>NW_027094103.1:1092500-6395000 GCF_029207755.1 Chamaea fasciata | reverse complement strand
TCCTCTTTTACTTACCCCAGCCCCAGGCCCCCACCCTGACAACTGCTTGGGTTTCCCCAGTGAGATATCCATCCTCTCCTGCAGTGCAGCTGCCCTGTGTGGTCCATGGTTTGGGGCTATAAAGTTTTTGGGACCCTCGCCCAGCCCCAGAATGCAGAGTCCCCTAGAGAGCTCCCAGGGTGGCCTGGGCAAGGGGACCTGACAGTTGGGGTCATTGCCTGGAGCTCTGCCAGGAGCAACCCTTGCTTCTCTGGTTTAGAGTGCACCAGCAGCTACTTCTAAAACCAGTCACTCTCTGTCACTCCTGTCCTCACTGTTGTTCATTAATGCTGTCAAAAAGCTCTGCACGGGGATGCTACTCTGCTGCCTGGGGCTGACACACACATCTGCCGCTAATAGGTGTGAGAGAATTAGTGCCCATCCCTCCTGCCTGGGGAAGCTCTTGCCCGACTGCCTGTGCTCCCCGGGTGCAGGGAAATGGGGCTGCACATGCAGGGTAATGAGGTGCTATTAGCTGGAAAGAAGGATTCTCCCCATGCCCTGGAGTACTGAAGTGCCAAAAATGGCTTAGTTGAAATGTATTCGTTATGGCAGCACAAATTTGGGGAAGAGAGGGTGAGAAGTCCCATAGAGCACAGGAGGACACTGCGGCTATCTGCATCCAAAGGGAAAGCAGCTGACTCACTGCTTCTTGCATTCACAGATCCTTTCTGTGGAGTCAGAGTCAATTTCAAGGCATCCACTTGCAGCCGTGTCGCTAGAGGGAAGGTCAGGCATTTATCCACAACTCGGTTGTGGTGCCAAAGGTTTATATTCACTGAGTGCCTCTGCAGCATCCTGTGCAGACATTTATTTTGGCTAAAGGCAGCCTGGTTCTCGTTTGGGTGCAGTCTCTGAGGCCTGACCCACACAGGCACCGTGTGCCAGCAGAGCTGCTGTGGCTGTACAGGTTGTCTATGTGGGCTCATTTCCACACAGGGGGGCCCAGATGGTTCCATCCCACGAGAGGCTGCAGTTAAATGAAGAAGGGGGTCATTGCAGAGCTCAGTCACTGTCAGATATGGTGTCCCCCAAAGTTCCCTGTTTGCAGTTGCTGTAGCCTGTCCTGTAAGAATTTTTTTCCTTGCATGAACTTTTCTCCTTTTCTGTTAGGCCAGAAAATAGCCTGGACATTCCTTGTTGTTCTACCTTGTCCCCTGTCACAGCAAAGAACAGATTGACATCACTTGTTCTGGAGCTCAGATGTTTTCATGGGGCTTGGTGTGGCAGATGATGATATATATTAATCATTAACATAACACAGTATGTAAGCACAAACAAATGAACACAAACAACAAACCGCAGGGCTCAGCACGCTAATGGGAGGCTGCACAATCCACAGGAGATCCCACTGGGATAAATCCTCTCCCTGCATTGCTGGGTGTTTCATCAGACCTGTTGCAAACCTAACCCAAAGGCCATAAGGAATAGATGCTTCAGCCAATGTCAGCTGCTTCTTCAAATCCAATCCAGCATAAAAACTGGCTACATCATGGAGATTTTTCTTCTTGCGTCAGTGCTGGAGCTGAACCCTTTGGATCGCATCCAGCTGAGAGGCAGCAGGCTCTGCACTGCCACTGTGGGCAGATCACACATGTTAAAGTCATATGGGAGAGCGCAGCCTCTGAGAGCAGAGACCAGGCCTGAAGATGAGCCCAGGACCCTTCCTGGAGTCTGTATTTGTCTGCAAAAAAGCAGAGGTGCTTCTACCAGCCTGGTCCTTTCTCCTTCACCTCTTTGTCACTTTACTCACTTGAGGATGTGCCTGTTCCCAAGGGATTTCGTGACCTGTCCACGGGTCTCAGGTCCACTTGCTATTTCCTCACGCCCTGTGGGACACCTTGTCCCTTTTGAGAGTTCTGTGGTGGGGCAGGCGAAGCAGGAGTGGTGGTCCCTTCTGCGTGCCTGCAAAGCCACGCCAGCATTACTGACAGCACATTCATATCCCTAGACAGAAGGATTTTGAGGATTTCAGACCATTGCTCTGACTCCTGCTTCCACCACCCCATCACCCAGGCAGATGCCCTGCTGAGGGTGCTGACGACAGGCAGGTTGTCTGTGCTGCAGCCCAAGGCTGTTGCAACAGGCAGGCACTGCAGTCAGAGCCTGCCAGGCACAGAGATCAGCTGGACGGGTGACCAGCCCTGCCTGAAACGTGATGTGCCCTGCACCATCTGTGCTCCTGCCTGCAGAGCCCTTGCACCCCTTAAGAGGGATCTTGGGGAAAGGAAGGGGCAGGGACTTCAGCAGCCCTTACAGAAAACCCTTACAATACGCTTTGCAATCCCTGCACGAGCCCTGCAAAGGGCAATGGCAATGGTGTTACTAAATAAGCATGGGGAAGCAGAGTGGAGCAAGCCTCAGAGCTCCCAATGCTGCCTCTGTGATGCCTCAAACAAGTTCAGCACGGGGTACCCAGGGCTGCTTGGCTCACCTAAATCCCTTTGCTGTTTCCATCTCAGTGTCCTTCTGTGCAAACAACAGTGATGATGTTTACTCACCTTCAGAGAGCTCCTTGGCATTGAAAGGGATCCAGGATAATCTTGGCTTAGGTTTTGTATGATTTATTTATTGTATTTTTAGGTTTTGTTGTACAAAGCAACACTGCACCATTTCTAGCATTTCTCTGATGATATCTTAGTCAGCTCTTGTTCTTCCTACTCATTAATTCCATTTCCCCATTTTAGCTGAAATTCCAGCCTGGAACCATTCAGGAATCCACATGAGGATTTTTTTACATTTCTTTTGATGTATAAAATTTTTAATGTAAAAGGCTGTTCAAATCTAACCTGTTCTTGCACAAGTGCCTGCTACTCTTGCACATCCTCCTTCTTGTCCTACTGGGCTCAGAGACAGGGTTTGGAAAAGGCATTTGAAGGTGCACAGTCAGGCTCCCCAGAGGTGAGCAGCAGCACAGCTGTTTCCTTCCTCATGGCTTTTGCTGGGGATAACCTGGCCCTGGTGAAGCCAGCAGTGGGATCCCCCTGACCTGAGAAAGGCACATGTGTAAGGGGACCCATAACACACCCGGGGGGCCTGAACTGTGCTGGCAACTGTCCCTGTGGGGCCACTGTCTCTGGAGGTGAGGGCTCCCCACCCCTCCCAGGCATGGCTCACTGCAGCCCACAGGCACTTCCCGTGGGCCATGGCCTGGGAAACACCACCATCCCTGCAAATAGCGCAGGCTAGCCCTGCAAATAGACTGGCACTGAGGGGTGGGTCAGCCTCAGGAACTGCCAATGCTCACGCCTTCCTCTACGGAATTAGCACAAGGACAGATTAAAGAAAGCCAATTTCCTTTCTCATCAAATCAATTCCTTCTGGGGCAAACAAAGCCACGAGCGCAGCGCTCTTGTCCTCCCGTGATCCTGTGGTTTGCTCTGGTTGGAAGAGGCAGCTTTGGAAAACCCGAGCCCATTTCCTGCTCTGCGTGCTGCAGTGTGTATCCTCGCCTCAGCCCTGGAAATGCTTTGATGGATATTATTAGGCCCGGAAAGCATTTGGAGCTCCTTTCTTCCGTACGAGCTGAACAAACTGCTAAGGGATGAAAGAGGGGCAAATTGGAACGGTCTGTGGATGCTGCAGGCAGGCTGCCTTGCTGAGGGAGCCCATGTTGTGCTGCTGTCTGCAATAGGGACAAAGCAGCCTTGGGGCCAGGGTTGCTGCGAGCGACCCCCTGCTGCGAGGGGGGACATCTCTTTCTTACTCTCCTGCCAAAAGGCAGAGCTGTAGTGGGGCACCACCAAACTGATGGCAGTAAAGCCTGACCCCCTCCTAACTGCATCCAGCCCCACCCAAGACTTTGGCCTCTTCTTAAATCCATGCATCAGGTCCAACAAATCCCATTCCCAACACACCCTCATCAAATCCTACAAGCGAGGGGAACCAGCTTTTCTCCTCTCTCACAATGACCATTTCCCACCTCAGGACAGACCTGCTCATTCTTGCTCAGCCTTCCAGACATTGGGAGCAGGAGTCTCTCACTGCTCTGAAAGGGAAAGTGCATGAAAAGCAAAGCCAAGCCAAACCTTTTCTTTCCAAGGGACTGGAGCTCTGAGGGGTGTTTTGCCACTAACACAGTCAAGAAACGAGAGTGCGGAAATCTTGAGGAGTGAACAGCACTTGTGGTTATTGGTGAAATCCCATATTAGTAGAAAGGTCTGGTAAATGGAAGCAGGAGTCGCTCTGACTGCAGCATCTGTTGGATGTGGAGAGTGGTTATGACTCTCTCCAAATACAATGCACATGTACTGGGGAAAATGACTGCTACAATAACAGGAATAAATCTTAATAGAGACTTGGGTGATAACAGACACCATAGGGGAGTTATCAAAATGAAAAACATATGGCGGCGTCTCTGCCAGACCTGCATGGAAACCCTTTGGAAGGACTAGCGGAGCTTGTACCTGAAAACAAAAAAAAGAGACAGTGCCAGGCAAACAGGGCTGAGGGAACCACACAAATTCTGTCATCATGCTCTCCTCAGAAGAGCAATGGGGGTTTGGTGGCAGTGTCCTGCAGCCCGACTCCTTTCTGGACAAGTCCAGGTTTAAAAGCAGCCTGGTCTGACAAATTCCTTCCCACTTCTCTCAGGTTTGGCAAGACAGGCTGGACAGGGGCCATTTTTGATTGTGTTCAAACAAGACCTCGACCTGCACTGCTTATTAGCATTAGACCCCATTTTCTCTGCCTTTCGACAGCAAGGATGGCAGAGAAGGAATAGTGGAGGAGCAAACTCAGGGCCCTGGAAAGTTCAGGAACAGCTCTGGCTGCGAGGGCAGGATGGATTTGTTTTCCTGCAGTTATAGAAGCTACAAACTGAGCCCAGACTTCATGGTATGGCAAAGAACAAGCAAACGGGAAGCTCGGCTGGAACTGACAGTTTCTTGGCAGGAAGCAGCAAGAGACAGGACAGAGCAAAGTTAAATGAAACTGCACCTTCTCCCCAGCACTTCAATGTTTTCAGCAGAGGTGAAACCAGAGTACCCAGAGTAGAGAAATCCAGCTTTGTTTTGCTCTCCTCAGGAGCAGCCTGGCAGGTGATGGATAAACATAAGCACAGCAGATACAGAGCAGGTTAATGTGAGATGTGGGCACTGTTTATCTCTTAGGTCTGCAAGAAGGGAGCAGGAGGCATTCCCAAGATCCCTAGAGGAAGGGGAGGTGTCCAGCTTCTGCTGATCCCATACTTTGGGGTAAAGGAGTAGGATGTGAGGATTGGTTCCTGGGTACCAGCCACTGCTCCTTGATTCTGTTCAAAGGTTGGTCCCACACCAAACCCTGTCTGCACTGACTCCTGTTGCCATCCAGTACTTAGGCACAACCCAGGGGCAGAGGGAGAGCCTTGAGCCGGGAACATCACCTCCTCTTCACTCTCAGAGGTGACTGTGTAGGCTACCATCATCCCATCCAGTGCCAACTTGACAACTGGGGATTAAATAGTGGAAAACTCAAAAGACAGCTGAGGATGGGGCTTATAGCAGTCAAGACACGCTAGCTTTAGATGACCAGGGTCATCAGCAGTAAACAGAGATGTTGTGATGGTAATGGAAACAAGAGGGAGGGCAGGAGGACCACAGAGCAGACCCTAAGTGCTAAATGCCTCTAAGCTGCCAGGGACTTTGCCCCTGGCTGTCATTATTTTAATTGCATCCTAAATCTGCAGCCACTGGTCAGAGCAGGTGTTTGAGGACAGGGGATGGATCTACTCTGGTGCCTGCCACAGCCAAGACTGAGCTGAAGAGAGAGTTGGATGTGATATTTGTTACACCAAGCATCCACATCTATATAATCCAGGGTAAGTAACCCTGAATGACTTCTTTGATTACAATCAAAAACCATCCCTGTCCAGGGGATGAGAAAAGAGGAGCCTGAAGCTCTGAGCTGGTCTATTCCGGTGACAGAGGGGCAGATCCTGTCCGTTTCCCCAGGCTGGGACTCACTCATGCCCATGGCTGGTATAGTTACTGGGACAAGACCCCAGACGGGCTGCAGATGCCTTGTTTTGGCTCAAGAAAATGTACATCAGGCAAAAGAATTCAGAGATCAAACAGCATCTTCATGCTAGTCCTGAGCAGAAGGGTTGTTTTATTGCGTGCTTAGTCACAATAAACCAAACAATAAAGTAGTAATAAATGGTTACCAAAAATGATTTTAGAGTCCATAAAACAAAACCAGAGTTTAACAAGGACAAATGAATTGTTAACACTCCTCGTCTTCCCTGTCCCATAAAACACGTCGGGTTGAACAGGTGATGGGTGAACGCCAAGCTCCCCCAGCCTTGTGAGACCGGCAACGTGACCATTGCTGCTTTTTGCCGTGAGCAAGGCGACAACCCCAAAATCCCATTGCCTCTACAGCCCCAACTCCCACTTCTGCTGACGGCTGGGGAGGCCTGCACAAGGCTGTGGGCTGCCCACGGCTTCAGGACACTGCCCACAGCCCGTGTTTCCCCCACACTGAGGCAGGGAGTGCTCTGGTGCCGTCAGGAGTCAGACACTAAAACCACGGGATGCTGTGCTGAGCTCTCACGCTGAGCAAACAAGGCTTGCTAAAGGTTTAGAGGACCACCTTCATGCGTAGAATGACCCCCCATGTTTAAACCAAACAATCTTGACCTCTCTATGAGTCTTAGCCACATAAAAGCTCACCTCTTGGACTCTCCATTAGGTTTTATGATGTGCTTCCATATTTAAATGGACATGACTCACACCAGGGTTTCTGCTGTGCATGTAAGGAAAGAAAAGATGAATGCCAGATGTTACGTATGAGTTACTTCAGGGGAAAAAAAACAAAAACGAGAGAAAAGGAAATGTTGGGCTGGGCTTTCCCAGCTCTCCCTGCTCAGGTGAGCATCAGACTGGTATTTGACTTTTCTTTTAAAATGCAGCCTCCTCAGCCTGGCCACACTCCTGGCTGCTCTGCAAGCACACAGCCCCCCCAGTTCGCTCTCCTCACAGCGGGGGCTTCAATTTTCTGTCAAAAGTCTTCTGGCTAAACCTGGTAGCTGTCAGCACCTCCCTGTTTATTTGTGGAGCAGGAGGGGGCAGGAGGAGGAGTGGAGAAGGGGTGGAGGGCAGCCCCTCTTTGGGGTGACACATTCCTTCACCCAGAAAAGTCCGGGTAAGGGAGGAAGAACAGCTGGGTGATGCAGAGGAGCTGCACAGGTGGGGTGGTGTGGGTGGTGAGGGAGAGTTCTACCCACTGCAGCTGGAAAAGCACCTGACAAGCTGCTGCCATCCCCATGGGCTTATGGCTGTTTTCCTCTGCGCTCCAGTGGCATGGGTAGGTAGGAAGGGCTGAGGAGCAGATTGCCTTTACAGCCTTTCCCCTGCCTCTCTGAAAGGACCTTCTGTCCCCACACAGACAGCCTGCATGTCATTGCCTTGTCCACCCTGCTCTCAGTGGGCTCATCTGGCACATTCTCACGTTCCCACCTCTGGGGGACAATGGCAGAGCCTCCACCCAGGCAAGCATGGAACTGGCAGCCTTGTGCCATGGCTCAGCCCTTTCCTGCACTCGGTGCTGGGCACACGCAGAGCACGAAGCACAGCCATGACCACACTGAAGTCATGGCCAACAGGACCTGCTCTCAGACTCCCAGCACCACCCATGGTGAAAGAAGGATCACTCCACCCACTGCATCTGTTCCAGAAAAAGGAGATACAACCTTAAAAACCTAACCAGCCCTTCTCAGGAGGCTCCTTCTGGGGGGGCCGATGCTCCATGTGGCCTCTTCTCCCCACAGTGGGCTGGGGGACTGACACACTGACACGAAAGGGGTCCTGCTGCTCCCAACCAGGGCGGGCTGTCCCACTGCAGACAGATGAGGCTGAAACTCCACACTAAGCATATGTAAGGACATTAAGCTGTTGGAACTAAAGGATAATTTGAAAAGTATTTTTCTTAATACTGGCATTAAGTTTCCCCAGCTTTGCAGTTGGTAAAGAGAAAAAGAATGTCCTTAGTAAGGAAAAGCAAGTGAAAGCTGAACCAGAGGGGAATTAGGGGGTGGTGGATGCTTGGAGCTGGGTCCCCTTGCTTAGCTCAGGGCACTGATCATACTTGGTGCAAGAACGTCTGTTCCCACCCCAGACCTGCAGAAACAACCTCGGGGTCGCTGGCTTTCCCTCACCGGCAAACTACAACACGGCAAGAGGGAACTAACATGGTCACACTGTCCCAGGAGCAAGAGCACCCATGCTGCATCCTGCCTGCACCAAGGGCGGGGCTGCACTCCCACTGAGGCCCTGCAAATATTCAGGTTAAGCAAAACATCTGATTTTTCAGAAGTGATGAACTGGGAGACTTTTCATCTTTATATCACACAGAGAGTCCCCTTGGGTACCTGCTGAGCTCTGCAACTTCTTTATACAGCTGCTGAGTGACTCAGTCATGAACAGAGAAACAAATAAAAATAAAAAAGCAAATAAACAGAACTCTACAACCTTTACTTCCCATTTTTAGGTGTCTGTCTTTAGCTGGGTAGACTAGTGCAGAGTGCACGAAAACAGGAGATCTGCAGCTACAGCAGCTGCAAGTGGCGTCTGGTGAGTTTTGTTGGTTCTCAGCCCTATCCTGTTCCCCAGCCCTGCAGGGATGGCAGCCCTTCCTGATGCTCTGGGCCTGGCGAGTCACAGCCCTGTGGTGCAGCCTCTCCACTGCCTCAATGCATTCCCACCTCTGCTCCTGCAAAGGACCCAGGGCTGCAGGCTCTGCACTTGCTTCTGCTTCCTCTCCCTGCCTCTGCCATCACAGGCCAGGGCAGCAAGTGGGATGTGGGGCCCACTGCTGCATCCCGAGCTCCTGAGCACAGGAAATCAGGAAGCTGGCAGCTCAGGGACCACGGGGAGGCATCAGAAGAGCCCATGTCCCCCACAGAGGAATTCCTGTGCCCTTGCAAAATGCCTGTGTGAATGGAGGCAGGAAAATTAGCTGCAATATGGCTTTTTGTGATCACAGAGATATTGCAAAAGGAAGGAAAATAAAAAAAGGTTCCGTTTTCCTCTCATTCCCCTTCCCCACCTCAGTGGAAAGACTCAGGAAGTACCCAGCCACCAGGAACAATGTGAAAAAACCCAGTACCATTTTCCCTGGTGAACCTGGCAGGATCCCAAGCAGGGACCATAACAGCCAGCAGGAGTGAGGCTCCTTCATGCCTCTCCTGGAGAAACAAGTGCTGGGCTCCTTCATTTCGCTTTCCTCCTCACCCTTTGCGGAGCCCTGCTGCCATGTCCCCAGCATGACGAGGAGGGATGTCTCCCCAGCCTGGACATTCGGAGTGCACGTGCAGCAGCAAGGGCTGGCAGGGGTCCCCAGTGAGCTCCCTGCCTCTGGCCTGAGCAAGAAGCTGTGGCTTGCTGAAAGACACATGCTGGTCACCCCATCAGCCTCTTTAATTTCCAACTCCTCCCCAAAATGCCTTTTAATTGAACATCAAGGCTGCTCAAAAGTTTTCTCATCCTGAACCACTAGTGTAGATGCAGACTGCGACAATGGCCAGGGCACGTCCCTGGGAACATTCATCAAATTTTGCAAGAGCTGCAACCACAAGAGTGTCTGGGCAGAACCAAATTTACCACAAGCCACGCTCCTTCCCTTCCTGCCCTGCCCATCTGGCACAGCTGGGGGAGAACACAGCAGAACCGGATGCTCGGGGTTGCAGCTCTTGTACATCCCTAACAATGAGGTGAGGGAGAGGTCTATGGCCCAACACATCCCTGTGTTGGGTGTGGGGAGAGCCCAGGACACTGAGGAGCATCTGTGCTTCCAGAGAGCACATTCCTAGGAGAAGACACCATGGCCTGGCCTCCTCCAGGGCCTCATGCATCCCCTGGGCATGTGTGCAAACGCTGTGCTTCCCCAAATAGATGCTTTTCTGGGAATGCCCCATGGCCCCGAGGAGGCTCGGCTGGTTGGCATCAGATGACCAGAGCTGTTGCGTGCTCCCATTGTTCCCCAAGGCAGTTATTAATAGAGCACTGTTATAATAGGGGATATTTATAAAACACCTCTGTGCCTGGGAATCCAGAACAATCTGCAAACCTGTGCAGGTCTGTGTGTCAGCCCTGAGGCCCTCTGGTGATTGTTACAAAGAGACAGCAAACTTTACACCCCACTGAATGGTATGAGAAATGCTTGGGCTGGAGGGGCCACTGCAAAGGTCTGGCGTAAGACGTGAGCACCTGACCTGTGGTGCTGCAAGGGTGCAGGGGACAGCCCAGCCACCTCCCTGCCAGGAGAGCAAAGCAGGGGAAGAACAGGAGTCTTAGGTGCTCTTTCTTTGGCCCCGGCTTGTGGGGAAGAGAGATGTCACTAAAGAGAGTAAAGCTGATACAGTCCATGCCCAAGCTCCCCAGGACTACACAGGGGGTAAGGGTGCAGCTGGCAAGGGGGCTAGACTGCTGCAATTGCTTTTATGCTGAGTTTGTTTAGAAGGACCCATTTGCTGCCCTTCCTGACATCTGGGCTGCAGAGACCAAGTCCAAACTCTGGTGATAGGGCTAAGGATCTGTGCTTAAATAGTGGAGTCTCACTCTTGCAGAAACCTATGCAAACCTACCAGGGCCTGTACAGGCGAAGGCATACATTAGCTTAGCTTTATAGATGGAAAAATCAAAATGAGGCGCAGGATTTCAGTTAGAGCAAGACCAGACCCTCTGTGCATCGTGGGCTGGGGCGAGGTGCAGAGCCACACACTGGCACCACACAGGGGCTCCACACACTGCCAGGATGGGGACTGGACAGGGAGGAATGCAGATAGCCTTGCTGTTGGACTGTTCCATCAGGATCACAAACCCAAAGAAATCCAGTCCTCCCCCCAGCCTCGCTTGAGGAATTAGAGCAATGAGGCCATTTATGTCTTCACACGGGCGACTGAGCCTGGCAATGACCTTTGGTCACTTCGAAGCAGGGCTGGATTTGAAATGTGAACCAGAGACCAGGAGGTGAAAACCTCCATATCCCATTACAAATCACTGGGGATGCCGAAGGCTTGTCAGGCCACAGTGCTTTGCTGCTTATTTATTACTATTTGTCGATGATTGTAGCCATTGCCAGGGCTGGTGTTACTGCTTGGGCAGTGGTCAGCTGCCTCCAGGGCCAGCCTGTGTCCCAGCAAAGCCAGAGGCTGGGACCCTGGGGCTGGAGTGGTCAAGGTGTCACTCCTTGCTGTTGGAAAAACACATTGGTCCCTTCGTGGCAGCAAGCACAAGCACAAGCATCACAGTGGGTGACACCGTCCCCCAGCTGGTGACGGCCATGAGGAGGTGAATTCGCCCTTTAAGGTAATGAAGTACACAGCCTTACACAGTAAGAGAGCCAGGTAAAAAAATCCCTGAGCCACGATGTAGTGAAATTAACCTTACATATTGTATATTCAGTCTTGTAAACTGGCCTATTCACAACCAGACAGAGCTTGCTGTTTGATTATTAGCGCTCTAAGATAGGAAAATCCTCTGTCTGGCTTGAGCTTGTCCACTGAAACAACTGCACAAGATCTGCTTTATTCACAAGTGGTTTGAATGACTTAAGTTTTCTTTTATCCAAACGGATCTCTAACCCATCAAGTAACTATGACTTCACGAAAAAAGCAAGTTGGAGACAGCGTGCATTTCTTTAAAAAAATATCCTATGTCTCTATAAACAGAAAATTTCCTTCCATCCCTTTTAAGCCTGCTTCACCCCACTCCTTTCCAGTAATCATCTTATTTCTGCTGTTGTGGTCTAAGAGGTATCAGATAATTCTGCAGATCAGAAGCTAAGGCAGGCCCCTGGGTGGTCAGACAGAGCCTCCCCAGAACGGCTTTGCTGGCTCTGCCCTCCAGACAAAAGGGCAGGTTCCCACAGCTCAACAATGGGATTTGGAAGATGTTTCATAGAAGAAGTTTTAGCACCCCTGTGTGGTATCACTCTGCTATGTGAGAACTGAGCAGCACAGGGAAATTCTGCCTGAAGCTTCAAGGAGTCCACAGCAGCCTGGGTCTGCTGATGGAAATGTGACTCTGCCAGGAGGACAAGCCCAAGCCATTTCCCAATTACTGGTTCAGCCTCTGGGGAAAGCCACAAACCCATCTCCCAGCAGGGATGGGCACCACAGGCTCTCTCAGTTGGAGCTCCTTAGAGGTACAGAAAGAGGAAAGAGAACAGTGTGCAGAGAGCATGCAGTGATAAACTCACATAGATCCATGTGTCTGGCTGTGACATTAAATGCTTTACAGCAGAAGTGATGATAATTAATTTGCTTATGATGTGGGACAGCTGATGGATGTGCTGATGCTGTCAGGATTCAGCGAAGCTGCCCTGATTTTCATGCATACTAAGGGGCTCTGTTCAGGAGACACGATGGGTTACCTCCCAACAGGACCATGGTGATTCAGGAGGTGAAGCCCCATTTTCAAAGGTGAGAAAGTATTTAAGTGCATGTTTGCTGAATACTCACAGGTTTGCCATCTGAAGGTATCCAGACACTGGCTGGTGATGGAGAGAGAGACAACAAAGACCAGTGAAAATTAATAAATCAGGGCAATACTGGTCCTGGCCTGCTGAATGGTTTACTAGTTTCACCAGGCACTATCTGCATTTAATAGGAATGCTCACACACTTCTGCAGACGTGATGCAGGCTGCCAAAATGCTTGTACCCTCTTGAAAATGCACCAAGAGTGCATTTCTCCCTGAATCTTGGTGGCATTTATACTGATAAGTCTGTTCTGGAAACACCAGCCAAGAAGCTGCATTACTCCAGCGTCCGGCTGAAGTGTATTAACTCCAGGTGCAGGTAGAACAGTGAAAAGCAGCTCAGCTGATGGCAGGGATGGTGTGTGTTGATGGTGCCAGATCCCATGTCCATTCTCAGCCCTTTGCTATGGGGAAGCTCCTTTCCCCTCAAGTCCCTGCTGCCAGCAGAAAGGATCTGTGAGGGGTGAAACAGTGCCAAGAGCCTGCTGCTCAATAGAGCAAATATAATCTGAGGGTTATCCATCAAGAATAAAACTACAGAAAGAGAAATACAGGACTGTAAGGAAGTGCAGTGCAGGTCTAGAGCTGAATGATGGAAATTCCCAAGAATGGGGCTTGCTCGTGGCGCTTCACACACAAAGTTAATCCAATGAAGTGAATTGTCCTGTGCAACCTTTCCAGTACAGTAGCCTTTCCTTCAGCAATATGATTAACTTTGGGATCAACCATTGTATGCAATGCTGAATTATTCTGCTTTGGTGCACTATCAGAGTCTGAATTTCCTATTTTCCATTTGCTTTCTTTAGCAGAGCATTTTGTGGCCAGCCTGAAATGACAACCCTAGTGAACACAAAACAGAAAGTTTTAGGTTCCACTGAAACACAAGTTAGTCAAGTACAAATAATGTGTATGCTGTTTACAATCCTAAAACTTAGGTTGGCTTCTAGTTAAAATTACATATGTGTTCCAAGTGTTTGTTTTTGTTACTTGTGTCAGGACTAGAATCCAAAATACCTAGGACTACATAACAGCTTTGGGAATATCACATTTTCAGCCCAATGGCTGGGTTTTGCTGTGGTGATTTTAGACTTCTTGAAAACATGGGCTAAGTAGAAAAAACTTAAATGTAAAATCTCTTTGAAACAATCAGAGTATGCAGCAGTTGCAAAATAATCCACAGAAACCTCTTTTCTTCGTGTTCCTGTGCTGAGAGCACTTCTTTTTCAATGCCAAGTTTAGAAATTTCCACCTTATTTCATGCTCTGATGAACCTACAAGAGTTTTGTCTGCTCTGAGGTGAAGCACCGTGCTCTGCCAGAAGAGGCAAGAGCTCTACAGATGAGTAGAGGCAGGAAAACATGCTCAGCTCTTAGTGCAGCTCTCCCTTGTTACAGAGAGGGGATCTTGGCACATGACAGGTTTTCTCTGTGGTTACTCTGAGTCCAAAGGCTCGTCCAAACCTCACCTTTGGCATGGCACCTGAATCAGCTTTGGGCTCCTTTACTGAAAGTCTGAGCCCTTGCAAAATCTTTTGTCCAAGGCCCAAGGTTGCTACAAAGCATCTCTGGGTCCCTGTGGCAGCCTGGGCACCAGCCTGACTTGTCCAGTTTGTGGAGAGAGTGGAGCTTTAGCAGGTGGCCAAAGTGATGCTATCAAGTCCAAGTGTCAGATTCCAGGGGGAACAGCCTGCCCTGGCAAGGGCAGCAGGCTGGGCCGGGTGCTGCTGTCACTGAGAGCAGGTTTTTGGCTTAGCGAGTTCAGCAGGCATCCAGCGGGTATTCACAGAGTCTGTGGGGGCTGACCCTGACAGATTTGACCTCCAGCATGCAGAGAGCATCAGGGAAGGGTTCTGGTTTTACTGTCATATCCAGCAGGAAAAGCTTAGTAGGTTTAGGGAGCGATGCACTGTGTCCCAGTGGGCAGGAGTTTGGCAGGGAGGGCAAAGAGCTGCTCAGCTGACCCCAGCTTTACTTAGAGAGTTTTTTAATTAAAGGAAATCCAGGGGACAATGCGCAAATAAAAGCAATAATGGCTGTGGCTGAAGAGAACAAGACTGTGTGGGAGTAATTTGAGGCCCCAAATAAGGGGTCTTATGCTGGTTTTATGTGGGGTGTGACTGTCCCAGGACAGGTTCCACCACAGCCCCCACAGTGCTTTCCCCACAAGACCCTCCCTGCAGACGATGAGAAAATAGGTGCAATGTGGGATAATGACAGATTTTCAGTGTATTTCTGAAAGTCTCGGTTTAAGTTCCTCTGCCTGGAACTGTCAGGGCATCTTTGGACATGTGACTCTTCATCTCAAGTGCTTGCACTGCCTCCAACAGGCACGGTGGGTGCTCACCGCAGAGACATCCGATTCCATCTGAAGGCCAAACTGAAGTGTGGGTAATTACATTTCCCCATTTAAACTGCTGGCCAGTCTCAGCTGGATAAAATGTTCCCTTCCTAGCTGGAACTGTTGCCATGTCCTGGGAAACAGCTGCTGTGACAAAGTTAGGGGGCAGCTGCTGCGTGGACAGGACTGACGTATCTGTGGCACACGGCTGTCCAAACCCAGGTACCCGATGGCAGGAGCCACTGCTGCCAAGGGCTCGCCTGCACCCTGGGAGCCCCAAGAGCCTTCCTGGGTTTTGGTACAGCTTGAACCAGTGCCTGGCTGGTGAGAGGGTGGAGGGATAGAGAACAGTTCAAAGCCAGGTGCAAGTGGGATTTGGGAGGCTGGGTAAGGGGCTGTCACTGCCCGAAGCACTGCCTGCAGTGTTTGATTTGGGACAGTGACACTGCTCTGGGTGCCCACGCTATTCAGAGCACGCTGCCCGCACGACGTGATTCTGACACGGCTAAGTCTGCATGTGAGACCAAGTCCAAAGACATCTGAGCCAAAGAGAAGCTGAGTGAATAGCCCAGCTTAGGAAAAGCTGGTGAAATACAGACTTGGCCCTTTTCCTTCCCTGCAGCACTGGTGAAGTGCACAGTCTCTCAAGTAGGTCTTTATAGCTGATCAAAGTGTCTGTGTGGCTTTTCAGAGCGTTGAGCTTCCACTCACAGCCCAAGGTCCAGTTTAATAACGTAGCTTGTTAAATAAACATGTGGATATGCAGAGCCCCAGCGCTGTGACGACGGAGAAGATCCGGTGTTCTCTTCCCACTCCAGAGCCAGCTGTTGATGGACATCTGTCTGTAAAACATTGGGCCTTTTATTGTTTTTAATGCAAGAAATGCCTTTTCCTGGAGACCACCACTGAATACTGCTTTGCTAGAAAGGCTCCTTCACAATCCAAACAGAGAGCAAGTGAGCATAGAGGATCCATTACCCAAAAACTCAACAAAATCTTCCTCACCCATGAAAAGTGTATGCACAGTGGAGGACAATCTTGGGGATGGGGCTTGCGAGAGGGGGGAGCTGTTCCTGGAGGGTGGCGTTCTGGGACTCACCAGAGGAAAATACTTCCATTTTTCTCTCCGATAACTCTACTGCCTTGCTAACAAAAATAATCCCTTATTAAAGATAACAGGAATCTGGCTTGTATAATGCATTCATTGAGATTGATGTGCTTCCAGCTTTCAGAGTTTCTATACCTTCAGAAAGGCTAAAAGCCACAATATCAGCATGATGGTGGGGACAAGCTCTTTTGCAGACACAGTTTGGGTTTATGATTTTGTGTGTGCTTTTGAATTGCAGACTTAAATTTGATCTCAGCCATCAAAATAGAGTTGTCAAGGTCTTAACCTGCCTGAACAGGTTACCCATTCAGCCTAGCATTGCAGCCAAGGGGTGCAGACATGTAACCACCTCTTTTTACCAGGGACATGGAGCCACCTATCTGAATTCTCATCCTTTTATTAGACCAGAGATTTGTTTTACTAAGAAAACATGGAAAATACAAATGCCAGTAATATATTCCTTTAACTGAGCCAAATTCTACACTCTCTTATGCTCTCAGATACCTTTACCAGCAGCAGTATTCTGTCTAGTGTGCAAAAAGCAGTGGGCTCTTGGAGAAAGAAAGCTCAGCAGAGCCACTAATACAGATCCCCAGGGGGCTGCCCTGGAGCACCGTGCTGTGGGACAGAGGCAGCCAGAGGGTTACAAAAGCGCTGATTCTGCCACAAGTCACCCAGAGTCCCCTCCACACTGGCACATATCCCTCACATCTGTTTTGTGTGGGAAGAAGTGATTTCAGCCTGACAGGTAAAATCAGGAACTCTTACAGACCAGTCCTGGAGGATGGCAAGATAGATGCCTATTGCTGATGAGAAATAGTCCACCAGAACTGGCAAAGGCCCCAGCTCTGAGGTAGTAAATAAACCGAGTGCTTTTCTGACAGTAGAGCAAAAATCTGCTTTTGTGCAATGGTCAGTGGAGAAGAACTCAACTGGAGCAACCTGCGCTAAACAGAGGGACTCCCAGGGAGAAGGTTAATTGCAGGAGCTGCTCTACAGACTCACAGGATTATGATCCATTTTTGTGCCCAGAAAAGATCTACTTTCCTAGCATAGGAAAGTTCCACCCATCTCAGAATAGCTTTGGTTTTCCGAACACAACTTGATGTCATCAAAGATGATTTCATCCTTTGTCTCTTCATGGGTGAAATTGCAGCTGAGTGACATTCTCACATTATGCAGGGACAAGTGCAGCAGAAATTCCTCCAACTGAGGAGTGCTAAATTGCAGGGTCACCTTGTCAGTAGTGAGGAGATCCCCTTTTGGCTCCCACCAAAGGCAGGTTTGAGAGAGGCCTCAACTCACATGGCTCTTTCCCAGGACTTGGCTCTTCCCACTGAGCTCTCTGTGAATGGCAGGACCATGAAAGCACAGGACCCAGATGTCCATCTCCTGGCTCCTTTCATTCCTGTTTTCCATAGATGAAAAGCACGGTTTCATCCTGGTAACACCCAGGAGCTGGCACGTTTCAGCCTGGAATTATTTCTTTTTTATCTCTAAAGAGCAGTGATAAAAATAACCCCTGGGAAAAAAAAAAAATCAACCCTTGAAGGCCTGACGCAACCTTCACCCACAGGAGCACTGGGACCAACAATACCATCATAAAGATCTGAGGTATCACCAAGAAAAATAGGAAGCAGCCAAAGAAAAAAAAGGTCACCACAAGCTCACTGTAAACACCCTTGCTTTGCACGTAACTTGGCTATGCTGATGTGATTGCTAGCAGGCCAGTGTGACGCTGCATTTTCACTGCTACAGGTATTTATTTTACACTCTGGCTCTGAGTCTGAGCCTCTGAATGTAAAAACAATCAGAAGGCTGAAGTGTAAATTCTCCCTGCTGATTTATTTACTGTTGTGTTTTTATAGCACCACATGGCTCTAAGTTTGCACTGGGCCCATTCAACCAAAACCCATGTCATACACTTCCAGAGAAATGAATGACTTTATAAATTCTCTACAATAATAATCCCACGTACAGGAATGCATGCAGAGAACACCCAGACAGGGCTGGAATGTTTTAAGAATATAATATTGTGCTTTTTTGGTCAGGGAAACACATTTCTCTCAGGAATATGTGGTGTGGCCCAGGCTCCAGCCCTGTCTGCCTACCACCTGTAATAAGCCCTTTGGGAGATTTTAGTTCAGGCCACCCAAACTGTGAGCTGGGCAAAGAGACATCAGCACTACGAAGTTAACAGCCTTAATGAAGCCCGGCCCAGAGGAGACTCAAAACATCCACAGTAGGGGAAAAAAAAGGAAAGGAAGAAAAGGCTTTGATAGGAAAAACATCTGATCCATGTTCTCTAATCTTTGCTTTGTTAGCTAAAGCATCTTTAAAGGGCTTAATACCCCTGGAACAGGGATCTCTTTCTCTCCCCTTCAAAAATACCAATTAGGAGAGCAGGAAACTGCTTCCAGAATGGGGGGGACTCTAAAAGAAATTAACATTAGCTTGAGTGATCTGATTGCCTTTTTTTCACAAGCTGTTTTCCCCCTGTTGTGTGGGTGAGCAACAGTTTTCTCCAGGGAGAGAAACCAGCTCCACGTGCCAATACTGCTGATGGAAAGGGAAGGCAGCGAGGAAAGGAGAGGGGAAAATGTATCAAATAAAGGGATGAGAAAACAAGAGGGTTTACATTTGAAATACAACAGGAATGACACCCTTCTGGTGCGGCAGCCTGAGGACGGAGTGTGCTGTACACAGGCGAGAGGAGAACAGCAGCCTGGCACCAGCACCACCAGCAGCTGTGAGCAGGATCAGTGCACAGCCCCTCCAGCCCTGGCAGTGGAGGCAGTGAGGGATCAGCTGGGCACAGGTGGTGCTGATGGCCGCAGATTTCATTGTCTTTGCACTGCTCTGTTATCCTCGGGAGAGAAAACCTTCCCCAGAGTGTCGGTGTTGGGAGAAAAAGCGTTCCGCGGAGTGTTGGGAGCACGTGGGCAGGCACAGTCCATGTCTGCGCAGCACAGCTGATGGCTGCTGCAGCACAGCACAGTCAGCCTGGTTTTGCTGCCAGCAAACCTGGGCACAGAACTCCTGGTGACACGCTGGGGACTGTGGGCCACGCTTGCTCCTGCCCCGGGGTTTGGTGGTGGGAGCAGAGATGCCTCTGCAGCCTGTGGGGCTTGGCAAAGGAGCGATCACCTGGACAGGGTGTCTGCTGCTGCCATGGGAGCCTGGGCAGCCAGGCTGGAGCTCCAATGGTGATGGCTGTCCTCCCTGATGGCCACCCTCCCTCAGGGTAGCCCTCCCTGCTGGGCCATCTTGCAGCCTCACTCCACTCACAGCTGTTACAAATGATAAACCCTCTCATCTCCACAAACCCGGCTAACCCAGAGCCTGGAAGGGAAACATCTGAATAAGCTCCTAGCTCTGTTCATGAAATTCCTGGACATAGTCCATGCTAAGATCTTTTTCTCTGTAGCTGAGTATTTTCCTTTGCACCTCAGGGATGTTACAACAGCTGTTTGTAAACAGTTTGCATCCAAAGTTAGCAGAAGGGTGAGTAGGGGAATCATGTATCAACTTTGTCCTTTAGAACATCTAAAAACTACTGCAGTTAGATTGGCAGTGCCATGGCAGATTTAAGAAGCCAGTTGGAAAGGCCAGTAGCCATCAGGGAACCACCCATGCCTGCCCACACACAGCCAGGCTGGAGCAGGACTGTGGGATGCAGCCCTGAAGGTGCAGCGTGCTGGAGGCACACACTGCCTCTGCTTGGGATGAAATCCATCTCAGAGCCTGTGGTCAGCTAGAGTCCAGGAGAAGGAGGTTTTCTGGGGAGGGAAGGAGGCAGAGGCTGATAAGAAGTATGGGAGGCAAGAAGCTGCAGGGCAAGTGTGCCCTGAGTGTTGAGCACTTTGGAAAACCTGGTACTCCTCTGCAAAACTCCCAGGTGGCTGTGGGGGGGCACAAAGCTGGGCTTGAACCTAAACCCTGATACTGCTCCTAGTCCTTCACAGTATCCAGCCTTGGAAGCAAGAGAGTCCATCCCTGTTCTCATTTCCACCAGGAGTCCCTGCTCTGAGCCAGCTGAGTTTTGTAGTGAAAAGAGAAAACTTGCAAAAAAAAAAAAAAAAAAAAAAAAAAAAAAAAAGCAGCCCATAAGCACCCTGCACCATAATGGGGGAAGGATAAAATCTTGTCATTACTGCATACAGGATAACTGGGTTTCTGAAAGGTTTTTGCTTTCCTATACTGCCTGAAATGGACTGGCCCCTGTGAGAGCTCAGCCCTGTTGCAGGAAGGTGTTGCCACAGTGATCCCTGGAGACCTCGGCTGGTGTAAGAGGGGGCTCTGCAAGTCTCTGATGCAAGACCTCAGATTTAGGACAGCTGAGCTTCTCAGGAAGAGCCACAGGGGCCACAGCACTGGGCACAAGGGGGCTGGGGGGCATCTGCTGGCCATCTGTGTTGGCAAAGCCTTTTCTCTCTCTTTTTCTTCTCAGATTGTGTTACCTGTCATCATTTCTGGGAACAAGTGTATTTTAAGAGACGTCTTTAAAACTGCCCAGTGACAGGTTCCCATTTGTACATCGCTCAGGGTGCATTTGAATAAATCGAACCACAGCTTTTTCCAGGGGCTGTGTTCGCTCCCTCAGGCTTTTCTCTCTGGAGATGCCTCAGCTGCCTGACTTCTGCAGTTGTTGCAGGTGGCATAATGCCTCCAGGTTTATCCCTGCCAGCCCTGACTGACTGGTACTGTGTGCTGGCACACCCCAGCTGTCCTGACAGGTCCTTGAGTGTTTTTCTGGATGGGATGGATTGGCACAGGCCATCAGCAGAACCCAGAATTTTTCTTTCCATCCTTTACTGGCAGTCTTTCAGCTGATGTTGGGAAGACCTTATTTGCTTTCTTCTTCAACACTTCCCCTTGGCATTAAAAACATCAGCAATGGCGCTGACACTGGCAACAATTCCAGACTATTTTTCCCAGCTCCAGTGAAAGGTGAGTTATGACTCATTGTGCTCAGTCTGACACCAAATAATTCTGGGTGTAGGATGTAAAAGTGTTTTTTGAGTGTGGGTGCTGAGGCTTCTGTTCATTTTCTGATGCTACTGAAGGCAGCTTGAACTGAAACAGAAAGATGAAGTACATGACCTCTGCAGACCTCTGGCACACAACCAGCAGCAGGAGCTACCTGAGATGGGGCAAAAGGCTTTGTGGATTACTGCCCTGGTGTCAGGTTAGTGCCAGGCATTTGCTGTGGAGGGTCACTGCAGTTTTTTCGAGTGCCAGATGCTAAGCTAAGGAACAGGCCACATGGTCCCAGGTACAGCCCTGGATGCTGGGGCCGGGTTAGGATATCAGCATGCCCAGAGATGTTTACGGATGTCACAGCCTGAAGCAAACTGAACAAAATGTACATTGCAAATAATTGCTCAATGAGAGCGGAGAAGAAGAGGGTGGGATAAGCCCTTGGGCTTTCCCACAGCACAAGGCAGGGGCAAGGAATTGTTTTTACTTGCAATTGACCATGTCCAGCTCTTGTTTTCTCCTCTCCCAGCCAGACACTCTGCTTGGTACCAGATGCACTCTCTCCACTTGATGCTGCCTTGCTTTTGCAGCCTGACCCGTCAAACTGAAACAATACAGGACAAGTTTTACAAGGTACTTCTGCAGTGGGGAGGGAGAATTTGTAATTTTATGGAGCTTGTAAATTGAACTTGTAAAGTCCTTTAAAGCCCATAGCTTGGGCATTTCATCCTACTGATATTTAGGGATAAAGGCCAGCAAGGGCAGAGGTGAAAGGGGCCAGATTCATTGCTGAGATGACTGCAGGCATTGGAGCTTACAGAGGGAAGGAGTTTGGTGTAGGTTAACCACTAGCCTTACAAAATTAGCCTAGACCGTCTCCCTTGGAGCTCTTGGGGGTCTCTCTGAGCTAGTTACAGCCTTGTGTGAGTATGTGAGTACAAAAGATTCCAAGTCAGTGCAGCTGAGTTGGGACTCAAATGAAGTGCTCTTGGCTTGCACTTCACCAAAGGAGGCAGCATCTGGGGAGACAACTTACACCTCTGGCAAATTTGGTCTGTGTGCCTCAAAGGCTGGGGTGAGCATCACTGGCCTGCACACCACTGGAGTAAAAGGTACCTGCTGAAACAGCCCCAAAAAGGAATAAACAGCCATCTATTGCAAAGCACCAAGCATGAATGTAATTGAAGGCAAATTACAATAACAGTGAGTATAACAGCAGGGTTTCTAATAAAGCTTGCTCTGTGTCCTGAGCCAAGGGCTTTACCTGCCACTGTGGCTCTGCAAGGTAATTATTCCATGGGCAGCCAGGATGATTGATGGAGATATTCATTAAACACAAACCTGACACTTTGCTCTCTAAGCCCAAATAATCCAACCAGGCTGTCCCTGACCAGGGCACCCTCCCCTCGGCACGTTTTTCATGGGGGGTTTCAAAAGAAAGCCAGCAGTCAAGTACCAGAGCCCAGACCCAACGGGGGGATCCTGGCTTGCTTCTGAGGGCCGAGGGCAGGTGCTCAGGCTGGAGCCAGCTGTGCACACACGGACCCTAAGCAGAGAGTATTAGGCTGTGACAGCTGCAGCTGGCTCTGAAATAAGCACCAAGCATGAAGAGATTATGATAGATTTTACTTGTATTATGAAACTGATTTTACATCATATATGAGGCAAAAAATGTCTGTCTCTCAAAGGGATGGAAATCCTTTTGCAGGGCCAGAACCGCCAACAGAGCCAAGCTCAGGGCTGCTGGTGGGGGTCAGGCTAATGGAGCATCTTCTCTGCACACTGGCTGCTCCACAGCCTATGGCAAGAAAAAAAAAATCTGTATTTGACAGTCTGACTTCAGTTTGGGGAAAAAAATAAACTTTTATTCTTCCTCTCTTCTTTTCTTAAAAACAGTTTTCAAATTTCTTTGCTATTTTTGACCAAAAAAATAGGCTGCTTTGGTCCAGCTGTTTTTGTCTGCACCGTAAGTAGGGGACAAGCTAGGGAGGAAGGATTCATCTCCTCTCCCTTCATCATCACCAGCAAAAGTCATAATTCCCATCTGGGACAGTCATGTTGTGCTTGCTGCTCTTCTAGGAAAAAGTGCACATCACATCCTCCCACATCCTTCTGGGCTGCTGGAAGGACCTGCCCATCAGAAATGGCCTCAGAGCAGAGGGCAGGCAAAGTGACAAAACCCAAGGCAGTCCAGCCCAGGGCCCTTTCTCCTTTCATTCCTCTACAGAGGAGGAAGTTTGCTCTGCAGTCAGCAAGTCCTTGTGCCATACAGATCCAAGTGCTAATTCATAAAGAGATCAATCTTACAGCGTTGAATAATACTAATGGCACAACTAGCACCACCTCATTAGTCCTCTAGTACCTGCCCCCAGGACAACAGCATGTAGGAGAATAAAAACCCCAGCACTAAAGAACAGCTCTCTAACTCTTCTACTACTTTCTGTGCAGCTACTAACATGTCAAAGCTGCTAGAGAAGGGCCTCTGTTACTGGTACAGCTGGTTGTGAACTTTTATGAATATATTGAACTACATAATTTGAAAGCAAAAGAGTTATGAACTCATTTCTCAAGCAGCTCATTTTTGCGTGACTGAAATAGCACCTAATTCCCCTTCAGTTAATACCACAAAACAACTCCCATGTCAAAACTAAAGGGAAGCATTAGCATATGATTCAAGTAACAGATTATAACTTCAGACCTTTTAAAACTTTAGTTCATGTGTCTTAACAAAACTTGCGAATTTGGACACCATAAAGTCCCTGCAAAAATGCTACCAGTGTCTGCTATCTTCAACTGAAATTACTTTTTAAAAAAAATTCTTCTGATGAGAACTTGGGCAGTGACCAGGACCCAGGACAGCTTAGCAACAGCTCTCCAAGCAGGCTAAGGCCTTCCAGGAGCAGGTGAAGGGCTTGTCATAGGCACTTAGGGAAGAAAACTGTGGGATCTCAGTCGAGCAAATTGGCAGGTCTGTCTAAGGATGGATGGTGCACCAGCACAGAGACACTGCTGAAGGCAAGGGACAGGCTTTGGCAGAACTGTGGTTGGACTCAGTGCTGTCTCCCTGCACCATGCCAAGGCCCTGACTAGCAAGGGCAGTGGGTGGGAACCAGGGTCTCCAGGGCATGTTGAAGGGCAAACACTCCCAAAAGTGGATGTTTTTACTCTTTCAAAGCCAGTGAAAGGCTTGTGGTTCCCAGGGCACATCTGACCCCCTGGGACAGTTCCTCACTTCCTGCAAACCAGGTGTCTGCATGGGGAAGCAGGATGCACCACAGCTTCAGGCTCTCCTCACGGCACTATTTAGTCACTGGGGTTATGGGAAATAGCCTGAACCATCCAGGAACTGACAGTGGACCCCATCCTGTTATCATGCTCTATGATGGCCTATCAGGAAATGATGTAAGTACCCTCATTACCCTCTATTTTATTTTTCATCTTTGTGAAGCATCTTTTTTGTTTAGTTTCAGCTGGCAGTAGGTGACCAATCGCAGTGCCCTGGCTCCCCACATCCTGCTGGGCAAGCTCCGCCGCTGTCCCTCTGAGAATCAGGCAAAGGATGTGTGTGTTTGCTGGTGTTTTTTCTTGCTGCCTCAGTGATGTTGCCTAGGTCAGGAAATAAACCTTTTGGGAAGGGGCAGGAAGGCAGGCTTTTACGAAGCTGCCTGTGTTGGATGTCCACAGCGAGATGGGCACCGTGCGTCAGCTGGGACAAGCGCTGTGAGAATGAGTTGACACAGCTCGGGCTGTTTTGATCCAGAGTGACTCCAGGTCACTGACCCCTTCCCTCTTGGAAACCTGCATCTGTCTGGAGTGACCTTTACAGCAACATTTTATATTTAACTTTTGCACTCTGCATCCTGCCCATGCTGAGAGGGGAAACTCCCTTTCCAAAGAAAGCTTTCCATCCTTGCAAATACATTAAATACTACTGCCAGTGAATTGCCTTCTGAGAGTTACACACTGAACTGCTAACCAGGGGAGAGCCAGTGAATACAGGCAAGAAATACACCAGCTTCGTGCCATTGTCTTTCCCTGCTGTGGTCACAAGCTCTTTGAGGACAGCAACATGGATATCATGGATATCATGGGTCTGACTAGCATCAGGCACCAGCCTGATACCTAGGAGGAACCCTCTTCTCTGCTTTTCCTGCTCTGAACTGCCCAACCAACAGCCAGAGAGACTGGTCACAGGGTGATTTTCTGATTTACAATGGGACTGTGGTAAAGTATTTCTAGCTCAGCTAAGAGCTGCTCTGTTAACTCCTAATTTCTCCCCTAATCTGTATATTTTTGTCCCAGCTATGGCATGGTCTGTGATATATGATGGAGAGCTTTGCCATTAATCATGTGCAAGTGAAAGTATAAACTGGTTTTATTAGTTTTTGGTGTGCCAGGTCACATAAATTAACAGGAGCATGTGTGTAATGTGTCCTGAGCAGTGTCTCCTACCTTTTCTGGTAAGTCAATATGTCACCCAGGAACTTCCTCTATCTGCACCAGCAGCAGGACCACAAACACTCTTGTGCTACCCTCGGGGTGACTTCTGCCTACACTGCTCTTGGGGCCTGCCTATCCCTGTGGAAGGGGTTTTTACTATGACTGAAGTGTATAGATGGGGGAAGCTCAGGCAAAGTGAGGTGACACAGTGGGTGTGCTGCCAGTGTGTGCAGCAGCAGGAGACCAGCCTGGATCTCTTGAGTGAGACTCGTGGGGCACAAGTGTGAGCCCAATGAAAACTTCCTGAAACAATTTCACTGCAACCCAGGATGCTCTTACATCTAAAACTCACCTACTCAGGACAAAGCTATGAAAGAAACAGTGGCTCGGCTCTTCATGGATCCAGTGCAGTTGCATTTCCTATGGTGCACTGTCAGTATCACTCCAAGGGCTTGGGTTTTCTTGGAAAGAAAGGGTGTAACCAATTCATTAGCTGACCCTGGCATCCTGATTTACATAGGATACTTCTGCTCTCTAACGCTAAAATAATAGTGGTGATTATAAACACATGAAGGAGAGGGGTGAGGGTGGTGAAAAGCACAGTAATCACACATGGGGCGCCGTGCTGACGGACGGGCTGTGGTTCAGGATCCCAGCTCTGGGCAGCCTGCTGAGCTCCCACACAGCGCGGGAAATCCCCCAGAGCAGCTCAGCAGCTTTCCTGCAGGAATTCAGCTGTCCCTGCAAGGGTCCTCCCGACACAGAGCTGGCCGCCATTGAGCAACAGAGAAAATATAATATTGCCTCTATGAAATGTTATCATCCAACTCTCGGATCACAGCCTGTGATCCTGCACGTGCAGTCTAGACAGCCTGTGTCTCAGACCCGCAGCTCAGAGCCCCTGGATTGGCAAAGCCAGGGCAGCTGGAGCACAAAGTGTCTGCACTGTTTTTGTGTACTCCTGGCCCTTAAAGGATGCAGAGACTGATCAGGTTCTCACACAGACTGGGGACTCATTTGGGCTGATCTGACCCAGACTGGCTGCAAAGCCCCTGAGCTTGGTCTGGTATCCTAGGTGGGCTCGCACTCTTTCCTCACCTCAAATATCCTCTCTTGATCTTATTTGGATACTCAGGTTTTGCTCAAAATACCTTCCATTCTTCCTAGTGCTATCAGAAGAACCTTGGCATGAGAACCAGATGTGGTACTTGCTCTCCTGGCACCCATTCACTCATACAGAGACTATTAATCCGTGCAGGAGTGTGTTATAAATTATTTGATCTACACGCAAATCCCAGAACCAGAGTGTCCTTTTTGGCAGCCTCTTCCACAGGCTGATGTGCAAAACTCTTTTACTTGAGGACTGAAAATGACTTGTGGGTCTCACATGTTCCATATGGACTTGTGGGGACTCTGTGTGAAAGGGATGCACAACACCAAGCTAACCTGTCCCTTATTTTGGAGAGCTGTCAGATCTTTCTCCTCCCTTGTTCCACATGAATGCAATTTTCTGGCTTGTTCCCATCACTCTGATGTTTCCAAAATAGCTGCAGATAAGAGTCCAATGACTTGGTTGTCATGCTTTTTAGAAGAGTTTTCACCATGATTTTTCTATTATTCTCTCATTTTGTTTTGCTTTTGTCTTCTGATTTTACTTGCTCAGAGAAGCAAAGTGAGAGGGGAACATATAGCTTTGAGGAAAGAGAGTGGTCAGACTCTAGACTCCTCAGTGCATTTGGACTTTTTCCCTTTTAATTTACTAACACAGAAATACTTTACATTTAGGTTACTACTGCCCAATGCATTAGCAAGAAAAAGACTCAGAATCTGAACACACTTACAAAGCCAGCACTTATTTAGGCAGGATGAATTAGACTATTTACTTTCTAATTGAAAGTTTTTACTTTCTAATTTTATTTCTGATGCAGACTAGGAACCCCCTTTCAAGGGAGAAGTAAGACTCCTTTTCTGGGTCTAAAAAAATAAAGAACTGAATAGTTCACATAGAAAGGAAGATGTCTTTCCTAACACCGGCAATTAGCAGTTAACTTTGAGGCACCAGCATTTCCAGCATCAATCCATACATAGTATATCCTGTATAGTGGTCTCTGCCCTAACTCAATAACTACCCTTCTCATAGGTGAAAATGTTTGTGTTCTTGATAAAAAATGACCATTTATTATCCTATGGAGGTCTGGTTTCCAGTGTATCTTTCAGAAATTATTCCTGTGATCAAATTGCCACAATGAAAAAACATTCCTTCTTACCATGTCCTTCTTCCTTTTGCCAATGGAAATAACTAACCCCTCATGTCCTTAAAAGGTCTCATGTAGGCCCTTTGGTAACTGGTTTGGGAATTATTCTTGCAATTTCCTAGCTACTGACTTGGCACTGCTGGATATTTTTCTGGTGCAGAAAATAAGAGTGGAAGGGGGTGCCCTTTCAGCAGGTAGAAGGGACTGAAGAGATTTTTGAAGAGTTACTTGGCACTTGCTCCAGTACTTAAAAACACTCCTGTTTCCTGACTGGGCCCTATTTTTCTCCTAAAAACATTCCCTGATTTGTGACCTACCTGCAGGTGCCTGGGTTTTTGTTGGCTGAGTGTCCACGTCCTGAAGTGACATCCACTATTTGAGGATTTGTTTCTTGCCTTGCAAAGACATTTAAATTTCCAGAGCCAGAGACCCCATGACCGTGGGCTGGTGACTGGGTTTGTTTTCACACACAGAGGAGAGGGGATGCTGCAGAATGACTGTTGCTGGAGACTCACCCAACTCTGGCAGGTGCATGGGTTGAGATCATGCTGGGAACTTGAATTGTTGCCAAGTAGGTGTGAGAGAGGATCATCTCATTTGTCCTCCTTCCACCCAGTTGTTTTCTGTCAGGTGTTTGTTCTCTCAGCTCACACACCAATGCTCTGAGCACCGCAGCCATAACCCAAACACGTCCTTCCCGTGCCAGAAGCTCGTATTTTCATTTTCACAACCTGCTGTGTCTGCTGGGACTTTTCTCAAGTTTTAACTCCATTTATGACTGAGCAAGACCGTGGCTTAAGCTTGAAAATACCTCAAGGCTCTCTCGGGACTCACTTTGTGTCTATTATGATCTTCATGGTCTGGGCATGGGGTGACTGCTTTGTGCCAGCTCTCCTGGTGATTTCCTGGCTGTCACTCTACCATTTTACCTGTGCAGGGGAGCTTGCAGCAGCAATTTCTGTTAACTTCTCTTTTTCCCTTCATAAATCCATGAGGAGAAATAGTCTCTCACTGTTTGCACCAGGCTTTAGATGAGCTACACACTCCTCAGTTCTGGGGAACCCAGGGCCCACCCAGATATGTTTGTGTTCAAAAATGAGGGCTGAATCCCTTCTGTTCAGTGTTGTGTCAATCCATCCAAATTCCCTCTGAAAGCCAGGCCAGAAACACTGATATGTCTCTAAAGAATTCCTGTCAAAACTGTCCCCAAACCTGGAAACCCAAATGAGACACAAGCTCCCTCTAGGAAGGATGTTGATACATGAAAGTGTGACACACAATGAAAAACGAGATTACTGGACAAAGAGCTCTGTTACCTTATTGCTTTGCAGTAAATATGGATTACGTGTTTTACAAATTTCTATTCTACTATCCTCTAACTCCCCGCAACAGGAAGACTTACTTTAATCAAACGGATCACACTTTCACTTGTTTTTCTAAGAGCAAGCCATCTGTGCACCGGGAAAGTTTTTATGGCCTATGAAAGAGTACTTATAGGTGCAAAATATCAACATTCCTGTAAAATTAAATTAATTACCTGTTGGGAACAAGGATTCCTTTCTCCCTCGTTTAACTGGAATTCCCAGGTCTGCCCTCCAGTTCCCTTCCAAACTGGGAACTCAATCAGATTAATCAGGGTGAAAGGCATTTCCGCTCGCTATTCAAAACATTGCAACTCCCCTTTGTCCTTATCATGAAGCTGTTCAATCACTCACTGCCACAGAGGAATGGGATTGGTTGGGGGACGAGGACAATGCGTGTGCTTCCCTTGACTCAGATCTACCTTCCTTCCCTTTAGAGTCACTGTAGCACCTTCTATTGCTTGGAACCCAAAACTAAAAGCTGCTCTAGAGGGATGAAATGAGATTATCCATGCAGATGTACTTGCTGAGGTGGAGTCTAGATTCTAATTTCACTGCCTCATCTTCCCTGTGTAAGAGGTCTGTGCTTCGTTTTTTGCTCTTTTTCTCTGAGAATGATTACATGACTCTGTTATCTTTATATTTCATGTGGCATCAGATATGCCACACAGTTTGCCATCACATCCTTTCCTTTTGTTTGAAAAGAGTGTATAATCCATTCATATCCAGCAGATAGCAACACTTTGGCAGGAATATGTTTAAAATTCAGTGATGAAGCATAAAGTGTAACAGATAGCATGATGTGGAAGGAAGAGATGCAAAATGGACATAGCTCTGCAGGAAACTGCGTAAATGTCAAGAAGCCACTTTAGTGTAGATCTTGGGAGAACTTTCCTTACAAAAATCAACTGATTCCTCAGAAAATGGTCTCTTCCACTTCCGAAAGCAATACACTCTCAAACGCCCAGCTGCCATTTACCCTTCTGAAAACCATTTTAAAGTCAGAGGAATTTCAGAAGCAGCCCATCTATCAATTATTTTAATCCCCTAACTATAAATATGGAGAAATCATAACCACAATGGTGGAATCCCTAGCAAAAGCCTTCCTAGCTGGTGAAACAGTTTAAGGATCTGGAAGCAAAGACTTAGTCAGTTTAGCTTATGCAGCTGACCATGTGCCCTTCCGGTGATAGCCTTCATGAGTGTCTCTAGAAAACCTGCATGTGAGAACATCAGCTGCAAAGAGGGGCTGACCACAGACACATCCCATGTCCTGGGATAACACACTTCTCCACACTGCAGCCTCAGTCATTGGAGAAAGCTCTCCATGCTCCTCACAGCAATTGTGATTTAAAGCCATTAGAAACAGGCAGAGACACAACAGATAGAGCTAGAAGTTATAAATTTTTACATTCTTACAGTTGGCTCTGGAGACTTTATGCAGTTGGTTCAGGAAAACACCTGCATTAGAGATGGAGATGATTTGCTGTGTACCCCAAGTCCCCAGTACAGAGCCCTTCCTTACAATCCTGTGTGCCACTGGTGCCAGCAGAGTTTTTAATGTCTTGGACAATGGATTTCTTTGTCTCACTTCTCTTGGAAGATGATAAGGACCCACCAGATGAGTGTCCTTTAGTTTTAGGATACCATTTAGCTTGAGCATACTCATGGTGATTGGTATCAGTATGAGTCCAGATGTACTCGTGGATCTGAGCTGGCTCAGCAGGAATTCCCTGCTGGGATGGTCTGACTGGGGAGTGGACAGTGAATGTTGGCATGTGGCTCACAGGAACTCGGCACCTTTAAGACAATTCTGTGGCTGTGTTCAGGCCAGAGGAGGAGTTTCCCCCTTTCTTTTTGTCCATGTGACACACATTGAAGGAGCCCTGAAATATTAAAATAAACAGAAAGCTTGACTTGCAGAACCTGTCTGCTAAGCCAGGAATCACATTTCTTGCTGCAGTTTCAAACCGCCATCCAGAGACTTGTAAAACATTGACAAAAACCCCTTTGCCCCCAGAGCTTTCAACAAAAACAACAGCCAGTACTCGCACCCATCCCTGAAAGAGCAAATACATTAGTCAGTTCCCGCTTCACTCTTCTTGCTTTTACCCCCACAAAAGGAGAACCTCTGAGCATAATCTCCTTTGTAATTTCAATTTCTTTTCTATTCCTGCTATTATAGCTGATTTAAGGATTAGAAGGCCCAGCGTGCCAGATGTGAGGGAAGCAGGCTTAGTGGGTGTAGTAAAAGAAATGTAAGGAAACCCCCTGATCTAAAGGCCCATTTCCTGCTCACTCCCATCACTGCCTGCTTTCAATGGGGAATGAGTAATCTCGTGCTCCACAGAGCACTGCCAGCTTGTGAAGTGGGGCAGCTCTGAGGCTGCCTTACTGCTGCAAGGTGTAGCGCAGGGTACTCCAGGGTACCCATGAGACAGAGACTCTAATCAGATTATAGATGGATCTAAGCAGATGTTACACGGATGCTGGCTCTGTAAGCTCCATTCCTCAGAGACACGTTGGACTCAACAGGCACCACACATACACACACAGGGACAGGGCAGGGTTAGTTTGTGACTCACCCAGGAAGTCTGTGGCACTGCCAGGAACTGCACACACGTCTGAAGGATGAGTGCTTATGCTCTGCATGGTACACTTGCCTGTTTCTCCAGCTACATTCTAATTATCTACAAATAAAATGCCTGTTGCTGCTTCTATTGTGATGAGAGGGACTGCCCTAAATGACTTGGCTTGAAAAAAATCTCAGTGAATAGAAATAATGAAGAATATTCATGGCTGAGGTTTGAGCTTCATCATAACCGAACAACTTTTTATCCCCTGACACTTCTTGGTACTAAATACATACTCAGAAGGATTCTGGAAATGTCTTATTTGACTGAGACACTTGTGAATTTATGTAGAGTTTTTAGGGGATGTTTTATGGAATATATCCAAGAGCCCTCTGTCCTTGTGTTTGGAGAGAAGGTTCAACTTATATGCCACCCACAGGATCCACCAACTATTCAGCTGAAAAGAAGAATTGAAGAACTGAGTCATTGTCAAAGGTGCTTGGTGTTCTTGTCTACCCTTTGCCCCTCTACAATCTTAAGTAGTGGGATTTGAGAAGGTATGTGAAGTGAAAAAGCAATTTAATTCTACATCCAAGCAAGCCAGCCAACACTATCCCACCCTTAGGACAACCTATTTCATAGAAGCTGCTGGCAGACTATCCCAGGTTAGGTGTTCAGTCCACAGTCAGCAGACAGTTTTGAACTGGGTTTTTTGGTGAAGACAGACAGGCTTTTTTTCCTCCTCTGGTTTTCTTAAGAAATACTCTGTGAGCTGTTAGGACACACAGATTTTGCTCATCTCAGAGTAAGGACAGCAGGGATAGAGAACATCCTCTTCTCACCTATCCACCCAGATGGACTCAGCTGGGGCTGCTGAGCAGAAGCAGTGCCCTAAGATCCCTTGATGCCGTCAGCCAAGGTGAACTTTGAGAGCAAAGTTGGGAAGTTTTATATACGCAGAGGAGACCTCCAGTCCTTCTGGTGAGAGAAAAGACAGAAAGGTGCCAGACAAGAGATAAAGCCTTTCTAAAGCAGCAGAGCAGGAAGGGGCAGCTGTCTGGGCTGCTGTGCTCTAGGTGACGGGAGACAAAACCATCCAAAACACCATCCCACGGATGAATGGGAAACCTTGTTTTGCCTTGGGGATGTTCACATTCAGTTTAAGAGAGAGGTTTGCTCATATGAGCCCCAAGGACCAAAGAGGCCAGGAAAGTACAGACTTAACATCTCAACAACTCACAGAGGAGGTGATAGAGAGATGGTGCAACAGAGGAAGGCATAAATTGTAAGCTTTTATTAGGTGTGGATGATAACAAAGGCGCTAAGCAACTGCTGTGTGCTTGGCATCCCAGGAACACTGACTCCTGAGCTGGCACCTGGGGAAATGAGCTCTCCAAACTGTAAAGCTCAAGAGCTTTGCTGAAAATATATGTCAGCTCTTTCTTTATCAAATGCTGCAGGAGATCAAGTGAGAGAATTTGTTTCACCTGAATCTGTAAATCATTGCAAAGTCACTGGGCTCATCTACACACACAGCAGGAGCATCTGGCTGGCTGGCCTCTCCAAGTGCTGGCTGAGTGCTTTGCAGCTCTTAGGCCACAAGTGCTGCGAGCAAGGTGTGAGGTGCTGAACTGAAATCGCCAGCTGACAACTTCCAGGGGAGCTTGGGAAGCTCCCTGCAGCCCGTTCCCTCTTACACTCTCTGACTCCCATGACCTCTCCACAGATGCGAAAATAGCACCTGAGAGGCCTGTGTGCAGAGCTGGTAATTTGTCCTCACCCAGTCTATTCCCCACCAGTATGCAGAAACACACATGGTGTGAGAAATGTTTCCATGGCATAAAGCCAGAGCCAAAACAGACAAAGAAATAATGTTTACCCCCAGGGCCTTTCTGACAAACAATAAAAAAGCAATAGAGTCAAGATAGATTACGCGTCAGCTAAAATATTACCTCTTCCTGCCAATTCTTATAAAAGGAGGCAAAGCTGCTCTTCATTCTGAACTAAAACTTCTGTTAAAATACTCAAGGAAAACAATCATTTAGACAGCATCTTTTTTTCTAGCCAATGACAATAATATTCTTGTTAAATCTTCATTGTGACAGTCTGCTTTATGGGATGCAGAGGCAGTTCGCTTTGACTACAGAGCCGAACGAAGGACTAGAGGACTTAAAGCCCGAGATGAACACTCTGGTGACAAGCAGGGCAATTAACTAATTCCACCTTCATCACATACAGAAAGCAGCTTTAGGTTGGTTGTTGGCTACTTTCTGCCCTGTGCAAAACCCACTTTCAAAGCCATCAAGGAAATGATTGCCACTCCGAGGGAACAACAAGCAGGAATGCCAGCCTGCCTCACCTGAGCCAGCAAACGGCAGCCAGCTCCTGACTGGATGCCTGTGCTCACCTGAATGGCTCTGAACAACATGGAGATGAATAGGCACCGTGTGAATATTTGATTCAATAAACTTGGCTCTGCTGTTGTGCGGAGGGTGAGGCATGTGATTTATTACTTACAAGAATTTGGACAGCCCCTGGCTTAACGTGAAAACACTGGCAAGTGTCAGGAAATTCATGAACTTTACACACATGATTATCAATGACTTGTATTAGCAAACAATTCTGGATATCCTCCCTTTTGCAACAATGCCAGTGGCTAAGCAGAGCAAAACACCTATGTGGGCCTAAGGAGGTAAATCACACACCATCATCTGCAAATAACCCACAGAGATTTATCTGTGTGACATCAGCAAGAGGTGAAGGCTCCGCTTAGGAGCAGGTTAAGAAAAAAGAGTTTACCCACTTCTGCAAAGCCTGGGTAAGTTTCCAACAGGCACCACCTGTAGCAGTGCTTGAGACATAGGAAGCCCTACCACTCTCCATTAAATTTGATGGGCATCAGTCAGAGGCTCTGTGGATATCTATGCCATAACATGAGCTGATAAGGGAGACTCATACCTTTCTCAGTGAAAAATATGATCAGACAGATGAGATAAGCTTCAGACAGCTTTCTTGGCTTGGCAAAACTAAAACATCCTGTTACAGAAAACTACTCTCTGCACTCAACAGAAACAAATTTTGAATACTGGGCTTTCATGTTGGTTATTGGATGGAAATACATGTTTCTGTGAGTCAGACTGATCCTACTCACACCTACCCATACTTGTCTAAACCCACAAATCTGGCAGTGGGACAAGTTGTTTATACCCAAGCATCTGTACCTAAAATGAAGAGTGCAAAGGCGTACATAAAGTACTTGATTTATAAAGTAAGATCTATTTTAATAAAGGTAATTGAAGCATGCAGTCCAGGGGAGATCAGGTAATACAACATCATGCTGTGCCCAGAGACTGAATATGAAGTTCTGCCGGAAGGACTTGTTTTGCTGTGAACATTCACTTTGGAGCTAGGAGATTGTTCAGATTTTAATGAAGTACTTTTTTTTAACTTACTTTTGATTTTGCTTAACCAAACCTATTCAAGCACAGACTGTAATGGAAACCAAGCCCCTCCAGTACAATGTCGCTTAAGAGTGAAATTAACTGGGATTATTAATATAACCACTCTTACCTGGGTGAAAGGGAAACTAAGAACAGCCTTTCAAGTAAGAACAGCAATGGAAAACTGAGAAACATATCCAGAAGTCATAAACCCCATTATAGCCAAGAAGGATGAGCTCCTCAGTCAGGAAGCACTCATTAATACCTATTTCTGTTCTGATTTTTAAAAGAAAGAAGGCATATTTCCCTCTCTCAGTGACAATGAAATCCTCTCTGGTCCATCAGAAACCAGGGAAAACTTTCAATAGGAAGCAGTCAGCTGCTTTAAAATCAGTGGAAGTGGAGCTGTATGACCTGCTACTGTTAGATTTAAGGAAATTTTGGAACATGAGGGAAATTCCACAAGACTGAAGAGAACTGCAAAAAGTGCCAACATCTGAACAGGGGTAGATGGAAAATCCCAGATGGTATTAACTCAGTTAATCAGCTGTTGATTCTGGGTTTGGTTGTGAAAAGCATCGAAGAATTTAAAGACAGCATGTTTTGTTCCAGTCAGCATAATTATACAGAAAATAGGTTCTGCCAAACTAATTTTTAAAATGAAATTACAAGCTTCATTAATAAAAATGCTTCTGATATAAAATAGAGAGTTTCCTATAAGGCATAAGGTTTATTTGCACGACACTGACAAAAAGACTGAGCTCTCAACAAAGCAGTGTAGCATTTCTTAAGTTGAATACAATTAGGGAACTGACAGAATGCAAAATATTTGTAAATTACAAACTGTGATGAAATGGGGCTGTTTCTGATAGCATCCTACCCTTGACCAAACGCTATCCAGTTTCTTTCTTAAGGATATTGAATGAAATGCAGATTTAAGAAGGGATAGCACTGGAAGTGGCTCAACGAGGGAATGTGGTACAGCACCAAGAATGAAACTCTGGCTTGTTTCATCAATATGCACTGAAATTTTACCAAATGAGAAATCAAACAAACAATGTGAAGACTGGAGGGCCCATTTCCAAGACATGAAGTTCTAAAAACATTAGAAGGGAACTGGGGAGCACAAAAGAATCAGTACAAAACTGTGGCTAAGAGCATTTAAACTCCAAAAGAACAGACTATCAGGGGAGATGAAAATTGTATTATCTTTGCCCGAGGAATTAGTGAAAACACTTCTAGAATATTCTGTCCTGCCTTGGATCTACTTTTCAAAAGGATGTGGAAAAATTTGGGATACACTCAAAAATTTATGGCTAAATGAGACAAGGTTTGGAAACTATGTCAGAAAACAAAGGGCTTGTAGAACATAATCTATGTAATTCATTGAGGAGAAACCTAGAAGAGACTTCAAGGAAAGCTGCAACTTTTTCTGTGCTCATTTTCGCTTGGAGTGAAACCAAATTTTAAAACCTGACATCCTTCATGAAATGGATCTCCTGATCTCTGAGCTGTTCTCATCCCAATGATCCTGAACTCTAACAGATCTTATGCCAAGGGTAACACAAAGCTGAATTTTAACTGGAGATTGGTTACATCTCTTTCTAGAGAAATCATTTGCTGGTGTGTACAGCTCCAGAATTACACACCCTGATGGCATGAACAAGTTTTTCTTGCACCCAGTGAGACCACGTGGCTGAGAAATGATTAGTGAAGGCAAGGCCTAAGCTGTAAGCATCCTGGGCTCAAATTCCACCTAAGCCCCTGCCTGATATTTTGAACCTGAGCAAGCATTTAACGCCCTCAGCCTCCAGTCCAGCTGTAGAACTGGGAAAAAATCAAGATCTTGCTGAAAACCAGATGTTGCATCTCAGCTAAGATTTATCTCCAAAAAGTAACTCAGTGAAAAGAACTGCTGGGGAATGCAGGCAAGTGGATGGATGGAGACTGTTGCAAATCCTGTAAATTCACACTATTCACACAGATACTTAGGAGTAAATGGGAAGAGGCCTTTCCCTGATGATCAGTTTACAGGAGTAGCATCTCCAGCCTCAAATCCACAGTGATAGCACATGCAGTGCTGCCAGCAGCCAGCTTTGAATTTTGTGGGCTGGCAGCCTGGAAAACCCCACTGCCCCAAGCAGAGGTGGTGGGCTGTAGGCATTTTCTCGTTCCCATGGTTGGAGGAGGCCAGTGAATCCTGCCACTGGAAAACCCTCAGTTTCAGTTCGTATTTATTCATGTGCTCGTTTTTCTTGTTTGGTGAATGTTGCTTGTCAATATTTAGTCACTGCTGTGGAAACAGCAACACACATGCAAAGGGAGAGGGAAAGAAAGGAAGGAAAGAACAAAAAGCAGTGTTTTAAGGCACAACCAATTTGGCTGGTTTTGCCCTCTTGTCTCAGGAATGTGAGTTCGTGTTGCCCATGTGCCTGCAAAGGGAAACAGGAATTGAAAAGGGAAGTGTATCAAACTGTTTACTTGAAACTTTGGGCAAGAGTGGAAGCCAGAATGTCTGGGAATCCCATCAGGCATCCTCTGTGCGTGCACAGCTCCCTGGAATTGCTGCCTGGGGCCAATGATGTAACAGAGCTGTTGTGTTTTCAACCACCTCGTCTTCTCACCAAACCTTATGGAGGTACCCTGAGCTCCTCTTGGTGGAGTTTTGTTTATCTGATCCTGGGGCACTGGGCAGGCTGGATTGGAGCTGAAGGTGGGCAAGAAGGACCAGAGACAGAGCATCCATCCATCCATCCCACTGCAGCAAAGGGGGAATGGAGCTCTGGGGCTCCTTCCTTCCTGTTCATATGCAACTTCCATTGAAAAAGCAGCAACAACAAAAAGAGAATACTCAAAGGACTTTTGTTGACAAGACTTATGAAACACTGATTACAAATAAACTTTTACCAAGTAATATAGCAAATTGCCCAGCATTTTAAAATTCATTTAAATTGCTGCTGATAATATGTATCTGCTGTGTAGTAAAACCAAAATGACATGGGAAAATACTGGATTTTAAATACAAGAAGAGACAAGGGAAAGTCCTTATGTTATGTATTTCAGTTACATTCAATTTGAAAACAAAAAAAGGAAAATGTGGTGACTGTGATCTCCAGAGAATATTATTTTCTTCATGTTTATCCACAAATTAAGGGAAGCCTTCTTCGGTTCCGTTGTTGGAAGTGGAAGAAGGATATCTAGTTGTGATTTGGAGGAAGTGCCATCAATACAGTGAAAAGTAGTTATTATATGTTGCACTTGGCAACGGGAACATCCTGAATAAAGATACAGGGATGTGCATGCAGAAACCTGAGGAAAGTCTAACCTGAAAGGGAGGTCATCTGGTACTGCCAGTTAGGGCTGCAGGGTTTGTTCTGCTCAGGCTCTAGTCTTTCAGTATGACATTGCCTGTTGTCAAAAAATGGCAAGTCTCACTGAAATCCTGGAGAAAAGGGAGACTGGAACACCCCCCAGGCTTTGGCAATAGTTATAGAAAAATTGTGTGTGTGTTTAGATCCTTGATTGCAAAAGAAAAATGGCATTAAGTTGGCACCAGCAGGGAATTTATACCTGTCGGTTTTTGCACAGGTCTGAAAATGGCAGAAACTTTCAACTTCTGCCAGGAAAGCATCAGCGTTCCCACACACAAAGCCAGAGAAATGATCTATCTATACCAAATACAAGAAATTTATTTTGATTTCAATACAGTCACTCTGATATAAGATTAATAGGTATGCAGAGGTTTGATATAACCTAAATGGGAAACAGTTCTTGGTATGGAGAGTCACATCTCCCGTTTCTGCAGTCAGACCAGCCTGTGACATATTAGCACCAACGTACACGTCTTTAGGAGACATATTTAAAAGCTCCATGAACTGATAATAAAAGTCTAATTTGACCCCTCAGGAGCTAGAACATTGGAATTGCAGACCAAGTGTCATTAAGTACAAGGCAAAAGCTGACCTGCAGTTTTGTCCTCCCCATGCCAGTACTCTCTGGATTCACACGATGGTGTTTGTCCCGTGGGCAGGGACAGCTCCCCCTGTCTGGGCCAAGTGAGGAAGAGACCCCCAGCAGCTGGCTCCAGCCCAGCAGTGCATGGGGCCTTTGATGCCAGGTCCTGGAGTGGCCTGGTGCCAAAGAGAAAGACACAAAACTGCCTGGCAGTAGATGTGTGGTGGGATGCCCTTTACATGGCCCTCATTGTGAATCTCATTCTAATAACTCAGGGTTGGTCCAAGCCTTTAAGTCCTTCCACAATTCAACAGTTAAACATAATTAAATTACACAAGTGCCAAGCAGCTTACAGGTCCTTCTAGGTCTAAAACTAGCATTTCTGAGTCCCAGGTCTAAGGTGATGTGTGGGTAAGGCTCCAGGCAGGTATGCATGGGCAGCAATGAGCCCCTTGTCTGCTTTTCCCAGTGGCCTTCTGATTTTCATGAAGAAATTGCAGAAGGCAGCTTTTTGGTTGCTTTGCCATGTTCTCATCCAGACCAACAGTATCCTTTCTTGAAGAGGGTGTGTATCTTGTGCCAGGTCCACACCATGAATGTTGAGTACATGCAGTCCCTTTTGAATCACAGGAAGTATGTAGGCTTTGGAGATTATCAGCCCATTATTAACATTTCAGAAAAATATAAAGTGGTTTCCGCTTTATCTGTTTACTCTGTGGCTGATAAAATATTAACATTTTTCAACCTCCACTGAATAATCCCTGGTCCCCATATTCCCAGACAATATGGTGTGTGGCTTAAATGGATCACCCCAAATGAAGCTGTTTCTCTTGGCTACTGTCATACAGGAAGCTGGTGAGAAAAAGGTTGTTTGCTCAGGATTTAAGCATTTAAAAAAATTTATGAAAAAGTGATGCTGAGGAAAACATCAGGCAAGTAGTAAAAGTGCTTTGCATGTGTGCAGCTGTTTCCTGGACATTTCTTTCTATTGCAGAGGCACTTGGTTCACAGGAAATTCCAGCTCACATACAATGCCAGTCTCCCCAGAAAATGGGCTCTGGGCTCAGCTGTATTGATCTGCTTTGTGCAACTGGTGGTGCTGGCAATTAGCACCATGTGCACACTCACAGGCACCAGAGACTGTTTTGATTCTAAATGGTTTCTAGGAAATAATAGTAAATTTGCCTCCATCTGCTTTATAGCAAGGCTGTTGTTTCTCATGGTTAGTTTTAGACCTGCCCAGATTAGATATTGGTCCAGATATTACCACCTTAGCTCTGTGGGCAAACAGCTGGCTCTGGGCTTGTGCTGAGTGGAGTTGTGCTTTTTGGTGAGAGCTCCAGCAGAAAGAAGCAGAACTGCAAATCCAGAGGCTGATACACAGACCAAGGGTCTCACATCAGCCTTCTCTATACATCTAGAATTTGTACCAAGTTTAGAGGTCCCGAGAAATCCATTGTTTCTACCACCTACTCTTTCTAGACTGTTTTTCCAAGTGTAGAATAGTGACAACACAAGATGGGTACAGACTCCAGCAAGCCCAGATAAACTTTACATGTTTAGCATTTTCTGTTGGATAGAAACCCAAACATGCTGCAAGCACTGCTATGGCTCATCTCATGGCAGACCCAGCAATGTTTAGTTCTCATCCGGAGGTGCTGGGAGCAAGACAAGTGCGAGCAGGGTTAGCTGGAGTTCCCATTCTGCTGAGTTGGCAGAAAGCCTCGTGGCAGCAGATGCAGAGGACCTGAGATGATAAATGGACTTTGGAAAGCAACCCAAACATGTAGATACAAATTAGTATTTAACATACAGTTGCTATTTGCAAATTATGCCCTTGTGATTTAGCTCTTGAATGAAAGCAACTGTGTTAGCTGAACAAACAGTAGCAGAGGAGGCTGCAAAAATGCAACTCCACTCCCACCCACAGCCCTGGTGAGCCTGTGGGCCAACCTGCCCATGTGTTCACATGAGGCACACACACCCCTTCCCAAACAAGCCGTGAGAGCCACCCAGGTTTGGTCTCTTCTCCCCCTCTACCAGGCACTTTAAGCCACGTGAGCTACCCTCAACCAGCCACTAGCCCTGAGAAAGGACCTGAGACTGTAAGGAAAGGGCTGGTGGCAACCTGCACTGTGAGCATGCAGGTCGCCGGTGAAGGGGAGACAGGAGCTGGGCTGTTCGCCAGGTGCCTTGGCAGAAGACGAGCTGGGTCACTATCCCATGTTTTTAACAGGAAGTGATGTTATGGCAACACATGAATCATAAACAGTTTGACACCAAAAGGAATAAGCCACGGTGGCCCAGCACCTGAGCACCCGCCCCTACATCCGGAGTGACACAGTGGGCTTGACGCAACAGGCCGAGCTCTGACGCGTGCTGGGAACGCTCAAAACCCCACAACTCCTCCAAAGCTCAACAATCACAACCAGACCCCCCCAATGTGAGTCCCAGTGCTGAGAGCCTGCACTGCACCTGGGCCACTTGGAAGGCCCCAGGGCAGAGGGGATGAAACCAAGGCCAGGGAGCACAGGGCACCCTTGGGGTGCAGTCAGCTAGTTAGTCTGCAAGGGGTTGGGACAGCAGAGCCCAGCTAAGGAGGCTGCTTGCCTCCAGCAAATATGAGGAGCTGGTGGGCAGCTGCCTCCTGCCATTGTTCCTGGCACAGCGTGCCCAGATGAGCTCTGCACCAAGTGTGCTCTGCAGAACCTACCAGGAGCAGCACAGCACACCATCCTCCTCCTGACCCCACAGCAGCGCTGGAGTTTGGAGGTACCAAAAAGGTGGTGTTACTCAGTGGCCTACATTTTGCAGGTCAGGTCTTTCCCAGCCAAAAAAAGAGGAAAAGGATTACATTTCAAAATAGTTTCCCTTCCCTTTGGAGTGAGAAGTCAGAGGTAGAGCCAAACAGCTGCTACTATACATGATTTAAGGAGATAAGAAGCAGCAGCAAGAGGGAGAGACTGGGATTTATAGTATCAGCCCTAAAAATAGTTGTTAAGAGAAAGCCTAAGCCTGGCAAAGCCTCCCTGGGAGTTGCCCCATACACATTGCTAAGCTCAGCAGATGGCATCTAGCGGGGAAATTTGCCTCTGAAGAGTTTGTCTCCACCATCACCACTTTCACCCAAGATGCCACTTTACACTTGAGGCCAAAGTGGCTCAACTCCTTGTGTGGATGTCCCTGGGAGACAGGTCGCACTGAAATAGGTTGAAACAGAGCTGTCAGCACGGCAGCTCACACAGGCTTATAAAAATAAAGTACAACCGAAGCCAATAGAACTTCCTCTTCAAGCATCTCTGAGCAAGGAAATGACTTGCCCAAGCAGGTTGGTGGCAGACACTAATGTGGAGAGGGGCTCTCTAGGCTGCATTCGAGCCGAACTCGAATGACATGCCCAAGTTGGCAACCAGACCTGGAAAGATCGTCTGCGTGTCGAGTCTAGCCCTCTGCAATCACAGACAACCGTGTCATATAAAACCATTTAACTTTGCTAACTATGCTGCTCATCCCTTCAAACCTACCAGGGGTGTTTTCAGACCCTCTCTTGTCTACTGGCGTCGTCTTTGCTTTCCTTGCTAAAATGAAAGTCCCTAGGGCAGTGGGACCAATAAACACACATTCCACACTCAATGAGGAAAGCCCATCTGCCCCAAGAAAAGAAATAAATATAAAGACAAACCCTAGTGAGGCTGAGATCAATAAGTATCAGAGCTGTCAGCTCTTCTGCTGGAAATGAGCTTTCTACTTGCATTTGCACTGAATGTCACCCACAGGCAAAAAAGACACTGGTACTGTTGCACAGGTATGTATTATGTATTCTACACTTGGAGGAAAAACATGGCTTTAAAAAGTATCTGGTTTAAAAGTTGCTGGGAATTTAATTTGCTGTCCAAGAAAAAAATCTTTTCTGGTTTAGCTTTTTTTAAAAATCAAAATAATTTATCTTTAGGGATGGGAGAGGAGTAGCTACTTTTTAAGGGAAAGGTTAAAATAAAAAGATGCTGTCTCTGGGGATTTCCAGCTAGATGCAAAAAAGTCTCTTTTCCACTAAAAGGTAAAATGTTTGATCCACTGCTTGTTTGGTTGTCTCTCCCTCTTCCCTCACTCAGGATGCTGAGCACCATGTAAGCCCAGTCCATGCCCTGCCCTGGCCTGGCTCTGCAGAGCATGTGACAGTGTCCCTGACACGGCTGCACACTTTGTCCTCCCTGCCGGCACTGGCAGAGGCACTCTCAACACTGGTTTTGCTCAGAATGCCCACGTGCTGTTTCTAATAAAACCTGATCTCCTTCCTTTTGATGCAGATGACAGGAACTGGTCCTGGTTTAAGTCACCCAGCCAGAGAGCACACACCACAACTGGCCCATGATAACTCTGGAACTGGAGAGAGGGACTCAGGAAGCAATAAATCAACCGTGCTGAGTTATGACAGCGGTGACAAAAGAGTGGTTTCTCCTCCAGCAAGCCCTGCTGAAGGTCCTTGCTCTCTGAAGGCACTGTAGGGGCTGGGCAGGCGCTGCAGTGGAGCAGACAGTGTTTATTTGTCCTATAAGCACTCTAGAAACAACCAGTGCTGCTGTGGATCGTTTACATACAAGCTGAAGAAACAGCATCAGTAACACTTAAAAATTAATTTGATAATATTTTGAGGCCCCACTGAAAGTTTGTATGTCATTACACTAGGAATATATAGCTTCCTAATAGGATCTGATTCACTCCTAAACAAGGAAGATCACTGAGGAATAATGGAGGCAGCCAGGACAGAGAATGGTGGAAAGATGTCCAAGGTCACACAGCAGCTTGTTGGTTCACCAGTCCTGGTTCAGTGCGTTATTTGCTGCTCCTTACTAATCCCTCTATCATTATTCACACTACAAAAGTATCTTTGAAGCCTCTTAAATACTATTTGACCATTAAATCACATGATGGAGCAAAGGCAGGATCAGTGAGACACAGGGAAGCCAGGAGCTGTGCCTTGAAAAGCTACATCTGGTAGAAACAGCCTGACTTGCAAATGTGTTCCCAGAGGAGGTGCAAGCCTGGTCCTGGCTGGCAAACATCTGAACTTCTCAAAAACTTTGAGCAACCACATCCAACAAATATAATTTTTCACTACAGCCCCACAGTACTCCCAAGAAGGAAGCACTGTGACAGCAGTTAACTCATCACCCACTGACTGGGCAGGGAAAGGAGCTAGGACTCCAGGCTGAATTTCTACTGAATTACCTTCCTACCCTGATCAAGTAACAAGAAGCCCACATAGTGCTGTGTGGCATCAGAAGCTTATCTGCACAGGGGGTCTGGGTGGAAACACTACAGAAGAGGGCCTGCACACAGATACAGAACTGTGTGGCTCCTAGAACTCAGAGTGATCCCCTCTGCACACCCCTTGCTGAAAACCTGAAGGGTCTGGGCCAGTGTAAAACACGCCCTGGCCAGGCTGTACAGAGCATGGCTCCCTCCAGGGGCAAAGGCAAACAGACCATTTGTTCAACTTGTCTAGATTGTCTACAGACTCCACAGCAAATAGCTAAGCATGCATCTTGTAAAAATGTCATGTCCCCCTGTGTACAAGAGATTTCTCTGTGATATTTGCTCAGACCGAAGGTAAGGTCACACCAGTGAAACAAACAAGAAAGGAGAAGGAAGTCACATAAAGCAGTGAAGATTAAGGTCCCACTCTGCACTGGCAAATGGAGGCTGTTGGATATGGTCACATCACCTCCCTCCCTCTCTTCATGCATCAAGTTATTTGTGGCTGAGGGAAGGGACCATTTTAACACAGAGCCTGCCAGGGAAGCCTGGTCTCAGCCTGCAGTGTGTGTTGTGATCTCTTGGCCACACAGGAATCTCTTGTGGAGCAAGGAGGTTAGGATGTGTCTTGTCCACCCTGGTAAAGGCTATTGTGTGCAAATCTGTGCACAGCACACCAGAGCTGGGAGCCCCTCCACTGTCCGGAACAGCTTTCAGAGGGGGGATGGATGGTGCTGATCTCCTGGGAAAGGTGGCAGCTTCTGCATCTGCAAGGGGGAGCTGACCAAAGGCTAGTGAGGCTCTGCAGACCAGGACTGCTTTCCATTCCTGCTGCTCCCATTACAGAGATTCTTCTGCCACTGGGACGTGGATTCTCCCCTTCACTCCTGTCTGCTCTACAGACAGTATATGATAAATTGAAGATATCTGACGCCACAGAGAAATTTCCGAGGTGCCATAAAGCCCAGTGTGGGTTACGTGTTGGGTGAATGTTGGTGACAAAAGAGGTGTAAGGGAAAAGTGCTGTGGTTTGGCAAATGGCAGATACACAATGTGTAACTGACCCCAGATACACAATGTGTAACTGACCCCAGACACAAGTGGTTCCATCAATTCAGGAACTTGTTTATAAATAATTTTAAAAGCAAGCACATGGGCAGATAGAGATGTAGAAGAGGCACCTCTATCCCTCAGGAACTGCTGGCTCCTGTCCATGGGATTTTCACAGAGCACTTCTATCTCATTAAAATCGTTTCTTCATGGGCCATGAAATGATTTTCCATGCATGGAAAAGGTTCGTAATGCTCCCAGCTCTGAGCAAAGGAACACACTGAGGATGGATGGCTTGGAGAAGTTGACATTACACCTGGCCCCAAACAGAAAAATGGGAGCAAGATCAAAGCTGTCAACTCTGTGGTACCCTGAAGGGGGATGCTGAAAAAACCAGCCTCAGTGGCAGGATTTGGGATCACCAGGCAGGCATCACTTATCCAGCTCTGGCTGACACAGTCCAGAGAGCAGCTGCAGCTTGTTTCCCACAACAGAAACCCCTCCCTTGCCTCGCCCTTTACCAGCATTTTTGGGTGAGCCCTCCCCAAGGAGGGAGCACTCCCAGCTGCCTCAGCAGGGTGAGAGCCTGTCTTCTCCTTGGGGTGCCCCTGGCTTTGAGCCCCCTGCGTGTCCCCTTGGGCTGGGGGCTGGTAGTTTTGGACACAACCTGGGGCAGGGGGGGGAGCTGCTCCAGACTCAGCCTCTCTCCACGCCTTTCAGCCATCTCCACTGCAAAGCCAAAGGCTGCTTTGCAGTGCCCTGGAGCCGCAAAGCTCTTGGGGCCAGTGCCTGGGCCTGGTCTTCAGCTGCTGAGGCTCCAGGAGTCTTCAGCCCTCTGGAAAAAGGAGTCTAAACGCTGCTTGTTTGGAGGAGACACAGGCCGGAGGAGTGCCTCTTCCCCATTCCTGATGCAAAAGGATGCTGATGCTCACTCCCCTGTACTGCTTACCAGCCCCTTTCTCCCCCCTTCCATCTCTTTGCTCCTTCCATCTTTTCCTTTTTGAGAGGGTTGGATTAAAAAACACAAACACTTCTGATCAGCTTGTAGTAAATGAAGCACAGTATTTTTGCTTCGAGAAACTTTGGAGAGGCTCACACAAGGCCACAATTTGGGTTTCATTCCAAAAGCCAGGCTACAGAAACCCCCGCCTTGTGATCATTTTACTGATACCTAGGTTACTTCTTCCCCCTCTTTGGCAGGAGGCTGCAGCACCAGAAAGTGTCAATTTACTCTCTCTATTGGGCCAAGAACATCCCTGGTACAAATTTATTGCTCTTAATAGGGCTGGGCCTTTAATTCCTAGCACATACTTGTGAAGAATTTTGGCTTGTCACTGAGGAGTAGAAATTCTTTTCCTCTCTACAGGTACAGGCAGGTCCTCCTTTTGCTGAGGGCCCTGCACACCCCGAGAAGAGCATTACTGCAGTGCTCCCATAAAGAGGATATGAAAACCCCATAAGCACCTGCCTGTGCTGAAAGCTAGCAGCAGAACGGCTGCTGTTCAGCACATGGGATTTTTTCTTCTTCCTTTCCCCCTTTTTATTGCTCTTCTACTAGTTGAAGTGCTACTGTGGGATCAATCTGCTCCCTGTCCCTGAGGGAATTAGACGATGGAGTAAAAGGTTCTTATAATGAAGATAGGGCATTTTTGCCATTAAAGTCACTAGCAGCTAGGACTAAGGTTTCACACAGATTTTATGACTTCTTCCCATTTGTAAAGGGATCTGACTAAAATGCTTGTCATGCTCAGCTGACTGGGGTCTCTGCCATGCTCCTCTGTGGACAGTGCTGATCACTTGTGGGTACCTGTAATAAAAAAGGTCACTATTCTTACAGAAGAAAATGATGCTAACTGGAGGTCCCAGGATGGGGACTTGGCAAATCTGTCTCTTTCTCTAAAAATCCCTTTCTGTGGCTCTGCATGCCTAATGATGTTTTGTGTGTACATCTGAGAGTCTGCACAGACACTGAACAAACCATTTGCCTGAGGCCTTCATTTCATGGGTACTCTGTGAACTGGTCTCCAGATAGAGGAGGTTGCAGAGGTTAAATAGCTAGTTACAGTACATAAAGTTTATATCCACTGTGACTAGATGAAGCTTTTCCCTTCTTTTAAGTGCCTTTCTCTTTATGGAAAAGAGAAAGATGACTGCAGTCACATCCCAGCTTTTCAGCATAATCCTATTTTAATGGTAATAACATACAAAATCCTTCCTACTTTACATCCGAACACCTGCACTGCACTTCTGTAGCAGTGAGAGATGCTGCTCAGCACGCCAGGGAGACTTGGCAATCTGTCTGACCTAACACACCTAACAGTCTCCTATTTCAGACTTCTAGTGAGATGAGCAAGGCTAAACACAGTGGAGATCCAGAACCTGTCCTAAGAAGTTGTGTTCTGCAGGTATTTTTTCCTTTCTTTTATCAAATGTATACAGCAACAGTGTCCTTCCTGCTGTGACTTAGTTTTCTACCAAATTCCATAGAGAAAGTCTTTGGAAGATGGTTGATTGCATATTTCATTTCATAAAGTTAAGAATACTTCATCAAATTAAGAAAATAGCATTGCCAGATGCTCCAAGCTGGTCCTAATGGAGCTGCATAGTCCCAGGCAGGTAGTGCCATAATTTCTTTCTCCACCAGGCCAGGAAATGGTGTCTCCAGTGCCAGCTGGGTACATCCCAGGAGGAATGATTCCTCCAGAGGCTCACTAGTTTGGTGACCTGTTCCTACCCACCATCTTGTCCTGATTTCCTTTACGGCAGAAAGTGAGGAATTTTTAAATGACTCATGAGATAGTCAAATCTAATTTCAACCTTGATGCAGTCAGGAGTTCCTACTGACCATTTTCAGCCATCTCCTCTGTGAAAAGTGGGAGTTTTTTGATCATGATCCCCCTGTGCTCTGCCACAGGCATCTCCCAAAGCAGTGGCTGTGCATTGGACCATCACACGCTCTCCTCTGTAAATAGATGTGAGGAAGCAAAGAATTGTGAGGCAGGAAATGGCCACTTGGTCCAATGAGCCTGGCCCTTTAAGTTTATCTCAAACGCACCTCCTTGCTTTGTCTTTGCATCTGCAAATCTCCTTTCTCCTCATAAAAATGTCTAGCTGTCTCTTAAACCCATTCAAACTATTTGCTTAAATGACCTAACTTGGCAGCAACTCCACAACATTTGGGCAGGCCTGAGTGACATAATGCTGCCAGAATCCCCTGTTTATTTTTCATGTTGCCTGCAATCCTGCCATACCGGGCTAGGCTGTAGCAGATAAACAAGTCCTGTACAGCCCACAGGAACCATCCATGGAAAACTCACAGCTACCAGAAGTGGCAATGCTGACTCAGCATCCAAAATGCTTCCCATGAAATAACTCAGGAGCTGGCCTCCTTGGAGCTTGTGCTCATGGAAAAGCCATCTCTGGGTGGAGTTCTGAATTGGCTTCAGCCTGTGTTCAAGAACAGATGGGAGAGTTTCAGCCATTCTCCCATCTAAACTTCTCCTCACTAAGCATATTGAAGCATCTCCTGTTCCCAACTGGCAGATAGCTAATTTTAAACTTACATACAGTGAAGCAGTAAAGATTTTGTAAAGATTAGATGGCTTTTCTGCTGCTTGTAACTCTTCTTAGGAATGACATTCACTTGCTTGTTCTAACTCTAGATGAGCACTACCATTTGGGTCACTCACCATGGTTCCTTCCTCCCTGGTGAAAGACCAGCTTCCCCCATCTGCTCAAACCTAGTGTAACTCTGCCTCCCACTGGAGTTTCCAGTGGATAATTTGCTTTCCTGTATCTGTTCTTAAATTGCTGTTACTGATGCTGCTGAACACACACTGCTCCACAAGGGGCAAGTTTCAGTGGACGCAGCTGATGCTGTGAATTTATTCCTATTAAGCCCACTCAGTGCTTTTCACACATTTTTGCTTGGCAGCACCCCCAGTTCCCTACGTGGGACTGCACACCTCATAGCACAGTGAACTGAAGCCAGGGAGGTTGTCATCACATTTTCCTAGCTACCTTTCCTGCGTCCTGGGGAAGATCCCAATCTGAAAATCATAATCACAGAATAAACTTTTATCAGAGGATATGGATCCTCATTCACCTGCACCATTACATGTGTACCAATGGTTACACATAATGCCTAAAGCCTTAAAGTCACTGAAGTAAACACTGCAACATCCAGCCTTCAGTCTTCTGTTGCAGTTCATACTCTGGAACATGTTGTGAGCAGCCAGTATTGTTCTTCTTCATCAGCTGCCTGAGCAATTGTCAGCTGAACTGCAGCAGCAGGAAGGCAGGAATAAGAACCTCCAACTGTAACTTTTCCATATACACTGCATTCCTAGGTTACAAAATAATCCTACATATTCATATAAATGTAGCCTCACTAAGGCAAAGGGACCACTGATATGAAAACTTATCTGGAATATTAGGATCTCTTCAGTTCTGGTTATTTTCAAGATTCTGTAAATGGCTGGCACATGGAAAAATTCCTTTGGTCTTGATATAAATCCCATTCTCATAAACATTTGAAAATCTCTTATTCCGATTTTGCCAATAAGAACAGACATTTAAAGCATGTAGAAACAGAATCAGGTTTTTAATGAGCCTTTTTGCTCCTCTCTAATTACTTTTAGTAGCACTTTAAATGACAGGGTTCCTGATGGAACCCTTCTGCAATTTCTAAGAGACTATTGTGATTTGATTTTTTTGTTTCATATATTTTGAGCACTGATCGTGTATTTTATATCTAATGTTGCTATCTGTCTACAGCATGTGCCAATTTGTTTTTTTCTTCCTGTTCTTGGATGCACCCATGCCTGGTAAGACAGGAGGCCAGATCCTGCTTTCCCTGGAAAGCTTAGTTCTAGCTCATTTAATTTGATCTGTAATAAAACTTATTTTCCATTTTCCCATCTGACTCCTTCAACCGTTTAAGGCCCCTATGTGTACTAGGTTGTGCTGACTTTCGATGATTTCTTCATCATCAGTCTGTGCACAGAATGTTCTGTATTCAGAGAGATATATGCAACAATGCAAAACACATTTCTCTGTTGAAAAGTAAATCCCAGTTTGTGAGAGACATTCTTTACCATAACATCAAGCTTTTCCCAGAAACTGCCTTTCATTTCACCCTGCATTTGGATTTCCCATTCACTTCGCCCTGCCTCTTCCTTAGCCTGGCAAAGCTCAAATTCCCTCAGCAGCTTGATATCAACTAATACTATATCAAAGGCTGTCTAAACCCCAATCAACTGTGCATAGGGGGATATGAAAGCTCTCAAGAAGACTAACAACACATAGCTGGGAGTCCGCTGCCACAAGCCTGAGCAGCCCCAGCCTCCCCAGATCTTTCCCACAGTTGGAGAGCTGCAGCTGGTGCCACCCCTTATACACAGCCCAGCCATCCCAGGATGTGTCGCTGCTCCCCCGTGTGCAGCTGTGGCTGCTGAGCCAACGGGCACCCAACCGAGGCTCACACACTCTGCCAGCTCATTGCACTCACACAGCTGGAGATTGCACAGAGAACAAAAAGAAAGACAAACCTACAAGAGAAAACTGAAGAGAGGTCCCCAGGCAATGGCTGTGTTGGAGTATTGCTTCTCCTCTTTCCACACCATCATTTTTTGCTTGCTTCTCTGTGTCTAAGTATTTTAAAGCAGAAATCTGATCTGCCCATTTGTGTTCAAAACAGCCCAAGTTCCTGTTGTAGCATTGCTTGTGTTTGGTATCCAAACTGGCATGGGATGGAGGCTGCCTTCCACAGCAGGGGATCTCATCACCTCTTGTCGATTTAAACATCTTGTCCTCTTTCATGAAGAACTGACTGTGGCTTCTCTTCCTGCACAACCCAGCTGCAATGGGCTAAAAGCAAGGGACAGCCTGGGACAAGGGAACAGCTTTCACAGAAGAGCTGGAAAATAAGACAGGCTGACTGTGCCTGGTTGGTACATGCCTTTTTCCACTGATGCTGGCAGATAAATCACTGCCCTCTCATATCCCCACGGCAGGTGTGTACAGAGCAGCTGTTCTTGGGGCTCTGTTGCCCTGTAATGGCACATGTATGTTCTACCTACACCCCTGCCACAGCTGCTGGGAAATAAATCTCTTAACCCACTGGAAGGTGGATTCCCCCATTGTGTCATGGGGAGAGGTATTTTCATGGTGAGAGGATGGGAGGAAATAGGGCTTTGCAACCAGAAACATGCAGAACAACAATCAAAGTCACAGTCCTGTCTTGCCATCCAGATGTTTCCAGAGACACTAAACTACTGCATACCAAACTCAGGGCTTCTCATTCCCACCAGACAGGCACTGCATGAGGAAAGGATATGTGCTCTGTTTAACCTCATTTATTTCTTAGCAACCAAAAGCTCCCCGTATTTTCCCATCTTGGGGGCTTATGTGTGGATCCCCATTCAGTGACATTCTCCCACCATGAATGATTAAGGAATCTGAATCTTTAAAAATTGCCAGATCCCATTTCTATTCCTAAATACAGCCCTATAGAGAGAGATAAGCCTGGGAGGCCAGGGGATTTTAGTTAATGATCCCTTTTTATGGGACCAAGAAGCTGTGCTATGAAAAGGAGGTCTGGGGCTCTTTCTCCCCTCTGTGCCTGTGCTTTGCAGAGATTTATGCAAACATTTTTTTGTCCTTTACCTAGCTGTGCTGTGTTTGCTGGGAAAGCAGATAAGGTCTTGCCCTGGGATGTATGGCACAGGTATGTGCCAGGTCTTGGAAGGTATGTTCAGCACTGGCCACTGCTAATGGGAAGTGAGGATTACCATCTTAATCCCTGGTGTAGCTGTGCCACCAGCAAAGCCAAGGCAGTGGACAACTACCTCAAGGTGGAATGAAATTCAAGTCTGGTTTGAAAAGGCTCGTCCAGAGAGAGCTGCCCACAGCCTTGCTTTCCTATTTGGGAATGAGTGGGATTTTGCCTCTCATTCATCAGTAACATTTTTATCCCAATGAGGGCAAGTGTGGAGTGGTAACTTCGTAGCAAGCTCTGTGCTCTTCAGGACTTTCCTTGCCTAATACAGCTCTTGAGGACAGGTTTATTTGCGTGGTTTACTTCACATACCTGCAAGATTTTCTTTCCTGCACAGGGCTGACTCTACCTGTTTAAATTTATGCTCAGGACCAATTCAATGATCAGTCCACTACACATAAGATACATAAGTTTCACGGTCTCATTACCTGTATTTTCCTGTGAGAGGAGGTGGGATTACAAAAAAAAGGAACAGGAGAGAACAGCCATGGAACTTGGAATGTTCTCAGCAGTGCTGCTTGACCTTAGAACCTGCAGGCCTAGGGCCAGGGAGTGTAACCAGCGGAGTCAGCAGCTGGAATTCAACTGCCCCAGCAGGAACTGAAAACAAATGAACAGACTAACTAACTGAAATATACCTTCCCCCGATCTCTCTCTGAATCAACACCATGCTGTTTACAGTAGTGTATAATAATATTGAATCAAGATTTGCATGGGACAATTTCTATGCCACAGCACATGATAACTCTGCAATAACTTTTTTTTTTTAGTAATGCAAAAACATTTACTTTAATGATAATGAAAATAAAGTCAGTAAAATCCCTTTGTCCTGTTGTTTTGATCAGATAAACCATATCTACCAACTGTTAGAAGGAGGATTAACTTGGGTTGACTTTTTTTTAAATGTACGATGAGAAAAGCCCTGGGGCCAAAACATTTACAGGCCAGGTTTTAGTTATGTTGATCTAATAGTTTCGCTGAACAAAATGTCTTTAGACCTGGCAGGTGTGTATTGGCTTTCAGTACTTCAAGTGTCTACTAGCAAAGTTTTAATTAACAGAGTTGTACACAAAATATTTTCAGTGATGCAAGAGTAAGGAACTTGGGAGCAGGACTCCTGGGCCCTCTTTCCAGTTGCTGAACTGGGCACAGTAGACAGGACTGTAGTAGTCTTGCCTATTGCATGGCTCTCAGACTGGTAGGACAAGTTCTCCTCTGATATCCACCGTTCCTCTCTATTTGCAAGACCCCAGTCCTGCTGTCAGGTACTGAAGAAGTTTTCTCTGCTATGGATTAAAGGGAAATACAGGAGCAAGGAGATGAACAGACTTGGCCAAAGTCTCCCAGCAAGTCTGGGACAAAACCAGTACAGGCCCCCAGGTGTCTCTAGACCTATTCCCGTGACCTTACCATCCTGAACTGGCCATTTGCCTCTCCCCATTGCACCTGGGGAGATGCCCACTTTTGAGAACTGTGGAAGAAAAGGGAACAAGCTTAGCAAGCTGCTTGCCTATTGCAAACATAACAGGAGAAAACACAGCATTTGCTTTGCCTCTTATCAGAGACGTTAGGCCACAAGAGATAAGGTTATTAGCAAAAACACAGCCCTGGTGCTCTAGTCAGATAGCAGAGGAGATAGACCACTTATCTTATCAGCTCCTTTATGAAGTCTCCCTCACTGTTATTATAATTTTCTGATAATGTTATATACAAAATTGATAGTGTTTTATTTTTCCTGGACAGGTTCTTTTCACTTGCCCTTTTCATAACAGGTTGTCTTTTTTCCTCTCGAGTAAGCGGACTTTCCCTCTGAAGTTCTAAGTTTAGCTGCTCCATTTTGCCTCTTTTAGAATCCACTTTATCCCAGTTTCAGACTGCTTCAGTTACACTTCTTTTAGAGCCCTTTGTCTTCTTTGCCTCTCTTTCAACTGAGATGCTGCTCTACAGGACAGGTTTTTGACAGTGACAACAACAAATGGGATGATTTACACTTCATCCAAAACTCCAGTCTTTGTCTGATGAGCATTTATTTATCATGGATGATATAGTCCTTTTGTGTACTTGGGAAGGAGCAATTTCATGATTTAGGTATGCATTTCCATGGGACCCCCATCACTTTGTCCCTCTGCAGTATCCTGAATGTTATGTAAAGGTTTGCTTTTATTAAATTTAATAAAATTGAAAGAAACAGTGATCATCAATGAACTCTCTGGTGACTGGATTGTAAAGGCAAGCTCCTTGAACAGTCCCTGCTGTAGGCTCATTTGAAATTTAGGTTCACAACTCTGAGAATGTAAAAGCACCTTCATGCAGACAAAAATTAGTCCCTAAATTATGAAGTGCTGATCCTATATTGCTAAAATTAGCGAGAGATTAGTCACAAGTTTCAAAGGGCACAGGGTCAGGCTCTCCCAGTAAAACACAGTCACCCTGATTTACTGTGCACATGTTCATGGGACAGCCTTTGAGATGCAGTGAGGATCTCAAAATGGCCAAATGGTATGAAATGCTCCCCCTCCTTAGAACCATCTGTAGGCTCCTTATTGTGTCCTGCACAGTCAAGCTGAAAATGTGGGTCGTTACCATGCAGATTATAACTAATTTCATACATATGATTTTGAAAGAGATCACTTTACAGGGCCTTTGCACAGGGATTACTTGCAATCCTCCTTGAGGGGTGATCTCAGAAGTTTTTTCTCAGTATGATAGATTGATTTTTCTTTTGGCCATTTGTGATGATTAAAGCAGAGATCTTGACAGGTCCTCCTACAAAGGGTCAAGTCCTGCTCCTGGAAAGATGGGAGTTGGCATCTGGTAGCCTGAAACTGGGACAGGCATTTTAAAATCCAAGCACTTGGCCAGGCATTAATTCAGACTGTCTGGATGGGACAATGCTTGTCTGCCCGTGTGGTTCTCATATGCACCACTTCCAGGAGTTGTCCTTCCTAGAATAACATAAATCTCTGAATGATGCTGTTTGGCTGCCCTAAGAGCACCTCAGTGGAGTAGGGCATGTTGTCTTAAATAATTTCTAATTCCTTCCATTCTGTGGTGTTATAAAGCCTTGTGTACACCGCTCTGGCAATGGGCCTCTGGCCTTGGAGCCTGGTGAGTGGCTGCATTATTGTTCTCCTTCAGGGATCAACAGCTTGGTACATGGTTGTGTTTTCTGAATCTTCATCAGTATCTGCTGTAACTTTTTTCTGTGATCTCCAGATATATTTAAGAGCATGTGTGAGTCCTATACTCGTCGCAAACTTAACATTAACTGAAAAACACAGAGGGACATTTTTTTTCCATGTCAACTGAGTTTCTCATTTATGTATCAGGAAAGGGCCAAGCCCTGCCCAAGATCAGAGCTGGGCTATTCTATTGCACTGGCTGCAGTGCCCAACCACGCACTTTACAATCCAGCCCGCTTCCTTTTTCATTCCAGAAAAACCATGCAGCCCTCAAAAGCTTGACTTTGTCAGTGGACATGGTTTCCCCATAAATGGTTTGTGATGGTGTAATACTGGATCATTTTTTTCTGTGTTTCATATGAAGGGCTTGTTTGTGAATGATTGCTAAAGAGAGTGTAAATGCTTAAAGTCATGCATTTTATACCTATAAATACAGTATATTATGAGTATGACCAGATGAGAGGAAGTTGTCACAGAATGGTTTGGAGGGCCTCTTCAACACTACTGCAATCACTAACCATCAACTGCCCTATCTGTCATTTAGTAACAACTTACTTTGCATGTATAAGTGGAAAACACAAAATACAACTGGATTTTCTTTTTGGCGATAATCTTGCAGTCTGAGCAATCCTCTGTTCTAACTTGCTGGATCCCCTCAAAGATCCCAAGATGCACAAATAGGAACAACAACTCTGATCTGTTTCCATTTTCACAGCCCAAATCACAACCTTGCAGCAAAAAAAGTCTGAAACACCAAGCAATTTGGGGGCCTTTTTCAGACACAAACAGAAATCCAGATAACCTGGAACACACAGGTCCAAACTGACTTGCTCAGTTTACAGACAGGTCTGAGACAATCCTACATTTCCTGGTTTGAAAGTGTAAGTAGACTGTGAAGTGGCATCCGAAGAAGACATCTGAAGTACAATGCAAGTCTTTTAACTGTCAGAAGTATTTATTTACCTGAGAGTGATGCAACATCAAAGTTTCTTAATACAAACTGAACCAGAGATCTCTTTTCACTGAACAAAATGGTAGGAGAGGGAAGCAGAGTAGCTCTACTTGGTGGAAGAAGCAGCCAGCAGCAGTGGGTGACCAGGGGCCTGCCATATCAGCTGCCTTCTCTATGTGGCAAAGGAGCTGAGGGTCCTGGTGTGAAAACACACCCACACAATCCCTGCCAGTCCATGGTATTTTGGTCTCTAGTGAAAGCTGAATCGCTTTGACTCAGCTGCAGAAGCACTTAGGAGCTGTGTGGGAGTCCCCCAGAACACATAACAAATCATGGAGTAACAAAGGGAATTAAAAGGTAGTAATATGATACACGATTTAAGAACATGGATTAAATACTGAATTAAGCCCTACTCCCCATTCAGCCTACAGCCAGTCTCTTTGCTATAAAATGGCACTGAGGGCCAAATTCTGCTCCTGCTTTAACGGGAATGAGGAGGAATTGCTATGGAGTTATGTCAGAACAAGCCTGAGATGGTGAGAGGAGCCTGAAGCCAGGGCAGCAATGCGGTCAGGGCATGCCCAGGAGGGGATGGGGTGGATGGAGCTCCTGACACAGTTGTCAGTGTAGGCAGACAGGCCCTAATTGGTCTGATCTGATTACTTTTTCCAAAAGCTTTGAACTTTGCACAGGATGCCTTGGGCCTGCCTGCAGGAGCCCTGCTCTGGTGGGGAATTAGCACAATGGCTGGGCTGACCTCCCCCCACCTCAATTGGATTTTATTATCTAACGGGAATGGTTGGTGATGAATGACTGACAGGTGTGATCAGCTGATGGGAATGGCTGGGGATGGTACACATGCACTGCGACTTTACCAGAGACAATGTGCTCTGCAGTGGGCAAAGGATAAAGCTTGTAAAACATTTGTTTTAAGTCTTAAAATATCAAATTCCTCGTAACTGTGGGCTTCCTAAAACTGGCCCTGGTAATTACAAGTGTTGAGCCATGAATAATTTCACGCTAGGAGGTGCATTAATTTTAACCTCCTCCCACCTCCTCCAGACATTGTGAAAGCACATTACCAGTGAGGACAAGTTTATGATCTTATCCAGGACAACTGGTGCAATAATATGAAATGAAAACCAAGACAAAAATGTCATTGTCTGCACACTCTGTACAAAGGGATCCTGCAGAAAGCTCCCTTTGCAGCCTGAGACCAGGAGTGCTCCAAAGGTGCGAGCAAGATTTATGGAGCTTTTTCAAGCACATGGCTCAGACCCTGACAGATCAGACTGTCGTCAGCCTGGTGTCTAGGGATTGTTTCAAGGAACAGGGAGGAGTTTTGACATCTCTGTGTTTTGACTGTCCCTATGAAGGTTTTTATTTAAAATCTTCAACCACGCTTGCACAAAAATCCACTGAGACCTGGGACCACGTGTATCCAGATGTAGCACGCTTGGTCCTGACACAATCACCTGCAGTCTGGAGTGCTTGGGTTTCTAATCTCACTGCCATTCCGTTCAAGGCAGTGGCATAAGGATGTATTTGGCAAGCTCTCCCTGCTTAACATCTACATGTTTCTGTCTGATCACATTTATGACAGCAACCCCATAGTTTCACAACTCACTCAGAAGTTACACCTCAGTCAGGAGAGGAAACAGGCAAGTCTGGCTGGAGGAAAGATCAGAGATTTCTATCTTGGGCAGGGCACCCCATAGAGTATTTACCATTCAGGCTGCACTGTCAACACCATCCTCAAGAAGGATGTATAATACAGATGTTAAACACCAATTATCCCACTAAGGATCAGGTAAAGTCAAATAATGGCAAGGGTGTGATGCTTAACATTGAACAAATTAGGGATGATATTCTCTCCTTAGGGTTCCCAGGTGCCCCTGCAGTAGCTCTCCCTCACCTTGTACTACATCAGATTGTGTGTGCTGTTACAGCAATGCCTGGTTGCGAAGTAAAAAATTGTCTTGATGCAGATTTGAAAGCCTTGGGGTTTGCTTCACAAACTCGGTGCTAACATGCTGACAACGTCATTCTCAGTTGCTTCTCAGTCCCTTTAGACGAGCAAAATACCTTGAGCTAAATATGCAGGCAGTCCTGGTTTATATCAAGACATCACAATTCACAAGCCATTAACACTGTTGGGCTGCACAAGGCAGAATTTAATTTCTACGTCTCATCTATGATTCTGAAAAATAAAATCTTGGAGCACATTAATGATTGTGCCCTTTTTGTCCTTTTAACAGTATAACAGCACTGAAGACAGCTATAGATTATTTTCTTGAAATTTTTCATGCTTCCTTTATACCCTTTAAGAAAAATGTGTGTCACTACTACTAGGATGAAATTTTCCTCTAGAAATCAAAGCACAACGAAAACTCTTTATCAGTTTCCCCATTCTCTTCAGAAATCTGTGGCAGCAGATGCCTTAAACTCTCTCGTGGGTGAAGGGGAAAGGTTGGATTACTGAAAAAACAAGGCAGGCTTCAGAGTGTGGAGGAGGCATTAGGAACTGCTTAGGATCTCAAACCTGCAACACCTTGAACCCATCACCAGCCAGAACCGTGATGGATGGGAGAGGATAAAGGGCAGTCTAGCTGACCCATGATGCCTTCCAGTGCCCTCCAAGAAACAAGAAGAAAAGAGATTCTTATCACTCTGTGAAAGAACAGAGGGGAAAATTATCATTAAAATGCCTTCCTAATAAAACTAACAAACAGGAACCTTTTTTTCTTTCAAACTCCATTCTCTTATCCTTTCCCTACAAGCTTCAAGATGGCCATGACTTGAAGAATTTTAGTCTTTGAGTGAACCTTTCCTAAGTAGAGGTCACATCCTTCTGCCTGGACTTTAGCTTTATTAGACATTCTTCTTTGAAAACCTCAAGAAAATAAATATTTTTGGGAATATCTTTACAGTCATCAGTACATCTAATCACTCTCTAGAATTATGGTAATACATCGAATTAATATAAGTAACAAAATTATTTATTTGTGAATGTGAATTCACATCCCACATCACCCGCCAGAGAATCTCTGATGAAACATTAATGAGTCACTTTATTTCTCTGTTTGCTTTAGGTCTGGGAATTTTGCTGTCTCTGTGTAAAGTGCTCTAGGATGACATCAAGTAGTGGAGAAGTTAGGTGTGTTAGGGAACCGAGGCAATTATAAACCTTGTAGCAAGGAATTTATAGTACAAAGCTGACCATTGGAACTTAATTTCCTCTGACTGCTTTCCCCCACAGATACTCACACCGTGCATGTTTGTGCCTCTCCCAGCCAGCCAAAGAGATTTGCAGAGCTCATGGGAATCTTTAGGGGTCAGATCTCCCCAAAAGTGCCATGATGCTGCCAGTGTGGTTTTACATCCTATCTTCCTGGTGGTCACAGGGGCTGGTAGGACAAGGCTGCACAGCTGAGTGGATCTCAGGTTCAGTGTGCAGCTACGGGCACCTTGCAGGACTCGAAGTTCTGGAATCAAGAAATGACCTGGGGAAATTCACTTGTTACAGCCCAACAACCTACTCACACACTGTCAGCAGACAACTGGGGAATAGAATCTCTTTTTCCCTGTTCCCTGAAAGCTGCATATAGGATTTGGAGCAGGAGGGCTTAGAAACCATTTTTTAAAAGTTAATACTAGGATTCTGAGTATTTTGGGGAGTCATACATATCTCTGGTTCTTTTCTGAACCCTGTGGTGCCCGTCTCAAGGCCAGGAACTGCTGAATAGTGCGTGCTGCACCCGTGTCAGGCAGGAGGGATATTAACATTGTCACTGTGTCCTTCTTTTGGCTATGGAGCTGGAAATGTTTCCCAAAAGCTGCTGAGATGTGGTGTCCCAGGCTTTGCCTACTGTGGGACAATGCATTACCTCCATGGAACTGGTTTTGGATGTGAAAAAAAAATTCAAGTTACATAGACATGCTGGCAAAAGACTTTTCAATGTAACCAAACCATCAAACCAGGCTCTTTGGCCTCTGTGCTATCATCCAGCACCTCAGCCCAGGCATGACAGCCCCGCTACCTGGGAGAGCTGCTCCAGTGAGCCAGGGCAGAGGGGCTGACATCAGACACTACAAAAATGTGAGATTTGATGAGTGTCATGCATCACACGACTCAGGCCTTTAAAACAGCCTTGCTGCTGAGTGCCCGATGCACTGAACTGCCCCAGATCTCTTGTAAACCTTGGCTCTTCTCCTCCAGAGCCTGCCAAGTTCTCATGATCGCTGAAGGAACAGGGGTAGTTCGGAACCTTTCTGCATTTAGGGTTTATTCCTAATCCTGTTGGTTCCTATCTCACAATAACATAGCTTGGATCCCCCAAACATTCCAGTAATTCCTCCCTTCAGAGCAGGCAGCCGAGGCACTTCCTTGGCAAGCAGGCATCCCACATTCCTGGACTCTATTCCCAAGCTGTCTTGCCCACTCTTCAGGAATGGCTCCCTGCAGGGACTTATTTCCTTAAGGATGAGAGGTTTTCATACCCTGGCAAGTTTCCCACTTCCTATCATCACATGTATCCTGTGCAAAGAGGGAGCAGAGAAGTGCAGGTTTCTTCTCAGTTGTTTTGAGTGCCCAGACACCTCAGGATGACAAGCAGGTGCTTGCAGAGTGTGTGGTCCCTTGCTCCAAGCTGGGACACTGCTGGAGGGTTGCTTGGGGTCTTGGGGAAAACTCTGCCTGAGCCATGACAAAGCACAGGGAGGAGCCTTTCGGATGTGACACATTAAACTCAGGGGCCTGCTGAGAGGTGCTCCCAGGTCTGTGGCAGAGACCAGCTCCCAGCAGTTACCAGCACTGACAAAGCTGATGCATGAGAGCTCTGCTGCTACATGAGGATATCACAGTTTCTAAGCATCTTTCTACCTCAAGCTCAGGTGAGAGTGTCTGAACATTAAGTTTTTCTCCAGGAACAGTCACAAAGGGGATCTGGGCTGATTCACCAATCTCGGTGCGGTGTTGCTGTCTACCTTGGTACCTGCATGTGCAGTCCAGCACAGAAGCACTTTGCATTCCATCATCTCCCCAGGCCTCTCCTTGAGTGCCCAGAACCATGCTGCGGACCTGCTCACTCACACAGCCTCTGTCCTCTCCCCAGAGTGCTGAGACCTGTGACATACCCTCTCATTGGGGCTCTAGCCACTACCCTATGAGCTAAAGGAGCCTGCAAGGAACAGGATTTTTTTCAGGCCTGTTTTCCAACACAGATGCACAGAGTTGCACACAAGTTCAACACAAGTTATTGGGCTGGTCATCACAGGTCACCAGCTGACAGGCTGCATAGTTTAATTTCTGCCTCCAAATACCGTTAGCCAACTGTTTTCTCATTTGCTGTCCATCGCTGGGCTCCCAAGGGTGCTGCCAGCATTTAATATATTTCGGTATGAATTCTAGTAATTTATGAAAGAAATAGACTCCTTCTCATTACTGAGAGGCCCGGTGTTAATGTGATGGGGGCTCCGCTTAACTCCTGCTCTACCAACCTTCCTAAACAGGAAACATTTCTGCCGGTTCCGCACGAGGTGCCTGTGCGTGTTCAAGCAGCAGAGCCGCAGCTACAGCCCAGCAGTCCACGGCACAGCCGCGCTCCAGCGCTGCCCCTCTCCAGCCCTGTCCCTCTCCAGCCCTGTCCCCGCTCCAACCCTGTCCCCACTGCAGCCGTGTCCCCGCTCCAGCCGTGTCCCTGCTCCAGCGCTGTCCCCTCTCCAGCCGTTCCTGCTCCAGCGCTGTCCCCGCTCCAGCCCTGTCCCCTCTCCAGCCCTGTCCCGTTCCAGCACTGTCCCTCTCCAGCGCTGTCCCCCTCCAGCGCTGTCCCCGCTCCAACCCTGTCCCCACTGCAGCCGTGTCCCCGCTCCAGCCGTGTCCCTGCTCCAGCCCTGTCCCCTCTCCAGCCCTATCCCGTTCCAGCACTGTCCCTCTCCAGCGCTGTCCCTCTCCAGCCCTGTCCCCGCTCCAACCCTGTCCCCACTGCAGCCGTGTCCCTGCTCCAGCGCTGTCCCCTCTCCAGCCGTTCCTGCTCCAGCGCTGTCCCCGCTCCAGCCCTGTCCCCTCTCCAGCCCTATCCCGTTCCAGCACTGTCCCTCTCCAGCGCTGTCCCCTCTCCAGCGCTGTCCCCTCTCCAGCCCTATCCCGTTCCAGCACTATCCCGTTCCAGCACTATCCCCTCTCCAGCGCTGTCCCCTCTCCGGCCCTGTCCCCTCTCCGGCCCTGTCCCCTCTCCGGCGCTGTCCCCCCTCCGGCCCTGTCCCCCCTCCGGCGCTGTCCCCCCTCCGGCCCTGTCCCCCCTCCGGCGCTGTCCCCCCTCCGGCCCTGTCCCCCCTCCGGCGCTGTCCCCCCTCCGGCCCTGTCCCCCCTCCGGCCCTATCCCCCCTCCGGCCCTGTCCCCTCTCCGGCGGCGTCGCCCTGCCGGTGCGCAGCGCACGGAGACACCTGGCGGCGAGCGCTGTGCCTACACAGGGTGCCAGAGTCCCCTCCCCGTCCAGCCCCGCCGACCCGAGAGCCCCGGGCCGAGGCGGAAGGCAGGCAGTGCTGGACCAGCTCTTGGGAACAGTTCAAAAGGCCAAAGCTGTTACCCTGTGCGGTGCAGTGGGTGAGCGAGTGCCCGCATCACCCGCAGGAGCACCCAAAGCCCAGCGGCAGCACAGCAAGCTGGGCAGAACGACAAGGGCAGAAAGATGGTCAAGCCTGCTGGCCAAAGCAGGTGCTGTAGAGTTGCTTTTTGAGAATCTGTCAGTGCTTTAGGAGAGCAGGACACAGACAACGCTGGGACAGCCTTCTCTTCTGCATAGATAGAGCGTAAAAGTATTTCTCCTTCTTAACGCTGACAAAAGAGATGATGCAGGACACTGCGTCACAGCTGAGGAGCTCCCCTGTGGAGAACAGGCCACTCAGCTTTGTAGTTCACCAGTATGCATCAGGCCAAAACCCCTGGGACCTGCAAGTTTTTTCCCAAAGGGGCTGAGGAGATCACCCACGATGTGGCCAGAGACACAGCCTAGTTGCTGCCTACTGGTCGTGTGTGCATGTCTGCAGCAGAGCAGAGATTTCCTGTGAAAATGAGAGGCTGGCAGCCTACACCTCTGATGCTGAGGCACTGTTGAAAGCTTGCTCTACTTGGGGGCTTTGGTTCCCTTGACTTGAGAACAAAGTAGTAATATATGACCTGCAAGGGTGTCATTATCATAGCAGAGATCTTGGAGGTCCTTGGAAGAGAAGTGCTGGAGAAATGCAACCTGTTAAAAATGTAGTTTTCTCCTTGCCAATTCAATTCCGCTTCAAGGAAAGGGGCTTTTGCAATGACAGCTGGGATGAGCTGGTTTTGACAAGTCAGGGTATGCAAGTATTGATGGAAGTTTTAAGTGAAACATGACTAAAAGACGCACAGTTTACAGTGCTTTTGCCTTCCATGCCCAAGTGCTTCACCTTTCCTAGAAACAATCAAGGCAGTGGGCAATGAAGTGTCAAGAATCCATACTTGATTTCAGCAGAGTACCAGCAAGTTCAGAAAAGCACAATTGTTCAGAAGAAGCCCAGTGGGAAAATATGCTGGACAGCCTGGAACTGAGCCAGCCATGTCCTGTCTGATAATCTCTGCTCTTGTAACTCGTTGTAGTTCTCAGGTAGTGAACTTACTACAAGGCATATTTTCACACCTACTTGCCACTTTCTAGAATTCATTTTTCCTCCTCCTAAAAATTCTCCTGACTTTAATTTTTCACTCAGGGTGGGATTTTCCCCCAAGGGTGACTGCCACAGACACCTCCTTGGAAGCTGCACAAAGCTGCCCAGGGCCAGCTGAAAGGCCAAAGCTTCATGTGTAGATTTTCCCTGCAGCGCTCAGGCGGGCTCTGCCTCCCAGACCAGGGGAGAGGAGCTGGAGGAGAGACTGAGTGCACCTCACCCCTCCTGATGTGCTGTAAAAGCCGGATGCACCAGCTGGTCTCCAGGCTCTGCTGGCAAGTGCTGGCATGCACTTCAGCCTGCTCATGTGTGTGGGGGAAAGCATCAGGAAGGTCTCCTGATTTTATAGCATCAGATCACATCTGGGGCCACAACCTGTTCCAGTGGAGTTAAGGCAAAAGAGAAAGGAGATTTTGCCAATGTGTTAACTTTTAATTAAAGCTTAATGCCTTAATTAAAGCAAGGAAGGCTTAATTAAGGACTTAGCTAAAATTTAATACTTTAATGGGACTAAAGACTTTAATTTATCACTGAGCTGAAAAAGAAAAAAGCATTAGGGCTCACTCTGAGATGCACATACACACACCAGCCAATTATGAAAGAATCCTGGGGTGTCAGGTTCATCCATCAGAGCATGCTGTGCACAAGGGCAAATCTGTGACTGTGCACATTTCCATGTTACCTGCCTAAAGCACAAGCATAACTTGAGATCTCTGTATTAAAACGTACATGGTACCTTTGTCTCTTCCTAAAGACTCTTTTCTGAGCTGATGAAGCCCTTCCTCTGGGCTGGCCAATTCATGCTGCTGCAGCAGCTCAGGGATGAGGCTGGAGGGGTTCTGGTGCACCTGCACATGCCCAGGCTCTGAGCCCATGAGCCGCTGCTTCGGGGCAGTGTGTGATTTGAAGGTGCCCCATCACTGGCACATGGCCCACAGCTCTGAGGACAGGACAGTCCTGCCCAGCATTATTGCAGTGACAGGAATGCTGCAAGGCATTTGGCTGCCTTTTAAAGGCCAAGTTTCCACAGAGCTCAGAGCTCAGCACCTCCCATCCTCCTCAGTAGGGATGTTTGTCAGTATTTCTTCTGCCTAGGAAATACAAATCCAAGCCACTGCATCTCACTTTCGGCTTTTCAAGTGTGATGTCCTTACACTGTGACACTTGCACCTGACAAATAAGTGGGTTTTAAGGTGCTTCTGATTACAGCTCCTGAAAGATTCCCTGCATGCACTGGTCTTTCAAAGGAATAATTTCCAACCATGTGACTTCTCAAGCTCACAATCCAGTACAAAATCAATACAGTTACCTAGAGAAGAATAAGGACTAATGACAAGCACAGAAAACCTTTTACCTTTCTTTACCGTGTGGTTTTGCCCTGTAACATTTTCTGCAACCGATCTTGAAAATCTTCTGAAAGGTCAGTAGATATCATTGTGATTTTACCAGCAGAGAAGTTGAGGTATGAATGGGGCAGTAAACAACTAATCCAAGATCAGACAGTGACCTCACAGATATTTTGAAGATACTTCCCCACCAGGCAGTGTGCAGCTGCACTCCTTTGAAGGGAATTGGAGCTTAAATAGAACCTTAGGTTCAGAAAACTCAGCTTTTCTCCTGGGTGTAATGTGATACTATGTGGGGCTTGGCATTTTGGTCAGACTGTCATTTCTTCAAACAGAAATCTGCCCAGCCTCCGGAGAAAGGACACATATGTTTCCTATAACAAGACTGTACATTATTTTTTATATGCATAGGAAGACTATAATATCTGAGAAGACTCATTACGTGCTAACCATTCATATCTGCAATTCTCTGTGGAGTCACATAGGCCTAATACATTAACTACATCAGACACACAGAGGGCCAAAGCTTCATCTCTGTCCAAGGAGCACAGTGCAGCAGGACGGGCGGGTCAGGATGCAGAGACCCCTCTCTGTTTCTCTACCTGCCTTCACCAGGAGCAGAGCAGTCCCCCAGGAACCTCAGCAACACTTAGGGCAGTTATTCACTGCCAGAGGTGGGAGCACAGCTGGGGGCAATGGGACAGGGTGTGAGGGTGCATGTAGCCCAGACACATCTCCTGGGCTGGTTTGCTACAGGGACACCAACATACAGGAACCTTCAGGAGCTCTGGGTGACTCTGCTACCCCCAGGATGTGCATAGCCATGTGCAAAGTAGAGACAGTGTTGGGGGGGTGCACATGTAAAATACTCCCCAAACCGTGTTAGCCAGTTCTCCCATCAATCAAGAAGATGTGCTGGGTTCCGCCTGCCTGCAATCCTCCCCAGGATGTGAGGAGAACCACTCTCCTAGCACACCCTCACTTGCTGAGTCTGTGTGCTCAGCCTGTGGAGGCAGCTTGGGGGTGAGGGGCTGGGGACTTGCCCCATGCACTAGCAGTAATTATTCTACTTTGATTCTTGCTCATCTCTGGCCCATGAAATCAAGGCCAAACTTTGGAGTGTGTGTGGGGGGTGAGGAGATGGAAGCTGGGCCCAAACTGCCTTAACTGGTTCCACAGAGCTGCTGCTTTCCGCAGCGAGCAAGCCAGAACAATGTCATCTCAATACCCCGTGCTAATCTGGGGGAAACTGAGCGTGACCAACTTCACGCATGACAGCCTGGAAGCCAAGCATGGGAGGTCAGCACCAGCCTCGCTCCGAGCTCCCTCGCAGTCGGCTTGGAGAGATGAGGCACACGGACAGGCACAGCCCCGCGCCCCGTGTCTCTCAGCATCCCCTGCCACAGAGCTTGGCCACGGTGCTGAGACCCCAGTCCCCACACTGACAGCCTGAGCTTCCAGGGTCTGAGCTGCCCACCAACAAGAAAGGCTGGTGCACGTTTTAGGCGTGCTGTCATTAACAAATGAGGCACAGCGCTTGATTAATTCCACAGGTTTCTTCCATTAAGAGCCACTACATCATTGCTAGGCGAGAGCCTTCCTCCCCTCAGCGCTGACCTTCCTCCCACAGCTCGCCCATTTCCCTTGGCTGTGGAAGTTATTACAGACTGGTTATTTGAAAGACCTGGAAACCGGGGCAGCCGCTGCTTCCTTTCATCTCCAGCTCTGCTGCTCCTCACTCCTTGGCAGTTTGGAAGGATGGTGGAAGTAATTAATGGCTGGGGAGTGGAGGAGGAGGTGCTCCTAAGAGGGGAGTCAAAAATTCCTCTTGACAATGACCACATGTCTGAGGCTCGGCTACTAGTTCACCTGACAGCAATAAGGGCCTAATAGTCATTAGTCACCACTGCAGACACGCTCCATGCACTTCTCCATACTCTTTTTTTTCCACGATGAAGGCTGAAAGTAAAACAGCATCAACCACCCAGATGCTTTCAACAAACTTCTGTCACCTTGCAGGGAAAGACTGGGGAACTGATGGCTCAGAGAGCTTTGTCAGCATCCCCAACCACAGACAGGGAAGGATCTTCAAGCACAGAAATACAGCAAATAAAAAAAGATTTTAAAATGTCAGATAAAATCCACCAAGAAATGAGACAGCTGGGAAGGGACAGAGAATACCCACAGGGAATTCAGGCTGATCGATATGTAGAGTTTGTGTGACCTGATTCTGCATGACCTGCAGTTCCCAGTTTGCTCTTCCTGTGTCTCTTCCTCAGCAGTCTCTCACATACCACCCTGCCTTCAATTTCTCTCTGCACCTGATCCTGGGTTATCTAAGGGCTTGCATGCAAAGAGCTTTGTTTCTGTGGTGCAAGAAACAGGCATAAAAATACAGTGGTCGTACCACAGCCCGAAAGCAAACAAAGAGCTTGGCTCTGCAGCATTGTGTTTAGGCCAGTAGAGAGCAAGGGTCAGACCCCTGCCTCCTGGCCCCACGCCTGCCCAGGCTCAGATGCTGAGGCCAGGAACCTGTATGCTGCTCTCCATGCTGCCTTTCCTACCCGCTCACACATGATAATATCTGAGGTTTTGGCTCAGAGTCACCTGTAATTAGAACAAAACTGGCAACTTTCTGATGTTAAGCTTCAGATAAAATTGGTTGTGAATGAAAAAATAAAAATGAACTAATGTTATAAAGTGGAAATGATATATCTGAGAGCTGATCAGGATCTAGAAGAGCGATGCAGGAATGCTAATGCTCCTCTGTGGAGGATTTGGAGATTAGGTTTTGGACTGAGTGCAAAACCCAAACATTTTGAAACGCAGGCAGGAAGGGAGTGCGGCTCTGGATCTTGGCAGCATCTGCTTGCCAAAGTGTCCCACAGCCACAAGTGATGGAGACTCTTTGGCCTCTGTCCTAGACCTACTGACCGCAAGGCCAGCAGCTGAGGTACAGACCCGGCACCTGAGCTGTGCCCCTCGGCTTGGTACTGTCCCCCAGGTGTGCCAGCAGGGAACAAGGGGCTCAGTGGCAGAGCTCTGCAGAGATCCCTGCCTGGGGCCGTCCGGCCTCCCTTGTCGTGGAGCTGCTTCACGGTGTCAGCTGGATTTTGGACTCTCAAAAGCCTTCTGAAGCAGAGGCTGCAGCTTTGCTTTTCTGAGAATTCTTCACTTTTTCTACTTTATAACCCAGCATGCTGCATCACCTATCCCCCTGTACCCCTGCCAGGAAAATGAATCCTGCCATTCCCACTTTTCAACAGGAAAACAGGGGCATAACAAATCACAGTAGTTGGCCCAGGGCCAGACAGAAGATCTGACCTATTGAATCCAGGTCACGCAGTTCTTCAACCAGGCTCTTAATTGCAAGATCATCAATTCCTCCATCCACAGCTGTCCAAGACAAGACTTTTTTCCCAGAAAAGTAGGTAAAAGATTCTTTGGGCCCAGCTGCCTTTCATAAGTATCTTTGCCAAGCTTTTCTGCCCCATTTAAGAGGGCTCAGGCATGGTTTATAAAATATCAGATGGAGAGCTCTGAGATAAAGCCCTTTCTTTTTGTAATGCTCAATACAGTGCGTGATTTGGCTGCAGAGGAAAAGTGTTGCTGTTTGGAAAAGAGTTCTCCTCTTTGCCTGACCTAGACATCAGTCATTATAAGTAATTGTTGTATCACTGAGAGAAGAGCAGATCATTTCACTGGTGGAGCAGCCATGCTGTTTTTGAGGAAAACTGCAGTCTCCAAGGAAAGCCACAACAGGCTTGATTGGCGCCCAGCTGCCATGCAGAAGTTAAACCAGATGAGCTGTGTCAGCCCAGTGGAAGGCAAATGCATGGTAGCTGCTCCAAAAGCCTCTCTGCCCCTAGATTTGTCACTGACTGCATTGTTATCTGCAAGGGGGCAGAATCTAATCAGAAACACATTTTTGAGTGAAGGACTGACCTCTGCAGTATCACCAGGGATTTCTGAGGCAGTACAGCTGTGCAAGTGCCTTCCCATCTCTGTGAGGCAGAGTCATGCCCACTTCCATTTCAGTGCTCCAGGCTCTCATGTGGTGCAGAGCAGCACTTCTTCCCATCTCAAATCCATTCACTGTGTTTGGAATACAGCTGTGGAGCACTGAGATGTTCCAGAAGATGGCAACAAGTCAGAGAGGATCAACTGAAAAAATCAAAGACTCCTATAAGAACCCTCACCTATCCCTGATTTTCACCATGGTATTTCTACAGTGTTCAATAGTGTGTGTTTGGCCACTCACCACTTGTCTTCCACAAAAGTACCTCCTCTTGATTTGAAGAAGTAAGAAACACAAAAACATACATATAATCTTGTTCAAATGATTAATTATTCTCACTGTGAAGGGAGGGGGGGGAGTGTCTAATTTTATAATTATTTGGCTTCACTTTTCAGCCAATTTCTTGTTCTGCCTTTCCACTCATATTAAACAGTGTTTAGTTCTTGATATTTTCCTTCTGGAAAGTTGCTCATCTAGTGTAGCCAAATCACCTCTCAGACTTCATTTTGGAAAGTCAGATGAGCTGAGCTGTTTAAATGTTTCACACTGTTTAGCTTGAAATTGTTTGTGATGCTCCTTGCCCCCTGCTCTTCTGCCACCTCCATTTTTAATAGTGTAGAGCTAACCCCTAATACGGGCTATAGAGGAAGTCCTAGCATCAGTCCCACCAGTGTAGCCCAGTGTCAGAATCCCCTACTTACTGTTCCATCCTGATCACTCTTCAGAGCCTGGGGGGAACCCTAAGACCATCCAAGGACACAGTTCCCACTCCAAAACTATTCTCGTGAAGGCAAAAACTCGCTTTGAGGTCTGGTATACAAGAGCTGCAAAAACTCTGGGCTTGGTCTCCAACAGGAGCAATAGAGGAAATTCTACAGAATGTAATTCGTTTCCTGCAGAGCATTTTATTAATACCCCTTGAACAGCCACGTTCTCATAATGCACAGTGCCCACAGGTGCTCAGCACTGGGGACGTCTGAAAACCACTCCAGGGCTCAGTCTGGAGGGTGCTGAACACCTTCACCTTCCTGGGCACTGCACGCTCTCCATGAAGCCTCCCAAACTGCACCAATTTCAGGCTTTGAGATGGAATCCCTGGAAAGGGTTTGCTTGACAGGAGTTCACTATTAATTGCTGATAAATCTTGACAGAATTAAGAGTTATTTCTTTGCTCTCTTTCAGCTTTGTTTTCAGGATTACATCAAGTAGTCCTGAAAAAAATCAAGTGCAAAAATTCCTTATACCAAAACTGTAAGGATAATAAAATAACCAGAAAAATAAAATATAGAAGAATAAAACAACTCAGACAATGCTTTGTTTCCCTGTTTTGTTCAAATCTACTTGATTTCTCCCTAAACCTATTCACAGGCTTTAGGAGAAAGGATGGATCAGTAATTCTAACAAACACACCAATTTTCCAGTGATTTGAGGTCACTGTGGGATCGGGAAGCAGATGAGCTGAACAGAAGTTTTTTTCATCTTATTCTGCAAGTAAGGGCAGGACTTACAATTCTCTTGCATACATAAATCCTATAAATGCCTGTGCACCTTGTACGTGGGATTAAGACTTTTTCAAGGTGAGAAGTTGTAGCCACAATGATGTGGTTGGAAAGCTGAGTCTTCACCTGGCATTGAGGCAACTTATTCATAAGTCCCTGTTCTTAACAGCTGGCACTCTGCTAAAATGCAAGTGGAATATTTTAAAAAGTACTCCCAAAAGTTAAATCTTCCATTTTAATATTCAAAATAAGAAACAGCCCTTCCAAAACACTTGGCACTGCCCCTCTGAAAATCACCAGTCATGTCAGTGTTTATTTTATAACATCTGGCAACTTTCTGTCATGCCCCACTGCTGGGTAACAACCTTGGTGACTTTTTGGCAGCTATTACATTATTTGCTCATTTCAATCCCAAGGCTCAGCTGCTGGATTGAAGACCCTGAACAGCAGAGCACTTAGCTACTCTTCGTGGTTACTGGGAAACACCTAAAAATGCAAAACAAAACATATCCTAAAGGCTCAGATGCTAAAAGGAAGATTATATTTTTAAACTCTTGAGTTTTTGGCCTGCTGCATATGTTTTGATCACTGAGGGTTTTGCAATTATGCAAATGGCTGAAGAACCCTCTGAAGCTGGGGCTGAACTGGAGTTCTGAGGCATACCTGTAATAAAATCCCATGATGACTTAGGAGTGCCACTTCAGGCAAATACCCCTTTCCAAGATAAAGAGCAACACACTATTGCAATATGCTGGGTTCTTCTCATTCTTTCGCCTTCCCCATGTTTGGCACAAATCCAAATCCTCTCTGTTTTCCACCCACCCATCATACATATTCTGCTAAATATCCTGTCCTCTTGTCGTTTTGGCAAAAAATAAACTATGCAAGAGAAAGAATTATGCCTGTGAGGCTCTCATAAAAAAATTCCTGCGAACGATAAATCAAAACAAAATAATAATTATCACCAGCCACAGGACCACATTTATGTTTCTCATATTTTCCTCTTACTTTTTGTAGGTTATCAAGTCTACACAAGAGCCAGACTTTCTTAAAGATACTGATACGCCAGTAATCTCCAATTCCAAAACTGAAGCTCACCTTGTCTACAAGAGAATTCTCTATGCTATTTACAAAAAGGTTTAAAATTTTCTCTTACAGTTATGAATGGTACATTTCTGTCCTGGAAGCAAGATGCCTTGCTTTTCCCTATGGCTACATAAATCTTCCACCGTCCCTGTGCTACTCCTGACTGGCATTTAATAAGTAATGGGTAGTTACAAAATGATTTTTTTCTCCTAAGGCTTTCAAAGGCATTGACAGGGACACACACTCTGCAGATGGGCAAACTGAGGCACAAGGGACTTGCCCAAATTCCCAGTCTGACTGGGTGGAGGCAGCTGCCTGATCTCATCTGGCACATGTCCAGCTTTCACTGGCACAGCAAGTCTGGATCAAGTTCAGGGGCATTTCTCCCTGGGACCACTGAGCACAGGGAACATCCACCACGCAGGAAGAGCACCCGGCTCAGAGGTGTTCTCCAGCCATGCTGGGGCTGAGGAATGCAAGTGGGGCTGAGACAGGAGTTTCCCACTCCTGCAGAGAGGGTTGGGCTGTATGAAGATGGGAAGGGCCAGCAAGACCAACTCTCCTCCCTGCTGGCTTAGTGCTGCCCAGTTTTTGGATGTTGGGCTTCAGTGTGACATGGACCAAAAGGACAGAGTGGAGACGGTTAGATGGAAAGGTTCACTACAGAAATGTTGAAAGAATCAGCATGGTTCAGTCTAGAAAAGAGAAGGAAAAGCAACACTCCACTGTTTTTCCCAGCTTGGCAAAATACTAAAGGCTCCAGTCCCCGAAACAATGTGGAGCTGTGGCAATCAGCACCCAGAGCAAAGGTGTAACCTCACCTTTCCTTCCCCAGTAGCCCCAAGCAGCCTTGGAGCTTGAACAGAGCCAAATCCTTCAAAAAGCCCAAGAGCAGCTGGAATTATTGTATGAAGCCCCACCAAAATAAACGTTTATGGGACTTTTTCTAAAACCTCTCGGGAGCTCAGACAGCTATCCAGCCGTTGTGTCAGCACCTGTCAGCTTATTCCCACTCCAGCAGGCATCAGGACTTGTGCCTCTGTGTGCTCTTACAACAGCAATTAGGCTCATTAGAGAGCAATTAACACTATTAGTTATCAGCAAAGTTCAGAAGTATTTTAAAATTGGTTTGTAAATACATTTGCCCACAGGAAAAAAAAAATACCATTTGCTGGATTTCAGCATTCCTGGAACTTAACTGCACCTTTTCCTGTGTAAAAACTAAATAGTAAAACCCCACATGTAATTCCTAATCAAATCCACTGAGGAGGGGCATTGAAATAATTTTTTTTTTAATGAGCCCTTACTGTTAGGATTTAGGAGGAAATTATGGCAATGCTTTTATCTTAATGGCTGAACTTTAGTGTCAATACATTAGCCATGCTAGTGTCAAACCAAGTCCTGAGTGCCAAGTGATGCAATGTGCAAAGGTGCGAGCCCAGCCAGACTCACCACGGTGTGAGCAGCTACCGCAGGTGCTGTGTCAGGATGAACCTCACTCCCCATACAAGGCAAAGTAGCAAATGCAGTTAACAAAGGATGATTCAAGGCACCAGACATTTACAGAGAGAAAGAGCACAGATCTGAGCTGTGGCTGGGACTCTGGTGAGTTTGCCCTGTGAAATGGAGCGTGGTACAGACACTGGAGAGCACAAAGACACAAACTGTAAGCTGAGGTTCAGAAGAGACCAACACCTCCAATGCCTTGATACGTTGCTTGGGTGAGCTAAGCACTGTATAAAATCCAGTAAAGCCTGAGGTTTATCAGACTAATGCAAGCAGATCGCATCTGAATCCAAGCTGGTTTACACGCAACAACTTTCTCAACTCCGCAGTATCTTCTACTCATCCAGTCTGCTGCAATCACAGCCTCATGCCTCTGGCAGACACTAACACCTTAGTTATAATCAGGGTTCACTGAGGTGAAGTACTGAGGAGAAAACCAAGCCCTCTAAAAGCATCCCTGGAGGATGGCTGATCATTCATGGGGTAAGTAATAAATAGATGTAGTCTGTAAAAATGAACACCCTGCAAGCTGGGGAGAATAGGCAGTGGGACACTGAGCTGGGATCCAAGTGTTATCATTGGAGATCAACTGATACCACTTGGCAGCATGGGGTGTTTCTGCAAGACAGAGTGGGCTAGGTAAAAATATGTTTGGAAGGTCAGAGACCTCATGACCAGGCTGACATCTCACATCACTTGGGCTGAAGAGCTCATCCTGTGAGCTGTCCACCCACACATCTCTGGCAGGGTGTTAGGGGGAAGACTAAGGCACTTGTACCTGGTAAACCTATAAGTTTTATTTTCATAACTACAGTCTCCCAAATGTAAATGCCAAACCGGCACATCACAGGCCTGGCAATATGAGCCACAATCTTGGAATGTGACTGCATGGTAATGTCGAGGGCAAATTTCTAAACACTCCCCACCCTTCCCTGAGAAATGCAAATCAAAGGCTATTAAACAATCTCTTCATTTTAGTAATTTAGTTGCTGTTTGTACAGCGCTTTGAACGTGCATGGTGCCACAGCACAGAAATGCTAAGTACTGGGTTATATAGCTGTAAAGCCTGTGATAATCCCTCATTATGAAATAATAATTAATCATCATCATTTTATTCAAGAGCTCCTCACCCCTACCCCCACCCAAGCCCTACAGGCACTGACCAAACTCTCTCCTGTCTGGACAGGACAGGTTGGTTATGGATGCAAAGTTCAGGTATGAACTTTCCCAAAGTTCAGGGCTGTGCCTACCTGTGTGTCTCACCCAACCCAGTGGAAGGACAACGCTTCCTAATCTCCAGCTGAGGATCAAAGCTACAGATCCACCCAGCCCAACCATTCCTGTCATTCTTACTAGTCCGGAGAGGGAAATTGAGACATTCAAAGGGTAACTGAGGACTTCAGGAGATTGCATCTAAGGGAGCTCTCTCTTTTCATGAGGACCAGAGTACCTGACTCAGCTATCTCTGTTTCCTGTATGAAGATGGGGCAGATCTTCAAGGCCTCCCTCCCTGGGGTAAGGAATATCCTGCTCTTATTGACTGCCCAAAGCAAGGTGCAGGGCACTGTGAGGCTGTTTGGTTTCCAAGCTATCTGTATTAAAAGCAATTTGACATTTATAATATTTAAAATTAGCACAGAAATATAGTCATGGCTGCTGCAGGCAGACGACAGAACAGAGCCAAGTCAGAGGGGACCTACTATAGCAACACTGGGACCTTGAACTGGTCCCAAGCCACTTCCACCAGCTGTGAAGCCCCAGAGCATTTACAGCCTGGGCAAGCACTCATGAAATGAAGAGGCAACAGACAGGGCTTAGTCATCAGAGAGGAAGATGCAGGTGTCTCCTCCTGCCTGGGACCCTGAGCTCTCCCCAGCAGTCAGCAGTGCAAACAGTAAATGCCTGCTGTGAGTGTCACACCTCTTCCCCCCCATCCCACCTCTTAAAAGATCCAAAATTCTGACCAGACATGAAGGTGTCGAATTTCTTGTGGGAACTGCTCTGCTTTATGCAAGATGTTGTTTCAGAGCCGGTGTACATGTTCATGTACCAGCTCAGTAAAGATGTGCATTCCTACATGAAGATTTGTGTCTAAGTGCTCTAAATTATCTTTAACTTGCACAGCACAACCCCCTCAGCATTACAGACATCTTTACAGACAGTAGGTCTCCCACCAACCTTGGTCATCCTGGAAAACCATGCCTCAGCCTTCTCCCAAAACTTTACCAAAGAGATGTCTGCAGCTGCTCCCATCTACTTGAAAACTTCAATAAAACTGAAGTGGAGAACCTTGTGAGATGTTTCCTATTTCATCAAGCTGTCTGGGAAGAATCTAAAATTAATGTCCTAGATACCAAAAACAAGCTTAGGGTGAGCTAAGTTACATCTCACTGACAAACACGAACAAAGTTTCTTGTGCATCCTCCCAGACCAGCAGCACTCACCAAAGCTGCAGTTTAGCAGTTTGTCATTAAACTGAACAGTAAGAGGAATGACTGGGTGGGCATGGCTGCTGTGAAGCGTCAGTTAGACACAACACTAGTGTCAGTCCCTTGGTATGAAAAAACAGAGTCCAAAGCCTTGGTCTGCTCTAGTGCAGAGCCCTGGAGGTGGAACTCAGCTGATTTGGGCTCTTCACCTGTGATAGCTACACAACAGCTCACTGTGCCTTGGCTAGGGTTCAGGTTTGCTTTAAGAACTGATTTTCTTATTAAGCTTTTCTTTTGTAACTAACTTGCTTCCAACTTTGTAATCAGGCAACCGAACTCCTTTTGATGCAAATTAAATATATTATAATTTTAGGCTACCTCAGTGTTTAACATGGAACCCCTCCTCTTTCATGGAGGCAGAAAACCTAAATAAATCAGAGTTGCTGTCATTCCCCTTCTGCAGCTGAGCTAGGAATGATGTGAGCACTGGTGTCAGGCAGTGCCAGGTAAAGGGAGACTCACACCCCCCTAGCAGATGTCACACAGCACTTTCTGTCACAGAGCAGACACAGCAGAGCAACAAACTGCTCGAGCAACGTACCCCTTACCAGCACCTCTATTTCTGTGAGGCATTACAGTGAGTTCTTCATGATATTGTGAGAGAAAATGCAAACAAAAATATGTGCAGGACGCATTAAATAGCCTGAAACCACTTCAAAGCCAGAAAATGAAAAGAATTTTTAAGAGGGAGGAATTTGGGGAGTTTTTGGAAGTATTCTGGACAGATGTGTTCTTGTGCTTTTAAGTTCAACAACATTTTCACTATCCTTTTTCAGTATCATGAAAGAAAATATAATACCAGCATTGGAAAAAATTACAGAAAACCCCAGCAGAGGGTTGGATTAACTTTTCATTCTTGCAGGAGAAGGTACCCTGAAATTCAGGTTATTTAAGCTCCGAGTAGTTCAGTTCATATGACAAATAAGACTTTCAATTCTAAATGTGAGTGGTATTCACGACTGGAACTGAGGGGCTTCTTCATCGATTACATTGTTAAAATACAGAAGAGGAGATTTTTCTGCAGTAGAGCAGGGGAACTGTTACCTGTCCACAGATATTGCTGGATATCTTGCCAGTGCTGAAGATCGTTGGTCTGCAGTTACATAGCAGGTCTCTTCTGCCCTTAAAGTCTCTCTTACATTAGACCAGGGCCAAATCTTGTTCAGAGTTACAGTGAATAGAATCCAGAGCAAATCCATGAACCTGTTCAATATGCACTAGCTTTACACCAGCATAAGGAACAATATATTTATGAACCCTCATATTTAGATTTTGACTTTCTTACAGGAAAACAGACCATACCTAAAACAGTCAGACAGCTTTCGTTCCAGGGAGCTGCCTGCTAAGTATTAGGAAGATACTTTCCAGGCTGGGACTCTCGCTCTTTCTCTTTAGTCTTCAGCAGGTTTCCATTCAAATCAGGTTGTTTGCCTCTTGGCCATGGATATTTCGGCAAAGAATGACTTTCAGATGGGATGACATTTCCAAAGTGCTTGGAGGGACAAGTCTGACCATGCTGTGGCTGTGACACATTATCAAACACTGACCCAGAGGGAAGGTTTTTTGGCTGAAAAATGAGATAGAAATAGATCCTTTTGCCTGTGTCACAGCTTCTTGACAGCGAAGATGAAGAAATGGGGTATAGAGGGACACTGAGGAAGAACGACTTCACCACAATGCTTTTCCCCAGCCAAGACCAGCAGTGGATTCACTAAGGAAAAGCAAAGTTTCCAAAGCACATAGTCCTGTTTTCATCCTACAATGGCAGCAAAACTGGATCCAGGTTTGACAACTCGAAGAACAAAAGACAAGATGGCACAAACAAATCACAGGAGCTGAATCAAGGTCCCACTGGGACCTGATTTTGCTCTCACTTACACGGCTACAAAACCTACATGGCAATGGAATCACATCATTTTAAGGAAGAAAAAGAGCACAAATTTTATTTTTTGACAAATTACATTTCGCTCTTTGTTACAAGATTATGGTCATGTTATGCCAAGATCAGTTATGAACCCTGATGTTTCCAAAGACATAATGAAATACTAATCCCAGCATTTTGCCCTCGTATACTCATTGAGTAAACAGCCATTCTCCAAAACTCTCTGGTGATTACACCACGTCATTGGCATCTCCTCTTTTAAAAAACACTTGAGAAAATAAAATAAAAATCATGCTGTAAGCTTCTTCCCATCAGAAACCTCCGGGATCTTTAACTGCAGAAAGAAAAAAAAGCCTTCCCTAGCGCCTGACAGCCAGTTGCATTCTTTGCCGAATGGGAGGTCAAGAGGTGACCTTGCCCCTGCCCAACTTCCTGATCCTCCCCGGCTGCCAGCGCCGTGCCTGGAGCCCTGGGCCGCTCTGAGCTTCCTCGCACTGCAGGCCGGCACCAAAATGGCCTGACAGGGCTGGAGGGAAAAGGAAGCTGCTCCTATTCCCACAGCCTGTTGTTTGTTTTTAATGGTAAATGGCAGCTCCATCACTGCATCCCACAGGTCCCAGGGAGGGCCGCGGGCTGCGCAGGGACCGTGGGCTCGTGAGCTGCACAGGTGCCACCACAGCTGGGACTCTGCAGGGGTTCAGACAATGCTGCAACAGGCAGCGAGTGTCTGGGGAGAGATGAGACATCAGCCTCATGAGACCTACCTCAAGATTCCTTTTGCTTTGTACCTGATTTTCTGACTTACAAATTATACTTCATTCCTAGGATAAAAGTATTTCCACTTACATTTCACTGCAGGGCTGGAGACAAAGAGCACCTTTGCTCATAGGTTTGTTGCCATCTTGAGTTTTCTTTTGGGCCTGAACTGAGAACTACTGCCCAATGGGATACTGCGAGGCCTTCAGGAATGGGAACTCCATCGAAGAAGGAACAGTACCAAAGCACATCCTTTGCATGAGACACAAATCCATGCCTTTTTTTCTAGTTGCAAACATGCCACGGAGTGGAGGCAGCAGTCAATCAATGCCCTGTCAGTGTTTGTGTTTCAGTGACCCTCATGGACATCTCAGTCCTTTGGCAAGAGTTGTAGCACCACAAGTACAGTCAAGCTCCACCACAAATGTTTTTCTCTGAGCAACCAGGAGCACAGACAGTTCCTTTCGCTTCTGAGGAAACGTCTGTGAGGGTATGCAAGGGAGATATGCAGGAAGCTCAACACCAGATCCAACTTGTCTTTCTCATGTTAATCGCTTGTCTGTCATAACACAACAGTTAAATCTCATTGTACAGGCAGGCACTTGGAAGACAAAGGCAGCCACCCATATGTGAGGCTTAAAATGACTGGCAAGTGCAGAAAATTGTCCTACCTGAGACAATTACATGCCATTCTGTGAGTGAGCTTGTGGTCTCCCTTCTGAGAAGCTGGCCTTCAGAAGCATTGCAGACAAGCAGCCTTTCTTTTGCAAAAACAAACATATTTTGCTAAGTATATTTGTGCTGGCTGTATCATCATGTCTTTGAGACTGAAATGCTTGAGTACTCTTTGGCTTTCCAGGGCTAATATTTTTTGCATGGGGCTGCAGTAATACTGCTGTCTCATCTGACACACAGCTTCTTGCCAGAACAGTACGTTCCTCCCAGGTCGCTTCTGAAAATGAAACTTCAGAGGAGTTTTGCACCAGCGCATGTAGCGGTATGGGGGGGGCTGTTGCCTGCTTAATTTTTCCAGTCATCACTTGCTTCCATAAAAAAGGAAGAAATGGTGAATATCATAACATTCCTAGATTATTGCAAGGTTGCCTTCCTCTGCTCCTCTGCCGAGCTTTAGCTGGCGCCACACGGTGACAATACATGCACGGCTGCACTGGCAAGAGAAGTCTGTCCTATGGCCACATCCACAGGGCACTGACTGGTGTTAGATGGGTTATACCCCTGTCCCACAGTTAATGTTATACACTCACTCACGGCTATTGCTGTGTGCTTGATGCTGCTCTACGCAGCTATTGTACCCTGAGGATTTAAATTGTCAAGCAAAGAGCCTGCCCTTTATTTTCTTTGCTCTTGTTCTGTGTCTGCTTTACATACTGATGGAGGATTACCCTGGTTTTACCTGCTTGGCAGGCAGCTATTCCACTAAGCACTAAGTGTATTGTTCTAAATCTCTCACATTTCTTGACTAAAATTCAATTTACTTTTTTTGTCACAAGAACCACATGTCTGATTGTCCTGGGCTCATTCTCCTTTTCTGGTTTTCCTTGTCTTTTCAAAATGAAAAGCTTGTAGAAAAGCTTTAACTGAGCTAATGGAAGGGGAGATTGTTGTTTTTAAGGCAGATGTGTGTCTAAGAGCATTTTGGCACTGTAGAAGGAAAAAAATATAGTCAAAGCAAAGGCTTCAAAGAAAGTCAGTCTGCTGTCTTTATTCTGCATGCTAGACAGCAGTTGGTGTTTTGCAACGGCATGGAGCACAATGACCACATATAATCTTTTCTTTCTCTGCACATCTGCTGAACACACAGCTCACACCCGACAGCTCTTTAGGTCCCTTTTCCTAAGTCACAGGATACACCCTGGGTGCCCCAATTCTTGGTAAATGGGGATGGGAAGAGACACAAAGAGCAGTTGAGACTTCTGGATCATGTGCCATACAAAAGAAATGATTTGTTGATGGGGAGGGTCGACAAGGTGAAACTCTGGAGCCAAGTTTTTGGCCAGGTTGAAGCAGCAGTGGGTGGGCTGCAAAGTCGCAGGGGGACATGAAGAGAATGGGAGCCTGGCCAGGGCTCAGTGGCACTGAGGGGCTGGAGAGTGGCAGTCACCCAGCCTGCTCCTGCCCTCTGCAGCTGCCACTGCTGGCTTAGGGGTTTTGTGCTAAAGAACTCAGCTCAGCAGGAAGGGGAAAGGGTGGTGTGGAGGCAACCGCCAGGGCAAAGGGGAGATGAATATTTCATTTGTTACGGGGCCTGAAATAGCTCTTAGCAGCCCTGAGTGCGAGAGTCATGTTGCGAGGTGGGGGGAGAGGTGGGTGCCAATTTGTCAACAAAGCTGCTTCAGAGTTACACCGTAGATTTATGAGTGTCTGCATGGTCCTTCTAGCAACCAAATCCTGCTCGGGGTAGGTGAGCCTCATGCTCTGGAATGACAAGAGCTCAGATGTGTTCTATCAGTCTGGCCTGGCTGGAGAGCACTGTTACCTGCACACTTCCAAGGCAGCAGCGAAGGCCTTGGGGCTCCAAGGTGTCCTGGGGAGTCACTTCTCCCTGGATGTTTACTTGCAGCTGGCCATTAAGTGCCTTTTAAAAAGCCACCTCGATGGCTAAGAGACAGACCACAGTCTGATAACAGACCCAGGGCAGAGCCAAGACAAGAATCTGACCTAAGGACTGTACAGACCCAGCACACTGGGCTCACACAGAAACACAGCTGTGAGAAGCTACTATCCACACTGGGGTTTTAATAGAAAATATCTTTTTGATCAACCAGTTTTGATGTGTGTCCTAATGGAAAGAACAAGGAACCTGCAGGATAGAATTCCTAGATTTTGGCCCTGAACCCTTGTAATTTCCAAATCAGAAGGATAAAACTGAAACAAGCCAGCTCAGTGCTATCTGACCTCCTTATAAATCCTGACAGCTACCAGCGTCCCCTCCCAGCCTTCACAGGCACTCACTTGCTCTCCTGTCTCACCCACTGTACCCAGCTCCTCACTGTCCCAGGTGGAATAGTCTACTTGGGGTTTGGACAGCAGCACAAAAGTCTGGTTGTGCTTCTGCACAGGCTGGAACTGGCTCAGATTATTGGAACAGCTCTAACTGTAAAGTGCATGAGATGTGTTATCACCCAGGGATACAGATGTAGTTCACTGAATGCATTTAATAAGCTCAGCTAAAACCAGATTGGTTTTAGGACATTTTAAACTGATTAAGCTGGGCCATGTGACATGGCTATGGCTTCACCTGGAGATGAGACCTTAAATTATTATTTTGCCTCTTAATTCTAACAAGGGACCAAAATCTCCAAGTGTTGATGCTGATACTAAAGCAATTATTACTGAAATAAATCTGGAATAAACCTGGAAATACTTTAAAAACAACAACTTATTCTTCAAGGGAAATTCAAGGTGGCATTCAGACTTGAAGCTGGATTTCCCAGTCACAGCTTAAACTCTGAATAATTAAAAGAGCTGAAGTCAGTCAGAGGAAAGGCCAGAAGCATTGCTTGGGTGCAGGGCATCCTTCCACCTCAGGAAAAGAGACACAGGCAGGGCCTCTTTTGGAATTATTTCAGGAATTAGAAGTAGACACAAATAGTTTTATGACATGATTCCAGAAGAGTTTTTAAACCCCCTGCTTCCTCCTGTAACACAACAGACTTCTGAAACACTGGCACTTGTCTTCTTAGCTCAGTGACTGCAGTTTGGGCAGGACATAATAGACTGTGCTCTTAGACATGTCTCAGCACCGAGTGAAGGGTGTTCTTTGGAATACCTTGTTCTAACCCACGCCCCAAGATTTTTCCCTTCCCCACACTGGATACTAACCTGGGAGAGTGTAGCTTTCCCCTGAAAGCACCTTTCTCTTAAACACCAGCCTGTGCTGAAGCTGAGGGTCCAAGCATGCTCATTCAGCAAACTAGAACACTGCAAACAGCATCCCACCCCCAGCAGAAACACCAAAATCATTATCTTTTAAGGAACAGCCAGCCCTCAGGCTGCAAAGAGGAGGGGACGAGGGACCCATTACCCTGCACAGCTCCCACTGCAAATTTACTGGCCTCCTGTCTCATTCTAACAGAGTGAGGCTGGGGGAGAGAAATACCACACATAAATTTGCACAATCAGTCATACAAGGGGGAGAAAAAAAGAATCCACAGTCGTCTCCAAGATTTACGAGCCCCCCTGAGCTACAGCACAGAAAAAACAAAGACACACACACATACACACAAGGAGTGAAGGGAAACGTGATCCCACTTGCAGCTTTATTCCTTTATCATGTTCTCTGACAGCAACCTGGGCTCAGGCTGTACAAAGAGGAAGCACACAGAAGGTGTGGCTGTGAACAGCAGGGCAACAGCCCCAGACTAGTAATGTCCATGTTATAAAAGCTTGGCACTGTTCCTTCTGGGTGATCTTGAAGCACCAGAAAAATCCTCCAATGCCCCTCTGACCTCAGTTAAACTGGAGTAAACAGAGTCCTGACAACCCAGTCAATGGAGCCACTGCAAACTCACCTGGCATAAGATGGGACCAAAGTATGTCCCATCATTGCTTACATCCCTGGGATGTGCCCATTTGGACAAGTGCCATCTGCACTGCCCACTCACAGTCCTTCCACAATTTTAGAGAGAGATCTGTGGATCCAGATCCTCAAGTGTGTCCTCCTATGCTGGACAACATGGCACACGTAGAATTTAGATCCCTTTAAACTCTCAGTTTGGGCATTAAAAAATGAATGCACTGAACAACACCATTTTTTACAAAAACTCCCCTTGATTGTGGAATCTTCTCTTTCTCTCACAGAGACAGTAAATGTACATTGGTAAATGATACACTTAAAACAATCTAAATCAAGTGAACATGACAAGAGCTTATCATCAATGATCAATCACACTGCTTGTCGCTACATTCCACCCAGCTCCTTACAATATTATATCATCCACATAGGCTGTGCAGTGACAGGAACATTCCCCTCTTACATGTGTGTACAGCACCTAACACACACCTCCAGAGCCAGTCCTGGGCTCTGACCACTAAGGAATGCTGGCTCTGCTCAGCTGCTAGTAGGAGTTAAGAGAGGACCTCTTTGTGTAAATTAAAAAATTCAGTTAAGATTTCCATGGCCTGGTCATTGTCCCTGAAATCTCCTAACTGAAGTGTTCCCACCCTTTTCTGCCCCTCTGTTGCTGCTTTCTAACTAAGTTCAAAACCATAGTTCTAAAAATTCTAAATATCAGTAAAGCTCAAAGTAAACTCAGAATCAAATCTCAGCAGCCTATTTTAACAGCTTCTTCTTGTAAGTTTAGCTTTAACAACCTCCAGCTGAGGGGTGATTGGGTACAGTTCACCAAAGCAATATAAGCAGAGGTATGGTGCAAAGAAGCAGCCCAAAAGCTCTATTTAGTTTTCTCACCACTGATCCTGACTCCAGCACAGAACCAGTGACTGGTTTACACCTATTTCCCCATTAGCTGACATAAGCAGTTTAATCTGCAACCTGCCCTACCACACAGACTTAAAAGCCAGTGATTCCTTCCCTTTTCAGTCACATAATATGACCATGGCCAAAAAAATATATTTGAACACCTCAGGCCACTTTGAGGGATTATTTGGGCGTGTTCCAGTTCAGATGCTTTTTCTGAAGTCAGTCTGTGATTTTCCCTTTAGAAGTTCTGTTACAGCCTGAGATACGTTATGGAGCCTGCAGACACCGATGCTCAGTCCTTAGGAACACCTGTAGAAAGGGAATGGCAGGTGTAGGTGAGAGAAGCACCTGGGCCCACAGACCTGGGGCTCTGTCCAGCTGACAGCCACTCAGTGCCAAGTTTTTAAAAATAACATGACTTGGGAGCATGAGCTGTCTGTGTAAAAGTCACTGATAAACTTTGAACTCTAAGGCCCAATGCCTTTCCTAAAAGCCTTGGCTCTTAAAAGCCCTAGTAGGGCAGATGGGTGCAGAGTGGCACCAGGAGCATCAAGTAACAACCAACCTGATTGCCTTTGGAAACAAGAGTTTCAGCAGAACTGGAATTGGTCCTTAATGACCAACGCTAAAGCCAGAAATTAAAATGATCATTTTCCTATACTGTAAATGCATAAATTTGTGTCCTATCTTTATAAGAAAGCTATAGTGCATGAGGTGTTTGGGACTCATTGCTGCATGGCTGAGGGACAGGAGACTGTCAGGCAGGGGCAGGGCCAGAGATGTGCAGGTCAGCTTCCTTTGAGAAATGGATCTGAGTATGAGCGTGTAGGAGCTGCGCACCAGCCCATGGGATGGTTTTGCTTGGTCTGTAACAGATACTGCCTCAAACAGGATTTATTCAAGGGGGCAAAGCAGGCTGGAATAGGACTAACACAGTGCCTCAGTGGCTGTGGGATGATGTATTTGTGCCTTACCATCACACCTGTTAAAAGCTCAGATGCATTTTGGAAAAAAAGTCCAAACCTCACTTCAACTAGATCTCATGCAATCCAAATCCTCCACTCTCCCACCTCCCAGAGCTTTTGTGCTGCACTTTCAGCGCAATTACATGCTAAATATCTGTCTGTCAATATGCTGGATCCCCTCAATTTGTATGACATGCTTTAACGCAGGCCTAGCCAAGCCTAATGGAATGACAGCTATGCCCTCCAACCATAGACCGAGTGCTGCTGGGAGAGCTTGCCCGGCTCCATGAGGAGCAGGGGAGGGGGAGGACACAGGAAAACCAAATGCCACCAACTAGCTGCCACACTCAGACCCCTGGCTCAAAGAGAAGAGATTGGCCACCTTCTCTGTTGCTGGCTCTGGATGAAAAATCAGCAAGGGAATGCCATGCTGTGTGTGCTGCCTGGCCCCAGACAGACACACAGCCTCTGTCACGGGTGGCTTGCCAGCAGGTGTAAACGTGGAGAGCTTGTAGTGAACTTTACTGAGCAATGCTGGTTTACAGCAGCTGAGGGTTAGATCCCTCTGTCGTTGCACTGATCCCATATCATGGGTGTTTTAGTCATGCACACCAGGAAAGAGTCAAACTGGAAAAAAACCAATTCTTTTTGAAAGAAATCCGTAAACTCCCAGGCTAATCTTCCATAATATCGATGAATCTCTCCAAGCTTGTTTTTGTCTTCATGTCCAAAACAGCTGGGAAGGTCCTTAGAAATGACCAAATCCATCACCCTCTGGTAGGAAACGACAAAAAAGGGCCAGGGAGAACCGCTTAACAACCAGAGAGAATTCTATTTGTCCAAAACCTGGTACAAGGGGAGGGGGAAGATAAAATGTATCCCAACTGCACATTATCAGGAGGGGAACGAAAACCGACTAGAGGGACACGGCACTAAAAATAATGATTTTTCAGCCAGCAGCCAGACAGGCGTCTAATCCCATCTGAATAGAGACATCACTGGAACAGCACCCGTCAGGGTGAGTGCTGATGCTGATTCCAGCTGGACAGGTCTCATACAGCCCAACAAACACACCTCAGTCCTGTGTTTCTGTTAAACCTTTTCTTTTATTCTTTTTAACTGCTTTCTTCCCTCAAGCCTTAGTGTCTCCATTGTAACCTCAGAGGGTTTTTAAAAGATGTAATGAAAAAAGTTAAATGAAATCCATATATTATTAACCCTGGCATTTCAAGGGACTGTCCTGGCCCTTGGTTGTAACTGTATTTGTAGCTGGGCTGTGGGACTCTCCTTTATGGGATGTTTGACAACTCTGTGGTACAACATCTCTTTTTTACAGATAAAACCTGTTGACATTCTCCTTTTCAATATCAGAAGTGTTTAATAAACACCTCCACATAAAGAATATCAATTCCTTTGCCTAGAATAACAGCTCTGGACAGAGATTCAGCTATTCCGAATTTCCCGCTCAGTAGGGAAAGTTTGTTTATTTTAAATCAGTGCAAGAATTTCCTAACTTATATTTATGGAAGAGAAAACAACAAATCAAATGAATACAAGCCAATTCTTGCCTTTGGTAGGAGCTGTCAACTTGAGCTCCCAGCCTTCCTCCTAGTTCTTGCAGGAGCCATTGAGCCCCCCTGCACCAAAGGCTATAGAAGGGCTGCATCCTGGATCAATCATGGATACAATACTTTAGCTGTGGGATTCCTGCTGTGCAATGGCTCTGCAAGCAAGACAAAACACTGTGAGTTAGTTGGAGGTGCCAGAGCCCTCTAGCTGAGGGCAGCAATGAACAATGTGCAGCTGGACTCACACCGGGCACATTTCCCTGTGATGCCAGGCCTGGCCAGAGTGCAAGGGGAGCTCCTCATTTCCAGACTCTTCATCCTGGCCTAATGTCCTGTCAAGCAGCTGATGTGTTTCATTGCACATTTCAGCAATGGCTGCAGCACGAGTGTGCAAATCAGCATCCCAAACCAAGCATGGCAGGGCACCAGTCCTCCTGCTCTCATAATCACCTTTATAGCCTTGAAACAGAGAGGTCCTGCTGCCTAATCACCACAGGGCACCAAGGACGCTCTGCTTTCTGATTTAGTGGTCTTTCTCTTGCCTTTTGTTAGTGTTTAACTACATCTATAAAGAAGTATAAGCAAAACCCCTCTACTTGGCTTTATGACGACAAGAACCACAGAAGACCATCCCAAGGAAACAGCAGCACCTGCGAACTACCATTGCTGCACTTTTGTCTTCTTCATTTACCCTCTAAAGCTGATTGCCAGATTCTGTTCATAATTCCTTGCTCCTCCCCTATGTGCACCTTTTTGCCATGTTAGTTCTGAAACTACAAACCATGTGAAAGAACAAAGGTCACGGGGGAAGGTTTAATTCTCATGTTCAATGCGTTTTGGCATTTCAGCAATCTTTCACCTATCTCAGTGGGTAGGAAATAAAGTCAATCCAGACTAAACTGCTCCAAAATTTAAGCATTCAAAAAAGTCAAACTTGAACATGGTTCAAAAGCGCCCAGTAGACTGCTTTTATAGAGGACTGAAATGAAATTCTATTTCCAGGTTTTCCCTGGAGCATTCCAAATCTGGACCCATGGCACCATTACTGCATTTTAAGCACACTTACTGAAATATAGAAAACACCTTTGCTCTTTATGAGTTCAAACACACTCTAGACTAAATGACTCAGAATGAATACCTGAAATAATGTCAGCAGAGCCAGATGTTTAGCATTTGTAGAAGTTAGTACTAAACTGCTCAGTCTGTACTTTCCAAATGCTCAGAAGCAAAATATCCCAAAATATTTCCAGACACGTCAAAATCAGAAGTTCTTCATATGCTTTGTGGAGAGATTTTTATTTTAAAGTCAGCTGTATGGTTTTTTTCCTAGGCCTGAATAATGATGCAAATCTGATGAGAATTAAGACAGCAAAGGAGCCTATGAAATCCTTTGGCTACACAGCAACAGAGAGGGGGTCTCCAGAGAAGGAAATTTCATCTGTCTGCTTCGCTGACAGGAGAAGGCTCAGCGTGATAAAAGAGATCCTGCCACTTGCTCTGAGAAACCCCAGCAAAACTCTGCACTGATACATCTCCTCTGACACCTGCTCCAGCTGATCCTTCGCAATTTGACAGGGCTGGAGGGCTGAGGGCTAAAGAGGAGGTGGGCCAGGTCCTGAGAACAAGCGTAACATTTCATGTGTCTGAGCTGGCTCTTGGCTTTTGTAAAGGCTGAAAATGAAAAACATCAAACATTTGGGCACCCATGCTGTCATGTTGCCAAGACTATGCAACCTACTGTCTGATGTTTACCTCCTACTTGAGTTCATTTCGCAGTACAGTATTGCTAGACACGTTTTTATTTTGTCTTTTTAACATTTTATCTTACAAATCAATCCTTTCAGCTCCCTATTCCTTATCCTCCTTGAACTTGTATCTGTGCAGGAGAGCACTGCATTGTTTATCCCTCTCTGGTCCTCTGGGGACTTCACTGAAATCCTCACCTTGACAACACGAAAGCTTTAACTGCCCCTGGCTCTAGTGCACAGCCAAAAAGCCTTGGAGGTTGCAAGAGACCTGAGGCAACGTTCCAGATGTGTAACACATCTTTCTCAATTTACATGAAACATATTCACTTGGAAATAGTGACAGCACACAAACTCCTGATAATCTACGTGCCACACATCACAGAAGACATACACTTGCCATAGCATGACAACATCAGCTAACATAGCTTTTAGGAAGTCTTAGAGAAGAGCTTTCTCTCACAAGGCTGGCTTTGTAGCTGTGTCTCCAGAGCTTTTCCATGAACATTATTGTTTGAGGCTATGATTTATCTCAGTTACTGACTGGAAGGAGAACAATATAAAGGTTTGAACCTCACAGAATTTCTCAATTCCATGTACTGGCACTGCTTTTTCTGTCTGGAGTGAAAGAGTGTTTAGTCTGTTTAGCCTTTGTAATTCATGGAAAAAATAAATAAACAGGCACTGGCTGTGTTGTTCTTTCCTCCCCTTATAAATACATCATCCTGATATGTGTTACCTGCTGCAAAACCCAGCCAATTTGCTCCTTCCTTTACAGATAAGAGGAAGCATCTTTTCCCAGTGATGAGTAACTGAGTCAGACCACATTACCTGCAGTCAGGTTGCAGGTGCCAACCAGCTGCACATCTCCAGCCCGGTTCCCCTGCTGCTCTGGTTTGCCTTTCTGTGAACTGCTCCCAGGGGCTGCACAGAAACCAGGGAGGGGGAGGCTGAATGCACTGTTTCCACTCATAGAAAGCATAAGACTTGCACAGCAGTGGCTCCTTTGTGCCTCTCTTCTTGAAGGAGTCTGTGTTTGGCCTCTAGAACTGAGCACGGGCATAGCTTTATTCCCCTGAAGTGGTGTGAAATTTCCCCATGTTATAATTCAATTCTCATACAGTGGTGCTCTCACAGCAACAAAATATGCTGCTGTCCTTTCATTCCCTGTCAGTCCATCCGTATTTACAGTCCATTCTGTAACCACTGAACTTGAGTTTCCTCTGGTAAAAAATCAGTAAGAACAAAAATCAGGAAGGATTACACAGCAACAAACTAGTTTAAAAACCCACTCTGATGGCATTTCTTAAGATCTGTGCCAGATGGAAGACTTTCAGCTAAGAGAAAAACTTGGAAAAGTCCCATGTCTTCTGGCTGAACTATGAGCAACTAAGTTCCATTGCACCGACATGAAAGGCAGTAAGAAGCAGCTCATAAATTACACTCAGCTGCTGCCATCATGAGTTACCAATTTGTAATTTTGTAGAGATTACACCAAAGCCATGGGCAACATCAACCTGAGCTCTCTAAGTCTCTTTGAGTTGGGACAGTCTCACTCCTAGCGGCACAGGTAAAGCTATAGTGCGTGTCCCCTCTTAAGGAAGCACAGTCCAGAGCAAGACCAGCCACACTCTGAAACCCAGAGTGCACAAAGCAGTGGGAGGTTTATGAGCTCACATCATAAGACACATCAATTTGCCAGATTGCAAAGTGGATGTTCACCTATTTTTAAAAGCTAATCAAAAAAGCAGAACTTTTTAACACTTTAGTTAAGTTTGATCCAATCCCATTTTTTTTTAGTCGTTGGTGATGTGCCAAATGAGCAAACACAGAACAGTTCCACAAACACAGAGCAGTTCACTGGAATTCAGAAGGGAGCTTGGAGAAACTGCAAAACCCAAAGGTGTAGGAGGCACAGCCCTTCCATTCCTCCCTCTTTAGTTGGCATAGAGCATTCCCAAACTGAATTTTCTTCATGAAGGAAAGGAGAGAAGGGAGAGAGCTGGTGTCAGGTGAGGATTTCAGGGTCTGGCTCATCAAATTCCAGGAGAATGACCACCCTCGTAACCCAAAACAGCTGCTGTGTTTATAGTAAACATAAATGATAACTGGGTGGCCTTTGAAGCCACCATGTCCAGTCCTGGTAATTATGGACAAGTGGATACAGCAGTGATGATCCAGAGCATTTGTTTAACGTTCAGACATAATTAAGGCCGTTATCAAATTTCTGCCCCTTCAGCAAAAAGGGGGAATGGGGTCAATTGTCTGATAGCACAGGCAGAAAAGCAAGGGAAGAGTTTCTTCCCAGAGAACTCACACTGGATAAAGTTCCTGAGTACCACCTGGTGCAGCGCTCGGACCGAGGCAGGTGATGATGGAAGGCCCCTTGGGCACACCAGCCAAATGGATTCAACACCAGGGCCCCCCACAGAGCTGTCCCAGCCCCTGTCCCTTGGGCCCAGGAGACGGGGTAGCTCAAACACCAAATGCATGTCTTGGAATGTCACTTCTTGAGTGAGGGGAGGGGGCAGTGGCAGCATTACTAATTGCAAGGAGGTATTGCTTGTGTGCGCTGGGAAGCACTACCCCCCGCCCCCAGTGCCACCTCTATCCTGACCCATGGTGACTGCTTTGTGAAGGATGCTCTCCTTTCCCAAACACTCCAGCTTTATGGCAGAGGGAAATACCTAGTTTGCAAAGGGTTATTCCAAACACCAGAGCTGATGAAAAGGTAACTACACAAGGCCTTTATGGTGGGAAATTGAAATGACCCATACTGAGAATTATCAAACAAAATCTAACCAAGTATGACAGTGAGAAAGGCTGGAGGGATGGGGAATGAATTTTACCTTTTCAAAGTTGGAGACCTAGTGCTAGGATTCATGTAGCATGTTTATTCCCTAAATAAAACCATATGATCATAGTGCATCTAAAAATTCTCCACAAGCTGGCAGGAGCTGCAAATGCCCAAACTGTCAAAACCACACTTTAGCCACACTTTGGTGAGATCAAAAGCACCATCCACAGATACCTGGGCATCCCAAAGGCCTTTTTTACTGTGACCTCACAAGATTAGCTTTCTTTCCCTCCTCAGAGCGAGAAGACCACAGACCGGGAAGTGGACTGAGATGTCAAAATGTGCCTTGGAGGACTTGGAGTAACACCCCACAGAGCTGCCCTGCACAAACACAACTGGCTGCTGAGCAGTTGAGGTGTGGATCATCATCTATCTCCTCACTTGCAGGAGTCCCTGGCACAGACTCATACTGCCAGCAGCACCTCCTGCTCCATCCGAGGGGATGTGGCTCCAGTAGGCCAGCGGGGCTGAGGGATGGGGTAGCTGTTCCCTCGGGAGCTGCTCCCTAAGGTCAGGGCTGGGGCACAGTGCCGGAGCAGCACTGGGAATGCTCACAGCTCTCTGCTCAGAGGATAAACAGAGGGCTGAAATCTCTAGGGTTGTTAATCTGTCACCTTTCCCCAGCACTGAATTAATTTTTTTAATGTGTTTTTAAAAGGAAAGTAAATAAAAAGAAAAAATAGAAGAGATGATAAATGGGACCCTTTCTATTCCCTTCATCACTGGGCAATACCACCCAGATATCTGGCAGGGACAAAATATTAAAAGCTTTCCCTGCCTTGCCATCCCCAAGAACCATCTGGATTCACAGAAGGTCTAATAACCTGTGTATCCCAGATTTACTCTCCTCTCCCTGCTGCTACAGAAGCTGCAATGAAGTGGCCCTGCTTTTTCCAGTTCATGCGACTCTGGACTGCATGAACACTGCTGCTTAAATGCAAACCTGATTTAACACCATGCTAAGCTAGTCCAAAAAGATCCTGAGTTTCCATTGTGCTGCCTGGATTTTCCTACTAAGAAGCTGGAAGAACACATCACATAACCTGAAACTATTCTGTGCAAAGCTTGCAGCTGTTAAAACAGCAAACAGTTTCCCAGAGCATGTCTGTCTTTGCTGCAGAAGGGAGTGTGTGAGGCTGCTGGCCGCACTGGGCAGTGAATCAGCCTGAGGCCCGCGGGACTCGGCCCAACTCTGACCTGCTGCGTGACCTTGACCCTGTTACTCCACTTCTTTGTGCCTCTGCTCCCTTTGCAGTACTTCATCTGGCCTCCCTGTTTACCCTGTCAGCTCTCTGTGCTGGGTTTGTCTGCTGCAGCCTTGTACAGATGACACAGGCAGGGGCCAATACCATAATTTTAACACTTGCTAGCCAGGTCCTTCACCATGGAGCACGGGACTTCTTTCCACAGCCGTAAAACGTGGCAAGAACTAGTACAGATTCTGCCATCACCATAAACACAGACCAAATGACACACAAATCCTGACAATTGTTGTCATCTATCTCTAAGAATCACTGCTTCCACCTCAGGGAAGGCCTTCTCCTGAAACTCGGTGCTTCTGCAGCCAGGTACTGCTGGCCTTTTAGATGAGAGGTGCTTGAGGAAGCATATTGCCACAGGGAAAACTTAGAGATTTCCATTCCATTCATCCTTCTTGAAAATCTAACTGAAGTAAAGCACGTACTTGGCAGCATGTAACAGGAGAGGAGTAGGCTCCAGACTACTGGAGCGCACACGGTCCTGGTGACACCAGTGGTCTTTGGAACACAAGTCATCTCAGCTGGGTTTTCTGCTTTCTTCCTAACACAGCTGCCATTAATGAGGTTGGAGCAAAAGATAAACACCACTTCAGCCCCTGAAAAGAGCACCTTCATGTGTGCACCATCTCTCCAACTCTCAGAGCCAAATGTTTACTTGAGGCTCGAGCCAATTACTGCTGAAGACACGGCAACAAGAGCTGCTTCAGTGGGAGACATGCAAATATGTGCTGGGGTTCCCATGAGGGTGTGAAAGCTGCAGACCATGTGCTGCTCCTCTGAACACACCTGTAATTGCTTCTAGCCCAATATTTACCTTCCTGAAGAGAGCAGTGACCAACCACCCAACAGCACCTGGCTACTGTACAAAGCCCCAGTGGAGCTGCTTCCTCTGTTTTGTGTGAAGGAGGAAGCGGGGGCAGCTAATAATTTCTTCTCTGTAGCTGTACCACACAAGTAATCAAACAAACTGTTGAAAGTTGGGAAGGGCGGTGTAGGGGCAGGGGGGGGAAGGACCATGTGTTAACCTAACTGATAAGGTTTGCCCAGCCACAGCTCAGCCTGTCTTGAAGGTGGGGTGATGGGCATGTGGGTTTGTTCTTAGCAGTTCACCTGCTGCTGGCTTTCAACACTTTTTATTCCGTTGTTTTGTTTACCTTACAGGCCTATTGTCATCACCTCCGTGCTGCCAGGGCGGGCCTCAGGTGCGAGCGGTCCGCGGGCGCTGGAGGTGCAGCCACCACAGGACAGAGGCCACACCGGGAGGGGCTCCCCGCTCCCGCTGCTTGTGAAAATTGCTTCCTCTGCTGCTGGTGATAACATCAGGCAAACAAACGCTGTGCGGACTATTGAGCCTGTCTTTCTCCTCGTGACTTGGATTGCGTGGAGCATTCAAAGCAGTATAAATAGACCTAATGTCCAGTAATGAAGCTGGAGCAGACACGAGCAGGTCTGAGTATCACTTGATGACAGGTCCTGTTGTGGGATTATTGGATGAATGGAGGTGCTAAGCATGGTTATTGTTTTTAAGTAAGATTCAAAAAGACTGCTTCCCGTCTTTTGAGCTCCCATTTTCAGATGTAAAAATCCTGCCCAATAAAGCCCAATATGTTTGCATGGGATTTTTGGCCCATTGTCCCAATTACACACAACACAGGCTCCATGCCCGGGGAAGAGTATCCTGCCTAATTCAATTTTGTAAACTTTCTGCAGATTGGGTGTGGGTGGGTGTGTAATTGGGAGGAGCCAGTGGATATGCCAGATTGTTACAAAACTGCCCAAGAGGGTAAAAAGCCTCCAATGGTCTGTCTCCAACTCACTGTCCTTAAGAAGGCTTTCACTAAAATAAAGTGCCATCTTTCAGTGTTAATGAATCACCTGCTTCCCTTGAACTTATTCCCAGTGTACTGGCAGAGCACAGCCACAGCCCCGTTATTTATTCAGCTAGACAAATAAGCCAAATTTTATATATAAAATCCACAACAGTACATTTTCCTGATCATTTTAGGAGGTCTTCTCTGTACCTCCTCCAGTATCAATCTACCTCTTCCGATTATAGGTCAACCAATACTGAACACAGCATTAAAGATGGGATTTCCCAGATCTCCTAGATGGTGTTGATACAAAGACAATGCACCACCAAGCACAGGCATCCAGCACTGCAGTCATAACCAGTATCTTTAATGGTACCTCCATCACCGTTTGAGCTTTTCCCCCCCCATCCCAGGCACTTTCCCTATTCTGCTCACACAGCACAAGGGTGGCTGGGTCTCAGGCCTCCTGCTCAGAATGCTGCAGCAGCCTAGTCCACAGCTGCTCAGCCACTCAGGGATAGTGGTGTGCAGCTGCTGAGCCTCAGAGCCAGCCTCCAAGAGTCCTGACATGGATTTTAGTGGGATTTACTGCACTGAAATGCAGAAAATCTTGTTGCCTTTAGGATTAGCCCCTTCATTTGCACATACAGTAGTGCGTGCTGTCTGGGTCCACTTCCTTGCACATGGTGCTCAGTCCTTCACTTACCACCAAAAGAACTTCTGCTCGCAGGACACTCACAATTTTAATTCTTTCTATCAGCAGTCATTGCAACTGGGCAGCTTCCAAATATTACTGGAGCAAGGACCATAAGGAATTTTATCACAGTCAACCTAACTTAGGTTAATTTGTACTGATTATGAATGATCCCAGGTCATCAAATACAGTACAGGAGTTTTACAGCACTCTTGGAACTAAAATGTAGTTATTTCATTAGAAACGTTCTAAGTTTGCATTACAAATGGTAAATAACAAGGCTGGAGCAAGGTGGGCTGAGGAAAGGCTGCCTGGGCAGGAGCAGTGCAGCCCTCAGCCTCCATGGCCCCCAGAGCCTGCTCAGGGAGCACAGCTGCACTGTAGGGTAGCATCCCACAAGAATAACAGATAAACATACTCACTTCACAAGCCACTGGGCACTATATTTCTTCTGATGAGAACCATCCATTATTCTTCCATCCTCCTCTCTGTGTCACATTAGTGAGAGGTTTTACAAAGCAAGTCAGGGGACAGCTTTATTTACTCCCAGCTGCACTGCACAGCACCCAGGTCCATCAGTATTGGTTACACATGACCTCGGGTCTTCCATTATGGGCTAATGTCTGCAGCCCTCTGACCTCCGGAAGTGCTTGAGGAAGAGCTGCAGTAAATCAGAGCAGCACTTAGTCGTGGAGGAACAAAGTCCCTCCTTATCAATCTGCCAGCGGAGAGGAAGGACTCTGGCTGGGCTGCTGAAGGGTGATGTGCTCTCGGCTGCTCAGAAAACCCCACAGACAGAAGCAGCCCTTGCACTGCACGTTGCCAGCATGGACTGTAAGAGTGAAGGCAGAGCGGGGTGAGCCTGGCTGTGCTCCTCTCTCAGCCTGGCTGGCAGGGGCAATCCCAGACACTCGCTTCACGAGGCGGGTCCTGTCTATGAAGGCCTCTGCTTGGCATGGACAGACTCTTCCACTGCTTTCCCTTGAAGGATGCCTGGTCTCACACACTGACTCCATAGCAAACTGAGGGCCAACTCAACCCTAACCCTGCACTACAGTCTATAATCAATCCTTACCACTCAGCTTCTTACCAGAGGACATGAGCAGTCTGTGCAGTCACAGCAAATTCATCATCATGGAGTTAACCTGAGGATGCTATTAAACACATTGTGTTGGCAGAGCATGAGAAATTACAGGTGGAAGCAATAATTTAACCACAAAACACCACACTTGCAAATCATCAGCAGTACAAGCAGTTCTTCCTGTGAGGGTGGAAACAAGCAAATTTGCCACATCCTCTGTGCTGACAGGTGGAGCCCCAGAAGGACACAGAGCAGGGAGAGCATTAGGGAACAAAGCTCCTATCTCTGCTGGTCCTGCAATCACCAGGGGATTCCAAAACTAGTAGGAAGTAGCTCTTAGGGAGGCCCAAAGAACATTGGGATGGGCCCTGAAGGGAAGAGAAGGAAGATCTGCCAATGAAGTGCATAACTTATCCCTTACAATCAAGACAAGAGGACCCTGGAGAACAAAAAATCAAGGTGGCAGTATCACTTTCCTTCCCCATTTATCTCCTACGCAGTTCTAGTCTTCATCTCAGAGTGCCTGGCTCAGTCAGGTCACAGGAACTCCCTATCTCAAAGACAATCCTATACCTCAGATGGTTGGTTGGTTGGTTGGGGGGGGGGGGGGGGTTTGTTTGTTTGTTTTTGTTTTGTTTTGTTTTTTAATTCTGCTGTCCTAGAAACAAATGAAAAAGCAGCTGATCAGCTTGATCAGGTCTGGAGAAGGCTTGAAGATCCAACCTCCCGTCTCCATCCTTCATCCCTAGAGCAAGAATATTATCCAACATAAAAAGCAAGGGAAGAAAAGGGAACAAAAGGATTTTTAATGTAATCAAATGTGTCATGTGCCTAAGAAGTATTCTCCTATGTCATGTACATGCATACACAGATTGCTTTGTATCTGGTTTTTCCTTCTTGCCTGTCTCCAGAACAAACACTGCAATCTTACTCTCCCATAACTGTTTCTTGGCTCTTTCTACGCATTCCAGTCCAGCAGCATCACAGATTCACTATAGGAAGGACTTACTCCCTCAGCTGATGTAGCTCACTGGCAGAGCAGCATTATGCTCTTTGTATGAGGGTTGGTTCTTTGGGGAAAGGCAGGGTGTAACATCCAGCAAAAGGAGAGGCTCCACCCTTCAGGATATAGGAAACACTATCACAAACAATACTTTTTTCTGGCAGAGTTTAAGATCCATACAAGATTCTCCAAGGGTGGGGAATCACCTCTTAATGACAACTCATTAGGTCACCTGAAGGGGTTTTTTATGGTTTATGTGCTTTGGGATTTTTGCATTTCATTGCAAAAGGAAGTTTACAGTGGGAAGGTTTTGCTCAGCTACAGTTAGAGACAGGCCCAGACCAAAACCTCCTAATTACAGAATCCCAGATCTTGGAAATGCCCACACATGTATTCACACTTCAGACCCAATTTTCCACTACATAAGGACCAGTAACTGGGAATTTTTAACACGTAAATATTAAAAGCAACCAGCCACACAAACACAGAAGACTGCAGAAGGACCGGCATGTTTCCATTCAAATAATGCAGAAAAGATTTTTTAAAAGAATTAGCAGCACCCATTGGGATCCTGGGAGCCTGGATTCCTGAAGATAGCTAATGTGACACCCCTTTTCTCCTCACCTCTGTAACGATTTGCTTGCTCTTTACTTGGTGTTTCAGAAGTACTAAGCCACAAGATCCTGTCCTGTCAATTCTGTCACATTTCATGTGATGACTGTCCCTCTTCCACATGATGATAACGACTTTGAAATTCACTTGGCGTCTCAGCTCCCTTCCCGCTTCTCTCAACAGCTACACAAATGATGTCAACACATAGAGAACAATGGCGAATCACGAGCTGATAAGCACAAAGTGCACAGGAGCCTGTTTCCACAGGGTGATCCCCAACAAGAGACTTGTGTGCATTAAAAAATGTATAGAATCACTACATCTCATGGAAATAAGGGAGCCAAAATTTATTGCTCTGTTCATGTTGAAGGTCCCAGGTGTTGTTAAGCACTGATGGAGATGGATCTTGCAAAACAGAAAGCTAAGCTGGGTAGACCCAAGCTGTCTCAGAGAGAAAACTGAACTGTCCCTGTGTCTCAGTTGTCACAGTCGCCAGGGCTGTTACCTTCTGCTATGCCTGAAGGATGGAGCAGGAGCACAGCCCAGTTCCCCACACCAAATGCACATTATGTGACATTTACAGTACAGCCAGAGTTTCCCAAGGCATATACTACCAAATTAATGTGTAATGATAACTTATCACAGTCCTATACTTTCCCTACAGATCTATCCTTGGGACAAACACAACACACGGTTTTCTTCAGAGGTTTCTTGTTTTGTAGTTACTTCATCTTTTTCAGTGCAAAAATTGATTCAAACATTTCTCAAACAAAACACCCACAACAACAGCAACACCAAAAATCCCACAACAAAACAATAGCAAAACATAGCACAAATAGAAACCTAATATTATGTTTTGTGGTGCCAGTTTCATATAATGGCAGCTTAAAATCCTGTGACTGTCGCCTAAGACACTGAAATAAAATAAAAATTGTGACAAGTCTGTAGCCAAAGAAAAGTACCACTAAGGCAATAAATTCCTGCCATGCTGTCTTTGGCAGTGGAGATATCCTAGCCTTTCACTGCTTCAGCCTATTCCCAGAGTGCTTTTGTAGAGCGTTGCTTTAAAATCAGGATCATTCAGTGACCAGATTTATAGCACAAGTGGAAAAACCATGCCAAGGGTCCCTTCTGTCCTGCTCCCTAAGCACTGCCTAAAGCCTGCCCTCCCTTTATTTTTTAACTTTTCTTTCTTTTAACAAGCAGTTTTCTGTCATGATCACACCTATCTGTCAGCCATTAACAGCGAATGGTGGACAGTTAACAATGGCACTTCAAACGCCAGGGTCACATCGGCTTGTGCTTCAATTTTACAAGTCTTTAAAACAGGAATAAATGCAACTCAAGTGTGCAAGGAAGCTTTTATATAAATATGAATAAACTGAATTTGAGAGCTTTGAAAATTTGATATTGCCAGTGAAATCCTGCTACTATGAAGACAACCAGACTTTGCCCCCTTTTACATACTAAATCATTTTGAAACCCGTTTGCTGACTGTTTTTATAGTTACTGTAAAGTGAGAGAACTTCCAAATTCACACTGCCCCAAGTATTTTTTACCACAGAGAATCTTACCGCAATTAGTCTGATTTGTAATGGAAAACAGATGAAAGGAGAAATTAAATCAAAACCTTGCCTCATATCTAAGGTGTTTTCATGCCATGCATCCCAAGACGTTTTCCCAAAACCAACAACATTAAATTAAAAGCTCAGATATTTCTACCAGACCCAACAAATGCAGATTAAGCTGAAATTTAAATGGAAAGTGAAAAGATTTTTCCTTCTCCTCACCTGCCAAGTCTTCAAAGTTCAGGGCTCTGTGTTTCTCTTTCAACACTTAGCAGCAGAAACACCTAGAGTTGAGTGGAGAGATTTCCTCCTCACACTGGCATTATTCATTATTTCTGAAGTGTCGACAAACGTCTTCAACACTACACAACACACACAAACAGAGAGTCCCTGCTCCAACGAATTTACAGTCTGAGGCTGTTATCTTTGCTCTGTTTTGGTATATCATCACAAATTTCAACAGGGTACCAAATGAGCCCAATCCACCTTCCACCAGCAGTTTTCCACTGCTTTTAATAGGAGTTGAAACAGCCCCAGTCAGACTAAGTTATAGAATTAGCTATTGCAGGAGAGAGCAATGGCAGTCTGCAAACAGCAAAAAACCTGATTCTCAACAGTTTTGTTTGAAATCAAGTGCATATTTGAATGTTTTCACACATAATACATTTTGAGAACCTAAAGAGCTCCCTTTTCACTGTGTCTTTCAACCTCAGCAGTGCTACAGATCAAGCAGCAGCAGGCAATTTCTGAACCAAGGCAGGTTGGCAGCTACGGTAACAGCTCCAGCTGGTGGAAGTTGGTGAAAGTTTTGGTTTGTTTTGTGCTAAGCTTTCTGCCAGGACATTTCACACACTGGATGTGCGTATTTTCTCTGACATTTCTGAGAGCCTCCAAGTGTTCCTGCAAATAGCCCCACAAATTTATTTCTAATTCAGATTGTGGTGATTTCTGCCCATCCAAACCTCTGTCCTGAGTGGTTATCCATGCCTTTTCCCCAGCTGTACCCTGTGGAAGAGAATGCAGTCACACAGCCCTGTGCACTAACATGCACAAAAGGCACATACACCTATTTACACCCAAAAGGCTGTATAAGCCCTTCTGGCTTGTGCTCTAGCTGGGGCATGGATCCTTGTCAACTTTCCTATGTAAACCAGAGCGGATTTTAAATGTTGTCATAATTAATTATTGCAGTTCAAGCAGCATTTCAAACCACAAGTGAAACACATTCCAGCTAAAGGCAGAAGGGACATTACTAGGAAAAGACTGGGGGGAAAAAAAAGCATCTTAAAACCACACCCACCACATGTCCTGGTTACTACTGACTCACACCATGCCAAAGCTCAGCACCAGCACAGCCAAGTGCCAAATGCCACAGCTCACAACAGCCTGACCCCACCACTTCACAAACCACGCTGAGTTCAGAGAAAGACAATGTGAAATGAAGGAGAAAACTTCACAGTTCTCAGAGCATCTTCAAAGCCACAGGCCAGCAGAGTCCCCACCCAAAGCCCTCTCCAGCCTACCTGGTGCCATCTTCTGGTAGAGAGGGATCCAGAAGGGCTTTCTTGCTTCCAGCACTCGGCTGACCTGCTCTCCCTTCCAAACAGGACATGGCCAGTGACTGCTGTGAACATCCAGACAAGGTGCCACGTGTTCCTCTCCTTCTGTCCTCCAGCTTACAAGTGCTTCTTTGCAGTTATCCCTGCTTACAACCAGGACTTTCCTGATTTGCTCAGAGATGTCCTCCTCCCTCCAAGATGAGAAGTCCAAGGGGTTTCCACCCTTTTCCTCAACTGCTTTTCTCAGTCACTCAGCCACTGTGGAAAGCAAAATTAAGATCATGAGACTTCTGTGCAATAGAACAGACAACTTGTTTGCCATAAGATGTGAAAGTACACCACAAAAGTTTGCTCTGACAATTCTTATGTTCAGCTCAAACAAACTACTTTCTGATCCTTTTTAATGGATTTTTTTTTCATCTATTTCACTGATATTTCCAAAAGCTCCAAAACAAACGCAGGCATAAATAGCTTTCATCAGAAAGCATTCAGTCGACTTACCTAGAAACACTGCTCTGGGATTTAATAAGGTAACTGCTTGTCCATAGTGCATCAAAATACTTATTTTCCTGAATTTAGCTTTTTAGTACTTATTAAAGTTTTAACTTGTACTGAACTTCCATCTTTTGAAAAGCTTTCTTAGTTTCTTTCTCTGATAGAGCATCACCTCATTGATTACACACCTCATGAAGAGCTGACAGGAGCAGACACACTGCTTACCCGTGTTCAGTGTATCATTCAGGATCATCTCTTTCCATCCTGAACGGATCTGTTTATTGTGGAACCACTCTGGGATACAAGCCTATTATCAGAATGGTCATTTGGATAAGAAAGGGCTTTTTTGCCACATCTGTCAGATGGAAATTGAGTGTTCCAAGATGCATTAGGTTTAGGTTGCTGTGAAAATGGGATCCACTGTGAAGGGTACATTCAAGCTTAGTTTCTGAATGATTATAAAATTTTGGATACCCAGGTTGAAAGCACAAGTCCAAGTTTTATATAGAAGCTGCCTTCAGCTTGAAGGAAGTAAGAACTCCTAGGGAATGACAGACTAGCTGATTTCCTTTATAAACCCTGAAAAGTCTTTGGAGAGAAGAGACTTGGTCTACACTTTCAACATCTAGAAATAACCTCCTCTTGCTCCTTGTCTCCTACCTTCCACTTGCCCATTTCCCATAAAGGTCATTTGCAAACACAATTGATTTGAAAACTCAGATTATTCTGTTAAAATTGCTGACTGCGTACTTGGCACCCTGAGCCAGATAAGGACAATCCCCTCAGGTCCTTTTTGCAGCTAATTTATAGCAATTTTTGTTGAGACAAGGAGTTATGGTCTGTAAAAGGCTTGCTGTCAGCCTCTCATAAAACCCCAGCACCCTGTCAGAGGAGGGACAGAGCCTGGGAAGAAAGTTTCAGCAGTGATCAGCTGGATTCCAGATGGGTGGCCTTCTACACACTGTCCAACCCCTTGGGTCCAATAAACCAGCCCTGATTTTGCACTTTAAAAAAACAAAGATACAAACCCTCCTCTACTCTCCAATAGGGTTTTATAAACACGCTCCCAGTCTCTGTGTCAAATTTATTAGGAAGAAATTCATTCTGCTGTCTCTCTCTTTGCATGCATGTGTTCAGCCCCTTTTGCTCCAGTTTCTCACTTTTACATGGGGTGGAGAGCCTTGCATCATGATTTACACCCTTCTGGGTTGTTTTCCCATCAGAAATAAAGAAAGGGCTAAACAAGTCAGAAAGCTGACGGATGGGCCTCCAAGGTATAAAACCACCCACATGAGGCAATGTTTGTTCTCAGTCTGGCATAAATTCTCCTCTTGTTCTGTCCTCTCCACCTTAGCAAACCAGAAGAGCACACGATTCAAGAGGTACAAGGCTGATCAGCAGTGCCAGTAGTGAGAAAATGGCCCAGTCCTGAGCAGGAGAGCATCCTGCCCCTGAAACAGTCACTGTACCAGTGCTGCTGCTCGGGGGCCTGGGTCTGTCTCAGCACACAAACCACACTCCCTGCCCCTACAGATCTTCAGTTCCCTTTCAAGTACAGAAATCTGTACCAGCTTCTAGACAGCTATTTATTCAGCTAATATCTGTCTGTTTACATTCATTGTTGCATGTATAATTTTCCCTGTATTTAGCCCAATTTCCCCTTTTACTTTCAGCTCATTACTCTTACTGGCATCACTGATTAAGCAGTGCAAAGATTTCACACTTGGCATTAACCTGAAGGGAGGCAGAAATGGCTGTTGTCACTCTCTTGCCTGGAAGGTGTCTCAGAGCCAATATTCAGGCTTTGGACTTTCCTCATAAAGCTGCAACTTCAAAGCCAATTTTATTCTTCTCTAAACTCAGTCCAGAAACATTATTACCCCTACACAGGAACCATTAGGACTGTTCTCTCAGCTGTCCTATCAAGATGATGACCCTGATTATAACATGCTCAAAGACTTCCAAAAAGTGCAAAAATAGAAAACATAATTGTAGGGGGAGACTGATTGTCTTCACAAAGAGTGAGTAAATGTCACATTTAATCAAGACGTCGAACTAAATTTTTCGGCATCATAAACGTCTGCTCACTAAAACACATAATTATGGATGATCCTGGAATTTGAGTATGTAGGCTTTGTACTGAGGAAAATAGTAGAAAGTATGCTAAGGAACAGACTTAATTGTAAATACGTGATAATGATAGCACCGATCCCTTAGAGCCCTCTGAAGGATTCACTGAGTGTATGGGTAGGAGTGAGCCAGCTGATAATGTATAAATGTATTTTTTTTAAAAAAAAAAACCCAACCTTTTATGAAGGTCCCTTACAAAAGTTTCATAATGGTGTGTACCTATTAGAAGAAAAATCCAGATTTGCTTGCCATGACTTGCAACCCCCTGAAGGTTACGACCAGCTTCCCATGGACTTTGCCATGGCCAGGATTTCACTCTCAGGTATGATTAAACCTTAAAGAAAAACATGTCCAACAAACAATTACAGCATTTTTCATCAACACAAATCTCATCAACCTTAGCAGCACAATCTTTTTTAGAACAATGAATTTTCAGTGGGAGCCTACAAAAATCTCATGGTGTAGGATCAGGGTTATTACTACATTTTTAGAGGTATAAAGTTCCCTCATTAGGTGCACTGAAAACCAGAGCTCCTTTGCAAAGGAAGAATGCTTTACATCCACTATTAATAAGCTTTCACTGCTCAGGACAGCCACAAAAAATTAATATCAGTCTTTCCTGTGAAGCTCTGCCCATCTGCAGCATTTGGCAGAGATTTTAAAGTACAGTAGACTCGAGTTTTCCAGGGAGCAGCCATCATTCCTGTGCTCCCTCTAGAGTGACTACTGGAAGCCAAAAGCATTTAAGCAAAGCTAGATAAAATCAGCAGCGCCCAATGTGGGTTCTTTCTGGTTTCCTGCAAGTAAACAGACATGTTTACAAGGGGCTGTACATTCACATCAATCATAAGGTGACTTTGTTTACAGTAGAGGAATTTCCTGCAGGCTTTTGCTGTCCTGGTTTCTTTCTCTTTGTATTTACTTTTGTTCAAATGCAATTTAAAAAAGCCATAGGTACTCCAGCTCAATTCAAAACGTGACACACTGAAATCTGAAGCAGGCTATAATTCATGCCCAGATTTAGTTGTTCTTTTTCTTGTTTGTTTGTTTAAGCTAACACACGCCTCTGCATTAAAAAGCCACTTTTCTCTACCCATACAATTCATCTACACCTGGAAAAGGGCAGCTTTAATTTATCACCCCATAAAGAAATGCTTTTCTCATCAAACCTACAGAACAGCAGAAGCCCACCTTATATAGGGATCAGGCTTATATTCAGGCATCTAAGAGACAGATTCCTCAGAGGAATTAAAGTAAAAATGTTAGTGAATGCAACTGAAAGACTGGTGTCAATAGCTCTTGAGCAGCTGGGATTAAGGACTTCTGCTGCCATGAATCAGTGAACTATTTCTCCACCACTTCACTGAATAAAAATTTACTTTAGCAGGGATTTAATTTGAAGAAACACTACAGAATTTGGCTGCAAAGTTCAGAACTTGGACAGGGAACCATGTTGGTTGTTCTGAGGTACACATATCCTCTGATAAAAAGGCATGAACCAAAAGTTCACTCTGCTCAAGCTACTGGATAGGAAAAGACTGCAGCAGTCGGGCAGACATCACACCTGCTATGATGGCACAGATCCTCCAGCTGCCCCAGCACCCCCTGAAGTGACGTGCTCACTGCAGCCTTCTCTGCCTGAGCTGTCTGCTCTCCATTCTGCTGCATGGTTCAACCACAATTCATTATTCAACCACAATTATCCCGGAGTGCACGTACGCACTAAGAGGTCAAACACAGGAAGGGCCAGGAAAGGACACTCCTTTAACAGCCAGCTTTTAGGAGGAAAGGCACATCTAATCCCCAAATGCTACAAAAGAGAGATACACAAGAATATGAAGAGCAGAGCCAGGGATTTGCCAAGAAGGAAGCAGATTGGTGTTTATGAGTGGCAGAAGAGGGAAGCAGCTCCTCTGTTTGCTACTGAGAGGCTCAGCTGCACAAAAGGGAGCAGGGCCCACATGAATTTAAGATTTCTGGAATTTCTTTTCAGTAGTTTCCAATGCACAAGCCATGATTCAGTATAAAAAATCAGCCTAGTACAGGCTCTCTTTGTTAGCATCTGTTAGCAAGAATGTCAGCTAATCGATACATTTTTATTGCCAGATACCTACAGGGCTGGAATAGACACTATTTCTGACATTATTTTCAGTGTTCTTCTTGCACCTCATTTTCCTGGAAGCTGTTTTCCTTCACCTTGTGTGGCATCATTATTCATCTTCACTGATGCTTATCTACCTCCATAAATTTGCAGAAGGCCATCCAGGGAGCTGAGCCCCTCTGGACAGGCTACCAAACCCATGGAGCCAACTTTCTCCTTCTCACCACTTCATGCCGTCACACTGTCACCTGCACCTGGGCTGGGCTTTGGCTCTTCATGGTGGTGGGGACCCTTGTAGGTGTCTTGCAGTGTCCCCATGCAGCAGTTTCCCTGCTGTAGGTGATAAGAGGGAACAGCCAGGACTTGGCAATGCACAACAAAAAAATCTTCCCAAACCTGTAATCCAATTTACAAGCAGCTCCTCGTACCACATTTGTGTGTCACAGGTGAATAGAGCCATGAGCTATATCTGTTAGCAGCTCCTGCTGCAACCACAGACTTCTGCAGAACTATTTGGCACCCTGGAGAATACGTTTGCAAGCCTGGAACTGCCTCCTGGAAACTTCCCAGCCTCTCTGTTTGCTTCTCCAGACAGACACCTCTTCTCCCATTCCAGTTATCTGTGTTTTTCTCTCCTGTACACTGGCAGAGCCCTGGGTTCCTCAGTGCTTTGTGCTTTTGAGGAATCCTGGCTGCACACACACAGGGCAGAGATAAACTGGCACATGGTGCTTTTCTGTTCCACAAGTGCTGTGTCCCAGGGGGATGAGCAGCATGGAGGGCAGGACACTCTGAACCAGCTGGGGAGCCCTGTAATCGCTTCCTGCTGACCTCTTGGCAAGTCACTCACCTCTCACAGTCCTGTCCTGCACCTCAGCTGTTGAATTGTGTGAAACAGCACCTTAAAGGCACAAGCTCCAAGCTATGCCTCTGCTCTGCTTTTCATTTTCCTTTGATACTCGGCCAAGTCACAGTCTTTGGGAAACTGTGTCCCAGCCTGGATGGAGGGGTTCTCCTTCAGCAAGGAAAAACATGCAGTGTTGTGACACCACAGGGGACACAGGAGGAGACAACACCAAAATTTCTCAAAGATGCCCTTTGCCATCATAGAAGCTACAGAGAGCAAGATCTTGTCACATGCTGGTAAAACCAAGCACCCACCAGGCTGTGTCACTTTGCACTAATGCACCTCACTCCATAAATAACAGTTATTGCTGTATGGGCCACAGTCAGCAGAATAAGTACCAAGCATATAGGATATACCGCCTCCAAGTTAGTGTCTGAAGAGAGTAAAATTAAGGTAAAATTCATCTACTCTCATTTCAAATCAAGTGAATAAGGCAATATCATTTAAAGGGAAGGGGACACAGACAACTGTACCATACACACTTTGGGAAACACATCAATATCAGTGGTATCTTGGAATAATATATTTAAGAGAATTATTTTAATTCTGAATACTGTCTTGCCTCAGGACCAGTTTCTATTTGTCCCAAGACATGTTGAAACAATAAAGAACATTTTCTCACCAAGCCCCTGCAAAAAATTTTCTCTTAAGGGTTTAAAAAATTGGCAAAAAGCCTTCTGCAAGAAAAACAGAAATACTCTTTCTTGCAAAATCATCACACTCCCTCAAAATGTGCATACAGATATTGGCAACTTTAAAAAGCTCATGTTTAAAACAAGATCCTTTTCTGGTAAATTTTCTTAAATTTTAAAAAGGGACAACATCAAGCAAAAGTTCTCAGTACACAAACAGATGATTTCTGTAAATACACTGATGAAGCATGTGCTGTGTTTGACACGTAGGTTGTGATATGTTTGTGCAGCTGAAGGACAATGAGATTCTGGAGCTTCTACGTGCTAATACAGGATCATCAGGTATTTTGAAGGTTTAGAAATAACCAGGACATCACAATAAACACCCAAGTGTTTGCCATTTGCCTTACATTAACTGACTTAGTAAGTCATCTGAATAAATGTGCATGTGCATAAATCTCAGGTGAACTGATCAAAATGAAGAGCTACTTTGCATCATGTCTGGCTGCAGCTTTTAATTCTTCAAAAGAAACAGGTTGAAGTACAAGAAAAGAGGTTTACTTCTTCTGTGAACCTCTTTAGAGCAATATCTGCCACCCAGAAGAGACTGAGGGAGAAAAAACACACCCCTAGCATCCCATGTCCCAATATTTTGGATGGAAGCACTAGGTGGTAGCCTGAGATTCATCACACTTCAGAAGGAAAAATGTGAGTTACATCAAGTTCTTTTTTAAATTACTCTTTTGCTGTAGAGAAGACCATAATGGCTGTTGAGCAATATACAGGGGCGCTGTGGAATAGCAAAGGGTACAAGGACTTGCTGTGGGTCTCCTGGGCAGTGCCTGCCACAGTAGCCCAGAGCTAGCCAGCAGTGGGAGGAGGAAGAAAATGAATTTCACTGTATCAAACTAATGACCCTGCAGTTATTACCATCCTGAGGCATCCCTGACAGAGTGGGCTCACTGCAGAAAAATAAAAAGCAGCACAATGAACTGACTCCCTTTGCATCATGTAGTCAAAGCCTACAGAGAAAACACAGACAAAACTTCAACAGTTTGCAGGCTTCCAGGGGCACCCTGCATGCCAAGAGAAGGGGGTTCATCTATCCTATAGACAAGTACAATGTGCACTAGGGATAGGGGTAACGAGGAAGAAACCTTACTGAACTCAAAGAAATGAAGTCACAGAGGAATGGCTTCCTTGTCCTTGCACCCCATGTGAGGGTAAACAAAGTCTTCCTCCCTTTGCTCACAAGTACCCCAGTGAGCCTGGGTTACTTATTTCATCAGAAAAAGCACAACCTATGCAATGAAGATAAATGAGCTACAACTGGAGGTGTTTTTCATGTTTAAAGCACAGTGGGCAGCAATAGACACCTAAGTACTCAGTATTTCTCCTCCCTGTAAGAAAAGAGTTTCTACTGCTTTTTAAGAAAAGCAGAGGAATCCTCAGCATTCCAATCTCCTTGTCATTGTTCACGGTGAATATATGTGTAACAAATCCTGCATACTTGAAATTTCCTTACCCAGGCGGTGTGCATGCTCACACCTGACAGCAGCTCTGCTGTATTAGCAGCCATAGAGATTGCTTGGCAAACATCAGCGATAGAGCAGCAAACTCAGCTATCGTTCTGTTATAAGGAATCCAATCAATTCTATCGCAAAAATTAGTCAAGTGTTGTTTCTTTTCCCATTCTGCTACTGATTAAAAGTTGTAACAAGCTTCACAGACCTCCCATCCCTCCCCATCTAGTAAAACCATTTGTCTAATACACTGGAGGGTGTGGCATAACCATTTGCACTGTCCTTCAGCATCAATTCAGAAAAGTATTTCAGCATATGATTAAGGTCCTCTGAGTACAACACCGAAGCTAAGCAAATGCCCAAGGACGCTCCTGACCCGACCGTACCAGTGAATCAAGATTTTAGCCGTCAGGCTTTGAATGAGCATCTTGCTGGTGCACCCTGGTCTCAGGGCATGGGCAGCAAACAGAAAGCAGCACTAAGGCAAAGCTGTGCTGATGAGCATAGAAGAATAGTAGTAGAGCTAGAAAGGAAACAAAGATTCAAATCACAGGATGAAATGCAGGTGGCAAGAGACATGACAGCTAACAGGAAATGTTTTAAAGCCTCCTCAGTATCAAGACACTTGGACAAGATGATCCACTGTGGTCCCATCCAAACCAAATAATTCTGTGGTTCTGAGAGAGTGAGAAAAGAAAGTGCTCGTGGCTTGCTCACCTTCTCTCAGGTCTGTGATCCCTGAGCTCAGAAGGAAAACTGGAGTGGAGCAGGGAACAACCAGTCCAGGGTCCTTGTAACCCTCCCATCCAGCTGTCCTGCTGCCACCAAGGGCACAGTGGAGCACAATTCAGAGGCAGAGCTGGACTCCTGGGGGCAGAAGATGATCACTCGTGCTGTGCCGCCAACCACTCCTGGGATCCCCTCCAGAGCTCTGTTTATCCTGTGGGACTAAGAAACTCATGTCTCTGGGCACCACATATCAGTGTTTTGGGGTGGTATGCCCTAGGAGAGCACACACCTGCAAATACACTCCTCCAGGTGGCAAACAGAACAGGAAAGTGGATCTCCACTAGAAAGCAAAAGCTTCCTGATAATAAGCTGTGACTGAAGTGAAATTCTCTTAATGCAAAGCCATGTGATATCCAAAACCAACCCAACTGTCCTTCATTTTGATCTCTACCAGGAATTATTAGCACCCCTCCAGGAGAAAATCCACCTCCTGTATTCTGTTTCCAGCTGGCTCCAATTCACTCATGTTCTAAATGTCCCACTGGATTCTTCTAACATTTTATAAGGTGTCAGCTTAAATTCCTATAATCCATGGCCCCAACTAGGGCTATTAGCATACAGTATGAAAAACAATATTTGGGAACAGGAGAGCCAAGCTGTGAAAGTGCAGTCTCTAAATATGGCTGCAGCTTCAGAAAAGAGTTTGCAAATGTCCAGAGATTGGGCTGCTCTCATGTAGTCCAGGTCCCTTAGACTCCAAATCTCCTGATCTGATCACATGTGTTGGAGCTTGAAAGAAGCAGGGAGAAGGGGAATATTTGGAGCTACAACAAGCCTCCATTTGCAACACTGCCAGTGTACATTTACCTTGAATATGTGTCCAACAGGAGAAAATCAAAAGATATAATCTCCTGTGTCTGTTTGGCTCAGGACTTAATAAAAAGTGGCAAAATTTCTCTCTGTTAATACAGATTATTAGGTTTTTTGTCCCACGAAAATGGAGGAGTCCCTGCTATGTAAATGCTTGTTTCTAATAGCAATTGGTCAGCCAAAAGATGAGGGACTGATTGACGAATTATTTTGTGAAATCTGATGCCTTTTTTTCTGTTGGGTGCACCTGAGGGTCAGCTAGCTGGTACCTGAACTCTCCCCTACCAAAGCATCTTGACAAATGGGTTTTAAACAGGTCTAGTCCCTCTGGAGGGCAATTTTCTACAACAGCATGCAGTGATAGGACAAGAGGGCATGGCTCTAAACTGAGGGGGCATGTGTAGATTAGACATTAGAAAGAAATTCTTCCCCAAGAGCGTGATGAGGCACTGGCACAGGCTGCCCAGGAAGCTGTGGCTGGTCCATCCCTGGAAGTGGTCACAGTTAGGTGAGATGGGGCTTGGAGCAACCTGGTCCAGTGAAAGGTGTCCCTGCCCATGGCAGAGGGGTCAGAACCAGATGGTCTTTCAGGCCCAGTCCAACCCAAACCTTCCCATGACTCTGTGATAATTAATTAGGAAACCTTGTCTCAATTAATATCTCTCCAAATTGGAGGGGAGTGAGAACAGGGAGGAAGTTTAAGTCTTGGAGAAGATCCAGATATTACACACTGAGTGTAATAGAACAGAGTGAGAACTAGATAAAGCTAATAATAAAGTAATCATTAATAACAAATCTGTCATACCCTAACAACATATCATCTGCTAGCAGCCTCAGTTTACAATGCCATACGTACAAGCTCCTTCCACATGTCAGATTTTGATTTCTTCTCAGTCACATTCAAATACAGTGGCCCCTGAAACTGCCTCATCCCAAAGGAAACCACAACTTTGAAGTGCAAGCCATGAATATCCCCATGGCCACAATGATTCCCAGCAGCATTTGACATTAGGGCCAAGGTCATTTATTCACCAGCTAGTCAGGGATCGTTAGTGACCTATAAGTGCAAGTCTATTAGAAACCTGTAGGTCTTAAATGAGCTAACAGCACATACCGTCTCCAGCCTTTTAGGGTAAGTGTGAAGATGCCTCTTAGATCAGATCCTCAAGATAGCCTGGGGATACTGATGCATTCAGGTTTGAAATTCATGCCAAAACAACCCCAAATAAAAATGCTGTGAAAAGAATCCAGTGTCAGGGTGTCTAGCTGGAGAATGAGAGTGCCAAAACCACTTATTTTGCTGGGAACACAGCTTTTAGAGATTGCAGGCCTATTTAAGGAGTGTGTGGGACACTGCGCAGAAACACTCTCATTACCAAACAGGAGAGAACTAATAAATGTTTCAGGTAGAATGAACTTAAGCTTATCTCCATTTTTTGTTGTGGTTGGGAGTAACGTGATACAGTGATCTTTATTGATACATAATCCCAGAGTATCCTGGATTGCACCTTTATACTCTCGTGTATGGTTATTGATGAGCAGCATTGTATGTGCAGTTCTTCCTATCTGGGTGCAAAATCTGCACTTGCTATATTTGGAAGCTGAGTAGAAAGCCAGTTGGCATCTCCCCTCCTTGCCCTCACAGGATGCCCCTTTATAGCCCAGCAATCACCAAGCACTAGGTGATACCTTTAACCAGTCACTCATCTTGACTCAAGTGTTTGTAAAGGTTCCCATTAGCCCATTTTCCTCTGTTTCACGCCACCAGTATTTGAGCTCCCATTAAACTGAACCAAGGAGACATTCAAACATGACAGATCATCTCAGGATACTTTATATTTAGAAATCAGCCTCAGGCTACAACAGTTCCTGAGATTCCTACCTCCCTTCCCAAGTTTATAATGTGTACCCTATGAACCACTTCAATTTCAAATTAGCACTGTATAGTCCCTAAAAGCCACAGAGAAGAATGAGGCTTCCACTGAGCCAAAAGCCCCAGAAATGTCAGGAAAACATGGCCCTAACCGTACATAAAATCCAATCAGAGTTGTCCTGGTCATTGGAAAGTTGTTCTCACAAATACTTAGGTCTTCCCCCCACCTAACACATTTTATAATTAGTTGTTTGCTTTGATTTAATAAAATACTTTTCTCACACACTGCCTTCAAGGTTACCCTGCTCCGGTCTAACGTGAGCTGGCAAAAGATAAACACGAGCTGCCCACAAGATAAATCTAGAGAGGAACACACTCCATAGTAAAATCCTCCACTGCATCTGTTCCCTTCACATGAACAACTGCTGCAATCTGGTATTTCTGTTCCAAGATATTTATGTGTTTCATGCAGCAGTGGGAAGCGATTAGGGAGAGCAGTCCCGACGCTGCAAAGTGCTCACCAGCTGAACCGTGCGTGTGTGGGACGATCAGCTGTCAGGCTGAATCCACATGGATTTTGTTACCTGTTGCCCCAGTGCAACACAGTAATCAATATTAAGGGATTACACTCTAAGAACATGAGTGGGGTTCAGTTTTCTCTAAGTGACCCAAGCACATGCTCAACGTGTTTGTATGAGGAGATCAAGTGAAAGATCCATTAGACAATAAAGCAGCACAAGCCCACGTTCCTGTGGGCTGAAATCAAGGGCACATTTTCAAGCACTGAGTAGGCTAAAGAAACTTGATGCCATCTGAAACACCCCTCATCCAGTGTGTGCTGCCTGGATAGAAAACTCTTATTCTCTTCTTATCTTGCTTTGTTCCTTGCTAGGCTTTTGCGGCCTCAATAATAAAGCAGCAAAGTAACATCCCAGTCAGAAAAACTAAAGTGCCACCCCATGTTTTCTTTATGAAGTGCTTCATGGATTTGCCTCCAGTAGCTTTTTCATCGAAGCTAAGGATATTCACAGGGAGAGGCGTAGCGAAACAAATCTGTGTCTGGAAAAGTTCATATGCTCCTTACTTGTTGTAACCTGAAGCCATTGCCTTCTTTTTTTTCTCTCCTTTTTTTTTTTTTTTTTTTTTTTTTTTAATTACTGGTACATATTTGAGACCTGAGCCAAAATGATATAAGAAAGAATCCTGCTGTGGCTTTGCTGATTACTTGAACGGGTCCTTTGACGGCAATAAACATGCATGCTGATAGCGGAGCATAAGACAATTTCAAATCAGGCCATAAAGCAGGAAAAACAGACGACTGCTGAAAAAAAAAAATCTTAATGTGAGTGCATGTGGTGGTCTACCACTGCAGTGTAACCTCAGGTGCTCTGGTAACTCCTTCCTGTAAAGGAAGCTGCAGTGCTCTAAAAACTTTCATGAGCTAAACACTGCAAGATCTCATGGAAACAGGGAGATCCTTCACTCTGCGATGGTAGAGATGCTTCCACCCCTGTGGGGCTGGGGACTCTGATCCCAGCAGGACCACGCAATGCTCAGCCAGGAAGCCATTGACAGCACTGGGACTAAACCTGCAAATCCCAGCCTTTTCCCTAACCAGGAACACAGTCCTTCCTCCAAGATGAAGGAAGAAAATAGACAAAGTTAGGGTGATAGGCTAATCTGATGACAGATGCTGTGCTGAATTTCCACATTAAACAGTGATAATAAGGACATAATAACTTCTCTACTGAATGCACAGAAAGATTATTAATGCATTTATTTTAGTAAATATTTAAAGCATAGTCCCATAGTGTCATACCTGAGTACTCGATTTTATGATTTTGTCTCCAAACCCATGACATTATTATTATCATAATTTGTTGGGTTGTTGTTTCTTTTAAATTTGCCTCCTATTTCTGAGACTTCCATCTTGTTTTCCAGCTATCAATTTTTTCCTATGACAAGGAGGTTAGAAACTGCCTTGGTTTTCAAGGGCTGAGATTCCCCATTAATTACATGCATGACTCTAGGAAGTACACCAAATATCCCATAAATTGGCATCGTTATCATGTTTCATGCTCAAAGCACTTAGCAGAATTGAGTTAATGGGTCCTGCTAGCACTGCTGCATTTGGAGTTAGTGCAAAACGATTGCTCTGAGCAGGACTTGGGACCCTGACAAGGCTCTTTGGAGGATCAGGCCCTAAGCAAGATTTCTCAGGGTCACTGGAGGACTCATAACTGGGATAACAGTTTTGGGTGTCCCAAAAGCACACTTCTCTTATTAAAGATTTTAGCACTCGGAGCCTCATCCCCTCCTAGGTAGTTTTTGCTTAGTTTGTTACTGACATACACCTCCAGCCAACCCCACAGTAATAAAGCAGTATACAACATCAATAAAAACAATGCACAAATAAGGTTTTAAAATTGAAATACCATACATCTTTATAAGACCTGGGAAGTAAAAAAGTACAAAATGGCAGCTCTTGTTTCCACACCTACCTCTCCTTCCCATCTACTGACCCAAAATTTTAGCAGAAATGTTTATCTGAAGAAAGAAAAATGAAAAGCTACTAGGTAAGAGATACACCCTGAGGATTCAGAGGGCCCTGATCTAGGAACAGGGAAGGTCTCATTACACCTGGAGAGCCCTTTTTCCTTTCACTGCTAAATCCCACTCTTGGGCATCCCTTCTGGAAGGCTTTCTGAGGTTGGTAGTGTTTGCACTGCTTTGAAATGCAAGTCTCCCCGCTTTGTTTGTTTTTGAAATGGTTTGAAAGGGAGGAGCAGACGTCCTTGGCTACTAAAGCTGAGCTTTCCCAAAACACAAGCTGCTGCTCTTTGTTTGCTTCTCGTTAATTAGCTGTGTGTCTAATTAGTGACAGGTTCCCTTTGGCTTTCCTGAAACCAAAGCCGCTCCATGTCAGTAGAGGTCCATCAGGGGACTTGTCAGTGACCGAATGGTTTCCAGCTGCTCTGGGGCTCTCCTCAGGAGCACGGTGCACACACACTGCCACCCACCCCCGAGGGACTGCTGATAGCCCTGACAAAGGAGATACCAGTCCCTTTATCTGCACTGAACCCCTGATTTCAGGCAGGTCCAATCTGCAATATCCTAATCCACATCACATCCTAATCCACATCACATCCTAATTCACATCACATTCTAATTCACCATGGAGTCAGTTTCACAGCAGGATAGGAAACAGGGGCTCATTTTCTAACCCTCTGCTCTAATCCACTTTCCCTTCCCAGTGTTTTCCTCTGACACTTTGGTCAAGACTCACCTCAGTTACTGCAGTCCAATAACACTGAGTTCACCCAAGGGTGAAAACTACTTTTCAGCTGCACAGTGCATCACTCAGCTTTCAGGGCACTCACCATAGGATACTGTTATTGCAGTTTGTTTATTTAAACTGAGGTGAGCTTGGCCTATTACCAGCTTTAAATTCACCTTTTTGGGGACTCACTGAAAAATCCCTTCAGCTGTACATGCTGGTGTGAGAAAGAGGGAAGACACAGACCTGCACCATCCCAGGGGACCGCTGAGACTGTTTCTCCCCCACGAACACACTTCCTGCTCTTCTCTGCTCACTTCCCCCCTACGGGTTTCCATCAGCAGATCCCTAAAGAGAGAGGAGTTTATTTAATTCCCCACTGATGTCAGATCCTGTTGGTGCCAGAATGATTGATGGGCAAGCACCATGACTGACGGGAAGATGCGCTTTCAATTAGCGCTGTGTGGGCCCCTTCCCTCTCCTGCTCCCTCTCCCCAAAGTCCCTCTGGGGCAGTGCCCTCATTGCAGGCTTTCTCTTTGTACCACAATTCTGTATTCCCTATCCTCTCTTGCATCAGCAGCACCATGTTACAAAAATATGACTTATTTTAAACTGGGCAAAGCTGAACATGGAATTGTCTCAGACATTAAAAAAACCCCAAACCCACCAACCCCAGGCCACCAGAGAAGACATTTCTCCCAAAAGCCACAGGGTTCATAGCATTTTATTCAAAACCTCTCTGAAACCCAAGGTCTGAGATACATGGCAGATGACAGGTCCAGGGAGTCATGGAGCCAGGAGAAAAAGCATAATCTTTACATGGGTTTGACTCCTATTTTGCAATAACCACTCTAAGAATGGACTACATACAAAAACTGGGATTACTCCTATGAAATACTATCAATGCAAGGGAGATGAGCATTCATCCTATTTGCTTTCTTGTTTCTGCAGAACTTGTAACATCTTAGCTCTTGCTCTCATTCTTGGTTAACAAATCCAACCCCTGGCACAGCCATTTGTGCAAATACGATGGCATAAGAACATCAAAAGAGCATTTTCATTTCACTTTTTCAAAGGTAATTTATTTGTGTTTCTTTCCAGGTTGCACTAGAAATAATACAGTTTCCTGGAAATATCTTCCTGCACCAAGATTTTCCATGAAGAACAAACAGCACAATCTAAACATTGACTGCAGCCCAGAAGACTGAAACCATTTTCCTGTGTCAGAGTTTTAGCAATAGCCAGATGTTGATGAACAGCAGGTGCCAACAGAAAACATCAGCTCAGAGCTCGCATGCTCTTCACCAGCCACATCCAAAGCATGCAGCAAGGTTATTATTTCACTTCCCACAGTAAAGGTGATCTAGTCAGTAGCAGTGGTGTGGAGATGAGAGAAATCAGGGCACTAATGAAGAACTACACTATTCTGGGACAATTGACTCCAAAAACAAAAGCTTTGGGCTAAGAGCTGAAGAGAAATGCAGAGAGACTTTGCTGGTGATGTACTGGAGATATGAACATCTAAGATCTCCTCTACTGATCAAATAAAGCTGTTCTGAGGAACCCATATGACATTAAATCATGGCCAGATAAACTTATCTTAACCTAAATCCCCTGTAATTGGTTCTCTGTGCCCTATCCCTCCACCTGAAAACGGGGTTTGATCATTTCCAGTAGATCTACACTGACCACATTACGAAGCTCATTACCTCCAACCCACTGGCTCCATATATTTCCAGAAGCACTGTTGTCTTCTGGAGTTTACAAAGCACCTTGAATTCAATTCTGGAAACACACTTCTAGAGCTTGCCTAGAATTTCTATGAAATCAACAAATTTGAGATGAACACTTCTGTACTGGCTGGTACAAAGATTCCTTACTTACACAAACTAAGCAGTGTGCCAGCAACTAAATACAGTTACAAAATCATCTATTATTTCCAGCAATGAACCAAATCTTCCTTGTTTTAGACAGGCAACATAACTCAAAGTCAGTAACAATGTGCTTGTACTGTTTGAGGAAAAACACTCCAGAACACTGGAAAGAAATAGCTTCTAATAGAGAGCCTTTCCCACATTTCCACACGGAAAAAGAAATCCCAAAGTATGTCTCTACTGCAGCCTTCTAACTTCTGTTGCTTTTCTAGTTCATGTCAAAAAAATGCCACAGTTCACAGAAATGCATGAAAAAGAAATCAAGCACCTGACATACTTGGTTTAGGATTTAAGTGACGTGTATAAGCAGATGTGTGAGACTTTCCTGTATGACTCACTGCTCATCCTTGGTCAACCACAACTAGGAAAACAACAGGGGGAATTAAAATGGGACAGAAAACCATGAAGGAACAAAAGCTGAGATATCAGTCAGCCTAACCCCAATCTCAGTTACAGCATGTGAACCTGGAATAAGCCTGCTAAAATCAGTGGTATTCTTCCAGACTCACATACATGAAACAGAATTTAGGAGGCAGTTCTGACAAAAAATCAGAAAATGTGCAGTATCATCACCAGCTTGTCTCCATGCTGCCTGCTAAGCAGTATAAAATGAAAAGGGAATCTGTCTTCACTCTCCACAGTTCATCTGCTGGGAAAAGAATTTCCAGGAAAAAAAAAATTTATATTTCTTCTTCGCTTTCTATCAATTTCCCCTGCAATTACACATGGCTTAAATCTAGTGCAAAGGAGAGACCAGGGAACAGGGAAATAGGGTTGTCTTTGGAAAAGCAACTTAACTGTGTGCAGTGTGGAGCCAGATCCTACATTATAAAGTCCATACTACAATGAGTTCAGCAGACCATGAGGGAAATAAGAATTTGAGTTCTAACAAAAACAAGGAAAAAGGAATGTCTTTTTAGATACCCCATGCTTTTAAAACCAGGGCAAGAAGCCCATAAGTAATGCCATTAGTGCCAGCCACTGCAGCACATCTGGCTTCAAAGCTGCCCTTGCAACACTACACGTTTTTTCATCTGTGTCAGTAGAAAAGAGCAGTAAGCAGCTCTAGCAGAGCTATGTTTTGGTCAGATTTGGGATACAATTAGAAAAAGCCAAGTGCAGGCTATGTAGGGAGTGCTCACAGAGGCAGTACTAACTCCTAAGCAGCTTATCCTTTGATCTAATAGAAATTCACACTGGGAAATGCTGCACCCTGATCCAGCGATGTGTTCCCTGTGAAACACCTCCGAGACCACCTATAACATGAAGGAAACGAAAGGCAGAAAGATCTGCTCCAGCCACTGACTCTGCCAACAACATCTGTTTCAGCCACCGCAGCAGAGATGAGCGGGGCACGCTTCTGTGTGTACGAACCCCGTGGGCAGGAAACAGGATTCAGAGAATCCTTTTGTGAAGCAGCCCCTTGGCCCACTCCCCCAGTCTGGATGGATGTTCCGGCTGGGGACATTTCTATCCAAATGTCAGAGAGATCCACCCCAGAGCAGGACGCCCCTTTTCCTCGCCCGCCGGCCGATGGAAGCGGCAGGGCAAGCGCATCCCAAGGACCGTCCCCAGGTTACTGGTGCCCTCTGCTGACCAGCGGGAGGAGGAAGAGCCCGATGTGGATAGCGAGCGGAGTAAGATCCCAGGCCCTCGTCAGTCTGCGCAGAAAGACCTCAAACACAATGCACAGACCGGACTTTGGAGCAAGAAGCCCCTTCCCTCCCCCCAGCCTGGCTGGGTACCCCACGCAGCAACACATCTGCAAAGGCACGACACGGTCACTGTAAAATCACGTGCATGAGATGATGAGGTTCATTCTGAACCTCAGCCCTCCAACCAGCAAAGGTATTTTAAAAACATCACCAGCATCTGCGGGTTTGTCTTCAAACAGTGAACAGCCCCCTCAGCGCACCCTGAAGTGCATCAGCCTCTGAAGTCCTGCACCACAATGGGGCAGGGGAAGTGCAGTGTGGCCCAGGAGCACTTTGTTTGCTCTGAGTGAAAGAGGGGATTATCTCAGTGGGGCTACACAAGTGCCCTGAAGATTCAAGCCGTGTCCAGAGACAGCTGAAAACAAGCTGTACAGCAGCCACTCCGATGGCAAAAGATAAAGGGGCTGATGGCTTAAAAAAAGGGCTCATTGCACCGGAGAAACGGAGGGTAAATTGGGTCTTTTTATTTCCTGCTCATGTCAGCTGGTGATGAATTAGGAAGAAAAGAAGAACCCTGACAAAGAGCTCCCATAGGCCAATCAGCAGGCCGAGAATTTGGGAGGTTCAGGTCTACAGGGAGCCCATGGCTGCCTTGTGGCACCTGCCCAGCTGTCTGTGGCCTTGGGGTTTGACTGCAGGGTGGGTGAAGAGGCCAGAGCTGCCCGGAGACTGCTGCCGTGACTGGCAGAACAGCTTCCCTCCCAAGGCTGATGAAGGGGCTGAGGAGAGAGGAAGAGAAGCTCTTCGCTGAAATGTACCAACCTCTTGTGGCAGAGCCAGCCAAGCAAGAGGAGCTGCTGAAACTTCACCCCTTGCCTATCAGGGTTTTTTACAGGACAGAACATTGCTCTCTTAGCACAGCTTCAGGAGGGGCAGCACACAGGTTTCATGCCCCACCAGCTCCGAAGAACAAGCACGTGCTGGCAACCTTTCAGCACCAGCCTGTCCCTGTACCCAACAGCCCAGGAACAGCTAGAGCAGGCTCAGAGCACCTGCACTGAGGGTTGTGCAAAACCCCAAGGCCACATTACTGTTTGCCACACAGAAAAGGGTGAATCAGCCCTTCCAGACTGATTTGCCACCCTCCAGCTTACTACAGATTCAGCCCTTGGCCACCCACAGCAATTTTATACCCACTTTGTTTGTTAGGGTGTCACTGGGCTGAAGGAGCCTTTTCCCTGACCTGTCTTGAAGCCAGCCAACCTCAGTAAGAGCCCTACACTTCCTCACCTGCCTCAGTGCATGTAGGTGTGCATCATTCACTGCATCCCACACTTAAGGTGCCAAAGAAGAGCACTGGCCTTGGCATCTGCTCTGCAGGCCCAGCTGGTATGCACTGAAAGACACTTTTGAGGTTGTGGGAACAACCCTCTCAGGTCTCCATTAGAGAAGGCGATGACAGTTGCACTTACACAGGTGACTCGGTTTCACCCACAAGAGACAGGCAGAAGGATGCTTTAACCAAGGGGACACCAAAATGCACCTTCTCTTGGCTAACCCCTGCCCTCCTGCTCCTTGCCATCCACAGTGAGCTAAGGGTGATCCCTGAGGTAGAGCAACCAGTTCTGGTGGCAAAAGCCTGGCTCAGAGCAAGAGCCAGAACTAGCAATAAACTGTTCTTTATAAAAGCACTTTCCCACACCTTTTCCCTTCAGTGGCATTGCACCACCTCCCCTTCCCAGGTGCCCTCTCCTGGACTGAACCTCAATTAACTCACAGCCTCAGGCTATAAATCAAGTCAATAAAAGGGGCTGTAAAATAAACATGAACAGATCTTCCCCTTTCCATTCAAACGTACTGAAGTGGCAAAGGCTTTTTCCAAGCAGAGCTTAGACACTCTGTACTTCCCTGGCCTCACAAGAGGGACTCCAATGTGCTCCTACATTAATAGAGGTGACCTGGTCACTGGGATGCAGGCAGTGCTAGGAAGTGCCCTGTGGCTTGGAGGTCAGCCTCAGGTCACTTATTCACAATTTCTGTGGGGTGGACAGTTCGAATTTACAGCTCACAAGAGTTGGAAAATATTTTAGAGAGGGAGGTTAAATAAGCAATGTAGTTGAGCTTTATTAAAAGGCCTTGTCCTACCAAAACATAAAAGCATACATTTCCTCCAGCAGACCTACCTGACACCTCAAATAAGGAAGAAAAGTAGATCTTCAGCACCAGAGCCAAAATCTGCTCCAAGGGATGCCCAGGAGGTCGGTAAAGTTGGCTGTGTGACACTGTCAACACAAAGAACTAAATTCTGCTGTCAAAGCAGCAGCCATGAGAACTGTGACCTTTTCTTATAATTTGCAAAGAAAGAGAACAGAGGATATACAAACTATTGTTATTTGTAGTGCTCCAGTGTCTAAAGCTTCCAGCTGAAAATAGAGCCACAGCATGGCAGGTGCTGTAAGCCGAAGTGAGAGAAACACCTTGCTCTGAAGTAGTGGAATCCCTGTAGGAATGAGGGGGTAAGAAGATAAAGCAAGGAGAACAGAGCCTTGGCCTGGTTCTCCTGATGGACCCAAGGCCCTTACTGGGCAACAGAGCAGGATAATCCTTCAAAGGCTGTTGGGAACAGTTTTTTAAAGTAAGATGACCCAATTCAGGGAAAGTTCTGCCTTTCAACCAACTCTCCACACTGACCAACAGCACCACAGCCTCACTCATCTGGTCTACAGAAAAGAAACCAAATCACTGCCAGTTCTCTCCATGCTCCAGAGCCTGCATCAAACATTTTTATAGCCTTAAAAGCCATATGCAACTTTGAAATACATTACCCACCTTCCTGGGTCAAAACCAGCAAAGTAACAGTAACTCCCCAAATCTTTGCACTACCACACCCTTTGGAAATCATCCATCTCCCTTGTAGCTCATAATCCAGCCCCAGGGAGTGTCTAACTCATAAGAAGACTGTTTGCTTGGAGCTAAATCCTCTGCATATTATCGTTAAGAAATGGATGAGGCAACTGTAGCTTGTTTTCATTAGCAGAGGGTCAAAAGCCTGTTCAGAACTGAGCTGCTCCTTGCGTTAGGGAATGAGTGACCACATGTGCACACACCCAGAGTGGAATGAGAAGGGTTAAAATCCTTAGGTCTGTCCTTTTGTGGCCACTCTTTTTGTGTTATTGTTGGTTAGAAAAGAAGTGCTCATTCAGAGAAGCAGGTGAGACATCTTTAGAGTCATGAGATGGATCAGAAGATACAGAAAAAAAGAGTTCAAGAGAAGAAGAAAAAGCTGAAGGGGACTGAAATCTTCATTCAGGTCTTTGTCCCTCCTCTATAAATGGGGAAGTGTGACAATGCTCCTGTAGTTTGTCCAGTTAATTATAGAACAATACAAGGACCTGGACTGTGATGGATTGGCGATTTACAAGATAGGAGTGTGAGAGCAGAGAATGGCAATTACACGAGCGCTTCCACACTGCCTGTATGACAGTGTTTGATTAAGGAACAGAATCCCTCCTATCTGCCTTCCCCTGATGATAAAAGCTGAATGCCTCACAGGCCCAGGTAAACAACAGAGTTTGGCTTCACTCAGTCTGGATGGGATGCCCGTTATCCTTCCCCCACCCGGTCCTGGAGAGGCACCAAGGGAGAAGGTGCAGCCCTGGCAACTGCTCACCTTTCCTGCAGGGAGTAGATGCCCAGGACCAAGATAAGAATCACTGAAGTAAGGCCACAGGCAGTGGACAATGGCAGGGCTTGGGCCACAAAGCCATCCATCACCTGGGAAACAAAGCTGTTGTCAGCAGGGGCGGCTGCATCCTCCAGGCATGTCACTTGTCGAGTGAGTTGGATGACAGGCACGTCAGGGACTGAGGAGGCCTCCGGGGAGATGCCAGGAGGAGAAGAAAGACCATACAGTGATTGCGCTACTCTGCTCCAGTGCCAGGAAAGGCCACACTGCTCCACAGATTCCTTCCAGGTGAAGAAAGCATAAATCTCTTGGTCTCAGGTTTGATTTTTCTTAACTCAAGTATTTCTTCAGTAGTTAAGGATGTAGCACTTTTCCTTGGCACAAGGGAGTATTGTAACTGCACAAATTAAGGCCCTTCATATTTTCTGACCAAAAAATCCAGGCTCAAAATATTAATGGAATTTTTTTTCCTCTTTTCTGAATAGTGTGAATTTTCCCTATAGTCTGTGAGTACCCATACAAGAATCCCCACCTGCCTACAGCTCTGATACAAATTTGCTCCAGTTACCCCATCATAAAATAGAGGAACATTGGAGAGCAGTGATGGCTCCACAGAGGGGTTGCAAGGGAAGGGAGCTGTAAGGTGGAATACGCATCTCCTTCACACTTCATGCATATCCCACACCATTACTTAGGGCTTGCCTGAGGAACAGTTTATCTGATGAGCCCCTTCAATGATCACTTTTATTTCAGACTAACAAAGCAGCTCAGTTTGACTTCCTAACTTGCTCATGCCTAATTGCCCCACGTAGACAAGCCCTTGCACAAGTAGCTTGGTATATCTGTAGTTCCACCAAATGATCCACCTTGAGGGAATAAGCAAATTTCCAGCAGGTCTGGCTTCCACATGAAAGTGATACAAGAAGAGTCTTTCCGAGTTCAGTACTGGCCAGAAGACAAGAACGAAACACATGTTTCTGATCATTTCAGAAGCTCCAAAAGAAGTCTGGTTCGGAGAATGGGCAAGAGTTCAAAGGGGAAGAGGGGAAACGTGTCCTGTTTGAAGTGTAAGGTCTCATTTTTTTATTAAGCCATCTTAGCCACTCTTAACACATGCACGTGAAGTGTCAGCCCAGGGCAACGTGCAGAGTAGTTCATGATGCACGTATTAGAAGTTAAGGCATCCCAGAGGTTGGAAACTGCTGAATTCAGCAATGTGATCTGAGCTCATTGTAAAGAAAGATTAAGATTAAAATGAAGATGAGAGTCTGAACTTGGACTCACAAGTAATAGGGCTTAGACCAGGGTACATCTTGAATTATAGGCTGGTCTCTCTCCTTTCCTTCTCCTCGTTGCAGCTCCTGGGACCTGCCTTCTCTGTGTCATGTTCGGTGACTTTTTGCTTATTTTTCTGCAGTCGGGAGAGATGCCACAAACCTGGAGCTGGGCCCTTCCACCCATTAATCAAAAGCTACAAGTGCTCTGCAGGGAGACAAAACCTCTGTGTGTTTTCTCTGATATTTCTGGAGCAAGGCATGGAGAGTGGGGGGCTGGGCCAAGGACCCCTAGTTAGATTAACATTTTATTCAGAGACCTATTAATCAAAGTCAGAAGTGGCGTGAAGCAGCACCAAGGGAGAAAAATAGCTGGACAATCAAGGCCCTTTCAAAAAAAACCCCAACCAACCACCCAACAAAAAAAACCCTCAGTTTGTCCTGATTTACTGCAACCCACTCACAGAACTAGGTGGGAAAGGGGGGATTTGCAGCCTCTATCCAAACAGGACTGGATCATGCAGGTAAATTCTGGCTTTTTTCACTTTAAGCAAACAACTCTCTGTATCCTGCCCTCAGCACCAGTCAAAAAGGTCCCTATCTTTCTTTCTCCAGAGCAGAGCGTGCTTTCATGCAAGCTTATACTTTTTAATTATTATTTTTGGAAGACTGCACAGTTACACTCCTTTTTCTTACAAGGAAAGACAGGCCCAGTTAACGGGAACAGGTCTGGCCAGCGTTCTGCAGGGCCTTTTGGGGAGGAGATAAATGACCTGAACAGCACAACACGGACGGGAGTCAGATACTCGTGTGTTGGGAGCCTGAACAACGCCGTGTTTGTTCCCTCTGGCACCAGCATTAACTCATCAGGAGAAGAAGCACAGGGACACAGGTGGTACAAGCCTGAAAACACAGAGATGCACTGGGCACAGTGCAAAAGGGGTACTCTGTTTTCAGACAGGGGTCAGCTAGGGAAGAATTCAACCCTCAACTACAGTTTGCCTCAAGAACAGCCACTGAAGCTCTGCGTGTCTCAGTGAGAGTCCAGTCCATCCCTGACTTGTCTCCTCAGGCTGTTGGAGGATGGTACCTCAAGGACTTCTGAAACCTCAAGGCACGGAAGGGAATTGGACCCCCATAACCCCAAAGGGTGATGGCATTAAGAGCATTCTTCTGTAGGGGCTCAGCCAGTAGAACCACATAAATTAAACAGTTCCCAGAGAAAAACCTTGTGCTTTCCTCTGAAAGTGGGGCAAGCCTCCTGGAAGGCAGAGGGCAAGGACTAAGCTGGACAGCAATAATATGACCGGTCATATGAAGCAGTTTGTGGGAAACTGTAGCAGCTGCCTTACACAAAGACAACTTTGCCACAAGGAAGAAGAGATGGGGAAAACTCTGTGCATTCTGTGCATCCATTCTCTGCCCAGGAAAAACCAAGGCATCTACAGCAGCTTTGGGTTGGTTTTCTCCCATGCCAAGTTCTTGGCAGTTGATGACAGCAAGCAAACTCAGGGAACTTGATCTCTTCTCTCCTCCTCAGGCTTCTGCCCCCTCCAATCCCAAAACACAAAGATATGGAGGAAGAAACAGATTTTTCCTGTACAGATACACAAGACGCCAGGCAAAGGGAGCCTTGTGGAATGCACAGCCCAATGGATCTAGTTTCCCAGAAAGACTGGCCTAGCCTTAGCAGAGGGTTAATTAACTCTGGCAGCTCAGGGCTGGAAAACGTCCACTTCATGCACTGCAGTGCCTGGCCACGGGTGAAGAGAGGGCCAGGCAAATCATGGGGGCAAAGGTCCATCTGCAAACACGTATAAAAAGCTTGGCTGGGCTTGTGCCTGGGTCCTGTGGGAGGAACACAAGAAAGATTTGGCCAATTGCTATAGCCGGTGCAGGGTCTTGTGGGTGCAAGGGGAGAACAACAAAACCACAAAAAAGCTGGAAAAACACAGCCATGCCAGGCGTAGGTGGAGATGCATTATCATAGGAGGCAGGCGTGCACTCTGCCCTCCCCTCTCTGAGCATCACAAGTGTCTTTGTACCTCAGCCTCCAGAAGAAATGGCTGAGGGTTTGATGGGGCCTAGAGACACATTCCTCAGTGGGTGTTGGGGTTCACAAGTAGGGAAGCCAAGTGCATCACTGGGGCATAACAAAGAAATGAAGTTACTCCAAGGCCATGCAGACCTGATGAAAGCAGGATTTGGCTTCCCTTGCACACTCTGAAAGAGGACACTGTCCCATATCTCTGTGCACGCTTGAGTGAAGTGTGTTCAAGACAGGAGACCTCTGTTCCCATTGCTAGTTTTGCACACTGCCAGACTGCAGGATACATTTCATGGTCAACAAGAGCAAAGTCAGAGAGATCTTTTCGCAGTGTAGCAGCTCCCAGCTGCATCACACATGAAAAAATGCCCTTGTTCCCTGTTATTCCTCTAGCACCTAGGATCTGAGTACCTTGAGAAGACTCCTGGCAGCATTTCACAAGACTTCTGTGAGGTGGCAGCAGCTGCCTATGTAAGCCCAGGGTCTGGAGACAGACACTGCTTCCCAGATCCTGATGTCAACCTGTAACACCAACTCTTCCATCCTCTGACTTACTGAAACGTAGAGGGAGCTTGGCAATTAGCTCAACCATGAAGAACGGGATAGCATGGTGCCTCTTCTCCAGTGTGCCAGTGGCTGAGAAGGAAGCAAGGAAGAGCTATATGCAAAAAATACACCTTGGGCTGCACATCCTTCCCTCTCAATTCTGAGGAAGGTGGTGCAAAATGCAGGAGTGTTCAGTCCCAACTTTGCTGCTGATGAGTTCTGGGAGAGCTTCTTCCCCTGCTACAGTTTCTCCATCTCTGCAATAGGTGTAACAACTGGTATCCAGCTGGGCAAAGCCCTCCAAGATCCACCGACGAGAAGGACCCATGAGACAGCTGGTATCATTTTACTAATGATGTTCCTCACACTTCCTAGAACAGCCAGTTCATCACAAGATAGGGAAAAGGAGGAACAGTACCTGAAGCTATTTTAAAGTGTCCCACCATCCAAAAGATAAGAGACCAAATCCTTTATGCCGTGTTAGGATAGAACAAGGAGCAAGTTGGGAGCTTACCTTTCTGCCTGGGAAAGCTGCTGTGTAGCAAAAGGAGGGTGAGAAATTAACACAGAATTTCTGCGATTCCTTGGCTTGCTACTCAAGATGAGTATCACAGCCTTAAATATTTGAGGGAAATACTAAACCTAAACAAAGGAAAGTAAGGTTCAAATGGAATTGTTTGCAAAGAATAGGGAAGAAAAAGAGAACGATCACAGGCCAGGAGGTATTGGACAAGCCAAGGAAAACATTTTGAGAACACCATGCCACTTAGTGCAGTCAAATGTATTTCAAAAGCAAAGAAATAGCTTTTCAGAAGTTACTGCATAGCCCAGCTGTAGGCAGGAGGTGTTCTGTTGCCCCTACTTTGAACCAGACATATCCTCTCCTTCTGCCCAGCATTTTTCACTCACAAATTTCAAAGCATTTGCAGATGTTCAAACTTAGCATACTACCCAGATTAACTTTCTAGATTAAGTTTCTTGATAACCCTACTCAATAAAATAGACTTCAGCTTTTTCCTTCTGCTTACAAAAGTCCTGCAAAAGCTGCTTTGCTATGAAGTATTCATGGCAGCCCCCAAGTTCTACTGCTTTCCTCTCCATTGCAAGTGCAGCAGCTCAAAAATATTTTATGTACAACTTGGCATGGACTGACTTGGGTACAGTGACTCCAACAGAAGAGCCTTCCTCTCCTGTGCTCTGAAATAGGGCTGGATTAGCCACAAAGGTGGAAGGGCAGGGCAAGAGGAGAGAAAGCAAGGGCCCAGACAGGCAAGGGAAACCTGGCATTCCTCTCTGAGCCTGTAACCAGATCCTCCCTATTCTTGCCACTCATTCTCCATCTGTAGAAATTGCTGAGGAGACAACTAGGCCAGCTCAGTAGGCATTGATTCAGCATTTGCAAATACTCAGTAATCGGCCCAGACCAAGCTCTTGTTGCTGGGAAACTGCCCATCAGCTCTGCTTCTTCATTCTGCTCACTCCTGGTCTTTTTGTGGTTGTGTGCACAGACTCCATCCTGAGGGCTCTTTGCTGTCAGCTCTGCAATGAGGTTCTTCCTTAGCTGAGCAAGGAAACCTTTTCCAGGCAGCTCACAGTGGCAAACAAACAGGCAGCAGGGAATGCTTCCACAGACCTGCCAGGAACCCCTTCATCTCTGCACAGCTCAGGTCAGACCTTCCTGGCTGAGGAAAGCCAAGGGGAAACTGCCAGGTGGAGAGCAACCCATGTCATCCCATATGAGGGCCATGGGGGAACCCACTCGTGGCCCAAGCATTCTGGGGAATTGTCTCAAGAACACAGTGCCCCATGGCATTAGCCACCTCCCCTCAGCAGCAGGCCATGAGTTGCTGGTAGTTGCACTGCCAAAGACCATTTACCCCATCCTCCTCTTTCTGTTCACTCTCTCACCACACACAATCAAAGACATTCAGCAGACAGAGCCTCCTGGCTGTGCAAGATACAAAGCTGGTGGAAATCATTCTGTGAACTCTTTCTTTAGTATGAAACCCTCAGCTTGGCATGACCAAGGAACAGTTGGTATATATTGCATCTATTTTTAAGACACGGATTAAAAAATATATAAATCAGCAGACTTGTTTAGATGTCTGTTTTCCAGTTCACAAATAGTGAAGCTACAATTTTTGGATTAGAGTTATTTTTCACTGAGAAAGTCAAGTGTGTTGCTAGTAGGCAGGCAAGTGAGCATGAAGATCAATGCACCAGTTGTATGCTCTGGGTTTCACCTGAATCACTTCCAAGATAGATTTTTTTTCCTCTAAGATGGGAAACATCCGAGATAATTTCCCATCCCACATGGATTTCACAATTTCCCATCCCTGGGAACACAGAGTGCCTAGTACATGGGGCCCTACAGACATCTACAGATAAAGGCAAGGCAAGGTAGGAATGCTGCAAACTCACAGACAAACAGGGATTGAAATTACATGCTAATTTTTCCACAGCTAATTAATCACTGGAACAAGTTTAGGGAATACAGTGCCCAACCTCCATCCCAATTTTCTTTCATTTTGACAGGACTCAGATGCTTTCTGTGGTTTTAGAAATCCTTGCCTTACTACATAACTAATGTTACACTACCAAGACATGCATAATCCAGCGCTCTTGCCCCACAGCTGGGCCTCCCTGCACTGGATCTTCTTAAAGAGATTCCTCTTGGCAGTTTGTGAGCAGGGCCCAGCACACGCTCCGAAGGCTGAACCCTGCCTTTGCTGAAGTCAGTGGCACAACAGAGCAGGGCCGGGATTTCACTCCACTGCCTCCAGGTTTCACATGTTTTCAGCAGTTGCATCTCCAAATTATTTTTTTCCTGCACATCTGGAACACAAAATAGGGCACTGGATTATTGCAACACAGAGCAACTTCCCCACAGCTGACTTCTCCCAGAGCATGAACACCACCACAGAGTTCTGCATTTATTGAGGAGCTTTCTTTCAGATATACACACAGGAAAATACATCTCATGATAAATTTTCAAATCACAGACAATACAATGCCCTCTCTCCATCTCTACCTGCTGTAAGCATATCTCTTTATTCCTCTCAACACAGAAACAGAAACCAATCCAGTATTTTAATATTTTGCTCAAATCCAGCAATGGACAGAATACAAAAGACTACCTGATGTGCTGTAGGAAACTGCATGGGAATTTGCACACTGAAATTCACACACAGCACTTGGAGAGAGTTTCCCTTCCTTTAGGCAGCACAGAAATGACAATGCTGCTTCTTGTGCTCTTTGAAGTCTCAGGAAGAAAAGGAAAAGAAGCAAAGGGATCATTAAAATGCCGTTCTTGATGGATAGTGGCAAGAGGGGACGACAGGAGAGGAAGTAATCAAGAACACCAAGGTCTTGCTTTCAGAGCCTCCTGCACTGGATGATCAAATGAATAAGTTTGGTGGGTTTGCTGCAGCTCAGCCATCAGAGAGCCAAACACAGGAAAGCAGCAAGCTGTATTCTATGTACAACTTGGGAAATGCTGGCAGCAGTGGGAAGGGTGTGGAAGAGCAGGTACCAGCAGAATAGGCAGCAGCTCACAGCAGAGCTGAGGATGGGACAAGAAGGACAACAGCAGTTTGGTTGGAAGTGAGCAGCCAGCCCAGGCAGGAGGCTTTGGGCTGGACCTGGAGAGAAGTGTCTAAAGGCAGAAAAACACATACAATTGCACAGGGAAATTGCCCTCCACTTTGTAAGTGTTAATGGGGACAAATTCCCTGCAGCACATGGGGGTTTATGGACATTAAATATAAAGCCCAAGTCCCACTGAGACATTTTGTCTCAGTCTCCACATAACAAAGATTTCATGTTTTACTTCCCTTCTCTCTCCTTGCAGGAATCAAGGCAGCTGACCTAATATGAAGATTCACCTGTGAGAGGTACAAAACAGCCTAGGGAAAAGCCTTCATTTCACCAGCAGGTTCATTCAGAGAGATCACGACACAGCACATAAGGGGCCATTGTTTCTGGAATAAAATCTCCATTTGAGCTCTCCTCTTTGGCCATGATCAATGGGAGAGAATTAAAGTCTCATCCTGGGAAAAAAAACAGCTTGCTAACACTGTGTTGAAAGATCAGGTAATGGAGATGCAGAGTAAGTGTGGGCACCCACATAATCCTTTGGTGAGCTTGAGAATGCTGGACGTAAAAGCTCCTGGTGAAAAAAGCTCCCCAAACACAGGCACATCCCTTATCATGCCCTATGAGAGACAACAAAGTCAAGGGCCAGGAGTCCTAACAGGAGTTGTTGGTATTTCACAGTCCTTTGATCCAGATTTCAGCTCCCCACAGCTCCTCCTAGTGCAGGGGCATTTAAATTCCACGGGTGCTTAGACAGCTGCCTGCTCAGCCTCTGCATTTTCTGTCCCACAGATGCACAGAGCCAACCCCAGTAATTCTGAGCTCCCTGTCCTTCATAGCCCTGGGGAATTCTGAGAGCACTTACCTCCCACCCATCCTCCAGGCACCTTCCCATCTCCAACAGGCACATCAGTGAAAAAACACTATTCTCACCACTCAGTGATGATGGCAAGGGCTTTATCTACCACCTGCCAAAAGATGGATTTCCACCCTCCAAAGTTCATCAGTCTAAACACCCAGAGAGAACCAAACCTATTTCCATCATGGCCACATCATAATGACCACCTCCTCCCCCTCTCTGTTTCAGTCTGATCCTTTGAAACAACAACCAGAAAAGGACCTTTTAACCTAGTAGTTACTGGTTCAAGAAGCAATGTCTGGTGCTTGGGCAACTAAGTCTGGAGCATCCCTGTCAGCCTGTGGGCAGACACACATCACACTGGCCTTCACCCTCTCCCAGGCCCAAATCCCACGTGTATTTTACTAGTCACAGCAAACGGGAGATTAAAAGCGATTTGCTGCCCCCTCCCGAGCGAGCCCCAGTGACTGTCAGCACTGCAGCGGCTCTGCAGACAGACCTCCCCTCAGTGAGCGGCTGCTCCCATGCACAAGGAACGGCACTGATGTGGCACGAACTGCTGTGACAGGGCAGGTTAGAAGTGACCATCAGCTGTGACAGAAGAGGATGGCAGATCAGCCACACAGCATGAACCATTTGGTATCCACAGGGGGCAGTCCTGGCATTTGGGTTTTGTAACTCTCAGGGTAGTCTTCTTCTGTGGAAATACTAAGAAATACCTCCCAGCATATTCTGTTCTCAATAGTCACAAACATTTCAGAGCAGAAGCAGATCATGAGATATATACAGAAATAGAAAAAAAATATTTGTAGATTTAATCTGTGGGGTAATTTGAGGAGGTTTTATTGGACTAAACCCACTTAAATCTTTTATGTTCTCCAGTAGTGCTCTATCCTGTCCTTCCAGGGAGCATGTAACTTTAGCTGTAACATACAGTATGCACACACACACTATCTTCAGAACAAAACACTGCAACCTGCTGCTTTCAGTGCACTTCCCCAAGATAACTAATCTTTTGCAGAAACCTGTTAAATTAAACTGTGCTCTTCATTAATACCCTCCAAAATAAGGCCTATGACCCTGAGGGAGCCTTTGTTTTCATATGCAAATATACACATTAAAAAAGTAAAAGCCACTTCTAAACATTTCTAAAATCTTTGTTTTCCCATGTACCCTAGGACAGATAATCTGTCCCATGATGTGGAATCAACACTGTTTTCTTGGCACTCCCTCTGGGATGCCCTTCACACTTCAATCCTGAAGGGAAACGAGGGGTTTAGAGAAGGCCAGGTAGCCTCATATTCATGACCAAGAAAAATGCCTCTTATGATTTGTAAACAAAGCAACAAATCCCAGATCAGGCTGCCACCAAGGCATCGACCGAAATTGCATGGAATTGGCCTGTCCCGGTGACCAAGCCCTGCCGTGGGTGATAATGAGCTGTTGCCTGTGTGTACATGTTATAAACTACTCAAAACCCAGGTGGCAATGAGTAAATACAATTTAATTTGAACCCATTCAAATTACAAAGCAAAGGGGGAACAGCGCTGGGCACACGATGGGGCTCCTTCCGCCCACCAGAGCCTCAGCTCACAAAACGGCGTCTCCCCTTTTTATAATCTGAGAGTGTACCAGTCATTAATATTCATAAGCAGTCCTTATTTGTCCCTCTGGCCCCTCCCACAGCCCATTGCTTTGCCCATATATGGACATTTGGCTCCTCCCATGACCTGTCAATCAGACCTTCCATGCCTTTCATTGGTGGAGCCCTTGTGGTATCCGGATTGGTGGTGCCATGTTACCTTGCCAGCCTCCAGCAAGGAGTGTGCCCGAACTCCTGCAACCAGGGGCAAATACCCTCCTTCCCCTACATGTTTTTACAGCTTTGTAACCCAGAACTGTCAGACAGGAACCACAAAAGGGGACGGGAGTATTGAAGGGAGAACAGAAAAGGGTTCAAAATTTTACTGGAACATCAAAAGTACATGTCAAAAGAACTGTAAACCCCAACAAAACTTTTCCTTACCAAACTCAAAAACTCTTCCTCGTTTGCATGTGCCAGTCACCACACCTTATTCATAACATCAGATGTGATATTTTCATTGCACACCTGAGGGTGCAGGACTTATGAAAGTGTAAGCAGAAGAACGGACAGGTTCCCAAGGGTCACATGGACCCAGGCAATCTGTAAACAAGGGCCTGCAGTAATCTTGAAGCAAAACAGAACCACTATCACCATATGGTACAGCGAATGTGGAATTATGGGTTACAATTCTCTACGCTCTAAAATCAGCTTGCTTTGCTTTCCAGCCTTCTTTTTCTCTGCAAAACACGCAGAAGTCACCATGAAGATAACAAGGCCTTTGGAAGAAGAAAAAAGCAGTGTGCCTTCCCCAGTGTCTTCTACCAACCATTTGGTCCTTCACTTAGGAAGGGCTGACCTGCTTTTTAGACACCTCAGGTTTGGACGCTGCAAACACCTTGGTCTGGTCTCCCAGGCTTCTTTAACCTGGTAACTTTCAGGGAAAGGAGCTGTTTGGAAGCATCTGAACCTTTGACAAGGCAGCAGACTGTCCAGCAGGCCTGGCAGCCTAACTCTGCGTGCCACGGGTTTGGATTGGCCTTGATACTAGAAAATTATTTGCAAAGCAGCTTAATAGCTTATGTTTATCTTTGTCATATTTCACCACTACTTCCCCTTCGAAGCATCTGTGCATTCTTGGGCAGTGTCTCCCCTCAGAAGGAAAGCCAGTTCTCCTTTCAACGACATCCCAGCAGATCCTCCACTGGGTAGCAGAGCAAGAAAGCATCTGTGACATGCAGATTCCTGAGCCAGGAGAAGGCAAGATATGCAGGCTCTAGATTTATGGATTAGACACGCTGCCATAGCACACAAATCACTCTGCATCTAGTGCAATTCATTATCACCCTGCCGTGGCTGGTCACATTTTTCACAGGTGCATATAATGCCAAAAAGGCTTTTTAACTTCCATGTGCCAAGACTTAATGATGCAGAGTCAGGAGCCCTCGTGCCTGCTCAGGGAAGCAAAACCAAAGTCAGCAGTTGCTCTGTCCCTCTGGACACACAGCCCTGAAGGTTTTCCAACACCCCATGGCAGTGCTAAAAGGCTAAGCAGTCACAGGGCTGGGATTGTGCCTGCTCCCAGTCCAGCCTCTCCCAGCAACTGAACCTGTGCCTTCAGTACTGCCCACATGCACCAGTAGCATCCTCTAACCCAGGTAAATTCAGCTAAAAATCTGCAGGCAAACCTGGGCATTCATTCTGTCATGTCAGTACACTCTGCAAAGTCTTGGGCAAGCAAAGGGTCTTCTGCATCTCTTGCATGTATTTGTAAAGGAAAAGGACTTCAACAACACACATAAAATACTAAAATAACAGCATAATTGACTAATAGGAATGAGAAGGAAGGGGTGATGGGATGACAGTGGCTTGTGCTACTTCCTTACACAGCTGCATCTTGATTCTGGAGAAATGGACAATGGGGAGGAACAAGTCAGAAACCAGGCTTACTATTCCTGTGGGAAGTTAGATGCTCAGGGTAAAAAAAAAAAAAAAAAAAATTAAAATACAGCAGTACTTAAAAATCAGTTTTGAGAGCACTGGGGGGCCTCACGGAGCATCAGTTTGGACCCCTCCACAGAGGAGGCTCCTCAGTGGACCTGTGTGCCTCCTTGGAGATCATGTTATGGTGACACTGCAGGGGATACTGGTGCAAGAGGTGCACTGGGTGAAGTCCAGCATGGTGCAATCCCCAGAAGAAAAAATAAATCTGAGCTGGACCCCCATTTCCTTGAGTGCCTCACTGCCACCACATCCCGTCAGGCCAATGCCACAGGGGTTAGTGCTGGAGGGACACGGGGCACAGCAAGGAGATGGCAGAAGGAGACCCCCGAGGCAGAGCCCGTGTCACTCACCTCAGCCAGGCTGGCCCCGGCACACACAGCACGGGGAACGGCCTTCTCAGCCATGGCCCCACCCGCGCTGCCCGTGAGGGCACGCACAGGCCTCCATCTTCCCGCCTCAGCTCATCGGCCCCGAGCACCTGGTGCGTCTGGGGCTAGCGCGGCCCGCTGCGCTGAGCCCGGCTGAAGCAGCCCGAGGCAGAGAAACCCCAGGACTCCCTTGTTTCCCCTCAGGCGGCCCCGAAGTGCCCGGACCGGCTCCATCAGCTCCTTCCCCCTCACGGGCTCCCTCACGGCCTGGGGCAGCGGCCAGCGGGCCGCTAGGGGGCGCTCGGCGGCCGCGGGGCAGCGCCGCCTGGCGGTGCTCCGTCCCTGCCCCGGGTCCCGTCACTGCCCTCGCCGGGGCCGTGTCCCGGCGGTGACACCGCCCGTGCCGTGTCCCAGCGGTGACATCGCCTGTGCCGTGTCCCGGCGGTGACACCGCCCGTGCCGTGTCCCGGCGGTGACATCGCCTGTGCCGTGTCCCGGCGGTGACACCGCCCGTGCCGTGTCCCGGCGGTGACATCGCCTGTGCCGTGTCCCGGCGGTGACACCGCCCGTGCCGTGTCCCGGCGGTGACACCGCCCGTGCCGTGTCCCAGCACTGTCCCCGCCTGTGCCGTGTCCCGGCAGTGACACCGCCCGTGCCGTGTCCCAGCGGTGACACCGCCCGTGCCGTGTCCCAGCACTGTCCCCGCCCGTGCCGTGTCCCAGCACTGTCCCCGCCCGTGCCGTGTCCCAGCGGTGACATCGCCTGTGCCGTGTCCCAGCACTGTCCCCGCCTGTGCCGTGTCCCAGCACTGTCCCCGCCTGTGCCGTGTCCCGGCAGTGACACCGCCCGTGCCGTGTCCCGGCAGTGTCCCGTGTCCCAGCGGTGACATCGCCTGTGCCGTGTCCCAGCACCTTCCCCCGCCTGTTTGGTCCCTGTCCCAGCCTGCCCCGTCCCCTGCCACCAGCTGCCCCGTCCCCACCGGTGCCCGCAGCCCCCGGGCAAAGGGCTCCTCTCGCGGCCGAGCTCCGTCTGTGTGTGAGCTGAGTGGGGAATGGAGCCCCGTGACTTGGGCTTGGGGGCTGAAGGGCACAGGTCATTCTCCTGCTGGTCACCCCACAGCCTGCTGGCCCCACCAAATGCCCTCTCCATTCCAGCTGCATGGCAAAATAAGCAGCCACGTAGTGGCTTTAGAAGAAACTCCCTGGTAGGAGCCAGCAGCTGCCAGAGTTTAACCCTACCGTGCACTCCAGTCATTTCTCCACCTGCCCTCAGGATTTGTTTTGCTTGGCGTGGAGTCTGAGGGTGAGGAACTCCAGGGATCACAACAGCTTGCAAGATACCCAGTGCAGAATAGAAAAATAAGCCATTTGCATCATCATGTATAATTTTATTTCAATTTTGCTTTATTTCAAAAATAATTAAGGGACACCATAAACAGCAGTAGGCACATCAGTGGGGTTTGCCGTATGAGTCTCTCAAGTACAGATCTCTTGTGCCAGGTGCCGTACAGGCACAGTCAAACAATTTCTGTCTTCAGGATGAATTTCTCCTGATTCAGGGCCCCAGTCTCACTCATTTAAGTCAGTATTAAAACTAAAGTAGATTAAAAGGAATGCAGATAAGGTAAAATTAGTGGGCTTCTAGACATGTCCTCCCACCCCCAGAAGAACACTGGAAAAGATGCATTGAGCAAGAAGATATTTCCTTTCCCTTTCACTTGGATAATCAAGGCAGGAGAAGACTAAACCCCTAGTCCAAAGCTCTTAATGCTGTCTGTGGTAGCAGAAGGGGGGCATTTCTCCATTGTCCTAGCTCAGTATTCAAACAGTTTGCTGTTCACCTCTGTCCTCACCTGACCCAGAACAAGCAGAAACATCCTGAGAAATATGGCTGGAGTACTGCAGGAGGGGAGGGATCGAGCACTGGAGCCCCCATGAGCTTATGAGCCATTTGAGTCAGTTCTGGTCGCTGTAGTTTATGACTTCCTTAGTCTACCAAACCACTTCCAGTTCAGACAAGCAGTCAAGATCATGCTGAAGAATTTAAAGCAGTGAAAAAACACAAGATTGATTCTTTTGGAACACAGCAAGTGTCTGATCCATTCAAGTCCTGCTTCAGACTGCAGTCAGGATTAGATGCTACACTGAATTGTCCCCCCTGGGTATCACAAACTACAGGACTTTGGCACAGCATCCCCCAAAGGGAGTAGAATCTTCTGTCTTGTGATGTTAATCATTGTTGGAGGGGTTTATTGACGAAGATACACAAGGGTCTACCTGCCGGTCTAGTTCTCGGGTGGTGCTCCGGACTTCAGCGGTCATTCTCCGAAATTTCTGCAGGTAGACAATGATGAAGATAACCAAGATACCCTGAAGGAAAAGGAGGACGAAGAGAGAGAGCTGAGAGAGGAGAGCCAGGCTGCAGTACCAGTGCTGGCATGTGGAGATGATCTCATCTTCTGTCAGGTAGGCGACGATCCGGCCCCGCAGGTGCTCCGGGGAGCTGCATCTCACATCTCTGTACAGGCTCCGGTTCTGCTGCCACTGGAGCCAGGAGCGCAAGTAGAGGATGTCACAGGTGCATTCCCAAGGGTTGCCCTGCAGGTAGACTACCTGGAGGCTCCTCAGGTTGTCAAAGAGCCCGTTGGGAATAGAGGTGAGCCTGTTGGAACCGAGGTGGATGATTTCAGCCGAAGGACGGAAAGCAGTGGGCAGGTTTTCTACAGTCAGGTTTTTCGATGAGCAGTCAGTAATGTTGGTGGTGCACTTGCAGGGCACAGGGCATATGGGTGTCACGAGTGGGAGGAAGCCAAGGAGGGACAAGAGAATTCCAATGTTCATTTTCACCTGCAAACACTTCCCTGGTGAGACTGGGTGAGGAGACACCACACACTCTAGGACTGACACCACCGCCAAGGCCTTTTGTTGTTTTGTTCAGAGGATGAGTTTCTAAAATTGGGTGAATTTGGTGTCCTCCACCAGAGACATGAGAGCTCTGAAAAGAACAGAGTTAAAAGAGAGCAAATTCTTGGTCTCTTGCTATAGGAGAGGGAATTTTCATGGTCTTCCAACCCTGGATTTGAGGAGGGATATGAATACACGGCTATAGGAAGGCTTAGCTGCAGCCATCAAATACATTTTCACTAGTCCTCAGAAGTGTACAAGAGCTGCTTGTGTTCTTGTGTTTTCAGCATACTGGAGGTGCATTATCAGGGCAGCCAAGAAAACTTCTGTTAAGGAATCAAAAACTAGAATATGAAATTTCTCATGCCTTATCACAGCTCTGGATTACATCTGTAAGCAAAGTTTCATTCACATAAGCTGCAAGAGGAGATTCAGAAATAAATTTACTGTTACCATGAGTAAAAAATAGCCTTGAAAAGAAGTGAAACAGCCTTTGGCTGCAGAGAAGGTGCTGATCACTGAGGATGGAGGCCAGTGGAGTTTTTCATGCTAGACACTGCTCCAGCAGGTGAATAATCACCTGTGCTAGGACACATGGTCAACAAGCTTTTTTTATATTACAGTCTCATGCCACTGCTGAACAGGAGCTGCTGTAACTTCTCCAGGAGAACAACTACACATACCTGCAACAAGGCAGCATTTTTCTGTGCTTGACAAATTGTAATTGTCAATCAATTAAAAATAATTTTAAAAAAAGAGTAGAAAGCAGCATTGTTGACTTACCAGAGTAGTTCAATCCTTGCTTTCTTGCTGGCTTTACAACACAAGAGGAAGGTCTCGAGGCAGTCCAGCAAGAGTGTGTGCATAGCTGTGTTCCCGGATAATCCCCCTGCAGCTGGCTGCCAAGATAAGGGTCAGGCTCATCCCAGGGACACCTCCCACATGAGGCCTTCCTGCAAGTCTGCTGCCTGTCACCGGATGCTGAGGCTTCATTGGGCAAGTCTTCCAAGAAACGGGAGCTGCCAGTGCTCACAAGAACACGTTTGCTGGGAGAGATGCTGCCAGTTCTGGCAACTGTGATTCTGGGCCCACAGGCTCATCCCAACAGAAATGTTACAAAGTCTCGATGGCACAGTAACTCAAAATGCACTCCAGACTGGAAGGTGATGTAACTGGTTCGTACCCTACTCCCTGAGCACTGTCACCTTTGGTTTCCCATCTCATCAGGAAAACTCGGCAGACTGGTGACACCTAGCACTTACCGGGTGCTGACCCTCAGGTTTCCCTTGAAGCAGTGACACTAATCTACTACTTATTAGTGAAAGATCTGCTGATAGACATGGTCTTCCGGTCCATCCATCTTTCCAGGGAAAGATTTTTCAGACACTTGCTCCTTTCATGATCAGTATAGGGGCAAAATATAACACTTGGCATTTCACTGTCTACATCAAAACAAAACTAGCTGGATTCACAGGAAGGCCAACAGACTGGGAGAGGCAATGCTCTGAGGAACTGCTCTTCAGGCTGCCAAGCGAGCCCACAGCCCTTGACAAGTGCAGCTGCTGAGAAAGACTGACCACGTGCTTTATTCAGAAGCTGCATTACATGAATACTTCAAGAGGTAAGTCCAAGGGTCAAAACTGTATTCAGGCAGAATCATGTCTTCTCACGGCCATGGTGTGTTCACAGACATTTCTCTGCCATCAGCCTGACCAGGCAAACGCTGCACTCCTTGGCCTAAGGTCACCAGAATCACCTTGTGAAACTATTGTCCCGTTGAACTCAACTCTGTTACATTGTACTGTGGACATCTTAGAGGGCAGAAATGATGAATGCCCTGCATATGCTCATGTTGAGAACTGAGGGTGCAAAAAATGGCAGAATGTGGCCCTAACCAAGGGAAATTTTTTATGCTCTAAAGAAAACAATTGAACTTTAAATTTCTACAAGATTGGAGCAGATAATTCCAGCTGTTTGACTGTGGCAGCCAGGCAGAGTGGGAAAGAGATCTTAGCTAACAAACTAACCCAGTTTTTCCTGCAGGGCCTGCTTTCCACTTGGGAGCAGCTCGACTACCACAGGGTAAGTTTGTTCAGCAAACTTACCTCATCTCGTGTTTGGTGCTATGTTTATACACAGACAGGTGTTCGGGCCAGGGTGGCATGGAGCTGATCTGGAGCCAGACGTTGTGGCTCTGCAGGAAGCATGGACTTGGCAATGCTCTCCTAGCTACTTACAAACTGGATTTCCTGGGACTGGATCTTGCCCAGCTCACCACTGATGATTTAGACACCACTTCTAGGGGAAGCTTGAATATAGAAGAACCTTCAAGATCATCTTGCTAGCTTCTGGAATAAACAGGCCAGAAACCCCATGCAGGAAGCCTGCCTGAAACCTGCTCTGACTGAATTAGATAAAAGGAGAAAGAGGGTCAGTTTTGCTCTCTCCTGCCCATAATGTATCACCAGTGCTGCTCAAGGGGGCTGAAAATTAAACAGAAAGAGGTTGGATTTTTGAGTGTATTTATTTCACTGATCAATTCAGGTAGTAAACATTAATAATAATAACAATAATCATTTAATAAAATGGATATGTTTAAAAGGTTTCGTTTTCTTTGTTCACAATGACAAAACGTTCAAACAGAAATTTACAAAAAAATATAATAACCCAACAGATGGACAGGAAACATAGAGCCTAGGAATGGAGCAGGGGGTGAGGAAGGTGCATGGCAGGAGCAAGCCAGCGTTAAAGCACAGCAGAGTTTGTGAGGAAGAGGAGGGAATGCCATCGCAGAGCACGAGGAGTGGGAGCCCCTCCTTTGAGGGGAGGCATGCAAGGAGGCAGCAAGGACTGCACAGGCAGGACCAGCACAGCAGCAGCACACAAGGAGTTCATGCCATGGATCCATCCTGTCAGGCACAGGGGCCAAGATGTACCAGCAGCCCCAGCTGCAGCCTGGCATAGCTGTGGAGTGGGACACCATCCCTGCAGCCACTCACTCAGCAGGGCAAAGCTTGGCAGAGGCATGGGAATGTGCCAGGGGGTGTAGGGATCAGATGTGAGGCTGTGGAGGGTTGCATGAGGGGAGGTGGTAATTTATTTTCCTATCCACGCTTCTCGCTGCCAGAGCCACATGGCCAAGCTCCCTGTGTTCAGGAGTCTCTTCTCCACTTACTGTGAGAACCGATGCCACAGTACAACACACTCCTTCAATAAACAGATTCCACCTTCCAGGCCAGAATCTGAACCCCTGAAGTCCCCCAGAATCAGTCTCTAATCCCTTTCCAAGCAGTCCCTAAGTTCTGGCACTCAGGGCAGGGAACCTCCTACACAGAGACAGGATTTCAGCGGTACCACCACCCCTCTGCAGAAGCCACCTCTGGTGCCTCACTCCTGTGTGGTTTTTTCCTAAATGCAACTTGAACCATCTTTGCCAGCTGGCAGCCAAAGGCCTCAGCTCTCCGTAGAGGACAGGCTTGTGACTGTTGACTTGATGAAGGAGGCACGTGCACTGAGCTGATGGAGACTTCCCCACCTGGAGGGATGGGCAGATCCACCCTCAGCAACCCAGCCTGCCTGTGACCAGTGTACCCTGTGCTTTCAGCAGCACACAGCACCTCTGTGCACAGCCAGCATGAAAGGTGTCAGCTGCTCTATGTCCATGCTAAAGGGAAAAGGTCTCCTTTATCTTTTAGGAATGAACCTGTTTGAAAGAGGAAAATCTCCAGGTGGACAGGGCTCATTTGTAACAAAACATCCTTCCTCACCAAGATTAGTGTAAGAAAAGAGGGGACAGATACTTCAAGAGGTTTCCTTTTATGCTAGCACAGACAAAGCCAAGAACTCAGCTCTGCATCGTTTTGGAAAACCTGGAGGAAGCTCCTGTTTCTGGCTACTCCACTGCCCAAGTAAGCACTTCATGCAAAGAAAGGTTACACTTCCTCTCAGGTGCCTTGGTCCTTCATGTTACTGAAGTCAAGCTGAATCCTTCTGCTCTCCTAGGATGGCACTGCCACTTATGGGCCCAAAACAGGGGAGCATGAAAAAAAAAACCCCCAAACATTGTTGAACACTGCTCTTGCCCAGCTTGCACAGTTCTGTCAAAGGGCTTCCATCCTTACTTTGTCCTTCCACACGGTGCCAGGGTCTCTCCCCTGCCCCTACAGCCCATGTTCTGGCTAAGCAGAGGCTCTGTACAGTGAATAACTGGAACCAGCCAACCTACTCACCACCTGGACAAACCCTGACTGGGACTCTCAAGGCCCAGGGAGGAATCAGACAAATGCAGTGCCCAGTAACAGAATGTAGGGCCTGGCTATCCCTGGCCAACGCTGTGTCTCCTCCTACCCAGGGATATCTACTGGGGAGAGCCAGAGATGGAGAAGCAGATACAAAAGGGGAAGAGGAACAGAGGAGTCAGGCAAAGAGCAGAAGGGCCCAGCCCATGGCTGCTCTCCCTGGAGTCAGAGGGAAGAGCCAAGTGTCTCTCCCTCCAGCAGCCCTGACTCCTGTGAGCGTGGCAGTGTTGCTGGCCAGCCCTGCCCAGCACATCACACTGCAGGGCTCTGCTCTGGCTGGACCTAAGTTAAAAATACTGCAGGAAGCAAGAACAGGACAGGAGCTGCTGCCCAAAGAGTGCTTTTATCTCTGCCCAGCAGACCCACCAGCCTTCCCAGCACCAGGGCAGGAAGAGCCAAGAAATAAGGAGGGGGAGAAGGGCTGAGTGCCTGGGGGAAAGGCAGGGGAGCAAGAGCCAAGCCTGCTGGGCTGTGCTCAGCCCCACTCACGGACAATCCTGCACCTGCCAGGCTGACCCAACTCCTGCCCACACAGACTGCCTGCAGATCTCAGATACAAGCCTACAAAAACTGCCCCTTCCCCCAGGAGAAATTCAGAGCCAGCAATGTGCTCATGGCACTGCAAAGCCTGGGGGCAGGGGACAGGTCTGCATTTGGGGTTGGATTTCAGCCCTAGGGTTTCTACCCCCTCCAAAGCAGTCTTGGCCAAGTGCTCTGGATGCCACAGTGCTTTTCAGGGCAGACACTGAAGACACACTGCAGCTGATGACCAGAGCTAAACCAATGAAACACCCTCACCCACCTACTGCAGGGCCTTAGGGTTCCTCTACCAATGCCTTCAGCCTGCTGTGGGAGGAAACCATGGCAGAGAAGGTGCTCACTCCCATCACCTCCTTGCAGGCAATAGTCAACAACACAACCTCTCTGCCAGAAAGATGTATCTGAGAACAGTTTTCTTCTAACCATTCTTGAGGCACTCAGTCTCTTGCTGCTCAGTGCAAATATCCTGGAGTTTTCTTGATAGGTAGAACAAAACAAACCAACTAAACAAAAAACCCATAAAAACCTGGACAGGATACCAGGCAATCATCAGGACTCCTGAGCAGGTCAGTGCACAGAGAAACTCCCAGCCCCAGTTCTCTGGGCCAGCGCTGTCCCCAGGCTGAGAAGCCCAAGCAGTGCAGGTCAAACTCACAGGAGGGTATGGCTGCCTTTACAATGCTTGTGCTGGCCCCAGACAAGGGCAACAGGGACAGGGGCACAGCACCTCAGTTGGGAGTAAACACTTACGTGCATTGACAGAGATACTCTATAAGTTTGTACACCAGAGAAACCAGGACTTTAAATACCAGAGCATTCCCAAACAAGAGATTAGTACATAGGAAACGGGGATCTTTTTCTTATTTTTTTAGGATGCCTTAGAGACGTCCCAGGCTAGTTTCTTAAAAAAAAAAAAAAATTAAAAAAAAAAAGAGAGAGAAAAAAAAATAAATGAAAGAATAATTATTAAAAAAGAAATACACATCAGTAAACTGTTAAGTGAACAGCCTCCTCCACAATCCAGCTGGTCGAAAAGCCAGCACTGCTGCTAATAAATTAGAGGGTGCGGGTGCAGCTCTTGCCCACGAGTCTCTATACAATAGGAAACCTTTTCTAAACGTTCACAGCTCTTGCCAGGTCTCAGATGGTCACTGGGGGATCCCCTCTGCCTTCAGGGTACCTGCCTCTCACTGATCCTGCATCTGCTGCTGCATCTTCTGCAGCATCTCTTGCATCCGCCGTAACTGCAGGAGACACAGGAGAGAGAGTCAGAAAGGGACCAGTGGATCCACCCTGTGGCAGCCCCTTGGAGCTGACAAGAGGAGCCCTCAGGGGGTGTTAACTCCTGCCTGAGCACAGGGGCACCTGTGTCTGGGGTGGAATGGAGCTATGTTTCCCTGAAAGAGGAAGCCACAGCCTTCACACCCTGTCCTCCACCCCAGGAGCCTACAGGGGGACACAGGAGGGGGAAGCCTCAGGACTGCCTCTATGGGGCAACCCTGGAGAAACTCCAGGGATTTCAGCTCCAACACCCAGGCAGAAGTGGTACTCACCTCCTCATCCTTCATCTTAATCAGCTTCTCTGTCTCAGTGTCTGGTGTTGGGAGAGGCAGGATAGGAATGGGGCTCTCTATCCTGTTGTCCTGAGTCAGCTTGCTAGAGAGATGGAGAGAGGGGGTAAGAGCAGTCACTCATGGTTCAGGATGACTGGCGTTGGTGTCACCACACAATGACTGTCACTCCCCAAGGCAGAGCCACCAGCAGTGCAGCATGACACACCCAAACAGGTGGAGGGGCTGTAGGGCAATCCAGTCCAGAGCTGTGGAATGCACTTGGATGGAGAATGAGACCTCCTGTTCAGGAGGTGGGAGGCGTGGGACGGGCACAGCACAGCAGCATTGCTCTGAGGGCTGGGGTGCCCATGACTGCAGGTAGGGAACACAGGAAGGACGTGATTCTCTTTCAAAAGACAGGAGCTGTCAGTACAGGACGAGGGAATGGTAGTAGCCTAAGAAGTCTGGGCTGAAGTTGAACTTCAACATGCCACTTGCATGTGTTCACCACTTGGAGTCACCACTGGCTCATTATTGAGACAGCTCCAGCCTTGGAGCTTAGGCTCTCCTACCAAAACAACTCTAGAAATGGCCCTGTGCTGGTTTTATGAAACTTGTTCACTGGCAAGGAACTAATCATGGCATGAGAAACGGTACCAAACTGAAGCTCTCTCTAGGCATAGCAACCACTTTTTCACTGTGCTCTTCTTTTAATAGACCCACAGCCTACCTAAATAGCAGCTGTGACACTGCTCCCCCAGCTCTAGCATTTAACATAGTTATTTTGGGACTCCATATACTTGCTGCTGAAAAAAACAGGCTTGTCTGCTATGCAAAAGTACTGGGATCCACTGTGTGTCAGGAGAATGTGCCAACCTGCACGTCGGCACACATGCAGGACTGCTCCTTGCTGAAGCACAGCCATTCTGCTCTGCAACGTGGCAGCACAGAGCTACCCAGCCAGGGCTGGCAGGAAGTGAAGGGAATAGCTCACAACAGAGGAGCCAAGACCTACTTAAACCCAAATTTTTTCACCAGTATATCAGTCATGGAAGGGAGAAGGAAAAACAGAGGTCTCAAATGAGAAGCCTGTGAGTGTTCTCTCGTCTGTTTTCTGATCATTCTGACCAAAACCACAGAGCATCAAATGCAAAGGGAAGACAATGCTGAGAAATCTTTGGAGATGTGTTGTCTTACTGATTGTCTGGGCCTCATTGTCTGAGAAACAGCAGCATCCCAAGGGTTGTGTTATTATTTAGACGTAACTGCAGGCCCCAGAACGCATTCCTGTTCAGCAATGCACTCAGCTATCAATCACCAGAGAGAGGGTTCATCCTATTTTATTAGGCTGGATGTATTTCAGCCACTGCTAGAAACAGCTCTTCAAAAGAATCTCCAGGCCTATTTCTCTATATCTGCATGGGGAATGTGGATTCTTAGGAGCATTCCTGCCTTGGGTTCAGGCTGTGGGAAACATGCTTGGATTTGCTATTTTAGTTCCCAATGGCAGACCCGGAGGCTGCAGCCCAGCAAGTCCCCAGCAGATCCACAGCCTCCTGACCGACTGTTGTGAGAGCAACCCCAGCTCCACAGAGGCTGACAGAGCCCTCCCCCAGAGGTGGGGACACACCTGGTCATTTGCTGGATGCACTGAGCCCGATAGTTCTCGTAGTGGACATCACAGGTGACGTCCTTCAGGTCGTGCATGTGTGTCCGGATCAGCATGTTCCGCAGCTTCACAAAGTCGCAGTGTGCCTGGTTTTCCACTGTGGAAGCAACAACGGGAGAGTTGGATATCACACCTCACCCGGCCTCCCCCGGGAGCCCCTTCTCAGTCCTGGACACACAGACTGGACTAAAACCCTCCAGGGCTCCTTCCTCATCACCCCCAAGCACTGCCCTGGCACAGGCCTCAGGGGTGCTCTGCACTTCCCAACACTGAGGCCAGGCTGCTGAAGGCACCGTGTTCCCAGGATGTTTTCTGTGTAAAAGGATTAATTAAGCACATAGAGCAGAGCCCTGAGAGAGGATCCCATGTACATGGGATGGTATAACCACAGTGAGCACAGCTGGTGCTGGAGGTAAATTGCTTGTCTCATCAGAATTTAGGACTTATCAAAAGGCCCCTGTAGACAAAATCAGCCCCTGAGGGGCAAAGCTGAGAGCAAGCAATGGAGAGCTGAAAGAGCTGCTGTTGCCATGGGGAGCCTGGCTCCAGACAGTGCTGTGGGAAGCACTGTGCTGCTGTGATGATCTCCTTTTGCCTCTCTGCAGGGCTGGGGAAAACCAGCTGTATCAGGCACAGGGGTTCACAGAATTGATCCTACTGCCAAATGCCAGCATCCCAACAGGCACAGCCCCCTCTGGAGCCACTGAGGGAACAGAGCCAACAGCTGGGCAGCCCAAGCAGCCAGCGCCAGCCCAAGAGTGCACAGACAAGCTTTTGGGATCGAAAGCTGCAAGGCCTTAAAGCAACAAACCAGCAAGGGCAAATCAGCAACAGCAGCAAAAGCCATTCCAGGATTATTCTGCCTAAGGGCTTTATGAAATTTCTCCCTTTAGAAAGGAAGGAAGTTGGATACAAACATTGTGCATCAGCACAGCCTCCAGCCCAGCAACTCCAGCATTTACAGAAGCAGCTGCAGAGGAGGGAGTACACGAGGGTTTATGATTGTTTGGCTGAGGGCAACAGTTTCTCCCCAGAAAATAAACAGGCAATGCTCAGCCTCCCCCGCTTAATAAGAAGCCATGTCCTAGTGCACATTCAGGCTCAGGCATTCATCCATTCGCACTGGAGCCTCTCTTCCTCATCTGCAGTGGGAGGATGACTGATACACTCCCACTAACACAGACCTCCGGAGCCAGTCCCGGTGCCTCAGTCTGTACCCTGCCTTGTCCCCTGCCATGTGCCAAAGGTGGCACAGGCAATCCCAACTCTCCCCTGCCATCCCTGTTGGAAATGCCTGCCCCTCCTCCCAGTGCTCCCAGGCTCCGTGCTTACCTTCCACAATGCCCCAGGGGTAGAGCCGTCCGCGGACGCGCTGGCCTTTGGCCTCCACCACCGTGTTACTGCCGATGACGGCAAAGGGGGCGCTCTCCTGGAACGAGAGGCGCCGCTGAGCCCGGCTCAGCCCCGAGCTGCCCGGGATCCCTGCACCAGGGGCCCAGCTCAGACAGCCGGGCAGCAGGAGGAAGGTGCTGGCAGGAGAGCCACAGGCACATCCACACATGCCACAGAGCAGCGTGCCACAACCCACTGGCAGAGACAAGCCTAAAGCACTGGGATCTACAGGCAGCCTAGCTCCCAGCCTGACCTCAGCTGTCCTGAGCAAAGCCGCGTCTCTGCAGGTGCCTGCGTCCCTTCATTAAGGGGAAGCTCTACAAGAAAGCCAGAGCAAAGACGCTGGGACACCAAGCAAGTGGGGCAATGTACACCAAGAGCAGGAATGTACAGGCTGTGCTCCTCTCTGCTCAGAAGGGAGTCAAAGCCCATTGCGCCCCTCTGACAGGAGAAACAAGCCAATACTGCATGCACACACAGGCTTGGGAGGTGGTGAGGACTGGGCTGCTGGGGCCTCCAGGTATGCCTGTGTGATCATGCTGTGTCCCCCAGTGCAACTAATGTGTCACAGTAGTGCCTAATCACTCACAAATCTCTCCTCCTTGCTGATGGCATCACCCAGAAACAGGTGCTCAGGACTGCTGCACAACCCAGCTTTCACCTTAAACACACAGGCTGGGGCAGATGGAGGTGAGACTGACACTGCCTGGAGGGAGAGCAGAAGGGCCGTGGGTTCATGCCACACTTGACTTCACGGCACCAGCAAGGACATCAGCACCTTCTCCACGCCATCCACCACACCAGCCAAGGCTGGTCCCTGGGTAGCACTAGCACAGGCCTCCAGCACAAGCAGGGCAGCTCTGGCTCCTTCTGGACTGACCCACATGCCCCTGGGCCTGATTCCCCAGACCCTGCTGAGCAGATTCCTTACCTTCAGCTCTCTGTCTTGCTGCTTGAACTCCTCATCTTCATCAGAGTCACACTCAGGAAACTGGTACACTTTAATGCCAAATTTGTCGATCTCTTCCCGGATCTGTGTCCATGCAAGACAAAACCAAAAGGATGCAAACTTCAACAATACAGAAATGCTGGGTTTATTCTGTTTATGCTACCATGGTTTGCTGCAGCCTACAGATGGCAAAAGGATTTGATGTTTCTTCCACAGTCAGCCTCTCTGCTGACTTCCCTTCTCACAGCAGAGCACAGCTGCAGTTGTATGTGCAGACACTGTGTACGTGTGTATATATACACACACACACACACACACAAACATGCTGTGCAGACACATAAATACATATCTCTATCTCTCCTCCCTCCTCAGCTCATCCCTGCCACTGCTTCATGTATAACTGTACAGAAAGAGCATCTCACCCTCTCTTTTAGCTTCCGGATCTCGGAGGGGATCAGGCAGTCGGCTTTGGCAATCAGGGGCACAATGTTGACCTTCTCATGCAGAGCCTTCATGAACTCAACATCCACAGGCCTCAGCCTGCAGCAGGGACGAGGGTCACTGTTAGCAAAGACACGCTGGGCAGCTCCCCCTCCAGCCTCTCTCACTCACCCAGCACAACGGGAAAAGGACAGCCAAGGGGAAAGGGAAAGGACTGTCAAAAGAGCCTGCAGGAGCACGGGGACAGCCCTCAGCTAGGGCTGTACCTTCAGGAAAGCTGTCTCCAATTTTAGCTGCTGAGTGTCCCATACAGACACAGGCTGGGTATTTGCTCCCTTGCAGGCCAAATACTGCCCAGGCCACAGCCTGGGGTGTCCCTCCAGCTGTCCTGTACCACAGGCAGCCAGCACAGCCCCTTCAGCTGCTCCAGGCTGGGCTGACACATGAGCCAGCAAGGGGCAGGGACTGAAGGCAGCCTAAAACTCCCTTTCCTACACATCAGTCCAGCTTGGCTAGATAGGAACATACAAGTCTGCATGACATTATTTCTCCTGATTTTCAAATCAGGCTGTAAGGCCCGAGGGAGATCTGCTCTGCCTGTTCACAGGCAGTCTGTCCTGCCAGCGAGGGGAAGGGAGTGCTGTGATGCTTAGCAGAGGGAGAACATCCAGACAGCTCCTCTCCCGTGCCAACAGCCCTGGCAGTGTACGAGCTGCTGCAGGGCAATCCTGGGGCACAAAGGTCTTCCCTCTGGACTGAGTCACCCCCCAGGCCTGGAATGTGGGCTCTCACCCATGCCCAAAGGGAGAGATGAAGTAAAGGCAGCAATGCACTCGGTTGTCCTGGATGTTCTTCCGGTTCAGGCCACTCTCATCACGGAAATACTGTTCAAACTGCTGGTCAATGTAGTCAGTGATGGGCTTCCAGCTGGGAAGGGCAATACAATCAAAACAAAATCATCAGTAGTGTCACCTGTCTCCTAATGACTGTGAGGTCAAGGACAAAAGGGAAGGCAGCAGTGCCCTGCTCACCACTCAGTGTTGTTCACAGCGTCTCCAAAGCCTGGTGTGTCCACTATGGTCAGCTTCAGCTTGACACCCTTCTCCTCAATGTCCACCGTGTGCTTGATGATCTCCACTGTCTGGTTGATCCTCTCTTTGAACAGGAGCACAGGAGTTAAAGCCAGGTTGTAATGCTGGGGTCCCCACTGCACCCATGACAAGCCAGCTCCCTCTTATCACTGAACACAGGGAGTAACACAGGTTTCAAAAAGCCCAGCTCATGCTCTAAGGAGCCTCAAGGGGCTGGTACTGCAGAAGGAGGCCAGCAGCAGGCAGACAGACTCCAAGAAGATACACAAACCTCTGAAGTGCCTGTAGCCCAGCTGTTCTGAACATTTTGTCTCGTCACTGGGGAAGGGGAATCCTTACCATACTCCAGCATCCAAGAACAAAAGACAAATCTCAACATCTCATCCCAAAGGGGGCTGCTCTGCAGCCTCATCTTCCCTTCAAAGGACAGAAGAGCCCTACAGCCAAACCATTTTTCTCGATTCTAGTGCCTTAGCAGACACAAAGGAGAGCAGAGCCACAAACAAGAGGGCTGGGATCCAGCCAAGCTTGTAGCTGCTGCTGAAGCACGGAACCACAGTGCCAGTCCTTAGGACAGTCCCATTCACCCTGCTTTGCCCCAACTTACCCTCTGCATTGAGGAGCTTTCTGTCTTTGTAGAGGTCTGTCAGGAACAGGCTATTCACCAGCGTGGATTTGCCCAGACCAGACTCTCCTAATTGACAGCGCAAAGGGGAGGAGGAAAAAGCAAGCAACATGACCCACTAATTGACTTACAAATGAAACTCTGAACAAGGCTTTGAATCCTGAGCCAGAGGAAATGAGAGAGACGAGCTGTCAGGAGCTGTTCATTGGCACTACATTTTTCCAGAAGTGGTAAAACTTGCTGCAAAATGTCTCAATCTTGTACAAATGCAATCTCCCAGCTCCCCCATTCTCCCCCTGCTTCCTTTCCCTCAGTCTCTGTTCAACCCTGCCTTCACCTCCCACAGCAGTCACTGCTGGAGGAAAAGCTTGCTGGAGTGGGTTGTGAGGGGTCAGGAGGGGTTTGCTCCTCCTGGGGAACTGCCACAGGCTGGGGAGCACAGCAAGGCCTGAGACAAGGACCAGAACAGAGTGAGGGGAGGATCCAGGTGCTATGGGAGCACCTAAGGGAAGTGAGGAGAGCTGGCTCCCACCACAGACCCGTCATGTGGCCCAGCCACCTCTACCCACGGGCAGTCTCACCTGCAACCATCAGGGTGAAGTCGAAACCCTTCTTCACGGATTTCCGGTGGACCTGGTTTGGCAGAGTGGCAAAGCCCACGTACTGCTTCTCATGGTCCTGTGGGGCAGAGGTGGATGGCAGCAGGTCAGAGTGTGCCACTCCTTCTGCTTGAGCCTCACACGCTGACAGCGAGTGGGACTCAAAAAGCCCCTGGGGCAGAGCCAAGGGCTGGAGGAGAGGCCGGTCCCTGCCCTGGCAGCAGTGCAGGGCAAGGCACACACCTCCTCTGGGCTTAGGGACTTGGCCCTTCCCACAGGTGGGCACAGAGGGACACGACCCTGCTTGGCCACACTCCCGGCAGCTTCCAGCACAGAGAGCACAAGGGAAAAGGCACATCTCACCAGAGAGCACATCCAGGGCTGCTGCTGACAGACACCCTTCCTAACTGCTTCACCTGCACAGTCAGGCTCCCTTCACAGCAGGGTCACCAAATGCCACCTCCCCCCAGGTCATTTCCACATCCTTCCCACCAGAGGCATGTGTGCTACATGATGGAGAGCTCTGTAATTAGCCCCTCGGGGCTTGCACTGTCCTGAGCCATGTCTAGAGGAAGGGACAGTGGCTCAGCTTCTGCTTGACCTGAGAGGGGATTATTTCTTGCTGTGTCACAGCCGCTCCTGGCTGAATAAGAGGAAATCCTGAGTAATCTCTTGTGTTATTTCTGAAGAGACCAAAGTTCAAGGAGCATGGGAAGTGGAAGGATGTGGAAATATTGATAATAGAACTAAGATGATTTTGGGGAGGGTATTATATTAAGTATTACTGGAGTGTTACCTACCACCCAACCACCCCCCAGACGCAGCCCCTTGTCACCGAGTGCACTTTCACAGCACAAAATCCACAGGCACCCCACAAGCATGGCACACGCTCTGTACAAGCACACTAAGCCATTCACAAATGCCTGAGCTAGAGACATGGTAGACTCTGCATTTCAACATCACTGAATATAATCATACCACTGGGATTCACACCACAGATACATCCATGGAGCCAAGAGTTCCTGAAAACCGGCCCTGGCTCCCATTCCATGGATGCCTTCAAGCACATGACTGCCCTCACCAATTCTCCAGGCACAGCAGGGGACACCTCCGTTCATAAGTTTAACTATCTCTATTCCTGGGCCACACACTCGAAGGAATGCAAAATATGATCCTGGGTGCCGAGCTTAGGGCAATGCTGACTTGCACCTATTTCCACACTGCAGACGGGCAACTCTCTACAGCTGCATGCCCACCTGTGTGAGAAGCCCTGAGCATCCTCAGTGTGACAGACTGCAAAGTTCCACTGGGGACACTGAGCAGGGAAGACAGCCTCCTCCTCCCAATTTATGGCTGCTCTGGAGCTGCCCACGGAGATGGAACAGATGTGGCTGATGGCATCATGGCCCGAGGACTCTGTCGCTACCTTCTGGCAGTTGAGGTTTGGTTTGGGTCTGAAACTTGGTCATTTTAGCCCTGAGTGATTGTAGCTTCTGATCTCCCTCACCTCCCATAGCTGAAGCAATGTTGTTTCGCCACCCCACAGTCCAGAAAGGCAGGAAGGGACAGAGAAAATGAAATTAGAGAAAAGGGGAGAATTAGAGAGTGCCTGAAGTACTCCCCTGGCAGCTGTAATGACTGATCTAAAAGGCAGTGACATCCCGAGCAGCAGCGCAGCGAGACCCCGGGTGATGAGTGATGGCAGCTCTGACAAGCTGCATGCAGCAAAGCAATGCTTGCCTGGAGGACACCACAAACTGCCACCCAAAGGGCTCAGCAGAGGGCAAATGAGGTGCACAAAGCAGAGTGAGAAACGTGATAATTGCAAGGTCACAAAAACAAGGCAGAAAAGACAGCTTCCAGCCTCTGTCTCTCAGTACCAGAGCTGCCTCACAGCTGCTTCACTTCCTGGGAAAACACATCCATGAGCACAGCCAAAGTGGACACGTAACAGCCAACAGCTCACAGTGAAAGATCCGGTGTTTCCCAGCAAGCACCGCAAATACACAACAGACTTCCCTTTTGTGCTTCTCCTGCCCTGATCTTTACCAGCCTTTGGAAAGACAACCATCACCTGCTCTCTCCAGTGACTTGACATGGGAAATAGTACTAGTAATGTGCTAATGAAACCAGAGCTGAGGCTTGGGGTGTGTTTCTCCTGTTTTGTTTTGTTTTTAACCTAGATGACTAAGGGCTGACAATGGAGACACTGGGGAGCTGCGCTCTGGTGCAACTCCACTAACTTCTGCCAGGTGTAACTGGCTGAACCTGATCTCATGTCTGCACAGCCCAGCCAGGACAGCGTGGATTTGCTGTACCTGCGCTTGCCTCCCCACAGCTCTGTGGAATCACGATACTCCAAACGAGCACATCCCAGCTGGTGCAGGACACTGCCCTTTACCCGTGACTCACGCAGTCGTTTCCCTTGCAGAAAGGAAGGTCAGTGCTGAGTGCAATACCAACAGAAGGGCTTCCCTCACTGTGAGGGGAAAAACGCTGTCTCCAGCCATGTCTCCCTCTGACCTGCCATGAATACGCTGCAGAGCCCTGTCAAGGGTGAAGGCAAGATATACAAGGTGAGCCTCCCTTCTTGTAACAGCCCTCTCTCAGGAACAGCAGTGTGGTCTCTACACCAGCCTTGACTTGTGGTTTTTCACTGTAAAGGTTCACATTTCACCTTCTCTTTGAGACACTCCGTGTGTGCTCCTATCCCAGTCATATTCAGGCACCATGACAGGCATGTACCACCACCTCTGCCAGCGTGGCAACGTCAGCATGGCGCTTAAGGAGCCCAAGTAGCCTCCTGAGCCTGGTGTGTGCCTTGCTCAAAGCTCTACACTGCTCACCACCCCCAGCTACTATCTGCAGAGCAACCATGCATGGGGTGGAGGGGCCTGGGAGGGCTACTGACAGAGGCAGGGGGCTTTCTGGGTTATGAAAACATAAAATCCATTCATAGATCAGAGGCCAGGATGGAGGGAGTTCCTAAATGCATCACGGCCCCCTCCCTGTGCTCTTGACCCTCACGAGCCAGGCCCCATCAAGCTGACAAAAGCCATGACAGCTGGTTCACGCACTGCGCTTCCCTTGCCAGCTCCAGCTGTCGGGAAAGGGCCTCAGCCAGCCAAGCCAGCGGCCCTGTGGCACAAGGAGCCCCTCTCCCACTGCCTGCTCCATGCTGCTGCCTTTGTTCCCACTGGCATCCCGCTACCACGTGCCTGGGAACGTGCCCCCCACACCACCACAGCGGCCACCAAGAGCTGTGGCCAATCTTTGGGACGCTGACACAAACCAAAGCATCCCAGGCCAAGCAAAACACACCCGTACTCTCCTTTGGCACACGCTTGCTGGTTCAGCAGACATTACAGCAACATGTCACATCCTCACATCCTCTAACACCCGGCCGAGGTGGCCAGGGCTCCCCTGGCAGCCAGTGCTCTCCCTGGGAGTTCAAGCCAAGCAACAAAGCCCTGGGTGGGCTCAAGCCGTGATCCTGTTGGGGGCGTAGAAACATTCAGGATGTGCTGCACAAAGGAGAAGCTAGCCTGGTACTGAGGTGTTCACAGGGTTGTCTGCACCTCCAAGTACAGCCTCCATCACTCCTGTCCTTCCCAACTCCCTCCTCACATCTGTGGTGGATGTGCTGTTTAGACCAACCCAGATCCCACGTGACTTCACCATTCAGCCTGGGGATGAAAGGGGCCTTGCTGGGTATATTCAGAAGGGCTAAAATTAAACATCATGGGACCACAGCAAATTTGAAGAATAATCCCTATCAAGCTCCGGAGCAAGCCCCAGAAATGATGGAGCTGTGCTAGGAGCGTGGCGCCTCTGCCTCCGCAGGGGGCAGGGGCCCTGTCGGTGTCAGAGCCCTCAGCACAAGGCGTCCAGCTCCCTCCCAGGCAGCCCTTCCTCCAGCCTTTCCCTCGGCCAGGCACGGCCGCCACATCCGCGTCTGCACGAACCAGCACAGCCCAGCCCTGGAGGAGAGGCAGACCCTTTGCTTCCTTTCATTGCAGAAGGCTGCATAAATTCATAACACGAACGGCCCCCGAGGCATCTGCCACGGACATCTGCTCCTCGGGCCTGGGGCTGAGCACAGGAGTATCGGCAACACCACTCACCCACCAGCATTTGCCGAAGAGAAGGAAAGCGGCCAGCAAAGCACAGCATTAACACATTGTTAATTAACACAGATCGGACCTCGTGTGGGCATACACAGCGCTGACTCCTGCCCGGAGCCCCCCCACGCACACAAACGCCATTCACACAGGGAATCACAGCATCGAATAACCGCACAAAAGCGTCGCGCATCTGGCAGCTGCCCACCGCGCCCCCGCGCCCGCGGGGGCTGCTCCCCTCCTGGCCGTGCCGCCCTCCCTCCCTTACCGGCGTCTTTCCGCTCCTCTGCTCCCCAGAGGTCTCATCTTGTGCTGCGCGCGTCTTGTCGGGCACCATCCTCCCCCCTCCTGTCCCCGCTGCTCCCCGGCTCGGCAGTGCTATAAATACATCCCTGTACCTTCAGCTTGCCTGGGTGGCTTCGCTGTGCCTGCGTCCGGGGAGACAGCAGCCGCTCCACTAACCGCTCCTGAATAATGATCGAATCCATAACCGCGGCTGGCAGGACGGACGGACAGCCACCGCGGGCCAAGGAAAAAACCCCAACCCATGTGTTCCCTCCCAGCCTTCGCTAAATCCATGCGGCAGCCCCCCCGCCTACGCGTGCACACACACGCAGGGCTGGCTCGGCTCGCCTCGGTGCCGAGGCGAGGAGGAGAGCCGAGGAGAGGCGAGGAAAGGCGAGGAGGCTCCCAGGCAGCTGCCCGGGATTTCCTGCCTCCGCCCGTGCCGCGGGAGGAGCCTGCCGGCGGGGACAGGACAAAGGCCACCGCGGCCGCAGGCCAGAGGCGATGGCTGTCGCCCCGCCAGTGTCCCGCGGAGAGGCTGCGCACGTACCGGATGCTGCCCCTGCCATCGGTCTGACTCCGCCTGACAGATGGGCCTATTCAGCTGCAGGATTTCTTACATGCCCTGTCTGACGCGGCCGAGACAAAGGTTTGCTGGAAGAAACCCGCTCTCAGCAAAAATGTGCTGCTTCTGGCTGTGTGGGTGAAGGTCTCAAGGGTCCACAAACACCCAAAAAGCAAAGTTCGAATATAACCCCCAGAGAGCAGTCCTGCTTGATGTGGATCTGTCCCCACGTGGTGCAGGCTGATCTCCTGTCTAGTCCAGGCTCTATTGCAGCCTCATCTCCGAATGCAATTGGAATAGCAGCAGATGCATCCTGGATCTTGGAGCAACCATTCAAGGTCTGAAGACGTTTCAGAATAAGGAAGTATCTGTGTGTTCATTAAGCAGATGAACCCAACCCAACAACAGCCCAGCACACCAAAAAAGTCATTCAAATATCAAGTCTGGGTTCTGAACCTTTCTATAAAATATGCCTTCCAGCTTTTCTGTGCAACCATAGAAACTGAACAGGAATTTATGTAAAACAGACAAAAAGCTCTTAATTTCATAAAATCACACCATTCTGGAAACCAGGAGGTTAACACCACAGCATGTATAATGAAGTGACAGGAGATGACAGCACTGGTGGTGCTGGAGGAACCTGTCCCTTGCCCCACGGGTTCCTGAGCAGCTTTCTGCTCACCAGTGGGAAGGACAAAGGCTGCAGCCACACTCCTGCCTCGCTCTCAGCCAGAGCTCCTGCTGCTTCTCTGGGATCTGCAGGGCTCCAGGAGTGACTACACAGAGTGCCAGACCAGCAGGGCCCGCCCTGGTCACCTTGGGCCACAATCCAGGGCCTCCACCATGTACCCCAAGTCTGGCTGACACCAGGTTCTGTTATAAGCTACTGAGTCACTATAAGGTCCAGTGGCTGAAGTCTGAGAGCAGCTGTGAGTGTGCAAAGGAAAGAAGAGGGGAAAAACCTGCAGTGTTTTACTCATGATGCCATCCTGCAATCTGATCAAGGGTGATGTCAGGCACAAGGTCCTAAAGGCTGGTGAAAATAAATGGAGGAGAACTGGGAAGCACTCCCAGAGCAGGAAAGCTCCTGCCATACAACAGCTGTCATACGACACGGCTGAAACCCTTCTCCAAACCACCCTGCTCCGCCAGCAGCATCCTTAATTACACCCACTGAGTTTTGTTCGCAGTTGTTTCTGTGTGTAGCAGTCAAGCAGAAGGCCTGGACTGAGATCCAGGTGTGGCAGGAATTGTCACTGCTCAGAACACGTCCCTGTTTGGCGGCTCTGCCCTCACTCTGCAGCATTGCTCCATCCCCAGGGAGCTGACAGCCCTGCATTGGTCTCCCAGCTCAGTGGTGGGTCAGGCCATGCTCATGACACCTCTTCTTCCTCCTAGATTCACCTAATCCTTGCGTTCCAGGACCGGGGGACCCTCCCACCAGGGTCTGCAACTGGCACTCAACTGAGAAGCAGTGACGGCACCGTGTTCCCTGCACTGGGCAGCAAGAGCAATGGCTTGTGGCACACCCAAGGTGCATCCAAACCTTCTGAAGATAACAGGAAGCTTCACCAGTCCTTCCACACCATAAACCACAATAGCTGCAAGCAAACCCTCTCCAACCCCCATGAATTCTCATGGCTTGGAAAACCCTTGTCTGAGGGCCACAGGCCACATGGCCACCAACCACAAGCATCTTCCAAAAGCACATGGAGACACGCTGTGTCCCCACGAGCCCACTGCACCGAATCAGAACATTCTTTTGGGCTGGGATCACAGATGAAGTCAACAACAATTTGGTTGCGACAAAACCACAGTGTTGTTCATGGCCCCAGGAGCTGTGCTGACAGTGCAGAGAGGAACAAGGAACTACTGTCTCCTGAGTGCCTTGAGCTCTCACACATCACACATGCTCTCAAGACTGGCAGCCAGGGAGGAATTCCAGTCAGAAGGCCATGCCCAATAACTCAGGGAGCAGATTAGGAAAAGAAACAGAAAAGTAGATCTTGGCTACAGAGATCATCTTAAGACTGAGTGGCCAATGCAATGGCTTCCAAAATGCTGAAGGACAGTCAGCTGGTCTCAGCCTCTCCTGTCCCTCCTAGAGATGCTCTCCTGGCATCCTCAGAGTCACCAAACCATAAATGACAGACTTGTTTGTGTCCCTCAGATGTGCTGCATGACACACCCAGAGTTCAGGGTTGGCTCAGGCTGATCTGTGTCCAAACTTCCCAGAGAGCCAATCCAATCTTGTTTTGCTCCGTCCTTTCTGATCACAATCCTTTTTCTACGCAGCCCTTAGAAATGTCCACTGTAAATCCTGCCCTGCTCCTCCAACAAGGACTCTGATGTACACCGTCCTTAAAAGAAGAAAACCACAGGATGTCTCATGCAGTGTGCAGCAGAGCTCAGCAGAGAAAAACTTGGCACTTCCAAGATGTAGAGCAAATCCAAAGTGTTTTCTTCCACTGGCACCTCTAAGCTCCTTTCCAGACAGATGCTCGGAGCAGCAGCAGCCCAGGGGTCAAACTGGCTGCAGGATCCAAGTTTCTGAGTGTCAGAGCAGACAACCCCAACCTGCCAAACAGTCCGCGAGGGCAACACAGGCATGGGGTGCACCAAGTCCTTCCCACTTCACAGACCAGCTCTTTGGCAAACTGTGGAGGACAGCAGAGAAGTTCTCCACCTATAGGGGAGCTGTTTTCTGGCTTAGGGACTGCAGTGCTCAGGCTCCATCCTTGGTGAACAACCAGGAGCATGTCATGGAAGGCAAAACTTCACCTGATCCAGACAGACACTCTTGAGAAAACAGAGCCAGGAGACGAGGTCCCACCAGGGATGCACCCAGCCAGCCTGGCCTGCATGGAAGAGTGGTGAAACTGCACATCCATGGCTTGGCATGGTCAGCACAGGCACGTAATAACAGCATTTATGTTTCTTCCTCTGAAGCAGCTAAGCTATTTTCAGAATTCCCCACAGAAGGGAAATTTTCTTCCTGGCTGTTTTCTAGGACAAAAGGAAAGGCAGTTCCAGAGAAGCTGTTTGCTCAAACTGAACAGGAGGAGCAGCAGGCAGCAAACCCATTCCCAGCTTGGACCAGGGCAATGGAAGCTGAGGAACAGCCAGTGTCCTCCATGCAGGTGCATAGCTGGGAACCTCCAGGGCTCAGTTACCACCTTCTTCTCCTGCTGCCTCCTCTCCCACTATAAGGAACATCAGTGCTGACTTCAGACAGATGAATCTCACGGGTATTGCAATGTCTGAACTCTGCTGCTCCATCACCAGCAGAGCTGCACACTCACCCTGAGGCTCCTGCCGACCTGATCCAAGGGAAAAAGCCTTGCTGATCTAAACTCTGATGAATAATTTAACCTCAGACTTGCAAGCAAGTCTCCATGTAAGTAGCTTCTGGGAGCATCAGAGCCCTGACGTTTTAGCAAGGCTTCATCCTGTGATACTCAGGAAAAAGCAAGATACCAGACCAGAAATGCAGAAATCCCAAAGCACAGGATTAATCCCCTGTATTTTCAGTGCCACAAGCACAATCTGCACAGCAGTCAGATCTCATCTTTTCTTTTACCTATCCCACAGGTCAAACTTTTAATTTCCGCTCAAGGATCGCTGCTGCTTTGTCACATAATCCCTCCAGAAATGTATAAAATTCTATTTCAAAGGTATTTATGCTCCCTGCTTCCACTTGAAGTGCCTCGTGCTTCCCGAGAAGCACTGTGTGACTCATGCCATGCCTCCACTTCCAGCTCTTAAAAAAGAGCGACGACCGTAATTTGCCTCCTGCTTGTTTAAACTCGTGACTCGCTCTGGAGCGAGTTCACAGATCTTCTCACACCCAGCTTCTCATTTAGGATAATCTGCACGATATAACAAACTGGGCAGACGTGGAGCGGGCTGGATGTCTTCCGGCAGCCCCTCGGTGGCTGCCCGCTCCCCTGTGTCCGCGGGAGGACGGCGGTGCGGTACCGGAGCGCTCCGCGGGAGGGAGGAGCCGGCCCGCGCAAGGGCCGTGTCCGAGCCGGGAGCGCCCAGGCGGCTTCCCCGGCCGCGGCCACACGGAAATCAACGTACAGGTCAAACCCGCCGCCCTCGCTGCTTCCTCCGGTTGCGAACACACTCCTTAGCACAGAACAGAGGTTTCCAAATTTAGCCCGTTAAAACAGAAGGAGAAACCAGGTGGTGCAGGAAGGTCTGCCACAGTCTCGGCACTACTGCTGCTCATCTCTCCCTCCGATTCATCCTCCAGCTCTGCAGTACAAATCAGGCTTAAATAGATGGCCGGCTTCTCATTTCAAAACTACAGCTGGGAAAACCAGGGAGAGGCAGAGCAGAGCCCTGCCAGCCCTGGGAAGCCAGGAATATGTTTGCGAGACAAACGGGTACGCATTGCTCTGAGACACAGAAGCTGGCTGGGCTGAGAGCGGTTTGGTGGACGAGGATGGAAAATAATGGTGATTTATCCTCTGCAGTGGAAAGGAACTGCTTCTTCCAGCTCTCAGGTATCTCCATCCAAATGACAAGAACATCAGCTTTGGAAGTTCTGGATGCATCTTAACACACATGAATAGGAAAAGGTTGGGGACGGGATCCTACAGAAGATGCAGTTTACGTTACAGGTAGTGGTCCCAATCCTGCGATCCTTACTCACCGAGTAGTCCCTTTGAAATAGAGACGACTGCTCACGTGAGTAAGGGATGCAGGATCAGGCCTGTCTACCAAAGAGGCTGAATCCTGACCTGGAGAGGACATGACGGCCTCTGAGCAATGTGAGACACCTACACCTGGTCCAGCAGGAGCTGATGCGAGGGCATCACAAGGGAAGACAGTCCAGGCTGGGGCACCACACCTGCAAACAGCACACTGAGCACAGACCATGGAGAGCAAGGCAGTGGACAACAAAGGCGTTCCACTCAAGCAGAAATTCTCCTGATTCATTCCCAACTCACCCATCTCATAGATACTCCTATGTCTGCAATAAGATCTTTCTTAACCCTGCTGTCCTCTCAGCAGGCTCCTGAAAACCTTATTGGGAGAATGAAAGCCAACTGTCTTGGAAGAACTCCCAACCTCTATCTTCCAACTACAATTAACATAACTTTAGGAGTAGCTGATGCCCACAAGAGAGGAGAATAAGCCAACTCAGCTCACCAAATAATTTTAAATTTCATTAATTAAGGGAGAAAAGGCAGCTCTCTAAAGCAACCTTCAGTTCTGGGAGGCACCCAAGGAGCGAAAAGCTGGCCTCAGACTCTGTGAGCAATAACCCTGAAAAGCTCTGCAGAACAAGGAGGTAGAGGCACCTTCTTCTTCCTAAGGGGTCTCCTGCAGATATTCCAACAAGGACTCAAATGCCCAGGCTCCAGCCACACACCCTCCCTCCCTGCTGGCAGCTGCCTCTGTACACTCAGTAACATGCCAAGTCCTTGTGCACCTTGAGACAGCAGAGGCACACAGGGACCCTCCCCTTCCTTCCCACCCTCACTCACCCCTGGGCTTGCAGCCCCAGCCTTGACCGAGATGAGCCTGCTGAGAGGGAGCCATGCACTCACCCTCCTCCCTTTGCACCAGCACAGCTCTGCCTGGGCTCCAGCTCCATCTCCACACAACACAGCCATACCTGGCTGCCCAGTGCTGTCCCTCGGAGCCCCACGGGCCAGTGTTCCTGGGGAAAGCAGCTGTGTGCCTTCCAGTCTGCCCTGGCTCACTGTGATGTGTGCTGGACCATCTGCTATCCCACAGGGGACCCCCGGGAGCCCGTTTCCCAGCCCCACCATAAAAACAGTCTGTGCAAACGTCATTGCCCACATCAGTCTGCCCAGGGCTGGGCCCTGTGTCGGGACTAGCATCTGTCTTTGCAGATGGATAATTAGATTCCCTTTCCATTTCCTTTCCCTTCCTGATGGTTTCTCTGGCTAACAGTTCCCCCGCAGCCCTGCACAATCCAGCAGCATTAGTCAGAGGGAAATTCTGCTCCCTTCCTCCCAAGGATGTTGTTCTTGGTTCAATATGAACAGCAGAATGAACTCCATGATGATTTGAGTGCTTCACTGCAGTAGCATTTGTCCTTTTCAGCCTGGCAAACGCAGACTTCCCTCCCATAGCTGCACCCTGCTCCTTTTCCCCAGGTGACACAGAAATCACAGCGTGAATTCAATGAGTGTGATGTTGGCAATTGGAAGCAATTAGCTAATCAGCAGAAATACACAATCAGATGGACTGGGGTTGCAGCACACCCCCGTTTATGAGCAGTGGTGCCAAACACTCCTTTTGGGCAGGGCCTAAAGAAGCGTACCTGATTCTCAGCCATGGTGTGAGATGCTCTCAGAAAAAGATCATAACACCCTCCTGCAGGAAACCTGAGGAAGAGATGGAGCAATGATGAAATTGGGGTAATTTAACACAGAGCTGTATCTCAGAGCTCCCAAAGAAGGAGAGGACTGTGTGCTCAGATGACGTATCCAAAGAGATCCTCACTGAGCACACAAGATTGTCTGTCCTCCCCTGCCACTAAGAAGTGGCTTTCTGGGAAGCAGTACTGAAACCTGAAGCCCTGATGGTTGCACAAGCCTCCCTAGGACCTGCAGAGATGCACAGACACATCAGTTCCACCTGACACAGAGGACTTATCCTGCTGGGATCCACAACTTTCCCACAGTTTCTCCCTCACAGGAGATGTACAGACTGCAGCTTTCAGAGACAACCTGTCAATTCTGTCCTCTTGTACCCTGTGACATCCTGTGTTCTCCATGGGCAATGTCCTGAATCCATGCAGAGCACGGAGCTCACAGCCCTCCAGTGCAAACCCTCGAGACTTCCAGCAGCTCCACATCACTGCCTGGGCTTTGTAGCTTCTATTCTGCACCTGGCTGCAAAAACCAAACTGCTGCCCGCTCCATGCAAGGGGCTTTGAAATGCCATTCAGAAGATTCCAGGAGCTTGCAGCCGACTCTCTCCCCTGTGATCCATGCCAGCCCACTGCTGGCTGCCCACCAAGAGCTGGATGGAGCATTACCCAGCTGTGCCAGGCTCTCAGGCCATGAGGCTGAGACACTGCAGCCATCGAGCAGTCAGTGCCTCTTGCACCATTTGCAGCCTGGCTGGGTTTCCCAGGGCCTGGCACACACTGGTGCCCACACTGGATCACGGCAGCAGCGAGGCACGATGTTCCCAAAGGGCATCACAGGCCTGGCTGCCCAAGGAGGTCCCCAGCACAGCTGTGTTGGGGGCCACTGGCACAGCTGTGGGACCACCCAGGCAGATACAGAGCCTGGCAGTTTGCTGCATGAATGAAGAAGAAAAGGTAAGGGCAGCGAGGCAGCTGGGGACCAGGATTGTTCCCCACTTGCCTGTGACTGTGCAGCCATCCAGCATTCACATCGCTCCTTGTACCCTGCCATCGCAGACACTGAGGCTGTGCCTGGGGGGCAGCTGTCAGAATAATCAAAAACAGAATCAAGAATGCTTTCCAACACCTTTCTCTCCCCTTCTCCATCACCTGCTTGCTCCAGCAAACACCAAGCCTGGTTACACCTTTGCTGCACAACTCACCACTTCCCTGTGCCCTGCAGCGTGACTGGAGATTCACATTTTATGTGATGATTGGAGAAAACTTCAAGTCACTGAACATCTAAATCAAACTGTGCTGTCAAAAGGAATTTAAACGAAGTTTCTTCCAAGCTTAAGAGTAATAGTCGGTAACTGCTGAGTGTTGCTTCTCCTTATCAGGGAGATGTTGACCAGTATGGTAAAAATAAGACTAGATAGTCTGAGTTTGTAGTGAAACAGAGTAAACAACCTTAAATGAAGAAGTATATGGCTCAGAGTCTCAGCAGAGGTTGTGTCAGATACTAGAGGGCTCCCCATGCCCTTCCATAAAACAGGTGTGAATTGCAAGGTCTGGAACCCACAGTAAGGATGACCGCACAGATCATTTACCAAGACTGGTGGACACTGACAGGTCCTGGTGGCTCTGCAGTGCCCAGATGAACACTCTGCCTGAGGCTGCTGCAGGACACAGCACAGTTGGCCGTGCTGGGGGGTCAGCTCAGCAATCTTGGTGCTCTTGCGACAGAGGGGCAGTAACAGGCACCCCGGCACTGAGGCAGGAGCCCAGCACAGCCCACACAGCAGCCCTGTCTGCTTCAGTCCAGCCCCAGACTTCATTAGCAGTTTTGCAGCAGTGAGATTCCTACTAACCGCTGAGATGGAGCCATCTGTTTCCATTTATGTGCTGGCGCACAGGAGCAGCTACACAGCAAAAGGACTCTAGAGAGGGTTTGCTCTCCTGAGCACCCAGGGAGTGAAGAGCCAGCCAGCTGGGACAGAGGCTGAATTCACCCTCCTCAGTGACCTAATACCTCCTTCTGCAAAATGAACACCTGGGAGGCACTGCAGCCCTCCCCCTTTGATTTTGTGACCAAGCTCCATCATTAATCCACCTACAGGCCACTTCCCTGAAGGCACAGAGGAGTTGCTCTCAAGTCCAACTACACCAAATTACTGCTCTGCATGGCACCACAGCAGAGGAGGGGTTGATAAAGCTGTTCCCACATTTCTTGGCCTGCCCTCTCAAAGCCAAAAAGAATCTGCCACTGATAAGCCAGGATCCCTAAATTAACAGCTACCAGGCCCTGGTGTTTTCTAAATCAGGGTCCTGCAGAAATCATACTATGCAAAGAAATCTTTACCCAGACAGCTTTTCCATGCATTCATTTTTATGTACACACTGCTTGGGCCAACCACGTACCCAGCTGCCTCACAAAAGAGCAAAATGTGCTGGTGGTGCCTGTGCAGCACAAAAGCAGAGAGTGGAGATGAAAATGGCATCAGGTACCATGGGCGGGTCTAGGCAGCTTCCAAAAAGGGTAGAAGAGGAAAGGTATAAAAACTGGGGACACCCTGTGTGGGAAGGGCTATGGAAGTATTGGTCCTGCCTGGCAGCTGAACTTTGGGAGGACTTTGCTTTACCAGTCACACCTGCTTGGGAGGGAAAATAGTCTTCTTGCTCAACAGGAGGTTTCATACTATAAAACAGATTGCTTAATTCTTGGCAGTTTGTGTTCGGCAACTACCCTTTTCCTGTGTTTGCTGCTTCCTCTCTGAGTACACATTTTTTCAGAGCCAGAAGAGGTATTATGCTCCTCTCAGCCTGCCCATGGGCGCTGCAATTCTCTTCAGAGATTCTTTCCATTTGGAAGATCTGCTGCCTCTGGTGGACTCACAACAACAGCAGAGAGCAGCAGAACATATACTAAGTTCTCCTTTCCTTCACAACAAAATCTTCCTAGTCTTGACTGGAGAGAGCAGAAGTGAGTGTTCCTGGAGAGCAGACCGTTCCTGGAGAACACTGTTCTTAGGTGAGAAAGGATGGAATATCAGGACATAGCATGAACAAAACACAGCAACAGTAACACCCTGTGATACTGCAGTAGCAGCAACTGGCTGGACAAAACTGCCACAAAACCAAAATCCTAAAGCATCCTACCCAGCTTCATGGAGAGATCCTTCCCAACATGATCTTGTCTTACTGGCCCAATCCCATCACCAGCTTTCTCTGCTCTATCGTGTTTTTGATTATCTCACCTCCAACCACGCCCCTCTGGAGAGGGCAGATCTGGATCACTTGGCAGGCACCACCATGCTCACCCCCCAACAACATAGCACTGGTGCTGCAGCCAGGGGTGGGAGAGCAGCCAGACCTCAGGTCCGTTCTTAATAGCTGAAAAAGAGCTTTCTCTAAAGTGTATCCTCCTGTAGCTCATGTGTCTGGTGTAACAGCCCAGGCACAGGAGCTTCCTTTGCTTCTCCAATCTGCCTTTGCTTTGCCATCACACATTGTCAAGCTGTCCCACTCAGCCCTGCTCTGCTGAAATCTCCCCAGGACACATTTCTCCTCAAAGCTCCAGAGAGAGTGACATTGCCATCCTGCTCCATCACAGCCCTGTCCCAGTCACCCTGAGCCTGCTCCCAGAGACTTAAGACATTGCAGAGAGCGCACACAGCTTCAGGCCACAGAGCACAGGGCTGTGGAACCTGAGAGACCAGGGGAGCCCTGCCTGCTGCAGTTCCCGGCCCCCCGGGCAGAGCTGTGCTCAGGCAAGCAGGATCTGCTGCCAAGACCTCCCCCAGTGAGGGAAGAACCAGTGACCCTGCCCCAAATCAGGGGAGGCCCTGAGCAGCACAGCAGGGCTGGGCACAGGGCCCTGAGTTACCATCGCAGCTCCAGAGCTGACAAACCTCCCAGCAGAGGCAGCGCCTGGTACAAAGCCTCTTTTGTTCCTGACACACGAGCCCGCTCCAGGCTGCCGCCGGGACACATCTTTCTTGTGCCCTCCTGACATCAGCAGCAGGCAAGGCTTGGGGATAACGGGGATAATGCTGCTGGGGCTCACACACAGAGGCTGCAGATGCAGGGGGCTGCCAAGGTCCTGAGCCCTGCCAGGCAGCCAGTGCTGGCACCATGCATCCATCACCACTGACAGCAGCACGCACCTCCCCTGGGGCTCCACTGACCCAAACTCCTTCTCAAAGACATGGCACAGCTCCTCTGTAACCCAGCCAGCACCTGTCACCTGTCAGTGCACTTCAATGCCATGGGCACAGCTGTGGGATGCTGAACAGAGGGGAAAAGGGGGCGTTTTAAACACAAAATACCTGTTTGTCCACACACTTTGAGATTGTTTCATCATGTATATGGAGATAATTCTGAGGCAGGAGGGAGGAAAGTCTGCAAACTCTTGTCCTCAGTGTGACATGGTCACAACAGGATTCATTTTCAATCCCTGCTCCCAGTTCAACAGGGAAGAGGGGCAGGAGGGCTGCAGAAAGTCTCTTGCTAGATCCCAAGAATGGTTAAACTCTCCCTGTTAAGCAGTGGTGGGAGAGGAATTTATATCCAAGCAAGAGTCTTGATGCCACCTGGGACAAGGCCAAGAGAAAAGCAAATTCTTCCAGTCAATTTATCCCCCTCCAATACTGCCTGCCCAGCTACAGGGAGTTTCTGCAGCCACAGAGACATGAGAAAAGACTGCTTTTATTTTCCCAGCCATAGCCTACCACAGCCCAGCATCTCTTCAGCTGGAGCTGGAGCCAGAAGACAACTAAGCTTAAGGGGAAGTGACTGGACACCCCCACACAGCTTGTGAGACAGCACTTGGAAGCTGTCCTTACTGAAAAACATGGACATTTACTGAAGTCCAGAGCTGCATCTGGCAGACCAGCTCCAGCATCCAGGATAGAGCTGGGTTTGCTGGACACCAGCAGAGTCCAAGGACTCCAGGCTCCATCTGTGCAACAGAAAATCTTGGCCACCTCAAAATAGCAAACATCAAGGCAGGAGGAAGGGCCCTTTGCCATGTCAGGAAGCAGAATTATCTGGTAGTTTCTGCAAGTAGCATCTGTGGCCTCACGTGCTCCTCATCACTATCTGGACCTGCAGCTGACACCCCAGCTGGCTCCCACCCCATGCTCCAGATCCTCAGATCTCCCAGGTTTCTCACTGACATCTTGGGTTCTAAAAAACAAAGCCTTCAGGAGGGCTCCGATCCCCTTTTCTGCTGATCCACAGGGTCCTCAGATTCAAAGAACCCAGCAGGGACTTTTCCATCCATGCACACACCTTCAGCACCTTTCCACACAGCACACAACACACTTAGAGTGTTTTTCAGCTGGGCACAGCTCAGCACCCTGCAGGACAGGGCTGGACCTTTCATCAGGAACTAACTGCTCTGACATGTCCAGCTGTGTTTTTTGGACTCTGCTTCTCCTTCCTACTTCCCCCCACTCCAGCATGAAGAAAGATGAGAACAGAAAGATAAAAACCCCCAGAGCCACTACCCACTTCCCGCCCCCTTGCACCACTGTTCACCACTGGGCAGGAGGCACAGAGCTCTCCTGGAGCCTCAGCCCCTCGCCTGCATCATTCCAAGAGCATCATAAGCTCTGGCTGGGCCTCCACACACTGCTCCACCTCAGAGCTGGAGACAGATGAGGTCACCTCCAGTCTGAAATCACTTCCCTTCTCAAACTGCTCCCAAGACTGTGCCACAGATTAAAAAGAGTGGGATGGGTGGGGAGGGAAACCCAAACCAATGGAGCATGTTCCCCATTAAGAGCTCAACACTTAATTTATCTCTGCCTCCCAGTCGACTGCCATCCGAGCCCTCCACCCTCCCTCCCTCCTTCCCCTGCAAGAACAAACCTGGCAGAAACTGCTCTGAATTAACGGCAGGGTATGGCACAAGCTGCACGGGACTACACTCGAACCCCGAATCCCCAAATCCAAACCCAAGCAGAGCAGTGGGGAAGAGTCACAGCTTGGTGCTGTCAGATGAGCTCAGCCACACTGCTCTGCCTTGTGCCAGCTCCAATTGCTGACCTCCAGCTGCAGCAGCCCAACTCTATCTCCCCACGCACACAAGGTTGGAAGTGGTTTTACTGGCAATGCAGCACTAAGCACCAGCACCACCACCCTGTGGTTTCTCCAGTACAGCCCCATTCTCCACTGTACAAGTGACCACACTGGCCAAGGTGGCAGCAGGATTCTCCCGCCTGGATCAGACAGCACAAATGCCTGAGGAACCAGACTGAGAAAGGCAAACGAAAATTAAGGTCACTGGGAAATGGGACTCCTAAGGAAAAAGCCTTGCAGTGGCCACACTTGGCCAGGAGAAACCAGACTGACAGTTCAGTGGCATTCTTTTAAAAACACATTGACCACAGATGAATCAGTGTCTCATTGTTAGAAGCTCTGACCCGACCGCAGTACCCAGCAGTGCCTCAGGCAGTAACAGCCACCACACATCACTGTCATCCACACACACTCCTACACAGTCATGGGTTTTTCCCCTCACCCCAGACTTTGCTCAACACAAGAAGGCACCCAGGTTTTGTGAGTCTCTTCCAGAATTCCCAGCCTCGCTGCCATGGCAGCCATTGGATGGGCCCATTTTGTCAGCAAATACAGCTGCTGTGATCCATACCCTGTTCAGAATCCAGTCCAGTTCACACATGCACATGGCCTTGGCCTCACTGGTGACACAGCAGCCACTGGGCACGACCCCACAGGGTGATATGAGCTATTGCAAATGCAGTGGATAGAGGAACAAGGGGCAGAGCATGCTCGAGTGCAGCAATGGATCACATGCTGCATAATTTTAGACTTTCTTCAAGCAGATGGAAGACTGAGTTGTGTGTGCTGCCAATTCTGTGATAGTTTCTTTGGATCACACAACAACCTTGGGGCTGAACAGCAGGAGAAGTACAGCATGACTGCATTTCCCAGAGAGCACTTTGCTCCTCAGCCTCTTTCCAGAGGCCAGACCTGGGACAACAACCAGTCAAAACTGCAATGAAAATGAGACCTTTCTTCTTGTGGGCTTCAGCCCTTCTAGAAGCAGTGGCACTAGAGAAAGGAATCTCTCTCAACCCCTGGCACCAGGCAGGGACCTGGGCTGTTCAGGTAGCTCCTCTTCAGCATAGACAAGGAATAAATACACTGCAGGACAAACAGGTTTCAGCAGATGAAGCAGCAGGCTGTTCCCACCTGGCTGCATTCCCACCAGCTTCTTTCTGCCAGTTCTGGCTTCACACCTGTAACTCAGTAAGTTGCCAGCAGAAGTCATCAGCACAGTGGGGACCTGGTGGAGAAGTGACTGTCCAACAGACAGGCTGCCTTGCTGGGGAGATGAGGAACCACAGAGCTTCTACACAGCAGTGCCTGCGAGTTCCCAGTGGGACAGCTCCAACAGCAGTGAGTGGAACAGGCTGTGCTTCACACCCACCGCCCTGAGAAACACCAGCAGGGAAGGGACAGGTGTGAAGTTGAACATTTGGGCTAAGGGGAATCCTGAGGCTCAATGCCTCTGGGAAGCTTTAGTTGTGGTGTGATTGACCCACAGGGGAGCAGAGCCACTCCTCCATCAAAGTATGCTGTGTATCCCTGAAAATCATGGCCTCCAGACAGAAATGCCTCTAGACAGAGCTGTAATATCCTGGCCTTTAGTTCCACCACCTCTGAGCATAGAGAACTTCACTGCAAACACCCACACCTGCCCTGGCTGGGCCAGTGCTGTCTGAGCCCTTTAGGATCTGGTGCTGGAAAGCACTGAAGAAGGGTCACGCTCCTCACCCTGCACCCAGACACCCTGGAGAGCTCCAAGCCACGTTTCTGTCCCCTGCAAAAGGTATCAATACAGCAAAAGATGAGATCTACAAGATCTCATCTCAGCAAAGCCTGTGTGAGTTTTCCACGCTCTGACAAGTCTGGGTGAAGCAGAGACAGGCACATGGGAGCATAAGGCCTCAGGGCAGTGCACTGCCTAGCTCCTCGGCCCTGGATTTGTCATGCAGAGAGCAGACTGCAGTCAGCTCCACGCTCCCAGGGAGCACATCCCTGTGTCAGGGTGCTGAGCTGGAGCACAGAGGCAATCCCAGGCACAGAGGACCCATGCTCAGCACACAAGACAACTGCCAGGCACACAGAGCAGTCAGAAAGCAGCACAGCCACTGTGATAAACAGTGACCATCCACTAGCCAGCTCCCGCCAGGGAGACACAGAAGGGGTTTAAGGAGAAATCTGAAGGAAAATAAAGAGGACAATTTTCAAAAGAAAGTGGGATGAGCTTAAGAGATTAATCTGCAGTGGAACATCTCTGCTGAACAGGTCCCTCAAATAGAAGCAGCATTGTAAAAGTTTCAGTTCCAATACAGAAACCAAAATGTTAAATGGGTCTGTCACTCCTGAGAGCAGCCATGATCCTTTCATAGAGCTACAACTCTCACTGATTTTTTTGAGGCAAAGATGAAAGGGCCATTCAGAGCAGCTTGGAACATACCTCTTGCAGTATTTTCAGTTATTTTCCTTCAGCAACCTCTTTCCTGGACCTAATCCATGGACCACAGCACATGAAAGGCAACTGTAAGCCTGGCACCAGGTGTGTAAATGCCGAGGCAGCAGCAGCCTCCTCATGGGAGATGGTGAGAGCTCTTGCTACACAGCAGCTTGGATCAGAGAGGGATGGTGGGGGGAATGCAGTGACAAGGCTGCTCACCAGAGCCAAATTTATAAAAATACAGAAGGTATGTAGCTCCTCAGTTTCAAAGGAGTCAGGCACTTTCATCTGTATTAAAAGAAGGCTGGCCCTTGGTTCCTATTATTGCAAATTGCCTAAAATTTTTGCCTTTTAAATGACTACACTGTACAATGGCCTTTGTGGAAAAGCTCATGTTTCAGCCTAGAGCCTTTCATCTCCACACCACCAACCCAGACCAGAGGAATGTGTCAGTTCCTTGGTTAATCCAAAATGTGCCACCAATTTCAGAGGCACTGCAAGCAGGATGACTTCATTTGTGGCAGGAAGAGCCCACAGTTCTGGACTGGCACAGTGGGAAACTGCAAGGTTGTGGCCCAGGAGAGGCTCCACTGACACCACTGCCATGCAAACGCTCAGTAACTGCCATCGTGTCACAAGCCCCCACTGAGCTTCATACTGGAGCAAGAAGATCAAAGCTGCTATTATCTCACAAAAGTAAGCCACTGCATAAAATACTGCAGCCAGACCAGGCAACCCAATTTGACTAGGACAGATGTGGAATACGAGCATTGTCCTGACAGGGTCTCAGGGATGGTATTTTCTACTGAATTCAAGACTGTCATTTTGCCTCTCTCCTCAGCAAAAATTACAGCCTTAGGAACAAACCTTATTACCCAACTGGACTGCAGGAAACAGACACTAAAGTCATACATCTTGCAGAGGGTTATTAAAAGACAGACATTCAAAAGTGCATTCTCTACACCTCCTAAAATCCTTTCCACCTTAAGATAGCAATTTCTTCCCAGAAAAACTGAGAGAGAAAGCAACCACAAAAGGTTAGTGCCCCAAGCTGAATAACTACTGTCCTTGCATCAGGACCACAGCCCAATCATTGAACAAACAGGGTTGTCCATAAGACCTGTTCTTTGCTGATGATATCACTGTGACACTGGTCTTTGCTGCTATTTCAGTCTTGGTTTCCACTGTAAAGTTTATCCAGTCAGTCATCAATATACTCTCTACTTGCCCTGTAGAAAAACTGTTATCAGCAACTCACTAATACAGTCCTGACTGTAAGGAACAGATAACTGTGGAATCCTCCCTCTTGAGAATTTTTCTGTGGTATTGCGGGTTTCATAAATTTCTTTCTGGGCTCATCTGAAAATAACAAAAATGGTAAAGTACATGAGATGTAAGATGAGAGATGCTAGCATCTCTCCCTGTAGCAGGTATAGCAGAGTTCATGAAGATGTCACCTTTGAGATGATTACATTGGATTTCTAGAAGTCAGAACGAAACCAGATTAAAAAGATATTAGAGAAGACAGAAAGTCATTTGACTGTAAACGCTGTGGCTGTTGGACACACAAGGGGCAGCAACACGCAATGTTAGAGAGAACTTGGAAGCAATGGAGTGGAAAAAATTGCATTTGCTAGACTGTGTTTTCCTACGAGGCAACCCAAAGGAAATGGAAACAGCCGTGTAGGTAAGGAGAGAAGCGAGGCAGTGTGGGGGATGCTCCACGCAGTCGATGGGTTAGCAGAGAGCCAGCACCCCCATGCAATGTCAGCTCAAGTGACAGCCACAACAGGCCAAGAGTAATTTGTCACTCGCAGCCCTTTAACGAGAACTGGGTGCAAAATCAAATTAGATACCCACGAATAGCTCCTAGGACGTGCAGCACAGCGTGAAGTCAAACCTTTATATGTTTTAGGAATCCAAAGATAACTACCTTCAAGCAAAGCCTGGAACCACTGTCATATGCAAAATGAGGAGGGGTTCTCCTGGGCTTCTAACCTGGGCTCTGACTTGCTAGGCCAAACAGCAATCTCTTGGGATGTATTTGCTGGGATTTATTCTTTCTATGGGTTCTTATCCCACTGCCCTTCCAGGCTTTTCAGGCTCATTTATAAACCATTGCCTTGAAAATACAAAGAAAGACCTGCTTCCTCTTCTGAAGAAAACACATGCTGGCATGTTACTGCAGGATGCCAGCCAAGAGGTGGGTGGATGCCCTAATTATTTTATTTTTTGAAAAATAATGAAGAAAAATAGTTATTTGGTCATGAAGGAAAATCCCTAATGAGCTAAGGGACAAACTCTAGGTACCCAGTACACATGGATTCACTGGAGCCGCAAGGAAGCTCAGCCCCCGAGCGTACACAGCGTGTCTGAGGAAACGAGAGCATTGGTCTCATCCAGACATTTCCTGGATGTCCACTGCCATTAATGTCATGATAAATGGAATTTGAGTCCTCCAAAATGCCCAATATGTGCTCTGAGCTCCAACTTGCAGGGACACACTTTAGTACCAAACACAGCCAAGTGCAAGATGCAGCACAGGAGCAGCTGACGGGAAGAAGCATCCACACACTTTGCAAGGAACCAGCTCATTAAGCTCTCAGCCTAACAAGCCCCATGATATCACTCATTAGCAACCCCATGCACACACTGCACTGCTGCCACACGAGGGGCAGCTCCAATAACAACATCACTTGTTTACCAAGAGAACAATTCTGCTATTGCCTGACACCTGCCCATGACAGTGCGACCACGGGAGGAGCAGGGAGATGTTCAGATGACACTGGGCATTCAAACGAGGCAGCAAAACGCCTGGCACTGCCTGGAACGTCTGAGCAGCTGCTGAGGACCAGCCCTACCATCTCAAACAGAAAGGCTTTCACTGACATTATTGAGAGCTGCTGCAAATAATGCCATCCCACAGCTCTGAGATGGCATGCAAATCCATTTGGGGACTGGCAGCTGAACAGAGCAGGCACTGAGGAACAGGAACGCTGGGCTCCATCCAGTTGTTTCTGGTTTACTCAAATTGCTGTGAGATCCAGTGCTGTGAAGCTGGCGTGAGCCAAGCATGGTGGGGCAGGGCAGATGAGGCTTATCCAGGTGACAAGAGGACACACTCCCGCTGCACAGTGATGGTCATCAGGGTCCCAAGCAGGACCAAGGGGCACTACTGGGGTGTATGCAGCAAACAGCCTCTAACTCACTGACCTCTGTGGGCCTGCTCTGAGCCTCTGAAGTGTCAGCCCCAGGGCTGTTGGCAGACTAGAGCTAATCCAGAGGGTCCAAGCTGCTCAGTGAACCTGGAGTGCTTCCCAAGCATATGCCTGGATTAACTGCTCAGTAAAAGTACCAAGTTCTGCTAAATTACTGTCCTCCCCAATACCCATCTCCCTCATAAATACACACACTGCCAAGGGCTCCTTTCAAGGGGAGGGGAGCTCTTTAAAGCAGCTGAACAGCACAGGTATAAACCTTGGGATGAGACACAAACAGTTTCTCTTCTGCTTGCTACAGCTCCAGTGCACTGCTCCAGCTGCATCACAGAAATCAGCTCTGAGAGTCGGGGCTGCTAGAACAACTGCCAGGAGACAAGAGATCATCCCTGACAGCATCTCTCACTGTCCCAATGACACATCCCTGCTCATCTTGGCCCCGTGCAATCATGGCGAGGCTTTGCTGCAGACCAGCTGAATCTCTTGAATTAACTCCTGCTGCCTTGATTCAGCCCACTACCTACAGAACAGGGCAAATCCCAGCTTCTGAAGGCTCTGATGCTTCTTCCATTACTGTCTGATCCCAGCTGGCACCAGACTCTCTAAGCAGCAGGAACCTTGAGAATCTATAGGATCTTAAAAGCCATAAATCTCCCTGACATTTTTTACAGCAGACCTTGGGCAGAGGGAAATTACTATTGGTGTAGATGGGCATTTCCAGTACTGCCCACCCACATTTCCAGTGACTTCATATCACTTGTAGAGCTCAGGAGAGCTTTAAACCAAACAGAAAGCACAGCCAAGGGGACTGTGTGTAGGGCAGGCAGATGCCTTTGTGACTCACATTTCACCTGAATATATAATTAATGTAGTATGTAATTTATTTGAAAATAAAAGTGGATGTAAGACTGTGAGATCTAAAGAGACTACACTGGTGTACGTATCACAGCAAGAATGAGCTCAGTGCGTCAGGAAGGATTAAAATAGTTCCCACACTGAGGAAACAGCAAGAAGACATTACAAAAAGCTGAAAGCAAAGAGACTTGCCTGTGAAGTAACCTTAAAAATAATTGCAATACAAACTATAGTAGTAAAAGGCCTGGCTTGTGCTCTCATGTTCTCACAGCTTCATGCACCAGGGGCTGCAAGGAAAAATGAAACGTAATCACTGGAGCCACACCTGTACTGCCATGAGCTTTGCCTCACAGAAAGCAGAAGGAAGATGTTAAGCCCTTGGAGCCCCTTTTCCCACAAGCTGAGTGGATCTCTTCCCCCTCCTTTGCTTCTGCACTGAGAACATCCAGAGGTCAGTGGGCCGGGCTCACTCCTCATGGCCAGTCTCCAGGAGCTAGCACTCATGATCCTGTGGTTTATTTGCTCAGCCTGCACTCTCAGCTCCCCGTTTCCCTGCCAGGAGCCATTCTGGGAGAACAGCACCAACTGCCTCGGGTGGGGTCAGGCAGAGATGGGCCGTCCCATCTCCATAAACACACCCCGGACACACTGGATAACAAACTGCAAGACAAACGGGGCACTCCCAAAGATCCCCGGAAGAGCAAAGGGCTGAGCTGCACAAAGCTCAGGTCCCCCTGTGCCTGGCGCCCAGCAGTCACACAGCACAGGCAGGGTCGGGCAGCTGCTGCCCCTCTCTCCCTAGCAGGAGTGCGGGCAGGGCGAGCGCGCCTGGTGCTGCCACCAGCCACTGCCACTGTGCACAGAAACAAGAGCTGAGAGAACAACTGGAGTTAACATCTAGTAAGGGCTTCCCACCTCTGAGTGACTTACAACTACACTGGCTCACACCCCACAGAGCCTCAGGCTTGCATGAACCACAGCCCAAGATCCTCCAGTGCTACATTTCCAAGTGTTAACCCCAATCCTCCCTCGGCCCAGGCTGCCATGGCACAGCACCAGGCGGAGGGCTCCATAGCTGTATCCAGAGAGGTCCCTGCCATCCTGAGCATCCCTGCACTGTCCTGCCCAGCACAGCTACATCCCTCTTCCAGAACTCAACTTCTCTTATTTCTTTTGACTTCAGGAGTGGACAGTTGTACTCAAGCCAGAAACTAAACAATTCTCCTCCCCCTCTTGGCGTTACACCCATGCAGATGCTTGTGCAGGGTTTCACTTCCTCTTCAGCTCTTGGCCAACACTTGGCCAAGCTTTGCTCTTTAACAAAACAGTCCCTGCATCTTCTCAGCACACTCTCCCTTCCAGCCACCCCCAGCACTTGGCTGCTGCGATGCTGCTGGGCACCAGCCTTGTGGGAAGGGAGTGAGGACTGAGGGAAGGGAGAGCAGCCTAGAGCTGAATGTTAGCAGGACATAACAGATTTCAACTAATGCACTGGAAGTACAAAGGAGAAGGAATGAAGAATATCACCCCGTTCAGTCCTAAAACAAAGACAGTTCTTACTTAAGTCAGAAGCAACAGATCTGTTCCGCTTCCTGCAGCCCAGCCCCTATGGTCGGCACTGTATGTCCAAATCTTCCCTCTCAGCGTGCAGTGCCGCCTTCCACTGTTCATGCTGAACAGTGTTTCTGGAAAGCCAAGTCATGGATGAACAGCAGCACACATACATACTGATGAAGAGCATATGTTCTGGCATCTGATCCCAGCACCACACACAAATCCTGCTCCTGAACACTTTTGTGGGAACAAGATGACTGCAAACCTCTTCACAGCTCCAGGGACAAATCTCTGGGAGAAAAGGAATGTGTAACAGCAGACAAACATTTTTTCCTGTGCTTCAAGGCTAACCACACTGTAGACATGCACACACGCGCACAAAATGCAGCCCTTGTGGGAATTATTCCAATATGCTATGAAACAACTTGCATACCCTTCACAAACATCTGAAGTCACACACGTATTAGAGGTGCCCCACATTTCTTTTATGAGTAGAGCATTATCCTGTGTGGTTTCACTGTCACAGGGAAACCTCTGCCTTGGGCAAGAAGGGGACAAACTGTTAGTGTTGGTCAGGGAAGAAAACTCTACAGGTAAGCAAAGAATGTGCCCTCCAGTTAGTGCTCTGCTATACAAGAAAAAAGGTGACACAGAGGCCACTTGAACTGGAAGAGAAACGGGGATAGGAGAGCAGCCCTCTCAGCCTAGCCAAGAGGTATCTCAGCAAGAAGTACCTGAAGTATTAAGGATGGGGCCAAGCTCCCCAGGCTTGGTTTCAGTACATATAAGCAGTAACTGCAGCATGATTATAGGGCCCACCACTGTGGGGTGTCCCAAAACAGCTGGGGAACCCCTTGGACTGAACATTTAAAACTAATTTGGCAAAGCTCTAGAGATACGCAGCAGGCACCCACCTGGCCTGGCACAGAGACCAAGCAGCTGGCTGAGATGGAATTTCCAAGATGTCCATTTCATTGGGTATTCAATGAACAGCACCTTAGACTGAAACTGGGCAATATGGGTTTTAGAAGACACTGAACTCCACCAGTTGTTCATCTCTCTTGACTTGCCTTTCCTCAGCTTTTCCAGGGAACTGTCATAACACAAGCCTCTTAGATTTATTGCTTGAACTATCAAATGAAGAACAGCATCAGCGTGAAGCCAGTAATATTTTTGACAACATAAGTGGTTGTAAGAGGCTCCTTGACTTTGGAGACTGAAAGCACCCAGGGACTGTGTTTCTCCTTCGCTCAAATGGCAGCAACATTTTCCCCTCTGCAATTGCAAGCCATCCTCTGCAAAGCCCCAGCAGTCTGGAACCCAGCAGCTGAACAAATGTCACCAGCACCTCTTGGGGTTAAATGAAGGTTGCTCCTACTTCCTTAACATCAGCAAGGATCAGGCCCTACCATCTGTGGAACCTACACATTTCGTTGATGTGCCTGGAACAACCCTGTAGAACTCTCACAAGTGCAGCAGAATTTTAGAGTTGTGTACAAGTAGCTGGGCAGGGAAATCGAAGTGACAAAAATCATGTGGAGGAAGCACCTACTTCTCCTTCCCACAAACTGCAGATTGGTACTTGCACCAAGAGGGCTGAGCCTCTCCCCTGCCCTGCACTCACATCTGTTTCTTCCATTTGGAACATAAATAATTGAAGAGAGACAGCAGCAGCAGGAGACAGAATCTGTGCCCAACTCTCCAGTGGTTCTGTTTCACCACAAAGTCCATGCACTGACCTCTTTTTACAGCCCTTTTCCAAGAAGCCAAGCAGACAAAGAATGGAAAAAAAAAGTCCAAGTGCCCAGGATGAACTTCCCTTCCTAGCCCAGAACAGCCCATCTGTGACACAGGGCCTCCTGCAGCCAGGCTGTTTAGACAGATGCACAGCAGAAAGACAGGCAGGGCTGAACCTCCTGACCTGCTGCAGTCCCACCGCTCCCAACACACTGTTCTGAGCACTGAGCCTCTGCCCAGCTCGGAGGGCAAGGGACCAACGTTGTCTTTTGAAATGGGCCAAAAAAAATGAATGAAACACACAAGGCTTTTAACAGAGAAGTAAAAGCTTCCACTCCTATGCTACGTCTGGCCAAGATACACTGGGACATCAGAAAAACAAGCAGGGATATGCTGCTTTAAGTGTGTTTCCAGTATTTACCTCCAGATTCTGTGACTAATTTGCTACTCCCTTTCTGGCAGGAGCATCTTGGTAGCCAGGATGCATGACCAGGGTTGGAAAACACAGAGGTTGGAAGAGATATTAATGTGGGGAGTCAAAGAGAAACAGCCTCACCCAGGGCAAGCTATGACACAGTGAGAGACTATCCAGCTGTGGTGAAATATCCCATTATACAGCTGCAAACATAATTTTGCTTTCTCCAAGGGGGAAAAAAAAAAAAAGCCACCTCACCACAACCACCCTGAATTGACACAGAGCAGGAACACAGATTCATACTGTTACTCCCAATGACTCAAAGAATCACAATTATAAAATAATTGGTTTAATTCTGAGAAAATTAAAGAGTCAGTGGTAGTCTGTTCTCCTTCCAGGTTCCATACTTTTCTCCACAAGCAAGAACATTCCTCTAGTCACACGACTACAAGCACTGTTATTGTAAGAAAAACATTTAGGTTAAAGATGGCAATGCCACAAAGGTACAGTGCAGGTACAAACCCTCCAAGATACTCCAGCAGAGAATTTGGGGAGATCATGTAAAAATCTAAGCTCTGCTTATGGTCATTGTTGTATAGTTGCTGTACAAGAGAATCTACCACTCCAGTGATATTCCCCATCACACGTTTCGCAAAACTCAGTTAATCAATTTTCCCCACATAGGTATCTACATAGAAATTGAGGGTCACATCAGCTCATGTTCAACCAGCTCAAGGCACAAGGATCACCTCTCTTCCCTCCTCTTAATTTGTTCAGCAGCTGCCCTGCACTGGAGTTGTCCTCAGTGTGACAGGCAGTATCGACAACTGCTCTGGGTGCCTCAGCTCTGTGCAGAGTGCAGCTTTTCAGGGGATACACTTTCCTGTAGCTCACCTGGGTTTATTTCTTCATAAGCACAGTAGAGAAAAGGAGAAGGCAGCTCAGCACACTTTAACGGGGAACTGGGGTAGTTCCACCAGCCAGTGTTCTCTGATAGGCAAAGCTGGGGTTGAAAGTTGACCTTAAAAATGATGCTCTGTGTTGGCACAGTTGCTATTTTAGACAGAAGACATCTCTGCTGTTGAAATATCTGCTGTTCCAGGAATGATAGAAATCTCTGCTCCATTTTTTATAAGAAAAAAACCAAAGGAGTCTGAATGTGAGTTCTGAACATATAAAACCCAGATTCTCAAAAACTGAAACACAAAGGCAATGAATTCAGTTCTCAATGACTCGCACCGAAACCACTCCTCAAACTACCTTTTGCACAGCATCTTCTCTATACACATCCCCCCATCTATATATTTAATGACAAGCAGACCACTTCAAAATAAGTTCAAGTAGAAAAAAAGGGCTAAGCTGAATGCAAAAGGCACAGCCCTGTAATTTCAAACCCACTGAAAGAACTGGATCCACCAGATAGTCTCTGCTCCCACACCCAAACAACTTTGCAAGTTGATGGGGTGGGGAGAGATCAACTTGGGAAAGAGAAGTTCCCATCCTCCTGATTTAAAAAGAAACAATGACTTCAAAGAACATGAGAGACATGAGCCTGAATGAGCAGGAGCCAGCTTCAGAGACACAGCGAGGTAACACCCCAAACACACACACGCCAACAACACGAGCTAGGAGGCATGTTGGCATGCTCTGGAGGAGTGTGCCAGGAGACTCCAGTTTAACCAGGTACTTGGGAGCTTTCACCTTTACTCCTCCCACAGCAACACCTCTGACTTTGGCAGAGCATCCATCTGCTGTACTTGCCCTGTCAAATTCTTGACAAATTGCTGGGTTTTCCCACATGGGGCCTACTCCTCTGCACATGGGACGTTAGTCATTGCTTCATTTCCTACCCAGCTTCAACCTTGAGAATCCCTTAGTGATCCAGTGGTAAATAAATTGCTGGGAGAGAAACCATCCCTCTCCAAGAGGTGCTGAACTGAGGTATAATAAAACTGAGGAGCTTGATGTCACCAGGCAACCTGCCACAGAGCTCCACACCAGCCCAAGCTCTTAAACCACAACCCTTCCCCTGGGAATGCTGGATGCTCTGCACACAGAGACCAGTATGAAATCTCCACTGACTTCAATAATTGAGAGGCCATTCCTTGGAAATCAGAGAGGTGGAGAATCTACCGTTATTTTTTCCTGATGAATGGTAGTAATTAGGAGCCCAATCTGCAAATCAGAGTACCCTGAACCCAGACAATGCACCAGCCCTGACCGCGCTGTGAGGGAGGATGAACACGCATTCTTTGACACCACATTGTTCCATTCTGTGGACTCGGTAAGTCATGAATATTATTAAGACTTTACCGAAGGAAACCCTACTTACATGCAATCTATTGTACTGCCCTTTCAGAAGCTCACTCCATTTCTCACATATTCATTAAAAAATAGCTTTTTTAATAGTTTTTTAAAAATTAATTCAGACAAGAACTATAGCTTTAGTAAATCCTTTAAATTGTTATCTGCTGTCAGATGCAAGAAGATTGCAAAAAAGCAGCACAGGAAGAAAAATCCTGCTCTTAACAGATGCTAAATAAAAATAATTTATGCTTTTGTGTGTTCACTTTAATTTTAATAGATTGCCTTGTGTTCACAGCTTGGTTTCCCCTTTCCATCCACAAGTAACAGGGCTGGCCCAAATCCATAATGAACTGTGCTCTGTCATGCAAGACCCACTCTACGCTGAGCGTAAGACACACGGTTACACACACCCCCCCTCCACACCGGAGGAAAGACTCCTCTGCCCCAGCAGGAACTGCACGGTCCTGCACACACAGGCTCTTTGGGGTACAGACTCCAGCCCACTTTTGCCTATGCAGTGTGACAAGAGCCTTCAGGAGTTACGCTAATATCTACAACACTCCTCTGATCTCTACCTCTCTTCTTCCCCTAGGGAATGCACAGAAAGGAGCCTTATACATAACCCGCTTCCCTCTTCATTTAAAAACATGAACTGAAGAACAGCATGGTTCTGGGGGGGGGGTCACAAAGCTTCTCCCCACTTCACAGCTTACACTAAATATTCCACAGTGTTAGAATACATTTTGGATTGCTTTCATCCAGAAATAAAACAAGATTTAACTGCAATATTCACAAATAACTACAAATACTAGCAAAATTTCAAGTACCTTGGGAAAAAATGCATCTGGTGATCCCATTATCCTATTACCCCTAGATTTGCTTTGCTCTTCTCATCACTGTGATCAGCAGCTCACAAAAAAGCACAGTGCCAAGTCTGAATTACACAGGGAAACACCACCTCTTGCCATGGCCAGGTGAATACCCAAGCTGCTACAAAGCTAGTTTGCTTTTCTGTGGCCTGAAAAGGCTGTGCAGTACTAGGGTCTTAGCAGGCAAGGTGTTTGCTTCATACAGAATTGGAGCCTCAGAGAAAGACTGGACCCGAAGGCAAGTGTAAGCCAGGCTGGGAATGGATGAGATTCTTCCCATGCACTGCTCTGCTGTGTTAACCATCAGCTCCATCCCCACCCTTGTGAGACAGAGGGGCTCTTCTATTTACAGACTTCCCTATATCATGATGATGCGTGCTGAGGAAGGACCCTGATACACAGGACCCTGATAGCCCCTTACCGAAGCATTCAAGCTTTGCAGAGGAGGATTCCTCTTCTTTTCAAACATCCTAAATCCCTCCAAATACCAAATAGACAACAAAAAAACCTGTCGATGTCATCTGATTGCATCACCCCTCCTCTCTCTCCAGGACTCAAAGGCATGTCTCCAAATAGCTATTAGCTTTGCGAAGCAAAACAGATGTTTTCTAACACCCAAATCCTGGCCGCCTGCGAGGTGGCGATCGGCTGCAGCACCAAGGAGCGGCAGGAGCGGGGCTGTGTCTGCGCATCTGTGCTGCGGAGGGGCGAGGGATGCGAGACGTGCTCCCAATACCCAAACGCCTCTGCCAGCCCCGCGCTGCCACTCTCCATCCGAACCCGCTCGACACACCCAAAGGCAGCGACAAAAAAGAAACCCAAGCCAAAACCCGGGGGGGATGCGGCAGGCAAAGCGCCCGTTTCCCGGATGAATGCAGCCGAGCCGCCGCTGTGCCCAGGTAGCTGCCGCATCCCCGCGGAGAGCCGTGCCCGGCGGGAGCCCACCTACCTGCTTCTCCTCTGCGGGGCGGTGCGGCCAGGGCGGGATGCCCGCGGCGGGGACCGGCAGCGGGGAGAGAAAAGGACACACGGTGAGGCGAGAGGGACGCGCCGGGCCGCGGGGCGGAGCGGCCGCGCGTCCCCGCCGCCTCACCTGGGTTGACCAGCTTGCTCTTGTACCGCATGCCCGTGCTCATGGTGCCTCCCCGGAGCGACAGCCGAGCCCGTGTGCGCGAGGGTGGGTGGGGGACTGAGGGAGTGCGAGCGGCGGGGCCGCCCCCCCGCCGCCGAGGGGCCGGGGCCGCCCGGGGCCGCCAATCCCGGGAGCCGAGCCCGCCCCGGGCCCGCCCCCGCCGGGTGACAGCCGGGCCGGGGGCTGCCGGGGCCGGGCAGGGCGGCGGGGGCCGCCGGCCCCAGCACCGGAGCGATCCCCCCTGCAGCCCCGCCCCGTGCCAGCGGCTGCGAGCACAGCGCCGGCCCGGGCTGGTGTGCGGGAATAATCCCCCCGCACCCGGGCAGGCTACACCTCCCGCAAGGTTTGAACACTATAAAAGGCAGCGCTCGCTGCTCTCCAACAGAAACGCGGCGCCGAGAAGGAGGAATACAGTATTGAAAAAAAAATACAAAACCCAAACACAAATGGAACAAATAGGAAATGTGTTTCCAGATTTAGCATCTCAAAATACAGTGGGAAGTCCTGAATCATACTGCAACCATGCTGTCTGAAGTAGGAATGCGTGCTCTGTTTCCATTAAAAAAAATTTAAAGAGGTTATATGGGAAGTTATTTTAGGTAAAAGCTGTCAGCGTAACTCTAAGACGAGGCAAGAGGGAACTTAAATGAAAAGCAGCAGTTGCACATGACATGAGAACAAGTCATAGAAAACTCAACAACAGAGAAGGAAGGAGAACGGGATGTGAAGACAAAGGACACCCAGATCCTTCCTTCACCTGGCTGCCATGGCTGCAGGGAGGGGTCATGTCTTCCCCATTTCAAGGACAGGCAAATTATCAGACCTGAAACTCTTCTGAACACAGGACAGGATAAGCTTGGCAGGGTGACGGCTGCGTAACTGAAGGGCACTGCCCTGCCTGGGAACAAATCTGACACCAATGCCACCATACCAACTTTTCAAATCCTTGTAGTCATCACAGCATTTATCTTGGCATTTCTTCCACCTTCTTATTCAAAACATCCCTCATAACAAAACAAGGAGACACTTCCAAGGCCTGGCAATCCGAGGTACATACATTTTAAAACCACATTAGCTCACCCTGAGTTCACTTTTAGCCATCGATTCAAAGCATCAGAAAAAAAAATGAATCAGGTAATTGTCAGCAAATTTCCTTGTTTTTAAATGCTAGAAAGCCACAGACCATTAGAGATTCTGCACCACAATTAAAGGCACCAGTGAGCCAATCAGCCTTTCATGAGTTGTTTTATAGTCTACCACAGTGTTTTAAAACTAATGAAGACTGAAAGGATTGCGGTCAAATGCTCTTTGATCTTGCTGAACAGTAATTTAAAAAGTTACATGTGGGCACTTTGTCTCAGTGCTGGAAAAGGTCAGTCTGGAAAAGGCCAGGACGAAATTCAGAGAAAGGGACTTGTCCTCCCAAGGCCCTGGCACTGCCAACACCTATGGGAGTTGAAATGCAAAGTCAGAAAGCAGGCTCTAGCCAGTGTCCCCTATCCAGAGGGATCCCCAGTACAAAGACTTGGCTTAACAACTATATATTCCCCCAGTAAGCTGTTAAGTATTTTAATAAAACCAAGTTCAAATGTAACTGAAAACTAACATCAGTCAACATCAAAGAAGTGGTAGAAAGCATAAAAAAATAAAACTACATTGAAAAGAAAGTACTCACATATGGAATCAGCAGCTCTACAAGCCCTTCTTGGACAATTATTAAAATAGATCTCAAATTTTGAGCCAAAATGCTCCATCTGGAATCCACAAACCCAAAGAAAGTACAGACTATCAAATGGTAACTCAGTACCCCCAAGAAAAAATCTTTTCACTGAGGTTTCCCACACAAGAACTGTGACAGTGACTTTAGGTACCTTGCTCCGAGGAGAGAGAAAAACCTCCTCTGTTTTTAATAAAATTAAAGACTAGATGCTCTTGACAGTCTGCCTCCCCATTGTCCTAGCTGGCTTTGAAAGGCAAAGCTTTCACGCCACCTTTGCTCAGAGAGCTAATGCAGCTTGTAACTAAGGTCTCCAACTGAAGTCTGGGTTTCTCAGGAGGGGTGTGGCTGTCCTGACTTTCACAAGCACAAAAGGACAGCACATAATTAAGATGGTTGTAAAATATGATGCAAGAAAAACAACAAGGAAGGTGCAAATAAAAGCAAACAAATTATGAGAAAAACTTTGCCATTAAATCTCTCACCTTGGCCCTCTGGACAGACATGGTTAAATTCAAATCCTCATAAAAATGGTAGAAAATTTGTGTGAATGCAAATCTGTCACTCCATTTCTTCTTTCAACTTCCTTATAGCAGCCACTGAAGTAACAATGTAACGTCCATATTATGCAGTTCTACTCCAAGCAAGCCAAATGTGCATCCCAGTGATGCCAATCATTTGTGAATCCTATCCTGATTAAACACTCATTGCTAGACAGCAAAATTAGGGGTAATCATTACATGAAAGACACCCCAATTTAGTACAGAAGACGAAGTGTCTCAATCCCATATTTGGAAAGTAATTTCCACTTGTGCATATATAAAACACACAGGACTACAAAACCATGCAGAAGAAAGCTGTAACTCAGCAGTGATGTAAAGCGAATAACAACATTCATGAAGTTCTAAAGCAAGGTGTGTGATCAGATTTTCCAAGATACTCACCCATCTAAAGACATCAGTAGGTGCCTAATGAACTTTGGAAAAAAAGTAGATGTGAAGCTTTGCTACCTAACTTACAGGTAAAACACTATTAAAGTTGTTTTGAAATGAAATCAAAGCAGTTTGCAGGTAGACAAATTTTAGAAAACACCTTCATACCCCAGGGTAAATAACACAATTCCTTTGAATATGCGCTGTGCACAACGCCATTACAGCATTTCACACATTAGATTGAAAAGGCAAAATAAAATAAAACAAGAAAAACCACCCCAAAACAAAAATCAACGTTTTCCACATTCATACAATTTATTACAAAACTTCAATGAAAAGTAGTGCTATGGTATATATAAAAAATCAGTACATGCCATCGCTCAGCTGACAGATAGAAATGCCTGTGACAGATTTTTGCCATCAACACTTGAGACCTGAAGCCAAACCTCCAGAGGCATCCACACAAGTTGTTGGTGTGTGGAGTGTTTATGGTGTTTTAAGGCACGGCAGTTTAGAAAAGTCAGCTTTTTCCAATCCCTGGTGAATCATCGGCGTTTCATACATTTTCTCATACATCACACAAATGCAAATCACCAGAGATGAAGCTTTAAAAGCAACAAAAGCACAGAGGAAGTTCTGGAAAACTGATACGATACATAATAACCTAAAATGGCAGGTGAAAGTTATAATACTGTGCAAACACACATACGCTTACTGTAAACAGGCCACAAAGTCTTAGTATTAACCACAAAACCGTTCAGAACAACCTAGCAGATAAATGATTAATTCTTTAAACCCACCACAATGACTAGTCCAAACAGTGTACTCTTGGCAGTTTCTGAATAAAAAGGTACAGGAAGGATAATAAAACCACATTGGTAAGTATGAAGACAGTGTTACCAAAAGAATCAAAAGAAGATACACTATAAGTTGAATAACATTGATTATATAAAACAAGCAGTTCTACAACATGATCTTCAGACTTTGTGTTTGTTTTAACGCAGGTCTTGGTCTGTGGCATCCAGCTTTTGCATTTGAACGTTACCACTCGGGCAAAGAAAAGAGAGCACCCATCCACTTAGAGAACCGTATGCTGCTGGGAACAAAAGTGGAAAACAGAGCATTAGAAAGGACAAACTCTCGGCACTGTCAGAGCCCCTCCGAGCAAAGCAGCACAATCCAGGGAACAGGGAGTTTCAGTTCCTGCATTACAACTAGATCAGCTGAGCAGTTTGGTCCCGAATATTTATCACAAATGTCCAATAAGAGCTTATGAATGAGAACTTATTTTTAGCTACGTAGTTTCTTAGGCACCCATACCTCCCCTCAGCCTGCAAGAACACAAGGAGAGTGTTACAGCCCCTCTCAACAGTCCTGCACACAGCACATCGACCTTGGCCTGTTCTGTGAAGCATTATTGCTGCTGAGGGAAACAAACCACTCAGCTAAACAGGGCTAACACTAGCCAGCAAGCTCAACATCCTGCACCAACACTGCTAAGGTAAAGCAGGAAAGCAGACATTTTTTTCAAGCATTCATACAGCAGTATTCCCATGGCTGGAAAAAAAAGGGATACTGGTCTGTAATTTCAAAAATAACTATCAGTTTTGGATATTTCTACAGTTACTTGCCAATCAAAAAGGCTGCTACAAAGAAAGGAGAATCTCAGCTTTCCCTGAAAGTTGGATCCTGCTTAAGAAGTTGTGTCAGGTTTGGAACTAAGGGGAAACACCTGAAATTCTCCAGCCCCAAAAATACTCATTCCTGGCAGAAAAAGTTAGCTTAATCTAAATGCTCCTCTGGATGGAAAAAATAGAAATATACTAGAAAATACTGTTGTGCCAAGTTGTAAAATACACCGTAACACTCATCCAGATTACAGTGGGGATAAGGAGCAATGTGCTTTGCTCTTTGCCGTTCTCACTGTGGGAGTTCTGCTCCCACAGTACACAATTCCTTCTCATTTTAAGGAGCCCATCACTTCTAATAACAACTAAAACAAGCAAGCTAGCAATAAGGCTAGCTAGTAAGTCCATAAATTGCTAAGCAAATTCAATATTCAAATTCAAATAACCTGTTGAGCTACACTGCTACTTCGAGTTTGAAAGAGAAACTTGGTTTCTGCCACTGCCTGCCTAACTCTAATCTTTTACAGAAGATACCTCCAGAAGAAACTGTAACTCACGTTTCAGACTCACAAAAAGACTGGAATTTCCAATAAACATGAAGGCTTGGGTTCTAAGCACAGCTGTGCACTGATGTTAGCAGCATTAGCTACATGATCTCACATTTTATAAGCTCGTAGAACACACTTGGGCAAAGTATGTGTGTATTTCAACGTGGATTCATTTCACTGCTCTTTCTTCCTCATCTCCTTGTAAGGCAGTATTTTATGATACAATTAGGTTGATACTATTCTTGACAAGTCTGACCTCCAGCTTTACTAGACCAACCTTACAGCCCCCCATGCTCATTTCACCAACACACAGAGTTAACAAATGCCTCCACCTGCAATGTGAGTTCCTACCAACACCGAACAAAGAGGATATTTCTCCAGTGTGCATTAAAACAAAATGCTCTCAGTAAGTAGCGTAACTAGCAAGTACTACACACACCTGCACCCTGATCATGTGGTCACATAGCACAGAAGATTTGTGAAGATTTTTGATCACATTGTAAAGGAAATGGGTTTGTCTCCCTCCCAGCTCTTCCAAGAATACCACTACAATGCAGGGTGACTTGACACCTCTGTGTTCACTTCTGAACTCCAAATAAGAGAAATTTGCTCGATAAGCAGCTCCATTTTCTCACTCACCTCAGTTTTTCTTCAAATAGCACCCATTTTATGTTAGAACTACAGCCCTTTGAGTGCCCCATCGTCAGCAAGAACTTTGAGAAATGGCATCTTTCCAGAAGGCAGAGGAGTACTGGATGACACCAGTGCTCTGCTGTAGGTTTTGACTCATTTTGTCACCGCACCCCAAACATTTTGGTTTTCTGGTGTTCCAGTCACCCTCTGTTGACTTCACTGCTTCAAGTTTGTTCCCTTTCCTTTGCTGCTCAGTAGTGAGACCTCATACTTCCCCACAACAAACATCATCAGCCAAGTTCACAGTAAGTTACAAAATTGGCCTTTGAACTGATTACCAATGCTCATCAGTAAAATATGTTCATAGGGGTGATAACCACAGATTCACATCTACATGCCAGGATCCAAGCTTCAAAACTATCAGAAATATTTCTCTGTTTCTTTAGGAAAAAGTGGCCCTGACACATTTTCAGGTTCCCCATGTTACTGCACAATTTCCAACAGAAGTCTGTTCTCCAAAGGTGAAAAAACTTGTGCCAGCCCATCAATGCAGGGTTTGCTCAACAGCTCCACAGTCAGAAGAGCTGAGGAGAGCTGGACACTGACAGCACTCTCCTGGTCTGGTTTCTAGCCAGAGAAACATCCACTGGCAGTGCCAGGCAGTTGTTCCAAACGCTACAAATTTGCCCAAACCTCACATTCTCTAAGCTCTCAATTTCAGCTGCCAAAAACCTACAACATCATCTCTACTTCCTCAAATGACATTTCTCATCAGATCAATTCAGCATTCAGCAGAATCATTTTAGAAGGCTGGTTGCTATGACAGTGCTTTGTGTCGTTCTGTTAAATGATGTCAATTCACTGGCAGAAAGAAGGAGCTGTTTGGTGTCTTTAGCACCGTTCTTATCAAAAATCAGAACAGAGTTAATGTGCTTAGGAGGCTTTAAAATACTTGTGGAAATCACAAGCAACACTAAAAGAATTTTCAACATCCTACAGATATTTTAAGTGCAAGATGCTTGTGTTTCTTTTTTGTCTGAACGTATTTCCCTAACTATAACTACATTTCCAGATGGCTGTATTAGCATTCCACAGCCTGGCTTCTGTTACTGATTTGTCCCAATATGATCTTGAAACTGAGTGAAGACAGACAAACCAGATTTGTAAGAATAACAAGAGGAAAACAGATTGCAAAGAGATACACTTTGAGAAACAGAGAATGAAAGGGAAGAAACATCCACCAATAACCATTTCACTGGGTATAATTATTCCAGTTTTCATAATAATTGCTCATCTGAGATGGACAAGTTCAGAAACTAGTACATATGCTATTGGAGTTACTGCAGACTAATTTCAAAAGCATTTCATATTTGAGCACCCAAATAAAATTAAACCTGTTTTAGGTTTTGCTACCTTATTCCACCCTTCCATCCTTCATGTGAACTGTCAAATATAAGAACCAGTAAGTCCCTACACTTTCTAGCAGTGTCTTGTGTTTAACAAGAAAAAAAGAATCCGAGAAAGATTAGTAAGGTGAGTATATCAAAAGTCAGGGTAAAAAATTTGTTACTTCTTATTCTAAGAATATTCTGGCATCTAGCTGTGCTCTCATTTCCTGCTCCACCTGCACTAGTTGCTATTAAATGTTTAGAGGAAAGAGACAAAAGCATAGGTCAACACACCTTTGTCAGGGCTGCACTCAGAAGATCTTAATCACCACAATCTGTTCTCACAGAATTTTGTCGGAGACTACAGTTGGAAACAGGAATGACCAGAGGGCCAAAGTAATCCTCCTTTTCCACCTCTAACCCAGTCTCCACCAGCATTCATCATCACTCCCTTTCAGGATTCTACTTCTCCACAGCAAGAAATCTGTCTGTCCTCTTTAGAAACTTTGAATGTATTCTCTGCATCTAATCTTTGCTTTTGTCACTCCCCTGATTCTTCTCTTACTCCAGCCTTGAAAGTAAAGGAAACTGCTTGAAGTGACTTCTCCCTTTGCTCTTTCCATCAAACCTTTAAAGATGGCCCTATTCAAAAGGAATCAGGCAAACCAGATCTTCCAGTCATCCCACCTGTGTAGCACTTTCTGGTATCACAGACTTGTCAGTCTTTTTGGCGAGGATTTGAGTTTAGAACTTTTTAATCATTATGCAATGCTCCTCCTAGAAAACCCCAAAGCATTCAGCAATCTCCTCTCCACCACAAAATACAACTGAAATCAGAAGTGGATATTTCACATATTTGGATATTAACACATTTCATTACCCAACTGTTTATTCTCCAGCTCTTACCTATGAAGGTCTTCATACCATACCACACCCCACTTTTCCCAAAACACCTGAAAACATTTGTATACCTGTGTTTTATGTAGGGGAAAATATTTTAAGGGACTTTTGAAGAAAACACAAAAATTAGGTATGTACCCAAAATAAAAAGAGTGACAATATTAATTTCTATATAAACTCTCTGTTTATAAAGTAATATATTTTTTCCCAGCACAGAGCAAGGGTGCAAAAGAGCAATGGGAGGAGAGACTGTGCTTTGGGTAGCAGAGGTGATCCTTTTAAGTTCTTGTAAAACTAGAACCTGAGAGATTATCAAGATAAACCGTGACAGAACAAAAAGATTAATACCAACTACATTTAAATTTGTTGGCAGTTTGTTCTGCTAACCACTGTGTTAATTACAAGTTTCCTGGTTTCTCTAGAAATTGTGATTTCAATAAAATATGGCAAATAAATCTGATGGGAATGGTGGAGGTTGAACTCATCACTCCTCCTAAGTTGCAAAGTCAGTTAACATGCATGAGAGAAACTTCCCTAAGGCTAAGCTCTGGATGAGGATTCCCTTCCACATGCTGCCAGGATCATACAGCAACACCCTGGTTTAGAAGGACTGCATCTGCAGCTCTGACTGCATCCTGGCCAAAAAAATTACACTAAAAATCAATCTATCACTCTCTCTCTCAAGGGTAACAAAACCAGAAGTTCCAAAGTCTTCCCTGAAAGCAATCTGTCAAACATGATTTTCACAGCAGCTGCAGAAATGTAGCTTAGCAAATTCCAAAGTAACAGAGGACCTCCATGTATGAGGATCTCATTCAAATCCTTCTCAAAATCATCCATACTCAGTACTTCAGCCCAATTAACTTGACCTCCTGATTTAGTTCAAATCACAACAAGATCATGGGAACACTCAGTTACATCTCCAAAGTGTCCTGCTTAGCACACAGAGTGGTCCAAGCTGCACTCCAGATTAGCCGTGTGAGGTATCTACAGAACATTTCCCTTGCACAGACAGGAGCATGCTCAGAACTGTGTTTACTTACGTAGCCATGGCTGCAAATTCAGCCTGGGACAAACCATGCTCCAGTTCCTCTCTATAAAGGCCATATGCAGTATTGCCAGAAGCTGTGAAACACGGGGGATCTGGGGCCATCTCTGGCTAACCATTAATGGGAATACTACATCCCATCAGCCCTCAGATACTGGTTTCACAGCAAAGCTAGCATCTAGGAACTGAGGAAAGGACTCTGAATATATCTGTACCTCTCGCCATCCTCTGCTCTGCCAACAACAACTGTGGACAAGGGCAGATTTATGGTAGCTTTTTTCTTATTGAGTATCAGTTTGAAGTTGTCATGTCATTAAATATGACTTCTAACTCCTACAAAGAACTGAGCTCCTTAGCAAAAACCCAATAATTTACACTAAAAAAGCTTTCCAACACCAAATAACCATTTCCACAAGTGGTAAGAATTTGGCCACATGACAACAAAGTCACAGTGAAAACTTGGAAACTTCAATTCTGACTATAGCGTTTAACAATATTGAACAGGCTGCAAAATGACCAGCTCCTGTCCAGGGAATGAGAGCTTTCTGTCACACACTGCTATCACACACACAGTGTGGTCAGCCACAAAATTATCCTCAGTGTTTAGATTTCCAACTCTGGGAAAACATATTTTAGTATGGAAGTTGGAAGACATGATGTGAAGACTACTCTATCTGCAACAGTTAAAAATGTGACAGTAAGAAACCTGAGACTGAATTACTTATTTCCCCTAAAATACTTCACTCAAAGATAAGAGTGCACACACCAGTAAAACCATCAACTTCTGCTTAAGTGAGAATCCAGTGAATAAGTTTATTTCTTAAATTATTTTTTTCTTCTTTTTATGTAAACAGGAAGACTGAAGGTTCAAATAAAGGCAACAAAAAATCTCCTTATTTTAGGCTTGGAATGTTGGCAGCTGACACAAGGTCATAAGGGATAATATAATCCATTTTATTCAAGCTTTACATTCCACAAGACCAGCAATCACAACTAGAGTATTAAACTGAAGTATTAAGCAACAAGACTCCTCATATCCTTCCATTTTTTGTCCTTGCATTTAAAAGAAAAATTCTACCAGAAGAAAGAATGAGTATGTGCTACAGGAATCTTCTTCTTCACTCACTCTGATCCCCCCTAATACATCACACATATCATCAAGGGAGTCTGTATTCAGTACACCTGACCAAAATTCTATCTGGCTCTTTGAGAAAACTGTTAAAAACTCAGCAGCCTACATATCCCAGAACACTCTAACTAATATGCTTTGTTTACACATCAAATTAACTTTCTGAGCAGCTTGTGCTAACAGAAGCAAAGCCTGATGATCCAAAAGCAAGGCACTGAAGAGAAGGATTTACGGGTCTTATAAACAGCTGGAAGATAACACTGGCATGTATCCTTTCTAGTCTACTCATGACACCACTTCTTTTTCCTGTTAGGTACAGTAAATGCAAGCCCAAAGTGCAAAACTAACAATAATCATTGCCAAAATCTTATGAAAGAGGTGAAAACAAGTCAGAAAAGCAATACCTGACGCATCCAGATGTTAAGCACCTTAGTCATCCCCAGGCTTCATCCTCATCTGGGCCTGCATCTGGGCAATCATCTCCTGCATGCGGCGCAGCTGCAAGAGAAAGACACCCGAGTGTTCACAACGATTTCAAGAGAAGCCCAAAAATCCAGGAAACCTTAAAACTTTTTTTTTTTTTTCCCCATGGTAGAACACGGATCCTATTTTCCACTTCACAAACTGGAAATGGTCAATAATTCACATAACTGAATACTTAGGTTTTCTCCATCTCCCATTCTTCAGTTCAGCACATCTAATTTTAACAGGGGATTTGTAAGAATACTTATAATGAAAATTAAGCAATAGAATCCAAATCTTTTGAAGCCAGCTATGCTTGCAGACCTCTGATTCAACATTTAACCCATAATAAGGAAAGCATGTCCTTTAGGTGTGCACAGAGCTACACCCGAGTGAGCTGAAGCAGCTTTGCTCTGATACAGGTGCTCAAAATACAAGATCATGTCGGAACATTCAACCTATGACAATTAGAGAACTCAGCAAATTTTCAGCAGCAATAACATCCAAACATGGAAAAAAGATTTTAAAACTATTTCAAAAAAACCCAGAAAGATGTTTATAAAATTTGGAAAGCCAGACTAAACATATTAAGCACCAATATTTTTTACATCTAAACAATTACTTTTCCTGGAAATAACTGTCTTCTTAAGGCATTTTCTTATAACACTTAAGAAGTTGGTTTCCATCTCATAAAAGGTCACTTTTATATAATGCTTTGTTGCTGGTTGTTTTTTCAAAAAAAAAAAAAAAAATTGGAACAAATGTTCCTGAGATAGAAGAAAGAACACAAATACAGATTTTCAAAGTATATATGCAAATCCCTCTAATTTGCTTTACAAATGACTGGGTACTTCCTTCCAAATGCAGGTGGGGAAGCTCCACATACAGAACTACAAGAGCCCCACTTTACAAAGTGGGAAGGAAACAGGCTGCTATTTCCATGCACATTGTATAACCTATGAGTCCACCTCAAACCAGAGATCGTGTAAAATCTGAGGCTTGTATAGCAAGTTCTCTTTTTTTCATTATGTAGAGAACTGCTTTTTTTATATTTTCAGGGGGGAAACTAACTGAAAAAGCACTCTATCTGAACAATTATACTCTATTTTCATGCAGTCAACCACATTAACTATTGTGATCCTCATTACTCCACCCACCAGGTTCAAAAGAACCTGAGACAAATGCTTGAATACATGCATGAGGTGTTGAGCTGTTGTTTTGTTTTGTTTAAAAAAAAACCCAAATAAACTGAAAGAAACATCACAGAACAAGAAAAACTAACTGCAGGTGCCTACATCACTTTTTCTTGCCTGCTCTCAGATACAGATTTAGGAAAGAGTAGGAAATGGAAGATTAACTAAAGAGTAAAAAAGATTGCAGCACAGCCAGCTGTACCAGAGCTTGCCTAAAACTCACTGGCTTATGTACTTATCCTCTTGCTGCAGCAGCACAGGGTTCAGGAGAGGCTAATTCAGGTTCCTGTGACTGCTGCAGAGATGCCCTCTGACAAAAGGAGATTCACACAGGAACAGATGAGATACAGCTAAGTCTGTGAGGATTATTATAAACCCATCTACATCTTTCTGCTAAGTACTTAAAACAAAAAGCTTCTGATCAAGAAGATGGCATAACGCTGCAGGAAGGAGGGAAAAAAAGCAGAAAGTTCTCAAAATGAGTGCTGCATTGATTTCATGAGACAAGATAAAAGAAAAGCTTCAAAGATCAACTGGTAAAAATGTTAAGACACCTGGTCTTTTGAACTGCCTCTTTGCAGATTTACCACTGGAATGAAACTAGCTTTTTGGAAGCTCTCCTACTTGAGCTTTCCCAAGAGCACTCCAAGCTGAGCCATGAAACATTCCCAGAATAGAAACCATTCAGTAATCACAGGGGGTGATACTGCTGCACACGTATTATAGTGATTGCTCAAATGCAGAATTCTGCTAATAGCCAACATCATATTTTAAGGCTTAAATACAGCACTGAGAATTGCATTTTCTTAACTTTAACTGATAAAAATACGCCCATAGCACAAAATAAAGCAGATGCTGCATATGACACAAATATAAGGCAGCACAGGAGCCCCAGGAAACTTACTCTGCTCCAACATTAAGATTGTAGAAGATCTTCCTTTCCCATCCTCATGTGGCGTTTTTGAGACCTACTAGTGAAGTCTCAGTCTTTTCCATTAGGCAAGGAATGGCAAGTTTCTGAAGCTATTTTAGAATAATTCAGTAGAAAAGCTTTCAGGCACAAGGCCCGTGTAAAAAACTAGGCACATTGTTGTAAAGTTAAAAAAAGAGAATCCAGCTGCATGGTGGTCAAGTGGCAACCATGCCAGTCTCTTCAACAATTCCTCTTGAAGTAGAGGACAGAACACAAGAGCTGTTCCTCCACATTACACTACGAACCAAAACCAGCTCATGCTCACCTTACTGGACCTATTAACTAGACAGGAAAAAAAGCTCTGTTCTTAATAAAGGAGAATGTAAAAGAATCACACCAAAGACTGAAACTGATGTCATGTCAACATCTGTGTTCCCTTTGCTGTTGGGGACTGCAAGCATCAAGGGCAGAAAATGACTTTGATCTTTCCCAGCAGTGAGTCCTCTCACTTGCAAGATCAGCATTGATATATTTGTGCTCATCCCCTAAAGAACGGATGCTACAACATGACAGCAAAGGGCCAATGCACATCATGAAAAGGAAGCTAGGAAACAATGTTTGGAAATCTGTTAAAACAAATAATTCCTGTGAATTCTCAGATAACAAAAGGCAAAAGAATAAACGTAACCTTGGTATAAATGCCCCTTAGTTTACTTATGTCAGGTCTACAATTCAGTTCAAACGATCATGTAACTACTGCAGCAAACCAGAAAGGAAACAAACATTTCAAACCAGAGCTAAGGTTACAGAGTTAGAAGTGAACCATACATCTCGTTAACAGCTTCCACACCCTTAACAGAAACCACAGACACACAGCTCTGCTGTACCTCCAGAATTTCATCACAATACCAACAGACACTATTCCTGTAAACAAAGTGAAGGGCTTCTCAGTGAACAACATGCAGGGATCACAGGAGGAGAAATATTAAGAAACAAACAATATTTGCTTGCCACTGATAAGTTTTCCCTCTACCAATCCTGATTATTTCTGCCCATACCTTTACATAAGAAAGGCAAAATTGAAGAGGCTGCAAGAATAGGGGAAGATGGAAAACTGCAGACAGTGGATTTTCTAGTGAATATTCCCATAAGAGCTCTTGATTAAAAATACTTCCAATACCAAAGAACACAAGTAATTTTGTTAACTGAAGACAAGAAAAATATTCCTGAAAATTTGGAAATGGGGCTACCATTAGAATAAATGTCTCCACAGGACATGTTGACAAAGAGGAGAAGTTACCCTGGCCACAGCCATTGCAGTACATGAGCAGCCTGCGCTGGTCCTTCAAAAAACAGCTAAAAACTACCAAAAAAAGCAATTAAAAAAAAAGAAAAAGTTTCTTCATTATAATTCCTCAAGGGTTCCCATTGCTAACTGGTGTTTTCTTCTTAGGAAGTTCCCCAGGACTAAGACTGCACACTTCACAGGGCAAGGCTGAAGCATTCTGCCCGCTGCACTGGGCAGTAACATCTCACAAAGTAAATTCAATTTCAGACCTGTTTTTACTTCCTTCAGGTCTGCAGATCTTCATCAGCATTCATTCTGTCTCTTCCCATTATGTTTGCCCCTTCTGTTTCAAGACAATACTTTCCCAAAGCCCAGCAGCAGCAGGCAGTTACCTGCACACACCAGTCCCATCCTCAGCCCCCACTGCTGGCCCCCAGCCTGGCAGCCCCACTGCTGGTCCCCCTCCTGACTCCCACACCAACCCAGGGCTCTTTATCTCATCTGCCAAAGGGTTACACACGTTCAGAAAGTGGAAAGACAGAGAGAAAACAATTTCAACATTGTGTTCATTCTACAACACACAGCCCACTGTTGACCAAGTCTACTGAAAACAGAAGCATGGATAGATGTGCCCAAAGTCTCAGGGTAGCTCACTAAAGAAACCCAGAGGTGTTTATTCCTTGCTGGTTTCATGTAATCACAGCCCTAATATTTTTTCTGGAAGTACTACCTCTCAAAACTTTGAAAGGTTTTTATTAACAAGACATTTTCAGAGCAGGAAAAATATGGCAAAAAACTACAAATGTTAAGTTTGTGCCCACTTACACTGCAACATCAAAATAATCTGTTCTGCATCATACTTACAGTAAGGAACAGGAATATCTTTATGCCTATTTTCATTTTCCAGCTCTAAAAAAAAACAGGTCATCACTTGCAAATGAGCAAAAGCACGACCAGACTAAGCAATAAATCCAAAATGACAGATTAGCTATTCCAAATTGGCTGAACTGGGGACCACATCCTTTGGCATAATAAAAGACCATTTAGCAAAAGTGATGCCTTGATAAAGATGATCCTGGCACGAGTTCAAGCATTCATTCCTTCCAAGGTTATGTAAACCTCACAAAACTGTAAATAGAACATCAAGCACCGTTACTGATGGGAATGCAGAACAGGAGGGGAAATGGATATTTGTTTTCTCTGTGAAGGCCATGGAATGCAAGCCCATTTCCTCTGTGCCTCTTTCCTCCACAGATTTTTCCCAGTCTGAACCTTAGGGATGATTTGGAGATGAAGAGACTTCATACCAGCTTATCTACAGAAGATTCAGCAAAGCCTCTTGATCTCTTTGGAACAATAGAATGCAGAAGTTAAAAATGTATTTGTTTTTTCAAGTTCTAACCTAATCCCCTGCAACTTCAGCAGCAATTATTCAGAGATGATTAGCCCCAGAGGAAACTTTCAAAGATTGTCCCCTGAGAAATTCAAAATTTCATCCCTTTAGCCATGTTATATAAAAGACACGTTACATATTTGTATACTGGTCTGTTTTGACCATTCTGCGTCAATACATAAATAGAACATAAATATATATATATATATATATATAGTGCCTGTCATATCAACAGTTTCCAGGGAAAATATTTATAGGAGACTTTTTTCGGACATAAGTCTGAAAACAAATAGTTCTACAAGGATACCCAAGATTCTACTTAACTACTAGGCATGTACAATTCATACAGTTCAAATAACCGGAGAAACAGTTACGACTTAAATTCTTTAAGTCTACCTGTCTGCTTGGAATCACTAAGGAAAAATAGAAAAAAAAACATTTTGAAAAAATGCTCTTGACTTTTCTGAAGCATTCAGTACTGCTGGCTATCAGCTGATGAGCTCCTGTTGCTTTGCACATGCCCCAGTAAATGGGAGGCAGTTAATTTGTGTACAGAACACTTGCAGAAGTTTCACTCTTGTATGTGCACAGCCATCAAGTGTGCTTATGCTGCTGAAATGCAGTTACAGAGTGATAAATATGCAGCTCACTCAATCTCCAGTAATTCATATTAACTACTAATTATGGTGGTAATCAGCTGCTTCTGCATTTCCTTTAAGGAAAATTTTTTGCTATTTATATCAACATGCCAGGGTTAGCCAATAGCTAACCAGGGTTAGTTATTTTTAAATATGGATGCTATAAGGGAAAAAGGAAATGTACAGACCAAAGTAAATTTCAAAAATTTCCATGTATGGGAGTCAATCTTCCACCTCAGAATCACACAGAACTGCTTGTTATTTTTATTTTTTTATTCCAAATCACTGCACATGTGAAATGATCTTTCCAGTCATGCTTTCCTGCAGTTATGGATGTGGATCCAAGCTGAATTGGATAAAAGAAGGATAAAGAGAAAAAAAATCCACTATCTTACAACTGGCAGCAAGTCTTCAGTTTTCACACTGTAAAGTAGTATAAGCACTGGCAGCATATTGCTGGAATTTAAATACCAGGCTAAAAATTTCTGAGCCTTTACAACTTCAACATAAAAATACTAAATTAAAAGGCCTAGCAATAACTTGAAACCAGAGTGAGAAATCAGTTTGAAAACACCAAATCCATAAACTGACAGGCACAACAAAAATACTATGATTTAGTCAAGGTTATGATGAAAAAAAATGTATTAATTATATTATGGGATTTTTTAGATTTTTAAGAGCCTGTTTCTACTCCATAGCCACAAGACATAAGAATAAATTTACTGGTAATGTGCTTGCAGTAAGCACATGCCCATCTGAAGTGACATGAGACTGTCAGTATATCCCACCACAGCACCCAGCATGTGTAGCTGACAAACAGAAATTGATTTCAATACTTAAAAGAGCAAATATTCCAATGAAAAATCAGCACCCAAACAGGAAGTGATAAACATTCTGCCTACAACCAAGAGTGCACACACTACCTCCATGCACGATGCAAGTGACTATAAAACACTGTAAGGGCAACAGGTATGGTCAGGTTAGGTCTGTCTTTTAGCTCAACTCCAATCCTACCTGCCACAGGCAGTAGCTGATGCAGAAAACTGAAACTGGAACACAGCATGTACTATTAAAGAACAAGTTTTAGAAAGTTCCTCTTACCTCAGCCTCTTTCTGCTGGAGGATTCTATCCTTGTCTACCACTTCCTCTTCAACAGGCCTATTGAAGAAAAGAACACATTGACAGTATAAAATACAGAATTAAAAAGCTCCAAGAACAGATTCAAGACTCGTATTTCAATTATTGTAACATCATCAAAGTCTACATTCTTCCCTACAGGGGAAATTAGGATATTTTAAAAACATGCTTCCCTTTTATAGAAGGCCATCTTTACCTCAGACACCTGCTATTCACTCTCCATTCCTTAAAATTTGATTTCCTTACTGCTGTATGGATTATTTTTTTTGCAATTTACTTCAATGAAGAGATTTCCTTCACTATCTATCCATGGTACAAAAAGCAACCACAAAAAAGCTGTGTAGGCTACTTCCTTTCCTCTTTAACATCAAAATGCTTTGCTGAATACTTGAAGAACAAGTGGAAAGTGGACAAGGGTAAGATGTTATCCCAAAAGATGCAGCAAAGGTAGATGTGGATTTTTTCCATTAAGTTGCCAAGGACAACCTTGGCAAGAATTAAAAAAAGAGATAATAAACAACATTAAAAATTATCAGAAAAGATTGTTTGGTCTAAACTTCTCTCTTCAGGCACACATGAAGCAGCAAGAGAAGCAATATCTCCCTAAGCAGATAGACTGGGGCCTATTTAAATTTGCCCACTAGTGTTCATTTTCTTCAAGCAGACACCATTACATAAAACCTATCTTGCCTGCAGGCACCTTCTTCCTGCACACTCCAATTAAAAGCATAGAGAAAAGGGGATTTAAGCTGTTTATAAGCACAGCGCTTTGCTATATATTATTCCTCTTCAGGAAGAGCATTTCATATAAATTTCAGAATCACACAGGTTGAAATCTCATGAGAAATAATTGTTTACAGGTGGGATTAGTTGGGAGGAAGAGAAGTCCCCTGTCAGTGGGCAGTGAGGAGCAGCAGAGCCCAGGGGCAGCACACACTCACTTGCCAGTGCGTTTTAGCCTCTCGGAACGGAAGTTCTCGTAGTGCAAGTCTTGGGTCACCTCCTGCAGGTCCTGCATGTGTGTCCTAGAACATGCAAAGGGCTATTGAACACTCTGTCATCCTCAGCAAAGCAAAGAAAAACACCCTTTAACCTTCTGTTTCTGTTTTATCTAATGGGTGTATTAACCAGAAAAGTAAATCCTTACAGACCAAGCCAGCCAGAACTCTGCTTTCAACTTCATTGATCTTTAATTCATTCCTAAGTGCCCCGCCAATATTATTCAAAGACCCAAAATATGCTGTCTTCCTCTTGGTCATTAATTACTTCAGACAAGTTGTTTATACCAGTTTTTGCAGCGTCAAGAACCTTGCAAAGACAGTTATTCAGAAAGATACTTTAATTCCAAAGGTATTTTATTACTCTTAAGTGCTGTCAAATATAATCTGTAACTGGAAACTAGGTGGAGCTGCTTGGCTCACACAACAGCTGACATTGCTTAACAATTTCCAACTGCCAAGAAAAAAAAAGGAAAACCCACTTGCTCCCAATGCCCAGCAGAGGGCAATCCCTGCCCAGTGCAGACTGAAATTGGAATGACACAACAGGATTCATTTCCAACAATAGCAAAACATCGCTTATAAAAATAATCACTTAAAACCATTTACGCAGGCAGAATATCCCTATCAGCTAAAATCATAACGGGGTGGGGTATCATATTTAACAAAGGATCTCCCATACTGCCAAGAAAATTGCATTTTGCTTTTGGAATATTCTTCACTTTGAAGAGTATTTTAAAAGCCTCTCCACCCCACCAACTGCACTCATAACAAAACATCAGTAGGTAGGTACAGGCCATCAGATCAGTTCTCATAAGACATAAAACCATCACATATATCTGGCAACATAAAATACAGAAAATATTTTCTGAATTCAGAGATCAGAGGGTACAGCAGGAAAACAAGCTGCAGGGGACTAAAATGTAGCTCTGGGCTGCCATCAGGGCTAGTTTTAAAATAAGGAATGAACGTTGCTATAGGCTTTTAGTCATTGTGGCAGTGATGTCACCACAGGAGATGGGATCATTTTACCATTACTCACACCAGCATTGTGCGCAGCTTGAGGAAATCATTGTGCTCTGGATTTTCAACTTCAACAACTCCCCAGGGATAAAGGCGGCCTCTGATTTTTTTCCCCTTCACCTCAATAAGTTGATTGGATCCAATAACAGCAAAGGGAATGCTAGCCTAGTTGAGACAGAAAAAACAAGTTACTGCTTTGATTTCTGACTGGTTAGTTCTTGTATTTTGCTTTGTCTTTCTTTTAAAGAAAGCACAAAGATTCAAGTAACAGGCAAGAGAGGGGGGAAAGAAATGTTGATAAACACTCTCTACTAAAACCCTCTCACACCAGAAAACCAAGGAATCCCATTCTAGGCAATGCAACCTCCCCTTATGAGCACCTGTAGCTTTGTTAGGATCAACTTGTTTTAACAGAGGCCCAGAAGGAAATGACGCTTCACTTTAGGAACACTTGACTGTTGTTCAAGTACAGTTTGGGCATAATGTGTCATCTGACATAACATCATGCATGGAGGGCAGCCAACAGAAACATACTTCAGATGCAGAGTGAAGTAGCTAGAAAGAGAATTTCAGACACATTCTTCAAACACCTTAGCAAGCACAAAGAGGAAATTACTTCAGTAAAACCTTGATTATCTGCTTTAACACGAGGCAAGCCGTTAATTAGTACAGCAACCATAACACACAATCTCTCTCCTTGCTCACATGTTAAAACGTTTGAGTCAGAAAACAGACTGCAAATAATAGTTCATGGTGAACAGTGGTTTACACTTAAGAGAAAAGAAGAGAAACTCGTGACACACTACACTTGAAATTCTGATGAAGCAGAGACTGGAATAAAAGGGATTATAATTCAGAGCCAACATACAAAGGAAACTGAAGTTTTTGACACGTTGTAAAAGGAATAAAGTACCTTCAGGCATGTTGTAGACTGAAGAACTACAGCAGCAAAATGATAAACTAGGAGTGAAACTTGCCTTTAAAACTCTAGTTTGTTCTTTAAACTCCTCATCTTCATCAGAATCTGCATCAGGGAGCTGATAAATCCTAATGCCATGTTCGGAAATCTCATCCAGAACCTGAAAGTTTGCAAAAAAGAAAGAATAGTACTCTTATTTCATTGAAGAGGTATTCAGTTAAAAATATATGCAATTGATTTACTAGTCTGTAACAAACAGTAACCTGACTCAGTGTCCAAAGTGCAAAGTAACACAGGCTTGAAGATTTTTTAAAAGGCAAAAAAGATACATGTATTTAACATAGCAAGTAAATAATCTAAAAATGCCAGATTGCAAGGCAAATACAGAAACAAAGTGAGGTTAATATGAAAAAAGAGTAAGAGTAACAAGGAGGAATTCGTCAGTTACAGAATCAAAACCATTCACCCCATGTCGAAGTACATTTTTGTGCATTTGATATGTTCAAAAATGTAGAAGACACTGTCTATTGTTTCTTGAATCAAAAAAGATAAAAGCTTATTATCCACTGAAACTGGAGAAAGTCACTAAAATCCACTAAGAAAATGCCCCTGTTCTTAAACAGTCTTCTTTGTCATTAATGTCTGAGGTTAACATAAAAAATACAGTATCTGTATTCCTGGGCACATTCTTTTCCTAATGAAATCACTGCAGGGGTGAGCAGCCAGCATAACTCCAGGCCTTTGGCAGTTTCAAAAGGTGGCACAAGTCAATTCCTTTCTCAAAACCAAAGAGAATGTTTCTGCTGCCACACTACTGAACACACTTAGGTCAGCTCTTGTCACTGCATCAAATGTACTGACGAGTTACTTTCAGTAAAGGAAGTGTGGTGGTGTAAGGAGAGCATGAAAAATGCTGAGATTCCACAACGACTCTCCAAAGGGATCTTGGATGTTTCAGCAGAAAAGGAGAACAGTGCAAACTTCCTATAACAGCAACTGTAACCCCACCAACAGCACCTGAACCAAGCAGCTGCCCTGCTGAATGAACCCTCAGCATAGACAAGGTCTGGGCAGATTTAGGGAGAGTTTTAAAGTACTGGTAAAAATGTTCAGAAGAGCCTATGTAAGGACTTGTGATGCCATTACTGCATATACAACTGGAGATTTAATTTGGTAGCACAAAAGCAAGCAGACTTCAAATAGAGAGGTCTTAATGAGCCTTCTCTGAGTATTGATGGGTTCCTCAATCCTCTGTCATGATAACAACCAACAGCTACAGTAGAAATGAAAATTGTCCAAGCAGAACTGGGTCATTAAACAGGTGTTTCAAAGAAAACAATTCTCCAGACCATCAGCAGAGGAAAGACCATGTATGAGCCACAGCTGCTCCCTGATGATGATTTCCTGCCAGGTATATAAACATCCCCCGCACTCACACACGCGTTCACACTGAGTAAAGCACCACCGGCCCCCAGCCACACAGAGAGCAACATTTTATACAGAGAAAAGAAATCTGGGAGTAAGTGTTGCCAAAAAGCAATTAAGACATTCACACAATGACATTGAAATCAATGGATGCTGTTACTGTTTTGCAAAATGAAAGAGACCCGAACTGTCACCAAATGACAATTAAAGATGCACAGCTGGGACCGGTGGGGCACCGCTGCAGTTCGATGACTTTAAGCAGTTGCATAAAACAAGAAAGCATATTTAACCTGGCTGAGATCTTTGAGATAAAATGCAAGTGGAACAATAACGGGAAAGCCGACAGCAAGGGGTGCTAGAATAATATATTACAGCTGTTAAACCTAGTGCTTTCCTGAAAGGAAAAAGAATTGCAATAAAAACAAACTGTATTTTATGCTCCTAACAATGAAACAGCATTTTGCTTCTTCAAATCTGAATTTTATTGGCCTCAGAGGATTCTGTGTTCCTAAAGATTAGCCTTCCCATGGGAAATGAAAAAAAAAGTCAAAATATTAGTTCCCCTAGCATGAAGTCATTCTTTTGAGCATGTTTCCTTAGCAGCCTTGCATGGCACAGCTTGTGAAACTGTCGTGCATTTCTTCCCACTCAAGACTTTTAAAAAATAACTTTGAATTCCAGAAAGCCCAAACAGGAATTACTCCAAGCTGGGTTTCCTTTGCAAGCACCACAAGCTAATCTTGCTGCTTAGTCCACAGCGGCAAAACAAAAACATTTTACTTCAGATTGACGGCCAAATGGCAGAAACATCTAAAAAAAGTAAGACTTCAAGCTGCGTCAGCAAAGCAGGACTTTGATTCCTATTCTTGATTAGAGACTCCTTCGGCCAAGATGCTTTGAGTTAGAACAATATACAGTAGCTTTGATTTTCAAAGCTTTGGAAGCACATTATACATTTGACTTAATATAAACTCAGTTTGCAGTGACCTTTGCCAGCAGTATAAAAATAATGGAAACTTGTTTACCTGCTCCCTAACCACTCCCTCAGACTACAGATGCCCTTCATCTTGTTGGACTTAGCCAGTGCATAAATGTGGTGCCCACATGTCTAAATCCAGATTGTTTTAAAGGTAGTTAAAAGTTAGTTAAATTCCCAGGGAATTCGACTGTAAAATAATTAATGCTCTACTTAAATGCCACCTTCAAATCTTTCAACATCATTCTGCTCCCAAATGCTGAATGAAAAAGTAAGCAACTATGAACACTGAGCCTGAAGTACACTGCTGAAAGGGTGAATACAGGAGATTTTATAAAAAGTAGCAGCTCCACAAACAATGTGAGATAAAAATCTTTCACAAAGTCAGTACAGTAACAGAAAAGGAAAAGCAATAAAACCTGCACAATCAGCCACATTTTTGCTACATGATTTCCCTAGGAGTTCTTTCAATTTGAATGCAGTGCACCTGTTGTTACCTTATAGTATTTGTGGAGGAACAAAATTATAAAGCTCAAGAGCCTGGACAGAATTTCTGCCAGCAAGACCTAAAGGTCCTTCTTGTCTCAATGAATGAACTTTATAAAATTTCCTTCCTCCTTTCACCTGGTTCATCATAAAGTTCCTCATTTCTGTACAAGTATCCCCTTCCCTCTTCAGTGGATGTTTGCCTGCATTGCAGACAAGGTTCATACAGTCACCCCACTTTTAATTTTCTCAGCAAAGAATGATTCACTCCATTTCTTGGGCATGTTTTCTTACATCACTGAGCTTTATAAAACACAGCAGCAATGCCAGCAGCACCTTACCTTGTGAAAATGAAGTTCTTCACGTGCCCACACAAACCATGGCCCCACCTGCCACTGTGGCACTGGTTCACTCAAAAAAGCTCCAAACAAATCCTCTGAATTTCGGTGGAGTTCAGCTAATGTGCTGCTTTGCAAGCATGATTTTATCTATACGATTTTCCCAGTTAAATAAAACTGTAGCCCCTCTTCAAGAAAATAGAAAAATATTCCCAACATGAACACCCTTGGAATAAAGACTCAGTAATCATTCTAAAGGTCTACAGGAAGTCACAGGGTCACAATCAAAACAGCTGTTATGCCCTGCATGAAAATGTAATATAAAAGATATCTTAGCATGAAAAGGTTAAGTCTGGTGTAAAATACAGACTGCAGTGTAGAAGTACTAATTATCTCCACACTACTCAAGGGGGAAGTCATTAAATTTGTAAAAATTCATAGGCTTTGCTGGGTTCAAACCCAATAATTTTACAAATTACTGTACTGGTTTTGAGTCAATTGAATCTGACAAAACTTGTGATCTCAAATTTTACTGGACCACCTGTAAGAATACATAATACAATCACACCACCTACCTATTCCTTTAACAAGGTGCACAAAGTCATTCTCAATCAAAGAGAATAAACCAGAACAGATTAAATATTCACATTCATTGCTCAGATGATGCGATAAAATGGAAATTCAGTTTAAGGTTAAAGACTTGTACAGCCACAAGTATTGACACTATTCCATTGAATTCACTACAATGTCATATTTGTCAAAAGCTGGGCTATCTTGGAAAGGTTTGTCAAAACCCAAAATTTCAAGATGCCAATTAAACCTTGCAAAGCAAAGAATGATTTTAGTACCACTGTCTGGAAAGACAGACTGTCTCCACTGCAACCCTGAGTACATCCTGGTGTTTCAGAGGAACAGATAACCCAGCAGGAAAAATCTTCACACAACAGCATGCATTATCTCATAACAGTGGAGTCAGAAAAGCATCCTGCTCACATATTAACCCAACTGTCCCGTCTCTGTATTGGTGTTTTAGTTTGTATCACAGGGGCACTTATTTTAAACGTTTCCAACCACATCTTGCTACAAACCATGCAGCAGAGTGCCCAACCCAAGTACCTTCTGTATGAAACTGAAGATACGCCCTCAGAACACACCTACTGCACTCCCAGCACTAAGGGGCACTCAGGCCACTGCTCTCTCAGAGCCAGTCTGAAACATCTCCACTTCTCCTTTCAGGATTGTCTGAACCCTTGTTACAAACCGTGTTGCTTAAACCTGCCCTACTGGGTGCCCTGCTGTGCTAAGATGAAGCCAAGAACAGCCACATTCTTAGCAAGTGGAACTGGCAAAGCACATCAGACTTCAGTGAAAAATTCCCACCTCACACCTGAAGTGTGAGATGGGAAGATTAGGTCCTTGGCCAATATCATTCACCCCTCTTCAGTCTGAAATTACTTTGTATTTGGCTTTAACATTGTATGGGTTGCTCTGTTCTCATGATCAAGAGTTAGACCTACTCTTCTCTTCAGCCTCTCCCTCTCCTTCAGCGTCAGGGTGTCAGCCTTGGCAATCACAGGGACAATGTTGACTTTTCCATGAAGAGCCTTCATGAACTCTACATCTAATGGCTTCAGTCTGCAAACAAGCAGGGGGGAAAAAAAAGATTTAAAATAAGCATGAGGTCTTGTGTCATTTGTTTCGTAACAGACTAAATGTATTAAAAATTATTTATTTCAAGTGTCCACATAAACAGTATTTTCATAATAAATTAAGCCATATTATTTCATAAAAAATTAAGCATTAAGCAAGCTTTTATCAACTTGGTTGTGCAAAGTTATAATTAGAATTGCCACTATACAATGAAGAGGATGGGTGATAAACAATGCAGCGCTGACTGCCTTGAAACAATATTAAATGCCAAAGAGGACAAAGTAAAGGAGAGCACTAATCTCCAAAGTCTGTTTTAATTGCACTGCCTAACTGACAGGTTGGTAACTCAATTAACATTACTGCTAAGTTACCAGTTCAAGTAATGAACAAGATTTATGAACTGTTATGAAGGTACATCTCCCTGAAACACAAAAGCTTGAGCTTTTTCTTACCCATGGCCAAAAGGAGAGATGAAGTAGAAGCAGCAGTGGACTCTGTTGTCAATGATGTGGCGTCTGTTCAGACCACTCTCATCATGTAGGTATCGCTCAAACTGGTTGTCGATGTAGTGGATAATTGTTTTGAAGCTGTGGTATGGGAGGGGGGAGAAAGAGAGGCATCTTACATCAGCTTTAAATAATAAGGAAAGAATCATGAAAAAGATAAGAACAGAAGGAGAAACACACTTATTAAAAACACCACTGTTACAAAAAATTCAACTTCCTAGCATTTTATCTAGTACTGAGGAAAAATATTTTGATAATGCACAAGGGTGTTTTCTTAACAACCACCAAGTGTCAACTTATGCCTAGAGCCAATTTCAAGTGTTACCCTGTTCACTGGATAAAAAGTTCAAGTGCAAGCTCAGAAAAAAAGTGCTGAGACAACACAGGAACAAAAGATTGAGGATTTTTCTGCCTTTTTTTCTGGGGGTAGGGGCTGAGGATTTGTTTTTAAACCGGTTGACAAATGACATATCCCGGATATCCTCTTGATTTACAATCCTGACCCTAAAGCCAGGTTTCTACAGTTACCTATGAAAATTCTGGTATTCTAGTCTGTTTGAATTAAGTATAAATACATTTGCAAGTCATGCACTCAAGCATCACATGATTTATTAAGCTATTTTTGTTACCTCACAGAATTCTTTTCTGTTGGCAAAGAAAAATAATTCCTACTTAGTTCAAGACAATTTAAAATATTCCTACAAAGAAGTAAATGAGCACAAAATCTGATCACGTAGAATAATCAGATACAGGGAGTAGTGACTAGAGAGAGAAAAGAAAACACAGTGCATAACTAAGATGGTTTAAACTGTTCCAGAGCATGCAGACACCTGCAAACGCCATTAATATAAAAGGACTCTTTATATGACGTACTGCAGGGGAAGGGAAATGAGCAGCTGACGTGGATAGGGTTAGGCAGATGATTGTGTATTGTGAACATGTCTTAAACTACTTGAGAAAAAACTAAGCAGAAAGCTTAACTTGAGAAATAGGAACATCCCTATTTCTTTTGCTGAGAAAGCACGAAGTTGATGAGATACATTTAAGGAGGAAACGGCAGATAACAGAAAAGAAAATTAATAATTTGGAAAATGAACAGAGTATGCTGGCAAACAGTGCAATAGGCAGCAACATTTGACCCAGGGCTGCATGGCTGCAAAGGAGATAATGAAAGAAAGTAACAATGATGGAAGAGATTCTGGAGGGAATTTGATTCTCCAAAGCTAAGTAAGCTTTTGGATTGAAAAGGAATAAATCCACAGTAGAATATATATACACACATTTACATCATTGCAAGATTTGGCTGTTCTAAGTCATATTACAGAAGACAACAAAGCAAAAGATGGAATTTATTGGGTTTTGACCTTGGTGCTACTCATTAGGAAACTGCATCTTAATACCTAAACATGCCAAAACACATCAATATCATTTTTGTTTCTGTTAATCTTCAATACTTCTCTTAGCTGGTAAAAGGTAACAAGACTGAAGACATACAAATATTAGGACAGAAACCAAACACTAACAATGGGAAAGAACTATCACACATTTCTCTGGCAATGTAATTAGTTTACGTGCAGTTTCCTAGGTCTAACAGCTACAATTTTCCCTATAAATAAGGTGTGAGTGTCCTGTACCTCCTGATTTCCGGGAAACACCTGGCTTACACCACAGTGCTGTCATTGCTTAGGAGATAGCACATCCTGTATTGTAACAGCAAACAACACAAACACTGCATTTAAGCCCACTGGGGGAAAATGAATATTACAAGCTGCCAAAACCCACAAAATCTAACCTTAGTCAGTTTTAAAAAAAAAAAAAAGAAAAGAATTTAGCAGCAGCCAAAGAGCAGCAATCAAAGAATGACCTGTGGCACCACAAGCAAGATGAAATCAAGAGTGTGATCAGCAACATCTAACAAGTTCACCTGTAGTCTGTTTTTCTCAACCACTTTTTTGAGGCCAGATATCAAAGCAAATCTAAGCATCAAGCAATTTTTTTCCTCCCCTGATTAGATCCCCTCTCTTCTCATGAAAGATGTTATTTTAAGGACATGCTTCTCTCATGATCCCGATGTACTTACACAGGGAAAGATGCTGAATGCGTCAAACCTCCCACTATAAAGAATTTTGCTGTTCTCCAAACCCCTAAACTGATGCCACGAGCAATCCTAGGGGTGGGTCTGATTCTAGAATACAGAACTCCATCCAGCACTAAAGCTTCCCACAGAATCTTAAAGAAAATCACCATGGTTAACTGTGCTTCACCTCCACCCTTCTTTTCATAGTGTTTTAAGTACAGCATCCAGAAAACAAGAATTACACTACTTCAGAAAATGTGTTGTGCTTAATCTATAAGAAGTAATTTCCCAATCCAACAACTGCTGCTTTTCCAGTCCAGTAGACCTCCTGGACACACTCCTAGCACAAAATCCTTATCAGTCCTTTTTCTTTGACACAAAATGATAAAAATTTACCTCAGCTCCCATCCATGAAAGTCAAACTAAAATTTAGCCCTTTCATCAATGCACAGAGATTAAAAGCCATTAGGGAACCTACTCAGCAGAAAGATATTTGAAACACTCCCAGCCACCGCTGCCTCCTAGAGACACCATGCCAGTCTGATTTATCTGTGTTCAAAAAAGAGCCTTAGTAAAATCTGTCACCTCGAAAAACAAATAGTCTGCACAAATTGCAGCCTTCCCATAAAAGAGGCTTTATAAAGCTTGGATCATCATCAGCACTAGCTACTGCTGAACCTTGACTGCAGTAAATGCTCCTGAACACAAACATAAGTTCAAGAACATGAACTTGCTCCTTCCTCTGAACTACCAAGGAAGGAAGGTGGTTGCACTGGGTTAGTCTTTACTACAGTTCAAAACAAAGAGTCTGTCCATCCAAGTCCCTGAGACATCCTGTAAAGATTAACAGACTTTGTCAAAATGACACTTGCCATGGCTGAAAGGCTTTTCATGTGACGTAAGTAGACAAAAGAGACACCATGAACTGCATCTTTTTATTTTGTAAGATGTAAGCACTATTTGTTCCTGTAGCGTATTCGATGTTTCAGATTTGTCACAGAAAATCACATATAAATTGTTCTACTCAGGTCTGAATCACCATGGAATGATTCTATTCAGAATACCTCCAGAAAGAAAGGGGAAAATCCGAACACGTAGGTCTCTAAGAAACATCTGAGCAGAATAAACAAAGGCCATTAGAACACAATCAACAGGAAGAGCTCTCTATAACACAATGCACAGGCTGCAGAGCTCTCAGCTCCAGCGGAAGGAAGCTCTAGTCAACAGTGCACAAAATAAGCAAGACCATGATGCAGCCCAGAAAGATGCCTTTGTGTTATTCCAAAGGTTCCATTTTTTTCAACTTACTAAAGTAGGAAAAGTGGGAGGAAAATAAGAATCTCACTAGAGCTTCACTTTCAGACTTTCATTTAGTGTATTCCAGAACTTCACTGCCTTCACTTTGACTGTGTTCCTACATCTACACCACAGAAAGGAGAAAAACTGTCTGATAATAGGAACACTGCAGATACATCATTCTGTCAATGAAAGACTGCAAAACTATCTATTAGCATTATATGTGTTTATTTTATCTGCTATTTATCTCTTTCCTGGTCTTTAACTTAGAGTGAAGGACTCAAATCAACCTGTATTAGCTTTATGAATTAAGAAAAATAAATAAGAATAATTAAAATAATTATAAAATTATTTAAATTTAAATTTAAAATAATTAAAAATGAAGAAAAATAAATATTGTCAGCACTTCTTAGAAGACAACCATGTGAAAATTCAAAGTTTAGAAGCATCCCAGTAAGGATATCTCATCTTTATTTGAAAAAATTTATCAGCTTTCCACAGTTAAAGAGAATTACCTGAATGCGATTATTTGGAAATTACATTTATGAACTTAGTAATTCTAACTTTGTTACAAATTTACCTGTTCCTTTCTAGCTGCTTTATAAATTTCTTTCCTCATAATCACTATGCTAAAGCAATTATGTGTATTTTCCAGTGTACCTGCTGACAATTATTTCATCCATTAAAGACTGTCAGTGGTATTTAGGCCAGAGAGAGCCAAGTGGTAACTTCATCATAAAAAAACACCAATTCTACCCAAATTGCTGGTAGTACATATAGAGGACAGGGAATGAAAAGAACTGTCTTAAAAACATGGAAACTACATGGGCCAGAGACACAGAAAGTCAAAGACAAAAAGTTTCCCCCCACCAGAATTTTGTCCCACTGGAATGGCCATAGAGACAAAAAGCTGACTGCAGTGCTCAGAGAAACTCTTTGAAGGAGAGGCTGTTAATTTTGAGGCAGAGTCATAGACACAGCCAACAAAACTTTTAAAAACATCAAAAGCGATTAGAAAATTGAAGCTGGGAGTTGTAGGAAGTACCAGACCCACTAGAACAGTACTTGTGTAAGACACACACTTCATGAACAAAGCAGCATTTACACACATACCAGTCCTGGCTGTTAATGGCATCTCCATATCCTGGTGTGTCAACTACAGTTAAACGCAGCTTCACCCCTCGCTCCTCTATCTCTACTGTAGAAGCTTCGATTTGAACTGTTCTCTCTATTTTCTCTAAAATAAAGGAACATTGGGATTGTTATTTGCCTATCAATTCCTGCAGAGACCCCCACAGCAGAGCGCAAGACAGGAGGAACTGCAAGCTCAAGTGTGTTGTAACCGGCATGACATAAAATAGTTTATCAAAATACACAAAGTAGTAAGCAGAATTTAACATCACGTTTTGGTAAGTAAACAAGAAACAATGAACTAAACCATGGATTTATTTATGACAATATGCAAAAATAAAATCCAAATACTCAAGAGATTCTTTGTCAAAGGGTTATTTACACCTCTAATAGGGATTTAAGCCACTACAGACAAAAAGCAGTAAGAAGAAATGGGGATTAGAGCAAAAACACATTTAGGTATATTGATACCTAAAAGGTTTGGGAGCTGGCTCTTTTCAATAGCTACTGATAAAGAAACAAAGGATGTCTTGAAACAGAAATCTAAATTAGAAAATGACAGCTCAACAAAACACAATTTAGAAAATTTAAATACAGCATGACAAAGTGGTGTAATGAGTGAAGAATGAAGCAATATTAACTGAAAGAACATGAAATTTTATAGGGTGGAGTGTGACAGAGGAACTGCAAAACCACAATTACCTGCAGCTCCAGGAATATAACGTTCTGGATAAAGATCAGTCAGGAACAGACTGTTAATTAAAGTGGATTTTCCTAAGCCAGACTCACCTACAAACAAAATAATTCAGGTTATTAAGTATATACACTTTTTATTCCAAGATTTTTAAAGCACCTTGTCTTTCTCCCCGCCCGCATTATGGAGGAAAAATAATTTGTTCATCAGGATCCACCCTAGCTTTTGATATAAAAACATCAAAGGTTCAGCTAAGCACTCTGAAAACACCGGAAAAACAAGTCGCCAGTGTTTTCATAAATGTTACATGAAAATTGTAAGTTTACTGTAATAGATGTCATAATAAAAGCTGAAAGGTCATACAGCACTTGGACTATAGATCTAGAGATAGTTCAGTTACTTGAGGGAAATTACAGCTTTTTTCATTTAAGCTTACAAAACCAGGAGCTGTAACTCTCCTGCTGAAAATTTCTGAGAGCTTGAAGGTTTTCCTAAGCTAGAAATTGAACCTGGAACATTGCTGGGAAGATGAATGAATTAGCAATCCCAAACTAATAGTCAAGTTTTACACCCTTACAGTTAAGCCCATATAGGTTGTATGAAACTGAAAATCATAAAGCAAATTATTCAAAATTCACCTGAGAAGTTTAATAATTCTGTAACTTCAAATGATACAAATTTTGTCCTACATCTAAGTAATGAAGTTAAATATGTAAATTTAACTACTAAATCTGAGTTTCAAAAAAAAAATCACTTGTTTCCTAACTCAAGGAATCGAAGGAGCCAGTATTTAGACCAACTGGCTGTCTTATTTTAGATGCTACTAACCTGATGTTAGAGATGAAAAACTTATCTGTATTTCTCATCACAAACTACATGACACAAGAACTCCACAATTATCACAAATTACCTATTTATCTTACAAACACTGCTGAATACTGTCACCAAGTAATCCCAAATGGTACTACAGAGCACATGTTCATTTTTCACTAACTGCTACAAAAGGGTGACAGTACTGTGGACTCCCTTTGCCCTTGCACACCTTTAAACTGATTAAATGTAAACATAATGCAACACTTGGAAGAGCTTGGTGCCTAAAGGACTCTCCATCAAAGAGATTCAGGGGTGCTCATGGACAGAACAGGAGAATTACAGGTTTATCTCTGACATCAGAGTGAGTCAGTACAGAACAGCAGAAAACAACAGCAGCATCTCCATTTCAACAGCAAGATACTCACCATGGGCAGTCATGCCTTCAACGGGGAAACCAGAGTGAAAGAAAGATTAATCAACCACCCCTGTCATCTGACCATGAATTAGGAATGCAAAAATGTCCTGTTGGCTCCAAGTCATCATTTTTATTCACTACAAATACTCCCTCCTACTAAACATGACTAAATAGTAACAGATGTAATTAAAAAGTGTACAGAGGTTCAAAGCTTTCTCTACTGGGTAAGTCAATTGCTAAGTAGGAAGATGTATGCATCCATGTGAAAGAAATGTTGTTGTTGTATAACAGTCAAAAATACTTAAAGAACTCACTTACCAACCACCATGAGTGTGAATTCAAATCCCTTCTTCACAGATTTCCTGTGAACCTGGTTGGGCAGATTAGCAAACCCCACATAGCCTGCTGAGTCGGAAAACTGACAAGAAAACAAAAGTTGAATATAAATGAGATCCCTTTTCCCCAAAAAAGCTGAAAAAGAGTTTACTTGTTTCTACACAATAAAGTGCAAGGGTATAAAAAGCACAAGAAAGAATAGAGATTGAAAGAATTTTTGCTGCAATTGCAAGGCATAGACCTTGAAAGGGCTCATTTACCAAGCAGGCTGATATAAATAGAAATCAGATAAGTACCTTGAGCTACACAAACAAAAGTCTCCCCTTGGATAACATAAAAATTAAAATCTGCAAGCTTGCAAGAACACACTATTATTAATCTTTAATAAATAAATACAGCACAAAAAAAAATTCTGTTCAAATTTGGTGTCTGCTGCTACAGTCTTCTATAAAAATAATGGATATGCTTACAGGTAAAAACCAAGAACATTGTACTAATGGGGGGATTACTGAGATACAATCACACAGAGATGGATCTTTTGCTCGCTAAATTATTCACCTATCTTCACAATCTTTAACTTCCAACACAAAAGCAGGAAAAAGAAACACGCCTGAAAAACTTATCAAAGAGACAGGGCTATAAACAGGGCAGTCTGCTCCACCATCTGTTACCCTTGACTGAAAATCTAACAGGAGCCTAAATAAGAACTGCAGCCACCTGATTTAGGGACCTATGGGCTACCTGGAAGCAGATGTCTTCTTCACAGATGAGTTTATGATGAGAACAGGTTTTTTACAACGCCATACACTTCCAGCAGCGTGGGGGGATACATGGGAAATCACTTAAAAGGTAATTATTTATTTGCTAACAACCCTTTTAAAGCCCATCCAGGTGGGCAAAACCATTAGAAATGAAGGTTTGTCATGAAATTTCCATAGGTGAAGGTACAATTTTAACTTTGTAAGCAGAGACTGAATGTCTGGTGAACACCAGAAAGTCTGTCACTAGGATCACATACAACCTCAATTTCTACTAAGCAGTTCCTTTTAAGAAACACATCTGAAGCAATAATTCATTCACAATCTCAGCACTGCAGTAAAACTACATATGTTTTCAGAAGCTGAACAGAGTCTAAACAAAATTTTGGCTACGCAGCCATCTCTTTACCTTCACTTTTTCACCTGACTGAGACATGTTTCTTCACTTCAAGTTTCAGACACTGGAAGAAAAAAAGCCATAGTGCATGTCAGCTGACTTGAAGATCACATTACTTTTAATTTTGAACTGATAAACTGCATGTAATAATCACATTTTATCCTAGTAGAATGAAATGTCACATACTCAAGGATTACCAGAACAAACAAGCCATAATCAAAATGTCTTCCTTCTTAAATAAATCACAGGAGTACTTCATTTAAATACTTTAAAATTTTAACACAGAAATATTCCTTTAAAATGCAAAATATTAAAATTTAGTATCATAACAACTTTCACCCATCCTGTCTTTATAGAAGGATGGTTCACAGATAGGTGAATGTAATGCAAATGTTGTCCAAACATTACATTTGAGAATTATTACCACATCCAAAACTTCTCATGAGAACAGGACACCTACATGATTCCCAGTAAGGGTCAGAACATTATTTTCAGTGACTTCAAAGTGCTGCTGCTGGATAGGACACTACACTTGGCTAACCCATGCCAAACACAAGAATTCATGCCAGTGTGAAGGACTATCAAAAGAGATTTGTTCTTCAGTTTCAGACACCCAGAACAGCTGGACTTTGGCAAGCCCTTATCTCTTTACTCAAGGATGTTAGCTGTGCTATAGATTAGTTATCAGGGCAATAGCAAGGCCCTTTCATTTAGAGCAGCCCCAGAGCAGGGACGGGAAACGCAGAAGCGGCAGGAGCACTTCACAGCTTGCTTTGTTGACAACGCAGCTCTTGGCCTGGGAAAGCAGGGAAGTGACCTATGCAGGCACCTGTGTGTTCAGACTTTCCTGTTGGGTAGCACAAGTCATTTTAGCAGGATACAGTCCAGTTTCTGACACTGGCAGTTTGACAGTCAAATCCTGGCAGAGACACACCAAGCTCTGGACTGAAGGAAAAGTCGGAGCTAGCGTAATTGCCGCTTGGAGTTTCAAAGAAAACAGATCTCCAGATCCCATGGTATTTCATTTGCCCCGCAGCAGGCATTTTAAATCCTGGCAGCTCTGCAGGTACCAGCTACCCTATGAGCAAGGAAAGTTGTTTTTTTCCTCCTCCAACTACTTTTCCCCCATACCCAGCTCATTTGGTTACCAATGAAAGTCCAATGCATCCATTGCCAGGAAAATAGGGAGGTCCTGATTCTAATCATCTTCTGTCAGCCTCTAATTGTGTATTCCTCAAAACATTCTGGAAAACATCCCTTAAGAATGGTTTTGAAAACCAGAGCTTGCTTTCCTTTGACCAGCATGCAAAGGCTCATTCCAGCCTCCAGCCAACCATTGTCACAGATCCTTAAAGACACTCACAATCTCCCTGACAGAAGTAACTCATTGCTCTGTTGACATCTTGTTTCTAAGTTTGGAAACCTCTGTTGTCACCTTGTCAATAAAATTAGTAACATAGTTCAAGAGTTTAGAAAAGCTCCTAGTTACTGAGTGCTGATGTAGATATACCTGACCCATTTCTCACAGTAATGCCAGAGAAGTCACCCAGGCCCACTGTCTCTAGATAAAGGAGAGACAGGGGAATGATTCAGGTTTCAATATGCATGGCAAATTCCCTACTCCTGCTTTAAACTGACAGGATAGTCCCATCCCACTTGTAGCATTACTCAAGTTATTTGATTAAAAAGCAGAAGAGTCAAGATTGTTGTCAACTGGTTATGACACATTCAGCTTCAAAATTAGTCTGTCATCTCATAAAGAACATTTCTTTCATAAAACCATGTGTTTCACAAATACAGCTTACAAAACCTGTTTCCTGCAAGGCAAACCACATCACCCTGTGTCTTACTCTGACTGAAAAGTTGCTGTAGCCAAAGCAGCAGCCCAGCTGCTCTGATCACATCATGACTGCAGCTCACACTTCCAGTTAGTAATCTCCCAAGGTCTTTTGTTAAAATAGAAATGTGCCAGCTAAAAGTTACCTCAACAACAACAACAAAACCCACAGAAACGCCTGCTGTTCTACAACACTTGAGGCACCGGGGTTCATTTGGGAGCTCAGTTGCTGAGCCTTGACATTTTGCAATTCCTAATACTGCCCTCATGAGGTTTCCTCGAAAATCATTCCACCAAACAGCTTCCCCGGATGACCATGTGCTGCCTTCCCGAAGCTTTACCACACAGTACAAACCAAAACCTTGGAATTAACAAAATGTTACATCTTCTTACAGCACCAAACAACCACAGCACTCCCAGCACTGCTCACAAGTGGGAGCTTGGCACTGGACCAGTCCCGGCTGCGCATCAGTGGCCACAGAAACGCACAGCTCTGTCTGCACACAGCTGACTCAAACACCAAAACAACGTGAAGCTGAGTCTCTGACAACGCTCTGGGTAGTTCCCACACCTGGAAATTGTAACATCTAATTTCTTGTCAATTGTCCAGAACAAAATGTGTAAAGAACCCCCACAACTAAGGCAAACCAGAGCAAGAGCTGTATCTGTTCTGTTTTCTTTAGATTTTCAAAGTACTCTTTCAATCAGTACGAGATAAGCAAAACAGCACATACAAAACAGTTCAAGGAGAAAGGAATAGATAAGATACATCTGCAACAACTTGCAAAAAGCAGTGAAACTTTATCTGTAAATAATGCTAGGCCCTACTTAGCAGGCCTAGCAGAAAAAAAGGGACAGTGTGCTGCAGCACAGGAATGTCCAAATCTGGTTTTGAACAGCGGATAACAAAACACAGTTTCATTTTGGATTCCAACAAATTCCTATCCTGAACAATAGGATGCTGGCAATGCAAAGGAGCAAAGTGCCACCGAGTTCAGCTGCAGCTGGAACGTGCCATCCCACCGTCCTCTGCTAAGAACAGTGTTCTGGTGAGAGAGAAAGAGAGGGGAAGGAAAATGGGTCATTTCCTTTGTTCCTGTCAGGATGCAAGAAGTAAACTGTGAGGAACAGGCAGACTGGGAGCCTCTTAATAGGAACCAGCACAAAGAAACCACCACTGAACATGTACAAAGAGTGTGTCCATATAAGGATATTAAACAACATTTTTAAATAATCCCTTCAGAGTGACCTTACAACCATCTCCACAAGCAGAACAGCCCTCCTGATTTCTTAAATGAGGCTTCTTTCTTTCCATCAGAGGCTACAGAACTCAGATAAATTTTTTTTTACAGTATTTAATAGCCACAGACAGGAGTAAAGACTTAAAGAGGTTTCCCAGTGCTGGAATTGGTCTCGATGACATCAGCATTCTGAACTTTTCAGAATTAAAGCAGACAGAAACAGCAAGATATGTCTGTAATACAGCAGTATTTGTGGTTTCTCGCTAAAAGAACTACAAAACCCAAGGAAGAAGTGTCAAATATTGAGTCACATCAATAATAATAGAAAAAAAATGCATGATTCTGTGACTCATAGTGCAAACAAGTGTGTGCCATACTTTGTTCCTGGCACATCCTCACCTCCACTGTGGGAAATCCCCTCCCCTCACTCCCTCTAGATCAACAATCCCAGGTGATTTCATTTTTCTTCATTAGAAATATGAATGCACTTCTACACACTAACAATTCTGCTTTACTCTTATTCAGGAAAATGACTGTATCACTTCCAACAAACACGGAATTTACAGAAACTGCGACAACCCTGCTGTGACCTTTGCAGACAGACCACACTAAGTGTGAGCCACTGCTCTGGCTTGGAACTGATGTTCATAGCCCCGTAAGTTCTACAGGCTTCCTTCTGGTATTGTATTTGAACCAAAGAAACGGTACAGGGATTACTGCTGGGAATGCATCAAAATTTGGAACATGCCTGAGACACTACAGCACCCACAAACACAGCAAAAGGAACAAGGACTGAGCAAGAGTTCAAACACCTGAGTGAGCACTATTCTTAAAAGGTCAAGAAAAAGCAATGCACAAACCTAAAGCTCTAATCCTAAATATTTTATTTAAAGTTCCATTTCAACGCTAACATATGATTCTAAACAACTTCCTTTCACACTGTTTTTTTTTTCAATGAATACAGTTACTTGAAACGCACAAAGGAGGCAGTGATACCGTTCTTGTAAACGATCAGTTTTAGGGATGATGTTGTTTCTATGCAAGCAGCTTTTGACAGTATTTTTGCCGAGTTACTGTGTCAAAAAGCACTGTTAAACGGACTTATAATTGTCAAACACAGGGGCTTTTTAAAATTAAAAAGATAAACATATTAGCCACGATCACCCATCAGGAAACAGGCAGCTCTGCCTCACGCCCACAGAGCTTAAGCATAACCGTGTACAGACTGCCAACGCACAGCAAGCTGCTAAGTTTGTATTTAAATCATTCCCAAGTCATGCTTAAGTCTCACGATGCCATGAAGTCTCTGACCCACACGTGAACAACAATTAATGACAAAAATAAAAGAAGGTAAAGCAGGGATTCGGTGTGTTTCCAGAGCAGGTACAGTCGCTCTGTGCCTCCCCCGCCGCACCCCCGGCTCCCAATCCCACGGTGGGAGCTGCTATTTTAAAAACATCCCAGGAATGCCTGGTGGGGACAGCACTTCCTGCTCCATCCTCTCCTCGCATCTCCGGCTACCCCAGCACCGCGGCCTTGTCACAGCTCCAATTAATCCTCGCCTTGCTTTAAAATAAAAAATGAAAGTGTGCGCGAACCGGCCCGACCGCGGCGTCCCGGGGCTCCTGAGCCCGGCTGTGCACTTCTCCCGTCCCCACACGGCGGCTGCACCATCCCCCCGCAGGCGGCGGCGGGAGGCAGCGCCGAGGCCGTGCCCGGCACGGGGGAGCCCCGGCAGCGCTGCGGGGCGGAGGCGCCGCCGCCGCGGGGTAAGCGGCCCCTTCCCGGCGCTCACCTGAGGCCGCGGCCGCTCCCGCCGCCAGGCCGCGATCCGCCGCTCCGCCCCACGGCCCTCCCGCATCCCACCAGCCCCCTCGGCAGAGCGCCCGCCTACCCCGCGCCACTCTATGGTCCGGGCCCTGCCGGAGACAGCAGCGAGAGGCGGTGCCGGGAGCAGCGAGAGGAGGGACGGAGCGTCCTCCGCCCGCCCCGCCGGGCGCGGCCATGGCGGCCCGCGGGCCAGGGCCGCCGCCAAACCGTGTTCAGAAGTGCCACATCTACACTTAATGGTTTGGTTTCTGTTTTCTACCCAAAGATTGTTTCGGGATTGCTCCACTTACAGCGAGTTCTAGCGATACTCCTCAGTGGAAAACCTGGCTGGTGTGATAACCGGGGGGAACTCGAGCTTAAACTTTGTGCTGTTTGACAGCAATGCAGTGTGTAACACCGGCCTGGTTGGTCTGCAGATGCTCATTCACACATGAAGCAGATCCCTCTCCCGAACAAAAGATCCAAGGTGCTTGGTTTACGTACGCTGTTCCCTGCCCTCACAGCTGTTCCTCTGGAGGTGTTTCTGTGAGAGCCTTGGTCTCTCTCACCGCTCAAGGGCCGAGTGGGGTTCTCGCCTGCAGCTCCTCTGAGGTGTCAGGGACTCCAGCAGGCAAACCTGGGGTGTAACCGATACCTACAGATAGATTACAGAAACAGAGCACTTTCTCACATGAAACAGTGTTACACAGCCCAAACTCTAAATGCAACACTGGAAACAAACGCGTATTAGCAGAAGTACTGGAAGGGCTTTTTCCGAGCTTCAGCCGCAAGAACTGTGCTCAGGAAAGTTCCTAGACATCCATCCACACATTTTGAGAGGGCAGCTTGTACGTGTGACCTAGCAGCAAATCTTTTGATTTAAAATTCTGAATACCAAGAGACACATTTCTCATGTGTCTGTATTCCCATCCATTAAGCAAACAGGGTTGCATCTCATAACAGGAAAATGTGGAAGTGAAACAAATGCTGTTGAGGGCAGACTGGTTTTATTTGCAATTCACATTGTGCTCATATTATCAACTGAGCATTGATGGGATCTGAGTAAGAACAAGATAAAAGCCAGTGAAAGCACAAGCAAGTTCTATTTCCTAGGACAAAATGTAATGTTATAACTCGCAGTTCTGATACACCCTTCCTGGAGGAGTCAAAAGATGGCATTTCAGTCTTCCTTAGAAATTAAGGTTTTATTTTAAATTATTCCATGGATTTCTGCATAGGTGTTTTCTACTATCACCAGGGCAACAACTGTGGCCGTTCTTTCACTAAATTAGAACACTGTGATGGACACAAGGTTTTGCATGCACTGCTATTGCAAACAACTGCTTAGTATTTGAAGAAATTGGCACAAACAATGCCGAACTACAGAGTGCCATCAGCACAGAGACATGTGGAAGGCTGTGCTTTCCCATGACTGTCACTCCTTTCCTTCGGCAGGATTTAGTGCAAGGGGTGAAAGAGTCTCCAGAAATTTCAAATCCTTCGCTCTTGAGGCATGCCAATAATTTTCCCGAGTCACGGCTGAATCAGATCGCTGACCAATTGTCACACAAAATGTTCAGGGAAGCAACAGTCCTTCCAAAGAAGTGCCATTAGGCCAGAAAGTGATGTAAGGGAGGGCACTTGGGGTAAGAGTATGGGTCAGTCCTAGGCAGTGCCGTGCCCCTGCAGTGCCCAGGAGCAGATGCTTAGGAAAAGATAAAGGTGCTTGTGTATCCTCCCAGCTTCCGGCAATCTGGAGCTCAGCAGCTTCCTGAGCCAGAAGTTTTATCTTGATAGTTCTCCCTTCCATGAATTTTTCGTCTTGCTTTTTGAACCCATCCCAACTTCTGGCATTAAAGAGCATCCTGTGACAATGAGTGATACAGTGTGTTACTCACTCGATGAAAATGTGCTTTTGTTACTTTTGAAACGTGTTATGAGGCTCGTTATGAAACTGCAGTTCACAGGAATGTCAGGCAGCAGAACTTGGGATGGTTTGGGGTGTGTGACTGAGCAATGCTGCACTGCACACACCTGCAGCAAACGCAGCCCCCCAAACACATGCTGCATGTACATTTCTCACACCAATATCAGCAGAGGTGCAAACAGAAGAAGTGCTTGTACTGAAGAGCACTGGTTAAATAGTCTAGAAATGTTCATGCTGTGAACAGCAGTCTGACTGTGAATCACTCATTCCCAGAATTATTATTTTTGAAAGAATTTTGTTTCATTTTTTCCTTTGGAAGTTCCAGTGCTTTTTCTTAAAGTTCCTGATACATCAGGGTTTACATTATCAAAAGCACAAAAGTCCTTCCTTGAATTCAAATCTCAGCTTTGTGTAGAGTCACATCTTAGTAAGTGAGAAATACCTCACACATTCAGCAAAAGACATTATGTGTCTTTTGTTCCAGTTCTTACCAGAGAAAATGGTGATCCTGATTATAATGAAATAAATACAGCCATAAACTAAAACCTAAACTGAGTTTAGATAAACCAATTCTGCATTCCTTGGCACTACTTTCCTTAAGATATGTTGCTTAAAACTGTCTTTTTTTTTTTTTTTTTTTTAAGTTGTGAGATCCTTTTTAACTTGATTTTCTTTCAGTGCAGTCTTTTCCTCACATAGATGACGAATGTTTGGTTTTGAGCCTAAAATTTCGTGTGATTGCTGTAATGGCTGCACTATAAAAGCAATTCATGGAGATATTGACTCACTACTGTAAGACACTAAGCATCTTGAACTCTCCCAATCCTCTCTGGAGATAAAATTTCCCAAGGACCCATTAAACAACTTAATAATATACATAAATCCTTTTCATTTCCATGATATTTCAGTTTGTGTTTGATTCAAAGTATTTGTGTATGCTTTGCCAAGTTATAGTACATGGCTCCAGGTCCAAACCTTTTAGAAATAAATCTGCTGCACACTGTTGGTGACATCCTCTTTTAAAGGATTACCAGAGAAAAAAGTACTGTGAGTGTAGCTAGTGGGAATGTCAGATGAAGTACTTTAGATATTCCCTGGGTTAATTTGTAGGATTTGGGTATGCTGAAAGACAGAAAATTAAGGCTGAAATTCCCATTGATTTAATCAAAAATTTTTTTTTGTGTAGGGCTTTATCTATGGAATCACTAATGGGGAGAAGCATTCTAACATCTCAAATTTCCTCATTTTTGCAGGCATGCTGCATCAGGAATCAGAGATGTCAGGTCCAGGGAAAGCTGGTCTCACTGATGAGCCCTTCTGAGACCTGCAGCTCAGAGCTGGAGGCCTGGCAGGGTCCGAACAGGAAGCCACTATGTGTGCACACACCAGGATTTACTGATACAAGCTACTTTACAAGAAAATCTGCAGCAGATAAATATTTTCCCTTACTGCAAAAAACGCCCAAGCCTCATTTTCAGTGACACACTACAGGAAATGAAGATTATATTTGATTTATAGTAGTCTCAGAGGAACAGAAGTGTTTCTTTTGCATTTACAAGCGCGTACAAGCCCTCCTTTTCAAGATGCTACTTATGTCTAGAAGCAATAAGAAAAGCCTACAGATATTCTCCAGTATAAGAGACATTTTGCACCTTTTCACCAATAACAGCCACTTTCCTCTTTTAGTTTCCTCTTACTGGAAACAAAGTTCCCTTTTAAGAAGAAAATCAGGATTGACCAAAGAGATGTGTGTTACTCCCAAAAGCAGAACTTGTCTGGGACAGGTAGGGGCTGCACTGCCGAGAAGGGATGTCCCAAACCTCCCACATCTTCTCAGCAATGCACATTTCTTGAAACACGAGGTAAATGTCGTATATTTCCCATCACTAACCCTGAATGGTTTTCAGTAACTTCACGGTCATGTCTTTATTAATTACTTTCAACATCTGCAATATATATTTAAAACAATGGCATTTGTCCTTGCTGACGCTGCTCTTTACAAACTGACATCTCATGTGATTTCCCAAGAATTACATGGGAAAAATCTCTACCAGGATCCTGGTACACCACAATCTGTGGAAGGAGGCTAACTCTGGAAGAGGACAGAATTAAACTATAGTTGTCCTGAAGGAAACACGATGTAGAATGGACCATTAGGCATGAAACAATGTGTGTTTCCTATAGCTTCCCCCCATCCTGCCTAACCAAGCTTTCATTTGTTATGTTCTCAAGATCTGTCCATAGCATTAAAGAGAAGTATTGGAGGTAGCATGGCCTAAGCATATATCCAGTGTGAACTTCTGCTGAGTGGGATGATCAAACTCATCTACATGACGTTCTAAACTTTGGGAAAGGGCCTTCATTGACCATATTAACTGCCCTGGAACACCATTAGCACAGGCTTATGGCTGTCCAGTGACAGCACAGTGTTCTTTGCAAAGCTAAATCCAGAAAACAAGGTGCTGAAGGGTTGGGTGCACAGCAGCTCACCAGTGCAGCCCAGCTGGTCCTGACTGGGGTGACTGGAAATGTTCTCAGCAAGGCGTGCTTTAACAGACATGAAGATAATTCCAACACTGGGAAGTTTGGAGTGCTGCTCCGGAAGTTTGTGTGCAAAGAAATTCAAGAGGGGACATGTGGAACTTCGTTTTAATGATGGTTTACCACTATTGTTTTCCTCATTCAGTGAGGAAAGCACCTGTAACACTGTCTCAGCATTCCCCTGGCTGCACCCAGGCAGAGGGTGTGTAAAGAGCAGAGACTGATACAGGGCTAGGGCCACTGTGTCTGGAAAGGGATCTACAGCAGCAAATATATGAAGGCTGGAAGCACATTTATAACTTCTTTCAGTGTTTTTCCAGCTACGTATATCCATTTCCTTCCTTTCTTTTACCTGAGTCTAGTCACATCAGCACTGAGAGGGAACAGGGCATCCATTTCTCAATCCTGAGGGTCAGCAGCAACACTTGTACTAAAAAAAGTGTTGGATTGCACATCATTAGCACCAGTCACTGAGAACACTACATGTTCTTGCAAAATTCTGGTCTGGTTTTCTCTTTGCTCAAAAGATGATCTAAGAGAAGTGACAATTTCATGTTAATCACTTCAGCTTGTTTCCAAAATAAATGATCTCAAAATAAATCCTATGGTGAAATTGAGCACTTTCATTTTGTAATACCCGGCTCATTTGACATGAACTCATCTCCTACGTGCCAGTCTTCTGTTGTGTCACACTGAGGACACTTTGGCACTGCTGACATACAAGAACTTCCTGGAGCCCTATCCTAGTATGGAGTCTCTTCTGTTGGGAAAGGAATTGCATTTTAACAAAAAATTCAGAAAGAAGTAATCTTCACCGAAAAACCTCAGGCTTTCTAAATAAAGAACTGCCTTTGCCTAAACCTCTGTGTTTGTAAATCTCCCTGCCTTTATTTCACCACTAATTAGAATACAAAATATGGCACAAAATCTATCCCTAATAGGATTCCTAATTCTTCACCTTTGCTTATGTCTGATCCAAAAGTTATGGTAAGCTGCCTTGAGATCATTGGGATTTAATTAATCTTTTGACTCATTCTCCATCTTATACACACAAACAATACAAGGTTTGTACATAAGATTGATCCCAAATGTCATTTTCCCCTCTGTCTTTCAGACGCTTAATATTTTAGGGATTAGAAAGAGCAGAAGCACTTGGTAGGGGATACTCCACAACTTATAAACCAAGTGTGCTCTGCACACTACATTTCAGGTCCCCAAAGGCAAAAATATCCAAACATTGCTGGTGAGAAGCCTTGGGGCTGAGCAAAGCCCTGGCAAGGCTGGAGGGCTGGGCACAGCAGGTCTGTGCCATGGGACAGGGTTCATTCACCAGGACAAGCAGTGCTGGTGAGAGCCTGGACCCCCCTTTAACAGCCCTCCCAGTAACTCTGTGCCTGGTGTTTGTCCTGATTGTCAGGAAAGGAGCAAAACCACAATCACCTCTAATCCCAGAGCCCCTCTTGCTATAGTATGGCTCCTGTGCAATTGTTCTCAGCTTGAATACCACTTCCGCCCATTTTCACAGGCTGTAAAGCCCCCCTATGTATCCCCTTAGAATGATTTAATTAATACACAGCTGAAGCAGAAATAGATGCAATGACAGGAATGGTCATTTGTTAAAGAGCTACTTTGCTGTAAGAACATCGTGCCTTTGAGTTTAAAGGGATCCAGACTTTTCCAGCAAGGCTTTAACTTACAAGGAGCGATTTTCTTTGCTTAGCACCCCAAATAAAACATCATGCTGATTTGTATTTTCTTTTAAGAAAGTGGAACCTTTTCATTTCTGGGAGTGTAATTCCCAGTGGTTTGACATTAACACATAAGAAACCACAACGTGCTGAAGCTGGTGGTGTCCTCAGGCCCCCCAGCAGCTGTGTCAGTCAAGGTAGCAGTAAGGCAAGTAAGCAAACCTCTGAGCACTTTGCACCAGTGGTCTCATTAAAGGCAGTCTGCACAATCAACTTTTAGGATCAGGGAATAGAGTAATTAAAAATGGAGGTTGTTGCCAGTAACCAGGATAAAAGCTAATATCTGGGATAATGCAAAGAAACAGACAAAAGTGAAATACCAGGAATGGAAATGCCTCTAAGCAGAAAGGTTCAGTTGCCCTGTGATTATTAAGCATGTATTTCCCCAGAGAAATAATTGCCTTGGATTAAGTGATTTGTGGGACTCTGTTGCTGGGTTACAGGTGGGAAGAGAAGGTGGGGTGAGGGTTGCAGAGGTAAAACAAGCCATGGGCTGGTTTCCCTTCTCAGCCCAAAGACCCGGGCAGCTGCACCGGCCCCATGAGTGCCTCCCCGCCGGCACAGGAGCACACACAGCCGTGTATGGGAGGAAACCCGGAGTTCCGTGCTCCCGGGCAAGTGGCAAGGGTGGGGCTTTCCTGTGCTTATGGGCTAAGATAACTGGCATTTCTCCCCCCTTTCTTAATTGTTCTTCTGTGCTGTTTTCTATATAATCATTATTATCATCATAAATACAGATGTATTCAGTTTTAGCCTGTGCTCTGGGTTTCTTCCTGTTCGCCTCTGAGATATCCCTGTCTCTGTGGATGGCTTTTTTGTACATTCTCCTCTCCCTGACACCAGGGACTCTTCTGAGTGATTGTAAGCAGTCCCAGTTTGACAAACTGCACAGCCCCAGTCACACATTCCTCCTGGACTTGCACACTGGAATTTGCAGTTTTGAATAATTGAAGTAAACTCTATGTATTTTATATACAACTGGAAGAGGAGATAAATCCTCTGAACTCTGTTTAACAGGCAGTCTTTGTTAGGAAGACATTTTCCATGCTAGAATTGTTTACAGCTTCTCAGGCAGAGATAGTCAAAAGGCTGCAGTCATCATGTGTCAGCATGTCCAACTTCATGACAGTCCACAAGCTCCTGATGTTCTTGTAATTCTTTTTTTGGGTATCTTGTGGATAAAGTTCACCCTCTGGTTATTAGAAAAAAGGAAGTAAAAGGCCATATTCAGTGTTCTGTGACCTTATTGTCATCCTCCTGTTACTGTGCTGGGGTCCTGTGCTGAAGTCACCTGTCAGGAAGTGCGCAGGGCATTGTTCCTTGTTACCTCAGGAGTCACATCCTCAGCTGTCAATCCATGTGATTCCTTTAACCTTTGCTTATTCTTTCTTCTGCTGTTTCTGCTTCACATGTGCCTTTTTCCATTCATGCTGCATCCGTATCAGTCTTGAGATTTGGATCACAAACCTCTGCATGCCACAGTATGTGCTGTGCATTTTTGTACAACGGATAAAACCACTTAAATAGACACAGGAAATGTGTTCTTTTCAACTCTGCAATCTCCTCTACGCTGGAAGGACACTTTGGGGTAACTGAAACTAAATCTAGTCAAACCAATTCAAATTTCACTGTGAATACAACTTTCAATCTTGTCTAAAACATTTAAACCTATTGTAATCAAAACAAGCCTTTCTCAGGACACCCAGTTCAAAGCCAGCGGGGCACAGCTCCTTGTGAGTGCTGTGAGGTAGCTGCTGAGGTCTGTTCTCTTTCTCCAGCTGCGGTAACTGCAGCATTCACAGCACAAACACTCCCTGCATCTGCCAGCCTTGGGGGGGGCTGAGACCTGCTGCTGGCTGCAGGGGCTGAGCCAAGGCTACTTTGCAAGAACAATCCAGGACACCAATGATCCACGAAGAGACTGCAGCGGCCTGATGATAAAACCTCTTGTAAATACAGTGGTTTTGACAATTCAAACAGTAAAGTCAAGTTTGGAATCTGTGAAAACATGTTTAAATTGTATGCCTTGCTCTTGGCTCCAGGATAAGAGCAAACAGAGTTTCATGCTTGGTGTAAGTTAAGAGCAGTCATTCTTCCTGGATCAGTCTAAGAATCTGTCCACTGGTACTGACAGGTGACATGCAGATCCCATATCCAAGGATTTCTATTTTCTGGGTGGTTCCCAAGTGTTTGATGCTGGTTTTATTTAACGTTTGCCTACAGTGTGCAGGAGAGAGCTGTGCCTCTCCATCAGTGCTTAGTCTTCTGAAAAATGATCAATTAGATTCTGATAACCAGGACTTCCACACTGCTGGGTGCCTGTATTGGCAAGACCTCTCCGAAAGTCTGGCTGCGGACTTTATCAGTAAATGGGAAATACACAGATAACGGCACTAAAAGGAATTTGAGCACCCGAAATCCGAGACGAGATGCCTCCCGCCCCACGCTTAACTGGGAACAGGCAGCGTCCCTGTCTGCGAACTCCTCGCGGAGCAGGGTGCCGGGGAGAGCAGAGCGAAGGGACCCCCCGAGCAGGAGGGAGGGATGGAGGGGCGGACCCCCGCCCCCGGCCGCAGCCCCGGCCCCGGCCCGCGGCGGGCGGTGCTGTGCCCGGCAGGGCCGGGCCGGGCGGGACGGGGGCGGAGGGCGGGCGCCCCGCGGCTCCTCATATAGCCCTGCCCGCGGCGGCGGCGCTCAGAGCCGGCTTGGCAGCCGCCCGGGACAGCGGAGCAGACCCACCGCGCCTTCCTTCCTGCGGAGCCCGTGGGACAGCGCCGGCAGCAGCATGACTTCGGCGGCGGTGGAAATTTTGGGGCTGGGACTGGGCATCCTGGGCTGGGTGGGGGTGATCCTGGCCTGCGGGTTGCCCATGTGGCAGGTGTCGGCCTTCATCGACGTGAACATCGTGGTGGCGCAGACCATCTGGGAAGGGCTGTGGATGAACTGCGTGGTGCAGAGCACGGGGCAGATGCAGTGCAAGGTGTACGACTCCATCCTGGCGCTGCCGCCCGAGGTGCAGGCGGGCCGGGCGCTCACCGTCATCGTGGCACTGCTGGGGCTGGTGGCGCTGATGGTGACCGTGGTGGGCGCGCAGTGCACCAACTGCATCCGGCCCGGCAAGATGAAATCCCGCATCGTGATCGCCGGCGGGGCCATCTACATCCTCTGCGGGGTCCTGGTCCTCATCCCGCTCTGCTGGTTCGCCAACATAGTCATCAGCGACTTCTACGACCCCACCGTGCCGTCGTCCAAGAAGCGGGAGATGGGGGCCGCGCTCTACATCGGCTGGGCGGCCACGGCCCTGCTGCTCTTCGGGGGCTGCCTCATCTGCTGCTGCTCCTGCTCCCAGCGCGACGAGAGCTCCTTCCCCGTCAAGTACTCGGCGCCGCGGCGGCCCACGTCCAACGGCGAGTACGACAAGAAGAACTACGTCTGAGCGGGGCTGGCCCGCTCCGCGGCCCCGCGGGGCACGGACAGACGGCTGCGGGCCGGGAGGGTCTGCGGGGAGCTCCAGCGCTCCCCTGCCTGGAAGCTTTTCTTAACGGGGACCCCCGTGAAGCGGCGGCCCTAGGCAGGGCAGCGCCCCGCTGCCCTCCAGCCCGGCTCCCCGGCGGGTCCGGCCGCTCCGCTGCGGGCAGCGCCGCGCTCGGCGCCGCCGGCTCCCGGTACTGACCGACCCAGCAAAGCCCTCCGCGGCCGCCCAGAGCAGGCGAACCAACATCTCCCCGGCCCGGGGCGGCCGGGGGAACCGAGGAGCCCGGGCGAGCCACGGCGGCGTTTACCGGGACGCCCCGTCCGGGCTTCGTCGCCGCCGCCTGCCCGCCCGGCTCCTGCCGCAGGCCCCGGCGTTACCGTGACACTTTGTGAGTACTTTACCGCCCGCTGTCGCTGCCGGTGCCCCGGGGCACCGCCTGCCTGCTGGCACCGGGCGTCGGTGCGCACCGGAGCCGAGGAGCAGCTTCCCATCTTCTTCATCTCTCCCAAAGGCTGCATCTGGCAGTTCCTGCTCGGACTCATAAGTGGGGGGTTGATCTATTTGGGCAACTAAAATAGGGATCCTGTCCAAAGCATGACACTAACCTTGGTCCTTAATCCCACAAGCAGTAATTGCTTGGAGAAAGTTATTTGACTTTCTCCAGTTGTTTCAGTCCCTCAGTGAAGTGTATTGCTCTGTGTGTATTTGAAACCTTGAAAGAGATTTCAGGTAGTTGCTGTCCTTTAGTGGAGTACAAATCAGATAACACTGGGTTGTTTCTTGAGGTTCTTCATCTCTTCTTCTTCAGCTTATGTTCTGTTTTTACTTGAATATGAACTCATTGCCAGAATTATTTGAGGACTAGATTAAGAAATCTAGGAGATCACTGTATGTCCTGGCTCCAGCAGGGCCTCTGCTCCTCTCGTCTGCGCTACAGGAGACTGGAAACATAAAAATTGCCCCAGATACTGATGGCTGGGGGGGAATGGTGTCTTTGTGGCCTTCTTGCCAAGCTCTGCTTGTGGCCAGTTTTGTAATGTGTTCAGTTGGATGTGGGCTTGGTTGGCTCCCTATGGTGGTTTTGTTAACACGTGCTTTCCTTCATTTACCAAATCAAGCAAAAAATTGTTAGAAGAATTTTACCAAAAATGTCTTTACTGAGACTTTATGCCAGATGATCAGTTGTGAAGTCATGACTCTCACAGCTCTCAGGTCCTCCGCATTGCCCTGGTAACACTCTGCAGACTGGAAGGAAGATGGCTTGAGCAACATAACTCTGATTTTCCTGAGGTCAACACCTGAACTTCACCACAGTCTGAAATATTAGCTTACACTTTTTTTTAAAATTTTATACTGCAGAGACAAATTTTGTTGAGGCTTAAGGGGATGGTGTGATACTTCTCCAATCTTGTAAATTAATTTGGTCTTCTTAATTACTTGTAAACCCACACAGGACTATGGCAGCATCTGCATTGCCATAAGGAGATTTCTGCCAAGTGTTAGGGAGGAAATGTGTTGTTTGTACTCATCAGAGAACGATGTTACCACCTCATAGGTCCTCACAATCACACAGCAATACAGTGCACACGTGACCTGAGCACAATCCCTTACAGCTTTCTGGTAACACCAAACTTAGGGACAAACCATAACTGTGGGTCTGACAGATTTACATTAACTCTGTTCTTGCCTTGCTTAGCAAACTTAAAACCCTGGAGGTATCAGCAATTCATAAACTGGAATAAGAGACTAAAGCCTTGCCCCTGCAAATTTTGATGTTGAATATTGAGCACACGATTTATCATTTGAAGATAACTGCTTTTGTTTTTTAAACACATAAATAGCAGGGTCTGAGTTCATCAGAGAAAACAAAAGCAGAGTAATATGTCTACAACTACTTCTGCTCTATAAAGGGGTGCAGTTCTAATACTGTCTCCATTTAAATAAAAGCTGTACTATTGTTTTTATGATGTGATATATAGTTTTGGTACAAGAGTGAAATATTCTTTATTTCATCATTGCAACTTTTTAAAAACAGTGTAACCTTGTAAACTGTAAATGTATTTAAATGCATATATTTTGCAAGAAATCTACCGAAGTTGGCTTGTTATATGGTTTGGTGCCTTTGTTTCATGACTGCTTTATTTTAAATTGTAACATCCAACTGTATTTGTCACTCACCCTCACGCCGCTCTTTGGTGTCTAGTAAATGAGTCCACAGATATTAGCTCAAGTCCTGGACCTCACTCTTTTTTGTCTCAACTCAAAGAACTAAACCTCACTGACAAAGATGTCTGCATGTCTGTGAAGACTAGAGCCTTCAGAAGTGCTGCAGAATTTGGGGTCTGACCAAAAGACGAAATCTTTCTGGACGCTGCATCCCTAGCATTTCAAATCAGAACTGGTGTCTTTGGGAGAGGGAGGGAAACCCACGCCTTAGAAGGGAATTTTAACAAGCCAAATTTCTTGTGTCAAGGCAGGGCTTGATCCTCTTATAACCAAAATCTGAAAAAATTACAGACAAAGACCTCTTGGAAGAAGCCCATGCTAACTGTGCATGTGCCACTAAAGACAGCATCACCCTACCAAAACTCTAACTTGTGGCTGAGATCAGTAGGGCAACACCCAACAATACTTGCAGAAAGTGGGGCCCATTTAAAAAAAATATTTTTATATTTAATCTCATCCTTCAGTATCCTTAGTTGTTGCTGTGCTTTAAAAGATAACCTGAGAGAACGCTGTTACTGATGTCACTGGCTTCAGGGTAAAAGTCTAAGCTGGTTTTTGCTATGATTTGTTTTCTAAGAACAAAGACCTAGTCCTGAACTTAAAACCTTGGAAGTGTTCAGGATCAGGCCTAAACCTCATCCCAATGAAAAGATAAATCTATAGCACTTGTTTACTATTTTTATTTTGTATTTATGTTTCGCATAAAAATAAAAACGTGTAAACCAATCCCTGAACAGGGTCAATGTGTTTTGTGAAAGCCGCTGGATTGTTTGGGCTCAGGAAGGTGGGGTGTGATATTAGTGCCCAGAGGGACATTACCTGGGCTATCTCTGGGGAGGAGAGCTGGGTCACCTCTGGGGAAGAAGGAAGGGCTGCTCCCTGGCAGAGCAGAGCCGAGCAGAGCAGAGCAGGCAGCATCTCAGCTCTCCACTGAAGCCTCAGACAAAAGAGAGCAAGTAGCAGCAGTTGGTCTTGTGATGTGAGCACATTAGGAAGTGGAGTGTGAGTCCCAGCTATTTTGGGAACAGCTCTAAGCATGAAGCTTTTAAGGCTTTCAATTTCTACACATTTAAAATAAAAGGAAAAAAATCCTGCTGCTTGGATCAGCCCCAACCTGACCTGATACCCTAATTCTTCCTGCCAACCTTTTTTTTTTTTTTTTCGAAAGTGCATTCAAGCTGGGGAAAAACATTTTCACAGATGCAGCAGAACAGACCCTAAAAAAATCCCCCCAAACCGAAAAAATAAATCATACAGACTAATTGCTAGTTGAGAAATTTGCCTAAGTTACATAACTGCCAGGGAGGACATTCAATATTTTGCAGATTTTTTTTTTTTCAGATTTTCAAGCTTTTTTCCTAACAAACTGTTGCTTTAAAAATGAAGAAAAAAACATCTTCAAAGCCTTCATTTTGCAGCATACTTGCCAGCTCGGTTGAGATTAACAAAAGCTCCTTGCCACCCTCCCATTGCTATGCACATGCTGAGCTGGAAAAAGGGTGTCTGTCGGCTTGGCCTTTGTCCTGCTAAACGAACCATTTCATAGTTATGAATTTGAAAGTAACCTGCAGTTCATACCCTGCAAATCTGGTTAGATCCTGTCTGTGCAAAGAAGGGAAATGCACCAGGCAGATGGAGAAGGAAGCTCAATCAGTCACGTTTGCTGCAGGATGTTTAAGGAAATATTTCCTTTTCCTGTACAAAGATGTTTGTTGAGCATCTGCTCTTTGAAACATACAAAACATTTTACTCTTGAAGTGAGAAAGCAGTGTAACTTTAGATTTTTATTTAAAATCTATTCTCTGATCAAATATTATGCAAGGAATTTGTTCTTTTTCCTTGGCCATCTTTCAAACCCCAAATGCAGGTCTCCTCCAACTCATCCACATATCTGTAATGCTAAAAGATAGCCCTGCCTGTCAGGAGCCATATGCCACATGTAAGTGCCATATTCATGCATATATTGAACAATATATTAATGCAGTATTCAGCATCAGATGGTACCCACAATCCATCCCTTTTTGTGTGTGCACTGAAGAAGAAAATCATTCATTAGGTACACGTGTTTGAAGACTTGCTTTTATAAGTCTGCTTGGTAAGTCATAATAAATATTCCTGCTCTATTAGATTAATTGGGTGAAAGCAGGTGAATTCTCTTTTCAGGTCAAATACTGCATTTTTTTTACTTGTAGTCTGATTGTGATAGGACAAATCCTTTCAAAAACAAAGCTTCAAGAGGTTCTTATATTTATATTTTGGACGTGACTGACTTCTATAATTTTTATTTTGATCTGACTGACTTCTATAATTTTTATTTTGATCGGACCTTTGTTTGTGTCAGTGTGTGTGTGTGTGTGTGTGACTGCTCCAGACTGTTCCTTGCTGACTTTCTGCAGCAATAAGCTCTCTGTCTAGAAACCTCCTTCATCTACCTATTACAATCCTCAGCTAGAAGAAAAGGAGAACTTCAACCACTGCATCACTGACAAAACCTCCCACGGTAACAGTGAAGGCTTTACAGTTGCTTGGATACACAAGACTCGCTTCACCTTTTCCTTAAACACAGATTGAGACATCATGAATCAATTGAGCACTGTCCTTTGTCTGTGGCATTTGGGGATTTTGTTTACAACACCGAGCTTTCCCCTCCTTCCAAAGCTCACCATGTGGATTCAACCCAAAATGGGACAGAGAAAGGTAAGGAGTAGTAGGAAACTACTCATGGAACTACTACAGCATGGGAACACCAGTGTTGTGCTGAAGGCATCTGCCCAGGGCTCAGGCCAATCTTCTCATGATGCTTGAGCCTAGCTGAACCCTGGCCACTCATCTACTGCCCTGAGGGAGAGCTTTGCCTCTCTGAAACTGGCACCTATGGTTTGGGTTGCTGGTCATCCTATCCAAATAAGCTCAGATAATGGGGGATAAAATCACACAAACTTTACCACTTCAAATGTGAAAACACCCATCAGCATCAGAGTCTGTTTTAAAAGTGATACAGGAAAATGACTATAGGAATGAGTCTTGTCAACCATCCTGACAAGAATTAACTGGTGCATTAACTGAACTACCGGCTTTAGCTTTTTGATTTGAGAACAATAGAATCATACAGCATGGGGTACTGTATATACAGCACTGATTAAAGCAAAAGAAGAATTAGCCTTGAGACTACTATCCAGCTGTTTTGGCCTCAGGCTACAAAAGGAAAAAGAAAGGATAACACACCTTACTCCACAAGCCACAGCCTTTTCAACAAGGCATACAAATCTCATTACATTAATTATGGAGAGTAAATGACAAGACCACCTCTGATGCCCAGTACAAAAGGACTTTGACCATCTAGAAAACCAGGCAGAAAATAAAATAAGCTGCATCTTTTACTCTGATCCTCCTTAGAGCATCTTGAATGGCAAAAGGCACTCACATTGACTAAAGCCCTGGCAGCAGCTGGCAGGGTATTCATAGCAGGTACAAGGTGTTCCTGAAGCCCAGTTGATTATGTCATCCACACAAGTTACTCCTTCTTTTGGAAAAAAATAGCCTTAGTTTAGGCATGATGAAGTGCCTCAGTGCTATTATGTACAGCAATAGCAGTGGATCCATTCCTTACTACACCTCAGCTGCACATCCAGGGATGTTCCCTTCTGGTGGGTCCTCCAGGCTTCACCAGCCAGGCAGAGGGTTTGCATGGCCCAGGGAGGTGCTCTGGTGCACACAAACAAAACAGATGAGACGAAGCCTGTTCATGTTTATTTACAGTGGAGAACAAAAGTAAATGTTTAAAATAGCTGTTTTTTCCAGGCAAACAATAGATAACCCTCCCAAAATGACTCTGATTCAGTGAGCAAGCTGTGTGCTCTATGCCAGTTGTATCATCCTGTGCATCTCTCATTGCTGGCTACGTCATTGCAGGGAGATAAGTTACACATGTTCACATTTTAGGTCTTTAGCACCAGCTGTACCATCTGTGGAACATTTTGGGGTTTTTTAAGATAAGCAGAAGATTTTCATGGGTTGAACAAATGCACTAAAAGTTAGGAGATGCACAAAACCAGATACCACAACAACAACTTTAATCTGGTAGCAAAACCAGTTTGCAATGGTAAATGCATGTTGGGTTTCAGCTGTGTATGTTCCTACAGTTCCAACGAAGCAGGTTAGCTGACAGAGCTGAGTGACATTCCTCTTGAACCCATGCCAGGTACTCTGACAATTAATCTAACCATATGTGGGTGCCTCTGGGCTCTGTTCCCACTCTCAAACACACTCTGAGCTGAATTGATTCCCCTCTGTTACACTCATACAAAACTCATTAGCATTAACGGTGTTTGTTATCAGAACACTTCCACAGAAGGTTAAACCTTAAGAGAATTTAGGCTTGGGCGTAAAAGATCACTCAGGAAAGAAAAATAGGCACTGCCCGACAAGAACATATGTGAAATCTCACAATGTAGGATTCAGTTTCAATATACCTTCACATATTTGAAGGATTGGGACCAAAACCAACAATAACCAATTCTTATCAGCTCTAACAAGTGCCTAGCACGGCTGAATTCTTGCACTGTGTATATTTTTGGATTTCTCTTCCAGTTATAATGTTCTGTCCTTACTGTATATCTTTTGTTAGAATTAGGATATCTGCTGCAGCAGCCTGGATAACCTTTAGCCTGAGCTACAAAACCTTTAACAGTTTCCAATTATAACAGCAATCTTTCATTCTATAATACAAATAAACCCAAGTGTTATCTCGACACAGAAGACTCACATGAATACCCAATGACTACAGAATGATTTCACCATTTTTTTCCTCTATAATTTCCTGCTATTATTTCATTGGAAGTGACTGCCAAGATCCAAGCAACATAATACATTTCACTGTTTACATCTACTTTATTTTTGTTATACTGTTGACATTTCAAAATGTTGACATACAAGGCAAGTTTTAAAAATTTATCATCTCCTTGAATTCCATTATGTTCTTGAACCCTTAAATTATTTTTAGGCTGTCCCATTTTCTCCTGATTTTCTTGTCTTGACCAGTTGAGACTATCTATGCACCCAAATAACCTGTCAATTTTATAAAATCTTAACTCGCACAGTTTGTGCCGTGGAAGAGGAGTTTCAGTTTTTCGGAAAGGTATAAGCCACAGTAATGCCCCTTTTCAGGCATATGGAACTAGTTTCCCCATAAATATAATCTTTGTCTACTGTAACAGTGTGGATTGGGCTGAAGTCTGGAGAAAGAGAGAGTTCCATTGGGTGGGAATTCCATTAGGAAGAAACTAAACAAAGACATCATTAAAGCAGTTATTCTGCAACGATAGATAGTGGATATTCCCAGAAGCCAATATCATACTGACACTCTAGGGGTAAAATGCTGTTGTTTGAATAATATGAAAAGAGACTTCTTGTCTACCTGAGGTAATTAATGATCACAACTATTTAAGACATCCATATCATCATTAGAGTGTCCCTCCTAAAAGGAAAGCTATTATCCATGGCATGCTGCCCAGATTCCTGCAGAGCTGATTACATTCTTTAGAACCTGCACTTTTCGTTCAGTGCAGCAAACCTGAGTTCACACCTGGATGCTGTATGGGCTCATTTCACACTCTGAAGCAGTTACTGACATCTGTCCTAAAGGCTGATCATTGGTGGTGGGGAGAGCAATCCCTTTCTCTCCTGGCCTCTCTCACAAGGTTGGAGGTTGTTTTTTGCTTTCTGGCAAAATGTATTCACTGCCTTGCAGAAATGGCCTCTGGCAGATTGCAGAGCTCAAGTATTGAACTCCGCTGGTGTGGAGAAAACGAGCCCACTTCAAAGACAGGGTGGGAGGGGGTGCTAAATTGTAAGACCAAGTTTTTTCCCCTTAACAGAGTTACTGAAATCTGAGTCATGTCACAATAAGAAATTGAGAAGTTCAGTTTTAGCACCTGTGGCTACACAGAAATTCAGATCATGAAGGAAAGGGCAAACTGCAATCCTTCTCCTGAACCAAGATGTCTTAGGTCTGTCCTGGCCTCTTAACGTGGGCAGGCAGGATGCAGGAGCTCTTAAACTGCTGTGAAACTTCACTTTGTGACCTTGCGAGGAAGTTTGAATCAAAGACATGGGTTGTAACTCAGAGGAAGAAAAAGGAAAGACGTAATGTTAGTGCTTTATAACGAGCAAAGTGGGGTAAGACCCCACACCGCTGTAGGCACCAAACTGAGTGTCTGAGGTGACAGCGCAAGCACAGACACTGCACACTGGTAAACAGTTAACAGGAATGAGAGCCTGGAAACGGAAATGAACATATCCAGGGCAGAAGCAAAAACTAAAGAGATCAATTAACTTTAAATGTAAATGTAGAACTACAATTAACTTTGTTTCGGATTGTACCCAAGTTGAAAGTATAATAGGAAAGGATTTTTTTTAACAGACTAGAAAACAGTACACATAAGATGTGGGTGGGTAAGGTAGTGAATGCCCTGGACAGTGGGAAGGTTTAAAACTGATCTCAGCAATGTATAAGTTTTTTTGTTCTAAAATCAAAAGGAGAGAACTATTATGAGTGATTGGACACTGGATAAAAACCGGCACAAGTGACTAAATATAAAGGCATGAGATGAGACTAGATACTGCTTAGCTAATAACTAATTATTCTGTCACAGTAATGTCCTTTTGGGTCTCCCTGTGCATTTGCATGAGGCACTCTCTAACATCCATCCTGATGAAGGAAGAAGGTGAGGTAAAGAGGAAATACAAAGTTTAATAAAAGAAAAGACCACAAAAATGTGCTGAATAACAAAAAAATGAGGGCTCATCACATTTCTTTCCTAAGGGCTGTAATCAGGGAGGAGGAGGGGTAGCAGTGATTCTTGAATAGTTTCTGCCAAGTCAGTGCAGTACTCTTGGAGCCATACACTGTATTTGTATCTTTGAAAGGCTCAGAGAAGATACCCTTTCTGAAAGGAATCGTTTACTGGTTATTTGGAGATAATGGAACAGATGAGTAAGCAGATACATACATATAGAGACTTGTCAGAGTGGGATACCAACCCAGAACACAAACAATATCTACATTTACTGGCAAAAATTCCCCATGAGAATCGAGATAGTTGAGAGTTTATTAGACGATATCAGTTAAAATAAAAAGAAGACAAGTTAGTAAGACAACAGTGCTGGGTTTAGCTTCTAAGCAAAAGGCATACTTCTCTCAAAAAAGGTGTATCTCTTCCAAACAGGTCTTACTGGCTCCTATCACCTATTTGTGGAACGAGATGAGGGTTTTCAGACTGGGTAGATGACCCCTGTGCAGCTGTGCTACATTTCATTCCCTCTTTTGTTGCACAGACAGTTTAGTGGGACACACTCCTGTATCCTATTCCCTTTCCCTGGTTATTCACAGCAGAACCTTTCACTTAGCATTTCTAATAGCGCCATGTAGTGCTGTAGTTTCAGGAAATGCCTGGCTGTATTCACTGCTAAATCAAGCAGGAGTCGTGCTGGCAATTCAAGGAACACCTCATCAGAGGGAAAAAAAGCAATTGCTGCTGAGCTATTGTTTTCCATTTCATTTCACACACTCAAAGAACTCTGGTGACCACCCAGTGGGTGCCCTGAAACACAGATTCCAAGACACCTTCCTGAGCTAGAAAGGCAAACCGGATTTACTGCTTACCCTCTATTGTTACTCAGTCTCTCTTTTCCTCTTAGCTCTTTATTTTCTATTTTTGTGCTTCACCCTGTCATTTTCAGTCCTTTCAGGTCCCCTTCTCAGTTTTGTATGCAACAGTTGGAAGGCTCTGTCCCTTTGACACAGCGTGCCATGCTCAAGGACTTTTCTAAGAGGATATTCTACAACAGGAGCCAGCAATCCAGTATGAGTCAGAAAAATGAGTCAGAATTCAGTAGCTTTTGCAAGGAAAAAGTCTCATAAAAAGGATATGTTCATCAGGTTATTGTTTTAATTACTCTGTCCTTAACAGTGATATCAGCTAATCTACTTACATGGCTGCACAGCAAGTGGAACCAGCTGAAACAACAATACTCTTCCCCTTCTTCATGAAACAGCACACACTGGATTTGCAAAGCAGGTAACCAAATCCAACACCCATGTATGCTGTTTTTGTGGGTGTGAACAAACTGCAGCCCAATAACAGGATAAAGAAACCTAAACACTGGAGGGAGATTCAGTCCTTTGGTAAGAAGAATGGGAGGCAGTTTTGCTTAATGTTAGAGGCTAATAACACAGAGGCAGAAAAATCTCACAAGGAGAGAAAACAGGCAGGCAGAGAGGGAAAAACTGTTTGGCTTTTCCTCAGAATGTTTTAGGGGGACAGTATTTCCCTCCCTAGAACAGACACGTCTGGGAAATTCCACAAGTGCTTTACAAATTGTGCATGCAGGTCTTTAAAGGATTGTGCTTAATTTTTCAAAATGTAACTTTTACACAGTCCAGAAATGGTGCTGTTCTGATAGCACACACTTGCAGAGCCATTAACCCTGGAGGGTAATGCATTTTACTGACAAGAGCTATAAATAATGAAGAGCACGCCAGGTTTTATATTTTTAAAGTAGAAAATGTTTTCAGCCATGAAGATTTTGGCAAGTGAGAAAGTAAAGGTTGAGATGACAGACAACATCTTAAACTTCCCAAGGAAAATACCGCAATCAGCGTTGGGTGGTAATCTGGTCTGGTACTAGACAGTTGCCTGAACTCTGAATTACAGATAAAATTGGATTTCTAGAAATCTGGACATATCTGAAAACTGGATATTGATTTAACCTAGTAAGCAATGACTGTGTAATTAAGGCAAACATGGACAGTGTAAATTAAACACCAAACAAGCCCTGGCTCTGTTTAGAAAGCAATTATTTGAGCAGTGTGGCACATACCAAATGGCTCCATGAAACACTCCAGTTCTCAGCTAGAGAGGATCAGGTTGCAGAATTATATTACAGTTAGTAATTAGTTGTGCAGCTGTTGAGATCTTGTTTCCATTGTAGGGCAACAACTTTTCAAATTTGAGATCCTGTAAAAAAAAGCTCCCAGGACAGTCTGCCCCCGCATGAGTAATTAGCTGGACATAGCCAAAGACTCTGGTGAGCTTCTTTGAACTTGGCAGTTACCACTGGAAAAGCCCAGAACTGTTTGGAGAACATCTCTTTTTAAAAATTTTAATTTATTAATTTGAACAGCTTCCATATGATGTAACAAAGCCATTTCCAGTTAAGAGACCTCCCTGAAGGAAGCACAGCAGCCTCAGGAAAAAAATTACAATGCTAATTTTTAAAATTATGAATGTCACCCTGTACAATAGGGAGGGGACATTTTTGGTCAGTGCATGGTCTCAGAAGAGGAACTTAGCCAGGGCCCAAGAGGGTAATCTCAGAGCTCAGAACATGCCTGATCCAGGGCATGCTGTCTTCTTGCTATTTGAGTCCTGAATTGCTACATTGACCACACCAGTTTTTAAAGAAAACGCCATTTTACGTGCCCCTTCCTTCTAGGCTACTGATCCAGTTAGACTTTCAGATCAGACAGTAGATCATTATTAATGGCATATTTATTTTGAGAACTCCTTGGTGACTCCTTTCAGAAAATAAAAACATCCTAAGAGCTGACTGTCCCTGTGAATTCTTTCCAATTCAATGGCAGGTACCTCCGATTTTCCACTGACATGCTGCAAATGAATGATTAAATGAATGTAAATTCCCCTGAGCTAAACAGTGGAAAGAGACACCAACACCACAGGGACTGGAAACACAGACAAGCTGCAGCAAGGAGAAGAGGGCACTCGAAGTGCTGTAAAAGACAGCACCCTTTTGTTGTAAGGGAGCATTGTCTCTTTAGCAAAGGCCAGAAAGGAATCATCTCAATTAAAATCGGTTTTGAGAAGAAAACAAAGGACCCAGAATGTCAGGGTACTTGTCTAAACCAGGCAACCTAGTCATTAATATGAAGGAATACCCAGAGAAGTCATCTACAGTTATTAAGCAAGTGGCAAAGGCTTCAGAGAAGGATGTTGTTGAACCACGGAATAAAAAAAACCCCAGATCTCTTAATAAAATAAATCCAGATCCAGCACTGGAAGGAATTATGCTGTGGTACAGCTTATGTATACATTTTAGTTTACATAAAGATCATGAGATATGATTAGGCTTGCCCATAAATTCTTATGGGATTGGTTCTAATTCTGATTTAAGAACGACTTGAGAGCCTTCAGCTCATTGAGAAGAGCATGCATCAGCAACTGCTAAATGCTTGTTGTGATATCACATCACCAGACAAGTCTTTATCTCTGCTTATTGAGATCTTTGTGTATTGCCCAGATACACACCACAGGAGCAGACAGCAAGTCAGGGCAACCCATGCCGGGATAACAACACAGCAGCCACAACTGCCTTGAGGGGGCAGAGCAAGTCCAAATTTTCCACATTATCCAATTCATCACACAGCAGCAGTGACTGGGAAACCCACCTTCTCTGCCCTGTCAGATCCAGGAATGTCATGAGTTTAGGTACCATGAAGTTAGGGATTTCTTGCCTATTTTCAACACGTTTGACCTTTGCATTTCTTCTCTAATTCTGCCACCTTCTGAATGACAAAAACCAAAACTCAACCGCTTTAAAAGGATGGCATCCAGTCTGAAATAGAAAGCTCTCATAATTTTCTTTCCCTAGTGAATGTTCTGCAATATTTCCTGCTAAGTGTGTGTTTATAACCCAAATGTTTGTACATAAAGGTGGCATTTTTGAGCTCCACCCTGGGCAGCACATTTTTCAGTTCTTGAATCTGCTCCAAGGGAACTTTTAGTACCACCTTGAAGCCAACAATGGTACAGGACTGCCAAGAGGGATTTCAATTTTTCCATTTAAAGAAAAAAACATTTCACTGCTTTCTTTCCCGCAAGCCAGACTTACAAAGGAAATTTCAGGGAAATGTTTTCAAGAATATTCCTTCTATGAGAATCAAAACCATCAAAACCATTGATTGACAGATGTACACATAAAATCAACAAAAGATGCTGTTTATTGCCGTGAGAACAGTCCTGGTGTTTTATGTTTTGATTCCTCCTCACTTGTGATTACTACATTTCCTTTTTACTAAGTACTGCTCTGTACTGCTCCCCTCTTTACAAGTCAGAACACCCTGAGAGGCCAATTCAACTCAACAAAACCAACTTCAAAGAACTCTTGTACAAAAGAGACTGATTTTAAAACTTCCTCTTCTGGATTTTACAACTAGGGTACTCCAGACTAGTGATTAGAGTGATGTAAAGTTTTATTTCGCTTTTATTTCTGGATAGATGAGCACTGGAAATACTGTCCTGAAAACAGGAGTGGAAAAAGTGAAACTGAAGCATAAAAGGTGGTCAAGCATGACAATTCTAAGGTACTTTTCCTACGTGAGTTCTCTAGAGCACAAAGGATTTAATTAAACAATCAACCAGCTCTCCTGCAAACCATTCAGCATTTTAAGACTGCAGTGGCTCTCTCAGATCCTGTCAGGTTCACAAGTGATGATTGCTATTTACTGTTGTAAACTCGGATTGCTGATAGAGCAGCGAAAACCATCAGATTTTGACATACCTCTGATTTATTGCTTCTGCCATAAAAGCAGAGCAGTAGGCTCTAGGACAGGGGCCACAGGGAAGAGTGGGAAGAAGTAGCAGATACTGCAGCTAAATTTGATAAGGTTCATTAACTAGAGCTGCTATTGTTGTAGGACCAACTGTATTTTCATCTAAGTACCAAAGCATAAAAGGCTGATGATAAACATACAAACTCCTGTAGATCAAGGTAAAACCCCCTAATATCTCCCAATATTTAAGCCAGGAATATTTTCTGTCCTTTATAAGAAAAGGTTTTACAATAGCAAGTAAAAATAATGAATCTTTGCAAAATAATTTGCTTTGAAATCATTGTAGAGATTTTAACTTCCAGTTATAAGAACAATCAGCACTGTTATACTCTTCCATAGGCCTGTAATTTTTCATACAATATCTAGCTGGGCTGCAGATCTACTCACCACAAAATTCTGCACAGGCTAGAATTTTGCAAGGATCTGGGAGGAAGTGAATCCAGATTCCCAGATAGTGCCTGACAGTGACCAAATACACAGAAACCACACCTGGCTCAGGATGGCCTTGGGCACAAGGACTGGGACAGCACTTGTGTGTGTCTGGAAGAAAGCATCCAATGCAACTGCTTTGTTTCCCTACCCTTCCCTGGCACCTGCTTCTGACATTGGAGAGGCCAAGAACTGACCAAAGCCCACTGGCCTCCCCCTGTGGCTGTTATTGCCACAATCAAACTGGCACAGACCCAGTAGGCTTTTCAGATAAGGAAGCTGTAACATCCCTTTAATTTTCTTTTTTTTTTTTTTTTTCCCTAAAGAGAAATAGGAAAACAGGTAAGAATTAATTCTCACCCATTATGCAACCTTGACATTGGTAAGTACAAGCCTGTTAAGTCACCACAATTCTTTTGTGGAAGAGGATTCACTGCAGTTCCAACCAAATCAGGTCCTTACTGTGCAATTTCAATTAGGTTTAAATTTATCTCCCCATTAAAAAAAAAAAACCCCACGAATCACTGGGAAGGAATGGTATAAATCAGCTTGTTCAGCTGCTTCAGTACTTTGGTATTTAAGGATTTTCATCATTTTATTTTGTTAAGAAAAACTAAAACATTTTAAAGGATTAGTTTCACACTGCTATTGTTCTCAGATTAGCAGCAGCAGAAATATTTAAAGAACTGATTAAGAGGCAACTATTACAGCAAGCAAACACACTGCAAGAGTTACTGCAGCTTCAATGTAATCCTTAGGGAATGTTTCTGTTGGCATTCAGACATGGCAAGGTGGAATATGACTGTACATTTCAGTCGTAATTAAGTTGATTTCTTGGTGCTCTATTTATTTAAAAATTACTCATTACAGACACAATTTCTGTGTGGGATAAATCAATCAAAAACATAATTATCTCTTCAGGCAGAGACATCAAGTGACCATTTTATCCAACCTACACGAATTTCAACGGGCCACTCAAACCACCAAGTTACTGCTGCTGAACGAAACTGCTCCACAATTCCCTCATACAATTATTCTCCAGGCAGTATTAACATATTAATCTAGAAATTCTACAGCATGAACTACATAAGGAGCATTGGATGCTATTGCCCACATTGGAAAATGCTAACATGCAAAATTTTTATCTATTGGCAGAGACTTCTTCAGGTGTCCATACAGAGTCAATAACTTTCTTTTTATACAGCATCCCACACTGCTGACTGATTTATGGCCACAGTTGGATGGCCTTGGAATCAGTTTAGCAGCTGATCAATTCTAAAATTTGCAAAGGCACTCTTGGCACTTTCAGCAGATCTTGGGAAAAAATGAACCTTAAAAAACGGCAAAAAACAACCGACCAAAAAACCCACAAACAAACAAACAAAAAAACCCAATAAAGGAGGGACAAGCAAAGTTTGTTTTATGTTACACACATTTGGTTGAAGAACCTGGCAGAAAAGAAATTACCAACACATCCCAGGAAAAAACTAGCTCCCACTCCTCATCCTCCAAGTATGACACAACATGCTGAAGCTAAAGGGTGCTTGTGCCTGAAAATGTGTCCATTTTTCAAAACATGACAGTCACTTAGTAAAAGAAGTCTTAAATATGTGATAGGGCTGAATTAATTAGTCATTGAATGCTGTGGAAATGGCAGTGATTCTTTTGTGATAAATAAATGAATTTCCTATATTTATCTTAAGCTTAACTCACTCAGCAGTTTGCAACTGAAAGATGAAGTGAAAATATTTAGAAGCGCACTGCAGTGTCACTAAACACTCCTACCTTTTACATATTAATTGGCCTGGCACTACTTGTTTGAAAGACAGCAAGAACTTCTGTGCTTCCATTTCCAGAGACCTAAAGCCCAGCAAGGTACTTTAGAAAAGTGATGAAGTTTCTGTGTGCTGTGTAAAACCCAAAATGTGCTGGTAAGGGACAATATAATTTATTGTTGATACTACCTAGTAAGCATGCAAAACCAAAAGGCAGCATTGTCTTATCTAAGAAAGCACAATTTTTTGGTCATCCCAGCTTGACACAGGGATTTTTATTCAGATAAGATGACAACATATAAAAAATTTTAAAAAAACCCAAACCAACTTTTTGTTTCTGAATAAAAATAGATAGTTTAATTAGGTTTCTGTTGGCCACATTTAAATCACATTTAATATTAAATTAATCTGTATTAAAATATGTACAAAGAATGATGTAATGATACATAACCTCGTTGCATTCATTATGATACATGAAAACATTGAAGTCACGGTGAATTCAAGCAAACACTTCAAGTAGAAGAGCATTCCACATGTACACATATACACAGCGGGGTAAGGCCAACAAGCCATTTCATATGACTAAAGTAAAATGAAATCTGCTATGGAACAGGATAAGCTTCTCTGTTAATATTTACAGTGCTACAGTCTACACAGAATTATCATAGTACTTCAGCCTCCCTCCAGGAAAATTATTCCCAGAGTCAAGCTACAAGTGACAGTAGAGTATCACAATGCATGACTAAAAAGGCTTTACTGACACTGGCATTCCCTGGGCTTTTCATTTGGTATTTGGATTTTAAAAACTCTAAAATCCTAAAACTCCTCTCACAGAACAAGTCTTTCAATTAAACTACTAGACTTCAATCTGATGATACTAACATACATGTTCAACATTCTAGAAATTCAAGGAGTTTCAAATAGTTTGAGTAAAAAAATAAAAACCATTAAAGACAGTTTTAAAAGCACATTTGAATAGTAATATAAATATGGAACTTCAAAACCTATTTTTTGTTATCAGACAACAACTGAACATCACAAGAATATGTCTACTAAAAAAAGCAGGCTGGATATATAGAAATCCAATGTACAAATACCAGGTGACAGCTTTTGCCATTACCAGGGTGGGATGTTTAGAAAAAGAAGAGTTCAGTATCTCTGTGCTGAGATCAGAATCCTTTTGACATCCCAAAAGGCATAAAAACACCAGTCCAGGCCTGTACCAGTACCTAAGAAACACCAGAACTGCAGCACCATGAACTTTGGAACAGCCAAAATAATTTCAGAGGGTCCCATCCTCAGCTTCCAGCACAAGGAGCCAAAAGGCACCACTGCATAACAAGAGCAGAAGACAAAACAATCAGTAGTCAAAGTGTAAGGAAGGAAATAAATGGATGTAGAAATCCTGCAAGCCATGCATGCCTCTGCTGTCTAACAAGCAGCTCTGGACTAGTGTGAAGCTACTTGTCACAATTACAAAAAAAGTCTTATATCCCCATCTCTGTTCCTAGTGAAAACTACACACCAACCTAGGCTACAACCCTAACACTGGGAAAGAAAAATGCAAATTCTCTATTAACATCAAAGCCAGTGACACTGCTGTGGCCAAAATTCCATGGTGAGCTCAAACTCAAGCCATCAGAATTAAATGTCAGTAACAGCATCAGCCACAATTAGGTAACATTGCCATTTCTCTCACAACACAAACAGATGCTCCTTTTCCACCCCAAGTTAAAAAGCCACAGAAAGTTAAGAACAATGAAAGAGAAGCTCATGGATGATGAAACTTAAATAAATCTCTTAGGGAGGAAAAAAATTTGTTTCTACATTGTCTGCTGCCTCCTCCTCCAAAGGAAAACAATTGTCTCCTTAAGAAACTCTTAACTTCAATTTGTATTTCCACCAAAAGCTGCCATATTTTTTTAAAAAATATTCTACAGATAGTAGCAGGTTACTTGATTTGTAATAATTTTTAAATTAATCCTTATAGGGTCTTACCTTTAAGACAAGAGAGAAATGAGTGCATCCAGAAATTTGCTCCGATCTTCTGTTTTCAATTCAATTACTGAAATATGAAATATTTTATTACAGGATGCAAACAACTGAAAGATGTATCAGATGTCACACTTGAAGAACAATAAGCCTGAGTATAGCAATTTATCTTGTTACTCACCTTTAAGAAGGAGAAGCAATTTGGACAAAATGTAAAGGACATTTTTTATTTTGTGCCTTAAATATTAGCAAACTAATCTGTAGGTGCTCACTCCACAATAGAGCAGGCACTTCTTAAATCTAAGAATATTTGTGTATGTTCAACATGCACAGATAAATAGATACTGTTAAAAAGAGCCTGTCTCTTTTTTAACCATGTGCAAGATGGGGTGATTTCACTGCCTAAGTGTCTGATCAACACCATGCCCGGTTTGGCTGCTGAATTTAAAGCCTGCACATATAACATCATGGACTGTAAAGTGACATGCACATGTGCAAAACGCAGACTTGTCTCCAAGAGCCGAGGCGGGAGGTTTGCGGTTTGCGCGGCGGCAGCAGCGCCGTGAGCCTGGCCGAGCCCCGGGAGGAGCCGCGCCCGCACCGCCCCCCGCGGGCCCCGCCACTCACTCGACATCTCGAAGTGGTTGTGCAGCGTCCGGGAGTTGGTGCTCTCCGCAGCCTTCTCGAAGGCTCTTCCAAAAAAGCTGAGGCAGGAGCAGAAACACGAATGAGCGTCACAGAAAGGATGTTTACTAAGGTAGAAGCAAGGAACTTTTTCCTGGCTGAGAGGTGGAAATGGCTTCCAGATGTTTTTACAGGTGCCGCGTATTCAACGCACACCTCGCTTATTCACGTGCAAAAATCTTTACATTGGAGGCTTTGAGAAGTGAAGTCATGGGCCGTATACTGAGCTATTTCCCTCTTTTAAGAGGGAAGGAAAAGAAAAAACCTTACAAGGAAGGTCTTGAAGATCTGTATCCTCTCTCAAAGTACCTCATGCACGCTGTATACAGAAGGTGCGTTTTTGAGAAGGACATAATTCAAGTCAACATAATCAGTGTTAAATTGGTACAGGAAAGATATCTTTTCTTCAGAGACAGGTTTAGAACTTGTAAACACTTTGCTTACTTCTTTTTGTCTGAGCTTTCGGTCTCTGGAGGAATCCCCACCATGATCACAGTTCCCTGTTCAACATCCATGGGTGCAGCCATGACCAGGGGCAGCAGCTTGCAACGCTTGTTTTTTGTCTGGAAGTCAGAAAGCTTCTGTGTTACACAAGGCTCAGAAGGCAGTTTAATACCAGTTCTCCGAGTGAGACAGCTTTACAAAACCTAAGAATACAGATATTCTGCAGTTCAACAGAGGGTGATTTCTTTCCAGGATCTCTTAATCCACTTGTTCCTTACAGTAAAAGTCACTTTAAGAATTATTTAAAGAAATTTCAGTGATGTACTCCCTCAAAACTTAGAAAATTACACAAATGTTTAGCTTGTAATTATCTTAGTAATGAAAACTCAATGCTATGAAGTCTCCAAAGAGGTATCTTCCCTAGAGCAGCATTCACAAATATGCTAAAATCATCCAATCAATCAGCAGAAAATTATTAACAGTTTCCTATAATGCTTTTAATAATCAGCTGCAAGTATCTGACAGAACAGTAAGTACTACACCAGCCAGAGGTTTGTGAGTCAAATGCTTTTGATTTACTTACAGAGCAAACGAAGGACTTCAGTAAGTATTTACTAAGCAGACATAGAGACACTGGTTTGGAAAACAGTTTCACATCTGGTGTGCCCTAGGAAAAGAAGAATTATTTCAATTACAACCCAGGATGATTCTTACTTTTATTATCTACTGACAAGCCTAGAAGCTTGTCACTAACAAGAACCATTACAATACAGGAGGTTGAGCTCACTCAGCTTTGCACAAAGCCCTCTGCCCCTTGTGAGGGCTGATTCTGCCTTTGGGAAGTTCAGAGCAATGTCAATATTGACCCATCACAGGCAGCACAGTACAGAGAAATAGCTCCTTCCTTACAGAGTAATCCTTGCTGTGCCAAGCATGCAGGGAAGCTGTTATTCAAGGATGATATAGGCAAAAAGGAGAGACAATGATAACCCAAACACACAATTCTGACCTCCATGAGGGAGCAATAGAGAAATGGTCCCTGAGAAATGACAAGGTTGGTGCAAATACAGCTGGCCACTGTCTGCTGAATGGCACGTAGCTGCTTTTTGGCCAGGTCCAGCCCTTGGTGCAGCTTGTCCAGGTTACCCCTGAAAGAAAAAAAAAAAAAAAAGGAATAAAAATAGACACTTCCTTAGTAAAATAAAGCTTTTTAAATAAAAATTATATCCAAACACTATTCACAGGGATATTTTTATTTTTTTAATAGCTTATGAAGCAACAGTTCATATTTTAGATCCATAATCCAAACACATTTCCCTAATATTGCAAAATACTGCAGAGGCATATTTTCAGTACCTGGAGAGGCTGTCCAAAGCCTTAATGAAATTTGTTGTTTCAGGCCCCTCTTTCTCTATGTTCTCCATGAGAGAAGTTGTTGCATAAACTATGTCACTTGCTGAGAACTTGTTCTTAAAGCCAAAGTGAATGCTGAAAGTCTGAACTCGTAAATCTTTCATTCTGCAAAATGAAAGAAACCCAGGAAAATTTACTAACATTATCAACATTGACCAGCTGTCTTCCCAGTATGTTAATCTTAAGAACATGAAGAAAAACCTTATCCTAACATTTGCAACATATCTAGTGTTACTTTGTCAATCTAAGAATAACATTTTTAAAAACAACATATTAGATCTTCTTCATAGGAAAATATTTGAACTTAATTAAAAACTATTTTCAAAGAAAACTTGTGTATTTAAAACAACTTACCCAAATTTGTTTGCAGATTCTTCAATCATCTCCCGCAGATTTTCTTTCAAAGACATGTCCATGGAATGAAACTTCTGTTTCACTTGCTTCAAGGGCAAACTAAGAACAGGAGGAAAAGATTCATTGACAGGTACACCAGAAGAAACAAGAAACAAGTACTCTGTCTTTTTCTCATAGGACTTTAAAAATTATTAGATAATTTGACATGGTTAAGTCTGAGTAAACTTGGATGCATTCGTTTTTTCAGTCATTGAAAAGTGGATGCAAGGAAGCAAGGATTACTTTACTGAGCTGCCTTTCCATAAAGACATACAGTAAGTGAACCCCGTAAACCAATATACAAACTGTGTAACTCAGAGCTCCACAATCATAATTAAAACCAACAGCTTGAGTACTTGCAAGCTGTATTTTGAATATTTTCCTGTAAGTCATTGAAAAAAAAAGATCCTGATTTTTATAACTCACCCCATGTCAGCCAAAAATTCCTGGAGCCTCTTCTGTCCCTGTACAGACCAAAGCTTGAGGCTGGCAGAGGTGTAGGAGGTGTTACAGAGACTCTCATAGAGAGACCAGTGCTGGTACAGCGCCAGGCGCAGGCTGAGCAGGAGTTATGGCAAATAACCGCAAACACAAACATCCTCTGACCCTACAAACTCCACAAGCAGGAAAGGATTCAGCTGCCCTTACATATTGCACGTCTGTGCTGCATAAAATGCAGCGGGCAGCTCAGGTGATGTACCACAAGAGGAGCAATGCTGGCTTGTAACCAGTTCTGAAAGGTAAAGCTGAACTGAAGCCCCACGAGCTGCTGAGAGAGGGATTCATGCACAAAACATTTGTGTTTCCCTTTACTTTATTTCCATTCTCAGCAGAAATGGTGCTGGGAATTGTTTTTTCCCCTAGATAAAAGGGAAAAGAGGGGTTCACCAGAGGGGTGAGTGTGCATTTTCCCCAGCCCTTCTTTAAGGATACTCATATTCAAATGCAATTCTCATGCAGTCAATGGACAGAGAATTCTCCTCATCCTCGTTGCGGTGGTTGTGGCGGGACACGTGGCGCTGCAGGATTCCAATGTCAGTCACATACTTCATTCTGAAACAAAACCACTTCATTTTCTGCCTGGAAATTTTCGGTTTTGATTACAAGAAAATAGAAATGCTTCCTAAAGTCAGCAGCATGAAATCTGTAGGTATATTTTTAATCCCTCCCAAGCCGTTAAATAATGCTTTTTCAATATTCATCTTTTTACCAGGGCAATTAAAACAAAAAAACAAACAAACAAAAACAAACAATAGACTGACCAATGAAATCAGTTACTTATTACATTTATCTCTTTTAAAATGTCCATGTATTAGTAAAAATATAACATCAGGATTAAAGTCTATACTTTTAATACTAGAATTCTGATAATATCTAGTAGGAAATAACAAGAAAAAGATAAAAAATAACTAAAACTTATTAACTAAAACTGTAAAGGAACCTGGAGGATACAGAACATACAAAAGTTTCCTCCTTTAAAACTATATCAAGTTCATGCTTAGGTAAACTACCATTAAACACGATTTATTCACAGATCAGAAGTGATTGATTTAAAATTTTGTGAAAAAAAAATTAGCTTAAAGATTCTAAATAATAAAAATATCTTTTAAAGATATATATTCCTATTCTTGGAAGGCAACAGATCACATTCAGGCATTAATATATTTAATATCACTGTTAATTACTTATATCTGTTACAATAATACCCTTATGTTTCCTGATCTCTACTAATTGCTGCTAGCTACTCCCAAAAATAAAATTTCAAAAGATAGACAAATAAATAAGAAAGAATAATAAAAAAGATAAATTTAAAAAAAAACCCAAAACTTTCTTACTGAGTGATTTTATCTTGGATCCATTGATCTGTTAGGCCAACAATAGCCCACCTAAATTTTTTTTTGAAAAAAAGGAAAAGAAAAAAAGTGTTAAACCAACAAATATTCCAATAGAGTTTATTATATTTAACCCTCTAAGTATGTAAAAGAACAAATCAGAAACATTGTTTACCAGCAGTACAGAGAAGTTAATAACAAATTTATCTACAATTCGTCCCTCTTTTTCAGACATACACATATAGAACCATTCTCCCTTTTCCCATGCAAAATCTGTTGTCGCTTTTAATTAATTTACACAGATGCATCCTCTAGCTGAAGACTAGCATCTACTCCCAAAACAGTCTGAAATCTCATAGTGAAAACCAAATAATTTTGGGAAATCTTGCCTGTCTTTGCAACAAGTTTAAGCTTCCAATCTCTACAATTAAAAAAAAAAAAAAAAGATGGAAACCTACCACAACATGTCATTCAAGTCCTTAGACATTATCCATGCCAGATCGAACATCACCATTGCAGACTACAAGAGGGAGAAGCAAAAAGACAAGTGAACACAAGACACACAATTCACTAAACAAATAGAACAGTTCAATCTGCCAAGAATCAGCACAGAAATCACTCTGGAGTCTGACAATCCGCCAGCTCCTTCCTAAGAAATTAACTACAAAGAAAAATATTCTAGAGAGCTCTGTAAATCTTCATTATATATAAAGCAAACCCTTAATAAAATACAAATAATCAGAGGAGCCAAATGACAGAAAAAACAGTTTGATGTCCTAAGTGCTGTTTGGGATATCCTGACACTCTGAAAGACAAACAGCCTCCCTACATGCTCAAGTCTTTTTGCGACACTGTTTTGTAAAGAGATAGATACCCTTGCAAAGGTCTAAAAAAAGAGCCATAAAATATTAAATTAAGTGAAACTACTTGTATATATATAATGCAGTTTATAGATATAAAAATAAGATTAAAAAATTGTGAGATACAATAATAGAATATTGAATAGTAGTATTAGATAATTATATAATTGTGGTAGATAATTCTAACATTGGATATTGTCCAATTACCTGTACACTGTCACCTTGAAGTTTTATGGCAAACAGAGTTTATACTTACTGAGGTCCCATGGTATTCATACTGTTCGTAATCAAAAAGAATTTCTCGTCTAAAATGAGAAAAAAAACCCCACATTTAACTAAGTGGTGAAATCATCATTGGAACTAATTAAAAATATTAGCCAGAAATGGTGATTAATATTTAAATTTCATTTTAGCAATTAAAAACATTAAACTTTGGCTAGAAATTGTTTATCTGCAAGGCAATTAGATTTTAGTAGCAACATGGAAACCACACTGAAATGTACTCGTAAAGGAAAAAGGAAATTTTTTTTAAAATCACTATTCCTCAAATCCCATTTTATCTGATTTGTTCCTGCTCATTCCTATTGACAGTGGGATTGTAAAAGTAGAAAACAGAAGGACAAGTTTCTACCAAAGACAGACAAGATAAGAGTATTACAGCTATTTGTAGTGAGCCAACGCACCTATTTATACTCAAATTTTAAATTACTATTTCCAATTTCCTCAATTTAAACATTTTATATTTATGTACTAAATATCCCTCACAACTTTCTAAACAAAATTATAACTAAAGCACCTTGCAAATCACAGCTTAGTATCTTACGTTTGTATTCTTAATTTTAATCAAAGAATGAAAGACAAAGAGAAAAGCAACATAAGAAAAACCCATTTACACACCTGCGCGCTTCCCATTCCCGCCTCTGTCGCCTTCTCATCGTCCTCTCTATTACCTCCTGTAAATTAATTTCCAGGATGTTAAAAAGCTAGAAAAAATGTTCTGCTAGATTAGCATCTAGATATTTCAATTATTAAACCTTAATTAAAAAATGTAATTAGGATTTTCATTAAAAGTATTTTTTCTTAAAAAAAAAATAAATTGGCATGAACAACATCTAATGAGAAAAGTATTATCAAAAATATTTCCAAGGAACACACATAAGATCCTTGTCAAATATTTATCAGATCTGAGAACAGCTTTTCTGTATTTGTAATTTTCCTTTGAATTGGGTTCTTTGGCTAAAATATTGCCCTTTTTATATCACTAGGGAAAAAATGTACAATGCTAGTGGGAAGATAACAAAGATAACATGAAATATATATTAAATCTAAGGATGTCTGTTATATTTACTCGTCCCTTAATGTTGCTGGTCTCATGCCTTTGCTTGCTTCTATAATATAAATAGAAAATATGCTACAAGTAACGTGGCAGATTTAATTTCAAGTGTACACTTAATATACTTTTTTATTTTACTGCTAGAAGCACAGACAAAATGCATTGCTAAACTATTTGTTAGCTTGTATCTTCTCAAACACTTTTTTTTTGTAAAAGGAGTTAATATCTAAACAAATTCTTTTGCTAGACTGCCAAGCCCACAGCACATATTAGGAGATAAATCTCTTCAGTTCACTGATTATACAAAGAATTATGCATAAGTTCAAAACAGCTTTTATTTTTTTTTATTTGGAGAAAATATTTCTGTGTAGCTCGGATAAATACACGTTTTGTTTATGTGAAACAACCTGTTGCAGTAGATTATTTTTAAATCTTGCCCTTGGATTTGTGATCTAATGGAACACAATCTTAAAACTCAAATATTTTTCTGATGTAAAATATATGTAACGGCAGTGTTATTTTTCTTCCTTTCACAACACAGCAGTGAAACAAACCTCTTCAAAACGCCTGCGCTTCTCTGAGGGCTCTGGGCCATCACTTTCATCCTCTGAGTCCTCTTCTTCATCCTCCTCATCCCTAAAGATGTCATCATAAGCAGGAACATCCAGATCGTCATCCTGCTTCACTAACAGCTTAATCTGGCAAGAAGAAAACTGTATTTTAGACTAAGTATCTTATTCAGTGAGAAAAATGCACTTACTAAAAGAAACTAAAAGTTCATTTAGGCTGTATTAATTCCTGGCACAACAAAACATTGGTTTTTAATACAAATCCCATACTGATTTATAGAAAATAAGAGTAAAAAAATCCATATTCCTTTGTTAGAGCATTACTGAAAGAATTATCATTTTAATGCTTGTAAAAATAAAATACTTTGTGCTTAATACTTTAAATTCTAGGTGCTGCTAGATGTTGAGGGATAATACATGTTACATTCTGGAGGATGTTTATCCTCTGATTTATGGCAGTTCAATTTGCAGCAACAAGATTAACAAGTGCTTACTACTGACAACACATTGCTAAGATTAGAGATTTTACTACAGGAAGAAGGATTTTTCTGATCATGTAGATTGCTGCTGCAAATATTTATTTATTAATGCTGCTTTCTGACCTACAAGCTAATGTTCTAACCAGTTTTGCAAGCACAGAAAAGCACTTCACTGCTCACCACCACGCTGTGGTGAGGTGTTTATTATGAAAGAAAAGCTTTTACCTGTGTGTCATTGTAAACATTCACGACATTGATTGGTCTGTGACTGTCACACACAAAAAATAAAGCATCTTCTTCAGGCTGCAAGATTTCCAGGAGGTCAACATTGGCACCACAATTAATAAGAACAAAGTATTTGAACTGCAAACAAAAGCAGGAAAAAAAAAAAAAAAAAGCAGCAGCTTGTTACTTAAATTGCCAGGAAACACAGAAAACTGCAAACATGCTTACAAAACCTCCAAAGCACTCATCATTGCCCAAACTTGCTTTTACTTTCTGATATTTGATGTCTGTGAGGCGGAAAATTTTTTTTAAGGCAAAACACAATTCAGGAAAGTTGGACAACCAATACCAGCACCTTTGTATCTCAAAATGTGTGTAAACTTCATTTGACTCTTATCAACATTATAGCACAGCTGTTGGAGAAGATGTTTAAAACTGGACAAGTTTATTACTGGTATGTTAAAATCTAACCACAGTTTTGAAGTAACTACTAATAATAATGAGCTGCAGTGTTGACATTTTAAATTGGGGAAGGGAAGAAATTTATCTTTACAAAAGATGAGCCGTCGCTTAAAAATTTTCCAGTATTTTTTCACCTGATCTTTATGCTCCAGAAAGGCAGTTTCAAGTTCTTGCCACCCAGCCACAGGCACGAGTGTGTATTGCACATGGTCACACTGAAACAAAGCCTGCAAGGAAGCAACAGCTGTTAGCAAAGGGGAGGGGAAACAGCCTCTCCGGAAATCTACACCAGGCTATGATTCTATTCCATACTAATCTTTAAAATAAAGACATCCCAAAAGGACAAACATCCACTTGTCATTTACGACAAATGTACATTGTCATACGTGAACTCTGAGACTATGACTCACCAGTTTTCAGTGCCATAACTCATGGAAACAAATGTTACAAAACAGCTTAAACCTTTCCCTGTTCCCCAGCTCACACCCAGTTATAGGATTCCAGGGCAGAGATATTTTCTCATACTGCAGCCTGCAGTGAAAATGAACCAAGACTTACTTGGAGTATTTTACAAGCACATAATGCATCAACATCTGAAGCAACGAGAAGAAGAACACGCTGTAAAAATAACAAAAGAATAGCATTAGTACAGGGGCCAAAGAGAGTGTGCTGGTATATGAAATGCATGGAGCACTGAGACACCAGAAATTCACACAGATATCATCATAAGCATAAAACAGGATTGCTTCTGAATGGACACTGCAACCAAAACTAACCAGTTTGGATATCCATCAATATTAAAAACAAGCAACTCCACATACTCAAAATATGTCAGCTCCGTTAGGGATATGTAATCACTCAGACTCCTCTGAGCCTCACATACTTGTGATGTTTCACACCTAGTCAAACCCTACAATTCTTTTCATTGTGTTTAGAATGGCACTCATTTTCAGCACAGATCTGCAACTGTTTTGACTAAAGAAAATCTGTAGCAAGAGCAAGGCAACTCAGGAAAGAAATTCTTTCACCTAAAATAGGGTGGGTCGGTTGGTTTGGTTTTTGTTTTTCTGAGAGTGTTGTTTTTGGTCTTGGGGGAAGGGTGCTCTGAGATTTTGCTCACAGCTGGAGAAATTAAGATAAATACTTTCATTTGGCCAGTCCATAATATCATTCCATTGGTAGAAACGCCAAAAGACTGTCCAACAAAAGCTTCGCCAGCTTACCGTACACATCGACAGTGAACGGAGTTAAGCAAACCCTGAGTTAAAAACAAAAATAGGAGATAGATGTGCTACAAGAAAGACTGCAAGAAAAAACATTAAGATGACAGAATATAATATTTAGTGTCTGGGTAAGTAACACCAAAACGGTTAGAAAGATATTATAAAAAATAGTTCAGAGATGTCATGGTTAACCGTGAGATGCAGAACACACAAAAACACTTTTGCGGAAGGAGGTGAGCCGTAAGCGAAATCCCTGGCGAAACCTCACCGCTCCGACGCTGCTTTGTCACGGGTGCCCATGGGTAGGGAAGGGGACAAATGCCCGGGAAAGGGATTCTTCCGACCGGCCCGACTGCCGGACCCTCAGCGCGGCCGCCTGCTCAGTGCTCCCCGCCGCCGACCCCCGGCCCGCAGCCCCCGGAGCGAGGCCACCCCCGCCCCAGAGCACCGGAGCGCCTCAGCCGCCGCCGGCAGAGCCGGGGACGCCCCGCACCAACCCTGGGCCGTGAGGCGGCGGGAACCGCGGCAGCCCAGAGCGGGGAGAGAGCCCTCGGGGAGGCCACCCCGCCCGCCGCCGGGGCGCTCGGGGTGTAAGCCCGGCCCGCTGCCCGCACCTGGGTGACGATCAGGTCGTAGAACTCCCGGCGGCAGTCGGACACGAACATGGCGGGACCGGGAGCGCGCGGCGGGAACGGGCGGCAGCCGCAGCGCGCCCTCGCTCAAACTGGGCGCCAAATCAGCGCCGTGCCCCATTGGTCCGCGCCTCACGAAGCGCCGGCCAATAGGAGCGCGCCCAGCCCACCTCTGCAGGGCGAGCGGCCCAATCCTTTCCGGGGCTCTGCCAATGGGATGCGGCGAAGGCGGTGACGATACGCGCTGCTGGCCAATCCCGTAAGGGGCTCAGCCGGAAGCACCCTGCCGGGTCTTGTCGCCGCGTCCGACATCTTTGCTGTGGGCGAGTTGTTCGCTTTGCCGTTGAAGCGAGCCCGGAGAAGGGGCAGCAGGGCTGCACCAGCACCCGGTGACCGAAGAGAAGCCGGGCGGGCCGAAGGAGCTCCGGGCGATGGCCGCCTCGGAGGGCGCGAGGGCAGCTTTCCGCCCTCACCCGCGATGGCCGCCCGAGCGGGCGGCGGCGCGCGGCACGCCGGGAGGGGCGGGGCCGGGGGCGGGGCCCGGCACAGCCCGTGAGGAGAACGAGCGGCCCCGGCCCGGCCCGGCCCGGCGGCCCCGAGGGAGCGCCCGCCGCCGCCGCCGCCGCCATGGTGAGGCCGGGGGGCGGCCGGGGAGGGGCCGCGTCACGGCGGCGACGCTTCAGGAGCCCTCGGCGGGTGCTGTGACACTTTGCGTGCCGTAGATACTGATGATTGCGTTCTTCTCTGTGTGTTGTTTTTTCTTCCTCTAGTTTTCTTTTAATATGTTTGACCACCCCATCCCCCGGGTGTTCCAGAACCGTTTTTCAACCCAGTACCGCTGCTTCTCGGTATCCATGCTTGCCGGACCTAATGACAGGTCAGATGTGGAGAAAGGCGGGAAGAGTATGTGCATGTTTTATTTTGACTAATAAACCTGTTGGAAGAGTGTTTGTGAATAGTGTCAAGTAATGCAGCTTTTGGCCAAGGCAGCCGGCACATTGAAAACACGGTGACAGAGTGCTGAGCGCCCTGGGTGGGGTTTGCGGAAGGAGGAGGGGTCATCTGCCATTGCATTACTCGGAAATTAAAAATGTTTACCAAGTGAGTCGGGGTTTATGAGCATTAGAAGGAGACGGTCTTCTTCTATAAAGTTGCTTGTTACAATCGTGTATCTAGTATCTATCTATCTTGTGTCTAGTATAGTGTGAGTCGTGGAAGTTTATGATTAAGGAGATTTTCCCCTCACCGTGGTTTACTTAATTTGTATAAAGAAAGTAATAGATTGGCCAACTTTATTTTCAGCCTGTCAGAGTAATGCTATGTTGTTTTGAGTTGGTATGGATTGAAGAGCAACAAATAAATAAAATTAGATTTGGGAATTTTTTTTCTTTAGGAATAGTATTGTGAAACCTTGTCTTTGCTTGTTTTTCTTTTTTTTTTCCCCCCTGATTATAATTCTGAAATCTCCACATGACAGGGATATTTGTCATGACTGATTCTACTTAAGTCTCTGTCTGAAAGTAAATTCGCAGGTTTTAGTATCTGCCCTTTTTTAAAAAGAGATTTTAGAGAAAGGAAGGATAAAATTGTGTGTTATGTACTCTCATACAGATGTACTTTTCCTAATTTTACATTCTTATTCATTTCTGCAGTAATTATGCCACCATCAGCTTTGGATCAACTCAGTAAGTGAATACTTTATTCTGGAATAACAGCATTAGAAATAAGAGCAAATATGGAGTTATTTGAGTTATCTATTTTATTAATTTATATAATAGATCAATATTTTAGTTATCTATTTAAGTCTTGAATAGATGCTGTAAGAGTAATTAGTTTAAAAAGTGTATTTTAAAGGTATTTTTTTCTGTCAGAATTAATGGGGCTTGTCTGCTTTCAAGTACAGACATCTGAAGTGTTGGGCTCCCTGAGCATTTAAAGTTCTGAGTGCGATGCCAGCGCTGTGTTTGTGTATCTGCTTTCTCTGTAGCTTTGAGCAGCTGGAATAATGGTGTGAAGGAATAGAATCCTCTCCTGTAGTCTGGCCCATTCTCTTGGTGCTGTTTGAGCTCTGAAAGCTTCAGAAGTGTTCTAGGGGCTTTCAACAAAGACAATTTTGTTCCTCCTTTCTCACCAGGCCGCCTTAACATCACTTACCCCATGCTGTTCAAGCTGACCAACAAAAACTCGGACCGGATGACGCACTGTGGAGTGCTCGAGTTTGTGGCTGATGAGGGCATCTGTTACCTTCCACACTGGGTGAGTTGCCTCATGCTGGACTGTCAGAACCTGAAAAGTAGGATTAGCGAGTTGCCAAGTTTAATATTAAGGGGGTGGAATGTTTCCTGCCTGTCTCTGCTGGTCTCTACAGCAGCCTTCAGTTCTGGCTCAGGCTTCCCTTCACAGAAGTTTAACTGGGCAAAGCAGGCTGCTTTTAACGTGCACCTGACTGTTCTTGCTGAAATTGAATATAGACAAGAACTGATAAACACAGGGGAGAGGTTTGGAAACATCAGACGCGTTGATAGGGCTTTGTGTGTTTGTTTCCATTCTTGCAGATGATGCAGAATTTGCTGCTGGAAGAAGGAGGCCTGGTGCAAGTGGAGAGTGTGAATCTGCAAGTTGCTACTTACTCAAAATTTCAGCCACAGAGTCCGGATTTTCTTGACATCACCAATCCCAAAGCTGTGTATCCTTCCTATTCAGTTATGGAATAAGGGGAAATAATTTTTCTTCCAAACTGGAATGATCAAACAGAGCTAGCTTTTCAGGTGTGGCTCATACACTTCCAGTACTGCGTGGCCACTGCTGCTCCTTCTGAAAACAAAAGGGATGGAGAGCTGATGTACAGAGTTGTGGTCAACTGTTGGTACAAAGTGTAATCTGAAGAAGGGGAAGTGTTGCCTTAAAATCCAATGAGTTTTGAGTGTCCCTTTAAAGAACTTGTACATCCTAATATTTACTAAAATCCTATCTGCAGTACTGATGATTTTTAAACCAGGTTTGAGAAACTAAGGGTCAGAGATCTACAGTATGGTAACTTTAAGGCTTTGATGTTTCACTGAAAACAAATATTTCATCTTAACATGCTCCAAAGACTGGAAAATGCATTGAGAAACTTTGCCTGTCTAACTACTGGGGATGTTATTGCCATCAACTACAATGAAAAGGTACAGTTTAGGGTTGAGGGTTATAGGCTTAAGTTCAGTTGTTGGATATTGGTACTAAAACAATCAACCCAGTGCAGTGTTTTGAACAAGTAATCCCACATGGCAGATTTCACAGTTGGTTTTCTATTAGGGGGAGAAAGGAGTCAGCTAAGTCTTTTTCTGAGCTGCTGTTTGAACTTTTTTGGATTCACAAGAAAACAAATGTTTGTGCTGCTGAAGGTTTTACAAGTCAAGGGAAAGAATTTATCCTAAATGCAGAATTTGTTTTTAAAAAGGCAGACTGAAGTACAGTAAGAGTGCAGCAAGGTGCAGTAATGGGTTCTCTGGCTTCTAAGTTAAAAACTTTTGTTTTTAAGTTCTGTAGAGACCCTGCAGTATCTAGTCCTCAACCTAAAGAGTACTTACTTCAGTTTCCTTCAAGCTGTCTGGAGGGAAAGGTTTAGATCTGCCTTCCTTACACATAATGCAATCTTAAAATATCTCTGACTGTTTCAGATCTATGAGCTTCGGGTGATGGAGACCAAACCAGATAAAGCTGTGTCCATCATAGAGTGTGACATGAATGTAAGTTAAAGCTGATGAAGAAAGTCTGCCCTGGAGAGGGCACTTGTGCAGGGATAGCTCTGCACACCCAGCCTGGCTGATGCTGCAGGAAAGGTGCAATCCGTGGGGTAGGGAAGGTGACTCACTTGGGAATACTCATGTGCCTTTGTAACCCCGTCTGTCATCCTGATTAGCACTTCATGTACCATCAGGTGACTGCAGTGCCTAGAATTTAATGTTTAGCTTCAGCATGTTTTATCTGAGTTTTATTTAGTAGCCTTGTCTTGACTCATATCCCAGTGATATTGTGGAGCTGTTTTACTGCTCTGTTTCCATTATATGCCAAAGTTCATTCCTAGGAGGCTTGGTCTTTTTTTAGTGCTGAGTTAAAATGTTTAGCAAGCAAACCTTAGTTCTTTGTAGATCAAATGTAATGATAATAGTTCATGGAGTTTTGAGGAATAGTAGTATAAAGCTTATGATTTAAAGAAAAATATTAATGATGGGATTTTTCATGCTGTTTTTGTAAATAGGTGGATTTTGATGCTCCTTTGGGATACAAAGAACCAGAAAGAAGTGCACAACATGAAGAGACCGCAGTAGGTTAAGCTTCTGTTCTTCCAAAATGCGTTCCCTAGAGGTCAGCATTGATTGTGGGGGGAGCAGTGAGTGCCAACAGATTTTTTTTTTTTTTTATTTAGACAAGTTCCTAGGGGTAAATTTTATTTACCAGAAGCTTTTGCATGTGTTACTTAGGAGACTGTTGTTTACAAACTGTCGCTTTGGGAAAGGGAGTGTTCTGGAGTTTTGTTTGGTCAGAAATACTTGGAACTGTTTTCATGCTATGTGCATGTCAGAACAGGAACAAAAACTTGTTTTTTCCCTCACAGGATGTGGAAGCAGACCACAGTGGGTATGTGAGTGACATAGGATTTCGTGTAAGTCCCCTGTTTCTGCTGGTTTCTGAATGCTGTGAAATGGTGAGGGAAAGTTTTTCTGAACAACTGCAGAATATTAGTACCTGATCTTAGAGATGCTTGTTACTTAACTGGCAAGTGTCTGTGGATGTCCTGTGTGATCACAGCCAGGAACAACATGACTTTGCTCTCTGCACGGGGCAGATGGGAGGCTGAAACAGACCCCTACACCCACTATTCATCAGCTTATATGTACCAAAAAGAAGCATGCTGAGTTAAATAACTAAATAAAAATTGCAGTAAGGTCTTACAGAATATAATGTCCTTGTGCAGTGTGCTTTCAAATGCCAGGAGTTAAATTAAAACTCATTATGTATTCACAGGCTTTCTCTGGATCGGGGAACAGATTGGATGGCAAGAAGAAAGGTGTGGAGCCCAGTCCCTCACCAATTAAACCAGGAGACATCCGAAGGTATGGCTGTGTCATTCAAGTGAAGGATCAGTGTTTGGGCAGAGTTTCAGATTTTTTTTCCTTGCTCCTGCAATATAAGTAAACTAATTTCGTAATGAATTTGCTTTTAGAAAATAAATAGTCTTTTTTATCCATGGGCTAGTGGAAACATGCCTGTGGCCAAGCTTCCATAACAACTCCAGTATCTGATTATTTACTTCTGCAATCTGTGCCTACCTTCAGAGAATAGTTCAGTGGTTTAACTCTGGAATTATTAAGAAATGAGAATGTGCAGTCAATGTTGGTATTACACTGACAGACACAGAGTAGGTCTCTCTGTGTTCAATTCAGGGGTAGGTATAAAACTTAATTTTTTTTATCATACTTTTATGCTTCTTTTCCAGAGGAATTCCCAACTATGACTTCAAGATCGGTAGAATCACATTCATTAGGAATTCACGTCCACTGGTCAAGAAAGTGGAAGAGGTAAATAAAATTGAATCCTCCCCAGTTTTGCACAGAATTACATTAGAACTAAGATCCAAGTTTGTTGCTCCTCTCTCTTTCCCCTTGATTTTTTAACAACATGCTTCCTTTAAAAAGTAGTAGTAGTTTAGTTACATGAAGCAACCTCTGACGTCCATGTTACAGATGGAAAAAGGTTGGCCTGGTGTCAGTTTAATAAGCCAGTTGGCTGAAATGCTGCTATTTTATTTTCAGGAAGAAACTGGGTTTTATCTAGGTTAAGGATGTGAAATGTCTGCAGTCAGTGGCTGCTCTGATGGAGTATTCTTGCTAACAATTGTTCAGCTTTCGTCACACACAAGCAGCGAGCAAAGAGGTAAAACCTTTTTCCCCTCTCTTTTTTCCAGGATGAATCTGGAAGCCGGTTTATTGCCTTTTCAGGAGAAGGCCAGTCCCTGCGCAAGAAAGGAAGAAAGCCCTAAGCTGTGGTACCTTCAGCTAGTTAGGGGGAAATAAAATAACAGTTGCAGCATCTTGGATCTTAGTAAATGCAGTTGAAGAGATCATTTTGCAACACAGGAACGCTTAATAGGTGTTTTGGGTTCGGTTTCATGTTTAGAGCTGGAGCTGTCAGACTGCCTTAATTTTCAACTGAAAATTAAGTTCTGGGAATCTGGAAGAAACTTTTTGTATGTGTTGTGAAGAGGGGAACGTAGATCTGTGATAAACCTGAGAAGCAAAACTAACAAGCTCTACCTTACTAAGGGTCCAGTTCTTAGACTGCATCCTCCCCTCATCTCCTGAGTGATGATGATCTCATGTTGCTCTGTGCTTGGTATTTTCCTCACTTCATATATATTTTGCCACAACTTCAGATCAGCTTTTTGGTGTGGTGCAAATGAAGGGTGAGTTTGGTGTTTAGGATTTTAGTGCAGGGAGTCTCTTTGAGCTTAGCTTCAGGTGTTGGGTTATTAATCATTCTAAGCAAACCCCCTGTAACTGCTTTTTATATTTATAACTAATAACAAGCCTTTTAATAGTTCAGATACTATAAAGTAGCGTAGCAATCTCTTGGCACGTGTAGGGAGAGGAGAGACCCAGCTGCACTGCCCGATGGTGCTCTGGAACGGTGCGAGTGTATCCTGTGCGCCCTCGCGTCTGCCGGCGAGCGTCCGCGGGTGCAAGCGTGCGGTGTCCTGAGAGCCCGAGTAAAATCGCTCGTCCCCAGCCGGTCCCTGTGTGGTGCTTTCGGTCGGAGCCCAGGGCGGGCGGGGCCGCGGGGCTCCCAGCGCCTCCTCCGCCCGCGTCACGTGCCGCCCGCCGCGCGCCCATTGGCTGCCGGGCCGGGGCCGCTTTGTGCCGCCCCTCGCCATTGGCCGCGGCCGCGGGGGCCGCTGTAAGCGCGGTGGCCATTGGCGGCGGCGCAGCATGGCGAGCACGGACGGCTCCTGGCGGGTGAGCGGGCGCGGGGCCGGGACCGGGACCGGGATCGGGATCGGGATCGGGGTCGGGGGGCGGCGGGACTCGGTTCAGCCCGGCCATGTCCGTCCGCAGCCGCCGCGGTCGTGCGAGGACTACTGGGGGGAGTGGAAGCATTGCCGCGGGCTGCGCCACGCCTTCCACCACTACTACGCGCACGGGGAGCTGCCGGATTGCGGCCGCTGGCGGGAGGACTACGAGGCCTGCCGCGCCTGGGAGAGGGACCGCGCCGCCGCCGCGCAGGTACCGGCCCCGCTCCTGCGCCCGCCCGGCCTCCGCGGGCCGCGGCGGCTGCGGCACGAACCCCGCAGCCGCGGGCGCTGGGGAGGGCTTGGAAAAGCAGGCAGGATCGTCTTCAAATCCAGTGAAGGATCCAGGGAGTATTTTTAGTTTTCAGATGTTGAAGCTCTTGATTTCTGTTACTCCGACGTTTCCTTCTAATAGGAAGAGCCGCCACGTTAGAGGGAAAAGGCGTTCTTGGGGTGCCTAGAAATGCCCCTGGCTACAGCCCCGCGGACGCTGCAGGACACCAGCACAGGCTGCAGCGGAACTCCTCCCTCCGGCCAGCCAGGACAGCTGCTGGCGGGGAGGGTTCCACTGCAGTGGGAGTTTCCTTCCTAACTTAGGAGCCAGAGGCAAAATATAACTCTGACTTAGTTAAAAGCTTGTATTCTGGCTTACTTGGATAACATCTAGCACTTCTGCTTAAGCATGATAATTTTTTCTTTTATCTCAAATATTCACAGCAGGAAATCAGCTCTGTATGACTGGAACATCCAACACTATTATGGTAATATTATTTTTCCTGTATTTCAGGAAGCTTTGTGCAAGAGTGAAAGAGCTCGAGTTATGGAAAAACAGAAATATGCTCCAGTGTGGAAGCTCAGGAAGAGCCCACCATCTGACTGGTATCTACCACTTGACCATGACAAATCAAATTAACAAGACTGTTTTCTGTGTTTGGTCAGTAAAATAATACACAATTCAGAATTATGCTGGCTTTTTTTTTTTTTTTTCCTTCCACATCATCCTGAAGTTACACAACTGTAGCTCTGCCCTGCAGTACTTCAGCACTCACTCAAAAATACTAAGATTTTATTTAAACACAGTATTTTTAAAGGGAAATTTGAGGTGCTTAATTTGATTGTGGTCTTTTACTGCTTGCTTACACGTCAGGATTTCATCTCAGCAGGCACATTCCAAATGAATGCATACATACCCCAGCTCTGAGGGCCTCTTACCCTACCAGCTGGCATCGAGAATTTTGGAACAAAGTACCCACCCCAGACCTGCCAGATAGGTAAATAAAAAAACCAAACAGGCTGAGACTCTTCCTTGCCAGCTCAGAACAATCCCAAACACTGGCACTTTAAAGCCATTTCCCAGAATGAGGACTGTGGTGGTTGAAGAGCTTTTCACCTGGCAGCTGCACAGCCTGAAACTGCCCCTTGGTGGAACTGCTCTCGAGTGGTGGTGTGCGTTGTGGCAGTATTCAAAACTACTAAAAAAATAAAGGTCTAAACGAATGTAGAGAGACATCTGGTTTGTATTAGGGCAAACCCATGGAAATTTAGTTACAACAGTTACATAGCAATAGAAAAAAAATTTAGCTTTGCCGCTCTGTAAGCTTTCCTAATGACCTGGATAGTCCTTAAAACACAGAGATACTTCATTTCTTTTTTTACAGTCAAAACCTGCAGTGTTGTAACCTGCGGAAAAAATTGTTTATTCTTGTTCCAATCTTTCCCCCGTCAGTCAGCTGAAGCAGGAGCTCCTCTGTCACTGCGTGTACACCTTGGTGATGTCGTTGCACTTCCCTTCGGGAGGATCGTAGCCAGGGAGGGGCGGGGTGTAACTGGGCCCGTTCCTCTCGAAGGGGAAGAGCCCCTCGTCCCTCCGGATCGCTGCCTCGTACAGCTCCTCGGATTCCAGGCGCAGTTCCTTCAGGGCCTCTTGCTGAGATTCCACAAGGGCCTTGATTGCTTTCTTTTCTGCCTCATCTTGTTTCTGCTTAAACACACACCACTTCTTCAAAAGTAAAACTCTTCTTTCAGACTCCTCGGGGGAAAGAGCGGGAAGACTTCGCACCCTGATGAAGAGAAGGGTAACAGTGTAATGGAGAAAGAGCCTGACTCCAAAGGCCAAACTAAGAAAAACAATATGCCAAAACCAAAAATCCCACCACCAGGCAAAAAAGTCCCACCAAACCCAGAGGATACACTGAATTCACTAATAATTTAGTCAGCCTGTGAGGTCTTCCAGTCAGTCTTACAGGAAATACACTGTTTTTCATTATTCTTAGCCAGAACAAATAATATTTCCACATTTTTGTCCTGATGGAAGTGGGTAATGTTTTGTACCAAGGCTGACACTAGTTGCAGTTGTGCAGAGAAAGAAATTCACTGGGAGTGCAGGTGCCTGGTGAGAGACACACCTACTGACCTGTTGCTCTCTGAGTATTTAAGTGGTGTTATAAAATCCTCAATTGGAATCAGTTCTGGGGGAGCTTTTTCCAACTTTTTAAGCTTTTTCTTCATACGCTCCTTCTGTGCTTGCTCTTTCTTCACATCCACTTTCTTTTTCTTCTTTGGTTGTGCCCTGCAAGGGAAATAGTAAATGAAAGAAGATATTTTGTCCTTTAATTCAACTCCAGCAACCTTCACTTCCTTTCCATTGCTTAATTTGATCCCTGACACAATTTCCAGCCATTAGCTTTATTCAGGTAATGTAATTTCCATGAGCCAGTCATATGTCTGCTGAGATTTTTCTGCAGAGAGAACTGTAACTGCCTGGGAAAAGCAATTTTGTGCTGAACATCAGAATGACCTGAGGAAGTTCCACAAAAATCCAATTAGAATTGTTTTAACTGGCTCAGAGTTCAGCAGGGCAGGTTTACCATACAAGTGGCTTGTGTTGGAAAGGACCTTAAACCTCGTGTGGTTCTAACCCCTCTGCCATGGGCAGGGAAACCTTTCACTAGACCAGGTTGCTCCAAGCCGTATCCAGCCTGGCCTTGAACAAATATTCCAGTTATTTCACATTAAAGAAGACTGTAAGTGGTTTTATACATGCTTCTAAAATTTCTGCATTTGGAGCCAAGTTCAGGCTGCAGATGTTACTTCTCCATGCAGATCCAAGATATCATTGCACACTCCACAAACACAAACTGACCCTCACTCCTGCCTGGCAGACTGAACAAACAACATTTATGGTGTGAAATTCACTCTCCAACAGTACCTAAGAGCTACCTGGGTATTTTAAATCAAGCTACACCAAAACAAAACCAGACACTGAAATGCGGCACAGAAATACACATGGGCTGCCTCTGCCTTCACAGCAAAGCATTTCTGCTTCAGCCAGGCTTTCCTTGGTGTTGCCCAGCAGGGAATTCTGCAGCACTGCATAAACCCCAACATTTCCAGCGGTGTCCTGTGGTTGTGCTGCCCACAAGCACAAAGTGATAATTGTATCACCACTGAACTCTCCACAAGAGGCCAACACTTCCTATCTGCTTTGGCGTATAGAGACTTCAACGTGTACAGTTAAAGGTCACATTTGGAGTTGGGAAAGTTTGTGTTCCCCCAGTGGATGAGAATACTTCAGTGTCACCCCAAGGAAGCTGCACTCACCTCACAGGGAGGGATGTCCTCAACTCCAACAACGAGCTCTGCCAGTGACTCCCTCGGAGTGGGACCCTCTGGGGCAGCCAGGAGCTGCAGGAGGAAAAGTAACATAAAGCATGAGGAGAAACTGCCTCTGGTGTCATTCATCCTGCACAAGAGCTATTTGTTCTTCATGGATTACAGTGATGAGTTTTGAGCCATCTTCGGCCACTTCATTCATGGCAGGACACAGCATTTGCCCAGAGAGGGCCTCAAACTCTTGAGCCTGGTAACTGACCCAAATCTAGATTGGTCGGTGCGAGCCCAGCGGATACCGAGGGGTGAAAGAGAGTTTTCGGATAGGTTATAGCAGTTTTATTTTTAAGCTCTGACAATGACCCCTTTGAGGAGCTGGCATGGGAGGTCAGACCACCGCCGCCCAGATTAGGAGAGCGATGCCGACTGTCGTATCTCGGCGGGTGTCACGGGAGGACACACGGGCCCAGGTGCCAAGGCACCGACTCCTCCAGATGCGGGGGGCCAGCGCGGGCCCAGCCCGCCACGGGAGCCCGGGGGAGGACCAGCCCCAGGAACGGGCGGGAGCGAGCTGGGCAGGCAGCGCGGCTCAGGGGCGCTTCCCGGGCTCCCTGCCCGCGGCCCTGGGGCAGGGCCCGGTCCCGGAGCGCGGCGCCAGCCCTACCTGAGCCGGGCCCCGCGGAGCCCCCGCGCCGCCGCCGCCGCCGCCCACATGGCCCCGCGCTGCTCCGCGCCCCCGCCGCCCGCGCGGCGAGCCCGCGTCCCGCGTTCCGGCGCACAAACGTTCCGGCGGCGGCCCGCGCGGAGCCCCCGCCCCGCCGGCACCGCCCGCTCCGCCCGGCAGGGGGCGCCCGCCCGCGCTGTAGGGGGGCGGCGCCCGGCGGGGGAACGGCGGGGTCGGGGGCGCTGTTTCCCGCCGGGCCGGTTTGGCGGTTGCCAGGCGCCGAGTTCCGGCGGTGCCGGATCGCCGGCGGCGCCGGGCGGGGGATGCGGCGGGGCGGCGGCGGCACCGGGACATGGAGCGGCGCTGAGGCGGCTCGGGCCGGCCGGGGGCGCGGGCACTGCGGCGCCGGGCGCGGGCCCATGGTGGCCGGCGGCCGCTGAGCGCCGCGGCCGCGGAGGCAGCCCGGGCGGAGCCGCCCTGGGGTCCCGAGGGCGGAGGCCGGCGGGGGCTCCGGGCGGGGAACAATGAAGCTGCTGAAGCCGACCTGGGTCAACCACAATGGTGAGGGCCGGCCGGGCAGCAGGTGCCGCGGGCCGGCCGGGCAGCAGGTGCCGCGGGCCGGCCGGGCAGGTGCGGCGGGGAACGAACGGGCGTGCGGCACGCGCGGGGGGCGCGGGGCGGGCGGAGCCTCGGGCCGCTGCCGGCCGCTCCCCGGGGGCCGGAGCTCCGCGCCCCGGCAGCGGCGGGGGCGGGCGGGGGCAGCGGCGGCAACAAGTCCGCAGCCCCGCTGTCCCGGCGGCCGGGAGCGGGAGCGGAGCCCGGTCTGGGGAGCCGGGCGGGTTCCCGAGGGCGGCGTGGGCAGAGCTCGTCCCGCAGGACGGGGCCGGAGGGGCCGTGCCCGGGAGCCGGCCCGCCGGGCACGGCGTGTTCGCTGGGCACGGCCGGGCTCTGCGCGGAGGGCTGCGGGCTCTGAGGGGACCTGAGCTGCCTCCGCCGGCCGGGCACGGCCCCCGGGCCGCTGCGGGCTTGGGAAAGGGCGGAGGGATGGTTTGACTCGAGTGGAGCCCGTGCAGAAGAGAGAAGTTCTGTGCAGAGGTTGAGATCCCCTCGGGATGAGTGTCCAGGCAGGATGCGGTCTCACATTGCTGACACAAGTACAGTGTTAAAAGTCTTCAAATGCACTAAGCTGTGCTCTCGTTCTCCGTGGAGGGAAAAGTTTCTTCCAGCAGTTTTTTCAAAACAACTCCCTAAATTTGTGTAGTATCCTGTCTGCCAGTCCTCTGGTGATGTTGAAGAGATGTGTGAGCTAAAGCAGCTTAGAGTGAAGTGTCGATACTGACAGAAGGCTCTGTACTTTCCTTGTGTGGAAAATACAGGACAGCATCAGTGTTTATGTCATATTTACACTGCTAAGGATGTATTTCCAGATTAATACCTGTGCTGTTCTTGGTGAAGCAGTGAGAAGAGATCTAACATGAAGAGCTCGCTTCTGTTAATTCAAGTTTTGCCCTCACATTCATGGGTACAGCTTTATTTCAACTGCAAATTTTACACTCTGTCAATGTATAAATGTCATTAGCTGGGCTCTTGTAGCTGATTGGTATCTAGAATAAAACTAAGACCAGGTTATTCAAGCTGGAAAAGCATGCTTTGAGTTAAAAACTCCAGGTACAACTTTACAGCTGCCTTTCTGCACGTGTTGTGTTCTTTGTGTTCATGCTGCGGATTTGGATAACAATTTAAGCCCCGAGTTGCCATTCTTGTGCATCTTTACTTGGCCTCCTCTCCAGGGACTCTATAGGCAGCAGATGGACTCAACCTTGTAACCAAAGGTTGTAGTGAACTGAAAAAAATGTGGAAGTGCTTTATTTGAGATGTTTTTTACATTTCTGCTTGGTTACTCTAAACAAATGTAGCATTTACATCTTAATCTCTGCCTGTGGTCAGGCTGTCCAGTACCCCCATGTATCTTCAGTGGGAGCACAGGAGCAGCTGAATAAAAGCTTTCAGCCTAAATCCTTGGAGATCACAGAGATTAGATCTGTAACTTCTTTCCTTATTTTTTTAACAGGTGCACCTTTGGGTATGGGTATGTGTTGGAAATCCGTAGCAGTTTAGAACACATTGCAGAACACAGGCTTCAGCCAAACAGGGCTTCATTTTCAGAGCCCTGTGACAGTGGCTCATGCCCTACACAGGGCCTTGATAGTCCTGAATTTTACTCCTGTTTTGCCACTGACTTTTTGGGATGAGTTTGGCCAAGGCACTTTGTCATCATTTTGCCACGTGCAAAACAGACATTCACCAGCAGCTCCATTTGTGAGGTGCTGTCAGGGCTGCCAAGGTGTGCAGGGCTGTGTGACAGTCACACATTCCTGTCCCTGAGGCAGGGAGTGCAGGATGAAAACCAGTGAGTTTAGTCAGCCTCTTGTAACGTGCCCGGGTTCCGGATCCTGCAGGCACTGCTGCGTGTGAGGAGTCTCCGTCACTCCATCACATCCTCTCTTGGCTCTGAAACCTCTCCAGAAAGAGGGTGAAGGGAATTTACACTGTGTATGCTGCAGACTCTGGTAATTCTTATTCCTTTGATTTCTGCACAGGCACACGGAGCTGCCTCGCTGTTCTCCTTTGTGAGCGAGTCCTGATAGCAGCGCTGGCTCTTCCACACACCACATCCAGCTGCTGGCATTTCAGCCTTTTCCTCTTCCCACTCAGTTTGGGGAGTTTTGTTTTACTGAATGGACTAGAGTGATGCTTCCAGGCATGCATTCTCCAGGAGATAATAGACACTAGAAGTGAGTGCTGTAGCCAGGAAATCCAGCACACCTGGGAATTGTGTGCTGTGCACTTATGGTAAAAGCACTTCAGCACATTTTGGCTCTACAGGTTTTTGCCGTGGAGTTCTTCACATCACTATTTCTGAGTGCTTATTGGAATTATTTCTTGCCCAGATGCATTTTCTATAAGCTTTTCACCCACTTAAAATGAGTTAATTAGATTTTGCATGAAATTCTCATTATTGTTGTGTTCTTCTCTTCCACATGTCTTTGACTTGGGGCAAGGAACAATATTCAAAAGTGCAGTCTAGTGTTGGGGGCGGCATCAGATGACTGTAAGATACAAGTGGTGTTCTTGGCTTCTCCTTCCCAGTGTTGTATTCAGTGCCTCTGTACAGATGCATCATGCATCCAGCAGCTGCCTTTACATACTCAGGGTTTTGAGAGCCCAGGTGCCTAAAGACAACTCATGCAGGCAAACACTGATCCTGTGGGAAAGGAAGTACCCTTGCTGTTCCAAGAAACCCTTGCAAGCCCCAAGGTGCTGCTCATGTTTAACAGCTTGTGGAAACTGGAGCCTGCTGCTGTTTAAATACAGGCATGGGGTTTATCTCTCCAAGCTGTAATGGTGGAATGTAAATATTTGAATTGATTTCTGAGTCACGTTGAATGTTATATGTTAGGTGGGCTGGAAGCAAATTGAATAGAAAGTCACTCATGTTGAGGTAGAAATTCACCTAAAACTGTTTTTATATTTCATTGATTATTGTGTAAAGTTAAACAAGCAAAAATGATGCAATATTTAAAATTGCTTTTATTCTTCACTGGTGTATTTTTTTAAAAGATGGGACCTTCCCCTTGGATTTCGATTATCTTACTTAGATCTTTTTGTTCCAAGCTTGTTTCATTATCAGTATTTCTTTAAGTACATAAGGTATATTTGGGTTCTTTAAACAAATAAGCCCACAGGACATCTGGTCTATCATAAGGTGTTCTGTTTTTAATGAACCTGGTTTGCCTCCTCCTGCAATGTGATTCTGGGAACTTCAATAATTTAAGCTTATCTTTTTTTAGGAATTATTGCAAGAGGTCAGAATGTCTTAAAACACACTGTGTTAGATTTTAGTGTTGCTGCTTAAATATCACATTTTGTTTTGGTGCATCATTACTGTTGGGAAACTCAGCACGTCTCCAATTAGGAGCATGGAAAGCTTCAGTCACTTTGAAGCGGGGACCTTGTGCCTTTTGGCTTCTTTCGACAGGAACTCACAACATAATCTGATAAAGACGTGAACCAGGGGAAGAAGGTGATTGCTATCAAATAATGACTCTGTCTTCATTATTTTGAGAAATTGAAGGAAGTGAAGAAAAACCCAGTGTCTGTGCTCAATTTGTAAACCACAAATAGTATAGAACAAGTCTTACAGCTTTAACCTGTTACACTTATCCAGCACTGTAGGTGACATTCTCTTGATAGTGGTACCCTGGAGGAAAGAGCCCCTGGCAGTGATTTTGTCATGCTGAATTTCTGTCCTGTGATCAGTTTGTCTGTTCTTTTTTTTTAATTAGTAATGGGACATCGAGTACTGGGCAGATCATTGTGTATCATTAGTTACCTGTGGAGTAAGACCCTTCCTGGGTCACAGTTGAGCTGTATAGGAAACTTTGTTGTCCAGGGCTTCATTTATTACTGCTGCCTTTCCTGGGTGCAAAGTCCGTACCCTCTTTAAACTTCACATATGAAATCATGCCCTGTGACCTGACAATTTTCACTGAGGTCTGAGTTTTTAGGATTATAACCATTTATGAAAATCTTAAAAGTGCTTATTTGATTGAACCCTAAATCTGTGCTAGGAAAATCCTAAAAATAAAATGTTATCTTGCTGTGTAAATATATGGATAGTTTGTATTTGAACATGTGGTCTTCAATGCCAGTTCCCATTAATGTCATTAAATAGAGGAGACCTGAAAGTGGCTTGGAGTGACCAGAATGATCAGAAGTGTGACACCCTTTGCACAAGAAACAAGGGAGTAGGGTAGGACTCTTTGGGCAAGGAGTGGGATCATTGGACTGGGGATGTGATGAACACAGTTGTGTGTGGCAGAAAAGGGATCAGTGTTGAGTGGTTTTCATTCACTGCCCTTCTGCACAAGAATTAATTGTGTTAAAGTAACAAATAGCTGGTGCAGATCCGTGGAGTAGGAGGATCCTCACGGAGTCCATGGCTGAGCAGTGGATCTCTTTCTTTACGGGCTGCTGATGATAATTATGGATCTGAGAAATGGCTGATTGAATTTATAGAAGAAAGTCCACTGAGGGCCCCTGATTCAAGAAGTCAGAACTGTAATTTCTTTGGAGTTGGAAGATTATTTTAGGAAGAAGCATTGTGTGCTGGCCATTGTACACATCCCTAGGGACTTAGCTAGTGCTGCTTTCTGAACACGGAGTGCTGGGCTTGGTGGCCATTTTCCCTGGTGTGGCTAATTTTAAGTTTTTATGGTGAATTTGTAGCTAAGTTACCTCTGGCTCTTTAAGAAAAGTAATTTGCTGAGTTTTTTCAACCCCATATATAGATCTGTGAAAAATCTTTGCCCAGGAGAAGGGAAAGACTTGATGTTACTGCTTCTGTAGAGTTGTGCTTTTAAGACAAAGCAGAAATTGGAGAGGCTGTGGTAGGTTTAAGCATGTAGTAAAGGAATAGAAAATTATGTCATTAATTTCTGGAAAGCAATGGGTGCAATGACAATTTTTTGGAATGTGTAGCATATCTGCTTTGTCTGAATAGTAACGGTAGAGGTGGCTAGGTTGCTGTTCTTTCTGTTTTGCAAGTTTTCACTTGGTGAGAATGATACAGAAGCAAAATGAGCCAGGTTATTAGAATTCAAAGGTCTTTGATAGCTGGCTTCCCACTCTCCCCTACACATCTAATGGCAAATATCAGAGTGTATGAGCTCTTCTTGCCCAAGACTTGATGCAGATTGGAAAGGTCACCTCTTCCACCTCTGAGGTCTCCAGAATGGCCTTCTCAGCAAGGGTCAGTGGGCTCAACTATTTCAAATGATGCACTGGTTTAATTTAAGGGAACTTCCACATTTTGGAAAGGGTAAAATAAATGTTTGTTTCTTGCTTGTGCTTCTCTAAATATTCAGCTTAGGCCTGAACGTTGCATTTGAGTTAATAGGATAAAAGAGAGAATCAGGCACAACAAGCTGAAGAAAAACCACAGCTCATGTGTGTCTTAGCTCATGTGTGCTATGTGGTCTGAAGGACTTGGAAGGAATGTAACTTGAGTGCCATCTTTCTGTGCTTAAGGCCTTTGCTTGGCTGCCTGTAAAAAATTTAAGGGAAGTCACATGCCAGAGTTGCAATATAAATCCAAATAAAACAAACCTTAAAACAAGTCAACATAAAGGATACAAAAGTCAAAATGAAGCCGAATGTGTGTCCCTTAAAAAGTAAGAAGTAGTGGGTGTTTGGATGAGGATTTTATTAGGAGTTTAGCGTCAAGGTTTCAGTTGCTACAGTTGGACATAAAACTTGCTGTTGGATAAGATCTCCAGGTTTTGTCAGGTTTTATATGTTTTTTTATGTCTTCACATCTCATGAAGATGCAGCACAAGACTGACACTCATGGGAAATTTATCAAGGAATCTTGGTGTGTGGGTACTGGTACTTTTGGCTGTTTGATAAACTGCCGTATTTTATAGTGCCATATATGTGATCTTGCTTGCAGAGGCATTCCAGTTTGAAAGGGCTGGAAGTGCTGCCAGAAATTCTTTGGATGTGGAAATCGCATGCGTGTTCTTTCAAATCATCCTCAATGGTGGCTCTTTGAGCATCACTGAAAGGCAGGAAGCTTGCTGCTCCCCTCTTCCTTTTCCTCTGCAAAGGTTAAAACAACTGTGGACATATAGAGAGTGAATATGAGCCAGTGGTTAGAGCAGAACATGTTGGAAGTGAGGGCTTTCTGGTTTCCAAAGCTGTTCCCCAGCTGTGGTATTCGTTACAGAGTTTACATTCTAGTAAAATTATTAGCTTTCTTCTGAAAGGTGTAGCATATGGAGGATTGAAGGATTTAAGAGTAATACTACTGTTGGTTAGTCCTCCTCTTTCTATAGGGAAGCCACGGAATCAAAACTAGTCTTTGAGTAGAAGAGTTTCATTAAGAGAATTGAAATTTGAGACAGGTAATTGTGTGACCAACAGATGCAGCCTGAGACTGGGAAGGATTTAAAAAAAAACCAGAAACCAAAAGAAGACTTGCTTCAGGTCATCAGCTAATGAACTGTAGAAACCTGGAAGAAATTCCATACTCAAATGCAGTTTTGCCTTGTTGGCACTTGCTTTGTGGTATTACTTTGCTTTGAGGTATTTGGCATATCCTGCTGGATTAAGTGTCCCTGGTTATTGCTGGGTTTTGTGGCATGATAACTTCCAAAGAGGCTTTTAATAGGCTGCCGTTTCTGTCAGCAGGCTGCTCTCAGCTCTTGTAGTCAGCTGTAGTTCTTACAACTCGAGCCTTTAGAAGAAGAAGGTCGCTTGCCAGCCAGAAGAGTTATGGTGGTTCTGGTGTTACTGCATTCCCTTGAGTGTGAAACAATTCAGTATGTTGCTGCTTGTTCTTTAATTCCAGGAAAGCCAATATTTTCAGTGGACATTCACCCAGATGGGACCAAGTTTGCAACAGGAGGACAAGGTAAGTCCGTGTACTGATAGGAGGCAGAATTTTGGGTAATAATAATAATCATCTTGTGCCTCCACAGCCCTTGAATTGGTTTGACCATTTCAAAAAGACATCACTTTTATCTCTAAGAAACAGATAATTGTCTATGCTATTAAAATGTATTGGGAAGTGCCGCTGCTCCTGCAGAAGGCAGGGTTACATGTTCTGATGTCCTCGTCCCCTTGGATGTCATTGAGATAGTAGCTGCTATCAGTGAGTCATGGCCATATGGGCCAAATTTCCTTTTCGTCTGAAGAGGATCTGGATGTGCAGTTGAGCTTTTTCAGTTGCTAAAAAGTAGAGCTATTGGGACAGAAAAATCCAATTATATAAATAGAATAGCTTAAGAAATATATGCAAAAATATTATTTGGTTCACAATAGTGAATAATTTTATGTTGGCTACAATAACTGCAATTTAGTATTTGAATATGTATCTTTTCTCTTTTAGGACACAATTTTATTACAAGTAGTAGTTCTTATAGTTGGTATCAGTTATGTACAGTGTGACTTTTGTACAAGACTGTATAAATCTATTTTTAATAGATTCAAGAAAAATAAAGCACTTCTGAATTGGTCTAATTATATCAAAGCAACATCTGTATTCAGATGTTTCCAAAGTCCCCACTGCAGTCATACCTGCATTTTCACATCTGTTCTGGAGCTGAGATGAATTTGAAAAGAGTTTTTGCATGTATTTAGAAGGGGGGGCTTTTTGGTCTCTTACAGGTCAGGATTCTGGCAAAGTTGTGATCTGGAATATGGCTCCAGTCCTGAAAGAGGAAGATGAAAAGAATGAAAATATCCCCAAGATGCTTTGTCAGATGGACAATCACTTAGGTAACAAAGTTGGTTGGTTGGGTTTTTTTCCTTACTGACTATTGGTGATTTGCCAAAGCTTAAGACTTACATGTCTGTAATTACAAAAGTCACGCCTGTCCAGTGGTGGAGAGTCAGTAAAACACAGCAGAGTGCTGTCATACTTTGGCTGTATACTTTTCAAGATATTCAGCAGAAAATGTTGTTAAAATGTGAGGAAACATGCAGAGGACTATCGATACCTTTGGAAATCTCCTCCCTATAAGCTTTTTGCAGCTGTGGCCATAAAGTATTTGATAATGCACATTCTGAGAAACTGGGGAGCTCTGAAGGAAAGGACAGGAGAAGAAGTAAGTGTAAAAGCTACATCACATGAAGTATATTGGTTCCAGTTATAAATTATTAAATTTTTTTTATTTTTATTATTATTATTATTATTATTATTATTATTATTATTATTATTATTATGTTATAAATTATTACATTTATTACATTATAAATCACTACATTTGAAATTAGTGTGGTCACCTGACAAGTTGTCCCTTCTTCAAAATATACCTTTCCTTCTTTGCCCTCTTAATCCCACTTTATTTACCAGAATAAGTTTCCTTCATTAGAGGAATATTAATCTTTCTTCCTTCAAGCCTCTTTTGGTGAAGCTTTTTTAGATAAGGAGTAGGGTTTTTTAGGTAAGAAATTCATCAGCTGCTACTGAAAGATAAGTACCAACTCATTTATCTGAAGGAGGCAGAATAACTGCTTTGAGTGGAAAAAGCCCACTTAAATCCTAAATGCCTCCTGTCCAGTTTTGCTTATTTGTATTAGAAATCCTGTCTGCAGTCCAGAACCACTTATTCACATACTTCATCTTGCAAACTTTCTTTTCTGCATTTCAGCCTGTGTGAACTGTGTGCGATGGTCCAACAATGGCGTTTACTTGGCCTCGGGGGGAGATGACAAGTTGATTATGGTGTGGAAACGAGCTGCGTAAGCATCTTTCTTCCTTCAGCTTTAGATTTCATTTCAAGTAGGTCACTCTGGGACATCTTAGTGCTTCCTCCCTGTGCTGGCCTTTGGTGAGCTCAGTGCTCCACCTGGTGTGTAAGGGGCTGCAAGTTGGGACACCGAAGCGCTGGGGTTGGAGATGGGGCCTGCTGTCCTTTGGGCTGGAGGGTGTCTGCCTGGGCAGTCTCTCTCCTCTGGAGGAGCTGAGACATTTTCTTCTGTCCTTGAAGAAAACGTCCTGGTGAGATTTGAAGAATCACTTGAAATGTTACCATTTTATGCTATCTATAGAAATTCTACATTTTTTTGAGGCTAATTTTTCAATAACTGGAATTATTCTCTCTAAAAAAAAAAAAAACCCAACTTTTTTTTCCCTTCTGTATTGTAGGAATAACTGACCATAAAATAGAAGTGTACTGTGCAGCTGATTTTCTTTAAAAAAAGTGAGGAGCTTGTGGTGGTTCTTTTTATAACTGTTGCTATTTTAATTAGGTACATTGGACCTAGCACTGTGTTTGGTTCCAGTAGCAAACTTACTAATGTTGAGCAGTGGAGGTGTGTGTCGATTCTCAGAAGTCATTCAGGGGGTAAGTTTAAAGGTGTTGAATGAACACAATTTGCATGTGTTTGGAAAAAAGTTGCTTTTCAGCATCACGTTTCCTTGTCGGAAATATATATATATTTGGAGGCAAGTCAGTAATTTAGGAACAACAATGAAAATTTAAAAAAATGTAATTTTTAATGAAATGTAATTTTCATACAAAACTTCTGGCAAGTGTGGTGTGTAGGAGAAAAATTAACAACTAAGAAGCTTATATTTTGCTATTTTCTAGCTTAAAAATGAATCTGAATAAAGGAAGCAAAACCTCTAATTAAATGTTCACACTAGCAGTGAATAATCTGATTGGCAAAAGACCATGTTTTTGTAAACCAAAGAATATCAATATTTATTTAGAAGAAAAATATCTAGAGAGCAATGCAAAAGAGGAATAAATAAATAATTTCAAATGCATTTTGCATCTGCTGACATGAGCCATGATTAAAATCAAGATGGAAATCACTTTGATCACTCCACGTGTGTTGTAACAAAGTGAGTGCATTGTAATAGCTTCTGTTACTTTTTCATTCAAAACAAGACAAAGTTCTTTGTGCAGGCTTTAGTACTTCCTACAGTCACTAAACATTGCATTCTTTCCCTCTTGTTTTTTTTCTTGACCCCCATTGAACATTGGAAGTTGGGGAGTCTCACTCCCCATGATTGTTGCTTTCTTACCTTCCACTTTAGTGAGGTGATAATCATTTCTCAGTGATAGCAAAATATTGCTAGAGAGAACACAAGTCCTTTGTAAAAAAACTTTTTGATTTTCTGATTACCATCAATCTCCTAAACGGAAACTTCCTTTTCCCAAACAGATGTGATGGATGTAGCGTGGTCTCCACATGATGCCTGGCTGGCATCCTGTAGTGTTGATAACACTGTTGTCATCTGGAATGCTGTCAAATTCCCAGGTGAGAGCTCTAAAGATGTGCCAGTATGTAAAGCTTTGTGTCAGTCTTCTCTCCTTGCCTGTATTTCGCTGACTTTTCAAATCTCTAGGAGGGAATGGGTTGTCTGTCTTTTGAGGTGCCACACCTGCAGTCTGGCAGGTCAGTCCTTCTTCCAGGTCTGGATGGCAATGAGCAGGGGATTCCACACTGCTGCAGACAACAGCTGCATTCAGGCTGTGCTGCTGATTTTACATGAAAGTCACGATTGCATGTGTTTATTTACATGCCATTTATTTTAAGCTGGCTTCCAATATTGATAGCAGAGTTTTTTAGACTTTGAAGCTAATTGTGCACCCTCTCAGCCTCTCCTCCCACAGGCTGATAAGCAAGAGTGTGACTGAAAGTAGGTTACCAGGTCTGCCAGCTTTGTGTGTTTGTTGAGTCACAACTTTGACTAGGTTCACACTTGCTGCACAGAGCTGGATTAGTTGTGATAATCTTTGGGTGTGGAGGAAAGGGTGAATGTTTAACTGAAATTCCAGTTCAAGTGCTGCTTTCCACAGCTTCAAAGTGCTCCTCTGAAGCACTGGGACTCTGCTGCTCTTCCTGCTCTGACGTGTCTTTTAAAGAGTTCTGCACCTCTTATTCTGGCCAGAATTCTCCTTACCACTTTTTTATATCAGTTTTTTCTTAAGTACAGGTTCCAATTTGGTTGATAGGTTGTTTTTACACTAGTGGAGGTTGTACTTAATACGCCATTTCAAAAAGATGTAAATTTTCTCAACATTCTGCCCTAAAGGAGATAGCAGTGACTAGTCTCTATTCTCAATTTCTGTGTGCACAGAAATTCTTGCCACTTTGAAGGGGCATTCTGGCTTGGTGAAAGGGCTGACCTGGGATCCTGTTGGAAAGTACATTGCCTCTCAGGCTGATGATCGAAGTTTAAAGGTGTGGCGGACCATGGACTGGCAGCTGGAAACCAGCATCACAAAACCCTTTGATGAGGTACTTCAGAATGTGACTGTTCAGAGTGAATTCCCTTAGAATGAATGAAAACTAGAAGAATAACTCTGATTTTGCACAAATATGAATTAAATGAACAGTGCTGCATCCAAAGAAGCTCTCAGATAGTAGCTTCAAAAGGGGGGAAAAAAATAATTACTTTCTCTTAAAAATATGATTGACTAGAGACTCTTATTTCCATTTGTTGTTGTGGATGCCAAAGGTTTACATGGGTTATGTAAACAATTAAGTAAATTTCTGGGAATGTAGCGGTTATTTTGGGGAAGTGTTGGCACACTGATCGCGACAGTCTGACATCCCTCCCCATGCATCTTCTATTGGTCACTATGAGAAACGAGGTAAGTACTTAGGAGGGGTCATTGGTCTGGCATCATAGGGCTGCTCGGTGATGACTTTGATGAAGAGATCGAGTTTCTGGGGACAGGAGCTGGTCCCTGGTGAGTGGAGTGATCTGAGGGTATTGTGCTTAGGGCAATTCCCTTTGTAATAGACCTCGTCTGCTTCAATTCACCTGGGAGCTGGTGTGGCAAGCTGAAGTCTCATCATTAGTGGTTGCTGTGTTGCAGCCCTGCTACTAACTAGGACTGTGATAAATGCTGAGGAAACAGTATCCAAAAAGATGTAACATTTATATTTCCTTTCAAAAAGTTCCCAGAGTTCCTTTCCCCCCTTTTGTTGGGGATTCTTAAGTTACACTACATCACCTGTGTAAACATGGCTAAGTGCTGAGAATTGTATGTGAGGTCATTCTTTTGTATTCACAGGAAAGTTACTTTGTAATGTTACTCTGTAATTCCCTAAATCTGAAATTTAAATAGTTAGTGTTACAACCCCTTTGTTTGCCAAACACTTTTACAGCTCTGGTATGTTCATTTTTTTTTTTCAGTGTGGAGGGACGACTCATGTGTTGCGCCTTAGCTGGTCACCTGATGGTCACTATCTTGTTTCTGCTCATGCCATGAACAATTCTGGACCCACAGCTCAGATCATTGAGAGGGATGGATGGAAAACCAACATGGATTTTGTAGGGCATCGGAAGGCAGTTACAGTAGTGGTGAGTGAGTGATAGTAATTGATCCCTGAAGTTAAAACTTGTATGTGCTTTTTGATAATTTTATGTATAAATGGGACAAGAGGTGAAGATGGGTGTCAAGATTAGTAAAGCAAATGCATGGTCATGATTAAAAAATGTCAAATTTACATGTTGGAAGCAATCAGGTTGGTCTTGTGATAAGAGAACTGAATGTAGATGAACGAGACAAGGGGGAATACACGAGCATGTTAGGAATGTCAAACATCAGCTCTGTTGGCTGTTCAGTGACTTGATTAAAATGATTTTGGTTTCTAGTGGCTTTCTGATCCCTAGTAAAATTAATATTGTTTGCCTTTCCTGTGAAAGCATTCAGAAAGCCCATTAAGAAAACCTCTGCAGCTTTTGTCAGTGCTCTTACAGAGTCTGGTTCAGGACTTCATTTATATGAATATGATTTTTCACTCTTTAAGTGGAAAATTTGCTTTGAAAGCAGATCTCCTGCTAAAATGTAATTACTGTGATAAAATTTGGGCATCTCATTTGTTTAGAAATTCAATCCAAAAATCTTCAAAAAGAAACAAAAGAATGGGAGCTCCACCAAGTCAAGTTGTCCCTACTGCTGTTGTGCTGTCGGTAGCAAAGATCGATCTCTTTCCGTCTGGGTAAGTGGTTTCTTTGCTGCCTTTGAACTAATGTGGTCATTGGATAACGTGGGGGTTTAGCACAAAGGTCACATGTACTGCATTAGGTTTTATATTTAGTTTCATGTTTAGGGTTTTTTGTCTGTTGTTACAGGTTTAGCTGGGGAGGGAAGGAAGTGGATTGGTATTAGTCCATTTCTCTTAAGGCAAGAGCAGTTAGAAGCCAGTGGCAGAGTGTGGCCTGGTTGGGGGAGCACCTGTTAGGGGATAAAACATTTTACCACAGTTAATAAATGCAGCCTTATTTTCTTCCTTTTACTTGTTTTCTGTCTTTGTAAAGGAAAGAGATGTGAAAGTGAATGAGCTTTTTAAGTATTCTTTCAAGTTTTTGATATCTAGTTTGGGCTTTACATTAAAATCTACACTAAAATTTTTATTCTGGCTAAGAGAAGAGTAGCTATTTTCACATTTTAAAATGCAGCTGAAAAATATAGGGAATCAGTTTAACTGATTTGCAAAGCTTTGTGATGAGAACTCGTGCCAGAACACACCAATTGCTAACTGCAATCTACTATTTATAGATTCCAGTGTGGTATTTATCCATCAGTCTCTGGATGCATAACTAAATCTGCTTCTGGTAATGGCTACCAGTGCATACTCATATCAAAGTATCACTCAGTATATTTTACTTTTTATTACGAAGATTTCATTTGGAGTGGCTGTTGAGGTGACAGAAGGTAGTGCAGAGATGCAAAGTTACAGGTTGTCTTTGCCCTGAGGAGCTTGATAAACATATATAGAGCAAAAGACCTATGGAAGCATTAATAACTACTGAAGATGACAGTGACACTGCATCTGTGAACCTGTGAGCATAAAACTTCCTTGACCATATCTGAATGAACCTCCACTTCATTTCAATTGTACTATACACTAGAGATATGAAGTCCATTGGTTTGACATTAAAGAGTTTAGAATGTCTAATTTAGAGCAGGTTGCTGGAGTTTTCATGTTCAGTTCTTTATTACTAAGCTGATCCTTGAGTGCAGAGGAATCCTCTTTAAGAGTAATTATGAGTCAAATTCCCTTTGCTCTTGCTAGGTTTCACTTTCTCAGACAAGTAGTCCGAGCGAGGACATGGAAAGCTCATCTGTTTTCTGTCTTCTTGTGCTGGCAGTTTGCAGCATCCTTATCTCAGTACAGCTTAGAATAGAAGCTGTCTTTTGCATCTGTGGAATTGCTTTTGGAGTGGCAGAGAGTGTTTTATGACTGTGATGTAAAGGCAGAGTTGATTAAGAAATTCAGTCTGTGTTTTGGAAAGGAGAGGTGAATGTCAGCTGTTCTTCTCCAGAGCTTTTCTGTGCCAGCACTGGAACAGGTGACTTGGTGCTTCAGATGCACCACCAGGCATGCAGCTGTTTCCTGGCCAGACCTTGTTTAGTGCACCTTGTGAGGCTCTGCGAGAGTGTTAATGTTCCACACTCTCTGTAGAACTTGGACATTTCTGAGTCTTGTTTCTTGTTTTCTTAAGCTCACGTGTCTGAAGCGACCTTTAGTTGTCATACATGAGCTGTTTGACAAGTCAATCATGGACATCTCCTGGTAAGTTGATTTCTGCTGTTTGTTATAGAAGCCAAAGCATTGTTACCAACTTTAGGTGTACTTATTAGGTGGAAATGCCTCAAAACAAAATAGATTGAGGTTGTTGGAACACAAGTAATTGGTTGCTGAAGGTTTTGTTGCTGCAGTAGCATCTTTGGTAGTAATAAGAGCAACTAACACGTGGTGACTTGGGGTTATTGACTGAACAAATAGGAATGTATTTAGAACAAGACACAATAAAATAGCTGTGGAATTAGTTCCTACTTGTTATGACTCTCCGACGTACGTTGTCTTAATTCTATCACTTCCTCACTTCTGAAATTCTCCCTTAATAGTTACAACAATCTCTTGATGGGTTTATACTGTGAATTTTAAAGCTAACAATTGTGTAACTTCCTGGCTTCTATGTGCCATATGTGGATTTTGCCATAAAGCTCAGTGAACCACAATAAAAAGTTTCCAAAACCAAAACATTTTTCCTTCATTAACAGATTAAGGCTAGAAAGTCAGCAAGTGGAATAATTCATGAGAAGTGCTGCTATTGTTATAGTACAATAGCTTTGAATAGTTTAGTTTTCCTGTAGTGTTTTTTATTTCTCCATCTGCAATTTGCACATTTCTCATGGCATGAAGTCATTGGGAGTAATAGCTGGTTAATGTGTTGCAGTTTCTGAGGAAATGGTTTTGTGGGATATTTGAGAGACAAAAGATCATCAGGCAGCTTGATATTTTATATCCATATAAAATAAGAATTACAGCCATTACTTCGATATTTTATATATGAAATGGATAGCTAAAATGTTAATTATATGGGGTGTTCCCAGGACATGCTCCATTCTGAAAACAGACTGAGTAAATTCTGAGAAACCTGATACTATTATATTGTTATATCTGTATAATTTCTACTTTAGAATTTTAGACTTGGATCTATCAACATAATATCTGCAAATGATTATGTTTTCACGGAACAATTGCTTGGATCCAGAGGTCAATAGGAGCTCAGCAATTTTCTCTGCTAAGCAAGCAGAAAACTCTCAACATGATTTTACTGTTTTCTAATTTGAAGTACTGTTGGTGTACCTTGTTTCATGGTGCTGAGGCTGATTTCTCTGGACGTGATGCTACCAGGGCACCAGCTGCCACAAAAATCGAGGTTTCCAAATGCCTCTAGCTGTGATACTTGTAATAGATTTTTAATAACTTGGATAGGACTTAGGAGTTTTGCCAGCTTTCCTTTCCTCTTCCCTTCTGTGTAACAATTAATCTGTAAGCCACTGTGTCACTGTTTCTGTGAGCTCTGTACTTGAAAGTGTCTGGGGTAGAAGTCAAAATTCATCAAGTATTTTTTCAAATGTGCAATAATAGGTTACATATGCAAGAATATAATTTATTAAGATAGAAGGTATCGCTTCTCTTCTCCCTTTTTTGCTAAGAAAACCTGAGCTCCAGAAGAGGGGTTACTATGTATCCCCACATATAATCACATGTTCAGTTTGCTTAAAAACCCAAATAATGAACAATAACAAAATCAAACCTGTGTTCTTGCCTAGTACCAAGATTTTTGACCTGCTTGTCAGCTGAGGGCCCCTTTCTTCACCCACTTCCATTAGCACAAAAATTTTGTTCATCTATTGAAGGAAACGTGTTTGTAATTTTCTCTCACTGTTCATTGCGAGCACTATTCTGGTTTACCCCTTCAGAAAAGTTTTCATGGTGCTGCTCGTGCCATGGGCAGGTGTACTGTCATCCTCGTGCAGTCTGCAAAGGAGCATTGACACAGGGACTCTGCTGTCTGTCATCCTGTCTCCTCACTGTCCCACTTCTTTGCTTCCATGAGTCATTGCTGTGATAATAAATCTTAAGCTCAGATTTTTATTGAACAATCCATCAGATTGCTACTGTGCATGAATGAAAAAGATTAAAAACAAAGTTGGACCTTTATTTCCCTCAGGACCCTTAATGGACTTGGAATCCTGGTGTGTTCCATGGATGGATCAGTGGCATTTCTGGACTTTTCCCAGGATGAACTTGGGGATCCACTCAGCGAGGAGGAAAAGGTACAGTAAGCACTCAGAGAACCTTTGATCATATTTCAGGGATGTCTTGATTCAATTAAAATACTGGCCTGCTTATAGAAGTATGTAGTAACTGATTTCCACATTATAGAAAATGTGTTGCTCTTGTCTTCTTTACAAATCATTAAAAAAGAGTAATCAAGAAGTGAATTTTTGGTAGTAATTTCTGTTCTGGAAAGAAAGAATTTGGAAAACATCCACTTGCTTACACATCATTATACATCTGAAGTAATTTTTTGGCCAAGGAAACAAGAAGTGGGTGCTTCAAAACACTATAAAATTACTCTTTCACTTGCATATATGCAAGTCTTTTTAAACTGATTGCTTTTGGCTGTTTTTCCTCTCATTGCTATTAGCAACTAGAGCTTTGAATTTCATTTATTGTACATATTGATTTAGTGTTAGTTGAAAACACAAAAAAAAATCTGGTGTATAAATGATACAGAGGGCATTTGATGGATTCCATTAGACTTGTGTGATTCCCTTGTATTATACCAGTGATGTCATGGTAGCACTTGTACTCACATCTTTAACACCCACAGAGCAACATTCACCAGTCCACCTATGGCAAAAGCCTGGCTATCATGACTGAAGCTCAGTTGTCCACCACCATTATTGAGAATCCAGAGATGCTCAAGTACCAGCAGAGACAGCAGCAGCAGGGGGATCAGAAGAACACGTCAATTCGGGACAGCTCTGGGAACTCCACAGCTCCCAAAGTGGCAAGCATGGTTAATGGGGAGAGTCTGGAGGACATTAGAAAGGTAGGTGCTCTTGGGCACTGTCAAATACTGAGTCACTAAACAGCCAACTGTTAGGAAAGAACCAGTTTCTGTTCCCTTATTTGTGTTGAATGGCACCTTTCAGCCTGTGTATGGCCCAGCTGATCAACTCAGCAGGTCATTTACTGGGACTTGTTAAAAGTTAAATGCTTTTAAGCAGAAGTAAGGCTGTGTGGAAGCAGGCTTGTGGATATTTCTGTGATGGGTGCAAAATTCTCGGTGTGCAGAAAGGAAACCAAGAGTAACTAGTGATAGAAAAGCTGTAGAACTGTTTCAGTTTCTCAGTGGCAGAGGTTGAAAGCATTATTTAATTCTGTCCTAAACGTAGAACACGATGTTTAAAGATTCGATATGCACAATGTTTTAGACTTGATTCTAATGTGGAGAGCAGTTTACATCCTCCACAAATTCCTCTTCTACAGATGGACAGATTGAAAATTGGAAGTGTTTGTGTTTATGGGAAAAAGGGTTTGCTAACAGATTTTTAATTGAGGCACCTCTTCTAATATATCTATTCTTGTTGGTTTGAAAAAAATTAAAATAGCATTTCCCATTTATGAGAAATATGATAAAATGTATTTCCCAACAGAATCTCTTAAAAAAGCAAGTTGAAACGCGAACAGCGGATGGTCGGAGAAGGATCACACCTCTCTGCATAGCTCAACTGGACACTGGGTATGTTTGAAAGTAATCTTTAAAACCTTTCTTTACCTTCTTGTCTTATTTTTTGTTTTTTTTCTTGTTCCAAACATGGCATTCCATCTTAGGGCATCATAAAGCACTTACTGGAAATAAGTGTGTATCCTTATGAAATACAGTTTCCACCAGTGTTCTTTAGCCATAAGATCTCACTTCTAATAGATCAGGCTAATTCTCATTATTTACTGTTGTACATGAACAATGCTTTAAGTATTGTTGATTCATATCTATATTAGTACCAGCTTTTGTACCCATTGGACATGAGGAATTACTCTGGAAAGTAATTGAGGATTTATTTAGGTTGTATATGAGTATCTGCATGTGGAAAAAGGAAGAACAGAATAAATATTTTAGCTAAAATTGCTATTTTTGAATTATCTTTAAAGTGGTTTTGAGAAATGTATTTGTTGTTTGTCTTCTTGTTTAGGGATTTTTCTACAGCATTTTTCAATAGCATCCCAATATCTGGAACTCTGTCTGGCTCAATGATGTCTTCTCAAAGTAACCAGCAGCTCATGTCACTAGATTCTAACGCAGCAAATTCCCTTAATACTTCAAAGCCTTCTGCAGAGCCAACAGCAGCCAGTATAAAACCAACAGATGATGCAGCCAATAAAGATGGGTCAGTATTTGCTGTTTTGTTGTTCACTTACGTGAGTCTGTTTAGTTTTTAATTCCTGTTTATAGTTTTATAACGAAGAAGTTATTAAAGTGGTTTCCTTACTGCAAAACCCCAAGAATCTAACCTTCCTGAAAGCACTGAGATTTTATTAGTGTTTGGTTACTTTAAATATTGATAAATCAGGAATGAATAAATCCATGTGCATAGTTCTGGGAGTGAACTTCAGTACAATGAAGTACACAGCTGATTGCTTTAACACAATGACTTGCTTATGGGTTGTTGGGTTGCCATTAGTAAACAATAGAAGGTGGTCGAGTAGTGTAAGTAATGAAATCTACTTTACATCAAATTCTGACCTGTGTCCTCTCTTCGGACATGGTGATCCTTCCTTCCAGTATAACAACCCCATCAGGGCACAGTGACATTGACTTGTCAGTGCACGTGTGCTGATGGACCAGTGTGTCTTTCAAATTAATTACAGAACAACTGATTTTTACTTGCATTTCCCTTAGTGGTGGCACTGACCTGACTTCTTCTCAGTGTGTTTTTGTAGCATGTGTAGCAGCCTAGTGTCATTGAAACCTCTACTTCTCCATCAAATTTAGTTGAAATTGGCCACAGATTTAAAAATGAGCGGGTGGACTATGAGAAATGATTGACAGATGAAACTACTAAGTATCCTTTCCTTGGTAAATTGTACTTCTAGCAGCTTTTTAGTACTAGCATCAGTTATTTTAGAGCCATTCATTCTCTGAATTCATTCTCTGAATGGATTGAAAAATCTCTAAAGTAAACAGCTATTGAAATAATAGATCCCGGAATGCTTTAGTGTGGGGAAAACACATTCCTTTACCCTAGAGTTATGCTTGGAAAGGCCTAATAATCAGGTTGGATTTTTCAACAACAAAATCTAAAGCTGGCATAAATTGTTTCATCCCGAATTGTTTGATTGATAAACAGTGAAATATAATATTGTAACGGAAGTATTTGGTAACCTGAACAAGGGGTAAAAGCAAGAACCCCTGTGATCATTGAAAAAAGTGATGCTTTCCCAATAAGTACCAGCTGCAAGTATCATTTCCTTCCTGATTTTAAAATACACAACTCATGAGTTAGGGTCTTTTAATCCAGATATGTGGCCACATGAAGGTCTGAGGTATAACACAGAGAGGTTTTGAGAGTAGGCAAAGCTTGCAAAACACTGGTGCATGAAAGAATGGAGAAAGAATATCATAATTGATTATGTACTTGAGTGAAAGCTTTTCAACATGGTTTCTAGGCAGTATCATGAATGCTAGTTGTTATGAGCAATGCAACTTACCAGTACTAAATTTTTGCCATCCTTCTTTTGCTGTCTCTTTTCTTGACAGTGTAAATGCTACCTCTGCCTCAGCTGCTCCTTCTGCATCGTCTTCCTCTGTGTTGACAACTCCATCCAAGATCGAACCTATGAAAGCATTTGATTCTCGATTCACAGAACGATCCAAAGCCACCTCAGGGACTGCTGTTGTAACAAACTCAAATCAGACTGTTGTGGACAGGTAAGACATAGCCTGGGGAGGGAGGAAGGTAATAAAGAAGAGTTGAAACACTAATTCTCTGTGGTGTAGATGTTGCACTGCTGACACTCTAGAAGTTGTCTTGGGTTTCTTCCACTATTGGAAGGAAGGGGGCAGCTACAAATAGGTAAATTCTGTGCTGGTGTCATCCCTTTGTACATTTGTGCTTGGCATTTTGGTATCAAGCAGATTCTCCACGATATTCCAAATTAAAACTGTTGTAAGAGGCTGTGTGTGCACAGGCCTGTGTGACTGAGGGCAGCTGGACTCCTTAGAAGACAAAACCAGCCAAAAATAGCCAGCCTGCATCTCTGTACAAGAGAGATTCACTTCAAGATAAATTACCACACATGTCAGCAGATGACCTCTCATCATCACAGAAGCAGTCATATTTCAATTTTATGCCCTGAAGGCATGCAGAGAAGATTCTCTGATTTTAAAGGGTTTTGGCTCTGGATTCATGTGATTTTAAAAAAAAAAAAAAAAAGGCTTTTTGGTTTGTGACATAGTGTTATGGCATAAATATTCCTGTTTCACCAAAACAAATGATAAAAAAATTAACAATCTTGAGAAAAAAGTATGCAGTTCCCCAGTTATTATCAGTGAAACATCTTTCTATACAGCAATGTTTTTATGTCAAAGAGCTTGACCATGCAATGCAGAAGCAAGATGTATTAAATTACTCTCATAATTGCTTCTAATGTGTCAGTGAAATATGGGTAAAAGTGTATTATTTGGCATAATTCGGCTGCCAGAGAAAAAAGGTTTGGATTATGCAAGGTATTTCTCTGAAGCCAAGTAGTTAAGGAATAAGTGGCAAAACAGTGTGAGTTAATAACAGGTATTGGAGGGAAGGGGAAGAGCATGATTTAATGACCTATTTTCAGGTATAATGGTTAACAAGAGAGTTCACAGGGATTGCACTTTGTATTAGTTATATTACATTTAGTTATATAGGGACATGGACCTGTTGGAGCAAGTCCAGAGGAGGCCACAAAGATAATGGGAGGGCTGGAGCAGCTCTGCTGTGAAGACAGGCAGAGACAGCTGGGGATGTACAGCCTGGGGAAGAGAAGGCTCCAGGGTGACTTTACTGCAGCCTTCCAGTGCCTAAAGGGGCTGCAAAAGAACTGGAGAGGGACTTTGCACGGGGGCATGTAGTGACAGCACAAGGGAGAATGGCTTCAAACTGAAAGAGGACAGGTTTAGATGAGACATCAGTAAAAAATCCCCTAGTGTGAGGGTGATAGACACTGGAACAGGTTGCCCAGAGAAAATGTTGGTGTCTCATCCCTGGAAGTGTTCAAGGCCAGGTGGGATGGGGCTTGGAGCAACCTGGCCTAGTGGAAGGTGTCCCTGCCCATGGCAGAGGGTTGGAATCAGATGATCTTTAAGGTCTCTTTCAAGTCCAAGCATTCTGTGATTCCACAGTTGTTTCCTGAAATGGAAGCTGGAGCAGCGAAGTCATGTGCATGGTTTGCAGATACACATTTTGCAGCAGTCAGAACTGCACAGAACAACTTCTGGGGGTAGACAACAGAATGACAAAAGTTCTACATGAATAAGCAAAAAGTCTGATGCCCACTGAAGGGGAAAAGATGAACTACTCTTGCATCTTAGAGTGCTGAATTATTTGTATCAGCTCAGGGAAAGAGATCTGATGGTAATTGGAACTGAATGCTAAAATAAAGTTGCTATTTCCAGCTTTATCCCATGGCTAACTGCTGGTTTGATTAATTCTTTTTAGAGGGGAGAATATGTCTGATTGGTTCACATATATATTGCACATTGTACTTTTGGAAAGGGTTTGCCAGAGCTCTTCAGCTTCCTCCCCCTGCCTTTGTGCATTTTGAAACACACTCAAAGAGGGCTAAGAAATGTCATCCTATCTGCAAGAAGGCAATGTGTAGGATACATGGCAACTTTTGGAATCAGCTTTTTTTTTACAGACTTTTTTTTTACAGACTGAAGGATCAGAATTTAATTAAAGACAATAAGTCCAAGGATATTCTGGAGAGCAGCAGTGACAGTGAAGAGAAGATTCCAGCTGTTAAACCACTCAGTGTACCCAAACGGAAACTGGAACTTGAGGGAGAAACAGTAGAAAAGAAGAAAAAAGGAAGGCCTCGGAAAGACTCCAGACTTGTACCAGTAACTTTAACTGTTCAGGTGAAATATATAAGATTCATTCTGGCTTTCAAAGTTCACTTCATAAAGTCAGTCCCATGTTGACTTGTTCCATTGGGGCAAACACAAGTAGTATCAGTCCCTCAGAATTTTTAGCCATCCCTCTTCCCTGCCTTAAAACTTCCTGGTTTTAGAATTTAAGCTTAGAAAAAGCAGGTGCACATGGTGTGGCAAATGTGTTTATCTTTTATGTGGATATGGAGCTACTTACTAAAGGTCCCAGCACAACTCAGTAATGCTAGCCTGCCAAACAACTGTACAGAATGAAATGAAATGCCATCAGTTTTTGGTGGTGGATGATGGAGAGTGGTCCAAGAACAAGAAAGTGACTTGGATATGGTGACTTAAATGGTTATGAATTTCCTCAGAACCCTAAAGTAGTTGCATTAGAGTTTCCATCATTTTAGCGCATATGGATACCTGTGTTTTCAGTATCTAGAGCTTAGATTTTCCATATAATACACCAGAATTTTCATGAATTAGTTGCAGCTGAAAATAGGGGTGTTTAGGAAAAAAAAAAACAACCCATGACAAGTTTTTGTTTTTCTTTGATTCTTAGAAGCTATGTTAAAAAACTTGAATTTGTACAACTAATTGGAACAAGACTAATATTTTGCAATTGGCATCATTGGGAATTTTAAGAAAATTCTTTTTCAAATCAGTCTATTTGGTAGAATATATTTGGTTTTCACTTTTTTTAATAGAAAAATGTAACTATTTCTGCAATTTTTTTCCAGTCCCCAGCTACACTGGCCTCTGAGAAGGATGCTGCTTGCATCTCTGCACCAGCATTAGCACTTAAACTGCCAACCCCAATCCCACAGAAAACGTTTACTTTGCAAGTAAGTGGATTATAAGGAAAAAAACTTAATACTTTAAAAACAAACAAAAATATCCTGCTTTCTTTTAAATATCCTAAGGTTATTCACATCCTTTGATGCGTGAACGTTTGAATGCCTGTATTTGTTCAAGCAAGCAAGATGGTAACGCTTTAGCTTCTAAGAATATGTCTGTATGAGGAAAGATAATGGCAAATCAACTAAAAATAGGACACTTCTGAGCCAGCTAAACTCTAAAGAGGAGTGAGTACCTCTGGTTCATCAGTCCCTCCTCCTGGTTAGCCAGTGTGTGGTGGAGATAAGAGTCTCTGGGGGGAGCGGCTGCTGTGCTGTTACTGCAGTGCTGTTGGGAATACACCACTGAGGAGTAAAACCAGGGCTTTTCTGAGAGCTCTCTGGAGGTGCTCTGCGTCTGGACAGGCTGGCAAATAGTAATGTTTTAGGTGTTTATGAAACAGTTTTTAGGTGTCTTCAGGCTGTGGTAGTCTGGTTCCAGTTGCAAGACTGTGGGGAGACTGGGCACATACGGACTTGATCTGGTGCCCATAATAAGGAAGCAGAGACAGACTAGCACAGCCTTTCCTTATGTTTGTGCTTCAAATACAAAGAAATTTCTTGTGTTTTAGGCAAGGCTGATTTTCAGTGGTCTGCTTCTTTTGAAGTGCCATGGTATATTTTGAAGCCACATTAAACAGAGAATGTCATACTTAAATCTGTTCTTAAAGACAGCATTGTTTTGGTTCTGATAGTAGTTGCTGCTTTTTTGAGTAGTTTCTTTCCTCTTCCAAAAATCATTTTATTTTTTGTATTTCAGATAAGTTCAGATCCATCAATGTACCTTGAAGTGGAGAATGAAATGACCACAGTGGGGGGCTCAAAGCTGAGCAGGTTAAAGTGTAACCGAGAAGGAAAGGAGTGGGAGACAGTTCTCACCAGTCGAATCCTCGCTGCAGCAGGAAGCTGGTAAGAGAATATCTTTTGGAGGAAGGGGGTTCTGAAGGCCAGAAGACACTTTTAGGTGGACAAAAGTACAGTATACAGTTGTTTTTCATAATAAATATTTATGGGCAAAAGTGTGGATCGCTCTTAGCCTCAGGTTTTGTTTCAAGTATTAACTCTATGCAGTCTTAAAACATCACAATTTGCATTAGCCAGTTACAATTACTTTCCTGAATTTTTACATTTCTCCTTTAAATTTCTTCATTAAAGTTGACTAAATCATAAGTGACAAGTTTTCAAGTGCTAACTACTAAAGAATGAAAAGTTTGAAATGGCATGTTTGGTCATGTCAAAGTATTTTCCTGAGTATTTTGCTATCTTTTTTTTCTTAATTTTTCTCATTTTTGCCTAATTCCAACTTCAGAGTTTAAACTGACAGTGTATTTCTGAAGCCTGAGCCCTGCCTAGGTCTGAAAAAGAAGCAGCAGATTTTAAAGCTAAATACAAGTACAGACTTGAGGGAGAGCTTGTGCATAACCAAAAGCTTTACTGATATTTCCAGCTATGCCCCTTGGTCTGCTTAGTTTATCATTCCTCCTCTTGGTATTGAAAAATTTTTCCAAAAGCTGCAATAGTTACTTTTTGGGGAATTTACCCAAGTTATATGATAGCTTAAGAATTCAGCTTGTTTTAATGCTACTTGAATTTGACAACACGCAAATGTTTCTTTTTTGTTTTTTTCCAGCGAGATTGTAACCGTGGCCTGTGAGAAACGAACATTGTCAGTATTTTCAGCTTGTGGTCGTCGCCTTCTTCCTCCTATAATACTGAATACACCCATTTCCACCCTGCATTGCACAGGGTCTTGCATCATGGCTCTCACCACTGCTGCTACGCTCTCTGTTTGGTAAGGGCCACGTTGGCTGCAGCAGCTGGCTCAGGCCATGCTCATAGGTATCTTCAGTTGTGTCACTGCACTGCTGTTGAGACAGGAGCTTCAACCACAGCAGGTCTGACCACAAGTCCACTTTTGAATAGAATAATCAGAGTTAACTGGGCAGGCTTGTTTCTGTTTCAGCAGAATGCTGTTTCTGTGCTAGAGAAGTCCTGAATATTGAACTTCATTCTAGAGTGAAGATAAAGAATCAGCTAGAAGTCACTAGCTTAAGTGCTTGTGATGCATGTGGAATGGAATAAGGGGGTGGGGAAGAGAAGTATGGATACTTCCATCTTCCATCACACTTAACCAATGAAGCACACAAGTTTCAGAGTTAAAGTACTCCAGCCATTTTCAAGATGCCAAGATAAAACCACCGGTAACTCGTTTACAGTTCTTGAATTCAATCTATTGTCTCAGGCAAGTCAGAGCTCCTAAAGGAGTTATTTTGATCCTCACTAATTGCTTTGTTGTAATGAGGTTTCCTGGTAAAGAGCCATAAAAATGTTTCTCTGCTATTAACTTCTGTCTTGCCATAAGGGGTTTGAGTTTGCCAAAATAATTTTGTCGAACCAATGAAGAAAATGTCAAAACAAAACAAAAAAAATCCCCTAAACAAACTCCCCAACCCCCCACTCTGTCATGAGTAGTAAAGAAGTGCATTTGTTAAAAGATTTTAGAGTTTCCAGTTGTTTGTTGACTGCAGACTTGTTCTTTTGTCTTTTTCAGGGATGTTCACAAGCAGATCGCCATTGTTAGAGATGAGTCTTTGCAAACAATATTTTCAGGTAATGAAAAAGTCCTTTTATTACCAACCTATGAGCCCACCTGTACTATTTAGTGCCATTTATGAATATGCTGAAATTTTATGAAACCTGAAAAGCCTAAACAAATAATTTCCCTTCATTATTTTATAAAAAAGGGAAGTTCTTGAAATAACAGTGATGGCAATATCAGTGAGTAGCAAACTTGTGAGATTCTGGAGCTTATAGTCTGCCTTGCTTCTGAATGTAGAAGTTCAGTGTTGTGAAGATAACAAAATAAATACTTAATGCAAATCTGCTATTACAGCAGTTTCTCTGTGTAATTTGCATGTTTATTGTCTCAGTGATGAACAACAACTGATTATCTTCTGATTCATTACTTTAAAATCTTCAGTTTCAATCAATGCAATATCTGGCACAGCACAAATCATCAAAAAAGCAGTGTCTCAGAGTATATTAGCTCCTGTTTTAGCTTTAATCCATACTGTACTAATCCAAACTAGCTAGAAAGGAGCTGTATTAGCAGTTTGCAGATGTCATCATTAGAAGTTACATGCACAAGCCCTGGGCTTGGAATATGCTGGGAAATGAGACTCCAGCTATTCTACTTTCAGTGTGCTCGTAAAGAGCACACTTTTCTGTATCTGCTGGGGTTTATAATTTTAACTTAATGGGAAAAAGAAAGCTAAAGGCTTCTTGGGTTACAAAAGACATGGCAGAATTGCTGAAGATTTTCCCTAGGTAAGGAGAATGCTCCTGATTTAGCCCATGTTCTGTATAATTGCAGCATCAAGATTGATAATGTATTTTGCAAAATTGATGTTAATGCTACTGCACTGAGCCTGGTGCTTGCCATCATTAACTTGTGTCTTGACCTTCCTATCAGTGCTTGAGAACAACATTGAACCTTTTTCTGGTAATTAATGGTGGATACCGTTTTTTACCATTATGAGTCTTCAGCAGGACTCCAAAAGAAACACTTTGGTCTGATTTGACTTGTAGGAAGTGATGCAACTGTCTCTCAGATCTTGCTGACTCAGCATGGAATTCCTGTCATGAGCATGTCTGATGGGAAGGCATACTGCTTCAATCCTTCTCTTTCTACATGGTAAGTCATGGATTATTTCCAGCTTTTGCAACTCAGAGGAACTGACGTGTTCTGATGTACTGGGAAGAAATTATTCTACCTCAGAGTCATGGAAGAGTCATTACTAAACACAGGAAAAGGCTACACAAGAGCGTGTCTTGTTGGGGATCAGATAGGCTTTCCCCATGGGAAGGAATAAGTTCCTATGAAAAATGTCCATGGGTAAATTATTTACAGAGTCTTTCCAAAGCAGGTTCTTTGTTGCCTTCCTAAGAGGCAAAAAAACCCAACATGTTGTAATCCTAATATAATTGTTGTAATTAGTGTAATGAGCCTGCTGGATGAAAGGGCTTATTGTTTTAACTCCTCCTTAGAATAATTGTTGTTATTCAACTACTCAAAGCAAATCCTCTGGAAAGGGAAAAATACCTTATTTGTTCTTTTTATTAAGGGAGTAAGGAGCAGAGGACAAGCTCTCAGCCATAATTCTGAATTTGCTGCCATTTCTTAGTTTGTACCACAGCTTGGGAAATACATGAAAGACCAATGCCTTTAGTCATCATACAAATTTAAACATGATAAAGCAGCAAAGGGTATTTTAAATATTTGTACCATTTTACCCCTGTGCTGTCTGAAGTCCAAACTTAGCAGTGGTTTGATCCACTCTTTCTCCTGGCATCTCAAGCCAGTGAAGATGATATCCTTAATTAGATGTGGGAGTGGCAGCTGTAATGTCAGATCCCTCCATATGAAGGGATAGCTGTAATTATGGAAAAGATTGTCAATGTGTGTGTGTCTGGTGGGTGGGGGGAGACCTGACAAAACGTAGAATCAAGCTCTTAATGAGAAAGTCATTACCTGTGTTCACTCCAGGCATTGTTCTGGGTCATGACTTCTTATTAGATTGTAAAATGGCAAGGAGAAAGTTAATTGCCTTCCAAACTAATGGTAAATTAAATTATGTAATTAATATATTTAACTTTGGGGATAGGAGTGACATGGAACAAGCAGAATTTGGACATGTAGTGGGAATAATCAGGGTCCCTGGAGCCACTTCAGTGATATTTTTTTGGTGAAAACACAAATCAGGTTTTGAGGCTGAACAGATCTGCTGCCGTTGCTGTTTGCGCTCCTCAGACTTGTTCCTTGGTTGTTTGCTTTTTTTCAGGAATCTTGTTTCTGACAAACAGGACTCTCTAGCACAATGTGCAGACTTCAGGACTAGTTTGCCATCCCAAGAAGCCATGCTGTGTTCTGGGCCCTTGGCTGTCATACAGGGACGCACATCAAAGTACGCACGTGTCACCAGCGTGTTTGGGTTTTGTCATGTCCTTCATTCACATGCCTGAACCACTGAGTTACTTCTTGAAATGCCAATGGCTCTGAAGTAATCAGTCGTCCACACAGTGGTTTTTTTAATCCTTTGCATGTTTAGAGTCTGTATCTTAATGTTGCTATGAGATGGTTTGGGAGGCAGGAAAACATGGTCTGAATATAATCGTTTTAAGGTTCCTCCTTATTGGATGGGTAAGGTATTGGACAATTCTGTTATACTTTTATTAGCTAAACTGCATTTTTTTACATTTTGCGTTTTGATTTTTAGTTTACCAGACTTCTGGAGTAGGCCTACAATTTTTGAGTTAGTTCAGTTGGCCTCAAAGAATCTATATTTATTTATATCTATTATTTATTTAATATTTAATGAAGTCTTTGAGAAAGTTGAGATATTAGTCATCTAGTGAGTACTTTTAACATGTGAAAATATCACCAAGGAGTTGCATGAGCCAGAGCAGATTCCTGTAGGTAGCTTAATAGCCCATCCTCACTTAGATTTGAATTAGATTTCCCAGGCAGATTTCTTTGCTATTTCTGCCCTTCACATCCAAGTTTAGTTTTTTTCCAGAGAGAAACAGTGTGGAGTTGTATGATTTTATTGCTGTTCTCTTGAGGGGAAAGGGAATTTGTTGTGAAGAGCATTTGAAATATAAACAAACAACACTCTCTTTTTGAGAGAGAGAGACAATAACAGAATGAAAAATTCCCTTTTTGAAAAAATTCCAATAACTAGCTACTTTTTTCAAATAAGCTTTCTTATGACAATGTGTTTATATGCAAGAAATCCTTTAAATGCTTTAACTTTATATCTTGTGTGCCTCTAAAAGATCAGTGCAGCATAGCTAGTGCTACAAAAAGATGTATTCCTTAAACTTGTATCTGATTTTCTGGCACGTTAATCTTTTTGGTTTTGCAGTTCAGGAAGGCAAGCTGCAAGATTGTTCTCCATGCCTCATTTAGTGCAACAAGAAACAACACTTGCATACCTGGAGAACCAGATAGCAGCAGCACTTATGTTACAATCCAGTCACGAATATCACCACTGGCTCCTTATCTATGCACGGTACCTAGTTAATGAAGGTGAGACCTGCCAGGCTCTGGAACTTCTCTGCAGCTCTGATGGGCTTCTAAAGAACACTCTGTTCATGCCATGTATACGTATGATTGCCCTTAACGTCCTCCTTTTAGCACTTGGCTTCTGCTTTGCTTAAAACCAAACCAAATTGCATTTGCTTGTGCAGTGCTCAGTCCTCAGGAATCCTGTTTTGACACAGTGACTGGGAACAGACCGTGGTCTGGGGAGGCAGTGCCATCTGCACGCTCCAGTAATGGCAATTGCATTGTAGAAAAGCCCAGTGCTCTGTCAGGCATTGTCTAGGTATTGTCTGGCAGCAGCTACAGATGTTTGAGGGAAACCAGCAGCACCTTGTAAAATGCATAACCCTCCTCAGCCAGCTGACAATTGCTGCCTGATGGGAGATGGAGGGGTTGCTCAGTCTCTGGCTTGGCTACACTTTTTACCCAAGCACATAAAATTGCAGAGAATTTGCCTATATTGCTTGCACTTTATTCCTTTTTTACATTCTAAAATTCCAACTGCCTCTACTAGTGAATTCCACGTGTTAAATTCTGTGAGAAAAGAAACACACTAAGAAGGTTCCTTGTATCTATTTTATATTTGAATACACTTTATCTCTATGCTATTATGTTAAACAAGGTTAACATACTGACTTTATACTTTTTGGATTCTAAAGATCTCTGTTGTATCTCTGCCTGTCTGCATCCATAATTTAACAGTTCCCTTTGTATTAATTCAGCCTTACTCCTCACCTTGCATAATCATTCTGCACAGAGGGAAATGAAATGGTTCACGTTACGCCACCTAATAGGTGTTGGCAGAATTAAAATCAAACTCATTAATTTTTGCCCTTTGACCCTTACCTTATTTAACAAGAGAGCTTGTTGAATTGCATATGGTTCTCTCTGTCCTTCCCCAGTTAAATTAAAATATTCATCTTGGGTCATATATTAAAGAGATGGTTGTACTTTTAAAAGCCTTCACTAATTGAGAACCTCTGTTGCATGCACTGGGTTCCTCTGGCACCTCCAAATGTTGCTGCTATGGATCGATGTCACAAAACTGCTTTGCCAGATGTGTATTGCTGCTTCACTAGTTTTCTAGAGCTGCTGAACTTTGAAAATTGCACATCCTATTATTGACCCTTTATTCTTATGATTATTTCAACATCTACTGAATTATAATCCATTAAAATACTTGGTCTGTTATATGTTAGTTGGCAAGTTACTCTTGAATAGACTTTGTTTCTTGCAAGGGAATTCCCCCCTTTAATTTTTGGGTAAAAAAAGGTGGCCTGGAATCTGTGTGTGGTTTTGTTAAAGGTGTTTTGGTTTTTTAAAAGCTGGTATGTTTGTGTGGGAGGGGAGAGTGAGGTTGAGATCAGGGCAGCTCTTAAAACAAGCTGGAGTAATTACTTCAGACTTCAGTTTTTCTCCCTGTTGTAGATCATCTTTAGTAGTGGGTTTGGTTTTGAGAACCTTAAATGAGATGCTTCAAGGCTCTAAAAATCATATTTCCAAAGAATTGCTGTAAGAATGGTAGTATAACTTTCCAGAAATCAATGTTTTGGGCTTTATTTTATTCCAGATACTTGTAATTCTTCCCTGAATGTTGTCTGCTACATTGTGGAGTGGTTATATGTAGTGAAATGCTGTCAAGTCTGATTTCATTTCTGACTATCTCCAGGGTTTGAATATCGTTTGCGAGAATTATGCAAGGATTTACTGGGTCCAGTCCATTACTCAGCTGGAAGTCAGTGGGAATCAACAGTTATGGTAAGTCCTGAGAATAGTTTTATGAAGAACAAGGAAGAGCTTCCCATAAAAATTACAGGGTATTATCCTTTCCATACTCTGCTCTGATCACATGGGTTTCTCCCATGGCACTGAGATTTATTCCATGTGAAACCACAGGCAAATGCTTGTTGTCCCCAGTGTGAGCTCTGGTGCTGTCTTGAGTATCACACAGATAAAGGAGAGTTGCTTTCCACATGGTTCAGACAGCAGCTTTGAAACAGGGACATGCCAAAGACATGTCTGCCCTCCCAGAACACAGCCTGGAGTCTGGAACTGCAGAGGCTGCTCCAGCTTCATGAGTGTGTGAATGTAAAGCAAGTTTTTATTCTGGGAGTCATGGAAGCAGAGTGAGAACATAACTACACAGCTCTCTCTAGGCAGGAAAAAGGGTGTGAGTCTTAGAGAGCTCTGTGGAACGTGTTAATGATAACAAATAATAGATTCTGAGGATGCTGTTGTGTTTTCTGTGCAGGGTTTACGGAAGAGAGAACTATTGAAAGAGCTTCTTCCTGTTATTGGACAGAACCTCCGCTTCCAGAGGCTTTTCACAGAGTATCAAGAGCAGCTGGACATCTTGAGAGACAAGTAACAAGTCCCCAGATTTTCCCTGTGGGGCCTGGTCCAAGAGAAACTGCTGAACAGCATTAACCAGAGACAAAAGAGGAGCGAGAGCCCGGCCAGTGGGGACACTCCTGAAGAAGGGCTGTGCTGCAGAGGTCCCAGCGGATTCCTGGAAATGCTGAGTGGAGGAGCTCGACAGTTTCCCAAGTGAAACTTGACCATTGAAGCTGTGACCTCTGTTTCTCTGGAAAGTCATGGATATGTACTTCAGGGGGATCCTTTTGGATCTGGATCTCATTTAATATTAAAACTAGCTGAGAACTGTTTGTGCGGTTTCTTGGATGTCCTGTGAAAAGCACAGTACTTCAGAGTACACTGAACAGCATATTTAACCCTGTTTAGGGGTTTTTGCCTGAGGATTTATTGAGGCTCAACACTATATTGAATTAGATGAATGAGCCACGTAAAATGAAATTTCATAAATATTAAGGTATTATGCAGCCAATAGACTCTTTCCTGTGAATATAATAATAATAAGAGGCTGTTCTAACACATGGACTATTTTTGTACTAGAATTTGCTAACTTGTAATAAGGAATTTTATTTGGCCAATAATCGGGCTGTCACTACAAAGTCATCTTGTAGGAGTTTAATTTCAAAGGCTATGTTTCAAAGTAATTCTACCAAATTAACATGTCATCATCAGGTTTTTAATTTTTCAATGTTTGTAAAAGGCATTTGGGGGGGAGGGGGAGGGATACAATGGGGTGGCTCTTTTTGTAAGTACAAAATAAAAGAACATTGCATTGGTTAAAAAAAAACAACAAAAAGCAAAAACATGGTCTTGAATTATTACAAAGGGCCCAGGCATCTCCAGGAACGTCAACACAGGCTGAATCACGGTAAGGTGTCTGGAAATGAATAATTCTGTCTGGATGATCTTTCCTCTGACAGTGTGATCAGACAAGCGCTGCTGGTGTCTGTGGGCACCTACAGCGTTTGCCTCCAGAGCCCCATCTGAGCGGGGAGCAGGAGCTGTGTGGGAATGCTCATCGTCTCACACAGAGCCCAACAGGCTCCCCTCAGCCCTGACCACAGTGCCTGCACTGCAGCAAGGAAGCAGCTTTCTGCACTTGGGGTTCCTTGTGGAGTGCTTTGGAATTCCACTGATTGAATTGTTTTCTTCTCCCAGAGTGTACTGGGTGCTGGGAAAGGAGCAAGTGAAGGTGTTGGTTCTTTGCAGGCCCTGTTGTTTGGGTGTGACTCAATGCCTTGCTTTGAAATGTTTTTGAGTATGAGAATTGAAATGATTAAGTGTACTTAAACCCTTGTAAAAGAGCAGTTTCTCCCCTAAACATCAAACAAACAATATCCTTCACCCTCAGCCAAGACAAGGAGTAGCTGTGCTGCTGTGGCCAAAGAGTCTGACAGTGAGAACCAGCTGTAATGTAAATAATTCATATGCTGTTGCCAATTAGAGTACAGTCATGGGAACAAGTATTCTGTTCCTCAGAGGAGAACTGTAACAACATAGAATCATGGACCTTCAGAAATTGTTTCGTGTAACCCCCTGCAAGCAGAGCAGGTTGTGCTCACCTTGTGCTCACGGATACAGCCAAGGACCAACTGATGGGATTAAAGCAGGAGCTGGAATTCTTCTGGGCACAAGGGGACTCCTCTCCAAAGCCTGCTGCAGTCAGTGGGAGTCTGACTATCCATTCCACGGATGTCTCTCCAGTAGCTCTGTGTCGGCAGCTGCCAGGGTGATGGTTTAATGAGAAAAGAAAAAAGGAACATGAATGCATTTGGAGGTGTTGGATACGTGAAAGCTCTAGGACAACTGGCTTTCCTCCTGCTAAAGACAGGGGATATGGGCTCTGACCATCCTCTGTTCAGCCTTATGCTGTTCCTACGAGGCTTGTACTGAAGGCTCTTTAATGGGATTTAAAGGTAATTAGCTAAGGGCCAGCCAGTTCTTTCAGTCTTTGAAGAGACACTGAAATACTTTTTGTCAAGAGCCGTATCCACATTAAGACAGCCCAGTAGGTTTTTCTACCCGTTTTTTCTTGGAAGGTTCTGTCACTGCCCAACAGACCGGGAATACACAGATTTTTAAATTCCAGGCAAGAAAACATATTTTAGCGAAGCGGAATCCCCGGCAGGCTGCTCTGAGGTCCCACCAACCTGAGGCGTGTGAACACCCGCGGCCATCGCGGCCTGTTCCCCGGGCCGGCGCGGCCCCGGAACTCTCCCGCCGCCGCCGGTGTTTCCGCGCGCGGCCGTTCCCCGCCGCACCGGGCGGAAGGCGCGGGCGGGCCTGAGGCGCAGCGCGGGCCGGGCCGGGCCGAGCCGCCGCCATGGGGAAGCGGCAGCATCAGAAGGACAAAATGTGAGCGGGGGGCGCGGGGAGGGCGGGCCGGGCTGTGCGGGGCCGTGTCTGTGCCGCGCCTCAGTGACCCCCCTCTCTCGCAGGTACATCACGTGCGCCGAGTACACGCAGTTCTACGGCGGCAAGAAAGCAGGTAAGGGCGGACGGGCCCGTCCCTCAGAGCCCCGGGGCGGCGGGGGCTGAGCTGCGAGCCCCGGGCTGGGCCTGAGCCCGCGGCGCTGCTCGGAAACGCCGCGGTCCGGGCCCGAGGAGCGTCCCCGCCCTCCGCCGGGGCTGTGCCCGCTGCTGGGGCACAGCCTGAGCCTTCAGTACCACTTTTAAACTCGGCGCTCTCGGCCTGGCACAGCTCTGTTTTGGTCTTTTTCTGGCAGTGTAATTTCAGTTCAGAAATTTTACTTACAGTTTCGCAAGCTTTTGGGTATTTATCCTTGTCTTCAGTAACTTGCCACCGTTTATACAGCGATATGTAACTTTGAAATGTTTCTTTGTTACCTAGAGTACCATGTATTTATTAAAATCTGTTGTGTGGGTCTTCTTTTTCCATAAACAGACCTTCCTCGAACCAATTTTAGACGTTTATCGTTTGATCACTGCAGGTAAGACAACAAATTTACATTACTATTATTTAATGACATACCTGTTTATTAGGCTGCTGACACTGAACTAAAGCCATGTTCTTTTGAGGCAGTTACTTTCATTGACTTGTGCCCGCTGTGGCACTAGTGTGGCAAGAAAAAGTTGAATAAGAACTGAAACAGGGTCTGCATGACCCATGATCAGTGTCTGCAGAGGTTGGAGCTGATGGCTGAAAGGACACACAAGTGATGAAATAATGCAGAACAATTACTGTGTACGTCCCAGTCTTTCCAATCTGTGTCATCAGGGCTCAAATCTACTTGTCCCTGCTCAGAATGTGCTTGGCCGGTCACTCATCTTGCTAAAATAGAGATTAAGGTAGATTGGAGAATATTTCTGCCTTTTTTTTTTTTTTTTCTGCTTAGAGTTTACTGGTTGAAGTGCAGGAGTGAAGGAAGAGAGTTGGTGGAAATGGGTTAGAAATCCTTGTAAATTGGGCAGTTCAGGGAGTTGCCTTCCATACCTATGAGCTAACAGCTGCCGGGATTATGGAAGCTTCCCTGACAGGGGATGCTGAATGTGATTGCCAGTCACATTGTGATTCCCAGCTGGTTTTGCTAACAAGATTGTGTTCTCTTTTTTCTAGTTTGTCTCTGCAGCCGTTTGAATACCCAGTTTGCACACCAGATGGGACGGTGTTTGACATTCTGTAAGTTCCTGTCTGTACTTAGCTTTATTTTTGTGGTGTTGAACTGGCTACAGCTGTGTAATCATCATTTGGTCTTAGCAAGTTGGCAAAAACAGTCATGGCCGTCAGCAGAGGTTTCTGATGGTGCTTGTCATGAATTATTTATCCCTTCTCTTTTCAGGAGCATTGTACCTTGGATAAAGAAATATGGAACCAATCCAATCACGGGAGAAGTAAGTAATGATGGCTGGATTCACATCATGTCTTCGCTTTCTTTGTGCTCAGTTTTTAATTTAATGTGTTAGAGAAATAGAAATGCCTTAATGAAAGCAGAAGTTGAATGAGAGTTCAGTTTTGAAGATGTGTGGAAGAAAGGAGAGCATTACCTCTATTTTTTGTAATATAATTGCGAATAGAGCAGAGGTGAGTGGTTCATTTGTATGAACTCCCAGGGAATCTTGCCTGCCTTCCAGCTGTGGCATAATGAACATCTGTACAGAAGGAAATACAAGCTGTTGTTAATGCTGGTGCTGCCCAGAAAGCCTGACTGGTCATTGATGGAAAAGACTCCACTCCTGTCTCCTATAAGCAGCATTCTGGTCCCTACAGGGCAAGGGGCTGGCACCTCTCCATCTGGGGTTAAACTTCCAGCAATATTTCCTAACCCAAAGGATGTTTGACATTATGCACATTAAAGAGATTAATAGATGATATTATGAATGGTAGGTAAGCTTACACTACAAAATATTTTTAGTTATCCTGACAGTATGTTTCAGAAAGCTTCTGTCATGATGGCTCACTGTGAGAGAAAACTTTGTTTCTCCCCCTTTTTTCTGCATAAATGATAATTATGAAGGGATTACTTTCTGTAGCAGCATGAGGTTGTAAAACAGTGAACAAACATGAAGTACAGGAAATATTTCCCTGTTGGAATTATCTTTTTTTTTTTTCTGATGTGTTAAAGTGCATTTTTTATGAGGGCTTAGAGGAAAATTTTTAAGCAGAAACTGTTGCTTGAGCAGCTGAGATTTGTCCTTTCCCTCAGTGTGTGCAGTTACTTTTGCAGGCGCTGGGTGGCAGCCATTGCCCAGGATTGGGGAGGTTTGCCGCTGGCTCTGGGCTGTGGGATTCCTCCTGAAATACCTTGTGTTTGATTAAAGATTTTTCTGTCAGGCAGGTAGATACGAGGAAAAAGGTAAATACAGATGCAACATTCCAAACTCTAAACATAATCAGCCTGTCTGAGAGTTCATATATTCCTGCAGGTGTGTTTGTGCAGTGGTGAGATGGGTGTAGGTCTTTCTTCACATGTGAAGAGGCCAGTGTGTTGCTGAGAAGGAATTACTGCAATTTCATTTGGTTTTGCCAGCCTCTCACCACCTTGCTGCTCTCTGCATTGGTTGGGAGTTTTGGGGTGTTACCAGATCGATTTTTTTTCACTCAGGGCAGCTCATTGCAGACCATGAACCCTGATGTGGTTTGAAATTGCGTCAAGTAAGTGCTAAACAAGAAGTGTAATGTGCCTGTCTGTGTTGTGTAATGGAGAGAGAGGGAGACTGTGCAGAATACACTGGGTGAACCATAAATGCTTAAATGAAGTCAGGCCTTGAGACCTGTTAGTTTACCTGACTTGTGCTTCTGTAGTTCATCTGCATTCTTTTCCAGCTCCTCAGTGTGCATCCCCCCCTTTCCCTCACTGTCCGGGGAGCCCTTTCTTCCCCCCTCTTGTTCTCTGGTGGACTGGTGCTGTACAGCTCTCTCCTCCACAGGACTAAGGTGTTCCAGATCAATTGGAAGGAGACATTTGTTCTCCAGAATAGCACACAGCCCTGCTGAATCCAGCCCTGTGGAGCTCTGAGTTGAAGAGTGGGGTTGAAAGAAGGATTGTAATTTGGACCTTGTTTCCCAGAGGGTTAGCTCAGGTTTTTGGAAGAGGAGGGTGGCATTGGGCGGGGATGGGATAGGAGTGCTGGGATAAGGCAGGGTAGGTGGCTGAGGAAGTCAGTTGAGTGAATTGAGCATCTCTGGACTGTTCTGTCTTCTGCTGAATCTGTCACTGTGTGTGCACCCTCTGTTCCCTGTGCAGCTTGCTCATGGAAACCAGAAAGTATCTTTGGTAATGAATTGGTGACTTAGAGAAACTCAGGGCTCTGGGTTTATTTAGAAAGGAATTGAGCCAGATTGGCTGCAGTGCCATGTTGTGGACACTAACTTACGGAATTACTTTGCACAGGTTGGTGATGAGGCTCTGGAGAATTTTTCAATTATTTGTCTTGAAGTAAAAAATAGTAATGAAACCCTTTGTGGCTTGTACTTCTCTAATTGTGGTTTGCAACAGGACAGATGCTTTAAAGAAGTCAATACACTGCTTGGAGATGGGGTGTTAATGATGCACTCTTGGCACTCACTAGTTCTGTCTTATTTCTGAAGTGGACCCCTCAATGGAGAACTGGAGAGCCTTGCAGTCATTAATATATTTATCTTTCCTGTGCTCCAGGGGATAGGATTGTGCTAGTCTTTTATTAATTGGGTGTTTGTGAACTGGTCTACAAGGGACTTCTCTGATTCTTCTGAATCCGAAACTATTGGACTAGCCTTTGTTTTTAAAGAAATACTGCAATGCAAATCACTGTTGACCTTTGTCTAGGATTTACCATGAGCTATTCTAGAAAATAACTTTAGATTTATTCCCCTCCCCCCCCTTCTAACTGTGTTGTAGTAAAAAATGTTTCTCGTTTGTTTTACTGCTACACCAATCATTTTAGAAGAAGCAGTGCATTTCTCACAGCTGAACTACAGTCTGTCAGTTGGCATTGTCTCTCTTTTTTTGTCAGCTTTGTCAGGACACTGCCCTGGCTTGTCCTTATGCTAAAATTGCAAAAAATAAGGCAGAAAGTGATAGTTAGCTCATTCTTTTTTATTGACAACAGCACTTTGGCTTCTTGGGCTTGCAGAGAGTTGCAGGCTTGCCAGGATGTTTCATGTAGTGACATTCTGACAGCCTGACCAGCGTGCCCACACGAGGCAGCCAGCTGGGCTCAGGATACCTGATTCAAGGAGTGAGATTGGCCAGAGCATGTCTGGTTGGTTGGAATCTCAAATAGATCAACGTGCCTTTTGACAGGAATTTCAAGGAAATTGTTTTGTTTGGTTTTTTTTTTTATTGCATGGATATATTCTGTGTGGGCTGAGCTATTTTTCCTCCTGTGCATTGTAATGTGTCTGATGTCAATACCTATTTTTTCCACTCTGGTTCAGTGACATTCTGACTGTGTGTGGGCAGGCCAGATTGTTGTGGCTGTACTTTCAGCCCCTATCAAGACTCTGCAACCTTGGGCAAATATCTCTGTTCCCTTGTCTCAGAAGTACCTGCTGTCTTTGTTGCTGGTTCCCTCTTTTCTATGGGAATTCAATTCTTTTGGACACTGGAAAGGCAGTTAATTCAATTCAGTCCAGTTAATTTAGCCTGGCCTATGAGTCAGGTTAGGAGACCTGAAGATGCTGTGGGGTGGATTTATGAGACTGAGAGTCCCATTTCTTTCTGGTCTGAATGAGGCAGAATAGAATTTGTGTTGTGCCCTGTCTCGTGCAAGGTTAGGATCCAGACCTGCAGGCCAGAGAGGGCATTTTCTAAAGCGTCACAAGGTTTTAGCTTCTCACTATGTTAAGAAGGAATTTTTTTATAAATTCTGAGAGTTTTTTACAGGTTAGAAAAGCCTTTTGCTTTGTCTGCCTCTGAAGATAACCATAAAGAGGAGTCTGGTGCACAGGATGAAGTAATAGAAGGCAGAGCCACTGACACGGAAAATGAGAACCAGCTTTGGAGTCAGAGGGCAAAAAATCCCTGACTTTTCCCAGTGAGACATCTGCCTTTTAAAAAGAGAGAGCTGGACACAAAGCTTTGCTCTGTGTACAATATAAATATTTGCTGTTTTTCTCCCACACTCTTTAATCCTGTATTTACCAAATAAAGCTGACTTGGGGTGAAATTATGACTAGCATGATCAAATAAATGTGGCAGTACAGGTGCCTGGCTCCTGCAGTAAGCCTGTCTGATCCAGGCTTTGGAAGCACCGGAGAGCTTGTACCTGCAATGCCCTGCAGCAATGACAGCCTGCAGTGGACACCTCCTTTCTCCAGCACTGCTCACTAGGAATGTAAACAGGGCCCTTTTTTTCAATCACTTGTTTGAAGTAAGGTTGGTAAGATTATGCTTGCCATGATAATTACAGGCACTTTCAAAACCTATAACTTCTTACCCACAAAAGAAAAAAATTGCAACTAAATCTGTTATTTCAAAACTTGGAAAATCATTCTCAAATACATTCCTCTAAATGTATTTATCTTCCAAATGCTGCTGGCTATTGTTACTTCATTTTGCTGTTGAAATCATGATTTCTTTTTGATTTGGTCAAGTAGATTTCGGTGGGTCTCGTAGATCCCATAGAAATCAGTTGCTGGTTTTGCAGTGAGGCTTGCTGACCTGATTTAATGATGAGGATGTGAAGAAGATTACTTCTTTAACTGGTGATTTGTTAATCCCACTTAAAAAATGAACAAACAACCTTGCAACACTTTTTTTTTTTAACGCACTAAAAAAGTCTTTGGCTATCTAAGTAAGGGAAATCCTGTCTGAAAAGGATGCAGAAATTGGAGCAAAGGTGAAACTTCCTTAAATATGAAAGTGTTTTTACCATGTTGGTGTTTTGAAAGCATAGAGATAGAAATAGAAAACATTGATAATTGTTTCTTCACCTGGGGGAGTGAACATAATGACAAACAGGGCTTAGGTATTTTTTTCTACTTTTGCAATATTCTGAATAAAGAAACTGTAATGTGTGAACAATGTGGGAAATACCAAGTAGGAACAAGTGTTAAAGTACAGTTTAAGTTCCAGCCAAGGCTTTATGGTTCACTACAAATTGCTTTCCACCTCTGTCTCATAATCAGTGCAAGGTCCCTGTGTTTCAGGAATGGATTCCTGAAAGTGGGTTGGATGAGCTTCACACATTACTGAGTCAGAGGAGTCGAGATCACAGTCACAGACAAAACTCATCCAACCCTGAGTCAAGAGGAACAAATCTCAGGCCTGAACTGGGAGGAGGACAAGTTCCAATTTCATGTGACCCTTAGTGGCTAAATAACAGTGACAATGGCTTTTCACTCAGTTCATATGGCCTGGGATGTAATTTACTGCAGATTGCTGCTTTAATTGTGTTGCTCCAGGTGTGTTTCGAGATAATGAGCAGCAAATAATGGATGTATTAGACAAAACCCTGTGGTTGGAAGGTGCCCTCTTTCAGGGCAGTGTAGCAGTGTACACTGTCAGGAAAATGCAACAGCCATAGATAATGTCCAGTGGGATTCGTTTTCAGAGTGTTTGTTGAGACCTTTCTGTAACCTGGTGGTAATGTTACCTCACGATTCTGATGATCATCTAAAAATGGCACATTGAAGCAGGAATCAGATTTTCTGTGTGCTTTTTCATCTTTTTGTCTTGAAAAGTTTTCTTCACTTACTGTTTCCAAAGTGATTGTGCTTCCTTTGAGCATTTTTGTCTTTTGTCTGGATACAAAATAGCAGCAGGAAAATGCTGTGGAGACTTCCACAAGCAGGCTATGTCCACATCAGTTTTCCATATCTGGAGTGCTGGGACTGTCTAATTAAGAGCTAAATAGTTTGACCAGTTGAGATAATTTTCATTATGTAGAATACAGGAATGAGTCATATCCCTCTCATATTATTTTTTTCTTCAACATCAGAGCACAGCACCTGAAATCCAAGTAGTCTGCTGTCTTTTCTCCTTGGGGCTTTGGAAATGAGTGATCATTTAGGTGGATCAGTAACTTCAGGCCTCATTTGGATGTAATATGAGTGATGTATAAATGAGAATTTTAATCTTTCTCTAGAGAACTCCTTTCACGTACGTGTCAGAAGAAGACGGCACATCTTCAGCTTTGAAATTCAAAGTATATTTCTTCATTTGTCTGATGCAACTCAGGTCTTCAGATATTGCATAAGTTTAAATGTCAATTGCACCCTTTTTCCCTTTTTGTTAAACTTATCATGTTTTTCCTATGTATTTGCAGGGAGGGTTTTTTCTTGTTTATTTGTAAGAAAAGTTTCAGTGTGGAGTAGGAATACAGTTTTGTTCTGGGTGAGTAATAGCTTATTACAGAACTGAGAACAAAGCTTACAGAAATAAAGCCAAGGGAAGCTTTGTTGTTGAAAAATGATTCAAACAAATCCATCTTGGTTGTCGTGTGTTGCAGAAAGAGGAGTGAAATGGTCAGGAGCAGAAAAGTGAAAGACTGTCTGAGGTCTTCAGCTCTCTCAGTCTGCTTTGCAAACTGCATGCTCTGTCTTGAACCAGTGTTTGCCTTCTGCCTGCTATGGCTGCTGAGAGCTTCTGCTGATGGTTTTTCATCTGATACATATCTTCTGTAAATTTTGGGTTTGACCAGCTTAGTCTCATGCGTATTGGTGCCAGAATTGTGCTTCTCTCTGTTAGTGTTTACAGCTGTGTATTTGGCACAGAGGAATTTAATGCTTTCTTGACATTTTGTTGTTGAGACTAGTATTTTCCTCTCAGATGTTCTTCATGCCTTTAAGTTCTCCATACCCTACATGGTCACAATTCTCCTCCACATCTGTTAAATTTTAATATATCTTCTTTGAACAGAGTTAATCTTAATCGTACACAGTAAATGCTGTGTGAATGCTTGGTACAGTGGTGGGAATATTTTCTAATCTCTTCCTGAAATACTTTGATAATATATGGTATATTACACTTGATAGTGTAAAACCAAAAACCATTTCAGTATATGTGTTGAGACAGGAAGTGTGCTTTGAGAAAATGAGAATTTCTTGCATTTTCTTTTGGTAGGCTGGGTCATTTGTAAAGCAGGTACTTGTTTATATAAGTTAGAGTTAGCCAGGATGAGCAGTAGTTCCTCCTTTTCTCTTTTGTTTAGTTGTTTCCAGTTTAATGTTGCTGCCTGTATTTCTGCGGGCTTTCAGTCATGGGTGGTTACAGCCTTTGTTGTTAAGCATCTCTCTCCAGGTGCATTTTTGTCTGGGGCAGCAGACACAGGCTGCTGCTCAAATGCCAGAATCCACTTTGAACGAGATGAACTCTTCAATATGCAGCAACTGAGCCGTGTCGTCTTACCTCATTGGCCTCAGAAATTATTAGCTTTTAGTCAACAGTCTAAATGAGTTAATATTTGACTAGTGACCATAAATTTTCAAGGCCCCTGGATAGAAACATATGAGGACATGACTTCTACCCTGAGGAATGACTGGGAAGTCATGTGTCATAACGAAATGGTCATAAAACACAGGGGCAGTCAAGGGGATGAAAATCCCACTGAATTGTATCCTGACAGAGAACTCCTTCTTTTGTTGGGTTTTCTGAAAATTTCCCTCTCTCCTTTGTTTCTGACAAACACGGATAGCTGGTTCATTCTTTTCCAGAGTTGTTTGTGTGTTTTACAGCAGAGTACCCAGCACTACTAAGAGTTAGCCTTTATCTGTCCTATAAAGGGGATTTATTTTTCAATTCCCTGTATCTTTGAGAAACAGTGAGGGTGAAGAGGATGAGATTTGCTTCTACTTACTCTTCAAGTGCTTTATCAAAAAAAGACATTTAAAACCTTCCAGTGTCATGAGTCACTGGCCAAGCTGCTGTTCCTCCTTCACACCTTGCTGACTGTGGTGGTGGTGGGCAGTGTTTGATCCAGTAACCCACCTCTGGGCACAGGCAGGTAAACGTGTCTACTAATATTTCTAATGCATTACGTCCCTTGCAGCAAGAAAGTATTGACATCTAGGTTTTACAGACTGAACAGATGGCCCCTTCTTTTCCTTTTCTGTGTTTTGGTGTAAGTGTGCACATTGGATGGGATTTTGTGACTGTGACACTTGAAAAACTAGCAGCTGTGAAGCGCTCTAGCCTTAAATGAGATGCAGCATGAGGTTTCCTACAGATCTTTACTTGCCTGTTTTTCACTAAAATTGGAGACTAGATTTTTGGTGCTTCTGCAAAGCTGTATTTTCCTTGAACTGTGCTGTATTTGGCTGTGGGTCTCTGGATTGGTAGACTTCTGACTGCATTAAGACTGCAGGTTTTGATCTTGCAATGCAGCTACACGTCTTTTTCTCATGGTAATTTCTGCTAACGTGCTCTTTGATAGAGCAGCATTTTTGCTGGTATCTCTGAACCATGTGTGTTATCAAGCATATCTTTATGGTTCTCTGGACAATGCTTTGGTGACCATATGGTTTCAGTTTAAAATACAGTGGTCTAGAAGTGTGTAATGAAGGATCTTCTGTGTCCATTTCCATTCTAGCTCAGCAGTACATGAAAACTGTTGTTACAGCAGCTTCATCCAAGAATGTGAACTGAGGGTTTCTTTTTAGCATTAGGTGGGCAGCTGTGATAAATATTGAGCATTTTTGTTGTTGAATTAAACATAGAAATGATACCTTGAATTGTGAGACTGTTCTGGCCTCTTGGCTGCTGAGCCCAAATTTTCCTGGAGTGTTAAACTACATATGGATGGCTTACCTTGTTAAAACAGTGCTGCTGTTTCCAATTGCAAAGCCTAATGTGTAGACGTGAGGATTTCCAATGCCCTTTGTCGTCATTAAATCCATTTACCAAATCTAAAATAAGTAACATTATATGTGGAGTTATTCCAGTACTGTTCATTGAACTCATGTCCCCATTTTTTTGGGCAAGGTTTTATAGCAAGGAAAATTGTAAGAGGGCTTCTTAAAATGGGAAGTTTTATGTAAAGTTATATGTAACAGGTCTCATCTTTAAAGGAACTGAAGAATGTAATACAAAATTCATTTGCTGTTGCTAAGCTAAGTTTGGTACTTGTTAGGCAACATTGCATTTCAATACTAGTATTTGTTCTGACTTTCTCTTCTGCTTGAGGTAACTCAGTGTTTCTTGTTTTGGTGGAATGAAGAACCATCAAATGGCCATGCCACCTCTGAATGATTTTTGACCTCATGTTATCAGCCAGTGCAGACGTGGCATGTTAATTTTTCCCCATGTAGAGCATTGGTCCTGGCTGGTCCCCAGGCACTGCCGAAGCCCCTCTCTCACTGCCCTCCACAACGACAGGGGAGAGACAATGTCACTGGGGGTTCATGGGTTGACATAAAGGCCAGGAGAGATTTTCCTCTTAGATATGTTATCCCAGATTCCTTACCACCATTTCTGATTGTCCCAGCCTTGGCCAGCAACATGTCCATCCTGGAGCTGGCTGGACACGGCGGAAGCTTCCAGCAGCTTCTCACGGAAGCCACCCCTGTAGCCCCCCACTACCAAAACCTGGCCACACAACCCCAGTGCCATCTTCTCTGGATATCTGTGTGTTCCTGACAGAGGCCTTTCAGTGTGTCCCATCAGTGGGTCCAATCCCCAAGTGCTCAACATTTGAACACTTGCTCAGTTGCTGTTGGTAGGGTGGGAAAGTGTGTCTTTACTAAACACAGCTCTTGCTGCACGTCACCAGCTCCGCCCATGTGTGGGTAGAGAATCAGTGGAGCCCCTTTTGATTGCTTTTCAGGCTGGTGCATATCCAACAGGGTCAGAGCCTTATTAACAAGAAGAACGTGCAGCCACAGACCAAAGCGATGCAGCGAGTGTAACTAATTGATGCGTGGGGATTGTAGGTCATATCTGCATGAGGCGCCCGGCGCTGACAGAGAATGATTTAATTCGAAACAATCGGCGCGTTCCATCCGCGAGCTGCCACAGTGCCCCACTAACCTCCGTGGCGTCACCACCTCTGCCTGGGTATCAATAAAGGATGCTGCCCTTTGGGATCCCGCAGGAGCCAGTGCTGTCAGCTGACAGGGCGGTGGGGCTGCGAGCTGCCGCAGGAAAGTAGGTCATGGCCAAAAGTAGCCTTGGCTGCCTTTGTGGAAGTGTGTGCCTGCGAGAGAGGAGTCAGCTGAGAAAAGAGCTTGCACGGTTCTGCGTTTGTTTTTTTTTTAGCCCTTCCTTGCTGTGGAGCAGCTGGCACTACGTGCCATGAAATGCGTCTGCTTTCCAGTATTTCTGCATAAAATATTTTTAGAAAGGAATATGCGGCTCTTATTTCTGCTTAAGGGAAGTAGCAGATGCTTGTGGCCTTTTCATTGTCATTAAGAATTTAGGATTTAATTAGATCAAGTGTTTTTAATAAGCACTATTTCTTTCCTCTCGCTTTCTTAACTGGAGCGTGGCTTTAACTGGATGGTGGGTGTGTGTCAGGGAAACTCAGGTCGAAAATAGTTTTGAACTTGAGCTATGTATGCAATATTTGTTCTCTCTAAAGCATTATTAATAATAAAATATACACGAAAACAAGTACTTTAACTCATTTTAGGATTCATTCACTCCTGCTGTCTCTTCCTGTGAAGATCAACGCCCATTTGTGGCAAAATGGTCATTTCCATGGCAACAAACTGTGTGATGGTGCTTGGAAAGCTTTGACTTTTGATGGAGAATAAATAAAAGAAGATTCACCCACATGCAAGATAATCCTGTTTTCGTGTGAAATGAAGAACTCGAGAGGAAAAAAATGATATTACACAGTTTATCATGTCCTTTTACACTTTCCTGGGTAAAGTGTAGGTGTTTCAAAACTGAATCTCCTGGAAGTCCTGGTTGTGGACTCCCTCCTCTGTGGCTGCTCTGTGTGCAGTTGCCAGATCCTGTAGCCTGGTCTTGGGCACTGAGCAGTCTTTTGTAGCACATCATCGTCTGGTTTTGCTGTTCTGGGCTCCAAAGATTTCCTTTGATGAAACACTTAAATCCCCCTCTTGCTTTGCCACTCAAGCTGAAGCACAGAGCTGCTCCAAAGGGCATGAGTTGACATGCCAAGGTCATTTCTTCAAGAGAGGCCTGATAGAAGGCCAGCCTGTGGCCATAGAAGTTTGTAATATTCATAGAGCACTTCAATGCAGAGTTCTCACTCCAGGCAGTATCAGCTCCTGTATGACAATCACTGTTTTTTTATTTACTGTTGACATAAGACTGTGTAAGTGCTGGTCTCTGTGGGGCAGATCTGGCACGAGCATTGATGCACCATGAGTAACTGAGGCTGGAAAATAACCATTTCCCATATTATGGAAAGATATGACCTGGAATACCATACCACTTCCCTGGGCACAGAGTGAGAGTCCGAGGAGTTGGCAGCACTTCTAACAATTCATCATGGTTTGACAGATGAAACAGTGCACTGCAGCTTTTGCTACCTTTAAAGTCTGCACAGTGGTTTAGTCTGTCTTTTCAGTGAAATTTCTGTCAAGGTATAAATCTGAATCTTCAGTCATGCTAAACTGTTTCTTATGGAACTGTTTCCATTTTTCTCTAAAGATGCTGGTATGTTTTGGGCATAGCTCACGTCTACCAGGAGGATAATTTAAGAACCTTTCTTGAAATTACCAGCATTTCCAGTGGTTGTATTTCTAAAGAAGCTTTTTCTGAAACATAATTTTTTGGGCCGTTGCACAACATGTGCACAGATGGATGCTGCTTTGTGTTAATAGTTGTTTAGGTTGAACAGATCTGTCCAGGATCAGATGTTCATTTTGGCAACTCTGCAGTTCCCCTACGACCTCTTTGATAAATTTGTTCTTGTAAGAAGATAAATAAAGCTCTGCGTTCACTTATTCATTTCAGAACCTGCCCTTGCCTTTGCTGTCCTTCTTTGTACCCCAGCAGTGGGCAATATTGGAGTGTTTTGGGTGGTTTTTTCAGAATCCACTTAAGGAAAAATAGCAGTACTGGTCTTCTATCACATAACTATATATAACCAAACCTGGCCTCTTTTTCCCTTCCCATCTTGTTCCTACTAGCTCTCATCGCTCTTCCTGCTAATAAATTAGAGAGATGGTTACCTTTCTGGCAGCAAATGAGCCTGCCAGTTGGTTGAGAGCAATTTGAGAAGCGCCTTCCCATAAACGAATGAGTCCAGCTGTCATAACATGTACTCTGTAAACCAAGAATATGAATTTTGATTAGGCACAGAAAGCCCACTAACTTAGTTTCACACTTTTCTTTATTGCTCTTTGCCATAATGATTGAAGTAGCAGTGTTGGGGCTGGCAGATCTCCGCTGTAGCTGTTTATAAAGTGCTGTCTGGGTTATAAAAACCTCCCTAAACTCTTCAGGTGCATGTTTTGAGAAGAGAACTGATTGTTTCTTTTAAAAGGCCTGTGCTGTGTGTGCTTTTAAGCATCCATTTGGAAGTGAAACTGTCTCTGACAGCTGATACAATCAAAGGCTTTGTTTTTTGGAAGTCTCAGATCCTGACTCAGCCTTGCAGCTTGTTGGGATGGACTTTCTTCTCCAGCTGGGTGCCACAGTAAAGCGCTACCTGACCATCCCAGTGGGCTGCGCTGGTGAGGTCAGCCAGGTTGTGGTGTGCCCTGTCTTGCCAGTGATGTACCCAAATCACATACTGACCCCATGGAATGTCTGCGGGCCTGGCATGTGACTGAAGGCTCACTGTTACTTTGGGTGTGTTTGCAGCTTCCATGTCTTAGGGAAGGCTGCAGGACAGGAGCAGCCTGATTTTCCAGAAATGTTGGCCAGCCCGACAGCTCTGCTCTCCCCATGTCAGAAAACCCTTCCAGAGAGAGGGCAGCAGAAAAATGCCATAGACATGCTTCTGATGAAGCGTGGGAGAGCAGGAGTAGCTTAGTTTGCAGTGTCCTCTCTAGAGCTGGAGAACATTATCCCACCCTTGGCTGTCACCTCAGTTCCCTGTTCAGTGGAATTGTTACCTGGGGATTAAGAGGCTGAAAATCCCTCTTGAGACTCCCTTCGTGACCCCAAGAGCCTCTCCAGAGAACCTGTGCCTCTGTTTCTCTTTTTTATTGCTGCCTGTCATGGGAGCTCTGCTGCACATTTCCTGAGTAAAAGGAAAATTACAGTTATTTCAGAAAAGACATCAAACTTGATTGCCAGAATGGTTTGCTGGCTTTGTGACTTTCATCAGAGGTCCCTGCTGAACTGCCCTTTCTGATCAGCAGCAGTGATCTTTGCCTCTTCGCTTTTCATGCAAACTCCCCTTTCAGTCTGTGCTGAGAGTTGTGCAACTCCTCCAGCTGATTCCCCATGGTTAGCACTGCACTGTGTCAAATACAGCCCTGTAAACAAACCTATCCCGGTTCTCAGGCTCCCTGAGCCTTGTTTTTGTGGGCTGTGACTTGAATTCCCAGGGTTCTGATGATTCAGACAACTTGCAATATATTATTAATAAATTATGTGCTATTAGAATCTTAACAGTGATGTTACAGTTCCCTTTTATTTCCGTGGTTACATTCTGTTGTGATTAATCTTTTTAATGCTTTATTTTCTTTAGAAACTAGATGCCAAATCACTTATAAAGCTGAATTTTGCTAAAAACAGTGAAGGTAAGTGCAGTCATTTTTCGTGGTGGTGTTTTGTTTGGGTTTCTTTTTTTTTTTTCCCTTAATGAGTGTTATAATAAATTCTGGTTTGTCTTACTCATGATGAACTTAAGTAGTTTGTGATCTCTATCATGCTTTTTACTTTTTGAGTAGAATAATTGCTTCTTGTGAATGATATGTTTACCTTCAAAGTCCCATTTCTGTTTTTCTTTACACTGGGGAGCTGTAAATTATTCAGCAATTTCACTTTACTGTAGCTGCTACTGCACTAAGGTACTGTTTACTTTAAGGAAAGTACCATAAAAAGTGAAATTTCTGTAATGTTATCTTATTTCCAACTTGCCTGTGGCAATATTTGCTGTTCACTTGGTTTTGAACAGCTTTTTGTTTATAAAAGGGACTAGACTTAAATAAACACGTGGGATTTTATGAGTAGAAGCACACAAGACAGCTGCCTTGAGTTTTATTTCTGCAAGATATAAAATCAGCCTCCTAAGAGAGCATGATGGGAACAAAAGAGAAGAGTGGAGATGAATTTATCTTCTACAAAGCAGATAATGATTTCTTTGAAATGAAAATGGCTAAGATTAGGTGGGAATAAAATTCTGGAGTGTCTCTCTCCTTATCTTACCAAAATCTATGGATTACAAGCTCTTTTCTGTAGCTGATGGATTTGTTCTGTGCCTTTTGTTCCATCTGTCTCATGAGCAGGGTGTTAAAAATTGATCAATAGCCAGTGTGGCCAAAGCTTTTGAAAGGTACCATGACACTGTGCTTTCCCTAGAGAAGTCCAGCTCATAATGCTGGGGTGGAATGACAACAGTCTTAGAGTCTTAGAAGCCTTTTCCTCAAAAAGGTGCATTCTGTGTCATGCACCAATCAAGGGAAAATGCAACAAAAGACAAAAATTTAATGTTGCATTTCTGTCTGTCACCAGACTTTTCTCTAAATCATAATGTGGAATGGTTGCTACATATGTAGGATCTTCTCTGTTCACACAGAAATGTGATATAAAAGGTCTTTGGGCGTTTCAGTTTCTCACAATTAGTGATCACTTATGAGCTGAGTACCTTCTATCCAGATCAACATGTGTGTGCCCTCAGCAGTTTTGCTTTTCCTAGGACTGAGAATATGATGACTTGTTCTTTTTGGTGAAGCTGAAATGAGGCTTCACATTTTGCCAGTGTGTTTCTGTATCCATCAGTTGGGCCATATGCTGATGCCACTTGCAAAAATCCCTTTCTGAACTTCCTGAGTTTCAGTCCCCTGTGGCAGTGGCTTTCCTTCAGCCCTGGTGGCTCTAATGAAAGTGTCCTCAGCTTTGACTTGTGCAGGGGGGCTGACGCCTTGAGAAGGCTGACCTGGAACAGAGATTAGACAGAACTAAGAGAATTAAGTAGGTACTTATTAAAAGGCCTTTAAGGATACACCTTGGGCAGGACAAGAGCCTGGCCAGGGCTACACCCCGGGCTGGACCCAAAACGGTCACAAAATGGACAAAAGGTCACGAGGTTTCACATTTTTATAAGTTTTGGTCCATTTGCATATTGGGGTTTAATTGTTCAGTTACAGTTTCAGGTTATGAAGTTCCATCCTCCTTGTTCTCTTCCCTCAGCCCTCCCTTGTTTATCCTGTTTTGGGTGTGAAACTTGTAGCAGTTGTCCTTGGTCTCAAGCTGGAAAAGGATTGTGTTGTCTACCTACCCTGTGAAGAGAGCTGATTAACACTTCATATGAGGCTCAGAGCTACACACCTAGGCAGCACAGAATCTGAAAAACATGAAAGCTAAAAGTTAGGCCATCAGGGCAGAGCTGCCTCTGGTGGCACAGTGAGCAGTCAGTCTCTGCAGGTGTTTGCCTCCCCTGTCCCTGCAGGTGCTGTGACCAGCCTGTTCTGGCCTCCCTGCTGGTTTAGATTTTCAAATGGTAATTAGGAAAAAAAGAACCAAATAGGCCCAACTTATTTCAAAAATCTCACCCAAACCCCAGTTCTAGCAAACTGATCAAGTATTAATAACCTTCATCTAATTGCTTTCTGCTGAGATTATCCAGATACTTTTCTTTTTCCTCCTACATTGCCTCCCATCAGTTTGCTTGCTGTTGACTTGCTTAATATTTATGCTGACCCTTCTGGGAAAATTCACAGCTTGATTAGAGCAGAAGCTGGGTTCCTTATTGAGTAACGTGTTCAGATTTAATGGCGTTCTGCTTGCCGCATTTGAATACAAAATGCTTCCCTCTGCTTAAAGCACAACAGCTGTTGTGAACTTTTCTGTTGGCTATGAGCTAAACATTTATTCCTGGGAGCAAGAGTGATACAGAGCACTGGACACGTTACAAGGTCCAGGCTCATGTTATCAATAAATCTGTGATTACAACAGTAACAATTACATTGTGGTATTTCATAAATATCAAGCAAGTTGGACAAAGTTCTGTGTTAGGGAATTGAAGGCAGTAGATTTCAAAACTGCATTTTCCTTGCTTGTTTTATGGCTCTCTTAACTGTTACTTTTTCTAGCACTTTTTCTGTCACTGGAGAATCAAAAATGTTATTAAAACACCATTAAATACACACTGGAGTTACACTTTATATTAAAATTTAATGTAAATATCATCCACAGAGATCAGAGAAATTAGCTCTTTCAAAACAGTTACAGGTCTTCATGTGGATTTTAAACTTTGTTCCTTCCATCAGGCAAGTACCACTGTCCAGTGCTGTTTACTGTATTTACTAATAACTCCCATATTGTGGCCATCAAGACTACTGGAAATGTGTTTGCCTATGAGGTAGGTTCTCTGTTGTGTTTCATTATTAATGTTTTATACTTGATGCATTTCGGTCAAAATTACAAAATGTTTTAGAAAGACAGGTAAATTTTATTCTTGTTTTACAGCCAGGGAAATTAAAGGATGGGAGATGAACTGACTTCACAAATTGTTGTCCAGCTTTAGCCTTCAAAATAGGAACAACTTTAGAATATGAATTAAATAGTATCTCTGAAACCTTTTCTTAAGTTAATCTGCATGTACTGAATCTTGTGTTTCAAAATGAGTAGCTTTTATGTGCTTCTCAGTTGAATTAATAGACAAATTTTCTGTTGTCTTTCTGATACAGTGTCATCACAAAAACACAAATTGCCTCATCTCTGTTCATACCAGTGAATAAAAAAGAGCATTTTAGCTGGAGCGGGGGGAACAGGAGAAAGAATGCCTTCATGGACACTTAAACTGCATTTTTATTCGTGTTTTGTGAACATTTATGTAAACCCAAGTGGAATGTTGATTGTGACTTCTTTGCATAGTCCTTACTATAAAAGCAAGGTTGCTTATGTTTTAGTAGCAAATAAATCCTTCAGTTAATGAATCCATATCCAGTTTTGTGAAAAGTCTGGACACTGGAATTCTGCTTTTTGAGTTCTGAGGGAGCATTCAGATACTGAGGGAGGAACAGGCTGAAACCATTGCAATCATGGAGAAGGCTGGATTCATCATGCTTTTGAAAACTTGCTCTGATGTAGTAGAGCTGTCCTCACCAGTGAGAGCAGTCAAGATCATGTTAAAATAGAAAGTGTTTTCTGTTCTTTCTGCGAGCAGGATGCTTTGGCTGCTGGGGTTAACAGGCAAGGATGAGGTTAAGAGTGGTCTTTGTTAAACCCTGGTCAGTACTGCAGAGCTCTTGCTCTGTTTGCTGCAATCTACAACACTGGGCTTCCTGAATGGGCTGTGCCGAGAGCCTTTGTGCCCCATGTGGTACCACATGCAGTAATAGCAGTTACTGGTTTATTATAAGCATGGAATTAATTTATGGAGGTACTGGGACAACATTATCACTTCCATCTGAGGAGCAGAGAGGACATATGGGTAAATAAGGCAGATTGAGGGGTCTTTTGCAGGTAAGAGCTTAGAAAACTAAAAGCAAGAATTCTTTTTTTAAATTTTGGCAGTACTTCTATGATTAATTTGGTTTGAATGATAGACATAACTATGGAATGGAGACTACAAGGTTCCTCTTAAAGAAACAACCCAGCAAACCACACAGAACTGTCAAGTTTTGTAGGGACGAGAGACAAAAGCTTCTCACTTGTTAAAGCCCACAATGAAAATATTGCAGCTGCCAGTTGAGAATGAGGGTGAAATTGTTTTCTTTATGATTTGTACTTTAAGATTTTATTGGTACCACATATTTGCTTGTAATACTTACACACAAGAATCTGATTTCTGCTATCTGTGTGTTTTGCCTGGCTGTTAGGCAGTTGAGCAGCTGAACATAAAACCAAAGAGCTACAAGGATCTCCTGACAGATGAGCCCTTCACTCGGCAGGACATCGTCACGCTGCAGGTGAACTTTACTCTCTGTTACCTTATACCATACAGGGTTTTATTTTGCAGAGGGTGAAATGCTCCTGTGTACACTATTCTTGCAGGAAACTAGGGTAGCTGAACAGAGAAACTTCACTCTATTTTCTTTGTTATCCAGAGGAGCCACAAAGATCCCATGTGACACAATCTGGCTGAGTTAGTAACACGGTCTGTGGTATCAAAAGAAACAATGTTTAGAATGTAAAGCATTTGAACTTTTAGGAACTTGGCATGTTACATGAAGATTAAAGTGGATTGCCCATCTTACTCTTCCAAAGATGTATAAAAGAGTCAAAGGCTCAGAAAAGTGTTTTCCATGGAATGTTTCTCTAAATGTAGAGTAAGGCAGCAAACCAAAGGACTTTCTGTACTTGCTTGTTTGGAATGTTTTGCTTCTTAATAGATACCAGTGTTGGTTCTTTGCTAGTTTTGAGAAAATTAAAACCTAAATTAAAAGAGCCTGGTGAATTTTACAGTGTAAAAGATAGTTATTTGCAGATGATGTTTAGTCTCAAAAGATCTAAAACTTTTGTTTAAAAGTAGGCATTTTTAAGCTTGCATGATTTCAAAACAGGGGAAAAAGGATTCCTGAATCATTATTATTGAAATCATGAGTTAGTATGCATCTCATGAACACTTAATTGCCACTAGCCAAGACCAATACAGTCTGATTCAAATAGAAAAATATTTTTCATTTATGTCTAAATTTAAGCAAAGTGTAAGCCTTCTTCCCTACTCCCCAGTGCTTAACAGCATGTTTTTAAATATTTTTCCTCTGTTCCTTTGGGCTTGTTGGTGTTCAAGCTAATGCAACAAAGTAAAATGTTTTTATTCCAATGGATGCAAAAAATAGAGCTTTTTTACTGTTTGAAAGCTCCCAACAGAATGTTATTTCTGTGTAACTGCATGGTCGCTAATGGATTTGGAAAAGTAAAAAAAGACAAGTGTCTAAAAATGTGTCTGTGCACCCGTATGGAAAACCAAGTTATTTTGAACAAACAATTGAAATGTGTGGTCGCTGAAAAAATATTTTGGTATGTTTTGTAGGGTTGGGATTGAATGTATATATAAAGAGTGTGTTCCTGTTACTTGCTTAGTTTTGATTTTTCACTGCTGCTCTAGTCCTCTAAATCTCAGTGTGCAAGGTCTAAAATTTTAGTTGTTCTCTATGTGAATTTTTATCAATGTTTTTCATCTTCAATCTTGACATGCTGGGATTCTTTCTTGCTTGGAGGAATATGTCTGATATGAGACTAAGTAGGTTCTGATAGTTGTGCAGTCCAAGGTCACAGTCACACATTGCCTGCACCTCTCCCACCTCCACTGAGGGTGGTGTTCATAATGTGTGAGTAGATTTGAACCTCTTAAGTAAACAGTTCATTGTGGATTGGTGTTAACTTCTGCAGTGTACAGTCCTGTGCTACACTCTTCTTAAATAAGTTCAGAAATAGCGAAGACACTCCCATCTTGGGATTGGACTGCAAGAGATTTGACCATCTGAATGCTGTTGACCAGATAAAGTTTGACCTTTTACCAGTTTTTAAATTTTTTTTTCAGAATTATTTCTAGCAGTCTAAAATGGCTTCAGGCTGTTGAAGAAGAAGCAAGAGCCATTTACTGCACTGCACAACACCCACTGCAAACTTGCACATAGAACTTGATTTCTCCTATTCAAATTCTGCCCTACCCTGCCTTGCTTTGTTGAGGCCAGGATTCAACCTGAAGTGGCATGACTAGCTGGGGTATTAGAATTGCATAAGTAGATGTGGTAGAGAAATGTGTTGTTATTTTCTCACAGTTTTTTCTTCATATAAATTATTGAAAGACAGATCGGTGTCTCCTCTACGAGCTCTCTTGTTGACAACACCGCAGGCAGCGTGGTGGCTTCAGGCTTCACACTGCCAAGCTCCACCACCTGTGGCTCTGTTTCTTAGCCAGAGTTCATGGCTGCAATCTGTTGTGTTTCAGAGCTCTACCCCAATTCCTCCTTCTCTTCAAAACCTTTCAGTTCTGTGTTGAAATTTATCACTTTGTTGTTTTCTCATTCCACCATGTAAAATGAGTGCTGTGGTATCCAAGAGAGCTGGAATTGAAACTGAGTTGGTATCACTGACCCTGCTGTTTGGCAAAAAAGTGGATATGAAGGAAGTTGCTATAAAAAACATTCTTTGCTTTGCAAATAACAGCTGAATAGGGCTGTCTGTAATAGCTGTGTTTAGCAATAGAAGATGGCATTTCCAGAGGCTGACTCTGAATGTCCTAGGAAACAGATGGGGTACCTGTGTTTGGTGGTGAAATACAATGTGATAAGTGGAAAATATGAACGATACATTTACAGATTATTTGTATGATCACATTTTCCTGTATTGATACATAAAGGACAATCCTACATCTGCTTGGATTTTACCAGAATAGCAGCTGACCTCAAACTTGGCTTCTCTCTCCTAATATATATAATTAAAAACAAAACAAGAAAGATTTACTCTTTTCAGAGGAGGCAGAATTGCATAATATGTTTTTCCTGTTCTTGGTGCTAAACATTATTGAGACACAAGTAATAATCCATCCTGTTATCTTTTCTGCTAAGCACCATTTCATCTGATTGCTTTGAGTTTAGTAACAGTTATTTATGTGATATTTACATAAATAACATGTATTTGTTAAAAAGGACAACTTTTTTTTTTTTTAATTCTAAACTAAAAAAAGCAGAATCACAACTTCAGTTGTTTATAATACTGTCTTAGGTCTTTGATGTGCTTCTGTTTGTAAAGGAATCTGCAGTGCTTCCTACACGTAGTCCATCTACAGAAATTACGTTTTCCCCTGTTGAAATGCAAATGTTGTGGAGTGGAGCATGGCAGTTTTTCATCAGCATATGGCCATATTATCCAGCCAGTCAGGGCAGGAGGTAAAGAGTAATACCGTATCCTGGTGTGCAGGATACATTAACAGTACTGGAATGGAGTTATTCAGGCAGAAGAATTCATGGATTCTAGTTTAGGATTTTGCTGATGATGACAGAAATGCACATGACATTATTCCATATGATACCCTTCCTAGATACGGCACTCCTAGTATGACTGGGTTTCTAGACTGTAGCTCTTTACACTGAAGTTTAAATTGTCTTAGCTTTGTGATCTTGTTACAAACCCAAGTCAAGCTTTCCCTCTTCTGCAGTGTAGGTCTTACATTTTTCCAAGTTTCTCTCTCCTCGTTATTTCAGATAATTTTTCTCCCAACTGTACTGGTTCATGTCTCTTGTAAATAGAATTTGCTGTTGTATGTTGTCTATGTTTTTCATAACTTTAAACCCACTTATATTCTTTACCTTGATGATGATGATCAGCTCAACCTAACCCAGCATCCCTTGAAAATGTCATGAATGTGTTCCCAGCTGCCAGACAACTTGAGTACTGTAAGATTAATTAGTTACCCTTAATGAGTAAGGCAGGATGTAAAGCGGTTGGAGATCTGTGGGGACAGGGTGTCTGTAATGGAAAAGCTGATATTGTTAACACTTGTTTGCAGTGTTCTTACCTCCCTCTTCTGCTTGCCATTCTGGTGCATTGCTGTTCATCTTTTCACTTTGCAATTGATTTCAAGGTAGGATTGAGCACAGCTTTTGAAATGATAGTGCATTAGACCTCAATTCAGATCTAGGTAATTCTTCCAGTCCTATGTTTTACAGGTTTTCAGCTAGTATTCAGTTTAAATGTTCAACCTAATTTGAGATTATCTTCCAATTTGTGGGGGATTGACTGCTAGATCTCAATGTCTACTGTCAAATCTTTGTGGCAAAATTTGGTGGGAATTATTGTTAATTAGTGTGAATGGAAATTCAATATGTGTTTCAGTTCTGTATTATGCAGATTATTCTTTGTGTAATGATGTGGAACTTAATGGCAAGCACATAAATACCTGTCATCTGAATCCCCCCATATATGACCAGGCAGGCTGAAGCAAGTGTCTGCCCCAGCTGAAGGTGGGGAGAGGAACAGGGTCAGGTAGTGCTTTGCTGGACACTGTGGTGAGCTTCCCATCCCAGCAAGTGCAAGAGGTCCTGAGGAGAGGAAAGTGAGAACACTGAAATACCCAGCTTTCACATCCCATTTGATAGGAAGTGTTCAGAGGAGTGAAGAACAGTTTCCCCTTTAGCACCCTGTCAATTTGTCATCCTCCACTGTGGCTGTGTTCACAAACAAGAGACAAACTTAAGTTTGTGAGGATACAGCAGAAATGATTCCTGCTCTGGAAACTCTTCAAAGCTATTGCTGGCTGGGGATTTAATGAGAAATGTGGCTGTGCTCAGTGGCAGTGTTGCAGGTGAGGCAGAGGCACATGTGGGGGTTCCTCCTTGCCTAAGGAATTGCACTAAGGCTGTGCAGGGGTAGCAGGCACAGTGCTCTGGTGGCAGCCTGCAGAGAGCCTTCCCTGGTAGATGCAAGCTAACAAATGCACCTTCTTTGCACTTCAGAAATGGAGAGGGGAAGAAAAGATAACACCAAGTCTGGCTAAATGCTAACACGTTTGCTGCTGTTAAAGTGAAAAAAAGCTTCCTACTGTTATATGCTTCTTTATGTCAGTTTTATTGTTTCTGCATAACCTAATCGGCTGTGGACAAGACAAGCTGTTAAACACCACTGACATTTGTGGCACAGCTAATGAGCAGAGCTGGAGGTAGCTGAGCTGCACACTGTTAATTGATATTTCACTCCTCAGCTATTCCTCATTTCTCTTTGTGTGACAGAAGGTCAGAGCAGATTTCCTCACGGTTGTGGGTGAGGTCTCTGTGAGGGAGAATCCTGCACCAATGGACGTGCAGAGTAGCAGGTAAAGAAGTGGGACAGTGACAGTGAGGGTGACAGTCCTGAGGATAATTAGGGATGCAGCATGGCCAACCAAATGGTAAGAGAGAAATCAGGACTCAAAGAAATCACGCAGTCTAAACCTGCTGGTTTTAACCTGCTTTTTGGGGGCTTATATGTGGTGCATAAGATTAACAGAGTTCAAGCTGTTTCCCTGAGTAGGTAAAACCAGAAAATGACTGGAAAAAAAACCAAGTGGAATGAAACTTGAGATTAGCTGTTTTCAGAGCTCAGCTTTCAGGAAAACATTAAATATGAGATTTTTAATAGTGATGATAGTTAGCAACCCTTTGAAGTCTACATCTGTGCTAGTAATTTGCTAAACTAAAGTTTATGGTTCATAACCTTAATAAGAAAAACCCTGAGACTGCCAGCCATGGTGTTTTGAATACGTATTTTTAAACATGCTAAGACAAACAAAAGTAGGCCATGGTTCATCTTACTTTCTGGTTTCTGTACAGTTACACAGAACTTATTTCTTTAGGTCTTTGAGCTCCAAGCCCGAATCTTGCCAGGACTGGGAACATCCTTGTGAGTCCAGCCTTTCTCTGACCAGAAGAGGCAATTAATTCATTAGAGCTTGAGGCTTTGACAGTGTGTGTCGGTCTGCCCATCCCTGTGGCATCTTGTTTGGACTGCTCTGATTCTGTGCCCAGTAACTGTCATGGATGCAATGAGAGGAGCTTGGCAGGCTAATTATTAGTGTTTAGACAGTTTTCTTCCTGAAGTATATGTCTAAAGACTGTGCAAACTTACCAAATTTTCATAGTCTTACCTTTTAAAAATGCGTGTCTTGTGTTGTAGGACTCGGTACCACCAGTAAGGAAATGGTTTGTGTCTTCTGCAGTACAGGTTGGAGTGGTCAGAAGTGTTTCTGCTCTTGAGGGCAGGTGGAAGCAACTGATATCTTGTGTTTGACTTAGTATTCACTGCAGTGCTTTCACAGTATGCTAATTCTGATTCACACTAATTCCAATCAAACGAATTCTAACCGAACTTCTCTAAGTATATCGAGATGCTTATTTTAGAGGATGGAATAAACAGGTCCTAGGTGTCCTGTACAAGGTGATACTCAAATTTCAATTTGAGGAGCCATTTTTGAGGGGCTATTCCACTGACGGAGGGAAATCTGTTTTGGGGTAGGAGTGTGGGTTGTCTCCCTTCTGGATGTGTGGTGAGGCCCTTGCTTTGCAGTATCAGGAATACAAGGGGAAGCCTGTAAACGAAACCTTTGTCGAGGTTTCCATTGGAACAGATGGCCCACGTGGATGTGATGGAAGGACTTGTACAGGGGACCTGGGTCGCAGTCCAGAGGTCAGATGGACAGCTGGTCTGCAAGGAGAAGGAGCTGCCCTGTGGTCTCTGCTGTCCTTCATACAATAATAGATGCACTGCCAAAGCAGAGGGTGGTGGTGATTTGGAGAGCCCTGAGGAATGCCCTGCGAGGAAAGAGGCTGCAGACGTTTTGGAATTGCTCAATGCCTTTGATTAGGCTGCTTAAGCCACACAGATGTTTGAATGAATTGTGGCTGTTAAACAGTGTGAACAAATCTGATATGTGGTACCCTGAGCACAAGCCCCCGGGTTTTGTAAGGCACTGGCAGTTGTGATGTCCTTTATTTATTTTTAAACAATCAATAAATCAGTAAATGAAGAAGCTTTATTTAGAGGAGCATCATGAAGGTGTTTTCTGTTTTCATTTTTACTGTTGCCTTCCCTCCTTCCTGTCCATGAAAAATGGGTTTCAGGAGTCACTCTTGCCCTTCAGCTTTGCCATGAACTGCAGATATGGATTGCTATAAATCCATTTATCTCTATTAATATTAATACACAGATATTTTTTTCTCTTTCCTGAAAGGGTAAGAAGTTCTTCCTTCCTTTCTTCACCTTTTGAGACAGGACATTTATGTGCAGAGCAGTGATTACTGTCTTGAAAAGCTGCAGCTCATGATTGCTGCAGAGTATTTGGGAGTGAAGGTGTCTTGTGAAAACACACAGAGTCCTTTCTCAAGACTTTCTCCATGCATCTTGTTGGCTGTCAGAAAGCAAGGCTCAAAATCAGCTCTATTCACTTAAATATACATATATAAATATGTATGTAAGGTAATAAATAATAAATACACCTCAGTGCTGGTGTCAGAGGAAACAAAAACAGCTAAAAAATAGATGCGAATTTCCTATTTTTTAGTAGTTTTATTTAAAGATTGTCTGTTTCCAAAGCAAAATCTTAAAGATGTAATTTTTTGAGGCAGTTGTTTTATTGTTGGTTTTTGGTTTTGTTTTTGTTTTTTTGTCTCAATGAAGTTCTGTTGGAGGGGTATAGTGGGACAGAAAACAATAGAAAATTGTTACCTGGTGATTAGGAAAGGGGACAGCGAAAGCCAGGAGATCACATTAAGGTGCAGAATCACACAGCTTGATTTCATAAATGTGTTTTGGTTTTAGTACCAGCAATAAAACTAAAAATGCACTCTCTGGTGGAAGCATACCATTTCAGGGATGAATGAAAGGCATAATTAGATCATTTTATAAATTATGGAGCTAACAACTCTGCTTGTATTAAGCATTACTTCTGGCGGAGATGAAATTGCCAAAGTTTTTATCAACCATGGTGGTCTGAAAAGCTTTGTTAAATTTTTTTAGGATAATATATTTAATACTATACATTAGGTCATAGTTTTTTGCATAATATGCTGCATTATTTTTATCCTGAACTAGAAACTATTGCATATTATTTTGTTAGTTTGATACTTTAAAGTTTGAGTTGTTTTCTGTAAGGCAGACTTTCCATTAGTGACTGGGTGTCCTGGGCTGATGTTTTGACCTTTCTGTGCTGCAGAGGAGCTTCAGGAGAAAACCTTGAAGTTACTGTAAGGAGAGGATTAAAGACTGTTTAATAATAGTCTGAAGTAACCTAGATCACCAGTAGGCATTCCTTGTCTCACTGTCTCTAACGAAAGGTCAGAGTTCTGCAGAAAGTTGCCTAGAGACAGCATAAAGAATCGCAGTTAATGGACTGTGTGCTTTTGCTGTTTTCCTCCAGTCACTAAATTGAATTTTCATAATAGCTTTTTTCTTTTTATTTCATCATTTTTTAAACATAGTTCTGTAAGCACTTGTAGAAAAAGCAACTGTCAAAGCAGTTCTTACTGCAGAGACTTGCTCTGAGGTTTTATTTGTATTTTGAAATGCATTGCGAAAGTTCACAGAGCATGTGCAAATCAGGCCTAGGATTATAAATAGCAGGAGATAGCTGATGTGCTTTTGCATAGATCTTAGACCAGAGCTCAGAACAAAGGAAAGAACCAGAGGATTGCATTGTTCTTGCTTCTCTAGGACAGGGGAGACTCGGCTGAGTTCTGGTAGTAACTTCTGTAGGTGATATATGTGTAATATTATGTTTGGAACTGAATTCCAGATCCCTCAGGAGTCTGCTGTGAGCAGACTCATTGCTGTGCTGGTTGGGGTTGATTGCTTTGTATTTTTTTCATCTTTCTGTGGTTTGGGGAGTATGAAAGTTACTCTGTCTCTCCCTGTTTATTTATTATGGTGTCTGCCCTTCAGTCTAGTCTATGTCTTGGAATATGTGCCTACCAAGATCTCTGATACTAGTTTTTTTTAAATTATTATTATTTTCAGGATCCAACAAACCTGGATAAGTTCAATGTCTCAAACTTCTTTCATGTTAAGAACAACATAAAAGTAATTGATCCAGGTAAGGATGAATTGAAGGTAGGCTGAGAAAACACCAACCCAAACATGCAAAGTCTGAAGATGATGTTGTGGAATTGACTCTGTTTTCTGAAAGGACATCTCTCAGTAGTTAGCTTATTATGCTTATGTCTGGGTTTTGGGTTTTTTAAATCTACTCTTGTGCAAGCAAGCATCTCTTTCTATTTACCCAATCAGAATAATGGGTATTGTATCAGATATGGAATATCTAAATCCAGCGAATAATAAGCATGCCAAAACAGAGGACAAGTGAAACTTATAGAAATTAAATATTAAATTAAAATATTAACTAAATCAAATACCGCAGTCCAGTCCAGCAACCTCCTTCCCCTACTGTCGCATTAAGTGTCTGATCCTGGCATTTTTGTATCACAGGCCTGGCCATTCCGTGAGGAGATGAAGGACAGAAATTTTTATTGTACCCAATTGTATTTTGTCTTTATTGTTCTATAAAAATTTTACAAGACTTGAATGGACTTAGATAGTTTCCAGTGGTTTCAAATAAACTTTCACGATAGTTGGCTTGATTTTTTTTTTCTTGTACATCATATTGGCATTTATTGTGCTGTATTACACTGTCATTAGTGTTATGCATTGCTATTTGTCACTGTTTCTGGAGGAATATATGTAGTTGCTAGACCTTTTTATTAACAAAAAAAAGTAGCGTTAATATCTGGGAATTTTTTGTGTAATTAGTTGTGTAATAAAGTGAAGGAGAACAAAATACAATGTTTCTTTTAATTCTGAGTGATTTAACTTTGTCTTACCTAGATGAAGAAAAAGCAAAATTAGATCCATCTTACTATTTGAAAAACACAAATACAGAGACCCGAGAGACTTTACTGGAGCTTTATAAGGAATTCAAAGGCGATGATATCTTAGCAGCTACTATGAAGGCTCCTGAAAAGAAGAAAGTGGATAAGCTGAATGCAGTAAGTTGACTTAATTTGTAGTTTGGTACTGATTGACTTCTTCAAGAATGGTAATAGTTGTTTTATTTCTTAGAGGCCCTATTGCAGTATAAACAAACACTGCTCCTTCTGTTTCCTCTCACACAGAAATTTGTCATAGATGTAAAAATGAGAATCATATCAGGATTCCTAAGACATGCATAGTATGTGTCAGTGAGTTTCTATTTGTTAAATCATTGCAAATGAACCTAAACATTTGAGAACTGAATGACAATAAGAAGGAAGAATCCTTATGATGTGGTTATGTGTGTGTTGGCAGAACCTTTTTCCCAGGTTGTAATCTCTCACTTTGAGTTTGTTTGTCACTGCTTCCTGCATTCGCTGGCAGAGAGAGAGCACACCTTAAGGGTAGTGCAGGTGAATCATTTCTAGTGTGGACAAATACGTAAATCATCCACAGCTGCTCCTCCGTTTTTTTTTTCCACTGGAATGCAGGGTTAGTGGCATATTTTAGAGGATGTTCTTCCAGGTGCATGTTCGTGGTTGTCAAGAGAAACAATTCATCTGTGTCTAGATTTCCTAAATCAAAGGCTATTTGAAATGGGCAAGAGAGAGTATTCTTCTGTCCTTTAGTAATTCTGGGATGTGTGTGCCTACTTGCTTTGATTACACTTACATGAAAACTAACAGCAGTGCAACACACAGCTTTTAAGGAGAGGACTTAGGGTCAGATGAGGGAGTGTATGTGACCAAGGAGTAGGATCACAAATGCCCCCTTTTTTGGGACACTGTAGTGTTAAAAGAAGCTAAAAAGTAAGGAGAAGAAAAAGAGGGCAGAGGTAAGGATGAGTTCTACGATGTTGGGGAGTCAGATTGTCAGCTTCTGACATGGATGGGCATAGCTGTAAACTTGCTTAGGATGCAGTGAAACCTTAGGGAGTGAGCTCTGACCTGGCCTGGACTCTTTACAGGCATTTCCCTGGAACTGCTGCACATGTCTCTGGGTTTATTAGATCTTTGTAATTTACTACAAAATCCGTGTGTGACGTTAACATTTCCCTTCTGCAGAATTGCAGAGCTCAAAATAGACCTTTGCAATCATGGGATGGTGTCTCTGCACGCAGCAGGGCCAGCTGTGGGAAGGGGCTGGGTTGCTCTCCCCTACAGTATCCCTGTCATTCACTGCATTTTCCTTCCACTCCAGCAGCACTGGAGACTTCTACAGATGTCTTTGCAGAAGTACTCCTTGCCTATCTCCACCCCTGAACATACAAATCAATTCTGATAATAGAATCTCTGCATAGTGATGCATTAAATTGTAGTGGAAGCATTAAGCCCCTTTGGCTCAGCACATGAGCAGCCTTAACTACAGTTCCATCAGAGCAAATGTGGGCAACAGATGGAGAATTATCACTGCACTGGGTATTTGTTTCTTTCAGTAGGAGCTAGAGCTGAAAAGTCTGCCTTCAGAAGAATGGCATTTGTGTGTTTCTAATGCTTATATAGTATCTTTGGTAGATAAATTTGGAGATCTAATGTTATTTTCTATTGCTTTTTCCTCTGCAAACAGGCTCACTATTCCACTGGAGCTGTAAGTGCTTCCTTCACCTCCACTGCAATGGTGCCTGAAACTACCCACGAAGCAGGTACCAGAACTACCTACCTACAAACTGTTTATTTATTGCTGAGTTTCAAAGTGTGCTCCTTAGCACATGTACATTTATGAGGGCTGAAGGAATACATTGATAATTGGCCAGGGCCAATGCCATGGAAATGTATTCCCTGACCAGATGTATCCTTACTTTCCAGTGAGGTTGTTCTGAAAATACAAAAGCAGTTATGGATCAAGCTTTGGAGCAATTATGATCAAGCTTTGGCTTTGAATGACTGTTACTTTTTTTGAACGAAAATTAATGAGACATTTTCTATGCCCAGGGACCACAAATTGAAATATCCCCTTCTCTAAGTTAGCAATGAAATATACTCTCTCCTCAGATACCACACAAAACCTTGCCCACCTTTTTGGCCTACCCCAGTATTAGTTAGGACAAATTTTGTAATGGTAACTTTTACTGCTTTTAGTTTACTGCTTTTCACATGAAAATACATTTTAATACAGTAAAGTTTTCTTTTTGCTCTCCAGCCTCAACAGAAATGTGTAAGATTTATTTAGTTTGGATATTGATTAAATAGCTGAGTCATTAGTATTTCCAGTTGAGAAAGTTGGGCACTAAAATTTAGATTGCACATACTTAGGCAAAGGTTGAACACATTGCTAAAACTGTTTACCAAATTCAGTTCCTTTAAGTTTCAGTGATTTGAAGGTGACTGAGTACAGAAAATATCTGACTTACTGGACATTTTGACAAAATGGGAATGGAAATATCATAGATTGATCCTTTGGTTTGACTTACCAGTGATGTCTCCAGTAACAGCTTGAGTTATTTTCAGAACTGGGTAGGTCTCTGTATGTTGGCAGCTTGTGGTTGACTGATGACTACCTGCTTGGCTTGCAGGATTGACAAGAAGCCGTTCGGGTTCAATGTAACGTTTGTGGGTGGTAGACATTGCTTGAAAATTATAGTTTGTAATACTGAATGCTTCTGGGATTTAAAATGTACATTATTTGGTTGGTTCTCAAAGAGTTGGTGGTTTACTGTAATGGAAAGTGTTTTGCACAGAGATTAATGCAAGGTTATCATAGATGAATTGCAGAGTAGGATCCCTCAAGACCTCATACCACAGGAGAAGAGGTCAGACAGTAGGTTCTCTGGATCATTTACTGATGATTTCTAAAGATCAATGAGCAAGCTTACAGAGAGCTAATTACTGTCTTCTGCTTTGATGTAGCTGCTATTGAAGAGGATGTTGTGAGATATCAATATGTGAAGAAGAAGGGATATGTGCGACTTCACACTAATAAAGGAGACCTAAACTTGGAGCTGCACTGTGACATGGTACTGTGCCCCATAAGATCCATTTCTGTAGATAACAACCAGAATTGGAGCTGGCAGTGGAAATGTTTATATGTATATATAAATTAATTACTGTATATATTTACTCTGTATGTGTAAGTGGTCTCTGCGAGTAGTCCCATCATTTTAGTGGACTACCTACAATATGTCAAGGTAGGTGTTTAGAACTTCAGAGGGTCAGGATTAATGACCCAAACAATGACCAGGAAAGAAGGGAGCAAAGAGAAGGCGGGGCACAGTTAGGAGGGAGTAATCCAAGTTTGCACAGCAGCTTACTGACAGAACCAAGAAAAGAACCTGACTGAAACCAAGAGCAGTCGTTCAGTCTGAATCCATGTAGTCAAGATTCCCAGAAATGGTTAGATTTGTTTCTAAAGCCTAAGCTTTACAAAACAAACCTAAATGAAAACCTTAGAATATGTTTTTACTTCCTGTTGTCCCTTCCTGTTCTTCAAGTTCAAGTTTTCAGACACCTTTGCTTTGCCATTAAGAGAAGTTGATTTAAAAAAAACAACAGACTGGAGTTTTTTGTCGTTTATACAGTCTGATGCTGGTGGAAATCAGTGACTTAAAATAATAAACATGGCAAGACTTCTGATAGATGAATGAGTTGTGGCGACAGTGATGTCTCAGACGTCACTGCTTGGGTAGTGTGTTTGCTTATTTATTTGTACAGCCACTTCTATAAAAGGAGAAAAGTTTTCAAACCTTCAATGGTTTGCTGAGATTTTTGTCTCAGGATATTATAGGCCTGAAAGTTGGTATTTTGGAAAGTTGAAGGATGTGAATAGGGGTTTAAATGCTAAAACTTGTGTTTCTTGTGAGCCTCACCAAGCTTAAAAGGGTGGTGGTGCAGGGTAGGAGCTGGGGTGCCTGGTGTGAAATCCAGATGTACTGGGAGAATGCATCCATTTTTGCATGCAAGGAAGAAAAAGGAGCAAACAGCAGAAACCTTCTGGCTTTCCCTTCTCTTCCTTTCTCTCACATGAGTAAGAAGCAAGATATGTGTAAACATCTCAAGCAGATCTATGCAAACAGCATGAGAATCTCCACAGCAGCGTATCGTGTTAGTAATTCTGTAGGTCTCTGTTATCCCTACAGGTGTTTTCCATGCTCTGAAATAGTAACACTGTAATAAGGCAAAAAGCAGAGGATGTGAGTACAGCAATATTTAGGGGAAGTGGCAGAACGAGCAGATTGCATTGAATCATTTGTTTTGCCATATGTTCTCAAACTGGCTCCTGGCTAAAGCAGGCTGACTGCAGCTATTCTTATCAGTGTGGGCTTTTTGGCCACATGTGTGACCAGTGTCACTCAGTCCTGAGGACCCAGGCTCAATTGCTCATTATGAACTTCCTGTATGATATCCATTGTGTTTCCTTCTTTTTCCAGATGAATTCCTATTCATCCACCTTTCACACACAAAGCTTCTTCATGTACACCCTGGAAGTGTGTGCTGTTTTACACAAGCAGGCATGCTCAAACACTGGCCTCCAGCCATCTGTTCCTTCATGTTGATTAAATCTGTGTGAATTTAGCAGACCTTTGGCACTGCAGAGGGGAAAAAGATATATATTTAGAATAAATAGAATAACTTGCTGCTGTAGGGAAGTTTTCACAACATCCACCTTAAGTCATCATCTAAGGTCTGTGAAATCAGTTCTTTCCGGGAGGCACTTGTTTTTCTCTCTTTACTAAATAAGGAGTTTGTGCTTCTAACTTTGGTTTTCCTGAATCACACTGAGGTCAGCTCAGTGCAGGCAGAGCAAACATGTTACAAACATATAGCACATATATAGGTCACAAACATATGCACAAATCAGCTACAATGACTCTATTGAGACTGCAAAGATTGATGTAGAAAATGGGAAAGTGCCAAAATTTAAACATTGTTAAACATTTCCAGTTCACCCTGCTTGTGAATATGTGTGTCAATAGTCTTAATTAATCATATGCCAAGTTATCAGCTTTTCTACCTTACCCAGTGCACAGGCTGGACCAGTCCTGGAAGCTGGTTGGAGCTGGTTTATACACAGAATCTGCTTTTCCGGTCAAAGCGTGTAGTGTGGGTAGGGTCCTTGAATGCAGTCAGGGGGAACAGGACTGTACCATAATGCTCCTTCAAATTAAACTGCAAAGGGTTTTTTTAATTGCTGAAGGATATCCTGTGCTCTGGTCATTATGGGAGCCACCCTGGCAGTGACCAGAATTTCACAGTGCTGCAAATATATGATTAGTGAAATGTTGAGGGAAGCTTGAGGATGAAGTTGCTATATAAATATGACAGATAAATACCTCTGTCTGGAAGTAGGACTTGCAACATTTAAATTAAACTTTAAAATAGTCTTATGGTTTAGATTTCAATACATACTTTGAGGTGAAGTCTCCTCACTAAAATAGAGAGCAGCAAGTGACATACTTGCTCTCTTATATGGTATGTGTACTGAGTCTTCAATTGGATTTTCGTGCCTCTTGTCTGTATTTAAGCAAAATATTCTTGCAGTCGTGCTGTCAGCACTCTGCACTGCTTCTGAAATCTGCCCAGTATCCTTGGGTGCTCACTCCCTGTCCTTTCACAGCTCTGTTGTCTCCCTTCTTTCCCATTTTTTGTGAGCTATTTGCCAGTATGGATTGTTTGTAGCTCAGTCTATATGTACATGTGGAAACCTTTGTTTAAAATAAATATAGGGTTCTTCATATACTAGTACTTTAAAGTGCCAGTCAATAAGATTGATAGTGATGAAATTCTTCCTAGCACCAAAAAACCTAATCAAGAAATGTTTTGTATTGATCCAGGGCAGGAAATCAGTGTTGCAGTGTGATTGAAGTCATCAGTTATTTTGTGACAAGACTCAGAAAGGGCATGAAATAGGACTAGAATCCAGATATTTTCAGTGTTTGAAATCACTTGTTCAGAGCACCTGAAAACTTCACTCAGGTTCCAGAAGGATGGTGTGTGGTTTCAATCATTCACCTGAAAAAAGGCAATAAAAAGACTTTGGGAGATAAGCTGGATTTTTTTCCCACCCTTTTGAATTTGTGCCTCAGATGAGCAAAGGTTCTGTTCTCTCTTGGGATCATAGCAGTGTGCCTACTGCTTTTTTTTTTTGGTCATTTGTTTTTCTCCCAGTCCCCCTATTCAGATACAGTATGTTCCTCCTGATGGGAACTAATCAGATGGCCATTTGTAGGGACGATTTCCAGGAAGCTGAGTTCAGCTGCGCATAAGCAACATTTGTTGTATACACTAATTGGATAAAAATTTACCAAAATTCTACTTGCCAGCAGTAATTCTGGCAAGTACCGAAGATTTAACAACATCCAACAAGTGTTATTCTTTCAGTTCTAGTCCTATGCATGTCAAACACATAAATTCTGAAGAAATAACTGATGAAAGGCAATGAATGTCACTGAATTTCTTGTATTTTATTTGCTGTGATTTTTCTAGTCTCCTTAAGTTCTTTTAGTTGCTTTAATCAGGATGCTGCTGGGAACAACTGCATATTATCCATGTGCATTCTGCTGTATTAGTCACTACAGTGATGGAGTTTTACCTTGTAGGTGGTGGAGCAGCCATTTTTAAAAATATATATCTACATATAAATAAATATGTAAATGTAATGCTCCAGGAGATCCTGTCAAAATGATGAACACATGGTTTGATGTTCTATCTCCCTTCTCTGGTGGGGGAGTCCTCTGCAAACAAGTGGTCACTGGGGTGATGATGATCTGGTGGTTCAGCACATGCCAAGAGCTGTAATCAAATACTGATCTGTAGCTGCCACAGCAGGTTTTGTAAATTCACTTGTCTCTCTCAGGTTTTGTACTTCAAGGGCAGGATGGCAAAACAAAGAAGAGTGTGAGATGGATTTCAAAGCTCCATCTGACACTCCACAAATGCTTTTTGAGATTTTAGGGCCTGGCAAACTCTGCTTAATGACGATGTCTTGGCATAGCTTTCCGAAGAAGCTGTTACTCTACAAACATCGATGTTTTAATCTTGTCAGGCCCTCTGACCTGTTAAATATGCCTGTGATCTATAAATGTGTAATTCAGCCCCTGTTCTTTGAAATCATCTCACCTTTTGTGTGAGGGACTGTTCTGAAGATCAGAAGCCTGTGAACTTCTTACCTATTTCCAGTGGCAAAGAAGTGAGTTTCTGAAAAAATCCTTTGACCTCCTGGCATGATGAGATTCTCCAGTCTGCCTGAATCTCTCATTTTGTTTCTGATTTAAACCTCCATTCTACTTGCTTTCTGTCAACATAAGATTGGCACTGTCTGGGAAATAACTGGTTGATGTTTTACCAGTATCTGTTCATTTGGTAATAGGATTGGAGGGATGAAATACAGTGGTCTTGGCATGACAAGATCTCAACTTTCAGAGATCTTGTCAACAGAACCTAAGAACAAACAAAGCTGTGTTTTTCCAGTAGAAGTGCTGGATATGTTTTAAAAAAAACATTTCTTAGAGAGGATGTTGTTACTTCTTGGTGTGTTTTTTCCTCCAAGTGGTACAATAGCAGACAGATCTATTGCTCTTTGGGGCTGAGAGTAGGATGGCTCTGCACAGCCATCTTGATGAACAGGTCACTAGTGGGTTGTTCTAAGTGACTGGAAGCTGATATTTTAATAGTTTTAACTTGGGGAGGCATGACACCCTGTCCTAGTTTAACTGCAGTCAGCAGCTAAGCCCCACACAGGCACTCACTCCCTGGCCAGTGGGAGGGAGGATCAGAAAAGGGGAAGACTTGAGGGCTGAGGTAAAGGCAGTTTAACAAGTAAAGCAAGAGCTGCACACACAAGCAGAGCAAAATAAGGAATTCATTCACCACTTCCCAAGGGCAGGCAGGTGTTCAGCCATCCCCAGGAAAGCTGGGTTCCATCACCGTGGTGTTTACTTGGGAAAACAAACATCATCCTTTTGATTCTCCCCCCTTCCTCCTTATTCCCACAGCTTTATGTGCTGAGCCACCTCTCCATGAACCTGTCCCTGCTGCCCTGGGCTGTCTGTGTGTTTTCCTGGCAGCCTTTGGCACTGAGTAATTGGTGGAAAGGCATTTTGCACATTTGGATCCTTTCTGCCTTCCCAGCTGCCCTGGCAAGCTGGATCTGGGAAGGGAATTGATTGTTATTGGATCGTGCCCCTTGATTTCTGACATTTGCAGACATGAGGTGCACACATCCCACACCAGCTGTGTCTGCCACTTAGTGATCCCAAACCCGAGGATGGGCTGGGTGGTTTGGAGTTACACAGCTGCTGCTCTTCATCTTTCTCTGACGTGTTTCTTTTTTGTACCTTGGCTGCTCTGATGGGAGCGGGGTGACCTTGGGAGGTTGACAGCTACCAGAGCTTCTCCGTCTAGCGTGGAAATTGTTACAGGTTGCATCTTCTGAAAAGGTGGAATTTATGTGCAAGCAGTTGCAGATTGATGAAATGCCAGGGAGCCGCCGTGGGACCTGCCTTACTCCAAGTTTTAAGCTGATGGAGGTTGCTTGAGCAAATAAAGTTGCATCCTCATTTAGACTGTACCCACTTGTGCTGTTCTTCTTACAGTCCATCCTCATCAGCACCCAGCCCTGCACTGTGCTGTCTGACAAGCTTCTTAGCCCTTGTGTGATGACAAATTTGGAGGGGGCAGTGAGGTGGAGAGAGGATTGTTTTCTCTTCTACCACTGCAGTAAATATAAGTTAGAGGGAAAAGTAGTAACTGTGGCTGACTGCCTCTGGAGAACTAGTAGTTAACATTGACAAATTAGCTGAGTGAATTAGATGTCTTGTTTAATTTGAGTTGTGCTCAGCTAAACTGATTGATTGTCCCTGTATTTGCAGAAATGTGAGAAGTAAAACTGAAGTGTGTCATCTTTTTACTTGGCATCTTGTCTAAGCTGAGCATCTTGCTTAGACTTCAAAAAAGTTTTCGGTAACATCATGAACGTCAGTATTGTAGAAGAACTGCCTTTTAAAAGTGAAATTTAGCTATCTGCTGAAGTCTTTGCTAAATAGCTGATTAAATTACAGTGAGTTTCTGCGTAATGAGAATGCATTAATTCTGCTCTTTGTTCTAAGCAAACTTGGAGGCTTTGAGGTAGCAGAATAGGCAAATGTTTGCTATCAAGTCAGCAATCTATTTCCCATGGCATAGTTAGCTTGTTCTGATTCTTTTTTATTATCAGTAGGAGTCTGGCTGAGTGTTTTACCCCACAGTGCCCCAATGCTTTCATGTCTCCCAGTGCTCACTCTCTGGAACTGTGCTCTTCTAATCACGGATCACAAATTGCCTGAACGCGTTTGCTCTTGGTATAACCAGATTGAGAATTGCGTCCCTTAGATGAACTGTGGCTTTCTTGAGCTGAACCACCATAGGCAGCTGTTGTTTGCCACCATCACCTGTCACTGGCTCAGTCCCTCTCTCACACTGGGGAACTGTTAGCAGGAAAGTGGAGCTGGCAGGGAGTGGTGTTTAGGTCTGGAGTAAATGTTTCTCCTGCAGAAAATGTCATAGGCTTCCCACAGTGAAATTCTTCCCCTGCTCTTGCAGTGGGCTTTGTGGAGTTTGGGGTTTTCTTGTCCCTCTTGCTGTGAAACAAATGGAATGTGCTCATGGTGCATTGGTGCAAAGTGAAACAGGGTGGTTTAAATGGCCTTCCAGTATTGAACACTGAAACATTTACATGTTTCTTTCCATGGCTTGGAGGAGGGAACAGACGCTTGCACCCGATAGATGGTGATTCCTGAAACTGTACCACTGCATTTAGCTCTGACTAAGCCCCTAATAAAGCCAAGCTTTTATTGCTGAGTTCTTTTCTATGTGTTGAGTAGGCTGAGTACTACAGATTGAAAGGCAGGGGGAAAACTGGAGTTTAAAACCTTACCAAATCACCTCTTTATGAGCTCACACATTAGAAGAGTTGCTGAATGAATAATTACAAGATTGAAACTGCTCTGTGTAAAATACGTAAATGGATTAAAGCAAAACAAAATCCACCTCGCATTTTAAAGGAGATCTGTGTTAAGAAAATGGAAGGCTTCATTTGATGCTTTAGAAATTTCTGTCACTAGTTCATGCCTCTGAGAAGCAGAATTCTGGCATTTGTGTGATAAGATGAAGGCAGTAGAATGCAATTTTAATTTGAGAGGAATGAGCTTTTCATTATTTCCCGCTTTGAAACATAGGGTTAATGAGCATATAGCAAGGCTCTGTAGTTCAGTGCCACTACTACATTTCATCCAATTTATAGAGAAAAAAAGAAATAAAAGGGAAGTGGAATTAGCACAAGAAAATTATACAGATGTGCCAATGACAGCTTCTGAATGCTTAGTGTGAAATTTCCCTTCAAGGTTCATGCACATCCTCAAGGGATGGAGCATTTTGAAATGATTAGCTCTTCACATAGTAAAGCCTTTTTCCTTGCAGTCATGGCAACAGCTCAGGAGCTCTCCCCTCTTTTCCCATCTCCCGCACCTTGGCAACAGGAGTGCTGCAGGTTTTTCATCTCCTCCTGTTTGGCTCTTCACTGCCCAGTACAGATTCTGAGTTAAGGTAACTTTTACAAATGTAATGACCCATTGTAACTAATGAGAAAGAACAGCTGCAGACTGGGAAATCAGATAGGGACCTGGCTTGGTTGGTCCCACCCTTCAGGTGTCGGGTTGCAGCAGGGGAGATGAATTTTACCTGGTTTGCAGTCACCCTTGTTGGCAAAATGCAAGCTGAAATTGGCTCGGATAAAATCTGCATTTATCCTAGAAGTTTGTAATAAGCAGTCAGGGTTTTTTTTCTGTTTTGCTTTGGTTTTCTGAATTGTATGTTCCTTTTTTCAGTGTTCACCCAGGATCATGACTTCACAGTCTCCTGTCACTGCTATTTTGGCAGGGTCATTCTTTGTAGCAATCTCTCTTTAATTCTGAAATTTGTCTGGATGTAGTAACTGGTAGAGCGCTGGTGTTCCCATGCAGAGTTACCTACTAAGTGTGTTAGCTAAATGGAGACTTAAACCTACTTAGAAAACCATTGGGCTGTGGCCCCATTAAGTATAGATATCTGTGAGCCAAGCAAAGCATTTGTGGCATCTTCTGGGATAAGTGCTCTTCTGAATTCCTCTCTCAAAGCATTTATTAAAATTTTACTGCTTGTCTTGGGTGTGAATTTTCAGCAGTTGAAAGACAGTTATCTGGCATCTACAAAATAAATAGGGAGCACAGTTGGAGCAGGTGACTCATTTTTGGTATAAATAAGATTTTTCTCCTTAATATTTGTCATTTTGAAAGAGAAGTGCCTTTAAGCTGAAGGACATCATAGAGACACTGAATTCACTTACATGGTCCCAACCGGACCTAAGAAAAGGAGGATTTCTCAGGGCTGTCCTAGCACACTCTGGTCAGAAAAGCTTTCTACAATTTTTAAATTTTCCTGTTTAGGAGTGTCTCTGCATCATTCTGATTAGGTTTAAAACTGTTTTCTGTCGGTGGATTTCAGATCAAATGAATACATTTTTCCCTTGACTTCCTTACATATAGGTGTAAGTCATAGCAGAACAAAATAATTTAAGTCGTTTCCTGCTTAATGTAAAAGGGATAAAGAGGGGGCAAAATAGCTGTTGAGGCCAGTTTAAGACAAAACCAGCCAGAACTAAAAAGACAGCCTGGAGCACACAGTCAGTGATGAGAGAACAAGAAACCGGCGTTACCTCCTGCATTGCCAGGTGCCTTGAGCATCCCCTCCTCCTGCAGAAATGGTGTGAGGCAAGTGGTGTGCAGGAAGTTTCTGAGGGAGACAGCTTTGCATTCAGAGACTGGGAGTCTGACATCTGCCACAAGATCTTACATCAAATAACAAAGTCAGGTTTGTTTATGTGTGTTTATTTGTCATCAGTCTTTGTAGCTGGAACAAAGACTTCAAAGACCGACCTTGTTTGTGTGGTCAGTGTGGAACACAACTCCAGTCCTGAGGATCTGCACCTTCCCCATAAACCTCAAGCCTTCTTCTCCTGCTTTGGACAGGATGCTGCTTTAAAAAATCCCTGAAATGTGCTTGGCAGAGTGAGATTTGGCATGAACATGGACTGCTTTGAATAAATCAGATAATCTGAGCCAGATATTCTAGATCTACTGCATGACTGAAACTGGGGTTTATTACTGATTGAATGCAAACCCTTTCATTTGTGTCTGCTGAAAAGCACTATAAAAGGTAGTGGTAATGTTGCTAAGGAGCTGTTTACCTGCCAAATGTATCTCTGTGATGCATGAGGTGACCATGGGAACCAATTTGGTGGCAATTATGTAAAGAAAAACCTTGCCGTGAAATGACTATTGCATGTATACTAAATATTTCTGTAGTTGCATTTGAAAAGCTTATTTCTGGGAAAGGGTATAATAGCTAGAAATTCATTTAAAGAGAAGGGTCAGCACAGGTCCTGCATAAAAAATACATTACTGGAGCCAGTTTTTTTGATGTATAATTTACAAATCATGTTTTGAAAATAAATAGGAAATCAGTTTGGGGTTATCAAGTTTGTGCACATTTAGAATGATTTGGTGTCCATTCCTAGGGGACTCAGTCTTTTGCCTGGTTTCATTCTTTGTAAAAAATTAATTACAGGTTGCTGTATTCCCCCTCGAGAACTTATTAACTATGTCTCTCTCTCCAAAGAGTGCTTGGCTCTCAGGAGATAAAGTGCCTTAGGCTAAAAGCTGCTGATTCCATTTCAGATTCATAAAGAAAATTTTTGAACTTATTTTTATCCTTACTGACATTTTCCACGAGTAATAACTAATAGCAAAACACCAGGATGAAGGCTGTTACGATATTGTCTTATAAAGGAAGCATGTGCTGCACAAGTGATTCCTCAGGGGTTGAATTTTACTACAAAGATTAAGTACAAAGACTATTTTAAAGCATATATATGTTGAATTCAAAGAGGAAATTTTCACAGTTACTATAAACATTGAAACTGTAGGAAAGCCTCCTCTTGCTTGATATAATTGTTTTATGGAATATAGTTACTTATGAGTTGCCCTCAGGATGCCACCAAAGTAAATCTCTTGGTGACATTCTACCATCAAGTCGTTATGGTCCCATTACCATTTAACTCAGTAAGGAGTTCTGTAGGAAATCTGAAATAGTGGCTGGTGCAGGATTAGAATTTGCTCATTTTTTCACTCGTGGACCAGCTAACAACTGTTGTCTGAGTAGACTAATACAGAAGGAATCAATATAGAGAATTTGTAATGACAGGTGAAGTTTGTTTGGGAAATGAAGAGACATTTCAGCGTAAATAAAGGGGGGTGAGAATGATTGTATTCCAGATGAGAAAATACAGGAACCTGAAGTTCTGTAGGGTTCCAGATGAATAATTGTGTGGACTGTCTTTTCAAGAGATACAGATTATTTCATCCTTAAATTATTATAATCAGGCTGGCCTTGGTTTTTTTTTTTGCTCTTAAGTCACTTCAGGTTGCATGGCTCAGTCTCTGTCTCTCAGCAGCTCCCAGACCGAGAGCGATGTCACGGCAATGCAAAGTGCATCGGTGCCTTTCACAAAGACAAGTCTTGTGTGTGCTCACTTACAGCCACTGCAGCTCATGCTGGGGCTTTACTTGCCACCACATCCAGCAATAAGGATATTTTTAAGGCTTGTAAGGACTCAGATGTATTCTTTTGTAAAACTGAAATAGATTTATGCACATAATCCACTGTGGGGCTGGAAAACATGTCCAAGTGTAGAAAACAGGCTATTCCTGTACTTGTGTTTGTATGTCTGAAGGTATTTTAGTATTGCAGAGAAGAGAATCCATGCAATTACAGTGCAAGGATGATTAGGTGGAAAGTAAAGTTTTTCAGAAGGTACTGTTTGAATGTCATGGCTCATAAATTCACTAAATAACTTTCATTTGTCCTGTAAAAGTGAGTTAGAAGTTGGCTATATATTTAGCATCTTTTTTATTATTACTTAGAGTTTTGAAAACAGTTTGGGTTTTTTTATTTTTTCCTGTGTTCCAGTGACTTGGGTCAGTCCCATTGTCACTTTCCAGTGGTGAAGAGGACCCAATGCTTCTCTCCCAGTTAGCTGCAATGTGCTCACTTTGAAATAGTGAAGCAGAGAAGTCAGGTTCTTTCTCACTCTGGTAAATTAACATTTTTCGGTGCTAGAAACCCGCCTTTGGAACAGGATTGTGATGCACTGCTGAAACTCAGTTACTTGCAAGTCTCTGAGCTTACCTGTGTTCACCATCATGATGTCAACTGGGAGCTCCCGTTATCTGGGCTTATGTTCTACACTTCTTTGTGCTAATTGGAAGGTCTGGGTTTAATTCATTTAACACAGTGCGTGTCTCCCCAGTGGACCTTAAAAGAAGGTACATTACAGGCTTTTTCCTGTAGGCAGAGCCTCCGTCCTCTTCGAGTCCTGCATGTTTGTAAGGCACAAATGAAAAGTGATTCTTGTAACCACTGTAATGATTTTTAAAAGTTATGCTTAATTAAAACTTCCTGTTGTCTTTCAGACACCCCGAACATGTGAAAATTTTATCAAACTGTGCAAGAAGAACTATTACGATGGAACAATTTTTCACCGATCAATTCGGAATTTTGTGGTGAGTATTAAAAAGCTTCTGTGTAATGCACAGTATGAGATGTACTCAAAATACCCCATGTATTTAACTTATCTCAGGTTTAGGTTGTTCCATGCATGACAACTTGCAATAGATGTATATTAAATACACATCAGAATGAGGTTGCCCTAACCTGTGCCGTGTGTACTTAGAGGTGTCACTGACAATTGTCTCTGACTAACATTGTCGCTGGGAACATCCCTGCATTCAGCACTGCATTTGCTGGCATTCCAGACAAAGCCTTGAGGAGTCATTGCCTTGCCTCTTGTTATCTTTCCCGAGATGTGAGTAGGTGGTTAATGAACAGAAGGAGAGAGAAGGAAATGCTAATTTGGATAAGTGATACAGTGGTCTGTTGAAATCCCATTCAGATGAAACTTCGGCAATCATCTTAATTTCTGTTTCAGGCTGTGGTACTTGGATATTATCAGGTCATCCTTTCCTAGTGTGCTCCAGCATTGGGTGCCCAGGCTTTCTTGGGAAGGAGTTAAAGAGCACCTTGTGTTCCAGAACTGTGGCTTTGTTAGTCAAAGATCTTTATTTACAGAGTTACAGTCCAGGCAGCTTAGGGTATTGTAGCTGCCCTGTAACTTCCTTTCAGAAGAATTAACAGCGTGATCCTGAAGGCAGAGCACAACTCACAGGGAACATCACTGCATGTTACATTCTGTCCTGTCATCCTACAAAAAGCCTTTTTTCTTTTGACAGCACTGTATATCTCAGTTTTTAGTTAACTCACAACTAAAATTTTGCTTCTGTGCTATTACTTTGAAACTGATTGTGTCACGCTCCCTCCACTGGCGTTAAAACATTGAATCTTTTTTCGGTATATCCTGCATGTACAGTGATCAATACATGTAATTAATTTTGTTACTGAAAGATTGGTTTCACATGAAGATTTTTCCTACTGGAGGTCGTGAGTGGGATACAGATTCAGATACAAAAAATATTCCATATTCCCTCTTTTCTTGCTTCCCATCATGCGGATGGTAGCAAAATGTAAAGCCTCTTCAGTTCCCAAACAGTGCATCATCAGTTAAAAAGCAGGTTCTGATTCAGCACATAATAAAAAAGGATGATCTGGTTAACCCATTTGAAATTGGTTATTTTCCCTATTTACCTGTAAAAGACCTATTATTTTTACTGAACTGCCATTCTGCTTATGGATAAGCAATGTCAGGGATGACATGCTTATGACAGCCAGCTGATAAACAAGCTCCAAATAAGTAGTAATGGCTTCCTTGTTCCTGACTTGTCAACATGACACAATAAAGAAGGCAGAAAATTGAGCAGAATTGGCTTTTATGGTTTGTATTTAATGTCTTTCACATAGATACATATGTAACACTGATTTAATTTTAATTCTGCAGATCCAAGGAGGTGATCCGACTGGAACAGGAACAGGTAAGGTTGAGTTTGAATCAAGTAAGTTGTTCTCACTTCATGGGCTGTATTGTTACATTTACTTCCAGACAATTTTAAATTAAAATTCTCTTAATGATGATATGTGGTGCATTGTGTTTACTTTAAAACAGAGGTTTCATTGATATATTTATATGACCGTGTTGACTGTGTTCAAAATTTCATCCAATATATTCTCAGTCTAAAGCTTGGACACTCTTCCATGTAGAATTCTTGCAGGTTTTGCTTCCTTTTTCCTTCAGAAAATAAATAAATGAAAATGATAATGATTTTACAGCTGGTCTTCCAGGGCAAAGAACAAAGGATGAAACATATTCATGCAAAGTTGCTTTCAAATTCCATGTTAATTAAATAATTGTAGACCTGCTTTGGAATTGGTGATTGGCCAGACACCATCTGTTCTCCCAGCTAGTTGCCTTATAATGCCCAAGCTGCTCTTTTTCTAACTTGTAGGGATCACTGCTACAAAATTCTTCCTCCTCTTCTTCCTCTCTTGGCTGGAGATCTGGGAACTGTCGTAGCAGGAATGGTCAGGAGGCAGAGGAGCTGAAGGGTGGGAGAGCATTGCCCACCACAGGAGATAGATCACGTCATACCTCTGGTCACTGCTGTAAATTTGCCCATTTTCCACTTGCACCTTCTATCTGCCCGCTTGTGGCTGTCACCAGCATCCCCAGCTCCTCGCCTGCTTAAATACTTTAGCTCTATTTACTTTGTAAATTACGCTAGTGTGAGTTGCCCAACAACTTTTCTTGTAGTGCACGTGATAATCAACAGGTGCAGGATGTGAGACTAGTTAAAGGTGTTTTGATGGCAAAAACCCATTAACAAGAATTGTTACCATCTATGCTTGGACTGTCAAATGTGATTTGATTTTTTTTTAATATGGAAAGTTTTGGTTCAAATCCCGAAAGACATAATTAGGAACATCTTTTGAAATGAGGAATTAAAGAGGTGTCAGGAGACAGGAGAGATTTAATAGCTTGCCTCAGACACCTCTCACCCTTGCAGGGTGGAGTTCAGATCCTGCTGTGGAATGAAAATTAACTTGCTGGTGTCATTCCTGCTTCTATTTGTGCAAATGGCAGAAGTGCTGTAAGACAGCAGAGGTAACAGAGGCAGAGGACTGGCATCACTGCTGCACTGAGGGCAAGGCTCAGCTCCACTGGCTTTGCCAGTAGGAAGTGAAATGGTAATAAGCACATAGGATGAAAATCCTCCTACGTATATTCTTTCACTTAAAAAAAGGAGTCTAATGACCTCTAGTATTTTCCATCTTGTTTTCCTCCTTGTCATTCTTAATTAAATATGAGTATATCACAGGCAAGATGTCTCGCAAACATCTGTCAGGACTATTAAAGTTCTAATGAAATGAACAGCGTGCACTCAAACAGACATGAGTCTTGCACATTTTTAGAGATTGGCTGCAATTATTGTAGAGTCCAAACGGTTCAAATGTCTTCTTTGCACCTGAATGGCTTTTATTTTTTTGAAGACGGTTGAATTTTATATGTCTTTACCTAATTGCTTGTTGAATATGATAATATCACAAGAAAATCTAAATGGAGAGCCTGGTGGGCTGTAGATTGCTCTTGAACTGTCATGCCTTTGTGTTTAATACTTCAGTGAAGCTGCTTAGACAGTTCACAGAGTGCAAGTAGTCTGTCAGGATTTGTTCCTGACTACTGGATAGATCCAGGGCACTTGACTGTGAGGCAGAAATTCCACTTGTGTGTCTCGAGCTGTAAGAAGGTGGCCAGACCTGAGGCTGGATGTTCCCTTGGCAGCAGGGCAGCCAGAGGGGGGCTCAGCTCAGCAGCACTGCTCGAGCAGGGCAGATGGACTGATGCTCTCTGGGCTCCCATGCTGTAAAAGTGTTGGTCCATTGCTTTGTGCATTATTAATGTGATCACAGGCATTCGCTTTAGGAGAGCTTTGGAGTAAAGCACTGGGATTCAGTACTTTGTACCTTTTTTGCCCGCGGCCTGTTTGTTATTTGCAGGATAAATTCCCTTTTTTTTAATTTCTTCTGCTGGAAGGGATTTCAGTGTTTTTTTGACTCACTGCTTCTTAGAAGGGAAAAAAAAGATGCACCTTTGAAAGCTAAAAAAGATCTGTAAGATTAAATGGGCTTTAGAAGCAAATAACTTGACTTCTGTAATATCAGAGAAGCATATGAGAACAGAACAGGGCTTTCTTCCCAGATATTTCAATTGGCAATAGGGAGGACTATTTGGAGGTTACCCTTTAAATGTCAATATTATAAACTGTTTCTATTAGAGCCTTTTGTAGGATGACTTCAGAACAAAAAAAAAAACATACTTTGTTTCCTCATCCACACAGAACCTTCTGCTTTAACTGATGGTTTCTAGCTAAGAGATTTGGTCTTTTTGTTTGTTTCTGGGGGGAAAAAAAACCCTTTTCTAAACTGGTACATGGAAGATGCATTAAGCCTGTATCTATTCTTCTTCTGTTTATTTAATTATTCCTGTTCATTAGTTCAGGAATTAGAACAGACTTGTTTGAGTATCTTCCCACCATTTGGTTTCTGTCATCTGACATTCATCCCATGTGTCAGGGTGTCAGGTTTATGGCTGCAGCCCCCAGATGCTGAGATGATCACCCACTCCATTGCTATCTAAGCCCAGGACTGTTCATCTTCTGGGTGGATTTGGGCACAGCTAGTACAATGTGACAGAAGGTTACTTGTGATAAATACACAGACTTAAAGTGTGCTTTGGCTCACCTGGACTAAGTGTGCTTGTGTTGTGGAAGCAGTTCACAGAGGTAAATGCCAAGCTGGTTGTCACTGACCCTCCTCTCCCTTAGCTGCTCCAACTGAGCTGTCCTCTCTGTAAGCAGCCCTGAGCCTTGCTTTGTTGTTTGTTATTCAGCTCCTCAGTTTCTCCTTTTTCAGTCTCTTTTGGACTGTCATAAAAGTAAATGTGACCCAGCAGACATGTGAAGGACAACTAATTCCTGGTACTCAGCAGTTAACCTTGGAATGGAGAAGGGTGGAAATTAGCATTATGGCATCTGGGAGTTGAGATACTACCCTGGGAAAAGAGTGGGGAATAGAGTTTTACCCTAGCATAGCTGTCAGACTTGCACTGCCAGAGCAGTCAGACACACAGTCCTGCAAGGCTGACACTGGTTTGGAGGACCTGACTCATTTTCCTACAGCCTTCACCTTAATGTTTCACAAGACTACTGGGAGAAGTTTTATTGTGGTGCAGCAGCTTATTTCTTCTCTAGCACAATAACCACCCATAGAGGCAGTATCCAGAGCAATAAGCTGAGTCATGGTCATTCTTTGTAATGATTAATTATTTGAAAATGAATTTTAGATTTGTGATGTATCTCTTTTCCTGCTGTTCATAACAAGTAAGTGGTTGAACATTGTGAGTAATTCTAACTCACGGTCGTGCAAGTGGAGCAGCTGCTCTGTATTTTCAGTGTTCCAAATAATAGAAGAAAATTTGCATGTGGAAAAAATAGGTTTAATATCCTAACCCTTTTGTATGAAAAAGGGAAAACTGTATGCAAAGCCTCAGATTTTCAAAGCAGCACAGGCTTTTCTTCAACTACTCTTTCTTGCAACCTGGTGGAAGGTCTCATGAATCAGCCTGTGATTTATGAAGCCAGGAGGGCACAAAGGAGCCCCATTATAGCTGTAAGAGTCCAGGGTGAAATACCACTGGTAGATGGGGATTTCATTTTGTTTGGCAGCAAGAAGAGCTCCTCTGAAATGTCAGCGGCAAAGGACTCTGGACAAACTTGGTCAATGCAGTGTGACTTCCTAAGATGGCAAGTTCCTGAACTGTAGCAGTTTTAGAGCCCCTTTTCTTGCATGATTGAAGCTCAGCAAAAGGATGAAAGCAAGACCTTTATATCTAGAATATACTCCTTTTAATCTGCAGCCCCTCTGCAAATCCACTCTCAGGTTTGCAGGGTTGCGTCCCATGTCCTCTTATCTGAGAGGAGAGAAGCACTTAATGCCTGAGCTAAGGCTTTCATATTTGCAGAATGATTCCAGAATCTCACTTGGAAAGCTCTACAGAAGTGTCAGATGTTATTATGTACCTCGTTGTTCCAAATGACAAGAAGAAAATTACAGAAAGTAAGCCATCATTTTTGTGAATCAGAACCCTCCTACTTCCTTACCACTGCTTAGCAATTTTTAAGCCAGAAAAAGGAAGGATTTATTTAAAATCACAACTGTCATGAATGATTATTCCCAGCCCACACCTGGCTTTTGGAATGCTACATTTCTGAAGCTTTAGATGCATCTCTCAGCTCTTTGCAAGAAAGTTGTACAAATTCTGTGTGCCTCCAAAAAATGTTATATGCTTTTAGTGGGAACAAAGACTACCAAAGAGTAATCTGGTTTAGTTCAAAAGACAATCTGAAAATGTGGCTTTTTTTCTGTGTAGCTGCTAATGTGTGATTGCTTCAGATGTCAGTTTAGATCCGTTCACCTGTTTACTATCAGCACAGGATGCAGATACAAGACTGAATAACTAACCATGCTTCAGTACAAGCTAAATATATCTTGCCACTCTGGATAGCCACAGAAATAATTAATGTTCTTTTCTGAGAGCTGTGTGGTCTGTTTCGTTTCATCTCTGTGTGAGAATGAGTTAAACATGTCTTTAATTTAAGAGAGTTTTTTTTTAATGGAGAATGTGTGGAATTGTCTCAAAGCTTCCTGCAGCTTTGAATCATGTGTACTTGAGTAGGCATGTGATTTTTATTTCACAGAATTGTGCAAAAACTCCTTCTGGCTCCTGAAGGCATTGACACTGTCCAGGTTAGGTGCTGTTGAATGGCAGTGTATTTCTGTGGCTGATCACAAGTACATTTCCAGCTTCGTGCAAGCAGTAGATTCCCACATGCAGGCTGTAATTATTCCCGACACCAATCCAGCCAGTGGCAGTACATGCTGGGGCCGTGGCTGCTGCCATGTGAACTGATTCTTAGCACAGAACCCCACAGAATTCTTTTCCAGCACTTTTGTAATATGATCTCAGAAACATTTGCAAGTCCAGTAGGCACGCAGCTCCACTTGGACAGAAGATAAGCTGAGAGGGAGGTGAAGTGACAGGCAGTGCTGCCAGCCGTGAATCCAACACCCGGAGTCAAGTCTTGTTTCCCGTGGGCTTTCCTTGTAGGCTGGTACATCAGCACTGGGGTGAGGGGTTTGCATCATTGTGACTCCAAATATAGCCAGCAGAGATCTGTGTGCACTCTGGGGAAGATTTGGGGAGTGTCAGGAGGAGCCTTCTCTCTTTGTGGCACATACAGGGAGTGTAACATGAAAAGGCTGGAGCCAGACACTGCCATGCTCCCACCTCCTCTGTCTGCATCCATTCTGCTTTCAGCAGATCTACAGCCACACCTCCCCACTGTGCTGAGAATAAACACAGTAAAATCTGCTAGATACTTACAAACACCTCATGATTATTAGTAGGTTTGGAACCTGTGAGTGATTTTCCCAAGTTTGCATTGAGCTCTAATGTGGAGAGTAAAAAGTAAGAATGTAAAATCCTGTTCCAGCTGGGCATTAAGCACTGCGCTGCCATGGCCCTAGACTGATGAGGGGTCTGTACTTAATCTTCACAGAGAAAGTCATGCTGGGTTTCAGTAATTAAAAAAATGTATAGATGTAACTTGCCATCTTCTGACTTATTCTGTCTAGTCCTGCTTCAAGCAGATACTTGAAGCCTGGAACAATTCCAAAGGTTAGCAGGAGGTTGATGAAAAGCACATTCAGGCTATTTTTAATTTAAGGAGAATGCTTTGGGATTTTCCTTGAAAAGGAAAACAAAGTATTCCCTTTAATTTATTAAAAAAACCCAAACCAAAACAACAACAAAAACCCCCAAGCCGTGCCTGCTCTGCTGAGAGCCTTTGCAGCATCTCCACTGCCCTTTGCCAGTTTGTGCTGCCAGGTCTCCACGGACACTTCAGTTATGTCCTTCACAGGACGTCTGGCCTTTTAGGCAAATGCTGCACAGGCCATTCCCTGTTCCTGCTGCAGCTCCCAGGCAGACAGAATTAACCTTGGAAACAGCTGTATGGCAGACAGAGCAGGGGCTGTAACTATCTGCTAAAATATTAGTGCTTATTTCCAGAGAACCGGAATGAATCTAACATAGCTTTCATACATATGAGATTAATTCTGACCTGCAGTGCATGATCCAAAGTGAAATCGTACAAAAATAAATACTCCAAAACCTAAAGATCATGGCTCATTGCTCCTGTCTGCAAGCTCTTGGGTCTGGTTGTTTGTTGTGCCACAAAGAGAGAGTCTCTCTGTCATTCACAGTTTTTCTCTTTCTTTTTGAATTATTTTTCTGACCAGTGAAGGCTTCAGGCTTGATTCCACTCTATTTCAGCAGCTTGACTCTAATTCCAGCATCAGCTGGAAGCACATGAAGGGTGTGCCAGCCTCACGGGTTTGGCCACTTGCTGCTGTGTCCCATCTCAACAGACTGTGCTCATGTTCTGTGTCCTCTGGAAACTTAAGACAGCACAAACTCCTCTAGAGCTGCCTGCAACTGTACCATATCCCTGTCATCCACTACTGGAAAAGATTGGCATATGGGATCAAGCTGATGTAATTTAGCTGATCTTAAAATACTCAATAGCCAGAGATTGCTGAAGTAACCACTGCTGTACTCCTGATTACAGAAAATCCCTACAGGGTTTGTCCCCTTTTGCCACCTCTTGTCAAACTGCAGAGCAGGCAACACTCAACTCTATTAATACATCTTTTGAATATGATTAATTGGGTTTTTAAGTGGGTCAGCTTCTTCCAGAATTTCTCACTTAGTTCCACTTACAGCTGTCCATATGTGATGCTTTGTTTTCACGGTATCATCTGAAACTCTTTCCTCATTTAATGCACTCCTGTGATTTTTTGGGTAAGGTTTTCAGTAGGAGCTTGATTCATTCCTAGGTTTTATTTGCTGCTTCTGTGTGCAGCCATATCATCAAATTGCTTTCTGTGCTATGTGTACACATGGCTGTGGAGCACCACAGATCCCTCCCTGACCTGCTGCTTCTCCAGTGATACACTTACCTACTCTGGAGGGCTCTCAGAGCCAGTTCTGCAGATGGACAAGGCTTGCTGCCTGTTTGGATAGTTTTGTTTGTTTTATTTTTAAGACTGTCCTAAGGTGAAATATTTTTTCATGGTTTGTCAAACAAGATTATGGATTTGACTATGAAACTATGACTCATCTCAGCCTTTGTTTTTCTTATTAAGGATGATCCTGGAGGAAAGTGCAAATGAAAATGTCAGATCTGTCATAAATAATGTAAAAATGACAGCCAGGAGGAGAGCTCTCACGGACCCTCTCTTTGTCCAGACACAGAAAAGAAATCAGTTTTGGAGGGCTGGGGCTGGGGTTTGTGCAATTTTATCATTCTTTTACCTTCACTCCATATAAGTGTTCACATCGTCCAGGTATCTAGTACAAATATCTAATTTTTACCTTTTAATTTGGAGCACCATATATCATCATTCTTCATTGTTTAGTCTGGGATTAAGCATTTGAGCTTCTAGATCCTATTCTTAGTTGATTTTCTGAATGTGTTTCATCTCCCTGATATTTTAGTTCTGGAAGCAGTGCTACATCCAGAGTGCAATTAAACTGGTAACTCTTTGCTCTGTTTTTTGTCATGAAGCCAGTTTTAAAGATTTAATGTCTCAAAAGAGAAAAATTATGGTGGACCAAGAGGAAAAAATTAAATCCTTGACAGTTCTTCAGCACAGGATACATAAAGCTGTTGATAAAGTGTGGTTTGTTGCAGCTGATAGTGTGAGGGCACTGAAATGTGTTGCCAGTTGCAAACAGCAGATTTCAAGGTCGTGCTCAAATACTGGCCTAGTGATAAGGGTGAGGTGACAATGTATTAACACACAGTGACTGCAAACCCTGGAAACCTTGAATTTAATGTCAGTGCCTGTTGCAAAACACAGTGAGAAACTAATGAAAACAAACTTCTTCCTTTTTTTTTTTTTTTTTTTTTTAAGGAGGAGAATCTTACTGGGGAAAACCTTTCAAAGATGAATTCAAGCCCAATTTGTCCCACACAGGACGTGGTGTTCTTAGTATGGCAAATTCGGGACCCAACACAAATAAATCACAGTTGTAAGTAGTCATTTGCTTTTTTGTGCTTTATTGATTTCCTCTGGACATTGTGTCTCATTCTGTTAAGAAGAAAAATGACGTTTTATGAGCTCTTAAAAGTTCAGTCAAGGGAAATACTCTGTTGAGTGGTGCATATTACAGTCCAATCTAAGAGCAAAGTGAAGCACAGGGAGAAGACCTGTAGGTTTATTATATCAGCAATAATTTGTTATCTTTGTTGTAATGATTTGAAGTTTCTGTTTTTGTCAGTGTCCCTAACCATTGTTACACCTGTAATTATCATCAGTCATCACACCTCTTCTCTCTTTTTAAATTTAACTCCATATTGAACTTTTTGAAGGAGTTAGATGAAACATAAACTCAGTGGGAGTATTACCTCTTTTTAGTCACCTGATTTTAAATAAATGAGAACAGTTCTGCTCTGTTGAAATGCATAGACCCAGACGTGGCAGAGTGTATGATCTGGGATGAGAATAACTTGGTTTCCAATGTACAAAAGCAGAATGAGGACTAAAATGAAGGAAAATTTAAAGATACCAAAGCTGTAGTGGCCTTGTTCATGTGTAACGTTAATACTGGTGTTCGCCTGCAGTCCTTTAAAAATGTTCTGTGTCACTTTGAGCCAACTATTTATTGGTTGCTCAGTAAATATAAAAAATTGTTGTTTTATTGGGAGCCCCCGGAAAGAGTGTGTGTGTGTATAGTACTGTGTCTTGGCACTGAGGAGGGAGGAAGGGGGCCTTGGTGTTCGTGATGCTGAGTGTTCTGGTGGCTTGTAAACTCTGCAGCAGTGTGGTTTGCTTTAATTAAACACCAGGCCATGTCTCAGGGCCTCACATTCTTGGGCTTACTTGCATTCTTAAGCCTAAGCACGTGTGGGGCAGTTTGCTGGATTGAGTTGCTGTACAACTTATTTTGGATTTGAGTGTTAACTGCCAGCTCTCATATGCTAAATTAGGGGAGAGTAGAGGCTTCTTTCCTCCTTTTTTTTAAATTTCTTTTTAAAGGGAGGGGATTCTAAAAACAGAAGTTACACAGACCGTAAGTGATGTGCCATTTTGAGTTACATCATCTGCTGCTGTAAATGTGATTGTATGTTCTCCTAAAACTTGCAAATGACATACAAAATTCCATTATATGTAAGTCCTTAAGAGAGTCCAGCTGCCCATATTTATAAAGGTTCCTAGGCAGCGCTTAGATACATCTCATCCAGCCTTAGGAACTGTGTGAATCGCTCTCCCCATAGGTGACAGGCACTACAGGGCAGAGGGAGCTGGGTCCCCTCTGCAAGGTGATGCTTGAATAATGAATGCTCAGGACTTCTCTGGGACCATCCTGAGTTATGTTAATTCTCTTGTCTTTAATTTTATTTTGACTGCAGTGACAGATGAGAAGCTTTCCCTGTATATTTGCTACTTCTCAGGGGTTTTTTTATTACAATGCTACATAACTGATCATGTGATGATTTTAAGTATTGGATATCCAGGAATAAAGTGGTATCCCATGCAGGAGTTTGTATTCTGCACAGCATCCCAATGCTTTCCTAGGGCAAGCTACATCTTAACAGACTGTCTGGCATATTACAGCTGCTCCTATTTCCAATCATATAACTTCCTGGGGCAGTTGCTTATATGGAAAAGTGCTTTTGGAATGCTTATATATTTTTAGCTGTCTCCTATGTAGTGTAACAGATGGAGACAGGGAGGAGAGCCAGCACTGCATGTCCAGCCAAGACAGGCCATTGTGGTCTGCAGACCACAGTGTGGAAACCTTTGTCTCATACATTTGTAGTCCAAGACTTCCAAAGAAGCGTCAAATTTTAGAGAAAAACTTTAGTACTAAAAGTTGCTTTGGATTAGTGTTTTAGTTCCCATGTTTAAGTTTCAAAGTACAGCCCCCAAAATTAAAACTCCAATTAATTACTTTTGACACTTCAAAGTATTCTTCTGGGATGTTTGTATCTGGAGCATGAGTGTGCTCTGTCCAGAGGAGAAATGGATCACCGACAGGCCAGTTTAAGGGAAGAGAAATGCAAAAAGTAAATACCCAGAAAACAGAAGTTTACACTGGCAGAGACTGTTGTGTCGTGTAACTTTATTTGCCGGATACAAGCTGCCCATCATGCACGAGAAATGTTCCTCCCAAGCAGGACACACGCCTGCCTGCTCTGCAGCAGCTTCCCAGGGCCTGCTTGGCCAAGGAGGCAGATGCTTAGATGAATTCTGGACATGTTGCAAGCCCCCACTCTTGGAGCACAGTTTAAGAATGTTAGTGTGATGAAAAGTGAGAAACCAAAACTCTAGAAATCCAGGTGGAACCCACAAAACTGAGGTGTTGAAGGATGTTTTGTCCACAGGCCTTCCAGAGAGGAGCCAGAGAGGGAGAGGGGCTTGGCTTCTCTCCCTAAGCTTTTGCAGACACTTTGTGTTTTTAAGCATTTCTGGCTGTTGTTGAGGGTCAGTGGGACAATGTGGTAATTGTTATATCTTTATTCTTTCTAGCTTCATCACATTCCGCTCTTGTGCATATCTGGACAAGAAGCACACAGTTTTTGGAAGGTAAGTGAAGGATATTTTGGGCAGCAGCATAGCAGACATTCTCCCTGTGTGTCTGAAGCCTAAAGAGAAGAATCTAGTGACTCTTGTAATTGAGCTGGAGCAAAATCCCAGCTCAAAATCCAGTTCTCCTGGTCATGAGTACGTGGGCAGCACTGCACCAATGCCAGTCAGCAGACCCTGCCTTTTTTTCCTCCTTCCATCACTGTAAGTTGCCTCACTTCCCTTCTGTGGGTGGCCCTCCAGGAGTCATGAGCAAAGTAATCATCGTCATGTAATGAGCCATGTTAATATTTGTGCATGTTAATTGCTGGGACACAAGAGATTAGCTCTTCAATACTGCTTTCATCCTCTTATGAGCCATCAACTGAAAAATTAGTCATGACAGGACTGCTCTTCATCATGGCATAGAGCTTCTGCATAGATTAGGTCTTTTGGCCCTTCTTATTCTTTTTTATTCTGTTCTGCTTTTCTTTTCTTCCTCACAATTATCACTGGTATAATATCTGTATATTTATGCACACATATATAAAGATACCACCAATGCCCCGACAGTGAGAGAACTTCATTCCTTATAAAGAAGTCTCTTCTGAAAGTTTTTCAGTGAAGTCTTCACATGATAAAGATTAAGGTATTTACTGAAGAAGAAGGTACAAAATCTCTGTTATGGTTTGCTCTTTACTTCCTCTGCTGCAGGTGTTTGGTATTTACCAAGTGAAGCAGAGCTGTTCTCAGACACCCCTCGTGCATGGTAGGAGTGGGCATGTTGTTAGCCTGCTGCTTTGGGAGTTCCTGAGAATCCTACAATCTTTTTTACTTGTAGATTTGGGGTTTTATTATTTTCATGGTTTTATTCATTTGAAAGTCAGCAATGGAAAATAGAACCGTGTGCTGTTCACTGTGATTGAATGTCGTGCAATTGTGCTGTACAGTGGAAGTGATATGTTTAATCCATCTTCTCTGCCTGCAAGTTTTTGAGACAGAAACTGCTTCATTTTAATGGCACTTTATTTCAGTGCTGTTAGTTCCAATACTGATTCTTCAGTAATTGCACTCTTGGAAATGTATTTCTTTTTTCTATCTCTGGTTTGTCCTAGAAAAATTCAAAGTTCCCTTGTCCTTTTATGAAAGCAGATAAATAAAGCAAATTCTAATACTACAAGCTGAGAGTCGGTATATTCTTGGAGGATTTACCTTATCCAGATCTTAGGACTATTTCACTTAAGCTACAATTTGAGTCCACCTTGCAAAAACCCCTTCAAATCCTCCACAGTAATGCTGTTAACCTGGGCTGGCCACCTCATCAAATAATGCCTGTGTTAGGACAGCTCAGCTGAAAATGTGCCTGGTCTTCAGTTCTGGGTACAGCCTGGCCTGTGTAGTCCTCCAGTGTCTTTGCTGTGTTTCCCCAGTGTGCTCCAGTTTCACCAGAATTCACCAGGAAAGAATTTGGAGAGAAGCTGAGCTTTCTGTGGTGCAGGGAGGGTGCTCCCCAAAACCTTCACACTGTGCTGAGTATCTCAAGCACCTTGTGAGCAAAGTAGCTCAGATGGTGTTTCACACTTATGTTGCCCTTTAGTGAGGAATTGCTTAGTCCAGGTAAATCTGATTAAGCATTTATAGCAGACATTTTTGCTGTTTTAGCAAAGACTGTCTTAATTTGTGAATTGTCTTTGCTGTAAGAGAAATCTGAGCTTAGGTGCTAGAGTGAAGAAGTGGTGCTGCTTATATTTTTAGCTGAAACACAACGGAAAAGGTTTATAAAAAGTGTTGCTTTAGAATGATATTTGGTTTCCTGCATGAAAACTGAGCGACACCTTCATATGAACACAGAGCAGGGAAATTTTGCTGTGATCTGTCTTGCATGTAAATGAAGATTAATTCAAAGAATGTAAAAATTAAGGTGCTGGGATGTATGTATCCCAGTCAGTCTGTATTAATCTAGAAATTGAGTTATTGAATAATCGAATTTACCTACAAATTTAATAATAAAAGGTTGATGTGTATAGCTCTTAAAATCTATATTTTGTTATCAAAATCCATCAGCTGTTTTTACCTGCATTGTTTTTAAAAGTCATAAAAGTCAGAAGGTGCCAGAGATTGTATCTCTAGTAAAACTCCAACTTCAGTTTGTTATTTTAGATCATGGGTGATTGCAGGATTTGGTGACCATATCTGAGCTGATTATAGCACAATAATACCTGGGAAGCATATCTAGGAATAACATCTAGGTTTAAGAGCAGAATGAACCCATGATATCAGGATTCTTTGTTTCCATTAGTGTTTAATTGTATTGTTACCCGAATGCTCACTGGCCTGTTGTGACTTTCATATAGATTTGAGGATTACTTGTTTCAGTTAGTATAAAAACCTAAATACTCTGATCTGAACTGTACTCTCAGCTACTCCAGTGTGACTCTGGTTCATGTTAGTGTCACACAGGAAGGTATCTTGGAGAGCACAGTTTGACCTGTTTGTAATTTGTATAGAACTTTTCAGCAGGCTCTCCATACTTTGGAGAACAAAAAGAGTGAAAGGGCAACCATTCCCTACTCCTTTCTTTGTTACTTCAGTCCTGTGTGGGATGCAAGATTGAAAAGTTCCTTCTCTGGAAACGCATCTCATTCATGTCCCCACTGGTTTGAAACACAATTTTTTATGTAGGGGAATCTATTAATGCCCACAGCTGGGCAGTGAGACAGTGAAGAGGTGACGTGTCTGCCTTGGTGCACTGCAGCTTTCACATCTCAGGAGAAAGGTGTGGCTGGAGGACAGGGAAGGGTTCAGCATGATTGTGCTGCCCACCGTGGCAGTGATGAGGATGGAGGTACTGAAGGGAAAGGAAATAATCTGGCATGGCTGGGGAGCAAAAACAGAGAGTGAGAGAAGAATGCCTTCCCTTGGAGGTGTGTTGCAGGCTGCATGGATTTCCTGCTCCAACAGAGCTGCCTAGATTAAATTAGTAATTACCATTTCTAGTAATTACTATTTCTTCTGACTTAGAGAATGATGTAATTACCATGAAAACCAACTGGTGGCTTTTGTGGGCTTTTAGCTTGCTGGTAAGAGGTTTAATTTAGAAACTGAGATAATGTAAACCAACTGACATGCTTTTGCTCTGCACAGAGGGGATGAGAAGTATTTGCAGGGGGCTGCTGCCTGCAGAGGGTCCTGCCTGCTGCTGCCCTGGGCTCTGTGCCTGGGCTCTCCCTCCTAGCCGTGCTCCAAGCAGGGCCTCAGCTGTGCTGTGGCCTGCAGGAGCTACAGGAACACTATAGCCAAAACAGTAGATAGGCTCAGGCTCCTCTTCGGTGTGTGCTTTATGAAATTTAGGTGCAAGCATATCCCATCCATGTTGATATTATGTTTTCCGTTGCAATGGTTCACAGCTCCTGCGGATCAGAGACCTGCTACATTTTATATGCAGAAATAGAAACATAATCTCTGTCCCTGAGTGCTGTGTAAGTAGAAAAGAGATTGCATGATTGCATATAGATACAGGGGAGTTGTGACACTGACCCATTTCAACCTACATTCCACCACCTTTGGAAAAAGAAAGCCTCAGGAAAAAACGAATTTGCTTCATCTGTGTTTTTTGGGAGCCTGTTCCAAAGCTAAACGCACACATTAAAAAGTGCATGTTTAAAATAGTAGTGGAAAATGATCAACAGAAGGAGAAAAATGCTTTCAAAATTTTGGGTGAGATTTAGGACAAGCGGGGCATGATGGGCTTCAAAATGAGGGCATGTTGCAGATATGTGATGTGATAAAATGAAGGGCAATAAAAGGAGCAGAGAGAAAAGTGTTGTGGTCAGAGTGGCAAAGCTGGAAATGATCTGTACAGCAGTTCTGTGTGTTTTTTAGAGCATCACTTGTGTTTGTCAAGAGCTGAGAAAAGAAAGTGGCAACTGAGAGGAGATGAGTATGTCAAGGACAGTTTTCTCTTTTGTATGAGGCTGTACATATCTGCTAATGTGCGTAACTTCTACTGTCTCTCGAGGTTTCTGCTGCTCATTCTTCAATTCTCTTGTTCCCAGAAATAATGAACAAGGTGCTTTGGGAAACCTCAGCCTTGGTCAGACTGGAGGCATCAGTCAGTAGCTGATGTGCACTCAGCTTATTCTCCTCTTTTGTTCCCTTCTCCCCTTCCACAAAAGCCAGCTGCTTTTGTGGAAGAGCTCTTCCCTTGGATCAGTATCACTCTGTATTAAGTATTCCTTAACCTGTTTAATGCTTTTTGCTGCAATTCTGTAGACTGGGGCAATGAAAGTAACTCCTGTCCTTTAAAGTAATTAGCTACATAAAGCAACTACCAGGCATGATCCAGTTACCCAGGTACTGTTATATAACACAGTGTCTGTTTCCACTTGCAACATTCCCTGTAGGATTTGAATCAGTGAATCCCAGTTGCTTCTAAGCTGGGAATGTTCTTGTGGCTCTTCTACTTTAGTACATCTGAAGATCAGAGAAATTGTGTGACAGCAGAAGAGCTGATTCCGTGTAGGGAGACTGACCTAATTTTGCAGAGAGTCTGCTCCCCAGACAGTGGGATAGGAGCAAAGAGCAAGGTGGGGAAAGGAGCCAGGCCTCCCTGTGGAAGCCATGGCTGTGGTGTCCTGCAGGACATGAGCACTGGGCTGTTGGAGCTGCATGAGGGCTGCTGTCGTTTCCAAAACAGTTGTATGATCTCTGAACAGGGACCTGTGCCAAGGCAGGGAAGTCCTTTCTTGCCAGGTTCATCTGTTGAGTCTAGTTTCAATAAGCTTTTTTTCCAAGGTGTTTTATTTTTTCAGCACCTTTTATTACCATGTCTCGCCTTCTAGATTAAGCCCTTATCTCGCAGAGAGATGGAGGTGTTTTGGCTGCATCCTTGTTGCACATTTGAATTGCTCACTCCACTGCAGATTGGGTGTATGCATAGAAGACATTTTGTCCTGAGTGTACGTGTTTGTGCACGTGTTGTTCTCTGTGTGGGTGTATATAAATGTATGTTCTCCTTTTTATAAAAATAACCTTCAGGGCAGAATGTGTTTACAAAAGAGCAGTTTTTCTTTCTGGTTTCTGTTTGTAGTTTAAGGCTTTTAAAAAAAAAAAAGTCCAGACATTGTTCTTGTATCATCTTCTGACCAGGAAACCCTATCATGCTGGCCCACTGCCATCCCCAGCATTGCAGAAGGCTTAATTCCTATCATTCTTCCAAACAAAAGTATGAGAAATAGGTTCATCTGTGACTGTTGTTACCGTCTCTGGGCCTGCAGGGGAGATGCAGTTTTCTTTGGGGCAGCACTAACTAAAGTACAGTGAGACCTTCATTGGCATATTGCAAATGGATAGAGCCTGCTCCGGATATTTCACTTCTGCATCATGCAAAGGTTATGAAGCAAGGTTACTCGTTTACATAAAGGGGCCTTAACAGGAAGTAAGATTTTAATAACACATCTAAATGTGAAATGCAAAGATTTCCAGTGTTAACTTAGCCAGCTTTCAAGAAGACAGAATTGCACAAGTAAGGGCACATTTTTGTTTTCATTCCTATGCTAACAGAAAAAAAATACCCTAAATGTACCTGCCTTGTCGTTCATGCTTAAATGTAATGCAACATTTATCAAGCTCCTCTAAAAATACAAGCTGTCTCAGGGTTGCTGAGCTAAATATATAGTTGAGATCATCATTTCTCTGTTCAACATCTACTGGAAGCACAAAGCAAACTCTCGTTTTCACTGGTTGTCCTGATGTGAATGATGTCTTGAAAGTGTCACCCTTTATCACTGTAGGGTGTCATCTGAACACCTTTTTAAACCTCAGTCAGGTTAGGACAAAGCATGTATGACACCTTATAAAAGGAATAGAGCCAGAAGCAGTGGAAAAGGTTAAACTTGTTTATGCCCTCTCCCTTCCTTTCCATGCTGGCTCCCAACTTGGCAGAAGTGACATTGCACAAGACCAGACAACACAGTGTGAACAGTCACTGTCTGTGTCACACGTTCAGCATGTGTAAAGGGATGTGAGTCTGAATTTCTGGAATCTGCATTTTCTTTTACTGAAAATTATGTACAGATTTCCTTGAATATTAGAATGATATTCAATAGAGGCTTACTCTTTAGAGGATTTTTTTAAATGTTTTTATGTACTGGTCTGATGGTCTTTTCTACATATAACTTGTATGGGCTTTTTTCTTGGCCCAAAATATGTGTTGTTGGGCAGGCAAAGAATCCCAAAAACTTCTCTGGTGTGTTGGTTTCCTCATCCTGTGAGGAGCAGTTGCTGTGAGGGATGCCAGTGCATGGGCTTTGACACATTATATCTCATCAAACTGATTTTAGTGCTGCAATGTAACATCGTGAGATTTGACAATAACAACATGTAACATTTCAAGGGCCTGTGTGTACCTTGTCTCTCTTAGATCAGAGGAAAGCTTGCAAAAGCTTTTACAGTTTGGAATATTCAATTCCTTTTGCATCCAGCTCTGACTGTCAGGTTAGTGTGTAGTTCAGTTTTTACAGGATGGGTGATGTTTGCAATCAGATCTTGTCCTTTTTGGATGTTAATTTTTAGTGGTGAGATACCAACCTCAGCCAGACCTGACCCTGACAAAGCTCCCAAGTGCTCCCTGAACAAAAGTGACTTGTAGATTATTTCCTGTCCCTTTGGTCAGAGCTCTCTCTTCTGAGCTGGTGGTTTGTATTGAAATTAGTTTTTATTTTCTGTCAGTATTGCAGCAGTGTCTTTATAAAGACAAAAACATATATTGAGAGCTGACTGTGCTGACACTGTAATACACAGAGATACTCTGTGCAAAATGTTGGAGAATGCAAGGGAGGGAAAAGGAAGCAATTTTCCATTTGAGAGACAAGAAGTGAAGAAGAAAAGAGAATGACATGCTCTGCAGGCATAACAACTTCGTCTTCTTCCCCCTTAGTGCTTTACAGTCATGTCAAAAATAGGCTATTTAGGTCGTTTACTGATGACCTGTGAATGCCATGTCTATCGCAGCCTTTCAAAATGTACAAGTGACAAAATATTAACGATAAAGTTTAATTAGCAGAGCAACTGAAGATCTGGTAGCATCAGTAAAATGCATTAGGGCTAATATTGTGGGAGGTCTAGCTATGGGCTAAGGGATTACTCAGCTGAGATTGCCAGTGCACACTGATCTGACCATTTCAAATTATCAGAAACCTAATTAAATGAAAACATACAAGCAGATAATGAGTGAGCTGTTGGCTAGAAAATCCTCCGATATTAAATCAGAAGTTTCCTTTGGGGCAGTTAAAATACAGCAACTATATCTTGGGCTGGGTGTTAATCAGTGTTATAAGTGAATCTGATATTGGCCTGGAGAGAGATTTTAAAATTGAGTTTTTGTTATGAACTTTCCAAAGTTCATACAGGGTCCTCAAGCCCTGTGCAGCCTCCCCCAGTCTGCTCCCTCCAGCCACAAATGACTGAGGCTGTTCTAGCCTGCATCCATGGGTTTTAATTTCACCTAAAAGTCACAGCCTGATTACAGAATATCAGCAGGCCCCTGGGGAATAAAGTTTGGAGCAGCAGTGAAACATGAGCAAGCACAGCTGTGCTGGGGCAGGTGTGAGAACACCCTCTCTGTGTGTTCATTCCCTGTGGTGGGGTCTGTCCTTTGGCTTGTGGTTACAGCCTGTCCCAGCCCACGGGGTGGCACTGAGGGCACTGGGGAGTGCTGTACAAAGTGTATTTCTCCATTGGATCAGCTGAGACCATGGCAGGTGGGCGTCAGAGGCCTCTCCTGGTGCTGGCCAGGCAGACTCTGCCATGCTGGGACCGGACAGATGCCTTTGAGGGGGAAATACCCTGGCATGAGTGTATAAAGTCTGTAAAGGTGACTGTGAATATCATGCGTGTTTTGGTCAAGGCATTGCTTTGATATGAAAGCAGCATTAGGTGATTAAATGCTGCACATTTGCCACCAGTTTGGTATCCTTTTTCCCCACCAGCTTCATTTAATTAGATTTTCCCCCACTTCATTTGCCCATCCCTTGCCAGCCTACCTGTGCTGGTGCTGTAGTCCCAGTAACAATGGGCTTCAAAACAGTTGCCGTCCTGTGGAAGTTGGGGGATTGCTGGCTCTTGGCTTGTCCTGTCCCATGGGCAGCCCTGGACTCCTCAGTGGCCAATTCCTGCCCCTGCTTCTGATCTCCTGGCCCCAAACTCCCCTGGCTCCTGGAGCAGTGTTTTTGAGAATTATGGCTCTTTCTCACTGTCCCACAGCTGTAAATATGGGCTGTATTTTTGGTTCCTGGCCATGTGGCTTGGCTCTATTAAAACAGATGTTGTCCAGTTACAGCCTCCTTTGCTAATGGATCTGGATCACTTGGCATCAACAGCCTGTCTTCCTCTTTATTTACTGCTCTTCTAAGAATAGCTGTTTTCAAATTTAATTGTGGATGATGAGGTGGATAAAAGTGTTGAATACCCTGGGACCAAGAGCTGATCCCAGCAGGACCCCTCTGAAAACATACTGACTCAGTGGTTCCTGTTTAAATTTAGATTTTGACACCTGTCAGCCAATTTTTTATTTGATGTGTACTGTATTCACTTTATATCATTCTGGTTCCTCAATCAAAATATCAGCCGCCTTCCAGAAGTCTGTTCCATGGACACTGTTATCCCTGTTAACCACATCTGTTGTCTCAAAGATAGAAGGTTGTTTGACAGACACTGTTTCCCACAAAACCTTGTTGATTGCTGTTACTTATTTCCTTTCTTTCTTAATCATGTCCTGTCTCCGCTATTGCATTATTTTGCTGGGATAAATGACAGGATGACAGGATTAAAATTATCTGGGTTTCCCCATTTATCCTTTCTAAATATGCTTTTCTAGAATGTTCCCATTGTTCCACACTTTTTTTGAAAATAAACATGCAACAGTCCAGAAAGCCTTCAGCCTTAAACATTTTCAAACAAGTGTTTGGATATGTTGACTTGAAAAGTGAGAAGCCAGGGATCTAAGGCCCTTCTAGACGAAAACTGCTTTGAGATGTGTCCTGGCCTTTCCCTGTGGCTGTGACTTGATGCTCTGCTGCCTTCCCAGAGCCCTCATGAGCTCACAGTCATGATGTTCTTCTGGAGGAATCCTGTGCTTTCAGTGTTAGTGGTGTTAGTGCAGAGAGCTCTGCCACTGCCCTGCTGTGCTGCTGTAGTTCTCTTCCTCATAACATTCTCAGGTCTCATATACAATTTAAAAACAAAGAAGAAGACAAGACCTGTTCATCTGGCTGGTTTGTGTGGATTCCCAGGTTTTAGGCTTCGCCTTGCCTCTGAGTGTTGGACTTTTCCATGTTCTGTTTAATTTTAAATTCAAATCCCATATTTGAGGAAAAAAATTCTTATCTTCCACACTGAATGACATTATCTTAGGTCTTCCAAACACAGTTGCTAATTCCCCTCTCCCCAAACATGATGATTTAAAAATCTGCCAGAGTAATGGGCATAAATGAGATATATTAAAGGTAAGGGTGTAGGAATATTTTGTATATGTTGTGACAACTGGATAACATGTCCTTCCTCTTTTAGGGTGGTTGGTGGCTTTGAAACTCTGACTGCTATGGAGAACGTGGAAAGTGACCCAAAAACAGACCGTCCCAAGGTATGTGTGGAGCACTGAGGGCAGTGGCCTCACATGGCAGTGCTGGTCACTCTGCTGACACTTCTTGAAACCAGAATACGGGGAGATGGCACAACTTAATCAGCAGATGGAATTACTGCTCTTTTCTTCTGCTTCCAGGAGGAAATAAGAATTGAGACAACAACTGTTTTTGTTGATCCCTATGAAGAGGCAGATGCACAGGTGAGGTTGCTTGGTTGGTTGAGGTTTTTTTTCAAAGACCAAAGCGTTTCTGGGGAGAACTTTGCAACTCAGTGCCTTTTCTTTGCACATGGGCAGCTCCCTGGCCCATCTGGTTGCCAGCTAAGATTAAGCAGCTGCCATTCAACAGTGCCTTTATGCCAGGATCCCGGTTGCTCTTTCAGTGGAGAGTTGCTCTTGTAACTGAGTCTGCCACAGCTCCCAGTCCATCAGGCTTCTGATGATTTCCTATCAAATGCCCCCAGTAGCTGTGGGTGGCTGCAGGTGAGGAGTCTTGCTATAATGGCTGCAGACAGCCTGTTTGTAGTGGCCCTTGAGGGCTGTCTCCTAAAGCCTGCCCTGTAATCTCAGTGGTGCTGATTGCTAGTTTAGAGTGCTTTAAAGCTTCAAAGAATTGTAGACATTTTCTCCTTATTCTGCACTATCTCTTGCAACAGATTGCACCCTTTGCTTCCCACAGGTCGCTGCTGAAAGAGAGAAGTTCCAGCAGGAAGAAGAAGCAGCCAAAGTAAAGGCTGAAGTGGTTCCACCAAAGAAAGAGGTTCAGACTCCTAAAACTTACCGGCAGGGGATTGGAAAATACATCAACATGGCTGCAGCGTGAGTTCCCTGTCCTTCTGATTTTTGCTGAATATTCTAGGTGCCTTTCTGCCCTGTCTAGTGCCATTGCTCAGATGTTTGATTTGGGCCAGCAAAGACACTCTCATGTAGTCCTAACAGTCAAGAGTTTACTTCATTTCTGTTGTTTTTCAAGGTCATACATTACTGAGCTTCTCTTTTAGCTCTTGAACATGACCAAGTTGGTCTTTAAAAGCATTTGCTGACTTCAGAACTGTACATACATTTCCAGAAGTCTTTGAGGAACTGTACTGTGTCACTTCCTACACCATCTTTTATCCTCTTCCTTTTCTGCAGCTATTTCTGAAGGCCATAGTCCCACAGATGTTTCTCTTTTAGCAACTTCTGCCCTGCACAAAGTAGCTGCCCCAGGCCTGCATCAGTTTGCTGCTCTGGTTCCCTGTTCAGCCGCACAAACAGCTGTACCAGCACAGCTGAAATGGCTGGAAAGAGGAGCAGGTTCCCAGGCTTGCTGTGGGAGGACAGGGCAGCTGGGTATCTCCAGGGTACCTGGCTGGTTGGACAGGCTTATCCTGAAGCACCCAGACTCTCTTTGTACCCCTGTCAGGATTGGCAGCAATGCTTTCTTTCCTAAGGACGGCACAGAATCCTTGCTGAGCAGCAGCTTAGCATGTGTTTTGGAAAAATTAAAATAAATGCCTTCCACTTGATTTTTAGCAGACTTCTCTAAAAGCATTTGCAAAAATGCTGTTGTCTGTCTGCTACATAAAGGCCTGTATTTATGCATATACAGACCTGGGCAGCCATTTAATCAGCTTGTGTGTGACTTAGAGGCATTTGCATAACTGTGAGAACAGAAATGTGTTAGCTCAGGTAGGTCAGTTTAGTGTGTCAGGAAAATTTTCCAGCTGCAGAATATTGTCTGTCCCTTAAAATACTATGTCCAGCTTAAAACTGCTGACGTGCTGCATTCTTATTTATGGAGGAAATCCAGCAGTTGTGGCTCTGTGGAAAAGACCAGGTAGTACAGAAAGGACCTTCAGTCATTGCAGCCTGTTCTGGCAGATGTAGGGTTCTGTGTTCTCCCTATCAGCTACTGATATCTGACTAAAAACCACAGCATATGAGCTGGCTGCACAGCATTCCCTGGGGTTGCAGGCTCTGCTCAAGAGAGGCTGGTAATAGCAGCAGCAACTGCAACAGGCTGGGTTCAAGAAACAGGAAGGATTGGAAGAGCTCTCCCAGCTGCTTTATACCTAGTTCCCCATAAATCCTTTTGCTGCCATAAGTGCAGGTGAGAAGGCATGGGGAGAACTCATGGCTCATGTTTTCCTGACCATACTAAAAAAGTACAGCTGTTAAATCTTCAGCTCTGGCCTGGAGAACTTTCTGTGCTTTGAACACATTCCTGGGAGTGTTCAAAGCCTGATTCAAACCATCTCCATGGACCCATTCTCCCTCTTTTTGGGCATGCCAAAGACCCCCAACCCCTGCAATCCCCATGCTGGCATGGAGCTTGTGCTCCTGTCTAGTTGACAAGGGATGGGCTGGCTCCAGTGCAGCTGGTGCTGGGAGAAAGGAGGCAGAACAGGCATCCCAGCTGCCCTGGTCCCACTGGCAGTAAAGACTCCCTGAGAGTTGTTTTCATTCTGGCCGCAGGAAGCGCAGCATGGAGGATGATGGGCCCTCAACCAGCACAGCTGTGAAGAAAGAGAAGAAGAGCACAGGCTTCGGGGACTTCAGCTCCTGGTAGCAGCGTGGGGAGCCCAGCACTGGGGCAGCACAGCGCAAACAGGAGCCTCCCACGTGGCTCCAGAGAGCCCAAAAGACAGTCTGTCCTGGGGAAGGAAGGCACCGGCCTGCCCTTCCACTGGCAGAGAAAACTGCTGCTTTGTTGAGGCTGGTTAATGTGGCTTTGTTTTCTAGAGAGCACATTCCCCCACTGCATCTTCCTCGAAGGCCGTTTTGTTGTTGTTTTGCAAAGCAGGGAGCAGGCAGCCCAGCTCCCCAGGGATCAGCTGGAGCCTTTCTGCATGGCTGGCAGCAGACCAGGCAGAGCCCAGCCTTGCAGGGCACTACTGCAGTGAACAACTACGGTGGTGAAAGAGCTCCTTTTACAGGTAATCGTTCCCAGACCAGCCAAGTGTGCCAAGCAGGGAACGAATTAATGTGCTGGGAAGCTCCTGTGCTCCTGGAGAGCTCTGTGGAGCAGCTCCAGCCTGTCCTGCCCTTACCTTCCAGCTGCCTCCTGCTGGTTCTCAACAAGGACCAATTTTGTCTGGACTGACAGTTGTCATCTGAAGGGCCTCACTGCCAAGGAGCTCTCTCTGTACCCGTTAAAGCCTCCAAGAGCCTTGGAAGCTGCAAATCTACATGGGGAGCCTGGGGCAGCTGCACCACTTACTCCTCCCAGTGGCTGCCCTTCCCTGAGCCACTGTGCAGCCAGAGGTGCTAGGATGCACCAGTTCACACCTGCCCTCAGGTGCCAGAACCTACAGCCTTGAGCAACTGAGCAGGAATGGAAACAGCTTCTGTTTGTTTTTTTAACACCCATCCCTAAAGCCTGGTCCATGCAGGGTAACACATCCCATAGTCTGCTCCGATGTCAGGCTTCCCATCATTAGGAAAAACCACATAATGTAGCTGACAGGCATCTCAGATATTTCCATTACATACCCACAAATTATTAGGAATCTTAATAAAGGCCTTATGAGGTAAAGATATATCAGCCTGTGAAGTTTTAATCCTAAAGAATCTATGTGTTACCATCACTTAGACATAGCAGGCTAGATCCTGAATATCACTTTTCAGTTCATCTTAGGTGTTTTCAGATAAGAGAAATGCCCTTCATACCTCCTGTGTGGCTGAGGAGAAAGTTTTGTAATCCCCTTTGGAACAATACATTTGTATCGGCGATTTCATTCTTTAAGAAAAGACTCCATTTATAGGAAATTGCTGTAAAAACTTTTGGAAATATTTTGCATTAAATGCTTTAATTTTCTTTTGAGTGCTTGACTTTGACTGTTCAATTGTTATTTCCAAGATCACAGCATTGCAAAGTTGATTGTTGTACAAGGAAATGATTCATTCCTGCTTTTTAAGACGCTCATAAGGAATTCTGGGATCTCTGCGGATATGATTACATCTTTGTTAAATTATAGGAAGTCCAAACTAATTTGAAAGAATAATAGGGGGAGTTTGTTTTGCAAACATCTGAGTTTGAAATAACACGTGTGATTACTGGAAAGGGGGATTTGTTGGTACTTTCCTAAAGCTGAGTTTCTTCTGTCTTATTGGAACCTCTTGTACCTCCTGCGCTGGCCTTCTCATGATAAATTGTTATTGATCCCCTCTACCTAACTCACACTTTTGAGTAGTCAAGTTCACAGCATTGCTAGAGCTGGGATAGGCAGTTTTATGAATACATAAGGATAAAATGCTGTTTTGTGCTAGATAAAAGTGGAGATTATTAGAAAAGAAAGGAGCTTTTGATTACAGCAGAGCGGTGGTAAGGACTCCCATTTCATCAAGTCCTTGCTGCAGATTGATCTGAGGCGCTGCAGGCTGTAGAGATAACTGCCCACTTTCCCAGTCTGTTCCAGCTTTTTGGCAGAGCTCGCTGCAGTCCCTGAAGGACCACGGCTGTGCACAGTGCAGAGGGACTGCTGCCCTTCCAAGCACTGCCTTTGCACTGCCCCTTTGCTCACCGTTTCCCACCATAACATCAGACACAAAGGAAAGAACAATTTCCTGGCTTCTAGGAAAGGATGAGTGTGACCCTTTCAGTTTAGCTCCAAGCAGGGACTCTCCAGCTGTGATTCACCTCTGGACCTGGATCCAGCTCTGGCCTGCTGGTGCTCCCAGCTGCTCTTGGTGGCTCCCAGGCTGGGGGACACTGGCTCTGCTCCATCCCCAGGGTGCTGCAGAGGCCCAAGGGTTTGGCCAGTGCCCAGTGTTGAGTCAGCAGCCAGACTGGAATTCATGAGAGCTCTGTGGAGCCAACACTGTCACTGTTTCACCACTGCCAGACCCTGCCGTGGAGTTTTGTCCTGCAGAGCCCCACCTCTGCCTCTCACACCCCTAATTCTGTGTATCCAAGTCAGTTTCTTTTTAATTTCAATTTCCCTTCCAGTCATTGGAATCTACAGAGCCAGTGTGACACAAGCTCTTCTCTGAAAGACGGCAGGGGCGTAGAGAGCAAGGCAGTGGGCTGTATCCCTCATTTTCCCAAAACCTGGCGCTTTGCAGGGTGACTTATGGTTTCCACTACCTGAGCCAGGAAAGGAGAGGAAGGAGACTGTACTGAAACTTTTTTTTCCCCTTTCATCACTTGGTTCTCCAGCAAAAATGGTGTGTTAAGGGAATACCCAGCCAGCTCCTGCAATGGCCAGAGGGATCAGCAAGAATTGTGCAGCCTTACTACAAGAAACTCACTCCTGGGAACCACTGTGCTGTTTGTAAGCACATTTTTACATTCTTTGGCTCTTTTCCAGTAAATGTGCTTAGAGAGAAAAAGTAGGATTTTAACCAGGGGCTGAAGAAGCTTTTGTCTGGCCTTGACTAGAATAACACCAGCCCTGTCACACTTAGAACTGCTCCTGCTCCATACCTGAGCTGTTCTGCTGAAAGGCACTGGGTGACCAGTGAATTCATTGTTTCCTGAGATCTGGCACCATGGCAGAGAGCAAAACACCCTTGAGAAGGCAGTGGTGTGTGGTGGGGCTGGCAGCCGGGCCGATTGTTTCCATACACAAAGAGGGGGCTCCCGGGGGACTCAGCTCTTCACCTCTGCATTTTCTGGCTTGAATTCAGCCTGGCCCCTCAAGGAGCAAAGTATTGTCTGTGTGGGAAACAGCACAGACTGAACAGTTTTTCAAGCCAAGTAGCTGCAACTCTGTTACCATATTTACTAAGAGAAAAAGCCAAAAATATTATTGTTCAGTTTAATTGTGCTTGTTCCCTGCTGATTTGAATGGCTGAAGCCCAGGAGTTCAGACTACCAGTTGCTCTGCTTCAGCATCACATGGTTGATCATGGTGGTTCCCATCTCCTGTGGGGCCACGAACTGTGAGAAATCAAACTGTGTTTGAAGATCTCCAAGGAAATCCCGCTTTTCCCTCCAGCCCCTTCCAAGACACAGCTGAGCCCAGCAGGGGCTGAGTCCCCTGGGCTGTTGGTGGAGTCACAGGCATGGCCGTGGCCGCCCTGCAGGAGGGAGCAGCTGGTGGATAAACCACTGGCTTCTAACTAGCAAATACTTCTGGGATCCCCCTGCCACCCATCGCCAGCAACGTTTTGGGAGGAACAGGATGTCGGAAAGCTGGCACAGGAAGCATCTTTTCTAAGCAAGAGGAGGGGATTTGCCAAAACAAACCCCAAGCGTGCTCCACACTGTTAGCTTTGGAGGAGGCAAACAAACGCCCTCGGTGGGCACAGGAAGAGGCGGCCGCGCCGGGCCCGGCCGGCTTACAGCTCGGCCGGGGAGCTCTCGCTTCCTCTCTTTCTTTGGGAAGTGTATTTGTTATCACAGCCTCGCGGAGGATTTACCCAGCCTGTGCTGGGGCTGTGGGGAGGGGGCCAGAGGCACGGCCCGGCAGGGACATTCCCCCTCAAGGGACAGTGCTGGTGGTGGCGGGACGATGGCGGCAGAGCTGAGGGCAGGGCGGCGAAGCCGTGTGGGGCCGCGGCCCTGCCGCCATTTTGGATCAATGCCGGCAGCCCTCGGCCCGGGGCAGCGGCCGCGGGGGCCGCGCTCGGAGCCTCGGCAGGGCCGGCACTGACTCAGCCTCCGGGGAGCTCAGGCGCCGCAGCCCGGTGACTTCATCCTCTGGAAATAGCAACCGAGGAGGAACCATCTCTGTCACTACCGTACCCGTGCAGCCACTCAGCCAATAATGGCTCCTTGGCTAAAATGTATATTCCAGAAAAGGCACCTGATTCCCTGTGAGGGCTTCAAGGGAAAATGGCTCCTGCATCCTGGTTGCAAAGTAAGGCAAAGCCGTGGCAGCAGCTGGCGGTGGCTATCTCAGGTAACAGGGACCTTAATTCTTGTCACTGATGAGCTAAGTTTTCCTGAGGTTTCTGCTGGGGCAGCACAGGGCAACCCCTGATCATCCAAACTATGGCCCTGCCACAAATGGCCAGGGATGTTGGCGTTCCCGTGGAGGCGCCCTGAGGGTGTCCAGTCTGGGTTTTTCCAGGGCAACAGTGCAGGGACGGGACTTGTGGCACTGGGGCCAGTGTGAAGGGCTGGTGTGGGCACAGTGCAGGTGTCCCACACACACCACTCCCTGCATCCACCTGCCTCGTCAGCCGTGGCAGCCCTTTGCTGGCCACTGCAGGACAGGCTGGCAGGAGCTGCTGCTGCCAGTGCAATGCCTCTGTGTGGTGGGAAAAACCCTCCCCAGCCCCACATCCCCAAGCTGGGGCAAGCCCATGGCGTAGGACCAGCACTTGCCCCCTCCAGCATAGCTGTGGAGCTTTCAGAGGTTAAAGCATCTCTCCACGCAGGTTTGGAGAAGGGCTGTAGGACTTTACTGGATTGTGAGGGGCAAAGAAGGCACAGAGGGCTCCACGAGGGGCTGGGATTTATCAATCTGACCAAGGGAGGAGGAAGCAGAGTGGGGATCAGGGCAGCTTCCTAGGCCCCTCTACCATTTCTGATGTCACTAAGAGGCCAAATTTTCCCTTTTATACAGAAAAATAGGCTCATCAGCAATCACAGCAGGCTGGGTTTGACAGCTCATAACTTAATGGCTTTTAAAAAATAGCCACAGCCTGTTTTAAATGCTGGTCAAGGTCTTCTCTGCCCTTCCCCTTGGAAAGCCTTCCCACCTCTCACTTTCCTGATACTACTTTCCCTAATCTTTGGCCTTCATTTATTAATGGCTAATTATATCTATTTGCTTTAGTGCCAACATTGTCCTTTAGCTTGAATAGTTTTTTTGCCTCCCTAATGTTTGCTTCCCAGTGCTATTTATAGGCAGCAATTGTATCCCCCTGCAGCCACTATTGTGTTTGGCTACAGGGGCTCTGAGCCTTTGGCCTCCTCGAAGAGCCCTCCTGCCTCCCCCAGTGTCCCGTTCACGAGTGTCCCGTTCACGAGATGTGTCCCCAGCCAGTGCCTGGCTCTGGGAGAAACCAGTTTGGTGTCAGCACTGGCCACGATGCTTTTGGGACAGGAACTTGGGGGCAGAGCCGTGTGTCCTTAGGGAGTCCTGTGGGATTATTTTTTAGGCAGCCCCATGGGGTTATTTTTTTAGGCAAAGGCAGGAATCACTCCAGGCTCCTGTTTGCCTTTCCCTGTCCCTCCTTCCACATTTCTGTGGGGGGAGAGGAGCGCCCGGCAGCATGGCCCACCAAGGCAGTGAGGGAAGGCGTGTGATTCCTTGCTGCACTTTCATCCCGGGATGAAAAGGATGATAGAAAACATTTGCTTTTGTGATAAAAGCAATTGACCCGGGAGGAATCTGCCTCCCCAGGGTGGCCTGCAGCAAATCGTGGAGATAAGGCACAACAGGCAGCAAACACCGAGTGCTTCCAAGCCTCGGAGCAGCTGCAGAGCAAATCCCTCCCTGTGTGGAAGGAAACCCGCGCTGGGCTTCCACAGCTGCTCCCAAGCCCGGACAACACGGCCAGGGATGGTTTTGGTGGATTTTGTTGGGAACGGGAAGGTCTGCAGAGGAGAACACTGTTCTGTTTGTTTGCTTTAATGAATGGTCAGATTTTTTTTAGTGGAGACATCTTCACCAGAGGTCTCAGCCGAGCTTTTAATAGATGGGTTCCTCGCCAGCGGCAATTGCAAATTGATTGCTGCAGAAATGGCAAGTGAAGACAAATATAGTGCAGGCTGCCTGCAGGGAGAGTGCGCGGAGGAAACTTCGGATGCTATTTTTGATGTTTTGCCTCCACTGCTTACAGTATTTCTAATCTTTGGTTTTCCTTAAAAAACTGTTTGGGGTTAGGACTTTTTTTTTTTTTCCTTTTTCAATTTTGAGAGGTTAAAAAAAGTTCCATTCTCTGGAGAAAGTGTTGGGTGCCATGCCCATACCCAGCTCTACGGAGCTGCTGGGTGCTGTGGCCCAGGTTGGTCTGGCAGGAGGGTGAACTGGTGCCGCTGCTGCTGCCTCCATCCCTCCCCTGGGAGCAGAACTGGGCCTGTCTCACTCCCAGTCGCTGTGCAGGGGCTGACACGGAGCCAAACCCTGATTTCACCCCCATCCATGGGAACCTTGTGGGGGGCAGGAAAATACAACACTGGCTCATAAAGAAAGGAAATTCTCCCACGCTGCTGAGCCATGGCTGCACACAGGGGCTGGCAGCAGCAGCCCCAGCAGTGATCTGCACTGCTCAGCACCAACGCACTGAGTTGCCCTTGGTCCCAGCCAGCTCCAGGAGCTGCAGCAGCCAGAGGCTCCTGAAACACAGGGAGAACCAGGAGGGTGCTGGAGGTGAAGTGCTTGACCTGGAGGGTGTCAGCTCAGGGCTGCAAAATCACAAATCCAGGTGTGACCAAGAGTGCATATGCTGGATTCCAACTGCAGAGAGACCAGGAGGAGGGTGCTGGAAGTCACTCAGGTTACTTGGCAGAGCAGAAAACACTCCAAGTTATTACTGGGCTTGGGGAGCTACAGCTGGTGACACTGGAGTGCTCTTAAAGGCTGATATCCTAACCTTCTCACAGCCAGGGGATGGTCAGGTGGTGGCAGATTGAGCCACAGTCCCAGGAGGAAAAGCAGAGGTGTCTCACTGACACTTTGTGTCCATGGTTGTGAGAGATAAGGCTGTGGTTAGAAATAAAGGAGGAGAAATGCTCATAAAAGTGACAAACAGGGATGGGGAAAATCTGGGTTTCACTACAGAACAGTGAAATAAAAGCAGCTCACAGCAGGGCTGGTTGTGACCATACAGCCAGTGTCCATCTGGCAGTCTGGGGTGTTTGCAGCATCTCAGGGGAGACCATCAGCATCTGGCAGCATTTTGGACCATGGGCTAGGGTTTATTGCTGCACAGGAGACTTCCTGGTATGAGAAGCCTCAGATGTTCTTCTGCCATCTTTTTAAACATCCCTATTAGTACAGACCCTGTTTTGCCTTGATTTGATCAAGCTACAGTCTGTCATTCACTAAAAAATCCCTCAATTTCCCATGCTTGCCTTTAAACAATGTAAAAGGCCCCTCTCCACCATCATGCTGGATGACGCTGGCATTGGAAGAAAGACAGCAAAAGAAAGGAAAAACAAATTGTTCATCAGTGGCTCAGTGAGCCCTTTAGCAGAGGGCACCTGTGGCTCTGTCACCCCCGGCCAGGCTGATGTTGCATGTCCAGCACAGCCCAGGGCTTGTACCCAGATGTTCAGCATTGCCCACCATGAGTCAGGGTAGGCTGTGGCTGCTGACTACCCCTGGGAACAAAAAAAAAAAAAAATTGGAAAAAAAATTAAAAACTTAAAAAATGTTTTTAAGGCAGTCACTATCATCCACCTCTGATAACTGTACCAGCCACCCAGCCTGCAGTGCAGGATCAGGATCCCAGTGGCCCATGGTGCTGCCTGTCCTGCCCCACTGGGCACCTCTGGGAGAAGAGGCTGAGTGCCAAAGCAGGCACATACCCACTGCCTGGGGTTTCCCAGCTGGGAAGGTTTTCAGCTGGCCTTGCTGGGGCTGGAATGTGCAGATGTACCAGGGAGCAGCGCAGCAGTGCTTGGGAGCAGTCCAAGGTAAATGCATTTGATGCCACACGCGTCTGCCCGGCTCCACCACTGGCACAGGCATTGGCACCGGAGCTGCACCACTACAGGGTGAGGCTGCTGACCAGACAAACTCCCGTTTTGGGGCTGCAAAGGTCTCGGGGGCAGCACACGCCAGCTCAGCCCCCCCAGGTTATTTCGCAAGAGAAGGCAGCTTGTGGAGGAGGTTTTTGTGGCTGGGGATCAAAGTCCCTGGCAGCCGCCCAGATTCCCAGTATTTAGCTGTTGCACAGCCCGGGTCTGCAGCTGGGTTTGTGTGCCAGGCCGCGGCAGGAGGCGGCAGGGAGGGGGAGCCCAGGGCTTGCGGGGGGAGGAGGGCTCGGCTATCCCAGTGCTGGGGTCAGCCCTCTTGCCTCTCCCCAGGAAACATGGAAATGGGGGTCAAGCCCCACGGCCACCCCTGGGAAGGGCAGGTGGGAAGCAAGGATGCTTGGGAAAGGGACTGACCGTGAACAGGATTCCCAGTCTCCCACAGTCACAGGGAAGCAGCGTTTCTTTGTTCGGCAGTGGAGGCGTTGTGTCCAGATCCTGTAGGGTCCCATCTAGTGGGAGCATGGCAGGACCTTCCCTGTCCTGATTTGGGCAATGCCAGCCTCACCCCAGGCAACAATCCTGCTTTCTCCATCCTGCCCCATATCTGCCCGTCCTGGGCTGTCTCCCGGTCCCCAGTGCTCCCAGGGTCTCGGCTGAATAAGCACATTTTTCACCGTGTTTGTGGCTGCAGACCTTGTGGGGCTCTGGGAGCAGGCAGGCAGGGACACAAGGAAGACGTCAATTGATTTTTACAGCTTTGATTAGTTAAGAGCATATATTTACATAGTGAATAACCTGGAGGGTCACATTTTAAGACACTGATGTATTTCCCCCTCCCAGGCAAAGAGCGTGCTTATCCCCGCCGGGTCTGTGGGGTGGGACGCAGAGCTCGGTTCCGTTGCCAGCCCCACTCCCAGTGCAGACAAGGAAACCAGTAACACCACCCACCCCACCTTGCCAGGGCTAAGTAAATGTTCCTGCTTTCTCCTCTGCCCATCACAGCGAGGCTTTGCCCAGGTCCGGTCTTGCAGGGGCGTAGTCAGTGCTCCCGCCCTTGTCTGTCTCTGTTGGTTTTGCATTTCATCCGGCCGTATTTCCATACTCAGCTATTTGGGGTGGGGGGTGTCAGCTGTCGCAGTGACTGTAAGTGGCAGCAAAGGGCTGGGTGTCACCCCCCATTCCCATCGCAAGTCGGGGCTGAGGGAGCACAGCTCGCCCTCACTATCGCTAATCCCGCCCACGTCTCTGCCGGACACTGTCAGCAGACACTGGGCTGGCAAGAAACCAGGCTGGCACTTGCCACAAAAAAGGGTAGAAAACTGTCAGGTTTGGGGCCAGGAGCTGTTCCTGCTGTATTATTATTGGCAACCTCTGTTATAAGGAAAAACAACAAAATTAAGAATAGATGTAAAAAGCAACGTGTCTTTTTCTTCGTTCAGCTGAGCTGTCGAGAATAAATCACTGGGTATTTTTGCAAACACTTGGCGAGGCTGGGGAAATCTGCTGGGAGCCGAACTGCTCAGGTCAGGGCTGTCCTGCCAAGAGATGATTACAGCCTGTCCTGGGGACAGAGGAGCGGGGAACGGGGCCAAGAGGTGTCTCAAGTCCAGGCGTAAGATTACAGGCTGCGGGGTCAGCAAAACCCTCCGTGCTCTGGGCGGCACCTGAACCCTTTCCAGAAAGGAAACCACCCGGAGCACTGCTGAGCCTGGCAAAGGGCCTTTGGTGGGGGGCAGGGGGCCTCCAGCAGCCCTGCCAGGAGATGGGAGATGCTCGGGAGAATTAATCAGTCAATAGGTGGCATTTCTGCCCAGCATTGGGATGAAGGGTCTTGGCTTCTGCTATCACACGTGTCTTGGGGGCAGGGTGCTCCGCAGACCCACACCAGGCTGTGTCCCACAGCTCCGGGGTTGGAGTGTTTAGAAGTGGACCCCCCCTGCTCCCCACCCCTTCCTGGAGTTGCACAGAGGCAAGGTGAACATCTTGGCAGATTGTGACCTCCCTGTTCAAAGCACAGATGACATTTGTAATGTTCCTGCCTTAAAAAAATAAGTCACTAGGGTAGGTTAAATATCCAGCACAGTGCCTGGAGTCTACTGGGGCAGTTAATCTATAACAGAACAAGTTAGATCTTGCTAGAGCTTGGCCTCTTGGGATGTTTTAGCATCCCTGTGTTTTCTCCAAGGGAGGGGGCTCACACATGCCCCACTCACAGAGCACGGCTGCTCTGTCAAGGAATCAGTGCCAGCCTGAGCTTCGTTCAGGCCAGAGCCCAACTCTGCTGCCTCCACACCCCTGCCACACTTTCACCTTCCCTTAAAATCAATCCCACAGAGCAACAAGGCCACAGGGAGCAACAGCAGAGCCAAACCAGAGCCACTCAGGGCTCGTACCAAAGGGACACAGTTGGAGATGGTGGCAGAGTGCCGAGGGATGGGGAGCGGGGGGACAGTCCTCAGGTGTCCGTCTGTGCCCATACAGTAAGTTCAGCATCCAGTGCTGACCACAGAGAGACTTCCCTGGGAGAACGGCAACAACCTTCACTTCTCTATCCAGTGTCTGAAGGGATCAGAGATTTGTGTAGCTCATTTTCGTGTAAACACAGGAAAAAGAGAGAAAAATGGAAAAAATGGGAAGGAGGGGTAACTACCCCTGCTGGTGCCCAGGGCAGATCTCACTGACACAGCCCTGCTGCTGCCCTTGCCTCTTGGACAGCATTCAAGAGGCTCGGAGGAGATGAGCTTGGTTTTCAGAGCTGACATGCAGAAACCAGAGAAGTTTCCATGAAGCTCTTCACACTGACAGTGTTGGGTGAAGCCCTGGCTCTTGTTACAACTCCTGGGATTTTGGAGTGGCAAAACCATGGTGTGTTAATGCTCACAAACGGGCGCCAGAACAGCAGCTTGTGTGGGCAGAGGGATCGGATGTTCCATCTTGAACCTGCTCGGCTCCCTCCTAGGCACCAGCACCTATCCTGCCCTCAGGAAGGAGTTATGTCCCAGCCAGCATAGTCAGGCCATGGTACTGGTGGACATGAGCAGCTCACAAAGCCAGTAACTGCTCCTGGCTGTCAGGCTTTGTCTGATTGTGGCACAGCGGAAAGGAGGAGCCAAGAGAAGAGAGGAAAGGAGAAAATAAAAGGAAAAAAGAGAAAAAGAAAAGAGAGAGAAGAGGAGGAAAAAAAAGGACAAAAAGAAAAGCCAAAAGATGCAAAGGAAAGCAATGGCAAGGGGCAGCACTGCTGCACGACCAGGAAAAGGCTGGAAAAAATCTTGGGGCGCTCCCACCCCCGAGAAGGACAGCTGGGCATGCTGCCTATGTCCTATTGCTGCAGCTGCATCTCAGATTATGTTCATTGCACTGAAATAATTTTTCCTTTCAACACCAGGAGCCTGAGCACTGAACAGGCCCAGTGCAATGCTCAGCAGTGCATGTCCCTGGGTTGGGGCTGGTTTCCAGCAGGAGCTCCCAACTCCTTCGCCTGCTGCTCTGGGCAGTGCCTGGCAGGCAGGGAGCTGTGTCCAGGCACTGCTGGTCACAGGCAAGGCAACCCCTGGGCTCCAGCAGTGGGACTCAGCTCCAACACCCCACCTGTGTGTGCAGGCTGTGTCCCACCTCGCTGTTCTCTTGCATCCGTAGCGCAAATGGGAAAAGCAAAGATTAAAAACACTCCCCCCACCCTCTGGCATAGCTGCAAACACTTCTTCATGCAAACCTCTGTGTAATGGTCACTGCTGTGCTGATTTAACCGGCCCTGTGGGCTGGGTGTCTGCTTGCCAGGCCAGCTGCTGGATTTCTAGGAAACCAAGGGATGAGGCAGGTACCTTTAATGCAGGTTTGTGGCCTGATGTGATCAGATGCAGAGCAGCAGACCAGGACCATGAGTGCTTGACCACCACCCTGTGCCGTGCTGGGCAGGAACAGAAGCCCTTGAGCAGGAGAAGCTGCTGCTGCCAAGATGAGACGTGAGAGAGGCATCCACACCCAGAGTCCCGAGCGGCAAAATGAGTCACTGCCCTGTGCCGACAGCATCCAGCGCCGGGACACGCTGGCTCCACACCCTGCTCTGTACAGGATGGGCAGCTGTGCATGGTGGGGGCTCATCTCTTGGCTGCATTGCTCAGGATTTCAGCCAGCAGGACCCATGCTGTGGGGTGAATCATGATGCCAGCCCCAAGTCTGCCCTGCTCACTTGCATTAGCTTTCGTATAACAAGCCCCGAGTCGCACAAAGCACTGCCCACCAGCCTGAGCTCCCCACTGCCTGCCTGCCCCTTGGCATCCTCTTCCAGCTTGGCTGGAACACTGAGCTGCACAGCACGGTCCTACGGACCAGAAACCACCAAGGCAAATCCTCAGGTGGGGCTCAGCCACAGCATCCCCTCCGTGAGCAGTGAAGACACTGCTGAGCATCAGGACAGCCCCCACCGGCCCCACAGCATCCTCCAGCCGAGCCCCTGTGGGAGCTGCATCTCTCCAACCAGCGCCTCAGTGCCTAAATATCACCGTGGGCCGCAGGGAACCTCTAGAGCTCCCGTTGCAGGAGGAGATTTAGCAGCCCATTGCCTCGGTAACATCCCCTGCCCGCGCTCAGCCCTGCCCGCGGACGCTGCAGCACTTTGTCAGCCATGGGTTTGCATTTGTCCATTGCCTTTTGCCAGAGGGATCTCCGCTAATGCTGCAAATGTCACATACTTGTGTGGAGGCTACACACATCAGTCACATCCCCTCACCTCTGCAACACATCAGGTCCTCCGAGATAGAATCACCCGGGGAATGGTGGAGAAGAGGCAGATGAAATTACCCTAGCTGCGATTTAGTCATTACGTGGGCAAAACCTCTGCTCTTGTGAAGCTGCCCAGAAAGTTTTGACTGTCACACATCTTCAGGACATCCCTTTCTGACCTAAAACCAATCAGACAGGACTAGGTATTGCATTTGTTTCCAGAAAAGCAGATTACTATAAATCTTCAGGAATTACCAAATTTGAGTTGACGTTGGGATGTATTTCTATACAGATGAGCCTTTGCAAAGTCCAGCACTCACTGGTAAGGTGCAGCCAGGTCTTGGCATTAATCACTACCACAGATCTGTCTCACAAAATACATGGGCAGCTATTCCTGCCCAGGCAAATGTGACAATCAGTCCCCTGACCCAGTAAATGCTGTGACCAAGAGAGGTTTCTAATAAAGGCCTGGGGATCACAGCCTGTACAGTAGGGACAGCTTTGCTGGATTAGAAACCTGATTAATGGCCTCAGGGGAGATTAGAAATTGCTATTTTGAGAGGGGGTTTTCATAGCAGGCTCTGTGTAATCGCCAGTGCCAGCGGGACGGCCTGGCTGTTTTCTGGGGGAGCCGACATTTCTGGGAGCCCCGGGAGGCCAGGCCAGGGAGAAACATTTGTCTCTGCTAATAGCTGTGTTTATGTTTGCTGCAGAGCTCATCGCTGGCTGACCACAGCAATTACACGGGGGAGGGATATTTACAGGTTTTAACTCTGAAACAGTGAGCAAACAAGGCAAGATAATCATTAACTTCGGGAGCTGTTAACCTTCAGTGTGAGTTTTGGCCAGTAAAGGAGAGATCTGCCAGAGCAAGGTCTCTATTTTAGTAAACATTGAAAGAATGACGTGAGAAAGCTTTTGTTTTTGTATATTATGAGTAGGTAATTAAAGGGCATTAGTGTGTGTCTCCAGCCTTGATGCTGTGAGAAACTTTTCATTGCAGAAGAGAAGGATAAAGGGGGAAAAAAAGTACTGTTCAAAAAAAATAATCCATTGGCTTCATCAGCTTGGGAGCAGGAGGAGCAGGGGCAGTAAAGCACAGCATTGCTATGGGTCTGCAGCTCATACATGCTCATTTGCTGTTGATTATCATGCCAAAAAAAATTTGAATTTAGACCTAAAAGTTGCTGCAGGAGCTTAATCAGTAAAGCAGCGATAGTTCAGGAGCAAAGAGCAGCACTGTGTCCTCTGCCCCTGAGGTTCAGGGACCAGCCATGCTGGCTCCCAGCACAGGGCTGCACACCCAGCCAGGCAGGGTGGGAGCACAGTGGTTCCCTCGGGTTGGTTCAGCACTAGATCAAACACCGTGAAATATCTGTCTCATGCCTGACCACAAATCGTTATTGCTGCCCCTTGGGTAACACATTCTGTGGGGGAAAGAAGAGGAACAACGAAAAAAACAAAATCCTCTAGACTTTGGACTGTTATGGGTATCATAAAAAGTGGGGAATTGAGGAAGGAGGAAGATGAAAGAGGAAGAAAGAAAGGGAAGATAATTTAAGTGGACAAGCAGAAGTGGATTTTCAATCTTATCAGTTATAGTTGATAACAAAGTGGAGCGTGCCAGCCAGTCAATAGTGCTTGTTTGACCATCAGTGGGAAACAGATGATGAATTCATCTATAAGGAGATTATGGCCAGAGGAGCCTCTTGCCCCAACGAGCAGCTGCTGGGAGCTGTGGGTTGCCAGCCCGGCCTGACCTCGGGCAGTGCGCAGGAGGCTCCGCTCGCTGCCCAGCACAGGCTGTTCGGGCAGGGGCACATCCTTCTCCGCAGGGCACACAAAAAGCAGCATCATTTGCCATTTAACGCAAGGCATGGAGAGGGATAGTTTGGGGAGAGGCCTGAGGTGTCACAAAATGTCACGTTTTCCCACGGATTAGCACTTGTGCCTGCTCTGCAGGGCAGGCTGTCAGAGCCGCACCGATCCAGCTCTTTCCTGGGCAGAGCCACCCTCGCAGCACTCAGCGGTCGGTCCTCACCCTCCTGTCCCAGTGCCCCACATACCTTTCACACACGAGCTTTATGGCGCTCAGCATGTGCCCCTCTAAGTGGTTTCACAGTGTTCAGCAGTTCCAGTTTAACACAATAAAGGTTTACTGTGATAACATCAGCAGGTTTCCCCTGCGCATGGCAGAGAATCTATTAACATTTGTTTAGGAAATATATTTGTTTAGGAAAGCCCCCCCAGTCCTCAAAAGCACATGCTTTACAGCTTCAACCCAGCCCCCAGATGTAGCAATTTCCCCTGGGCCCAGTTGCAAAACAAGCTGCTCTGGCCCTTGGCAGCCCTGCTCCCTGTCACAAGATTCCGGACTTCTAGTGGGCTTTTAAAGAAAGTTTTGGAAAAAAGTTTGTTTGTACAGGCAATGCACAGAGCTCCTGCAGTTGGGGTTTGGATTTTTTTTTCCTTTCAGTGTTACACCTCTGAGGAAGTGATTTTGTATGATCCTGTGCTGAAACATGTTGAATAATCTTTTCTGCAGAAAAAAGCTTATACGATTTCACCTTTAAATGGACAAATACCTCAACTCACAATTCAAACATAGCTACTAGTGCCACTCAGCCAACAGCTAAAAAAAGTCCCAAACCTTTTACCATAATCCGGCAGTTTAATCCACTGGACTTTTAACTCTACAATATTTGAAACATCAGAAAAACATTTCAGATGCCCAATACTGCATTGCTGCTCTGTCATAAGCTCCAGGTCCCAAACTGGAAGGTTTTGACTATGTTGTAAAACTAATTTCTATCAAGTGTAAAAGAAAGCAGATAATCATAGCTGATCACATCAAAAAGATGTTCTGAAAATTAAATAACATTCACAACTCCTCAGGCAGGTACAGGGCGAGCCATGATATTTCATGCCAGAATGGACTTTGCATACATGTACATGTCTTAATGTCAGGATGCAAACTCTATTTTGAATAAAGAGTTAGTTTGGCCCTGCTATTGTTTTTGCTTAAACTAGAAATCACTGAAGTCTATTTGGGCAAGAAAGTAAGTTGAACTATGCTTACTATTAAAATACAGAAATGAAAAATCTACTCATTAATTCATTAAACACTGAAAAACATGTATTGTCTGCTTTCTAGAGTGATCTTTACTAAGTAAAATCTTCAGGCAATCAGGTTAGCACAGATTAAACTGCTGCCAGGATCACAGAGCACCTCAGCTCCTCAGCCCATTCAGCAAGAGTATCGAAATGAATGAGCCAAACCCTGAGAACAGCTCAGCCTCTGCTAGAGGAGAAACAGTTAATGCTCGTCAGTGCCATGGCTCAGCAGAGCTGCTTCACAGCCAGGAACTACTTTGTCCAGCCCCAGTTAATCCACAGCTGCTGTGTCTGCTGGAGGTGAGTGCCAGCAGCAGCACAGGTGCTCACTCCCTGCTCGGACCCATCTGGGGCAGAGCCAAGGGCAGGGAGCAGAGGAAGAGACAAAAGTGGAAAGAACCTCACATGGGCAGTGACCCAACTGGAGCCCTGAGCAGAGGATAAGCTCAGCTCTGGTTGTGGCTGTTCTCCAGTCCAGGCTACCTGGCCTCAGGCAGTACAGACCTACTGCTGTCCCCAGCCACAACTGCAGGGCTTGGGGCATGGGGGAGAACCCTGAACTACACCACTGCCCAGTTACTGAAATTTAACAGGGGCAAAAAGACAGCTAGTGGAAGGTTCTCAAGCTTTGGATGAGGCACCTGCCCATCCGTGTCTATCTGGAAGTCAATATCCTGGTGTTTTCCAGCTGGTAAGACAAAACACTGGAGTTCACATTGCCAAAATGATTCTGGTAACCCAGTTGCTGACAGTTAGTGTTTTTATAGCCCCTCTGATACACCAAAATATAATGGGATGTTATTACGAACATCTCAAATCCAAAAGATAGTTGCCCTTTGGACCTTTATTGCTTCAATTGGATCCTGTCAAAAGGTAAATTTTTATACAATGAAGACCATACATCTCACATTAAATGCCACTTTATCCCTAGAGTTTGGGAGTTATGTCACACCTGGAAAGATCCTTATTTCATGTCCCTAAGACAGCACTTCAATAAGAAAAAGGGTAGCTGGCTATCTTCCATTTTCTCAAGATGGAAATAATATGTTTGATCTTGCATGAAGAACATCCCTCTCCCTTTGTGAGACGAAATGATGGATTATTGAAGACACCACATAAGTGTGCACTGAATGACTTCATTCTGAGCCTCAGGCAGTCCAGAGGGATCATATCACTGACAAGACCAATAATCTGATCAGAGGAGCTACAGGAGTTCCTCCCAGCCAAAGCAGAATGAACAGAGCACTGTGCTCAGAGTGCTCCTCGGGTCTACAGCTGATCGAACTGACACAACCAAAAGCACATCCACACTTCAGTTCCCCTCAGGACTGACTCTCACTATGCAGAGGTCCCACAGCTGACTCAAGATAGGCAAATGCCATAATAGTAGCAACACAAATTCCTGTAGTTTGGAAAGATTTGTAAAGGAAAAAAAATCCCAAATGTTTTGTGGCAGTCCTAAAACCACATAAAAATCAGATTCAACCCATTTACAAGTTTTTAAGAGCCACTAAGAGCACTGTCTTCTCTCTCTGGCCCTACCAGAGGATAAAGCCTGACAACTCAAGTAGCAAGAATAGACAGCACAAACCAACAGGTAACCCAACAAAACAATTGAAAGCTTTTATTGTGATACCTTGAATAGATACAATATAGTGAAACAACAAATGATGTACAGTATTGCAAGGACAAAACAGCAACACAGCCATGTCACCTGTAAAAGAAAGCGTTTTAAAGAGTTTAAGAAACAATGAGGCACAACTCAACTGCCATTTATGACTCATGCTTTAGACCTTAAACCACTTGTAACAGTCCTTTTAAAAGAAACCTCTGAAGCATCTGTTCCTTTTCCAGTAAGTGTTTATATTGCTGGTTGGCTTAACACGAGTCTCAGTCCAATAAAGAAGTCCAATAAAGTGTCCGAGAAGTTTAACAATAATTTGACAGCTTCTTCCTCTCATGGCCAATATCCAAGGCTGGAGATGAGTGAAGTTTGGTCTGTGAGTCTGGAGGTCACTGCTGCTGCAATCTGGCTGCTGAGATGAGCGGGCAGGAGGAGCCCTACGAGCAGCATTTGGAGGGAAGTGCGTGGCCCACCAACCCTGGCACCCGGCCCTGGGGAACTCTTGCACTGGTGCACCAGTGGGAAATACAGATGACCTTTGGTTCTGGGTGCAGTGGGGACTCAGTCTGAACCTCTGCGGCCAGTTTTTAACTCAAAGACGTCATAACCCATATGATTTCCCAAGGACTGCAAGCGCACCACCAACACTGGTCATTATGCTGGGCCGTGCTACTGGGACATTACAATGGAGCTGTAACAATCTTCCTTCACACAGTTTGCCATTGTACAGCTTACAACCAACAAGGGAAATTCATATCCTGGCCCTTGTAAATGGCAGATGAAATGAAGGTTTCCAGGCCACTAAAAACATACAGCAGGAGTGGTTAGGCTGAGTGGTCAGCAATCCCTCACCAAATTCTGCAGCTGATTTCACAGCAAGTTTGCAAGGTGACAGAATTTTTATATATGGCAGCATTGCCTTCTAGTAATCAAAAAGGTACTTAAAGTAACCAGCCAAAGAAGAACTCTAGGGTTTGGAGGCAGACTCAGTTTCAGAAAACCATTGTTACAACCATTATTTTGGACCTAGACAGAGAATGTGTGGTCAGATTACTAAAGTCACACCAAATTATGATTAATTACTTTAGGACAGGCGTGGCTTTAGAGGTTCAGTGGAAAAAAAAACTTTCAATACATGTACATTTTTGCTAGCAAATTCCTATGCATCCCAATGAACATTTCTTCTAAGCCAGCTCATAGTCAGTTCATTTGGTCCAAGAAAGAGCCAGCAAGAAACAAAGGTTCACAAAAGCTTTTTGTTACAATTTATAAAAAACAAAATACAAAATAAATGTTAAGACCAAAAATAACCAGTACAAGTAACAAAAGTGCTCAAGTTGGAGGGGAAGTAAACTTGCCCAGAGCAAACACATACAAACTTTAAATATAATCTTTAATATATTACAAAAATTGGTTAGAGGGAAAATGCTTTAGTAAAATTTTTTTTCAAGTAAGTTTATTTTTCTTTCAAATGACTGCTGGAGGGTTCAGTGACCAGACTGACCTCTTCACATCAGCCAGCAGTCATTGCTATCTGGATTCAACTTTCACCAAAACCATTAACAAGAATTCTCAATATCTTTATGAGGGGATAAAATAATCATTGATGCTGCCAAAGAACACGGGAAGAAAATGCACATATTCCCTCAAAAGAATGACCCTCAAGAATTGTTACATGGCAGCATAAAATAGTGATTCTGTACTAGTCCTACTCTTTACTCCTTCTAAGCATCCACTCTTAATAAAAAACCAAAAGAATATTGCTTTGTTTGGTTCTCTTGAAAGCCATAAACATCACATATAGGTCATTAACTCTTTATGCCAGTAGTCTGAAGCTCTATGTGCTAAGCACTTGAAGTCCCAACCTTTGGCATCAAAGTTAATTAAGGTTTTGGTGAAAATGTCCAGTTTGAAATATAAATAATGCACTGAAGAAAGAGGTTGAATTTTTAAGAATAAAACTGTGTTACAGACAGCATTAGCTTACTAACAAGAGCTAGCCAAACCCCCAATTTTGGAGAGAAAAATCTTTAATACTTTACATATTTTCTTTAATTTCAACTCTCTCTGGAAAAGCAGCCATTACTTTTGCCTTCAGTCCAGTGTACTGCCTCAGCAAGTCTGTAGCCAGGAAATAAGAAAAGCCCAAAGATACACAAACCTCACACAAGCTGTTCACAAGTATCAACATTGCAACAGGACTTGGAAGCCAACACAAACTTTTTGATGATAGAAGTTTCAGTGCCTTCCTTGTTGGCAACATACATTGCAATGGTGGAAAACAAAATCCCAAGAATTCCAGGTCAAAAACAGCACGAGACAGGCAACACCCAAGCCCATCTTGCATCAATGACATTGTTAAAAACGAGACCTGACGTGAACACAAAGTAGCAACATGTAAGCTACAAAATCCAGACTGAACATAACTGTACCACCTCAGGCCTCTGGACTGAAACCCAACAGCTTGAACTACTTCTCTAATTCTTACATTTTTAATTCATGGATATCGATCATGACAACATCTGGCAGGCAGTTTAGCCAGCCTGCATCACAGAGAATGTGTACACCTGGGAGAATGCTCTTCTCACTCGCCACAAAAACACTGGAAAGCTGGTTTTAAAGATTTGTATTGCCCCTACCCATTGGCATGATTTTTCATGTCTGACAATTTCTAAAGTGCAGCAGAGTTCAGAAAGCCTATGAGAGATTCCCAAAAACAGAACAGCAGCAGCAGCACCTGTGATTAATTTCACAGGTGCCATATTAGAATTGTTATTGAGAGAAAGAGATTTAGTATTGCAAGGCTTCTGTATTGTTCAGTTATAGGACTTATGTAGTGTTAAAGGTTTTTGTTTTTTGTTTTTTTTTTCCAAACAGTTTTTCCTCAAGCATTAAAAGGATTAACATACAAAAAGTCTGTTCAATTTGAAAATTAAGTTAGCAAATTTATGTAGAGCATTTCTTTCACAGTTGCTCAGTTTGCATACACAGATACCAACAGCTCATATTGTGCATATACTTTCCAGAAGTTTCTCTCATTAACTGATTCCATTAAAGAAACAGCATGAGAACAAAAGAGAAGGTGAGCTTCATATAAACTTTTATTATAAAAAGATACTTGGGGATGATTTAGCCAGCAAACCAGGAAAGCCTTTCCCCACCCCCGAATTTTAAAAACTATCTTGCTATTTTATTTTATGAAAAAACAAGTCAAACTTCCCTTCCCTCTTATTACTCCTCCTTTTCCTACAGGTACTATAGTAATTTTCATGTCATAGGCTCTGGCCATTTCTCACAAAAATAAATATTTTTGTTCAAATGTAGCAGAAGCAGAAGACTTCAACAAGTTTCCTTGACAACAACCTCTTTGTCCAGTGCATTCGGACTATACATGTAAATGGAACCAGCCATAAAAATTTACTGATGCACAAGTCCCTGTTACTGGCAAAGGTACAGTACCAAAACTTCGTTTTTTCCTAATATATCAACTAATTTTATTTTTCAAAATAGAAGATGCATATATTTTTTCTGTCTTTTTAATCTTGCAAGTTATAGTTTTATAAATTTTTTTATCCAGCAAACTCCTTAGGGAATATGATGGTCTTAAAGGACCATGTTCTATAGCATTATTGATTTTAAATCCTTCTGTGTTATTTCATTAAGATAGCAAATCTCTGGCATAACCTTTCCTAACAACTTGAGACCTGCTAACTTCAGTCAGTGCAATTGAAATATTTTTTGAAGTGAGCACTGTACCTTTAACCAATTCACCTACAAGATGTACATAGGTTGTGGTACACTCAAATTGAAAAAAGAAATTAATAACTACAATACTGCATCCTCTTCACTGCCAAACACATCAGAAAATGCTACATATAAAAAAGCACCCCATCCCATACATTCTTTCAGACTGCTCAGGTACAGAACTTCTATAGGACTGGAGTGTAGGTGTTTAGGCAAGAAGCATGCACAGCAGAAGTAGCATTAAAGGCATAGGTCAGAGAGATGCTAACCAGTAAAATCTGTTTTCAATTAGTGAACTGTTTCTCTAGTCTGAGAGAGTTTAGAAAAAGGTCATCCAAAATGTTCCAAAACAACTGTTCACACAATAATACACGTACAAAAAGAGGGAACTTACACAAGGAGAAAAGGCAAACATGGCCTGAAATAGCCACTTACACTACACTACTCATTTGTGAGGTTTCAGAGTTCAGTGATATTCTCAGGGCCACTCTAGCCAAGCTCTTCCTTTACTTTGCAATAGTCTTTGTAAAGCCTGTTCCACGGAATATAGTCCAAACAGAAGGAAAAAGGTTGTGGTTCACTCCCAGCCATTGTCTTTTATCATGTGGGCAAGTTCAATGATAAATTTTCCTTCTTTGTATTTCTGACTGCTCTCAAAAGCATGTTCCTGGAAAGGGAAAAAAATCAAGACAACACTGAATTAAGCTCAGGAAATGAAGTATTTTAAACTTTAAGCTTACATTAAAAATACAAACCAGGAGCCATTACAGTTAACAACCCACATTGGTTACACTGAGTAAGGGGCGGGAGGGAAAAAAGAGGTTGAAAAGCAGTGAGAAGGAAACAGAAGCAAACTTCTCCTAAGTGGAATCAGCAGATCTACTGCACGGATCTTGCTGTAGAACTGTCTATGTTCTTTCTCTGCTTAGGGAATTTTAATGCTTTTTAAAGTGAAGGTTGGGAAATGGCATGTTATATGTGTTATTTATTTATTCCTAGAAGTAATGAAAAGAGGAATGCAAACCTCTTCAAAAGCTCTCCTCTATATTCATCATCACAGGGAATGCATTAGGAAAACTCCTAAGATCTGAAGCTACACTGAATCAGTGAAAATCCTACCCAGAATCTAGTATTTTCAAAACCTTCAACTTCCAACACAGCTGCAAGTACACAGGTAATTTTTCAAACAACAGAATTGAGTCCACACTATTTCTAAACAGTGTAATATGCTCAGTACCATTTACTGTAATTAATATTTTTGCTGTATAACCAAGTTTTGCAATCCAAGACACTACAGACTCACTCTGACAATTTCTCCCACCTGGTTTAGTGCATGTGTGCTTGGCAGTCTTGCAAAAAAGATTACCAAACACAAAAATATTAGATAGCTGTAATAGCACCTATAGCTCATGCTGATTTGCAGTCCAGAGTTAAGTTACTATTTGCTACAGCATTTCTGCAGATGCAAGGAAGCACGACTATATTAGAGCCTGATGTACACAAAAGCACCAGAGCTAACTGACCTAAACCAGAAGCAAAGGTGCTACTCAAAAATCTGTGCTTCAACATACAAACACTGACTGAGGATTTAAGTATATTACTTACATATTTCCATCCAAGAGTGGTTTTACAGTTTTCACAATAGATATCTGCTACAGCATGTAAACCTGTCAGAAGAACTCTCTCCTCTGCTGGACCACAGCCCACATTTACCCTGGAAAAAAGAGAGAAATTATGTTAACAGATGAGTGTGTTTCTTTTCTTACTGTTCCCTACCCTTTTCTCCTGCAGACAAAAAATAGTTTAAAAAATGCCTAACTCATTCAATGCTGCAGAAGTAACTTTCTCAGTTACACTGAGCAGAAGGACAGGAAGAAAAAGGGTTGTTTTTTTGGTTTTAAGTGGCTGTGGTGTCACTGTGGGTGATACCAACTTATTCCCAGCAACAAAGACAAGCTAAATAGTTAAACTTGCAGGGAACAGAACACTACACAGTAACTGGACACTTCTACAGTTTCAGGCTTTACTTCAAAACCAATTTGAGACCTCTCTAATGGAAGTCTGTACCCAGTGAATCAGCACCAACAGCTGAATTTAGAACCAGCTCCAAAATAGCAGCAAGAAAAAAGCCTCATAAATATTTCTTTGCTACAGATCAGCAGACAAAGTTCTGATGAACGAACAGCAATTTCAAAACAAAACATCCCATGAAGTACTGCATCAAGCCAGTTTTTCCACAAATGAGTCTGTGCAGAAAACATGAGGCACGACTAAACCAAGTTTTCAGACGGTTTTAAACAAGAGCAAAATTTTGCCATTTTTGCTGTTGTAGTACCAGATTCTTCCTATTAGAATTATAGCAGAAATCCCAGGTCACCACTGAACAACTACATATTAAAAGAATTTCAAGGATCTGCAATCAAATCCTTTGCAGTTACAGTTCCATTCTCCTGGTCAAAAATAGATCAGGACACTCAACTGTATCTCTTTTTCAAAATGCTACAACACAAAAAACTGCTGAAAAATAAGGACAAAAATGCAATCCTGCATATTAAAAACTTAAAATACACCCACTAACAAATGCAAAGAGCCTATCAAGGGAAGGACGTGCCTAAGATTGCAAATATTAGGCTTGATAAGATCACAGAGACCTTTTGCCTCTAGCACATTGCAATATTCAAGGTCATTTAATTTTCATTTACTGAAACATTAACCCGTAAACGTATCCAGCTGTCAGACTGGGAAATTCTTTAGACCACAGCAGAGTTGTCTAAAGAAAATCTACAGTCACTCAATACCTTGTGACTTCTGGAGTATCTCAGAATGGCAGCTCCTGCTCAAGACAGCTACCATTACATACACAAAAAGAATTTCACAGTTACACACACTCCTAATCTTTCAGCTCTTAGCAGAATTACTTAAAATGTAAGATAAACTCATATACGTGCACAGGAATGCTTCAGAATCAGCCCAGTAGCTCTTTAATAACTATTGCTGGTGAGTAAAACCAGCATTGAAAAGAACAGGGCAAAGTACAGCCACATTAATTCCTACTGTTTTCCCTCTGGGAAGCATAAAGTTACTCTCTGCAGGTGGTGTGCAGTACCAGAACCACATACTTACACAGAATTGAAGAGGTAGGCTCGTCCCTGGCTTCCCTGGAAGGACTGCATTAAAAAAGAAAAAAAAAAAAAAAATTAAAAATGCACATGTTAAAAAACACAAGCCCCACCAAACAAACAACAACAAAAAAAACAGTTCCAGAAGGGTATGTAAGTAAACATACAATGCTAATACAGATATGAACTATTTTGGATGAATTATTTCATAGGAAAGTCTAGTCAGACAATTTTTCACCTACATTAGATTTTCAACCATTATTTTATTTCACTTTGTCAAGTGCTATTGCTCAAAACTCAATATCCATAACACAAGCAAAACATAGTTTTTTCCTACCCCTCTGCAAGATATCAATTCTCATTTTCCCAGACATCCTTCATGCTAATTGAAATAATCTGCTTTTAACTCAAAGGGAATTACTCCCATCTCCTCTGTCTTCCCCTGCTGCAGCCAGAAGATGATTTATTTCAATTTCATTGCATCATTTGATATAAGAGCAGTGAAATTCTGGACCAAGCATAAAACCAGCATATTGTACTCAGGAAATGCATCTGATCAGTTTATAATTCACAGATAAGCTCAGCTTCATTTCAGTAAGACAACTGTTACCATCAAATGCCTGACCACAGGCACATGCTTTCAAATCTCTCACACTCCTGACAAATTATGGACAAATGACGACTGTTAGACCTTCTTAGCTGGATCTAAATTAATGTTTTAGTTCAGAGCAGCAGCAAGGTTTTGAATTAAAACCCCTAATCAGCCACACTTACTGGGGGCTGGTTTGGCTTGTGGAGCAGTTTCAGTTCCTGGGAACTGCACCCTTGATCCTTCTGAACCAACTAAACCAGCAGCTCTTCTTCCATGCACTCAGCAGTGTTAATGCAGACACTGACCTGAACCTGTGCTCAGGATGTGAGCTGCAGACATCCTGGGAGAACTTGTGAGCAGACCAGAGCTAGTCACAGGTAAAACATTCCAAACCTATGTCAGACACATCACTGCTTTCATCTGGTTCCCTCTGCATTGAATTACTTGGTAATTTAGATACAGCCATTATTTCCCATCCAAACAGGATCACACTGGAACTGAGATTTTCTTTTTTCTCTTCCATACTGAATTCCATTAAAAAAAAATATCTGTAAACGGTCTTATTTTTTTTCTTTCAGTCTTTCCATTCTCTAACTTACTTTCAAGAAAATTAACTACTTTATCCATGATGCAGCGAAAGTACAATTGTTTTTAAGAATCCTTGTGGTTCTTGTGTTGAACATCACAGACTACCGCCATCAGATAAACATGGAAGGTTTTTGGAAGAAAATATCAACCTGAATACTTTTGCATGGTTTTGGTAGCATCAGGCATGAAACCATAGTCAGAAGGTCTTTCCTGCAATGGATTCCTCTTCTGACATGTATTTAGTCATATCATTACAAGTAATTTGGCACTAAAATAGGTATTTTGCCAGTCTACCAACTAGCAACACAACAGCAATAATTGTTGTCTTTTAATTACTCAGAACAGTTTGCAAAAAAACCCCCACCTTGTAAAAAGAAAAGGCATATAAATTAATCCTTTTTGATCAACACTAACCAGATTATATACTGCAATAAAGAATGTTTAAAGAAATCCCTGACTATAGACTACTCCAGTTAGCAATAGTGGCAGAGTAGTTACATGCAGCCCTTATGTACTTGTAAAATCTTTAATATAAGATGAGAAATTCTCCTTAACGGTTTATAGCACTAATATTTTATTATTTTAGCAACCATTTAAAAGAAGTATTGAGAGACCAGAAGAAATGGCCTCAGGTTGCACCAGGGGAGGTTTAGGTTGGATACCAGGAAACATTTCTTCACCAAAAGGTTTGTCAAGCATTGGATCAAGCTTCCCAGGGCAGTGGTGGAGTCACCATAGACACAGATGTGGCACCTGGGGACATGGTTTAGTGGTAGACTCATCACTGTTGGGTTTGAGGTTGGACTTGATGACCTTACAGGCCTTTTCCAACCTCAGTGATTCTAAGGAAGTTCCACCTTTAGCAAAGACAAAAGAAAAAGCACTGTCTCCACCAACCAGAACTACAAGTCTTCTTTTTCACCAGGCAAGGAAAACCAGATAGGCTGTGCAGGACAGTGAAAGCTGAAACTTCAGGTGGGACTGACCCTGAAAAGGGGAGACTTGCTTGAGGACAGAGTCTGAACAGCTCTGCCAGAAAGTAATTCATCCTTACAGCTGCCTTTGAAACAAACAAACAAAAACCTGACCACTAGTTCAGTTCTCCTGAGATACTTAAACACGTCACAAAACTGGCAGAGGTGCAGACCTACACTCTGCAGTTCCTACAGAATCACCAGGACTCTCTAGACTAGAGCCAATGGGAAACAGAGAATGCTAACTGCAGGTGAAAACAAAAACTCTTCAGATACTCTTAAAAACTGCCTATTAACAAATGAGTAACTAGCCTGGGTGAACAACACGTTAATTTAGAGAAAACTACAAACATGCAACTCCAAAATTTAAGAAAGGGTAAAGGAAACACTTCAAAAATCCTCTTATTCAGTAAGAAGTAAACATAAAAATAGAACTTCCTTGTTTCATGTACCTGAAATTATTAAAAAGAACTTCCAAAGCCATGATGACCATGGTATTTGGTTAAGCTACCGTAAAAATTCTTAAAATGAAAAAAGTTGCAGCCATTTCCCCTTGTTTTAAAAACTCCATGTTGTGAATTAGAATTCACAAATCCTTTTTCAAATAGCACCAAGAAATACTCTCTATTAATCATGTGCTAGTTTCTCTATTTATATGTAATTACACATGCCAATTACATACAAATTGGGGTGTTTTTTTCTGGTCCTACATAATAATTTTTAGACTACTTATATGCCATACCTGAAGTTCCCTGGCAGGCTGGGGAAGAAAAGATTCCAGAAAAAAAACAAGAGTCAGGAGATCTTCTGAACGATCTTATGCAATTATTTCTGCCAAGTTTATGTTTAGTCTTGACTTAGTATCACCTAATAAAAGCTCTCCTTTGACCCTGCATTTTTCAAAATTAAGCAGAGGGCAGTAACAGGATGCCAGGAATAGCACAAAAAGCAGCTACTCCCCTCTCTTGTTTCATAAGCTGAAAAAAAAATCAAGCCAAATGAAATACAAACCACTGGTTGGAAAGCACTGCTTTAGTTGTTTTTCTTTTCCTAATATATTTTTAAAGATGACTTGACTTTTCTTGCACCCTTTGCTTTGTTGCCCTAGATATACTGTAGTCTCCTAGGCTTATTTTCCCTCAGAAATGGCCATTACCTTTTAATTTTTAGGATTATCAAGGTAGACTGGAGGGAGCAACACAGAATCTTTTCCTGTGACAATGATTTTAGGAAGTCTGTCCACAAAAATCTCACTGTGAAAAGCTTCTCCATTCCAGCCTTGCTTCCCATTCCCGGAGTATGACTGATGCATTTGATACCATCTTTTCTTACCTACACTCGTGTTTAGAGGCGAAGGATTGTATTTACATGCCACAGAACACTTGTTCCCATGCCCAGCTGTAAAAAGCAAGTTCCTCCATGTTTACATCACTCAGGTAACTCGACAGGAACCTGCAGCAACTTGTGTAACTGCATTCTGGAACATAGAATGTGGGTCCAGGCAACTCGGACTTCCCCTTAAAACCAGTGCCCAGCCACATCATCATTGAGCACTGAACAGTCTGCACTCCAGCCATGCAGAACTCTTACACACTGACTGGAATTAGAAGCACTGCAAAGATATCAACTTTTAAATTCCCATGCCTTTTAATTTTTATTATCAATCTCTTGTCAGCACTTGGCAGTCAGTTTCTTATTCACATGAACAGCTGATATTTTTCCCCAAAACTGTATTCAAACACCACAAAAAGGTATACATCTGTCACAGAGGCATTCTCTTAATGGTGTGAGAAAGATTTGTTATCAGAGTTCTACTTTCTGATGCAGCCTACTACTAGAAATGAAAAGAGGACAACTCAGTTTGGTGCTTTAGCTCCTAGCTAAGCTTGTAACTTGGCTATAAACAGAGTATTCTGCATAACCAGAAAAAAATTAATACTGAACATTTGCTTTTACCAGCACAAGGTTTCTCACACTCTGCACTGTATGATTCAGTTACACTGATATGAATTTTAAAGGACTGACAGGTTGAACACCTTGTGTGTCAACTCCTCAAAGAAAATGAAAGAAAGTACTTTAAATGGCAATGTCAAGGACTAACAGGCACAACTCTTCAAACCAATCTCCAGACAAACCACTCTTCAATAGAATAAACATCACCTATGCAAACACTAACTTTGCAACATTTGTTCAGCACTCCCAAGATCATGAACACTATACATAAATCAAAACTAAAGCAGAACATTCTATTCAAACTGAGTCTTATATATGTCTTACCCAGTAAAGAGGAATTAAAAGAGAGTGGCAAGTGTGACCAACTCTCATCAATAATGACTCTCAGCAACGAGGATTTTTACTTAGAAGCTGGGAAATTTATTAGTTCCACTAATATCTGCAGTTGAACCTTACACTTGCTATAAGGCTGGTTTTTTATGGTCCTCAATTAATAATACTGTATTGATTTAGGATTTAACTTATTCCTTAGAAAATCCATATCTTTGACCAGCTGCCCATTTATACAGAAGGATGTTTAAGATCTATCATGTTTTCTTGTTTCAGCACAGCTGAAAGTATCCAGAATGTCTAATAGGATCAGCAGTAATGTCCAACTGTCTTTACAAACTACAGTAAAGTCACCTGCAGGAATGGTTTGGAACTAGGATCTTTTCAAGTCATCTGACAGTTCTCTGATGCCGATACATTGTGTAGTAAAGCAGCTTTTAACGTGTTTCACTTGCACACGCATGCAGAATTCGGTATGATCTATGCTTGTAAGTTAAACTCACCCTTACCTCTAACACCAGGATTAGCTCTTTTACCCAGGAGGAGAGGAAATATCAGTCAAGCAGAACATGTATTTACTGCCCTAAGGCACAGCTGAAGGCATGGCTGGGGGAAGGGATGCTACTGAAAAGCCTATGCCATCAATTATTCCCCAGAGATGGGATTAGATTGCATGGCTAGAGATCACGCTCTACAGCAAATATCCAGGGAAACTCCATCTTAGCATGTATTGGGGGCAAGGCAGGCATTATTCTGAGCAAGTCACAGGGGCATTACCAGTGTCTGCAAGCTACTCGAAACACAGAAATAAAATATTAAAGAAAGAAAATTAAAGAAGTCCATAGGGTTTTATTCAGTTTAATTTTCTTGAGTTTCCTTTCATTTGCTGGAGTTCCCTTTTCAAGCTAAGACAGATCAAGCTGAATCAGTTTTCTGAACAAATAAGCGAATTAGGGAAATACAGAAAATTGCATTTTTTAGGGGCAGCATTCTTGAAGTAAATCAGAAACACAAGTGCTCTGATGTGTGAAATTATCTCCTCAGCAAGATGCAGAGACTGTAAGGATATCTTCTCACTTCCAGACTTACAGCATAAATTCAGAAAACTGAATTCAACCTAAGGTACAGACAAAAAAAATTATCAGGGGAAAACCCCCACATTTGTTCCAGTTGGTGTTTCCCTCACATCCAACTCCTTGATAAAGCAGACCACCAGAGATGCTGCTGCGCAGCTGCATCCTAGGCAAGTTCTAAAAGACTATGATAAATAGGATTTTTTTTTAAAGTTCATTTTCATTCAATTATTTACTGGCTTTGATTAAACGAATTATAAAGTTCAGTATGTAGAGAATAACCTTAAAAAATTCTACCCCAAAAACTGCATGCCTGCAAACATGGCAAATGATATTTCCCCAAAGCGAAGACTTTGTCAGGCAGGACAAGTTATCTTGACCTATGCAGCTTCTTGAATGGATTTCAGAAATAATTATGTCAAAATACACAGAGGAGAACACTTCCCTTGCACTTTCCAACTCCTTTAAGCTTTCAAATCTATTCTTGGATGTTTTCCAAAGATTGCTTCTCTTTCAAAAACTAGGTTCTTCCCCCAGAAGAAAAAAATGAACCCAAAAAACTAGAAGTCTCTTGGAAAAAAATAATTATCACCAGAATATTTATGAAATTGGTGCGGGAACAAAAACAGCCTTCAAGAATACATAGAACAGGCCCATCTATTTTTCTAAATACTCATTATATCATAAGCAAAGGAGGATTACAAATTGAACCAAGCTAAGCACAGCATGTTTACTTAAAGACAATAAACCCTTTAAAAAAATTCCTCTTGATCTCATCAGTTAAATAGTGGAGGACAAAACCACAGATTGCTAAGCAAGGCTAAAAATGTTTTAGCATCTATTTAGGCTTAGGACTCTTCCTTCTCATCAATAATAGAAGAGCAATCACACTGAATGCCTTGGAGAACTAAATTTAAGCACTAAGATCATTCTGTCACCCACAAGGTGCAAGGATTTCCCAGTGCAGTCAATGACAGTTTTATTTATATATATATACACCTTTATGCAGAACTCATTCTTGAAAATATTGACACATCTAGTCTTGTCTGTGACTTCACATGACATTTTTCCCCTCTGGTCAGATATGCTTGGCAACGAATGAGACAGAAGAAAGTGACAGTGTTTATACAAATATCAATACAAAGTAATCCAAATTCTCTCTATTCCCAGAATGAAGGCACACTAAGATTCTTCAACAGTCTTCAAGCAGGTCAACCTTGAGAAACAAAACATCCTTTGCAGTATATCCAACAGGTTCCAAGAGTCCACTGAGTATTTGTATTTTTTTGTAATTTATTGGATCATATCTGAATTTCTAAACAACTATTGGAACTTAGTAGGTACAAAACACTCTCAAGTGCTTTGGAACTTATGCTCTTCAAAGAACATTTGTCTTCTATAAAATTAACTGTTCTTAATAATCACTGCACATTTCCTACTATTACACAACAGTTCAAAATTCAGTGAGGCCTTCCACAAAACTTATTCCAGAATTGCTCCAAGAGCAGCAAATATACAACATTTTATTTAGGCTACAAGAGTGGCAGCCTCCCCTGTACTCCAAGAAGTCTTGTAGAAGTTCTCTCAAAATTAAATTATGTTTGGATTTTTAAAATTATAATTATTAATATATACCTTTTGGTCACTCCCTGTGTGCTGTTTGAACATCTTATATCCACAAAGTGCCTCCTATGGTATCAATTTTAAATCCACTAGCTGCTTCCTATGGCATCAGCTCCTTGCCTTACTCTTCATTAAGACCCATGGTTGGTTGTTCATAGTTTACTTCTCTTCTCTGCCTATAGTCCTGGTAGGATATGATTCTATAAATATTTGCCTCCTAATAGAAATTTTAAAGAGCCATAGGTTCTTCCCCATCTTGTGAACATACTGCAGTGTAGTGATGATTGGTTTATTCCTTCTCATAGCATTTAAAAAATACTTTAATATCCTGACAGACTCTGAAGTCTTCACCAAACAAACAGAAAATCCAGCACTTGCAGACCTGTTAGCAACTCAAATAAGTCATGTCTAAGATGCACCTGACACCACCTCAAACTTACACTTACTCCAGTTAGAAGTCACCTGCAGTTTGTAAGTTCTCTGTATCCTTTAAATCAACAGTTACCACAAGACAACCTGAGAGTTATAAATTATTAAGGCAACTGTTCATACATGTGTGCAGCTCTACAGACTAATGTTTGCCATTATCTCTACTGCCAATGACCTCCCAGTTTGGGGCTCCTAATCTCAACCAGTCCCCTTCCCACACCTTCCCCAAGCTCCTCCCCAGCTGCTGAAAACACAAGGTTATTACAGAGTGAAAACCTCTAGAAACGTATGTTCTAACCACTAACATCATGTTGATTTCAACACCAGGCAACACACCGAGTCCTTTCACAGCTGCAGAGAAAACAAAAGCCACAACTGAATTCACTTGAGCAGGTAACACGTTTTTAGCCTGTCTCATTAATCCGTGCTCTTATTTCTAAGCTATTGCCAAGACTCTTGGTTGCCATTTTATCACCAGCAAGGGCACAAGAAAAAGAGAGCTTTGTGATTCATTCCAGGGCAAGAAAGAGATCCTGCTGCTCAAACAGAACAGAAATAAAATGAAAAGGTGATTCGTGTATGCTGCCATCCTTGTCACACAATTGACATCAACAGTTCCCAAAAGCAGAAGAATTGCAAATCCGTATTGAAGTTGGGTATTCTGAGGATCAGAATCAAAGGGATGATTGACAGAAATATGCAGCACTTTCTGCTTTTCCATGACAGACCAACATTTAAGAGAAACACCACTCAGTTCACAGCATAACTTATCTTTTCATCTTCAAGTCAAAAACCACTACAGTGCCAGGTATAATAAATCCTTATGCCTCAAAGCATATTAGAAAGCCAGTTGGAGCTGCTTTAAATTAGAAGTGCATCACGCATTTTGGCTCATTTTCCCTGACCACACATGAGGAAGAAACAGCCACCACGTACCCAGAAAAGAAGGGGTGAGGGACAACCCCCAAAGGAAGCAGCTACAGCCAGGCATTAAGCAAATACTGTTTGCCTTTATCCGCTGCAGAGGACCTGTGGCATGGGGTTCTGGCATGAAGCATTCTGGTATAGGAAGCATTTGGAACAAAGTGAGAATCTGCAACCAAAAATTGTATTTAGAGAACGTAACACAGAGTTTTAGGTTTTGAAGTAAGGCCTTCAAGGTAAGGCAGTGGGAGGGGAAGTCAGGTTGAACAATCTAAGTCTCTACTCCTTCAATAAATCCAAAGCAGCCCAGGAACCACACTGTTCTTTGTTAACTTTAGATGGTATAGAATCAACTCGCTACACTTCAGGTTAGTTTGTGTTTGTTTGGGTTTTTTTTTCCTGCATCTGAGTAGTTACAGTAACTAGGATTCTAGATATATCAAAAAACCATCTCTAACCTAAGTTCACTGCACATAATGTGCCTCGACTCCCCCACCCTCCCAAGGGCCAGCTGTACTTTTTTTTAATGATCCCAGTCTATCTATTGCTTTGCAGTTGTTTCCATCAGAAGAACTTCTCCCATGTTGGATCATGTAAAGCTTCAGCCTAAGGAAGATGGGTTTTCCAAAGCTATGTCCCAAATACAAGTAAAATAGATGACAAAGTTTTTTTTTTTATTTTAAAAACATACAAAAAATATATTGCACATTTAAATGCATTTCTTTTACCATACAGATTTAGACAATAAAATATGCTTACGAAATCTTAACTAGACAAAATATGAATCAGCTGTCAAATAAGCACATGGTCAACCTGCAAGTACAAATACCTTTGTAAAGTGTTGTCATCAAAAATTAAGGAAGCCAGAAATCAAGCAGAATCCACCTCTAACACCCTTTCCAACACCATTAGAAACAACTTAGAAGAAATTATTTGTATTTACTACAGATTTTTTGAAGAGTCCCCTATGTTTTCTTTGAATTAAAAACCTGATTCTTAACATTTGGAATTATTTATGAAGCTGTAAAATGAACACAGGATTTGCTTAACATATCCGAAGTATTCTGTTGACCAAAGCTCCCAAGCCCTTGGAGAAAACTGGTTCATGTAGCAAATGTGGCAGCTTAGCTGGCATGCAAAACCTAAAGTCCACAAAAAGAAGAGCTTCCTATTAAGTATGTGCTTGGATTGCATTTTCTCAATGAATTAATACATCCTAAGAGACTTGTAGAAAAGTCTTTCTTCCTGTAGGTATCTACAACCTGAAGTTCAGGAAAGATTAAGCCCTCCCAGTATTTTTTGGCCCAGAACAGAAAGTGAAAAATGAAACTGAGTGCTTTTAATTTAGAATCCAGTGGTGCCCAAAAGGCCTCATACTCAAATTCTGAAATCAACATGGAAAAAAATGAAATTCAAGTAAAAAAAAATTGTATGGGGAAAACCTATTATTGCCTGATAGCCCTTGGATGAGCAAGCAGGTATACTTTCTCCTCACCCAAAGAAAACCTAAATTCAGAAGTAGCAGCATTTTCAAGCCCTCCCATCTCTTCAGCACTGAAGAGCAGCATCACCTCAGTGCTGCTGAACCCACAAACAGGCAGGAGCAACAAAGAGAACTTTCAGTGTCAAACCCTTTATAACTAACTTTATTTGACAAAACAGTTATATAGAGAACATTTGGAATTAAAAGGTTTGAAAAGCAACTGAAATGTTTTCTCCATGACAGCATAAAGCATAATTTAATCAGGAGTTTGTTTGGAGCAAAGAATGAACCAGTCTGTCAAGTATTTATCCCAAACGTCAAGCTTTCCTACATATTTCATACATCACAAGTCTTGGTTTCTTCTAGCAACAGGGAAGAAGGGCAGGCCTATCCTGTTTCAAGGTTCCACCTATTCTCTAAGCTCAGACAGTCCAACTATTTTGAACACCTCTGGCTAATCATATTCCTTAGGAGCTGGTAGACAGCAAAAGCGTGTTTACAGATTCAATAACACAAGTGGAACACTCTGGAAACAGACAGGTTTGTGACCTTCAGTCCTACAGAGTCAAAAGAAATCTCCATCTGGAATAACCATAACCAGAACAATTTCTCTACCCAGAGATCCAGGCTTTCTTCTGACAGTTTTCCTTAGCAGGCTTTTCAGATACAACAGCTCACAAATAGTACCCACCTGAGAGCAGACACAGGTTGTAACATGGGAAATGTATTAGATCAACCTTTATGCCACATTCAGAAGGTTCCAGAATATATCCAGTTCTTAGTACACAACATGTATGACCTAAGAGTGAACCCAGGGAAGATACTTTGAAGTATGCATCAATTTGCATCCCTTATCTACTGGCAGTGGTGTCACAGTGACAACCATTTTGGTTAAGAAATAATTCACGAGGTCTCTAAAGAAACCACTTGCCTTGGAGATCAATTCATCGTGATTGGCGAGATGGGCTCTGCAGTGGATACAGCTGTAGGTTCGATGACAGTTTGGCAGGTAAGCCTGGAACGTTTTTGATTTTGTCATTTTTACCATCTCTGCTGGTGGCTCCTCACTCAGCTCAGGGCTGGCACTTGAAGAATTACAACTTTGCTGAACTCGCTGACAAAAGAAACACTGGAATATGCAAGCAAAAGCCGTTGTTGTTCTGGAGTGTGTGTGGCACTTTCCACACAAATGACAGAGGAGAAACAGTCACAACCTGTAGGTGAAAAGAGCAGAACAATTAGCAGCTTACAAGACCAGAGTTAACTTGTTATTCAACAAGTCCAGCCATAAAGCAAAGCGTTATTTGGAGCAAATGCCTGGCTGCACTACAGCCCCCTTTTTCTAAGGAGCTGCGCAGTTCAAGTTCCATTCAACACAGCAAAAAGCAGTTCTGTTCCACTAATGGCTTCTACTCCATCACACTTCTAATGAGGGACAAGATTCAAACAGTTCTCCACGAAACACAAGCACTTCCTACATTATACCAGGTGTAGCCTTTAAGACATCCATGCAGAAAATCCCACTGAAAAGGCAGGGAAGGAGAGGAAGTTAATTTGTCTTTGCAGTTCTAGTAGTCAGTTCCAATATAGCAAGCAACAAGGAAAGGAATCTTGGAAAACACTTGTTCTGTTCAACAGTAAATATATTTTATATATTTGCACTTCAGTTTTCAGCAAAAATCTTGCAGGATCACATCTGGCTTTAAGTCAAATACCAAGATGCTGCCACCCTATTCAGAGATCCTGTCTACTCCTTCAAGCTCTGCAGAATTATGCCTTTAGGCAAAGACCTTCTTAACTGGTGTCCTGATCAAAGCTAATTAGGTACTTCCTCACTGTACCAGAATAGTCTAATGGAAGCCACCGAACCCACAATCTGATACTGAAGCGAAATTCTGCACAGAGAACACCCAACTGCATCCTTAGTCCTCAGAGTGCATTTCAGAGACATTACATGTCAGAGCATGCCAGAGCCTCCTGCTGTGCTGGAAAGCAAACCTTTTTAGTTGGCCTGAAAATGAAACAGATGCTAAACACTGATAACATCTCCTGGTCTGTTAGAGGCTAGCAGTTCCCAGGCTATGTATGCACCGTGCTAATGAGCACTCCCAACACTGCACAGTCAACTTATGTCATCGGCTGTCAGGTGACTGCCTGAGTAGGTCAATAGCACAGACAGAAATGAGAGACAATATAAGGAATATACAGTATGCTGTGTGCAGGGCAGCACTAACCTCTCTTCTAGCAGTAGGATCCCGGTAATACAGCTAGAGCAGATTGTGAAAGCCACATAAATTAAAGCCTGTCTATAGGAAGTAGTCACTGTGCTTCAAAAGAAGCCTTGAGAAAGCAACCTGTACAGCAGGCCTAGCACATGAGACAACCACAGCAAAACTTAAAAGGGTTTCAGTTTAGATATTTTTTTAATGCTAAGCACGAGAAAGCTCAAACTACTGAAAGACTTGCTAAAGAAAATTTCTTACACAAAGAATTGCAAAGGCAGAGATAAGCCAAAAGCAAGACACATAACATACAACAGGCAATCCAAAAAAATAAAGCAAGAATGGGAACAAGGTGTCATCCAAAGCATGGATCTACACATGAGAATGATTGGGAAAACATTTGATATGGGATACATTAATATGTTTGAAATATTAACTGATTTGGGATGAAGAGCATGACTTAAATGTTAATAGTAATTTAAAAAAACATTATATACTTAGTGTCCCAAGATAATTTAATTACAGCTGCACAAGGAAGAATAATTACATTATTTGCAGAAAACAGTTCGCTCTTGTAGAACAGCTCAATATGAAGCCACGTCTATTGGAAGTAAGATATATGAGAAAAGTGACCTAAGAACACGAGGTTTCTGTTAAATTCCCTGTTTGAACTCAATGGTAGATACAGATGTTATTTAGGTTAATAGAAATAGACAAAACCAGAACAAAACAGGGCTTCAGAATGAAAGGCACCACATGCTAAGACGTTTTGACTTTGACTTAAATTAAACCTTTCCATCAGTAATTGAAACATGAGTTCAATCCTTGCAGAAATTCCACAGGTGTAAATGTGGCACTTGCGGATGTGGGTTAGTGGTGGCCTTGGCAGTCCTGTGTTAATGGTTGAACTCTGGTATCTTAGAGATCTTTCCTAACCTTAGTAATTCTGTGATCCAGAATGTAAAAAGAAAATATTTTTCTTCAAGGCACTCCTAGAAGTGTTTTTAGTTCACGCTTGTAATGGGAAAGCTGGAGTCTTACAGATTCAATGTACTTCAACTACAGAAATTCAAATAATTCCAAGGCCCATTGAACAAAACTGCATTTGATATTGCTCTCTTCAAAAAGACGACTCTGTCTGATACACACCATAGGAACCACAGACCTGTTGGGCCGCTAACAGCACAATTCAAAACAAATCATTTCCTAGCTCGCTCTAACAATGGTGAATAAACCCAGTCTCACTTCCCTCTCATAGTAACGAGCAGCTCCTCGGGCCGCTGCTCATTATTCCGCACAGAGCAAAAACCCGAACCAACTATTTCTCTCTCGTTCTTCGGCCGCGGCAGTCCGTGCTTCGGTCCTGCGCAAAGCCAGGTGTGTCTCCTGAAGCTCTACTTGTGTTCGCACCTACCGGAGCGGCGCGCAGGGGCTGTCCCAGCGCAGGAGCCGGGCACGGCGATCTCCGCCCCGAACCCCGCAGTCCCCCGGGCCGGGCCGGGCCACCAGCGGCCCCGTCCCGCCGCCCGTGACGTCACCGGGGCGGGGCGCGGGGCGGCCAATGGGGCGGGGCGGCCCCGCCCCGCGCGGGTCCCGGATGTGTAAACAAACACCCCGATAAGCGTGGCGGGGGGGGGGCGGCCCCGCACGGCCCCGCACACAGCGGCGGCCTGCCGCGCGTGGCACGGGAGGAGGTGTGTCGGCAACCGGCCTCACCGTCCTTCCTGCAGGGCGCTAAGGAAGGAGCGACGCTGAAAGAGTCTTTGAGTAGCTGCACAAAGCCGGACCTAGCCTGTGTACGCGCTCTCAGTAACCTGCGGTGAGCTTACTCCAGCAGGGAAAAACCTCCAAGTTAAAGACTGAGCTACAGGAGCCTCATTTTCACCTTTACATACCAGGAAATAACAGGAGAAAAAAAGCGTGGAGAAAGTTACCGGCTGACACCCCCGTTCCCCGCCGAGAGGGAGCCGCTGGCCGTACGCCTTTAAAGCCGTCTCCTCTCTCACGCCGGAGCACGAAGCTGCCGTGACGGGTGACGCCGTCGCCTTTTCTGTCGCCCCCCCCCCGCAGCGGTTCCAGCAGGACAGAGGCTCGTTCCCCCCTCTGGCCGCCGGCACGGCCGCGCCGCCACCCGAACACGGCCCCGCGCTTCTCCGGCCACCGGCTCCGTGGAGAAACCCACGGCTCCCGGCCTCGCGCGGCGCGGGGAAGAGCGCGGGGGGACCCCACCGGCCCCCGGCGCGCCGAGCTCAGCTTCGCCCCCCCCTCAATTATGTAAACCGCCCTTGCCCGCCCCGCACCGAGGAGGCTGCGGGCAGACAGCGCTGCCGTCATTTCCAGGCGCTATAAATAGCGCCCGAGCCTCCTCCCGCCAGCAAAGTTGCCTCGGCGGCCCCGCGCTCGCGGGAGACGGCGGCCCCCCCCCCGGCCGGGGCGCAGCACGGGGCTCCTCTCGCAGCCGCCTTCCACCCGTCCCTTCCCCCCCACCCCGTTCCAAAAAAATAAATTCCAGCAGAGGGAAGAGGGGACACTTCTCACCCGCTCGGTACTCACCGCTGCGCCGCGCCGACTCCGCTCCCAGCCCGGGCTCCGAGCAGCCCCCGGGCCCCTCTCCCTTAGGGGGCACGGGTAGGAGGGGAGGCGGGACCCCCGGTCCTCGCGCGGCGGGCAGCGAGAGCTCCGCGCCGGGCCTTCACCGAAAAACAAAGACGGGGGATCAGGGGAGGGGGCGGGACACGACGGCTTCCCTCGCCTCGAAGGTACCGTCTCGGCGGTGGCCGCCGGGGGGGTCATAGACGGGGGCCGGGCGCGCGTGTGCCGCGCTGAGGGCCGAGGAGCGGCCGAGGCATCGTGCCGTGCTATGCCGTGCCCGTGCCGTGCGCTCCGCCCGGGCTCCCGCTCCCACCGCCGCCGCCTTTGTTTTGCTTTGCCCCGGCCCGGGGGCGCAGCGGCCGTTAAACGCGCTCCCCCCGCCGCCGCCAGCCAATCGCCGCGCGCCCTCGCGCCCGCGCGCGCGCGCCCCCCGCGCCCGGCCCCGCCCCTCCCGGGGGAGGCGGGCAGAAGTGGCGCGCGCCCCGCCCCTCCGTCGCCTCCGGCTTTGTGGAGGAGGGAACGGGCTCGGGCCGGGGGGGCGGGGCCAGAGCGCGAGCGAGGGGGGTGTGTTGAGGGCGTTGGCCCCGCCCCATTTGGCCCCGCCCCCGGCGGCCGTTGTGCGCGCGGCGGGGCCGAGGGGGCTGTGGGGGAACGCGCGTGCCGCTGGGCGCGTGCCGCGAGCGCCCCCCTCCCCGCCACCCCCCCCGGCCGGCTCGGGCGCGCGGCGGGAAACGGGCGGCGCGCGCTCCCTGAGGGCTGAGGCGGGCCCGGCCCTGAGGGGAGCACCGGCGGGACGGGAGCGGGAATGGAACGAGCGTGAGGTAAAAGAGCCCGTGCCGAAGCAACTGGCTCGGTTTACGGTTTCACCGCCGGGTGCGGTTTCCGCGTGAAAGCGCTGTAATCGGCCTTGTCGGGTTGATCGGAGTGAGTTTTCACACCAGAAAGTATTTGTCCTACGCGTTTCTGGAGGAATTAGTAAAACCCTGGGAGGTGGCACTGGTCTGGTAAAACTTGGGTGCTGTAGAAAAAACATTAAGGAAAAAAAGGCCAGTTAGAGGCTGAAAGACAAGGAGGGTCGGTAGAGCACTTGATTCCAGAGAAAGAGTTTGGGAAAAGCTCATTGCTTATAGAGAAAAAATACACAGGTTTTATGGTGTCAAAGAAGAATTTTCAACGTTAGGGAGCCAAAACGCAACTCACAAACAAGTAGTTTCCCAAGTATTTGAGGTCTGTTGGCAATTAACGTGTTTTTCTTTAAAAAGTCAATAAAAGCCACCCCCTGGTTTATTTTGGCTGTACCCTTCTTATTTCCACGGACTAAGAGTGTAGGGACACAAACTGCTGGAGCCTGTGACGAAGTTGTCATTTACACTCTACCCGCAGGGCTCTGCTGTCATGCTATGAACTCACACCATCAATAACATGTTTGTCGCTTCCTTTTCTTGTCGGTCCTGACACAGTTTTTCTTTTTTTCTCGTTTTTATCAAGTGGTTTGTTTTCTTCACCCAAGGGGCTTTAGTACTTTGAGGAATACTAGAGAGAGGGAATCCATTACAATTCAGCTAGTGGCTATGATCAGTAAACCATGTGCTTGTTGATTTTATTCTGCCTATCCATTTTTGAATATAATTCACACGTTTATGTGAGGATTTTGTCATATCCTTCCTCCTTAATGGCAAATTAACAGCCAGTCTTGAACAGTACAAAAAAGCCCTGCTTGCACAGGAAAGAAGAAATATGCTTTGTTGAAACAGCAGGACACAAAAATCTGTGAGAGTATTTCCAGTAGGGCTTTCATTGCAATTTTCCCATCATCTCTCCAGCTCTGGTGCTGGTAGCTGTAGTCTTGTAAGAACAGGAGAAAGGTGATAATCCCGTAGATTTATTTAGCTACACTTCAGAGTGCACCAAATCCAGCTTCCTAATCCAGTCCCCACAAGATGAGTTAGATGAGGCAAAAGCTAAAGATGAACAAGATAATAATTGAGATAGAAAAAGAAGCAGGGATGTAGCGTAGTTCGATAGAGAATTGACGTGAAATCTGATACAGCGCATATTTAGCAATGAGCAGAAAGTCATGGTACAAACAATGTTGATCTCTGACCTGTCCTCCCAACCCACACAGGGAGGTGTCAGTCCAGCTCAGCCGTGACTGACACGTCTGGTGTGACCAAAACCGGAGGTGTCAGGTGTGACTTACACAGCCTGGTGTCTCCCTGGGTCACTGGGACTGGTGGCAAAGCTCCCACAGTCCCACACCCCCGGCCCTGGGAGGCAATGGTGTCACACTGGCACAGGCCCTCAGGGCAGCAGGGTTCCCCACCTGGAGTGCAGCAATGCTGCCCTTCCCCTCACGCTCTCTGGAGTCCTGATGATGCTCTGATTCAGTACAAACTCAAAGTAGCACAAACCTGGCTCTGTTAGTGCTGCTGTGCCTGCTTTTCTACGGGTTTGAACACAACACAGGGATCCTCTATTTACCTCAAGAGACCTGCTGTGATCTTGGTTTAGGTGTTAGGAACTGACCAGGTTACACAGAATCGGGGATTAAAGCTCACATGACGAATAAAAAAACAACCAGCAATCCAGTGTGGAATGTAGAAATGACTCTCCTTTTCAGAGATGACAAGATGGACAAGGGGGAGAAAGAAGTGTCTGTCATTCAGCAAGGACAGCAAAGGATCCTGAAAGCTGAACAGTGTTTCCATTGTTTTAACACAAGCTCTGCTTCTCTACTGAAAGATCCAAATGACAAGGACACTGAGGCTTTCTTTCTCTTGGCTGTTTGTTTCCCTAGTAACAAATACACAAGCTGCACTGTTAGATACTATCCTTTCATCCTTTTCTCTCTCTCTCTTTTTCTTTTTTTTGGAAGATAAAGACATGTCAAGGATGTAGTCAGTGGTATTAGGTGAAGGTTGCTTGTATGAATGAACCTCCAATACAGTGTGATGTACTTGAGGGCACTGCATGTAATCAGTGGCTGAGACAGTGAAATAACTTAAAAAGCATAGAAGAAAAATATCATTACTTCCTTTGCTTCTTCAGGAGATGTTCAGTCTCAAAAGTTTGGAGACTTTAACCAAGTTTAAAAAATCAATTGGTCGTAGAATTTCAAACTCCAGATTCTCTGTGTTAGCTGAAAGAAAACCACTGAAAGAAGGAAAAATTAATTTTTAAAAAACCTAATTTAACTACTTTCCTATATGCTTGCCATAAATGCAAGCTTAGTAATGAAAAACAAAAAATCTGATCTTGTGTTCTCAGTTTAGTCAGGTTTGTAACATTGTGTTCTCCAAAGTTCTCCAAGGAAACGAAAAATGCATCTTTTGTCTTGGGACATGGCAGCAATTGATCTAAAGAGTGTAATGTAGAAATAACTGACAAAATTAATATCCAACTTCTGATTATATAGTATGAAAATACAACATAATGCATTAATTGTAAACCAGCTGGTTGCTAGCTCATAAGTTATACTGGTATTTATCACAGTGTATTTTAGATGCTTGTCTGGAACTGCCTGTAGGGAGGTATTTCAGGTGAACAAATAAATGAGTGTCCTTTCATCTGGGATGCTTTCTGAAACCAACAGAACTATTAAATTGTACCATTTGTGCCAACATAAAACGTGCAAACCCCAAAAAGATGCAGTGAAGCCGCATCTTCAGTGGATCAGGGAATATCAAGCGATGGGATCAGGTGTCCTGGAACACTTTGATGTCTCAAGCTTTCCTCAAGGGGAGAATAAGCAGAGGAATTTGTTTGGGGGCTATGAATCAAACAAATCTGTATCATGATTTTTATGTGATGTAGACATCTGCTCATATACATATAAATGGATGTGATGTGGAAAAAAAGTCAGAATCACCCAGAGCTCCAGATCCCTAATTTAGGAGAATATATGTTCTCTCTATCAGGGGGCTGAAATACACACCACTGGAGGGCAATTTGTCATCTGCAAAATCTGAATTGCTCTGTTTATGCCCACCATCACTGTGGAAGATCTACTTTATCTCTTGTGTGACTTTTGAAATAGCAAACCTCGATGTTAATTAAACTTTTCTAATATTCAGACTGACAGATATACAAGTGTCCTACCTAGAGAAGAGAGGTTCTCCAGAGAATTAGCCAGTACACACGCCCTTCAAGCATCACCATGCTTTAGTAGCTAGGGTAAATGTTATTATCTTTTCCCTCTGAATTCGTTTTTGTTTAATAATTTAATATCAACTTTCAGTAGAAAATCTAGAACCTTTCTCTACATGATAACACTAAGAGTTGAGTTTTGTTTTATACTTCTTTTTTGGTCTTTAAACAAAAATATAAGGCCCACAAAAGAATCATCGTGCTATAAGCACAGTAATGAAAATGGTGATCAGCAGAACAAGTGACAGCTGTATTTATTGTTGAAATTTGTTTTTTTTGTATTAACCAAGCTGTGGAGAGATGAAGTTTTGTGTGTTCTCAAAAGCAGATGCAACTGCAGGGACTGTGTCCAGGCTGTGTAAGTGGGGAAACCTGCTTGTGTCTCATTCTCCTTATGGCTTCGGTTGTTGGCTTTGTGAAAGTCTCAGCTGTAGTGTAATTGTAGTGTAAATACCTGTGTGTATCTCTAAAACCTACAACAGTGTTTTTCTAATGGGAGAATTTGTAACTTTTCCATTTGTGTTTATATCTGGCACAACCTCTGGAAATGCAGGATTCACAGATCCTGTCTGTTAGTTCTGTAACTTCCCCCTCATCTCCGAAAAAGAAGCAATTCTTTTGTGCTATCTCAAGCTCCTTTGCCAGGGGTGATGTCTAGGGGAGATCACCTCTGGAGACTGAAATGCCTGCACTGTTCTAACCCCCCCCCGATAGTGGCTGTGTGATTTTGAATGCAGAGAGGGCTGCAGGCTGTGCCTCCAGCATGAAACATTGGGATTGTAGACAAGGAGCAGACTGCACCTTACTAGGAGACTGGAAACAGCATCATCAGTTTTCCAGCTGTTCACTCCTGGTAAGGAAATTACACAGTACAGTGGAATATTTAACATGCAAACAGGAGTGGCAACACAGTAAACCAGCACAACACGTAGAAACTAATTGCACTTGATGAGCACCAGAGCATTTAAATCACAAAATCAGACGCTAGCAGGGATTGTCTGTATTTAGCAGAAGAGAAAGCAGATGTGTTTTTCTGAGGGAAAAGGTAGTAGAATAAAGAGAATTACGTAAGCTTTTCAATGCATGCATACATGTTAAAAACTCCACTCTAATGTAGGATTGTAATCTCTCTCATGCAGCTATCAACTCCTTGGCTAACTGTTGGCCAGCTGTTGCTTATCTGGGAAGTTAAACCTGTGTTTTGTGAGCCACAGAAAAGCAGAGATTAAATTTCTATTGATATGTGTTTTGTAGAAACACATTCTGCATACGCTTGCCTATATATGCAAAACAGTTGGCTAGAGGCAGGGATTCAAGCTATTTCTGTGTTGGGATTGTTCAGTTTCCTTTTTTTCCTTTCTTCTATGAGATATGTTTCTCATCTTAAAACCCAGACTTTTATTTCCATCTTCATTTCTCTCCTGCCCAGATTAGGGCATCCAGCACAAGCATATTCTGTCATTTCACAGATAAACAGAGCCAGAGGATTATTGTAATCATGTGGTATAACTCACTGTGGGACAGAAGCCATGTGCCTGGTGATACTACTTGTCATTTAAACCAGAACATCCCTTAGGGAAACATGCCTCAGAACATCCTGTCTCTACAAATTGTTAATTCCTTGTTCCCGTCATTAATTACTCTCATTGACACTTATATATCTCTTATTTCTCCCTTGAATGTGTTTAATTTTACCTTTCAGCTGCTGTTTCCTCTGTCTCTGTAAGATGGAGGAGACTATAGACATGAGAGCATCCTTTTAAGTAATAGCATTTGATAAAGCACATTTTTCAATTTCTAAGTTGTTTCTATATCTCTTCTCAGATCCTTTTCCAAGGTATCGAATTATTTCTTGAGCTGTGGATTTCAGCAGTGGATTCAGCATGGGACTGTCCTGTTCAGACAGTCAGATGATCGTATCCATCTGTGCAATTAATTGCCAGTTTAACTGATTCTTCATTGGGATCCCCAAAGGCATTTCAGAATTGCTGTTCCCACTTCAAAACCAGGAATATCTTATCATAAGGGGCAAGCAAAGCCAAAGTTAGCTAATTGATGGTAAAAACATTTTCATCTTCTTAGTGTTTTCTCATGAATCAGGCTAGACATACCATACAAATTAAAAGCTTGGCCACATTCAGAAGGCATCTGTTATCAGGAATGACCAGGAGGTCACCTGGAGTTTTTCACAGAAGGTGAATTTCATTTCGTTTCAGAGGTGAATTACAGATTTCCATAGCAAAGCAATACCCTAGGAAAAATTAAATCCAAACAGATTTTGATTAGGATTGACTTCCTGTGGCAGCCAGCCTATTGTTTATAGGGCAAAGTGCAACAGAGCATCAAATTATTCTCTGGAATTATATGAAGACAGATACTAAAGAGCTGATTCTTTTTTGCAATGTTGAGATAAGTATACAAAGTAAAGAGTAATGTTGGCCGTGGAAATTTTCTGAGAAGGACAAAATAAAAGCTTTTATTGTAATTAATATGACTCTAGTGTAACTTTGAAACTGAGTGAGAAGGAGACTGAAGAGAAGAATGGTATTAACAAGAAAAACCATAGATGTTCTGTGATGATCAGAGCACAGGGTTGTACACTGTAACTTGACATGTATTCTTTTTAGTAACTTATCTACAAAGTGTCTACAAAGGCTGCTGGAAGGAGAACATACAAAGCAACCCCTGTCTTCCTGCTCTTCACACTGGGGTTTTTTAATTCATTGTGGCAATTTCTAGAGCTGCCTCTGCTGATTTATTGTATTGATACAGCTGATTCTGTAAGATTAACTCAAAGGCCTTATTTGCCACCCTGTAATTTTTCCCTCCTCTTAATCTTTCCTTCTTTTTCCCCCTTAGGTCATTTAATTCCATAAATCCCTGGAGAATGCAACTGAGTCTAAAGACTAGTTGTATTTAGACTCAAGAAAAAGCATTACTGGTTTTTATGTTTTGTGATCGGATTACCTGCACGTTTCATTTGTAGGTTGGAACAAGCTATACATGATTTCTGTACCCTAAATACTAGACATTTCTGATTTTTGTTTTTTTTTTCCAATGGATTTTTATTTTCTCCAACACTATCTCACTAACTGAGAAGTGAACAATCCTATTAAAACTGCTGAAGGATTTAGAGACAAAACAGCCAAACACTTTGTCCCACTGGGAAGGTGTGCCTGGTACTGTACTGGCTCCATCTTGTGGCTGAACCTGCACTGATTCTTTATAACGGGCTGACCCTTCTTGCCATCATTCTCATATAAATATTGATTAAAAACTGTGTGAATTTCCTTTTTAACTCTTAGGACAAATGGCTCAAATGTTTCTGGTGATAGAGAAATGGGGAGACAGGCTGAAGACAAGATTAGCCCAAGCAGCATTGCCCGTTTCCCTGTGCAGCACTGCCAATCACAGTATTTGGTTACATCCTCCTGCTTTCTGTCAGAGGAGCCTCAGCCACGCAGAGAACAAGCAAATACCAGCACTTTTTGACTCCAACCTGCACTAATGTTGCTGTTCATTATTAACTTGCTGTGGTCAGTAAAGTAATTTGCCATTTACTTTCAAGAGTGGCCTCCAGTTTCTACCAGAACATAAACACTGATCAGTGTTGTTTATTTTGGCAGCATTCTTTTTTTCTAAAACAAATATTTTTTCAAATGGTTGTCATTAAACCAAATGCTAGCATTTGAATGGAAGAAAAAAGCAGATACCTTTCAATTAACCTTTTCCTGCCATCCCTGAACTGTGTTCAGTAAGTGCCTCGATTTGATTGCTCAGCCACCCAAAGCCTGAATTCAGCATAGGAAACGAGAAAACACACAGCGGGAATTACAGAAGGCTGCCAACACCCCGGCTCACTGACCACATGGCTCAGCTAGTGCCTGCATCGTGTCCCAGTTATGTAAGTTCATGTTTTGGTATATAGCACAACTCGGTATTTTCTACAGACTGCAGAAAAGTAAATAGCTCACTTTTAGCACCTTCAGTGTTGGCAGCAGGAAGGCAGTGAGCTGCCAGGGCATGCTGGATGTTCTGTTCTGTTGTGTATCAGCTTGTGTGTTACAGCATAGAGCTTCTAACAGGCACAGTAGAAATGGCATTCATCTCTAAAGATGTTGCCACAGTTGCAAGATTGCAGAGATAAGAGAATACAAATTACGATTGCGGAAACTGGTAGAGGGTTGGTCACTGGGTACCAGGCCGGAGAAGACTGGCTGCACCCATATTTTGGCAGTGTTAATATGAAAGACATAGCCCCTGATCCATACGATGTGGAAACAAAGGAAGTGCCTGTTTCCAAGGAGTCACAAGCCCCAGCAAAATATGCATGGCAGGAACAGTCTCTCCTGCGATGTCATACAAAGCATCCACGATATCCAGGCGTGAGTGACAAAGCGGCTTTACCTTGTAAGGTAGCTTCCAAGCTGGAAAACATTCCATAGCTAAAATTCCATTTGTATGCCCTGCAGACGTGCTCAGAAATCTGAAAATAAATACAGGTTTGCAAGACCGTCACAGTGAATTAATAGTGTCTAAGTCCCACTGTCTCTGCTGTAAATCGTACCCGTTTCATAAAGCAAATCCGCTCAGAGCTGCACTACAGTTTTACATGAAGGATTCCTTGCTAGATTTTGTACCAAGACTTTGCATTAAGTGTGTCACTTGGTCAGGAGGCACTCTGCACACAGGACATACTTACTGTGCTCTGTGCAGTGCCATGCAGCTGCTGAATGCTTGCTCTGTTTTGCTGATACTGACATGTCTGTCAGAGTGTTTGCTGAGCCCGGCACAGGGACTGCTGCAGCTTGTGGCCCAGGGAGGCAGCACAGGAGAGGAACAGGGTGGCCAGGCTGCTGCAAACACAGCATAATCAGTGTTTGAAATGACTGGAACAACGGTGGGAGGAAGCTAGAAAAGACTCTTTTACATCTGCTCGAGACAGCAGCATCCAGCACCACACATCAAAGTTACCAGGTGTGTGTCATAGAATGGAATAACAATTACTTCAAATAAAGGCAGAGGTAATGCTGCTGCTTCATGTTCTGCACTGTGCCAGGTTAGAAGGTTATTGTCTGGTAACAGAAGGGTGAAATGCAAATATTGCAATGCCATCTCAGCTGGTATCCCAGGTCTGGAGAGGCCAGTGCTCAGGTGGATCTTAGCCCCACCAACTGGGGGTTACAGTCTTCACCATCCTTCTCTGCATCCATATACTCCAGAAAAATAGTGCCAATGCTGGCATACCATGCAATGGAACTGTCACAGGTGCCTTTGTCCTGTGTTTTTCTGAAACCCATTTTGCATCCTACGTTTTGTTTTTGTATTCCCCGGTATCCTTGAGAAGACCCTGTTCTGCCAGAAATATCCACATTCCAGTGGCTTTCTGGGGTACCTCAAACTTTTGGGTTCTAAAAAAATGTCACCTGAGACCACTGCATGGCTCAGGGGGCACAGGACAAAATCAAACCAGCTGCTTTGGCAGGAGCACACAAGCACAAGTCAACATAACTCACATTGGATCAGGAAACTGATACTTGCTCTTGTGTGAGCTAAAGAAATACAGAGCAGAGCAGAGCAGACAGCATTAAGTGTGTGAGGAGGGTGCAAAGCAGGGCATGGAAACTGACAGAAAAGCAATTGGAACCAGCAAAATCCCCTGAGCATCACTATCCAGGAACTTCCTGTAAGACACTTTGCTGCTGCTGCAAACAAGATCCTGCAACCCCTTGGATACTGTTACAAGAGAGAAATGTGTCATCTCAGCTGGGGGTATAAAACACAGCCACAGGCTGGTGACGTTTATTTTTCATGTTGCAAGCTATGTTTCTGTTCTCTCAGTCCTCTATCTTAAATTGCTCTTTTGATACTTCTGCCAGTAGGTATGAAACGGGTGGATGGGAACGGAGATGAGAAGAACAGATTGTACGAAGTTTGACAATCATAACTAGCATAATCATAATCATTAATATTCATATTAAGTTCCCAATGCCTCACCTTGATTCTGTGCTTCATTCCCTAGCACGGTGGTGTGCTTTTTTCGTAGGTGGTTGGAATTGCTTGGACCTACACCAGAAATGGGGGGAAAAAAGGAAGAATGATCAAATCAGTCCCATGCAACAAAATTGTCTTTAAACCCTCATTTCTACTGCCTTGACCAGCCATACTATACACCCACGGTGAGACTCAGACTGCTTGAAAATACCACAACCAAACAAATAACCAAATCCAAAAACAAAGGAACCCCCAAACCCACCACATAAAAATAGAAATGATTCATTTACAGTTTCAGAGATATGTTTGTGTTGTCCCCTGTCACTAGGTTAGCCTTTGAAAAACACTGGAGCTCTAAATCTAGAAGACTTACATGATATTTTTCTAGACAGTCTGGGTATTATTATTATTAAAAATCCTGCTTTTTAATGCTCGCGGCTGACTGCCGTCAGCAAGGTTTTCATTTGTCTAGCGCAGTTCATGACAGCTTTCCCCCAGCAGATGGCCCGCGCACAGCCGTGACCATCCCGACAGCTCTGCGGGTCCGGGCCGGGCAGAAGCGCTTTGCAGCACAGAGCTCTGAGCTGCGGTTACGCTTTCTTATTTCCTTCGAAAGCTTTTAGTTGGATTTTAACGGAGGCAAGGTTTCTGCTACGAGGCTGAATAAGAAGTGTCATTACGTCTTCTCTAGGGCCGGTTTTATCTCTGTTATTTTTGCTTTCTGGAGACTAGATCACCGTTGCTGAAAAATTTGACCGGCGGACAAAATGAATCGCAAACATTACACCAAATGGGGTTTGATTTGTAGAAAACACGTGTAAAATCCAGTACCTGAAACGTGCAAGGTGGCACAAGAGTGAAAGCTCATCCCGGGAGCAGGAACAGCACAAGCTGTGGTGGTGCCAGGAAGGGCAGCCTGTGCTGCGAGGGGCGCAGCCTTTGCATCTCTGCGGCAGCTGAAGGCTCTCTACAAACGGGGATCGTCCTTCGCTGCCAATGTCTTCCAGTCAAAACAAAAACGATGTGAGGGGCAGCCCGCTTTACAGCCTACACCCAGCGGACTGAAGTAGGGGTGGAAGGGATTAAAGGATAAATTCCACGCCCAAATCTCTGTCTTGGTCACTGCATTTCTTAAAAACTGCGAAGTTTAGCAGTGTAAGGTTTTAGCAAGTATGAACTAAAGGTCTACATCTCTGCTCCCTGGAGCAGGTCCTTTTCAGCCCCATGCAGCCCGGAGGTGTCCAGGTCACCCCATCTGCACTGTCAGTGGGGTTTGGGCTGGGTGACCTTCAGAGGTTCCCTCCAGCAGAATTTTTCTATGACTGCCTTCAGGAGCTCGGCTACATTTGACAACAGCTACATCCAATGGCACTGAATTACAGAAAGTTCTCAGGATGGACTGCCTGTTATCCAGGAAGGCCAGGCATTCATCTGACCCTAGCACAGCCTTCAAAGTGTAAGAGGACTAAAGAGAACAGTAAAATAAGAAGAAAACAAATGATTGCACAAGACATCAAATGGAAACAAAATCATCGCAGGAAGACACCAGGCAGGACACCTCTGGCTGCGCCTGTCACTTCCTGAGGGAGACTGGGCACTGGACTGGGTGAATCCAGTTTTGGGGCTGGTTTAAGAAAACCAACAGGGCATTGGAAAACCCACCCAGTAGTATTGTAGCAGCTGCTGATTACCAAGCCCTGGAAGCTGACAGCCCATGTAGTCTCCAGCAGGAGGAATTGTGCTCACAGGAAGAGAGCATGAGCTGGCTTTACATTTCTCTGTTTCCCTCAAGCTTTTCAGAAATTAGTTAGCTTTTCACTACCTGAGTAGGTGCAAAGAGTTTACAGATGCATTTATTACCCCCAAACAGGCCATACAAAGAGTTTGTAATTTTTACTAGTTTACCTGAAGATTATTTTATTCCAGGGAATGAAAGGCTTCACGCCCCCTGCTCCAAGATCTAGCACAGTTAGCAAGCAGGAGCAAGACAGATCACTGAAAGGTAATCACACTTCTTTTCACAGTGAAAATTACCAGATATTCAAATGATTCATACATTCAAGTAAAACCAAAATATACACATGCAAAATTTCAGTAATTGAACACAAACATGTCATCATGAATCCATTCTCAGTGCAAGTGAATGCCAAGACAATTCCTGAATATCCTGAAATAAGCACCGTAAGAGCTGAAATAGACTCTCCTGCCTTATTAATTGCTACCTTTGTTTGATGAGGAGTGTGCCAATTTGCAGATAGAAATATTTGTACAAGAAATGCCAGGGGTTTCATTGTTGCTGCCCACCTCTCTACCCACCAAACCCACCTGGATTATAATCACCACCTTCAGACAATCCCTGTTGCACACGCAAATTTCATTCATTCAAGCACATTGATTTGGAGATATTTTTGTTTTCTAGTCCATTTTTTCCCCCAGAGATTGAATTCAACAGCTATTACAGACATGGCATTTTATTCTGAAAAGGATTGTGTTTGTATTTATTCTTTGAGCTAAGTGTTCAGTTTAATATGCTTGTTGTAAATAAACTCTATTAACGCTTGTGGTAAAAGGCCACAAGTTCCGGCTTTGAGAAACTGTTTGATCCATCTTAAGTGAAATTGTTTCCAGATAAAGGTTTCCATGTGGTATTTGTGTCTTAATTCACTTAAATACCTTTGGAAGACTCAGGCTCCCAAAGACTGTATGTAACATTTGCAGGGAAGGAGATTTAAAGGGAAGAAAACAGTGAAGAATTACAGAAGCAGTTAAAAGTTGGGAAGCAGGAATACTGTCATCTCCAAAAAGTGAGTTTTTCCCTGCATACATGAAAGACAGCTGTCTCAGGTAGCTGGGAATTACAAGCTGCTCCTCTCTTCAGCACTGCAGAAAATTCAACTATTTGAGTATTTCCTAAAAGTATTTCATATTCACCTCCCCAAAGAAAAGACATGAAACCCCTCCAATTTTATCTGCTGCTGCTCTGCCTGAAGACAGGCCTTCCACAACACATGGACACGTGTACATGAGGGCAAATTGTTCTGAAGGCCTTCACACCTGGCTGCTCATTCCATCTCCTCAGGACCAATTTCTGGGAGAGGGAGCTGCTCCAGAGCACATCTCCCAGCTCCCAGCATTCCTGCTGTCCCTCCCTGCTCCGGCCCAGCCTCTGCTGCTCCACTGCAGAGCAGCACATCTGGGTTTGGAACCAAACCACAGCACTGGGTGTTCTGCACACACGTCAGACCTGTTCCACTCTCTTCCACCCCTCTCTCACTTGGATAGGAAACACACCAACAGGCTCCAAGGACACAACGCCCCAGCAACAGCTTCCTCATCAGCTGCCCACTGTAAATAATCCTGCGTTCTGTACTTGCTATACAAATGGTTAGAGGTATTTAAATAAAACTGTATTATTGCTCCACTGACAATCAGTCTGACAGAAGGGTTGATTTGCTGTCAGCTGGTAAATAATGTGGCAATGTTCCTGCCTAAGAATAATTGCTGTCAATGCTAGAGTTGCCCGGAGCTTGTTAATAGGACCAGATTGCTGTGGAGGCTGGTCAGCAAAAGGCTCCTCATACAAGGCACAGCCTTTGTAATCCCCAAGTGATCCTCCAGGGAAGTGCAGTGAGGATTGACAGCTAAGGCAGTGTCACACGTGTACAGAGCAGCACCACAAATAACTTGATTGTGCGTTTACAGTAATTTTATTTACAAGTTACCACATGACACCTGTAGTACTACAGTTTTTATAACACCATTAGCAGTAAAATAAGTCACATCTAAAAAGAGTAGGAGGCAGCAGAGAAAAATGTGCACAGAGAATGCAGAAAGGCTATTTAGCTATAACTGAAAGTAGATATTTTTCTAGACTTAGAAAGCGAGAAGGAATATATGTTGAGAAGAACAAGCTCTTCAGCCCTCTTATTTCTACAGCATGACATTTTTTGTACAGTGACAATTTAGTATAATGAGTACTACACTAGCAGTCAAATGCAAGTGATAGGGAGGACACTGTCTTAATATCTTGCCCTTTTGAGCACCCAGAAATGAGACCTAAAGCTTTTCTTTGAAGGGAGTTATCCAGGGCAGGTTTACTTGCAGAGCCAGTAGTGCAGAATTGCTACTGGGGGCAGGAGGGAACAGAACCTGTGACTAGAGAGTTCCCAAGCATTGCATATTCCCTGTGAGGTCTTATCTAGTCTTAAGTACTTGGTAGCAAAGCCAGTTGCAGCATTCCACAAGTCTTTTTACAGTGCTCTAAAGCTGAGTACAGTTTACCAGAATCCCAAAATCAAGCAGAGAAAAAAGCCCTTCTGCTCTCTAACATCCTTGGCTCTTAATGATGCTGGTGTTGAGCCGGGGCCTTTCTCAAGAGGAACAATGTAGAGGAGCAAATCTGGAGAAAGACTCTAGACCTAGATGTATTCTGATAACAAGACTCAGAGGAAAATAAGCTTAATGCAGCACCAGGTGCAACCCTTTTCTGCTTCAAAGTACAGCAGCAGCTTCCAGAAAGGAAACAAGTCTTATTCAGGACCTGGTTCTCCCCCAGACGTCTTTAATAGCCTGGAGCAACTGACAGTGCACACAACCCATGCTAGTGGCTGCAAAGACAATGAAAATACAAGCTGCACAGTAATAATTATTTCCACTACTAACTACACACAGGATATATTGCTTTTGGTACAATGCCATTTATTGTCACAAGAAGAAAACCAGTGATTAAGTTGAGCACATGAATTATGCAGACCTTTGCCATGCTGGAACAACAGCATATTTTACTTACAGAAATGTCACCAAGTCAGCTGTAAAAACAGCTTAACACAGTTCTTCCAAAATACCAAGCATATCCTCAAACCCAAGTTTATATTAAGTTTAGCTACAACAGAATGATTAAGAAATGGTTTTGTTTTCAATCCCCGCTTTTGTCTGGAGTGCTGCGCTTACACTGCACGAAGGCAAACAGAATCAACACACGGAGCTACAGTGACAGCCACAACATCCACTGAAATATTTCTGAGTGGGCAAACTGGTCTGCAAGTTTGTGTCCCCTCCACACCTGTGCAAACCTGCTCAGAAAGCCTGCAAAGGTATGTACGTGTACAAAAACTAACAAAAAGGGTTTTTTAAAACACAGAATGTGTTAAAAACTCTAAAGTTTGAACTCTTGAGTCTGTAGTGCCTTAACTATAAGTTAGAATATCTGTGAGTTTTAACACTTCCAGAAATGAAGAAAGGATTTTTAGTCCAAATTTCCTTTTCAGTACTGGCTGTCAACATTAAAGGTGACCTAGGAGAAAGGCTTGACTTAAAAAAACCTTCCAGCTGTCTTGTGGTATCATCAGTTCAGTGAGTCTCAAGCCAAAATTCTGAATATTCAGCATTTTTGCATTTGCAGTTTTAAGGCAGAAAAAGATGTTCACAGCAAGCCATTTAGTCTTGGGTGTTACAAAAAAATCACAAACAACAAACCAACAAAAACAAACAACATCCCTAAAAGGTGCATCTCAAGTCTTTTAGTAATAGCAGTTATTAAATAAAATCTATGGCATTCTCCTACAGCTTTGGGTTTGTTGGGGTTTTTTTGCTAAAAAAGCCTGGATTTTCAGACATAGATCACACATCATAGATAGAGATTAACATCTTCCATTATTTCTAAGCTGTGTGTTCAAGGTCAGAATTAAACTGGCAAGGTGGAGTAAGAGATCCCTGCGCTGCCAACGCCCGGGCTGGTGCCATCCCAGGGCTGGCCCAGACTGGAGCTGCTCTCCACTATCCCGATTTTCTCCCCAGAGCCAGCCCTGAACCAGGGCTCCAGGGTCAGCTGCCTGTACCCAGCTCTGTGAAGCACAACTGTCCTTGGCTCAGCTGTACAGGGGCAAAAAATGAAAGAAGCAAATAAAAGCGGAGCTGTGAGACTGCAGGAATCTACAAGCGTGCAATGTAAGGAAAAGGACAAAGGAGTGAAGTCATCAAGCCAGAGCAGACAAGGGACTTTGGAAAAAGAGCCCAACATGGAAAGTGTAAACCCCTGAGGAAGAGCAGTCGCTGGAAGAGGAACTCAGTGAGATCAAAGGTCAGCCCAGCGCAAGCAGCAAGGCAAGGAGACAGGGAGGAGCAGTTCTGCAGGCAGCAGTCAACAGCTGAGTGCACACAAACTCACAGACTGGGAAGAGAAATCCAAGTATTTTTATTACTGTCTTTTCAGGTGAGAAAACACTGCAAACCCAAGACCCTTGCAAGGTATTTCCTGCTCATTTCAGGGCAATCAGGAATGGAAGACTTCAAGTCTCCTCTCTTCAGCCTTCACATACAAACGTAAGCTACCTCTGTACTAAGCTAGAAGGATCACACATTTCTCTACCACACTAATTAATCAGCTGGGAAGAGAAGGAACTTCAGGAAAAATGGGCTCTGTGTGTGTGCATGTTGAGAAGAAAACAAGAGGCAGCTTTAGGGAAGTTGCAGGAAGTTTTCAGTATTCACAAGGTACATCAGTTTAACAGGATCAATAATCTGTTATCAGAAAGCTCACAAATCCTATAGAATAAAGATTTTTTTGTAACAACTGGAACTTGTTTGGAGTCAGAGTTTAAACACAGAGAAAAGTAAATTGCCAATAGCAAGATGTACTGAAAAAAAAAGGCAGAGTTTTAGAGAACACGTGAAGGAAAGTCATCCATGTAATTTATAAATGACAGGGAACAGACAGAGGGGTTACAGAACAGTCCTCACATGCAACTCCCAAGACCAGGCTTCACACAAGCAGCTCATGAGCGAGGCCACATTTCTGACGGGGATGTGAACACCTCTGACACCAGGCTGGTGCTCGGCAGACACACTGAAGTTGCCTTTGGAAGCAGAGTCGAGGCTCTGGGACTCCTTCTGAAGCTACCTGCACTCGTGCGGTGAGAAGACACATCAGAGCAAGGTAACCACCAACAGACACAGCATATGTTGATGCGATGATGTTTGTGAGTCTTCTACGTGCCTCAAATGTTTTTGATTTTTTAAACTTGTCAGTGTTACATATATGCAATTTAGTAAGAAGTATAACTGATGATGAAACATGCACAACACAATTATCTTTGGTCTGCAAAGTCCTCGGTCAGAGTTCTACACAGCTTGATGCCATCAGACCTACATTAATCTCTTCCAATAAACACGACTTGTACTCAAAAGCAGCTCCTTGCCAGCCTTCCTGAGAACTTGAGTGCAGCATCTGCCCAGCACCTGGGGGTGCTCACTGGAACCACCACCCCGACCCTCATGCCCAGCAGCTCAGGAGTGCCCACGACACCTGAAGCTTACAGATGGAGAGTTTACAGCCAGTTCTGGTGAAACACAGGAAATCTGTGTGGTATTTCAAACCAATCCCACTGAAACAAGGATCACAGCAATGTTAAATCAATCAGCTGCTTGTCAAAACCTTCCTGGAGCCAAGCAGCTGTGCAGTTGTACCTTGAGGTCCCTCCCTGAAGTGCACACTGTGGTGAACACACCTTCTGCCAGGGGAGCAGCCACAGCCAAAAAAAACATAAGAACACACAGAAACATGGTGAAAATGAAATTCTGTATTATTCTTGAGGGGAAAGAAATCTGTACTCTGCAGTGAAAGCCAAGGAAGATAATGACAGATGAATTTTTACAAGCCAATTCTCAGAGCTGTTACACACTGGTCAGTTATGGTTAAGCTTTCTTTAGTTCCAGGTCACATTTTTTGCTTTTTCATATTAATTAGAGAAGTTTTTAGCTGCCATTATCCAGCTACACCTTTTAAGACTTTAGTTATTTGAAGAAGAATTAAAAGTCCATGACAGTGATATGAACTTAGTTGCACTGCTCCCAGAAATCCCACATTTCAAATCCCTGGTTGGAGAATTTCATTTCGTACTGAAACGAAAACATTTGATTTCTAGGGATTATGCAAGTAATAATTTTCAAGATTTCATGGGAACAGTGCATTACGAATATCCATATGAAGTGTCAAAAAAGCCCATCAGATACACTGGAATTGATTGGCATCACTCAGCAGGTCAAGATTTCATAATTTTCTCACAGCAAAGATAAAACATTTCTGCCTGTCTATAAAGAAAGCTTATCTGCACCTTTATTTTTTTTTTTTTTGGATGGCTTCACTAATTTAATTCCAAGCTGGTACAGTTCCACAGGGGACACACACCTTGAGCAGTTACAGCTCCTGCCTGCAGGCTGCTCCCCCTGCACTTCCAAGGAGGGGCAGTTTTGGATCAGCCAATGGACCAGCTCAAAGCAAAGTCCCAATCATTCTAGATATGCACGGAACTATGCTGGTTTGGTAATACAGGGACACAATTTAATGATTTTCTTTGCATTTGTTTTTACAAGATTCAGATGCCAAAAACAAAACAGAACATTAAGTTACCTGATTTAAAAAAGAAAATCACAAACGTTTACAACATCAAAAGAATAAGACGAAATATAAACCTTTGCTACTTACAATTGATCTATACAGATTAACCAAATCACAAATCTGTCACAATATAAATGTTTAATTGTTACAATGAATAAGAACATACAGAAAATGATTTATTTATTTTTTTATAAAATCTTCCTTTGCTTTTTTTATTTTAAACTTACCATTAACTAAATTAGCTATGCAGGACTTGTGGGGTACATGACTAAGAAGGCACCAACAGTACAAAGCAAAGACAAAGCAGTTTGAGTATTTTAAGAGTGCTCTACACTGATACAACACGAGAAAAGGCAACAATAGTAAGTAAACCAGCTGCAACCTTTAGAAATTTGTTCTAGATTTACACATGTAGTCCAACTTCTACATTTCCGCCGATGTGTCACTTGGTTTGATCACAGCACATGCTACAAAAACCACTGTAAGCTTCACTTTACTAATGTGCACTTTTCACTAATTTAGTGTCTTGATTTCAATTGTTAACTAAACCATTTTGAACCACAAATGTATTTAAAACTTAGTAAAAGGATTGTTTGGACTTTTTTGTTTAAACCACTGCATTTACAAAAATATTTCCCCTAAAATCTGGGATTGCTTGAAGACATTGCTGTACAAATATAAAAGTACTATGCAAGGGACCAAATTTGTAAGTGTATGGTGTGTATGTATAGACCTATATTTATACCATATCACTGTGCTGTAACAACACAATAAATTTATCAATAACCAAGGACTATATAAACTACACTAACATAAGCAAATATATATTAATAAAGTTTAAATCTATAGTACAGTTGCTCAGCAGACAACTTCGACATGGTATAAATATATCGTAGCATATTACAGTGGGCAGCAACAACAGGATTTTCTTTCTCTCATTCTGCAAGGAAAGCCCTGCTCAGCTCCTCAGGTTTGGTTTGGCCACTGCAGAGTTCTGTCCCCACTGCCACTCCCGGAAGCTCCCGGCGCACACGGCCCAGCTCTGGCGTCACGGGGTGAGGAAGAGTCTGGCCACAGGCAGGACAGCAGAGTCAGACGCTTGTTTGCCAAAGCATCCATGAGAATTTTGTGTTTGCATATTTTTCTTCAGCTGTAAGGTTGGAATGTTTTTGACAGTGAGCTGTTTACATTCCTTATTCCCAAAGCATCTTTACCATGAAATATGCATGCTACTTCAATTAAGAGTTGCTGTTCTCCGCTCTAAAATATAAAAACTGCATAAAGAAAAGAACCCAATGTAAAATGATGAAATAACTGACCTAACACAGTGTTGTTAGAGGCACCTTCTTTAAACTATTTTCAATATCTGACAAAAAAAAAAAAAAAAAATCGCGCTTCAGCATTTGATGCATCAACAAATTCAACCCAACAACGTTTACTGAATTCAGTAAAAGATTGATGAATGTGGTTATGGATCCTGATGGATGCCAATTGGATTCAGCAAAAGTAGTTAAGGAAGAAAGCCCAAAAGCACCAGACATTAGGTAAAGCAAACCCTCAGCTTCTCACTCAGAAAGACAGGACGCAAGGGTAAGTCTACACCTCCCCAGACATCCCAAATTAAAGAAAGTATTAAAAAAAAAAGAATTGAGAAAGAGAAAGGGTGAAGTAAGCTGCCAAAGTTCTTCCTTAATAAATTAAAACCGAGGTGTTACAAACTAATTTCAGTAACAGTCATCTTTCCAACCGTGCCAAAAATGATTCCTGTTGTAATGATGATCATGCAAGTAGCAGAGATTCTAGAAATATTTCAACTTTTCAAAACTGAGTGAGAAAAGCATTTTGGTAAAGATGTGTAGAAAGGTCAAGAGAAATTTCTACACTGGTATCAACAGTCAAGTGCATATTTCTTCTACAGAAATGTTTTTAGCATAGGTTCCATACCACGATTCCATGATCACTTGTGCAGTGTCCTGACAAAGCTCCGAATTTGTTCCCCACAACAGAGATTTATGTACCACAGGAACTTCCTAATAGAAAATGCCCTTTATTGATGAACCCTTGCTTATTAAAAATTAGTTTTGGCAGACTAACACTTAAACTATAGGAAAAAGAAAATTTTGAAATGGAATCTTGTAAGCACCCTTATCCACTGGAGTCTAAGTTAATGGCTTTCTAGATTTCTCTGAAGAGCAGACTAAATGGTATGAGGAAGCCTGGAGTTATTAACCAGCCAGCATCCTTATGTACTACAGTAGCAATTGAACCTGATTTCCGTTCAAAGACATTACCCAAGAGGAAACCAAAAACTAATTCTTAATGTTAATGTGAAGATATAAGATTTAAATTTATTTCCAGGAATTACAAGTGCATTTTGTTCATATTAGCAAGCAGTCTTTATACAATCCATTCTTCACTGCTGCCAAAATAAAATGAGAAAAAGACAGCAGAGATATGAAAAGCTAAAAATAGAACGGTTTTTCCTAAGTTATTTGTTGAATAGCATTTCAGTTGAACACAACTCAGAGGTAACAATAGATTATTTTTTTTCTCAATCATAGGCATGTGGCACTTAGACAATCATCTTTGCACAGAAAGCTTTAACAGTCATGCGAGGGCACAGTAATTATTTTAAACAAGGCAAATTTCTCACCACAGAGAGCAGTGGGGAAAGAAAAGGAGGCACTGCACTGGAACATAACACCTAGTAAACTCCACATTATACAATTTCAGTAACAAATACTTGAAAAGATCATTAAAAGGTATACAATTTTAAACGTTATTTAGTGCTAGCTTTGTTTGGTTGTCCTAACTCAGCATTATCAGAAAAGTTTGATAGTACTTGACAACAGAACAGTACTTCATGTCACGAGCTCATGGAGGCTTGATTACAAATCACCATAGTGTAGGTTGCAAGAAATGAACTTGAGATGCTGACATGCTGTAGGAGCAAAAGTAAAATCAAACTTTCTCATTTGAAGATGCAGTGTTCCTCTCTGCAAGAATCTGAATGTCAGTGATTAGATTCAAATGTCAAAACTATCAATCCTCATTTGAAGCATTTCATTGGTATGCAGGATGTAGACTGAGTTAATTACCATCGTATTTTGGTTTCTTGCTTGCCACCAGATACGGCTGCCTTGCCCAGGTAAAGCAGTGGCCATGGGGTCATGGTGCCATCGTGGTCTGTGTTAACCCTTCCAGCACTCAGGGGGCAAAGAGCAGCTGCAGCTGCCACCTTGCCTTTGCACAGGCCATAAAAACACTACTGTGTGGTAGGAACTTTGGGAGTACTATGCCTCCCACGTGGGTAAACTTTAAATGATCTCTCTTAGAAAAAGCAGGGAGAAAAAGGTACAAATTTTGTCCATACATGGAAAAATGTTTCTTAGGTGAATTCAGTTAAGTTGGGTTCCTATGTGGCTCTTACACTGGATAGAATACCTGTATGTACAGCACAGGACACCCAAACAAGTGCATAAGCAAGATTAACATGAACACAACTTATGCTGCAATCCATAGCATAATGGTACACTCTGCTGGATGCTAACCAACCATTTCTGTTTAAAAAGGACGTGCAAAAAAAATCTGGGATGTCACTGACTTAAAGTGCCCTGAATAGTAGCTTTTCTAAAAAAAAAAATGCCAGCGACTTCAGTAAAGTCAGAAAAACATAGTTCATGGTGTAAACGTCTTACAGGTTAATGAATTATCTTCTTGGATATTGATCCAGGAGTGAAAGGAACCACTGCATCTTTCAAACCAGAAAGCAAGCAGTTAAAACACGGGCAGCAGTAGGTGCACGTACAGTACAGTACTGCAACAGGTCAACAATGGGCATTACGCATAGGAGTGTCAATTACAATTCTTCAGGCTTAAAAGATTCATTGAAAGCATGAAAAGCCAAAACTACCAGGAACCGCCCTCCTGAATGGCTCAAAGGAGTTAGTGGATAAGCTGAGAGAGGCCACAAGACATGACCAACAATAAAGAACTGGGAAGAGGAACAGCAACGTTTGAGCACGCCCAGTCCTTTAAGTCCTTGTCCTACAAAAGAGAGCAGAGACATATTTCAGTGAAGGAAGTTTAACATCACCTTTTAAAACAAGCCCTTTCCTATTTCTGTGCTCTGTGCACACTGTGTTTACCATAACCCAGAGCCAGCACAATCTATAGATGTTAAAAAAGAACTTGGAGACGGTGGATATCAGGGCATTCCATTCTAAACTCTTAATTCTTCAAAAGATTACAAAGATTAAACATAACTAATCAATGAAGTACACGGTTTTTCTGAACCAAAAATCTGTTATTTTCATATTGCTTCTCAATTCCAAAACCCACAGCCCAGGGGACACTTTGAATCTCAAGGAACAGCCCAGTGAGAAGAGCTGGCTGATAAAGCACAGGGGGAGTGTGCAGGGGAACAGGAACGCACAGCAGGACACTGTTACTGTGCATTTGAAGCCAACTCCTGGGACTGGCCCTCACCAGGATGTCAAGCAGCTGTGTTTGAACTGTTGTGCTGTGGCATTGCTGCCAATCCGAACCACAAACAACCGGGACAAATTACCAGCATATCCTTATCAAGCTAAGGACAACATTTCAATTTCAGTACCCTGCTGGCCAAATCAACTCTGCACAGTAGCATGTGAAGGTAACATTTTTATCAAACCAGAGATTTCTGCTAACAACGGATCACAGATATCTTCATCCCTAATCCTTTTATCCCTTAATCTCCAATACAACCCAGGTAAGTGTGGTCTGGGCAAAGAGGCAAGCAGGAGATCACGAACTGTGATTTCCCACAGCAGTAACCACTCGCTGTCCTTCCCTGACACTACACCCTATCAGGAATAGGCTTCATCGTGTTCCTCAGAATTTATGTGTACATGCACAGCTGGGCTCTCCCACAGAAAACATGGGTGGGACATTAACACCAGTCAGTTACTGCGCCCCAGGTCTGCTCCATTCACAATGCCAACTTACAGAACTTCAGATTTCCCTACCTTTTAATTACTGCAACAGTTCCACTATCACCTAGCAAGCTTAAATAAACTAAATGCAGTATTGGTAAAAATTGAAATTGGTTCATTTGTGAGCTTCTAAACATCTAAGTATTCAAGCCAGTGGCAACAGCAGTTACCCTATTAAGGAGAAACTGTATTTTTTAAAGTTTCCCCCAGTTCTTTTTCTTTCCTATTAGTTCATCATTAAATGAAAACCTAGGGGTATATGCAATGCAGAAACTGAAATCTCATTTTTAGTGCAGAAAAATTATTGCTTACAGCAGAGCCACAAAGCTCCTGCACACTGCCAGCAGAGCCATGGATTTATGGCAGCAAGCAAATGCCCTGGCTCAAAACTTCACCTTCCTGCTGGAAATGCTCACAGAAAGCAGTGATTGCAGAATGCTGCTCTGAGGGAGGAGAGCACAAACCAGGCAACCCAGGGCAGCCTGTTGCCTTTGGCTTGTTTTTCCTTTCCACTCATAAACCTTTGATACTTTCCCCTATTAGTATCACAGGAGTTTCACAGGTACTCCAATCAAGCCAGCATTTGACCAATTTGGCATGAAACTCCTGAGACTTGCAAGCCTTGTGGTACAGGAGCACCACTTAAGTTCATTGATCAAAAAAAAAAAGCCAGAGTCAGTGAATATCAGCACATTTCATTTTAAATTAAACTTTCAGACCTTCAAAATGCTACAAGATTAGTCATAATTAATTTATGAATATTTAAATACCTTTCTTATTTACTCACACTACTTGGGAGCTTCTTAAAACTGAAGATAATTCATACTAAAGTTTCATGTATGGGTTTTTTCCTTTAAAGTAATTTAAGAGACTTCTTTGTGCATTACATTTAGGAGGAGGTTTTCTAAAAAGCATTTGAAGCCATGTGACAAAATTAGGTATCTGTAATATATGAAGAACACTGCCCCTTAAAATATTTTTTAATAAAATTTTCATTTCAAAGCACTACCACTGCTTTTATTCTAAGCAGAACTATTGAAATGCAATTCTTATTCCCTAAATGTAACCTACAAACAAAGCAAACACCTCAGACAGTTGCCTGGATTCCACGTGGACACTTCAGTGCTGTGGGCAAACAGAAACTTTCCTCAAAAACAGGACAGAACTGAGATCAGGCCCTTGGACAGGAAATTACTGGGCACTGGGAAAGGCAAGTCCTACATTTCACCAGCAGCACCAAAGTCCCAAATTTCCCCCCTGCCCGAGTGTCCCCTATTGCTGTCACTTTACCTATGCACGATTTAAGATCGGTATCCTGGCTGGAATCTTGCGGTTTCCTCAAAAATCAATTCTTTCAGCTTCTCCTTCGGCAAGTCATCCAACTCCATATCAAACTTGAAGGGTGCTTCAGCTACAGGCTTAATAAAACAAAGAAATATGATTACTGTAATGTCACTGTGCTGCTCAATTTCATGCAGTCCTTCTATGGATGGGGAAAAATCTGAAAACGTTCTTCACAAAAACGTCTAACACTGAGCAGTCCTCAAGGCAGAACTGCCCCTATTAGTCCTGCGTGTGCTTTATGTATTAGTTTACCAAATTTTACATCAACCACACTAAGTAGCTAGTCAAATCCAAACCACAAGTTGGAATGTTTATTTGAGGCTCATAACTCAGTATCTACTTGAAGAAAAAAAATTATCTTAAACATTTTTATTTCTTGGAATAAACGTATCTGGCCCTTAAGGAAAACCATCTTATTTCCTTCTCCCCTATTTCTTCACAAAAAGGAGCCAGGAATCTCCTCAGAATTGTACATAAACTACAGCCAGTTCCAACTTGGGGTTTTTAAAGCATAATCTGATGACAATCTCAGCCATTCTTCTCCTTTGCCTCAGACATTATGAAACCAGGCCTCACATGAGCTAAGAATCTCCATTTTCTGGAGAGGGAGGGCACCTTAATAGCTATTTATTGTGTGGCATTTCCTAAGGGTTGTACTAAAGTGAGAAATACAAATTTTGGTAAATTGATGTAATTTGTTCTTCCGCTCCATTAGTGCAGTAGAAGAAATCCCACCCCTAAAGCAGAAAATAATCAGCTGTATCATTTTATCAGTGTTTACATTTTAACAATGTCTTTACCTCATCACTTGGATCATAATACTGCTCCAGATATGGATGGGCTAAAGCTTGCTCCACTTCAATCCGCTTATGAGGATTAAAGGTCAACATTTTATCCAACAAATCAAGTGCTAAGAGGAAAAAGAAGTGAGCAAGAATTTAATACACCCTCCACAAAAGCGTTACAAACCCCGACCTTACCCAGACAACACCCACCACCCAAGGTCTGTGCTAATGGCAGCGCACCCCAGGAGCTGCCCTGCTGTAGCTGGGACCTGTAACTTGGGCACAGAGGCTGTGCCTGCCCCTCTCTCAGCATTCCTGGGCTGCAGCTGCCCTGGGAACCACCTGCTCCAGCTCAGGTGTTACCCTGCCAAAGGCCCTTCCGCCCCAGAATGGACGGCAAGGCAAGAAACACAAGGAATCCTACGCTACGATCTGGTTTGAACTACAACAGAAATTAAATAAATGAGACTTCTTCATTTTTCAAAGAAAAATGATTTGGGTCTTTGTGCCAAAATCCAAACTGAGATGGAGCTTTTCTGAACGAAATAATTATGAATATGTTCTTATTCTGAAAAGAAAACTTGGCTGTTCATGGACGAAAATATCATCCAGAAGTCATTAGGAGTTCTAGATCATCACAGTGAACTATTCTGGCACAACCAGCAGCACAGAAGCTAGTCTCCAGGGAAGATGCAAACACATTTATATTCATAAGATTCAGGCAAAATCTATTGAAGACAACTTGTAAAGAATCCATAAAGAACCTGAAGATCCAGTAAGACAGAGTGAGGTCTGGTGGAACCCTGGACAGACATCACAATTCAGTGCTACTGCAGCTGGTCAGCTACTTCGCCTGTAACACATTTCCCTTTTCCAAGAGGAGGAACAAACTGATGATAGGAGCAAGAAGCCCTGAGATATCTGCAGTATCCTAAATTCCATCACGTTTCGCCTCACCACATCATTTATGAACCAGAACTTTAACAGCGGCTTCTCGATGCAGCGCAGCAGTTGCAGCTTTGCACCAGGATGAGGAGCACACCTGTGACCTCAGGTCATGGCGCAGCCGGGGGAGGGACGATGCACCATCATCATCATCATCATCCCCCCCACTGCAGCGAGCTCCTCAGGGTCTCTGCATGAGAGACCCACCTGCACTGGAGGGCAGCTCCAAAGCCTCGGGCCTGCACTGTAAGCACCACCCGGTGTTGTGCTGCGGGGCACAGCGCTGCTCCTGCCCTCAGTGACAGCTCCTCAAAGTGCCCTGGCACAGCTGCTCTCGGGGCACTGCCAAGGTGCTGCACCAAACAGCACATTCCCCCTCAGCTGAGGTTCCAGCCCTGCTGCCATCTGAGCTGTCAAAGCCCACGGGGAGGATTCTCACACGGATGAGCACTGTTATAAAAGCAGAATACATCACTGCTGTTTTCCTCAATGACAGGGATAATAAGCTCCATGCAGTTCCTTCTGCAGAAATCGGCTTTTACATGGTAATTCAGTACCTGATCGTATCCACTAAGAGTAAATTATCATATCAGTTAAAAAAGAAGTGACTTACAAACTGTGCAAGAGCAGGTAGAAGAGCACTACTGCCCTGTGAACACAACCACCCTTAAACTGTATGAAGTTGAGTATAAAAGGCAAATTAATAGCTATCTAGGAAAACAAAGTCACATTTACCCTTTACTAAAGCCTTGGTAAGAAAGGTTAACAATTATTATATTCCTTGCTTTTATAAATTTTGCTCCACATATCCCAACTGAATTTTTTAACCCATTAAATTTTAAGCTCTCATGATGCCTAAGGACCCCACCCGCTGCGGAGACCCTGTTTGACCTACAGCTGATGCACAGTCTGCACAAGCTCTGCCCAGGGGAGCCGCAAGCGGCTGCCTCCTGTCTGATGTTAGGAACAAAGTTCAAGACTTGCTTGATGCCAGTGGTGAAATCCAGTGCTCATGTTCAGCACTCGAATAATGAACTGTGCTTCCAAGGAAAGTGATAAGAGTTTGGATTTCACATGTATGTTAAAGATCAAACTCCACAACAGGCAATCTTAGAGTTACTAAAAATTGCATTAAAAAGATAAATTAGTGTGAGGGCTTTGTGCTGGCTTATGATTTTATATTAGATTTACAGTGCTATTTTAAGGCACCTGCATGTTCTATTTCCAATATAAAGATAAATTCTTAGGTTATAAAAGCTCCCATCCTGCCATTACTTTGACAAATGTAATAGAGTATAAAATACCTTTGGGGTCAGCGTTTGGAAACAGCCTGTTCCATGGTACCTTATTTTTGTGTGGTAGGGAAAGCAAGTAGTTTCTGGCCTTTAAATTTATTATACAATTCAAATCTTCTTGGGAAGGGGATCCAAGTATACCTAAAAAACATGAACACAAACAATAGTGCATTCTGTGAAAAGCACATTAATACAGCTGTATCGTATCTGCTAAAATGGAATATTAAAACTGCTGGGAAGGAGATTTCAGACCACGTGTTTTAAGGATACAGAACACCTTAGGAGTTTTAAAAACTGCTACTAAAACTAAAGTTTTAAAACTAAAAGTTTTAAAAACTTTTACATTTTTAAAATAAATAAATGGTTTTGAGTTTTCTAATGATTTGTAATCTCTTAAAAAAATTCCAGTAAGTGCCGAAGTTGTGTACCTTACAGAAATTTTTAAAAATTTGACCTGGATCTAGTAATATATGAGCTTTAATTTTTCTTTTTTCAAATTTTGTTTTAAAAAAGTATCTGCAGATGTAGTAAATAAATTGGTAAGTATTCTCCAGTTGTCCCCCAAACAATGATTACCTGTATCAATTGCTGCAAAAGCAACTAGAGGGCACAGCAGACACACCTGCAAATCCACTGTGGCCTTACACCGTGACCCACTGGAGAAAGACCAGCCCAGCTGGCAGAAATGATAGAGAGACAGATGGGTGTGGAAATGCTGCCTTTCCATAAAGCTTACCAAGGATATGGTTAAGTTGGTCAAGGTAGTGTTTTCCTGGGAAGATGGGTCTGTTGGAGAGCATCTCTGCCAGAATGCAGCCCACTGACCAGATGTCAATAGACTTGGTGTAACCCTGCAAGTGAAGCAGAAACACATTTTTGTCAAATTTTTGCATAATAGCAGATACATGTTACTTTAGTAAACTGTGAAAGTGCACTCAAACCATCCTTTTCTTTTTTAGATGAGTCATGCTTGCTCATGCTGTTTGGTTTCTCCGTACAAATGAAATAATTAAGAACCATATATCAAAACACTACTTTGAAGGGGAAGCAAGAACTGAAGTCTCCAAGATACGGTTTTCCAAAAGGATTCTTTAAGTTTAGCTAAATCTGTTACCAACTGCAAATTGCTGAGATTGCCTAATTTTGTAACAAATTTCAACTAAAACATTTTGGAAACCAGGTATTCTGAGTTGCACAGCCCCTGACAGAGTGCTGAACGCGCGTGAAAGCCGCTGTCCCTCCTCTGAGGGGATCCAAGCAGCACTCCGGGACGAGGCCTTTGGCAAAGGGGGAATGGCCAAAGCGATGGCTGCTGCTTGGCTGCTCTGGACAGCATGGCAGGCGGGAGGAGGTGGAGATGCTGGGAGGAGGCCACAGCAGCCACTGGGATATCCACAGGAAAAGGCACAGCACTGACAGAGCCCCACTGTGCCTGGCCTGCTGCCACTGCCCCTCCTCTGTCCCCACTGACCCCACAGCCACGGGGCACCAGCTCCTCAGGACGTCATCCCTTCACCATTTGTGTTCAAGGAGCCAGAATTATAAAAGGAAACACGCATTAAGCCAGGAACTTTTAAGCTGACCACTTCTTAAAAACACAAAGTATTTTCTTTGTGAAAGCCTTTGACAAGTAGATGTGGATAGCCCGATGCTGTGGCCTCAGTGAGGGTTTAAAATTCAAGACGGGAGTTTAAAATACAAGAAGCTGGGGGAAAAACCCCTCAACTGGTCAGATGTCTATTTTCTTAACATGCCTTGGACATACTAATGCCACAACAAAACAAACCCACCAACTGGAGAAGGTGTAAATCCTATAGGAACAGCCATCCTAGAATATAAAATACAGCTCCAGGAGTCACCCAGGTGTTTTGCTAACAAGTGTCTGGCTGTGGGACCGAACACAGGGGTTCTGCTGGACACCCACCACCCACACAGGGATTGGATGCACCTTAAAAGGGCCACAGAACACAACAGTAATTCCAAATACCTAAAAATCAAAGGAATGATTTCATGAAGATTATGGGAATGCCATTAAGACTGACACATAAGAAGGATCACATGCCTTCATTCAGAATCAGATTCAGCCTCATTATACATTCTAAACCTAAATTAAGATGTCAAGATAACATCAAGGCAACATTTGCAGCCTTGACGGAGGCAGCAGTGGAATGCTCATTCCTACCACTCCTGTCCTGCTCAGTGGCACAGCAGGTGATGGAAGCAGTCTCGTGACTGGCAAGGAACTGGAGGTGTGGGAAGCTGGGCACGTGATTACTCAGTTCTAGTAACCCAATAATTGACTCTGGAATCTCAATTTATTGCAAGCCAGTAGCTCTGCTGGAAGCCCATGCCCACTTCTCCCCAGGACTCTGCGTGTCTCTGCGTTTAGACTCTGATCCTACAGGCACAGAAGGGAGAAGCACAGTTGGAACTCACAAGGGAATAAGCAGCAACAGCAGCAGCCCAGCAGCTCACTGTGCCCTCACCTTAGAATTCAGCATGATTTCAGGAGCCCTGTACCAACGTGTGGCCACATACTCTGTCAGGAATCCTGTGTGATCATGATCGGGATCTGCAACGCGAGCCAATCCAAAGTCACAAATCTGGTTTTAGAGAAGGAAACAGGAAAAAAAGGCACATGAGAGACACATTCCAATACTATGACATCACTAATTCACCATCCCCCAATCAATGATGTAACACCCACAAAGGCAGTGATGGCAACCTATGTTTTTAGAAACAAGTGTCTGCACAAAGGCAAAGAAAAATGCTTTGGATTAATTACAAAGAACATCCAACTGCCATTCAGTGGCCAAGAAGAATAAAAAGTTCACAGTTTATGCTCCACTCACCAGAAAAAAAAAAGAAAAGCAATTAAGACTTCCAGAAAACATAATTAGCAACCAACACATTTGTAACCAAGTTCAACACCCTATTTTACAAAAGTTATCATCATAACTGCATCTTTGCATGAGGAACAACCTATCTAATCATGAGATAACAGTAGACTGGAGAGATTATGGGCTGTTGAAGGAAGCATAAACCTAAAAGAAAAAAAAATCCCCTAAAAATGAAACACAAGTAAGACCATATTTCTCAATCCCTTACCAGGAAAACAGTTTTATCTAACTATGAAAAGCAAACCAAACACTGATTTAGACTAGCGAGTTCAGCAAAAAGAAAAAGGTGGGTTTAGTTATGCCCTGGTAAGGAGGCTCCACAGCTTTCAGAGCTATTTAGTGCCTGGAGAGAAATTAAGAAAATTGAAAATGTGAAGACAGATTGTTGTAGAGCAGAGCAGCTGCTCCTTTCTCTCCATCCCACAGGTCAGTGGCAAGGTCGGTGAGTGGCACTTTAGACACATTCAAAAGCTTCTGCTGCCCCCCCAAACACACCAGGTTATGATTGCCACACAGAGTGTATTTCCATGAAAGAATACATACTCCCAGGAAAACCAGGCATCAAATGTAAGAGCGGCAAACAGGGCGAGGTTCCTCGCCTACATTTGGTTTATAATATTTACACTCAGCTGATTGTGTACGGTGATTATATTGAAAATGTGAAGTGAAAATAGGCTGCAGTCAATATAGTCAGTAATGGAAAATCCTACCAAAACCACAGAAACCTCACTTTGCCCTGGCAGATATTTCTTAATTTTCCTGTAGGGACAGCCTGTCAGTGAAGTAACTGATAGATCAGTTAGGGAAGAAATACTGCAGCTGACTAAAAGCTACATCTGAAAGACAAGATTCAGCAGCTGACTGTTACACAGAGGGTCTGAAGAAAAGGCAATGATGAATGTCATAGCCAAGCTACGTGCCATTACTTTAGCTACATATTAAAAAAATAAACCCAGCTCCCTGAATCCTTCAAAAACAACCCCAAAAAGAGCCTTGCTTAAGCATGGCAAGGTTCTCCCAGGCTACAGGAACAGAGCAGCTGCCTTGTGTGCAATTAGCAGCTTACACAGACACTCAGTACAAATAATCAGAGGAGCCTCCTCTAAAGACAGAAACGAAGAAATTGTAGAGGACAGCTTAGAGACTTCAGAAAATAATTATGGAGCAGGCAAAATTGTTGTAATCTCTTCCTCCTAACCTTGGAAAAAACTAGATAAGATTACAGGCAAGGAGATTTGTGCTGAATTTCAGTATTACCCAAAAGCAAAGCACTAGGGTTTGTTACTATTAAAACAAAAGAAGAAAGACACTCTGGTCCACAGTGAAAAGCAAGAACTGAATTACAGAAGATGTCTCTGAATCTCTCAACTCAAGTAGAAAAATGCTCACGGGATGCAAAGGAAGAATAATGACAAAGAGAGCTCATTAGAATGACAAAAAGCCCCTGCCGACTGGAGCAGAAACAGGTTAAGCAGAAAAGCAGAAACACCATTAAAGACTTCAAGGTTTGGAGCTGCAAGGAAGAGGTTTTGGCTGCAGAGCTGACAAGAGCAATAGCACAAGAGTGAAAGGGACCTGGAGATGCAGGGCTCTGCCTGCAGCCCCGGCTCAGGGCAGACACTTCACACCCAGCGCCGACAGGGCACAATGAGAGCAGCTGCTGTGCCCCGACAAATGATGAGGAGTACCAGGCAAAGCACCACGAGCTGGTTTTTGGGCTTCTCCATGCGAATGAAAACAATAAAAATTAAAGAAATGAGAGCAATATAATAAAAGGCAAATTTTCTTGGCATTTTGACTAAGTCATAGTGGAGAAGAGAAAACTGCTTAATGAAAGATCCAGGTATGTCAGTCAGCGCTTCATGCCTTGGACAGAACAGATGCTACTGAGACAGAAGAAATAACTTCTCAGCTAAATAAATAAATAAATTTTAATAAATAAATAAATAAATAGAACCAGCATTCTATTTATATATTTAACTTCCACTTCTTGAAAACAATGCTCTTGCCATCAGTGTCAGGGTTTTTTTAAACAGAGATGGCTTAAAATTGGATGAAGATATCAAGCAGATGGGAAGATTTAGGAGGATCATGTACATACAACCATTTACTAAGCAAATGAAATGACACCAATAGTATTACTGTTAAACTGAAATATCTGCAGTTGTATTGCTGAATAGCCTGTGCCTCTGTGTATTTGTATAAAAGGAACCAGAGACATTAAGTTTAATTGTTATTGGTAAGATGGTGGTTCCAACAGTTGCACCTCCAGAGTAACTGGTAAAATCCTGAAACAAACACTAACTTGCAGTTTTTCTTAAAAAATCCCTCCCACATCACCTTCTTTTCATGCCTGCTGCAGTAGGTAACAATTCCTGGTCGTTCTAATAATCGTGAGTTTTCATTATGTAGACAGAATTGATCATGTGTCCAGTCTTTAGAATGGACCAGCATATGAACAGCAAGGAATTGTGTGACACTCCTGGAATTGTGACAAACTCTACAGCCCACAACTGGTTCACACTTTGAAGAGGAAATTTTTTTTTCTGTGGTTTGTTTATTGAGAAAGTTATAACTACACTAAAAAAAAGGGTAATTAGGGAGCAACACAGTATTCAACTAACACCGTTGTACCACCTCAGATCAAGCACTGCAAACTCTGCAATTCCACTCTATCAGTGGCCAGCAGCAAATACAAGTACAGTGTAAAAGGGAACATATTCCAGTGCCTCTCTCACCTTCCATGGATCTGCCACTCCGGGACTCTAAACCACAGGAAGCACTCAATAAGGGTTTTTTTCTGCTAACTTGCTTGGTGGTTTTTTTTTAAAACTATCTACAGTGCTCTGTGATACCAAATTCCACAGCTTAACAATGCTGCAAGTAAACTTCACCAGCTCCTTTCCTACCCCCCAGCCTCTTCCGTAGGTAAGGACAGTGAACACAAGTGCCCCCTATTCACTGTCCCTATGCCACTGACAGCGTTATCAGGGTTATCAAATTCTGTTGGATTCCTCTGCTCCTCATGCAGTATCTTCCAGCAGAGGAGATCCAGGCTACACGGCTCTTTGTGATACGGAGAGCAGCACTTTGAAATCCTGCTCTCCTCATATCACAGGGAGAAATGTGAGAACGATGATCACACTGAAGACTCAAAACCAACTGAAGGGTACAGAATGGCATGTTTTCTGTTTTATTCTCTATTTCTGTTCTAATTCTTCACACTTGGTTTGCTTTACTGAATGCCACTAAGCATTGAGCTGACATTTTCCAAGAATCATAACAGCTCTAAGATCATCCTTCTGTAGTATTAACGAGTACAGAGCCCATCACTGGAAATGCAAATTAGGAACATTTTCTCCCTAAGTAATTACCGTGCATTTACTCAGCACTGAATCTCACAAGCCATTTTAGCTGCCCACTAATACAAAGTCCTTTTCCAACAACAAAACATTAACAGTGTAAACAGAGAAACCAAATCTTGAAACATACACAGTTCCGAGTTTACTTTTGAGGTAAACACGATGCTGCTTCAGATCAGTACTTTCACCCAGCTTCCAAAGAGGCTGTTTCCAAGTCAGCCTCCAGATGGAAACAGTGATGCACTCATTAGAGCAGCCTAAAAGATTCTTAGTCACTCAAATCTTGATAATTACTTTATCAAACCAAATCATGTTTTGGCAATCTTTCCAGGACAAAAATCACATTAATACCCAGCAAAACCCCCACAGTCATGGTTATAGCTGTTTGTTTATGAAGACCACAGCAGGAAAATCTGAAAGAAAATTCAACTTACCTTGAGATCACACGTGGTGTTAAGCAGCAGATTTGAAGGTTTGAGGTCACGGTGAAGCACATTGGCTGAATGGATATATTTTAACCCTCTCAGAATCTGGTAAAGGAAATAACAAATGTGGTCGTTGCTGAGGTGTTGAGTCTTTAAGAGCTTGTAAAGATCTGTCTCCATAAGATCTTGCACAATATATCTGTGAGGCATTAGATGTAAGGCAGCAAAAAATCTTGGTGTCATGTCAGATATCAACATACAGTACCCAAGGAAACTTCTAGAACATTTTTTCTCTTTGTTTGTCTGTTTGATGGCAATTATGAAACCGTGTAGTTGATTCTTGCTTTGGAAGTTTGGAATCCAATTGATCCTGTTACATGATGCAGCCCTTTATAGAATAAAGAAGCACCAGCATGTGATCCTCTCAAATTAATCATCATAAACCTCTATTTCTTCATAGTAGAGCTTGACTTTTATTGGAATCTTAATTTCATCTGATTCCTATCCTGCTTGCCAAGAAACAAAGGGTGGTTTTTTGGTTAATGAGTAATAAGGTTCTAAGATACTTGTTAGCAGTTGCATAAAAGCAGGAGTGTAGAAGATCACATCATTTCTGATCAATTTTTACTACCATGTCCCCACTTCAAAAATTCAGCTCCTCTTCCCTACAAAAATGTTTATTATGCTACATCGAACACAACAGTCCTTCTCTTACCAAAATTAAATCCCAAAATACTCAGTCAGATGATTTTTTTAAATAAGATTGCAATAAAAAGGGTTTCTTTTTCTTTTTGCTCTGACAGGAATGAGTTAAGTAAAATTTTCTTCCCCCTTAATTCAAGAAAATTTGAGACGATTAGAGCAGACTCTGGCCATTTCACTTTCTCCTCAAAGTAACCAGTTCTAACAGCAGCTCTACAAAGAGAAAATATAGTTTTAGAATTATATGATTGAATCAAATCTTCTCTACAATGTTGAGTTCTTTGCCTTGGAAGATAGAAATTAACATCTTTCTCTTCTCCTGGAAAGAAAAGAATAAAACCAGTGCTCATGTACATCAAATCCATAAACTGATCAAATACTATTAACTTCCCTTTTGATTTACAATAATAGAAGCCAACTTTTATTAATATTTAGGAAAGAAGAGGATGAAGGGGAAGAAACAAATGGAAGAGAGGAGGCAACTATTACAGTGATGCCAAACGACACTTTAAAAGGATACACATCTTTCATCTGTTCAATAGTTGGAGCTCTGATAATGTCATTTATTCCAATAATATTCTCGTGCCTGAAGCGCAGTAGGATCTTGATCTCTCTCAGAGTTCTCTGGCAGTACGTCTGGTGCTCAAAGGGACTGATTTTCTTTATAGCAACTCGAACTTTGTTGACGTTATCATAAGCAGAGCTAGAAGAGAATCAATAACATCGATTACAAGGAACATTCAATTCAGAAAGAAAGAATGTGAATTCAATTGAATATAGGGGTGGTGCATTTTGTTTACATTTACTTTTATCAGATGGGGAGAGATGACAGTGACACGTCTCTTAGTTTGGTGAACTGACAAAACACTGTTGTTCCTTCACCAGCCTATCTGGGTCTCTACAGCCATTGGCTTTCCCAGCTGACTTGGAGTCTCTGACTCGTGGGTACTGCACAAAGGAAAGGTATTTGTCCTCTTTATCAGCCGGTGCAACAACAGACTGAGGTTTGCTCTATAGGCTGCAATCATCAGACGTTTGAGAAAGTTCATCTTCAGTTAACCCACTCACTTTGGGGTGCAGAAAAACCTTCAGAAAACATCTTTTAAGCAGCAGAATTCCACATCCTGTGTCCAGTCCCACAAGTAATACCAGTTGTCACAATCTTTCATGTTTCCACCAATCTACACTGTCAGCACCTCTGTAACAGGCGCAGAAGCACCAAAGGGATGGAGAATTTGTGACAACATCTTTCCAAGTTCAGTTCCAAGGATAACAAGAGTTTGAGGAAAGCAAGCTGTACCCAGGTACACACACGGTGTGAAGCAGGCAGCAGCACAAGGAGGATCACAGTGACTGTGACCCACGGTAAGGAACTCTCTGCCTCCCACACTTACACGACTCTTTCCAGGAGCTCAGAGCTCCATTCCCAGCCACACCAATAAATAGGCTCAATAAATGGTGTTTCTGCTCAACATGCCTACGCATTCATGAAGAATACCATAGTCTAATTAAAAGCCTCAGTAAAACATCCCTAATTTTCTCAAATCTGGACCATGAATCCTAACAAGTTTTAGTATGTTTTCTATGGCCTTGTTTATATGAATGACAAAGCATCTCATTAACATAACTTCTTCTATATTAGAAGTATATGGTAATTTAATTAATTAGAATTTAGATGTGTTTATATGATTCTTGTTCCTACTTAAGCTCACTACTGCATTATTAAGAAATTAAAAAATAATCAAGCCTACATTCCATACATTTCTGTTAGCCTCAACTATTTCATATAAAAATATAATCACACTGGCCAAGGAGGCTTTACATCCCACCAATTTTCTATAATTGAGTCCCAGAACTTTCTTTGGTACTCTTTTAATAGGCCTGACACTGCTGAGATGTCCAGGTACCTGGTGACCAGGTAAAGCAGAACAAAATACAAAAATCCAATTAGAAAAGGAGACCTCAGAGGAATTCAAATGCCTGGCCACATCAAGGCTCCTCTACAACTAAGCAGAGCTATAGTACAACAAGGTGTTTTTGAGATGGTACTGTCACCACTGGATGCAAAAGTGTTTGAAATTTCTCACTTTCATTATGAAAATGGACACTTAATTCAGTCAACTAGGGTCCTCAGGAAGATCTTCATAGAGCACATGCATGTGTAAGGACACCCTTTTTGCACGGCTTTCCCACACAATCCCTCTGACCTGCCTGCATCCCCAGTCCTGGCCTGTACCCACAGACAGCACCATTTATTTGCCTCTAGAGACACCGAACTCAAATGCTCCACGGGGAGCTTGGAAACGCCACATGCTGAGCAAGGATTCATTACAACTGCTGCTACTGCATATGTATAGATAACACATTAGCAGTTCCTGGGTCCTAAAATAGATAGTAACCAGCGCCTAAGTGGAACTTGGCATGGCCTCCAAGAGCACTTGGGCTCCAGTAATTTTCTTACCTCATCACGTGTGGTGTTTACAATAGACCAGTGAGGTCGCTCACAAGCAGAAAACAAAACCAGAAATAACTCTGAAGCACAAACAACCTGGATTTGGGAAAGAAATGAAAGAATCCTATGGGCCAGTTCATCATTATAAACAAACCTCCCGGCTCCTCCTTTGTACCGACCTGAGCATTTTTTCTGCCACAATGCAGAATCTTACTTCCTTTCAAAGGACTGGACAGCAGCAGCTATGCAGAGTGCAAAAAGGCAAAATGCCAATATTTACCCATTGATGCTGCTTAAATAAAAGCTCCCAGTCTCTTATAATATTTCATAAATCAGTTATTGCTTCTCAAGCAAAGGTTGCTTATTGATGGAAAATATCTTTCCTTGTACAGATTAAATGAACATGAAGTCATCAATTAGATACACCAAGATTTCTACTCTTGTAGCTGCTTCACCTACAGTCCTTCAAGCATTTTCTTAGCAAAAGATTTATGCTGTTATTTAGCAAAGGATGGCTAATTTTGCTTTCTGATGGTTCAACTATAACACACATGATTCACTGAGGAAAAAAGCTGCGTATTTGGAATAAAGATGCAATCAGTTTCCTCTCCAGGGCACCTTCCCATACAGTCACCTTTCTGTTTGTATCAGATTTCTCCACACTAACACAGCTAAGCTTCCATTGCCTCAGCTGAGTGGAGAAAAACTGAAACACTGTCTAGTTGAAACACTAAAAGGGACACTGGATTTATTTCTGACGTCACACTTTTTGAAAGCTGAGCCCTTTAGTTACTTGATTAAACATCTGAGGGATTATCTCAACTTCTATGAGCAAGCAGCTAATCATACAAGCAGTCAGGTACACTTGCTGGTGCATAATATTTTAAATGTCATGCATAATACAGGTACATTGAGAATCTGTATCATCTAGTTAACACCATTCTGCATTCTCAGCCACAGCCCTTAAAGCACACATTGCTTTAAGGAAACTCTGCGACCCTTCAAAAATGCTTTCTCGATTTGACAGGTGCTTTAGGAAAGTGCAAAAGCTACACATGAGACTGAACTTCAGTGGAACCTGACCCCTAATTGGCCCACGAAGCCCTACTGCAATAACTGACTGACTACACAGGAAACACCATAAACTCACAAAACCGGACCCTTTGTGAGGCACACTGAACCATTTCCCAAGCTCCCCCTCCATCCAACCAGGCAGGTTTGGACACTCCTCCCCAGAGCTCTGCTGAAGAAATGCACCGCTCTCAGTGTGCACTCCAGTATTTGCAAACAAAACCGCCCTGAAGGTGCAAACGCAGGCGCTGGTGCATCCCCCCGCAGCGCAGGCACCGGCTCGTCTCCGCGGGCTCCAGCCGCAATTCCTGAGCTCGCTGGACGACTCCTCATCACCCGCGCTCCCCCTGCAGCCCGACCACGATCAGCTCCGCAGCACATCCTGTCCGCCTCCCAGCGCATTCTACATTTAGACTATTTGCACTCTGGCAGTGCTGTCCCAGCGTGCACAGTGTAACCTATTTGTCTGGGCTGTCAGCTTCTACTAAACTTCACAACAACGAGTTATATCTGCAATGAAGCCATTAACTGGGACATCTTCTGAAGTCAGGAGAAAGTCAGGAAATCTGTAAAGTAGGAATAACAGTTGCCATATTAACAACTCCTAGAGTGCCAGTTTATAGTTTTTAGTTTCTAATCGTTAAGCACACGTACTGATCATCACCCACAGAACTGTCCCACTGTGATGAATCTAGTCACCAACACTTTAAATATTCAGAAGGAAGGATTTATTTCCACCCCAATCATGCGCAGCCTCACAAGCTGAAGCAAACGTTCAGCCGTGAGTGCTGTTTATCTGTAATGTGATAAATTTAAACATAGACTTTGCAACTGCCCAACTTCATAGCCACAACATTATTCCTATTTCAAGCTGTGGTTACTAACCTGTGACAACCTGCCATAGCACCGTTATTTACATACTTTTGCAACATCCTATGAAAATCAATACAAGTCCCAGCAGTAGAGTTTATCATTCCCAATTTTAAGTATCTTGCAAATACATAACTAAGTTTTGACTAAGTAAAACATCAGGCACAGCCGTGCAAAATAAACAAATGAGCATTCACAACCCAAGAAGTTGCACCACGTAACTTTTAAAGGCAGTTTTTTATCCTTCTACTCTCTGGTACCAACTTCCTTTTTGAAGAGAAGCCCAGGGCGGGGCCGCTTCCAGGAGCGGCGCCCAGAGAGGCCGGGCAGCGCCGCCCGCAGCCCCGCTCGCTGCGGCGGCCTCTCCCGTGAACTCCTGTCGGCAAGGGAACCTTCCACCAGGCACGTGTGGCCGAGTGCCAAAGCTCAGCCCCTCCTGCCCACAATGCCTGCTGCACGTTCTTCAGCCATTCCTATTCCTCGCATGTCTCACTCGGGGCAGAACTGGAACAAGTGAGGGCACGCTGCAGCTGCCGGCAGGAAAGGAGCCAGCTCCTGGCAGTCCCTGCATCCACAGAGGGCCGGTCCTGCACGCTGAAAAACAACTGCCTGCTCCTCTGCCACGCTGCCTGCAGGCTTCCCCCTCCACGGGATGTTCCTCCAACACTTCCAGGATTATTCACCTCGTGGCTGTTTTACAGGCTGCTCTCAGCACACACGCGCAAAATACACAGTGCCACCGGCAAACATCCTAATTACAACTCTAAATAAAAGACTGATTTGAAGTTTAAAAGGGATTTTTTTTTTTATCAGTAGCTTTGTGTTGCTGTGGAAACAGGATTCCAAGGGCATATCCAGAGATAAGAATCTTTCTGAGATATTGGATAATTCTGCTAACACTCAGAATAGGAAAGGCAAAATAATTCTCAGCAAGCAAGCTGATCTATGGAGATCTTCAATCTTTACATTCAGCCTACATTTAGCTCAATCATGGACATTTCCACAACACGCTGACATTTATCAAGTTACTATACAAATAGCCTAAACTTATTTTTAAGACTGCTGTAATTAAAATAATGCAATATTATGACACAGTAACAACCACCCTAACAGACTGTTCGCTACAACTTTTGGGGGTGGGGGAAGGTGGTTGCAGAAGTGCAAATTTGCAGAAGGTTTTGGGTTTTTGGTTTGGGGTTTTTTTTAACAATCAGATGTTAACCCTTCCAGAGTCTTCAGAATAATTAGTTTATTCTCCTACATGATAAAACCACAGAGAGCAGCTACAGCGTACAACTTTTTTAATAAAGAGAAAAGACTGGAAAAAGGATAAAAATAGTCAAAGACTATTCGAGGACACTGAGTAATGTGTCATTTTTACACGGTTGAATGTATTTTTTGTAGCCAACTGTAAACACCTACGTTTACTAGAAATATTTGTTACTTTCCTCCATTTATTCACAATATTTTGAAGACAAGTGTATTATTCATTAGACTTTTTTATTAGCACTAATTTACAAAATCAGCACCTGGTTTAAAAAGGAACAAGTGCCTACTCATATTGGGATACATCTGCCTGTTTAAGAAACCTCAGTTTATGAAAAGACAACCCATGTCACGCTCAGTTTCATTTTGATTTCTCAGCCTTCTCTAGAAGAGGTTCTCAATAACAAAGCATTTCTCAGGTTTGTCAGCTGAGAATTCAGGAAATAAACTCTAGAAACAGGGGCATCTTAATACACTTCCACTTTTCTCCATTAAAGATTCAGTTTTACAGACTAACTCCTACCATGAAGGAAAACTCAGCAATCCATGGAACAGGGAGAGTTACCTCACTATTAGATTCTTTAAAAAACAACAAACAAATAGAAAACCAACAAGGGAGAAAAGAAATATAATTTCTAAACCAGTGCCTTTATTTTACCCCAAGTCCATAGCAGACCCCGCTGGGCTTTCAGTTAACCCCTGAGGCTTACTGGGTCAAACTGGAAGAGCACAGCCTTCACCCCCACCACCTACTGCTTCAGTCACCTTCCTCTGAACAATCCAAATCCATCCTGAGAGTAAAGCTTCCTGCTACAATTACGCCAACTCCTTCCTCCCATGACAAAGGTGAATAATTACTCTGAAGCGATTTTACTCAGATCTGATCTACTACAGGTTACTGCCCTTCACGCCACAAATTCCTAAAGCGCTTTCATAACTTCCTAAGGAGATTTGCTTTCATTTCGTTGTATCTGCTCAAATAATCCTAATCAATACTGGGGAGACACTGGCACAGGCTTCCCAGAGCAGCTGTGGATGTCCCATCCCCGGAGGTGTTTGGAGCAACCTGGTCTAGTGGAACGAGTCCCTGCAGGGGGTTTGCTCTACTTGATCCTTAAGGTCCCTTCCAACTCAAACCATTTTAATAGGTTACAAAGGCCCAATTTTATTTTTCAGAATTTGAAAAGCAGTATTTGATGGATCCTTGCAAAAAATTCAATTTTAAGCTACTTACTATGCACATAATAATTACTTCATAGTACAATTCCTGAGATCACTCCTTGTATTTTGAAAACAAAGAGCTAGTCATGCAAAATGGAGTCTGTTAAATTAATTACTTTTGCCAGAAGCTCAGTCAATTCATAATCCTGGGTGTGGCAGACCAGATGATTTGTGTTTTGTTAGCACCTACTAAACAGAACTATGAAGAGCAGCAGTTCTAGAACTACACCTTAACACTGACAATAGAACAATACTGGCTATTTCACCCAAGGTTCTGTACTGTTTGGCTAAAGATACGATTTAATTTTATGGTGCTTTGATTATTGTTAGTTGTTTGAAAAGAAAATCAATTCTCTCAATCTCTTCTAATACGTATTTTTCTTTCCATACCTTTAGCTGTAGAACACTGACTTCAAACCACTCTGTATGCCTACTCTGTTTAATGCCACTTCAAGTTAGTCTGCAGAAAATAGAAAACTCTTACATCTCACTTTATCTACTTCTTCCCTTCCCACTTCCCTATTTTAGAGGTTTACTGGTTCTCCACTGCCAGTATTTCCTTTGACAGCATCGATACCAAATTTAACAAACTTCACTACATTTAAAGGCCTTTGGCATCTGTGAAACAAATTCATTCCAAAGGCACCCAAAGCTTCTGCTAAAATATCACAATATTAAATATCACTATCTTTCTCCTCTGTATATAAATTCCTGTGGGAATGAATTTCGGGCTAAAATTGTAAGAACTCGACAACATGAGACAACCTAAGGACTCTGTGAATTCAAAGGAGTGCTTGTGGTTCACTCTCCTTTTTATGCCTCACATCCCTGCCCGTTTTCACTTTTTTAGTTGGAGCAAAAGGCACTTTTTGGTGCCTTTGTGTCCATTCAGAGAACTAAAGCAGCCTCAAGTTGAAGCAGGAACAGTAACGAAGCCTTTACCTGCACAGTCCTATTCCCTGCCTGTGTCAGCACCAGCACTGACAGGACTTTATGTCCATCATTTCAACTCCTCACCTTTCAACTGCAGTTTTTCATGAAGTCACTTTTCAGCTAACCCAGCCTTCCAACACAGCAAACGCTCCAGCTGTGCAGGCCTCAGCACAAGAGAGGAGGAAGGAATGACAGAGCAGAGGTGTGGAGAGAAAAGCTGCCCCTGCAGCAGCAGCAGCAGAGCCCGAGATCAGCACAGGCCAGCCTGCAAGGCTCAGCCCTGCAAAGCTCAGCTCAGGTGTCTGGGCCCCCCAGGAGAGCTCAGCCTCCACACAGCCCACCTCCTCCCCCTGTGCTTCATGCTCCTCAAGGGGCAGCAAAAAGCCACCAGGACAGCAAAGGACAGGTCAGTAACGTCACCACTGTTACTCCAGAGCCTGGAAAACAACCACCACAACCCCAAGCTGCAAAGTAGGAATAACAAAAGTGTGCAGGAAACATCTCCCCTTTCCTAGAGAGAAGAGAGAGCACTACCAGAGAGCTGTGAGCGGTGATGGGATTAACAAATCCTCCAGTGCAGTTTAGTCTTTTGTCTTCTAAGGTTCTAATTTGACTTATATCCCAGATACTCCTCCTAAGATCAGCTTATTTAATTGATTCCACACCATATAAATAGCTTATTTAATTGATTCCACACCACGTAAATCTTCAGAAAAGATAGCTCACAGTATTTCATTCCAACAGAAAATAGAACAGAATCATCCATGTACACTCAAAAGCAAAGATTTTCCTAAACCTGATGTAGAAACATCAGTGCAAAACGAGAACTATCCCACAGCACTGATAAAAATAAGGTCATTGCTACTATCCACTCGGCCATGGTTAGTTCAGTATTTCACTTGCAAACCAAAACACAGCAGAACAACCAAGCCAAACCAAAACTAGCACTGAGTGTGCATCTCACCACTATCAGAAGTTATTTCCCTTCGTATTAGATGACGAGGCATTTTCTTCATGTTTTTTCCACGTTTCTAACAAGACCTGCCAACAGTAAACCCTCAGCATACTCACAGCTTGGTGTTTTGTTCAGAGGAGGTATCAGCATTAGAACATGTTGGCTACAGCAGCTGAAAGGAAGCTATTTCACAATTATGAAACACTCAAAAAAAAAAAATCCAATATAGAAGTCAACCTGAATGTCATTTGGGATATTCTGCAACATCCAAATCCCAATAAAATTGGGCAAATTCTGGACTGAAGCATTTTGGGGAGTATTGATTTGGAGTGCTCAAATGACCTGAAATTTTACTCAGAGCACATCAGCAATATTTGGTGGAGCAATCTGCCTTCCTTCCAAAAAAGCAAGAAGTAAGGTACTGCAGTGGCAGCTGCTAATTTTAAGAGAAACTGCAAAATGAAGTAATTGCACATTATAAACTGCATGCCTAATTGCAAGTTGCTCGCACTTAAAACATACCCACAACACAGACAAATTACTTTCCACCATGTAACAAAAACTCTCATTTGCATCCTAATCACCACAGAGCATTTCAGTATTTTATGAAAATTCTCTTAAAATACAAAAGAAGAACTTCCAAGAGAAGAGACTTCCTCTTAGGGGAACTTAGGCAGTTGTGATTTGGGGGATTGCAAACAGATGGACAGCAAAAGCATGTGCACAACCCTGCTAACACTGGACTGTCGTGACGATTCTGCCCAAATCTAACAGAAAAATATTCCTATTACAGCCTTTCTACAAGACATAAATACACAAAGCAGTATTTAATCCAGCACTGAGAGGTCCCTGGGCTGGAGGAGCACAGCACAAGCCCAGGCAGAGGGGACCCGGGGCTGTCCCTGTGCTGGCTCTCCTCGGCGGAAACGGGTGGAGACAGGAATGCTTGTGAAACAGAAACCAACTCCTGCACCCCGACGGAGCGCAGGAAACCCTGCCAAAGGACCTACTGATAGCTCAGCAAATAACCCCATCTGAATCAGTGATGTTTATTAGGAGCTGGGTATCACTAATCTACCTGCCCAAAGCTGACGTGAACTGTATTTGGTTTTTCGTGCACCTTGCAAACAGATGAGTTTGAGTAGAGCTTCTTCATACACCCAAAAGTTGTACTAAAGCAAAGGCAAACAAGCTCTCAGCTGAAAAGGAAATTCACCTACATGCAAATCAGCATCTTTAATAACTGTCCTGCCAATTAACAGAACACAGATTTCACACAGATAAATCACCTGAAATGAACTACACTGCTGAATTTCACACTATTACACTACTATTTTTATCTACCTCACAACACAGTAGCATAAAAGTTATATTTCTAAATACATTTATAGCTCCATACACTTCATTTGAGTGACCTGGAAATGAAAATCAAATACAATTGAAATCACTTAATAAATGTTTCTGGCTTTGGGATTTTTTTCCAGATATTATTTTTAAAGTTCCTAAAACACTTTAGGTGAAAGCCTTCTCCAAATCATCAGCTTCATCCATGAGCAATGCCAGCTCCCAGCGATGAAGGCTGACCAAGGACTGGGCTGCATTATGTGCACAGCCAGCAGGTCAAGGGGACTGATTCCTGCTGTGAGGGCACATCTGGAATTCTGCATCCAGTTTTCCTCCCTCCCAGTACTGCACCAAATCCAGCAGAAAACCATTAGGATTTCATAAGGAGCTGGAGGATGGGACATTAAAAAAAAAACCTGAAGAAACTGGATTTGTATAGGTTAGGAGGGGGAAAAGGGGCGGTGGTGGAAAAAATCCAACTGTTGTTTTAAGTTTCATAAAGGGGAATCACTGAGAAAAGTGATCCAGATTTTTCTCAGAGACAAAAGGTACAAAGGACACGAGGGGATGGTCCCAAGTTGCAGCAAGGCAAGCTCTCATGTTTTTAAGGGGAGAAGTATCACTGGACAATTGGTTTAACACTAAAAACAGAAGTTGCCCATAGATGTTGTAGAAATCTCCATCCCTGGAGAATTTGGAAATATTGAGTGGACACGTTGAGCAGCTTGGTCTAATTTTGACATCAGCCCTGCTTTGAGTAGGAGGTTGGACTACATGACCTCAGAAAAGTTCCTTTCAACCTACATTATGCTGTGAAATATTCCACTGCAAGATGTCATAAAACATTTTCATTAAATACCAAATCAATCAGTTATTTTCATTTCTAGATCACAGCTGAAAACTGACAAAGCATCAACAGAAAAAGCATTGAAAAAACTACTATGTTGGCGAAGTACTCGTTTTCAACACAAGCTGAGCTCTACACCTACTCAGTTGGTAAAGCACCAACTCTTCTGTGGGCTGTAGATCCCCACCCCTGAACAAGAAGCCACTGAACTAACAGAGCCTGGTGTCCTACAAATACACATTTCTAGTCTCAGGAGTACCAATAAATCCATCTGTGAAACTGGGGCATGTCACGTCTCCTCGGGGAGTCTGATTCCTCGCATGTGACCTGATACAATCTCTTCCCCAGCAGAGCAGCATACACGATCTCTTCACTCGAGCAAAATACCTAGTTTTGCCAAACCTGCAGAATAACTTTCCATCTTTAAGATTTTACCATCTGTCAGATTTGACAGAAGGCAGACAACAGGTACTAGGACTGTTTGTAGGGGTATGGGAGATGGACTGATGCAGCCACATACACACGCTGTGAAAGTAAGCCTTATCTCCTTAATAAAGCATGCTTCAAAGAAAACCCACAAGTTATCTCTGTTTGGACCCATGGGATGGATCGTGCTGTGCTACAAAAATGTGTATTTATTTATAAAATGCAGGTGTCCACGAGCTGCATTCTTCAGCTAAGCCAGTATCCCACTGCTCTGGGCTGACAGCAGAAGTTGCCACCTCTCATCTTCCACAGAGCGAGTGGCTGCTGCCCATCTCTGCTGCACAGACTGTGAGGGGCCACTGCCCATCACCGCGGAGAGCAGGAAAAGCAGCTCTGATGTCTCCTTTGGGTTCCCACCCAGGTTAGGCAAGTGCTGGAAGCCGGAGTGACTGAAGGGAAGTGCTTACATTTGCCTTCTCCCCAGAGGGAAGAAGCTGATAACTAGCCACCAATTACACTCCCTAATTCCCTCCTCTGATCCTTGCACTGGGGCGGGTTGGCTGAGTTGTATCAGCTCCCTGTTCCCCTTATCACGCAGACAGAACACGTTAATCACCAGGTACCGACACCCATACCCAGCCGGTGCTCCCTAAAAGCGCAGGCAAACAGGGATTCCTGCACTGGCTCCATCACTAAAGGGCTCTGTGTCTCTGGATCAAGGCGAGAGTTAACAGCACAGATCACTGCCACTGAGCAGCCCACCCCAGCACCAGGCTGACCCTCACACAGGATGCAAAAGCCACCTTTTTATGTAACTCGAAAGAAACCATTATGCAACCATCAATCCCATTCAAGTTTTTATGTTTTAATATCAATATCTATGCCTTGAGGACTGTTCTATTCCTGATTTCTTACTGGGTTTAGTTTCTTTACTGAAAAGCTTCTCTTTGTTTTAATTTATTGATGCTCTGAAAGTAGGGCTGTTCCATGAGACAGCAGAGAGAAGTGTAACTTTAAAGAATCTACTGCCAAATGTTCTAAGTATTCTTTTTAGTATTACCTTAACATTTATCTATTGACTGTCTAAACTTCTAATATCACTCTTCCCCAGCACAACAGTAACACCAAGCTCTCTTTGTAACACAGCAAATTCAGAGCAAGAAATCCAAGATTTGAGCTTGCAGATTATTTTCTTCCAACTGCACTCATCTGCATTCAACTGCTTATTTATAAGCAGTTATTTGCAGCACTGATATCACTTCACATCCATATAAGCTGGATGACAAAAAAAAAGCTTCCAAAAACTAGGATAAAAATGAGAACATCCCCATCACATTCAATTCGTCATTTCTTTCCAAAACGATTATTTGCTTTTTACTGTCAAATTATCAGCCTTGCCAAATTACCACTGACCACTGATTACCACTGGACGAAGAATAAGTCACACTGGAAATTTAAACTCAACTCTATGATGTTTTTATTGCTGTTCCAGTGTGTTTGAAGTACGGCTTGTTAGCAGCCTGTTTTAAAAAAATACTACTACTAATAATAAAACCAGGCCCACATAAGGGGAGAAAGAAACAATCCCAACAACCTTTCCCAATTTGTTGAGTCTGAAAGGTATTTCTGAGACTTTCAGACCTGGTCTAAAAGTGGGTTCCATCTGACTCTGATGTTGATAACCCCCTATCACTGAAACAAAGGCAAAGTCACTTAAAGAACTTTACACCGGTGCCCCTCAAAACAACTAACAATTCTAAAGTGAAAGCACAGGGGGAAAAGACAACACAACATTTACATATATTTGGATAAATGAAGTCAGAGCAGCAAACATGACTGCATGACTAAGTAAGCGCTCAAAGAATGTCCTGCAGTCCTAGGAAGTGCTGAGGATTTTGGCTCCAACTGTGCTCAGCCCTTAGTTTCACATGCACAATGACCGAAACAAAAAGGGGTCAGAAAGGGGCTCTGACAGGGATCCACCCCCACCACTTCACCAAGAGTAAGGCACAAGCCTGTATCACAGGCTGAACGTTTCTGGCAGAGTTGAACGGGAGGACATTAGGATGGGGTTTGGCCTGATAACCTGCCTTTTCTGCTTACAAAGCTGAGAAAGTGCAACCACAACACAGCAGTAAATATACTGCTCTGCTGAGTTTATTTTTACTCAAAACCTGATTATGTAAAAAAATGACTGCACTAGGGAAAATGGTTAAATGCCTTTAAGGGTTTTCAAATCCAGATGAGAGAACATTCACGTACAGTCTCTTCAGCCAACATCTTCCTCTATTTCCTGCACTGGTATTTTATGTTGTGATCAATATTTCTCAAACATTATTCTCTCTGCTGCAAAATCAAAATGGAAGATTGACCGTAACAGCAATTTCCCAAGAATACTTCATTTGCCCTTTTACTCATACAATCGAAAGCATTTTATTGTTTTCAAATCCCTAATCCAATAATCTAGAAACATAAGAATTAGGATAAAAATGAGAAAGAGAGTGAAGGATTTTAAGAGTCAAAAGACACTCGTTTGCTGTGAAACAAGCCTTATGGCACAGAGCACTTGTAAATAACCATCATCTCCGAAGAGATCCACATTAGCTGTGGGTCTACAACAAAAGCATCAAGGCCTGCTTTGCTTTCCTTTATTAAAGTGTACAAATTTAAATGGATTTTGCAGTCGCAGGAAACATCTCCGTCTGCACACTCACAGCTTACCCTCTACCCCACCCCCCGAGGGAGAAGCTTCTGCAGATCCTCACTGCATTAGCAACCAGAGCAAAACACGAAACACAGAGCACTGAACTGCACAACCTGCGTGCCTGGCATTGATAGGTACTCACACTTCACTGCAGCCACTACAATTCAGCACAGCTGCTGTGGCATTAGCTACAAGTGCACCCAACACTTTCCTGACCAAGCACACGCTATAAACTGAGACTTTGTTCCCTGTCACTTCACACCCAAGGCACAAGAGCAATAACCAAGAGCACAAAATACATAACGTGGCATTTTATGTTAATAATTTTATAGTAGAAAATACAGGAGCCAAGTGCATGTTTCAACTGAACTGGAGATTTGGAAATTTCGATAGTAATTTTGTGCAGCATTCACAGCAGACACAAAGTATCAGAAGAAGTTTTCAAATAATACCCTTTTGGACTTGGAGGGGCAACAGCTTCTGTGTAGAAGTTTACCACACACCATTTGGACCCTGTTTCCCCTGTATCTGCTCACTGGCACAGGGATGCCAAAAAAAGGGCATCCACTGCTGCTTCTTGCAGCTCCTGACCTGTGGTGAAATATTTCAGCTTTTCTCTTTGTTTGTGAAATACAGTTTTTGACAGCCCACTGACGTGAACTGGACTGTGCCCAGCACACACCTTGGCAATGCTGTTTCCCAGGACCTTCGAAAACCTGACTGTGAGTGCAAACCCGCGCAGCCACTACTGAGATTATCTGCACCCATTTCCTTGCCCTGGCTCAGATGATAAAATAACCATAATAAAATACAGCCTGTACCAGGAGCTACATCAACAAGTTTTGGACTGGATACATTGCTGCAATTTCTAACACTAAAACAATAACAAAAATATTTTTACACTGTAAACGGGATTTCTGATTTACATTTTGAAGGTTCTTCCCACAGCAAAAAAAAAAAAAAGTGAAGGCCACAACACAAAACTCTGAGGGAGAGGCTCATCTCCCAGCTAAACTCAGGCCTAGATGAAAGCTCCCTCCCTGAAACACACAATGACTTCATCCTGACAGGCCAGCACAGTTCAGTGACTATGTGCAAAAACCTACAGCTATAAAAATCTGTAACGCACAGCTGAAGGCTGTGAGGTGTCCTCGCTGAGAAATGCACTGCTTTACAAAAGATTCCTCACCAGAGAGAGAAATTAATGCTGATAAAGCTTTCACGAAGTCACAGCCTGTAAGTCGCTTTTAGCACCTCTGGTCGAAAACCATACTGAAGAAACAGAGGCAGCGTTGCAAGAAAGTTGATAAAACAGCAGCAAAAAAGAGTTCTTCATCTGCATCCCTCAAGTTATTTCAGGATTACAGGGGGGTTTTTTTAACTAATGAAAGGAGTTTTACTAATGGAAGACAAAATACGAAATCCTAAGTAAGGTCACTGAGCATGCCAGGTTAATAAAACCCAGTCATTAGATACACAGATCACACAGCATCACCCCAGCTCGTAGAGGCTGCCAAAAAATCCATCTCACACTCTTAATCCAGTTAGTTCACGTTTTTCGCTGTTCGTTCACCTCGCTCTTTAAGACCGATGTCACCCACAGCAAACATCCACGACCGCTTTTCAGTGAGGCTCAGTCTAAGTCTTTATAAAGCAATATAATTTAGAGCCAGGACAGCTGAAGAGAACTTTCACCTGCACACGTTAACGCAGGCACTAATCCAGCCGGCTCTGCAGCACAGACAGCACGTCCTGAGCAAAGTCAGGCAGCGGCAGCAACTCCTGTGCTCAGATTCACCTTTTTTATCCCCCACGACCTCGGGCTGTGCAGCCAGGTGAGCCCTCGCAGGGCAGTGGGAGGGACGCGGGGCTGCCAGCAGGATTTACCACCTTCCCCCCCTTCCTGAACGTCTGCAATCGCACTGGGGAGACGGAGGAAATAACGAGAGCGACCAACTACAGAGGCAGAAGATATTAAAGAAAATAAACGCAGGAGCGAAACGAAACGAGACGCTCAGCTGCACCCACCGATGGACGGATGGGGGGGGATGCAGAGAGGGAGAGGAAAGAAGGGTGATGCCGGAGGGACAACCTCGGGAACACGGAGGGAGAGGCAGAGCCGAGGAGAGCGAGGCAGAGCTGCTCCCCCTCCCCGAGGGCAAGGGCGGGCCGGGCCCGCGGCCGGGCAGGGCGGCGGGAGGGAAGGGAGGAGGGAGTTGTCCGGGGCAAGGGCGCTGCCCCGGCGGCCGCACTCACCACACCATGCCGTAGGCCCCCTCGCCGATGTAGGAGAGGTTGGTGTAGCGCGGCCCCACGTCGAACACTTGTCCTCGCACCATCTCCGGGCCGCCGGCGCTGGCGGAGCCGCCCGCAGCCCCTGCCCCCGACACCGCCGCCATGTTGTCCGTGCCGGGAACCGCGGTGCCTGCGTGCGGGGGGGGGGCGGAGGCGGGCGAGGAGGGGGGCGAGGAGGAGGATGCGGGAGGGAGGAGAGAGGAGGAGGAGAAGGAGGAGGAAGGAAGAAGAGGCGCCGCCTGCTCCGCCGGTCCCGACCCGTCGGCCCCGTCAGCGCCGAACCCGCCGCGGCCGCTCTGAGGAGGCGCCGCCGGCCGCGCGCGCGCGCACCGCCCGGCCCGGGAGGTGGAAGGGGGGGGAGCGGGGGGGGCCAGGGCGCGCGCGCAGGGAGCGGCGCGGGGCGGGGCCGCGCGCGGCGGGGGCGGGGCCGGGGGCGGGGCCGGGGACTGCGGTAACCGCAGCCGCTGGGGAGGGGGCGCGGCGGCCGCGGGTCACGTGGGGCGCGCGGCGGGTCACGTGGTCGCGCGGCGCCATTAGAGGCGTCAGGTGACGGGCGGGAAATGGAGCCGGGCCCGGGCCGCCCTCCGCCCGCTCCGGCTGCCCGCGCCGCGGCTCGGGGACTGCCATAAGGGCCAGTTCGTTTGTTATACTCCCCGACTTCACCGCACGGTTTTGCAACCTCTTTTTAGCATGTTGTTTTTACATGTAATTATGTTTTCCTGTTCGCTGCTTCCCGTATAAATGTAAATAAACTTTGCAAGGGAGGTGAAATCTCGGTTGAAGGTTTGTCATGGTTTGATCACTGCTTGGAACAGTGTTGTACCTTTTCTGTTTTTCTGCGAGGCGGAGTTTTCCTAAAATAGCTTTTCCTTGTTTGCGCGAGTTTGTGCACAAGGATCTTAACTCCACTTCTGCCTTTTTTTCTGCAGTTCTCTAATGACCCTGACAAGTACTAACCCCTGGTTACTACTGACATTTTCACTACCAACATCTCTGCTGCTTCTCACCCGCCCCTGCCTTGAAGCTGTCTCCCCACCCATGTCCCTGACAATTCCTTGCTTCTCTCAACTCCCCGAGGTCCTTTCTGGCATCCCACCTTCTTCTGGCCCTTCCTGCTCCGAAGCGGCTTCCTTCGCCATCGGCCAAACCATCGCAGTTTTCCGCAGCCGCTTCCAGCTGCGCGATCCCCCGCTGACCCCTCGCTGGCTTTGCCCGGGCTGGGGAGGGCAGCCCGGCCCCGACTGCACACCCCGCCCGGGCTGGTGGAGGGAAAGCTGCCAGGGACGAGCACCAAAAGCGAATAAACTTCTCTCTATTTAACAGGCATTCAACTCTACGGCTCGTGTTTTTGTGTGTTTGAGTGGGATAATTCTGATGTATTCATTTTTACGTGTGTATAATGCTTTTTGTTTCTTGATGTGTTCTGCACTTTAGAAACACGGGCTTATTTTTCTCAGAAATAAAGGCGAGTGTTTAAATTTTCTGAAACCAAGTAAAATATTATTTTAAAGGTTCTCTTCACTCTAAAAATGAAAATTTGCTTACAGTTCTGATTACATACATAAATAAATCTGTCATCAGCAAATGCAAAACAAATTATTATGAAGAATGTAGCTTAAACACAGCCTGTCATACCAAATTTAATTAAAAACTGGTGTGTATCTAGATTACTTTCTACCTTCACTGGGATGTGTCTGATCAAAAAGGAAACCGACCAGGCAGGCCAGGAAATTGTGGAAGGACTGTCAGCTCCTTTGAGTGCTGTGTTCAAATATATGTCTAATCCAATTAAGCCCGAATAAGTGGTCAGAGGCTATGGCATGCTTTCCCAACAGCTCCTCCCGTGACAGAACTCGGTGCAGGATTTCAGTGAAGCTCTGCAGTTGCTGAGATAGGCAGAGCAGATGGGAGTGGTATCAATCCCTTTTCAGCCTCCTTGAATACGCTGCCATTACCTGCACTTAATGTTGGGTCTTTTGCCTTAACAAGGTGACATTAAAGCCTCAATTCTGGAAAGCACGTAAACCTGTTTGAAGAAAATTATGAGTTCCACGATTAAAATAAAGGGCTGTGCTGGAGGAGAAGAGGTGATACTTACTAAAAAATGATAGCAGATAGGAAGAAGCAGGAGGAAGAAACCTTTTTATTTCAAACAGAAATCAAAGCACTGCTGAGAAGAGTTTGTGTAAGCAGAAACAGGAATAGCTAAGCCATAAGCTAAGTCAGTGTAAATACGCCATGGTTTGGACTGTCTCCATCTTCAGTCAAGTTCAGGAGTCAGATGAATGAGTTCATCCTACAACCAGGATCTAGAAATTCCCTGCACTGTTACTCATTTTTGCTTTAACTGTTAATTCTTGTCCTGTAAATAGGTCTCTTGAAAAGGGAACATTGTACCACAAGGCCCCCCAGCCCTGGGATCAGCAGTGCTGGGTCAGGCCGAGGACAAACACCATGGAGCTGCCCTACAGTGCCCCTCCGTAGTGGGGGTGGGAGGCATCAGAAAGAGAGATCTCAGATTTTTGTGCTAGTTTAAAACTGAAGCCACATCTCCTAAGATCATCATAATTATACTGCTTGTGTGATTTGCGTGGGACATTGCAGCCATGGCTTTCTTGGAAGCTGCTGTATGAGTATGTCAGCATGAACCTGAACCTCCCCATCATCCCAACAAAACACAGGCATTAAGTATATACAATTTTACCAGAATTATTTAAAAAGACCTCAAGCCTTTGTGCGGGGGTGATGAGAGAGAGAAATAAGACATGTTAAAATGTTTTATAAAGATATATTTTAACTTCTAAGGCACTCCGGAACCATGGTGATGGTTCCTGAAATTGCTTAGATATGAGCTCTGATCCACAGGGGACTCTATCCTAAGATTCAGAAAGAGCATCAGCTGGTAATAACTTCCAGTCAGTAGCTACCTGGGCCTGACTGAAGGGGTGACACACAGCAGAAATCCCTTGAGACTGATCTTCACGTGAATGTTGACCTCTGCTTTGGCAGTGTAAAGCGACCTCAACAAAAATGAGTCTCTCGCTGTAATCTTGCACTGCTGGGAGGTTAAAAGCAGTCTCTCATCCGAATTGCTGGGCCCTTGGTGCCAGAACAAATTTACTTTTCCCTCCAGTATTTCCTTTTTCCTGCATTCAACATTCTGGTGGACTTTACATGGAGCTTACTGTGGCTTAGACACCATGCAGTTAAGATGAGTAAACAGATTGCTGTGGTTGTTCTGTGCATGCCAAGGGGAGCACAAAAGATTATTAATTGCAGAATGATTCTGTCAGTAACAGCCTTGATCCTGCACTGGGTATCGTTCTGTCACTGTCAGAACCTGTCACTGTTGTAAGAGATGTATTATCTATCATCTTCTGGTTAGATTTGCTGTTCACAAATATGGTTTGAAAACACAGTTGCAATTTCAAGTCATTTTTATGTTCCTTAGTTTTGAACAAGTGGTTTACAATCATACTCTAAATATTTTTAAAAGGATCCATTTTACAGCAACCTTAAAAGCTTATCATATAAATTGAGGAATTTTAATTAATATACTGGCATTTTGTTGCTGTCTATATAAAATTAAGTTGCTTTTATTTTTTCAACTGCAGTAGTAGCAGTATCCAGGCACTGTCCTGCAGTTCAGTAATGGAAATTTCCCAGCCTCAAAGCACACTCTGTCTCAGTCAGCTGCAATAAAACTCTGAGTGATTTCAATATTGTTGTGTGCCTTACTTGTCCTCGGTTATCTGGAGCTTGTATCTTTTGAAAACCAGCTATTCCTCATGAGCTTGCTTCATCTTGCCCAAGACTTAAAATTCAGTAAACAAGCTGGGGATGATAAGAGAATTGAATCACCAGATAAGTTATTTTACAGCACTGACAAAACAAACCATACGTATATTCAGTACTTACACAGCGTATTACAGCAACTTGTGAGTCTTCACTGGGGTCCTGCTAGATGACCCCTGTTTTCTTGTGCTGAAGCTTTATACAGTGGAAGGCTATTAAGTTCTTAAAATAAGATTTAGCTGGTACATAATATCAGTCTCTTTATCTCTGCATTTCTGATATCACTGATTGCTAAGAAAATATATATTAAAAAAAAAGGAGATAAAATTATTACATAACCTCAGAAGTCTAATAATTTACAAATACTAGAACATGCAGTGTGTTTCCCCCACACTTATTCTTGGTTCAGCTGTAGGCAGGACAAGTGATGCCTCCAGCAGAGGCAGAAGTCAAAGCATGTAGAAACAGGATTATTAGGATTTTATGTTGTCCAAATATTGCATTTTTAATGCTTTTTGCTCATAGCTAAAAATGTAGGGAACTTTTGTAATGAAGAGGTTGGCTGATGTGAGGACAGAGGAGAAAGGGTGATGCAAGAATGAATAAAAGAGAATATGGGGGGGAGGAATGTAAATTTAAAGTAAAATGAACAGATAGTGGGACTGAGCTGTGGGAATAGAAGGGTCCTAGTTGGAGGGGTGATATCCAGACCCCACTGCATCCGGCTGTGTGCAAGTGCAGCCCCTGGCAGACAGACAAGTCTGTTCATGGAGAACCAGTCTGGAGAATGATGCCAGGCCTTCTAAAAAGAGCTCACCAGGACTTGCTTTCCCTGACGTCGGCGTCTGCTGGGGTGATGTTCATCACAAACGCGTGTGGCTGATGACTCTGATGGCACAAGTACACGTCCTACTTGTCTGCTCTTATTAGATGTAATCTCAACCACGGGCAGTGGCTGAACAGAAGCAAGTGATAGGGGACAGTACACTAATGGCATTCTGAGGGTTTCGCCAGGGTTGAACATTCAGCCAGCATTAAAGGCTGTACAGCCCATGACAAGTGCATGGCAGCCTTTAGGGGCAAGCTGGAGGCCGTAGCACACCAATTCTGGATGAAGCTTCCACATACAAACTGTCACACTGAGCTTTCCTGGGCACTTGACAAGGAAACAGGACTCCCTCTTCTCTGCTGGGCAGGTCCTGACCTTGCTGACCTGGAACTGCAGAAGAGGCAGCTCCAGGTTTATGGCTGCAGGGAAATCTGCATCTTTGCTGTCTACACCTATGCTGCTGGAGGGAGGGCAGGGATCAGTCTCCTTTACTTTGTTCAATCCATTGATCTGACAGCCCAAAGGGTCTTTACTACTTATTTTTAATAGATTTTATATAAATTACAGCCATCAGTTTCTACAGTCCAAAACTGATGAATCATCACTTTTAAAAACAAATATTTCTTTTGCAATTTTGCATATCTATGGCAGATAAAAGCTGTGAAGAGAAGAGAGATTTCCTAAAGGAAGTGGTGTTACCATATTTTGAGAAAAAGAGCCAAGCTGTTGGAATCTGTGTTGCATTATGGGGTAATGCAATACCTCTGAGCACTTCCTGTTTATCATGAGAGATATAGTTTTCACCACATCATAAAACTTGCAAGCATTTGTTAATAAACAGTGCTAGAGAAAAAATAATATCCAAATATACAACTCCTGTGGCATCTGTCATTATAAACAAAAGAAGGTTTTCATTACATATATTGGAGGACAATTTGTGTGAAAGCAGCAGATTTTGAGGGCCCCATCCAGCTCCTGCTGAAGGCCATATTGCATCTCTCATTAGGTCATTGCACCCCAGCACATGATTCTTCTTATATGTAAACAGCAAGATGTTAGAATGGGCAAGTGTAATTTTTACTATCATCATTCGTCATTTTTTTAAACAATGTGGGGATACAGAGAGCAAACGTCTGCAGAATTGCAGCAGAAAGCCTTGTATGAAAATGGCAGACGTAAGATTTGCTTTTAACAATAATCTGCCAGTGCTGAGGCACCTAATCAAATACACAAATTGTGCAGATGTTCAGAGTGGTGCTGTCTCGCTGTGTGGCCTTTCTCACTTAACAGCTTTGTTGCCTCAATTAATTCTTCTGGATAAATTAACCTAGCTGGGAAAGGAAGAGCTGGGGAGGAGAAGGGTGCAGATTTTTCAACACCAGCAACCTTGATGGCACAATTTGCACCCCCAGCAGATAAAATCTTTGGCAAGGAAATGCAAATTATTGTGACTGATTCAGGATGTTCTTGTGATCTGGCTGGGACTTGGTCTGCAGCTGGCAGACACACGGGGTGGGGGCTGGGGAGGGAATGCAAGGTTTCTGCCAGTTCCATGGGGAATAAGCATTTTGATAGGTAACTGTACAGCAACAACACTGTACAGTCAGACACAAGACACGCTGGTGCCTCACACAGCTTCACCACTGTTAAGTTCACTTTTAAGTTCAAAGCAAACTACAAGGCTTATCCGTTTGCTCAAGATGGGAACATCTGAACTGCAGTTTCATGTGGTAAAATCCTGCTGCATGGAAATGCAAGATGGGCAATGACTGTGTACAGTTCTTACTTCTTTAAGTGGCTATAGCATTTAAAACTCTGCCACACAGACTTATCAATTAGATAAGAGGAAAAATTGAACCTCAAAAAGATGTTCCCTCCAGCTACCAGCATTAGATGTAGCAAAATTGAATTAATAATTAAGACATTTGTATCTTTTTGGATTTTGAAAGTTTTAACAATGAGAAAATGGTCTGGCTCACATTATCTTTGTTTTACCTGCCATATGGTGGTTATTATTGCAGATACACAGAGCCTCATGATAAGAGATGCCTTTTATAAGTGCAATACATTCACTGTAATCAGGCACTGCATTTATCTTACTGCATTACCAAGTCTCTGGGTTTTGTACAAATGACACAAAATTGTTGTGAGGATATATCAGCGTCCTGAATCTCAACTAACTCTTTGATATGATGTCTCACTTCCAACTGACATTAATAGCCCACCTGAATCCCTGGCCTGGATATCCTGAAAGAAAGAAAATAAAGGCTGCTTTAAAAAAAAAAAACAAAACAAAACAACAAAACAAACAAACAAATAAAAAACCCAAACAAAAAACCACACAAGAAAGAAAATAATTCTTTTAGAAAGATATGGCAAATTATCTGTAAGATGATGCTCTGTGTCCACCTTTCCATGTACCATGAATGGTGGCAGGATGAGGTTAAGTGATCACGCTCTGCCAAGCAGCACGTGTGGGGGAGCAGACAGCAGATGTGCAGCCACTTAGCCTATGCCTTGTGCACCAGACCGTGGTATGGAAATGCACGTGGATATTTAATTGCTATTCAACTAGGAGTTGCTTGGATTTATGAGTCTGGGAAGTGCAGATGCTGCAGTGAGGAATGAGTGTTTATTAGCACAGTAGCTGTGCTGGCCTTTCCCGCAGAGAGGCAAAGTGCCCCCATCTAGAGAAAATGGATTAAAAGGGGGCAGTGCACCACTCTCATGTCCCATTTACCTTTGTGAAGTGCAGCTGGAAAAATGCCAATATATGGATACATTTCCATCATGAACTCTAAACAGATTTTACTGCTGCTTATCACAGATAATAAAAATGCAGCAGCTGTCCTCTTATCAAAACCCAATTTAGAGAAATGTATGGCTAAATAAGGGACACAAGCACCTTCAGGGGCAGCTACATGGAAACATGAGAATAAACCCTTTAAGAGCTAGATTAGGAAGATGGGACCATTGCCCTATACTCGAGCATTTTTCCAGTGCTTGTTGCAGTAACCTTCTGTGGTTACTCTGCATGTGTCCCCTTTCCTTCTTGGTTCCTCTTGCACTACACTCTTCCCCGTGCCAACATCCTGCTGGGCTGCTGCAGTCCCGTTCAGTCCTCTCTCTGCCTGGGGGCTGGTGCTGCCGGGTGACCTTCCTTCACCTCTCCAGGCAGCCTCCATGTTCAGGTGTGTTCATCCTGTGCCCTTTTGAGGGAAGCCGCACCTAGAAGGTGAAGTGGGAGGTAAAGCATCGACCAGGAGCAAGGCACCCCCCAAAACATCCCAATTGTGCAGAAAAATTCTGATGTTTGTACTTCTCCCACTCATTGCAGTCTCCATTCTCAGCGTCCAATTCTTCTCCTTTCCTGGGCTGCTGTATTTTTTACTGAATTCATTTTCCTGCAGTTTACTGAGCTGCATGAGCTCATTAAAGAGTCAGACAAGCACCAGACCCGTACAAAGAAGGCAGCAGGACTGGAAGCAGAAGCATCATTTTGATACCAGCAGTCCTTTAGATTTGGCTCAGCTGCCAGGTGATATCACTCCCTAAGACTAGTTTCAGCTGTAAAATCAGACGGTTTGACTGCACTGCTGAGAAGCCTTCAGACACTTCTCTTGCCTTTGCCATCCTTTGCTGCACTTTTCTCTATTCTTGAAAAATGCAGGAAAAAGCAATCATGAGGGCAGTTTTGTAATGACTTCCTTAACCACCTCCTTTCTGCTCGTCCTCTGCCTCTCCTGTTTCTGCCATTTACACTTCCCAAAGTCTCTCTGCTGTAATTCTCTGTGCTCCTGGTGACATTGTCTTACCCTCTCACAAGCAGCCTGGCTCAGGAGGGCTTTTCCACTAGAAATGCCCTCCTCTTCCAGGATCTTTTTCCTTGCAAACTGCACAAACAAGACAGACAAACCCAGTCCTCCTTTCTCAGGACAAGTGTTCAAAAAAAAAAATAGCATTACACAATCCCCAAGACATGCACATTACTCACCAAAACAATCCTGGGGATCCTATTTGTGCCTCTCCTTTTTCTCCAGTGGTACCAGTGCCCTGAAGGCAGGACCCAGTAGCAGGACTGTGGCTATATAAACCCAAAGGCTGCAATGGAGGGCACTGCTTTGAGCAGTGATCAGCAGCCCTACTGTGAAGGACAGAAGTATCTTGCTGTGTTTGTTTTGTGATGTGTTCTCGAAATTTATACTGTTGGATTAATAAAAATAACAAGATAGAAGCTTTCCAAATGGAATCCATTGCTAACTGTCCTTCATAGCTCTATTATTGTTCCACACACATTAGGAAGTGAGCATTATCTGGTAAATCAAGACATTAGAAACAAATATATGCCTTTATATTGTAAGGGGGGGAAAGCGCCTTTCTAGAAATACTGTAGAAACAGTCACATCCTCTATTTCAGCCTTTTATAAAAGGCAGGCTGTGTCTTATTATCATCAAGGAAGAAGTAAACAAATGTAATTTAATCAGTTCTGTCTTTCGTTGATTTGCATCAGCAAGAATAAAAGACAAAGGCAGAATGGAAAACAGCAGCTTTGTGCTAAAAGTTTCAATGCACAAAATACTTCTTTCTCCAGCTGTCAAACATTAAAAAACGCTCTGCATACCAGTAATAATAAAAGTGTCAAACAATTGACCACAATGGGAATCACAATGCTTCATTAAAAGCTCTAAAGCAGAGTAGAAAAGCTTCCAGACATTTGCTAAACAGAACTAAATGCTCAGATACTTTCAAAAAGTGTCAGAAGATGCTTTCATCTAGTCTAGTCATGCAGATAAATATCTCCTTGCTTATTCCAGCCCAGTCTCTGAGCTCCTGCTGTTTCAGCAGTAACAGCTGCATGTGCCACTTGCTGTCCTGAGGCCGAGGCAGCTCTAGTGCACCACAAGAGGTTAATGTCCTCTGCAGTGATGAGGCTGCATTGCATATGGCATTGCAGGGACTCAATCAGTAATTTCATATTTACATACGTAATTATGTATTATTTGAGAACCTAACCTATTTGTTCAGCTGACAGGCGATGTTGTGATAAGGAATTTCAGCAGACAGGATATTTATAGATCCTTTATCTCTATGTACGATCAGAGCTAAAACATCAAACACTACCCCAAATGAAGGGCTGTTCCAGTTCAACTTTTCCCCATTGTTGCTTTTCTTTTTTTTTTTTTTTCTCCCTCTGTCTGGTTAGTGCCTAAAACTTGGCAGTGAGAGAAAAAAGGGAATGTGACTCACACTGACAACTTCATTTGCTGTAAGAGACCTCAGTAATTGCTCTAACCCACTTACAGGAAAGCTACCCCTCCTCTCTGTCCTTCTCCACCCTTGGACAGACAGAGGCCACGCTTGTAACAGGAGCAGCGGGCTGCTCCCAGAGGTCAGGCTATCACTTATGGAGTAACCCGGCCTTCCTTTTCACTTTTCTTCTTCTGTATTTCAAGTTAACCCCTCACAAGAATTTAGAGCAGCTTCAGCTTAAGGGGCATCTTCCCGCCATGGCTTTTTCATGAACCTAATAATAAGCAAGGTTTGCAAAGGGCTCACGGCTCAAACGCAGCAGGGGTGAGGTGGCTGCTCCCACAACACGCAGGGCTTGGCAGTCAGCACGGCAGCTCCAGGATAAAGCTGCCGAGGAGTCAAACAATTGTTGCCTTTTCCTTTCCTTGTGGGATGGGGGCAGGGAATGGTAAATAGAAACAGGAGAAGAATCAGCATAGTGCCATGCAGCACTCTACCAAAATATATTTTCATTTTTACTTACATAATCAACATGAGAGCAGCATTCATAGTGAGGTGGCAGAACAGATGGCAAAGACTTAGTTTTCAGCAAGACGTTAATTAACAACAACTTAGGTTTCTGCTGGAGAAGGGGGTTAGTTCTGCTCTAGCAGGATTGAGATGGGTCCTTACTACATAAAACAAAACTCAGTTTCCCCACACAGAATTGTGATTTTTTCCCCCCCCCCATTACATCCCTGTTACTTTTCCAGGATACTCTCTAAAACACAGCAACATCTCAAATGCAAAGCCTTAGAAAAAACATCACAAGTTTGGGTCCTACCAGTAGCTTGGGACTCTCCTTGCAAATACTTTTGAATGCTCTGTGGACATATAAATAAAAAGAGGAAAGGCAAGAAGAGTCATGATTAAGAGTTGTGTGCAACTTACACTGCAGGTGAGGCTTGTGTTGCATGCAGCAGCTTTCACAGACATACGATTGAAGCTAAAGCTTCTTAGATCCTCTGCATGAAATTCTCTCTCCTCTTTCCTCTGTTCCACACACTTAGACTTCACATATTTAGCACACTGATACAGCTGAGTTGGAAAGAGCTGTCCCAAGGGGGACTGAAGCAGAAAGTAGCTATGAAAGATATTTATTCAAACCACAGGCAGAGAATACATCACCCAGACACAATGAATAGGGCAATAGCACATGAAACCGAAAAATCTGGCCTCTATTTTTCATCTGATAAGCTGTCTGGACATCCAGGCACACTGAACAGCCCACAAATATCCAGCTCTTCCCTCCCTGTGCTGCCAGGTGATGGGAGACTGCTTTTTCCTGCTTTGCATTCAGCACCAGTGGCTCTCCCGAGTCACACGCCCAAATCCTGCAGAGGCCTGTGGGCCACATTCCTCCGGGGATTCCATCCATCCCAGCAGGAGAGAGGGAAGAGATGCAGGCCAAAAGGGATGGGCAAGCAGTGGGGAGGGAGGAGTTGAGGGGAGCAGGGAACAAGTGAGCAGTAGAGAACATCCAAACGAATCCAGGCAGGAGCTGGAGGGCAGTACTGTGGGAAAGGGAGAGGAGAAGCAGTCATACACTCCATTATGTAAAAAAGGGCAATAGGGCATCTAGACTGATCTGCTGTGGAGCTTGGAAACGAACCCATTATTCCCGTATCTTAGCACTCATCCCTGTGCTGCCAGCAAATCTCTAACACCTGACAAGAAACATCTCTGCCCGTTCCAGTGACATGCACATCTAGAAAGGATGCTTTTCCATTACTCCCACTTTCTCTGTGCAGGCAGTAGATGGCTGTGGGTCTGTGCTGCAAGCTGAAAATCACGCCCTACTCATTACCCAGAGGGAGTGAACAATATTTTTGCAGATGATTCTTTATTTTCTTCAATGTGTGTGTTAAAGACATAGTTGGGATGACTGAAAAGCTACATTACAAGAATACTGCAGTTATCAAGTCGAACTAAAAATGAGTATGTGCTTGAACCAAGAGTGTCTGTTCCACCCTTCAGCAGCTACTTTAATTCAAAATTTCAGGTAAGCTCCTGCGCCTATTGCTCTCAACCACAAAAAAATACATCCTGACATTGTTATACTGAGCACAACCAACCTGCGGAATTGTACAAGACACTGGCCTCCACCAGTTCATGTTGTGTTAAGCCAGAAATGGGCCACAGAGAATATCTTGCATGCATCAGATGGCAGGGATTCTTTGCAGGATGATTTTCAGGAGAAGTGCCAGATATCACTGAAACTGTGCTTAGGAGGTGCAAAGTAAAGGAAAGAACACCAAAATTGTATTCTGCTTAGCCTGTCCTCCTTTTGCAGGGGTTAAGAGAGAGATGTGAGGATCAGCAGAACTGCTTCTGTACTTATGGCTGCTTTTTTGGGAGGAGAGTGATGAAAATTCTTTGCAGATATTACCTTTAAAAAATATTATCAGCATAACAAGAAGTTAACTCTTCAAGCAAAACCAAAAAGAGAAGCGACCAACAGATGCACAGACAAGCACTGACTTCAGTGGAGCTGCAAGGCTGAATTTGGCTCCAATTCTGTGAAGTACTTTCAAAGCAGGAACATACTGCATACAAATGAGCATTAAATAATTCGCATCATTAAGAGAGCTCTGAGCAGCTCATCTGGACTTTGAAAAAAGCTTAAGCAAATGAAGATTGTTTGAGTACCATTAGGGACAGTCATTAACGAGCACTAAGGCACCTACAGTATTGACACAGTGACCCATCCTCCTTCCCAGATTTTCTTATTGATTTGTAGAATTTCTTACACATGAGCTTTAGAGTGTGACAGAGCTCAGCAATTCATGTAGAAACACCCCTTAAAGCACTATACAGTTACATCTTTTGTATAGTGCATCTTTTAATTTTGGTTTTAGAGAAACTTGGCCCTGTCTGTTTGGTGTAGATACCATAGACAATTTCAACAATGCATATCAAAGTTACAAAGGCAAATAGGTAAATGGATTTATCCACGGTGACACAGAAGGAGCTGTGTAACAGAAACAGTCCAAAGGCTCTGGATGCCCAGTTTCTGGGTTGAAGCCCTTTACTTGATCAGCTCTAGGCAGAGCTGCTGCAGCACTGGGATAAACTGTGGCCTCATATCATGTCTCAGATGCTGGGAAACATGTGGGACAGCGCAGAAGAGATCAGGTGAAGAACACAAGTTGTGCAAAGAACCAGAGGTACAGTGTAGTTGAAGGTACTCAGGTGCCAGAGCTGCAGGAGTTGAGAAGTGATGGAATACTGAGAGCTAAATATGTGCAGCAAAGTGCAAAGGGGGAGGCAGGGGCAGGCACCAGCCTACAGGCAGTCGAAGGGGAGCTGGAAAGAATCTTTAATGAAGGCAGAAATCGTTCTGGATGACTCAGAATATTGGTATTCACAAAGAGAATTGAGAACAGGCAAAAATAAATAAAGCTGAAAGCAAAACCCAAAGGCCAAATCCATCTCAATAGCCAGAACACTGATATAATCTGAGCAACCAAACAACAGGTCCTTGTGAAAACCTCTCTCAGGCTACTTCCTGCACACCAGCCTCTCTCCCGGGCTGGTGAGGGCTGCAGGCAGCTCCCACTGCCCAGCCCTGGAGCTTTGCAGGCAGCTCTTGTGCTGACACCATTTCTCTGCAAAACGCAGCCCCGGTGGTCCTCCCTCCACACCCCCAGCCCTTGGCTTTCCTGTGACATCTCAACTAGTGCATTGTGTAATCTCACAAACTTCCCTGAGCAGCTCTGAGTGGCTTTCATTAGCTGCCAGCTTTTGTACATGACACAGGCACACACATTGCTCCCTGACAGACCAAAAGGCGCAGTAGTTTTATTTATGAGTGGATTTAATGCTAGCCAGCTTTGAGATCCTGCTGCCATCAGCCAAAAATGCATGCAGGCAGCATTTAACTAAACCCCCAACTTCTACAAGTTTTACAGTGAAGATTGAAAACCAGGTTAGTTTCAGTTTCAAATGTTTTTAGACAAGTGTGATGACTTTTTTTCTAACTTTTCATTGAAGAGTAGTCGAAGAAGTTACAGTTTTATATTTTGGAGCTGAGATCAGTAAGACTGAAGAACAGGAAAGACTTCCTGACAGTGAGATCTATTAGTCAATGGAGCAGTCTCCCAAAGGAGGTGATGGGAGCACAAGAAGTGCTTTAGCAGAGCTAAAGCCAGTATAAAGTGCTCCAAGTGCTGCAGCCAGCTCCAGAGGATTGCCATGAGACACGGCCCTCGGCAAGGCAGGACGCTGCCATTAGCTGCTAATGCACATCCTGGCCTGGCCAGCTGCTAGTGGGAATAGCTCACTGACTTAAAAGGTCATTAACAAGAAAGTATTAGAAGACAATTTTCTAATGGCAGGGACGGCCTCTGCAACATGTCTTCCATTAGAAAAGGTGATTATTAGTAGGGGGAAGAAAGAAACAGTTTTCATTAGTGTCTGTATTAGGACATTCTCATTAGCTCTTTCTTAAAACTACCTAAAAGTAAAAATCACTAAATTGCTCAGGTCCCCTTCATGTCTAAATTGCCCTGCAGAAAACAGCCCTTCCCAATCTCTTGCTAACATTACCAAGGAAATAAAAAAAATATACAAACCACCAATTACAAAGGCTTAAGACTGGGAACACAGATCTATAATCTCTACCTTAGAAAGCAAACAAAACCAAGACAAACTGAAATGCTACAATTCAGACGAAACCCAGCCTTAGAAACTTTTCCACGAGGAAGAACATAATTGGTGAGGGGAGGAAGATTAAACTATTTTCCAAAGGTTTTAGTGTCAGTACAAAATCCAGTACTTGAAATACTTTTCTTAAAATTTTCTGGTATCACTGCATGGTGCAACAGGAACGTTGTCTCAGTGGTTTAGCTGGTAACTTTCAAACATCTTGTATTTAGACCTTAAATGTAATACTAAGTGCCTGGAATTTGATACTCACTTGAGTGTCCTGATCCATCAGGACACTAAAAATGGTACAGGCAACCACTGCTAGATCTATAGCAAGAGGAAGGTCTGTCCATGTATGATTTGGTATTTCTATCACTCTGAAGAGATGGAAATCCTTTGGAGGGGGGACAGAGAGAGGGAGAGGATTACTGTTTTAAAAGCAGGCTCACCAGTGCAACACCAAAGCCTGCCTGCACTGTTGAATTTGACCTTCATCTCAATGGCAACATTTCTATTCTTCAGAAAGATATGGGATAGAAAGAGGGAATTGGCAGAGTCATCTCAGCGGCTGATCCATTCTCCCATCTCCACTTCTGTCATGGCAGGGGCTCAACAGAGCAGGGCTAAGGCAGGTGTGCCCCAGAGAGCCTTCTGAGAGCCAGCTGTGAGGAGGACACGGTACCTGCAAAGACCAATGACTTTGGACCAGTGAAGTTTGTCAGGGAAAACTCTTGATGTGCATCCACACTCACCCCATGCCGGTCATTCCAGCTGCTGGAACAGTTGTGTGGAATTAGCTGCATCAACAGAAAACAATTGGGTAAAATATCTGTTGTCAGTGGCCCAACTCGTGTTACCTGTGCTTGTCTGTAACCCAACAATTAGATCCATCGTTAGCAGCTTGGCTTAATTATAACTTAGAACTTCTCCAAGCATAGACTTTGCTCAAGATTTTAAATGACTATAATTAATTATGCAGAAAGCTTGAAGTGTCTTCTCATCCATTGTTAAAATTATTTTTTCCTTTCCCCGCATTGACACCAGAATGTGGTTTCATAAAGGAACTGGGCTGTCAATGAAAAGATTAAAAAAGAGACATCTCTTGTAGAAAAACATAGAGAGAAACACCTTTTATATCCAATAGAAAGAAGGCTTCAGAATATTTTAATCTTGATAAGAAATGCAAAAAGAAGTATCATTCTAACCTACACTTGTTTAGTCCTACTCCTTACAGGAACGATTTCTTTTCTTGCCTCCCATGTAAAAAGCTTTTTGCACCCTCCTCAAATTACTGCTGTTATCAGAGATCTGGTATTGGGCACAGCTGGGCCCCAGCCTGAACCAACTGCTTGAATCTTAACCAGTAAAATAAACTACACAATTAATGCCAGAAAAATGGCAACTTCTTAAGAGACACAGGGGAGGAAGGAAGGTGTTCTCATGCAAAGAAGCGTTTCCCACTCGGTTTTCCAGTGCCCACCAGCAAGATGAAAACGTTAAGGGAAGGACCCCACACGCAGAGGGCTCTTTTGTGCAGGTTGTGGCCGCTGCCAAATTCCCGCACTGTCTCCCGGGCTTTGGAGCTCGCTCCGGCCGAAGGAAGGCGGGAGCCCTCTAGGGGTGGCACACAGAGCCCTGGAGGGACGGCGGGCACCCGCTGAGCCATTCGCCTTTTCCGTGCCGAGCCCCTCCTGCCTTCCCTCGGCACTGGAGCGCTGTCCTGGCACCTGCAAGGGCTCAGCAGCTAAAGGTCTACACAGAAAATCAGCCTGGGGTACAAGGAAGTCCCGGACTTTTTCCTGGAAGTGCTTATCTACAGCCTGGAGTGGGATGTGGGAAGTCTCTTTCCTGTGGTTGGTTCAATCCTTTCAGGGAAAACAGAACATCACCTGAGTGCAGACTGCAGTTCTGGAGCTAGCCTGGCTCACCACAGCATAGCTGGAATTTTTTCTTCTAGGCTATGCAAAAAGGACTTGGTTTTGCCTTACTACGTGCCTCAAGCATACTGTGAACTCTTGTATAAAATGAGCAGGTTTATCTTTGTCAAGGCTTGTTCAAAATAGTTCTTTCCAAGAGCTACTTCTATTTGAAGGCTAGGTAACAGCTGCACCATTTACACATTTAAATATTTTCTCATTCTAATGAGAACTTAAGATCCTTTCCAAACAGCTCAACATAACAACATGAGAATGTGGCAAACCCAAACTTCAAAACATTTTGACTTCAGTAAAAAAAAAAAAAAAACAAAACCCAAACAACACCCAAAACAAAACACAAGCAGCAAAAAGCATCTAAGAAGATATTAAAAATTAGCTGTAGTGCAACCAATAACAGATTTTTTTAGAGATCCAAACCAGAAGAGAGCAAGAACAGCTTAACACTTTGAAAAAACCCACTAAGGTTATTTGCTTTGGTGCGGTTTTTTTGGGTTGTTTCTTTTAGTATAAGAGATATTGACCATAAAAGACTCACAGTTATATAAGCAAAACTGCAGTATCAGTTTAGTGAAACAGGTAAATACTCATTATAGTCTCTACACATAATTTACAAACAACTTTCTGCATAACATATTCAAGGCTATACTTGATTTCTTAAAAAAAAAAATAGAGACAGTTAGATGAAAGCCTGTAATCTATATTAAATAGCAAACTTGATCGAGATGCAGAAGATGTTCTATCTATCCCTCACCAAATGGCAGAGATGTAAAGTCTGTATTATTCGGAGAGCCCATATTTTTGAAGTTTTCCCAGTCTTTGAAGAAGCAGCTCTGCTCACTCCATTTCCCAGGTGGAAAGGACAGGCATTTCCAGGCTGTTGGCAGAGCCTTGGTTTAGGCTGGGAGAGAGTTAATTTTCTTCCTAGTAGCTGGTACAGTGCTGTAGTTTAGATTCAGTGTGAGAATAATGTTGATAACACACTGATGCTGTAGTTGTTGCTAAGCAGTGCTTACTCTAAATAAAGGACATCTCAGTCTCCCAGGCTCTGCCAGTGAGGAGGTGCACAAGAAGCTGGGAGGGAACATGGCCAGAATAGCTGACCCAAACTGGCCAAAGGGCTGTTCCTTTACATTCACTTCCATAGGCTTATTGATTGTTTCTTGCTCAAACCCTTCAGCAACAGAGCCTGCAATGACTGGGAATCCTGGAGCAGAAGGTTGGCTCTGAGCCCCATGTTGAACACATGGGTGGTGGGGATCTGTTGGATGAGAAGGAAAACAGTCACGAGTATGACAGCACCGCCAAGAATCAGCAATGCCTGGATTTCATCTCCAGTTATTCAAAAGGAGACAGCAAAGCCAATGTTGGGCAGCAGCAAGGAGAAACAACAGCAATGTCCAGTCCTGTTCTCAACCGCAGCTGCAATGGGCTCAGACCCAGAGGAAGGCAGTGGCCTTTGTTGGGAAGCACCAGGGATTCCCATGAGACACTGCGGTGACTTTGTTCAGCTCTGTGTTGTTACTGACCAAGATCAGCTGTAGCTGCCTTTGGACTGTGGAGTTACCTGGCTGATGGATTCCCACAACTGCTTTACAAAACCACGGAAGAACAGTGGCACTCAGCTGCTGCTTCTGCTCCCTGGTGAGCCCAGTGAATCACAGGCTGGAAAACTGCTGCTAAACCTAGTCAAGCAAATCCCCAGCCTACACTTTTCTGGGAATTTGCTGCTTTTTTAGAGATTATTACAAGTGAAGTTTCACCCCTGCAATTCTTACTGTTAAAATAAAATAAAAACAAACCAAAAAAAGACATTTAGAACCATGAAATGGAAGATATTTTTAAGAGACTGGAGGTTTGATCTGAAGTAGGTTCAAGCATGCCCACAACATCTTGACCAGAATACATCTGATGATTCATTATGGTTATACTTATTCTTGTATTTCAAGAAATACTTTATCTGTTTCCCTGTGATGCAGCATTCTGGGTTGTTGTAGACTTATTCTCTTCTCTACGATGAATACAAAGCATTTAGACAAACTTCTTGGAAGATTGCATCTCTCAGATCCCCTTGTTAAAGCTTGCCTTTTGTAAAGTCTCCGGTCTCTGTCCTGCTCTCCTTATGCCTTCCTCTCCTGAGGATATGATCACCTGCACTTCAGAAACAATCACACAGGTTAGCTTGGCTTCCAAGCCTTACTTGTATTTCAGGTTACCATTCCTCTTAGAGCTTTCTCTTTGTTCTGTAGTAAATTAGCCCTAACATACTCTGAGAATTCATTCTCCAGCCTTCCACTTCAGTGGTCAAAGACCACGACTTTAACAAGTATGCAAATAAATAAATAAATAGTCACCATGTCTGGCTGCAACAGGGCCTTTCAGATCATTATCCTGTCACTGCAGGACACAGGCAATACACCCCACTTAACCTGCACTGTCACTATGGTCAGCTGGGAAAAAGAAGGAACCGATCAAATCAAGGAATTAGAGGTACACAGTCCTGAAATAGTTTCAGTGACATTCATCTTTTCAAGTAAGCACACTGTGTAATCCCAAGGATTGCTTCCTTCTAGTACATCCACTGATCTCTTTTCCCAAAAAAGCCCTATGGAGAAGGTAACATGGTGAGACAGGGTAACCACTCAAAGATGTGCACCATGACCTACATGAAAAAAGTTGCAACATGAGGTACCTGAAATATTAGAATGAAGTAGATCTTTAAGAAAAGAAACAAACAGTGCTTCAAATCACTATACTTTATTAATACTTCAGAACCATCAGATCCTACAGTGGCAGGGTCTTATCCCCCACCTGTTTCCAATCACTATTTTGAAACAACTTCTTGCAATATGCAAATAGATACATGAGGCACTGTGTGAATACAAAAGTGACAGTACAAAAAATCCCAACAAACATCATGCAATACATACATATATAAAAAATATGGTAATGTAGCATAATACACACAAGCACTATTAGAACAATCCATGTAAATGAATGTACAATATGCATAGCATTTAATGATCAGTGACAACAGGTTTGCAACCTGTGCATAAAACCAGTCAGCTTAAATAAGAGTTTTAAGAAACTAGATCACTGGTTAAGCCACAGCTTATAAAACCTGCTGTACTGCAGCTTTTCTGCTCAGGGTCACAAGTGCAGATTAGCATCCAAAATAAATAAGGACTATGATTCTACGAAACTTGGCTAACAGTTCCTATTTCAAAGTCACTGGCCCTCTTACTTTCATTCAAGGTTCATCAGCCAACACAGTGGCAAGAAATGTGCCTAAAGCAACAGTTTTGCTCTTGTGCTGTTTTAATACTGATAAGAAGATACATTTTTAAGTCAGCAGGAGTAGTCACAGAGGTCTCACTCACGGGACTGGCATTACAGTACGGGGCAGACCCTGAAGAATGGCACTGACTGAGAGGTCACTGAGCCTCGGGCTGTGCTGCTGCTCCCACCCTGACTGCTCAGCCAGCCGGGACAGGAGACAGAGCTGGGGAGGGCAAGGAAGGCAGAAAGCTTTCCCCCCGCTCTGAACAGTGCAAATGTTTGTTGAAAACACAAACCATCTGCAGGAATAAGGAAAGACAGAGACAAGAATGTTTCTGAAGTCCTGTAATCAGGGTGAGAGCAGTTGTTACCTGAAATAAGCTCAAGTATTCCTATGGAGTAAGATACAAATAACAGGATTTTCTTCTTACATATCCAATACTGGTCCATGCCAAAGCAACAGTTATTGTAGTCTCCTCCTAGCTGACATGGTTCTTTTTATACTCTTGGTGTTGCAGGCCTCCAAAGATCAGACCAAATTCACTATGGACACAGATGAAGTGAAAATTACAAAGTGGCAACTAAACTGACTTAACAGCCAAGAGATTTTATGGCCTAAAAAGCAACATTCTGGGGAAGGAGAGGGTGACAATGTAAAAGTACACAGAAGATAGAGAAAAAGAAAATTGGGAAGGAAATAGGGAGGACACAGAAGAACTGACTTTCAGAAGAAGTTAAAAGTAATTAAAGTCATTAAGTTAAGGAACTTAGAGTTAAAAACTTTATACTGGCCTTTTTTGGTCAGTGTAAAGTTTTGACCCCAAATAAGACAAATATCTTGATATTACTAAATACAAGGAAGAAAAAAAAAGGTGGGAAAAACAGACAAAGAAAGCTGCATTAATCATGCAATATTCAGCTGAGTGCTTTATCACAAACTTAAAGGGCACCACAAATAAAAAAAAAGAAAAAAAAATTATTGCCCTGAGAAGGTCCCCATAGGATCACCCTACCTATTATCTCTTCATCCTCAGACATCCAAAAAGAATCATCATTGCTTAGATAAAAGGATAAGTAGTCCCTGGCAGGAATGATGGTCACCCATTCCAGTTCCATTTGCCAAAGCAACAAGCCTTTTACCTGCCCAATGTATGGCCTCAAAAGGTAAAAATAACTTCAAGGAGTGATCCACTAGATGAGGAGGGACCAACGACATTCCTGTGCATGGAAATCCAGAACCACTTAATCAGTAGTAACTTCAGTATTTGATCTATTAATATCTCCTGGAAATTAGTAATCAGACTTAATAGTTGAGAGAAAATTCAGTAATTAGGATCTAGCTAGTCACAAAGCCCAGATATATTTAACTTCCTAAGGAGCTGAATGTATCTTGTCTCTTCAACTAAAAAGCACATAATAAGACAAAAAACTCTGACTGAGAGGAGTTTGTTATCAAAATAAAACAGACATTACAAACAGCCAAATTCATTTGCTTGAAACAGTGGTTTTCAGCCGACAGTGCAGTGCCAACTCCTCTAGGCTGCTTTTTTTTATTATTCCATTGTTTGCATTCCAAGAAGCTTGAAAACATTTTTTTCCTATTGATTTTGTCCTCTTCTGCTTAACAAAAGTTGCATCTTGCTAAATTTTCTATGTGGCCAACACAGCTGTCCCTTGTTTATTTTTGTGTGCACCAGCAGCAATGTGTGCAGCTTGGAACACGCATTAAACCAGGGACACTGAACAGCTTGTGAGCGTTCAGGTCTGATGGGTCACACCAAAATAAAGGTTTAAGTGATTCTCTGGAAGATTTTGGTTTCCTGTTCCATGCAGAGATAAGGTTATCTGTCACAAGAGCCTACCAGTTCATTTTAAGGCATTATTTTAACAAGTGTCTATGAGAGATACATGTTCAGAGGTGCAATCATTCCTTCAAGTCTCCATTTGTTTACTTCTCAGCTGACATGACTTCTATAAATAAAACCATCTTTAAACTAAATAAAATCCAAGAAATATATTAAGCCCAACCAAAGCACATGCAGAAAGCATGTCTGGCTTAGCTCTTAAGAGCTGTCAATGCTGCAAAACAAATGCTCCATAGGGCTGGCTGGTTGAGTGGCTCAATTTAGTAATGCAGAGAGGACCAGCCTCTTGGTTTTGATGCTGTTTGAAAGGTTATGATGAGCTTGGCAGAAACCCCCCTGGTTTCCAGCACTACTCATATGCAACCAGACATGCTATGAACTTGTGTTTAGGGAGGGTATATAGCTTCATGTAGATTGTTAAGTTTTGCATTCATTTGAAAGCTCATTTTTCTCCTTCTCCAATCCTTCCTGGGTGGCATTTTGTTCACCAGAAGGGTTTGCTCCTCAAAAAGGGGGAATGGACTATTTTTTCCTTGTAGGAATCTGTCTGAAGACACAGGCCCAATTGCAAAAGGAGCAGTAATAGAACTAAGCAGGGAAATTTAATTCAGGCTTAACCAGAGCTGAATTACACATGAATCATCTTCAATCTGCTGTGTTGTGGCTAACATCCCCCCACCTTCTCCCTAAAGCATTTGCTTGATACTTCAGTGCTATAAGACTAGAAACAGACAATGGCTGGTGCTGCACATTCAGTACCTGCATCCACAAGAATACAAATAATTTAACCAACAGAGTCAAACTTGCACTAAGAGCGGAGCTGGAATATTAACTTAGATTTTATTGTCTATGCCCTTTATAGATTGAAGGTATTTGCTGTTTACCTTTTCTGCAATGCCATTTACAAATACCATTTACAAAAGTTCTTAGTCACTTGTTTTGGAAACACCTTTTTTTTTTTTGTTAGTTTTTAGGTGTTGGGTTTGGTTTTGTTGGGGTTTTTGTTTGTTTGTTTGTTTTTGCCTGAGAGGGAAGCTTCAACCCCAAAGAACTGATTTAAACTATCAACTGAACACAGGTTTTGAAGTGCAGACAGCCAACTTATCTCCAGGATTCAGAAAACAAGCACTTTTCCCAACATCCAACAAAAAAGTGGAAATTTTAGTGGCTCCTCATGACAGAAGGTTAATGGCCCTGAAAATGCTTTTTGAAAGAGCAGTATCGCATCTGACTTTGAATTAAGTGTCTATTAAATGCTATTAAAGTCATGACTGTGATTAACATTACTCTGCTGCCAGCACTGCTGTAACCACTCAGTGCCCAATTACTCATCCTGCAGGGCTCCCCATCCCCTCCACTCATTAACACACTCCACATTTACTCACAGCAGCACTTGCACAGTGACCAGGAGCTGCAGAGGCTGGGTGCTCCCTCTTAGCACTGCTTTCCATGGGAGGATGTTTAGAAAAAACCATTTAGGAGCATTAGCTTCCAAGGTAGCACTGAGGGGTCACAGTAAGTCACCTTGGACACTTTCAGAGCTATTCCTTCTTTGGCTGTTTGAAGACAGAGTTAGCACAGCTGAGCTTTGCCTTTTTAATGGGTGTGTTTCTAATTCTTTCAAAGCACTGGTATTTCGCTCGAAAGAACTGACATTTGTAGCTCCATTTTCCAGCCCACTTCCTTTTTAAAATAGGCATTAATAATACTTAAATGCATTCCTGTCTCTCTCTTTCACTCCTCCATCACGCAGAGGGTGGGTTTTACTTCATCTCCCTCTGTTCTAAAATTTTTCCTGCGTTTCTATCATATTTATTCTCAGGAAAAAAAAAAAAAAAAAAGCCAAAATCAATCCCCCCCAACAAACATTACTTGTAAAATTTTAATCTTGCCTCTGTCAAATCCAGAATATTCACTGTCTTAGGTGTGTGGCTTGGAAGGAGAGGATGGGGAAAGGAAAGGAAGGTAGAAGCATGAATTATCCATAAGCAAAAGTGATGTTGGATACCCACTCAGCTGAACAACTGAAGCCAGTTTCCAGTCAAACAACAAAAGAATTTAAGTCTGCTCTGTTTGAAAAATTCAGGCTCCTTTAAAGAGCACTTTTTCTTCTGCTGAGTGCTAAAATGCAGCAGCAGACATTCATTTGGAGTCTAGTAAAACATGAAAATTATTGAACGTTTGTCTTGAATCCTTCAGCTAATTTCTACAGGTTCCCCCAACAGTATTTGGGATTTTCCTGTAGATGACACATTAGGAATTACTTATTCTAGCTATGGGATACAAACTGCCTTTTTTGACCCATTACAATTTCTGTTGACCTGACCAAACTTCTTAAAGCTAGTAAGAAGTCTCTGAAAATGAGAGAAATACTTTTAATCCACGCTGTAATCTCTGAGTTCTCAAAGACTGTTCCCATCCATTTACATCTCAAAGAAATGAAGCACTATGTCAGTCAGAATGAATGCAAATGTAAGGGAACAGCTTCTAAGAAAGCAGAATTTCTTCCCTAGAGCATTGCTTGAGAATTAGATTTTATGATTGCCACAGACAGCTTTCTAAAGGCCCACTTCACTTAGCTCCCATAAAACAGAAATTATCAAATTTGAAACAGAAAAGGATATGCTCACATAGCTGCAAGCATCCATCAAAAGTCTTGAGACTTTCTTTCCTCTGTAATGCAAATCTACCCAGAAAAGACTGAAAAAAAGAGAACTATTACAAAGAGTTTGGCTTGTTCAGTCCTCTTCACCTTTGAGGAAATTTGGCAAATTTCAGAAACTAAACCATATCACAAACTTACCAACATTTCCCACCTTCCTTCATAAATACAATAATTTTCCCCTCTCCTGATAACCCTCAGATAACAATCAAACAATTGTGCATGATTCTTACTATATTAATGATAGAACCATTTCCAAGACACCAAGAGGCATTAGTGGGCATCAGGATTTAGCATGGAATTGAGTATCTGGCTAGAAATCAAAGAGAGGGGAGTTGATAAATCCAAGGGGACTACTGAACAAGTCTAAGGGCTTCCTTAACTGAAGAAGGTTCACTGCAAACACTGATGCCCATCCCACCAGGCTGCCATAAGGGAAATCCTTCCCCATACACTTTAAGACAGAAAAGCTCCTGTGGCAAAACAAGGCAGTCACTGTCTGAGCTGCTGTGTAGTGAGAGAGGAGGTCACCGAGGAGGTCCTACATCAAAAACTGCAGGATTGTCCACAGTAATTCCAGCAAAAGCCGTGGGTCACTGCATTACCCCACATCAGCCAAGGATCCAGAGACTGTGGACACAGACAGTGCTGCTCTGTTCTTCCTCTGAGCCATTCCAGCTCTTCTACCTAAACTTCCTCCCCAAGCAACATGAATGTTCACCATATTTTAATCAACAGGACTGATATATTGCAGTGACATGTGCTTCTAACTGCGGCATACAATCTTGCTGCCAGATGCAAAGCACTTTTTCTTTAGACACTGAAATTAATAACAAATTTACCATTGAGCCCTCAGATCTTGTTGAGTCCTGCTAGCCAGGCAAGACAAAACACAACCACAAGCTCTAGCACATCATGAATAGAGCAGTTGTGCAACACCCTCACATATTCATTATAATTTTTTCATCCTCTGAGCTTCACAGTTCCTTAGAAAGTTATTCAGACCCAAGAGGTTCACGAAGTGTGGCCAAATTAACCTTCAATTAATATAAGATTGTTACTAAACTGTTTCTAGTTTGTGTTACTAAATTTTCTTGTGAAGGCCAGCAGTTACTTCTTTTTAAATGAAATAATTACTCATTGTTACTTTATGATTAAATCTCCAGAGCTTTCTGCACAGGGCAGGGAGTAAGTCGCAGTGAAGCTTTTACTACAAACCGCAAGATTTGGCAACAATGAGAGATGTTTTCTTGAAACCTAGTTACCACTAAAATAATTCACAAACTGAAACATTTAAGTGCACCAATGAAAACAAAAAGTCACATTTTAAAAATTAGGAACTGGCTCACCAGACTGTGATAGGCAGCCAGCAATCCTGGGTGAAATATTTAAGGCACTTGAGGGTAGTCAGTTTTTTTACACCAGATAATAGACAGAGCCACTTTAAAATTCCAGTTTAAATAAAAACCACGACAAAATAAAGTAACACTGCAAAACATTCCTCGAAATGTAAAGTTCAGAAAATTAACAAATAAACACTTACAATAAAAATAAATTTCTCCTTTGTTATAATACACAAAATAGTGGCAGGAAGAGCACATTTACCTGCTTGAGCACACAAACCGTAAAGATCTCTCTCAAATACCACATGAGGGGTCTTTTCTTTCCAGGCTGTCAAATAGCCAATAAGCATGTTTGTTAGGGAGAAATAATCCAGTGCAGTTAAATATCAGATTCCAGTTTATAAACCAGAGCATCCCAGAAAGCAGTTCATTTTCTGTCATTTTCCCTGGGATATTTCTAGCTAGTTTTTCTGCTTTTCTGGAGCACCCAGTTTTATTTTCTCCTCTCCCTACGCACAAATGTTAAATATTTCTGTTTAAATAAAGAGGCCGCATCGTTCTTGTAGTATCTTTGGTACAAACCAAAAGCACCTTCCACAGCACACTGGTGTCACCCAGCCCCTGCACCCCGAGCCTGTTCCTACAGAACACACAAAGGAAGAAGCTTTTCTGTGGAGGGGGCAGCTTCTCCCCTCCACCTTCCAAAGTAACATCACAGTTAAGTACAACATACAGTGCTCTTTTTAAGCACTAATTTCAATTTTCACTCAGAACACACGAAATGCATTTTTCCATCCATTAGCTTATACCTATTACGGTTCCTTACCACTTCCGGGACAGAGGGATATGACCAACACCCTGGGACACACTTTAGATTCTGCTCCCAGAGATGAAATAGCTGTACAAATCTCCATGTCTGCTCTGTGTTTTTTGGGGGGAGGGGGAAAAAAGGGAGAAGGAAAAGACAAATGGGAACTCAGTAAAAGGGGTCTTGCCTTTCTGTTCCACGTTTGTCCATTTGCCTTTTTTCCTGATACATTTTGCCCACTGTATTAGAGGCTTCTTCAGTGGAAAGCAGTTCCTTACCTGAACGTACTTGGACATTCTGGACTAAACAGATTCTGTCACTGTGTGGCTGCTGCCTCGCAGCTGAGGAAGTCAAGGGGTGAGCTCTGAGCATCACCATCAGCCCTAGGGCTCTTAGAGTCTCTGAGACAGTCTGCCAGGATGTCCTGAGGATCCCTCAAGAACACCACCAGAACAGTGATGTTGTCACTGGATCCATTTTCCTTGGCAGCAGCCACCAGTCTCTCTGCTGCTTTGAGCCCCACTCCTTTGGTCTGCATCAAATGATCCAGGACCAAGTCTACAACCTCATGGGGCTTGATGGCATCAAAGAATCCATCACAGGCAAGGAGCAGGTAATCTTCTGAGCCAGTCAGCTCAAAGGAATCTCCATCTGCATCACCAGAGACATAGGGCTTCTGGCAGATGTCACCTGAGACAAACAAGCAAAGCAAAGGCTTTATTACTTAAGATGTAAACAGGTACTTCTTTACCCGCCAATTGCTTTTACCATCCTCAAGGATGGCCAGATCATGTTCCAGAGGTACCTGATGCAGGACAAGAGTAGTCAGAAGCCATGGAAGACTTTTGTTTCTTTAAGCATGCTTGGAACCTACCTAAACCCAGTGGGTTTCTCAGGAGCTACTTTAATTTATACTCCCCTAATTTTGCAGGGAAAATAAGGAATTTATTCCTAAATTTTTTTCTCTCAAATATATTTGTGCAAGGAGACAGTCAGGCCTTCATTTTGCAGGTGTACTTCCTGTACAGCCTTCAGAATACCATGAAAATAAGATTTTTCTCAGCTACCCAGATATACATCACAATGCCCTAAGAATCTGCTCATTGTGTTTAGTTTATCAGTTTGGTATGGACATACTAAACATTTGCTTGTACCAAAGTAAGCTTGTTTTATAAGATTGTGAGAATTCTATAATTAAAATGCCCTAAATTGCTGGATGTTGAAAGAGAATGCAGTGATTTGACTCAAGCAGAAAGATCTGCAGTCAGGAGAAAGATACATTCATATTAAAGTGGATAAAACCCCCCCACAATTCAGACATTCAAGCACATAAAAAAAAGGCTAGACAAACATTTATTGCTTCCTTCACTTTTACAAATTAAATGCTGCATATTTGTTAAACTACTGTAAAACATTATAGTAGTTTAGGCATTTCTAGGAAGCAAAATCTTCATACTAGAAAAAACAGGACTATCATGGCTAGTATGCAAAACAAAACATTTTATGCTCTCAGTAAAACCAATAAGCTGATGTAGCTGCAAGCCATGTAAATCCTTGCCTTATGGGAAAGACAGGAAGTCCTTCACTATTTGATGCTGAACAAGACACCATTTACAGTAAACACAGTCTCAGGAGTTGTGTTTCAATCAAATGCAATCTGAAGTTAACTGATTCTGATGGTTTATCTCACCAATTGCTCTGGAAACAGCCAAGGTACCATTAACCCTCCAGCAGTCCATGTAGGTTACACAGCCACCCAGAGTCTCAATCCTTGCTCTCTCATCCTGAAAAACAGTGGAATACATTTTATTTGCTGCTCCAGCTTCTGTATTTCTACAATGAGTACAGCAAACACACAGATCAGAATCTAGCATAATAACATACACATAGGATTACTGGAAACAAGCCACTACTTTCCATCCCTGCTATGGCTTGTCCACAAAAAAAGCAGAATTCTCAAGTTTTCGTATCGTCTTTTGCTTTCCCATATGGATGAGTGAATTTTCCTGCCACTACTTCCCATTCCATACAACAATTGGGTGAATATACAGTGTTCAGAATGAAATACGTGATAACTAAGCTAAGTAACAATAGTTTTTGCATTGATACTCCTTAAGCTACTCAGTTATTACAAATATTCATGCAATGAAGGCAGAGGATCATGCAATGCCAGCTAAACTTGCAAAGTCCCCACTCAATTTCATGGAATAAAATACCTGGCTATTTAAAATAGATAGGAAATGCAATGCACTTTAAGCCAGTTAGGCCAGTAGATTAGCATTAGCTTTTCAATGACAGTACTGCATATAATGAAAGATTTGCATTATGCTAACATTTTAAATTGCTATTAATCCCAAATTACTACGATATTTTGTAACAGACAGATTTAAATTCACACACAAAAATCCTGTGAAAGTTTTCACTGCAAATTTTGAATAGTCTGAGCAAGAACTGAAGTCAGGACTATGAGAACCATTCATTAGTACTTCCAAGCAGCGAAGGGTAAGGGTTCACCCATGTCAGGACACAGGAGCAGATGCAAAACAAGAAATTGTTAATTCCATGCATCCTAACATACAGTATATGTAATTATGTAAAGCACCAAACACTTAAAAAGGCTTGACTCCAAAAGGTTTCAAGAGAGAATCTGACATGACATACTTAAGAGGAAAAAACAAGTCAGACTTACTTCTCTCTCAGGTTTGTGAGGTTCCATTAATGTCACAGCTTTCCCTTGCTGCACCAGCATCACCTGAGAGTCTCCCAGCCATGCTATGTGCAGTTTGTTCCCTACAATCAATGCCGACACACCTGTTGTGCCACTTCGCAGCTTCTGCAGAAGGAAAACAGAGGTGTGTCAGGTGAATATCCAACAAGCCCCACTAGGATACATGGCAATACTGAAAACTCAGGTTTAATCACACTAAATGCTAGATTAGACCTGCTAATCCTAATTCAGGTACTTGAAAAAAAAGTACAAGATGGTAAAGAGACTTGACATAAACTATGTATAAACATATTTTCTAATATGCAAATGATTAATACTGTCTCTTATGTTCTTCCTTCTCTTGCTATTAATTCCAAAACCAATCTAGGAGACTAAGAACTCTGTTGTTTAAAACAGAGACATGCAGAAAAGCAAGAGGACCTGAATTTCAGTAGAATCAACATTTCACAAACATGTCTCTTTAATCCCTTTCACATTGTCACTAGCAACTACAGATACCTTGCTCCACACAGATCTCCTTATCCTTGGGTATTTAAATGAGAATGTAAACAAAGGAAAAACATCTAACTATCCAAGATTCCCCTTAAAGATGAGTGTCAGACCTTATGAAATGCTGGTCCCTCTTTCATACCTCATTGACAGAAATGAAGATATTGACAATGAGCACTTCCTCAGTACTGCTATAATAAGTGTTCTCAAACAGTGTAATGTAGATTTGAAGAAAGAATGTTCATCGTATCAACTTAATTCAAAGGTTAATCAATAGGTTTAATGAACTGAGGCATCTGATTTAAATCATAAACACATTTTTCACTTACAATCATCGGTGACACTAATTGTGGGACAAGAAAGACAAAGATAGTGATCATATTACCAAGAAGAAAGAAATCTTTTCCAGGTAAGAGCTAGGACAACAGAACATTAGAGGCTGCCTGGTTTAGACAAGGAGGCACCACTATTCTCTCAAATAATTGACATGTCAGAATCATTTAAATCACTTTAGCACTTCTTTTCAATTACTCATCTTGAACTCCCAAGCACTGGTTTTCCTCAAAATAAGAAATAATTTGATCAAACAAAACCATTATATGTAGCATAATTTCATAAAGAAGCCAGTGATTTAAATATACTCTACTGTCAGAATTTTCTGGATAATACCACATTGTCCAACAGTTCTCAGTGTTATTGAAATACAATGGAATTAATCTCTACCCACTCACCTCTCTTTTGGCTTTGAAAAGGAACATTTCATCTGTCTTCTGGAAAGAGCATTTCAAGGCCTCAGCTGGATTCTTAACAATCTCTTCATGCAACCCAACGTTTACGTGTAAGTGGGTTGCTGAGTAATTGGCAGCATCCACTCCACCATGGCCATCAAATACCGCAAAGTAAGCGCGATCAGTGTCATCCTTTTGCAGGGAGGGAGGGAGAGAGAGGAAGACACTCATGTTGGAAACCAAAATAGCTCACAGACTGGTACCAACAAGCAAAGACTCTTTATTCTGGGCTTTCTTCCATACAAATGGCAATTTAAGTCCATTTACGCATATACAAAATGGATAAAATGGGTACTTTGCAGGCCAATTACTTTTCTTTGTTTGCTGTTAGTCACTTCATGTCCTTCAAAATAACCTGCCATGGAAGCAGCAGACTGCTGGCTATACAGTCCTCTGGCAGTTTCATGAACTGGCACTTGTACAACTGCTGTTTTCCATATCATAGGATGGTTTGGGTCGGAAGGGACCTTACAGACTATCTAATTCCAGCCCCTCTGCCATAGGAAGGGACACCTTTCACTAGAACAGGTTGCTCCAAGCCCTCCCAGCAGTGGAAGTTGCTATAAGGCATCCCCAGAGCCTTCTCTTCTCCAGACTGAACAGCCCCAGCTCTCACTCAGCCTGTCTTCACAGCAGAGGTGCTCCAGCCCTCTCATTATCTTTATGTCCTCCTCTGGACTTGCTCCAGCAGGTCCAACTCATTTTTATGTAGTGAGTCCCAGAGCTGGACACAGCTCTGTGGTGGAGTCTCGTCAGAGCAGAGTAGAGGGGCGGGTTCCCCTTCCTCAGCCTGCTGCCCTCACTGCTTTTGATTCAGCCCAGGACGTGTTTGACTTTCTGGGCTGCAGGCACACATCACTGGGTCACACTGAGCTTCTCATCAACAAACACCCCCAAGTCCTGCTCCTTAGGGCTGCTCTCAATCCATATATAAGTTGTGTCAGTCACAAGAACATTGTAACTCCAGCAACATAACACTAGGTGAACTTCCCATCTTCCCCTATCATAACTTACGACATGAATCCCAAAGTCACAAGATCCTGCCTACATCACTTCTTTATCAGGGCAGTAGTTGGCCCCCAGCAGTGTGAGTCACTAAGTCCTTGCTCCAGCGCAGGCATGACAAATAACTTATGGCAACAAATTCACAGACCGTCCATCACCAGGGCCCTGCGCTTACAGCAGTGCTGTGCCCAGACTCACCGAGAGACCGAAGAGCTGGTTGAACTCGGGGAGCAGGACGTGGCGATCCTCCATCTTGCGGCGCGCGTTGCGGATGGCGTGGATGGACACCAGCAGGAAGCGCCTCAGGGGCCTCAGCGGTGGCAGCTGCTTCTGCCACTCGGAGCACACTTCCCGCAGCTTGTTGAAAAAGCAGCGCTGCAGCGACTCCCCATCCAGCACTGACAGCACAGAGACAAAACACTAAGTGCTGTGTCCCACTTTCCTACATTATCTCATCTTATGGCCTGTCCTTCCTTTGAGTTTCTTTCCCTACAGCTACATACATACATCCAGCACCCTGCCTTTACAGGCTCTGCAAGAATTAAAATGAGGTCCTGAGAATAATGTGGAGAGAAAGTTGCAGTGGAAAAGAGTGTAATATTAAGGATAATAGCAGCTTGTTTACTTGCTAGTTCTTTTTCAAAATTAAGGCTTATCAAGCAGGTGATTACATTACAAAAATCGTAACAAAGATCCCCCCAAAAAATCAGTCTAGTATATTAGACATGAATGTTATTATGTAAGTGAAATTAGTAAGATATAGTGGTAGGAGTTCATATATACTGAAAAATAAAAGGAAATCATCAAGTGGGCAGAAAAACCTTCAGGATGAGATTGCTGTTGTCTTGGACACAAGGGCTGAAAAAGCATTGGCCTGGCTTTGGGTCAGGTTATGTCCTACAGAAACAACAAGGAAGTCTGAAAATGTTTGCTGAGGTCAATGGCTCAACTCCTAGTTGAGCTGAACAGATTAGAATTGTAAGCTGTTATCTTTACCTTTTTCAGTACTCATGGTTGTAGGAGCTGCAGGGACAGAACACTTCCGCTACTCTCCAGCTTTGTCATTACAAAGCAGAACTGTAAACACCCATTGGGCACAGTGTGAAAAGCTCCAGCCAGACACTCAAATCCTTTTCTGGATAGATCCCAAAGATCAATTAATCCAAACTCGTTCATCAGACTGAATGGCTGGGTGCTTGGCATTGTGTCCAGCTTTGCAACACAGTATCCCTCCAAACAGGTAACAATTTAAAGTTTTATTTGAATAGGAATCCTGCCTCAATGCTAAACCAACTAACTTCAAAATGCACTGAAAAGAACGTTTATAGAGGAAAAATAATTTGCTGTCACTAGTGTATATTCTAAAGAACTGCAGCGCATGAACTGTCTTTCCTATTTCTATTTCATCCTGACTCCTGCTAACACTGCTAGCATTAAGGGTTCCTCAGAATTCCTTTTAATAACTCGTGGTTCTCAAGCATTTTTTTTTTATCTCAGGAACAGTGACCGGCCAGTTTCAGATGCATCTCTGGGTGTGGAGAATTGAAAGCTTAAATTTAAACACACATCTTCAATTAGCAGCCACTACATACTAACCAAAATTACTTTTGATTTGCTTAATATGTAGGTGTTAATGGGCAAGCTATAAAAACTTTTGAATATTAAATTATCCCTTACACAAAATAACTAAATAGGACAGCATCTCAGACAGCCTTGCCTACAGATGTCAGCTTACACATTTGTAAATGTCTAGACTAATACTGACCAGAAGACACATATTGCTGTTTAAATATTGAGCCAGTGAAATCTGACAAAGAATTTAGTACCTTAACAGCAGAAATGCTTCTGCAGTGTACCACAAACAGTGGTACTCACACGTGCACACCCCCACCGTTGCTTTTATATAATCACTTCTCTTTCATTCCAAGAATGCTTTTTTTTTTGGACAGATTTATTACTGCAGTGCAGGAAGAGAGTCCATACTGTGCTGTAGCTGTATGCTTTCCCTCTAGTTGTACAGTTAAAGTGATGTAATAGCAATTACAAGATAGGAGAAAACGAATACAGTCCGAGGGTGCAGAAAAATGAACACCTTTAAAGTAGTTGTTCCTTGCTGAGATCAGGCAGCACAAGTACCTGAACAATGAGCAGATTTCCATCTCGTTTGATAGCGGAATAAATGGTCAATAGAGATTTGGTCTAAATGGCAATGGTGACACAAAAATGAACCAACAAAATGGACAGGAATATGTAAAATGGAAATTAAAGATGGTTTCAACCATCAGAACAGGGAAGGCTCTGGGGTATTTGTCAACAAGAACAGTAAGAGAATGTGACCTAGTTCAACATGAAACTCATCCAAGGATTTTCCAACTGTGTCTGCACTATCTTAAATGTAGACTCCAGTCCTATCTTTATGGCCTTCAGAGTAAAACAGCAGCCTGAATATTCTACAAATGTCCCCAATATATAGTAACCAGAGACATCAGATGCTTGTTCTTAAGAAAATGTCCATGCCCTATCAAGTTCTTCATTAGCCCTTGTTTCTAAACGTTATTTCTTTATTATTCAGATAGGATTCATTTTGGTTTGTGGGCCCAAGATTTACATAAGACACGGAACTACAGATTACAATCCTAGGCTCACAAATGTATAGCAGTTCATGTCTTAAAATACTGCCATGGTTCACCTCAAAGGTAATTACATGGGACTCAACAAAGAGTCTGCAGCACAGTGACTGCAGGATGCTCTGATAACAGTTTCCAACTGCTTTGTGCAAACCTATGTAATTATCCTAGGTGAGTTACAATATGCTGCCTCTGACTTTCCTGTAGAGGCTGCAGTGACCTGGTCACACTGAACTCATATTTGCCAGCTCTCCCTCAAGGCAGAGCCCTGCTCCAGGTCAGATTAGCTGCAGTGAGTGAAGGCCACAAGCATTAAGGTGAGGGATGACATAATCGGGGTGCAGCACGACTTAATTAACTGAGTTCCCCCTCCTGCCGTTTCAGACTTGGACATGAATGCTGAAAGAGGCTTCTGGGAAGTGTCATATCCTGGCCATTGCACTGCTCTGTTTGGGGCACACTGAACTGCCTTTCAAGCCATCCCAGGGAAATGGAAGGGTGAGTATTTCCTCTTACAGAACAGACTGGTTTGCCTAAGACATCTCTTTTCCATTTTCATCTTCTACTCTGCCTGCATCCTGCTCCATTTAAATTCTTGGCACTGGGACTGAAGGTTTGGTGAAGTCTAATGTTAAACACTTCAGCACGTAAATGCAATAGGACCATCTGTTACACAAGGCACAAAGCCAGTGCTCCGCCACCAAGGTCTGTTCTCTCTCCAGTTCACTCAGGAGAAAATGCAGGCATCAGGTAGAACACATGCAAGGCTCTTCTTCCCTCTGCAAGAGAAGGTGGGAACCTTCATAAAGGAGAGTGGGAAGAAAAGAAATCATTGATAAAGACAGAGACTATTGAGCAACTTGCCAAGAGAAAGATCTGGAGTTTCAGGATGTTCAAGATGTGGAGGAACCAGAATCTGGTTGCCAAGACAAAAGCAAGATGGTTTATATGGATGAATTGAAGGTGTCGGTCTGGCTGTACAACAACTGATGATGGCCAACGTCAAAACACAGGAGTAATTAGCTAAGGTCACTCTACCAAAGGGAAAAGGGCACACTGTCCCCTTTCAGAAAGCCAAACCACAGGACCAGTCAGGGCTCCAGACACTGTGTTTGCATGTTGCCCACAAAACTAGCACAGCTTCCTTTCATCCCACAGATACCCAGCAAAAGCAAATGAAGTTCCATTCACTGCTGCTTGACAGGCAGCCTAACCAAATAAATCTGGGAAACATTTCAAAACACTGAAGTCTTCTGAAAGACAGCCTCTGGGGAAAACACAGACAGAAGAAGTATACTTACAGGTGAACCTTTCCTCATCTCCTTCTCCCTCTGTTTCCACATTTTGCAGCTTAAATTCAGTCAAGTCTGTTTGGAGAACTTCATCAACTGCAGCATGGATCAATGATGCTGCAAGAAGTGGTGAAACATCTCTGCTGGTAAGAAACAGAAGAGAAAGCAAAATAGACTGCATTAGTTTAAACTGAGCTACAACCTTGCAGCATATGGTTGGTGACCTCAGACTTAGAAACCATTACACACAATAATACAAACTTCTTTAGTAAACTAGTAGAGCAAACCATATGTTCAATATTTATTCACACAAATCTTTAGTAAGATCCTCAGTTAGACAACTGCTTTCTCAAGAATGTAAAGAGGAAGAAGTGTATGAATCATATTTTCAAACTGTTGCCTCACACTCCAGTCGCAGATGGTACCTCCTTCTCTTGAGCTCTCAGATGGGAACTGCTACCTTCAATTCCAGCCTCTGAACACACACATTTCGTTTCTACTCACTACACAGAATTTCTTGCTTGCAGTCAACAATCTCGCCACAGACAGTATCAAGATCTCAGCATTGTGGTAGATGCAAATCTCTAAAAAAGTTACTTGGAACTCTCCTTCCCTTCACGAGAAAAGTCATGCTTAGTGCTAACCTCCAGCCCTTCTCATTCAGTTTGTTCTGACTGGAAGCTTTCCAAAGAAACCACCCAGGTAAAAGATGCAAAGAGTTGAGACTGGAGACTAGGATGAGAAAAGACTCCAAGACCTGTCATTTAGATGAAGCTTTTAGGTAGGCATCTAGAAGACAATAAAGCTACATGATCCCCTCACCATCTCCTGACTCATTCACTCATTGCTTTAGTCAAGCCACATGCTTTATAAGCAGCACACACTTGCTATAATGTTTTTGAATCTGTAAACAAGTAAGTCCCATCCAACTCCAAAGGGAAGCTACTATAAAACAACTCCTATATTCACTATAGTTTTGTGGCAAGCACTAACAACTGCAGTACACAGCACATGTTCCAGCCATTTTCTATGAGCACAATGAAGAATAAGAATCAACGTCTATAAAAAGTCACTTTATCCATTGTTCATGGAGTCTTTGATTCCCACAAGGTATCGAATTACACAACCAAAACAAATACGACATGAAGGCACCTCCAGCAAGTCAAGGACAAGATTTTGTTTCGCCAGGAAACATTTAAAAAGTTCTGCATAAAACTGGTATGCTGGGGAGTACGAAATGGTGGCAGCATTGGTTTGTGATGTTGCTCAGCAATGAGTGGTTTGTGCATACAGAAGGGCAGGGAGGGGAAGACCGCGGGGTTTTAGATCCCAGTGACAACAAGCTGAAATGCATTTTGCCATTGTGCTCCTGAAAGACTGGCCTTGTCACATCCTCACAGCCGTGTATGAGCACCTCCCGTGGCAGCAAACAGAAAGCATTGTGTCAGTCAGCAGGCTCCAACACAGGCCTGCTTTATGCCACACATTCTGTGCCACTGACGGCCCAATTTAATGAGTTATTTCGGTACTTCAAATAGATGGCAATGTGTTTGCAGTCCTTTCAGTGCTAGCTGCAGTCATGTCACATCAAGGGAAAACAGAATGTGGCTTTTTATTTCTTTTTTAAGGCTAATGTGTTTATGGGACTCAGTTTCTTGCCTAGCTTAAAGTAACAATGCCTGCTTATAATGACTTTGACACTGACAGACAACCTTTTAAAAGGTCAGGCAAGAAATATATCCAACACAGATATGGCACCCCCTGCCCTCCAAAATCCTTCTTCCTGTTGTTGCTCACATAAGAGAAAAAGAAAGGACTATGAAAATGTAAGCCCCACAAACAATGTCAGATGTGTTGTTGATGCTGCTGACAGTCAGAAGCTTTAGTCAAAGCACGTTTCAGCTCCACAAATAGAGACAAGAAACATTAAGAAAACACAATGCGTTTAGCTGCACAGTGAGAGCCACAGCTTCAGACATCTTCAGAATTGCTCTGCTATGCTGGAGGAAAAAAATCAAATCCAGCTTAGGTTCACAGCTCAGCATCAGAAGAGGGCTTAATACTTTGATTTTAAACTTCATACATTTCTGCTTTCCAGAGTCCAGGATTGCTGAACTGGGTCCATAAAAGGCAGCTTAAACAAAAGGAAATCTACTAAGTGCCATGATGCACAAGTTCTGTATAAGCCTCTGCTTACAGGATGCCTGTAACAAAGAAAAAATGTACAAATTATGTCACATCCTTCAACTTTTTCCAGTTGCCACCCAATTCCTAAAAGGAAAACTCAGTGATTCCTCAGTACAGATATGCTTCATTCAGCATTGCTTCCTATGCATTTCCTCCCCCTCCATAGTACTGCAAATCTATTAGAAAGTGATTGTTTATTGGGATTTTGTTATGCAGACAGAAACATCAAACAATTGATTCTGACACAGTGAAAAAAGATAAAAGTCTAAAAAATTACCCAACCTATTTAGTTCAATCTCGACTCTGAACAGAACACATTTGTAATTACTTCATTAACTCTTTATTACAGCATTGCCATATTGGCAAGATTGGTTTTCACTTGAGCTCAGGTAAACTGAGCTCCAAGGAATGGCATCTTACATTCAGGTTCAACATTTACCAGTTCTAAGTTCACCTTCTAAATCAGAGACTTGAAGAGTTAACAAAATGTGTCATTAAAAGAGAGCAAGAACTGCTGCTTTAGTTGAGAGCTACAAGGTCTCACTTGGCTGGAGAGTATCTGGAAACAGCCACAGTACCTATGGCAACCAGTGCACAAGTAACCCACTGCAATTACCGTTGCAGACTTCAAACCTTTCCTGTAAGCAAAGAAGAATGTCACTTATTGTTAAAATCTTCCTTTCAAAGAAGCCCAAGACACCCTGGTGATGAGCTGAACCAAGCATAATTTAATCTCCATGAATCAGAAGGAACACTGTAGCAGTTTCCTAAGTGGAAAACCAACTACATTGAGAAGAAGTGGAAAGCTGGTGGGGTGTGCTACATGCACAGGATGCTACTTGAAGGGAATTTTAGAAGAAACACGTCAGCCCCGTTTCTCTGACACGCAACACTAAACACTCAGCCTCAGCACACAGAGGCTAGTAGTAAACAAACCTTGAATTTCTTTGCTGCGGGCTATTTCTTTGCTAACATAAAGGGCGTGTTTTGACCACAATAAAAAAATATTTAAAAAGAATTAAAGCATGTTGCAACAGTGCAGACAAGGCGTCATAGCTTCACCAGAAGCTGAAGTCAGATCAACAGTGGCTGGAACATGGAGCTCGTATCCTCCAGCCACTCAGAGTAAAACACAAGACTCATTTCAAAAACCTGAGTACAGATAAAAGAGGTAAGTTAAAGACTAAAGCAATACTTATGCTAATAAAGACGACACTTAAATTTATATGCCACCCTCCTCCTTGAAAGATTCTGGACTACTGGACACACACAGTACTGGTAAACGGAGCTGTGCAAAGCCCCTGCTGATACACATATCTCTGGGCCAAAATAAAGTTACACACGGAAGTAGAATCCAATTATGATACTTTGCATACTTTAGATTTGGCATAAATTACAGAGCAAAACTTGCTTCTCTTGTTCACCTTGTCTCCCTTCTGCAATACAATTTCGTTATCTATTTTATTTCATTTCAAAAGACCTGCTGTCACACCACCACAGCCACAGTGTAATACGTAGGTCAGGTCAATTATAAAACTGTTACTGACCCTTTTAGTACCAGTCTTCAGGAGAAAAATCAAAATATTCATGTCCTTTTGGGAAGCAGAAACACAATAAGATAACTTCTCACTCGTTTTTATTTCGGTCATTAAACCCCCAGTACACTTGCAGCAAGTGTTGCAAACAAGTCATCAATTCAAAGATGTTCCCACTTCTTCTTTCCCTCCAGTTTAAGAGGGTACATCCAGAAGTCAATAGCAAACAGTTTTTCGGGTAAGGGGGAAGCATCCAGAGCATCAAAGGTCAGGCCACCACACCTTGGCCAGAGCCTCAGCTACAACTATACTTTTTACAAAGGCTTGAATACAACTGACAGACTTCCTGCACTGCTCCATGCCCAGCTTACACGGGGGCTTTGAGCACTCGGGGTAGTGCAGCAGATGGCAGAGCCCAAAAAGCTGCTCCTCAGCACTGGGAACAGAGGAGTGAGCTCTGTCACCTTGGAGGGTGGTACACAGACTCTCTAGGACACACCAAACACCCCATGTTTACACAAAGCCTTCTGCATTTTTATTTACCTATTTTGCAAGCAAAAGAATTCATATTCCCCCTCACCCCAAATACACATTCTCCCACAGTACTGACAGGAAATCTGTTTGCATAAAACAAAGCACAAGAGATTACCAACTGTCTTGGCCAAGTATTGATCACTTATCTTCCAGATTAAAAAAAAAAGTGACATAATTTTGTTCCTAGACATTATCACCAAAGTCATGGCAACAAGGCAGCAGTGGTACTGCAGGCCAGAGCACCAATCCTCTTCTCCTTTCAGACTGTGCATACACACATATGCTGGGGAGAAAAGTGCTGTATCTGAAAGCACAAACTCTGGCATAAATCAGCTGCAGCTGCCCGATGTCCAAGGGAAGATGTGCCCTTCTCTGCCCCATGGGCTCTGGAACAGCAGATCACACACAGCACAGCTCTGCCACTGCACACCAGGGTGTGTTTCCAGCATGTTACAGCTCTATCAGCACTGGGTTTAGTGCAGATCTGCAAATGCCAGCAGTTCTCCAGCAAATGAAAGATCCTCTCACGCTGCCAAAATAATGGCGGGTCACAAGTTTCCTCATAAACAAAAGCTGCTTGTATTCAGTATTTTCTCCTCAATTTGCTACTTTTATTTCTCTTTTTATTCTTATAATCAACTACAGAATGTTTCCATTCAAGCAGCTTTAAGCATTAGCATTTATTAGAGCAGTACTCAGAGTTCCCAGGGTGATGGTGGCCAGAAAAGTAGAAATATATAGCCATTAAAGAGAGAACATCTGACATTCTGCAATGCACAGGAAGTTGTTTCTTGCGCTAATGACATCAGGTCATTAAAGGAGATGAACAAGAGGGAATCAAAACAAATACATAAACAGTGCCACACACAGAATTTCCATCTCTTATGGTTACATGAAGCTGTTTTTTCCAGCTTCTCTTATGAAACTACCAGAAGCAGCAGCTTTAGACTCCAGAATCCATCTGTTCAGGCCCTTCAGTCATTACTGAACAGTTTTTATACAAAATGTGCAGTGAAGAGTCACCTGCTACTTCCATTTCACTCTCAGCAGGAAGAAAAACCCCACAGCAGAACAGGAGAGGCTTAATTCCACAAAAGCCACTTTTCAATTAAGCCCTAAACACGTTGTTTCAAATTTGAGTATTTATCCTGAAACAGCAATAGAAAGGCTCTCACACAGGTTATGAGAGCAAAATATGCAAACATGTTCCCAAGCAAGAAGTCCCAGTGCATTACATCAAATTGTTCAAATTAGGAATAAGGAAGTATGTTTTAGGGAATTTATTAAAAGCAGAGGTCACTGTAGAAAGTAGTTTTCACAGAGGAAGAGACTAAAGAGTGTTTTAAGAAGAGATTGGGAAATCAGAAGCAAGATAAGATTTTATTTTCCCCTTCCTCATACTTAAATCACATTAAAACATCAAAATATCAGAATTGCTGAATTAACTACTCAAAAAGAAGGGACTACTGGAAATAAAGATGCCAGGGCCACACCTTGGAGTGAGCGCTACAGTGTAAAGCACAAAGACACAAAACAGGATGCTGAGGCAACAGCAGATCGCTTGGGAGGGGGCAGAACAGGAAGCCCAAGTCTCCCAACTGCTATTGTAGTAAATCTCCTCCAAGAGGAAGGCTGCAGGAATTTCACATTGTTCTTTGGATATGTCACAGGATGGCCATACCAGTTTCAGCTCCTATCAAGGGGAAGTCGAAATTTCTATATTTGGGGGTCTGATTTCATCCCACATTCTGTTGCAGTGAAAGTCAGGAATATTTCAGGTTAATTTCTAAAGCTTGGGAAGTAACTAATTTCACCTATTTACATAGACTTTCAGAACACAGCTATTACCCAAAAGTGTATGTTAATTAAAATTCTGCAAAACAAGGTTACTTAAGCCTGCTCTGATTCTTCAGAATGTTATGTATGTATTTAGCTGCAGTTAGCAGCAGGCAGTTCCATTGATTTAAATGAACTATTCAAAGTAGAAATATCTGCAAAGCTTCACTAGATTAGTGATTTAGGGGCCAGGCCTGCCAGAGAACAAAATGGTTTGCTGTTTTAGCTGGTGTTTCGCTATGGTAGCTGCATTTGCAGAAATATGTTAAAATAATTCATTTTTCATGAAGACATTCAAGGCTTAGCCCGATGTATCCAGCTGCTCCCATGTAAAAAGATGTGCGCAGCCTTGGAGAAGCAACAACATTCAGAAACTCCTTACTGGACCGAACCAAGGTTATTTCTTGGCCCAGTCTCTTCCCAACAGAAATCCTAATCAGTAGTGGAGGAACAACAAAGGTTTCTGCCTCCAAGCAACCGGAAGAACAAGCTAAACATCACTAAATGTTGTCTCATGAGCCAAGGATTTGCTGGGTCTTTATTGCCTACGGACCTTGATTAGCTTGGGCCCTTCTGGGCATGACCCAAACATCTGGGCATGTGTGAATGAAGTACCTGACAACACAGAAATGAAAAGCAGAACAGCAGAACTGAGTGTCCAACTTGATTCCCAATAACACTTTTACAGAGAAACCCTTCACCACACTAATCACCATGTAAAATACATTCTGTGACGCTGGAGTGTTGGACAAATCTCACACTCAGGAAATAGAGATCAAGCAACAATGCCAGGAGTCAGCAAGGTGCATCCAATAACACCTTCACAGTGTTACAGCTCTGTGGAATAACACAGGGATATTTGAGGGTGTGGGTTTTTCACTGAGCTGTGTGTTTGGGATGCTGCCATGACAGCCTGCAGATCCCCGGATCTCAACTACAGTGACCTCCTGCACAGTCACTAATATGTCACCACCTCTGCATCTTCAACAACTTTTATACAAACATTTAAATGTCTTCTAATGTCACTCCTCACCCTTATTCTTCCATTCCTTAAAATCTTTAACATCCTTCTTTCTCTTATTTCCTTGCTATCCCCTCATCTATTTTATTGAGGATTCACATCAACAGAAAAGTTTATTCAGCCTTAAAAGCTGCATTTTGAATTGATCCACAGTAGCAAACAAGAGGAAAAAAGGTGAAATGTTGGCAATTTCTCACACAATCAGAGACTTCGGTTTTAGTTCCTAATTACAGAGATTATAAGAAGGCCTGCAATTTCAAAACATAAGATTCCTGTCTTGGCCTTGGGCTGTATCAGTCTTTTTCTCCACACGCAAGAACTTAGCCTACCCAACAGGAAAATGCAGCCTTTTTGCAACTGCAAGATGAAGTTTCTCTTTGTCACAGGAGTTCAAAACTGAGCTATAATTCTGCAGGGATCCTACATTTGACACTTCAGGTACACTACAATGCACCCAAACTCATAGCTTCACCCAAACACAGAGCTGCTGGCAGTCAGCCATGAGAATTCATAAAAACACTTTTCTTATCTATTTCTGTTTTTCACAAACATTTCACAAAAAGAAGAATTAATCAGTAGATTGCTGCACTTTAATTCTGCTTTGCTTTTTTTAGCTCTCTTTCCCTTCCTTTTTTTTTTCTTTCTTATTGCCAGCTCAGGACTTGGGCAGCTCCTCAAGAGAGGCTGAGGAGCCAGAACTGGCTGCAGGGCAGGTATGTGAAAAATGCAGCTTCTGACACTGGCAGGCTCCTCTCTGTGTAAACACCAGGAGTGACAGGTGAGGTGAGAGCATTGCAAAACCATCATTCCTCTTCTCTTTCCACTTGTTACTGTGCCCAACAGACAACAACAGCACGTCAGCAGATATGCAGATCAGAAATACTGATTTTTAAAGCACTGCAGTTTGGGTAGCACGTCCCAGAACTCTACAGCCTCATACCCTCCTCTCTAAATCAACTGCAGGGAGCATCAGCCCGGCCCACGTGGCAGAGTGGGTGCCAAGTGATAAATATTTGTTCAAGACTGGCATTACCCTGTTCTTTAAAGCATTCACCCAGAACCACTCTTGCTCCACAGAGTTCAAAGATTCAATGCACGTGATGAATTTGCAGCCTCACTGTGGAATGCAACAGCTGTGTTTTGTTCAAGAGCAATTTAGTCAAAGCACAACTAAATAATGCAATGATTATCTGAGCCTTTTTAAGCTACAGACTAAGAAACTGTATTTCTTTGGTATGCATTTCTCAGCTTAAAATTTAGGCACACCATTGAAGTGAGTGATATCACGTCCATAATCATCTCTGTAATACGTAGGAATAACTTGATTTTTAAGGCATATTTCCCAGACAATTTAAATATCTAAAAATCACCTGTACACTTTCAACAACAACAACAAAATCTATTTGGTGTTAATAAACTCACCAGATGGTAGTTTAAAAGGTGAGTAATTCAAACCATGCTTACTACCTAACATTCAGCATACACCAAACCAGGACCAGTCTTCTCCACACCCCAGTACCACAGCACAGTTTGATCACTCCTGGTCTTTTAGGCCATCCACAATCCCTGTTGTTGACTGTTAAAAGTGGGTTAGTGAAGCAGATTGTGGCAGGAACTTCGTTACAGCTGGAGTGCATAGGCCCTACTGCCGAAGTGCTGTAAGAGAGGGGAGTGTCAGGGGAAAAGAAATTGGTGGGAGATATTTTGTTCTTGATGAAGCATTAACTTGCCAACAGAAGTCACATTCGAATTCTTATTATTAAAGACAAAGTCTCAGCTGTTCAGGATGAAGGTTATAAGGATGCAGTCAGGGGGTGACAGAAGCATCACTGATGAGCAGCTGCGTGTTCCAGCAGCGGTGTGACTATGCTCCTGAAGTTTTAAGAAAACATCATCTTGAGGAACCCACACAAGCTCGGGAGGGCTGGCTCGCTTCTCACCCCTGGCAGCCCTGCGAGGCCCCTCACGGGCTCCTCCCGGCCAGACCTCCAAGCTGACCCGCGCAGGTGCCCTGAGGGACCTGAATCCCCGCTGTCGGCTCTCCTCCACAGGATTCGCCCTGTCGTGCTAATCGCAGCCTTGGAACCGAATCCGCACCGAGAGTGGGAGAGGAATATTTTTGAAAAGCACACACAAACAATACTATGAAAGCACGGGGCCGAAGGCCTACGGCCTGAGCAGAAGCACGCTATTAACAGTCACCAAAAGTAATTTAGAAGGGGGAGCAATACTAAATACATCTCCAAACCTAAAATTCTCTGGAGACGCTGAGGGCTCTCTCCCCCGCCCCCGGCGGGCCCCGCGTCAGGAAGAAGCGCCTCCCGCGCCTGCACCTGCCGCGGCCCCGCTGCCGCCCGGCGCCGCTGCCTCACGGCGGCCGCCCGCGGCACCCCCGGGCCGGCCCGGCCGGACCCCCGCCCGCCCCGCCGCCCCCTCACCTGCTGCTCAGGAGGCTCCTCGCTCGCTCGGCCAGCGCGCCCGGCACCTCGGGCCTGCTCAGGGCGCCGCACCCCGCGGAGCTCCACGGCAGCGGCTCCCCCGGGCCCAGCGGCACCGGGAAGTCCCTCAGGAAGGAGCTCAGGGGAGCCGCGGACGGCTCCAATTCCAGCGCCATGGCGGCGCTGCCCGGCCGGGAGGGGGGGCGGGGCCGGCGCTGAGGGAGCGGTGCCGGCCCCTTTAAGGGACGCGCGGGGCGGGGCCGGAGGGCGGGGCCGGGCCGCCAACCACGCCTGGATTGCGGGCACAGGGAGCGGGCGGCCGCGCCGCTGCCTGCCCAGCGCAGCCTCGGTGCCCTCCTTCCGCACACCCGCTGCCTCCAGAGAAGGGCTGAAAGCAGCAGAAAGTTTTCCCAGGGATGCCTCTTCACTGAGCCCTCCCCGCGGTCAGCACTCATGGAATCCTAGAATAATCTTAGCTGGAAGGGATCATCAGGATCCCCCCAAAAATCTCACCATGTGCCTGACAGCATTGTCCATCCCTCCTATGGCATCCCTTCCAGACCCTTCCCCATTCTCGTGGCTCTCCTTTGGATGCTTCCTAATAGCTTAATGTATTTTGTACATTGTGGTGCCCAAAGCTGCTCACAGTACTCAAGGTGAGTACTGACCCAGGTGAGCGGCTTTTCCATCCTAAAATACATACTTGACGTTAGATTATGAACAATTACACACCCTGACAAATCACACATGGAGATACATGCAAATGGGAATGGTGCAAAGATATTCCCACTCAGCTCAGAGGCCGTGGAGAACAACCAACGACAGGTTTCCCACACTCCCAGGACCGTCTCCAAGCATTTACAGAAATCCCAGCCAGCAGCAGCCAGCTGGGCACACAGGAATGTTCAGAGCAGTTCCTGGTGTTCAAACCATGCTAGAGGAAAGAGAGGACTTGAACAACTGAATCAGGACAAGCACCCTGGAAGCTGCTGTACTTTATGCCAAGACCTACAACTCTGAGGCACCCCATCTACTTCATTTTTAAAACAATGTCGTGGTTCTTCATGAAAAGAAGCTATTTGCTCCAGCCTGCTTTTACCAGAAAGAACTAAAAAGAACTACAGAAAAAAAACCTTTCACCTATGGCTGCATCTTGTAAGCAGTAATGTTAAAACATAATTCATGTTTGAGCTGTAACTGTATAAACAAACATTTGATCAGAGGAACAGGCTTGGTGCTGTGGTATTTGGGCTGTGTTCTCTGGTTCAGTAAATGCACACACTGTGCCAACTAAAACAGCAGAGTTGTAACTTACCTTTGTAGGGACTTGTCTTTCCTCCCCGTTGCCAACGCATCCCATGTCAGGTCGCTCTCTGCACATTCTGTGTTGAAATGCAGCAGCCTTTGCACCTCCCATCTGACCACAACTAGTCCTGAAACTGTTTTGGGACTACAGATGACACAAACTGTACTTGACCAGATGACCCGACACGCTCAGCCATGAGCACACAGAAGGAAAAGGGAGAGTATCATATATTTGTACAAGGAGATTTTGCAATGCGGCGCCCAGTGCTGCAGTGGTTAGATACAGCTCCACACAAAAGCATGAGGACACCCCTCCTTTTGACAGCAAAACTAACCAACACTGGAATGACAATTCAGGGAACAGACAGGACAAATGTATTTTGTCAGATATGATCTGTGTGACCACAGAGGAAGAAACTAGCATGGATACTCAGTCTTCCAGCAGCAGGAGGAGGTCTTATTTAACTGGGGCCCATTGACTATGAGATACCAACTTGTCTGGACAGACCATAATTTGGGAATTATCAAGGCAGATACTGCCCTTCACATTTATAATTTCCATTTTGTATGTCTGTTGGCATTGTTCATTTATGCAGCAGAATGACAGACTTGAAGCAGTACTCTTGCTATTGCAGATGTAAGTTAAAAAATCTGACAGCTACTAATCATTTCTTATTTTTGAAGATTCAAAGTCAGATGAAGCAACTCTCATGCCACACTTAAAGACTATGGCAGCATAACACTGATCTTAATCAGTTCTTATATTCCTGGCACTTGCATTGCTGACAAAGGCCCCAGAAATGTCAGAAGAGACAAACTCCATTTCCTTTCTATTAGCCACAGTTAAGAGTCCAAGTAGACTTCTTAAGTCTCTCAACTGTTTGTGAGCTCTAATTGTATCAATGAATCACAATTAAAACCTTAAAGGCTTACTCAGTTACTGACAGATGATCCAGGTTAGTTTGTTTTGGGAGCATCCTAAGGTGTTTAACTGTTCTAAGAACAGGAAAGCAGTGAAACATCAAAGATGCTTAAAAACGAACTCAAAGAGAAACCCATTTTTATAAGAAGTTTATTTCTCTGTTGTGTGGCCATTATACAAAGTAAGCAGCCAGAGCTGCCATTTTGTCCTTGGGTTTCTTTGGGTTGAGTCTTCCTCCAGGTCTCCGGCCTTTGCCCCTTCCCCGCCCTTGCCTCTTCCCTTGTCCCCCCCGGTGCATGGGGTGCCTCATGGCCGCATGTTTCAGCTCCACCAGGTCCTGAAACACGGGGTCACAGAACACACAGCCCGAGTGCTGGGTCTCATCGCCAGGCAGGGGAGACTTGGCTTTGTTAAAATCCACGTCCACCAGCGCCGCCTCACACAGGTCGCACGTCTCGGGCGACACGCGCACCTTGTGGGCGTTCTCGAAGAAGTGCACGATCACGTTGCATTTGTTGCAGGCCATCTTCCACTTGGGCCCCGACGTCGAGTCCAGCACCAGCACCCCGTTCTCACACTCCACGCACTGCCCAATTCCAAGCATGCTAAGGGAATGCTGGCACGTGGGGTGGGTGCACTCATTACAGCCCATGCCTGGGGAAGAGGAGTGAAACCATACCACCCTTTATCTCACTGCTCACACTACCCAGCTTGAAGGGAGTGAGACACAAGCCAGAGACACTTCAGTACACTGCAGATTTTCTAAATCACTAAGGAATGGAACTGCTCCCAAAATGGCAACTTCCCTCTTCAGTTTAAGAATAATCCCCTGCTGAAAAATTTTTCTATAATGGTGTTCAGAATTGCCATATACTGCCACTGTACAGTACAGGCACTTTAGACAGATTAGTGATGAAAACTCATTATATTCTCAATTAAATGTATGGCTCCTGCTTATCTGTTATTTTATACTTGAACCACTCACTGTTAGTCCAAGATATTTTTAATTAAAAGATGGTAATAAAAAGATGCAAAAAAAGCTTCAGTGCACTACTTTAAGTAAGTTTCAGTCCCACAGTTAACTAAACTAACTGCAACTTCTACTTCTTGTATCCTTCAACAGCTTTTGACACACCATTTATCTCCATCAAAACATCCCTGAGACCTGGTCTTTGTTTATACTCCTACCCAAACCCACTCAAATTTGCAAGGCATCCGTATCTTGGTGTCCTTCAATGCATGTTGAGTGTTGTGAAGGTCACCTACCATGCATACCAGTAAATTATTTTCTTCTTCTATGAAAAAAAAATCAAAAATCTGTTCACTAATAAATTTTGGTCAGTAAGTTTAATGTGAATTTTAGGTATCTAGAGTCTAATTTGAACAGCACTTTATACTAAGCAACACTGATTTTAAAACTCCTAAAAGGCCCACTGTATAGACTGTACCTAATCTATTTCAAGCAAGGATGAGACCTGCATGTTTGCAGAACTCCTACCTTTTTTCATGTCCCTGAAGGGAGGATGGTTGTAACAGTATGGACACAGTGGATAGCTCTTTCCTCTGGATCCAGATGACCACAGCACCAGCTCAAAGTCATCCAAGGGACAACGCAACTCCTTGTAGAGTTTAATGGTACCGTTCTGGGGGAGACTGTAGGTGTCATCACAGTGAGAGCAGTGCAGGCGACTGGGCTTGGCCTGCAAACAGAACACAAATCTCCTGAGCAACTGCGGGGTCAACAGAGTTTAAAACTTGTGGTAAATCCAGCTGGAGCTGCTCTCTGGTTTGTTCCCCAAGGCAAAACCCGATCAGCCTTTTTTTAGAAAGGCACTCTCAAATGTGATGACCACATTTGAACCCAAGTTCGATAATAGAAAAGAAGTTTATACTCAATGCCCCCCAGCAAGTGAAATTCAAATTCCAAGAATGAGGTAAACTGACCTGGATATACTTCATGAAACGATGGCATTTACCACAGCGGGAAAGGGGTTTGCCTGTGGCAGCCAAGGGTGAAAAGGACACTTCCATCAGCTCATCCATACCTGCAAAAGGAATAATCACACTTATGTTAAAATTCTAGTTCTTAAGAGGAAACTTTGCACAAAATCATCTATAGTATTTTACTCACAATGTTCTTCCTTGTCTACAAAGACAAATACATATGATTTTGCACTGAGCACACACAAACACACTGGTTCAGCTGATCTCAAGTTTTCAAAAACTCACCACTGCACAGGCACAAAATAAACTTGAAGTAGAGTTTTGGAGACATGATTCAGTCCATCTCCCTTTGGAGAGCAAATTAATTTGACTGGAAACTTCCAGTCCTGGCACAACATTTCAGAAAGCCTAAACCTCTGAAAGGAGCCTAATATATAAGTATTTTCTATGCAACAACTAAGTAATTGTAGGGAACTTCACATGTAGAAAGTTTTACCTGCAATAGAATCCACAAAATAGTGAAATTTCCTTTTGAAAATGTCAAGGGTGTGCTCCAGGACCTGATGATAATTTGCTTTACCCACAGCTATTAAGTTGAGTTGCTTCTCTACAGCACTGCGGATTGTAGGAAGAACCAATTCTGCATCTAACAGGAAACCAGAGACAGCAGCAATGAAAGGTCAGAAAATGGAGGTAGGAAACCATTCATACATAAACTGACATCAAAATGTGCATTATTTAAGACAGAAATGTTACTTACACATTGACATCAGCCTTTGATATAGTAAAGGGAAAGGAAGGTGAGAGGATGGAAAGGGAAGAGCATTTAACTGACCTATTTTGTAATACCCATGAACCAGAACAATGCCAAGGTTTGTAGGCTTTAGTCTTCGACCACTCTCCACTGTGACATAGTTCCGCTGGCAAATGTTGTTAATGTGGACTGGAATACTGGCATCGGTTCCTGCCACAAAAAGGAAAACCATTTATCCACCCTGAACAAAGTAGAGTTTTCATCAAATGACTGACTTCCGGCTTCTCTGGTTTAATGTCAAATTACAGGGCTCCTAAGACTGCTTAAATTCAGATACCTTCTTACTGTTACCCAACTTCCAGTGCACAACTTCTCTCTCTCTAGTAACTCTGATGTTCCTTTGCAATTCTGATAGGTCTGAAACATACGGTTTAACCTTAATCCTTCCATCTCTTCCAAGAAATTACTCTTGGGAAGACATCTGTTCTACACAGTTATGTACTCTGGAAAAACACAGTAGAGTAAGAGACTGCGTTTGCTCTGATGGGGCAAATTCATGAAAATACATTAAAAGAAACAAGTCAGATTGATAAAGGAAAGTAGAATTGTGGTAAATTGTACAATGAGATACAGAAGGATTACTGAAGAGAGTAAGCTAAAGCAAGCTGTAAAGACAAAAATCATTCCTAAGAATAGTGAGGTGCTTCCTTCCACACATCAGCTCTTTCTGACAGAGAAGTGACAGGGATGTGTTATGAAAGGATACTGCTTTGGCCAGAAACATTTGGCCAGAAACCAGAAACTACTAAAAATAAGGATAAGAAAGGGGAAGGAACGTGGGGGAAGAAACAATCTACCATCTGCTGAGGGGGGCTACAGGCGTGGTGGTTTGAAGGGGAAGAGATGAACACTGCACATATCCAAACGAATACTGAGAGCTCATTACTGACAGAGACAGTGCAGAGGAGTGACTCAGACTCTTTGCACTCTTGGTGGATGTACTGCAGAACAATGTAAGTTAAGCAAGATCCTACCAATGCCATGCTTTTCCATCAGAGTGATCAGTTCTGCTTCTGTCAGGTAATCAGGAGGGCTGGTTTGCTTTTCCAGCAGCTTTATTTCACCAATTGGAAAAAGATCTCCTTTCTCACAGTGGGGAAGGCTCTCTTCTAATGGGATGCTGTGCCACGGCATAATTTCTGTGAACCCTGGAGGTAAAGAAACAAACAACTTGCCCGTTTACCATAAAAGTCTCAGTAGTGTTGCCACATTCTTTTTACCGAGGCCCAAGAAAAAGCTTCTGCCTTTGTGTAATTTATCCCCCAAAAGGCATTTTCTGTTTGTAAAAAAAGTGAAGTCTTCACACTGGCAAATGTGGCATTAAATCTTTGAGACTGCTACATGAAAAATAACGCTTTTTCTATCATAATGGAAGTCCGAAAATTAGGACAAGATTTGGTCTCTGGTTTTGAGAGCTCAAAAAAGTCTTCATAATCGCACTTGTCCCCAGAGCTTCCCTTTTATATCCATCCAGTGTATTAATGGAAAAAAAAATATTAATCTGCAGCTAACAGTTACTCCTGATTTGTCTTACCTGGTGAAGTTACCACCTTTCCAACACAGGTAAATCTTTCAGGGCCAATACTGAAGGAAATGGTGGTTTGCAGGTACTTGCAGTCAGCACTGACAGTGGCAATGAAGTGCCGAGTTATGTACTCGTACAGTCGCCACCCATCTCCACCTGGGGAGAAACAACACCTCAGCCATAAAATATAATCAATTTTCAGTACTTGGAAGCTAGTAATCTGGGACAAATTTCTACTAGAAATGTAGGCATTAAGTTGTTTTGTTTTTCTTGGCAGTACTATAGTCCCAAGGATCAATTGCTGAAGCACCTTTGAACTTCACTGTCACCAAAAGTTTCAGAGAGGATCAAGTTTGCTCTCTCTTCAATTCTTGCCTTTCAAATAATTTTATTTTCTGTTGAAACTCAGTGATTTTGAAACTGGCACTTTCAATTCTTCAATTGTTGCCTTTCAAATAATTTTATTTTCTGTTGAAACTCAGTGATTTTGAAACTGGCACCTTACACCTCAAAGGACTGATTTCCTCACACAGTGTCCCGACAGTACTGAATTTGCCAGTACCTAATTCTGCTTCTGTTGCAGCTCTCATTGGGGTGATGGGAGGATGGTCTCCCGCATCATGGCCTTTCCTTGGACGATTGATGCCTTCTGATAGCAATGATTTTACCTGGGTGAAGAAAGAACTGGCTTACTCAGATCAAATCTGTAACAATACAACATAAATACAAGAAACAAGGGATATTTAAACTTTCTGAAGGCCTATAGGTTATAATACACCAAGCAAGATCTAATCTAAAGCAGACTAGAGAATGAGAGTACAGCTTTTACTTAATATACTCACAGTTTCTGCCCAGTAAGGATTATTGGCTTGTTGTCTCAAACATCCTTTCAGGTCAAAGTTTTCTGGATAATGGGTAGTTTCTGTTCGAGGGTAGCTGATATAACCCTGCGTGTAAAGACGCTCTGCTATTTGCATGGCATGTTGGGGACCCATTCCTGAGAGGGGACAGGAGAAAACAAAAATCATATACACATCCCTGCGATTAAGGTTTGCTGCATCTGGATGTACCCCTTAACCAAGTATTTAAATAAATTATGGTTTATCCTTTCTGTAAGACTTCTGTCACCTTGATCTTGCCAAACATTTCACTTTTGACAAGCAGCTTTCTAAATTTGATCCTTTGCCCAAAATGATGTATTATTTGTTTTGTTTGAGAGGCCAAAATATTTTGCTTTAAAACAGTGTGAAGATCTGAACTTTTGTACCTACCTAAAGCAGCACTGGCCACCCGGAGCATTTCTACTGTGTTCAGAGCCAGTGGTCTCTGCTTCACCTTCTCTTTTTTGCTCACAGATTCTACCTAGAAAACAGCATTTTCACAGTAGAAGTTCTAACATTTGGTAGATGCATAATTTTAATCATGTCTATAAATATGTATCATACCTACCATTGTCTATTCTTATCACATCTGCTTTGTTCTCTTAAAACAGTAACCACCGATATATTTTTACTTTAGAAAATCTGACTGGAGATAATTTTATCAAGTTCTAAAATTAAAGTCTGAAAGTCCCTTTGTGCCAGGACTAGATCAGATCTATAACTAACTGGGAACACAGCAAGGCAGCTTATTGCTGTCATTACTTCCCACTTACCTCAGCAGCACCTACTTTCAGTGCTACAGGGATTTAGTGCTCATTCCAAGCAACAGTCCTAACTATAAGAATGCAGATTTTTAAAAGCTTCAAGCAGTCTTTGAACCTTGATGTCTATAAGCACTTAAATCCAAACACACTGTCAAACAAGTATCGAACAGAGCAGAGTTATAAGTTAATTGGCTATAAAGACTGTACCATACACATGATTAAATATTTAACTGCAGGAATATTGCCCTACACATAATTAAATTCCGATCTATTCAACGTCTCATGGGAAATAAGAGGTCTGCTTGGAGACATCTGAACAGTATTTCCTAGCAGGTTTAGTAATGAAGAGTTCCTATCTTGAGTGATGAGCATTTCCAAAGTCAGTATTAAGAAGAGGCTTCTGCTGAGATGACCACATCAGCACAGTACAATCAACAGTAAAAAAATCTCTTGCCTTTTATTCTCATTTACACAAAGCTGAATGAAGTAAAAAGCAAAATACAGATATTCTACACTTTTTAACAAAAACAACCAAAAGCCTCAATATGCAGCAAATGAAATATTAAATTGTATTTCCTTGATATGAAATATGGATCTACTGGCACTTGGTAAATATTCTCACCTTAGCTTCTTTTGCCATCTTTGTTATATTCAGGAACATTTGAGCAACCTCACGATCAAACACCCTCACTCTGTCCCAATCCAAAGTGAGAGAACTTTCCTTCTCAGGGTTCACCTATTGGACCAAAAAAAAATTAATTAATTCCCACCACCTCTAGTCCTAGAAGTGTGAGAATGCATATTCCCAACAAGAGTCCAGCAAGCAAATCCTAGGACAGGATTTGTTAGGACAAATTTAGGACAAACCCACACCAAACACCAGTGCTCAAACATGCAGTTGTGCTCTTTTTGGGGGGGCTTTTGAAAGGATTTTTTTTTACTTTTAAAATACAAAAATGGCAACTTTTTACCAATAAGAAAACCCTGATTTGCTTAAAAAATCCTTGTGATCACAAGCCATAAAACCCTGTTGGTTTGCTCTCAGAGCTTGGACAGCAGCGAGGCTGTAAAACTACTCCAAGCTGCCAAAGTACTCTGAGGACTCAATGGCCAATTAACACAATGAGCATTTTATTTGCTTTAAAATTCCAGTACTCAGCAATGCCAATGTTTGTTGGCAGGCTAATTAATTCCTGGATTCAAATTAACAACAGTCAGTCCAAGGACCCCAGGGAACAAAAGAGAACCATTTAAGTAGTCTTTTTGGCTGAATCTAAGCTTAGATGATTAGCACTGAAGAATTCTTATAAGCAGCAGACAATAAGCACTTTAATACAAAACTGACATCCTGGAATCTGTTCTTGAGAGTGGTGACACACATGTGAACAGAATGAGAACACATGAGTAAACTATAGGCATTGTGAATTCTTGTCAGCAGCTACGAATTTATGAATGAACAAAATACAAATGCATTTCTTTTGTGAAAACGGGTACTGTAAAACTTACTTTAGCTTGCAACACCCAGTAAGTCTCAGGCTTAAATGACTGGATTTTGTCATGCCTCTCAACACAGAATCCAAGTGTTGGGGTCTGACATGGCCCAAAGGAGATGAGGGAGCTGTCTAAATTTCCATATTTACCCTGAAAATATTTAGTCTGGAACCTAAGAGAAAGCAGGGGGGGAAAAAACAAATGAGAAATGTATACATTAATATCCTCATTCCCATGAAAAGCAGAAGTTTTCGTTATCATATGTGCACAAAATATGAGTAATCTATAAAATCATTCAGTCATTAAGAGAAAAGGATTCTGAGAAACACCACCTCTTACAGCTAAATAAGACAGAATCGTTTTGCCTCACAAGGAGCTGGGAGGGGACACAGCCAGGACAGCTGATCCCAGCTGACCAAAGGGATATTCCAGATCATGTGACACCATGCTCAGCATATAAAGCTGAGGGAATAAGGAGGAAGGGGGGGAACACTTGGGGTGGTGGTATTTGTTTTCCCAAGTAAACATAAAGTCTGATAGAGCCCAGCCTTCCTAGGCATGGCTGAACACCTGCCTGCCCCTGGGAAGCAGTGAATTAATTCGTTATTTTGCTCTGCTTGTGTGTGCAGCTTTTGTTTGCCTATTAAACTGTCTTTATCTCAAGGCCGCGAGTTTTCTACCCATCCCACTTCTCCCCAGGGCTGGGGAGGCAGCGAGTGGCTGTGTGGGGCTTGGCTGGGGTTAAACCTCGAGGCCACAGAGCCATTCCTGAACCTTTCACAAAAGCATCTGCAGCCTGTGCTGTCACCTCGTGAAGGCACAGCCAATCCTCAGATCCAGCTCCTGGCGAGCATCCACGGACAGAGCCTCGTTGCGGTTGGGCTCTCCCAAGTGATTCATGGCATTGCAGATGTCTGTGTCGGTGATGGAGCTGAATTTAGCTCTGTAAATTGTCCTCTCCGTGCCACGGGGTTTGTTCATGACAGGAACAACGGCATCAAGAACCTAAGGAAAATCAGAAGCGCAGTTAAGGAGGATTTGAAAGATAAAGGCTTTCTCTCTAAAGATAAAAACAACACTTCCCATGAAATACTTGTTTCTGTGTGACTGCTTTTTTAATTCAGCAAGATGTCATGCCAATACATGAACTGATAAGGCAGAGCAGTATTTACCCATTCGCTCAAAAGCATCCGAAGAATTAACAAAACTGAAGGATTTATTTACTATATAGCAACTGCTGGGAGCAAATCAGTATTTTTGGCTAAGGGCAAAGACATTCACCAGTGCAGCTGCAGCACCTTTTGGTGAACACATACCAGTGTCTATCTGGGTTTATTCTACTCATTGCTAATGCACAAGCAATGAATAATACAGGGGTATGTAAAGAACTTAAAACATTTACTTGATGTAACATGTTTCTTTAAACTAAAGAAAATCCCCAAACAAATACTCTTCATGTAGACTTCTTGGGAATAGGATGTTAAAAAAAAATCTTAGCAAAGTTTTTGTTTTATGCTTTTTATTTGCAGAAGCCAAATTTCTGCAGTAAGCCTACACTTACAAGCAGTTTTTGTGCTCTAAAGTGCCTAATTGCTTAATAAAAAAAAAAAAAGATAACAGAGATTAAGTTTTATAAGGACATAAAAATAACTACTCCAGCTGTGGAATACAAACCAATTCTTGAAGCACTGGAATGTTCTAACATTTAAGAGGCCTGGCTGTTTATCTGAGATGAGCAACACCTCTGAAATTTATTGATACTCTTTAACTGACATCTTACAGAGTTCAAAGCCATGTGAGTTTTTCCACCAAGGCCCTCTATGCCTTTAAAACTTTATTCAACTTTAGTTTGAATTTTACTGTATACTCATAAAACAATGTATTGATAGTCTTGTCAGACATATATTATGGTATTGTGAGTCTTAAAAATGGAAACCTTACTTCAAAACAGATGTTTTCTCCTTCCTTATCGCAATCCAACCACAAGACAATACAATCACAGCCTCTTCCCTCCACCTGTGAGAAAAAAAATGAGCACAGTTCTTCATCAGCTCAAAAAAACACCTCCCCCTCCCTACCTGTATATTTCTTGCTCTAGTTTCAGCAGGGTGTGTGAAATGTGAACAGTAACCAACACAGACTCATTTTAAAGACGGCATTTGCAAGCTGTGCCTTGCACTTGCTATTAAAGCCAAACTTGTATCCAATGCTCCAGTTCTGAGAAGTGGGACATCAATTGTCAAAAAAAAAAAAAACTCAGAAGGCAATGGCAAAAGTGAATTTAACAAAGATTTCAGACAGTATAAGAGCCAGCAAAAACAAAATATTATTTATACTATGTTAATAAAATAGATCTAGCTGTGACAAAAAAGCTGCTCCCTGGAAGAATTCTTATTTAGGAACATAGAAAATGATAACTCTAAATATTACTCATAAGAAAGAATACCTGTAAAAACTTCACCATGGTCAGTTTGGGATTAGCTTCTTTTTTTTCTGTGGGAGCTTTACTAAAAAGTTCTGCTGGATCCACTTTGTCCCAGCTGTTATATTTTCCTGAAAAGAAAAAGTATATTAAGTGGACTTCTGAAGGAATATTTATAAAACAAACAGCTTTCCTTTGCAAAACACTCGGCTTTCAAAATTTGTATGGAAAATTTTCTACCCTAGCACATATTGCTTTACTGTATACCAAGGGACCTCTAAGGTTTTTTCTGAAGGACCTGGCAGCTCTACAAGCCCTATTAGTTAAAACATCTGATGAGCAGGGAAATACCTATGAAATCCAAAGTCATGACGTGACCACACACCGATGTCATCTTGAAGTGGGCACTCTGTCCTACGAAGGACCCGGTGTACTCGTGCACAGAGCACGCACCGTTGAGCCCCTTGCGAGAGGACATGTTCCCTGTGAAAACAGGAGCACAAATATTAGTGAGGTGAAAAAAAACCAACCCAGCTATTGAAACAAATTATTTTGTGCGAAATTACATCCCCCTTTCCTTAGATCTTACAGCTAGGTCTTCCTGATCACAACATTCTACTCATTGATCAAACTTTTACTTCATTAAGTATCAATTCAGGGCTTTCCTAAAGTATATTTCCTTTTCAAATGAAACTACCCACTATCTCCACCAGCCTTCCCCTCCCACCATGAAACCTTACAAAAATACAGCTAGTTTTCTAGAACACACACTTATAATCAATTTATTTTCCAGATTTATGAAACTTTTACTTCAAAAACCTCAGAACAGCAACTTGCTACTTGATCGGCACTTTCCAGACCCTGTATGCTCTAAGGCACGCTAGAGCTACACAGAATATCAAAACCAGATTCCTTTATTCTTGGATAAAAAAGGCATTAGCCCATAAAAAGAGTCAGAAGGTGATGGGACATCCCTTTCTTTTATGAACCCGTCCGAAGCCACCGTTCCCAAGAGGCTCCGGCCCCGAGACAACCGAGCCGCTGCCCAGGGTGTTCGTCACCCCCACGGCACTGACAGCAACCCCGGCAGACGGCCCCCGGCAGCTCGCATCCATCCCCGCGCTCCGGCCGTGCCTGCCGAGCGCTCTCAGCGGCACCCGCCCCGCCTCCCCTACCTCTCGAGAGGATCTTGGCGATGGACTGCGCCAGGGACGGCTTCTCCGCCACCATGAGCACGGTCCTCATCTTCGGCCGCTGCGGCGCGGAGCCGCGGGGTCGGGCGGGCGGAGCCGGGGCGCGGCGCCTCCCGCGCCTGAGGGGACAGAGCGCCGCTCAGCGCGCCCGCTCCGGGCCGCGGCGGCCCCCGCGGCCGAGGGGCACGGCCGGGCCCGCTTCCACCCGAGTGCCAACCGCACAGCGCGGCCGCCGAGGAGCTGCCGCCCGCAGGGGAACCGCCACCCGCCCCGCTCCGCCCCGCCGGGCTCGGCCGCGCTCCGCGCCTCAGCGGGCGGCCATGGCCGCGTCACTGCCGGGTCACGGCGCCGGAAGGCGCGGGCGGCTCCACAGGGCTGCGGCGGCGCGGGCGGGCGCGGGACACACAGGCATACACACACACAGACACACGGACACACGGACATGGACACTGACATACACACACACGGACACACGGACATGGACACTGACATACACACACACAGACACGGACACACACACTGACATACACACACACACAGACACACGGACATGGACACTGGCATACACACACACGGACACACGGACACACACACTGACATACACACACACACGGACACACGGACACACACACTGACATACACACACACACGGACACACGGACACACACACTGACATACACACACACGGACACACGGACATGGACACTGACATGCACACACACGGACACACGGACATGGACACTGACATATACACACACACGGACACACGGACACACACACTGACATACACATACACACGGACACACGGACACACACACTGACATGCACACACACGGACACACGGACATGGACACTGACATGCACACACACGGACACACGGACACACACACTGACATACACACACACACGGACACACGGACATGGACACTGACATACACACACACAGACACACGGACATGGACACTGACATGCACACACACGGACACACGGACACACACACTGACATACACACACACGGACACACGGACATGGACACTGACATACACACACACAGACACACGGACATGGACACTGACATGCACACACACGGACACACGGACATAGACACTGACATACACACAGACACACGGACACACGGACATGGACACTGACATGCACACACACACGGACACACGGACATGGACACTGACATACACACACACGGACACACGGACATGAACACTGACATGCACACACACGGACACACGGACATAGACACTGACATACACACACAGACACACGTGCGGACACACGGACACACACACTGACATACACACAGACACACATGCGGACACAAACACTGACATGCGCACACACATAGACACGTGAGGACACACGGAGGCATACACAGACACACGTGGGGGCACACGGACACACACATGTATACACACACATACATACACATACAGACATATGTACGCGCACACATGGACACAGACATGCACGCTTATACACAGACACACAGATACACGTATTCACGGACATAGGCACATAGATATACATGCAGAGACACATACACACGCACACCCATGTGTGTGTATATATATTTATTTCTATTTATATTCACACGCGCTCACTCGCACACGCAGACCCCTCCCGGGGCTGGGGCCCGCCCGCTCCGGCGCCCCCTGGCGGCGCGATCCCCCCGCGCTCTGGGCGGCGGGGCCGGGCCGGGCCCGGGGCTGGGCGCGGCCACAGCTCGGGTCACACGCGGTGCCCGGCGCAGGGACATCGGCAGAACCCACCGCCGCCCCTTCCTTGCGAAGCCCGTGTACAAAGCTGTGCCGCGGGAAGCGCTGGTACCGTGCCGCACGGTGCACGGATACCCCCCTCCTTCATCCGCACGGGTACACAGAAGATGTATCGCCAAACTCCTCTAACAGAACACGCACACAAATTGTATCTGCTCTGTTCGAGTCACACGGACCTCAGCCTGTGCCCAGCCTCTCAGGTTCCAGTTTCGGTAGACTTGAAACACTACAAACAGTGTTGGGCAGTGACAGCATCTCCTTCAACCCAAATAAATTCGCCTTAGGAGTCTTAGGAGCAACTGGTTCCCTTGCACGCCAATGACATAATGGAAACAATATTGAATGATTCTTGAAAAAGTGCATTTTTTGCATATTAAATTTTAGTTGAACGTTGATGTCTTACTTAGGCAGACATGCAAAGAAGAGAAAAGACAGTGGAAAGAGAAGACTCAAGCCAGGCAGAAGCACATCCTCCCCTCATTCCACCTTTCCCCAGAGAGAAGGCAAGGGCTACCCCGGGGGTTTTGCCCCTGGGAGCTGCAGCTCCTTTCCCCAAGTCCTGGAGGGGCTCTTTGCCCTGTCTGTTGCTTCCTGGCGATGCTGGGCCCTGTTAAGGAGATCTGGTCAGTGGACTGAAGCAGTTTCCAACCTTTCCTGCAGCTTTTAACTCTTCCACACATCCTGAAATCCATCAAAGGAAGTGCTAAAGAGGGAAGCTCCAAGTTGATGGATTTTATAAGCACTTTGTGGAAGAACTCAGCTCTCTATTTTTAACCCCGTGGTTGTGCATCGATCGCTGCCAATGTTTATAGCACTTTTCCCAGAGCTGCTCAGTACCATACAAACCCAAAGAGAAGAGATTGGGAAGCAGCCAGGATCAGGATGTATATCAACCTCATGCTGTCTGAAATAAAAAGGAATTAATTCACCTTCAATTTGATTAGTAGAAAATTAATAGACATTGAAGTTACTAGTGAAAGGAAAAATCAAAAACAAACTCAGGCCTTTTAATTCTTTGGCAATACTGAAGTTAGAACATATTAAAACAAATATGTTCTGCTGTTTCAATGCCTGGTTCCCTTTGACATCTGGGGAACATCTGGAACAATCAGGATGCAAGTTAAAACCAAGTCTTCAGATATGTCAGATACATATTTTTTAATTTCCTCTGGTAAAAGCCTTCTACAAAATCCAACCTTCCTTTTCTATCTGAATGCTCAATGAAACATGAAATTTCAACTTGCGTTCACCCGGGGAAGCACAGTCGGGACTCTTCCCCACGTGGCCGAGGGACTCCGGACACTCTGAGTCCCCGTGTGCCCCCGGGCTGGTGCAGACGCGTGTGCGGCTGGCTCCCGGGGCCACACAGAGCCTCCCCCGGCCGGAAGGATCCCGCTGCCGGACACCCACGAACCCTGCGGGGCCACCAGGTCACATAGTCACTTGAAGCGCTTTGAAAATTGTCCGGAAAGCCTCACCGCATCCTACTCCTCCGGCACGGAGCTGCGTTAGCCCCAGAAGCGCCAAGGGACCGGGACAGAGCGGGACCAGGACCGGGAGCGGGCCGAGCCGGCCGCTGGGGGGCGCTGCCGCCGCAGGAGCTCGGCGGGGACGGGCGGGGACCCGCGCTGCCAGCGCTGCCACACACCCCGCTGCTGACACACCCCGCCTCTGCCACAACATCCCACCGCTGCCACATATCCCACTGCTGACACACACCCCGCCTCTGCCACACACCCCACCGCTGCCACATATCCCACTGCTGACACACACCCCGCCTCTGCCACACATCCCACTGCTGCCACACACCCCGCCTCTGCCACACACCCCACCGCTGCCACACACCCCGCCTCTGCCACACACCCCACCGCTGCCACACACCCCGCCTCTGCCACATATCCCACCGCTGCCACATACCCCACTGCTGACACACACCCCGCCTCTGCCACTCACCCCACTGCTGCCACATATCCCACTGCTGCTGCCACACAGCCCGCTGCTGCCACACAGCCCGCTCCTGCCACCGCTGCTACACACGCCACCGCTGCCAGCGCTGCCACCCGTCCCACCGCGCCCGTCCCTCAGGCCGGTCCCCGGCGCCGTGCCCGGCCCACTCGCCTGGCTCCGAGCGGCAGTGCTGTCCCCGGGGATGGGCTCCCGCCCGCTGCCCAGCCCGGGGAGCCCCGCGGAGCCCCGCTCTCACCGCCGCCTCCTCGCAGGGGCTTCTCCCGCTCTGTGCTACGGCCAGCCCGGGCCTGGCCGCCCTGTCCTCAGAAGTGCTCCTCACCACGCTGAAAAGGCTCCAAAAAGACCCCACCAGCCCCATGGCAAGCGTTCTCATTTCCACAGGAGAAACTCCAGGGAGAAGAGTCCCTTCCTGCTAACACAGCAGTTGTCTACAGAGCTGGGGCAGCCTTCATCCAGGACTACTGACACCCCATCCTTTACTCCATCCAGCTCTGGCTGGTGTTCCTCCACTTTTCCCTTGAAGTTCTGAAGTCTCTCCAGCTGTACCAACAGGTCAGAACGATGAAACCCCAAAGCAAGCAGCCTCTCGTGCAGGTTTGTCAAAGAAAATGAAGTTCGTTTCTAGGTTTAAATAATTAGCAAGGTTTTGGTTTACATCAACTTGGTAAGTGTATCAAATCAAGCAAGCTACAGTTCTGGTTAAGCATTTTGCACACTGTGGACACTTCAGCCTCACCACTCCTGCTGCCTTTTTGTCTCCCAAGTTTTTCAACACCAATTATCGCCCCGGTTATTCCCGTGCATGGTTATTTAAACAGCCAAAGCCCTCACCCTGACTGAGATATTCATGTTTCACTTGTCCATCAGAAGAGCTTGTGAGGGATTAAAGCTCTGGACCTCCTTGTTCTGCCACTGACTCACTGGTTTGCTTTGGTAACATGCCTTGGTTCCTCCTCTCACCTCCAGGACTCGAGTAGCAACTTCCCTCTTCAGGGATGCTTTACTGATCTATGCACAGAGCTCACTTTGAAAGCAAGATAGAAAAAGCTGCAGAAATATCATGCTCTCTATTGTAGTGAGCATGATCATTCCTGTTTCACCTCCCTGGGCTCGTTCTTGACCTTAGAGTAACTTCTCCCTGTTTGTTTCCAAACACACTTGCAAAGATTGTCATGAAATTAATAAGTATTGACAGGAGGGTCAGGCAGGCAAAACCACATCTGGATGGATACCACAGACATTCAAAATTATTAAAATGCAGGTCAGATTATTAAAACAGTTTTTTTTCCTTTCCTTAAAAAAAAATGAAATAAGAACTATGAGGCCACAAAATTGTGCCTGAAATCTTGACTACAAATCTGGGCTCCAGATACTTCAGTGCTGGAAAGAAGGAGACAGAGTCTTCCTCGAGCAGAGCAAGACCAGCACTTGAAGTGTTTTGTGCTGGAGTGAAAGTTGTGCTTGTGCCTTCATAAGATTTTATTTTTTTTAAATCTTTGAATAATAGGAGGGACAGAAAAGGGTGAATGCTGATGAAACAGGATATTGCAGGGACACACACACACACACGTGACACAACACATCATTGGATCTTGACTGTTGACAGTTGTCCTGTCAGAACTCCAGCGCTGCTCTGGCAGAACAGACTCTCATGTGCTCTGGCCGTGCTGTGCCTGCCCTGGGTATTGACCATATTTGCAGTTTCAAAGTTCTTGTTCGAGTGATAGGAAAATCTAGATAACAAAATAGCATGCCATGAACTGCCTCACTGCCAAAAAATAATACCTGGATGTGAGCAAATACGTAATTTGTAATTCATAACCATACAGGGAGGTTTAGACATTGCATTGCTTATTGTCTATCTCACTGTTCATGTCTCTGCTTTCTAAACATCCAAGTTGTGTAAATTAGGGTGAGGTAAATTCTTGCCTGTCACTTTGCAGAAATAACTTCATTTTGAACAATAGTTTTTATTGTGTTTGGAATTTGGAATTTCTTCTTTGAATTGCATTGAATCCTCAGTGCTAAGGGCCAGCTGAACCCAGCTGGAGCCAGCCAAAATCTCATCTTTGCCTGAGTTTCAGATCTCACTCATCACATATTTTCATATGTTCTCTCCTTCTTGTTCCAATCACATTTTCTTATGGTGTTTCTCTACCCCACATCTTTGAAGTTAAAATGATCCGAACAAGTGTAGCTACACTGCTCTTTCTTTGGAAAGGATCACTCATCTCCCCTCAGGTCTAGGAGCTTGCTGAGGTTGAAGTAGCTGTGAAAAAAATTAAGGACCAGCTTAAAAAAACCCAAAACAACCCAACAAACTCTAAGACCCCTCATTACAAGAAACCTCTCAGAGTGCAGGTCACAATTACAATGTATTTTAAATTATACCTACATGAGAGGTTCTCATGGCCTCTTCCTTCTGCTGGCTGACTTGGCCATCTAGCCTAATCCCACGATTTGTGAGTTGTGGTGTTGCTGCTTCCCTGCTTGTGGCCCTGGCCTTTGAGCTGTGAGTTGATTTTGCATTATACATTTTGACCTGACACCCACACTTATGCTGAAGTCCAAATTTGCCTTGCATCTCTACTGTTTGGAGGTTGCTTTGGATCTGGATCCATGCCATAGCTCCCTCACCACCAGCTCCAAGCTGTCCAGGGAAAAGACTCCCTCTTGTCAACCAACCCAGTTGCTTGTTATAAAGGCTTTTATTTCACTCCTACAGGAAACAGCTCTGCCCTTTCTCTTTACAATTTGAAGTAAAACCAAAAAGCAGCCGGGTAGAACTGCAGTAGAGAGGAAGAGGTCTGACATTTAGTGCTAGATACAGACTGTCCTGCTTTGCAGCTCCAGCCAGCACGTTGGTGTATGTTGGTACAAACCGGCTTCAAAATCCTCCCAGGCGCAGCCTGCAGAGCTCAACATCCTCTACCTGCAATCTACACTGAGCAATATACACTGAGAAAGAGCCCCAAATTTTGGTTCCTTCTGTAAGGCTCATGTCAGTGCCTGCCCAGCCCCGACCTCTCTGCACAATTCTGCCCAGTCCCAAGGCACCTCCATCCTTCCTGGGTATTTTCTCCCCACTTCACAACAATTCTGAACTACTGCAGCACTTAGTGAAGCAGCTAATTAGGGAGATCTCTCAAGCCCAAACTGCAGAGAGTTTGATTAACAAAACTGCTCTGTTGTGGCTCTGGCTTGCAGCAGTGTTGGCACTTTTTGAAACTCATTCTATCCATGTGTTTTACTACTACAACGAAAACCTCTTTACCTGGTTTTTTTTTCTACAACTGAGGCTACCTAACTCCACCTGGAGAGTAAAGGCTGTACAACCTCCATTCAGACTGCCTTCAATGAGTTTGTTAGCCCATAAATAACATCAATCAGCAGTTGTTTTTGAGGTAGGGAAGTAACTTGACAGATTCTTTCAGAGGAGAATTAGATTCCTGATTATCTGTGACCTTGCGTGTTTCAGAATCATTACAGCCATTACAGGACATCACTTGTCTTTACTTTGACTGTTCCTTCTTCCTTTGCATTCTCCAACATTTTTCCTATTGATTTTCAAAGAAACTGATGGGGTCACGCTGTGGCCCTCAGCGGACACGAATGCTTAGTGCCTCCAGCAGCTCATAATCAGCGCGTGGAATGAAAAGCCATATATCGCAGCGCCGGTTAAACTCTGCATCTCTGCCTGGGAGACTGAGGCACAAGCAACATCCATGGAGGGGCCTTGCCAGTTAGGGCAATTGCCTGGAAAATGGGCTAACACCCAGGGGAACTGCTGGGATAATTCAGCCTTCCTAGGACCCTCCTGATTGTGCTGCAGTTAAACCAATGCCCTGCAAAAGCCACGCTCAGGCACACAGCCCATATTTTCACAGATTTCCCAATTGCCTGCCACAGGCACTTGGCAGGAGTAGGAACTGTAGCTCTTGCAACAAAACCTGAGCAGAGCGTAGAGCTCAGTGCCGTGACAGGGTGGTGTGACTGGTCCTGAGTGTTTTGAAAGCTCTGTCGCGTTTGCAACGTGATAGCCCTGGAGGGATTTTAATGCACAGCCTGCTGCTGTCGTGGTATCACCTGGAGTCAAGGGGAGAGAGGCCAGATGAGCCAGCGCAACGGGGTTTTACACATTTACTGACTCTGAGCTCGAGCTGAAATCAAAGAGCAGCCAGCTGTCTTGAACACTTCCATGGGAGGTGCCTGAGGTAATTTTTCTGTAGTTTTCAGAATAACTCAACATCCCTGCAGAACTGTCTGGAAAATGCTGTGTGTGAGACACTCTATTCCCATTTTTAAGCCTCCATGGGTGCAGTGATGGAAGGGGTTAACTGGGCGAGAGGCGCGGGAATTCTGGAGACTTTTTCAGATACCTGGGGTACCTTGGGCTCCGAAATGTTGACCTCTGACTCTCTAAGTTTATCAGCATGTTCACTAATCAGGGGTGTTTAATGGAACAGCCACATGGATTCCTGGCATTCTTGAAACGTTATGACCCTGTCAGTTGTATGAAGACTGAAAGTCTCGTGCTTTTGAACTCACTAGAGTTTGCACTGTCTTAGAAGCCTTTGATAAATACTTGCTGGATTTCTTACCTAGTTGCTCTAATCTGCCCAAGGTCATCATTCCAGAAAAAAAAAGGTTTCATTTTGTGGGCATTCATCACCTAAATGGATCGAATTAATGCTTTCTCTAATTCTGGAATGGTAAAGAGTGTTGTGTGTCATGTTTTTTAAAAAACCCCAGCAGATAAAAGGTTTATTTTCCTGTGATATGTGAAGGGGTTTGTGCTCACTGTCAGTCTCTAAAGACCAGTGAAAAACAAATGTAAAATGTTTTTGCATGAAAAACCCCTAACATTACTGAAATAGATCTCCCTCAGTACCCAAAGGTTTTATCAACAGTGTCCATGTGCATGTTTTTCCTTCACAGTTCACACCAGAGAGTTTTAGCACAAAGGCCTGGATTCAGTTACAATCAGAGCCCCAAGCCTGGAGGTGTATGTGATCCAAGCCTTGTCCAGAATTTAAATGGACCTAAATTCAAGCGGGTTGAATTCACCATGAATGAGGTATCCAAGCCACTTTTTAAAATTAAGCTGGAATTTAGCTGTCACTTTGAGCGCATGTTAAATTTTCCCTCAAGTCCAAGGTACAAACATAATAGCGAAAGCCAAGTAAGATGGTTTGAATTTTGAGCAATAAATACTTTTTTTTTTAATTTCTTGTGGATAAGCTCCATACAGAGCAAGCCTTGCTGGGCCAGATAAGACTAGATAACTCATCAGTGTAAGAAAGCCTTGTGATCAGGGTACTGGCAACAGGCAAAGAAAAGAGGCTGGAAATATCAAGAGTTAACAGATGATGTGATATGGATGGCGAGGCTTTTAAAAGCAAACAGTTCACATAATTTATAAATGGTTTCATAGGAAGACTCACATGTATCCGAGAGGCCATGCCTCAGCATATCAGACCTCCCAGGAGACTTTTCAGGTGACTCTTCCTTTATCAACCTCATTTTATTACTCCTAGTTCTATTCTTCCGCTGTTTCTCATCGTATCTCTCGGTATTTTTAAACTCATCACCTACTGGCAGTTTGTCATTAGAGAACATTGTTCAGCTGAGCTACACACCCTTATTTTGAAACGGGCAACAGCAGGAGCCTGACCCTTGCCAGGGCAGGGGAAAAGCACATGAAAAGAGCTGAGCAGGTCAGATCCCAAGCACGGTGGGAGCTGAGGTGCTGCAGTTAAGCCAGCATTGAGTAAAAGCCTCTCACTCACAGGCTGACAGAACGGTCACCTGTGGTTCCACACGCACCATCCTCTGCCTGCTGGCTTTTACCTGATGTTGTGAGGAGCTGAGGAATGGGGACACACAGTGACCAGGTTTGGATCCCCTGAACCTGACCCAGTAGCCAGGGAGACTCCTGATCACACGTGGTGCAGCACAGCGACCTTTTGTTTCCTGGTGAGCCTCCTTATGTGGGCTCAAAACCTTGGAGGAATTTTGTAGCAGTCCTAGGGATGTCTTTTTCTCCTCATTACCTCCCCTGACCTAGCAAATGGGGGGCAGGATGGGAATGTTCTTGGTTTCTAGGTCAGATCTTAATCTTTCTTTCCTTTACTGAAGACTCACTCCCTCCTTTTTCCTCTAGTTCAGATTTGCCTTTAAACTCTGGTTGAACACTTGACTGTCATTCTCTTCTGCCCTCTTCAGCCCAGGGCAGAACCATTTGTACTAACAGGATGCCACTTTTCTTCGTTTTCTGTCCCACACATTTCTTTTTCACCCCATCTATCACATCCCCACATCTGACTGATGCAATACAATGAGATATTTAAAACCACCCAAACTGTGCAAACCAATTTTTTTTCTCTGATCTAATGACAGAAGAAGGAAACCAACTGGGGACCCACTGATGTAAAACTCACTTTGCCAGTGAGACTCACTTACCTGTCTCCAGGCCCACGATCCTCTGGTCAGTGGAGCAGGTACAACCACTCTGCTTTCTGTGCAGCAACAGCTTCACCCAGTACAGAAGCCAGATGTTGGGCGTAACTCTGCTGCCTGACCCCTCGCCCTGCTCTGGGCTGTATTACTGTGAACACAGTGTTCACAGCTGCCCTTCCAAGTGACTTGGTCCTGTGTTGGCCCACAGCTTCCCTGGCACTTGCCCCACAGATTATATGTAAAGCCCTGGGCAAGGCTCCTCGTAGGAGCCTTGGTTTTCTCTTGGGTAGGTGTCAGTCCGATGCACTAATACTGCTGATAAAATCATGGCACACAATACATGAAGCTTTGAGCTAAGTAAAATACAGTCACAGATTTAATGAGTATCAAAATAAAGCTCAAAAAAAAAAAAATTACGACAGTACAGGAAATTGCAGAGCAATGGCAACCACAGGAGGAAAGCAGGAGACTATCATAAAGGCCCTGAAAGTCTGCAGAGGCCAGACAGACACATGGCTCTTCCTGACCCCTCTCTCCTGGCAGAAGGGGGAAAACTCTCCTCCTCCACTCAGCCAGGGGCCCAGCCTGCTGTTAGTCACCCGTTTTGAACTACTACAAATACATTAATTTAGCCAGCTAGAGAGAAATAAAGCTTTTGAAATAAGCAGCAAATAAATCACAGAAGGCCCATGTATAAAAACCAGGCAGTGTGACGTGACACCTCCACACAGGGCAGCTGTGACCTGTGTTAACCTGCCCAGGCTCTGGCACTTGAAAAACACCAGTGAGAAAACTTTAGAGACAACAAACTCGTACAAGAACCACTGCTACAAACTTCCTCCTCTATCGTCCTCAGGAAGGGGCTGGCAGGGCAACCTCAACTGCTTTTCTTCTCCTGCTGAGCTTGTGGACTCTGATCTACAACACGCAGCAGAGCCAGGCTGTGGGCACGCAGCCTTTCCCAGCTGCTCGTGTCTCAGCCGAGAGGTAGATTTCCTGGTTTGCCCTCATTTCTCATCTCCACAGCCTCCTCCTGACTTTTAGAGATTATTGCTATATAAGAGCTAAGCATCTTGTGTGGCATTCAAGAGGAGGTGAGTTAGTTTCAAGCAGCAGAGCTTTGCTGAGCTGACCTGGCTCTTCTAAATCAGACTACGCCATGAAGGGAGCAATCAACTCCAGCAAAGGGAAGGACAGCGAGCAGATTAGAGCTGGGGAAGGCTGGAAGAGGAATCAGACAGGGGATGAATCTACAGACACAACAGTTAAGAGGGCCCTGACTGCCAGACCCAGACTCTTCAATCAACAGAGACAAGTAGGTCCCATATTTTGACCAGCTACTTATTTGCTATTGCAGTTTCTTTGTGTGTACAGGGAGGTGACAGTGCCAAGCAGCAGGCAGGATAGATGGTCAGCTTGGACCTCATCCCACCACTTAAGAAATGCGTGGCAGAGTGGGAAACCCGCAGGGAAGGCAGGGAGCCCCCCATCTCGCCCCTCTCTCAACTTGTCCTCCAAGAGTGAGTTCTGCTCTCCTGGCTGTACACTGAACTCTCAGTAACATGAAGAAGTAATGAGTTTTATTCCTTCACATTTGTCCTTTTCTTCCTTGTTCATTTTAGGGAAAGGGCAGAGAAGAAAACTCTAGGAAGTGTGTGAAACCTGCCAGTCCCTAAGAGACTGAACAGATTTCCACTCACACGACTGTTACTGATTTGAAAGTCTGGGGCAAATCTCTCATTTCTGGCGAAGCTCATGTGGCTGTACCTCTGCTGAGGCTGCAGGGTACTTTGCCTACTGGTGAAACTTTGCTCATCCAAGCTTAAGTGAACAATTCAGCTGAAGTGAACAGTTGGTTTCATGCTTCGCTTGCAGAAGTGCCCTGAGCTCTGAGGCTCCCCTTTTGCTGTGGCTTGCCTCTCCACCTGTGTTGCTTGTGTCTGCTGCTCTGATTCTGGTGTGCACTGTTAAACTGGAGCAGTGAGAGATTTTGAAGCAGACAAAGTGATAGCTGGGAACTTCAGTCACTGCCCAACAGTTGGCACTCGTGGAAAGCACCACGATCTCCGTGGCTCCCAGCAGAGAGGAAGCTCAGCCAAAGGATGCATGGCTGGGTCCAGCTGTGCACTTGAAGGCAGAGGCTGCTTGCACAGCTCCTCTGCTCCAGCACCTGCAGAGCTCTCCCTCTTTTGCTCCTTGGACGAGAAGTTATTTTTGGCCGTGTTTTGCTATATTAAATATTAGCTCTAGGCTTTCCCCTATGTACTGTGTAATCCTGTTCTGTGTGGGCTTTATATATTGTTCTTTTGACATTATCACTATTGCATATTAATAAATTAAACTTTCAATTCGTCTTACTCTCTTGGGCCAATGTATATTGCTAGGGGGTGAAAAGAAGGGATTAAACTGGCTTACAGTGTTCTGCTCTTGTACCATGTTACAGCAGATGCATAAGAAGGATCAAGGAGCTTTCTTGGCTTGGAATGTTATATTAATAGCAGAATTGTGGGGTCATAATTTTTATTACACTCTTTTAATAAGCTATTGATGCAGACACATTTTACACCTATGGGAAAATCTAATTATGCTGGAACTGTAACATTGGATGTTCTTAGCAGAATATCACAAGGTATTAAGAGGAGAATGAGTCTTCAGTTATGTTGAATGAAGTTTTAGCAAGCCTAGTGGGGAGTGAAGGTTCAAGACAGAGAAAGAGGAGTAAAATCAGCCTGAATATCTCTAAGTTTGGGCTTTAAGTTGCTAATAAGCATAGCCATTGGGGAGCTGGTGACAGACTGAACTCTCCTGAACTCCTCAATAGGAGCATATGCAGGTGCATGATGCCATGCTGCACAGAGTCAACAAGCCCTAAAAAGAAGAATGCACTGAGAAAAGCCCCCTGTAGGGAAGAGCCTATGCTGGGGCTTCAAGACGTATGTTGCATCTCTGCCTTATAAAATGCAGTGTCAAGCAGTGGAAAGGTGAGGCAGAGAATGAACCAATGCCAGATGCAAGAGCCCCATCAGCCAGTTCCAAAATCAGGGAAAAGCTGAAGCTGACTAAAAGATGGTCTTTGTGATGGGAGTTGTGGAGGTAAAAGATATTAGATACTCTATGAAAGTTTGAATAAAATCAGAATGGCAGGGTTGAAAGCCACAGATGAGGAGAGGCAGAAAGCTCTGAGGTGGGAAGCTACTCTCTCTTAACTCCCACACACCAGAGGAGCCAGTGCTCATCCAGATGTTCTGCAAACACAGCCTCTATGCAGCCACCTCCACCTCCTCAATTAAAAAAAAAACCAAAAACAAAAAACAAACAAAACAAAACAACGGAACTGAAGCCACGTACCAGAAATCCCACACCCTGTTAGGCTGTAGCGGGGCGTCTGCTGGAAAGTGACTTGTTTAAAACACACTTGATAGTTCCTACAGCCATTCTTACTCCAGTTTGGTTTATGCTCAAGTAACGAACCCCACAAAAGCCCTGCATCTGCACTGTCAAATATATTCTGTTGGTGGTTTAAAGACACTCCCCTCAGAAGATCAGATTTCCTCATCACCATACAATGTCTAAAATATGTACAATGTCATAAGTGGACAAATGCAACTTATTTTTACTGTGACTGTTGGTCTTTTATATCCTGTAGCACTACAGATATGACAAGCTCTTTACAACCATTACAGGAATTCAGTTCCTTGCTCTGAAAATCTCTTCAAGATTAACTCTTGGCCTTAATTCTTATTTTGTGGTTTAGCACTTGCCACTAGCACACAACAGCTGAGATACAGCTTCGTTCTACAGACGACTTTACATTCATGTCCCAGCCAGTGACTCCTGGGTTATGATTCCTGCTTGAAGTCCTGTCAAACATATCTTAATTTGTTAACAGTTTTGCTCCACTAGGCTGACTCTGCTAAAAGGCTATAAAAAGTAATAGTCCATTTGTGAGTTTACTGCTATTAGCTCCAAGTGTTAATTCATGTGCAGAAACCTGTACAGCTGTATACCTGCAGTCAGTAACAGAGGACAGGAGGTTACACACTGGGTAAGGAAATTATTCCTGGTGTAGATTTGGTGCATATTCATCTGCAAACAGTCACCTCTCCTGCCTCAAGAAAGGACTGATAACTTCTTGGTTTTAATCACACGCTGCCAGTTCTAATTGCTTTACAAACAGCATCAAGGGGAGGGTAATTGGACCCTTCAGCTTCTCCCTCATAACAGTGTGACTACCCTGGAAAGGAAAACAAATCTTCACCCATTCCAAAAGCTAAAATGAAGCGAGTGATGGGAAGGGAGACTTCTAATTTCTGTGCAAGGTAACACCCACATGTTAATGCTTAATTTAAAAAGTGAGAACAGGGGTGTCCCCAGTGAGTGACTTGCCAGGGGATGCACAGGCAAGACTATTGCACTTGGAAAAGCATAGCTTCAAGCCTGCACCTGTTTCACACCCTTGCAAGGACAGATGAGCTCGTTGCCACCTTACACTGCCCTGCTTGCCAATGCTTTCCTTTCCCCAGGACATACAGAGAGGACAACAGAGCCAGGCAGGTGCTGGGCAGTAAATTCTTCTGCAGAAGTGCCCGTTGTTTCCCCAACCACTGACACTGCAGTGTCCTGCCTCAGCACTGCCTGCCAGCACTGGGCAGAGCCCAGGCAGGGACACCACAGCACCACTGCAGCAGGTCTGCAGCAGCCATTGGTATTTCTGCAACACCCCCTGGGCAGGGTGACATCACCAAGCACTACTTCTCTCAAGTTAAGCCCCTAAACTAATGGCAAATATTAGGGATTTTTTTTTTTTTTTTTGCCAGCAAGAAATAAATCCTGCAGAAGTCAAATCCATCAAGGATACCAGTTGAACTCAGTGTTCCCTATTCTGTAGGGCAAAGAGCTATAATTTCCTAAGATTGTTCCTAATTCCTTTTCAGGAGATCACAGAGTGAGCAAAGCCTGACAACTCAGTGTCCCCTTGCTTCAGCAAAATAATTGCTCAAATGCATTGCAAAACTGCATCAAGGAAAAGCCTCAAGCCAGCCAAGTGCTGTGTGTGCACCCAGCCTCACTGGTGTCTATAAACCATGTTTCTTGAGGAGCATTTTCTGGCTTTCTGGGCACCCCTACATCAGCACTGAAACACCAAGACATTTTGCCTGGCTTTACATAGGAAAAATAAATGTGGCTGTGAAGATAAGATAGAATAAGAAAACAAAAGAACTTATCATAGTTAAAACAAGACTCAAGTGAGACCACATGGAATGAGACAACAGGGAAGCTGAACAAAGGAAAATATTAGAAAAATGCAGGTTGTATTTGGTGGAACAAGATCTTGAAAATCTGAGGATGTTTGCAAAGCAGTGCTAGTTCCTGTGGATCCCAAGTGCTAAAAATCTGCCAGAATTTGTTATCCTGAGTTTAAAAAGGAAAAAAAAGAAAAGCTAACAATGGCTTTATTTATTTGATTTTTAAAAAGTAGCAGCTCTCTGGACAAAGGTCTCCAGAAGAAGAGAAAAACAGGTTGTGACTATGGGTGCCAAGAAAACATAAAAAAAGCAACATGCATGCAAGAGTCTCACACTACATCACACTGAGCAGAATGCTCACAGGGAGCATTACTTTGACTGTCCAATATATCGAAGCAGGAGGCATTGAACCCCATCTTAACATATATCTGGAGAAATGTTTATAAGCCCTAGGGAAATTATTCTCACCTCACCCTATGAAAAGGGGAAAACCAGGACTAATTCTATGACACAAGGGTCTTTGCTGTGCACTCAAGCCTTTTTTATGGTCATATGTATATAAACATTACAGTGCCTTCTCCATGTTAAATCTGCCCTGACTGAAACTGTCCTGAAAATACTTTGTTCAATGCTTAGACCCTGAAAAACAACATTTGCTATGTCCAAACTTCCTGCTCATTCTTAAATGAATTCTAAGAGGGTAACATTTAATGATGTTTCCATTGAATTCAATCTTGTTTGCGTTACGTCACACAAAAATGCACTGCAGGAGGATTCTTCATAATGCCATTATGCTATTAGTGATAGCGGGAGAAATTGTGATATTTAAGCATCAACAGAAATGGCTCCATTGGCTTTCGGAAGAGATGGGGAAGGAAAAAGAAAAAGGGACAATCAGCTGATATGTCAAACATCCATATACAAATGATGATTCAGAGAAGGGTTATGATGGTACTGAGGCTAATGAGACACTAGAGATAATACAAGAGACACAAAATCGAGTTCACTTTATAATCTGAGCATATTATAGAGCTAATCAAGAGGAAGGAAGAAAACAAATCATTGCTTGTAGAAGTGGAGAGGAGGGGGAAAATGCCAACAGACGACTCAATGCTCCTGAGTCATTTCAGTTCCAACTATCCCTTGACCTGCCTGGGGAAGTTTGAAGAACACTTTAAAAAATGTTTTAAGTCTGCCCTATGCTTTCTTGACTGAAAAGGCAAAACCAGGACAAGAGACAGACTTCTAGATCTGTCATTTACAGCCAGGGAAAAGCCAGAGCGAGTCCTGACTGGAGCTGGTGGAGATGGCTGTGCCTGTTGCGTTAAGTGTGCCCCTCACATCTGCCAATCTTCCTCTGTTGATCGAAACTTTTTTAATATATAAAAAAAAAGTTTTGTACGCACTGGTCTTTTAATAAGACAGTTATTTGCTTTTAAATTTACATCTCTTTCATCACCCTGCTTTTCCAGGGAAGGAACTTCCGATGTTTTTGCACTTTCTATGCACTCCCCTGTTAGACAAACCTGTGACAGCAGCAAGCACCCAGGACTCAGACAGCTGAAGGATTTGAAAACACCCATCCAAGATTCAGATCTGAATACTGGAAATGAAAGTGAACCCAGCTCAGGGTACAGTCAGTTCCCTGTATCTCTTGGAACAGAACCCAGTGCAGTGAAAACCTGACATTTCTGATTGTGGGCTCCCCTGAAAGCTTGTTACTAAATGCTGAAAGTTAGAAACTCTTCTCATGCTTTTCCTTCCGAGTTTTATGGAAGCAAAGAAACCATTTTGCAACTTCTGTAACAAAGCATCTGGTGTTGTTTGGTTACATCGAGTACATGCACTGGGTTTAGGTTCTTCCAGGAAAACGATTTGAAAGCTTCTGCAACTGGAACTGAACCATCCTGATTCAAGTTAAAGAGAAATTCACTAATACATAGTAGCCTTGTGTAGACAATGCATTATATTAGCCTGTGTGTCTTGTCATAATATATTCCAAGTGATGTGTGATGATGGCAAATCTGTTATCCATTAAAAAGGTGCTGAAGACCAGCCTGTCGGAAGACATTTTTTCCCCCAATTTTACTCCTCATTAGTTTTTGAAGCCTGGAAGTTACAGAACAAAGTTCATGTTAAAGGCTACCACTAATATTATCAAGCTGCTTTAATGCTGGGGTAATCAAATACGTGAAAACTATATTCCCAATTCCTAGCACCACATTTTTATTCTAAACATTGGAAAAGCACACACATCCTGGAGAGAAAAATGTTTGCAGCTGACTGATATTTATCCAAAAAGTGTGATTTCCTCAAAAGCAGCTTGGTGCAGCTTCCTGCCTGCACAGCTCGCACTGCTGGGGCTCTGGTTCAAGACTTGCACACTCTGCAAGTGGACACTAAGGGGTGTAAATTCATCAACTTCTGCTGAACTTTATATTCACACACTGCCGTAAATTGAGGTTAGAATAAGACTGCACACTTCATATAGAAGTGCAATTCTATTTTCATATGCTTAGAAGGGTTGTAGAGACTTGTTTGTTTGCTTTTGGGTTTTTTTGCATTTTGTTTGTTTGTGTGTGTGGGTAGTTGGGTTTTTAAAAATAGAATATGCAAGGAAGCAGAATTAGGTTTCCTCTCTAAAAAATTAATGAATGTTACTTTTTTTTTTTTTTTAAGGAAATTATTTATATTTAGATATCAGACATCTTCCTCTGACTTAACTGAGTCAGGTTCCCCCTACTCCAACCTTCGCATACCAAATTTTTAGAACTAATTTTTAGAGCTTTCTCTTTACAGCAGCTAGCAAGAAATTTTGGCCATCCAGTCCTTCCTCTGGGGGTTCAAGACTCATAACAAAAGATTTTCCGCATCCATCATTTGGAAAAAAATGCCTCCACGCCTAAGTTTTACAATCATCTTTGCCTGTTGCTTCTATGCCTTAATACATCTGATGAGAAATCTATAATATACTTCCATGGGATCTTTTTGGAGAGGTAGCTCAATGCTATAGATCAGAAATTGTGATGATTTAGAACGGTTTTCTAAATCAAATGAAGATTGACAAAGAAATCAGTGTATCTCAACATAATCTTGTTCTGAGTGATGCTATTATGAAGTGTCAGACTGGAGATTAGCAAAGCAGAAACTCGTGGAATTAAGAGTTCCCTGGCAAGGCTACAGTCCCTGGCTGTACTGAGGGCAGGATGGAGATAACAAATATCTGATAGAGAAGGTCTCTGCCGAGGACTTGGGCACAAAGTTTCTTATGGTATACAAACAATTTACAGGCTTTGCTTGGTGCAGATAACATTTCTCCCAAACAACTGTATTCCAGAGTGTCTGTTTAAAAGCACTCAATAGTCAGCATTATTCAGAGTTCTCCCCACCTGAGAGGTTCACCAGGGCTGGTGCCTGCCCATGCAGCTGTGCACTGCTACAGCAGTAAGAGTGGGATCTGTCATGGTAACAGAGAAGTGACTCTTGCACCTTTCTCTGCTCCCGTGAGAAAAGCAAGCCCTGAAAGAGACCCTCAGGAAGCTTTCCTGGTCAGATACACCTATTCTTCTTTCCTGAACAGCAACAATTCTAAAACATCTCATTGTAAGGACAACCCTGGGGAGCACATGGCAGCCTTCCAGTACCAACATGCTTTACTAAAGGTAAAAGAACTTTATCAAGTAGTTGGGCTTTTCTGATCTATTAAATGATAGCTTGCAAATCCCTCCCTATTTTTGTAGGGGTTTTTAAAGAGGTGTCTTTCAAAGAGGGAAACACAACAGTAGAACACCTCTGTGGCAGGGCTCCCAGAAAGGTTTTACACTTCTATTCCCCAGTAGTCACCCTCAGCCCTGCTCTTGTCTAGAAAGTGCTGGAGACCTTCACTCACATCTCTGAGCACAAGGAAGTTCCAGCACCGTTTTAAAGGGTGGGAGCTGACAGCAGGCACCACCTCCAGATAGGACTGTTTATGCTGAGGCGGGATAAATGGATGGAGATCTCCATTAATTGTAACCAGGGGAGTAAAGCTGGAAGTGTTTCCTCGCGCAGAGATAGCAGCGCAGGCAAGGAGCACAGGGGGAGCCGCGCTGTGCCTGCAGCCGGCTCCTTGCAAGGAAGGTTCCTGCTATTAATACCACGGCTATCAGAGCAGATAACACTGGAAAAGGCAGCAACTTGCAGAAAGGCTTAGGTTAGAGTAAACTGAGAGTACTCTTTGGACTACAGGGTGGGGTAAAGTCCGCAGGGCGTTCTCTGCAAGTCAAAGAGCCGCGGTGCAGCGGGACCGTCCTGCTGTCGGTGCTGCAGTGACACCGACAGGCTGCACTGCCCTGCCCTGGGTGAAAAACAGCAAGTGCCAGGTCTGCGCCTGCCTCAAAGCACAGGGACAAGATAAAAGTCAGGAAATGGGGAAAAACACCCTGTTTGTTGATCACAGTGTGCTGAGACAGATCCTGATCCCTCCAGGGAAGGCAGGTGTCCTGTGACCTACCACAAAAGGCAGATGAGCTTCCCCTGAGAAGAGAGTGATGGTGACAGTTCCACCCATCCCCGGCAGTGCTCTTGGTGGCAGTGGGATGTTGTTTGTCTCAACCAAGCGTTGAACCCTTGGGAGAAGTGCAGCTCTTCTCTTCATGCACCAGTCTTTCCTGATCTACTTTCAGTTCCTTCCTGCAAAACTGCCCTGTGCAGCAGGCAAGTCAGGGATGGAGAACTTCCTCCCCTGCTTCAGCCCTTTGGAAATGGCTAATTTACTACAACATAGAAAGGGAGAGAAAGGAAGAAGGATAGTGAAACACAGCCCAGCCTGGGCCTCGGGGCCATCTCAGGTTCAGGAGGAAAGGAAAGGAAAGGACAAAGAGCTCAGAGACCCCCCAGTCTGGCGTTTTGCAGGACCTCAACATATCAAATTGAAACGGGCCTCTTTTTGCCCCTGGCTGTTCCTATAGTTTAAATGCTTTAACCTTTAAAGGTAGCATTCAGGAACCATGGTACTTAAGTGTTAAAGCTAACTTGGAGGGTATTTTTGCAGAGGGGAAGGAGTTTTACAGGGTCTTTTACCTACAAGACTTGCATTTCATTTCAGCACAGGTCATGTCCAGTGCTGGCTCCACGTATAACCTGCCCATGGTCCCTCATCTCACTAGTTTCCTCCGTCTTGTCCTGTGGAGATCAACAGATTAAGAGCAGAGAAGATCTGAGGCTTCTTTCCCAGTGGTGCTGAGTGCCTGCTGCTCCTCACAGTCCTGATAGAAAGGGTGCTCAGCACTGCTGCAGGAGGCAGCAATTCGTCTCTGTCTGTGCTGCTCTTTGCCCTGGTCTTAAAGATTATTTGAGACATTGGACAAGAAACAAAGAAAAGCCTTTCCCTATGAAAAACTGTCAGAACTCTACTCAATTTAGGGATACTGATCCCAGTACCTCTAACCACAGACCATGTTCATCCTCAGAGCAGGCCCTGCACAGTCTTTCTTCCTCTAAAACTTTCTTCTTGTTCTGCTATTAAGAAAGCCCACATCAGATGTGTCACTTCCTCTTTGCTCATGTAGTTGCTCATCCAGTCCTCTCATTCCCATTTTTGATCTCGCTGTACTTTTCTCCCATTTCATCTCTGCTATCTTCTGTTTCCTTTGTTTGCTCCTATATGTACAGAGCTCAGAAAGGCTCTCTTGACATAATCAGCCTTCTGCCTCTTCCTTCCTGTTGTTTTCTAAACTTTACTATTTTTCTACACTGAATTGCTTTTCCATTCCTCCCATGTGGCTTGAAATGTCTCCTTTCCACAAGCACTATCAGAGGTAGCAGTGGTCTTCTCACAGCCAAGCTAAAAGGGGACCTTCTTCTTCTTACATTTGAAAATCACATCCTCCCTGGACACAGGTCAGTGTTCCTTTATTTTCCAGACCTCCTCAACTACTCATTTTCCTGTCTGATGCTCAGGCTCCAGTAATTTATCTTCTGTCCTGCCAGTATCCTGGCAGTATCCATGGAATTCTGTCCATCTGCTAAGCTCTATTATGCAATTTTTTTTCTGCATATTTTACCTACCAACCTATAGGTGACACCCCAATCATCCAGCAGCAAGGAAGGAGGTTTTTTTCTGGACAATTCACCCATTAGAGTCTGTTTGCTGAGCCCATTGAGAGGACACATTTTCTGGCAAGGACACCTCTACATTAAAAACAACAATCAATGAGTTTGTTTCATGCTCTGATTGTTATTGCAGTTCTTAGGTTTGGGGTTTGCAACTCACAACCTGCATTCCTTAAATAACAGCCAAATTTCAGCAGCAATCTCCTCGGACAGGGTAGTCACCGGAAAATAACCTGCCTTGCATGTGAGGGCAGGCTGGGGAGGAGAACACCTCTGTGTGACAGTACAAAACCACTTTTCCTGGATGGCACAGCAGCCAACAGCTTTCCCATGTTCCCATGACTGTGCATCACAAAGTGTGCAATTGAGCACACACACTGCACAACCAGCCCCAACCCCACGCACCCAATTTCAGGAAAGCCTCCATGGGCAAATATATTTCAGGTTCTTAGCTAATTCTTCTCCAGCACTGGAAAAGAACGTGATATTTCCACTTAACCAGGTATAACTAGTTAAACATATTGCCACCAGCACTTCAGCAAAGTGTCTCCTACTCCTCTCATTCCCCCATGATTTTACTATTTATGACTTCTCAGGGCAGAGGAAGACAAAGCAAGAGATTAACTATATTAGAAACCAAAGCAGGAATTATTAGGAGGGGATCAATGGCATGTGGACATGGACTGCAGTCAGGTTCCAAAAACCCACAAGACATTCCCCCATTGGTAAGGTGGTGGGGCAGAGGCCCCACATCTGCCTCTTCCTCCAACCCAGAAATGCAGCCAGGACCCACAAGCACATACAGGAGTTAAGACATACGCAAATTGCTTCTGGAATAAAAACAAAGGTGCACAAACAGACTTAGAGCAGCCTCAGCCCCAGCCAAGCCCCAGGTTAACCAGCCCCTAGCACCCTCCAGATGCCTCTAGACAGCCCTGGAATCACCAGGCTCTCAGCAAAGAGCAGAGGCTGCCTGAACTCAGCACCCCTGGATGCTCCAGTGCTTGAGACACAAGCAAGCCCCACAGCCTTGGCATCCCAAGAAGACACAGCAGCTGCCTAGAAAGGAGAATAACCTTAAAAATGCATTAATTGCCTGTAGAGCTGCATTAGATTGCTGCTAACAAGCTGTAATAGGTTTTCAAATCAAAGGTGGTTGATGGCATTTTGCCTTGGTTTTCCTCTTCCTTTTTTTTTTTTTTTAAAGTAGTTTTTTACTAAATACTCTTCATCTTTCCTAAATTCTTGTTTCCCCTCTTTTCCTCTTGTTGGTTAAATCTGGGCTAAGGTTGATTGCTGTAGGACAGAGGTATGTTAGGAAATTTGATGCAAAGGACAAGAAAACAAAAATCAGAGGTATTTGGTCTGAAAAGAGGCTTTGTCCAAGGCATAATTCTTGTGTGTTTAAGGACAGAGTAATAGATTTGGAAGGATAAGTCATATATCTTAGGATTTTCTTCCCTGCCCCCTTTGATTGATTCATTCCAGTCTCTTCAGATCTTTGCCTGTTCCCACAAACCTGGAATCTCAGGATTGTTTGATTAAGTCATGGTTACCATGACAATAAAAGTGCCTCTGGCCAGTTTGACCTTTGACTGGATTCAATTCACTGAGAGAAATGGACAGAGACTATAGAAAAAGCTTCAGCTTCATGTCCACTACTGCATAAAACGGGCTCTCCCGCACTTTGAAAGTGTGAGCTGGCTGCCCTTTTAAAAATATAAATTGGGTTGGAATGCTTTGGAAAGCATTTCTAAGGTTTTGGTAACCAATTTCTTAATGAATATCACTTCAGATGTAAAATGCACACAGTGATATGGTTGGAGATTTATTTTAAAGTGTGGCATTTAGCACAACAAAAGCAAAAGCTGAAATCAGACTTTGCATGTCCGATCTATATCCACAGAATTTAAAAATCATGTCATAGCCATATCCATCAAATATTTTATAGGTATTTGCAAATACCTGGCTCTTTGTAAGTATGTACATATGTATAGAAGCAGATTTCAGACTTAGAGCTCATTTCCTCTGCTGCTAGCCCACCCCGCCGCTGCAGGCATTGTGCTGCTGTTGCTCATATAGATAATTATTCCTTTTCAAATACTTTCATTGTAAATCCATTTCAGCAAAAAATAAGGGGGGGGGGGGGGGGGGGGAGACGAGAGAGATTTCAAAATTAAACCTGTTATGCGATTTGTAAATGGGCCTGACAGGATGACAGCCGAGTGGCCGTTGCAAGGCAATTCATGCATGCAAGATTGCCAGATCCCTGGTGGGAGAGCACGCCGTGCCCGCGCACGTGTGGGGGCTCCGCTGGTGCTGCTCTCCACCTCCCTGTCCTGGGCAGCCCCCTTGTTTTACTGTTTCCTCCTTGCAAAGGAGACAAATCTGTTCTTTGGTCTAGCTCGGAACAGTAATTCAAGCCAGCTAAAAAGTGGGTTTGCTTCTGTATCTGCTGGCTCCCCAAAAGGCAGGTGGCAGGAGGAATCAAGGGCTCGAGCCATTTGGGAAGAGTGGGCTTCACTGGGCACACCATGGAGAGAGCACTGAGCAGCCCTTCCCTGGTGTATGCAGCCAAGGTGAATGATAGCCAACGAAATGGCACAGAGCCAAGCAGAGGGAAGTAAAATAAACCCAAGCACTGTGAAAACGAGGGAAAAAGGGTGTCTGGGCTGGGGCAATAGCTGCATTGATCTTCCTTGGGTAACAGACAATGCTCGTTTAAAAGACAGACCCAAGTGGGCAAGCTGGAACTTGGAAATTATTTTCCCCTCTTTTTTTATTTGATTTGTTGCTCATTTACTGTCAAAAAGTTCTTCCTTCTTCTCACCTAGTTACCTTGAATCCTGAAGCCATGGGAAATAACTGAAGGGGATTATTTGAGCCCTCCCACACAGGCTCTCAGACTCAGAATCCTCCTGTTTCCATGCTGGCCATCAGGACCATATCCTGTCAAGTGGCACAATTTCAACAAGTTCAGTAAAGAGCTGCCATTGTCACAGGATTTTGGTTCCCAGACCAAGAACTGGAAGAGAGATTTTTCTGAGAGGGAACAGGGAATAGAGAATTTTGTTTGTCATTTTTTTTCCTCTCTTCTTTTTTGGTGAAAGGCAACAGGGAAAATGCCACATAAAAGTATACAGGAAAATGATCTATCAGAAGAAATCTGTCCCTACTGGAAAAAAAATTTTTGCTTCCAAGAGAAGTCAAAGTAAGATTTTGAAAGGCACTTACCTGACTCTCAGGGAATACAAACTCCTAGAGATCCTCTGGCTATGGAAAAATGTGTCTGAATCTTCCATACCTCATAAATTAAACTCTTTGGTTTGGATGAGGATGATTTCCCCTCTGAAGAAATAGCAGTCACACACCCCACTGGCTTGTTCACCATCCCTTGCTACAAGATGGGAGAGCACTAATAAACATAGAATATGTCTGATCCAACTTGGCCTTTCCTTCTCCTCATTCTTTTGATGCTGAATGCTTCCAGTTGTGCCAGTCTGTAAACTCTGCAGTATTTTGTATTCTCCTTCAGTCTCTCTCTCCCTCTCTGTAAGATTTCACCAGCCTATTAGTGTTAGAACGTGAATGTTTATTAAATCCAGATATCTATTTATCTATTGCTCTATCTTTATGCAATTCATATACATGTATGTCTGCTGAGGCATGGTCCTGGGTATAATGTTCCATTAGAGTGAAATGTTTACATAAGGGAAACTGAGGAGTTTAGCTATTATAAACCTGGACACTGTCAGTTTACTTACAAGAATGTCACATGCAGCCCATGGCCAACCTTAAACTGAGACCCTATCACATCTCTCCTTTCATATCTGTGCCTTTATGTCTTCACTTGTGACCCATCACAGACATACTGTGGATTCGTTCAGATGCAACAAGAATCTTAATATCAGTCAGTAGCGCCCTTATTGGAAACACACTGTGTCTGTGCAGGGTGAATGTCAGACCATTCCTTTTTTTTTTTTTTTTTCTGAGATGATACCTATCCCCATAAACTCAGAAAATTATCACACAGTCTGTTACATCTGTCTCTCCCTCAGAATACATAGAAGAAGTAAGTCTTTTTCCTTATTGACTGAAAAGCTACATGGCAAGTCCCCAGTCCCCATCCATGGAAGGTGAGCAGGGATTTGAGAAGGAGCAAGGGTTGTTAGATGAACCAGAGGTACCTATCACATGGAAAGCAATTTGGAAATAACCTGCCTTTTCCTACAAGCTGGATTCTCTGCTCTGGGAAAACACAGTTCATTTTTAGATCCAGTAAATAACAAGATGTTGGGTGACCACCAAAGACAGGCACTGCTCTGTTTGAAACCCTGCCAGCTAGCCATAGTCATCTCCAGAGTAACTCCTGGCACAATCACAGCCGGCTGTGATTTTAAACATAAGAGCCTGGCTGTGGCCAGCACTGCCTTCAGCTGAGGAGAGGGAAACGCAGCCTTTTCCCCCCTGGTCCCCGCTGCCGGAGCCTGCTGATCGCACGGTGGCTCTCGCTCCCAGCAGCGATGCTCCTGCCTGCCCACTCCACAGCCCAGCTCCCTCCTGCCTCACCCCCTGAAAGGCAGCGCAGCTCTAATGACCTCCCATGCACTTACATCTAACAGATACGTTTTTGAAAACAGAATCAGACCTCACACATCTACGACCACTTTAAAAGGCTTCTCACCGCACCTTCTGCTCTCTGTTCTCTACACTCAAGTGGAAGAATGGCACAAAGCCCCCCTCTCCCCGCCCTTTTCACCCAGTTCCTCCCAACAGCAAGAAAATCTTAGAAGAGCCAAAGGAAAGCTAAAGAAACAACTCTGGGTCTTGTCTGCTCAGGGAACAATTTCCACATCTGGCTTTTGCTGCTGCTAGAGGGCTGAGTGCAGCTTTACTCTCACTTCTCTCCCTCTGTGTCCTCTGCTTTCCATGGATCCATGTGGATATTGTTTCTTGAGTCAAGCCAGTCAATGGGAGAATATTTCCATCACCAATTCCCAAAGACTGTCCTTCTTTCCATCTGATGCTCACCCACTCATGAAAAGAGGAAACAACAACAACAACAACAAAAAATCACAGAATCAGTCTTGGTTCACTTCTTCTTTCTTTGTAACTCTCAACCATTGGTTTTATGGACTATCTTTTATTAAACAGTGTGGGCTGAGTCATGTAAGGACAAATTTGCAGGGTTGCATTAGACACACCATGTGCCACAAAAGGTGCATGATCAGAGGCTGAAGACAAACACGTGCATCGCTGATGCCTTACTGGGGCTGTTCACAATTGCACTGGTTGATGTGAATAGTCAAAACTGGGCAGGAGCATAAAAGCTCTTCACACTGAAATAAACCAAAGCTCGGTGGTAATGAGCCATGGTACCCCACCTTAGCTGCTACCCCCGGTACCATCTCTGTGACAGAGAACTGCCGTGATGTGCTATACCTCTGGACACAGAAAGCAAAGCCAAAAGGACTACTCCATCCTTAGATAAGTCAGTAATAAAGAGGGAAGCTAGTTGGGAGGTTTTAATCATTGGTTCAGAAAAGACATAATCTGATAAAAATCACTGTTTAGATATAAATCCAATCTATGAATTCTTAATTGATAACCGTTTGATAGGGCAGTGCTCGTGTTGAGATCTTTTACACCAGATCAGGCATCACCTGTCTGTGCCTTTTCCTTGGTGCCATGCCAGATGTGCAAAGACAGCAAAGCATCTGCTGGGTGCTCTGTGGATTTCAGTGGGACCACAACCACGTGGCCATGCCCAGTGCCCAATGACAACTGAGTTACTGTCTTTTACTTACTCTAATTGTGACTCCTTCAAATAAATAATTCAATAAGTTATTTTGTGAAAGTAGACCAAAAAGACAGCTACAATCCATTTACACTCAACTAAGGGAGCACAACACACCTTTCTCCAGGAGCTCCTCTGCTTTGTTACAATCCCCTCCCTCCCAGCAGTCGTGTCCAGGGCTCTCTCAGTCCAAATGGGCTCTTGGGAAATTATTTCCCTTCCCTAGATGAAGACCTGGTTGCTTCTTACAAACCTTATCTCTTCCACTAATTCTTGCCCCCACTTTTGCCTGCTCATTGCTCATTGCTCCTTTTTAGTCATCTCTTCCCTAATACCTCTTTGGTGACTAGAGGAGAACAGAAGCAGAGGAGATGATTCATACAAACTAAATTGGGGGTTGTACTTTGTTCAGTTCTGCATTTTTTTTCTGAAACAGATCAGAGGAAACTGCCAGCAAAGCCTCCTCAACCAGTCCACTTCCTCACTGCCACCCCAATGCTGCCCCTGCTGCAAGCCAGAAGAGTCACTGTAAAGAAGGTGATTTTTCTGCCATTCTGAGCCCAGAGAAAGTCTCTGGCTTGGCTGCATGCAAGGTGGCAAATTTAATTCTCTTCTCTTAACTGCTTCTTCACTAAATCTACGCTGCCTGCTAATCTCCTGCATCCCTGTAGAAAAGTCACGACTGAAGACTCAAGTTGTCAAAACATCACTTGTCTTTTCCACCAAGGCTGGTGGAAGCATGGCTGTGCTGAGCCAGAGCAGAGTTGAGTGAGCTTTGAGAAAGTCCCTGTTTCCAATTTAGCACAGCTCCCAGGAGGTATTACATTTCCTGGTGCAGAGCAGAAAACGCTTTGAGATCCTCAAGCACAAAGCCTTGTTGTTTTATTCATTTGTACTGCTGAGCAAATTCTCTTTTCGAGGCTTCCAGTGGGGAAATTTCCTCCAGTTTCTCCATAGCAGAGTCCAGATTAAAGCTACCTTTATCCTTTTAAGGTCTAGAAATCATGATTTTTCAAAGACAGCCTTTATTTCCTGTACTCCTGGAAGATCTCCTTAATTGCGAGAAACACTCTCTTCCTAATTACAAAAGCACTTGAGCTCATCCTCTATTCAGTTGTGTTGGCAGAGCCTCTGGAAGAGTTCTCCAACCTGAAACTTCCAAGGAATCTGTTAGGAAACCCATCACAGCTTCCAGATAACACGCTGCCAGTTTTATTAAAAGAGCAACGCTCGAGCAGGCTCGCACTCGCATTGCAGTCATTCTTGGCACTCCTGCAGCCTCCTCCATCCAAGAATCCTGCACTGCTCATTCCACTGGCTGCCTCTTCCTACCACAACCAATGTACCAAGCACCTCCCAGGATCACCTGGAGCACGTGCTTCTTACAGCACCTCACGAACTGCGTTTTCACAAAGACTCTCTGATGTCGTGCCCACTCGTCCCCAGGGAGCTGAGCGGAGCAGCGGCAGTCGGAGAGGGCTTTGCAGCAGCAGCAGCGTGTGCAGGGTGGCTTCTCATGATCCCAGGACAGCCTCGCTGATGTCCCACGTGTTTAACACTGCTCTGTCCCCAAGGACTGGGCTACAGTTAACCAACCAGATCCCAAGGTTTTTCTTGAATTTTCCCCAGATTACAACCAGGGCGAGTTTGCTGCTGCTTCAAAACAATGTTTCTCTGATTACAACCTAGGCTGACAATTAGAGTGATTTAAACCCTAACTAATTGTGAAGTACTTTGATCATGCTTAGCACAACTTGTGGTTTGTAGGCTGCAAAGTTGAAAGGAACTCTTGGGTTCACAATTTCCTTGAATATAAATTTTATTTTGATATATAAGGCATGATTTAAATATTAAAATAAAACTTGTGTTTGTTTTTTCCCTCATCCTATTTCTTTGAATATTATTGCTGGTAAAATTTTCTCTCTCTGAGCTTAATATTTACCACACAATTTGTTTTAGCTTAAACCTACTTTCCTTGTTCATTTGTTTTATTAAGAATAATTTTATAAAGGTGTTGTGGCTTTGTTTTGGGGTTTTTGCTTTGTTGGTTTGGGGGTTTTTTAGCTGTGAAAGTTTTTCTCTTGGGCTTTTATTTTGTGTTGCTGCTCAGAGAGCATGGGTTGGCAGGACAAATGGCTTTCTCTGGGGCAGAGAGAAGATATCCAGCAGCACTTGACGGACTCCAGGCAGGGTTACTGAGAAGATCTCTGAGGGCTTTACAAAAGTCCCAGCCACAATTTGCACTGCACCAATTCAGCCCATACAGTTTTTGTTAACTTAGTATATGGGCAATAAATCCTTCTATTTCTCTCTTCTTTCTTTGCTTTTTAAAAAGTTTAGGACACTGGTTTTAACACAGCAATGAGCTGCATCTGTTGGTTGCAGCCAATGCTCCTCTAAATGCTCCTTGCATGGATCTGCACTGCAGATCACATTTGCCTGCAGCACTCCTCGAGTACAACTAAAAAGTGGTGCAGATGCTGATCCTCTTTAGGAAAATTTCATCTTTCCCTCCATTATGTTCTGCTGCTTCTGCCCATTGCTGGCACAAGCCTCCATCCAGGGCAGCCCTGGACCTTTCCCATCTCCAGCCCAGTGCATGCTCGCTTTCCATGGGGTTGCAGGTATGAGAGGCTGGTTCAAAGGGAGGTGCACATGTTGGCCCCATCCCCGAACTGGCGCCTCTCTGCCTGGGAAACCTGAGAGTTTCTGTCCTTGCTTATGAACCGTGACATCTGCACATTCCTCGGGCGCTGACCCCCGGGGGCCAGAGGTCACCCCAAGGTCAAGCAGTTTCCTCTTTCACCACCAATAGAGACCTTGACTAGAGGTAAATTATGTTGCAGTTTAAGGAAATAATTTGAAACACTCTTGTAATTATAATAAATTTTGCTGTTTACATTTTAATCTTCAACCCTTTCACCCTCTGGTTCTCTTGTTTAAGGAAAAAAAGTGGGGAATTACATATTTAACAGAAAAATTCCTGCCATGGTGGACAGTTGAATAAATAGATGAAGTTCCAATAGCACAACAGCTCCAAGGTCTTTGTCTGCCCTCAGCATGAGCATGCACTTTTTAAAGTGCAAAATCTACTTACTCTTCAGATAAGTATGCTCATGCAGCAAGAATGGAAACATAATATTGTGTCAGGAATGTCACGTGATTCCCAATTCTCCATGTTGAGTAACTGTAAAGTTACTTGAAGAAAAATCTCGAGCACCTTACTCAGGCAAAATTCCAGTTGACGCCAATGAATTTTTACAGTAAAACAGATTTTGAGTCATGGCGATAGCAAGAGCAGCTGTTTTCCTGGGCATACGTTGTCATTTGATCATTTTCTCTTGCAGCTCACAAGGGCTGATGGGCTTGGAAAACCTTTCCTTCGAAGGAAAATGATCAAATAATCACAATAAAGTCCTGTTCCTTTTCAGCTGGGTACCATTATTCCATCTGATATTTTAAAACAAGACCCTGGACAGGTACAACAATTCCTCATTTATCCAATACACACCGTCATCTTAAAACTAAACTTAGAGCAAGACAAGGAAGAAGCAGAGCAATTACAGCAGTAAGGTCTATGGTGATGCTCAGAGCTGAGAGAATGAACACTTGAGGAGAGCAGAGAAAACAACAAAACTCCTTGGCACTAACGAACACACAGGGCTTTCCTTACAAGGATATCTGGACTTTGTTCCAATCACTACTCTGAAAGAGAATGTACTCAAGTTCCATCTGTAGTTGTGGGGGTGTTTGCAATCCTGCCTCACTCCAAGGACCCTGTTCCTGCGCTCCCGTAGCATAAGCACAACACAACAAGGCCAAGGCAGCACAGTGAGTGCAGCTGAGATCTGCACTCCAGAATCTGTGTTCTGTCCCAGATGAGATGCGTGTCTGAGGGCAGGCAACTTCGCTTCTCTGCTGCAGAAACAGCCCTTGCAAAGGAGATACAACAATCACCTTCGTCAGATGCCTTGAGATTTACAACTGTAAGCTGCTACTCTCAGCAACATCATGTCTGTTTCTATTATTGCAGAGTCCACATGTTTTGAGAACCTTGGATAACAACAGCTCATGAAGTGATAAACGTGTTTAACAAAGAAAAAAAAAAAAGAAACACAGAGAAATAACACAGGCTAAAGGTATACTCACTCACTATCAGCAAGCAGAGAGGAACCTGCAGCAAGGAACAGTCAGAAGAAAAGAAGTGGCCTGGACCTGCCAAACTTAAAAGCTAACCCCCAGTGCAGTGGGGCTTTCTGGGAAAGAGTTCCTATAATGGGAGGCTCCGTGCATCTGGGTAAGTGCTAAGGGCTTTATCTGCTGTAATGAATAGCCCACTAACACCAGGTGATTCTAAAGGGTAGGCAAGATAAGGCACAACACAGCTTACTGGAAAGAGAAAAGGGAACATTTGGAATCCCCGACCAATCAATTTTTTTGATCTCCACTACTTGCTCCTAGACTGGCCTGTGTGAATGAATGGTCCCTGCCTCAGGAATCTCCTGCCTGTCAGTGCAGCTCTCTGCAGCGGCAGGACCAAGGGGCTGCTTCTTTTCGTCCCCTCCCCAGGCACAGCCCTGGCTGCCCCACTGCTGCTCCTTCTCCACACCGAATTCTGGGAGCTGTGCAGGTGATGGACACACGGGGAGTTGTCTTTCTGTCCTCAAACGAAATTGCTTCTGGTCTGAAGGGGTAATGGTGGCAGAGAGCAAGAGTGGACCTCTTCCTCTGCAGGAGGATGAGGGTAAGGTGTCGGTTGTCTTCTTGAGAGCACAGGGAACAGCAAGACACAGCTCTGAAATGTGGCACGATTCTGTAGCCAGTGAGTGCCCTCTTTGTGTTGGCTAGCCATGATCTACGTCTCCCTATCCTTCTTTTGCACCCTAGGCTGCCCTTCTCTGGCCACCTGGAACAGGGTACCAATGTCTTGGTCTCTTGTCTTGCCAGAAAAAGAGAATCACCTTGTAGCAAGTCCTGAGGACGGTGTTTGAATAGACACTCTCCTTTGAGACACACAGGAAGCTTCCTCAACAACTACTGTTTTGTCCAAAAGTGCAGTTGCAATCCTCACACTGAACTACATCAATGATTTCAACAGGAGATACTGTTGGCTGGGTAGGAGCTGGAAGCTCTCCAGACCTCTGTTCTTGACTTCAGCAGAAAATCTGTTTCTTTCGCACTCTGGTGTACTTTTTGTGCTGCACTGACACAGCCTGACAGTGTAATTCTACCTGCATTCAGAATCAGCAGCTAAAGTCTCACTGCTTTCAGATGGAAAGTGTTCCAAGCTCTTAATCTTAATTAAGTGTCCAAATTAGAAATTAATCAGCCTTCCATGTTCAAAGAGTTGGAAACAGTGATATTCTGTGTCTTCTTAAAACATGACAAATGAACCGTTTCTAAACACAGTGTATAAAACAAACCTGTACAGAAAAGCATTGAGCTGGTACACAGGCAGTAACACAGAAACTCCTCCACATTGGACAGTACTGCTAAATCTGGTCAGTTCCCAGATCTGGCATTACTGGCAGCCTGTGCAGAGTATGGGAAATGAAACTTGGCTTCTGCAGTCCTCACTTTCCATTCATAATGCCCATCTGCTGCTGAAAGATTTCTGAAAAGCAAACTCCATCGCTCAGTGCAGAGGATGTCCCAGTAATAGCTGGAATACGACTACAGGGATGGAGAGAGGTTTCCCCACTCTCAGTTTCCATGAGTACATTAAAATGAAACAGTCTCTTGATTTGGGACAAACCTGAGTAGATTACACTTTTGATGTACTGTGGCCTAAGTTCCTTTGATGATACGATATCACAGAAATCATGCAGGAATTTCCAAGGATGCTCCCAAGGAGTAGCAAATATATGTCCTTCCTATCAGCAGTACTCAGAAAACTCAGCAGCAGTGCTGATCCAGAGTCCCACTGCACAGATGTGTATCAGCAGGAACAGTATCAGACTCTTCATGAAAATTAAATGTTTTATTGTTTAACTCCTATGAGGTTTTGGGAAACGATATCAAGGAAGAAAAACCTGTCAATAGGCTGGACCACATTTTTGTCCAGCCTTGGGCTGAACTCAGAATCCCACCATTACTTTCCCCACAGGAGATGGTGTCTCAGTCAAATTCTAGAGATGTGTTTCTCTGGGAATTCAGCCACAGGACTCCTGTCCTGCATTAGCTGCAAACATGAGACAAAAGGATATAACCGAAATCCAAGAAGCCTGGACTACGGACACGCCAGATTAGGAAAGCATCAGGGTACTGTGATCATTGGCAATCTCAATGTCAAGTGCTAAGAACATGTATTTAAGCAGATCCATGTTCTGAGGATCCTCTCATGTATTTTTCTGTTGACCAAGACACAGTTTATAAGATTCATCATCGAAACTTCAGCTCCCTTTCCCATCTTGTCTCCGGCCAGCTCTGTGCCCCTCACACAGCAAACCAGCTGGCATGGATGTGATGAGCAGAGACCAAGATGTTTGCTTTTCCCAGGAACATGTAAGTACAGGACAGATCAGGGTTAGACATGTCTGTGGTTTTATCCTCCAAGAAGGAAGCAAATGTCCCAGTGACAGACTCACAGGAACACAGTATGATTACTCAGAGAATTTTCTCTTTTTACATCCAAACATACATGATCATGCACGCCACAATAGGGATGTTCCCCCAGCGGGAGATGGATGGAGGGGCAGAAGGACAGATGTGGAAACATTCCCCTCAGAACCTTTCTACCCAGCTGAGCCAGGTCCAAAGTGCCAGTGCTGGCTGTACAGCACAGGAAAAGGCAAATGGAGCTTCTCTACAAGGAGTACCCAAGTTCTTTCCCTTTCCTAGGAGAATGATTTTAGAGACCTTCTCCTTCCCTATCTGGAGATATCTGAAGTCTTTATTTTCCATGTTGTTGTGCGAAAGTTTTTAAGTTGGTCTAGAGAATGCTTCCATCCCTTCTTTCTGATTATTTGTTCTCCTCTCTTACCTCCCCTAGTTTTAGTTCCATTCTTACAATTGATCGCTGTATCTCCAGTTTTCCTTTTAGTTTAGTGATTAGAAGTCTAACAGAGAGGGTTTTGCATCATAGAGTCAAAGGCTCAATATCATTCATTCCAGTTACTTTCTCTTTCTTGAATTGGCAATTTTAGCTATTAAAGTACTTCAGTGGATATTCAAGCAAAGTCAAAACTCAGCTGGAGCTTAGGTATTCCTGTGGACCACAGCAGAGCATGGTGAGGAAGGGCATGGAGAGAGCAGCTGATTCATCTTTCTAACCCCCAGATTTCTATCACTGTCCAGTACTCACATGGGAAACTAAATATGCTGCCTGCTCTCAATGTATTGTTGTGGTCACCTGCAAAGCAAAAACTGGTTGCGTTGGGATCAGCTCCTTGCCTGGGCTTTAAAGAAGTCACAGGAGGGGGAATGGTCAGTCCCAGCCAACAGTCAAAGGAAAACCAGAGCACAGGAGAACACTCTGGCACAGAGCAGCTGAGCTGACAATACTTCATATTCGCTTCTGCCTGACTTCAGGTGAACACTCAGCTGTTCAGGCAGGGCTGCCTGCAGCAGTAAGAGGGCTCAGACCCCTGTGGTGCTTGTACAGGATAAACTTTGCCCACTCTCTGCTTTATCGAAGGAGCTATTCCTCTCCCCAATGAGTGCAAGCTGCTTGGGCTCTGACATTGCTCTCACTTGCCCTTCCTGCGAGACACACAGTTCAGGAACCCACTCCTGCTTCTGTTCAGGCAGTGCAGATTATTCATGTCTCTGTTGTCTGACTTAACCCTTTTCAGCTCCCGTATCCCCATGAAACGCAGAACTTTTGTTCTGTTGTGTATGACGGTGCTGTTGGGAACTAGCATGTCCTGATGCACTTGACATCTAAAGGAGGGAACTGCAAATTTTCATAGGAACTGAAAAAACCACAGTGGAGAAAGGAAGGATTTCAATCACATCTCATATTCAAGGGTTGCCTTACAATGAGCATGTAAAGCACCTGGCACCAGAAGCCCCAGCCCATCCGCTGCTGGGAGGCACGGTGACAATGTGGCAACAGTGGAAATCTCACCAGGACAGATAATTATGTGAGTGACCTGTTCAGCCAGTGAAATCAGTTTGAACAACAAGACAGCTTTTTTCAGTCTGAAGAAATCAGTACGTTCACCCCAGCCATTATTTATTTTATGAGTGTCCTGCATATAATGAAAGGAACAATCTTTCTTACCATCTGCCTTGCTGAAAGGCACATTTTGTGTGTCGAACAGTTTCAGAGAGCTAATGGCAAAGTGCACATTACTAGCCCAGCAGTGAAAGCATTTGTAAACATCATCATCATCAAAGAGGCCTAGAGCTGCAAAGGCTGTTTTTTGCCTTGTGAGTTTATGTCTGTAAATGACTAATTGGTAAAGTTTTATCTGCAGAAGGTGGTTGGTGGTAGAAGATATTTACAAGAAAGAAAAGCAGGAAATAATTCATCTTGAGAAGCTGAATCTAATCCAGGATGTTCGTGAAATAAAATGAGCTTTAAAAATGGCTCTATTTTCTATTTTAAAAATATATAAAAATACAATTTTACTTTTCATGAAATGAGAAATGGGAATGGACAACCAGGGGGTGTAAAAAATTGGAAAACAGGTGAGAGTGGAACCATATGTCTCTGTCATTTAGATCATGCAGAAGACGCCACACAGGAGTGTTTTGGGATGGAGGAGTTGAGCACTTGCACCCACTTGCTGCACTTGCCATTAATTTATTAAAGCCGAAGAAGACACCACATTTTGAGGGAAACAACAGCTTCGCTGTGGAAAAACCACTTAGATTTTGTTGCATTATTTAGTACAACCTCCAAATATTATTCTTCTTTGAAACAAAACCAAAAAGGAAGAAAAAGGTATTGCAGGCTGAAGAGCAGTATTTTCCTTCAGTTGTTGAAGTCATTTCGGATGAGCTTGGTGTTTAGCTTCTGCTGCAGGAACTATTGCTCTACCTGTCTGAAATAGCTCTTATCAGGAAAATAATGCTCACTACCTCTGCTGAAAAATCAAGAGGTGACTCTTCAAAATGGTTGTATGACCTCTAAAAAGTACCCAAAATAAAGGAACTACAAGGATGCTGGAATCCCCATTAGCTAAAGGGCCTTCTAGCCTTTCATTGGGTTATGGATGTGTTTAACTAATAGAAAACATTGCCCAGTCTGATTCCTGTCCTAGAAGCAAAATAGGGATAATTTAGTATCAGGAGTGATTAATGTCATTTACTTACCCATTTTGTTATAGCTGTTACTGAATTTAAAATGCTACTCACAAATTAAATATTTTACAACCATTTTGCTCCTAATTAGTTGCAGATCACAGATTTCCTTTAAACATAATGGCTGTTTAGGTGGTGGGGTTTGCAATGCACATTGTTGTTTTACAATCGCTTCTGACATTTTGAGAATTTGTTTAATTTTGATTAATTTCAGTTAAATGAGATGAGAGTGTACAATCTCTTTGGAATGGTCTGTTGTTTCAAAGTCTGGTTTAAGTGCACAACATCCTTTAGCTATTCATTTGCACACTTTGCCATATAGATGTTGGACTTTGGGAGTCTGAATCAATGTAGCTTAAAGAGATGTTATCTTGATTGTTATTTGGATCAGGATAGTTTAACATACCCTTAATAAAAACAAATATCCTGACACGTAATGACCCTAAACTTTTTAGGGATTTCTTTTGATGATAACTTTTAATGAAAAGTTGGATTTGAATGAGAAATAGTGAAGTAGAGAGTGCACATCCTCTATAGGAGCAGCAGAGAAATGCTGTTTAATTTTCCAGCCGCTAATGAATAGCAATTTTAGGCTGCCAGGGACTTCTGAAGGTTGTGCTGAAGCCAAGGTAGCACTGCCAAGAGAGAGGTAAAAGTAGTAAACCAACTTGATGCTCTATTTGAGTCTTCCCTGTCAGAACAAAGTTTATGTGCGTACTTGGAACAAACCTTAATCGTTTGTTTAAAATGTTATCAATGTGAGCTGGGTTTTTTGTTTTGTTTTTGTCTTCTTTTATTTTGTTTTGATTTAAATCACAGTTGCTCTACGCCTTTATTCTCTTAAAAGTTTGCATGGCAAAGAGAAAAACTGTCTGAGCTGGAACATAATGATGACTGAAGTTTCCACTGTCAGGTCTTAACAGGGAAAATTTTCTCCTAGATCCTGGACTTTTAAAAGGATTTTGGTGGTGTTCACAGTACCAAAGTAGTTTCCTTCTAAGCTTAGATTAAAAGAAAATGTGCTATCTCTGGTTTCTGCCACAAAGGCACCTCTTCATTGCTGATATTAAATCAAGTACTTGGAAGAATTGCTGAACTGATTCTGCCTTGAGAATCTCTAGTTCCCTGTTAATATCGTCCACACAAAAATCAAAGCTTCCTCAAGGGTACTGCTAATTCCTCCCAGTTTTAATCTGCCTGGTGGAATTGCCCAGTCATGAAATCCTCCAAACCTCCCCAGACCATCTGAGTAGCTGCTGTCCCTCCCTGCCCTTCCCACAGCAGCTCTGCCATGTGACAACCTTTGCCCACCTCAAATCGTGTGCGATGTGCTACAGCAACCACGCACAGGCTACATTTGCCCCTTCCTTCCCAAATTCAAACATTTGTTCCCTGATCATCCAAATATTGATTTAAACAGTCTTTGATGTCATTTGGGGAAAAGCATTTGAATGTTTTAAATGTAGACTCAGCCCACTACAAGGAATACTCAGAGGGTTGAGACAAACAGGGACAGGGACCCTTTGCACTCTGTTAGCTAATGTCATATTCCCTGCAGCATTTGCTAAAATCATTTAGTCACAAAGATAACAGCGTGGATAAGGAATATTTTTAAATGTTTTGAAAAGACACGGTTATCTGTTTGATCTTAACAGATGACTTCTACAATCTGAATTCCATCTCTGCGATAGAAAAAGCTCCTGTTCTGTAAGGGTGTATTTACAGAGCACCGCAAGGATCTGAATTTGCCCTGGGCTTGGCCACAGGCTCTTGACCAGTCTGAGCTCTGATTGAAAAATTAGTTCTTCTTGTGGGTTGTTATTTTCCAGGTACAGATTTCAATTAGCAAGAAGAAGCTCTCATTCCCACATAAATGTTCCCAGCTCCAGATTGGTATATTTAACCAGGACTTCCCAGCTCCTAGGTGTATAAACACCAAAATTTCATTGCTATTTTCCCCCCATTGACATGAAAGGCAAACATAAACATGCTCAAGAGCTAACAGTGTTGACTGAAATATTTCTAAAGGGTCTTTTACACCTAAAGCACCCTCCACTTCCCTGTAGTTAAATGCACAATGTGTGTGAGATCGGAAGCAAAGAAATTCTTTAATTACAAAGATCATTTCTCAGGGCTTGTTAATTCATTTATTTTCATTTTTCTTCTTGTGCCAATAAAGTCTTGCTTGACTAATTCAGCACCTTTCATTACAAGTGATGAGGAATACTAAATTATAACAAAAGGTAAGTGCTTTCCTTGGTTTACCAGAGGTGCCTGGACACTGGGTGTGAACTTATAAGTGATATTTTAAATATAATTGAACCATTAATCCTTGATGTACTTGAATAACTGGCACACAACCTGAGAAAAAATAATTTAGCAAAATGCCAATAATTATTGTTTAGGATTTGTGAGAAGAGCAAACCACACAAGTTGCAAGGGAAGGGGAAATTAATCTTGAAACAAAGTTTTTAATAAACATTGTTTAAAATTAAGCTTTACTGGTGCTAGTGAAGAAAACAAAGATTAAATTTAACTTTGGAAGCATTCACTAAGTCTGCAAGCTTAAAACCAAGTTATATTGGTTAACAGCTAAAAGCAATGGAAATGAGATTTCAATTCGGTTCTAGACTGCAATTCAGTAGCAAGCCAAGCAGAGCTGTGAACATTTCTATCTGCAGGTTTCTACTTCGTTTTGAAAGGACAGTTTATGAGATAGTCCAGTTAAGACCACAGCCACATGTTCACCCCTCTAAAACACCCAAATTTAAGCTGAAGCTTCATGAGCCTTTTAAACTAAACTGTTTGATAAGCAAACCATAATTTCATAATTCCATTTATATATCTCAGCTCCTTTTGAATATACCAAGTGCATCTGCACAAGTGTTTACTGGTGGGGTTTTAGAGTTAGAAAAGGGGAGGCTGATTTCAAAATTTAGCAGAGAAACAAAAAGCTCTGCTGACTCTGCCCAGAGACTGCTCTGACACCTCAACAAACACAGAAGTATCTTCATGTTTAGCACCTATTTTACAGCTACCAAAACAAAGAGAAAACCTTTACAATTATTTCTTTTCATATTAAATTCTTAACTCAGAAGTGAGATGTGACCCTTAGATAAATCTCCCATAATACCTCATTGATTCCTCCCATTTGGTCAGGACTAACAGAATTATATTAATTGGTAATTCTGCTTGGGGGTGGGAAAGAGGTGGGTTTTCCTTCAGTTACTTTTCTTGAATGTCAAACAGATTAGTGCCCTAAAATGCCTGGGAGACAAATATGCTGCAGTTTTCAAACAAATGAAATTCCTAAATAATTTGTTAAGGTGAATTCAGTGAATGAAAGAAATAACCATCCTTTTTTTTCGTGCTCTCTGAACTGCAAGTCGTTTACTTTATTTTATTTTAGGTTGGTGTTGAGGATTTTTTTAACTATTTGGGGAAAAAAAAACTCCACCAAAATAACTAAAAAAGAGATTTGAAAAGGAGGAAAGAACTGAATCCTGTGTTCTGCTTCTGCTTAAGTTTTGTGGATTGTCTCAATTTTAAAAATAAATAAAATAAAATAATCTGAATGTTCTTCTTGACACTAAAACAAAGAGTACACTCCTGAAACACTGGGAGTGTAGGTTTTGCAGATGTAGTGCCCTCCTAAAACAATGCCTCAAATCCGTCACAGCCCAGCTCCCTCCTCTCCCTGCCTGTCTGAAAGCACATTTTAATTGTTTGCTAAGGCAAAATGACCTTTTAAATTTTGTTCCAAAAAGAGCTGTAAATACAAACCCACAGAATTTTGGAGATGAGCATGTCCTAGGGTTTTAAGAAAGGCATTTTATTTTGTAGATATTTTGTTTTAAAATGTATGTACAAAAGCTTGTAGAATGTTGATAGGATGAACCTCCTGAAATTATCTAATAATGAAAAAGGTTATTTCTATTTAAAATCTTGTTTGTTACTAAGAAACATGGGGTTTCCTAAAAAGAAATCGTCCTGGAAAAATTCCTACTGCACATTCTGGAAAAGATAGAAATAAGTGTTGTACATTAGTATGAATTAATACAAAATGTTTGGGCACTTTGTTGTAATAAAATCATTAAATAAAATTAGTAAGCATTTGAACTAGGATTTAAATAAGAACTTTGAACTAGGATTTTTACACTAAACTGTACATTAAGACAAGCTCTTTAATTCTGATCGTATTAGATTTAAAATTAATTTTAAATACTCTTCATGGGGGTTTTTTATGTACAGCTCCACTTAAATTATCTCACTCAAAGTAGTGCACTTTTGAACCACTAAACTCATTCTTAAGTTAGTGCTACACTGATAAACTAATTTCAAACAAATGTTACTCAGTGCCAACACACAATTTCAACAAGAAGAAGAATTACAACAACAAATACCAAACAAACAATTTGACTGCTTGAGCCTCTGTGAAATCTGAGAAAGGTAGATTTCTCAAACAATTATTATAGGAACTTTGGGTTGTTTGCTCATTTGGAGCTTTTTTCTGTTTGATGCAGACCTTTTACTGATGAAACACTTTCAAGTTAGATTTTGGTTTTAAATTCTAGATTAAAATGAAGCTTCAAGGCACAGCTATGATTTTTCTTTTAAATGATGACTCAAAATTACTTGCTTTCTAAGGAGAGAACATAACTATTTGCTTTTATACCCATGCCAAACCTCTGCAGTATTTCTTTGAGCTAACCTTTATCCCCTTTCTGGACTTGTATTGGTCTCTGCTAGAAAGCAAGTCAGCTGTAATTACTTACAGGTGAGTTATTCCATCCTAATGAAATAGCTCTATGAAAACGATGTTATTGAATTGAAATGTAGATGGCAGAAACACATTGATTTATTTTGCATGGATTTTTAAACGCTTAACAATCGTTCCCTCTCCCCTCAGTGCTAAAGAAATTAGGATCCAGCAGAGAGAGAAGTGAACGTTAAGTTCACTTGTAACTTAGACTGGTATCATTTCACACAATTTGGGGACAGAATGAAAAATAAACTCGGCTTAATAGTTTCCTAATAAAGTGTCTCAATTTTTTTTTTTTTTTTTTAAATTTCAAAAAGCCCAGTGCTGGTTGCAGTGAGACACAACACGCTTTCACCCTTACCTTCATCCTGACATTAACTGAAAGATGAATTTGTTTACTCTGTTGTGCTTTTTAAAAAAGTGTGGATAACTCCACCCATAACCCTACAACTTCCCAGCCACACAGTCCTTTTTAACCTTTTAAGCACTGCTTCTGACCCTCCATCCTCCCTGCCACTGGAGCAGGCATTTTCAAGCCACATCCATTTTTATTGACCAGAACCACACTGAAACCTCCAGTTCCCAACTGCAGCCTCCTCTGAAAGTGTCCCCAACAGCTGTAAAAATAGGGGCTCTTTCCACACCAGCCTGATACTGCCTCTGCCCTGGTTTGGCAAAAGGAACCAGCTGCCCCCTGCATTTGTCTGCAGGGAGGGGTGGCTGTTCTGGGGCTCTTTTCCCCCTCTCTCTCCCTATATAGGTATAAATGTGTGTGTGTGTGTATATATATAAAATTATTTTTTTGTGTGAGGGAGGGACAGGATTTTGTTTTGTTTTTACAGCAGCCATCCAGAGCCCTGGGTATTGATTTTCGGGCACATGAAAGGGATTTTTTACAGGCCTTCCCTGTGGAAGGGAGCAGCAGTAAAAGGTGATACCACCCACTCCGAAGGAATGCTGTGCATGCAATTAGGAGCAAGCTCCCAGCCAGGGGGTTAGAATTCAAAGCAAGGGAAAAGCTCCCCACCTCCCACAAACAACAAATCCATTAAAACTACCAAAACCATCAATACTAATCAATGCATCCAGGGGCCATTAACTATTTCAGTGCTCGGGGCTTTTCCCCCTCGCTCCTTCACTCTCCTCCTTCCACGGCTCCGTAGTCCCGGGGGCTGCACCGCTGTGCTGAACCCCCCCCACTTTCGACTGGCCGGCGGATGGTTCGACCACTTCTCCCCGCTCCCGGAGCCGTCCGGGCACCGCCGGCGCTGCGGCAGCCTCATTAAATACCATTACGTGCCACTGACTTCAAAGGGCCGGTGAGGAGCGGCGGGAGCGCGGGGCCGGCTGCGGGCGCTGGGGCAGCGGCCCCGGGGCAGCCCCGGCCGCCTCCCGCCCGCGGCCCCGGCGCTGCCCATCGCGGCTCCCCCGGCCCGGCTCGGCTCGGCCCGGCCCGGCCCGGGGCACGCAGCGCCCAGGGGTAGCAGCGAAGTGGTTAATCAATACCAGGGCTGCAGGCAGAGAGGAGGGGCGGGGTGGAAGGGGGATAAAAAATGCAGAAAGGAAGGAAATGGAGGGAGTGAGAATTAGACTCACTATAAAACCTCCTCATTCTGATTTACAAAAGAGGGAGGGGGGAGAGATGGGGGACGAGTAAAGAGGGGGGGAAGAAAATGTGAGCCGAGGAGCACAATGCCCCTCTTTCCTGTAGCGGGGGTCTGTGCCGGGCTTTGGGCTAGGGATGGGTTTAACTGCGGGTCCGCAGCCGCGCTGGGATCCGGGGGCAAAAGCACATCAATGTAAAACCGACGGAATTAAACTGATTTTTGCATTAGCTGCGTCCCCTTTTTTTTTTTTTTTTTTTTCCCTCTCATCCAATCCCTCATTCATAACTCGCATTTAGTGACTGGTTTTCTCATTGCCGCTCCCCTCCCTCTCGGACACTGTCAAGTCGAGCACAAGAGCCTGCTTTGTAGAGGTTTGATCAGGAGAGAGCTGAGCTCTTTGGGCTGGCTGCATTTCGCTTACGTTCAATCACTTTTGAAGCTATCGATTGGATGTGTTTATGGAAACATGTAAGGTATTTCTGGCCATCTGCTAGCTAGGAAATTATTAAGATTATTTATTTTTAGTGAAAGGTACGAGATTTCTCTGCCTTTCTTGTTTTCAATCCTGCAGATAGGAAAATATCCTGAAGAAAATATTGCATTTTTATCACATTAAAACGATTGTTTGGTCTAAATAAAGATGTGGTTGGCGGGAATGACTTTGGGTGCATTTTAAACTTTTAGAAATCGTTTCTGACAGCTTTTAAATTACTAAAATGTTTTGGGGGATGCCTTTTTGTTATGAATAGTGCTTTTGTTTTTGTTTGGGGTTTTTTCACTTAAAAAACCTTTAACAAGTTGCATTTGTTGAAAAACTGTAAGAATCTGGGGAAATAAAGGAACAATTTGGATTTCAGTGATATGTAGACACATATGTCTGGAGAAGGATATGCATTCATATAATAATTTTAAACTGTTTTATTCTCATGTGTCTGAATGAAAGCCCATTCAAAGAAAACTTTTTTTCTTTTTTCTTTTTTTTTTTTCCTTTTCTTTTTTTAACTCCTTGGGTAAAAATATGGGAATAGTGAAATCTCCTGTATTTAAGGGGCAAGTTTTAGATTAATTCAAATCAGTGTTTAAAAAAAGGATCCACTTAATTTTTCATGTTAGTGTGTTAAAACAGAAAAAGTCAAAGTAGCTGTACTAAATGAGAAGAGAATTACAATTTCAGCTGATCTCAGAGGGGACTTCAATTTTCAGCCCCTCTAAAGGAGTGGTACTAATTTTTTGAAGTTGAAGCAAACCAAAAGTCCAGTCTGTTTAAGTTTAAACATGAATAGTCAATGCTGCCCTGTGAACACTTTATGAATCTATCTGTTCCTGTCTCCCATGGAGTTTTATCAATTAGTTTTGAATCCAACCTTATAGTTTCATCCACAGAAGCAAATATTTGCAGCTAGGGAGCTGGGAATAAAAGACAAAACACAAACCCCAAATCTATGCTTCCTATATGTAGCAATCGCCCACAAGAATGAAATTTAATTTATAACTGCTTCTGTAAATATCTTTGGAAACTTCTGTGAAATTTTCCTTGCCCTCCTCTCTTCTCTTTGTTTCTGCCTGTCACCCACACCCACAAAGCATATGCATGTTCAAGACCTAATTAGGAGGGGTTTATATGAGTTTGTACATGTGTTTTCACACAGACAGTAACGGTGGAGCGTGTTACTGTGCTGCTCGTGTGGGACTGCATTAACCTTGCAGATGGGGAGAGTATTATGAAAGAAATCGTAATTAATAGCATTAAGAAGCTGATTAAAATAAAAAACGCGTTATTGCAGCGGGGGTCTCATTAAGGAATAGTCATGCCTGTCTGCCACAGATTTAAGAACTTTCAGCCACAAGGCCTTGAACTGAGGCAGCTCCAGTTTAAGCAAACGCAGCAGAGACTCCACCCCCAGTGACATCAGATTGAGTTACACTGCAAAAACACCCCAAGATCTGGAGAAAAAAAAAATCAGCTTTTCTCCCTCCCCTCCTTGATGTTTAAAAATTATAAAAACGCCATTCTTCTCCAGCATTGGACAGTTGCAAGGAGCCCTTCTTGAAAGCAAACTAACAGCAGAACAAATGTCTTTCCTCAGCCCTCCTTTCCAAAGGGAGGGGAGAACACAACTGCACATTTGCAGCAAAACGCCACCAAAAAAACCCCAAAAACAAACAAACAAACAAACAAAACCCCAACCAAAAATCCAAAGAATTCCCCAGTGTCCCCCAGCCCTGAAACACAAAAATCGAATCAATGAATCCAGCATTACAGCAGAGCAATCCTCCGTTCACAGAGCAGGAAGGAGCCCGTGGAAAGGGCTGTGGCACACAGTGACAGATCTGGGACTGGGGACAGAGGGTGGGCAATGGGGATCTTTCATTGATTTTTTTTGCAGTTTGTTCAAAGTTAAACTGACGAACCCGTTTGGAGTTTGCTGTAAAGTTACACATTTTTCATGTAAACATCCAAGGCAGTTGCCTTTCTCTAAGATGTGTCATTTCCTGTGTAGCTCTAATAATATATTAAGTAAAGGGATAGCAATGAATTTACATATTTACATATGTATAGACGCTGTGCATAAGAAAGATAGCAGCACGTTGTGTAGATACAACAGCAGAAATCGGCAGAAAACATGCTGTTAAAAAGTTTGGGAAATGACCACACTGAAATAAGAAACAGGCTTCAAATATTCTTGGCATTCAAGACAAGGCTGGCAAGGAAAGGTTTACAGAGAAGTGTGTGGGACAGGAAAGGCTCAATGTTTAAAGATTCGGGGAGGTGATGTCATGCTTAGGACACAGGTCACCAAAAAGAGCTACAAAACCAACTTAGTTCTTACCTGCTCCCCACGGGCTCTATTTTACTCTGAATCGTGCAATGCTAAACGTGTGGCAAGGCATAAGGAGACTCTCTGGCGACTGATAGTGGGCTGAAGGAATTAACTGCAGGGATATAGGGGCTCACCTTTGCTCCAGGAAGGACATCTTTCTTTTTGCTGTAAGATATCTACATTTTTTTTTCCCCAAGCAGAAAAGTGTCAAACCCACAAAGGAAGCGATATAATTAGTGCTGGTCCCTACTACAAACTCGGATCTCTGAAGAGAGACCAGTGCAGCTTTTCAAATGTCTACCATTTTGAAATCAGAAAAACATTTTCTAACAGACAGAAGAATCCCTCTTGAATCCCCCCTGGCCCTTTTGAATTCACGCCCTGCCTTACATCAAACGCTTTTTTGCTGATTAACTGCACAATCAGGTCCCTGCAGATCAGGGGAAGAATGGAGAAGAGAAAAGCAACCTCTTTTCCAGAGAACAATACCATTATTTCAGCTCCATTGGACAGGAATGTGTGATTTCACAGCCCACTGCCCTTCTCTCCCATCTCCAAAAACACTGCCAGAGATCCACTGCTCCAAGTCCCCACCCATTAGTACCCAGATCCAGCATTTACAACTTGGGTTCAATGTTTGTGCGTGGGGGGCTACACACATATATGCATACATATATGGAGAAAATATCCAAATCAGAACCAACTCTCAAGCCCAAGAATAGATACAAAGGAAGTTTAGTTTATTTTTAAAAATAGCTAATATCTTTCTTATTGTATAATGTAAAATATTAGTTCACACGGACACAAGTTATATTTTTGGGTTGGATTTGGTATGAAGGTGGTGAACAAATGAAAGGAAAGGATATTTTAAAATTAAAATAATGAAACAATTTAGAAAGAAATACACTTTGTTTTGTTCTGTTTTTAAAGACAGGTAACTTAATAAAGTGGCAGTAAATGCAGTTGAAATAAATAATAACAAAAAAAGCCCTTCATACCCACAGAAGTGTATGAAAGTTTAGTGCTTTCTCACTCAGTTTGCTGATAAATTGTTCTCACTGATGTCTGGAAACATTTCCATGTTACAAACATCTGTTGAAATCAATTGTTGAAGAACTGAGGAACTATGTATTTGGAAGGGGAAGCAACTGCACGGTCGTGAGTTTGTTAGTTAACAATACGGCAGAAACCTTCCCAAAAAAGAGACTCACCAAGACCTTTCCCTGTGAGAGGGGCTCTCATAGTCAATGACTCTCTCAGTCTTTTTTGATTAATGTTTCAACGATTCCTGTGTTCTACAATTTGCAGGGCAAAAAGAGAAATGCTAGAGACCTTCCCTCCCTAGCCCTTAAACTTTGATATCTCCTAATTTCAGCTCAACCGCGCGTACAAAAGGAAAAGCTCTTGTCATGAAAGTGCACTGAAGTGACCTGTTGTATTTCAGTCGGTCACAATTAAATCCCCAGCTTGGCTCAGCCCGCGGCGGCGGGAGGAGCGGGAGGGGAGCGCGGCCGTCCAGGGCGCTGCCCGCCGCTCCGGGAGGGAGCGGAGCTGCCTCCCCCGTGGGCTCGCACCCACCGAGCCCTCCCCGCCACCGCTCCCCACCCACTGCAATAATTGCTAGTCTAAATTTGACTAATTTAGCGGTTTGTTTTGCCCGGGCAGAGGTTGCTTTTCTAATTGCGGGAAAGAGGTCCAGCTTTGAAACCGAAATAGACACGAAATAGTTGCAACCTCTTGGGCAGAGCAGCGCCCACCCCCATCCCCCCCCACCCCGACCACACCTCTCCGATCCGGGACGGCTGGGGATCAGTTTTGTTCCCCCAACACCAGCACTGCAGAACAAAAGAGAGAAAATAATATTTGCTCAGGTCCCCCCTCTGTTCGCCTTTGATTTATCTGTTTACAACCGGGACCCCCTCAGTTGAAACAAAAAATCAATGAAAATGTAGTTGGAGAAAAGGCGGGCAAACTACTGAAAAAAAAAAAAAAATTGTGAATGGAAGAATGTGTTTGTGCATTCATTGTTAAAATAAAGAGCGTGCCGTGACGTGGCCGCCGGGGCGCCAATGGGCGGCGGGGTAATATTTTTAAACATCCTCCCCGGGAGCCAATGGCCGAGGCGGTGGCAAAGACTAGCGCAGGGCCGGGCCAATGGCGGGGGAGGTATGCTAATGAGGAGTTGGTCAGGCAGGAGCTGAATGTCAACTAGTCAAAGATGGAGGCTGGAGCGGGGAGGCCATGAGGTTGGTACCGGAGGATTTGCCCACGTTCGGATCGATCAGGGACCCGCGCCGAGGCGCGCCCGGGGCGGCGGCGGCGGGAGGCGGGCGGGGGGCCGCGGAGCCGCGCCGCTCTCGCCGCCTCTTTTGCGCCTCTTTTGGCAACTTTCCCCCCCGCGGCGCGGGGACCCGTCCGTCGTCCCTCCCGCCGCCAGGTACCGCGCGGGGCCCGGGGCCCGCCGGCCCTGCCGCCGCCCGCGGCCGCATCCGCCCGCCCGGGCGGAAATGGCGGGAGCGCGGGCCCGGGGGGGCTTGGGGTGCCGGGGGGCGCGGCGCTGACAATGGCCCGCGGGGCGAGCGGCGGCGGGACGGGGCCCGAGCGGCGCCCCCCGCCCGGGGCAGCGAGGGCGGCGGGGCGGGGGGACCCGGCGGGGAGCGCGGGGCCGGAGCGGGGGAGGGGGAACCGCTTGACGGCGGCGCCCCTCGCCCACCTCCCGTGCTGAGGCTCCCCGGCGGGGCCGTGCCCTTTCCGGAGAGGTTTCCCCGCGGAGCGGGCGGTGCGGGAGCCCTTTCCTCCCGCATTGTAAGTGTGGCGATTCCCCGAGTTGAAGTTTGGCTGGTCGGTTTGCGTTCTGGCGTGCGATCGATACGAGGTGTTGAAAGCAGCGGGCGGCCGGAGCCGAGGGCGGCAGCGGGGCTGGGGATAAAACTCGGGAGCGGCAGGAGTGGGGAATGGGCTCCTGTGCCCGCCGGGAGCGGAGCGGGGAGCGGGGACGGCACGGAGCGCATCGCCCGTGCGCCGAGAGCGCCGGGAGAGAGACGAGTGCCGGCGGGCTGGGCTGGAAATCTCTAGATAGTGGTGAGCCTTTTTTTTTTTTTCTTTTTTTTTTTCTTTTTTTTTTTTTTTGTCCTTTTATTCTTCTGAAACATTTCACCTATGCAAACACTCCTGGGAAACTGAGTGGGATCCCACGAATGAAATTCCTGTCTCCGGAGCCGAGCGCTCCCTCCCCACCCCCAGCTCGCGCGAGGGCTGTTTCACGGGAGGCTGCTGCCCGCTTTCATTGTGCCACAGCGCTCCTCGTGCAAAATACTACTCACATTTTTAAACGTAGCAAAACTCCTATCTGTCTCGATACCACGTAGAACTGTTTGCTGAAAGATCCTGTTTTAGAAGCTCCCTCTTTTTTTTTTTTTTTTTTTTTTTTTTTTTTTTTTTTTTTGCTAAAACCCCCAAAGAGCGAGGCAATAAGTCACATGCTATCTCCAGCCAGTATTTATATTGGCTTAATATTTAAATCTCGTAAAAGTAATGCTTTGCTTAAATAGTCCAGAGTTTTTGCAATAAACCAGGGTGCGCAGCCCAAAGTGTTTCTTTGGCATTCTTGCACTTTGCCCCAATTCCGCTCCGTTTCCCTCCAGTGTGTGGTCTTTGAGTTGTGTAAGGAAAGCTCGTACCCTCAAACACAGACCTGGGGCTCTGGAATTTAAAAAAAACTTCCTAAGGTTTAACGCAAATTCTTTTAATTTTCTTTTTCTTTCCTTCTTTCTCTCTCTTTCTTTTTTTTTTTTTTTTTTTTTTTAACATCTCCAAAATAGCCTGGTTTCTCGATTAGGGGTAAATTTTTGTTAAAAAAAAAAAAGGTGAAAAAATTAAAATGAAGGGAGGAAACAATAATGATACAATTAAAGATCCTAATTGGGTTGGGACATTTCTAAATCAATTGGCTTTGTGTTAACACTAGTATGATAAAGTGACAACCGGAATTCGTGTAGTGTATTTTCTCACTCAGCCCCAACTCCCCCAGAACCGAATTAGTTTAATTCATTTTAGAATTTGGTACGATTCTTGTCTATGCATTTCATGGAAAGTTGTTTTCAAGTTTGGATTTCTTTGCATAGAATTTCTTTGCATTGTTTGAAATAAAATAATTTTGTAATTCCTTAAGTGATTCTTATTTAACAAATAGTTACATTTTCCATCTTTAAGTTTGAAATTGTCTAGAGAAACAAATGGTAAACAGTTTGAGCCTAAAAACTAAGTTGACTTTTAAATGTTACTTATTGCTAAAATTATTTGGAATGTCTGATTTGTAATGATTAACTGATGTTTTCTCCTTCCTACCCATATATTCTTTTTGAAAAAGGAAAAATTACAATAGTTATGTTTTCATGATGCAAGTAGGTGATTTTTAAAGGTCTCTCACTGCTGGATGGCAGTTGTTTTGAAAGCTTGTTTAGATGCCTCTAAAGTAGCAAGATTCATTAGCAATTAGAAGTGAATAATTTAAGGTACTAGAAGCATGTATGTAATAAATACCAATTATTTTAACAGCTGATTCAGATGGAAGCAAGAGAAGGGATATTAACTTATCGTCCATTGTGACTTTTAGTTCATTACACCTACTTTTGTAAAATACTGGGGTACTAAAATGCAAGCAGGACAATCCCAGTTCTGGTATTTGCTTTCACATGCTCTGATGCAGTATATTTGCTATTGATAAGGGAAAAAAAAGTCCCTAAAGCAAGCTTATCTAAATTCTTGCTGAAGTTAATTGAAGAAGCAGTTGTGAAATATTAAAATCTAATTTTAAAAAATGACACTGATTCAATGTGATTGTTGAAGAAACTCCTTTTTTTTTTTTTTTAATGTAACAAATTTGTTTTAGTCTAAAACATGCACAGAAGCCATCACTTGGAGAAGTTTCTAACTTATTTATGATTTATTTTGGAAAGTCTCTGAAGTATGCTGTTGTCCAGAGCCCTTTTTCTGTTGTACTACTGGCAATTATGATGAGCAGTGCAATATTAAAAGGGCATTGGCTGGCAGAAACATGACCCCCTTTAGCAGCCCACCCTCTTCAGAGTGGGCAAACAACCCTAAAATAGATGCCTCCTCCAGTGTATTTATGCACGTGTGTGAAATGAGGTTTTCTACTTGTGGGAGTGGTTTTAAATAAGGAGAGAGATTCTGGGTTATACATTTTTATGTGTCTGTCTATAGAAATGGGCTGGAATAATTTAAACATCCTATTTCAGACATAAGCTCCAAACATTTCTGAGAGCTTTCAAGGCATCCCATTACCTGCTTTGTTTACCAATAGCTTGTGAGTAATTAGTTACTAATTTCTACACTCTTTCATACAATATCTACACTGATTTTTTTTATGATTTCCTTATAGTTTTTCCCCTTAGAGAAACTTTCTCCTATATGTTTAATGTGGTCCCCTATCGATGTCTACAGGGATTTAATGCTGTTGATTTCTTTCTAACAATCTGTGGTGTTTATGTAGTAATTTTTGAGTGGTCACACACACAGATATGTGTGAGATTGAAGCACAGGCACTAGGTATTTTTGTACGCAGGTCTCATCATTTCTGTAACATTTTCCACAGCAAATCAAAGCACTGTGTATTTATACCATTCTATATATACACACCACGCCCCCCAGGCTTTTTCATCTGTACTGGTCAACCATTATAAAATCACAGCACAATTAAGAAAACTTCTGAAGGCACAGGAAAGGGTTGGCACTTTCTGTGATTTATTTAAATTGTCTAGTTCAGATTCATTGACTGACCAATTTGGGTTTTATGGAAGCACATACGTTTGGGGATACTGAGTTATGTCCCTTCTTGTGTTATTCTCCATTACAGTAGAAAAATATTTGATTGTATAAAACCTTTATAACGTACCATGCCTAGATATGCTGGGCATGTAGCAGAAAACTTGAATGGTTTGTTTAACAAGCCATACTAACAGTGGTCTTTTTCAATCTCTCCCTTTTTTCCCTCTCTTTCTGTCATTTTTTAAACTAACTTTTTGTTGTCTTTTTTTTTTTTTTTTTTTTTTTACCTTGTCTAATTACGATTGCAAATAAACTTTGTCATGCAGAGTTTTATTGGGGCTAAACATAAAAACGTTATTGTGGTTAACACTGTAATGTAACAGTCCCTTACAAAAGGATGCAGGGACAGCTGTGCAGAACGTGACAGTGGCTGCTGGTATCGCTGGCTCTGACAATGTTGCACTACTGTCTGCACAAATAAAGCAGTGCAATAATATTGTCAAAGCATTTGGTTCCAGTCCTAATACATCCTTTATGATCAGTTACTGTTGCACACCCAGCCCCTGACATTATGGCATTCTGTAGTTATTTAATGCATTTTAGTAGGGAACCAGCCCCCTACTCCGATTTCTTCCCTCCACCACAAAGGCTCAAACGAGCATTAAAATGCCAAGATCATGTAGAAGTTGCTTTAAGAAATCCCTGCCCTTGTGTTTTGTTTGTTTATTTTGTGTTTGGGTTGAGTGGTCTGTATGGCAACTCCTTGGGTTTTGTTCCCCATTTTGACTGTTTCAGTGTACAAAATGGATTGCCCTTTCTGCCACTAGCTTGGGTTTGTGTGTCCAAGTTGTAAAATAAAAAGCTGGCCTATTCACATTTTAAAGCCCTCTTGTCCTCCTTTAGAGCAATCACCACCTTTAAAAATATCCTGACCAGCTCTGAATATTTTCTTCCTTCTCCTCTAGAATTTAGGGGTTTATGAACCAAGGATGTTACTGTTGTGTACAGAATTCAGTGACTTTAATATATACCCATGTATTTACAGACAATTTAATTTTTGCTTCCTATTGATGTATTTTTCAAGTTCCATCGTATTTCACTTTTAGAGAAATTACTGTTAAGATTAAAGGAATATTGATACCTTCATTTTAATTTAAAAAAAAATAGTACAAGATACCTAAATAATAATCAATAGGATTTGAAAGACAATCTGTCCCTACGCTCCCCAATAGCAACGTGGAGCGAGGCTGAGAGACGTGAGGATGATGTAGGCCTAGGAACAGGAACACTGCATTCAGAATTGATCTTTAAATAACAATATGTTGGTGACTGTCACTCGCGGTGTAGTTGGAGGCAGATGTGGTATTTTCGCTTGCAGCTGCTAAGAAAGGGGTTTGGAGGGCTGGGGGATGGGACCTTCCTCTCTCTCTCTTTTTTTTTTCCTGAAGCCTTGAGCTGTTACCTTGGGAGCAAAGGGTGGGGGTGGGGAGAGCCGTCATATTGGAAATCAAATCTAGGTAAACGAGTGCTTTCAGATTGCACTGCACATCCCAAGCCAGGCCGGGATGTGCTGGTGAGCAAGCCATGGGGAGGCAGAAAATGGAGGACCACATCCTGAGGGGGGGAGCGTGGCCCATTTTAGACAGTTGAGGAGAAGCCGAATCCTCAATAACGCACTCCAGTTCTCCAGTGACCGAGGGAGCAGACAAAAGACACCTTTTCAGCCCTTCTGTTTCTGGGGTGAGCTGAAGGCTGTGTCCCTTTCACGGCCAGAGGAGAAGGCTAAGCCTCCATGCCTGAACCGGAGGCATGGTGCTGGTGGCCCATGCGGTGCATTCCCAGGCCCAGTGGAGGTAACTCGAGCCGGCATGGCTCCCTTTCTCTAGAGCTTTTCTTTTCATCCATCTCTGCACTGTAGCATGGTTGCCATTTTTGTGTGCGTTATGGAACGGGGAGGCCTATTTAGCTTTGGCACTTCCCCCTCTTCTTCCTACTAATTCTTAATGAATTAGATTATTGATTAATGAAGACGTAGAAAAGAGTGAAATCTCTGAGGGATTTGTTAGGGGGTTTCTTCCCCCCTCACCATCAATAGGAGTGCAAGAGTGACCAGAGCGGGCGCACGAGGGGCCCTTTGCAGCCCCTGGCCAGGGAGGACGGGAAGGAGGGTGGACCAGCGAGGAGCTGGAAGCCACCCTGGAGCAGGGCAACGCTTTGTTCTCTGTGTGTGTGTGCGCTCTGTGAGCCCATCAGCGAGTGGAAATAAGTGTTAGTGAAAGCCTTGGTGGGGCTGATGCTGGGCTGTAAGATGGCCTCTCAGACATGTGAGCCTGCCTTGTTTGGAGGTGGAGAAATCACAGGGGGAATAGATGCATAGTTATTTTCCTGTATGAAGTTATGTCTTTAAAAATAATATGGTCACTACGCTTCAAAACCTCCCCTGGGCGTGGGGGGAATTTGAGGCGTGTGATACAGGGAAAGGCCTGTGTGATGACAAGGACCTTATCCCATTCGGAGAGGGACAGCCTTCTGAGGGCTCCTGGCACTGGCTGGGGCAGTGGAGCCCACAAACGCCCTTTGCTGAGCGCCAGCTCTATGGAAGGCAGCCCCCAGGGGTGTGAGGGCAGAGGACGGGGTTCCCTGCAGATTTAGGCTTGGGATGGAGGTTACACATTCCAAACCCTCCCTTCCCCACTTTTTTTTTTTTTTTTTAACCCTGCCTGGCTGAGGAATGTAACAGCAAAAAAAAAAAAAAAAAAAAAAAGCACTGGAGGAAAGAAAAAAAAAAAGAGAGGGGGGATTCGGAAGCAAAGGCCCCTTCAGGAGTCTGTATTTGTGCAAGGGAAACCATTTGCATGTGTGTGGAGATGCCAGAGTTTGTCTCCAGTTGGGTCGGAGGGGGAGGGCGCGGGAGGAATGCGGGGAATCAGGTCGGGCTGCGGGGGGAAGGGCTCCGGCAGAGCCTCCATCCTGTTGTTGCATAAACTTGTTAAAAGAACCCCTCCTCTGTGGAGGCAGCACACATAGGGTATTAGTGTGGTGGAGGAGGCCAGACCTGCGCCCTCGCTACACAACCAATTGGAGCGGAAAGTGAAATCAGATGGTTTAAGTTTTCAGAGGGATTTTTTTTTCTTTTTTTTCTTTTCTTTTTTTTTTTTTTTTTTCAGGGGGACTTTTTGAGTCATTGCATTGAGTGCTAGATCCGTGTTAAGGTCGCTCCTGCTCTGGCCGCTCTTGGGTGGTTTGGGGAAGGGAGGCGGCCGGGCGGGGGCAGGAGGTGCCGCTTCCCCTCGTGCCGTGCCACTGGCCCCGGCGGCTGAACCCGGGCCTGGGGCCCCGCGCAGAGACCCCACCCCTGCCCCCGCGGGCATGGGCGGCCTGGGGGCAGCTGGCTGTGTGAGGACGGGAGCCTGGCCCTTGCCGTGGAGGAAAGAGTTCTTTGGGGGACCTCACGATCAGCCCCACATGTTCTCTTCCCCAGCCAAGGCAACTACAAGGCCTTTCCACTTGCCCTGTACAGGCAGGGCCAACGGTGGGATCGGCACTTCCAGGGTGATAGTATTTAGCCCTATTTTCCTCATGCATTTAGTCCCACAAGTCGTCTTTTTTTTTTTTTTTTTTTTTTTTTTTTTTTTTTTTTTTCCGTCAGACAGCAGAGAGCTGGTAAACACCATGCAGAAAAGCCGTATTGTGGGGTTACAAAGTCTGGGCTGTTTAAGGAGCTCTGTCATTCCTTTTAATGGAGCTCACTGACGCAGATCTGGGTTCTGCCAGCCGAGGAAATATTGCTGCTGAGAAAAGGGTTATTGAAACCCACAAACTAAATATTATGAACAAGAATCAAATGGCAGGACATTCTGGAGTGTAATCCCTCCTGATTTCAGGAGAAGGGGAATGTATTGGTAAGTGGCTGTGGGTGACAGAATCCCTGAGCTCGGTGGGTGAAACACACTTGGGAAGGTGATGTTTTCAGAGAGGATTATCAACCCTTACTCTCCGGAGTCTCACACCTGGACAAGTTGACTCTTGCATGGAAGCAAGAATCCCCTTTTTCTCTGGACAGATTTGTACAAACTTGCTAGATAGACTTAAGGAGCCAGGACTGGAATGCTAAGAATTTTCTCTCTCTCTCTCTCTCTCTAAAAAAAAAAAAAAAAAAAAAAAAAAAAAAAAAAAAAAAAGCAACACTTCCCAGTTTTAAAACAATGATAAAATTATTAAATAGGATGGAAAACTCTAAATCAACTTTCAGCCTACAGCTGTTTAAAGTGTTTGCTTTGACCTTTGGTGATAGTGTCAATTCCACTGCAGAAAATATATTGTAAACTATATAATGTATTTAATTGCAAGATGTCTTTTAAATGGTCTCCTTTCCTCAGGCTAAAGAACTGGCTGTGACCAGGGAAACAAGGCCGGACTGTGCCCTTCTGTGTTTTGTGAGACTGTAACTGAGATGAAAATTTTAAAAAACTGCTTGCCCCGAGTGGCATCTTTAACCACAAGAGAAATAAACAAACAAAACAGCAACAAAGGGGAGTAGAAATGGCTCCCTATGCTAAACCAGGGAAGGCAAGGTCTGATCTCAAAAAGAGCAGAGGCCTCTCAGCTCACTACTTTATTTATCCCAAGGCTTCATCGTAAGGGCACCTCAGTCTATTTGTCTCCTAACATCAGAAAAAGGGGACTAAACACATAGCAAAGGCTCCATTGCAGTAAGATTCCCTCACATGCACTGCCAAAAAGAGAGCTTCCATTATTGAGCAATATATAAAGTGTTATTTCCATACTAGTCTGGGTGACATTTCCATTTAGTTTCTATAACTGTGATTAAAGGCAAGAGAGGTTTCTAAACATATCTAGAGATGCTGAGCCTCACAGTGTATAAATAGCATGCATTTCATAATCTCGTGTTTAAACGTTTATTTTAAAATAACCCCCATATACATTCCAGTGAGTCTCCCTGCTATAGGACATAGTGCAACCCAGGCTTTGCATATCGTTTGCAAACTAGGTGGAATACTATTAGAATACTACTGAAGGCTGATTCAGTCTTTATTTTTCCTGTTTTGTTAAAAAAAAAAAAGGCAAGGTGTGGGGAGGCCTGTGCCAATACACCACTTAGAGATAAGAACATTTTTTTGAGACACATCTAGGCTCTCAGCACAGATCCAGAAACATAAAGTAACTTAATTGCCTTTGCTTGGAACTTGCTGATGACGTTTCTAATTACATCCCTTACCCTCCCCTGCCAGTTGTAGCTTCTGCAACTACTGAAGTATTTAAGTTGTGAGGAAGTCGTCAAATTGTGCTTTCCCCCACACTATCCATGCATCAGTAACATCACTTCATGTGCAGATTATGTGTTTCCACTGTAAACTTGCCAGTAGGTTTCTCTCTTGGGCCACTGGAGAAGTGAAATTGTGTGTATTATGTCTGAGTCTTGTTTGAGATAACATCGAGGCTGAAGAGTGGAAAAGACATGGTAAACAATAAACAAAATAGACTGGACGGGAATAGATGGAAAGGTAAGGCTGAGCCTAGTTGCATCTTTTTTTTATGTTCTCAGTCCAACTGGATGTCTAGGTTACAGGGATTGTTGAGAAGCAATAGCAGGATTAAACCTGAGGTTTTGCCAAGGTTAAAAGAATACAGAAGTTTGATAAAACTCAATTCTCAGCTGCTTTCAGCAATCTTTGTGAATATGGCCTTTTAATTAGTGTGAGCAAAGATTTAATATAAATAAATAATGTGGAAAAAAGATCCCTGTTTTCTTCCACAGGCATCACAAAGGATGGGGAGAGGGAGGGGTTGGGACAGATTGGAGATTTTGATTATTGGGCATTAGAAAAAACCAAACGCTGAATGGAGCTTGCCTAGTTCCTTTTTCTTTGGCAAGTGAGGCAGCATCAAAGAGGATGGAGGGCTGCCTCACACCAGCATGCCAAAAGCTGGGGACCTCTAATGGCAAAGACCAGATCAATGTGGCATGGATAAATTAGCCGGGAATCCATGAATTAGAGGATTGTCCCTTCATTACACTCTTCTTTAATCCACTGGAAAGCGACTGAGGAAAGAGAAGCCTAATGTGTCAAAATCATGACCTGGTTTGGGATGGCCTGGGAATGAAATTTCCTTCCCCTTCCTCTGGACTCTCAAGTGTTCCTACATGACAAATGTGCTGGGGCAGGTTAACTGGGAGCCAGAGTGCAGAGGAAGAGTCTAGTTGGCAAAGCACCCCTGAAGCTGGAGGTGTCTCAGCCCTTCCCTGGGAGTAATTTCCGTGGCTGTTAGTGTGTTCAACACTAAGCCAGCCCCAGCTGAAGATTATGCCTTCCAGCCTTGGACAGAAAAGGTGCTGGGGAGGGGGAAGAGAAGAAAAAGCCAAACAAAACAAGCTAGGGCAAAACACGCGTGCGTCTCCAAACACTGTTTAACCTGTGTGCATAAATGTGAAGTCAGTGCTGGAGAGCCAGCCCTGGAGATCCTGTTTTGCTTTCTAATTTTTGGTGTGTACTTAATCCCGTGATTTCCAATGAAGGGAGGGATATTTAAAACACTGGGCTCTCCAAGTAGGACAGCCCTAGAAAGGAAGTTCTCTGAGGGCTTGATGCCTGTTACTAAGAGGCTCAAAATACAACTATCAGTTAATCAAATAAATAGCACTTCCCAGCCTCTGACAGCTAGGCAGCTAATTGACTGAGGCTATTAATAAAGGAGCGAAATTTACATAGAAGAAAGTGAGAACTGGGGATGGAGGTACAAAAACCTGGATAAAATCCGTACTGGAGTTAAATCTGTCCTGGGAAAAAGGGGTAGTGCCCGTGCACAGATTCTGTGGGTCAGAGATTTACTCCATTCCTGCGTCCCCACTCTCCCAGGAGCACATGGTGCTGTGATCCACAGGGGCAGTACACTGCTTTCTAACTTTTTACCCCTTCCCCATTTGCAGGCATGGAATGAAGCTCCCTCCAGTCACCTGCTGCAAGACACATTATCCAGCTTCCTAACCTTAAGGATGAGACCCTATCAATATTGCCTCTGCTTTTGTGATCAGGGTAGTAGTGCAATATTGCTTATAGGGTCTTTTCTTTTGAGGGTTATTCTTCATGGAGAGAAGAAAGCCACAGCAGGAAAAAATAATCCCATGTGCCCACCGAGTTAAGGGAAAAGTTGTGAAATGCTGAGGTTTGTTAGATAGGCGAGTAATTGTACAGAGATGTTATTTGTGACAAATAATCGTGCTATTCTGGTGACTCAGGTTGTGAGTAATGGGCATATTTTTGATGCTATCACAGGATTCAAAACAGCCTCGTGTTTAAAACACAAGCAGTGATTGAAACCAGAGAAACCCATCATGGTTCCTTTTTAAAATAGTACGAGTTCTGAGACGTTTGAAGGGTGTCTATATTGCATACTGATGTAAACACCCACCAAAGGATGGGAGGAGATACATTGCCATACTTGCTGTTTCTGTGCCTGATCCCAGCCCGAAAACCAGCGTGGTGCAAAGCAGAGCACAGCACAAAGAGCCCGAGGCTCTAATCCCAATAACCTGTGCGAAACAAAGCTCATGCCTCTGCCCGGCGAGTGCGGCCCGCCGGGCTCCGCGACCGTGCCCCGCACCCGGGGCTATTCCAAGGTCGGGCGGCGCAGCGGGGCCGGGCACTGCCTCCGGCCCTTCCCGAGAGCTGCACTCTGAGGTACGTGGGAACGGAGCGGGGATGGGGGTGTTAAATCTCCTCTCCGCTTTGTGAGGATCAGCTGGGGGCTGACAGCAGCCGGGATGGCCGAGTGGGTGGCCCTGCCTTCCATTTCAGGTGGTCCCCGCGGTCCCTTTCGGGACCTCAGGGGCCCAGGGAAAGGGGTGGTGGGAGGGGACTGAGGGCCGGATCAGGGCGCGGCGGAGCAGCCGCTGCCGCGGGGCCGCTGCCGCGCGTCTCCCCGGGGCGGCCGGGCTCGACTCGCCGGCCCGGCGGGGTACGGGCAGGGCCCGGAGCCGTACTACGGGGCCGTGCCCGCTGCCTCCCCCGTTGTACGGCTGCCGCTGCCCTCGGTTTAACACTCCCTCCCCGAACTGCCCCCTCCAGCATCATTCCAATGGGAGGCGGCCGGCTCGGGGACAAAGCCAGGATCTTCCCACCCCACTCGGGCTCTCCCTTCGTGCCCCCAGCCCGGCAGCCGCCGCAGCTGCTGTGCCAGCGCTGGGACCACCGGCCGGGCTGCCCCTCTTTCCCTGTTGCACTACTGTCACGGTCGCAGCGAGCAGTGCAATAATGAAAGGGCGTCAGTGCGCCGGGGAGCGGCGAGAGCCGGGGACGAGCCGGTGGCAGCGAGCGGGGACGGGACGTCCCGCCGCCCCCCGAGAGCCACCTTAACGGGGCGGAGGGGATTCACACGACACTGACGGACGGACTTTGGTTGTGCAACTTTCTTTGTTTAAGCACGCAGCGGCGGAGAGCGTGCGCGCAGGGGCAGGGCAAGGTGAGCGGCTCCGCGCACCGCTTGCCCCGGTCCCGCCGCCGCTCCCCGCCCCGCCGGCCCCGGCCGCAGAGCCTGGGACAGCCCCTCGGCTGTACCCCGCCAACACCAAATAAATAAAGTGACCCCCGAGTCCCCTGTCCCTGCTTTTTCTTCCTGGGGGGTTTCTTGCAGGTCAGCATCCCCTCCTGCCTCCCTGGCAGCCCCTCGCAGATAAAAATCCCCTCGACGAGTTTTTGCCCTGCGATCCGGTGTGCTGCTCACCCGTTTGGTCTCGTGGGGAGAGGCCGAAAATGCGAATAGGAAACGAGCGTCTTCCTTCACTGTGGAGCCTGAAAAACTCGAGTCGTGCCCTAGTGCTGGGTTCAGCCACGGGGAAGCACGGGTAGGGAAGTGAGTGTGGGGCGGGAGGGGAAGGGATTGCAATAATGGAGATGAGAACAGTGCTTTGCATCTGGGAGCTGTGCTGGGAAGGCCAGGAAATAGCCCTTTGATTATTAGTGGCCATGGCGAAATGGATACTTCTATGAAAGAGGGCTGGGGAGGGGTATTTCCTTAGCAAAGGACCTTTCTGCTCTGGCCTTTTGAACCTGTGCTTCTCCCTGGCACTATTTCTGCTTCATCATGACTTTTTGCAGAGGAAGGTGAGTGCAGAAAGGCTGGCTGTCGGAGAGGGATGCAATCTAATCCTGATGAAAAGGCTTTTACAGTCTATGCTTCATTTCCTATTTCTTTTGGGTTCTCTCTATCTTCCATCCCTCACATGCACAAGCAGATACAAAAGCTGAATCCTTCCCTGCAGTCTTTCTCCCAGGGAAAAGTCAGCCCCCTCCCCAGCTTCACCTTCAGGCTTTGCGCACACAAAATGGCTGCAGCAGCCTGTGGGTGGGCATGGAGAGCTCAGGAAGCTGCTTTTCTTTTTCCCACCCTGCCTGCCCAGGAAGCCCTTCTGCTTTTATTTTCTGTGGCATTTTGCTCTTGCATAGCTCTGTGCAAATCCAAGGGGGTCTCCAATGTGTAATCTATGCATGGAATGGGAGCTGGGGAGGGAAATGGCCAGTTTGCATGAGAAGGGGACCTGTCGGGCCCCAGTGTTTATTTTTTTGCTGACCTTCTGGGGATATGGTCAGTGAGAGCTGTGACAGCTGCTGGAAGCGGCAGGGGCTTTGAAGATTGTGAAGGTTGTGACCTCGAGGCCCCTTTCCTCTCTCTGTCCCAGGAGCTGCTGAGTCAATCAGGGAAAAGGGGAGGTGAAATGGGGGCTGCTCTTTAGCCATTTTTCAATCGGTGAATGAAACAGGAAAGGACAAATGCAAGAAGAAAAAAGAGCGATTACTTCCACTTTGGTGCATTACTGAGAAGAGGGAATCTCTCTTTGGCAAAAGATTATAACAATAATGGGAAACCACTGTGCTCCTAAGATCCAGCACCTTGAATAAAGGATTTAACTGGGCAAGGAGCTGATGGCAGATCAATAACAGTAAATTAGGGGGAAAGCCTACAAACTCCTTTTGGTTCAAAGCAAGAGGAAATCCACCTCTTGTTTCCACCAGATATCAGCTCTAGATGTAGCAGCAGCAATGTTCCCAGTTGGCCCACTAGCTCCCACCATCTCCTTGACCCTACAGTAACACATCTTCATCTTTGCTGAGCTCAGCTGAACCCTGTGGCTGAGATTGCAGAGGCCGCTGACAACGGCCGCACCACTCATGCCAAAATAAAGAGACAAAGTACATTGTGCGGGGCTGTATCCTTGATGTGTGCGTGCTTTCAAATGGCACAAGCTCCCCTGGCAATAGACACCCCTGGGCAGCCCACGAGAGGGCTCTCACTCAGCCCCAGATCCCTCTCTTAAGCCCAGTGAGAGGGGTTTAAGTCTTTTTCAATTTCTGGATAACATGATCCTATGGATCTTTCCTTTTAAAATAGTAATCAGAACAGCAAACAGAGCACCCGGCTTCGGTTGACCAATACACAACAGAGGCAAAGAAAGCAAACAGCAGGCTTTTCACTTAGTTTACACAGGGGGCACTTAAATACTGTATTGGTTACATAATACCATTTGGGGGTTGGGGTTTTACACATTCTTCTACTAAATATATCTGTGAGATTTGTTTTGAAGTGATCAACATAAATCCAGCCACAGCTTTGAGGCTATGATTAGACCTAATACCACGAGGTAGCTCATAGCATATTTACTGAAAACCAAGGCACAATAGAATTTTTTCCCTAGACCTGCTGGTCTGCACTGCGCTCGCTCCACTGCAGCAGAGGGTGTACATTGCCTCTAGAAGGGCTGCCACAGACAGCCACTTCCCTGCAGGAAGCACAAATTGCTGGACTTTAGGGCCATATCCTGCCACTGCTCCACATCCAGTCCTCAGAATTCATTTCAGCACAGACTGGACAGGACATGCTCTGGCAATTACAACAAACTAAATGCTAAGAAAGAGGATGAAGCATATAAAAAGAGAAATCTAAATCCTAGCTGTAATTGATTAGGAAAAAAGGTATAGACTGTTAACTCCTCCAGAGAAACCTGTTCAGAAGGGGTACCTGAAAGTACATTCCCTTCCTGAAAAGCCCTCCAGTAAACATCCTGTTTCCATCCAAAGGGAGTAGCAGGTGGCCAAACTGCTCCACTGGAAGTTTGACAATGGCGTTATCTATACAGCTTTTCAGCTGAAGCCTGGCTAAATCTGTATGCAACTTCTGAGACTCCAGCTAAACCCTTCCTGCAAATGGAAAGCTTCCCCAGGCAAAGGTTGGATCTAGCAGCCCTATATTCTTGCAAAGGACGCATCCCTCTGCTCAGAAGTGAACAGATGGGGAGAAAAGTCTCAAAGCATCAGAGCTTTAAAACAGTGCTCTTCTCTTTAGTGTATTGTCACCAGAAGCTCCATGGGCAGGGATCCCTGCCATAAGGAACTAGCAGAACAGCGGGTGGGTGGCTAATTGAGAATGGAAGTTCCTTGGGGCAAACCAAAATAGTCGTTGTGGCACTGCACGAAACTAGGTACAGTTCCTGGGCTCAGCATCAGACACCGACTGTAAAATTCCTGCTTACTCACTCACCTGGGAGGTAGGTGACCCTTTTAAACATTTTGAGAGAGACACAGCATAATCAGATGAGAGGGATAAGCCACCGTCACAGTGCAAACTTGAATGTATCACTTTGCATGAATGTAATAAGTCAAATATTTGAAAGTCACCCTGCTACTACAACAAATAGCAGAGCCCTGCCTTCCTCAAATACTGATATACTAAGAATTAACACCTTTGCCAGGAGCCGCTACATCTTTGTGAGCAGTTTGCCCAATTAAAATCTATGGGGAGTTACACTGAGTACAAAAGCCACCATCACACGGTGCTAGAAACAAACTGGTTTGTTCCACCACTGAATTCCTGTCATATTTCAGAACAAGGTTGGGATGATGGCCATCTGGGTTTACACAGTCCTCCAGCACAAGATTCTGTTACCTGGTTTTCTTTTCACAGTGGATACACCCTTTTCACACCTCTAAATTATTTTGAGGAATTTGAACAAAAAGGGAGGGTGTGTTCTGAGAGAAGGAGAAGATCAAAACCTTCCCATTCTGAAGGAAAAGGGGATCTCCCACCAACCCTAGAGAAGTATGGAGGTCACCTTCATGCGCAAGCTCTTGCAGACATCAAGAAGGAGCAAAGCTAAGGATTTCTCGCTGCCTATCCCCAAACACCAAGTGATTAACTTAGGACATTTATAGCAGTGTTTGGAGCACGTGAAAGAGTAGTTTTTGTTGAATGTCTGTCTGAATTCTGTGATCAGATCCCTTCTCAGATCCCCCTCGTTTCCCTGTTCATGCACAGACAACCCTACTGAAAGGTAAACTTTTACAGGAAGAAAACTTAAACAACCAACCACCAAAGTCCTCCCCATACCCCGAAACTTCTCTCTCTCTCTCTCACACACACACACACAAAAAAAAAAAAAAAAAAAAAAAAAAGGGCGATAATTTAATTAGGAGCGGGAGAATCAGGATAATACTTAAATCGGGAGAAGCGAAGCCGAACTGATTTCCATTTGCACCCTGTATTACGGAAGCCAGTGGGGTGAGGGGTCTTCTTTAAAGCCTGGAGTAGCTGAATGAATGGGTCTCGGCACTAGAGCGGGTGGGGTAAAGCCCCAGCCTGCCTTCTCCCCCCGGCGGCGGAGCGGCTCCCCGGGCCGGGGGGGGGCTCGCCCGGGCTCCGCTCCGCGCCCGCCGCCCCGACGGCGCAGCGAGCACCCGTGCGACCGGAGAGCGGCACGGGCAGCCCCGGCCGCGCTGCCGCCAGCAGAAGAAAGGCTTTCGGTGCCGGGGGCTCATTTTCGGTGGTCGGCAAAGGCCAGTGCACCGCAGCCGGCTGAGCCCGACAGCTGCTGCCGGGTGAAACCAGCCCCCGCAAATGGATGGTTTGGGGCTTCCGAGGGTCTCTGGCCCGCGGGTCCTGAGAGGACCCCGCTGACAGTCGGTCCCGCCGCTTTGTTGGCAGGCTGTGACCAAAAGGAAGGCTTCAAGCCTAAGGATCTTCCCCCACCACGACAGTGGGAGGCAGAGGGCGGCCCCCCTTCCGTCGGGGAAGGTGTGCTTGAAGGCACTGCCTTCCCCCTCGTGAAAGGCTGACGCAAAAAGTCACGTCCGCCGGTCCCAGCAGAGACGGGGACGACAGGCTCAGAGCGGGGGCAAAGGAGACACCGGCTAAAACCACTTCTCGACATAGACCTCTTGAAATTTTTATTAACTTGGGGGCACACAATAAACATAAATTTGGGGTGGGGAGACACAGCAGGAGTAAGTATTGCTCAGTCTATTCAGTCACACATTTCCGATTATCTCTGCCCAAAATACCTCAGTCCGAAATCCAAGAATATCCTTCCCTGGCTCTCCTCTATTCAATTTAAATCAACTGATGCACATAAATGCCCTGGAGAGTAGCCTGGAGGGAACCCGCTGCTGCTCCGACCGTGCCGTCGGGAAATCCCCTCCCGGGCCCTCCGGGGGGTTTGGGGGTGAGCCCACGCACTGCGTTTCGCCACATTTTCCTCAAAGACGTGAGTGAGAGTCTCCCACCTGCAGCCTGTCAGTCCCAGCGGCGAAAGCACCGGGCGGAGAAGGGCTGCGGGGTGTGGGGAACTCGTCATCCCGCAAGTTCGGATAGGGGCCTCAGCACCCCGGGCCAAAGAGGCGCTGGCTCCCGGCAGAACACCCAGCCTCCCTCAGCCGTGCCCAGGCTCCTGCCCGCGGCCCGGTCACCGCACAGCCCCTGAACAGCCGGACAGGGACAGGCAGAATTCCCTGCCTTCGAGGGAAAGGGTGGCCGTCGCCATTTTAAGCTGCTCCGAGCAGGCCCACTTGCAGAGAGGCAGCGGGGGATCTTCTGCCGCTCTGGGGGCTGCGGGAGAAGGGCACTGGGGAGGGCAGGGATTCACCTGGGCAGCCCTGGGCAGGTCACCCAGTCTTCCTGCTGGCTGCTTGGACACCTGCCTCGGAACCCAGAGCACTGCTCACAGACAAGGCAAAGAAAATCTATAATTTTCTCTTCTAGATGGGATGAAGAAGCACCGACATGTTTTTGGGATCGCTCAGTTCTGCAGCTACAAACTGAGTGCTGCTCATCAGTTCAGTATCTTAAGCATAACTCTACCTATTCATTCCAAAAGATCCCTAGACTTTAGCTAATGCCTTATGAGGATGGAATTTTATTTTAGGTTAAGTATTAAGGAACTCTTTCAGTATCAACCATAGTGTCTCAGAATGAACAACCATCATTTTTCCTTCGGTTTCTTAAGGCACCAGATATAAGAAAACATGATCTAGTGTCAGGGTGGTTTTCTGACAAGAAGTCTAGACTGGGCAACTTTCCTATGCAGAAGAGCACAGAAAGCAGGTTGGAAAGAAAGGTGACATTCGGCATTTATTATTATTTTCCCTTCAAAGTGTCTTTTAATGTAGCACCCCACTCAGCACCAGCCTTCCCAGCGCCGCCCCGCGCAGCATCTCCTCCCCGGTGGGGCCAGTGCCCCGGCACGCAACCGGCGCAACCTCCGCCGTCGGAGCTCCGCCGCGGTGCCTCAACTAGGAGCGTGCTGCGGGCAGAGCAAGAGCCGCCCCGGCGGCAGGTTTGTGCCGAGGATGCTGAACCACCCTCCCTGGTCAGCTCCCATTGTACGTCCGCTCCACGCCTGCGCCCTGCCCCACGCAGCCCCCGCCCCTGCCCTGCTGGGCACCGCCGGGCTCGGAAACCCTCGTTCTCCGTCACTGACACGCATATTCACTTTGTTCTGGTGTTCCCCGCGTCGAGACCCCACCTCCCCGTCCCGGCAGAACAAGAGTTGCGGGGCTCACTCGCTCCCCAGCTCGGCTTTCGCGTGTCGCTGGGGAGGAAGCCGAAAAAAGCTGCTATGTCAAATTTCCAGTCTTGGGAAGGTTCTCAGGCTTTTCGCTGCCACTCATCCCTGCTCTCCCAGAGGGCGGTGTCCCTTTAACTCCAGGTGCCGCTTTCAAAAAAATCACAAGTACCCCAACGTTTTTGAGTAGGGAGGAGGGGAGTTGTGCCCTCCCAACTGCGAATTTACCGCTGAAAGAGCGAATCTGTTCCCGCCGGTCGGATCGCCCCTCCCCGCCCCTTGCCGAGCAGCATCCCTCCTGCCCTCCGGCGCCCGGCTTTAGCCCTGGGAATGGCAGTTTTCCTAAGGAGTGTCAAGGAGCACCTTTTCCCCCAGAGCCGAGACCCAGGGGCTCCGAGGCTGCTGGGACTTCTTAAGCAGGATTTCAGTTAATTGCTCACAATAAACAGCCGCCCATATCATGAGGGGAAACAGCACCCATAGAGAGAGACAAATATTTTAACATTTTAAACTATTTTGCCCTTGAGACTGAAGTGTCTAAGTTCGACTGAGAGCCACTCTCACCGTGGGTTTGCATTGCTGAGGAAACACAGCACAACATAAACGTGTTTTGCTGTGCAGCTTTATAGAAAATTGCCTGCAGCTCGACAGTAATCATCTGCACATCCGCACCCAGCGAAGGCAGAGGTAATGCGTTCAAAAGTGTAATATTTGCAAGAGAGAGCAGATGGTGCTCCCTTGGGTGCAATTTCAGGAGAAGCCTCGCATTCTGCACTTCTCGAGGTCTGTTTTACCCGCACAGATTTAATGTTACAAGAGTTCCTCTGTATCTTTTTTCTTTGGCGATGGAGTCACAAGCACACCTAACGCTAGCCCAGATGTTGCTGGCACACGTCATGACCCTTCCCGTTTTGAACAAGCACGGAGGATACTAGCAGAGTAGACAGGTGATTAAACAAGTGCCTAGGCGATTGTTTTACCGCGTCACCCTTCCATGTGCCCGCCGAAGCCAGTTACCGAGCTAGATGGGTTTGTACTAGGATGGGAACCGCTGAGAATGCATTAAGGCGTGTTTCTCTCACAGTGCCAGCAGCCGGACAGGGCCGGAAGCCCTCTCACAAGCCGTATAAAAGCACGGTAAGAACACCCCTAAGCACGAAGGCCTCCGGGCGTCCTTGATGCGGGATAAGCACTCCGGGCACCCGTGAGCCTGTCGGCTCCCCCTCCCGGGCAGGTACCGACTGAGTCGCCGCTGTGTTTTCTCGGCAAAAGGAGGCACAACGATTCGGTTTTGCAGCCTTTCGAGCTCTTGAGCTACTGGGCTTTAAACTTGCCGCCTGGCTAGCGGAAGTCGGGTGAAGGCAGCGGAGGAATCGCCCTCTCCGCCGGCCCATAGGACACAGGCGCTGCCCAGCGCAGCCCCGGCTCCGGGTGTCGGCCCTGCGGCCAAGCATCGCCGCGCCCAGCTGCCGAGGAGCTCTCCTACGGGAGACGTGCCGCGCCCGGGCTCTGCCCGCAGCCGGAGGCTCCGGCGGGGCCGGCGCACACCGTGGGACCTCCCCGCTCCCTCCACGCCCCGCTGCGGCGGGCGAGGCTCAATAAAGAGACTCCGATTGCTCCCGGCAGCGAGGAGAGGGATGGGGACAGAGCGAGCCGTGAGGACAATTTCTCTACGAGAATGAGGGTCTCCTAGAAGGACCCAAGGATCGCCGTTAGCAGCGGCTGGCACGCAAATCTGGTACCCGGGTTCGCGGAAGGCTCCTGTGCGAGAGCATCTTTCCGCTAGACATGAAAGAATATCGGCAGGCGGCGGATGCTGAGAAACCCAAATTGCACCGCCAGGCAGACATGCAGGGGGAAAAAAAAAAATCTACGTTCTTTTGGCAAGTGAACAAAGACCTCGGCAATAACTGCGCTGGCAGGAAGGGGAGCTGGACCCCCCGCTTGCTGTCCCCACTGAGGACGGCTGGTGGGGCGTGACGTGGGTGACCCACGAAGCCAGCAGGAGCTGCATCCCTGCAGAACGGCTGGGAGAAGTCTGGCAGCGGCTCGCAAACCTATGCCATGTCGGTAAGAGAGGGCAGCTCGGCTTTCATCCTCATGCCAAAAGGAACCCTCGGCGGATGGCGCAGGATCTACTCCAGGGGAAGCGGTCCAGCAAGAGCCGAGGAGAGCCAGGTGAGTTACATTAGGGGGGTAAGAGGTGTTCCTGTAACTACCACTGACGTGCAGCCTATTCTGGTTAGGAACAGATAGTTTCGTTTTAGCTTTTACTGTCGAGGTCTTGCGAAATGCAATGCGTTTTTTTTTGTACATGACAGGACAAGGAGAGCTCCCTTTTAAACGATCCTTTTGTGCGTTTTCTTCCCTCACCGAGCAGAAACCGGTATTTAATTTTACAATACAGATAATTGCCTTAAATGTATACTGTAAGCAAACAGACTTCATCCTTGGCCGCACTTCAACGATCCTAAAAAAAAAATAGTAAACAGAAACGCCTGAAGCACCGCTTCAGAGCTTATGCTAATGGTTTAAACTTCCCTTTCGAATAACCGAGCAGTACATGACTTGGCAGAGCGCACCTAAGGAGGCACCGCCGCACGGGCGGTATTGCAGCGGCTGATCGCCTTAGCAGTGTAACGCGGGGGAAGCGGATGTTATTTGTTTCCCCCCGAAGAGTATAAATCTGCGGCGATCAAAGCTGCGCTGCTGAAACCCCGCCGGGCTGCCAAAGGCACACGGTTCGCGGGCAGGCAGCGCTGGGGAGCGGCGTGGAAGGCGGAGGAGCAGCGCTGACTAGCGGCCGCGGCTCCAGCACCCAGAGAACGAGGCGCGCCCGCCCTTCTCCTCAGAATGAGCCTGCTCGCATCCACCTCACGCAAGTTTTTATACAGCTCATCCACAGGGCTGTTCCCTAGGCAGGATAGAGTAGCCACCAGCATTGAAGCGCACAGAAGAGAAACTCTCGTGTAGGGGTTGTCTGCGGGCACCGGCCAAGCCAGGGAGCCGCGGGAAGGCGGCTGAAATCAGCCCGACCCCTCCAGGCTGCGGCGGTCGGGCAGGCAGAGATGGGGCTTGTGAGAGCATCAGCAGAAGAAAATTAACATCGGGTACCTACTGCGTCTTATGTTCAGATGTGGTTTGAGCTGCACTTAGATTCACCCCAACTACTTCGATTTTCAGTACAGCACACACTTATACTAACAATGAGTACTCTCAGAAAATGAAGCTGAGGTGGATAAATAACCATCACGAAGATCAAGCAAAGAGCCATGGATCCGAGCCAAAGTTGGACAGTCCTCCAGACAGCAAAGCCAGCATCCACACATTAATTTTACAATTTAAAAAAAAAAGTACAAAGGAAGTAATCACCCAGCTTTACAGCTTGTACACATTCTGATTAATTTGCAATATGTTTTGTAAGGGTTTGGGACCCTTGAAATGTCATACAGCTTTTAACACTTCTTATCCTAATGAAGCAGGACACCGTTTTCCCAAAGGACGGGAGACAGATGAATCTCTCACAGAACAGCAGCTTGAATCAGTGTCAAAGCTATCAAAGGAGCTCACTGTGAACTTTATGCTAATTTAGAATTAGCACAATACCAAATATAGTAAAAAGGTTTTTATAATCAGTTCAATTTGATGCAATTTAAATAGAAAGAAGCATTGAACAGCGCAGCTGCTGAAGTCTACTTCTCAAGGTGTTCACTATATTCCTTCCTTGCTCATACACACCCAAAATAAACCAGTACTGTCCTCAGAGGAATTGGTTGACTGTGCCTCAATCAATTCCCACACATTACTGCAATTACAGCAAGTTTAATTCAGGAAACAGATGAGAAGGAACTAATGCTGGCTTCCCATATTTTGCACAGAAAGTAAAAAGAAATTTTTAGATGTAAATACCACATGCCCTACCAAAGAATTTATAAACATTTGGGAGCAGTAAGATGCTTAGAATATCCCTGGAAGGAAAAGGAACTGGTATGAAATGTTTATTCCTTTAGAGTCTTAAGGTTTTTAAAAATGCTTAAAGTTAATTATTGTTTGTGACCTGCACGCATAATACACCCTAAGGTAATGTTCAAATTGCCTTGTGTTTCCTATGTAACTCCAGGTTGGTGAGGTTGAATGTTTTATTCTTTTTTGAGGCAGAAAACCATACCCTGTGCTTCCTACCCCACAGGACAGAACTAAGCACAGTGAAGAGGAAAGCACTTCCTCAGCTTCAAGTATTCCTGTTTGGCTTCTTTTTTTTGCTTCCTTAAAAAGCTTAATGACACAACCACAAGTGCTGTCTTGTAACCCCAAAACCATGGGTTCCTGAAAGGCAGCTGATGAAACAGCCAAGTTAGGAAGCAATTAATTATCAAAGATAATTGATTGATAGCCCTGGGCTGGATTACAGGACACATTTTTGAAGAGAAAATTACAAACCCAAAAGGGCACAGGTGCGAACTCAAAACTAGGAAGGAGGGGCATTAGCATCAGCCACCCTACATACACAAATCTCTGATAGGCCCTCAGCCAGTCCTCAGCTGCCAGCAGGGAATTTAACAAAGAGGCAGCAGGGATGCCAAGCAGGGAGTCAGACACCAGCAGGATGCTACTGCTGCAAGGAGACACTGCTACAGTTCAACCCCTGTCTAGGCCAGGTGTGAAACGTGGTGCATCTGCAGTGCCAGCTACTGCTTCAGTGCTGGGAAAGGCAGGCAGCAGACAGAGAAGGTTCAGCAAAACTATCAGGCTTAAAAATGTGCTGAGTAAGAGTCATTGTTACAGGCTTGTTTTGACTGCATTTTTTTCCCTCTTTAAAAAGATATGCTAATTCAACCTAATAAGAACAGATATACCTAATTAGTACTCCTAAACACAATAAATCAAATTACAGTTACACCATTTAAATACAAACACTGGTTTATATTTAGCCTCAGCATCCAGAATGAAGAATCAATGAGCAGCACATCCCTTCCAGCACATTGGAAGAACTAAATCCAGGTCTCATTCATCCTGACTGAAAAGTCAAAACATGTGGCAAGTGCTCATATGCTGAGCAGGTGTACAGAGCTTTAAAGAGCTTCCAGAAATAGAGTAAAAATATCTGTAGGCACACACTTGCCTCCAAAATTAACACATCTAAGGAACTCTTTATCATTTCATATTGAACTAGATATATACATAAGTGTAAAATGCACTATTTGACAGACTGCTTTCAAGACTGAGTAGTCTTTAGCAACTATTCCTGCCGAGAACAATTATAAATGCAGATCTCTCCTATTCTTTCCCCAAAAGCCTTTCTGGTTTCTCAAAAGAAGAGTACAAAGCAACATTGGTGCACCTTTTCAGAGAGTTCTTGTAGTAGAAAAGCAAGAAACAGGAAAGCACCTGTCAGTTATTTGAAATAATTATTTCCTGCTAGCATCAGAAGTCAAAATAAACAGGTTTCATTTAACCTTGAAGCATACAGAGAATTTTGATAGGAGATATAAAATTTATCACCTTAAAATAAAGGAAAATAAAGAAAAAAAACAGTCTTCCCAACTTTTATATCTACATCTCTCAGTATTTCATGTTTTAACCTAGAGCCCCAACAACTTTAGGCAGACAATAAAATCATATGGAAAACAAACATCACCACACAGCAACACCAGAACAGATTCTCCAAGTCTCTAATCCTCACCCATGGGGGCAGGACTAAAAAGTTGAATTATGAGCAGCCGAAGTAAATAAAAACACCTGAATCACACTCTGAAGTCTCAGTACTTGCACAGGAGCACAAGCCACCATTTTTCACAGCTATAATTTTTGCACTTCCCACATTAACATGACTTTTGTAGTCAGAATTCAGCATGCCAGGAGCAGCAATAGTTCTTGAAGTACTATATTAGACCCTTCCAAAATAAGATAGATTTCAACCAGCCTTATTTGAGAGTCCTTCAGAACAACATTACAGTGATATAAACAGGGGGAAAGAAACCCAACCAAACAAAACCCCTCCTACTATTGTGACACACACCCAAGTGAAATATTAAGGCTAATTAACTTTTACACTTTGGTCAGAATCAGAAGTGGAGGAAACTCAGTTCACAGGAATATTGTTGAACATGTCTTTAAATAAAGCATTCATGACTGCATTTGTGTGTGGCAGTGTGGTTCTTTTGGAAAAAAAGTTACAAATATTTTTTTTAAAACAGAACATACTGGAAAGTAAGCAATAAGGACTAAAAGTGAGGCTTTTTTGCAGCCTCACCAAACCATTTTGGTTCAAATCCAGCACAGAAAGCCAAAGGTCCAGTGAGATCCCACTCAAGCATAATAAATAAGATTGAAAACCACCTCTGCTAGGGACAGAAACATCCAGGCACAATCACTGGGTGGGGATAATACCTGGCACACAGACTGAGATAAGCCCCACTGCTTTACCCCTTCTCAGCCAATTTAGTATTCCCTAAAGCGCACAAACACTAAGCCCAGATGGTGTAGGCACAAAGCATTTTAGCTCTTCGTGACAGAAAACTCATTGCCAAAACTATTTCTTCTTCCTGTCAAATGCTATCACATTTTTTGTGGTTATGTATGTACCACCTTCAAAAGAAGTGCTCTCCTGAATAAATGAAAAGCTTGTTTATGCAGGTTTGGTTTGTTTTTAAACAGTTATCCTTTTATAGCTATAAGCTCAATACCAATTAGTCAGGAGTACCAGTGAACCTGAAATATTAATCACGTGAAAGTTTACTTCTAATACAAAACAGCAAAAGCCAGTCTACTAGATCTTCAAAATGCCTGCAATCTTGAAATACACACATGCAACTAAAATAAGTATAAAAACATTCTTACCTTTTTCTCTGAAGAAAAATAGTGAAGTACACAGAAATGCTGTTACAGAGGTTCCTTTTTCCATAGGGTTTGGATGAATCTTCCCCAGAAGGAAACCCTTAAACAAAACCTGGAGCCAGCCTGAGGTGCTGCATGAGGTGCACAGAGTGGCTGGATGTGTAAAGCTGAACTCAAATGCTTGAAGCACCCTCTCAACACAACACCAACGCTGCAGCTCCCACCCCCTGCTTCTTTAACTGACTGACTAATGAGCAGTAAACTATTTACACATGCAGACAAGAGCACCTGAATGTTTTGACTTTTCCCACTCATTTGGTGAGCTTTTCAATTTGAAACAAAATCACAAATATATCATATTTTGAATTTTAATCAGTATTTCCAGTAACACTGCGTAAAAATGCACTGAAGAATTAATTTCTCTTTTCACAGAGGAACACAGAAATTCTTAACTTGCTCAGTGAAGATTCCTTGCTAGCACCCCAGTGCACACCACCCTGTCAGAAATCCATGATCAAACCATTGTCTCAGATTTTTTTAGCTCTTCTGGATTCACACATAAAAAACCCCACACAGGTGTATACCTCACTATTTATTCACCTGGATTGTCATTCGGATCCTGTAGGGTGACACAGAAGTAAGCCAAATTCAACTATTCCTTTGCACCATAAGAAACTTCATAAAATTCTAATATTAATTCAGCAACCAGCAGTTTTCTGTACCTGTTCATAGAGCAAAGCAGCCTTACCAATGGACAGTCAGCTGTACCACCACTACCAGAACATCTGAATTTCTTGGACAAAATAAAAATATGCAAATTTTGTCTTCTTATTCCAACATACACAATATTTTCAAGTCTTCCAATACAATGCAGAATGAAACTCTCATAAGAAACTGGATGCAATTTTCAAATGGATACTTTTTTAACTCAAAGACTGAATAGCTGACTGCAAGTCATTCAAAAAAACACCACATTTCAGAACCGCTTTTCCATTTCTAGACTCAATCCATCTCCTCATCAATAACATTCTTTCACTAGGACATAGAAATCAGTTTCCAAATATTTAATTATAGTTGGAAAAAGATTACAAAATAAAAAGTTTTATTGTACTCGAGACTAGAGAAAAAGATTACTTTCATTTTTTCATTTCCTTCGAATTCGAGAAAATAACAAGCAAACAAATGACAACAAAACCTAACAGATGTATGAACTAGTTTCAACAATAAAGCTTGGAAATTCAGAAAGGATTCCACCAAATAAATGTCAGTGGCTGAACCTGGCAGAAGCCATTCCCCACAGAAGTGCTGCATTCCTAGAATGAACTAATGCCCTTCAGTAAAACAGAAAGTCACTCAGGCAAGGCAGGACTTAGAAGAGACCAAGGATTAGCATCTCCAAACACCGGAGTCACATGAAGCATTTTGGATCCCGCGTCAATTCAGAGCTCATCATGTTTTGTAGGGTCCAGACTGGGTTTGATGAAGACTCCCTCCATGGCTTTCCAATAGTTGTGGTGGTTGGCAGCAGGCATGCCATGGACCTCCCGCTGGCCCCTAATGGGGTGGCCGTACTGCTCCCCCGTGATGGACAGGAACACCTCAGTCCCCACGTGCCTGAAGCGCACGGCGTCCTCCCGCTCCCAGAAAGTCCCACTGCACTGCACAATCCAGAAATCCAGGTCATCTCCTTCGCCATCATCCCCAAAGGCACTTACTTCCTGTTAGAGACACAAGCTTCCTCGAGTGAGAGTGTAAGCAAACACCTCCAGCACACACAAATATCAACCACAGGCTCAGCAGAGCTCAAAGACAAGGATGGGGGAAGGAGTGGTGTTGTTTTGCTTTGTCAACAGTTTCCAAAGCCAGAAGCAGTCAGGTTCTACCACTACAATCTGAACACAGTGCCAACAAACTCCAACCTGTAATCTGAGCAAAAAGTGCTAAAAAACCTCCAACAAAACAACACCCCACAACAACAGTTGAACATTCTTACCTTAATGAAGTGCCTACACTGAAAAATGAAACCTGAGGGAAGGTTTTAGACTCAACCTTTCCCTTACGCAATTCTTTTGAAATGTTATTTTTCCATCACTTCTTTTAATAATCAGGTTATCTAGACACCCTACACAGAGCTGGACCTTATTGTACCAGCCACTTTACTCATGGTGAAAGAAAAACTTTTCCACAAAGAGTCAGATCTTCCAAGTTTGAATGTGACAACCTATCTACATAGCCTGACATGACTAACAACAAAAATCTTCCAACAACTGCATTGTTTAAGAGAGATTTTCAATCTTGGAGAAGTAGGTGTTCAAGGACAAGACTGGAGCTGAATTACAGTTAGAAATTACACTCTTCTAGATATGAACAAAATTATAAATAAATAGGATTGTAAGAGCAGATTCAGTTTTCCTGTGGAAAAAGGACAGACAAGTAAGAAAAGTGAAATGAAGTAGGGATAGCAAGAAGACAACTGAGACTAATAGACTGGATCACCAAGGAACATGGATGTAGGAATGCCTAATATTATATAACACATGATTAGTTGCCTGGATCTAGAGTAATCTTCACAATGTTGAGGGAGATACTCAGTCTCCTGCATCTTGAAAACACCAAACATTTCAGGACAGTCTTCCCAGTAGTAACAGTGTGCCAAAAAAAAAAACCAACCCAAAAAAACCCCCAACAAACAAACAAACCAAAAAAAGTAGATTTGTTAAAAGTACTGTGAAATACCAGTACTGGCACATACTAATCTTACCTCTGTCAAGAACTGAAATACATCATTTCAGGATGCAGAAAAGCCTATATTTGAATCTGGATATGCATAGACATACTGCTTCTGGCAGCTGGTACTCAAGCCTGATTCTCCAAAACCCCCAAAAACTGGAGAGACTATTGTCAATAGCATACAGTACTTACACAAAAGCTTAAGATTTATTTAAACCAACTCACTTGGTTATTGGAGAGTGGTGACGGGAAGTGATGAGTGTGCAAGTTTTTCCCAGTGTTAACGTGGGTAAGTCGTATGGCTTGCCCACATTTCACTGGTGTCCCACGCTGGCAGCTGCTGTCACTCTTCCCACGGATCCGCCAGTAGCTGTTGGCATCATCTGAAGCTTCAACTCCTGTCACTGACTGCTGCCCACTTCCTGTTTGAATAAATTAAATGACACAAGACTTACCCCGCTTCCCCAGTTCAAAAAGACATGAGAAACCTACAGAAATTTGCTTTAATATTGTCATGCCTTCATGTTTACGAGATGTTGAATTCTCACAGTCCATTTACTGATTGCAAAAGGCAGCCAGATACCAAATAATCTTTCTGATGGAAGCAGTGAAACACAGCGTGTGTTAGCAGATGCAAACTGTCAAAGTTCATGGGGAACACACAAGAAAAAAAATCTGATCCGAGACAGGTACTACTGATGCCATCCCACCTTTATCAAAAACACTATCAAGGTCTTCGTGTTCCCAAACAGACCAACACCCTCGTTGCCAGAACAGACATTGGGAAGGTTCTGCTGAGGCCCTTGACACTGAGCAGGGCTTTCCTGAGGGACAAGGGCAGAGCACCCCCGTCACATCCCGACTCCAGGGCCCACACAGCAGCTGACACACGCTCCTGTCCCGTAGGCCTCAGCATCCCCGTCCCTGCCGTGTCTCCAGCCCACCCCTATACCCCACCCCGGGCCTGCCGCTTCCCTCTGCACCGAGGGCACGAATCTCGGGAAGCTACAACTTGCTCCACCTTCCCCACCGCCCTCACCGCCTGCCCACCCCCGCCATTTCCCCGCCAGGCACCGTCTGTCCCCCCCCGCTTCCTCGCACCCCTCACAGCCCGTGCCCCGCCATTTTCCAGCTCCCCGGCCGGGCCCTGCTCACCGGAGCCGTACTTGACCTCGTGCGAGTGCAGCCGCACGCTGTGGCGGGTGTTGAGCAGTTTCAGCACCGAGCCGCAAGTCACGGCGCCCGGCGCCGGCTCCCTGCCGCGGCACAGCCCGGGCAGCAGCGCCAGGAGCAGCAGCGGGAAGAGGCGGCGGCCGCCCCGCATCGCGCCGCAGCCGGCCGGCCCCACCGCCCCCTCAGCCCGGCCGCCACCGCCGCCCTCAGCGCCGCGCTTCCGCTCCCCCGCGCGGGCCCACCGACCGCCCCGCCCACCGCCGCGCCCAGCCAATCGCCGCGCGCTCCCCGCCCCACCGCGCGCTCTCATTGGGCGACGGCGAACCGGCCCGGAGAGAAGTGGCCAATCAGAGCCCGCGGCGTGGCGGCCCCCAGGGGAGGACGCGAAGGAGAACTGCGGGCGCCGCTCCTTCACGGGGCCCGGCCGGCGCTGCCGCCGCCCCCGGAGCCTTCGCCCCCGGCCCGGAGCGGTGTCACCTCCGGCTGCTGGGCACCCCCGGGCCCGGAGCGGTGTCACCTCCGGCTGCTGGGCACCCCCGGGCCCGGAGCGGTGTCACCTCCGGCTGCTGGGCACCCCCGGGCCCGGAGCGGTGTCACCTCCGGCTGCTGGGCACCCCCGGGCCCGGAGCGGTGTCACCTCCGGCTGCTGGGCACCCCCGGGCCCGGAGCGGTGTCACCTCCGGCTGCTGGGCACCCCCGGGCCCGGAGCGGTGTCACCTCCGGCTGCTGGGCACCCCCGGGGCAGCGCTGACACCACTCTGCAGTTTGCCCAGTTTGCCCTTGCTGAGAACGTAGGAGGAGAGGCCAGGTCTGTCACTGCTGCCCTCTCGTCTAATGTGGTCTGGGCTATAATGAGAAATTGCAGCCCGGTCAGGCTGAGGGGTTGTTAAAGGGCGGAAAACGTGCTGTGGGTAGGAGTGTTCGGGTATCGTCAAAGCCAGGGAAGGACAAATGTCCTCACAGCGAGAGCACATGTCAGAGACTGCCCGGCTCTAGGGTCACGGCCCAGGTACGGGCAGTGTTTAGATCCAGCCTCGGGGAGCCGCAGTTGGCACCGTCGTGTCATTCAGCCCCCGCTGCTCCATTCAGGCCACTGCTGGCTCAGAGCTGGCAGGCGGCACAGTTAGGTCTGCTCCTCCCTGCAGCTCTGCCTCTTAGAATGGAGTAAATATCTACCTATTTGGAGGACTTACAGAGAAAAGTAACACAGTGTTGAAAAACGAAGGGAATTCATGTTTGTGAAGTGACGTGGATGACAATACATCACAGCTCCAGTAATTTCTGGATTATATTAGAGCTTCTAATTATAGGGCATAAACACCACAGAAGAACTAACAATGTTGCTGTAACATTAAGCTGTACCAATAACATAACGTCTTTGCCTTTGGATCCCAAAATTCACCTTCCGTGCTTCAGTATCTTGCAAAGTTCTTCTAACAAAGAAGCTCTATTCTGTAGGAAAAAACCCTGCATAAATGAACATACATACTGTCCTTTATTGCACAGTTTTGCAAACTGAAGAAATACACCCCTCAAAAAAAACCCCAAACTAAAACCTATCTCCATAAGAGGCAGCCATTGACAAAGGACACTTGAACTCCTACATTGTCCTTTTGCCTCTGAAACTGCTCCTTGGATTGACCCATGTACCACATCACAGCCTTGTGTGTCACTTAAAACTGTGAAGAATTCGAAGTAATCCAAACGAGCAATAGATTTTGATCTTCTCAGTGGCAAGGAAACAGGTAGAAGGGCTCCCGTCTTGGGACTTAAATCTTTGTAACAATAGTATTTTGTCCTTGCAACAGCAAAGAACTGAAACACTGCACTTGATTTAATAGGATGATTTAGAAAGCACATTAGTATTGCTGGGTAGTGCAAACATCATAAGATGCTCAGTTGGCTCTCTCTTCCACCAGTCCTGAAGCTGCAAGGATTTTTCCTTCCCATGTGATACCACTCAATTGAATGGTTAGGGTTTTTTTTGTGCTGGCTTTGGCCTGTTTTACATAGCTATACCTACATTTAAGAAAACTCTCTGACTTAAATGCCAGGCCAGCATTAAAACAAGTCCAAGTACTAGACTCAGTCACACACACACATGTCTATACACACACACACACACACAGAGTGCTTTTCTCAGGACTGAAAACTCATTTCCCAGTGCTGGAGGTATAAAGCTTTCCTCCCAGAAAAGCAAAAGATCCCCCACTGATAGTCAAATGTCATTTTATGTCATTCTAAGCAGCCTTGCTGTTCTAACTAAGACAAGAGCTCACATTTGCTTCTGTTGTTATAACTAGGGCAAAACCAGATGTCTGTGGTTGCCATTTTAGCCATGGAAAATCAATCATATGGGGCTTTAGCTGGCACCTGTCGATCTTTCTGGGAGGTCGCTCAGTCTCAGTGCATTTAGTGCCGTTTACATGGTGCTCCCTACAATGCTTTTCAGTCCCACTTTAGAAACATAATTGGGTTAGAACGGTTGCCAACAAAGAGCCCATCAACGCCAAACACCCGCGGCAATTAACAACCACCTCGTTGCCACAGGGCCCTCTATTGTTTCTGGTAGATTGCTGTAAGCTCCAGGTAAAATTGCCTCAGAAATTATGTGGCTTCACGTTGGTCATGGGAACATCATCTCTTTATGATTCTTGTTTGCGCACAGAAAAAAAAAAAATTCAACGGTGCTGTAAAAGAGGAGAGTGTAAAATGTGACTACAAAGCCTTCATCCACTAAACACCCCCCCCTTTCTTTTTGCACAGTTGATTTTCAAGCGTTTTGGAAACTCCTACCATTTCCACTCAGGTGCAGCTGTAGGTATAACCTGGCCCTCCCTGGAAGAATGGTTGAGCAGTGCCAAATGCTTTTAACATGCAGGAATGAAAAATCTGTGGCAAAAGAAAATTTCAGAGGGTATATGCTTACCCAAAGCAAAAGATTAGAGGAAAAGGACACAGTTTTTATGTTGGCCTTTGTTTAAGATGCTTTAAACGTTCTGTTTGCTTTGCATGGCTGTTACTGACAACTAAGGCAGCAGAGCTGGCAACTCCTGGGTGTGATCTACAGCCCAAAAAGCACTGGTGCATCTTTTGGTATAGACAGCCCTTGATTTATGGAGAACACTGCAGCAGATCCTGGATTCCTTCTCAGACCAACACAAACCTTAGGCAAAACACAGGGTCAGTTCTAAAGCTATTAGTACCTGATACAGAAACAAGCCCACATGAGCTCTTCCATTGGCTTTTCTCTGCATCTGGTCCCTTCTCTGATGTCAATAAAGATGAGCTATACTGAACTCAACGGAGTAACTGTAGACAATCAGGTCTGCAAAGATTCTGTGCTTTTTTTCTGTCTCCTCCTTTCACTCCACACTGAGGAACAGCTGGTTATAAACCTCACTTCAGATGAAACATTTCTGTGCACTGGCATGCCTTACAACAGAGCTCTTCCAACTGTGACCCCTAAGCCTCATACAAACAGTGAACAGGAGTAATAATGATAAAATGCCGTCACCCGGGGAGAAATCCAAGTGACAAAAGGTGACTTGCCAAAAATTAGTAGAATTCCAGTTTCTTATCACTCAGCCTAAGTTTTTTTAAGGACTACATAACCAAAATAATTTGCTTAGATTTTTTTGCTTTCAGTGGATATAAACATAATGTAAGAATAAGCAGAGTAAGTAAATAAGCAGAAGACATTTGACAAAAAAAAGTATTAACATATACATATTAACATATTTAAAATGAAGATTTTTTTTCATCTGACTTGATGTTTTTAATTGCTGTCTTCTATTTCTAGTCTGAGAAGTAGAGAGGATTTCCTGGGAAGTTCTGCAGAGTCCTGGTGATCTGTGCCCATCATTGTCACCATCTCTCAGCCACTCTCAAGCCTGCTGCTTGTCCTGCAAGAGCAGGGGATCTCCCCTCAGAACCCAAAAGGAATTAATCTGCATTTCCATTTAATCAACTGAGATGTTTCACATGTTTTCAGTGATGCTGGGAGGCAACAACCATCACTGTAAGTGATCTGCAAGATTAACTTCCATGTGTAGTAACATTGCTGAGGTGTTCCTGATGTTTGCATTAATTCCCTTTTCCCCCCCCATAACATCAGGACCTGCCTCTGGTATCTTTAATTCATTTGAATGATCAACATTTGTAGAAAATCAGGTTTAGCTTAACTCTGCTTTTGTTTAGACAGTGTAAGTTGAAGCTGAGGAAGTTATTTAGAATTTGTAGGCATGGATTGGAATTGTTGTTTTGATGATTAGCTTCTATTTTAGAATAAGAATGTAAAAATGCAATGTATGTTACATCAGTTCAGGCAGCTTTTAAAATAACTTAGTTCTTCATGGGATTTGAAAAACCTCTGGACATCTGTTTCAGTGGTAGGTAAATATTAATGTAATTCTGAAAATTCCACTGAACATCCATGCATCTTTTATATAACCTGCTCTTTTCTGACCTCAATAGAGATAATTTCCTCTAGGAACCTCTATTATAAATGCCAAGAAATGAGCTCCAGATAGTATAATAACTTCCAGAGAGGTCAAACCAAATTCCTGATGCAATCAAACAGTTAATGGAATCAGATAGTCTAGGTTTACCTATTAATGTGCCAGTTAAACAGTACCTATTTTGGACCCATCATTTAATTGTCTAGGAGAAATATTGCCCATCTTAATTCTTTTTTGACCAGATGTCTTTATGTATTTAATAGACCTCAACATCAGGCAAAGAGGCAGGAATGTGCAGGCTTTACATCATCTCAACCCCAGTTAGAAGTCACAGATACTGTAGCTTAGTTCATATTCAAATATTAATTTTTACCACACACTAGACCCCGAAGGAAATGCAGCAGAGAGAAAATAACCCTCTGAAAAAAAGGAGAGTGGATTAAAATTCACCATCAATGAGCCACAGTACCACCAAGGACCAGAGGCTGGTAGGTGCATCAAGAGGGATTTGAGTTTGGTATTTTTAGCAGTCCTCCCTAATTTAACGCTGAGTGCCAAATAAATGAGAAGATCACAATGGCAAATTCTGCCTTTCAGCCACCTTGCTAGGACCACACACCTTGCCAGGTACTGGCATTATTTTGTGCTGGTGTAAATTCAGGTATTTCAGACATAGGTGAGGGAAGGGGGCAGGTACTGCCTGGCTGTGTCACATGGGAAGCAGGGAAGGCTTTCACTCTTAGCAGATGTTCCCCAGGGTTTGGGGATTTCAACCCTTTTTGATGCAGGATGGAGGAAGCTGTTCTATGGATGAAAAATTGTAGTTTAAGCATTTCTACAGAAGCCACTGAACTTCAAAGATTTATGAAGTCTTTGAGGCTGGGGCAGAGAAGAAAATGTTTACATCCTTTCATTTAAAAAAATGTATTTTACTTTGTCTCATTTCAATGCCTTTTACAATTCACACTTTCAACAAAATTTCATTCAAAGAAAAGACAAACAAAGTCCTACTGTGCCACCATTGTAATCCCAAATGAACTAACTAGCTGTGGCCAAGGGAAAAACAAAAAGAAAACACATTTTTTATGTCAACATGTAAACAGAAGCCTTGCTGGAAGCAGTAATTGTTGGAAAACACTTTTGTGAAATACAGGAAACCTCGAAATTTGCTAGTGATTAACTCAAAGTTCAGGGAAAGAAATTCAAGCTCAAAAGCAGTGAAGCACTTGAGGATGGTGAGAGCTCCTGCTGGCTTTTGCAGCTAAACTGAGAGAGGGCTGTGTTTTGTTTTAGCCAAGCTGGAAGAAGCAGCCTCTCCTTAGTCCATGTCCTGGCTTATGCAGCTCCACCAGAAATATTGACCAGTGTGCCTGTCCTGGCAGGCAGCTGTGTGTGCAGGGCTGCAGAGGGAGCACTGCTGCTGTCCAAGGGGATGTATGTGGCACAGGGGCAAGGTTTGCTTGCTGGGGAATGTTTGCTTCCAGTGGCAGGAAGGAGAGCTGGATAAACAGGTATGAAATCAGAAAAGAAATGCCTCCAGGAAGTGCATTAAATATTTAAGAAGGATGTTACCGTTAATAGCATTAAATGCATACTAAGGTTAAGAAGGCTGAAAAGCCAAGCTTTGTCTAAGATTCTTATGTCGTGCCTCTCTCTCACCTGTGCAGAGTCAGGGAGCACTGGCAGTTCTAGAAAGAGGCAGAAAACCCCAGAGTTTGCATTGGCAAAGAGAGGAGTACTTATTTTATGATTCATGACATTACTTGAGAGTTGTGCTGACTTCAGCTGTTAGAGTAACAGCACTCATCAGTAAGCGAAGCCTCTTGGGGAATGTGGGCAGGCTGTGATGTTCTGCTCCCAGAAGGGGAAGCAAGTAGCAGTTGCACAAATATCCCCTCTGAAATGCCAAGGGCACTGGAAACCTTTACAGAACATCAAAAACTTTTCTGTAAGAGAGCCATACAGCTATCAAATGACAGAAAAACTCACAGGAATTGCCTGAGTGAAGATTTAGCAACTTGTCTACAGCACTTTAGCATGACCTGTTTTGAATTTCATTTCATTTAATTTTTTTTTCTAAGAGAAAATGTCACTGAAGAGGCAGGAGGCTGTCTCCAGGTCTCATAATTTCCAGTAGTCATTGCTCATTTACTTGAGCAGGGAAGAGCAGAAGAAGTCTCCCATACTCTCAGTCTCCCAATGCTGCCCATTTTAGTGCCTATAGGGAGAGGACAGCCTAGGAACCAAATTCTCCCATGAATAATATTGCTACCACCCATTCTGCTTTTATTTTTCTCCTCTAAAGTATCAAAATAAACTTACAAATTGTCATCCAAAACTTAGCTGCCCCTCGAAGTACCCTCAGGTAATGGAAACAAAGTTCTCTAGCAGTTTGCTACCTGGACTGCAATAGATGAGAGCCTAAATATCAACAGAGCTGCTACCTACCTCAGCTCAGTGATTCCAAATTCCTAGTTAGGAGGCAGACCTGGAAAACCACTACTCTTGCAGGTGTTCATGCCCACACACAGATGTTTCAAACTTCAGGTGTGAAAAGGGTCCAATTTCCTCTGCTGAAATGTGCTTCCATGTCTCTGAATTGATTGCTCTTCCTTTGCTGAAGACAGTCAGTCTCTGCCAGTGCCTACAAGTCATGTCCTTGACTTTGGGGCATAGGCACACTGGTTGTCTTTCAGGAATTAAATTCTGCTGAAAAAGGAGACACCTGGAGGCTTTGGTTTCTTTATACATTCTTTATATATGAATTAAGCAGCAGGATTGTCAGTCCATTCCCACAGAAATGACCCTTAAAGCCTTTTCCAACCCATTTCACTCCAGTTGCTGTTCGAAGAAGCCAGTGCTTGGCTTATCAGCTGTTTCTGCACTTACCTCCATGCTGGCACAGGTTCAGAGGTGGAAATCACCATCATCCATGCAAGAGTCCCAGTGTGATCCCTGCTTACTGGAACAAGTTACAGCAAACACCAAGACAGCTCCCCTGGATCCATGGACATGTTACCATGGCACTTTCTCCCTACTGCCATTCTCCCTACCCCAAACATGAGTTTGTTGTTTCTCCTGCAATATCAGAATGGGTGAATATATTGGGATAACACTACAGACCAAGAAGGGGGTTGTTCTGCTTTGATATAACTTCATCCTCGTCCACAGGTGAAAAATGCAGGCTAACCGTATCTTCCACTCTCCATTTCAAGCTGAGTACTTGGCACTTTCATTCTGGTAGATCCAGAACAGCTTTTCTGCAGTAAGAAAAAGCAGTTCAATGCCAGGACAAACAAGATTTTACATGCAGCCTGATGGAGAACTGGCTGACATCCAACACTGAATGACAGCATGTTAGAAACTGCCCTTCGTCAAACTCTTGTCTGCTCTCCCTGCCCTTCTCTTGCCCAGCACCAAGAGCCATGGGACCTCCTGGCCAGGGTTTGCTGCCCTGTGGCTCTCAGCTCAGACTGAGTGCACACTTCTAGCAGACCAAGGTGGGGAAAAACAAGCAAGCGTCTACTGTGACGGTCAGAGATTGCAGGATTAAATATCCCTGCCATCGTTGGGATCATCAGTTTAGCGCTGAAACCAGCACAGAGCACACGAACCGAATTGTTTGTCCCACCCTCAGCCACCGGCGATCTCACCTCGGGAGCCTGGAGCAGAGCCCGCCGCAGAGAGCGGCGCGGGCTCCCCCCGGGCCGGGCCGGGCCGTACCGGGCCGGGCCGGGCCGCGCGGCGCTGCGGGCCGCCGCCACCAGGGGCCGCCGGCGGGGCCGCCCCGCTGCTCCCGCGCTCGGAGGCGCCGGCGCCGCGGCGGGGCCGCCCCGCGCTCGCCTCGCCGCGGGCGCCGCCGCCTGGGGCCGCTCGGAGCGCGGGCGGGGGGGATGCGCGGCCGGGCGCCGCGGGCACAGCTCCGCCGCCGGGGCCAGCGTCCCCCCCGGGGCAGCGGCGGCCGCGGCCCCCACACCTGGCGGCGGCCCTGGGAGCCGGAGCGGGCCGGAGCGGAGGTACGCAGCGCCCCGGGCGCGGGAGGAGGGCTGGCGGGGCGCCTGCGTCCCCGCCGCAGCGGGAAGGCGCGGCCGGGCCGCCGGAGGCCGCTCCGTCCCTCGGGGACGCGGCCCGCGCCCGATGGAGCCGGGGATCGGTGGCCGCGAAGACGTCACGGCTGCGGGGTCGCCTCAGGCGATCCGCACCCGTGCGATTTCACTGGGCACCGCGGGCGAGGGTGTGCCGGGAGTGGAATTTGACCCTCTGACGCACCCCCGATTGATTAAATCGTCCCGCCAAGTCCCTGAGCTTTCGCTCGCTCCTCATCGCCAAAGGCAGGGTGCCCGCGAGGGTTTGCCCCCGCAGGGGAGGGCGCGGCTGCTGCTGGCGGCAGGAGCGGGCAGGGATGGTGTGAGCCCGGCGGCCACACGCAGATCCGAGCACTGTGCGGGCTGCGAGACAGCGGCGGGCTGAGGTGGAGCAGGAGGAGTTTAGTCAGGGCTGAGTCACCGTTGGGTTCGCCCCCGGTAAGCCTGGCTTTTCCTGTTTGCCTGTGATCTGCAGACTGCCGAGTGTTCCGATTTAACCTCCTTTTACTTTTTTTGCCAGGGATGACATCTAAGGATGCTTCAGGTGAAGCTAATAGTAACCGGAGATGACTTCGGCTATTGTCCTCGGAGAAACCAAGGCATTGTGGACTGTTTCCTGGCTGGTGCGATATCTAACGTGTCCCTTCTAGTGAACGGAAGTGCTGCAGCAGATGCAGCCAAGCTGGCAAGGAGGTAAGCTACTTTCTTTAGCTCCTTTGTGGACGGCCTCCACGACAAACCAAGCCTGGAAAATTTAGTATTTTGTAGCCCCAGAATAAACACTGTATCATAGCTCAGGATGGTGTAAGAAAACTGTATTCAGACACATCTACTAAGACTCTTCATAGTAAAACCAGTGACCTGCTAACTAATACCAGTAATGGTCTTTCTCTCCTAATAGTCACTGCACCTTTCCCCCCTTTTCAGGATAGGAAGCCATTTCCACTATTTGACTAGTAGAATTTGGGCTTGCCAGACTTTCTCCTTCCACACTTCTAAAAGATGCATCATCAGAAGGAAAGTGCACATTATATACTCAGACCAATCTACTGCCCCTAAAACTATAAGAGCATAAAAGCACAAGTCTTTAAATCTCATTTAATTGATCCATTTCACCCAGGCTGAATACAAGGTCAGCCAGGCTCATTGCAGAATCAGGGAAAGGTGTGATTCTGCAAAGGCTTATTTATAAATCTGGGCAGTGGAAAACTTGACTTTTTCCCCACCCCATAAACCTTTTTAAAAAAGCATATCATTATTTCTATTAATTCTAGGCTCTATAAACATATCTGTAAAAAATGCATACATAAAGAAAGGGACAATACCTTGTACCTACCACCTTTACTTCTTCACCGACTTCAGAGGCTGCTGGCACAGTTAATTCTGCAGCAGATCAAATGCTATGTGGCAGTCTCATGCTCTAGTCCAGCAAATCCTTTAATAGGAATTATTATTTGTATTTAGAAGGTAAAACCCAGCTAATGCTCCAGCTCTGGTGTGGGCAGGCACTTGGAAGCAAGAGTGTGTCCTGAAAGAGAGAACATCAGGGTTGAGAAACAATTTAAGAAAGCAGAAAAGTAAAGGAGCCATACTGCTACTAAATAAACTGAGACCTTATGCTTCAAATGCAGCTGCTGTGGGGAGAGTTTCATGAGAGTCCTGCTGTCCTTGTTCTCATTGAGCATCTCTCCTCAATTTCCTGTTGTTTCAGGAGTACTTGGAAATTGCTTGTAGCTTCTTTGGTGTAGTAGTGGAAGAAAGCCAGGGTATGGTGTTAGTGGCAAACTGGTCTCTAAAAAGGCTAGAGATTCCCCACAAATACTGAGGGAGGAACTGCCTGGGAATGAGAAGGAGAGGTGCACGACACCAGTGAGTTTCCTAAAATCCTATTAGAAAATGAAACATAAAACACAGAGATAAAGCCAGTACATCTCTCAGACACAGAGGCATTGTGAAACCCTTTAAGCCCAGTGGTCTGGTAATGTTGTCAGCTATTTTAGCCACAGTCTTTAGCAGGCTTTTAAAATAGACTCCACCTGGCCTCATTTCCATAGCCAGGAAGTAGGCCATGTAATCAGGGGTTTAAAAAGCATCTTTGAATCCAGGTCATGACACTTGTGCTAGCAGCTGACATGTGTGTGAAAAGCCAGGTTGGAGGGCAGGGGACAGCAGAGACTGCAGCATGCTGCTATAATTTGATTTTTTTTGTGTGGGGGGAACGTAATTTTGAATTGCCAGTGTGAATGAAATGGATTTTAATCTATTTCTGAGCATATAAGCAGGGTGACTTTGGGGGCACCTGCCAGCCCTGAAGATCAACAGCCCAAGTTCTACAGTTTGTCATTTGTGTAACTCTCTGCAGGTGTATCCAGCCCTACCCAGCCGTGGGGGGAGCATTAGCAGGAGTGGAGAGGAGGTTTCCTCATGTTGTAATGCAAGCCCAGCTTCAGCTGCTGCTAATTGGCACCTGTGTGTGTAAACAAACCCCTGTGTCACCCCTGAGATGTTTGTTCATGTTGCAAAGGCTGACGCAAACTTTCTACACAGATAACAAGTAGGTCAGACTTGCTAGAAATTCATTGAGTCCTCCTCGTCTTCTGGTGCAGAAATGGGAAAGTATCACTTGCTTGACTGCCTTGCCAATATTATTCCCTCTTTCCCCTGTTTGGTGTCATCTCCCATCCCACTGTAAATGTTGAAGCTTTTTATTTGTGGGATGAAAGTCTGCCCGGTTTGTTTTGTTTGTTTGTTTTTTCATCTCCATGTTTGCCTTGCCCTATTCAGCCTTGACCAGTGGTGTAAGCAGGAATAGTGGATCTATCCCCAGCTGAGAGAAGAGGCTTGAAGCAAGTAGCTTGTCCTTTCCTGGGGCACATTCCAGTCCTGTGGAATTTGGTCTTTCACACCAGACTTGTCAGAGTGATGGACTGCTTTTATTGGCTTCTTGATAAACTGTCTATGACATGATTGCTTGTTACTGCAAGCCTTAAGCTCTCACTCCTCACCTGGTTTTCAGTTAATTGGACAAAGGCAGAGCTAATTAATAAGTAGACAACTTTTCCTTGCTAAGCACCTCATGCTGCCCTGCAATGTTAGGACTCAGCATCCTTCAGAAAGGAACACAGTTCCTCTGAAATCTCTTTCTTCCTTTCATTTTCACAATAATTCTGTAGTTCCTGGGTATACCATCTGTTGCCCCGAGTCTTGATCAAAAGCCTTGGCAGACATGTGATGATAGTCAGCAGATCTCTGTATCAGCTCTAACACAAGCCAACAGCAGAACCAAGCAGTAAAAAAATACATCTTCCCTAACATTCAGGCTCAGCACCTTGGGCTTTCCTCATCCACTGTCACAACTGGGCTGCAAGAAGGGGCACACTCGTTTCTGGCAACAGAGAAGTTTCAGCAGAGGCCTGATCCATCACCAAATGTCAAACCTATTGACAGCATCTGCCAGAGCAGAACATAACCAGAGCAGCAGGTGGGAGAACAGACTGCCATTGTGGGTTGAGGGGTTTTTTTCAGTAACTCAAAGATTTTCTCTTTATGAGGCCTCAACTGACTGTGATTTCCTGCTTATCCATATAGTATAATCTCGATTTTCTACTTAACAGGCCCTGCCTTGAAGTCAGCCAGACTTCCTGGTGATTATTCCAGAGTCTTTCCCAGAAACTGGAAGGGTAATTTTGTATCTTGAAATGGAGACATGCCTTTATTTTTCCTTAGAAATATGGAGATAAAAATAGAGACACCTAAGACAGTTTGCTGCCATATCCTCCACCCTTCCCCTTTACATCAAACAGCTCTGGTGCCACTGAGCCTTAGGACCTTTTTCCATCTGGTTGTGTCCAAATGCCTTATGAAGAGTGACACATTTTAGAAGACAACCTCAGTCTTCCTGGGTGCTTTTTTGCAGTTTAAATACTGAACATCAGCCGAAGCCCCCACAACATCTGGGTACATTCAACAGAAGAATCTTGCAAAACCACATTTAATTGTTCTCTATGTTTTCACTTCCTTTGCCATCAACACTAATTGCAAAACGTGCGTGTAAATTGTGACTTAATTCCGACCCTCCCAGTGAACATCAGACTAATCTGGAAATCTCTCATGCTTTCTCATCACCCTTTTATGTGACTGTTAATCACACAGCAGACAGTTCCTCTGCTGAACCGTTTGGATAGGGGTGGGACCCCATCTGAAGCCTTACAGTAGAATCCCAGATCATATTGACTTTACTGGCAGCAGCCCATTTCAGTGACGTAGGGCTACAGACACAGGAGCTGCACTTGATACAAAGATGTAATTACAACAGAAACTTAGGTCCCTAAGCCCTGTTACTGCACCAGCTCTTAACACTGCAGAGGGTTTAGAGCATTTCTGGCAGAAGAAATGGTTTTTTAGCAGTAATAGAGCAAGCAAATATGCTATCTGATGAAAGACAGATATTACTGAATGGTGAAAGTGTGTGAAGTGAGGAAGTAAGCAAAGGCCAACACGAGGAAACTATGAAGTGCACATTTTTGCTCAAAGCCTTGCTTTGTCTGGCTTCAGACACTTGGGTGTTCACTGAAGTGAGATGTTCAGATACAGATCTTTACATGAGGCTCTGACTTGGGTCACACTTGGGCTGAAACCTGATGATCAACAGTTTCCTGGATGATACAAATAGGATGTTGAAGGTGGGATCTCTTTACCCATTAAGGGAAAGGGTAAAGTGCCTTGCTTGTGACAGAGCATGCAGCCTTCAGCAGGGCAATTGGAACAGTGCTTGGCCAATCTCATAATCCCCACAGCCATTGCAACTGCTCCCAGGAATACACAGAGTCCCATGGCATGGCCAGGCAGGACCCAGGACACTCATCCACCAGCCCCAGAGTGATTGCAGTGCCCACCTCCAGGGTCCCTTTGCTGCCAAGGATGCCAATGTTGCCTCAGCAGAGACATTTGTTCAGAGCACTCGTGTGGCAAAACAAGCAATTACTTGAAAAGGAAGCAGTTTAAGCAGTTTAACTGATTGTGTTTCTTCTCTTTTCAAAAACTGGATTGGGCCTGCCGACTCAGAAATTTTTCCACAGTGAATTCCTTCTTGCTCCTTCTTGCACTTGCTGTAATGATATTAACTCCTGCACCAGCCTCTCCTTTTTCCCCCCACCTGTACAGGGAATGCTGAGACGAGAACCACAGAGGTAACAGCCAACTTTCAGTGCAAACAGCTTACTAGTGCATTAACCTCAGCGGCCTGAACGTCTTCTCTCCAAGTTCCCAGGCAGCTCCGTGTAATGCTGCTCCTGCTGTAGGAGCACACACCTGTAGCCAACGTCCTGCGGCTTTGTCAGGTGTGAAGTGAACCCCTGTGCTAAATCCTGCTTCACATCTCTGCGTTCCCTGGGGCACTGGGACAGACCTGCAAACACAGAGGGGCCTCTCCACGCAGTCTGTAAGGGTCATTGCAGCCTGAAAGAGTCACCAAGAACGATTTAGAGACACCAAGTAGATTCTTCACATCATTTTGTTTTGGCAATGGTAGCTGCATGCAGAAACGAAACTGTTGCCTGAAGCCCAATGCCAGTCCTTTCATTTTGCATCTCGTGTGAGCAATTAGCAGTTAATGACCAGCAGTGACCAGCAGGGCTCACCCTGTCCCATCTGGAAAGGGCTTGGGCAGAGGAGTGGGTATGAGGCCAAGCCCTCAACAGCTGAGCTCTGCTCCCAGGGCAGCATCACATGCTATGTAAGCTGCTTGAGCTGCTGGTCCCTGCTTCAGTATTTCAGCCAACAAATTAGCAGATATTTTAGTCTTTTGAAAGTTGTGAGCAACTACAAAGTATTTTTCTGTAGCAGAAACAATCATATGCACTCTGTGTGCCCTTTCAGGATATTCCTGCACCTTGACTTTTCTCCCTGCAACCCTGCAGTGGAACTCTGCTGTACCCACCGAACTGTCCTCCCCAAATCCTTACCTCCTTCCCAGCATGCCTTCTTCTGTGCACCTCCCACACATGAATATTTCTGGACAAGTTTCTCATGTGCAGCATTTTGAGTTTTGCTTTCAGTGCCCGTATCCCAGAGCCATTAAACACCAGCGATTCCTCTCCAGACACCTCAGCATGCACAGTCTGTCAAACCAGGACTGACTCCACGAGAAAACTATTAAGATATTCAGCTGGCGTTAGGCAAAGCTCTGAAACATGCTCTAATGTTACAGTCAGGGTCTCCTCTTACCCGAGGACAAGGCCGGCTCTCTCTGCACTTCCACATTCTGCACATTCCCCAGCTCTGGGGCTGTGTTCTGCTCTGGCCAGGAGCTGCTCTCATGTTCCCCAGTGCAGCCCTTGGCTCCTTGGTGTCCCACACCTGTCAGAGGGACTTGTCTTCTCCTGGAAATAGCCTCCCTCACAGCAATTGAGGCGTTGCACAATTGGAGGCAGTTCATTTGATGCTCCTGGGAGACAGCACTGAGAGGCTCAGCTGTTCATTTCTTGCCCTCCCACAACACATGAGAAAGAGAGTACTCAACAGAAAAAGTCCATCTGCTGATTCATGGTAACACAGGAATCCTTTTTTCTTGCAAACAGCGCTGGCTGTGGTGCAAATAATACTCCAGCTGATGCAGTCAAGAGCTTCCCAGGGACACAATAAAGAATCTGGGGTGGACTTCTAAAAGAAAACCAAAACAAACCCCCAGGCTTCCCCTCTGCCTTTGGGCTTGTGCAGGATGCCCAGCAGGTCACAGGATGGAGGGGAAGTTCTCCTGCCAAGGGCCTGTTCTGCACTGTAGCGGCCTCCTGTGCTGCCTGTCACCCCCAGTGACACACCTTCTACTTCTTGTGTTACCAGGAGTTGGTGTGCACACGTGCTTAGGCCCCCACTATAATGAACATTTATCATCAGTGAAAGAATCAGGTCCTGCTGCACAGAAATCACCAGATCAGAAAAGCCAGCAAGGACCTTTTTCTCCACAAGTTGTTTTGCTCCATTAAACAAACATTCAGGCTCCTTAATCACACAATGGATTAAGTTTTGTTCCACAGAACTGTGCACACAGCTTGACTCCGAACATTTATGTCACTGAGAAGTAGTATCTAGCCACTGACTGCACCATCTACCTGGATCACGAGACATGGAAGAGCCAGGAAAAAAAAGACTCAGTCCGGCAAGGGCCAAAGCCTTAGGACCTGAATGAGCTAAATGACTCTGACTTGGTCCAATCCATCCACAGTCCTGTCTCCACTGAGCTGCTGTTTCACCAGTCAGCCTCAGATGTCCGACAGAAGGGCAAGATCTCAGTTTTGCACCCTTTGCCTAAATGGAGATTGTTTTTGTTTTCTCCTTGTGGTGCAAGGGCTGTACCAGGGCCGGACCACACCCGCTTTTAACAGCTCCGTGCAGAAGTTCCAAGAAGGTTTTAAAGCATCACAGACTTGTTGCCTTGAAATCCACTCTGCAGCATGACTCAGACTGGGCAGCACAGACGGAACATTGCAGTCCTGTCATCCACTCACTGGGTCAGCCAGAGGCCACGGGGTGTCTTGGAAAAAGTTTCAAAGCATCATTTTGGCTACTGATTCTGAGGATTTCCAGAAATGCTAATGAGACCCAGCACAAATCCAAGCACGCACAAGTCCTGTTCTCATTGCAGGGGAATCCACAGCAAAGACCAGGAAGGAAACACCAGCACTCTGCTAAGCCCTGTGCCTGAGGGGAGCTCTGCAGCCACACCTGCTCCATCGTTCCTTTTTTTTTTAGAAGGTTACAGAGTGCAGCTGGGTAGTCAGTCATACCTCTGTGACTCCTTAGCAAGGCTCTACGCTTCACCGTGGGCCTCCTTGCACTCATCTGCCTTTGGCTGTGCCGGGGAGATGCTCTGTACAGCTCAGCCTTGTCACTCACTGAGTGGTTGCTCCAGTAGACAGAAGCCTGGCCACTGGGGGCAATTCCAGCTGCAGACCCTTATATTTACACCCAAAGCCTGTGCTGTTGCCATAACAGCTTCCTTGGGCACTGTTTACATATAAATGACTGGATTCTACTGGAAGGCAGCTTTAGGAGTCAAGTAAAACTCAAATGTCTCATAAATGAACCATCTTTAGCAGGGTGAACAACTCCAGGGGATACCTAGCAAGGGCTTTAGAAAGCCCTTTAGAAGCACTTTAGAAAAAGCTGCAAGATCTGGGTTTTGGTTACCAGTGACTGCAGTTACTGGAGTGCAGTGCCAGCTTTTAGCCCAAGATACCTCGTGCTGTGAGCCAGGGTAGGGGCAGGGTTTGGGGGCACTCACAGGCTGGCCTTGGGCAGAGTGCTCAGGGTGGTTACCTGGAGATGTCCTGCTCTGGTTGGGGTCACTGCCATCCTTTCTGGCAGAGCAGAGATACAAAGATGTACTCCAGTGAGTACTGCAACACCTCTAAGATCAGTCTGGTTCTTACACTTACGTCTCCCCCTCTTTGACCACAGTGAGGGAGGTGCAAAGCTTAGCAGACATTTCACTCTCTTACAGATACAACATCCCAATAGGCCTGCATGCCAACCTCTCCGAGGGCTCCCCTGTGTGTGAGGTGCTCAAGACAAACTCTTCTCTGCTCAACCAAGATGGATTCTTCCATGGAAAAATGGGATTCAGAACAGCTCTATCAAAAGGTCTCCTGAATATGTCAGAGGTAGGAGAAAGCCACATACAGCTGTACAACTTGCCTTCCTGATACAAGTCAGCCTGCATTTATCCCAGCACATAACAGCTGAGGACCTTTCCCAGATCCCAGTGTGAGGAGGCTTAGAGATGAATCCTGCCTGTGCAGCTTGAGCTGGCTTTTAGGTCCTGGGCCTCATTCTGCCAAAGGCTCTGTAGCCTTTGAGAACCCATGATTCAGTGCCTGTATACACTGTTAACTGTTTATCTGAGGGGGTAGGAGGGGCATTGGAACAGGTATTTACAAAGAACCTAGAGATCAGGAAAGAGCACATGACAGAAAAGTCCTAAGTAGGCACCAGGCTTTTCATCAGCTTGTCAGAGGTTTTGGTTCTCTAGGGAGATCACTGGTTTTGCCCCATGAGCAAGGATGAACATGTTCAGGTGATCAAAACTGCATCCATTTTAAACAGAAATGGTCTTCAGATATCCTGTGGATTTAGAACATCCCCATAAGCAGCTCCACAAAGAGCCCCATGCCCAGGGGAGCTCTGGGCAGCCCAACAATGCTGCACATCCCTGTACAACCACGGCCCTTGCTGCTTCCCAGAGCCAGCTCCTGGCTCCTGCCCAGGGAGGTCCCATCACTCCCCTGCTCTCAGCCTCTGCCAGGTCTTGCTCTGACCCTTTTCTGCTGCACAGGTGAAGCAGGAGCTAAAGGCTCAGGTGGAGCTGTTCCGTGAGCTGACAGGTCACCTACCTCCTCACATGGATGGGCACCAGCACGTCCATGTTCTCCCAGGTAAGAAGGAAATCTTCCCAGCACCAAACAGGTGAGGACGTTGGCTCAGAGGGGACTCCTCCTGCCACAGCTCCCCCACCATGAGACACCTGCTGGCAGTTGCAGTTTGAATGTTCCCACCTGACCCCACAGTCCTGCCCACACCCAAACTCTGCTTGGAGCCCCGGCTCTTCCCGTAGCAGCACCAGGGCAATAATGGCACAAATGGCCCAGGTTACACCTCTTCCTCCAAGGACCAATAACTCTCCTCAGCATCCTAATTCCGTGTTCTCACCCACATTGAAGGAGGCAGACCAAGGGCAGCAGCAGGCTGGCCAGTCTAAACTGGAATGTTGGAGCTTGCAGTAGCTGGTGGCTCTTTCAGATGCCACAGGAACACCATCCTGCCTGTTGTGTTCCCACCCCAGTCCCTGCCTGCAGGTCTCAGCTTTAGAGCTGAGCCAGGATCTTTTGTCTTTGTTTTACAAATAAAGTCATTGTGGCACACAGATGGAAAATGGAGTGAGAAAAGACTCCAGGTTTTCTCAGTCCATTACTGACTGCCTCTGGATAACCTTGCTCTGGCTGAAGAATTTGTTCCTGACAGTGCAGTCACCTCCGGTGCTCTCTAAGACCAGAGTCACTCACTGAGAAGGGGGGCTGGACTGGAGGCTCAGTGCTGAAAGGAAGAATGACAAGGCACCTGCAGGAGCAGTTCAGGGAGAAATGTTTCCAGTGTAGAAGGTGACTCCCATACAGATGGATTTCAGCAGAAGATAAACCAAGTGGAATTTTATTTTCTTAAACACAGAAAGGAAAGAAGCTAACAGCTTGCAGGGGACACGAGAAGCTGGTTACCCAACTCCTGACTGCAGTCTCTGGTTTTACTTACAGAGGTCAGGCACGTGTTTGCAGAGGTGTTAGAGGAATATGGGATTAAGTACACACGTGTCCCAATAGAGCCAGGCCTTCATAACTGTGACTGGATTCCACCATCCCTGATGGACTTTTACCTGGGAGTAGAAGAAGATTCTTTTAACACAGTGGATGTGTTTACAAAACATGGAATAAGGTAAGACAGGTATTACTCATCCTTTTTTGTAGTAAAACATTAAGATTTTATCAGCTCCTGATAGTATCTTTCAGAATGGAACACCACCTTTCTCCTTCCTCCTAGGACTTAGAGAGAGGTTCAGGAGGAGCGCAGAAGTGCCAGGGGCACAAGGGCTTAGGAAGTTTTGTTTGAACAGAGATGAGTCACTTTCCACTTGAAAAGGAATGTTCTTTTCAGGGTGTGCTTCTCTGCCTTTCTAGTGAAGCTGCATCAGCCTGGCATCTGGAATGGCAGGAGAAATGCTGCATCAACGCTGGAATTCTAAAAGCATTATCTAAGGACAGTTTTCAAGAACTAAATTTTAATCTTCCTGTAGTAGTAGAGAAAAGGTTTTAAGAAGCAGGAAAGAGACCAATTAGAAGCAGGTATTTGCCATTGAAGCAGGTATTTGTTAAGGGGAGGCAATAAGCTCTGAGAGCTGCCGGTACCACAGCAGGTGATCACTGCTGTAAGCAAACAGCCTGGTCAGTGTCCTGCATCTCAGGGGCCAAACCCGGAAAGCTCAGCCCTTCCCCCAGTGAAATCCTCCTCTTAAAAGCTTAGGCAGTGTTTTATGTATTGAAGGCCTTTCACTAGAGACCCTTGCAGTCTCCTGTCCTTCGGAGCAGATGTCATCACTTCCTCAGCCCACTGGAAACAGTATTTTCTGGGATTTATATATCATATATTTTGTATCAGTTGTTCTGAACACCAGCAGCAGGCTGGCATTTCTCCCTTCTCAGAAGGAGCCGAGCTGGGCTCTTCTGTGATCATTCAGGTAAAGACTCCAGCCACGATTTCTTCCAAAAACATTTTCATTCTGCCCTCACATGCAGCAGCTCTGGACTCAGCTCTCCTGGACTGGTCCAGGCCACACTCAGAACTGACACTTGCAGCCAGACTTGAATAAAGAATCGTGTGAAGCTATGAAACAGCTTGTAGGTGGTGTCCTCTAGGAGTAACAGTTTGTCCAGTTATTATGGCTCTTTGATACATTCTGGCAGAAGGCCTCTTTAGCTGAGTGGCTGCCCATTTTATTTCAGTCACTTTTGTTTCTACTTAGCTGTGGGTTATTATTCAGGCTTAAGTTATTTTGATAGTGTGGCATTTCTCAGTTTAGCTCTGCTCTTCCCTTTTGGGACAATAAAATGCACCTGTGAGCTCACAGATGGCGAACACCCCATGTGCTGTGACATTGTGCTGGGGCTGTGCTGGGCCTTGCTGTCCCTGCAGAACTGCTGCCTGAAATAGGATCCTGGTTTCAATCAGGAAAAGTTCTGGGTTCACTTCTGTTTTAAAGTTTTAAAAAACTCCTTCCCCTTTTCTCTCTTAAAATTAAGGTAAATTTTGATTCCTAATCCACTGGGTGTCACACAATACCTCCCTGTGTAGCATTGACAGGCGTGTTCCTCCTCTGGCTGCAGGTGGGCAGACATTTACATCGGCCTGAGCACCATGGGCAGGAACATGTCTGTGAGCAGCATCCGCAGCGCCATCGACAGCGCCGTGCTGCAGCTCCGGGCCAGGGCGGCGCCGGGCGGCGCCGTCACCCTCGAGCTGATGGTGCACCCGGGCTACCCCAGCGTCCCTCCTACCGGCGGCTGTGGGGAAGGACCAGATGATTTCTCACAGTCCTGGGAACGCCTCCATGAACTCCAGACATTAATTGAGCCGGAGCTGCAGAGCTACTACAAAAGCAGGAACATTCAGCTGTGTTCATTCAAAGATCTTTAAATAAATGAGCATCCATCCCATCCATCCATCCATCCATCCATCCATCCATCCATCCATCCATCCATCCATCCCTGTTACCAGTGTCACAGGAGCTGTGAACAGCCTGGGAATGGACACTACCACCCTGCGAGCAGCTCCAGGCAGTGCCCCAAAGCCCCAGCTCTCAGTTTTAAGGCCACAAGGGTCTGCTCAAAATGTGCCAAACTCCTTCCGTGACAGCCCCTCCAGAGCGCCCCAGTGCAGCACACGCACCCAGGGCTCAGCTCCTGCCAGCAAAGGAGCAGCACAGGGACAGACTTGGCTGAGACACGCTGCAGCACAGCACCCTGAGGGGTCTGATCATTCCTCCTGTCATTCCTGATGGCAAATTAGAACCGTGCTGGGGAGCGGGTGCTGCTTTGGAGCAGCCGCTCAGCGTGGGTCGCCCACAGCAGGGCTGGACACCTTCAGGTTCTCTGAAAGCAGCCAACCCCTCCAGTGGCACCTGCCCACCGGCAGTGAGGGGCGCGGGTGTCACCCTCAGAGCCGCTTCTGGGCGGAGCAGTCGGGGCACACTGCCCCAGTGGGGTCTGCAGCAATTGTGTCTCTGCCTGTTGACATTGCCTCTTGGCACTAAGCCCCCCTAGGAAAGTAACATCAGCCACAGGCCTTTTGGAGAGGCTTCTTATTTTTTGGATGACTTTGCGGGAGCAGCAACTGTTGACCCATCTGCTATTTCGGTAACTGCTGTGTATGAGAGCAGCAGCAACTGGTCCTGCACCACCCACTGCCCCTCAGGACGGGCACGAGCCGTGCCAGGCACGAGCACGGCTGCGAGTGGAGAAGGTCCCTGTATTTGTCCCTTTCATCCCTGTCACCAGAGCATTCAAACTCCAACTCGAGCCTCAGCAGTGCTGATATGTTCTTAACTGCAGCCCTGTCATTCCTGTAAGGACTTCCGCAGAGGGAAAAATTATTTTAGATTGTTTATGCTCCTTCTCTGCACAAGAGTGATCTATTTAACATATCTGGTTTTGTTAACCATGTTTTTTTAACATAAAAAACATCAGTATGACCATCATTCTTTCAAATGAAAAATAAACTCAGGCTTTTTCTATTGCAAAGCTTCAGGAGGCTTTTGGGTTTAGTTACATCTGGAGAGTGAACTAAACCCACTCACCTGTCTGCTCCCACACGGCTGGAAGGGCCTCCCTGTCATTAATGGGAATCGTCTGACCTTTCCTATAACACATCTGAGGAAGTTTTTGTCCTGTACAGGCAGGAAAAACATCAAGGACGCGGTAAGAAATCTTCTCCCGATTGTCTCCTATATTCCAGCGAATGCCTTGGCTGTCCCGGGTGAGAGCAGGGCCGGCGTCACCGCCGGGGGCACCGGGACAGACCCGCGCCCGCCAGCGCCCCCCCGTGCCCGCGGGGCCGCACTGCAGCCGCTGCCGGACCGCGGAGCTCCAGCGGGACGGAATCGGCACCGCCTTCCTTCTCATGGATACTTTAAACCTCGCTAGCAACGTTGAAACTGCTCCATGTTCTAAGCGCCGGATTGGCTCTGATCGTACCCAGCACCGGGGGGATTTTGGATGCATTTCCTGGCAGCTGAGCGCTGATGACCTGAGGGCAGCCTTTACCTGAGCCCTGTACTGTAAAAAATTGATTTTGTAAATTTCTTATTTTTAAATGAAAAGCACTAAACCCCAAATTTCCGATTAATTAGAGAAATGAATAATGGACTACTAAAAGACTACTCAACAGGGAACCTTTCAATTGCATAAAATATAGGGAGATAAGGAAATTTCTCAGCGGTTCTGTGAAAGCTTTAAAGACAACCCGAGTTCAAATTAAAAAACTATTACAATCCCAGTTAATTCCCAGAGCTCTGTGAAAATAAAACTGTGCCACAAAGCCTTTGAGAGCAATTTTTATTAGGGTAGCAGAATGGACTTGCAGAAAGCCTATACCAGTACTCCTGGGTGTAGTTTCACCAGTGCGCTGCTTTCATTGTGGATGTTCAACTGCACGTTTAGAATTCAGCATGGCTTAGGGAACCAGAGAGAACAAGAGCTTGATTTCCTGAGTTATCATAGGACTTCGCACTTGGATTTCTCCTCCGCAGCCTTCAGCCACACAGGTGCCGGATCCCTTTGTTCAGAGGCTGTCCCAGACACGCCAGCACTTTGTTTACACGTCTCAGTTTAGCAATTGGACTATGAAGAACACACCAAGAGAACTGATAGCGAGCTGTGTCTTCGCGTGAGCTCAGCAGCTGGATGGGAGCGGCCGGTGCGGCTCGGCCGGAGTTCCTGCAGCCCGTCCGTCCCTTCCCGCGGCATCCGAGCACAGCCAGGCACACAGACGCAGTCTTTGACCTGAGAGGCTTTACAACCACAGAGTAACTATTGAGTAGCAACAAGGGCAGCAGACTAGTGCTACAGTTTCGTTTCAAATAAAATTTAGAGAATGGTAAGTTTCCATGCCAACGGACATGATCAAAGGTACAGTGACTCAGGTGATGCAGAAGTTACACACTTCGGTTTGACAGATAATTTGGCATTATTTTATTATGAATCTGAGTGAGCGTGAACGAAACAAAATCAGTACCAACTTTCTGCAAATGAAGACACAAAGATGTGAAATTTGGTAATAGTGCTCTCACAAGCCTGAAAACACTTAGGAAATGCAAGTTTCCGTAAATAAGGTGAATGTGGTTTAACTTTATTTACCTGCCAAAGAATCTGTCTAAGAACACTTAAACATAAAATTTCTTAGCTCCCTAACTTATAAAAAAATTTACTTTCAACAGAGGTGAGGTACTGGGCTGTCATTGTTTACACTAAATTGGAAATGAAAGCCAGAGGAGAGGGACGAATGAGGAAATAGCAAATACACAAGACATTAAAACCAAGAGAGATCTACTGCTTGACACACTAGTTCTGAAAGGTTGCAAAGGCAGAGGCTGCATTAAAACTGAATTTAGGAGTACAGGCAACCACCTAGGTGTCAGGGATTTTTTAACTCAGCTTCCTGCACATAGAAATGATATGTGCTCCCAGAGAGCAATGGATTTCTGGAAATAATCCATTCACTCAGTAGCAGACCCCAGCTGCAGAAGGGGAGACAGCAGGTTGACTGTGTGGCAGTTTGACTGTGGAGCTAGAATCACGCTCTGGGCTGGGGGGGAAAGGCAGCAGAAGCAGCAGAGACACGGCAGAGGATGCTCAGCTCTGAACAGAAAGGGCTCCCTTTCCTTCAGCATGCTCAGGAGTGCCCCGGGGGCTGCAGCTCCACCGCCACTGAGCACTCACTGAGTGCCCTGCCCCGTGTTTGAACACAGCAGCAGCAGCAGCCCAGCACACTGTCACACCTCAGTGCTCAGGCCTGGCAACGGCCACCCCACAAACACAGATGCTCCTGCTGCATTCTGAGGGAAAACGTTCAGAGACGACAGCGGCGCTGTCAGATTTAGTTCTTGAATTCAAAATTAACGATTCCAAAATAGTGATTTTAAACTCAAAAGACAGTTTTGTCACTTTGGTACCTCTTGGTCCCCAATTTCTGGAACTCTCCTGGATTGGTTGCAATGTTGTTCTGTGCACGTTTCCTGCTACTCTGCATGGGTACTAAGGATAGAAGTGAAGGAAGTTTGCAATCACATTCCACTACTTGTTGGCCACAGATTTTTTTCCAAAGTTTTCCAAGACCAGAAAATAAGCCATATTTTAATTCAATGACGCACACAAAAACTTGGGTTTCCCCGTTTAATAGACATTGGCCAGATTTACATCAGACCCAGACATTATTTCTGATTGATTTTGTGGGGTTGGATTTTGTTTATTATGTTACAAACTGAAGTTCAGGGGAACTTGAAACAAGTCCCACAAAGCACAGTGCAACATTTAGAAAGAAAAGTAAACGAAACTGCCAAACACTCAATCGTTTTCTGCTGGAACTGGGATATTTTTCCTAAGACATCACTTTGAGGAGGGGGTTAAAATTCCATGTATGAACTCAAGAGAGTGGGAACTGCAAGGAAAAATAAGAAATGACAGCCACAACCTTTTCAATTTAAGGGCAGAATATAAGTCTAAGATATTTTTGATAAATTCTGACAAGAAAAAGAAAACAGCATACTTTAAAGTATATTGAAGCAGTGATTTTTAAACAAAGAAAGCAGAACTAGAACATCTTAAATTTTAATCCTTTCTTTACAGGTTACCTAGCCCACTTTTGATTAAGAAAACTGTAGAAAGTTAGTAACAGCCACAAGTTCACACCGAAAGGTGGCACTTGTCAATTTTCCATAGAGTCCTGCTTTACGGGGTGTCTCAAATGCACTGCTCCGATCTTCTATCATAGGTTGCTGACAGCACTTGTGTCAGATTTTAGTCCACTGGTCGCTTCTCACCATATTTCTTTGTAAACTCTTCAGCGTTCTTACAGAATTTTTTACGGTCCTTAGAGTATTCTTCAGCTAGGTCAGCCCGGAGGGGGTGCTCGGGCTGTGGGTCATTCACCAGTGCTATGAGGGACTGGATTACTGTCAAAAGAAGTATAAATACCGTCAGAGACTGAGATGGTTCATTTTTTCAAAATCAAAATGTAAGCAAAATTCCCCTGTAAGGAAAGAGCTTTAACTGCATTTAAATACATCCCCATAAATCTCGGGCCTTTTCAAGCGCAGGGCGTGAGTAAGCTGCAGTGATATGCCAAGATTTAGTTCAATGACCATGAATGAACACCAGAAAAATCGTATTTGTAAACAAAATCAGCACGAATAGAGACCAAAGAGCACCACAAATTATTTCTCATGTAATGGGCATCCCATGTACAATCCTCTCCTATGGCTGAGAATGAATCAAATTTTCAGACAGGTTCACTGAGGGGATTGCGTAAAGATGGAATCTGCACCATGAAGAATTTCCCAACACCTGTCACAGTGACACAGCTGTGACTAAGCCTCTTCTGGAAACCCTTTTTTCCAGCCTTATTTCCCTATGATTCTTATTTCTCCTATGAACAGCAGGCAAGTTTTCCCTTTACTCCCAAATGCCCAAGGTAGAGATGCACTGGGCAAACGACGAGGTGAGAGTGGCAAGGTGCTCACAGCAATGTCACCAATGTCCCTGTCTCTTTCCAAAGAAAAGTCATTCTTCAGGAAACGGAAATGCACCTGACATTTACACAGCAAACCTCACACCCCACAGTGCCATTTATTGCTACACTTTTCTCACACACATCCTCACAGCCACTGGAAGCTCACAAGATCAGGAGTCCCACTGCCCAGCCACCCGAAGGTGTCAGTGTTCCTGGGCAGGAGTGCAGGTTCATACAATGATGATCACTCCAGCAGATGCTGGAACACCAGAGTGGCTTCGTTTGGGGCACTGATCTCAGTCTTTTCCACCCATGAACAAACTTCAAAACAAGTACTCAAAGCCAGGCTCAAATCTGATGTTTGTCTCTAAACTGCTAAACAGGAACATTTCTTGCCACGAATCCGAGTTTAAACTGCAACAAACCATCCAAGGAATGTACAATTGATACCAGCTTCCTTCACAGCAACTCACCAGTCCTGGCCTGACAACAACTGCCATCGCATTGCTAAAACCAGAAGTGGCAATGCCTTCTCACTGAGCAAGGCATGCAAAAACACTGCAGAGAAAATGTCTGTTCAATAACCTGAACAACAGTAACAAGGCAGAAAAACCAGGCGTGGCAGAACAGGAGCTGCCTCAATACCCAGCGTTTGAAACCATCCTGCCATAACAGTTGTTTTTAATATTAAACATAAATTAACAAAAAGTACAGCAGGAAGATGCACATTTAGTATGTGAAAGGTAAGTTAATGATTTATGAACTTAATCTCTTCACTTTTCTGCCACCTGTGTGAACAAAACCAATCACTTTGATGCTGTACCAACTATGTCGCATTATTTCATTGAGAAAAGCTGAGAGTGATTTTTCAGTGCAGAAGAAATCTGAAGAAAAAGGAATAGACACTGAAGCAGGGTTTTAGTAACTTTGTCACAGGTTCATACAGCCATGTAGCAACAACAGATGTTGACACTAAAACAACTTATTGAAGAAAGACTTCAGACAAACAAAAAATCACAACTCAACAGACCTGGAGATATTTGCAGTATTTTGATACCCAGGATCGGTTCCACATTTTGACTTTAGCACAGCTTTTATTCACTCTTTCAGATAAAAAGGGAATTGCTACTTCTCAGGAGACACTGACTATGTCCTGCACGCAAACAACTGTTTCAGTAGTTCCAGCTAATGGCAGCTTGTTTTTCAAGCTGGGTAGAGACATCCAAGTCCTTCAGTTAATTAGCAAGGGCTGACAGCACCAAGACACGGCTGCTGAGGTGCGGAACAGAACAGAAACCTTCCACATGTTCTCCTCTCTCCCGAGGACCTTTGTCCTGCATAATCAGGGATAAATCTACAACAAATCTAAGATCTTGGCCATCCTATTTCACAGGTTCTTTTTGCTGCCACCTCCATTTTCACCAACATTCACCTGCTTCATCTCTTCTAAAACAACTACAGGAATTTTCCACAATCACACAACTGGAAGTACTTTCTTTGGCATGCAGGGGTACACAGAAAAAAGAAACCTTAAGTACAGCGTGGTTTCCTGTCAGGAACACAGACCATGTGAAAATAACCTTAAAGAAGAGCCTGGAAGAGAGAAGTATTTTCTCCTATGGAACAAGATACTTTCAGTGTCACTGAAGCTCCAGCACTGCCCTAAACTGCTACTCATTTGAATTAATACTCTTAAAAAAATAAGCACTTTTTTGCAAGGATGCTTGCTTTCTATATGTATAATAACAAAAGCTTAATACCCAACTAATCATTACTTGCCAGACAACACAAAATTCTCACCCCAACAACCCATGCAAGCAACAACAGAAAACAACCCTACTTATACTGCACTTAAGTCTGCCACAGAACCTGACAAAATTTTTCCTTACAATCTTTAGATTCTTATCAAAGACACACAACAAGCCCAACAGCAATGATTTTTTAAGAACTGCAAATTAACCTGTGGTATTATTTCAGATTTTGTTTAAGACTCCTGTGGTATTTCAAGCTGTACGTTCAGATCACTGAACCACATGGCAATTATAAAATATAGAAAGCCTTGGGGGTTTTGACCCTTTCTTTCAAACATCCAAGAATTTACTGAACACCTTTGGATTCTAAAGTCACTGTTTAAGAAGAAACAGAGAATAACCCCCCACACAAACTACCAGCAAAATTGTAAAGTATGCCAAGGACACTTCCTTAATAAACTCCTTAGTCATGAAGAGTTTTGTGGTTTCCTGGAGGTGGAAATGCCACTTCAGTGCCAGTACCTCCCATTGCAGTAACAAAATGAGATTCCACAAGAGTTGTACTCAGTGCTCACCACACGTGATTCATGACACAACCCTTACAATGAATATTCCCTCAGAGCACTGAGAAGCTGACAAGGGAAACATCATTAGCTTTAAATTCAAACACTCCACAGAGTTTCTCAGTACTCAGTTCTTTCTCCACACGGAGTCCTACCTTGGTCAGTTTTGGTTGCTGGCTTCCAGTTTTCAGCACTAATTACTGGCAGACAAACCTGCCCCTTTTCATCGATGTTAGGGTGATAGATCTTTGTTTTAAATGTAATCTTAGGAGGTTTGAATGGATATTCTGCTGGGAAGTTGATTTCAATTCTGAAGGCTCCTTTATCATATGGAGGATTGTCCTGCAAGAAGAAGACAGAATGTCAAGATTGTGGCACGTGCTAATGGCTACAAGTGAAAAGCAGCATGGTACAGACTTGGGTTTCTTTGATCTCTTGAATGACCTCTTTGAAAGGCATTTTCTACCAACGCTACTGCCAGGTTTATGTGTCAGGAAACATCCAAACCTATGTGAGAGGCAATACAACCTGCATTTGCATCCACTCTGGAAAAAGCGGGTTGCCATTGTCCTACAGCTGGCTGACATTTCTATGGGCAAGAAAGCATCAGCTCCGTTTACTTCCAACTCAAGGCCCTCTCCAGTAAGGAGGAGTTTTATTCCCGGCTTTGTGTTTCAAAAAACATAGTAAACCCTTTCCAAGACACCAACAGCAAGCCTGACAAGGGAAATGGGTTTCTGAACAGTTATTCTGTGTGTCTCACAACATGGTGGCATGAACAGCAATGCCGTTTGGTTTGCCAGATCTCCCTAAATGTTTCGAGAAGGTTTTTGTGCTGACTACACAGAAATCTGCTGAGCATTCATTGGTACTAAAGATAGATATTCACTGTGTTTGCTGATGAGAACATTCTGAATTTGTATGCAGTTTTAGCACCCACTCTTATCAGATCAGTTCTGAAGGAGCAGGATGAGAGAACTGTGAAGTGAGCAAAGCAGTTCTTCATGCTGAAACAGAAAAAACAATGCCCAGAATTTCACTTGGAAAAACCTGTTAGACTATTGATACTGATGCTTCAGATGCTGCGCAAGAGAAGAAGAACAAAAATAAACTATTGCTACATTTAAAGCCTATGAAAGTATCATCGTGCACTGAAAACAGTAACTATGGAATGAAGCCTTTCCAAACACTCTGGGAACAAGAACCAAAGGATGAGAGTTTCCAGTTGGTGTAAAGTATAATCACACACATTCTTCATTAGCAACCAGACCCTTCTCTGCAATCAATTCCACTCCAGAATTTACCAATATTTGGGGGTGGGGAGCATTCTATTAAAATATTTGTCAACAGAAAACGTTTCATTTTAGGCTCATCCATGTGGAGAATCTGGCTGTGTGTTTGTAAGAAATACAGCAATTTATGCCAGGGGCAGAGGCAACTACAGAAGCTTTAAAATCACTTTTTACCCAAGCAATCCTAAAACCTTTGGAAGCTGAACTAGTAACTTGTGGTGGTGGTGACAACTTAGGCAGTCACTGCCCTCTTCCCCCACAGCTCAATTGTTCTTGCCTCCATCACATGCTGTAATTTGTGAGGATATTCCGTGAACTGGCATGAGAAGTGACCTGCCTTAAAAACATCCACTTGCTTCTCTGTACCTCTGACATGAATAAGGAGCCTGGGCTACATAGTCTCGTTTTGATGTTGAAATCAGTTTACCTTGCCACCCACAGGACACAAAGTCCTTCATGCTACAATTTAGAACAGGAAAAGATGTTGACCAAATTGAAGTATCTTCCATTTGTTTCTCAATTGAGTGAGCACCATTAAAAACTAACATTTGTTCTGAAGAACAAAATAAGTTACAAACAAGAGCTTTTAAAGCTTCACAGCTCACCTTTACATTATCTTGTTATTAAAATAACAAGCATTATCTTTCACACCTTCAGTAAGCAGCTGACCAAGAAATGCCCAGTTATAGCGTTTAATAATCAGTAACTGGTTAGTCCTACTGAAATATGTGTCTTTAAACCCTAAGTAAGAACATTTGCTAAAATGGAAACAGCATGTGAAGCAAAAACACAGAGAAAAAAGTTTAACTGTCAATGAGCTCATGAATTGCATTTTAAAGCCATCAACTCTGGTACCAAAAATAGCTGAAGAGACAGCAACACTAAAACATCTATAGCATAACCTCAGGATAAAAACATATTACTCTTTGAACACAAAGAACAGATTTGAAATTACTACAGGAAGCGTAATTTCATAACAAAGTTCTCCCTTAACTATACCAGCAGTGAATTTGAGGCTATTTCCCCTGTAACAGGACATTTAACAAACCAAAAAGCAGGTCTGGAGCACAGTTCACTGTACCAACATTTAAACACTTGCGATGCTGCACAGCTTTGCAAAACAAACACCATGCTCATCCTCTGTCGAGCAGAAACTGTTAAAAATAGCGGCTGTACACTGCACATTCCTAATCTTAACAGGAATAAACAAGAATTTTTGTGTTTTGTGTTTATTAGTCATATTTACCAAGCTTATACTGCTTCAAAGTATTATCAAAGCACTAAACTGTTACACATGAAGCACAAAGTGGCTGATGAAAGCAAGTTGCTCCTCAGCTCTGTCAAATTTCTGTGTCAGATGCTGCTGGCTTTGTTTGCAGGAGCAGTGTCAGCCACTCCAAGGAATCACTCGCAGGCACAGAAGTAAACAGCAAACTTAATGTATTCCAGGGCATTTAAAGTGCAAAGGCGCAGCCATTCCCTCAGCCTGTGCCATGTGACTAAGGAGGCAGAGGCACTGCCACAGAGATGTCTCAAAGTCTTACTCATGTAATAAAAAGACAGACTTACACTGGTTGGGGAGGCTCTGGCAGCACCCACAGAAAACCACAACTGCTTCCCCCATGGCCCATCCCCTGCTGCTGCAGACTAAAAATAGCTCTTAAAACCAAGCCAGCCACTTCCCACTGCTATGGGCCACAGCAGTGGGAAATACAAGGGGTGAAAATCCAAGTGACTTTCAACCAAGAAATCAACACATCACATTTCTTGCCTTCCCCTTAGTAACAAATCTCTCTCTATTTGACTAATAAAATGGTTATCTAATTTGATGAAACATTCCCTAAGAAGACTGTAGTGCTTTTAAAAAAATTAAGTGGAATAGGTTTATTCTGGCACTAACTAATGCCTAAATAAAGATATCACTTTCTTTTAAAGAGCTCACTTTGGAAAATCCAAACCTTTTCCTTCCATCGAATTTTTCCCAATATTCAGTTTTATCCTAGTAATAAATCTCATAAATTAAAAAAAAACCCCACCTATTAAGGAGTAAAAGTATTTCATAATTCCTTTTTTCCCCCCTATGATCATGTATGTTTTGTACTTCAGGCTTAATGCAAAAGCAAACTTCACTTGGTTCTCCTTTCCAACACCTCTCCCAGCAGCCCATCGTGGAGCTCCGGCCTGAAGCCCAGGCCTACAATAACCAGTCCCTTCATGGTCACCAGCAGCAATACTGAGCTGGGGATTTATGAGATACAAACGATCCTCATTTTATTTTAAAGCTCATAAGGAGTAGTCTATACTCACAGGAACAATAAGCCCTTGCCAGGTCAATAAATTAGCTTCATCAACCTGGATATTACGGAAGTTTTTCATTCCACATTTGCGGATTTCTTCAAGCTCCTGAAAAGCAAAGCAAAGTGTTAAATGTGAGTTAATAACTGTATTAAGCAAGATGGTCACATTTATTTTTCAAAATGCTTAAAGGTCAGTGTGGGTTTCTTTAATTAGTGGCGGCAACCCACATAAATGAGAAATAAAATTTTGTACCTCTAAAAAGTAAAATTCTCTGAGATATTAAAACCCTTCTTTTCTGATATGTGAAGGAACACACAAAAATGTCTTGCTATTAAGAAGACACTATGAAGCAGAAGTATTAAAAAACTCCATTTAAAAACGTTTTTCTATCTCAAATGCAAATCAGTGCCTTTGGTCACAGACTATTGATAATACTCTGAGGTGCAGAAATAAAATGCATCGTAGGATTTGTGTGAAGGAGAACAGTGATTTGGAAGAACTATTTCATAATAGTTTTAACCAGGGATAAAACCACAGAACAGGCCAATTATTTCAACTGAAAATGAACAAATTCCTGCATGAACAGCTTAAACTGATCCAAACCCAGAAAAACATCAATCTAAGCCAAACAAGCCTTGTTTAGAGCAGTAACTTGAAAAAATTCAGCTTTCTCTCGGTTTAGTACCACCTCAAAGCTCACAGTACACATTAGGATTCCTCTCTTTAAAGCTGTGTCAGTCTTGAGCAAGGTTATCTTCCTGCACCAGTTGAACTATTTTTAATCAGTTAGCCAACCAGGTATCACCAAAAATAAGCATTTCAGCATTTTTGTATTTAAAATGACATATAAGCCCTACTGTAGGGTCTGTTTCCTGGAGTATTTCATAAGACCTAAAAAGAAACACTTCCAAGGTTTCACTTTTATTTCCCCCACAATTACAGTCCTTTGTGGTTGAACTCTGCCATTTTATCTTTAAAGAGAATTGAACCAAATATGAATTCAAACATCATCCACAGCAAAACATAAAAGTTTCCCAGCCCTTTCAAAGCTGCAGCACATGCCTGGTGGCTGCATAGGTTTGGAAAAATATTGCTTATACAGCAGCACTGGGGTGCTCTGACAGTGCTCTGCACTGGGTGCAGGCACCTTGCAAAATTAGCTTGGCTATAATTACGATAAACCCACCAATTACGAGCAATGGAAAACAAAAGAGATCAGTTTTCCTGCTACAAGTGCTGTACTGCCCATGGTTTGTTTTCTAAAATAGTTCTGTGTTCATCTTGGATCCAACCTTCCTGCACTTGACAGGCAGATTTCATACTTGCAGTAACCTCTTGCATAAATTCAGCATCATGATAAAATTCAAACCCAAAGGGAAAACGAGAATTCCAAATGCACGTGAAACAAAAATCACCAGAGCCACATATCAGCAAATGAACATCTCTGTTCCTACCCACTGCCCCTACTAAAGCAAGAGCATACTCTGAAGACAGAAGTTTAACCTTGGAGGCTTGGATACTGAACTGATGCCTAACACTATCTTCATGACACTGACTTTTTAGTTTAGACCCGTGGAATAATCCCTAAATTCCACTGCTGCTCGATTTATGCAATGTCACAGACAGTTTGGCTGGGTTTTTTTGGTTTTTTTTTTTTTTTTTAAGAGCTAAGAGGATTATCCTATTTCCTAAGAGCAGGAAAACATAAAACCCCCCCAAAAATAATCCCATGAAGCATATTTATAGGGATAGAGAGCAACCCAAAATATTCCAAAGAAAATAACCTTTATGATGGCAGCTCTAAGAGGTGCTTTCCCATCACTCAGAGTGCCCCGAGTGCTCCTGCACAAGCAGCAGCTCAGGGAGAGCCGGGCACATCCCGGGCTGACTCTGCCCTGCCGGGGTCAGGAGAGGAACTTGCTGTGAACTGAGTCCTGCTGCTCACTCCCATCACACACAACTGTGAAACCACTGCTCCACAGCATGGAAAAGGAGTAAATTCCACTCTACGCTAGATGGAACACATCAAACACTGAGATCACAATAAGCTAATTTTGTAGGTATTTAAGCATGAATAAATGTGCATCACCAAAGTGCCTTCGCTCCAAAACCAGGCAAGGAAAATGGCTTTAGACTATTTTCTAGTTACTACAGTAAAAACGTGCACATGACAGAAATCTCCCCCATTATGCCCAGTGGGACTGCAGCTTCCATGCAGGAGCTTTTGTCCCAGGTTCAGACAATAGCACTGTACCGCTGCTGGCCCACAGAACAATTGTCCACACGCAGAAAAAGGAAGGACTATGACTCTATAATTCAGGTATGTTATTAAGCTAATAAAACAAATTAGAAAAGCATGGCTTCACGTTGCTGGAAAATCGAACACCTACATTTTATAGTTAAGATTCAGGTTAAAAAACTGTATGCTGAATTAAGAAATGCATGAATCCCATACAGAGATCAATATAAAATTGTCAAACTTTGTATGCCATCAATGAAAAGTTAAATATGCAAATTGTTTCCCACTTCTTCTCAAGTCCATTATATGAGAGAGGGAATTAAACAGTAGAGAGGCACTAAACTTGACAAAAATTCCTCAGGCCGTCTTCGTCTTTAAACGGACACGTGAGGCCTTTGCAGGACAGCGCTTCCAAAGGCAAGCCGCGGTGACGGCCGGAGTGCGGCGGGCCGCGCTCTGCCCTTGTCCCGCGGGACGAGCCGCCAGGGAGGGCAGGGATAACCGGCGGCTCCTCAGCGCCCCACACGCAGCCCAGCCGGGACTGCAGAGGGCACGCACCTCAGCTCCGGGCTTGCACAGATTGAATTTATACCAGAAATGACTTTTCGTATACTACAGGAGTGTTTCGGACTTTGTGTGTCACTCCAAATGAATCAGCTTCGTTTACAAACAGCTTTTCCCACTCCTGTCCCCACAAGGGCAGTGTAACACAGGCCGCGCTTTCAGGAGTGGTAACAGCTTCACCATTCACAATTTAAGGGTGTGAGGGGAGGTTGTTTTGGTTTTTTTTCTTCTGGCAACTGCCAAAACCCATAATAAAGATCTAACTGCTTCAGGGCTAGGGAGGCAGACACAACTGCAGTATAAAAGTGCTGTTAAAAAAGTGAATGAGATACTAAATACTTTCAAGCAGCACAGATTAAAAACTAACAATACGTTTAACATGGGCATGAGCAACTCCAAAGGGACAAAAACTACTTTATGAGGTAAAAGGATACAGTCCAGATATTTATTTCAAAGTAATACTTATGAGTCTAGGCAGACAGTAAATAGATTAATTCCTTTTCTTGTTCTCCACCCCTTAATTTTGTCAAGTAACATAATTAAAGGAGCATAAGAGGAGCATAACTAAAGGTTAGATGACTGCAGTGAAAATTTCAATCAATCTTCATTCCCCACTCCTTTATCAACCTTGCATGTGACCTTGCTGCATTGGTTTATCCACTTGAAAAGTCTTATTTAGTTCATGGGGCTTTCCTGAGAGATGATGTTTGTAATTTGGAAATGTTCAGACAAAGTGTTATACACAGCACATGAAATGGAGACAACACTGTTCCAGAGGTGGTACGTGGTACCTGATCTTCAAGCACATAAGGCTGAAGGTAGTCACAAAAGTACGTACTACTTCTCATATATAAGCATTAAAGGTTTAAAACTGTCATTTTCAATACTGTTGTAATCGTTTGTTCAAATCAAAAATTTAAATGTTTGAAAGTAGAAAGAAAAGCAATATCATCTTAAAATGTAGCAAAGTCTTTTTAAAACCTCCAGCTGTTTTGTCCGTGCATCTTTCAAGTTTTGTGACTTCTCTAAAAACCCAAGGCAGACAGGAAAATGCAGTGAAGGCAAACACTTGTAAGATGCAATCCCAGAATACGGGAATAAGTGTAAGAGCTCACACTGACTTTAGTAAGTTTTGCATCAAGCCCAGAATGCTACTAAATTCACAAAGAAAACCAAAAGTCTCCTGAAATAACTCTAAACCATTATTACAATTTATATTTATCTGTTTATGAACACATTCTCAAAAAAATGCCTGTAAGTCAAACAGGCTCCAAAACACCGATCAGGAACTGGCCAGTTTCACTTTCTGGATTTACAGTACAGAGAAGTCCTACTAAAACCTTAAAATCTGATCCTACCACACACACACACACAAAAATCCATCACAAACCCAGCCAAAACCAGAAATAGAACCAGCAGTAAGCTTCCTCTGCAACATTACAACCCTGTATACTCACTTTTTATTGACTGAGCAATTCTACTTTTTGGCAAAGTCTTTTCATTTGTTTAAAAATCCTTTTGTCAATTCTCAGTTTCAAAAAGGGAAAAATGCATTGATATTCTCACTTCTGCCTAAGGACAACCATATGTTGCTCAAAACCACACTTCCCGTGTTACTAAGAACTGAAGTTTGGATCAATTTAGAATTATTTTTCAAGCATCAGAGTTGTTTAAAACTCCTTTATTTGGGAGCACTACAATGTTTACAGCATCCTGGAGATTGCAGGCCACCTACCTGGGTGTGGTCCCATGTTTGTATTTTATCATGGACTTCAACAGTTGCATAAATGTTTGACTATGCAACTATGGAAGCAGAATAAAAACAAAAAAATTAAAATAACTGAGTATGTATCTCACTTCCTATGTGAAGTGTTATTTACTCTTTAGATTGGTTTTCAATTCCTATCACTAAAGGTACTTTTGAATATGTAAAAACCAGGAAAGCAAAGCATGGCTCTTACAGACACCTGAGCTCCATCGCAGGCAGTCACCACGGAAGGGCCCAGCTCCACCCCTGGGGCAGCAGAGCCTTCCCCAAGAGCACCCAGACCCTGTGGAGGGGCAGCTCAGCACCACAGGCTGCATTTCCCCTGCAGGGGCTGGGAGTGTCCCTCTGCACCTCCCCACATGCAGATCCAGCATGGAGAACACCTTTCACATTACTGGGTGGCAACTCTGCAAAGTCTTTCCTTGAAGACTCTGGCACGTCCATGTTCCCCATCATACAGCCTGGAGACAATCTCCTTTCTATGAGAAAGGGCCATGAAGCCCAGCACCCCCTTCAAAGAGAAGCCTTAGATCCTCTCCTCAGTATAATCAATCCATATTTGCTGTTTTAACCCTGAGACACTGTCCACAACATCACATCCTTGACAAAGAGTCATTCCCACTGGTCACATTTCACAAGGAGTCAGGATTCTGCAACTGGGGCTCTTTGAAGAGGTGGAATGGTGGCTCACAGATCACACCTCCACCTCAGATGTCACCGGAATATGAGTCATTAGCCGTGTTTATTTCATGTTTTTGCTAAGCTAGGTGTGCTCCTGGAAGGGCACACCTCCCCGCAGCTGCTGTGAATCAGGGGAGAAGACATCAGGTAGATGGCACCATTTGATGGGATAAAGCCCGGCAAAAAGAGGCCAGAAAAAAAGGTCTTTGGCCTAGGGAAGGTGATTTGTTCAAACACACCCTCAGATAACAAGCCAATCTTGTTGTCTTTATAACTTGAATTCACGTTTAGAACTGAACAGCACAAGTGCAACGGCAAAATCTGTAATGCTTGTTTCAAACAGAGGTTTGTGAACTCCAGATGCAAATGGCTTCCCCAAGAGGAAAAGGGTTTCCATTCCCACCTGGACAGTGGACACGGCTCCCTGTTCTCCACAGGCAGACTGGGAGTTATTGTGGATGTACTGCATCCAGCCTCTTTGAGCCATGGTGATTAATATGAATAACTATGATGCATGACTTGAGTCCAGAAAAAATGCAGTACTTCAAAATGTTGGCAAGGCCTTAAGGAAATGGGGATTGCTTAATTTTATACAGCTATAAAAGGTTTAAGGTTTAGTCTCGTTTATCAAAGACAAGCTTGATTATTTTGCTCAAAGAAAAGACAGTTAATGCTTATCCTAAATTATTTTAAAGGTATTTGACTGACACAGTGAAAAACCGTATTTCCTTTAGTTATAATCACTCATCACTCCAAGCCCCTGACAAAGACACCCCCAAGACTCTTCCCAAACACAAAACTTCACCAGTGAAAGACTTTAAATCGAAGTCCCTGTGAACGTGGGCCTTTAACAGGGATATTAGGTGGATACACGTGTGAGTCTGGACCTTCACATCATGCTGCAGCAATCCCGATGACATCATCCCCACTCTAAAAGGGAGCTCCACTTTGTTCCTACCGAGATGAATGGCAAAAGCAGAGCCTTTAGGGCTGCCTTGACTGCCCAGAGCAGGGAGGGAACTGCTGATTTCACAGCCTCTGCAAGTTGTGGGACGGAGCACCCCACAGCTGCCGAACTGCATCAACCCCACACACACCATGAACCACAAGCAGATATTAGGCAACAAAGACAAAAGTGAAAATAGAATAGGTAAGTTATCAATATCTCCTTCATTGCCACACCACTCCCTCCAAGAAACAACTGCCACACCAATTTTCTAGAAAATAAGGTCACATTATCAAAACTCCTTTTAAGTCTGAAGTACAAACTAATGTTTCAGAAGTATAGTGAAAATGAGGAGGGGGGCTGAAAAGTAAGAGGCACTGAAAATATTAAGAACATTTTTTCTTGCCTTTCAGATTTTTATTTCCTATTTTAAATTAACAAAAAAAAGTTGAAAATATATATTATTACTATCAGAATAATTAATGGGTTTTTTTTCAGAACAGGCAGAAAACCTGCCTTACTTAAGTAGTAAACAACTATTTAATTTTATATCTGAAACTAAGGGAAACCTTATTTGCGCATAAAGCAACAGACATAATGATTATGATACTAAAGCCCTGAGAAAATATAGAGCTATCAAAAATGAAATAAAAAATGAGTTCCATCTCACCAGGATCCTTAAGGACAATTAAATGTTTATGCCTACTGATTTTTAATATATATGAATGACACTACACACAATCTATCTACTATTTAATTTTTAAATGCTCCAACAAAATGAGTCTTACAGAAGCACTGCTGAGCCATTGGTTTCCTCTAAAATACCCAAGTTATAATGGTTATTTATATATCTGCACCATTAAGGAAATGCAACTTCAGGACGTGCCATGAGCATGTCCTGGTGAAATCCCAGCCCTACTCGGGGTCCATGTCCTTCAAGGCAGCTGTAAAACTGCTATTAAAGGATTAAGTTTAACAGAATCACCCAAGTATCAGTCAAATGCCAGTGCTGGGCTGCTCTGCACCTCACAGGGGCAGGGGTTTTAATGAGGGTGAAACATTGCTCAACACTCACGGGGTCTTTCCCCTCCATTTCCCAGGACTGGCCTGTAAAGTTCATTGATTTCCCCACAGGCACTCTGCATGCAAATCTGGGTTCTGCCACGGCATTTTACAGATGAATAAATTTCATGCCACTATGTACGTGTGTCCTAGGCACACCTCACTGCTTACAGTTTGTGATGTTAATTGGCAATTATATACAGCACATCAAATAAATTTGTGTGCTTTGGGGGCAATGGTTACAATTTTCCTTCTAAAGAAGCACCTCCCTCCTCAAAGAAAACAACGAGAAACACAATCCCGAGTGGTATTTAACCACAAAGTAGACGTGCTCTCGGTTACAGCCCAAGCGGGGCCGAGTTTCCATTTCCAAGTATCATCCACGGTTCAGAACAAATAAAGAGTGAAGACAAAAACATTACCACGTCCGCAGCGAATGAAGAAACTTCTGAACCCAGGTCCATGTTTCTGTATGATAAGCCTCTTACTCATACAAGGAAGAGGTTACTCTCCGAAACAACGAGAACGAAATTATTTCATCCCTGGGCGTCTGGGGACGGTTCCTCACCGGGGCGAGCGCGGGGGAGCGGCGAACCTCCTCCCGCAGGGAGGGAGGGAGGGAAGGAGGGAGGAGAGGGCGCTTCCCCGCCGAGCCCTCCCGCCGCCCCGGGGATGCCCCGGCCCCGGGCGGCGGCGTTTCCTTCCCCCCGTCCCTTCCTCTTTGCTTAGTCACCCTGGAGCCCCCCGAGCGAGGGGGTCGGGGCGGCCCGCGGCTCCCGCCCCGCGCCGCCGCCCGGCCCCGGGCGGCAGCCGGGCCCGCGGGGCGCCGCCGGAGCGCGGGGCGGCGGCGGCGGGGGGGCGGCGCGGCCCCTCACGGCCGCGGCCCGAGTGCCGGCTGCTCCCGCTCCGGCCGCTCGGGCGCGGGGCGCCGCCGAGGGGCGCGGAAGAGGCCGCCCCGCCGGGGCGCGGCGGGGGAGGCGGCCCCGCGCCGCCGGAGGGGCCCGGGGCGGAGGGGCAGCCGCGGGAGCCGGGGCCGCCCGCCCGGCGGCCCTGCCCGGCGCTGTTACCTTCATCAGCCTCCTGCTGGCCGCCATCTTGGCTCTGCTGCTGCGCCCCACAATGCATCGCGGCGCGGGCCGGCCGCTAAACCCTGCGCTTCCTGGGGCGGGGCGGGGCGGGGCGGGGCGTGGGCTCGGCTCGGCCCGGCTCGGCTCGGCTCGGCCCGGCTCGGCTCGGCCCGGCTCGGCCCGGCTCGGCTCGGCCCGGCCCGGCCCGGCCCGGCTCGGCTCGGCCCGGCCCGGCCCGGCCCGGCTCGGCTCGGCCCGGCTCGGCCCGGCCCGGCCCGGCCCGGCCCGGCCCGGCCCGGCTCGGCCCGGCCCGGCTCGGCCCGGCTCGGCCCGGCCCGGCCCGGCTCGGCTCGGCTCGGCTCGGCCCGGCCCGGCTCGGCTCGGCTCGGCCCGGCCCGGCCCGGCCCCCGCCGCCCTGAGGTGGCTGCGGTGCCTTTTCAATCACCAACCACTGATTTCAAAGTGTTGCTGTGCCTTTTTACTGTGCATCCCCCAAATTCGGTACCGTCTTCCTCGGCGGGGAAGAGACAACCACCTGTAGTTACAGGCTTTCTCAAACAAGCCCATATCCTCTTCATACGCTTTATTTCTTAGTTTCTTCAAATACTCTGAAGGGAGAGGGAAGGGCGGTTTCAGAAGAGGCATCTGACCACAGAACCAGCCTCAGCCCCGCTGGTCTCTGATGAAACCACCCTTGGCCTTACCTCGAGCAGCCCAGTCCAGCCTCACCCCCTGCTTCCAGCTCCCTGCCGCGATCTCCGAGAGAAAAGTGCTGTGGAAGAGGAGAAAATCCACTGTCAGCACTGGTCAAGCCTGTCGGTGCCATGTGCTCTTCAGCCCCGTAGTGCAGCTCTTACTGTGGCTGCTCCCCAGCTCTGATCCACAGGGTCCAGCATCAGTGCAGGTGTCCTCAGGTATCCAAGACACGGGGCTGGCAGATATGTTACCGCATGGGCCTGGGACATAAGTTACTACATCACATCTAAAATGCCACCAGACATCTGTGTTCAGGTACCTGACTTGCTCTCTAAAGCCTTCTCCATCAACCCAGTGTACTCAGGAATTACTCCAGGACTGCTGGATGTGTGGCCTGAATTCCCCTTTCCCCCACCCTAGTGCGGGTTCTTGTCCTCACTTGATCTAACTCTTGTTCTACAGAACAAGTTACCAACAAAGTTCTAAGCTCTAAAATAAACTTTACATACTCATACAACCTGAAAAAGGAAACGTTGTGGTTATTACAACAGGCTTTCAAAAACTTGTAAAAACGCAAGAGAAGTTTCCAATTATGAAGCACAGGATTATAAACTTAAAATTAGTCTTTGAATAACCTATTTGCTAATCAATATTTAAATTATTATAGTGCTTATTGCTACAAAACTCAATCAACATTTGTTAATGAAATAAGCTATAGAGCACCTAAAGGGATCACCTCAGTCCTCACCTACTTCATATGCATATTATGAAATACTTTGTAAATAGTTATTACATATATTTGATGATCATGATAACTTTATTCTATTAGATATGTAAAGAGTTTTGCATTCGTTTTACTCCAGGAAAATGGAGTCAGAGGAAGCTGAAAGAGGCAGACCCTCGTGGGGAAGTGGTGGAGGGATGCAAAGCGAGCCTGTGCTGAACTGGGTGGAGAAGTTACCCATGTGCCAGGCAGGCACGGGCTGTGAGAAAGCAGAAGCTGCAGAGACTCTCTGAGGATTCTTGATGTGCTGCTCAAGTGGGATGCTGGTGATGAAGATTTAAAAATGCTGACATCTGATAAAAGAGCTAGTTCAGATTCTATGATTGTGAAATGTAGAAATACCTAAATCTGATACCATGGTAACTTGGAAGAAGAGTTCTTACAACTGATTATCCAGATGTCTACAAATAGGAAAAACAAGCTGCTTCAGATACTATCTTGATTTCTTTATTTGCCAAAACTCTATTTATATCTTCAGCTCATCTTTATTTGACTGCACAATTTTCCAAGACTACCATATGTCTTCGCATATTCTCTGAAGACTTTTCCCTCAAAACACAATTATTCCGTCCCTCATCTCTACCTGCATTCAGACACAGAACCACAAAACACCAGAGACTACTAGAAGCACCGCAGGGAAATCTGAAATTACTATCTGTAGTTTTAATCCATTAATTTACAGCTTGTAAGAGAGTGTCAGAAGTAGCTGGGATAATTATAAATTAATCTGCATTTCCTTTAACAAGACAAAAATACCTCCCACACAATAACTAACAACAGCCCAGCCAGCTCTTAAGAAATTGGTGTTGAGTGCAGCTGTCCTCACAAATTGACACTTAATGTTGAAATCATTTATTACAACAGTGTTTGAGAAGTTTACACAGAACTGGGCACATCTCACACACCTGCTGCCAGTACCCTGGAACCATTCCAGTGCCTGGGCCAGGCTGGATCCAGAGCAGACCTGATGGTTCCAACACTCACGTGCATCTTGGGGATGACCAAGGACCGCAGTCCTACTCCCAGTGCTGGATCTCACCTGGGTGCCAGTTATTAAGTCAGGGCACGCTGCTGTACAATCCTGGAGAAGCAGCAGGAATTTTTTTTCAGACAGAATATCATCAATTATACCTCCTACTCTTCTGTCAGCAGCAAAATCCTGGCCATTTGTTACATAGCTTGGAAGATGGCTCTGCATTTTTAAACTGGCCTTTTGGTGTGGTTTTTAGGTTGTATCCATTATTTTAGTTGACACTTAAGAGTGTCCAGAATGCAGGTTTTAGTGTTTATCCTGTCATATCTTCAAAAGACTGGACGCTATACCTATGCCTGCCCTCTGCTAAAGATAACTTTTGATCACATTTCCACTTTTTAAAGCACGTTCCACTTCTAAAAAAGAAATTGTGCAAACAGATTTTGTGAACAAGTGAGCCAAAAGAGCCCAACCATTGAAAACTTTAGAAAAAATTCTGCTGGCTACTTTACGGTTATGAAATGGCCATCTGAAAGAAAACAAAAAACATAATGAAAACTGAAGGGAAGAGGAAAGAATAAGAATAATTTGGTTGATGTATGAAACCTTGGTACCCCCACATGGTGCTTATGAGAGGGAGACATCACTACACCGCAAGAACAACACAACAGAACTAGGGAAGGTAGAGAGAAGAGCAGAGGTGATGGTCAAGAGAGTGCAACAGTGATGTGCTGAGAGAGATTAAAGTGGCTGAGGCTCTTCCACCTGCAGGGGAGGAGGCTGAGAAAATATGATGAAGGCTTATGAAATCATAGAGGCAGGGGCTGAGATGAATATGAAGCTGTTACTTGGCAGACTGGAATGAAGGTACACACAGAGACTGAGCAGGCATTACAAACTGCCCAAAGACAAGGCCTTTTCGCCCCAGCAGGTAATTCATGTTTGGAACCCTCTACCACGGGCTGTAGTAAAGGCAACAGTCAGCAGGCTCAAAAAGAACTAGTCAAACTGGGTAACAGGTCTATACATGGGTTAAAAAAGAGAATAGGCATGGAATAATCATCTAACATCTCCCTCCAATTGATGCCTGGTCATAATTATGGATACTTGGAAGTGTGAGGTGACAAACCGTTGGCTTGCACGGTGGTCCCTAAATAAACCATCCTCCCCTGCCATGGACAGTGAGAGGGGGGTGGGAGAGGTGGACCTCTGTTCTGGTCCAGCTGGAGACTTCACACATTCAGGATTCCTTGAATGTGATGGTTTCCAGAATATAGATAGAACTGAGATTTCAAATGGGTTCCAATACCTTGAAAATACATCAAAGGGACCTGCAACCCAGGGCAAAATTAATCTCTAGGAGCAAGGCAAAAGGTAAAAAGATAAGATTAAAAAATAATTAATGCCTTAAATAATTATATGCCTTTCCATTGGAATTGTTAAATCTAAAATGGTTAAAAAAAGAAGAAGAAGACATAATTTATTATTCTGTTGACAATCCTCCATCCTTTATTCCTGGCCAACAATTTATGTAGGTTTTCTTGTCTCTTCAGTCTCTTAGATCTCTAATGACAAGCATTTAAAAGCAATTAATTATGTATGATGATTGTCATCTGACATTTGTTCTGTCTAGTAAGTATCCATTATAGAATTATAAACTCATTGTCTTCCTCCTGCATTTAGTGTGTCATGAATGTTATTAAAGTGATTCTGTCCTATACAGATGCCTTTCCCCTTGAATGCAATATTTCTTAACTTAATAAAATACTAAATGCGTTAAGTCCCCTTTGATGCTGGAAACTGGTCTACAGATGGAGAGGGGAATGTACAAAGTATTACAACAATAATACCATGAACTTCATGCTCCTTTCTATTCATGCTTCATTAGCTTCTATCAGCCTGAATCAGACAAGGTCCCATGGTGCTCAAAACTCTGAATATCGCAGTGAAAAAGACCATGTGTCTGAAAAAAACCCTGAGCAGCTGTGATGGTTGGGGACAATCATTCCCAGAGAGACCGAAAGGGCCTGGAGGGACTATGGAGTGTTCTTCAAAACAAGAACCGTCTTGGAGGCCAGGAAGCTCTCTGGAAGTGTGGCAGGAGGCAAAGCACCACAAGGACACTGAACTGCTTCTCCTGCCCAGCAGCTGGAGCAGGCAGTGACAGGAGACCACTTTCAAAGCAGTTAGGTTTGGGCTTCTTTCAGATGAGGCCCCTGAGACACAGGCATCAGTAACAGACAAGTGTTCCTTAACCCTAGAGTCTCCAAGACAGTAGGCTGCAAAATTTGGAGTGTTCTTAGCTCAACATGGCAAGGACCCTTTGGATGGACCTAAGGAGCACCCTGAAGCAGAGCTTTCTCTAACTACTGGAGAAGTGGCTTACAGCCTTTGAGACTTGGATGAAGATGGTTGATTTGAGGGAGAGCTGACAGATGGCAGAGGAGAACAGGTCCCCTCTAATGTGATGGAAGTTTCAAAGGATGACATGGTGAGCGCTGAGCCTCCATAGCCAAGTGAGCTCTTGCAGAATGCAGATCATGAAGTGAGAATTTGCAGCAGAGGCATGGGCAATGGAAAAAAAAAGGGATGGTCTTGACAAAGAAATCCCTGTCATTGTGTTGGCTGCTAGACCAGGAGCTACAGAGATTCCCCTCAATCATGTGTCAGCACCTTATCCAAGAAATCTCACTCTAGTTAAACAATTTGGAAGAAGTATTGCTGTTGGCTGGGAGCCTCCACTTGTGCCGGCTGTGTAGATATTAAATGTTTTCTCTAGCCAGACAGTCAGCTCAGAGATTCAAGCAGTGATTGAAGACTTGGATTTTGAAAAGTCAGACCTACCAAACTCTACTTCAAAGTGTAATATAAAAAGGAAATTCCTGTTAGAGGCAACACACCATCCTAGTAGGGAGAGACTTCCTAAAACCTCCAAAATGTTTAGCACTTAGGAGATCATCCTGTTTCAACAGAGGTCACTTGGATGCCGAGCAGTAATTATTTACATGCTGTGTATCCTAATGAAAGGTACATGTCATAAAGCAGAGGGCCACTGCTCTGTGTTCCAAAGCTTGCAACCCAGCCCCCAGCACAGAGCAAAAGTGGAAATGTGACCTCAAGATATGAAATGACCCATTAACCAAGAGCAGGAACAAAACTCAGCACCAGTGGGATTTGTTACTCCATCCACACATCATCAGTGAACATTTTGTATATCAGCTGGTAACAATGCCAGAAGATCTTCCAAAGGAATGGTGTAAAGTGTGACTCATAACTAAATTTTATGTGGAGAATTTAAAAATAAGTGAACATTCAAATATTTACATTTAAATAGCATTATTTGATATGATTATTTATTTAGACCAGTGGAAGGTTTACTGGTTTTCAAAGCATTGTTGGTTTTTGCATCTATCTCATTATTTGTTTTGAGATACAAATGTGTTTCGTGTTTGGTTTTTGCAAGCATGGGTGTTGGAGATGGCTTTCTTGTGATACAGGCTTACTTAAAGCAACGTATTTCTTGTAGTTTTTCAGCATTTGCTCTTAAACCCCCTATTTACTGAAGGATAAACTTGTAAAACCTTATGAGTTATCTTGCCCTTGCACTTTGAGCTTCACAGTTAACTCATGAATGAATCTGATGAGAAGGGGATTTTGTAGATGTAAAGTGACAAGGTCTAGTGCAGGTTCTACTGATTTGTGTGGAGAAGCCGATCTGTCCCTCCCCGAGGTGGGGACACTTGTGTGCCAGCGACATCCTGCGCATCCCAGGAGCTGGGCTGGCCCCTGGTCTGTCTGTACGAGTACCTCGTATCAGTAATTTAGAAGGTGCTTTTAAAATCTTTTCAATTTGTGAGCCTTAGGTGGTTTTACAGCGAGGCACAGAATACAGGAAACCACCTCACTGCTGGCACCACACCGCCCTTTGCTCCTCCTGCCGGATGTCAGGGCCGGTCCGTGAGCCCCCGTGAATGAAACACGAAGGGAAAAGGGGACAGTGGCGGCCGGAGCCCGGCCCGGAGCGTTCCCCAGGCTCACTCGGGGCTGTGGGGACACCAATAGGTGGCAGCAGAGCCCGGGGAACGAGACCCCGCGTCCCTCGAGTCCGGCCGTGCCCCAAATGTCCCTTCTCTCCCCCACGGCCACGGTGTCGCCTTCAGGGGATTTGAAAAAGGAACTTTTAAAGCAAGATACATGCTCTTCATCAATGTGATACACTGTAGCTCTTCTGACAGCATATAAACTCTAGAGAGTTTCCAGTCCTTAAAATACTTTGACACTTTCCCCTGCTACCAGCATGCGCAGCCCGCTGAGAACCCAGGTCTGCAAAATGACCAGGGCTGTGGGCTCCGGCAGACACACACAGGAGAGTCCACAGGTGGTCCCAAGGAAATCCCAGGAACTGGAGCCCACACACTCGGCTTGCCCCACTGCACGAAATGCTCTTTTACAGCAAAGCCGACACAGGCTGAATGCACTGATGGGTGCCCTTCTCTCCTCCACTCTCAGCTCAATTTGATGGAGCAGACCCCGTGGAATAACATAACCTAACATCAACCCAAGTCTAATTTTATAATTCCAGCATTTCAACCCCCCTAATGTTGTTCTTACCAAGAGGAAGCAGGAGTGTCATCCACTGAAGGGGATACACTCTGCTATGTCTTTTACCCCTGACCTTTCCTGCACAGCACATTTTGTTCCTGTGACCCAAGCACAACTGTTAAGCTGTCACATCCATGCAGGAGGAGGATTCAGAGCTGGCATTAGCAACTTGCTGCTTATTCACAGACTGTGACAAGAAGGCAGATCCACAAAGAAGGATCCAGCCCTTCAAGCTGGCAAATTCAGAGCATGCTGGTAGGCAAAAGGGTGAATTTGTATTAGTTGTCTTCTTCATGGTGTTCAGTGGATAGACAATGCCTTTACTCCTTATTGCTTGCAGGTAGAGATGTGATGAACATGGTTTGGCAGGGAAAGTTTAGATTAGATCTTCTTACAATAAAACACTAAAGAAAATAAATCCTTGTGTGACTCATTTCCCCCACATGACCAAAAGCATGACCCCAGTGAAAACGACATCCTCCATTCTGTAATGGGTTCAATTCTGGCTATCGAGGGGACAAACGCCTCCAGCCACGTCTCCGTGGGTGCCTGTCCAGTCACAGGGAGCTCATCCTGTCACGTGTTAAAATGAGGGAGTAACACTTCTGACACTCAAACCACAAGTGGACTTTCGTCCACATGATTGAGAAAGTCTGGAGTGAGCCATAGGAATTGTTCTGCCACTTCGCATCTGGCTCCCAGTCCATGATTCTTCACATTTGCTTTGCCTAAAGGATCTTTTCCATAACAGGTGGAATAGCTGTGCTCCTCAGGTGTTGCCTGTTCCTTCTGCATTCCCCAATTCCCCTTCAGAAAAAGAGAGGCGTGGCAGGAGTATTGCCAGAGTAAGCAATGACTGTCAACTTCTGCTGTCTCTTCTCAGAGTTCCCAGAGATTCAATTATTAAAAATTTAAGAATACACTTTAAATCACCTTAATTTCTAATTCTTCATTACTAAACACTGGCATAATTTTCCCTCAGATCATACCAGTGACTTCAGAAGGATCCAGCACAACAGTGTCTATAACTGATCTGTGAAACCCCAAGACCAAGAATTTGTTCTTTTTCAGTTCATGCTATTCATCTCAAAATCAGAGGACATGAAGAAAGTTCTTAATGCTTCAAATAATCAAACCACAAAGTAGGAAACTATCTAAGTTCTAAATCAAACTCCTCAAACATGATCTCTGAAAGGGCTCCCAGGTGACAAGAAACATGGTAAAGACAAAAGTAATTTTTCAACAGCATTTACATTGTATTCTACATTGCAAAATAGCTCCCCAGATTCTAACATAATTCTCCATTGCTTACCTTACCCTGCTAAAGAAAGACAAAGAGCCAGGCAGAACAGAGCTTCCACGGCTTATGGCTTTTAGAAACTACCTGCTAAGTGTGTAATTTTAAAGTGATTGTCTTCCATTAGGGCTACAATAAACAGCACGGTGGAAAATTCTATCTGATTAGCTTTTCTAATGAGCTGCAGGAGGTTGTGGAGGCCAGAGCTACAGAATCTTAAACATTGCATCACTGATTACAAACCTGCCTCTGAATTAATCACATAATGAAGTGCATAGATTTAATGAACCTTATGCTGATCAACAAATTATCGGTGATTCTTGCAGATTTTTGGCAGGCTAAACACCTTTTTAATAAGATTTCCTAAAGCAGAAAGTTTATAAATAAAGTATGTGCTCTAAATATAGTTTTTAATGCAATAACCAGTAGATATAAACTTTATAATTTACACAATTATTTAATTTACTCACAGTGTGTTTAAGTTCCTGTTGGGGCTCCGGGGGGCTGTTATTATCACAGATGCAATTTAATTGAGACAGCAGCAATTAAAGATGAGCTAAATCTTGAGAACTTTTAACTACAATCTCACTGGAACAAGTGGAACTCTGACCTGAAAATGAGAGAACAGGTTTTAGGCGTTGCAAATATTGGCACTGTGGGCAGGTCCATGCTCCTAAACCCAAACCATTTGATAGAACTACTCCCCATGCCAGCATCAAACTGCCCCTGCCCTGATCTCCTGGTGTCCACCCTGCATTGTTCCCCCTCCAGCCATTTATTTTCCCTCCACGTTTCATTCCTGTAGCTGGAGTTTAATTCCACACTCCCATTTTGCAGAACAACTGCCCAGTTTCCCAAGGCATTGTCCCTGGCTGGGCAGGAGACCCAAACCAGAGGATGTCATTGGGACACCCCACACATCTCCCTGTGCCGTGCCCAGCCAGCCTGGGGCCACCCCCTGTGAGACACAGCCAGAAATGGCCTCACCTGCTCCTTCTCCTGAGTTTTGGAATCCTCTGCTCTTGGGATTTCTTTGGATTTTCTGCTTAGTCACCAAGTTAATACTCACTGAAAGATCAAAGTTATTACTGTTAAAATCTAATATACTGCTCTTGGCTACTGATGGATCTGGGGTAAGGACTAGATAGACCTTTGCTCTGATCCAGGATGGCATGTCTTATGTTCCTATTATCACTTAAAATTTACTTTTCCCAAAGGGATGTGCTTGTAGAAGTCCATCTGTCAAGTGATTCATGAGAAGTGGACATAAAAGAGAACCGAATATGACTAACTGAATACATTAAAAAAATTAAACAAGTACCCCTGGCAAATGAATACTTGAAAGATCCTAAATAAAACCACTAAAAACTTGAATTTGTCACCTCTCTAGTCTCTGTTTTGCATTTTAAATGGTTGCACCTTTGATGAAACATTTTTCTAATGTTATGTATTGCCCTTTTCTTATAAAAACATATGTGACTTTTCTTTCTCAGTTGTTTTGAATTAAAAGAAGAAGAGGCAATTACAGAAATATCAAAGAAAGAGACAGAAGCAATCGCATGGATCAAATTATTATCTCATTGAAATCCAGGGGCCTGTTATTTGCAAGTTCAGTCAGACCAGGTTTCATCCTCAGTGCCTGGAACAGTGGCAAATTGGTTTTAATCTCTGCACATTTCTCATCTGTGCCCAATATGATTTATCCTGCAATGCTAGGTTCTTGGTATTTGTCTGGATGGCTTTTAATAAAGATTGAATAAAAATGCCAAACATCTTCTGTAAAATAAATTTTGTGAGAAATTTCGTTTTTATTTCAATTCCCAACTTCAAATGTTCAGAGAGACTGTGAAAGTAGAGCTGTTTGACAGACTTTTTGAAAGCACTTTTTACAATGTTTGCTGCTGAGGAGTGGGACTAAGCTCAATTTTATGACAATAACCATTTTACACATTATTCCCAGTATCAGTGTGTATCTTTCAAGTGGTGCCATGTGTATTGTAAACAAGGTATCATTGTGATTCTGATAGGGCATAATCAGAATAGAACAGCCAATAAATGTGTGAGAGGGGGAATGGCACAACACTGACACTTGCATAAAATAATTGGATAATCTGATTTTTCTGCCAAATGCAGATGAAGTATTGCTTCCTGTGGGTTTGAGGGTGACGTGTGTCTAAAATGTCTTTTTTAATTTCACAATTTTGAACATCAATTGTCTCATTGCTTTGGAGTTTTCACAAAAGGCTTAATTCATAATGTTAGAAACCAAGACCTTACCAGCTTCAGGATAAAGATATGTATATGGAAACAGGAGATTGTGTTTATCCTCAGCAAATATCCACGCACTCAGAAATGAAGCCTCACTATTTAACATAGCACCCTTTGCTATAAATTAGCCCACTATCTCTTATCCTTAGATATTAGTGTACCTAGGGAGTGATGGTTTTAAAATACAAATCTAAAATAGAAACACCATTTACATTTTTGGAGTCTTGCAGCTTCCCTCATTACTTTTCTAAATTTAATGAAGACAGTTCTGTCAGCCTTTCCTCGCAGGTCATGTTTTCTCAATCTCTTAGTGCTTTAGCTCCCCCTCTCTTTCTCTGCCTCCCCACTTTTGCTCTTTTCACACTGCAGAGTCCAGACGAGATCCAGCAATCTGGCTCGAGTCTCACAAGTGCTAAATTGAGCAGAGCAGCCACCTCCTATTTCCATATGTGCCTTTTGCAGACACATTCAGTCTGGGATGGATGACAACTCTTCATGCCATGCAGCTACTAACCAAGAGGAAAAGTCATTCCTGATTTTCAGCTAATTAAATGGCTGAGAGTTACCAAATGTCCATGTGTGCAAGTGCTGAGCAGGCTCGGTGCCATCCCAGCTGTGGGCTATGGTAGAGAAGCCTGAAGAGAGATCTCTTTGATGGGTCAAAGAAAGTTCTTGGCAAGGCAACACAAGCTCTTGGTCAGATGTTGTGCAATCCTGTTTTATATCTTGTCTTTTATGTATGAAATTCTTGTGAAGTTCTCAATAAAGAAACTCCTGTTGCTCTGCTCCATGTTGTTCCAATGTCTGAAAATCTACAGACTGAAAATCTAGGTGCTTTTGTTTATGGATGCTTGAATTCACATATTTGCTTTCGAAAGTTATTGCCCATCCACTTAACAAATCTAACATTTCCACATGGTTCCCAAATTCCCTCACCTCAAGGTCCTTCAGGGCACACAGTTAAAATTAGATGGGAAGTCTGTAAATGGTGTAGACAGATTTATCTGTAAATCTTTAAACAATAGAAGATATGCAGAACACTAATGGGTCAATGCATATTAGTTATATGAAGTTCAGAATTCAGGCAAGTCTATAAAGTGGCTTTTCTTTGTAATTTTCGATAATTTTCCTGCGTCTTCCTTGAAAGTGTTTTGGGGCATTCAGTGGACATTCACAAGCAAAAACTATTGCTGTGCAAGTGGATTAGAATGTGTGTGGGGCTTTAAAGAGAATAGAACAGATGATAACAGAAACAGGAATAGAATAGAAAAAAAGAAGAACAGATCAGTTTATAATCATAATATATGCATGGAGAGGGCTAAATTCACTGCGGCCATCAGTTGTTCCAATTCTCTTGATTTTAATGAATTTCTGTCCATTTACTCCAATCAAACCAGATGTGCTGGCCAAGTACATTCGAAAGCTTCCAGAGTATCTGCACACACACCTGAGGGCTCTGTAGATTAACTGCCTGTGCAGATTTGAGTGACCCAAGCAGCACACATTCACCAATCACTCAGGCCTGCTGGCACCCTGGACCTGTGGCTGCTTTCTGAGCTGTGCAGAACTGTGAAGGCTGCAAGTCAAATCTACTTTAGCTGAGCAAAGCGCCTCGGATGCCAGTTTTTGAATGTATAGCTCTATAAATCTCAGCATGGCCTTTTGAACTGTGTATTACTATAGAACTGTGGGAAATCCCTTTTGGGAGAGAAGTGGCACAGTTGATATTTATCACTACAAAGTCTATTGCAACACACTGTCTCTTTCCTTTGAAATAAAAGCTTTTGAATAACAGATGATCAACTATATTCACACCCCAAGCGAAACCTGAATATTTCTGGCATTTTGCCAGTATCGGCTTGGGCGTGAAATATCTGACATTTTGCATTAATTTTTTACAGTAATAAAAGCACTTTCTCAGGTAAAATCTCCTTTGCCATCCAGGAAGTGCCACTGGGCTTGCAGCTACTCCAGGCTTGTACTCAGTCCCAGCTGTAGTCCTGGGCACTGAGCCCCCTGAGCACATGCAGGTGCCACCATGGTACAATCACTGTCCCCACCTAGAGCGTGAGACGTTAGCAAGAAGCAATATTTTGGGATATATTTTGATAATTTGCATTGATCTGTGCCCATGACCAGTGAAACAAGGCTGCTGTACAGTCTGTGTGCAATGTGGCTGAGCTAGCACTGACACAGGCATCTTACCTCTGCAGTTCCAAAATGTCTAGCTCTGCAATCTGAATGTAGCATTTACTTATCTTCCTCTCTCTTGTATTGGCATTTCTTTCCTTTGGGGAAGGAGGCAAAAGATTTTAATAAACTGTGAAAGATGTTAACCTTGTAACAGGGATCAGTCACAGAGTGAGTTCCGAATTAATTCCGAATTTAAATGATCACCAGTGGTCATTTGAGTGTTGCTGCTACCAGGGTCAGTGTTTCTCTCTCCAGGAGATGAGCAGTCACCAAGCTAAGCCCCACTTTTGTACAGTTTTGGGAACAGAGGCTGGCCAATCTGTGAGGAGCCACAGGGCAAAGGCTGACAGATTTCAGACCATTGAGCTGCCCAGCTCCTGCTGAGATGCAGTGAGGGAACAGATCACACCATCTCTGCAGGACCTTCCTGAGAAAGCACAGCTGTCAGTCCTACTTCCAATGTCTCAAACTGTCTTAGCTGTAATTAAATAGAGAGGAGGAATAAACATTTCTCTCCCTACTACAACAGTCAAGTTCTAGCATTCAATTCATGTCCAAGCAGAGATCTGCCACTTGGAATTTCACAGGACAGAAAGAATGCTGCCACTTGTGGATATGAATTTTTACAAGGGAACTCTTGTAGGTGTGAGGTTTAGGGTCTCACTTGTGGCTCATTTAAAGAGAGCTACCCTGGGCTTGATTTACAAAGGCATGAAAGCCCCTCATGATGCAGACAGAAACCCAAGACCCTTGACCCTCTAAAGCCATGATCTACAAAAGTTTTGTGCTTAAATTACTTAGAAGAGTTTCTAATCACTTCAGGACTTCTATCCTCTTCCTACAGGTGAATAAGGAATGGTTTCAAACTTCAGATGCTCTCGTACTTGAAAGGAGTAAATGGCTGGATTTTGCCTCTTTAAACAGGAAAATTGCACCATGAGACAAAGTCCCATGGGATCTCCAGGTATGTGACCTTCCCTTCTGGTCAGTGGACACTGTCAACAGCAGAACTGCAGTCTGAAAAATTTTGCATTTGGATGCTCCTAACTTCCACCGAACCCTGTTCTACAATTATATTTCTACCAAAAAATAATTGGAAAAAAGTGTAAAAAGAAAAAAAAAGTCACTATACCTTAAAGGTGTTTAATTCTATGATAACAGATCTACGTAGGCATCTGCTGGCCAGAAGACTTCCCTGCTCCTTTATATTGTTAAGGGTTGGGATACATGACCTAGTGGGCAGGAAATTGGGCACACACACCACTTACCCTCTTTCTGACTCCCACAGAAACAAGATACAGAAAAGCTGGTGGGGGAGAAGAGGATGGAGCAAGAGGGAATGGGAGACAGAATGATCACAGTTGTTCCAGCTCCTCATCACATCGTTTTTATCCGTGACCACCTCCAGAGGTGGATGCTTTGCCTGGGATGCTCTGGGAGAGCCCTGGCCTGTATGAATAACCACGGGCATGTGATGCTCAGATGAGAACAAAAGGCACTGTGAAACCCATGTACACTCCATGCTGCCTGAAATACTGAAAGCCACTTTTAGGAGACAATTTACAGAAAAATAAAAAAGTTTACAAACTGGTTTACGAGACAGTTAAATGGTTCTGGAGGGGGGGTCTTTATAATTGAATTATAAGAACAAAAGAAATCTGAGGAGCAGGCAGAGGCCTTAAGGCCCAACATGCTTGACCTCATTTGGTTTAATTGCACCGCTAGCTCTCTCACTATTACCTTCACTTGGACAACAGTCTCTGGAAATCATTTAAACTCCTTGCTTCAGTTGCCTTTGCTAGTGATTTAGTCAATAATTTTATTGCTTCTTTGGTAAAGTAGCTCTGAGTGCCCCAGTCTTTAATTAAAAACCTCTTAGGTTTGGATCTTTTGGCAATATGAACATATTTATTCAAGATCGTTATCAGAACCTTCTGTAAATTTTATAACTTCCTCCTGATCATCATGAGGATGCTGTTTTCCATTGTGGATGAACCCAGGTCCCCTGGCACTGTCTCTCTGTCCGGAGCAGGGCGCAGAGCCGAGGGCAGGCTGAGCTCTGCACAGCTCCTGGGGGAACATTGAGGTGCCAGTGGGATGTGGCCAGGGCAGCAGGGACAGCAGGGACAGCAGGGACAGCAGGGACAGCAGGGCTGAATGGGGCCAAGGGAGGTACCAAGCACTGGGAATCCCTGTGGCATCCCTGTCACCTTTGTTACATAGCCAGGGGCTAGCAGGGTGCAGATTTTGTCTTCCTGTGTGATGCTAGTGATGCCACAGTCCCCAAGATTTTTCCCTTCCTTTGTACATAGCAAGTGTTAAATTTGAAGCAAGCCCTTCTCGAGAGTTTTAGCTCCAGACTGACTTTTTCATATCTGCCCTCCATTAACTTCTTTATTTTTAATATTTAGGTTATTTCTTTTTAAATCAGGCCCCGTTCTTCAGGAGGGTTTCTGTTCAGCCAGTGACCTTCCTGAATCACAAATTCAGTGCCACGTGATTTCAACTCTAAGTGATCAAAAGTGAATGTTTGCAAAGCTGGAAATAGTCATTTCTCTTCTAAACACGGTTGTGATATTCAGTTTTCTGGAGGCAGAGCAGGGGCTTACAATGAAATGGGCACCACTAAGACACTAAAACTCCCGGTGAACTGATTCCATCAGGACTCAGTGCTTTTGTGAGAGGGCTGGGAAGGATGGTTTTCTTGGGAGCGTGCTTTGGAAACACTTGGGTCTGATCCTGGCCTGTCTCACGCTCTGAATCCTCATACACAGTGTGCCCACGGGGGCCCTGGGCAGGCCAGCTCAGCCCCACTGTAAGGACGGGGTTGGGAAGACACAAGCAGGGCTGAGTGGGTCTGTCCCCATGGTCTCCAGTGACGCCTGCCAAGGGAGCTCAAGCTTCCTTGCCACGATATACTCAGACGTGGCACTTTTTTCACCTGGAGTCTTCCAGGCTCCTCCCAGGGCAGGATCCACCCAGGACCTGAAGAGGATGGCCTGAAGGCTATAGCAGTCAGCAGCAGGCTACTCTGGCTCCTCACTGCTTGCAGGCAATGGGAATGCTCAGCAGTTCCCTGTGGAGGTTCTCCAGGGCTGGAGAAACCCTCTGTGCACCTCTGTTCCCACATCAAATTTGAGAAGAACCTGTTTCCCACCATCAGATGTTCAGCCAGCTCTCTCACAGGGAGGATCCTGAGCACTAGGGCTGGCTGTCGCACTGTCCTCCAGCCCAGCATAAGGCCCAACCTTCCTGCCTCAGTTTCCCTTTCTGCCAAATTCCGGTAATTGTGGTGGACACCTCAGGGGGGAGGGGGTTCAGAGAGATTAATGAGCTTTTTGTGAAACGCTTTGAATATGAATATTGCTATGGCTAGCAAGTGCTAACTATCAATGATTAAGCGGGAGTCAGGTTTCAGGAGCTTTATATCAGGGAAAGTTCAGGAAGTGTGATAGCAGAAGACATGCAATGAAGCTCAGTACTGCCCCACAGCACTGCCTATGAAAAGCTAATATCCACAGTAAAATTCCAGCTCTGTAGCGTATGCAGAGTATTTTGCTCTGCTGCTATAATGATGACACTTAGAATTAGACCAACATAACCTAGAGAGCTCTGGGGACTCATCATCTCTGAGATTTCACTTAATTATTGGCAAACTCTGTCATTTAGTATCCCAAGCAGGCTGTGCTATGTATAACCAACACATCTAATTTGATTTCATCTTGAATTGCTCCTATGAGTGGTCTTGAATGGGACCACATCTGGTATCTTGGCAACGTCCCTTCTTCTTGTGGAGAGAGCTGTCCTTGAATCTATAAAATGGATCTCTTACGGCAGGGGGGTGAGTGTGCACGTGTGGGGGAACCCTCTGGGAGCACACAAAGGGAGGCTTGGCTTACATGAGCATTTGACACGTTTAGGTTTTTAATACTTTTTTTTTTTTTCCAGATAAATTATGTCCATGAATCTTGGTGTAAATTTTTTTTTTGAGCTAGGGCAGTGGATTTAAGAAGCACTCAGGATACTTGATCCTTAATTGAAGCTTTCAACAAGGAATTGGTTGCTGGTTTGTATGGACAAAACATTATTGCTTTCCTCTCTGTGATATACAATTAGAAGGAAGGGTGGGGGATCAAGTGTACATTTCAAGGAGAAAAGCAAACTAATCATAAAAGTACAGTCAGAAGGTGATTTTTCTGTGTAACTGAATGAGGTTCAGAATTCTGGCACGTAGGACAAAAGGATCACTCGGCTTCCCACTAACTCAGGATTTCTCTGTCCAGCCAGCCCTCCCTCCTGGCAGCTGGCTTGTGAAGAGGAAAAATCACCCCAAATTTTCCTGTACAGCATAGAAATGAGAGACAATTCACCACTCATTTCCTTCTTCAGGGTTTTGGATCTTATAGTTTACATAGGGACAAGCTCAGGTGAAGAAATTAGTGGTTTCCATAGAGAATGTGTATTCTGCTGTGCTCATGGGGGAAATGTTCAGAGAATATACATATATAGGAACATGGAACTGCGTATGTATGTATGTATAACTGTGTGCCACAGTTTCAGTAACTTCCCTCAAGTTCTATTACTCTGTGATAAAATGACATTTTCTGAATTACAGGAACTTATCTGTCACTTAGGACTTGCTGTTTCCTTGTGCTACAGCAAACTTAAATCACTGCATTATCCTACTGGTCAATAAGACCTAATCCTGTAAAGATGAAAGCACAAGGACTCTTGTTCTATGTTTCCAGAGGAGGAGTGTCTTACAACATCTGTGATCTAAACTGCCACAAAACTCTCCCTTTGTGTCACAAATTGAACGTCCTTAGGAGTCATGGGTCAGAAGAAGTATGGTCCTTCCAGCTGTGAAAGACAGAGGCACATCAGGAAGAAGCTCAGGACTAAAATGAACTAACAGTTCAGGTTTTGTTTTATGCTCTGTAACTCAGAAAGTGACACTTTTTTCAGTCTCCTCTTGGTCATTCCCAGATTACCAAATTAAAGTTTCAGCAGGACTAAAATACAGATTAGAACCTTGAACATTACCAACTACTCGGTAACTTGGTGAACTACTTGACAAGCTCACAGAACTTTTTATTTTCCCACAGGAAGATCCAGTGTTTTCCTATTCAGAAGAAAGCTGTGGTCATTTCTTGCTTTCTTTACTTCTTTACCTTGCTCAGTTCTCTTCAGCAGAGTGAAACCACAGAATCACGTGCACTTGTGAATATACTGTGTTTGAGTGGTTAAAGTACATTCATCAGCTCTAATAAAGTGTTCAGTGCTTCCTGGATGTACAGGATATGAATCACATAATGTGAAGAAGATGACCGCATAGCATCCTCATTACTGAGCTGGGTTAGCACTCTGCTGCCTGCAGAGCAGCTGTGCTGGTGTGTTACTCTGCACATTTCAACAGACTGAGCAAAGGGAGGGAGATGGATGCAATCCTCTCCTCAGGCACACAGGAGTTAATTATGAAAAGGTGTGATTTTTGATGGGTATTTTCTTGTGTAATTACACCCCTGACTTAACATGGCTTTGTTCTGACTGTTCCTCCCAGTAACAGCATGGTTTCAAGTACAGAATGATAATTGCTATTGATATTTGCACTTCAGGTTTGGTCAGATGGAGGAATTTCTATGACCTTCCAAACAAATGGATTTAAAAAATGATGCTAACAACAGGATATTTTGGGTGATTAATAAAGGGGGCAATGTTTGGAATCAGGATGGAGTTGGCAGTGCTGCTGGGAGAACTCCAAGTAACCCCACTGCAGCAGAGTTCCTGCAGCCTGAGAGCTACACTGAGTGGGACACTTCCAGTTCATGTACTGGTTCCACTACACTTCAACAAAGCTGGACTAACTAGCAAAGAAAACATTTATAACATCTATGAAAATAAGTGATGTCAGGATAAAACTAATCAGAACAAAGGGACTTGTGCCTATTTTAAAGTATAAGCAGATCTGGCTTTAATTGCTTTTTTGAAAACTTTTGCTCAATGTGTGCCTTTCTTCAATTTAGCGAATAAAATACAATTTTTGGTTACTTTTAGATTCAAACCATTGCTGGCACTGTGCAATGGAACAGTTTTTAAAAAAAGTTCCAGGGCAATCGTTCGATTAAAAAAATTGATGATTGCCAGATTAGACAATCTCTCGGGGTCTCTGCCAGCCTTATGGTTCCATGATTTGTCATCACTCTGGAAAAGTCTCTGCTCTCATTCCTATCTGTGTAGCTGCACTGTCTTCATTTGACTCAAAGAAGAGATGTGGAGAGGCTGAAGTAGCTTGCCAAGACCCAAAAGGGCAGGACTCAGCCATGTTTTTCCCTCTGTGTAACCAAAGAGCACGGCCTCTGGCAGAACTGCTCAGCTCCTGGAGCCATCTTCTCTACAGACCTTGGTGCCCGATCCTTCCAGCCAAATGCCGATTCCACAAACAATGGCTTTCATTAATTTCTTTAGCATTCCTTAATTGTCCCTCCTCTTTCCCATCTTTTTCCTAATTCCATCTCTTCACACACCCATGACATCATCTGCACACCTCCCCAGACCTCCACTGCCACTCTGTCCTCCAGGTATTCCCATCACTTCCTTCCCCATGGCTTTTGGGGTCACAGAGAGAGTGAACACATGTGCAGAGGTGGGAAGAAGAATTTGAGACAGGTTTGATTCGTGGGAAAGAAAAAAAGGCTGAAGAAGAAGACCCAAACTGTGCTGGCCTTACCGTAAACTGAAGTTTATGAAAACTCTCATGAAAGAATTTAACACAGAATTACCAGGAAATGCCAGGAACATTTCAGACTCCCTGCTCCCTTTCACCACCAGGTACAACATGCCAATGTATATGACACACTCACAGCCACAAGACTGCAGAGTTCCTGTCCTTATTCAAATCAAACCTGCAGCGACCCCTTAGTATTTGGCTTCCAAGAAAATGAGGACTGTACAGTCATTTTGTCCGTCTGTTCCTTGCCCCAGTAATGTTTCAATTGAATGGCAAATTTCTAGGAAAATGTTTCAAAGCTATTAGTTTACCACATGTTTCATGAAAGTGTCTGGGGAGAAGATGAAAGCCTTTGCCATAAAAAGTTCTCATGCCTCATAACAAAGATCTGGAAGAGGATGTGTGGTTGCCCATCCTGCTCTGAGTTAGGCTCAAACATCTCCATTTTCCTCAGTGAATGGTTTTTGAGTTTGAATCCATTCTGGAAAGCCTCTAGCAAGGGGATGCCTCATCACCCCCTGACCAACCCAGAACTGCCACCTAAGCTTTTCCTTCACGCACTGCAGTCACATCAGCTTGGTATGGAAGAGAGTTTTAGGGAAATGTAAACAAAGGAGGAAAACAGAGGAAGGAAAATACTTCTGAGTAGCAGAGGCAATGTCAGCTCTGTATCCTGATACAGGTAACACAGCTGCTGTCTATAGAGGCAGATCCTTTCAAAATTTAAAAGACTATTTGGAGAAACCAGTCCCAGTAGTCCCATAAGCACAGAACAAAACACAGCAGTGCTGGATGTTGCCAATTTGTTGCCGACAATGCTTTGTGTCGCTACCCTCATTTAGGAACACGGGATGGAAACGGACAGTCTCCATAGCTACTTATCTCCAATAGCCTCTGCCCCTGGCTCATTTCATTTTTGGTATAAATCTACTCCACATGCCATATCCTTTTGTGAGAGCGAGGGACCTGGGGTTCAATGTGTATTAATATCACCCAGAGGCAGTCCTTAGCCTTGAACGCAGGCCGGGCAGCGTCGCTGCGGTGTGAAGTGCGGGAGGTCAGAGCACGCAGCCAAACCCATCCCACAAACGCATCCCACTGCCCAGGGCGGGCGGGCTGAGCGCGCACGGCACCGGGGCCGCTCCCCGAGCTGGCCCCGCGGCCACCGAGCGCCACAGCCCGGCCCGGCCCGGCCCGGGGGCTCAGCACGGGGCACTGCTGAGCTCCTGAACCCCGGAGCTGAACCCCCGGCCCGGGGACTCAGCACGGGGCACTGCTGAGCTCCTGAACCCCGGAGCTGAACCCCCGGCCCCGGGGAACTCAGCACGGGGCACTGCTGAGCTCCTGAACCCCGGAGCTGAACCCCCAGCCCGGGGAACTCAGCACGGGGCACTGCTGAGCTCCTGAACAAGCGCCGGGAGCTCTCCTGGGGCAAAGCCGCTTTGGGATCTCACTCCAGAGTGGTTCAAGGTCTGGCTAGCTCGCCTTTCACACATATAGGGGCATCACAGCGGAAATCCTGACAGAAAATCCTGAACTTTCTGGGGGAAAAGTAGAGACATTCGCTGGCACGTTGGTCCCCCGATGAGTGTTTAGTTTGCCAGGGGAAAAAGTGATCGTTTTCCATATTCTCCAGTTGATGGCTATGGCTCCGAGTGCAGTATTTTCACCAGGTTTTCTGGCAGTGTGTAAGAGCTAGGGGTTGTATTTCAACATGTATTAAAACAAAAGAATATAGGGAGGGGCAAAAAATATTCTTTTCATGGGAAGGGAGAAGGCAAATGCACAATCTGCAGTCTTTGTTTTCTTTACGTTTTGTGCAAACCGGTCACATACTGGTTAATCTTCCCCTGTTGCTGCCATCCTGCCAGACCAGCTCGTGTTGCCCTTCCAACCACACTGCAGTGAAAAGGTTTAAAAATCCATCAGCACTCACAGAATGCATTCAGCAGTGCTGCTCAGTCCCCCCTGCCTGCAGCAGCAGCTCCTGTGCTTTGACTGCACACTCTGTGGGTCACAACTGTCCCAGGAAAATTAGGAAGTACTGAGGGGGTTTAGTGGTGGCTTCCCCATTTCAGAGCTGTCCTTTTCTCTGCTTTCAACTGCTTATTTTATTTACTCTGTGTTGAATACTCTGTCCCTTGACCTTTCACCTTTCCAGGAAAGTTCAGGATTTTGCCAAACATGCCAGGGTAGGGCAGAGGCTGAGCAGGGAGGAAATCAGGCACTGCCCCTTCTTCCCAGCACCCAGGCTCTGCAGTGTGCCAGCTCACAGGAAATCTCGCTGCCACTTGCCAATGGGCACTGCCTTCACATAAACATCACAGCAAAGGTGTAAGAAAGATTTTGATAAACCTTTTGGGAAATAGGATACCATTTAGAGGTTAATCCCAAAGATTCAGGGAGAGTTGTAGCCAGCAGAAGGGTGAAGGAAAGTGGAGGAGAGGCACTTCTGAATACAAGAAGAAGAGTTGAAAAACTTCTCTTCCCCTTGTCCAGGAGAGAAGTGACAGGCAAAAAAACCCCTCAGCTGACTTTGGGGAAGTAAAGGCACTAAGAATCAACTCTTTTGGCTTCAGGTTTAAGTTAAAATCACTTCTTTCTATCAGCAGGTTTGGTTCTCATTTAAGTGACAACAAAGTTTATTGTGGCTCAGCCTGGCTGCACAAAGGCTTGTCCATCTATTGCTAGGTGGTTAAAATCTCAGGTTTTGAATTCTTGCAGGTGACTCAAGGAAATAAAATTTAGTGGCTTTTAAAAAAACTATCACTTGTAAGAGACAGACGGATTGCAAACGAAGGGCTGGGTCCTGCTCCTGTTGAAAGCATGGAGTTAAGGCACCAGAATTCGTTCCTGACCGCCTTAGGTATGCAGGGAGAAAGAAAGAAGTAAGAGAGAGCTGTAAGGCTAAAAGCAAGCACTGACTTGCTGTGAGACCTTCATGATTACCTCTGAGGGGAGAAACACAGCTTGTAAAAAAAAAATATAAGAGGATAACTGCACCTTCTTCATGAAAATGAGCAAATTCCAGAGTGTTTCTTCTGCCTGCTATGCGATTTGCTTCAGCTTCATTTCACATGCTGTCTCACACAATAGCCTCCGGGGATTCTCAGGGGGAAAAAAATTTAGCTGCCTCACCTTCTGTGCCCAACTCCTGCCTTCCTGCAAGGAAATTATTTGCTGCTTCCCTAACAAACCTGCTTCAGTTGTCACTGTAGGTAAGGTTATGTCAACACTTCTATTATAAACTCCTCTTGTCAGGAATTTACAAGTCGGCTGTAAAAATTCCCTTTGCACTTAATTCTGGCTGAGATGAAAAAACGCCAGGAGCACATGAAAAAATATCAACATTTACATATTAGATTTTAACACTTTCCAAGAAATGAGTACTTCAGTGTCAATGCAGACGCTCTACGACCAGACAAAGCCCTAAACGAATGGGTCCAGTCAGGGAGAGAATCCTACTGAAATAAGTCACCTTGGAGTGCCCTGCACACCAGTGCTGCAAATATGGCAATGTCACTCTGAGTGCCACTAGAGGAATAAGAACAAAGTACCCTGGAAAAACCTCATCTACTCACACTGCAATGGTAAAATGCAAGCCATCCTGTTTATTGAGGGATACATCCTGTCTGTCATACCAAGAAGCTGAGTTTAATGTTTGAAGGTTTCACAGGAGTTGAGGAAGGATTTTATTTTTATCTGTCTAAAGTATTTATCTCACCTTCATCCTCATCTGAGCCCCTTGTAATCACCAGCACATTTTGCTTTCCTGGTGCATTACTGCCGTTTATTTTCATTTCAGAAACAGAACAGTGATACAGAGAGAGGTTAAATGATTTGCCCAAGGTCACAGAGGACAAGGCTCTGCTTTGGGAAAGGCACTCACCCATGTCTGGGATCCACCCCAGCAGACTGTCCATCCTCTCGTGGCTTGCTAAGGGGTAAGAGCCATTTATCGTGCTTAATACAGCTCTGAGCCTGCCGTTCCTTTTCTCTTCCCTGGGCTACTACTTGGGAGGATTTAACAGTTACTGGCTTCATTCTCCCTCTCCACTGCCACCCTTATTTTTTACAGGTCTAAGAGGAACCTGAAAAAGTCTGATTTTGGATGTGAGGACGTGTAGAGGGCCTGAATTCTTTGCGTACAAGAAACGTTGCTGCTTAGAGGCCGGAACAGAGACAGGCCAGGCTTTGCTGCCTATGCAGAGTTGTGTGCTCTTACATTCTGTCCAGTCCCATATTGGAAAGGAGGACTACAGGGCACTAAGCTAAACTCTACAGGCCTTGAGAGAAAAAAGGGGAAGGCCAGGAAAAGGAAAAAGAAGATAGAGAATAAGCAGTAAGTGTTTTTGATACAGTCTTTAGTCCATTTTCAAATGCTACAGGGAATCAACAACTGAAAGAAATTATAATAATCCAGTTAGAACTAGTGCAGCTTCAATAAGACCACATTTTTAAAAGTATGATTCCAGCTCTCTAAACTCTTCCATATATTTAATGCATGCAAATATCTACACCCATGTGTATGACTCTGCAAAGTTATGTTTGCAGCCTTGCAAACCACATTTTAAACAAAGACTCAGATCTCCATCTTCTCCCTCCCCTTAACTGTTCAGCACACACACAAGGAGTGCTGCTTCCTCCAGTGACACCAAGCAGGACATGAACTAACCCGGGACACCCCAGGCCCAGCTCTGAGTGAACAATGGTGTCAGTCTTCCAAGGAAAGCACCAAATTCTGTCGAACGGAACAGGCCCAAGAAGCGCAAAAGGAATTTACAAAGCAAGATTTTCTGTAATATGGTCCATTGGCTTTTGATAATAAAAACCACATTGTAAATGGCCAAGAAATTAATCTTTAAAAAGCAGCTGTAGCCCATGTGTATTAACTATTTTTCAAAGACATTTCCTCTGGATTTTTGTTGCCTTCTTTAATACATGTTTCCAGCCAGCAGAGATGTTATGCTCTGTGGGTGAAATATAATATGCATTTTTAAAACATTTATAAATATGTATACACCCTATGGATTCACACAGCACTGTAGGAGCTGTGTTCTGGTCTGCAGTCTTTAAAAATTAATTACAAATATACTAAGGTGTATGTTCAACACAATGCATGGGGATTTAGCCACATAAATTTCATTAAGGCTGATGAGAGGTGTGCAGTTAAAGCCTTGCATATCAAGACATCATGCATAAAGAAAAGCCTGTCTAATTATGTATTTACTTATTAAACCAGAACAGCTCTGAAGGGCATGCACGTTTATCTAATTTTATTTATTCTTTTTCAAAACAAACGAAATGCACACATGAGCACACACGTGTGCACACGCACAGCTATATTCTGCAGAACATGGAATTTTTAAATTTGATATGTTAATATGTTGAAAAATCAATTAAAATTATTCTTCAGCTATTGTTATTTTTTGTAACAAGCAAGATTAAAACGTCCCTTGAGGTCACAAACTAGGAACACGTAAATAACCCGACTATGTGGAATGGCATTTTTGTGGTAATAAAGGCATTGGTGCCACATTTTAGTAGAGTTGCAATTGTGACACGCAATACTCAAAGCTGGGAAATTCTCAGTTCCCCTACCTCGTTTCCTCAGGTCTCACTTTTGTCATCATAAAACTTCTTTCCTCTTCCTAACAATTGGGCTAGCAAACGGCACACAGCCTGCATTAAGGTAAAGGCTTGGGTTTAGCACATGCATGTGGGTAGAAAGTGGGTATTTCACATCAATTTTGTTAGTTTCTGGACGTGAAGGAATGCTTTCCATACAACTGTTTATTTTCTTCTCTAGATTACTGAATGGCTCCAACGTGTGTTTGCTGCCAAGTTCAGGATCTGAAGATGTTGCTCCAATGTCTCTTCTGAACACTTTGGTGCCATCTACTAGATCATTGTGTTAGGGGCCAAGTTAAGGCCAGCAGGGTAAAGGCAATTTATAACCCACATAGTGACATCAGTCTAACCTAGCAACCTCCCTAGCAACACTGCCAAAGCATCACAATGTGGCCCCCATAGCTCAGATGATATGAAGATAGCAGCATTGTTAGGGTGGGAGGTTGCCACTTTGGCCTAGCAACAAATAACAGCCTGACCTTGGGATCTATTGAAAGCTGAGAAGCCAAGCAGAACAGAGGGAGAACCACCAAAAGAAAACCCAAGGGTTCCTGTCTATTTATTTTATGTAACCTAAACAAATTCTTCAGAGAAAAATATGGCAATGCTTCCAGACACACTGCGTGCTTATATATTCAACATTGCTTTTCCACATGGCTTGTTAAGGGCTGAATAGATTTTACACTGTGATTTGGAAATCACAAAACCAGTGTGCAGAAAAAGGATGAATAAAGAAATCAGCCAGTTCAGGGTGGTGACAAACAGGCGGCATGTTGCTGTTAAAGTGCACTGATGTGAGTGAGGGCTCCCACCCCCAGGTATCACACAGGCTGATCTGGGCTTTGGGCTCACCCAAGAAATCCAGCTGTAACCAGCTTATATGCAGCGTTTTGTCACTGAAAATAATGAAATGGATATAAATCACATCCCCCCCTTCCTTCTCTTTCTTCTTGTTGCCCATTCAAATAAGCCCCTTGTCCACACCATTGTGCCAGCTCTGCACAGGCAGCTGCTGAAGCAAGGTAACCCTTTTCTCTCCCAGAGACACACCAGGAGCAGGGCATCCTCTACAGCCACTGAGGAGTTGGACCTGATCTGCTTGATGTTTCTGCTTTCTAGCAATGATCCCATACTCCTGGTGTTTGTAAGGGAATACCCCTTACAGCATCTTGACAGTTACAGTGATTCAAAGACAACTGAGAGAAACAAATGGCAAGTACAGAAAAAGTAAGCAATGCATTTATTTCTGTACTGGTGGCCCTGAGCCAGCGTGTGGTGCTGGAGGCTGCCTGATGCTGAGCTTCCAGACACCATTTGGCCTTAAGAAAACATAAAACAGTATTAGCCCAACAGCTTCTAGGAAAATCATAACCCTCAGGATTCCAAAGCTGTCCTGTAAAGTGACCACTTCTAACACCATAGATAATTCACCTTGGCGATAATTCACCTTCCAGTTTGCTGGCTTTAAGCTACCAGCTGGCCAGTGCAGAGAAGCTCAAATTGCAGCTGCCTTCACTCTCTTTAGCTGTCAAGATAAACAGATGACTTTGGTTTGCAGCAACAGAATATTGAATATATATTTTCAAAAATGTAATTTCTTTTGGAATTTCAATGAAACATGCCTTCACACATGTGCAGCTTTGCTTGTGGGTGTGTGAATACACACACACATTTTTATACAATTACATTTTTTAGTAGGTATTTTTAAAAATAATTTTATTTCCTTCAATTTTTGTGCATTGTTTCCCCCTTGTATAAGTAGCACTTGCTATCACTTTCAGTTTATAACTTCTCTTGAGAGAGGAGCCATGAGCCACAAATTGCCAATTGTCTACTTGCAGCAGCCTTTTACAAAGGGACTGATAGAGCTGAACTGGACATGGTCTGTCTGTCCTGCTGTCACTGCTGCAGTGATCACAATTGTTGAGTGGGTAACACGAAGTCAGGGGCAGTTCATCTTATAAAACCTTAGTGCAAGTTTCCTCACAGAACGCAGCATCTGCCTATTAGCTCAATTTCTATTTTCAGCCAAGACTGTGACACACTCAATGGCATTGTATGAAGAGTGTGAAAGTTTACTCCTTTGGATCTTTCTTAAATCACGAGTTTTAAGTACACTGAAAAATAGAGACCTCTCGTGTTAGTGCCACTTCCTCCATTCCACACTTTTTCAAACTCAAACCAGCCAGCTGAAGCTTTTTTAACTCCTTGGCTTTCCCAGAACAGCCCTTGCTGGAGATGTGTGTATCCAAATGGTGAAATGGAGGCTGCAGTGGGACCCAAACTGGTGTGCCTACCTCCCTGTGATGCAGATGTGCTGAAAATCCCACAGACATGAGGAAAAAGGAAATTTCAGCTTCTCACAGTGCTTCCCACCCACACTGCTCTGTCTCCTGCTGCTGCCATCTCTGCACTGTGGTGTCCTCAGAGGTTAACTTCAAACTATAAAAGAATGGGAGGAGAATGAGAATGGGGATGAATTCTTACAAATTGACCATATGACTCTCTCCATGTATTTTCTGCTAAGCATCTTGGAAAGTGCTGATAATCTTTCTCAAGTCCTAGTGCTGGCCACAGGCTTCCCCCCAGGGCTCCACATCAGTGTGAGCCCTCTCTCCTTTTTCCATGTCATTTCCTTCCCTCTTTGAACCGTGCTTCCTAGATGAGGGAAGGGAGAAGGTGGGGAAGCAACTCCTCCACCCAGGGCTGCCAGAGAACGAATGGTCAATGCTGGCTGTGTGTCTTTTCCTCAGCACCATATTTTGCCAATCTATAGAATGAAATGTGTGAAATACACTTGCAAAAAATAACTGAGAAGCTCATTTCCTCCTCCTTGCCCACCACTCAACAGCTCTGTAACTCCAGCCTGAGCTTTCACCAGTCCCAACCATGGTGTTCAAGAGCTCCAGCCTGAGCTCTGCCTGTTCTCTGCCCTCCCACTGCAAATCAAGCCCAGAGTAAGAGCCTGGTGTAATGAGTAACCCAGAGGAGATTCATCGGGACCAACACCAGGAAAATTACTTGATTTCTCTGCCTATACAGTTCAGTGTATTCATCATTTTGCCAGTTCTGAAACTGAGTAACTTTGGCAAATACCAGAGTCCGTCTCAGTTCCTTAGAGGAGACAAAAGACTTTACCATTAATATTTCCAGAGCCAGCTATATTTTTAGACAATGGAGGCTAGGATTGCATTTTGTGGGTTTCTGTATGTATATAAATTTAACATTCTGGATATCCATGTTTTTTAAAAAATGCAATCAGTGTCGAAAAATAAATACACCTTATTAAATACTTAAAATTCCTATCCTTCCCTCTAGAGATCATGCATGACTAGGATTGAAGCTGGGTCATTGCAACAAAAAAAAAGAGCAATTCCGATCAGCAGACCATGATTGCATCAGTGAGCTGGTGGGGCTGGGGAGATTATACCAAAATTGGGATGTTTGGATCTGGGTTAATCACAGATGCAGAATCTGGGATCCAGTTTAGGTAGACTGTGTGTTCGATGCCAATTTAGGTGCCTCTTTGGTGTAAATCTGAGTAAATTTCATGCACAAGTGCTGGGGAAAACAGGCTCCCCCGAACCCTTTCATTCTTGCCCAGGAGGGAAAAGCAGTGGCCTGCATTTGTGAGCGGAATGCAGGGATATATACGGATCTCCAGTGGCTGCAGTTAATGCCAAGGTCAGCTCCAGCTGACACCCGTGCCTGGGGATGTGGGGGAAGGGATGGCTGTGCTCTGCGGCCAAGCCACAAGATGTCAGGAGACTGCTGTCTTGTGCTGTGCCGAGCTGTGCTGTGAAAACGCTGCGCTGCTGCCGTGCTGAGCCGTGCCGTGCTGTGCTACTGCTGTGCTGGGCTGAGCTGTGCTGACACTGAGCTCTGCTGAGCTGTGCTGAGCTGCCCTGTTGCACTGCTGCCCTGGCAAGGCTTTCTGCACTGGGGCCTGGGAGCAGCCTGGAAGCTCCTGCCATCATTTTTCAGCCCTTCATGGTATTCTGCATCCTCACCACGCTACTCTGCTTCTTGATGAAAAGATGTGAGCAAGAAAATGAGGAATTTCTCCTTTTTCATTACTTTTCCCAAGTCCCTATTTTACAGCTTGCCAACTCCCTTGCTGTATATCTACATGCAGGTTCCTCTCTTAGATCTCACTTTACATGGTTAATTGTGTTTGTATTCTCCACAGGGTTCCTGGCATTTACAGCACGCTGCGAGGTCACTGATTTGCCACTGTGTTTTCAGAAACCTGCCTCACCATCCCCATGTAAAACTGAAAACGAGTCGAAAGTGAGAAAGCAGCAGTTTGCAGGAACGCTCACGATGAAAGGGTAAACAAGATCTTACACAGCCCCGTGCCTGGGCTTGCATCCAAACACAGTGTGTTACAGCTTTAATAGAAAGGGATGGCTGTAAGATGCATTTCATTCTCGCTGCATGCACTCTGCTAGTGAATACTCTGATCGCCAGACACTAACTGTGTGTTGTGCACAAATCCTGCAGGAACCTGCTGGTGGAATAAATCCTCTTCCCACAATTACAGTATACCCCTGTGCCAGTTTTTGCATGTCAAGCAGCCAGACCACAGCCATGTGTGTTTCTAGAGCAGCAAATTCATGAGGTCCAGTTCCAGCAGGTAGTATTTGGGGTGAACACAATTGCTGGGAAATTTAATCTAATTTAATTTCTTTAAAATATTCCTTCAGGTCCGATCTGGTTCCTAGTGAATATCTATCTCATGGATTGACAGGGCACTGTCCAAGTGACTCCCATTTTGTTGCCACTGTCAGATCAATCCCCAAATGGTGTCCTGCTGCATCCGTCTCCTTCTCCCACCAACACACTGCCACTTACTTGCCTATACTTGAAGAGTGAAACTCTCTTATGGAGAAGTAATTTTTCCAAGTGCAAAGCTGCCATACAAAGAGGATACGTGTGGCCAAGGTCTGCACAATTCACAAACTAAACTGGAAATTTCAGGGCCCAGTTCTTTATTATTCTCTTCACACCCTTGCTTTGGCTGTAAGGGATCAGCCGGCTGAATTGGTAACTCTGGTCACTCTCTGTGTGGAGGTGTAAACAGAAACACAAGTCACTTACATGCAGGGAAGAGTCAGTCCCTTCTTTTTCCACACTAGGAACTGTAGTGCCCCACATGGAAAGTGCTGCAAAAGCTCAGTGGCTTTAGACAACTCCAAGCTTAAGACACTTTCTAGTATATGTTATGTCTGATTTCCCAAATGGTTGCACTACTCCCCACCAGCCTCTCTCCACTGACTTTGGTGGGACCTGCTAACTACACTGCATGCCAGCACCATGAGAGGATGAACCAGGGCCACTGAGAGTCTGGAAGCTGCTGTGAAGCTGAGTGTGCTCTGCCTGGCCACCCTTATGAAACCTGGAGTTCTGCTCAGGAGTCTGTGCAGCAAGGGATTCACTGCTCAGCACTGCATCACCTGTGCCATAGCACCACTTCTCCTGGGTTACATTTTCAAGTTGTGAAAAGCGCATTTAAAAAACTCTGCCATTGTCCTGTACTGCCACTAATACATGAAAAAGAGCTTTCTGAGTCTCCTTGCTGCTAAGCTCAGCTGCGGTCTAGCAGGAATCCCATCCTCTTCAACACCTTTTTTTGCTTCTGTATCCAAGATCCTGAGTTTCTGGATACCAAACAGATACAGTGTAGCCCCTCTTTTGATAGAAAGTGGAATCTGCACACTGAGGTCTTGGGTGTCATGCTAAGAGAATCACAACACACCAGAAAAAAAAATCAACATTGTTGGGGTAATAGCTCATTTGCCAGAGTGACACCAAGAAATACAACACACCCCTCGGTGTGTCATGCTCCAGTTTCAAGAAGATTTATTGCCATGGGTGTTGAGGTGGAATGCAGGAATGGGTGTCAGATACAAAGCACAGGTACCATCGTAGAGGGTGTTTGCACACATTAAACATCAAAATGTTCAGTTTGGAAGTGACTAGAAGTTTTCCTTCCACAGATTTGGGGTCACTGTATGAAATGACATGAAACCCACCAAGTTTATGTTCACATTAAAAAAAAAAAACATGGACAGATGGCACCTTGTCTTTCTGGCAGCATCAGCAGGTTGGACAAGGATTAAGCAGGTAAGATGAGTGGAACAGAGGCTCTGTGGCTGCCACTCATAGAGCTCCCCTGCTAGGACTGACTTGACAGAATTATGATTTTTCCTGAACAAACCACAGCCCTGTCCTGTCCCCTCCATGCCCACCCTCTCCGTCAGGCCTGCAGCTCATTAGTGGGGCAGCACGGGATCCCCGCATTGTCACTCTGCATTTGGCACCCTGGAACTCGAAAATTCCTTCATTCAGCTCTGTCAGTCCAGCGCCCAACTAGCAAGTCAGTCATGAAAATGAATTCTTCTGGAAACACGGCGTGGGGATGAGAGGAGGCAGGAAGTTAATGAGTAGTGAACACAGAATGCAATGGAGGAAGGAAGATGTTCACAGGTAGGATCCCACAAGCCTGTAAATCAAGTTCTCTGTCCAACCTGCTACTGTAACTGTGCATTTGCTGTTGAGCACTGATGTGTAACAATGAGCACCAGCTCTGCAGGGCAAGGCTGCAAATCCTGAGCTTCAGTGCAATGGCTCTTCCCCAGCATTTGGTATCATCGTCAAGTAATCATATTTTAATGAGGGAGCAGAACATGCTAATTGTTTTTCTTCTGCTATTCTACATGGCTGCAAATTAAAGGGACACCAGGGAAGCAAGAATCACAGCCCAGTGTTTTAGGATGGTGCACACTTGCTCAATACAGCTGGAGTGTTTTGTCACAGCCACTTCATTTGTACGTTGTGCTTTGTAGCCCGTGGCTCATATCAAAAAACCAGATGGATTGTTTTTGTCATTGTGGCACCACACTGGTGAGGAAAATACTAATGGATTTGGTAGCTTAAAGTGAGTATACATCAGGAAGTTAGGGCATTTTCGTTTTATCTTAACAGCACATTTCCTGAGACTACCTAGAGAAAAGCTGCTAGATACCAACTACACTCCCATATCTTAAAAAGAATTGCAAGAAAGTAAAAATAATTCTAAGACAAGTTCCTAGGTACATTTCTGGTGCATAACGAATGTAAATTTGTCTTCTGTTATAAATGTAATATTTGGTTCTGTAAATTCTGACCCCTGTTTCAACAGGTCTACAATTGATATTCTGGGACACATTTTAGAATCGTCTAACAAAAACTCCTTGGAATTTGGTAAATCCTGACAATTAAACAAATTCTTGCATTTCAGCTAAGACGTTCCTCCCATGCTCTGAGTCCTTGGCACACCTCAGGCACTGCAGTACCTTCCTGCCAGGGCTCTCTGGTGCTTGCAGAGCTCTTAAAATCGAATTCCAGCTTGAAGCAAAATTTCTGTTGACTGGTAACCTGTCACCAGCACTTGATGGTGGTACCCTGTCTGAACAGCAAACTGAGGGCTGGCTGCTTGCAGGGCTGCAAGCAAGTCAAAAATAACATTGATTCCTGTGATATTTATTTCTATGTCCAGGATAAAACAAGGGAAAGAGACAGCAGGTCTGAAAAAAACTTCCCTATAAATATTGGTAATTATTTTTTAAAAAAAATTCTTATTACCCAGTAAAAGCTTGCTGTCATATATGACACTAAACATTTGAACAAGTGAATTTTCACACTGCGCAGAAGGATTTAGCACTTTCTTACTTTCTGGGAAAGTTTTTTTAGCAAAGCCAGCAGGCTGGGGCTGAGTACTGGCATGATGGATCTTTTTAGAAATAACTGTTAAAAGAAACTGTGTTCTGCTAGTCCAACCCTTTTACAGGGGAACAAGGACAGCAATGTGTGAGCACTGCTGCGTGCTGTAGTGTGGTTTTGTGCCTCATGTTGGCGGAAAAAACAAGTCGATGGTGGCACAATTTGTAAAGCAATTACTGCTCCTGGAATTGATAGTCTGGCGCTGCTAACTGGGTTCTAACGGAATCAGGTGTTTGATGGCAGCACTGCCCAAACTAGGACAGACAGCAAACTAAGTGCAGTCCTGAACAGCAAAGAAAATATGACTTTGTTTTTGCTCTAAATTAGCAACACTGTAGTTTTTATTTGGACTTCAAAGGCTTACATAGAGACCGAAGCTGTGTGTTTCTCTGTGGTCAGTTTACATTAAAAAAAAAAAAAAAAAGTAACAATGTTAGATTGAAAAGAAAACAAGAAGTCATTGAATTTGCCCTTGCATGGAGAAGACCACAAACTCTGGGAGCATTTGCCACTGTGCCGTGTGACCGAGCTTCCCCTGCCCGTGGATGCTGGATCACCATCAAAGCTATTTGGGCATGTGCACATGACCTCACGAAAATGTGCACTAGCAAAAATAGACTTTTTCTCAAGCCAAAAAGGGAACAAAATTTTTCATAAAAGAGACCTAAGACTTGCTCTTGTGCTAATGATTGGATTAGGTAATGACTAATTAGATGAGGTCATCACTTTCTATGTCATATATATACAGTATTTATGGAGAATTTACTCATTCTAATTAACAGAGTAGAAATAGTTTCTTGACAAACTTCATTTTCCTGAAACTAAGAGCCTTGAATTTGTTCCACTTTAGATCTTTCTTTGGTGGCTATGTTTGCTTTACATTAAAATAACTTCTAACATTCCCATTAAGGATAATCCCTCCAGCAGCCACAGTATGACATTTCTATATTAATCTGTTAAGCATTTTAGAAAAGCAAGGTTTCATGTTTTAATAATCACAGTGTTTTTCTCTGAGGAGTTGTAAAAATTTATGGGGCTTTTCTATCCTATTTGACTTCTACATCTTTAGAGTTTGGTGCTAATGGCCCATTCAGCCCGCTTACTCTTTGACTCCTTTTTTATTCCTTTTTCATCTTCTTACAAAAGAAAAATTGCTTCCGTGCTGTACGCTGTTGCAGATGCTGTTCAAGTGGTAAGTAATTTCAATCCAACTGGCTGAAAAAAACCCAGTTCACCCTCATCTCAGAGTCACTTGGGGTGCATGTAAACCCTTTAATTCATAATTAAGAACAAAATGTAGCCAGTTGTTTGAAGCAGAAAGAGCAGCAACAACAATAAACGTACACACATTTTTAACAGTTTATGGTCTCATCTTAAAAATACAAATTTTCTAATATTTTATTTCATTCTAGCTTTTTTAGCAAAAAAAAAATATGAAGTAATAGATGAACTATGTTTATTATAATTATAAGATGGCCATAAAAATGGCTCTCCAGTGTCCCTGGAAGCACTTTTGTCTCATACTACTCATACTTAGTTCTGTGGAGAGCCAGGCAAGACATTGCAATTAATAAAAATCCAGCCATGCAATCACAGGAATAAATCAAGCAAATTCTCCACTCTGTCACTGAGATCTCTCTCACTGCTCATGCTTTCACTTCCTGAAAGCCAAAAAAATCTGAGCCCTTTTGGACAAAGTAATTTCTGAAGAAGAGAGAAAACATGCCTGCCTTAAGTCAAGATTGCCTCTGGTGATTTCCATTGCTGAAATCCCTGCAGAAGAGGAGCAACTGCATCTCATTTAGGCAGGTCTCAAAGCATTTGTGGTTACAGAGAATAAGACAATATTCTCAGTTCCAATGCAAGTGGAAGACACTTAGTGAGATCAGTTTCTTGTGAGATGTTTCACTTGATTTGCTCAAGCAGCAAACTAAACAGGGGCTTATTCCTTACTGAAGCTGCCCCATAGAGAACCAAGGGGGTCAAAAAGGACTGAGAAGATAAAGAACAGAGCAGTCAGCAGCACATCAGAATGTGTGATAATGAAGGAGACAGGAGTTTCAGGGGCTGGGAACACCCACCGAGGAAAGTGCAGTAACTATAGAGGAGTGGGAAAATGTAGTTTCTATTGCATATTCAAGACAGTAATTGAAGAGATAAGTGCCAAAAGATCTGCAGCATCCAGAAATTGTCAGAGTTGTCTTGCCACAGGTTCCTCAGTGATCTTATCCTGAGTGTTTCATAACAGATGGAAAGATAGCTGGAATGCGTGTTTAAGAATAGACAAGGAAAAAACAACTCTGTTTTGTACCAGACGACTCAAGCCCTGTTCAAAACCAGCAAGCAAAGGCAAGGTGGCAGCTCGGTCACCACCAGCAGCACCAGCCCTGCTCAGTGCCCCGGTAGCCAGCAGGCAGATGGGGCTGCCCTCAGCACAGCTGTGATTTACTGCAGGCACACAAAGCTGAGTAACTGGAGTGCTCCTGGATGATTTATAGAGGCGTGGGTAGCTCATCTAAGCAGAGGAGTGGGATGCAGAAATGCTTGTGCTCTAACCAGTTTCCGATGTGGAATCCTGCGGCCCAAGGCACGTCAGGTTGTTTCTCAGCCTCTGTGCAAGTTCTCAAATCTCAAAGTAAAGCCCAAGCCTTTTCAGATGTGCTGTGAAAGGTTCCAGCAGAACGTAAGGAGCTTGCCGAAGGGCCCAGCTGTTCCAATCCCTTCCCTCTGTGTATCCAGCTCTCCCCTAATTCAGCCCCTAAGAGTGAGCGAGTATTTGGTATGCACGAAGGAGCAGTGCCAGGAGCCTCTGGCAGAGCCAGTGCAGCCTATCTGTTGTGCAGGATGCAAAGGGCAGTGTTGTTGTTGTTCATTGGTTTCACAACCACACAATTCTGTCCTTCATCACTCCAGAATCTTCCTTCAGCCCTTGTTGGTGTGAGCACTTGGAACAAATATTTACTCCTTTGTTTCTTTATTTGTACTATTATGAGTGCAACATTTCTTGCTCTGCATCCTTTTCCAGTGTTTGTAAAGCCACTGAAAAATGCAACATTTTTACTGACAAGCTACAGATCTTTTTCAGCAAATAGTGTTGATGATGTCTATTGTTTTAGTGCACACTTTGGAAATGTTATACCAAGGAGTGGGGCCAGCATTATGGTTTAGAACACTGAATTTGTCACCAGAAGCTAAGCAAAAGTTGAAAATGTTTTCCTCTAATTCAGCCCAGAGTCCTGCTAGGGAGGCTCTTAGCCTGTGAACGCCATATGGGTGGTACTAGGCGGTCTTTTGTGTTCCCAGTCAATGATATCTGCAGTTGCCTGTCCCTGCACCATCCTGTCACCCACCACTGGTTAGAGTAGGCTAAAAGCTGCTGGAAATGATGTGCTGGCCCAAGGGCAATAGAAGAGCGCCAGGATTTCCACCTTTAACTGCGTTTTTAGTAAGTTGGTTTTTTACTTGTATTGTCCTTAAGCTAGAACAAGAATACTGCTGGAGATTTGTGCCTCCAAGAGAAACAGAAAGAAAAAAAAAATGCAAACACAAAAAAGAGAGAGCAGCAGAGAGTCCCCATTCCCATGCACAACCTCAGAACTGGTACTGGAGATCTGCAATAAAGTGCCACTCAGCCCTCGGTGCTGATACAGACAACAATGAAACGAAAGCGCCCCAAACATTCATAACCAGCCCTCTGTGTGCCCCTGAAAAAACCCCAATCTCATGTTCTTTGTCCCCTGAACTAGAGTCACCTTGCATTACACGGTAGGAAATGACTGGCCAGGCTTTCCATTGCCGCTGGCACTAATCACAGGAGATGAATATGAACTGACCAATGGTGTTTATAACCTTGTTTAACAATGTCAGGCAGTGGGCTGGAGTCTCTCTCCCTTTCACCCATATCGTTCCAGTGGCTCCAGTGCAGTAATTTCAGTCTTACCCAGCACCACTGATGTCAGACTCAAACAGAAAGGTGCTTTTAGGACAGAAGAATTCAACCACATTTTTGAAGAGTAAAAAGAATGAGAAGTATCAGAACCCTGAGTCAGAAGTATCAGAAACAGTGATTTTCTTTGCTTTGCAGCCCAGGTGTACCCATGAAAACAGCACAGTGTACTAGAGTGAGAGCTCTGGCCTCTGAAGCAGATCCCCTTGCCAGCATTAAGCAAAACATGTTTCACCCCTGTATATTTTCATGAACACTTGAAAATATCACAGTAAATACAGTTCATACCAAACACGAAAATGTATCTCTGGTGGTAGACAAACTTTTATCTTTGGTCACCAGTGCCCTGCTGGCACTGTAACATATTTATTTTTTAGCATTCAGTGACCTTTGATACCAGTAACTACTGAGGCTGCCAAGCTGCCCATGGGCTCTTCCATGCCAGTCTTTATCTGCTTTGTACGCTGGGCAGTCTGGAATTGAACTCTGCCTGTTTGAGAAGAAGTGGGCAGGGGAGGGAGCAAACCCTCTGGGGGCTCTGTCCTGCCGGTGTGTGCCTGCACGCTCTGTGTGTGTGACACTGATTCTGAGACCCCTGACACTCAGCTAATACACACCAATGTCTGTGTGCATGTATTCAAGGGCCTTGTAGTTTCTTTCCCTTATACAATATGGAGAGGGGTATTTGCATGGCTGTTGGCTCTAAAGGACAGCCTTCAGCTGGGCTACAACATATCCAGTATTCTGGTGTCCACTTTGGATGGAAAGGAGTCTTTTTGTAGTTCTTGTGATTATCTTCCCTACCACATTAATTAAAAACACTGCTGTGACCTGTCCAAAACCAGAGTGTTCCCTGGGTTTGTACTTTACCCCGGGCAGTGCCAGCCTTTGGGAGTTTGCACAGCCCACAGTTTGCACTACTACAGTTCCATTTTTTTTTCAGCTAAATTCCCAGGTGGAGAGGCACATGTCACCCTGATCCAGCTGTCCCAGCAACAACGGGACATGGCTCATGTTCACCTAGAACATGTTCTCGCTCACTGAGAAAATGCCAAGCTAGGCAGGGAGGAAAAGGTGCTTTTCAGTTAGACCTCCACCAACTAGATCAAGCTAAAATTACGTCTGCCCTTTGCTTAAGTGCCACTGCTTGAGAAGCAATCTCATTACATGTGGTAACACGTAAGCTTAAAAGCATTCAGCTAAAACCAATCCTTCTGCTGTCCCCTGGTCACCAACTGGCAACAAAGCTCCACATTGACACCAATCTGGCAACCTGTAGAGTTTGCCCTCTATTACATTTTGCTTCTATAAGCACAGCTATTATTGGAACTGCTTACTTGACCATATTGCATGCTTTACCTCCATCTGACAATAATTCATTCTTCCAGCCTGCAACATTAATTACTTATGCATACTATAGACACTGCCTCTCTAAGTATGTGCACATGAAGAAAGAAAAAAGATTTTATGTACAACTGAATTTGGTGCTGGTTTTCCTACTATTTTAACTAATGTGAGGACACAAAAAGATTTTTATGACTTTAAAGTCATCACTAGACTGGCAGCCAGTCACCAGTGGTGTTCCTGAGGAGTCTGTGCTGGGACCAGTTCTGTTCAATATTTTCATTGATGACAAGGATGAGGTTATTGAATCTTTCATTAGTAAATTTGCGGACGACACTGAGCTGGGAGCGTGTGTCGATCTGCCTCTCTATAGGAGGGCTCTGCAGAGACACCTGGAATGGTTGGATGGATGGGCAGAGTCTAACAAGATGAAGTCTAATAAGTCCAAGTGCTGAGTTCTGCACTTTGGCCACAAAAACCCCCTGCAGCGTTATAGGCTGGGGATGGTGCGGCTGGACAGTGCCCAGGAGGAAAGGGACCTGGGGGTTCTGGTGACAGCAGGAGCAGGGAGGTCATTCTTCCCCTGTACTGGGCACTGGTGAGGCCACACCTCGAGTGCTGTGTCCAGCTCTGGGCCCTCAGTTTAGGAAGGACATTGAGATGCTTGAGTGCGTCCAGAGGAGGCCACGAGGCTGGTGAGGGGCTGGGAACACAAACCCTGTGAGGAACAGCTGAGGGAGCTGGGGTTGTTTAGCCTGGAGAAAAGGAGGCTCAGAGGTGACCTCATCACTCTCTACAACTCCCTGAAAGGTGGCTGTAGTTGGGTGGGGGTTGGTCTCTTTCTCCAGGCAGCAAGTGACAGAACGACAGGACACAGTCTTAAGCTGTGCCAAGGGAAATATAGGTTGGATATCAGGAAGAAGTTTTTCACGGAAAGAGTGATAAGTACTGGAATAGTCTGCCCGGGGAGGTGATGGAGGCACCATCCCTGGATGTGTTTAAAAAAAGACTGGATGTGGCACTCAATGCCATGATGTAGTTGAGGTGTTAGGGCTGGGTTGTACTCAATGATCTTGAAGGTCTCTTCTAACCTACACATTCTGTGATTCTGTGATTCTGTGAAGATATTTTAGATTTGCTTTCACCTTTATTGTGATGACTTCCATTTTCTTTCCCTCATTCCAACTAATCATGTTGGTTTTGCTCCCTTCTTCAACTCCACTGTTCCTCTTTAAAAGCTCTGGTAAAACTTCATTTAGATCTTGGGTACAAAAGTATTTTTAATATTTTCCTTGTCCACTCTTCAAAGTAGCACCAGTTTTTTCTTGTTCTCTGTTTACACATAGCTGAAGAAATGTTTCATTTTTGTTTTAATCTCCTTTGACATCTATTTGAGACTTATTTTCAGCAAATCTCTCTACTCTGAACACTCACAGGCAGTGGGTCTGTTCGTCACTTGTTTCCCTACTCTCATTACTCTCGCACAGCCCAGTGCAGTGATGCTGTTGCACAGACTATATTAACTAGCAGGGTAGACATAGTTTAACACAGATGTTTTGGAGATAGGTACAGAGTGAACATACTTGCAATGAAATTCACAGGCCAACAGAAATCAAATCAATGTTATCACGGAAGCAGTGTTTTTATTTGATTAGAGTTGCAAACTCCTTCGCCTCAGCCCTGTCTATGCCAGAACATCTTGCAAAACACTTCAGCTTCTAGAAACAAAAATAGTGCAAGTTTCTTCTCTTCCAAGGAAATGAAAACTTCTATGAGAATGAACAGACAAGGCAAAACAGTGGAGAGCTGAGGGAACCTGTGACCAGCCAGAGCATAAAACTAGCTCTGAACAGGGGACCTTTGTGGCAATTTTTGATACTAAGGATTCAGACTACATTTACTGTTTCTGATTTTCCTTCATTAAATGTATTTCCAAAAAAAATTTCTTTCCCTTTTCAGATGTGGAAAAATTCTCAAATTCGTGTTCTATCAAATCTGAAATAGTAAAACCAGGAGCAGATATGAGAAATTAAGATAACATTACACAAAGGTCAAAATGTAATGCTCTGTGCATTATCCACCTACTGTGGTCAAAAGACCAGAAGTAGCAGAGTGGGGAAACCAGCTAATCCAGTGAATGATGAGGGAGCTTTACTGAGGATGTACACTCAAGCACAGCACCCTTGCAGCTAAGAGAGAAAAGATTTCCTAAACCCATCTTAGCATAAAATTGGAATCTCCTCCATGGGCACTTCTGAGTCTATCAGACAAGACCTTCTAGACACATCCATCTGACTGTGGAGGAATATTTCTATGGAGAGGACAGTGAGACAACTTTTTCATTTCATGAGCTATCCCCAGCTGTTCTGATACTATTCAAGCACAGTTTCCTGGGTCATTGCAATGCCTCACACGACGCCTCTTTCAGTTCCAGACTGACATTCTGGCCCTCAGCATTTTTCGTGGAGCTGTCAGGACTACCCCACTGCAGAGAGAGAGAGTGCAAACCTCTGCTAAGAAACTTTGTTCCAATTTCTTTTTAGAGGTAAATCATTATCTATTCTTGAGGAGCAGGCAGGTTATTCCTTGCTTTAACCATGCTTTCAGACATAAGCCCAAAACTGGCATTCTCTGCCCTGTACATTTTTGCTTAGTTCCTTGAAATGCAGTTTTTCGCTTTCCACGTGAGCTTTTCTGCCCAGCTTTACCCATCGGTTCGCTACTGTAAACAACTGTTTGCCTGCTAGATGGCACTGGCCATCCACCAGCGCTGGGACTGAAGGCAGGTGGCACTGAAGAGCCGTAAGGGCACATGGCCACCCTTTGGTCGTTATTCTGTTTACTTTCTGCAATCGCATTTTCTTTGCTCAGATTACTTCACTCCTCACCCACAGCACTAGCTTGCCACTACAATAATTCTACCCATGTCCTCTTCCTCTTCCAGGATGAGTATAAACCTGCTGTTAGCACTGCTGCGAAGGGCTGGAGCTGCTTCTGGACCCATCAGTTTATTGAAAACTGAAATGAAACCAAAGCCCTGAAATTCCTCTGGGTTTCAGTCACTGACTTGAGTCTAAGTATTTTTGGGGGGGGAGTTACAATTGCTTAAACTTGTCTGCTTGAAAACAGCATTACAGAGCTATTGTGAATAGATACTAAGGACTAAGGTGCAGGAATGGCATGAAGTCTGCTTGTTCTGTGGATTCTGTTCTAAATTCTTAGTATATTGTTAGAGAAAAAAAACCACCTGTTTGTCATAGCTACCTTGGATGTGTTGCATTCAAGGTACTTATCAACACACCAAGGAGGAAGTTGAAGCTTTCATCTGTGTCTGCAGAGCACCCAGCAAAATTCACTGTGACCATCCTCTCCCAGTATAAGTGCTAAAATACTCACAGTCAAACAAAACCAGAAAATGAAGTTAATGACAAGTGTCCAGCTGGAAATAGAAGAGCCTCTTCCTTCAAAGTATTCACAAGCCCAAAACATCCTCCAGAACATGCCCATTGTGCCACACCATCTGCAAGCAGAGTGCCACCATCACCTTTCTAATCCAGCCTTTCACCTGAGCATGCTGCTCTCTGCACCTGAGCAACCCGTTTGCTTTCCACACACAGGGGCACGTTTTACCAGTGCCAGATGTGCCCACAGTGGGTGTGATTTCTCAGAACTGGAGGGTGTACCCTCTGTTTGGATGGCAGATCCTCTGACTGTGGTTGCTTGGAGACATTACAGGTATCATGGTATCTGCCCTGCGTGCCTGTAGATGTTTTCCAGGTAGGTGTGGCCATACTTCAACTTGGCTCATCAGATTCTCCACAGATGTCCCTGGTTCTAGCGACAGTGCCAGGTCTAACTTTCTCATTAGTTCTTTTCCAACCTTATAATTATCACCTATGTATGAAGCTGAATGCAGTGCTGTATCATACCATATCATTTCCAGGAGCCAGACACCTAATTTCTAAGGTTTTTTTTTTTTTTTGTCTCCTCTCTACTGCAAATATGTCCATCTCTCCATTTCCTGAGGGATACTGCAAACTGACCATTCCCAAACCTAGAGAAGATTCAAATAGAAGTAAATCTTTTTAGATCAAACATTGTGGTCACATTTTAGGATTTTTCTGTCCATCTTCCCAACCTTCTTACTTCCCTTCACTCTCAAAAGTTAACACCTGCCTAGCAAAGTTGGCAGACAGGCTGAAATGCTTGTGCCTCAAGCCATTCCTGTGAAAAACCTGGCACCTTTGTTCAAATGTCTGATGAAAGCGGGTTTGAACAAAGATGTTGGTTTGTGAACTGGCAGGGGCACACAGATTGTGCTGAGGTGGAAAACTCCAACGGAAGGAAGGACGATGAGGGCAGTTGGTGGTATTGTTGAGGTCTTGAAATGCCACACAAAGATTCACAAAAGTGGGTCCTTCTAAACCAAATGTCTAAACTTACTGAAAAAATATCTATGATGCATTTAGCCCCCGTTTAGACAGTGCAGAGACTTCTCTGTATTTACCCACTAATTCCTCTGGCACAGCGTGAACCAAATGGCGTGAAACACCTCCCTGGCTGTTTGCAAGGCCACTTAGCTTTAAAATACAGCTCCGAGCAGCACCACCGATCTTAAATTAACTTTCCTGGTGGGGGAAGAGTCTTGAATTGATCCTTATCTACTTCCCTGGGTCTTGTGCTGACAGTCAGGTTTGCTGTTCTCACCACTGTTAGTGTTCTGCTCTTTATTGGGTGTACTGTGAACAAACCACCAGTCCAGACCCTTCTGATATGGCTGTTGTGATTTGCCTTATCTTTATTTGCTCCTCAAGCCACTCTGGTAAAGTTGAAGAAACCATGTCCTGCAAAAACTTTGAACTCTGGATGAGCAACTAGAAAATATCTTTATTATCAGGGATGGAGAGCTTAGGCTGCAGCTGGGATCCAGCTGAAGGGTATGCAGTCTGCAGGGATCTGCACAGGAAGTGGCTGAGAGAGTCACTGGCATTGTGGCTATTAGGGAATTATTAGACATGTGTTAAACGTAGGCTCAGCTTCACTAATGAATCGCCTTGCTGAGGCTACAGAGAATTTTGGTTATGGGTGGCTGTGAGGGCACAGAAGGAAAGGAAATATCATCTCATACTTGGAGCTAATACAGTGATTCCTACACGGGATAGTGGAAGTACTCCTGTGCACAATTACAATAAAAATGTTTATGTGCATTTCTCCTGTTATTATAGATTAATTAGCTAAGGAAGGGAGAGAGTGCTGCAAAGGGGTAATTCAGATTTCTGCACAGTTGTACTTTGTGGCAATGGTCAGTAAGATTGAGATGTAAAATGCTAAGTGAACGTAACATTTTACAAAGTAATAGGTTGAGTTTGCAGGTTGGGCACACTCTAAGAGTAAGCATCTGAGTAGCCTTTCTTACTAAGTGTGATTACTGATGTGCTTTGAACTAAGCACGCATGGAAATCTTGCATGACCAGGGACATATAACACAACTTTTCCCTCCAATATACTTCCGATAGGTAAATAACTAAAAAAGAAATTCACGACACAAAACTTCAGATTCAGTGGGTGCAAAGGCCATGATGTCTGTGCTGTGCCCTGAATGATGCAAAATGCAGTGACAGTCCTTAACACATAGATATGAGTGACAAAAAGCTAATATGCAAATAGTGCTATACGTGATGTTTCCTAAATCTGTGTATGAAACTCATTTCAGATTCCAATACATGTGGAAGCTATAATCTATATAATTTCTCTTAACACACACTTGAGAGCTCATCGGTGATGGGAGAAATAATCTTAATAAATGCCTTTTTCATTGCTCAAAACCTGGGAGGGAGCAGCAGTATTTGGGTTGCCGGGAGGCAGTGGTCAGGCTCCGGGCTGGGTTTCGGGGTGTGGGTGGCAGGAAAGGGGGGGCGGCTCGGGGTGGGAGAAGCCCTGGTCCCTCGGTGGGAATTACTCAGATCCCCGTCCCTTTCCCAGCCCCGCCGCGGCAACATTTATTGCAAAAGCAGGAAATTGCTTATTACTAAACTAGCTGGCAAGGGAGTGGAGCCGATGCTGTTCCACACTGGCACAGCACTTGCCTAGCTTCTGCTTTCCCTGCCTCTCCTTGTTCCGCTCTTTCTTCTTCTTCTTCTTTCCCCTCTTTCTTTCCTCTCTCCCTCGCTCTCTCCTCTTCTTTTTTTCATTTTGGCTTCTATTCAAATGTGGGTCAGGGGTGAGCGGCTCCCAACGTCACAAGCTTGCAAGATGGCGCTGGGAGGAAGGCTGTGAGATGAGGAACAGGCTGGTATAAACCGAGAGGACAGGAGAGGGAGAGGAGGAGAGGGGAAGGGGAAGAAAAGCTGCTGCTCCAGATGCAATAAGAAGGTAACGCGGCGCGGGGCGCGGGCGGGGGCGCGGGTCCCGCGGGGCGGCCGGGCGCTGCCGGGCTCCGCGGTGCAGCCCAGCCCCGCTCCCCCGCTCTTTATTTGCAGCCCCGGTGATTTGCCCATCTGCACGGGTCCGCTCGGGAGAGCCGCCGGGGTGGCGGGGGTGTTCCCTTGTTCCCTGCCCTACATCAGCCGTGCCCGGCACCGGCGGTATTTCCATTGAAAAAAAACCCGAGATGGTTTCTCTGCTCTTGCCCCCCTCTCTCCGTGCCCCGGGCCCCCTCCCCTGGCTCTCCGGGCGCGCTGCCCCGTTGCTTTGGGGGCCGGGGCGTACATCGGTGTGCCGGCCACCGTGCCCGTCTGGAGCTCGCAAATGTTGGTTATTTGGTTGAAGCGGCTGGAAACTTTCCCCTTCTGCCGTGCCATTTGTGTGTGCGCGCACGGGTGTGCGCTGCCCCTTCCCCGGCGGCGGTGGGTCGGGGCGGGGGGCCGCAGCTGCTGCCCGCCGGGGCCGGCCGGCGTGGGGCTGACCCGCGGGGCGCGCAGGCAAGCCGCGGAGCAGCCGCCGGCTCCCCATCCGCGCCCGTCCCTTCAAGTGAGCCGTATTGTATTTTATTTGATTTTATTTTTTTCCCCGAAAGGAGGTAGCAGAGCCCCGGGGTGCCGGGGGGCGTGTTTGTGCCGGGGATCTGGCCGCATTGTGGAGGAGAGGGCAGGAAAGGGGCTCCCGGGACTTGCATCGCCTCCTTCCCGCCCCCCGCGGTCCATCCGCCGGGCTGCGAGGCGACGAGCCAGGCCGGCATCCCCCAACCCCAGCGCCGGCCCCAGCCCCACCGAGCACCCCCTGCCCTACCGGGAAGGCGGTGAACTTTTGCCCCGGCTCCCCCCTTCCCCGCCGCCCCCCTCGGCCGCTCGGGATCGCGGAGGGAAGGACCCGCCGGCTCCGCTCGCTCTGCCCGTCGCTGCGGGTCTCTGGCTTTTGTTACGGCCCCGTCTCGGACGCAATGGACGGAGCAGGATCGCGCACCCTCCCGCGGCCAGGGGCTCCCCGGACCCTGCCCGCCGGCTTTGTGCCCTGCAGGAAATGCACGTTCCCCGGCCGCGCCAGCCGGCGTAGAGCTGTCCACACGGTTTAAAAAAAAAAAAAAAAAAAATTTGTTCGTCCAGGCTGGCAATATTGTTGCCGAGGCGCTCGACACGGTAATTGAGGGAACAGCGAGGGCCGGTCGCTGCCCGCGGCTGCCCGGTCCCGGGGGCACGGCGCCGCGAAGCCGTACCGGGCTCTGCATCTCCCGGCGCGCCGGTGCCGGTGCCAGCTCGGCGGCGGGGGGAGCCGGGCTTTTTGTGTTTTCTGGTTGCATTTAAAAGCCAAGCAAAGGCGGCGGGGGGAGTGGGGGCGGGGGAGGCTGCGTGCCGGCCCCCTGCGTGGTGCGCGGCCCGGGGAGCCCCGCGGTGACCGCAGCGCCCAGCCCGCCCCCGGCCCCTTTGGTACGGGGCGAGAGCCGGCGGGGAAGTCAATTATTGACTTCTGCTTGGCCGGGTCCCAGGTGGAAGTGGGCACGGCGGCGGCGGGCGGCTCTCGGCGCGCCCCCCGTTATCGGGGCCGCCAGCCGCGCTCCTCCCGGGGGCTCCGCGGCCGCCGGACACCGCGCCCGGCCCCGCCGCTGCCCGGGGAACGCGTATGGACACACGGGCTCTGGGCACTCGAATCTTTCTGCTGCGAAATCCCCAACCTCTGAGAACTCGGGTGGCCTGGGCGCTTCCAGAGACGGGTAACTTGCCGCTAGAATCTGCGAGTGGGGCGGGGGTATATACACCTTTACACAGAATTAATGAATTATATATGGAACACAGTGTTTTAGCACACGGTTACTGCAATCACCCAGGGTATTACTTAACTGTTAGAATAAATCTGAGAGAGCAGCCAGAAACAGTTAAGAGCATCAGAATTACATTCTGCTAATGAACTGTCCTTTGACCAAAACTGGTTTAAATTTGTTGCGGAATGCTGTTTATATTTGAATAGCTCCCATGTTTTTCCAGAAATTAAGGGGAAAACAATATGCAATAGTCACTTTCATTGGAAAATGTCAGAACTATGAGCAGATGTTAACTATGCTTAATAAAGACAGTGTATAAAAAACTAATATTTCAAGATGACCTATTGCTATTTTTTATTACTCAGAACTATTGTATATACTACAACGGCTCTGGAGAGAAAGCTGTAAATGACTCCTTAGGATTTCACAGCAAATCTACATGGGGAAAATGACATATGGAAAGAAAATTGACTTATTTCCACAACTGCAAATGGCCTCCTTTTTGCGCCTTTTCATTAGCAATCTAATCCTAAAAGCATTAGGAGCAATTATTTGCAGTGGTGCCTGACATTCTAGGTCTAATTATTTAAATCAGTTTAACTTTTGATGGTTGACCCATTAGGTCAAATCTGTGTGCCCTTTGTTATATTTATTTTAAAAAAGAAAAAAAAAAAAAGAGGAGGGGGGGTCTTCAAACTTGCCACCTGCTACTGACATATCATTTTAGCTCTGGAGGAGATCAGCATTAAAAATAAGCAACCTCTTACATTTGTTAGTTTCCATTCTAACATGGGTAAGGACACCCTGTGTAAGTGGCTTGTTCTTTGACATCTAAAACCCCGTGCTTAATCACGACAGACTTGCGTGGCCACAGGAGCATAAGCAGGAGGAATGGGAGAGCATGAGGATGTGGCAGGTTTTCCTTATGTCATGGTTCCTCATCTACGTGAAATGCAGATGAGACTCACGCACGTAAAAGGGATGATTTTTCAGTATTTGTGGGGGAAAGCTTCTTCCAAGGATCTGGGAGAGCTCTAAATCTTTAATGCATAAGGAAATAGCTCCCGTTAGTATTCACATACGTTTCTGGGTGGAATGACTTATGGATGTGTAGATAGTAATAAGTATTGCAAGATGCTTGAAGCACTTGGTGTCACGTGATGCGCTGTAGTGTCAGTGCTGAATTGTTTGGCAGAAGCCGATGTGTGACAAGGGGTGGGGGGAGAGAGGAGAAAAAGAGAAGGTGAGAGGCCTTGTTCCAGAAGGGACATGTTCGATTCATTTTGGTTTGTTGTTTAAAATAACTAGAAAACAACCTAATGCTGAGCAGTTTGGCTGCGTAATGGATTTAAACTCTCTAAAACAGCCACCACAGCCCAAAATTGGTGGTCACAGCATGAAATTTGAAGTTGTGAACAGCAGATCTTGCAATGAGAGTTGTCGTTTTCTAGCATCTTTACAGCCCATAGTAATTAAGAGCTGCCAAACATAAACTGTAAGTCGTGCATTCCTCTGACCTTGTGCAGAAAATAGTATGTGGCTATTCTTTGAGCTCCTGCTGCCTTCTTTGATGATAGACGTAGGGAAATGGGATGATGTTTGAAAACCGAGGTGCATTTGCCTTCCTATCGGAACTCCTGTTTGTGCTGACTGCAGCATTTAACCCTGTCATCCAGTCTGATGAACATATCGCAGCTTGACAGCCAGAGGTATTGGCAGGAAGACGTTGCCATGTTTTCTCTACAGAAAACCAAGTTTCCCATACCCTAACCAAATCCGACTGATAAAGTGTATGAACAACACTGCAGCCTCTGCCAAGAGCCAGGGAAGAATGTTGCCACAAAGAGGCATTTCAGTGCTGCAGCAAATGTGGTGTTGGAGTGGAAGAAAGCAGAATCACATTTGTGACATAGCCATTATATTGGCTGTATTGTGACAGGCGAAGCTCAATGGGAAGGGACCATTTCAGCATCAGCAGACATGCCTTCCCTGCTGGGCTTGGAGAAAAATTAACAGGGCTCAGCTGTGGCATTGCAACAACAGAGTGTCGACCCAACCATAAACAGGAGAACGTTAAATATATTTTAAAATGTTAAAAAATGTTAAATATTTAAAAAAAAAAAAAGAAGATGACTCCTTTGGTTTGATGTGGATTGAACACCAGTGACTGAGCCATTAGGCCTTCTTATATTGGTTTTTGTCTTGCTGTACTATCAGGAGCAAGGACAATGCATTGCAATAGGGATTTCACTCTGCTGTGCAGTAGCTCGTTGGCAAAGAAACTGCATTGGTTTGTTCAGGTCTCTTGCAATCAGCAGTGAGAGTGTGCTTATTTCTCTCAAAAGCAGCAGGACAATGATGAAAAGATGTTCCTGAGAGTTAAATTTTCTTGTTCAGTTAGCATCTCCAGGTCCCAATAGGATGCCGATTCTGAGCAGGTTTCTTTCCTTGAAGCATACCTGTATTGTGCTAGCTGTCCAAACTTGTAAGTTACTCACGCTTGTTTGTAATTCCTGGAAAGAATATTCACCCTCCAGTGCTGGCTCCCACAAAACAAGGAAGAAATGAAACAGTGAGGTCAATCCTGAATTTTAAGCTGATACAAAATGAGTTGTTACAATAGCTATAAAGGAGGAGGCTACAAGACAGCAATAGCTGTACCTGCTGTAAGTGACAGGTGGGAGAAATTCTGTTCTTTTTCATCTGTGTTTGGATGGCGGCCCAGTGCTGGCCACAAACTGCAATCCAGGATTAATCCTCACATAGTGTTTTCTTTCTATGTATCAGATTTCTCATTTTGTTAATAAGCACAGCCTAGCATGCACTTCAAGTCAGCTGTTCTGGAGTGGAAGCAACAGGGTTTTGCGTTATTGAAATGACGGCTCTCATGCTTTCCTAGAGCTCGTATTGTTTGACCAGGGCAGGGTGGAGGGTGATCCTTGTAATCACAAATCCTAAACAGGGATTCTAGTTACTGATTTTACTTAATGGAAAGGGGTGGGGAATGTAATTTATCCAGGATTACATATGTATTATATCACATTTTCGGATGTGCACCCTGCGGATTTGAAGGGGCTAAAGAGTGATCTTTTAAACTGAAAACCTCATGCAGGCGTTTGGAAATGGACCTGTTGTAGGAAGCTTCCTTCACTTTCTCTAATGGCAAAAAGACAAACTGAGCTGTCCTGCACAAAGCGTCTGAAGACAAGCACTGACAGGTAAACTGGCAGAAGAAGGGTCTGAGTCCTCAGCTGGCAGTAAGAAGAGTTTGAAGATGTGCAGGGATTGGTTTCCTGCTCAAAACAGTCATCAGGGAACCCTCCCAATGAAAGTGTCCCTGAAAACAGGGGGAACTTCTTGCTTCTGTTGCTAGGTGTTCTGAGAGATCTGTGCAGGAGCTAGGAACAACCTCCTCTTGTTCTTCCGGCTTTAGATACTGGATGGAAAAATGTGTCAATGTCGTCCTTGCCCAGGTTCTGGATGGGAGGCAGGAAACATTTCATGTCAGTACGCTGGCCTGAGGCATTTGCTGTCCTTCAGTCCCCTGGGTAAAGGAAGAGGGGATGGCTTTCCATAATATATCAGTTTGCCCTATCCACTCCCTTCCCCCACTGAACCAAACACTGTGCAAGATAAAATTGTCTTCAGACCAGTCCTCTGCCATGAGTGTAAAAAGAGATACACCATGGAGTGACCGGGGAGAGGCCTCATGGTAAACAACCTGCCTGCTCTTCATGCTGGGCCAGTCCCATTCATTCCTGGAGCCGTTTAAGATGACAGGGGTGTACAGCAGATTCCTTCCTCTAAATGTGTGCTCATTTCCCGTTGTATAAAGAGCCATTCAGTGAGGGGATTCCGTTTTCTAGGAGTCACATAAAGACGCTGCCATGTAGGACTGCACTTACTGCATTTCCATCTGCTGTCAAGATGCCACCAGCCAGTTTGACAGTTTAAAAATCTTTTCTCTTGTTCGATAAAGAACAGAATAGAGTAATTTGCATTGCCAGTTTGAACTGAGAATTGAAATCAGCCAACAGGAAACCTTATTTTAAAGCTTGCTTGTTTGTCTTTGTGGTAGTTACTCTCCAGCAGAAAGACTGGATCTCGCTGGTCTGTACCTATTAAAACATGTTGATATGCAACTAAAATGGCTTTAAATTTCATGTTAAGCAGAAGGGCAGGGTTAACACATTCAGGCTATGATTCAACATGCAAATCAGAAACAAAATTAATTTACTATGTTATTGTTTCTGAGAAGTGACTCAAGAAACTTCTTATATAGCAGTAAATTCAATGAAGTGATAAACCTGAAGATTTTGAAGTGTTACATAAAAATATTTGTAAAATACTTTCTTATCAAAATACTTTCTGATCAAAATACTTTCTGATGACCTCCTGAGGTCCCTTCCTCTGTGACTTATTCTGTGATTTTTATTCAGCTCCAATTTAAATGCAAAGTAAAGGAAGTGTTCTTTGAGCAAAAGTGAACTGATTATTTTCTAGTTTTGTTGCTCTTTTATGAGTTTGGAACTATCAGATACCAGTTTCTAACACCTAGTTTTCACTTGGAGGGAAGTCAGCTTTCCTGCCCTTCTGCCCCTCCTCAAATCTCAGTTGCTTTCTGCAGTCTGAAAGAAGTGGTTATTGAACTAAACTGAAAAAGCAGCCTCTCTGGACCTCTGCAAGAGGCTCCTGGTGTGAAGGGTTAGTTAACTGCTCAGTATATGGAGCACTAAAGCAGCATCTTTTTCTGTGGAGGGTCAAATTTTCCTCAAAACTTCACTAGGAAAGACATACAATTGAGGAATCCTTTTTTAAAACAAGACCTGGTTAAAAGAAGTTTGAAATTGTGGCAGTGTATAGTGAGACTTAAACTTGTGCTGTTTTTATTTAATGTAGTTTCCTCTACCCCTGGAAGGGTGAGGTGCTTTGTTACACCTAGTTTCTGTTTACCCTTATAAAGTATCCAGAACAGTCCTCATGTAGAACTTTTTGCATCCAACTCCTCAAGTCCTTGAACAAAGCTCTTTGTTCTCTTCTAGGCAGCTCAAATGTTCTTTGTTAATGTGATATTAGGGAGATGATTATGCCCAGTCTTCAAAGAAAAAGCGTGGATGTCCTTCTAGGCAGGGAAAATATTTACCAAAGTTGTAGATGGCAAAGAATCCACTAAAAATTAGGAATTTGTGTGCACAGCTATGAAGCCAGAACCATAGTACCAGAACGCTCAATAATGGGAATTTTGATATGAGAGCAAGAGTTGTCTTGAAATTCTTCAGACGTCAGCAGAGTGATGTTTGGCTGAGTGTTTTTTAAAAGTAATGTAAATTATGACTTGAAAAGTTTCACACAGAAAACTTGGTTGTAAGTACTTGTATTTATGAGTTGATGCAGTGGTTGAAAATTTGCCCATATTTAATTCTTCTGGGTGAGCTTATGGTCCAAGGAACTCTGCTTCCATCCCTGATTTAAACTTTCCATGCTGTGGTCATGAAGGAAGTTAAGCAACTACAGTTTTCTTCATTTTTAAAGTATGAAGAATACAATGTCCTTGGGTTTTTTTGTGTATTTATCTTATAAATGCTCATCATATTTAAAAGTTTGCATAATGGGACCCTGACCTTAGCAACAGCCCTGTAAATGCTGTCATCATACACGTAATTCTAATAAAGCTCCAAAATGGTAAAGCTGCCAAAGGAGTAACGCTTTAGGATTATGCAAAACCCACAACAGGGGAGGGAGGCTAGAGAAGAAGTCTCTCTAGTCCTTCAGAAATGCTACATTTCTTAGTCTCCACTGTACCTTGTCAAACAAGGCTTTCAAAATTGTAATGAAAATTGAAAGATGCCAGCTATAAAAATTACTCTCTTTTTGCTACAGCACTGGAAGTATTAATGAGACGATATTCCCCTGCAGTGAGCACTGGGAGTTTTCGGAAGGTTGGCTCTGCACTGTCAGTCTCTTCCTGAAAAGAAGTAAATGTCTCTGAATAATCCCCTTCAGGATGCACCAAGCAGCAGCTTATATTTTTATGTCTTCCCTCCCCGGGTTGCATGGTGCAATGCCAGCGCACGGCGTGACGCAACAGTCTTGGAAATTCTTGGAAAAGCACTTCCGTTTGCTCTAGGTAGAAATTGTGTTGGCAGCAAAACTGACTCTGCTGTTTACAAGCTGGCAGCATTCTGAAATGAACTCCAAGAAAAGCAGTTTAATGTATGCGGTTCTGCGTATCCATCCAAATGCAGAGGTGTTTGAGACTGTTGGCCTGTTATTACGGGTGGTGCCTTGGAGAAGGAATGTCTTGAGTATTTGCCCAAGTGTGGACCTCTTTTTAGCAGCTGTAGTCAGCTGGTTTATTCCAGTCAGGCTGGGTCTCCCAGTTTCTGGTTGCTGCTTGTAAGGTGATGGGTTTCATTGTATTGATATTCCTCAGCTCCTGAGTGAGGAAAAAAGTGACCTGAAGGGCAGAGAGGAGACCATCAGCTGCATTCTGACAGTCTCTATTTTGGTGACTAAAACAGAGTTGAGGATGAGAATTTGCCACTGTTTGAATCTGGAAAAATAATTTCATGTGTCTGTACCTCTTCACCTCTGCCTGTGTAAGGCCATGGTATTTGGAAGATGGGCTGAATTTTCATTAGCATTTAATGAACAGGAAACAACAATAGCAGCTGCTATTGTCTAATATTTCACCCTGTTAATTGTGCAAGAGGATTTCAAGCTGAATGCCATACTAATAATTCAGAGTCTTGTAAGTGGAACCAAATGCAGAGAAAACTAGTACTCTTGACAGAGCTGTAGTACTTGAAATCATGCACGGAGGTGTAACTAACCATAGAGGACAGTCATGGAAGGAAAATATATTTTAAGGGTCCTGCTGAAACACTGATCATTGGAGTATGGAATTCAAATATTTGTCTATCTAGAAAAGACATCCTTTCAACTCAAAGATCTCAAAATGCTTTCATAATTAGTAATCTCTGACTTACAGTTGTGTCTCTGGCCTATTCACGTAACCTTTTCTGAGATGTTTATATGGCTTTCTGAAAGCTGCAGAAGGGTTCTTCCTTAACAGAACAGAAGCCATGGCCATGGCCCAGCAAACCAGCTTCCACTCCCATTAGGTGCAAATGACTGATTAAGCACCTCAGTTTCTCTGTTTCACTTGTAAGAAATAAAACCTCCTTCTCCTTTCTAAATTTTGAGAGTTCATATGAAGTGGGACCTGGGCTACATGATACCAACTGTTCCATTTCAAAAGACTTACCAGTTTTCTACCTAATGCCCAGAGCATCTAATAGCGAATGCCAGAGGCCTGGGATGTTCCCTATCCTTCAACTGGTTGGACAAGAAAGGGGGGAAGGAGTCCAGGTGAGTTCAAGCAAGTTTCCATGTGCATCTACGCTGCCATTATTCAGAACATTTGCCTATTTGTGCTCGCTTCCTCTGTGGTTACACGTGGACTCCTGCTACCTTCTGTGTTTATCAAAAACAGCTTGGGTTGTACCCTTACCAAAAACTGAAAAACCCAAAGCACCCTCCCTAAAACTTCCTGGAGCAAAAGCAAAGCACAGCCCCTTTTGAGGCGGAGGGGAAGCCACTGCATTTCAATGGCTTTGACCATCAAAAGTGGTGAGTGGGAGGGTATCTGACAGCTCAGCGCTGTAGATTGACTGGCTGGGGTCACATTTTTGTAAGTGAGAAGGTAGCAGCTGTCCTTTGAGGCATGCAGGATGCAGCATTTCAGGGGAACTTGCCATTTTTTTTCCCATAAGAAGTGCTCCATGCTGTGCCAGGCTGCTGTCCCCTGCTTCCTCAGTGCCTTGGCAGGGGGGAAGGGGCTGGGTGCCCATCAGGAGTGCTTCTGATGGCACAGAGAAAACAAGTCTGCCTCTGCTAAACTTACACATTACTGGAGACTAACCAGTCCAGGTTGTTGCTTTAATTTAAAGTTCCCTGTTTTGTAAATCTTCAGGGAAGGAAGGATGGCAGCATCTCAGGTGAAGTCAGTGTAATGCCAGAGTGTGGGATTTCTGTAACTCAGTGCCTGTCGTACTGTATTTTAAGAAAATGCTTGAAATTAGAGAAGTGGAAAGGTCATATGAACATGGTGGTTTTGTAGTAAAATAAAAATATGAACAGTGCAAACTGCTTGTTGATCAGATCACAGTCTTCTCAGGAAAATGTCTTTAATAGATGTCATTGTAAGGCTAACGCTGCACTTGGCACCAAAAATTAGATTTAATGCTATAAATGGAGATAAAGCCCATTGCAGCTGACAATACACTTCCAGACCATGTCTCCAGCTGAAGAGATTGCAATGCAAGGCCCAGATAGGTGCTGTATAGATAACTGGCTGGGGGGGTCAGATTCTGCAAGTGCTTACTCAGGCACTTTGCTTGAACTCGGTGTGCCTGCTGGAGTAAGAGCTTGCACAATCCAGCCCTAGGAGTGGGGCTGGAACCTTAAAGCTGTTGGGTAAAACAGAACTGCTTGGGGGGTTTATTTATTTTCCAAGTGCCTGGTGAGGCAGGCTCTAAGTAGAAGCCTGCTTCCGACCCTGACTTGCATGCCTGTTTATTTGCTGTAATCACCTGTAGCCTAAAATTGCAAAACTCCTGTGGATACACTAATGATGCCTTTGTAAAGTTCCCCTAGCAAAAATTCAACTGGATTTTAAAAGCACATGCTTCTTTCAAAACACTTAGCTGTAAAGTTCAGTCCTGCCAGCCTGGTGGGCTGAGAGCATTTTGAAAAAGGTCAGAGGGCCACATTGAATGCTATGGGTCCAATTTCCCAGGTTGATTTGTTGCCTGCACTCTTTGAAGGGAGTGGAGCACCTGCAAATCCCCTTCTGGGGATTCCCTTAAAATGTGGGGAAGCCTCCAACAGGTGTGTGGATATGGCATGGCTTTGGCCCAAGGTTTGAGAGGTGTGGCTGGGACACGTCTGAACCTGCACGTGGGCTGGAGCAGGGAATCCAAGAGGCTGGAAGTGGTAGCTGTTCTCAGCTCCTCTCATTCCCCTGAGCGCAGGGAAGGGATGCTAACCTTCACCAGACAGGATTCAGAAGCTGTTCTCCGTGGCTCTGCAGCCTGCTAGGAAGTAGCAGTGGGCAGGGGAGTTGCAGCTGCTGGTCCCCCCCTCTGCGAGGCAGCGGGTTGGCTGCCGGGGCAGATGCTGACTAATTGTATCAGGAAAGAAGTGGGAGGCAATATAGCTGATTCAGATCCCTGCTTTAAAAACCCAGAGCCTGGCTGAGTGAATGCCTGATTAATGTATTTTCTTCTCAGATTCATTTGCTTTGAGGTCACAGTTCAGAGGCTCAAGAGAAAACAGGCAAGACATTACGAGTCTCGCTGGATGTGTCACACACTCGCTGCCTAAGTGCTCTCCGTGTGAAAGGCTTTGACACAGGCAAGTCCCACACAGACTGCGGTGTCAGAGAAGGCTCTGGCTGGCAAGTCTGCTTGGGTAGGGGTTTGAATCTTTATTTTTCTTAGGAGGCAGTTCCTTGGCTGGTATTAAGAAGTTATTCCTTCTAATGGGTCATTGGATCTTCTTCATAAGATCTTTCTGGCTTATTTTAAACTTAAGGCATTTCTTTTGCTTTCATTGAAAAAAGTGTAAGCACTTCATCTGAGTAGGAAATAAAGGCATGATTATTCATAGTAAGTCGGTCTCTTTCTACAGTGAATAACTGAACAAAAAAAGTCCAACTGGAAGAGTACATCAATGCTACTGAGGACAACAGACTTAAATTCTGTTCATCCCCAGAAGTCATCGAGAAAAATGTTTTCTCCATCCTGCTTCTTGTCAGCGGATTTGTCAGAAAGAAATCTACCTCCTTCTCAGTCTAGTTTTTAGAGTGTATTTGCTCTTCAGGAACAAGTCAGCACAGTAATCTTGTTTCACGTTAACTGTTATGAAATATGGTGTTAACATTTTAGCCCAATACTGGCAGGAAATGGGATTTAAGATTTTTTTTTTCCTTGAGTATAAAAGAGTTCAGGAGCAGGATTTAAAAATAAAAGATCCTTACAATCCTCTCTCTGAGTCAATTTTCACAGCTTAATCTTTCAATTCATCTCATTTGCCTATTATGCAATTTGGCTTATGATTTTAACTATGATAGTCTTTAAATGCAAGTTGACACTTCAGATCCCTAATCTGGCTTCAACTCCTAGTCCATAGTGTCTGCTTATTGCAATTTATGCTTTGGTTATCTAACCTGTGGGATTCTTTTCTTCCTCCCCAGTTGCGCACATTCTTGCTTTTCCCAACCATTCCTACATATTTGCTGTATCACTGTAATCTTGTTCTCTGGGCTGTGTTTATTCCTGTCTGTTTTCTCTGTCCCTTTCCACAAACTTTACACCATGTTTTGGGCTGTCTTTCATAAATACAACAGTAATTTCTTCACTCTGAGCTACTGCAGAACTTCAGAGAGCCACCAAATAGTTGCAAGTTACATCCATGCAAGTGTTGGTGCGGCGTCTATTTGGGCACAGACAGGATCTGCATTTTAAAACTCTGCAAATGCCCTTCCTTATTATAATACTTCAAAGCCACTTGCCACAAATACTTTTTTTCCTGACTTGTATGAAACTGAAATCCCAGTAAATGAAGTATCACTGCAGATGCATTTAGGAACAGGGAAAATGAGGAACTTCCACTGTTAATTGCAGGAAAATCTGGCTGTTCTATTGACAATGGCCTTCAGCTTCCCTTAGTATACTTTTTAATATTTGATTAATTCTTCTGGAGCAGAAGAGTCATATGACAGAGTTTTAAGGAATAATTCAAAAGAGACAGACTTCAATGTATTGCTGCTTTGTCTTGCCAAATACCAGTGGTTAGATTGAAGCCCGTGATTGTAAAATTCCCACTTACTGTTGACATCAAACCTCCAGCCTGTGTCAGTCTTGCTTTCCAGAACTGCATGTCCTTACATCTAGGGGAAACTTGTGACTGATGGAAGGTTTGATATCAAATGCTCTCAAATCCCACTAAAATCAGTAAGCTGAGGGTGCTGATTGCTAAGATCAGGCCCAAGATCAAAAATGCAATTTGGAGATCAGATCCCTCCTGCAGCTGGGTCACAGAGCCTTGGAGAGATGCAGTAGATAGTTTCATTCCCTGCCAGGGACAGTCCTGAGCCCTCTCATTAAACTGTTCATTATTTGTTATACACACATAAATGTTATACAGATTTCTCTGTTTAAAATATACCTGTATAATACCAGACATGAGTGTTTCTGTGTGCAGTAGCTGTCAAGTTACACTTGACATTCAGTTACAACAGGAAAAAATGGGGTTTGGTACTTAGTGCTGAATAGCAGAGGCCAACTCATCAAGTTTTTCTATTGCAAAAATGCTAGATCTGAGTTTCTTAAACAGTGTGTCTCTAATGGCGCAGAGACATGACAGCACACGTGAAGCACATGAAGGGGAAGACACAGGACATGAATTTTTCTACAGGTTTTAACAAAGCCAGAATCTTCCATGCCCTCTCTGCTCTGCCACACAGAACAAAAGCCCCAGGGGTTTTGTTTCTAGAGTCATTTGAGAGCTGCCAGCACAAAATGAAAGCCCCAAGGGTTTCTCCAGTCACTGAAGGGGCACCCACCACCTATAAATGTGAAAATGCAACTGAGCTGAACTTTGAAAGTGAGAGGGCAGTGGCCTGGCACACTCACTGGCGGAGTCACTGAACAAGCAAGACTGATACAGTGTGGAACTCTTGAACTCGTTCTTAAACAAGTAATTTGTTTAAGCAATATGTGACTTACTGCATGCTGCTGGCTCATGGGCCCCACATCCTTAATGTTCCTCTCCCACCTTCCCCATATCTGTGCCTAAGTCAGCTCCCCTTTGGGGACGCTTGATGTGGCACAGAACCTGCTGGAAAATCCTGAAGTCACACTTCATTTCAGACCTGGGCATGTAAAACGCCTGACTTGAACAAGAAACATGAGCTTTCCTCCACTGATTTTTAGGTGGGACTGCCACCACGGTGTCTGGAGGTGGGGGCTCCATGGCTCCTGTGAGTGCAGGGCTGGTTCCAGCATGGGCTCCATGAACAGATGTGCAGGGAGCAGTGGCTTTCCCGGAGACCTCGGCTGCAGCTCCCCCTGAGCGCGCAGGGCTACGGTGCCATGGCAGGAGCGGGAGGGCAGCCTGGGCACTGCTGGGGCTCTCAGAGGGCAGGGTGGGCACTGCTGGGGCTCTCAGGGGGCAGCCTGGGCACTGCTGGGGCTCTCAGGGGGCAGCCTGGGCACCGCTGGGGCTCTCAGGAGAGCAGGGTGGGCACTGCTGGGGCTCTCAGGAGGGCAGCCTGGGCACCGCTGGGGCTCTCAGGGGGCAGCCTGGGCACCGCTGGGGCTCTCAGGGGGCAGCCTGGGCACTGCTGGGGCTCTCAGGGGGCAGCCTGGGCACCGCTGGGGCTCTCAGAGGGCAGCCTGGGCACTGCTGGGGCTCTCAGGGGGCAGCCTGGGCACCGCTGGGGCTCTCAGGGGGCAGCCTGGGCACCGCTGGGGCTCTCAGGAGGCAGCCTGGGCACTGCTGAGGCTCTCAGGGGGCAGCCTGGGCACTGCTGGGGCTCTCAGAGGGCAGGGTGGGCACTGCTGGGGCTCTCAGGAGGCAGCCTGGGCACTGCTGGGGCTCTCAGAGGGCAGCCTGGGCACTGCTGGGGCTCTCAGGGGGCAGCCTGGGCACCGCTGGGGCTCTCAGGAGAGCAGGGTGGGCACTGCTGGGGCTCTCAGGAGGGCAGGGTGGGCACTGCTGGGGCTCTCAGGGGGCAGGGTGGGCACCGCTGGGGCTCTCAGGAGGGCAGGGTGGGCACTGCTGGGGCTCTCAGGAGGGCAGCCTGGGCACCGCTGGGGCTGTCAGGGGGCAGCCTGGGCACTGCTGGGGCTCTTAGGAGGGCAGGGTGGGCACTGCTGGGGCTCTCAGAGGGCAGCCTGGGCACCGCTGGGGCTGTCAGGGGGCAGCCTGGGCACTGCTGGGGCTCTCAGGGGGCAGGGTGGGCACCGCTGGGGCTCTCAGGGGGCAGGGTGGGCACCGCTGGGGCTCTCAGGGGGCAGCCTGGGCACTGCTGGGGCTCTCAGAGGGCAGTCTGGGCATTGCTGGGGTGTTTGCTTCAGCCCTTGGCTGCCTGAATTCCTGGCAGGCAGTGCTGCTGCGCGGCCGCTGTCACGGACAGTTGCACCTGATGTGTGGGAGTTACTTGGCACATGGTGGATGTAGTTTCCCATTGATTTTTGGTGGAATTGATTTATAGAGCTATTTAATGGAATTGATTCTTTTTACAACTTTCCCCCCTCTTAAAGATCAATTGTTTTTCTTGAGTGATGGCTGCAGGTTTGTGTTTATGTATTAATATGCTCGTGTACCCACAGTCTCAACTGTGTTCTCTCCAGCCAAACTGCAAAAGAAAGTCTCAATCTCAAATGCCATCTTAAATCTTAATATTATGTTTGATGTATGACCTGGAATAAATTAAACGTGCTAAAACTTGCAAGATGAAATCCTAGTGGTGGGTATAACCACAAAGCAGTGTTCTATTAAGCCAAGGACTGTCGAGAATGTCTGTTGTGGTTGTGTCTGGGTTACGAGTGGCTCCCTTTGGTTTAGTGTAGGTGGATATTTTTATTCCGCCTGGCTTGTGAACAAGGGGATGAAACTTCAGAATTTACCTACAAGAGGAGCAAGGCTCTGCTGACTTTTCCTTTACAAGCCCATAGGTTGGAACCACATTTTTATCCTAAACCCAGTATTTTTATTGCTTTTTAATATATTTCATTGATTGTTACTCCAAAGTGGTTTGCATTAAGGTAACATTACATATTATACCTGGAGGAATACTATGAGAAATTGTGAATATCATAATTTTCTGTTACTGTTTGTACTTAGCAGGTCAGTTCTGTTAGTAAGTTGTTGTAGCAAATTTGTGTTGTGGTTTTGGGCTTCTTTCTTATTCCCTTCCTTTCTGTCTTTCCTCTTTCAAGAAGCACTGAAATAAACATGGGCAGGATCCTTACTCTGGGTGTGACTCCTGAGCAGATATGCCGCCCAGATTTCCAGATCAGAGAGATTTAAATGTATGTGCTGAGAGCTTAGGGTCCAGCTAACAACTGCCTGTCAGGATACAACAAAATAATCTCTGAACTAGCCAGCACCCAAGGCATACAAGAAATTAGTAATCCAAAAGTACCTCCTTGAATGGCAAAGTGAAACAAACACCAACTGTCACAGTTGTGTGTGATCCCTGTGTGAAATTTAGCTAAGCAAATTGGCAGCTGTATATAGCACTAACTGGGTCTTCCAAGTGGTCTGATGTAGCTGTGAGCCCAGTACATTTGGGTAATCTAATTATCACCACAGAAGTGAAAGAGATAGAGACAGCAGTAGTCAACATCCTATTTGAATAGAAAAGCTCTGAACTTCATCACTGCTTATGAAAACTTCCACCCATGGCCCGCTGTAATCTGGAGCCATCTAAAAACTGCTGAGAATCCAGCAGGGCTCACTCCTGTGCATCTACCTTACGCTGTGAGTTTAACAGGATAGCCAAGAATAATATCATTAGGATGCTGAGTGTGCAACTGCTGCAGGAGTGGGCTGTCCATGTGAACAAAGCTTAGCAGGAAAACTGTAGATGGTAGATGAATGATGCAGAGCAGATAATAGCAGAGTATCCGGTTGTCTTGTATCTGCAACTCCAAATACCATGCACCATTAATTTTGGAAAAGGACTCCAAATGTAAGCAAATTGCTTTGACCCAGATTTTAAACTGGTAAAGGAACCTGAATTCACAGGCAAGGCAATATGGGCCCTTTTGCAAAACATGGTATTTAAATGTGGCTTGCTTGAAGAAACTTCCAACAACAATCAACCTTCACTGTGTGCCCCAGAGCATTGCCAAGACTTTATTCAATGTCATAGTGATCCTAAATGGCAGTCTTTGAGAGAGAAAACTGTATCCTTGCTTTGTAAATGAAACTGCAGCAGTTGAATTATACTGTAGTTTTACAGAGGTGTTTTATATACCACAGCCACGTTGTAAACTAGATTTTGTTTGCTTGGAATTATCCTAGTGATTTGTAGTCTGTCTCTGGCAGATGTGTCTCTCCCTAACCATCACATGCCCTAAGCAATTACACAGAGTTAACAAAACCTAGAGAAGGCAACTGCTCTTATCTGTCTTGCCCCATGCCAAGTCTTTGCCTTCCACTCTCTGCTGGGAAATAGTACAAATTCCAGGCATTCTTTGGAAGGGAGAGGGTTAAATTTAAAGAGAAGGGTATCTTGTCTTTCACCACTGCTGGAGTGGAGAGATTTTAACTCTGCCTGTTCCCCAGAGGTGCTTCGTGTGATAATATGTCCTTGTGGGATAGGTTGGACATTAAGGATCTGTACTGCCGAGTTTCTTCATTGTGGTAAGGACAGATTCAGGACACCAGAAGAAGCATTTACATGAGAATACATGATTTCATAGTTGGTGTTATGTAAATTGGACTACGTTTGGCTTAGGGACTGCAGAACCCTAAGGCTGTCACTGGGCTGTACCAGCACAATCTCTTCCCTGAAGAATGTTCCAGTCTAAATAGTAGATGGTAGTAGATAGCAGATAATAGTAGATACTAATAGTAATAGTAGATAATAGTAGATAGTAGATAGTAAAGCAAAAGGCAAGAGAGGAGGCAGAGACACAAACAGTTGCATTATTTGGCCAAGGTGTTGTGACAGATGTAGAGAACTAGGAGGAGAACCTAAACTTCAGTTACAGTTTACTTTGCTACCAGAATAGACTACTGTTATTACGGCACTCTTTTTTTCATCCTTACTCTTCCAACTAAATTAACTTTCCTTGCCTCAAGGACTGACACAGTCCCTGTACAGTCCTCTGGCTATCTCAGCTATTCCAGAGAACTGGAACAACAAGCACACAAACAAGCCACTGCACAGTGACTGATCGTTGCTTACTCTCTGTACTTGGGGCTTTAGCTCATGGCAGTGAGAGGTAACCAGTTACAACCCAGGACAAAGCCAGCCACACAAGTAGCAGTTGCTTCTGGATTTGCGCAGCCACTCATCAGTCCTGCTTGTTCTAGAGATGCCTACCTTGCATTTTGGTCTGCAGGTTCCTGGTGCCTGCCCACATGGGGTGAGGCCAGGTAGAGCCAACACCACCTCAGGCTGCTCTGGCTCCGCTTCAGATCTTCATGAGCACCTTGCTAGTGTTAAAAATTCCTTGCCAAACTCCTACCTTACAAAGCATTCGAGGGACTGCATTTCTGCAATGCCTGGATTTGGAAAGCTATGAGATGGAAACAAATATTCTCTAGAAGAGGATAAACAGGACCAAACAGTTACTTACTCTTTGTGTGTCGCCTTGGAAAATTTAAAGACTTCCGTGTATTAAATGATGCAATAGCAAATTCCTTACAAAAAATAAAATGTCTGTAATCAGATAATGGTCGCTCTGGTGCTAGTGGTAATATGGCATTGAATATCTCTTGGTTTGGCTTCCATGATTCAGGAGTGAGGGGAACTGGAATGGTGTTTACTGAGCCAATAAACTTCTCACTAAACATAATTCATGGGCTCTAGCTGGCTAATAACCAGGACCTCAATGCTCTAACAGTTGGCCCCATACATATTAAAACAAAGCTTTATTTGAAGTGAAAACTTTTAGAAAAACAAACTTCAGGATTTAGTGGCCTCTAATATTGTCCAGCTCCACAGGCCATGAGAGATCTCTTAACTAGAGAGTAGGTCTTAAAATATTTCTATTGCAGTTTCTTTGACCAATGCTGAAAGACTGCCTGCTCCAGAGATTGCCTTGGCATAAGTTTTTGTTTGCTATTTTCAAACTTAGAGGAATCCATATGCTTCTTTTAAAATAGCACCGTGCAGGGATTTTTCTTCCCTATTTATGTTAAAAAGAGTTTCTGTTGGCCATTTGAGTGCTCTAGGCAGTCAGCATTCTTCAGCTATATGAAAAAGGTGAAGAGCTGAAAGAAGGTTTATTCTCTATAAGATGGCATTTTAAAAATTACTTCCAAAATCTTTCTTACAGTCCTAGTTTTTCTGTGGAGAGATCTTCATCTGAACAGGCTTATTTAAACTTGTGCTAGATTATGTATCAGGATTTCCCTTCCTCTCCTCATGAATGAAAACCTGTGCTTCTGCAGGTTCACTCAAGGAGTGCTCCTCCTTGGAGCACTACAGAACTTCAGATCTGGCTTGGTTTCAGATCCCCATCATTTCCCTGTGTGTAGAAGAGTATTCTTGTGTTCTGTGTTTGTTTAGTTTCTCATGAATTAAATTTACATTCTTAAAGAATCCTGAGCAGTTCTCAGAGGGGTGTGGGTCAGTGGTGGCTCTGCTCTCTGGGGCACGTGTAATTTGTACTGGGGCAGAGTAGTTCATTTTTAAGGACTGGGAATCACTTCATTTAGATTTCTGCTAATGGTTTTACCTTCTGGGGAAGCCTTGTCTCTCTGCTGCAGCTTCTTCCTTGGATGGATGACGAAACAAGGCCTGCCTGCCTCCTGTCAGATGCTTTGAAGTCTGTAGATGAAAGATACCATATGAATGCAAAGTACTTGCCAGTTAATGTCAGCAAGTCATTTTGCTCAGTACCTTGATGAAAAAAGCTTTATTGTCAGCTTACAATGAATTGATCTGCATATGCACCAGTAGTTCTTTCCCTTTTACTTAAGTCTTTTGGAAAATTATATTGACTACCTCTCAGAAAGATAGAGGGAGGTTAAATAACAAGCAATAAAGATTATCGAGGAAATTTCTCGTCATGCAATACCTTAAAGATAATAATATTTTGAAAGGGAAAGAAAATAACAACTGTGCACAAGGAGTTTCTGCTAAATACCGTCTCGTTCCCTGTCTTTCAGGGATTATTTTCTCATGCAGAGCTAAGCCTAGCTCCATCAATGCATAGAGAAGTTCTATTATTATACACTGATTTGATAAGATAATATAATTAGTGTCTTGGTCCATTGATGCAGACCTCTACTGTCCAAAACCAACATTAGGTTATTAAATCAATTCTCGTATTTGTTACAGTAATAAGATAAAATAGCATTATTTAGATACCGCTTGTCTAAACTTAGATAAGTCGTTCAACCGTATCTCTGTTTGCTTATCCACATTCTTCTTCTGCTTTTAAAAACCAGCACAAATTCATGAGGTAGGTGCAGGCTTTGGATTTCCTGGTCTTTATTGTCTGATGTGGCAAGGTCTTCCCTGTCAGTTATTTGTGTCTTGTCTGTGTGGCTCTGCCTTCCCCTGCAGCAGATGGGCAGTGAGGAAATGAGGGCTCCAGTGGATAAATGCAGCAGCAGCAGCTGCTTTCAGGAAGGGTGTCCATGAGCAGGCCACAAGTGAGACGGTGTCCGGGCAGCTAATCTGGACAGATATCTACTGGCAATTTCTGCTGACACACAGATCAGGAGACTTGGAATTGATGGCTAAAATGGCACAGAGCCAAAGTCAACAGAGAGAAGAAGAATTTTTAGGTAGAAAGGCAGGTCTGAGTTTCCCAAATTACAGTTGTCTTGGGGAGCTTGGGAGCCTTCTGGCTCCAGAGTGGGAAGAAAGAGGCTTTGCCAAATGCCTATTTAATGTATAAATGCTCTCCCAAGCTCCTAGCTCATAGACTGAAACAGTTATTTAAATTCTGCTGGAAGTGGGTCGACTTACTCCAAGTTTGTACAAATTGATTTTGTAGGTAACACTGGATGAGTTTTGTTTTCTGGTTGTTTGTTTTTTAGGCTATAGAGGCACACATCCTACAGGACAATGACTGATCCAACCTGATGTTAAGGGACCATGATGTCTCGTCAGATCTGGTGTTCCTAAATACTGTATTTTGTATTAACTTGTGCTGCAGACCACAATTCTGCTCTGTGCCCTTGTAACACACTTATTTGCATGGGAACATCCTGCTTCTTGCACATGTGAGGACTTCCAGGATGAGGGCTGAGCCCTGCCCAGCTTTGTTCCCAGATTCTGTGGTGGAACACAGGACTCTTTGAGAGTGCAAAGGGCCAAGCTGTGCTGCTGTGTGCTCCTGGTGCGCTGCTGGTATGACTGTGCAGGGCCAGGCAGGGAGGGCAGGCTATTTAATGGGGCCATGTGTTACTGGAACTTGCCATCTAACATTCCTTGCTTTCCCCAGTGTGTTCTCCCCCTTCCAGGGTGGAATGCAGTAATTGCCATACCAGAAGGAAGCCATGATCTGTCTGTCTAGCCTGGCATCCTTTCTCCAAGACAGGCAAACACCAGATGCTTGAGGGAAAGGTACCAGAACTCCTAAAACAAACAAATATGGTATAACTTGTGCATAGAGGAAGTCGGTGGTTGGTTTATGCCCTGAGGTGAGGGAGTTTCTAGCCTATACATGAGTGTGTAGCTGGGTATTCTCTTCATGTATGACAGACTTGCACTCAAGCCATTCTCACAGACTCCCTGCCTGTGGAGTTGGGTGCCAAGGAACAGCACAGCTCAGCTGCACTACTGCACTGCACTGCACTGCACTGCACTGCGCTGCAGTGGTCCTCAGTCCCCACCTTTTCTAGCAAGGGGTCTGAGCTCCATCGTGTGTTGCTGATATCATTGTCTGCACAGAATGCCAAGAGACTGTTCCAGGCAGTGTTACCAATGCCGGGATTTACTCTGCTCAGTGAAGTGTGAGCTGAGCTCTGCCCTGCTCCTGCCTTCTAAACACCCAGAGCAGGAGGGCTGGCTCCATTGGTACTCAATCAAGGCCACCAGCAGGGGACCACTGGACCTCTATCACAAGTCACGATAAGCGCTGCTATCTGGTTTCCTCCCTCCTGGTGTTCTCCAGTGGCCAAATCTTTCATCATAAGCTGCACATGCAAACAGTGTGACCTGCTACACAGGGACCTTCGCAGGAAATGGTGTGAAACAGCCTCCAGCAACTGAAAGCATGAGGGAGAGAGGCCTGGGGAGAATGGAGGAAGACCTCAAGTGATAGCTTCATTGGCTGGTGCTGATGTAGAAGTCAGTAATATGCAGGACCTGTGTTCACCTCAGGGACGAGGAAGGGGAGAGTGCTCTTTTTAATTATATATTGCTAAATCTTTACCAACCAGCCGGCCTGGGATTTCCTTGCATTCTGAGGCAATGCTTTCATCTGTCTCCTGTTTAACAATCTGAACTTGCTTGAGAAGTTGTTTTTCTTTCTTATGGAAGATTGCATTGGAGCCAAAGTGTTGTTTACCTAAGATCTATAATAAAAATTCTTCATCCTTATTTTGCTTCCTCTCCAGCTGGAAAAGGGGTGGCATGGAAAGTAGCACGTATTCTTCCCTTCCACATAGGGAAGATCTTTCAGGTTCAGCCTATTTAGTAACCACAGTTACCAGACTGCTCTCACTTCAAGCAGTTGGTCAGTCTCCTTGTGCTACCTGGACCTCTATAGTCTATGCTCCTGATCTGCTGCAAGCTCTCCCAGCGATCCTAGGTAAACTGAAGCAGAGAGGTTGAGTCTCTTCCCAAAGGGCAGCTAGGGATTGACCATTACCTGTCATTTCTCCTCTGTGAAGTGATTTTTGCTGAGCCTTTTGATGAAGAAATGTTCTGTCCAAGCCACTATCTAAGTTGTGGTGTTGTAAGACCCGTGACGAAGCTGTAAGAGGTCCGTACTACTTAGTAAGCTGGAAACATACCTAGGTGCTAACAAACAACATAACAATCTCAATTCTAAAACTTGAGAATTATCCTCTTTGTTAGGTAGTCAAATCAGTAGCTCATGGAATGGTCTAGATCCAGGTCCATTGGCAGACTGCAGCTGATGTGGCTTGGGTCCGGTGTCTGGCTTTTTTACAAGTAATGCTATGAATATTTCTTATGTGCTGCTGTCTTTTCCCGGCTTTTTATTATATCAATATTCTTTTTTCTTCTGATACTTTAATTTTTAAACAATGCATGTGGTCTGATAGATTGAAACAAAAGACAGATGCAGAGCCGGAGGCAAGTTTCTCTAAATGCAGCTTTAGATTTGTAGGTATGGGTAATTAGAATAATAAAATTTATAATTTTAGTTAGCTTATTTTTAAGTGGGTGGGAAATGAGCATTTTCTAGCGTGGAAATGGGGAGACTTCCTTATGCCACATTCAGCTCCAGCATAGCATGTAACTTCATCATTTGTGCAACCCACTAATCCCTGCATGGGCATTCTTAGAATTAAAATGTTCTTAATTTAGTCGAATGAGATAAATTAAATTAAAATTCCTTTTAATACTGAATACTGTACAGAGCTACAATGTGGTTTAGCTAATTCACTTTAAATTCACAACTTCAGTTAATCTGAATTAAGCTTCCCAAGTCCTGCGTGTAAAGACATCTTTATTTAGAAGAAGTTCCTGTTGTGGAAAGAGCAATGGACTCAGCCCTGTCCCGGGGCATTCTGGCGTGCAGCTCGCTTGTTCTGAGACAGAGAGTTTCTGGGCATTAGCAAATTGTCTACCACATCCTTTTCTTCTCCTCTCACAACGCCTCTGTGCCACCTCCTGAAAATGTGGTTTCTGAGCCATTCCTCTGAGTAACTTGCTCTGGTTGTATTTGCTGTGCAGCTGAGGAAACAATCTTTCAGCAACTTGTACCATTTTGGAGCAGGGAAAGTTAAACTTGTCCTGAAACCAGTCAGGAACACACCCTTTGGTCTGAAGGACCTGTTCAGTGGATGTTCCCTGCGCAGGCCAGGTACAGAACAGGGAGCGGGATGGGGGATCTCTTGTGAATGGCAGAGATTTGTGCAGTACATCCAGACTTGTGCTGTGTATAGCTCAGAGGCCAAACCACGAGAACAACTGTCCTTTAGGGTCAGAACTTAGCTGAGAGGCTTGCTCCTGAAAATATTTACTTTTCTGCTTGGAAATGATCTTGTGGTGATGTTAGATTTTTCTTATGAAAAGAGTAACTGGTCACATGGGTCAAATACAACCATTTAGGACAAACCCCTAAATGAAACTTACTGTTTGCCACATGCAAGGAGTGCTGGACCATGCAACTCTCCCTGCAAGTTTCACCCAGTTCACTTCATGGTCTTCCAACCCTCACTATTTTCCAACCCTTGCCCTAATGGGCAACTGTTCATAGAACAGTTGCATTGTCTCACGGGCTGCTGGTTTTGGTAAGAGATCAGCTGGAGGGGGGTCACTTGGATTTCTCTACATTTTTCAATTGGAATTTCCAGTATGTTGATTATAGATGTTATGAATAATGGGTAGGAGATAATGGAGTAAAAATTATTTTACTGCACTCTGTCTTTGACTTGGGGTACACAGATAGACACAGTGAGGAGGAGGTGGTTTTCCATGGGCCAGCTGATGAATTCATGTTCCTTCCACCTGGTGAAGTTCTGCCTGACAAGCTGAAGTCTCCAGAAGCTCTGAAAGCATCATGCACTGTGCGTGTGTACTATAAATAAACTTTTAAAAACATAATTTAAAAACACCTCTGGCAAAGCACATGCTTAACTGAAACTTGTCTGGTCAAGGTTGACTCAGTGGTGTAGGAAGAAGATGGGGAAAGAGCAAGTGGGAGCAAATAAATGAAACCTGCTGGAAGAGAAAAGCCTCTTGGTTGTCATTTTCAGGCTGTCCAAGCTCTTGGCATGTGAGCTTTGGGAGATCCCTAGTGACTTTCTGGATATTTGCCCTTGGTATGCGTGTTTGTGAGTGACCCGAGATTTCGTTAACAAAGCTGCATGAACAAGGTTAGTTAACCTGTTAGATCAGATGGCTGGGAATCATAGTTGATTCTTCAGTTCTAAGAATCCAAATAGCTCTGGCTGATGCTGGCCAATCAATTAGACAAAATAATTTCAAGAAGTCCTCTTAATGAATTTTTATGTGTTCCAGCCACAGTTTGGATAGCTGCAACCCTTTATTTTAAATGGACAATGGATTTTGATCTGCACAGAACCAGAGGAGGTTTGGGGAGATGAAACTCTCTGAGGATAAATTGCTCTTATAGTATCTGTGGAGGTTTATAATCTATATGATCTGCACTGCTGTTGTCTCAAAGCAGGTCTGACTTACCTGCTTGTGTTTTAAGTTGTAAGAAAACATGATGCATCTTCAAGCAAGAAAAAGAAATCTAAAGTAAGGCTTCTTTAGACGGGGCACCAAGGGGTTAAAGGCATGCCCAGTCCGGAGGAAGCCTGGTTCAAGGCAGGCATCCACTGGAAAAAGGTTTTGCTGCAGACACAGGCTGATGTGCTTGCAGCAAGCATTGCAGCCTTATCAGTAAAGATAAACATGCAAAGGCTTCCAAGCCCCTGTGTCCCTGCCACTTGTTTGGGATCCTTTTCCAGAGACCAAGAGAAAATACAAGATCTTCACCATGATAGATGCTACTTCCAAAGGAGGCAGCCAGCAGACTTTGCAGACAGAGACCATGGATTGGGCTGGGCTTTGGAACAGGTACAGGAGATATTAGTTTACCTGATTCAAAATAGTACTTGAGACCTGGCAGTATCATGTGGGGTTGGCCCTTTCCCCATACCCAGCAGTCTTTTGCTGAGTGTCCAAATGCTGGACAACGCTGGGTTTTGTTGCCCTCACTGAGTTACTTGCCATAGCTAATTTCTGCTGCCAAGCAACCTCCAGGCTTTACTACCCATTTGTTGGCCATTTCCCACAAATACTTTGAATGTTACTTAATTTTAATCCTGGTGCTGAGAGGAGGGTAATGGAGATAGTGTTTCTGTTCAAAATGCACAGGATCAGCTACAGAATTTTTGGGCACAGAACCGACCACTTGAGTTGCCTGCAAAAACAGTCACTGTGGTAATATTAGGTGTAAATAGGGTGTAGCCTTGTAAGTAATACACTTTTCTTATTTCTCTCGCTTCCTGTTCTGTCATGAAACACGGCAAAGCAGGAGATGCAGAAATCAAGCACCTGGCTTCTTGAGTCAAATTCCAAAAGTCTGCATTGAAAAATGAAGAAGTTATTCCAGATGGGTGAGAACTGGCACTCTTTTTCTGTCCAGGAAAATTTGTGCCATTCTGCAGGCTCAGCCTCTTGTTTTGCCACTGAGCCTGATTGACACTTACATGTGTGTGGCCTTTTTACACAGTGGTGGACTTAAGTTTGAAAACCCAGACATTTTTGGACTGTGACAACAGTTGGTATGCTGTTTCAATCTGTATTTTATTTTTTAAAAATTATATATACTGCTTTAAAAGGGAGTGTGGCAACTTACTGCAAAAATCAGAGAGAACGGTTTACAGAAACAATTTAAAAGTTGCTCCCAGTTGAGTGAGTCTTTAAATGTGGGAAAAGAGACTTATTTCAAAAATTTCTCTTCAACTTGCAGTGTGATAGATAAAGCTAGTTCTGAGAACGTGAAAATGTGGGCTCCATGTGCTAAAGCTATTTGAAAAGAGGTGTGAGTGAAGGGGCTGAGGTTGGTGTGAACGTCACACTTCCTGCCTTCTGCACTTTCTGTGTCGCAGCTGTAGCACGTTCATAGTGTGGCACTTCTTTTAAAAGGGACTCTGAACTAGCCCAGCCTTCCAGGGAAAGACGAGCTGCAGCCAGAAATTCTGGCCCATCGAAGGATGACAAGAGGAAGAGCTTTGTTACCAGCTTGTGTTTGATCTTAGCAGCTTTTTTTCTGCTCTCAGTAACATGCTAATGATACCTGTGGGAGCTGAAAAATGGGTGAATTCCTGCTAGGGTGCGGACAAGTTCGCAGTTTAGTTCTTGTCCTCTTCTTCCCCTCTGGTAAAAATTTTGGGGGCTGTCCCAGATACATAAAAAGGAACTTTTTCCTAGAATAATTTCTGTCCTCCATCTGCTAAGGAGTCTGAATCAGAAAGGCAGTAAGCAGTTGACTCAGTTTGTTTTGTCTCCTCTCTCCCTTTTTTATGTTTGAAATTATGAGTATTTATGGGAAATGACTGGCTTGAAAGTCTAGAACAAGTCTGAGCTGCCCATAAGCCATTCCTTTTCTACAGTTCAGTTTTGCCTCATTTATTTTAAACTTTAAAGCTGAAATGCCAAGTGCATCCTAAATCCCCTTTTGTTCCAAAGGCCAGAGTTGCCAGTTTCACATTTCTGACTCCTGATTCTCCACATATTATGTCCCTCTTGGTATCAGAGGACCCAGCGGGGTGGGCAGGCTGCACCCTGCGACAGAAGAACAGGGAGATGGTGAAACAGAAGAGTGCCAAACCTGGAGGCAAATACAGCCCAGTTTCTGCTGCTGCCCAGGGAGAGGGTCTGCAAGTCTGTGATAAGGGACGGAAGGAGACCAAGAGGGATGGGTGGGCCCCCAAAGGCGGGGATCTGGATGCCAACATATCTTGCTCCAGCTTTGCGAGGAGCAGCATGCAAGTGCTTCAGAGGGAGGGCTAGTTGTGGTCTGTGGTTTAGGGAGTTGACACAAATAGTCTCTGAACCCTTTTTTTACAGACCTGCAAAGGAGTGTTCTCTCTGGGGAACTGGAGCCTGTTGTCCTTGGTGTAATCCTTTCTTGCTTAGCAGGTTCGAGGCTGTGCTCAGAGCAACCAGCCATGGCTGGCTGACAGAAAGGGGAGTTTAGCATCCTACACAGTTTGTGCTGTGTTAGATTAGAATGGGCATGTTGGTAATTAAACACTTGGCCTTCTGTTCCTAAACTACTGCTCTAAATCAGCAAATGAGTTCTGTGGCAGGCAAACTTGGACAATATTTCTGTGCCCAAGAACCATGTGGGCTAGGCTATTTTTAAACCTCTTTCAGTAAGTGCACTGAAAAAAAATAACATTTTTGTGGACAGAAAACACAGAACAGTGTGTTGACCTTCATTGCTGATCAAACTTCAGTTGCACCCAGATATAACTGATAGCAGGTCTTACCTGGATTTGCTTTCTGTCAATGCATGTAGGTGGTCACATGGAGAAGTGAAATACTTCCACAATATACATATCACAAATACCTGGATGGAATAAGAAGAAATAAGAATAAAGTGTGTCGAGGGGAAAATGCATTGCAAATCTTTCAGCTTCAGTGAGAAAATATTCCCATAGTTCAAATATTTCATTCTACATGAATGCTGATGCTGAACCTAATAAAAATCATCCACATGGGGAGAGATCACTACCTAGTACTAAAACATCAGCACTCCTGTTGGCATGCACTGTGCTCCTTGTACCTGGCAAAGCACTGGTTACACTCATCTCCCAGCCTGCTTCCCTTCCAGCTGGGAGTTCTACAGGGATGACCAGAGGGAATCTTAGTGATACTACAAAGAAGCCTGTTTGCTTAAGAGGGCATAGGCACATCTTTTAACAATCTGGTTGTGTACCTTCTTTGTGGGAGGATCCCATACCTTATACAGAGAGGGGCAAGTGCTAATTAACTTAATTCTGGGAACAGGAGGTGGTATGACCTTTACCAAAGTGATTCTTTTGGGCTACAGTTTACAGAGAGGTATTTGCTAGGACTCATGCCTGGGTTTGCTATGAAAACATTATTCATACAGAGGTGTAAAATTCCCTGGTGTGGCTGGGGAAGAAATTAACCTCCCAATCTCTCTGGTTAGGGCTCATGGTTCCTTGTCTAAAAATTGTTGGCATGGTGTCCAGATTTATGTTATTTGATATCAAAACACAGTTATGTTTCCTATCATTCCTTTTAGCACTGAGCACAGCAAGTAGATCCAAGTTATTATTAGACCATTGTTTTGGACATCACTCATTGGGTTGTGAACACTCCATCTCTTATTGGCAACGCAGGTGGAAATTAATTTCTGGGGATTTTTTTTTCTGAACTATCAAGAGGTGCTATTTATTCTGAGCATCTTCCAAATTTCAACCTCTTTTGCCAAAGAGGTGGTAAGGCCATCCATCTCTTTGTTGTCCTCCCTATGAGCAGCTCAGGGACACAATTACAAGCACTGAGTGTGCCTACACCATCCGGTTTTTGTTCTTGCTACCAGCACTGAGCAATCATCCCAGTTGCTCCAGTGTAGACAAAACCAGAGGCAGCTACAGCACTGCCTTAGCAGCAACTGCAGAGAGCAGAGCTTATGGAAATGTGCCTGAGGTGAGCAGGACAGAGGGCCATTGGTCTGACTGCCGAGGAAATGGAATGCAGCCCCAGACTGGAGGCAAGCTGCTGTAGACCCCCTGGCTGACCACGTGTCAGCCTCACAAAGCATTTAGGATGCCTGGCTGCAGAGAAGTAGCCAGAAAGCTGTCCATGGTGTCTTACAGCTGCAGAAAGGTAGAAAGGCAGCTGATAAAACTGAATTTCCCTCAGGTAAAGAAATATCTTTGCTCCCTGCTCCCTGTTGTCTTCTAATGTATTTTTCAAAACCCCAAGGAGGCAACTCTCCCTCATTCCCCACCACCACCCCCAAGAGCAAGAAAGCACGGGCTTGCCGGACCCTAAGAGAAACAAACGTAAGCACCTCTTTGGAAAACACTGCTGAGGCCTGCGGCCATCCCGCATTCCTGAGGAGGCTGCGAGCCTCCTCCCCAGCGAGCCTGCCCAGCAGGGCAGCCGGCTCCGGAGGCCGCGCTGCCGCTGCTGCTCCCTCGCTGCACCGACATGCCCGCGCACAGCCCCCGGAGGGGCTCGCTCCTCTCCCCGCCGTGGCCGTAGCCGCGTTTTGTGCTGCCCCTGCTCAGGGGAAACAGAAGCAGCACCTTCACCTCGCGGCATTTGCTGCCGTATTCATTCAAAGACAGCTCCGTGTCTGAAGTGCTGCCAGACTGAGCTACGAGCACCGCGAAGCAAACAGCTGCCACATCCTCATCCTACTTCTTGTCACGGCACTGCAGTGGAGCTGGAAGTTTTTCAGCAATGTAACTAGGTAAGGGGTATTTATTTTGATCAAAATGAAGGTAAAATCCCTATTCCCCAGTTGGTTTGACCCCTATTTACAAAGATCTAATAATGCATGTATGCAGAAGAAATATCTACATGAGTGAAAATGTGCCCTGCTAATATTAAAAGGTACGCGGTGGAATTTTGCCTAAGGATAAAATGTCATTTTAATTGAAAGCTGCTGTAACTTGATAGGGCATATCCACAACAGTCTTGAGGATCTACTTTAAAATACAGTTAAAGACAGACACTACTCCCACCACTCTGTCTCTTAGAGCTACATGTCCTCTTTGATCCATCCATGGTGCTTACGATTCCTAAGAGACATGCATACTGCCAGTAGTCTGAGCTCATTAATATTTATATGATACCTTTCTTCTGAAGATGTGTGCTTTGCAATTATTAATTAAAAACCATTTCACAAACCTCTAAAATTTAGCTCAATTTCATCGTTACAAAACGAAGACCCAGAAAGTTTGTGTGTTTTTTGCATGAGACAAAGTGAGATTAGGAATGTGGAAGCTTGTCTGCACGGACTTCTACTGTACTGTATTTCTCTGTCTTTCTTTTGCCAGTAACTTTGGACAAGGCAGCGCAGGTTTCCTTTGACAATAAGATGCGCCATGAGCCTGTACTACCTAGGCAATACTGAGAAGATGAGTGAAGGGAATCTTCTCTTTCGTTCTAGTTCTTCACACAGTGCTTGCTTGCTTTTTTAGAAGGCTTCTTTAAAAATACAACCTGGGAATGCTTTGTCAGCCCTGCAGACCACATCCCGAGTGAATATTTACTTGAACATGTTAGGCCCTTCCCTGGCACACTGTATTTTAGTTCCCATGTTGGAGTAGATAGAAGGGATAGTGGGTTATAGTCCACACCAGACGTGGGCCCTCTCCTCTCAGTCCTCCCTGGTGCTTATGGAATGAAGGAGCTTGGCTCAGTGTGAGACTGATAACAGGAGGGAGGGCTTGCCATGCGATTAGACCAGTTCACTGTAAACACCTAAGTTGCACAAGTGGCTCAAACTTTGATCTTTTTGTTGTGGAAAAGAAATCTGAGACTCTGAAACCTGCCCTCAGTCACAAACAAGGAGGTAGACATTACTCAAGCCCAACTGTGGAAATGTAAATACAGTTAAAGGTGATCAGAATGGAAAAAGCACTTCTTTTTTTCCTCATCCCCTGCTCCCCAGAGTACTGCCTACTTTTACCAGGGGCTCCTACTCTGACTTGCCTAGCTCTGTTTGTGAATGCAGGCCCCAGTCTCACACCTGAAACACCCAAATCCAAATGCTCCCAAGTGCTGTCTGGGATAAGGTTTAAGCCACAGGTGCAATTAAGCTTTTAAGTGGTAAGCCTATTTGGTTAGGGGCACACCTAGAGCCTGCAACAAGCTGGGAGAAAAACGATCAGTCTTTCAACCTGACAGGTGGTTCCTGAAATACTGCTGGAAGGGTTAAGAAGAAGTTACAGCATTTGTGAGTCTCCTGGTATTTAGTGTCACAACTCTCAGAACAAGGTCTCTGTGGATGCATCTGGCTGTCCTCGTGAGGTGGGATTTGATTTTAATTAACAGTTCTGGTAATGGATTATCAAAATGATGGTTTTGCTGAAGCCTTGGGCACACTCTTCATAGTCCTATCCTTCTTTTTCTCTCATGCCCTCCTTCCAAAATCTGCCTGGGCAAACACTGTAGCAAAAGGTTAACTTTCATAGGAGTGTAGACTGTTAGCCTGTGGTCTCTTTTACTATTGGCATTTAGGCCTTTGATTAGATTTTTAGAGGAAAAATGTCATAGTGGGTTGTCTGGTAAAATGCTGGTGAATATTTTAAGATGCATATGTTCCAGGCATTCAATGAGCATAAGAAAAAAGGGGGATGTGAGACTTCAGCAATTCCTCACCATTCTGATTTTTTTGCACTGTCATAGCTTTGCTTTTACAGTCATTAGAACAGCATCAGAGACCTTTGCTTTGCCTAGCCTTGCGTTCTTGGGCAAGGATTTAAACGTGGAACATTAAGACATGTTAGTGAACATGTCCTAATTAGTCTCTTCCTTGGTTACCACATCCTCAAAGGCCACAAGCCTTACCTACACTGTACCTCTCAAACACCTTCAATAATGTAGCATTTTATCCTAGTCTAGACAAAGTCTTAAGGGTTATGTTGTCTAGTCAACTAATCACCCCTTTTAGTGGGAAAACTGCTTTTTCCTTTAGGATTGTTTCTCTGTTTTTCCTCCTTGCTGTCTCTTTTCTCCTCCTTCTCTCTGCATACCTTCCCTGCAGCAACTCCTGTTCCATCTGCTCTAATGGAAGCATTAACCATTTAATTGCTGATTAGGAAAATCTCATCACGTGGGCTTTGCAACAACACTGGAGTGGGAGGGAAGAGGAAGGAGATGTGTGAGTTCCCAGTTCTCTATCACTGACCTGGGAGGGCATTAGTCATTCTTGACGCCATGAGGGTGTTTAACATCTCTTCAGTCTAATGGGTACAACAGTTGAATGGGGTTTGGATGTACCTGAGCCCTTGTCATCTCTTGCTGCTGAACTTGCTATTTGACCTCGAGCAAACTAGGCTGGGCCTTCCATCCCTTAAGTAGATAGAGGGCAAGTACTGTTGCTAAAGTGCTTTTTGATTCTTAAATGCAGAAAACATATTCATGCAAAGGACTAGTTGCTTTTCTTGTATAGTAAGAAGTACTGTGAGGTTTTGAAATCTTTTCTGTATGCTGCTGCACCGTGTTGCAGAGAGTGAGATGAGAAGCTGGAGGAGATCTGCAGTTCTCTAAGCAGTGAAAGCCCTTTTAGCTCTGCATTCCCAAGCAGCCATATGGGGCTTTTGCCCAACTGACTTATTTCCTTGTATGATGCAAATTCAGCTGGTGGCCCCCTTCTCTCCCCCTGGCATCTGCTATTCTAAGCATTCGAGTGGGTTATCAGCGTTTCAGCTCCTCTTTGCACTCCCAGCACCCGGTTGCCACAGTCGGGTGTAGTCTGTAGCACAATACTTGTGAAAACTCGGCAGACTCGGAGGGGGCTGTGGGCGATGTGGTAAGAAAAGGTGTGCAGGTGGACTCTGCAACCCACGTAGTCAGTCTCTGCCCTGAGGGCTTTTCGTGGCTCCTCATAATTGCCAGTTTCTCACTTGGTTTTGCAGGACTCTGAAAGTTGCGTTGAGATGGGAATCAGAGCTTTTTGATTCTGTTGTGAAAGAGAAAGGACTGAAATATTGGGATAATTGGAGAACTAATGAAATTGCCGTTGTAAATGACAAGAAAATTGTATTCTTAGCAAGGGAAAGCATTTCAGTCAGACTGAAACCATTTTCTTATTTTTTGGGGAGTTTATTGTTAGCAGTTCTTTAATTTCCATAAGCAATTAATATTTGGAAAGCTTAAAATTATTTTTATATATGTAAAAACCCCTTGTATTTTACTTCAGTGATGAAGTAACCACTCACACAAAGTCTCCTCAAAGGCCAGAACTGGCCTTCTTGATTCTTTCAAAGAAAACACGGGTCTATGCGTAAGAGAGTGCAGAGGAGAGGGTAACTCTGTGTATGGGCACAGAATGGAAATAAGGGACAAAATACCTTTGAGGAAAGTGACAAAACACGCCAAAATACTTCTCAGGCTGTATACCTCTATCACTAACAACCCCTACTTCCTCTCCCCCAACCCTACCTCAAAAAAAAAAAAAAAAAAAAAGTTCCACTTAGAAAACATCCTTGCAGGTCACGTGGCAGCTGGCAAAGGCTGCTGCCCCTTCTGCCAGAGGCAGCTTGGGCTCTTGAAACAAAGCAAACTGGGTTCAAATTCTAGGCATTAAAAAACTATAGCAGCTGCCTCCCTGATATCCTGAGTTGGACTCTGATTTCAGTTTCGCTTCTGCTAGATCTTGGGTAATGTCATTGCTATGGTGTAACTGAAATGAGAACCGGGACTGCTAATCTTGACATTGGGTCACCCAGTGGTAATCCATTTGTTATCTCTGTTACATTTGTGAGAGCACACACACCCACTCCCTTTAGACTGCAGTAATTTATTTGGCCTATTTTCTGTCTGATGGTCACTTGAAATTGCACCTCTTGCCTGTCAGCAGCTGTAGTTGTTTTGCTAAGTGACGATCTAAAGTGAGACTTCCTTGTGCAAATGTGTATTTTAGACACTGTCACCAGAAATCCAGTGGCTCTCCTCTCTCCCTACCCCTCTCTCCCTGTCCCCTTCAGCTGTTTAGATTTCAGGACACATGGCTTAAATGAACGTATGCTTGGAGTTTGCAAAATGGCTTGAATGACAGGAGAAATCGGATCACACAATGAGAGTTCAGAACCCAGCCACCAATTGGTACAGCAGGAGTCTGCAGCTCTCTTACGCTCATTATTGTCTGGGCATAACATCCAGCACTGAGCGTTTCTCACGTCCCCTCTGAAAACGGGGAATGCAATGGGAAGGAGCGGGCGGGGGAATGTCCCCCTCCCTCCCTGCCAGCCCCCGCTTTCTGTGGTACCCCCAAGGCCTTTGGGGAGCGGGGTGGAGAAGGGCCTGCACACCTTATTGTGCCTTCTTTGCTTACACTGGAGAATCTCCAGCTTATCCTGCCAGTGCAGTGACTGCATGTGGAGGAGGGGGAGAGGTTGTGTTGCAAGCTCTGAGAAAATTAGTTGTCTCTATTTTATCTTTTGCAGCTGCAGCACTTTTTTTTTTTTTTCTTCTTCTCCCCTCATCATTCCCCCCTCCCCATGTGAGTGGTATGTCTGAACCATATCCTTCAAAACCAGTTTTCTAAGCAGATTAGATGGGCAGCAGAGACAGCTATGCAATCAGGCAAAAATGTGCACTCAAGCCTTCATTTCATGCAGTGGCCAGAGCAGTAAGTGTCTACCACCTGCATTTTTTTTCTTCATTCTCTCCCTTTGCTGTTAGTCTATAGTGCTGTGGTCTGTCACTACTGTAGACTGAAACAAAATGCTCTTTCTGATCCTTAATTATATAAAAATTAGGGAGGGGAAGGAAGTTGGGTTCCACACTAATACTCATTAACATGAAACATAGAGCATGCTCCCGAGCTGGCATGCTTCACTATGCAAAGTGACATTTGCTCCCTGTGAGCGTGGGGAAGGGTAATCTGGGGATTACCCTCAGGTCTTCTAATACCAATCCTCCCCTGACCAGTCTGGAAAACCAGTGTCTAAGTTTACTGTTCCTTTGAATTCAGCATACTCCCCTGGACTGGCACTGCACGTGAATTTGCAAGTGGTCTCTTGCTAGCCCAGATCTTTCAGTGCTCCCTATCAGCCTTGTTGCATGCTAGGAATCTGACAATAATGGTCGTCACCTGCTTTGAGATATCATGAGAACTCTTAAGCATTGGTATTGGTTTCATGTCTGATCTCTTACAGGACAACGAGCTCAATTTGGGACTAAGCTCTCCAGACAAGTTTGGAAACCTTATGTCTTGTTCAGTGTGGGTGGAAAATGGGGATAGGTTAGTGGGCTGAGTGGCAGACCTGAGGAAGAGGGAATTGGGTAAGCCTTGGCTGTATTCCAAGAGAGGAAACAGAGCAAAGTGTCCCAGGAGCCAACTGTTGCTTCTCTGGAGGAGAGGCAGGAACCCAGATCAAGGTGATCAAGTCATGCTTCTTACTGTGAGTCTGGAGAAGCAGGGAACAGAAGCTGTATGATAAAACTAGAAAAGAGAAACTGGGGGTTGAGGTTGGGGGAGAAAGAGAGAAAATAAAACTATTATTTTCTATAGAGGATATGAAGGAGGAAAGAAAGAGAAACTAAACTGAAGACTTTGGTGTGCTTTGTAGGGTAAGAGAGAATCTCCTATAAGCCCAGATAAAGAAAATTATATTTGAAATACTGGTAGAAAACTGTGCTTTAACATGTTGGCATGATGCACTTTATTATCTTCTGCTGATCCCTCCAAAGTAAAAAATTACTTTGAGAAGAGTTTAAAATTGCAAACAAGAGAGATTCAATCTTGCTGGCAAAAAGGGGGTGAAAAAGTGGGTGGAAAGCTGGTTGAATGTGTCAACCACAAAAGTGGTGAGATATGGTCGTAGAGAATTCAGGTTTTAAAACACAAGGAAATCGTGCAGAGATATTTCTCACACTGACTCGTAAATAGCATCTTCGGGTGTGCAGCATTGCCAAATTTACCCTTGTTACAGGGGCAACTTACAGTAAGTTCCCACCAAAGCCATATACCATCTGTTTGAGTTACTTAGAGGAAAGGTTTGTCTCCTTATTCCCCTTCTATTAGATGTGACAGATTAATGTCTTTGAGGGCAGATCACTGTTAGGCTAAATCTTTCTCTGGTTATGATTCCTTATAACTATAAAACAGTCACAAGGTTATGGGGTTTAAAAAGAGAGGTTTATTGCAGTTTCCAGCATTGAAACTACAGGCTAAGTGTCTCTCCTTTTTCTTTTTTTTCAGGAGTAAATCAAATCCATCCATCCACACACACACACTGCCTTCTCTCAGATATATAGACCTGGGGGAAGAACACACACTACAACAGCTGCATTATAGAGTCTACAGGAAAACTACTAAAATAGCTTTCTGTGAATGCATACTGATCTTCCCTCTGAGTCCTCTCCACTTGTTTTAAGAACTGGTTGCTGAGCATGAGTTGGTGACACCCCTAATGTTTGGGGCAGAACTCCGAGCCTTCAACAGCTCCACTAGCAGTTGTTTCTACCCAACTCTCATAAAAGCTGTGCCTGTGCCTTGGCTTGAAGCAGCAAGGTATCGACCGCTCAGACATCTGTTGCAAAGCCCCTGGTTCAATACTTGTCAGACTCTAAACTAGTCGTTAAACTTGGCTGATGAACTAAATCCTCCGGTCCTTAGGTCATGCCAGGAGCTGTGCAGGAGGCTGAAGGGTGCTGATATTGCTATAATTTAAGTTCTCTGCTGAGAAAGTTTCTGCACGAGTGAGATCTATTTGTGGTATTATTTTTAAGCCAGTTTGTAAGAACGCTGCTGTGGTCAATAGGAGACTGATCTGAATTTTCCTTGGAGTGGCTTTTTCTGGGAACAGTGTAGTTTCTTTAAAGTGGAATCATTGTTTTTTTTTCTCCTAGAAAAGCCCAATGCTAGATTTCTGATCACCTGTAAAATTAACAAACTAGCCTTTACCAGAAATGTTACATTGACCTGTCTGTGCTGCCTGGACGGGAATACCTCTTTGCTTTGCTTTTCTTAAACTGATCCTAAAGGCTTCACTTGGGATTGGTTCAAAACATTGCACTGGATTCCCAGGTCCTCCTTGACTGCTCAGAGAGCTGTTGACTGAGGTACCTGTTCTGCTGGACTCCAAGAGCCCTGGCCTTCCTCTGTGGCAATACAGGTGTCCCAGGGGCCATGCTGTGCCACAGGAGACCTCAGTGTGTGCTTTGGGAACTGCCTTCCAGCACGGGAGTCTCACCCAGAAGTGGGGCCAGGGTTACCAGGCTGCCAAGCTGCAGTGACTGAGGCAGTGCAACACTGTGGGAAGAAAAGAAGCTCAGCATTGTACTGACTCAGAACCAAATTTCTCAGGTCAGGTCACCAAACCAAGATGCGCCAACCTTGGTTTCAGTAATGTAAAATATTCCATTTCAAATGACACAAAATGCACTGGTGTTCACAAATAGGCTTCCTTTTTTTGTTGCTTCTTTCTTTTTAAACTTGTGAACTTCCGTTCAACATAATCTCTAATTTCAGTTTTTCTGCCCGAATTGGGATGAGGGCAAATGTTGAAATACTGGATTTTCTTCCTTTCTGGGGAGGAGGCTGGTGAGTAAGAGCAACCAGTTTCAGCGTTGGGACAGCTGACTCTGAAGCCCTGTACACTGGAGCAGAGCAGGTGATGGAGGGGCAGATAGGCCAGGGAGGGGAGGGGAACGCACCGGCAGACAGAGGGAAGTAGGAGACAGGGATGAGAAACAGCAATGAGGGCTAGAACAAAAGATAAAGAGGAGAGAGCAGAAGTTTCTACTTGGCTCCCTGGGCTGTAGAACAGTTCTGTTCTTGTGCTATTACACTGCTGGCTGTGCTTGGTTGAGTGTCCAGCAGATGTGCGGGAAGGTGCCACACCGAGAGCTCCTGTCCCAGAGCACAGGAGGAGCTCCTTGGAGAGGTCAGGGGCTGGGGGGTCACACCAGTGCAGGACCAGGCAGTGCTGCAGGGTTTCAGTTCTGCTCACAGAGCAGTTGGGTCCTTCTGTGCAAATGGAACAGGGGCTGAATGCAGGATCAAAAGCTGAGCACTTCTGAGCTCTCATCCCGGCTCTGAGCAGAGCACTGCAGCCCTTGTGAGTTATGCTCTCTGCCGCTGAGTCTCTTCCTGCCAAGCAGAAAGCACAGGAATACTCTTCTCTGGTGGGACTGGGAAGAAGCACTAGTGACTGGTCCTAACACTGCAGAGTGTTTATTATGCTGATGCTTTTATTATTTAGCAAGTTTCTTGACTTTTAAAAATAAATATACCAAATTGATACACTCCATCCATCAGCAGTGCCCTCGAGGAATGAGTAGCTAATTAGAGAGCAGGACTTGTGAAAAGACAAACCTGGGTTATGCACAGAACAGGTTTCTCCAGTATTTATTGCCTACGTTACTGGCCAAGCTTCCTTGTAAGTAATAGTCAAATAATCAGCCTGGGTCCTTTTGTGAATGGCTTGAGTCTGTGTGGTCCCTCCTTTGTTAGAGCAACTCATGGCTTCTGAAAGCTTCTGCACCCCCTGTTCTGAACAGCAGAGCCTGGTGGCACCAGCTGCTTCTGCCTGGAACAAACATTTGCATGTGACATTAAAAAGAAAAAAGCTAGTTTCAAAATGTATTTTCTTTTCCTTATGGCCTCATTTTTTAACCCTAGTTCAAACTCTGGAAATATTTAAAAGATTAATATATTTGACTTTTGCTACAAGCATCTTTTAAACAAGTAAAGCTTGAAGAGGAAAGAGAAATCTTTCCTTCAGAAATAAAACAGCAGCCAGTGTTTGGAAATATTTTAACAATAGACCATATGGGAGTCTCAAACTATTAAGCTTTATTATTCAGAAGGCGGAAAATGTGGTTTGATATTCAATTGATATACAGCATAAATGAGAGCCGCAAACTCGGCTCCCTTGAGCTGGGATTCAGATGTTCTCTTGAATATAATAACCAATGCTTTGGCCTAGTTCCACAGAATGCATCCAGCCTGCTGATCACAAGCCAAGAAACTGTAGGCTTTTTTTCCCCCTCCCCTCTCCTCTCCAAAGTACTTTCCTCTCCTGCCAGCATGAGCTTTTGGCCTGAATATAAATCTCCTGATACTGGATGTGTATAGAAAGTGGGGAGGATGCTAATGGTGCACAGCAGTGGAGCTGTGTGTGTGCATGCGTGTGTTTGTTTTTCTTCTGCTTTCATGATAAGGTTTTCCCCTCGCAATGTGCTCCCAGGGGATTACACTGGTCATCCTAGGTGGGAGCTGCTTTGTTCACGTTTCACTGTTCGTTTCTTAGTGCTGGGGGAGCAGGTGAACATCTTTTGGGGTTACTGTGAAGTGCTGCCAGAGACCATGAGAGTGTGGAATTTATTGGAGGGAGAGGCTGGAAGTGGTTTCAGTTTCTTTTCCTTTTTTTTTTCCCCCTGGTTTGATTTGCATATATTTGTATTTGCCCTTACCCCTTTCTATCACATCTCTCTTAACTTTTTCTCCCATGGGGAAAAGAACCCATAAAAGCTGCTTATAAAATAATACATACATGGACTCAGATTGCCTGTGTGCAAAAGGAGGCTGAAAGATTGACATTGTGATCAAGTTATGGCAGACTGGAACACCCATTTTTTGACACAGGATCCTTTTGGTACTGATGTCCTCAGCTGTGTTGGCTCCTATCCTTTCTATTCTCTCAGGATCTCTGTGGTTTGTGATTTCCCCTAAGTAGGCAGGAGACACCAGCATTAAGGTATCTTGCATTTTTCACTAGAAGTATGGTGAGCCCAAGAAAAAAAGACTCCCACTTTACGTGTGAGTCCAGGAATGCCTCTCATGTAGAACACTGGAGAGAATATGAATTATGCATGCTGAATGTGAAGTTTAGTTTTGGCTTCTGTCTTTTTCTCCATTTCTCTTTTCAGTTGTTCATGATAGCTTAAATTTTCCGTGTTTTTGTCTCAACCCACACTCAAATTTTTTCCTTTGGGGAAAACTGGAGCAAAATCAATTTTAGTGCAATTTTTCAAGCCTCCTTGACTTGCACTTACATCTGTTTGGTGTGGGGGAGTGGAATTTTATCATAAAACATTTGATTTATTTAATGTATTCAATAAGCATCGAAGATGTGCCAGGTACTTTCTCAGCCCTTTTGGATGAGAAATCTTGCAAGCTAAGAACTTAATGAACAAAGAAGTTCCAGAACTCAAAATTTCCCTGCTGTTAAGGTCTCCATATATCTGAAGAATGAACCAAGTTTGAACAAAGCAGATCCTAAGACTTGTAAAGTACAAAGTGTCACAGGCAGTACTGATGAGATCTGGGATTGAAACAACTATTTTTTTAAAAACATATTTCCATATCCTATTTATTTGCCCAACTTAAACTCAGCTGAGATGTGCCCCTGCAGCAGTTGTACTTTCATTGCAGCTGTGAGTCTGCTTCTGTTGGTGAAGCTGCTGTTATGGGTGTGTGATGTACCAAGGGCTCATCTAAACAGGGTCATTGATTGAGACCAAGGTAAATTGCAAATTGAACGGAAGAGCTATTCTCAGTTAACTTCATCATCCTAATGAAGAGGCAGTTTGGAATAGTTAATAAGGAATAGCTGTTCTGGAGTAATCCCTTTTTAAGACAAACCCTCACTGTTTCTATAATTGCATTCCAGGAAGCTATTCTGTTCTGAATCAGCATGGGATAGAGTGCCTAGAAGACGTTCAGACCAAGCACAGCTAGCGGTGAGTGGGCAATACACACCGGGATGCCCCATTGCAACCATTCCAAGCGAGCAGCAGAATAGCCAAACTGGTTGCCTGTACCTCTCTCTAAAAGGCAATTGAAAGTTAATATGAAAAGCAAGGTACAAAGACCTCTGTCTTAGGGATGAAGTCTGAGCTGTTACTGTCTGAGCATTAGCCTGGTGTTACGGACAGAATGCAAGTCTCAACCCGTAACTGATCACAATTTGATTAAATGTTGGGGTGTGGAAAGGACTTGTGTGCTTTTTCTCAATGTGTCTATTTACATCATTATGTGGGAGCAATCAATTTATCAAACCCATCTGATTATTCAATAGTGGGGAAAGACAATTGGTTGAAAGAAAATGTGTATTGTTTTTAAGGTGGATAGAAAATTGGTTTAAAACAAATTCACACAATCCCTTTCTTTTGAGGAGAACCTACACTGACAAATTAATCAAGGAAAGGGAAATCCAGTAATTTATAGTTGCCAACAATTTAAAACGCCATGAAAATTTGCCTGCAACATAAAATTTTGTGCTTGTCCTTGCCAGGGAGGATGGGCTGGAGCAGAGGTGCACTCCTGTGCTTCAGTACATTGTAGTTGTGATACAGCTGCTGTTAATTCATAGTTCTCTTGACTTTTGGAATTCATCCCTTCCCTTAAAAGGGAAGGTGGCAGCCTGGAGTGGAGAAGCTCCAACTGCAGCCTTCTGGATGCTAATCCACCCTGACTTTCTTAAGCCTCCTACTTAAATAATTATCTTAATGAATCACCATTGCTGCTATCTTCAGTGCTACACAGGAACATGCAAATTTTAAACCGCCTGGGGGAAAGCCCTTTTTGTCTGTAAAGTGCTCTGATACTTGCATTTAGATGTTACCATGATAGGTACCTTGGATACTACTTTCTGCCTGACCCCTGGATAGATCCTGGGGTGTAGCTCTCCCCAGGGCAGCTCTGGGCTCCCTGAGGAGGGGTGGATGTGATGATTCTGCTACTGACTGGGAGCATCAGCTTGAGCTCAGGCAGTTGAAGCCGGATCACTCCACCATTGTCCTTCAGCCGAGGGCCTCTTGCCTGTGCTTTCCTGTAGCTGCAGAATGCCGTGGAGGTAGGGGAGTGAGGATGGGGGTCCCTCCTTAGCTCTGCAATTGCCATTTTCACTTTTGGCAAGTTTCTTCATCTCTTCACTTCAATTTTTTTCACAGTTTAAATAAGCCATACAAATGTTCATGGATCAACTAAATTTCCTCCCAAGTAGGTATCAAGGAATTTGATACAATAGGAAAATTACCAGCTTGCTAGAAAAATATCTGTTTAAGGAAAAACTGAACATAGTGAAGCCACTGCAAACTGTCTCCAAGACTTTCAACGTTTTGTTGTCCAAATTTTTCCTTGATGATTCAATTTGGCTACATATTGAGCTCTGCCCACTTCAGCTGTCCCAGCGGATCACTTGAGAAATCTTTATTTGTAAATGGTGGATATGGAGAGGGAGCCATGTATAGGTGTTTCAGATGGCAAATCTTTGTGGTTATTTACAACATGTATTGAAAGATTTGATTCCTTTATTCATTAAACCAAGAGCTGCAGATGCTGTTTCATGCAAATTTCCTAAATTATAAGAAGTACCTTCTCAAATTGCAAAGTCAGTTCACCCATTGTCCCTTTTCTGAGGCTTAGAAGTAGTCCATTCCCATACTATGGGTGACTTTTCCTCACTAGTAGTAGCTCTGCTTCTGGAGCAACGGCAGGATAAATGTGGAAGATACCAGGTGAACAGGGATCCTTTAGTTTCAACTAGGAGAGGACCTTATTAACAGAACTGAGCTTAAATGCATTTTCTGTGATAACATCAGTTGTCAATTCCTGCTGGGAGAGTTATGCCCACAAGAAGCCAGAACATTTATCTCAAGGAGGGCATCCTCATTCCTTCACTCTTCTCAGTCAGATCTTCTCTGAAACAAGTTCAATTGGAGCTGGAGACTTTCATGCTAAGAAGAATGTAGCTTCTTAGCTAGTTACCAAAGCAAGGACATGTGAACAAACAGGACATGCTGATGTTTTGTAGCTCAAAGCCTTGACAGGTGTCCATGTGTAAGGCAGGAGATAGGATCTGCTTCCTCATCTGTTTGTGCACTCCTTTCTGGAGAACAGCAAAGAACTAGTTCTGTGACTCAAGTGCCTCAGACTTTTTTCCCTGCGTGGTGTGGCTCTGAACAGACTGCCACTTTCTTGTCATAGTGTTTAAGGCACTCTTTGCAAACTGGTTTACAGTGATAACTTTTCTGCTTATTGTGAGCAGGCTGTTGTGTTCTCTGTGTTCAAGCTCCTGGCTGGTTCTGATCCCTCATGGGATGGCAGCATTTTACCATACAGGGGGTAAATTAACTGGGGAACCATCTATTACATTCAGCACCATGAGAAGTGTCAGAGTGGGGATTTCAGAAGAAATATCAGAAGGGAGTTGTACATGTGCGTATAAATGTGTGTGTATATTGTGCGTATATTTCAAGAGAGAAAGGAGGTGACTGACATTTGAAGCTGAGTGCAAAACTTAAACACAACTTTTTCTCATTCCAGTCTTGGAAAGTCATGGTGATGGGTGTGGGCAGGTCTCTGGCTGACTTTCTGAATTGCCTTTATGTCAGAACTCCAACAAGGGATTTGGTGCAATTTCTCATCCTATTGAGTAAAAGGCATGTTCTATCCCACACAGTTTCCTTAGGAAACTGAAGGAAAGGGATGCTTCTTCCCAGATCTTAACACACCCAGTGTATTTTTGCAGGCACTTTGTGCAAAATGTTCGGTGAATGAGATATGCAAAAGGAATGTTTCAATGTGCTGAACTGGATTACTTTATTCCCTCAGCTTTTTCACACTGTCTTATGCTCATGGGTAGTTGTAGATTTTTGTCAATGTACAAAGGTTGTTATTTCTATAGTTACCTCATTCAAATTCAGAGGTTTGTGACTATGGAAGTAAAATGTGTCTGTGTTATTTTGTTAATCTGTCTTGATCTATTTTTGTTAACTGTGTGTTCATAAGAGTCTGTGTTTGCTCAAATTACCTGCTCGGTTTTCTGCTCAGGTATGCTGAGATTCAGTATCTCAGTTTATAACTTTGTTTTTTGTTTTTTTTTTCCTCCTGATGTGTTACAATTGCCTGCCAGAAATTCTGAAACTGTGGTCAAACAAACTGCTCTGATGTTTCCTCCCAGTGTTTGCTAATTCAGCAGCACTTGAGCTGCTTATAAGAAGCACAGAGAAACCACAGCTGAGGACTGTGAATGGCAGTGCTGTGCGAACAAGTGATGCACACAGCACTACACAGGTAGAGGGGTTTTAATCTGCAAGCATATCTGTCATTAATTTTAAGGCCTTTAGGAACCTCAGTGGTAGCTCAGCTAAGAGAGGGGAGATAAGCCAAGCAATTACGTGGAGCAGCTCTGTTTGGTGAAGCACATCTTTTGGGATTAGCAGGGGCTCATGAGGCAGGGCGGTGATTTGTGCATCACACTGCCAAGTCTGACTGATCCTTCAGGACAGTCACTGTTATGTGGGGCCTCCTGGGAAATTCTGAAGACTGGGATATTGGCTGGGACCAGACTGAGAAAGTTTCCTTAGTTTGTCAGTAGAGATTTTGATGCAACAATCCTCCCTGGTGCTTGCTGGGGAGAACCACATCCTTTCTGCTTCTCTGCTTTGTGGACCTTCTTGCTGGGTGTACAGGTGAAAGGAAGTAGCCATGAGCTTTGAGTGGCTGCAAACTGCTGTGCTTTCGGGAAGACTTGAAAAAATGGCAGGGATTTGAAAGCTGAGATTTTGACTGACTTGAATTGGGTAAAAAATTTGAGAGAACTGAGGCAGCAGTTGGTGGGAGAAGAACTGTCGGCTGTTACCTCAGCAGACTACTTAAGAGCACTCTGAAGTGAGTCCCCAGAAAGTTCTTGCAGAGAGATGAATGGGCAGCTGGGAGGAAATGCTGTACTCCCTGAAGAAACAACAAACTCTGGATGTTTACCCACGCTGGTAAACCAAACAGAAACCATCAGTGTGCTGCTGGGTAAATCTGTGGTGTGCCAGTGTCTTAGGCACGGTGCAGTTCTAATCACACAGGGAAGGTCCAGAGAAAAGTCAGTCCCTGTGATTTCTCTTTGCCATGGAGAAGAGATGACTTATTAAAGAAATTGCAGATGTGTTTTATTGTCATGAATGGAAAGGGGAGTAGGGAGTGATCCTTCACAGTTCCCGTGTTTGCTAAATTGATTCAGAGCAGGCAAAGAGGAGGCACTCTGTCAAGCAGCAGTTACCACGTGAAACTCATTGCCACAGGGTGTTATGGATAGCAGAAGTCTAAACAGATTGAAAAATCGATGAAGGACAGATAAGTTCTTATTAAAAGTGATGGCCTGGATGCAACCTCTGGATCAGGAGAGATCTTTAACAATTGTACAGGGTGTAAGAAGGAAAAAGACTGCCTGTATTCTATGTCGTTGCTTTTCCTCCCTCTCTGCCATCCCTCACTTTTTCTCTTTTTGGCCCTGTTCTGGCTACTGCTGAAGAATAGAGAGAGAATAGACCTTTGCTCTTTAAAAATGGCTATTTTTATAGTTCAAAACTAGAAAGGAAACCAGCTACCCTGCAGTGCAGGGAACTAGTTTTGCCTTGCAGCCTGCAGGTAATGTAAAGCACGCTGAAATTAAGAGAATTAGGAGTCAAATGCCTAAAAATGTATATGTGTTGTAAAATGCCTCTGTAGCTGGCATCTTTTTAAAAATTCAGAGTTAACAGGAAGCTGAGCTTGTTTATGAAGTGACTGCAATGTTTCCAGTTACTTTTTGCACTTTCTCCTCTCGGTGCTACCGCCACTGATAATTCACCTAATGACCTGGCTTGGGCATTTTTGACTCGAGTAGCAGTGACACCTTGGGTTGGAAGCTGAGGATGGCTGCCCTCCACAGAAAGGGCTGGGGAGCACGACAGGGAGCGAGGAGGCACCAAGTTGGGAAGGAGGCTGAAGAGAAGATACTAAAATCCCTTGTACATGCACAAAAGCAGGAAAGTGTAACACAGAGGAGGGCTCGTAGCCGTGACTGCAGCAACAACAGTCGGTTGATATTTGGGAGGTGGAAAAATCAGCTTTACATTTTGCTAGACGACTGTACTGTAATACAGCAGTGCCTCCTGGCAGGGAAAGCAATGTAATGTAAAGCAATACCGCGTGGAAGAGCAGTTGGAGAGCTGTCAGAAGCTGAGTAGCTTGGAATGCTTCCACATGAACCTGGGAGCAGCGAGCTCGCTGCAGCGTGGCATTCCCCTGCCCCAGGAGGACAGCGCCTGCAGCGCAGGCGTCATCGCCACCTTCCAGCACGGCTCCGCTCTCTGGAGGAGGCTTTTCCAGGCAAAATAGCACGAGTTTCTGTCTTCTCTTGGGAGACTTCTCTTCCAGCTCACAGAGCCCTTCTGAGTTTACATGCCAGGCAGTCCTGGGGCAGAGGAGTTTGTACCTGTCTGCTGTCATCACCTGCCACACAGGAGTGAGTGCTCCAGGGCACAAGGCTGCCAGAGGGGTAGCAAAGGGCAGGAGCTCTCCAGAGTGAACTGCTGCGTCTCTGGATCTAATCGGATGGGCTGATCAAGGAAGAAATTACTTTTTATTTTTTTTGGTCCAATTTTCATGTTTCTAGAGGGCTTTGGTGCAGGGCATTGGCTTTTATTCCAGTTTTTAGATTTTGGACATACTTAGTAATCTTACTTGTGGTTTTTACCTCCCCTCTCTCCTTGCCCCCAGCATTTTCCTTGCCTTCAAGTCCTCTGCCTCACTCTGTATCGTTACTATACTTGGTATGAAGGGTCCTCTTTCTTACTTAAAGCCCCTGAATGCTATTAAGTAATTGGTGGAAAAGCTTGTTTAAGCATCACAACCCTATGCTATTTTTTAAATTGCCCTTTGAGGTGGCTGAAATGCTACTGAAAGATTACTTTCCTTTAATACTGAACAAGGAACTTCATGAGGGAAGGGAAACAGTGTTCTTACTAGACTATTTCCAAGTTACAAGTTATCTTTCTTTTCAAGAAGAGATATGCAGTTTAATTCCCCCTGGTTGCTTCTCCTTCCACACCAGCATGGCCAGGGGCGAGCTTGAACAGCATCCTCCACCATACAGCTGGCAAAAGGAGAGACTTCATGTCAGGTTTCCTAAGCTTGATAGGTCTGTGCAAGCAATTAAAGTGTGAATTTCATAAATGGAAGTGCTATCTTGGGAAGGAATAAACAAATAAGGAACTTAGTGCAGAAGTGGTTTGAGAAATATCATGGATTAGGAAGGCAAACGTGAATTTGAAAGTAGCATGGGAAGGTTCCATGAAAACCTTAGCACATAACATTGTGTTTGATCAGATGAAGGTCTGTCTTCTGTTTCTCTGCCATCTTCCTGACAGTAAAGTAAGCTTTAGCTTGTTATTTTGGCATGTGTATTAAGATTTTTTCTCGAAAATAAGGTTTTTCTCTAATATAAATTGCTAAACAAAATGTGGACAGATGCAATCACAGCCTCTCAGTACATATGCCAAGAAATGTGAAGCAGAATGTGTATGGTAGGAAATGGATGCATCACCTCTTGCTTTTGTTGGTTTTAGTAATCTTTGATGGCAGTTTGTGGGATATTGCACAGAAGTCAAATGCACTGTAGATGTAACAACTAAAAGCTACTAAATTGAACAGTCTTTTTAATAACTAGAAAGAGAAACTTGAAATTACAATGGCTGCCTTAAGCAATTTTCATAGATCTTAATGAGCTTAGATGTGTCTTTATTTAGGCACTGCTTGTATTCTGCCAAAGATTTAAGGAAAGACAGAATGCTCAATTGCAGAAAGTCTGTCCCTGTACATGAGGAACAAGAGTTTATTCTGACTGATGAAGCTGCCTTTGCAAGGAGACCTTCAGGCCATTTTTGCAGATTTCTATTTAATCAGTACAAGATTTCAGCTGAGAAAACAGGGAAAGCTTAAGAAATGCAGGATGCTTGTTCTCCTTTTCTAAGCTGGTGAATAAGAACTAGATCCAATGGGAGGCCAACATCTGGTAGCTCTAGATTTTGAAGGACAAGGCAATGTGAATTCAGTTTTAAATCATCAGCTGCAGCTTACTTTTCTTTATAAAAAAGTTTGTTTTAAATATTAAACATGTTTGGACTTCAATGCTTAGTATGGTAGATCCAAAAATGAAGTTAAAAATTCTCAACGGATCATGACTTTTTGGATTTTCAGGCATGATTCAAATGAGGAAATGTCTAATAAAAGTCATCAGCTGTTTATTAAAATTATAAAAAGAAGAAAAATGTCAGCTAGATAAATACCTGTGAAATGGAATAAATGTTTCAGCTGGAGATACTTTCTGCTAACCAGAGCTGCACTAAGACCAAATTGAGAGCAGATTGTATTTGTTTGCAAATCAATATGGCTTAGTAGTTACCAGCCACTGATCATCCTTCATGACCTGGAGTGCAAATGTAAAACAAGATTAAAATTGGTAGCTTTCAATTACTTTTATTTAAATCCAGTCTCCTCTACCACTGAATGCTCTCTGAATAAACAAATAAGAAAAACCACATTTAGCTGCTGGGATGGCATTGCCCTGGCCTTTCCTGTGTTTGCAATGGTTTGATGCACAGATAAAGGAAACTCCCTCTGTGGTTCATATACGAACTCTCTAATGGAACAGTTTCTTTTTTCCCCTCCCCTTCCTCTCTCTCATCTCCATTACCCTCGCCCCAAATGGGGGCAAGTGAATTTTCAGTTTCTTATGTTTTAAATACTTCTCAAAGTATGTGAGGCTGCAGATACCTCTGAACATAAGTGCACCTGGCCTCCCATTTTCCTGTATTCTGTATTGTTGATACGAACTGCAAGAGAGCCCTAAAGAGGTGTTTTCTTTTTTATTCCTGGTCACGTGTTTGGCACTGCAAATTTGAACATTAAAATTAATTATGGCCTTGGAGACAGACAGCCCAACAGTGAAATAGCTTGTAATTTATTTGAACTCTGAAATTCCACTGGGTAAAGTTGTGTAAAACTTTCCAATAGTTTATTTATATATTATCTTAAGAAAAAAACCACCTTAATTATGAGTTTGGCTGCTCAATAAAAAAAAGAATTGCTATCTAGCTAATCACTGCTGTGCTCTAGATCATTAATTTTCTTCTTAATGACAGTAGGATTTTTTCCATTTTCCCCTTTAAAACCTTTTCAATTATATAACAAATATGCTTGATTTATGGGGACACTCTCTAGGATTTTATGCCCCAAGACAGGCACGTCATGAAATAGCTGGAGGTTGGTGAAGAACCTCAGTTGGATTAAAGGCTTGCAAGTACTGACAGGAGTGGGAGTTGAGCATTTGGAGGGAGGCCTGTACAGAGGCACGTGGACAGCTCTGTTCTCAGCTACTCCCACTTTAAGGAGTTTTGTTTTGCTCTCACCCAGAAATTCAGACTTTCCCTATGGGAACACACAGCCCTGGGTATGCAGAGGGGTTGCTTGTAAGAAGGCCTGGTTTGCTCAAGGTCTGAAAAATTTTTGTTTGTGGAAAAATGAAGTGAATGATTGCACTCCTGTACTAAATGTGGGGATTTTTAAAAATGGCTTCTTAAATAATTGTTTCTGCATTAGGTGTGTCACCAAGTCTCAAGGTTACTGGAAGTGCACATTTTCTATGTGGCACAGTTATGAAATACAGCTGGGCTTCCATTTGTCTGTTTGGGGACCCAGACCTGCTCTGACAACTTGGTTTCAAGTTGCTTGAGAAGTACAGGACAGTCTGTATTCTAAGATTTCCTGACAAATGTGTGAGGTTCAGAGCTCCTAGCAGGCTGGCTGCTAACTGGCCGGGAAGTCCCTAACACTGTGGCTGGCAAAGAATAAAGAAAACAGAAAGATGCTAAGTTTTGGTTATGGGAGGCTGTTCAGCATTTAAAGTCCTGGTGTCTGAGAACATGGGGTGGCATTTGCAACTGATGTTTGCCTGGTTGTGAAGGACCCAGAATAATAAATAGCTGGCTAAGTAGTAAGAGTTCACCTGGCAGTTAATGCTGATTTTTATGGCTATGGACTTGAGGCCTCTTGAAACTGAGAAATGCCAATAGTAAGAAGGTGTTTGGAGGGGTAGATGGATTTGGGGGGCTTTGAGGGCCTGCTCATGTGTTTGAGAATGAAGTATCATGGAATGTCCTGATTCTAGATTTATTTGAACAGAAATGGCCAGTGAGATGAAGAGATGAATGGGATGTAAAGTATGTGAGAATTTCCCTTTGCTTCCAGCTTGCACTGGACTGATGAACTGGGCTCATTGAACCTGCTGTTTCACCCAGTCCTTGAGGGGTTATAAAGCAGGGGTGGACTGAAAAAGCACTTGAGAGGAACGTTTAGCTTTGGCAATGCCATCATCCCCAACAGCTGATTGTGATGTCTCGAGCCAGTTACTGTAGGCATGAGCAGATAAACCTGATGCGTACTAAAACCTGGAAATTGGAATGGATTAAACAGTGTAATAATGTACGGATGTGATAGATTCCTTTTAATTTAGGCTTCTCATCAAGATCGGTCCATTCATTTTTACTAATATATGCTCTCCTAAAAGCTGTTGCAAGAATTGTTCTCTGGAAAATGAAGGCACTGGTGCTGCTAAGGAGGACTAAGAAGGAGATCCTACAGGGCTCCACCTCTTAGCCCATGTGCGCTGCTCAGCAGCTTCTCACATGTTGGTGCTCTGGCTCCCTGATCAGTACAAGATCCCTTTCATGATGGATGGCATCGGGGCAGTTCTTCATGCTGAGGAATTCCTTTGAATTGTGATGCAGAGCTATAGCTAAAACCAAGTAACTCTTCTCTTTGTATTATCTGTGCCACTCATGACACAAAAAATGTCACTAATGTGTTTGCTGCCATAAAAATATCTCTTTCAGCTGCTTAGACCAGCAGCTAGCATGCTCCAAGGTTAGTGATGAATTAGGTTGAAATTGCCAAGGGGTGTCTTTCTGCACTGACTTGAAGATGTATGAGGCTCGCTCTCCTTTGTTCTTCCTTCATCCTGCTTTAGCCATACCTGCATTGTGCCCTGTCAGCATTTTCTGCTTGGGAATGGCTGAGTGGACTTTGCTCTGTTAGCCGTGCATCTTTTTTTTTTTATTATTTAAAGAAGGTCTTCAGCGTGTCTATTTGGCATAAATTGGTTGAGAATTTGCTGGTACTAAGCACAGAGGAGAGAAAGAAAAGGATACTTGGAGCCTGTCTCCCGACAGTGCCCCCTCTCTGCTCTGGAGGAGGTCTCGTTTGTCCCTGCGCTGGGTCGGCCCTGGGGCACAAGTGCTGGGAAGCCGCAGTGGCAGGGTCACTGTCTGTCTGTCTGTCTGTCTCCGGGATCATGTGGCAAAGGGGCTGTGCCTGCGGCGAGAGCGGCTCCCCCCGCCCCGTGCGGAGTCACAGGACACCGCCGGGGGTAGCTCCAGCTGGTATGCACTGGTACTAATATAATCCCGCAGGACTGTGTCCATGAGACACAAGTGTGACATGTGAGGTATTTAAGGAGACACACCTGTTCTAGGCACAGGCTGGGTATTGCATGCCTCGGAAATGGAAGGTTTTGGTAGAGCAGGAAAGACTCTCATTTTATGCTCAGGAGGGCTTTGCTTTCTTCTTTCTTCCCAGTTGCACATTATTTTATAATTCCCTAATATTATTAGGCAGTCCCGTAGCCTGTTAGCATCGGGCTGTTTCAAAGGTCAGGCTGGTGTTTGCAGGAGAGAACAGCCTCCGGTCTGAGTGATGGTTTGGGTGTAACTGCTCCTAAGAAAGGGCTGAGAATTCGGAGAATGTCATCTATGTGTGGGGTTGGGTTTTTCAGTCCTTTAGATAATTTAGATTTTGTGTTGTGTTTACCAGTATTTTTATTATAAAGCCTCTGTCTTGCAATTTAGAGCAGTAAATCACAAAAAAAAAAAAAAATCATACCATCTTACAAATTTCGTACAAAAATATTTTGTCACTTTGGTTTGAAACCTCGGAGTGGATTTCCCTCTCCCTATCTGCCCCCATTGCAAAAAATATTACTCTCCATAAGAAGCAAGTAGATACAAACTAAATCTCATGGTTGCATAGCATAAAGAATTAAATTGCTTAGATTTTTATCTCTCTTTTTTAAGTTTATCTGACACTTGTTTGGCAGAAGATTTTTTTTTTTTTTTTGCTATTGAAAAGGGGATGTATTGAGATGAAGGAAAAAGAAATTGCAGGGTCTGTCATATGACTTGATTCCATATGTCTGTCATGTCTTTCAAGTAGAATGGAATTTTTCTCTCAAATTTGATGTGCCTTTTTTTGATGTTAATCTCCTAGATTGCCTCAGTCTCATGGACCTTCTTTCCATGAATTCCTGCTCTTGCTGAGGTGTTAAGTGCTTGTTGGTTTGGGAGAGCTTCCAGGATTGGGGCCAAGGCTTCTCCTGCATTTGATCGATCGTTGTGTGGAAATAGTAGCAACTAGGCAGTCTTTCCCTCCCATCTTTATTTCAAATAAGATTTTCAGGCAAACATCCAGTATGTCAATTGTTTGCAGAATTAAAGTAGTGGCTGGTGGAAATAAGGAGGAGGTTTGTGTTCTAGGACTTGGTTACTTTGGGCAGTCAGGTATTTTGGGGGGAAGGTGGTAATTCTCTTCTGTAACAGCTTTGCACTCTTGAGTGTGGTGGTCTGGAATAACCAGTCCCTGAGTGGACAGCAGACTCTCCTTCTCAGAAGTTAAAGGTTGTTGGCAGGGGAAAAGATCCTGGAAATGGAGACCCCTCGCTTGGCCCGTGGGGTCATTGACCCTTATGACAAGGGGATATTAAATATGTATCTTTTAAATCTAACCTGGAAGAGGACTGCAGCTGTATGCTGACGTTCAGTTTGACCAGATCCAAACCCTCAAATAGTTTTCTTCCCTTGTGGGCAGACGCATTTTTGTACATATGAATGTAAAAATACCTTTGATTATGCTACTGAGAAGCAGAATATCTTGTAAGGAAAGAATCATCCCCCTCTAGCTGTGCTGCCTCCCAGGCTGGCTTTGGGCCTCTGCAAATCACATCTTGCTGCATAGCCTAAGGTAGGCACAGCCTCACTATCCCTGCTAGCTGGTAATAGTGGGCTCTCCCTCACTTCTGTTCCGACTGGATTCTCCCAAAGTTAATAGATGTGCAATCAAAAACTGAAGATATTTATTCTGGTTGGTTGGGTATTTTTTGGGGGGGGAGGGGATTGGGGGTGGTTTGGTTTAGAGGTGTTTTTTGTTCCTTAACTGCACCCTGCAAAATGTCCTGGCTGAGTTGTTTCCAAATACTGGCATCTCCAGGGAAGGGGTTATAAATTGCTAATTTAAAGCCTGCAACAGGATAATTAACTAACCAGTTTGATGTAAATGGCTTAATGGGGCTTTACTAGCCCCTTTGAACTTAAAGCAGCACTAAAAAGTAAACTGTAAATACCTTCAAGGAACGCAGTGGCATGTTTGAATGTGGGGCTGCTTGGCTGTAAGGAACAAGCCTGCTCGACTTGCCAGGAATCCACTGGCCTGTGTGACAGCAAACGCGTCAAGGGGGTGAGGGGACCAACCAGGCACCCATTGGGGAAGGCTCTGCAACTACCTTGGTTCTCAGGAAGCACACACACTCTGATATATCAGGCTTTCAAACCTGTCCTGCCTGCTTTGGAAAATTTAAATCACAACCTCAGTTTAAATACAACTGTAATGAATTTCATCAAGATTGAAGGGGAAAAAAAAAAAGAGAAAAACCAAAACCCTGAGGGGGAGGCAGCCACTAGAGTCCACCCTAATTTTCCTGTAGTTCTATTTGCATTAAGGTCTTTTGGCAAGTCCAGGCAGAAACACTTATTACACTTGGTTTCAGAAGACCTCGTTACCCACTGAATCTGCTGAGACAACATACTGCAGCCCTGCTGCAGATTCCAGTTTCTGATGCATTTGGGGAACTTTGGGGAGAATCTCCAGACTTTCATTCTTGCTGGGCTGTTACAAAGTTTCAAAGGAGGAAGTCAACGACAATTAATCACCTAGAAATGAAGGTCATTACAAAGTGGAAGCACCTTGTGTAGGTAGGCATTGATCTCACTTCTGACTCTGGAAACTGAGGTGTTGGAGAGGAGAATTTCAGGCCCAAAGGACCACAGGAATATTCCCTTGAAGCTCTTCCTGGTCCCGGTGCTGCTCTGCTCTGCCTTCTCACTGTGTATGCACCACAGTGTCAACAACTATTCCAACAACCTTTTCTTCATTGTTCCTCTGTCTCACAACCATCTTTCACCTACTGCCAGCAGCCTTCCTGGATACCAGAGCATATTTTGGGTGTTGAAGCACAATCCTCAGTTACTGCTGTGACCTCTGACACGTAGGATTTGGCTTTACAGCCAACTTTGTTCAGGAGTGTTCCTGATCCTTGGCTGTGCTTTGCTGCCTGCTCTGTTGTGCTGCCCTGAAGACCATGGGGGCTGTCAGGCTGAGCCAGACCGGGGCTGATGCAGAAACAGGGCAAGACCTGACCTTTGAGGTGATTGCTCTGACTTGGATCCCTAAAACAGATCACGATGCCTCATCCTCTGTAATGATGGCTCTGTTTTTGTGTTGTTTGGTTTGGGATTTTTTTTCAACCTGGTAAATAATGGATCATTGGCAATGTTAATGCTGGCCTTTAAAAAAGCAGCGTAAAAGCACTGAGATCTGCTGTAGAGGGCCATGATGCAGAAGTGCTACATCTTATTTTAAAAGCCATGTCTGCCAGGGGATTCAGCCCTGCAGACTAATTATTCAGGGGTCTGTTGTATGCAGGGATCAAAATGCTCTGCTGTGGCCTTTAGAAGAGTTAATAACATGGCACTTGCTCTTACGTGCTGACTGAAGCAGTTGGCACCATGGCACTACCTGCTTGCTGTGTGTGGGTTGGGAGCACAGCACAGGATTAATTTGGGGTTGTGTTGGCAAGGATCTGTCAGCAGAGCTTGCCCAGCTGCCTGTGCTATGCTGGAGTTGTTAATGCTTTACTTTTATAAGCACTAACCTAGAGCACATTTTAAAAAAACTCAACCTCCTCGGTGTTAGAGAGAGAGACACTTGCAGGCAGAAGAGCTCTGCACACACTGCATTCATGGCTGGAGACTCCCTCCAAGGAACGCCGCAACACCTCAGCCTGCCAGCTTTGCTATCTTGGCATCTGACTGGGAAATGCAAATACTCAATCTTAATCCTTCATTCCCACACACTGACATGTATCCAAGGGGAACTTCTGTGAATGTTGTTGTTATTTCCATATAACTTCAGCTGCTGCTTTGCTTCCCAGAACCTCCCCACCATGTGTCTCAGTGCAGTGTTTTCCAGGTCTTTCGGATTTGTTTCCCTAATGGAAGGCAGGCTTTAGTGTGCATGTCCTTATCAGAAATCTGGGCAAGGGAGTGGAGGGCACCCTCAGTGAGCTCACAGGTGACACTAGGCTGGGTAGGAGTGTTCATCTGCTGGAGGGCAGGAAGGCTCTGCAGAGGGATCTGGACAGGCTGAGGCCACTTGGGTGAGGTTCAACAAGGTTGGAAGGACCTTGTAGCCAGATGGGGGTTGGTCTCTTCTCCCAAGTAACAAGCAAATAGCGCAAGAGCAAATGGCCTCAGGTTGCACCAGGGGAGATTTAGGTTGAATATTAGGGAAAACTTCAAGGAAAGTGTCATCAAGCATTGGAACAGGCTGCTCAAGCAGATGGTGGAATTGCCATCCGTGGAGATTATCCAAAGGATGTGTAGATGTCGTACTTTGGAACATAATTTAGAGGTGGACTTGGCACTGATGGGTTAAAAGTTGGACTTGACTTTAGGGGTCTTCTCCAGCCTAAGTGATTTCATGATTTTCTGTGGAGAACAGGAACAAACCCTGTGATTGGAGTGCGTGGGACTGTTTTTAAGGCTCTTCTCTTTCCAATCCCCCTCCAACAAACCCTTCCACAGATTTTTTGATTCCTCACTAAATCCTTTAAATAATGTGATAATAAAAAATCCCCCTTCTAATACACATTTTGTTTTGAAACCCACTAAATCTACAACTAACTCTATTTGGTTTGTTGGCTTAAGAATCACAGGGAAAATATAAGTAGAAGCCTTGGGCCAGGACTCTGGACTCTGACTATGACTAGAGAAAGAACAAATGATGTGTAATGGTGTTTTCCTGACCTCTCCTCTGTTTTTAGAAACATGAAAAATTTCATCTGGCTATTGCTAATGTTAGAAAGTTGTGTAAAAATTAGAGTATAATGAAGACAAATTTTAAAGTGGTGTCTGCTGCAGTTCTTAGGTTTGTTCTCTCAATTGCCTCCTGCTTAGAGAGCAGCTGAAAAATCCAAGTCCTTTTTCCAACATGTCAAAACCAACTTTTTCAAAGGATTCAGTAGCTGTGCCAAAGCACCTTGCCTATTTGTAAGCAAATGCATAGGGTTGGGACTGTCTCTGCCAGGGCCAGCATTCACACATGCAGCTGGCTCTATTAAATCAATTTGATGAATTACTATATACCTCCTAATTTTTCAACAGGCAAGTTCCTGCTATTTCTTGCCTGCACAAGATTAAACGGGCTTTCACATTACGTACCCTGTTATAAGACTCTGTCTGGAGTAGGTCTGGGTGTGCAATGACTGCTCCTGGAAGGGTTTGGGGATTTGGCATTACTGTCGGGCTTCTTACACGAGGCTGCAGGGAATGCAGGTGTATGAAAGCCATGTCAGCATCTGTGATGGAGGATACCTCGTGATAACAAGGATGCCACCTATGCCACTTATTCCGGTTCTTCAGAGGCGTTGACTTATTTAGTTTGGGATTTTGAGGTGGTTTTCTTGCTGTTTAAACATATTCTTTGAGTGAAGTGCCTGCCAAGAAAATGCCTGGAGAAGGGAAAAGATTAACCCAAGGTGGACTGACTTGGTGGGTCAGGGAAAGCTGGATGGCATCAGAACATCCCTATGGCTGGTGAGGCACGAGCCTCAGGATTTCCAAGCGTGTGTTTTCGAGCACCTGCACTGTGGTGTAACAATGCCACAATTTATTCAGCCCTGCTCTGTGACAGAACTGCATGTGGCTGAATAATGTGCAGCCAGGGGCTGAAAGCAGCTGGATCCTAGATACAGGTGATGGGAATGCACATTGCCAAGAGAGGCTTTAGTTCCAATGTATCCTCACTAAGAGTATTTTCTGCATCCTCTGGGTGTCTCTTGATGCTGTTATATCACCAGGCTCTGCTGGAAGTGGTAAGGATGGAAGAATTTTACTTTTTCTCTCCACTCTAAGGTGTGGTATCAATGTTTGTTGTGGCTGTGAGCAGAAGTTTGCATGTGTATTACTCCTTGGGCCAGATTCTGATCCTATTTATGTAGGTATAAAACTGCTGTGTTGTTTCATCTGTGTTAGGGAAGTTCCAGCCTCTCTGGCTGTTTTTAGGTTTTGGTTCTGCTTGGCTTTTTGGTTGGTTTTTTTCTTCCTTTAATCACTTTCCTTGCTGAGAGGGGAGAACTCCATGGGAAGTCATCCAGCAAACCTTTAAAATAGACTTTTAGTGTGGGTTTGGTTTTGGTTTTGGTTTTTTTAACTCTTGCTCAAACTTTTAAATATGTGAATTGTCTCTGTGAATTCTGAGCGCCTCTGAAACCTGCCAGCCAAGCCTAAATCGTGCAGGAGGTGTGGCCACATTTGTGTTCTCAGAGCTCTCTGGCACAGACACCTGGTACACCTGTGTCTCCTGCTAGTTTCAGTACTGTCATAACTTCACCCCTCATGCCTGTTTCTCTGGTACCTCCTGTTTTTCCCAAGGTGATCTTCTAAAAATAGAATCTGTTACAGATTTTCACTCCCCCACACCCACCTTGAGGACAATAATTACCAATGAGATGGTTTTAATACTGCTGAAAGAAGGAGGGTGATGCATTCTGCTTTGCTCTTTGAGGCTTTTTTTTTTTTTCTGGCAAGGAAAAAAATGCACAAATTGCTTAGTAATTTCATTAGGTGACAAATGTAAAGTCAGATTACTTAAGCTTGAGTATTTAAACATTTGATAAATCACGGGTTATCTGAAGAATAAAATTATAATGTTTTGGCACCAACAGAATTCCATGCAAAGGTCTCAATCTGAATAGAAAATCTCTTAATTTCCTTAATTGTTGTTAAACTGGTGGAGATAGCTGTGGTATCTGTGGTGCCCACCTGTCCAGAAACCAAAGCCATGCTCAACCAAGGTGAGCAGAGCTGCTTTGGATGATGCAGTTATCTGTGAGCAGCCAGAAATGAAAACATTTAAAGCATTCATAAGATGGAAAAAAAATCTCTAAAATGGAAAAAAAAAATTGAATGAAAGCATATAAGGGTTTGAGTGGATGATGTTGACTTTACTGTCCTCTAAACTATGTGTACAGGAGCCCAGAGCTTATTGCCATATAAACCAAGAGAAATAAAAGGGAAGCTGTCTCTACAGGCTACATGATGGAACTGGTGAGCTGCTGCCATAGCAGGGCACTCTGTGTGTGATAATTGCCTACACATGGAAATGCTGTGTAGGGGAATCATTGCTGGCACTGTCACAGGCTGGCAAACTAAACTGTTTGGTGGGAGGATAAGAATCTACTACAGATCTTTAAAATCACCCTCATTGTGATCTCCTCCTGATCGAACATTACTTTCTCCATTGTGAGTATAAGCATAGCACATTTCCCAAATGATCTCTTAAAATAAAACTAGATTGCTGCATGAGAGACCAAGTCAGCACAACCAGTGAATGTACAGTTCTACTACCCAGAGCTCAGATTGAAATGGGAACAGTGATGGTGCTTCAGGTTTTACAGCCACCTCTGTGCTCGACTTTGACAATTATTTATTACCAGTAATATTGTGCTTTGTAAACTTATACAGTTTACAAAGTTAAGTTTACAGTATACTTCATACAGTGCTTTATGAAGTGAGACATGTTTCCTATTTTAAAGATCTTTTAATCTTGTGGGCTGATAAGGGGTGCAGATTATCCCTTGGATGTTCATAAATAGCATTAGCACTAAGAGTTTTATTAGTGCTGGGTCCTTTCAAGCGTGTGGCTTTTTCTTAACAACACTTCCCTAGTCAGGTGCCAAAATAAGGATTTCCACACCATGATGTTCCAGGCTGGAATAATGTGGGCATTCTTTGGTTTTGCTTGTAGTGAAAGAGGAAAACCCAAGCAGAGTCCCAGCACAGTGGCTGTTGCTCTGCATGGGTTTAATCCACAGCCTTTGCTCGCCTCTCTGAGACTACAAATCTGGAGTTTGGGGGATGGCAGCAGAGAGCAGGCTCGGGAGCTTTGTGTGTGTGTTTGCTTGCGCGTGTTTTAAATAAACAAACAATGCAACAGCAACTTCAACAAATTGTGAGTGGTGCTAATTTGTTATAGTGCTGTCTTGCCTTCTGGCAGTGTTGATTTAGGAGAAGCTGAGCAGACTGGAACGGATGCAGGGAGCTGCCGGTTCTCTTGCTCTGGGATGTGGATATGGTTCAGCACGAAATACTTTTAAGGGTCCTGTCCTGAGGAGCTTTCAGATTACAGGGTAAAGCACATACATAGGCTGTCAATCCCCTTTTGAAAACCAAATCTTAGGCAGAAGTACCTTCCCCCCTGCCTTGCTCCACCCCTTCTACTTTTTTAAAATGAAGAGAAGTTTTAGGTCTTAATTCATGGTAAAAGCCTGTAATTTGTGTACTTTGAGGACTGCCAGGAAATCCTTGACCTTGACAAGAATAGTGAGTAGGGAAGGAAAGGAGGAAGATCCTGTGCTTTGGACTGTAGCGAAGTTTTCAACACCCCATGACCTTGCTGGGCTGCCTTTCATAACGTGCCTGGGGCTGTAATCCCCCAGGCTGAGAAGCTGTGTCAGGGAGGGCTGGCCAAACGTGCCTGAGTTATCTGCAGCCCTGGACCACTGCTGTGCAGGGCTGCAGGACAAAGCCAGCAGGATGGGAGCCTTGCTGGGAAGAGATGGATTTTGGAAACATTCATAGAGTGACCTCCCTGCAGTCTGTGAGCTGAGTTTAAATAATGCTTGAGGTCTCAAGTGAAGAAGACAGAGGAATAAACAGTCAAAATAAGTAGTAGGGGTTGAGGAAAAGGAGCCAAATAAATGAAGAATTCTGAAAGTGAATAAACTCTGCTTTTCCCATTAGATCATCTTCAGCTTGGAGAGATTTGAATGCAGTACAGGCAGTTTTCAGAACTTTGAGTCTGTTAGGCCTTCTGCTTTTACAAGCAATAGTGGCTTTCTGGCCTCCTCTCATTTGCCAGGCTCAGATGTGCTGAGACTTCTTGGTGGCTGCAAAGGACCAAATACAACGGGTTCAGGGTGATCAGTTAAGCATCTGACTCGGAGGGATGTTTGGTAGGCAGTACAGTCTTAATACTGCCAGGACCAACTCTTACAGTAGTTTGCTTGAAAGACTTCACCAAAGTGAAACTTAAACCCAAAGATTTCTTTGCTACAGGGCTGAGTGTATGGTTTTTGGGGAAGTGTATGAGTTTTTGGGGAAAAGCAAAGAAAAAACATGTGGATAAGTGCCGTATTTAAGGGACCATTTATATTAAGAGCTGTTACTGGATCTATAGATATGGGTTAAGGGAATGAGATTTTTTATTATTGAAAAAAACCAAGACAGCAGTGCTTGTTTTGTGCTCACTGGTATCTGGCGTATGGTGAGAGAGGTGACATTTTGGTCCAAGACATTTATGACACCCCTCAGCCTGGAAACTTGGTGTTAACTATTGCAAGCTCCTGATATTAGCAGTATGGTGTATGCAGATGCTCCTGTGCAGACTGTTTCTCTCTGCAGAAACGTTTGCTGAGTCCACACAAGAAATGAAAGTAAACCGGCCGATTGGGATGATCTTTATCAAACCTGCTCCCATTTTTCCTAGTACTCTGAGGCTTTGTTTGCTCTAACAAACCATGTAACTAAGGAGTCTGAGTCACAGTCGCTAGTTCCAGCTGCCTGCCTCATCCCTGTCCTGAAGATCCCTCCCCAGTTGCAGGGACAGTTGAAAGGGTCGTGAGTTTGCTCCAGTATTACTGCATTTCACAGCCTGCTATCAGCTTGTACCTGTGGTGATTCAGAGCCTAAAGCAGTGCTGCAGCTGGGAGTGTCCTATAGGACAGTCTTGGTTGGAAGAGGGTCATGACATTCCTCCTCCTCCACAGTGCTGGGTGTGCTCCTGCCCTCAGAGCGACGCTCAGCATGAGGCTGCCACCCCATGCACCCCCTGCCAAGTGGCCTGCCTTACTGAAGGACAGGGCCCAAGACTGGCACTCTCTAGGATTAACTGGGAGGTAGCAACGATCTTTTAGTCATGTCCTAAATTCTTGCATTGTAAAGGGAGAATTCTGTACAGGCTCAGAGGTGGCTGGGAAACAGAAATTTTGCATACCAAAGGGGCCTTTGAGCCACTTCATTCAATATGTTGTTGTTACTTTTGTGCAATAGGGAGTAAATAAATGAACTAAATGAGATTAAGATTGGTCATTGGAGCTGCCTTTACTACTTGGAGTGCAGGTACAACTAAAACTGAGTTTGTTCAGTTATTGTAAGGAAGAGAAGAAGAGCCCAGAGTCTACTGCTGGTCACTAAGTGGTCATGAGCATCTGAAGCTTTGTTTTGTGCCACTGCTCTGTTCCCGAGATCAATTGTGCTCTGCAGATATGCAGGAATTTTTAGTGCCGGGCTCTGGCTGACAAGATCTGCCATGTGCATGCCTCTCCCCTTCTCCTCCCAGCAGAGGTTTTGGTAGTCCTAGTCTCCTGTGCTTCAGCAGTGACAATAAATGTATAATATAGAAGCACTCTGTTTAGGAGTTGGCAGGAAGCTTCATTTCTGACTGCAGTGAGATGTTCTAAGAGTAGGAAACACCTTTTTTTGAAGCAGTTCTCTGCTAAACTCTGCCCTAGAGGGGAAATACAACTATGGGGAAGAGCTCTTGCTTCACAGTAGCAAGAAGCAAATTGATGTAATCTGGGTGGGGAAAACCTCGTGTTTGAGCTGCTGTTCAAGAAATACCTTTACGCAGCATTCAGCCTGTGTTAAACTGAGAATTGCCGGTATTGCTGAGGGTTTTGCAGAGTTGTGATGCTGAGAGATGCAGCCAGAGTTTAGGTTGCTCTAATGCTGCACAGAGTGTGATCTTCTGGAGAGGGCGGAGCTCTGGCCCATTCTGCTTCAAGTGTGGTAGTTAACTGTGGGTTGGCCTGTTCATGCTGGCACTGGTCTGTTCAGACTAGTTCAGCAAATGCTCTTGGCTCAGCACAGCTCAGGTCAGTAGGCAAACAGTTGCTTACATTTCACTTCTTCATTGTATTGACAAGATTTTAAAATCTTCAGCCTACAGTAGTCAAAACAGGGTGATCTGAATACAAAAGACCTATTAGTTCAGTGTGAAAGGGATTTGGTTACAGAGTTGTGGGGATAAGTATGCAGGTAGGAATGATGGGAACACTGTCCTGGGCCTAAGCCCAGCAGATGTTCAGGAAGAATAACTATCTCCTTATACTCTGTCCTTTTCAAGATAACCGGTTCCATTTCTCAGGCCCGTGTCCTCCTTTATGCTCTCTGTCATTCAACATTAAGCATTATAGATATTTTTCATTTGGCCTTTTATCTTTTAAGGTTGATAATCAATAGTATTCTCACTGTTTAAATGTAAGATTTCTATCTCCAGAAACACGGCTGGAGACATGCAGCCATCAATGTCATAAGAGCTATGCACGTGTTTCACTTCACCATGAAGATCTAAAAGCCTGTGTTAAACCCCTGCCAGGCTGCAGGCTTATTTCTGTATTGGTTTTTGGTGGTTTTGAGCTTTTTGTCTGTTTGTTTTCACTGGGGTAGCATCACCACTTGTAGAAAGGAACCTGTACTTAGCATCTACCCTGAGACTCCTCCACGATAATCCCACTGGAGCCGATTAGAGAAACTCCGTGGGAAGGATATGCACTGCAGAGGATACAACCAGCCTGTCAAACCGAGGGAAGCTGTGATATGTGCCTTTCCCTGGCATGGAAAAGATGATGTTGCTTTTTCCTTTGGGCAGGGGAGGGTGGAATTATAGATCTTAAGTTTTGCGACGCTCATACAAGCTGCAGTTCACCATGAATCTACTTGATCTCCAGTCTCCAAGAATGGAGATGAAATTATCAGTGAAGCATCATTATAAATAGGAGTGGGCATACAGTGTCTTCTTCTCCTGCCTTGCACCACAGTATCCAGCCTGGCCCAATGCCATAACATCCCTAGAAGATATTTTCAAAGGCTTGGGAAGTGGGACAGGGAAACTGGGACAACACAGCAGATCAGGTTTGAAGAGTTTCTTCTGCTGCCTGTACTGTGTCGGGAATGAGACCACGAAGCTCTGGCACCAGGCTGTTCTTGTCATAGAGGCATTTCAAAGGGTGATGATATTTCATTGCCTGAATTTCTGGGCAGAAGGAAGCTGGTGCAGACATCCTGGGATCTGCCGGTTTTGGATACATGTGAACTGGTCCTCCTGAAGCTCAGTGCTATTGGGAGTCAGGAACGTAAGTGGCCAGGGAGCATCAGTAAGAAACTTGCAGAGTCCTTCTGTTCTGCTTCTGTCACAGTTCACCAGCTGTGGGGAGATGGGTGGAGGGGAGGTTGTTCTAGCAGTTACATATTTAGGGCAGGTGGCTGTTTTAAAATGTACGTTTCAATTTTGATTGCAGTATTTTAATTGCATTTAACAGCGTCCCTGCTGGTTCTCCATTCTGCATCCGTGCAGCCACGTTCTATTGATGGCCTGTTGTGATTTCAATGGAACATCATGGGATGTACCTGGCACGTCGGGCAGCACTGGATGGAGGTGCCTTTAGCCCAATGTACCTGGCATGGTAAGCGGCAACCAAGTGGTTAATCTGCATTCTACTGCTCATAGTTTCAGCTTGTATAGCAAGGTGTTCCTGCTTTGCTGCAGCCTTGCACTGACTGGAAATCACTTTGCTTTCTTGATTTTAGTGCTTTCATGCACACAGGGCCCCTACCCTTTTCACCCACGGAGATTCCCCTTCCCTGGGAAGTTTGCCATGCAGTAGAGAAGGGCCTAGCCATGTCAGGCTCTCCTTGTTGTTCTAGAACATGAGAGAAGGGACTGGGAAATCATCTCACTCTTTTTCTCTCCCCTTTTTGGGCCAGGAGCTGGTAGCAGTTGAGCAGGTATTGCCCACGTCCCAAATACCCAAACGTTGCCGCACAGAGGTACCAGACAGGTGCTCATGTCCTTAGGCAAAACTGTGCCGTTTCTGCGGGAGTCCTGCAAGAGCTGCCTCGGGGAGCCGGGAGGGCAGTTCTGCCTGGCACTAATTGGAATGTAACAAACTAAACAAGGGCCACTTTCAGTTTGCTGATACGGTATCTGCAAAATGATCCTCCATCCTCCATTTTCCTTCTCTTTTCCATGCCCACACCTGCAAAATCAGCTGCACATCCTGCTCTGTCCTGCATGTTTTCTCTCCCTCCCCCAGCTCTGCAGACCTCTGCCAGAGTAACTTCACATGTTGGTCTTGGCTATTTTAAAGTGCTAAATATTTGTGTGAGAAAAACAAGGGTGCTGCATCCTGTTTTCTGCTTGAGCCATCTTCACAGAGCTTTTGCTGCTCCACCGCCAGTGATGAAAATGCATGTTTGTGCCTCAGCTTCTGAATTCTGCTGTCTACTGCTCGCAGGGGCTGGGGATAGGGAACCATTTGGACTAACAATTCCAACACTTCTCCCCATGCTTCTGCTGTTCTAGAATGTGAATACCTTTAAAAGTCATGGGCTAATGACCTGCCAAGTGCAACTCCTGGGGGCAAGTTAGTGGCTGTGAACCACCCACTACACTGACACCTCTGAGAGTCCTGGTTCTGTTGGGATGTGGGGAAAGGAAGATCAGACGAGCCAGTGAGGAACAGGAAAGCTCTCTTCCCAGTGGGGTTGTTAAGTGCTCAAAAAAGAGTTGGTTCATCTGAAACTGAAGGGTGCAGAAGTCATCTGTTTCAGTTTCACTCAGTTCCAGTAGCAGCTGGACGCAGCATTTTTAATAACATAAATTGGTGGGAGAGAGCAATGTAGGAAGCAGTGGATTTCATTTTGTCTTGTTCTTCTCCATGCTAACCGCTGCAGTGTCTGCTCAGTGCAGCTCAACTGCTTGGGAAGGTGGAGAAATAAGTAAGCAGGCCACTGTCTTTTCCTGGGTCTATTACAACATGCACAATGGACTGATGTTTTAACAGCATCTAATTTGATATATCACATCTAATCTGTTTGTTGGTTTTTATCTGCAGTACTGTTAGCTCACTGTTCAGGTGCTCGGTGTCTAGCCTTCTCATCCAGCTACAAATCCTCTACGTGAAATGAGTGATTCCTTAGATCTGTTTTTGATTGATTCTTTGCTTCACTGGTGTTGCTTCTTAAAAGGTAAACAATATTCATGTGCTGCAATCTATAACTCAGAGATGAAATCAAATAGCATCTCCTGCCAGAGGTTGCTAAGATAACGCATTTAGCATTCATTCAGCAATTACTTTTAGCAAGAGATCTAGTGATATTAAAGAGAATCAAACCTGTAATGAATATGTAGATTTTATACTGTTGAAAGGCATGAAGGGATTTCTCTTCCCCTCTGTTTAGCAATTTCATTTTCTGTGGTGTCCAGAGTCTTTGTGCAAACTGAGAGCAAATGAAGTTTTTCCTGCTGTGTAGTGAGAGCAGCACAGCTCCAGGAGCAGGCTGTGTGTTGTGCACAACCTTGCTGCCCACGGGGTCGCTGTGTGCCCCGGGCTGGGCACAGCAGCTCGCAGTTACCCAGCTCCTGAGGCAATGTTGCTTATTAAGATGCTGTTGGCTCTTAGCTTGCGAAGCTTTGTTTGATGTGTGGCATCTGCTTGCAGCATTACTGTATTCTGTGATTTGTGCCCTGTACTTCTCATGTCTTTGCATGTGCTGTGTCTCAGTGTCATAGACGTGGTGGAGGTAGTGGAGAGCCTTAGTCTTGTTTCATTCCCTCCTTGCATGGGAGTATTTGAGCAGGTTCACTGCTCGGAAAAAAGTGTGTCTTGAATGTGAGGTTACCAGCCTGAATCTGGGAAAAGACCATCACTGCTGCTATTTGTCCAGAGCCTTCTATAATCCTCTTTTAAATGCAAAGGGGTGAAATTTTACACACCACATTTAATGTTTAAAGACTGTAGCCCCAGTGAGACATCTATGTATTCTTGAGATCTGGGGGTTGGGTTTTTTTACTAGAAATGCATCTGAGCCTTTTCTGAACCAGGGCTCCTCTGAACTGGGAGTATGTTTTTTTCTGGTGGTTTTTTGTTTTTTGTTTTTTTTTTTGTTTTTTTGTTTTTTTTTTTTCAGAAAACAGAAAAGGAAGAGTTATTAAAAATGATACTGAAATACAAGAAGTATAAACCCACTATGATTTTTAGGGCTTTGGGGGGTTGTGGTGATTTTATTCAAATGTTATGGTTTGTTAAGAGAGATTCTCTGCAAACTAATGGATAGCAAGGCCCTTCTAAGGCTGCACCTGCCATTTGTTAGGGCAGATAACTTTTAGACAGGATTTAAACTCACAGTTGTCCTTGGTCCCATGCTTTCAGCTAGAAGTGAGGTTCTAGGAACACTGTAAGTTGAGGAATAATGCCTGCTTCTCTTTTGCTAACAACTTTTCCAACACACCTTTCTTCCTTCACCTCTGAAACGCATCATTGTCAAAGAAGGGTTTGTAACTGGCCACCTCTGGAAAATATCTGGACTGGATTTATTTTTGGTGAGGACTGCACAAGATACACAAGGCAGGTTGCTATACAAAGGGACGTCAGCCAAAGGAGTGTTCTCTGAGCCATACTCCTGTCCTGGTCAAAGCCCTTGGTGGGCAATTCTGACAGCACTTTAAACACAGCACTCTAAGCTTGCTTGAAGGTTTTGCTGCCTTGATTCATTACATTCATTTTTTGGGGGTTGTTAAATCCACATTAGACTTCAGCTAACAAATTCAAATTTGATAGGCAGGGTTATACTGCCTATACCTGACCACTGCTTTTAAAATCTACTGAAGGTAATAGCCTACCTTTAAACATATGGCCTACTGAACATGAACAGTTCTGTAAAATATGACATGTGAGATAAATAGAGGTAATTTAAACAACTTGTACTATGCTGGTTTTTATGCTGCAGAACATACTGAAGTTTAATAACAACATTATCTTTCTTATGAAGGTCAGTAGCAGAATTACAATTCTAACTCTGTTTTCAGGGCTTTCTCTGCAGGCTCATAACCTCGTTTCAATATCATTTAAGGCAGAAAGAATAAAAGTAAAACGCTAAAAATATTCTGCATTAATAGCTGTTGCAAGCCTTAAGGCTTCGACAACTCGTATACAGCAATTTCTAGACCTCTGTTTTAAGCGCCACACCAATGGGAAATAAGCCCACTTTTACTTCAGTAACATATTATTATTATTACTACTAGTAGTACTACTTTGTTTAGGCAGAAAATACTGGCTGTACTGTTTCCCCTCCTTTCCCACATTTGTCCTTCACGGAACACTTAAAAATCATACCCAGGGATTTTGTGTGTTATGTGCATGGAAAAGCACCATTATGTTTGTAGTGAAATCGTAGTCCTAGGCTGTCTCTTGCTATCTTGAGCAGGATGCATTTCTATATAGAGATGCTGTTAAGCTGCAAGCCGTGTTTTTGTCCTCCCCTATCGATGTATCTCAGTGACCCAGAAGTAAGGGCTCTTACTGGCCTGGCTAGATAAAAGTGGGTATTTTGTGCCTCTGTGCTGCTGCTTCTTCTCTCTAATCAGCAACTCTGGAAGCAAGCCACTAGAACCAGACACACTGCCTCTGTGCTGCAACTCTGATGTGACTAATCCCATCAAAACTTGGTTTTAAAGTGCTCAACACTGCTCAGCGGAGGTAGCCCCTGCCCTGTTACATTTTTCTGATTCTGCAGGGTGAGTTTCTATTACAGAAACAGTATAGGTGGAACTAGCACCATGGCAAGCCTGTACTTCCTCCTTTTGGTTGCCATCCCTTCTAAAGCCATTGAGCTCTGGAAACAACATCCATGAGCACAAAGACACCTTGGTGGATCCACCAAGTCTTCTTGGGTTGTCATCCATTGCTGAAACAAAATGAAACAGAAAAGCAGAGCAGCCTTTTTTGCTGTGGGTCAGGGGTGATGAGCCAGAGGTGTCTGTGTTGATGCTAAATTAGGTGCTGCTGCACTGAAGAGCCACTAAAAAATTCCACCAAAAGCATAAGCAAGCACCAGGCTGACCAGAAAAACAAGTGAAGAGCTGTGTCCTGTGGAAGAATGGAGGCACCTGCTTGGCAGATCTGTGGGGAAAAGTACCAGGGGAGTCAGGCAACAATGCTGGAGGAAGTATTGCATTTGTTTACTTTTTGGTAGCTTTTTTTCATAAAGCAAAACTTCTCTGCTGTGCAGAAATGGATGATGTAAATTTACCACCTTTCTGCCAAATTACATCTTTCTATTTATCACCAGGTAATAAGAATCAGGTTTGAGGAAAGCAATTTTTCATGCTAACACCATCACTCCTTATTTCTTTTTGCTGTGTACCTATACTTGGCACAGCGGAAACATAGTGCAGTCTAATGCTTCAACATTTGAACTCTGATAGGACCAAGCGTGGTAGTGGGACTCACAAACAATAAATAATTAACTGGTGATGATTTTAAGAGAAAACTTAAGCTGTTCATTTCTCTGCATTTATGGCTTGCTTCTCCTTCAATAAGAAAAATGTTTCAGTATTATGATGAACTGGGAAAGGAAGAAAGGAAGTTGAGGGCTAAATGGTGGTGGTTGTAAATTTGGTATTTAATTCCTTCTTTTGAACCTCAGAAACTATTTTAAATCAACTTCAACAGATAAATGCAAGTAATAGTTGGCACTTTCAAACAAACAAACAAACGCATGCACAAAAAATCAACAAGAAAAAAAAAAGTAAAATTGATCTTGGATTCCCAAACGCAGCCCCAGATTGAATTCTGGGTTTTATGAATTGTAATATCTACAAAATGTGCAACTCCAGTTGGTTCTGATATATCTCAGACTGGGTGTTTCCTACAGTCCATACTACTGGGAAGGCCAATAAAAATATCTAAACTAAAATACATCATGACTACTGTTTGTGAAATGCATGAACTATATGCAGGTAACCACAATTTTCCTCTCTTTACAGTATTTCAGGATAGAGAAAATGTGACTTGAGATATGTTACTTGACTCTATTATTTTAAACAAAATTCTTTTAAAATTAAAGACAAGAAAATTAACTTGGGGAAAATGTTTCAGAATTATCAAGACATGTGGTGACATTTAGCTAGCTCAGCATCCTGAATTTCAACCAGTTGAGGGTTGATTCTAATCCTACGTGTCAATGGATTGGGATAAGGAGGGGAGTGGCTTTTAAGGCATATTTTCATACTCCTAAGGAGACTTCCCATTCACACCTCAGTGTGAGTAATTCCATCTTCAATGAATTTAGTTGCTACATGTCATTTTCTCAACCCCAGAGCAGCTGGGTGTTATAAGACTCCAACAAGTAACAGCCAAGAAACAAACTACATGTTAAAGCAGGGAAGCTGCAGCTTATGCTAATTATTTTTCATGCTCAGATATGCAAATGACAGTGAAGTAGATGCTTCTCTTTCCTTCCTCTTTTTCTTGCTTCTCATCATTTCTTCAAGTCTGTGTCAGGAGAGAACAGCTTTCCCCTGTACCTAACAATTGCTTTCATGCTGGTATCTTTCGAATAGTGATTCCAGCCAATGACGATTGCTTCTGTAAAAAGATAATTACAAATCTGATTTTTGAAAGACTTAAGTCTTAGCAGAGAAATATTTCGCTCTGTATTCCCAGCAGGATCACAGCTTCCACAGCTCAGTGTACTCAGATCTCCCTAGTCAGTGTCAAGCCTTACATAGACTGCACTGTGTTAAACCAGTCTATTAAATGTAACCTGTCCTAGTGGAAACAGCAAACTCACAGCTTTCATCCTCCTGTTTTGCAGGTGGTAAGGTGATAGTGAGAGGAAGAGAAGGTGGAGATGGAACTGCCAAATCATGCCAAACAACTGCTACTGCAGCTGAACCAGCAACGAGCCAAAGGTTTCCTCTGTGATGTGATCATTGTAGTAGAAAATGCCCTGTTTCGTGCCCATAAGAACATCCTGGCAGCCAGCAGCATGTATTTCAAATCCCTTGTCCTGCATGACAACCTGATAAACTTAGACACCGACATGGTGAACCCCACCGTGTTCCGGCAGATCTTGGACTTTATTTATACTGGTAAGCTCTTAACGACTGACCAGCCTGGTGAACAGAACTTTAATGCTCTCCTCACCGCAGCAAGCTACCTCCAACTGCACGACCTGGCAGCTCTCTGCAGAAAGAAGCTGAAGCGGAACGGCAAGTCCTTTGCTGGCAAGGCCGGTGGCCTTGGTGTTGGGAGATCTGCCAGGAGTCAGAGACTTTCCACTGCTTCAGTCATCCAAGCTCGCTATTCAGGGTCAAATGAGGGGTTGAAGGGCTCGCACTCAAAGGAGCTGTCAAAGGGAAAGCTCTCTGATGACGAGGTCTTCATCAGCAGCTCCAACCAAGAGAACTGTCACTCCTTAAGCAGGGGAACCAGCAAGAACGGCGGTGGGAGCAGCAGTGCGAATGGGAGCACCGGTGACCAGGAGCTAGGCCTCGACCTGTCCAAAAAAAGCCCCTCGCTCCCTGTGGCAGCCTCCCACGAGGACACGCAGCACAGCGAAAGCCAGCACGGCTCTCCCCAATCTGCCTCAGCCCCTGCAGCCAACAGTGCCTCATCGTTCGACGAGTCTGGCGTCGGAGCCCCCCACAGCATGGCGGACAGCAGCGACCCCATGGAGATGGATCTGAGCGAGGAGTGCCACCACTCACTGACAGAGAGCAGCCAGCGCAAGGGCCTCCGGCACTCGTCCCGCAAGAAGGAGTGGATCAAGAAAGACAATGCCTTTGACCGAAAGGAAGGGGGCAAAGACAGGGACGAGGGTGAAGGGCTGCCCAATGGTATCCTGCTGGGGCCCTTGTCCAAGTCCGTGGAGAGGAGTCTGGCCGGGGCCTACGGGGCAGACCTGCCCTACCCATGTAAGGAGGAGGTAGAAAACGGTAAGGAGAACAGTGACGACAGCGGCCAGAGCGAGAGTGAGAGCGGCGGCCATACCAGTGCCAACTATGTCTACCGGCAGGAGGGCTTTGAGCCAGTGGCCTATGGTGACAACCTGTACGTCTGTATCCCCTGTGGCAAAGGCTTCCCGAGCTCCGAGCAGCTCAATGCCCACGTGGAAACGCACACCGAGGAAGACCTTTACATCAAGGAGGAAGGCACATACGGCAGCAAGGATGAAGCTGAGGATTTGTCCAACCCCAATCAGTCCTACGCTGCGGAGTCCCGGCCCTTCAAGTGTTCAGTGTGTGAGAAGAGCTACAAGGATCCAGCCACGCTGCGGCAGCATGAGAAGACTCACTGGCTGACGCGGCCCTTCCCTTGCAACATCTGCGGCAAGATGTTCACGCAGCGGGGCACCATGACACGGCACATGCGCAGCCACTTGGGGCTCAAGCCCTTTGCTTGCGAGGAATGTGGGATGCGCTTTACCCGGCAGTACCGACTAACAGAGCATATGCGTGTCCACTCAGGAGAAAAACCTTACGAATGTCAACTGTGTGGTGGGAAATTCACCCAGCAGCGCAATCTGATCAGCCACCTGCGAATGCATACCTCTCCCACATAAGCCAAAGACTCCAGAATGAGCTTCAAGCCCATCCGCAGTGATTTACCTTTCTGTAGACTTGCTGCTTAAAAAAAAAGAAAAACGAAAAAAAAAACAAACAAAAAAGGGGGCAACTCCCCATACTCTGTTCAGTCATGAGAGGCCTAAACAAATGTAGCTTTAACATTTAAAAACAAAGTTCCTTTTTTTTTCCCCCTTTTTTTTAAAAAAAGAAAGGTCCACAGCCAAGCTGATGCATTTAGTCCTAGTCTCCCTTCAAATTTTGATGACCTGGCAAGAAATGCCTCTTCTTTTTGCACACATCGACTTCATTGCCATATTGCTCATCTGAAGCAGGTAGGGGGACCTTGGGGAACTTTCAGCCTCTGCTGGCTCCCCCCTCTCTGCCTCATTCTGTGTTCCTGTCGCTGTACTCACCTCCTCTCTTAAAACCAAACTCAGTCGGGGTATTTCTTGCCATTAAAAAGAAAACAAAGTACACCTTTTCAGTGGCCTAAGTAGCTGTGAAATAACAGCATTGTCAAGTGCAGAAGCTGTGTCTGTGGACCATGTCACAGGGTTGGCAGCCCCTCCAGAGACTGTGGGAAAGCCGCAGCAGTGGTGGAGCCCACCCCCGTCCCCTGGGCTGGTGATGGTGGGGGGAGCAGCTCCCAGGGCTGCACCAGCCCCAGTACTTCACTTAAAGAAATGGCGAAGCCTCCCTTACCATCCCTCCCCATTTGGGTTTTGATCTTTGTCCTTGGCACACATTACCACGTGCCGCCTTCTCCCATAAAACACACAAACCTCTTTTGCCTTACCCATGACTGAACAGGGACTGGATGCCCTGGGAATTTCTTTCAGTGAGCAGGGGGTCGTCTTTACTTTTCTAGTAGTTTCGTATGAATATTCTTTGCTTAGAGGTACTTGTTTTATTAAAGGAAAAAACCATTGTAACGTTTATGTGAATGTTTGAACTGGAAGGTCTGAGGTTAATTCTAGGGTGGGTGGGTGGGGAGGGGGTTTGATGTAGGCTGGACTTGCTACAAGTTCCATAGGTACTTTTTTATTATTTTTTTATTTTATTTTTTGTGTGTGTGTATGTTTTTAGCTTTCCTCCCTCACTAAAGAGCAAGTCTGTGTGGACAGACTTGTTACCTTTGCTACCTCTTGAATTCATGAGAACAATAAGATGGTTAGTGAAAGATTAGGCATTTTTTTTCTTTTATTGTAAGTAATTAAATGTATAAAAGTAGAAGCTAAATTAAAGTTAAGGGATTTTTACCACCCCGTCCTTCCATCAAAAGTCAACTAGAGAAATGTTAAAGCAAAGCTTGGCCAAAGACAAAGCAAAAAAATACACTGAGCTAGAGGCTGTGCTGGCTGCTCGGACTGGCTCAATTCGCAGTCTCTTGGCTGTCTGTAGTCACTTTTAGATAAAAGCAGAAAATTTCTCTGAGCTTTTTGGGCCCTTTCCAGCTTTGTTTAGTGAGTCTGGATACTATGGGGAGGGGAAAATGTCCCCCTCATCTTCCACTCCCCCAGCACATCTGGGTCAGTCTGTAAACACCTGGCAGGACAGAGGGTGAGGGCATAGCAGCCTATAATTTACTAGAATCCAGAGTGCAATAAGGTGGGGGAGAGGAGGAGAAAGCAAACCAAAGTGTTTCATATCCTCCCTTTTAGACAATTTAACACACGCACACAAAAAAAAAAAAAAAAGAGAAAAATGAAAAGAAAAAGAAACAAAATGTTCTTGCAACATCTGCCTAAGACATCACAGCCAACAGCTGCTATTGGTTTAGGAGAGAAGACAGAGAACTTTGCCCACCGATTCTTGGCCCCCTTGACTTTGTTGGCGTGACCTTGTGGAAAGCTATGGCTTATTTCAAGCCTCCCGTGACTGTGGTGGTAAAAATTCACAGCCAGTAGAATCATCCCTTCTGAAATGACTAAGGTTTACACTTGCAGTTTTTCATTTGTTGGTTTTTGGTGTTTTGGTTTTTTTTTTTTTTCACTCAAACCAGTATAGTCTCTATGCGTAAGTTTTACCAAACCTCACGTTTTGTCTTTTTTTTTTTAAAAAAAAAAACAAAACAAACAATTTTTAAAGTTTTGACCAAAAAAGAAAAAAAAAAAAAAAGAAAACAGTGAGCATGTTTGACTAAAACAAAGAAATATAAGCTTCATTTTCTATTGGGGCCTTTTTGCCTTTTTTTTTTTGTTTGTTTGTTTTGTTTTGTTTTGTTTTAAGGTAGACTAGTCCATGAGAAGTTTTTGGGTCAACGGAATGAACTGAGGAAACTGGAATCCAGGCTCCAAGCAATAGACAACCCGCAGGCGCTGAGCCTTGGCCTGGTGTCACGGTACAGGGAACACTCGCCCCTCTCCAGCCGCTCCCGTGTGCTTCTCCCGGTGCCATTGTCCGCTTGCTCCCGGGCGCCTGCGGGCCCTGGAGCGCGGGAGAGGTGCACGGACTTTTGGTTTTGTCTAATTGTGCTGAGACGCGCTGTTTTCTTTTCGGGGCTTAACTGGGCTTTTAGCGTCTTTAGCACTTCCATATTTTTGAATATATATTGTATTATTTTTTCCTCTATTCCCCCTGAGGATGTCCTCAAAAACAATCTTTGGGGAGGACAGGGAAGGCCGTGCCATCTGCCTTGTTTTCAGAGCGAATCTGAGCAGAGCCCAGGGACAGCTGTGCAAGATGAGTTCCTCGGCACTTTCACCCCGCCTTTACCTCCCGTGCAGCCGGACCCCGCTTCCCCAGGCGGCTTTAGCTCCTTAGCGCGGGCTGCGGCCGGGCTGGGCGCTGCCCGTGCTGCGGGGTGTGGGTGCGGCTCTGCCCCTCCCCTGTGCCCGTGCTGTGGCTGGGGACGGCGCCGGAGCTGCCAGAAGCCACTTGGCTGTCGCTGGGAGCAGGGAGCAGGGAGCCGAGGCCGGGAGCGGCCCAAGGCACGAGGCAGCGCCGCACCGAGCTCCTCAGCCGGCAGAGCCCTGCTGCCTCTCTTGATTCCATTTTCACGTGTGCGTGGGTGATGTAGCTTCTCCCCCTGCCCCAGGCCCCCTCTTCATTTGTTTCTTAAGCCTTGAGGATTATGTTGAACTTTCAGGACCCAATGCTATTTTTTAAAAACTTTTTTGGAGCATTTTTTTTTCTTTTTTTCTTTTTTTTTTTTTATCCCCTCCCCAGCACTTAAACAGTACGACATAAAGTCTGTGTACAGCAAGAGTATTGTACAAAAGGAAATTATGTTCTTTTTTCAAATAGCTGTGTAAAGTTGTGTTCCATAGACTGAGTATAAACAACATTTTCCAAATTGTGACAGTAATAATGAATAACTAATAATACTCAAAACTTCAGGGACTGTTTCAGGCCTGCTTGGGGCCTAAACACTCAACTGCATTTGTACGACATAGTATTGTATCAACATTTTTCTGTATTTTAATGAGAAAGCAAAACACTAGTTTCATATTTAAGATTTTAAGAGTTTTAGGGTCGGGGGGGAGGGAGTTGCATTTTTGGTTTGTTTTTTTTTTTTATTTTGAATTTTTTTTTTAAATACACAAAGAGCCTCAAGAGGAATAAAACAATTTAAAAGGAGACAAAAAAAAAAAAAGAAAAAAAAAAGAAAAAAAAAGAGAAAACCACAAAAAGAAGAAAAAAAAGAAAAAAAAGAGGCCAGGCAGCTTAAGTATATGCTTTAGTCACTTAGTTCCAGAATGTTTTCGGAATAACAGGAAAAAAAAAGATAAAATAGCAAAAGTTGTATAAAAGAATAAAGAAGCTCATACCCAAATTCACAAAACTATTTTTTAAACCAAAGCACATTTGAATGAGTATGGAACCTCACTTGGCTCAGAAAAGTACTAATATATTTATCTCATTGTTTACATAAACTTTTACAGTTTCAGACCTCAACAGATCTAGGGGCCAGTCAAAATTAATCTTTGCTTTTTCCATTGGTTTGTCTCTGAAGGCTGTGCAGTGTTCCTCAGCTTGGGAGGGGGGATCTGTGTCCCAGCCTGCATTCCAGCACTGCTCGAGGAGGGTGGGGAGAGGGTGGGCAATTAGAAATATGGCATGTAGAATTTTTTTTGTCTTCAATCCATGAGAGATGTTGCTGGGAGTGAGACCCAGGCACTATTGTAGAGGCATTCCAGCCTACCTCGTCCTCAGAGGAGTCTGAGGGAACCAAGAGGGCAAAGGGAGATGCAAGAAGCTCTAGAGATAAAAAAGGATGATAGATGTTGGGAGCTGCTGTACCCAGCACATCTCCTTAACGTTAGCCATGGGGAGCTGGACTGTTTTCCAGTCCTTTACTGCAAAACTTCCAAAAACAAATTCCTGGCAAAAAACAAACAAACAAACAGCCCCAAAGGCCCAGCTCAGTGCGCTTGGGGGTGCTAGCAGGAGCCACAAAGATCACAGAAGACACCAAAGAGCTCTTGACACGCAGCTTCTGTGAGGCTTTGCGGCCGCTGCCGCGGCAGAGCCCAGCCCTGCTCGGGGGCACCGAGCGGCCCGTCCTGTGCCGGCTGCGCTCTCCGCGCCCCTGAGCCCCTCATGGAACCTGCATTGATTCACTGCGCACCTCACAGTCCTCCACAAAGAGCCCAACCAAAACTCCTAAGGCTGCCCAGGTGGAAACCTAAGCCGGTCTGCATGGTAGAACAGTTTAAAGATGACCAATGAGGATGGTTTGCTAAAATACCGCTGAAGCCAAAAATGAAAAGGTTTAAGAAAGCTCCCCATCATTAGTCATGACCCTTTGTAGCTTTTACCTTCTACACCAAAGCCACCTCAAACATTTGAGGGGGGGCTGATGGAAAATGAAATATTAATTTTGCCTGGTCTTAATATCTAACAAAGATGGTGCAAACACTATTTGACAGTGTTGTTTTTGTATCAATATGTATGTGCAGTAATGAATGTATTTATTTCTCAGATTCTGTATGCACAGTTTTGCAATGTAATTCAGAAAGTTGCAAACACAAAGATGTGTCCGCAGGGTCTTCTCTACAGGATTTCAAAAAAATGAAAAAAATATATTAAAAAAAAAAGAAAAAAAAAGAAAAAAGGAATCTCAGAGACTCAGCATAGCCATAAACCATAACCTGTGAAGACAATACAAAGACTGGACTTTTGTAGCTTTGCATAGAAGAGGAATTTATGTTTTGCTGTATTTAAATGTTTCAATTTACAGTGTCGCTCTTTTAAGATTCCTGTTTTGGTTTTGTTTTTGTTTTCCTCTCTCTCTTGTGTGTGGAAAGCATTGTTTTCAAGCAGTGCAGGTTCAAAGTCTGGGTTAGCAGTATTTTACCATGTTGCTTCAGTTCTGAAAAGCAGGAATATGGGTCTTGACCAGAGAAACATCCAGTGCACTTAGTGAAACAAAATTAAATCTGAGGTGACTGCTGGCAAAATCCAGAGAAGGTAAAAGTCACTTGAGGAATAGTTGTGTGCTTCTGATTGCAGCTTGTGACTGTGACGAGTCTGTTGTCCTTCCTGAAGGACAGGATGTAGCTTCTTTTTTGAAGTCCCCCTCATCCCTCACTTAGTGTTTACTGTGATAGCAATAAGGATCTCCAAAGTGGGGAGTGGAGGCCTAGGATGGGCAGAGGAAGCTCCGTGCCAAACCCCACAGCCTGTGTGCCATCTCATGGTGGGCCTTGCAAACGGTACTGAAGCAGCAGGTTTGTCACAGCTCAGAGGGCTTGAGCCCCCTGGGAAAAGCTGTGCTTTACAAAGCCTCTTGTTCCAGTGTTGGTGGAGTCAGCACCTACTACAGCCTTACAAATTAGCATGAAGAAAGGATGTTTGCTGATTGCTGGATATTTGCCAAATTCTGAAACCTTTCCAATCAGCAGTGCTGGAGTTAAGGGAAAAGCAAATAAAAAAAACAAAGAGACAAAACCTCCCTACGTTTTAAGTGGGTTTAAGAGGCTCTAGGTAGCAAACATCGAGCTGTCCCCAGACAGCAGAAATGCTCATCATTGAGATGGCACGTTTGGATAAACATTTGTTTAAGCAAGAATTTAAAATCTAAATGAACCCAGAGCTGTAATTCTGGAATAATTAAATAAACTTTTGGCTTTTTTTAGTTTTTGTTTAAATAATTGTTTGCTCAACATCAGTAAAGTCTCTCCATTTACTGTAAAATCCTTTCTTTTTATAAGCTTATTCTTGCACTCCAGAACTGGCCATATTCTTGAAAAAGAAACTTTAGGGGTTGCTTTCAATAGCTGAAGGTAGCCTTTTGCAGTGTTCTAAGTCCCATGGTACTTTATGGTCCTGATTTTAGTGCAGGAGACAAGCAGGCAAAAGGAAATGCTGTTTCTCAGCCCCTTTCCACTCCTTGTATTTTGCATTTTTTCAGAATAGGGTAAGAAATTTCACCTTTGATTATTTCCTGTTAGACTCGCTAAATTTGCTGCTTTCCTTGCAAAAGGAAAAGATTTGGGAACCCTTGTGAGGCAGTTCTAGCTCTGCTGTAAGGTTCCTAGCTGGTCCTCCAAATCAGGAAGACTCCTTTGTTTCAGCCCTGGTTCATCTTTCTGCCACATCAAAACTGCTGTTTATTCTGCTTTCCTTGTTTGAACTAAAAGCTCAAAGATCCTGAAACATAAATTTAGAGATGGAAATGCATTTTTGTTCCATTGTCTCCTACTGCCACCATCTTCTTTCCTTCCTCCCCTAACTTTCCTAAGCATTTTGAAGGCCAGTGTTGAACACAGGGATCAGTGGTTTTGGAAGAGAGCAGCCCCTGTGGCATGTGGCGGGGCAGGTCTGAAGCACCACACTTGATGTGGCATTTGCTGGCAGTTAGGGACCTTCTTCATAGGGCTGCTTTTCCTGAGGAGTGGGACTGGTTTAAACTTCCTCTGTCACAAGTTCCCAATCAAAGCACTCCCAGCACAGCTGTTCCTCTGACCTTCCGTGGGACTTTTGACTGGCTGGGGATAACTTTTCTATGAGGAGAGGATCTTGTTCTGGCTGGCTGGATATTTTTCCCCATTTTATTTTAGTATTTTAGATACAACTGAAAAAGGGATGTTGCATCACCTCTTTTGGTTTTTGTTTTTTGTTTGGTTGGGGTTTTTTTTTCATTTTAAGCCTTAAGTATCAGTCAGTCTGGAAGCCCTGGATGTTTCCTGGGGAGGGGGAAAGGAGGGGAGGTCAGGGGAAAGGCCGACATTCCTGCTGCAATGTTCTGTTCATTTCCTTCAAGAGCTTGAATTCAGGTCAGAGCCACAATAGTTGTGGCTTCAACTCAAGTGTCATATAAAAAGATACAGAAATTATAATATGATCTCAGCATTCAGAAATTTGCAGTCTTAATGTACAGTGATGAGAAACTGTTATTTTATGATCTTTTCATTAAAAGCTTGATTGAAAAATTACATCTCTTGCTCTAGAGTTCACCTTGTTCCTATAGCTGACTCTCTCCATGTTTTCTCTTCATTTATTCTTGCCCAGGGATCTGAACCAGCTTCTTCACAAAGAGCCGCCCTCCCCTCATACACAGCCTAAAAACGGCACTCAACCTCACATTTTATGCACCTTTGCACTTGGGTGATAAGCCAAACTCTGACACTTGTTAGAATGTAAGAAAGGATGAATTGTGTGGGCCAGGTGGGCACATGGAAACAGTGCAGGCAATGGATAATGCACCAATCATAATTTCACTTTTTTTCTTGTGACCCTGAGCAAGATGAGTCTGATTTTGAAAAGTTACCTGCTTTGTCCTAACCACAGTCTGAAAGCAGTGTTTGCCAGAGACAGGAGATGGTAGGTGGACCTGCCGATCCATAAATCCCTCCAGACTATTTGGGCTCTAAGGGTAACTATGGGGAGCAGCAAGGAAGCTGAGGCAGAAAAGTTTCCTAAAAGAAATTACAGTCCTCCACCCACCTATGGTGCAGGTAAGAGGGGTAAATGCTTCCAGGGAAGATGAAAGTCATTGATGACAAAAGCACCCACTGCCGATTACAGCCCCTCCAGTGTTACAATTCAGTCCTTTCTCCTTGGGCAGGTTAAATGTGACCCTAGCAAAACTATTTCACATTTCCTGAGCCTGGGTTCTAAATGGTATTTTTTCTGGTTGCCAGGCCAATTTTTGGGATCTAAGAATTCTTTAATAAAATACCTATTTTAATTGAAATAAATACAGCATCTTCACTACACTGCCAGAGGCAAGCCTAATATTTTGCAGCACTTCCTTTGTAACACTACTGATCACCTCGGTTGTGCTGTTTCTCCCAGAGTCCAGTAGAATGCTGTAATACGCAGCAGAGTAACCCTGTGTTCAATTCATACAGTTCATTTTTTTTTCTTTAAACACAATGCTGACTATATTTTAAAGTGACTGACTGAAGGAGGTTCAAGTTTAGTCAGTTTTCTGACAGGTTGCAAAGTCAGCAGCACTGGCAAGAAAATCATTTTTATTTGTCCTTGGAGATGTGTTTTACCCAGCAAGGTTAAAGAGAAGGACAAAAATGAACAGAAAAACAGATGAAGAGCTACAGAAAACCGGAGGCTGTTTTTCAGCATCTCGGATGTGGTAATGAGCCTACACTCTTTCCCCAGCTACCAGTGACTTTTCCTGGTTTTCCCTTTTATTTCTAATTTCTTCTGGAAGTTTTTGCTTCCTGGCACCAGTTTCTCTGTGGCATAAGTGGTTTCTAGCATAGTCAAAAGATTGCATGTTCTATTTTTCTTTCTTTGCCGTGGTCAGCTCCTTTTCATCTCATAAGATCCTGTAACAACTATACAAAACTCTTCACACAGTAACTCCCAACTGAAATGCAGCTGCCTCTGCAGTGGAACACAGAAATATGTACAACTGAAATGCAATTGCAGGATGTAAAGGATACCAGATATGTCTGGAATGCCTGGGAATTTGTACTTTCTTCCCTCTGCTTTCATTACCCCCATTTATTGGAAGGATTTCTTTTCTCCCAAACCCACACTCGCTTGCTTCCTTCCTCTCCACTACCCTTTTCCCTCTTGAAGAGCAGACATTGGGTCAAACCTTTGAATGATAGGTTTGGTTTTTGCTTTCTTGCACGAAATATTTCATCAAAATTGGAACTTTTCCATGGGAACAAAATTTTTTTTTAATGAAATTTTGTTTCAACCACTGTTGAGGTCCCATTTGGACTCTGCTGAGTAGATACAGATGGAGGATGTTTGTTTCATAAGAATCATCATGACTGATACCACATTAAGAAGTTAAAAAGGAAGGACAATTTTTAATAAAGAATAATTTCAGGTCAGAAGGCCGAAAGGCTGGCATCTTACTTTGCAAATTATTTCTAAAATATGCCTTCATCCTGTTTTGTATTGAAGATAAACTGAAGCACTGGAGATTTCATCTGCAAGTAATGTTACATTTTTAAAAGGCCTAAGACTGCTGAAGCAGTTAATTTTGTGTATCTATCTGAGTTTTGTTTGTCTGGATGTCTTACAAAGTTGTTCAGGTTTCAGCAAATTGATTTTGTGTGCACTTGTGCAAAGCCAGCTGTGTTTAGTGTGACCTGGCTTAAACCAGTAATAGCTAAAGCAGGTGCACTTGCCATAGGAAAATACATTGTTCTTTTGAGGGAGGCAAAGAACAATGCAGGAGGCAGCTCCTGCAGCCCCCCAATAAGCTGCACCTCAAGACTCAAACTGCGTCTCCCACAGGAGAGGTTGGCTGCTCTCAGCAGAGCCTTAAGCCTCTCACCACTTCCAGGGGGTGTGTTTATCATGTTCAGCTCCCAACTCAGAACCATAAATACTCCAGTTTGCTATCTGGACTAAGATTGCTTCCCTCTGCTCTTGCCTAAATTCTGCAGTTTCCTCCCTGCTACAGGTCAACCATATCACATCTTCCTTCCTTCCTTCCTTCCTTCCTTCCTTCCTTCCTTCCTTCCTTCCTTCCTTCCTTCCTTCCTTCCTTCCTTCCTTCCTTCCTTCCTTCCTTCCTTCCTTCCTTCCTTCCTTCCTTCCTTCCTTCCTTCCTTCCTTCCTTCCTTCCTTCCTTCCTTCCTTCCTTCCTTCCTTCCTTCCTTCCTTCCTTCCTTCCTTCCTTCCTTCCTTCCTTCCTTCCTTCCTTCCTTCCTTCCTTCCTTCCTTCCTTCCTTCCTTCCCTCCCTCCCTCCCTCCCTCCCTCCCTCCCTCCCTCCCCTCCCTCCTTCCTCCCTCCCTCCCTCCCTCCCTCCCTCCCTCCCTCCCTCCCTCCCTCCCTCCCTCCCTCCCTCCCTCCCTCCCTCCCTCCATGGCTCTGTAGCAGCGGTCAGTTTTGGGTTTGCTTTTTTGCCCTGCAGTTGTGCTGTCTTAGTGCTGAGCACTGTTGGAAGCTGCTGCAGAGCAAGGTTTGGATCCATATGTTTCAGCTCAGTAGCTGAGCCAGTTGTAAGAAAGCACGATCTCCTGCAGTTACAGTGCATCCACAGCTCCAACACTGCAGAGTAAAGAACATCCATCATATTGTCTTCTGCTGTTCCAGGTGCTAAGAAGAGAGGCCAATGTGGCTGGCATGTATCAGCCCAGGAGGTGATTCGTGGTCCTGCCTACTTACTTTGCTTCTGCCTTCTCACCATTTTGCCCCTTACTTTTTAGTGAGGAGAGGAGACATTGCAGGGCTCTCTCAGCAGAAGAGGGTAATTTTTTGATAACTTGGCTCTGAAGCAAAGGCCTAGCTCTCCCTCTCTATTCTTGCCCATTCTCTCCTTCTTGTACACAATACTTGGATTTAAAAAACCAGACAGAATCCCACACCCCTTGTATCTGGATCCAGACTCAACTGGGTACTTTTCACTAGAGATTTCGAATTTGATAAAAATCAAGAACTCTTCCAGAAGCCACGCTTGAAGCAAGCAGCATTTTAGGCTAGTAAAACCACGCCACAGCTTTCCCTCGATTTCAGAGAACAGCAGTGGCACAGCAGATTCTAGCTCTAGGATCTTTTGGTCAGTCTCCCTTCACAATCCCCAGTCAGGCACTGGGGATTCAGACGCAGGAACCTGGCCAGACGACATAACCACATCCCCTGGCTCTGGCTGCACAGGGAGCACTTTATGAGCACTAGGCAGAACTGAGCTTCACACCTGCTTCTCTGTTGCCCTACAGAGCTCTGTGCCTTTGCAGTAACAGGCCTGGCCATTCAAACACCATCTGGGACTGGCCACACAGATCTGACTGCAGGACAGTGGCAAGGGCAGCATCACCAGATGTCAGTTCTCAGCCTCCCAAGCATCTGTAAAACGTGCAGAACTAAGCTCTGGGTTCCTAGCCTTGTCGCCAGAGGCTCTCGCTACCCCCATCACTGGGCAGCAGCCTCCTGCCAAGTCCAGCTGGTCCCCTTGCCACAATAGCAGCCAAAGGCCAGCCAGAGAAGATTGCACAACCAGGCCTTGATCTGTATTTTCCACTGCTCAGCCAGAAAACCCCTCCTTTTTTCCAGCACAGCTGTTTTCCATCTCTGCTCAGGAAACATGCCCTGTTTTTGATTCCTGGTCTTGCTTTATGAAGCAATCATGGGCAGGCTGTCTGGGTGGAATGGGTCACGAAGTGGTGGATAACTCTGAATTCTGAACGCCAACACAGAACAAAGGGGAGCTTTGCCAAGGCTCAGGTGAGCCTGGGGTCAGCACACAGACAGGCTACTGACGTAAGCACAAACGCAAGGTTTTCTTTCTCTGCACTGTGTGGGGTGTTTGAAATCCCCCCTCCCTTTTCCTCTCCTGCCTGCTTGCCACAGCCTTTTCCTGGTTAGACCCATATTTCAGTAACAACACCGGGTGTATGGGTGATGGTGTCACTGTTTTGCTACATCTTACACTCAACTCCTCAACCACGGTGACTGTTGTTCGTAAGCTGCCAGCCTTGTACAGCTTGGTTAATAAGCTGCCAGTTTGTCCCCTTTTAGGCACTTTGGGTGACAGTATTACAACGTGCAGCTACAGCTTGGTGAGGGTAGCCCTGCTGTTAAAGGCACTTTAGCCCACGGCACACACAGAGGGTGGTGGGGTGGCAGACTGGCTGGAAACCCAGGATGAAGTGCAGACCCGGATGTGGTCCACTCAGGAACACCAGCAGCCAGAAGCACCCTGGCATTGCACTTCTTGGCTCTCTCCCCAAAACACTGGAAATCAGCCAGCTCCCTGGCCATATCGACCTGGAAATTAGCTAGCTTCCTCAAGGGTTAAGGCATTAATGTTAACACCATCTATATTAACTAAAAATAATACGTGTGCAAAAACATCTGAGTTACAGCTGTTACAGGAGTCCTACCTTGCCTTTTCTGAGTCCTTCACATGTGAAGTGTGGTCCTGTAGAGCAAAGGCCTATAAAGTGTCTTTTATGCTGGAAGAGGTAGAAGGGGAAGTTACAATGGACTTACTTGGAGCTCACACAGAGGTGCTTCAGAACAGGCTTTGTGATCACCAAGGGCAGAACAAATGATGGAGGAGGCTGATCACTTTTTCTTTTTTTAATTTTTTTTTTCTGTGTAGGGTTGAGCAAACAACCAGCTGGGTATTATCATCAAACTGCCTGTCTGTGCCTCAAGGTAGAGGAAACACAGAAAAAGAGAAGGGAAGCAGAGTTACGCCTCCATTTCTTTATAAATTTACCTTGCTCAGTTCCTGGCCACTCTAACTGGTTTAAGAGTGTCCACATAAAGGTCTTAGTGCCATAAGAGGAAGGATTAAAAAATCATGGAGTTGAATCCCTGCTGCCATCACACAAGCCACAGCCTGCAGGAGCAGCAGCAGCTGACATGGGCAGCAACTTGGGACTCTTTCACTATAGCTTCTTCTTTGCTTTTCAGTGGGAATCTTTGTGCCAGGACTGGGGGTGCAGTGGGAACTGGAGGAGGGCAAGGAAAGCAAGCAGGCTTAAAGATCTCTGGTGATGAATTGCAGACCTACCAGCTGGCTTTTTCAGTGTCAGGACTCACATCAGACCATGCAAAAGCAGTTTAGGATGTGTACAAAGGCTGGCAGGAGGGAGAGATGCCAGCCCTGGGTGTAAGCTCTGCCCTAACCTGGCTGCACGACCTTGCTCACAGTGGGGAGGTGTGTATCTGCCACGGCTTGTCACAAACTCACAGGGCACTCTCCCCCTCCTGACAAGGGATGTGAGGTTCTCCTGTCCTTTGCTGTGTATGTGTACACACAATGCAGCCTGTGAGCGTCCTGTCCTGCCTCCTCCCTTTGAAAGCAAAGGTCAGAGGGATCTCCATTATTTTAAAGGGCATTTAGCTTACACTTCTGAGCCGCTTATAAGATGGGTACCTTTCAAACCTCCCGACCACTGTGAATGCACTCTGCAGAGACATACTGACTTCCCTTGACTCAGCTGCAGTGCCCACCTGCTCTCATTGCACAGTACTGTTCCACGAGCTGGCACACTACAGAAGATCTCTGACTACAAAGCCCAGACTGGTTCCTGGTCCACAGCAAAACAACAATACAACTAAAACAACAATTTCCAGATAAAAAGGTAGCCCGATAGTAGCTCCTGCAGTCTGTGGGTCACATCATCCCAGCAGCATGGCCCTTTCACACCCCTAGGAACCAGTGAAGCAACATTCTTGAGCAACAAAGGGAAGCATGACACAGTGGCACATAAAATGAACTTGTTAAACTTCTTCCACTGCCATGTTCTTTCTGCCGGGCTCTGATTTAACCTTATCTCCAATGCCAGTACCTTGTCTTTACCTTCATCCCCATTCATTTTTACAGTGCCATTTTCTTTTGCATGAAGCACAATTAAAGAAGCTTAGAGAAAAGAAAGACTTGCTTTGTTTTGATGCCAAAACTAAATGTTTTTCTTTTTTTCCCTTTTCAGTTTTTCTAGTCTAAACAAGAGATGACATACCTTTTGAAAAGGAGCCTGAAGTGGCTTGTGCCCTGAAAACATCTACAGCTGGAAGATCCAGTGCTCCAGTGCAGCTGTAGAAAATCAGTCTGTAGATGTTTTTACTGCCCTTGGGTAGCCAGGGGAAGGGATGGATTCCATGTTCTGTGGCTTCAGTCTTCCCTAGAAATGGCAATACATGAGAACATCAGCATCTTGAGCAGCCTCCCTTGGCATCTCAGTGACTTGACTCTACTGAGATATTCAGAAAGCTGATGCTTTGACAACCTGGTCTCAGATCATACAGTATAGTAGTAAAGGTAAGAGATGTCTTAATACTGCAAGAAGTACAAAGCAAAGCACAAAGTTTCTCCAAGCCTTCTGAACAAACAGACCTATTTCTAAAAGTTTCTGGAGTGGCTGGTTCTCCCTGCCTCATTAAGCCTGGAGAAAGGACAGAATTAAAGTGCATTTGTTTCATATGAAGCAAAGCAAGGTGCTGTCAGCTGCCAGAGAGCACTAAGTTCTTCAGACAGCCTTGAGGTGCTTGAAGGGAGGATCTCAGAATACACACAAAAGTATTTGTGAGCAAACTAGGAAGCCTGTTACAAAACCAGAGAGGTTTAAGTTGTGCTGTCCTTCAAATAAGACCTTTTCTGAGGAAAATTAAGTAGCATCCCATCTAAACCATGACTGCCTGTGTCACTTTAAGCTGTTGGAATCAAACACAGGAGTGAAACCATGCAGTGGGAAGGAGCCTTTGATCATTCATTTAGCCTATTGTTCTTTGGTACCTGCTACAGCCAAAGCACTCCATCAGGCAGCAGCTGAGGGGATGGCTGTTTTAGAAGTGTGCATAGCAATGAGGAGAGTTAGCAAAGCTATGTCAGGTAGCTCTAGTCCTTATCCAATTGACTTCTGGAAATCTGCAAAGACGGAGCTTTCATACACTTGCTGGCCTACCAGTTCCAGTGTTTAACCCACCCCACTGTGAAGTCCTTTTCTGTAGGTTGAGGAGTTTGTCTAAAATGCCATCATTACACTTTTCTCCCTAACATGATGTGGCTCCAGGCCACCAGGAAAATCTCCCAGTCACAGCACTACAAAGGGAGTCTGCAGTGCAATTATGCACGGGCTGGAGGGGCCCAGGGGTCTGGAGATGACAAAAGGCAGGGGAACTGGCTAGGCCTTGTCTTTGTCTCTCAAGGCAGCCTGTGCCCAGTGTGCTGCCAACCATGTTTGCCGTGCACATTAGATAATGGTCTGAAAAAGCCTTCCCCCCAGAGGTATCCTGCTCTCTGATGCTATGCAGCTAGACACCTCTTCCTCTTCCTTAGCTTTGTCAGCCTGGGACTGTGAACTAGCCCCATGTAAGAGCTACAAGGAGCAGTCATCCTCTTGTTCAGGTCTCCAGCTTGTTATGGAGTGGCTTTGTGCAATGCTGAAGGCAAAAGGAGGACACAGATGCTGAGCAGCAGGCGTGGTATGGCACAGAGTGAGAGAGGGCTTGAGGAGAGTCATAACGCTGAAAGCAAGGGTTGCCCCTCTTTGCCTCTTGGGCAAACTGACTCTTAATGACTTCATGTGCTTTCACAATTTAAGGGACAGGGGAATCCATATTTAGAAAGTGGCAATAGGAAGAATTCAGCTAATGCCATCATATCTGCATCCACTCTGCCGTAAAGAGTACAGGGGGCCTTGCTTTCCTCTGACAAAAGGGTTAGGGACTGGACTTGTATTAAGTTTATTCTCCTGGCTTTGAAAGGCTTAGTTATAGTAGGGCTGAGAGCCAAATGCAACTCTGTCTTGAGCTGTTCCTTCTCCTCCCCCACTAAAGAATGATCTTTAAGCTCTGGACCCTCATCTCCACCCAAAATGACTGCCCTGATTTATTTTATGCTTTTTTGTTGTTTCCTTTTAAATCACTCCTAAGCTAAGCTTTTGTTTGCCAAGTTTTCAGCCTGGAGCAAATTTTTGCAGTCAAATTATAACCTCCTCTGCTTTCATTTGAAAAAGAGGTGTTTTTCTGGATATGCTGCTGTCCCACCCATTACTCACCTTGCTGCTGGGAGGCAGGGGAGATGGCAATCTTTTTAAATACCAGCATCTGAATGTTCAGCGTCACAGGCACGGGCACACATCTGGTTAAAGCATTTCCTTCATATCTTGGCTCCAAATCCTTGGCTGAGACATCTCATGGCAGTAGATGTGTCCAGGGAGCTGAGAGGGAGGGAACAAAGGACACAGAGTGGTTAGGTTTCTCAGAAAGGGAATGGCTGTGGGCTGGAATATAAAGAAATACCAGGAGCAGAGTCTGCTCTCTCAGCACGTTACAGGGTTTGGCTCTCCAGGGCACTGTGAGGCTCACCCACACTTGAGAAGGTGCCTCAGAAGCACAGGCTTTACAGAGAAAACCAGAACTGCTGAGGCCAGTGCCTTCCTCTGAGGGAGCAAATGAGAGATGGGCTGAAAAGGTGCTATGACCTGGAGGCTGCGGGAGACTTGTAAACTTCTTTTCCTCAGGGATTTTGGTTTCACAGCTTAGAACTCAGTGAAAGCCTAAAAATCCCTGCTCAGCTGCTAGTGAATTCCCAAAGCTGATTTTGAAGGCAGAAAGGTTCTGGAGAAGATGTTTTAAAGCAAGAAACTTCATCTCCCCAACTGCCTGCTTTACCAGTGGGATCTATTCCCTCTTGCTTACTCAGAGCATGCCTAAAAACATTATCAGTCGTCTGGGACAGGGTGTGGGTGGGTGCAAGTAGGAAGGGAATAAGACATATTTGGTGGGGAGTTCCCTATGGATGTGTCAGATCAGGATTTAAAGTTTTTTGCTGGATTACAAAGGTTTCTTGTACAGGAACTGATGCCCAAATTATTCTGCATAATGACCTTTTGATTATTTTTATCAGCTTATTTCTCCTCGTTCCACAAGATCAATTAGCAAGCAGCGGCTGTCTCTGTCACTCCAGGGAGACTGCTTGCCTTTCCACCACACCCCCTCTCCTAAGGAACTGCTCTATGTTATGAGCCATTGTAGAGTGCAATGACATTTTTACACATGTTGATGTTGGCAGCAAGTTATATGATTGCAGGGCACTGGTCTTCCAGACAGGCTATTGACAAGGGAGAAGAACAACCACAAATAGAAAAACAACAAAAGGGCCAATTCTGGTACTGAGCTTCCCTGCAAAGGGCAGGGCTGGACCCAGGACTAACTCTGAACTTGGTGACATCATCAGATGTGAAAAGTCACCAAAGATGGTGCATCTTACCTTGTGAGGCAGTCCATGGGTAAGAAAACCACAAGATAAAATGAATTTCTCTTGCTTTTTTTAGAGTTAGAAACTAGAGTGGAGGACATTAAGAGGAATCTCTTCCTGCAGGCAAGCTCTGCTGCATGTGAACTCCACTGTTTAGGCAGTCACAGAAGCTGAAGACAGAAAGAGACTTTCTGGTCTATCCATCTGCCTGCCCCAAGGCAGGTCAGCTCAGTCTGCCATCCTTGACTGAAATTTTTATACTGTCTTTTAAATAGTTCCTTCGTAGACTCCATAGCCTTCTTTGCCCTTTATTCCTGGGATTCTTTAGATTTACTGCTATGAAGGGTTTTTTTTTTCTGAAGGCGTTGCTGTAAATAAAAACCTTGAAATTTTCTCCTATATGGCCTGGACATGGAGAATAAATTATACCCATTCTCCCTGTATTATCTGTATTGTCTCTCCAGCCCTTTACTACTCCATGATGTTATCACATTTCTCCTTCATTCTTCTTGTTTAAGAGCCTCGGGCTCTCTCAGTTCTCCCCTTCTAAACCTCCCAGATGCTCTTCTCATACCTTCAGGCAAATGCCAAGCTTGCTGTGTGAGAGAGAATGGCACAGCCCCATACTTTGGGGCAGGGGCTGAAGTGTAGCTACATGCAAAATTGTCTGAAATAACTGAGGCTGCTTAAAATTTTCTTCTCTCCAGAGACTTTGCTGCAGTACTACAGTTCACCCCTTTAGCCAGTTGAGATTATCGACTAGTCTGTAGGCCATGTTTCACATGGCCTGGAAAAAAACCCCAAAATATGGAAAGCTGCTTTCAACTATGGTATTTCCAGGGACCTGTGAGAACTTCCAAATCTAGTTTCACCTCCCAAGTCAGCTTATCCCAACTTCTCTCTAACGGGTATTTTGCAAGTGTGCTTACAGGATCACAGAATAGCTGAGACTGGAGGCAGCTCTGGAGATCACCTAGTCCACCCCCCTTGCTCATGACAGGCTCTACGACAGTGTGTTGAGAACAGTCCAGTTGGATTTTGGATTATCTCTGAGGATGGAGACTCCACAGCCTCTCTGGCAACCAGTTCGTATGTTCAAACACCCTCACAGTAGAAATCACTACGAGTCTGTCTCTATCCTCTTTATTCCTCCCATCAACTATTTATACACATCAGCTGATCACATCTAACTCCAAAAACCTTTTTGTCTTTAATCTCCTCCCCATGTCTTTTTCCCTGCTCTGGTCAGCCAAGCAGATTCCAGTTTTAGAGAGCTGCCTAGGAAACACACAGCTAACAACCACTCAGGTGTGTCCAAGTATTTGCTCCTATTTTGATCATATCTACATGACCAAACCTTGTTGTACTTCCCAGTAAGGAAGAAGCAAGGATGCAGGCAGCAGTTATTAAAGGCAGCATCAGAAAAGAGGGATATCAAACTGCTCTACTCATTTTCTGTATCACAATCTTGACATCCATTTAAAAAGACACCCCCTCCCCCCGCCACTTCTAGAAGCCTGCAGGATGATAAATACTTAAAAGCCCACGTGTAAGGAACCTTGTGACACCAGTCTGAATCTGCAGGCACCCTGAGAAGTGTGACTAGCTGACATCTCAACAGAAGATAACTAAGAACCACAGTTCTGGAAAGGGTGGGAAAGGGTAAGAGGGCAGCAGCCCAGTATCTTTCCCAAAACACTGTATTTCTTACCCAGCCTCCAAACTACTATCCCAGCTTTTCCAGGGAAGGAGTATGGTAGGGATAAGATAGGAAAAAAACACTGCTCCTCCCTCCCCTCTCAGTTGTGTGCCAAGAGTCCAAAAATTGCACTAATTTGGCCTTGCCAGACTTTTCAAGGGAACAATTACATGGGTCTCTGCCTTTCTGCCTTTCCATTTAAAATCTGCAACCCTTCAAAGATGTAGGCACTTGCCTGCTTACACTGCTCACATCAACATGATACGAATGAGCAAAGCAGGGCTGGGACATGCATCCCTTGCAAGGGTTGTTGGGGAGCAGAAGATAATCACAAACCTCTCCCTCCCCACAAGGTGAAAAGCTTTACAAACCATGGACACTCTGGACTTCCCCCTTGTCTAAAGCCTCATTTTTCCCTGGAATATTTATCTTTCCTACATTTCCCCATAGTAATAATCTAATCAAGTAGAATTCTTCTAGTATTAATCAGATGAGCAGGGGAGCACTTTGCGGTTAATATTATCAATTGAGGATGTCAGGAAGGCTTTGACAGGATTACCCTTAGAATGTGCCATTTATTAACTAGGCCATTAGCTAAAATGGCATGGTTGGGGTGGGGCTGGTTTTGCTTTGCACGTGGGAGATGTCCTGGTTGAGGGTGGAGAAGCTGAGGGTGGTGGAGTTCTGTCTCCATCTGATTCAGAGATCTCAAACAGCTGCCCTGGCAGCCCTGAGATATCTTTCTCCATCTGTGTGCCTTTCTTTGATTTCATAATCTCTTCCCATTATTGAGAAACCATCACAAATCAAGCTGGAGACTGAGCTAGGAGAGCTTGCACCGCCACGCGTAGGCTTGTGGTCCTGACCTGGGAGGAATGAAACCCCACTGTTACGGGCTGCTCTGCTGTGGGAGGCCAGAGAGAAATGCTCCAAGCCCCTAGCCCAGGGCACCAGGAAGGAGAAGCTAGGTTTAGAAATAGAGGCATATTAGAATTGCAGAAGCAGCTGGGATACAGAGCAGGCGCATGCAAAAAGTTTAGGCAAGCGAGGAAAACAAACCAAAGAATTTGTTAAAAAATTTGTTTTCTCTCCTTGAAATGTAGCGCAGCTCTATGTCCAAAACAGACAGATGGATATCCATGGTCAGGTAATGGAAGACTAAAGAGGAAGTAATTTTAAAAATAAAGCTGCAACATTCTTTCCCTCCAAGCAGGCTTCTATCCCAGATTCCGGAGGTTCTAGGCATCATTTGCTGGATGCTCCAGGCTATTGCTGGAGGGAACTTTCACAAACTTCAGTCTCAAAGATCACTGCACCAGAACAGAGACAGGCACCCAGCACTAGAAGTCAGTGGGCCACGATGCAAAGAGTGAAAAAAACTCCCCAAATATATTATAAGGTATGTCTTTATTCATTCCTCATTCAAGCAGGAGCAGGGAAATAAAATAAGACCTCTAGTCAGGGCCCTTTTTCTTGGTAGTACACCTCAGGAGAGAGAGCAGGGACTCCCTCTGACTGCTATTCCACATGATGGCAGAAAAGGGGTCTCTAACCCTCAGAGGCAGTTGGAACACAAAGCTCAGAGCACAGATTCTGGGAAGAAGACAACAGGAGCTTCTCTGGACAGACATGAGTCAGCACCTGAGAAGGTGAGTCTAGCCCAGACAGGGGCCAGGTTTGAAAGCAGTCTCTAAATACCATTTCCTGCTACCCTTTCTAGAGACAAAACCTGTGGCTGGGTGGGAGCAGCCCAGTGGTGTGGCCCAGCAGGGCAATTTTTAAATTCGTGTAAAACCCCAGAATCACAAAGGCATTGATTTAGAGCTTGCAGCAGCTCTTGGAGTTTGTGCACTGTAGTACATATCACTGCATCCAGACACCCCACAGCATTTGTTTGTCACTCACTGGAGTAACTGGACTCAGCAAGGAGCAGAACTGGATCCCCACAGAGCATTTACACATTGTTCTTTTGGACAGAGCTTTGAATACAGAAAGGCAAAAACCAGCATTCGTTTCTAAATTCTGCCCTTCCTGGTCAGCTAAAGAAAGAATTAGCACTAGAATCCAGATTGCTGCAGGAACAAAAGCACATCCAATCCATGCAGTCACCTCTGGTCTGATGCGCACAGAGAGCACATTTATGTAATTTCATCCACTCTCCCTTGAAATGTGGCAATTATTCATAGAAAGGCCTGAAGGAGGAGGGTCTTGAAATCTCTGTACAATTTGTAATTTACAAATTTCCCAAATAACAAAACAAATTATTGAGTTAGCCTTTACCATTCATTCAGCACAAATAGAATTAACTGAAAATTCAGCAGCTACTCCATAACTTCTCACATTGCCTATGGAAAAACCTATCAACTTATGTCTCAAAGTGCAGGTGTAAAATTCCTACTTCTCAATTTGTTCCAGCAATTGCTGTGATGAGGGAACATCCTAGAAAAGGTATTTATTCACCAGGTACTTTGCAAAAGTCTGGCTCTGAACCCAAATTCCCTATACCAAAGTAATCTTCTTCACCTTAGTTCACTTAGTCTTCATTTAGAAAGAAGGGTATGGGTTCTCCTTGAGGCAGTTTGCTCCAAAAAGGTCCACCCAAAAGATAAACGAAAAGCCAAAAAAATGTCAATAAAAAATAGAGACTGAACCTAGCAAAACCGCTGCTGATATTCAGGGGCAGAAACCACATGCCTCTTGCCTGAACAATTTCCAAACCATAAACGATGTTTAATGTGGAAAAAGTCATAAATGTACAAAAGTTACTTCTAAAACCAAAAACAGAATTTCTTACTTATGGCTTTGATGAATGAAGTGTTTTGTATTCTGGCGTCATGCTTGGCACTCTAAAGAACCTTTCTGCTAGCTGGAAATTAATGGCACTGCATGTTGGCATGTCCACTGGCTTTGCAGCAGACTGGAGAGTGCCCTTCAGGATCCTAACACAGGCTGTCTCTGTTGACTGCTCAGCAAGGTGGAACGTGTTCTCCTTGCACCAGTTGTATATCAGAAAAAAGGGTTAAATAATACTAAAAAGACTTTAAATGGGGCTGTGCATTATGTTCCTTTGTGCTGTCAGCTCCTACCTGTCTTTCAGCTACTGTCCAATTCAGGAAGAAACAATGTGTGAATAAATCACGTGCTAACCAGAAGCGGCTCACACAAAGCAAAGCAGATTAAGGTGTTTCAAAGGACACAGGAGTTAAGGAAACAGTGCTTTAGTCTCCTGTCTGTTACTGTTGATTTGCAGACATTTCCAAGTGTGTTCCAAAACTATATTTAAAATTAAGCTTTTAAAGTAAACAGTTTCCACCGGGTGCCAAGATTGCTTTAATGCCAGAACAGAAAGCTTTGTCTGACACATGCATCATTTTCCAAGCCGGAAATATAACAAAGCATTTAATACAACAGACATCATTTGATAGTCTCAACTTAGACACCCACTTGGCAGTGGCAGTAAGCAGTCTTCCATCAACTGCATCCAAAAATGATGCTTGCCTAACTTGTTATCATGCAAAACATTAATGGGAGTATCTTCCTCTTTTGAAGTCCCTTGGAAATGGAAACATAGTGAAATTGCCTGGTACACAACCATGCAGAACATCCGAGAACCACCCTTCCGAGGTGGAAGCAGAGAGAAAAACATTGGGAAGCAGAGCTTCCCGGCCTTTTCTGTACTGTGAGTCACATCATGTACACACAGTGCCAGGGGATGCCTGTGGGGGCCGTGGGGAACACAGGGAAGCAGAGCAGTAGCTATTTTATGGAAGGGGCATGCTGGAAGAAGTCGGCAAGGCTGTAGCTGCCTGGTCAGCGTTCCGAAGGCAGCTGGTGGCTGGACAGCACACACTGTTCTGAGAGCTATCTGCTTTCTTTCTCCCTGCCATTGGTTACTTTTTGCATTATGCAATCCCAAACTTTTTACAAAGATCTTTTTCTCTTCCTGGATCAGTGAGTGCCATGGGTTCTTCACTTCTTCACCTAGAACTAAAGAGCTATTTTACCTCCTTGGCTTCCAAAAATGCACATATTTTTCATCATAAACGTGTGACACCAGATCCTCAGGATAAACAACACTCGATTCATACTTTTCCTAGGCTTAAGTGGTCTGTTGAAAGAAAATCGTATCTGAAAATATGTGAAAATATGAAAAACAAAACAAAAAACCCAAACAAATTATTGTATGATTTGTTTAAAGATACTTGGTGATGATCTGCAGCCTTGCCCCTACACAGAGAAAAGGCACATTACCTACCAATGGATCTTTGTGACCAGGTCCTGGTAGTTGTTTTCATCATTTCTAGCAACCAGTGACTCAGTTTTCCTTTTCTCCTCCTGCACCTCACTGAGTGAATTAAACAGGCTGTCAGTGGCTCTAGGCCAAGTCCAGCCCTCTCTCTCTGACAGCACACTTCAGTTTTGCTGTTCCAGCACTTCTTGTGGGACAGGTGCCCAGTAAGTGCTTTAGAAACCAGTGTTTACTATTCACGAGAGGAAGAATTTCAGGAAAAATACTATCGTAACCTCCATGGCAGGAATTTTTTATAACCCTCTTGTTGAAATCATACGCTTTGACATGGCAGCCTTCTGCAATGCATCTCTTTTGGGGTCCAACCCATTCTAGGGTTGCAATTTTCTGTGTGCCTGGAGCGAACATTCCCTCAGATCTGGTAGCATCCACGTCCGTGCCAGTGCTCTCCCTGGGAAGGAAGCAGTGACTAACAGGCTCCTTAAAAACAAGTTGTTTTTTCTGAAGTCTGTCAGAGGAAATATATTCCTGAACTCACCCACTGTAGCATACCTGGTCTTTCCCAAAGGCTGCAAGCCTTTGTCTCTCAGCAGACTCTTAATTCCTGAACAGGCAACAAAGTTGAGTGTCCCCTCTAACAGCTCATTTAGTTCTTTCTCTCTCTCTTTTTCCCCTGTCAGTGTATTTTGCTATTTGACTTCTAACAAGTTTCCTTCTCAACATAAGGAACTTCTGCATCACCTTAGAGCTGATGCAGCTGGGTCAGAGTCTGTGCACACAGTGACACGTCCTGCACCGGATGCAGAGGGAATTAGCTTGAGTTCCACAGGACTGAGGAGGCATTTTTCAGCATTTTCAGTTTTCTTCTACTTCCTTGCTCATTATTAAATGTTGCTCCTGCTTCTTATCCAATTGCAATGTGCCTGTGTCTTTAGTGCTTCTGTACAGCCCTCAGCAATCCAGATGTTCCTCCCATGCTCCAACCTGATGCTTACTGGAAATTATCTTTTCTGGTTTTCTTATGCTTTTCCCAAAAGACTGAGGCACTTTTTCCTCTTTGCTTTTTCTCAGTTATCATATGTGTTTTCCTCACACCTTTTCAAAATTTGCCACCAAAACAGTCCAACATGCAACACAGCAACAATCTTTGAGCAGTCATTCCTGGAGCTGCTATGGAAACACAAGAATTGGAAAAGAGTTTTCTGGCAACCCATGGCTCCTCACCTGCAGCCTGGGGCACACCACCTGAAGCTGCTATCATAATGCCTTGTCTCCTATCTCATTAGGGCAGAAGGTAAATTGCAATTCTTTATTCCTCAGTACAGATCACAGAGGCATCCTGAATAAATTCCCTTTTCTTTTTAATATGATTATTTTATTTGGAGACTGCTTCCAAACTTTGTTCAAAAAATGCTTTGGAATGAAGAATACAGTAGTGTACATTATTCAAATGGATAAAGATCCTCACCACTGTAATGCTGCACCCCCTTTCTTTAAAAGCTGCTGTTAACCACTGAATGTTAACACTGTTTTTTTTGTGCTAGTTGGACAACTCCATGATCAAAACTACACTCATTAAACATGTACCAAGAGACCACAAAAAGACCTCCCTTATTTTCCGTAAATTAAACATATTGTTAGATGGAGTGCTAAGATTGAGTCTGAGTTATCAAATGCAGAAGCCCCCAGGTTCAAACATACAGATCAAGGGACAAAAGCTATTGGTACAGCTTTGAGTCAATGGAAACATTGGCATTATTTCTACCAGCATTGGTGAGAGCACAGACAGGTTATAATACAATAGACATTCCTGAACCCCAAATTTCTCAAAGGAAGGAAATGGTCCTTGGACCAGGCCTGAAGCTTTCCAGTGAAGAGACACAAAAGTTTGTCCTGCTGCCACACAGACTTTGTTTGGTGACTAAGTATGCCTGAGTATCTTGTTAACATGCCCTACAATCTTGAAAGCTGACCCTTTGCAATAAGAAGTGTGACAAAGAAACAAGCTCTTGAATGGGTAAAAAAGGCTCTATGCCCCAAGCACTGTAACCCGAATAAGGGGCTTTCTGAAGGAACAAAGCTGCTTGTACACAGGTGCCTGCTCCTTGAGTCAGTGGGTAAAGTGCGAGCCAGGAACTCTGTTGGGAATTGGGCAGCACAGGAGTTTGAAGCAGAGGCTGGTCTGCTTTGCCTCTCGATGTCACAACAGTTCCTGAAAATTTGAGAGTTCCAGGAGAGCTGCCTGACTTCCTCTGAGCCGCTGCCTCCAAGCTGCATTTGCAACACTGGCGGCCTGTGTATTTCAGGAATGCAAAAAACTGGCACAGTGAGGTCTATGATTCAGCCAAGATGATGTGTTGGGACATGACTGAAGTTAATTAAAAGGAGCTTAAGACAGACAGACAAAAAAAGAGTTTGCAAGACTTCTTAAAGAGCCAATTAATTATTATTTGTGGCTGCACACGCCAGCTGGGCCACAACATGGAATCTCCCCAACCCTTACCACTCACCTCAGAGTCCTTATACAATGCCAAAGAAAACCCATATGCAGGTCAGCCTTTGGGAGCTCTGGGCCAAACTCTCTCCACTAGAGCTGAGCAGAACTTAACATTCAGCAGAACAGTCTTGTTTACACCCACAGATATGTGTTTGATATAAACAGCGGACACAGAGCAAGAAATTAAGGGTATCTTGGTTGACACGTCAAAAAGCACAGGCTCTGCAGAGCAGGATGACCCAGTGACAGTTGTCTTTGTAAGCACGAACTGGAAAAGGAAGGACTGGCTCCACCTGGAGTCAGGGCTGGGGTAGAGAGAATAAATGTGAATAATTTCAGCCCCTCTACTGCACAATGGTGATCATTTTCACTGCTGCACAAGGCACCCACACTAAAAGAAGCCTAATTTCCCTGAACACACTTCCAGACTAGTTTCCTGTAAGAAATTCATTGCCTCCTTAGCAATTCCCTAAGACTCTAAATTCCTTTAAATTCCCAAAGACTAAATTCCAAGTCCCAAGTCTATGGACCTAAACACTTCATTACTTCCCTGAGGACAGCAGAGCAATGTTCACATGTGTGAGCGACCTCTTTGCTTTCAATTCTTCTGTACATTCAGCCAGAACTGTCCCAGAGGCACAGCTGAGCAAAGACAGGAATGGGCCTTGCCCAGCCTTGGGAACTCAGGACCACATCAGTGCACAAAGACAGAGCAGTCACAGCACCCACGGGCTGAGCAGGCTGCCTGATGCACGCTTACCAAAATGTGCATTTTTCCTGCTCGGGAGGACAGGCCCTGCTAAGGTCTGTCAGTAGCTGTTAAACACGTATGTTGAACAGGAGGCTACCAGTTTTAAGCGGCTGAGGGGGAGTGCAGTTTCCAGGGCCGCCGTGTGCGTGCGACTGGCACGGCCGGGCTGCTCCCGCGGCAGGGCCAGGAGCCTCCCAGCGCTGCAGGCCCCACACCTGCTCGCACAGCCCGACCTGCACGTAGACCTTGGCAGCCCCTGTGGCATTTGCTGGGGTGGGGGTGGGAAGACCACGGTGTCATTTACACGCAGGTTGAGCAAACCAGGTGCAATCAGTTTGGGTTTGGCTGAAGAATCCTCCACCCTTCTCCAGCTATTTAACCCCTGCAGTGCCAAACCTTTATGCGTGCCCAGGGCAATGACAGCGTTAGTCTGCAGAGGAGGCATCTGGAGATCAGTCATCATTCTCAAATTGCCAAAGGCAACACAGGAGGGATGGGTCATATTAAGAGAAAGATAGCCGGCCCTCCAGCTACTGTACTCTTAATTTCAATCAAAGTAATAAATATACACAGAAAATATAAACCCAGCTGTCATCTTAAAATTGTTTCATTGTCCTGTCACCTGGCCTTGGACAAGCTAAAACGATGTATGACAAGCCTTTGAAAAGCACGGCCAAGGGATCAATATGTTGCAGATGCAACGGGCAAGAAGGCGGCAACCAGACTGCGGGACAAGCCAGGCCTTCAGGACTGGGAAGCGGGGCAGCCCTGCCAGGGCACTGTCCTTGGACACAGCTGCACGTTCAGTCCAGGTCTATCCCACGGTAGAGACACAAGACCCTTGGGATCCATAGTCTGAAAACTGCTCTCTGGAACACCCACCTTTTGCCTTCACATCCACTGAGCTCTCTGGTTTGTGGGGTGTACATCTTGCAGCTCTCCAATACAGGGAGATATGAGTATGCAGTTTATAGGGGACGGACAATTATCAGTCCCTGAGCTCAGTGGTTCGTAAAGTCCACTAAGGGCTGTTTACTCCCAGTCTGCTATGTTCCTCAAAATTCATACTGTAATAACAAAGCCCTAATTTCCCTATGACAAATTGCTGAGTGCAGATCACTCAGTCTGTGGAGGACATGTCGGCAGAAAGGCCTGGAAGAGCAGATTGTATTTGAGTTTCTGTTTCCAGTTGTTCTTCTAGACCTTTCACAAAGGGTTGAAGAAACGGGAGGAATTTGGGGGGGGAAGTCCCAATTTAAAGTAGCTTAACACCTTGCTGGATCCTTGCCAAATGCAGTTTCAAATTAACAACTCCAAACTAGCAGAAAAAATGTTTCTCTCGACCCCCTGGGGGTCAGTGCAACACCCAAGCACTGGCACAAGGCAGAGCTCAGATCTGACACAAAAAGACTGGGTTACGCACCTCTCTCCGGGGCTCAAGCCCGGAGAAAGGGGCATTGCTTCCAGAAAGGGACAAAGCCAGCCAACCCCACAACAAAGGGCACTTTTCAGCAGCACATAAAAGGAGGGTCTGGCTCTGCCCCTCCGGCCAGACCCCACCCCTCTCAGCGTGGAGGCCTTGCCCCAGCGCCAGCCAAATCTAATCAAGTCTGACACACAAGACAACGCGGAGGGACACTCGCCTTAGGCAGCCCCCTCCTCTGCTCCTCACCCACAGAGCTCCCCCGACCCACAGGGCGCTTCCTTGCCTGAAGAGGTCAGGCCAGCCCAGGGCCCCATCCCTGACCCCGCCGGCCATCACCCCCTGGGTCGGACGGGCACCACCCCACAGCCCCAGCGGGAGAGGCGAGTGCCCCCGCACCACCGGCCTGGACCTTCGCTGCGCTGATGGAGTGGCTCTGCTCACGTGTGGGGAAAGGCAGCCCCCGACCCTGCTGGAGTGGGGCACGGGCATTCCCTGTTTGCAGCCACAGCTGATGTTCCCTTTTCCCTAACAACCTCCATACCTGCCCCCCCGTACCTGGAGGAGTCTTTGTCTCCCCAGCCCTTATAGTCTAAAGCACAGGTGAGTGTTGATTAAAGTACACAGGAACTGGGCCAGATCCTCAACAATACAAGTGTTCCTTCAGATAGGAGAGAAGAACCCTACAAAGCTTTATGATAGTCCATTTAAGCATTGCTGGGACAATCAAGCAACTGCTGAAGGTAGAAAGCAGCTCAAAGCAGCCAGACCAGTCTCATAATAGCAGAGAAGGCTGAATATTTCCTAAAATTGCCCCTCCTGCATTATCTATTCCACTCCTCAGGTCAGGACTCAGTATGCTCCAGAGTGGGCGAGAGTCTAGCAAGGAAAGCTGAATAAGCATTGCTTGAAAGGGAGGAGGCAGGAATTCACCAAAGTGAAGAGGAGGAGGAGAGAGCACAGGCTGTTTTTAGAAGTACTGGCACCACCTTAGTCTGCAGTGGCCAGGAAACTGGTTGGAAGCCCCATGACTTGAGCAAGACACCCAGACCTGGGAGCCAGAAGAGGAAAGGACTTGGCAGAAATTCCCCTGCAAAGCAAGGAATCATTTATGCAGTAGAATATTCAGCTTGGCCTCACTGCAAAGAAATGCTGCCAGATACCTGATTGTGCCATCAGTATATTAGCACTCCACTCCCCTGCTCTAATATAGCCATGAATCTTCTTCATGCACTTCTGTCTTCCATTTGATCAGTTTTACACACAGCTTTCTCTAGCCGCAGTCTTCCTTCACTGCCCTGGGGCCATCCCAGCGTTCTCCCAGAGCCATCGGTGTCCCATCCCCCTGGTTCCCAGCTACCCAGCCTCATTCCTTCCACACTTGCCCTTTAGGCACTGTTGTCCCACCCTCTCCTTTGAGAGGCTCATAGCACATGGAAGGGTGAACACCAACACTCTGGCCTTCCTAGGGTTAAAGACAAAGAGGCCGAGTATCAAAGAGCCAACTCAGGGAAATTTTGGCACCTGCAGGAAGCTGAGATAACCTGGCTGATGCATTGCTAAACTCACTGCTTCAGTTTATCTTTACCCTTCCTCTCTGAACTAGCTGCATGTAGCTCACTCCATGGTGCAGTATGGCATAAAGCCCTGGGTGGCCAGAATGTCTGCAAGGAGACAGAGCAGATACAGGAATATTCTATCACTGCATTTTTTTTCTTTCTTGCTTGCACCACAAAAGGAGAGTGAGAGGCTCAATACTAGGCAGCTGCAGCACCTGACACAGTATCACAATGGAATTAAAATGCACCTTTCCCACAGTGCAGAAAGTTGTCTGGGTCAAGGGTTGGTGGTGCCAGTGTACACCACTGGGCAAAGTCTGAGAGGTTTACACCCATGCCAGCCAGAACTTCAAAACAGAACAGTGCCACTTCAAATACATACAGACATCTAAAAGCTTCACTGTGCAAGTGATAGTCATGTCCTTGGTTTCTGAATGTGCATGTCCCTTTTCGAATTTTAAAAAATAAAGCAGAATAATTTTAACTGTTGGAGACCTTTACAGGGCGCAGCCATACAACAAATCATTTCCCCTTGCTATATTCCATGGAAACAAAAATAACCCTTTTAGAAAGACTATAATCAGCTGGTTAGAATGTGCGTATCTCTCTCCCCAACAAACACAGAAAACATAAATCTACACTTGAGTTGTAGTCCTGTTTTAACATGTCATCTACTAAGACTGTCAGTTTCAGTCTAACTATGAAAATCTGTTGCTGGAAGAATAAAATCCTGGCTGAAAGTCTAGAGCCAAAACATAACTATCCTGGAAGCATTTGTTAATGAACAAATGACAGTGTAGAACATACACTAGCGTTGACAATCGTATTTTAATTATCCTCTCTGTTGAAAAGAAACATAATTTTTAGCACTGACCAAGTGGATTTGGATATGTTTGAGACAGAAGAAAGTTCACTTGCTACATTGGGTTGAAGTTCCACAGAACTGGTTCCAGACCTTTTGTTCAATGAATCCTGCAGCAGACAGGACCCTACATTCTTTCCCTTTTAGAATAAATCCTAGCACAGGGAAGGCCTTGTGCCCACAAAGCAAAGTGGGTGACAACAGCAGGTATGGAGGGAGGCACAGAAATGGCTTTTTGATCATGGCTAAAGGGGATGATAAGCACAGAAGTACCAACTTTGTTCTTGGGTACTTCAAATTAGAAAAAGTCTGTTTGTTTGGGTCTGTGCCTAGTTTTTGCAAGTTAGCTGGATTACCATCCTGCCTTTCTTTCCACATACTCATTCAGGCCATGAGTTTAAGACTCCTGAAAGGCACCAGATGTTGGGGGGAGGTAGGGTGTATTTGTTTGTTTGAGCTCTCCTTGCAAAAACAACAATAAAAGAAGGGAAGAACATTGGATGGGTTCAGATTTGCTTTCCAGCAGAGTATGACTAAGGCAGGGAGGCAGCCTGGTAAATACACTCTGCCAGGACTCTGAGGTGGGACAAAAACATACAGAGAAACTCAGCAGAAAATAAACAAGAAAGACAGAAGTTTCTAGTCATTAGTAGAGTGAAGAAAATGGAGACCAAACAGGTGATCAGGAGGCAGTTTTTGTAGACACAGCCTGGAAGGGAGGAGAGATAGTCTATTAGTATGGACCCAGCAGACTGACAGACTGAAGTAATGGGTGAAAAAAGCGAGACCAGAGAAAAAACCTCACTGGGAGGTGAGTGGTCCAAATGCTGTGCTGTACCCTGTTTTGGTTAGTTGCTGTTGTGTAATTGGAGATTTCACATTGGCTTCCTGGAAGTTTACAGTATTCAGGAATCTTCTTCAGGGAACTTGCTGTGCCTGAATGGAAGAACACAGTGACCAAGGTGAGCCACAAGCAGTTGGTGGGGGGTGGAACAGAAAAGGTGTGAGGATGAGGAGAGAAGTATCTAAGAAATCCAGGTTGATGCTGGTTTGTGGGATAGGGAAAATCTGAAGAGGAAAGGGTAACAGACAAAAGGAAGGTCCTAGGAGAGAACACAAGTTCTTTGAACTGAAATTCTGCTTTACTTTAAAACACACACATTGCAGCAGAGATGCGCACACGCACACAAACAAGTCAAGTATCCACATGGACACAGTTGGTTCTGGATATCCCTTCTTTCTTTAATTGATCCCAGGTGAGGCATCAACAATCACATCTGGAAATTTTTATACAAATGGCAGGAAAGCCAATGACTCGGGTCACAAATATTTCACGCTCTCTCTTTGCCAGAAACACGGGACAAATGTGGTTTACATCTGCCTCCCTATAAATACACACACACTTGCAAGATTCTCTGCTATGGCAAATACTTGTGCATGTAAAAGCAGAGCTGGTCAGTGTTCCTCCCATCCACCCCATGGAGATTCAGTTGGAACTAAGAAACTGGATGCTGGGTGACACCTGCAGTCCAGGTCAGGCCTACTGTCAGTATAAGAATCAAGGGATGGCAAAGACATCCTTATCGGCTGTAGAAGCAAAACACAGAATCAAATTACATGGATGAGCACTTTCAAAAGTTGCTGCAACCCCTGCCTTCCAGACCCAGACTCTCCATGAGATCACATTGTCAGGCACACCCAGTTTCTGTCTGATATGCAAACTCAGCTTAACTTTGAAAAGCTCACCTTTCAAGAAAAAAAGCCACTGGGTCCTCCCTGAATCCCCTACTCTTCCTGCCTCGGGTGCCAGCTACCACCGGAGTTTATCCACATGGAGTCAAGAAGAAACTGTAATAGTTTCTTGTCTGTGATGCACCAATTCAAGCAAAGCACTGCCTGACTTATTAGTTCCACCCAGTGTGCAGTGGGGCTGCAAAATGCTCTACAAATTCAACTCAGCAGTAAGGACCAACCTCTTGGGTATCAGAGGATGAACTCAGATCAGGTTCTAACAGTAGCACTGTTTCCTAGGAGGAGCACTGTGTTCAGCTTCTGCACAACTACTCTATGAGCATTATAATTGCAAGAGATGGACACTATCTGTGTCAACAGTTCTCAGGAATGCAGAGATGCTCTATTTCTCCTCAGTGCTAGCTAATTCTTAGAAGAGCCACAGTATCTTTGCTCTTCTGAGATGTCCTGCTAGTGTAGGTGATGTTGTTGGTACTTGGCATTGGACACTGGTTTAGGGGAACTGAGACCTGCTGGGTGCAACAGAGGGTGCAGGCAGGCAGAGGTGGGCAGAGAGAGCTTACACACCCCTGATGAGCCAACTCTGATCCTATCTATGGCAACTTTGTGTTGCTCCAGGGGCAAAGAGACTGAGGAGGTGACTTAATTAGATGTCAGAGGGAATCTCCTAACACCAAAGCAATCCAGTTGGCATTTTTTCATTCCCTCTGCCTGCCCTTGGCATAGTGGATGTGACAGTAGCTGTTTACAGAGCTCTGCCAGCTTCTGGGTAGCAGGGTATGACACAGCTCACTGCATTGCACCCCTAGAACAACCTGAAATCTGCAGCTCTGAACTCCAGGATGATGAAGCTGCTTCACAGACTTAGATCAAAAAAAATTTTCCCTCACTGAGGAGATTGTCTAAAGCTAAAGACACAACTTTACCTACCTCTGAATGTCCACTGTTAAGCTTCCTGCCATCAGAATTTGTAATGGACAAGAATCAACAGCACTCACCTTCTGTATTTCTTGGGTTTGATCTTTTCCCTTAATCTGTGGCATTTAGCTAGAGCACCTGACCATATTTTCTCTCATCTAAAGCTTGAAAACAAATTGGAAAGTTCCATGTATGTTCAAGTAGGAGTTGATCACTCAGGCAGAACAGCACAGCAACATACACATTATCTTAAAGTCAGGGGAATTCCAAAGGCAAAACACTTAAAATTGACAAAACGTCATCATTTTTTATTCAATGTTTAATTAACACGTTCAATTTACCTCTACTCCCACTGTTGCAAGAGAGATGAATAGCTTACTAATTTTAGGTGGTTTTTTAAGGATTAAAGAAATTTGATTAGACATTTAATCTTTTGACTGTTATATCTTTAGAGCACTCCATCAGCCAGGCTCAAATCTGTGATGCTGCTGGTAGCTGTCCTCACAAGTCCAGATACCATTACCTCGTTAGCCTCATTCTCTTTCGACCCCTACAAGGGACACTGCTGGAAACAAGATCACTCAACTGATCAATGAGTTTGTCATGGGTGGCTCACTCCACTCCTGGAGCTTTCCTGGAACTTTGCTGGAGCTTTCCAGAAGTCCACACCAGGCTGGTCAGCATCCCAGGACCAAGGAAAACTGAACCAAGTGGAAGCACAAATGTTTGGAGTCCTTGCTCCAAGTGCTGACACACAGTGCCGTGCTCTGATTTATTCTCTGTAGCCTTTCTAAGGGCACACATTGAAGTGACCTCCCCACGTGTCTCATCTGGTATGCCACAGGTGTGAGGCTGTTGCTGCTCTTAACGTCTTTTAAGTGTTCCACCAGATGAAAAGATGAATTCCCTTTGTTCCTCGGAGATGGAGTTCCTTTCATTTCCTGCATAAGGATGCAGTCCACACTTCCAGTAGAGGGAACAGATGATGTAGGCCTGGAGGGCAGGGCTGCATTTGCATGGGATGGGCTATCAGGTGGGTTTGCACAATTAATCACTTACACCCGTGGGGTGTACAGGGCTGGTAACAGCAGAACTGTTCTGAGGAGGTGCTCTGTTTCACAAGAGCTCCAGAGAAGAAAGCCATCATTTCAAACCTCTTTGCTCTCAGCTCATGGAAAGAGTCCCCTTAAAACCAAAGCTGAATGAAAGGACCATGATTTAGCTTATTTGCATATGTGATTATGTAAATCAACCTACTGCTTCTTATCCCATGGCAGCAGACCTGCCTGCAGAAGAGCCTCCAGTGGAGATGATTGGATTATGGAAAGGGACACCTGCGTGAAAACAGGTCCTAGCTGCATATTTAGAGTTCATCAGCAGACACGTGGCAAAAGGCGGATTTAACCCTTCACTGTCAGAGAGACAGGACAGAGGAAAACAGTGCAACAACCGTGGAGAATGCTTAGATACAGTGCAGCAGCCTCTATTGGAACATGTTTAGGGAAGTATTCTGTGATCACTTGGACTGCTGTGTGCAAATGGGTTAATGATCATAAGCCAACAGAAATCAAAATGGTGAAATATTTCTAGCGCCGGGATCATCACAAGAAGAGCCACCTCATTCACATGTCATTGTCACCTTGTGATGTGCACACAGTACCTGCTCACCAGCATGCCCAGTACCACCTCCTGAGATGCATGTTCTGCATTCCCAGACAGCTATCCTGCATCCCACTGCGGTCTGGACTGTCATCAGCTCCAGCTTTCCAGCGGCTATCCCACAGATGCTGCATCCAAACCAGTGCTAGCTGCACTGCCCAGGGCGTGCCAGAGCCCTGTAACTCCTTACCCTTTTATTATGGATCTGCCTGCCTAGCACCCCACTGCCTCCCAGGGGTGCCCAGTGCAGTAACAAAGCAGCTTTTTATCACTGAGAGGCTCAACAGGCCCCGTCAGCAGCACTGCTGGGGTTAACACAACCCCAGACCAGCATATCTAAGCATCTGTAGGAAGTGGAACATTTTTAATCCTGTGAAGAAACTGCTGCATGGATGACAGAAGCAAAGAGATCAGGCCATCTCCATCTAGAGGAAACAGGAGCAGTGTTCAGGGATGCACAGAAAGTGCTACATAGTATTCTGCAAGCTCTAAATTTTCTCTTACTAGGGCTACGAGGGCTCTCACAAAAAAACCCCCACGCAAACAAACAAAAAAAACAACAACAACCCAAAAAATAATTAAAAGTAACAAAAGGAAAAAGAACTGGCACTTCTAAAGAACATGACTAATAGGAATCAGCCATCTCGCAAGGACTAATTTTAAACTGACTATAGGAGTAAGTGACAATAACTTTAGGATTCCAAGAAATGTCCCAAAGCAAAACTAGATATGTCCCTGGATTTCTCTTTGTTCTGAAATTTGAATCAGGATGATTTTGGCCAAGAGTCACTCAGCTTTTAAAGCCAACTTTGACCAATTTAAAGTTTCTAAACCAAGGGAAATAAAGTAGATTCTTTGGAGGAATTTTGCACGTGTGACACAAATTCAAAGCAAAAGGTGTTGGGTAGGGGGAGGGTGGGTTTTGTTTTGTTAATCCTACCAAGACTGGCAAAACAAGGGGGACTGTAGCAAAACTTTACGTTAACCCAGAGCAGTGACATCACTTCAGGTTTTTCTGTTGTTACCTGCCCTGGGTCAGCCACCCTTACCTGTCCTTTGTGAATATACAGAAAAGCACATACAGTAGCTGACACTGGCTAACTCTGGCTCATTTTTCTACTGTAAGCAGGACTGAGGTGAGATCAAACAGTGCTGAGTCAAACCCAAACTTTGTAAAATGGCAATATTATGCACAGCCCTGGTAGTCCCAGAGGACCCACTTCAAATATCTGCAGTTTGAAGTGTAAATGGATAAAAGAAAATTCCTTCACTTATGGAATTCCTCATCCTCCTAGCTTCTTCAGGATCATCAGATTTGATGCCCTCAAGGACAAGATCAAATTCAAGATGCTGGGGCATCTGAAATGTAACTGTGCTTGAATCCTGCAGTTTAGATGCCAGCTTCGTCTTCTGTGGTGGCCTCTTCTTCTATAAATCATGCTCAGAATCAGGGGAACAACCAAATGTGTATTTGTTTTCACTATCTTCAGAATTAAGAGAGGGGATTAAGTGTGGGGTTTCTTGCACACCAGCTGCACTGCCTTAGCCATAGCACTGTACTGATTCTATGGTAGAAAGGATGACACCATAGGAACAACATCCATCTAGCTCCAGCAAAAGTATTCTGGCAACTTGCAAGATAATTACTAAACTTCCACTCATTTTCGGGTTTTCCTCACAGTGGAATTCAGGGTATGTGGTGGTTGGAGTCCAAACAGCCTTAGAGGCTTGCATGGGAAGGACTGCCAGTCATGGTCACTCCAGAGAGGATGGAGAAGGCAACAAAAAGGAAGGAATCCAGCTGAGGAAATGTGCATTTGGACAAACCCATCCCACTGAGGATTGCAAGGAGGAGCAGCATGCGGAGTTCAACAGATCCTGAGGGACAGAGCTTGGAAGCACTGAGAAGGTCTCTTGGATGCAGACAACAACAGCAGTATGAGCTGGCTGCTGGCAAGGGCTATCGATGGCAGCATTCACATTATGCTGCTTTTTCCCACTTTGAATGCCCACTATCAGGCTTGTACCACTCCAAAGCACCAAGACCATTAAACCTCTTTTCTTCAGTCTCTTTGTTGGCCATGGACCTGTGCCATTATCTGTATTTGAGAAGGCCTGGGAGCAGCTCCTGACAACTGCTGATCTCTGCAGTCAGGAACTGACAAAAACGTGGCAAATGTACCCTGCAGAGACAGCCTGGCACGTTTAACCTACACCAGCTGGAAAAGCGACTGCTGAATACTGGGAACTGCTTTATCCACAGGGTTGGTCTAAGGCAGCTCTTGTCAAAGTGACCAAGAGCTTTGTGCCCTAACAGTAGGGTATTCTGTACGCGCCGCTCCTCCGTGTGCCCACAGCAGATAAAACAGCCCAAGGTCAGGGCGTGCTCTCAGTGCAGCTGCTGGAGCACTGGCAGTGCCCTGGCCCCAGCCTCAGTGCCAGCATCACCACCATGAGGCAGCCAGTCCCAGCCTCAGAGGTTCGATTCCAGCAATGCCTTCCCATTCCCGGCTGGCTGTCTCCCATGTGGCGACGCATAGCACTATTCACCCGACTTTTTGGCCCAGCCCAGAACTGTTTTTATTAGAAAACACTAAGGCAAGCCTTTCCAAGCCTCAGAAGAATCATCTTGTAAAGATCTGGGCTTGAGATGCCAAATGATTGCTGCTTTGGCGGAGTCTGCACATTCATTTTTTATTGGTCACAAACGCTTTCCAGATGCTGGCATGCTGGCTGCAGATTGCAACTCTGGGGACTTGGCTCCCAGCCCCAGTCACTTTGTTAAACTCTTGACCTGCTGTGGGTTAAAAGAAGCGGGGAATGGGACTGAGTCACCATGAGGGCATTGCTAAGAGAGAGTGCTCACTACACAGCAGAGACCCATTTCAGCAGCTTTCTGTGCTCAGCTGGCATGGAAAACATTTAAGGTGGTCCACAGCAATCCAGCTCAGCTGCCAAAGCTGGTGAGAACTGCAGCATAGCACCAGCCCCGGCTTTAGAAGCGGGGCAGAGAGGCTGCCCTGCAGCTGGATTTTCCACATTGCAGCCCATACACTTTCCATCTTTTTTTCCTCTGCACAAGTGGATTTCCCATCCCTGCTGCAATACTAAAGCAATTCTCTGAGCCAGAGCCATGTGCAACATCAGACTGAAGGCTGGAAACCTTCCTTGGGTTCAAGTTTCATGACAAGCCTGAAGCTTGTTCATCAAGAAGGTTTGCAAACCTTTGGGGAAAAAAGGCTTTTTGGATTCTCAATTGTTGGTGTCCAAAGTAAGAGGGAAAATAAAATGAAATAAAAAAGAGATGTGAACAAGCAGAAGGAAACACAATTTTGATGGAGCTATTTGATATTTTTCTGAATGGAAAAAATTTCCCTTTGAAAAGCATAGCTGTTACAAATCATTGGATTTTTTTCTCTCCCTCAATAGGGCAATTTTAAAAAAACTATTATTTTGCATTTTGGATAGACTTCCTAACTGAAATTCTGCAGCTGATGAGTTTCTTTAATCTCAGTTTTCAGAATAAAAAGTTCTCTCAAAACCTCAATTTAAAGAAAACACTTTTAGCTGAAAAAAAAATTTTCATGCTGCTTTGAAATATGCAGCCAAAAGCAGTATTTCAGAAAATGTATTTCCACTCAGAAGTTCTGGACAGGAAGGAAAACAGTTCTCGATAAGATCAATTGACCTGAGCTTTGGTGCAATTTCCCCTTCCCCTGTGTGGGGACCCTGCTGGGGCAGGGGGTGCTCAGGGAACAGAGCCCCTGCACAGGTCCCCTGCCCATGACATCACCTCAAGGCTCTCCTCCTGCTCTCCCACTCACTCCTTTTATGAAGTGCTGCCCAAACCACAGCCCTGAGGAGCTCCTGGGCTCTGTGCTTGGGCAGATGATGAACTGTGCTGGATGCCAGGCAGGACACAGACAGGATGGGAGGCTGGTGCAGGAATGCACAGCAGGGCTGGAGCTCAGCTTCTGCAGTGCTGGTGCAGTGAGGCGGTGCTGGGAATGGCTGGTTATCCTTCAGCTGGGGGAAACTGCCAGCAGAGGTCTGCTTGCTCCCCTCCACCCTACAGCTGGGGATGGAGACTTTCCAAGATGCTGATAGAAGCAGGATGCTGAGGGACATCGGGGTGCCTCACACTGCTCTGGGTGTTGACTTCTAACCTTCCTTGAGACCTTCATGGGAGCTCAATGTCACCCACAGGCCGTTCATTAGAGCAGGCAGGGTCACAGGGGCTTGAGCAAAAAGGAGAGTGAATGAGCCAGTCCTTCTGCTTAAGCCTTCAACAGCCACACAGGGAAAGAGATTTCAGTGGGAGCTGGGATTTAACTCTTTGTACTCATCCTCCTCAACACAGGCCTGCCCACAGCTCTCCTGCCCCCATTTGCAAGCAATGCATGATCCCTACAGCAATACTTGTGCAAATAGAAAGCTCTGTGGTCCAGAGGGAGTATTGGGGGAAGGTTTTATCCAATGGATCTGGTCCAGTGATGCTAATTAAATCATCACATTAGAGCTGGGGCCTGTCTTGAGTAAGTGTTAGCACTTGAGCTGAATCGCACCTCAGATCACAGCCAGGTGTGCTCCCTGGATCCAGAGAGCCCTGCCAAACTCATTTCACTTGTGATGCTAAGGCCAACTCCAGCACGGTCTCCAGAGATTAATAAAACAGGAGAACAACCCAGTGCAAACCTGAAATCTTTTAGATTCAGCCAAGTGGAAATCCAGCCTGACTCCCCACCCAAAACCAAACAACTGAGAAAAAGAGAGAAAGTTTTACATAATAATCTCTCCAATGTTAGAGCAGACAGTGTTTCTCTGAGGACATTATGTAATGTCTCGTAAGGGCTTTTAGCTGAATTATCAGGTGACTTGCACAATTACTAAAGAGAAAAACAGAATCACAGGTGAGCAGTGGGTGTGAGAATACACATCTGCCTGTTGTACATAAGCAGCTGGAGAAATGATTCAGATTCAATGAGATGTCACTGCAGATAGGCTCATACTACAGACCTCAGGTTCAGAGGACCTGGAGCTATTTCAATCTGACTTTCTGGCCCATGCCCATCTTCTCCAGCATGAGGGAATACCTCTCCATGATCCTTTGTAGAGGGACAGACTCTCCAGGGTGAATTTTCCTGTCACCTCAGATCTTCAGGCCTTTACAACAGGAATCCCTGTTCTGAGACTGATTGTGTCACAGTGACAAAAAAGAGAGCTCTTGGCTATTTCTTCTCCCTCAGTCCAAGGATGGGAAGGGTGAAAACATTCCAGATGAATTCCCACTACAGAGATGCTGATGTTTACTTCCAGTCTGTTCTCTCCCTTGCCCCTTTTGCTCACTGAGATCTGCAGGGGGGTACAGGAGGAAGAACATGTGCAAACAGAGCCAGTACATCAGATAATATAACCCCTCATGCCAGCTTACTGACTTCTGCCACACAGCAAGAAGTAGGGAAAAAAAGCCCCAATTAAGGGAAAAAAGCCCCAAATTCTGTTCCAAAATCTCTCCCTTCTGATGGTCAGGAACCTTCTAATTACCAGCTAAAGTTACTACTGGCTTGATGATGCCCATCTGTTCATGTGGCAGTATTGCCTTTAGTCTAAGCCGCTGTTCTCCTCCCTGGCATTTACCTCTCCTTTCTCTCCTGTTCTGTGTATTTGTAGAATTTCTCTCAGCCTTCACCAGATTAAAGTTTTATTGAGGGACAGATTTATCTAATGGGTTTTACATTCGCTTTTGCCATACATTGGTCTGTATTTGTCCATCTTCAATGTCTGAATGAGGCAGCTTTGTTTTCAGATCAGCATTGTCCTTTTAGTACATTGCTGAAGAGGTACCTTACAGATTCATGAAAGCAATGAATCCTCCATTGCTATGCAGAGTGCTTTGCAACAGAATAAATATTCATATGAAGACAAATCTACAAAGTACTATCAACATGGTAGTAATTATTGAAGCAAGGGGTAGATATTAGCACACTGAAGGCAAGAGAAGAATAAGGTGGATGGCACTGTCTCAACCACTGTTGCTTGAAAGAGAAAAGGCACTTGGCAGAATAAAGAATTAACTTCAGAGAAATGGAGACACTGAGTACTGCTCTTCAGCAAGCCCCTAGGCAACAAATTGATGAACTTCTCCTACAGAAGAGGAAAAAACAAGTGTTGCCAAATCTTTTATATTTCAATGTATTTTCTGTAGATGGTTCTAGTGGTACTAGCAGAGTAATTCTGCAATTGGAATAATACAATTTTACCACAGGAAACATAAACCCTTAATAATCCCCCCCTTGCACCATAATCAAATTGCTGGTATCATAACCTTTTGTGGTAAAACCAGCCAGACCAGCAAAGGCAAATGCCTCTTGGGTGAGTACATGCCAGTCTCACATGATGTTGGGATGAGATAGGAAGGCTTTGTCCTGTCTGGTTTTGTGTTCCATAATGCTTTCCAGTGTGGTAATACAGCTTACATGCATGCTATCCTCTCTCCTGTGAGTGCAACACAGAGATGTACATATGATATGTGATGCATTTAAGCCAGTATGCAGCTGGTTTAAATACAGCTGTGACCTGCATTCCCAGCAGAAATCACCTTCGTTTCCATTCTCAGGCCAAATTATTGCAAATATTTTGATGTAGTTTCTGCTGGAGACATTTTAAAGGATAGATTTTGTACATGGGTATAAACCAAACAATTCCACTGACAGCTGACAGAATTATTTCATATTTCACTAGGACAACTGATACAAAATCTCAGCACTTCGTGTCCCTCCCAAACTCTGCTGTGTAGTCTTGTTGGTTAAGTAACTTTTGTATTTCATCCCCGAAGGAGCTGAATTAGTCTATCTGGAGAGTAAATAACTGAGTTAATCCGTTACACTGTGTGGCTTCTTACAGAGAGAGCAGCCCTACACAAAAACGTAGCCTCAAATAATTGAAGGTAAGTGCAAGTTATTAGGTGGAATTCTAGGAGATACGGTCAATCACCCAGGAAGCTTTAAAACACATTCATGTCTGTTTAAAATGCATTTGGTTGTACATTGTATAGATTGAAGGACTGTTGCTAGCACGGCAGCCAAGCACCTCCCGGCTGAGGATGGGTGCGCTACCAGCGGCTCTCCTGCGCCCCCTGCCCCCTGTTCCCTTTATTGCAGAGCATTTCTGGGATGGCCGACTACCACTGACCTGACACGTTCTGATTGCAAAGCACATGGAACCTGGGGGAAGGGAGGATGGGTGAGAGTCATGAGAAGATTCCTGTGAATTAAACTGGGAAGAGCTGGTTTCAGCTCACCCTGCTCATACTGGCCAGCACTACTCCTGCACTTAAAGAGCTGAAGTCAATCAAGGTCCACTTGCAGGCCAGAAAGCTCCTTCATCTTGCTTCCATTCTGGAACTTCATCCTTCTTGTGTTTCACTTTGGAGTGGGGAAAAAGTATGGCTCTATTGTTTGTGTCTGGATTTGCACTCTAGACTTATCCACACCTTCATGTCAACACACAGACACAATATATAGCAAGAGTTAGAGATTCATAGCACATCTCCCTGAAATTCTCCCCTCTTGAAGTCTGCCAGGTATCATCATCATCGTTATTATTACTACTACAACTATCTTAGCAGGTTTGCAGGACACACCACTGCTGACTCACGGATCCAGTGGATCCCAGTCCTCAGCTCCGGTGCCTCTGCACAAATGGATGGTGGCTCCCTTTTGCAACCACTTGGCCACTGCACCTCCCTGGACCAACAGGACCTTCCAGCAGGAGCTCCTCTGGCAGCACTCTGCCCTTGGACCAGGACATCCACAGCTCCAACATCAGCACCTTGCATCTCTTTGCCCACTCCTGTCCTCTGTGACTCACTGTCTCTTCTCACATTCACATCTGGTCCTTTGCAAGCATTTCATCAGGAATAAATAAATATATATCTACATCCATAGGCAAATAGCCAAAATTGTATTTGATACCATCATGCCAACAGGGATCAAGGAAAGAACAGTGGGTTTAGGGCCCCTTATGAAGAGGTGAAGATTGATGTGTCATCCTCAACTGAAACAGGAACGGGAGAGCAGGAGAAGAAGAGAAACAGCCCCTACACAGATCCTAGGGGCAAAATTTGTAAAGAAATCTCAAAATTCCCCTCCAGACATCCCATTTAGGATTCCTTGGGTTATGGAGAGAGAAGGCTGCCCAGAACACCCCCACAGATTAGGAAAATGGAAGTATGACTAATTCTAGTCCATCATACCTCCCTACCTCTGGAAAATGAAGAATAAACACTGACTGACAGGGAGCAGTTAGCAGGTGGGGACTGAGACTTCATCTTCAGAAATTTCTTTCTCTCTTTTTGCTGACAAAGAAACAAATTTCACTGTTAAACATTTCTTGATTGTTTTCTCCATCACTCCCTCTAAAAGTGTAAAATGAGTCAATTGGATAGCAAATCAAGAAAGAAAAAGAAGAAACATTCATTAGAAACTGGAGAGAGTAGATATCTACCTTCAGTTGTGGGGATTGGCACGGATTCCTACCCATAAAGATAAGCCTCCACAGCTGCAGTTCTAGGAGGTTAGATCTTCCTCCAAGCATGATAAGCCTCAATCCAGTGGATAGTACAAAGGGAACAGGGATTTCCCCAATACTGGCACTACTGTGCTTTATTCCACCTTCAGGAAATATATAATGGATGAATTATAAACCCTTGAAATTTAGTTTCCTATTACAAACATGGATAGATCCTTGAAATAGTTGTATTGATACAGTAATTACACCAGACAGTGTTGTTTACTAACTACAATAATACAGCGTAATAAATTATAACCTACCTTTCTAATACTGTACTATGATTACAGCTAAAACAAATATTTTGCTGAGCTAATGCAACTAATTTAGCACATATAAAAATCTTAGCCTAATTTCAGGTTTCACAATTGCAGAAAGTGCCTAACCAATTTGAAATCCATTGGCAGAACAAAAGGAACCAGCAGGTTATACAACCAGCAGTCTTGAAAGAGAGAAAAAAAAAAAAATGACCAAAGGGAATGACCTTGCGGAATCTAAAGGAAAATAGTGCTGGAAGTGTTATAAACCAATGTGGTTGAAATGGTCACAAGAACGTTTGAGTTGCCTTTCCTGTATAGGCTTAACAAACTCAGCAAACTGCACATGTATAGTGACAAGGTACGTGGTCACTCTTGTTTAATGCAGATACACCTGAAGAACATTAACTATATAAACCTCTGGCGGGGAAGCACACTGCTGTCCCTGCTGTAAGAGCAAGAACTATTGAAGCCATGCTATGATCTGCTGTGTCCTGCAGAGGAATATTCTGACTATTCCACACCCTCCTCTAATGCCTTTTGGAGCTTTAAGGAATGGTGAGAAAACTCACAGAACCATGACAAAGCTGTTCACACCTAAATCATCACTCAGGTGCCCTGGTTAACAGTCATTGCTAGCCGTGCTTCATAACCCTCACGAGTTGTGTAGTTTTTAAACAGGTGGTAGATGTGTTAAAGCAGGAAGATAAATTTGTATTCAGGTAGAAATGAAAACATTTCCATTTGCTAACCCTAAACCACGTGTGTGTGCACAAACACACTCATACACCCCCCCCCCCACTTTATCATAATGCTTTCCAAACACAACCTTTCTGCACAATGCATCACAGCGTAGAGGTAACTGCTCTGAATGCTTTAGGACAAGGATTGTTTTTTCCACTCTCCAGTCTAAGAAGAACAATATTTTGCTCCTGCCTGATTTTGTTCAATGACAGTCAATTCTAATATTTGCAGTTAGATGTAAGTCAGACTTTTATGGTGCTGAGTTCTTCTACTTGTCCAATTATTGCAGTGAGCAGGCTGGACAGATCATCCTGGCCTTCAGAAAGAACTGAATATGCCATCTCTGGGTTCCACTCCTAACCCTTCCTTCAGCAGCCTTTTCATTTGCTTATTTCAGTGCTGGATCCACCCTATACATAAAAGGCTTAGCAAGCCATCATGCAAACCAGAAAGAGGTTTTCAAAAAGCCTTATATGCATGCAGAGCTACAGTTAACATGGTTTGGGGAAACTCCACAAAGCCAACAACTCCAACTTTGCAAGAAGAGCGATGACTCTTCCTCTACCACTCCACACGGTCACAGTTGAAATGAAGATGTAAACAATTTTCATCCATCCCAGCCTCACCCCATTCAGCTCAGATGTATGAGAAACACCAATGGTTTGAGTCATAAGACTGAAAATCGGAGTGTTCATTCTGAAACTCGTGGGCACATACACACTTAGCCTGGAATATCATAAGCACAGTTTGCCCTGAAATCACCTTGCAAGCGACCCTGCCATTGCTTTCCACTGCCACTCAAAGCACTGTATTACAGGCGTGGAAGTGTCATTGGACCATGAGCTCTGCATCCTTCCTTTAGAGTGAGGAGCAGGGTAGGGTCTACCAGTGCTGAGCTTCAAGCTGCAGCAGGTATATTTCTACCATCAAAGTGGATGCTCTATCTCTGCATTACATTGCAGTAATTCTAAATTTAGAAGAGAGGAAGAAAAAACTTGATTGGAGACTGAAGTTTTATGAAAGCTGAGATTCTCCCCCTCTGCATGATACCATCTCCCACATCAGAGGAAGCCTAATAGCCGTGGGCTTCCCATCCATCTCTGGCTCCTAAATGCCAAAGCTGCAAACAAACTCTAAATTAGGCAATGACTTCAGGTAAAAGCATAATTACCACACACTTGTCAAGCAGCCAATTCAAAGCAGCAAGACCTGAGGAGGAGGCTGAATGTTTGATGGCTTTGCTGGCTTGATTGGCTGCTACAATGCCCAAGATGACCGATGACACTTTCTTGGGCAGAAGCCATCTCCTGCAGGGCCCACACCCTGAGCAGAGGCTGCTCTCCATCAGAGCAGCTGGCTCCTGCAATGGGTTTACTGGCTGCATGTTTGCTCCTTCCTAGCTTCTAAAACAGGTCCTACTTGTAGGGGGGTGGTGGGGGGCTTGATGTGTCTCTGGTATTTATAATTACACATTTATTTTATTGAGCTTGTGCAATCCTAACTCCAGCTTCAGGCCAAAAGTTCATTGCTAGAGGGGTTCAATAAAGAATTTCCTCCTGAGAATGGAGAATTACATCACTTGCCAAGTGTGTCAGGCGGTTTTCCAGCCTCCTGTTCGGTCACACCCATTTTGACTACTCTAGTGGATGGATACTGTACATGCCTGGCTGTACCCTTAAGCTCCATTGCATTAATTGTGTCTGTGTTCTCCACACATCAGAAAACTGGGTAAGGTTTTCATAAAGCCCTTCTTATCATGGGCCTCAGGACCCTGAAAAAACTAAAGCAAGTCAATGCATAAAGGACCAAAATGGGTTTCCAACAAGCGGACAGCCAGTTGTTGAATATTTTGCATGTATAACCCTAAAAAAATCACACTTTTCTTTGCAAATGTCATCACACAAGCCTTGGTGACAATAATTATATTTTCCTGATGGAATGCTTAATAATCCAGGGACTCATCACTTACTATGCTGGAGACAGTGTCTACGTTTAAAGAGTGATGCTTCCTGCTCCAAAGACTTCAGCTCCTGTTCAGCATGATGCCCTGTTTCTTTCATATTGTTCCTGTGGCATCATGACGAGCTGAATACATGATAATGTGTCATCTTTCACTCAAGGAAATACAAATCCTGTTCCTTCCTATGCCACTGAAAGATCATTGCCTGTCTCCCCACACACAAAACATGTGCCTGAAGACCCCAAAGAGAAGAAAACAGTTCACCTCTAATACTCTTAGATGATGTTGCACCATGCTGGCATGATGATTAACAGAATAACCCCAGTGCAAACAGATAAACCAGAACTCTTACCCAGACAGTTTTAGTTTATGATGGAGTCTGATACTACTGTTGGTAGCAAACCAAGGGAGTGAGGCTAATTTTGTTGGCACTATCAAAGTTCATGTGAGTAGAAATGCCCTTCCTTAGCCTTTCTGCATCAGCTGTCTTGATGGCCTTACTGCATTAAACCTTGCAATGCAATAAACAATTTTTCAGATGGGGAAACTGGGGCAAAAAGCCATGTCTGTCAGGGGATCACATCGTGAGTGAAAATGAAGGCATGAACACCTACCGGGTGCTAGTCTATAAACCCCATTTGCTGACCACCAGGCTAAATGTTTTCCACCTCACAGGTGTATGGGCTGATTATGAGAAGCAAATTACAGGAAAATATGGATTTTAGTAGAACAGACTGGAGTGGAGGGATTAACGTGATTTAATGGGTCACTTGGGGAGGAGAATTGGCAAACATAAAAACAATCCTATTCAAAGAAATTTAGCAGATGAACTAAGCCCTAATTGTAGACAGATAACTACATTGCTGTAGGTACCAGGTGCCTTTTCTCCCCAGGAAACAGGTCAGTGCTCACAAGCCTCAGAGCTTCTGCACTCAAAAAGGAGCAAGGAACACACAAATATTATTTGGGGATGTAAGAGCAGCACAGTCTGGTGATTTCTTTTATAGCCAAATCTGCCAGAATCCACATAACCTTCCCAGCTCAAATCCTGATGAAAGAGCACCCTCAGCTCCCACGGCCCAGAGGGAAAACTGCACATACTAAGAGCCCTGCAGTATGAGACATATGAGTATGGGTATGTTAAGGATTACTCTAACACCAGGACCTTCAGTCAATTCAAGGATCTCGTGCAGTTTCAAAGTTCCTGGAGCCAAAAGCCCAAAATAACACAGTTTTTTCATTCCCCATGTTGCAGAGCCTGGAGCCAGCCTGGTGTCTGGGATAATGGCCAGTAATGTTTCGGAATGTTTTTCGGGTCCTGACAGAGGTTTTGAGCTCAGCAGATCCTCATGACATCTTCTTGTGACTTGAGACTGGCTTACTGCAGCTGAGGCAGACAGCAGAACCTGCCGTGTCAGCCCCCTAACACAGGACACATCAGCCATGTCACATACCCATCTGGTCTGGAGAAAATGGTCACTGAAACGTTCTGGCAATCTTTTAAACATACTCACTGTGGCACAGCTTAGCTGCCGAAGCCCCTGAAATCCATGGTAATGTTTTCAGAGACAGACACATATGCAAACTCAAAAACAGGAGCCGGAAAGAGCCTTGAAATATAAATCACATTGTTGCTGACCAATTGTGCCAGACCACCTTAAATGGACACTGTGCCCATCTGCTCTTCCCCTCTCCTCCCCCACACCTCCTCCCTCAGGGTTGTAAACCATCCTGCAATATTTAAAGTAGCATTGTTCCCCTCCCTTCTGAAGCCCCTGGACCATCTGAGCAGCTATATATTCTCTCTGTGCTGTTTGTTATTCCTGAGGACATGCACATTGCTGAACATACTAATAAAAATTTCATAAAAGAGGTTGCCAAAGGGGTGTCTATGAGGGGATTTGTAAAGCTTGCTCACACACACACACACACACACACTCGCTCTCCATTCACCATTAAGAAAGGGCTGCAGCAGGCAAAAGCAAGCACCTCTGTACAACAAAAAGAAACGCCTCTGCTCCTAAATGGGACCAGGCAGGCTTAGGTAACAAAGATCTATATCATCCAGTGATTCAATATAAGCAAACACAGAAGCGTGTTCCTTTGCAATCTTCAGCAAGTTAAGTGAAAAGCAAGAGGAACTAGCAAGAAAATGCCTGCACAAAGCATGGCAGTAAAATAGTGCTGCATGTGCATGTTGGTGTACTGCCTGCTCACTCATCCCCAGCATGCCTGCTTGTACCTTTCCCGAGTGCGGATGGAAAGGACAAGGAATAGCACTGGCTGGAAATGTATTCTGGAAGAGTGCACTCCCCCCAGGATGTTGTCTGCATCCCAGGACTCAGCAGAGTAGTGCTGGGGCTGGTACTTGAGTCTGAGCATGTGCAGATTTTAAAAAGAGCTATGTAATAGTTTGAAGCACTGAGCAAATCCTTTAGCCACTGACTGTCCTGCCTATCAGAATTATGTCTTATAGGGTGGAAAGTATCTAGGAAAGCTGAAGTGCTAAGGGATGTTTTTTGGTATTTGATTACTTTTTCTCTTTACATCTCTCCCTAGATGATCAGACCTCTGCTTAGCAGACTTAACATTCAATTTCAACAGCCCTCAATTGTTAGCTCAGATTTTCTGTGCAGGGCATGAAATTAAAACATCTCTTAAAACTCTTTAGAAAGAGTTTGTGTGCAGTATTCATCAGATGCTCTGCTGCACTTCTGTGTTGGTGGTGAAGTCATATACATTTTTATCTGAGCTGTATCTCTTTCTCCTGGATGGAAAATGCAGTATAAATGTATGTCATTATAATCAAATACAACAAGAAAAGAAACAAAACCCCAATAACATACATCAGTACATGTTTTGACTGTACAAAAAAGGTGGAGCATCTACAGAATTGTAAATAAATGACCTAGAGAAGGCAGGGCCCTTATTAAGGCAGACATTAAATTATTTCAACACAGGTTGCTGCCCTCACAGCGACTAACAGCCCATGTGGAATGGTTATGGCAGAGCATTCCATTACACATTAGGGATGTTTTTATTGTAACACATATTTACAGGCTTCATGATCTCTCTTGTAAGTTCATATTAAGGAAATGTAAGTAGTCAGCTTTCGGAGCTGGGCCTTGAATAGTTTGTGAGTTTTACCTTGGATGAACAGGGACAGTCTCACAGCATGGAGAGCTTTCTTTGTAGATGCCACAATGGGAAACACTCAGAAAGGGAAATAACCCAGCAAGTATTTAAGCAAGCAGCAAGTTTAAAGGAACCGCCTCCATTAACAAGTAGGAAAGAAGACTTAAAGCACAAAAACATGGATGTTCCAGTGACGAGGCCTACTCCACTGATATACAGTTATGCAGAAGTGGACATTTGGGTGGCCTGAATCTCCAAGCATAGGTATTACCTTAGGTAACACCAGCATGCTATTTCTGCTTCAGTTTTCCACCCAAGAAGTCTCATGCACAATCTGTTGCTGTACCTTTGCAAGCGTCACTAATTATGACAAGACAAACAGATTCACGCTGTGTGAGATTCTTGGCCACAGTTTCACTCATGTACAAGAATATAGTCACTAAGAAGAACAATTCTTTTCTAGATTAGAATCTGTATGTGCTGAATATTCCACATCCATTCACCAGCTCAGCAAGCTCCACGTGTGTATATTTAAACACAAAATGTACAGATGTTCACTGTAATTTGCCTTGCTGAACATCATGCCTATTTAATCCATTTTGAAGGTCAAATATATTTTAATATTTTGGCAAATGCTTTTGGAACCAACTTAATTAAACACAGTTAAATTGGGCAGTAGGTTTTCCTCAAAAATGCTTACAACAACTAGTCTGAACAATTAGCTCCAGGCTTAGAGGGATGCAGCTGGAGAGCTGGAGCTGGGGTGGCTGTGCTCTGCCAGACCTGCGCTGGCTCTGAACGAGACCCGTGTGGGTGCCTGTGCTGTCCTGGTAGCACACCACACACTGGGGACAAGGAGCAGCAGCACCAAGGCAGAGCACAGCAAAAGAAGTAAAAACTGCACATTTTAAAAATTGTACAAGCAAGGAAGCTCAGCTATGCTCTAAACCTAAGGGAAGCTCATCTACAAAATCTCGGAGGATCCCTGTCAAGAGCATCACACATTAAGGTACATGAAGTATCAGTGCTCCCAGGAAGGGAGCCAAGGACTGGGACTGGAGCTTGGTTGTTCCACTTAGAAGCAACCACTTTCATGTGAGATAGATACAGAGAAAATGTATGCTCATGTCATGGTATACGTATGTAACAGTGCAGATGCTCTGCTTTGCTGCACCAGTGCTCAAGCAGACACCTTTTGCATGTCAGCAGGAGCCTATGCAGGCTTTTCATGTGGAATGTACATCTTCTTTTCACACGTCAGCTCAACAGCATGCATGAACACCAGATTGCAGGCACATGTGCACACGCATGCGTTCTTGTGAAATACTCTGGCAAGCATGCAAGCTTTAGGAAAATGTTCTGTCAGACATTATGTTGACAGATGTAGATGCAATGCTTCTTCCAACTTACAGAAACCAATCCAGACATCATCTTTCCATGCACAAAGCCAAAACTGGAGTGCTAAAATTCAGCATTGACACCATATCCAATATTTTAATTGTTATCACTTGACCCTTTGGTCCATGCTTGTTCAAGGCAGCTTCCTTTTTATTAATATCTCAGCACACTGTGTGACACAACTTGAGCGTGTCCTAATTTAATTTTAATTAGTGCAGACTTTTGCTTTCCTCACTAATGAAACACTGCTCATTACGAAGTGTAATTGAAGACCCCTAGAGGGAGGGGTGCCTGGAGACCTCATTGTGTTGGTACCCAGCATCCTGCCCAATAAAATTCCCTTCTGAACGAAAGCAGTTTTATCATTAATTCATACTGCAGGGGGGCTAACTCACTGCCAGCCGCTGAGTTCATACTGCTCTTAGGAAGAGCCCAGAGCCTGTTTGTTTTCTCCAAAGAAACAATTCCAATTTTCTAATGACTAAAACACTTACATCGTAAATCCTTCTGTCTCGTTGTTAAAAGTATCTTTGAAAAGCGGCTGTTATGAAAGTATGCCTCTCCATTAGAAGCAGACTATTCATGAACTTTTTGTGTGTGCTTTTAATTGAGCTTGAATGATACAAATATTGAGCTGTGGTTAACTCCATTTAAAAAAAAAAAAAAAAGAGAGAGAGAGAGAGAGAGAGAGAGGGAAACATGCTCTGTTTACAACCACTCCAAGATGACCCGGGCAATCACAGTAAGAAGCAAATGAGCTCAGAAGAGAAGGCCAAGCAGGTGGTTAAGTGACCATCCTTGGATGCACACATGCAGTGCCACAAGAAAGGAGGTCTGCAGGCTCAGAGTACCCCCAGACTCTCAGTTTCTTTGCTCCACAAGTGTGAAGTCTTGGTAACTGCAGAGAAAAGTTCTTCAGATGACTGCACTCATATTTGTTTATGGCAGACTCAAGACTTTTTTGTAATTTTGACCTTAACAGTTTCCGGTGTCAGTTACCAGACAGAACATCGAACTGCCATTGCATTCTCTGGGTAAAGACAGAATATTGACTACAGGGATTTGTTCAGAAATAATAACTGCACTTCAGATTCACCTTCTGCATTATTCCAAGCCAAGGCTGGAGCATTCCAAGCCTCTGCACCAGGACAGGACAGGGGAAACTGGGGCCTCCAAGTTTATTGGAGATATCACCATACCAAACACTGGAATTTGTAGATTTTTTTTTTCTGGCACCACTGAAGGTTTTGAGTCTGGGCAGTCAGCTACATGTCTTGTGAGAGCTGAGGGGCCTGTGCCAACAGAGACAAATCTGTCCAGCAAAGGGGAAGGATTAACATAGGAAAGGGAAGGGTACTCAGATTAACATACAAAACTGATCTAATGTTGCACTAAAACCTTCACTTCACCAGTCTGAGATTAGGTTTTGGCGAAAAAGCTCTGAGGTTAGAGATATTTATCTAGTGTTAACCCAAACAGTGTTTGTCTGAAAAAGGCACCTCCCCCAAACAGGGCATCTGAAAAATGCACAGCCTTTTTGCCAGCACAGATCATAAAAAGTTGCTGATTGTGATTTTCTGCAAAACAGCAGCAAAAAGCCATATATTTCACCTAGAGCAGTGGGGACTTAAAGGTCTTTTCCCTCTCTGGTTGTAAACACCACCATAGCTTGTATTCTAATAAATATCTGAAATGACAGCAAAGTGACCCCTTTTGGTTTCTAACCCTACAGTGCTTATCAGAGCAAGAGCCTCCCCCTCCCAATCAGGTCTGGTGTGTACATGCTGATTTGTAACACTCCCTGCCATCCCGTTCTAGGTCAGTGATTGCCAGGAAAGGTGACTGTTTTCCAAATTTGTGCTGCCCAAGTTTCTAGGCTGAGGTACAGCTTAATATCACTGAGAACCTTGACAGTGTGTAGTGTGCTCAAAACGTGAAAGAAAAATTGAATGTTTACATAAATCCAGTCCACCTTCTCAACCTCAAATTAATGACTCTTCATTAACATTCCTGATATGACCTTTTATAAAGCAGCAGCAGAATTAAAAGATCCACAGACAATTGTGCATTCAGATGACTCCATTTCCAGTGTAGTTTGGAAGGTGAACCACGATTTAATTGCATCGCCTAACAGAAAAATCTGTGTTCCTGAGTCCATTGTAATCTTAGGCTTTGGTGATAAGAAAGTTAGGGGAGACACAGAGAAGGGATTTTGCCCACTGACTCACAGCACCCATCACCAGCACAATACCATTAGTGAAACCCAGTTCCTCTAATAATGAAGTGTTTGATAGACACCGCTGCTCTGGTTCTGCTATTAATCTTGTCCTGATGCTGTTACATTAGGGGATGTAAACTATCTTTTCTCTCTACTCATTATGGAAACTGCAATTCACATCCTCCCAGGAGTGCTCCAATTAGCCAAGCCTGCATCACACTCAGCTTTCCATCAACTTGCTGCATTATGCTGCGCTGGAAAAGCTAACCTCCTACCACAGGCATGCACAGAAACAGCCTGCGGTACTGTATCACTGCTGACTCTTCAGATACATTCTCTCTAAAGCTGCAGGTTTTGGTCTCATCAGCAATTCCTGAATCTTTAGACAAGAAAAGCAAATCCAACAATACAGTATTTTTAGTAGCAAAAAGACACATATGATTCTTGATTGTAGCAGATCTAGGGGAGAAGGTAAAAGCTGTGTGTGACCTTAACCAAGCTACTTTTACCTTTCAGGTAGGATTTTGTACTGTCCAGCACTGCTACTGAAAGAGATACTCTACAGTCTGAGTAACTCTCTCTTCCTTTCTTGGCACAGTCAATTAGCAAATAGTTAACTCGGTGTTTCATCCCTTTATTTTATTTTAGTAGGTTTTTAGCTCATCTTCTTCATTTTCCTAAATTGCATTTCGAAGTACACGTACCCTAGCCCTGGTCTTTTACATAAAGAGTGGGTTCTGAAATTAGACTTGCTTTCGCTATTTTGCATCTTTTAGTTTAAAAGCAAACTATTTCCCCAATGTCTCCACAGTTAATGTCATTTTGGATTGCAAAAATTCTTGTGTCTGTCTTAGGTGAGATCAAGTAGAGGCTATGGATTTTGCTTCGCAAGTGAGCAACCTTCTCCATGGGCACTAGGACTGCTTCACCAGAGGCTGGTTACAGTGGCTAGAAATGCCTCCGTTCCTCTCTGCTCAGCTCTCGTTCTGTTCAAACGGTGATGCTTATTCTCTAGCCCAGACTCTGGCACTGCCTTTCTGATCTGCGAGCCTGACTGCAGCTGCTCCCGAACTCGGTGCTGTTTGTTGAGGAGCTGGTCTGGGGACAGCAGAGGCTTTACTGCTGCTTCCAGGGGCTTAACAACAGCTACAGCAAGACATGCAAATGAAACCTACGGCTCCTGGCTGCTTTTGGTTGTTGCCATCGCTTTAAGCTGTTTGGGGGACAGCAGAATGAAGTACTTATAGTATTTAAGATTTCAGTCTTCAGAAATTAGTTTCAAGCTGTCGTGAAAGTAGTAAAAAGCAACTGCTCGTGCAAAGCGATGCAGAGCTGTTGATTGCAGAGCCCGCAGCCGCTGGGCACGGAGCGCGGGGCTGGCTCTGGGTGAGGCGCGCAGCCCAGCCCAGCCGCGCACGCTGCAGCAGCGGGGGAGCAGAAAGGGCGCTGCAGAGGGTGCTGCAGAGACTGAGCAGCCACAGACATCACTGAACGCGCATCCTCTGGTGCACTCCACAAAGAGCGAGGGGGTTATTTTGTTTGTGGGGTGGGGCTGTTTGTTTGTTTGTGTTTACATAAAACATCCTCCCAGCAACTTGTAACTTTTTAAGCAAGTTTTCATCCTGCTGCCACTTCATATAATCCAGCCATGTAGAGCCCAGATCTGAGACATTTTTTCCGCAGAACAGTTATTGTTGACATTTTTCTAAGCTCTCAGCTTTCCTTAGTTTGAAATGCAAACTCCGCATATGTGCATTAGCAAAATGGCACATTTCGGTGCCTGGGAGTGAACCACTGTGGAGGTGACATTGGCCAGGGGTTACATGGAGCAGCCAGCTGATGTGTGAATCCATTACTGTTATCAGCAATGCATTCAAATGACCTACTTTTAACACTGTCACAACTGCCCGACAGAAGAATTCAGTAAACTGCTGGCATGCAATTCTCCCTTTAGAGTGACAGAAGACTAACACGTGCAGATACATAGCAGCTAATCCTTCTCAGGTATACCTACATTTTTCTAGGCAAAGCTATCAAAGAAAGGCAGGGGAAGCCAAGAAAGACCTTTAAATCCTCTGAGTGCTCTTTTCCAGCATGGAGTCACCAGGTCACCACACAAGATGGTGCTGTATATGGCAAGTGCCAGAGACCCCAGGCTCTCAGATCAGCAGAGGATGCAAAAACTCATTCAGCAGCACCTAAGAGGCACAGAGAGTTTATCACTGTTCCTCTCCTTTGCTATTCATTGTGCATTTCCATGAATGAACTTTCTTCAGAAACAGCAACCGTCTTGGTTCTCAGTGAGCACAGCCTGCTGAAAAACATACTACAGAGCTCCATTCTTACAAGGGGATGTTATTGTTTGTTATATTCCTTACAGAAAGGAATAAAGTTCCATTTCATCTGTAGAAATGTTTAAATGCAACCACATGCTTTTAAGCATACCTAGCATTAGACATAATGCCAATGTTGTGACTCTCCCATTTTAACTGAATCAATTTAAAAGTATTAACAAGTATTGAAAATTTAAAAGTATTAAATCATAGCATTTTGTTATCTTAAAAGCAGAATAATTGTACTGACCATAGACATCTTCATCTCATATCTGAACAGGGCCCTGACACTTGCATAAGGTGGTGGCAGAGAGAAAGGGACTCTGCAGTCCTGCACAGCCCTGCAGTTACACGCAAGAGGCTGGTGGAGTGGGAAGGCTTGTCACTCAGGAGTTAGGTTTATCACTCAGGAATTATGCAGACTAGGTCAGGTACTAGCAGCAGAGTAGCATCAGCTTGCTCTGAATTGGTTATCTGAGTGAAAGACCTGGTTGCTACTACTGCAGTAGGAAAGCAAACTTTGGGAGTACAATTTACTCCAAGTTTAGGAACAGCGCTCCACATAAAGGGCCTGCTTTGGAGGCTGTTTGTTATCCTGTCTTTCAAACAGTTGTTCATGAACCAAAATTTAGGAGCCTTCCGTACCATGCTGATCAGATCTAAATTAGCAACCCAAGGTTTCAAGGCCACTTACAAAGGGATTTTTCCACAAGGATTCTTAAAATTAGATCACAAGCAAAAAATGCAGCTTAGTGCTTCAAAAGCTGCAATTTGCTAAGGCCCTGAGGGCATTTTGGCAACTTTGTTCAAATATTATCTACCTCTCTGTGCTGCCAAATTTGAAGATGAACTTCTTTTCCATAGGCTCCTTAATGTCAGTACAAGCTTGGTAGTAAATCTGCAGTGTGCAAACCAGGTCAGACAGCTCAGGTCCTCTCGTCAAGCCACTGGAACTGCTCAGGTCAGGGCTTGGAAGAAGACAGAGACTTCTGGTGATTTGATGGAGGCTGCAGAGCTGGGGTATGTAGATGCCCAGAGTTCAACATTCAGAGTCAGGAAGCTTGCTTGCCTCTCAGAGCTCTGCTATTTCACCAGGCAGTTCTTGTCCTCTACACTCATTAATGTTGGTTTCAAATTAAAGAGCACTTTGTTGTGTTCTGCACAACAGAGACCTCCCTTCATCAGAAGGTGGATATGCCCTTCTACTTCCATATAACCTCATTACACCTGTGATTTTAGTGCTTGTTTTATGGCAGGAACTTAGGTGTTCTTTACACATCTGTTCATCATTCTGGGATCCTGGAAATGCCCAGGACCTAAGAAAACCCCGGAAACATAATTCTTTGCTGTACAATTCTCAACTTTCACAATATACATTTTTCCCAGAAGCATCATACACTCTCCAGTTTCATGTTACCTCTCCTCAAGTTCTATTGTGAACCTGCAATTTTTGTAGGTAATCAGGATTAACGTGAAATTCATTAAGACTTCCACTATAATAAATATGTAATCCAGAATGGTTTTCTCTTCCTTTTCAAATCTAACTCTCATTTGCAAAATGAGTCATTCATATCCAGTTTCTGTATGTTGCATACCAAGTTTCTCATGCCTCTAGTATTGTTATCTAATAAAACTGTATTGGTTTTGCACCAAACCCAGACAGGAATATGTTAATAAACTTCACATACAAGCATTTCAGTTCTTTAATTCCCTTTGTGTTCCTTTTAGCTTTTATAGTGACTGTAGTTCACTCTACATGAAAGGAAGATTAAAATGGCCAGTTCACACAGTGGGACTTGCTCTGGCATGAGCCAGCTTTGGAAATTATACGAGCACAGAGCAAGAGTCAGCTTTGAAGATGACATAAAAAAGCAAGGCTGCATTAGAAGTAACTGTATCTTCTTATTGGTAAATCCCACTCCTTTTTTCTTGATAAATGAAGGCTTCTTCTTTCTATCAAATTGTTACTGCACAACCAAAAAGTGGCAGAGCAGCTCTGAAGCTTCTTCTGGTTATGCCCCCTTACTTGTCTAAAGGTATTTTAAAGCAAAGGGGGAGAAGATAAACATATTCAGATCGTTACATCTTCCCTAAATACGTGTGTAATGTGCAACCCCAAGACATGTGCATGCACTCACCTAATCCACGACAGCCAGAGAATGTATATTTATTTTCTCCACAACCTAGTTCCCAAATGATGGAAGATTTAAAGTTTCTAATTTTTTCCTTTTCCTTGATGAAGGATTTTCACTTTCTTAACCTCCTGGGGAGGCAGAGTCACAGAAACAGCAGCAGGGCACTGTAAATCTTTGAAACTAGTAATTATTAAAGACATAAATCTATTTAATACATAGAGCCTCCAAACACACTGACTGGATAATATGAGAGAGAGAGAAAGAGATCCACACATAGCAAAAGGGCCTCACCATCTTTTCAGACACAAGGCTGGAACTGTATTTCAGTGACAAGGCTTCATTTGCCAGAACAGTTACTGGGCAGGAGCCTTGGGAAACCTTGGGCTTCCAGCTTTTCATCCCACACTACCAGCAGCTCAGCTGGAGTCCCTGGCAGGGAGCTGCAAGCAAAAGGTGGGAACCACACCTGCTGAGTTGTTTCAATGACCACAACTACTCCCCATGCCAAGCCTTTGAGCCCCTGAATGGGAAACAAGGGAACTGCCATACCCAAGGCAATAGAGACACTCCACTCAGCTCTACAACTCTGCTGGAAGCTTGGATCAGATTTCTATGACAGGAACAAATCTGTATCTCTACAAAGTAGAGTTAGGTATTTTTGGATGGTTTTCTGTTCCTTTCTTTATTTAGGTTCATTTAACGTTTCATCTCAATTCTGAATTCCCTTGGTATGTTAGTGCACACTTCTGGGATGATCAATATTGCAGTCTTTTAAATTAGTGACATATAATCTGAACTTCAGCTTCATTTTAGCACACACCTGCCCTGTGATTATGATTCTCAATGTAGATTCATATTTCGCATTTGAAGACTATATCTTACTATATGCAATAGAGAGAAATGTCAAGAATGTGAGACTCTCTAAGCAGAACTGCACTTAGAAAGAAGAAAGCTACCCAAGGGATTTTGGTAAATGTTCAAGGACAAAAGAGTGCAGAAATGTGACAGTGAGGTCTAGGATATCAAAATTCAAACACATCTGACGAGGAATTTGAGGAGAAGACTGGACAAAACCACCTTCAGTGGTTTCCTCTAACTCAAAGTATTCTATGATTTATGAGAATATCTTCTGCTTTGGCCATTAAGGAATTTGGTTTTGTTTATTTATGTATTCCTCTGCCTATCAGTCCTGTCATCTCAGCAGATGGAAACCAATCAAATGGCCCATGTTGCTCAGAATGCCAGCACTGGAGAAGCTGTAGATGTTGTGGCCCGGGCACTCAACCTGTCTGTAATGGAAACATGCTGACTGCAACTGCTGCACTGTGAGCGTGCACATCAAACACACTGAGTGACAGGTTGAGCAAATGAAACAATCATCTCCATATTTTGTTGTAAGATTTTTTTCTAAGAAAATATGAAAGCGAAATGTGGTGGACAGGTCCAAGGAGACTGCATTTAATCTGCTTTTGAAGTTTTTTGTGGATAACAAGAGAAAATGTGAAAGGGATTTTTGGATGGACCTCCTTCCATTTTGCAGGCTAATGGAATTTACTAAAACAAGACCACCAGCTGCTCTGTTTATAACAGTTTGCACTAGATTTCAATATATTCATTTCCTTCTAATAGGTGCCGACACGAATCCATACTGAAGATGGGCCTTGTACAGTGCTCCAGATGCAAACAACCCTTTACCCTAATGGTACTCAAAATTAGAAGTTACATTTTTCAATATGGAAAGTTTGATGAACCAAATAATTCTTCAAATCAATGACTGCTGCCTTCTGAGTGAGTATAATGAAATCATGATTAGAATTGTGTGCCCTGGAATCCTGAAAAATAAATCATGAATTTCATGTCTATGAAGGGCAAGATAAGAAATATATTTGATTATTAAAAAAAAAATTAAACGTCTAGCTTTAAGCAAATATTTCTTGGAAATTTGAGAATGTTCAGTTCCTTCTTTCCAAACTACCCATTACTTATCAGCTGGTTTCCTGAGAAAACAAATCTTACACAATCTTGTTGTATGTTTAAGTACATGTTTGTCCACGTCTCCCCATTAATAATTCTGTGATTTATTAATATTTATTAAGATATCATACATAACATTTTGTTGAACAGTTATAAGTCATTGGCCAATGTCAACTACATTTGACAGATATGAAGATCTCAACGATATTTAAAATCTGGTTTTAGCAGAAACTGTTTTTGCCAATTCTGCACAGTTTTGCACATAATTACTTAGCATTGTTCATACATCTCTCCTTTCTGATTCAAGTCCATACTGTCCATGAAAATACCTAGGGATGGATCTGTCCCCAAGCTGTTTTCCCAGTGAGCTCTGAGCAAAACCCCCAGAGTGTGACTGGAGCATCCAGTTTAGTTTTCATTTCTGCTACACATCACTTGCAGCACCACAGATGCACGGAATCATTTAGGTTGGAAAAGGTGGAAATGGTGATTCCACCAGTGCCCTGGGAAGCATTTTCCAGTGTTTGACAACTCTTTCAGCGAAGAAATTTTTCCTGATACCCAATCGAAACCTCCCCTGACACAGCTTGAGGTCAGAACCACGCTGTAAGCGGGAACGTGGGCACTGTTTCTTGGTGCGATGGGCGGCGAGTTCGATCTCCCAGCCCACCGCGGGTACCTTTGAGCCTCCGGGAACGAGGGCACTGGAGATGCTCGTTTTGCGCATCAAGATGCTGCCACCGCATGGCCAGAGAGGACGAGCGGCGCCCGCCTCAATCACCGACTGCCATTTGCAAGCTCGCAGAGGCTCTCCTGACTTTTCTTCACACACGCCGAAAGATGCCTTGAATTTACACTAACACTGCCGGAAATCCCATGCACTCTTACCCCACTGCTGATCTTCTCATGAGCACAAGGATCTTTGAATACGACCCTTCCCACACTGTTATTTATTTGCCACACAGTAAGTTATTGTTATTGCCTCCAACTCTGTCCCTTCCATGCATCCTGGCCAGTAAAACTTCCACTGCCGTGTCACATACACATTAAATCTTCATCCCTGTGATCCACGCATGATCGATCTCCCCATCCCACATTACAGTCATGATTAACCTTCTCCCACTACGTCACAGATTCAATACACCTCCTTTGCCTCCTTCACTCAGACAAAATGAATCTCCTTAGTATTGTCAATAATAATTTTCTTTATATCCTGCATAACAACATGAGGCAATCTGACAGAGCACTCGGGCAATAATTCAATCTTAGCTTCCCACCGACGTTCATTAAACTGAATATAACTTCAGCAGAGCTGCCATTGAATTATACCCTCATATCCTTGTGGGAATTGTATAATATTCCTTGGGGAATAGCAGCAATGCAGTTGAAGATGAAATAATTTGTTTTAAAAACCCCAGGATTGTATCTGATAGCACATTATTTCTTCATCTTGTTACTCACTTTGCATATTAGTAATTAGCAGAAGTTATTTCCTCCATTCCCCCCACCTTTTTGTTTCATTTCATGTCTGGTAACATTAATACATGTGAGATAAGATGCTGGAAGATTTTAATTTTAATACAACTGAAATGACTGAGATCTTCACTAGAGGCAGGCAAGCCCTAAGAAATTCAAATTCATTTTGGCAAACAACAAAACACTCCTCACCACTCCCCCCTGTATTTTGGCATCTGTCCTTTTCCCCTTGAGAACAAGCCTCCCCTGGCCCCACTGTGCGGCTGGATGGGGCAAAGCTCAGGTGGTCTCTGTGCAAACACTCTGGTTGCTGCTCCTACTGCTGCATCTCCAGCTCAAATTTGTTTGCTTTTGAAGAGAGTTGTATGATTCACCCAACCCTAATGATAAGCACAAGATTTTTCCCAGTCCACGGCGGCTCCTTGTGATGGCTTTGGAAGCTATCCTGTAATGCTGCTGGGCTGGGGATGGGGAGAATTTGCGATGTGCCACAGAGGTTGTACCAGTACACACTGAAAAGAAAACCAAGAAATGCAACTGCAGTTGTCTTCCTGCCTTGTGCAGGCCAGGGAGATCCCTGGCCTTTGAGGAGTTTCCTTTAGCCAGTACATATGACCCCATTTTCTACACTGGTTCCGTGTTGCCTTCAGCAAGATGGCCACTGGTCACAAAGCAAGTGAGAGCCACTCTGGAACATGGGAGGTGGCATGAGCTGTGATCACAGAACTGCCTCCCAGTCTCCAGCACAGCAGACAGCCTAAAGAGCCCATCAGTGCCTCTGCCGGGCCACGAGCAGCAACCGCCGGGCTCTGCCTTTCACTTCTTTTTCACGGGCTGTCTGTTCCTGTCATGTTTGGGGACAGAGCCCAAACATTCTCCCCCTCTCCCCCCACGTCACTCTCCCGCTCCTGCACAAGTTGCCTGCTGTTAAACCTTATCCTGCTGAATACCATGTGTTTGATATTAATTACATGTCCGAGCCCCATGAAAGTCATTGAAATTTAATGAGATGCAGGGATGGAACCACTGAGCCAATGGCATTCATTAAGGGTTGCCATGGAGATCAGTTTGCCAGGCTTGACCCACATTAAGTGCCACTGGTCACCTCCCAAACAGACAAAAACATGAAATTAAAAAAAAAATTGCAGCCAATTCCTGAGGGGTCTGAGCACTATGGGGCTCTGACGGCCTTTAGTCAGAGCAGCTGGGGCTCAGCCGAGTTCAGCACATGGCCCATGGCCCTGTCAGGGAACGGGGCTCTAACAGAAGTCAGGAGGTGCTCCTGCATGGCATCTACAGAGAGGAGAAACAGCCTGACCAACCCACTGACACAAAGAGGCCAGTAAGCTCCTTCCACTTCCCTTCCATCCCTTATAAATGCTGCAGCTGAACAGAACTACTACTTGAAATGTATTTTGTGCTGTTTCCAAAATGATGCTGCTGCTCGCAAATATCAGTATTGTGACTCCAAGTGTAAGGAGATGGGGTGAGAGAGTGAGAGATGGGAAAGGTGGGGACATGGCTGGAGAAAAGAAGTTGCAAGTCGGCATGGAAATACAAAGATAGAGAAATTTTAAAAGTGAAAGCTTTGATGAGAGCCAAGGATGGCCTGCACAGGGGTAGGGAAAAGCTGGTATTACTTTCTAGCTCAGCCAGAGTCTCTGCACAGACTTGGCCAAATTGCTTACTTTCCATCTCCCCCATTCCCACTCTGCAAAATCAGGGTCGCAACATGCCCTTCTCCCCTACCCTGGTGTAGCGAGATAGAAACCAAATCAAAGTCATGCCCATGTGCTTTTCTAGAGCCTAGTGAATGGGGCAGCATGACCTCTGACAGCTCTTTGTAGTCTCTCAGTATAAATAATAATATTAAACAGAATTAATTAACCAGCTCACCAATCTGCCTACTTTCCAGCCCACCAGTAATCTGTAAGAATCAGACTAAGATGCAGCTGCAGGAGTGGCTGGGTGGCAGTGGGGGCCCAGGGGAAGGCAGGAGGCTGGCTGTGCAGTGGTACACACACAGCTCTGACACCCAGGCAGTGTCTCTATCTCTCAAGTAACGCAGGTCCCATTACAGGGCAGACCCTTACACAGAGCTTGTGGCAGGTAATACAGTACAGCAGCAGCAGAACTGCCTCTGATTTCCAAAATATTTTAATATTTTCTTTGTCATCCTCAGTCCAAGTACATACCAGCAAACACATGCAACTATCACATCCAAATTCTAGAAAGGAATCTACAAGAACATGATAGTTTAAGCCAGGTTTTAATGAAATGAGAAGTACTCTCATCACAAAGGCAAAAAAATAAGTTAGAATTTATAAGGCAACTAACCCCTAAGCTCAGAGGCCATCCTTTGAAGCACAACTCAAAAACCAGAAAGAAATTGCAACAAACTTATCTGAGTACATCTGGTTCACCTAACCCATCTGCAGCCCTGGGAAAGAACCCCATTGCCAAAAATGGCTGAAACCTTATCCTTACAGCCTACGGGGGTTCAGATAATTATATCTGACATGAAAACTTGTAGCACATACAGAAAACTGGAGGGGGAAGAAAAGGTCAACTGTATAAAGATGCAATCACTGTGGAAGGGGCCAAGTTACAGCATGGTGAGTTGTTTAAACAGCCAAGATAAATAAGATACAATTAGGGTTACATTGGCTCACCCTTTTGAGATCCCATATGTGGGTGTATGAACCTTGGAAAAAAGGGCCAAGTTATCAGGACTTGCTGTTTATTTAACTTGGCCCATTTCAAGGCTCAGCCTGTTCTAACTTCATCCCATTTTTTGCAGCAAAAATCCCATTTCCAGTATTTTGTACTTGTCAAGTGCTTTCTGATCACATCTCTCTTCTTTTTATTGTTTTCTTTAAAAAGAGAAAAGTGCTGAGAAAGGGATGAGAATCTGAACTCAGGGCCTCCTACACCAAAGTCAGCAAACCTTATCCCTTTGTGCCAGCCAGCCTAGGGTCTTTGGTCAAAAATGAAAGCACAAGAATTTCCAGCATGTTTAATTACCAACCACAGGGAGCCTGGTACAGCCTCACGAACGGAATAACAAATTGAAACTAGCAAAGTCAACTGAAAATATTTTGTAGAAGGGCCACAGAGTTGAAGCCCACTTCTGGAAAGATGCAGAATTTCATGGGAACATGATGTTGGCAATCAAATACTGACTCCTGCAGAGTTCCTCAGACTCAGGCCTTGGGATCAGCATTCCCCAGCCTCTGCAGAGGTTCAGAGACTAAACTAGTGTTTTACATAGCTACCACACTGAAAGGGGCTTGTGTGCAGCAGTAAGGTTAATTCAGAACACTTGTTACAGGTCTGCCCTCCTCAATACACGTTAGAAACTGTTAGAAATTCTGTTATGAATTGATGTAGTTGTTACTAATCCATGTATTTGAGATGTTTCCTGCTATCACAGTGTCACCAATACCACCTCTGAAACAGACAGGAGGCTTACCCCATCACCTGCTTTAGCCCCTACATGCCACTCCTCTGATGCATTTCTGCAAATATTCAAAGTGTTCTCATACCCATATGAAAGGGAACCTGGTTACACGATGGTGGGAGGACCAGCAAGGTTCATTAATTTATACAGATAGCTGTGTTTCATGGCAGAGCAGGTCTGTCTCCTCCAGCATTCACTGTCACCTGTCCCACTCCATGGAAACTTGCTCCTTTATCAGGTTTGTGTCTCTGCACCTGGTTTAAAGATGCTGCCTGGCGATTGAACACTTTGCCTTGCCTGTAAAAATGTGTTGGTTTAACACAGTGGTCTCTCTTCTGGGCAAAGGGCAAAATTCTCATTGCTTGTGCACCAGCGCAATCCTGTGAGAGTCTGTGCTCAGTAAAACAGGTAGTAAAACAGGCAAATTGGGAAAGGCTCCTGGAGTGCTTCAGAGGGCACTGGCTATCCTACTCTGTGCCAAGCTTCAAGAGGCCTCAGCCTGGGACTACAGCTAGATATTCAGCCATGAGACTCTGTACATGGCACAGCTGGCCTCACCCAGCTCATCCCACAGACCAGCAAGACAAAAGTACCCATGAGTTTTTAATGGCAGTTCCAGGTTCAAGTGATCCTCAATAAACCAGATATTGCCCATTTGCTGGGAGCAGAAAATCAGAGATAAAGGAGCTGAAAGGGTCTGTGACAGAGGGTGGTGTGGAGTAAGCCCTTCAGGGCCATCTGGCCCTAACAGCAGCACCAACCTCCCCCCATACACTCCCCTCCTCCTTCTCTGGCAGAAAGGCCTGCTCCTTCCAGTCGTGAGGAGGGGAAAAAGCCATATGGGATTGTGCCTGGGAGACTGGAGGGACATCCAATATAGCAGAGATGAAGGTGGAGATAAAGCCAAGTACGCTGGGGAAAATTTATACATCCTCCCCACCTCCTTGCCTCCTCTGCCAGATATTTAGGAAACAACATCTCTACTCCGTTTTACTGAACAGAAAAGACCTACCCTGTTGCCAGCTGGCCTTGCCCCATGCCAGAGAGGCATTTTTCTTCTCTTATGCTCCCCTCTTCTGCCCAGCACTCCCCAGAGCCACCAGCACAGGGATGCAGCTCAGACCAACCGGAACAGAAGTACCCAGAGGATGAACCCAGCCATGCAGCCCCTCTTCCCCTCTCCATTTATCACTGTCAAGCTGCAATAATTGAACATTTGCATCCCCAATTTCACACAGCCATCTCCCCATGTCCCTGCAAATTAGCAGTCCACCTATATTTACAGACACACATGTCTGCTGGATATTTGCTTGTGCTGAGGGCTGCAGAGATGGGGGAGCAGAGATGGGGAGAAGAATGAGTTTTCTATCCTGCTGGTGCATGACAAAATGCTCTGGCTCTGAGGCTGGCCAGCAATACTGTGCTTTATTCCTTATGCTCTTCCATCCCATCTCACAGTATAACACATCCACATGGTGCTACTGCTGTTGTTTGGAGTTTCTTCTGTTTGTTTGCATCATTTACACTTTTATCTCCTTCCCCTGTGAGCCCTCATGGAGGTGTCTTCCTTTAGTATGCAGGCCTGGTTGGCCAGTTGCCATAGCAATCCATTGCAGTCCTCATAGTATTGCAGGAAGCAAGATCAAAAAGGCAGGATTGTAATAAAAAAATTAAAAAAAAAAAAAAAAAGAAAAAGAGAGAGAGGGAGAGAGAGAGGGAAAGAAGATGGTCTCTTTCCCACTCTTCTTCTGCCCTACCACACACAGAGGCACTTTGCAAGAGCCCATCATTTTAGGACTGGAGTGAAAGATGAATACAGTTTCAACAGCCATACTGCCAAAAAGCCAGATACCAACAGGGAAGACGCCATTTAGGGGGGTGGCAGCATGCTCAGCATGCACACAGCCTCCATTCCCCACAACACTTTATATACCACTATTTCTCTCTCTGCTAAATCCTGTACTATTTGCCTAGTGACACAACTCCTTACTCTAATAACAGCTAATGCCTGAACCTAGAGTTTGCAAAGGCTGACACTGGTCCTTAGTGACCGGAGGCCGAGCGAAGCAACATTTTCCCTTTATTTCATTACACCAATCTCATTTGCTTTTTTCCTGGATGTGTTTGTGATGCCCATTAGAATCCAGTCTATTCTATTGTACAAATAACTACTAATCCAGACCTTTACCACCAAAGTGGTGCACAGATACAGCAGCCAAATCACTGCCATGAACAGCTGAGCCCCAGACAAACAAGCCTGTGCTATGAAGGAGTTCAGCACAGGAATGCAACATAAAGACACCAAAACATTTGATTTGACAACAGTCCCAAAACAAAGATTAGTGTGCCTGGCCTTGGGGATACTGCAGCTGATGCTTATGTCAGCACAAAAGCTTTATCAGTGCTGTTTAGTGTCTGTTCCTACATTTGCTCCTAACCACACATGTGCCGTGGACTTGTGAGGTTATAGGTACCTAGATGAAAGGAGAATCCAGCCAGTGATACCTGAAAAACAGTACTGGACTCATCACCCAGACCAGGCTCTCAGCCCTCCTTCCCCTGAGCCCAAAGCTGCCATGTGTGTCTTCCCTCACGTTTCTGCTCCATTTTGAACATTTTGATTTACTTACAAAAATATTAAAAAGAGATTTTTTAAAAAAAATTTCATGTTTTACGAGCAGCTTTAGGAGGCAAGAAGATGAAGAATCCATCCCCAGTGGAAAACACGTGGCTAACGGGTAGATTTAATTTATATGAAGCACACCACTCTCTCATAAGCACTGCTTGGCATATTAAACTGGTGTCTAACATCTCCTTCCAGTGCCAGAGATATTCATTTCCCACATCATAAAGACCCATCCATGAATAATAATATTAATAATTAAGCACCTGACTCTAGGGCTATACTTTGAGCATCATAACACTCTAATCATTTGCTTATCCCATGATAATTACACTCCTCCATCCTATTTCTGTGCTCTGCCTTATTGGTTAACCATTTATTTGCTAGGGTGTTTCTTGAGACCCCACCTAAGTTTTTAGAGCCCAAGTCTCACCTTCCTAGCAAACTGATGAGGTTTGTGCTCAGTAATGGCAGCAGTGTTCCCAAAGACAAGCTGCAGTCCCAAGGCTCTGCCGACAACCATCATTGTCACCAGGCTCACAAAGAGAGGTGGCTCAGCAATGCAGAGCTGTATGGATGTCTCAGCAAGCTGTGCTGGCACAAAGCCACACTCATTTCATCTCTTCCTCAAAGGAGAAGTAACCAAAGCAGTGGGAAGGGAGGAGGATGAATCTCTGCCACACAGAGCCAGGCAGATAATTCTGGCTAAGCTTGCTCAGCACTAGTGAGGAACCAGAAGCAATACAGCTGTGTTAGGATGGCGTTCTGCCTGGACCAATTAGGTTTGCTGAGAAGCATGGTCTCTCCTGCACAGGCTCACCTCATGTGGCCATTAGGGGCTGTGTGGCTCAGTGCTAGTTTTTTTAAGCCCATTACTGTCAAAATTATGGTCCCAGTTCTGCCATCTTTCCCATGCCATATATAAATTCACTTGCTACTGCACTGATTTCAACTAAAAATACAGTTACATGCAAATCAAGACAAGAAAAGGCTTACGGCCTGCTTTCACACACACACTCCTTTGCCATGGTACTCACCTTTCATGTTTTCCCCACCAAAGCCTGCAACTGCAGCACAAACATCCAAGATTCTTGACTATCTCCTTATCCATGACATTCCTGCAAACCCCAGCCACAAATTTGTCCCATGGAGATAGAAACCTCTGGACAGGCAAAGATTCCTCATTACATGCAATCTCACAACATATAATGGATCGTTTCTGAAGGAGCTTCAGAAAGAGAGAAGGTTCATAAAAAGCCACTGGATAGAAGTCTGCAAGACCATCAATAAGAAAACAACAGCAGAGAAGCCAAAACAAAATGGGAAATAATAACTAGTACTTCAAGAGCTGAATATATCAAAAAGTTTAGGGTCAGCAAAGAGGGCTTATGAAAATAACATGAAAGCAGCAAGACCACAAAAAAAAAAAAAAAAGTCTGTTAAGACAAAAAATTTGGTGTGTCAGGAAAGATCTCTAATGCTGGAAAAAACTACTTTTGTGATTGTTTCCAACTCCACACAACAAACACAAACCCCACAACTGCTGACTTTTATGGCTGAGTTAAATCAGAGATTGGCACTATGGCTTGATTATCCTTTGTTAAATAAAGTACCAACAAAACCCTGTTTCTTGCTGATATCTCAAAACCAGGGAGGAGGAACACATACTCCAAACATGATGGGATTCTATATGCTTACTTGGGTAGAACGCTATTTGTCAAAGAGTTATAGCTACATATGGATGAAGACAAGTCAGATCCTGCAAACTTCAGCAATATAAAGAACATCTTCTGCAAAGTCTGTTGAAATCAAGAACAGCCAAAAACACTGGATGCCAGTGTAGGATGATGCGTTTGAAGAGCCCATGCTTTCATCAGCAATGAAACAAAGCAAGCAAGGGAAGAAAAAGTGTTTTTTCTAGAAGTAATGAAAATAAGAGAGGCCAGTTAATAAAACCATGACACGTGAGACTGCAGCACTGGTACTAACACAAGCATCAGAGCAGCTTCTCATCAGGTTTTAGTGCCTTGAGGTACTGACATACAGGAAATGATTAATTTAACCCTGTTCATCGGTGTCATGCAGTGCACATCAGGCATCATGAAGGAAGCAAGTGCCCAAGTAGTTGTGGTTCCCCACATCCCTAAAAGCAAGTTACACCATGTCAAACAGGAACACACGAGACTGCTCCTGTCTGGAGCTTTGCCTGGGGCTCAGTCTGTGCTGGAGAGCTGCACTTCTTTGTTATACCAAGATACCTACAAACCTCCCCAACCAAGCAGACCTTGTCTTAGAGCCATTCTGTGCAGATTTCCCTATTCCTTTAGGGAACATGGGACAGTCACCTCCTGCAGCACTGCCTAAAGCACAGTGATATGCAGAGGCACTTTCTCCTTTTTTTTTCCCCCTTTGCAACACTGCTACGCCATCCCTCCCCATCTTACAGTCAGACAGCTGCACGAAAAATGCCTGGAAGGACCTCACAGGGGCTGCAGTTTCACACAGAAGCAAAGCACCACCCATCAGCTGCAGGAAGTCAGAGCCCAGAGGTAGGAGCTGAGCAGCTGCTCACTTACAGCAGCTGATGGCAAAATCCTGCCTCCCTGCAGGGCAACCCTTCCTGGTTCTTCTTGAGCTCAGGCAGGATCCTTACCTCCTCCTGCCTGCCTTGGAATATATCCTGCTAATAACCAATATCACTGTACCTGCCTTGTGCTATGACTTCTTAGCACTGCAGCCATATCAAGTCATATTGCCTAACCACAATTAGTTAAATCATTAAAATTTCAAGCCCTTCAAGTCAAAACCATTAACCCCCCCCTCCCCCCCCCCCCCAACAAATAACCAGAGACAAATACTTCCAATCATCATTTTAACAGTGTAACCTAGCCTTATCTGATCATTTATACAAACACAATACACACCAGAATACTTGCAATACTTCCTGGAATACCTTACTTATCTGGAATATTTGCCAACAACTTGCCACAACTATTGACTCTGAGTGTTGTTTGTTGAGTTTATTATCTGTCCAGTGTGACTAATCTGTACACCATGTTTCTGGAGTTCCTGCTTAACTAGTAACCTCCCAGAATCAAAATCAGTCTTCATAGTAGCTGTTGACCAGTTCAAAGTGAATACTTCTGTATGTCTGTAACTTATGGAAGCATCTGCAAGAGTCTCCTTTTCCCAGCATCATTATGAACTAAACTATGTTGGTCAGAGTAACCAGGGAAAGCCAGCAGAGGAAGCCAGAGATATCATGGGGATGATATTGTGATAATTCATACTACATTATGTAATGAGACTGGGTCAGGCCAATGAAAACCATCAACTCTCCATCAGTGGCTTTTGTCAGGAGCCATTCAAGCTCAATCTGGCACAGGGCAGTGCTCCACCAGTTATCCTGGGCTTCTTGTCTGATTCAAGCTCTGCACTAAGTTTTACATTGTTTAAACACAAACCAACATATATACACTTGTATAAACGATACACAAGCAGTTCTGCTCCACTGCACCCAAGAGAAGGCAACCCTGAACATAACCACAAGACTGGCACCTGAGAGCTGTGAGGACCTGAGGCTAAAACCCAACTGTTGCTTTATACTTTTAATTGTCCAACAATGTTCATTCATTGCAACAGTCTGCTGTCTCATGTATGCAAGACTACAAGAGCTTCAGGGCAGAGGCCATCATCAGCTTTTGTATGTTTATACAGTGCCTACAACAACACCACAGTAGCAACCGGAAATCTAATAATTAAGTTATTATAGTAACAATGACAGAGCTGAGCAGCAGTGATTCTGGCTGTGTCAAAGCTGCATAAACCCATTTAACACTCACACAGATATTCTAACCTCCCTGGCCTATTACAGAGCCTAGCTCTTGAGAGCAGAAAATTGGGAAAGAAACTAATGCACTGAAGGTTGGCAGTCCTAGTGCACAGCTGCTAGTCAGGGTAAAACAATGGGTCAGTTAAGGAAGCAAACAAGTCTGCTTCCAGATCCCTACTCTGAATGCTGTGGGTTCAATTCCTCTAGCCTACAGAGTGTAGAATTGAGAATGAGAAAGATGACTGGGATTTTCTTTTCATGAATGGAAGAACTGGTAACAGAAACTCTTGAGACCTGCAAGCTAAGTCAGCCTTGGTACCCTCATCCCTGACATTCCACAACAGCTTTCCTCTCTTATCACATTAGTGCCTTAACACTTTCTTGGGAGGCTCCTTCTATTCAGTTAAAATCAACAGCATAGGGCTCCACATCACTGTCTTCCAGAACCAGAGTGTAAACACATTTAGTTTTCAGACCAAGTCAGTGAGGCAAACTTAGCCATATGGTCATCTCAGACTCTGACTGGTCAACTGCATTAATAAAAGATCCATCAGTCTAAGTACCACAAGACTGTGACCCCATCACTCTCAGTGGGACTCAGGCCAGAGAGGACAGACCCTATAGTCTATCTGCTGATAAATTTTAAGCAGAGCACAGTCCAGATTCATAGATAATTCAGAGATGAGAAGAAAGAATAAAAACTTCTGTTGCTTCTTTCAGCTAGTATTGTCAATAAAAGTAGCAATATGCTGTCTGTTATGCCAGCAATTCTATGAACATTTATGTCTGCTTTTTATACAACAACTGTTCTGAAGTGATCGTACTCCCAGTTAATGACAGGCACAACAGGTGGGTGGAACAGAAGGAGACAAGCACAGAATAAAATAAGAACATTTTGATTCTATGCAGTTAGCACATTTCTCTACATCCCAAGAGGTAAGGCACCCTTTCTGCAGTGCTCCTCTATGGGACCTGCTCATCATTTGTATGACAACACCTGTGGACATGGTAGAGAACTGCTTGCTGCAACGTTTGGCACTGCAAGACATATGGACTCCCCAGATAGGGTATTTTAAAACAAACCAGAGAGGGCACCAAACACTCATCCCATTTGCACCTGACCTGAAAACTCCAAAGACTAAAGCCCTACCTACCCCATTAGATATCACACTATCCTGTTACAGTCTTTGGCTGTGAAATCTTAAAATTTCACAGACAGGTAGGGAACAAGGCATACAGTTGAGGAATTAAGGCAATAGAACAGATGAAATGTGTCTGGGAAAGAGCTCGAGCCTCTTGTGTTCTAGCTCAGGATTTGCCCAAGACACCACATGAGGGTAAAATCATACTGTGCTTGCCTGCACTGTTTTCTCCAACCAGTCCAGTGTTTTGGCATTGAGTACCTCTAGCAAATGGAAAAGGAGGCAAGTCCTCTCCTGAATGAAGCACCAGGGAACATTAAGCATCAATTATCAGGTCTGTGACTGTTGTTTCAATAGCTGGTCACCCATGGGAGGACCAAGTTCCCAGGAAGAATTAGCAACTTATACAATCCTGAAATTCAAAGAGCAAAAGATCAAAAGGCTCAAAGAAAGACTGTCTCCTGAAGGGGTCAGATACTGGGCCTGGTAGCCATCCAATTAAATTCTGGCACATTCATTATGGAATAATTAGTAAGTCAGTGGCTGTTGGCCACCCTGCCTGCCCCAGAGCAAACAGCCTCAAAGCAGGATGCAGCCAGAGGTACAAAACCCATGTGCAGAAGTGCTTCTGGGCAGGTGACAAGACACTGGTCACAGGTTTAGCAGGGCCTTTACTTGTTCCTCTGTGAGCCCCAGCTTCCCACAGAACCACCCACCCTGCCAGGGGGTGCCAAGAGAGGCATTCGTTCCTGGCTCCTTCCACTCAGGGAGGCAAAGCACTTAGCAGAGCTGCAGGACAACAGGGCAAAGTTGCTTCCCCTTGCAAGGAGACATCCGTCTGTTCCACAACCTTACCATGAGCCTCCCTGAAACATTTGCTATGCAAGCGAACTGCAAGGTCAGGTGGAAGGTGTGAGAAGAAAATTGCCATTCCTCCTTGAGTGAACAAGCATGAAAATCCTGCAGCCATCCAGGGTGGCTGCAGGTGAAGCTGCCTTACCCCTGCCACTCAGCTTTAGCAGCTGCAAATTTAGCAAGAGTAGTATTAAAATAACCTCACTTATTTATAAAAGCAGGCAGGCTGAGTGACATTTGTATTACAGAGCACACACTACTAGGAGATTCCCTGACGCTGCAGCAAACCTGTGTAATCTGCATTATGATGCACTATTCTCTCTGCAGCACACACAGGCTGGCTGTGCTCTCCTGGTACAACAGCAGGTCTGATTCTCCTCCCCCTAGAGCTGGGGGAAGATTTGTTATAGGCTTTGGTGGTAGAAAGATCAAGTACTAAATCCATGAGTAACCACTAATGTTACTTGCATTCACTACAGCCTATTCATCTTGCATAACCAGCATTATACATCTTGTGCATCATTCTGTCTCTGCAATCCTGCAGCATGCACACAGCTCAGTCAGAAATGGGGGCATTATCTTTCAGTTGTTGGGTAAAACAGCATTATAACATCATTTCCACTTTACGCTGTATGGCTGAGATGTTCAGACACTTAAATATGCGATAAGTAAAGTGAATGAAGGGCTCACCTTAGTTAGTTGGACTCCTTCAAAAATCTTAGCAATGTACTGGAATCTCTTCTATAGATTCCTTCCTGCCCACTACAAAGACTGCTGCTGTAAAGTATTGTGTGTATTAACAAACATAACAAAACAACGAGGTCAGATGCCCTTAATTACACCAGTTTAAATCCAGAGTTACTTTGATAAAATCAATTGGATTATTGATGTTTACAATGGTATACTGGGGAGCAGAATTTGACACTTAATCTCTCTCACATGGGTTGCTGCCCTGCAGCAAACTGCAGGTCCCAGTAATCTGTTCAGATGCCATCAATGTAATCTGTAGCAACTGCTCTGCATCTAGCAAATTAGTATAATGATCTAAAACTGAGCAGTAACAACAATTAATACTTACAGCCAAGGCATGCACTGTCCTCTATAGCAATATAACATGCACAGATCCTCTGCAGTATATTGCACAAACCAGCTGTATCTATCACCAGAAGCATCAAAAGCAAGATCCTGTCCCTGCAATACCACCAGCTTTATTCCGTCTCTCAGCATTCACTGGGCCTGATTCTGCCTGTCTCATCTAAGGGCATGATGATACTCTCACTTCTCTCTAGCTGGACAATCAAGGTTGTCCTGGAACACACTGGTACCCACGGCTGCAGAATCATGCACACGAGTGGAAATTGTGAAATGCCTTCATCTACCTTTTGTGCCCCTTCCTAGTAATGTCATTTACCAACTCTCTGAAATATTCCTTGAATGTACATAGGCTTCATCTGTACCAAAACTTCTTCTTCACAATGACTACAGATTTTGAAACAATACTTTCTTGCCTTTTTCTAAAAAAACAAATTATCAAAAATTCCACTCTTTTCACTGTGACTCAAGAGAAAAAATTGTAAATCAAAGCCATAAAGAAAAAAAGTACATTCTAATAAAGACACTAAGCTCTAATCTAGATGCCTATGGCTTCTGATTGTGCCCATACCAGTACAAAGATGGCAGCAACACATGTTCAATCAGAGCCTACTTTAAAGCTATTCTGTGCCACAGTAAAAAGGAATACATGGTGTAAATCATAATCCCAAAGACTGACGCTAAAATTGCCTCAGATGTCTCACAACTGGATAGAGCTCAGCTATTACATATTAATTTGGCTAAAAAAGCCCTGCTTTTCTAGTATTTAAACTGCAGGCAAGATGCAGGGGGATGACTTTTATGCAGGTAGGTGGGCTCCTTTTTCATCCTGGACCTCTGCTGAGTTAAAGGTTTATAAGCCACAGCAAGCTTGCCACTATCACTATTCAAAAATGATGCCATCTTAAAATAGCACAAAGGCAGATCTCAAAGAAAACAGCACTGTTTCCTTTCCTACAGTCAGATGTGTATATGCCATTCTCATGTTACAGATGGACTGAACAACGCTCTTATAATTTATCTGCAGATACAAATGCTGTACCTAAATGCTGTTACTACTTGGCTGCAGTGCCTCCATTGTAACAGTTGCCTTTTCAGCCCTTACTCATCATTAATTACTTCCTAAATGAGAATATGTCTATTTATCTTGTATGCAAAAGGCTTGTGCTTGGAAAGAAATCCTTCTCTAAGAGATTTGGGTACTGGGAAAGGCTGCTCAGGGTCAGTGCAGATCTGGTTCACTAACTACTGGAGAAGAGAAACTTCCAGATACTCAAGTATTTATCACAAAACATGAAAAATTAACAACAATATTCAAACAAGTTCAGAAAAATAATCTCCCCTTCGAGTACACTCAGTTTTCCTTCCCATTCCAAATCCAAGCGGAGTGCCAGGTGGGAGTGCCCCAGACAGAGCAGCACAGCTCCACCCACACGCACAGCAGTGCCTTTGCCACACTTCCAAACAACTGAAATTCTGTTCAGCACCTCAGGATTTCCTTCACTCCGGGATTTCAGTGCCTCTTAAATGGGATTTTTTGTTTGTTTGTTTTCCTTTTTGCTAAACAAACCCTTGCAAAGATGTAAATGTGTGGAGCTTCACAGTGGGCAAATTACAGACCAGTCTACTCAGAGGGAAACTCCTTCTTAGCAGGCACAAGTCAGAGGTTTATGACATACATGGTTCTTGTAGCTTTATCATTATATTTCACTTCATCCTTTTTTATCCAGCTCTTGATGTTCTCAGCATTTAAAGACAATGAGCGGGTATCAAGATCATGGATGCCGCTTCAACATACAATTGATTTACACAGGGAATTTAATGCCCACATTGTTTTATCTGCCTTAGAAAAGTCTCCTCTTTACTTCTTTGGATCCTGCTGAAATCCTTGTCAAGTGCTACATTTTGTCAAGATGTCCTGCACCATGTGACTCTAGAATATCTTCTTTAGCTGTTTTAAAAATGTTACTACCAAAGACAACATTTATAATCCACTATCTCCTTCCTCTTCTACTGGGGGGGGGGGGGGGGGGTTCCTTACCATCATCATGCTAGTCCTCATTTCACATGCTTCTGGAATTTTTCAAAAATTCTCTGGAATTGAAATAATTCTCCATTATTGCCCCCCTCCCCAACTTAGATAATCTTTTTCCGTGTAAGCTGCCTCATATTTCTAAGAATAATCACTTCTCCCTGAATATTTTTATAGTGCTTTTGTGAGCACAGAATGCATGAGAACAGACTCAGAACCCCACGTGAAAGCTGGAGAGGAAAGGTCCGGATCTTGACCAGGAGCAGCTCTGGCTGCTGAGACTGCTGACAGTCTAAATCAACAGCTGTCAACCTTTTCCAGGTTGCAGATGTAAAAAAATTCCCATTGGCTGTCCTAGGCTTTTTATAGCAAATCCAAGCACACTGTCAACAGGCTCACTTTCCTTTTGGCGCTGTCAGAAGAACCTCTGGGAGCCTCCAGGCCGCAGATTATAAACCATTAAATCAATTGTCTTAAAAAGAGGTGCAAATTTCTCATTCAGCTCAACAAGGTGATAACAGTACAGTGCAGCAACAGCAACCCAGGTGTCAGCACTCCCCAGCAGCCTGACAGAATGATGACCAACAGAGACATTAGATAATTTCGCCATTGTGCAAATATTTGAGGAGCACAGCTGGTATCAACATCTGTATTTTTCAGCCCAACTTCTGACACTGGTGTCTTAATTCAAAGCAAGAAGTTTAGTGAAATTCTGTTTCTCTTCCTATGTCCCTGATTAGCATTAATATATGTAAATTTTTATGCAAATACATGACACTTAAAGGTAAAAACTCTGCTCTATATAATAATTACATACACTTTTTAGAAAGGTTTTTAAAGACCTATAATTATGAGATAAAAGAGAGAGCATATAACTCTCATACTTAAATGTTCTACATAAGTTCAAATGGGTATTGTAGCTATAAGAAAAGATTTATCTTCTAAAGTTCTGATTCAGAAAGACACTAACATGTAAGTAATTTTAAACATATAAATAAAATTGAGAAATAGTGGTTCTTTTTCTAAAGAAAATTTTGGGGAAGTTTTTTATTTCCATTAAAAAAATTTTATTTCACTAATGATAAATGAGATACTTAAACAAAGCATTTTCAAAACGATAAAATTTCTTCCCCCAAAAGAGATTTTTTTTTCATTTTTGTCTTCAGAAGGGGAGAGACAGATCAGAAAGTTTCAGCGAATAAAAGTACAGCACAAAATTCTATTTTTTCCATTTTCCCCTTGCAAGATCCTCAGTGAACGTGAAGCTTAACTATGCTTAAATGCTCCGCAGAAACAAAGGCTGGATGGGTTTCCTCAGATCGGCGTGTTCGAGCAGGTCCCCGCGGTCTGTGCTCTGACACTGCGGGCTGGTTCCCGGTCTGCAGCACAGCAGCCCCGAGGCACTGGGGAATTGCCCAGAGCCGCAGCCCCTGCGCGGGGTCCCAGCTGCTGTTCCCCTCCAATTCATCTGTGCCTGACCCAACCCGCGCTGCGGCGCGGGGCTCGCTCCCTTCAGCGCGCTGTGCCGGGAGCCAATGCCCCGTGTTTGGTATCACACGGATAACGGGAGCAGACACGGGGGGCACACCAGCCCCCAGCCCAGCTGTGGATAACTTATATTTTGCCTAAAAGGATGGGTAAATCCATGGACAAACCACCAAGCAGTATCTTAACAAGAAGAAAATGACGATGAGATGGCTGTGCTTAAAGAACTGGAGAGTGTGAGCAGCCTTGCCCCCACGGGCCCCGACGAGCCTCTGTCCTTACTGGGGCACGACAACCGGGGCAGCCACAGAGCCGGCAGGCTGCACAGGCTTCAGTCAGGTCACTCATCTTCCCGTCCTGGATTAACACCTACCAGGCTACTCAGCTTTGCTTTAAACTTGAACAGAGAATTAGGCCAACCCCTCCTCAAGAAGCAGCTCGGGAAAGAATATGAAAAACGTACACAAAATTAATCCAGGCCAGTGACAACCTGAGGATGGGGGGAGGGAGAAGGATTTATTCATTTTCATGACAATAGCCATAGAGAAAAGAAATGCTCTCTTGCCTCTCCCCAGGGACTTGAATTGAATTCCCAGGGCTGCCAATCAGATCAAGAATTTAACACGATTTATTCTGTGGGGAGCCTGTCTGGAGCCAGTGTGTCAGCATCTGGATGATGCCCTGAGCCTGCACAAGCAGAGCAGCCAGAATCATGGATCTGCCTGGCTTGCCATGCAGTGAGAGACTCTGGACACATGCACCGAGAAACAGTTTCCTCCCTCATTTATGGCAACATAAAGCTGGGGAGTCAGGGAAGCCTGCATTATTTAATTAAAACTCAAATGGCAGAACACAAGTTTCAGACCAGAAATCATGGGGATTGCTGTAGATGACACTCCCACAAACCACGATCTTGGCTCAGGCTCAATGGCTGGCAATAAACTGCTTGAAGTGGTTCCCACTTGGAATAGTGGTTTTGTACCAAAGTGGGCAGGAAAATAGACCCAGCACATGATGAGGCTGACTTTTCTTTTGGGACAGTTTGCAAAGAGTTAAACTGCAGCTTATGTGACTTTTAGCCACTGCTTGCAAAATTAATTCATATTTCAGGCTGTAGAGCACCATGAACCACTCAAAGTGCCATGGGGATGATAAGCTCTTAGGTCAATTACTGCACAGATGTGCCCCAGTTTGGCTGCCTCTCATTTTAGTAGTAATGCTACATGTATATTTCTATATATTTAGCCTATACAAATTCATTGCAGAGAAAACTGTAGTCTACAGCCCAAATATTCCCAAGTTTGTATATTTATTGTACAAAGTTTGCATGGCTGTTTTTACAGAAACAAACAGGACCATATGGGTATTTCTGTCACTAGCAGTTCAATCTTTCCTTCACTGCAGTTTCATTTCTTCCACTGTGGTTAAATGCTCAACAAGAAAAAAATAACAGTGCAAAGAATGCCAAGTCCCCTTTTGTTCTTGCTGGAGCATTTCTAGCTGCAGCATTTTCAGATGTTGCTTAAAGCATGGCACAGCAAATGAAAGACTGCATATTCTACCAAAAATCCTGGAAAGACTTCCTGCCAGTAAGAGACTGTTCTGAATTTCCTCAGAAACTGAAGGGCTGAGGGAAAGGATCTCCCACTGCAAACACGAAACCCAGTCTTAGACTGAAAAACACTCTGGCAGAATTTCAGGAGACAACTGGTTATCAAGAACTGGTAACTGCAGCACGTAGTGAATGACACACGGATCATGTGCAAAGGTACCACTGGCATTGCCTCATCTTTCCAGTGCATCATCACTAAGCCAGAATATAAGAAGACTTTGTATTCCATCTGGTGCAGGAAAAATTTCAGCTGTGACCAAGGATTCCAATGAATAGTACTAGTGATGAGAATGGATGCCATCACTTATGTTACTTATTTGCCTATATTAAGCTCAAATTACTTTGAATACATCTATAAACGGGTGCATACCATCCACTAGGAAATCCTCATCCTTCTATTTTAAGGAAAGAATGTGTCTGTATAGAAATTAAGAGTTGGAGGGGCAATGCTTCATTGAAAGCACCATGGAAAAGATTATGCAAATAACTGCCAGAAAGGCAGGTATTTTGCTGCAACTTACAGACTGATCCAAACTGAAAACTCTGTATTATTGTTATTCACCCATTTAAGGTCCTATTTTCACTTCAGTTTCCATAGAAACCTGTTGTCCTAAATCTGCAGCACTTATAGCCTTTTAGTGTCATGGGTTCTTTCTTTACAGCTCTAATTACACCATCATCCACAAGGGGAAATGGCTGGGATGCTTTTCCCACCACAGAAACATTCAGGAAGTGCTGCTCTGTAGACAGAGGGAATATAAAACCTAATCATAAACCTTCAGACATCGTCCTTTTTGGACAATTACCCCATGTCACAGCTGTATGTTTTATTGTTTGGGTTTTGAACATGGGCCATGGCAGAAATAAGAATTGAATTTGCAGAGAAAAAAATAATTTGGATTTTTGCCTTTTCACTTTTCTGGTATATGGTAAAGAACAACTATATACAACCAAAGAAAATGGAAAAAATACTTGTAAATTAACTACACTGGTGTCACGTGGATATAAAATACATAAGGTTGAACAAAGCTGTCAAGGCATATGGTCCAGAAAGACCTCCCACTGCTAAAGGAATGAAGCTCGTGCCCTTTTATTAATTTACTTCAGTTCTCAGGTCTGCATACAATTTTCTTCTCAGCATATGAGGGGTTAAGGTTCCCACCTATGCATTCCAGATAGACTCAATAAGACTTTTTCACTGTGCTAATATAAAACACACAGAGACCTTTGTCTTCCTGCATGCTGGTAAAATGCCCGTTGTGCTATGCAGATTATTATTGTTATTATTATTTCTGGCACTGTCACTTCTAGCTGTGGTGCTTCAAAGCAGTGATATTAAAAACATAAAGGCAGGCAGCCCTTTGGAAGTAAGGAATTGCAACAGCAATGCAAAGAACTTTTTATAGCACCCCTTATTGAAACATCTGGAGGAAGTATCATCTAATGGTTAGTGAAGACAGCTAAAGAGCCAGAACTCTTATGCTCTGTTTCTAGGTCTGTAACTATCACTGATTTCCCATAACCCTGGGCAGGTACCTTAAAAGTTGTATAGAAGTGGTATCTACCCAACCTTGCTTCTTTCTGAGAGGTAAAGAAGTAATCTAAGATATGCTGGAACTTTCCTTTATTAGCAAAACCAAAAGATGTGTCTACATGCAGACAGTTTTCTGCTATCACTGCAGTGGTACAAAGGTGTCCAAAGACACAGCCGGCCATCATCACCCAGAATCAGCACTTACCTCTCACTGACTCCTCCCATCTCTTCTGTCCTTACTGAGGCTGTGTTTCCACCAGTTTGCAAAAGGAACGCTTCTTGTGAGCACTCCCTAATTTTCTCCAAAGCCAACAATTTTGGTGTGGCCAACAACTGAAACTGCTTAAACAGCCACTCAGCTTAGCCTGGGGCTCTTCCAGTGACCAGTGTAGAGAGTAACATCAGCTGGTGAGGTAACATCTTTTTTAAACAGCTAAGTCGGGGGGAGGGGGGGGGAGTTTGGTTTTTTGGTTGGGGTTTTGGGGTTTTTTTGTGGGGGTTTTTTGTGGGGGTTTTTTTTGGGGTTTTTTTGTTGTTTTTTTTTGTTTGTTTGTTTGTTTTTTGGTTTTTTTGTTGTTTTTTTTTGTTTGTTTTTTTTTTTTTTGTATTTAGGAGGTGCTCCATGCTCAGAGTGTGCTTGCTTTGGGTGAGAAGCAGGAGAGAAAAGTGAGAAGATAAGAAAAAGGATTATCTCTGGCATTCCTGACATCAAAAATAGTAGCATCATGTATGGGGCAACTGCAGTTCTGTTTACTGGCTCCATGACAACCAGAAAAATACCTAGATTTCCACATCTTGTTCACCTGGCATCTCAAATAAATTATTTAAAAATAGAAGATATTGACACAAAAGTAATCCTAAAGTGGTAGGTGGAGAGGATACAAAATACAGCCCTGTTTTTTTGCTATATTCACAACACAGTGTGGTCCTCACATAGAGTTTATCACTATACAGATCTCAAGGCAAAATAGCAGAAATATAAAAATCACAACATTGTGCCCATGCACACACTGCTCCAAGCAAATGCAGCAAAAGAAACATCAGGAATATTTATTTGGCTCTTTTTGTCATTGCTGTGCTCTTGCCATAATTTCTGTGAATAATGGAGCTTCATGCTTTCCATGATTGTCTACATCAGCAAAAAGCCACTTGCCTAAGCTTTTTACAGAAACAGAACAACAAAACTAATCCCAGCAAAATCTGCACCACAACTATTTTCAGTGTTAGGGAATGTAAAACATTAGTCATTTAACCACAGTGACTGCAGTTACCAAGTGCAGGCAGCTGTTTAAAAGACAACCTACGACAAAACAGCCTCATTCCCTACCCTTCAAAATGGTACAGAAATCCAGCTTTTGAAGAAAGAGCAAATTCATGAAATTTACATGGAGTAGAGCTACATGGCTCAGGTAAATTATCTTTTGGTTTGGTGTCCTACATCCTGACACTCTCCAGAAGCAAGGAACTGCCATGTTTTACCAATATTTCCTGAACAAAAGGGGCTTCCAAGCCAAACCAGAGGTCATGCTGACCCCACTAGCTAAGGCTTTTAATCCTCACAAGCCGTGTGCAGTCTGATACAACTTTGCCCTCATCAAACTGTTACCTGTTCCAAGTGTTTGCAGATGTTTTCCAGCTGTGTCAGAGGCTACCATTATGATTTTGTTGTTAATGACACTTGAATGGTTTCCTTTAAAAATAGTTCAGGTCCACTTACACTCCAGCTCTGCGGGTGAAGCAGAAGGCAAGCTCAGTGTTCCCAGCCTGCTCTGCCAGTTGCTGCCATGCAAAATGAGCAGCTCACACAGGATGAGCAGGATGTGGGAACAAAATCACCGACAGCCCTTGCAAAGATATTTCCAAGCTATGCCTGGGGAGAGAAAGAGGCCACCAAATTGCTTGTTTCCAATCAGCTTATGCTTCAACACTGAAGCAGCCTGTGCTGTGAGGTTCATGAGGATACATTCTACAGGGACATAACACTGGCTGGAGACTATTCAGGGACAAAGAAGAAAACATGCCTGTTTTCTGTTGCGAAAAGCTAGAGTATCGTAGCAACGTTTCATGCAGGAGAGGTGATACATAAACCAGGTACTACAGGTACAGGCAATAGCTCATCCTATAGGGAAAGAAAGAGTGTGTAGGAACCCCTTGTTTCTTGTTGCTGGAGGGACAATTAATAAAACTGCTCTCCTTGGGGTCAATAAGCTCTGTTTTTACCCGTGCTGGGTGGGGACATTAATCCCAGAATAAACACAAGTGTAGGAGAGCCCTCACTGCTTCCTTGGTCAACATGTCAGACTGAGCCTGATCTCTGCACTGTACTGCAGATCTTAGTACTGCATTCATTGCCTATGCCCACAAAGACTCAATCCTCCTTTCATTTGGTCCCATTTCCTGACATGACACTGTGGAGAACACGGCTGTGGACAGGTGTCAGAGCACACAGGAGGGGCTGGGCTGTGTGTTAGGAGGATGTGTGAAAACACCTAAGCTCACAAGAGAAACACAGCAGCTCCAAGATGGAGTTTTTCCTTCAGTATTCCACTTAATTATGGCTTACCTCACTTCTCCCCTCAGAAATCCCCTTTGTCCTTTCCACTACCATGCTATTAAGTGTATCGTGCTCAGCACTGACAGGTGACAAATGAAGCATAAGTTGGTTCACCACACTGACCCCTCTTGGCAGCGTTTACCCAGCTGGGCCTGACCTTTTCTTGCCAGCTAAGCAAATTTCCTTTCTCTGAAATTCTGCTCACAGGGTGCTGCTTCCTGGCAAAGAACCAGAGTAAAAGCTACTCACTTCCCACTGTGGGTTCAGAGGAGTCCTCTTCTAGCACCTCAGTTAAAACCATCAAGAAAGCAGATACAGCAGAATGTGAAGAATATTCTTTTGATAAATGAATTATAATGATAAGATATTTTTCCACAAGAAAGGGCCTGAGGGGAAAATGGACAATTGCTGCAATGCCATCCATCCCTCCAAGCAAAGATAGACTGTCTCTCATTAAAATACTGAATTTTCTGTACAGCTGTCAGCAAGCACAAGTTTTCCAAATGAACTGGTCAGCAATAACGTGCTTTCATGACAACGTGCAAAGAAGGGAGCAGGAGGGGTGATTTGTGCCCAGTACAAAAATAAACCAAAAAGACATCCCATGCAGCAGAGGCACAAAGCTGAGCTCTGCACATCAGAATGTTCCCCAGAGAAGGAGTCAAAGAATCAAAGCAAAGAAGGAGTGATACAAATAGCCTGCCTTTTTCAAACACATCAAAGGCCAGAAAACAAGTCCCTCTCAACCCCAGGGACCAAGACAGAAAAGATCTAATAAAGAATTCAAATGCCGTAATCACATAATCCAATAAGCTACAGTTAAACCAAAACACCTCTTTAGCAAACATCTGTAAGTGGGACAGGAAAGGCTCTGAAATGCTTGGCATGGATGGCTCCCTTCACTTCTCCCTGTTAACACATCACCTCCTGTCAGCGAGACAGATGTGAAAGGTTCGTTCTTGGTTTCAAATTCCCACACAGGAAAATAGGAAAAGAGAGAAGAGCATCTCAACAAAAACAGCTAGCACAGATTGACCAGTCACTGAGAGCTGAGCAGTACAGAATGTGTGCTGGACTGACTTGCCATGGTGAAAGATGGTTAAGATATCTGTGTGGGAAAGATGAGAAGGGGTAGAGGTTGAAACAAAGAAAAAAAAAAAACCATCCTCTCCAGATTTCTGCCAAGGTAAGTCCCTTCCTCTATCCTCCAACAAGATTTCACTCCTTGTTTTCATTTTATTCTAGATACGTTCCTTCCTCTCTTCCAGTCCCACATGGTATTTTCTACCTTGTAATCTCTGAATATCTCCCTCTTGTGTTATCTAGGGCTCCATCCGTCATTCAGCCCAAGTACCCGCTTCCCCAGGTGCCTTGTCTTCCATCACCTCCCTGCCAAGTCTGCCAAGCAGGGAAATGGCTCACTTTGCCATGGTACAGCAGTGGCAGCTGCACTGATTATTGTGAGTCTGAGGCAGGCTGACTGATGCTCTCATACAGCAGCCACATGTCACAGAAAGAAGCTTTCCATTCCACACTGGCATCAGTCAGGGACTTGGTCCCTCCTTGACGTGCTGGGTAGGACTATCCCCTTCTCTTTCCATGCTCAGACATGTGGACAGGATCAGACTTAGGGGACAATTCTGACCTCATCTGAATAAGCAGATCCAGACTTACAAACCTTCCTTTAACAGAAAGGCCATCCACAGCCTAACCGGAGTAATCAGGAAGAACAAGTTTTGCTGACGTATGCATCCCTTAGGTATTTGCTTTTACACCAGCTCCTGAGTACAGTCAGTGAGCAGAGCAGTAAATCTCTCTGAAACACAGCAGGGGATGGCCGCACCAGAAAGGGTCATTTCCTCTTGCAGAGACTAGGGCAGGCAAGTGCTGTTCAGTGGGTATAAAGGCAAAGGGGCCCCCGGCTCCTCTGATACGCTTGCATGTACAGATGCTTCTGCAGAATCCTAAAATCGTCCAGCAAATCTGTACTTAAGGAGCAGAATTAACAGTCACAAATACATCCATCAACCTTGTACAGGAAGAATTCCACTCTTAGAACTTTCCTTCCTGTGCAGCCTCCTGTCATTAGCTTCTCTTCTACTGCACATTCCATGTGCTAATCCCTGTTTTTTCTGAGTACAATATTCCTATGAGATATCTTACAAAGTGCTTTTCTGAAATCTAGCTAGATGATGTCTGCTGATGAATCAAGACAGTTAAGCTTTCTTATTAAAGAAAAACATTAAATCAATTGTAGACATGAGAACAGTATAGAACTGGTGGACTCAAATGTTGCTGCAGTCTTAGAACACAACATGTATGCTCATGCCAGCAGTAGTTTTGGATATGATGCCTCAGTTTTCACAGCGAGTATAAAGTGTAGGCACCTACACAAAATTCTGGCAAGGCATGAGGAGGAATGCTGGAGTTCAGTGAAAAAGCACTTTTTCTTTTCTATAAGTAATCATTATGGAGAGGAGCACAACTCAAAGCAGCCATTACAATTCTAAGAGTGGGAATTAACTTACTGGAAAAGGTTGGGCAGTAACCCAGACACGACTCCCATCTGGAACCAGGCCAAAAAGGGTCATCAGCTCTTTTCAACTCCTTGCTTTATGCTATATGAAATCACTTTTTGTTGATGCAAAACATGACAGTACTTGCTAGGGTATTCAAGAAAAATCCATTACCTTGATGTGCCACATACACATCTCTGCCACAGAGCAGAATGTGTGAGCACAGTCAAAGCAATCGTACAGTGAATTTCAGAACGAGGGTTACAGCAGAAATGGGAGGGAAGTGCTGAATTGTTGTATATGATCTTTTACATGGTGAGTTATCAGCTGATTTATGTAGCAAGTCCCACAGAGTTAGCTCATGATAAATTCATGAGGCATGTGCTTTTGATCGTGCCGTGCTCTTCTCATGTCTTGCCATTTTCAGCTCCCTCTTTATCCACCTTCTGGAGACATTATTCTACCTCCTGTGGTAAACTGGTGCTATAGACAATAAGGACTAGTCTGCACTGGTTGCCTCTGCTGAAATGCCACATTCTGGAAGGGAAGGGGTACTTCAAGAAGTCAGAAGTCCAGGAGATATAAGTGCAAGCAGGCTCCTTGGAGGGGCTAAGTCTCTCCTACCATACCCAAGCATGTACATCCATATGAGGAAAAAAGAGCTGATGGAGACCAGTTTTTGATCAGCTGGCTTTAGTCAAAGGGGCTTTTTACTGTACATGCACAAAAGTACTCCCAGCTTCACAAGGCACTTAGGGAACAGCCGACTTTCCCTGCTAAACTGGGAGAGATGAACGCTTTCTTGAAAGAGAGAAGCAGTCTATAGATTTAAAAGATGCATTAGCTCTTGTTTAAGCCTCAGATGTCATAAATTCTTCAGTCTACACTCACTTCCAGCTCATAATTACTCTGCATAAGTATGGCTACACCTAAGGAGTAACCAGAGGCATTGCAGCCATGGAGCCCTGCACAGCTGAGCCACCAGACACCAACCTGACTTTTGGAAAGGTTGTGCAGCCCACATAATGGTACTGTACTGCTTTGGATAGGCGCCTTTTGGATCAGCATTAAAGATGACTTGGAGCACACTGGGGCATTCCCCCACTCTCAGACTTAGATCTGCTCTCATTGAAGCCAGCAGTAATCCTGGTGAACATTGCATATGAGCCCATGGAAGCAGGGAAGATAACTCTATCCACCCCCACACTGCTTTGTAGTTTGCAATTGCTCAGTATTCAGAAATAATGTTCCATAGCTGATCCTTGGGTTATTTTTATTGGGACAACTGCCCAGTAGGAATAGTCAGGATGGCATTACTACAGTGGCATGACAGTAACAGTTGCATGGCAAAGTGATGCAACCTAGGGAGCAGCCCAAACCAGCTTATCTAATCTGCTTCTTCAGCTCGGCAAATAGTGACCTGTGGGAAGACTGCTGCTTTTCAGCACAAACAGAACTTGATGGGGAGAACAGAGTTATGGAAAGATCTCTGGCATCTGAACCAACTGCTGTGGTCTGAAGAACTGTCATGAGAGCATGTTTCAGAGTCAAAAGGCTGTGTCCACTTATGGGGTAAGGAGCACCGGTTTACCCCACTGGAGCATGCATGCTTTAGTGAAAGAGTACCCGGATCTGACACGTCACAGAAAGATCTATGTCTCATTTTCCCCATCTGTAAGACTAAACAGCTGAGACACGTAGTCAGGCAAGGAACTACATGAGCAAAGGATTGTGTGTTAAGCTTGCACATTCTTGCTGGAAGGGATATGCCAACCAGGAGGCATTTCCTGACATCAAACACCCAGTACACCTCCATTTGGTAAAGTAAGTCCAGGTATTCAGGTCTGATTTAGTGTGTATGGTATAAGAATCCTTGTCCTTTTAAACATCCTCAGTAATGTGGCACTTTGGAAGACACAATAATTAGCATAATCGTCAATTCAGCCTCTAATAATGTACAATGCGCTCATTAACCCAATTAACCCCACACTGCACAACAACCATCACAAACAACACAACTGATGCAGTGAAGGGGAATGGATGCTTGACAGCCCTGCCACATCCCAGCACGATGAGATGACACTGGCAAGGGCTGAAGGCAACTCCCAGAGCAGGACCCAGCTCGGGGATGGGGCACGCTGCCACCTGAGCTGGTGTGTCAGCCATGTGCTCAGCTCCCTTCAGTTTCTCCTCCCACAAGGTTTTTCCTGGTACATTTAATTAAGCACTATGTATCAACACCCACATGTGCACACCCCACTTCTCGACCCCCCCTCTTGCTGAAAGAGTCTCAGGTGGGATTCACTCGCCTGCTTTTGCTGCTGCTTAATTCAGTCAGGCTGGTAAATAATTCAGTAAGCACTCAGCCAACAAACAAACAGGCAGGCAGCACAAATGGCCAGACAGGGAGATGGAAGAATGAGAAAGAAAAACCAAATGGGAGAGTGACAGCTTTTGCTTGAGCTCCTTTTCCACAGGCAGTACTTCAAGCTGTGCATACTTCTTCATTCCCTGTGGTTAAACTCCCATCCCATAAAGAAGCAGGGAAGTTTGCTCAACTGACACTGCCAGCTCACTGGTTGGGGGCCCACTGAATAACCACACAACCTTTTGATTAAAGTTTAGGAAAAGCTTCAGTACTTTGGTTATGCTCTTCAGCTTTGAAACCCTTCAAGACAGGGACCAGCTGCTCTTGGGCTACAGCTCGGCATGCAGGAGTCTGCATCATTGACTCAAGTCTTTCTAGGCCTCTGTTTTCCCAGCTGTAGAAGAGAAGATGAAAATCTTCTTCCTACTGGAATCCCAGTAGCCCAACAAACAGAACCAATGCTAGGGGCCTGAGAGTCCTTCAGATGAAATGACAAGGCTTGGCAAAACCTTTAGAATTCTCTGACTGCATTAGTGAATATAGCAAAAGAGTATCATCAAGCACCAAAAATATTAATTCCAGCCTTCCATAAAAACTGATAACCATAAAAAATACATCCCAGTCACAGCAAAGGTTTGGGATGATTCAAGGTAAACACTCCACTATTCTGTCTTTAAAAACAAACAGTAAACCAAAACATTTGGAGTAGAATTTTCAGTGATGCCCAATGTTACAATTACAATGAAGCTTTAACAAATGATATTTTGAAAATGTTTTCTACACATAATAAATTAGCATAAGACAACCTTATTAACACAGCTAGTTTGTTTGAGCTAGCTATGTGAGCATCCTATGAGAAAATAATTTTACGAAGCGAATAAGGAAACATCTATGCACCATAAGTTTACTAAAACAGAATCCACATCAGCAAGGACTACTGGAGCCACAGTGATAACAAGACCACCCATCTCAACTGCTGGGACCCCTCCAGGCCAGGACTAGTGAGGGACACCGTGACAACCAGCTTTGAGGGGTAGCTTGCACACAATGGGCTCGTTAGGTAAACGCCTCGAATTCTGCTGACTCTTTGCTATAAGGTATTTAACAAGTTTGCATGTGAGGATTGTCCTGAAGTGGTAGTGGAAAGACATGAATTTCAAAGGAGGTGACAAAGCATTGTACAAACATCTCTTAGATTATCAATTCCCTCCATCTATCCTTGGAGCCACATAATTACATGATGGTAGCCAAATATCAGTATCCAGTAATACTCTTTGCAAGAGCATAAGAAAAGCAAGTTGGTTTATTAACATGCTTTATGTAACCTACTCTGAGCCTCATGGAAAGGGATAAAAAAGAGCAAAAGAAGGATAACTTGAGAAGGTGTACATAGAAAGTAATTACAGCAGAATGAAGTTTTGTCAGGCTGTGGAATAACAGAGCATTTCCTCTGTCAAAATAGAGAATGAGGTAGCAAGGAAGAGCAACAGTTCAGCTGCAGAGTTTTACCTGCTAGACCTTGTGTAATTTTGGGTAAGAACCCAGAGAGATGCCCCAGGGAGAAACAGGTCCCTTCTGTTGGTGGGTAAGAGTCAGTCAGATGATCAGAAAGCCACATGCTCCTGGAAAGAAGGCTGCCCAAATAGTGGTTGAGCCACCATTACACTGTGGTGACTGTTAAGCCAGGTATGGCAGCAGCATGGCAATGTGTGCTGGCCAACTCCTTGGCAGCTCTTTAGTTACCTACCAGCCACAGAGAAAACGGGTTAAAAGAGAAGTGGGGCTACTGCTGAGCAGGTCTGGATACTGCTCTGGAGTTCATGCCCAGATCCACTTGGGGTAAGCAGTGAAGTCATGTGAAACCTTCTTTTAGCAGTTCTGTGCAAGGTTGGGCAAACCCCTTCTGGTTTTGGCTGAAGGAGGCTCCTATTGCCCAAAGCTTGCTCTGAGATTTTGTTTCAAATACTCAGAGGTCCTCCAAGCATAACCACAGCCAAGATCAGCCTGGTTGAAAGTCAAATGTTCAGAAGGTTTCCACCCCAAATCATAAATCCCACCCTGTCACCTGGAGCTGAGCCCATTCTGCTCAAATCTCAGCTTGCATTTGGGAGGAAACGTGACTCCAGTTCACAGAAAGTTCTCAAATCCAGCCCGTGTTCTGGGTCTGTAACAAACCCTCCAAAACAGGCAAAATGGCCTTGGCTTTAGGGTTCATCTGGACCTTGTTGCCAGAGTCATGGTGTCATCTAGTGGTGACAGCTCGTATGGGCACACACACGGTACCCACCTCCACCTGACAAACATCCCCACAGAGAGTAATGCAATTGCAGGTCCGGTGAATGTCTTCCAAAGTACACCAGCTTTTTCAAAGGCAGAACAGCTCCACCATTACAGTAAAAGTCATTTGCACCTCGAGTAGAGCTTTTTGCAAAGGCTCCCAAATAAACTGAAGGGCAAACTTTGCATCCCCTATCACTTCTACACAATTAGAAGACAATCTCCTGGGGAAAGGGCAAGCCACAGTAACTTTGAGGGATAGCAGTCAGCAGCAAACTCAGGTGTGAACATGTTTTAAATATAAAAGTCATTCTCACTATAGAAGTTGCATCTCTTGAAATGCCCCTTTTACCTACCTAATAATGATCAAAAATCACAGTAATAGAAACAAGAGGGAAAAGGGCTCCAATTTCAATTTGTACTTTGAGAGCTCTCTTGCACAAGTACACATGCCCAGGTCTCAAGAAAAGACAGCTGACTTTTGGATTCCCAGTTTATGTACTGGGAGCAAGCTCAAGAACAGTGCAGCTGAAGCAGCTCCCGAAGTCACAGAACATCTTTTTTAAGACATCAAGTGCCTTAGGTGTCACTTCAAGCATTTCTAAAGGGATTTGCCCCACCATATATTCCGTGTGGGAGTTCTGGCAACGTGAATTCCTTCTCCTCGATGAAGCAAGGAACTGATGTGCCTGCTCTTAAACCTAGTCTTGTTTTAATTCAATGAAATGTAAGCTTAGGAGTTTTACCTTTCGGCTAAGACAAAGCAGGAACACAAACATGATTGGTTTTCCTGGCTCAGCTGATGAGTAGAAACAGAGTCACCATCAGCCCTGTTCCCATAACCTCAGGCACTGCACTGAGTCACTTGTCCCACAGGCTGGTAAGAGCTGCATCTCAAAGAAAAGAAAACTGTTCAGATTGGAAGAAGGATCACAGTGTCAGCAGAGAGGCAAGAAAAAAACTGCCAATTTCAGCACTGTCCTGGAAATGAAGTGGGTTTTCAGGTTCCTGAGGTCTATCTGAGGTTTCATCGTGGATCCAGCTCAAGTGTTTCCTTGGCAGATTTGTCTTCTAACCTAGAGCTTAATCCTTTCCTCTGATCTCGTCTTTCTGTCTGCAGGATAATGAGCTTGAAATTACTGTATATTTATGTGTCCCTCTGAGCTCTGATCTGTGACACAACCACAGCTACAGCTGGACTTGCTTCTTTCTTTATTGTCTAGAGTTGCACCCTAAAGGCCAGGCTTGATGCTAAAATCAATGAAATTCAAATCCCAGTTTACATGTGGGGTAAGAGGGAGAAAGCACTTTTCAAAACCCTGGTTTCTTTTGGGATCTCTCCTGAGACACTGAATTTTAAGCCTGGTAATGCAGAGACCAGGGCTACCTTCATGGCAGAGGATTCCACACACCCCATTCCACCTTGGTCACAGACAGCATAGGGAAGACTTTTAACTACTACTTGCATGGACTCAAAATGACCACAGGAATTATCCAAAATCAACGAACTTTTAATAGCTGCACCAAGGTGTTTTCTTCTCTTGGATCTGTTTCCTTCCCCCATCGTATCACGCATGTTCCACTTACCCTATGAAGCTTAAAGACTTCAAAGTGCCATCTACCCACTAGGTCTACCACTAAGGTGAAGCCCAAGGCAAGTTGCTCAAAGGCAAGAGAGTATGCTCAGCTACTGTTATATGGGGCAGGTTTTAATTTTTAGTAAGGACACAAACCTAAAAATAGCAGATAGCTTACAGCAGAGCCTGCATATAGAGTACCTTTCACCTCAAAGAAGCTTTCCAAAAACGTGCCTGCACAGCAACACAGAAATGTAGCCACCTCTGGAGCTGCTACAGCTGCTGCTCATCCAATACAGTGTGATAACAACAAGGAGAGCTACCACGATAAACCTCTGGGTTTTTGGTAAATGCACTACGGATTTCTGCATGCTTGCTATACCAGAGGACACCCATATATTTAAAGGCTTCACCTGACACAACAATGCAGAGCCAGCAAAACGCATTTCCTTTTTGTCCCTTGGAAGGTCAAAAACCTCCCCAGCAGAATATGCTGGAATACAAACAGCCAAGCTCTTGAGCAATTTCATATCTGATATTCAGGTACTCCCTAGCTCTACCACTCAGTGCGTGCCGTGACAGATATGTCACAAGTAAAGGTCACGGCAAGGTTTTCCCCGCCAGGCTTGCCCGCTTTACAGGAGCGGCAGATTTGTGCCTGCTCAGTCGCTCTGTCCTGTGTCCCAGGCACGGTGGCTTGTTTCGGAGTGCCCTCTGCCGCCCGGCCCGCGGAGCTGCGAGCCCGCAGGGACCGAGGCCGGGACCTCGAGCGGGATCTCGGTTAAGCACGGACCGCAGTCAGCGCCGTTCAGCCTCACGGGCCGGTCAGAGGCCCTCGCTAGAGCTGAGCCCCGAGTTCAGCATCTGGTCTGACTGCCGGAGCTCTAAAGGTTTGCAAAGCACGGCCACCCACCAGGGCTGCAGAAACAATTGATTTTCAGGTCTGTTTTCTGGGACAACTCTAACTCAGCTCACCTGCCACACCTCACCAAGCTCTTGGCCAGTTCTTCTCATCTGGGATCTGAGGCAGAAAAAGCAACATATGCCCCTTGCACTGGCACTGCTGGCATTCTTCCTTTGCAGCCATGGGAGGCAGCTTTACTCTTCACTTCCACCCAGCCCACCTCATCTAAGTGATGGGTAACTCCTGTCTCCAAAGGAAAACAGGAAAGCTGACTAGACCAAGATGTGGAGCCAGGTACCTCTTTGGGGATCAGCAGGCTTCTGAAAACTGCACAGGAACAGTTTCTATCTAGGTGGTAAGAGATCAGATATTCTAGAAGATTCTATTAAGTTACAACCAATTATATCAGGCAAAATTCTTTAGTCACTATCATCCTCACACCTCCAAAAAGCCTGACCCTACCCTTACCCCTTTCTGTTCAAGCTGGTGCAGGCAGCCAGGCCTGACACCAACCCCAAAGTTTCTGACTCCCAATGCCAGGGTATAATGTGAGTTTTTACTTACCTAGGTTAATACAGTTCTTTCAATAAAGTTCTTTTAAGCACAACACCCATAAGTATCTGTATTAGATCACTCCCTCATGTCCATTCAGGTACCACACAGGCTTGGCACTGTTCTGCACAACACCTCTGCAGTATGTACAGGATTCTCTGTGCAGTGAGGTTGGTTCTATGAAGCTGTTTGGTCTGTGCTCCAGAGTCCTGTGGAGCTCGCAGCAAGGGAATGGTTTGCAGGTGTGCATGCCAGGATGCACAAATACAGCCTTCACCTGCCTGCTAACTGCGAGCACCTTAAAAAATCTAAGATGTGGCAGTCAAAATGTAACTTGCACTGGGGAAGAGAACTACATGAGAGTAATATATGATCTTATCTCTTTTATTTTTGTTATCCAGAGTCAGATTCTTCTGAGATACTGTTCCTATACCTCGACAAGGATGGAATTCCATGACTCTCCCCTTCTTACATCTGGATAGAAGTTACAACCCCCGTGTTCACTCCTAATCAATACATGCAGCTAGAATTGTCTCCGAGATTTCCTACAATTCAGACATTTTCTCCTCTCTGACAGCAAAGCACAATTTATCTTGTCAGGCTTGTCACTGCAAAGCTGGGACTACTTGCTTAAGAAGAGACCAAGACACAATTCTAGTTCTGCCTGTTACCCATGAAGGGTTTTTAACTCCAAAAGTTGTATGTGGAGCATCGGAGTATGTAGCAGCCTTTGTGTGAGCACTTATAATAATAACTTCCAACTCCCTTCCCCTTTTGGCTGCCATGGTTTCCTTGGGAAGAGATACCTGAATGCAGTCAGGTAGGTAACCTCTTCCTTCAGGGAACTGCCAGCCTTTGTTATTTGCCTGTGTGATTACTGTGATTACTTACCTGTGTCACTGTGTCATCCTCCTGTTCTGCTCTCCCGTCAGGCAGAGCCACGTGGAACGTTAATAAAACTTAACACAAGCTTGCTCTCAGTTTCTCACTGCCACTGTAAGCACTGAGGCTCCCCATGGCCGTGCTGGCCCTGGAGAGGACAGTGTTGGAGTAACATGACTCACAGCAACATTATCACTGCTATTAGGCCACTGATACTGTACCAGAAATAAACACAAAGGTGTCACCTGTAACTACAAAGCTTTAGACACAAGGCTGCTGCAGTGGCAAGAAATCCACTCCTCCTGGGGAGGCTGTGCTGGTTACTAAACCAGCTGGTGCCAGGGCTGCACGTTACCAGAGTTCATCTGCTCCTGCCAGCTAAGTAGCTTATTTAATAATTACAGCATGTCACCTTACAAATCTTGCTTCTTCAGGAGCATTACCCCTGTGGCCTCCCAAATCCTTGCAGACACAGATGAGGCACCAAAACGCTCAAACAAACTAATCCACAAACTGTAGGTAACAGTGTGAGGCAGGGATCCTTTGCACATGTCAGTAACATGACATGTATCTATCTTCTACCAGAGAGCCTTTGTCTAGGAAGTATCCCTTGTGCATGCTGTCTTGAGCAGATTTTAGTCCTTGTTACATAGAACAAGCAAAACTGCCAGGTCTTTACACCAAACAGCACAGGCATAATATTCTTCAAACAGTCAAAGAATTAGTTGTACATTGAGGACAAATTCTTTTGTTTACTGCCTTTTTTTTTTTTTTTAAATAGCATTCACGTAGAAGCAAAGGGAAAAGATGGACATATTTATGATACAAAGGAAAAAAAGTCTCATCCAAACCATTCCGTTGGCCCCAACCCCTTCCCCTCCCTCCAGCATTTTTCCAAAGAGAACTCTAGCTCCTCTTTCCGTGTTGACTCATTCCATCGGCTCCTCCAGCGAGCTCCCATTTCCTGCCCACATCAGCCCCGATGCCTCTGCAGCATGTGCTGGGTGCCTGCAGGGGGTACCGCGACCCTGCGTACCAGCCAGAGCATCACACAGGCACGTCCTGCTAACGGAGGTGGATTGCTGAGCTCCAGTCTCTAACACACAGAATGACATTAGCATCTGAATAGTGCTGATCAAGTTACCAGCAGCTCTGAACCCCGGCTCCATCAGATGCAAATGAATCACTATAAATTTTGCTCCTTTCTTAAAGGTTCTTTACATGCATGGCCAATGCAGAAAGAACCGCATTGGGTATTGGCCCAGGAAGTCTGTCTCTCACCATGACTGGGAATTTCTGAGACTGGAGAAAATATAGGAGCATCTTTCCTTAGGTTTTTAATTTATTTTTTTTAATAAGCAGTTCCCCCCCCCCCCTTTTTTTTTTTTTTTGATGTGACTTTTCTCCCAAGGCTGCAAAGGCATCAGGATATATTCTGGCATAAAGTTCAGAGACAAAATCCTTCACAATACCTTCATTTAGGTCTTAATTCTATCTGTTCTAATTACCTGAGTAACTTTTGAAAGTCCTGCCAGCCTCCTTGTGTCAAGGACATATCCTTCCCTGGTGGGAGGATGAAGGTGAGATAAGTCTGTGGTGTCTCCAACTGCATTGATTCAGTATCTGGGAAGCACCTGCAGTATTGTGGGGAGGCTCAGTATTCTCACCTCCTCAGTCTCCCTGGAGGAAGATACAGCACACAACCCATTTAGGAGGAATCTTCAGGGTACGGCCTTGCATGATTAAATGTAAACAGCCTAATCCCCTCCATATCTCAGTGGACACTCAATTACAGGGGAGTTTTCTTCCAGGTCTGTGCTGCAGGAAGGAACCCTGAGGGGAGGAGAAGGGAAGAAGGCAGAGTCAACTTGAGAAAATTAAATCTACGGATGTCAGGTGAGCTGTGGCACACACCAGAGCTCACCTGCCACTACAGTGAGAACAGAAGTCACAGGAGCCTATAATTCCTGCTAACATGGAGATTTAACACATTCACAACATTCTTCAACATTCATAGCTGTACAAAATGATGCATCCATGAAATCTCAAATGCAGCCATTTGAGGTTTTAGGACCATACTGCAAACGAGCTTGTTCTTAGAGTAACTACACTCAATTGACTTCAGCTGCTTTCATTTCTCCGAATAAACTCAAGAGAAGAAACTAACATCAGACAGCCTGACTGAAGCAAGTACTGTGAAGAACACTCAAACCCATTCACGTCCCCAAACAAAACCCTGGATGGCCTTAATTGCATTCCAGCAAACTCTGGGCATCCTACGCTAGAATACACACAAATTGCTTTGAGGTTTGAGATTTGCAACTAGGGGTGGTTTTCTGATTACCAGAGCTCCATTTATTATTTCTAATATTATTATTCACCGGCTAATTACTCACTTCTAGCCCTAGATATTTTTAACGTGGTAGATTTATCTTGAGGTGCAGGAAAGTACATGCATATATATACAAACATACATGTATATGTTTATATACATGCATATAAACAAAAATATCATGTTTTTGTTTGACTTAACAAAATATTAGAACTCCTCACCACCTCCCATGAGAAGAATCCTTCACATCATCTCACTCCACCTGCTCCTCATTAAAGGAAAGGTGTGAGGAAGTTTACCACATTTGTAGTGTCAATCAGCTCCTTTCCTAGGGAGCCTAAATAGGTTCAACTAGCTGCAGGCACAGAGCACCAAAATTACTCCATGTCCCAGTTGGTTATATAATAAATCTGAATTAAATCAATAATTAAAGCAGTTCTTGCATACTGCTTCTCCCTGATGAGCCTCCAAACCTTTTTAGAAAGCCAGTGGCACTTCCCCATAATGAGAAAAGGGGCTCAGAGCTGTGAGCCACCCACTGCACAGGCAAGAGACAGACCCACTTTAACACCCATGGCAAAAGCAGGTGAGAATTTTGAATGTAGCCCACCCCGGAAAAAGGAGAGGCCCTCCACTGCACCACACACAAGACCCACCCTGAAGGCAGAGCCAAACCACGCAGCCTTGGCTGCCTCCTCTCAGGCTCCCTGAGCTGTGAGCTCAGTGCAGCTCCTTTCTCTGCAGGGACCCCCTCAGTCCCTGACTGCAGACTTAAAGGCTGGTTCAGAGGTGCTCAGAAATGCCCACTCCCAAGGGGAAGGCGTGGGCACGGCCACATCATCGGCCTACCATCCCCCCAGACAGGGACCACCCCGACCTGCCGCAACAGCCCAGCTTCTGAGGAAGCCCCGGCCTGGGCAGCTACAGCCCCAAACCATATCCCTCGGGGTCACAACTGCGTTCCAGATACCGTGGCCCTCGGATGAACGGAGCTGGCCGTTCCTCACGCCACAGAACCCCTCACCTCAGGGCCGGGCCCACCTCACGGCCAGGCCTCGCGCCAGGACTGGGTCTCCCTCACGACACCTCAGCGCTGAGCCCTCCCTGGGGCGCTGAGCCACGTCCCACTCACCCGCTGTGCTTCGGGACGGTGTGTCGCGTCCCCTCCAGCCCTCACGGTTCGTTCTTCCTCACGAAGCCTCCATCCTTCACCCCTGGGGGCTGGGTGTCCCCTCAGGCCCGGGTGCCCCTCAGCGCCGGGTGTCCCCGAGGCCCGGGTGTCCCTCAGGCCCGGGTGTCCCCTCAGGCCCGGGTGCCCCTCAGCGCCGGGTGTCCCCGAGGCCCGGGTGTCCCCTCAGCGCCGGGTGTCCCCCTCAGGTCCGGGTGTCCCCGAGGCCCGGGTGTCCCCCTCAGGCCCGGGTGTCCCCTCAGAGCCGGGTGTCCCCTCAGAGCCGGGTGTCCCCTCAGAGCCGGGTGTCCCCGAGGCCCGAGGCCGGGCCACGCCGCCCCTCAGGCCGGGGCTGGCGCTCGCCGCAGCGGCGGGGGCCCGCCAGGGGGCGCCCCGGGGCCCTGCCCAGGCCGGGCACGCTCCTCCTTCCCTGAGGGCACGACCCGGACACTCGGGAAGAGCTCCCTAAAACGGGAAAATCCCCCTAAAGAGAGGAAAAAAAACCCCAAAAGTCCTATGTCCCAGCCCAGGATTAAGGTCCTTGGTCAGCAACACTGGGGAGCTTTACCTTGGTCCTACATTCCAGCTCTGGCACTAAACATTTGTTTTACGAATAAAAAAATGTCACTTGAGATGTACAAGCATCTGAAGAAGAAATCAGATTTCTCTACTAGAAAGAAAGGGCATAATATAATGAACAGTACACAAATGTGCAGAGTGATGTATGTACACTAAAAACAGTGCAGGGCAAAACATTTGCAACAGACACAAAGTCTAACGTCTTTTATTACATTTTGTAGATTAAATATATCTTCAGTAGAGTCTCTTTTTAAAACACACAAAAGGAAAAAATACATTCTTCATGTACATATGAAATACTGACCATGTAGCAGGGACCATGTACAGTGCAAAGTATGAACACAGCTACACAGACATCACCACCTTGGATGATTATCAAGCTTTTTCTACAGTAAAACTGGGAACAAGTTAACGTTTCTGTTTCCAATGAGAAATCCATACTCTTCCTTTCCACGTAATTTTGTGCAATTGTGCAGGAAAGGGCTTAATTTACTTTTTAAAGATACTACAAAATCCTTGCATTGCATGAAAAATTATTGAACTCCTCAAGCTTTACCACTTTCCCACATTTATAATCGTAATACAATTTTTACTGTGATTGCAACCCAACTCCGAAAATCCAGGGAAAAACAGTAATATATATAACCTGGTATAGAGAAAGGAATGAATCAGAACTGATTGTTGCAATGTCCAGGAAACATGTACCCAACATGTACACACACGCACAGAGGGTGGAAGATAGCGAGGTGTGACAGAGCATCTCCTGTTTGTCACAAGCTTGGAGTGAGGGCACGGGGTTGCACGTTTCACTTGGGCAGTGGATCTCTAGTGTCTAGTAGGGGATGTCGTTCTGGTAGTACTGGATCATGTCATAGGTTCTACTCCTAGAGAAGAAAAGCAAAGCCAGAGGTAAGTAAAAGTTTAAAAAAACACTGCACCCATTGTCAAGAAACATTCATTCAGGATCCCACAGAGACAAAACATGGGTGAGGGAAATCAGCTGCTAATCAAAACTAGCCCTCCACTCTTTGAAGGCATTGTGAAGGCCCAGTTACTGTTATGGACAGCACAAAACATCCTGCTCTTGTTTAAACTAGTTTTAAAAAGTATTTCCACACTTCTCAGTGTGGCAACAGCATCAGCAGCTTGGATCCTGTGTTTGGATAAGCCACAAGCATATCACATGGCATTTGCAGTTTGTTTTAGGAGAAGGAAATGCGTAATGAATGAATCAAGATCATCAGGGCTGCATGGAGACAGTATTATGTGGAAATAAAAGTCATCTTAATTAAGGAGAATGATAATAATGAAAATAAAAGTGCAGGGGAAATAACAGCTTTAACAGCAGCATCTCTGATGAGTGACTGAGCAAACACATCTCAGTTTGTTACAGGTAACTCAATTATCCCTGGGTATAGCTTATTCAGGTCACAGATTAACCATGCCACAGGTAGGAAAGCTCAAGCTTGTCAGAACTAAGCTGGTACTGGCCATTCCCACAGCAGTGTCACTGCCTTCAATATTAATTAATCTAAGATTCTGAGCAGGTGCACTAGCAAGCAGTGGAACATCCATTCTAGTGCGTCTGTCTCTGAGCCAGTGAGTGGCACTGGTCTCAAGCTGACCCCATTTGGAACTACACAAGAGTTTGTCATAGACTTTCCAGTAAATCCCACAAACTCTGTATTATCTAGCATAATTTAACACACACTTAAGATGTTTAACTATTACATTTATTCTTTAGACTAACCAGCCTTGCTGCTATTTGACCATCCTGGACTCAAGTCTTCCCAGCACAAAAGAGAGGAAATGCAGCACATTCAGAAACAAAACCGCTATCCCTGCACTATCTGAATAACAAAGACTCAGAAGTTTTTGCCTGATAAAACTACTTTTCAGCCCTGCTCAAAGCCTGATGACCTTCCTTTAGCCATAGCGAGAAGACATGCATAGAAGCCAAACCTGTTGCTAAGGAAACAATTCTGGATGATCTTGATGATGAAAGTTGCAGCTTCCCTTTCAGTCATGTTGGGGCTGAACCTGTGCCTATATGCAGAAAATCACAATCAAATAAGAGAAAATTATTGAGGTTCCCTTTCAACATGGTACAAATGTGTCTTTGCACAAGCTCAGCCAGGTGTGATTTCACTTGCTGCAAGTACCTACTTCTTGTGAAACCACCTGGTACAAATGACATAACATTTTAATAGAAAACATTTTCCAGTTCACAGATATTGCTGACTTACTTCAACAGCTTGATTGTCTGCCCTCGGAAACAGGGCAGCCCTGTATCCAACATCAATGTAACCAGTGAGACCACAGCATCCATGTAAGGCCTAGAGAAAAAAGAGGACAAAAAATGTCAGAGCACTCAAACTCCTGCAGCCTTAGCAGGTAAAGCAGACAAGCTGAGGAGTTCAACGAGCTGGATCCCACCTTTTTCTGTAATTAAATCAACATAGATAATCCTCTCACATTTGCTGGTGAAGCTACACCATTGCTTGCAATCTGTCACTTTAATTAAATGTCACTCCTTTATGCTGGACTGTCCGATAGTCAGAATGCTGCAGGATGAAGTCTCAAGAAGGATTATGCAAAGTAATGCTTTAGCAAACATTTCTTTGGCATCAGAAAGGTGAAGCAATGCACCAAAACAGTACAAAAGGCTGAAACCAGCAACATCACAGGAACATGCTCTTTTAATCTTAATTACTCTGTGTAATTCTTTGCTACATCAGCCCAGGTTCCCTTCTTCTTCCTGTCCCCTTGCTCGGAACATTTATTATCTACTAGGCTATTACTCTGCTGCTTGAGTGACACGTTTGCTTTGCCACAAGAACTTTGTCCAGACTGTTTCCCCTCAAGGAAACAAAATGATCTTGACTCCAAGACAGTAGTTTCTTATTGTAATAGCAGTGCACTAAATTAAGTGAGGAAATGTGTGAAACATCACATTTATAAATTGAATATATAAAATTTTAAAATGTAACACAAAGACAGAAAAAATATCACTAAGATAAGCTTAAAATAGAAGGATTGTTTCAAAGTTTGCAAGACATACCAGGACAGTCAACAGGCTCAGACTCCCTACAAATCAACATTTGTTGTTATTTGTCATCTCATCTGGCTTTGGGCATGCAAGAACTTACACTTTGAGCAGCTAGGAACACCTTACCTGACTGCCAGATAGCCTCTGACACACATCTCCATAAACCATTTGAATGGTGTTGCCTCCATTTTCCCTCCCATTATCATCACCATCTCATCAGTCAGTTTAATGTCAGGCTCCCAGCCCAGGTTCCCACCAGGTGAGCTTTCAAACATGAATCCAAAATCTGTGTACAAAAGATAAAACTGCCTCATAAGCTTTATATAGAAGCAAGAGAGGTGGATTGCATGTATTAATGTAAACATTTTAACTTCAACTGGAAAAAAGCTTTGGTGAAGTCTAAGAATACCAACAAAAGCATCATCACCATGACGTGAGAATAGATGTAAGAACAGTGATATCAAATAAACTGCTGAAATATTAGTGCAGTTCCAGAAAAGCAAAGCTAAAGCAGAGGTTACAGCCTCACACAATTATATAAATTTACTTGTCAGGTTTAATTCATACCCTTGCAGTGAGGAAAGGAATCCAAAGACATTTCTGTATTTACACACATGCACACATGTATCCATGCATGAGTACATAAACACGTGTCATCCATACGTTTGTATGTTTATACTTTCCTGAACCTGACAAAACCTTGCAGAGCTAAATTTACACAGAAGCAGCCAACACAAACACACAACACTTACAAGGCACGAAAACCTTCCATGTATGTTTACAAACAGTGAAATCAGTATATAGATGGATCTCAAAGGGGAAATGGCTTATCTGTTATCAGCAATACTTAAGAGCAGAAAGCAAAGATAGTAACTGACATTCAGAGGTGCACATGACTGACCAATATGGATGATGTGTCCCTGTTTGTCCAGCATGATGTTGCCATTGTGCCTATCTTTAATCTGGAGCAGGAACAGGAGCAGACTATAGGCAGCCATACTGCGGATGAAATTATAGCGAGCCTGTACAAACAACAAGTTAAAACAAATCAGAACAACTTACAGAATTTATTAACTCTCCCTCAGGAGATGAGACAGATGAACAAAGCTTTTTTTTCTTTTTTTCTATTCATGATTAGTTTGAAGCGATGTCCAGTGACATTATCCATACATGTATAGCTGCAATTACTTCTTTAGCTAACTCACAATTAGCTAAAAATGGATTATCAGCATTGGGAACTAGACCCAGCATTAAAGTAGTCATTATGCAATTATTTGCCATTATTTCTTATAGGTAGAATATCTCTCAGTTGATATTTTGCTGTGCTTGCCCACTGATATTTTACCTTTTGGAATGCAAGGGTAGACTCATCTCCATATTGCCTTGTAAAATAATCATACATCCCAAAGTCTGTCTGCCTGCCCAGCTGGTCACGGGATGTGCAGTCAGGAATGCACTCAATAACACCACACTGGAGGGGAAGAAGAGGAACGGGTTTGTAAAGTATGCTCCCAAATATATCTTGTTCATGGCTCTTGGCAGTCATACAGCTTCTTTGGGAAATATGGGGAAGCCTACAGATCACCAAACACACAATTTCTAGTTTATTAATTTTAAAAGTATATCCTCTCTTTCAGGATTTCCATGCAACTAAGACAAGCTCTGTGACTTTCCACTGCTTTGCACAGTGTAGTCACAGAAACCAAACAACGTTTGCAAGCAGCAAAGTTTCAGAGCCAAAAGCTTTAGAAAAGCAGGAAGCAGGAGAGGAAAGACTCTACCTAATGCTGGTACTCCAAATATTTGGCATAAGTAATGCGGGCAGTACCTTCCTTATAGCATGGAATTTTTATGTGTGCTGGAAGGAAGTATTTTTGAATTGGGAATGATTTTCAACAGTACTACAGTTAATTGCCCACTTACCCCAGGAGCCGTGGCCACCACTCTGTATGGAAACACAAAAAGATCCAGGCCTACCAGCTGAAATATGTTCTTGAAGAGATCGATGATTTGTAAAGCTAACATGTCCTGTCAGACAAGAAAAAAATTGCACAAACATTACAGGGGTTACAGGTCATAAACCAGATTATAAACATGCTGTGAAGAACTCTGAAATGAACATTAAGTTAAGCAGGTGTGCAGATGTGTGCTTGTGCATGCACTATGGGGGAAATGAAAAGGGGAATTGATAAATGCTGTGTGAGTGGGCAGCAAGCAACACTGATGATTTAACTGCTCACCTAAGAATGAACTGCCTATCACCCTTGGATAAAAGGGCTACTAATAACTCCAGGGATAATAACCAGCATTCCCTCTTAATCAATCAAACTTCAAGGTACAAGATCCCACCTCAGAAAGAAATTCTATATTACCAATAGCTCAACTGAAAAATATTGTAAAAAATTCTTACAAGTAAAAATTTTTACTGTAAAAATTTTTTTAAGGCTTGGTACACCTATCTTGACAGAATGGCCTTTATTTCCAAACCAGAATTTCTCTCGGGGTACAACACAGTTCTCCCTCTCAGTCCATAACTAGCGGAGATTACCAAAGTTCCAAAGAAAAATATTCCTATACTAAAATGATTTTCTTCTTATGCATTATCCCTAGAAATCTGTTTCTTCTAAGTGCAAAGCCCAAGAGCTTTGTACCTGTCTGCAGTCATCGCCCACTTTAAAGATGGCTGCCTGCCAGCAGGTGTTCTCACTGTCCTCATCCTCCTCTGCACTTTCATTGATGGAGTCAGAGCGACAACGCAGACCTGTAACAGGAGAACCAAGCAAAACCAATCACGGGCTTTAATTAGCAACCTTCTATCAGGACAAGCCCTCTGTACTCAAACTCACAGCATTTCACTGCAGGTGCACCACAGATACTTCTGCTGTACGAGGTAATTATCATAAGATAATTTGTCTGCTGGAACTAGAACATCTCAAACCAGTGTTGGTGATGTACCTGATAAATGCCTGCATTGCATTGAGTTAGTCAGCTGGAGACTCCCACAAAATGTCTTGTGAGAGAAAAACTGCCAAAACCTGGATTTTGCTACCGTCTAAAAACCCAGAAAAGGCCAGTGATTTCTGTTTTGGTCTAAAGTAACTGTTATAATTTCTTCAAGAGCCCTGTGTGGTTTGCTTCTTGGGACTAAAAAAATATTTAAGTTTTCAGAATTTTCTTCTCTCTTCCTTTGATCCAGTTTAATTTCTCAGCTGAACCACGGCAAAGAAAGTTCAACACAGAAATAATTTTTCTGCAGTGGTACAGGTCACTAAAAGCAGGCAGTTTTAAAGGATTTGCTGACTATTAATTAGCAGTATCAATGATTAGGTTGCAGTTACTAACCTTCTTTTTCAAGCTCACTGACTCCGCATCGCTTCACTTTAAATTTGGCCAGATAGGGTGCTTTTGCTGCACTGAATTAAAATAGAAACAAAGATGATGATGAGTGCAATTAGCCAAACAAAAATTAATAGAAAAATACTTGAATGTCATTAATTAACTTAACAAGCATATATATATATATATATTTATATATATGTAAAAATAAAAATAACAAGAGCATGGTACCTCTGCATAGGAGTTCCTGACTTGTAATCAATATCCAGAACAATTGCTTCAGGATTGCTGGGCAAGTAACAGCCTGCAAAACAGAGCAGACAGCTGAGGACAAATCCACTGGCTAGTGAGACGATGCAAGTTTGACAATAACTGATGTGGGTGTCTACAACTTCAGTACATAGTTTTGAATTAATGTTAGAGAGAAACTGGAGATTAATGCGTGAGCCAGAAGGATGTGATATCCTTTGCATTAGTGAGAGATTCCCAGAAACTAATAAAATACAGTTTTCAGCTAATACTGCAGAATCTGTACCACAGAGAGGACGTCTCTTACAACAGTCCTGAATTAGATGTGGCAGCAGCCCCAGTGGACTGGGCAGTGCCCTCACCCATAACATATGGTAGAAGGTTTTAGATCTGTCAGAGGTCAGGAAAAGCTTTCATCAAACTCCATTTTAAAGGGAAGACTCAGGCTGGGAAAACATATGTTCATGATTTGAAAGTACCCTCAGATATTGACATTTCAAGGGAATGCCTGATGGGAGAAAGGGGGGAATGAAAGGAACTGGACATGCTTCATTCTTGAGATAACAAAACTTATCAAAAACACCACATCTTTTTAAAAAAGACGTAGGTAGAAAGCAAAAGAGTTTATTTATTCATCCTATTCAGACATACACGGCTACTTCTATCCATGATAAGCATTATCTAACTTGCTTTTGGGTAAGTTTTGATGCACCATATAGAAAATATTGGACGGGCAAAAATATTTGAACTTTTTTCAAGAGAGAAACAACCAAACAAGAACAGTCACCAGCACCAAAACTGAAATCTCTACAAGATGCCACTTGTAAGGATTTCAAGATTTGCTAGCAGAAAATAATCATGTTGAATGCAAAAGCCCACAGTTTTATTTGACTAAATCACATCTTACCAGGCTGCACTTTCACCTCAGACAGAGCACTCAAACAAGCTTTCTTTCTTTCATCTCCTTTAGGGAATGGCCTGGAAAGATGAATTATCTTTTCATTATCTGCATATTATATATTACTCTACACACTAGCCTCAAATTTGTTTCAAACTTATACAAACAGAGCACAATTTCTGAAGTACAATACTTACTTGATAATGGCTGAAACATTGGTGATTTTATTAAAGAAATCAAACTCCCGTTGGTAGAACTCCTTGGCTGGGCCAGACAATGAGCCAGTTATTTCCTCCACTAACTGCTCCAGAAGTTCCCCAATGTCAGCTGCATGTGAAAAAAAAGGAAGCACCTGTGTCAGAAGCTTATTTCAGAAAGTAAAATGATATGGGTGATGGAAACAAGCACCTTTGGATAGTATTCAGAAAAAGATACTGAGGGAACCAGCACCCTGTCTCACTTGATAGACTTTATCAGGCACTGAGCAGAATGGGCCCTACCTCTATAAATAAAAGAGAATTTCCCCAGCTGAAAGGATTCTTCCTGACAAGCAAGAAGCAGGAAGATTTAGTCTGGACTGGGAAAAGGAAAGGAGTCAAGTCAGATTATATTTTAAAGTACTCACGATCTTTTTGATGCCCTTCTTCATCCAGGTAGATATTAGTTTTCATGTTCCAGATGAACTGGTGAGCCAAGAGCTGAGATTTGGAAGCTGCCCACAGGATGTATTCCCTAACGTAACCCATCTGCAAACCAGTAAGGATCAACGTTCATTACAACTCTCAGACTCAGTGCTTCTGACAGCTATTCTTCAAACTCAGAAAGTGTTAAATGGATGGGAAGACAACCTCTGCACTCTCACTCACTTTGCTAAAAAGACATGAATGACAGTGTATTTTAAAAGGTAGTGAACTGATCGTAAACTGTTCTACTCTGTTATTCTAATCAGCCTTCCCCCACCTCTAGGCCATTTTCCATCTGTTCTTTTTGGATTTCCAATCTCTTTGAGCTCAGAGCATCTTTTAGTATGTGTACAAAGCACAGTGTAACAGGGACACTGGTCTTCCCTGGCATCACTATGTGCTCCTGTAGTACCAGAAATCTACACAGGGTCACAGGGAGTGCACAGTTGGGTGGCAAGAACCCAATGTGGAATGTGCTGGCACAGTTCCACTGAAATTCTGGTAAGTAAAAAGACACTTATAAAGTTGAAGTGTCCAAGAAAATCATACTCCTTCTAGCAGCAGCATTCCCGTTCCACTACCTGCAACTACTTTTGGAGCCTATAGGTGTTCCTAGAGGTGTTTGGTATTAACAGACAGGTGTCTGATGTTGGTGCTCTGCATTGCAGATTTCTCAAAGAATAACTACAGTCAGTTACTTGCACTGTGGGATGGGAGTATGTTCATCTGAAAAAAGAGCACTGAATAAAGCACTTGTCTGAAAACCAGAGTTCACTGCCTCACTGGCAGGGAAAATGATCGCACATTAATGAACTCTGAGTTTGGCTGTCAAGCTTTACTTCGGCTTCTGCAAGATGAGGCTGTGATCTGATTTCATACATGCCATGGAGCACAGGACACCCCTGGATGTCTTCTCTGGTTAACTCCACAGCAAAATGATTAAGGGCAATGATTCAATTTCATTACTGATTGTCTCATGCAGCCCTCCAAAAGCTTTATTCAGAGTCCTCACCTGGGGCTTCTTCCCATAACAAAATCTCTTTCCTGACAGATGAGCTACACAGCCTTTGTCAAGTTTATCTGTTCATAAAAGAGGTGTACCCAAAGCCAGACAGCCTCTAGAGACAGTAGGTTTTTTCCTATGTATTAGATATAGGACAATAATAAGCAGCATTAGATTGCACTTAATTTTTAACAGTGCACTAAATTGTGTGAGGAATTGTGTGATTTTTGTTTTATTTATTGCTTAAATCTAAAAGCTGCATTAAAAACCTGTTTTCTTCACACGCAGCCAATTCATAATCTCACCTTGTCATACCGCAGTGCCTGAACGATCTGTGGAATGTAGAATAAAATAGCATCCTGAAAGAGAAGGGATGGCAGGCTTTTACGGTTTTGTTTTAGTAGTCAGAAGGGAAGATGAGTCACATACACAGAGAAAAGCTCCTTTCAGTGAGGTGATAAACAAAATCCCACTGCCTCTTTATTTTAAACTATGTATTTAACTCTCTCAAATCCAAGTATTATTCTGTTTAGCTACTCCCTTCAAAAATATAATTAATAATCATGTACTGCACAGTCCTAACAGAAGTCTGACAAGTGCTAAAAAACAGCATTCTGCTGCCTTAGAAAAAACAACTTTGTCATTGAGAGAAGAGGCAAAAGAGATGATTTGAGAAGGGCAGTCTGAAGAATTCAGCTTAGTGTCATTTACAACAAAGCTGCAAATACATGAGCCAGTTTTACATGGGACAATCAACTTCAAGTTTCCATCCCACTCTGTGCATACTCTGCAGTGTGCTGTGCCCATTTAGCACATGTCTCTCCGTGGCATTAGAATGAAACTTGTGGCCACAATGACCAGGGCCCTAACTCCCTCTGGAGCGTTAAAGCTTTCTTGAAACTCTTCTTACCGGAGGGAAGGACCGCAGGACTTTAACTCCGTACTGGGCTGTCAGAGGGTGAGGTGGATACATGCTGGAGAAGTAGGACAGGCCAGTTGGTGGATCTGTGGGTGCCCAGCACAGAACGTGGCTGAGCTCAGGTGCATCAGCATCAATCGTGTGCCAGGTAACCAGGTACTGAAAAAGCAGGTCAGATACATCAGGGGTTTGTAGCACTCACTGCTGTGTGGGTAGTACACATCAGACACTAATGGCATCTAGCTCCCTCCAGCAAGGCAAGTGAAACATGGAACTTTTTTTTTTTTTTTACAGAACTATGGCTGTTTTATCTAATACATTTTTTCCATGGAAACCTAGCTGTTGGAATCACCTCACCTCCCAGAACACCAAATGAAGTTACTAAAAGCACAATCCAGGAGTTCTTGCACAGGGAGAAAGAAGAAAGGATGAGTCATTTTGAAAGGATCAAAAAAGGTTCAATTTTCCTGCCATCTATTTTACAGGTGATGTATAGAATGTAAAATGTACAGCTCTGACAAGTCTGTCCCTCACAGTACTAAAGTGCCTCACTGCAGATCAGCATGATAAGCCTTTTCCACTTCCAAACCTTGGCCTCTGGATATACAGAAAAGGTTACGCTTGAAATAACTTCAGCAGCAGCACTCATTATGGCTTGGCCCAGTGATCTTTTCACTTCTTATCCCAAAGGAACAGAAATGGTGTCTGTACTGCGAATGATGACTTTTGAGCAATTTTGTGTAGAGTGAGAATACTCAGAAGCAAAGTGTACCATTAGCTAACTGGTTACCTCCTCCCACTGCTGTGATTCTCCCCTCAGCACCCTGTTTCCACAGCTGTGCTGCCATCCTCTCCTACCAGAGACACGGGTAGCGCTAGAACATGCACTGTGGTAAGTCAAGACTATTTTCCAATACATCTGAATGAAATGGGCCTCCTGGGGCCCTGTAACAGTAAAAATATTCACAGGTACCTTTATTGCCTCAGGAACATCACTAACAGCTCCCGGGTCCAACCGGACCAGACGGGTCACTTCCGTTCCAATGGCTTCAGTGTTCTTAAACCTAAGTATAACCAGGAACACAATAATATTATTAGAAAATTTTGATGGCTTCTTCTATTTATGTGAAGATGAGAACAGCAAGAGGCAGAAAACTATATGCTCAATAAACAAACAGTCCAACTATGAAATAATGTACACCGCTATGCTGTGGAAAGAGGATCCTGAAACAAACTGGTCCTCATCCAGTGCTTTTGTATAAACCAGTTGTATTTCAGACCACTTCCACTAGTGGATTCTTGGCTGAAATATTCTGTCTGGGATTCTACAGCAACCAGTGTACAGAACTCTACTTGGCAAAAGCTATCACTGTCGTAAGGGGGAAAGAATTTCCTTTCCCTTCCGGAGCCAACTATGCTAATTCTCCTGTAACACTAAAGTGCAAGTCAATATCTAGCTAAAGCACTGCTTTCCAAGATACTTTTAGCACTGGTTAAATGCTATGCTTGCTAATGGGCTGAATGCTATTAAAAAACAAACCTGATTTCTTCTGAATCAAACACTGTCTAAGTGCTGGCAAAGAACAGAAGGTAGGAAAGGCAGTTGGGACTTCATTAGTGACTCAGCCAAATGAGCCTGTTATGTAATTTAGTTCTTTTCAAATGTCTCGAACAGTTGTGACAGTATGCAAGAGGCTGCAACCAGCAGCAAGTGCTATCAGAACCTACTGTAAATATTCACTCAACTTCTAAGGCAGCAGTAATAGCATCGCTTGTCTCTTTTGAAGTATCTCACCTAGTAGGCAGCTGCACAGCAAGATGAGGAGAAATGCTCCAAGCCAGATTGACATTATCCTTCCACTGCTTCTCACTAAGACTGATGTATTTAGACCTCCAGTTTGCTACACTGCTCTCTCCAGTTTGATCCAACTCGAGCTCAGGGGAAGACAGTGGATTGTACCACGTGATCAAGCGTTCGATCTCAGTAGCCTGAGGGAAACAGGGAAAAAAAGGGTTTTCTGGAAGAAACAAAACACTCCCAATCTCATACTTTAGTTTATATCTCCTGCAACAGTAAGAAGGTCTTAGAAATTCATGCAGTTTGCCATCCTTCTGAGGACTCACCAGCAATGAGAGCAGTAACGTCCTGCGCTTCATGTAGTACTTGTGCAGCTGTGTCCCCCTGTTCGTCTTCTTGGACATTCCTGGAGAAAAGGATTAAAAAGTTTTCAGTGGCTTTTGTTCAGTAGGTCAAACTGTACATTCAAACTGTCCACACCTGGAAACATGAACAGAGAGGAACTGAATAACCACAGGACACCTGTAACTTAGATCAGAGTGGTGGCAGGAAGTCAGCACTGCAGTCACTCATCATGCAGGTGTTCTTTGAATATATGGAGTACAACAGGCTATAGAGATAATACAGAGAGCCTGATGTTTAAGGTAAATATTGACTTTGAATATCTGCACATAAACTATGCTGAAAAATTGGCTGTAATGAGCTGGCTACAATCAAAAAAATACCTGATTTTTTAGATATGGTTGACATGCCACTGGATAAAGGGTAAGTGTTTATCCATCCTTGTGTAGCCTGTTGCCGAGATCCAACATTGATATCCAGGTTGCTCCTGGTGTCTTGATTATCTAAGAACAGAGCACAGATCTGATGTAGAATCCAATCAAAGAAACTAGACACTTTTAAAACAGCACCTAAAGGAACTCACCAGGTGGCACAAGTTGGCTGGCAGTCAGATACTTCTTATCTGAGAACATTGCTGTCCAAAACTTGATCAATATGCTGATATCCTCACGGAGCCTCTTTTCCCCTTGTGTAGGGAACTTTGAAGGACAACTTGAAGAAAGCACACAAATAATGTGATGTTGAAGGCATTAGGGGGAAAAAAAACCTCCCAGGAGTCAAAAACCCTCACCAACCTAATCTAATAGTATTTTTTATTCTGACTGAAATCTACAAGGATGAGACCACACATCACTACATTTTATCCTCATGGCTTTATTATATCTGACTGAAGAGCACAAACTTCCAACTATAACTGAAAATTAAGGCAGCAGTCTGTCAGCATCCTGGATTCATTTGAAAGTTAATATTAGGACTGACTGACCTCCTCACATTCAGACATTCCTATCAATTAAATTTTCTTTTGTGCCTGTGTCAAATGTTGAAATAATCAGATTCAGTGTGGCTTTATTTTGAAAACAATGGAGCTGTATTTCAGCCACACACACAGTCTAACAGCAGTTCTTTAAACCTTATAAATCTAGATACAATTTTGAGCACTGAATAAACTTCAAAATAAGGAAAAAAGGGAAAAGAACAGAAACATTCCTGCTTTTTAAATCACACATAAAATCTGAAACTAATATCTAAGCCTCTTTGAGATAATTTATGAACCATACTAAAGCACAAGACAAGTTTCTGTTGAAGTGGGAAAAAAAAGGAAGAAAAACCACTAGAAGAGAAAGACAGCTGCTGCTTTGAAGTATCACTAAAGGTTCAGGAAAAACACAAACACATTTTCACTGAGTTGTTTCAAATAAAAGAGTACCTGAAATAATCAAAGGCAGTTGAATAAATCTTTTCTCTCAAAACGTTTCTGATAGTTGCATTTGGAACCACATCAGCATGCAGCAAAGACAAACCCAGGGTCAGCAACCTAAGCAAAACAGAGAATGGAAATGTTGGCTCTCACAAAATGGTGACCAATACACCACCATGCAAGCCACAACTACAGCTGTAACTGTAGCCTGAGAAGGGTCTGCTACAAAGCTCCTGGCAACCTGTTCACATTATCATCAGTCTGTTTCAAAGCTGTGACTGCTGAAGCACAGAAAGTGAAAGCCTTCAAGTCACAAAAGGTGAAAATAACTGATGAAGCAACGACTAGACTCATTACTAGATCCATGATGTGGGCAACAGAAATGAAATTTCCATTATGAAATTATTATATGAATATAATATATTATATGAAGTCATCCCATGACGTTTCCCGGAACACCAAAAAATTACTTTTAAGCTGAAGTGATCAACTTCTGCTTTGAAAACAGAGCTTAGGCTGCATCACTGCAGGCTTTTGAAGCCATTCTCAGCACTTGAAGCCAAGGACAAGTTAAAGATGTCGTGTGTAGTTGTTTTCTTCCATGTCCCTACAGCCTTATTTCTTCTCCCTATAATCTTATTTGTTATTTCTGTGATTCCAGAAGGGAAGACCCCAAAGCACTCACTTAAATCGGGGCCCAATGGCTGCCACGTGCCGGTTCAAGCTGCCTTTGGCCCCGCCAATGTTCAGGGACAGGGACCGCTGGAGCAGGCTGGAGAAGATCTCGATTTGGTCAGAACTGCAGTACTTGGCTATTTCAAACCTCTGCACCAAAAACTGAGAAAAAGAGACAGACATACCATGCCTCCTTTGACCTTTTTGGATTTCAAACCCCACCCCCAGACTCCTCTGTTTCAAACACCTTTCTCCCCATCAATGATTATGCTCATCTAAACAGTGTCTCTCCTGGCTGTGAGCACATGACTCCAATCCCTTCCCAAATCACAGCAACAGGAAATACAGACTGCCACAGGTGGGACACGCAGAAGGAACACACACCTCTATCCAGATGTAATGTGGGGTCACCTCTGGTGGACAGGGCCTTGGCTGGCTCTCCTCTGAGGCTGCTAATGGATCTGCTTCTTTCTGCTCTGCAGAAAACAGCCCAACTTTCTGCTCCACCGTCATTTGCCAGGCTCCTGCCATTTCCCGCATGAACTGCAAACAGGAAGGTGACAGTGCTTCTTGTTTCAAGAGCATCTTCCTACCTGGAAAGCACAATCCTTCCCCACAGCACATACAGGAACCTACTGCATCAATGAAAATTCACTGCAGTGCTGACAGAGAGGCAGAGACAAGTCTATACATCCAACCTAAAAGAAAATGTTTTTTTCCACATCCTAAATTACAGAAGGAAGAGAGACTCCCCCCGAATCTCAGCTAGTAACAGAAAGACTAAAGGCAGCAGCACATAATCCAGTTTTGCTGATCCTACTCTCAGGACCAGCATCCTCTGCAGTAAGGGGGCAGAGCAACCAAGGGTGCCTCCCTGTTCTCCTCAACCAGATACAAAGATATTTTCCCAAATATCCAATGGAAAAAAATGAAGCTGATACTTAAGAAGTTAACCACTGAAACCTGCACATAAACTCAACAAAGTAAATTCAGATGGATGATTATCTCCTGCAAGTGAAACAATAAGCAAAACAATTACCAGAGGCAGCTTTCTCAGCTGTGTGGACTGACACGACAACATGGTGAGTTGCTTCATTACTATTTACATTGATCCCCATCTCTCAAAATACAACAGGTTTAGCCTGTTACAGGATTAGGACATTTGCAAGCCTATGTTTTTATGTAATGCTACAATACCAGATACCAGAGGCTGATTAATGAGTAGAGACACTGATTTCTCTTTGTTTTAACCATTCTATGGTTTGTGACAGTATAGAGTCAATTCATGAACAGCTCAGGCATCTCATCAGCAAAGTAAATTCTACAGCTGGGATTCTAACAGGTTTCTATTGCTATAACATTGACGCTGTTGAGAAGGGTCTGTTTCCCACAGTCCACCTCATGCGGGTGCACAGACTTCCAACAACACAGGAACAGAGACTTCCTGGCAGGCTAAAGTGATTACAACTGCATTTAAACATCCTTGACACAGATTCACAGTATCTGTGAATCTCTCAAAATCTTCTCTCTTCCCCCTCGCAGGGGCAGAGAAGGAGTAGTTAAATCACTTCCTACCGGCACTTCTATTCCATTCTTGGCAGCAAGCAGCCACTCCCAGCAAGCAATTGCTGTTTCCATGCCGTGTTCATTGAACATTCGCAGCGGTCCCCAACACAGATGATGAAGGAGCTGGGGATCACAGTCTGAAAACAAACATTCACTCAGATTTCTTCAAAGAACAACTGCTTTCCACATCAGCATGCAATTGGTGTGCACCATAGCTAATAATCAGCTCTTAATAATAAATAGCTGCTGGTTTAAGGAGGCTTTTCCCCATTATCAGCCTAATGGAAGAAACTCAAAACACAGTTTTGCTGCAAGTTGATGCATGCTGGGTTGGTATAAGGATAGTTTTTGTTGTTTGTTATTCTTGGCATTCACTGTCTGATAGCAGAACTCCATTTGGTTTTCATTACCTTTGCTGCTTATTAGCAGTGCAGTCAACTTAAACATGGCCTGGGTGTAGAATTCAGTATTGCTTGATTCAAGAGCAGCATTCAGCTCTTTGACCATAAGTTTATTCAGGTCAGATGTTCGTCCCGTGGCATTGGAGAACTGAATCATTCCAGAAACCTGTAAAATTTAGGGGGCTTTTCAACAGAGAACAGTATTTTCAGGAAACCAGTTAAGTATTGGTCATGTGCTGATTAGGGAGCTCCACAAACAGAGGCATCTTTTGTTATTACTTTACCAAATCTTTAGCTTTATCTGCAATCTAATCTTTAGCTTTATCTAATCTTTAAGCTTTGTCTGCAAGACTAACAGTAAAATGATCTGTTTAATAACCTAGGAAAATGATACTCTTTATGCTGAAGGGATTTAGAGGCTATGTTTCATGTGACATAAACCCATACACCAGTATAGGCTGGAAGGACATTATCCCCTGAGAAGTGATGCCAGAGCCTCTGGACACCGCACGCTCATGAGAAATCCTGTACTTACCTCTCCTGCATAACGGTTGCGCAAGTTAAGAGAAGCCATGAAGTTGGAGTAGTCCTTCTTCACACAAGTTGGTCTTTCAGTTAGCTGGGTTGCCTATGGCCAGACCATAACAAGCTGTTTATACTGTTCATATCAAACCATTTGTCTCTTCATCTTTTTATTCCTTCACATATGTTTTAAATTTCCTTATGCTTATAATCAGAGTAGTATCAGGACTGTTACATACAACACTACCAGAACTGATCAAAATCAAATAAGGAGTATGTGTTTTTCCTCCATGGATACAGGATCATAGAATATCCTGAGTTGGAAGGGACTGACAGGGATCATTGAGTCCAGCTCCTGGCCCTGCACAGGACAAACCCAACAATCACACCACACCATTGGGAGCATTGTCCAGACACCTCCTGAACTCTGTCAGGCTTGGTGCCGTGACCTCTTCCCCGGGGATCGTTCCTGTGCCCGGCCACCCTCCGAATGAAGAACTGTTCCTTGTACCCAGCCTTAAACCTGCCCTGACCCAGCTTCATGACATTGCCTCTATCAGTGGCCACCAGAGAGGAGAGCAGTGCCTGCCCCTCTGCTGCCCCTTGTGAGGAATTTGTAGGCAGCAAGGAGGTCTCTCCTCAGCCCTCTAATTTGTGACGGTCTCTCTGCAGGAGCACAAAGGAACAAACAATACTCACGCCCAGAGTGGTGTTCTCCCTGTTGTAGCCTGCAAAGTGCAGAACACTCTCCGTAGCCATGGCCAGTCCAGTGTGCTGGGACAAGCCCGAAACCCAGTTCTGATGTTTGTTTAGGTACTCCTGAAAAAAAAAACAAACAAGCCAAACTCCAAAATACTTGATTATCTTCAAAACAAGGCAGCTCATAATCAAGTGTTGCATCCTTGCAAACTATGGGAAACTTAATTATACACAATTGTGACAAAAGACTGTCTCTACTCATCCCTTCCAGGCATTGTTCCCCTGGCAAGAAGATTTTCTGAATGTTCTCCTAAATACACAAAGAGTAATTCTCCTTCTGTATTCAAAATTAATAAAGTTATCAAGATAAATGCTTGAAAGCTGTGATCTTCTTTCAAAAGAATCATGTCTGACAAAAAAACCCTTATGAGATGAAGTGTTATGGACTACATGGAAGAAGGAAAAGTAATTAGTTGTCCTTTCACATAAGGATAGAATCCCTCGAGGTTCTTTTTATAGAGAAGGAAATATAAACTTCAGGTAGATTTGCAGTGTCCAAGGTCTGCAAAAATCAGGTTTTCACAGAAGAAGGCCCATTACCTGTAGATGAGATTTTGTAACAGAGGGAGCCCATTTCATTGCCTCCTGCAGAATCATCCCACAGCGTGCAGCAAAGTCTTTGACTATACTCTAGAATAAAAAGCATCAACATAATCAGTAAAATACAGGACATTTAACATGAGGCACTGGTCTTAAGGGTGTAATAAGTAACGAAGGGCGCAAGACAGTTGTAGCAACATGACAGTTAAGATTTTCTGTAACAGCTGAATGTGCCCTTGCTTAGAAAAGAATTGTCACACTTTAAGTCACGTTAAATAGTTAAATTCAGAAAAAACATAAATACTGTACCATATCCTAATAGAAAAACCTTACCTGGGGAAGTACTTTAAAAAAATGACCATTCAGAGTAGCGCACTAATTTAACTCCAAGCCATCAAACCAGGCATTATTTCATTCTTTAATAAATCAAGGAGGGTGACCCACCTCTCTGGCTTCATGCGTGTCAGGGACTGTTATTCTGTAGGGAGCATCAGGAATGTCATAGTATGGTTGGTCCTTGTGAATGTCCTAAACAGAAACAATTATCAACTCTCAGTAAGGCAAAATTCATCATCACCTGACATTAACACTACAGGGAGCAAACAAGAAGCCTGATTACCAAACCTTCTTTGCTAACATTTGCTCTCAACTTGAACAGCTCTAAAAGAAACTGTTTGTATTTCAATTTGATTTTTAGAATAAATAATCTCAAAAATCCAAAGCACTCTCTTCAACATATAGTATAAAAATAAAATTCTGTAAAGCATTTCCATCTTCAAAAATTCTAGCATGTAACAGATTCAAGAAATATGGATACACATACACAGGCTGGAGAGAATACAATCTGAAAACCATAGTTCATAGAAACAATGTTTGTTTGTTCACCAAACAAACCACAAACCAGAAAAATACCACGGCATTTTTATTTCAAATGAGACGTTTCAACAATTATAAACCACATCTGACAACAAGTTTTTAGCACTAGTTTTACTGCTTATGAAATAGGGTTGCAAAGATAATTCTTGCTTCACGGAATCTAAAATTAAGATTTTATCAGTCCTAGTAAAAGGAAAATGAAAATACAAACTTAATTAAGTATCAAATAAATGCAGAACAAAGAAAAAAAATTCTAAGAAAGAAAAGCACTTACTGCACTAAGAGACAGAGACAATGTCTGCAGAATATCTAGCATAGTCTTCAGCACAGTTCCACTCCACAGCAAGTGAGGAAATCTAGAGCAAGACAGAATTCAGAGACACAATAACTCTGGAGAGCTGAGGAAGAGAGCTGCTTAAAGAGCCAGCTTTATACATCCCTAGGAAAGTTCATACTCAAGAGAAGCCACAAAGCTTGCTCATGGCAGCCTGGCTTTATCCACAGCCAAAAGCAGAGGAGAGCTATTGCACAGGAGCTGAGATTGCATTTCTGTCAAGGGCACTTTGCTTTGCTCCACACATGGCAATACTAAGCAGACACTCATTTTAACCAGGGGTTTCAGAGCTCAGGCTAAAAATACCACTGAACGTGATTTTTCAAGGAGACATTTCAGGAGAAGAAGCAGCCAAGAAATCCACTTGACCTGTGTCACCAAGTGCCTAAGCAACCACTAAACAGTCACTGTGAAAAGAGAAACATGAAATCTATACTCACTTGTCTACCAGTCCAGACAAGTATTTGTCTGCAACTCTCCTGATCCTCTTGTGGATGTGGTTGAAATTCACAAGCAAGAACTGAGCGTGTCTCTCCAGCTCTTCTTCATTCTCCTTAGTTTTAGGCTAAAAAACATGCCAAAGAGAAGTATGAAGCTCTTAAAGGAATACATAAACTCACTTTCATAAACTGAAATGAGAACATTTATACAAATTCAAAAATTTCGTTTCCAGGTAACCTACTTTATCAGCCATCATTGACAGGAAAGCTTCAAACACCTTATCAGCAACGGCTATCACACACTGCATCATGCCTGAGGAGTGGAGAGAAGTGACAGGTTTCATTGACAAAATTACATTTGTTTTATGAACCAGACTTAACAGTTAAAAAGTGTTTATGTTTACTCAGCCAATATTGAACTTGTTTCAAAACAAAACCAATGTTCTTGGCAAGAATAAAGCAGCAGCAATCTGGTGAACATGATTCATTTTGTTATATAGCTGCTTGATTTGTTTCTGCTTTGCAGAGCTAGAGATAATTTCCTCATACCTCAAGCTGAGAGGAAACCTAGACAGGTAAATCTTACCAGATTTGTCTTTCTGAATTGCTTTATCTTCAAAGTAGCAAAACATGACTTGGAAGCGATCTTGGTCCGTTGAGCGCAGCACTCTAGGGAACGACAGTTTTATAAGTTGGGATGTCCGGGGTTTTGTTTATTTGTTTCAGTTTTTTGTTTATTTTAGATTTTGTTTGTTTCAGGGATTTACTGGTTGTTTTGTTTTAGGGGTTTTTTTTGCTGTTTCATATGTGAAAAAACGAAATATAGATAAACATATACCTCATATATTCTAGGCGGTAAACAGAAAGGAGATAGGTAGACATGGCAAAGTCCAACTTATTGATCAACGCTGACACTTCTGGAGGAGGATCCAAGAGGTTGATTATGGTACTCCGCAATTCATTTAGTTCAGCCTAGAGATGAATACATCAAGTTACCTGAAGTGGGAGTCCTGTGTTATTTGTGTCTTCAAACATGCATTCAGCTATTTGTTAACGTTTCGACCTTCACAAGCAATGTGTCAGGATGCTTCTGCCTGCACTCAGACCAACCTGCCCTGACTCAGCAAGCCACAATGCTTCGAATACAGGACAGAATAAAATCTGGAATCAAGCTTCTGGCAGAAATAATTGCTAATTCCCATGCAGTTATACCAATGAAGAAATACAAGTCCTACACTAAATGCATGCAAGTTCGACCAACATCAGCACTGTCCAGCTCCCGAAACTTCATGGACTTGTGCCAGTCTTTGGTGCCACAGAGCTATGTACCTAGGCACAATGCAAATTCCTGTATTATTTGGGAGCCAAAGAGATTTCATAAGCCAAAAGAGAGCCCTTGGGCAAAATCTGTCCTGCAAAATCAATCCTATAAATGCTAGAGAAAGAGAATAATATCAGTATCAAGCCAGAGCAAAATTAACATTTCTTTGAAAGCCTGAATGTGTTGTTTCCTTTCAAACTTGATTTTCTTTTTTTAATCGGTGCAAGTTTTGTCAGGTACAAAATGAATGAAAAAGCACCAGGAGGCTTCAATCTCCACAAAGACTTGGTTTCTACACCTAATCAAGGTGGTGTAGCTACCCCCCTAAACACCTGTATTAACTTTATAAAACTGACCCCAAGTCACTTATGCACCCTGATGTCAGAAGAATAGTGTAAAACAGCTGCTTTTCACTAATAGGAGGCAGGTTGAAGGGGTGTTGGGCTATTTCAGTATATCACAGATACCATGTCATTTAACACTGGCAGACATTACGGAAGGAGGTAATAGAAGAAATGAATTCTTACAGAAGTCACGGTGTCGTTCTTCATGGCAGAATTGTACTGCAGAACAGATCGGAGTGGCTCTTTGCTGGGAAATGTGAGTAACGGAGACTTGGTGGCAATTTCACACACACCTTCATACCATTCTTCTGGCCAAAGACCTGGAACAGAAATAGAAAGAGGAAGGTGGAATGAGGGATTAAAAAAATCAAGTTTTACAAAGTTACTTGCATTACCAAGCTTTGCACTATTTCTCGGGCAGATTTTTCATGCTCTTAAGCACAGACACTCAACACACGTGATCCACGTTCCAAACTTAGTAAGTATGTTTAGGTGAAGTTTCTACTTAATTACCATTGTACCCCATGTGTCTTATCTTCCATTCCACTAATCTGGCTATCAAAACTCATAACTAAGGCTATTAACTTAGGAATAAAACTAAGTACAGGTTGCACCATGCTGAATCTGATAAAACTGCAAAGATTTAAAGAAATCCCATCAGAGAACCGCCGTGTAAGCTGTTTGCTTTGAAGTATCTTTATGCCTGTAATTTTTCTTCCAGCTACCGTGAATGGTTTGCAGAGTTACATTTAGATCCATCAAAAGTTTAAATGTGAGCAGCAGTGTTGCTCTCTTAGAAATGCAGAGTACCTGATCCTTCCACAGCAAATCCCATCAGCACCGAATACAACCAGAAATCACGGAACAGCTTCTGCAGCCTGGGCTTGGCTTCCTTGATGGGTGGCAAGCGTCTAGTGAGCTAGCAAAGAAATTAAAAGTAACATTAGAAAGTGGTGGGAGTTAGAATAACTTAATTCCACACCAAGGAATCAATTCATGTATCTTCTTTACCATGATTTACAAAGGTAATATTCTTTGTCACCTACGAAAACTAGTATTATATGGCTATTATATTGATGGAATTTTCTTTCTGGAGAGCTGAAAGGCTAACTTTGAGATGCCTGAAGTAGGAATTTCCTTTGTTTTACAGAGGAATTACACCATGCTGATACAGTAACCTCTGAGGAAGGTACATAATATTAGTATACTATCCACTGCAGGGAAGAAGAGACCACATGGTCCTTTAAACTGTGCTGAAGACAATGCCACGCAGCTTTGCTTCAGTGTAAAGGAACTCCAAACTAAATAAATATTAGTCAAAAACACTTCTGGTTGCTATTGTTTATCAGCTTTGTGGAAATACATTGAGGCACCAGTTGGGGATCTTTCATTGTTTGCGCCCACGCACAGAATGACATCAGTTCTAAAGAATTTACTATCTAAACAAGCAAGTAAAAGAGCATTATTTTCAACACATTTATTAAAATTCTCTGATGCTTTTTGCATGAACAGCTGCTACCACCGGAGGAGCAGTATATCCTCTCAGCCAACATGATATACAACTTTAGATAAATTTATATCACAAAGATCATATTGCGTTATCCTAAAAAGAGTTAAAGCACAGGCACTGTATAAAAAGTAACTGTCCATTAAACCGCAAACTTTATTCAACAATAGACTGTATATTATTGCTGTAAATTCATTAACAAAATATTACATCCTAATCTAGCTTGAAGAAGTTTTCTCTAAGCACAATAATTCTCTCTAAGTATGAGAGCCAGCAGTACTTCAGTGAAACCTTACATAAAGCCAACCTCGGATGCATTTGCAAATCATGAGGGAGATTAGTCATTTAAAAAGGAACAGCATGAAAAAATCTCTCTATTATAATAAAATCAGTCGGAGTTTAGGATGGTGAGCAGCATTATGGTAAAAAGCTGTTTGTGCAATGGAAATCTTTGCACCAATACAACACCAGCTGAAGAAACCCCATCACAACCACAGAAGCCTCAAACACTTTGCACTAAGATGCTCTCCCCGTCCCCCATTTCAGCACAAAACTGCAGCTACGGGGCTTTTCCTGTCATTAACAGTCAAGTTTATGTGCATGCTTGACTTTGAAACTTTACATACACCGATTTTTGCTCAAAGACCTTCCTCAAAAGGGAACAAGTACCTGCAAAGCTATAAAAGTAGTTCAACAAACAACAGAGAATTCAGCAGAGATCACTAGGCAAGGGAGGGATTTTGGCTGACGAAGTAAGTTTAGCAGTGTTTGGTTTAGAGAATGTTTACTTTGGGAGATACACAAAAAACCAGCGTCAAAGTTCAGATTTAAACCCCACCGTTCCCTTTACTTGAGCTTTTCAACACATCCTTCCCCTACAGTGGCTTAAAGGTAAGCTTCATTTACCTCTCCTGTTATTTTGGGTAGATCTCACCAAAGAAATACATATTGCAGAGAAGGGGGATGTTTTGCCTGTGTAAGTGCAGCTGAGCAGTAACTGAACTTTGGTGAAGACAAGAATGTAAAGCTGGGAATACAGACTGCAAATTCTGCTGTGCCAAGAGCAGAAAATGTTTATCAATGGTTACTGGACAGAGTATCTCAGCCCTAAGGGCCTGACTTCTGGGGGCGGGGAAAAAACTAATGAATTTATGGAGAAACAATTAGAAAAAGACTGACTCGAGATGTTCACTCCCAGTGTAAAACCATTTCATAAGCATCTTATGTGGATCCTTCATTTTTGTAAAACAGTGTATTCTTTTATATGGGAGGTTCACCTTAAATGGTTTTAGGATTTAACACAAATTAGTCTGGGGGAGAGTTTCAAAAATTAATCTGTCAGCTCAGTTATTTCAACCCTGTTACAATGTGTTTGAAAATACTTTCCTTCAAGGTTTTATTCACTGATACACAGGTCAGCAAACAGGTACAGGTATGTGGACCTTTATACTCTACAGAACAGCTCTCTTTCCTAATTTAAAAAGCATTTTAATCAACATCTTAAGATTTTTGTTTTACCTGTACTCAGTATTTTGTCCTGTATTACACTGTAAATAACTGTCTTTTTACTCAAGAAAGTGTATCAATTGAGATTAACTTTATAAATTTGTGAAATAACTTTATAGTTAAGTCGGAGCAAAACCCAAGGCCTGGCATTCAGACACCCATCTAGTTTCAGCTGACAGATCTATTGAACACCTACATTTTGATATCTGACTGTTGCAGGAGGGAATTACACTTTTTTGTATCATCTTTTTAAGATCACTTTAATTACTACATCCAATATTATGGTGAAAAGTCTCTCAGACCTACTTCTCGGTGGAGAGTTTTACAGCTGAGTAAGTCTGATGGATTCTCTTCAAATATATACCGAAGAAAATTCTTGATTTTAAAAATAATTTAAAAATGCAACAATCAATACTTAGTAGATAAAGAGATTGATTTAATTACCCTTAGAAAAGTGCAGGTTCTACTTAAATGTAATCTGAAACAAAAAAGGTGAGGTTACAAATCTAGGAGCGGGATCACAGTAAGCCTAGAGAAACAAAGTTCTGAGCGGAGCTCACAGAGACTTCACATCACGAAGGAACAGAGAGCACTACGAGTTCTGCAGTGCTACACAAAAGTGAAACAAAACACAACTAAGCCAAAAGCAGAATCAAGCCAATCCATTACAAAAGTGGCAGATGAGGACAGAGAGCTGCAGAAAGGGTGCACAGACATTGAGTAACACGCCCGAGTAAGGCCATGAGCAGGCCAGGACAGACGTTTATGCCCAACACTTCCCACACTGCAGTCTCACTAATGGTACTCAGTGCAAATACACATATTTCTACATGACTAGATCGCCTTTATTCACCAGATTGCTGCCTTGCTTTTCCAAAATACTCCCACAAAACTTCCATTTTCTGTTGTAGCTACAGGATGTTTGTTTTTCAAATTTTTCAGTACATCTCAGCCTTCTGGTATGCTCCTGCAGGGGGTTGGATCAGGAGTCCCTCTTCCTCCTAGCAAGCTCAAATCTTCAAATTTAACTTCACGTTGTATTTTCAGCACACACTACTCACAAAGTTAGTGCACAGTTTAAGTGTAACAGTTTAAAATAAAGAGTCCCACATATTCCGGGTAATGAGTTTGGAACTGTTGAAGTATGCCAGTAATGACTATTTGTATGGGAGGAGGCAACTAATTCTTTGGCAGGCTGGAGGCATTGTGTAAGCAAAACCAATTACCAGTAAAACAGACTTATCCATCTAATTGACATCTGTTCCACTAAAAAACAGTGCTGTCAAATAAGGTAACTATAGATCTGCTGCTGCAAGAAAAATCAGCGTGGATCTAAAATTACGGAATAGATAACTAAAATTCAATTACCCTTGTCTCTCTCAACTGTGTTTTGTTGTCTTCCAGGCTTCCACCTGTCAGAATGAAGTTCCTATTTCAATTGCTTGCCCTTGCTCTCATCATAACCTCCACATTCTGCGGAGTCAAGGACGTCACTGAGCATTTTGAAAGCCTTAAAGGTGCACAGCCACACGAAAACGGGACTTACATGCCAAACCTACCACTCGAGTTCCACAGAGAAAACACCATCACTAACGACTTGATTCCTGAAGAAGAGGAGGAAGAGGACTATCTAGACATTGACAAGATACTGAGTGACGACTACAGCGATGTTATTGATGCTGCCCCACAGATGGTTTCTGAAGTTCAGCAAGGAAATATTCTTGAACTATTCCACGGCAAAACCAGAATCCAGCGCCTCAATATCCTCAACGCAAACTTTGGCTTCAACCTTTACCGCAGTGTGGCAGACAAGGCCAGCCCCTCAGACAATATCATCATGGCTCCTGTTGGTATTTCCACTGCAATGGCTATGATTTCCCTGGGTCTGAAGGATCAAACCCAGGAGGAAGTGTTATCTGTTCTTGGCTTTCAAGACTTCATTAATGCCAGCAGCAAATACGAGCTCATGACCGTCCACAACCTCTTCCGCAAACTCACCCATCGGCTCTTCAGGCGCAACTTTGGCTACACGCTGAGGTCTGTCAATGACCTTTATATTCATAAAGACTTTTCTATTCTCACTGATTTCAAAAACAATATGAAAACATACTACTTTGCTGATGCCCAACCAGCTGATTTCTCAGATCCCAGCTTCATAGCCAAAACCAACGAACGCATCTTGAAGCTGACCAAGGGATTAATAAAGGAAGCTCTTGTGAATATAAACCCTACAACACTGATGATGATTCTTAATTGTCTTTACTTTAAAGGTAAGACTCTGTTATTTCAATCTTAGTGATGGATTTTCTCAGTTTGCAATGCACTGCCACATGTCATTAGAAATCCCAGACAGAATTTAAGTCTAATGAACACTACAAAAAACCTACTGACTCCCTCACTAGCAATCTGTATTATTAGCCTATTTTTTGCCTCTTTCTGTAGCATGATTCTCTGAAGTTAGTGGGCATTGTATACACAGAACAAATGCTTACTACTACCAAAACCTTAATGACTCACAGTGAGACAGAAAAACAACATATGAATGCAGAATAGCTCCAGAAATCATAAGCTTTGTAGAAGTACCAAATGGGGAGGTATAGCTCCATATGCAAGCCATTAGTCACATTCAGTCTTGGCATCACTGAAATGGTACAGGTTGATTTCAGTTAAAGCACTTAACATCTCTGAAGTATTCACAACTCATACAAATGACTACAAAGAATTTCAGCTTGAAGGAAGCAGTTTTTAAATATGATCAGAGCATGCTCCTTGTCAACAAGTCCATACAGGAGACCTAAGAGAAGAACCAAACACTGTTCTCCTACAACTAAAACCAAACACATTCACTACACGGAATACTTCGGTTAATTCAGCATGAATGGTTTGCTGATATCGGCTCCTTCATGTATTAGTAAAGGCTGAACAGTTAAAGAGGCTTGAAGTAAAGACTCGATGATATATTCTTATTATAAACTCTTATTTTCAATGTATTTACATTTAAACTAAGAGCCTGTGGTGAGATTTTCAAGATGAGTTATCTGCCTCAGGTTGTTAGTTTTACAACAAACTTTTTAAATTATATTAAATGAGCAAGAGGTGGGAGGGACCAATGAAAGAAGAACTGAGGATAAAAGGAAATCTGTTACTGACTGTTTAAGATGAAAATCAGATAAAGGTGGCTTAAAACATGGGTAAGGAAAGACAGATTAGCCCAAAAGGGTAACAGTGTTTGCAAGTACAACACACTCCTTTCTATAATTCATAGAGGAGTTTACTTTCCCCCAGTTATGTCCCTGCTTCCAGGAAAAAAAGGCCTCTCTTACACCTGCCCTCTCAGCTGGTTCTAGAAGCATCATTCCCATAAATGCACCTTTTCCCACTCACTAGCAAGGAAATATTTCCTTGAATAATGCCACCTATCCCTAAAAGAATCTGAAGCAATCATTATCACAAACCCCAGATCATCTCCTATTCTCAGGTACCATCCAACAGGCACTTACTTGTATCCTTGACTACATCCCTGATGATCACGTCATCCTAAATACAGGGCTTTACTGCCGGTTAAACCATCCTAAGAAAAGGACTATACAAAGTGAAACAGATATTTTTTAATATAATTTGGTGAAATTTGAAATACCCTTTTGTTTCACACTGAAATTATTAAATACTTGTGCCATCTCAAAATAACAAAAACACCACAAAAATAGACAGCTGTGGTATTGGAACTCTTGAGTCATCAAAATGAAAAAGACTTCAGGGTTTTTCTTCTGCCCATGAAGTGCTATTAACCCAAATTGCCTTGGTGCCATCTGCTGAAGGCTGTAATTTCTAACCCTCAAAACAAAGATCAATTCTCCACTGCTCTCATTCTTTTGTATTACAGTGACAGTCTCCCAGGAATTCTACTTTGAGTGGAACTGAACTTTTTAAAAGACAAGTTCTGCTCCTAGGTTTCTTAGTTTTCCCACTGCTCCTTCTAACATGCCAATTTTTGTCCACATTTTTCCATTTGCACTGTTTGAACCACTGCAGGAAAGCTCTTTTAAGCCCTCAGAACTAAGAAACCTATAAGCACTTCCAGATATACAGAGATGCTCAGTACAAGACTGAATAGTGGCATACTTCACAAACACTGTGAGGTTTCAAGCTCCGCTTACATTAAAGACCATCAAGAAACTATTGGAAACTATTTATGTTGGTAAGAAGCACACTTTATCTTATATAGATATCCCAGTCTACCCCCACTCTGCACAGCTCTGAGTAATCATTTATGAGCTTCCTACCAAGTAGGAGCTGCTTATTTTAGCCATGGCAGTTTTGGTAACTGACAAATGTTGACAGCTCCAAAACGTCCTGATTTTTTCTGAGATTCAAGTCACAAATGCAAAAGAGGAGTCACTCAATGGAGACAACATCGACTACCACACATGCATCCAAAAGACATCTTGAGGGAAGATTCAAAACAGGTACAAAAGTCATAAAGTGCCAGCTGGTTTCAGCTGGCACACAACTCCTGCTAGGGATCAGTATTCTACCCCAAGACAAACACATCTGCAAAACTGAATCCAGGAAAAAATGTCCCCCAGGTCCCCTCTTTCACTTGGAAGAGGTGATTATGTCTCCCATCCCTCAGTGGATGGCATTGCTCCTGAAGCTCCTCTGGCCCACAGCAGCCCCCTGTCACTGGCCAGCTGGAATCCTACACCTGTGAATTCTGCTCCCTGAAAAACAGCCAGATACTGGGTTTTCCTAGGAAGTGAGACTATTCGTTTGGGAACAGCATGATCCATTCTATACCCCATACCTTTCAGACTATTAACCAGAGCTTGATCATTTCTCAAACTGGTCCCCACCAGCCTGACATGTGCAGGAACTATTAGAATGAAAGTTGGACTTAAGACTTTTCTTTTTCACAGAAAATCTGGCGAAGTCAGGCTAAGGAACCAATTAGGGTAATATTGCAGGCTTTCCACACAGTCACAGTCACATTCCTCACATACTTGCTTGCCAACGATGACCTAAATTCCTGAGTTTTTACAGGAAATACTGGTAACCCTATTTCCACTATAATCTTCTAGCTTTGTCTGCCCCTTAAGAAATGATGTTTATTCCAGAGCCACAGTTCTATAAAAAGACCAATGGAACACTGCATTTAAAAAAAACTTCTTTCAAACAGTCAATAAATATTTCTGGTATCCAGAGTATCTCCACATGAAAAGCTTCAAGCCCTGATGGCAAAGCTTTCTGGGCTGCAAAAATGTGTTGGGCTGCATCATTTGGGCATAAACCTGTCAGATTTCAGCACATCTACAGGAGCCTGTTATCACATCAAACTGGCTCACAGAACTAAGCAGTCAACACCCCAACTCTTCAGGTTAAGACAGAAAATGAACCATTCTGAATGGACTACGGTAACATAATGTCTTCAGCATAGCATCTTTTATAACCTCATGGAAAACGAATCCAGCCCTTTCTTAGCTTGATACACCACTAACATTCTCCAAAGAGCTGCCTTCAGAACTGGATTCAGGCATCACATCTTTCGGAAAACACGGCCGGGTCAGGTGTTCTGCTAGAGGCAAACCCTAAAAACTATTTTGCATGGCTTAAAATTTCTAGCTTCCCCAGAGGGAAAAATAATACACGCTAACCACATTCTTATTTCTGGTTTGTGTTCACCTGCTTTTGTAATTCAGAACACTCAAATTAGACAAATGAGAAGTTAGAAAGCCAGGAATTTTGAAGTCACTTTAGAACTTGTCTTCTAATTCAGGCTTCACTGAAATCAACAATCTCCTGCAGTAACTCCCAATCCACGTGACTCCAAGCTTAGTGTAAACCTATTCTGGGAACGTTTCATTAAACGGCCACCTTGGGGGTTTTATCTGTGTTCTGCACTGTCTGATCAGGCACTTGGGAGAACAAGTTTCCAGTGGAAATGACCACGAAGCGAAGTTTCCGGCTGAACGAGAAGCAGACGGTGAAGGTGCCCATGATGCAGACCAAGGGCACCTTCCTGGCTGCCGCCGACCCCGAGCTGGACTGCGGCATCATCCAGCTCCCCTTCGTGGGCAACATCAGCATGCTCGTGGTGCTGCCACACAAACTGGCCGGCATGAAAGCCCTCGAAAAGCAGATCACACCTCAAGTGGTGGAAAAGTGGCAGAAGAGCATGACAAACAGGTACCTGCTGAAAAGCACGTCTTGGTAAAGTCTTAATGTATTTTTCTTGATGAGACTGATGAGGGTAAGTGAAGCATGCAGAGGTAAATGTATTTTGATAAAAAAATATGGAACCTAAACAAAACCTCCATAAAATGGGTTTACTGAATTAAAAATCAGGACTGGTGATCTCGCAAAATTTAAATACCATCAAGGACGATCAAGGTAGAAAATTGTAATGAAGTGTCAAAATTCTTTCTATTGAGTATTTAATGATGTAGATTTAAAGAAAGCATTCTTACTGATAAAGTTTACAATGAGAAGGAAAAACAGGACTGTGAAAAGAACAGATTATTCTGCACCAATAGTCTTGGTCACATCAGCCTACGTTCAGTTCAGCACTGAGCATTTCAACAGAGCTGTGTGTAAAGGAATATGGAATTACATTCCATAATCAAAGGACATCACAATTATGGGAAGGAAAAATAATAAAGCCTCCCTTGAGGAAGATGACAGGGTAGGTGTATCTGTCCTCAGACTTGATAAAAAGAGATTATTTGATGTGCTATCCAGGAATTCAACCTATTTCTGTTGTACACAATAAGTGACAAATCTCCAGTTTAGTACTTCAGAAAATCTGACAGCTTGACACTTATTACAAGCATGCACTGAACTAAACTGCTCATAGTCACATATCTTATACACAAAAATAATGTGAATCATTATAAATGAAAAATTGACAAACTAACAGTTTTCACAAGGGAATTAGTTTTTAAAGCACATTTTAAAAGTCATGCTGCTCAAGTTCTGAAAGCAAAAGAAGACAGCAAAAAATCCAAACCACAACAGATCTGTAAAGCAAAGGAGTTGTCCACATCCATATCTGCTCCATGAATTTTCTTTCTTATGTTTATTTTTACTAGAACAAGAGAAGTGGTTATGCCTAAATTTAAGCTGGAGAAGACTTATAACTTGATTGATTATCTGAGATCCATGGGAATAGAAGAGCTATTCAATGGAAAAGGCGACTACACTGGTATATCAGATGAGAAGATCACCATTGACAGGGTAATTACTCCTCAGTTCACCTCCTCTCTGATTAAATTCCATCACCCAATAGCATGGCAGCACAGTAACAATATTGCACAATAAGCTAAAATAATATTTTTTCCTCATCTTTTCTGGAGGACATAGGAGGGAGGGTTGTGGGTTTGTCCTGGTCTATTCACATAATGAAGCACACATTTAATCCGATGTCAAAGGCACTAAGAGTGTTGTGTCAGTCAGGAACAGGCTTCTCCACAGAACAAACCCCAAAGGTTTTTGGTGCCGTGTAGGCTGGCCAGCAAGGGTGTGGGACACGGAGCGGGAAAAGTTGTGAGCACATCATTCGCCTACTCGGGAGAGCCTCAATTTGTCTCATTTATTTTCCTGTTTTGTTTGCCTGAACAGTTCAACCACCAAGGCACAATCACAGTGAACGAGGAGGGCACAGAGGCTGCAACAATAACCACGGTGGGGTTCATGCCCCTCTCCACTCAGATCCGCTTTGTGGTCGACCGCCCCTTTTTGTTCCTGATCTATGAGCACCGCACCAGCTGCCTCCTGTTCATGGGCAGAGTTGCCAACCCAGCCACATCTTAAAAGCAGAGAAGACCCTCCAACACTCTGTGATATATGGGCTGTATAATTACATGTTAAAACACCAGCATCATAAAGGAAAATTTATTGTCGTATTAGCCAATACAAAAGTCACTGGTATAAAAAGAAAACGTATTATCTACAGGTAGTTTCTCATGAATGGACTCAAAGCAGTAGATAATTTGACTGCAATTTAAAATGGTTAGTGCCATGTATTGATACAAGTGTATTACTAGCAAAAAAACCCCAAAACTAAAGTAACTTTCACTTTGTGTTTTGCATCAGTGTATAAAATGTAATCAATAAAGTATTTAGACTATCTGGAGTCTTGAAATTTGGCTCTAAGTTTGTGCTAGGATGTTGGTTTATGATAAACAGGACTAAGGAAATCCTGAATACCTGACCAGCCATAGACACCTAAGTCTCTCCTGGGCATTTGACACAATTTAACTTGAAACATATGAAATGTCTCCATTCTTTCTTTCACTTACATCATTTAATGTTCAGTGAATACACACAATTAACATCTGTATTAACATTCAGACTGATGCACACAATGAGCCTCATGGACCAGTGTATCAAGTAAGAGGAGACAGAAATGTCTTGGAGGAATGAAACACTAAGGAACTCACTACTTTTCCCTGATCTGACTTGTATTGCTTCAATACTTCCTCTGATCTTCATTGGTACAAGGGGTATCAGAATTAAGCCAGCCTGGCAAATGACATAATTATCCTCAGAATAGCCCTTAGAGGGAAAGCAGTCAGCAAAATGCTCTTTTCACTGGCTCAGTATCACCTAATCCCCTCTAGAAAAAAAGCCATTTATAGCAATCACTCTGTTAATACTCCAGTGCACTCTCCATACTTGATTTAATGGATGAAACTTTTCAAGTCACTGCCAACTTTCTGAATCATTCTGGTAACACCACAAATGCTGTTCAAATGTGTCACATTTGACAATGAGATTTCTCCACACTCTGTAGAATATCACTGTCTACCTGGTACAAGGAACAGAGCTGCACCATACATCCCAATTATTAAAGGTAATGAACATACTCACCTCTGCACACCTTACTTTACATCATACCTTTTAAAAAAATGTGCCTCATAATCCAGTGAGAGTATTTTTATTACTTTTACAGTATCAAATACTGTATCAATCTATCTATATACATTATAAGTTTGTCTTATGTTAGCAAAAACACACAACCTTTAAACTAACTGTTACTTTGAATTTTCTTAAAAAGGTGTTTTCCCATATTAAATTTAACTTGATTTAATTTTTGCTTTTATATACTGTTGTTTGTAATTTTACATCTACTCCAATTCTATACTCCACACACAAAGCTTTTCAACCTGTCAGTGAAATACTGGTATTAGATGATGAATGATGAAGAGCTGATACTGAATGGGAAACTCAGATGTTTCCCCCATTCATGTCTTTTAAGTCCATCACATGATAAGACAGTTTGCAGTACCGGAAGCGCACAACAGAAATCATTAACATTCATATACACATTATATTGTTTTATCTGTATTCAAAAGGGAAAGCATATACAAGAAGGAAAAGCAGGTGCAGAAGTTTAAATATTCATGCCCTAGGTTTAATTAGTTTATCAATGATTGAATGAGCTGGAGCATCTGCAATACGGGTTTTTGGGGACTTAAATAAAGACAATTATTCAAGGCAAAAAGGTCAAACAGAAAAGCAAATCAGCTACTGCTCAAAACTCATGATCTTCATACATTGTGCAAGAAAGTCAAATATTTGCTTCAACAACCATAATGTAACCATTAACTCTTGCTTCAGATTCTGGCCCCATCTGACTGCATTTAAAGGTCACATTGGTTAAGAAAAATGCAGTTATCCCCAGCTATTCAGAACAAATATATCATCAATAAAAATTTGAAACAGAACAGTACTTCCGTAACTTTTACATTAAGTCACTAATAAGCACTAATCTTCTCTCAATATGCAAGGGATGGTCCTGCTTTCACTCAAATCAGCATCAATGACAGCTGAAAAATGCCACCCACTAGAACATCTCAACGCAGGACTAGCCGGCTCATGCAAAAACTGAGTGAATAACAGTGATCCAAGACATTTATAAACACATTTCTTTAAAGTTAGGAACTGGTCCTTGTGATCACTGCTGAATTTGGGGAGGGCTGATGTATGAAATCAGTGGAAGAGACATGGGAAGGAAGTCCTCTGATCTTTAACTAGTGCTAATTTTAGACTCTTCTCTTTGACAAGCTTCAGTGAAGAGGTTTGAGGAGGCAGAGTATGAAATGAATGCTTCTTTCCTGCCTGTTAATGGACATGCATTATGAACAAGTTACAAGCAGGCATCCTTACTGCAAGCATGGGATATGTTTTTCCCTTTGGTCCCACCAGCTGTGAAGGAAAAGTTCCACAGAATAATTCAGCTTCAGAAGGGAAACAAGCAGCATGATGCCTTTTGTTCTTCAGGAAGTTCGTCTATGCATCTTTTAGATGTGACTTTTTTTTTTGTAAAAGTTACAGCAGTTAGGCAAATAGTCCACCTGACCTGGTAACATGCCTTGGACGTAGGAAATTTTCCACTGGAGATCTAGATCTACATGTTTTTTTTCCTGAATTAGCACCTGTACTTTGTTAAAAGAAATGCTTTTCCCCCAGAAAAAAATTACATCCAAGAGAGAACACAGATCTGCTTCAGAATAAATGAGTCTGGCATCAGAGTCCTTGCACATTTCCTTAAAATGCTTTCAGCCTGACAGCCAATTCTCATTTCAGAAGACATGGGACACATACCCCCTTCTTGATCAATGATTTTTTTTTTCCCTTTTAAGAAGCAGAATTCACTTTGCTGCAAAACTAAGATTTATTTTTCACTCTGTTTCTATTAGCTTTTGTTTTTCACTTCTCCTCAGGCCGCAGATATGGCCTGTTCATTACACAGCATGCCAAACACTATTCAAAGTAATACTCCCTGCAGTATTATTTAGCTCAAGAATCTCCTGAATTAATTGCTTGAAACAATCTAACCCTGAAACACCAAAGGTTCTTTATTTTCAAGAGATTTGCCATTATTAAACAAATGGCTCCCCTCCTTAGAGCAAGGTGTATTATTTAACAGTAGTTCTACATTTCTCCTGGATGGTAACCTCTGCACTAGCAGTCAAACCAACCATTTTGCTTGAAATAGCACCAGTATTTGATAAATGCGAGAAAAATTATTGTTTGCATCAACTCATCCATTGGATACTCACCACAGCAATGACAGGAATGAGCACACCCAGGTTCCCTGCACTACTGGAGGCCTGGAGGAAAAAAAGGAAATGCTCAAAACATCTACAAAAGCATTTTTAAAGTACTGGCTATAAAACATATTTCAAGCATCAAACATTACAATTCTGCATCTTGCAAAGAGATGTGCACAAGGTGGTCAAGAGAGCACCCATGAAATCCACAGGACTGAAAACACCCTGGAATATTTTAACAAAGTTTTTCAGGTTTTCTTCATGGACTATTGAAGGGATTTTTTCCCCTGTCAGCACAGAGTCTGTCAATATTCAATAACTGCTAGAAAAATGATTACATTAAATGGGTGGCCACAAGCAAGTATCAAAAGTTTACCAGAAGTTTCATTTTACTAACAAAATGAAGTCAAAAATAAGAAGCCTGTAAAAAGTCAGGATTTTCAAGAATTTATTTAAGCAGGAGGAGCAGCCTTTTCCATTGAAATATAAGAAACATAAGGAAAATAAGTATTTCCTTTGACTGTTCTGATCAGGAAAAGAGTGAAGGCACAGACACCACTCTAAAGTCTTTCCCAACCTCCCATATCCTTCCACACTGGATCTGGGAAAAGAGGGAATGCTCCACCTCCCTCCTTACAAGAGAGAGACTGCTGGCCCCACACAGATGAAGCAGGGAAGAAATGTAAACAGTGTCAACTTTGCACGAAGTGGAATAAACCAAAAGGAAGCAATTAAAAAAAAAAAAAAAGAACAGAAAAAGAAAGAAGAGAGCAATAGAGAGACAAAGCCAAATAGTCTTCAGGTGAAACAATAATGGTACAACCCAACTAAAACAAATTCCAGTTATCTTTCCTGGAGAGTCAAGAAAAAGCAAAACAAAAGATGGGTCTTAAAATATTTTTGAAGAGAATAAAATAATAGTACAGAAGACACTCTAAGGGGTAGGGAGAACTGGAAAAAGTCACCGTGGGCTTTTCTGTTAACTTCAGGACAATCCACTGCATGTGACTCACTGCTTCAGAGTCAGCAGAGATGCAACCTAACTGCAAAAGCCAGAACACAGCAGAACTACACAGTTTCTGTAAAAAATCCACTTTTCTAGTAGCATTCTTTGTTTAAAAAAATGAAATATCAGCCACTTTATGATAATACATGGCACTGAGGGTGAAGAAGATGGAATGACTTCCACTCCTGGGCACACTCAGGGGACACCCACACCAACTCTCAGCAACAGCAAAAGAAAAATAAGGTATTTTTTCTTCTCCTCACAGAAGTCACTTTTGAATGGTTGAAAATAGAACAAATAAATCACTGCACATTTTAATGGCTATCAAGCTAATTTTAGTGTGCTGAGAAGAAGAGACACAGGCAAACTAACAAAAAAATTTGCTTTTGTTTGGGGAGCATAGCATGTGCTGCGTTTTACCCTCTTTATCTCTTCTTGAAAATGAAGAAACCCCGCCTACAGAATACCTTTCATAACGTGTATTCTGCATTGAGTAGAATGTTCTAGTGGAACTGCTCTCAGCATCTTCACACTAAAGAAACACTGCCTCCTAGCTCAATCCATCTGAAATCTGTCATTTCTCCCCTTGCAGAATTGCACAGCTTTCATTCAGTGCAGCAGTTTGTCTCCCATACTGATTCCAGAGCATCCCACGCTTCCCTTTGAAGCTCTGCCTGACACTCCAGCTGAGGCAGTCTCAGCTGAACTGCAGCTATCCCGTTTTATCTGGGACACTCTGCATGGATCAGTCAGGCACCCTAGACCTGCACTCACACTCCAAGACCAGAACTCACCCTCAGGCTTAGCAGAGGGTGGGTTTTCCCTGTGTGTTTAGCAGTGCCACCCACATAAAGCACAGCTGCACACAATTGAAAACCAGTGCATAGCTGACCTTCAGTGCTGGTCCTTTTTCACTTGCTCTCTCACTAGCTCTCTTTCCTTCCAGCCCAAGCTGAACAAACAGCTCCAGCAAGTTCATCAGCAGCTCATCCACAAGGTGCTCCACCTGGATGTTGGCAGCGATGTTGGCCAGGGCATTAATGACTGCCAAGGAGCAGTGCCTGAGGAGAAAGAACAGTTATGAACAAACAATTCCTCGGGTTTTATATTTTCAGTGTTTCCTTCATAATACTGATAGTAACTCTTGTAATAAGGCTACTGACAGATTTTAACATCAGGTTTTTTCTTGCTGTTTTTATGAGCAACACATCACTTTACTGACAATTGAAATGCAACTGGTATTTAAGTGAAAAACTATTTTTAAGCTGTGCCTTTGGAGGGCGTTCCATTTACGATGCTGTCATGGCCACGAGGAAAGTACTTCCCTGTAGCAGACGAAAAGCAGCCAAGGGCAGTGCTTCTGTTTTGGGAACGCTCTTGAGCAGAAGGATCAGAACTCTTATCAGCTGTTGAAGCTGAGATTGCACTGTTAAAACATACTGACAGGAACAGTCCTCTCAGCCACTCCCACTCTGCACTGAAAGGTATCCAGCCTACCCCAACCATCAACAGCCACTGATAATCTTTACTTCTAGTGGGGACAACAACGCATAACTTACTACAAAGAACTAAATTGTTAATGGTCTGCATTTAATCCCTAACAAGTACCAGGACCACATTAAAAACAAAACAAACCGCACTCTCAGCTTTTCTGGGCTAAGAGATTTAGTAATTAATTACTGCAATTTAGTAATTGATTACTGTAATTACAGAAAACATAAGTCAATGTCAATTATCTTTCACAAACACTGACTCCTTACAGAGGTAAAAGTTATCAATGCTACCTGTAGTGAAAAGCATTTTCAGGAATCTCTGCATTTTGAAGTGCTATTATTTTTAAATTAACGATTTCTTTTTAACATCAAAGAACAGTGCAATTTGCAACCTTGTAATAAAACTTGATAGCGGAAAAAAATAACAAACCCCAAAGCAGCTCCAAGGGTATTTGATACAGTTTTCACACATTGAAGCGACACAGCTAAGTGTTACCTGTATCCATGGTCCTTACAGTCCTTTGTGGCAGAGTAAACAACTGAGCTTGCTTTAACACTGATTTGCTGAAATAGATTCCACACTTCACTGTAAATGTATTGCTGCAAAAAACCAAAACCAAATCCCTAAGTAAAGCTTTTTCAATACAATCTCGCTAAAGAACAGCCCTGGAAAACACTCTAAGTATTACCAAGTTCTTGAGATAAGTGTGCAGCCACAGCCTGAGCAATGGTTTCAGCTACCATGAAGCAAACAGTACCAGTGCTTTTGTGAATGCTTTCAATTGATCAAATTTTAGAATATTTATTATGTTCTTTAATTCTGCCTTTCTGATGGAAACCATTTTACAGGCTTCTGAGTCTTCTGAGTTCTGGCAATTAACTGCTTGTTTGGAGGCACAAATAACATTTGGAAAAAGTCAGTTAATCTTTGCATGACTGAAGAAGACAATCTTCCATACTTTTAAATGTTTGAACCTACAAGACTTTGAAAGTTAATTCCTGATACAAAATGAAAATACTCTTCACTTATTTGTGACAGGCCAAGTTTAAAAACCAAGTAACTTTTGAAAACATTGAGTTTGGTGAGCTTTATAATCTTCTTTTTCAGAAGACTTATTTTCTATGGGGATTCATCTTGTTTACAGGGATAGCACTTTACACATTATCACAGCTTCTGTTTTCTGATATTACAAAGACTGTACAAGTGTCTACCTGTAGTGAAGAAAAGAAGAGCCTAAAAAGCCCTCTGCAAATGCACTTTCTAAAATACATTTCCATTTAACTAAAGGAAAGGGATGATGAACTGGCATCCTCTTGGCCAATTCTTTCCTTACATTTCCAGTGATGACCAAACAGCCGAGCTGATCAATGATGAGCACGTCAAGGTGAGAAGGTGGCTGGCAAAACTTCTGCTGTAAGATCTGCAGGATGGGTTCCATTACTTTTGGGGTGTCCCTCAGTGCCACTGCAATGTGCCCTAGAGCACGAATTGTGTGGTCAGGAATCAAATGAGCTTCCCTGTAAGGAAAACAAACAAAAACCCCAAGGTGATAAATGAAACTGTTCAACAGTTACCAAGACCTCAGGTACTTTTCATTTAAGTAACACTTCCTACACTAAATTTAAACACCACTGACAGCTTTAATACTGCCACTCTGTACATCCCCAGCATTGGAGGATACACTTGCACAAATTGATTTTCAAAATAAAAAAATAACCTCTCCCAAACTCATTAATGAAGAAATCGACACTAAGCCATGAACAAACTGTTCTAAAAACAATAGTGAAAAGAGGCAAAAATGATGGGCAAAATACTAAGACAGTCAGACCAGCTACTACAGAACCTCTCTCATGAGACTTCTTGGTTGGTGAGCAGAGCAAAATGCCAGTGACAAGATGTGTCTAGCCAAAAAGGACAGCTGAAGCTTGAAGAGAAAGCATCACTCAGCTGAGGACTCAAAATTGGCTAATATTCACCAAAGATTTGCTGATTCAATCAGCTAAAACTGAATCCATACCTCTCAGTATGAAAATGGGCTCAGCTCTGCAAAGACTTGGCATGGGAAGATCCTGAACCCATGCACAAGCCCATTAATCTCAGAGACATTTAATTCTAAAATAATGCTGTCAATACTTCTATCTTACAATAAGTCTAACATTCACTGAGTGAAGGTAAAATGGGTTTATGACTGACTGACAACTTACTTATCATTCTCCTGAGAGATGTAGAGACGGTTGGATAAACTGGCAAGAAAGGCCTCAACAATCACCGAATCTATCGTCAAGCCAGCTTTCAAGCACCTGGAGTAACAATGGACAGAAAAAACATAATGCATCAATAAAACATACCACTTTTAACTACTGTAAATGCTTGCCATGTGTACATAAGGGAAGCAGGTTTGTACTGAAGAATAAGAACTGATTGCCAAGGAACACTGCAGATACATTTTAAAAAAATGAGCCCAGTTTCTACTTCTACTTTCTCCAGAAACAAAAACAATGGGAATATGCAATAAGGTAAATTCAGAATCCACTGCTTCGAAACTTCAATTCCTTGTCTCTAGTCACCAGCTATGTCTTCCCTCCAGCTCTCTGTAGCTGTCTAAAAGGGAAGAATAATCACTGCCCACACGAGTGTGTGACAATCCTTCTCTTACAGGAGGCTCACTCATGTAATAACCTTGGCTGAAAACAAAAAAACCCCTACTGAATATCTACAAAAACACCTACCGACTGAAAATGGTGACTAGCAGACGTGGGAAGCAAAACAATAAGACTGAATTATTATTTTACAGTTAGGACATAAACAGAACCAAGAGACGCCTGAAGGAAAATGAAGTCACGACCAAACAAGGCACAAAGACTTCACGGCAGCACAGAGCAGAACCTTCTAAATGGGCACAGTACTTTTCCGTCAGGGAAACAGCATGAGTTCAGCATGGTGCCAGCCCCCTCTTACCTGCAGATGTTGTCTATGGCAATGTCACGCAGCTGCTCATACATGGACGGCTGACCTTTCTTGCCAGACATTACATTTAGAGTGGACTCTGAATGCTCGTTGGTGACACTAATCTTGATGTCATTCCCACCTACTAAAAACACAGGAGTATAGAAATCAACACCACTTGATGAGCTAGACAAGCCATTACTGCATTTAACTATTCCTAAATTTAGCCACTTCTTACTGCTTCACTACTTTGCTCTAGCATTACAATACTGCTTTTGCATCAGCAAGTGATTCGAATTGAACATTTTTCTTCTGAAATCATAACTCGAAACCATATTAAAATTCAAAAACAACAACAAAAACCTGCCCAATGCCAAGACAGTCACAAGGCTGGAGCAGAGGATGTGTATGGGGAGCAGAGGAATGTGCCCTAGTTCACTCTGGAGAAGTAGCAGCTTTGGACAGACCCAGTGGCTGCCTCCCAAACTGCAAAGTAGGCTACAGGGCAGACAGAAGCAGCCTTTGTAGAATTAGACACAACAGCCTCAACTAGAAACAAGGGAGGCTCCAGCTGGGTATGTGACTTCGTTTCCCTCACTATAAGGATAATTATGCACTGGCTCTGGCTGCAGAATTTCACTCAAGACCGAAGTGCTCAGTGTCAGCAGACCAGACACAGCAGTTCTACTGCTTACCCTTAGATACATTTCTACCAGAATTTCATTTGCTTAACTTCTCCCACCTCCAAAAAAATTGTACAATTCCATCTCCATTTCCACCTACAGCTGCATCATCACAAAATACCAAGAAGTATGAAAAAAGCTTTTTTTCCTTTACCTGTGTGATACTGGCTGTGATATTTGTAAAGTTTCACAAGCACTGGGGAAGGTATCACAAGAAAGTCTCTCAGTGATGGATTGACAGAATGAACCACAACAGGGAACCTCTCACACAAACGACCCAGACCCTAAAAAGAAAAAAAAAAAAAAAAACCAAAAAAAAACAAGACAAAAATCAACAAAACATAGCTTTAGAATAAAACAGCACTATTTTTATTTCAGCTACAAGCTTGCAACTTCAGCTCAATACAAACAAACAGAAACAAATCCTACTTAGTTTTGAGAGATTCAATTTTTAGCAGAAGATTTAGACATTTTAAGCCTCTAACTGGTTTAGATTACTCTAGGGTGTGTCATATACCACTCAAGCCTTGCTGCTCTCTTCCTCGGTGTTTTCACAGGAGTTCTATGAAACGAACTGCCCTCACCAAAAATAAAGTTACTGTACAAGTTCCAACATTTAGAGGAACCTGATAACTTACAACTTATGTGGTAGAGAACACCACATTTGTAAGAATGCATGAGTGCCCAATATTAGAATAACCAAGCCTTAGTCTAAAACCTCAGCGACCTGCCAGTCCCGATATTTTAACTATTTGAACTAAATAGTTCAGAAATTAAATATTGGTTAGAAAACACTCATGAATATTATTCTTCAAGAAGTAGTTGAGCTAAGAAAATTCTAAAAGCAGTTCACACCAGTTTTCACACCAGACCTCTGAAATCCAAATGTAGAACACAGTGATGTAAAGTAATAAAAATAGCAAATAAAGTGTTCCAGCAATCTGTAAAACTCCCCAAACTCTCATTCACTGCTACAGTGAGTAATTACAGTAATTAATGACAAATGCTGTAAAGACAGACCTGCAAACAGCAAATTAGCAGTGGCAAGTGAGCAATGATAACTTTGCTTGAGGTTTTTGACTGCAGCTTCTCTGATAACTTGATGCACAGGTTTTCTGCACCTTAAATTGAAAAATCCAACAGAAAAAACTATTTTCAATTTGTTACTAGGCCACACACAACCTAATGCTTACTGGAATCTCTAAAAATAATTTCTAAAATAATTTGAAGTTTATAAGCTTCAAACTTGTAGTATAAGATTTAGTGCTGCTGCTGCAAGAACAGTTTTAGAAACTTTGCACCTGCACCAAACAGCTTTGTCAAATATTGTGACTGAAGGAATGACAGTACTTAAAGCTGATTTTGAGCATACTTCATACTGAACAGAAGTCAAATATTGCAATGTCCAAAAGAAAAAAATCCTTCACATATTCAGCAGATGTAAGATCTACACAAGAAAGAAAACAGAGGAAAAGTAAGAGAGAGCTTCCTAGTCCTGCTAGCAATGAACAAAAAACGTTTCCTTTAAAAGAACCACTGAGAAATACTTAAGACATTAAGAGCAATAATTAAAACAGAACCTAGAAAATAAATAGCTGCATGCAATTCAGCATTTATGGCACCCCCAGGAGATAAGTAATAGGAAGTTTCTGTTTCATTTTCTATAAAGAGATGTCTCATGACTCAGCCAACTAATCTGACAACCTTTCGATGGAAGTTTTACTCTTGTATTCTAAAAGTAAAAAGCATTCCACTAAAATTTAGTATTTTTCTGAGCACCATCAACTCGTAAGTATTTCTACAACTTAGAACACAACAGACATTTTTTTACTTTGCTCATCTTTCACAGCCCACACCATGAGATCCACACAGGCAGCATTGGCCTGACAGCGCAGTTTTAAAGGGCTCAGTTCGTTGTGCAATCGATCCACATCGTGGAGGATTTTCTGAACTTCTGACTGGCTACTGTTGAATTGCTCCAGCACAAAATCATGGATTTCCTTCACAAATGAGTTGGGAAGGTCTAAAGAAAGAAAAGGAAACAACATTATACTGGAAGGATGGAAGTCAGTGCATCAGAATAACAGCATATATGAAAGTCATTGCTACATTATAAGTTGTATTATTTAATTCAGTTTATGTCCTCTCTAAAAGATAAACACCATAACAAAGTTTACCAGTTCACCAGTGAACAGACAATTTAAATACCATCTATTAATCTTCTTAACGGTGGTCAATTTATTTTTTTCTACTTTCATAGCACCTTTTTAATATGGAAACATTTCAAAATACAAATTTAATACCATAAGTAGATTTCCCAGGAAATGCAAACCCAAAGCTGAAGCGCTCAGTACAAAGCAGATAATGCTTGTGATCCTAAACATAACGATGAATAAATAAAAAAAAATAAATACTATACCTTTCATATAGTATAGTGTGTCTCTCAGCATTTTAAACTGAGCAAGGTAAAGAGGGTCACTGAAGGTTTTGTAATAGAGATCTGTACTAGAACCCGTCTGAAAGAGAAAAGAAGCAATCCGCCAGATTCAAAAGGAAGTATTTTCCATTATACAAATAAATAGATCTCACTCCACTTCCACAACATAAACAAACCTATAAAACAGGTACAAAAAGTAACCTCACAGCTTCTCCCTCTCTACTTTTAACAAAAGAAAAAGTACAGTCATTGCATGCATTAAACAAGATTCAGCCACTGATTTGAAGAGCACATCTGTTTCTCTAACAATGAGGCTAAAAACAAAAAAGAAAAAAAGAGGGAGGACTCAAAGCTGTCACTTCACTGAGATGGCAAAAGGAGAGGCTGAGGTTGTCTCCACTCACACCTACATTTAGAGCATGGCAGCGCTCAGTGGGAGGCTGAGAGCAAAGCAGAGTCATTTCTGCACACATTTCAGCACACACCCCTTTCACCACAGCTTTATGCCCTGAGGAAATGAGGCAAACTCCGTAAAATGTGGTGGAGGCTGTGACAGAACTGCACCCAGGGGAGGGAGAACAAGTAACAAGTCCTTGCTCTGAAAGGAGGACTCACAGACCTAAAGAACTAAGTCTGCCAGCTCTGAAGGTCCACGAGCGGCAACACTGACAAACTCACAGACGTGGCACCTAAAAGAGCAGCAGTGATTTCCAAACCACAAACTGAAAACAACCAACGCGTCTCATAAATGTGAAAAAAGACAATGGAACTGCAATATGCAAGAAAAACCTCGGTCTACAGCAAACCAGTTTTGGGCAACCAATGCTGCAATTTATTAGGACAGCAGCGCTAATGTAGGAAAATAACTATTTCCTCCTCTGTTAGTGAAAAATATCACCCCCCGCTTCACCATTTCATGGAGTCTAAGGCTGGATTCAAACCACTCAAAGAACTGTTCAAAAAGGAAATTAGTATAATTTTGCAAAGAGAAGGCATACCTCACACGGGCAAAATACTAATTTTGCAAGTAGTAAGGCAAAAAATGAAGTATTAAAGCCATTAAAGGAGAAAGGTAAAACCATACCTCTGCAACTTCAGCTATAACTGCATCTAAGGACTTCAGAAGAGAATCCTCAACAATCTGCTTTACCTATGGAGGAAAAAAAAACAACTCAAACAGGATGTTTCCTATTATTGACTCTAGATAGGAGGAGAATATAATTTAATAAAATTTTGCTAATGCACAGAAAACACAAGTCACTTCATTACAAAGCCTCAAAGATGACATTAAGGCTGCAACAAGAACATTTGAGCCTCTCTGCTGTTCCAGAATAGCTGATGCCAAAAGCAGACAGGGCCTGCAGCTTCTGTCACTTGTGTGAATCCCCAGCAAACAAACTCTTCAGGAAGTCTCACTCCCACAGCAAAACCCAATCTTCTATTTCAGCAACTATCAGTACACAGATTACAACAGAACAAGTGGTCTGCAAGACTCAAACAGGAAGCAGTTGACATAAACTTACTTAATTTTCCAAATTCTGCATGATTTATATGAGAGCTTTTCAGGAACGCTATTGAAGTGTGACATTAAATGCCATAAAAATAAAATTACACAAAGCTTCAGAGACAAAGGCTGTCATTATACTTGCAATTGTAAAAGCTTAAACTTAAACTGCATCTATTTCTAGCAAATATCTAGAACAGAGTGTCACTGCACTCTCCATAAGGTGCCATCACGTACCATGCTCAACAGCTGTCGGAGCATTTCCAGTGGGATGTTAAACTCTTTATTGTTAATTCCATTGAAGAGGGGAGAAACTGAAAAGCTGGAGCTGATTGTGGAGAAGTAATAATCAGGATCCAGTGCACTCCCATCAGGAAGATATGAACCTGATCAGAAAGAAAATAATGGAAACACAAGTTTGAGGAGAGAAAGGATATTAACTTTCTTTAAAGGAAACATTCAGCAACTACAAAAAAGTTCCTTCTAACACAGTCTTTAACTTGCCAGCGGTGCATTTCATCTACTGCTAAATTAAGACAGAAAACTACGATACAACTGTCATTATAAGTTCACTATCACAACAGCGAATTCATTATAATAACTTGTGTCCATGACAGAGATACTTCTGACAAACCTTTCCACACTACTGATGTGCATCTACCTGGAAACATTTGTCAAAGCCCTTTAGATTCGAAGCACAGAGATGCAAAGACAGGTTAAGTCAAAATTATCTTGCAAGGTTTTCCCCTGTATTAGATAAAATGAACACATGGAACAGTGCTCCTCCGAGAATAGGCACCAATTCACCACAGCAATTTGAAAGCAAAGAGAATCAAATCATTTTTCAGATTCAAGTACTCTCTTAAGCAAAAAACTTGCTCAGCAAACTGCTCTTGGCTCTGTTTCTGTTGAGAAATTACATCTCATGCCTTTCTGAAGTGCTCAGCTGGCTGTGCTAAAGTAATGTGCTCGTGATTAACAGGCTTTCAGGCAAGATTATTTATTGACAACAACAAAAAAAGTCCTCAGTTCTTTTTTTTTAAAGCTGGTAACCTTGGCCAGAACAAACCCAAGGTCACTACTCATCTTCTTCAGAAGGAAAGACCCCCACAAACTACATCAACAGAAATAATACAAGGACTGACTGAAGCTGAAATATTTGGTAGAAGTTAGTACTGAAAATAAACACCTGACTGGAATAATCGTAACTCTACTAGAGACACAACTAAAATAATTCCAAAACTTTTACAAAGTTGTCCACCCTTCATCTACAGATTTAAGATTATTTCTGCTCTACTACAACAGTATCTAACCTGCAGGCTTTGGGGTTTATTTTTTTTTTATTCAAACCATGAAGACCACAACACTGAAGAAGAATATATTGGTTCAACACAGTAGACAGAAGATAAACAGGTCTGGTCCTACTTGGCAATTTAAGAATTACCCTGCAATCCCATTATATGATTGAGGAAGAGATACCTCTAGAAATAGCAATGGGAAGGAAAAAGAAAAGCAATGTGGAAGAAATTAATTTAAGCCAAGGCTTGAGAGAGGAGAAAGGTCCAGAAACAGAGAAAGCCCAAACTGTTAAAAACCTGCAAGAGCCAGAGAAATCCAGAGACACCAAAACAGCTCAGATGCAGAGCTAGTCCTCCACATGATTCATACAGTACAGTTTATTTTTAAGCCCTGCTTTGACATAGAACTCACAGATGGTGCTCTACCACAACTCAGTAGTTAAGAATTTGCCCATTAATTCATGAAACTGTCTCAGGTTTTGGCCTTTTATGATACAGTAACTAATGGACATTAGTGAACACTCCAGTGTCTCCTTTAATATTTCCTGCTTCAGCAAATTACCAGGTCTTCCATAATTACCCACATCACACTCACTCCAAATGGAGCAGTTGTTTTGGATTTACACAATGTGCCACAAGCCTCAAAATTCCAGACCCTAGATCAACAGTGTCGTTGTCTACTGAAGCACAATATTAACTCTTGTTCCTCAAAGTTACTCAGCCTAATCTCCTGAAATCTTTTTGGCCTAGTTGAATTAAGCTCTCCAGTACTAGGCACTGCCTAGCAGGAAGGGAATCAAGAAAAAAGTAAAAAATAACTGAGCCTGGAAATCACTGGTGTTAATGTTTTCTTCCTACTGTCTTAAAACCACAATATTTTAAACAATCCTAGCCAGCATGTGCCGCTGAATTCCTGTAAGAATTCTAAAAGGCAGAGAAAGGGGTCAAAAGGTTTTCTGTTTCAAATTTTATATAAATAGCAACAAAACCCCAAACCACAGACTGTTCCTTAAGGTGATCTACCTTCAAAGTAATGAACTGCAGCAGATCCTCCAGGGGAGCTGGGAGGGGGAAGCCCACGTTCAGGACTGACCTGAAACATTGCACAAAAGCAGTGTTCTAGAAAATATTTATGAAACATTTAAAAACCTGTCAAGGAACAGATTGTACACTTTAAAATGAAATACAGCTTCAAGCAAAACTAACAGGAACTTACATATTGCTGGGTCTAACAGCTCCATTCCAGCCAAAAATGGGAAGTTAAAAAATGCCAGTTCAGTGCTTTTGACTAAAGGAAGAGATCTGAATGGTGACTCCTCTACTGTAGGAAACTATGCCAGAACAATCCGTAGTTTCAAACCACCATCTGAATCCAGTCTTCCCCCAAGACAACGAACATCCCCAGCTCCTGGTGAAACCAGGAAGAGCTCCTGTATCCCCTTGTGAAAACTTCAGCCATTAAATGCCAGCTTTCTGATTTTACAGCTGTACACCACAATGCCTTTTAATGACAATAACACAAGGAATAGGATTTGCCAAATGCTCCACGTAAAGAATTACTAGTACAGTTGCTACTTTAACTGTCACTGCTTTTTCTGTAATTCAGAAACTACAAAACTATTTTGAAATTCAGTTGTGGAACCACAAATAAGATATTTGTATTGGGGCAAACGATGTGTTAAGAGACACTCTGCATATCCAGGCTTAATTCTTAACTCCACTGAGACCAAGAAACCATCTCAGTGCTGACTCCAGCACAGAGCGAGTCATACAAACCTGTGCGATGCTGGATACACTGCTAGCCTTTCTCTTCAGTGTTCCTTCCTGGCAAACAGTGAGCAGAGAACTGGGAAGAATTGATCTGAAATCATTAAAGGATCGACGGCGAATTCCTTCGAGCTCTTCTGGAACTCTCAGGGAATGCGGGGGAATTTTAGGGAAAAGCTTTGAAAGGAGAGCCTCCTCTGAATTGCTGTAGCGACCAAAGGCTCGAGAAATTCCTATCAGGCAGGGCACTGCATACTTGCACAAATATTCTGGAAAAGAAAAACACATGTAACAGCACCTTAACAGTGACTTAGAACTTCCTCTTCATGGTTTTGCTACCACTTTACTAAACTGTTTCAGCCTAAACTGCCTTACAACAACTGATTTGTGCAAGCAGAGGAAAAACCACGAAAGCACCACAAATTACTACAATTCTGTTTCTGTATTTTCCAGTCAGCAACAAACAGAACAGAGAAGTGCTAAGGGAAGCAGAAAGACAAAACTCGCTTTTCAGGATTGATTCTGATAACCAGCAAACAAACACAAGAGAAGTTCAGAGGACAGGAGTTACAAATACAGTAACAATTTTATCACTACCTTTATCGTGCATTTGCGGTGTCTGGCACATTCCCAACAGGAACTGCATTACTTGTAGGATTGCATCCAAAATCTAAAGTCATCAAGACAAACATACAAAAATATCTTTTGGTAAAGTGATATCATTATCTTACACCAGATCATTGTAACAAATGAGACTTGTAAATATTAATGTAAGCACCTCTATGAAGATTTCTTAATGCTGTGTGACTAAAAGATTACACTGCCCTCACTCAGGTTACAGAGCTTCTCTCGCAAAGTCTGCAGTGAGCTGCAAGCACTACACAGTAAAACTGCAGCACTCCCAGCTTCAGTATCAAAACTGGAATCCTAAAACCCTGAGCTCAGCAACTGACACCCAAAAGTAACTGCAGACCTGTGAATATCCTCCAGGTACTTAACTATTAACACAAGCAAATGAATGCATCAGTGCACACCCTAAAGCAATCAGCCCCTTGCTGCCAGGGAGCAGCTGTGCCCTCCTCCAGACATTTGTCAGGATTGCAGCATTGGAGAACTGGGTAATACAACAGCACAAACGTAAACTGCACCTGCTCTCGGAGAGATGCATCCCTGTAAGCCACGTCAGATAACAACGTCACCAAGCAGAAGCTGAAATTTTCTGCCACTGGAAGCAAACCTGCTAAGTAATGGAGAGAAAATCAGCACTTAAACCTCGTTAGAGAGCCAACATAGAAAGAGCAAACTAAAATAAAGCAAGAAGACACAAGTGGCTCCCATATCATAAAGTTCTGAGACAGATTGTAGAGAAAAATAGTATTACATTAAAAATTTAGAAGCACTCTAACCATCATAATTTCAGCACAAATGTTTAAAGAAAAATCAGAATTAAAAATCTTCCCAGGCTTTCAACTAATCTGAAATAAACCTTAATTACATAATACTGTGTAAGAGTATTCTTACATTAAGGGAGCAAAAAAGTGAAGTGGTTTAAACAGCAACTAAGCATCAAAGCTAAAAGTAGAGCATACGAATCTCATGTTCCACTCTCTAGCTACTACACAATCTTTTCCAGTTTAGTAACAAAATATATTGAACACAGAACTATTTGTAAAGTGCAATTCATCAAAAAGCAGCCAAGCAGGAAAACAGAGATCTACTCAACTTCCTTCGGCTTCTAAAGAAAATCAATATTAAAGGCTGTCAAGCCAGGAGCTAAGTAAGAATCTAGCAGGACTTCTCCCCTCCCCTTGAACCATGTCCTGAACAACCTTTGCTATTTCCATTTCCTGGCTGGCATTCCATGACAAAGATCAAAAAATCCAAACATCACCTCTGCCTTTCCGTGCATTGCTTTCTTCAATCCACTGCACTTTGGGGAGGCCCTTCAGGAGCCGCAGAAGGTAGGGAACCACAGTATCCTTGTGCTAAAGAACAAAATGTTCTATTGAAAATCGAGAAGAAAAGCTGAACCATATAATCTCAAGATATTTTAGAGATGTGGTAAAATTATATTAGCACACACAGAACTCGCTTGTGATGATTACTCCACAGGCTTCTTGACTATTGCAAAACTGATTTGAAAACAAGCAAATGAAAGTAACCAAATTCGGTGCCTTAAATCCAAGCCTTTCGCTCCAGGCAGCAGCTCATTCTCTGTAAAAGCTGGAGAAGAAAGTTCCAGAACAGTACCTAACCCCAAAGATTTTATTAATTGATAACAAGCTCCCAAAATAATTTTAAGACAGCTAAAAATTCAGAGTGCCAGTGCCAATTCAGTACACGTGATGCATCCCATCCCAAGCGTTACACAAATGTTTTAAGTGGCCATACACAAGCCACTTAACACATCTGTGTAACACTTCAGCTCCTTCACCTGCCAGGCAAAGCACAGCACAGCTGCCTTTTAAAAAAAACAACAAACAAACACAAAAAGGAAAAAGAACAAGGTCAATAATGTCCATGCAAGCTGTACCATAGCACACGGTCACTAAACAGGAGGCAATTCAGGCCTGATGCAAACCTTAGCAATATGAAAGAATTTAAACTGAGGACTAACAGCATTGAACCTGGGACTCTGTCCATGCTTCCCTTCCTCTACACAGAACAATACCAGGCGCAGCAGTCAAAGGGAAGAGAAGCAGCTTGCGCTGGCCCCGTTGGCAGACACAGAAGGGATGCTTGTGTACAATGCAGCCTGTGTGCCCTGTCTGTCTGTTCACCCTGGCATGAAAGGGCCTATTGCAAACCTGGCCTTCAGGAATGCACTAGGGCATCCCTGCCAGCCAGGAGCATGTGGGCAAGGACATGCAGTGATACAGCTGGTGTGAGTAAATCCTCCTGAATGCTCTTTCCTTTCTCTGCTTAGGCCATGATGACCAGAAAACACAGCAGCAGTTTGGCTGTGGCAGTGCCATGGCTACTGCCTATCACACCCACCAGTATTTCCTTGCTCTCCTGAATGCATCCACCCCTTATCTCTGACCTTCTTAATCTACTCCTATGAAGAGCAAATACCAACTATTCATTCACTCTGCAACTAAACTTGAATTAATCCAAGATCTTTGACGGTAAATAGGCAGCCTAAGTGACAAGAATACCTGAAGGTCAGATTCAATTAGGAAGATTCCTAAAGCAATAACAGCATCCCTACGACGTTCATCCAACTGGAAAATCCCATGGAAATCCACTGGACACATACAGAGCAGCTTTTGTACCTGAAAAACAGCAGAGGGAAAGAACAGCGGAATAAGATCGAAAAATAAACTGATGCTTGTTTGAAGCACACAGTAGTCTCTCCATGTTCTGGAATAGATTTGGCTATGTTACCCTCCTTCAGTCATCAGTCTCAGTGAGAACATCCAAGGACGAGGAGCGATGAATGACAGAAACCAGAAAAAGGCAGAAAAATCTCAAGTAGATGTCAAACATTTTTTCTACAACATGGGCCGATTTAAAGATTTTCTTGAACATTTGATCAAAGTGCTGAAGTATGACAAAGCCTTTGTTCCATGATTTCACTTTTAGATGTGCAGGAAATATGCAGCAGGCATTTTTATTATATTTAGTGAATTCCTGTAAACAAAAAAATAGGTGGATGCAGCTTCAGTTACAGCTCCACCAATGCCTTCTACATATACAGCACTGAACAATTGACTGGTGCCAACGTGTGTATGATCCTTCCAACATAACAGACTAAGTTTTCAGAACTATTACTTTCTCACGACTTACCTGTTACTTTTCTCCATACTCCACAAACACACATTTAAAGAATACATCAAACCTCCCAAATACTTTGTTCTTCTATGGAATTGTTAATAAATGGGAAAATGCATGTTGTCTTTTTACAAATTTCCTTGATGTATATAAATACTACGTAAGAATGGCCTTCTTATATAAATATGAATGGCCTTCATAATAAATAACTGTTTGAGTTACTAATGTTTGAAGGTCAAGACACTTCCTGTTTAGATAACTCTCTGAATATCCCATCTTTAAATTTTTAATGTAAGAAACCACCTCCCTAGAGGATTAGAAGAATTTACTGGATGCTCAGTGGAATTTGAGATTCTGGTCCTCCAAATGCCAGACCTCCTAATTACAAGACCTGTAGTACAACACAGATAATCCTCTGGCTCAACATAAAAATACAGCAGACGAAATATGAACTTTGGAAAATTACTGTTGATACGTGTGTTCCACGTCAGGTTACATTTGCAATAACAATAACATGAGGGAGCAACTTCCATTAGATATCAACTGTTACTATCATTGAACTGCTGTATTCTGTCAAAGTGGGGAAACAAAAAAAAAGAAGAAGAAAAAAAAAAGCCCAGATATCTGTGAATCAACAGCAGACTATAGAAAAATTACTCACCGTTGGCTGTCACATCAATGGCACATTTCCAGAACAAGAAATAAGAAAAGAAGGCTGCAACAGCTGCCTCAGAACAAGCACTATAATTTCCATCAGCACATAGCCGTGTTTTTTTCAGCTATTTAGTCACGATCACTGCCTGATGCCACCGGGACATGCAGTCACTTGGTGCCCAGGCTGGTGCACACCGGGCTGTCCGTCCCTGCGGCGGGCAGCCCCGCGGGGCACTGCCCACACACCAGCCCCGGGGTTCTCCCTCCGCCACAGCTCCACCTCACCCACATTCCACCCGGAACTGACTGCGTCGCCTGCATTTAACCAGATACGTGGAGGAAGGCAACTAAATTAGCAGCCCTAGATTAGGTTGAGAATAAGATTGCTCCCATAAGATCATATTCTACAGACTTGGGGGTCACGCAGCAAGATCCAGTTCCTTGCCCCGAGGGTGCGCCGCTGACCCGAATTTTTGGGTCAAGCCGGCCCACACGAGCATCGCCGAGGCCCCGCTGCCCCGAGCGCAGCGACGGGCGAAGCCGCGGTGACAGAACCCCCCCAGAGCCCACAGACAGCCCCGCCCCGGCAGAGCCGCGTCCCCCGGGACATCTCGCTGCCCCAGCCCGCTTCCCACGCGTGACAGTGCCAAGGGGGCGGCCGGGCACCCCACACACGGCACCAACAGCGCACAGAAGGGGCCACGAACGGCGCCGACCGGGCTGGGGTCGAGTCCTGTGCACACAGGGGCCACCCTGCCGCGGCACGGCCCCCCCGCCACATGCCTGACAACCCCGCAGCCTGCACACACGCAGCCCCCACGCGTGACGGCCGCTCCCCGCAAACACCCTCACCTTCTCCAGGGGAGCGGGGTTCTGCACCGCCAGCGACCGCGCCAGCGACAGCACCGTGTTGAAGTAGAAGCCGCGCGCGGTGGCCGCGCTGTTCCCGCGCCCCGCAGGGCCCGCGGAGGGAGCCGCGGCGGTCCCGGCCGTGGCGGCCGCCGTGCCGGTCGCCGCCGCCGTGGCCGCCGTGGCCGCAGCCGCCGCTGCCGCCGCCACCGCCGCGGCCGCCATGTCGCGGGGGAACGGCGCCGGCCGGCCCGCCTGGCCCCCGCCCGCGAGATCTGCGCGTCCCGCGGGAGCACGGTCCACCAATCGCGGCACAAAGATGGCGGCGCCCGGCGCGGCTTCACTTCCGCCCGGCGCCCCGCCCTCCCTGCGCGGCCGGCCCTCCACATATCCCCCTCGGCCGCAGTGGTCCCGCCCAGCCGCCGCCTGTCCGCCAGCGGCGCTGCGGCGCGCTCACCCCGCCCCGCGGGGGGGAAGGCGCTCGGTGACGGCGCCCGGCGCTTCCGCCCGGCGCTCGGTGCGGTGGGCGGAAGCAGCGGAGCGGCGGCGGCCCGAGGTGGGGGCTCGGGGGCTCCTCGCGGGCGTTCTCCCGGTCGGCGGTGCCATGTCGGCGCTCCCGAGGAGCTACAACCCGTTCGCGGAGGACGAGGAGGAAGATGTGGCGCCGGCGGGTCCCGGCGGGGCGGGCGGCGCGGACCGGCAGTGGTACCTGCAGCAGGAGGTGCTGCGCCGCTCCGCCGCCACCGCCGACAGCACCACCCGCTCCCTGTCGCTTCTCTACGAGTCCGAGCGCATCGGCGTGGCCGCCTCCGAGGTGGGTCGGGGCCGGGAGCGGAGCCTTCGCCCCCGGGCCGCCGGGGAGGAGCGGCCCAGGCCCCGAGCGCTCCCACCTCCGGGAGGGCGGTCTTGTTCTCCCTGTCCCCCTGGACAGTCTCCTGAAAAGCCCCTCTTTACTCGGTGTCTGCCAGCCAGCCTGTCTCCCTGTGTTCTCTGGGTGCTGGCGTTTGGGTTTTGAGGGAAAAAATCCCAGTTACAGCCTGTGTGTCTGAATAGTATTGAGGCTGGCACTCGGCCGTGTTTACAGCTGCTTTCGGCAGTTCTTACTAATTTTTAGCTGACTAAATAGTTTTTAGACGTCCTCTTGGTTAGATGAAGGGTCTTCCCTGTTAGTTGTTTGTGATGTGCTTCGGTTCGCCCTGATTAATCATTTCCTTCATTCCTCTGGCGCTGTTTCAGCACTCTGTGCTCGGGCTCATAAAGGTCTTGTCCATTGTGTCACCTGCTATGCTGGGATGTTCCTTGGGTGATGTGGTTGCCTAAATTACCCCAGAGCATGCCCAAACTGCAGCCAGTCCTTATGCTCAGAGGGTTCTTGGTGGGACTTCTGTGAACTCTCAGACTCGTGATTTGTTTGTTAGGGAAGTCACAAGTGAGGAATCAAGAATTCAGGCTTGACACAGGGCTTGTGGTAAAACTTGAAGTCTCTGTGTTTGTGCCTTATTGAGAGGGGGGGGAAAAAGAATATTCAACTAAAATTTCCCAGAGTTTAGCAAGAATATGAACACAAGTTCTTTGTTTTGCACTGGTGGTAGCTGCAGGCAACTTTCTTGCCAGCATTAATCTTTGGATTACTTTGGAATAGTGCTTGTGCTGCTGAATCAGAAAATAATGTACTTCTATATAAAATGTCCTAAATCCTGCACTGTTAAAATTAACAAAAATATTCCTGAAGTCTGACGAAATTCTGTTTGTGTTTATTTCCTTTGGTTGTTCTATTTCTAAAATATCAGAAACATCCCAGTAAAGTGAAAGAGTTCCTTCCCAATGAAGGCGCCATTCATAACTAGAAATTGTCCTGCTTGCTCATTCCCCTGCCATAAACCCGTGCATTTCCACCACATCACCCATCTGGTGGTCAGCCATAGACGCAAATGTCAGTTTGACAAAAGACCAATGCAGAAAACTCCTGGGTGTTGTTTATGGTAGGTGCCAGGAGCCCAGCACATCACAGGGATGAGGATTTTACAGCTGCTTAATGCAGTGGCTCACAGGCAACTATTGATTGAAAAGACCTGGAGGAAGAGAAGCGAGGGAAAAAGCTGTTTGCCCTCGGGAGTAATCTGCACAGATGAAGGAACGCTGTTGTTTTTGTTTAGAGTGTGATCTTTAGGGTGAATTGTTTGGCGTCTCAGTTTACCCTGGCTTTATGATCTGCTTTTCCCTGTCACTGCCCGTTAGGAGCTCGTCCGTCAGGGAGAGGCTCTGAAGCGCACGGAGCAGATGGTGGATAAAATGGACCAGGACTTGAAAACCAGTCAAAGGCACATCAACAGCATCAAGAGTGTTTGGGGGGGCTTGGTAAACTACTTCAAAGCCAAACCTCCAGAGAGCAAGCCAGAGCAGAATGGAGCCCCTGAATATTATGCTAACAGCAGGTAAGTAACAAACTTTTTATTTGGGACTTGTCTGTCACAGCATCTCTGAAATGTCACCAGAAAATGGGAAGTAAAACATCTGTTGGTTCTTTCAAACTCCTGTAAACTCCTGAGATAGTCTAGCTACCTTTTTTCTTTAATGCTGAGGTCAATAGCAACGTTTTCTTTCTATTTATTTTTTTTTACTAGGTTAAAAGAAGCAATCGTGTCTAGTAAAGAACAAGAGTCAAAATACCAGGAAAGCCATCCCAATTTAAGGAAGCTAGATAATTCAGGTTTGTTAACTTTATTTTACACTGACTGCTTGTAATCCATGTGGGGCAAACTTGCAGAGTGATGAAGGCAGAGACCCTTCAGCCTGCCCAGCTGCTCACTTACCTTGCTGCCTAGCATCTGGAGATTTGTATCCCAGCCCTCATGCTTTGAAATCTAGGGAATTGTTTCCATTAAACTCTTTATATCCGTAGTGAAGATGTTATTCTCCCTAAAGATTAGAAGCACCCGGTGCTTGTATTTGCATAGAGAATGCACACAGTGTGCAGACAGGGTTTCCCAAAGTTTGCCAAAATGTTACACGTTCAGAGGTTCTCCTTTTAACCGTTGTTCGTCATAGTTTTTAGACACACTGTCCTTGTTATTTCAAACATGGATTCTAACCCTCCATACTGAAGTAATTTCTTGATTCTCAGAGGTGGAGTGTGGAGTTTGGCCTCAATCCCCCTTCTCTCAATCATTTAACTTCTGTGAGGGCTTTTTCGTACTAAATAACTGCTTCTTTATCAGCTGAGCCTCGGTTATGTAACACGGTAAGAGTGGGAAAGCAGCAGGATATCGATGATGATGATGATGATGTGTCAGTAACAAGCGAAGGCTTTTGGAGACCTGGATCCGTCCCGCTCCGTGTAGTGCCGGGCTGTGTCCAGCAGGGGGCGGAGCGGCTCCGGCGGCCTCCCTGCGGCCGCTCCCTGCGGGGCCCCGGGGCCGGCCCGGCGCCTTGCGGGCCTGGAGCTTTGCTTTCCTCGGGTTTGCTTTTCTGCGCCAGCTCCCTGCCAGAGCTACAAGTGGCAGCCCAAAAGAGAATAGTTGTAGCTAAAGCGTTCATCTTGTCAGCTGGCCCATAGACAATGCTCTCAGACTACTCCTGATACTCTGGTTATGTGATCACCTGGCGGCTGTGTTCAAACTAATTTTTAACAGCCTTGCTAAAATTTCAAAACCTCTTCTCACATGCTTTTTAATTGTATAATATTCTGTACTCTTTACTCTTAACAGACAATGATTTCAACAAAGCAGATTTAGTTTCTTCAGTGCAAAAGGATGCCTACCCAAAGAACCAACAACTGCGAGCTTACCACCAGAAAATTGATACCAACTTAGGTGAGTGAGGAAACTGAAGCTGTTTGATGTCGTACAATTGTGAATTTTTGATTCCTAAACCAGATAAAATTAAGTGATATCTTGCCAACACTTTTCTTAGTTATCATGCAAAATTTGATGATAATTTAAAAAATCAGTTGCTTGTATTTGCGTTTCAAAACTATCTACATGGTACCTTGCTTTACACCCAAATAATTTAAAGCAATGCACAGCTTTTGAAATACATATTTTGCTAAAAAATGCTAAGAACTGAAAGGCACTAAATATTTAATTTGTGGATTTGCTGCATTTCTTTTATTACATCTCAAAACCATTCAGCTGAGTTTGCCTTCCTTTGTTCTGTAGCATATAGACAAAGTGCCTGTTTGCTTACATGTAGCTGACCTAGAAAGAAGAAATTGGGAAAAAATCAGAAAGGAATATATCAAAGAGAAATGGTCAGTTGCAAGAGCTAGTTCAATGTTCTGTTCACAAGCTGTGGAAAACTTATCTCAAGAAGCATTTATACCAATCAATCATGCAATGAAATTGTCACGTTTTGGTCAATTACAAAATCTAGAAATTGGAGTTTTTCATCTATGATAAATAACTGCTTAAATCTCCACCTCGCTGGTATCAACTCTGCATGGAGCTTAAAAACAGTTGAGGTAGTGAGCATACTGTGTATGCTGAGCAGAGAAAATATGTACCAATTTTTTATGAGATACATTAACAAAAAAAGGTAAAAACTACATTACAGGCTATGTCATTTGACAAAGATCCAATCTGGTGTTAGGCATTTACTTAACACCAAATGTAAAATGTAAAAAAGGAGGAAGTGACCATTTCTGGTAGGAAGAGTACAACTATGAACACACCAGTGCTTCCTCTATTTCAGAGGAACACTCAGACTTGAGGAATTGTATTTAATGTTTTCTAAACCAGGGTTTTGGAGAAGAAGGAATCCTGATAATGGCCATTTAGATAATGTTTTACAGCTTTTTGATTCTTTATGGTCCCTCTCTCCCCTGGCAGATGAGATGTCTTCTGGGCTGAGTCGCCTGAAGAGCCTTGCTCTTGGCCTGCAGACTGAAATAGAAGAGCAGGATGATATGTTGGACCGGCTCACAAAGAAAGTAGAGACACTGGATGTCAACATTAAAAACACTGATAGGAGAGTCCGACAACTTTAAAGGATTTTTAGAATTTCTTTTGTCCTGTGTTGGTTCATCCTGAATGCCTCATCTCAACCGATCTCTTAAAGAAAATCTTGGGCAGTATCTGTTTCTCTGGGTTTTTTTCTGCTATGTTACTGGTTTTGTTGTCATTAAAATTACGTAGTCTTAAGTCAGCACAATACTTTACATTTCCTCTTAGTCTACACGGCAAAAGCGCATGTGGAGTAAAATCTCCCAGCACTGGGTCAGGATGCCCCGCTCAGCTGTGTCGTGTGTGTGGAGGAATTCGCACTCACAGAGCTGCAGTGTCCTTGCCCTGGGAGCTGTGATGAGAGAAGGAACTGCATTTTTGCCTCTGTTTTGGGGAGGGGGCAGGGGGAACAGAATGTGCTACTTTGTTCAGAACAAAGGTTGCTAATTCTGTTTACCTACAGACATGTTAAATTCAGGAAAAAATGCCGATTTCCAGCTGTAAAAATATTTTTACGCGACTGTTCTGCGGCATTTCTGGGGCTTAAGGAATGAACTGTTCTGTGGAAGTTGTAAAATATCAAGGGTGTCATGCAGTAATGGTAATATCCTGTGTGTGTTCCCTTTGCTAAGATGAATCTGCCCGAATGGTGCATCCACAAATTGTGGTTTTTATGTTGGGGTAACTAAATATTCTTGTCTTTACAGCCTTGTCAGTAAAGATCTCTAAGGGTGTCTTACGGTTGTCAAGAAATGTTCATTGACAGTGACCCAAAAAGTTTGGGTAACAAAGTCAGAACTTAAATGTATGTGCTCTTAAAGATTCTTTTGCAGAAATGGTCATCATCTGTTTTTAATTTTCTGCTCTTTCTCAGCTTATTCATTTAGGTGGTTATTTGAAAAAACAGCTTCCATTTTAGAAATGGAGAGTTGCTCTGATTGTGCACAGATTGTAGAAGATTGTTCTTTAGCATTTGTTTCAGATGTGATTACAGATGGAGCAGATGCTGTGCTTTGCTAAGCAATGTGACTGTTGGGAAACTCCACTGTGGTTCACATGCATCTGTGCTGGCTTAACAGGTATGAACAGTTCCTGCAAATGAAGAAAAGCCCAAAACCATTTTTGAGTCTTCCAGACAGAATTTGAGCCTTTCGCTTTGTTTTGTTCTTTTGTAAAGGTCACTGTAGAACAAAATGATCACAATTCTGCTCCAGCCTGAAGACACGACAGCAAGAACTTGCTGTCTGTCTTGAAAACAAGCAAGGTACTCCTGTTTGGAGAGGCCAAGGGACCTGTGTCAGTATTGGAACATCACAAGTGACAGTGTATGGCTAGGAAGAGATTGTTACTTCTTTTGAACCAATGCCACATTGCCTTATGAATTAAAGAAAGACTTCGGTAGGCTATCAAGCTTGTCCCCTTCACAGATGTCACAGTCACACCTCCCTCGTTCCTTTTCCAAGGGATTTGTTACCTTGAGCTCACTTCTCACAAGGTGAATCCAATTGTTAAGGAGATAAGAGAAATGGAGCCTGTCTTACTATACTGTGTCTCCAGAAAGTACACTTGTAGAAGAATAAATCACTAAAAACGCTACACTTATTAGGCATAGTATTATGGAAAAAATACTATTTCTGGCACACTGGCAGGGTTGAGCTGTGAATTAGATTTAAGGTGAGCCTCTGTTTCCTTTGTTATTGATGGCATTGATTTCAGTCCCCCTCAGAAAAATGTCTTTTGGAGGGACATAAAACTTCAAGAGCAATTGAGTACCTTTAATTGCTTTTTAATCTTTCAGTTTGTATCATTTATGCACGTTAAGAATTATAAATAGCCTATTAATATATCATTTTACTATTTGGGTTTAAACCATGATTATCTTACTCTGTTAGAATATTTATTAATTGTATGATTTGATTTCTCAAGAAAGTTGATAAATTTATTTAGTAAATTATACAATTGTTAGTATTCATATGTTAAGTACCTCAGTGAAGGAAGATCAAAATTTTGATACCTGGTTTAGTTTCTTATTTGTTTTAATAACACTGCTTTTGGTGTGAGATCTGCCTTTACCTGTAAGCAACTGTGTCCCAACTCAGTGTTTGCTAAAGTCAGACTGATAACAAGGATGGACACTGAGCCTTTCTTGACTAAGTTATGGCAAATGGAGGAAAAATGTCACTGGAGGATCTGGTTGTGTTATGCGTAGTAAGAATTCTGGAGCTTGAATCCAAGCAAAAACCTTTGATTTAAGGTTGAAGTGTACTGCCTTTCTGATGAAAGCTATTCCATTTTTAGTCTTAAATTATTTCACAAAATTAACTCGAGTTTTTGAGCAACCAAACGTTTGGTTGTATTGGCCTTATGAAATATTCAGTGCATCCTGGATACCTTTGATGCCTTTAAAAACACAGCCAGGGAAGGGGAATAAAAAATAAACCCCTATTTCTGCTTTGGGAATAAAAAATAAATCCCTATTTGTGCTTTGAGAACGCTGTGACCCAAGCAGAGTAGAAACCCAGGATTTCAGCCATGTGGAATCTCTACAGATGTCTAACTCCTCGTGTCTTCTAACAATGCCATTCACTGCCTCGGTAATGTGTGCCTGCCTTTGCTTAGGTTTTCTCGCTCTATTTGTTATTTTTGTTTGGTTTTAATGGCCTTGTTTTAAAGGATTATTTCCCACACTGGGTTTCTTTCACAGGGTGAGAAGGATGGTGCTTTGATATAAAAGAATTTCTGCTACAAACTGAATTGCTTGTCTCTGCTTTCCTATTGATTTTTGCTGATAACAAACCTAAGTCTAACTGACATGAGGAGACACCACTATTTTACAATAGTGATGATGTTTTTTATCTCTTGGAATAACTTTCCATCCTACAGGAAAAGGAAATTGAAAGGAAAATAACCACATGATTTTTGCTTTTCCAGGAAATGCCATTTTGCATGTATAATGAAGGATTTACTTCAGTAGATTTTCTTACTGTTTCCTGAGATGGAGTTTTATTTCTTCTTGGATGCTGTTGAAAAACTTTAACTGTGTAGAGTCCAGGACTTTCAGAAGAAGTTTAATTTGCACTCATGTGCTAATTTTTTATAAAATAAACTCTTTTGCCTGCATATTCGTGTTGGCATATAAGCTGGTGTTCTTGCAGCAAAATAGCTCTGGTTAATTTTATTGGCTTGGGTAGAAGCTTAATAAGGTCAGAAGAAGGTGGCAAAAAGAAACATTTTAAGTATTCTTTATAAAAGGCAGTTTGCCAGTTTCTCAAAAAGTTTGCTAATCAATTTGGAAGAGATCTTAAAACACTGGGAAGTAGCATATACTCTTCATAACGCAGACATAAAATTCTAAAAGCAGCAAGGCAAAAGAACGGGAATAGCCAGTATCTGATGACTAGATTCCTAGGTGTATTTGATTTTTAAATTTCCTGAGCATTGAATTAAATCTTGTAACAAATGATTCGTAGCTGAATTTTAGTCTGTACTCCACAGATTTTTTTGCTGTGCTGAGCAGTAGTGGCCCCACTGAACTCATTGAGACACGATGATGTCAGGGGTTCTTTTAATGTGCAAAATTCACCTGAAATATTTTGCTGCCTAGTAGTTTTTGTGAAGTGATGTCATTTGTTAGATGGTGAAATACAAAATACTTTCCAACCAGTCTGCCTTCTGAGCAAACGTTTTTGTAGGCATTTTTACAAGCATAACATCATATGGAGGTTATGTCTAATTTTTACTTTGAAACACATAGAACTTAATTTTCAAACCATAGGTAGTGATTATTTGTGTCTATGGCTTTTTAAAATAGAACTTTAATTCTGTGCCACCCAGGTATAAAACTTTTTGTACAAGTCAAATTGCATTATCTTTTATTTAAATGCTAAACTGGACTGTAGCTCAGCAGTTTAAGAAATTGAATGGAATGAGTGTTGAATGGTAAGACAGTCAATAAAAGGTGCTTATTATTAATGAAGAGTTGTTGCATTTATTTCTTTTTTTTCATTATTATTATTACAACTTCATTGATAGTCTTCCCCCATTATATCTGTTAACACACAGGACCTACACTATTAAGTTTGTACTAGCATGGACATAAGTTTGCAACTGGTGGGTTTTGTTTTCTGAGAATAAAAGAGGGTTTGACATTTATGTTATTCTTGAGTAGATTCTCTTAGATCCTGAGAGAGGAATGTAACACAGCATTTATTTTTGCAAAAGAATTAATCTGTGATGATAAAATAATTCAAGATGTTGCTTAAAAAGTAACCTTGCCATAGTGTTTGGTATTATCAGGAATGTCAATAACTGGATGTATGCATGAACAGGGGGCAGGTGGAACAGGAGCAAGGCAGAAAAAGATACAAACCTTTTTGAAAACCTTGTGGTATTTGTGTGGTCCCAAATTTGGTGATGGTAGAAAACTTGTAAACATCTTGACCTTTGGGTAGGTCCTTACTTGTACGTGAAGGGAGGAACTTGGATTCTGAGGTTTTTTTTGCAGTAGAGTTTAATTTTGATACTGTAAAGCAGAGATTCAGAAGTGCTGAAAATTTTATTACAAAATCTCAGAAAAAGGGAAAGGTAATAGAGAGACTGACTGTTTGTTTTTTTTAAAGTTAACATAACTTTGGTTTGCTGCCTTTTTGCTGAGAGTTCTTCAACAATTGGGAATTGAGAGCACTTCCATCTCTGCACTTGATTGTTGCATATAGAAAAATCAAAATAGTACAAAGAGCACAGTAGGAGATGATAGAGAATGGAGCAGTGCAGTGGATTCTGGATCTCTGCTAGGAATATTAATAGTTTGCTGACTCTGCTGGCATGAGAATCCGTTTCAGAGTCTTAAGGGTATTTCTCACATAGCTGTTTATGGCTGGTCAGGCATTTCAACCCTTTGTGTTTTCTCAAGGACTTCCTTGCTTACAGTGCACTCCCTGCCCTCCTGGGAAATGAGTGAGGAACCGGGAGGTAAAGGATGCTTATCCAAGTCTTTAACAACAGGCAGAGCAGGGGCTGTTGAAATGAAGGACCCCAATAGTTCTGCCTGAAGCAGTCCATCCTTCTGAGAAGATTTTTGGCTTTAAGAGTGAGTTCTGCAATTTTCATTACATTTTGGTAGGGTCGTTGGTTTGTTTGCTTCCAAATAAATTTATTACAAATTCCCGAACTGGGAAAATATGAAACACAGCCCCACTGGGAGAAGGACTGGTAGGCTTTAGTGGAAAGCTAGCAGGGAGGTGCCCCCAGAATAAACAGGCTGCCAAATCAGGAAGATCCCTGAATGCCAGGCACAGTTTACTAAGTACAGTGACTGTGCAGCTCTGCCTCCACTATAAAAAACCAAGATGAACTGTGACTTTGCTGTTGGCGAGGCAGAACCTTCTAGAAAATGGGCTTCCAGCTCTAGCTGTGGCTATTTTGTGGAAAACAGTGGGCCTCCTTGGCTTCTCCATGCAAGGTGATGACTCCTCCTCCACATTAACTGTAGATCTGCTCTCACTGTTAATGGACAGCAGTCACTGGCCAGTACTGAGCTCTACCTCTCTTAAAAAGCAGGATTTTGATGGAGACTCAGACAATTCCAGATTATTTTCCACCCTGAAAATATACAGGCTGCTAACAGCACTGCAGAGGACACCTGTGAGTCATTTTATCTGTTTCATTGTACATTGTTGTTATAGGCTGTTGACATTTCTGGCATTTATTTTTGTTCCCAAAGCTCCACACAGTCATACAGCATGGCTAGGAGCTAGTGAGGTTTGTGGGTGCCTTTGGGATCCTCCCCACATGTGCTCAGAATGCAAGGCAGGTGTAGTCAGTGACAATGCAGAACCCACTTTGCTGCAGCCAAACTGCCACTGCCACCTCCCACCTCTTCTCCACGTGCTCCCTGTGCAGGTGTGACTGAGACAGGCAGAAAATATTCATCAGTACATACTGTATCACCATATGGAGACGGGTTAATTTTTGCTGAATGACCTAAAACTGAACTGCAAAGTGAAGGTGAGAAAACAAGCTCGTGAGGGGCCTCTTATGAAGGCATCACCTTATTGAGATACAGAACAACTCTGGCATGCCCTGAACTGGCATTTGTGGCACTGCAAATGTAGCCTTGTTCTCAAGACTGAAAAATACACAGAAGTGCTTTAGCAGTTCTGATTTGTCCCTTTCCTAATTAGGTGTCAGAGTCTTCCCAGTTAAACCAAAATATCACTGGGAACCTTTGTGCTGAATGACAGCAGAAAATACTGAACAAAGATCCCTCTGCTTTTTATGCACATACCTCCTCTTAATGCTCACTTGTATTGATTTGAAGAATGTGCTCCCATACCAGTACTATTTTCAGAAGTCCATATACGTTGTAGTCCTGCTCATCTATCTGATCCTTCATCGCTGACTTTGGAAAGTTATTTTCCTTAGCCATATCCCTCAGCAACTTTCCATGCCATCCAAGCAATATGTTCATCACTGAAACTTGGGTGATTTAATAATTTCCTGGCACAGTAATTCCAAAACATGTGGGAGGAAAAGCAGAGGAAGATTTTTCCATCTCCAGGTATTTATTTTACTGCATGAATCCTTGCTCTTGACCCTTTTGAATGGCTTTCTGTTGAGCTGCATTTCAACTGCTTGTCAAGTGCTTGTCTGAGAAAGACCTTCACCCTTGCAGCCAAAGGTGGAGGGAGGGAAGCTTATTCAGAGGAATCTGATGTACCTGAGTGCTGTAGCATTTCCAGCTTTGGATTTCTGGAGCTGTTTTCTTTTCCACAATCTCCATAAGCTAAACAAACACCTTTTTTTTTCCATCACCTGCTTTACTAATCAGTGTTTGAAATGTAATATTGAGGCCTTACTCTCCACTCATGCCAGCTGTGCTGGGTTTACAGTGGCAGGCTGCCAGGAGCCCGAGGGCTTCACCTGTGCCCAAGTGAGGTAGGATGAAAAGCACAACCAAAGCAGCTCTTCTGTGGGACACAGCCCCACATTGCTGGTTTCCACATGTTACTGGACACTAGCAGCTACTGCCGATGACAGAGCTGTGAGTTTGGGTGCATTAAACAGCAAGACACTGCAGCCTTAAACTAGGAATGTACTTATTTAGGAAATAGGGGTGTATTTGTGTTGAGCACCACATTAAAACCATTAAGCTTCCTTATATCTTTGCAGGTGGCCACATGTAGATGTACTGCTGAGTCAGCCTGGCTGTGTTAATGACCCCAGTAGCTCTCCAGGGAATGTCTCTGCTTCCCCACGTGTCTCAAGTGTCAGGATCATGAAGCTGATTCCTGTGAGAACAATTTTTGTTTGTTATTTGAGAGAATCATTAATTCCAACATACTCTCCCCTGGAGCAGTGATAAATAAAGGCATTAGATAACATTTCAAGATAGATTTGTTAAGCCTCTACCACCTTTTTTTGTACCTGCCCAAGTGTATAAAATGAACAGTCAAGAGAAGGAAGAGAACTTCTGATGAGTCTCAGATGCTCTGTTGTCCAATTGCTCAGTCATCTGTAGGCCACATAGTACAACATAATGTAGTTTTATTTTAACTCTGATCAACTGCTCTGCTGTTTTAGTACCTCTGTAGTACGGAATGACTGGAAGATTGCCAAGTAAGGGGAAGTCTGTGTGTGAACAGCCGGGAGGGATAATACATAAATCTGCTGGAAAGAGGCAATTAAAGGCAGCATTGAGATATAATGAAAAATAGACAATATTGAACTTCACCAGAAATAGCAACATAAACAGCAGCTACTGTACTGTGAACTTTGCTGTAAATAACTGCATTTTACAGAAAACAGATGGATTATGAAGTCTGTGAGCAGACTTACCGTTTGGTCTTCAGGAACACATCCATGTTAATGTTTGGCATGTCCTCCTAGACCCAAAGGGACAAAAGGTGGCTTCTTCCTGCTGTTGTATTTACAGAGTCCGGGGGGGGCTGCAAAATTGGATTACATGCAAGCCAAGCAGAGCTGAAAATAATTCTGCATGTCATATGTAACTATGAATGGAGATGACAGAGGAAGTGATATCTGAGATCAGCAGCATAATAGATGCTGCCTTTGTTGTTTTGTAACCCAGCAGCTGAGGAGGTAACACACCAGGGAATGCATCAGGAAGCCCTGCCTAACCAGAGACCATGCCCACAGCTTACCACAGCCTTGGCATCACCAGCAAATCCAACATCATTTTTTGACATGAGTGGGTGGACTGGGAAAGCACAGACCATTCCAAAATGTTTATATCACAAATGAGAGTGGATTCAGGCTGCATTTTAATTCTATGGCCTAGATTTAACCACCCTTGTTCTGGAATAATTTATCAAAAAGCTCAAGAGTTCTGTGTATTCTACCATTTATTCTGCTATTTTGCTGCCTTCATGAAGGATCATTACCAGTCACAGCCCAGACAGAGCAAATCAAGCTCCTGTTTGCAGACACAAACTTGGCAATATGCATTAACTGAACATAGTTCTTGCATCAGGCAACACATCATGTGCTGTCTCAGTCACATTCTGAGCTAGAAGAGAAATATGCACATATTTAAAGATCTTTGGGGCCCATGAAAGTGCTTATTTCTTAACACTAAGTTTGTTTCTTTCAATTCTTTAGTTTGCCTCTTCCAGCATGACCAAAGAAACAAGAAAAGAGCTGCTTATTATTAACGATTCAGTCTTCATAAAATGGGTAGAAACATACAAAGATGACTCACTTTTGATGTGCTGTAGCTTGAGCCTCACTCCATCCAGAATTTTAAGCACTAGACTCTGGTTGAGTTGGAGCAAATGACTTGTGGAGAGCTAAGATGAAAGAGGGAAAATTCTGGCACTGGGGGTAGAAATCATCCCTTTGCTTCCTGGATGCAGTATGGCTTGGTGCAGAAAGAAGAAGGCAACTAAAAGCTAGTCCATAACAACATTCATATATTCTTTTTGAAATTAGTACTTTATTAGATCACATTTTTCCATGATAACGACCAAAAATCTGCAAAGAAACATGACAACAAAATGCTATATAAATAGTTTAGCTAGCACTTGGTATGCTCCCCCTTTTATTTTTTGTGTTTGCTTAAGATACACTGCATATCTGGAACAACACAGTTTGCCAGAAGTGTGATATAATTTTTTATGTTTCAGGGCATCCCTCAGGCCTTTAGAAAAGTAGAAAGTACCAAATACTCTTTAAATACAGGAAGATATTTCTAAAAAGATTAATTATACCCTAAATAGACAGCATTGTGAATTCCCTCTGGTGCTTGTTAAGGCCTCTGCACAGGTTTCCTCCCTTTTTTCAACATTCCCTCACACAAATAGCATCAGTTACACTGAAAGCTCTGGCATAAAGGGGCATGGCTGTCTTCATCTTGTGTCATCTAAATTTATTTCAGTGACAGGGCTGCAAAGTGCTTATGTACTGCTTCTGCCTAGTAGGCACTGAGCATTTCTAGGAATTTTTTTTTAGGTAGACATTTCATTATGAGGACTCCCAGCTTGTAAACCTGTGCTTGCCTACATCTTATTCCAGCTCAGCCATCTTGCTTGTTGTCAGTAATCTAAAAGGTAGTAAATGCGTGATGATCATACCTCTCTGGGAAATATCTTTGTGTTGTGTTTGTATCTTGAATATTCTAGGTAAGACTGAAGTTCCAGAAAAGCCAGTCTGTTACATTGAGGTTGTATGTCATTAAGAAGCAAGAAATGCAGAGAATGTCCATTAAAACCTGTTCCACAAACAATTCCAGATAGAGAAAGCTAGGAGTGAAAAAGAAAATGGGAGTGACTTTTATCTTCAGTGTCCTGAAGTCCTACAAGCGGATAGAAAAAAAACCCAGGCGCTTTGTGTTACATAAAACAGCATTACATGGTCTAACAAAAACCTGTTTTTGAAGGGGAGAACACAGTTCAGAAAATAATGAGGATTTCTGAACTTATATTTAAAGCTAATGCAGACAAAGGTACAGATTCATATGAAAGCAGGAATTTGGGCATAAGGAAAGGGAACAAAAATATTTCATGAACAATAAAACTAGTTCAAGAAGGCACTGACCTTGGTCAGAGATTTTTTTTTTTTCATGATTTGCACTGACTGCCTTACAGATTTGCCAATAAAGGCTGAACTCCCACTTCAGCCATTCCTTCTAAATAAAAGTCTTTCCATTCTGGCTGCCTGTTTTCATAAAACTTGTAGGAATCCAGTATCTATGAGCTTATTCCTCTCCATCACATACGGTTGAATTTGGTCACTGGTCTCAAAACTGACTGCGGTGGGGAAAAGGAAACAGGCAAACATAGTGAAAGCACACTCATAAAGACTTGCTTCCTTCTGAGGATGGGGGAAATTCATAGATCATGAATTTAGAGAGCACTTCTTTCCTGGAGTAGCAGAAGGGGAAATATATTGTAAATACCCTTTAGAAAATAAAAAGTCTGTTTACCATCCATGTGGTTTACCATTATATTTTAAAATGTAACTCCGTTTCTGCTTTTCTTGGCTTCATTCTCTTTCCTGGATAATATAATAATGTTAAGAAAAGGAACACTGAGGTTCTCCGTCTCGAGGGTCTATTTCAAAGGAAATAGCTAAAAGGCCCTAACAGTCAATATATTCAGCATTTCTCAAATCACCCTATTAATCTGCAATTGGACAACATTGGCCTTGCTGCAGGACACTCATGAGAACCAGCAGACCCCTCCAGGTCCTTTCCAGCCCTTTCTCATTCCCCGTTTATGCACACTGACTAGTTCTGCTCCTAAATGGTAATTGAGGATCAGATCCTTTAGGCTGAAATTTTACTTGGTCTATATACAAATATAGTTTGGTTTCTGTTGTTCCAAACCTAGTGAAATTAGCAGGAGATGCACACTGGATTTATATGGGCCACGTCATGTCTTGCCATTGCTCATATTTTTAAAGAACACATTCACTCTCCACCCGCTTGATGAATGAGCTGCCAGAGAAAACACTCTGGAGGAATTCAGCTTCTAAAAAGGTTGGTGTAGGATGGAGACCTGATGCATCTGTCAGGATTTTGAAGACAGACGTTGACTCCCCTGCCCTTTATCTGGCTTTGCGTCACTGACCACTACAGCCCTGTTTTTACAAGGCTGGGCTGGAGGAGTTGCAATCTCAGCTAAGAAACTGCCATGCAAGGAATTCAGCTCCTGTGCTGCAAAGCCTGAAGAACACCAGGGTCCAGGGAGGAGCAAACAACTCACAGAGAGCATCGATGTTGGAGACCTGCTTATGGCCAGAAATGGCTCCTTCACATGGAAATGCTCCTGGGAGAGAAGACAAGCCTATTGTTTGCACATTCCAGGTGAATTGTGTATCACCATGGCACTCTCTGTGGGGAACCTAAAGACCTCCAGCCTGCACTGCTACAGCCTCTAGACACTCCTGTTTACTTTGACATTAAATGCTATCAGAATCTGATGATGGAGATGATGGAGAGATGGAGATGATCATCTCCAGCAGAGCTTTCATGTGCAGGAAATACAGGATGGGGCTTCACATACTGAACTAAATTCATAAAGTGACCTTTTATCCAGAACATGTGAAGAGTAAAATTCACCAGAACAGGACTATCTTGAAATGCTAAGCGTGTACAACACCATTCTCCTGTCAAAGAATGAATTAGACATTAAGCAATTACATATTAAACAACTCTGCAACATAATCTTTACATTTCAAATAACTTCTTCAAAAACATTACAATTTTTACCAGCCTGCTCTCAGGAGCTTGCGCAATGACTTACAAATACCACAGAAGAAACTCATCCAGAGCCTCAGAGTGCTTTGTAGGACCCAGAGTTATGCATTCAGTAAGAACAGATGGAAAAGGATAATTGAATTCCAGGCGAAAAGAGCATTATTTGAATGGAAGTTTGCAGTAAAATGAAGGACTGTGGGACATGTACAAGGGGTCAGTTCTGGATGGGAGACAATGACAGAAGACAGTTCTTGACTCAGCAGCAAGGAGTTTGTTGGAAGGAGAGAGAAGAGAGAGAGGGAAGGAAAGGGGCAGACTCCTCTGTCTCCAGGAGACAAGCTGGAAAGAAGTCCAAGGAGCAAGGGTGTGGTTTGAAAAACAAGGAGTACAATTTCAAACTGGATTTTGAAGCAAACAGAGCAGTCAGTGAGGGCTTTGAGATGCATGAAATGCAAATTTCTTCCATGAGAGACCACATCAGAACTTTAGGAGTTGTTGTGACACTCTGTCAATTGCTGCACCAAAACATCTTTGTGCTGAGACTGCTGATCCAGCATTCCTAAGGTTTGCATTTATCTGTTAGGCAAAACATTGATGCTCTGACAGTGCCAGGCAGCATTCAGCTGGGAACAGATGTGGATCAACATCCTGCAGCAGCACTCCAGCAGTTTGCAGTGATCGTGCACAAGGATGCACAAGTCCAACCCACAGACTCCTTGTTTCTTGGAGCTGCACTTTGAGGAACTCTCCAAGTGTTTGGGTGTTCCCACTCAAGCAGGTCTCCTCCAGTGGATTCTTTCTCATACAGGCTAGAAGATGTGCCAGGGACTTTTTTACCTTCCTGTATCAAAACAGGAAAGTGGCCAAACATTTGGAAATTGAACATTTGTGTAGTTAACCAGTGATTGGAACAGATGCTGTTGAGCAAGAACCTGAGAGAAACATTTAAGAGAAATACACATTGCTTTTTCAGTGAGACTTCCTTGGCTGATTCTGTGGGAAGAAGACTGGGAACATACGTACAACATTTTTCCATGTAAATAACAGCCCCTCCAAGACAAAAACGTGGCCCTTCTCAAATACTGGAAAAGAGCATCAGGCTGCCATCCATAGGATGAGCCAGAAACCCAAATATTTGGATGAGAGCAACTTCTGAAAAAAATAGAGAAACATTTACCAGGAGCTTTTCCATTTGCATTGTTAAAGGATTGCTAGGGTTTACACCCTTCTCAGCTGCTGAGTGCTGTGGCTCTGCCTTGTATAAAGGAGCAGGGGAGTAGCAGCCAGCTAATCACAGGGGCACTAACACAGCAAACCACCAGAGACCTTTTACATTCCCTTTCAGCAGACTATAGACTGTAGGAAAAATACCCTAAATAAGGCCAGTAGTGCCTTTTCACTGAGAGACCCCAAACTAAATATAGAAAACAAGGTTAAAAGAGTCAGTTAAAACATCAATGCACACAGCTGACAGTACAGAGGTCAGTTTCTTTAGCTGCGGAAGCTTAGCAGGCTGCAGAGTGGAGAAGAGGTGGCAACATACTTTTCCTATTTTTCTGATTTGTGCCAGAATGTCCAACACTCTCAGCTCACTTTTCAGAGCCAATCACACTTGCAAAGAATCCAACCCTTGGGATCACCAAAGCCAGGTCTTATAAAGGACAGATACTTAAACACAGAGCAGTGCAGAGAAGGTACAAATGAGAAAGACATCAGCAGACAGAAGTGTGGCAAAGCACTTTTACATAAAGTGAGATACTTTTTTTGCTACAGAAATTATGGGATGTTGTAATTAGGATTTGGCCAGCTGGGAGTGGGCATGAAGGATTATATTATTAAAACTGGAGTGAAGAAATATAACAGACCTTTAATTTTAATTATACTTTAAAAGAGCCTTGGTTTCCTTAGCCAGTGATCTTTCTAAGTTCATGGCAGCAGCTTAGTGCCAGACTACTAGGATTGCACACAGTACACAGTGACTTTTGTGCATTTGTAATTCTTAATAATAAAAATAGCTCAGAGACAAATCTATTGCTTCTTCATCACAAATGTCTTTAAAATATTAATGATATAAAACATATATCTTATAACTATGTACACTACTTAAGAGGTACTACTTAATTTGTACAGTAAGTGATGAAAGTATGTGGCTTTTGGATTTTTTTTTTAAGAAATAGATATAAATTAGCAAAAATAGGAGTTCTGGATGTAATTAATTAGAATCCATAAACTGAATGTGAGGGGGGGAAGCTGACAGAACAAGCTCACTATACCAATGGGCTGGTGACAGACACGTCCTGATGTCCCACTGGTAGTCTGTCTCTGCAGCACAGCTGACTTGCCCTCATTTAGTAACTCATAACCCACCAAAATTAAACTGCAACTAATAAACCTACAGAGCAGATGCTACTCAAACCCCTTTGGACCACATTAAAATAAGTTGTCTCCACTTTACCTCCAGATTTTCTTTGTTCTTTTGAGAGACCAGACCTTGGTGTGTAACCCCAATCCTGAGTCCTCTGGGGAGAGCTACAGAAATCTCCAGATTTCTGCAGGGATGGGGCTTTAGCAGTATCTCATTCCTAGCTACCTGTTCAATGGGCTGTTCAGTATTTCCTCAGCCCACTGCAGACCATTCTTCACCAAGGGATCCCCATGGCTGCAGCCTGTGACCATGTGTGCCAGTAGGAACCCAGGAATCTCAGCAAGCCATGCCTATGATTCCTTTGGAAACTTAACCCAGTTTTGGTAATTCCCAACTCCATGTATTAAAAATGAATGAGATTAAGTGAAAATAATGAGGTTTTTAATTGTAATGTATATGAAATTGTTTTAATCTGCCTTCTGGTGTTGAGTCTTCGGGGGTCCCTTGTTCAGCTTTGTATTAGAGATTCTCCTATAATCTTGTGCACCCCAGAGCTGAGCTCTCTGGGAAAATGGGAACACCACAATGCTCTGGATAAAACTGCGGGAGCCAACACCACTGCAGCCATTTCCACCTCAAAGGATTACTGTAATTTAGGAGAAGTATAATAGCACATTAACTTCACCTCCCTCATCTAATGCTAATGGGCAGACCAGGAGTGAGAGTGAAAAAAAAAAAAGGTGTTGATGCATCACTTGCATATTGGACTCTTCACTTCTTGGTTATTGAATGGCTTCCAACCCACAGTGTTAACTCTTGGGGAAGGAGCCGTGTATCTATTTAGAAACTGAACAGGGGAGAACAACTGGATGGTTTTCATGGCTGGCCATAAACCCCCTCACCTACCTTCGGCTATGACTGGAGGGAGCAAAGCCCACGTGGTGCTAGGGTAAGTCGGCCGGTGTTGGGCCAAGGACAACGTCTGACCCAGCCAGACCCCAGTGCCTTTGGGGTTCTGGGGCTGACAAGGAGGACGAGGAGGAGGAGGAGAAGGGTCGCACTTCGGCACAGCCAGCCACGGCGGCAGGTACCAGGCAGGCGGCTCCTGGCTTCCAGTGCCCACCAGGCGACCCCTGGGTATTCCCCGTCTTACTCCTCACCTCCGGCGGGAGTCCCGCGGCGCTGAGGGGAGCAACGCCCCGGCACCGCCGCGCAGCTGTGGGGAAGGGAAAAGCCCTGAGGGTCGGTGTGAGGGCGGGCCGGGAGGGACCCCGGGGGCCGGTGTGAGCGTGGGTCGGGAGGAGCCCCGGGGGTCGGGTGGGTCAGGAGGAGCCCCGGGGGTCGGGTAGGCAGCCCTGGGGGTCGGGAATCGGGTGGGTCAGGAGGAGCCCCTGGGGTCGGGAATCGCGTGGGTCAGGAGGAGCCCCGGGGGCCGGAGATCGGGTGGGTCAGGGGGCAGCCCCGAGGATCGGGCGGGTCAGGAGGAGCCCCGGCGTGAGGGTGGGCCGGGGGCAGCGCCGGAGGGAGCCGGGCAGGGGGCCGGGTCACGTGAGCGTGTGTGGCAGCAGCGGAAGGATACCTGCACTCTGACAACCCCTCCCGCCCCTCTCCGCTGGCCGTGGCCGCGGCGAGGACCACCCGCTCCTCAGAGCCGCGTCCGCAGCCCGTGCCCTCAGCGGGAGTGAGGGATAGCGGGACAGAGGAAGGCGGGAGGGTGAGGGCGGGCGAGAGGCGACGGCGATGGGCGGAGGAAGAAGCGCGGCAGGGAGGGACTATTTGAGGAGACCCTGGCAGGCTGGTGAGATGCGGAGTGATCCCGGCGAGTGAGAGGCCCCGCGCTGAGGCCGAGGAGGGCGGCGGGCGCGCCGGGCGCCATCCCAGCGAGGGCTCCGCGCCTGCGCCGCTCCCGCCGCCGTGAGGGGAGCACCGGCGGCCGCCCCGCTTCACTGCCTGCCCCTGCCCCGCGCCCCTGCCCCGGGGAGCTCGCCCCCAGCCATGGCCCAGATACTGCCCATTCGCTTCCAGGAGCACTTCCAGGTGAGCGCAGGGGGGCAGCGGAGAAGGCGCGGGGTCGGGGTCCCCCTCTTCTGCCTCACCCCGTCTCTAGGAGAGGGGGGGGCCGCGGCCTAGGCGGGCCGGGAGAGCGCTGAGGGCGGGGAGACGGGGCCAGGCCGCGGGGGGACCTACTCCGTCCCCTCCTTCCTTCCCTCCGGAGCGCGGCCGCCGTCCCGCTGGGCGCCGCGGGAAGGCGCGCGGGGCCGAGCCCGCCCCCGGTGCGGACTCTGGGCTGCCGCTTCTCTTCATCCATCCGTCCGTCCATCCCTCCATGCCCGGAGCTGCGTCCCCGCGGCGTGCGGAGCGGCCGCGATTTGTGCAGAGTCACTCGTCGCCTGAGGGACCTCCCGCTCCGGGGAGGGGGCGGCGCCGCGCCGAAGCCGCGCTGCTCGCCCCGGGCACCGCGGGCGCTCCCCCGCCTCAGCTTGGGTGGACGCCGCAGTCTTGCAGGCGGATTGTGGTTTTTCCCTTTCACACAAACGACCATCAGCCTCTGGATCGCGAAGGTTCCTGGAAACCTCTTTTTGTGTAGCTGTGAGGAATTTGGTGAGATGAAGTGCAAGAAACCATTTGGACTTGGAAGCTGCACAGCTACTGTCCCTCCTTCCAAACATAACAATATTAAAAAATCCTCCCCCAAAATGACATGGTTCTGTTCTTAATATCCTGTGAAAACCATAATGCCAGCATTGGAAAAGATCCATGGCTGATGGATGCAGCACAGAGAAACCGGTTTATGTTCCTTGTGACCTGGTGGTGAGGGTGGGTTGTAAATGGACTGAGAGAACAGCACTCTCGGAACGTGCAGTTTGAGGCAGGAATTAAAGGAATTTGCTAAATGAATGAGAGAACAGGAAGTGGACTTGGCAAGTCATCCTCCTGTGACTGTACCGCCCCTTTCTGTCAAATCAGGCATCCATTTCAAAATACGAACTGGGTATCATCCCCCGGTGTGGCCTGCGTGCCACTCTGGGCATTTCAGGTGGGGAAATGGTTACGGCCACTTCCAGCCCCCTTTGGGGAGTTTCTTTGCTTAACGGGAAGAACTGTCCCGGTGACCCGAGAAGGAGCTCTAGCCTGGAAAAAACAGTAATTAGAGTGAATTCCAGAAATATCTAATCTCCCTGTCCAGGGGAGGAGACACACCTGTGTCCTCTGAGTTTTCATGGCTTAGGAGAGTTTAACATGGTGGAGAATTCTATGGTCACTCTACCCCCTCCCTGCCAGTGTCCACTATAGCAGTGATTATCGTAATCTCAGATAGGTTCATAAGAGCTGTGGAGCAGCTGTCTCAGTAAGAAACATGGGATCAAAATTGATTTTGATGTCAGACTCTTCCTAGATAGCATATAGCTCTTAACCATTTAGAACTAGCAAGCATAACCAGTCCTGCTGATTGTGTTTGATCTGTGCGGTAGCGATGAGTGGACATGACATTTAACATGCAAGAGGTGTCCTGTGCTGCTTTGCATGTTAAATGATTGTTTCTGTGATTACCAGTGTTGTGTGTCTTACAACACTGCCAATATCAGCATTGTGCTACCTCAGGTTTGGGTGAGGGGGTGTCCACCCACTTTTCAAGGGATTCGTACTGAAGTCATACTCTATTTTTTGCTCCTAAGCAATTTGATCTTATCGAAAAGGCTAAACCTGTGCTTGAGTTACTTTTCCTCAGCATGAAAGCTGCATGGAGGAGCAGGGGAAGCCCGGGATGTCCGCTGCTACCATGTAGGAACAAACTTCTTCAGCATTCAGTCTTTCCTGCCTCTCCCCCAGGCTGTGTGCAGAAGCCCTAAAGCAGTACTCTCTTAAAGAGAGATTGAGATCATCAGTAGCTGGGAGTAGGCAGTTGCTGCAGGGGTCTGCAGTAGCCTCCTTATGCTGCTTCTGCAGTTGTCCCTACATGGTGAGATAAATAGGGAGGGAAAACAGAAGGAATGTAGGAACTCACAGTGTTTGTTCTGGCTGGGTATCTGTGGTACAGTTATATCAGCTCTAATTTATTGTGTCTTGTAAACTAGAATCAAGGATCATTAATTAATGTTACATGGTGCTTGTTGTTGACTGGTAGAGAAATTGTGAAAACAGTAGGCCTTCTCTTCATAATACTACACTGTCATACATATTTAGCTTTATCAGATTAATCTCTCTCTCCCCTTCACATTCCTTCCAGGTAATTGGCTTGACTGTGGTTAAATGATCATATTTAAAATGAATATGGTAAAGCTACTATGCTGCTTTATGATAAAGCCAAAAAAGTTACAATTCCATGTAATTGTTGTGTGTTTCAGTGATCCTAAATTAAATCTTTCTGTGCCTTAATTCAATCAGTGTACTGTTTCTACCTGTAGCCTTTTTAATTAATACAGCTTTAAGTGATTAGAATATCAGTTAATGCTATAATTAATTCCAAGTTCAGCCTGTTGCTGATGAAACATTATTTCCCTTAAGTTCAGTGTCTTCCCGAGGTAGTTGTATGTACTGTACTGAAAGAACTGAACCATGCAGAAAGTGCTCTCCAGAGAAGCTAAACATAAGCTGCAGTGCTAAACACTGAACTCTTCTCTCCGACTCTCTCTTGCTGGAAGTAGATAAATGGTAGTGTGAAGTGAAACAGTGATCTTGGTCCATGTAGAATTGGAGGAGTGCTAGGGATCGAGCAGACTGTTTGTTTACATTCTCTGTGCAGCTCATTTTGTCTTCTGGTCATCATCTGTAGTAGCTCCAAGCCTGTGCAGGAAGAGTGACTACCAGTCACAGAGCATGTTAAATTTGAAGTTGTTACAGCTTGTGTGTTCAGGTTCTGTGTGAGCTGAAGGATGGAGGATAGTTGCAGTGAAGAAAAGATAGTCAGGTCTTGATGTGGTATTGGGAACTCAAAGTCTGTTTAGCTCTATTTGATGCAATTGAACAGTTATTTTTAGATATGAACTCTGTCACTATGAGTCTTAACAAATTCATAAAGAACTTTCATCTTGCTCTTTTTTTTTCCCCAGAGGATACTGGAGTTTAAGTTCCATAGCGAGGGAGGGGAATAAGACAAGGGCTTAGTTTTTATCTGTCTGGTGACTGCCCAGCTGCAGCAGTGCAAACTATGCCAAGTCCTGCTGCAGTGAATTACTCGTGCATACTACTTAAGCTAATGTGATTTAATCAGGTTCTTAACCCCAGTGTTTCTGTTGGAGCAATGAATTATAAATTATTTACCAGACTGAACTCCTCCAAGGGAAGGGTAGTTTACAGTGGAAGTGCAGGAAAACACCAAATACACTGATAGATAGACTGGAAGCAATACCACTGGAATCCAGTGTACAAAGTGTTCCTGATCTAAAATTAAACTTTTCCTTCACTTAGTCATTGCTTTTGTCTTAAAAGCTTCTCTTTGTGCTTCTTTAAGCTTTTTTCAGTTCTCTACTAGCAAAAATCTTTGCTTGTCTATGGGGAAAACTGTTGCTTAAGCAAGATCTCAGGTTCCAGGATTGGAGCCATCATCCCTTCAATGCACCGACACGTAGTTCTGCTTTCTGTTCAGTAACTGATACAGGCTCTTGAGCACAGACAGCTACTGTGAGAAAACTTGTGTGCATGACATGCTCTTAATGCATAAATGCTGCACATCCTGGTGCAGCACTGACAAGCTAAACTGTCCTGGTTTTAAGCGTAAAGGATGTAGATTGACTTCCATCATTTTCAAGACAAAACCACTTTCTTTTTGGATAGTCTGACTTGTCTTAGTAAGAATTACTATCTGTTGTGCAATAGGCATGACTGAGCTGGATGACTTTCAGAAGTTTGCTTTGGCTGGACATGTGGACTTGAGAAGCACTCAGGATATTTACAAGCTCTAAGTGACTTTTTAGATTTGTATTCAAAAGGTAGGGCTAAATATTATGACTTGATTCAGCTATTCAGTGGTGAAGAGCTCAAATTTGCTCACTGGATTCGGAAGTGCCCTGCACATGGTAGTGATAACTCATTCTATAGGTGATCCAATTCTCATCACAGACATAGAGAAATAGATTTTTTTGTAGGGAGTGACTGTCACTTGAGGTGAAAGCCTAATTGCAGCTCAGACCAGTGGTCTTGCGTGTTTTGGGTCTTACATATTTCCTTAGTGTCCCTCAGCTGTCAAAGTGGAAACTATAGCAGGAGATGAGGTGAGGGTGGACAGTGGAGCAGGAATGCCCAACAATTACTTGCACATCCTTACTGGGGATGATTGGAGCTTTATGTAGTCACATGAGTAAGAGTTATGGGAAACTATTACTGCATTCTTGGTTTGTATTATCTTTAAAAAGATGTGTGCTTACAGAACTTTTAGCAGGTGTTCTTTGTTTGGGTACATTTGCTTCATATTTGGGTATATGTTTGCTTCAGAACAACATTGTTCAGGTCATCGTGGAAGATTTGTCCCATCCAGGGTAAAAGTGATGCTGGCTGATGTCCTTTATTTGATGTAGAAGGATTCTGCTCGTATTCTTTTCCACAGTCAGTAAAGAATATACCTCTTTACCCTGCTTCACATACCTCAGGAGGATACCTACCAGCGCCCTAATGGTAGGAACAGTCTTCAGTGTTTTCAGATGCTAGACTGTGAAGTGTTGTCATCATTGACCGAGGCTTGCAGTATTCACATGACCGTCCTTTAGGGAGTATGGCTTTTAGCCGTTAAAAGATGTGATGGGCTTCCCTAATAATAACAATGGCAGTGATACTTGAGTAAAATTTAACATTACCCTTTCTGAAGCCTTTGCTAGATTTTATAATAGTTTAAACCAGAAAATTTTAATACCAGACCGTGAGGCAGAATCACACTTGTCTTAGTGAAGATACCCAAAATGTTTTCTTCAACAGGGACCAGACTTTGAAGTGAATAATGGTGGGTTTAAAGCTGAACTTCAAGGAAATGCCTCAAGGTTCTCACTTTGCAGAATGAGTAGCCAGGGGCTGTCTCGTGAAGAGTAGGTCAAACTGAAGCACACTAATTGAGAAGAGACCTTGAAAAAGCTGTGTTTCTGCTTCAATACTCTGGAAATACATCTGAATTTGGATTAATTAAATCAAGTTAGGAACTTAGCTGTGCTGCAGTCACATCTCTTGTGACACTTAATCAGTCTCTTACAATGGACTGTACTCTGTTGGCAGATGGACTCGGAGCATACTCAACATCAAAGTGCTTAAGTGTCAGCTATGTGGACATGTAATTTGTGACAATGTGTGGGCATTGTCTGGTGTAGAGCAAGCAAGCAACAGTGGAATCAAGAGCCTGTAGTTTACTTCTCTGTTGTTCAAGGTCACAGAAATTGATGGAGCTACAACTTGCATGTTTATTGTGCTAAAACGTTGTGTGTTACATATGAAAGGTCCACGAGTTTTCTTGGTATGAAAACTTCTTTCCTTACTGACACAGAAACCTGTAATAGCCGCCTACCTGGTAGATTTGTTTTCAGAACTCTGTGTGCAACATGATCTGATGACGTTGTGCCTAAACTTTGATTCTGTTTTGGACTGAATGGCACCTGCTGAAGTTTACTGTTGTGTATGAAGTATTTCCCCCTGAAGTGAGGTGTTAGCTGAATGGCTCTCAATTCTGCTGAGAAACACTTAGGGGAATGAGTAAATATCTTTTTATGCATTCGTACCTTTGGCTTAGATTACATTACTGAAACTTGACTCTGTTGAGATTAGCAGTTACTGAGCTGAATAGCTCTTCATTAGTCTGCTCAACAGAAAATAAACAATTCCTGAGGCATTCTTGGGCACAGTCCCACTTAAAGGTATCTCTGTTACATACCCAATTTACGATTTAGTGAGTAGCTGTAACAAGCCATGATCAGCCAGCTCAAACACGCTAAAACAGTGTTTGTGATGCCATCGTGGCACTTCTTGCCCAAGGGATTTGGCCTATTGTATGAAGCTCCTGGTGGTACTTGTCAAAGGAGCATAATGACTCAGTGATGCTGGTGGTAGATTCTGTCTTGTCTCCTTGAGGGCAGTCATTTTTCACTTGCAGTGCACTGAAAAGTGGTATAGGTTAATCCTTTGAGAAGCTTCAGTGAAGCTGATACAGTTCCTGTGCTTGAAAGGCATCACTTTGGGGCATAAAGCAGGTGCTCAGGCTTGTCACAGTTACTGTTATATAAAATGCACCTTACAGATGTACCAAACCAGGGTGTGCTGCATGGGTGAATCTGGTTTACTGTGGACCAATGAAACAGTGATGTTTGTTCACTGCCACCTCCGCCTGCTAACTGAAATTGAGATGGAATGGAAACAAAGTTAACTCAAAAGGATGAAAATGAGATACAGCTTTCTTGTAGGGGAGTCTGTTTGGCACCTCAAAATTACTCCAGGTTATATTTAGAGTACTACTTCGATTTTATTGTTGTGTGGTTGAGCACAAGTTACGTTTTTAGAGCTGGACATACAGCTGGAAAGGGCCTGCATTACAATCGCTGCCTTTGTTGTTGAGCCTAATGGCATGACGTTTTGGGCAAGGAGAGATGAAATGACTGTTGATTTTAACACATCTTTCTTACCTTTCACAGGTAATTGATTCTTTCTGTACTACCCACTGATGCTGAACATTGTAGTTCTGCCACTTAAGTTTTGAACATCAAATTTACCAGCCTTGCTAAAACTGGAATAGTGATGCTACTGCTGGTGTAGTCTTATCATGTTACTGAAACCAGGTTAAGCAATGCATAAGTTAAAACTCCTTTTGGTTTGCATCAATATTACAACTTCAGAATATCTTTAGGACCTGAATACTGACAGTTGTGTGGTTCTTTGCCTGTGGAACAAAGAGACTCAGAAGATAAGTCGTAGTTCAGTGGTGTACACTCTAGTCAGAGAAACTTGTCAGTCTTGCATTTCCATCTGGAGGAGGTTTTAGACACAGAGGCTTGAGTTAGACCTTCAACATGGGAAGGATAATAAAACACTCTTTTTTTTTGTCTTTCCAGCTCCAAAATTTGGGCATTAATCCAGCAAACATTGGATTCAGCACCCTAACAATGGAATCTGACAAGTTTATCTGCATAAGGGAGAAAGTAGGAGAGCAGGCACAAGTAGTGATAATTGACATGAGCGATCCAACAACACCCATCAGACGTCCAATTTCTGCAGAAAGTGCCATCATGAATCCAGCCTCTAAAGTAATAGCACTAAAAGGTGAGTAACCCTTTACCTTTATGATTGCAGTATGAAAACTACTGTTTAGCTGTATTGCTACTTATTAATGCTTTTAAACTTTATGTAAAGTTTCTAAGAAGAATATGTATGAGGATAAGAATTCTTGCCTGAACTTGCATGCTGTATTTTTGGCAGTAGATCTTTCAGTAATCTTTGGATGATTTGCCTCCAAGTGGGTGTGAGATGCTTGGACCTGGCACTGCAGCCTCCTATCCTCACTGAGGACCAGGTCAGCATCTGGTATACTTTCCCTTTAAACAGGTATTGTAAACATAATGGACGCTTGTATAGATGAATAATAGTGTAAAGCCATATTTTCTGCCCTGTGCTGGCCCTTCCTTGTAACTCTGAAGGTTTTTGCTAGATAGTGGGAAAAATATCGTTGGGATGGCCAGTAAGTGTAAAAGTCTAAACATAACAAAGATGTTAAGTTTGACAATCATGAGGTCTCGCAGCTAGAAGACCTCTGCTTGCTGCTACCTGTGGTGTTGTTACTGCCTTTAAGTAGCACTCTGAGCTCAAAGAAGTAATTTTTAATTCATGTCTGGCTCTTTTCTCAAATGACCAGCATCTGGTATTTAATCTCAATAACTGTTACTGACTATGTACTTTTCTTCCTGCATCTTATCTAAACAGATGGTGAGTGAACTTTGTCCTGACATTGTATGTTTGGTAGTACAGAATGGTCCAATCTCATAAAAAGTACTGAACTTTGAGGTAGCCATTTGACAGTTCACTTCATGGCCAGATGGGGGAATCATAATCCTCAACTGGCATTACAGTGATCATGTTCTCCATTGGCTCGTTTCTAGCCATTTGGCTGTTTTGACTATTGACTGTACCGAGTGAAGGAGGAGAGTGTGCTTTTAATGTTTGTGTGTATATGTGATGGAAGTACAGTTGATAGACAAAATGAAGTTGCAATATTTTTATGAGAGACCTCTGCTAGCATGTCCTGTGTGCTATTCATTTCTGCCTAAATGTGTTTTTATTGTGAAAAATCATGGTGAAATTACTTGGGGGTCCAAGAAACTGTCCTCAGAACTGGTGCAAAACCTTTAACTTATTTTCTTTGATCTCAGGGTTATACTGACATCAGGTGAGGACTGACATGAATGTTTGACTTCAGCTGAATCTGTGATTCAGCTGAGATAGTTACACATCTTGCAAAGGACTGCCTTACCCTGGGTATGGGTAAAGGTAATAATGAAAAAAAAATCAGATCTGTTAAGAGTTTACTGTCCTTTATCTTGGACCCCTTTAAACAAACTGTATTGGCAAGAAAAGTGCCTTCTCTACACTAGCAGAGCTTCATCCACCTCTTACAAGGAAACTAATCTGGTTTTAAAATTAATATACTAACTAAATGGATTATCATCAGCTTCAAAGACTATAGCTTTATTCTTGCCAGTTAAGACTTGCTCAAAAGGAGTATTGTTCTGTCCATTCAGAGTGAATAAATCTGTCCTCTGAATCGACAGGGCTGAGTTAATGATGTCATGTTGACAACCAAAGTTGTGTTGTCAAGTGTTTCAAACTTAATGATCTCTTCCGTAAATAATCTAGTGATCAGAAGGTTGGGTAGAAAAGAGGGTTACTAGAGCTGCCTAACCGACACATTATCCATGATAACTGGAAGACATGGTTTAAGTCAGCCTGTCACTGCAGACTTTGCCCTGCTGATCGAGTGAGGCTTCAGTAGTCAAAGTGGTTCTGTATTGTGACTCAGTGTGCCATGAGGGGGAGTTGCTCGTAATCCCAGGATTATTGAGCAATAAATGTAGACACCCACCCTCAGAAAAAGAAATGAAATGGTTCTTGATTTAACTGATGTCCAGTATGCACAGTTTCATTTCTGGATTGCATGTGGCATTCTCCTGGTGTACCAACATTTATGCATTGTCCTTGTGTTCTTGGTCCTCTTGCACTGCTCTGTACTGGGAGTACTCAGCAGTGGGTGTAAGTGGAGAATGCAGCATTCGAGGGTGCTTCCATTCTTTGTGGAATGGAGAAATGTCATGCTCCAGTCAACTGAAATGTAAATTCTTGTCCTGATGTTCAAAAATCGAATCTGCTTACTTGGTTACACCTGTATAGTCTAAATAAACTCACCAGTTTGGTAGTTTGATCAGAAAAACCTTCAGTCTTTTTGTCTCGAATCTTGGGCTAATAAAGTGTTCAGGTAGACATAAGACTCAAGTGCACACTTGCACTCACTATGACTGTATGGCAGGTCCTGCTTTCTCAATCCAAGTAACAGAATTTTTTTGTAGTTTAACTACAGTTTAGGGTTGTGAAGTTTGAATATATGTTGCCACACTGAGGGAGTTGTAAGGCTGTGGTTTCTGCAGCTCCCAACATCCAGGGCTAAACTGCCTAGTGAAGCTTGTAGAAGCCACTTCCAACTGTGACACAGCAGTCAAATTTATTCTAGGAGAGAGACAAGCATGGGCTTTTAGCTGTTTGTTGGTTTCTTCTATGTTCTTAAAACTAGGAAAGACATCCTGCTTCCTCTTTAGGAAGACTGTCCTTAAGAGCAGTTTCTGAATGCACAACAATGAATATTGTTGTTTAGATTGTGACTAGAGCCTTTCCAGAACTACTTGTCTCCTGGCTGCATATGAGGCTGCACACTGTGGAAGTTCAAAATCCATCTCTCGATAGCATCAGACCATTGCTGGACAAATTTTTGTTCAATACAGTAAATATGCTGTTTCCAGCTATCAGTGTACAGGCCTGGGCTTACTGCATGTCTAACACAGTAAGTGCATGTGCAGAGCTCATTAGCAGGCTGCTCTTGGTCCCAGGAAAGGTAGCAAGCTCTCCTAGGATGTAGGTGATCAGGTTGACAGTTCTCAATGCAGTTAAACCAGGCAGCAAATGCTGCATATGATAGCTCTTAAGTCTTGTGTTGTCTCTTGGCACTGCATTAAACTAACACGATCAATTTATGTATAAATTATGATAAAACATTATAGAGCAGCTTGAGATACATATTAACTTGGGATTAGTAACTCCTGAATAGGATTTCTCCATGGCCTGCAGCCTTTATCTATCAGCGAACATCTCCCAGTTTGGCAGTCACAAGTGTTACTAACAGGAAATACTTCTGAAATGGGGATAGAAATAATGGCATTACAAGCCAGTACTCCAACAGTCTGAGTGGGTGTCTTGTGAAGAGAAAAGAATATTTCTGGAGCTGAGTTGTCTCGTCTGCAGTAAAATAAAACATCACTTTGACTTTGTGAAAGGAATGGATTCTCTTATTCTTTATTGTTTGGTTCAATTAGCATTGGTTTTAAGTCTACTTAGCAGAGTAGGGCTTCTGGTTGTTTGAAAGGACTGCTAAAATCAAGCCTAAACCTGCAGTATAGTTCGCTAAATCCTGAAGAAGTAATCTTAACTGGAACTAAAGCTCCAAACCTTCCTATAGTCTTTCTGAACTTTTGACTGTCCTCTTCAGTAGGTACTTGTTGTACAAAGCCCATCTAGTTCAGTGTGCAGTTCATCCAACAGGAAAACAAAATGGGAGCTGTGACCTTTGGCTGTCTCAAGCTGTTTCAAGTCTCGTGCTGTTTGACTCAGTCCAGGTCATCTACAGCACCTACTAAATTGACATAAACTGGAACCGTTCTTTCTGTTAATTATACTGAGTGACATCTACTAGACATCTGTAACTTGGCATACCAGTGCTGCCAACTAAACAAGAGTTTACACAAGCTCTGTAGCTTAGACTGTCTTTTTACTACAGCTTATAGTTAAAGTGTCTGTGCTTGTCAGTTGTTGGAATGTCTGTGTGAGTGTCCATAAGGAGATTTTTTTGGTTTTGGGATGGCACAAGTGTTGGGGGTGGAGAGGGGATTGTGTTAAGAGTCAAGTGTCAAAGGAGACTGAGATGTGATAGGACACTAACCCTGTCCGTGACACCACTGGAACAGTGGGTTAAACTGGGTGCTTGTAAATGGGCAAACTACAGGATGGCCATTGTGGTAATTGATCTGTGATGTTTCTTGGATTTTATCATACTAGCCGGGAAAACACTTCAGATCTTTAACATTGAGATGAAAAGTAAAATGAAAGCCCACACAATGGCAGAGGAAGTGATCTTCTGGAAATGGATATCTGTAAATACAGTTGCCTTGGTGACAGAGACAGCAGTGTACCACTGGAGCATGGAGGGAGAATCACAACCCCAAAAGATGTTTGATAGACATGCTAGTCTTGCAGGCTGCCAAATCATCAATTACAGAACAGATGAACACCAAAAATGGCTGCTGCTGATAGGAATTTCAGCACAGGTAAGTTCCCTGGCAGCAACATGTCATGGAGATAATTGGGAGAGCTCTGGCCCCACTTCACTTAATAGCTGCTGTAGTTTAACTTTGGTTTCTGTAAATAAAAAATTCAAAACTGTCTTTTGTGTAGGAATAGCCTGACTTTTTTTTCGGTTCGAGTGTTGGAGGAGGGGATGAGAGGCATTTGCTGCTTTTTAGTTACTGTCCCAAGGGTCTTGCTACAAACATTTGAAATCTTATCTCTGAAAGCTGACCTTTCTTTTTTCTAGCAAAATCGTGTGGTTGGTGCAATGCAGCTGTACTCGGTTGATAGAAAAGTCTCCCAACCTATAGAGGGCCATGCAGCAGCTTTTGCGGAATTCAAAATAGAGGGAAATGCCAAACCTTCTACCCTCTTCTGTTTTGCTGTGAGGAGTCCTGCAGGAGGCAAGGTAAAGTCTACAGCTGTGTTCCTGTAGTGCCATATGTAGGTTGTTTGCATCAAGCTGAATGTGGAATTTGGTGGCATTGAATATGCTACAACTACTGAACCGTCTGCAGGGCTGAGGTAACACCACAGTGAGTGCCTTCGCCTTTCTAGTCTTGTCCTGCAAAACTGATCATTTGACAAGTCTGACTCAAAATATCTTGAATGGGTTGTCTCGAACAGGAATAGTTGGCTTTCATAGAAAGCGTGGGTTTTTTTGGCTTTTTATTCTTCTCCCAGGTTTTAATTTATCAAGTTCCAGAAAACTTAACATCCTGAATATGTGGAGCACAGCTCCCCAGACTGTGTTGGCCTTATGTGGCAGATGAATTCAGTAGCATATCTGAGAAAAGGAACTTCTTTCACGTGGCTGTACTTGCAGGCAATCTTGTGACATGAACTCTTTTCTTCCTAGCTGCACATAATCGAAGTAGGTCAGCCAGCTACTGGAAATCAGCCATTTGTTAAGAAAGCTGTTGATGTGTTTTTCCCACCTGAGGCACAAACAGACTTTCCTGTGGCAATGCAGGTAAATGTTTGACCCCCCCCCCAAAAAAAAAAAAAAAAAAAAAAGAGCTTTATAGCTTGGCAAGGAGCTGACAGCTGTTGTAAAGATTGCTTTCTATAGTGCTTTGCTGTCATTCTTCCTAGTTGTGGGAGGGGTGTTAATAGGTTTGTGAGAGGTACCATGGACATTAAAACAGTAGCTTAAATATATAGACTCTTCCTGTATTTTAAGAAATAATAAACTAAAAGCCCCAACAAAACTTCTACAAAAAGAACCTAAACCAGTGAGACAGACCCCAAAAAAAGACCTTGACAGTGTCTTCAGGGAGAATGTATCCAGCATCACTTTTGCTCTTCAGCTTCCTACTAATGTTCCAAGTTTTAGATAAGAATATTAGCTTACCGCCTGTAGTAGCAGCACAGAAAAGACAAATTGGGGCATTAGTGGGAGGTTCTTTAGGAAAGAACAGAGCTGGTTGCTATCACAGACCAAATTTCACTTAGCATGTCTCTAGGACTAGAAATTCTGTCATAAAATCAGACTATGTCAGCATAAGACTTTTAAGACTGTTGACAAGTCTAATAGCCCAGCTTCATAAATAGACCAAGAGATGCCCATAACTAAGGTGCATGCATGGCATGATTCATGTGGCTCTATACCTCAGCTTAAGGCTTTATTTAACAAAACATCCAAAGATTTGTTCCAAAGGGAGAGTACTTCTGTGTCTGAAGACCATTTTGGCTTTAAAGCCTCCCCAGTTTCAGTGACTTGACAAATAAACTGAGAGTACTCAGTAGATGAGCTTGGTTTAGATTCTGCTGGTGCTTTGGGTAAGGCTTTGTTGGAAGAGAATGGGATTATCTCATTAGTATTTCTGAACAGAAACTTGTACTGACATATCTAGACTAGAATGCTAATTATGCCCAAACTTCTTTCCTTAGCTTGGCTTATTAGGATGAGGAGTATGTTCTTTGGTGCAGATGAATTTTAATTTCTCTTCAACCTCTCTGTTCACCGGAGCTATGCCTGCAAATGGCCAGCAAAGCTGTTCATTGCTTTTGAGTCTGAAAGGAAGAAGCCTGAAGCTATATTTGTTCTTAGTGTCAGTACAAAGGCATGTCACTGCAGTGCTTTTTTGTGACTAGGCTAAAGGCAGCTGTCTAAGCGTTGCAGTCTTGCTAGTTTTGACTAATAAAACCCTGTATTTTGGCAGATTGGAGTTAAACATGGTGTTATTTATCTGATCACGAAGTATGGATATATTCACATGTATGACTTGGAGTCTGGAGTGTGCATCTACATGAACCGTATTAGTGCCGATACTATCTTTGTCACAGCTCCTCACGAACCTACCTCAGGCATTATTGGTGTGAACAAAAAAGGACAGGTAACAAATCCACCTAGATGTTTCTGAGTCTTCTAAAGTTCAAATGGAATGTAAACAAACCTCATGAGTGACTTGATGCAACAAATGTCACAGAAGGGAGCAAGTGACTATTTGATTAATCAGTTTTTTATCTCTTGTAGTACTGAACTAACTAGGAGAAAAACTTGGTTTTTTAGTAATCTACTCCTTCACTGATGAGCTGCGTAGCTGTTTTGTTGTTGCATTTCATAGTGGTTGTGGAAAGGACAGTACTCCTCAATACGCCTCTTGTCCTTTCAGGTGCTTTCTGTATGTGTTGAGGAAGACAACATAGTGAACTATGCTACCAATGTTCTCCAGAATCCTGACTTGGGACTGCGAATGGCTATACGTAGTAACCTAGCTGGGGCAGAGGAATTATTTGCCAGAAAGTTTAACACACTGTTTGCTCAAGGGAACTATGCAGATGCTGCTAAAGTAGCTGCATCTGCACCAAAGGTAGGTAACTCCAAAGGTAAAGTTTAGAAATCATGGAAATTTGCCTAAGATTAGTGGATTGCTTAGCTCACTTGCATTTCAGAGCTTGACATTCAAAACATAAATGCAATGTTAGTTCTCTGCAGTTTGGTAGGGGTTCTGACTAATACGTTTTCCTGTATCCCGCAAAGGAGTAGCTGCTATCCATTTCTAACCAGACTGGACTTTGTGGCCACTGACTTCTTGCTAGAAAGTTTGATGGTCTCTATCCTGAAGGTTTAACAGTAGATGCTTCAGTTTATCCTTAAGACTTCCTTTTTTTTACAAATGCTATTTAGTCTTCACTAATTAAACATTGCTTCTCTCTCTTGTGCCTGTTCAGGGAATTCTGCGTACCAGTGATACAATTAGGAAGTTCCAGAGTGTACCAGCTCAGCCTGGGCAGGCCTCTCCCCTGCTCCAGTACTTTGGAATATTGCTTGACCAGGGGCAGCTGAACAAGTTTGAGTCTCTGGAGCTCTGTCGCCCTGTCCTGCAGCAGGGCCGCAAACAGCTTCTGGAGAAGTGGCTGAAGGAAGACAAGGTAGGCTCGATCATGACACCAGCCTCTTTCTGTGGCCTTGTGAGTGTGAACAATACTTTTGTTGATGCTACATCTCTGAATTCTTCTGCTTGACAAAATACCACTTCTGACTTCAGCTGGAGTGCTCAGAGGAGCTGGGAGACTTGGTGAAGACGGCAGACCCAACCCTTGCACTCAGCGTCTACCTTCGAGCTAATGTGCCAAACAAAGTGATTCAGTGCTTTGCTGAAACTGGTCAATTCCAGAAAATTGTGCTGTATGCTAAGAAGGTAAATCTTTTATCACAAATTGCAGGCTCTGTTATTTGTTTAATGTATCCGTTGTGCAAATCGTAGTGTATTAGTACAGCCTAACAAGTCTGCAAAAAATCCAGAATTTTATGAAGTATTAATTTAATGGACTGACTTAAGCTTGTTCTAGAGAATAAAGATAAGATACTTCCTAAATTCCTCAAACTTTATTTTGTAATCCATAAAAAAAGAAAAATTGTCCACGTTTAAGTTTAGGGCTTGATAAATAGGGCTTTAGGACTGTTGAAAAATTTGTTCCAGGCAGTTTTCTTACATAGCCGAGGAATTGCCCTGGCACAAGTTCAGTTACTAAGTAGGTGAATACTGAACTTCTGTGTCAACAGATAAGAAATGTTTTTGTCTGAGAAACGCTGTGAGATGGGGGATGGGCACTGCAAGCTCACAGCTGTTTGTAGTCCCTATGCTAAAGAATCTGAAGGCTCAACGGAGGTGTGACGTTTCCTAAATACACATGACTGTTTCTGAAATCTTCAGGTTGGCTATACCCCAGACTGGATCTTCCTACTGAGAAGTGTGATGAGAGTCAGTCCAGAACAAGGGCTGCAGTTCTCTCAGATGCTGGTTCAGGATGAGGAGCCACTGGCTAATATTAACCAGGTAAGTCCTACAACAAGAGTCCTGGTCTCTCACTAGACAGAGGGAATAGCCTACTACCATTCTGGGGACTGGGTAAGGCTGGTTCATATCTCTTGTCATCTTGATTAGAGGAGTGACTAAATAGTCTAGTCAAGTTTGGTTATCATTGAGTTCTTTGGAGGCAAGTGTGTTCTCAAGTTCTTGTGGAAACTTTCTGGTTTATTCATAGTAAACCTGCCACAATCTTTGTCTAAGCAACAGAGTGTTACTATCCTACTGTTGGCTTTAATGGAGCATACATCTCCCCATGCAGAGAATTTATGGGAGGATGAACAGATAAACCTAAGTTCAGTTCTGGCTGCCATTGGCCACTTCTTGTTAAATGAATGGAGAAATAAGGGAACATTTTGCATTATTAAATAACTAGAGCTACATGGAAAAAATCTTGGCTTTTCTTCTAGCAGCTATCCCAACAAGAGAGAAGGGATGAGCTTTGCATGCTGTGTTAGAACTAAATAAGAGGGGGTGGTAAAGTCTGGCATAATAGCTCAGAGTAATGCACTTCTTCCGTTCTAGAGAAAAAGGAAATGTGAAACTTGTCTCTACTACTATGATAGTAATACTATGGAAACACGGGAATGCAGCATGCTAGGTGCTGTGATAGCCTGTTGTCTCACTTTGAGACAAGTTAGAATTTCGGCATAAAGTGGAGAATAGGGGATACAGTATCACAATATCACCCCAGGAAACCTGTCTGGTCAGGCTTTTTGTATGCACAGAAAAAGGTGCATGTGTACCTTTTGTACATATAGGCCCCTCTTCTCTAACTTGACCAATCTCAACAGATTGTGGATGTGTTCATGGAGCACAGTCTTCTGCAGCAGTGCACATCCTTTTTGTTGGATGCCCTGAAAAACAACCGCCCTGCAGAAGGCCACCTTCAGACCCGTCTCCTGGAAATGAATTTGATTCATGCCCCGCAGGTACAACCCAGTTCCTTCAAAAAGGGAGAGACAGTACTGGACTTGTACAGGAATAGGATGTCTGATATTGTTATCTCTAAGTCGTTTAGTAACATGAAAGTCTACTCAGTCACTGCTGTGACTTCTCAATAACTTGTAGGCTAAGCTGCTGTGATTCTCTTGACAGTCTGAATATGAAATGTGACTTCCTAGGTTGCAGATGCCATTCTCGGGAACCAAATGTTTACACACTATGATCGTGCTCATGTTGCCCAGCTGTGTGAAAAGGCAGGCTTGCTCCAGAGAGCTTTGGAACACTACACAGATCTCTATGATATTAAACGTGCAGTTGTTCATACTCACCTCCTGAATCCTGAGGTAAGTGTTGTTCAGAGTAAGAAAGTGATGTGAAGAGTCTTTAGCACTTCTGCAGCTGCCATAAGATGGATTGTAGGTACTGAAGTAGCACAGGTAGCTGTGATTCAAGAACATTTGTCCAGTTAACAATTAAATTGTAATCTGTACTTTCAGTGGCTTAAATCTGACCTCAGTTTCCCAGGTGTGCATTTCAAATACTATTTCCAAACTGCACTTTTGTAATTGTAAATTTACAATTAGTGAGTGTTTCTTTATGTCTTTGTTCTTAGTTCATGGAAGACTTCTCTCTAGTAGCTGGGGTAGAAACTGTCTTGTTGCCACATCTTAGAAATCAGTCAAATCCTGTATGAGTTACTGAGTAAAATTTCTGTCTCTTTGCAGTGGCTTGTGAACTTCTTTGGCTCTCTCTCAGTTGAAGACTCTGTGGAGTGTTTGCGTGCCATGCTGTCAGCCAACATTAGGCAAAACCTACAACTCTGTGTGCAAGTTGCTTCTAAATACCATGAACAGCTTGGCACCCAGTCTCTTGTGGAGCTTTTTGAATCTTTCAAAAGCTATGAAGGTATAGTATTAGAGGGAAGCAGCTTCCTTGGAAGCACTGACTGATTGAAGCTAATAGTAAGGATTGTAGTTTTTATGGGAGAGGTACTTGTGACATGGCTGGATCTTAGGGTACATTTATGAAAGTGAGCTCACTATGGTGAGTTTTAGGGGTAGTTTCATTCTAGATAGTTTCTTAACTCTCTTGAGTAAAGATCAGAAAGAAAGATGAAACCTGAGAGAAGTTTCTGATTCTCCCTGCAGTTGAATGAAAGCTATTCTCAGCAAGGCTGAACTAAGTCACAAGCTGAAGCCCATACAACCTTGACTTGCTTCACTTCTAACAATGTTAAACACATGTGACTCTTTCCAGGACTGTTCTATTTCTTGGGTTCCATTGTAAACTTTAGCCAGGATCCAGATGTTCATTTCAAGTACATCCAGGCAGCTTGCAAGACTGGTCAGATAAAGGAAGTGGAAAGAATCTGCCGTGAAAGTAACTGCTATAACCCAGAACGAGTGAAGAACTTTTTGAAGGTAAATATTCTGCCCAGGGGATTGAAGGGTTTTCTGTATATTTTGCTTAGCAGCAGAACTACAGCTTTCTAATGGAAGGAAACAGCAAGAAGGTTTAGTTGGCATGGCTCTGAATAATCTTTTGTTGCTTTTTTCTCTTTCGCACAAAATACAGGAGGCGAAGCTCACAGATCAGCTTCCTCTGATCATTGTCTGCGATCGGTTTGACTTTGTTCATGACCTGGTGCTCTATTTGTATCGCAATAATCTGCAGAAGTATATTGAGATCTATGTACAGAAGGTAAGGACTGCTCTTTACTTCATTTTAAGGTATTAGTTAGCAGACTACAGCATCATCGTTGTCTCTTTTTTTGCTCACTGTCCCAGTGCAGAGGCTCTTCATTAGGCCTTCTGTCTATCACAAAAACATTATTCCTGGAATGTATGTACAAATGTTAGTTACTCAAAGTTCTCTGCTCTGAAGCATAATTGAAACTGTTAACTAGATCTTCCCCATGTGGAAGACTGAGGGTGCATTATTAGTAATGCTAATAACTAATTTTAATGATGGTGCCTTATTCTAGGTGAATCCTAGCCGTATACCAGCAGTGGTTGGAGGGCTTCTTGATGTAGATTGTTCTGAAGATGTCATCAAGAACTTAATCATGGTGGTTAGAGGGCAGTTCTCCACTGATGAGCTGGTGGCTGAAGTGGAAAAGAGAAATCGGTAATGAAAATGCATCTGTAGGCACCGGTGTTGGGCTTCCCTGACCCTGCTATACACAAATTGAACTGCATGCAGTTTTGCATGATAAAGCACTAATATTGTTTTGTGTTTCTTTATAGAAAAGCAGTTCGAATTTGCTAGCTGGTCTTTTGATTGTTTGGGTTGTGTCGGAATGCCTGACAGCACTGCGTGATGTATAATACGGCTTTTGAGCACTCCCATACAGCCAGCCATGGGATGTGCCTTTGGAGTAAATTTGGATCAAACTGTCTTGACAGTCTAGCTGCAGGCACACAGCAGCTTCTGTAATTAGTTTCTAACTACCTGTTAAATGAACAAATGGCTTTAAGCATGATTTGCCAGCTAATACAACAGGACTTGAGGGATTGTAAGACTAGGGGTATCTGCAACCTTCCTGGATGTTAAACTGCCAATCTGGCTTCTGCTCATTTAAGACTCATTAGAAAAGAACTGACTGGTCTGTGTTTGCTTTTAAGTTTGATCAGCAGTCTTGCTTGAAGGGAAGGCCTGAGTGGTAGGTGTCAGACTGACTTATAAACCTAAAATGTTTGCTTCTTCAAAGGCTTAAGTTGCTGTTGCCATGGCTTGAATCAAGGATTCATGAAGGCTGTGAAGAACCTGCAACTCACAATGCTTTGGCCAAAATCTACATTGACAGTAATAATAATCCAGAGCGTTTCCTTCGTGAGAATCCTTACTATGACAGCCGTGTAGTTGGCAAATACTGTGAAAAGAGAGATCCTCATCTGGCCTGCGTTGCTTATGAGAGGGGGCAGTGTGATCTGGAACTCATAAAGGTTAGCAAAACTGCGTTTATAAACATGCGTAAAAGAACTGCTTGCTGCCTGAAGTGGAAGCCTGTCTGGCTGTTAGTCTAACACTTGCAGAATCCTGTCTTGCAGTCACACTCAGGAGTTGAGGCAGGTGGGATTCTTCTGTGTGGAGACAGTAATTTTTATGCTGATGAGAAGAATTTATGCTATATATCCAAACTGGATTTGTATAACTGGAGCTTTGAAGTACCATCCATGTCTTTCATCCACTGATTCTGCTTGAAATTCATTTGTTTATTAGGCCCAGGTAATGAATATGCCTACCATTAAAGCTTTGTTAATTTGATTTTTTTTTGAGCCTTGAAGACTCAACAGGAGGAACAGGCTGTCCTCTAGCCTGACCCTACAGTGAAAGAAAAGTTTCACTGAAACTAAAACAGGACTTGTAACTTGCCTTTGTTGTGATTGACCCATAGACTTGCTCCAGTACTTAGGCAGAAATGAGGAAAATAAATATTGACAGTCTTAACTACAAGGACTTAACTCCAGTAGCATTCCTCTCCTATCTTTAAGCCTGTTGTTCTTAGAACATCCCTCAGAATTTTAAGGGCAAGTGAAATTCTCAGGGTTCTCAAACACTTTCTAGTCTCAATCTAGTCTAGAAAACCAGAGGTTAATGTCAGATGAAGCCAAGAGTGCTTATGGCTGCTGATAAAAACTTTCTCCTCCTGCCTGCGCTTCCATACTGGTATATGCAGAGAACCTCAGCTGTGAGCATTAGAGTAGTAGTGTAATCCAGGCTTGCTACTGAAAGTGGATGACTTTCTGGCTTGAAGTGATTAAGTTTTAAGTAATAGTTCCAGTGTAGCTATTAAAAAAGAGCGGGCTACATTTGTCTCCTTTATTTCAGGATATGAAAGTGGCTTTGAGTTATTGTTTGCTAGGAGTCTGCTGGGATAAACTTTACCATTCTAGTTAAGCATTAAAGCCTGTCTGTACCAGTTTCTTCCCAGAACTGATGTTCTGAGAAAGTGTTTCTGGTTATGGAGAAAGGATCTTCCTGTAAGAATTATTCTCAAGACATTGTTGTCTCCTAGAAGAAGGGTCAGCTCCTGCAACTGATAAATGTAAAGCATAAAGCAAAATTGTGCTGCTACTGATTTGCTTACAGCACAGTAATTGAGCTTCCATCGGCTTATTTGGATACTAGCAATGGGAACTGTTACTACAAGATGACTTAGGCCTTCAGATTTCTACTCTTCTGGCTGGAAGTTGAAGCTAGTGGTATGAATAGGATCCTGACTTGTAACTCTCCCATGGTGCACTTCTATAAGGAATTTCACATTTATTCTGTACCCTTAACACCTTAACAAGAGAATCCAAGCCACTTGCTATTCTGAACACTCATAAATGCTTGAAAAGCTAATGACACCAAATACATAACCTACTTCTAGCTTTAAACACCTGCACCACTCCTCAGTTCACTACTTAGCACTGCCCAGGCAAGTGGCTCCCTTTTCTAGATTTAAAACTTAAATTCTTCAGGCTTCTGCAGGTCTTCACTTCAACCAGAGGCAAATAGTTACTATGAAGGCACAGTCAGTGTTTGTGTGTTGGGCAAAACCAAGAGAAGCTATAGGAATTCTGCTGCAGACCTTCTCCATGAGCCTTCCAGATCAGAGGTTGGGTAAGAACTTGTCTGTGGCATTCAGCACTGGTCAGAAATTAGTTCTAGTCAGTCTTCTAGACTGTCTAGTTCACAGCTAGCTAAACCTGTCTTGTGGTACTGACCCTTAACAACAATGCTGATATTTGTGACTTCTCCTTCAGGTGTGCAATGAGAACTCCCTGTTTAAGAGCGAGGCTCGCTATCTGGTGCGCAGGAAGGACCCTGAGCTCTGGGCAAATGTACTGGAAGAAAACAACCCCTTCAGGCGGCAGCTTATTGATCAGGTACTGCAAAAAGGTTGGACTTCAGTGTGTGGAGACCTCAGGATGTCTCAGAAACGTTATGGAGCATTAAAGTAGCATTCTTCCCCCGCAAGGTCCTTTAAAGCCCCATCTCATCATATAGAAGTTCATAAGAATTGGAGTGGCAGGTATTAATTCTGACCTTCATGGTCAGAGGATTTAGCTACCAGTAAGATTTCTTTTTCTGTCCTGGAGAATGACCTTCCTCTAGTGAATTTGTTTTCCACACAGATGTAAGATGTGACTTTACTTCTCTGTAAAATACAGCTAATAGCTGTCTCTTGCTGTCTGTCAAAATACTCTCAAAATTCTAAAGCTTTAATTTGTAGTTCACTAGACAAATAACTTAACAAATGGACAAATAGTGAATTTGAGGAAAACACTTAATAGTTTCCTGCCTTTGAATCTAGGTTGTCCAAACGGCTTTATCAGAGACACAGGATCCAGAGGAAGTTTCTGTAACTGTGAAAGCCTTCATGACTGCTGATCTGCCAAATGAACTGATAGAGTTATTGGAAAAAATTGTCTTGGATAATTCTGTGTTCAGTGAACACAGGTAAGAGGAGGGCTTTATTCTCAAGTTTAGCCTCTGCAGTGCCTTTGTTTAGGTTGTGAATGATCTAGGTTTTCATGGGCCTCTTGGTTGCAAGACCTAAGCACTCTTCAGTGTTTATAAGTTGAAAAGCTAGAATTTAGAGTGCTTTGTGCTTGAAGAGCAGAGCTAGTTCACACTGTGCAATTTGCACTGATGTGTTGAGAGCAGAGAACAATAATATTGGTAAGCAATTTCTTTTTGAAGGTAAATGTCAGTGGTTCTCAATCTGGGGATGAAATGTTGTTTCTAGTGACAATAAGTGGGTTTATTTTTTCACATGTACAATCCATGTCACTTAAGCAGGTGTTGCTGTGCACTGCTTATAGCCTATGCCTTCTGTTAACCAAAGGAATCTCCAGAATCTGCTGATCCTGACTGCCATTAAGGCTGACCGCACCCGAGTGATGGAATACATCAATCGGCTGGATAACTATGATGCCCCAGATATTGCAAACATTGCCATCAGTAATGAGCTATATGAGGAAGCCTTTGCTATATTCAGAAAATTCGATGTCAATACTTCAGCAATTCAGGTGAGGTGTGGTTCCTGCATGATGGTGTAGAATACTTCCCTGGACAGAAATGGCTGTTCCTAGGAGCAGTTAGCTTCATATTGGTACCCAGAGCAGTGTATACACTTGAAGAAGGAGTTCTGTTAGAAGGGACAGCATTACAAACTTCAAATTTTAACTTGGAACTTCAATTTCAAACAGGTGCTGATTGAGCACATTGGCAACTTAGACCGTGCTTATGAATTTGCAGAGAGGTGTAATGAACCAGCAGTGTGGAGCCAGCTGGCCAGAGCACAGCTCCAGAAGGACTTGGTGAAGGAAGCCATTGACTCCTATATAAAGGCAGATGATCCATCTGCCTACATGGAAGTCGTTCAGGCAGCTAATAGAAATGGTAAGGCAAAGCATCTTCAGCTTCAGATTGCTTGCATATGAGCTAGGTTATTGCATTTACATTGAGCAGCAGGGACTATTGAGACTTACAAATTCTGTTTCATAGGAAATGGGAACACTTGGTACATGGAATGGATGAGTCAATGTTAAGTGAGATTCTGGTCAACAAGGTTGTCTGTTTTGCTACACCAAACATAGACCACTTTGTGGAGATAATTTGGACCATTATCTAAAATAGCACTAAGTATAATGTATTTATTTAGCTTTATGTGGCAGAATTGCTTGCCAGTTGGATTGCAGAAGAGTAGCAAGAAGTCCATTCCTACCTGACGGTTACTTGGTGTTGGCAGGGAATTCCATAACTCAAGTGCTTACTATCGTGGTAGAGGAGAGCCTTGAGCCTGCTAGTGAAAACTGTCCCTACGGTGGGCAAGGTAAACAATACAGAATGACTAAACACAGGATCTTACATCTCTCTGCTCTCTTCCAGATAATTGGGAGGACCTAGTCAAGTTTTTACAGATGGCCAGGAAGAAGGCTAGAGAGTCTTACGTAGAGACAGAACTTATTTTTGCTTTGGCAAAAACTAATCGTCTGTCAGAACTGGAGGAGTTTATTAGTGGCCCTAATAATGCCCATATACAACAGGTATGTCTTGATCCAGTTTGCAAGTGTAACTTGTTGCTTAGCTGACCCCTCATTCTTGCTGCTACGCTTGTTTACCTTGGACTGCTCATTCAGGTTGGTGATCGCTGTTACGAAGAGGGCATGTATGAAGCAGCAAAACTTCTCTATAACAACGTCTCCAACTTTGCTCGCCTGGCTTCTACCTTGGTGCACCTTGGGGAGTATCAGGCTGCAGTGGACAGTGGCCGCAAAGCCAATAGCACCAGGACTTGGAAGGAGGTAACTTAAACTTTTAGTAGATTTTAATTCTAGAACAAGTATTGTGGAAATGCCTATTTGAAACTGTTAGTAAACCTCAAATTTGGTAAAGGTTTGTCCTGTTAACTATTTGCTGACTGTCTTGACAGGTCTGCTTCGCCTGTGTGGATGGAAAAGAATTCCGCTTGGCACAGATCTGTGGCTTACACATAGTCATCCATGCTGATGAACTTGAGGAGTTGATCAGTTACTATCAGGTAACTTAATATTCAAGAAGACTTGCACTGCATACTTGTATCTGCTAATAAAGTGGTCACAGAAAAAAAACATACCCTGGGAGCTAATACTTAAACTCATTTCTCCTCTATCTTCATTTCTTAGTGGACACATGCATTTTTTCTGTAGTAAATAGAGGTAATAGTTTCCATTGTGCCTTCTTTTGTAATTCTCTTGCCTCGTTGGAATCAAAAATCTAAGCACTTTCAATGGAGAGGAAATCAAAGCATGTTGTATTTAGGTAAATATGTATTTTAGCAAGCTTTATTAATCCTTATTTTCCTAACATCCAGGATCGTGGCTACTTTGAAGAACTGATTGCCCTTTTGGAAGCTGCTTTGGGCCTAGAGCGTGCTCACATGGGAATGTTTACTGAACTTGCCATCTTATACTCCAAATTCAAGCCTCAGAAAATGAGGGAACATCTGGAGCTTTTCTGGTCTAGAGTTAATATTCCAAAGGTATGCAGTAAAGTAGCTGCAAGTGAAGGTGGGAAGCTGCCAGTGAATCAAACCTGGTGCATTTTTTTGTTTGTTTTATTAGGTGCTCAGAGCTGCAGAACAGGCTCATCTCTGGGCAGAACTTGTATTCCTCTATGACAAGTACGAGGAGTATGACAATGCAATAATTACTATGATGAATCATCCCACTGATGCCTGGAAAGAAGGCCAGTTTAAAGACATAATTGCCAAGGTAAGTAACTTGGTAACTGAAGCAAAATGCTGACAGCAACTTTCAAGACAGAAATGCACAACGGAGTTGCTGTTTAGAAAACAGTTTGCTTAAGCTGCTACTCAGTTTTTTACTGTACTTAAAACAACTTCAGTTTAGCACAAAGAATTAATCTGATCTTACACTCTTTCTTTTCTGCTGTGCAGCACATTCTGTTGAGTGGCAGCAGCTAACACAGAATGTTTTCAGAGGCTGTGCAGGGTCATAGGTCACAAGCAAGAGGCCTAACCTCCTTAACACCTTTGAGCTGACTGCTGTTTTAGTCTGAGGCTGTAACTGTTCTTCAAAGATTTCTGCATATGTTTCCAGCTGTTTCACTGTCAGAAATGGGGTGAGCAGTCCCATGAGTACAGCAGAGAATAGTGAATTGAGAAATAGTCTAAATAAGATTTAAGACTGAGTACTCTTACTGCTCTTGGGGGTTTCAAGGAAACAATTTAAAGACTTCTTAAGGCTACAGTCTTCACTGGCTTCAGAAGTTGAGAAATGGTTGTATTAACTGTAGAGGGCTGCCTGTGCCAGACCGCTTCAGTGAATGGATTAGAATTGGTTTGTAGTGTCCTGATAGCCTGTGATTTCACTGTCCAGAAGAAGATGGTACAAGAAGCAGTCAGCAGATTGAGTAAGAATTCTGCATAAGTGTAAGACTTCTGACCTCTAGAAGGAAACTGAAGCTGGTTTTTAGTAGGAGTCACATAAACTTTGTCCTGAGTTAAGTGGTCCGAACTAAGCGCCTTAATCTTACTTCTGTTTGAAGTACTAACTAGTGTCTGATCATGCAGGTGGCCAATGTGGAGCTGTACTACAAAGCCTTACAGTTCTACTTAGACTACAAACCTCTGCTGATCAATGATCTCCTGCTTGTATTATCTCCACGACTGGATCACACCAGGACAGTCAATTTTTTCTCAAAGGTGAGTTTGGGAGAGCATAGGTCAACAAAAGTCCTATTGCTCAAGTTAAGTTACTCCAGGCTCTGGCTGGAAGACAGAGTTAACATCTGTTGGGTAGCTTTGCCTCCAGTATAAAGGACCAAGAAGCAGCCCAGTCCTGGCTTGATACAGGAAATGCAGGAAGAGTTGTGTAACTGGCCTTGGAGACTGTTTTATTTTACTCCTGGCAGTACAAGATACCTTGTCTTAAAGATTTTAACAATAAGCACAAACTCTCATAATAACAAATGGGAACCTGTTTCAGGAGAATGCAGTGTCAGGGTTGCTATGCTTAATCTTGTATTGGAAACATCTTCTTTCCAGGTTAATCAGCTACTTCTAGTAAAGCCTTATCTGCGTTCAGTCCAGAACCACAACAACAAAGGAGTTAACGAAGCTCTAAACAACCTTTTAACAGAAGAGGAAGATTTTCAGGTGAGCCCCAGAAAACAGATTGCTAAGCCTTGAGGGATGGTCCTCTGACAAAAAAGCTGCTGACACAGTAATGTCCTTGAGTAGAAGATAACCCTTCTCCAATGCAACAGAGAGAGGGCGTGCAGTCAGGCCCTTAGCAGGCAGGAGTCTTGAGACATCAATGATTTGCAAAAAAGCAGGTGCCACAGATGTTTTTCTCAGAACAGACCCCACAAAGGTCAGTATCAGGTGTGTATTTAGTGGGCAGCACTTCAGCGAATAAATTTGCTTCTGGCCCCATTGGCTGCTATTTGAAGACATGCTTTGTCTCTTAATGGTAACTAGTTGTTCTGTCTGCAGCCGGTATGACCAAGTTAACATCTTGCTTTGTTAGAAAATATCCTTTGGAGAGGTGCATGAAACACTTAGGTAAATAAGGTGTAGCCATAGTATCAACATCCAGCCAGCAGAACTGAAACACTTGGCCACTATGCTTAGCTGCTTCTCTGCTCCTCACCTACTGCCATCTGGAAACATGCAACAACTGTCTCCCAAACAGGGTTTGAGAGCTTCCATTGACGCTTATGACAACTTTGATAACATAACGTTGGCTCAGCGTCTGGAAAAGCACGAACTAATTGAATTTAGGCGTATTGCAGCGTACTTGTACAAGGGTAACAACCGCTGGAAACAGAGTGTGGAGCTGTGCAAGAAAGACCGTCTGTATAAGGTGAGTTAATGACACTGCATAAATCTCCTGCATACTGAATGTTTGTTAGTTTCAAATCTGGAGTTTTAATTAGGAGTCCTTCACTTGAAGAAAAGACTCTTCAAGCAGAAGTGGTTGCAGTTTTAAATGCATGTCTTAAATCTAGTTTCATAATGTTGTCCTGTGTCTGGGGAATCTCAATCAGTGGCATCTGTACATGTATCAGTATGGAACCTTCTCCATAGAACTCAAGTCACAGGCTCTTGTAAGGGTACAGATGAAATGTGATTATGCTGGTATGCTCTTCAAGACTGTAGTGAGTCCTTACAGGCCACTTTGTGCAACAGTCTGTAGGAAACCTGTTGGATGATGTTAATAAAGTATCTGGCTTGCCTCAGAGTTGTTATGTGTAGTATCTTGCCTCCTACAGAGCATGCCTGGTGTTGTTATAACTTCATGATATGTCAAATACCCGGCTTATCTAGCTAGGAATAATGTGGATGTAAGATGTAGAGCAAGATGTTGACAGGCAAGGGTCCAGCTTAACTGTTGTTCTTTTCTGTAGGATGCTATGCAGTATGCTGCAGAGTCCAAAGATGCAGAGCTGGCTGAGAAGCTGCTCCAATGGTTCTTGGAAGAAGGGAAGCAGGAGTGCTTTGCAGCCTGCCTTTTCACATGCTATGACTTGCTGCACCCAGATGTAGTCCTTGAGTTGGCATGGAGACATAACATCATGGACTTTGCAATGCCTTATTTCATCCAAGTGATGAGAGAATACCTTACCAAAGTGAGTATTGCATAGGCTAAAAAGCTAAGACTACGGTCTGTTGTATGATTAGCATCATGTAAACCAGAGCTCTTTGCATACATTTGGAATATTACCATTCCTCACAGAGGAAGTCTTCTTGAAGTTCTGTAGGTTTCATCACTCCAGGCTAGCTAGCAAAGTTTATGAATAGATGCCTTGGCACTTGTAGAGGTCTGGTTAAACTTCTGCTTTTAGCAGTAGACATAAGCAATTGTGCTTCTCACAGCAGCACTGTAGCTGATGAAATGAAAACTTGGTGAGGACAACACATATATCCCTTTTATCTTTGTGTAACTATGAAAGTAAAGTCCCCTTATTTCCTAGAGTAAAAAGAGCATAGGGTTTTTGAGTGACTAGTAGTGCACATTTTTCCTATATCAGCCATAGGAGTAATTGCTGAAGGTGTGTGGTTTTTTTAAATGGAAAACAGAACTTTAGATGCATAGTCTGGTTGTACAATACTGATACCAAGAGCTGGTCCTCAGCTGAGGGAAGAGAGATTCTGATTGTGTGTGGTCCTGAAATGCTTGTCTCAAACGGCTCTAATACACCAAGCTAAGGTTCTGCCTTGGAAGGCTGTGGGATTGCATAGGACATCACAGTAAAGAACTTCATTAAAATGAGCAATGTAAAAGTGACTGCTTCAGGTTGCTTCTAATAAGTCATGTTAAGTATTCCCCTCTGAATTTTTTTTGCAGGTTGATGGACTGTTCTATAAGGTGACACTCTGATTTCAAACTTTCTGTGTTCATTTGTGTCCCTTAATATCCTAGGTTTCTTTTACAGGAATCTAGGTGTAGCTTCTGCCAGAAGAGCAGTGTAATCTAGCTCTAACTCATTTCCTGTTCACTTTCTAATGCTAAAAGGATAACTATTCACAAGCAACTTGAAAATCCAACCAGGCTCTTCTCCTCTTCATGGGAAACAAAAACAAGTGCTTGAGGAGGGCTTTACTTTTGAGCTCCTTTTCACTGTATTAGACATTTTGTGGCATAGAGGAGACTATTCATAATGAAAAGCAGTTGCCATGTAACAGGATGTGTTCCAAGGACAAATTGCGCTGTAAATTACTGGAGTGTGCAATAATTCAGGCATCCTGGTGAGTTTGAATGGTGCCATGAAGCTTCTGTAAACTTCTTGCCTGTTGGTATGATGATGGTACTTGCACAGATCTTAAATATCTCCTTGTATTTCACTCAAGAGAAACTTGCCACAGTTCACCTGAACTCTTCCATGTGAGGTTTAGGTCTAAAATCATTTCTTTTAAACTGCTGGTTGGATTTACAAGTAATCATGTGTACTAAATATGGGATAACTTGTCAAAAGGAAAATCTGCATGGTGACAGTGGTTTACAGTGAAACTAATTTAGTCTGTTGAATTAACTGCAAAACATGGAATTGGAGAATGGGCTTTATAAATGTGGTATGTCTAAAATCGTCATGTAACTAACTTCAAAAACACAAAAGAATAGACTACTTTCAGTGGGGTGTGTACATCTTCCAGAACTTACCTGTCTTTTCTGCATAAAAAAAATGTTAAAGCACAGAATATCCTCTGTCCCAAAAGGGGTCGGGCACGCGGAGTATAATGACACTCGCCCGGAAACTTTCTGAACCAGTTCTAGGCAGCAGAGCAGATGTGATGAGGCGTTCCCAGAGCCGCTCATCCCTTGCGGGGGGTGGCTGCTCTCGGCATTCCTGCTGTTTGCCAGCTGAGGGCAGCACTGCGCTGCTGGCCAGAGCCACTGTAGGGCAGCACCGGGGAAAGGCAACCCCGAGAGAGCTGAGTCCGGGCAGAAATAGAGCAGGACAGGTAGCTGGAATTGGATAGCTGTCAGTTGCTTTGATCCATAGTCATTTGGATAGCGTTTTTAACGCCAATATTTAGTGTTATGCTGGAGAGCTTAGCTGACAGAAGTACTGTTGCTCTTCCAGTTGCTTTCCATACCCACAATCAAAGTTGTGTTTAGGGCTCCTGCATTACTGTAGCACTTCCACAAATCTGTTTAGCATTAACAGAGCTTTATGTGGCACAGCACTGAGATCTGTATAAAGCTGATGCTACTAGACCGCTTCCCATGATGGTTCTAGAGTTTCCCCTAGAAGAGGTCTCTGTGAGTACCACTATGGTTAAAACAGTACCTGGCAGCCAGCTTAGGCTGTAGTCCTAGATGAGCTCAAACGTCATGGGCCTGGAATATTTGCAAATGTCTGTGAGGTGTCACTGAACGGGAGAGGAATTACAGGTTAATAGGTACATGTAGGTTAGGCCCATTTGAGATGATGGTCACTCTATTGGATTTGAGTTGTGGGTCATAGTTAGTAGTGACTAGGGCCCAAAAAATGCTTCCTTTGAAGGTAATGAGTACCTCATCTGCATTTGAGAGCTGCTGTTTATTGCAATACACCTAAAAGAATTGGGAAGTCAGTTTTACAACAAAGTGGTGGGAATAGGCAGACTTTGGTAGTCTCCAACTTGGACTAAAAAGGAGCACTTGTTAGCTGAAGTACCAGGCATGAAAAGCTTCACACAATGGTGCAATTCCTAGACAAGGCCTTCATAAATCTCCTGTTCACTTCAATGTAGGTGGATAAACTTGATGCTTCTGAAAGCCTAAGAAAAGAAGAGGAACAAGTAACTGAACCCACTCCAATAGTATTTGGTAGGTTTTAATTGATTACTTGTTGTTACTCTTTGTGGAGGCAGCTTACATGGTCATGTTGGATCCAAGAAAAATGCTTTCAACTAGATAGTAATTGAAATGGTTGTCTCTGCTCAATGAACTGCATAAGTTGTTGAAGTGACATCTCACTCTTACAGTATTTCTGCTCTTCAGATTAAAGTATTGCTCCCCTTACATGGCTCAGATCTCTACTTTAGGAATCATGTTTCAGTATGGTAATAGGACAGGGGATACCAGGGTGTTGCCAACCCCAGGAATAACTTACAGAGCGTGAAAATTCCTCTTCTTATTCTTGTCTGAGGAATGTGTCTGCTTTCTGCTCTTCCAAGTAGAAAGGCAGACTGGTTTTCTAGCTCACGCATTTTAAGACATGTGCAGCCAAAACACCATGGCTGTCTTCAAGTGTGATACTATTTTAGAAGCCCTTCTGAAGAGGCATTCAAGCACCTAGAAGTGGCTGGTAAGGGAAGGATGTGACTGGTTCACTGTCTGATATAAATGTTAACCTGAATTTAACAGATGCATGAGGCATGTGTGGTCCTAGTGATGAAAACAAATTTGTCAAGGTGTGTTCAGACCTTTTGCAGCACCCTCCAGACTATGAGACCTAACAGACCTAACTATTTGCTTGAATTGCTGTATTCTTTAGATCTGACCATGCATGGGTTAAATAATACCAGTTTGGCTTTCAGCATGGTCTCTTCAAAACAAGCCATGTTCGTTATGTCCTCAAGATCAATTGATACTCATCTTCCCTCTGAGTCCTGCCTTGCTCTTTGTAGCTTCCTGGTAGCAAGAGCAGATGCATGGGTGCCCACTCCATGGCACATGCTGGGAATAGTGTGACTTGCTGGTGTGTGCTTGCACAGGGGCTGATTTTTAGCTAAATCCTAATAGTCCTATCACACAGTACAGCTAGCATTAGGGAAGCTTGGGATCTTAAACTAACTTTCTTTTTGTCTCATGCTTTTCTAGGCCAGCAGTTGATGTTAACAGCAGGCCCCAGTGCAGTACCTCCCCAGGCAAACTTCCCATATGGATACACAGCACCAGGATTCACCCAGCCGCCTGTTTATGGTTTCAATATGTAACTAGCTCTCTGACAGACCTTCACTGTCTCTGTTCTCTTCCTTCCCGTCCCTTTTTAACTTCTCCAAGAAGTGTACAAGGCACAGATGACCTTCTGTTGGCTGAACACACTTGCTGCCCAGCTCAGTGAGGAGACTTCAGCAGGATGCCTGTTACTGTTATTTATTGATTATTGTCCGGTTACATTTCAACCTCTGAAAGGCAGCTTTTGTTAATGACATTGTGAGACTCTTGTCTGAAGTTAAGGCACTATTTCACTAACTCATATAGCAATAACTACTTGAGGCCAGGGGGAAGAGAGCAAAATTTTCTTTCTTTTGAAAAGCCCATTGAAGGCAGCTGGGAAATTGCCTGGCACCAAGTTGTTAAAGCTTTAGCTGAAGCTATGGAAGTAGCAGGATTGTTAACAATTCAGTGAAACATCTCTTCAGTAATGAATTGTTAAAAGCTTGTGTACATCTGACCACCCCATTTTATTTGCATTCTTAGGTGCAAAAGAAAATGGGCTTTTCTAATATTTGTGCTCTGAATGTTTAGAGGAATATTGGGAAAGTTTCCTTTTCTGGACAGTAATGCTGTTGGAGTTCAATGCTGTTGGGGTTCAATACTGTTGGGGTCTGTTCTCTGTTTTCTGGAGTAGATCTGAGACTTGAAGAAAATAAATCTTCTCATGCCAGAGAGCAAACACTTCCCAGGTCCTTTTTGTTTAACAAGAAGAGAGCATGTTACTTATTGACGTTAAATGGTACTAAAACAAACCTCAGCTGTGTGTGGCAAGAGAACATAGGAGTGTGCATGGGCTGCCAAAGCACTGGAGATGCAAGAGCACAGCGTCAGGGTTGGGGAGGGGGACACACTGCTACTGTATTGAGGCAGTAGGGAGGGCCATAATCCTGACTTTTTATTTGCACCTTTAACTGATTCTGGCATTGGCTTCCTGCCACACCGTGTTCTGACCCTGTCTGGTGGGCAGAGTCAGCACCACCTGCGTGACCAGGGTGCACTGACTCAGTTCTGCTATGCTGCAGTAGGATCAACAGCGTGTCCATCACCCACCTCTTCCTTTGAGAATGCCAACAGGGATGTATCATTACTTTGTGCCACTTCAAATACATGTATCATTAACGTTTTATGTACTTAGATAACAATGTATAATTTATGGTTATGAATCTTGTGCTAATCTTGAATATTATAAAAGTCCAATTATAAATGTAAAACTGCAGTATCCACCGTGTGGTTCTAGTCTTACTATCTTGGGTATGGGGACTGGCTGGTAGTAATACACTGCCACTCCTAGCATCAGGTTTCTTAATCTGACAACTGAGGATGCCAGGCAGGAAAAGGGAGACTTGTGCCAAGGCACGTAACAGGGAAGGCCTAGTAAATAATTTAAAGGGAGTTGTGGTCACTTCACCAGACACATGAGCACACGCTGTCACGTGGGGAGGGTGTGCTGCAGGAGACAGTCACATGTTCTTACGCTTTCATTCACTGGGCTGGGAGAGCTTCAGTCCCATGTGGAGGGAGGTGCTGCAATGAGAGAGTGTCTTCTCTGTTGAGGTACATCAGTATAGCAGTGGTTTTGGTAAGCTGCACCTTTTCATACTGAGTCCCACTTGGAACAGGGCAAAACACCTTTAAATGCAAACTAGTGGAGATTGTCAGGGTTCTGGAATCAGTAAGAGCAGACTGTGCTTTGACACAGTTCTAATGAGTGTGTTTTCTTCTTGGTCACCACACTATGACAGCAGTGGCAAAGGGATGCAGTTCCTTCTGATGGATGCCAGAATGCCCAAGTGTTGCTGTAACATACTGACCTCAACTTTGTACTGGTCAGCATTCAAGGCTCAGCTTGAAATGCTGAGCAGCTAATGAGTTCAGGTAAATCTCCACTCTGTCCGGACTTACTCATTGCAGGAATTAGCCAGGTAGCTTGCCATTTTCCAGGAAAATAGTACTTCTGTTTTGTAACCAGTTCCTTGTCAGTTGAAATAAATTGGGGTACATCAGCTGGAACTGAAGACCAACTCTAGTATTAGTATGACTGTAGGACTTTCCATCCTGGCAACTTATAAATGGGCTCTGACTTCATAGCAGCAAGTGCAAGCTGATGGTGAAACACAGTGAAGTGCTAGATCAAATACTGGAACAGCTCCTGACTGTAGAGAACTGATCAAATACTGGAACAGCTCCTGACTGTAGAGAATTGAAGGTAGCCTGGGGATCCTTAATAGCCTCAGTCTAGAAATCTAATTACAGGAGTGACTGAGTTCTCAAGGAAAGCAAAGCTGCCAGCTCTGATCAGCGGTCTTGCTTTAGTTGGTCTCCTGGTATTTAAGCTCTTGCTGAGTAAAATGGCTTTTATAAATTATGTGATCTTGCATTCAAAACAGACTCCCTGCCAATACAGTGCAGGTGTACCTAAAATGTGGAACAAACTCTTGTGTACCAAGGTTCTTCACTGCTTCTCTGAAACTGAAGTCATTCACAGCAGGAAATAATAACCCCTCTTTCAGGTGAAGAATTTACTTCATTTCATGAATTTGTAATGTACAAGTTTTTGAAAACTTGGATAAGATTTTTTTGCAGAGAATCTGCTTTAAAACTAAGCTTCTATTAATTCCCACCCCAGGGACACAGGACTGGTGCTGTCCTGTAGAATAATGTGTTCATGCAGAACCTGCTGCAGTGTGCAGCATTTGGAGACCAACTTCCAGGCTTATGTCAGAGGGTAACTTGCTTGAGACTACACATGGGCTTTTAAAGCCTCATGCTTTCCCTGTGAGAAACAGAGTATGGATCTCCTCCTGTGTAATGGCTCTTGCTATTTGTCAGACTTAGGGGAATCTCCCCTGGTCTGTCAGACTTTGGGCACATACAGATCTGGCATCAGAGAAGACAAGCAATTCACAAGGTGAATTCAGGAGGAATGCATCGCTGGGGTAAGTCCTGTTTCTTATTTCATATAATGGTGTGGTGTTTTATGAGACTCCATTTCCCTGCCCCCCTTTTTAGGACTCTATCATTAAATGGTAGTGTAGAAGAAGGAAATGATCTGAAGTAACTTAGCTCTTTAAAGAATAGATTCCAGGCATATGAAGTCTGTTGAAGTTTGTGCAAATAATGGGCACGATACGGTAAAGACAGTAGTAACTGCAGGGTCAAAAATCTAATTCTGATTTAATAGTCTTTTAGCAGCTGCAGTGCTGAGTGCTGGCACTTAGAGCACAACATGGATCCCTAATTGGGCTGTGGGAAACAAGGAACAGTTTTTTTTCCCCCTAGCAAATCCAGCAGCAGTTACTCAGACGCCTAAGAAATTTCCTTGGTTTTTTGAACACTAAAACTGACAAACAAACCTTGTCAGATGCCCACTTAAATGAGTGTGAGTAACTTTAGTACTTTGGCAAAGCTGACTGTCAACTGCTTGTAATGAATGCTTATGCTTGGATGTGTGATATCCTAATTGGCAGGCTAGGACTTGGCCTCTGAGAAATTCCTAGTGAGACTGAATCAGCATGACAGTTTTTCAATCTGCTGGAAAAAAAATGAGGTGAGAACTCTTGCAAATCTTGGGACAGGTAGCACTGGATGTGCCAGGTTCTTGTAACAAGCAGTTTATCAAGTGTATGTATTACCTTATGACAGTGTTATTTCTCATCTGTAAAGCTTCTTGCAGTCTTCCTGGGTCCCTTCTGTTCTGTAATGGTTTGGCTTTGCACTTGGTTCCAAGCCGACTGTATTTCCTTTTTTGCTTTACAGAATACCCCAAGACCGCTTCAATCTCATTTGTTTCCAGATAAGGACATAAGGCTGAAAAATGCTTGAGGACACCAGTGCTTTGTGACAGTCGTGTGTAATCAGGTTGTGATTTGCCAAGTTAATGGGCCTTGCTATAGCAACCTGCAGGTGCACCAGTCCAGTTTAATGGATCTGGGGTCATTATTGTGCACCATCTCCTACTTCAGCAGGTGTCTGGCCTCCAGAGAGTTTGTCGCTAATCTAGCTTTCTCATTCTCCAATACTGTTCATTTTCTATGGGCACCTTTCCAAATGTAATGACAGATCCTGACTCATGTTGTACTAATAAAACACTGCAAAATTCTTAGCATAGGTATGTATTTCAGTTTGTCTGGAGCCTTTGCAATCGTTCAAAAAGGCAACAACATCCATCTGTTTTCTTCCAAGCTAATATAAAGTTGACAGCTTTTAAGCTTAAGATGAATTTGAAACACAGTCAGTTAAGTCCTGTTTTTTATATGTCAGAATTTAAAAATCCTGAGTCAGGTTCTGAGCTTATTCAGTTCTGCATTTCCTGTGTGGTTCAATGACTCAAGATTTTTTTTTTTTTTGCCGTTTTTATAATCAAGATTATAAAATGTGTTTGCCTAAAAATCTCCATTTCTTCTTTCCCCCCAGTGGTTATGAAAGGAAAGGATTACAAAGTCTTCTGGTATGTTGTTTTCCACAGCACTAAGTTCTCCAATATTATGCAGAGCACAAATTCCCCAAGTACTGGTTATCCAGATGGGGAGCTAGGAGTGAGTTTGGGTGGGAAACGGTGCTTAATAAATCTAAATCTTTGAATTGCTCTCCTCTTGTAAGGTACTTTTTTTTTTCCACTTAGGGGGTGGGGAAATGGCCTCATCAACTGGTGATAGAGTTTGTCAGCTGGAGTTGCTTTGTTGAGTAACACATCGTGCTGTGAGGGATTCACGACTATGGCCAAGTAGCAGAATGGTAATGGTACACGGACTCTGTACATGGTACACGGACTTCACTCTCTCCTGAGATGAGTCAGGCCCACGCAGATGTGATCGTAACAGGGATTTCTGTGGTGCTCATGAGAGGCTCAGTCCTGGTAATCCCAGTGAATAATCTTGAGCAGCAACAGGAGCTTCTTCTGCATGTGTGCTCAAGTGGGAATCGTGTTCGTTGTTTGGAATAGCATCATCTTTCTTATAGTCACAGTAGCTCTTGTCTTGATAGACAACCTGAGAGAAAGAGTTTTCTTATTTTATCATAAGACTGCAAGTGATTGGGGATTAATAATGCATGAAAAGGTTTGTAGTAGTTGATGAGTTGTAAAAATTGTGAAAATACATCTGTTAATTTACAGAAATGAAAAGGTTCTCTGATCCCAGGATATATAAGAAGTTATGAGCCCCATACTGACCGCTCATGGTCTCTGAAACCATGGTGTGCTGTCTAGTGCCAATTAAATAAAAGTAATAATAATCATTTTAGGGAGGGGCAAGGCAGGAATAAGTTGAAACTAAGTGTTGTCATGTAAGTATGTGCTTCCGAGGCTCCAGAAAACCCTGTTTGTGTTTGAAAAAATAAATTGTGGAAGTTGCTTTCATTTTCAGTAGCTCTCTTTAATTCTGATTATTGGGGCCTGGAGAGGTGCCATGAGGCACACAGGCTGCAGTAGCACCTGACTACGTATTTCACAATTCTTGTGTCTTTGTATGCCAGCAGAAACAAGCACCAGCCACCAGCAAGGGAAATGAGTTGAGATTGTCAGAGGGTTGTTTCCATGAGAATTCCTGAAGCAAGAGAAGTAACATAGTGGGTTTGATGTTGTGTCTGTAACAGTAGTTGCTCTTCTATGCTTTGACCATGCATTTCTTCTGACCCTGTAAGCCTGGTCAAGTATTTACTTTCACATAAGTAATGGGATTTAAAACATCCTTTAGCAGCCCCTGGTGTTTCAGGGATTGTTTATCTTGCTCCACTGTTTCTCCTTCAGGCTTTCTGCTGACACGAGGTGTTAGCAGCTTCTTGGAGGTCAAGTCCTTGCAGAAGATGGCTTGCAATCTGCATGTGATTAAATATGAATAATCCTTTCCCTGTTCAGCAAGGTAAGCACTGCTGTGAATCCCATTGAGGCTGATGCGAATTAAGCGTGTGGTGTGGTATTTTCTTGGACAGGATGCACTTGTGCACAGGCCTTGATGATTGGGGAATCTGTAAGAGCCAGTGTTTGTTGTGAAGGTAATCAGGCCCTCACAGCACAGGGTGTAAGTGTCTGCAGGCAGATGTAAAAGCCATGATAATTTGATGGAAAGGTATGAGGAGTTGCAGAGGTTAATCAGAAATCCAAACGCGTTTGTTTGCCACGTTTGAAAGAATTTATCTAATCTTTACCATTCTAATAACGCTAACCTGAACACGAGTAGCTGCTCTGCATTTGTGACTGGGACTACGACGGTTTCTTCCTTCCCTTCACATGTTAATTCCTCCCCCTCCTTTACTTCCCTGTGTTGGGGGGGGGGCCTTAGACTTGGCATGAGACCACTCTGTGCCTATTTTAACTCTGTTGTGAAACCACGTACAGTTCTGATCTCACCTGGGGGCGAGTTCTGCAATGCAAGTATGTTTGCTTTTAACCCTGGCAGAATAAAGGTGCTTCAGTTTCCCAAAGGGTTTTTCTGCTGGTGGTTCAGCCACAAAGCCAGGGCTGTGTAGCTGCGGAGTGAGCTTTTGGATGGGGCTGGCAGCTGCTGGATCACTGGGTCTCGTTAAGCAAAATCCACGTCACAAGGCACACAGAGAGCAAGTCTGGACAGGAGTATGTTTTATACATAGCTGGCAGTGACTTCCTCCACAAAATGTTCACTCTTTTGAGTAATGTGGCTGCTCCAGGGGTAAGGGAGACCACAGTTCAGGAGAACATCTCCAGTGTTCCCTGGTTTCTGCGAAATCCCGGATGGAAATTAAAACAGTGTTGGTTTCTTTCCCTGCATCCTGTAAATCCAGCTTTTGGACGTAAACTAGAGCAGGGCGGTCTTCCTCTGCAGATAAAGCAAAACCACATCCTGGTGCAATTTGCACAGCCCAAATATTGAGGAGCAATAGCCAATACACCCACTCCCCCCAAAACAAAAATCAAAAACCAAACCAGAACAAACAAACAAACAAAACCCAACAACAACAAAAGCACCAACCAACTCTGGCTAAGCTCGGAGTGTCATTGCACTCACAGCAGCCTTTTACTTGGAGAATGTTTTTGTTTCTCTTCCGCCTGCACTGGGCGTTCACATGCACTTCCTACCCCGGGAGTTCCTGGTCTCCGTTCCTCAGTGAAACAGAAAGGATTCAAGCCAAGGGCCTGAGAGGAGCAAACCCTCCGTCTCCCTCCCCTCGGACCGTGGTGACCGCGCAGGAGCGCGCTGTTGTGTATCCTCGCTGACCGAAGGGTTTGGGGCGGTTCGGAGCTAGTCCCGGCCTAAGCGTGCCCGGAGGTGCTGATGGCGCTCAGGAGACGAGGCGCTGCTGTCCACCCCTCCGGCCGGGCCGGCACCTCTCCGTGCCCACGCGGAGGCTTTTCCCGTGGATTCCTGGGAGCGGGCTGAGCAACCCGCATTCCCGCAGCACCGGAGGCCGGGCCGGCTCACGCTGCCGCTCGGCTGCCCTTCTCCCGCTTCGCCGCTCCCCGCAGAGCCGCTCCCCGGGTCCCCACGGGCCGCCCCCGCCCCGCCCCGGCGAGGATGTGACGCCAGCGGGGCCGCCCCTCGCGGGCGCGGCTCTGAAATAGGGCTCGGCCGCCGCCGCCGGGCAGCCCGAGCCGCGGAGCAGCGCGGCCATGCCCGTCCCCGCCGCGCCCCGCAGCCTGGCCGCCGCCGCCCCCGCCGGCAAGGCCAAGCTCACGCACCCCGGCAAGGCCATCCTGGCAGGTAAGGGGCTCTCGTGGGGACGGGGCTCGCCCCGCCGCTGCCAGCGTGGGCATCCGGCTGGGCGGGGGCTGCCGGACCCGCCCCGGGGCGGTGGCGCTCCCGCCGGTGATGCTCCGTCCCAGGACTGCCGCCCCTCTCCCGCTGCCCGCGGAAGGCGATCCCGCTGGACCGGGGTTTTCCTTCGGCTACAGCCAAAGAGCTCCCGCAGCTGCATCCCGAGCGTGGACGCTGGCTCCGGAGCTCCCGCTATCCGCGGAGAACCCAGCATCTTGCCAGGCTGTTTCTGTACGCCGTGGTCCAGCCGGGAAGGTGCTGGTGGGCTCGGACATGACGCTGGGCGAGCGGCACTCGCGGGTTCAGCGGGGTTCAGCAGGAGGGAGCGGAACTGATGGGAGAGGCTGGTGGCAACAAGGGCCCCACATGCTCCCCCGCGGGTGTTATGGGACAGGGCTGAAGCAGCAGCAGGCGGTTGTCCCTGCCCCAGCTGTGTCCACTGGCTGCGCTGGTAGTGCTCTTCTAAAGGCTGCTTGGTCCCCCCTTTGTGCCTGAGCATCAGTCGCTATGGATCTGGGCGTGTTTTCGCGTCCAGTTCTGACCACTTCCATGGGATAAAAACAGGCTCCGAGTGCAGCAGTAACGGCAGAGTTAACGGTCTGCCTCCTGCTTGTGGCTGTTTCGAGCTCTGAGCTGAATGGAGTCCAAGACAGTCGCAGGCTTGTTAAACTCCTTTGTAGCTGTTCATTAGCTCCCTGGTTTCTCCTGCCAGTCGCAGGACAATTCCCAGAGTGGAGATTAGCGTCTTTGTTTTGAAATGAGCCATCGCAGCCTCGACATGATTGGCATGTTTAGAGCTTTTGTGTTTTCCAGGCAATTCCCCCTCCTACGATTGTGCCTTTGTTTGTCTGCCCAACTCCCTGCTCCCCTCCAAGGGCAGAGCTCCAGCCTCCAGCAGCGGGACCGGGGAGCAGCGGGGCTGTGCCCGCTCGGGGAGCGGAGCGGCGGCCGCTCCGGCTCTGCCCAGCGGCCGTGCCCCCGCCGCGGCGGGCGGCCTCCCCCGCAGCACCGGGAGAACTGCCGGAGGTGGCTGCCGCCGCTGGAGCGTGCACAGGGTGCCGAGGCCTCCCGGGGTCACGTCTCCGGGAGGGGACTGTGCTATCGCTCGGCTGCCTGGCCAAAGGGCTGGGGCACAAAGGAGGAGGCAGCCTCCAACGAGAGAGTGCCTTCTCGCTCAAGTGAGCCCTTCGTGAGACCGGGCTCCTCCTGAGCTCTGTGCCCCTCTCTGCTGCCCCACCTCAAAATGGGTTGGCTTTTTCAGGCCTTTTGAGTTAAAGATCTTTTAAATAGGATTTAATCCAATTTTAAGATGGGAAGGACAGGATGTTTCCTTCTTGTCCATTCTTCCCAGTCTTTCCCAACTCGCTGTGCATGTACAATGAATGCATCAGGTTGTCACTGCCTGGACCAATGTACCAGGATACTGTCATAGACCTTGTGTTGATCTGTAATCAGGATCATCATCTTACCAGCATCAGCTTCCTGTGAGAGAGGTTGCAGCAGACTTGCTCTGCTCTCCCTGCCAGAAGAGTTGCTGTGGTTATGCCTGGAAGCTGTCCCAATGTAAAGGAAGGGACATGGTGCTTGTGGCCTTTGCCAGGTGCCAGGCTGGGCAATACAGCACGAAGCTGTATGTGCACCTGCCTGGGGGGGGCCTTCTGGGCTTATGTGAAGCTGCAGAGGTTGAAGAAATACCCTATTGAGATGCTGGTCTTCTCCTCACAGGCTGTAATCAGAGTAATTGGTTAATGGGCAGAAGTCCAGCCAAGCTTCTGTGGCATCTAATTGTATTAGAGAACCACAGAAATGGGAGAAAGCTGCTGTTAACTCCCTGTACCCTGATCTGCTCAGCTCTCCAGCCCCTCACTGGGGGATGCAGTGCTGTTGGTGGCTGTCTCTGCTGACTTTAAGGGGTTTGCTGATGCCCTCAGATTTTCTCATCTGACATCTGTCTGCACAACAGGGGTGTGTGCTTCAAAGCTCCCTGTTCTGGAGAGCTGGAGGTGTTCAGATGGAACATTCCTGCTGTGCCAGTGCTGGTGGAGTTAAATAAGCCATCATCCCACCCTGAGTGCGTATCTGCTCCCAGACCCTGTGTGTAATTGGGATCCTCTGCCAGGGAGGCACAGCTCCCTCGGCTGCCCAGACCTCAGCAGGCTGGGGTTGGCTCTCTTCTGAAGGGACGCAAGTAAAGCTCTGTCTGCCAAGAGCTCTTCTCCTTCAGTTGTCGCAACAGACAAAACGCAAGGTTAAAAATTAATTTGCTAATGGGCTCTCCTTTGTCCAAGCAGCTGTTGTGTGCCAAGGCAGGGCTTCACCTTGCAGTGACAGTGCTGCTGGTGCTGCTGTGGCCATGTGTGGCCTGAGCACATGAAGACAGCTTGGCCTTTTCTGCTGGGTAACAACCTGTTAGCAGGCAGCCCAGGAACCCTGCCCTGTCGCCAGCCTCCCACAGCCGGCGTTCCCATTTTGTGCTGTGGTTTCCAAACGGCCCACCAGACTCCTGTCCCTCCCACCAGCATCCTGAAGGGCTGGGTGCTGCTGTTCTACTGTGCTCCTAGCGCAGGACCACACTCCAGTGGGGAGCTTGAAATAAAGGCAGTTAAGTGGTGAGACAGGAATGCTGGTGGCAGGGCTGGTGGGACAGTCATCAGTCACCTCTGGGATTCCTGAGAGTGCTCCTTCGCTGGGTTTTTGGATGCCACGTTGGGTCAGCTCAAGTCTGCCTGCAGTGTAGGCTATTTCCAGCCCAGCACAAAAGGTCTTTGCCATTTGCAGGCAAACCTTGCACCCCTGCCCTCCTCTTGAGAACTTTGCTCGTTGTTAGTAGGGCTCATTTGATGAAAGGCTCTGCCTGCCCTCGCCAGAGTTAAGTACAGCCTTACTCTGTTTTTAGCCAGCTTTAAATCCTGGGGTCTGCTCCCTCCCACAGAGAAGCTCCCAGCTGCCCTGCTCTCTGCGTGGTGTCTCTGCTCACCCGGGGGCTGTTGCACAGTTGCTGTTTCTACCTACACCTAATCCTGCCTGGCCAGGGAGGCAGGACGCCTGGATGTTTTCCTACGCAATGCTGGATTTGGAAAGAGCACACAGGGGTTGTGCCTGCTCCCCTGGTGTTGGGTACCACTGGCAAATAGCAGTGATGTGCACCAGGGTCCTAGCGGGAGCATGGGCAGGGAGAGGGGCTGCAGGGAGAAAGAAGGGCCTGAAGAGAGGGTCGGGCATGAAGCAGGGTTCAGCAAGGGAGCCCAGGGTCCCAAACAAAGCAGTAATTGGAGCTTCAGTTTCCTCTTCTTTGTTAATCCTTGATGTTATCTTTCTTAGGAAAAGCTGTACCTGCAGAAGAGAGGAGTCGGGCACTGGGTGTGAAAGCTGAGACTTGCCTCTTGCAGAGCAGGTCTCCTTTTCCAAAAGTCCTAAGTCCATCTGGATTTTCAGGGCCTTTGCTCTCAGGAGAGAGTTCAAGGGAGATTGTGATGCTGTGAGTGGCTGTGGTCCGGCACACTCCCTGATTTTGAGATAGATGCCTGGTGCTCACGGCAGAGTGAGGGATGTTTCCCCCTTCATGCTGAGCTGGGTGGAGGCAAAGTGCAGCCAGGGGGAAGCATTGGTGAGCATGGAGGGAGCCGGTCCTGCCAGGTCCACTGGCCCTCAGTACATCACTCCTGGCTGTGGTTTCTCCTGCAGTTGCCTCCTGTGGCTGTCGCCTATTTGGGGAGCAGGGCACAAGGACCATGCTACCCTTGAGTGAGTCCCCGGCTGCCTGGGAGCCCTCATGGGCTGCAGAGGAAACCTGTAAGAGCCCCCAAGGCTCCTGGTGGGAGGAGGATGTCAGCCCCAGGGCCAGGAAACCACATTGGGGTGTCCCTTTGGTCTGGATGGATTCTGTATGAGCTGGGGTTAACCCTGGGCTCTGAAATGTGAGTTTCTGAGATTTTCACATGCCTGCTGCTCTGCTTGACATTCTGCAGGCAACCATTTTCTCTGGGCTGATGTAAATGATCGGAAGGAGTCGTCCGTCTTCCCCAGACAATGAGCACCATGAGCTGACAGCTTGGGGATGTTGCAGCATCCCTCAGCTCTGACAGCCCTGCGTGGTGCATGCCAATGCAGCCTCTCTGTTCTTGCTTGTGCCCTGAGGTCTCAGGTCATCTCTTGACAGCAGGGATTGATTTTTGGCCATCTCTTCTCTCACCCTGTGCTCCAGTGCTTGGTACGGGAGTCAATTCCCTGTGCTGGGGGCTAGGAGATCAGAACCTGTCCCCAGGGAAGTCTCAGTCCAGGCAGTGGCTCCTTCATCCAGCCACAGGGCTGTGCTGGGGGTGTCATCCAACAGCCCTGGGCTCTGACATCAGCTCCCTGATGCATGTCCTAAGAGAGTTTTTGACACTTGAAAAATTGGTGTCTGAGGTTAAGTGGTGGGATGGCCCGGGGGCAGCTCATGGTGACGAACCTGGGGCCTTGAGGCATTCAGGGCAATGGGGAGAAGGTGACTTGAACAGGACAAAGAACCTGGCAGTCCCCAAAGGTGGAATTGGCACCAAAGGCAGAGGATGCCGTGACTGCAGGCACAGGGAAATGGCTTCTGCCATCACACTCACAGCTGAGGAGTTTAAAATGTAGTAATGATTAATTGTTGTATTAAGAAATAAATGCAAAGAGGTGAAGAATGGGTGAGTTGTGAAAGGGCAGCCTGTTCAAACAGGACGGTTCCAGTAAGATTCGGGACAAATGATTTCATCCCATCCGAAGCATTATCTGCAGCGCTGTTTGCACGGGGCTGTTTACCCACCGTGGCCCAGGGTACAGAGGGGCACCTCTCATGTTTGCCATCCTGTATCCCTGGGGGGGTCAGACTGTCGCCAGCCTGCCTTGTAGCACACTGCCGTGACCAAAGCAGCAGTGAGTGTGTGTTTACTGGTGGACGTGCTGAGCCCCTGTGCTCCCCACTGGCCTTGCCCCTAGCAGACAGGAGACCTTCCTAACCCCAGCAGGGGCAGCCACCCTCTGAGCCTGCTAACCTATTGCAGGACATGTTTTTTTCCCTTCTAACCAAAACACAGGTATAAACTTCTGGCAGTCTGGTTTGGGGAAGCAGCCTTCCCCATCTCAGCACTGAGTCAGACTTCTGGTGGCAGAGCTGCCGCCGTGGTGGTTTTCCAGAAGGATGTGGCTGCGGATGGGCGGTGAAGGACTGTCCGTGGCCGGAGGGAGGACGGCAGTGCTGGAGCTGTGCCGGGAGCCGGCTGTCCTGGAGAGCTGCGGCCCCAGCGAGGCTCCTGCCGGCTCCCGGGTTTCACAAGATGGCCCGTGGTGGGAAGTGCCGGGCGGCTGGAGCTGTTAAACCCGTTTCACCGCCGCAGGCAGGCAGGGCAGGATTGCTCCACGGCAATGGATGGGTGAAGAGCAGCCTGGATGGCTGCCAGGGGGGGTTGGTCCCTCGGTGTGGGGAGCAGGCGGCAGTTGGGGCTGCAGAGACCTGTCACAAGCTGCTGGTCGGTATTTCTGCCTTCCCGGTTCGTAGCAGCCTGGTGGTCTTTGGTTCTTGGGGATTTTTTCCCCTTATTTCCCCATCTCCAAAAGCTATGTTGGCTAATGGGAAAGGGCACCAAGTCCCCTTGTGAGAGTGCTGCCCACTGTGAGCCCAGCACCCAGGAGCTGGGCAGGATTGCACCCTGTGCCCGTAGTGTGTGATCCATGTCAGCTCTCTGCTCGCCCCATCCAGCTGCACCTTCTGCACGTGGGCTGGGAGCCCCCAAAATGGGCAGCTCAGGGCTCAGCTTCCACTGAGAGCCTCTTTGTGCCTTCCCACCATCCTGAGCCACCCAGCTGACAGAACTGAGAAACTTTGGGGATGGGCCCTGGGAGAGTTCTGCTGCTTTGCTTCCAGACCCTTAGGAATAATTCCCTGTGGCCTGAAAGGATCCTAACGAATCTGAAGTTAAAAGGTGCTTTTTATATTGAAATCAGGTGCTGGTATGTCAGCATGTGAAATTACTCTTAAAATGGAGAGACTGAAATTGCTCCCCAGGTGCTCACTTCTCATCAAAGCTGCACAGAGACCTGCTGCTCCATCACTCTGCAGGAGCAGGATGCTTTTGCAGGCACAGCCACTTGCAGGAGTGGCAGAGGGGCCAGTTTCGCCTCCTTGCCCCTCTGTGGCTCCCAGACAGGGCAGTGGGAGTTCACTGGGGCTCTTGCCTCTGGGTAGGAGTTTGCAGGGGGTGACAGTGCCAGTCCTGGCTGCACGCCTTGGTGTGTGTCAGTCCTGGGGCTCTGCTTGTCTTCCCCATCACCGCTGCATCCTCCTGCCTTCAGCACTGCCCTGGGTCTGGAGCTGGGCTCCCTGGCTCGGGGTGGTCAGTGGTGTCCCAGAAACTGCACACGGACGGTGTGTGAGGCTGAACCTGCGTGTGCTGATGCCATCACGTGTTGTGTGAGCTTTGCAGGAGCAACACCCTCCCACTGTCCCCAAAAAACCCTATTCTCCCTCTTGCCAGCTCTCCCCAGCTGTGCCCAAGGGCTGCAGGCATGTCATTAAAGGACGGTGTCCTCGGGCCTCTCTGCCGGGGAGAGCTAAACTTTTTCTGTGAAAACTATGCCCGGGGACTTTTCCCTTCTCTCCCTTCCTGCTGAGCCTGCAGTATCAGGACAGCTGGCTGCTGAAACACTTGCGGGCTTGCTGCAGGCAGGGAGCCATTCCTGGTGCTGGGAGGGGGATCCCCCCGCCGGGGGCATCTTCCCTGGGGCCGGGCAGAGCGACCTTCCCTGAAGGACATTCCCTCTCCTCTGGCCCTGCTGCATCCAGCGAACAGCCAGAGCCTTGGCCCGGCATCTCAGCTGCCCCGCGTGCTCTTTCACCTCCTGAGTGCTGCTGTTCCTGCTGACTCCGCGGTGTTGCAAGAGCTGGAGCTGGTGTTTAAAGTCCGGGTAAACAGGTTGCAAAGTCCCTGCAGCCCTGGAGAGGGAGGGGTTTGGACAAAGCTGCTGCTCGTGGGCAGTGGAGTGATTTATTTGCATAGAATGAGGTTTCTTTCTGCTGGGGTAAAACTGTGTGGGGAGAGGAGATGACAGCAGAGCAGGACCTCTGATGGGTCTTGCTTCCAGGGGGCTGCAGGGCAGGTGGCCTGTGCCACCCTGTCTCTCTGTGGGCAAAAGGAACTGGATTTAAATTGCCACAAGTCATGGAGTGTGTCCAGAGTCTCTGCTCTGTGCACCTTCCCATGGGATTTGAGGCCAGAACAACACTGGGGAATAGGGAGGGGATCTGGCAGCGTGGGTGCCCTGTTCCTTCATCCTTGGCTAGGGCAGCCTCATCGCCCCAGAGGCTGCCAGTTCCCAGGAGCTGTGGATGTTCCCAGAGCCTGTGGATGGCTCTGCCCGTGGGATGCTGGGCAGAGCCTCTGCCTCCCCTGCATGCGAGTGTGACTGCTGCGGCTGTGAGCAGGTTGCAGGAGGTGCAGCATCTCTCCCTGTAGCATTTGGTGTGGCTGCCACGAGCTGAGGCGCTGGTTGTCCCTCGACAGCGGCTTGTCCTCAGTGCCTCCCTGCTTCCTGGGTGTGCTGGGGCAGGAGCTGGTGCTGGGGGACCGAGAGAGAACAAATATTTATGGTGCTTAAAATGTCCAGCACTTCAGTTCTGCAGTGAAGGAGGGAGGGAAGTGGCCTTGGCAGCACCTGGGCTGTTGATGTGGCTGTGGTGGCGTGAGGCTGGTGACACGGTGGTGTGTGGCAGCGTGGAGAGGTGCCAGCTGGTGCTCAGCTTTTTGGCGACCGTTGCACCCATCTGGAGGACATTGCTCCTTACGGAGCTGCTCTCTGGGGCCTGCCAGCTGCTCCTGCAGGAGCTGTTTGTCTTTGCAGGAGAAATTAGTGTTCGGCCAGCCCCCTGCCATGGGATCGTCAGTGTCTGCCACTCTGACGGACACGCCAAGGGCAGGAGAGGGTGGAGGGGGCAGCAGGAGTGCTCTGGGGACCCTGGGGGTGGTGGCTGTCCTGCTGTGATGCCCCAGGGGGGCTGTTGGCCGGCTGCAGTGCAGTGGCCCTGTGTCTGCCTCCCATGCCCCCAGAGCAGCGGGTGCTGCGGAGCGTCAGGGCTGGCAGTGGTCACCCAGCCCCACCTCCTGAGAAGCGCCTGCCTGGGCTGGGCCGGGCTGGGCAGCTCCAGCCCCCCTGGGAACGCAGTGGGAAACAAGGAGCCTTTGTTTGCTGTGGCAGAGCCAGGCTGGCCTCATTCCCTGTCCCCACGGGGTCGGGATGCTGCCCGGCCAGGCTGTTGTGTCCTGCCTTGGGTACTTCAGTGTCACGGTGTCCCCATCCGTGCCGTGCCAGTGGGAGGAGTGGGATGCTCTTTGGGCACGAAGCTGAGCTTTGCATTGCCTCAGCGGTGTTGAGGCTGGCCTGGCTTCTTGGCTCTCTGGGTCAGACGGTGCAGCCTGGTGGTTTTTGTGCCTGGAGGGAAAAGCCAGCATAAGGCTGTTTCAAGATGGGTGCTGCTCAGCTGCTGGAAGGAATGTGGGGAGGCTGCTTTTCCCTTCCTTTTAGAAGGACTGGGCTGAGAGGAGGTGGCAGTGCTTCTGAGGATGCCAGTGGCACTGACAGGGAGAAGCTGGCAACTCCAGGGAGATCTCTTGTACTTGTGGAGGTGGTGCAGAAGAAACACAAATTTGTGAGAAAGGCTGCTGGTCCAAGGAGTTGGTGCTGCCTGCCGTTGTCACAGGGAGCAGCCATGGGCCGTGGTGTCCCCTATCAGCATCCCGTTGTGGGGGTGCTGATAAGCAACGCTGTGCCATGTGGCACCAGCCTGTGCTTCACTGCAGAGCAGGATAACAACTGCTCACCCAGTCCCAGCGTCTCCTCCAGAGGCAGTGTGCTCCTTGCTGGGTGTCCCCTGGGCCATGGTGGGGCTGCAAGCCTGGCAGTGGGGGCCACAGACCTGCTGAGTCACGCCCAGGACATGGCCAGGCTGGAGGAACCCCTGGAGGCTGTACAGGGGACTGGGAGCTGGCAGCCCACCTGACCACACGCTGTGCCCCAGCCTCTGGGCTGCAGCATGATTCACCTTCCCTGGGCAAGGAGCAGGGAGATCCTCGGGGTGCTCAGGGTGGTGTTGACCCCAGTGACAGCGCCCTGTGCCCTGTCCTGGGCTGAGCAGGGTTGGCCCTGTGAGACCTGAGGGAGCTCAGCCCTGTGCTTCCTCCTGGTGCCGGCACAAAGGGCTCCTGCTGCTGGGCGGGACCTGGGCACACTTTGATGTGAGGAAGCGCCCTGTGATCCATCCTGGCCGGATGGGCTGAGCCCAGCACCCCCAGCACAGCTGGGTCCAGCTGCAAGGGCTCCAGCCGTGCCGAGGGGAGCCCCAGAGCTGAGAGCCAGCATCCCTTGCTGCCTGGGCCATCAGGAAAGGCTGCAGCCGCTGTAATCAGTGCCCAGCAGCCACCTCTGTGGGAGCCCAGGGCAGGCACACAGGCTTGATGGTAATTGTGCTTCCTGCCAGCACAGCCAGGTCTGCGGATGGGCTCCTGCTGGTGTGGGAGTGGTGCTGGGCCTGCCGCGGCACCGCTGGGTTTGTACATCCCAGTGCTGGCAGCTCACCTGGAGGTGCGAGGCTCCAGAGGGGGAGAGGTGCCTTTGAGGGACACCGCACCAAATAGGCAGCCGTGGGTGTGGTGTTTTGCCCTGTTTTCCCACTCCTTTGCCCAGTCTCCTCGACAGCCCTTGCCATGGCAGGGCGGTGATGCCCATGCGAGGCACCAGGTTGGCACAGGGCCCTGCTGCTGTGTGGAGTCCTTGGGGCTTTGGTGGCGACAGGGATATCGTGTCCCAGCCCAGACGCGGCTGCCAGGGGTGCCAGGCTCAGCCGTCATGGAGCTGAGAGCAGCCGTGTGGCGCTGAACGGGCACAATGCTGCTCCTGCCTCAGTGTCCCTGCCTCTCCCTTGCAGGTGGCCTGGCTGGAGGGATCGAGATCTGCATCACATTCCCTACCGAGTATGTGAAGACACAGCTGCAGCTGGACGAGAAGGCAAACCCTCCCCGCTATAAGGGCATTGGTGAGCAGCCCCTCTCTGGGTTTGGGCCCCTGGGGAGCCTGGCTGGTGCTGGCAGGGCGGTGGTGGGTGGTCCTCGGCGTGGCGGGTGACAGCGGCCCCGCTGTGCTCTGCCGCAGGGGACTGTGTGAAGCAGACTGTCCGTGACCATGGCATCCGGGGGCTGTACCGGGGGCTCAGCTCGCTGCTGTACGGCTCCATCCCCAAGGCTGCCGTCAGGTATGTGCCCCCATGGCAAGGGGTGAGCGGGGGGGAGCCCCCAACAGCAGCAAACAAGGGGGTGGCTTCGCCCTCGGTGTTTCCGTTGGCATTTTACCAAAGCCATGCAGGGAGGGTCCTCTCACGGGGTGTGCAGCTGCTCCTGGCGACAGACCCAGAGCCAGGGGGCGTGCAGACCCCCATCTGGGTGCCCAGCGGTTGGCACAGTGGCTCCTTTGCAGGTTCGGGATGTTCGAGTTCCTCAGCAACCAGATGAGAGATGAGCAGGGGCGGCTGGACAGCACGCGGGGCCTCATCTGCGGGCTGGGGGCTGGCGTGGCTGAGGCTGTGGCCGTGGTCTGCCCCATGGAGACTGTGAAGGTGGGTGGGTGTGGCTGCCACCGTCCCCTGCCTTGGCACCCCTCGCTGGGCTGGGCTGGGCTGGGAGGGGGAAGAACCCAGGTGTGCCCAACTTTTGTGGACCTGAGGGCTGCATACATTTGCCCAAGACAGTTTTGTAGGGGAGGATCTGATGCTGGAAAGCCCTGTGGCGATCAAGTCGGGTGGCCCTGGCCCCTTTCCCACTCAAAGGAGGAGCCCCACACCCAGGAGCTGTCCTGTCACCCATTTTATGAGTGTAAGCCCCACATGGCTGCTTGCAGTGCCAGTTTCCCAGGTTTGGGCACAGGCTTTCCTCGTGATGTCTCCCAGAGCTGCCTGGCTTGCATGGGTCGGCTCTGGTCTTGGGACTGTCCCTGCAACAAGGCAGGAGGTGGCCAACAGCCCTTGGGGCCATCATATCTGCATTACCTCAGCCAGGACAAGTGCATCATCTCCTTGTAGGTGAAGTTTATCCATGACCAGACCTCTCCCAACCCCAAATACCGTGGTTTCTTCCATGGCGTCCGGGAGATCGTTCGGGAACAGGGTGAGTCCCAGGAAAGTGGCACCCTGACTCCCTGAGGACTGCCATGCTATGGGGACAGGGTGGGACGTGGTGGATGGGCACAGGCTGGGACAGGTGTGTCTGAGCCTGGGGAGATTCTTCTCTGCCACTTGAGGCTGGTCCCCCCTCCAACACCCTCTTCTTGCAGGACTGAGGGGGACCTACCAGGGTTTAACCGCAACCGTGCTCAAGCAAGGATCAAACCAGGCCATCCGCTTCTTTGTCATGACCTCCCTCAGGAACTGGTACAAAGGTACAGTGCCCTTGGCCCCCCAGGCCACCCTGGCTGTGCCTCTGGCTCCCAGCCCTTGGGAGCTGGGTCCGTTTGTCCATCCACACCCCCCGTTTCTCATGGCTCGGTCACTTTGGAGGAATATACCAGGGTGGGGTGGCACCAGCTTGTGGGGCTGACGGGTCCTCGTGCTGCAGCATCACTTTCATACCCACCCTAAGCCCTGTGGTGCAGCGTGGGCTGTGTGGGGCGGGTGCTGCTGGACGGTCCCCAGCTCAGCACTGCACCCTGACCACAAGCAGCCGGACCTGGGACCTTCCTTGCAGGCTCCCTTGGGAATGTACGTGGAAATCCCACCACCACTCTGTCCTCAACCTCTCTTCCTTCCCAGGGGACAATCCCAACAAGGTCATGAACCCCTTCATAACAGGGGTGTTTGGAGCCCTTGCTGGAGCTGCGAGCGTCTTTGGCAACACCCCCTTGGATGTGGTGAAGACCAGGATGCAGGTACGGTGCCAGGCCCTGGTGTGGTGTCTGCAGCAGCCTGGGGGCACCCACTGCCTGGGAGCTGTTCCATGCAGTCCCTGGGGCAGGCGCACGACGCCTGCAAGGTTTGGGACATGTCTGGGGTTGCTCCTGAGCCACGAGGAGTGTTTGCACGGAGGTGGGGACATCCCTGTGGGGTCTAATGTCCTGCAGCAGTGGAGAGAGATCAGTTCCTTATGGCATACCCCCAGCTCTCTGCCTCCCCCCACAAAATGCTCCAGATGCAGCCCTGGCTCCCCTGGCTCTGGCCTCTGACCCTGCTTTTCCCTTCCCCCAGGGGCTGGAAGCGCACAAGTACAAGAACACCTGGGACTGCGCCTACCAGATCATGAAACACGAAGGGCCCCTGGCGTAAGCTCTGCAGTGGGGGTGGCTGGGGGGGCGGATGGGCCGGGAAGGGGCTGTGAGGGGACGCAGCCCCACGGCCCCCTCTCTATCCCTGGCAGGTTTTACAAGGGTACAGTGCCTCGCTTGGGCCGTGTGTGTCTTGACGTGGCCATCGTCTTCATCATCTACGATGAGGTGGTCAAATTCCTCAACAAGGTGTGGAAAACGGACTGAGGGGCTGGGCCAGGCAGCCCCCGCCTCCTGTGCTCTGCAGGGCTTCAGCTGGAGAGCAGAGACCAAATCCACACCCACCTGCGGCGCTGCTGGGGCCAGGTCTGCCCTGCACACCCCAAACCTGGCCACCTTTATCTTTAGGAACAGGCTCCGGAGCAGGTTAAATTACTAGTTGTGTGCTGTAAGGAGCAGGGAGGGAGCAGCATCCCACCATCCCAACCCCCAGCATCCCAGTCATGCCCATCCCAATCTGCCGGTGACACTTTCCCCCAACCCCACGTCAGCTGCGTGTGCTGGTTAACCAGGCTGAGATGTCCCTTGGGTAGTGGCCTTGGGGCTCCCAGCAGCCAGGAGCTCTTGACTGCCTGGGGAGCAGCTCTTTTGGGGGCACTGAGAGCCCCCTTGAGCCATATGAGTGCAATGCCAAGCTGTACATCACAAGCTGACAATGGGGCTGGTGCCACTGGCAGGGTCACAGCAGCTCTTGGAGGGGGCCCAACAGCCCTGCACCCCCTGGGATGGGAGGGCAGTGACCCCCTGGTGTGACCCCAAGCTCCCTCCTCCCTCCCTGCCAGCACCAAGACCACCGGTGTGCAACATCCCATCCCGTCCCATCCCATCCCAGGGATCCTGCTCAGCCCCGGGCTGCTGAGCAGCGGTTGCCCAAAATTGCACATACAGCCAGGCCTTTAGTTCTGCTCACTGTGGGCTGGGGTTGGGGTGAGCCGGGTGCCCCCTCCCCTGCCGTTTACAGCCGAGGCGTGTGCGAGCCGGGGCGAGGAGCTGCGGCGCCGCCCGCAGGCTCGGCCCCTCGGCCAGGGGTGCAAACCCCGTTCTTCTGCCACATTCCCCGCATCTGCCCTCCCGCCGCTCTCTGTGGTGCCGTAGGTGATCTTGTAGCTTTTGGAGCTTCACGCTGACACACTAACACACATGGCTGTGGGGCTGGAGCCCTGCCCTGCCCGTGCCAGGCTGGCCCCACTGGATTTGTGCCAAATTTCTCCCTGAGGGAGCGGGGGGGGGGGGTGCAGGAGGCAGGGCTCAACCCATCCCTCCTCCCTCTTGAAGCCAGCGATGAGCTCAGCCTTAACACAGGAGGGTGAAGGAGGAAAGCCTGGGCACGGTTTACCTGCGGCTTTCGGCTCTGAAGCCAGTGAGGGTTGCATTAGGTTTTTTTTTTTATTATTATTATTATTCTGTTTTACATTCGCAATTTGAATAAAATCAGTCTGGCTTTAGCAGCTGCGTTGGCGTCCGGGCTGTGCTGAGTGGGCAGTGAGTGGCTCCTGCCCTGTGGGGGGGGAACACAGCTCCCCGTCATGCCAAGGTGGTGCTCCTGGGGCGGCATCAGCTCCAACCCAGCAGTGCCCGATCACAGACGCTCCCAGGCAGGGATGTGCTGTCTCATGCTCAGTGCTTTATTAATAACCCTGGTTAATTGTATGAAGCCCTTGCCCTGCCACGGAGCCGAGGGGCGGTGGAGCAGAAGGGAACGGGCTTTGTCCCCCCGCCCAGCCCGGGGGCGGTGCGGCGCGGCCGGAGCTCCCACCGGCACGGCCCCCGCTCCTCATCGGTGTCGGCTGGTGCGAGGCAGAGCCGTCGTCCCGCGGGCTCGCAGGCTGCCCGTGCCATGCAGGGCCCGCTGCTCTGGGCGGGCTGGCTGCTGGCCACCGGCTGCCTGGTTTGTGCCACGGGCAGCTGCCGGCACCGGTGCTGCCCCGGCAGGAACAACGCCTGCTGGGCCCCCGGCGCCCGCCGGGCTCACTGCTACTGCGACTCGTACTGCCAGAGGACGGGAGACTGCTGCCAGGACTACCTCGCCACGTGCCGCCGTGCCGGTGAGTGGCGGAGGGGGTGGCACCGGCCCGCCCGCGGCTGGGGACAGCAGCCTGTGCTGCTGGGCTCGGTGGCGAGGGTTTGCTGTTACCTGTTAGCCCCGTACTTTGCGTGGTAACAGGATGTGCCTGGGGATGCCGGCTGGGCTGGATTTGTAGCAGTGTGTCCCAGCTGTCCCTTTTTCCATGCTGAATGTCTGGCCGGCCCCAGTGCAATGAGAGAGCCCGGAGCGGTGGCCTCTGGGCTGCAGCTCTTGGTAGCGCTGTCACTGCAAGCCTGAGTGGTCAGCGTGGGACAAGCCCCGGTGTCACCTCCGCTACTGTCACAGGCAGTGCCTTGCACAGGGACAGGGGAACCGGGGGCCGCACTGAGGGTGCCAAACAGGGCTCATGGGCTTGGGGAGTGCAGAACCAGCCTGCCCCGGGGACCCAAATCTGGGCAGGCAGGCGCCTGCCACGGCCCCCCGGACAATTGCAGCAGTCAGCCCTTCCTAATCTCCGGGGAGATTAGCGGGGTCCCAGCTCAGCGCGATGCGCACAGGGATAAAGTCCTGCGGAAGCAGCTCACAATGCCCCTGCACTGGCAGGGGTCGGGGGAGAGGGGCTGCTGGGGTCACTCTGGCCCTTGCCCTTCCTCCCCTCTCCCCGTCTCCTTTCCTCCATCTCCCCCGCTCTGCTCTTTCCACTGCTCTCGAGACTGAAACTCTTCCCTCTCCTCCGTCCCTGGCAGCGGTGGGCTGTGCTGTGGGGCCCTGGGGGCCGTGGAGCGGCTGCAGCTCGCCGTGCGGGGTTGGCAGCAGGGCCCGCAGCCGCCAGGTCACTGTGCCGCCCCGGCACGGAGGCGATCCCTGTCCTGACCTCAAGCAGCGCCGCGGCTGCCTGGGGCAGCACCCGACCTGCGGGACGGCCAAAGGTAACGCGGGCTGCCCGCTGCCCTCCTGCGTGCTCGTCCCCGTGTGCTGCCGTCCCGGAGTGTCTTTAATCATCCCCGTGCCCCTCACAGCCGCTCTTCTGCCAGAGGTAGCCAAGATACTGCCCAAGTCCTTCAGCCAGGACTTGAGAGATCGCTGGCGAAGAGCTGGGCTGCGGCTGCCGGAGGAGCCCTCTGGGTATGTGTGGAGTTGGGGCCCTCTGGAACGCCGCTCCCCAGAGCCGGGACCCCTCCTGCACCCCCCCTGCGGTCACGGCCCCTTTGCACCCCCCAGACCCAGGGCCTTTTCGTTTCCCCCAGCCATGACTTTTCTCCCTGCCCCAAACCACGGCCCCGTCGCACCCCCACACATAACCATGGCCCTTTGCATGCCCCACGGAACCACCATCCTTCCCACCCTCCCAGCTAGGATCCCTCTGCACCGCCCCAGAGCCGTCACCCTTCTCACCTGCCCAGCCGAGGCCCCTGTGCCACCCCCCAAACCCACATCCCCGTTATACCCAAATCCATCAAAGAACCCACCACAACCTCCGCCCTTCCGACCACCATTTTCCCTCTTTTCTGCTGCCCTTTTCCCCCCTCCGCAGCTCCCCCCTCCCCGGCTACTGCGGCTATTTCCGCCTGGCGCAGGTGGGACCCCCGTGCCGCGGGCAAGCCTGGAGCCGCCGGCTGCACCGGGACCAGCAGGTGTGTGTGCAGTGCTGGGGGAACCTGTCCCACCGCCCTCCCCACTGCGTCGGGCACGGGCTGCAAGGAGCCAGGTAGGTGCTAATTTGCGGCATCCCCACCCTGGGATTTCTCCTAAAGAACATCTCTCCCTGCCTCTAAGGCATTCTCCTTTTATACTGTAATTATAATATTTGTATACAAAGCTATAATTATGTTAAAATATGCCACAATATTATAGCATACCATCATATTATTAAACGAATTAATAATACATCCTATAAAGCAAGATTATAATATAAAAATAAACATATTTAAATAGAGTAGAATATCTCTATTGGAAGAGACATGCAGTGATCATCTAAGTCCAACTGCCATTATTATATCTATATAACATAAGCCCATATATATATTTGATTTTGAAAAATTGTATTTATTAATGGTACACCCCAGTTCTCACTGATTTTCCCTTCCAGGACATTTTGGGTGGCTGCTTCTGTGGTGGGGTGCCAGGGCTCGTGGGTGCAGGAGGGCCTGCAGGAAGGCTGTGTCTGCTCCCCACCTGCTCTCATCTTCGTGTAGGATCACCCTGGGAAGGTGAGCTGAGCCTTCCCACGGCACCACTCCTTGCTGGGGAGGTGGGGAATGAAATAAAAAATGTGGTTTCTTTCATAATTTCACCCTCCTGCAGGTTTGCTGCTCACCCTTGGTGCCAGCTCCGTTTTCCATTAAATATTTTTAAGAATGGAATAACCCTTCTTATAAAGATTAAAAATAAGGGAATTGCTAACGTGCTGTGAATAATGGTAAAAGAACGGCACGATGAGGTTAAGTCTGGGTGAGAAGATGATGTGATGTCACACTCAGCCATGACATCATACTTTCAATGAGCTGCAACTGGCAAGCGACGTGAGGATGGAGGCAGCATCCTTCCTCTTGCCTGAGCTCACTCCCTGCAGTATCAGGTAAGCCATGCAGGGCAGCTCAGCCCTGCTGGGCTTTGCAGAGAGAAATTAAACAGACACCCAAAGGCTGCGTGTGGGCGACGGTGCCGGTGTCCAGTTCCAGCCGTGGGGCTTGGCAGCCTGCACTGGGAGGAATGAGGCTGGGCTGGGTGATGCTGCTGCCCTTCCCCACTCCTCACCCAGCACAACACGACCTTGCTGGTGGGGTCCCTGCTCCGGCTTTGGGTGGTGGTACCGCAGCCTGTGGGGGGAGCCATGCCAGGGCTGGATCTTGCTCCACTGCAGCCAGTGACTGTTGCCTGTTTGCTGCCCCCAGAACAGGTCTGGCTCCTGCAGCCCACTCTCACACCACCCTCCCGGGCAGGGGAATTAAAAGGCTTCAACACTGGGAATGTTCTTGGCCTCTTTATTTGGGATAAAAGCCCAGGTTGGCCAAGGACCAAAGTGCTGGTTAAAAAAACAGGTGGTGGGAGTTGAGCATGAGGGGGGTGTGAGAGCTCTGAAGCACAGGTCCCCTCCTGCCCGCCAGAGCTTAGGGCAAGGAAGCCATGGACACGGGCCAAGGCCATGCTGCACTGGAGTCCTCAGCTGGAGAGTTAGAGACCGGGAACAAAACTGAGCGTGTCCCACACTGTGAGTGAGGTTCCCCTGAGTTACACCAGCAAACCTGCAGGCCTGGCTGCTGGTCAGAGAGAGCATCCAGGAAGTGGAGGGAGATGGCTGCAGGATTCTGTGTCACACTGCTGCATGCCTGGAGCTGTCAGTCCCCGAGAGTGGTCCCAGCTCCCCTGGAGCATTGTCCTGATTTGGCACAGGGGCCAGCCCGTGCTGTATCAGCAGCCCCTGTACCAGCTCCAGCTCCTGCTCCAACTCCTGACTGCCACAGCCCAGGCCTGGCACGGCGGTGGCACCTTCTCCCAGCACCTGCAGCACGTGTGCCACCAGCCGGGCCCTCACCAGCAGCACGGCCAGGGCTGTGTGGAGCTTGGCACAGCCCAGCGCCTTCATCCCCCAGCGGGCAGCAGTGCCTGTGGAGACAGTGGGTGAAGGAGCCCTGAGTGTGGCAGGCTGCCCCTGGGCAGAGCCGGCCTGGGGAACAAGGACACCGTTTGCTCGTCCCAGGCACTCCACGCTCGCCATACCTTGGCTCCAGCGGTGTTTGCAGTACTGCAAGTCCCTCAGCACGCCGGGGCCTTTGGCTTCCAGCCACTGCAGAGCTGAGGCATGGAGTGGGCTGCCAGTGGGAGCTTTCTCCAAGAGCTGCACCAGGACAGGGAGCAGCTGCCGTGCCAGGACAGCTGGCTCTGCAAAAACGTTGGGTTCATCCTCCTTGTACAGGCTGGCAGGTCTGGGGGGAAAGCCAAGGTGTGAGTGAAGCCAAGGGCTGCCCCATGGTACCACACACTCCCTCGTGCCAGTCCACAGGTCCAGCAACTCACTTCTTGGCCTCCAGCTCCTCCACAACACTCCTGAGATCTAAGATGGGGATGTGTTGAAGTAGTGAACTGAAGGTCTCAGGGTGCTCCCCGAACTCTCCCAGAAGGAGCTCCAGGAGGCTCTGGAGCCCCACATTGTCCTGCACAAAGATGCAGCCATCTTGGAGCAGCTCCCCTGGGCTCTGCCGCAGGAGGCTGGCGAAACCTGAGGCCTCACGCCGGACCTCCTGCTCCTCATCTTGCAGAAGGTGAATGGCCATGTTTATCAGCCTGAGGAAAGGGAAGAGAAGGGAAGGGAAGCATATTGCAAGCCCCAAAGCATCCCAGCCTGCTTGGAGGGGAGGGAAGGATGAGACCTCAGAAGAATGCTTCTCTGAGGGACTTTTCTCCTGGAGTGTGAAAGACCCAGCCACCACCCAAGAGCTTGGAACCTGGGAGGGTAGGGGCTGTGCCAGAGACTGAGGGACTCAGCAATGCCATCTGCTGCTCATAAAGGACTAGCTGCTTATATTAAAATGCCACCCACACATTTTTTTTGTAGGCTGTGAGCTCTTGAGTGCTAGTGATTTTTGAATGAGTGGAGTTTTCTTCAATACCCTTGAGTTTCTGCAGAGGACACCTTTTACAGAGTCCATTAACCTGCAGCAGGCTGGGGCCGGGGCTGCAGGGAGCAGCGCACAGCCATGCCCAGAGACGGGCTCAGTGACCTACCGCAGAGCCACGGGGACGAGCGAGGGCCGGGCAGCCCGCAGGGATCGCCGCACCACGCGGGGCCCTGCCGTCTGCAGGGAGCGCGCAGCCGCCAGCCGCAGCACCTCCGACCACGTGCGCTGGCTGCACTCCTCCAGCGCCGCACACCAGCGCTCCACCAGCGCGCCATCCTCGTCCCCAGACCTGCCAGGGGACAGGGAAGGAGAGCGAATTCACGTGAATTCACCTTTCTGCTCCACTAGGGGACCAAAGGCCACCGGCTGCCCTGAGATCGCAGGAGCCAGGTGCAACGCTGTGATTTATGGGAGAGAAGTCATGGCTCTGTTTCTAGTAAGGACTAAGGAAGGATCTGCTGGAAGAGCTGGGCAGCCCTCCAGCAGCAGCAGGGACCTACTGGTGGGCGAGCAGCAGGCTGGCAGCACACAGTGCCTGGAAGTGGAGATCAGGTCCAGGACACTCGGCCTCCACCATGTGCAGCAGCATCTCCAGGCATGATGCTGAGGAGCCCTGGAGCTTACTTGAAGCTTCCTGGGACCATGACGAGGGATCTCTGTAAAGATGCAGCAGAGCCTCAAGGTACAATCTCAGGAACTCTTTGTCCTTTCTCTCTTGCAGCACCGACTGCAAGCTCTCCTAGTTGACAATGGGAAAGAAGGTACATGGTTAGTGGTCCTAGCACTACGGGACCAGGCAACTGCCCTGCACCCTCAACTTGGGGAGCACCAAGCTTCTCAGCAATGGGATCTCAGGGGTCCCATCTGTGCGGTGCACCGGGGCCCCCCTGCTTTACTTGGTGACTTTTGAGCCCCATCATACCAGCAATGTCAGCCCAAGGGCATTCTCCACCTCCTTGCACATTCCTCCCTCCCCAGCAATCACCCAGCTCAAGACGGCAAGCTGGATGTCATGGCTGGGCCGCTGGAGAAGTGAGCAGACAGCAGCAATCCGCTCGCTGTCTGCCAGCCGGGCTGCCTCGCTGCACGTGAACTGGGCCATGGTTTGGTGGAGGACAGCTGAGCCCACCTGCGGGAAAAAACCAGGATTCTCCTTCCAGTGCTCAGCCTGCAGCGATGGGTCCCCCTGTCCCTGCCCAGGCGCACTGCCAGTTGGGCACGGCCACGATTCTCCTGGCAGGAAGCGGTACCTGTGGCTCGGCACAGCCTGACCTTCCCCCCTGCGGGAGGCTGCCCAGCGTGGTGCCGATGGTGTCATGGATGAACTGGGCAAAGCCAGGGCTGAAGGACGTGGGCAGGAGGGCGAGCACCTGGAGGAAGGCGGCACGGACGAGGGGGCAGCGCTGGGCAGGGGTGAGCAGCCAGCCCCGCGCCTCCAGCTGCAGAGCCACGGGGTGCAGTGCCTCGGCCGAGAGCCTGCGTGGAGACACAGCCTTACCGCAGGCCGCAGCACGAGATGGGCTCCCTTCTGCGGCCAAAAGGCTGCGCTTGGCACAGAGTGACCCCAGCTGGGGAGACAGCATGGCAACACTCACCCCCCGGTGCCCGTGGCGGCGGCCAGCAGTGCCCGCAGCTGCAGCAGGTGCCCGTGGACGGTGTTGTGTGAGAGGATCTGTCCGGGAGCCGCAGGGAGCTGCCGCGCCAGCTGCAGGAGGAGCCTGCAGCGCTGGGGTGGGGGCACAGCGGGCACCAGAGCCTTGGCAGCCATCGCTCGTACGGCGTAGATGGGGCTCTCTGCCAGCCCCAGCAGTGGCTCCAGGAAGGGAGCAGAGGGACTGTGGAGCAAAAAGGGCACCACGTGGTGATGCTCTGGCTGGAGTAAAATCTCACAAGAGCCGGGGCCAGCCTCAGCACCATGAGAAACCTTCCCACTGCAGGAGCCCTTGGCTGAGGCATGGCATCCCCGCTGCACCCATACCTGCCAGGACTGTCGGCGCCAGGCTGCAGCTGGGCCAAGAGGGTGAGGATGGCATGGAGTGCAGGGTGCAGGCGGGGCCCCCCTGGCGTGGGTGCTGTGGCCACCTTGAGCTCCCCGAGCAGCACAGCGCCCAGCTTTGGGTGCTGCCCGAGGAAGGCATGCAGGCTCAGCCCCTCCGACGGGCAGCCATCCCTGTGGCTCCACGGCTGTCCCAGCAGCCGGGACGTGAGGGCACCTGCAGGGACAGAGAAGGCAGTGTCAGGTCCTATCCAACCCTGCCAACCCCCTGCGCTTCGCCCCACACAGGCTCCAAACCCTGGGGGCTGTGGGATGTCTGTCAGTACTCACTGAAGAGCTGGATGGCAGCGTTCCTCATGGCCCAGCAGGGCGAGCCCAGGCCCCGCAGTGCCAGGGCCATCATGGGTGTGGCATGGCACAGCACTGCCCCGCCCAGCCCCGCCCCGCGGACCAGCGTCTGCAGTACGTGGAGGGCACACACCTGGGGAGAGCACACGGGGCTCAGTGACACCATGTCAGGGGAAGAGGGAGGGAAAACCCAGGGGAGCCAAGAGGCATCAGCTCCCAGGCTGCTGGAACGGACAGCACAACGAGAGCTGTGGGTTTTTGCTCACTCTGAGTTCTCATGGTCTCACGCTGGGTACCTGGCACGGATCACCCTGTTCCCTCAGGGGCTCCCGCAGCCAGGAGTGCCACACTCACCTGCGGGAGGTCGAGGGTCTGGTCCCAGTCCTGTGGCAGTGCCGTGGCAGCCAAGGCCAGCAGGGTCTGGATGCAGCGGGTCAGGAGGGGCCGTGCCTGTGCCGGGGGCTCCCCGCTGACGATGCAGAGGAAGAGCATGGGGAAGCCGGCGGCACGGCGCGTGATGGAGCTGCTCCGGGGTCCACTCAGCGCTTCCAAGCCCTGACAGAGAAACAAAATCCACCTGAGATGTCACTTGGAACCTGCAGCTGCCCTGCCAGGAGGGCACCAGCTCGCACCAGCATCTCAGCTGCCAGGAGGGCGCTTGCCCCAGGGAGTGAGGACACTGAGGAATGACCCTGGTGCTCCCTGGGGCACACAGGAAACAAGGGCCACGATGAGTACTGTACCTGCTCCAGTACAGCCCGCGGGATGGCCTGCAGCTCTGGATCCGGGTGGTTCAGCAGAGCAGCACAGAATTTGGTGAAGCCCATGCTGCAGCCCTCCACTGCCCCCTGGGGCAGAGTAGTGTCAGGCCCAGCCCCTCAAAGGCTGCACCTACCAGCCCCCCACAGCCCCAGAAAACTCTTTGTGAAAGGGAAGAGCAAGTGAGATGACACGATAGTGTGGGGATGTGACAGGGTCTGGCACTGGGACCCAGCCAGGGGACTTCCCGCCATCCCCATGTCCTGCCCCACTGCACTCGCCCTCCCTCCACCCCAGTGCGCCAGGGTGGGGACAGGGCGGGAGGGATGGTGAAGGGCTCAGATCTGCTCTTACCCAGTGCCGGCACCGCAGCAGGATTTCCTGGAACACTCTGGTGGCCATCTGCAGGGTAGGGAGTGGCAGGAGGGGCCCCAACTCAGCAAGCAGCGCTGGGGATAGCAGCAGCTCGGCCAGGCCCCCCAGGAGCAGCCCAATCTCCTGGGAAGAAGAGGCGGGTAAGCAAGACTGTCAGGGAGAAGCTGGGGTGGGTGGCAGCAGGGCTGCAAGCCACATAGCCTGGCTCTGTCACAGCAGGGGACTGTCAGTGTCTGGGAAGAAGTTGGGCTCCATAAGGGCAGGCAGGGAGGGGGCTGCTTTTGGGGAGCATCCTTCCTGGAAGGGGGTGGGGACATGTGTGAGAACACTGAGGTAAGGACAGAAATTCCCCCGTATTCATCCCCAGAAAGGATGAATGACCCAAGGGGAGGTGAAGCAGCAGCTGGGGTAGGCTGGATGATGAATGCCACGCTCCCAGTGCCATGAGGAGGAGTCCCCACCTTCACTGACACCCAGCAGCACGTCAGGATCAGGCTGTGCTCCTCCGACAGCAGGACTGAATCTCCCTCCTCTTCCTCTTGCCCCTGGCCTTTCCCCAGCATGATGAGGGAGCCAATGGCGTTCCCCATCTCTGCAAACGATGGGGCAGCAGCTGCAAAAGGAAAAGCCAGGTCTGAGCAGGGTGGTGCAGGGCAGTGGGAGGGGGATGCTGCTGGGGTTTGGGAGGACCTGCAGTCCCGTCAGAACGCACACAAATGGCAATGGCTCCTGCTCTGCCTCGTGCCCCACTCAGGAATGCAGCTGCATTTTTCCCACTGCTCTTTCCAAGGCCTGTAAGGGCTCTGCCAGCCCCTCCTTTCCCAAGTGTTCTCATCTGGCAGATGCCTCACTACTTCTGGAAGGCTTTTGCTTCTAGTGCTGCTGTTCTCCCATGGAGTTGAGAAAGGGAACCAAAGCCAGGCCCAGCCCCACCATGGGCCCCTGCTAGAGGCACTGAGCCCAAAGCAAGCGCATTCCCCTTGGGCTGGGGGGCTGCTGGGCCAGGAATGACTGTGATGGAGTTCCCAGGGATGGTTCTGACCCCATGGGGACACACTCACCTTGCTCATCAGCACCGGGGCCTTGCTGGCTCTGCAGAGCACCCAGGAGGAGGCAGGTGATGTCTCTCACTGTGGTTACAAGGCAGGTGAGGAGCTCCTGCCAGGTCTGCCCCAACTCTGCTGCCTGCATGGAGACGGCCACCTCTGGCACCTGGAGCAGGCACTGGCGCAGGGCTGCGATGGCTCCTGCAGAACAGCCACCTCTGCTCACTGTGCTGTCAGCACAGCCCTGGCTCTCCTGCCCGGGCCCACGGCTGACAGGGTTCAGGGCCCTGGGTGAGGGGTGCGCAAGGCAGGGTGAGTGCCAAAACAGGGAAGCCAAGGCAAGGATGTGTCACCAGCAATGAGCTGTGGCCCGAGTCCTGCCCTGCCCAGCTGGGGCCATACCATGCATCGGGGCAGTGGCTGCTGCCCGCAGCAGGTCCTGGCATGCCACCTTGTACTGGGCTTGCAGCACGTGGAGAAGGTGCTGGGCGAAGCACAGCCCTCGGCTGGGCAGCGTCAGGGCTGCCTCAGCCTCCAGGGACAGGCTCTTCATGGTGGCACTGTCTGACCTGAGGCAACAGACAGATCCTGCTGTGAGTACAGGGAATTTCCCGCCCATCCTGTGCTACGCAGCTCCTTCCTCCCTTGGTGCAGACTCCTGTACCTCAACCCTCCCCAGCTTCCCACTGCAAGGCTATTGCAACCCCCATCTATGACCACAGACTGGTGAGGCACCAGTGCTGCCAACACACTCTTGGAGGGTCCTGTGCCACTGCAGGGAGAGGGAGGGGGATGCCAGGAGCTCCTACTTCTGCAGAATGGTCTTCATCAGCACAGCTCCAGCTTCAGCCTCCTGCACTCGGGGGCTGCCCAGAGTGTCCTGGGCCAGCTGGAAGAGAGCCAGGGCAATGGGCTCGGGGAATGTGGCAGGGAAGTAGCGGACAAGCAGCTCGGAGGCCAAGTCTCTGATCTGCCAGGACACAGAAGACATGGGGAAAAGTGGGACATGGGAGAATGGGAAGAACGGTGGGCTTCCCAGCTAAGCCTTGGCTTTAAGAGGCTCACCTCGTTAGTGCTGTCCAGCAGGCAGCTCAGCAGTGCCAACAAATTGGGCTGGGAGAAGAAGTCCCAGCAGCCGCTCTGCCTGGCGTGGCTCAGCAGTGTGGCCATGGTCCCTGCCATGGGGACACGGGGCGGTGAGATGGCATTGGCTGGGAGTGTCCCACAGCTGCAGGTGATACTCCAGGTAGCTTGCCTGTACTCACGTGGGGGCTGGCCCTTCTTTCTGTCAGGGCTCCAGGTGTCTGTGCAGGTCTCCAGAACAGCGGCCAGGAGGAGCAGAGCCGTCTTCTTCCTCTGGTAATTGGAGCCTGGGCTGAGTGAGGTGATGCTGAGCTGCAGCAGCCATTCCACAAAGCCTGTGGGCAGAGAGCATAGCAGCACGGGATCCTGAGCACGTGCATCTCCCAGGGCTGTGGTGAAGGTGCTGGGGGGCCGCCTCACCTACAGCCCGGGCGAGCTGCTCAGCTCCCTCGCCCGGCCCGGAGCGTCGCGGCGCCTTTCCCCGCAGCCCGGCCAGCGAGCTGTCCCGCAGCCGCACCAGCGCCTTCCGCACCGCCGCCTGCAGCAGCTGCCGGAACGAGGAGGAGTCGCAGTTGAGGTTGAGGGGCAGGAACTCCCGCAGCAGCTGCACCTCGGTGCCCGAGAGGGGCTGGTTGGTGTTGGGGCTGCAGCAGAGCAGACCCAGCGCTGCCAGCCGAACGCCCTCCTCGCGGGTGCCCAGGCAGCGGGAGAGCCGCTCCAGCGCCTCATCCCCCAGCGGCAGAGCCCCTGCCACACTCTTCTGTGCCTTCAGCAGTGACACCCAAGCCCGGAGTGACGTCGTGTCCTGGCCACCAAACTGGGCGGCCAGCGGTGCCTGGGCGGCCGGGAGCTGCCGCAGGGTCCAGGTGAGGAGGTGGTTGGCAGCGTTGCTCTGAAGGATGGGCAGGGGAGAGCAGAGGGCCTGGGAGAGCAGGGGGAGCCAGCACAGCGCCCAGTGCTCTGCCAGGGCCACCTCTGTGCCCCGCTGCCCATCGCGCCACTCGCTGCACTGCTGCCGCACCAGGACCTTGTAGACCTCGGCAGCGGCGGGACACAGGTGGTTGGTAGAGAGACAGCTCAGGAGATGCTGCGGCAGGTCTGGGTAGGTATCCAGCACCTGGGAGAAAAGCAGGTGACCCTCATCCCCCTGTCGGGCTGGAAGCTGCATTTGGGGGAAAGACAGATGGGTACAGGCCACAGTGCAGTCACCCCTGGCACTGAGCATCTCTGGGACCTCAAAGCTGCTTTTGCTGGGCACTGACAGGCAAAGCTTCCCTTCCCACTGGCACTCCTCAGGGATGCACTGCCGTAGCTCACTACCCCAGGGATGCTAAAACAGCCCCTCTGGGTGGGAAGGCTCCCTGCCCACACAGCTGAGCTGGGTAGAAGGTGACAAAGTGGACAGAGGCTGTGCCACCTCAGCAGCAGAGCCAGCTGTCACCAAGACTCCCCACACCCCTGCCTTCCCTACCTGCTGGCTGCCCACGTAGGGGATGATGGCACACAGGGGCACGTATCTTGCTTTGATCTGCCATGGCATTGAGACCACCCTCTGCAGCATCTGTTGGTAGAGGAGTCTCTCCTGGTCCTGGAAGTGCTGGCACTCCAGGTGGTAGATCTCCAGGAGCAATCGGAAGGAGCTGTGGATGAACTCAGACACACCTTCCACCTGTGGGAGAAGGACAGCAAACAGGGGGTTAGAGTGGGCTCCCTCTCATGTCCTGCTGTCCCATGGCAGGCGGAGCACCGGGACATGGCCCTTTAGAGCCTGCGTGTGACAAATGGCACAACCTCAGCAGTGCGACTGCCCCTGCCCTGGCAGCTGCAGGCAAGGGAGTGTATTTTGCTGATGGAGCTGAAGCAGGCAGAGATGTGTTATGGGCTGGGGACAGCAGCTCAGCCAGGTTAAGGAAGAGCTGTTCCTGGCTGCCGCATTAGGGCCCCTTGTCACCGTGTCCTTACCGGGGTCTCTGCGCTGTTCCACAGAAGCTGGGTGACCTCCTGCAGCAGCTCAGTGTCCTGGGCCAGGATGCGGGTCCCCGTCAGGTGCCAGAGAGCAGCCAGGCCCTCCCGCAGGCGCTGCAGCCACAGCGCACAGGCTGCCAAAACAGAGAGCTCCGCTGCAGCCCTCGCCCCAGACTCGCCTGCACCAGAGGCAGCACAGGCTGTGGGCTCAAGGACCCCGTGTGCGGGGGCAGCAGTTCTCCTGTTAGGCACACAAGACCCCAGGAGGATAAGTGTCCATTGGGCTGGAACAGAAATTAATACCAGTTTCCAAACCAGCAACCAAGACACAGAAAAGCATCTTCCCTGGGATAAGCTGAAGCACACAATGACTCTGTGCATCACGAGCACAGCGAACCTTTCAAACCTCCCCACCGTGGCAGGGTCACAGTCTCCTACCTTGGAAGCAGTAGTAGTGGCAGTCCTTCTGCTCCCTGGTCAGGGCACACACAGCAGGAAAGACCATGTCCAGCAGCAGGCAGGCCTGCAGGGGCACAGCGGCTCAGGGAGCAGGCAGGCACAGGATTTCCAGGGAGAAAACCCTGCCGTGAGACAGGCAAGGAGAGTGCTGCCTGGCTCTCCTGCTCTTACAGAGCTCGCCTCTGCTTCCTGCCTGGAAGTCTTCAGCTCGTGAGGACTTGGGAGAGGCTAGAGGTGGGCAGAGCTGGGGCTGTGCTCTGCAGGGACAGCCCCAGGTTCATGCCACGGGAACACAGCGTGAACACTGCTCTGCTTGTGTTGGGGCCTTTGGCACCACTGTATTTCCCAGTCTCCCAGGAAAGAGAAATCCCTGCTTGGATGTCTTTGGAAAATGCAGGCTCCTTGGCTAACTGGCTGTGCTCAGTGGGATGCATGGAGCTGCTGGTGTGAAGTGGTTCAGCCTGGCTTCATCCCCCAAGGATCCACAGGCACCACAGGAGCTACCTGACCTCTCCAAGGGCTTCCTCAAGCCCTGTCCGCTAGGTTTGAGCTCTCCTACCTTGTGGGGGAGGCCCTCCAGCTGGCAGCTGAGGATGTCCATCTTGCAGCACGTCAGCAAACCTCTGGTGAGCACCAGCTTCTCCAGCCCGTCTGGTTCCAGGACAGGGGGCACTTCTACCACCAGCTCCCCAAACTTCAGCTCCCCAGTGCCTGCTGGAAAATGGCTGCACTGGATGGAAGGAAGGTGGCAAAACCAAATGCTGCTCTGAGAGCAACTGCCATGGCTCATTCCAGAGCGTCCATGGGAGGCAGCTGGAGACAGCTGAAGCTCCCAGATGCCGAGAGACAGGCACAGCAGCGGAGCCCAGCTTGGCACCAGCCTCTGTCCCCTCACACCCAAACACGCCTGTCACCCTTGCCAGAGGCTGCTCCCAGCACAGGATGGAGCACGCACCTTGGCTGGGGAGCTGGAACAGGGTCAGCACAGCACGGGCCCCATACTGGGGCTGGGGGGCCGTGTTCACCAACATGCTCAGGGCTGTGCCTGCCAGCAGCCTCATGTCCTTGTTCAGGGCCTGGACTCGCAGGGAGGCAAAAGCACAACTCAAAATGCCACTTAACCCCAACCACATTTAACTGCCCCAGCCAGCAGCTACATGGGTAAAGAGCCCAGGATTTTTCTCAGCCACGCCAGACACTGGGCTGACCCTGCAGGCTTGCCTTGGGGAGGGGAATGGGGAAATCACCCGGAAGGACAGCACTGCTCTGCTCCTTGGGACAGGCAGCTCCATCCCTCCCAGGGCTGTACACACCTTCCCCCAGGCCACCTCCAGCAGCAGTCCCAAAAGGCTCTGCAGGGTCTCACTCTTCCCTGATGTGCTCCACACCAGGGGGGCCACATCCTTTGGCAGCGCCTGGAAGACCTGGAGGCAGGCCTGGAGAAGCAGGAGGTGCCACAGGGATGATCAGAATTCCTTACCTCTGAAAAAGCAGCAATGCCCCAGGAACAGCCATTCAAAGCAGCTCAATGGACATCCCTCTGGACACTGCCGCCAGTGCCCAGCCAGTCCTTGCAGGTACTGACCCTCCCCCGGCTCCCCAGTGTGGCTCTCACCTTGACGACCAGGTAGCCCCACGTGCTGCCGGGTGCAGGCTGGCCCTGCAGCACCCAGCGCAGGGTGCCGGCCAGGCGCTGCAGCAGCAGGGCCAGGTTCTGCCGCCAGTGCTGCCGGCCCAGGCTGCTCTCCTCCAGGAACATGGACACTGCAGGCAAGGGGAGCATCAGCCCCCGGCCCTCCTGCAGCCAGCCCTGCTCCCACCCAGCTCAGCCAAGGGCCGCTCTCTTGGTAAGTGGGGTAAGAACGGGGCTGGGATGCAGGCCATGCTTTGGCCTGTCTGGTTTCCAGCTGTGGGTGGGCAGAGCTGGGTGCTGCTGGGACCTCTGCAGAGGTCACATGGATCCCTGCTCCCCTCCCATGAGCACAGAGGACCCAGTTTGGGTTGGCGGGAAGCGTTCTGTGCATTGATGGTGTGAGCTGGGAGAAAACCCCGGAAGGTAAGGAATAGAGGCTGACCTGACTGAAGGTCCCCAGGAGACAGCACCTGCAGGGACAGAAGGATAGTTTGTCCTGTGTGACAACATGCTGGGGCTCAGACCCCAGGGATGAGCAAAGGGCTGGTGTGATTGGCAGCCACATGTTGAGAGCTGCAAGCAAGGGCAAATCCCAGAATGGTGGGAAGTGAAGTGAAGGACTAGAGGCAGCCCAAAGCAGGAGGTCCCTGTGACACATGGTCGCCAGCCAAGACCCTGTGAAAGCCAGTGCCACTGCACAGCCAGGGTTCTCTCACCTCTCCCTGCAGTGCCAGGCCAGTCAGCAGCGTGTCCACCTCCTGGGCCAACAGGGCTTCCTTCCCCACTGCCAGCTGGGTCACCATCTGCCAAGAGACACCCCAAGTCAGCTGCTCTGCCCAGACCCCTGGGAGTCACCAGCTGCCAAGTGCTACTGGAGGAGCCTGCAACACCTCTGAGCCCCTTTGCTGGTAAAAATGCCAGAAAGCCCCAGAGCTGTGCCAAGAGTGGGCAAAGCCCGCCCAGCCGATTGCCTTGCAGACCTGTTCCAGTTTCTGGAAGGAGCTGGAGCTGCTGGTTGCCTCCATCTGGAAAGCCAGGACACAGCGGAGCAGGGGTCGTGCCTCTGCCTCACCCAGAGCCTGCAGACCCTCGCTCAGCACCCGTGTCAGCTGGAGAGCCTCCTCCAGGTGCTTCTCTTTGCATCTCTTGGCAGTACTCCTGTGACAGGACAAGGATAGGGCTGAGGATACCCTGGCTCGGTGAAGTTTGTAGTGGGGGAATACCCCGACTCAGTGGGATCTGGGATTGGGGTGCCCAGCTCGCGATGCTCCTCTCTCCCAGCTGCACTCAGCACCGCACTGGAGCGGAGGCAGGGGAGCTACAGGAAACCCTCAAAGCCCAGCGCATGCAAGCCCTTGGTGCGGCAGAAGGGCTCGAAAAACCTAAACCCTGCAGCCCTGCTGCTGCTGGGCAGGCTGGGGGGGAACGGGGACACGCGAGGGTGGCTGGAGCCCATCGCTGGGTATCGATCCTCTGACACCCCCTCCCTTCCTCCCCCGACCCGCGCCCGGGGCACGCACGGGCGCTCCACACCGGGGCTTCTCCCGATGCACCGTCACCGGGGGACCCGGGAGCTCCCTCGCAGGCGCCCGCCCTCTCACCCCGCGAAGTGCCGCAGGCAGCGCAGGCAGGACAGCACGGTGGGGGCGAGGCCCCGTGTGCCGTAGAAGGCGGCGCAGGCCCGCGCCTCCCGCTCGGCGCCCATGGCGGCTGCACCATAGAGCTGAGCCCGCTCGGCGCTCGCCGGCGCCCCCTGGCGCTGCCCCGGCGCAGCACCGCCCGCAGCGGCTCCGCCCGGCAGCGCTGGGCGGGACCCGCGATCCATACTGCCTCCATCCCGGCCGGGACCCGCGATCCGTACTGCCTCCATCCCGGCCGGGACCCGCGATCCGTACTGCCTCCATCCCGGCCGGGAACTGTGATCCATACTCCCTCCATCCCGGCCGGGACCCGCGATCCGTACTGCCTCCATCCCGGCCGGGAACCGCGATCCGTACTGCCTCCATCCCGGCCGGGAACCGCGATCCGTACTGCCTCCATCCCGGCCGGGAACTGCGATCCGTACTGCCTCCATCCCGGCCGGGACCCGGGATCCGTACTGCCTCCATCCCGGCCGGGAACCGCGATCCGTACTGCCTCCATCCCGGCCGGGACCCGGGATCCGTACTGCCTCCATCCCGGCCGGGAACCGCGATCCGTACTGCCTCCATCCCGGCCGGGACCCGGGATCCGTACTGCCTCCATCCCGGCCGGGACCCGCGATCCGTACTGCCTCCATCCCGGCCGGGAACTGTGATCCATACTCCCTCCATCCCGGCCGGGACCCGCGATCCGTACTGCCTCCATCCCGGCCGGGAACCGCGATCCGTACTGCCTCCATCCCGGCCGGGAACCGCGATCCGTACTGCCTCCATCCCGGCCGGGAACTGTGATCCATACTGCCTCCATCCCGGCCGGGACCCGGGATCCGTACTGCCTCCATCCCGGCCGGGTACTGTGATCCATACTGCCTCCATCCCGGCCGGGAACTGCGATCCACACTGCCTCCATCCCGGCCGGGAACTGCGATCCACACTGCCTCCATCCCGGCCGGGAACTGTGATCCGTACTGCCTCCATCCCGGCCGGGAACCCCCGATCCTTCCTTTACCCCAGCCAGGGACCCCCGCCGGCTGCCAGGCAGGAGTTAAAAAGCATCATCATCCCAAGCTGTTTCCGTAGTCGGGAAAAAGCACGATAACCCAAAACTTCCGAAAACCGGGTGCTGCCTGCCGAGCACAGAGGGATTTGGACAGCATGAGGCGGTGTAAGATCTCTGAAATGCCAACTGGAACGCTTTAAGGTGAAGCAGTTGTCTGGGTCCATCGTGGTTCATTGCAGAAGAGGAAGCTTGGTTCCCCACAGTCCTGCTACACCACAGACACCATCTCTGACAGCCAGCACCACTATTGATAGCATCCCTACTAGAGATATTACTAATAACACTATTACCCAGTGGAGAAATTCCACTTCCTTCTATGGAATGAAATGGCCTTTGGGGAGAGAGACAGATTTATTGAAATTATCATCGAATCAAAATGAGTTTATTTGAGTTCTTAATGTTGGTTGGTACAGGGTTGAACAATTTTAATAGGTACGATTTTAAGATCATTTTTAAGGTCCCTTTCAATTCAAACCATCCAAGGATTTTACCATTTCTGGTTTTTATTAAACAGAGTTTTAACACCTGTCTGGCACATCTCACTGAATTTCAGCTACACGGAAAATGCTTCTTGTTTTTGATCTTGAAGGATTGTTTTTACCCCGGGTTGTTTCTCACAGTGGCTCTGGAGAGAGTGATGGGCATTGGCTGCTTAGATGAGTCATGGCACGGGCAGCCCAGGAAAACACAGCTGGCATGCACCAGTGCCTGCACTGGGTAGCCAGGAGGACCCTGAGATGTGGATCCTGGGCTGAGAACTTCCCTTGGGGATGGAAAGCCCCCAGACTAGTTTTTGGCAACATTTGTCAGCAGCCTCTGTTCTGTTTTAGAACTCAGCCTGGAAGCCCAAATCCAGGCAAGGGCCCAGGCTTGTCCTGACTGCTGTCAATAACAATGAGTGAAAGAGCCCAGGATTTGTCCCAGGTCAGGCCGAGGAGTGCAGGAGGATGGTTACAACCCTCAGATCTGATCCTCTATTTCCCCAGCATCACAGCCACCCCACCCAGGTGATAGGGACTGGGGAGAAGCACTGCCACAGGAGAGCTCCCACAGGTGCCAGCACACAGGCAGGGCCCTGCAAGGCAGAGGAGGGTGCTGCCATGCTGTAGGGTTTCCAGTGTTCCTCTTCCCATCACCTTGTGCTGCCTGCAGAAGGGAGGGGCAGAGGAGGTAAAGGGGGATTTTTTTCTTGTTTCACCATAGGAAGGATTTTCAAACCCTATAAATTCACTTTTGACAAGTGAACAGCTAAAGCAGATTAACCTTTTTGCTAATCCTCTATAATGGCTTTGGAATCTCCTTAACCAATAAGAAAATGATAAGAGCCTGTTTCTTTTCTTTTTATCTATATCTATATTGTCCTCTCTTGTCTGCATGTTTTTTCTTTCTTGTTTTATTTTCCTTTCCTTTTCTAGTATGAAATAGCCCAGCGATCCTATCTCCCAAAGGCTCAGTAAACAGAACATCAGAAATCCCCTTCCTTTATTCCTCTCCGGTAACAGGGTGCAGAGAAGTGTCTGCCAATTGGGATTTGATTACCAGCAGCTATCAAAAGTCTCTTTGTACAATCTGGGTCCTAAATCCCATAATTCTTTGATAAAAGAAGTATTACCAGTCCATTTTCTGTAGTGAAAGGTACGGGAGGAATGAAAGAAAGCAATCAGTGGAGATCCTAATAGGCTAAGTGCATGTGTGGTGGGAAGGCAGGGCTGGGACAGGATGCCCAGGGAAAGGCATCCTTTGTTAAGGATGGGGAAGGAGAATTAATCTACTTGAGGCATATGAACAGAACTGGTCAGATCCTGCACCTGCCCGTGGCACGTCCCAACCCACCACCCCTATGGACCCTCTGGACCAGCACAGTGTGGGGAGCAGAACCTGGCCCCACATCCACCTCTGGTGTCAGTGTTTGGGTGTATGCACAAAAGCTGGGAGCAGTTTTCAGTGATCTCTGGAATCAGGGCATCCCCAGTGCCTCCCTGGAGCACTGAGACCTTGGCAGGGCAGCAGTGAACGTGTCCAGACTGAGCAGCTACAAAGGTGTCTTCGTCTCAAAAGGTAAAGGTTCGCAGAGCTCAGTTATAATCCATGTTACAGCACTGGAGCAGCTGAAGGAGAGGCAAATCAAGAGATAGAAGGAAAACCAGCAGTTTGGTTTTAAGTGAGTCACAAGTAGAACAGCTATGGGGCATCCCTTCCCAGCACTGAGGGACCCACAGGTGAGGAGGGCAGGCAGTGAGCAGGGATGAGGAGAGAAGGGAGCTGAGAGAGGCTCTCCTGGGGACTGGCTGTAAGTTTTGCAGGGTGCTGGAGGCATTGCTGGGCTGTCCAGTGCGAGGACCTTTGGTGTGCAGTGGTTTCACAGCACTCACCTGTGTGTCTCCTTGGTGTCCCGTGAGTGGGACTGTTATCTTCATGCCCTGCAAAGAAACACCAGGTGTGAGAGTGTTCCCCACGTGAGCTCCTGAGGCCTTGCCACTCACCTTGGCTTAAATCACACTGAGGACAAGAGGACTTGGGTTTGAACTTTGCTAAGCAACCTGGTCTCAACCACACCTTCTCTAGTCTTTTCCCAGCTACTCATGTCAATTAAAAGCACAAGATGTTCTCTCTCCTCCTGCGGATCGCAGCTGCCAGGACTTGCTGTCTGCCCTTGGGAGGGGCAGAGCCAGGCTTCCCTTCCTGTCCCGAATCTTGGCCATGACCTCTCCCCAGTTTCTCTGGCTGGGCAGGAGTTGGGAATTGAACTGGCTTTGGGAAAGCCTGGCTGTGGCACTGAGTCCACATTCCTGCCTGGATGGCTGTGGGGCCTCACTGAAAGCACACAGAGGCAGCAGCAGCAACAATCCTTCCCTTCCTTTCCCCACACAGAGCACAGCTCAGCTGCACTGGAGGTGGTTACATGCCACTAAGCTGTGGTGCAGAGCTGCTGCAAGCAGCCAGTAATCTAATTTGGTAAGGGCTTTGGATCCTTACAAAGAGTATGTTGGATACATGCAAAGCATCTGCATTATTACAGTGATTAGGGCAGCAAAGATGGGGGAAAGGGGAAGGAGGGAAAATACAATTTCTCTGCTTCCAGCAGAAAATAAATCAACTTTCACAGAGAATTCTGGCAAAGCCAAAGGCTGTGCTGTCATTACAAATGATTTTTTATTAAGCTGAACTCTCTCTTCTCTCATATTGTATGATATGACAGCTCTCTTTTGATGGGAAAGCTTTCATTTGGCCAGAGAAAGGGATAATTTGCTTCTTTTAAGGAGTTAATCCTCTGGTCCATTTCCGGGCTGGGAACAGCTATCCTCCCCCTTCCTTGGATAGCAGGCTGCAGCACAATGGAGATCATAACCACCTCAAATCTACACCCGAGATGGAGAAATCAGATTTCCTTCTCCAGTCATTTTTGTGGGATTAGCTAAATCTTAGATCCACACTAACCCTTCACAAAGCTGCCAAGATTAGTTAGAATTTATTTTATTTGCGGGGGGGGGTGGGGGGGGGTGTTACGGTTTTCTTTCCAAAGGGATTATATCTCTCTCTCTATATATATTTAGAGTGGCTTCAGTTATAACACAGCTAGGTCAGAGGGAGGAAAAGAGTGTGTGTGTATAAAATAAAAACTCAGCTGCAAGAATGACAGTTACTTGAATGCCAAGACAAAGCCGTGGTACTGAATGGCTTTGCCAGTCCATTTTAAAAGCCACATAAGCTGTCCTTTCCCTAGCAAAACCCCTCAGCTGGGCTGCCTGTTTCCCCAGCTGCTGCTGCTGCTGCTGGCACAGGATGTCTTCAGAGCCAGTGTCAGGTTCTGATGCCGGCAGGAGAGGCCTGAAGAAGCCATGTCCGTTCAGCATCGAGGACATCCTCTCCAGCCCCGTGGAGAAGAGCCCCCAGGTCTTGGTGCCACTGTGCCTACGGAACATCTTGGACTGCACACCCAGGCGGCTGTGTGAGCTGGAGACCATCCCAGCCAGCTCCCTGCAGGAGGAGGAGGAGGAGGAAGAGGAGGAAGAGCTGGAAGCGGCAGGCTGCAACTGCTGCTGCTGTTCTCACAGGAGCGCCCGTTCCCTGCAGGACCTGCCGGGTTGGCTGGGTGAGTGTTGGGCTGGGTGAGTGTTTGGGTTTGATTCAGGTGTGGGGGCTTGCAGAGGGGCTGGTGCCAGTGCTGTGGGCGGGGGAAAACCTGGCTGTTAAGTGACAATATGGAATGTGGCCACGGTGGTCTTGGGCCCCAGGCCCAGCAAACGGAGCCCTGTTCTCAGCAGGGCTCCTAAGAGCGAGCACTTCCACCTGCAATGCTACCAGGGTTTGAAAAGCAGAAGGTGCTGACTATTACTGGATATTACTGGTTTAATGTGAAACTCTTGAGAGAATGATGCTTCTAGGGGTGCAAGCTCTCTGTGGACTGTGGGGCCCCACGGTCATGCTGCCCATGTGCAGAGCTGTGCCTGCGCTTCCTGACAACACCAGCCCTGGGGAGCCTCCCTTATCCTTTAAGGAAAAGAGTTTTGGCTACATCTAGCAAGATTACTGTGGGAAAAAAAGTAACAAACCCTAAAAAATGCAGTTCAGGAGCATCCTGAAAGTTGAGAATTCCTTTGTGTCTGGGCTGAAACACAGATCTTTGCTGGGCTGTAAGTTTGCAGCTATTTTCTGGAGCTGGCTGAGTGCAACTGGTAAGTTAATGAAGAAAACCCAGGCAGTGCTCACCACCTGCATCCTTCTCCCAGAGTCATGCCCTAAACTCTTCTCCCACTTGCACAGTGACCACTCAGCTTGCCACCCACTCCAGGTGACTGGCTGCCTCCTTCCAAACAGCAGCAGGGATGCAACTCGTGCCTGAGCTGCCTTGAGCACGATGAGTGTTTCAACCGCACACCTCTAACGCTGCTGCTGCTGCCCCTGTCCCCTCGCAGATGCCCGGTTCCCCTGGCCCATGCGGCTCCTCCACCCCGCAGTCAGGGTCTGTAAGAGTTCCCAGGAGAAGCCAAGCGAGCTGCAGACCTTCCAGCAGATCCAGCGCCGCACACGCCGGCACCGCACCATCTTCACCGAGGAGCAGCTGCAGGCCCTGGAGACGCTTTTCCACCAGAACCAGTACCCCGACGTCGTCACCCGCGAGCACCTGGCAAACCGCATTCACCTGAAGGAGGAGAGGGTGGAGGTGAGATTCTGCCACTTGGGGAGGGGCTGCAGGCTGCAGTCCCCCAGGAACACAGGCTGGGGCATTGTGCTGTCTTTTTTGGGGGGAGCTGCAGACCCACGGCCTCATTTTAAAATCCATCCTTGTGCATTTGACAAAAGAGAGTTTAAGTTCCATGAGCAATGGAAGAATATGAACCGCTTCAGCTGGGCGAATTTGTACTGGCATCCAGTCCCACAGACTAACATGATCCCTCCCTCCCTCCCTCCCAGGATCACCTATCACACACAGACATGCCCAGCTCTGCTGTTCATCCCCTGCACCCAAGTGTGTATTGCTCACCCAAGTGATTTGTGTGAGTTCTGAATTTGTCATGGCGGGGGTCCCTGCTCCCTCCTGCCCCTCACATGCATCTGAGCAAGACTGCAAGAAGGGACTGATCACATTTTGCATGAAACCTTTATATTACAGTACCTTACAGCCCACACAGTGCAGCCCAGGAGGGCTGTCCCCCTCCCAGTAACACGTGACAGCAAAAGCCCTTTTCTTGTTTTGCACTTTCTAGGTTTGGTTTAAAAATCGTCGGGCGAAGTGGCGGCATCAGAAGAGGGTGACTGCCTCAGCACTGATCCTCCAGCCCAAGCAGCCCCCCAAGGAGGGCTGTTAGCGCTCCCAGGCTGCACAGGAGCACCAAGAGCACACACTGCCCGTAGCTGACAGGCTCAGGGGGGTAACCCGAGGGGGCTAATGCAGCCCAAGGGAATCTCTGATTCACACAGGAGGAGGACAGGTAAAAGCAGACATGGCACTTTCACACGCCTCCTCCAAACCTAGTTCACGTGGCAAGGAATCGGCAGGAAGGATGCGCAGGGGACAGAGCTGTGCCGGTGTAAATGTGTGTGCTTTAAGAGAAGGGGAGACTCCCCTTCTTGTCTTCGCTCCGTGCACGTAGTCTTTGTGCTTGTTTTATTGATGTAGATTTGCAAAATACCCTGCAAATGAATGTTTCCTGTTTGCAGCACCTCAGTGGCATCCAGAGTTGCTTTTGGGGTTGAACTTGCTGGACAAGCGATTTGTTTCACAACAAAGAAACGCGGGTTTCTCCCCGTAGCCCTGGGGAGAGGCGATGAACCTGCTGTGCTGAGAGGGCTGGCACAGGCAGCGTTCGCCTTCACCCCTGGTGCCGGCCGGTCCCTGTCACGGCCAGTCGCTGTCACAGCGGGCCGTGCCCGTGCTCCTGGCGGGGCCAAGGAGAGCCCACCAGCTGGAAAGCAGCGAGATCCATAAAAGTGCCCTGTCACCCCCGCCCGAGCAGCCAGCCGGGGTCCGCTCCCCGGGAAGCCCGGGGTGGTTCTGAGGAGGTCTGAAGACACGCTGGGGGCACTGCGGGGATCCGCCCGGCGCCCATCCCTTGTCCCATCCCTGTTTCCATCCCCGTTCCCAACCCCGTTCCCATCCCGGTTCCCGTCCCGACCTCAGGCCCAGGTGCCGCCGCCGTCACGGCGCGGGCCCGGCCGCGTCCTCCGCACCGGCAGGGGGCGCGCGCGGACCTGCGCGTCCCCCGGGGCGGGCATTGCGCTCCCGGCGGCGCGGACATGTGACGTCAGGGGCCGTCGCGCTCGCGGCGGTGAGGGCGGCGGAGGAGGAGCGGAGCGCTTCTGACGCCATGGAGGCGATACCGGCGCCCCCGGCCTCTCCCGCCGCACTGGTGCCGGCTACCGCCGCGGGCCCCGTCGCCGTGACGGGGAAGGAGGTGGTGTCGCCGGCCCCGAGGCACCCGAAGAAGATCCTGGATGAGGAGGCCTATATCGAGGTAAGGCGGCGGGCCCGGCCTAAGCCCGGGATGTTCCGCTCCGCCGGTGCTTGGGCCGAGCGCTTCCGGCGCGGCGGGGCTCGGCTGGGATCCGCCCGGCTGGGTCGGCCCGCGGCCGCTGCCCGCTGTCAGCGCTCTGCCACCGGCCCTGGGCCCCGGCGCTGCCCGGCCTGCCCGTGGCTTTGCGCTGCTGGCCCCGAGCTGAGCCGCCACTCCAGGTGTCCCAGCGGGGCATTGCAGTTGTCTTTCTCTTTGTAGAGCTTAGAGAAAATCATCCAGCGAGACTTTTTTCCCGATGTGGAGAAGTTGCGAGCACAGAAGGACTATCTGGAGGCTGAGGAAAACGGCGACTTGGAGAAAATGAGACAAATTGCTATCAAGTTTGGCTCTTCCTTGAGCAAATCGTTGAGGGACACACCTGCACCTTGTAAGAACTGACTCTGGGGCATGAGGGTTTTGTATCTGATATTGCTACTCTGCAACTTTGTGCAGGCAATGCTTATCTTAAAGATTTGAGGTTGATGTTGCATGAGAGCTCAGTGTACCAGTTTGAGCAGTAGCCAGTGGCTCATGCTGAATTTCTCTTTGATGATGCCTTTGGAAAAAGCAGCCTTCTAATAACCATTCCTTATAGGCATCTTTTGCCAAGTTCCTGCTCCTTAGGGAATGTATGTATTCTCTACAATGAGAAGTTCTAAGTTTTTTGTTTTGAATCCTTATTTTAGTTTCTAGTTTTAGGGGTTCTTGTTGCATCTACAGACATTTGAGATTTTCCTGTATTAGGAACAGAAGGTGTGGGAAGCTCGTGGTTATTAGAGATTCCCACAGCAGGTATCCAGTGTCCTGTTTTATGTTTTTTTTTCACTTCCAGTTCAGGTGTTTCTTAAAGCCCAACCCCTGCAGTGGGGTTTGGGTAAGTGGCTTTCTTGTGACAAAGGGCACAATTCACCAGGTGGTGTGTCCCTTCCTCCCCTGCTGCAGGTGCTGGCCCTGGCCTGGGCTCGGTTTGATCTGCTGCTGCTTTTGTTGGCAAAAGCAGGGTGTAGGGTGACAAATATACTGGGCTGTGGCTCTCCTGGGAATTTCTTTCAGCAGGAGAAAAACATCTTAGATGAGGCCAAAGTCTTGTTTGGAGGTTGAGACAGAATTGAATAGAATATTTTGGCGTTTTTTTCACAAGTGTTTAATTTAATTGTTGTTCTGTTGATACACCTTCTGTGACTCATTTGGTACATCATCTTTACAGCAAATCCTCTTGTGTGCTCCAGTAACCAGGTGAATTTTATTTTTTTTTTGTGGCAGATGTTACCCCAGCCACATTTGAAACCCCAGAAGTGCACCCAGGTGGCCTTGCAGCAGGAAATAAACCTAAAGCTGGCATCAAGACTGCAGAGGAAGGTAGGAGAATTATGTTCCTCTAGCTGAATTCTTCCAAAAATAAATTATCTGCCAGCAGGTGGCCACTTGTACAATTCACCTTTAAAATAAATTGCTGTAAATGCCATAAAAAGGTTTATTGGAAGTTGGTTGCATGTGTTCCAAACCTGATTTATTACTGCACCACTCTGCGTGGATCTGTTTCTTTGAGCAAGCCTGGTGTTAGTTATTGGCGTGTCTGTGGGAGCCTTGCTGCCAGGAGGGTTGAGAGGTAGCTACAGTGCTCTCATAGAAAGGCATTAACCTTCCTCAGGCTCCTTCCCTTCTCTTGTTAGGAGAAGCAGAAAAAGATGATAAAGATGCTCTTCCCAGCCTGGACACGTTCTTGGCAAAGCACACGAGTGAGGATAATGCTTCCTTTGAGCAGATCATGGAAGTGGCCAAAGAGAAGGAGAAAGTGAAGCACGCCTGGCTGTACAGCGCAGAGGAGGAGTACACCCGGGTAGGGAATTGTCTCTGCTCTTCCAGAGGGACACTGCAGGAAATACCATTTCACTCTGTTTTTGCTAAGGCTCAGTTTCCTGGGTCTGGTGACTGTTCTTTGCTTCCTTGTGCAGTCCTGGTTTTCCCTTTCTGTCACACAAGAACACTGCTGACTTAGACTTGCTGAGGCTTTGTCTCCTCTGAAAGCTTTGAGACTTCAAAGCACTGCACAGAGTGCAGGTATTGCTGTCCCTGGCAGCCTCTTCTGTAAGCAGCAACACCAGGGAGAGCAGCTGTGCACAGCTCCTCTTGTTTGTCCATCAGCCCTGCATTATTTGCAGTTTGATTATTTGTCTTATTTCAGTTTTCAGTTTCTGTTGTCAGTAATAACCCACTCAGCTGCTGAAGCACAGAACTGCATGAGCATGGCTGGCTGTGCTGCCTTCCTCAGCTGCCTCCAGGGGAGGTCCAAGAGCTGTTCTGGGCCTGCCTTGTCAGCCTTTAACCATCAGCAGTGAGCACCTGGCACAGATATGTCATTGATGGATGTGGGATGCAGTGCCTTTTAATGAAGTTTGGCACTGACATATGGGTGTTTGCTGCTGTTGTTTCGAGGGAGTGTTATTTTTTTTATCCCAACTATCCCTCAGAGTCTCTTACATACCTTATGCGAAGTGTTCTAGGGCAGGTGGCTGAACTTGTGACCGAGCTCTCCAAGTTGCCTAAATAAAAGATTGCAGGAGTCTGCTTCGGACTTTTTTTGATTTTCACCTTTTAAAATTTCTTCCATTTCACTTTCAGCGACAGAATGAAAACCTGGCACTTCCTTCAGCCGAGCAGCAAGCTCTGGAGAACGTGAAGGCTGGACTGGATACCTGGGAATACACAGCTCGAAACACCCTCATGTATTATCCAACAGGTGAGGCATTGCTTCTGCATGGCTTGGCTCCAAACAGCGCTTACAGCATTTCTGTATGTGACTGGGCAGCTCTTACAAGTAATGCTGTGCTTTTTCTTCTGTAAAGTTGTTTTTAAGAAGTGGGTTTTTTTCCTTTTTTTCCTTGGTCTCTGATCGTGTTTGATCATGTTCTATTTGCCATTGAAAAGCTCATCTGTACTGTAGAAGTGCTTTTCAGCAGCCAAAGCTGTTTCCTGATCTGTCTTTTTTATGAGCACTTGCCGTCTTCAATCATTTTCTTCTCAAATACTCCTCCTTGGACTTGTTAGTCTGTTTGTTGCTATAGAAAACGTATATTTTTGTAAACGTAGTTTTCTTTTTTGGCTATAAATGTGCAATTGATAATTTCTGTGAACCAGTGAAGTAGAGAAATGAGCCCTTTTTTAAAAGATATTTGGTTTTTCAAGGTGTACCTGATGAGAGTGATGTCTTTAAGAAGCCCAGGGAAGTTGTGCATCGAAACACCCGTTTTGTGAAGGACCCTTTTAGCCAAGCTGTGAGCAAATCACAGCTCCAACAAGCTGCAGCCCTCAATGCTCAGGTTGGATAATTCTACTTCTTACTCAAACCTGGTTAGGCTTTGCTCTCTGGTGTGGTTCATCCCCCAGGAGGGCTGTGTGTGTGTGCTGGATACAGCTGACTCTCACCTTTCTCCACATTTCTTTTTTATTTCAGTACAAACAGGGCAAAGTGGGGCCCGATGGGAAAGAACTGATACCCCAAGATTCTCCAAAAGTCAACGGGTATGGATTTGTGGCTACCCCCTCTCCTGCCCCAGGTAAGAGGGTTTCCTTATTTCTTCTGCTTTAAGGGTGCTGTTACTGAACTTACTTTGATGCTCTGTTCAACACTCGGGTGTCATTACAGGGTTAGATGAGGAGGTAAAATCTCATGCCTGCTGGATGCAGGACTTAAATCCTAGTTCAGTACAGTGGCAGGAGAAGTCACACTGCACCAAGAAGCTCTGAGCAAGTCGCTGTGCCATTGCTCAGGAATCATCTAGCTGTGGGGTACTTTCAGTTAGAACAAACTGATTGTTTTTCTTCGAGTTGAAATACGGTATCTGAATTTGTAGCTGTTCTGCACCAGCTGTGCTGTTTCCCTGTGCTTTATGTGGTTATACCAACCCCTGAACCTACTGGGGCTTTCCCTCTGGAAAACCTGTAGGTGGTGTTTGGAGCACCTCCTTTCTCCATCGTAAATGCCTTTTCCAAACCCTGGACAGTGGGATTTTCCAGCCAGAGACTTAAAATCGGGCTCTCAGAATCCTTTCTACACCTGTTAGACAAGGTGCAGGCAGTGTTTAGTACAGGCTGCCCCTGAGGTGATTAGAGGGTGCAGTTGCCTATTACAGGTTCCTTAAGTCCTCTGCCTGTTTTCTTACTTTTGAAGAGTTTTCTGTGTTGAAGGAGTTTTCATATAGCATCAGAGGGGAGGACCAGAGGGATAAATGAAAGCATCTCTAATCAAAAGCTTAGCAAGTGGAAAAACAAAGACATGGAAAGGGTGGTGCTTGGTTGTTGTAACCAAGAGAGTGACACAGCTACAGGCAATCCCTTCTAATGGGAGCCAAAAGTTGCTATTCACATTGGCTGTGATTTCTTCTGCAGTGCAGGGGCTCCTTTTTTTAATGTGTTTGCTGCATTTCCTAATTTGTTTCTCTCTCTTTTTTTTCTTTTTTTTTCTTTTTGTTTTTTTGTGGTGAATGAATAGTCACATTAGTCAAAAGTCTTGCATGGGTATAACTTGTTGAATTTGTTTTTAGGTGTGAATGAGTCACCTTTTATGACATGGGGTGAAATTGAAAGCACCCCTTTACGTCTGGAAGGGTCAGAAAGACCATATGTGGACAGAACACCCGGACCAGCTTTCAAGGTATTTCATGTCAGCAAAGTCAGCATGACATTCTTTTCTGGGGGGGAAGAGCTAAGAAGGGAAAGGCAGGTGGGTAAGTGATAGATTAACATGCAGTGTGACACATCACTGGGTGGTGTTCCCAGTCCTTGAAACTAATCACCTAGTTTGTGCTTGGAGGGTGGAGGTGAGCATGGATCCACATGAAATCTTCTTGGTGGAGCTACCTGAGGTGGAATACACACTGCTGACAGGAGAATGAGGTTCTGCATTTGGTGGTGGGCCCAGACAGAGGGGCTTTCAGAGGAAGCTGAAGACACACTCAATTTTTCTGATTTTAATGTGTGATTAGGTAGAAATTTTAGCATTTCCCTCTGTCTTTATCTTCTGGCTGTTGCAGCCTGAGGCAGGTGTACCAGTTGAGAGTAGAAAATACATTCTGGCTTTGCTAATGGCACCTAACCCTGCATGCTACTTGTCTCCTGCTGGTGTCTTTGAATGTGAGCTGTCTGAGACTCTTAGTTTAAGAAAGGTGTAATTTGATGTATGTGCCTCTGTTTTGTCAGACTCCAAAGGCCTTGACTGGTTCTCCTGCTGTTTAGCAATGTCTGTGTATGCCTGAGAGCTGGCTGGCTACAGGCCAGGCAAGACACAGGTGACATTGTTTGTCTAGGAGAAACAGCAGGAGGAAATGCCAGAGGTAATGGCTGCTTCCTTGACTGGACTGGTTTTACAATTTTTGCTACTTGCTAAGGCAGGCTGAAGGTCTCTGTGTCCTCCCTGGGCTTTATGCAGCAGCAGAGAGGTACAAGCTGACCTCACTTCTCCCTGCTTTAGAGCCCTGTACGTTGGAATCCAACTTTCAAGGTGCTTTGAGTCCTTTTTTCAGCACTCTTGAGTGCCTTGGCAAGTGAACTGTGTGATGCATTTTTAGATCCTGGAGCCCGGGCGCCGTGAGAGGTTGGGACTCAAGATGGCCAATGAAGTGGCAGCTAAAAACAGAGCAAAGAAGCAGGAGGCACTTCGAAAAGTGACAGAAAACTTGGCCAGGTGAGACTTCTGTTTTGACAGCAGAACTGGGGGTGGGTATTACCTGATGAGGTGTAAATCATCACATATAGAAAGGGAGGAATGGCAGTAAGAAAGGACACTGGAAGCAGGGAGAGGTGCATTTGGACTGAAAGTTTTTAGAAATGAAAAAGTTAGAATTTAAAAAACTTAATTCCTGAGGGAAAGTGGCTGATGGCTGTCCCTGACACTCTTTGTCAGCATTACAGCTCTGCCCTACAGCCACCCAGTGATGCCTCTGGATCAGTGTCTTGCCTCATTGCAAAGAGGAGACATGATAAGAGTTGCTTGGGGGGGTCACAGGAAGGACAGAATGGGCTCAAAGGAAACGTCAGGCAGTGCCACTCAGGTTTGGGAGGGATGTAGGTTTTTCTGTCACTTGTTTCTTTAGAGGGACAGGCTGCAGTTACCTGCAGGCAGAATGACTTCTGCAGGCAGTGGGTCTGCTCTGTGGGGGGAACACACGTAGGGAGGCAATATTGCTTTTCCTGATAAAGGCAGATAATTTACCGTAAAATCTCACAAAACTGTTTATTCTATTTCAGCCTTACTCCAAAAGGACTAAGCCCAGCAATGTCACCAGCTTTGCAAAGACTTGTAAACAGGACTGCAAGTAAATACACAGACAAAGCCCTGCGAGCCAGCTACACTCCCTCGCCAGCCCACACAGGAACTCCTGGTTACAAGACCCCAGCCAGTGGGCCTCAAACCCCCCAGAGCACGCCACAGTCTAGGACAGTATCTCAGACACCAGTATCTCAGGACACTACATCCATCACGGACAATTTACTGCAGCTTCCCAAAAGAAGAAAGGCCTCTGATTCCTTCTGAACATTCCAATCACCGCCAAGGTGATAGTGATCTGGCTGTGCTCAGTGAGCTGTGGACTGGTTACTGGAAACTGGGAAAATGGAGATAATTTCTTAAAGATGTATTTCTGTTTTTAAGAGAGATGCGCATTTAAATTTGTTTCTCTACAGCTATGTCTGTTTCTTAAGTGGGATAAGCCTTTCTAAAAGGCTGAACTGGACTTGGCTCCAGCTTGTCAAACATGTTTGAGTTTGTAGTGTGCAGAAGAGGGGGCACAACCTTGTGCATACTGAGGCGTGACACAGAATTTTAGAGGTTCTCTAACTTGAATTTGAACTGATGCACAAGTTTGACTAACTTTGTGATCTTGTTAAAAGCAGTGTTTCTTAAGAGAACCCCGTTTCCTCCTTCACTCCTTACACTTTGCAGAATGGGATTTGCCTTGGTGCTTTTGCTCAGGCTTTTCTTCTGCAGGTTTTGGGCTTGCCCTGTTCTGCAGCTGGCCGAGGGAAGGGATCAGATTTGTTTTATAGCTGCTCTGTGTGTGACTCCAGAGAGCTGATGATCATGATGCAGGGGCCAGAGACAGTCCTGCCTCATCCACCAGGATGACAGTGCCATTCTGAAGGACAGAAGTGGTACTTCTGGTAGCCACACTGGGGCTTTTGTTTGGTGTTTTCCTCCCATTCTTTGAAACTTTTGGCTTTAGTTTTTATAATTGACCAAGAAAGGAAAAGCAATTGTAACCATACGTAGCCTGCACTCACTGCTGTGGTTGCTGCATATGAGGTGACCTTTGTGTGTGGGATGAGCCCTTGTGTGGTGTGATCCAGCCTGGGCAAGCACCGTGCGCCCTTTAGGAGGAGGCAGGTGTAGCCAGATGTGCTGCACTTCTTGCACCACACCCGAGTGCAGGACAGCATGTGTAACACTTGGCAGTGTTGGCATTTGCTATCGTCAGGTGATGTTTTACTGAGGGAGCATCCCTGGAAACTCCTACCCAGCAACTTGAGGAGTGTCTGCAGCCTTCTCTGAGGTCTGAGGCTTTGGGTGCTGTGTTTGTCTTGGTGGAGAGCTTCCTTTTATGTGGTTTCCTCTGCCACTTCCAAAACTCATGTCTCTGACTGTGAAAAACTCTTCCTAGGGACTGAGTTTTTATAGTGCACCTTGTAAAAATAAATTGATCAACGTGGCTTTGCTAGGAATCATGAGTCAAAAATTAGTAATTTTTACCTGTTTAGTCTAGAAATACTTGAAGGCTATGGTTTTTTCTTTAAGCAAAAAAATTGTTCCCAGGTACTTACGAATTAATGTAAAAGGACTGGATTTAGTAAAGTTTTCATGCTTTCAGAATTGTTCGTTAGGGACTGAACTGGCTAAATATGATCCAAGTTCTTAGATAACTTCAAGAATGTGGTATCTGAGAGTAGTTAGTTCCACATTCTGCAATTCATGCTTAAAAGCAGACTGCATTAAATATCCCGTGGACGGTGTTGGTTTTGTGTTTCCCCTCAAGTAAATTGGCGCACTAAAATCACAGTCTTGATTCTGCCACACTGATGAGCCTTCACATGTTTGTTGGAAAGGGAACTTATTTTCAGTTACTTGCTGTAAAGCTGGATCTGTTGAAAGGGCTGTAGTGCTCTTCAGATTGGCTGTTCCTGTAATGCCTGCTGTAGTGTCTGTTCCCTGCTTCCTGCTGCAGTTCAGCCCCTGCTATCTGTAATTAGTGAATCAGTAAGTTCTTCGTTGCCAGACATTTTTGCTGCTGTAGCAGTGGCAGACAATGTGCCTTACTGGGCCAAATCCAGTGTGGGAAAAAACCCATCTTGTTTCTTGATGACTGGGGATTTTTTTCCCCTCCCATTTTCAGCAGGTTGTTTTTCTTTTGCTGTTGCAATTTGTCTGCAATTTCCTATGTGCAAGGCCCAAGCACACTCGCTCCCTCAGCCATTATAGCACCTGGAGCTCTCCTGATGCTGCAGAGGTGGCTGGCAGTGAGCAGTGGTGGCCCCAGGCCTCTCCTGGGTGGCCAGGCTGGCTGTGGTGTGTTACTGGATGCTTGGAAGTCATGGTGGACCTATGTCCATGTGGTGTGAACACCATCACATCCAGAGGTTCTGGGGTCTTGCTGTGTGTGGCCTGGGCCTTGGCTCCTTGTCCCAGGCAGGAAAGAAAATGGGAGACCTCAGGAGATTGTTGTAAGTCTAATCACTGAGCCCCAAGCTGGTTCTCTGAGCCCTTCACCTTCAGGGCCAGGAGCCTCTCCCTGGCCCAGGGGTAACCATCTCTGCCATGGTGCAGGGCCTGCAGCTTTTCACCCATCCAAAAGCAGGTTCCAGTAAGGGAACTGATTATTTAGGTCAAAAGGGAAGCTGTGGTTGGAGCTACTTTGTTGTTTTGGAGGATTGGGCTATTTCTCTGCAAAAATAAAGGAAATGGGTGCACTCTCTCAGGGGAGAGGGAAATGGAGCAATTCTCACTTCCTCATATTTGCACGTGTTGCCTCGCTCCGAGCTCACGGCTGCTGGCCTAACAGCAGCTGGTTATGAGCCCCAGCTCAGAGTCAGGCCAGGGCCGGAGGTGGGCTCAACGACCCTCACCATGAGCCCCTTCCCCCCGCCTCTGTGACCTGGCACAATCTGGGGCAATGGGCACCTCTCACCCTTCCCTTTGGTGCTGCTGGGCTGTTCACTGCCCCTCTGCTCAGGGGTGCTGAGGGGCGGCCGGGCACATGGGTGTGCTCCAGACGCCCCTCTCTTCAGAGCTGGGGGTGCTGTGGGGCCTGCCATGGGGGAAATGAGGCCTGCCTTGCCTTGGGACAGAAGCCAGGGAGCAGCCTGTGCGCTGCTCTCGTGGTGGAGGCATCATAGGATATTTATTTATGCATCACCCTTTATGGTGTAATGCCCAGGCCCTGGGGTGAATAAAGACACCCTGGATGAGTCTGGGATTGGCCCTTGCTGTGCTGCAGGGAGCCAGGCTCGGTACAGCCTGTCCCCACAGCATCCCATGGGAGGAGCGAAGCTGGGGAGTTCGATGCTCACACTTTGTGCTGGAGGATGTTGTCATACTTGAGGTCCCCACAGGCTCTTGGATGCTGACAGTATTTGGCAGCATGTGAGACTGGGAAAGTGGGTTTTGGCCTAAATCTTCAGGCAGTGCCCCGCTGCTTGTGACGCACTCCAGCGGGTCCCCAGGCACGTTCCTGGCCACACAGTGCTCCTGAGGCAGCTCCAGAGGCTTCCAGGGCTCACAGCTCCAAACTCACGCTTGCTGCTACTCCAGCTCTGGGGAGCTCTTGACAGGCACCAATTTCCCCTCCCATGTTAAACTGCACCTTTCGGTTTGGAAGAAGCACCTCCCTGGAGCTACTGACCTGAGCACAGCAGCAGCTTCTGGGGGGACAGAGGCAGTGAATGCTCAAGAAATCCCACAGAAGCCCCTGTTCCCTGCCTGCAGGCTGGCAGCTGACCTGTGGGGCAGTCAGTGACTGAGCGGGAGCAGGAGCCGGGAGAGAGCAGAAGTAGCTGTACATCCATGAGGAAACCCCTGGAGAAAAGTTGGCTGCTGGGTATACTGAGTAATTGGTATTAACTTGGAAACGCGGAGTTGGTAAAATTGGGTCAAAATGGTCCTTATTGGAATTGCAATGTTTTATTTGAGAACTACGAATAGAGGACACCTCACTGTAAATATTAAAAATATATAAACATTTCCAAGACAGCTTCCCAGGTTTTGACTTTGAATAGGTTGTGCTAAAAAGCTGGAATTCCCTGCAGAGGAAAGTGACAGCTCCCTGCTGACCGCGGTCAACCATTGTGTCTGGTCCCCGGCTGAGCCTGTGTCCTAGTGCTGCGCAAACACCCCCTTGTGAGTGGAAACGCCACATGAATTTGGGAAGTGGGTGTTGATGCTGAAACTGCCTTTTGATCCAAAATGCCACCTGGGCTTATCTCCACCCAGCACCAGAACAGTTGTGGCACTGGGTCTCCCGCCAGGGACAGCCACCACCCTGCCCGTCTGACGTGCAGCAACACCCCGGGTCAAATTCCTACAGGCACCTGTCACTTGCAGGGCCACTGACAGTGACCTGAGCCACACAATCCGTTTTCTTTGTGCATTTCCTCTCTGTCTGGGCCTGGGAGCGGAATGTTTCCAGGAGCTATGGAAACACGTGGCTGGCTCTGACACTGCCGGGTGCTGGCTGTGGGAATGTCCCAGCCACGCGTGCTGCTTGACTGTGCCACCCTGCAGACATGAGGACAGGGACTCCCTCACCCCGCTGTGGGCGGGAGGACCAGAGTAATGAAGACGCAAAGGATGGTCAACCTGGCAGCCTGTTGGGGCTGGGAAAGTCCAGAGCTTTGTGCCTTTCTGGGGGACGGACAAGGTGGTGGCACCGGGAAGTCCCTGCAGAGGCAGGGAAAGGCCATTGCAGCAGAGATGGAGGGGACCTGGAAAGGCTGTCCCGGGGTACAGAGGAAGCTGGTTGGGGCAGCCCCAGCGGGAATGGGAAAGGCTGTCAGGGAGTGATGGAGGTGAGCAGGAAAGGACACTCCAGCTGGGGACAGTAAGCGCTGCTCTGGGGGGAAGAGGGGGCTGATAGAGGCTGTCCTGGGGAGATGGAGCGAACTGCGCAAGACTGTCCGAGGGGAATGGGGCTTCCACTGGTGAGGACTGAGGGGGCTGATAGAGGCCGTCCTGGGGGGAATGTGGTGGCCGTCCCTGGCCATCCGGGGAGGGACCGAGGGGCCGCTGTGGGGTCCCGGGAATCGCGGGGTGCTGGGGACCGCCCCGCCACCGCCCCCTGCCGGCGGCCCCGGCCCCGCCCGGCCCCGCCCGGCCCCGCCCACCGCCGTAAGTGGGCGGGGCGTGCGCTGATCCGCGCGCTCGGCCCCGCCCCCTTGAATGCCGATTGGGCGGGCGGCGCGCGGCGGGAGGGGGCGTGGCGGCGCGGGCACGGCGGCGGGGAGGCGCGGCCGCCATCTTGTGCGCCGGCGGAGCCTTACGAGCCGCCTCAGCGCGGCCGCCCGACCCGCGCCGCTCCCGCCGCTCCCGCCGCAGCCAGGGCCGCCGGCTCCGCCAGGGGCGGCGGCGAACGGCGGAGGGAGGGCAAGGGAAAAGCTCCGTGCGGACCGGGGCCCCCCGCGGGCCCGGCGGCGGCCCCTCCTCCCGCCGCTCCGCGCGTCCCTCCCCGCGGGTTTGTGGCGCTGTGCCGGGGGAGGATGAACGGAGGATAAATGGTGCCCAAGGCGGACAGCGGCACCTTCCTCCTCCTCTTCCTCCTGGTGCTGAGCATCACCGAGCCGCTGCGGCCAGGTAGGGGCGGCGGCGGGGCCGGGGGTGCCGGGCCCGGGCGGCCGGCGGGGTGAGCCCCCGGGGACAGCCCGCGTCGGGGGGCGGAGTGGCCCGGAGCCGGCCCCTCCGCGGCGTTTGGGCTTTGCCGCTGCTTTGTGCCTTTAAACACAGCGTCGGTCCCCTGTGCCGGCTGCCTGCTTCCCAGAGAGCCTGGATTTACCCTGGGAGTCAGGGTAAAACGTTCGTGTCAAAGTGTGGAAGCTTGGGTAGAAATCTGCATAGCCCGACGCGTAATGAGCGCAGAAAATGTGGTGACAAAGTTTTCGGGTGCTTGTTACTTACCTGCTTTTATGTTGTGGGCCTTGGATGCCCACACAGCCAGACGAAATGCTTGCTTTCGAAGTGCCATTTAATCCTGCCAGAAATAGAAAAAAACCTGCTGCACCTGGTTCGCCTTTCTGGTTCTGTTTGTGCTTCTTTTGGGGAAATAATTCAGCGACGGAGTTTGTTTGCTAGCTGCCAGGCATGGTGCTTAAAATCTTAAGATGATTAACTTAGGAGAAATGGTTGGTGTTTGAGGGTAGAAAACTACAGTTTTTCTAGGTGTATCTCTAAGCTGGGGTTTCTTTTTGGATGTTGGACTCTCTTAGAGCTTGGCAAAGCCCTCGGGTGTCATGGGCAGCTCTTGCCAAAAAGCATCAGTAGCCAAAGCGTGAGGCTGCCTGGGGTGGCTTTGCAGGTTTGGAAATCGCCCTCCCGTCGCACCAAGCCGCTGTTCCTGGGTGATACGTGCTCCTAGTAAACAGGAGAGTAAGACCCATGGTGTGCTTTGAAACCCCCTTGTTCTTTCTCCTCGAAATAACTTTTATGACCCAGACTAATAAAACATAACAGTATTAATGAACTGCGTCTAAGTGAGTTCCCAGCAGAGCTGAAGCACAATTGGGTCAGTGTAGGCAGAGTTATTGAAATAACTAACTTGGGTGTTGAAACGTCTCAGTGTCTGCCTTGTTTTGTTTTAGCTTGTTTTTTTTGGCAGTGCAGTGTGTATACAGGGCCTATGATATGCACTTAAGTAGCCAAAATCCTGTTGTGTTAGTAGCCTAGTATTATTACAGCCAGAGGCTTTTATGGCTGAAAAGGTACTGTATAAAACTGATCTCAAGCAGCTCCTTTTTGCTGGCACTAAGTGCTACAGGCTGCTGGACTGCTGGGTGAAAAGGTTCAGCTTATTCAGAGCTCTTTCTGTGCTTTTACAGGTGGGTAGACTTGACCCTGAACTCTGTTGGTGTTGAGCATTGTAGCCTCCTCGAAATTCAAAAATGGCATTTTTCATATTGTGTCACATTTGTCACTCCAGTTTGATATTGTACCTCTGTCAGCAGCTGATGCATGATGGACGAACACAAGTTTTTCACTTAGATTTGCTTCGTTAAGATGAATGATATTTTTCCACTGGTGCTCTAATGTACCTGTTTTAGAGATTTGTGGTGCTGTAGCCTTGCTGGCAGAAGTGTCCTTGTGAGCAAACCTTAACTCATCTGCTCTGGTTCTACACCGCTGGCTTTGAAACTTGTGGTGTTAGAATTCCCCTGTGGCAACTCCATAAGCATTCCATGAATTTTGCTCAAACCATATGTATTCCTGAACCTGAGGTCAAGTCATGCAACTGGATCTAGTGTTGCAGCTGGAATTCCTTGCTGTGTGAGGAGTTCCCGAGCTCCGTTTGGAATGTACTCATCCATCCTGTTTACGTGGTGGCTCCGGGTGAGCGCGGTGGCTGAGCTGTCCATGGTGATGCCTCTCCCTCCTCCTCAGAGGAGAGCCCATCACTCCTGGGTGGCCTCACAGCTCTTTGCCGATGTCGTCTGGTTGTTTTGGTTTGCTTCAGTTAGTGTCTTGAATTTGTCTCAAACGAATCACCCATTTGATAGATTAATAGCATGTGGTTTGATCTGAAACGTGAGGTGCAACTTGGGAAAACCTGGCTCGGGCGAGTACAGAGGCCATACGGAACCAAATTTACCACTTTAATCAGTGGTGAAGGAGCCTCCCTAGTCTTCTCTGGGGAGAGAGAGCAGAAAGAGAACAGTACTTGGACTTAGAATTTATTTCCCAGGTGGTGTTTGCTTTACTTTTTACTTCTTTAAACCTGTGCGTTGTAGCAACTGTCTTTTTGGTTTAGGAAGGACGCCTGCAGCTTGCTTAGCTTAAATCTGTACTTGGAGCTCTCAGATGAGTGCTGCAGAGTGCTGGGAGGTTTTATGTACTCAGAGATGAATGTGTAGTCCCTTCACAATTCAGTCCCGGCGGATCAGGCATCTCTTTGTGTTTCCATGTTAATTTGACACTAGCTTTGTATCCATGTTCTTGCTGTGCTCTTCAGACAAATAAAACCTTCTTTTAAGCCTCCTCAACTGTAGTATCTTTTCATGCCATCTGAAAGGCAGTGATTTTACATGGGCCTATTTTTTTTCTGCATTTAGGGTTAGGCGGGCTTTAGTAAATTAGGGAGAAATTAATTAAATTTTTTTCCCCCATTTTTTTCTCTCTTGATTACACGAGTCTGTTTTGTGCTACTGCCATCAATAACAGCACAAGGTACTTTCGACATACCATGACATTGGCCCCAGCTGTGCAGACTTGAGTTCCTGAAGGCACTGTGGGCAGTTGGATTTTCCTGAGCCTGTGGACTTGTAATGGTAATTTTGAGCCTTTGAGAATTGCCACTTGGATTTTTTTTTTTTTGTCACAGTGTTTCTGTCTTTCCCGTTCTGTTTTGACCATATCCTTCTTGTTTTGACTAGTTGCCTGCTTTATACTGCATTCTTGAAAGCGTTCTCTTTTTTTCAGAGTAGGACATTTCTTCTTGAGTTGTGTTACTCACTGTTTTTGGAATCTGCTAATGTGAATTTCAGCTGAATGTATCAAACTCTTCCAACTATATGGGTGTAGAGTGAAGGACTAACTTAATATTTCCTTTAAACACTTGCTGGTTTTACTCTATCTATTGCTTTTTGGGGATATTTACCGCTGTAGAGTTTAATTTAATAAAATCTTTTCCAGGACAACTTAAACCCATCTGCTTCAGGTTCTCTGAGTAGCTGGCTGAGAGAGCTGATGTCTTTGTGTGAGGAAATATTTCAGTGGTGTGTTAACTGAGTTGCAATAAGCTGTTCTGGTGCTAGCTTAGGTTTTGCCCGAGTTTCTGAACCAGTGCATTTCTGTCGGTTGTCGAAAGAGCATCAGAGACGTAAATTGTTATGAATTCAGTTTTTCACCGTTTGAGAACCTTTAAGAAGTTTCTTTTTCTGTTAACATCCCAATGCATCCCACAGAGAAGCGGAGGTTTTGGTGTCTTTGTGTGGCACTGGGAGCTTAAGCAGTGTGGAATGACCACGCTGACATGTTTCAGAATAGTATTTAGAGGATTAATTAAGATCATCATCACTAAAGACAATAACATATTTTCATATTTCTCTAACAAGATACTGCTGCTTGCTAATGAAAAACACTTAAACATGGTCAGGCTTTATATTGGATTTTGTAATAATGGTTTAGTACAGAGCCTTGTGAATGTAGGTCATCGGGCTTTCTTATTAGAGCACTTGCCAGGCAGCTAAAAGCCAATTGAGTTCTTGTTCTTGCAGCGTTTTTTCTCCACTTCAAAGCCAGCTAGAGGAAGTAATTTTATTACCCAAGTTCTGTTTCAAAAAAAAAAAAAATTGCACAACGTACTCAATCTGCAATGCTTAGAAAGACTTGCCAGTGCAAGTGGTCTGGTTAAAACCCCACACTCCAGCTCTCACTTGGAACTTCCCATATGCTTTGGAGCTTGCTGGCAGCTGTGGCTATGCTCTTACAGGTGGGGTCTTGGTGTTTTGACGCAATACAACTGACAAGTGTGTTCAAATTGCTAACTCTTCCTTGTCGTTCAGTCAAGAGGTGGTGGTCTTACGTGCAAGGCAGAGCTCATCAGAGTAGAGGTCTAAGCAAACCCATGATCAGCAGAGTTCCAAGGTGATCCACTGGGGTGCTGTGACTGGATGGGTCTGGTTTTGTCCGGTTGAAGTGTATTGATGAATTCAAATAGAGACCCAAATATATCGGCCATAAAATTTGCTCTGGCCAGTGTTCCTCTGCTCTGGAGAGACTTTGTTGGTAGGCAAATACCAACCCTTATTTTGCTCTTTGTTCACTGTCTCCACCTTAGTGAGAGCTGTGGTGAGTGATATTTATTCAGGTTCGTGTCATTGCTAGCTGCAGTTCCTGTCTGTGTATTTAGGTGAATTCCCAAGTGGAAGGTTCTAGGAGTGAGGGGTAGAAGGGTTTTTTATCACACCTCCTCAGTTAATTTTGCTGAAAGTAGGGCTTAGCCTGTCTTCCAGTCTGATGTTTTTCCTCCTCATCTCTTTGCTTCTTTATCTACTGGTTTTAAGTTTTATTTTTCTTCCTACTGTTACCTATTATTGAGTTCTCATCCTGATGTTCCTTGCTCTGTTATTTGCTGTTTTTACAGCTGCAAAGCGAGGCTGATGGACGTGAAACAGCTTTTTTGTGGCTGGTCTCAGCATAGCAGAGAGACAAAGCAGAAGGTATCAGACCTTATTAGCAGGTCTGATACTTTAAGACTGGTAATTCCTGATGTTAATTATAAAGCAAAATTTTTGAGGTGCAAGTGGATTTGCTGCTAGCTGTGGCTACAAAGTAAAGGAGAAAAAAGGAGTCAGTAGGCAGGGCTGTTTGTATTGCTTTGGCTCTGAGAAGTAATAAAGCAGAGGGGCACCTTGGGGGTTTGCAAACACATGACTTCTGTGTCCCTACCCTTGGTTTGGGGGCAGGGGAAGGTTGGTCCAGAACAGCAGAAGTGACGGAGAATAGAGCACTGCCGCAGCCTCTCTGCAGCAGGAGGAGGCTGTTGTGCTTCTTCCTTGGTATATGATGGCAAGGGCACAGCTAGACTGAAGAGAGGAATTCTAGATACTAAGTATGAAAGATGTGAAATCCCCTGGTGAATGTCAGAAAACCAGTCAAGACTTCAATGAATCATTCTGTCTCCTGGCATTACCTTTGTTAGGGCTGGTGTTGATGTTCAATTGTAATGCAAGCATAGTAGCTGTCTCTGTGGTCCATCTTTGAGTAATGCCTGGGTCTCTGGGTTTTTACGTGGTGATTTCTTGCAACTTTTAGAAGTTCTTGTTTGATTCCGTGAGGTGCATATGAAAAACTTCTGTGATGAGCAGAACTTCCCATTGTGCAGTGCAGACCTATGTACCCTGAGTGGAGCTTCCGATACCTGAAAGTTCTGTCTGGAGCAGAACCTAGAAGGAACTGAGTGCAATCACAGCTCCTGCCCCTCAGGGCTTAATGTGTGTGCTCAGGGTTGTTTTGTATTTTGAAGTGGACGTTGGGCATTGTGTTCTTGCAGTGATGGCCTGGACAAGGAAGAGCTTAGATAGAAAGGCAGCAGAGCACAGCTAATGAGAGGCTCTGCAGATCTTTGCCTGGGTGATCTGAAGGGTTAACCTGTGATGGGAAGAGCCTTGCTAATCTTTTATTCTGTGTAGGCTGATAGAAAGTTATGGCTGGAATGAGTATAAGAGATGGGACCGTCCATCTTCCTGTCCCAAAAGAAAACCTGGCAAACTCAGGCAACTCCTGAAGGTGTTTGTCAAGCACATTGGTAATGATTTCCTGTAATAGACTCCAAACACCAAATTCAAACACTCTAGCTGCCAGTCTGTTTGTTCTGCAGTTACAGCTTATGATTTGTATAAATGCAGTCTAATGCATGGGTCCCTCATAAGCTGCAGCTTTAAAGAGCAGATTCACAGTTTTGCAGGACAGTTCAGGTGTCAGTTTTTCTGTAGCACTGAGTGGGGTGGGTGTGTGCCAGTGCCCAGTCCTTCCTGGCTTTCCACTCTCTGGGAGGGTTTCTGTTTCATGCTGGATCCTTGCATGGCAGGCTCACATGCTCTCACTGCAGTTCAGTGGTGGTTTTTTAGAGGATCCTCAGTCCAGGAAGAATCATGGATCAGTTGGTGAAGCCACTGATTTGCTGTAGCAGGACTTGAGCAACTTAGTTGCTTAAAACATGAGTTTGGGATTAACCTTTAATCCATATTCCCTGAACTGTGAAATCCTCTGGCATCTTGTGGTTTCCTGTGAAACTTTAAATTTTTCTTTGTTTTAAAGGGTCAGCCTGCTAATTCTGGGTTTCATGAACACCGTTTTAATAATGGTATTTACTATATGGAACTCCTGAGAAAGTCATTAGTATTATTTACCTGTCATTCAGATAATTTAGTTATACGGTTCTAAGTTTAATGGCAGTTGATACTTACTTCATTATCTATAGCTAAACTAAATAACATTCAACTTCCTACTTAATTAAAATTAAAATTGGTTGGTCTAACATATTTAGCTTCTGTTCTGTTTATTGATTATTGTACTTGAGAATTATCAGCCAGCTCAGGGGGTGGAAATGTAGAAGTTGCTCTTGGTGGCTGCTCTTTGGATATGCCCTGCTCTTTTGCCCTTCAGCTGATTTTTCTTTGGCATATTTTCTTTGTGTAACCCTTTTTTTTTCCTGTGTTGCCTTCTCTTTCATACACCACCTCTGTTGTGCTTCCTCATACCCTTCCCACTATAGGACTGGTTACTTGGGAGCCCAGTAGAATTATTTGAAAGTCAAAGTGAGTAGAAAAATGGGATTAAGTGCCATTTCTAGTAGAATGATGCTGAGTGTTCTGGGCTGGCAAAACTGAGTTAATGTTGTCCCTTAGTATTTCTATGTTTGTTAATATTTCTTTAGCAATGTAAATAAAAAGATTTCTTCTGACTTAAAAGTAACTTGTCGTCTTTTATACACTTTAAAAGAAACCAACCCTGCTTCTAACACCTGCTGGGTTTGAGTTTGTGCTCAAGTAGCATTTTTCCCTGTGTATGTTAAACCTCTAAAACTTATTGCAGCTTGTTTTAATCTAGGGATGGTCAGGACTGCATTTGTGTTTTCACTCTGAATTTCTGAAGTTATTTGATACACTTAAATTACTCTTCACTGATTCAAATCAGTGACGTAAGAGTAGTCTATTAATGAGATTTGGGAAAATCTTCATGAAATGTTGGGAATCTTGCAGGAGGGGGATCAGAGGCTTAAGCAGAAGCATCATGCCACCTCAGTTCTGGAAGTAAGCAGGTTGGGGGAAATGATTCAAGAGTGCTGTAGGGCCCATCTTTGTCTTTCTGAGCAGTAGTGGAACTGAATGTAATTTTTCTATTGATGGCAAAGATCAAGTTTTGTGCCATAATACCTGGCACATGGACATAATAGATGTTGAAGAGTGCTGGCAGTAGTTGAGTTGTTAGAAGGCGTGGGAGATGAGAAAACTACGCTCAGAGGGTCATGTGGCTTTTTGCAGTTGGGTTGGATCTGTATTTGCTGACTTCTGGTAGAACTATTAAAATTAGGAGCTCAATATGAGGAATTTCTCCTCAGGTATTTGTTTTGCTGGGGAAGAGGGAAGCACAGGATGTCATCCAGTGTGGACAGAGGTAGCTGTGGCTGACATTGGCCACATTCCTGCCGGTTCAGCCTCAGTGGAGCAGGGGAATGCTATTCAAAGCACGAGCCATTTGCTCCAGTACACAACAGCCCCTGCGGCAGCTCCTGTGCAATGGGTAGAACTGGGTTTCCGTATTTGAGGTCATAATATTTCTGTGTGTTGAATTTATGCTCTTCAGTGTTCTAGGTGCTTGCTCATCGAGTCTTGTACAAGATGTGAAGAACAAAAGTGAAACAGGAGCAAAAGCTTTTTTTAGTGTGACCTGCATTTGAATAGTGCTCAGGCACTGCTTTCTTGTCTCCCTGAATTGTTAGATTATTGTTTAAGATGAACTGTCTTAGGGCCCCGAAGAGAACTTTTTCCATGTTTATTTGGTTTTAAAATTAAAAAATGATATTAGTTTTTGGAGAGTGGCATAGTTAAAAATACCTGATCTCATAGGTAGAACTTTGTCACGTATTTGCTTTAAAGACTACTGCAATTCCTCATGTTTTAGTTCAGCAAAGCTTTTAAAGTACATACTTAGCTTTCAATTTTATATTTTCATTAGATTTGCTGGGATTGCTCATGTGCTGAAAGTTAATATGCTTAAATACTGCTGAATCGTGAACTAAAAAAAAAAAAAAGATGAGATAGGAACTTTTTTTGTTTTCCTGCAAAGAAGGAACATGTGTTGTCTTGCTGCAAGTAAATGGGCTTGCTAAGTAATACTGCTGAAATCTGGCAATTCCTACTTTCAATTTAATGGTGGCTACAAATTACCCTTGATTGCTCTGACAGTTCTTGAATTGCTGTTATCGTGTTTCATCTGGGCTCTCTTCTTGTTGAAACGTGATCTAAAGAAAATACTAATTCAGTTCGTGTAAAATTTTGGATTTGAATTTTTCCTCTGAGGAAAATGAGTTTCTGTATTCGTTAGCTTTTAGTTATGTGGTTGGGGTTTTTGGGGGGGCTTGGGGTTTTTTGTTGGTTTTGTTTATTTGTTTGAGGTTTTTGTTTTTTTGTACACCTATAGTTAATTTGGTCAAAGGGAAATACAGCCTCTTCCTCTTCTGATTCTTAGTTAAACTGTTTTGTGTATGAGCAAATCCTGATCCAAACTGACTTGGTAGGATGTATTAATCTTGAGAATCCGGGAGGAGAAGAGGAACCATCTTGCGTGCCTAGATTGCTTTGGGACTAGTTCTGGGTGGGCAGCTACCAGGTAATAGCTTTAGATACAGAAGTACTTTGAGCTGTGGTACCCAGGTAGCTGAAGGATTTGTGGTGTGTGTGGGATAATCCATCTGCCCTGACCTGGTATATGGATTGTAGGGAGAAAGCACTGCTGTTGATGGTGCCCTTTTCTGGACACGCTTGATGACTGACTTGCTGAGTATATCACGGCTGATGTTGTTCTTAATGGACTTTTTCTCTGGTGCTTCGTTTCTTGGGAGAATTAGTATGGTGTGTGTGTGGCTATATTTAAATTCTGTGTGAGGACTAGTGCTGTTAGCTTAGCACTATTTCCTGCGAGCATGTTTCATAAGCAGTGGGGTTTAATGAAACCTGGATTCCAGTGGGCCTGTGTGTGTCCCCGTACCTCCTCTGCTGTGGTACCCTTGCCTGACACTGATTTAATAAGGCCACATCTTGCCTGCGTCCCGCTGCCTATCCCCGAGACGTCCTCTGGCATGAAAAAGCTGGAAGTCCTGCAGGGTGTCTGCAAAGGTTCAGTTACCCCAGCTCACCACTTCCCTCCGCTGCCAGCTGGGAAACCACCCCCGGTGGTGACAGTGTGACACCCAGGTGTGCTGGTGGGCTGGCACCTGCTCAACACTGCAAGCCATGTGGGGGTTTCCTGCCCTCTGAAGCTCCAGAATAATTTCCTTCCCTTGTGCAAGCTGTGCAAAGACATACACTGTCTGTTCCTGGTCTTGACTTCTCTCAAGATTGCTTGAAATTCTTCAGTGATTTTGTGAGGTGTGATTGGCACTCATTAGCTTTCTTTAGGGAAAAGGTTAAAAAGTCGGTGCTGCAGAGGTTTAAGTCACTTGTCACTGTTGTACTAAAACACGGAATTTCTGCCTATGGCTGTGCAGAACACTCGGAGCCCTGAACGAGGTTGTTGGTATGGAGGGACAGTAGGCTTTAATTTTGAGCCACGTTAGAGGCTTCTCAAGTACCAGTGGCTTTGGTTTTGTTTGCACTGACTGCTCTTTGTGCCCGTGCTGTATTTTGCTTTTCCCTTCTGCCTCTTTACTTATTATCATAATATAACAGTTTCTTTGGGGGGGAGAAGCGCAAGACTGTTGCTTAGCTTGGTATTCTCACGATGAAAATAAACTGGTTTTCAGTCTGGAAGGCTGCGTTGCCTAATTCACAGTGTTCTTTCAGCTTAGTTCAAGTAGCAAGTTTTGTTTTCTCTTTGGTTTTAGCAGTGCCGGAGAATTGGGAAATATATTTTTTCTGTTTCAGTCTTAGGAATAAGTGCTCACTTTTGTGAAACTCAAAGTCTTTATTTTCTAAGGCTTAAAAAATTATAGCCGGGATTCCCATTCAAGAAGCTCTGATATTGTTGCTTTGGCTGAATGCCGTGTCTCTTTCCTGCCTTTGCTTTTTTATATTTTGTAGTTATTTTGATTTCTCTTTCTCTTTTCCATCCTTTCTGGCCATGAGTTTGCCCTCCAGACAAAGAGCAGACAATGAATTGCAGTGAATGACACTTGTGAGCAAGGAAAAACTGGGTCAGTTCCAAGCTTGTGCAGGGTGTAGGTATAATAAATATAGAATCTTAGGATCATTTCAGTTGGAAAAGACCCTTGAGACTATCTAGTCCAAGCATTAACCCAACACTGCCAAGTCCACCAGTAAAACATGTTCCAAAGTGCCACATCTACACCTCTTTTACATACCTCTAGGGATCGTGACTCCATTTCTCTGGGCAGCCTCTTCCAATGCTTGACAACCCTCACGGTGAAGAAATTTTTCCTAATGTCCAATCTAAACCTCCTGTGATGCAATTTAAGGCCAATTCCTCTTGTCCTGTTGCTTGTTAGTTGGGAGAAGAGGCGGATCCCCACCTTGTTACCACCTGATTCCAGATAGTTGTCGAGGGTGGTAAGGTCTCCCCTGGGCTCTGCTGTCTGGAAGGTTTTTTACTGAGTGCAGAGTGTGCCCTCTGAACCCCGAGCAGCCAGTTTATCCTGGAGAATGCTGTGGCAAGTGGTGTCAAAGATTTACTGAAATCTACCAGGTAAGTGACATCCACAGCCTTTCTCTGGACCACTAAGTGGGTCACCTTGTCCTAGGAGGAGATCAGGTTAGTCAAGCGGGACCTGCCTTTCATAAACCCACGCTGGCTGGGCCCAGTCACCTGCTTGTCCTGTGCGTGCCGTTTGTGAAGGATGATCTGCTCCATAACCTTCCCTGGCGCTGAGCTCAGACCGACCAGCCTGAAGTTCCCCACATCCACCGTATGACCCTTCTTACAGCAGCTGGCTGTCATCCTTGCTGATTTCCAGTCAGCTGGGACCAAGTGAGTTAGCCAGGACTGCTGGTAAATTCTAGAAAGTGGCTCAGTGAGCACTTCCACCAGCCCCCCCAGTATCCTTGAGCGGATCCTGTCCAGCCCCGTAGGCCTGTGTGTGTCTAAGTGGCCATAGCAGGTCACTTAACATCTCCCCTTGGGTTATGGGGGCTTCGTTCTGCCCCCCGTCCCTGTCTTCCAGCTTTGGGGAGTGGGTACCTGGAGGACGAATATGAGAGAGTGAGGGGAAGGAGACTGCTACCATTCCTTAGTGTGCTGTAAAATCTCTTGATGGATGTTGAGGTGTTCTAGCATAATTTACTGTGACAGAGCACTGAGTAATACTGAATGTTGATGAGTGTTATTCATTAAGGATTTACAGTTTTCAGCTGGAATGCTGTCACACTTTTAATTACTTCATGACACAGCATGCTGAGGTCATGCAGAAAATACCAATGCCTCTAACATGTATTGTATATTTATTTTTGGAACCGATACATTCCTATTAAATGGGATTATAACTTCAGAATCTCTAATTTTCAGGAGCTGGAATTAGATTTGAGAATAGGTGTAGGCTGTGTTTTGGCTATTATGTGGCTTTTCCCCCCCAGACTGTGTGTTATTAGGTGCTGTTGTGCTTTCATACTCTCCTGCACGTACTCAGGCCATGGTGAACCAAAGCTACCTGATCTAAGGGTACTTCCTAAGCATGTTTTCAGTCTCACGGGTGAATGGCCAAGCATTTTATCTTCTGTGGAATAGGACATGAAAGTGGAATGCTCTGTTTTTCTCTAGCTTTTATTTCTTCTGAAGGTTTTAAATTATTCCATAGGCATTGAATTTGAAGAACAATAAATAGAACCAGTTTTATTGAGAAACTTTAATAAACTATCTATGAAATGGATAACTGTTGGTTACACATGAGCTTCACAAATAGTTTTCTTCTGTGGAAAAAGTTGGTGTTATAGTCTGCTTTGCTCCTATCGTGACTTAGTTATAAAGTACTGTATATATTTATTGTGCCACAGTGAATGCAGCAGTGGGTGGTATAATGATAAACTCAAAAATACGTAATGGATGTCAGATCCACCAAGCGGCACAAAGACCTGCTGGGAAATGAATGGTTAGTGAAAACTTCTCTGAGAGCTGGAGGTGAGGGAAAGCCCATTTACGTATGGCTTCTCTCCCCTGAGCGCAGAGCCCCTGTGTGGGATTGGGGGTACCTCAAAGACAGGTTAAAAACAAGAAAACCTGTTTGAAGACTGAGTCAGGACATGCTCAGGTGCAGTTCCTAGTGAGCTCCTCTGTCCCTGAGAAGTGTTCAGCAACTGGTGTTGTCCCCTGCGAGCAGAGGCGGGGCAGGACGGCCCTGCTGCTTATAGGCTGGCAGATTTTCAGGAATTCTGTCAGAGAGACACCGTACCTGCTCCACTGAACTTCACCTGTGGACTTGGGAGACATCCAAGTTAGGGAAACTGCTTTTTAAGTACGGAGGATTACCTTAAGGACAGTTTTTTCATGTATCTGCTGAGGACTACATTATGATAACCATGGTGATATTGTTGTGTCAGAAGTATTAAGAGTATTTTAAAGTTTATGTTGCTGCAGTAAATACCTGTCTAGAGCAATATTGATTGTGTTATGCTTCCCTTGAGCATAAATATTAGATATGGAGCTGTGTGTGTTTGTTTGGTGGTGGTGGGTGTGGTGTTCCTTCTGTTGTTTTTGTTTCTGGTGCTTGTTTGCAGGCATTTGGTGAGCGCTGGTGTTCAGCAGGATCTCCAGGAGTGAAGGACTTGGGGAGTTGGCCTTCTTGCTGGCAGGGACTGGGATCTGATCATACTCATGCAGTCTAGCATGGCTCAGGTTACATAGAAACTGTGATTTAAGAAAAAAAAAATTCAGTTTTAGTAAACTTGTTCCTAAATGTGTTAAAATATGAAAGGATAGTGCAACATGTAGGTACAGGTCTTAAGTATGTAGGTTGAGTATTATAAAACATAAGAAAGACCTGTTGGACAAGTTAAAATCTGAATAAGAAGAGTTACTGGTCTAAGCACTTGTAGTTAGTTTTTGTTAATGCTTAATCAGCTTTTGATGACTGTAATTGCCTCCTGAAATCTGAACAGAGTATTCCCTTACAGGTTGGTTCATCCAGTCTGGGGCAATGAGTGACTTACACTGAGAAAGAAGGAAGTATTTCTGTCTTTTGTTTTCCTTAGGTCTGTAAATAACAATGATGCCAGAGGATCTACCACGTCCGACCTTGAGAAATGTGATCAAAATAAGCAAAGTAAATTTGATGTACACACAAACCTTCCATTGTTCATTAAAAGCTTACGTATAAAACCAAACCATGTACTTCAAGTGCAGTACAAGCTTATCTCTTCCAGTACATGAATTTCAGAGTAATAGCTTATAATTGAAATAACATTAAATGCTGGGTGTACATTTAATCAAATCTCAATTTCCATACAAATGAAGCTCAGCAGACAAGAACAATTAGTGTAGCAAATTAAAAAATGACATTTCTTTGTATGAAAAACTGAAATAGATTCAAATTTATACTTGCTGTGTAAACATTAACATCTAGCACATCTGTAGTCTTAGCTACTAAAAGACTACCTTAATGTATCAGACTGTACTAACTGGTGAATTCTTTAATAAAGAAAAGTTCAGTAATTGCAGCCAGAAGAACCCAAACTTTCATAATCAGTGATTGTAGTCACTGAGTTTAACTTCTGTATCAAAGCAGTTGAATTGAGAGGTATATTTTGGAGGCTGTAGTTTCAGCCTCTGGTTCCTCATCTGTACCACTGAATTTGTGAATTGCTGTGATATGAAGGTTTTTGTACTGCTGGAGGTTTATATGTTAGAGCTAGGAGCATGAGGTGAGGGGAATGTTCTGTTTGTCAGGGATACATTTCTGCTTTAGGATCTAGTGCTCCTTTTTCCACAGGCTTCTGTACTGTTAATCTTCGGTGTCTTGAAAATATAAGGTTGAAATTTAGATTTTGAGAACTTTGATGTGTACATGTGCCCGAGATAGAGCCTCTGTCATTTTTATTGGATGTAACATTTCTTCCAGCTGAATTTCTTTTGGAGCTCTGTTTTCAATTGAAGGAGGATAGATAATCCTGCTAAAACAGTATCAAAGTTTTCTCATTTACCCAGCAGCTTATCTTTGCAGGAAATGTGTACAGCTGCTGGCTTTTACCCGCTGCCACGAGCTCTTTCCACCCCTGCTCTTTCACCCCAGTGGTGTGTGACCTGGTACCAGCCTTTTGTGCCTCTGAGCTGCCACCGTGCTCCTCACTTGAGGCTTTTCTGATGTTGTGGAGGTGAAGGTCCCAACTGTTCAAACGTTTTCTGTTAGAGCAAATATTTAACATGGTAGACACATTAGTAGATGTTCTGTCTTTGGTGGCAGACAATTATTATGATGCCCCAATTCCACATTAATGGATACTGGATTTATACAGCTATATTTCTGCTGAATTAGCTGGAGCGTGCAATCTTTCTGGTTGCAAGGGGACTAACCAGAGCTGATCTGACTTAATGTGCACAGACAGTAGCTAATTTGATCTAAAGCTTGCTGTTTCAAAGCCAACTGATCACATTCATTTAGGAAGCTGAACCAGCAAGGTGAACTTGTTTTGAATCAACACTTTGTCTCGTGTCTGTTACAGCCTTGCTTTGATAGTGGAAGCTCTAGAATGAGATGCACTGTGTTGAAAATGTAGATTCACATACTGGATATGGATTCTTCCTACCTTTCTTTCAAATAAAACAGTTGTTTTGAATAACCATTTAGCTCTTATGTCTTGCATAAAATGGGGGGAGATTAATAAAAAATCAGTTCCAGTTTAGATGTGAGCAGGAGGTGTCTTAGTCCAAATGAGTCTCAAAAGTCTTGAAAAATGATGCAGAAAATACAGGTTTCAGGTAGTGTAGTGCTCAGGGCAGCTCCTTGACCAGTTGAATCTGCTGCAGGAGGGATGCGCTGCAGCTTCTCAGTGCTTGGGCTCCAGGAAGAAAATGTTCTCAGTTACACAGAGGGAGTACATGTTAAACCTGAAAGGGCTTCCTGGGTCATTTTATAGTGGCCAAATTGTTTGTTTTGTGAAACACGTGAAGCTGGCTGGAAATTAGAGGGAGCAGGTGTGCGTGTGTGTTTTATTCATCTGTCATGAAGTCCTTCCTGTGGATAATGCTTCTTGTAAATGGGGTTTTTTTTGTGTACTTAGCAGAAAATCAGGAAATTATCCTGCTGTAAAGAAAATTCAAAAAGCTAGTTGACCCCTGTGTTGAAATACACGAGTTCTGTGAAACAGCTGGCATTCAACATGCAGTGGGCAAAATTTTCAGGCCAAAAGCCGTCTGTGAGCATGTAAGGAACCACCTTGAAAGGTTAGGTTTTTCCTGTGTGAAACCTCAGTTTCCTTGTTAGTCAAAAATCTTGTTGGTTTTGCTGCTGGCTAACTTAGAAAAATATGTGACAGCTAATGCAGATGAAGGCCTCTTGTTTGTATGGCACTGTCTAAATTGATTTATAATCTTATCATTACTGGTTTGATAAAGTAAATTTCCAACTGTTTTGTGAGTTTTCTTTTAAATTTCAAATTACAAGTCCACAACTAGCCTTGGTAAGACTTCTTTCAGATGAGTGCCTTGTGGACAGGTTGTATTAGCTAATAACGTGTCCCAGCAAGTTGGTATTGTTTTTTCTTTTGGCCTTCACTTGACAGTAAGTTTTATCCTGGCTTCTATATTTAGCTTGTAGAATTGATGGTCTGAGTCTGATTTCAGTTTTTCTGCTCTTTTTATATCAAGTTAAGGAATTTCTTGGTTTTTGTACCCAATTTATAGCAGAGAAACGGGTGAAATATTACCAGAGATCACACTGTTGTTACTTAATATTCCTGACAGACATTTGTTGAGGTCCAGGTGTGCTGATGAACGGGCAGATCACTTGGGGTCTAGGGAATAAACACAGTGTCATCATGAAAGCATAGAGCCAGCAGTCAGGACAGCTGGCTTCCTACAGGTTCATCTTGTCTGTAGCCTTTGGCAAACTCTTGAATTTTTCTGTGCTTCGCTATAACCCTGGCCGGAGGATGCACTGCTTGGTAAGATTGTTGAGGGTTAATGTTGTGGAAGTGCTTTGAGATAGTGAAATGGAGAGACTATCATGACACCTCACTGCTTCTAGTGTTTTCATGTTCTCACGCTGCCTGAACTTTGTGATGTTTTGTAAGTTTATACTCTGTATAGTGCTAAAACTACAATTGCTGCTATTTTCAGTGTTTTCGTTGTCTCCTTTCTTCCCAGTGAATGCCGGCTGAATTTAATTGCTCTGCAATAAGATTTCAGCGTACTAAATTTCATCCTGTAGCATAGCAAAGGCTGCCTTTAAAAGAAAAAGAAGCCTTTTGTGTTAGAATCACACATGTGAATCATAATACTGCTGATGTCACTCGTCACATCGTCCGTGAACACGGGGGGAGGTTGCATTTCCACATTTTCACTTTGAGGCAATTGTTGATGCCCTTGGCTTAATGTTGTCTTGTGCTTCTGCTCCAACAGCTGCTTGCTCTTAGCTGAACTTGTGCCATTACGTATTTACTAATGGTTTTGGAAATATGAAATGTTTCTGCATTTAACAGTTGGTGGAAAGTACGGTTTTAGTGCTGTGAGGAGCTGATAGTTTAAGGTACTGTCTTCATCCTTTCTTGCTGTGAGTTACCATCAACACCTGTGAACTGTGAGGGATATCTGGCTTTAAGGACTGAAATGGACTGATATTTTTGAAGCCTTTGCTATTCTTCAAAAGAACTGAAAATATATGGGTGAAGAAACAGTTTTTATTTACCACACTGCTGGAAAGTACAAAGTCTGACCATGTGTTAAGTGATTACTTGCATTCCAGGCAAGATGGATGGTCGCGTAATGCTGTACTGCTCATGCATTTTCCTGACTCTTGTCCTGCTGCTGCCAGTGTGACTTGCCTTTCCTGTGGTAGGGATGGGCTTGAGATGTTTTCATTTATCTGCTGTTTGAACTTAAAAATAGGCTGCTGATATGAAATATTTCGCAGGGTTCTGGAGATCAGCACATACCCTGTGCATCCTTACCTCTCCCAAATATTTCCATTCTCTGGCTAAGGACCTTACAGCTTTGCATAGACCTCCATCTATTTTTATGTCTGTATCTTACTGCTGATGGCTCTGGGTTGGGATGGCTCAGTAGGGCTTATTGACAGAGATTTTAATTTTGCAGTATTTCTTTGTGTCACATTGCCCCCCTCCGCAGCAGAACTGCCTAGCTGTTCTTGTTCCTTGGTCTGAAATAATTAGTGCATCTGACAGCATGATGTCCATTGGGAGCAATGGTACAGCTGGTCTGAAAGGTGTTTTAACAGAAATGTTTTGTACCTTTCCATGTATCCACATTCTTCAGAGAGGAGTGTCTCTAATACGCAGGAAGTAATGACATTACAGCATGTAGCTGGCATTTTTTAATGCCCATAATACTGAGATGGAGTCATCCTTTCATCTGAGCCAGTCATATGTAATTGTACATAAAATAGTAATAGCATGTATGAAATTGCAGACAGGCAATTCTTGACTGTTTTTTGTGCAGGTTGGCATTCCTGGTGGATGCTGCCTGTGAAGCCAAGAGGCTGCAGAATAACTGTTCACAGCCTGTATGTGTGAATTCCACTGAGATCAAGCAGTAAAAGAAAAAATCAAGTTTATTTTCAAGTATTGAATTTTGTCATAACTGCAGGTGGATGCAGTGGAAACCTGGAGCTGGGCTGAGAATAGTCTTTGATGTGTTAAAAGATCTACCACAGGCCCGGGTGTAAATTCTGAAACTGTAGTAGCGAGACTTTCTAAGGAACCTCCCACTGTGTCCTGACCCTGTGCAAAAGTGGCTAAAGAAGCTGCAATGATTTACCAAATAGTGCTTTTCTGTGGACTTGAAATCTGAATTCTTTCAATTTCAACTTGAGGTTTTGTATTTGATCGATTTGGTGGTTTCTGTGTTGTTGGGTTTTTTCCTCTAAGTTAGAAGGAGAATTAATTAACTCATAGAGATTAGATTTGAAATTATTTACCTTAAAGATAGATACAAAATTTTCTATCTTGCTATATTGGGCAGGTGAAGCTTTTCCTCCATTTCTTAACACCCCCCCCCCCCGCCCAGTTTTTTGCCCCTTTCACTCCAGGCTAAATAAATTATTTCCTATTTTATTCTGAGGGAGAAGTCACTATGACTGGGAACTGTATTTTTTTTTTTTTTTCCATTTTTCCTGTGCTCATTCTCTGTTAGCTGTTTGGGCTGAGTAAAGCTCTAAATGGGTGAGAACACTCTTGTGCTGTCAGGTCTGTTGTTGCCATCAGTAGTCTGGCAGGTCAGTGTGAGTTCTTAGCATCTTGTGACCTGAATGTTTGCTCTGAGTAGGTGGTTGCTAAGAGGATGTGCCTGCTTTTATTCTTCTAGGAGAGCAGGTCTGTGCTTTATAGAGGAACCAGTAGTAGTACTGGATTTTAGTCTGACATCGAATTAGAAGCCTGTTGTCGATATGTTATACCAATTACTAGGTGTACGTGTACAGCTTTTATTGAGAGTGCCTGATGACTGGGGTTATTATGCCCGGTCATGTTGTTTGAACACTTAAAAGTGACCTCTGTCTTGATTTAGCTTAGACGTGTTTCAAGAAGTAACAACTGCAATTACAGTCTGCTCTTATGTTTTAAACTGTGGATGAGAGAATGCATACCTGTATTTTAAATTCTCTTTTAGTGATTTCCTTCTGCAAGACAGTTGCCTACTGGATCCATTTAAAATCAGTGTGGTTTAGGTATAAACTTTTTTTTTTTTCTGTTTAAAAAAGTGCTCATTCTCTAGACATAAATTACCTGGGATCAGTGCAGCTCACTGAGAGGAAAATGTGCTAAATTGCTCAAAAATGGTTGGAAAATTGACAACTGCTGTCAAGAAGAAAGATGGACAATGATGCTCAGGTGCAAAAGTGAGCCTGTGGATGGTGTTGACACTGGCAGACTGGTTGTGAGCAAGCTTAGAATTGTTCACTTTTGTTGACAGACATTTCTTCCCTGCAAAATGTTTTGAGGGACATAAAATGAAGCTGAGTTATTAGGTTCTGGCATTTGATAGATGGAATTTAAAAAAAAAAGGTTTTAAAAAAGCTCTACTTTTTATAATGCTAATTAGGTGTGACAGTGCAATGATAGCAAGTAGGCAGTGAACTCACAGAAGCAGGAGCTACATATTTGCAGATAATGACAGTTTGTAGTAAAGGATATGTTCACATGGAGAAATTCTACAGAAGAGCTGAAACTGGAAAGTGAAAACAGGTTCATGGATATAGATACTGTTTTACAAGTAGTTCTGTGAAATGTCTCTAAATCAGACTGGACATTTGTGCAAGTCTAGTGGGTTCTGGCATACGCAGTGATTAGAATGGAAATAGAATTCTGACTGAGGCTGTTGCATAATGTAGCGCTTAACTATCAAAACATATTTTTGTTGAACTTCAGCTCTGAGCAAATTGAACAGGCACTCCTCAGTGCCCCACAAGAAGTAAATGGGTAATGCTGTGGTAATAGCTGCTCACAGGCTATCTTTATCAGGAAGGTTTTACCGTGGATGTCTTGAGAGAATTATTTCCCATACCCTTCTGTCTGTTAAAACCACAAACATGCTGTTTAGGACATGAAGTGATCTGAAGGAGTTTTTAACAGGCTGAATTAACCAGAGATTTTTTTTCCGTTATGCTTCAGTGATCCATTACATGACAGATGATTAATACATGTATAAATTTGCAAGAAGAAATAACATTTCAAACGAAGCACAATTTTTTCTTTTTCTTCTTTGCCAGAGCTCCACTGCACCCCAGGGCAGTTTGCGTGTCGGAGTGGAACCATTCAGTGCATCCCTTCCAACTGGCAGTGTGATGGATGGCCCACGTGCGAGGACGAGAGCGATGAAGTTGACTGTCCAGGCAAGTGAATCTAAGAGAGTGCTCAGCCCTGTGCCAGCTTACTTTGCAGCAGTAGTTTGACTCTATCAGGTTGTTTTTATTTGAAACTGGTGATTGTTTGGTAGAACTGTAGCCGTTATTAACAAAGACTGAGTTGGCTTCTCTTCATTTTGAGCAGCTAATGCCGCAAACAGTTTTTTCCTTGTCTGAATTCTCCTTCCATTCTTATGGTCAGAGCAGGTATCCTGAAGATGAGGAGAGTTTGTGGTCTAAAAAGAGACTTTGCTGACAAGGAGAAAATGTTGCAATTAAACTGAAATGACACATAAGGCTGTGGTTAAATTTGGAATTACTGATTTGGTTGTCTGTCACTCAGGCAGTGCTGGGTGACGTTGCTGGACTTGGGTAGAGAGCTTGTTTTATTGCTCCCTGCTCTGATTACGCTTCTTGCGCTTAAGTGGAGAACTTTGTTCTGCCAGACAAGCTGGTGTATTTGCACTTCATAAGCTCCTATGACCATATGCTTTGAGGAGCCTGTCACCAGCAGTGGATCTCTGCTAAAGCTGCTGGATACTGAGCTGTGCTTAAAAGCAAGCAAAGAAATATTGTGGCTGTACAATCACAAATTTGAACATTTTCAGTTGTTCTTGAAAAACAGGCTAGTGCAGGTCTTCCTGTGTATTTTAAAAGTGAAGTGACCTGTAATTTTTTTTCTGTTAAGAACAATGAGACAAGTATCTGAAAGCATGAATTCAACCGTGGCACAATTCAAAACGTTTTTTCTTTACAGCATGACTAAATTACATTCAGAAACTGTCTTAAGAAGTTCTTTGCCAGTGAACTACTTAATTTTCTTGGCAGAGAATCATGTGAACTCTGTGGCATTGCCATAACAGCATTCAATCTGTCATCATTCTGAGTTCTCAGCTATTTTAGAGGTGCTACAAAATAGTAAGATTGATGTTTTACAGCAACAAATTCTTTTAAATATTCATATTAGCTAAAGGAATTAGATTTATTTCTCTAACACTCAAACTTTGAAACTGTGCTAGAGTTAGCCATCTCCCTGGTGTGTACTGTGGAAAAATAATTAAAAGAATGTCAGTGCTCTTTTAAGAAAACTTTTTGTTAGTTTGTGTGTGTGAATGTGCAGCAGAGGGGAGAACCAGTCGGTAGTTTCTTTTGACACTGAAAATTAAGCTGTGCCATTGATAGTCTATTTCAGGATATTCTTTAGAAAGTGGATGTCCTAAAGAAAATTGCTTCTATAGCTGTGCTGTTGTTCTTCCTTTTTAGCTAACTTTGGCCGAATGCGAAAAAGCTATGGACCTCATGAAATTCTGGAGTGTAGTGGAATTCAGTGGCTAGGGGAAGGCAGAGTCATTTGGTTTTACTCACAAAGCACTGAAGACTTTGCTTGTGGGAATATTTAAACTTCCACATTAGTAGAAAGCTATTTTTATCTTCTACTGTTCCTGGTGTATTAGTCAGCAACTTAAGTTGTTGCCTGGTGTATGCACCAGGATGGTGTTGGCTAAGGACTGGAGTTCCAAAGAATGTTTGGTATATGGATAGGAGGAGGATTTTATAGGAGTAACATTTCTCAATACATAGGTTCTGGTGTTGTGTCTGGGGTGCAGGTTTCACTGGACTGTCTAGCCTGACATGATGAGAACAACTTGAAGGTTAAAGAAATGAAATGTGGGAGAGACTTGATTCACCACCATGTCTGTGTGCAGGAAGAGAAGAATAACATCTGTAAATACCAGAGGGGAAGATGTTGGACAGCAGAGAGAAGGAAAGTATTCCACTTGATGAGAGGAGTAATTAGATAAGTAGTTGGTGAAAAGGCTGTGCTCAGTAAAACAGTCAGAAAGCAGGTGTGGTGTTTGTGAAAGAACTGAGATATTTGCACAGTAATGTGAGGAGTGCAGCCAGCAAACCAGAGGAACAAGAACTACTGGTGTAGGATGTGAAAACGATTCTACCTCTAACAAAAAACTTGGTGGGATTGCATTGTGACCTGCAATGGGTGTTGGAGGGCAGGTGTTATTCAGAGCTGTCAAGAATAAGGAGAGGTTGGTGTGCATGGGAATGCTGTGCTGGAGCATAAAGAGGAGTAGCATCAGTGAAAGTAAACCTGAGGACAGAATCAGTTTGGAAGAGCAGTGTGCTGGTGTTGAGGAAGGCGATACATGTGTGACGAGTCACAGGAGAGACTGTCTTGGGACATTGATTGGGGAGCTAATGCTACTAATGACAGTAACACAGTCATACTCAGGAGTGGCAACTTTCTTCTTTGGCCACTGAATTAACAAGGAAAGATGCAGCTTTAAATTAGAAAATACCTTTGGATTAGATGAGCAGTTGTGTGATGATTCAGCTTAATGTAAATACTTTAATTAAAAAGTTCTTCCCTTCAATAAAGGCAGGCTGAACACTAAAAGAGCTACGTAATGAAGCCACCTGGACTTGTGAAACTTGGAGAATTACAATATCTTTAAATTAAAAGGCATGGAAACTCTCTGAAGCATGAAAAGAAAGCATGCAAGAAAGGGCCCTGAATCTAGTTGGGAAGCTTGTTAATCTTCAGCCTTTCAGCCCCTAATGGCACACTCCAACATGAGCAACTAGGAAGGGTCAATGGCAGTGAATTATGGTTTTGTGGTGGTGTTAAAAGTGTATTTCAGTGGCTACTTAGTCATGTTGATGTTTCAAAAGGTTTATTACAAAGCCATTGAAAGTTGCTTGCCACTGTTGGTTCACCTTTTTTAGGTCTAATTTCATTTGTGTTAGTAACAAAGGTCCTATTAAAAAAAGAGGATCCATAATTAATGAATTAGTTTGGTAATCATGTATTGGCTGAAGTTAAAAAAAGTATTCCAAATTGTAAGACTTTTTGTTCGAATTTCTTCCGGCATTTTTTTCAGAACACAATTAAGTAAGACATTTAATTCATTGGCAATCTGAATAAGTGTATGAGATGCCTGTTTTTGCTATATTTCTCTGAAGATTGTCATTAAAGCTTTTTTTATTCTTACTGTCTCTTACCACAATGGCCATTTTCCTTTAAAACATGGAATTCCTTTCAGTCCCAAATTTGCCATGTGCAAAGTACTGTTCCCCCTGCCCTTCCCACTAGGCACCCGTGTGTCAGTGGAATCTGCAGCAGTGATTACCCTCAATTCATCTCTCTGATAGACTAAAACCAGTGGCTGCTTGCTCTTGTGAGCAATACTAAAAATTGCTGGGAGGGTTTATTATGTAGCATGTGCCTGTGACTCGCTTCTACATAAGCAGTGAAGCTTCAAGAAATTTGTGGACTCTTCCATGTCAACAGTAATTGATCTAAATATAGTTTATCCCAAAGTGGTGTTTTCTACGAAAGGGTAGAAAAAGGCATTAGTATCTTAAACAAGGACCTTTTCATACGGGAATTTATTATATCTGGTCACTTTCTTTCATGTTTCTACGCAAGCAAAGTAGAAACGTAACTTTTTCACCTTTATAAAAGTTCTGTATTTAAACCCGTAAGAGGGAAGGGATCTGCAGTTTACCTTTTACTGCTTATTGGATTTCCAGCTTTGCTTCTACCAGAATATCAGATCAGCTTCTGCAGATATCCTACCTTCTTTGCAGGCCTTCTGGTCTAACTCATTTTCAGGAGGCCGAGCAGAGCAGGGTTTAGCAAAACTCTGGTTGTGTTTCCCAAACTGCAGGCTTGGATGTTTTTTTCTGTTGCCTCTGAATGAAAATGGATGTCTTAAATTCTAGTGCCCTTCATAAATCCTATCCCTATCAGTTTTACATCTTCCCCTTCTGATGAAGCAGCAGCTGCAGCAACATGTTTTGAAGTGATCAAAAACAGCTTTGTGTTTTGTTTCACCAAGGATGTTTTGTACGGTTGAAGTGACTCTTGACATTTATGCACATTTTAGTACATCTCCTTTTTAAAAGCTAGGTATTAATGATAAAAACCCTCTGAGCATTTCCACACCTTTCCTGAGCCCTTGCTGAACTCCTGTTTTTTTTTTTAACCCTACCTTGTGGTGTTTTAATTATAAGCTGTTTTCTGCCAGTCCATTTCCTTGAATTGCACTCAGCACAGCAGGATGCTGTTCTTGCCTGGCATTGATGTCCTAGCACAATACACTTGATAACACACAGCGTGGAGCTGCTTGATCTGAGAAGAAACACTCCTCTCTAGGAGCTTCTGAACTGTATTTCCAAACACTGCGGCACAAAACTGGACTTAATCTTGAAGTTCTCTCACCTCTCAAATTACCAGATGGAATTAGAAGCTTTCTAAGCTTTCAGTAGGTAATATGCTGGACAGAAAATTTGAAGCTTAGGGGACAAGGCAGCTTTTATGTAAATTTTGAGAATCTGTGTGTTTAAACAGGAGCAACTCAAATCTTGGAACTAATAAGATCTGGCAAGACCTGGTTGCTTCACCAGCAGCAGTTTAATTTTGACATCATTTGACATAGTACATCCATCGTTATGAAGGGTTTTGCTTGAGTGGCTTGACATCTCTGACACACAAGTTTTCCAAAAGGTAGAAGGAGCCATCAGCATGGCAAAGTTCCATTCTGAATTGGTAGCTTCAAGTTTTAAACAACTGAAAATAGCCACAGAATCACCTCTGTTGGACAACTTTCTCTTGATGTATAACCCTATACTTAGACTATAATTGTGCTGGAGTGAATTAGATAGCAACTGTAAATTGGAAGGAGCTGGGTGAATACTAATTGTGACTCAGTCCATTGGGAAACAGATTGAGGGTTGCTTGTGTTCACCACACTAATTTTCTAAGGATGAAAAAAAAAAAATAGTGCCCCATGAGTTTTTACTTCAACCCATTTTTTCATTTTCTGCACCAACTAGCCAGCAAATGACATTTCTGGACTAATTATATAAAGTCAAAGAAACAGATCTCTATCTGTCTTGGCTAGTAAAAATACCACTGTTGCTTTTATTGCCTGTGGTTGTAGTATTAAGAAGAATAAAGATCTTGGAAAATAACTGATCTTCCAAAATTTCATCGCTTTCAGAATATGAAGTGTGCATGTAAACATTGAAAATGATGGCCTTTTCTTTGTGAAACACTCAAACGTGGTTAGGTCCTCATCTTCTGAATTAAGTTGTTATCTAAAGATGAGTCCATGGCACTCTAATTTATTTTTAAAGATAAAATTATTTGTAAAAAGGACGTAGGAACGGCAAAGTACATGGAAAATTCTTCCACAGAGTATTGTAAAAGTAAAATAGAAAACCAGTCCAATTACACCTTTGCCACCAGAATCTGCAGCAGCTTTTCATGGCAGTCAAGTGACTTAGAGGCTTGTTAGCATCTCTTTATTGCCCTGGAAAAAGTTGCAATCGTTGCTTTTCTCAGGAGACAGATATTCAGGTCAAATAGAAGCAATTTAATATCTGAGGAGCACTAGTTTATTAAGCAGCTGACAGTGTTGGGCTTGAAGAAGTCACTTGTGGTGGCTGCTTTGTGCCACTTCAGTCGTGGTTTCAGCAGCGAATCTGCTGACAAGGGCAGATGCTGAGGAAGGAGTGAGTTCCGCTTCCTGGGTGCGGACTGATGGAACTCTCTCTCGGTGGGATCTGGGTAGCTGTTTTTCAAAGCATCTGGCACAAATTCTGTTGATTTAGGATGTTAGCCTGTGTAACCCTTCCTTAACCTTGCATGTTAAAACCTGTGAACTTTTGTTTTATTCCTGGGGGAGATAAATTGTTAAGTCCTTGTGGGCGTTGTGTTTAGCTGCGGAGGGTCAGCCATATGGTGCCGCATCTGCTCTCACTTCTGAAAGGGAGCTGATTCTTCATGTGTTTGGTTCTGACTGGTTCTTTGGGTTTAGCTGCTACCATTTAATGCCATGGGAAAATAGAGCTCCCCGTGCTGAGCTCAGTAGAATTCGATAAAGCGTTCTGCATTAGTTAGTGTTATTTTTAAAGTCTTGCTGTAATTGAAGATTTGCTTTTTGTGTCTCAGTACTGCTCTGAAAATCATAGTGTAAATAGTTCTACAGAACCATTAGGATTAAGACCAGATTCTAAAACTAAAAATAGATTAGCCTTTAAAGTAATAAAAAATCAGTAATCTTCACTGTCAAATCATTTTACAGTTTTGTTTCCTTTGAAATGTACACTGTCTGAATTTCTTGGCACTGACTTCTTGCTTGTGATAGATAGCATATTCTAATACTGAACACTAGAATTGCTGCTTTATTCCTGTAAGGCCATGCGAGTGTATTATGCACAGCCATTCCTTTATGGGTGATCTCTGTAGACATGTAATTCCTAGGATAACGTGATAATTAAATAGCCCTTGCTTATCCCATTAACCCGGGGCAAACTCAGTATGCTAGAGCCAGATGAATGCAAAACGACTCTGCTGTTCCTGGGCTCCAGCTAGGGAATTTTTTTTTTGCTCATCAGTGCCTACATATGTTCCAAGGAGCATACTGTTTGATGTTGGGTCTTGTGGAGGTCTTTTCCCCAGGTAATTCACTGAGCAGCCTGCAAATGGGGTTTAAATTACCATGGAATTGCCGTGGACCTCTTGTTTTCCAAAGATAGTGTGAAAAGAGAAAGTTTTATTGGCACGGTTTCATATTTATTTCAAACAGTTGTAGTTAAACCTGTTGAAGAAGAAAGAAGACTGTGTAGCTTCTCTTTATTTGGGATCATGACTTAGTTTGTTTGGTTTAGTGAGGCTAAATGGAGCTAATCAGCTTTAAAGGAAAATAAGCAGATTTTTTATATAGAAATGAATGCGTAGCTCTGCTGGTTAAACCCTATTACCTTCAATAACATCTAGTAGTGTTAAGTAACATACAAGCAGATGTTTATAATGCTTATATTTTTTGGCTTTTAATTTTTCTCTTTCCAAGGTTAATCCCTTATTCCCACATTAATCTTTCTTGGTGCCCACCTCCGTCTTTCTCTGAGGTTTCTCTCCACCGCTGTTCCAGCCTTCCTGCTTAGGAACCTGCTAGTTTTGCTGGCTATGGCCCACCCTGCAGTGCCTCCACCCGAACTGGATGTTCTTTATTTATTCCTGGTAGGCACATGGAGCCTTCCAGTCCCTTTTCTTGAGTAACATCTTACACCATGTTCTTCCTGAGTTATTGAATCCACTTGTCATGTACACCTGTTAACCCTGACACTGAGATGAGGGGGTGTGGGGCTTTATTTCAGAAGTCATCAACTAGCTTTTCCTTAAGAAGCTTGAGAGTGGATAACAAAGCCTCGTTCTTCTGGCTGAAGATGGGTCTCCTTCCTGGTTTTAATTACATCCTACATCTCTGAGCGTGTGTTGGAGGAGTTGTCTTACGTCCTTGAGCACACAGCTAAGGAACAAAGCAGCTGGAGAGTGGGTAGTTCTGTAAACAGGAACAGAGACAATGCGCCGGGGATGATGCATTTGCTGCAGCAGTTGAAATGATGAGCAGCAAGCTCTGTGTGCAATTGCAGGCTGGTGAGAATCTGCCAAAATATTTAGTTTACCCTGCACAACTCATGTAATGGCTTGTTGGTTCTTTGCAATTGAAGCTATTTCAGTTACCTGCTGAGTAAAATGGCCAAGCTGTTATTGCAGGGACCTGCCATCTTTGCTTACCTGAGTAATGTATCACATACGTCTTGAATTAAAACCCAGAGAAAGTTGAATAAAATGAAATCTACCTTTGCTTGCATCTTTCACTAGTACTAACTATTGCTCCTGATCCTCAGGCTTGACAGGGGACCAGCGAACTTACCATGGGAAGGAGAATGTCCGCTTTAGCAGTAAGTTGCAGACTGGGAAATCTGGGCCATCCTTCTGCTTATTAATTTAGAAATTTTGGCTATTTTTAAATGAAAACGTAATAGTCTTTTCTCTGTCGTAGCTTTTTGACCAAACTTTGACGTGCAATGCTATTTCAAGTGTTTGTGCATGTCTTTTATATCTGTCCTGCCTGGTTTATGTAGCAGACCAGTACATGCAAAGTGTGCTGTGTCCATGTTAATCCTCTTTTTGTGAAACCAGAGTAACAATTTCTGTTACAACTCATTGCAGTTACAGAAAACGGAATAAAGAAGCTTGAGAACAGAACTGTGAATTGCAATGAACAGAAAACAGTTTCTGAATTTAAAGTTTCTTAAGTAATGCAGAATGTATAGTGCAGATGCCAAAATCATGTTTCACGTCTATTTTAAATGTCATCCTCCTGTCCTGTGATTCTCTCTATTAGTAACTTGTCACCTCCAAGAATGTCAGTCAAAAGCCCATGGGCCTGTTTCATCCACAAATGCCTCAAGGCTTTGTTCCAGGTTCCCTCAGTTGAGTTAATTGAGAGAAAGTAGAGTCAGCAGTTCACACCATCACCTTCTTACTTCCTAAAAATCTGCTTTACAGTGATGTTTTTTCCAAAGCAACCAAGAATTTCCCTGGAACTCCTGTTGTCTTTAATGATTGACTCTGGGAGCAGGATTATGTGAATTCTATTGAGACTGTAAGAGTAGGTTGTAAACTCCACAGCAAGGTGGATGTATTGCTAATCACCTAATAGAAAGACACAGTCATTAAATTGGCCACCTCCGGGGTTTTTGTGCTGCTTATTTTTGCCTGGATTGATCGGATTTATTGGTTTTATAAAGATGTGCAGGGAAATGTCTTCCACAGTAGATGTTCAGTCTTAATTAAAGATTTTAAAGGCTGTGACAATGTGATGGAACTTTACTAGGAGCTTCATCTTTTTTAAAACATGTAAAAAGAAATCAGCATTTATCAGAAACTGTAGTAAAGTAAGTCTTCAGAGGTCTGCGATGTGTGCACCTGCTCCTGCAGAGGTGAAGTGTGCACACTGTTGTGATTATTGATTAAGATGCATTATCTTAAAGATCCTAATTTGGGGGGAATGGTTTCCCTTCTATTCTTCATGTTTCCTAGGAAAGTGCCCAACAGGATGGCACCACTATGAGGGCACAGCCAGCTGTTACAGGGTGTATTTAAATGGGGAGAACTACTGGGACGCTGTGCAGACATGTCAGCGGGTGAACGGATCCCTCGCCACCTTCACTGCAGACCAGGAGCTGAGGTTCATCCTGGCACAGGAGTGGGACTTGGAAGAAAAAACATTTGTCAGGAAGGACCAGCGAAGGTGAGTAGGAAGAAAAAGACAAAGATCTCATGTTACAGAGAATGGTTTCTGTGTGGTACAAATACTGGTGGTTCAGTTTGTGTAGGAAATCTCATGGTAAAATTGACATCTGGTGAATAAGCCTGTGTGAATGTGCTGGTTGGCTGTTTGGCAGTGCCCCATCTGCAGTTTGTTTTAATTAATATTAACAGATAATTCAATTCAGCAGAGTCTTTTTATCAGCAGAGTCTTCTTATCTTCAGGTTGTCTTAGCAATGTACAGGTATTCTTGAACTGCATCAGGGGAAGGTGGGTTTAACAATGACTGCTGCTGCACTACCTCGTATAGAGATAATTACTTAAATTTTTTCAGTGAGATTTTGATTTCCATGAAATACCCTTAGCTCTAACAAAGAGCAACTTTGAGATAGGAATGAAGTAAAAACGCATTTTGAGTTACAGCTACTGTGTTTTGGTAGCTTTAGATATTTCATTCTGTTAGTTCACAACAAACAATTCCTTCTTTTTCTGCGCGTGGGTTCTTTGTCACTCATGGGCTGCTGTGACTGATCACCAGGAGTGGCTGAGTAATGGTGTATTTCTGTCTCTGGAGAGTTAAATGGTTTGATCCAGAACAGTCTGACCTAAGTTGTTTATGTTCAGGAATACTTGACTTCTGGATGCTGCTGTGTGATTTTTGGGTTTGAGATACTGAAGTGCTGCCATGGCAACAGAATAAGGTGCTGCTTATGTGTAGAAATAAAGGACAAAGTCAGTTATAATGTGTAAACCAAGAAAACTACTAAGTATTCTATCAAGTATTTTCCTCTGTTCCTCAACTGTAGTCTCACTACATTGCCAATGTATGGGCCAGAAAGATAAGGATGAAAGTAATCAGAATATTTTGGAAATCAGCTTTTACATATGAAGACATTAGAAGGTTCTATGTAATTTAATTTGTTACTGTGTTTTTTGCCCCGTGTCTTTAGAATGTAACTTAATTGTTTTGCAGGTTCTGGGTGGGATATCAGTATGTGATCACCAATCGAAATCACTCTCTGGAAGGTCACTGGGAAGTAGCTTATAAAGGTGAGTCTCTCAAATTACTGCTTAGTTCAGTGCCCATGGAAACTGTATTAAAGCATGAATATGATTTGCAAGAGCAACGTGACTTCTTTCGCTGATAGTATTGAAATAGTATAGGTGAACTGCTTCCCTTTACAGGGTAGAAGTGGAAGAATTTAATACTCAACACACATTTTAAAGTTTAAGAAGTTTTATGGGTTTTCACACTGCCATAGAAACAACGTGTGTCACTTTATTTGGGCTTTCCCCTTGATTACGATGAGAGAAAGGAAACTGCTCTGTAACTTCTCATTCTTTGTGGTGAATGTTTAGATGAACTGCTGATTCCTGGTTCTAGTATTTGCAGACTAGTGTGGCATGTTTGGAGGTTTTAACTTTTTAAAAATTGGTAGAATTTTATGTACTAAAACAACACGCTTGGATTTCGCAGAATTGACACAGATTTTTTCTTTTTGAAGTATTTCAGGTAGTTTACTTAAACCATGTCAGAATTTGCATAATCTCAGAAATGTATCTCATTTTATATGAAAAAATTGAACATTAATTTGATGGACATCACTGGCTAAACCCTTTCACTTGCAAAACAAGCAGCTCCCTCTGCTGAAAATGCAAAGTTATGTTTCTAAATCTTTTTTTTTTAGCTAATTCAGTCGAGAGAGAAAGAGATTAGTTAAAGTCATAATGTGAACTCTTATGTGTACAATTGCATATCTAATTCCTGTACTGGTTTAGGTAATGGAAAATTTATAACAAAGGTGTTGTTTTTTAAGCATCAGCACTGTGAATTCCAGTGTAGCATTCAAAAACTGATCTGAATAGTTTTTTTTCTCATGCATAGTTTTCAGTGTCCACGGAAAATCTGGAAGGAAATCTTTCCTTTAGGTACAGACACATAATTATGATCAGTATTTTCAAACAGTTGGGTCTTGAAAAATACTTCCTTTGACACTTGAATACAAAGATTCTCCTTAAAAGGACCTTTCTTAGCTCTTTGGAAAGCTGACTGCACTGCCATCTGCTGACAGAGTGGTCACAACAGGGAGGCATGAATTACAAAAACATCGTCGTGACTTTATCATTTATCAACTTTATTTAATTTGATGCATTTTATGAATTTAAACCGTCTCAATACCATATAATCTTCTGTTTTCAAGCTTTATATTTAAAAAAGAGATGCCTCAACGAAATAAAGTACACAGTAACGTTCAGTAGTTTGTGAGAAACTTCTCTTAGGCTTGTATTGAGGCAGACTGAATTCCTAATACCTGTTTGAAAAGTGATTTAGGGTTCCATAGCTTGCAAATTTTGATTTATTGTTGTGGCATGTGGTCCATAAGCCCTCCAAAAAATGCCCCCAACACCTTTTTTACTGTTTGGAACCTATCAGGGTGCTGTTTCATAAGTTGAAAGGACCAAACTGTGGATGCCCTGGTGCATCCCCCCCAAACATGGAAGGGCTCTGCGGGGGCTGCACATCTTTGGAAGCAGTGGTGGGTGCGTGAAGTGCCAGGCACAAGATTGCTGTGTGGGCTCTTGCTCCACTGGTAGCAGCTGTGACCAAACTCAGCGTGGTTTGACGAGGTGTATAACTATTGTCAGGGAAACCCCATGGGGCTCCGTGAAGCAGCGCTCGTGGAGATGCTGGAGTATCACTTCTCCTGGTTCAGAGTGACAGAATTACCCAGTACTTTGAAAACAGCAGCCTCTTTTCTGTGTGAGTCAGCCCTTCCCTCCCAGCTGTTTGCCTTCCCCCAGAGCAGTGCTGCTAATGGGAGCTGAAGCTGGAGGACTCTTTGTACTGGAGTTGGTGTGCATGAAGTGAGTGATGTTACGGAGCCTCTCTAAAGCTTTACATATCCACAGGCTGCTTATGCCAATGTGTCTTTTTCCAGGCTCTTCAGAAGTGTTTTTACCCCCTGTCCCTACCTTTGGTACGGATATGTCTGAAAAGGAAAACGTTCTTTGTGCCCAGCTCCAGTGTTTCCGCTTTCCTACCCTCCGGCACCATGGTTTACACAGCTGGTTTGCTGAAAACTGCTATGAGAAATCTTCATTCCTCTGCAAAAGGAGTAAGTTGGGTTCAGTTCAGTGTTAACTGTGTTGTGTGTTTAAATATGCATATAAAAAGTAGCTGGAAATTGTTTCATTACCCATTCTAATTTTTGCCCAGTGAATTAGGAAAAAAAAGGGCAAAGTTGTATTTCTGCATGATTTTAATAAATAAGAGCATCATAGTGTCTAGCTGTCACACAGTACAGAGTTTTACTAAAAAATCATTAGGCAGCAGTATCAGCCCCAAAATAAACTTGGGCAAAAAAGTTTTTGGGTTTGTTGTTTTGGTTTTTTTCTTTTTTCAATACCTTATTAGTAAATATTGCTCTTAAGTTATTAATTTAACATTAAAACGAGGAAACACTTCCTTCTGCTTTATTTAGAGTATTGCAAATTCTACTAAATTCTTTCCAGCCAGTTTTTTAGAACTGGAAGGGAGAGACACTGACTTAAAAGTGGGAAAAAAATGGTCTTTGTTCTGTATCTTGCATTCCTGTACTCCAAAAGCCTTGATACCAGCAGAGGTATTTGCACTATTATCAGGTAGTCTTAAACATTACCTGATCTAGATGGTGCTTCTTTGCAAGGAGAGAAGTTGTTTAACTTGAGGGTCATAAAGGGTGCAACTGACTACCAGGGCAGTTATGCAGCCTCTGTCCTGAGAGGTTTTTTTGACCAGATTAGATAAAACCCTGAGCAACCCATTGGGACGTCATGGCTGGCCCTGCTTTGATCAGAGATGGAGCTGGAGACCTCCTCAGCTCTCTTGCAGTCTCACCTTCCCTGAGGAGGGTCCTGTGCACAGGGTGGAGGGGACAGGCCCTCCTCCCTGAGCAGCCATTCCAGCTGCCAGGTCCTAGCACTGTTCTCTCTCTCTGGTTTTGGCACCTGCCTTCAGGTCAGTGGGCAAAAGGCAGCTGAACTTCGCCTGCTGGGCAGGGATCAGGATGCTGCTGGGATAGTGGAAGTACTGTTTCCTGGCTCTCTTTTAAAGTCCTGGCCTGTTCAAAGGCCTTCAGATTTGGTCTAGAAAAGCTGCAGCTATTCCTAATCTCAGGAAAGAGGAAGGGAGCTGCAGCAGGCTTTGGCAGTGAAGGTTAAGCTTCTCAGACCACTTGGTTTCCTCTGTCTTGGAGATGATGCTGGGAAGTGTGTCAGTTTAAACACCTAAAATTCACCTTGTCAATGAGCTGAAAATCATCTCTGTGTCCCTGGAGACTATCCATTATCTTTCCCACTCCCTGGAGATCCCTTTTCAAAGTTCTTTAATGTGAAAGCCTTGATTTTAACTGGTGGTCTGCTCGTGTATACAAATCACTTAATGCAACAAATTAAGCGAGATTCCATGGATATTGACGTGCCTTACTGTTCTAGGCCAGACCTGCGTTGATATCAAAGACAACATTGTCGATGAAGGCTACTATTTCACTCCCAAAGGGAATGATCCCTGTTTGAGCTGCACGTGTCACAACGGAGAACCTGAGATGTGTGTGGCTGCTCTGTGTGAGCGGCCCCAGGGGTGTCAGCAGTATCGTAAGGACCCCAAGGAGTGCTGCAAATTTACCTGTTTAGACCCAGGTAAGACTATTGCTACAGGTTTGTCAGTAAAAATCAGTTGAGTGCTCAACTTGGGTATCTTTGTTGGAAATGACACATCCTTGCAGTGCTGCTGCATGGCTGGGTACAACCACTCCATGGGGAAAGGTCTCAAATCATGGGAAACACTTCAGGCCGTGGCTGGAAATGTTACTTAGAAAGAAGAAGCAGTAGTTTATTTTCAGTTTGGTGAGGGACAATACTGTGGGTTTTTAGTAGAGCATCTGGTACATTTCCTTTGTCGTGTTTAGTTGTCATGAAAACAAAACACTTTTCTCTTGAGCACCAATTAAGCATCTTTTTCTGGTCATGAGCATATTTATGTGTGTGGAAGTTTTCACTCAGGGATCATGTGGGAAGCAGAGTTTTTAAATTATATAGAGTTTCAATAATAATCAGGACCTGCAACCTCAGCTATTGGATGTGGCGTATCGGTGCAGGTTTTGAATCGATAAAGTCAATGAAGTTGACTTTGAAGTGTTTGTCAGTCAGTGTTTTGGGGTGCAGATTTTGGGGAGGATTTTGGGATTTTGTTATTTTTCTGTACAGAAAGGGCATGTAGCTTACTTGGAGTTCACTGTGAGGGTGGTAAGATACTGGAGCAGATTGTTTGTGGAATTGCCTTCCGTGTGGATATCATGCAGTGCCCGATTGGACTCTGTCCTGGTCAACCTGCTCTAGCTGATGCTGCTTGAACAGAGGTTGGACTGGGTGATCTCAGGTTGTTCCCTTTAACCTCAGCCATTCTGTGACACTGGGCTTTTTGGTATTTTAAAAGAACCTAATCTTGTCTGAGTGCATTAAGAAACTATTGTTCTGAACTCCAGTGGAAAACATAGAAGGTCAGCTCCTCCCATCAGAGGCTTCTATTTCAATCTGTTACAAATAAAGGGGAGCTTATTGGCTTCCAAATTTGCAATCTTACTGGTCCTAACTAGAGAAATTAATCATTAAAGGACACTGGCTCTCCTTGTGCCCCATTTGTTTTGAGGGTTTAGCTTAACAGATGTTTGCAGCTAGTGTGGCAGGTCTGTCGGTGAAAGAGTGGGGGAAAAGCAGAAGTCTTCCTCCCACTCTTATCAGCTGAGTTAAGGCTTGGGCTTCACTTTTTTTATCTTCAGGAACAGTGTCAGCAAAGCATCATCCAGCAGACAGGATAAGATGACCTGGGATAACCTCGTGTCGTGTTCTTTAATCCTTGCTTATGGCTGTGGGTCTTAACTATTTCATGAAAACTGATTTGAAGAGAGTATTTTACCACATCCTTTCTCATCCTTAAGCTCTTCTTCTGTATTGAGGCTATATGAGACTGTTTCATTATACTTTTGCTTGAAGAGTTCTGCTGGATTTTTTAGTAACTTAAGTTTTTTAGAGAGGAATTATCAAGCAGTCATCCAACTTCTTTCATCATGAAGTTACTTCAGCTAGTGATAAACACTGAAAAATTTAAATTAAACATTTCAGTTTTCCTTCTGGGTGGTTATAAATGACTATTCTGGATGACAAAAATTAATGAATTACTTTCTTTAATCAGCATGTATTTATCTTTGTCCAGTTCTTTCATGTATCTTCCCTAAGCTCTGTTGCAAAGGAAAGAAACCAGTTTACTAATCAACAGTAAGTAAATTAATCACCCAAGGAGAGACCTGGGGAAATAAATCCTGCTGTTGGGTTGGCAGGTAATCAGCTCTTGCAGCATGAGTGGGTGAGCAATGATTACAAGTGGTAACAAATATTACTGAAGGACTTGGTAGTAGGGGGATTTTTCAGTGGTAGGAGTAAGCTGAGCAATCACAGCTATACTCACTTAAAAGATGCTTCTCATTTAGCAGGAGATAAATAGCAGAGGACTATTTTGAAACCAAGGTAGTCTGTCTATTGCTGCTCCATGTTGTGGTAGAAAATAATTTTTCTGTTGTGGCTCTTGTTTAGACAGACCTGCAACTGTGAAAAGGTAGTAGAAGAAATAGAATACTTGGAAAGAGCTGATGTGCTGAAGCTTTTCTAGTGACTGAACTGGTGCAGTTACAGGGCACTACTATACTGAGGGTAAAAACAAGTTTTCTGAAATAATTTCTTTGTGTTTATGTGGGCTTCAGGTGTCTTTGGTGGTCTCAATCCCACCCTGGAGTCCATGCCCACTTCCTGCCACTCATTCTTGCACCTGCACTGTACTGCGGTATGGTTCTTTCTCACAGAAAAGTGCTGCCCTATCTCCACCTGGCCCCCCTTCTCTAGACAAATCTTGTTCTTTCTCATGCCATGTTAATGCCAACAGTCCTTGGTTATTAACAACAATTCTCATCTGTTATTACTAACAGTCCTTGGTTGGCTGCACAGCCACCTGGTTGTTGATGTGCGAGACACACACATGAGCCCCTTATCTGGGAATTTAGAGATCAAAAGGATCCCACTTGGACTCCTGTTTATAGGGTCACAAGAGAATGGGCTCTAGTTGTAGTCATTTTCCATCCTGGCTACAATTTTGAGTCAGTAACTTTCTTTGAAGGTGCAATAACAGAAGTAAAACTCCATGTGGATTGTCATTCAGGCAAGAAAAATAAGTTTCCAAGGCTGTTCATTAAAAAACAGGTGTTCATTAGACGCCTGTTAGTTCCTGGGAACAGACAGTGTTTCTGATAAACTCAGGAGGGCTTAGTCCAAGTGCAGCTCATCAAGGCTGAGGTCTAATGAGCATTTCTCAGATCACAGTGCAGCCTGCAGAGGGGGGATGCACCACCAGAATCCATCCCACAACTAAAGTCAGCTTCTCTGAGCCTCTGCTCCTCTGTGTATGTTTTACTAAAGGCACTTCAGTGCTACTGACAGCCTGGACTATTCTGCAGTGATCATGGTGGCATCACCACAAGCTGGAGGAGGAGCAGGGGCAGGTGTGTGGTGTTCAGGAGGCTGTGCTGGCTGGGAGGTGTGTGACTGCATCAGTGGAAGCTCTGTCAGTGATAGTTGCTAAAAGGCTTGACAGCACTCAGGCTTTTGTGCTGCACAGCCGAATCTGAGAGGGTGTAATGTTCGAGCTTTATGCCTAGTGCACTATTAAATGAATTTCTTGTTGCCAAGAAGGCGTTGCATAATAAATGCCAGCCGGTTAGCCATGGACTGGAATGACAGAAATCAGGTGGATTCTTCTGTTACTAGCATGTGTAGCAAACTAAAAATTTTTGTGAGGCTTTTAGCCTTGTTTTATAAGAAATCTTTGATAACACTTGAGTTGCTGTTAGTGAAAGGAAAAGTATGGAGGGAGCTATTGTGGCTGGAGTGGGTGCGGGAAAGGAGAGGTGGCCAGGATCTGGCTGGTTCCTCTGGGAAGTGGCCCCGCAGTGACTGGGAAGAGGGGCCATGCCTGCTGGTGCTTGTGTCCTGCAGCAGCAGGTGACCGTGTTGTGAGGCCACCTCATCTGTTTCTTACCCACCCCTAACCTGGGTGTATTTCTCATTCAGAACTCTTTAATGGGCAGTTGGTGCAAAGAACACAGTACATCATCTTCAGGTCACTTTCCTTTGTGTAGAGTACCTGTGTGTGCGTGAGGCATAACCAAGTGTGATTAGTTGAATTGTGAAAAATTAATACCTCTTGTGCCTGGTGCTGGGAATACAGTGGTAGTTTGTTCACAACAGCCTTCCCTGTGTGGATCTGGTTAGCGATGGGATAGAGCTCTCCAGCTTCTGAGCTCTTGGGTCTGTTTCTTGTTCTGCCACTTGCTTTTGGTATGACTCTAGGAAAAGGTTTAATTCCCATTCACCTCGATCTCCTCAGTTCCTGAGCGATGATTACCGTGTTCCTATCACTTAGTGCTGCTAACCAACGTACTGGTATCATGTGGAATTTAGATAGCCACGTCTGGGTGACAGTGACAATGTTCAGAGGTTTTTTTAGTGGAAATGGAAGGGTTAGGATGTTATGTAGTGTATATAAATACGGCAGTTCTCAAGCCTTTTCCTCTTTAATATAATATCATCAGCCATGCAAGGGAAACAAGTGGATGTGCAAGATGCCATTAACCTTTCTTTTTCCCAGTTTTCGGAGGCCAGAAGCCTTCAACGTTTTGCCCCTTTTCCTGAGGAAGATATTCTTAGAAACTTTCAGATCTTCTTGCAGTAAAAAGATAAATCACCTGATGATTCATGATTTTCTTATATATTTGAAATATGGAGAAGTGTTAAACCAGGCTAATGAATCTCCACTCTACATTTATGTCTCCGTTACTGACAGAAGAACATCAAGAAAAATGAATCTTGGACAAAAATAGCAGGCTGTTTTTCTATGTTTTATGTAACAGATGGCAACAGCCTGTTTGACTCGATGGCCAGTGGAATGCGCCTGATCGTGAGCTGCATCTCCTCCTTCCTCATCCTCTCTCTGCTGCTCTTCATGGTCCACCGGCTGCGCCAGAGGCGGAGAGAGCGCATAGAGTCCTTGATTGGAGCAAATTGTGAGTGTCAGCTCTCACCTTGTGCTTATTATTGACACACTGGTGTGTGTAAAGGGGAGAAATGGCATCGTCTTGCTTGGCTGTGCCTGTGTCTTGGTGGGCTCTTCAAACTTGAACTTTTGTAGTGGATACTGGGAACATTTTTTTGTTTGTATGTGGTCCAAGTCTGAAATATCTTCTGTGTGAACAATAGTCGGTAGTTTGATGAGGTTAGAGTCAAATTTAGATGTGATGCAGGACAAACAGACTTGGAGCAGGTGGGCCTGGGTATTGTGTAATTGCAGCAAGTTGACTTGTATGGGTTATGTAGACTTTTCTAGGTCTTCAGAAGACATGAGTTCCTGGGGTGTGAAAAGTGGAAAAAAGTGTTGAGATCTGACATCAATTGAAGATGACAGCACGAGATAAAGTCACTCACTCCTTTTCCTTCTCTTGAAACAGTGCACCATTTCAACTTGGGCCGCAGGATGCCTGGTTTTGATTACGGTCCCGATGGTTTTGGAACTGGCCTTACTCCACTGCATCTTTCAGACGATGGGGAAGGTGGAGCATTTCATTTTCACGATCCCCCTCCACCCTATACTGCTTACAAATACCCAGATATTCAACATCCTGATGACCCACCTCCTCCTTATGAGGCTTCTGTCAATCCAGACAGCATCCTTTGTTCCACTCCAGGTACGCAGGCAATAATTTCTGTTTTCTCCCACGTTTTCATTTTGGCTAGAGGATGGTTGTTTTTTTTTTTGTAACCTATAATCATGTGTTGTAGCAATTGTGATGGGAAAAGACAGTTTACAAAAAAATCTCCAATTTCTGTGATGGAAAAGTCTTTTGTTAAAATGTGTCATTAAGCTTCGTTTTTTTCGAAGGTTCTTTGAATCACCTAAATTAGCAGTGGAATCCAATCTGTAAGCAGTTTACTTCTTAAATCTTACCTATTTTTGAGCCTTACCTTGGATGGATTAGCTGGTTACCTTTTTTCTACCATGCTGATACCATTTTTGGTCTTTTGAAGATAGGTTGATAGAGTTTGGTATTAAGAAGTAGAACAAATGTCAAGTGCAAGAGATTTTGGATAAAATGTATCCAGCCTCTTCTCTCCTCCCTGCTTCCCCCACCCACACCCCCCAAAAATTGACCAAAAATACCACTTTCTAATGATTCACCCAGTGCTCTTCAGTTTTGCAGCTGTGATATTCGCATACTGTAGAAATCATTCCAATTTGGGATTTTATGGCAGCACATTTCACAAGATAAGTGAGCCTGATTAGTGCAAGCATCTTATTTATATGTCAAAGTTTTATTTTTGTTACACAATTTTCCTCTTCTGCAGTCTCATCTTGTTGTGCAGTAGCGCAAAACCAGGAAAAACTCAGAGCTTCCAGAAATACAGGTCATAAACCTGTTTGGGAACATGAAATGATAAACTTCACGTTCTGATTCTGCTTGTTTTTTTGTCCTTTGCAGATGGAGTTCTTTCTCAGGCTGTGCAAAGCAGTCCTCCATCACTAGGAAACTGTGATGTATCCCCACAGCTTACAGAGGGATGTCTTCCTCCCTCAGTTGGTCCTTCTCCAGTGGAGCTGGAAGACTCTGCTGACAGCAGCACCTTTCTTGTCCCTCCTGACACACCCATAAATGAAAACACCCCAGCAGAAACTTTGACAGGCAGCCGCCACAGCCACTGTTCCCTCAACACCATTGTATAAAGGAGTGAAACGCCCAGCACCGCTCAGAGTTCTAGCAACTGTTTGCACAAACACTAATCCGTGGCTTGAACTTCAGAAGGAATCTCCACTTTGTTTTTCAAACACTGCTTTTATGTTCTAGGTTAGGATTGTGCCTCTCGTTTTTTGGCTGTCGTTATTCATTCACTAATCAGTTTGTCCTGTAAATATGGATTGTACAACTGCTCTTTTTTTCCATTGGCTATGGAAAGGAGAGCAGAGAATTCCTTTGACTTCTGAGGAGGTGAGAAGTGTGGGTAGTTTGGGTTGGTTTTTTTTCTTAACCTGAGAGGAGTCAAAACCTACATCAGAGAAAAAGCTGCTTGGATTTGGCTGGATACCACTGGACCCAGGAAAAAGACAATGGAAAAGAAGGGTGGGGGCAATCACTGTTCAAGCAGAGAAGATGGAGCTGCAGGGGAGGGGGCTGGGGGCCTGTTTTATGGAGTGGGACACATGTCATCAAGAGTTACACTGTGTAAAACACTTGGGGTTTTGATCTGCCTTGATCAGAACACCAGAGGAACTGGAAGAGGAATGGTCTACGCAATATGTGACAAGTGGGTACTGAGAAAACTGGGATTTGCAATTACAATTGTTTGTTGTCGGTAGCTGCAAAACCTCATACTGTTGGGTAAGCTTCTGGCCCATGAAGAAAACTGGGTCTGTTTGTGTGATGTCCCTTTGGTAGAACCCTCACATGTGTTAGGAAGTATTTTAGGGAAGAGATGGGGAGCAATTAACTTTAATGCAGCCTGAGTTCACTGTATGAAGCCTCTGTTTGTTCTAATCCCATAAGAAAGATTGAGGTATTTTCTTTCTAGTTTAACTTCTTTACGGTGCACGGTTGCACAAAACTGGCCTGGATAAAAGACCACTGTTCTTGCTTTTCTTATTGCATGCTATACTTAGCATGTGCGTTCCCTCCTCTTCATTTCACTTTTTACAGTTCTACAAATACCACTTAAAAATGGTTATCAACATGTACTATAGGTGATGTTTAATTCTAATTGGACACCTGTTCCTTATCTCAGTCCCATAAACAGCCAACCCTGTTCTAGAGATTTCCCTTGTGCCCCCCGAACCATTTATGCAGGTCCCACGAGGGGTTATAATGAGGTTAGTGTACTTAAATCAATAAAGCAGTTTGCTTCAGTCTGATATGTCATCTTAAATTTCCCCCTTGTATTGAACTCTTTAAGCTAAGTTAATTTACAGATGGCAAAGATTCATTCAATCCCTCACGAAACCCAAAGTCAAGCACTGTTGGTTTTGATAATGAGTACAAAATAACCTTTACAGGCAATTTTAAATTTGTTTGGATTTCAGTGTACAAATAATTTACCCTTTTCTCCCATCCTCCCATTGCCTCTGCTTCTCCTTGACTTACTGTAACAGTCAGCAGATGAGATGAATTTTAAGGAATTTGTAAAGAATGCCTCTTGTGAGTGGTCTCCTGTTACCTTATGAAGGGTAAAAACCTAGAGGGACAGGAAGAAAACACTGCATGGGGGTGTGTATGTGATCTATTTTTCTAGTAATGATGAGAAATCGTACTTGTATGACAAATCCTAACCTACTGTTGTGGTTTCCCAGTGCAGCTGACTCTTTCCCCATGGAATATGCTGCTACTTTCTATTCCCTGTCTCGCCTATAGGCTTATACTGTACTTGGGGATTGGTCTTGACAATTCAACTCGTTTTGCACAGAAAACCGTGAGTTTGGTTATTGAGGTCGTGTCTGGTGTCTCGACTTGGAGACACTTGCAAACAGCCCTGACTCCATCGGAGAGCGTGAATCACAGTTCTGGGGAGCGCTGCTGGCACACGAGTGGGAGGAAGCACTGGTTGGTGGGAAGCCTCTCCACCTGGAGCCGTTCCACCGCCCCATCCTGCTCTCTGCCCTGCCTGGCTCCAGCAGCAGCGGTACGAAACGAGAGGAGCGGTTCTCCACCCTGTGCGATCTCTGACCGAGTCCTCCTCCGAGTTCCAAGTCCTGGTCTAATGAAGTGAATGGATAGCAGTAGTCAGAACCATGCATACAAATAATTGAGCATTTCTGAAGTATGAAAATAAAGCGGGTTTTGTGCGTTTTTGAGCACATCCATACGTTTTATACATTGTATGTACTGATTTTTCTTTAGTTTTATAGGTACGAATGCGTGTGTGCGTGCGTGTGTTTCTGGGTGGTGATATATATATACACACATATATATATATCTCTCTATACATACTGTAGACAGTAACCTTTGTGCTGCGTCCAGCTAGGTGAAGCTAAGCACTGAGATAGAATTTAGGCTCTAGGGTTAATACTTCTCTCGAGCTGGCTACACTCTCTTGTAGGACAGGCTGTGATAGTGTACACTTAAGTAGGATGCAAAGTCTATGCTACTACAATCTGTTCCTGAAAAATACTTTGTTAGCAGTGCAAAATAGAAAATTTCCAATTTCTTTTGAAGCCAGATGGAATATTTGTTCTTTGTAGTATCCTAGCGCAATAACAAAAGGCCTTTTGGCTTGGTTCAGTCTCTGAAGCTGTATTTTGTGGCTGAGGTGAACAGATACCTTACCTCACACTTCTCCTAACACTGCGGGAATCTGTTCAATATTTTTGTATTTTACTTTTGGTTCTGTGGTGAATTTTATTTGCAAATAAGCTCTGTTACAACTGGCAACTTCATTGTGGCTCCTGGTTGTAGCTATTCCAAATGGAGGCTTCTTTGTAGAAGCCTCAGTGTGATATTTTCCCCATTGCTTCTGAGCCTTTCTCACTTGTGTATTGGCAGGAAACTGCTATTTTCTGTTTTCCCCTATCCTTCTTCATCTTAACTGTAAACAAGGGAAATTCTGCCTTGAATGGAGCAGCTCACTAAATACAGCTCATTTACCTCTCAGTGAGCTTCTAATTTGGCAATAAAATTGTCTTTTTTCCCTTTTAATGTAGCTTTTTCACACTGAGTACTTTCTCTTGGAGTAAGAGCCTATGTAGCAGGAAATGTCCCAACTACTCAGACTGCTGGATCAACTGGGGAAGAGTTTTCTTGACAACAGTGGACTCCTCAGCAAACCTTCCTTGCCCTTGGCAAGGTGACTGGTGGGCAGTTTGTTCCGAGTGCCGATGACAGAGGGTTGGTTCTTGCCCAGGGAAAACCTCTGTGGTTTGATTGCCATTAGATCGATGAGATCTTTGCAGTTACTTTCTGCATTGATTTTTTCCCCCACTGCCATTCATATCTCTGGATGTCTTTTTTTAACAACTGGTGCATCCTAAATGTCCCTGCAGCCCCAGCAGGGAGATGGCATTGCCACATGGTTTCCAGCAGCCTGTGGGAGCCCAGGGTGTGTTTTTCTCGGGATGCCTTTGACCACAGTTGTTGTCAGGTCCCAGCACTTGGTTCTGTGCTGGGCTGGTCTTGTCCCACTATGGCCTCGGACCAAGCTGCTCCTCAGCTTCCCGTGCTGTGGTGCCATTTTGAGGTCTCTGCTGCTCCCAGAGCAGCCCCAGACACTCTGGTTTGTCAGTGATGCCCATCCACGGTCTCACAGCAGCCTCTGGCTCTGTACTGGGTGAGTTGAGAGTTAAAATGTTACAGGGGCGGTGGGTTCTATTGTGCAGATCAGCACCGTCATCCCGGTGTGCCAGGAGCTTGTCTGTGTAATGTTCAGTCCTGTTTAGTTTGAGCCTCTGACCGTTCCTTTAGCCATGCACAGCAGGACACTGATCTAGATGAAAAATGAAGTAGGTGGACGTTTTTTTCTGAAGGCTGAATCTTACAGTTGGTGGGTGCTCTGCCTCCACAGGTGCCATGGGGGTGTTGGCCTGTTTCAGTACTTGGGAAGAAAATGTTTTTTGTGACCAGTAATTATTACCAGTCTTTTCCCATCTCATGTTAATTAAATTTGAACCTGATACTTAAAGATGTTTTTATCTTTCAGATGTGACTTCTCAGTGGCAAAACACTGATGTTTTAATGTTGCCTCGTACAATCCATAATGTACATCTCCTTTTTTCAGTTGCTGAAATGTCTTTTTTCTCTCTAGCTAAGGAACATGTAATATGCAGAAATTTCTTTTTAATTTCCCTTGCAAGTTGGGAGCTGGACCGTAAAATTAGAGTAGTTGAGTGTTGAGGAGGTGAATCAAAGTTCATGTTTGCTTCTCATGTTCCCCAGTCCCAAGCGAAATCGGTGTTTCCTTGGAATAGAGGCTTTCAGTGATGAAGATGCGCTTCCCCCTAACAACAGTCAGCATTGCCTGCCTGCTACGGTACCACATAGCTTTAATTTTCTAGTCTGTGCCCCTCGAGTGTTGAGTGGGTGAGGGTCGATGCCAGCAGAGGTGGCTGGGCTGTGCCGTCCCTGTGTGTTGGGCTGAGGGCGCCTGGGAGGCTGCGAGAGAACGAGACACTGCTTTTTACCTTCCTCGGGAAAATCATTTTAGCCAGCGCTGCACTTGCAGGCTTCTCCTGTGTAGTTGGTTTGTGACTGGACTTAACTGTGGCAGTGTATAAAAGATTTTGATATTCTGTGAAATACCATGTAGAATTTAAATTTGATACTATAATAATTGAGTCCCTGTGACACTGGTTTTTGTTTTAACTTCTTTGGGGTTGGCACTAATCTCTTTTTTTTTTTTTCAAGATGCTGTGAGAAACATTTCATCCAAATGCCAAATAAATTGTGTTCTGTAAGACAAATGTTGTGTTCCAATGTCTCCTAATTTCTGCGTCAATGTGGTTCCCCAGCGTTGTGAAGGAGGTTTTGTTAAATCACACTTCTGAGCTGTGATCTCGCAAAAAGATCAATAGATGCATTTAACTTCGAGCAGGTAGTCTGCAAGAAGTTCCTGTGTGTACAGATTCCAGTGGGATTCACCTGTATTAATGTAATTTCAGGAAGGTCTTGGATTTATACCCAAGAAGAGGAAGTGCAGCATATTCCTGCTGCCGTCCCCAAACCCCTGGGACGCTGCTGAGTCCAGGGCCGGGGGTTCTGCAGGATGGAGAGGCTGGTGCAGACTCCCAGCCCCGTTTTTGCAGGAGCCGCCGGGCTCGCCGTGTTTGCGGTGGGCGCTGCGGGGCGTTCATTGCTGACCGGTGTCCAGGGCCGGGGAGGCTCCCTGTGCCTGCGCAGGCCAGCTGCCACCGCAGCCGCTCCCTGGACGCGAACAGCACAGCTCCAGAGCTCCATGTCGGCTCCAGCCGCGTGATGCTGGCTCAGCTGAGGGCGATGGGGCGCAGCCCTTCCTCCGCTGCTGCTCCTGCGGGGACACGCATCTCTGCCGGATGTCGCCGAGCTCTTGGAGGGGCCCAGTCTGGCCCCGTGGGGCTCTGCTGGTGCTGAGAGATCCTGTGCAATCACAACTTGCCCTTGCCTCCTGCCCCTTGCCTGGGCACAGGCCTGTCCCTGTAGGGAGCAGCATGGATTGTCCGGAGCACAGCCCCGGCTCTCGGGGCTCCCCACGCTGACCGGGGGACACACGTGGCCAGAGGCAGCTGTCTGTGTTGACCCTCGGGTGCTGAGGCAGGGCAGCATTGCTGGGCAGCCTGTAAGCCCTTAGCAGCTTAAAACGCTTTCTTCTGAGAGGGTGATGAGCAGCTGTGCTCAGCACGGCGTGTCCGCGGCGCTCAGCCTTTGGGAGAGAGCCAGGGCTGGGCAGCGTGTCAGACCCGCGTCGGGGCCGAGAGCGGGCAGTGCCCCCGGGGGTGCCAGGCCGTGGGGAGGGAGATGTCGCTGACCCCGGCGGCGGCGGGAGCGTGGGATGAATGAAGGGGCTGTGCAGCGGCGTGTGGCCAGAGCGCATCTGCCGGCCACAGTGCCTCCTTTGTGCCGGCTCCTGCTGCGCTGCCTGCCTCGCTCCCGGCTTTCTTCCTGGGCTAGCACCAGCTTATTACGGGGATCAAAGATCAGAGTATTTACTGCCTGTGACTTTTGCCTCTCTGGATGCTCACCTCTCTTCGTGCGCCCATCCCTGTGTGATGTGAACCACGCTCAGGAGGCTCAAGTCTTGGTGTTGTCACTGTCCCTTGTCAGCCCGGGTCCCCGGCCAGGCACCCTGCTGGCAGTGCAGGATTTACCTCCAGGAGCTGCTGGCACCTCTGCTGTGTGCTGGCACGGGGCTTGCTGACGGTGCACGTGGTGGGGGTTCCCACCAAGGTGGCACCGTGCCCACGACCAATCGATGGCTGCAGCTTAAGTAACTATTTTTATCTTTCAGTGGTATTTTTCCCATTGTCATGGCTCTTGCCCTTGATGCTGTGACTACGCGTGCCTGCGGGGACCTCGCCACCTCCCGGATCGGTGGCAGCAGGCTGATGGACGTGGTGTCGCCCTATGAGGACGGCACAAAGCTGCAGGATCAGCTGTGAGCTCACCACCACCACCACCACGACGTCAGCAAGGCCGGCAATTTCAAGGCTTGATCTGGTTCCTATAGAAACTGGAGGTTGCTCCTGCCTGGCACGGGTGCCAGCAGCCAGTCATGCACCCCAGGGAGCAGTGCAGTGAGGATGGGTGGGAGCAGGGTACGGCACAGTGCTGCCACTGCCTTTCCACGTGCCTTGTGGATCCCACTGCTTCCTCACTCTGCTCCCGCTTCTTGTCGGGGCTGTGCCCCACACCCTACTCTTGCTCCTCTTGCTAAAAATCACTACTGCAGAAGCCTGAAAACCTAAGAAAGTGCCCATGGGGCAACAAGTCCCATCTTCTGACCCCAAGAGTCTTGGGCTTCTCCCCCATCCCTGGCAATATGGGCTGTCCTCCTGTGGGCGTGTAGGAAGAGGGATCACTTGGTGGGCTCATGTTTCCAAGGGAGGTGTTGACACCATGACTGCCGGAGCAGCTCCTCTCTTTCCCGGCAGCAATCGCAGCAGGCTGCAGAGCTGGTGCGACCCTCTGCCGCACCTGCCCGCCCTTTGCGGCTCTCTCCGGAAGGATGACCGCAGCCCTCTGCAGACTACCTCATCCCTGGGGCAGGGGCCAAGTGTCAGCCACGGCACAGATCCAGCCCAGGGGACACCTGTGCTGCCGCCCTGCTCTGTGCCCCGCTCCGAGGCCCGAACTGGCTCAGTGCTGCCCAGGTACTGCCTGGGGCTGCTGCTGCCTGCGGCGGGGGGGAAGAAGGCGCCCCAAACAATCCCTGCTGAGGATGAGCCCGTTGTAGCACTCGGCAGCCAAGCAGCTCAGCTGAGCCAGAGCCCATCCCTGGCCAAGCCGGCAGCAGGAGGCTGCCTCCCCCTGCCCGTGTGCTGCTGCCGAGTTTGTTCATCCTGGCAGTGACTCGCCGGTGCTCCCGGCCGGGGCCAAGTCCCGGTGAGGGGAGCTGCGGGCCGGGCCCCTTGGCCTCCTTTCCTCTGCTGCGTGAGGATGGCACGGATATTTAAGGAGAACGCGATAACACCATGCTCCTGTGTTCTCACCCCCTTCCTACCTACCTACCTACCTACTTGCTGAGATCCTGGCTCCTGTGGGACCTGCCTGGACAGGTGCAATGGGATGGCCATATGCTCATTCTGCGCTGAGGAGCGGCCTCCGCCAGCACGGGATGCCTGCGCTGGGCTCCGGCGCTGCTCGGATGGGGGCGCAAGGCTTGTGCCCCAGCACTGCCCCCCTGCACTGGCCAGCCAGTGCCCCACGGCTGTGAGAGCACGAGCAGCGCAGCCTTGTTCCCGCTGGAGAGGAAAGGGCTGCATCCTGCCCCGGCACTGCACGGCTCCTCGGTGACTGCAGGGACTGAGGGTCCCCTGTAGCGTGGCTGTGAAGGCTGCCCGGGCCCCGGGGATGGGGCTTCCAGGAGGTGCTCGCTGGGCTTGGTCCAGAGAGGGGCCTGTGCTTGCAGGCTTGAGTTGGGTTTTTCCTGCGGGTCCCCATGGCACCGTCTGCCCCTCATCAGGTGGGAACCACCACGCTCAGACATGGGAGATGCAGGACCCGCTGCTGGCTGGGGAGTTCCCAGAGCTGGGGGGAGGGTATGTCCTACAGCCTGTGTCTGCAAGGAATGGGGAGGGGATGGGCCAAAGCTGCTGTCCCCAGCCCGGTCCGCCTCCTGGCAGGCCCCCGAAGTCCATCTGTAGTCCCACACACTGTGCGGGGGCGGGATGGGGCACAGCGGGGATGCTGCCGACCTCCAGTTTTGGGGACGGAGAGCGGGATGGTACCGGGCGGGGAGCGGGGCGGGGAGCGCAGCACCCGTGGGCTCCGCCAGCCCCCGCTCCCCGCCTGTCCCTGTCACCGCGGGCAGGGACCAGCGGGCGCGGGGGGCTGGCCGGGGGCCGGGCTCTCCCCGCTCCCTCCTAGCAGCCGAGGAGTTAAAAACTCAGCCCGGGTGATGAATATGTAAAAGCAGAGCCCAGGCTGGAGCTGAGCATCTCCCGGGCTGCGGGCGCTGCCAGCGCTGCCGCCCGCCCCAGCCCAGTACCGGGCGCACTGCGGAGGGACGGGACGGGACGGGACGGGACGGGGAGGTGCGGGGGTCCCCCCGCTGCCCCCCGCCGCCATGGGCCTCACCGGGCTCGGCATAACTTTCCTGACACTGCCCCTCGTCGTGCGGGCGGCCGCGGGAGGTGAGCTGCGCCCGGGGCGGCGGGGCCGGGGATCTGCGGGTGGAGAGGACGGGGGAGCGGGGTTGGGGGCTTGGGGGGCGCCGCTTCTTCCATTCCCCTCCCACGTGTCGAGGAGTGATGCGGGCTGAGGGGTTGGCAACAGGGACTGGGGGACCTAGTCTGTCCCAGGAGCTCTCTCCTGCCCTCCTACCAACCCCTCCCCGCTGCTGGAGGGCCCTGAGCGCCGCCGGGCGCGGGAGGTCTCAGCCCTCCTGTGCTGGCAGGAGGTGGTGGGGCCGGGGCCCCCTTGGGACAGTGGGGTCTTGGGCTTCAGCCCATCCACCCCACAGACCGGCACCACCGGGAAGCACCAGTGAGCGAACGGGCGCTGCCGTCCCGGGCCGAGGCGCTGGGTGCTCACCTGCAGCCGGGCTAGGCTGGGGGTGCCCAGCGCTGCCTTGGCTCCTGCCGGAGGATGCTCGAGAGCTGCTGCGTCCAGGTCTGAGGATTTCCCAGGAGTTCAGCTTGCCCCTGGACCCCAAGATCCCTGCTCTGGGGACCGTCGGAGTCCTGCCTGCACTGTCCCGCTCCCAGTTCTCCTCTGGGGCTGGCGTCTCCTGTACCACTGTAGTGAGACTTGGGATGCAGTGCCGCAGGCTGGGGCCTTGAGCAGCACAGGTGGAGGCCAGCAGGGCTGCCTCTGTCCCGCTGATCCGAGCGGCTGTGGCTGGCACGGGAGCGTGGCTCGGCTCGCCTGCAGCCGGCCCGCTGGCACAGCCCCTCGGCCGTCAGCGGGCACCGTTCACGTGGGCTGGGCCCGGGCAGCACCGGCTCGTTCTGTGCCTCCTGCCAGGAGCGGAACGGGGAGCTGAGGAGGGACGGGGTGTACTCCCCAGCTCCCTCTGCAGAGCTGATGGCCCTGGGTGGATGTGCAGCCAGCAGAGCAGGAGCAGGGTGCCAGCTTTCTCGGCACCCCCTCGGTGTCCCCGCACCTGCTGCACCAGCACTTGTCACGGAGCCTGTGGGACCCACCGCCGCCCGAGAGCTGGTGGGAGTTCGGCAGCTCTGGCTGAGGTGGCCCTGAGTGACGGGACCGACCACCATCCCCACGGCGTGGGCTGGGGCCTGCCCACCGCCCTCCTGCCACTGCCAGCCCGGCCGCTGGACCCTGGGGACAGCGGGGACAAGCGGGCAGGGCTGTGGCGGCTCCCTTGGACCCTGCCTGCTGGGGCTGCTGCTGTGGGGTGACGGGCTGCCTTGGCTCCCCACGATGAGGGGGGATGCTCCACTGGAGCTGGGGAAGGAGCACAGTGAGCAGTGAGGTTTGGCTGCCTTGGAGCAGCGATACTGGGGGAGGTTTCCCTGTGAAGCGCCTGGGGGAGGCAGGGAGGGTGCGAAAACACTAGCGCCAAAAATAACCGTGATGAACACAAGTGTTGGCGGGACCCCGGGCTGCACTGGGGGATGTCCTCATTGTGGGGGGGTTGGGCATGGCCGTAGGTGGGCTTGGGGAAGGGTGCCTGTCTCCATCACCTGCCCTGAGCTCTCCTTTCTCCCGCAGGACAGTGGTGTTACGACTCACAGGACCCCCAATGCGGTGAGTGGTGCCAGGTGTGGGTGTGTTGGGGCTGTGCAGGGCTCAGACCCTCGTGTTGTCCCCACAGTGCCCAGCTGAGAGCACCCTGGGCAGCATCAGCAAGGCCCCGTGGGGAGGGTGTCGTGGAAAAGGGCAAAGCCCCCCGTGTCACACAAACGTGGGAATGGTTAGAGGAGCTTCGCTTTCAGGGGTGCTGCTGTGGACACTTGACAAACATCCCAGCCCCTTGAGGCAAAGTCAGCCCCACCCTTCATGTCAGCCAGGTCCAGGCGCTCCTGGGGCAGCACCAGCTCTCCCCCTTCCACCTGAAACAAATTAACTCCGGGTTTTAAAAGACTCTATTAGAAACCCGGTGCAGTGCAAGGGGGACTGGGAATCCAGGGCCCTACTGAGGAGGGATAGCTCCCTTTGAGCAGGCAGCAGCCCTGCCTGGATGGGGAGGGAAGCATGGCTGGGGGCACTTTGTCTCAAAACATACAAATACAAATTACAAATAGCTTGTAAAAGGTTAATTAAAGATCATCAAGCATTTAATCAGCTGTTACAGCCCAACTGTTTTATAGCTCTTGGGTTTACATGCCCTGTGGCTCGTGAGTGCGGATTGCTGGGCTCCGCTCATCCCTGTCGGAGCCAGGCTCGGTCTTACCCGGTTTAAGTCAGCGGGCTGGCAGCGAGGGCAGGTTTTGGCGGGACAGAGGGGCCGGTGGGAAGCGGCTGGAGCAGCGTGGAGCCGGTTGTGCGCCCTCAGCAGAGCCATGTGGAATGGCCCCTTATTGAAGGCACCGGGTAGTCTGTGGGGCCACCCAGTTACCCTGAGCCAGGAATGGTGGATGGTGGCACGGCCAGGCTGCAGCTGCCTGGGCTTCCAGGCAAAAAGTTGCCTGAAGTAATGAGAGGAGAACATAAAGGGTAAGGGTTGAGCCCAGGGGGGCAGGAGGTGGGATACAGCCCACAACTGTCTGTGGCTTTGTCTGCCCAAGAGGAAGGGAAACGTCAGAGCTGAACCATGGGGCACTGCTGGGGGAACAGTGGTTGCGAGAAGAGATAACGCTGGGGTGATGGGGACAAGCCGCATATATGGTTGGCTGTGTGGTCTGGCCATGGTGGCAGCCACGGGAACCCTGCTCACAGCCCCCAGACAGCACTGTGGGTTTGCAGTGGGTCCACTTGGCTGCCAGCACTGCCGCGTCCTCACCCAGCTCCTGCCATGGTGACCCCCCACCCCAGGAGGTGCTGATGGACATCATGTGGTCACTCTGGAACAAGTGTAGGATTTGCCCCAGGATGAATTGTGTGGTCAGGTTGCACTGTCACCTGTCACAGCTGGACAGAACCGGTGTGAGTAAGTTAAACATGCTAAAATCCGGGACTGGGCAGAAGGGGCAGGGAGAAAAGCCTGCCCTTCACCAGTGTCAATGTGGACGCTGCTGCCAGGCTAAATATAGCCCCCGGCCCCTCGAGGAAATCCTGCTGAATTATGGATGAGGCTGCAATAAGCCCCTGCTCATCAATAGGAAGGAAACTTAGCCGGGCAGGAGAGCAGTTCCCATGGGATGCAAAGGAGCACAGCCAGGCTGGCAGGGACAGCAGGGCTGGTTGGGGACACGGCCACCCGTGGCCTTGTGTCCTCCCCTGGGGACAGCGGTGGTTCAGTGGCTGCCCGCGGTGCCCCTGCTCCTCCTCTGCAGGGCCCAGCCACTGGAAGGAGCTGAAAGCCACATGCGGTGGCAACAAGCAGTCCCCTGTGAACATCGACAGGCGCCGGCTGCAGCGGGACGGTGGCCTCGGGGACATCCTCTTCGAGGGTTACGACCAGGCACCCCCTGGCAAGTGGAGGCTGACAAACAACGGGCACACAGGTGCGTGCTGAAGCTGGGCACCTTCCCCTGTCCCCGTTCCTCAGTCACCATCCTGGCTGGGGCTTGGCTCTGGTGCCACTCCCAGGTGCTGCAGGATCCCGTGCAGATTAGTGTCAGCGCTGGGATGAAGCCGGGGGAGAAGGAGCTGTGTCAGGGCTGTTCCCCATCCTAAGCCTGCCCTCTCCCTGTCCCGCTGCCCTTGCAGTGATGCTGAGCCTGGCGAGTGAGTCGGCCTCTGAGCACATCAGCATCAGTGGCGGGGGCCTCCCCGGCAGGTACAGCGCCATCCAGCTCCACTTCCACTGGGGCAGCCTGGCCGGGAATGGCTCCGAGCACACCCTCGACGGGCGCCAGCTCCCCATGGAGGTACGTGAGAAAAAGCCCCCAGCACGCTCTGGGTCCCACCTTGGTGTGGTGGGAAGGGGCACCCCAAGGCTGTCATGCAGCAGGTGACTGGGCTCTGTGGCTCTGCACTGGTGGGCTCAACTGTGCTCCTGCACAGGCACCTGGGTGGTGAAAAAGCAGCTGGCTTGAGCTGTTTCTTTAGCCTGCATGGGTCAAGCTGCTTCATCCAAGGCACTCAGTGGGGTTTGGGGAGCTCTGTGCCCTGCTGGGACCATGCACTCAGCTAGTGAATGCAAGTGAGAGCAAGCAGGAGCATGCTGTGCCAAGCACATTGGGATACTTCTGGATGAAAGAGGCTCTGCGCCTTTAAAATATTCATTATCTGCCAGAGGAAAACAGAATTTATGTTCTGTGTCTGGTGAGCACCCCGGGACCACTGGCCCCCTTTTGCACGCCCTTCAAAGGATGCTTGCTTCGTTGGGGTGCTTTGATCCTCAGAGCACCCACCCCACAGAAGTGCCAATGGGCCCAGAAGGGCTTTACTGGGAGAGGTTGACTCAGTCTGGCCATCCCAAGCCGGCTGGAAGGATCCACAGGAGAATGTCCTGCTGCCAGGGTGTTGTCTGGGGGCAGCTATGCACGCCTGACTCCTCTGTGCTCTCCTCAGATGCACATCGTCCACATGAATGCCAAGTACCAGACACTGGCAGAGGCCAAGGGGCATCCCAATGGGCTGGCTGTCCTCGGCTTCTTCTTCCAGGTGGGTCTGCAGGGGTCCCCATGGAACTGGGTGCTGTGGTGCAGCTGGGTGAGCGTTGTATGGGTGTCCTGAGGGAGTAGGAAGGGACAGGAAGGCTGGGGAACCCACCGACTGTGCAAGAGAGGGCTGGCTGGGAGCCTTTCCCCTCTGCTCTGTAACAATGTGAGGCCGGGCCGGCTCTGCCTGCGGTTGTTTGGCAGGGCAGGATGACCCAGCTCTGCCCTGCTCAGGCTCTGCCTGACTTCAACCACTTATTCTCCCCGTACCAGGTCTCTGAAACCACTAACACCAACTACAACACCATCGTGGCGGGGCTGAGGAATGTCTCCCACGCTGGTGAGTCCCCTCCTCATCAGGGCAGGGCAGGAAAGGGGAGCCCCTGCAGTCGGAGGGCAGGGATGGACCCCAGTGGGTAGGGTGGGGCCACCTACCGGTCTCTGGGTTCATCCGCTGAGGGGAAATCGATGCGGGTGGCCCTGCTGTCCCCACCCTGGCAGGGGACAGGCCGAGCGCCCCTGTCTTGCCCCGCAGGGGACTCTGTGGATTTGGCCTCCACCTTCCGCCTGGGCACCCTGCTGCCGCACGCTGGCCGGCTCTCGGGCTACTACCGCTACCAGGGCTCCCTCACCACCCCCGACTGCAGCGAGGCCGTCGTCTGGACTGTTTTCGAGGAGCCAGTGGAGATTGGCCGGGAGCAGGTACGGGCGTGTACAGCCCCATGTGCCAGCCCCTGAAAGGCTGAATCCCCGGGGTGACCTCTCTCCTTGTCCTTCCTGACCCGTGAGCGAGAGCACAGGGAAAGTCATCTCTATAATAATGCTCCTGGCAACTTGGCAATTAATTAATTTCATGAAGGTTAAGTAATGGAGCTGTGGCCACCTGCCAGTGGGGAGAAATCCCATCCATACAGGTCTCCCGCCTAGCCTTGGCATTCAGAAAGAGAAATTGGAATGAATCTACTGAAGCTCAGTAGAGGCTCCAAGGGGAGGGATAGATGGATGGATGGATGGATGGATGGGTGGAATTCTCCTCTGCTGCTCAAGCATCTTAGTAGATGTGTTTTCTTGAGGGAGCCATGGGCCAGCCACTTTCTAAGTGCTCACTCTTGGCACCAAAACACAATTAGCTCCTTTAAAACTCAAGACCTGATCCTTGTAGGGACCTGCCTCTGTGCTTACCTATGGATCTGGCTTCAGGAGAGCAGTGGGGGCTGATGGAAAGACACCCACTGGTGCGGGGCCATGCCGTGGGTCCTGTGCCATTGGCAGTGGGGCAGTATGGGGCAGGCTGACAGTGGGCAGGGGCTTGGGGTGCCTGGCAGTGCAGCTGCCCACTCTCCCTCTCTCCCTGCACAGCTGAAGGCATTCGTCAGCACCCTTCACTTCCCACTCGAGGGATCCACGCTCCTAAAAATGATCAACAACTTCCGCCCGCCGCAGCCCCTCCGCAGCCGGAAGATCTTTGCCTCCCGGGGGGCCACGGCCGGCGGTGGGTCCCTGCACAGGGGCCACCACCAGCTCCTCTTCCCCCTGCTCCTCCTGGCCCTGCTCAGCCTCTTCTTGCCGGCCCCTTAGGGTCCGACCCTGCTGCAGTGGGGATGGAGGTGATGCATCTCGTTCATGGGAAATGGGAAACAATGAAAACAAAGCACGTTGAAACCTCGGCTGGGCGAAGATTTTGTGCACCTGCATCTCTGCAGAGGATAATCTCTGCAAGCCTGGAGGTGCCCTGGAATGCCTCTGTAGATGGGCAGTGGGAGCTGCTGACAGGGGGATGCTGTATTGACCGAATAAAGCCAAGGTCCTTCCTCGTCAGTGGGTTGCTGCCTCTTTTTTTGCTGGCTCTGTGTCCCTTCACCATCGGGGGCCGGTGCTCGGCATGGCACTGTGAGGTCAGGGGGGAGGGAGCTGGGGGTGGTGTCGGGGTGGCATTCAGGGATGTCCCCTGCGTGGTGGTGCAGGCAGGCAGGAGAGAGCCAGATCCCGGCCCTGGCTCAGGATCCGTGCAGTCCCTGTGCTGCAGACGCTGCCCTGTCGCTTTCCCCAGGGCTGGGGCTGGCTGTTGGAGGGATGGGGGTGTCACCGGGAACACAGCACCTGCAGTGCCCTTGTTCAGGACACCGGGATCTTTCCACGGAGCTGATTTTGTGCTGGCAGGAATAACTGCAGCTGCCGGCGCTGCCGGGGCAGGGTTGTGTGAGCAGGGTGGTTCATAATTAATGTGCTGGAGCTCCAGGCATGTTCCCATCTTCTCCTGAATTATGGGTGAAGAGCACAGGCCGTTATGTGGGAGAAGCGCGGAGCAGGCTGAGGTTTTCCATCATTTCTGGAGGGAAGCACTGCCAGCGCCGGGCTCCGGCCCCCCTCACCACCGGCTCCTGAGCATCCCCGTGCCCGAGGCTCCTGGGGTGAGGCCCTCGCTGCGAGAGGCTCTCCGCGGGTGGAGGGGCCCCGTCGCAGACCCTGCGATGCCCACGCCGGGGGCCGTGGCTCTGTGATCCCCCCGAGCTCGGGGCTGGGGACACGGGGACACACGGGACACGCGGGGGCGCCGCGGGCACGTGCATGGAGAGGGCCCGCAGCGGCCTGGCCGCCGCCAGGGGGCGCCCTCCGCGCGGCCGCGGGCACCCGCGCGACCCCGCCACCGCCACCTGTGCCACGTGTGCTTGTCCCCGTCCCTGTCACTGCCACCCGTGTGCCTGCGCCTCGTGTCCCTGTGTCCCTTGTTCTTGTGTCCCCGTCTCTGCCACTGCCACCTGTGTGCTGTATTCGTGTGCCTGTGTCCCTGTGTGCTGCCATCACCACCTGTGTCCTCCTGTTCCCTGTGTCCTCAGGGCCCTTTCCTTTGTGTCCTTGGACCCCTGTCCCCCGAGTCTTGTGCCCCATCCCCTCGTGTCCTCATTCACTTTTCCCCTCTGCCCGTGTTCCATAAATTCTTGTCCCCTGTGTCCTCATGCCCCTGTGCCCTGTGTTCTCCTGCTGCTGTCCCTTGTATCTTCATACGACCCTTGTGTCTCCATGGCCCTGGTCCCTGTGTCCCCTGTGCCACCGGCTCCCATGGCCTCTTGCCTCCGTCCCCCATATCCAGATGCCACTGTGCCCTGTGTCTTCATGTCCCTGGCCTCAGTGTTCCTATGCTCCCTCTGCCCTACCACCCCCCCTGCTGTGCCCTCTCTTCCTCCCGTGTCCCATCATGTCCCCCGCTGTGTTCCCTGCCCCTCCATGTTCCCGCGCCCTCCATTCTGTCTGTTCCCACATGTCCATCCACGTCCCACCATTCCCAGCCGCATTGCCCAGCTCCAGCCCCTTGTGCCCGAAGGCCGCAGGGCAGCTGCCCTATGGACATGGCCAGGCCCAGCCCAGGGCGGGCCCGGCCCCAGCTGGCGAGAACAGAGGGGCCCAGTCAGCCGTGGTGAGTCCCGAGCGGCTGCAGCCCCCAGTCCACTCCAGTACCAGGCCAGGGTGTGAGGGGCACCCAGGCAGTGGGACCATGGAGGGCACAGGCTGTGTCTCCAAAGGCACTGGGGACCAAAATGTTGGGCGGTAGCTCTGGGAGCAGGCACTCCACAGGGCCCCCATCGCTTGGGGGACCTATCCTGGCTGGCTGTGCTGTCCCCAGCAGAGAGCAGTTGTGGCACCAGGCAGGATCTGGCAGGGCAGCAGAGACCCTCTGTACAGCTGGACACCAAAACCGCCCCAGAGGCTCAGCACTCACTGGGCAGCCCTGCTGGGGCCTGAAATCCAGGGAGGTGCTGTGGCTCTGCTGGGAATGCTGGGCTGCCTGGGAGAGAACATGGCAATGCACTCCCCTCCCACGGGCCATTGCTGAACTGGGGCCAAACCTCAGCTTTTCCCGCGTTTCCCCTGCCCGCGGCACGGCCAGGCAGTAGTGCTCGGGCTGCCACGTGCGGGAAAGTTTGTGCCAAGGCAGCAGAGCATGGCAGGGCCAGGGTTATTCCTGGCTCCCAGCTGGTGTTTGGCTGAAGCAGGCTCCTGGTTTTGGCGGGCTCTTGGTTTTGGCGGGCTGTAATTTTAGCAAGGGCTATTTCCAAGCCACGGGGCTGCGGTTGAAGCAGCTGCCTGTGAGTGTGCCTGGCTCAGCTGGGGGCTGTGATGTGCATCAGCAACCCCTGCCCACAGCCAGCCCGGGGGCTCTGGCCACAAGAGCCCAAAACATGGCAGAAATGTTTAAACCTGATGGTTTTTTTCCCCACAGTGGCTGCAGAGGAAGGGGAAAACGCTGTGGCTGGGGCATGGGGCTGGTGGCATGTGCGCAGGGTGGGGAGCTGTCGGTGAGGGTGTCACTGGCTGTGGCAGGAACCCAGAGCCCTTACGGAGGGAAAAACTGATCATACTGACACTGCCACTGCCAGGTCCAGCCATGTCCCTGAACACCACATCTACAGGATGCAGGGTCCAGCCCCGGGCTGCACCCAATGTTCTCCTCCACTCTCCCTCATTCTGTCTGCTCTGCCCGCCCTGGCTGTGGAGAGGGAAAAAGGCAAATTTGGATAAAAGTCTTCCCTTACTGGGTGAGCCTAATGCTTCTGCTCCCTCCCGAGGGCCTGGTGAGGGTCCTTGCCAACCCCATCACACCCCTCAGCCACCACTGCCACCACCTTGTTGTCATCATGCCACCAACGTTCCCTTACCTAGAAATTTCTTAGCATTAAACTAAAAAGTCCCACCCAGGGAGTCGTAACAAAGTCTGCAATTCAATGACCACGTTTCTCCAGAGAGGGAGCACCAGCCCTGTGATCAAATCTTTCTCCATCAGCACGTGTTTACCTCAAATATGAGGGAAAACAAGGGTTTGCTGGGGCCCCAGACCAGGCCGAGGCTCTCCTGGGAATCACATCTTACTACCACAATAAAATGGAAATAATAAATATTTTGAAGCAGCTGAAAGGTGTTTATTTTTGAGTCGGTGCAGCTTGTTTACAATCCGCTTACAAGCCCGGGCACTTACCTTTGGGGCTGTTTACTGGGCTCTCTTGCAGGCTCTGGTGTGGTTTCATACACATCTAAACAACCCCCAGCAAGGGGGTACCTTCCTGCCAGCTGCATGCCCTGGCAGCTGTTTTGACACAGTTATGCAAATTATTGCTCTCACCTTCACAAATGGGCTTGAATGCTCGGGTCGTGTTTTCGACCACACCAGCCTGAAACCGTTGATTTATTTCATTCAACCCTCTTTCAGTTGCAGGGCAATAAACCTTGGTCTTGCACTCTCATGATCCGATCTTCCACACCACCCCGCGACCTTTCCCCCATCTCAGGGGCTGATGTCCCCCACACGGTGGTGACACCCCGAGGTGAGAGCCCAGAGAGGCAGGGACACAGAGCTGGCCACCATCTCAGGGCTGAGCCGACTCAGGCTCGGCTGCGTGGTGCTCTCTCGCCTTCACACGTCAGCACCCACTGGAGACAGTTTCGCTTCCTTTTTTGGGGCGCCCTTTTGAATTTCTGATTGGGGGCTGTAGTGGCTGAGGAGTAAATTTAGCCAGGGGACGTCCCGCCGCCGCACAGCTGCACACTGGGGCTGGCTGGGGGAAAACGGGGGGCCAGCGCTGGCGTGGCACAATCTGGGCTCTGCACAGCCTTTCCCCAAGTCCCGCAGAGAAGACGGCTGTGTGAGCAGAGGGTATGTCAGCATGGGGCGCAGGAACCAGCAGCACCCTCCAGGTGCTCGGGGGCTGCACCCCCCGGCTCAGGCAGGGCAGAGGCCATGCGTGTCACCCGGGCTTGGCACAGCAGTAGCACCGAAGTGAGGGGACTCGTCCCATCCTCCCACTGCTGTCCCGGTGGGTCTGGCTCTGCCGCACTTCCCGCAGCCTGGGCTGGGGCTATTCTGGGACCCTGCTCTTGCTTTCGAGTTTCAGCCCTGCTGCCTCCAGGAGCGCGGCTGTTTGTGTGGCTGCAGCTGCGCCGGGGGCAGGCGGGAGCCATCCCCTCCTCTCCGGCTGTGCCACGCCGCCCGTGCCTCTCCAGACGAGGTGTTTCATCAGCTCCAGGTGCACTCTCTCTGCTCCTGCCACGTCCCCAGAAAAAGAGACCCCACCTCCTCCTGGTATGAGACGCTGGGGCTGGCCTGGGCTGGGGAAATCACCCAGTGATGTACAATTAAAAAAAAGCAGGTCAGGGCTGTTTTTTGGGGCACAAATGTGGCCAGAGGTGGTCGTCATGGAGGGGACCCAGGGAGGGTTTGGGGACCAGAGCAGAGCTTTGTGCTTGAGGTTTGTGGCAGTGGTTTGGGAGACAGGTTGCAAGAGCTCCTATGGTCTCACACTCCTTTGCCGATATTCCTGCATCCTCACTCTGTTCTCAGCTGTGAGACCCCTCCAAGCCCAAGGTGTCCAAACCCCCAGGGTTTATCAAATGCCCCCCAAAAGCCTTGTTAAGCCCTCACCTGGGAGCCTCACCCTGGGAGAGCAGTTCCCACCAAGCCCCAACCCTTCATGGGATCCACTGCTTCTCTTTGCAACTAATTAAAGCCTTCCTGAAGCATCTCATTTACTAAATTAGATCCCCCTCATTTTAAAATTACTGGCAAGCTGGGAAAATGAGAAAATAAATGACTGTTAAAATTGCAGTGCAGGAGCCGGCAGAGTGAGAGAGAAGCTGCAGCTGGGGAGGGGAGGGAGGTTTCGGTTCTGCTCAGCACATTTGCTCACCAGACACCCCCAGCGAGGGTGGTGCGGGAGTGGATCCAGATTGCTCTTCCCAGGCACTGCTTCCCTCCCTGCCAGGGGATGGATCAGGCCCTGCATCCCTCCGTGATTCCCAGCCGAGGCTCTGTGGGCCTGTTGAAGGCTTGTTAAGGGTAAAACTCTGGCTGGGAGTTTGCCAAGTTGCAGGCAGCGGGGGAGGATGGGAGCCCTGGAGGGGCCAGGGCCACTGATCTATAATTAATAAGGGTTTTTTTTTCTTGACAGTTATTGCTTATGGAAAAGATTTAGCAAAATCTTTTAATCAATAATTAGTGAGGTTTCCTGCCCCCTGAGTCAGAGATATGCCTGTGCTCTGCCCACACAGACCTGAGCTGAAGCAAGACCTCAGCTCATGCCCCAGATTGAGCCCACGAAAGCTGAGGCCGGTGTCCTGTGACCAAGGAATGGGCTTTACTCCGGAAATGTCAAGGTGAATCTCGGGACCTGGGGAAAGAATCTCCCTGCCACCCTCCTCCAGTGCCCCTCCCCAGAAATGTGGCATTTCTCAGGGTAAAACCTGGCAGCACAGCTGGGATGGGGGTCCTGTGTTACCTGTCATTCACTGCAGCCTCAGCCACTGCTAAGGTGATTCAACAACTGCTGGAATTGGTAATTCTTGAGGCTTTATCTTCGCAGTGGAAAAGAAGTGAACGTCCTTCCTGGCAGCAGGTCTTGGTCATTGGGGCATTCCTGGCTGGCAGAGTCTCAGGCAGCAGCTCTCCTGGCAGCACCACAGGGCTGGGGATGAGATGCCAAAGGCAGGGGTTTGCCAGCAAATAACCTTGCTTGAGCAAGGAAGGGGATCAGTGGCAGTGTGGAGGAGCTTTTGCCATCCCTGGGCTCACATTCCCCAGCAGTGAGCTGCAATGGATGGGTGCAGGCATGGATGTGGCTGTCCTGCAGGGACCCTCACCTTCAGAGCCACCTGCCATAGCCCAGGAGACCCCAGGAGCCAGCCCTGCACCTCTGCTGCAGTGGGTACTCTCTGCTCAGGAAACTGTGTTAAAGAAGCTTAACTTCAAACACAGAGGGACAGATCTCTCCATCATCCACCCTTCCTTCTTTTCCTTGGCTTCGATGCAGGCTGAGCATTCTGCTGCTGGCTCCTTCCTTTAGGCTAGCAGCAGCCCAGGGCTCTGGCCTGCTCGTGGGTTTGCTCTGTAGTGATGGGATTTGGGATTTCCTGGGAAAACTGTGAGCTTATCGCCCCACATATGGGAAGGGACATTGTGACTGACCCCCTGAGCAGGGTGATGGGAAGGGGGGTTTGCCCTGTGCATGGGGCTGTTCCGTGGCAAGGCCTCCTCTGCCCAGCTGAGGAGGAGGATAAAGAGGGATTAAAGCCAATAAAGTTGTTTTGGAGCATGAGGCAGCTCAGATGGGGTCAGGGCCTGCTGCCAGTTCCCCGACAAAAAGCAGGAGGGAAGGGGCACTGTGCTCTCATATCAGTACAGGCTGGGCCGTGAGAGAATTGATAACAGTCCTGCGGCAAAGGATTTGAGGCAATCAGTGGATAATGACCTGGCAGTGTGCACCTGCAGCCCAAAAAGTCAGACATATCCTGGACTGCATCAAAAGCAGCCAGAGCAGTGATCTGAGGGAAGGGATTCTCCCCCTCTACTCCGCTTTGGTGAGGCCCCACCTGCAGTGCTGTGTCCAGCTCTGGATCCCACAACATAAAAAGGACATGGACCTGTTTGGGTTAGTCTAGAGGAGGCCACAAAGATCTCAGATCACTCGAGGGCCTCTGCTGTGAAGAAAAGATGGGAGAGTTGGGGCTGTTCAGCCTGAAGAGGAGAAGGCTCTGGCAAGACCTTATAGCAGCCTTTCAGTACATGAAGGGGGCTTTTAGGAAAGATGAAGACAGACTTTTTAGCTGGCCCTGATGCAATAGGACAAGAGATAATGTTTCTTAACTAAAGAAGGGTCAATTTAGGCTCGATAAAATTACAAATTTTTTTGTTTGTTTTTTACTGTGAGAGTGGTGAGGTGTTGAAACAGGTAGCTGAGGAAAGCTGCTGATGTCCCATCCCTGGAAAGATTCAAGGTCAGGTTGAAAGGGGCTCTGAGCAACCTGATCTGGTTGATGTCCCTGAGCGTTCCAGGGAGCTTGGGCTGGATGACTTTTAAAGAACCCATTGTAGGGTTCTATGATTCTGTGTCCCCAGAAGACATTTGCAGGGACATGTGACAATCCAAAACCTGGTGGAGCAAGGCACTCCACTGGCACTGGGGAAGGGGATGTGGTGGGGCCATCTCCCTTTTCCAAGAGGCTGGTGAGGGACATCTCCCCCAGAACTGCACACAGCGCGACTGGGAGCTCCCAGCCCCTGTCCCTGGCCTGGTTCCTGGCTGCCCTGATGGGGTGACAACAGCAGAGCACTGGTGCTTTCAGCACAGCCGTGGCTGTCAGTCCTTCCCTGGGCAATGCTGCCGGGAAACTTCCCCAGGGCTGTGCTGGGGATGGGGACAGGACATGCAGCACGCAGGAGTCCCGGTTGTCGTGGCACACGTGTGATGGACAGGCTGGTGCTTGTGCTTAACTGGCAGCTACACTGGGACCCCATTCCGAGAAGCACGGGGGTGACAATGAGAGGGGGACAGAGCCAGGCCTGGTGGCAAAGGGGCATGACTGGCCATGCCTTTACCACAGGCCACATGTGCCCGCAAGGCCAGAGGCCAATGAGCAAAGGTCAAGGATGGCACAGCCGGGGCCATCTGTTCAATCAGTACGCGGGGGCTTAGTGCAGGCTGTGCCCCAGGCTGCACAGTCCTGGTCTTGGCAGTGCCAGGGGGTTTCACTGGGGTGGGGTCCCCAGGGTTGAGCAAAAGCTCCACAGAGCCCGTGCAATATGAGTGTGTGTGTATACACGTAAGTGTTCCCATCCCACCCTCCACACTGGTGCCACTGTGCTGACACCAGGCAGCACGCGGGGAGCGAGCGCATTGGAAGGACACAGAGACAGGGATGCTGAGGCAGCGCTAGTTCAGTGTCGGTGTTTATTTGTGTGACACTCACGGGGGGGGGACAGGAGCAGGGGACGGGAGGACATGGGCAGAGACATCTGCAGCGGGGGGAGCCGCTGTTCCCAGAAGTGGGGGGGAGGGAAGGAGCCAGCAAAGGGCCGGCAGGGTGGGTTAGTAGCACTCGGATCTGTTCACGGTCTTCTCCACATTTCCAGCCTCGTGCCTGACCTTGCACGAGACAGAGTTGTAACTCTGCCACTTGCTGGCATCCAGGGACAGGTAGCTGCTGGCCATGTACTGGTTGTTGCTCTGCCGCTGGGACTGGCTGGTCTCCACGCCAGAGCTGATGGTGTTGCCATCAGCCACCCATTCCACGGTCACGGGGCTCGGGTAGAAGTTCTCCATCAGACACACCAGGGTGGCCTTGCCCAGAGACGTCATCTCCTCGGAGGATGGCGCGAAGAGGTGGACGGTGGGAGAGACCTTGGGCTGGCCTGTGAGGGATGAGAGCAGTGTGGGGTCAGAGGGGGCCCTGTGCCCCACCTCAGCCCCTGCCTGCCCTGCTGGCGCTACCCAGAACGCCCCACTTTCCCCAAAGCCAGAGCTTATCACCCATAACTGTAATGTATTTAAATTTGGCATATAGATATACTTGCATATATATTTATCTATATCTATCTATATCTATCTATATATATCTATATATATCTATATATATCTATATATATCTATATATAGATATATATATAAAATATGTGCATATATATGTGTGTAATACACATATACATACATCTCATAATGTTTTATATACATATATACACATACATGTACATATATGTCTTACCTGTGATAAATAGATATGGCTGATTAATATATATGAAGTGCACAATATACATACATACACATGTTGTCCATATCACATCAATACATGTATAATTCTATAAAATGCATTTAACATGAATTTTTATACATTTCTGTATCAAATATAAAAAAGACTTATTTTATATTTATTTATAAATATATTTATATACATGTATATATATTTATATATATAAAATATATATTTATACATATATACATATATATATTTAACAAAATCCTAATTTCTTTGCCATAAAGCCATTTCTTTCCTTTTACAAGGCAATTAAAAAAAACCAACCAAACCCCAAAATTTCACAGACAAATCATCCTGCTTTCTGCCCAGTTCTCTTTTCAGAAATTTTCGTGTCTCTGAAAAACTACCACTAAAGATCATGCAAAGGAAGATGGAAAAAAGATTTTTGGTCTTTCTGGTGTGGTTCTGCTGCCTCCTCCAATGTGCAATGTTTCTATTTCTATCTTCACCTCTATTTCTATCTCTATCTCCATTTGAAAACCAGGATGACTCTACAATTAAATACTTTTTGATGAAGAAATGGTCAAAGAACATTTTTCTTGATCTTAGCCCCAAGTAATTTGGTCCAAATTGCGATTTTTTACCAAATACTTTTAAAAATTACAGACAAAGACAGACAAATGACATTTCCGGCAGCATTTTCAGCACAATAATCTCCATTTTTGACTTGTCTTACCTGGAAAACAGGCTCTTTAAGATACCCCTGGAATCTTTTGCCTAAGATTCCAGGGTCATGCTGTTTTAACACAAAGTCAGGATGACTGTGGGCTGCTCACAGCCAAAGACAGGCTGTCCTTCCACAACACCTGCGCCCTTGGCCATGGGACCCCGCAGAAGAGCCCCTGCCCCTCACCAAGGGTGACAGACTTAGTCCTCAGGACTAAGAGTTGAGGACTTAGACTTTAGACTGACAAATTTCTTCGACAAAGACAAAAATCACCTCTTTTAGAGACCTAAACCTGATTTTCCTCCCCCCTGAGACCTCAGACACATTTCCTGGACAAATTTTAAGACTTTTCGACTGAGAAAATACGCCCAAATTCTCCGTGGCGCGCACAGAGTCGTCAGAGTCCGCAGGGACGAGACGGAGCCCCCAGCGCCGGGCGTAGTGCCTGACCCCAAACGGGCGGCAGACCCCAGCCCGGCGCCAAGTCCGAGAAAAAAAACCCCAAATCACCAAAAATCGACAAAATGTCAAAATTCCGCGGTGGGGAAAGAAAGACCGAGGGGAAGTCGGCGACTCACCTAGGACCGTCAACGTCGTCCCGGCCCCGAATACACCACACAGTGACACAGGGCCATACAAAAACCTCCTGCCTCATGGCAGAGCAGTCCTGGACCCCATGGATGTGGGAGGGTGGAGAGGACGGCTTGGAAATATCCCAATGGATGCAGTGGAATGAAGGTGATGGGATGGAGATGCCCTGATGGACACAGCAGGATGAAGGTGTGGGCACAGCTGTAGTACCTGTCGAGTTTTGGTCCTGGCTGGGGTCTTTCAGTGCAGCTGAACCAGCAGTGGAGCTAATAGTGGAAGTTTTCTGCAGGCAACTTATTTTTATTAATATTTACCCTAAAAATATGAAAAGGCAAGAGGTGGAGCTGCCTTCATGGAGCTGCGATAGCCAAGGAAGGGGTGAGCCAGAATGGGTTTCAGCTAAAACCAATTAACTTCATATTTCCATGTAAAGACTTGGCTGCTTCTTTGAAAAGTGTTTTCCCAGTGCGGTGGGAATCCCACAGATTGGCATATTCAGTGCTCAGCTTGGACCACTGAATGCCAACAGCACCAACATAAATTCAACCCACAGATTTTCAAATGATGTGGTTTGTGCAAGTGGTTATAGAAAGAGGCAGAGTCAGTGAACTTCCTGAGTCACAGGAACTATATAAATAGTTCACTGTAAAACAGGTAAAACTTTGAAGGTTTTGTGGTTTGAGACACTTTCTCTTTCAGAGGTTTGCTTTGCTTCTGGGAAGGTTTATGCTTTTGTGCAAAGCCTGAAACAATCCAAAAAAGAAAAAAAAACCACTGAAATTGTCTATGCAAAACATTTAGCTGAAACCAGTGCCCTCTATTGTGGATGGTCATTTTCTGAGCATTTCTCAGGCTTCAGTGGGGTTTCAGTTTCATTTTGTAGGAGGACACAAGAGGGGGACTATGTTCAGCTCTTCAGTCCTGCTCTTCTCCTTGGAGAGAGGCACGAAGGAGGATTGCTGTGCTGAGTGCAGCAGGGAGTTGCTGAAGTAGCTTCTGGCATTGCCACAGGAGCAGAAGACCTTGAAAATCCCTCCCACATTGGCAGACACCTCAGATGGCTGACTCAGAGATGCTGCCTGGACCAGGAAATGTGGAGATTGAAAGGGGAGAAGAGGGTTGTCAGTCTGTGCCCCAGAACAGCCCTGTCTGACCTGCAGGATGGGGCTCCTGTGCCGAAAGGTCCTGGTGGAACAGAGAGATCACTGCCTCAGACAGGGCCCAAGGCCTGAGCCCAAGGCCATGGCCCCATGTAGAGACCTGGCCGAGTAAGAGGACGTGGCTGCCAGCACACTGAGGTGGTGGGGCTGTGACACGGCAATGCCAGGCACTGCACAGCCCCAGGGTCTCCTCCTGCACAGCATGGGGCAAGCAGGAGGCCATTCAGAGCCAATGGTCATGGAGGGGAGACAAGAAGCTGCATCAAACCCACAGCGTGCTCAGCTGTGAGAAAGAGGGCAGAGAAGCTCCATCTTTTACTCCTCTGTTTCCAGAGGGCTGTGGCTATGTGGTGATGGTCCAGAGGCTCCTGGCACAGATGGGCTGGGAGCTGGGCTGGGAGGCATCAGCAGGGCCCTGGGCACCAGCCAGGGAGATCAGGAGTAGCTTTGTTCTGGAGCACAGGGCAGGCACAGGAAGTCACCCCAGCATTTCCCTTTTGAGAGCATGGGCACTGGATAGGCTTCCTAGAGAGCTGGATGATATCCCAGGCCTGCGAGTGTTGTACAGACAGTTGGACAATGCCCTACGTTTTCGTCATCCCTGAAGTGGCCATGCAGTTAGACTGTGTGATCATTGAAGGCCTCTTCCATCTGAAATGGTCTATTCAGTTCTATCCTATCCATTCTCTTCTACAAATGACAAGGAAAGGGCTGTAAGGATGGAGCTCTGACACTGGGAACAGCCACATTCGCCACAGGGCAGAAAAAAGCAGGGTTATGCCAGGGACCTGCCCCACCAAACAGAGACAGCAGAGACTTCTAACAGGCCCCTGTCATGGCAGGAAGACCACTCCTCATTGCTCCGTTTCACCACGGTAATATCATCACTGCCGTTTTGGTAGTTACCACATTAACAGCCTTGTCCTGGGCTTGGACCCCAGAGATGGTTACTGTGCTCATGGAGCCAGACTGGGATCTGGAGAATCGCAAAGGGGTGTCTGGTGGTCGCCAGTCACTGTAGTAGTTCCCAGTGACAGGGGCACAGCCAGGAAACTTAGGCTGGTACCAGTCACAGCTGCTGCCTCCATGCAGAAGATGACTTTGATGGCTTGTCCCACAATTTTGACACTGAGCAGAGCTGACAGAGCACTGCCTGGACCAGGGGACATGGGGAGAGAAAGGAGGGGGAAAAGAAGATGGGGGTCAGCCAGTGACCTGGAATGTGTCCCTCTCTGGTGAAGGGAACAGTGAAGGGACAAATCTGCCTGTGGGCTCATAGGTGGGGCACCCTGGGCCATACAACATTGCTCGGAGGTCATAACTTCCTCAAATGACAGGGGATGGGCACAGTCTTGGGGCTCCAAGGGATAGCTGAGGCAGGAGGTTTTTGTATCACTTCCCCATTGCTGTGTGTCACGGTGCAGCAGTACTGCTGCTGTCATAGCTACCACAGAAATAGACAGCCTCGTCCTCGGCTTGGACCCCAGAGATGGTTAACATGCCCGTGGAGCCGGACTTGGATCCGGAGAATCGCGAAGGGATGCCCGAGGGTCTGTTGTCATTAGCATAGATCACAGTGACAGGGGCAGTGCCAGGGACCTTCTGCTGGTACCAGCCATAGCTGTAGCTGCTACCGGTGCAGGTGATCTTGACGGTCTCTCCCACGTTGGCTGACAGCGAGGATGGCTGACTCAGCGCTGCCTGGACCAGGGAACCTGGAGAGGGAGAGAAGAGAGGGGAGAAGACAGGGGTCAGTCAGTGTCCCAGGGGCACAGGCCTGCCTGGGCAGCAGGACGGGGCCCCTGTGCCCAGAGACCCCATCCAGGCACGGCGAGTCTGGCCATGGCACCTGTGCTGTGGGCGAGCACCACGAGGAGAAGAGGGGCCCAGGCCATGGCTCAATCCCACCAGCTCAGTGTCCCCAGAATGATGGAGCTGTGCTGTGGACCCTGACTCCTTTTTAAGCCCCTGCCTGCTCAGGACCCGTCCCCTCCATGCAAATCTGACCTTGCGGTCACGGCCGGATCCTGCCCGCGCCTCTCTCCGCACATCCCTCCCTGCTCCACACCCAGCCCCACCACCCCAGATGCAGCAGGGCTTGTCCCCAGACACAAAGCAAAGACACCTCCCACCTGTGAGCCTGAAATCCACCAGCATTGACCCCCCTGTCCCCACACCAGGCTGAGTGGCTGCAGTGCCTGAGGAGAAGGGAGAGCTGGGCGCTCTGGCGAGGGCATACAGGAGCACATGCAGCTCCCAGTGATGGGGCTGGAACAATGCCAAGCTCCACCATTTCCCAACTCATTTTTGGCATTTTTCCCTCCGATGGATTTTCCAGGCCCGTTAAGTACCCCTTTGCCCTCTTGCTTTTGTGCCCTGGCTCTTCCTCTTATAGCTGAGTTCCACCACTCAAGACCAAGGCCTTTTCTCTTCCCAGGCATTCACACTCCAGAACAATGGGAGTGGGCCAGCACTGAGCGCAGGGGCCCAGCAATGCCTCCCCATTAGCTGATCATGAGGCCAGTGTGCTGGTGCTCAGCAGCCAGAGCTGGGGCAACTTCTGGTCAGTCGTGCTCTGACTCAGGGCACAGGGATCATGGCTGTCTTTGGCAGTCCCAGTCCAGACAAAGAGTGGCTGAACGGGAAATTCCCTCTCCCCCAGGACCTCTCCTGTCCCTGACTGTGCTGTCCCCAGGGTGCCCAGGGCGCAGGAGCCTGGCTGGCATGGGCAGGGCAGGGCTGCAGGGCTGTCTCCCAGTGAGCAGCACACAGGGCATCTGCTGGAGCAGAGCATGAGTACCATAGCAGGAACTGCCACACAGGCACACATGCTGCTCCATGTTGTGCCTGAGCTGCTGCAGGCAGCACCCGAGGGCCCCACTGCAACAGTGGGCTTGTGTCTCCCTTTTCCTGTGCCAGCAGTTTCTACGGCCCTGATCACCACTGGTGTCCCAGCCAGAAGAGTGAGAGCCTCCTCCTGCTTCTCCTCCTCCTTTGCTTGGACCCAGCCATGGGTAATGTGGCCATGGAGATGAGTGCATTCGCAAGTGCTATATATCCCCTTCCAAAATGCCAGGGAACAAGCGGGCACCTGGGGCTCTAAGGGAGTGCCAGGCTAAGACACCGGGCACAGCCACATTCAGTGCTGGGCAGCAAGGGCAGGGCCATGGTGGGAACATGACCCGCCATCAAACAGGCACAGCAGAGACTCCTGACCGATATCTGCAATAGCAGAAGGTTTTTGCATCACTTCCCCAATTTCTGCATGCCACTGTGGAAGCACTGCTGCTGCTGTCCTCACCACCACAGAAATAGACAGCCTCGTCCTCGGCTTGGACCCCAGAGATGGTTAACGTGGCCGTGGAGCCGGACTGGGATCCGGAGAATCGCGAAGGGATGTCCGAGGGTCTGTTGGTATTCCTATAGATCACAGTGACGGGGCCAGTGCCAGGGACCTTCTGCTGATACCAGCCATAAGCATTGTTGCTGTCCCTGCAGCAGATCAAGGTGTTTTGCTGCAGAGACATGGACACTGGGGACAGCTAAGCCAGAGCCATGTGAGAGCCATGGGCTGTGGCAGAAGCTCTCCATGCCCAGCCAGAGCACCCAGGGCTCCTGTGTCCTGCCAAATGCCCACACACCCAGCCCTGAGCTGCCAGGGTGGCTGCGATGCTGCCGGGCCCTGGGAAGGACTCAGACTGAGGAGCAGATATGTGACAAAAGTGTTCTTGGGCAGCTCCACAGGCTGCAGCTCCTAACATGGTCCCAGCTCCTCTGCCCCTCACATGGATATTGGGCAGTGAGGATGAGCTGAGGCCAGGGCTTCTGCAGCACCAGGGCCCAGTCACTGGGAACATAGTCATAAAGTCATGGAATGGTTTGAGTTGGAAGGGACAATAAATACCATCAACACCCCTGCCATGGAGAGGGACACCTTTCACTAGACCAGGTTGCTCAAACCCTCATACAACCTTGCCTTGAACACTTCCAGGGATGGGTCATCCAGAGGTTCTCTGGGAAACCTGCTCCAGTGCCACATCATGCTCAAAGTCTCGAGACATGGCACACACAGGGAAGGGAACCAGGGAGAGAAAGGAAAAGTCCCAAAGCTGAAAAGTTGGTCATGCCTGGAGGAGTGGAATGAGGCACCAAAACCAGCCTTTTTGAAACTCAAGGTCTCTCTTGCCTGTGGCTCAGTATCAGCATGTGATCAGCACTGCTGCTGTCAAAGCTACCACAGTAGTAGATAGCCTTGCCCTTAGCTGGAACACCAGTGACACTCTGGAGCCAGACACAAAACCAGAGAATCGTGAAGGAGTGTCTGAGGGTCTTATGTCATCCCAGTAGATCACAGTGACAGGGGCAGTGCCAGGGACCTTCTGCTGGTACCAGCCATAATCATTGCTGCTCCCGGAGCATACAGCCCAGACAGTTTGTCCTAGGTTGGCTGGCACCAAGGATGACTGACTGGACCAGGGAGCCTGGAGAGTGAGAGGTGAAAGGCAATAAGATGGGGGTGAGCCATTGCCCCATGAGCACATCTCTGCCCAGGCAGTGCAACAGGGCTCCTCTGCCCATGGTCCTCATGCCACAGTGGGACACAGCCTCAAGACAGAGAGGAACATTAGAGACCCATGGCCCTGGAAGGAGAGCTGGCAGCAGCAGAACAGTAGAACATCACCCTCTGAGGGAAAGGGACCTGGTCATGGTGACAGAAACATGGGGGAACCAGAGCCCATCCTGGCCCAGGGCAATGCTGCAGAGGCAGCTTCAGCAGCAGCAGTAGCAGCAGCAGGAGGGGGCAGCCTGCAGCAAAAGGCAACAGGGCTGGGGATGAAGCAGTGCCATTCCTATTATGGGGACACAGGAAAGAGTCACCTCTTGTGCCTTGTCATGCACATTCATGTCCTTAGGCAGGGGAAAGGGACATGCCTCAACTCCACTATCACAGCTTAGTTTGGCCATGAGAAAAAATGGCTCAAACCCTTCCTCTCTTGACACTGGATTCTGTGTCTCACTTTCCCATTACTCACTGGCTTCATCACCCCCAGCAGTACTGCTGCTGTCCCAGTTACCACAGAAATAGACAGCCTCGTCCTCGGCTTGGACCCCAGAGATGGTTAATGTGCCCGTGGAGCCGGACCGGGATCCGGAGAATCGCGAAGGGATGTCCGAGGGTCTGCTGCTGCTGCCATAGATCACAGTGACACAGTCCATGGCGCCCCAGCACAGAAGCAGAATGAGGAGGACATGGTCATCAGCAAGATATGATGGGCTGGGGGACAAAGCTGCACTGATCTTTATAGGGACAAGAACAATGGCCTTCAGACATGGTGGAAAACAAGAGAACCTCCAGCTCTGTGGGACAATGAAAGAAGGACATTCGTAGCCATTGCTGTGCAGAAGGGATAGGAATCTACCCCACGGCCAGCCAAAAGGGAGGAGGGCTGAATTTTTTTCTTTAGTTTTGGAGTCTGGAAATCCTTGGAATTCTCACTTCCTACTTCTTGCTGTCACTATACACCATAGCTACCACTGCTGCTGTCATAGCCACCACAGAAATAGACAGCCTCGTCCTCGGCTTGGACCCCAGAGATGGTTAACGTGCCCGTGTTGCCGGATGTGGATACGGAGAATCGTGAAGGGATGTCCGAGGGTCTCTTGTTGTTTTCATAGATCACAGTGACAGGGCCACTGCCAGGGACCTTCTGCTGGAACCAGCCATAGTAGCTGCCACCCCCGGTGCAGGTGATCCTGATGGTGTCTCCCATGTTGGCTGGCAGTGAGGATGGCTGGCTCACTGCTGCTGCCTGGACCAGGGAACCTGGAGAGGGAGAGGAGAGAGGGGAGAAGTGGCAGTCAGTGTCCCAGGAGCACAGCCCTCCCCAGGCAGGGGGAGAGTAATGGGAGAACTCTGCCTTCAGGCACACATGTGGGATACCCTGGGTGCAATCCCCACCCCTGGCACTCCTGAGGGATTGCTGTAGCCAGAGCCTGAACCCTCTCCCTGCCCACTGCCCCTCAAGGGCATTCCTCATCCCATGGACTGAGGCTGGACAGCCTGGGGACATGGGCTGCTGTGGATCCCCAGCATCTGGGTCAGTTGGAGACAGCCCTGCCCACGGACCAACAGGCACCATGTCCAGGCCAGCAGCCAGGGACTGCAGGGAAGGGGGTCTCCAGGCAGTGAGAAGCTCTGTGTGATCATAATGCACGACAAAGCAATGAGGACATCTTGAACACACTATGGCCACCAGAGGGATGTGGCACGAGGACAGAATTGCAGACAACACCTGGTAAAGCAAGGACAAAAACAGCTGCAGGAACCAAGGGTAAGAATTGTCTATGCTCTGAAACTCTTCTCCACACAGGGAAAGGTTCAGCAATCAAGGCTTGAAAAAATTACCCCGCCATCACCAAGACACTGAGCAGCACTGCTGTCCCAGCCACCACAGAAATAGACAGCCTCGTCCTCGGCTTGGACCCCAGAGATGGTTAATGTGGCCGTGGAGCCGGATAAGGATCCGGAGAATCGCGACGGGATGTCTGAGGGTCTGTTGGTGTTATAGATCAGAGTCACAGGGGCACTGCCAGAGACCTTCTGCTGATACCAGCCATACCAGCTGCTGCTACTCCCAGTGCAGGTGATCCTGACGGTCTCTCCCACATTGGCTGACAGCGAGGATGGCTGACTCACAGCTGCTGCCTGGACCAGGGAACCTGGAGAGGGAGAGAAGAGAGGGGAGAAGTGGGTGTCAGTCAGTGCCCCAGGAGAACAGACCTGATTAGGGAGCAAGGTTACAGGGAATGCCCCAGTTAGAGAAGAATGGACATGGACACAGTCACCAGCATATTTGCAGAGCAGAGCCCAGGCCAAGGCATTTCAGCAGAGAGGCAGCTGTGGCAGATGCAGGAGGACATGGTCATCTGTAGCCAGAGGCAGTGAGGTGGGGAACACAGCTATACCACGAGTTTTGTAGGGAGGGGGACAATGGTCCCCAGCCTCCTATTCTATGGACAAAAAAGAGAATTCCTAGTCATGGTCATGCAGAGGAGACATAAACCTGCCCCAGTCCCACATCCAAAACTCTGCCTGGCCATGAGAAGGACTGAAAATCTATGGTTTTAATTCCTCTGCACTTCATTTGAAAATCTGTCTTTGTCACTTCACCAGCATAGCTGCTGCTGTCCCTGCTACCACAGAAATAGACAGCCTCGTCCTCGGCTTGGACCCCAGAGATGGTTAACGTGCCCGTGGAGCCGGACTTGGATCCGGAGAACCGTGAAGGGATGTCCGAGGGTCTCTTGTCATTGTAGTAGATCACAGTGACAGGTCCAGTGCCAGGGATCTTCTGCTGGAACCAGCCATAGCTGTAGCCACTGGTGCAGGTGATCTTGACGGTCTCTCCCACATTGGCTGACAGTGAGGATGGCTGCTGTGTCACCGCTGCCTGGACCAGGGAACCTGGAGAGGGAGAGAAGAGAGGGAAAGAGATCAATCTGTGCCCCAGGAACACTGGTTTCCCACACCAGCAGGATGTGGCCCCTGTGTGCAGAAGCCCTGTCCAGGCACAGCGAGTGGTGGCCATGGCACCTGAGCTGTAAGTGAACACTGTGAGAAAGGGAGGGCCCAGGGCATGGTGCAATCCCCCCACCTCCATGTCCTCACACTTTGTGGGGCTGTGCTGTGGGCCTTGTCTAGCTTTTGAACCACCACACGCCTGAGCCATGGCTCCTCCGTGAAATTCAGATTCCATTCACAAGTCAGGAACCTGCCAGTACATCTCTCCCCAGCTCCCCCTCAGATCCCTCATTAGGAGTTTCTTCCCATACCACACTTCAGCTGCTGAGAAAAGCTGCCAGATTTATGGTGAGTTACCCCTGACATGGTGATGACCAAATGTCCAGATGGGAAAACAGGGTGTTGGTCCTGCCAGGGATGCCTAAGGCCAAGGGCCTCTGGTGCACTATCAATCTGCAAAACCATTCCTGTAAACTGCAGTCCTCAAACCTCAGTCATTCCTCAGAAACAGCATCCCCCAGCAACCATGGTCAACAACAACCATCCTGCAGGGTAGCTCAATCCTGAGCAGCACTGCTGTCCCAGCCACCACAGAAATAGACAGCCTCGTCCTCGGCTTGGACCCCAGAGATGGTTAACGTGCCCCCAGAGCCGGAGAATCGCGAAGGGATGTCCGAGGGTCTCCTGTCATCGTAGTAGATCAGAGTGACAGGGGCAGTGCCAGGGACCTTCTGCTGGTACCAGCCATAGCCATTACCGCTGCTGGCCCCAGAGCAGGTGATCCTGATGGTGTCTTCCACCCAGGCTGGCAGTGAGGATGGCTGCTGACTCAACTCCCTGGACCAGGGCATGTGGAAAAGGAGAGACGAGAGGAGAGAGGAGAGAGGAGAGAGGAGAGAGGAGAGAGGAGAGAGGAGAGAGAGGAGAGAGGAGAGAGGAGAGAGGAGAGAGGAGAGGAGAGGAGAGGAGAGGAGAGGAGAGGAGAGGAGAGGAGAGGAGAGGAGAGGAGAGGAGAGGAGAGGAGAGGAGAGGAGAGCCAGTCAGTCCAGGAGCACAGACCTGCCTGGACAAGGTTACAGTGAATGCAACACTCATGGGCAAAACACACAGGGACAAGGTCACAGGCACATTTGAGAAACAGAACCCAGCCTGTTGCACAATGGCTGCACAAAAGCAGCTCAGGCAGCACAGGGGGTCATCTGTAGCAGGAGGGTGTGGGGGACACAGCTACACCATGAATTGCCAGGAGGGAGAAGGGCCAAAATCTTTCCTCTGCATTTCGAGTCTCTGTCACTTTTTCTTACTCATGGCCACCACACACCATAGTAACTGCCACTGCTGCTGTCATCACTACCACAGAAATAGACAGCCTCGTCCTCGGCTTGGACCCCAGAGATGGTTAACGTGCCCGTGGAGTCGGACTTGGATCCGGAGAATCGCGAAGGGATGTCCGAGGGTCTCTTGTCATTGTAGTAGATCACAGTGACAGGGCCAGTGCCAGGGATCTTCTGCTGGTACCAGCCATAGTAGCTGTAGCTACTGGTGCAGGTGATCTTGACGGTCTCTCCCACATTGGCTGACAGCGAGGATGGCTGCTGAGTCACCGCTGCCTGGACCAGGGAACCTGGAGAGGGAGAGAAGAGAGGGGAGAAGACAGGGGTCAGTCAGTGTCCCAGGAGCACAGACCTGCCTGGGCAGCAGGATGGGGCCCCTGTGCCCCATGGCCCAATTCAGGCACAGTGAGTCTGGCCATGGCACCTGAGCTGTGGGTAAGCACTGTGAGGAGGAGAAGGACCCAGGCCACGGTGCAATCCCACCAGCTCCATGTCTTCACATTGATGGGGCGGTGCTGTGGGCATTGACCTGTTTTCAGCCCCTACCTGCCCAGGCACAGGCTCTCCATGGTTATGTGGCCCCCAAATGTTCCTTGGACCTCCTGTCCCACTGCTCCCTCAGCCCACTGCAGGAACCTCTGTCCCTCCAAAAGGCAGCAAGATGGGTCTGGGTTGCCTCCTCCTTCCTCAGCATGACTGCTAACATCTCAGGTCAGCCAGGAACCACCCTTAGCCTGTTCCTGCCCAGTAGGACCATGGCCTCGCTGCACACGTCCTGCTTCCATTGAGGGTGCCACCCTGGGCCTCTCTGAATTGCCACAAGAGAACTGTGGGGCAGAGAAATGGGGCTTTGAAAGGGAATGGGAACAACAGCAAGACCAGGAGCTTCACAGCTCCACAACACTAAGGAAAATCAAGCCCCCAGTTCCTCCAAAATCCCAGTGAGCTGAGGGTCTCCAGCAGCTTTGCAGCAAGTGTGGGTAGAGCTGGGCTGGTGTTTGTACCAAGCACGAGCACGTAGCACCTGCGCTCTTGTCCGGCCAGGGGCAGCCCCTGTGCCTCCTGCGCACAGCGCGGCGCACGGCAGCCGCCAAAGGAGCCTGCGGGGCTGCTCTGAACCTCGCTGGCACACGCTGGCCCCTGGCTGGCCACAGCCCCTTCGCCTCCTGCCTGCCCGGGGAGCTCAGCACCGTGCAGTGGAGCCACACTGACACCGTGTGGGGACAAGAAGGGCGTCAGGGCCAGCACTGCAGGAACTGAGAGCAGAGGCCGGCACAGGACCCTGCCCTTGCTGCCTCTCACCTCTGCCACGGCTCTGGAGTGCCCTCTATTGTGGATGGTCATTTTCTGAGCATTTCTCAGGCTTCAGTGGGGTTTCAGTTTCATTTTGTAGGAGGACACAAGAGGGGGACTATGTTCAGCTCTTCAGTCATGCTCTTCTCCTTGGAGAGAGGCACGAAGGAGGATTGCTGTGCTGAGTGCAGCAGGGAGTTGCTGAAGTAGCTTCTGGCATTGCCACAGGAGCAGAAGACCTTGAAAATCCCTCCCACATTGGCAGACACCTCAGATGGCTGACTCAGAGATGCTGCCTGGACCAGGGAATGTGGAGGTTGAAAGGGGAGAAGAGGGTTGTCAGTCTGTGCCCCAGAACAGCCCTGTCTGACCTGCAGGATGGGGCTCCTGTGCCGAAAGGTCCTGGTGGAACAGAGGGATCACTGCCTCAGACAGGGCCCAAGGCCTGAGCCCAAGGCCATGGCCCCATGTAGAGACCTGGCCGAGTAAGAGGACGTGGCTGCCCGCACACTGAGGTGGTGGGGCTGTGACACGGCAATGCCAGGCACTGCACAGCCCCAGGGTCTCCTCCTGCACAGCATGGGGCAAGCAGGAGGCCATTCAGAGCCAATGGTCATGGAGGGGAGACAAGAAGCTGCATCAAACCCACAGCGCTGCTCAGCTGTGAGAGAGAGGGCAGAGAAGCTCCATCTTTTACTCCTCTGTACCTCATTTCCATATCCCTCTCTATCACCATTCCAGCTGCCACTGCTGCTGTCCTGGCCACCACAGAAATAGACAGCCTCGTCCTCAGCTTGGACCCCAGAGATGGTTAATGTGTTCGAGGAACCAGACCTGGATCCGGAGAACCATGAAGGGATGCCCGAGGGTCTCTGGTCATTGTTATAGATCACAGTGACAGGGCCACTGCCAAGGACCTTCTGCTGATACCAGCCATAGCTGCCGTAGCTGCCACTGCTACCCCCAGTGCAGGTGATCCTGACGGTCTCTCCCACATTGGCTGACAGCGAGGATGGCTGACTCACGGCTGCTGCCTGGACCAGGGAACCTGGAGAGGGAGAGAAGAGAGGGGAGAAGTGGGTGTCAGTCAGTGCCCCAGGAGAACAGACCTGATTAGGGAGCAAGGTTGCAGGGAATGCCCCAGTTAGAGAAGAATGGACATGGACACAGTCACCAGCATATTTGCAGAGCAGAGCCCAGGCCAAGGCATTTCAGCAGAGAGGCAGCTGTGGCAGATGCAGGAGGACATGGTCATCTGTAGCCAGAGGCAGTGAGGTGGGGAACACAGCTATACCATGAGTTTTGTAGGGAGGGGGACAATGGTCCCCAGCCTCCTATTCTATGGACAAAAAAGGGAATTCCTAGTCATGGTCATGCAGAGGAGACATAAACCTGCCCCAGTCCCACATCCACGACGCTGCCTGGCCATGAGAAGGACAGAAAATCTATGGTTTTAATTCCTCTCTCTTTGTCCCTTCAGCAGCAGTACTGCTGCTGTCCTGGCCACCACAGAAATAGACAGCCTCGTCCTCGGCTTGGACCCCAGAGATGGTTAACGTGGCCGTGGAGCCCGATGCAGAACCAGAGAATCGCGAAGGGATGCCCGAGGGTCTCTTGTCATCAGCATAGATCACAGTGGCAGGGCCACTGCCAGGGACCTTCTGCTGGAACCAGCCAAAGTATCTTTTAGAATTGCCTTCAGAGCAGGGAATCTTGACTGTCTCTCCCAACTTGGCTGACACTGAGGATGGTTGTCTCAGTGATGCTGCCTGGACCATGGAACCTGGAGAGGAGGAGAAGAGAGGGCAGAAGAGGAGCTCAGTCAGTGTCCCAGGTACACACACCTGCCTGGACAACGTTACAGGGAATGCAAGAAGTCAGACATGGAGATGGCCAAAGGCACATTCCAGGAGCAGAGCCTGGCCCATTGCAGAACGGCTGCACAAAAGCAGCTCAGGCAGCACAGGAGGACATGGTCATCAGTACAAGAGGCTGTGGGGGACACAGCTACAACATGAGTTGCCAGGAGGGAGAAGGGTCAAAATGTTTCCTCTGCATTTTGATTGTCTGTCACTTTCTGTTCCTCATTGTCGCCACACACCATAGCTGCTGCTGCCGCTGCCTTCATTGCTACCACAGAAATAGACAGCCTCGTCCTCGGCTTGGACCCCAGAGATGGTTAACGTGCCCGTGGTGCCGGATGTGGATCCGGAGAATCGCGAAGGGATGTCCGAGGGTCTGTTGGAATCCCTATAGATCACAGTGACAGGGGCAGTGCCAGGGACCTTCTGCTGGAACCAGGCATACCAGCTGCTGCTGCTAGCCCCAGAGCAGGTGATCCTGACAGTCTCTCTCTCACGTTGGCTGACAGTGAGAATGGCTGAGTCACTGCTGCCTGGACCAGGGAACCTGGAGAGGGACAGGGACAGGGAGAAGGAGAGGGGAGAAAATGGGGCTCAGTCAGTGTCCCGGGAGCACAGATCAGGCTGGGCAGGGGAACGTGGTCCAAAGGCCCTCCAGGCACTGCGACTGTAGCTCTGGCACCGGAGCTGTGGGTGAGCACTGCAGAGGGGCAGAGGCGCAGGCTTTGGTGCAATTCCACCAGTTCCATGTTCTCACACTGGTGAGTCTGTGCCATGGACCTTGACCAGCAAAGATGCTGCTGTCCCAGCCACCATAGAAATAGAGAACCTCACCCTTGGCTTGGACCCCAGAGATGGTTAACATGCTCGTGGTACTGGATATGGATCCAGAGAACTGCGAAGGGATGTCCGAGGGTCTCTTATCATTAAGATAGATCACAGTGACAGGGGCAGTGCCAGGGACCTTCTGCTGGTACCAGCCATAGTTGTTGCTACTCCCAGAGCAGGTGATCTTGACGGTTTCACCCATGTTTAATGACACTGAGGATGGCTGACTCAGTGATCCTGCCTAGGCCAGCGAGCCTGGAGAAGGAGAGGGGTAACACCGGAAGAGTCAGTTATTTCCCTAGAAGCACAGCCCTGCCCAGGCAGTGCGACAATCCCCTGAACCCGGTGGTTCTGGTGCCACAGTGGGACACACAGCCTGAATAGAAAGGATGATTAGAGACCCATGGCCATGGAAGGAGAGCTGGCAGCAGCAGAACAGTAGAACATCACCCTCTGAGGGAAAGGGACCTGGTCATGGTGACAGAAACATGGGGGAACCAGAGCCCATCCTGGCCCAGGGCAATGCTGCAGAGGCAGCTTCAGCAGCAGCAGTAGCAGCAGCAGGAGGGGGCAGCCTGCAGCAAAAGGCAACAGGGCTGGGGATGAAGCAGTGCCATTCCTATTATGGGGACACAGGAAAGAGTCACCTCTTGTGCCTTGTCATGCACATTCATGTCCTTAGGCAGGGGAAAGGGACATGCCTCAACTCCACTATAACAGCTTAGTTTGGCCATGAGAAAAAATGGCTCAAACCCTTCCTCTCTTGACACTGGATTCTGTGTCTCACTTTCCCATTACTCACTGGCTTCATCACCCCCAGCAGTACTGCTGCTGTCCCAGTTACCACAGAAATAGACAGCCTCGTCCTCGGCTTGGACCCCAGAGATGGTTAACGTGGCTGTGGTGCCGGATGTGGATCCGGAGAATCGCGAAGGGATGCCCGAGGGTCTGCTGCTGCTGCCATAGATCACAGTGACAGGGCCACTGCCAGGGACCTTCTGCTGGAACCAGCCAGCATAAGGATAGCTGCTGCTAAGCCCAGAGCAGGTGATCTTGACGGTCTCTCCCACGTTGGCTGACAGCGAGGATGGCTGACTCAGCGCTGCCTGGACCAGGGAACCTGGAGAGGGAGAGAAGAGAGGGGAGAAGACAGGGGTCAGTCAGTGTTCCAGGAGCACAGACCTGCCTGGGCAGCAGGATGGGGCCCCTGCGCCCCATGGTCCAATTCAGGCTCAGGAAGTTTTGCCATGGCACCTGAGATGTGGGCGAGCACTGCGAGGAGAGGAGGGGCCAAGGCCACCTTGTGATTCCATCAGCTTCATATCCTTACTTTGTGGCACCCAACACTCTCTGTGTGCCTGCCCTCCATAGAGAGACCCTTCATGAAATGTGGCCCCCAACCTTTCCTGGCTGCTCATGTCCAACTGTTCTCTTTCCCTCTATCCTACCAATGCAGGAAGATTACTCCTGGCCATCTGCTCCCTTGGGCACTCAGCTGGGAAAAACAGGTCCTGCAAGCCAGAACACCACAAGCTGGTATATCTTAGGAACCACAGGACTATGCTCAGCTGGACGGCGGTGTGTGGGCAAAGACCCCTCGATCTTAGCAAAGATCGGCTCATCTATCTCTTCCTTCCCACACAGGGGCTTCTGTGCAGGGCTCCACACCTGCAGCTGCCCCCAGCCAAGCCCATGTCCCCTCACCAGTGCTGAGGTGCCACAACACCTCCACTGCAGGCACTGGCCCAGCAGCAGTGACTCTCCCCCTTGTCAGCAGCAGCACAGGAAACAGAAGGGCTCTGCATCCTGAAGCCCCTGGAGCATGAGGGCGAGTGCCCAGCCTGGCCAGCCCCACACACCTGCACAGACACCACCCTTCTCAGACCTGCCTCTGCCTTTCCAAATGCTGCTCCTTTGGCGGTGGAGGCAGACAAGGAAAATTGCAAAGGGATTCTCGAGGGTATGTTGTTGCTCTAGTGACAGGGGCACTGCCAGGGACCCTGTGCCTGCATCAGCCAGTGTAAGTGTAGCTACTGCTAAGCCAGAGCAGCTGACCTTTGTGGTTTCTCTGAGGTTAGCTGACACCAAGGATGGCTGACTTGGCAATATTGACTGGATGAGGGGAGCTAGGGAAGGAGATGGAAAAGACAGGATTCAATAAGGTAGGAACCTCTACCCTGATGCTTGATACTGGAATGTAGGGACATGGCACAGAAACTATGCCATGGGAGGCTTTTGTATCATTTCAACAATCCTTCTGTGCCACTGTGGCAGCATCACTGCTGCTGTCAACACCACCACAGAAATAGACAGCCTCGTCCTCGGCTTGGACCCCAGAGATGGTTAACGTGTTCGAGGAACCGGACCCGGACCCGGAGAATCGCGAAGGGATGCCCGAGGGTCTGTTGGTATTGCTATAGATCACAGTGACAGGGGCAGTGCCAGGGACCTTCTGCTGGAACCAGCCATAATAGTGTGCTGCTACTCCCAGTGCAGGTGATCTTGACGGTCTCTCCCACATTGGCTGACAGTGAGGATGGCTGCTGTGTCACCGCTGCCTGGACCAGGGAACCTGGAGAGGGAGAGAAGAGAGGGAAAGAGATCAATCTGTGCCCCAGGAACACTGGTTTCCCACACCAGCAGGATGTGGCCCCTGTGTGCAGAAGCCCTGTCCAGGCACAGCGAGTGGTGGCCATGGCACCTGAGCTGTAAGTGAACACTGTGAGAAAGGGAGGGCCCAGGGCATGGTGCAATCCCCCCACCTCCATGTCCTCACACTTTGTGGGGCTGTGCTGTGGGCCTTGTCTAGCTTTTGAACCACCACACGCTCTGAGCCATGGCTTCTCCGTGAAATTCAGATTCCATTCACAAGTCAGGAACCTGCCAGTACATCTCTCCCCAGCTCCCCCTCAGATCCCTCATTAGGAGTTTCTTCCCATACCACACTTCAGCTGCTGAGAAAAGCTGCCAGATTTATGGTGAGTTACCCCTGACATGGTGATGACCAAATGTCCAGATGGGAAAACAGGGTGTTGGTCCTGCCAGGGATGCCTAAGGCCAAGCGCCTCTGGTGCACTATCAATCTGCAAAACCATTCCTGTAAACTGCAGTCCTCAAACCTCAGTCATTCCTCAGAAACAGCATCCCCCAGCAACCATGGTCAACAACAACCATCCTGCAGGGTAGCTCAATCCTGAGCAGCACTGCTGTCCCAGCCACCACAGAAATAGGACAGCCTCGTCCTCGCTTGGACCCCAGAGATGGTTAACGTGCCCCCAGAGCTGGAGAATCGTGAAGGGATGTCCGAGGGTCTCCTGTCATCGTAGTAGATCAGAGTGACAGGGGCAGTGCCAGGGACCTTCTGCTGGTACCAGCCATAGCCATTACCGCTGCTGGCCCCAGAGCAGGTGATCCTGATGGTGTCTTCCACCCAGGCTGGCAGTGAGGATGGCTGCTGACTCAACTCCCTGGACCAGGGCATGTGGAAAAGGAGAGAAGAGAGGAGAGAGGAGAGAGGAGAGAGGAGAGAGGAGAGAGGAGAGGAGAGGAGAGGAGAGGGAGAGGAGAGGAGAGGAGAGGAGAGGAGAGGAGAGAGAGGAGAGGAGAGGAGAGGAGAGGAGAGGAGAGGAGAGGAGAGGAGAGAGGAGGGAGAGGAGAGGAGAGGAGAGGAGAGGAGAGGAGAGGAGAGGAGAGGAGAGGAGAGGAGAGGAGAGGAGAGGAGAGGAGAGGAGAGAGAGGAGAGGAGAGGAGAGGAGAGGAGAGGAGAGGAGAGGAGAGGAGAGGAGAGGAGAGGAGAGGAGAGGAGAGGAGAGGAGAGGAGAGGAGAGGAGAGGAGAGGGAGAGGAGAGGAGAGGAGAGGAGAGGAGAGGAGAGGAGAGGAGAGGAGAGGAGAGGAGAGGAGAGGAGAGGAGAGGAGAGGAGAGGAGAGGAGAGGAAGAGGAGAGAGGAGAGGAGAGAGGAGAGAGGAGAAGAGGAGAGAGGAGAGAGGAGAGAGGAGAGAGGAGAGAGGAGAGAGGAGAGAGGAGAGAGGAGAGAGGAGACGAGAGAGGAGAGAGGAGAGAGGAGAGAGGAGAGAGGAGAGAGGAGAGAGAGAGAGAGAGAGAGGAGAGAGGAGAGAGGAGAGGAGAGGAGGAGAGGAGAGGAGAGGAGAGGAGAGAGAGGAGAGGAGAGGAGAGGAGAGGAGAGGAGAGGAGAGGAGAGGAGAGGAGAGGAGAGGAGAGGAGAGGAGAGGAGAGGAGAGGAGAGGAGAGGAGAGAGGAGAGGAGAGGAGAGGAGAGGAGAGGAGAGGAGAGGAGAGGAGAGGAGAGGAGAGGAGAGGAGAGGGAGGAGAGGAGAGGAGAGGAGAGCCAGTCAGTCCAGGAGCACAGACCTGCCTGGACAACATTACAGGGAGTGCAACAGTCGTGGGCAAAACACACAGGGACAAGGTCACAGGCACATTTGAGAAACAGAACCCAGCCTGTTGCACAATGGCTGCACAAAAGCAGCTCAGGCAGCACAGGGGGTCATCTGTAGCAGGAGGGTGTGGGGGAAACAGCTACACCATGAGCTGCCAGGAGGGAGAAGGGCCAAAGTCTTTCCTCTGCATCTTTGAGTCTCTGTCACTTTCTCTTACTCATGGCCACCACACACCATAGTAATTGCCACTGCTGCTGTCATAGCTACCACAGAAATAGACAGCCTCGTCCTCGGCTTGGACCCCAGAGATGGTTAACGTGCCCGTGGAGTCGGACTTGGATCCGGAGAATCGCGAAGGGATGTCCGAGGGTCTCTTGTCATTGTAGTAGATCACAGTGACAGGGCCAGTGCCAGGGATCTTCTGCTGGTACCAGCCATAGTAGCTGTAGCTACTGGTGCAGGTGATCTTGACGGTCTCTCCCACATTGGCTGACAGCGAGGATGGCTGCTGAGTCACCGCTGCCTGGACCAGGGAACCTGGAGAGGGAGAGAAGAGAGGGGAGAAGACAGGGGTCAGTCAGTGTCCCAGGAGCACAGACCTGCCTGGGCAGCAGGATGGGGCCCCTGTGCCCCATGGCCCAATTCAGGCACAGTGAGTCTGGCCATGGCACCTGAGCTGTGGGTAAGCACTGTGAGGAGGAGAAGGACCCAGGCCACGGTGCAATCCCACCAGCTCCATGTCTTCACATTGATGGGGCTGTGCTGTGGGCATTGACCTGTTTTCAGCCCCTACCTGCCCAGGCACAGGCTCTCCATGGTTATGTGGCCCCCAAATGTTCCTTGGACCTCCTGTCCCACTGCTCCCTCAGCCCACTGCAGGAACCTCTGTCCCTCCAAAAGGCAGCAAGATTGGTCTGGGTTGCCTCCTCCTTCCTCAGCATGACTGCTGACATCTCAGGTCAGCCAGGAACCACCCTTAGCCTGTTCCTGCCCAGTAGGACCATGGCCTCGCTGCACACGTCCTGCTTCCATTGAGGGTGCCACCCTGGGCCTCTCTGAATTGCCACAAGAGAACTGTGGGGCAGAGAAATGGGGCTTTGAAAGGGAATGGGAACCACAGCAAGACCAGGAGCTTCACAGCTCCACAACACTAAGGAAAATCAAGCCCCCAGTTCCTCCAAAATCCCAGTGAGCTGAGGGTCTCCAGAAGCTTTGCAGCAAGTGTGGGTAGAGCTGGGCTGGTGTTTGTACCAAGCACGAGCACGTAGCACCTGCGCTCTTGTCCGGCCAGGGGCAGCCCCTGTGCCTCCTGCGCACAGCGCGGCGCACGGCAGCCGCCCAAGGAGCCTGCGGGGCTGCTCTGAACCTCGCTGGCACACGCTGGCCCCTGGCTGGCCACAGCCCCTTCGCCTCCTGCCTGCCCGGTGAGCTCAGCACCGTGCAGTGGAGCCACACTGACACTGTGTGGGGACAAGAAGGGCGTCAGGGCCAGCACTGCAGGAACTGAGAGCAGAGGCCGGCACAGGACTCTGCCCTTGCTGCCTCTCACCTCTGCCACGGCTTCCACCAGCTCCAGCGATTCCTCCAGCCCTGGTCACAGCCATCAGGGTTTCTGTATGGCAGCCCGCCCAGGGCAGCCTGTGCTCACCGGGGAGATCCTCTCACACAGATCCGGGGTCCTTTGGCACAGTTGCTTTCTCCAGAGATGAGCTGCTATCAGCCCTGAACTGGTAGGACCAGCACCACTGTGGGTCTCTTGCTGCTATCATAGATCACAGTGACAGGGACTTCTGCTCGGACCAGGCACAGCCAATACTACTGATCTTGAAAGTCTTTCCCACATTGGCAGACACCTCAGATGGCTGACTCAGAGATGCTGCCTGGACCAGGGAATGTGGAGATTGAAAGGGGAGAAGAGGGTTGTCAGTCTGTGCCCCAGAACAGCCCTGTCTGACCTGCAGGATGGGGCTCCTGTGCCGAAAGGTCCTGGTGGAACAGAGAGATCACTGCCTCAGACAGGGCCCAAGGCCTGAGCCCAAGGCCATGGCCCCATGTAGAGACCTGGCCGAGTAAGAGGACGTGGCTGCCAGCACACTGAGGTGGTGGGGCTGTGACACGGCAATGCCAGGCACTGCACAGCCCCAGGGTCTCCTCCTGCACAGCATGGGGCAAGCAGGAGGCCATTCAGAGCCAATGGTCATGGAGGGGAGACAAGAAGCTGCATGAAACCCACAGCCCTGCTCAGCTGTGAGAGAGAGGGCAGAGAAGCTCCACTTTTTACTCCTCTGTACCTCATTTCCATATCCCTCTCTATCACCATTCCAGCTGCCACTGCTGCTGTCCTGGCCACCACAGAAATAGACAGCCTCGTCCTCAGCTTGGACCCCAGAGATGGTTAATGTGTTCGAGGAACCAGACCTGGATCCGGAGAACCATGAAGGGATGCCCGAGGGTCTCTGGTCATTGTTATAGATCACAGTGACAGGGCCACTGCCAAGGACCTTCTGCTGATACCAGCCATAGCTGCCGTAGCTGCCACTGCTACCCCCAGTGCAGGTGATCCTGACGCTGTCTCCCACATTGACTGACGGTGAGGATGGCTGGCTTACTGCTGATGCCCGGTCAAGGGAACCTGGAGAAGGGGAAAAGAGAGGGCAGAAGAGGATCTCAGTCAGTGTCCCAGGTACACACACCTGCCTGGACAACGTTACAGGGAATGCAAGAAGTCAGACATGGAGATGGCCAAAGGCACATTCCAGGAGCAGAGCCTGGCCCATTGCAGAACGGCTGCACAAAAGCAGCTCAGGCAGCACAGGAGGACATGGTCATCAGTACAAGAGGCTGTGGGGGACACAGCTACAACATGAGTTGCCAGGAGGGAGAAGGGCCAAAATGTTTCCTCTGCATTTTGATTCTCTGTCACTTTCTGTTCCTCATTGTCACCACACACCATAGCTGCTGCTGCCGCTGCCTTCATTGCTACCACAGAAATAGACAGCCTCGTCCTCGGCTTGGACCCCAGAGATGGTTAACGTGCCCGTGGTGCCGGATGTGGATCCGGAGAATCGCGAAGGGATGTCCGAGGGTCTGTTGGAATCCCTATAGATCACAGTGACAGGGGCAGTGCCAGGGACCTTCTGCTGGAACCAGGCATACCAGCTGCTGCTGCTAGCCCCAGAGCAGGTGATCCTGACAGTCTCTCTCTCACGTTGGCTGACAGTGAGAATGGCTGAGTCACTGCTGCCTGGACCAGGGAACCTGGAGAGGGGCAGGGACAGGGAGAAGGAGAGGGGAGAAAATGGGGCTCAGTCAGTGTCCCGGGAGCACAGATCAGGCTGGGCAGGGGAACGTGGCCCAAAGGCCCTCCAGGCACTGCGACTGTAGCTCTGGCACCAGAGCTGTGGGTGAGCACTGCAGAGGGGCAGAGGCCCAGGCTTTGGTGCAATTCCACCAGTTCCATGTTCTCACACTGGTGAGTCTGTGCCATGGACCTTGACCAGCAAAGATGCTGCTGTCATAGCTACCACAGAAATAGACAGCCTCGTCCTCGGCTTGGACCCCAGAGATGGTTAACGTGGCCGTGGTGCCAGATACAGAGCCGGAGAATCGCGAAGGGATGCCCGAGGGTCTCTTGTCATTAGCATAGATCACAGTGACAGGGCCAGTGCCAGGGACCTTCTGCTGATACCAGCCAGCATAAGCATAGCTGCTGCTAAGCCCAGAGCAGGTGATCTTGACGGTCTCTCCCACGTTGGCTGACAGTGAGGATGGCTGCTGAGTCACCGCTGCCTGGACCAGGGAACCTGGAGAGGGAGAGAAGAGAGGAGAGAAGACAGTGGTCAGTCAGCGTCCCAGAAGCACAGACCTGCCTGGGCAGCAGGATGGGGCCTCTCTGCCTAATTCAGCCTCAGCAAGTCTGGCCATGGCCCCTGAGTTGTGAGTGAGCACTGCGAGGAGAGGAGGGGCCCAGGACACAGTGTGATCCCATCTGGTTCATGTCTTCACTTTGTGGCACCCAACACCTCTTATGTGCCTGCCCTCCCAAGAGAGACCCTTCATGAAATGTGGCCCCCAACCCTTCCTGGCTGCTCATGTCCAACTGTTCTCTTTCCCTCTATCCTACCAATGCAGGAAGATTACTCCTGGTCATCTGCTCCCTTGGGCACTCAGCTGGGAAAAACAGGTCCTGCAAGCCAGAACACCACAAGCTGGTATATCTTAGGAACCACAGGACTATGCTCAGCTGGACGGCGGTGTGTGGGCAAAGACCCCTCGATCTTAGCAAAGATCGGCTCATCTATCTCTTCCTTCCCACACAGGGGCTTCTGTGCAGGGCTCCACACCTGCAGCTGCCCCCAGCCAAGCCCATGTCCCCTCACCAGTGCTGAGGTGCCACAACACCTCCACTGCAGGCACTGGCCCAGCAGCAGTGACTCTCCCCCTTGTCAGCAGCAGCACAGGAAACAGAAGGGCTCTGCATCCTGAAGCCCCTGGAGCATGAGGGCGAGTGCCCAGCCTGGCCAGCCCCACACACCTGCACAGGCTTCTCTACACCACCCTTCTCAGACCTGCCTCTGCCTTTCCAAATGCTGCTCCTTTGGCGGTGGAGGCAGACAAGGAAAATTGCAAAGGGATTCTCGAGGGTATGTTGTTGCTCTAGTGACAGGGGCACTGCCAGGGACCCTGTGCCTGGATCAGCCAGTGTAAGTGTAGCTACTGCTAAGCCCAGAGCAGCTGACCTTTGTGGTTTCTCTGAGGTTAGCTGACACCAAGGATGGCTGACTTGGCAATATTGACTGGATGAGGGGAGCTAGGGAAGGAGATGGGAAAAGACAGGATTCAATAAGGTGGGAACCTCTACCCTGATGCTTGATACTGGAATGTAGGGACATGGCACAGAACTATGCCATGGGAGGCTTTTGTATCATTTCAACAATCCTCTGTGCCACTGTGGCAGCATCACTGCTGCTGTCAACACCACCACAGAAATAGACAGCCTCATCCTCGGCTTGGACCCCAGAGATGGTTAACGTGTTCGAGGAACCGGACCCGGACCCAGAGAATCGCGAAGGGATGCCCGAGGGTCTCTGGTCATTGTTATAGATCACAGCGAGAGGGCCACTGCTTCTGCTGGAACCAGGCATACCAGCTGCTGCTGCTACTCCCAGAGCAGGTGATCCTGACAGTCTCTCAGACGTTTTCTGACATCGAGGATGGCTGACACTGCTGCTGCCTGGACCAGGGAACCTGGAGAGGGAGAGGACAGAGGGGAGATGGCAGGGGTCATTCAGTGCTCCAGGAGCACAGGCATGCTTTGATAATGATATAGGGAATGCAACAGTAACAGAAGAACAGACATGGAAAATGGCCACAGGCACAACTAGGGAGGGGAGCTCAGCCCCAGGTATCCCAGCACAGAGGCACCAGCAGGACTACATGGTCATTAGGTCAGAGAAGAGTGGGAGACAAAGCCACACTCTGTGTTTTGTAGGGAGCAGCACAATGATTATCAGCAACAAAGTCACCTCCCATTCTATAGGACAGAAAATGGGCAAAATTCAGGGTCAGGATCATGTGAAGGAGACAAAAATATTCTCCAGTCCCAGATCTACAACTCTGCTTGGTCATGAAAATGACAGAAATTATTCATTTTTAATTCCTCTACACATCAACTGAAAATCTGCCTCACTGCACCAGCACCACTGCTGTCCCTGCCACCACAGAAATAGACAGCCTTGTCCTCGGCTTGGATCCCAGAGATGGGCAATGTGCTTGTGGTGCCAGATGTGGATCCGGAGAATAATGAAGGAATAATGAATGCCTGAGGGTCTCTTGTCATTCTGGTACATCACAGTGTCAGGGCCACTGCCAGGGACCTTCTGCTGGAACCAGCTGTGGTTGCTGTAGCTACTCCCAGAGCAGGTGATTTTGGTGGTCTCTCCTATGTTAGCAGTGAGGACAGCTGACTTAATGATGCTCCCTGGGGCAGGGAACTTGGAGAGGGAGAGGAGAGAGGGGAGAAGAGGGGGTGAGTCAGTGACCTGTGAACACAGATCTCCCCAGGTAGTGGGACAATGATTGGATGCCTGTGCTCAAAGAGCCCCGGTGGTCACACTGAGTCTGGCCAAGACATCTGCACCAGGGATGAATAACATGGCAAGGAGGAGGACAAGGCCAGCCAGGTGCCACTGCTTAGAGGATGAGGATGAGTTCAGGCTCCTTGCTGTTGTGGGGTCATTGTCCAGGGCCAGGGGCTTCCCTGAGGGCCAGAGGTGGTTGGGGACTCCTGCATAGGCTGAAAGTGAGCCCAGTGGGCCGGCACTGAGTAAACACAGCCAATTCAGCCTTAGCCCGGCAATTACTCTAGAACACAACAAAGCATTCCCTGACCAGCCATGATCTGCCCTGACAGCCTCATGCATGACCCTGGAGCTACAGAACCCATGGGAAATGTCCCTTCCTAGACTTTGGAGGCAAAGCTTTGGCCCAACCCCCTGGCCCATGGCATTTCTCCAGCTCTTGGTGCTGGGCCCACAAGGCTAAACCCCCCTGGGTTATATCCAGGGGCTTCTGGCACAGCTGGGCTGGGAGGCAGCCAGAAGGGCCCTGGACACAGCTGAGGAGCACAGGAGGACACTGGCCCTGGTGCAGTGTGCAGGGACAGGGCTGCTGGGAGTTTATCCCTTCTCCAAGTGGCAGGAGATAGACGCCGTCATAAGACTCTAAGAGGCAGCTGAGGCAGGAGGTTTTTGTATCACTTCCCCATTGTTCCGTGTCACTGTGCAGCATCACTGCTGCTGTCAGCACCACCACAGAAATAGACAGCCTCATCCTCGGCTTGGACCCCAGAGATGGTTAACGTGGCCGTGGAGCCGGACTTGGATCCGGAGAATCGCAAAGGGATGCCCGAGGGTCTGCTGCTACTGGCATAGATCACAGTGACAGGGCCAGTGCCAGGGACCTTCTGCTGATGCCAGGCAGCAAAGGTGCCACTGTTAATCCCAGAGCAGGTGATCCTGACGGTCTCTCCCACATTGGCTGACAGTGAGGATGGCTGCTGAGTCAGTGCTGCCTGGACCAGGGAACCTGGAGAGGGAGAGAAGAGAGGGGAGAAGACAGGGGTCAGTCAGTGTTCCAGGAGCACAGACCTTCCCAGGGAAGAGGATGTGGCCCCTGTGCCTGGAAGCCTTGTTCAGATGCAGCAAGTCTGGCCATGGCACCTGAGCTGTGGGCAAGCACTGTGAGGAGAAGGGCCATGGTACAGTCCCACCAGCTCCATGTCCTCACACTGATGGGGCTGTGCTGTGGGCGTTGACCTAATTTTAAGCCTCTTCCTCCCCAGGCACAGGCCCTCAATGGATATGTGGTACCCAGTGTTCCCTGGAGGTCCTGTCCCAGTGCTACCCTTGCATGCTGCAGGCACCTCTGGCACACCAAAGATCGCTCTGGATTGACTGCTCCTTTCCCAGTATGGCTGATGCACTCTCAGCTCAGCCAGAGACCACTCCGAGCCTGTTCCTGCCCAGTAGGACCATGGCCTTGCTGCGCCAGGAGTTCTGTGCACAGAGCAAAGCACAGCACCACCTGGCCATGGGGACATATCCACCTGCCCTGGAGCACCTAAGGCTTGTTGGTGTCTCCTGGTCCCAGGGTGCTGTGCTCCCTGGGTAGTGATCAGCAGCAGGGAGAGAGCAGATGGGAAAACCACATCCTGCTTCAATCGAGGGTGCCACCCTGGGCCTCTCTGAATTGCCACAAGAGAACTGTGGGGCAGAGAAATGGGGCTTTGAAAGGGAATGGGAACCACAGCAAGACCAGGAGCTTCACGGCTCCACAACACCAAGGAAAATCAAGCCCCCAGTTCCTCCAAAATCCCAGTGAGCTGAGGGTCTCCAGCAGCTTTGCAGCAAGTGTGGGTAGAGCTGGGCTGGTGTTTGTAGCAAGCACGAGCACGTAGCACCTGCGCTCTTGTCCGGCCAGGGGCAGCCCCTGTGCCTCCTGCGCACAGCGCGGCGCACGGCAGCCGCCAAAGGAGCCTGCGGGGCTGCTCTGAACCTCGCTGGCACACGCTGGCCCCTGGCTGGCCACAGCCCCTTCGCCTCCTGCCTGCCCGGTGAGCTCAGCACCGTGCAGTGGAGCCACACTGACACCGTGTGGGGACAAGAAGGGCGTCAGGGCCAGCACTGCAGGAACTGAGAGCAGAGGCCGGCACAGGACTCTGCCCTTGCTGCCTCTCACCTCTGCCACGGCTTCCACCAGCTCCAGCGATTCCTCCAGCCCTGGTCACAGCCATCAGGGTTTCTGTATGGCAGCCTGCCCAGGGCAGCCTGTGCTCACCGGGGAGATCCTCTCACACAGATCCGGGGTCCTTTGGCACAGTTGCTTTCTCCAGAGGTGACTTGGCATCAGCCCTGAACTGGCAGGGATTGTCAGAGATCAGAATGGCTAGAGATCATGATAGGGGTTGTCCCAGCTCCTCTGAGCAGCCATAGGGGCAGGACATTTTGAGGACAGGGACAAGTAGGCCTGCCACAGCTTTTATCTTCCAGGAGCCATGTAATTTCAATGTCCTCCAGCACTACTGAGGGTCTCTTTGAGCTATCACAGATCATGGGGGCACCGTCAGGGACCTTCTGCTGGAACCAGGCACAGCCACCACTACCCCCAGGGCAGGAGATCTTGCTGGTTTCTCACTGACTGGCTGGCTCTGAGGATGGCTGACTCAGAGATGCTTCCTGGGCCAGGGACTGTGGAGAAGGACAAAAGAGGGGAGAAGAGGGGTTTCACCCAGTGTTCCAGGAACATGGCCGTCTCCTGGGCAGGGGGATGGGGAATGGGGAATGCCACACTCCGAGGAGAATGGGTGCAACCACAGCTACTAGTGAATTTTGGGAGCAGAGCCAAGTCGAGTGTACCCCAAAGCATCCCATCACAGAGGCACCTCTGGCAGCAGCAGGAGAACGTGGTCATCTGTCGCAAGAGGCAGCGGTATGGGGGACAAAGCCACACCATGAGTTTTGTAGGGACCAGGACAATGATCCCCAGCCCCAAGTTCACCTCCAGTGCTCTATGACACAAAAGGGGGGACATTTGTAGTGATGATCATGCAGAGGACACAAAAGTGTGCCCAAGGCTCACATCCACCACTCTCCTTGGTGATGAGAAGAATGGTAAAATGCCATTTTTATTTCCGCTGTACATAATTTGAAAATCTGTCATTTTCATTACACCAACATAGCTGCTGTCAATGCTACCACAGAAATAGACAGGCTCATCCACAGCTTGGACCCCAGTGATAGTTAACGTGCCCCCAGAGCCAGAGAATCGTGAAGGGATGCCTGAGGGTCTCTTGTTGCTATCATAGATCACAGTGACAGGGCCAGTGCCAGGGATCTTCTGCCATAGCTGTAGCTGCTACCGGTGCAGGTGATCTTGACGGTCTCTCCCACGTTGGCTGACAGCGAGGATGGCTGCTGAGTCACCGCTGCCTGGACCAGGGAACCTGGAGAGGGAGAGAAGAGAGGGGAGAAGACAGGGGTCAGTCAGTGTCCCAGGGGCACAGGCCTGCCTGGGCAGCAGGACCGGGCCCCTGTGCCCAAAGGCCCCAAGATACCATAGAATGGCCCAGAGATGCATACAGAACACAGGGAATGAGGGTGCCTCCACCGTGCTGACCAGTACTGCTGCCGTCATTGTTACCACAGAAATAGACAGCCTCGTCCTCGGCTTGGACCCCAGAGATCGTTAATGTGCCTGTGGAGCCAGACTTGGATCCGGAGAATCGCGAAGGGATGTCCGAGGGTCGCTTGTCATTCCAGTAGATCACAGTGACAGGGGCAGTGCCAGGGACCTTCTGCTGATGCCAGCCATAGTTGCTGTAGCTACTCCCAGAGCAGGTGATCTTGACGGTCTCTCCCACGTTGGCTGACAGCGAGGATGGCTGCTGAGTCACTGCTGCTGCCTGGACCATGGAATGCTTAGAGGGAGAGGGTAGAGGAGGATCAGCCAGTCTCCCAGGAGCATAGACCTTCCTGGACAAAGTAATCAGGGAATGCAACAGTCATGAACAGAACACACAGGGACAGAGTCACAGGCGCATTTGAGGAGAAGAGCCCAGCCCATTGCAGAACAGCTGCACAGAAGAAGTTCTTGCAGTACCGGAGGACATGTTCCTCACTATCAAAAGGCTGTGGGGGACAAAGCTACACCAAGATCTTTCTAGGGAACAGGATAATGGGCCCCAGCTGCATAGCCACCTCCTGATCTCTGCAACACCAAAGAGAGAACATTCCGTGCCGTAGGCATGCAGAAGGGACAGGAATCTGCCTCAGCCACACATGCAGCCAGGAGGGGGAAAGGCCAAAATCTTTCCTCTGGTTTTGGAGTCTGTCACTGTTTTGGTACTCACTGTCACCACACACCATAGCTGCCACTGCTGCTGTCATAGTTACCACAGAAATAGACAGCCTCGTCCTCGGCTTGGACCCCAGAGATGGTTAATGTGTTTGTGGAGCCAGATGTGGATCCGGAGAATCGTGAAGGGATGCCCGAGGGTCTCTTGTCACCGTTATAGATCACAGTGACAGGGGCAGTGCCAGGGACCTTCTGCTGATACCAGCTATAGCTGCCATAGCTGCCACTGCTACCAGTGCAGGTGATCCTGACGGTCTCTCCCAAGTTGGCTGACAGTGAGGATGGCTGGCTTACTGCTGCTGCCTGGACCAGGGAACCTGGAGACGGAGAGGAGAGAGGGTAGAAGGACAGAGGTCAGTCAGTGTTCCAGGAGCACAGTCCTGCCCAGATAAGGTTATGGGGAATGTAAGGGTCAAAGGAGAAAAAACCCGGAAAATGGCCACAGGCACAACTGGGGAGCAGAGCTCAGCCTCAGGTATCCCAGCACAGAGACACCAGAAGGATGACATAGTCATTACTTGTCTTACTGGAGTGGGAGACAAAGACATTAGTTTTGTAGGGAGCAGAACAATGATCTCCAGCCCCAAAGGCACCTTCTTCTCTGTAGGACATAAAGTGGGCAAAATTCAGACATGTGGTAGTGCACAGGAGACAAAAACCTGCCCCAGTCCAGCATCCACAACTCTGCTTGGTTATGTGAATGACAGAAAAATCTCCATTTTTAATTCCTCTGTACATCACTTGAAAAATCTGTGTTTCTACACCAGCACCACTGCTGTCCCAGCTACCACAGAAATAGACAGCCTCGTCCTCGGCTTGGACCCCAGAGATGGTTAAAGTGCCCGTGTTGCCGGATGTGGATCCGGAGAATCGCGAAGGGATGTCCGAGGGTCTGCTGCTGCTGCCATAGATCACAGTGACAGGGGCAGTGCCAGGGACCTTCTGCTGATGCCAGCCAAAGTAGCTGTTGCCACCAGTGCAGGTGATCTTGACGGTCTCTCCCACGTTGGCTGACAGCGAGGATGGCTGAGTCACTGCTGCTGCCTGGACCATGGAATGCTTAGAGGGAGAGGGTAGAGGAGGACCAGCCAGTCTCCCAGGAGCATAGACCTTCCTGGACAAAGTAATCAGGGAATGCGACAGTCATGGACAGAACACACAGGGACAGAGTCACAGGTGCATTTGAGGAGAAGAGCCCAGCCCATTGCAGAACAGCTGCACAGAAGAAGTTCTTGCAGTACCGGAGGACATGTTCCTCACTATCAAAAGGCCGTGGGGGACAAAGCTTCACCAAGATCTTTCTAGGGAACAGGATAATGGGCCCCAGCTGCATAGCCACCTCCTGATCTCTGCAACACCAAAGAGAGAACATTCCGTGCCGTAGGCATGCAGAAGGGACAGGAATCTGCCTCAGCCACACATGCAGCCAGGAGGGGGAAAGGCCAAAATCTTTCCTCTGGTTTTGGAGTCTGTCACTGTTTTGGTACTCACTGTCACCACACACCATAGCTGCCACTGCTGCTGTCATAGTTACCACAGAAATAGACAGCCTCGTCCTCGGCTTGGACCCCAGAGATGGTTAATGTATTTGTGGAGCCGGATGTGGATCCAGAGAATCGTGAAGGGATGCCCGAGGGTCTCTTGTCACTCTGGTAGATCACAGTGACAGGGGCAGTGCCGGGGACCTTTTGCTGATACCAGCCAGCAGCATAGTCACTGCTAAGCCCAGAGCAGGTGATCCTGACGGTGTCTCCCATGTTGGCTGACAGTGACGATGGCTGAGTCACCGCTGCCTGGACCAGGGAACCTGAAGAGGGAGAGAAGAGAGGGGAGAAGACAGGGGTCAGTCAGTGTCCCCAGGGCACAGACCTGCCTGGGCAGCAGGACAGTGCCCCTGTGCCCAAGGTCCCAATTCAGGCTCAGCAAGTCTTGCCATGGCACCTGAGCTGTGAGTGAGCACTGCGAGGAGAGGAGGGGCACAGGCCACCGTGTGATCCCATCAGCTTCATGAGCTCACACAGATGAGGCTGTGCTGTGGCACTCAATGCTCTCTTATGTGCCTGCCTCCCTGTCACAGGCCGTCCACAGAAATGTGTCCTCCAACGTTTCCTGACATCTCCTGTCTCAGTGCTCCCTCTCTTTCTTGCCCCCCCAATGCTGCAAGATCACTCCAGGTCACCTTCTCTCCTGGGCACCCAGCTGGGACAAACAGGTCCTGCTGCAAGCCAGGACAACAGAAACCGGTGTCCCTCAGGAGCCACAGGACTACACTCAGCTATATTGAGGTACGTGGGCAAAGGCCCCTCAACCTTAGCCAAGACCCATGTCAAGGGATGTCAGGAACATTTTCTACCGTGCCTTGCCAATGCATCCTCTGCTTCCACCTTCACCAAGCCTGTGACCCTGGTGTCACCCACCCACCGTGCATCTCCTGAGGCAGCTCAGCTCTTCCAGCCACTCCCTTCCCACACAGGGGCTTCTGTGCAGGGCCCCACACCTGCAGCTGCCCCCAGCCAAGCCCATGGCCCCCCACCAGTGCTGAGGTGCCACAGCAGGCACTGCCCCAGCACCAGCGACTCTCCCCCTTGTCAGTAGCACCCCAGGGAACAGAAGTGCTCTACATTGTGCAGCCCCTGGGGCACAAGGGCAAGTGCCCAGCCTGGCCAGCCCCACACACCAGTTTGATGATGTCCTTGTGCATGAAGTAATTAGAACATCAGAACATGTTGCAAGCCCTCCTTTGAGGACAGCTCTGATGCATGAGCTCAGCTAAAGTCACGATGATTTTGATTTGCTGTTGGACATACTTGACATACCCCGGAATTGTGGCCTGAATGACACTATAACAGCCTTGGTTCTCCTAAGTTGCTCCTAGTTCTCTTAGTTGCTCCTAGATCTCTAAAGCTGCAATTTCAACTGTCTCCCTCTAAAGATCACACAACACAGAAAAGGTGGGTAGAGAACCTGTAAAATGCTGACTAAATTTCTGCTCCCCCTCCAAAGTCCAAGTGCCAGACTAAACTGGGCAGTTCCTGTTTATATGCAGAGCCTCATTTCTCTTGTTTTTATCCCATTCATCTCCCCCATAGTTTTGACTTTGTGTATGCTTGCTTAAACTGCATAAAAGAAAAATTAAATGACAATATAGATGAAAGTCTACAGAGGTGCTGAAGAAAAAACCCACAAAAACAGCGGTGGAGTGTCCTGCTGCAAAAGATCTGTAGTACGCTATTGCAATCACAAATGATAGAAACAAGAAGTAGTACCAGTCATCAGATAAAATCCACTTGCATTGTTTTTGTTCTTTCCCAGAAGTCATCTAGTGAAATAATGGTTCCATCAGCAGATTGTCTTGGAAATCTCGTTTTTCCAAAAGCTTGAGAGCTTCAGCGTTAGCAGTTTATCCAACTGAAAATGTCTCCTCTTTGCTGCCATCTTATGGCAACTTGCTGCAGCAGACTGCTGCAGCAGTGTGAGGATGCAGTGTGAAATGCTGTCTTCAGAGGGTAGCAGAGGTTGCTTCTCTTTTCAGTGTTAAACAGACTCTTGACCTCTTTCCAGCACTTTATAATCATTTTCCCTAGGGAAGGCCATCAGCTTGGTCTATCATATCATTCCTGCTGAGACATATTCCAGCGCTTCATGTGTTTGCACCATGGCTGATGAGGTCAAGATTCTGATAGTTTGCTCTTGCTTTCTTTTCCAAATTGGTATTAGTTCCTTAACAGGTGATACCACTGTGTGAAGCAGTAATTTTAAGAAGTCATAAGAACCAATGTGATTTGGACAACTTTGTGGGATTTTCTGGGCCTTTTTTCTCCTAGAAAAACAGGATGTGATCAGAGGTGCATTGTGAACTTTGTCCATTCAATGGGACAGAAGCGGCATCCTCCTTCCTTGGTAGTGCTGCTCAACCAGTGTCTGTACTACACGTTAAATCATTAGAAATTTGTGTTCCAAAATATTCCCTCTTCTCCTGTCTTTCTTTGAAATACAAAGCAACTGTACCAAAACGTAAGTTTGAAGAATGCAGTGGAGCAGAGAAGGAGTTGAATATGTGTAAAAAAGGCAAGCAAGTAGAGACAAAGAGAAAATTTATTTAATTTTAATCTAAGACAAGAGCGTGCTTCTATCAATGATTAACAGAATGATTAGGTCCTTTGCAAAAGTGAATTGAGCAGGGGAAGGAATGCAATTGATTGCTTCATGTTGGGAAGATACGAAGGGAAATGTCAAAATCTGTGCTTCCTGATAATACTACTATGTGGTTTAAGTGATGTCCATCCCTCTTTCAAAAAACCTGGTGATTCTGTGGGTGTCTGATATCTCCTTTTTATTTGTCAGCTGAGAGACTTGGCTGGTTGATGTGTATTTGGCAGCAGATTTAATGAGAGCGCCTGATGGAGAAGTAGCTCTGCTTATCTACACTGAGGTCAGTGCTGGGGATAATTGGATGGGTTCTATACTGCCTGATTTCTGTAGTTTACAAGAATATTAATGCTAGTGAAAAATGGTAGCAGCTGACAGGTAATGAGGAGCAGGTATAGAATTTAGCTGTACCTATTTGGAAACAGCAATCTGTGGCAGAAGGGGAAGGTTCTAACTGCCAGCTTTGCTGAATTTTGACTTGAGCCACTGGCCTTGAAAGAATCCACTACTGCTTCACTAGGATGGTACATGGAGAACGGGATAAAAATCCTTCCTGTCAAGGGCTGGAGTGGTGAAATGCAGACCTGTGAGTTGAGGCCACCACTGAACACTTGATGAGTTGGCCTCATGTTTTCTGCATTCTCAGAATCTCTCTCATTGCAGTAAGTAATTCTTCATCTCCAGGCTCTGATTGCTTGGAGAACTTTCTAACAAACTATACTGGGAGTCAGCTTCTGAATATAAAGCACTAAAGCACAGCAAATCCTAAACATGAGTCTTTGTTCTGATATTCTTTCAAAAAGCAAATGCTTTTTTTATTTCCTTCATCATTTATCTGGACAGGTTCGAGCTGTAGGATTTGTTCTATCTTGTGCTAGTCACTTAACTGCAAACACAGTTGATCCTTTTACGTAGCACCATAATGTGATATTTGTTCTTCAGTTTAATTCTAGTCAAGGAGGGGTGGGGGAGGAGGTGAAAAGGAATTTTCTAACTCAGCAAGTTCCACAAAAGATGGAGTTCAGCAAATTATCAGTGCTTTAATAACAGCCTTCTGCATTTCTTTACAACCCGAGGCAAACAACTAACTATATGCAAAGGGGGGAAATGCCAACTTCAAAACCTGCAGGGAATGATGGGAAAGTACTTAGTTCTTCATTTTTGATCCATGTCTAATTAAACAGACAGCTCTATCTAATATTTTTGGTCAATTAAGGTCTGACTTGTAGCAACATGCACATTGTCTACATGATGTTTTCCATTTTGAGGCAGTTGTGCAGCCACGGATTTTTCTTAGACGTCATGAGTTTGGTAGATTAGAAGTATATATCTTAAGCAAGAATTTTCAGGACACCTTCAGATTGAAGCGTGTTCGTTGCTGTGGTCTGCTGTCTCAGCTGTGGTAAAATGACATAAACCTGCAGAGTAGAGAAAATGAAATTAATTCTGGCTGAAATCTTGCCTCATAGAAGCTTTTCTATTAAGTATTTCAGTTAAGGAGATAGAAAACCAGAGACTATAGTTGCAAACAGTATGGAAGGCAAGTGTTAGGTTTTCCATGGTTGAGATGACAATCTGTTTCTACTGGTAATAGTTGAAATGAAGACTTAGCACCTGATTTCTTGGCAATGTGATGGAAGCTTCCAATAAAACCCAGCTCTCATTTATCCCATATGTATTCCATTTCTCTGCATGCACCTACAGAGTAAGGCACTCTAATAGGAATCAAGGTTAATGGGAATCCTATATCCACTGCCTGCATTTTGTTCCTGTCCTGCCCAAAATCTGTTTCCATTTTAAGCTTCTCAGAGCAAAAAGACAACATTTGTAGTTCCTACAACTTATGACCATGGCCTCACCTGGAGCCTTTAATGTACATATGGATGTGAATAGTACCTGTCTTACACAGATATGAAATATTGCCATTTGAAGAAGTGGGACAGGGTTGGATATAAGTCACAGGTGTGACATGTTTGTTTAAACACTGAAAAAAAGCAGCATTATTGACATTATCCTATGCATAAAATGCATCCCTCAGGTATGTCAGATAACACTAGGTGTATCCACATCTTCAAACAGAATAATGTAGGTTAGCTGCAAACTACAGTTACAGACCTGCTTGGAAATAAAAGCTGCACTGTCTGAGGAGATAAACGTGTTCATGCTTGGGTGAGCAGAGTCCTAATTTATCTAAGACACCGATGCCTTAAAAATACACATTCAAATAAAAAATTCCAATCCTCTGTAGTAGTAAATGCATCCAAAAGTGTGAGTAAGCAAATGTGAAATACCTCTTTTTGTCTGCTCAACTACAAGCTCACCTCTTATAAGATCTTAGCCGGTGTAACAGCCGGGAGCTGCCAGCAGGGGTTACCACAGCCTTTGGAGAAAGGCTGGTCCCTCTCCATGGAACTAGGCTGGCACATGGCCCCTGGGGTTGGATTCCCTTTGGTGAAAGGCAGGCGAACCTATGACTGGAGGACACGAGTATTTACATTGCTCCAGGAGAAAGCATGGAGGTGTGTGTCTGGAATTGCTCCTGCACCTTTGGCCTGGCTACCTAAAATAACCAACAAAATAAACTTATCTGTGAGGACTGCCTGAGTTTTAAACCTCTTGGGTGATCCTGTGTGCTAATGTGGGAAAAGAGACATGACAGAGGGGTAGCCTCATTGATAACTGAGTAATAATAATAATAATAATAATAATAATAATAATAATAATGATAATCTCGCCCCAAGTGAGGCAATATCTGGACTGTGTTCTATTTTGGTCTCCACAGTTCAAGAAAGACAAGGAGCTACTGCGGAAGGTCCAGAGGAGGCCACAAAGATAAAGAGGGGTCTGGAGCAACTTTCTTATGAGGAGACACTGAGGGTGCTGGGCCTATTTAGTCTACAGAAGACTGAGAGGGGATCTCATTAATGCATATAAATGTCTCCAAGGGATGTCAGAGGATGGTACTAGACTCTTTTCAGTGGTGCCCAGTGATAGGAAAAGAAGCAATGGCCAGAAAAACATCAGAGGTTCCATCTCAACATGAGGAGGGAGTTCTTTCCATGGAAGATGGCAGAGTACTGGAACAGCTGCCCAGTGAGGGCCTGGAGTCTGCCTCTCTGGAGACATTCCAAACCCACCTGGACACCTTCTTGTGTCACCTGCTCCAGGGGACCCTGCCTGGGCAGGGGGGTTGGACTGGGTGATCTCCTCTCAACCTGTTATTCAGTGATTCTGTGAACAATAACAATCATAATAGCAATAATTATTACTATAATACCCCTGACCCTCACAGTAGGTGTAGGAATTGAACAGATTTTCCCAGCAGCTGCTGTCTGGGCTGTGATGGTAGCTCTCCTCGCACCTGATAGGGCACGGCAATGCACCCTGGGGGTACTGAGGGACCTTCCCGCCTTTTCCCCTCACACACCCCTGGTCCCGTTTCCCGCCTTTTCCCCTCACGCACCCCTGGTCCCGTTTCCCGCCTTTCCCCCTCACACACCCCTGGTCCCGTTTCCCGCCTTTTCCCCTCACGCACCCCTGGTCCCGTTTCCCGCCTTTTCCCCCTCACGCACCCCTGGTCCCGTTTCCCGCCTTTTCCCCTCACACACCCCTGGTCCCGTTCCCCGCCTTTTCCCCTCACGCACCCCTGGTCCCGTTTCCCGCCTTTTCCCCTCACGCACCCCTGGTCCCGTTTCCCGCCTTTTCCCCCTCACACACCCCTGGTCCCGTTTCCCGCCTTTTCCCCTCACGCACCCCTGGTCCCGTTTCCCGCCTTTTCCCCTCACGCACCCCTGGTCCCGTTTCCCGCCTTTTCCCCCTCACGCACCCCTGGTCCCGTTCCCCGCCTTTTCCCCCTCACACACCCCTGGCCCCCATTTCCCACCTTTATCCCCCCATGCATTCCTGGGGTCCATTTCCCACTTTTTTCCACTCATGCACCCACAGCCCGCCATGACCCACCTGACACGGGGCTGCTGTGACAAGCTCATCGTGGGACAGGGCTGTTGGACAGGATAGAGTGTGTCACCCTCAGAGTGGTGTCCTGTGGCTCACGGAGTTCCATGACCGTGGCCGGACTGTGCCCAGGGGCTGAAGCGGCCCATGGCCCACCAGGGAGTGCCGAGGTGAGGCTGAGGGAGGCGGTGGCCACGCCACACTGAGGTGCTGCTTTGTCCCTGTCCCAGCTGTAGTTTTGCTTACACTTCCCGCTACTGCCTGCAGCCCAACAAGCCTGCTGAGGATTTGTGTTTGGTTAAAAGGGTGTATTTTAATGTGTATTTAAGTGCTAACCTCCACGCAGGGCTCAGAACTGCTCCTGCCCTGTGGGATGGGCCCATCCCCTCAGCCTGACTTTACTTTTCCCAGCCCCTCATTCATGTAAATTTGCTATTAAACCTCCTGCCACCCCTAAATCTGCTTTCATTTTTCTCCTCTCAGCTCACTGAATGCTTTAGTTCATCTTTTTCTTTTCTCCTTTCCTCAAGCCCCTCTGTCTGTTCTCTCTTCCCCTGCTTTGCCTTAGCTCTGTCTCAGCTGTAGTTACTGAAGGCTGAAACAGGATAGTGGGAATTCTCCCTTGTAGAGATAATGTTGCTTTTTAAAGAAAACCACTCCTTCTTGCTTTTGATAAAAGAGGGCATGTCTCCTTTTCTTTCCCTCTCCTCAATTTCTCTTCACCCCTACATGAATCTGGTGCTGCCTGTGGTTTTCCATTGTCTCAGTCCACCTTTACTTTGTATATTTTTGCATAATTTCACACTGTCATGGTTGCAATCTGTGTTAAAGGCACGCCCATCCAAAGTTTCAGGACAGAAAACTTGTGTTTCTTCACACCTGTGCCATCCACTGGGCTGTGAAGCAGAGTATGAATTTTCCCATTTATGTTGCATTTGTCCCTAAGAACTCGGCTCTTGGACCTGGATCCCACTGAGCGAAAGCATCTCAAATATACGGATTTTGCTTTGATAAACATGCATTTACTTTTTCTGCCACAGGAGTTCTAAATCTACTTGAAAGTTACTGAAAACCCCTATGTTGCTAAAGAAAGCATTTGTCCTCATTCCAATATCCCAGCCTGCTGCCAGCAGCAGATGAGGCTTGCTTGCGGCAGATAAATGATTTATGGAAAGGTGTACATGCTATCTGATCTGAATCTTTACTGTGATAAGTTTATATTTAGAACTTTTTATAATACCAAAATAGCCCCAGCATCAGTTAAGCTTCTTTTTTTTTTTTTTCTTTAGTAGGTAGTTAAAATTTTGTTGTTATCTCTAAATGAGCCTGGGTAAGTTGTGCTCATGAACCTTCATCTCAATGCATGGAAACCCAGCCTTATGCTGAAAAGTAGTTATTGTATGTATATATATAAACAATGTTCTCCTGCTTTGCTTAATGGTGTCTGGGAAGACTAGTTCTCAGTGCTTAACAGCCTTTTTTCCTGTCCTGCTATTCTTTAAATTCAGGCTGGGTTCTCACTGTGTCTTGTATATTCCTGTTTTTAAAAGCTCGGCTGTTGGAAGTGAAATGATTTACTGGTGATACATGAATTCAAACATCAATATTGAATGTTCAGATTTCTAACATTAAGTATTCAGCAATTGCGTGCCAGATTCACTTCTAAAATCATATTCAATTAAAAAAAAACTGAGAATGTGCTTGTTTATCATCTGAAGATGGACCAATGAAGTTTCAAAATTCTGAGTTCCTCTTTACAATTGTAGAGGTTGAATTTTTCTTTCTTGTGTAAAAACAACACAAGTGTCTTACTCCAGCAGCTGCAAAAAAAAAAAAAAAAAAAAAAAAAAAAAAAAGAAAAAAAAAAAAAAAGAAAAAAAAAAGCCAGAAATGTCCTCCGACCCATGCAAACGTTGTGGGAGTTGGCAACAGACAGCGACTGCAAGGCAAGTGAAATAAAAATCAAACTTCAACCTGTGGTGTCTTAGTTGTTTCTCATTATGAAATGGAAATGCATTCAAGTTTGAGGGTGTTTTTGGTACACGAGTAATACTCAGCTCCAGGGGATGTATTAAGAACTTTTTAAAGTCAGTATTTCAGGTCCCGAGTCCTGCAACTTAAAAATGGTGCAGTTGGGGGTGAGTGGAATTCCTTTGTAATGTATAAAGTGCTGTAAACTGGGTAAAGACTTAGAGGTGTGGACCTCTCAGGATTCTCCCTGGCTTCCTGCCAGCTGGCTTGCAGGTAAGTTCCATGTAAAGAGCTGATATATTCTGTCCTCAAACCCAGAGTTTGCTGCTGAAATGCTGCAAGGGACTGGGCTATTAAAACAAATTAAGCTATCTATTTGTGAACATTTCATGATGTTACACTGTATGCACTTGTCACAGTGCTGCCACATCAAGGTTAGAGTGAGAAGGTGACTAGCTGGCAGTCACTTAATCAAAGGGAGCTGTTGAAGTCTCAGGTAGCCCAGGCAGGGTGAGGCTTGCATGCTCCGTTGCTTTTAACAGCCAGATAATGAATATGCTTTCCAGAATCCGTGTTTCTCATAGGGGAAGCAGCAGCTGCCTGTGATCTGTGTCGCTGTCAAAGGAAAGTGAGATGTAGTTAATTCAGGGCTACACAACAAAGACATATTGATCAGGGCTCTTCTGGCTCTGGTTGGATTTCTGCAATAACAATGACTAGGACAATGCAGCAAGCCAGGATGGCAAACCCAAATATGCTTTGTCTTACCCCAAAAAACATGAGTTCTTACCACCAAGATCTACTTCTGGGCATCAGCAGGTTCAGAGCAGTTCTGCTCCAGAGGGTCAGTAAGACGCTGAAATCAAGTGAAAAGGGCAAATCTTGTTCACGTCATTATAAATACACTTCATTTGTAGCTATAAGTTAAATTCATAGGTTCTGTACAAACAGCTTGCAGTGCATAAGTTCCACATGATTTAAAAAAACCAAAACAACCCTGTGTTTATGGTATCTGGCTAAAGTCATACAGAGCTGCTTACAGAGGTACTGAATGTTGCAAAAATTATATAGAGTGAATGTATACATTATGTTTCCTCTGTTCCTGCTCTACTAGTAAGACTTGAATGTGGATGATTATGTACTATATATTTACTAGAATATTGCAGTGTATTTTTTATTGCAAAGCTAAAAATCCTTGTGTACTGGGTTTGTAACATAAATATGTAATTACTATTTTTATTTCTGCAGTTATCCAACTCATTGCTTGTCTTCTCACTTTTTTTCCTGTTATTTTCCCCTAATAGCTGTATCTGATTTTCTTTTGTTCATGTGTTGTGCAGAAGAAAAATGGGCACTAACAGGTTTGCTAATTACTGTAAAAATCTTCCCAGCCCCGTTCAGTTCAGATCATTCTATTAGCTAAAGTAATGGAGTGCAGTGGCACGATGGTGCTCTCACTTTTCATTGTCTGAGGTCTTTCTGGTGCAATATATTACTGGGATTGTATTCTGTGGCTGTCACAATAGCTTTTGATTTCCTGTACCTGCTGTTTTGTTTTATCTCAGCATTCCTTTTTTTACTACTACTTAATTCTCCTTATCCTTCCTAAATAACTTTCAAGGGCATGGGACTGTTTGCCCCTTGGTTCCTCAGTTTTTTCTGGGAATCAGTAAGGCTGAGGATTGTGGTCAGTGGTTTGCAGATGGACCTGTGACCAGTGTCAGGGTGTTCACATCACTGCAACAGCTCCTGGCAGTTTTCAGCTGTACTATTTTACCTAAAGGCATGGTCTTTACCCTCACTGCATTATTTTGCTCCTGACACCTATTTTTCCTTGCCTATCAGCATTGTCAATGTCATCTTCCTCAGCAGTATTTACGGCAGCAGACTTTTGTCTCATCACTCTGATTATATTAGCTCTAGTGATTGTACTTTCACCTCATTACTGAAATAAAGTTAACATTAATGAGAGTCATGCAGCTAAACCTCTGCTCACCTCTCCGGAAATTTATTCTAATGATGAAAAGAAGATGCATGTGGATCTATCTGAAAGCAACTCAGCTTTTTCCCCCCCACCCCCCACCTAGCTACCTACCAAATTCAGTGTTTAATAAAGTCTTTTGTTATTAAGAGCTGATGATGCAAAAGAAGCCAAATACGGTATACAGTATTAACAAAGAAAAATGTGATTGGTTGAACACTGATTGATGTAGTGGTCTGGTACAAGAGTTCCTTTATGACCCAAATTTCTTTGTTCCTGCTGCTTCAGGAAAGGGTTTTCTCATATCTGACTCTCACAGTAAATTAGCCATAAAGCACTTGGAGGTCCTAAGAGGTGAGCTAGGAAAGTTCAAGATACTATCAAGGGTAACAGTAATTGCACCTCTCAACAAGTTGAAGCATTGAGAGGTAGAAATTGTCTATAGAAGCATAGCAAGGCTTTGAGCCTAAAGAAGAAATATAGTTTAGATAAGCAAAGTTCATGAAATAAATGTACATGCTGCATATGCCAAGCAAGGAGGCTCAAGAGATCTTTTACTGATCAGATTTTTGATTTACAGTAAGAGCAGTCCTTTTGCCACTGGTCACTGCTAGGGAAGCCATATGAGTAGAGAGTTTGTTTTGTTTTCCTTTGTTTGCTTGTTAATTAAGGTTAGAGAATAAGAAATCACTTTTTATTAAATCTTCTTACAAGCAGCTGCTGTGGTGTGGCTTTAGCTCTGTCTGAGGCCACTGCCTGCTCCAGAAACACAGGTTACCTAGAAGGATAGTAGTATAGACTGAAGAATGCAGCCTTGGAGTCAACCTAATTTTTTGATGTTTTCCTTAAATTTTACCTCTTCATGTATAAAAGTAGGCTGAGCCTGGTGTGGTGGAAGAGGTCCAGTATTATTCTCACTAAACATTTGCATATCTTTAGGAAAAAATAAAAGAAGGATGTTCACTCTATACAATATTGTGAGCAAGCAAACCTTTGTGTTCAAAAATACAAAGTTATGTCTGACTATAAAATACCACTGGCCTGTACAGTAAGTGTAATATTTTAAGTACTAAGTATTCTAAAATGCTGCCTTAGGCTTTCAAAGAAAAAAGTAATTCAAGAATTACCAAAGCATGGTTGACTCAGAAAAGGGAGTGAAATATTACTGTACTGATAATCATGCTTTGACCTATTTTGGATTCTGGGCTGTAAAAATATTTTCTTTCTTGTGAAGGCTTGTGATTTTGACTATGGAGTTTACAATGAAGAATATCTAGACTTGTCACCAAAAGAAAAGCTTTCTAAGAGGAAGGCTGTTTAAGTTAGCCTTTTCAAATGTCAAAATCCTAAATAAAATAGATTAAGTTGGATAAAGGTAACCCTTTACAAAGGTTGATGAAATAACATTATCGCCCTTTGGCAGAGAGAGAAATTGAAGCACAGTGTTTAGGAGACATCGGTCGTGTCAGACGGAGCAGCAGGAGTGGGCTGGGGCACTGCATCTGAAACTGGTCCCTGGATCACTGTCCTGCTCTGCCTTCTGGAGATTTCTACCTTCTCTTTCTGAGCTCGCTCTGTTGTGCCTGAAGATAGCACTGACTCATGTCTGGAGCCACAAACTGAGTGTGTCAGGTTGAAATGTGCCTTATGGAATAGTAGGATATATTATGTTTAGTTTGAGAGAATTTTACAAGACTCTATCCTAAAGCAGCTTTTCTCATAGATACAGATTAAATGAACAAGCAACCTGAATTAACTCATCTTCAGCTCATGTTTCATGGTCATTACCACTGCTGTTGCAACTTCCTTTTTCAAAAATAGTCCATCTTCTTTTTCCTTTATGTGCACATCTCTTCTTCTCCCACCTGCTTCCCAGCTTGGCTTTTCCTCATCTTGGTGCCCAGGAAATGCCAGTGTCTGGTTGAATGAGCTCTGCTATAAATCAAAGTGTCATCACTTAGCTGGTAGAAGTGATTTAATTAATGCATCATGCCTTCCCCAGAGTCTCTCCCCACCTGACTGCTAATCAACCTTCATCAGCAGGAGGAAAATGTGGCCCTTCTTACAACTGTGCAGGAGAGTCTGAAGGAAAGACAGTTAATTGCAGCTGCCGAGATCAGCCTTGTCACTTGTCTCTAGTCTGTTGTCTGCTTCTTGAAATACTGCTGTCCTGGTCCCTTACAAGCCATGCTTAACTCCACTCATACAGAAATGATCCAGTATCATCCCAGGGATCACTTTCTGTCAGAAATGTATTTGGCAGACGACATGTTTAAAAGCACCCTATTGTGCATGGCAGTACTGGAGCAACTTTTACAGCCTGAGTGCTTTTTTTGCTGGAAGGAGCAGTTTATGTGTGAACATTTTTGCATTTTCAAGGTGGTACTGTGCAGTTAGCACTGTGGATTCTGAGCCAAAAAAATTGTTGTGCCAGTATGGAATTACAGGACAGATGTTGTTAGCAAGTGGTCCCCTTTGTCATCTGCTGAATAAATACTTGATGATTTTAGCTCAGGTAGATGTGTACCAAAATAATAAGCTCTGTACAAGCCAGGGCACTTGTCCATTTCAGTTTGGTGCCTCCACTGTTCAGGGCAGGATCTGTGGCAATGGGAATCTCAAATTCCATCTGCTGGATAATATGGGCAGAAGAATTTAGGGAGTGTCTTATTTGTGACTATTCATAGTTGTATAGGCAATCAAGATAAATACGGGAAATAGCACTTGTGGGAAGCAGTGGTTTTTTCCTGGTAGCTGGAATAGGAAATGAGAGTCAAGATTCCTGCTTTCTAGGCTTGACCACATTCAGGTTGCCAAATGACCATGAGAAAGACACTTGACTAGTTTTTATGTGGGTTTGTCCCAAAAATAACGTTTGTTGGAGAAGGACATACTGCACTTAGGGAAGGACAGTCTCTTCTCCGTTCAAACAGCTGGTGCTAAAGAAGCAGATGGGCCAGGGCCACCTTCTGTGGAGAGCAAGGAGTCTCATCAGTGAGATGGACAGCAGGGCACCCAGAGGTGCTTTAAGTCCATAAGCCATTTGGCTGACAGAAATGCAATAATGATAATTTCAGCTCTAATACTGCAGGTACTGGGGAGTACCTCTCTGCTTGTGGAGGCCAAGATGGTGTCTCAGTGTGGGTTTTGGGCTCACCTTCAGAGGCCAGTGGGAGAAGGACTTGGCCCCCACTACCCCTCAGTGTGAGCTGAAAGCTGCCACAAGCTGTACAGGACGTGTGAGTTGGGCCACAGTGGGTCACTGCTGATATTCCACCACCTTCTGATGGTGCCCCATGGCCTGTATCAAGCACAGTCAGCCTTTAGACCTCCCTGGGAGGGCCCATCACAGACAGCCAGATGCACTGGTCTGGTCCTGGTCCTCAGCCCGCCCTGGCTGACAAATGGCAAAGATGAGTCAGCACCGAGCTCTGGGCAGTGGCACCAGTTCAGTCCCTGCTCTGTGTTGCACCAGTCGGGTGCCCTGAGCTGTGGCCTCAAGGTTGGGTGCTCTCAGTCTGACCAGGGTAATTACCATTATGGCTAAGCAGCTGTTTCCTTTGTATGTCCATAATTTTGAGGGTTTGTTACATGGACATAAAAGTCATCTCCAGGCAGAGATTTGGCAGACAAAACTCAGCCAGGGAGCTGTTTCATAATTTGTTAGTTTGTTTATTTTTGCATCTGTTAGGCAATTCTTTGGGTATTTTGTATACAAGGCTACAGAAGATACAGCTGCAATCATTTTCAATTGCTTACCATTAGGGTCTGCATTGATCTTGATTTTTCTATTGGTCACTTATGATTCAATTGAGGAAACAAAATTGTATTACTATATTAAAAGAAATAAAAGCATTTCCAGATACTTCACTGATTCCCTTGTTTCATAAGTGCATTGTTTTACTATTCCCACAAACTCTGCTGCTCTGATTACTTATTACTAGTTCTGTAGTTTTATTCTAGAGTAGTAGACAAAGACAGTGTTCACTGCATAGCTTTCCTGCTATTTTTATTCTTTCCCCAGCTTTTTTCTTTTGACAGAAGTTGAAAACTGGAACCAAGCTGCTTGAATTTCTATCTTTTTGGTGATTTAAATTGAGAAGAACTTTTAAAGTAGTGATATTACTGTAATTTTATCCCAATGCAACTTGTAATAGAGTTTGTGCCTATTGAGGAATTCTTTTTTAGGAAATGCTCTTGAATATAGCATCTTTAAATACGATCACTGAAGGGAACCGCATCCTCAGGCTTTCTAAAATTCCTCGACGTCCCTTATTTCTACTGTTTAAACCACCCCTGAGCAAATTTAAAAGCAAGATACACTGATACCCACAGCAGCCCATGCCAAATAAAACTGCCTTCCTTTGTAGGATTTTGCTGAGGGCACAAGACTGAAAAAGTGGCCTTGGTGTAAGGACTGTGCTGCAGTTGAGTGACTGGAGCAGTTCTTTAGCACATATTTGGATACTAGGGAATCCTGTAGCTGGCAAGATGCTGAGCTTATAAGTGCTACACCTGTGGTTTTTCTCCTCTTTTTTTTCCTTCTTAAGAAGCCTTGACACTACCTGATGATTTAAATCAGAGTTGTCACCTGGCCAATTTTCATCTTGTATTGAAAAGTATTGGAATGAATTCTTTCAGAGAGGGGATAGGAGCTGTGACTGTGTTTTCATTTCACACTTGTAGTTCATTTTAGCGCTCAAACGAGTGCTGTCTGTGACTGAGCAGGTCACAGAATTGCTGTACTGCCCTCTAAACCAGGAATGTCATCTTCTGTGAGTGTTGTGAGCTCAGGCAGTGCCCTAAGGAAGGGCTGTACTCTCTGTCTGTGTGTGAGGTGCTGAGGAGGGGCAAAGTCAGTAATTCCTGAACATCGTTACCTCACAGCCTTTGGACAGGGACAGCGTGACCTGCAGACAATGTGCCATGGAGAGCAGAGCCCCGTGCCCTGTCAGACCCCTTCAGCTGGTCTGCTCCTCCTCTGCTCACACCTCAGGAAAATTGGCTGTTGTGCAGGAGAGGAAAGCTTGTGTTCTCAGAACACACCAAAATTCTGTTACTGCTCTCATGACAAATGCAGTGTTAACCAGCCCTTAAGTTTGTAAGAACTTACTAATTCATTTAGTTTAAGTAAAAATATCTTGCCAAAGGCTTTCTCTCCTTTTCCCCAAGAAAAATTGCTTTTTGATGAAATGAAAAAGTAACTTTCAATTTAGGAGTGTTCATTTTTTTAGGGGGGGAAAAATGGTAGCCAGATATTTGATAGAATCACAGAGTATTCTGAGTTGGAAGGGACCCACAACAATCATCAAGCCCAACTCTTAAGTGAATGGCCCATACAGGCACCAAACCCCTGTCCCTGATGTCATTACAACCTTGCTCTAGCCAACAGAGCTAATCTCAGGGTCACCATTTTAATGTAATTAAAAACCTAAACCTTGAAAATATTTGGTATTTTATTTCTTAAAATTCTTGTGTGATACAATTTTTTTTCACTTAGTAAAAAACGAACAAAAAAATAAGACCCTTTCAACAAAAATAACTCAGATTGGTGGATAATGTGCCAGTGTTGGATTGGGAGCCTGGTGAGAAAGCTACCTTTATGTGGGGAGTGAAGGAGAAGAGGACTGTAATTTCTGAAGGTATCAGAAATGCAGGGGTTTTATTCTCTTCTGTGTTCTGCCTCTCATTCTCATTTTTGTGTGTGTATTAAGTGGCTCTTGCTGAGCTTGGTGTTGAGATGTCATTGTGATAAATCACCTTTTACTAGAGATTATATTTTTTCTTCAAATGAAGCTGCCAGCAAGACACATTTTAACAGTTGCAAGTGACTGCAATATTTTCTGGCACCTTTTCTCTTTATCTCCTCAAAATATTATACAATAAATTCTGACTAAATTCTGTTGATGAGCATGTTTTCTAATGGGAGGGAAAAAATAACAGAGGTGGCAATTAACAACTGTCAGCCCTAGTGAAGAATCTTTTTATGGGTATGAGAAGAGAATTTTCTCCCACATTGCTTATACTTGAGGAAACCCAGCACTTGTAGTATTGTCCAATGAAGCTCTCCAAGATCCCCATGGAACCATATGAAAGTTCCGAGTTGCCTGAGATCAAATTTCAGAATCATAGTGTGTCTGTAAAGAATATTCATCAGACGTTTTTATCTAGCCAAGTGAATCCATGCTGTCATGTTTAGACATCAGGTATCAAGGTCACACAGTGTCTTCACTTCAGAACTGCAGAACTTTTGTGTTATGCTGATGTCACTGTTCTTACCCCCTAAAAATTCAGAATGAATGTAGGAAATAGTAGATCATATTTGTAGCAAGAAAGGAATAAAATTATTTTGTTACAATAAAATTAATTTCTAGAACATTGTTATTTTTTCAGGGAGGCAAGATATTTGGAAAGTTGTCTTGAAAAATCTTATCAGAATCATCAAAAGATTACATTTGTTTTGGTTTTGTCAAATTGTTAATTGGTTTTGACATTTTTGAGGGAATAATGTTGGCAGTCCAAGTCACAAATAATAAGTTGTACACTCTTAAAGCCTTTTGGTGTGCTTGACAGTCACTTCAAAGGTTATAGTCTTATTCTTCAGGAAACAGCTGTTTGAATCCCAGCTGGAACCTCAAGGCTAATCAGAGAAACAGGAATTAGTTCCTCAGAGTTATGTAAAGTAAAACATCACCTCCTTCCAGAGGTGTCTGGGTTACTCCAGTGTGGGGTTAAGTTGCTCTGTTGGTGGAATAAATGGTGACACTGGTCAGAATACAAGCTGTCCAGGGTGACCCCAGCTGGTTGCTCTCTCTCAGGCCTTCTCTGCTTGGTAACCTGCTTTGGTTTCTTTGCTATAAAATTTCTGAATTCACTTCCATTTTTTTTCCCTCCAATTGTTACTTTCAAATGAATTCCACATCATTTTGCCCTTGAAGTCCATTTCTAACAGTGGTTGTGAGTGAAAGATACATGGTGTGATGTATTCCCATGTGAAAATGAATCCATTTCATAGTTGTCTTAATACGACATTCAATTCTTACTCCTTTTTAAGCTTTGCATTGCTGGTGGATACTCTTGGATTTTTTTTTTTTTCTCTTAAAACAGGTATGAGAAAACACCAACATTACAGTAGGCCCCATAGAAGCTTCTTCTCTGCATATGACCTGGCCAGACATTCTCTTCTGTTTTTCTAGCTGAAACTCTCATATTTGAAATATATATATATATATATATTTATTTTAGAAAAGAAGTGGAAAACAGGTTGGATTTGACAAAGCTAATTTCCAGGTGTTAAATGCCAAATTGAAAATGCCAGACTCCTTATTTTGTCAATAGCCTGTGAAGGTCAGACATATCCTAGACAAATAGTGACTATATGCCAGTGTCTTGGATAACTCCTCAGGCAGTTGTAGCAAAGATAACAGATAGGCACATTAAATTGTCCCACCACAATGAGGAGTGCAGCTTGGTCATGGAGGACAGCCCCATTCCTCTGTGGTTACTTGATAAACACTTTTAATTATCAGTATTGTCATTTGCATAATGGAATTGTACAGCTGGCCACACGCAGCGAATGGAGTTGCCACATGGTCTCCCAGTATTCAGGCACGGGCAGAATTCCTGGAAGAATGCTGGCTCTGTTGGAGGTGAGCAATGGCCCAGCACAAATGTAGGGGCTGCCTGCGTGGGAGGAAGGGTTAACTGGGCCAGACTGGGAGCTCCTTGGTAGCCCTTGGGCAGCAATTTGCTGGCCTGTATCAAGAGGCACTTGCTGTTGGTTGCAAGAAGCTACTTTAGGGAAAAGTCTTTTTTTTCTTTGCCACGGTTCAAGCTGTAGTTCTGGGGAACAGCTTTTTGACAGAGATCCAAGAAGCTAATGCAATGGTCAGCTGTGCTTTAATATCCCGTGGTTTTGGCTTTGGCTCCAGCTGGAGTGTAGCAGAGCTGAGCAGATCCTGCATTTCAGTCTCTCCTGCAGCAGTGCTGAAATCAGAGCAGGCTGTGGGCAGAGATGGATGGCTGCCTTACCTTCAAGGCTCCAACACAGCTGCGTGGATCAGCAGATGGCACAGTGCTGCCAGCCATGGGCCACAGACAATAGGAACTGCTCCTCTTCCCTCACTGTTCCAGATGGGAGGCCTCTGAAGGGAAAATGGAATATGCTTGTTTTGCAGTGGTCTTTCCAGCTCTGCCTTCCCTGCACTTGTTTTGCTCTTCCCTTCTGGGAGACACTCCTGCTGTGACACATGATTGAAGGTGAGCACAGCCAGCCTTAGTGTGTTGTTTTATCATTCACTCTGACCTTGTGATGTATACAACCCTACTCTTTAAGCTATCATCAATGTCAAATGTAGAATGAGGTTTAATAAATACCATGATTTCTGACACTTCATGGAGTTACAAGTGAAGCTTTTGGGCTAGAGAGCCACAATCAGTGGATGACATTCAGAGAGAAGGAATGCATCAGAAATAATCTGCTCCATCTGGGGCAGTCAGAGCTTGGCTGCCAGTGCAGTGAGTAAACAGGATTGCATCTTTGAGAATGACACAGTATTTGGAATAAATAAGTTTTAATTTTATCCCATTTCTGAGGCAGTTAACACTGTCCATCACAAAAGCTACCTTAGGTGCTGCTCCTCTGTGTGAGTGGGTGGTTATAGACCACCTATACACGGAGAAGCATTGGCAGCTTAGGACGATGGAGCTTAAGAGCAATAAATTGATTTTTGGCTACAAAAATTAACCTTTTACTTGTGTCTTCATGGTATCAGAGGTTTCCCAATGGGAATCCTTTACTTAGTGATGTGATAAGGAGAAGGGAAGTACTTTGTGTCAACTTGTGCTGACCTCTGCCATCAGCAGCCCCAGAATGATCAGTGACACACGTTGGTGACGCCCTGCTAGTAAGTGCTGTGCTAGAAACAGAATGAGTTGTCAGAGTACCTCCAGGTTCTGACTGAGGGCTTACAGATAACAATCATGAATTCTGAGGAAGGATTTGGGAAGTCTGTCAGCTCAACAACAAATCCCCGTCTCAAAGAGCTGCTATTTTCCAGATACAACATTTTTATAGGACTATCAGAGTATTTTACAGAAAGATTTTCCTCTCACACATGAAATATTAGGAATTGGTTTTGGTTTACATTTTTTCCCTGATTCCCAAGTGCTTACTAAACGAAACAAGCAGCAGAGGATGAATATTCTCATCAATCATATTTTGTTTGTATATGCTAGTCAAGACCTAAAAATCCTCTTTAGGAGGGAAAGGGGAAAAACTCTGGAGGCTTTTTTTAATCATAGTTCAAAAGTGGAGGCTTCCAACTGAAGCCCAAAGCCCCATAAAGTAATTTTGTTAACTGGCTGCATAGTGGCAGAAGCCCAAGAGAGACAGCTAGCTTGTTCCTTCCACGGACACAGTTCTGACTTGACAGCATGGGCTGACCCCTGGAACACTCAGTTCAGGGCTCCCTCACATGTTTTGGAGGGAATGTTCAGCAGCCTTGAGAGCTGTTTAGAGTTTTCATGTCACACAAGAAATTTCAAACATCCCATGTCTAACCACAACCCTGAAGACTCTCTGAGGAAAGAATGCTACAGCAGACCACTCAATATATTATTTTCCACAGAAAATTTCCTGCTACTCCTCCCTTTCCTAGATAAAGCTTCCAGTATATCAGGGTTTTCTTTTTCTTAAATGATTGCCAAGTTTAACCAAAAGTATTTTTTTGTGAGCACATCTTTAGACGACCTCTTGGAACCAGAACCTCCACAAATACCGAGGAGGCCTCCATGATATGAATTTACACATAGTCTGGAATATCCACTGTTTTGACACAAAGATAACACCTATATGGTAGCATTTAGAACAGGAGGTTAATCATGTGGTTTCATCACAAATTGTAGCATTAGGGAAAATAGTTGTTAAAAAATGGCTGCACTTTGCAATGAAACAAAAACAATAATTGAGTATTCCAGGGTTTGCTGTTGAGGCTGACATCCTAAATTTATTAATGACCTGGAAAAAATGGACCATAAGCTTTCAAAATTTGTGGATAAAAGCTATGGAGCTTGTAATGTCTGTGCAAAGATAAGTAAATCACTGAGACAATCATTATTACAGTAGATGAATTTTCAGTTGGCTACGTGTCAAGTGCTATGTGCAGGCCAAAATAAGCCATTTTCTTGATAACATGCTGGTGGACTTCAAGCTTCCCATCTCCTCTAAGGAAATATTGAACAGTCTGTGTGAATATTTAATTCAAAAAATGTCCTCCCAATGAGCAGAAGCTGTAGCAGAACAGCTGGGACATCTTGTAACATTGTACCTGGACTGGGGGGAAAAAGAACAGGTGTACTGCCACACCAAATGTTTATTTTAATATTCTGTGACCAAGATTTCCCATAAGCCTGGCATTTATTTCTTATTCAACCCGTATATTACAGTACTATTTCTCTCCCTACTCTCTCTTTTATACTACCAGAGCTTTGGGCACCTGTGTATCCATAAATGCTGCAGAAATTTAAGTTGCAAATGGGCAAAGGTATGTATCACAGCAAATGGAGGTTTGACATGTGCATTTGTGGGCTTCAGTTCCTGCCCTGTGCATAAAAAGCAGCTGTTTTCCTTCCAACAGGGCAAGGCTCTTCCTCATTAGGTTGATCTCCCAGCTCAAGGTCTTTTCCTCATATTCAGTACGTTTTATATTATGCCTTGGCCACTGATCATCACCTTTATAGGACCACAGCATCTTGCTGTCCCAGTGACATAGGGCCATTCTGTAATTATATAGGAAACCAAACTTTCCCAGAAGCTGGGGAAAACCAGATTTATTCCTGCTGAGATGATGATTTTGAACTTTCAGGTTTTTTATAACACAGTAAAAAAATGGTTTACATTGCTCAATTTGTCATCAGTTGCTCATCTACACTTGCTTTTCTCTTTCCCTTACATACTGCAGAAACAATGGAATTTTAGCCTTTTAGGGATGTGAGAGTTGCATAAGAGACAACTCAAAATCAGTTAACACTTCATTAAATACAATCCAGCATCATAGTAGAGTTTCCACAGACAGTTTGCGTAAATCTTCTGGGAACACAGAAGTGTCCTTTGATTTTTGCTGTAGTGTTATTCTTTGATTACTTTATCACAGATGATGAAACACGTTTTGAAAATGTGTTTGTGTACCAATATCACAAATAACTGAGGCTTCATAACTAGTGTTCTACTCAAAATTCAAAACACAGAAGTCTGTGGCTTCCTCATTTCCTTTACTTTGTGCATCCTGGCTTAAAGCAGTCTGGCTTTTTGGCAGTATCTCAGGTAAGCAGCAGCACTGCCTCAGTAGGTGTACTAAAGTTGCAAGCATGGGAAGGGCTCAGATCACCAAAAACCCATGATCTGTGCCGTCTAGAGAAGCAAACCCTCTGAAATCATTCTAGGCCTTGCTAGCATATTTAGTCTAATCAAAGGAGAGAAGAAATGCAAGTTTTCCTATAGTCACTTTGAAAACCATCTATAATATCCAAAAGGTCACAAAAGGAGCCTGAGAAAAGTGATTGGCATGTGACTAAAGACATTATTGTATCCATTGGGGAGTAGATGGTGGAAAGAAAAGTAAAGGACATGGGTACTGTTGGATGTTATCTTTGCAAAACACAACAGAGGGGACACCAGAATATCAGGAAGGAGTCTGAAACCAGAGCAGCCGTCCTTATTTCTAAACTGGCCTTGCAATAAGGATGTCTGTATAGTCCTATAACTTCAGACTCATTATTTGTTACAAACCCATACCTTAGCACTTAGAAAGAAATCTTCAATCAATCCATTTCAGAAATATTTATAAAACTGCATGCAAGACACTATTAAAACCTGCCAATGTTGCCCAAGTGCACCAGACAATATCCCTTTAAAGCACTGAGGTAGCTAATGGTGGCTTAACACAATGTGTAACAGCAAGGGTGAGGCATTCCTAAGGCAAAGACTGCTTTAAAATACGTTACTAAAAACTGAGCTTGCTTTGCATTGCTCACAATTTGACTATTGATTTGCAGAACCCAGAAATATAATATAAAATAGGATTAATTTTAATTTCAATTTCTGTAAATAGGCTAAATTTAGGAAAGTAATTGAAGGACTTGGCTTGAAGTTTAATAGCTGCTTATCACCAGCCAGATGTGGTTTAGGGATCTGCAGATCTGCAGCTATAGGTTTAGCTACATGCTTACTAATTTTGGGAAAGATCCCAAATGAGTTCATAGCTGTAGGAGTTCCTGCTCAGGCCATGCCTGATGGCAGAGGTTCATCCCGAAGTTTCCTACCAGCTGGCAGCCTGAAGCTGAAGCAGCTCCTCTGTGAGCAGCCATCTGACAGCAGCCAGAAAGGAGGGCATGAGATCTGCTCTCATTATCAATTAGCACTTGGGATACTTGGGGCATCATTCCCTGCAAACAGCTGGAATGTCTCCTAGTGAAGGAGTCTTCCTAGAAATCCCTGTTCAGCCACTGTGGATGAAATGATACTGTGATAAGTGTGTTTATCATGAACCTGAGGCTCAGCTTCCTCAGCAATCTCCCCCTCCCCTGTTCACTCAGCAGCAAGCACATCATTTCCCTATAGGAATCTTACTACAGTTAATCCAGTGTCCTGGGTTATTTTGTGCTGCTCAACTTGAAGTGCTCTTAGCTTTACTGAACGTGTCTGTACTGTTTTAAGTGTCTGCTAAATTCCAAAAGCTGTTGTGCTGTGCCTGCTGCAAATGCTTGGATATGATCCAAGTCCTAGTCTGGCATTTAAAAGGGATTTTCCAGGATGTTACAATTCACCCAGCCCTGTAACTGTGCCAATCCAAAAGCTTTGCTGCCTTCAAAGACACACTCCTGCATGCAGTAAAAGCATGTTCTAAGGCACACAAAGCATTAAAAAGACCAGCTCAACCAGTGGCTTTATTGGCATAGACATTGAGCTCTCCAGAGCTGCTTTCTCTAAGCCACTCTCAGGCTGTGAGAGCTGTTCAAAGCTCCCATGCTGCTGTGTGTATGGAAGTTTCTGTGACAGAGCACATCTTTGAGTCTGTTCCTGCATGCATGTGCTTGCCTAGAGAATTCCACACAAAGGAGGAATGCCCACTTCCTTTTTCTCTAGTAGATCACATCATCCAAACCCAAATATACAGATCCTCTCTACAGTCTCAATGCTTCCATGGAGGAGAGGGGCAAGAAAATGTGTGGGTGCAGCTCTTTGAGCAAACTGTGGATCTGTTTATTCTGAAAATGGAAAAATCCATAGCAGCAGTGACATGACACTGTTAGAAACTAAATTACTAAATGTTTAAAAGACATGGTGAGTGGGAGATAATATATTTAGCAATAATTTAAGTAGTGGTGCCTTGGACTGAGTGCTCTACTGTGTCTAATATAAACTGAACTGTAATGAACAAATTGACCTTATCTCTGCATATAGTACAAAACAGTCAAAAGTGAAGTAAAATATCTACTGCTGAAAAGCCAAAAAACCCAAACAAGAATAATACTTCAAAATACATTTATGATTTAAACAGTGCTGTTGAAGCCACTGAAAATTTAATTTTATTCAAATGAAGTTGTCTTGTACTGATTCTCCAGATCCCAAAGCTGCCCTTTGTTATGAACCTAAATTACAAGTTTTAAGCAAATACTAGTTACTGCAACCAAATCTAGGGTGAGTGGCTGAAATATAACTGTCTGATACTAAAAGATCAGATAAAGATACTTAAAGGAATATACCAGACTCAAATTATCATGGAATGGTTTGGGATGGAAGGGAGCTTAAAGCTCATCTCATTCCACCCCCAGCCATGGACAGGGACACCTTCCACTCTCCCATGTTGCTCCAAGCCCCATCCAAATTGGCCTTGGGCATTTCCAGGGATGGGGAAACCACAGCTTCTCTGGACAACCTGTGCCAGGGCCTTATCACCCCCACAGAGAGCAATTTCTTCTCAATATCCCATCTGAACTACCCTCTGACAGCTTAAAGCCAATCCCATTGTCCTGACACTGCTTGCCTTTGCAAAGTCCCTCTTTAACCTTTCTCTCTGGTGAATTCTGGTGAGCCTGAATGTTTTAAACGTGTTTATAGCGCTCAGGGTGATGGCCAGGAGTGAGTTTTCTTGGCTGGCTGAGCCGTTGCCTAAGCTGAAGGGTCAGATCCCAGGTTGTTCCAGAATGCTGGAGGAGGCTGCAGAGACTGGAGCTCCTGCTCTGTTTGTATGGCACAGCCCTGGCTCACAGGAAGATGCATCTCATCTCCAGGCTCATTTGCCCTGGCCTTGCTGGTTTTCTACTGTTAAGCTACAAGTGTTCTGTGTCCCAATACCAGCAGCATGGACAGCAGCGGTTTGCCAGGACAGATGAGCTGGTTCTGTAGGATATAATTAAAGTGCTGACAAGCTCAGACCTAAGACACATAATAAATTAGTTATAGACCTGAGTAAGAAGGATGAACTCTGCCGCAAAGGCAATTAAACAGAATTTCAGCCTTGGGACTACTTCCACATGTTCTTGTGTGTTGGGAAATCACATACAAATTTTATGTGTCTTTAGCAAAATGGAGAAATTATTAACATAATTTTAACATAAACAGACATAAATTTTTAAGTCTGAGTGAAATCTAAGAGGATTGTTGCAGTAGCACCTGGTTTTGATGGTGTTGTCATCCCTCTGGCTTTAGAAGCAAAGCAGCAAGTATGGAAATGCTCTTAATCTGCTCTTTTATAGAACAACTGGACTTTTAATTACCGAACTGATATTTAAACCACTCAGCAATCTGCTATTAAAAACCTACCTGACCTGGGTTTCACAAGATTGCTTCTTCAGAGGTGATGAACGTGTTGGCTGTATTCAAGTGGTTTTCAAGTCTTGCAATCACCACAGGAGCTATTTTAAATGCTGTATTTGCCAGTTTTTCCATTTTGTCATTTGCTCTTGTAATTTTTTTTTTCTGAGTTTTTCATGTCTTCTGGCCACATTCAGCTTGTATTTAGCATACCCATTTGTTTATGTTGGAGGATAAATTTACTCATACGAACCAGACAAATTACTGGATTTTTATATCTTCTGTTTTAAAATCCATTTCATGAGAGGTGGAAAAGGCTGGGCAGGGTCCTAGAGGAGCTGCTGACCCTTAAAGAATAGTTATCATTTCACTAGCAATAATTCGCCACTTGTCTTCTGAAAGGAATTGCCTACTGTGCTTCAAATAACGAGGAACATTGTTATATTTGCTTTCATACGGGCTACTGAACAGCTAAGATACCAAATTTTTTTTATTGTTATTATACAAGGACTAGAGCTATTTTCCCTATTGGCTTGCACTGCAATTCAGCTTGGTTCTTAGTGTTAGAGTAAAGAAGCTATGTAAATTTTAGACCTAAATGAACAAAAATAGAAGGTGTGTCAAGAATAGGAGTATTTCATGTTTGATAGTGTCACTGAAATGCACCAATGTCTAGGGGAAAGAAGGTGATGATGGAACAGCCTTGCTGTGAACACTATCCATGGGCAGAATCTTAACCAGGCTTCTAGGGCAAGCGGCTACTGAAAATTAAATGTACCAATGGATCTTCAGTGTCAGAGCAGATGGGGCTTCAGCTTCTCAAATCTCAGCCACATAATTTACAAGCCAAGCAAAAGTGCAAGTGGCAGAAGAAGATTCAAGGTGGAGAAAGACAATATCAAACAGAAAGCACTTATTTGTAAACCTGAGCAGTGCACAATTTGACTGAGGAAAAACAATGATGTAATCAAAATTAAATGGAGTCCAGAGCATTATTAGGATTAACATCTCCACTGATTAAATGAGTTGCTGACAGCAGCAGTAGTGTTGCTGGGCTATCAGTCTTGTGCTCTTGTTTGACGTTTCAAAAGAAAATGATGGATGTCACCAAGATTTTTGACTTCATTTGTATGATGTAAGAGATTTTGTTTGATGGATTTCAGATCTGGTGGATCCTTCTAGTTTAGTAGGATCCTGAGCACATCAAAATATTTACCTCTTCATTGAAGGCAAGTTTAATTTGTTTCTTCTACTGTGTTTCCAAAAGCAAGGGCTTGTTTACTCGCACTTTGAACTAAATTAACAAAAATCTATTTTGATTTCTTCTGACAATTATTTCAATGCAAGGCTGCACATACATATCTTCTTTGACCATAGTATCTTACAACAGATTTGATCCTAGCTAGTGTGTACATGAGAGCTTTAATTGCCATCCTCCACGGCATTTTTGCAATGCTCCATATTTTCCATGCATTTTGAAGGCAGTGCAGCTGGACACTTGGCTGTAGCTTGCCTTTCAGGAAGTCATCTTCTGCTCTGTGCCTGGCACAACCATCCGTCTTCTGGTGCCAGAGTGGAGGCAGGAGCCACACGACTGCGTCCTGGCACGGGGCACAGATTGTCACTGACCTCTTGTGGAATCCAGTAATTGCTATGGACCCAGGCCAGTCAGACAAGGGCGTGCTCCATCCCCTTTGGCCCTGGCTCTCCTAAGCCATTCTAAAACCCCTTGGAATGAAAATATTCAGCTAAAAATGAAGATAGGTAGGGCTGCCTCTAATCTAGCCTGGCTTCCCACTCTTACAGTACGGTAAGTGCCTTCTGAGCCTTAACAATCAGAAGAAATTATTTACTGAAGTTGATGCTGACAGCCATAGCTCAGTTTGGGAGTGCCTGAGTATCCTTAGGGAAGTCTGGTGCAGGATACCTGCCTAGCTGCTGGGAAATGACAGTATCCACACAGACATCAGCATGCTGCAGAAAGTCTCTGGGTAATGCTTCCTACTGGCTTTCCATAATATATCAATGCCGCTTCGATTCTGTGCTGCAGGATGATGAGAGCCTTGTCCTAATTGCTGCTGCTTTTCCTGGATCAGGTGGAGGCTCTGGTCACAGGGTTCCTGAGGAGTATGAAAATGGGTTTCTACATGAGCCAAGTCCTTATATGGGCAGGTTACAGTGCATGGAAATCTCACTTGTCTAACCAAAGTTAGAAGTGCGCTAAACAGGTAGAAATCACAGCATTGTGTATGAATATTCCCCAAAGATTAAGGCAGTTTTGGAGTTAGATCCTGTGCTCCACTGACCACTGAAGCACTGGGTCACTGCTTTCTCCCTCTTGTAATATCCACAGCATTCTTACTCATGCCTGTTTCTCCTGCTCTTCCATTCTTGCCCATTAGTGTCCCATCTTTAAAATCTGCCTTCCCAGAGAAGACTGTCTGGCTGAGGCAGTCAGAGGACTCAGTCCCTCCTGCCCTCAGTCTCCCCTTTTCCTATTAAGTACCTGTCACAGAAGTATTCCTTCTGAGGTGTGCTCTGTGTGAGGCTCCTGCAGCCCGCAACCCTGTCAGCAAAGCAGGATGTGCAGCAGCCAGGTGACACGTGTACAGTGCCTCTTGTTCCCAAGGCTGAGGAGCTGGTGTGTCGTACCTATTGCTTTCAACTGCTTTGCCTTGCTGAAGCTACAAGCTGCTCTTTTGTCCAGAGACCTCAAAAGCCAGGCGGGAAGCAAAAATGCATTTCCAAAGATAGGAGCATGGCATCACTAGAGGGTGTTCCATGCCTCGTCCCAGCCACAGCCAACAGCGATCCAGGGTCAGTGGAGGGGCAGCCCAGTGGGGTCCCTCACTTCTGTTCTGCTCCCTGGGCTTTGTCTGCATGGAGGTTTTCTATGGAGAGGACGGATTGATAAGGGTGCAGATTTTCCTTATAAATTACTCATATTGTGTCCAGTCTACACTGCAAATATAACTATGTTACAGACTGTTTCTGTTTCTCTTCAGAAACAGTTGTGGGTGTAATTTTTCAGTATTATACCAATGGAAATGGATCTGTGTCCATGTACACGTGTAGGAGGGCAGGAGTGTGACCATTTTAACTGGACTAGAATAAATAAAGCAATATAATATTTGGTCTGTACAAAAGATGACATGGAATAAAAGCAGCCAGGTCAGCATTTACTTAGTTTACTAAAACTGAAAAGAGTGGAATTCATAAGTTGAGAAGAACCCTTTCTGATTCCAGCTTTCAGTGAAAGCAGTCACGACAAAGGCGCTGCAACCTGAGCACAGAGGTCTTGAGCACTGTGGCAAAGAGCACAACAAAATGTTCGAAGTGGAACACTTAAAAAAAGCCCAACCAAAAATAGATCCCAGTAATGCAGCAAGAGAGAAAGGGGAGGGTGAAGACAGCTTCATTTTACAAATGTCTTTGTTGAGACAGTAACTGGATACAGAAATCCAAGTCACAGTGGGATTCCAAGAGTGCACATCTGCCTCCCAGCCCTCGTGTTTCCCAGACCAGCAGCATTTAGGTTATATCTTTAGAAAGCGCTTATATGGTTCTGCCTGTGAAAGCAGATTTTAAGGTTCATTTTTGGATGCCCTGAAGGAAATGAATGTCTGTTTGCTGATATTGAGCAGACTATGCTCCAGCGTGGACCTATTTCCACACGTTATGGTTCTAAAAGAAAAACACTAAATTAACTTTTATCACATAACTTTAGTAATACCTGCTCTAAAAAGAGCCAGAGTCCAGCACTGGCTCCAGTGAGACGGCCAGGTGGGGTCACTGCCTGTGACAGCAGCTACTCACTGAAAGACTAGCAAAAATAGAGACTCTTCAGCAGAAATTCATGAGACAACCTACTTTATGTGTCCCGCAGAGGCCCAGTGAAAACTTACCCCTCAGCTGGTGTTAGATGGGAATCTGATACTTGAGAAACCTGCCTCTGGGAAACCATTAATGCTGCTGACCTGGGCTCTCCAGAATTTCTTCACTGTAAATCCCACGAAGTCTAATTCTTTCATACCGTGTAACCCTATGTTATCATGCTAAGGTTTCTCTGAAGTACAAGTTTGCTTTAAAAAAAAAATAGCCAAAAAGGAAGGCATTTCCCCAACGGTTATATGTGGAGATCTATGTCAAATAAGTTGCAGCAGGCAAACATTTTCATGAGAGGTTTGGTTCTCACATGAAGCCTCATCACAACTGTATTTCCTTTCCTTCTGTTCTGTCTTTTCCACCTTTACATAATGGTCAGAGGACTGTATGGAAGGAACCCAGAGAACTTTCCCATCCTGTTCATTGACTCCATATCCGTGTGTACCTTCCTTCGTGGACCCTCATGTTCCTTGGGGCTTCTCTGTAGCATCTCCTATCCACAAACAGGGGCCACCTCCAGCTTTGCACAGATTTTCCAGTCTTGGGATCCCCTGCTTTTGCATCATCTGTTATGCTGTTCTCCAGATCATACAGTTCAACTCCATTTATTTCTAGAGCCACAGCAAGCCTAGGCAAAGGCAAAGGCTAGAGCTCTGTGGCACTTCTTGGCAGGAAACTCTTTGCATAAAGCCCATTAGGGCAACACCAGCTGAGCTTCCCCCTTAACAACTTGCAGAAGAAGATTGAAATAAATTGTACTTGTGGTTAGTTGTTTTTTTTTTAAAAAAACACATATTTTGAGAGTAAAGTTTAGTGCCTGCACACACATGCTCACTACTGAATTATTTTAAAATAGGAACAGAAAAAACTCAGATGAAAATTGAGGTCAAAGAGATCCTAAAGGAGGGATAGATATCTTTCTGTTCTTTTTGACTTTGAATTCAAGGAAGAGCAGGCAATACCCAGACTCAGAAAAATGAGTGTTGTTTTCTAACCCAGTGTTAAAGGTCTGAGGTCTAAAACTGATTCTGGGAGAATTTAAATGTGCAAAGGGGAGCAAAGAGCTCAAGATTTCTTTTCAAGTCGGTAGGATCTGAGTTCTTTCCGTTCTTACTTGTGCCTCTGAAAGTCTCCTTCTCCATGTTTTTTACAGGAGTAAAATTCTAGGAAAAGCTTGGAGGACTTGCAGGGATTATTAGACATGGATGCTTCTGGAACAGCAGTGGCACAACACGTTCTATCACATATCTGTGCTTATCCCCAGGTTAAGAGAAATATGTGTAAGTGTGAAACCTGAGGGGCAGGTGTATCCTACATTCAGAGGCATTTTCTCTTTAATGAGATTTTTTAAAAAAATCTTGTTACATGCTTTCCCACTTTATGGATATGGGAAGTCATGGATAAAATTTGGTGGTTCCTAGGAAGATGTTTTGGATATAAAGATAGCTAAGTCATTTGCACACGCCAGAACTCAGACACATTCTGTATCTGCTTTGTGCCTGGGGAAGTGTTGTGTTTCTCAGATTCCATGTGTCAGTGGTGAGATTTCTTCCTTCTCTAACAATTTAATATTACAGGTGAGTGTATTCAGAGCCAGGATTTCCTGCAAGTTGTCTGTGTAGTTTTGTGCACGTGAATGGGGACAACACCACAATAAGACCCTGCAAGGCATTTGAAACAAAGGCCTTGTGTAAATGACTGTATAAAACAGCACATCCCAATAGAACAAAACAAACAAACAAAACCAACAACAAAACAAACAAACAAAGCACAAAACAACAACAACAACAAAAAACCAAACAAAAAACAACCCAGAGTATGACATGATCTGGTGGAGTGGCAAAGGTTCTGGAGAAGTTAAGTGCTACCCTGCTTAGATGGTGGAAGGCCATGTCCAGGGAATATGTAATAACTGACATAGCAACAAGCAGTTTGGGATAATAAACATGTCCTTCTGTCCAGACACTTCACACACACAGGGCACCAAAAGGGTTAAAGATAGTTGTTCTCAGCAGTGTTTGGCCTGGCTGAGGGTTAGAGCTTATTTTAGCTGTTCTTCCTAAACATAGCAAAGGTCATGAGGGACCAGGCTTTGTTGCTGAGTCTTATTGGCCTTGTTCCTTGTAGGGGTTTTGCAGGAGGACAGGATTGTCTCACTTACAAGGATAATAGATGACAAGCCCGGTGCTGATTAACCTCATTTTAATTGATAATTAATTTTAAACCCTATTTACTTTCCCTGGAACAGCTGAGACTTCAAGGGAATCACGACAGAGGTGAACAAGAACTGAAATCTCCCCCAAGGAAATGATATAGGCAGGAAGGAGAAAAGACAAAACTAGATGTGTATTCAGATTGTCAGTTTAGATCTTCATTAAATTTATTGCTTCTGCAAATGGAGGCCTCTCACCTTGTGTTTGCTATTGCACTTGCTTCTTCTGCAAAGGCACCAGTCTAGTAGTGCAAAGACCTCTACACCAAAATCTGGGTCCTGCTTGCCAGTTAGCCTTCTTTTTGCTTTATTGGATCTCCTTTTGCCTCATTTCTGAGCTTGCTGGCCATGTGAGAGCATGATTTCCTATTGTACTTTAAGTATATGTGATGCTCCATAGTTTTTCAGTAGTGAAAGCTTGAGAATGTGTGCAAAAGGTCATTTTTATTCACAACCCAACTGCTTATACATTCTGCACTTCATTCTGCAAATCAGAGCCTTTGGGGATTAACAGCTGTATAAAGTTTTCTAGCAGCACATTCCTGCAGAAGCATTCCTTATCATAGTTAAAATCTGAAAGCCACAGTGTCTGCAGTCTGCCCTTCACAGCACTGCCTGGAGAGGGCTCACAAATCATTCTACAAATATTAAGGAGTTAAGTCTTTAAACACCTTTGAGATGTGTGTCATCCTTATGGCATAGAGTGATAAAATGGAAGTCTGAGTAATTTATTCAGGGTCACATAACATCTATGGCAGAGGCAGCAACTCCTCCTGGCACTCAGATCTGCTCTGAACTTATTTCCAAGACAATGTTCCAACATGAGCTGCATTCTGAATTACATTTTATATCAAGATGCAGTTCATCCCTCTGTAGCAGTTATGGCATTGCAGAATCTCTACTCAGGGGAATTACCAACACCATTTACTTGGTTATGTTTGTAGCCTATTCAGTACCTTCATCCTCCATCGTAGAGCTGTTTAAAATAATGCAGATAATTTAGTCTGAATTTACATAATCTCACTTGATAGGTATAATCAAGGTCTATTCTCACAGTAACATTCTGAGGTATTCACACACCCTGAATATGAAATGCCACCTGTGACATCTCCCTTTACTGTGAAGTGCAACTCTCTGCTGAGCAGAGTACTTCTCATTCAGGTGACATGAAAACCCACCACTCTTCTGAGTTCTGACCTGAGTTCCCAGAGTGACTGAGGTCTTAGACTGGACAGTTCTAGATGATGTGTTCAAACCCCAACTTCGTGAGTCCTTTGTATCTGTTGTCATACCACATAAAATGGGGATATTTTCCTGCTGTCAGCTCTTACACTAAAGCTCAGTGTCTGTTGGTAGAGGAAGCTGGGATACATGCACAGAAAGAATGTGGAAATTCTATTAATGAGGGCAATTTAGTTTTAATAGCTGCTATGTGAGTGCTGGATCTGCTCAGGCAGATACAAGTTATTAAAGGTGATAGTACAATGATGATTAGACCAAGCCCCTGGCTACAATCTTTCCTGCATTTAAAGTCATTTCAAGCATCAGGATCTCACTGTTACAACTGGCAGCACAGGTGGTTTACCTGCTTGCTTCCACACGTGTTGGATTTCCCCAAGCTACACTTTCCATGGGGGTTTTCATAACCTTTTCTCCCCTTCCTTTTCCCCCACCCCTTTGCACTGTAAGGAGAAAGACATTTCCCCTTTGATTTCTTCCTAAAGGCTGCAATGTATTTTTAGCTGCTCAGGATGTCTCCAAATAACGCAGTGACTCTGAACTTGCATTGTCAGCCTTCCCTGTAAAGCCCCTCCTGGGAGGTTTATGGCTCACTCTCCACAGCTTTGCTGATGCAGCGTGTAATGTTTATACCTGCAATCAAGCATTGGCTGAGCTGCAGCCCAGTGCTGGCAGCTCTTTCTCTCTCCCTCTGGCCCCCCCCCCCCCCCCCCCCTTCCCTTGCAACTCCCCTCTGGTGATACTGGACTGATAAAGTGAAAAAAAAAAAAAAGGCATTTCTCAATATCCAGAAAACCTTGTATGTGCTCTGCCCAGCGTGGATGAGATGGACTTGGGGGTCTATATTTCTTTTTCTAGATGATTTATAACACCCTCCTCCCCGGCACTGCTCTTTTCCAAGCCATTTAATGGGTTTTGAGATTTACCAGATAAGAGGTTCATCTACAGTTTAGAAACTGTTTTTCTTTTAAACAGAACACAAATGTTAGCTTCTTTTATTTTTGGGGGGGAGATACTTAACAGATCTTTTCCTCAAAGTATCTGATGGCCTGCGATTGCCTCAGAATGGCTCATCAGAATTTTTACCAACCCACAGAACTACTTTGTACTCAAAAGGCAAAAAGAAGCACCTTTGAAACAGGGGCCTAACCTAGATGGGAAAGTGAGGCTGATTCAACTGGAGCAGGATTCTAAAACAACTTACTTAAGCATTCACAATGCAGACAACTTTATTTCAATGTAAGAGGGTCTTACTCATGCTTAGCTTTAGTTTACTGTGTGTTCCCAGTCCATGTTAGCTAAACCAAAATAAACATATTTTACAGGCTTTTGCCAGCATTTGACAAAACGGGTTTGAAGTCAATCTTTACTTAAGTCAGTGCAGCTGTGGTTGAAAATAAGGGCCAAATGCATTCAGTTAATCATGGAGACAGTGCCAACAAAATGCATGAAAAAAGGCATCATGCACATTTTTCATGATTGATGTATCTGCAAGTTCTCAGTTACAGGCACAGAGATGCAAGTGGAGTTGAGTCTTGAATGCCATAGAACTATGGATGTCACTGTTGTGTGCATTTGTATTTATTTTAAGTCTCCCTGAATTGAAGAGCACTTTATATGTCACCGTTTACCTCTGTTCAGTCTAATGAAATTGTGGCTACCATGCAGCTGTACGTTTGGGAGTCTCCCTCCCTTTTTCTTTCTGGGATATAGTGTAGCATGTAAAAATCAGATTCTGCCAGCAGGTATACCTTGTGACATTTGAGTATAGGTTTTCACTTGAAAATGTACTTCAGGACTATTTAATTCTCTTTCAAGGTCTCAAGAACCTCATCTGACCACCCTGTGATCGCTCCCAGATCCCCTCTGGAAGTGCCTTTCTTGGTGCAACTCCCATCTATCAATGGAGTTCACTATGTGGTTAAAAGCTGCTCCAAACTGAGCTAATTTTGTTCATTTATCCTTGAGGATTCTTGCTTAATTAAAATGGGCCTGAGGGAAGTATGACTATCTTAATTTATCTTTTACCAGAGAAAATGTTTGAAGGCCATGATTTTATGCAGATCCAGACTTACTTATATTAACAGAACATACTTTTGGTTACCATACTCTTTTTTAGGCCGATATCTGGGACTCTTTTGCAGCTTCATTGAATTTACAAAGTAGCAGCAGAGGTACTGAATTGAAGAGGTATCCCTGGAAACACTGCAAACAGAAAAAGTAGTTAAGTGTATCTTTGTAATAAAACTCAATCAGGCTTCTGTTTTTATGCTTCCAAGTCAATATACCTGCTGTTTCTGGAGCTTAAATCAACTTACAAAGGAGGGTTTTGACCCTTATCCATTCATACCAATTTGTGCCTTATCTCTGACTTGGACTTCCACACTACAGTCAGCCTCCAGCTTCTTAAGTTTCCATTTATTATTTATTGCAGTAACTCAACTGGAAAATGGATTTAATCTGTGAATTCTTTAGTTTCTTGGCTTTAAATTCTGTCATTCAGCTGTTCCTAACTAGGATAGGTGGTTAAAAGGTTGCTACTTTGCAAGTGTGGCCTATGTCTTCCACATGCCTATTTTCTTTTATATTTTACCCTCCTTGAAAGTAGAACTATCAACAGCCATGTGAGATTTGGCCACCAAACCCCATCATCCACTTGGGATCTAAATAGGGCTCAGAATAATCTTTACCCAAGACAGAAAATATTATGATGTGGTTTCTTCAGTTAGAGTTTAGTATTGTGCTCTTTCCTAGCAGTGCTGGAGCAACTGTTCTTTGCTGGAGTTGCTTTGCAGCATGGTGAGTATTGTTCATCAATTGCTGTATTTTAAATATGTGAAGGACAGACATATGGTTTTAGTTCAGAAATGCTTGTTAAAACCTTCCTTCTCATCTAAGGTTAAATAGAGAGTTCAGCATATGCATGTCTTAGAACGAGCTCTAACAGCTGTGAAAATGAAATAAGTATTTCTCTAACAGACTTCTGGAGCAAAATTAGCTTTCTAAAGCACATAAATAAGCTGGTAGGTTGCTTTCTTACTGATCAGACTCAGAATAATGAATTAGTAAGTTATACTTCTGTGTTTGAACAGCAAGGCCTTGAAGAAGAAAGAACTTTTGTCTCCCCAAAATGTTACTTTCAGGTAAGAGAGAGCTGTCATAAGGCAACTTCTCTTTTGTTCACATTTTCAGACAATTACTTTATGGTTCTTTTTTCATTTGTCCCTATTCCATCTCTCAGTAATATGGCCTATTTATCTTGAGACATATTTTAATTACAGTAAGATTTGTGCCTAATGCTGTGTAGCTTTCTCAGAGTTGACAAATTTGGAGAGAAGTTTGAAGGTGGATCACATTGCAGGTCATCACGTCGAATTTGCCATTGGGGAATGAAGGGAATGTGCTGTCTAGGTAGAGCTTGTCTCAAATACTCTGTGGCTGCATCAGGAAGTTTTGAAAACCTTTCCAAGCAGCGACTGCACAGCCAGGGATGTTTGGTTGTGAGGAGCCGGGGTATGGGCAAAATGTCAAAGGTGTGGCTTGCTCTGCCCTCCTTGCCTTCAAGCACTGAAGCTTCATTATGTGACTCAGGAGCTACATGTATTGCTGTTCACATCAAAGTTGCTCACAAAAACCACACAGCGTTGACTCGAACTCCCAGTTGCTGGCAAACTCACCGTCAGCTTGTGTACGAGACTATTCCAAAGTGTACCTTCTTCTTTTTTGAGTTAGGAAGTGCTCTGCAAGAATCCAGAAATTTTGGTCAAAAACAACAAGAAGAAAAGATGCTGGCAAAGAGGGATCCTTTGAAACTCTGGCTTTGTAGAAATAAGGGTAGAAATGCCAGGTCTAGGAACCTAAATCAAATTTAATCCCATCCATGTGTCTGAGAGGACACACTTTGAAGTGCTGCATGGGAGAGTGTCCTACCACAAGCAGCTCTGTTTTTCCTTCCACCAGTCTTCAATCAGTTAACCCAGCAGAACCTGTGGCTCTCAAAGAAATTTAGCTTTTGTGTGTGGGTGCAAAAAGTAAAATGTTGGCAAATAGTGAGATAAGCTGTTGCCGTCCTGCCCCTATTTTGAAACTACATGGACATGATCAGTGCCTAGACCCAGTTCCTGCCCAGGATTTGGATGTAACAAAATACAGAGTGAAAAAACAAACTCCTCTTACAACACAGGTGCTTGTGGCACAATACCATGTGGTGATCTGGATTCCATGTATTCTGTCTGTGCAGACCGGATACCTTAAAGTGAAGGAAGAAATCCTTCAACTGTTGGCAGCAATCACAAAGCTGATTGATCTGGCAAGCTGCAGCCTCAGCAGAGACTGGCCACATCTCCACAAATCTCCTACTTCTTTGATTTCTTAAAAAAAAAAAAATCAAAAGTATGTGTATTTCTGGAGGGCTATTCAAGAGGCCATCAGGGAATCAAGTTAAATAATGTTTTTATTGTGTTTTCTTCTGTAGTTATATGAGTGTTTATGTGTGGGCTTGGCTAAGAGATGTGAGGTCAGATAATACACTCAAAGTACTGTAAATGCAAGGCTTTGTGTTGAAAAACATGACAGACTCCAGATTTTTCTCACTGTTTTTACAATTTACTCACAATCCCACCTGCAGTGTTTACAGGAACGAGTAGGCAAAGACATTGTCCTGAACAGAACCTGAAAAAACAAAATGCTTATCTCAAATTTTACATTTTAGACCCTGCCCTGACTCCACACACAGTGCATAAGCCTGCAAAACTGTATCGTAGGTGCCACATTTTGGATTTTGGTTCCCAAGACACTTTAAGACTGCAAGGACAAAGCCCATTAATCCAAATATAGCACAGTGTTACAACAAAACAGGGCTGAGCTGTAATCCTGAAGATTATAGTTTCAGGAGAAAGATTTAATGTCACCTCAGGGTGGTTGCTTTTTTTTTTCTTTTCCTGGTTCTGTTTTGTTTCCAGGCAAACTTCAAAGTGCCTCATTAGATGCCTTCAGAAGTCATGAACATAAAATGAATAAGAAGCGATTCAGGCAAATTGTTGACTCTGGAGAAGGGTTTTAAAAAACAACAACACAAAAGCAAAACCCCTAGGGATAGCTGTAATTGCATATCTGAAGAGTATTTCAGCGCTGGTCTGCCAGCCCCACTTAGCTCAGGCACCTTTTCTTCATCCTGAGGAGGGCTGATCCTTTTTGTCCTGGCTTCTCAAACATCAGACTAAATTTTCCTTGACTGTCTAAATTTCCCTTGACTGTGTCATAGCGATTGAACCTCACAGACTTCCTGTGGGGATTTCTTTTTGTTACAGTGTAGATTTGCTGAGGAGAGAGATCTGTTTTTTAAAGTGTGTAGCAATCCAGACAATTTGATAGCTGTGGAGGAAAAAGGTGTGTTTTTTTTTAAAAAAAATTGTATTTGTTACTTTAACAATGCTGGGATAGGGTGAAAGAAAGAAAAGGAACAGAAAAGAGATTCTCAGTGATGGATGCTTTCCATATTGTGAGGAGGTAAATCCTTAGGTCACGCTGGGCAGTGAGCATTGTCCTTTAGAGTCCGCGCTTTGGTGTATCAGATTCAGGCAGGCCAGCCCTCCTTGGCACACCCATTCCTTTGTAACCCGGAGCTGCCGCAGCGAGGCTCCGCTGCATGACCCTGCTGCTTGGGGCAAGTGCGGGCAGATGCTCGCTGAGTCAGCGGGGAAGGTCTGTCTGCCCTGCCAGCTGCCGGCTCCGGAGCATGGAGCAGGGAGGGGTTCCCAAGGCAGGCTCTGTGGGCCGTTCGCAGCACCTGAGTGCTGCTCCAGGGAACATCGGGGTGATGCTGAGCTCACTGGAGTGGGGATGGGAACACCAAGGTGGGATGTGCTTCATGGCTCTTACTGGCGTTTCCTGACTTGGTGTGTCTCTCCCAAAGGAGTGAGCAGGGGGGCGGGGTGGGACCTAAGAGGGCCGATGAGCTCCTTCCCCGGTCTGGGTCACACTGGCACCCACCTGCGCTTCTCCTTCCTGACCAGCCTAATACTTTGGTGAGAGTCCCCCGCTTTTCTTTTACATCTACTGCCTCTGAGTCTTTGAAACATAACAAGCACAAGAAAAGTAGGAAAGCTTAAATAGCTGTTGTAGTTGTGGGAGTTTTTCCTTTCTCCCCTCCTTGGTGCAGTGCCTTTGTCAGATATACGAGGACCATGTGAAACTTAACATTGTCTGAGGACAGAAGTTCTGCACATCACACAAGCTTTTTCTAAACTTCATTTTTTTAGTAGAAAAGAAATTGTGCTGTAGTCGTAATGGTCCATGAAAATAAAAGAATTCACGGTTAGTAGGAAGAGTTTGCTTAACTGATAAGGTTGCAAAAAGCCAGATGTGCTTTCAGGCTCGGACCCCTTGTTAGGTCACTCCCTCCAGCCCGTTGATTGTGGGTGAAGCTGGGAGTGCCACTACCAGCGACAGCCAGACGGTGCTGCTCTGGCCCTGGGATTATAGGGGAAAGTGCAGGAGAGAAACCAGTGGAAAACAGGCGCCAGGGAGAGAACCATTTGTTCCAAAACATTTGCTTTGTAACAGGGTCATCTATAAATTCTGGGATTTCCTGTTTGCTGAATGGCAGGCTTTCTCTTTTCAGGTTACAGACTGGAATAATTTTATTACAGCTCACTGTAAGCTTCTTTCCTTTCCAAGCCCAGATTTGCAGTCTTTGCACAGAAATTTCCCAGCTTTCTTGAGGTTTTAAGTTGTATCCTTCAGCATCATGCTCTAGAGTTGTGCTTTCATTTCCTTTGGGCTTTGGAAGTGGTGAGATCATAGTAGTTTTAGGGGAAAAGCATTAGACATATTAATGGGTTCTTTTCATGCTGATGTGTGTTTTCTCTGGATACGGGGAAAGTAAAACTTATATAAAGAAAACTGTGAAAAAACAGTAATTTTAACTACAAGGAGCTTGATCCTGCATCCTGTCCATCTTGTGAATTCATCGACTTGACTGGGAGTTGTCAGTGTTCAGGAAATGCACGGTTTGGGCCACAGCTGCTCAGTGTGTTGCTTGGCTTTTTTAACATTTTTTTTCAGAAAACACCGGTTAATGAGTTGTCTTTGTCAAGAATGTGGTTAGGAGTCACTGTCAGGGTAGTCCCTCAGGTCAGACCCTTCTTGCTAAAACAAGAGGGACCTGTCCCAGAATATTACCTGATAATGATGTAGCCTCCTGCTGGGAGAAGTCACCTGTGCTGGTAAAGATCTCGGTCAGGTCGCAGGTCTGAAACAGCCAGTGACAATTTTCCACCCGAATGCCTTGGCTACCTGGGTATCTTAGTTCCTTTCTGTGTCACAGAAAGGGTGGGAAACAATCAAAAATTGGATCCTTTGAGAGCTGATGGTAAATGAGGAGAGAGAGAGAAAGGTAATTGCAAGTTTTGTGAGCTAAGGGAAGTGTTTTGTTCTGCAGCAAGAGATGCTCTCTGGGCTCTGCTCCCAGTACCGAGGTCTTTGGCCAGAGCTTTGGTATGGCTCTGCTGCACAGGACTGCAAGCAGCCAGGGAGAGAGCCCTGTCTGCCTGGGAGCCTTCACTGATTACACTTATAATGAGAGAAGATTAATTTTTTGTGACTGGGGAGCAAATCTGCCAACTCAGCTTGAATTTTTATTAATGGGAGAAAGTTTAGAAGCTCTGAGTGCATGATTTTAAAGAGGTCTGTTGTTGAACGTGCTGGGAGCATTTTGTCTTTATGCTGAGTTTAGCAAATGAGATTCTAGTCCTTGACTGACATTATTAGGCACTATTGTAACAATAATGAAAAGAAGATGATTAAAATCTGCCTACTAGTGGCAGGGGTTGATGTTACTATACAGCAATAGAAGGAAGATGGCATTCTGAGCTTCTTGCATTCTCCACTGATGTGAGCACAGCATTATCTGCATCTCTGTTGTAAGGTAAAATGGAATTTTCAGAAGAGATAAACTGGGTAATTGATGTTTTTATTTTAACTGATGCAAAAGCTTACTTTTTTCACATGGAACTGATGCCTTCCATGGAAATTTTGTCTGTGTTAACTTTGGTGAAAGCTTCAGACTATTTTTGGCAGCAATTAAAAGCTTTCAAGAGATGCCTGTCACTTCAGCTCACATATTTCCACAGGGTACTTTATTTGTGTTTTATGAAAGAAATAGAAAACACAGCAATATGGCTTCTGCTTAACTTGAACTATCTCACATCTCGTGGCAGCAAGTGACAAGCAATTTTTCTTCATTGGAAACTGTTCTTCCGGATATCACAGCATGGAGTTGCTGATAGGATTTTCAGAAGAAAAATAATAACATCTAGCATTCACTAACACCTGCTGTCCAGCGATCTTAGACTGCTTTGGAGAAATATTTATTAGGATTCATGACTATGAAATTGGTAACATTTTATTGAACTGAGCTTAAAAGAAGAGCTGATTGTTGTCTCTCTAATACTCAAAAATGCCACTAATTCAAAATGTCAGCGTTTTTCAAGGCTTAATTTGAGGGAACTGAGTACTGATGTTCAGAGCAGATTGGTTCCCATTTTCTTCAGAAAGGGTTAAATGTGAATAAATTGAAGAGTTGGGCCAACAGTTTCCAAAAATTAAGAACCAGCTGTGAAGATGTTGCGGCAGAAAATTTGTCTAGTAATTGCTTAAAGGGACAACAGTATAGTAGTCAGGCTGAGAATAAGACTAAGAGCTATTTTATTTGCAGGATCCTCTTCTCATTCAAATATTTATGAAGCTTGTTGAATACTTCTCTGTGTGGATTCTGTGGGAGGAAGTATGAAATGTATGTGTGGTATCTGATAGAATTTAGCTCGCTGTGTGGGTATAATCTAAAAAAACATTAGATCAAGGGTACAACTGTGTTGAGCTCATCTGATGTGTGACATACTCAGCTTCTAAAAGTGGCTCTACTGCAACACCTAATGCTTGGAACTTTCACCAAAATTCTTCCCTCCACTGCATTCTGAATTTTAAAGTCTGTAATGGAGTTATCTGCCAGCAGTCCCTAATTAATACAGTGTTGAGCCAGCTGGAATCACAAGAGCAAATGGCTCTCCTGGCACACCACGGAGCGGCTTCTGAGCAGACACAGCCTGTGTGCAGTGCCCATCACACTGCACACAGACTTCATCTGCTGGGGCAATTCTTGCCTCAATTAAAACTCACACAGTCACATTTGCAGCTCGACATCTCTGTGTTGTTTCCTGTTATGCTCAGGTGGAAAAAGCTGGTGTAAGAAATACAGTATGATTTTTAGGAATGTTTCAGCAATGCTCTATTAAAGCAACAGTGTTTGGAACTCTTCAGAGTGCTGGGCACCGAGGCTGCTGTCAACGATGAGGGTGCAAATGTGTGGGCTCTGGATGGCAGTGAGGGGTAGTTACCACTGGGAATGAGAATGTGTGATATGAGTTGAGGTGGGTTATTGATGTAGCAGCTGATTTCCTCACAGCTCAGGGCTTGTTTACAACTCTGCAACCTGGGGAGCTTGTCTGGAAGTCAAGACAGTTCTGTAGAGGAAAGAGTTGGATGCTGGGAGTAATTTTCTATCATCCTTATTCCTTGGTGTATGTTTTCATAGTCCTGAGGATACAGTGGCATGGGCAGTAAAATTCTTCCGTGCCCCACTGTTGGGCTTTGTGTGACTGTAGGACTCCCCAGAGTTCCCCTGTGAAAAGGCGTTTTGCTCCTGAAGGGAGCTGCTGCCAATTACACTTCGGATATTTTGCAGCACCTCCGAGATCTTATGCTGAGACCAGAACAGTTTCACTAAACACTGTACAAAGAAGGAAAAAAACACCCCAAGTGTTCCTATATTCAGTTCTTTCTGGTTCATCACATTGCTACTTGTCCAGACTACGGGAAGGATAAAAATCCCAAGAGGAAATGATTCATGTCTGAGCAGGGAAATTCTGTTCAGAATTACAACGGGCTGCCAGAGTTTAGAATAAGGTTCCCTGCATGACAAGGCTGTGTGCCAATTTTTATAAAACATATAAGTATAATTCATGCAGTATTTCTGTTAATCCGACTCTCTGCTTAAGATATCCATTAAAGCCCATCATATTAATTTAATTGAAAAATTCTCTGGGAATTGTGTTAGATATTTTCTCCATTAAATTAATATTACAATCTTCAAATAGAATTTCTGGTCACTCATTGTTGTTCTCAGAACTATCATGCTAATTGATATCTGCTCTGTGCCTTTTTGGGGTTTGACCACTGTATCCTTCTCTTTTTTTGCCTCCTGTCTTCTCCCTCCTCCTCAGCCTATATTTAATTATCCTCTCCCTTTTGATTTCTAGGGTCATTAACGTGATGTGTTCTGGGGCTTGTCACAGGACATTCAGTGTTTGTCTGTCAGTTTGGGCTTTTCTGAATTATTCTGTTAATTAATTTAGGTGTGGGATTGTGAAGTCAAATTCCCCAGGTGGTAGCCTGGCCTTATGGTGAGGGAAAGGGCAGCTTGTGTCTCAGTGGCTGGGAGAGGAGAAATAAGATTAGGGTTGTTTAGGACTGACCTTTATGGGCCATTTCTGAGCCAAGGAGAGCTCTGGGCCCAGGACTGTGCACTTCCTTGGGAATTGCTACCCTTTTTGAATCCTAGGGAACTTTGATAAATGCTGCCATGCACTGGATGTCTCAATGCTGGTCACATTCAGGACCATCAAAACCCTTGCAGTTCTTTCCTAAAAAATAATACAATTACTTTTTTGCTTGTGAGCCCTCGGCTTCCCCTATGTTACATTGTGCCTTCTCTCAGACTTTTGTTGGAGCTATTTCTGTGTAGGGTGCCACTGTGTGAACCAGCAGCAATGGGGTTGGAGCCCTTTAAGAAGCTGGGGCATTATCCAAGTAGCTGCTGAATCTGGGAGTTGTGACTCGTCTGAACTGGAGTGCTGGGAACAGCTTGTGCTCACATGGAGAGGAACAGGTGCCACTGCACAACTGGAGACGGCCGGACGCAGGCACAAGAAAACAGTGGCTTGTCCAGCACTGATATTATTCCACAGCCTGATACAGGCCACGGGCTGCTGTTTGGGCTTGTGCTTATGAGCTGTCCACCTTTCTGACACCTCCCCTGGCCATTCCAACTGTGAGCTCAGGTTTCGCACTGGGGTTCAGGAGACGGCCCTGGCTCCTGTCCCATCACCCAGGCCCAGCCCACAGTGAGCAGCACAGAACTCAGCACAGCCTCTGGCCCAGGAGTGGAGAATGCAAGAAGAGGGATTTCCTCTAATCAAGTAGCTCCAGGAGGCTGTTGTTGAGTTAATGGGTCAATGTGTTTATCTTTCTGTTTTCTTCAGAAAAGTGCAAGTCCTTGCCCCTGTGGTTATTTTTACCTAACAGCTGTGCTTCCGGTGAGCAGCTGGGAGAGCTGCTTGACTCAGCATATCTCTGGCCTCAGCACTCCGCAAGTGCACTCGAGCAGGACTAGGAGTGCTGTGGGCAAAGCAGGGGGTCCCCTCCTCTGCCTCCCCCAGCCAGTGGAGAGAGATGCTCAGTCACACGGACAGAGGTGTTTGGAGGGACAGTTCTTCATTCACTCTGAAGAGTGTGCCCACAGATAGGACAAATACATAATCTTTATTTGATCTTTATTTCAAAACTGTAAATGTGTAGAAGTTACTCTCAGTAAAAGTACACAACGATATACAAAGAACCTGACACAAGGATGGTGTTCTGTAAGGAATGACAGCCTCTTCGAGGATTTGGTCCTTGCCAGATCAGCCATACAGAGCACACCAAGCCATTTCCATGCTTCGGTCCTATGACAACATGCAGTGTCTCGCAAGCATCCTGAGTCACGTTTTCCAGGCAGGTTCATCTCATCCTTGGCATGGGGCAGCATTTGACCACTCCACATGTGTTACTGAATTTGTAGGATGTTTGCATGCTGCAGAATTTTGTGGGGTTTTGAGAGGGCACATAAGAACTGGTGATGGAGGAGGCTGGGAAGACACCTTTGCCTGGTGGTTTGAGTAATGGAGTAAGAGTGGGAAGATTGTGTTGCCAGGTCGGGGCAAGTGAACTCTCTTTGCCTCTCAGTGTTCTGCCCTTTGTCTCCATTGTATCTTTTGATTATAATTTTTGATATAAAGGTGGTCCCTCTATATGTGATTGTATAGTGTCCAACAGCTTAAAACAGGTTCAGGAGAACCTTTTGGGACTCCTATGCTACAAGTATGTAACAAAAATAATGTAAAAATGAATCTGTTTGGTAAAACACAGAGGAACTTGCATGAACAGCAAAATGCCAGCTAGAGTGAGGAGGAATTAAATGTCTGGTGTAATTTGAGTCCATTGTAAAAAAAAAAAAACTCTAAAATTCCATTTGCAGTTGGGTTGTTGGGGGCAGCAGGAAAGGAACTTTCCCTGTAAGCATGGGAATTTGACTCTTTCACAGGGTGACAGTTTTATCATTTGCCTCTATAGGAGGAAAGGTTCCTTAACTATTACGATTTCCTGGCATCATATCTGATTGGAATTGAGTCTTGTGGTAGCTCTCAAGTTTGTAGTTTGATGGAGAAGAGCAAGACAACTCTTCTTCTCCCCTGGGAGCATAGAAGCATTCCCTGAGCCATGTAGCTGTGTTTGTCTTTGGGTATTCTGCCTGTGGTAGAGGCATTCCAAACAGAACAGACTGAGTTATGGATCTGGCACAGAAGGACTGTCATGTGTCCTAATGCAAGCACTGACTCTGGCGAGGATCCTTCCTTGTCCTGCCTCCGTACCAGGCACAGGAGTCACAGCTGTCCAAGCCAAGATGCACTTTTCACCAGGTCTGGGAAATGCTGTATCCTCATTAGAACATGCCTTGTTGTACAGAGTCCATCTGGAGGTCTTGCTCCACAAACCCCAGCACACAGGCCACACTATTTTGCTCCTCACAGCCTTACTTACACCTGGTTGGGTACTGGTGATGACACAGCCTCCCCTCAGAAAGCTTCAGCGCAGCTGCACACCACCCCCAAAGGCGTCAGAGGAAGCCTTCCTTCTTTCAGGCTGTCTGCCTGGTACATTTAGGATTTCATAGCAACAAGAGCTAATATTTGTTTACTTCTTTTGAAAATTGTAACTAAGGCATCTTTCTGAAGACAGTGCTAGGAAAAAAAAAAAAAGAAAAGAAGAAAAGAGAGAAACTAGTTTGAGTCTTCAATATGACTCACTTCAGCCAGCTTCAAAATTTGCCTCCATGGACAGCAGTGACTCCTTACACACTTGATTGCTCCATTTCCTCCCAGCCCCCTCAACAGACTTTTTTTATGCCAACTCATACAGAACTTGCAGCAGCACAGGAAGCCTTTTGCTATGTAAGAAGGATTTGAGCCCTTTCACATGCTCTTGTGTCATTTATGAAATTAGATGCACATGTAGCCTCAGTACTAACTGTGCTGATCCTCTGCTGAAAAACAGGTTCTTTAAAAGCAAAACCACCTTAGTCCATCCGTACATGGGAATGAGCTCATGTGTGTGTAATATATATATATGCATGCAGCGAGAGTGAGGGAACTTTGTCATGATTTGGGTTGACTCAGTGGGATTTGCAATCAATATTAGTTCTCACAGGGCTGCTGAGACAGAGATTTTAACGCATGAATAAATAACCAGCATGATCTGCTCCACATAGACTTGTTGAACCCTGTCCCATGGATGTATGAATAGTATCATTACAAAGAAAGGCTTCAGAGAGTCTTCACACTTCGTCTGTCCAGTCCTCTGGCATCACAGACAGCTCTATCTAGTACCTCTGTTCACACAGGGAATAGGGCCCTGGTCTGGAATCTAAATACTGTCTTTTGCCCATGTTTTATCAGGGAGAATAAAGGGCCTCTTCTCTGCCCTCATATGCACAGAGGACTGACAAAACACTTGTAGGTGGCTCGTAAGATCCTAAAACGTTTTATCAGTGCCACACCATTTTACTGCCTGCCCTCCACCTTGATAACTACACTGAACAGCCATCCCTCTTCAAGGTCAGTCCTCTTTATTGAAGGAGTGGAAACATGTTATTCAATCCAGGCTTTTCTCTTAGGTGTAATAAATATCACGGCTTTTCTGCAGGTTATGCTGATGTTTTTGTTCTCATAGACCTTTAGATTAACCATTTAGATGTTGGACGCTTTGAAATAATTTTAACTAAGTGAAGTGGTTAGTCTGGCTATGTTGAATATGTTCAACCAGATCCACAACTGAGACTGGCAATGAGAAGATCAGTCTGGTTAAGTTTACTCACCATCCTCCACCTGAGTCTTCCAGGAATGACTCGTTTTGTGGGTGCTTGAGAGCACAGGCAGCATAGGTACAATTCCCAAACCAGTCTGGCTGGGTTGTGCAGAAAGAGGTGGAGAGAAGCAGCTGACTGGTGTGTGAGAAAAGAGCAAGCCTAAGTCAGCAGCATGGTTTGATGGGGCTATTCCTGTTCCTTCTTTCCAGTTAACAGGAAGGTATTAGAAATTTGGCTCTTAGTGAGGAAAGATAACTTCCTTTCCCTGCCTTTCTCTCCTGTTAAGAAGAGAGAAGGGAGACGAAACTTCCTTCACATCTTATGTATCCTCCCTCCTATTCTTGAAGTTCTGACTACTTCAGATCAAATCCAGTTTTCAAACTGAAGGCCAGGATGGACTGCTCAGTCCACACTCTACACCCTCTTTGCTGTAGGATCTTATCTTCCAAATCAAATCTACCTAGACAGAAGAAATGCTCAATCAGTAAAATACACTTAACCCTTTTGTGTGTTCAGCATGTTCAGCACCTACTGCTGCGCAGCATTTTAGCCAAGCATTCAAGAGCCCTTTTTGCTTTTCCCCTTGTCTCATTTTTCCACAATTCTTTGCTTCTCATTAAATCACTGACTGTCCTAGGATTCTTTAACTGCAGGACCAGCACTTCCCCTTAACAACCCTGCCTGTCTGTGCAGGAGCTCCCCAGCCCTTTAGAACCAGTCACCCTTGAAAGAAAAAAGGTGGAAAGGGTACAAGGATTCCCACCAGTGGGAACAAAAGCAGGTGCTGGATGCTGGGGCTGTCCCTGCTGTGTGATCCACCTTGCCATGAGCCTATAGCTTTAACAACATCTTTGTCCTCTGAAAGCCTGAGCCTGCACAGCACAATAAATAATGCCTTGGAGCAATGTGACCCGTGGCAAGCAGTAAGTGATGACATTGTCAGACACACACAACTGTTGAAACAACCAGGCTGTAATCATCGTGCTGTACCCACGGAAAGACATTTGGCAAATGAGATTCCATTTTCACATTGGTCTGTGCCGAGCATGTAAATTTCCAGCGGGACAAGTGGCATTAGGGATGTGTAATTGATTGTCTGAATTATAATAAACAAGCTGTGACAGGTGATCATCCATCATATTCCTGCTGCATGTTCCAGCACCACAGTGAGACACAGGGAGAGAGGGAGAGAGCTGGAACATGAGCAAGGGAAACAGGAAGTCAGGTTCGCATAAAAATACAGAAGGAATAGAATAGAATAGAATAGAATAGAATAGAATAGAATAGAATAGAATAGAATAGAATAGAATAGAATAGAATAGAATAGGAAAAAGGGCCACAGTGGAAGTGATGCAACCAGGAGAAAATGCATGCCCTGATTCCTGAGGGATGTGAAGGCCTGTGATGTGCAGTGGTGCTGTTTCAGAATCCAAGTGATTGGAATCACGGTTCTCTCCTAAGAGGGACAGCAGTCTAGAGTAACTCAGGTCTTTTGTTTCTCAGACCAGCCTTTCAGGGAAAAAAAGACTGCTCTTGGATAGGAATGTTGAAAAAAAGACATGTTGGGAAAAAACTTAGGGAAATAGTGTCTCTGGCTAGAAGGACAGAGATATTTTCCAGAAGATTTGCAGGCATACCTCTTGGGAAGCCTCATGCTCTAATTTCCACCCTCTGTACTCAAGCTGACTAAGCAACTGTGGGAATAATTTGCCATTTTAATATACACAGGGGGTTTTTTGTGTTACTTGTTGTCTTTGTAGTATGAATGATTGCAATTTTTTCCCCAAGTTTGGGACATTTTATATCTCTCAGACTTGCTTATGGACAGTTTATGGGATTAAGATGATCACCCAAACTTTAATTGCCATAGTATTGTTTATATCTGCCACTTGATAGAACTGCTCAGACAGTTCCCCTGTAGACCTTTGCCTACAAACATTCAGAATTAATTCTCTCCAAGGATGATGGTCATCAGAATTTGTGATGTGAATGCATATGTAAAATGGATGTGAACACAACTAATGCGAATTCACCTAAATTTGGTAGAATAATGAAGTAAACATGGTGAAAATTCTTAAAATTATTATAAAAATCTTTAAAGATGTAATAACTTTTATTTGATCAAATAGTGTTTGAAACAGATTTCATGTTGTCCCTGAGACTTCAAGATTAAACTTCATTCCAGAGGGTAAAAATAATTCCATTTTTTTTGTGTAATAACTGACTATGGATGTGTCTTCTACTGGAACTGCTCTGCCCAGATGTCAAATTTCAGTTCTGTCTGACTGAAATCCTGCAATCGGTGAAGCAGTGGCCATTTGTTCCTTGAATTCTTTCACAGGAATTTGATTGAGGCGTCCAAGTTTTCTATGAGAACAGAAGTGGTGGAGGGGAAGGCACAGTGCAAATCACTGGTGTCTGAAACTGGGAAAAAACCCTTTCCCAAGAAGGAGAAATGAGGGTGGGAATGGAAAAGCTTTGTAGCAAAGTAGGATATGTTCTGGGCAGAGAGTCCCTGGATCCAAGTTGAATATTTACCTTTACACCATTGTCTTCTCTGATGGTTATTCTGTCACTCAAGGAAAACATGGGAAGGGATGCAGTTGGAGAAATGAAAAATCTCAGTGGAGGCTTTATCTCTGAAGGGAAATGGGAGATGGCTCGGACTGGGAAGCTGCAGGGCTGTGCTGCCTGGCTTTGACTGTAAGTAACTGCTGCTGGCACAGCGGGGGTTTATTTTGGCCCAGACCGGCCCTGGGAACAGCAGAGAAACTAAGGCTCTTGGAATTCTCCCCCTTTACGATTCACTCAGCAACTTGGCTTCAAAAGAGTATTTAAGAAAAAAAAAAAAAAAAGAAAAAAAAAAAAGAGGCAGGAAATGTATCCAAATATTGAAGCCAAGGTTTGTATGTGAAACTGTGAGGAGGAGATTAAAGACCCAACAACGCTGGACTCCCTGAGTAGGGAATTTAAAGGGGACTGAAGGGAAGGGCTTGTGCAGATGGAGAGGGATGAACTCCTATTCTGAAGAGCTTGTTCAGCCCTGTGTGAAATCTGGTTGTGATCTCTGGGCAGGGAGTAACCTCCTTCCCAGCAAACACACCAAATTCCCAGTATCTCTGACAGAGGCCCGGAAGGACTGAGGGGCTGTAGGGAAGGAGGCAGCCCAGGCTTTTTGTGTTTATGTGTTTCAATCATGCCAATTTTTGTTGTTTCCCTCAGTGCTGCAGCTTTTCCCCCAGGGCTGCCCTCTGTCTTCCCTTGCCTTCCAGAGACTGTGGTGTCCTTGGGCTTAATGTTCATCTCCCATGTAGGAGGTGAACCACAGAACACTGAGCCAGCAAGGAATCTGGCAATGGCATGAACAAAGCACACTGTAGGATCAAAGTCACCTGGTGCATAATGATTAAAACCTGTTCAGGTGAAAACATCAGAATCAGGATTTTTTTTTTCTTTTTTCTTTTTTTTTTTTTTAATTGCTTCAAAGCTGTGTAGTCAGTTCACATGGGACACAGTTTAGTCCATGTGAAAGGAATGTAAAATATAATTTTCAATATGGGTATTATTTGTTACATTATGTATTTTTAGCCTAGAGGATGAATTATGTATCCTAAATACCTGTTTCAGCACATAACCCACTAATTCACAAGCATGTGGCAAATGCTGGAACCTTCAGGTTATGTACAAACTGAACTGATTTTATTCCTGTATTAATGGTTTGTGAAAGGGCAACTTAATAGCTTCCATCTAGGAACATTACTAGAAACAGTATTATTTAAAATTCCAGACTTTGTTGCAAATGCAGTCCTTCTCCTTTTTTCTTTTTCTTTCCTTTGTCCCAGCCAGATCATTTGTTAAGTTGGACATGACAATATTTTTCTCCTTTTTTATATAAATGTAAACAGAACTAAGCAGAGAGCAGAAATTCTCTGCAGCCTTAAGATTCCAAATTTTTCATTTGACCTTTATAAAAAGTCAATTTGTGCTTTGTTTCTTTAACATGAAATCTAAAATGCCCTCCAGCCCCTTCCTCACAGAATTCATTTTTGACCATAAGCAAAGCAATTCTGCCTTTGCTCTTCTCAGGCACTGCTGAAGCTCAGGAGGCAGGGCCGTTGTTTCTGCTTTTTGTTTCTGCTGGAGGGTCCAGATTGCAGAGGTCTGGTGTCACCACCATAACGTCCCTCACTCTGCAGTTAACTGTGCTTTGCAGAACATCAGTGTGTGCTCCGTTTGAGGAGGTATAACCGTGGATTGAACAGGGATGCACCCCCGGAGTGCTAGTAGTGCATCTGTTGCTGACAAGAACAAGTTAGGCCAGATCTTAAGTTCCTTAGGCCAGAAGTGGCAGCTCACTGAGGGTGACTCATCCTTTGGAGACTCCCCACCACAGCACAGAGGCTGAATTTTTGGAACGGGGAAACACCTCTGTTAGCAGTTGGTGGGTCACAGTTCTGCAGAACTCCTTTATTACACAGAGTGCATTTGATAGGAGTGGGCATGAAGTGTCCTCTGAATTAATTTGCTTACGTTCCACAAAGCGTCACCTGGGGGTTTTCTCACAGTAATTTGGATTTTGCCTCGAGAGGTTCAGTGGGATATTCACACTCTGTGATTTTTTGTGCCTTTAAACTGAGTAAAACTCATTACCTTCTTGACATCAGTGACTTCCAGATGTGGTATGGAAATGCCTTTCCAAAGAGCTCTGCTGTGTCTCTCCAGGTAAGCTCTCCTGCCCCTGGGAGCACTTCCCAGCTGGTACCCAGGCTGGAAGGGGGATGTCCCTTGACCTTGTTCCTGGTACCACACTCACAATGCATAGTTTTGGACACAGGCATTCATGCCCTATCATGCCAGCTGTGGTCAAGTATTCACATGAAACCCAGTTTTCCAAAGAAGATGCTGCAGCTTTGAAGTGTTGTTGAAGAATCAGAGTTTCCTGTCAGCATAAATACCCAGTTTATTTCTGGGTTAAATTTAAATATCAATACATTAGAAGGATGTGGCACTGGGTTGAAAACCCCGTGATGGTGCGGTTGATCAAACCAGTCACTTTTCTTTTCTGGCTGAACCAAGTCTTGTGATTTACAGGCTGCTTTGATGCCTTCGAGAGGCTGGGAGGTTACCAGAACTGCATGAATTGAACATTACCTTCTACAAACTTCTTTCAAATAACCATGATTTAATTGAGGATTACATTTTTGGAAATTCAAACACTGTATAGTATCTGCTAGTTGCTCAATGTTCTAATAATAAAGTTAACACAAAAATCATCCCTACAGAATCAATTTTGTGTCTTGTCTTTCAAACTTTCTGATCTGTGATAATAAAAATTCTTCTTGTAAGCTATTTTATGTATTCTGTGACAGTGCAAGGCATTTAAATTAGGACCTCAAAATGCTCATGAGCACAGATTTGTTAAGTTTTCCAGTACTCAGTGGAAGAAAGTGAATCATATTGCACTAGAAGTCTGCAACAGTGTTGGAAGGAAAAAAAAATTTAGACCCCTGGATTCTATGAATCCTTTTACTTTAACCACAGCATCTTCCTTTTGCATCTGTGACTCAAAAAAAGTTGTTCTTTTTCTTCATTGTAATGAGATGTACTAATTAGAATATAGAAACAATCTGTGGCCTCTGAAGCTGTGTAGAGATGTCACTACTGCATCTTAGAGTCACTTGGGGCTTTGTGGTTAACTGGAGATAGAATTTGAACTGTCCTGATCGAAAAGCAGAGGCTCTTCACTGTTGGGCTAAAAAAGGAATCTGCACTGGCACTTTGCTATAAAGGGGCTGTGATGTCCGCATGTGATAAGGTTTGGTTCTGACCACTCCAAACAATATTATGTCATCTGTGTGTCCATAGGAAGGATAGAGCAGCAGGAGTTCCTGGGCAGTGTTCAGTAGCTCTTGATGTCTGATTTACTCATCAGTCAATTCATTTTCTGCAGCTTTGTGTGTGCAGTGATATGGCTCAGTGTTGTGTAATTCATGTCCCTCTGCAAGAAACTCACTGTCCTGGTTTGCAATGAGACCTTGGAAATGTGTGAGTGTTGCTCAAGAAAATTATTTTTTCCCTCTTTCTGCTTCAGTTCCTGTTTTTACTCATCTGCTTGACTTTACTGATTGCCTTCTGAGCCTACAGAACTTCCCAAGACAGGGAAAACTGACTGTCCAGCTCTTCTGTCAGTCCCTTCATTCCAGTATCACCCACCTACGTTGCCAGGGAATAAAACCACATGGAACTGTTTGAAAGATCTTCATTTACATGCTTTCCAAAGTGCTTTTGTGTCTGATCATTAGGATGCCATTTAAAAATTCACCAGACCTGGAAACCAGGGATTTGGATTTCATCAGAAACTGGTTGACTCTGTGTTGTTGGTGATCATAGGGGGGTGTAGACAAGGAGGACATCACAGAATCATGGGATGGTTTGGGTTGGAAAGAACCTTAAAAATAATCTGGTTCTCATGGGCAGGGACACCTTCCACTATCCCAGGGTGCTCCAAGCCCCGTCCAACCTGGCCTTGGACACTTCCAGGCATCCAGGGGCAGCCACAGCTCCTCTGGACAAAAGATTACACAATTATACTCCTTAATGATTTTAAAAGCAGTCAGCTCTGGAAGGCTGCCTTTGCTACCGGGTCTGCAGAGAAGAGTGAGTTACCTGGTTTTGTTGGGCTGGATGATGGATCCAATCTTCCTGGCCTTGTCCACAGAGAAACTTCTACTGACTGACCAGAGGTGCAGTTCCAATGCTCCATCCATTCCAGCATATCTCACCATATGGGTATGCTTACTCCTGTGTAAAAACATTTGCTCGGAGTGTAATATTGTTACAGCAGTAAGTCTGTGTCATACTTATCCTTGAGGATATGAGCTCTTTAAGTGCTGAAAGCTTTAAGGAAGGAATAGTGGTGGCCAGTGAAGGGAAATAAGAAAGAAAAAGTCTGTTACTCCAAGGAATCTTGTATTTGATGTTGCCTAAGCTAGGGAGTAAATGGTTTATTATCCCCTTATCTGAAGACGACTAATCTGAAGACACATGATACATGTCGTCTTGACTATGTCTTCTTTTTCCCCCCACCAAAATTATATTTTTTGGGTGGTATTTGGGGATTTTTTCCCATTCATCTGGAGTTTGAGCAGTTGAGCAGCAGGGTCAGAACAGGGAGTACGTCAGCAAGCAAGATACAAAGGAGGATCTTGCACCCCCCAGGTCTGTTAAGCTCACTGTGCATGTGTCAGGAGCACACAAATGTGTTATTTTTAGTCAGGAATTCCCCACAGTAAATACAGCTTCCTACCTTCTTTTGAACTCACATGAACTTTCCTGATGCCCAGAGGCTGCAGCCACAGTTAAACCCAAGTTTTATTGTTCACCTGTGGGAAAAGCAGAGGCCCCATGTGTCTCCATCGTTATGTGAGCAGGAAGTTTGGGTTAGCTGGAACCCGTGACTGAAAGGCAGGGCCTTGGGATTGGTGTGTTAATAATAATTCCTTTCTCAGGAATTATGCCTTTCCCTGGACTTGCCAGCAGTGGGACAGGTGGGTTGTGGCATCCGGATCCAGTCCTTGAGAATTAAAGCAATAGACCTTCCATCTTAACATTAATGCAAGAAGAACTATCATCCATCTTGCACTTTGGGCCTGTGCAACTAGAGGAAGATAAATCAATGGAAACCAGGCCATGGCCATTTTCCTTATTCTATATTTTAAATAACAACTATTTTAACTATCTATATTTTAAATAACAAGGGATGGAGCCAGGATTGAATGGATCCTCGGAGAGAAGGGTTATGTACAGAAGACAAGTGATACAGCCAGGATTGAGTGAAAAATATGATTTATTGTCCATTTTTGCAGTTTATCTTGCTACCATTTTATATACACACTTTATAAAATACCATTATATTTATTGCCAGCTCTTGTCTGTATTTGCTAGTCAGTTATAAAGCTCAACAAAGACCCACTACAGTTCTTAAAATAGCCAGACATATTCTTGCTCCAGTGAGTTCACCATTTCTAACTACAAAACAGGTTTTAATTACTTCCTATATCTCTATTATGGCTTTTTGGTCACTTTAGTCTGATTCTGTTCTATCTTCATGGACAGATTCCAGACAGTAAAGGCAGAGCAGCTCGGGGAAGGCTGGATGTTGTTTCTGTTTAACAGCCTGGAACGTTTCTACTGGTGTAGCACGCGGATGATTAAAAGGGAATTCCCTCCATTTAGAAACCTTCAGGGGAGGACTCGTTAGGAGAAGGAAGACAAAGAATAATACAAATAAACTCTACCCATCAGCAGGTATTATGTCAGCAAACCCACCTCCAGCTGTGGTCATTGCACAAAGCCTCTGGCTCCTCCAGCTCCAGTATGGAATCAGCCTTTTCCCTACAGACCTCTTTGGGTGGACGAGTGCTCATGTCTACATCAGTCCTCATTGTCGCTGGAAACAGTCTCAGCATTGATGGACAGGAGTTCAAGAATTACTCAAACTGCCACATTTCCAAGATTTTCATTGCAGAGTCTCCTCCAGATCTGGAGTACCTCCTGTCTTCATTTGTTTGTAAAACTGTGCTGCCTGCAGTAAAAGAGTATTCACATACACTTGTGGGAAAGCCCAGGCACAGGTAACCATCGAGGAGAAGGCAGCAGATACTCTGCTCGTGGAGGAGGGAACAATTTTATTGTCTATCTTTGGGCTACTCTGACATAGTTTTTGAAACAATAGCTTTCTGCTTTTAACAGCTATAATCCTCACTAGGAAAAGATGAAAAGAGGAGCCTCACTACACCCTCTTGAAGCTTTTTCTTTTCATAAAAAATGAGATTTTTAGTGTGGAAGAAAAATATTTCTCTTTTGCCCCTTTCTTTTCTGTAAGAGAAGACATGAACCCATTCACATTCGTCTGTATCTAACAATGCTGCAGTTTCATAGTATTCATAAAACATGACAAGTTTCTTAGCTAAAGAAGATTGGGACATAGCTACAAAGCTTCATTATAATCAGAGACTATTCATTAAGAGGTTATTGGGTATTAATTGTCTGTTGATACTGACAAATATTTTATAAGCAAGTTCTTTTCTGCTTGAAGTCAGAACACTGGTGCGTTTGCCAATGAGAGACCACTAATACAGCTACAGCCTGTGGGCAAGTGCTACAGAGAATATTGTGGTGTTATGTTACAGGAGAGAGATGTAATTTGAGGGCATTTATGTCCAAGAACTGTCATTTTTGATCAGGCTGGGCAGAGAGGGACCACATGGTGGCAGGTTGCACAGTGCCATGGAGGTGACAGTGGGCTGGAGGTGCTCTCCTAGTGCAAGCTGGGGGACCAGTCTAAGCAGCCAGAGATGGCAACAGCCCAGGTCACTGCAGATTGATTTGTCCTGAACCCGGGAGAATCCTTAGAGGGAAAGGAGCTTAAAGAGAGCTTTTGGTAATAAGCAGAATTGGGTTTTAATGGGGTTCACAGAGATAAAACAGAAATAAAGTCTGTGTTTGCACAAGATGGAAAGAGAAGCGGAAAGCGCAGAGCAGCAGTGACTGTCTTGATCTGAAAGGCTCAGCAAGCAGTGCTTAGGCAGCCAGGCTCCATTAAGATCCTATCCATAATGCATGAGGTTTGGAAACCCAGGGGACTGCCCAACAAAAAGGGAAGAATCCTCCAAACTTCCCTTCCGAAAGCGCTGGGTTGGCTGTCCCAGAAGGGGCCCGTCAGGAGAGCACTTTGAGTAAGTAATGGCTCGCTTTGGCAGAGGTGATGGAGCACTAATGCACTACACGGAGAGCGCCGGCCCTCCCCGCACTCACATGCTCCGTGTTCAAGGATCACTGCGGGCAAACAACGCTGGGCTTAGTTCATCAGCATTACTCTTGTTTTTATTTTGTTTTGGGCAGATTGCGGGACATGATTCCTGCCTTCAATTTTCTGTCAGACTGGGAATACCACTGTCCCCCATGATAACTTAGTTAAACCTTAAACTTTTAAATGTTAACCCTTTATTTCTCTGGTGTGGTTCTAAAAAGATTTGATGTCTAGTTCAACAATTCTGGAGTTTAGAAGAATTCACTTGAAGAGTGTTGGTTCACATGACTTAAGTACTAGAATAGAGTGGCCAGCCTGGAAATGTGCATTTGGACTTTTCTTGAGAGTGATTTGGTTCTCACACATTTTCCTCTCTTTTCTGCTGAAGTTTTGTGTCAGGCCTGCTATCAGTCACTGCAGCCCTGTTTCTCATTTCTCATTTGTGTGGTATTTTTGAGTCTTCAGAATGAATACAGTATTGAAAAAGCAGACTTATTAACTGAAATAGTTACTTCATTACAGTTATTTCTGCTGGAACAGAGATGCAACATGCACTGATTGGAATGACTAAATAAAATGGAGCTGGGAACTGAGGAGATGTTTCCCTGCCATCCATGTTTTATTTTCCTCTGGGCTTTGCACTGTAAAGTAACACAGACCTGAGCTGACCTTGGGGATCTCCACAACTGTGGTGTCTGATCTTTTCCACCTCAGAGAAGACAGAGGATCTGGCAGTTCACACATGTCCAATTTATTTGCAGCAAACTACAGAATTCTTGAGAATATAAAGCCTCCATCCCAGACACCACAAAGTCTTCAGCTACCTTACACTTTGGCACCAGCTGAGGGAACAGCTGGAAGAGAAGGGATGGAATTTACAGTATCAGAAACATCTTTGGCTCCACTGAAATCAAACTTGGCAAAGTATAATGGTAAATTTGTTTCTCAGGCCTGAGAGGTGATAATTCCTTCTTCTTTCCCAGTAAGGCCTCCTGCCTGGGGTTCAATTTGACAAGTAAGATTTTGAGAGATCTTCATGGTCTTGAGCCGGTGGAGTGTGTCTGGAGTGCAACAAAGATACCTGAATGTTCAAATTTATAGCTCAGCAGCTTGGGGGAGACTGCAAATACTGCTGGTCCTTTTCCTGAAGCAAAAGCAGAATTGTAAAAGGGACCTGATACTAGTCTTAGAGTATATAAAAGGCTGATGTAAGGAGAGAACAAATCCATTTTTCTTTATGGTGGATAAACTAAGAGAAAACAGTCTACTCTTAAGCAAGGAGCCTCAGACAAGAGTTTAGGAAACCTTTTCAAATGATAATGGCAATAAAGTACTGAAATGGATTTCTTAGGGAAGTTGAAAGACTTTTTAGAATAATTTGTGTAAGAACAAATGGATCTTGCTGCAGAGCAGGGAGAAGGACTAGATTGCAAGGTTCTTCCAGGCTGATTCCACAATTTTTTAGTTTGGTTATAATTTGGGCAAAGTCCTGGGCTTGTGCTGCAGAATTTGTTTTGCCCCAGTTCTATCCATCTGTCATGGACAGAGTGGGACACGGCCAGGAAAGTTTATTCTTGGGCATCTTTCTAATTCTTGTGCATCTCTCCATTTAGACACAAAGAGAGCGTTCTTGCCCCAGCCTGGAATCCAAAGCCCAACTCAATGAGTTTAAGATGGCTGAGACATTTAGAAATAACTGTTTCTACACTCTGCAGTTACATGCTTGGCCAGTTCCCGCATTGGCATGTGATCCCCTGGATCCTGTGAGGCCAAGGTAAATGCTGAGCAAGTCTTTCTCAGCCTTTGTGCCAGCACTTGGGAGTCTGGCAGCACAGGTGACAGCCTCCCATGAGGTATTGTCCATCCAGATGTGTTCCAGGGCCAGCATGTGCCAGGTGGTTCCAGCTGCACACTACACACCACTTGTAGAGGCAAGTCAAGACATAACTGTATTTCCTTTTGGGACAAACTGATTTATTAATGCATGGTTGTCTGTGTCACTCACCTTAGCTAGGTTTTGAAGAATATATGATCTATGGGTTTGTGTTTGGCCCATAGAAAATTACGCTCCTTCCACCTATTTTCATACCTATAGAATCCCATGTGACATTAGGTTCATCTGGGTGTGATTTAATTTTTTTATTTTTACCTCAAGGCAGCTTCATTTATTGTATTAAAGGAAAAGGTCCTCAATTTTGGGAGTTGTGGTTGTGTGTCTCTAATATTTTTGTCAGCCATTCCAAGCACTTTGCCAGAGATTGTGTTACTTCCACTTAATAAGAGCAGAAAGTCACCTTGTAGGAGCAGCCACTGCAGGCAGCGGGCACTAACCTGCCTGGTGATGTTAATATTAACATTTAGTTGTCCTAAACCATACTCTCACTGCATGCAGAACTCTCTTGTGAAGACACTCCCACCAGGGATCAGCAACAGGGACCATGTTCAGAAAGTTCCTAGGTGTTTGGAGAAGTTCCTGAACATGGATGTTTCAGATTGACATGGAGGCCTGTATTCTAGTTATGTTTGTTTCCTTCAAGTCCAAAATATTTCAAGATTTTCCCAGAAAAACATCAGAAATCCTGAGAAAATTTTCTGATCTGTTATAAGGGATCTGCTACAAGGAGCTGGGAAAAATCCATTTTAAAAGACAGAGTCTAAAATACTTTATTTTCATTGTGTATCTCTGTAGTTTTTCAGTAATGCCTTTGCGCCATCCTTCAAAACAGGTCTGTGGCTGGTCTGGATTTCGCTGTGCCCTGAGCAGGATGCATTATGTCTGTTTGTCATTGCCATGACCTTTGTCTCTGGACATCTCTTTGTGGCACTCAGGTTCTCCTGGGAGCTTTTCCCTTCTCACTGATCCCTGAGTTGGCGGTGGTTGCTCTTCCAGTGGGACTGAACCATTTCTACTCTTCCAAACTCTGCACCCTGCCATTAGGAAACAGGCCACCTAGGAGGAACAGGTGTGAGTTCCAAATGATGAGAAGGGTTAATTGATTGTATTTCTGTTTGAACTTTCTCTTCCCTCTTTTATCCACCAGGTTGTCTTTACTTTTTGCTGTAGATACTGAGAGAATATTGTAACAGGTTTCTGCTCAGACCTCTTGGTCCAGAGGCATTTGTTTCAGTGTTGAGACACTGATCTGAAAAACTCAGAAGTGAGTTGTTGGTCTCTTCAGAATATTAGGAGGGTCCCAACAGAAGGTGAGATGGGAAGTTCATGCTTCTTGCATAGTCCTGTCAGCAGATTCCCAGGCTCCTGTACAGGGAGGAGAAATTGGGGGGAATCCTTCTCAGACTGGGAGGAACTGGTCTCACTGTTGGAGACAGCAGCTCTGGGGAGGATCATGAAGAATAGCTGAAATCAACCTAGACTCTTGGAAAAGAGATTCCGGGTGAGTACAGGATCCTTTCATTGCTCCAGACATGATTTTGCAGCAAACCGAGAGTTCAGCTTGTTTTGAAAGCAGAGATACTTGTCAGCAATTATTGCTGAGCTAGGGAGAGCACAGTTAAGATAGATAAACTTGTCAGCTGTGTCAACTGTGCTGATGGAAGAGCAGAAGGGCCAGCTGGAAGGCTGAAAAAGACCTTTGTGTTTGAGATGCAGATAGTGAGGTGATTCTTGCATAATGCTGCAAAATGATTGAGAGTATCCTTGGTTCTTGTGCATTAATTCCACAATTATTACAGAAGAGAGCTGTGAGTGATGGACTAAGAGGGTTGTATTATCACCAGGAATCATGTTTGGTGTTGGCAACATATTTTTGTAGGCACACAGGACTGAATCTTCCATTTTGAGCTCACCTTACTATCCACGGGATTAATTGGGCTCCTCCTTCTGCACACTGTCGGTTTGCTTATCGTCCATCTTTCATATTTGTCTCTTTAAAATGATGGCTTGCTGATTTTCTCCAAAAGTTTCTCATAGTTGTGACTAATAGCTGCATCAAATGTACTTTTTTTGGAAAATCTGATCATAAAAGATTCTAAGACATCTAATTTGAGACTGACAGTAGAAGTGTTGCCTGTTTGACTGCTGGACTTGGCTTGTCTCTGTGGCTGGTCTGACCCCCTGGAGGTCTCTTGGAATGAAGACTGAATGGTCCTAGCAGAAATTTTCTTTAAATTCTACTCTTGTTTTTATATAAAATTAATAATAAACTTATCTGGGGCTTGCAGGACTTAACCACAACAGTCTCTTTGCTCCAGTGCCTGAGAGCCAGCAGAGGGAGTGTGAGGTAACACTGAACATCCCTGGGCAATGCGGAATGGAGACACCCAGGAAAAAACCTGGGGCACAAAAGCACTGAACATCATATTCCTTTCAGGTCCCATTAGGAAGAAAAGCTAAATAGTCAGCCCACCAAAAAGAAAAATATGGTGGTAGTAGTAAAAAAACCCATTTTAATTTTGTGCTTCTAAGTGGATATTAGCAACAATAACATTAAACAAAATTAAGCCATAAAAAAGAACTCAGGAGTGTCGTATTCCAAGTGAGCACTAGAACCTGATGAGACTTGGAATGTGCTCTCTCCATTACAGATGCTCCCAAGAAGGAGGTGAAAATCTGTACTTTGCCCTTGGCATGTTCAGACTGTTGTGTTTGTTTCTATATTGCTCTCTTTCTCTCCCCCTCTCAATAACTTCTGGGTTTCAAGCACTGTTTTGCTCAGTCACAGCAAAAGATGTTTAATGCATCTTCATTAATATACATGAAATGCTGTTCCTGTTTTCTGCTGAGGAGGTAACTGGGGCTTTTCCATCTCGGGTCTGAGCTGTGTGTGTGAAAGTGAGAGAGACAAAGAGCAAGGGAAGAGGAAGTGGGAGAGAGAGTTGGTTTGTGTCCATGTGTAGGTAGTTTTAAAAACCCGATCTTTTCTGTTCTTGTAGGATATATGTTACATATCCAGGAGACACTCAAAGTAGAGACTCGTGTCTAGCAGGCTGAGAAGGGGAGCTTTTTTCTAAATTGTTGTATTTTCAGGCTTCTCAGCCATCTTTTAATCAATTTGGTGTGTGTCATGTTGCAATGTGTGTCATGTTCTGGTTTCTTCACCAGAATTTCCTATCACAGAAAATCAAATGTCTTCTACAGAATTGAAACTGGATGGCCCTTTTTCACTCCTCTGTTTGCATGACAGATCACACTGGCACAGAAATCAGAATGAGGTTCCTGTGTATCAGTATATCAGTAACGATAGCAAAGGAATAACAAAAATAACAGGACATACACTTGGATTATTAATCAATCATGAAAGTAATTGCATCTCATCAACCACTTGGCCTTGTCTAGGCCATTTCTTATGCTAATACAGGGAAAGGCTTTTACCATCAAGATAAATTCAAGTGTATTCACTGCTCAGAACAGGAAGATTCACCATCAGGTCACTTTGAAATTACAGTGGTGTGATGCGGATAAACTATCTGATGAAAATAAAACATCTTTTTCTGTGGTACAGTCAGAAACATTAACTTTTCCTTGGAAAGATTGTTCCTTGTTCCAGTCAGATCCTGTCCAGTGATTTTCTCCCTTAAAATGTATGCATTATAATCTGTGTCTAAGTTCTAGACTAAAAAAAGGATATTACAAAGCAGGGAAAAATCAGCATTGACTCAAAGCATGAAATATCTGGAGGTTTGACTCATAAAGGCAAATCAAAAGAGTTTTTTATGTACAACTTGGTAGAGAAATGTAAGAGAGAAATGGTCTGATAATGTAAAATGTTTCATAAAGTCACAAGTGCTGTGAGGTTGCAAAAGAAAACCCAGATAATGCAACATAAAACCCAAAGGAAAAAATCTCTGGGGAAAAGCCATTAAAGATGATACAAAGGAGTGTGATTTCTTGAGGTAAAAAGAGATGATGAAATTTGTTCTTGACTGAGTCAGCGCACAGAGGAGCACATTTCTAAGAAATATGATAGAAGTACAGCCACTGACTAGGACTGAGCATCATTCCTAGAATACATTAATTGCTGCACTGCGCAGAATTAGGAACTAGACACTCTCTTCAATCTCAAAGATTTGTTCACTACTTCACTACATAGCAGATAATATTTCATATTCTTGCAGCTCCTGTCAGCAAATGATTTTAAAGAGATTTCATTAATGCTTCAAATTCCCTTTGTGATCAACAAGTGCTGTGCTCCTTGCTCATGCAGGTGATGGGAGAGGAGTGTGAAGTGCAGCTCTGTAGGGATGGGCACTGCTGAGTCAGTGCTGCCCAAAGAGAAATGGGAAAACACCTGGTCTGGGTAACCAAACACCTCAGCCTCAACTCAACAGGTGAGCTGGCCACCAAGACCTGCCAGTGAATTATTTTTTAGATTGTTCTGATAAAAATATGTTCAAAAATTTGACATACAATATGGGAAGAAAGTGAAATTATTTGACAACTTGAGCTGTGGTAGACACTTGTTCAATCGTTCTTGACAGAAAGAATTTTACTCCAGATGACACCTCATAAGCATTATTTGGTCCTCATTTTATATAGTCCAGGTGAAATCCAGAGTACTGGAGTGAAGAATGTTGCATTTTGACCCAGAAGTAGAGAATATCAGAATCTGAATCAATGTTTGAAAAGAATCAAAGGCTCTTTTGTCTACTTTGACACCTGATACTCTGCAGCAAAGATTTCCACTTCCAGTGAATAAAACTGCCCCAGGCTTGTTTCTTCCTCCAAATATCCAGGGAGTAAATCTCTCCAATTGTTCCAAACTGCATCAATATACAATATCAGGAGGAATGTGCAGGGAAATGGGTATAATGTGAAAAATCTACAAGGCTGAAAATAAAAACTAAACAACCCTCTGATCTGCAGCCTAATCCCATGGTGCAGCTGACCCAGAATTGTAATGCAAATATTGTAGTTCAATCAGGCTATTTTAAGACAGGATAGGAATGAGGCTTCTACTTTCCCCAGAAGGAATGTACATCATTGCCTCTTCTTTAATTTCCTTTTGATTAAAAAAATATTAGACTGTCTGAAGAGTATGTGCTATCTTTTCTGTGTGTTGAGAGAAAGAGGAAAATCAAAAGGAATGAGGAATACAGGTGAACTTGTCAATCCAGGTTCACTGGGAAAAGCTTAGAACTCTTTGTTAGATGCTCTTTATGTGCTGTAGTTTGGCTGATTAGGAAACGCAATTTCTTTGTTTTCGCATTCTAAAATTCTGAATGCAAGAAGAATGCAAGAAGAGTTTCTAGACACTTCCCGTGAGTTTCCAGACAAGGGGATGAGAGTCAACTTTCTGTGTAGTTCTTTCTTCCTTCCCCAGTGGTTTATTTGTACAGCCATTAGTTCAGTGAGATTCTATTCTCTTCTCTTCTCTGTGAGGTTTGATACCTAGAGCAGGCTGAAGCTGAGCTTTATTGCCACATTTCCTGCAGCCAACCCAAATAACCAGTGGCAAATCTTTTACTTTTGAGCTTCCATTGTTTTTTTGAGGTTTGCTAAATATTTGCAAAATGAAAGAAGGTCTTAAAAAAATTTCCAACTGGTTTGCTATGTTTTTACTCTTGAACTGATTGTGCTGGCAGTTTTCCATGTGTTCTTTGTCTGCTTTGGAGCCAAACGGGTTCACTTGTGTGGCTGACATGCAACTTTGGAGCAGCTGCCAGAGCCTTTGAATAGCTGATGGCTCAACCTATCCAGCCCCAAGAGATTTACTGGAAACCATTTTTTACTGCTTTTCACATTCTCTCAAAAGTGTTTGGGAAATGTCAGTTGCAGAAAGCATCCCTGAAATGACTCTCCAGGACATGATGGGGAGAGTGGCTTTTACTGATAGTGTCGGGGAGACTCCAGAGAACAGGATAATATTTAGAGACCAAAAAAAAAAAAAAAAACCAAAACAAAAAACCCCAACAACAACAACAACAACAAGCCCCACAAAAAACCAAACCAACAACAACAACAAAAACAAAAAAAACCCCAAAAAAACAAAACCAAAACCCAAACAAACAAAACCACAAACAAAACCACAAGCCCCCCAAAACAAACAAAAAAAACAAAACTAAAAAAACCTCGAATCAAACCAAACCAACCAGAAGATGGCTTTGCTATTAAGAAGACACTATCAGGAGAAGGTTGAGGAAAGAGAACTGCTGACAGAGAGAGTGAGCTGTAGGCTTTATCAGGAATATCCTTAGGCAAGGGAATGTTGATGTTGTTAAAGCTCTTGAATTTCTATTCTTGTATTTGATTTTACTGTCCCATGGCTGGTTTGCTTTTTGCAGCTGTGGAATGGCAACAGGGTGAATCTGGGGCTGAGGTAATGATTTTGCACAAAGATTTGCATGTGGTAGTAGAAAACCAGACTGCACTGTATGAATATACATATGCACACAGGTAAAGTGATGCTTAAATGTTCTTTAATGCCCGACTTTAGAGAGCCCTGTGTTCCCTTAAGGTTCCTTCTCCTTAGCATGCACTATTATGTAACAGTTTCTGTTACTTTGTGTGTCGATCTGTCACTCCCACACTGCTCTGCTAAAGCCACAGTTGCTTTGCACATGCAACTTAAAAATGTGAAATTTGAAACTCTTCATGGATTTCAGACACTCATCTCTCCTAAGGATGATCATTTGATGCAAGCTATGGAAGTGTTCTTGGATCTGAAAGCTTTGCAGTATTAATTGGAGTATGGAGGAAATTCTTTTTGCAGTTCTGCTTGTTGATGAAGGGAATAAAATCTTTGTTTCATGCAGTCCAGAACTGCCTGGTAATGCAGTGCTCAGGACCACAGGATTGTTGGGCTGAACATTTTATGTGAATCAAGTGACATCCTGAGTGAAGTGGAGGTGGCAGCTCCAAACAAATGGCCACACAAATGTGCCTGCAACCTTCACAGTGTGTTTTTAGGTTTTGTAAAGACAATCCCCATCTTTGGTTTTCATAAGTTTGAAAGTTTCTTCTCCTTTTTTGTTGTTGTTGTTGTTGTTGTTGTTGTTGTTGTTGTTGTTTTTTGTTTGGGGTTTTTGTTTGGTTTTGGAGGGTTTTTGTGTGTTTTTTTTTGTTTTGTTTGTTTTTTTTTTTTGTTGTTGGTTTTTTTTGTTTTGTTTTTCTTCCTCTCTTTTGCAATGCATTAGTTACTATAGTAACTATGCTGGGAATGGTATAGAAAGAGGCTAGTGCACCCTAGCAGTGAAGTAGAAAGCCACTTTATATAATAGTTGGAAATTTATATCATGGGTTTGAAACTACATCAGGTTTCCATAACCACATATGTGGTAAAAGTATATATAGCACGCTTAGGTCATCACTGGTAATTACCCTCCGCTGCTGACATCCAAAGGATGGCAACTGGAATTCTACACCTCAGACAAAGCTCTCTGACATCCGCAGCCAAGCACTTCAGCACCATCCACTGTCACCTCCTGAGGAAGTTTGGTTGTTATGGAAAAGTGTTACGGAAAATTGTACCTGTAGGCACAACTCTGTGTTACACTGGATTTACCTTCCAACAATTCAACAGGGGCTGCCATGGCATTGTATCTGCACTGGCCACTCCAGCAGGGTTATATTCCAAGCCTATATTCCACATCTGTACTCCATCCCTCTATTATAACAGCCACAGAGTTTGGGCTGTGATCCTGTTATCTCTTAAGCTGCCCTGCTCTGAGTCAGTGTTTTCACAGGTAAATGCCAAACATTGCAGGAAGCAAAGGCAGAGTAGAAAGTATTCCTGAAGCCAGTTCTGACCTGTAGCTTCTGCATAGCTCCAGGAGACACTGAGGTAGGAGCTGTTTGTTGATAATGATGTATTACACACCTGGTGACTTTGGCCTCTTCTGGTAATAGGAGACTTTTTTTTCTTTTCCAGGGAGCATATCTGAGCACAGCCTGGTGTAAATTCATACTTTAGTAATTGTGTTCTACCTATCCCTGGAGTTCTGAGTGAAAGCATTATCATTCATTACTTCCTGTCCAAAACTCAGGGCTGCCAGCTCTTGTGATTTTATGGAGTCTCGGGATAGCTGTATTTTCAAAAAGTCCCAACTCCTGAAGCAATGCAAATATGCGAACTCTATTTCATTACATAAAGGGCACACTTCTGGTTTTCTCAGCTGGGGAAAAGTCTGAATTAGCAACTCAGTGCACTGTAAGACTGGGGAAAAATGTAATTTAGAGGTATATTCTTTTTAATTAAGCCTCTAACTTAAGCATGACTGATAAGTTTTGGATGTTTGCACTTGATAACAAGGTACTGTTTGTTTATTTTTGCTGCCATGCTCTACTTGGGATCTTGTACTTCCCTCCCTCACTGGTAGAACATCCTTTGCATTACCTCATAAAAGAGTAAAGATTAAGCTAGAAACTTATTTAAAAATGTTGTGAGATCTTAGGATGGAAGCTGTGAAAAACACATCTGTCCTCTTAAATATGCATTAATGTATAAAGCACATTAAAAATTCAGCTCTTAAAATCTTCATCACGTGACCTGAAAATCTGCTGATGTTTCTTTTGACTCTTGAAGGCAGATTCTCAAGGAGCTGCCTAATTCCTTACTTTAACTCCACAAACCCCTTCAGAGCTGCCTGGTTCTTAGGAGCAGGAACAGGGAATAGTTGAGAGAGAAAAATGGCAAAGGAAAGGGAGGACAAATGTGTATGTGCCTGTGGCTCCAGCACAGAGCTTTCAGGAAGCATGGCAAGCACTGAGCAGGGAAAAATGGTGAGTAAATTATTTCCCAACTACTGACTTTCTGCAGGTTTTCTTGGATTTGAACTCCTGGAACTGACCACTGACACAATACTTGGCTGATGGTCTCACCTTATCCACTCCCTTCCCCTACACTCGCCATGGCCTGAGTTTCATCATATCCCACATCCCAGCTTGTGTTTTCCCTTGTGAATCCATTTGCTTAAAGGATTCCTCACCGTGCAGTAGTAGGATGTTTATTTCCATAATATGAACAGTTGGATTCCTGTAACTTGGAGCCTGGAGAAGGGGGAAGGAGCAAGGAGAGAGTCTGAAATGTTTCTGTACAAACCTCTGGCTACAGAGCCCAGTAACCTCTCCAAAGCACTGTCAGATCTCAGCCAACTTTGAGAAGGGCTTGGAATCATGCTCCAGGCAGGCCTAGGAGAAATTTGCATTGTTCACATTATTGCTGGTATTCTCTGCTTTCTGAACAACAGCCAACAGGAAATTCCTGGGACAAATCTTTCCACTTTTTTTTCATTAATAAAATATTTCTGGGGAAAAAAAGAAGGGCAAGAGACTGAAACCAAGCCGTACAGAACAAAGAAGGCAATATCAACCTCAAATCACAGATATGTAAAATTCTGAGCCTCCTTTGTGATTTTATTTTTGCTTCTGAAGGATTTATGACCTCACGTGTGTTGTTTCTGTGACATCAGATGGTGTTGCCATGGGAACCATTTTATTGTCAAAAACAAAAGAATTTTGAAGAGTTCCTTAGCAGCATGGGACACAGAGTGCAGAGGATAAAGGAACTATTTTTATTTAGATGATAAATCTGCTTTATTAGACCCATGAATTTTCAGCTCTGTCCTGCTAGAAGCAAAAATAAATCTGGCAAAAATAACAAATCTTGCACCTGTTAATCAGGGACTGAATTTGTCCCTACATGCAAAATCTTGGGAATTTCCTTTCTTGTCTTCCCCTCCAAAAGACTGATAGCTTCCAAATGCTTTAGCATATGAGGAGGAACAACAATCTGCTCATATGAGCTTTGCAGGAGCAAGTACCAGGAAGTTCGTGTTGCTGTGGTCTTGGTTGCTTTAAATTGATGAAGTATAAGGAGCAGAATGGAGTATTGAGGATTCATATTTTGCTTCCATAATACCTCTAAAATCAAATTTCATGACAGATTTGGCAGTTCATGTTATTAAGTGTAGAGCTCTCTAGTTTGTACTGAGACCTGCAGGAATGATGGATCCAGTGGACCCATAGGTAAAAAAACCAAAATGTGATTAAGTATGATTAAAATGTAGAATAATGTTCAAACCCTGCTGAGAATGACATGAGATCAACCTGCTAAAAACTAACAGTTAACATGGAGCAAATCCGGGAGTTTTAGATTCACAAAAATAGCAAGTGTGTGGTGTATGAGCTCACTGATAACATGCACTGCCAAGTCCTACAATCCAATCTGAATGTGTATCTACACACAGCCCAGTTCCTTAAGGAAAATATCAACACAGGTTCTGAGAGAAAGTTGTTTGAGGAAATTTTAAAATTCCTTTCACATATGTATCCTGCCCTGGTTAAGATTCTGCAGCTGCTGAATTCAGTGCCCCAGCACTGTTGCTGTGTTTCGAAAGACAAGTGATCTCATTGCCATGTATTTGCTGGAGTAAAAGGAATATGCACAAGGGGATTGGTAGGTTAAATGCCATATGGTTAACCCCAACGTTCCTGTTTTAAATGATTCCCCATGTTTGGATGGATATCAGCATTTCACAATATTTTGCTGATCTTTTCCTTTGTAACGAGGTAACCTGGGGAGAGAGAGAATGATAGTGACTGTAATTACTCCAAATTTATATCTGCTCTCTGTCCAATGCACCTCTACAAACGTATTCCTGTAGACCTAAGCAGCTTAGAAGTGGATCTGAGGGAATATCAAGGATGCAGAATCCCAGCATGGGAAGGAGAAGGAAAGTGCTGCTTAAACATTGACACATTGCCAGATGTAGTGCTTTTTAACATTGGTGGAGGCTTGTTCACACTTGTCAAATCACACTGTGCTTGCTAATGTTGCATTTTCATCAAATATATTAGCTAGCTCTCTATTCCCACTCTCCAGCAACCCTTTTATTTTCATTTTTCCGTCCTTACCTTCACTCCCCATTCTTTGTTTTCCCCTTTTGTCCTCATGGTTATTTTCTCTCTTTATTTCTGCCTGGCTCCCCCTTGTCAGCTGAAAAAAAAAAAATCAGTCTGACCCAATCTCCTTTTTTTTTTCAAACATGTAGGTTAAGCAGATGCCTGCCTGGAGGAATGTACAGTCTCAGCCTGATGTACATCATGCAAGGAATACATAGGCTGATATTCCAGAGTGGGAGTAGTTAGCTGTTAATCAGCAATTGAAGGATGCATGAAAGAAACACAAATGGGATCTTCTCAGGGGGAAAAAAAAAAAAAAAAAAAAAAAAAGGTAAAGCAGTGAATGTCTGCCCTGAAGGAAAGGGATCTTTTTTTGGTGCACCAGTGGGTAGTGTCAGGGAAGAAATCGAGTTCAGACCTGAGGAGCATTTTGTGTGGAATACTAGGATGCACCAGAAATAACAGGTTACAGTATTTGGGAGCTTCTGATAGGTGAAAAAGAAGCTCTTAAATTAGTTGAGAAAACAAGCTGAGGTTTATGAAGGGGTTTAATAAAAATAACATAGAGTAGAACAACATCCCCTCTTCCCTTTCATTTTAGCTGTACACAAAAGCAGCAAGGATTCTCATTCCTTTGCCCCCTCAGCTCTTTTCCCCATTTCCCTGTCATGTGGAAGGATAAAAAGAGAGCACTGAACTCGGAGTGTCTGATTGGGTTGGACAGGAGAAATACTGAGAAGTTCTTTGCTGAGGGCAGGTCTGTAGGCAGGAAAGAAGGGTGAGGGGAAGGGAGTTGTCCTGAAAGGCTCTTATCTGGGTTCTTATCTCTTTTCATCCAAGTGGGGGATGGCTGACAAGTGCAGACACTTAAACAAGGCCAATGTTAAAGCAGAGCATTGCCCTTCAGTGGTTTGAGAGCTGCTGTTGGAGGGAGAATGTTCAGCAGAACAGAATCCTTGAGGATCCCTAAGACAGCCTGAACTGTGTAGGGTTTGCTGTCCAGCTGGCAGTGGGTGCTTTTAGGGACAGGTGTCATATTGTGGATAAATAATTTTTAATTTTAATATGAGAGCCTTTGTCTTCTTATGGTGCAAAATGCTAATGCTAAATCTGCTCTTCACGTTGACACTTTTGGAAGCTCAAAAGGAGGTTTTGCCAAGGAAAGGTTTCATCTTGTGCTCCCCCAGTAGTGTCTTGTACACTATAAATATGCACATTTGTCAAAAAAAGCAGCAAACGAGTTGCTGAGGAAGCAAAGCCAGTGAAGACTCAGTTGTACCAGCCTTGCCGTGCACCTGGCACCTTTGCTGAGTGGGTTCTGAGGTGGGGTTTGGGTTTTGGGGCCTCTGCCAGGGGGGTCAGCTCCTTATATTGCCCTGGGGCAGTTACGTGTCAGATTTGGGACTAAAGGTACTGACTGTGTAGGATTCCTGTGGCCACTGCTGCATTGGAAGCCCATGGAAAATTCTATTCATTTATGCTGTAGAAGCACGGAAAACTCCTTGATCCACCAGAATCAATGGAGGAAGAATTGCAGATCTGCTCTACCTCCATATCTTGTCGTCTTTTCAACAGGTAATCCCTGCTTTTGTGCCATCTTAGGGTGTTGCATCCATACTTGATGTGATGGAGATTCCTAAATCTGAAGGGTTCTCATCCGCAGCCTAGACTGTAATGTTTTGGAGTCCTCATATCCTATGCATAGCAAGGGGAACATATCCAAGTGTTTTCTTAAATAGTCCCTTTTCTTTCCGTTTTTCAGGGAAGGGATACGATGTGTTCAGACATTGGCTTACCACAAACCATCCCTCTTTCCATTGTGTGTAATCTGAGGCTTTCCTGTGTTTGGGGAAAGATTTGCAGGGGACTTAAGGAAATTAAGGATGGTAACATGTGAGAAGGTACAGAGCTGCTGGGATTCCCTGGAATGGCTGTGGCTATGATAATGAACCCCTATCAAACACCACTTGCTAAGCCCCAGCCACTGTGATTACTTTTCAGCTGAAAGGAGCTTAACCTGAATTAGTGTTTTGATTTGGAGCAAGAGTGTACTTTTGAAGGGAGTCCTCTCATCAGTTCTGCTTTCTTTGCATTGGAGTTGGTTTAGAATGCATTAAATCAGTTTATTTTGGAGGCACTTAAATACAAAACGTGCTTTAGGAGTAGCATAACCTCCAGCTGGGATGTACAGACCCAAACCAAGGACAGGTTTTGCAGATCCTCCTAAACCAAACGTACAGCTGGGCTGCTCTATGCATGGAACCAGGCTAAACCTAGTCCAAAGCAGAATTCCAGAGCTAAATTTAGTGCTCACTTTGATCTGCTGAGGTGCTGATATTGTACAAAATTGCTGGCAGGATGCAGCCAGAACTGGCTGCAGTTTAAAGGTCAGAATTAACCGTTAAGATGAAGAACAGGAGAAACAAGAATGACTTCCATGGAATGAATCAGTTCATCCCAATATTTCACATTGTGAGCAGCCATGTGTCTGCCCCTCAGCTTTATGTCAGTGACAGATACAAAAACTTCTGGTCACCTTTCCATATCACATCCCTGCCCTGAACTCAACGCCTCTTTCCTCCACACAGGAGTAAAACTGTCAGCTGAATATTTGTGAAAATTTACTTATCAGGAAAGAATTAAAGCTAAAACTTAATATCAAGAAATGGGAAGGGTAAATGATGTGGTGTGGGAGTCACTAGTACATCCCACATGCCTATGCATTGCCTGCAGACTGGGCTCCCTGCAGTTCAAAGGACAGGGATACCTGAGGGAACTTGAATTTTCAATTCCCCCCCTTCCCCACAAAGGTCTTATGAAGAAGGAAGCTGGAGGTAAATGTTCCTGCTTTTCATCTCTGGGGTGGGGCAGCTGTTCTCTGCTCCTGGCTGTGGGCCATCAATTTTGCCACTGTTGTAAAAAGGGAAAGATTTTGAAACTTTCATCTTGGGGTCAGGGGACAGCTGGAGTGACTCCGGCACTCTGGGCCCTGTGGCTGGTCCCAATTTCCTATTGCTTCATGACCAGCACGAGCACAATTGTTTGGTTCTTTTGAGAAGGGTTGTGTTTGTATTTTTGAGAAGGTTGTATTTGTTTCTTTTTAACACTGATGTGCATCCCTTGGATGCCGTATTGGATTGCTGGTTACAGAGAAGAGAACGACTCTGAGTGTGGGTGCAAGGATAAAAGATTGCAGCCTGGTGCAGCCCTGACACACAGGGAGAGATGGGACACAATGGATTTATGGGCTGGAGCAGTACTGGAGGAATCCTGTCAGAGGACAGGGGGCTCTTCCATATGGAATGGTTCAGACAGGGTGAGGAAACAAAGGAATTCTCAAAGAAAAGCAGTGCTGGCAGTGTTTTCAAGTCCAGCTTTTTGTTCTCCTTAGTCCTAGGAAATTTCATGGTGAACCAGTATAAATTATTACCTCCTAATGCCATTGCTTCTTGCTGTGTTTTTGTGGCAATATTATGATTCTTAATTTCTATGGCCCTTTCTACACTAATGCAGGGTTGTTTGGCCACACCATTCCCAGTGGTACTTGATGGACTTGTCAGAGTTGGGTTATCTGTGTCTTAGATCTCTGATACAATAAAAATACATTATTATTGATTAAGCTTTGGTGTTCCTAGATTCTCAGCTGAGAATCTGAACTCAGAAGAGTGCATAGAAATAGAAAGAAGGAGTTTTATGGACGCTGTCTGCATGCAGAAATCATTTCTGGAATGTGCTGAGTATTTTAGCTTAACACTTCTACAGGAAAAATCTAGAAGATTGCAGTTTCATTCCTTCAGACTGATTTATAAACCAGATTTTTAAAGGAGAGGAAAAACTCCAACTTAATTTTTTTATATGACTAGAGACCATTCAAAGTGTAGCAGATACCAGAAACAGGGTGTTCAGGATTTAACTTTCTGGGTGGCCCTTAGGGTTCAGTTTTCTAGACTTTTCTACAGTCTTGTAGTTGAGGGGGAAGACTGATAAGTAATTTCTTGATTCGGGGAGCTGGGTCCTTGTGAGAAATAAAAAATGTATAAAATACTGCAAGACCAGCTCCTCCCAAAAAGCCCACAAACGTGATGTTTGGGTTATGACCATCTTGGTTGCTGTAAATCTTGATTAAATTCTTCACCACTGTCTGGCTTTTACACATTCAAAATAATATTTTTTCCTCCCTAAGAGTAAGCAGGATGACATAGGGCTAGGGAGGAAAACACAAGGACAGTGCAATTCAAGTCTTCCCTTGCAATTATTTTGGGTAAAGTTAGTTTTGACATTTTCTCCCCTATCTTGTACTTCTCTTCTCCTGTGAAAGGAGAATGAATGCCAGGATTTCCAGGGCAGAGTGCAGGATCGTGGAGCAGAGCAGGAGTCTGTGAGCAGCTTGCCAGTGTGTGCCCCTCACTCTTCTGTAATGCCTATGACCCTGCTCTGAAAGGTAAAACACAGCTCTTCTTCAGTGTGTACATGGGTAAAAGAGGAAAGCCAGTGGCAGAAAGCCTTCCCAGACATGGTGCTTTAGAAATTTGCATTTGACTGCAACCATGTGCATCACGTTCAGTTCAACCCACCGGGCAACACTGGATTTTTGCCTCAGCCTAAAAATTGTCTCCATCAAATAACGAACCCTTCACTTTGTGGGTGTTTTCCAGAAATCTTCTCAGAAGCTTTGCAATGTGTGCAAGAGAAAAAAAGATTGCAAGGCTGATGCTGAATTCCACCCTCAGCCAGCCAGAGCTCTCCAGTTGTTGCCCCCACTCAGCTCCCAGTCTTCATCTCTCTTGATTTAAACAGGAATAATTTGGCAATTGACTTTAAAGGTGCAATTGCCATTTGAGATGAGCATCAAGTCCATTTTTCACATGACCTGTTCCTTCCTCCCTTGCTTTTAGCAGGAGTTGTGTAGGTGAACTCACATCTCCTATGTTCCAAGGAGGTTGCAAGGGCTCAGCAGTTGATTTTAGGCTCCCTCCCCTTATGCTGCCACTCCCCCAGGCATGGCTGAACCAGCAGCCCTGCACATCTCCTTAGTTGCAGGGTAGAGGCAGGAAAACGTCCCTTTTCTGTCAGTAAATAGCACTCCTGAGTGCTTCCCAGCTGGTGGCCACAGTCCCCTGCAGCATTTTCATTGATTTTGCACAGTGCAAAGAGGGTAATTTCTATCTTGGAGAGCACAGGAGTCACGCTGTGCTCCTCCAGACTGGGAAGAGCCAGGGGCATTTCAGAGTCATGGAATCATTAAGGTTGGAAAAGCACTTTGAGATCATTGACTCCAACCACTCCCCAGAACTGCCAAGGACACCACTGACACGTGTGCCCAAGTGTCACATCCACAGGGCTGGTCAATCCCTCCAGAGATGGGGACTGCAGCACTGCCCTGGACAGTTGTGCCAACCTGACCACCCTTTCCACGAAGAAATGTTTAAAATATCCAACCTAGCCCACCCCCCATTCCCCCCACCCAGCACAGCCTGAGGCCGTTCCCTCTCATCCTGTGCCTGTTCCCTGGGAGCAGAGCCTGACCCCCACTCCCGGCTGTCCCCTCCTGTCAGGGAGTTGTGCAGAGCCAGAGAGAGGGTCCCCCCGAGCCTCCTTTTCTCCAGGCTGAGCCCCTTTCCCAGCTTCCTCAGCCCCTCCTGGTGCTCCAGACCCTTCCCCAGCTCCATTCCCTTCCCTGGACATGCTCCAGCCCCTCGAGGTCCTCCTTGTCATGAGGGGCTCAGAACAAGGGTCAATGTGCCCCACTCTGGGATAAAACGTCCATTCTGGAAAGTAAGAGAGTGAGGCTGAAATCGTGGGACAGAGAAGATCTCAGAACTGCTTTAGTAATATGCTGGGAATCCTGTGACATCAATATTTATCATCTTCACAAGGGAAGAAACAAAGTCACAGATTGGTTTATCTGTAGCAGACAGACTCTGGTACAGCCCAGGAGTCTGCTCACCTGTGTGCAGATGAGGGAGGAAGATGCCTGTGCTATCTCATTTCTGTGCTTCCATCTCACAACCGTTACATATCTAGAGCCCAGTCCCCCAGGAAAGACATCCTACCTCTTTTTTCAGGGAAGGTAGGGCTTCCAGGATGTTTGAGGTCACCTTTGTGCTGCTGAATTTCCACGCTCACAAACCAAGGGAAGGGTTTTGAGTCTTTTTTCAGTGCTTGGTTACACTGAGCTGCAGTCAGTGACAATCCTTTGTGCTCAGTATTTCTTAGATGAGCTGGACCTGCTGTAGTGTCACTCCAGAAACCTCCTCAGCTCATGGACTTGCTTCCTGGAGCTTTGTCTCTCCCTAGAAAATGAATTTCTGCTATTGCATCTCTCTCCATTCATTGGCATATTTTGTGAAATATTAATTTGTTTTCATATTGCATTTCATTTGGCCACCTACATTCACCTCACTGTCAGTTCAGGTTTGGAGCTCTGATCCTGTGCTGGTCTTTCATAAATGAGCCCAATGAGTGCTACTTTTTAAACTGGATTATGGCAAGGATGTTCAAAAAATGAATTAAACCCCCTCATTGGATTATTGAAACTGTGATTCTTTGGTGGTATTGTTTTTTCCTTTTCTTTCCAATATCCACAACAGAAAAAAAAAAAATCTAAGAAATTTACCTTTAATTTTTCTAAAATGAAAGTTCCAGTTGTGTGGCCATAGAAACTAGAACTTTAAGAAAACATTATAAAACAGAGATTCATTACAGGACCTTGAGAGTGGACAAAGCACTCACTCCCATGGAACAGCTCTTGTGGTAGGCAAGAAGAAAAACAAAAAACCCAAATACCACACATGGTGAGTGCTCGGGAGAAAATTCACAAAAACCACACAGTGCAACAAACAAAAATACAACCCAAATGAACAAAACCCCAAGTTATTTATTTGTATTAATATCCTCCATCTGCTTGCTGACTGGTATTTTTTTCTAAACTAGGTTGAGATCCTAAGGTTAAACACAAAATGAGAAATAAAGTTCAGAGAGTCTGTGGAAAGTGAACTTTGCTGTGAATGAGAATAATTAATGAAAAAATTGGCAATAACTGATTTATCTCTTTCACTGGACTCCAGCTCATCTTTACATTGAGTCCCTTTTTCTGTCCAGAATCTAAATGTTTTTCTTAGAATCAGTAACATAACTCTGAGGATAACTTTGCTGTGTGGTATCATTTACAAATGAAAAGGAAGATGATTTTGTCCATTGGTTGTAAATTTGCAATGTTTCGGTTCCATCCCAGCTTTATCCAGCTGGTGCAGGTTTCCCAGGAGATGCTGGCACCACATGGCCCCTGCAGTCCTGGGATTTGGGATTTCTTCTCTTCCTCTTTCCTGGACTGCTCTGGTGTCCCTCCCCACCACATACTTTTTATCCAGGCCAGTGCAGTGAGGCCTGGAGATGAAATTCATCTCCCTGGCATTCCAGGTTTGGAGTCTGAGCCTGGGCTTTTTCTGCCAAGCATCTGCTCTGCCTGTTTGTCCTTTGTGCTCACCCACAGCGCAGGGAATGCTGGAGTGGCTGCAGCACTCCAGTTGTGAGTGTCCTTTGGCACTACAGGAAACACCCACTGGGGATTGCTGGATATTCAATCCACAATCACAAACCCATCCGCAGCTTAAGGCATTTGCTTTTCCTAACACCTCAACCCCCACTGAATTATTGGATGTAAAACTGTTCTGTCTCCAGCAACTACTTTTGTTGTCTCTTTTTCCTTTGGCCTTCTGCATCCCACTTAATTTTTAATGTCTTTCCCTGCTTTTGTCTTTTTATCCAAAGTTCCTCTGCAGAGTGGCTCCGTCCTGCAAAAGCAGTGTGCAGGAACACCCTCAAAATCTCCAACTGTGTAAAGGGTGCACAAGGATCTAAGTTTGGGAATGGTGTCCTGTCTAAATCATGATGATGATATTTTACTTGTCCATAAATTTTCAAAAAAAAAAATTAATGAAAAGTGAATCAAGTTCCAAGTCTCCCTTCAGCCCTTTGGTTCCTAAATCAAATTAATAACCATGTGTGACCTTTAAGGTGGAGGTGCCAGGCCCTTTGGTGCCTGCAGTGGAGTGTAAATCAGGGGCTGCTCAGCTCAGTTCTGCCCTGGCTGCTGTGCTTTCCCCCTTTTCATGATTTTCAATATCTTTTCTGGTTTGGACTTTGAAAAATTTAGGTCATCAATGGCTGAAAGCAGAGGATCGAGGGCATGTCTGATTGAAAGGTGATTTACTGAGGATTCAGTATCCAGTATGGAATTCACTTGTGACAAGTTACTGCTGGGAAAGTTTTGCTAACAGTGTGTGATAATGCAGATTTTCTGTGGCACCACGGCCATTGTCAAGCTCCAGCTAAAGGCGCTTGCAGCATTCAGAATTGGGTTAGAAGTGAACATTTTTTCAGCCAAAGAAATTCCTTGAAGTAATTTATTTACTCCAGCAAAAGAGGGAGATCCTCCTGAGGCTGCTGCTTCCAGGATTCCTTCTCAAAATCACCCTGTCACTTCAGTTTTTTGGGGTGTGTGGGTGTGGGTGTCTCTGTGATGGAGAAATAACATTCATGGGGCTTTTGTACCATTGGTGTAGAAGTTGCTTTGGCAACTCCCCATGGGTTATTGAATGCCAAGGTAAATAATAGCCAAAGACATGCATACACTATTATTCTCATAATTTCCTGCTGCCTTCAGGCAGTAATAACTTACACACCCTATTTTCCAAATGTTTCTAATTTATTTCTCATGAGCAGAATTATCTCATAAGGAAAACTCCTCCCCTTTGCAACCAGTCCCTGTCTCTTCTTTTCCAGCTGCCACAAACGAGGTGACCAGTCAATGAAAAAGCTTAGGGATCTCCTGCTCACTGTGAACTCCTGGAAGAGAGCACATTCAAACTCCTCAACTCATTCTCCTTGCTGGTCTGGAGCTCTGGAATTCTCTCTTCCATAATCCTAATCCTACATGCAATGCTGCCCACAACTCTGCAGAGAGATTTCATCCCTTATAATCTCATTTTGTGGTTCCTCTACAGCTCCTGCTTTTCTCTCTGAGTCTGAGACTGGGATATCCCTGTTATTCCAGTCCCACCTCTGTCATGTGCACCTGGAGCTGGATTTGCAAGTTGCCTTTTGCATCAGCCAAAAAGCTTCTCTTGAGAAACAGCAAAACGGGGAGGAAGCAGCCAATTCTATGTTTTCCTAACATTAAGGCAGAAACATTGTTATAGACCTTCAGTTCTCCTTTGTTAAGGGATATCTTTGTTTTTCCAATACTTTTTTCCACTTGATTACCATCTATATTGACTCGTGAATTGGTTTTGAGAGTGCAGCAAATGATGTGCAGTGATGGCTACATGATAATTGAAAATGTAGGAGAAAAGACAACTCAAAATCGAATTCTGAAGATTGGTTAAGCAAATAAAATTACTCAACAATGCCATAAAACTATTTCCATGAATGCTTAGGCGAAGCTGCAGTTTGCAAAGGATATCCCTAGGCTGGACTCTGATTCCACTTTGTGACTCCACTCCTGCTTGAACATTCTTTCACACGAAGCTTAGGAGTGGGAGAATCCAGTCCTGAAAGTAGTTTTATGTTTTTCATCTTTCCTTTTAATTTTGGGGGCTTGCAGAATGTGTTTTACATCTTAGCTTTGGATAGACTGCAGTGGAAAAGGCATCTCCTCCATTAGTTTGCAGGAATCCTCAAAACAAAAATTTTATTGTGCTTCCATGCTCAGTCTTGGAAACTAAAAACACAGAAATAAACAGTGAAAATTTGTAGCCTTGCTGCAAATTGTTATACAAAATAAATTATTGCTACAAACTGGTAGCTATTACTGTTTCTCTTCTCTACACCCATGTAGTTTAGCCTGTGAAGTGCTTAAGGGAGCTAGAAAGCAGGATTAGGGTTTTTTTAACATGTTTTCTCTTTCTTAGTCCCATGCACTAACACGGTGTTGTGGTAACTGGGTTGCAAACACATCTGAGATGTTACTGTTCTCAGGGGTGCATGAAGTAAGCAGGTTTTATTAATGTACTGGAAAGTAATCAAGAAAAATAAGTTTTCTTCCTCTTTCTGTGCTATTTATTGTGTGCTCTGCCCCATTCTCCTCCCTGCAGCTTCCTGCAGTGAGGGACGTTCTGCTGCCTTGTCCCCTTCCAGCCCCAAAGGCTGATTTTTTCCAGCAAAACTTGGTGATGGTGGAGGCACGGCTGGATGAGGGAGAGGAAAGGCTGGGGAGGAGCAGGGTGGGCACAGCCTGGGCTCTGTGCTCACCTCGGGGGGTCCTGGCCGGCAAAGCTTTGTGGTCCTGCAGTGCACCCAGGGAATGGCATGGTGATGGAAACAGGAGCATGGCTAGTGGGATAAATCCGTGAGGGTTGCATCCGTTCTTTGGAACGGAGAGGAAAATTGTCACGTTTAAATAAATAAGCTTTTTTTCTGATTTTGTCCAGTTTAGGCTTTTATAGAACTCTTTTCTCCTTCTTCTTTTGCTTTTTGTGGCCAAGTTTTTATCCCACTTTTTGCGTGGCCATTTTCAAGGAACTCACAAGGCTTTAATTCTGATCTAAGACATTTGCTTCTGTGCTAAATAAAGCAGCAATTAATTATTAAAACCATACCTTTTGTGGCTGAACGTTCTCCCTCATAGCTGTTAAACTCTAAGACATATTTTGCTTTTTAATTATTCATATTTTAAAATTTATTTTGTGAGTATAGTGTAAGTGTTTTGTGGGAAACTGGGAGAAGGATGGTCTGGCTGCTGCTGGAGACTGCAGTGTGAGCCAGAAACAGTTTCAGCTCCAATACAATCTTCCTGGATGGCTGGCAGTGCCTAGAAATATTCTGAGTTTCTGCTCAATGCCTGTGTGAAAGCAGCTGTGGGGTTATTGCTGAGGGGCTTTGGTACCTCCTTTTCTGCCCCTCGGCCCTGCTGAAGTGAGACCCCACCTGCAGAGCTTCCTCCGGCCCTGGAGCCCAGCACAGGAAGGATCTGGAGCTGCTGGAGCAAATCCGGAGGAGGCACCAGGATGGTGAGAGGGATGGAGCAGCTCTGCTGGGAGGAAAGGCTGGGACAGTTGGGATTATTCAGCTAGAGAAGAGGAGCTTTGGAGTGACCTAACTGTGGCCTTCTGGTGCCTGAAGGAGCCAAGAAACATGGAGAGAACTTGGGACAAGGGCCTGGAGTGCCAGGACAAAGGGGAATGGCTTTCTCCTGACAGAAGGTGGGATTAGGTTGGGTATTGGGAAAAAAATCCTTCCCTATGAGGGTGGAGAAGCCCTGGCACAGGTTGCCCAGAGAAGCTGTGGTTTCCCCATCCCTGGAAGTGTCTCTGAGGCCAGGTTAGAGGGGGGTTGGAGCAATCCGGGCTAGTGGGAAGTGTCCCTGCCCATGGCCAGGTGGGGAACAAGATGGACTTTAGGGACTCTTCCCACCCAAATCATTCCATGATTCTTTTACAGGCCCGACAAGGACACTGCCCTTCAATGCGTTCAGGGAGCAGTCCCAGAGATCCAAACTGCTCTGCAGTGCCAGAGTGACAACAGGCACGAAGCAAGTGAACCAGATAAGCCAACATGGAATGCTGTGTGTTCTCTTCCTCTCTCCCCATTGATAACCCCTGAGTTGGAACAGTACAAACCCCACATTTTTGTATGAACGGAGCCACCGTCACGTCGTCCTGAGAAAAACTGGGTCTGTATGATTTGAAAAATGGCAAATTTATTTGCTTAAGGTTTGAAAGATATTTATGAGCTTTGGTAAGGAGGAAATTTCGTCTCTGAACGAAACCTTACACACCAGGTTCTTTGTGAACTGCCTGAAGCCCTTTGGTGTAATTATTCATCTGATTTGCGCAGGGTGGATTGGGCACAGCCTATTCCTCCTGACAAACTGAGCCAGACTGCTCCAGCAGTTCTCTTTAAGCCTTTGACTCCATGCTGGAAAAGCCGCAGGAGCCCAGGAAGGGGAGATCTGAACTCAGCTGGTGCCAGCAGCGTGTGCTGTTCAGTGTGGGAGTTACGGTGGCACAGCCACAGCAGAGGGAAACATCTGATGGAACCAGACAGGTCACTGCTGAGTTACAGGGTCCCGTGCTGCTGACAGGGCCATTTTTTTCTAATGAGACTTAAGGCTGGAGCTCTGACCTCCCATTGTGTGTTAGCACTTTCTGCAAGGGATGAGAAATTTGGTAGCTGGCCAGATTCCAGCCTGCAGTAAGTCCTTGTATTTTGCCTGCTGGGATTCCCTCTGCAGTTTCAGGGACAGAGAGTGCCCAGCTCTCATTATCCTGGAGAAAGGGAGACTGAGGGGAGACCTCAAATCAGTCTGTAACTCCTTCCCAAGGGCAGCTCTGATCTCTGCTCAGCGACAGGACCCAGGGAAAGGCTGGAGCTGTGTCAGGGAGGTTCAGGTTGGATATCAGGAGAGGGTCTTCCCCTAGAGGGTGCTGGGCACTGACCAGGCTCTCCAGGGAATGGGCACAGCCCTGAAGCCGCCAGAGCTCTCAGAGACAGGGTGGAATTGTTGGGGTGTCTGTGCAGGGCTAGGAGCTGGTCTGATGATCTCTTAGGATGTCCCAATCCAATTAAGAGAGATACAGCAACTGTTGAACCGGTTCAAAAAGGGCCGCACTGCAGCAGTAAAGCCCTCTCTGAGTGTACACGTGTGTAAACAGTGGGTGATGGAGAAGGAAAACATATCCTCCTCCCACAGTAGCTCTGCCTAGAATCTGAGGGAAAGCCTGCCCTTTTGAAGCAAGGATTGTATCAGTTCCAACACTCCCAACTCACTGAGTGATTAGGAAGGTGCATTTGTGCCCTGCTGCCAGCCTTGGAAGGACCCTTGCGGAGGGAGGTTATCTTCACAGTTTTGAGGTCAAATTATTAAATGATTCAGGAAGCATAACTTTAATTTCAGCCTCTGTCTATTTAATGTGAAGAGCCAGGCACTTGAGAGTAGATTCTAAGGGTCTGGAGGCTCTCAGTGAACAGGGATCACTCTCAGCCCAGGGATCATTAAGAACAGGCACTTCAGGAAAAGAGAGGCTGTGGGATTTTGCTCCTTAAGGCTGGATATGTGTTTTGACTGGGCTAAGATTGATTCTCTTCACAGAAATAAGGCTCGATGGGGGTAAGACACTATTTCTGTGCCCTATGCTTTCCAAACAAGAAACTGAGCTGTCTTGGAAGATTTCCAATATGAAGCAAATGGGTGGACAAAATAAAGGGAAGCCCAGTGCACAAGTTCAGCAGTCAAACAGATGTTCAGACTTTTGCTGATCATAGGGATTTGTTCATTACCTTGGGATTAGAACTGTGGCAAGGCAAACACAATGCTGTGGACATTGGGAATCTCAAAATCAGATATCCAGCCCAATGCCATGATTTTTTTTCATTTCCACTACTGGATTACTGGGACAAATTCTATAAAAGTCTTGGACCTTAGAAGTAATCTTTTGGTTAACTGGTTTGGTTTCTCATATTCTTTTAAAGTAGTCTGCTTCTAATTGCTGGAAGGGCAGCATTGTTTTCCAAACCTCCCTTGGGGACCCACTTAAAAAATAAGATGAGTTTCCACAGTGCTGATGGTAGCATTGGGTGCTGGATTCCCTCAGCCCAGCTCTGTCTCTCTGGATGTGCTGAAGTCTCTGGCCATCATGTACTGGGATTTTCAGCATCCATTTTGCCCATCAGACATGGCCTGGCTGCTGCCAGCTGAGCCTGAAGAGCAGTAGAGCTTCATGTTGCCAACTCTTCCCACACATCTTGTGGTGCCAAAATTATAGAATTGTCCTCATCAGCAGAGTGACATGGGATAACCCATTTTCTTAGAACAAACTCATTTTCTTGATATTTCCATGAGTTCCTCTCCACCCTTCGGTAGGATTTCTTTGGGTGACTGGATTTCCATACATAGGATCTCCTTGGCATGGATTCCTTCCATTTCAGTGGTTTTATTTCCCTAGTGTGCACCTAATTTTAAAGATCTTTTTCCTTGGGATGACAGAATACTTTCTTTATAGTAATTAAGAAATGCTTTTGAATGATTATTCTGGAAAACAGCATTTATCTCTCAGTGGAAATAATTATGCTACAGTACTTCCATTGAAAACCAGGGATATTTCATATTCTGGGGACAAGAGGAGACCTGGGGTTTAGTTACAAGAGCACAGTGAATTTGGCAGGGATGCTCAGTGTATTGCTGCTCAGACTGCCTATGAGAGAAGCAAGTCTGGAATGTGTGCTGTGCAAGCGAGGAATCAGAGAGATTTCAGCCCAAATTAATTAGCATTATGTAAGTGGAGAGAAAAGCAGAAATTTAAAGGGGAGGGAGACATCTGTTATGTCTGAGTTTCCAAGCCTGCCTGCAAATACAGGTCTCCTGGAAAGACAGGAAGATCTCCATGCTCTGGAAACAGGGAGTAAGTGATGAGGAGCCACTGGCTGAAATCCAGAGGTGTGGTCAGTGCTAATCTTGGCTCTGTCTTGTGAGGGATGGTTTGCTCTTGCAACTCTCAGGGATTATTTATTATTATGTTATGATGGGGGTTATATGGCAGCAAACTGATGCCTCCCTGTCCTCTCCCAACAAATCCAAGCAGAAGTGGCAGGGTCTATCAGACTGATGGATAAAACTCCCAAACACTCTTTAATGCAGAACAAGAAGTTTTCTGCGATAGTGAGAAATCCTTGCTGAGGAATGTGTTGTGTTTGCGCCGAGGTGCTGCTGGCAAAGGCACAGTGGCTCTGGAATTCTCCTGAATATCCCAGGCAAGAAGTGCTTGCAGTGGCAAAGTGGGAGGTAATGTTCCAGCAATTTGGAAATCACTGTTGAGAGTTATGATGTTTAGCTAAGGAAACACTTCTCTGAAATAAGACATTAAGGCAGACTGACTCCTTCTCCCCCCACTGCTTTCCTCTGGTGGATTCTATTAAAGCGTGTTGTGAGGAATAAAGGGAGTGAGGTCAGGTCAGGCTGCATGGCCAGGGAGGTCAGACAGGGTTAAGCAGGTCAGGTCATATTTCTGTGTCTTCTGTGGTTCTCCAGGAATTTGGGGTCACTGCTTAGAAACTGCTATTTGACCAGCTGTTGGTAATTTGAACATTACACAAGAGCAAGTGAAGTCAAAGATGATTCTTCGAGGTGAATGAAGAGTAAAAGGAGGAATGAATGGAACACCGATACATTAAAAAATTAAATCCACCCATCTTTTGTTTTATTCCCATTTCAAATAAGCTGTCATGGTTAGCTGACCTAGAAACAAGGACTGTGTGTATTTCACTGTGTTTGAGATATAAGTGCAGCAGAGGCTGTGTGTCTGGGAAGGGAGGACAGGCAACTGAGATGTGCACAAGGTGTTGTTCTCCTGCGCAAATTAACTCGTCACTTCAAAAGTGGCTGGGCACCAAGCATGGACAAAAGCTACTTTGAATATCTGCTAAGAGATGGAGCTGTGTTGAAGGGCTAAGGATCATCTTTATCCAGTAATTGCCAAGTATTTAATAACTTTTTTTAAAAAGTACATTATCGTGAGGTGGTTTTCATCACCATTCATCAGTCTGTCAAACAGAGACATCGGGAGGTTAAATAACTTGCCAAAGGTCAGCACAGACCAATGGCAGTGCTGGCAGCAGTACCTGGTGCTGAACCTTCCCTGCTGAAATGATTGGTTCTGAAGGAAAGGAAACTCAAGGGCCATAAATTAACTGCTCTTGAATGATGGAAATGCCAGTAGAATCAAGTAAGAGGACAAAAACCTGGCAGCAGCAGCTTAGAGAGGGGAACTTAGGGATGGATTTCCCATTCCCAGGGGAATGGAAGAAGGTGGAGTAAAACCATGTTTATTTAGGGGTTTTATCACTTTTCTTTCATTGTTTGAATTCTGAGTAAGAATTTGGCTCAGGTGTTCCTAAATCTCTCACGCTTTGCAAGCCAGCCTCCTTATAAAGTTATGATTTTCAGGCCTAAAAAGAGCAACATCGATGGAAAAGCAAATTTCCTTGAGACTGTTGTTTTATCAGTGAGTCCTTCTCCAAGAGAGATGCTTGTGGCTCTCTATCCCCTGGCATCCTTGTTTTGGATGCTCTTGATCTCTCCAGCACTGGTAATGGCTCTCCAGTAGAGGTAATGCTGAGAAGGCCCCAGTGTAGTGGGGAGCAGAGGGAATCCCCCCATCCCTTCACATCCAGTAAGCAAAATCATATTGTGCAAAGAAGAATTTATTTACAGCCCAGCAATACAAAGTGAATTTCAAGAAGACAAATTTTGTGTCTGTTTTACTGAAACTGTAAGGACTGACATCCCTGGTTATGTCACTCCAGGATTTGTACTCCAGCTCAGAGTTCCTACTCACCGTTTTCCTCTACCCACTCCTGCTTGGCAGTTCTTCCTCTGAGCGTTGGGTTTGGAGCCATGACAGATTTCTGAACAAAACAGCAATTTCTCTGCACTGTGATTCCCACAGTGTTCTCTGATGCACCTGCACACCCCAGACTCTGAACATTTCATATCCCTTTGTGCAGGAATGGCTACTTTGGAGTTGGGCTGGAGCAGAAGGAGAAAGCCCAGAAAAATGCCATATTTATTAAAGCATACAATGTACTTACAGTGCAAGTTAATTGTATATACCATAAAAGTGAACTGCTACAATAGCTTTATAGGTAGTGAGTGTTTTAAAATCATTTAAGCCTAAACACATTTAATTAATAGCAGATTTTCTGTTTTCTGGGTGCTCCTGTTATGGAGAAGAAAAAGAATCACAAAGCTGACACTACAAAAAAAAAAAAAAATTTGTTTTTCCTCTTCACAAACAAAGGAATAACCTTGTGTAGATATTTGGTGATGGAATGGTTGGAAAAGCAGGGTTAGAGAGGTAAGACTTTGATGAAGGGCAATTCACTGCCTGATCCTGAGGCACAGATCGCCCCCAGACATTTCACCCTGCCAAGGCAACTTCTCCTGTAATGTGGGGTCTGTGCTCAGTCTGTGTTCTGCCTCTAGAAAACATCTGTGTGAATTCTTTTCTCTCATCTCTTTGGGAAAGAGCAACACAAGTCAAAAGCTGGTGATGAATTCTGGTGTTTTCTACATGTCAATAAACCAACCACTTTAGTGTTTTCCTTTGGGTTCTGAAAAACTTGAAATGTAGACACTCCAGTCCCGCTGTCTTATTTTCAGTGGCTCATTAATGATGTGTATGTTGGGTTTTCCTCCGTAATGTGAACAAGAATAGTTCATTTAAAAACAACACAGGCAAATGCACTCTTTTTATAGCAGGAGGGAGAAGGATAAGTGTCAGTCAAGACTAGTTCCAAATATGTCTCCAACGAGGCCTCCTACAGACTCAGTGATACTGGCTGGGTGCCATCGAGATTACTCAGGGCTATAACTCTGCAAAGAGTGTTTGTTATGGATTTCCACAGGAGAGAAATTTACCGGGGAAGAACAAACAGATCCTGCTACGGGGTTTCCTTGTGCTCTAGAGAAGTGCTCTGAACTGTTTACAGGGTTGCCTCTGATTTTTCAGAGTAGTTTCACTTTCTGGGCGTTGTTTTATTCTGCTTGATTTGTGGGGATGGGAAGTAGCTGAAACAACTCGCCTGTTACTCCCTGGATTCCCATGTTTTCCAAGGGGGGCTCTTCCTTACCCTCAGCCAGGGGGTCCAGTAGGGGTGTGCAGAAGGCTCCCAACTCATTCCAAAAAGGCTTGACTGTGGAGATGAGCCAGGCTTGGAAGTGCTTTAGCCTCTGCAAACACACGAGTCTTTGAATGTAAACCAGTATTAAGCTTCAGAGTTATTCCAACGATTTCATTCTCTGGTTCGGACAAAGCCTGGGAAAAATTTCTTCTGGACACAACCACCCTCAAATCCCCATCACTTGAGAAATGGCCTCAAGTTCCACCAGGGTTTTTTCAGGCTGGATATCAGGAAAAATTTCTTCACTGGAAGAGTGCTGAAGTATAGGAACAGACTCCCCAGGGCAGGGGTGGAGTCACCATCCCTGGAGGTGTTCAAAATGTAAGTGGAGACTTGTGGGCACTTCATGGTGTGTTTTAGTGAGCATGGGGGTCAAAGGTTGGATGTGATACCTTGGAGGTCTTTTCCAACCTTAACAATTCTCTGATCCTGACAACTTCCCAACTTCCCTATCTGTTCTTTGAATTAGGAGTGTTGGTGTTGTGTTGTACATTCCAGGGATGGAATGAATCTCCTGTTCTTGTGCTTAAATGATGCAAAAAACTCAGTGTAAACTTGGGGTTGAATTTCACTTGATGGCAATTCTTGATTTTATTATAACCCCTAGATGTTTGTCTTATGCAGGAATTTCTTGTGTGGCTTGTCCTTGCTTTTCGACTTATCTTGAAAAAAGTTGTGTAGATTATTCCTTAAGGTTCACGTAGCTCTGGGTTCCTTGAACATTTATTCAACATAAACCACAAAGGGACAAAAAAAGTTACTGCCTGTGGACAAACCAAGTATTTTAATAATTTATTAATTTTTTTAAAAAATGTACATCTGATTATTTTGGGGGGCATCCCTACATGACATTTGCCATTTTTACAGATGCTAGGATGACTTTTTTCTCGCATGAAGTGCAGTGTAGCATTTATTTTGCTGCTGAGAGTATATAGAGAGATGGAGAGTAGTGGTGGCAGTGGAGGGATGGGAATTGCACGGACAAAATGCCAGTGGTGTTACCTGTGGGAACCGTGGCAGAAGAAAGCACAGGGGAAGAGCATGGGCTAAAGGACGCTGTCTGGGTTCAGGCTGGGATCAGGGGACTCCAGAAGGATTCAGGGCTCCATCAGGGACTGTGTAGTGCTAGAGACTGGAGAAGCTCCTGGATAACAGAGGAATCCCATGAAACAAGATGAAAACTGTGTGACTGCACGGGGGAGGCTTCAGCTTGGCCAAGTGCTTGGGATTTCCTTCTCTTTTCCCTCCTGTTAAATGTTGAGGCCAACAGCCACGAAGGCAGGGACCTCCTGCTCTTGGGTGTATCTCTGCTTTTACAGTCCTGTCAAGCAGCAGTAATGTAGAGAAGCTGCTGGGTGGGAGATGTTCAGACAGTAATAAAGCTGTACTGACAATTACGAGGAAAAACTCTGATCTCCAAAAGGAGCTTAAAATAGAAGAGATATTAGTTCAAGGGTGTCAGTCAAGCAGCAATGCTGGGTCAGCTCCTGCCTGACTTACATACCTGTTAAAATGTGCAATAAAGACATGGCTGTGACCAAGAGAATCCACTCATTGCATAAGGTAACCAAAGCCAGCCCTCAGATAAAACTCTGCGTGGCTGATCTTTCCGTTCCATCACTGTTAATTCACTGATTTCAGCAGGAATGCTCTTGGCTGGAGCATCACACTTGTACAGGAACAGAGGTTCTCTGTTCTCTGCCTGCATTGTGTGTGGCAAAGGGATCTGCTGTGAGGTGTCTCTAGTCCTTGTCTGGATCACCAGAGGCTTCTCTAATCCCTCTCTGGGAATTTTGATAGAATCTAATACCTACAGCCTGGTGTGTGAAAGGGATTCAAGAGTGAGGCTGGCAGAAGTAAAGCACTGCAGAAGGGTTAAACTTCCACCTTTTCTGTTGTGTATCTTCCTAGGAAAGTTCAGCCTTCCAAGGAGCCAACAGACCTGTCCAACTCGTCTGCATGGCCAAAGGCAGGGCCACAGGGAACGGCACCACTCCTTAGAGTGTTTGGGGTGTCTAGAATGATGAACTTCAGGGCCAGGGGCGATTTCAGGACAGCCTACATTGAAAAAGTGTATCCATACACAATGGGAAGGATCAGAGTTCATCCCTGAACCAGGTAGAACACAAGATATTTTACCGTAGTCATTCTTCTGTCAGGGGCACGGTGGTACAGCCTATACCTTGCTGTGCTTCAAGGGCAGAGCACACATTTGCCTCTGGAGGAGGATGTGCACATGCTAATCCCACAGGAACAGCTGCTTAATTAATAAAGCCATGAGGAAAATTTTGTCTGGCTTTTTTCTTGCTTTTCTGACTTCAGGGTTGATGAGGCTGAGGAACAGACGGCTACACAGAAACTGTTTGCTGCAATGTCTTGGGACCTTCCAGCAGCAGAGAACATGCTTTTTAATGGCTCTTTAGTAGGAAATAATAGTTGTGCATTTGTACAGAGCTCACCAGCACTGTGCCATTCTATACAGGTTTAAAAGAATCACAGAATATGCTGAGCTTGAAGGGACCCAAAGGATCATTGAGTCCAACCCTTGGCCATGCACAGACACCCTAGCAATTCAATCCTGTGCCTGGGAGCATTGTCCAAATGCTCTGGTAGCCTTGGGGCTGTGCCCATTCCCTGGGGAGCCTGGGCAGTGGCACTTGAGCAGCTCCTGCCGTGTGAAAGCTCCAGCATTGAGTAGCACTTGGGCCATGTCACTCTGCAGCAGGAAAACGTTAGAAAAGTAGGTTGTGGAAATAATCCTGCTGGTTCCAGTATACAATGGGGTCGAAAGTTCAGAGGGAGCTGGGGAATGCAGAGAGTTTCTTCTGCCTGAGCGCTGGACACGAGGTGCTCTCTCTGAGGGGCTGTGGAAGGAGGATTTCTCCCGAGTGGGGTGTAGCCATCAGCTACGTTTGATGAAAAATGCAAAATTTACAGAACCATTTCTTCCCTGGAACTTGGTGTCTTCCTTCCTCTCTGAAGTTCTCTGGAGTAGAGTGGGCAGAAAAAAACTTCTAAGGTCTCTATATTCAGCTGTGCAAGTCCTACGTACTGGAAATATATCCAGGTTTCTGGACAGCTCTGTGATGGTTTGCTCACTCACAGTTAAAGAATTTATACACAGGATGAGGCAGAAAAGGAGAAAATTGGATGAGGGTCAAGTTTAAGATGAATTTTGAGTTAGAAGCTGTAAATGTTTTAATTTTTTTATTTTATTTTTAAACTTACTGGTTAAATTATCTTCGAATTTCAAGAGGGATGTTCCTGTGATATTTTGGCTGATCCTTCCCCAGGGTCAGGACATAGAATCCAAATTCATGCTGTGGACTTGATTCAGAATCCAGATGTCTTTCTGATGTTTTGACACAGACATTTGTATCCATGATTATAGAATCACAGAATCATCATGGAATGGTTAGGCTGGAAAGACCTTTAAAGATCATTCATTTCCAAATGCCCTACCATGGGCAGGGACGCTTCCCACTAGCCCAGATTGCTCCAAGCCCTGTCCAATTTGGCCTTGGACATTTCTAGGGATGGGGCAGCTACAGCTTCTCTGATCAACCTATGACAGGGCCTCCCCACCCTCACAGGGGAGAATTTCTTCCCAGTATCCCATCTAACCCTGTCCTCAGCAGTGGGAAGCCACTCCCTGTGTCCTACCACTCCAAGCCCTTGTAAATGACATCTGTCCATGTTTCTTGTTTACCCCTTCAGGCACTAAAAGGCCGCAATCAGGTCACCCCAAAGTTTCTCTTTCCCAGGCAGAACAATCCCAATTGTCTCAGCCTTCCCTTGTAGGAGAGATGCTCCATCTGGACTCCAACAGCTCTATGCCTTCTTTACTCCTGGTCAAAGCAGAAACTCTCTGAAAACTCCCTGGGAACACCAAGATTCTCCTCTGACCTCGGTGTCTGTGACACACAAATGACATAAACCCAGTGTCTGGGAAAGCTTAAGCTGTGGAAGGGCTCTGCATAGGATAAGATCCTACTGCTGCATCCCCCTGGCTCCTGACAGGTTGTGGTTTGTGTGTGTCCCTACAGGAGGGTTGCACATAAACCATCATGTTTAATAACTGTCAGTGGATCACTCCTCCATGAAATAACTTAAGTCCTTTCAGGTCCTAGTGCCTCCACAACATCCTGCATCAATGAATCCCACAGTTTCAATTATGAAGAAAACCCCTTGTTTTGTCTGGTTTTAAACTAATTTATCAGATTTCTTCCCCATGGCTCCTTAATCACTGTAATGTGAGAAACAGCAAATAATAATATTTCATCCATTTTATCCATGGCACTTGGGATTTACATCTCTGTCTTCATTTTCTCTTCTCTGAGCTGAAGATAATGAGTTAGTCCAGATTTTGTCACTGATACAGAGTCCTTGCCTGGGTTTGCTCTTCCGTTTTTGGCATGTGAAATGAGGACAACACTCCCCACACCATAATTGGTGCTTGTAAAGAATTAGAGGACTACTACACAGAAAAGATGTTATTGTAGCATTCCAAAGGCTGCTTATCAATAAATTCACTGGAATGAATACAGGTGACTTCAGCATACATTAGTCATTCTCATTCACAAATGGATTTTCTTACAAAATACAGATATCAGTTAGAGGCATCAACTTTTGAAGATTTGGTCAGGTGCATCGTTCCCAGGATGCACACCCAAAATTCTCTTGGCTCTGCATGTAAGAAAGGTGTAGAGTGAGCCCATTCAGAACTAATCAGTATTAACTGAAAGAAGAGTCTCCCACATCTTATTCATCGTCTGCCTTGTGACTCACTGCTCTTGCAAGGCATCCATCACTCCTGGACCAAATGAAAGGGGAAGTGTGTAGTATTTCTTAAGTCATTTTAGCATAATTAAATTTTGATTTGTCCCTTTCAAAACCCTTTTTTCCTCACTAAATCTTAGAAAGAGAGATTACTACTAGAGTTTAAATGGCAACTTTCAAAGTCCTACCGGCTTCTCTTCTGAAGGGTTTGTCTGTAGCTCATTTTTTTAATCTTGAAAGCCTCTTTTTCCCTTCAGATTGTCTGTGCAGATCACTTTGTTTTACTTAATGTAAATACTCCAGCAAATTTCAGAACCAAATAGTGATGGACGTGATTAGAATCAGAGCTTTGTTAAGTAGCATGAGAAGATCCTTTATTTCAGCAAGGGAGATCTATCACCTCGCTTGCAAATTATCTCATGCTGACAGAGTGAAATGTTCTGTAACCTGATGAAAACAGAACATGATCTAACTGTATTGATACAGGAGGGGAGAAATGCACACCATGTTCAAAACAAGTATGTCAGGAAGAGTTCCTCCTTCCCTTGTTTTCATTTTCTGAGGCAGAGTGAGGTAATTGTTTCTCTGATAGAAAAGTGCAGGCAGTGCCTGGTGCATAGGTGGGTTTTACTCCTTTGCTCATTAATTGACAGTTCAAGGTCTGTATAACAGGGATGAGGAAGAGCCGTCTCATACAGAAAAAATCGCAGAATGCCATCTTGTGAAATTGGACACTGAACATGTCGTAAAAGCCTTTTTTTAGGGGAACTGATGGATTGTTTACAGGCAATTATTAAGACTATGTCCCTTCCCTCAAGTGCTTTTGGTGTCAGGGCCAAATTTCATTTGCTGTTACACCAAATCTCAGGTTAAGTCATTATCTACTTCATCCAAGCCATCGAGAGTCTGGATTAATACGGGGGTTGTTGGGAGGAAAGTTGGCCTAAAGGGCATGTATACAAACAGAGAAAGAAAAACCCAATGGCGAAACACAACATCTTTGAGCACTGGTGTGGAGCAAAACTCTGGGACTGTCATTTTGTTCACCTCTTTGCTGGGTACACTGGTTTACTCAATGGATGCCAGGATAAATTGCAATTCACAGACTCAAGTGCGTACATGAGAATCTGTTGAGATTTCTTGAGGCCAGGCAGGGGGGAGGTGTTCAGAGCTGGCTGCTCACACACAGGGTTTTACAAATATATGAACAATATAATTTGTCACTGGTGCAGGTCAAAGGAGTCACCATCTTCAAACCAATGGAAAAGGAGGAGCTGGACTGCTTCAAGTGCTGTCCAGCCTGTCCTTTGCCACTCTCCCCAGAGGTTGTTCCATAGCGCACTTGAGGCTGAAACCTCTTGCATGGACCCATTGTACTCAATTTTCAAAGGCAGTTTATATGCCAAAACAAATTCTTTTTGAGTTCTGTGGTCGCTGATGCTGCCAAAGCTTCCCCTTTTGCTGCTCCACCACCACACTCCACACTCCAAGCATTGCTACAAAACACATTTGTACTGAAGAAACCCATTTCCAGCTGAAACACAACACAAAGCTTCCACCACGCTTACTGAGGACGCAGAAGTAGCTATTTTTCAGATCATCAGGTGTATCAGTAAATGTACCTACTCCTTGTCAGTGTTTGTTAAACCTATACTTAAACTGGGCTTTGAAATGGCAGAAAATTACATGTTGGGTTTATCATTAAGGGGGTGGTGGGGAAGAGAAGGACAAAGCACTGTCTGGAGTAGGAGTAAAGAAAAAGGAAGCATTTTCTTTTTCAAACGCTGGTTGTTGCTGCAAATGCTATAATGAAATGTTCCATGGCCCTTATGCTAGTCTTGACCAAATGTGTTAAATCTGAAATTTATCCCAAATTTGAGTGAGGGAGAATGTGTTTACCCACATCTTAATTCTTCCTGTAATTTCAGCTTCCAAATTTTACATTGCATTCCCTTCTTGCTCTAAACTGACAGGAAATATTGTACTGATATGACTGCACACTGTTCCTATCAGAATGAAATCTCTGCTAACTTTGTTGATTATAGTTTGTCCCTGAATGGTGCTGGCTTTTACCACATGAAGAGTGAAGAGTTATCTCTGCACATTAGGTCAAGCTTTCCAAATAGTTTTGAAAATCAGCAACAAAATAAATATACATGCCCTGTGTCACCACTGCTAGTCTTCGAAACATGTGTGGGACCAAAAGCATTTTAAAAAATAACTTAGAGAAAAGTATTTTTTAATTACTTTGCAAAATGGCAGGCCAGTTACTGTTTTTTTTCACTTTTAAACTCCTCAGTTCTGTATTGCCGAGATGATAATCTTCTGCACTTGTATAAAACAAAAATAGGTTTGCTCTAAAAGATGAGATTTGGCACTTAGGGCAAAATTCCCCTCTCCAATCTGCAATGCAGATGCCGTCGCCGCAGAGCAGATTCCCAGTGCCTTCCTGCATTCAACTCATGCAGAAAACTTCCCTGACCTCCATGGGAGCTCCGTGGAATGGGCCACTGGGAGAATATTCCCCTGATGTACCTCCCATATCCTGAACCAAATCAGGACAAACACTGACTTCATGCTGGGAGGAGCCATTTGAAGCTGTTTCCTCTGCAATCAGTAGATTTTCTTGGAATAACTGAGCAGGATCTGGTGGAGAAGCTGAGATTTTGGTGAGGCTTTGCACAAGTCTGTGAGTGGTTTCCGTTCCCCGAATGAAGGTGACAGCTCTACAAACCTACGAGTGAAAATTTGCCATCAAACCCCAATCCTGGCAGTCTGTGTTGGGTGCAGGAAGAATTAATTTCCCCATAGTGCTGCCCTAAAGTTCCTTGTGTCCTTCCATTCCTTCCGTCCTACCACTGTCTCCGCAACCCATCCCCACTGCCACATGCCGAAGATAACATGGAAAAATCCTGCAGGGAGCAGACCCCCGGGATGAAGTGGATCTGAATCCTTTTGGTATTTGTACTGGGGAAGGTCCCTTCCTCTGTGGAGGGAGAATGTGTTAAAGCCAGCCCCAGTTGCTGGTTCTGTGTGCCTCGAGGCAATGAAAGCAGGATTTTCTCTTTAAATCACTGCTAATTAAAATGAATAAATCTAATGAAATAGCAACAGTGAATATTAATTGAAATAACCCCCCAAATCTCACCTAGATGTAGTTTGAATTTCTCCATTTGGGTGGGGTTTTTTTGTTTTGTTTTGATTTTTTTTTTTTTTTTACTAAAAAGTCGTACAAATAAATTAGTATGTGAACATCTATGTCTGGGAAAGTGTGAAAAACCAAAAAAAATCACAGACATCAGTGGAAATTTATTTTGGTAGAAATTTCCAGCAGAAATATTAGTTCAGCCATGTTGGAATCAATTTCCTTCTTCTCCCTAAATCACTGTATTTGTGAAATCGAGGGAGAAGAAAGTCATCTAGTCCAGGTTGCTGTGCCAGATTTGGTACAGATAATTGAAGGCACAAAAACTTGAAGGTACAGGGGGAAACTTTGAAAAACAGTTTTTGTTAAAATGAGACCTAAACCACCCTGCTAAAAATGAGTAGGGCCTGAACACATTAGTCATTTTAGAAAATGTTATTTTAGTAGTTTTGAAATGTTGTTTCTCCTGGTGCAAGGACTGAAGTTGATCCAGGCGAGCTCATGAAACATATCCCTGACATTCAAACTCTTCCTGTGCTGCAAACAGAAGAAGGGGCTAAAGCCATGGAGGGAACTGGTGCTGAAAATCAGTTGTGGTACAGTTCCTTCCAGTTTTCCAAAACCAAGATCTTACCTCTGGAAAACATATTATAACATAAATCCATAGACTTTCAGTTCTAAGAGAAGAATAGGAAGACTTACTTTGCATCTTATTACTGGCCTGCTACTTAAATTTCTGTCTGACTACTTAAAATGAATTTCCTTTATAGGACAGCAAATATTAAATGTGGTATCACATACACCTTTGTCTGGAATTTTGCTCTTTATAGAGATGTTATTTTAAAATTTCTTGGATGAGACAAGAGGCCTTTCAGTTTAAGTGCCTCACTTGGTTCTGTGGTTTCTGTGTTAGGTTGCTCCTCTATAATTTTTTCATAACCTTGGGCAAGTCACTTAATACCTGCATTTCATTCAAACCCAAAGTGGGTGCCAAGTGCTGGAACCTGCCTGCTAACTCTGCCTTCTTCACAGACTTGAGAAACTGCCTCAGTAAGAGGGAAATTGCAAGATTAATTAATATCATGTGTTCTGGGATTAATTCACTCCAAAAATTTCATGTAAGATACAGTGGGGTTAAATGATGAATAGTGATTTAAGTACATGAATGGTTTTAAAAGAGGAGGTGCTGTCTCAACATCAAAAAGGGTTCTGAGAGGTTTTGCCTTGCTTACATGATTCCTATATTTTAAATGCAGTCTTGATCTTTGCCATTCAGTGGAAATGAAGGAATGAAGGGAAAAAATTCTCCTTTTCAATTACAGAATAATACAAAAGTGACCACAATTCTTTCAAAGCTTTCCCTTTCTAGGCTGTAATCAACACCAGAGCTAGAACACATCACAGACTGTGGTGTGCAAACTTATCAGCTGCAGTGCCCCAAAACAGCTTGGAGGAGTCTTGTCTCATCCCCCAGGACAGATTCTGTCCTGTGGGAGAAATTCAGTGAAAATCCTGGTGATCAAGATCTCTCCCAGAGCATGATTTCCCATCCCCTCGGCCTGTTACTGCATTACACAAGAAATCTCCAATTTAGCCTCTAATCCTGGCAAGCATTTCTTGGCCCACGTCGCTGTCCTTTCATGTTGGCCAAGTCTAGAGGGGGAGAAGGAGGAGGCCAAAGATGAGCCAGCTGGTTTTAAACCCTTCAGTGCGTTCTGTACTCCCTTCCACGGGGAATAAAGACAAACTCTGGGCCTCTTGTTTGCTTTCTGGAGAACGGCTGGGTCATGTTTAGGGAACAGAGCTCATGTTCTCTTGCACTTGTGTCTCATGAGTGGTATAGTGCCTAAAGACCAGGAGGGATAAACTTGTGCTCCAAAGGAAGTTGGCAATAAAGTTTGCTCTATAAAAAGAAACCTGCAGTTAGGATCCAGTTTCCTATTCTGAGTCAAGGCAGGGTGTCGAGTCAGAAATTCCGACCCAGCGGGTCAGGAAGGATTCCAGGACATCTTGAATCACAACTCCAATGTGTTCCCTTCCTTTCACCCTTTGGCCCAAGGCCCACTGGGATTACTACTCAGAACTATTTTATTCAATTCACTCTGTGCCTGGTGCTTGGTGTGAATACACACTGTGTTTTCCAAAGCTGGAGCTTCTCTTCATGTCTTAACTGGCTACTCTTGTTTCTCCTCTACTTATTCTGCACAGGAACAGTTCCCCCTCTCCACTCAGAAGAATTTTTTGTACCTAAACCACAGGAGACACTGAACTTTACCCTAAACAATAATTGGCCTTGCTGTTCCCAGTGTTCTTGCTCCTGATATTTCACTTGTAAATTATATGGGTGGTGATTTTATTCCATACTTATTTCTTAATGGGAATTATTTTGCTAAGCACACAGATGATTTTGTGGACAGATTTGTATTAGAAACTTCTCTCACCTATCCTTCTGGTTTTGTGCTTGGCAACCCAAGTGGAGAATAGAAAATACTTCTCATAGTTGTCATTCTCAAATGGTGCTGGCTTCCAACTACAAGGTCACAAAAATAGTCTAAGAAACCATAAATTATATGTACTGTGTATAACACATGGTTCTGTGATACTTTATGATGAGAAATGAAAAATTCAAATCTGTCTGGAAAGAAGACAAAAGGTAAAATAGGGAAATCACTTGTAATGTGGAATTGCTTAAATTTGGTAAAATGAAGCCAGTGGGACACACTTGCCTGAATGGTTTTACTGAGCATTTATTGAATCCCACCCTCCTGGTTTTCTTCTCCCTAACAGGACACTAAATGAACTGATGATGGGATTTCTTTCTCTCCACAATTCTGCAAACAGCACATGCTAAGGATGAAATGTCAAAAGGTAACGATAATGCAGTAATTAGCAAATACAATAGACACCTGAAAAGAGAAGAAAAATTTAAAAGGTGCCATAACAATCTTAGAAGGAAAATTTCCTTGCAGCTGAGTGGAGTTCCTGGGATGAGCCTATTCCCCATGGTTTCAGTGGTTCTGTGGATCAAAGAGGTGTGTTTCCACAGGGCCTCCTTACCTGTCATTAGGTAAAGCAGTCGGTGGCAAAAGAAGGCAAAATAAGTCTGTGCTTTACTCATTAGGCTTTAATAATTCTTCTCTTTTGCCCAGTGTATCTCTCACTGTGCTGCACACTGGGCTATCACCAAAGCAAGGGTGGGGAATGCTCCACCTGGAACAAACACCCTATAATTTAGTACTGAGGTCATTTCCAGGGGAGATATGGGCTTGAACCTCCTTTGGGAGATGTCTCCCATTTCCCTGCTACTGGAGTGACAGGGGACATTGCCCCAGTGTCTGCAGAACCTAAACTCAAGGGGAATGGTCTTGGATGGAGCACCAGTTCTGTGGGAGGTCAGCAAAGGTGGCCATGGAGGTCAGCTTTTTGCACCTGAGGACCATGAGGTTTAAACATTGCTGGGGAAAGACACTTCAAACTACCCCCTCCCTTCAGGATTTCCACGGACACTTTGTGTCCATCTGCTGAGGAACCAAACTTTCCCATGAGAGCCCTGCTGTCCCTTGGGCAGGGGGATGCACAGGCCCGACTCCATTGCAAGCTCTCCCTCAGCTCTTTCCCAGACAGATTTACACCTCTGGGAGCTCTCGCCCTCAGACCAAACCAACGGTCAGGTTCATGCCATCACCTCAAACTCTTGATCCTTTGCTACAATTTATCAGGCAGGTATGAAGATCAGGAATCCAAGGTGTATCATTCCAGGTTAATTTGGGACATGTGTAAAGCACAGAGAATTTGGACAATGGAGAATCTAAGTGATTTTTTTTTCTTTGCCTGGGACAGTTTGGATCAAAAATACAATGCTGTGCTGCAAAGACCCAATTCCCTTCCCCTCCAGGACAGTGGCTGTTATTCTCCTTATTCCTCATTTGCTGGGCAGTTGCCTACAAGGCTTCAAACTGAGAGTGAGCAGGGAACGCGAGGGTTCCCTTCCTCGCCTTTGCTCCAGCACATGCAGGTTATTTTAAACTAGGATTCCTTTGAAGGAGAAACAATGAACTGTGTGAATCAAACGTTCTCACAGCGGTTGAAAACTGGAGTTTGGCAGAAAAGGGGAGCATGGAAACATTAAAGACAATGTAGCAATAACAGGCAGGGAGCAAAGAGAGAGATGGGGTAGAAGATAACACGGTATGGGGTAGAGCACACAAGCTAAGCAGGAAAATTTAGATGAGGAAAGGAATGTGGAAAAATGGAGAGGTAAAGATTGAGAAATCTGTTTTGCCAGGTAAGCAAGTTGAGCTGTCTCATTTTGGGAAAAGGGAAGGTTAGAGCTGTTGACTGACCCCTGATGAAATCTAGTATGTACTTGCACAATCTCTTAATAAGAATAGTAAAATAGTTGCATTGCATAATGGTCTGAGAAATGGATACTTGTAGCACATTCCAGCACTCCGGCTGTGCTGTCACTGCCAGGACACCAAACTCCTTGTACTGTGTACGCTGGTCCTGGGGGCTGCTGCAGAGGTGCCTTCCACAGGGCAGGCTGTGCCTAAGCCTCACAGTTTGGTGGGGTCTTTTGGTATTTTTTCCTGGAATCTCTTTGGACTCCCGTGAGTCCCTTAAGTTCATGCTTCTTTCATCTGAGGTGCTCTTATGGACGTGAAAGGAAAGGTTTGGTGTCCAGCACTCATGGCATTATTGAAATTTCAGGGCTTGAGGCTTTCATGTAATTTGTTCAAGGAGTTGAAGGCCTGGGCCAAGCGCGAACAGCTGATCTGTGGGTTGGTGGTGTGAATGTCCCTGTAGTGAAACCTGAAGAGGTGGGATTTCCCCCTCTTCTTTTCCCGGAAAATACCCTTAAATCTGTGTCACACGTCACAGGGACCTTTGCAACAGCCTCTCTGTGCATTCCAGACTCTACAGCTGGCTGTGGGCTGGGGTGATCACACTGCCAAACCCCAAAGCCGATGGATACTTCCCAAAGGCAGAGCCCAAAGGCTCTCAGGCTGTGGTTTGCTCCTGTGGTGGAGGAGCACACGGTCAGCATTTGTTCAGGGGTGATTCCACCTTTCCCATTGAGTGCTGCATTCCTTTATTCCTCCTTTACATCACACTTGCCTTGTCGTTGTTGTTTTTTCAGGCACAAACTCTCCTACACCAGCAGTCCCATCACAAATCCTCTGCAGGAGAGTGGTTTTTCCTCCTGATCCTGGAGGCACTGCTGTGAGAACCTGCTGGAGACACTCCCACAACTCTGCCCTGAGCTGGATGAACTCTGGGCTCAGGGAGCAAACCCCGGACCTGGAGCTGCTCCGCTTTTCCCTCATGCGATCCCAAAACTGCTTCAAACTCCAGCAAATTTACACCGTGTGGTGTCATCTCACAGCCCCTGCCAGTGAATGTAAATGGCATAAAGAGCATGTGGAACAGATGGAATGAGACATGCACGTAAAGAATTAAAGTATTTGTGAGGGAATTTGGCAAGGATGTTGGAATGCTTCAAGCACTGTGTACGGGGGTGGAGGGAGGGAGACCAGGATGAGTTGTGGGGGCCTCTATGCTGTGATCCATTTCCTTCAGAAACAGTATGTGACCTATTTCTGTAATTGTGCTAAACATAGCAACAAATATTCCCTCCTTCCCACCTTCCTTCGGGAAGCTTGACAACTTCTTTAGTTGGAGAAAATGTTTCCTTGAGGAAGAGCTGTGAGCTGCTTGATTTTGCATTGAAATATTAGATGAAATTAAAGACAGCAAAGGTAAAAATGAGGCCTGGGGGGTAATAGGATTTTTTACCATCAGGGACGGTGCCCTCACCTGTGGGCAGTGCAGGGAAACCAGTGGGGAAACAATCCGCAGCTGTTAAATTCACATATTAAATGACTTTGAGTTTTCATTTTAAAGCGCCTTAATGGATTGGCTTAGCCCAATTATTTTAAAAGTGACATTTTAGGGGATTTTATATACACACACAAAGAGTGACGGTTTTTTGAGTGGCTCATCAAATTGGAAAGAAACAGGATGAAATTTTATGTAAAAGAGACAGAGAAAAGCTACTGGGAAATGGAATAAAAAGTATGGAATTCTGTTTACTCTTTCCTTTTACTATTGCTTGAAGGAAACTTGGTAACTCACATTTTTGATCAATTCATTGCATAACCTTTTTATGGGAAGGTACCTCTTGAAGTCCATGATCACAGCTTGGACTGGCTTTGAGCAGGCAGCTCTCCATGCCACGGGTAACACACAGATTAGGGTAACAGTTTTTTAATCTCCAGTCAGTCTTTCTCAGAGACAGGTGACAGAAGCCCTAAATCTGAGGATAAATGTTCTTGTTCACTGCTCAAACTAAACATCTAAATTCAGAGATGGGAAAGGGTGCTTTCCTGCAGCCACAGGAAAAGCTGAAATATTAACTAAACAGATTTTTAAAAGAAAAAAGTGATGAGTTTTGAACAGTGCAGACCAGCAGTTTAGGATAAGGTAACACCTGATGGTTTTCATTAAATCCGTAACACTTCTCATGGTGCTACTGGACTTTAAAGGAAGCCCCCAGACAGTGAGTTTGCCCCAAAAGAAATCCTGAAACGACAATGTGAATAGAAGACACAAGTAAGGTTTCCCTTGATAATCATAAAAGGCTCAAATTACCTTCCTTTCCATCCCCAAAGGGGGCATAAATACTTCATTTATGAGATTGTTTACGCATGACTAATCTATTTCTACTTGCTAATTGTAATGACTAATGTGTGTTACAAGACAAATATTAGCTTGTAATAATACCTGAACAAGTAGATTTATAAGCGTTAAGCAAAAATACAAATAATTAGCAGGAGCTGACTGGCATTATCGTCTAATTAAGTGTAAAGACACTTTCTATATGAAAGCAAAAGCCTGAAGATTTCTCAAGAAGCTGTAGGAATAACTAGGCCAGGCTGCTGTTCTCTCGATAAAAGGGCAGGAGTCAGGTAATATTTAATTTTCACGGGAGCTGCATTCAGTCACGCTTCCCCCACTGATGTCAGTGCAAGAAAAGCACTTTCGGCCTGTTCCTACCTGCTGAGGCCATATGTCCACTGGGAAGAATTTGGCAGACATCTCCAAGTAGAAGTAATTACAAGAGACAGGAGCAGCCCAGAGAGCAGAGTTTGGGAGTTATTTCTGCGCTGCCCAACTCCCTGCCCACTGCTCCCAGAGAGGGAGTGCAGCTCACCCAGCACTGGGTGTGATACACAGACACACTTTTGACTTGGGCTGTGCTGCTTTGTTTAAATCAAATGTGAAAACTCTTCTTCATTAAAAGTGGGTTCTCTTTAGGTGAGGTGGAACATCACCGCACTTATTCCAGCCTATGGAATACATCTCCATTTTCTGGAGATTCCATTGTAAGGGGCACATGAACCAAAGGGATTTTCCAACTGCTACGATGTAAATTTTATCTGCAGGTCAAAGCACCACAGCTCATATTATATTTGAAAAGTGAATTTAAAGGGACACCATTGAGTGTGGTATCTCCTGAAGGAACACTGAGGGTGCATAGGCCAGAAACTCCCACGGATTGTACCCTCCTTGTCTGAGAGGCAAGGCTGGAGTAGTGATTCCCAGACTGTCCTGGATGGAAAGCTAGCTGGTTAATCCCAGGCTGGAGCCGGAGCACACACCGTGAGCAGGCAGCACCTGTGATGAGAGAATTTGACCTCAAGAAGCAACTTGGGACAGAAGCATGACACCGTGACACGGGCTGAAAATTGATGGCAGTTGGCTCTGAAGGTACCAATTGGCTCCAAGGGTACAAATTGGATTTTGGCTCATAAATGGTGTCATTACCTCAAAAATACTATTCTAGAGGAACTTGTTACAGTAATAGTGTAATCCTCCATTTAACATCTGTGAGTAGCACCTAAAATATTTGACCTGTATCACAGACAGGCAGCCCGGAGTCTTGCCTGAAACCACAAAGTGAGCTGAGGGTTGTGCTAGAATTGTTACCCAGCTCTCACACTACCAAACGCTTCCTTCCATTTTGACATCTTCCAAGTTTTCAGTATTTTGAAATAAATGATTGGAATAGTTCACACTGAGGGGCAGGATGAGGAGCTCCTCCCTGGCAGGTACCACAGGGACACAAGGGGTGTGTCTGATCTTCAGCTGCAAATAATTCCAGTGCCCGGGTGGACACTGGGAATGTGCTCCTCCTGCAACCCAGGGGTCTGCACCCAGTTGAATCTTAGCAAGGATTTTGTGTATTTGCAAAGCAAACAACAACAAAACAATTATTTGTGTGCCTTCATCCAGTCCATCTTAATATTGAGACCTAGAGATTCAGCAGAATAACTGCTCCTAAGTTTCTTCTTTTACTTGAATTCTACAGCTCTGATGTGAGTTTAGATTTTACACAAACACATTTCTTCCAAATACGGATTTGGAACACCAACTGTGTTTTGTCAAAATACTGTATTAGCTTGAAGGTGTAGAATAGAATTTAGGCTCTGCAGAGTGCTGTGACTTGTAGCTTTGTCAATCACTTTAAAAAAATTTCCCTTAGCAAAACCAAGCAGATTTCAGAATAAGTTTGTATCCATCAAGCCCCAAATCAGCAAGAGCAGACAGCACTTGTTTCTGAAAATGAGGAGCAGGGTTTGTTTAAATCAGCAGAGCTGGTCTCTGTCCATTTTAGGTCCATATGCCAGAAAACTGAAGGTCACCTCTGATTAGACTGGACCAGGATCCTCTGTGATTTCAGAAAATACAGGGGCTCGTGTGAACTGTTCCCCCTTGGATCAGGAGGTGAACCTTGGGGAGGCAGGGACAGCTCCTTGGTTTGATCCAGGGTACAATTTCCTGCCAGGACTGGGTCAGTGTTACCCTTTCCATCTCCTTCACAAACTCATCCAAATTTTAAATTTTTCTTCTGCGTAAAATCTCAGTCAAAGGATTTTCAGCCAGAATGATTGGCTGAGTGGGAATGCAGGTATTAGTTCTGTTGTGTGACTTAAATGAGGCCAAGAGGCTGCAGGCTCCACACAGGAAAATAATAAATATCCCTGTAATTCCTGTCTTTGTATATCAAGGAAAGACAAACATTTCAGTTTCTTCCTGAAACGAGTGTCAGAAAAATCCAAAAAAGCAATATTCACTGGGCTGCAGGAAAACAGAAGGCTGAACAGATATCTCTGAGCTGAAACATAGGTTCCCTTTACACAAACATTTTAAGGCATGGATAGTTTCTTGAGTAATCAAGAAAGAAGTTGATTAAATTAAAAGCAGTTGAAATATTTTATTGTATATTATTATATTATCTCTTAAGGTGAATATTTTAAATTTTTGATAGTAGGAGTGGTAGCAAAATAGGATTTGCTCTGTAATTCCACAGTAAATTAGGGCATGTGAAACCTTAAAAATCTCAGACAAATGCATTGTTTCATTTAATAGGGCTTGGAAACAGGGATGTCAACACAGGGCATCTCTGGAAGTCTTACGGCTCTAATTCCTTTATTCCTTCTCATAATTTCAATGAAAGCTTTCAGCACAACATTTGTCTGCAGTTGATGGATCACTGAATGCTTACAGCTGAACAAAATTAACATCAAAGATATCCAGTAAATTATTTTAATGGTTGGATCTTTACCAGTGCAAGCTTTGCCTTCTGCATGTTTTGTTTCCCATAAAAATACAGTTCATATATGTTCTGAAGGCAGAATTTAGCCAGAGCTGACTATTTGCTTTGATTTACATTTCTTATAAGTGAGCTCTGAGTGAACTTGACAGCTCCATGGCCGAAGGGAAGTCCTGATACCGAGGTTCCAGAACAAAAGGGCCTTAATGAGGTCAGAGTGGTAACAGAATGCAAAACAGAATATTCCTTATTCAATCTCATTATTACCGATGAGCCTCCACTGGGTTGTTCAGGCTCCGGTTTGGAATGGGGTGGGAGGAAGCAAAGGCAGAAGGAAGAACAGACTTAAATGTGAATTATATAGAAATTATTACAAATATTGCGATGTGTGTGCTCGAGTGAAATGCAGGGACATTGCCTTTGCGTTTTGGTCAGTACACCTGACACTGAGCCGCTGTTTTAGTCTGCGGATGAGGTTTTTCCCAGTGCTATGACCTGAACTTCAATCTCTCTTTAAACGGTCAAGTCCATGGCAGTGACATCTACTCCAAACCCTTTGCTCTCCGTCCCATAAATGCTCGCTGACTCACAGCTGCTCTCCCCTCTTCAGATCCCAGACCTATGGAATGGTTGGTTCTCTTTTCAGTTTGCAACACAACTTTGTACCCTCAGAAATCGAGATGTACAAAACTTGAGAGCGCAACAATGAAATATGTTTTCATGACAAGAAAAACAAATCTAGAGGGAAGAGGAGGAGTTGGCAATTCCTATTAAATGTTGCTTATAAGGATCTGAATTTCAAAGCAAGAATCTGCACAGTGGTTGATAATGGACTGAAGTTGCAGAGTTGTTGCCTAGAAAGTATTTTTTATACCTTTCCAGATTGTGGTAACTGTTTCTGCCTATGGATATTTGAAGGAGGAACTGTTGGAAGATGACAGAAGGCAAAGAGCTGCATTAATCCAGGCTCTGATGTGGACACCGATCACAGACAGGAGCCACACTTTTTATTCATCTTTTTTGTAACATTACTTGAGCATGACTTTCAAAAACCCCAAAGGTTTCTTAGGACTTACAAGAAAAACTTCACTTTATCTTTTCCCACCACAGGAAAGGAAAATTATTTTTAGAATTCCAAAAGTATTTGGAGTGATGAACTTCATTTGCCCATTCTTTTCCTGCACTTTGTCCACAAAGGCCATACTGGCAGATTTTTTTTTTTGTTTGTTTTAATTTTAAACTGCAAAGTAAACCTTGTAAGTTTGGCAGGAGAAACCCTTAGACATTTCAGGGCAATACTTTGCAATTCTTGTTTTTACAGCCATAAACACCTTCTAACGCCAGAGGGGAAGAGGACTTAAATCCAGATAAAATAAGATTCCTAAACCTTGAAAACTGAACACAGATTTATGGGCCAATTTTAATATTTGGGCTCCCATGCCAAAAGCTGCACATTCCACATGTGCAGCACGGGGTGTTGTCTGCCTGGCAGATTCCAGGGTCATGGCACACCAAGCTGCATCAGCCATCCAGAGTTACCCCACAACCTATTCCAACAAATAAACTCGGAGTTTTGTTCTCAGAATGTGTTCGCCAAATGTTATTTCCATATTTACTTTGCCTTTTAGCCTTAAATATTTTATTTTTTTTTCCTCTTGTAGTATTTTTATCCTGTATCCTATTTAACACCTTTTAATAAGCTAAATTCTTACCAAGCGAGCACAACAACATCTGAAAGATGAAATCTCTCTCTTTGATGGTATGAAACCATGACCCAACAGGCCCATCCTCTGCCTGCAGGGCTACTGGGAGCTTCATGTTAGATTATTAAACCCTTCAGAAACTCAGGTATGTTTATTCCTAATGCGAGGTATCTTGCCAAATCACCATTCTTTCCTCTTTTGAGTGCAAAAATAATTTACAATTTAAAAGTATTTGCCATTTTTTTCTGCCTAACTCACACCCCCCTTTCATTCCTGAGTAGTTTCAGTTGTCATTTGCTTCTCTCTGTTCTTCCAAGCAGCTCATTTACTTTGGTTCTACAGAATATTTAAATGTGAAGTTGCAACGGTGTCTCACAGAAACCAAAAGGACAAGCTGGAGCACAAAACTGTTCCTCACTTCCACTTGAAAATAAACACTTTCCTCTGCCTTCCTTGCAAGGTCTTCGGTCCAGTTCTCTGTCCCACTTGCACCTGAAGCTCCCAAAGCCTCTGTGAAACACAGATTCTCCTTCTTTCTTTAAAAAAATAAAGTGAAAACCTGTTCACAGGTTTTGACACATTTTGACTGTCAAATGGGTCAGCATATATGGGACTGCCTGAAGCTAGATTTTTAAATCTTATCTCTGTTTCCAACAACTTCTATTTTTTTAGCATTACACTTGCTTGAAAGTAACAGTTTGCATTTACTACTTGCTTCATCCCTACCAGTTATACCTGAAATGTCATCTAAATATCACTGTGATGTAGGGAAGGAATCAATCTACTCTGCTCCTGAACTGTTTTTATCCTTTCATCCACAGCCACATTTCTAGAGATTTTCTCGGATTCATTGCTGGCAGTTTAAACTTCACACTGACAAATTTAGCCATCCTTTTTTTCCTGGCTGCCTTACACTTCCATCACCAGTAAAGGCACCCAGCTACAAGCATTGCTCTTTAGAATGAGTTGGGTACCTTTGGTGCCTTCCTTTCTTTCATGTTCCTTCTCTGTCCATCCCACTCCTCCCTGCTCTCACTGTGCTCCTGCTGCTCCTCCATTTGTAGCAGTCAGGGACGATCTTTCCTCTTGCTAGACAGCACGAGATTGTCTATCTCCCCTTGCCTGCCACTGCTTCCTTTCCTGCCTCTCTTCTATCTTTTACAACCCAGAGAACAAGCAGCTCCTAAGATAATTTGTCTGTTTTTTTGATAAAAAGAAGGGAGCACATCGGCTCCTGAGTCAGCTTAGATGTCCCATTCTTGTGATTAGGACTTGAGTATTAATTTGAACTTTTTCTCTTCTCACTTTCCTGATGATGTGACCTTTGGTTAATGGAAGTCCCCTACAACTGTTTGCAGATTTCTTTCAACATTATCTTGGAGGTGGAAAAACTTCCCCAAATTGGCTTTCCAGGTCATGAATCTTTCCTCAAACTGCTCCGTAATAGGCACTGTTAGTATAGGATCAAGACAAGCAAATAACATCATTTTCAGGGAATTTTCATGTGTGTGACTCTCAGGGGGATGTGGAACCCTTGGCAAGGTTGGCTGTCTCAAAGACCACGGTCTGATCACTGGCAGGACTTCAGCTATGGGTCTATGGACAGCTGCTCTACAAACAAACCTTTTACCGATGTTTTTAATTTCCTTCTAGAAGAACCCATACCTTCAGAAAATCAATATCTTGTTTTAAAACTCAGATAACTGTTTTTATTTTTACCAGGAGTAAATAAACCTGCTAATGCAGCTATTCATGTATCTTAACAAAATGAAAATGTGAGTTTACAGGCGATCTTTATCAGTGTTTAAAAAAAAGAACTATTGGGTAATGGTTTGTTTTGTGAAGTTTAAAATTATTTTAATGTTAAAATTAGATGTTGTTATTAAGCCAGTGAATTGGTTTGACTGGCTCAGCTTTGGTTTTTTTCTCTCTTATGTCTCCAACGTGTGGAAGCAATTTTTTTTGTTTAAGAACAAAATAATTTTGAGTTGTTGATACAAACACTTGAAAAAAATACGCAAGTATTGTATGAATTGAATAACACTTAAGAAATTTATGCAATCTCATAAAAAGTGGACAATGAGACCACTGAGAACATCCCTGGAGTGAGGCTGCTCAGCTGCGCTGTACCACAAAAAGAAACTACATAAATCATGGTCAAAATCTTCTAAAATTCTGTGACTTTTAATCCTTGCCAATGAACTTGCTCACTTGAGTATAATTTATTTAAGAGCAACTCGAGAGCCGGGGACAAAAAGAATTATTTTATTTTTAGGTTTTTGCTTTATGGAACAGTTGGAGATCACTTTCTTGTGTGGTACTCATAATTTGGGTATCGTATCATCCTCCCCTCCCTGTTCTTGCCATTACTGGGGAGGAAAACACAGAAAACAGTAAAAATAAAACTTGATTAAATAAGGCACGAGGCAATCCTTAGTGATGCTGCAGCCACTGGACTTTGTTCTAGTAAGTAACCAGCAAAAATATATGGAAAAGTATGTTCCACCTGGAAATGAGTTGTCTTTGTCATGGAATGTCCAATGCTGCTGAGTTTTGACACGGACAAAATTTGGCTGATGTCCAGTTCTGCTCCTGGTGTGAGAAGGTCCAAATCCTACAGCCAGAGCAGGGAGAGCCCTGTCTGAATCTTCTGCTCCAGCCAGTCCTATTCCTCCAGGAAACACTCTTTCCATGGATGGGGTATACAGCAAAGGGGCCAGACTTTGGGACAAAACAAAGCCAAGCCCCTGTTCACCATTCCATCTTTGCTGGAGCCTCCTGTGACACCTTTGTGTCTTCCCCCCTGTCGAGTTTGAAGTTTAAGCAGCACCTGCTGGTGAAAACAAAGGCTATGGAAGTGCTGAGCCATCCTCCTGGAAGAACAGGTTTCGTCACTACTCTGAGTTCTGGGGAAGTTGTCCCAGAGTGCAATAAACTGGGCTATTACTGTTTGGAGTAATTTTGTCAAGGTGAGGACTGGCTCATCCTCAGCTCTGTGTGCTGAAGGCTGAGTGTGACCCAGCTGATCTCTATGAGCCCAGGAAACTTTCAGGGGCAAACTTTGGAATTGCAAATTAATCCATGGACAGATTTAGTTAAGACTGTGTCTTCCTACTACAGAAAAAAAAAAAAAAAAAAAAAAAGGTTATTTTGCATAATAGAAACCCCAATGTTGCTGTTCATGTTCATTGAATTTTGAAAAGAGGTAAAAGAAAACAGGGAATAAAACTGGAATGCCCTGAGTTGGGGAGCACGTTCCACCACATACCATCTCAGGTAATTATGCACAAGGAAGTGTCATGTGTGTGTGATAGCTGCAAGTGGAACAGTTTCTGTTTGAAGTAGCACTGCTGTCAGAGACAGCAAGGGAACTTCTCTAGTTTGGTTCTGGGAAGGATTAGACTGTAACGATTTCCCTTCTCTGTGATAGCTGAACACAATATAAAGGCAAGTACCTAGCAAAGGGTACTTGAAAAGAAATGTTACCTTCTTTTTTTTTTTTTTTCAGTTTAAAGCCAAAATGGACTTGGCAGCACAGGGCTGTGGTCAAAATGTGTGACCAGTACCATTTCCAAAGTGCAAGAACCAACTACTCAACTTCAGAACTTTGCCACAAAACAGGTAATTGAATTACATTGCATGATTTTTGGTAGAACTGAAAGAGGGGAGAATTAGATTAGAGGGTAGGAGGAAATTGCTTATGGTCAGGATGGGGAGGTGCTGGCACAGGTTGTCCAGAGCAGCTGTGGCTTCCCCACCTCTGGAAGTGTCCAAGGCCAGGTTGGACGGGGCTGAAAGCAACCTGGGATAGTGCAAGTGTCCCTGCTCATGGCAGGGGTGGCACTGGATGGGCTTTAAGACCCCTCCCAACCCAGGCCATTCTATGATTTCACAATTCTTAATTTATAAAGTATTTAACATTCATAAGACTACTGGAAGGTGGACAAAGCAACACAGTATGAGTATGTTGACATCTCTCCTCATGAAGATGAACCTGAATCATCTGTTAGACCTCACATTTTCCTGACAAAATAAAGCATTATAAGTCATCACTATTTGAAAGATCCAGATAAGACAAATGGTGCTGACTGGAAACACCATTTGGAGGCTAAGCAGCATATGGAAGGAACAGGAATTCTGCAGTGTCCAATCCTGCACAGTATTTATCTGGATAAATAATAACGATTCACAATTCCAAAATATTTTCTATAATAAGAAGTTTTTTGGTTTTGTTTTTTTTCATGGTAGTGGGTGTTCTTTTATTCCAGAAATAGGATGGATACTTCATCAAAGGCTTTGTTGTCCCTGGGCCTCCTGCGGTGATAGGATGGGTGCGTGGCGCTGCAGTGGAGTTACAAAAGCTCTGCTATTTTAATGCGGAAGGATGTGGTTTGAGGCTGGTTAATACACATTGCTTGACATATTTACAAGTGTCAGATTGTGTTCTCTGTTTATAAGACCTGTGCCAAAAGGAAGGGGAGTAACATGGGCCAAAGTACTTCCCTGATTGCGGGTGCCAGGATGTAACAAGCAGTTTCAAGGATGTGACACCTGGACTGAATAAATTGCAATTGTAACTGAACGTGAATAATTTGTATTTGAAAACACTTTTCCTCACAGTATAGGCCCAGTCTTCGCAAGACACAATTCCTGCTCGGTGTGGCAGGGAAGGGATTGGATGGATGATGGATTTGTCAGAGGAAACACACACATGGTAAGAACTCTGAGCTGCGTGGAAATTTTGTTTTGGCTTAAGTTCTGTCTCTCACTCTGTGTACGCAATTCAGGTAAATGTGATGCCTTTTTGCAGGAGAGATTTGTTACCATGAGGTAAATCCAAACAAACTCCAGTCAGCCATTGCAAGAGATGCTAATCTTAATTTATTGCCGAGAAAAGTAAATTGCAAAAAAGACGCTTAAATGAGATTAAAATCACGATAAGGAAAGCTACCATTGAGTACAGAGTGGGAACTTTTCCCACTGAATCATATAATTGAAAATGTGCTGCATTTCTGTATTAAGCTTAAGCTGAAATGCTCAATATCTTCATCTGTTAAGCACAATATTTGCTTTTTACCACCTGTGGAACTCTCCCTCCAGTCAGAGAGAAACTCAGGCAGGTGAGCTGCCTAAATCTGCTCCCACTGGTTCAAATCAGCGGGTGAAAACAGTGAAAATGTTATTTGTGAGGAATTATCTGCTTCAAACTGAGTACCTTCTTGCATGATGCTAACTTAAGAGTTGGACTCCATGATCCTTGTGGGTTCCTTACAACTCAGAATATTCTGTGGTTCTTCGTCAGACCATGATTATTTTGGGAATGATTTCCATTTGTTTATCTAACTCAGGTGTTTTTGAGCCCTTTTTTGAAAACTGATGCCACCCAATGTCTTTGAAGGTGTTTCAGGTGAGCGCGGGGCTGTGTAGAACGTGGGGTTAAACCCGGCTACGACCGGGAGCTCGGCAGTGGCCAGGAACGAGTTTTGAGGCCTTTCTAAAATCGCTTTGCTCACTCTCAGGTGCTGGGGAAACCCTCCGGTGAAGCGCAGAATGGCCGGGACCGTGACTGCCCCGTGACCGGCACCCCGAGCGACTTCCCTTCCACGGACAGGACACGGCCATGGTGCCACGGAATATCCCGAGGTGGAAGGGACTCACCAGGATCATCCAGTCAGCTCCTGCCCCTGCCAGGGCCACCCCAAAAATCCCACCCTGTGCATTCCTGAGAGCGTTGTCCAAGGGCACCTGGAGCTCTGGCAGCCTCGGGGCTGTGCCCATTGCCTGGGGAGACTGGTCAGTGCCCGAAGAAAAAGGAAAACCTTTCCCAAATGTCTGGGTAGCGTGTTTGTTCTTTTTGCTTTCCCTTGATAGTTAATAAGGTAATTCTGTATGGTTCAGAGACAGTAAATGGTAACTTTGCTTATCCCGTTCTTTATTTATTTGGGAAGGAAAAAAAAAAAGCCCCTTTGGTAAACTTGTAACATCACAATGTGAAACTCTTGTTTCACCTCTTCCAGTAAGTCAGTGGTTTTCCTATGTCCTGCGGTAATTTCTGACTTTCACGCGGCCCCCGGGGAGCCCGTTCAGTCCCCGACCACCCTCTGGGGGAGGAACCCTGTGCTGATCTCCGCCCTACCCTCCCGTGGCACGGCTCCAGCCGTTCCCTGGGGCGCTGTCAGGGAGCGGAGATCCCGTTCCGAGGGTGTGACCGGGAGGTGTCACCGGGAGCCGGGACCGGGAGCCGGGACGGGGACCCCCCGCGGCCCCGCCGCTCCCGAGCGCCCCCAGCGGGCGGCGGGCGCGGCGCAGCGGCGGCGGCGGGAGGCGCCCCGGCGCCGGGGCCCCGCCCCCGGGCCCGCGTCACGTGGTGCGGCGCGGGCCAATGGCGCGGCGCGGTGCGGGCCCGGGCGCCATTGCTGTCAGAGCGCAGGAGGCAGAGCGGGCGCGGAGCTGCGGCCGCCGCGGGCACGGCCGGCACAGCGCGGGCGGACAGCGCTCCCTGCCCGGGCCGGGCCGCGCCCGCACCGCCGTCACCCCGCGGGCAGCGCCGACGAGGCGGCGGCGCCGGCGGCGGCAGCGGGAGGAGGAAGAGGAGGAGGAGGAGGAAGAAAACACCATCCACGCACAGCCAGCGGCGGCAGCAGCGAGGGGCGGCCGGGCGGGGCGGGGAGGGGACACAGCGCCCCCCGCCCGCCGCCGCCTCCGCACGGGGCCGGGACCGGGACACCCCCTCGCCCCGCCCGCACCGCGTCCCGCACGGACCCGCCGCCCTCCGCGCGACCCCCGGCCGGGGGGGGCCGCACCTGGACGCGGAAGGGCGGCCCCGGGCCCCCCCTTCCTCCTCTTCTTCTCCCGGCCTGGAGGAGCGGGGGACGCGTCCCCCCTGCTTGCACCGGAGAAGGGCCTCCCGGCTCGAGGATTATCGGCGCGGGGGCGGGTAGCGAGGAGCAGCGCGCCCGCCCCGGCCTCGGCGCGTCCCCTCCCGGCCGCGGGGCCCCGCGGGGCCGAGGGGCCGGAGCGCGGCGGCCGCCCCGGGCAGTGACGGGGGTCGCCCCGGGGGCCGCCCGCCTTGCCCCTCGCCCCCCGGCCGTCCCCCCAGACATGCCCCGCCGTGGCGGCCCGGCTCGCCGAGGATCATGACTGCGGCGGCGAACTGGGTGGCGAACGGGGCCAGCCTGGAGGACTGTCACTCCAACCTCTTCTCGCTGGTGAGTGAGTGAGTGGGTGCCCGGGGGTGGCTCCGCGCCGGGTTTGGCGGTCGGGAGCAGCTGCCGGGGGTTTATAGGCAGGGCCCGGGGCTGCTCCTGCGCTGGCCCCTCCCCCGGCCCGGTCCCCGTGTTTATTTTGCTCCTTAGCGTGGTTTGCTGCGGGTCCGTGTATCGCGCTCGCAGCTGGGGAGCGGGGAGGGGACGGCTCTGTGTCCCCGGCACGACCATCTTCCCTGGTAAACAGGCTCCTCTCCCCGCCTCCCTTGGCACTCCGTGCCCTGTGCGCTTTGTGCCACCGAACCGGGGGGTTTTCTCTCTCACAATGACAAACGCCATTTCAGCAGCAGCGAACGCTCATGTAGTGTGATCGTCTGTCGGACTTAGCTCTGGGCTCCTGTGACGGCGTGTCAGCTGCTGTTACAGCCTGCTCTCCTCTTTGCACACATCGTGCTCGGGGGCAAGAGGTTAAAAAGAAAAAACCCAAACCTTTTAATTTTTTTCTTCTCTGAAGAACAACAGCGGCTGACAGTAGTGTGCCGGATTGTTTGCATAGATGCCGTCTGCCCATCTCACTGGGAACTTCCGACATCGATTGCGTGGTTTAATGTTGCAGAAATCGTGGTGTCAGTTTTGGCTGGCTATGTATTGGCAATTTAAATTTAAAATACGAAAACAAATCGCGTGTAATGGCAAAGTCATTTGGAAATACCTTGCTTTATTTTACCTGGCACGCGCAGGAGCATTATCCCTTCTGGCTGGGCAACAGCTGAGCGAGCGAGAGGGCTGCTGGATCATCGGGAGCCTTCCAGGGCTACAGGGATAATGCCGGAGGGGAGGAGGGACTCGTTCGGAGCGTGGTGTGGTGGAGTTCAAACCTTGTGATGCAACTTTGGGGGTAGCATGTGTGAAAGGGTTGTGGTGGGTGCCCCCTCCCCGCAGCAGAGCTCTGCCAGAATTGGAGGTGGGTGCATATGTTCTTCTGATGGAACGGAAGAGATTGTTTTTAGCTCCCTTGTGAGACTAAGGAGAGGGGGGGAAAAAAGGAAATTACTTAGAAATGCAAATGATCGAGCTCTTTGTTTTATGTTTTCTAAACTTCATTGTAGTGTAATTTTTATTTTGTCTCAGGGTTGTTTGTTTTTTTTTTTATTTTTGAAGTCTACATATGTTTGGTGTATATTTTGCTCGTACCTTTTAAGAATCTGGGACAAGAGCCGTCGTCTTCCACTGCTGAAAAACTGTCCCAAGAGCTTGTTCTGTGAGAATGATACATTTCTTACTTTGGCTTTTTATTGAACTGTTAGGTTTTGCAAGTTTGTATGGGTGCTTCTGTTTGAAGGCGTGTAGTAATATTGATAAATATGTAGCAGTGCTCTGTGTATCGAGATGCAGGAAGGGTGATTTGGGGGATTGTTATGGTGATTTCGACTACACCGCTCTTAACCAGGCAGGAAAATAAATGGGGAAGCATAAAGGGAACAATCGTATCTGATTGTGGAAGGGCGGCAGTGGAGGGTTTGCTCCTCGCAGAGTTGAGAAGTCCCCGTTCATTAATGCAGGCTGGAGTGTGTGTTTGGAGAGGCGGAACTTCTCCTGCAGTTGCAATCTGCAGATCTGTCACTGGTAAAAATAATTGTTGGCATGCAATTAGCATAAATTATAAAGTGAAGCTATTTCATAGTTATTGTGGTTTGGTTGCCTTTTTTTTTTTTTTTCTCCCACCTGACTAGGCTTAGGGAAGTGTTCAATTTTAAATGGGTGTGCAATATCACTGAAATAAGTTTAACGAAATTCTTTTGCAAGTGGCTTTAATAATAATGAGTTTAATGTGCAACCCTTTAATCTCCCGTGTAATTTTGTGGGAGGTATCTCTGCCTTAATGTGGTGCTGTGTATGAAACTGCTTTTTTAATTGTATTCTGGCTCTGCCAAAAAAAGAAAGGAGTCAAGTAGTAGTATTTTTATAATTCAGCCTATATGAAAACTATTCGGAAGATTTATTTTATATTTTGTTATTTTTGGGGGGGATTTATGTAGCGGAGAAAGATATTGAAAATGGAAACACTGACTGGAAATACGTGGTCAGCACTACTGACCCTTTAACCTCAGATTGTCATATTCATTTCAAAATTTATGAAGTGTTAAAGCTACAGTAGTCTGGATTAGTAGTTAGAGAAACCTTTGCTAATCATTTACTTTTTCAGTGTAACAGAACAAAATGTAAACCACTAGTTGGTGGGAATCCATTCATTCTTTAGGAGCGAGATTAATTACAAATATTTTGAACATTGATTCTGCTATTAGAAGTTGGGGGTTTTTCGATTGCAGGCTTTGTTTTGTGTGTGAATCACAAAGAAATGTTCATGACAGGAGAATTACAGTTCTGAAATAATTATAGTCTATCGTGATACTGTTTGTTCAGGGTTAAATAATATTTCTTACCACAGACATTTGTTTTGTGGAAGCAGGAATGCTGTCTCCCTGCCCTGGAGAAGCCAGAGCTCTGTGCCAGCTCTGTCTGGTTGCTGTGGTGGATTTGGGTTGGTTTAGCAATTCCTGATTTCTGTTTTTCTGTCGACTGTAGACATGCTAGAGAGGTTGGGAGCCTTTACTGCTTCAGAATCTTTTGATGGGTAGTGTTTTCTAAAAGCTTTTAGTAACTGATTCTCTTTTATCAGTGATGTCCAGAAACTGTGGAGGCCCTCAGTGCTCTGGGCTCAAAATGTGTCACCCTGAGGGGAGGGTAAAAAAAAACCCTGAAGTGAAGGTTTTAAAGTTCCCTTTGCCTGTGCAGGTGCTGGGGGTGGTGCTGGGCTGGCAGAGCTGTGTTCCATGGGATGTCCCTCTGGATTGCAGCTCTTGGCAGCACCACTGTGTGTGTGTGTGTGTGTTCTCCAGCCAGAGAAAATGGGATAATGTTGGTGTGCTGTGGCAGGCAAAACCCTCAGGCAGCCTGCACAAAGACATCCCCAGCCGTGCTGGAAGCGTGGAGCCTTTCCCTGTAAGGTGATGGAAGGGCATCTTTGTCATCAGAGTCCTCCTCAAATAATAACTTGTTTAATCTGCTAGGTATAATGGCCTTGCTCATTAAAAATACACTTTCTGTCTGAATTTGCTGTTCCTAGCACAGCAGTAGGAGAAATGATATTTATCCTTGCTCTGTTTTTGCTGTAGTCAAAATGTCTGCTGCTGCTTCTGAAAAGAATGTCTGTTTTGATAAACAGTATTTAATAAGCCATTGTATGGGCCAGTTTATTTAAATACTAATTAAGAGCTGTCTAATAACTATTTAGAGACAAAATGTTCTGAGGTAATATGCTTTGTATTAAAACTTCAGCCTCAGCTGGCAAGCAGTCTTCCTGTGAATAATCCTTAATCATAAAAGTAGTCTTACTGAAATTAATTTGACTTTTCCTGTGAGTAAGGGTTACTCATATGACAGTGAGGGCTTGCATGGAGACGTTTCTTCAACTCTCTGGCTTTGCTGCCTTGGTGGATCCAAAGGCACAAGTCAGTCTCGGAAAACTGGGGTGAAGTTGCATAACATTGGGTATACTGGAGCTGGAGACAGTACAGCCAAGGGTGTGAGGAGTGACCTGAAATTTGGAGGAGCTTTCATGGGCTTGAAAGATTTGGTACTGTAGGAATCTTCATGCTGGAAAAGACATGACTGTGTTTTTGGGAAGTGAGACCAGGTTATAGAAGCTGCTATGAAAGATGTCCCGTGTTCTTGTGTAAGTGCATTCCTGGTGCCAGAAGGGTCCAGGCAGTGGGAATTGTGTTTGCTCTTATTTAAAAGGCAAAGTTACAAACAGTGAAGGCCGTTGCTACTGTTGCTTTTTCCAGTTCACATCCAGGAACAGAAGTTGTCCCCTTTGATCGGTGAGTTTTGTTGATGTTTCCAGAATAAAATAAAAGGAATTAAAGCAACCTGAGGTGGCATTTGGATTATTCTCCTAAAGGTTCTTCATGGCATCAGAAAGTAAAGGTTGCAGAGGCCGCTGTGAGCTGTTCCTTGGTGTTGCATAATAGTCAGTAAAGGACTTTGTAGTAAATGTTGATTGCTCAATGCCCTCAGTAGTAGCGAATTAACCAGTAGTCCTTGCTTGTTGCGTTTTCATAAATGCAGTGCTCCGAGCAGTGGGCTGGGATTTTGGCATGCTGGATGTTACAGCACTGCGCAGTGTCTATCTTGCTTGTTTGGAATTTTATGTAGGTGTGAATTTACATGCATAAATAATTAAGAAATTGAATTAACCTCTCAAGTTGTGCAAAAGTATTTGATTCTCTCGTTATCTTTATCCTGAGTTTCATTAGGTAACAAGACAGAAGTAGGGAGATGACATTAGAAAGCTTGTTCACTTCTTGCTAATAAAAGATTATTTCTGGTTTTAAATCACTTCAGTGGTAGGGTTTTATTATGTCCTGTCAGAGTATTTGACAGTTTAATGGGATGTGCCAGGGAGAGGGTTTGAAGAGAACGTACCCAGATTTGCAAAGAGATTGGGACAGTGATGTTCAGCCAGTGTGCCCAGCTCCAGGAGGGGAATTGAGGGATCTGTTGGATAACCAACCTTTTTGGAATATTCCCAAAGAAAATGGGGAGTGCAGGAGTGACATTTGCAGCTCAGACTAAGTGTGCCCAAGCTCATCACTAAGAAAAATTCGAGTGAGGTTTCCTTGAAATCCTGAGTATCTTGTTGAATGTACACATGGCCTGGGGCTGGGAATCCTTCCCCAGAGACTTGGTCCTGGTTCTGGTGGCACTGAGAGTCTGGTGGTGTGATGGCTGTTGGGGGCATCAACACAACAAAATTAATACTCAGATATTAGGCTGATGTGTTAAAAGAGATCCTAGGTAACTGCACCTTAGGAACAAGAATTTTAATTTACTGTAATGCTATCTGGAAATAGATTTTTCTATTTTTTCTACATTTTTAATACAGAATTGCCATCATAACCCCAGTTCTGAAACACCCTCCCCACCCTGACTCATTTGATCTTGAATTTTTTTGCCTTCTTCTGAGAGCGCTTCCTCATATGAAAGAATAAAGAAAGATCTACAGATAGAACTTTTTAATCCTTTCTTCTATTATTTTCCTTCTGGACAATGCAGTTCTTTTGAAGAAAATCTAAAGAAACTGAAGGTTTTGATCTTTGGTGGAAAAAAATAAGTATGGTGCATATGAGATATATTTGCTGAGTGTGTTAACTTGAGTAACTTTGGTCATTAGATGAAGAAGGAATCTTTATGGATTTTAATTTTTTCATCTCTCTGGTTCTCAGAAGCGTTACATGAAAGGATATGTGTGCATGCAGATGCAGCGCTTTTAAACACCAACCCCCCACCAACAGCAGGCTGTTGCACTTTGTGATGGGGTGAACACCTGGGCTGGTTTGAAGCTTCCTGTTCACTGGGTGAGAATGCACCTGTTGTCTCCCCTGTCCTTGATCTCTCTCTGGAATTACACCCACCTCCTCACCTGCTCCAGTCCACTTTTGCATCCTTAGTTGTGGCAGCACACTTTTATCAGGGTTTGGGTTTTGCTCTGATCGGAGCGGGGACGCACCTACAAATTTTTTCTCGCATCTCTTGGCTGGAGTGGTTGGCACCTTGCTGCATTTCTTCATCGTCTGCCTGCTGTTACACCTGCTCCCTCTTTGCCTTTTGTTTTTGCTCGAGTGCTGGCTCCAGTGTATGCCGGGATCACCTCATTATAAATTTATGTCCTTTGGTTTTTCCTGGTTGTTCTGTCATAGCTGTGGAAGGTGACAGTTGATGTCCACAGATCACAAAACCCCTTTTTCTGAGCTTGTGTGGGATCCTCTGGACAACTCAGCAACACTGGATAGGTGGTTGGGCTGTTCCCACTGTTGTTAAGGCTGACAAGCGTAGTTTATACAAAACTTTGGAGTCTGTGTGTGTTCATTTACTGTTCTGTGGGTGAGTGGTGCACTTCGTTGTGTAGAGTCTGTCACAGTGGCATTTGCATCTTGTTGGTGCCATAGTAACACAAATAATAAGCAAAAATACTGCTCTGACTGAAAACATGCTTGTTTTAGTATTAACTTGCCAGTTTTAAAAGTGCACAAGTGTTTCCAACAGAAGATCCCAACCCAAATCCAGATTTGCTTTTAAGGACTGTGTGTTTACATGGGGGCATCTTTGTTCCTCAGACCAGGCTGTTCCACTGCTCTCATTTTGAGCTCAAAGAATTGCTTTAAAAATAGATCCTCTTTCCTTGAGTTCCCTGACATCAACTGGTAGTTTTAAAGAGAAACCAGATAATAAAAATATTCTGCTTTGCAGACCTCAAGATATGACCAACAGCCGGTGTTGGGTTCCCTGTGCACACAGTAGTGGAGTGAAGGCACAGTGCAGGGATAGGGGGACCGGGATACTGGCAATGGCAGCTTGTGCTGTTTCCTGCTGTGGCCCAGCTCGTTACAGAGCTGTGCATTAGTGTGATCCCAGCCCTGCAAAATGATAATGAGGACTGAGCAGAACCTGCTCTGATACCAGGGAGGAAGTTTAGCTTTTCACCTTGGGAGGGTTCTCAACATTTCCTCACGTAGTAAGGAGCTCCCTTATTCACAAATGTAAAAGGTTTAAGCAGTCTCTCCTTTGGCTTGTGCTGTGAATTTTGATTAATTTTGATGAATTCTGACTCTGACTTTCTACCTTAATCTGTAAAACTACGTTGTTTCTCGTTGAGTCATGTGTGGCTTAGTCCATGAGCAGAATTGCAGTAGTGCATGTGGAAATGTGGCTGGAGCTTTTAGTGGCATCCTCGCTTTTGTTTCTTTGAGATGGGGAATTTTATTGTGTGGTGCTGTTGTATAAGGTGCCCTGAGGCAATATTTATATTTATGTGACTAACACAGATGAGCTCAAACATATACAATGACCTTGTCCCTATATTAAGGAATGTATTTAATCAGCTTATGAAAATGGAGAAAAATAGCCAGGCTTCTAAAATTACAAAAGTAATAAGATGTGACACGTGTATTTCTGTATCACTTCTTGTGAGGCACTTACCTCAGCTTTCTTTAATCAGCCAATGTTGCACCATAATGTATTCTTGTTTATGAAAATTATAATTACAGAGGAAAAAATTTGGGTTTTCCCCCCCACTTTCATTTTCATCCCTCCCCGTTCACTCTTCTTCCATGCCTTGGTGACTCCGGAATGGTCCATAAATTCATATTGAAACCTGGAGTGTGGAACTGACCTAGTGAAAATCTCTTCCCCCTTCTCTCTCCCAAGGCAGCTCTGTTCCCCTCATTCCTCTCTCCCCACCACGTTTTGGCAGTGGCATGGGTTGAACGGAGATCAAAGTGGCTTTGTAACCACAATCCGTGTCTTAGAGAAGGAAATTTAAAGCTTGTTCAGTAAAACTTTATTTCATTCATCTTTTAGCTTTAAAATAGCTATGCTGTGGTCAGGGCCTTGTGGTTGCCTGTTCTTATGACTCCATATTTGCCCATAAAATACAATATTTTGTGAGAACAGAGGACTGAAAGCAAAATCTAAAGGAAAACTCTTCTTTACCTATTGACCAGGCATTGGCAGACTTCCAGTTTTTGATAATGATGCATTCATAGCTGACAGCTATGAGAAGTAAGTTTCAAAATGTGTCATTTTTTAATATTATAGACTCCTGACTTTTTACTTACAGGAGTCTCTAGTTTACTGAGAAGTTTTCAAACCTAGTTTAGTGTATCTGTAGTCTCTTAGTGTTGGACTTTTATGAGTCTCACTTCGTTGTATGTCTACAATGTTACTGGATTTGTAGGTGGCTCTGCTGTGACACAAAATTAATTCCAGGAATATTTCATAATGGCCATGTCAAGTATTTTTATAAATAAGTAACTTCTTTGCTGAGAGAAAAGGTTAATTGGTTAAATTACTTTATCCTGAAAGAGCTGCTTTCAGTTTTAGCCCAGTGTTTCTGGTTATTTAATTTTCCATGTGTGTTTTAATAAAATTTTGACTGGAGCCCTTTGCGAATTTCCATAGTTCCCTTCTGGCAGGAGGTGCTGGATTCTTGTCTTTGCAGGAATGACAGTGAGAGAGCTGCAGAGTGAATCTGCATGACCAGTCATGTAGTGGCTTTATTGACTACTTTCCATATTACAGAAGATTCATACACCAGGATTCTCCAGGTGGTGGATTTTGAAGGGCTGAGGGATTTTGGCTGCTCCTGACAAGCTGGGCATTACTGGGTGTCAGTGATGAGGGCAAGGATAAAGAACCAGGGCTGGGGATGGGTTTTATGTGCTGTTCCTGCCTCCCTGCCCCAGAGCAGGAGCCTGGGATGGGCCCCTTGGGGAAGGGAGCGAGGTGTGCAGGGATGGACATAGGTTAAAACCGAGCTTTGCTGGGCAGGGCAGGGCTGGACACGGGTTAAAACCGAGCTTTGCTGGGCAGGGCAGGGATGGACTCAGCTGTAAACCCACGGGAGCTGCTGTGCTGCTCAGATGTGGGGCACGGGAATGTTCCGAGTCCTCAGCGCAGCTTTTTGTGTAATGGAAGAAAGGGAGCCGCATTCTTTAACTCACTGTGCCAAAGTTTACTGTGCTCGGGTTGTTACTTCCTCCAGCCCACCCTCCCCCCCATCTTTTTCTGCCCATATGTCAGATTACTTGGTTTGGGAAACAGCTGATAGTCCATTGTATGACTCTGATGTTTGACATTTCCTTCCTCTTTCAGTTAAAAAAAATTCTAGAAAAGAAAGTTAAATTTGGGAAGAACAGAGAAGATTCCTTTGTTTTCTTGCAGATTTGCTTTTATCTTTTTTTTTTTTTTCTTGTGCTGGACTGCTTTTCTGTAGTACAGCTTTCTCCAAGAGGGGACTTTTAAATTAGGAAAATGGGCAGTCAGTTCTGATTCTTTCTGAAGGGGACTTGCAAACCTCATCATTCACCCTGCCTGAAAACAAGGGAGGGACACTCTGGCTGCTGGCAAGTTGCATCTTTATTTGCTTTTTTTTGTGTGCCATTGAAGTTTGCAGTAGGTAGTTTCCATTTTATTATCTGTTCTCAACCATCTACTCAGAAGTTACGGTATAATTGATTCCCTTTTGTGGAGAAACTGGCTGAAGTGATGGAGAACTCAGAGATGCCTTTCTGTAAAGTAGTGTCTGTGACTTGAGCTGTGGGGTGGGTCACTACCTAAACCCAGCGTTTGGTAAAAGAATTTCTTCAATTCCTTCTGTCTCTTGTCTTGGAGATGGCATTTTGCTTCCAGGCATTGTGTGCTTCCATAGAGCCTACAGGGGTAAAAGTTCAGCTCTGCCGTGGGTAGACTTCATTCCGTGTAGAATTAGTAAGGTTGGAAAAGAGCTCCAAGATCAAGTCCACTTCTTCCTCTTTTCCCAGTAATAACACCCAAACCAGAGCAAACCCAGTCATGCCTTGTTGCTTTTGGCTGCCGTGCCTTTGCTGGGTAGATGTTTGGAGGTGGGCAGGTTCTCTGCATCCTCTGAAGCCCAGATTCCCGTGTCGGTGCAAGAGCCAGCAGGACACGTGGGGAAGCGCCTGTGTCTCACTCCCACGCTGACCTGGGACAGTGCTGCTGCCATCTTTGTTTCCTTTTGTCTGTGTCTTGAATATATTGGGCTTGAAAGTATCTTTCCAAGTGATGGCTGGGTCTCAGCCCTCTGGCTTGCAGCCATGCTTATCACATTATCCTCATTATCCTTTCCCATCTCTGATGCACTGGGTTGGTGCCTTGCCGAGCCAGGCACCAGCGCGGAGCCGTGTTCTGAATTTGCTGCATTGGTTAAGGGCTGCAGATTTGCTAACCAAAGCCTTCACTGAAGGGGAAAGATGTTGATGTAACTCAAAGGTCTTTTATCAAAAATTTGCTCTCTAATTCTTTATTGCTTTTAAATGGTTTTTTTAAGAGTTTTTGCAGTTAGTCCTGAATGACTATAGCTGCTTTATAGGTGGACGCTGGGCGCTGGCTGAGGATGGCAGCTCTGAGGGTGACCACTGAGTGTTCTCTATGTGCTAATGAGATTTCCAAGGTACCTCTTGGTACCTGGCTAAATGAAGGGGCATGGAACAGTGTGGTGGAATCATAGTTCCACCAAAGTGTCCCATCCCAGTGGTGGCCAATGTTTGTTTGGCCTGTCAGATTTGCTGAAGTGGATGTAGTTGCACTTCACTCGAATAGTCTCCCGGGCTCTCTGTATTTGGTTGAAAGGTTTCTTGAGGTAGATGTTTTGTAGACAAATTCCGAATTAGTACATAAGTTTTTATCCTGATACAAAATTTTCAGCCACCTCGTTTTGGTTTGAGTCTGCATTCTGATAATTTAATTTGATATCTGGACAAAACTCAGCAACTGTTCTCTAGAGAACCTTAGTTTCCCTCTTGTAAACCAACCAGACTTAATCCTTGGATGATTTTTTAACTCTGTGGAATATATATTTTTGACCATTCCTGTAATTCTTCTGGTTTTGATGTTGTGAAACGAGAGCTGCAGTTTGTGATGAACGTGCAGAGCTACAGATGAATTGTAACGGCCTCAATTTCTGTGTCACCTTCTGTTTCTTTCATAAGAATTTCTCACATTTGGTTTTGTTTTGCCAACCTGTTTTTGTGGTGGACTGGAAGAAGATCTTTTTCAGTGTGTCAGTGTGTGCTCATTTTCCTTCTGCTGTGTTTGATTGTAGTCATCTACTTTAGTATTTAACCTTGAAATTCTGTGAGGGTTTGGATCCATATCAGTAATTTGGGTGCTTTTACCAGATTGCTCTTTCTTTTATGCTTGCCACTCAAAAAGCCTTTGTTGGTAGCTCCCGCATCTGCCAGAGCTGCTGAAATTTGAGCATTAGTGTTGGAGTCCTTTTATATTTTCCACTGGGAAAGCTGGTATTGGTTGCCACCTCAAATTCTTTTTGAGATGGGTCTGACTTCTGTTTCTCTGAAAGAAGCAATTAATCTTCCTGGCTGCCTCCTCCCCTACATGGGCAAAGTCACCTCACGCTGGGGAGAAAGAGGAAAAAACACCTTATTTCTATCAGTGCTGTTTACATTTTAGGCATAAGAGCTAATGCCGTTAGTTTGTGACTTTTAATAATGTGAATTCCATTATTTTAGAAACGCCTTGGTTTTCTGGTCTTCAGTACTGTGGTATGGGATCTCAGATGTCCCCAGGTACAGAAGTCCATCAGGGAGATATCTGATAATGGGATTTTGGTTACAGCTAAATCCTTCTCTGAGACTTGGCAAAGGTAAAAGATGACACACAAATGCCCTGACACTGTTGCTTGTCACAAACAGCTCTGGAGTAGGAGCGTTTAGATAATCTGTTCCAGGGGGCACGAGGGAAGGAGGCAGCATGGAGTGCGGGGATTTATCCAGCAGAAAGCTGTTCCAGGCACATGTGCTGCGTGCACTGGCATGCTCACTTTCATGTTGGTTTTTAAAAGCAAAGGAATAACAACCCAAAAAAAGGTAATTTTTTCATCCTTCATTTTTAAAAGCTTGTTAGTGGCTGCCCTTTATCCCTTTTTTTCCAGCCACTTGACTGTGTGCTTATGCAGGGAGAGGATTAAAGTCAAACATGTCATTCTGCTGCTGCTCAGTTGCATACTAAGAGGGCTGAGGCTGAGGGCTGGGCTCTGGAGGACAAACCATGGCGGGGTGGTTTTTTGGCCATGGGACACCCGTTTCAGAAGTAGCTATTTTTTTTAATGCTCCATTTTTAGTCTATCCTTGATTTCAGAGCAAGTTTGGAGGACTTTGTGCAGTTATGGCAATAGTTGGCCTCACAGAAATGTCCTTTTGAAGCTCATTCAGTGCGTGCAAGGCCTCTGCACTGCCATGTGATCCCTTCTCTTACAGGGGCAGAAGGGATAAGCCCTGAGGGGAGGGAACACAAACCGGTCCTTGCTTTTTTAAAAGGGAAAGCATAAAGAGGAGAATGTTAATATATAGTTCAGGGAAGGATCTGATTTCAGGAGACTCTGCAGGACTGAGATGGTCAGTCTGCTGTGGGTTTTCCGGAGCAGAGATCTTCAGACCCAGCAGAAGAGATGGGGAATGTCAGTGGACAGGTGCTGGCACTGCTCAGTTGTGCTGAACAGGAGCCTCTCTCAGGGTGTACAGTCTGTAAAGCTGTGAAGAAAACGAATTTTTTAGTTAAGCAATCTCCTCTGTTCTTTCAATTCGCTTGACAGGGACTTAGGCAGATGTTACTAAATACTTTATTTCACAGTGAGAGAGAATGGGGTTTGCCTCCCCCACAAGCAACACGTTGTTACAGAGTGGTTTTCAGTCCCCCTGTCCTCGTCCTTTGTCCTTCCTTGCTGGTGAAGCGTATCGACGTGACATAACTTTTATCTGGTATTTAAATGGCTGGAGTGGAGTGTGCAATGATATTTCCTTGCTGTGTGAGGATGATGTAGTGAAATGAGGCACTGTAACCAAAACAGATGGTGCTAATCTTGAGTCTGTCTGCAAGATCTTACAGCATTTAATTAAAATGGTGGTGTAATTCCCATGACACCTTTAACTACAGTTTAAATTCTTGGACTATGAACTAAGGGCTTTCTTATGCAGATTTTCACTCATGTGAGTAGTCCTCAGTATGAGTCTCTGGTGGCTTCAGAATAGCTACTTACTTGAATGAAGCTCTCAAGATGAGACACTAATAAAACTGGCAAACATATATATGGCATTTGCATGTTTTATGTTCCAATTTGGAGCATAAATTGTAGACTAAAAGATACTTAGCAACTACTCTCCTACGTAGAAGCAAACAAAATTCTAGATTAGAGGAATTGTTTAGACTGAGCCTAACTTCAGAGGCTGGTAAATACATTGTTTTAAGGTACCCTGGGCAGCTTAGCATCTTCCCTTTGGTTGGAAGGACGTTGATGAAAGCTTTTATATTCCCTTTGTTTAATTGAAATGTGTTTGTAGAAGTGATGAGGTGCGGTTTGGTTTTTACATTGCTTGCATTGTTTTTTAAGACCATTAAAGGAAGTTGTTTGAAGCACTGGGCAGACCTGCATTTGTCTGAGTGGCACCTTTTAGGCAGGCAACTGGGAAGCATTTTCATACTTGGTTTTTGTTTTGTTTCAAATTGGAGAAGTGTGAAAAATAAAATGACCTGAACGTTGCAATATTGAAAGTCTTTGAGAAAGCGGGGTTGGAGCTGAGAGCCTGTGTGATGGATATCTGGTTCTTTTATCCATGATGTGGTCTTACCTCCTTTCCAATGTGTCCTTCCTATTTTGAAAGTACCCGAGTGATGATTTTCTACTCTCTGCAGCCGGACTCTCTCTTAGCTTTTCTTACTTTTCTGTACTATATGACACAGGAAAAATAACACATTTATATGGTTTTAATAATTGTTTTTAATTTAGAGAAGCACAAAGTAGTTCAGAAATGGCTCTGCTTTACACTTCTTGTGGCCAAATACAAGAATTTCTCAAACTTTTGATGCTTTCCCTCTTTCTCCTTCTGTTGTGTCTATATTATTGTATGATCTCTCTAAGGGAGCTTTGTGTATTAAAATGGGTGGAATTACTCAAGTGATCTGGAGAAGTTAATTTAGAGTTGGCCTGTCCACTTCCCGTAAAACAGAGGCCAAAAAGCATTTGGTGGAGATGGGAAATAAAAGAGGAGGTGGAAGATGGTTTTGTTTGTGTTCCATCTGCAGGGGCTGCAGAAGAGGAAAACAGTCACAGTGGCTGCCCAGCACTAATTATATCTTCAGGGTTGCTGGGAGCATGCCAGCACCAAGTTGTGCACTGTGAAATGTTACTGGGGAATTGTGATTTTTAGCAGCCTAAACTCTACCGATCTGAGTGGAGCACGATGAGATCCGCAGAAGACCCTCCCAGCCTGCCTATTATTGTGATTTAAGCCTGAAGGGGGAAAAGAACGAGAGCTTAGGTTTTCTGTCTCCTAGGAATTCACAGTCGTGGATGGTGTCCTGGAGCCCTGAGCTGTGGCAGGGACACGTGGAGGTGTCAGCATTTGGGGCAGCAGGGTGTGACAGGAGTGCTCATTTACTTTCTGTGTCTCTCTGCTTGTCTCTGTGTGTGTGCAGGGGGGATCTGAGGTTTGTACACTCTCAGCTCGTCTCTCTTGAGGCTGTTTCACTCTGCAGAGTGTGATGATGGTCACTGAAACCTGAGTTTGTGTCCCTTTCCAAGGGACTCCAAGTGATCACTCTAAGTCCATGCATCTGAACAAAGACGTTGGCAATGCACTGTTTTCATTAATGCCTATTTCTTGGGGATGTTTTGGGTGGTTTTGGATGCCTGTGTGAAATTTGAACACTCTCTTCTACCCTGACAGCTGCTTTTGAAAACATCAGAAACAGATCTTTTTGTGTCTTGGGAATTACTCCATAAGAAGTTGGATGTTAGCGAAGGGTTTGGGTATTACTGTTGGAGATCCAATTTCTCTGTTTCCCTACACGCTTGGCCCAGTGCATTTAGAACTGGCGTCTCACAAATATTCTGTGTCCAACTGCAGTTAGCTGAACTTAGAAAAAAACCTCCATTTCAAAACAGCCCCTCTTATCTGAGCAGTTGAACCCTTCACAGCACAGTCCTCCATAACACATGTTCCTTTATAAACCGAAGCAAAAATCTCATTTAATGCATGATTTGCTAACAGTGTTGGATAATAATAATAAGTATTTGTGAGTTCCTTTCTTTTTTTTTTTTTTTGGTCAAGCTTTTTAGTTTTAAAAATATTGTAGCAACTGCTCTAAGCCAAAACTGCATATGGGAAGAGATGCAAGAAACATAGTAGATTACATCACCTGGCAGCAGTTCTGCTTTGTTCTGCATTCATCTCTAGCCAGTTGTGAGTTAAACAGCATGTTCACAGTTTTGTCCTCAGGTTGGCAATTTTGGTTTCTGTCTCAGTGTTTCAGGCTGCTTTCAAACCAGCAGTTTTACTAACCTGAGCAGCTCTGCCCTCCCTGACGTGCTTTGCTGTCCTCACACTTCCCGGTACAAGCATCTCTGTGGCTGTTTAATGAATCAGGTGTGGGGACTGATCTGAGTAGAGGAAAAAGTCGTTTAATCCAACCCTTCATGGTTTGAGTCAGCCCAGCTCAGTGTGAATGTCTGAGCAGCAGCTGAGTGCTGCCTGGGAGGCACCCAGGCCAGGCCTGCTCTGGCACCAGCGAGTGTTGGTTGAGGGGCGCATGAGCAGCAGTCTGGGTGCACTGCAAGTTGTGTTGTATCTGGCTGGAGCTGGCCCTGACAGGGGAGAGCCCTCTCCCCTCTCCTGTGGCTGTTCAGTGATTCCCTGGCTGCAGGATGAGCTGTCAGGGTGCTGAGCCTGGAAATGTTTGTCTTTCTCTTGTTTAAGTTGGTGAAGTGATCCCATTCCCATGACCAGTAGATCCAGTGTTAGACTGGGATATGGAACTGCATGGCTGGGGCTGAGGAGGCGGCTGTGTTGGATCAGCCTGTGCTCACTGCCCGTGAAGCACAAATGAAACCACATTTGGCTCTTCAGAACAGTTCCCACTGCTTGTCTTGTCTGTGCAATCCCTGCTACAGATGGAGGCCTCCTCAAACCAGGGCTGTTGGTTTCTTTAAAGAAATTAATGTAAATGTAAATAAATCCCTATGTGGATGCAGATCTTCTCCCTACAGTGTGTTAAATACTTTACACAGAACATCAGCAGAGGCGTAGAATGCGTGTAAGTGTTTTGGGTGTAGTCTGCTCTCGTGTATCCCTTCTGGATTCAAATCTCTATTTGAATTCAGTTTTAATTAATATGAGGACACAATCCAGAAGTTCTGAGGGATTAGTATTGATGCTTACCTATTAAAAATTTAAACAGAAACAGACATATCCCAGTACATGTGCTGAACCACATCTCTGCAACTTGGACTGGAAAACGATGTGTGAGAGCTCATTTAATGCTGCTACTGAGTCTGAAGCCCCAGGACTCACCTCTCCCTTTTTTTGGGAGTCTCTGTGCGGGTGGGCACTGGTGTGATCCAGGTTCGTAGTTTATCATTCCTCACAGTCCGCAGAATTACAGACTCCAGGAGTTCATCAGCGCAGAATTAACTTGGGTGCAGCTCTGCTGATTTTGCTGTGCTTTCCTTGACTGTGTTTGAAACCTCCTCTGGGGGGGATGTTGGGGTGATACCTCTGAGCTGGCAGGAAGCCGCAGGAGCCTCTCTGCTCTTTGAAACAGCTGAGCTCTGGCTTTTGCTGTGTGGATCAAGTGAGTGCTGCTGTTGGGTAATGTCCTTTGTTCAGTTGGGGTTTTTGGTTTTTGTCATCTTCCTGTTCCATGCTCTTTGTAATGTGTTCTTAGCTGGTCATGGCACAAGCATTTAACATCAGTTTTTCACACGTTGCCTATGCTGGCACTAATTCTCGGTGTTTTGTTGTTCACAGTTATATTCGTGATCCTGTTTCAGAAACTCTGCCCGTTCCTTTTCCATGCTATAGCTGAGGACACACGTAGAACAGATGTAGATGTTTTGGAGGAGCGCTTTCTCTTAGACTGTTATTTAGTGTATGAGGTGTTCTAGCACCCTACTATGGAAAAAATAACTCTAATCTTTCCATTTTGCCTCTTCTCCTGCATTCCCCTGCCCTTGTTGTGCCAGCAAGGTGGCCCATGGCTGTGTATCTCAGCCAGTCTGGACTATCTTTTCCCATTTCCTTTTCCATAGTTCCCAACCCTTTGGATGGCTGATCAGCATTTCCGTCTGAGTGCAAGAGCTCAGTGCTGGCTGTAGCGAGCCTCCAGCTGGGACAGTCCAGGACTGATGTGCTGCTGGCAGGATAGAGGATGACAGTGTCCCTTCTGCCCTGTGAAGCTGAAGATGCCTGGTGGTTTAGGGGGCTGCAAACAATAAACCCAATTTCCCTGCTGCTCAGTGTTCCATAGGTTTTTCCCCTTCCCAGTGCAGTCCTGTGTGGCCATGTGCCTGGTGAGGCCTCTTCAGAGGACAATTAAATGGGCAGTCTGGATAATCAGTGCTTGGGGAAATAGTCCTTGAGGCAGAGTGCCAGGAGCTGTAGCCATGGGCCAGAGCCTGCTGTGCCAGGCAGTATACAGGAATAAGGTGAAACTGTTTCAGAGAATTTACAAGATCCACGAAATAATTGTGGTTTTTGCTTCTGTTGTTGGTATGATGAGCATCACCTTCAGCTCCTCAGCAGTTCACCAGCCAGCACTTGAACCAGGCAGGCTCCTTCCAGCTACTGTGGTGGACAGAAGGAAATTGTAGAGTTTAAACTTTTAAATGGACTAAGTTTTTGGACTTGAAAAAGGAAATCCTTTTGTGTGTGATGGGGAATTTGGGTTTTGGAGGAGAAGTTGAATGTCCTTACACAGATGACAATGGGAGGATTATGTGATCTCCAAGTCTTTGGTTTCCTTTAGGAGTAAAAATTCATTCCCACAGTGTTTCCACTGCTGGATCTTTCCCTTGTCCCTGGCAATGCCCTCTCTTGTCAGAGGTGTAGCTGCTGCCCTGGAGTGTTTGCACTCCTTGTGGCAGACCAGCTGGCTGTTCCTGCAGGAGCACTTTGGAGCTGAGCACCGGCTGCTTCTGGGCAGCCAAGGGAAGGTGTGAACAGTGGAAATGAGGCAGTGAGGGAATAGCAGCAGCAGGAATGTGGTAACAGGTTGGAGAGTAGAGTACAAGCCCACTGTGAGCAGGGTATACACACACCAGTTGTGTTTGGTAACATCCAGACTGTCCTGGGGATATTTTCTGTCCTGTGCTGGAGAGTGGAGAGAAAGGGGGAGGCTGCTACAGGGGTGGGGCAAACTGGGAGAGAAGGGAAATCTCAGCATCACAGAACACCCTGTGCTGGAAGTGACCCACCATGATCATTGAACCCAGCTCCTGGCCCTGCCCAGGACACCCCAACAATCCCACCCTCTGCGTCCTTGAGAGTGTTGTTCAAACACTCCTGGAGCTCTGGCAGCCTGGGGGTCATGCCCATTCCCTGGGGAACCTGTTCAGTGCCCAAAGAAACCCTTTCCCAAACATCTGGGTAGCAAATCTGTTCTTTTTATTCTTCCTTGATGATTAATAAGAGAATTCTGTCTGGTTGAGAGACAGTAAATGGCAACTTTCCACATTCTGCTTTTGTTCATTTAGGCAAAATAAAAATAAAAAGCCCATTTGGTAAACCTGTAACATCACAAAGTGAAACTGTTTCAGCTTTTCCAGTAAGTCACTGGTTTTGTTAAGTATTGTGGTACTTTGTGACTTTCGAGTGGCCAACTTTTGGGCTGACACTGAGCTCACGTGGCCACCAAGCAGCCTGTAGGGAATGAGCCTTATTCCCTCTCACTGTTTGGTTTTTTTCCTGTCTGACTTGTAAGATGACAATAAGATAACAATAAGGTTAGAAATTCAATGGAGCTGTTGGAAATGAATAGAAGTGAGTCAGGCTGTGGTAAAAACCTAAGTGCAGGGGTAAGCCAGGTTTATTCAGTGCTGTTTCTAAATTTTTTCTCTTGAAGGGGAATAAAGGAAAACACATGAATAGGAAGATTTTTGAACTTGAATTGAGGAATTAACCAATGAAAATCAAACAAGCTACAAATATAACTAAATGATAAAGCCATCCAATGACTCTTTCCTTCTTTTTTTTTTGTTGTTGTTTCCCATAGGCCGAACTGACGGGCATCAAATGGCGTAGGTACAACTTTGAAGGCCATGGGGACTGTGGGCCCATCATTTCAGCTCCAGCCCAGGATGATCCCATCCTGCTCAGCTTCATCCGCTGCCTGCAGGCCAACCTGCTGTGCGTGTGGCGCCGCGACGTCAAACCCGACTGCAAGGAGCTCTGGATATTCTGGTGGGGGGACGAGCCCAACCTGGTCGATGTCATCCACCGCGAGCTGCACAGTAAGCCACTCTTTCTTTCCTCAGTTATTTCTGGTTTTCCCAGTGGAAAAGGACTTTTTTTTTAAAATGCTTTAACTTGCTACCTTATGTGGTTTTGTCGTAGTTTGTGTTTTAAGATCGACAGGAAAACAAACAAACCTGTAAATTTGACTTTTTTCACCATGTGATAAGGTGCAAAGTGAAACTTGAACTCGGGAGACCTGTAATAAATGTCATGACTTGGATTTTTGTGGAAACTCTAAAAATAGAGTAAATCCTAGTTCAAGGGATAATAATAATAATAATACCCCTGCTCTGGCATAAGTTTGTAGCTGATGTAGCTGAAATCACCTCTCCTGTAGAGTCAGGTGAACTCCATGGCACCCCAGGTAAATCTGTGAGGTCAGGACTTGCTCCTTACTCGTGCTGCAGGATTTGAGCATGATCCAAGGCGAGTTGCAACAAGTGAGTTGGAGGAATAGGAGGCAGGAAGGGGCAGGTAGGTCAGAGGTGACAGTGCTAAGTTGGTGATTATAGGCTTTATGCTACTGGGATTGTCCTCAGGGTCTCCAGAATGTGGAGCCTTAACATGATAAAGTTACTTCTACTGTGTCTGTTGTGATCCTGTTTGGGTTTGACTGTATCTAGAATATATTATTTTCTTTTCAGTGGTGTGTTGTTGCTATGACAAGTCTTAGTTTGCCTGAACTAAAAGGTATTTTATTAGGCTGTATGAATTTTACCTCCATTTTCATCTTGGGTCTTGCAAGAAAACAACTGAAGTTCACCAGTTCTGGAATCATGACAGTAGTTTAAAAATCCCAAGACAGTCATAAGGAGCAGGTTCTGGTTTCTTGCAATAATTTTTTATCCTTGTGGCCTTTAGACCTTCTGGTGACTTGGTGATAAAGTTTGTTTCAGGTACACAGACTATTTTGTTTATCAAGTGTGCTTGAGCTGTCCCTTATCTCCCACCTGTACCCTGCACTGTTTAGTCCTGGGTTATGGTATATTCATTTATTTTCATTCTCTTCTAAGCACCATTCCAAACTTCTGCTTTGATGGCTGCCAGATTGCTTATTTGGCACCAGAGCCTGTGAAATCACAGATATGCAGGCCTGAGTACCTTGGGGTGTGTTCCACACAGGTAGCCCTGTGATCATGTATAATTAAAGAGATGGCTCACAAGTGCTGCACTGAGCCATTCCACTGACATTCATTTTTTATGAGGCACCTGTTTTGAATGAGGGAATGGGTAATATTTCTACTTACCCAGCAAAGCTTTAATAATATATGCATTTCTCTTAGTGAAATATAATTTATTTAATATTTCAAATGCAGTAGATGGGACTTAAGTGTCTTTTTATTTGAGGGGAGTTGCAGGTGATGTTTCTGTTGTAAATTGATGGAGCTTGTTTATATCTGACATCCTGGTTACAACAATGTGATGCTGCTTCCAGTGGTGGTGGTATGGAAATCCACTTGAATGTCTGGACGGCTGAACCTGCTTCTGCTGGGTGCAGTATGGGGCAGAGTATAGCAAAGCATCATTGTCATACATTGTTTGCCTGGTTTGAAATTTTATGGAATCACAGGATTATTTCATTTGGAAAAGGCTTCCAAGGTCATCGAGCCCAACCTGTGCCTGATCCCCCAGCCAGAGCACTGTGTGCCATGTCCAGGTGTTCCTTGGACACCTCCAGGGATGGGACTCCACCACCTCCCTGGGCAGCCCCAGCCGATGTTTAACAACCCTTTCCATGCAGAAATTCCTCCTGGTGTCCAACCTGAGCCTCCCCCCGGGCCAGCCTCTCCTCCTGTCCCTGTTCCCTGGAGCAGAGCCCGACCCTCCCTGGCTGTCCCCTCCTGTCAGGGAGTTGTGCAGAGCCACAGGGTTCCCCCTGAGCCTCTTTTTCTCCAGGCTCAGCCCCTTTCCCAGCTCCCTCAGCCCCACCTGGGGCTCCAGCCCCTTCTCCAGCTCCATTCCCTTCCCTGGACATGCTCCAGCCCCTCAATGTTCTTCCTGAGCTGGGGGTCTCAGGACTGGACACAGCACTCGAGGTGTTCCAGCATCCAGGCTGGAGCCTTCAGAGCAGTAACTTTTAAGTGGAATTCAATCTGAAACTCGTCTGTTGTCACGTGTGTAAATCCTACAAGGGTAGATTTCCTTGTTCTATATTAAAAGCACATTGAAACACTTGTAGTGACTTATCAGATATAGTTCAAAGTGATGTAAATTGTGTAAGTGTTGTACATTTTCCTGCTGATAGGGCTGTCGGGCTCTGTTCAGTACATTTTAGAGTTCAAACCTCAGTATTGACAAAATATTGAGCCTCAAATTCTGCCAGAACAAGGCATTTATGTCCATTGATTCCTTGAGATAGGACAAAGGACTCAGTTTGTGTTCACTGCTTCATGCAGCCACAAGGGAAAAGGAACAAGTTTATTCTGCTTTTTATTATATAAACAGGCCACAAAACAGAACTATTTGATAGTTGAAATTAGCTTCCTGAAAATGTAAAGGGCTTTTCCGTGTGGGTGTACAAACAGAAAATAGGAAAGTTACTGAAGCAGTTTTCCTTGCCTGTCAGCTGGGCCAGGGTAACATGATGCTTTTTTTGGGATAACCTGCTCAGGAAATGAGCTGCTTTGGCATAAAATGCTGTTCCTTCAGGTTGGATTGTCGCTGTGAGTTAGAGTTCCATGGTCAGGACTTTGTTGTTGTGTTGTATTCACATGTTCAGGAGCACAAGTCCCAGGAATCTGATGCTGCAAATCCAAGAGAAAGCCTGGAGTCTATCCAAAACATTGACATCTGAGGTATAGGAACCTTAATAATGCCTGAAGTAAGATCGTGAATTCTTATCAAGAATAAAGTCTTGGATTTCTCTTTTCCTTCCTAGGACGTGTGCTTTAAAAATGAAATAATTTAATGATAACTAAATTTTAAAGAATTTAATTTTTAAATATTATGTTTTATTAATTCAGGTCTAAATTGTGGTTTTTTACTTTTCTGAATAAGAGTCACTCCAATAGTGCTATATGGTATTTACTGCTTTCAGTAAACAGAGGAGAAGTCCAAACTGAGGCTCTGCTTTCACAAGCACTCCAAAAACTTTTGCTCATGAACTCCAAGGGTTCCTTTATCTTTATAACACTGAAGATTTGGTAAACAACAAATCTGCCATTAATAAAAGAATTTCAAATAGTCATAGGGAAAACAACTTAGTGATTGTAAACAGGAGGTATGAGGAGAGTTGTTTATGTAGTAGCTTTCCAAAACTGTGGATAATTAAATGCTGTCACGGGAGATTAAGTAAAAACAATTATTTGCAGAGCAGTTAGAGATCAGTGGAGTGGTTGGATTAACCAGGCAGCTGGGAACTTCAGAAGTGTCTCTTGCACATTCTCCTGCATTTCTTCTTCCTGCCAGCCTTGACTGTGATGTTCTGGTTTTTATTGTGGTGGCATTTAAAACTGGACCAGAGGTTGAAGATGTTTATTCAATCCTGTGTGGAAAAAAAGCTTAATTGGGGTGGGGTCAGTCAGTGAGGAAAAACTGGAGATTCTGTAAGTTTGAAGAAGTTGGGTGTGCTTTAGTTTGTTGAAGTTTGGTTTTCTGAAGGATAAATGCTGTTCAGTGATATTGCCTGGAGAGGTTTGGCAGCTGTTCCAACCACAGTACCTTTTCCCATAAATCCATTTTTTTGTGCATCCGACAGAAGAAGTGGAAGGAGAGGAGGGAGTGTGTGACTGTTGGCAGCTTTTTTGACAGGAACGTTGTGGATTTGCAAGTTGCAGAGTTCTCATTTGCATTTGGTGACCAAATACCATCTGGAGCATCGCAGAGAATTGAGACTCAACCCTTGGGTTTTCTCTCTTCTCCCACCCCTGCCCTGGGCCCTGTGGGTTCCACACAGGTGACAGGGAAGGGAGATCTGTTCCTCGGTTCTCTTCTTTGCTTTTGCAAAGAGCACTTTGCTCTGACATTTTACACCAGTCCAAGAGTTGGACTTGAACTTGTGGGCCCCTTTCAACTGAGAATATTCTGTAATTCTCTCACAGTTTTGTCTATCAATTTTTAATCTCTTTACCGGATTTATGGATGTATTCCACTTTGTCTGCTTCATCTGTGGTACAGAATATTGGAATTCTCAGGGATAATGCAGGGATTATGATGTGTACCACTACTGAGAATACAGGTTGGTGTCTGTAAGCACAGCATTGGAGGTAGACTCTGGAAAACTGGCAGAATGTGAGACAGGAGCTTGAAAATGAATAAATTTAGTGTTTGATAGCTCTTTAGGTAAAACTACACCTTTCTGTCAGCTTAGTAGCTTGTGTGCCTGAACTCGCTGATTTTAGTAGGTATGTGGGATTTCCATCTGATATATTGCACTAGATGCATTAATTTCTGGAGCTGCTTCCCCAGAAAAATGCTACTATTTCACTTTCTGCTCTGTAGAATACAAGAATTTAGATGGAAACATTTATGAAGAATAGATTACCTTGAATAAATTGGACAAGTCGTTCCTGAAAGATTATTGTACATGATCTTTGGAGCTTGGTAAGTTTGAAAACGTCACTGAAATTTGAGCTGTGACAGGAAAAACCTGGAGCTTGGGCTCGTTCCTGTTTATGAATTCTTGGCATATCGGGCTGGCGCAGCCGTAATCCCCTGGTGCTGATAAAAGGGAGGAGGGAAAAATGCTGCCTGTAGGAAGAGCTGTGTGCAGGGCACCCACATTAACCCACGTGGTTGTGCCTCAAAATTAATTTCTGCTATTGTTTCTCTACCTGAAACTTGCTGATTTTTACCTACAGGAAAGCAGAACGTGTCAGCTCTGTTTTTAAGGATCTTTCCTGAGGAGAACAACTTGCCCCAGAAGTCAATGTAGTTGTTTTTATTCCTGCTGGGAAGGGTTCTTGATGCTCCCTTATGCACTGCCAGATTTCAAAGTCTCATTTATCAGTCAAGTCTTCTAAATTAAGTCAGTGTTTAACCTGCACATGTTTAGTAGTTGGTGCTTGTCAGCATTTATTAGGGATTAAAAGAAAAATAATGGAAAAACTTGGGGAAAATTATAAATTTTGGTTCTGCTAATGTAAAAGAGAATAAAATAGTGAAAAATCTACTTTCCTTTTCTATTTGAGCCTATTTAAGGTTCTTTCAGAGTACTGTCTTATTTCTGCAATTGTGAGGAATTGGGAGCTCTGTCAGGAATTACAGAGTATGTTCTAAGCTCTGTGTAGTGAGATACGTTAATTATTGAATGAGAAGATGTTCCTGTCTATTCAAACATATTTTAAGTGTGTGAAGCAATGCGTGAAATGAAGACTGAGCCCCCTTGCCATGAAATGGGTGTTCAAATGAGAGCGCTCCTCAGTCTTTTCATTTTACTATGGGATTATGGCAGTGGGCAAGAAGGGAGGGAGTTGCTGCTGGAATTGCGTTACAGCTGGCTTGGAGACTTCCTTGGTTTTGCCCAGAGGTTATTCCTGGGATCCCTGGGCTTTGCTGAAAGCATGGGATGTGTATTACAACGATTTTATGCACTCTGAGTAACTCCATAAACCCCAGAACTCTTGTCATGCCCAGTGGTACCAGGAGTGAGAGCAGCCAGGCATGGAAAAGCAGCTCATGAACAAGGAATGAAGGATCTGAAATCCGAGGCTTTTGGAAGGCTTTCCATTTAAAAAGCAGCAATGAATATCAAGCAGCTGAGTACCACTTATTAATAATTTGAAGTGAAATCTGAAAATGGTTAATTGCCGGTTCTTGAGCGCAGAGTGGAATTAACAAGTAGGTTCCTATGACAGAAGACTTTATTGGAATATTAAGTTACTGAAAAGTCTGTTTCTGGCTTGATTATTTTCAATAAGATAAGTCATTTGCATTTTCTTAATTGCCTAGCGTAGATTATTCCCAAAGACACGAAAACAAAGTTCAACTTTTCCATTTTTCGGCAAGAAGATGGGATTGAAAAGTGAATTCCTACTTTCTCAGCTTGCAGAATTGTTCTGTGACCCTTATATCTGACACTGGTAATTGGTGTCCAGTGATTGCCAGTTGAAGTTCAGCTTAGACAAAATAAACTTTTTCTTTTAAGGAGGCATATTAAATGAGGTTATTATGCCATCATTTGGGATTAAGGAATTGCTTCATGGGAAAATGCCAACTCCTTTTATACACATGAAGTTGACAAGAGCCTTATTGTGTCTGGGCGAGATGTCTTCATTTTGTTCTGTTTTCTTTCAAAAATAAATGTTCTTCCCACCACTTCTACTCCTTTTACTTGAAAGTTGGTTTATGAGAGTCATTAAAAAAAAAAAAAATTAAAACTGAGTGTCCTGTTTGGAATTCTGACTGCGCTTACCTTTGCCTTCATCCCTCTTTCCTTCAGTGGTTTTGTCTCCACGTGAAAACAGAGAATCTCAGTGTTCAGAGCAGGATCCAATGAGTACATTGTGGCATTTGTGAATTCATTACTGATTCTGGTCAAGAAATGGACTTTACTGCTCCTTGTGGGTCCCTTCCAGCTCAGGATATTCCATGGATCATTCTTACAGCTGGCAATATCTAAGGCTAAAAAGTCTGAAATCTATCAAAGGGCCACATGTAAAAAAGCCTAATGCTTTTTATTGTTTTGTTTATATCACTCAAGAATTAGCACCTTAATTTTTTTCATGGCTGGGAATTTGGAGGTTTTCCTGTTGATTGCAACAAATTACCTTCTGAAAACTGTTTAGAGGAAAGACACTGATGGAAGGCAAAGCCAGGAAATTCTCTACTGAATCCATGTGCTTCCTCATAATCTTTCTGCTTTCCAAATACAGGCTCAGTTCGACTGAAATAGTTGAAATTTTGAGTATTAACCTTTAGGTTTTATTTGCCAAACAATAGATCTTGTTTTTCTTGTGGGAAAAGGAGTTGCTGTTCCAGAGGCAACATTAACAGCTGCCTTCTGGAGGGACATTTGATGGTCCTTTGGCAGAACTGTTTCAGCAAGGCCAGACTTAGAGCAAGTCCAGGATATTTAAAGTGGAATTGAACTGCCCGGAAAGCGCTGGAAATCCAAAGCATGGTTTCCAATAGCTGGGAATCCCTCCCAATAACAGCAGAGTGAGGTGTTACTAATGAATCCAGGAGAACTATTGTGTAAAATGGGCTTGGAATTAACTGGAGTGCTGAGAACAAACTCAAGTCCAACTTTTGAATGTAAATAAAATTGATGTGTTACCACAGGCAATTCGGTGAACCACGTAATTAAGTTTTTTTTTTCCACGAAAAACGAGACGTTATGCTGCAGCAAAGCAGTGTGTAAAGGATTTATATTCTAGTTATATGAAAATTAAACAATCATTAAAAGACTGTATTTTTAAAAGTGCTGCTCGGGGGTGGGGGGGAAATGAAAAAAATTCGATCAGTAGAATTTATTTTTCAGCGATGTATTGGGCAATATCAGCCACAGTAGCTGATGGTTTTTCCTTCAGGGAATCTCTTTCCATTGAAATGAACTCACTTAACTGTGTGAAGTAAATCTAAGTTAGCTTGAAGTGAAATCTGTGTTAATAGGGCTCATTAGTAATGTTTGTATTTTCATGTATTGAGTAATTCTAGGAACACGGGGTAAGCACTACTGGAAAATTTAGACTTTAAAAATAGATGAAATGCCACCTTCTGAAGAAAATGATTTAAAAATTGCATACAATTGCGTTTTGGTAATGGCATTTTTAGAATAATTAATGAACTTAAAGTGACAATGGTACTGGATTGCAAAGAGAAAACACTGAAACACAGCTCTGCTGATGTTAACACATCATTCCTCTTCAGAGAGAGATGGTTTTCATTACATAAAAGTCACTTACTTTATAATGAAGTTCCTATTAAAGGTCATAAATCTTACTACAGAATTCCTCTACCCCAAGCCTAGACTGGTTTCATTTTAAGTGGGTTTCATTATACACCTGCACTTACTTATGCTGGGATTTGACTGTAATCTGTAGGACAAGTACCTTGGATACCTGGCAGCGTGTCCATGGGGCAAGTCCCAGATGTGATCCAGGGCTCGGGGTGTCAGTGATGCGCCAGGAAAGCGGGGCGGAGGCAGCTGGGGAAATGTGAAGTTTGTTCCTGGTGTTCATTGAAACCTCAGGGCCCTCAAGCTGGAATATGGCCTTTCCAAAGAAGCAAACAAAACCATATTCCTGCCTGGAATGAAAAGGAGGAGCAAGTGGGAAAACAACTGAGTCTATGGGATAGGTTAAGAATGAGGGTGGATTCTTACCTTTGCTCTTTGCCTACGGGAAGTGAGGGTTTCAAAAGGAAAAGAAAAGGCTGGAGTTGTGCTGTTAGTTAAATATTGGTCTCTTTGGTTAAAAAGAAACAAACAAACCAAGCAAACCAAGCACCCGTGTGTTGCAGTCACTCATATAACAATAAGTAGAACTTTAATTGGAGCAGTGTAAAATTGATTTTCTGAGGCTGAAATGCTCACTAGTTTGAAGTGAAGGTACAAGCCAGAGGAAAGGCACACTGCAGGGTGGGCACAGCTGAAATGCTTTTCCCTCCTTGTTGATGGAAACCACATGGAAACGTGTCCTTGGAGCTGCAGCCCAGCTCTGGGTGCTCAGCCTGGCTCAGAGCAGCCGAGGCTGCGCTGCTGCTTTGGTCCCAGGGGCGCCCTGCAGCTGTCCCTGTGCTCCCTCAGCTCAGGGCTGCTGGGAGCCTGGCACAGTTTCAGTTTCTGTTCCAGGGATGAGGGCTGGGAGCTCCCGAGCTGCCTGTGCCTCTTCCCAGCCCTGACTCTGCCTTGGCACGAGCCCAGGGCTGGGCTGGGCCCTGGCACCGCCACCTCCGGTGCTCCCTGGCTGTCCCAACAGCCTTTCCTGCCCAGCCTTCTGCGCCCTGATCTCTCTGCTCCTCCTGGACAGTATTTGCACCAAATCCTGGGGTGTTTATTGCGTTGGAATAGTCAGCGAGCCGGAGGAATCAAACTGAAATGCTTCAAAATTCTAGAACAAATTGATGGGTGGATCGTACAAGTAACCAGGCAAAAGTTGCACCTCAAATCCCTGGAGAAATCGAAGTGTGAATTTCCTATATTCAAGTGCTTGTATTGATAAACTTGGTTTTAGAAGGAAGAGCAGAATGTGGCAGGTGTGGCAGTTTCTAAGCAGGAAATATCAGATTTTCAATAAAACATTTCTATTTTGTAGTTGTTCCATGACATTCTGGTTGCTTCTGAAACACAAGTAGTAGAACACCTTTCCCACCAGGGAAACTTCCAGTCGTAGGTGATGAAAGGGTCATTGTACAGGAATTTTTTTTTACTGGAATGGCTTTAAGAATTTTATATTTACTCTTCAAAGCTCTCTAAAGAGATGGGAGGTATGGACAGTGTTATTGTGTCAACAGGGGAGCAGCAGGGCTTGGAGTCTGATGGGTTTATGGTTCTGGGGAGCTGGAAGGAAGATCTCTTGGTCCCTTTGGAGTTTGATAAAATTTACTCCATGCAATTCTTTGCTGCATATGTCAACAAAATTCCCTGGAATCTGTTCTCTAAGGCAGGTGCGGGGGAAGTGTGTGGTGTTTGTCTGCCCTGTCATTTTATATTTTTTCCCTCTTCTGCATGAAAAGGATGTGATTTCTGATATTATGGTAATGAGCAGTGTGACTGTAAAGCAACTTTGGCTTCTGTATTTGAGTGATGTTCTCTGCTCTTATCAAGGGATGGAGGTGATGTTAGACTGTGCTGGGATAGAATGGAGACGGGCTTAACTGACAATCTTGCCCTTTCCAGAGATATTCCTCAGAGTTCTGCTACTTGAACTGGCTGCTGGTCAAGAGGAATCTGTGTTCCTGACAAAAGCTTTATAGGTTTTCTTTTATGTGTAGTTGGCTTATTGAAAGATAACTCTTTTTTTTTTTTTTTTTTTTGTACTAACATCGTAGTTTGAGTAACTTACAAGTAACTTAAGGATTCTCTTGCCATCCCTAACAACCCTGAGTTGGGAGTCTAATTTAGATTTTCTCTACAAAGCAAAGTTGAGATTTCCATTGCTGCACCATACTAAAATAAATGAAATACTTCACTAAAACTGGGCTGTCCTGCAGTGGTGTCACCATCGTTGCTGCTGCTTCTCTGCTGGTGTTGGTGCTTCCAGCTGCAGTAAGGCCCTCTGGTCCTCTGCACAAGCCCATGGAATTTATACCCAGCAGGGTTTTGCAGTCCAAATGGAGGACTTCCCACTTGTTTATTCCTGTTCTTTGGGAAATAGTGTATTCAGGAGCTAATAAGCAGGTGAGGTAAAGCTGAGAGTAATAAACAGCAGTGTGCTTGAGAGTTCTCCCTGGAGAGTCTTTGTACCTGGAGAAGCTGTCCTTGGAAGTGGAAAACTTCCAGACATATATCCCCTGTCCCAGGTGTGTGTGGAATTACAGCTCAGTCCCTCTCTGCCTTTTTCCTAAACTAAACCAGACTGCAGGAAGCATTATTTTGTTACTATTTCTTTTGCTGCAAACTACAGTAAAGACCTGGAAAGTGTGAAGAAAAACGTTTTGCCTCCAAGACTGTTACTGCTTAGTCTCAAAAGGAATGCACTCTAGTACTGAAACTCCTAATCCCTCCCCTTTTGGGACAGGGGTTCTTGCCTGGCCTTGTCCTGGGAGGTTCTCAGTGAGCCCACTAAAGGGTAATTGGTGAGCAAACATTACACCCAGCACTGTTTGCTTGTCCTGTCCCAGACAGCTGCTGTAGGGTGGCTGAACCTGGAGGTGAGACACTGCTCACGTTCAAGGGCTTAGATTATTGTGTGGGGACAGCAGAGAAAAAAGATCCTGATGCTTACAGGTACACTAAGATATATATATTTGTATTTTAAAAAAAAATCATTACTGTCTTAAGAAGAAGTGGTTTTGAGTTCAGTGTGAATTTGGGTAAATTCGGTTTTCAGTTCTTCAGTGAGTTCTTGCAATAATTTTACATGTTTATTTATTTCTGCATAGTAAACATGCTGGCAGACCTGTGTTATAAATCCCCTAGAGAAACGTTAATTTACTTCATTTTCCCTGTTCAGGTACTGACTACAGTTTACATTTTGTCATTAATGCACTGAACAGAAGTTCCTGTAAGTTTCTGAAACTCAAAATGTTAAAATTAAGCACCAACCCCAAATTGCCAATTACTGCCTCCTAAAGATTCCTGCTTGTGCTCCCCAAATGTTGGAAGAAGCAATTTTTTTTAGTAGCTTCTTGTGAATTGACTTGCTTTGTTTAATTGACATGTAATCACGTTACTGAAAAAGTGGAGACCTTGGATTACCGGTACATTGGGAAATCTGGAAGCTGTTCATTGTCAAAGATGCCATTTTCTGGGGCTGGCTGGAATACCAGGATATCTATCAGAGCTGTGATGCTGATGTAGCCAAAATAAGAGGGGCTGTGGAAGGAGCTGCCCACAGAGGCGGCTCCGTGATTCATTTCTGTGTGAGTTCAGAATCTTCCAGTGCTCAAACTGCTGAGCTCGGGACTTCTCTGCTGTCATTTGTCTTTGTTTTAATGGGATTAAGTAATTATGTGTGCATTTTCTTTCAACTAACCAGCCTGATAAAAGCAGGCACAACTGAAGAGCCTATAAATTGTCGGCTCTTCTGTTCCAGCAGAAGTGCTTTGATGGCTCTGCAGATTTTACGTCTTGGTGCATATATTTAGCTGCCCTACTAAGGTGAGTAAGACTAGAGAGTAGTTTATGTAATTGATGGGCTGAGGGTCTCCCCTTGGGAACGTGCCTGAGGGAAAGTGGATCTCAGCTACAGAGCAATTTTGAGGGAGAAATCCCTGGCATTTCTGAGCACAAATAGAAGGTGTTCTCCCAAACATGGGAATAACTTCATTGAAACGAATCATGCCTGGTATTGATAGTTTGGCTGTATCAGTCGTAGATTAAAATTTTGCTGCTGCTTTGCAAAACCTCTGCCTGTGTCCTGCAGCTGTTAACACTCACTAGTTTTTTGTAAGTTTGACATCCATCTGATTTTTCAAGTAGGAACTGCTCATTGTGTATCGTGGCATCTGCAGCCCTTTGTGTTTAATGTATTCATCAGGTGTTTGCTATGTGATATCATCAGCCCACTTAATTCTTCTCAGAACTTCATTCTTTCTGCATGGCGTGTTTATGCATTCAATTTTATCTTTACTATTAATTCAAATTAAGTCTTGGTTCGAGAGTTTATGTAATCACTTTAATGAAGTGGCTGTGCCTGCTCACTGCTTCTTGTTTATTTTAAATATTGGTCTGGGGAAGTAGAGGTTTTAATGTATTCCAAATTATAACCAGCAATAGCTATGCAATAGTCCTCTATTAATTCAGTTTTAAGAGCTCTGCATAGAAGATGACTTTTACACTATTGTGCTGTCTCATAATTTCATGCGAGAACAGGCTGCTGTTAATTTGTTTTCCTGTTAGTCCATATGTGTCAGAGACAAAATTTGTCATTCCTCTTCTGGCTTGAAGTTGTGTTGTCAGCAGATCCACTTCTTTTCTGGAGTTTCCCTATTACACTAAACAATGCAGTTTCTGAATTTTTGGGTTTGTGGCTGCTTAATCCCAGGTAGCCATTTAAATTTACCCGTTAGGATGAGGAATGAATTACTGCAGCCTAAAAATCACTTTTCTTGTCATCTGTACAGTTTGTCAGAGGCTTTCTGTGGTTACTTTGCCCACATAAGTGGCCTTGGTTTAAGAACAGTGACCTGTGATGGAAATCCACAAGTTCCCGATGCCTGTGGGGCCAATAATCAGTCCAGCCCCCTTGTTTGCCTGTCTTACACATGGAATTGTTGGTGTCCTGGTTTCCTGGCGCAGTGGCCAAGTTCTGTGGGAATGCTGAACTCTCAGACTGTTACACCCTCCCTCACCTGGCTGTTTGCAGTGGTTTGCAACCCACACCAGTGGCTGCTCTTGCTTTGGGGTCTGGAGCTGTGAATCCGACTGGAACCAGGAACTGGGAGCTGCCTCAACCAAAGCTTTTGTGTTCAGCATTTCTCCCCGGGCCACCCCCTCTAAGCTGTGAAGTTACCCAGGATGTGTGTCCAGGATGTGGGATGGAGGAGGGAGCCCTGGTCCACAAGGGCTTTTAAGTGCTGTGCTGAACAAGCAGGCAATACAAATGGGGAATGGAAGAGAAGGTTGGTTACTCTCCACCTTGTCTCTGTGTTTTGGGAGCTGGGGAAATTGGGAAAAGGAGAGAGAGCTGGTGTGAAGCTGTTTTAAAGCAGCAGATACCCAGGTTCCCCTCCCATTGCTCACACTACTCCCAGCTAAGTCTTTCTGTTAATCTTCATGTGATTAAGAATGTTGGATGGTGACACAAAGAGCTCTACAAAGAAATGCTTAAGGATATCCCGCTGTGTGCATTTGATGCCACATCTGGGATGAGATTATAAATAAATAAATGAAAAGGAAAAAGAACAAAAGAAAATACAACCCCGAAATCCCATGAACTGTAACTTTTTAAAGCCTTTGAATATACAGTGCTTGAGGAAAATGGAAGAAGTTAAGATATTTTGTACAAATATATTAGAAAAGAATACAGAGTGCATTTGGAGTACAAAGACTCCCAGAGTTTTATTGGCTGTGGTTGTTGTCAGTGTTAACAAAACACACAGTCAGCATGGCCCCAGTCTGTCACTGTGACATGTTGAGCATTTGCAGATGTAAATCCCCATCATATGTCAGAAATAAGACATTTTGAAACCAAATGAAAACACACAGAAACTTGGAATTCACAGAACTTTCTGCCATGTACCATAACTCTGGCCATAGCTTCTGTTCAGCGTCGCAGCTGCCCAATGGATAAAGGGAGTTTTCAAAACCATATGTGCTGTGAAAATGGGGCTGTTTATGTAATGATAGTTTATTTAATGGGAGCTTTGCAAAGAATTGACTGTGCTGTGCAATGTCCAAGAGGGTGAGACACAAAGGAAGTGGCAGGCACAGCCATCATAACCTGAAATCCCATTACCAGATTTTTGTGGAAGTGGATTCAGTTTTTCAGAGGTCAGTATTTCATTGCTGCCAAAAGGACCTGTTTTCTACATACCAGAAGGGGCAGAGTGAAGAGAATTGGTGATTGCCCAGCATTTATTGTTCCTCGATATCAGGGTGACAATCGGGTTTGTCACTCATCTGCAGTGGGTGCGTTGAGTGGCTGGCATTAGTCGCCGGTGGTTTTTCCCCTCAGGAGGCACCATTTGTTGTGACAACAGGTATTTGTGTCACTGGTTTGGGTGTGTGAGGGATGTGTTGCCCCCGATCTTGGTGTGCGAGCACAGCAAACGTGTTCGGCACGTGTGGCTGAGCTGAGCGGAGCTGCCTGTAGCCAAGTTCCTCCTCTGCAGGGTCGGGGGCAGCTGCCAAATGGCTGCAAATTACCCCTAAATGCTGAGAGTCCCTGTGTTTCAGCACAGCTTTGAGGTTTGAAGAGGTGTAGCCACTGGAGGGTGTGTAGGTTTTGACTGTGGATGCACATTTCCTTCATGATTCCGTGGATTCTCTGCTCTGAGCAGCAGTGGTTGTGTGAGGGGCTGCCTGCGCTTCTGGCCTGTCCATTAAGCCAGAACATCAACCACCCTTCTCTCTCTGACTTGATAAACATTTTCACATTTCATCAATATTTATTAAATAAAAAACGAGCATGACCTCGAAATCAAAACGCAAAGGGGCTTTTTTTTGGCTGTTATCTGGAATGGAGTTGGGAAAAGGTAAGAAGCCTTTGGTGCCTCTTGGATTCCCCTCTGATTTAGCCTTGTAGGAGACGTGGTAACGCTTGGCTTTGTGTTGTTCTGGTTTCAAACTAAACCATCGGCTTCTCTCATTCACATAGCAGAAATTATTTTGCCATTATTCTATTTACATTAGTATTTCCTTGTGTATTTGTTAGGCAAATGAATTCCTTGTTAAATGGCTGGGAAGAGGATTTCAAAACCCTGGGATTAGTTCCTTTCTTTTGGAAGAAATAGTTAACAAATAGGAAAATGCTCGTGGAGAGCTGAGTTTCTGGCAAGCCCCCCTGGTACAGAGTGTACTGAGCTGGAAATGTTGCCGAGTTAGCACAAACGGTCTGATATAAAAAGCACGTTTTTGTTATAAACACTGCCTGCTCAACAGAGCTGTTGGTCTTACAGAACAGCTTTAAACAGGGACTGTTGCTTTTGAGTAATATTAAATATTTGTCTTCTGGTGAATGTTTTCTTAGGAAAAATCACTGTAGATAGCAAACAAACCAATTCTTTTATTATCCAGTATAAGTGCATTTGAACTTCCTTGTTTTTATCTTGACTGTTTCACTTGAATTTATATGTTTTTGGAGGGGTTATTTTTCACTTGAAAAAGTTTTGGGTTTATTTTTCTTCAAAAAAAAAAGTATTTGTACAGGTGTCTTCAGATTTCAAAATAGGCTTTGTTCTTTCTGAGCTTTGTCTTGTTGTTTTTCTGGCTTTGTACTGACACTTTGTGGCTGTTTCTGTGGTGTTTCAAATGACAGGAGTCACAACAGTAATGGAAAACAGCAACTTAAATAAACATTTTCAGGAAGTATAAAGCAGGGTGAGTGTGGAAACCTTCCCGAGCTCAAATCCTGTACAAATGTTCTCTACAGATCTGCCCTGGGAGTAGATATATAGGATAGAGATATGAGGCTTTTAGATTTATTTTCTGTGGCTTTTTTGCAACAGTAAATGCTGTGAACAAGATGTCTCTAGACACTGTATTTTGTGAACAATCTGGTGGGTATTAACTTATAATAAGCATCCAATTTTCTTTTTATTGTACAGGGTGATTGGTGTATTCTCAGTTCTAGGCTGTGTCACCATTCCTCACTTGATCCTGCAGTGTATAAATTCCTTTTTTCCAGCTGTCTCTGTGTACCCAATTGAGGAGGTGATGCCTTTTTTTTTGGTTTTTTTTCTGGTGTGGTAGTACATAGTAAGAACAGGATGGAAAAGAGAGAGAATTTTGGAGCAAGTTCCTTTTTTTTTTTTTTTTTTTTTAAAGCTATGATAGCTGGTTTAGATTCAGGGATGATAATTTCTGACCTATCTGTGTGAAGATTTGTGGCTGTGTTGGAAGAAGAGCACAGCACATTAATTTAACTTCTCTTTAAAATTTCTTCCCAAAATCCCATCTATCCCTGCCCTCTGACAGTGGGAAGCGTTCCCTGTGCTCTGTCCCTCCAGGTCCTTGTTTCATTTAGGTGACCTCTGAGTGTCCACTTGAAAGGAACTTTTTGGAGGGTAAAAAAGTGTAGAGGGGCAGCTTTGGGTTTAGATCATAACTGAGCAACGTGTTTATTTTCTCCTTAACAACAAGGCAAATCTAATTACTTAATGCTTAACCAATGAATCAAAGCAAACCTTAATCCATGCCTTTTGTGCAAATTAAGTGGGCATGTCATTACTTAAATATCCAACAAGATTCTGGAAAATTTGATTAAACCTGCTAAGAAAACCTCGTGAAATGCAGGAGAGGTGAAAGAAGAATTACACTGGAATTGTGTATAAATAATTATTTTTTATCAAATAGCAGTGCTCAGTAATGATGTGGGTGATTATGATTCTTTTCTTCTTTGCTTGTTTTGTTGGGATTTGTGTTTTTACTTTTGTGTCAGTCTCCTGCTGTCTGTTCTGGGGAGATGCTGTGCAGTCAAATACTTTTTGAGTAAGGAAAAAAGGAACTTGTTTTTTGCTGATAATCCACCCAGACATCAAGGGAAGAAAATATCAAAAGGAAACTTATTAGAAGTCAGCCAATTTTGTTTGGAAATGAAAGATTTGGAAATTGCAGGCCAGTCTGAAAGGAATTGGAAAACTGTCGGTCTCCCTGTAAAACATGGCCTTTTTCACTTTAAATGCTGCATTTTGAGAGCCCCTGGCTGTTTGTCCTTGCACACTCACCCCGTGTGGATTCCTGTGCCTTGCCACTGGGTAAATGATTAGCAATGGGAAAACGTTACACAAGAAATACTTTGGAATGTTAATTGTAAATCTAATTATTTCCTTCTAAAATGAACCTGAAGCAAATTTCTGGTAACTGCTACTAGGAGGAAAGAGGTGGGAGTATAAAGTAGCTGAAACTTGGGGTAGTTGAAAGGGGATCTGGTGATTTGGGCAGAAAGGAGACTTTCCATTGCAATTTCTAAGACATTTTGGAGGATAATTGAAATGGGGGTTTTGTTTCAGAATACTCCACAGCTTTATTTTAAACACGTTTCATGGAGTCACACAATCATTTAGGTTGGAAACTACTTTTAAGATCAGGATATTTTGCAGCTTATAATGGAGCAGGTCATGGGATCAGGTTGTGAAGCTGATACATTTCTCCTCAGGAACAGTTTTGATTAAACTGTCTGAATTTTGGATCAAAAAATCTAATTGGAAAACTGAAGGAAATGCAGTTTTGGCTTCCTGGGTTTGGTGAGGGGATATGTGGGCAGCAGTACTCTTGTGCCACTCAGTACTCATTCAGTGGGTCAGAACTCACCTCCTCTGACACCCAGTTAAACACCCAACACACAGAAAGCTCACAAACCCAACAGCTCACACCTGGTTTGAAGTTTTCAGCTCCTCTCTTTTTAAATCTAATTTTCAAATTTAAATACCTTAAAATTTAATGGCCAATGTAATAAAATTTCAGCATTAACCATGTGTGAGTGGAAGAAAGGACTCCCAAAAGAACTCAGGGAAGCTCTAAAGTTAGTGACAAAACTGAAAAATAAAAGTTTCAAGCAATGCTTTCACTACAAATTCTCTTGTTTTGCTACTAATAATTTAGAGACTCTTTTGTTGTTTTCTAAAATAGATGAGAAATTAGGCAAGTAAGGTCTTTGCAAAACAGAAGTTCTGCCAAAGCATAAACCGTTGTGTATCTGTATCCCAGTGTGTCTGCAAAACCGGGAAGTCAGATTATCCTCCCTGTTCAAGTGGAACATAAAACTTACCCTGAATTCTTAGTGAATATCTGGAGCTCTGTGTGTGTTAAAGGTGGATGTAAGAAGTGCTGATGATCATGGAGAGGAATAAAGATGTTCTAAATTGGGTTAAAAATTATTCCTTCCCACCCCCTTTCAGTGTTTGATATAAAAAAAGAATCCGGTAGAAGATCTCTTCGCTCATTCTGCCCCAGCAAACCACAAGAAGAGAAGCTGTTTTTAACTAGATGACATATTTAGTAGTTGCCTTGCCAAAAAAACTTTTTCCTTTCAAACTGGAAATAGTTTTTTTGTTCTGAAATAATGATCTTTTTATCTGCATCGCTTTTTTTCCCTCTGAAGCTGGTCCCTTCTTCGTGGAAGTTTATTTTTGTAAGGCTTTTCCAGATTTAGGAACTGCATTTGATGACTCATAGGATTTTTTTCCCTTTGCTTTCTGCCAGGTAGGAGCAGCTGTGTACTTGGTAATTAGCTTACTCTGCCTTTGCTTAACCACTGTGCTCTCACAGTATTTGGGCTGAGGGGGGAAAACGCTGCACTTTTCTCCTGTTTGTTTTTTTGTGTTCAGCCTACAAAAGCCAGTTTTACCAAGCCCTTGGAACAGCCAGAATATTTAAATAGAGCATCGAAGTAAAAGGAGGGCTGTAGAACTGCTGTAAATAATTCTTTTTCCCGCCCCCCCCCCCCCCCCCCCCCGTGTTCACTTTCTCTGAACATGGTCATTCTGGACAGTATTGTAAGAGCACAGAGGCAACAAAAAGCAGATGGTTACTATAGTTTCAGTGAATGGAGCCAGTTTTACTTGGCTGAAGGTATTTTCTAATTTCTGTCCTCTTGCCTGACATTCATGAAAGGCCTTTCTGAATGCATTGAAGTCCTGACTGTTTTCAAATAACATTTGATCTCTTTTACCTATCAAAGCACAAGGACCATCTCTGATGTTTTTAAGTACATCCTTATGCCCAGGGTTTTATTGCCGCTGTGGTTGACTCACATCTGTGGAGAAGCACAACCACTTTCCTTATGCTTTGTCCAGAGAAGCTGTGGCTGCCCCTGGATCCCTGGAAGTGTCCAAGGCCAAGTTGGATGAGGCTTGGAGCGCCCTGGGATAGTGGAAGGTGTCCCTGCCCATGGCAGGGGGTGGCACTGGATGGGCTGTGAGGTCCCCTCAACCCAACCCAGTCCATGATTCTGGAATTCAGTGCCAAACAACACCTGTAACCATTGGCAGAGTTGGATTCACTTGAACTTCAGGAAACAAAGCAGCAGCCACAGCTTCCTTGTGCCCAGCTGGGGCTGTGCTATGGGAAATTAATTGGGATTGTGGAGGAAATGATTAGATGACATTTTCAGGAAGCTGCAGTATGTCTGTGGTCATCTAGTGGATGATGGTGAGGATGAACCCGTGTTATGATCAAACAGACACTTGAAGATGTGAAAGGGGATCAGTTTGCTGCTATTTCATTAAATGAGCATCTGTTGCAGCCTTGCTATTTTAAAGCTGATTTTACAGTGCTTAAATCTGAATTTTCTTTGCAAATTGCATAAAGCAAACCTGTCTCCTTGTCCATATGTGGCTTCTTCTGTTGAGAGATTGTAATGTCTTTTGTATGAAACTTGCTGTGTCCTGCCCTAATACCTTGTCAGGTCTGTGACCGCCGGTTTGGTAGCTGTGAATAGCTGTGATCCCGACTGAAATTCCTGTCACTTGAGGGGTTCAGGAGGAAGATTACTCAGCAGCAGCCTCCCCTCCACCAGGAAGAAGGACTTGCACAAACGTCTGCCAAGGAGAGATTGCAAGAGATGGCCTTTGCAGTATCTGCAACATTTTCTTTTGCTTAGTGTTTAATATCGAAGCCTGAAATGAGTAAAAGAGTTTTTGCAGAGCATAAGGGCTGACAGCATCCCCAGGTGGTTCTGTGCATTTTGTCATTGCCAGATGCACGTGGACGTGCTTTGTGCCCGTTCCTGGTGTTGTGGAGCAGAGTTTGACAGAAATTATCTGTTTTACTGTGTGCACACAAGTGCAGGTACCAGTGTTCAGGCAGAGGGCTAAAAATTACACCCTAAATCTTTGATTTAAATTCCGTGGAAGTTTCATGAAATTTGCATGACTTTCTGAGAGCAAAATTGCAAAACACTTGAATAACAAAGTCCAAGACAAGTTTTGTGGTTGAGGTTTGTTAAATTCTTCTTTCCACTTCCCCTGTGCTTTGTTGTGAACCTCCTGTCAGGAGTTTGGCATGAGGGGAGACAAAGGTGACGTTTTACAAGGTCTCTGACTCTAAGGAGATGTGGCCAGTGGGGCTCTGGGGTTTGTTGTGTTTGTTTTCTTTTTTCTTTTCCCAACCCTTATCTCCCAGCTGCCTGATGGCAGGAATTTACTGCGGAGCTCCGACCTCTGCCCTGCTGGCCCAGGCACAACCTGGAGTAACACTTTACACCCTGAGTAGCTCTCTAGTAGTTGGCAGATTCTCGTGGAAGAGGATTTTTCTGCAGAAGTCGTTCCCAAAAATATTTTTTAACTTGTAAAAAAAGCATTCATTATAAATTCAGGTGTTTTAATCAGAATTGGTGTTTACTGTGGCATCACTGCCGTGTTTCCTCTCTGGAATTGCTGAGGTTTTTAGCTCATGGCTTGAGTTCTTAAGCCATGGGGAAGCAGAAACCCTTTCTTGGCTGATATTTTTTAATTACTTTAGTAGCTGAGGAGTGTTTGTATGTATCCACACAAATATATATATTTAATAATATAGGAAAAGCAGCATTTGGTTGGAGTACTAAGCATCTGTTGTGCTTCAAATTCAATTAGCAACTCAACATCTTCATAAAAATACCCAGGACTGTTCACAGTTAATGAGTATTTAATTTTATTAAGGTGCACACTTGGGGTGTGTGTGGGCATGAGAATCCAGAACATACTTGGAGTTGGCTAATTGTACACGACTTATACTGTATGAAAAATCAGAGATTTTAGCATTGCTCTGAGCTGTGCATCATGACTTTGGCATTTCTCAGGTGTTCGTTTTGGCAGTAGTGCTGGTTTTTGATCATTTTTTCAGTATTTGAATTGGCACATAGAACCGAGAGGAGTAAACAATCCCAGCTATTTTAAACTACAGTTATGATTTATTTTTTAAGATTGGATGAAAATCAGCTTAAACCTCCTTTATGCCAACACTGGAATAGCAAGTAAGAAAATAATTACCATTTAAAAAACAGTGACTGTGAAGAATCTGCAAGTGAATTGTTTTGATTAATTGGTACCACCTTGAGCGGATGGGACTTGATATTAAAATTTATTCCTTATTTTAGGGAACAGATTTTTCCTTGATAGGTGTTACTGTGACTGTAATAGTGCTTTTGCTTTAGAAAATTGTCAGTTTTGTTGTCTTTCATGCTCTCTGTAAAATGCCAGCATAATTTGGCATTAATCCACCTGGATGTTTTTCTTATTTTCTTGCTCTGTAAGAAAAGACAGAGCAACTGGAATGGTGGTAAACATAGGAGAGGTGATGTGAGCTGGGAGCTGGAGTGGGACAGGCAGAGCCTGGGAGGTTAATGGCTCTTCAGGGAGTTCACTGGTGATAAAAGGCTTGGAAGAGTGGTGATCCCCTGATCCCCGGAGGGCTTGCAGCCCTTCAGAGGGGCCTGGACAGCTGGGAGAGATGGGCAGAGAGGAAACCGTGGAAATCCCACAAAGGCAAATGCAGGTCCTGCACCTGGGGAGGAACAACCCCAGCAGCAGCAGAGGCTGGGGTGACCTGTGGGAATCAGCAGAGAAGGGCTGGGGTACTGGGGCAGGAGTGTGTATGAGTACATAGGGTGGAATTTCAGAAATCAGGTGTCCTGTCTGAGGCTGAATGCTTTGGAGAGCTGCAGAGACACCAGAACAGTTGCAGCTACAAAAGCCAACAGAGAATGCTTTTTTTGGGATAGAGAATGAGCGTCAAAGTCAAAGGCAGGATAGGAAATAATGTGAATTAGGGAACAGAGACGACCTTGGTGGTTTGTAGGTATAAACCTACTCAGAATTCAGCTGTTGTCTTGAATTTTCCACCCACACCGTCCCCTATCTCAAAATTAGGCTTTAATAAATGCCATTCTTACTTCTGGCTAGAAGCCAGGTGGACACTTCTGAGAGAAACTGGTGCCAGGACAGGAAAATCCCACCGAGGGTTGCTATTTCCAGTAAAAAGGTTGGTTAGACTCAAACACTGAGGAGGCTTTACGCAATCTGTGGGGAGGGAAACAAATGATTCAACAGTGTTTCCAGTTAAGAAAGTTATTAACTATTCTTGGCCTTGTCCCTTCATCTTCAGGGAGCAGCTGTTCAAATCCAACCAGGCAAAACCTGAGCAGCTTATCTAAACCAGGTGGCATGAAAGGAACTTTGGTGTGCAGAAGAAAATAAGTTTTGTCTCTTGGCCAACAGATTGGTGCAGGGTTTATCTGTGGCACTGTGCTCCCGTAGACCCTGAGAGCAGCCAGGTGCTGATAACTATCAAGGAGAGCTGGGGCCGGGTCAGGCAGCCTGTTCCCAACCCAAAATACAGCCTGTAGCCCAGATGAGAACCTGAGATGGGACTTTGGAATCACAGAGCTTGATCGTTCTGCCTTGTACAGCAATCCTGAGATATTCAGAATTCATGCTTTTACCACTGAGCCTGATTCCTGGCAGGCTGGGACTGGGTGGAGCAGGGGATGCTGAGGGGATGATGACTCCAGTGCTGTTTGGGAACTCCTGTTCAACCCTGCCAGCCTGGCCTGGAGCTGCACACCCCAGTCCTCACACACTGAAATGAATCAAAGTTGTTTAGTCTGCTTGAGCAACCAGCATTCCTGGGGTCAAATAAAAATTCTCTGTGAAGCAGATGGAGCAGTTCAGCCCTAATTGCCCAGCTTGCTTCAGGTTCCCATAGCTCACTTTTTTTTGGTGCAACATCGGCTGTTGAAAAGTCAAAAAGAGAAAAGAAATTAATAGATAATATCTGGATTCATTAAAAAAAGGTCAAGACACTGAAATAACAGAGTTTTATTCCTGAAAAGTTTATTAAGGATCTGTAGGAGATTCAGCTGTTTTCCTGCTTAGTCCTGCAGAGGATGTGTCCAAACCCTAAATATGTTAATCTCCTGAAAGGGTGACACAGGGTTTTTCCTGTTGTTAAGACCTGGAAGACTTTGAGGTTTATAAATATATGGAGAAGTAATTGCAAGGCGCTGTACTGTATTTATATTGGTCTTTTAATAAGTAATAAAATTACAGATGAACCATGATAGGAAAATAACTTGCTGCAGGAAAAATTCCTCAGGATACCTGGTTATTCCCAGTATCTATTGCTGTAATTTAGTAGGGAAAGACAGACAACAAGCCCAATCTGAATAACGACATGCTGATGATGTGCTCTCTCCCTGAGTCTGCTCGCAAAAGATCTGTGATTGACAAAGATGAAGGAATTTTATGAGCTATTTTGGTTATTTCAGAGAAAGTTTAAAATGGAGAAGGGATTGGGGTAATTAGGAGGCTCTCATTACCTATCATTTTCAGTGCTGTCTGTTGTAGCAAAAATAATAAACGTGCCTGGTTGGTGTTCTGCTGGTGTTTAGATTTTCTGAGTCCCTCAGCTGTGAGTTGGGTTCCCATGCAGGTGGAACTGTCCTGCCTGTTGCTTGCTGGATGCACTGGAACAAAGAGGTGAGCATTACTATCTCATAATTAAAAGAATTATCACTAATGAGTTCATTGCATTTCATTGGGCTCAGACTGAAAGAGAGGAAATTCCGGTTCAATAAAGAAAATACTTCTTCCCTGTGAGAAAGGTGAAGTCCTGGCAGAGGTTGCCCAACAAGCACAGTAAATAAAGTTTCAGAATTCTTCATTTCTGTCCCATTCCTTTTCCCTAAGTTCTGGGTTGGTTTTCAGAGTGCCGCCTTCTCAGCTGGTTGCCATTTGTGTTGTGCTTTCTCTCCTGCCTTCCTTTGTGTGCTCTTTTTCCCTCCCAGTGTCTCTGTTCACCTGTGGCAGCTCCCAGCCAAAGACCCTGCCTTGATTTTTTTTTTTTTCCCCCCCAATCCGGGCGCTAAAACAGCTCCGGATAAAGTTCTGGAGGCTGGCAGTGAAATGTCATTGTAAGATCTCGCTCCACTTGGGTCTCGGCCCCTTCAGAACTTTGCCTTGCAGAGCAGGAACTTTTTTTCCTTGCTGGAAGCTGGACTTGCAGTGCATTGCAGGGCGTGCCAGGGATCCCAGAGGGCAGTTACTGAGGCTGCCGGGGTGCTGCTCCTGCCGTGCCTCCCAAGGGAGCTGTGCAGGAGCAGCTGGGTGGGCTGCCGGGGCAGACAGCAAAGGTTGCTTTGCTGCACATTGTCCAGCTGGAGGCAGAGGGAAGAAGGGAAGGGAGTCCCTGACAGAATCCTGGAATGCTTGTGGCTGGAAGGAACCCTGCCCGTGGTTCCGTCCAGGGTCAGGATGCCGTGAGGGAGAGGCGCCTCTGCCCCAGTGAAGGTGCAGATGAGCCCAAGGAGGAGAACAAGTGGATTTTATTTAAAACGGATTTTATTGAAGAAGAAATGGGAGCGAGGGACATAGAACTAGTCAAGAGGTCCCAGATGTATAGAGGGAGCTCAGGAGATGATCAGTTGGATCATTTCTTCTTTCCCTTTTTCTTCTTCTTAATTGCAACTACTACCCTTTCTTCTTCTTTTGTCTTACACTTATTCTTCTTATTCCTATATTTCTTTAATACTTTTTGGGTTTTTTCTACTATTTATATTTCTTAAACTGAACTGTCATTATGTTTTGACGACTGGTATGAGTTGAAGTCTTCCACTACTATCCATGGAGTCACATCTTGCGTGTGTGCCCATTCTCACGGATGTAATGCCACAGAACCGGCATGGAATCCATTCAGGATGAGGGGAAATGGCCCTTGATGACACCAGGGGAGCTTCTGATCCAATATCAGAAGCAGTTTTTCTGTGGCAGAGGCGTAAGGCGTTGGAAGGGGTTCCCCAGGGAGGTAGTGGAGTCGCCGTCTGGGAAGCGTTGCAAAGCTGTGTCGAGCTGGCCCTTGGGGAGGTGGCTTTGCGGTGCCGGTGGTGCCGCCAGGGTGCCAGTGGCACTGGGTGAGCGTCACGGCGTCTTCGCACCTTGAGGAGTCTGTGGGATTCCCAGTGTGTCTCCCTGGGGCCCCGCGCAGGCCGCGGGGCAGCCGCCATCTGCCGGCCCGGCCTCGTGCTGGCCTGGGTGCTCCTCGTCGGGCCGTGGTGCCTGGCAGGGGCAGCAGAACAGCGCCCTCCTGAGGCAGCCTGGCCATTTTCTGAGGAGAGACAGCCGCCGCCGGGGGGCCTGGGCTGCCGGCTGGCGAGCTGAGGGGCTGCGCAGCGCGGGCCCCGGGCTCTGTGGCCCTGCCTCGGGCCCCTGCTGGGCCACGGAGTCTGGGCTGTGCAGGGAGGGCAGCGAGGCGCTGAGCGGCGACTCCGGTGCCTGGCGCTCAACCCAGGCCTGCTGAGGGACGGGTGCTGGCAGCCCGTCTGCCAGGCCTCGGGCCCTGCCTTCGTCTTCGTAGAGGTCGATGATGCTCATTTTGTCCCAGCAGGCTTCCTCCAGCAGTGAGGGAGTGACCCTGAAGGCGAAGACGCTCACGCTGTCTCTGCTGCTGTTGGCTTCCCCTATGGAGATGACTTGGCTGCTGGAGTCCCCGTCGGCGAATTCCCTGTTGCACGGCTCCAGCTCCTTGCAGTCTTCCCAGTCAGGGAGGTATTGGCAGCTGCTGACCTCTTCTTGAGGCAGCTCTGCGTCTGCCTCACCTTGGCAGTCTTGGGAAGGCTCAGTCTGGTGGTTGTATTGCCAGTCTTCGTCTTCCTCACTTGGGGTCTCCTCCATGCTCCCTTCCTGTGTCAGGAGTGACCCGTCCTCTGCCTCCTCCTCCTGCTCACTGGGGGTCTGGGCTCCCAGGAGGCTGTAGAAGGCCTTGTGGGGGAAGCAGGTGCTGAGTGGGGCTGTGACTGGGCTCTGTGCCCCTCCTGATGGCGCCTCCTCACCGGGGTACGATTCCGAGCCTATCGCCTCTTCCCACAGATCTTCACCATCTTGGGCCCAAAGGTCTCCGCTCTGCCACGGCCCATCCTCCATGTCAGGATTCTCCTCTTCCTGCATGAAGTCGAGGGCACCCTCATCCTCCTCAGTGGCTGGCTGTGGCCAGGCTGAGGTAGCCACTGCCTCCAGCAACTGCCCGCTGAGGGCCTGGTCTTGGTCCCAGCTGGGCAGGGGGCTGGGTGGCTGGGAGGAGTTGGGGTTTGACTTCTCCCACTCCATGTCTGACGTCCTGTAGCACGGACTGCTTGCCAGGAGCTGCTTCCTTCCGCGAGAGTGGCGCTCACAGGACTGCGCAGCCGGGGCTCTGGGCCCCTTGTAAACCCTCAACGGTCGAGCTGTGTTGTCTGCCGTAGGCAAGGGCCACACCCGACAACCCTTCAACTGCCGAGCCCGCTGGAAGTGGCGTGGAGGAGACCCTGGGCTCGGGGCAGTTGTAGACCTTGGTGTGCCCAGGGCCCTCCCACGGTCCCTCAGTGTGCACCAGGGGCACCAGAGCAGGATTTATTCATCCTCAGGGATCTGGGCAAGCTTGAGGAGCGGGCCATGAGAATCTCTCGAGGTCCCACAAGGCCAAGTTTCGGGTGCTGCACCTGGCCTGGGGCAATTCCTGAGTCCCAGATTCGTCCAGGCCTGAAGAGACCTTCGGCTCTGTTAGTTTGGTGCTGCCTCCCAGCACCTCCAGAACCAGCTCTTGGCTGGGTCTTGTGGGCAGGCTCCATGGGGAAATATCCCTGCTGCAGGAAGTGCCCGAGAGAGCCCATGGCCAAAGCGTCTCTCCCCTGCAGGCACCGTGTCTTCAGTGCATTGAAAGTTTTCCAGTGCTGGAGTGGGCTTGTGGGGGTTTCCTCACCACACCCAAAAAGAAGACGATGGTTGGATATTGTTTGAGAATTTCTCTCAAGTTGAGCCTGGTAGGGGGTTATTTACAGGGAGGAGCTGCTACAATAAATACCCCAATGCCTCCCCCGGGGTCTGTGTACGTTTCAACGCTCTTGGGCTTTTTTGACACTTCTCAAGTGAAAAGAAGTTCCTGGGGCAGCAGCAATATTTACCTCTCACCATAAAATACTGGTACATAAGTTGGTTTTCCAGTCCATCCAGCTCTTACAGTGGGGATCCCTGCAAGTGAGGAATTCTGCATCCTTTTCTGTAGTCACTGTGTCTTTGTGCATCCCCCAGCTGTGTTTTTTGTATCTGGGGGGGGGCAGTAAATACCAGCTCTTGCTCTGTGCTGCTGCTGTGGTCTCAGGAAATGTGCTGCTGGCACTGTTCCCCATCCTCTGAGCATTCTCTTCCTCCAATAAATTCTACCAAGCCCTGAAAGCTTCTTTAGAAAGAATCTACCAAGTCGTTTGATTGCTTTGAATTTCTGTTTGTTAAATGTGTGTTTTGTCAGGCCATTGTTCCCTCTTTGCTTTCCTTTTGAGGGCAGGGTCCAGCCCAGTCCATCCCTTCCCAGCTCCAGCGTTCCACTTGGATCCGTCTTTATTTTCCAGCCCTGGAGAGGCTGGGCTAGAGTGAGAACACCAGCTCCGGTGACTGGTTTTTGTTTGCCTTAACTAGAATTAGCAGGTTTTCCCATCAGTCAGAGGAGATATACCCCAAAGCTAAATTTATATTATTTCAGAAACTTGAGCACATAATGCTTAAACACAAATGGCTTTTGGAGATTTGTGTAGGTTAATTTACTCTGTGTTGGGATCTGATGGTTATTGGTGCCCCAATTCACAGAACAGCTGATGCTTTTTTCTTTTTTTAACCACTTGCTTAATTGTTTTTCTTCTTTGACTCTCATTTTATATGAGGAAAGAACCTTGTCAGCTGTAAAAATATTAGACTATACTTTGAGAATATGTTTGTTTGTTCAAACAAAGAAATACTGTCTCTAGAAAAAGGCTGAGTAGAAGATGAGCACAAGTGATATATTGCAGTGTTCAGTCACATTGGGGCTTTTATTTGTGTTAAGGGAAAACAAAATTTTAAATTATTCAGCTTGTGGTGGTTGTAGATCCTATGACACAACCTGTTTTGGTTTGTAAACACAATATTTTAGCGTCTGGGCTGAACTGGGGGAGTTACAGGAGAGTCAGGGGGTGCTCAGGAATTCTGGGATGGGGGCACTGGGATTTCTTATGTGCATAATTGGTCTTTGTTCAATCCAAACTCACCAAACTGCTGCCATTCCCTGCTTCTCATAAGCAGTGTGGATCCTGCTCCATGGAGGGAGGTTCCACATCCTCTGTCATGTTTTCCAGGGAGGAATTGGCACTCCCTAGAGTGAGCCAAATCCGAAATGGCAGTGTCTTTATTTGCACTTTTAGTAACCTCGGTTGTGTAAGCACCATATTTGTCATAATTGCTCTCAGTTTTCAATATTTATCTGCTACTTGGTGACTTCTGGCAAGTGATTAAACCCCTGAATCTGTTGGGTGTTAGAGAGCCCTTGTTGCCTCCCACAGGTATTAGTCCAGATGTGCTGTGTAAGGGCAAACTGTAGGAGAACTTACTGCTTAAAATGGGAAAAAATATGTTGTTACTTATGTTTTAATAACATCTGCAATAAGGCCTCGTGGATGGTGTAAGGCACTCTGTTAAAAAAGAATTAAAACAACCTTTCTGCTGAATAATAGCTTTTACTTTTGTAATTATGTAATTCTCTCGGTAAATCTAGCAGTTCTTTTTCTGAGAATTAATGGAAGTGGTTTAAAGGGATTCCCTCACTATAAGAGACACCTGATAGCAGTGGTGAGTGGGAAGCACTGACTGTGATTTGCAGGTGTCCTCAGCACTGGCGGAAATAGATGCATTTAAGACATGTAAGAAAGAAAGAGGAAAGAGGAAAAAAAATGCTCAGAAGTCATATCCTTTTCTAAAATTTATTTGTTGCATTAAAGTGCAGCTCAGAGCTTTGCTATTGCCCTGCCCTGTGTGGCTGCAGAGCAGGCCCTGAGAGGCAGGAGAGCAGGAGCTGCATTTTGGGTGCCTTTCCTCTGGGAAAACACGGATCTGAGGGTTGCTGATGCTGTGAACTGTTGAGGTCTGAATCTCATCCAAGAGATAAAACCATTGACACAATGAACTGGTCATTGACATCAACACACTTGTTGGGAATCCACTTTCAAGGCTGCCCTGGGTGTGAAGGGTGTTGCTAAAATGATCAGGGAAATGTTATATGGCTGTTTTTATGAGACTGTATTTATTGAATAGGTATTTATCACCTGCTTTTCACTGGTTATTCTCAGTATTGTTGCATTCCAGCTACTGCAGAAAAAAGGTGCAGGAAAACTTGTGGCTGAAGTGTCTCCTGGGGCTCCTTTTTTTAGCTCAGACCAAGCATTGTCATCTTCAGCTCGGAATTGTAAATGCAATTCCTGAAATTTGGGGGGTTTGTCCAAGGGCGCTAAAGGTGAGCACAAGATTTGGCCACCACACCTATCCAAGGGCTCGCCTTGCAGACAGCAATTGTTCCATTCACTGGGATCTCTTTAGGGAAAGAGAGGAGGGTGCACACAAACATATGGAACAGATTCCCTGGCCAGGCCATGCCAGCTTTATTTGGCTACATGATGAGCTGTGTGAAGGTTTGAATCCTTGCATTGTAGTGCTGGGACTTGGCTTTTACTGCTTTTTTCTTCTCTTTTTCTTTTTTATCCTGGCCCGTATGTGGGTTTAAGTTCACCGATTTTCTTGAGACATCAGAGTTGTGTGGAACAGTTTTAGATCACTGCAAGTCCGTGGAGCTGAGTTTGTGTTGATCACTTGTAACACTGGGTTTTTCTTGCAGTTTGACGGTGCTGTCTATATTCCCACCCAGGCCTGAGGCTCAGCATGACACATAATATAGTGCTCCGTAAATGTATAGTTTAGCAAAGCTCATGAAAGAGGCAGGATTATTTATCTAGAAATTATTGACAGAACTGGCTTTTTCTGAAGAGATGGGGTAGCCTCATTCTCATTCACAATGAGGCATTCCATTCTGAGGTCAAACAGTTTTTGACCTTTCTCAAAAATTAGTCTGTGTGGAAGCAGAAATGGTGCTGATAAAACAGATTTTTAGCCTGTTTTCGGGTTGGTTTTGTTTTGCTTCCCCCCCCCCCCCCCCCCCCGTTAGAAGCCAGAATATTTTTAAGCTTTCTTCATTCCTAATATCTGCGATCAAAGTAACTGCAGATAAAATCATCATATTTTTGATTTCCTCAGCAAAAATCTGCTCCGATTGTGAAAATAAGAAATAATTGTGTGTTGTCCTCTAGTCCACTTCTCAGGAATTTGCAAACCCTTGAATACTTTGAGGATGCTCAGTGACATTTAGGGGGGTTGGTCCAGCAGCATCTGTGCATGTTGTGCCCCGGGCCTGGTGTGGCTGTGCCAGTGCTGGGCCACTGAGTGCTGCTCCTGGAGGGACAATTCCAGCTGAAATCACACTTTATAAATTAAGCTTTTAATAGATTGATGCTGCCAGTGGTGACACTGATGCTGAGCTTAATTTCCCCCCGTGTTTGAGTGTGTTTGGCCTCCGTGCCAGAAGCCTCGTGATGCTGAGAGTGCCAGGCTTTGCCCAGGCTTTGCCCAGGCTTTGCAGGCAGGGACACTTTTGGGAAGGTGGGGACTGGCTTGGAGAGCCATCAGTGTTCCTGAACGCCGGCTGGCTTCAGAAATGTGGTGGTGCTCTGGTGAATCCATCACTGGGGAAGGCACTCAGGGAAGGCACCGGTTCCCTGCTCCAGCTTCCCCAGGGAGCTCTGGAAATACACTCTGTGTCTTCTGTCCTAAAGGAGACTGAGATAAAGCTCATTATTTGTTTTTAATGGACTAATTTTACACCCACCCTCCTGCTGTGCTCTTTAACTTCATGGTGATCAGAGCATTACCATTCCAGCCTTCAGCTGCTCCAAAGCAACTTCTAGAATTCCTGCAACTTCCAGAGTGGATTTTGCCTTCTTAATTTCCTGCTGCCCCAGAGCTGCATTTTAAGAACAAAAAGGAGGCTTTTCCTGTGGAGCAAATCCAATTTTACTGGGATGGCAACCCAGGAAGACTGACAGGATTAAGGCCTGCTGGCTGAGGTGTGGATTCATTAGGCAAACTGCCCTTGGAGTTACATGGAATAACCTTTCTAGTGCAGCCGTGGTAATACTGTCCCCTGGGAGCTGTGTCCTTATATTTATTGCAATTCATGTTGTCTGATAAGCATTCCTTAAGGATTTTAAGCATGGCCAGTTGCTTTCCTGGCCCTGAGAGCAGTGTCTGTAGGTACTGAGATCCCTGCCATCATTTCTTGAAACTTGAAATTCCGCTGCTGTTATTTCGCTGAAAAAAAAAATTAAAAATTCTGGAGATGAAGATGACCACAGTGTTACTTTCAGTGTAAGCTTGCAGGAGAGGCCATGTACTCAATTACTGCATTATTTCTACTTTGCATTGCTCACATTTGGGAAACAAGGGCAAAAATGTAATGTGACTGTTGGATTTGACCCTCTCTTAACTTCCATAACTGGAACCCTTTGTGCTTCTAATCCCTAATCACTTTTCAGTGTGTTGTTGCAAAGGGCACCTTTCACTATCCCACGTGGCTCCAAGCCCTGTCCAGCCTGGCCTTGGACACCTCCAGGGATCCAGGGGCAGCCCCAGATTCTCTAGGCAACCTCTGCCAGGGCCTTCCCAGCCTCACAGGGAACAATTCCTTCCCGATATCCCATTTAAACCTACTCTCAGTTTGAGATTCTTGAGCTCTTTCCCTCTTGCCTGCTGAAAAAATTGGAGTGGCTCACCTGGAACAAACAGGGTGATATAATTTACTAGGAATTTTTAAGTGTTGTTCGGTGTTAAAATTGAAACGAAGAGTTTGAACAGGCACAGACTTGATGGAAACAGTTGGATCATCTTTCAGAGTTAGCAGAGATGGTCATGTGTAGGTGGACTCTTTAAAATGTAAATCAGGCTAAAATGAGCTGTTAAAAGCATACTGTGAGTAGGTTTTGTTGGAGTTGTTTGTGATCAAATAATGCAGGCAGGGATTTGGGAAACATAAGAAACAAAAATTCCTCCTTTATGGATGGTTTTTGATAAGCCCCCCAAAAAGTAATATCTGCTCCCCTGTAAGCTGTCCCTCCTGCAGCTGGGGATATTGCACACCTGTAGCTCCGGCTGAGCTGGAATCCAGCACAGGTATCCATATGGATGGCAGGGCCTTTTTGCAAGGCTCACGGGCAACAAAACCAGTTTTCCATTCCCTTTATCCTTATGAAAAGTCGAGTCTTGTGCTTGATGATCCTGCTGCAGTTGGGAAAATGAGCTGCAGCCAGATGGGGCTGGGTTTTATAGGAAAGCTGTTTAATTATCTGCCTTTCTCCTGCCTTTATGGGCTCAAAGTGTGAGAGTTTGGAGGCATTAAGTGTTTTATTAGCCTGACTGTTGTTATTAATGGCATTACAGGTCAGTTGGTGCTGTTAAATCAAATTTGCTGCTCTCGGAGTAGTTGTGCTCAGTGCTCTGGAGAGGGGGCAGGGGTGAAGCTGAGGATAAACCCCAGTGCCTTGGGGAGTTTCAGACACTGGTGCTGGCTGGGTCAGGAATACTCAGGGCTAGGAAGATATTTAAGTACTCTTAAACCCCCTGTGCATCTTTTTAATGCTTTTACTTGAATGGTGAGAATGAGCTTTAATTTGTGGCCTTTTGTTATTGTAAGCATTGCTTCATTTTCGTGGAAAAGAGTGATAATTTCTGTGATGTCAGAAGTCAATGATCACCTGTGCTGCTGTTTCTATTTATGAGCTTCTGTTTACAGACTCTTTATTTGGTTCTTTGAAAAATACACTTTATTAACATAGTCACAACAGCCTGGACTAGTGGAAGGTATGTTTGGAAATAATGGTGTGTGTTGAAGAAACGCCCTCATTGCATTGGGCAGCAGGTTTTTGACAGAGCTCCATGAGAAGCAGTTGAGAATAAGTTCAAGTTGAATTATTAGCGGTGTCCAGAGCAAGCAGTCACCTGTGAATTGCTGTGAATATCTGAATTCCGTGAAGTGTTTTGAGAAATTACCTAAAAAAAAAAATTTAAGTAATAATAACAACAACAACAATAATGTAGAGTGTAATTTTTTAATTTTTAATGTAAATTCTGTATAGTGGGTGTTGCTTGGTGCACAAGATGAATTGCTGCACAGTAATAATTTTCTGATAAAGAAAAGCCTGATAAGGACCTTTCTGTGGGTGCAACAACCAAACTCTTTGCTCTTGGATTATGTTGACTTCGAGACTGGATTCACTGACGGCAGTGAATTGGCTGAGTGGGAATGGGCAGGCATTGGCAGTCCTGCCACTCCCACAGGAACACCTTTCTTTTGGAAGCTGTCTCACTTCTGCTTTAGGTCATGCTTTCAACTTTCCAAGTTTCAGAACTAGTTTCGTCACTGACAAAATACGAACTACAAATGAGTATGAAAATATTCAATACCTCCCTTGTTTGCAGAAAAGATGGAGTAGAAGTATATGAAAGTATGTGTCCTAGCAAGGATGGTTTGTGTACAGTTTCCATCCCCGACATGAAAATGGCAGATGAGTTAATTAATTGTACAGGATGGAGTTGTCAGCCTGGCTTTGGGGTTCTGTGCACAAAATCCTTCCCTTCCCTGTGCCTGCAGCAGAGCCTGTCAAGGAGTTGAAATGCTGGTCCTTTGCTGTTTGCTGCTGCCTGTTCTGGGATCCCAAGTCTGAACTCATGGAAAGGGCACCTTGTGTTCCCTTAGAGAGCCTTGGCAAGGCTGGCAGCTCCACAGAGATGGAGGATCAAAGCTCAGCCACCTCTCTTGGGCAGTTCCTGACAGTTCTGGGTGCCAATGGCTGAGTTTCTGCTGCAGGGAGCCCCAGAATTTCAGTCCTGAATTCCCCCAGCAGTGGAGAGTGTGCAGTGGAACACACACTCTGCACTCCATGCTCTCCATGGAAGTCTTGCCTTAAATATTTCCTCCTTGAAAGCTTCAAACTCCCATGTTCAGCAATGTGACATCTATGAAATTCAGACTCTGGTATCACAATGCTAATGGAACTTGGGAGACTTTGCCATTCGAAGATATCCTACATCAATTCCACTGATTTCTGCAGATCTTGAATTTAACTGATAAGGTTTTAATATGGACATCAAACTAATTTGCCACAAGTGTCCTGCAGGACTGATGACAATTATTTCTGGTATTTTAGCTGTGGTGCTGTGCTGCTCTTTGGGGGGAAGCTGTAGCAGGCGGGTTTGGGGTATATTATTGATTCCTTCCCTTGTGTAACCTCCCTTCCACCTCTTTTGCCTGTGTCCTTACAGAGGAGGTGCTTGGAGTGCCTGTGGACAACAGGAGACTCCGAAGGCATTCATGTAGTCATTCAAGATTTATGGGCTTGGCGACAAAGGTCTTATCTTTCTCCAGAAGTAAAAGAAAACAAAATGAACAGAAAGGCCAGAAAATGAGCAGTGGCATGTTTCTGCTTTTAAATCAAGGGAGAAATCAAGCAAACAAAACATTTACTACTAATCTATAAAATAGACTTATTTATTGTGCTCATGTTCATATTATTTTGCTCTTATTATTCCTTCATAAAACAGCTAAGAAAATAATTTTCTCTCTGTGGATTTTTTAAATGAAGCTCTTTTATCCTGTTATTTTTGCTTCCAAAACTTTCCAACTCCTTTTTGTGAGAAGGAGACTTTGGTGACCGCTGTTGGTTTGCTTGTGTTGTAGCTTATTCTGGGCTATAAACACGCCAGCATTTCCAGGCCTCTTTGTACTTATTTTTCTTTGGGCAGTGCTCAAAAAAGTAAAAATGTTATTGTTTGAAGTGTTTCGGAGTTATTCCTGGCAGGGAATGGGCTTTGTCCCAGCCAGCATCTGCTGCCTGGAACCGTTTCCTGTCGGGAGGCCGGATCCGGGAGCTCCTTCCTGGCCGAGAGGGGCTGAGAGGCACCTGAGGACAGAGACCTCTGCCACTTGTGCCTGGCTGCGGGGCCACAGCCCAGCCAGCACTGGCACTTGTGCCTGTTGAAAAGTGTCTGGAATAGAAAAATCCCTTTCCAGTGAAATGATCTTATCAAAGTGCTTGGGGAATTCGCGGTGGCTGTGCACAGCTGCGTTACCGTCGCAGTCAAACACCACTTCCATACCTATGGGTTTTTTATGGATCCTGTGGATTATTTTTTTTTCTCTCCCAAGTTAGGCTTTCCTTCCCCTCTGCAGCAACATCTGGTTTTGATATAAGGGGGAATAAAGTTGAACACTTCTTCAGAGCTGTATACTCCGTTGCAGATATCTTCAGAAATTTTCTACTGTGCAGTAATAAAATTTAGTTTGTTTTATAGCAAAATTCCTCTGCAAGTTTAATTTTATCAGAACCTGGAAGCTTTATCTGACAGGGGTGATATTCAGTCATTTTCTATTTGAGCCATTTTTATTGGTTATCCTTTCAAGAATTAGGCAATGGTTATTAGTCGTTCTGGGAGGACTTTCCCATAACCTACAGAAGTTATAGCATGTACTGCTCCCGCTGTTTAGAGAAAATAAATCTCTTACCAGAGTTGGGGGTTTTTTTGCTTAAATTCAGATTAATTGGCTGTGGTAGGAGTTGTTCTTTTAATCGTTTCTAACAAGGTCATCCACAAAACAATACCATCCATAAAAGGCTGCAGCAGCAGCAGAGAGGGTGTAGTCCTAGAGGTAAGCACTTTGTGTGACAGGTAATCCACCGGAGACAGCCGTGTTGTTCATCATTCCAGGCATGAAAAAGCCATTAAATCCAGGGAATGAATGAGGAATGTGGCGCTGCTCGGGCTCCCTCTCCTCTGCAGACTCCGTGTAGGCAGGGCAGACTCTTTTCTTGCTGTTTTCAAGAGGCCATTTGCTGGTTTTTGTCAAAAAGAAAAGCCTCCCTCCCTCCTTCTCTCCTGTTTTTTTTTAAAGTAAAAAGCTCTCCAGGCCCTGTGAATTATTAAGATCTGTTAGCACAGTTGCTCTTTCTTTGGGAAATTGGCTGTCAGAAGTAGCAAGAGAGCTCTTAGAAGTCTCTTTGCTTTTGATTAAGTGGAACAGTTGGATCGGTAACAGATTCCAGATTTTATGTGACAGTTCCTCATTTCTGCACAACCTGTGTGATTCCAAGGCCTCCTCTGCCATGTGCCTGTGCAGCTCCCTGTGTATCCATGGAAATCAGGGATTGGGCACACACACACACACACACACACACACACACTCACGGTCACCCACTGGACGCTGCCACAGCATTCCCTCTGCTTTTCCTGGAGCACAGAATGTTAACAATGCTCATGGAGATGGATTTCCTACAGCTGCTTCCTTAGGGAGCAGCCTCTGCAGTGATCCAGTGAATATTGTGTCACTCAGAGCAGAACATCATTTGTATGTGCCACCTGTTAATGAAGTCGTGGTACAAATTCCCTGCACTTATGGAGTGTTGGTTTGGATAATAATTGGGAGAATCACCATGCACAGTTTCCCCACTTTCTACAGCCAGGGAGACTGGCAGTGTTTATTGTTTTTGGAGGAGTCTCATTTCTTCTTTAAAGAAAAAAGGATTATTTCCTCCGCAAGTCCATCTTCTCCATCAGTTCTGGACAAATGGAGGCACTTGGTTCAGGTTTCTGTCGAGCCCGATTGCAAATGTAGCAAGCTGTGGTACATCGTGCCTGCAAGGTAATGAATATGGATTTCAGTGGAAGCTTTTTTGAGAAATGTTTTGAAGTTTACCTCCTCTTGAAACAGGTTTTCAGCTCAGAGGATTAGCTTGCCTAATTAGCATATATTAGCATACATAACTTGCTGTATGGTGGAAGGAGATCTGTTCAGTGCAGGAGCATGATGCCAAATATGTTTGCATCTTTTAAATAGAATATTTTGTTCTTACTGGGCAGTTTTGGCCTGGGCTAGTTTAAAAAGCTGGAAAGCCTTCAAAGGGGCAACAGGACATGGAGATCTTGGAATTTTCTGATTTCACTGCTGTCTTCTGGACTTGACTTTGGAGGAACAGGGCTTTTGGGATGGTTTTGGGCTCTGGCGTGGAGCACAGGCTGAGCTGCTGGGATCAGAGGGAGTGGTTCAGGATCCAGTTGACATTCTGGGTTAGCAACACCCATCTCCAGAGGCAGTCCTGGGTTTGATGCCAGAGATGGAATAAAATCCTGCACTGACAACCACTTATAGCCTGGGGACAGCAAGGCAGCTTTTGTAGGAAAGGATCTGCTCTCCTGGTGGGCAAGGACCTGAATATGGATCAGTGGCAGTTCCCCTGTGGATAATTCCCTGCTGCCCTGGGAATGAGCATTCCTCACTCTTAGGCACTGGTGGGACCACCTGGAGCCCTGGGTTCCATGGAGGAACCCTCAGGTGGGCAGGCGGGGAGGCAGCAGGCAGGGGCAGAAGGTTCTTGCTGTAGATGTGCTCAAGGAAAATGAAAAACAATATGAAAAGTTACCTCAATGGGCAGAAATTTCCATTTTGGGTCAGAATAGTTGTTTCTGAGGAGGATGTTCAAACACTGGAACAAGCTGTCCAGAGAGATGATGGAATCTTCATCCCTGGAGATGCTCCAGAGTTGTGTGAGCAGCATTAGCTAACTTGATTTGGTTACAGGCCATGGCTTCAGAGGGTTCTGGGCCGAATTTTACTGTGATTCCTTTGCTTTTTGGAAGGCACCACCTCAGTTGAGGAGTGTTGTGGCCCAGAAAAGCTGTGGATGCAGACCTGGGCTGTGGGAAGAAGCTGCTCTTCTGTGGGAAGATTGCTGTCAAGAGACTGGACACAAGGAGTAAATGGACATTAGGGGTAGAATTTCCCTGCCAGGTGCCCTTTCTGCCCCACAGTGTGAATCTTCCCCCTTTATTTCACTTGTTTTCTGAGGCATTTTTCCTGGAGTATTTGAATCTTAAAGAAATTAAAGTTCTCTGAGCTGAGGCACCCAGTTTGCTATTTAGAGCTCTTGGTACATTCACTGGTGGTGATGCATTGTGCTCTGACCCTTTTTATATCCCAAAAAGCATTGTTCCCATTCCATAATACAGCCTGGAAGGACGAGTACAGCGTTTGCCATCTCTCTGTCCTTTCACTCTTGTTTTCTTCCTTTTTAATGGGCTTTCTGGTGGAATTTAGAATTGTAATTCCCTGCAGTACAGCACTCAGGACTCAGGATGATGTAAATTGAACAAAAAAAAAAGGTTTTTACACTGGCTTATACAGAATACATCAAAATTCCAAGCCAAACGCCGGAACTATAAATGCGTGAGCCAGTGTGGGGGATGTTACCTGGTCGCTGCCTGGCCGGGGGGTCTGTGCTGTGCCAGATCTCCTTTCCTCCCTGGAGAATGGATGCTGTTGGTGCCTTAATTCCCTGCTGCCTTCCTGCTCCCTACTGGGATTTAAACATCAGGATGTTCTGTGATTTCTAATAAATTTTTTTTTAAATAAGAAAGATACTTTGAGGGGCCCTTATTGTTAACAAGACTTAATGTACTGTTTTGGTGGTGGTGAGGAGTTTCTGTGAGATCCTGGGTTCCTTTTGTTTTCCACCTCGGAATTACATGTCAGAAAATTACAGGAAGTTGGTAAGAGGGAGCAAATAATCTGTGAGATACAATCAAGCTATGTTTTTTTAGCATGTTATCTGCTTCCTCTTTTAGGAAAATATTTCCTCTGAACTATCATCATGTAAAGGTCCTTCATGGGATTTTCTACTCTGAAACCAGCTCCTGCTCTTGGGGAAGTTCCTAATTAGGCAGAAATGGGATTTTAACCTGTCTTATCTTTAAAGGCCAATTCATCCTGTCAAGTCTACGTTCAGTTGTGAGAGCACAACCATAAATCTTTTTAGTGCACAGCCAAATCCTGGCTTTCTTATGTTGGATATTTCCACCAATTTCTGTGGGGCAGAACTGGTTATTCCTTGCTTGCAGACCGATTGTTGAGTGTCCAAGGAAAAGTGGTCTGGTAGCTCCAGTGGGGTTGCTTGGCACACATCCGTGGGAGGAAAAGTTACTGAAATTAGGGAGCAGTTAATTTGTCCTTAAAGAGAAAATAAGGTAAGGAGTGGGGCTGGGTTTATGTAGTGCAGCCCCCAGGTTTAAGGGAGGTCAAGGTTAAATAGATATTTACATTCGGGGTGGCTGTAGATCCAGTTTTGTCAATACAAAAAGACTTTGGAAAGGCTGAGCAAGAGATGCACCAGGCAAGGTGAAAGAAGAATTTCCTGGAGGTAACACTGCAGGAATGCCCCTGGTGGTTTTAGGGAGGCAGAGAAAGTATCCGAGGGCCAGGCAAGCTGGAGCCATGATCCAAATTAACTTTGGAATGGAGCCCCAAGAAAACGTCAGAACCTGTTCAGATCATTTGTTGTGCGGAAGGAAACTTGGAGCTGTGACCTGAGGTGCTGTTTGATTTCAGCTCAGGATCCAGTCGTGGTCTGGGAATAAAACCTTCTGCAGGTGGTGCCAGGGCTGATTTTGAGGGGCAGAACTCCTCACCCAGCCAGACTCAGGTCTGGATCCCTCTTGCTATGATAAATAGATAAAAGAGCTTAGGAGAGCTTTTGTTAAATCCTTTGTTACTTGGATATCCCTCTGTGCCTTGGGGGAAGCTGGAATGGTTTGTGGGGTAAAGCATGAGATTTATAAAAAAAGAAATGTTGGATTTGGTTGTTACTCAGCTCCTGTGGGAACTCCCATGGAGAGAGGGCTGTGTTTCCAATGTTTTGTGTTATCCTAAAGCTGTTGGAGGGACTGTGTGTTTGAAAATATTATTATTGATGACATGCATATAAATTATTAAAGGTTAGAAACTCATTACACTTTATGCAGGCACGGTCCATTGGACTTCAAATTACTGTAGAATGAGGTAAGGGCAAGAAACTCACTTTGGAGTGACTCACAGAGCAGATCCAAACAGTTCTGAAACCTGCAGAATGATTAGCTGCTAATTAAAAAAAAAAAAAAGGCCCCTTTTCTTAACGTGTGGATTGTCTTCCCAGAACAGTCTCACTGTGAGCAGTGTCTGGAGTGCGGCTCCCATTCCAGCAGCACAGAAGTCAGGGAGCACCTGTAGTATTTACATTGACACCAGGGCTCAGAACACTCCTCTTTTCCCTCTCCTTCAGTTTTCTGTGCCACCTTTGTTTCCTGGGCCCAGGTTTTCATTGTAGCTCCCATGTCACATTGTGGAACTCCACTGGAGTAAAGTGTGTGTGGTTTTTGGAACCTCAGGGCGGCCAATAACTTAAATTTGGGCAGTGATGCCTTAGGCTTGCAGAAATTCTGGATGTGCTGGCACAAGATAGTGGCGACTTCCTGTTTGTTGATTTTTCTCTTTTCCATAGGAAAGCTTCAGATGAGATCCATAGGGGATGTTTCTCCTATAACTTCAGACACTTGTTGCACTGATTAATGGCTGTGAAGAATTTAATGAGTTCAGATAGAGGAGACAACACGAAGTAAATCTGATCTCAACCCCCCAGACTAACACACAGATAATCTATGTACTTGAACTAATTTCAGCAGCATGTGTCTTTATAAAAAGATAGGTTGGAGTTGTGGCCCCAGGGAAAGGATAAGGATAAAGAACTTGAGCCATGGTTTTCTTGCTGTGATTTAACATCACCTGGGAGTGGTTTGACACTGTTCATTGGGTGCACAGCTGGCTGGAAGGGGGCAGCAGGTTTTGGTGTCATTGCAGATGGAATTGTTGCCTGACAACCACCCAAATCAGTGTAATACCGGAAAATAATTGAACAATTCAATTCCTTGTGTAGGTGGAAGGATAAGACACATCTTAAGTCATTATGGAGTTCAAGAGTTAGGTTTATCTGGAAATTCTGATTTGCTTCTGAGCTGATAAGGATTCCAGTGTTTTAGTGGTGCAGTGTGGATTACAACTTCAGATCTTACTAATAGTGCAATTTTTCCTATTGCAAGCTGCAAGGAAGCCACAATTAAATAAAAACATCTAGTTTTGCTCTCCAGGAAAGAGAATTTACCTCAGCTGATGGTGTCAGCTCCTCCAAGCCTTTGGGTGTGGGCAGTGCTGCTGAATGGTATCTCTTATCAAAACCAGGTTGGCCCCTGGGATGGAAGAGCAGAGGGAGAACGAATAATTAGAAATTATGTTTTGTTTTTCAGCAAATAAGACATTCATAAGTAACCAGACAAACACTAACCGAATAAAACATTTAAGATCTTTTTTCCTCATTACATGAAGAAAAAAAAGTGAACAGCTACAAAATGTAAGCAGCACCTGCTGAGTGCAGGTAAAAAATTAAAACCACAAATGTGCAGTTTTCATAAATGGTTGTGTTTGCCTGCACAGAGGAGAGGTTCAGTGTCCTCCTTCCTTTTGAACTGTTCTCTTAAGGTTCAGAAAGCAAAAAGACTCTGAGGGAGGTGAGACCCAGGTGTGGGCTGGAATTGCCTTGGAGAAATGTCCCTGCCAGTGCCTGGAATGGTGACAGCCCTCAGGTGCAGCACAGCAATGATAACACCCAGAATTTAGTCTTTGTAAATTTACTTTTGACTTGCACACTGCTGAATTGCTGGCTGCCTTCTATGTATTTTTCTCCATATTTTTAATAGCGGGAGAAACATTATTTTATCAGTGTCTTTCTTTAAACTCCAAATTAGTGTAAATTAATCACAGTTAGTGGCTGCTGCTGCAGGAAGCACTGGCAGGATGGATGGCTTTTGTGTGTGTTTAATATGTTGATACTTCTTGTCAAATAGACTTTCTCATACTGAGTGTGTTCTGAGTAATGGAAGATGAGAGGGGAAGGGAATTAAATCCCATTTATTCAGCGGTTTATTGTTTCTCTCTCTCATCCCTGAAACCCTCCGAAAGATTAATTAATGGATGACAAACATCTCAGCTTCAGCTATCCAGCTGAAATACATGATGGATCTGGGAGCTCATCATCAATTTATTATTAGCTCAGCAGTAAAAAGATAAGAAATAGTGCAAAGTGGACAGAAACCCCCTAAATCCTCACCCAAATATTGATAAAAGGACAAAGAATTGTTCCTAAATTCCTGTACCGATGGAGATCTTTCAGCTCTCCATGAGTTCTGGCGACATTCCCAGGAGGAAGCAGAGCAAACAGGCAAGGGGGGATATGGCTCCTGACTTATTTTGTCCTCGTTGTAACAGCAAAAATCCAAAGTTTGTTCTTACAATGCACTAAAAATGTCATAACATAGAATGTCCTTTTTAGGCCTGCCTGGATGCTCTGCAGAGCAGTTATTTATGTGTTGCAGCTTTTTGCCACTGAAGCAGAATTACAATATTTTAGATATTCCGGGAGCTGTTTTTAAGCCCTTTAGGCACTGCAGAAACACAACATTTATTTGTAATTGCTGTGTGTGTTCCATGTGCAGCTTGTTTCGATGTTCTGGACAGGGACGTGTTGTTTACAGTGTGTGAGCCCTGAAGAACACAAATGTGTACAGCAAAAATTCTGATTAAACACCAATTGATCAGGGAATTTATTCTCTATTTCTAGATTATTTCCCCCTCAGCTCAGATTCCGAGTGCTGTTGGAAGGCTTGGGTGCTTTTCCTCTAGGAGGAGATGCTTCCAGCTGTGTTTGCAGGATCTTCTGAATTTCAATCTGATCTGCTTCCAAAAAAAGGGGCCAATTCCTCCCCTCTGCCTCCAGCTGGGCTCTTCTGCCCCAGTCTTTGTCACTGTTGGTGGCTGCATCTCCGCAGAGGTCCCTGTGCTGGCAGATCCTGATGGAAGCTGAGGAATAAATTTGAGGGGAAATTGGGGATGCATGAATGGGAGAGAAATAGGGGGAGGAAGGTGATACTGAGAGGGGTCAGGCTGTGGAAGCTGGGGAGTGAATGTCACCGTGGTGAGGGAACCATGTCCAGCCTGGGCCCTGGCGTGGATGGCACCCTGGGAAACTGCAGACCTTGGACTACCCTGAGGCCTCCAGTGTGGCAGCATTAAACTCAGAGTGGAGGCTCAAGTGCTTCTCTAAAGTTCAGACAGAGCTTCGCTCTGCATCCCTGAATGTTGTGCCCAAAATGTGCCTCAGCAACTCCCCTGTGCCCTGCCAGGCCAGGCTGCCCCCCAAGGAACTCTGGCATAAACAGATTAAAAAAAAAAACAAACAAAACCATTAGGAAGGGAAGAAGATCCAATTCTAATTTTCCTTCTCAAGCTTTATTTTAATCTTCATTCCATGCAAAGGTTGAAACAATTGCTGGAGTTTTGTCCCTTCCCTCAGGTCCCCTAAACTGCTGCACCCCTGGCATGTGTTTCAGTCAGATCTCAGTCTGGGTTTGACACCAAAATCCCTTTAGTTCCTAATTTTTTGAATGATGCCATCACATTTTGAGTGCCTGCAGTCTCTTACACATGTGTTAGTCATGGATGGGAAAGGATGGAGTTCTTTTGTGTCTTTTTAAGATGAATGAACTCATTCTGTTTGGTCTTTATGGATGGTGGTGCCAAAGCACAAATACTGAGTTACTCAGCTGAAGTCATCACTTTGGGAAGAAGAGAAGGGATAGAACACAGGCTTTTTCATTTTCATTTTTATTTATTTTTAGAGCCTTACCCATTGTTTCCTGTGATTTTTTTTTTATCTTTTAAGGTAGTGAGTCTTGTACAAAGGGCTTTCTTTTCTGCGTTTTGATGATTTCCTTTAACAAATGCCCTAAGTCGTAAATATTCCATTGCTTTATTAAAAAAACCAAACCCACCCAAATGAAAAAAACCCAAACCCACACAAAACCCTCCCACAAATGCAAGGCAAACCCAAGCAAATCTGTTTTTATTTGAAGGATTAGTTTCTGTTTCCCTGTGGCTGTAGCCCAAAGACATAGATCAGGACAGACAATGTGGTTTTGTGGGGAACAGAAAGAATAAAATTTCCTAGTATTTTCTTTGAAACCATATTTTCTGTTTATAAATGTTATAATATTTAAAAATATTTTTATTTGATTTCCTCTCCCTCTTTTCAGATGGGGATATTTTCCTGCTTAGAAAATTCAGCTATGTGTAGAAAAAACCCTGGGTTTGAATTCTTGAAAGTTAAAAAGGTCTTGTTTTTCAGAAATCAACCCATTCCAGATCGGTTTTAACCTAGATATTTCAAACGTGATTTGGGTTGAGAGAAACAGTTCTGTGAGTGCTCCCAGCAAATATCTCATCCCTCTGGGCAGATGCCATTAAATAAACATGTGTTCACTACTACATAAGAACATTATTTTTCTAATGTGGCATGTGCATGACAAGCACAGAAGGCTCAACTGTCAAACTTGGAAAAATATCTGTATAGCTAATTCTGGGCTTCCTCTGCAACCAGCTTTTGCATATGCTGCAAGTGTTGTTTTTCTGCCTAAAATGCTTTACTTTTGCTTTTCAGTATCCAGTATAATCCTGGGAGTGAAATAAGCCATGAAGTAACAGAATGTCACTGAAGCCCTGTGAGGGAACTGGTGTGCTGCAGAGTATGTGCTGATAGAAGATGGTATTAAACCACTAGACATGTCAATTAATGATTAATTCAATGTTATTGGATGATTTTGGAGGGAAGAGCCTTTTCCCAGTATCCAGCCTAAACCTCCCTGACAGGGCTCTCCTTGAAGAGGGAAGATGAGCGGTTTCAGTGTATCCTGAGAATTGATCAGGATTAATTTATGCAATTAGCCAGCCCTCAGAAAGATCAGGCCACCCTCCTTGTGCTGACAGGTGCCACTACATGTGCCCTTTTCGGTGGCCAAGGTGTGTGTGAGCAGCACTGAAGCCTCTCCTTTGGAAACTTTCCCTGGAGCGCTTTTGCAAGCCCGCAGGGGATGAGCACCATGGAATGATTGCCTTTAGAGTTCCATGGAAACTGAAATAGAATTGTCAACTGGGGTTACATTATTAACAGCATCCCCCTTTCCTGGATGCCACACAACCATGATGTAATTAATTCAATGTATCTGGACAGTGGGAGTAAAGGATCTGGCAGAGGGGCATGTCTGGAGAGCAGGAGCAGATGCTGCTGTGGCTGGGGCCTGCAGAGTCACGGGGGTGACGCTGGGATAGGCTCGGGCTTTCTGTGGCTGTGGGATGCAGTCACTGGGCGCTTCGGTGTAAATCTCCAGGTGAAATTGTTTTAGCCACAAATTCATCCATGGATTTAGCATTTGCCGTGTTACAGACCCAATAGCGATTCAGTGAAACTGAAGTGTCTGGAAGTTTTAGGCAGCACAGACAACAAAATAATGTGTGCCACCTGCCAGCCATGTGCGTTGGCTGTAAAAGATCGCTCCTTTCTGACTCTGAAGTTGTACATTTCCCCCCAAATTACTCAAAATGATGGGCAAAAATAAATATAGCCCACTGCACCTCTGCTCAGTTACTTGTTGTGTGTCATATTTATATAATCAGTTGCATCTTTTAATAAATTGTGAAAAATTCGGGCTCACTTACATTCCAGACATGGTCGATTACTTTTTTAGGTTTAGAAAAATGGAAGTTAAGTAATCACAATGCTGAGAATTGTCTGAGAATGATTGTTGTAGATTTTTCCAAGTAGTAATCACAGGCCCTGCTTAACCAGCTCCATATGGCCCAAGGCATGTAGGCAGCTCTAAGTGGGACAAAGAGTGTTGGAGTGGTAATGAAATATGCAGTAATCATCAGGGCTGTGTGAGCTCTTTACATTATTTCACACTGCTGCTTTGAAACAAAGAACAGGATGTGGCACATTTAATGCTTTCCCCTTGAGAATCCGTTGGAGTAAAGTTCAATTTTTAATTCAAAAGGCAAGGGAAGCTGCTACGGAATTAAAGATGTGCATGCTGCCCAGATGAGCTATAAATAACTTATCCATGAACAGCAAACCCTCTCGAACAGTCATGAGGAGATAAATGTGCCCCTCCAACAGCGCACTCACCCTGAGCCCTTCCTCTCATATTGGGTTGGGTTTTTTTTGCTGAGTAATTTCGCTGTAAAAATGGCCCCCGGTTAAACTGGGAGATGCTGATGAGAGCTGTACCTTGCAGATAGTGCAAACAAGTGCTTTTTGTTTTGCTGTTCTGTGAATCTTTTCTGTTTGTTTTGCTGTTCCCGCTTTGTGTGACACCTTATTTTTTCCTTTGACCATCCCTGTCCAATTTCCTATTTGGCTCCTGCTGCCCAGTTGCTGTATCCAGCGGGTTTGGTAGATGTTAAGGCAGGTCCAAGTGTGGAGATTTCAGTGGCTGCTCACCAGCAGCATCATGGCAGATGGTTCTTGGACACAAACACCACACCAAAGAGCAACAGTTACTGCAGGGCGGCTCTTCTCTTCTGGCAGAGCTTACAAAGTGAAAATGTTGTTGTTGTATTTAGGTGATATTTCAATTTTGATAGATCTGAAATTGCTTTTGAGCTTCCTCCCTCCCATTCTCTTGCTTGGATTCGGATGTATCCTGGAATCCGCTGGGGAGCCAGCCAGGAATAAATTAACATCTTCCAGTGACAAGGTTCTGGTGTGCACTGGTTTGATGTGAATATCCAAGAGTTTGGATCATTCCTTAGCATTAGGAGTATTTAATACATAAGTACTTTTTAAAAAATGTGTTTAAAAGCATCTGTGGTGCTGTCCATAATGTTTTCTAGAATAATGAATTTCTTCAATATTTTTAAAGGGTGGTGTAGAGTATAAGACTTTTCAGTATATATATGTGTGTGTGTGTGTGCATATATATTTGTGTGTGTATATATATACATATACAAGCATCTTATCTTCCTTTGATACACCAAAATAAGAGTTTATTAAACAGCAGTGGGATGAAACCAGTTACTTCCACTTCTTTCTTAATTTGGAGTTTGAAAATGAGCCAAATGAGAAGTTAATTTGTTTTTTCCTCTTACCTAAGCTTGTGTGTGTTTGACTGTGTAACTTTCACCAAAATTAGCTTGTTTACAAATAAGCATGGGGCTGGGATGCTACAGGAGGGAGTTGCTGGGCTGCTCAGCTCTTTAAATGAGCATCTCCACTCATGGTTCAGGGTGGGTGGGACAAGGAGAAGCTGCCTGGTACTGCTGGAATCTGAGCAAGGGACACGGTGCAGGAATTTCAGAGTCTTCTGGACTAATTTGTACCCAACGTCACGTAAAAATGCATTTAAAATATAGAGAGACCAAAAAGAAGTTGAGTAGGGTGTATTTTATTTTAGCTGCAGAAAAAATGCAGCATTCCAGTGGGGATGTCTTGGCAAGGAAAAGACATTCAGACCACTTCTGTGAAATGCAAAAGTGACAGCAGTGAGAACAGGGATCTATTGCCTTATAGATTTGCTGACAATTCATGGGGAATTCGTTGGGAATGAGGAGAATTTTAGGTGTAAAACACTGCTCATCAAACCCGTTTTCCCACTGTGGTATGAATCTCTTGCCAGAGCATATTCCAGTGGAAGTGAAGGACTGGTTAAATAATTTGTCTGTCTCTTACTGGTCTGTCTTGGAAAAGATTCTCATGCATGGCAAAATTTTTTCTCTTCCCTGAGCATAGGAACTTAAGGCATTTTCTACTAAGGTTCTTGCAGATTTTCATAACCAGATTGATTTTATTCTGCATAAATGAAAAAATATCAATAATTTTCCAGAATTACCTCCATTGATCTGATTTTTATTCCTTTCTGATAGCCCAGGTAAACCCCACCACTGTTATGGCTGAAAGTGAAGTTTTGGAGATCAAGGTCAAATACCAGCAGCAGAGACCTTTATTTTTGTATTTTTAACTAAAACAGAGGTGATATAGTTACTTTAGACATTAAATCCTTTCTAGTAATTTTAGTAGAGAGAAGTTGCATGTTGGTAATTTTAGTGTGCTAATGCTGCAATGAAATAAAAATAAAACACCACAGACCATAGATATCGGTTATGAAATGTGAGATCAAGATTTATTTTGTTTCTCATGTGATACTTTCTACAAAATCCTGGGGCAATCCTGGAAATGAATTGAGGGGGAGCCCATCTCTGCCGTGATTATGTGGAAAGCTGAGGGAGGTGAAGGACACTGGTGGTGGGGGGTGGAGCACAGCCGGGTTGGGAGGTGCAGCTGGACACAAACTGTGCTCCCAAGGTAAGGGGCACAAGGAGTGACCCAGGGCATGGCTTTTATGTAAGACAGCTTAAGATGGTAGCTCAGAGCAATTACATGCAGAGTTATTAAACTGGGATTATCTCCCTGTTGCTACCCTCTTTAAACAACCCAGACGTGTTTTGTGGAAATTTAAATGCATTGTAGCTGGGGTTTTATACCAGCAAAATAGTGTCTGGAGTAATTGTGCTGCTTTGTGCTTGAAGGCAAAGGCCTCTTACAGGCTGGGGGGGTATCACATAAACAAGAAGGGAAGTATAAAAGAAAATAAATTGTCAGTAGCATCAGTCATTGATCTGTTGGTTGTATTTGATAACAGCTTTTATCAGGATGAAGAGTATCTAATGGAGTACATTTCCAGGAGAATATCTTTCCAGCTGGTTTATATTCTACTTGAGGGGGGACAAGGAAGCAAACCCAGCGTTTTGGTAATCTTCAGCTGAAGCTTCATTTGCTGTCAGATTATGTTTAAATGTTACAAGTGAGTGAAATTCTTTGGCCCAGAGAGATGGAGCTGGGTGGGGCTGCCAGGGTGCTGGGAGATTTCACAGGATTTTTTCCCTGTTAATTTGCAGTGAAACTCAAATGCTGTGATTTGTATTTAGCCATGATTTGCAGTAGTTAGAAGTTGTTTTTACATCCCTAGCGTGACAAAGTCAATTAAGTCTGGCTTTGCTGCTTCTGGGGTAAGTGGGTGAGAATTTGGGTTTGGCTGTAGGCGTTCTGAAGTGCAAGATGCATCAGTGATGGAAAATCAGCTCATTTTTGATCCACGAGGGACAACCGTGGTTGTTGCAGGCACTCTGTGGGGATGGAGCCATGTGTGTGCTTGGGTTTTGACACTAACATTGTTGACAGAAAGGCAAAATGCCGATGTCCATTGCAGGCTCCGAATGGCAGCTGGCACAGCCTGGCAGCAGATTCCTCCGCTGGGGAAGGATCCCGTGGACTCCGTGTCACACTGGCTCAGGATCCTGCAAGTGCTGGGTCCTCGCCAGGGTGTCCAGCAGGGCTCTGCCCATGTTCCGGGCAGGCTGTGCCCAGGGAGGCTGTGCCCAGGGCGGCTGTGCCCAGGGCAGGCTGTGCCCAGGGCAGGCTGTGCCCAGGGTGGCTGTGCCCAGGGTGGCTGTGCCCAGGGCAGGCTGTGCCCAGGGTGGCTGTGCCCAGGGTGGCTGTTCCCAGGGTGGCTGTGCCCAGGGTGGCTGTGCCCAGGGCAGGCTGTGCCCAGGGAGGCTGTGCCCAGGGTGGCTGTGCCCCGGGCAGGCTGTGCCCAGGGTGGCTGTGCCCAGGGCAGGCTGTGCCCAGGGTGGCTGTGCCCAGGGTGGCTGTGCCCAGGGCAGGCTGTGCCCAGGGTGGCTGTTCCCAGGGTGGCTGTGCCCAGGGTGGCTGTGCCCAGGGCAGGCTGTGCCCAGGGTGGCTGTGCCCAGGGTGGCTGTGCCCAGGGCAGGCTGTGCCCAGGGCGGGCTGTGCCCAGGGCGGGCTGTGCCCAGGGAGGCTGTGCCCAGGGTGGCTGTGCCCAGGGTGGCTGTGCCCAGGGTGGCTGTGCCCAGGGTGGCTGTGCCCAGGGCGGCTGTGCCCAGGGCAGGCTGTGCCCAGGGAGGCTGTGCCCAGGGCGGCTGTGCCCAGGGTGGCTGTGCCCAGGGCAGGCTGTGCCCAGGGTGGCTGTGCCCAGGGTGGCTGTGCCCAGGGCAGGCTGTGCCCAGGGTGGCTGTGCCCAGGGTGGCTGTGCCCAGGGTGGCTGTGCCCAGGGCAGGCTGTGCCCAGGGAGGCTGTGCCCAGGGTGGCTGTGCCCAGGGTGGCTGTGCCCCGGGCAGGCTGTGCCCAGGGTGGCTGTGCCCAGGGTGGCTGTGCCCAGGGTGGCTGTGCCCAGGGTGGCTGTGCCCAGGGCGGGCTGTGCCCAGGGCGGGCTGTGCCCAGGGAGGCTGTGCCCAGGGTGGCTGTGCCCCGGGCAGGCTGTGCCCAGGGTGGCTGTGCCCAGGGAGGCTGTGCCCAGGGTGGCTGTGCCCAGGGTGGCTGTGCCCAGGGCAGGCTGTGCCCAGGGTGGCTGTTCCCAGGGTGGCTGTGCCCAGGGTGGCTGTGCCCAGGGCAGGCTGTGCCCAGGGAGGCTGTGCCCAGGGTGGCTGTGCCCCGGGCAGGCTGTGCCCAGGGTGGCTGTGCCCAGGGCAGGCTGTGCCCAGGGCGGGCTGTGCCCAGGGTGGCTGTGCCCAGGGCGGGCTGTGCCCAGGGTGGCTGTGCCCAGGGTGGCTGTGCCCAGGGCAGGCTGTGCCCAGGGCAGGCTGTGCCCAGGGTGGCTGTGCCCAGGGCGGGCTGTGCCCAGGGCGGGCTGTGCCCAGGGTGGCTGTGCCCAGGGCGGGCTGTGCCCAGGGCGGGCTGTGCCCAGGGTGGCTGTGCCCAGGGTGGCTGTGCCCAGGGAGGCTGTGCCCAGGGTGGCTGTGCCCAGGGTGGCTGTGCCCAGGGCAGGCTGTGCCCAGGGTGGCTGTGCCCAGGGTGGCTGTGCCCAGGGCGGGCTGTGCCCAGGGCGGGCTGTGCCCAGGGTGGCTGTGCCCAGGGCGGGCTGTGCCCAGGGCGGGCTGTGCCCAGGGTGGCTGTGCCCAGGGTGGCTGTGCCCAGGGTGGCTGTGCCCAGGGTGGCTGTGCCCAGGGTGGCTGTGTCCAGGGCAGGCTGTGCCCAGGGTGGCTGTGCCCAGGGTGGCTGTGCCCAGGGCAGGCTGTGCCCAGGGTGGCTGTGCCCAGGGTGGCTGTGCCCAGGGCAGGCTGTGCCCAGGGTGGCTGTGCCCAGAGCAGGCTGTGCCCGGGGCAGCACAGCAGGCCGGGCCCTGGCAGGTTGAGGCTGATGTGTGGTGATGGTGCTGCCAGGCCACGCTCTGGCCCAGGGCTCATGGGGTCACCCCACAGTCCAGTTTGGTCTCTGCAGAGTTCTCTGGGTGGCTCCTTCTGCATGACAGCCAAGGGCTTTCGTGGAGACGCAGAAATGGATGGTTGTTATTTGCTGAAATATTAGGGGAAATTAAGTAGGCTAAGCTGTAATCTTCTTACAGATGCATTTTTAAACAGAATTAGGTTTTTTAATAAAATAAAAGCTCTGTTTATAATGATCTTTGTTTTAGAGATAGCATTTTGTGTCCTCCTGTGCAGCAAACCCCTGGGCTACATGCACGGAACCCTCCTGATTTAGAGAGAAGCTGCAGGGTGCTGTGTGCAGAGCACTGTTCTTGGGTGGATTTGCCTGGGTAGCTGTGGGATGCAGCTGAGGAGAGTGCTCTGGCTGGGGAAATTGATGAAAGTCCTTCATGTTGTATCCCAGAGGCGTTCCTCCAACACCAGTGCTGCCCCTGCTCCTGTCTGATCCCACTGTGTGCTGTTCCAGCGTGCTCCTGTGGTGTGTTCAGGCTGCCCTGTAGGGCTCGTTGACTTTCTATTGCCCTTTGACCTTGGACTTTCAGTCTGTAGGACTGTAGGAGGCAAATCCTTCAAGGGTAATAAATTTTCAGTATTATTGCTCACACAGCAGCTATTGCTTAACTGTTCAGAGCAGGGGGCCATGGCAGCGTTTCTGTGTTGGGTGGCTCCCCCAGAATAGGGACCCACTGGGTGTGGGAATTGAATTAAACTATTCCAATCAAGAAGTACTTCAGAAGTGAGCAATTATGGGGATCTGCAGCCTTAGAGCAGCCTTCCAGGGCCGAAAGGGGCTCCAGGAGAGCTGCGGGGGGCCTTCGGACAAGGGGTGGAGGGACAGAGAACATAGGGAACAGCTTCCCACTGCCACAGGGGAGGGATAGATGGGTGACCAAGGGATGTCTTTTGAAGGATGTTTTGCCCTTTAAGCTCTTGAATTAAAAATAGGATTTGAAATATAGAGTACAGGTTGCCCGAGTTGTTCAGATTGCCCCAAAACATCTGATGCACCAGTGCAGCTGCCGTGGAGTCAATGGGAGTGGTGCCATCACCAAGAAACACAGCCAGTGAGGTGGACTGGCCTGAACTGGGTGGGGGATTATTCCACTGGATGTTTGACTGGCAGCAGGAGCTCTCATAAGCAAGTGAATTCAACAGGTTAAGTCAAGAAGGTTGAACATCTTCCTGTTAGAGCTGCCAAAGGAAATGCTCAGGAGCTGAGGAGTGCCTGCATTTCCTGTCACCGTAGTCTGGAGAGGGTCAGACAGCACCAGGATTCTCCTTGGCCAAGTGCTGCTCCAGCTCTGGGTGCCCATTTGGTGACAGCGGAAGGGAGTGGGGATGTGTTTATCCCTATTCCCAGGCAGTTACTCCTTGGCAGGTCAGCAGCTCCAGGCAGGCAGAGAGACCATTCATTCCCCACTCGCTGTGTGTCTTTCGACTTAGTTAAATCCACTCTCAGCAAAGCTAAACTGTTTGGGAAAAAGATTAAACCAGACAGTTTGACTAATTGAAAATGAGGGAAATCCTCTGTGACTGTGAACACTGGGTGTGCTTTGTACTGTATTCCGCTTTTCTCTAGCTAAATCATTCTTTTCTCTGTGTGTGTATCTACAGATAAAGTAGATTAACTTGTTGTAATCTTAGCTACTGTTTTAATAAGGCAAAAGAACATTTTGTTACTGTTGATTCCTGGAGTCCTTGGAGAGGAAAAACCTCAGGAATACTTGTCAGTAATAATTCTTAAGGGCATCCCACAACCCTGATTTTTTAAAAATTAAGTACTTGCTATGGCCCATATGCCATGAATAGAATTGGTCTGTCAAAAAGTAACTGGAATGAAAGGAAAAGCAGAGGCAAGGCATGTTGGCATTGCTGGGATGGTCGGCCACTGCCCGATAACATAAAGTGGAGTTAAGAAACTGATGTTTCCAACAGAAAAATATATTTCCAACCATGGTGGAAAGCTGAATTTCACAAGTGCTGTTCCATCTGTTGCTGAGGATGTCCCACTGTGCAGGTAACTGTCCAGTAAAAAATTCAATAGGGAATTTGGAGTCTTTTAGGAAGCACATAGAGAAACATTCAACAACACTAAATTAAGATACACATTTATGTGCCTCTTTTTCCTTTGTGATTTGTACAACAGTTGCTTATTCTTAGATATGCTTGGTTAGATGAGTTCTTTTTCTTCTCCTGCTTCCGAGCCCTTTCATTTTCTTTCTGCAATGAAGATGTAACAATTTATGACATCACATTAATATCCATGGCAACAGGCTGTAAAGTGAACAACATATTGCATTTGCATTGCAGAACCAGCGGTGAGGGAGACGGCTCCTGCTGAAATATGGATATGGGAAAGAACTCCAGCAGTGAGCACAGGGGATGCCTGGGAAGGGGAATTCTTTTGTAGTGGTCAAATGTGGTCAGTTTGCTCAAATTTTATAAAAGTGATCTTTAGAAGGAGTCCCAAGTGCAGAGGAGTCAGAAGTTGCAGCGCTTTTTTTATTAAATAGAAAGTTAAATCACAGCTTTCTATTCCTGGGTGTTCCTCTGGGAGCCTGCTCATCCCCAAGGGAATCCTGCTCACTTGGGTTCTTGTTTGCAGTAGTTCTCAAGGAGAGATTCTTACAGGAGACATCTTACAGAGCAGGACTGGCTTTAAATTAATAATTGCTGTATATATGTTCAGCCTTAATGATCATGAGAAAAATTGAGTACTTGGTAGCCTAAATCTGTAAAATCCTACAGGTTAGTTTATTACTGCGTGGAAATCCAAGGACTCCTCTATTTCAGAACAGCTCTCGAGTCCTCAGTAATTTGTTTTTTCCATTCCCAATGCCATATTGTGTCTTCCTCATTATTTTTCCCCTGTAATACCTTCCGTTTATAAACAGGAGTAAATAAACATAATATTACAAATAAGAACGTGCTGCTGAATAAATTGTTTCTCTGTCCCCATCTGAAAGAGCATCTGCCGTAGTCCCTGCTTGGAAAGGCAGGGATGGGAAGGGAGAGGGGTTGTTTTCCTACACTGAGGTTTTGGCACCTCTTTGGTACCTGTTTGGTACCTGTTTGGGTATCTGTTCAGCCAGCAGAAGTAATGGACATCAGGATTTTCAGGGGTCTTCCGGAGCCTTTCCCAAGGGATCACACATTTGGCCAGATCATTTTTCAAGGAAGTTTCTCTGCTTTCAAAGCTGTTTCATATGGATGGTTTTATTTTAAAAGGAGCACTTAAATTGTCCCCACTTCAAACCTGCTCTCTCCTAATATGTTTATTATTGCATGTGGCCGGTTTTTTTTTCCCCCCCCCCCCCTGAAGTTTTATTTTTAGCCTGTGTGATCTCGGATCCTTTTCTTAATCGAAACAGCAGCCCCTGGGTGAAGAGCCCAGACCGGGTCCCAGCCAGCTCCCTCTGCTGGCTTCCTTGGAGGACAAAAATAGATTTAAAAACCTGCTTAAAAACCTGCTTGACATTCTGCTGCCTCCAGCTCATGCCCTTTGCTGGCGGAGCTCGACACAAAACTGTTATTTTGCTTTTGCTTCCGTTCAAGTAGCAGCAAACTCCAGTAAACATTTGCTTACAGAAGAGCACAAAGTATTTTGGCATGTTTTGTGGGGAGTAAAGAACAAACAAAATGACAAAAATACGCTTCTTCTGTCTTTGAAGTCTGTTCTGCGTTTTTATTCTGTGCCTGTGGTTTTGGAAGGCTCCTGGCCTCTCCAAAAAGATGAGGATACGAGGGAAAAGGTTCTCACAGACACATTTATAAAAAGACATCTCATTTATGCTGTTCTTCGTACCTCAAGTTAAGATGCATTTTCAGGTTTTTTTTTAATTTCCAAGAATTGTTGCAAAACTGAGTCTTTTCTTTTGAAAATATTTTTTCTAAGTATTTTATTTACAAGCATCAAGTCTGAGCATAACAGTTTTTGCGGTGATGTTGGTTATTGCTCAAGCTTCACCCTCTGTTTCTGAAGTATATAAACCTTGGAAGCTGAAGTTTATTTTCTAATTGATAAAAATCACAAGCTGAAAGTCATGTCTGGAAAGACCTACAGGATCATGTTATGGTTTGGATTGGAAGGGACCTTTGCTTAACTTTGCTACTCAAAAAACCCTGCCAGCAATATTAAATTTGGGTTTGCCTGCTGCTAGCTCTTACTTTTGTATTTTTGGGGATTGTTGGTTGGGGTTTGGGTTTTTTTGCGTCCCTCAGCCTTTGCTGCAGCAACTTTTTTAGTACACAAATTGAAAAGTCAATTTTGTCATTTATTCCTGTGTAAAATATAATGAATTCCAGCAGGGAGGCAGGAAAACAAGTAGTAAAATAAGCTTTAAAACGTTCGTTTGGAAGTATATATAACCTAGAAAAAATACATTTATTCACATCTTTTTCTATTTTCAAACAGTAACATGAAGTTGACTCATCTGATATGTTCCATGTATGATGGAATTAGTGTTGTAGTTCACAGGTACAACCTTTGGCTATTTGTGCGGGGCATATGACGTGTATTTAACACCAGAAACTGCTCTAAAAATATTACCTGTATCCCTTATGTGATTCCAAATCTTGTTTTCTCACAATATAGCATTACAGGTAAGTTAAGGAAAAGATTTACTAGTGAAAATTGTTATTTTTATAACCATTAGGTTGGAGAAAAAAGAATGAAGAAAGTAGGATCCTGGTGATACAGGACCAAAAGCAAGTGTGAACTGAGGAAAAATAAGCACAATTCCTAATTTTTATGCAGAAGGGTAAACTCAAATTTCAGCTGATGGAAACCCAAATGTTGACTTGGTTAAGTCAGCATACAGCTGAGATGGAAATATCGCCAGTTCTCGTTCCGCAGAGCAGAGCCCAGCTGGGTGGAAGCAGCGCTCTGGGGCCCTGGGGAGATGGGCACGTTACACCCGGCATTTCTCCGTGACCGTCTCCTCGGATGTGTCGGGGATCTTGCCTGTCCTCCGGCTGTCGCCTCAGCGCGTCAGCGAAAGGCGGTGGCACGCAGCACGCGGTGCAGGCGCCGGCAGCGCTGCCCGGGCCGCCCGCCTGCGGGGTGGGCCAGGGCGGACGGTCACCCCTGCCTGTGGCCCTCCGGCACGGCGGCCTCTGCGGCCAGCCAGGGCCTCGCGTCCCTGTCCCCTTGGGCGTGGCGGGGACTCGTCCCCGTGTCTCCGTGGCCGGGGGAAGCTCCTGGGAGGTGGATCAGCGGGCGGGCTGGGGTTGGGAAGGGGAAGGGGAACGAGGAGGGGCAGGATTGCAGAGTCGGAGCGGAATCGGCTGTGTGCGGCCGTGCGGGCGGTGCTGAGGCCCGGGCGTGTGGAAGGGCAGCGAGGGCTCGGCCCGGTGCCGCTCTCCCCCGTGAGCTGTGCTCCGGCAGTGACGTCCTGCATACTTGGGAAGTGAGAGAAGACGCCGGGTTCCTTTCGCTTTCCAAGTAGGGATTAATAGGGACGGCATTTTTCCTCAGAAGCCCCGTCTTCATCGGGGATGGCTGAACTCGCTCTGATTTCTCCGGAGACGTTCGCTGCCCTCATACATTCCGTCACCTCCGGCAGAGCTCTGGGAACAGGGAATGCAGTCAGTGTCCCATCAGTGCTAGTAAACACCAGTTGTTTTTGGAGAGGAAAATTACAAATCCTCCTCATGACATTGATGGTGCTGAGGAAGGTCTCCCTGCTGCACATCCTCTGCAAGAATTCCGTATCCTTTGAACCAGGGGAGATCCAAAGGCAGAAGTGGGGGTTGCAGCTGATGTGTGGAGTTGAGGGTCACGCTGGCTGCAAGGCCCAGGTGGTCACTGGAAATGGAAATGAAGAAAACTTGGGAGATTTGGAAGGGAAAAGAAGAGAGCAGATCAAGTCTGGAGACTACAGGTTGTTTCTGGGATTAGGAAAGCACAGTATACTTTTGAAAATTTTATTTTTCTTCGGAGTTTTTTGGGTCGCTTTTATGTTCTTCTGACAAGCTGCCTTTAATGTCTTTATTAAAAGAGTTGAAGATGTAATGGAAAATGAAAAGTTCCGAAATGTGAGAGGAAATTCTAGAAACTCCCAGGAGTAAAGTTAAGAAAATACTTCTTTCCTACTGGTATCCTTAGCTTGGAACATTTTAGGAAATTATGGTGAGAATCCCCCCAAACCTTTAGTGCCTTTTCACTATGGTCAGGTTATGATTCTCATTTATAGGAAATACCTCTGCAAAGAAATATAAAGTGGCTTGGAAATAATACTGCTTAACACAAACACATGGTGGGACAAATGAAGCAGCGTAAATCAGGGATTGCAGGGATTTTCTGGCATGCGAGGGCAGGTTTCCCATTGCATACAATTTCTGCTTTCCTTTGGGAAACTGTGTAAACCACGTAAAACTGTGCGTTATTTCTGATCCTTTTACTCTTTCTGGTGATTGTAGAAAGCATTCAAAGCAAAAACCACACGGCAAATCTGTGGTTTGATTTGGAATCTGTCCTGTCTCGGGAGTGAGCAGCTCAGCTCTCTGCGCAGCTCATCTGCATTCCTACAGAGAGAGCAGACTCGAGCTGTAATTGCACAGAAATGCTCATTCTGATTTCACAGATAATAATTTCGGTTAACCAAGCTGCTGAGAAGCCATCCCCGTGAAGATCTGACTGTGGTGTGCTCCGGTGAAAGGCAGGAGAGGCTGTGCCGGAGCACAGGAATGTGAGTGTGTGGGCCAGGGAGAGGATGTAACATTTAATGTGTATTTTATAAAAAACCAACTCTGTACCTACCAGGATTGAGGAAGCCATAAAAGTATTACTTTAAGTAGTGCTAACACAATCTAAGTGCAGATAGTTACCTACCATCTGTTTTTCAATAAATAGCTATTATGCTAATTTCTGTTTCAATGCGCAACAATTAAAGCCTCGGAGTATTCCTGTGATATTCAACAGCTGTTGCCTTTGAAGGTTTTATTTATCCTTCTGAAGTGCAACAATTTTAGTTTCATAGTCAACTCTGCTTGCAAGTGTTGGTTTTTATATCGAAAATTGCGGTGCATTGAGATGCAAACTCGGGTCGTGCCTGAGCAGCAATCTCCGGGCATGGTCTCCATTAATACTCTGATTTCCCTGGAAGCTGTTAAGGATACCTTGGGAGGATGCAGATTGGAAACGCTTCTCTGCATGTCCAGTGAATATTCCCTGTGTTTGGAAATAGGAGAACACAAATGAATCATTCTGGGGAGCATTTGCACTGTTTTGGTTCATTTTGTAATGAGCTGACTTGGGGAAGGGAGCCAAGATGGATTCTCAGGCCTGTACGAGTGAGCAGCACAATTTCCCTACGATCATAACCAGCACAAGGAAATTAGATCTCTAAGTGGGTTGAATCTGATTTAGTAATAAGTCAATTTAATCACTAATGACTTCAAACGCAGATTTTACAAGGTGATCAATGGCAGTATAGCAATGATCGATCAATGGCGATGTCTTTAATTGGATTTTTATGGGTGTAATATAGTTTTTCAGAATTAATGTACCATTGCATTGTGTTGTTACTCTCTTAACTCGATTTTTTTGGGAGAAATGATGCTTCAAAATGCTTGTTGGTTTTTGAAATATTGTTTTAAGGGCACGTTAACAAAAATACAGATGAAAAATTAAATGCTTGCTTGTAGTAATTTTATGTCTGATTTTGTTGGAGTTGTTTAGCCATGTGTTTCTAAGACATGGAAAAACCCCACATCCTTCATATTTCATGACAACGAGGAGGCAAAATATCAAAGGCTGGGAAGGAGCATGTGCTGCTCTGAATGTGAATCTTGAGGAGCTGAGTAAGTCCCCGTCCTCAGCAGTTTGACATAGTAATCTTCCCTGGAAGTAATCTCCTTGTCCCATGTGTCCTGCTTTAATCTATCAGTATTTCTGCAGTGTGCAGCAAGAAATTGATTTTCAGTAATTTTAATGGCTGAATAACTGGTGCTGTCCCAGAGTGTTTTTTCATATTTGCAGTGGCCAATGTGGTAACTGAGGGCAGTGTTCTGGATAATGGGTTTCATTAGCTCTGATGCCTGAGGTAAAAAAGCAGTAGGTGGGAATAAAGCCTTGTTTTTGATGTCTAGACGTTCATTTCAGCTGTTGCTGCAATATGATACATTAAAAGGAAATATGTAACATAGCTCTGAGGAAATATGTATTCTTTGAAACTAATTCTGCTTTTAAACTGCACAAGGCAGTGTGACCTGAATTATTAAAATGTGGGTGGCTGGATTTCTTAAAGGTATAACTGTCTTTGCAGCGCCGACACAGCCTCGACTTGCCTCCTCTCCTTCCTTCCTATATTTCTTTTAAGTAAAATATGTCAGTTTGGCCACTGAAGCAGAACAGAGATCTTATTATCTTTCCAGTATCTCTGCTGGGAGACCTAAAATTATTGAAGTATTTGCTTTGATATTTTGCTGTGACTTCTCTCCTTGAAATTTTTATAATGGATTTTTTTTTTTTTTTTTTTTTTTTTTTTTTTTTTGAGAACATGGCTGGCTTCATAAAAATTGTTGGACACTTTGAAGACCTTAATATCTCTGACTTGAAAATAAAAAAGATCCCAAGCCAACTAAGCTGCTCATTAATGTATGTTTAAATATAAATTTCCCGTGTAAGTCTAAATTATTGTAGTTGCCTTTCATTCTTTTAACATCTGATCTGCAAGGATAAACATAAAAATCAGCACAAACATTTTTTGAACCTATGAAAAAATATCACAGCAAACACCTATAAACTTTATATATGAAGGCTGTTGATTAATTCCCATTCTGTTTGAACACCAGCAGTGAGATTAACACCTCCACTGTAATCCATTACAAGTGTCAGATACACGTTTCTCTTGTTTTGGATTTTCTGCTATTCTTGATAATTTTTTTTTCCTGAAAATCCAGATTTTTAGAGACAGAATATTAATAGACTTAGTGGTTTATTTTGGGAGATGATTTCATTAAAAAAAAAAAACCCAAAACAAAACCAAAACAAAACATTACTACAAGGAAGCAGTTGCTTCTTTTGGTGAGAAATGATGTGGTAAAGCTCTCCCTCTGTTGCAGGGCAGTGAGAACACAAGCTGCCTGTTAAAGCAAACGCTTCTCCCAGGTGTTGTCCTTCTGCAGAGTGTACAGAGGCTTGGATAGGGTAGTTAACATATACAGAAATATATATATATATATATATACACACACACAGAGCTATAGCTCCGTGTGTTCATGCTGTCCCAGTGGAGGAGCAGTCACCTGACAGATCACTCTGGTGAGAAAGAACCTGGGCACCTGGAGGTCACCCAGCCTGACACCTGCCCACGATGGGATTGCTGCAAACAGGGATCACTTTAGCCATGGCTTTGTCTCCCCATGGCCTGGCAAGCAGTGGCCCACAGATTGTCCCCTCTGCTTGGCTGCCTCTCCAAACTCTTGTCCTCTGCTCTTCCATGGAGGAAAATGTAGTTTGTGCTCTGTTGTACTTTCTTTCACTAAAACATTCCATCTGACCTTGATTGTTCCCCTAGAAGTTCTCTGTTTTGGGAGATGCCTTTCACAGCTCTTCAGGGTGGCATTTGTTGCATCTAAAGAGAAATATTTCAACTGAAGTTACAGAAACAGGACAGGCCACAGGTATTCCTGTGTTTTGGAACCTGTGCAGCACCTGTGTTCTGCTGGCTGTGCCTGGAAATGCTATCAGGAGCATGGGAAAGCTGAGGGGGCCTGGAGTTGAACGCCTTGAGTGTTAAAAGCATTAGAAATCATCATGTAGACAGACAGAGACTATTTCACAGGCTTCAATTTGCTATAAAGAATTTAAAATACTCTTCAAAATCGAAAATCTAGTTAAATTATAAGTGTCAGGAACTTCGAAATTTACCGGGATGGTCTGATTTTCAGTGTTTTGCCAAGCTTTTTTATTGGTCACCATATGCATGCTGAACTTGTAACTGGTTTCAGTCATTTCAGCGCTTTTCTTGTGGAGTCTGGATCAGGAAGCCAAAGAGCAGAGAGGAAGTGAAGTGCTGCACTTCTAATATTTCCTCCTCATTTTTATGGCATCAGACATATGTACATGCTCTTAATTGTAAAATGTACTTTTTTAGTAGGATAAAGAAGCATTAGAGATAATTACAGTAAGTATAGTGCTTTAATATATCTGGGAATTAGAGGCATTATTTATTATAGGAAAATGGTTATGGCAATGTCTTATGATATACTTAGAGTTAAATTTAATAGGGAAGTAATTTTATTTCCATTTAATATATAATTTATGTGAATTCTGTGTACTAAAAAAGGCAGTTTGGAAAATTAGAATATTGAGGGTTGATAACACTCCAGACTTTTCCCTTTTCCCAGTCCCACTCCACTGCTGCTCCTCTGCCAGTCTGACCTCGTGGCACACTTGACCCTCGGGACTTGGCTGCAAGGTTAACATCGCTTTTCCCTGCTTTTTCCTAGGATTTTGGACACCTTCCTCCCAGCCATTCCCTCTGCTCAGTGCAGGACAGCCATGGATGCAGCTGTGGTGGTGGGTAGGGAGGGGGAGTGCTGCCAGTTTCCATTCCCTCATCCAGTCCCTCCTGCTGGGAGTGTAGTGCTTTCATGTCTGGGATTGTGGAGGAATAACAGGCTGGAGTAGCCCAGGGAAACTGAGCAGGGGAAAAGAATACAGGTCATATCCAGACATAAAAGAATTCTGGATTAAAATTATCAACTCTGCAGAATATTACATTCAGTGGTGTAAAGCAGTGTGATCTGATCTGAATTCTTCTGAAATCGCAAAATTATACTTGCAGAAAATAGTTCTGAGAGATGATATAAACTGTGACAGGGTCCCATTGGTCTGCTGTGTATACCCGGGAGGAGGGAGGGAGTTAGAACTGAGAACTTCAGAACCGGTGGTGGGAACTTCTCTGTAAAATCATAGACTTGATTCTTGTCTCCCCTATTTTGCATGAAGTTCCTAAAGCAGGGCAATACTGGCAGTACAGCCTACGATAGTGTGAAACTGGACAAGAGCTCACTGCCGTGTAAAAGTGAATTTATTTTGGCTTTTACAGGTTGTCAAAAGTTTGATTTTTTAAATTTAAATACTGAATTTTCCTGCAGGCGTGATCTCTCAAAGTGTAACTAATCTGTAGCTTTTCTTATATTTGAGGATTATGTAATTTTAAGTGCAAGACTGTACCTGCCTTGAAGCTTCAGGGGCATCAGTAGTTCTGAGCTGTTGAGAATTTATAAATCAATAATTCTGACCGTGCACGGGGGCTCCGAGTTCCTTAAGCACAGTGTTTTACCCATGAAGGCCGAGGCCACGCGGAGTTCTGTGCAGTAAATAGCCGTGGCCCATTACATCCTCGCTGGCAGGCAGGGCTTGCAAGCATGGAAGGGCCTGCACTGGTTTCTGAGGAAAAGCTCCTTGGCTGCTGCTTGTGCTCAGAGGCACAGGTCTGTGTCTCCATTCTCCCGGCAAGTCCTGTGCTGGCCGATAAGGTGATTTAGGTACTAAAACCTGGCGTTTCCATTCTGCACGAAGAGAGAGGCTCTGTTACCGACATTAGCATATCACAACATTGCACATGCAAAAAAAATGTGCCTTTTCTTGTCTGAGTGTGAGTTACAGCTCCTGGAGAAGCAGCAGACAGTGGCTCGAGGCTTTGAAGGCTGCTGGCAATATTAGTATTTTCCACGGAGCTCCAACTCCTTAGAAGCTTGCCTTTAAACATGGTTGTAAACTGTACTGAGATAATCATCTCTGTGCGAGAGACGCGCTGTTGGGAGATCTCGTCCTGCAAACTGGCCAAGGAGGGGTGTGAAGTATTCAGTGCTTAACTTGCAGTAGAATTTTATGTTTGCACTTCTAAAGATCTGCCGACTAGTTCCTGTAAAACTGAAATGACAGAACTCAGACAATTAAGTAATTCTTACTTCTTGAAAAAGTTGTTTTATCATCTGTTTTCACTTTGCGTCTTCTGGCTGAGTAAGATTTAGAATCTGGTACAGGCATACCAGAAATAGTGCTACTCCTGGTAGTTTTAGCACCCAAAAGCCACCAGTAAGGACAGCAGATATTTCTGAGCTTTGTCTGTCCTTCAGGTGACTAATTCAGGCTGCACTCTACTATGAGAGATAATTAGACTTGCTTTTTTAAACTCTAGAATCTCTGCAGTTCGGTACTGAGTGTACAGTTTTTATTTTGGCATAAAATCTGCTGTGTATTGCTAAAACTGCAATAGTTGAAGTCGGTACAATGGAGGAATTGCGCTTGAGTGTGACAGCGAGAGGTTCAGGAGAGTTGTTTCATGTTGTTTCAGTTATGTAAATTGATTTTACACCTTTAATGATTCACTTTGTTTCTTCATTGTCGGCATCTGTGGTTAAGTTTTAAAGGATCTCTCAGCAGTGGTGGCAAAGAATGATCGTGCATTCCTCACCCCTGTACTTGCATACTGAATGCTACAAACAAATGGGTTTGCTTTTATGCTTTTGTGTTAGCGCCTTTTTTTTTTTTTTTTTTTTTAATTCAAAGGCTTCATCTTCAGCAAGTAAAGATTAAAGCTGCTTAGGTGATATAGGTAATAGTTGAAATAGTTTAATGAAACAAGCTACTTTGAAAATTAAAGCTGTTGAAGATATGATTTGGATAAATGTTTGTATTTCCCTATTCTAAGCATGTTGACATTTTGTGTTTTTGTAGTGGTGGAAGAAGGATTCTGGGAGAATGGACTTTCCTATGAGTGTAGGACCCTGCTCTTCAAAGCAATTCATAATCTTCTGGAAAGGTAAGGAAAACCTAGTGCTCTCAAATATTTCATTTTGATACTTAAGATCATACAGGATACCTATAGAGCAATTATAGTATTATGGATCTTAAACTACATTTTTTTAGAGTTAAGACCTTGAATCCAAACGAACAGGATCAAGATGAATCTCTTAAATCATAGTCTCTGGTAGTTTATCATAAAATGCTGTGCAAACTAATTAAACACTCATATAAACAATAATGTTGATACATATTTCTGCTCTGATTTTTGCTAAGGCTCTATGTTAAAAGCCAAAAAAGGGGAAGTTTTCACCTTCTGGATGTGCTTAGATAGTGTAATTGTATCTGACCTTCAGTGTCTTGATGAGGTTAAATGATACATATCTTAAAAGATCTTAACTCTCTTCTCTCAATTATCCTGGTTACAATTTGACTACATTTGTGCACAATATTCAGGGTGAAGCTTAACAGTTCCTGGCTCAGATGAGCCATATATATTATATACATATATATATATGACTTGACTGCAGAGTTATTCTGTGGTTAGTTAATACACTTATGCCTTTTTCTTCTTAATCCAGCGATCAGCTTTTAAGATTACTGAAGATTATCTTGTTCTTATGTCCATTGAGTGGGACATGGCATCTTGGGCTATATCATTTTATTCTTTCTGTTTCTGCAGTTATTCAGGTCATCATCACCTTCCTTTATTACATCCTAGTTCTTACAAATTTGGATATCTTCCATTAATTATTAAGTGTCATTAGACTATTCCCACTTTCTCTGAGGTAATAATGCTACTACCAACAAAACAGAATGCACCTTTGTGTTGCAGTAATTTTGTAGAATACAGCCTTGGATATTTTTTCTTTCAGAAAATAAGCAAATGGAAAAAACACTTTCATCTTGTCTCATTTAGTGTCCTGTTTGCTTTGATGTAGATTTACTGGTAATGAGGTTTGCATTATGTTCCTGAGGCTGTTTCCATGCGGTAACTGAGTTACCTGGGTGCATATCTGCAGGTACAAGGATTACTTGTTGTATTCCCTGTTTTCTATCCCATCAGTCTCTTTAGGGGATCTTTGTAGAAATTGTAGGCTACTTAGAATGAACATAAGTATAAAAATTAAATTCCAAGTCCAAAATGTTCATTAGTTCCTTTGTAGCTTTACAGTATAAAAGGGAAAATTAATTTGATATGTGTTTATTAATCTGTGGTACCCAGCCAGCTGACTTTTAAGTGTAAAGTGGCTAATTTTATTCTTTAGACCTCTTTAAACTTGTGAAATAAATTTAATCCTTCTTTTTAATGTAACTTAATTGAAATCGGTTGGCAGAGTCAGCAGAACTGTTCTGTCCAGCTGTGACTGGAAAGTCTTTTTCTTCCAGCAGTAGTTGGTGAACACACCTCAGGTGTTTGCCGAGAGCCTCAGTTCATGTCCTGATAAACTGAAACAATTCATGTCACGATAAGCCGATATGATTAATGTTGTGATACGATGATATGATTAATGTTATGATAAGCTGATATGATTCTGTCATGATGAGCTCAGACAACTCCTGCTGGAATCCCAGCCTTGGACATGAGCATCTTCTCGCTACCCTTCTTACGACAATTTTTACTGTTTCGTAGTTGAATTTGCTTCAAGTTATTCACTTTTTATCTCTTTCTTTTTTTTTTTTTCCCTGCCGTACCAAATGTGAACTTAACATCATAATTACTTCATTTAAAGTAATAGCAACATGTGTGCAAGCTTTATTAAATAGCAGTTTAAACGTTTAAACCCTATTTTATCCAGTGTTTAGGAAAAGCCCCATTAATAAAGCAAAAGGCTCTAATCCATTTCTGGCCCATCAGTGCCGGGTCTGGTGCCGGCGGTTGCGGTTTTGTGGGGTTTGGGGTTTATTTTGTGTTTATTTTGCTGTAGGCTGAGGGGGCTTGGCCGTGGCGGGAGCAGGGGCCGTGGGGGGAGAGCGGCCCCTCATGGAGGAGCCCGGGGGACCTGGGGGACAGCACGGGGCAGGAAGGGAGCAGTAGGGTCTGCTTTTACCTAACACAGGCAAAGGCAAGAAAAAGGGCCTTTACACAACTGATCGTGGGTTTTTTGGTTTTTTTTTCCCGCTCTTCCTTTGTACCCACACTAATGCTCAGTTTATGTTAATTAGCGCTGTAGAAAACATTACAAGATTGGAGGGATGAGTACTCAAAATATTACGGTGTCGTTTCGTAATGGCTGGTGTGCCCTTGGCAGGTCATTTTTTCATGGAAAAATCAGAAATACAGGAGGTCAGGCGCCAGTGAAGGGCTGGAACAGCTGCACTGCTGAGGGAGGGGTCGCCCAGCCCTGAAGAGGGAGAGAAGCCAGGCCCTGCGGGGTGTTTCATGTCCTTATATCATTAAATAGCTGCTCTTTATGACCATCTATTGGGGTGGGGTTTTTTTTAACACAAGTCCATTGTTACAGCTCACTGTGAAAGACTAGTTACCTTTAGTGCTTATCCAGCAAAAATAACCATACTATCATTAACTGCCCACCTGGCCGCATCTGAGGTCTGCGCTGCTGCAGGCATGGCTCTGATTTTATATGGGATTATTCCTTAAATAACCCGTGATTTAGTTTAGCATGGAGGCTTGACTGATTTTTAAGGACAAATCTTCCCATGAAGACTTTTTTCCTAGGAAAGCAGCATTAGTTTGAGGCAGTTTTAAACCTGCTGTGGTGAGACACAGCGATGTGGCATTGAAGTGTGTGTGATGGGAAGAGTTTATTACATTTTTTTGCTACTACATTTTATTTTCTTTAGGAATCTGTGTAAACTTCACAGACTTCCTTTTGTTTGTATAAAACATGCTGGCACTGACAGACTCTCTGATAGCAAACATTTCCTAGGGAAATAGTTGCTGAAGCTTTTCCCCCCCCTCTACCAATGTCTTTAGATCTCTCCTGCCTTAGCTTTCATATTCAGTTTAAGATATTGGTTATTCAACTGAAATGGATTATTTTTGCTTTAATTGAGAAAGTGCTGGTTGAATTTTCTTCAGCTTTAACCTTGGAAAATCCTGCCAAGTTTATACAGAAAAATTAGGAGCATATTAGTATTTACGTTGTCAGTTGTCCATTTCCTATCTGTGTCTTCTAGGTATGCTTTTGAAGTGTAGATCACACAGCTTTTGTGAACCTTGCAGAATGTACTTGCCCAGAAAGTTTCATGTGATTTTTATTTTTTTTCCCTTTGTTTTAGCTAATCTTTAGCAGCTGCTATAGAAATAAACTATTGGAAGACTTAGAAGGGTGGAAAAATCCAGTTCTTTCATCTAAGTAAAAAATACTGAATAGATGTGAAATACATGGGCAAGGTTTGCATATTACTTGTAATGGTGTATAAACCACAAGCAACAAATAACCCGTTTTACAGAATTTTTGAAGCATATTATTTACCTTACTGAAAAATATGCTTTATTATGAATTTCTGTGTGTGGTCCCTTGGGCAGCATGTTCAAGTACATGTTTAATGTATGAGGGATACTCAGGGTTGGCAAATTGCTCCTGTGATTCATCTGTACCCTGGCACTCCCTAACTTGTCCCTTTAAATTGGGTATTGATCACTTTGAGTCCTCACTGTCGGGGTTTTTTTAAAGAGGAATATGCAGCTTCTGAAAAGAAACTGTGGGCTTTCAAAGGGACCACAGAAAATGGAACTTACTGCCCTGATTTTGGTGATGTGGGAGTATATTTGATGTCCTGAGGTTTTCTGACAGAGGAAGCAGTAATTATGGGAGTTTCAGCACCTGCAATCATGCTGGGGATCATGTGAAGAGAAAATTGAATCATTGTTAATACTTCCTTAACACAATTTTCTGTCATTCCTATACTATACCATTTGCATCCCAAAAATAAGGGAATGCATATTCTTTATCATCTAAAATCTGAAAGACTGAATAGAAAAGAATCAGTGCTAATGAATGGCCTTTGTTCAAGAGGAGGAATGTGAAAAATAGAACAAGGGATCAGTCAGCAAAAAGAGTAGCACAGAGTGGAACGGATTGTGGCAGAGGTGAGGGGAAAATGCACGTGTGAAGTTCAGCATCAGTCATGGTGATGGGTCTGGGATTTTCTATGACTGATGTGGGAAAACAAAAAATGGAACCCAAAAAGTTCAGACTTTTATTTCAATCTGATTGAAATTCATCTGCCTAATCCCTCAGAGTCACTGTCTTCAAGGACTCCTTTTAATTACGCTTTAAGATCTAACTAGTAATTGTTGCTGTAATTGTTTTCTAGATGCCTGATGGATAAAAACTTTGTAAGGATTGGGAAATGGTTCATACGACCCTATGACAAGGATGAGAAGCCTGTTAATAAAAGGTAAGGAGATCTCTGCATGAAGTCTGTTCCTGTCAGTGTTGTGGATTGTGTGATGGTAATTGGAAGCTGCATTTTGGTGGTAGTTCTACTTTTTTTGCCATGTACCAAGTAAAAACACAGTAAAAACACTGTGTTCACATCAGTAATACATAGAAAGCAATTAAGTAAGTTTTCAGGCCTTGTTATGATAATTTAAGATAAGAAGGCGAGGTTGGTATTTATCCATTAGCTCCACAGAAATGTCACATTTATTAATATCTTTTGAGCAGCATCTGCCTTTTCCTCTCATTATACAACAGAATTGCAGGCAGTTATAACGAATTATTTTAATTTCTGGACACTAAACCCCAACCTGACATTTTAAGCAGTAAAATAAGTAGTCCATAGATTTCCTGATTTATTTTCTTTAAAGATGCCACCCTCGATACACAGCTTTCCCTGCTCAGGCAGGCTGACAGATCAGACCTATAGGAGTGATTAATGTGCTTTTTCCCACAGCAACACAGCCATGAACAGGGGTAGCTGGCTCCACTGCTCACTATTTCCTCTCCGAGCTCTAAAGGTTACAGTGTTCTCAGATCTTCTGGTACTTGCATTTATAGTCATCCGCTAAACAAGTTCTGTCAAAAATAATCTGAGTTAAGCTGAAACACAGATTTTCTAACGGGAATCATTTTGACAGAACTGGGTTAGGAAGTGACTAAACACGCAGTTATGCTGGGAGATTTGAAGGTAATGAGCAGTGGAGATGAAGTGGGGTGGCAACTTCTTCATCCATCCAGCGTGGCTGCAGTCACACAGTGTCTGATGGCAGGGTGGGGACAGGTGGAAATCATCCTGCACATCAGACCTGTCTTCTCCATCTCATCGTGATCTCACCGCAAGGTTTAGCTGCAGAAATGTTACAGTGCAATGCTACAAACCGTTGGCTTCCTTCTGTAGCAAGCTTAGTGCAAACCAGCTGCTTACAAACAGAAATTGGTTTTGGGAGAATGCAGGAATTAACCATGGATTTGTCTCCTTTCTAAAACCCGAAAGTGTTAACGTAGCTTGGAGTTATCTATTTTGTTACTGTTTACTTTGTGGCTGACACGCTGTGTGTAACCTTTGATTTCACATCAGTCTAATGGCAAGGACCCATGGAAAGGTCCAGGTTTTTCCATACCTTCCCCTGTCCTGGCTGTGCGTAACCACCTTTCTCCCTTGTGTTTTCTCTGCTGCTTTTCTGACCGTACCAACAACAGCTTAATTTTCTGGAAGATTAATTCCCTTAAGTGACGTAAGTAGGGGTCAATTCCAGTTTCTGGAAAAGAGAGGCAGCTCCTTTCAGCAAAAGCTGTTTGTTTTATCCACGTCACTGCAGCCTGAGTGCTCAGATTAAATGTGCTTGTGAGTCTCCTGCCTGTTCCTGGTGTGTATCAATTTAATAAATTAAGCATCTGATACAGTAGATGATGTCTGTCGAAAGCAGCAGCAGCACTGGCGTGGGAGGTAATACCACACTAGAATTCTGACAGATTAGTTAGTCCTGTGTCTGATTTACATGTGTGTGACACCAAATCAACCTGCACAGTGAGGGTTCTGTAGGGGATAATTGCATTTGTAAACAGAAATGCAGTCTACACATAAAGAAATCTGGCCTGGAAGATGTCACAAAATCTGAGTTCACTTTGAGCTGTTTGTATTTAAAGTACTCCATATATAAATCTGACACTGAGGATTTTAGGGTTGGAGGGTGCACTCTTGATATGTAGAAAATAATGTTTGTTGTTTGGGGGGGTGTTGGTTTCTCTGTTTATTTTTATAAGTTCTTGTCACTCGAGATCCTTTGGATATGCACCATTTTAAAAGTGTTTATTTAGCAATAATAGTAATGCCTAATTAGAAATAGGTTTTGTGTAGTTTCAGGTTCTTAATTTTTTTTTAGCTTTAAATATTACAGTAAATCAACTAATCTTCCTGACACATTGCTGTAAAGACTGCAGTAGTGGACAGTAGAGTCAATTGTGGACAGTAGCAACACACAGAAGGAGGCTTTGGGCACTAATCTGTCCAGACACCTTTTATTTAATCTTTTAAGCTTTCTTTCTCAGCATAGCACAAAAAGCTATCTTCACAAATTGATTCATGTTAATTCCAGATAAATTCTTTGTGGAGTTCTTGCTCTAAGCAGCAGCTTGTTCTAGATAAAGGAATAAGGAATAGTCACAGGAAGAAGAGGCCAACTGAGGGTGTTTAGGTATTTTAATGCAAAATCTTCATAACAAAAAAAAAAGGGGATTTTATAAAATATTACTTAAAGCTGTCTTATTATATAAAGTAAGAGTAATAAGTTGCCTGTGTGTACAGTGATCAGATTGGAGTCTGGGAACAGGCAATCCCTGTTGAAAACACCTGCTCTGTTCTCCTTGAGTGTGAAAAGAGATCTGTATGGATGTATCGCCCCTTGCATGGTGGGAAGCAGCAGGTGTCTCTCTGCTAAAGAAACAGAACCATCTCTAAAGTCTGCTTTTGTACTTTCTTGCTTGTGGCAGTGTTGCTCGTCTCAAGTTTCCAGTGTCCAGAGTTACTAATGCCATTTCAGGAATACACTGGGAAGTCCTGGCCTGGGTGTAAATGAACAGGGAAGGAGTTGAAAGTCACGGGCTGGCTTTCAAGGAGTGAAGTCCTTCAGGGCCTGTGGTTTTTGTGAATGGCATTAAAGGAGAAGGATGGGAGGGCTGTGATTTCAGAATGAAGTCAGAGATGAAGTGGAGCATGGCAGTGGCCTTGACCTACTTATGCTGAGATGTGAGAGGGAAGCCTAAGAACAACAGAGGGCCTGGCCTGCCTTCCCAGGCAGTGCTGGGAACTGAGTGCAGGATGAGCTGTGTCCTGCTCTTCCAGGAGGACTGAGGGAACAGCAGAGGGAGTTCCAGACAGATCCTTGTATGCTTGTGTTTTGTTTTGCTTTCAGTGCAGACCAGATGCTTTTGACAGGAAATTTAGTGCAGAACTTGTGGGTTTCCTTTCCTAAGTATCTTCAGTATTATGTGTCACTCCCTAAATAATTCTACACATTTTATTGTCATCCTACAGCAGCGTGTCTAAAATAGGTTTCACGCTACTGATGGGAAATGGCAAACTTGATTATTTTTTCACACAGATTTCTAAAGGAGATCTGTAGGTTTGGAGTTCACAGAACTTGTCTGATCTGAGGCATTGGTAGTGCCTTTCCCTGTACGAGGAAAATTCATTCTCACAGTCTATATGGGGTTTTTTTGGCTTTGGAAACCACCACAGTGAAGTGTTAAACAACTTACTGGAAAAGAAAACGATGATAATCTTACGTAAGAATGTTTGCTGGCTGTTTTAGTGATTGTTTTCTTAGTGTGTAGGAAACTGGGGGGAAAACCAGTTTGTTTTGAACTGTGTGAGCAGCTTAAGCAGTTAAGCTGTTTTTAATTAAATTCAATGTAAAGAACACATGAAAAAATAATTGTTGCTTTTTGTAGCTTAAATAATTTATGGGTCACCCCCTCTTCCAAAAGTGTGCTGGGTATTTTTAGCCTTAAAAAAACCTACTACATCAGTAGAATATTTTGAATTAGTGCTTGTTCATCTTCTTGTTACTTGGTGAGAAGGCTGACAGGTAGAAATGGGGCTTAGGCAGCCCCCGTGCCCTCTGTGAACCAGCATGGATGGGGCAGTGGGATTGCAGTCAGGCTGCAGGGACATGCGGCTCTTGGATTGCAGTTCACAAACAGGTTTCTGGCTGTCACTGTCCCATACTTGACAACCTTATGTGATGTGCACAGAAATCTCTTTGAGTTACGAGTGCATGGGTACCTTTGCCAATATCCAGAGCATTCCATGTCAGCTCTCCTCCTGCAGACCTAATCCAGGAACTTTTCCCTCTGTAACAGCTCAGTCACTGCATCCACAGCCAGTTTTGGTCAATAGCTGTGTTCACTTCATTGTGAGCATGAAAACTGGGCATTAATCAGTGCCATCAAAACCTGAAGACTGCAGACACTTTAAGCACTGCTGCCTCTCTCAGATCCTTGAAATCATCATTGCCTTCAATTTCCTGGGAGTAGCCATAGGACTCATCCAAGGAATAACTAAACCAGTGATACCAAGGAATACCTAAATCAGTTGACACTGAGCATTGTTGCAAGCTGCATTTGCTTTGTGCCAAGCCAGGAACTCCTGCGAGTCAGGTCAACGTCTTCACATGAAAACATCAGTTTTGGGGAGCCCTGGAGAGGAACTGCTGTGCCAGGAGCAGCTGGGAGCTAGGGGAAGCACCCGAGCACCTTGACTGAATCTCACACAGAGCTTTGCTCCTGGCCCAGATCATGTCTTCTGGCAAATGGCACTCAGGTGTTTCATTACATGGTGACATAGTGCAGTAAAAGCAAAGTAAAATAAGTTGAAGTGCTCTCTTTAAATTTTTATGGAGATTTGAATTCCTCAGCTGAGAAAAAGTAAATGATTGTGCATATACAGTTTGCTCTGATGCAGCGAAGAGGGTTTTATTTCCTTGACTTTGAGAAAAAGAAGTCTTATAAATTATTTTAATTCTGCACATTTGTGTACTTGTATTTTAGCCGTCTTAAAAAATTCAGCAATGTGATCATACATGTGTCCTGAAAATGGTGTCTAGTGATGCTATAATAGTATATATGTACAGTATTGCCAACACCATTATAAATGAGGAAAGACTAGGCAGGAAAATAATAAAATCAATCTGACTTAATTTTAAATAATGTGTTCTTATTCCTGACTTGTCAAAATAAATGTGATAGAAATACGGAGTAATAAGAAATACAGTGTATTTTCCAATAATTCTTCGTACCTCTGTAAAAATAAGCCTTTCTATTTCAGTTTAAGAGGCTTAGTTCCCAGAGAAATATTTTCATATTTTCGAGGTTTAAGTTCTGAAATGTTATGTTCATCTTTGCTGAGTTTCTTCTGAGGATTACTTACGGTTTCAGTATAAACCTTACACCAAGTTGGTGTGTTATATCTGTGGCTGGTGTTACTTTAATTGGTAATCCTGTGTGTGCTAAAGCTGAATTAACTCTTACTTACTCTGAAATATTGTGTAATGTACCAAACGTGATGTACTCTTGAGTTTGTATTTTAGCAGAAGGAATAGTCCTAAAACAGAGATTTTAAGTGTTTTCACATGCATTTTTCAGGCAAAAGCTGCAAATATATCGAGGTGATATCAAGGTGTTCCTGATATCACATGCTTATGTTTATGGACCTTTCCAAGCAATTTAATATCATTTTATTCAAGTGTATTAATCTAATACCACTAATAAATACAATGTATTTTTTATGTTTTATAGGCAAACCAGCAAAATATTATTAGCGGCTTAGGGTTACTTAAGGATGCTATTAAAATGGTTGGGGTAAATGCTATTCAAACAATACCTTTTTAATAACTATTATCTGTTCTTATATATGCCACTGGTAGTCTTGGATTATTCTGTGTGTTTGTATTTCTGGAAACTTGTATGTAAGATTCTTGATCGAAAATGTTAGCACACTGCAGGAAGAAAAGCATTTTGGACTGAACATCTCAATGTTCACGTCCTTTATCACTGAAGTGACCTTCTAGATAAGCTATAAATTAAGGGGTATTCAGTTGTCTTTTTTTTTTATTTTTTAAATTTAATAATGAAAATAATAAACCAGAGTTTTCTAAAAGCTGATAAGAACGGTGCTGGAGCGTGCTGCTAAATTTCCATTGGCGGTTTGAAATGTGTGACCCAGTTTGCAGTGGCTGTGCCCAGCTGTGCATCGGGGCGTGGGGCCGGCCTTTGTGTGGTGTCCTTCAGGAATGGAACCGAGCAGCTGGAGCCGGCCCCAGCCTCAGGGCCTGGCCTTTTCATCTCCTTCCCTGGCTAAAACCATTAAAAACACAGTAGCAAAGCAACCCCAGGCATCGATTCTTCAGATTCCTTGCCCCTTGCCAATCAGGATAAGGTCCTGGGAACAATAGAAGGGCTCCCTGCATGGGGTCCTTGGTGAGATGTCACTGGAGCTGTGCTTCCAGTTTGCTGCGCATCCCCACTTCAGCCAATTCAGGTGGTGCAGTGCAGTGCCTTACCCTGCTGTTTGCCGAGGGCATGGACCTGAGCCAGCCACCTCCGATAAAGCAGCAGGGATGTTGGTAGGTGTGCTGGGAGCTGTTCAGTCCTGTCATAGCTTGTATTTTGATGATGGAAGTGAGGGAGAAATTGTTTCTTCGCAAGTGTGCCCTTGGTAAGAGAGGTTCTGTGACTGGAGCGACCTCCTTATCCGGATGCAGCATTATCTCAGCGCTGCTGCTGCAGCTGATGGGGCACTTGCCCGGTGTGTTTGGAGTGTCTGTGTGTCTGTGGCAGCCAGCAGGCAGGTCGGGGTCCCTCCTGTCACACAGCAGTTCCCAGCATGAGGCAGCAGGGTTGGTACTCACAGAATCATCTGGTGTGGCAGAGTCTTGTGAAAGGATCTATATAAACTCCAGGCGTTTGGCTCCTCGTGAGCTTCCAGCACAGCAGACAGATACTCCTAAGCGTCACCCACCAGTCTGAAATGAAATGGTAACAGAATTCTCATCCCTTTATGTCCTGAGAAAGAAGAATTCCATTGTGCCCTCTGCTTCCAAAGGCACCCTGTATTCCTGGGCTGTGTTGAGCCCGGACAGACGTTCAAGGTGTTGTCACAGAGTGTCACAGTCTGATTTTTGTGGGATGCCGAGACTTTGGATTGCCTTTTCCCCTCTGAAACACTCGGAATCCATCAATTCTCAGTGTGTGTTTGTCACTACCACCTCCTTGTAGGATTTTGAAGAAGCCAGGATGCCCAGGATATGTGTGTTAGGGTACATGCTTCCTTGTGTTTCCTCTTTTACCATCTAGGAGGAATGTGCTGGCACATACTTTTGTGGATTCCAGAAGACACACGAGTTGCCTCTGCAGTTTTGAAGCTAAGGGTCCTCTTTACTGATTTAATTAATGTAAATGAATAAATATATAAAGCTGATCTAGTAATCTTTAACTTATGGATGCTGTAAAACCTTCTCTTGTAGTTATTTTTTCTGGGCAATGTTATTTATATATCCAAATATTTATATATATAAGGTTACTGGAATGCCTGTATATATTCTAAATATTTGCATTATTTAATGTAATCGAGATATTATCTTCACACTTTCATAACTTAAAAAATATACTTATTTAAATGATTGAAATATTTTGCACAAGGAGTATATAAAAGGCAGGTAGTTCAAGTAAATAAGTTGCCTATTTCTCTGTTTCTTTCCTTTTTCATGCCTTAATTTTATTTGTGTAGTTTAGAAGTGACTGAGCATCTTCATTAAGTGTTTTTGGATACATTTGTGTCAGATACTTGAACTTCAGTAATTATATATGAAGCCTGGCTTAATCAGGACTTGGTGACCAATTAGTGCAGTCCCACTAAAGTTTAAGCTCCTTTTCTCATTATACACTCAGTACTGGCACTGTGTGTAAAGGATCAACTAAGTGCCCCTGATGTGCTGTTAATGAGATTTGTCAGGGCTCCCAGTTGCACTGTCTGCCAAACACAAGTGTTGTCACTTACTGTATCAGTAATGAATTGACTTAAGGGCTTCTGCAGATATTTAGAGGGCCTTAGTTTGGAATATTTAAATCTGTTGCTACTCTAATTGTAGGTGCACTGCAGCTCTGCTCCCTGTGCTGCAGGAACCTCCAGGAACAGGAGAGAATGGCTTGCCTGGGTTTTTGAAAATCAGGCTGCAGTTGGGCATTGCACTGATTTTAAATCCTTGTATATGGTCTTGTGAGTTCTGCAAAATCAATACCACTACGGGGTTTGTTTTCAGTCCAGTTCAGAAGTAAATACACTTTCTTATATTGACAAATAAAATTGGTGTCCAAAGCAAAAAACATCTTCAATCTCACTCCAAAAACAGGAAAGGAAGCTTCAATTGAAAGCAATTCCATTGAATTATTTCTGTCATCAATAATACCTTTTTCATTTTTTTCCCTGACACTTTTATATCTCTTATAAATAACTTAATCTTGAAGTTAACCTTTGTTTCCTAACAGTTATGTGAGTTATTTATTCTCAAAGTCTGTTTTCTGAGACTTACGTTCCATTAAAAATTTTTGCAAACCCTTATTTTCTGAAGACTCAGACTAAAATGGTGGTGACAGGGAAATTGTTTTAAATTGAAAGAGAGTAGGTTTAAATTAAGTGTTAGGAAGAAATTCTCCCCTGTGAGAGTGGGGAGGCCCTGGCACAGGGTGCCCAGAGAAGCTGTAGCTGCCCCTGGATCCCTGGAAGTGTCCAAGGCCAGGTTGGATGGGGCTTGGAACAACTTGGGATAGTGGAAGGTGTCCCTGCCCATGGCAGAGTGTGGAACAAGTCCTTTAAATACTGCAAAATAATGTGATTTTTGTGCAATACCACATGATCCATTAGGTGTTGTGCAACCAGATCTCTTGCTTAAGAAGTCCTCAAATGATAGGAATTTAAATGGACTATTTTGTGACTGCTATGCAGCAAAAAAAGTTATGGAAATGCTTATTTTTAAACACTAATTGTCTGGAACCATTTATAAAGTTGAGCAAAAGCTGTATTAGTCTTCTGAATGCCTGTAGTGTTTTGACTTACTAAATGGTCAGATTCAGGAGAATGGTGCAGCTTTAAAGTAGCTTTGGCAGAAATTTACTGCTGGTTTGGAAGACAGCAAACTCGAATGAACACTTGGTATATCCTATATAATCTAAATAAGGCTGTATAAACCAATTCCTCTGGGTGGGCCTGTAACACAAACAAACCCATATCTGAACAATGAACAGGCTGAAGTGAACATTGCAGAGGACCAATCTGCTGATACAAACAATTACACAGCAGATTCATCTTAAAATGCATCACCATTTGTGAACTCTGTTGGCGACTGAGAAAGCAAAACTCTGAATTATGGCTCCAGTCTATTGGTGAGAGGACAGAAGTGTAATGCTCACTGCTTCTCCCTTCTGTTTCCTTCCAATGGCTTGTTCTCTTCTCCTGCATAATCACTCTAACCAAACTCTGTCCTGAGCTCAGCAACATTTATTTTTAAACCTGTCTAGAACGGGAGGAGCTGCAGTTGGAGCAGTGATGTTTGGTGGGACAAACTGGGTACAGTTGGATTAGTAAAGTGCATTAAGAAGCCACTGATTGTTTTTCCTGGATGCTGTCTCTGAGTTGTTGCAAGAAGTACTGACTGGTGACAGGGCTTTTACTTTTCCTCTTTGAGAAATCTCACAGGGTTAAAAATAGCTTTTTCATTGAAAAGAGTGGGGCAGGAAGGGGAGAAAGGGGGAGGTTCTGGGAACGGATGTGTGAACCCTTGCTGCCATACCTCCCTCAAACTGGGATTTTGGGGTGAATTGTTGAAGAATTTTGCCCTTTGAAGGGCAAATCCTCAGGAAAAAGCCACTTCTCCTGCTTGGGGAGACTTTGTTCTTTCAGTGTGAACTCTGCAGAGGTTACATGTGGTCTGAGCTGGAGGCAGGGTGAGGAGCACGTGTGGAGCATGTCCTTTCTCAGTCCCAAATGCTGGGCAGCTCCCAAGTCCTCTCACTTGGGCAGAGAAGTGACTTTTTATGTTCCGAGTGTCTGTACTTTGGAAGTTGAGAATTCCTGGACAAGTGACTGGATAACATTTTGGAAACAAGAATTGGATTCTCCAGCAGTGTGTGGGTCTGGGCTGTCTGGATTCCCTCAAGGTAGGATACACCCACTTGTCTGGACCCACAAGTGGGCAGCCCTCTGCTTCACAGTCACGGCACACAGTGTATTTATGTCCAGTCTTCTTTCTGAAAAATCAATAAGCATAAAACGTTGTTGTAATAAATCAGACTGCATTTAGTCTCTCAACTCTTCTACCCTGTTAATAAAGGTAAGAGTGGGTAATTCCTAAGGAGCAGTCTTTTTTCCAGGTGCCCAGCAAAATGCTCTTCCAGCATTGCCAAACTAATCTTTGCCCATACTGTGCTTGATGCTGCCACCTACTGCTCTCAGGTCTGGTGGTGCAGCAGGGATCAAACCGTGGCTTTTCCCTGGGGCAGCACGTGTGGTCCTTTGCTGTAATGACACGTCTGCAGATTTGCTGTTACAAGGCTTGGATGTGGGTACTGTTCTTCAGGATGGGGAGCACTACTTCTGGAGTAGCTTATGTGAGTTACAGAGAGTTTGCATTACACGGGGAAAGGGTTCTAAATCCTGACTCTGTGTGTGCAGAGCTGCCTCAGTGAGTGTTTTGGTCAGGGCTCACCTGCCCAGGGAATTGAAGGTGAAGTATCCTGTGATCCCAGGCCATGCCTGTGGCAGTGCCTTTAAATCCTTGGTGATCTGTAAGGAAAAACCCAACAGTAATTCCTCATGCATCATGGGATTTAGCAATGCCTGCGTGAAACTCACTGGGTGAGACTTGCAAGATATTTTCTTCCTGCAGTAGTAGGCTTCCCCCTTTTCCTTGACCCTTTCTTCTTGCCTTGTTGTTCAATTTTATCTGGTTTTCTGAGGACCAGTCCAGATTTGGACTGAAAACCAGTTTTCTTACTGTGCATTGTGCAATGATGGCCACCTTTAAGTGCAGCAATGCACCGCTAGACACGAATATTTGGGAAAGTTGAAACTTGCGTGGAGGGCTGTTGCCTTCCCCTGACTTCTGTCAGTCTGAGTGTAATGGTGACAATTTTTGGAGTTTCCTCCCTGGAGGAGTGGGAGGGGGAAGGCATTCTGAGAGAAGTGGGAGCTGTGGGTGCCTGAGTGAAGGATCCAAAGGCTTCCAAAATATGGTGCCACGATCGAAGATGTGACATGGCAGAGTGAGAGACTAATACTGATGGCCCGGGTGTCTGCAGGCACGGCAGGACTGTGGGGAGAAGAATTTTGAAGGACAAGGTGGGAGCACAGGGATAGATTGAATTTCCCACCAGGCAAGGGGATTTTCTGTCTCCTGAGGAAAGCAAAATGCAAAAATTACTTTGAGGGATCTCATCTCTTTAATCTCTTCATGTTGCCAGCTGTTAAAGACACGGGGAACTGCAAGTGTTTTTTGGATGATGATGTCAGTACATCTAATTATATAATTTCCATCTGCTGACTGGAAAGCTGATGGAGAAGAGCTGAAGGAAGAACATGAAAATATCTTCCTTTTTTTTTTCCTTGTTGAAGGATCCAACAGTCTAAAATATGGAACTGGATGTCTAATGTACAGAATTCTCTCTTTACTAGTTTTCAGATTATGTAGAAACGCGTATGTGTGCACACAGTGTTGCTGAAACCGCGTTTAGATCTGACATTTTGGAGAGCAGTTCTCTAGGACAGACACATACAGGGAAATTATTTACTGCCCTGCCCAATTCCTAGAAAAAGATTTAATTTAGAAAGGAGTGGAAATGTTGCCTGAAGAGTATCAGATTCTGCCTAGTTTGGCCCCAGCCATGAGACAGATGTAGCATTTGGCCAAGTCAGATAAAAATCAGTGTAATACAGTTACTCTGGGCATTTCAGGAAGCTGCCTACGATTATGTGCTTCTAATTTCTTGAAAAGGGATATACCCAGATTCTAAATAATCCCTTACCATGAAAAATGTCTCCAGCAGTGGTCAGAAGTGGGACAGCTCAGGGAAGAGTCTTCAGATCATGTCAAGAATTCAGTTATTTTTCTGTACACTTGGTCAGGTTCCTGCTGGGTTTGACAATACAACTCGACATATTTTTATGTTTAACAATTGTCGATGATTTTTTTTCTTTTGTGCATTTAATTGAGTTTGAGCCCACACAGAATTGTAGCCTGCATAAATACTTGTTGGTAATTAATACCATAACTCATCTATGCAATGGGTAGAAAAAAGGTCGGGATTTTTGGTTTAACTTTTTCATTCATTAATGTACTTTAGGGCTCCTACTTCCTGGGTGAAGGAGAGAATGTAACTCTATATCCTTTTTTGTCTCAAGCCTTTTGATTTTAGAACACATCTGCTCTCTCTCTCTTCAGTTCATCTCATTCACAATGAAAACTCCTTATGTTCTTTGTATGGAATTGTTATTATTATTGCCTCTTGTTCCTTTTCTTTAGGTTTATTTCTATTAAATTTAATTTTGGGGTTTTTTAGTGGAGTTTTTTTTTCCCTGTTGTTTTTTTTTTTTTCTTTCCACTCATTCAGTCTCTGACTTCTCTGAAGTTGTACTACAGTTCTTTGCCTTGAATTCTAGTTTTCATATTTTTCCAGTATCATAATCAGAGCAGAATTTGTTTCTGTGCTGTTTGCCTTCTTTTAATTCTCATTATTTAGCCTTAATAATTCTGACATTTCTTTTAAATGCAAAGTTAAGTCAAGGACTGTGTCTCAATGCTGGAAGAAATCAAAGAGGGCTAAGTGATCTCAGGAGAGGCACTTAAGTAGCTGTAGTGTTTGTGTAAGTGAGAGAATTAAAAGAACTAATTAAAGTAAGCTGGAGCACTTTATGAACTGCCCACACAGACCTGTTTAATACAGTTCAGTCCAAACTTGTAGCACTTGTATTGATGGTAAAAATTACAGAGAAAAAAAAAATCTCACTGATGGAAGTTAGCACAGAGACAGCTGTTCTAAATGAAGGAATTAAGTAATGTAAACCAGTTGACTGAGAAATTCTACTGGCCACTGACTTTGCTGTCCATTCCCCACCCTGTGCATCACATGTTCATTTTATTTACAGGAGCTAACACTGTCAGCAACACCAAATCTCTCTTATTCTGTTGTAGTGGCTGTTCTTTGTAATAAAGGGTGCAGTGTAGCAGGATTTGCTGTTGTACTTCATTATTCTTAAGGCCACTTTTCCACAAATCCATGATTGTTCCCATTTGTGTCACGCACACACACATACACACTGATAATTTCTACTGCATTTCCATTTCCCTTTATGTAGCATTTACGATCTTTGAAGATTCATTTTGGATGTAAATTACCAGTTCAAGAGTATAAAAAGAGAAATCTATTTAATGTTCCAATTTTGAATGACAGTTTTGCATGAGTGGAGATGATTTACTTCGAGTTAAAAAATAAACCAGTCAATCCTTTTACAATACACTGTCACAATAGAGATCTTGAAATAAGAGTGTAAGTTTGGTGGGGTTTTGTTTTGCTCAAGTTGCAAACTGCAAACCACTGTTTTGAGACTGGACTGACTTTGGTTTATTGCATGTTTTCCTGGAAATTCTTTTGATTATATATTTATATTTAAGGGCATCTTCATGTACTGCAGCTTTGTCACTTGTGTGGTATGACAGAAAAATCGAAGTCTCCTGGAGAACAGATGGACCAATAAAGTCTCCACCAAACCTCCATATTTATTTTAGAGTCTATTTCTGGTGCAGTGCAATCAACAGCAACAAAGAACTAAAAATAGCAGTGCTCTATTTTAGGCTGTCCTGATGCCTCTCTGCTCTTCTGGCACTGTGCTTTGTGTCACTGACGCGCTCGTGTCACCTGTCTGCTGCTTGGAGGTGGATTTTTGTAATTTGCTCTCTGTTTTTGTTCTGAGCTGCTCTAATAAAGCTGAGCACACAATTTCCTTGCTGTAAAACTCCAGAGATTAAACAAGGAAGAGTTGACTTCCACCACCTCTGGAGCCAGGGGATGTTGTTCTGTCCTCACCATGCCGGGTTACAAGAGCTTTGGGGATACACTTGGTTCACACTTCAAAAGTTTCTGAGATCTTTTGAGAAGGTTCAGCAATATTTTTTAAATGAAAACACTGATTATTTGAAGAAATAGTTTGGACCAAAGTCTTTTAAAAATAACGATATTTTCTGTAAGTGTTAATAAACAATGAAAATCACAACTGAAGTCAAGTATTTACTTACACAGCTGGCAATGCTGCAGTAATTTCACCTGTCTTTACTCTTTGCAGATGCATCCTGCACTGGAATTCCACTGCTTTGTTTGAAAAAGTAGTCAGCTGGCTTTATTGATGTGATTTTACTGTTAAGCTTTTAAATATTACTACTTTTTCTAAAAGTCTCTATAAAAGCCGGTCAAGTGAATTTTTCCATACTGTGTTGGTAGCACGTTTAAACCAAATAAATAGTTGAAAGCAGTTTATAGTAAAAAGCACACTGGAAATGTAAACGTGTATTAAGCAAGACAAAGATACGGTTAGTTACACACACAAACCAACCAGGAGATCACAGAGAGGCAGCCCTATTTATTAAACAGTCAGATGGCACTGCAAAATAATATCAGTGTCATTCTGCCAAAAGCAGCAGATTGCCACCTGGGCTGGGTGAAAGAGTCATCCCTGTGCTACTGTTCCAAAATTTGTAAGAGATTTTTATGTTGTAGTTAAAAATCTTGGGTTTGGAAGCAGTTAAGAGCATCTCTGTGATTTAATGTGCAGGTAGCTGCTTGTAGGATTTGCTGGCACCATTAGGCAGCTACTTCATGTTTCTGTCGGGGAAATTGGGCATTATTTGTGTCTTCAAGATCCTGCTTTTAAAATCTAGCTCTGAAGTTGGTTTGTGATGTAAGTCCTGTGTTCAGTGAGTAAAGGGTATTAAATCCAACTGAGGATTTGTGAGATTTAGTATTTTAAATGCCTGAGTGGGCTTTTTTGACCAGTACTTCCAACTTTTTTTGGAAGTTCAATATGAAAGCTTTAATTTTGTCACTCCTGTTTACTTTTCCTTTGTAGCTTCTCAAGTAATTCCTGTCAAATGAGTGAAGCTTATCCACCTGTTTCTGAGAGTGGCAATAGATATTTGTTGAAATGTTTCATCATGGATAGAATTATTTAACTCTGCATTCATGGGGCTGTTTGTGTGTATGTGCACATAATCCCAAGCACAATTTTTATGCACACAGTTTCTGTCAGCATGTTAGAGAATATGGTTTGTGGGCAAAACCCCTGAGCTGACACACTGCTCTTCCTGGCTTTCTTGTTTTGAAACAATTCTGGAGCATCTGTCATTGTTTCACACAATTTCCTGTAAAGCTGCCTGTGGCAGTTGCACTCATTCTTTATTACCCAAGGGCTTTGCAAGCTATAAAATAATATATCTGACTACCTAATAGCCTAATATTCAGCCTTCCCAGGAGAAGGGGGAGTGGAAAGCTGGTTTTACTTTCTTTTTTGCTGACCATGCAAACCTGACCCTCGATGAGGTGCTTTTATCCGGGTTGTCAGTGAAGCCAAAGGGTTTCCCGTGAGAATGGCTTTTCTAGCCAGGAGATGGCCCCTTCCACGCTCCAAAGAATGGCTCTGATCAAATGAGATTCAAGTTCTGCCTTAATACGAATGGCATATCTGCATGTGGTTACCTTTTTAACAGCCCCTTGGTTTTTTGCTTTGTTTATTAGTTTCGAGGCCCTTTATACTGAAATAAACTGTAAAAGCAGTCAAAAAATGTGATGCCTAGGGATGCTGGACTGTGCCTGTAGATCCTTGCTGCATATGCATACACATTACATCATCTGTGCATAGCTATAGATAGATATGTGTTGCTGGTCTTGTTTTCAACTAGATTTTTTTTGTTAAGGAGAATAATTTCCAGATATTTTTAGTTGAAAACTGAAATGCTTATACAGAGCTGCTTTTCTGTTTTGTAGTTGAATAAATGAATATATTTTCTGTAGAATTTTTTCTATGAAACCCGAAATAACAGCAATTAGAATTAATTTAAATTTCCTAAGCCTAATGGAACCACTTTAAGATCAATATGCGGTGAACACTTCACTCTTAGTTCATTTTGCATGACAACAGTTCCATTGGGGTTACTTATAAAACCTTATTTAGGTATGTTTGAAAAATTAAATTTTGCTTGTGTGGATTGGGGCTGGAAAACCCCAACCACAGACCTACTGTACCAGTATACCCTAAAACTTGGTATTTTCAACTACAAACAAACTCCAAACACAACAGAAGGCTTGTCCTAAAATATTAATAATCCTAGAGCAAAGGAATACTTAACCACTGTTTAGGTTTTTTTGTCTTTCAAGTGAGTTTCTTGGAAATACAAAAACGTTGCTGTAGGTTTGAGGGAAACCTTGTGAGTAATGAGAAGCGAAGTGAACTGGTGAGAGCAGTGCTCAGGAGCCAGGGTTTGGGGGTGAACTCCTCCCAGGGAGCAGCACCAACACCCAGCAGTGCAGGGAGTTGTGGCCTGGGGGAAGGCGGGAGCTGGGAACTGCAGTTGGAGTGGCTCAGCTGCACCATCAGGTACGGAGGGAGGATTGTGTGTGATGCCTGCTGGTTTAATGGTGCTCTGCCTCCTTCCCTGCGGTTGGATTCCTTCAAGTTCTTATTTAAAAAACACTTGAGCTGCACATAATTTCAGACTGTCGCATTCCAGCGAAGCCGCTGGAACCACATGATTGTTTAAGGCTATGTCCTGCCTTCCCTGTCTGGCTGAATTAGGGTACAGTCTTCATTTGTACATTCCAAACTCATGAGCAGCTTCAAAGAGATTCTTTTCCTGGCCCGCTCTGCTGCCAGGGATCCTCCAGCTTTCTGATCTGAATGTGGAACCATGGCTCTGTTTAAAATTGGGCAACTTTTGGCCTGCATCCTCAGGGAGGATGTTAGCTATGTCTGGGATAGAGGATTGTGTGATGGGAGGGCTTAACCAGCGTCTAAGCTGCCCAATTCACTGCTGGACTTTCCACTAGCAAAGCACTTCAGCAATCCTGAACGGGTATTAATAAAACCCCTCCTGCTGTACCAACACATTTAGAAACAGGAACTGTGTATTCCTGTCCTTATGTCTTGTGCTAAATGCCTATATTCACATGTTCTGGGGATTAATTTATCTGATACCAGCCATGAACCTCTGCAAACTTGAGACTTCCCACCATGGCGTGAGGTTCCAAAGTACACGGTGTGTTTGGCTGGGTTTCCTTACAGGACGAAGGGTGTTTGCTGCTTCCTCCCTACTCCCCTGGTGACATTTAGATTTTGTCCTGGTGATTATTTGAGATTGCTGAGAGATGGCTGTGTATGTAGCTCTGGATGTGTATTTAGAAATGCCATGGTCTACTCACGGTTGTGTCATTTCTTTTTTCTAATTGATTCCATGGGATTACTTTGCTGGCAGAGTGCACACAATAGAGCTTGCATTTCGAGGAGCACTTCAAATACTTAGTTTTACTTTTAGGAGCTTAATTTTGTGTGTCAATTTTATGGCCAGGGAACATAGCTTTCAGTCAATATTTAGATTTTTCTTGTCTGCTACTTGCTCTGACCTAGTCTTCTTCACAGTAGCGTCTAAAGAATCTTAACAGGTTTTATTAAAATTTTGTCTTTCAACAAGAGCATTAGGAAAACATTCACGAATGGTTGAAAAATGTGAGCTGAGCTGTTCCACCCAGGCCGTTTTAATATTGGAAGAGTGTTTGTTGTTGAAAGTAAGAAAGGAACTACCTAGTCTGATTCTTTTCCAAAAAAATAAATTATCCCAGTGCAGAGTTCTTATTTAATATCTGCCTCTCCACAGTCAGGTGTACTGAAGTGTTGTGTGGAGCAGTGACACAGGATTGGCCTCCAGGCAGTCACAGAAACCTCCCCTGAGGAAAACACAGGCACGGTTCTGTTCCAGTGCAGGGAACAGACGCTTTCTCCAGGAGTGGGCTGGGCTTTGCACACACCCGCGTGCCTGGAGGCAGGAATGGTGCATCTTGCAGGACATCTTGGGTTGCAGGAATTAATGAAGTTTATATTCTCCCATCAAGTGCTGTCAGTGAAGCAGCCGAGCCCTAGGAAGTGGTTGAATTCAACTTTTTTTTAAATGTATGTCTGGTTTTACTCAAAATTTTCCATTATTCTGCTGAGAATCTACTTTAAATATTGAGATTTAAGGTGGGCTCTAATAAAGGAATTATTCATTTCTGAGTTTTACCTTTTTTTTTACTGCAGGTTTCTAAAAGAAAATGAACAACCTTGCCCTGAAGTACAGGGTGAGAATAACATGAGGGACAGTTCTATTTTTTTTTTCTGGTTATGCTTTAATGTTGTTATACTTAATTCCATGTGGGAAGGGATGTCACTTGTTTGTGTGTTACAGACGGAGAATACAAAGGTGTAGCGCAGGGTTGGCTTACACAGGCCAGCAGAATGAAACATAAACCTCTTCTTCATCCTGCCCTCTGGAAGGGAAGGGTCAAATCCTTTAGTGTTTAATCCAGGGAAGTGCTACTGCAGAGTGGGAGCTTTTCCTGGGAGTCTAGAACTCACACCCAGGTTTCTATCTGCCTCCATGCTGCCAAATTTGGCTGCTTCACTTGCAGTCTGTGCTTCTGGAAAGAAAGAAATCAGAGAAAAATCTGTTTCTTCAAGTGACCTAAATAATTTTCCTGCTTCCTCTGCTGGGCTCTGTGTTACTCCGTTGCCTGCAACATTAATAGGATCAGATAATATCGGAGACTTGCGGGTGTTTTTTCATAATTATCTGTTTAACCTTGTGATTGAGGGTAATGCATCTCCTCCATCTGTTACTAATTCAGCTGAAGTAAAACTAGTTTGTCTGTTTGGAGGCTGTTGGAGCAAATGCTGATGGATAATTGTGAGGAGCCATTAATAATGTCATTAACTGACTTGCTACCATCTTTAAAGATGGAAATGGTTATTGATGCAGGCCAGTCTGAATTCTAGATCAAAAAATCTCAAAGCTGTGCTGATTGTGGTAGATGTTTTGCAATCATTGTGTGAAGGAATTTTGTAGGTGCTGTTTCAACTTCCATATTCTAAACCTCGTCACCACACTTCACACTAATGAGCAGGCTGGGGAAAGAAGCCAAGAAATTAATGGACCATAGAAACTAAATTACCCTTTCAACCCTGAAGGAAGTCTTCCCTCATGCTCAGTTCATGAATTGATCCCAGCACAAGGAAAACAGAACCTGCTAAAGCCATTTGCTGGCAGTGTCTTACCTTGGTATTAAATCTATGTAGTTTTATACAAAAACATACTGTGTCGTCTTTCTAGATAATTTTCCTAGATTTGGATTTAATTTAGACTTCCACGTGTGATAAAATTTGGCATGTATCTAAAATGATTTCCCCCCCTTCCTGCTCCTCTGAATTCCCATGGCTGCTGGAAAATTGAAATCCTTTCCGCTTTATGGAGAGAGGTTTAGAAATGGAAATTTCAGGGCTAGCTTAGATTGCTATTGCACTACTTATCATCAGCCTTTATGTTACAGAAGGAAAGATTGTGAGGAAAAACACAGTTAACTGCAAAGTTCTCATGAGACACATGTTTTTAGGTACTTTGAGAATCTTGGTATTGTTTGATTAAGAAAAAATGAAGCTGTATGGAATCCAGTTTTCTCATTTGGCTGTCCCTATCCTTGCAGCTCACCTGTACTCTGTGATGTATCTATATTTTTACAGACAAGGTGTTTAAAACTCTTAAGACAGACGTCTTGTTTTCAGCAGCGCTTTACCCTTCCCAACTCAGATGGTGACTGTAGTGACCCAACAAGCAGGACTGCTGAAAAATCTCTCTCTACTTAGAGTTTATGAAGAAGTGAAATCCACCAAACCTGTCTGATGCTGGTGTAGCTTAAATTTGCACAAAATACTGTATTCTAACAGTTAAAAGCAGGTCTTGAGAAGCTGTACTAACAGAGGAAGGGAACTCTTGGGTTATACAGATTCATTTCCAGTGGAGCTTTTGCCAGCATCATTGTGTCTGTGAGGAGAAGATGGGTTGGAGCTCTGCTTCTCACACCAAATGTTCTCAAGGGTTGACTGTGCTTTGTTAGGATTTTTACACCTGAGAAGCCTCTCAAAGTGTTCCATGTTCATCTCAGCTTTAGCTGGATCACTGTATTTGTTCTCTTGATGTTTTGGTGGAGCTTTTTTCCCCAAGAAGAAATCAGTGACATTGAGTCAGAAGTGACAAGAAGTCTGGAATGAGAGGAGCTGCTTGTGAATCTCTTAAGTCACTCTGGATATTATTAGGAGTCCCAGAAAGAACAGCTTCCCTGGAAGCTTGGGGCAGGACTGGTTGTGTGATTGAAATAAGAATATCATGTTCCATCACTGTGTACTCAAACTTCCTTGGAGAAGGATCCATGGCACATTTAGCTGACAACCTCCAGCCATTACAGAACTTACGCCCCGGTCCTGCTGGGGTAAAACAACAGCAGACTGCTGCTGGGTTTTGGATGCAGATCACCCTTTGAAGCTGACTGTGTGACAAAAGTAATCCTTGCATATGAACACGTCATGTTATTTTCACAAACACATAATTTTATTTCTACCGTGGAGCTGTGTCTTCCTCCAGCAGATACCTGTTGAAAGTTCCATTTATGTGAAATACAGAAGTGTAGCTTTTTGTGTGATGTTAGCAATTTCTGTGTGATTCAGACACACTGACAAACAAATTGTCTCACTGCTGATACTTGCTGCAAATTGCTGGCTGGCTGAATAGAAAATGTTCACAGCTTCTGTCACTTAGAGATTATTGGCCAGTGTGACAAAACCTCTCACTTGATGGGTTTTAATGTTAACAAATGATAACTTTACACTTAATTTTTCCATAAAGGACTGTGTTCTTTGGTACTCTCAGGGAATTTTTTTTTCCTCTGAAAGCCTGTCTTAAAAATGTCTTAACTAGCAGTGTGTGAAAGAGGGAAGATGTAGTTCACAGAATGCATAAGAAATGTAGGTACTTGGATCTTTAGGCCACCGGAGTATCAAGAGGGTGTGAAAGCCTTCTTGCCTCTGGTTAGAGGAGCTGGGGAGTTGTGTTGGGGATGGGGGCCTTTCTTTCTTTTTGAAGTTTGAGTGATTCCTGTCAAATTCTGTTGCTGATGTTTGAAGCCAAATAACATTGAATAACTTCAAGCTGCTGCACTGCTGCTTCTGGTGGTTTGCTCCTGGGACATGGTGTGTGATCTTTTGCTTCCTCCAGATCAAAATGGTAACAGTCATAGCTGTAGCACATGCTGGAGTTTGAATGTTCAGAAATTTTGGCAGCCTGTTAAGTGACCAGGCTGAGGAGGAAGAACCAGAATTGGGAAGTGGTTATTTGCTTTTCCTTCACCCTGTAATTCAGTCGAAAATTAACAGTATTTAATTGAAAGCCTGAACAGAATGTTTCTGACCTTGAGGAAGATCCTGCCACATCTCAGTGACCTGTTTTGAATAATGGTCTTTTAGGGGTTGTCAGAGAAGTTTTGTGGTCTTGCACAGTTTGAGCACTGTGGAGCCATGTAAACACGGCTGCTTTACCTTTTAACAGCTGGGCTCATGGAGCTCAGCTTTCCCTTGGGGGTACATTCCCTTCCAGTGCTGTGTCTGCTGAGGAGAGGTCTGGTTGGAAGATCAGGGCAAGCTGCATCTTCTTTCCCCTGCACGCTGTCTGTATGTGGGTTTGCACTGTGCACTGGTGCTCAGCATTACACACGTGGAGAGCTGTGTACACATGGCAGAGCGGGGTCATTTCTGCCTGGTAATTAACAGGCTAATCCAGCCTTTAGAGCAATTTCTAATTTTATTTCCGTGTTTGGGTTGAAGTCATTCTGAACAGCAAACAAACCCGTGCCACCACCACAGAACAAGGCTGAAAGTTTGAAGCATTTGGTTTCTGTCCGTGGGTGAGAACTGAGCACAGAGCGACGGCTGCAGCACTTTCCTGCCTCAGGAATTGTTTGGCCTGGCAGAGATCCTGCGTCAGGGCTCTGGCAGCACAGGCCAGGGCACAGGCACTGGGCTTGCAGGGGCTGAGCCCATCGAGGGCTTCCACAGCTCTCCAGATGGAGAAATTGGGAACTGCTGGAGTTGGAGGATGGATGAAGATCCGGCCGTCCCTTTTTCTGGGGTCACTCTGTGTCAGTGTCCCACGGGGGGTGGGTGCTGGTCACCAGAGCTCTGTCTGTTTCACTCACTTGGGTGGAGTTTCAGTCCTGCCAAGACACGGAATTGGTATTTCAGGCATTTCTGTAAAATACTTCTCACTGCAGAAATGTTTATCTGCAGTGGTGGGGTTGAGGTTTTTTCTTTTCGTTTTCTGACAGAAACTTGTTCTTAATTCAAGAGGAAAGCAAGGGAGAAAATAACTTATATTATAAAATTACTTGGTGGAACTGAAAACACAAAAATCTTGAATTTGATATGAGAATAATTATTTTTCCTTCTCATGATTTTTCTTGAATTTTTTGCTCGGAACATATTTTCTTTAGGTGTCAGATCATTTGTTTATCATGTGTCTATGTAAATATTTAAAATGCAACAAGCCTTGAACTGGTGTACAAAAAATTACTTTCCTTTCATTTCTGCTTGAGCCTCATGTGGCTTCAGGAGCTGTTTTTAGCTTATTTGAAATAATTTTTCTTTTCAAACTTTTTTGTTGGTTGAGCACCTTATAGAAGGGGTGAAGTCCTTGGCTCATTTTCAGGTTTACTTTACTGTTTAAATAGAGAAATCCTACCTTCATTCTGATACCTTTTAAGGTATTATTTTGTGGGAAAATAAAATGTCCTGCCCCATTCCAATGCTGGTGAGATTGTGAGTGGTTTTAATAGGCAAAACCCCCTCAATATATTGGGATTTTTTGCCTCCTCTTAGGATTGTGATGCTGGAGGTTACTAGTTTGGTGTCCAATGCCTCAGTTCCCAACCTGAGGAATGATTTCCTTGGTGACGAATCCACCTCTCCCAACTTTGACACTGAATCATTTCCATGTGCCTTGTAAAAAAAGGAAGAGAGAAGCAGCAGGTAGGTGAGGACTAGAAAGTAACAAAAATTAAAATAATTATGTGTGACCTGCAATTGTCATTTAAGCCCCCCCAAACATTCAGGACATGATTGGGAGCTGCAGTAGTGGAGATCAGGGAGTGAACATGGTTGACTGAGTTGTGCATCTTTAATGCTTCGTATCCCTGCTAGTGCAGTTCTTTCTCCATTCCTAAATGTGATTTGTGTGCCACCTGTTTCAACTGCAGTCACTCTCCAGGGACAACAAATGGGAGGAAGCATGTAGGAGCTAAATTATTTGGAGAGGATTCAGTGATTGACTTAAATGTAAAGGGATTAATTGGTCTCTAAACTAGTCAATTAAACCGTACTCCAAAAGTGGAAAGATCACAAATGCATGGCGATGAATAAATTAATGCATTTTTCATGGTTTTAGAATTTTCTACATGTTGCTTAATTTGTTTTGAATCATAAAATTTATTCCATTAATTGTGATCATGCTGTATAATGGACACATGTGAAATAATTTTGTGCAGCCATCCTCCTAAAGGACAGCTGGCAGCAGGCTTACAGCACGAATTTCAGTGTGTATTAGGAGGTGTTTACAGCCTTTGCAGGCTCTTTTACACACCATACAGCAAAGGAGATCAAATTTTCTCGGAGACCATGCTGTAAGATGAGGTTCAGATCTCTTAAAACTTTCTGTCTGTTCTGTGTAGCTCATTAAACCTTGTGCTCTTCAACAGAAGTGTGAAGGGCATTTTATGCTTAGTGCTTGGGCAAGGTGGGCTGTGCAAGGAAATGTGGAGAGATTCAGGAACTTGGCTTTGCCTTGTCATTTTGGAGGGGGTTTGGTTTTTTGTTTAATTTTACCAAGGTGTAGTTGAGTATTATTTCCTCCCATTTTGCAGTAGTGCTGTTGTCCTGTCACATTTAAGAGTTCAGCTGTGAGTCCTGGGAATATTAAAGCTCTCCATCAGGATTCTTCTCTCTTTATGCTCTGTAATGGAAAATACCGAGTTGTTATTATTATAGATTTATAATCATGTAAAGATATCAGAAGATTTGGTTTGTGGGGAGAAATGAATTTAGAGGGGGATCAAGTCTTGCAGCACTTACAAATCCAGTTTCCAGTTGCCACTCCTAAATGGACGTGAGATGGTCAGAAGGTTCTCAGCTCCCACGTTCTGAGAGCAGGGCTGCTTCCTCACTGCAGAGCTCCCATTGCTGTGTTCCCCTGCCAGAAAAACTAAACTTTGCTCGCACTGGAGAGCGGGTACTGGGGTTTAATTTAATGCCTGGAGAGTCTGAACTTCTTCTTAAGGTTGTGTGAATCTGCGACATAAAACAATATAATGCTTTACTTCTCCCTTTCCCTTGGGGAGCCCACAGCAAGCAGCACAAATCAAAACTGTGTTAATAGTTTTGAGATTTTGAGAACATTATTATTATTATTATTATTATTATTATTATTATTATTATTATTATTATTATTATTATTATTATTATTATTATTATTACTGTTGTTGTTGTTGTTGTTATTACTGTGTTGAACAGCCTGGGTAACCACAGCTCCCCCTTGTTGATGTACTTGCTTTGTAAACGAAACTGATAAATTTCATTTCATGTGAAGTGAACTTAATGACAGTGAGAAATGGACGTGTGGCCCTTCTTCGCCTTTGGTTTGCTGGGGTTTTTTCCAGGAATCTCTTTTCTGAATGGCCTTAATCTAATATAATGCTGCTTTGGATAATAGCTCAGCCTCCGTGGGGCGAAGGGGAGAAGGGTGCATTAACCTACATTAGCAGGCAGGAAAAACAAGGCAGCACTGGCCTTGCAGAGCAGAGGAGGAGCCTCTGATGGGCTGGCTGGGCTTTATTTTTATAGCTCAGACGTGGAAAGGACGCACCCTGGTCGTGCTCTGGCTGCTGACTGTGGTGACAGAGCCTGTGTTCACGTCTGGAGAGCATCCCTGTGAGTGAGACTGCAGGAATTTAAATTGGGAGAGAGCAAATGAATTGTGGTGTCTGTTAACTTGTGAATTACCGGGCACTGTGTTACCATGCCAGTGCTGCTTAACTTACAAAGCAGGGAGAGAAGCCTGGCTGCTTGTGAGGAAATCAGGCATTTGCTTGTAAGAAACACGTGTCTTTTCTTTTATGGAATTTTAGTTTTCATTGGGTTTGAGCTTCATTTTTAGGATTTGTGTAGACCTACCTGATTATCTTGGAAGAATTCAGATAAAATAATTTTAAAGCTTCTCACAACCCCTCCCTATTTTAAACATGTGATGCAAGCAGGAGTAAGTGGCAGTGGCTGCTTCACTTTCTTCCCCATGGAATGAGCATTCTGAGAATCTGATGTTCACGTATTATTTCCCCTTGTACCTCATACCTGCTAGTCAGGGTTCTTGTAGGGCACTGACTGCTGGTTTTGTTCCCATATTTCAATTGTTTCTAGGCCTCCCTAGCCTGGTTTGCACAGCACTGGGCGGTTGTTCCAGCTCGGTGTTCCCAGGTGAGGGAATGTTTGGTTACTGAAGAACTCAGGGCTGTTATTTGTAAGAACACCATGTGTGTTACATAAACAAATAATGTGACCTTTCAGACTCTGCCTCCATAATAACAGAGTAGCCCTATAAAACACCCAGCACTGCTTGTCCACATCACAGTGTCCATTCCGGTTACAGCGGTTTTACTGTAGTCATTTCTAACAAATGCCTGGTGAGGTCAAAGCCATTTCAAGCCAAACTATCAGATGCATGAAAAGTCTACCTTTCAGAGCTAATTGTGGTATCAATCAAAACAGAATTTAGGTAACGTTTGATAATTTGTTACAAAGAAATTTCTGTGATATCCCATGCTGATGCTCTTCTTAAATGTGCAGTTTTGAATCCAGCAGAGCATAGAGCAAATCTTGGTGACAAACTCAGCTGTGGCTTTGAGTGAACCTGTGCTACAAGGACATATTAAAGTAAGGATTGTCTAAAGCAATTACTAAGGGATCACTAATGACTTGTAGCTTTACTCCTAGAGCAGCATTAATTTATGAAAATGAAGGTCCCAGTGTAAATGTGGTTTGATACTCCCCCGTACTGAGTGTTAAATTCTCCTTTTGTTTCTCTGCTGAACACGATTTCATCACTGACTTCACACACAACTCCTGCAGTTCAGGCGTGAGACTGAAAACTGGGCTGACTTAACTTGGATAAAGTTAACTGCTCACCAATAGCCAGTGTGCAACACCAATCTTAATAGGAAGGATAATATTTTTACCCCTTTTTGAGGGGTGGAGGGAAGCCTTTTTCGAAAGCTTCAGCTCTGTTTGGGTCTGTGACCCACAGACAAATCATTTTGACTCTGCCAGTCAACCATCCAGCTGGAGCTGTGAGCCAGAGTAACTGATAGCTGTGTTATCTGTGATAAAACTGCCACAGAAAGCTTCAATTTCAGAGAACCCAGCATTTAAACTTTGCAGGGCCGAGCTGTTAAGGAAAGGTCAGTTTATGCCTTAGGCTGGAAAAAAAAATGGCAATAGTTGGTTGGCGAACCTCCATCAGCGCTCGTCAGGCTCGTGCTGGAGTTTGGGGTTATTAATATTCAAAAGGATTTTTTTCAGTCCTGATCTCCAGAGCACAACTGCTCATGACAGTTCTGAGGCCTGGATGGTATTTAAGAAATGCTGAGACTAACAGCACAAAAAGAGGGCTTTTGGGGAGATGCCACATGTAGCTAACATGTAACTTATTCATGTGCCATGAATAACTTATGGGGCACATTGAATATATGAGCTTATCTGCCTGCATTCTTGCTGGAAAGGGTATCAGATCTTTCATGGAAATGAATTTTCCAAAGGACCTATTTCAGACCCTGTGTGGAAACACAGTGCTTCAGAGAGAGAGAGAGATGGCAGGAGGGTTGATAACAGCAGGGATTTTAGGAGATTTATATGCATTTTTTCCTGATGTGTTGGTATTTTGAGTATGCTAAAGCGAGAAATATTGCGTCCATTCTGACAATCTTCTAGTTAATTATAATCCATTTTGTAGTTTTCACCAGCTGGTACTATTGTTTTTAGAATACCTGGTAATGCTGGTACAGATATAAGCAAGTTCCTGATTCCTAAGGACATATCTTAAAAAGCTCAGAATTTCCAGTGAAAAATATGTGTTTATTTTGGCATTCACCTGAAAATAACTTTAATAACCTCCATGTTTCTTTTTTGGTATGCATTTATATAGTATTTAAAAGTCTATATCCTGAAGTACAGTAGAAATATGGTCACAGCAACTTACGTGTTTTCTAAATAGGGCAGGATCCAGTGTCTCATCACGGTGAATTTTAATTCATAATGAATATAATAAACACACAGAATCGCTTTTTGGTACTGACATCTTAAATAATTCAAAGTAGTTGTAGTTCTAAATCAGCACTGCTCTGAAGTGTGTCACAAATGTAACAAATAATGGACTCAGGAATCCTCAGTGCCTTGAGCTACATGGTGTGGTACAGTCGTGACTGCATCACTCACCATCCCTCTGCCAGGGGAGGAATGTTCACTGGGATTTCACTGCAGGAATTTTATTTCAGAGATCCAGGAGACCCTTTGGTTTGGCCAGTTTTATCTGGCATTGATTACATTTAGTAAAAATCAGATTTCATTTAAAAATGATAATTTAGCACGTAAAATTTTAAGTGATCTGAATTTCTGATACAGGGAAACTGCTTATGTTGAATTGCTCTGTTTGTCTATCCTACAATCTCTGCTTATCCACTGCAGAGAGGATTTTTTCTACCCTGACATGCCTTCAATGTTCCTAACTTTGGTGTGCTGGTGAGAGGATACACAACCTCCTCACTTGTTGAGCAGCACTGTTGGATTGCTGTGGTTTGATCTGCTGGTTACAATCCCACTGCAGATGGATCCAAGCCCATTTCCAGAGCAGGAATCTTCTCCAGTTCTTTCAAGTGGGTCGAACTTTCAGCATGAAAACCAAAACCCTGCATAGCCATACTCTGACTTTACCATGTTTATTTTCATATTGACAGCTGTATTGACCAACCTTTTGTGCCATCTGTCCTTGTCACATATTTCTGATTATATGGGATAAAGATAAATGCTATCCTTGATCCAGGGACTCACCTTTTTGCTCCAGGTTGCCTTTGGTATTAGCTGATATCAAGAGCAGGGTTTGTTCCTGAAGGTAGAGAAAAGAAATACATTGCAGTGGTTATGGCAGCCCTGCTGCCTGATTTAGTTATTCAGGGTATTATTTTGAATTATTTCTTCAGTAACCATCAATGGTCTGAGAATCAATTCAGTTAATCTTAAAAATTGTGGGAAACACTTTTAGACCAGCATCTGATTTTGACAAGTCACATTTTATGCACATGTGTAGCCAATAATAAATCAATAAACTTTGATTTTCAACACACAAAACTTACTTAATATAGAAAAATAAGGCTTTATTGTGAATATTTAGGGGATATTTTCACCTATCATCCTGTAGTACTTCACTGAGGATCTCAGGAATAAAACTACTCTGTACGGTTGTACATGCCAGCACACTGGAGGAGCTCCTTATACATTTAAATTATCCATTAATAAAAATGGAACCAAATATTGAATACTGCTTGAATACAGTGTAAAAATATGCTTATTTCTATGTGTAGTTTCCAGGGCAAGCATGGGATGGTTGTCGCTGCAGAACCCGTTCCTCCCTGCAGGGCCTGTGGGACGAAGCTCTGCTTCCCTAAAGTGCAAACTCCTCCTCAGCGGGAGCACTGTCAGTGTTATTTACTCACAGCCAAGCCTGTTCTCTGTTCTGTAAGCAGTCCAGTCTGTCTCCAAAAAACCCAACCCTGGAGCTGTCCCAGCCTGAGGCATCAGGATAAGGCAGGGCAGGAAATGGGAGCAGTTTGTCCCGTGTTCCCACCAAAGGTTACGGACGTTGGACGTGACCTTGCCTCCAGCACAGACTTGATGTGGGTCTTGTTCCAAGTGATCCTACAATGGAATTCCTGCTCAGAACAGGCTGATAGCATGTGCAGCATCTCTCCTGGACTCGTGCAGGTTCTGCTGTTCTTACCCTGTCACACTGCAGATTGATGGATCCATTGGAAGAATAACCCCCCGTGTCCCCCAGGCTGGCAGCTCATCCTGTGCATACATTTATACACAGGGGAGGGTGGGAGGTTGCTGGGGTGGGATCGGGGAAGGAATCCCATTAGGGAGGTGTGTGTTGGCCTTGGCAAGGGCTTTGCTGGTGATAACTGAGGCAGTGTTGAGATAATAAGTCTGTAACACAGCAAGTGTTTAGATAATGTTATCTAAATGCTTGCTGCATTGTGAAACTGTTATCTTAGTGCTTTATTTCACTACTGGAAAAACATTATAGGCAATTAATATGTATACAAAGTTTCTGTCCGTGCATCTCAAATCATTGGATTAAAAAAAAACCCCACCCAGCAGAATATGTGAGACAACAAATGGACTTGTAGATACCATTATTAAAGATCTGGTAGCTCTGGGAACTGATGTTCTGTTCCCTGCTCTTCTTTTTATTTCTTTGAGTTGTAGAAGAGAAAGAGATAACAAAATCAAGAGACACGGAGTCTTTGCAAAAGCAATATGATTTAATCTGCAGCTTGGCCTCCTGTATTCTTATTCTGTGCTGTACAAAAACTAGTGACTTTGGGCAGAGATGTATAAGCAGACATCAGTTTCCCTTGTTCATGAGCCAGCAGTGTGTTCACCTGAAGAAAAGTTGTTTCAGGTGCTGTGATACAGTGGAATAATTGCCCCACCTGGTTCCAGCTAGGCATGCATTAGCCTTGGGACAAGCTCCAGCTGCCAGGCAGTGTCAGCCCTCAGCCCTGTTCTGGCTCCAGCACACAGAGAATGCCGGATTCCGTCAGGCAGGGAGTCCTTGCTTCCCAGGGCTTGGCGTGTGGAGTGGCAGAGCCCCAAGCAGGCTCCAGGTTGGTGTTTCCATGTTTCAGTGTGGATCTGTGTCTGGGGCCACAGCAGAGAGAAGCTGGCTGTGGGGGTCCCAGGCCTGGTGCAGAAACGGGCGCTGGGTGCTCTTGGGAGGCTGTGGTGTCCAGAAAACTCTGGAATTGTCTCATGCCTGAAAATGCTTTCCTTTTAGCTTTAGTTGTGGTTTTGAATGTGCGATCTCCCCTAAGGGCCAGAAAATGGCCTGACCTTTGTTTGTTTGCTGCTCTGGGTGCTGCTCTGCTCTCTTGGTGTCTGTGAGGAAGCTTTCTCTGCTAACACAGTGGCCTGGCAGGGCCCTGGAGCTCCTGCTCCATGCTGTGTCCTGGAGGATCTGGGCACTTTGGGAGTGCATCCCTCCCCTCAGCTAAGGGGAGTGCTTTAACTGGGTGCTGGCACATTTAAGACCGCTCTGCACTGGAACTGAGCCCCTGCCTTCTCTAAAATCAAAGCAGGCAGCCTTTCTTCTCTTCCTTTAGTGGGAGCCTGTTCAAGCTGAGGCTTCTCTGGGGCTGTTTATTTCCAGAATATTTAAGAAGAGGTGATTCACGTACTCGACGGTTAATTTACTGTGGTGTTGAGTGTTATTGACTGTAGGGCTGTCCAGGTGCTGCCATCTCCTGCCCAGACCCCACTGTGACCTGCTCCTGTCCTGTTGCTTTAGCAGCTTTAAAGGAAATTATTTTATTTTGCTATCACTTACTCCTCTGTTTCAAATTTGCCTTTTGATGCCCTCTTTTTTGTAGCCCACATCAAACAAGTGATCCCTTCAAAACCAAGCAAATCTTTTGTCTTTCAAGCTATGATTTGGTGCATTCTTTATCCTCACGGTGTTCATGGGTACCTGTGACTATTCATAAGATTCCACATGATTTGTTCATGCCAGAACACTTAGCAAGACACTTGAGAGGGTCCCTGGATGGTCCCAATTTTTTCCCGTCAGTTCGATAGCAGCCAGGCAAGACCCACAGTTAAATCCTGTAGGAAGCTTGCAGAATCCAGAGTGTTTCTGTGTATATCCTAAAGACAAGAGCTGAAAATATCAGCTTTGCTCTCTGCTTTGGAAATGCTGACCTGCTTCATGTGAACTCTCTGCAGGCATTACCCCAGCTTCATCTTACACCAGATTTCTCATGGGGGTTTATTTATTAAAACCTTCTTTATATTAAAGGTGTTCACCCTGTGTAAGGAAACTAATGGGCTTTGATTAAATAATTTGGCTTTGCTGTAATTTTGTATTGCTTGTATGTGCCGAAATCCATTGTCCATGGGGTTTTTATTACATTAATTGATTTGCTTCTCTTCTTGGAGCAGGACAGAAATACCTGGAGTCTGACCCATTTTGTCCCATGTCCCGTTCCTTCCCTTTCCCCCCATGTAACTTAATGATCAATTTACCACTTCATCACCGAGGACAGTGAAATTTCTTTCCTTTGTGAAAAATGAAACATAATGAAACCTTTTATTTAGTGGAATTATTGTTCCAAATTCCTTCAGAATTGTGGATGGCAGCACCAGGCAAGTGTAGCTGTTACCTGTCATTTCAGTAACCTTTTCTCTCCAGATTTTTCTCAGCTGAACCTCTTCTTCTGGTCTTTTTTTGTGGTAGGATTTGAAGCTCACAGGAGAGTTACTTGGGCTACAGGATAAGTTACTCTGCCCAGTGTGTGGAATCATTCAGAGATTTAGTGAGATTAGAGTAGCTCCCAATTCTAGACCATCAGTGCCTTTGTTTGAAAACAACTGGCAGCAGAAGCAGAGCAGTTGGTCGACTTAAAAGCTGAAGTGAAATGGTTGTAGTTGCCGCTGGTTTTTCTTCTTGGTGCAGGTAGTGAGAGCAGTGTGTAAAACACAGGTCCTGTCAGGTCCTGGCCCTGTGCCAAAGCCAACACCCATAAAACTGCGCACAGTTCTTGAATTGGACAGAAAAATCTCGGCGCACTTACTGCAGCTCTGTGCGTTTTTAGTTGATTAAAATGATGATTTAAAACATGAAATGTGCTTTGTTTTCTTTTTTTCTTGTGGCTGTGTAGCAAGGAACTATTTAAGCAAATAATTTGCTGTGATGGGAGTCACTCTGTGGGTAGAATGAAGTGAAAACATTTTCAATACCATTCATTTCAAGTTAACTTTGGTCAGCACATCCATGGTTCACCTTAGGTCGTTGACAACTATCTGTAATATTCACATGCTTCTATATTTTTTAATCAAGATTCTCATGAGATGTTAGGCAAACATCTTTCCTATTTCTGTGTTATTCCTTTTCAGCTGGACCTCATTGTGGGGTGAAAGAAGAAGAATTTCTAAAGACCCATCATTTTACTGCTTGAATTCTGGTTAAAATCCCATTTATTTGTAATGAAACAAATAGGAGAACACATCGATGAGACAGCTGCCAACACTGGCCATTATTTGGCTGGTGACAGATCCCTGTGTCACATGATTATCAGCCAGGCAGTGAGCCTGGGAACAGGACAGGAGAGTGTGTGCTTGGCCCCCGAGGCTCTAAATTTCCCTCCTGGCTCCCACTAACACCGATGTATGCTTCCTTTTGTCTCCTCTGTCCTGCAGTGAGCACTTGTCGTGTGCCTTCACGTTCTTCCTGCACGGGGAGAGCAACGTGTGCACGAGTGTGGAGATCGCGCAGCACCAGCCCATCTACCTGATCACCGAGGAGCACATCCAGATGGCCCAGTCCTCCCCCTCGCCCTTCCAAGGTACCCAGCTTCCTGGGACATTCACTCGCGTTATTGGGAACCTTACCTGCCAAACAAACCAATCATTGCAGTTTAAAAAGGCCTATATTTAAGGAAGTCAGTGCAATCATGTGGTTTTCTGACATGGGCTTTCTGTGAATCCTGTGTGGATTCTGTTTCAGGACTGCTTTTCATTCATACGTTGGCAACTATTTACTGTTTTATTTTAAAAACAAGGGGTGGGTGGGTGTGAAAATGTAGCAGAAACAATGACAAAACTTTCGGCATCTATTATGACTATTTATTTGCCAGTTTAAGAAATTAAAATTTTACAGAATTAAGTTGATGGCTTAGTAAATTCATAGTGCAATTTTCATGTGATGCTCTAAAAAAAAAGAAAAACATTAAGAATTTTGAGTCATTGCATTATGCTGTCTTTACTACAGTCTGAAATTATAATTTCAAAGCAATTAAAGCAAGAAATCTTTAGTAAAGTTCAACATGGAGTAAAAAAAAACACCCAGAGACACATGAAACGATCATTTATAGAGATGCTTATTTATAGAAGCTTTATTGAAAACATTTTGTGTCTAGATGTAAAGCATTGACAGAGGCTCAGGCACTTCAGTCACACATTTTATTTCAGTGAGTTGAATTCATGACTCAAATCAAATACAACTATAAGCAAAATTGAGTCAGAATGGAAATACCTGTTGTTAAGCAAATAGTTTTCCTTATTTGTTGTGACTCTTCTTTGTGTATTATCTATCCCTTTTAATGCTGAGAAGTCTCAAATGTTCCTGTCCTCTCTTCTTTCTGGGGGCGTTCATCCCTGAGTTCTGTTTCACTACGCTGGGGTTGCTGGAGTTTCATTTGCTGTGGAAATTATGAACCCAAACCGCCACAGGGTGCTGCTCAGGAGGGCTCAGTGCTCTATAGGTTTGGATTCACACCTGTCCTGGGTTTTGCAGTGGCTTTCCTTGGACCCTTCAGTCCTGAGGTGACGGCAGAGTGGCTCAGGCAGAGGCAGAGCTGACCCACAGCTGGAGCAGCCCTGCTGTGGGACTGTTATTGGCTCTCCTGCAGCGCTGCTGAGTCCTTCAGGGCTGCTGTTTGTTGTGTTGCAGTGCTGGTGAGTCCTTATGGCTTGAATGGCACCCTCACGGGCCAGTCCTACAAGATGTCAGACCCCGCCACTCGGAAGCTGATGGAGGAGTGGCAGTACTTCTACCCCATGGTGCTGAAGAAAAAGGAAGGCATGAAAGAGGAGGAAGAGCTGGGATATGACAACGATTTCCCTGTGGCAGTAGAAGTCATTGTTGGTAAGTTTCAATATTCTGCCTGAAGGATTATTTTCCTCCCCATGATTTGGAGAAAAAAAAAAAAATAATGAAAGTCATCTAATTAATCAGAAAGAGCCATTATAATTTTCCTGTATTCTCTTGTAGCTCTCTTGACACCGGAACATCTGAGTAGTTCTGTCGCCTCAAGCTTTTGTACTCCCTGTATCCCACATGCCATTATTCACTGGATTGCGCTCCTTGTTTCAGCTCTGTACTGGTTACAGAGGGCTGGATGTGTATTAGCATGGAAATTCCTTAGCTCTCTGTATTTCAGATAATAGGTTTTGTCAAATTGACATTGAAAACAAGTGGAAGTAGCTGTGGTTGCTGGATATTATCAGGTGTGTCTAAGACTTGTGGTTTTCCATCTCTCTGCAGGGGGTGTGAGGATGGTGTATCCTTCAGCCTTTGTTCTCATCTCCCAGAGTGACATCCCAGTGTCACAGAGCGCTGCCAGTGCTGCAGGCCATATAAATGTGGGACAGCAGGGGCTTGGAAGCGTGAAGGATCCTGTCAGTACCTGTGGGATGCCCCTGACTCCCCCCACCTCTCCAGAGCAGGCTGTAATGGGTAAGCAGTGGGCTGGGGAGATGCAGTCAGACTCTGCGTTTTGCTAAGCTCCTGGGGAGTGCGTGTGTGAACAGGGGCAGGGTAAAGGCAGGCAGTGGAGGAGTGCTGGGGGAGGACTTTGTAGGTCTGTGGTAAGGGAAAAAGCCAGTGCTGTGAACACCCCTTTACACAAAACAGGGTGAATTAGGTTCAGCTCCCCTTCCTGTAGGTACATCTGTGTGCAGTGCTGCAAAGCAGCACAGAAGCCTCTCACCACTGGACAGCCTTCTGCTTGGACTTTGAGAATTTTTTAGCCTCTTGGGCAGCACTTACTAAATTTCATAGAGCAATAGAAGTGTCAAAGACACAAAGACCCAACAAGTTTCTGTGAAACTGTGCAACCAAATGGGGCTAAAGAATCCTTGTCATACCCTCACTGAGGAGCTCCCAAACTTAGCCTTTTTGGGACAATTCTGTCACATCAACAGGGTCAGTCCTGGAATAACAGAGTCATTGAGGTTGGAAAAGACCTCTAAGGTCATCAAGACCAACCTTTGGGTTTGCATCAAGATTCAAAGAAAACACGTCTGGGTTCATTTGTCCGTGATTAGAGCTTATAGATGAAGACAATCAAAGTATTTAGTATTTACTGCTAATAAGTCAGAGTATGAGATGTAAATTCACTTGGAATGGTGTTTTTCAAAGGAACTGAGAGTTAAAATAAGCAAGAAGCCAATTAATAACTGAAACAAGACAATCACAATTTAAATAACAATCTCTTCAAGTATTGATGCATATTTTAATGTGCTAATGTATTTTTAAAATTTTCAGAACCCTGTTACACTTGTTCAGTATCACAAGGGGGATTCTATTTTTGAATATTTATAAGCTACATTTATATAAAAGTGTTCATGTTGTCCAATCTGGCAGTCACAGCTTCTGTTTGATCTCTGCTATTGTTTGAGGGCAGTATGAATTTGTATCAGAGGGGTGCCTCTCCAGCAAACAATGAAAGGATTCGTTTTTATCAAAAAACATTTTAAAGGACATTGAAAAACTGGAGAAATGGATTGGAAAAGCATGTCATGCAGTCCAGAATCGCTAATGGGATCCATAAACTGGATTAGTGTAAGGACAGGAATAATACTTCAGTTCTGCCCAGTACTATTTAAAATGTGGGTTTGCCATGTCCAGTTTGGAGCACCTAAAAATGTGGACAAACTGTCTGAGGTCCAAGAAAGTACAGTGGGAGTGATCCTGGATTTTGCAAGCAGGACCTCCAGGAGAAGACGGACAGAACTGAGGTGCTTTAATCTGGAGAAGTGGAATTTCAAGGAGAAAAAGAATAGGCTTTCCTCTGCAACCAGTATGTAGTGAGTCTAAACTGGAGCAAAGCAAACTAGGTTAAACAGGAAGAAAAACTTCCTCTAAAGAAGTATAATGAAATGTTGGAATAAGTTGGCTGTTGGACAGCTACAGAAGTTCCATTAGCAGAGGGGTGATGGGTTTTGGGAGGTTTGGTGGGGGGATTTCGTAAGGTTGTTTTTAAGAAACAGATTAGTTAAATTTGCTGATCCAGCTTTAAAGCACGGACTGGACTAGATGATCTCTTCAGTTCTCTTTTAATCGTATTTTCCATGGTTGTGTCTAAAGTGTCTAACTAAACAAATTGTTGCTGAAACTGGGGAATGGCATTTTTCACCAGTGGCACCAGTCTGGACTGCAGGGGTTGTGCAGTGGCCTCTGGTGAGGGGCTGCTGTTCCTCCACTCACTGTACCATTACCTGCCATTGTTATCTGTGTGTGTTCCAGAACTGTGTCAGGGATGTTCATGGATAAAAATTAGTGTCAGTGTGTGAGAACAAAGGGGGTTTGCCTGCTGTGCCATTCTGTCTCCTGTTATGCTGTATATTGCTGTACTGTATAGTATAAAATATTACATCATTACAGAAAGCAATAATTAATACATTCCAATGTAACTTGAAAGCCCTGGTAGTTCCTTGGTTATCCTCTCATGCCTCCTGTCCTTCCTTTCCCATCAGTCTTTTCCTTGTTTTCCTCCTGCTGTTGACACGTGATGCCTCTGTGTGCATGTGATGTTTGTCTGCACACACGTTCCTTCTCCCCTTCCCCAAAGGAGGGCACATTTGCCAATCTGGAGTTCTGACCTGTTTGTTTTTTGAGCATCTGTCAAGTTCCCACTTGTTAGAGAACATTTGAGAGCCAGTGAAATACATGGTTAGAGGCACAAGCCTCAGTGTGGCCAGGGAATTTCGCTGTTTGACTTTACAAAAAGATAATCAGGGAAGATCTAATTGGAGAAAGAAATACGTAATGTGAAGAATGGAAGAAGATGCAGGGTTAGGCAGCTTGTGCACCATTTCAGAAGTTGTGTTTTGCAAGTCACGTGGTGGCAAGCAGCAGGATTCCCTGTTAGCTGCAGTGATGTGCAGCACTGAGTCCCTTCAGCACTTCACACTTGAGGCTGCTTGGATTGCGTCAGCAGGAGGACGAAGTGTTCTGTACCCTGGTGTGACCTTGTGAAAATGCAGCACATCCCTCCTTGCTGTTCCAGCCCAGAGCAGGCACTCCGTGCCCAGGCCAGTGGACCCAAAGCTCCCTCTGCTGCTGCAGCTGGGGCTTGGCAAGATGGATGTGCTGGAGTTCAGCTAAGCAGAAACACATTGCAGGGCAGAAGAAGAAGCATCTGCTTGTACAATAGCTGGTAAAGGCTTCTGTGTCACAGGAGGGAATGGAGTGCAGAGAGTTTTCAGGCTCTCAAACATGCTGAAGTAATATCTTCATTTGTTATCTCCGATAATCATACAGAAAATGCATGCTGAGAATATCATATGCTGTGTTGATAGTCTGTCTGCTGGTGATAAGCTGTTGGAAATGTCTTTAGTAGTGTAGATCTCAACTAGAAAATCTCACCAAAGCCAGTTTTGATTCTAGTATTTCAATTCAAACATATTGTAAAGAAATGGCACAGAATCTGAGAGTGATTTGAGGTAAACTCATTCCATCCCCTGCCATGGGCAGGGACACTTTCCACTATCCCAGGCTGCTCCAAGCCCCTTCCAGCCTGGCCTTGGACGCTGCCAGGGATCCAGGGGCAGCCGCAGCTGCAATGGGCACCCTGTGCCAGGGCCTGCCCACCCCACCAGGGAGCAATTCCTTCCCAATCTCCCATCCAGCCCTGCCCTCTGGCAGTGGGAAGCCGTTCCCTGTGTCCTGTCCCTTGTCCCAAATCCCTCTGCAGCTCTCCTGGAGCCCCTTTAGGCCCTGCCAGGGGCTCTGAGGTCTCCCTGGAGCCTTCTCCCCTCCAGGTGAGCACCCACAGCTCTATGAGCCTGTGTCTGTAGGAAAGCATCAGTGATCCATTCATTTCCTCAGTGAGGTTTAATATAGAGTATAAAGAACTTATCCTTGCTTTGAAATAGTCTACATAAATGATTAGTTTTCTTAATAGATGCTTTAGGACCATCTATATTACAATAAATTTTGTCTTTAAAGCAACTCACCAAAGACTGTATAAATTCAAGTTTAACATCCAGGATAATAATGCTCTATCTGCACTATTTTTCAGTGAGTCAATTCAGGGCTCTAGGGGCTATCTGAAGTATCTCCATTTAATAGGGAGTGTATTCTTTATAGATGTATATAGAGGTATATATATATATAATATGCAGAGTGTATCACATCACGTGAGGTGCAGTACATGCACAACTCTGTTGCCCATGTCTGTCATACAACCCAGTGCCATCTTTGTTACCTCAAAGGAAGCGTTGCTTTGAAAAGTGTTTTGTAAGGATGCTCTGAGCATTCCCCAGTGAATGTGAACATTGGTGTAGTCAGCAGCCTGCTAAGAGACTTCCAGGAAAAAGTAGCAAGTGATGATATGAAGGGCAGTTCTGACATTAATGCTTTATTTCTCTTGCAGGAGAAAGTGGCTGCTCTCAGAGCAGCATCAGCCACCCAGCTGTGCAGGAGGGGACAGTCAGTGTCCACAGTCCAAAGAAATCAAGCAAGATTACTCCCAAATTTCACAACCGTATTGTTCACCGTGTGTGGAAGGAATGCATCCTCAACAGGGCACAGTCCAAGTATGGCAGCAGTTCTCATGCTTTGCTGATTTATGACACATAATATACAGTTAAAACTGTCATTGTTTGCCTTAATGCCATTCCTTACAGGATTCCTTTGCCACCAATCAGAGCTAATGATGCCAAACTGCATTATCAAAGAAAATGCTGTAAATTTGTCGCTGTGTTCAGCTGAGAACTCCTGACACTTCCCATTGTGTTTGCAGTTGTGTACCCTAATTGTGACATTCCTCGAGGCCACACATTCATAGGATGTGCCTTCAGCCAAGTGCTCTCAGATTTAGTGATGGCAGCTTCTGTCTCCAGTTGTAGTTACCACCCTGAAAGCTGGGTGACTGCAGAACAGATTGTATGTATTTGATATTTAGGGCTCTAAGGGGAGTATTTGTAAAGCATTACATGAGTTGGACTAAAATTTCAATTGACAAGAGTGTATAAATTGATGTTAGTATCACAGACCTTTAGTACTGGAGATTTAAAGTGTATCACAGCATGGTGAGCCCTGAATATATTTATTTTTTCCTATTTCCATGCAATTACCTCACTGGGTATGTAAGACTAATTTCCAGAAACAGTTTAAATGGCTTTCCCCTTGTTTCTTGTGCTCAGACTCCAGACAGAGTTATTTGACACAGAGCTGGGACCTTCCTCCTACATAAATCAAACTGTAAATTTAAGGAGTAGTACAGGGACCTGCTGTCAATTTCAAAGGTCAGGAAGAAGGAAGTAATTTATCTGAGGGGAACATATATGAATTTATGCATGTACATTTTAAAAATTTTGTTCTTCAGAAGGTGGTGATGGCTAAAATAATTTTCTCTTCTTCAGGAGGAATCAAATTACAGCTGCAAATTTGGAAGAGGAAGTTCCTAACAATAGTGTTTCATGGGATTTTGTGGATCCAGTCCAAAGAGTCAGTTGTTCTTGTTCCAGGTGAGCTTTGAAGAGAATAAACATTTGTCATATTGTGAGAGCCCTATTCAGACAGAGGTACACTTACAGAAGGGAGTTATGCTTTAGCTGAGACAAGAAGAAATTGTAATATCAAACCTGTAAACACATTTGGGGGATGCATCTGCATGTCAGCCCATTGTCACTTGAAGGAGCCAATCCAAGAGGAAAAATGATGGTATTAGGGCCAGGATCACTTTCCATTCATAAGGAGCTCATCCTGCAGTGTTTCAGAGCTGCAGGAAACGTTTGGTTAAGTGGTAAAGGCTTGTGGTGAAGAGTTCAGGATCTGCCGAAGTTTGTGAGCATCCTGATACTTGGAGTAAGAGGGAAAACATCCCTACAAATCGCCTCACGTGCCTCTGGTCAATCTGCCATGGCATCAAAACCCACCCAAGAGAATGTTAAACCTTTGCAGCCTGGTCACCCACTGCCACTGGATCAGAAAGAATTCACCGCTCACTCACACAAACACTTTAGGAGGTTATTAATGTTTTCTGTCATCTTTGGGTGGTTAGAATTCTAGAACTCCTCACTCAGGAAAGGCAAACCATCATCACCAATATGCTTAACCATTCTTAAAACTATCAGAGAGATGTTACAGGGCTAGAGAAGCCCCCAGTTTGTAGTGAAATAGTCCTATGAAACACTTCTACTGAAATTCTTAATTCCCAAGGTCAGCATCTACTTGTAAGGTAGGTGATAAAAGCACCTTTACCAAAATAAGTTATTCCTTAAGCATGCAGTTCTTCTTTGTGTAGTCTGAGGAGGAGATGGACTGTGCATCCTTCAAGGGTGGAATGTTTAACCTGGAGACTCCCTGCTCTATCCCAAGTGAGAGGATGCTTTCTGCAGCTCTTCCCCCCTGATTATACACGTTGTTTGTATTCATATACTCAAGAATGTGGAACAGGTAAATGTTTTGTCAGAATGCCAAGTGTTTCCTGTGGAAAACTGAGCTTTGCCTGGAAAGCATGGGATTCAGTAGTGGGCAGTGGGAGCCTGGTTCTATGGATAGGTTCAGGTGCACTTGCAATTTCACACTGTCTGTTCATCCCTCCAGTGATAACTGCATCATGCTGGAGCTGGTAAACAGAGCAGCTGGGAAATGGAAACATTATTCTTAAAATGAAGGCAGTACCTGATTTCAACCAGCAATAAGTACTTTCTGTGTAGCTGCAGAACCTGAGCAGCTACTGGCATATAGAAATTGTTTTAGTCACTTCTGTGTCCATTCCATGTACTGGATAAATGTCAGGATATAATCTTAGATCTGGAGTTTCAAAGGGCTGTCTGGTGCTCAGCATCAAATTCAGTCTCCTGCAGACCCAGCTTGGTGTGTGAGGTGCAGAATGTCTGAAATAATTCTCTGCAGTCAGTAAAAATATGGTGAATGATGGAGAATTAAGGCAATGAAATGTTACAAGAACATGCTTAAGGCAAACCTCCAGTTACCAGGGCATTAGCTGCACATTAGGGTGATTGCAGGCACAGACCATCTGCTGCTGCAGGGAATCTGCAGCGTGTCCTGGGAACAGCAAAGCCCTGTGCAAAGCTGGGATAACCCCACACAGCCTGGGTGCTGCCAGGGGACAGGGGCAGCAAACACAGGATGTTGTGTTTGTACCTGTAGGCAGGGTTGGGTGTCTCCAATCTAGTCCACTTCACTTGTGATCATGTAGGTTATCTTTTTAAGTAAAAAGCACACTGCATGTTTTGAAATGGGTTTTTGTTGTCCTATTGTTGTTCATAAAATAGGGATGGAGTGATTCATTTTGAAATGGTGTTTATTTTTAAACATGTTTCAATGCTAAGCACAAACACATCTTTCAATTTCTGTTTAGCTTAATAAAATCAAATAAACAACTAAACAAAAGGCTCCGAACAATGAAAAAGACCAGTAAAAGGATGGGCAGTTATATCCCCGTTGTCACATCCTTGGGAATCATCCATCAGTATGATGAAAATACTTTCCAGCAGGACCTGAAACACTGAAATTCAATCCTGTGCTTCTCAGTCTCAAAGATACCGGATACAAAGTCAAAAAAGCCATATAAAGCCAGTAATAAGATTTTATGTTACTGCATTATTTTGTTTTGAATATTTAAGAATATTTATTCAAACTCCCTCCATCAGGCAGAAATTAAAAGCCAGTTAAAAGATCAGGAGCAGACAGGAGGTTTCTCAGTGCTGTTCTGTGAGTTTTGGCTTTCCCCTGAGGTCGGGTAACTGCCCAGAGCGTGCCGTGAGTGGTTTCTCCTCCTCCTTTTCCAGGCACAAGGTGTTCAAGCAGCGCTGCGCTGGTGCCTCGGGCCGGCCCCCCACGCTGCCCCAGCCCGGCTTCGGGGTGGGGCCGGCGGCGGCCTCGGCACTGCCCCCTCCTGCCTCCTCAAAGCACAAAACCACCGAGAGGCAGGACAAGGGAGAGAAACTGCAAAAAAGGCCCCTGATGCCGTTTCACCATCGGCCCTCGGTGACTGAAGAGCTATGCATGGAGCAGGACACGTCCGGGCAGAAGCTGGGACTGGCCGGGATGGAGTCCGCTTTGGAAGTTCCCAGTTCCAGGAAATACGAGAAGCCGCTCTCGCTACCTGCTAGAAATCCAAGCAAGCAAATTAGTATGAATCCTATGGATTCACCCCATTCCCCCACCTCCCCTCTGCCTCCCACCCTGAGCCCCCAGCCCAGAGGTCAGGAGGCGGAGAACCTGGACCCCCCTTCCGTTCCTGTGAACCCAGCACTCTACAGCAGCGGGCTGGAGCTGCAGCCGCTGCCCAGCTTAGATGACAGGACAGTCCTGGTGGGACAGAGGTTACCTCTGATGGCAGAGGTCAGTGAGACAGCCTTGTACTGTGGCATAACTCAGAGTAACGAGGCCGTGGACGTGTGGAGGACCTACAGTGTCCCCTCGAGTGACGACCCCGAGTTCCGGCCGCCGGAGCTGCCGTGTGAGAGGTATGATGGCAGGATGGAGATCAACCCCGACAGCACTGCACTGAAAAGGTGAGAGTGCACACTGGCCAGGGGGCTGGGCAGTTCGAGTCAGCACCAAACTCTAATTTTTACTTTTCAAAGGCTAAGGCTTCACAATCACAGATGCTGCAGAGAGCACCAAACACTTAAATAAAAACACTCTATTGCAGGATGCTTGCCTTTTCCAGCTCTGGCTTTCTGTTGGATGCTACAAGAACTGATCAATCTCTTTGTAACCTATTTTTGTATTTTATGCTGGCCTAAAAATTACTGAAGCATTCTGATAATGCATTTTAAAAAATGCACCAGAGAGAGTGGTTAATGAAAATATTTAGAAGAAATTAATTGAGGAAGAGATACTGAGTTAAAAGACTATCGGGTAATTACAATGGTGTTTGCTAGGCTGAAAAGGGTTTCAGCCTGAAAAACACAGTCTGGGAAGGCTGGACTTCAAAGTGACATTTATACAGTGGCAAAATTGATTCTTCTTTCACTGTCCCAAAGTAGATCTTAATACAGTAAGGTATATAATACTAAATATATCCAATACATCCTTTATTTAAGGAAAAAGACATTTCTGCTTAGCGGGGGGGATGGAGTGAGCCATGGGCTGTGTTTGTGTGACAGCTACGGACTTTACTGGTTTTGTTTCATGGTGGCTTTCCCTGTTTATTTCACTTCAGGCTCTTAGCACAACCTAATAAACGGTTTAAAATTTTGGAAGAGCAGAAATCAGTGCAGACCCTAAACTATCTCGACCCTTTGCCTCTACTACAACCCCCCGGAGAAGGCTGGGGAGACACCAGTGATCCTTACACCTTTGAAGATGGTGATATCAAGTACAGTTTCACAGTCAATAAAAAATGCAAACTTGGGGCTGAGAAAGATCCTTTGAAAAAGAACAAGGTAAGGTGTAAATCCAGTCTTTGGCATTAATATTCTTGTGGGATTTATCCTGTAGCACAGTGTTTGCTGTACAGCACTCTGGAAGACACAGGTCTGTTCCACTGATGTATATATTTATAGACATATATTTATTTTTTAAAAATTATTTTATCACCTGCATGATGCTCCTTATGTATCTTACCCTTTATGGAGCTGTTTTGGTGTCTGGCTGTGCAAGCAAACATTCTAAAAAATGTTTTTTCTTGGAGAGTTTGAGGTGGTTAATTACCTGTACTGGCTCTCAGAGCTGAATATGGTCCATGGAATCCTTTGTAAATCTTAAATTTAACTCAGACCCCTGAGTCTGGCTGAACATAGGAAAACATTTGTTCTTACATAGCTTAAATTTATATCCATGAAATCTCTTTGACGTTTTGTGTAGTCAGAAGATGGGATTGGTTCCAAGGAAATCCCCTCAACGGGTCATTCCACACCAGTTCCTGATGGAAAAGATGCCATGTCCATTTTCAGTTCTGCTCCTAAGACCGGTGAGTTAAAGCTCTTTGATTCGCTCTGCAAAGCAAAAATACCCAAATGCCATTAACATCTGGAGGGAAAAATGTCATGTGAACTTTTGTCTGTAATATCAGGGCTACAGACCGCTCCCAAGCTGGAAAAACCCTTGATTTTCCTTGTCCTTTCTATTAAAGCAATTAGATATTTTTTAGAATGTTAAATGAGCAGCAGCCCCTTCCCTGTTTCCCGACTGACCCTCGGTGGTTGCTGAGGAGCCTGCAAGGCTCCAGCAGAGCAGAGGGGCTGGGTGCTGTGGTGCTGCTGCCTGTGCTCCCCTTTCCCTGACTGTTTGTTCCCTGTTCCCGGCGGGGCAGAGCCGCGGCAGGACGGCGCTGCCGGCAGGGCCGGCTCGGGCAGCCTCACACAGGTCACCGACCTGGCCCCGTCCCTGCACGACCTCGACAACATCTTCGACAACTCCGACGAGGATGAGCTTGGGGTGAGTCTCTGTGGGGAGGAGCCTTCTGTAGGCCAAAATACAGGAATCCTAGTGGGAATGATTGTCCCTAATAGATGGGAGAGAGAGAGACTTTCCAGGTAGGCAGGCTTGGATTTTAGCTGGCAAAGAGAGAGATCCTTCAGGAGATCATCCTGCATGGACAGGCTGTAAGGAGCTTCCAGAGGGAGAGCCATGCAGGTCCTTTATAAATCCATTTTATCTAGTTCTGTGTCCTGGACTTCTGTCAGCATTTTGTGTTTGAGAATTATGGTGGAAAATATCCAAGTGTTACTAATTGATGATGGGTTCTTTTACCTTTGTCTGAGAACCTGCCCACAGAAAAATAAATTCAACCTTACAGGATTCCAGTAATTCTCTGAGTCATGTTCCCTCATATTTCTCCAAGCACTTTATTTCAGTGCAGAGAGAAACAGTTGCTGCATGTTAGGAAATACAGAAGGAAATGCAGATCTATATCAGTTACGGGGTGGGGGAAATTGCCTGGGAAGGCAAACATTTGGATAGTCACTATCTTTAAGCATAATCTAATACAGCCATAATAGTACAGAAGGTGGTCCTAAAGTGACTGTTAGTAGATAATAGTGTTTAAAAGTCTTTTGCCTTGTTCTTGGCAGGCCTTTATAAGTGCACCAATTTCCTTACTGTGGTTCTACACAAACTGCACTTCAGATGCCACAGTTAATATGCAAATCTACCAGAGGACTGTTCTGTCAAAATAAAAAATTAAATTTGTCAAAAAAAATTTAATCCTGTCAAAAAACAAACTTTCTTCTCTGAAGTTGCCCTGGACAGCCCTAATGTTCTTCCTGTCTTAACATTTGCATGTGTTGGGCTTACTCTCAGTGTCATATTTCCATTACCACCTTGGAGTAATCCAAACGTGGAAACAAATAGAACAGTCACGTGCATTTCAAGCTCAGGGCTTGTGATAACATTTTGAATATAATTTGTTTATAGAAATATGAAAATATGCAGTTATATGTATGCATTGGTTTATGAGGGGGTAGATAGATAGATAGATAGATAGATAGATAGATAGATAGATAGATAGATAGATATAAAAATATTTCTTTTTGGTTTTAGTGTTGAAAGGGGGGAAAAAATCCATACTCCTTGGGGGGAGCGGGTGGGAGGGCAGAAAAGCAGGCATTGTCTCTGCAGTGCAGTGCCCCTGGAGGTGCCAGCGTGTGCTAACTGCAGTGTTTGGTTTGCAGGCCGTGTCCCCAGCCCTGCGCTCCTCCAAGCTGCCGGCAGCGGGCTCTGAGGAGCGGCCGCTGGGCAAGGACGGCCGGACTGCGGTTCCCTACCCCCCCAGTGAGTACCTGGGCTCCTCTGGCACTCCCAGGCCTGGCTGCACTGCCCTGCAGTGCCACTGGGCTCACTGAATTGCCAGCTTTTAGGGAGGGCAGTGGTAATACGGATGTGTAATGAGCCTACTGAGATATGAGGGACTCTTCTGTTGGCATTGGTGTCTTGGTCTGGAACTTTGGGAGGGGGTTGTTACAAATCTTCCTTTGGAACGTTTCCCCTCTCTTCTCTGCTCATTGTAGGACACTTCCACCATTACCAAATCCCTCTTTAAGTATAAATCCTTCTACTTAACGAAATCAAAACCATGGCTTACCAACTGGCCATGGTGGTGCAACCTGTCTTGGAAGAAAATTGCATTGAACATTTGACAAATTAAAACTAAAATCGCCTTCAGGGTTTAATCTGGATGTGGAAGTGCATGATTAAAATCAAAGTGCTGGGTTCTAACTGGAGGCTTGGTGTGGACCTTTTATAGGTGGTTGTGGTAGTGGCACTTGTACAGGCCCTGCACATGGACAAGGGCGGGTATGGGAGTGCAGGAATCTTACGAGATTGTTTGAAATTAGATTAAACAATATGGCTTTTTTCTAAGGACTGTGCCAACAGCTATTGGGAATGGTGGCTTGTACTCTGAGGTTTGAGGGCTTTGCTGCATTTCTTGCACCTGACAGGAGGGGACAGCCGGGGGGGTCAGGCTCTGCTCCCAGGAAACAGGGACAGGAGGAGAGGGAGCAGCCTCAGGCTGGGCCAGGGGAGGCTTGGGTTGGATATTGGGAAAATTCTTTCACTGAGAGGGTTGTAAGTGAGAGTAAGTTGTGCTGGAGTCTCCAGCCCTGGAGGCATTTACCAGCCCTGTGGATGTGGCGCTTGGGGACATGGGTCAGTGGTGGCCTTGGCAGTGCTGGGGAGTGGTTGGACTCAATGATCTCAGAGGGCTTTTCCAACCTGAACAGATCTCTGATTCTACTGGTGTAAGATTCTGGTGTGGTTTTACTGGCATTTCTTTTGAGATAAAGGAGAAATGTGTTTGTGGGACAGGAGGAAGGTGAGAATTTCTGGTATAATAGTAACGAATCAAATTACAAATTACTTAGTGGTGAGAAGGAAGAGTGTTTGATTTCTGTGGCCACTGTAAGCAGAAATCCAATCTCTCTGCAAATCATTCTTTAAAGCCTTCTCATTAACTTCAGCTGGTAATGAGAACAAATTGAGGTGAAGAAAAAAACCAGTCTGAAGGAGATGAGTCAGAGTTTTATGGACCCATAAAAGCTGTGCTGATTTACTCAAATGTAGAAGTCTGAAGTATACAGAGATTGGATTTTGACAGGTTTAGTTGATCCATAGCTTTTTAAAATATGCAAAGCTTTTTCAAGCATGACACACATGAAAATGAATGATGATAGTTGCCTGTTGCTGTAGGGTTGGGGGATTTTTTGTAATTAAACTTTTTTATGAATCTGCACTGCAGAATTCTGCTAAGTGGAGTGAGCTGGAGGTGAGAAAATGATGTAGTGTGAAGTTAAACAGATACACTCCACTTGTAGCCATGGCCTTGCCACCAGCTGTCGAGGCAGAGCAGTGTCTGTGGGGAGCTGAAGTGCCTTGTTCAGCATCATAAATTCCTAGTGGCCACCCTTCATTTTCACCTTCCTCCCTGTCCCCTCTCCAGTGCCTAAAGCACTTCTCTCTGCTCAGAAACAGAGGGAGCTAATCCAGCTGCCAGCCTGAACATTGTATTCCATACTAATGTTGGTGGAAAAGAATTTCTTCCATTCTGCTGAACTTTTTTTCAGCTTTGATTTATACTGTATCAGGGCAAGACTAAGGTCTTTTAAATTCAGATACTGAGAGAGTGGGGAAAGAAAAATATGGACAGAGTGGGAATAATTCATAGCCCTTTGTTTACTCTGCTGCTCCAGATTGTGAAGGACTGGCTTCAGCTTGGACAGCTATTACCAAAAGAACTGCATTTTGAGAGGACTGCCCCTATTAGAGGGGTTTCCCTTTGTCTAAAGAGTTCAGTAGCCTGGCTGTGTCCTCTCTGAGCACAAAAGCATCACATGCAGGGTTGGCTCTGTTGAGGCAGAGTGGAGACACATCCTGAGGCTGCAGCATCCTACACAAATGTACTGTATTTATATAGTGCAGGTATTCGCAGTCTGTAGATAATTCTAATCCCCTTACCTATTTCTGCCTTTTTCTGTTAGTTTTTGGCAACAGTACTGCTTCTTACCAGTTTGGATTTCCACTACACAGTGTTTTCCAGTCAGAAAGCCATCTGTATTGATTTATGAATTTTCCATAATCTTTAGGGTCCAGATGTTATTGAGTGCAAGAGTGTCCTTGTGTCCCATCAGCTTAGGTATGGAGATGGGATTTGGCATTAAATCTGTCTCAAGAAGTATCTAAGAAGATACACTTGTGGGAATTCACCCTTCTCTAATTACAGTGGTTCACCACTGATGGTTTTGTCCAGAGAGGACCTGTCCTAATTCAAGTCAGGAAAATAGAGCATTTAAGCTGAATGTGACACAAAATAAATACGGAAGCTGTGGCTGGAAGGAAGGAGAATGGAGCTGGGGAAAACATGCAAGATTTTGCTGTGATTTGTGTTGGATTGCATTACACTGTATAGAGCATCTCTGTGGGGGTTGGTTGTTCTGCTTAAAGAAGAAAAATAGACAATGGACAATTCCATTATGTTCATTTCCTGACAAGTCATTTAGGGATCTTCCTGGCTTAATGTCTTGTGATGCAAAATGATAATTTTGTGGCTTCTCTGGCACTGGAACTTCGGGATGCTTGACAGTCTGTTCCCGGGCAGAACTGCCCATGTTTGTGGCAAGAGTTGTGTTGTCATGGACCAGACAGTGACTGAGTGGAGAATCCAGCTCAGGGCACACAAAGGCCTCCTGGTTTAGGGCTAGGTCAGCTCTGGCAAAGGGAGGAAACTCCTCTGTGACTCCTTAGAAACAGTCACTGGAGCGAGCTGGGCATTAATGTCAATTCACCTCTCCAGTTATGAAGGATTTATTAGTTGCTGGTAAACTGTACATTTGTTTGTCTGTCTACCAGGTTGTTGTTTCTGCTGAACAATAACATTGCAGAGTATCCCTAGGAATTTGGGGAATTTATCCCCAGGAGTTTACTTTTGGTCTAGACTTACACTGCTGTCAGAACCCCAGTAAGTCTGGAGAAGCTTTTCTAGTTTTTAACTGATGAAATAAGAGCTAGCACTGAATTGATCTCTTCTGTTTTATTGCATTTCATTGAGAATTTTTATTTGAATGATTAACTGTGTTATTTCATCCTCTTCAGCTGTGGCAGATCTCCAAAGGATGTTCCCAACACCACCCTCTTTAGAACAGCACCCTGCCTTCTCCCCAGTGATGAGTTACAAAGATGGAATAAATTCAGAGACTGTGACTACCTTGGGAATGATGGAGAGCCCTATGGTCAATGTGGTTCCAACACAGCTGGCTGAGTTTAAAATGGAGGTGGAAGATGGATTAGGTAGCCCTAAACCTGAAGAAATTAAGGTAACATGCCAGAAATGTGGAATTTTTACAGACTTGTCTATGTGCGCTTTAATTTTTATAAACAAATCCCATGTAGTTTGTGTAGCAACTAACAAATGTGAGCTGGACCTGTGTAAAGAACTTGTCAGCCTGGAGCTGGAAAAATACTCTCTAGTAGAAGAGCTTTTTAATTGTTGCCCTGATTTTAGCTGTAGGCATTTTGTAATTTTATGTTTGTAATGGTTCTGGATGTTCTCAGGAAACAAGCAGTATTGTCTGTGAAATGAGCCCTGTGCCTAACAGAAAGAATGTATGTGTATAGGAGAAACACCACACTTGTGGCTAAGTAGCTGTTAAATGATGTATTTCTTTAGATAATTTCTCGGTGGCACCTTTGCTGTGCCCCTGTCCCTGGTGCCAGGCTGGCACACAGTGGGATAAAGTGGTGCACATAGAAAGGCTGCCTTTATCTCTCTGAAATGTTCCTTTTTTGGTTAGGGTTGAAACTCTCTGAGAAAGTCCAGGGGTTGAATGTGCTCTGTTTCTTCTTCAGCTGATGTTACTTCACAAGTTTTAAGGCCAGATGGGACCATTCTTATCTGACTTTCTGTATAACACAGGTCAGGTAATGTCACCTAGTTCCTCCTCTCTTGAGTCCTGTAGTGTCTCAGTAAAGAGCTGTTTGTAGCTGGGGACTCTGGGTTCTTGTGACATCCCAGTGTGGCCATTTCTCCATAGCATCCCATGGAGGGACCCAGCATCAGCACTGATATACATTGGTTGTGTCATTGTTCCATCACAGGGTAAGAGCAGGGCACAAATCATTCTGCCTGTGTGTCCTGCATTACTGAACTTCTGGGGCTGCTTTTTGTCACTTTTGTCAGAAGGTGCTGTTACCATATTTCCATGCATACAGCCTGAAGGGTGTTTTTTAATAAAAAATGCACTTTTTGTGTGGAAATGCACAGCACGTTGTTCTGCAGCAAGCTGCTCTGTACATGAGGAATAAAAATGGAGATGCCCACTCTAATTCTGGCTTCCTGGTAGTCCCCAGCCTTTGACTGTATAGCCTTATGCTTCTCCTTCACCCTGTCCCTCAGGTGCCACAGCCTGCTCCTTCTGTTTTAGCAGATCCTTCTCTCCTCAGCACCACCTCCTTTCCTCTCTTTTGTGCCCTTGTTGGAATTAACTGAGGGCTGATATTTAGGGCTCTGCACGGCTGAGCCAGGGACACGCTTGCAGCTGCATGGACAAGACATGGTGGTGTGAGGATGCTGATGGATGCCTTTGTTCAGTGTAAATGGTGTGGTCAGCTGTGAACCAGGACATTTTCCTGCCAGCAGGAATAGCATCCCTCAGGCAGACTGCAAGGGAGGCCGTGGCAAATCCCACAGAGTGACTTCTTCCACAGCAGCTTTCAGTTTTGTCCCTGGGAGAGAAGGAAGTCCCTGTCCCTGGCAGGAAGCTGGGCAGTGTGTGGGGTAGCATTCCAGGGTTGTGCTCCCATGTTTTGGTGCCAGTCCAGTGTGTCCAGTCAGACGCCAGAATTCCCAGCTCATTCCCCTGCCAAGGGCTGAGCTGGCAGGGAGCTTGTCCCAGCAGTTTTGTGGGGAAAGGGCCTTTGCAGATGTGGGAGGGAATCCCCAGTGTCCCTCCTGATGGTGGGACCCAGCTGGACATCAGGACATGGGGCAAGTCTGCTTTGGGACTGCCAGAGCTCTCCTTCCTTCCTCCCTGAGCTCTCGCTTGGAAGCACACTGGGAAGAGGCACCTTCTCAGTGTCTGCTCCAGGACAGTCTCCATTGCCCATCTTGAGCTGGTGCATCCACGAGTTTCTATGCCACTAGAGGAGTTTGAAATAAGTTTTTTATAAGGTTTGTAAGACTTTGCCTTGCAACAGACCTTGCTGGTTTTTCACTTCTGCTTGTGCAGTAAATTGTTTAGGAATAGGATAACTTGGGCCTGGGGAAAAAAAAAATCTGTCTTGGAATTTGGTGAGCTGAAGGTTTTGGAGTGCGAGCAGATTTCAGGGCATCATTGATACCAAAGATATTTTAATCTCCCTCACAGCCATTACAGGAGTATTAAAATACTTCAGTACTGCCTGAGAACATTTCCAACAGCACAGTTGACTTGCTTCTGTGTGTGTCACTCCTGCTCATACACACCAGTGGGGGAAACAAGCACTGGACCCATTGCTGATCATTCTGAGAACATGGAAGTAGATTCCTTGTGCTGAGCATTCCGCAGCTGGAGACAGAAATCCACACATTCCTCATCCCTCAATGCTTGACAAGGTGCAAGGGAAAAAATGCTCTAACGAGATGTTAAATACTGAGACTGCTGTTACTGTTTTCACACTGATTTTTACTTTGCAGTAGTGCCTCAAGAGGACTAGTTCTGTTCTCCTGAAAGAGCTGGAATAGCTCTAGAAACTCTGGCTGAAGTTCTTGTCATCACTCTCTGCGAGAAGCGTGACAGTCACTGCAAGCCCAGCTGGGCTGAACTTCACTGATAGTTAACACTGTATTTGCTGGATTGTTTAGATATTTGTGTTTAATACTCTGTGTAATGATTGGCATGTGCAAAGTGTGCACTGTTATTGCTGAAGTGATGTGAACCCCCTTAGCAGGGGTTATTTGGAGAGGCTGCCTCAAGGCACCTCAGGGTTCCTCACACTGTGACAGCCTCTCCCCACTGTCAGTACAAGAGGTCTTGCAAAGACCAATCTTTTAAGTCCTAAATGAGGTGCTAAAAATTAGGTAGCGTGAAAATTTTGTAGTGCACTACTCATGTTTCAGGCACAGCCTGTCTGAAATGAGCCCGATCCGATTGTGAAACCTGGCATAAAGCTGTGCAGCATCTCGGGATAACAGGGAGCCTCAGCTGAGTTTCCTTGAAGGAACTGCTCTTGAATGCCTTGTAGAAGGAATAAGTATAGTTCATTTGGGGGGAAAAAAGGTAATTGTAGAGGGTTCAAACAGTACAGTAGATTTTAATTAAAAATAATTATCCAAAGAGCAACCTCTCCACATTGTTGTAACCAAGGTCACTTGGATGTTACAGGATTTTTCGTATGTGCACAAAGTTCCATCATTTCAACCTTTCGTGGGCTCCTCCCTGTTTGCTCCGCTGAAGATCCTGCCCAGCCAGTGCCTCCTACCTCTGAAGATTCCAGATGCCTGCATCTTCAGGCCTTCTTGGGCTGTTCCTCCGAAAATTGAACAACTTCCATTGCCACCTGCAGCCACTTTCATCAGAGATGGCTACAAGTAAGTACAGCCTTGGAGAAATGGGTCAGTCAAGCCCATGCCTAAAGCTGGGTAACTAAAATGGTTGTTTTTATTGACAGTGCTTTAACCTGCAAATGTATCTTAAACCTTTTAGGTTTGTCATTGTCCGAGATCAAAACAGGTCTGATAGCAGGAACATTTAACCCCAGCTTTGGCAGTCAGGAGTGTTGCAGTGTACGTCCACACCCAGTGTTTTTAAAAGAACAGGAACATGCAATGCCTGAATTAATGGTAATTTCTGATACAGGAAAATACTGAAATTCTGCAGAAACAATAAGTGTTGGGGAACAAAATGAATGCACTGAACCCATCACATCTCTGCCCTCCCATTTCCATGTCCAGCCTCCAGCCAGGCTCCCTTGTGTCACTTTGAGCGCCAGCCTGGTGATCTCTGGTGCTGGTGGTTCCATTTGCCCTTCTGAGGACTCTGGAAAGGTTGAGTGGCCCTGTGAGAGCTCCCCAGTCTGTGTTCCCATGGGAGCTCCTCTGAGCTCCTGTGATGTCTCTGAGTGGGGCCACGGGGAGCTGCTGATCAGACAGACATTGGTCCATGTCCTGTCCCACCCTTCCTGATACCAAAAGAGGAGAGTGCCGTGACCTACAGGGAGCCGCTGATGTTAATTTTCAAAGCTTGGATTCCTCACTCAGTTCTCAGAAATTAGCAATGTTTATGGACAAAATTCATTGCTGGAGGTTTTGAAAGCTAGCAAGAATTTGTACCATTAAATTAATAAAACCTCTTAAAAAGCATAGTAATAGTACAAAGGTCTCCTGCTGCACTGCTTCATTTCTAGAGGAAGCAGTCTGTATCTTTAAATCAGTCTGTAAATCCTTTAAATCAGTCCTTTTGCAGCCCCAAAGGGTCCTTCAGTGTTCTCAAAAGAACTGCAAAGAAGAAATTGTAAACCCTTGATATAGTGCCTAGGGAGCAATTTAATTCTCAGGTTTTTTCATAATAGTAACTGATGCACCGGGCCTGAGCTGGTTATTAATTTCAGGTATTTGTTGGGGGAAAAAACCCTTTCATTTTCAATCTAATCCAATTAGAGTGAGGATTATTACTGCAGGCTTCCGACAGAGTGGTGATTGCCAATCAGGGTTTCTAGGTCACCTTTTCTTATTAGTCAGAGGCACTCACTCTGCTGCAGCTCCACAACTCCTTCAGACTCTGCTTCATTATTTTGCCCTCTCCTGCTTTGAGCTGGACATACATCAGTTCAAGGTAATAAAATGATTGTAAGGAAAGAGGTCTTCAGTGTTTTCCTTTTCAAGTCACTAATGATAGGTGGGCATTCAAATGATAGTCCTTTCCAGTAACACACAAAATACACTGTGAGGACAGACAAACATGGAAAAATCCTGTTTCCCCTTCCTTATCCAGAGACTCATTGAGTTCTTACACTCTCTCCTCATTCTAATATGTAATTAATGCGTTACAGGAAAAGTAAGCAGATTAGAAGTGACGTGGAAAGAGAAAATTAGGATCTTTTTCTTTCATTGGCCCCTTATTACCTGTTTCTTGAAATGAGTCCTTGCAGCTGGAAGACAGATCTCATGGGAATAGTACAAACTATTCTGTGGTCACTTGAATTTGGCAGAAGATGTCAAAAAACAGAGTAATAAAACCCAGTCATGAATGGAGATGACCCAAAAACATGATTCTTAGCTTTACTGGACTAAGACTTTGTGATGGAACATATCCCATTGTGCCACAGACTGTGTAATCCGAAATGAGGATTTGAATTTATAGAATATAAACACATACAGAGTGTGTCCATGAGGTAACTCTGTGTATCAGAGCCACATCTATGACTTGTGATAGCTATTTCAAGTGATCATTTCTAAAATAAAGATTTCGATCTCTCTGAAATACTTTCATTTCTACTAATCTGTATCTCTTCACAGATAGTGGTGTTTCAAATAAAAGCTACCATTCTTTCTTTTTTCCCTAAAAAAGTTGCAAGCATTCTAAATCTTAACTTGATCATTTATCTAGAGCTTGTTCTCAAGCGCATTTGAGTTTTAGGCCATGAGAATAATCATTAAGAGGGTGAAGTGATACTTTTGATCATAATGATAAGAAACAGTGGTGCTCTGGTGAGAATTCTGAGTTCTGTTGGGATCCGTGAGGCAAGGTTATGAGCAGAGCGTTCTTTAGTGCAGTTTCAATGAGTCCCTTCAGGTTCCGCTCTCTCCTTGTATTTAAAAACGGGCTTTGACAGAAGGGCTCTCTGTTCCCATCCCTTCCCTGCAGCAACGTGCCCAGCGTGGGCAGCCTGGCGGACCAGGACTACCTGCAGATGAGCACGCCGCAGATGAGCACGCCGGTGACGCTCAACAGCGCGGCGCCGGCCAGCAACAGCGGCGCGGGGGTGCTGCCGTCGCCGGCCACGCCGCGCTTCTCGGTGCCCACGCCGCGCACGCCGCGCACGCCCCGGACTCCCCGCGGCGGGGGCACGGCCAGCGGCCAGGGCTCCGTCAAGTACGACAGCACGGACCAGGGCTCCCCCGCCTCCACGCCCTCCACCACGCGGCCGCTCAACTCGGTGGAGCCGGGCACGGTGCAGCCCATCCCGGAGGCGCACAGCCTGTACGTGACCCTGATCCTCTCCGACTCCGTGCTCAACATCTTCAAGGACAGGAACTTCGACAGCTGCTGCATCTGCGCCTGCAACATGAACATCAAGGGCGCGGACGTGGGGCTGTACATCCCCGACTCCTCCAACGAGGATCAGTACCGCTGCACGTGCGGCTTCAGCGCCATCATGAACCGCAAGCTCGGCTACAACTCCGGGCTCTTCATCGAGGACGAGCTGGATATTTTCGGCAAGACCTCGGACATCGGCCAGGCTGCAGAAAGGCGACTGATGATCTGCCAGAGTAACTTGATCTCGCAGATGGGAGAGGGAGCCAGGAGGAGCCAGGAGCCTCCCATGAGCCTCCTGCTGCTGCTGCAGAACCAGCACACGCAGCCCTTCACCTCGCTGAGCTGCCTGGATTACATGGCCTCCAACAACCGCCAGACGCTGCCCTGTGTCAACTTGAGCTACGACCGGCTGCAGGCTGACAGCAACGACTCCTGGGTGGAATGTTTCAACGCCCTGGAGCAGGGCAGGCAGTACGTGGACAACCCCACGGGGGGCAAGGTGGATGAAGCCCTTGTCCGAAGTGCCACTGTCCATTCCTGGCCTCACAGCAATGGTACGGGCAACAGCTGAGCCTTTTGTCTCTGAATGTTTTGTGATCTCTGTACATTTGTTTAGTTGTGACCCACATAATCTTTATGTGGGAAATGACAGGACTGAAAATATGCTAGAGATGCAGTAGATTTCTGAAAGTTTGTAAATTACATCTAAAGTACCAATAGTCTAGTTATCCTCAGATTTGGTGGCCTAAATTGGGAATGAATCTGTGAAAGTTCACAAATCTGAGGCAAATTCAGGTATTTGGGGGAAGGCAAAATTAGGGGTCCTTTTTCACTTTGGAAGAGGGTATCAGCAGTCAGCAGAAAATAATTGCTCTGTTTGAGTTAGGGGGAAGAAGGGGAAAAAGTACCAAGGAGGGGGGGAAATTATAATTAAATATTACTAGTTTGTGTGCTGAAGATGCTCTGACATCTTATTACCTGAGCTGGACACCAGTACTGAAATGTGTGTGTAAAGGCTTGTGGTGACAGCATTGCTTTTGGAACTGCCACATTGAGTGCCATCCAGCTAATCAGAGTTGTCCAAATTCCATGGGCAGCGTGCAGAGCAATTCAAGGAGCAATCCACAAAAGCTGTTGCCGTGTCAGAGGGATTGCTGTTCCTCCCTGAAGTGACTGCTGCTCCTTGTCCCTTGCAGTGCTGGACATCAGCATGCTCTCCTCCCAGGACGTGGTGCGCATGCTGCTCTCCCTGCAGCCCTTTCTCCAGGATGCCATCCAGAAGAAGCGGACGGGAAGGACCTGGGAGAACATCCAGCACGTGCAGGGACCACTCACCTGGCAGCAATTCCATAAGATGGCAGGACGGGGAACCTACGGTACCTACACTGGGCTCTGTGCCAAGTTAGAGTGCAGCTTCCTAGAAATGGGCACTTTCTCCTGGAAATGTCAGGAAGGGGCTGTTTATACAGCTTGGGGTCATGGAGGGGGCTCTTCACAGAGCTTTAAAGTGCCTCAAAAGGCCGTTGTGACACCCTGGTGAAGGTTTTACCCCTCCAGGTGATGCACATTTATAGGGAGCAGAAACTGTGGGTGAGGCTCAGACCAAAGCTGGTGTAGAGGAGCACAGGGAGCTGCTGAGATCAGCCACATCGTAATGGGAACAGGGCCTGCGTGAGCTCTGCAAATCCAGAAAAACTGGGAATGCTTTCTCCATGCAGGTTCCTGTAGCCTTAATGAGAAGTTTTAGTTTCAGTATCTCCTGGCTGTAAGTGGTACTTCTATAGAATACAAAACAACAAACCAGATTTTGCCTATGCAGGTTTGCAGAATGACAGCATTTCAGTCTGTATTTCTTGCTTGCAGTTTATTTCAGGCTTAACCAGCGCAGTCTGGTTTAAATGTTTTTCCTACAGCTCCACCACGCTTTGCTCTCTATTGGTATTTGATATATTGCTGCTTTCCTTGGGGCTGGGACAACTGGGGGTAACTCCAGTTCCTGTCTAAAGCTGCTGTGCCCCACCAGGAGCACTTCTAATAGTTTTCCCAGCATTTGTAATTTGAAGAGTTAGGATTTGCCAATTGTTACCAGAGAATAGCACCAAAATTCCCATAGAGTGCAGAGCAGAACCTTTGATGGAAAGTCAGCGAATTTTACTGGATGCTGAGTTTTTAATAAAGTTGAGTAATATTCTGCAGGAACTACTGGGTATATTTTAGCTTGACATTTTCAGCAATATTTCTTCTACTGAGGCAGTATCTGGGAGACACCCTGTTACACTGGATAATAATCCTTTCTGTGGGGATAGCAGTGCTTGGAGCACATGCTATGGAGAGGGGCAGGAGGCAATTTTTAGAATTATAATAACTTTGTATAGTATTACATACCCAGGAATGAATTTCTCTGAGCATCAGTAGTTTTGCACAACCAGGTGGAGGTGGATGAAGAGCTGTAAGGTCAGATTTTGTGTGTTCCTGTTATCACCTGTGATTGAACAGGAACTCCTGGGCTGTGGTTGTGGATATGACAAAAGAAAACCAGGAGATGAAGCCTCGGGAAGGGCAGTACATGAGCTTGGAGTACACTGGGAGATGTTTTATTGCAGCTTTCTAGGAAAGTTTAAGTGGTGCTTGGATCAGCTCCCTCCACTTCGGCCAACAACTTTGATTATATGACATTCCTTAAGTACGACATAAATCTTCCCTCTCCTTTATTAAATATCTTTTCCAAGAAGAAAGGCTGGGAGCACAGGGTTTATCAGGCATGGCACACCCTTGATAACCATTTCCACTCCACGATAAACCTGTAGGACACTCAGAACAGCAAAGGATGAGTGATTTCCAGTATTCCTGTAAAAGAACCCACTTCCTAGGCCATCAGAGACCCACTGCAGTTAAACCAAATATTTTAACATTTTTTCTTTATTTGTTCTTTCTCCTGTGAAGGCTCTGAGGAATCTCCTGAGCCTCTCCCGATCCCAACGCTGCTGGTGGGCTATGACAAGGACTTCCTGACAATCTCTCCCTTCTCCCTGCCCTTCTGGGAGAGGCTCCTGCTGGATCCCTACGGGGGCCATCGGGATGTCGCCTACATCGTGGTGTGTCCGGAAAATGAGGCCTTGCTCGACGGAGCCAAAACTTTCTTCAGGGACTTGAGTGCTGTATACGAGGTTAGAAAGAGGGACCACACTGAATTATTGCTTCTTAAGTGTCATTGCTGCTCCAGTGCATGTCCACAGGGAGAAATCCATGGGGTTTAAAGTAGCAACTATTTGAAGGAGGGTTTTTTTTTCATTTTGAGGGCTTTCTGTGGTTTCAGAGTCCAAGAATGCTGTCTGAGTGGCACTAGGATTCTCTGGGCATTTTGGGGTGTTTGTTCCTGTCTGCTCTTCCCAGCACACATTCATTTCTCAGAGGAGGCAGCGGTGGCATTAATAGAGCTGCAGCCTCCCAGTGATGGCCCAACCGCGCCTAAAGAGCAAGGAGCACACTGAAGAATCTGTTGCTGGGCTGGGGATGAAAGCATTTATTTCTTTAGCATGTACTCGTCAATATGTCAGAGTCCTTTGTAACCTTAGTTTTGTTCAAGCCAACAGATAAATGTAACTCATGTCTTTTAGATATTTATTAAGAAGCCCCTAGCTGTGTGCTGAGAATGAGGGGCTTAAGCCACAAAGCAGTCTCTGTAACTTCCCGGGGTGGTTGGCATCTCCTTACGGGTGTTTGTCCTTCCCTCCCCTGGCAGATGTGCAGACTGGGGCAGCACAAGCCCATCTGCAAAGTGCTGCGGGACGGGATCATGCGGGTGGGCAAGAGCGTGGCGCAGAAGCTGACGGACGAGCTGGTGAGCGAGTGGTTCAGCCAGCCCTGGGGCTCCGAGGACTGTGACAATCATTCCAGGCTCAAGCTCTACGCCCAGGTCTGCCGCCATCACCTCGGTGAGTGACACCCCATGGCCCTGGGGACTGGGGTGGGGCAGGTGCCAACCCACTGGCTGGGTTTTCTAAGGGTGCAGATTATGGTCTCTTTAAAAATTTAAAAGATATTACAAGGTTTTATCTTAAATACTTCCATGTTAAATTTGCCTGCTTCAGAAAGTTGTGTTGCTTGTAACTCTGGGGATTGTGTCAGTGGTTCAAATTCTTATCTTTTTAGAAAAGTCAGTTTGGTATAAGGTGTTTGTGTATCACAAAGATCACAGAATGACAGTCTGGTCTGGTTGGAAGGGACCATAAAGCTCAACCTGTTCTACCCCCTGGGATGCCTTCCACCAGACCAGGTTGCTCCAAGTCCTCTGCAACCTGTCCCTAGTACTTCCCGGGATGGGGCAGGTGTTCCACACAAGACTGAAGGTGTCCATGGATGTGGTTTATTGCTGCTGACACATCTCATCACACCTGTGTGACAGAGCTGTGTCACGGTGGGCTCCAGTGTAAAGGTGTATTTATAGGAGAGGGGAGGTCCCTGGCACTCTGCAAAGGCAGTGAGTTAACACAGGGGCAGAAGAGAACGGGCTGGTGTCCTTGGTGGTGGGGCCTCAGTCTGTTCTGTGTCGATCCTTGGATCGTTCTCGTCTGGACCTCATGCTAGATTATTTCTCCCCTGAAGCAGTGACGCTTTTAACAGATCAGTCTGGTTGTTTTTGTTATGGCACCCTGCCCTGTTCTGTATTACACCAACGTCAGGAGCACTTGTTTGGTGAGGGACTGTAGAACCTGAGAGTGTGGAAGGGTGTAACATCTCCTGGGGTAGGATCAGCTGACTTCTCCTGGCTGAGTCCCTGGAGTCACCTGATTTCAGCTGGGGACAGACATGGCTGTTTCCTCCCAGAACGGTCCAGAGTCAATCTATATTGTGTATGACTGAGAATTGGGATCTTACCACAACACACAGGAATTACAGCAAGCTGAGAAATTATTACAACACTACTGAAGTACCTCAGGCTTCCCTGCAGAAAGAGGCAGCATGTGCACGGCCAGGTGAGGAACTGGGCTGCTCAGTTCACACCTGAGGCTTCTGGCAGGGGCAGCATTGGAAACTTCACCTCTGGTGATTTACACCGCCTGGAGGAGCAAATAAATAATAAATATTCATTTATCATTGTGGTATCTCACATCAGAAATAACTTCATTAAAGTTTGCCATGATTGTAGCTCAGATATAAACGACTCTAAGGTTTCCAGCCTGACAGATAACCTGTCAGAGACTGCAGAGCTGAGCGCTGTACAATGCTGTTGTTGCCACACACTTTGGCCAGAGAGCAGAACGTGTCAGCACCAGCTTAAAGTCACAAAGCCCTGCAAAGTCAGAATTGGTTTTAAAGACAATTGATTCATATCAGTTCAAACTGACACCCTGAGAAATGGATTCCAAAGCAAACATTGGTCATGGAGGTTCCACTCTCTTAGCATTTGTATACTCTTAGAATGTTGTAAAAGTGCAGGGAACATCATCCGAGTCGCAGGTTGATGCAGATTCCTTTGATCTGACTGTCACGAATCCCTCTTTCCATGCCGTTCCAGCACCTTACTTGGCCACCCTGCAGCTGGACAGCAGCCTCCTGCTGCCCCCCAAGTACCAAACGCCGGCTCCGAGCCAGCCGCAGGCAGCTCCCGGGAGCTCGGGCCCCGCTCCCTCCGGCTCCTCCTCGTGTCTCTCGGCCGCCGCCGGGGCTCCGGCCACGGGCAGCTCCTTCAGCTCCACGCCCAGCGCAGGCACCACGAGCCTCCCGGCGGGGAGTGCCTCCTCCTCGGGCTCCTCGGTGCCGCAGCTGTCAGCGTCCTCTGCCACGCCCGGCGCCGGCCAGATGGGCACCTCCTCGTCCACGCCGGGCTTCAGCGGCAACGCGGGCTCGGGGCAGAGCAGCAGCGCCGGGGGCGGCACGGCCGAGCGCCCGCAGGGCGGCGCGGGCCCCGGCGCGGACGCCGAGCCGGGCCCCAGCCTACCACAGCAGCAGCAAGAGGGACAGGAAGGGTAAGTGAGGTGCTCGCGTGGCTCCAAGTGCTGCTCACTAATCCCCTGTCCTGTGCTCAGACGGCCTTCAAGCCTTAGGGAAACCCCTCAGAGGAGAGGCCCCTCTGACAGGTGCGGCACAGCGAGCAGGTGGGAGCCGAGCAGGGCCTGGTCCTGTGTGAAGCAGTCACTGACAAAGGGGAGCTGGAACAAACACCCCTCCCCTTTTTCATCACAAGAATCCCAGCCTGATTCAGCTGTGTGGATGTGGAGCTGCCTTAGGACCCTCCACCTGCCCTGTTCTTGCAGCACCAGGAGCACATGGGGTGTGTCAGGTCCTGTGCCACACCTGTGGCTTGGGACTTGCAGGTATCCTATGCAGCTGAGTGCCTCTTGCTCCATCACACCTGCAACATTAACAGATGCAAAATGCAAGCCATGGGATTTTTTTCCTAATTTTTTTGCATTGCAGGTGTTGTTTTGCAAGCAGGCATATTGTGAGGTCAAGAGACACGATTATAGTCCTGTTACTTTAAAATAAATTTGGGTAGCACGACTTTTTTAAAGACTTTGTTATGAATAGCCATCCATCACATAAAAATTATGGAAAGGATTTTTAGCATTGTATGTAAGTAACTTTCCTGAGGCAGCATGTTTTTCATTACTCTCATAATAATGCACATTGCTGATAGTCCTGGTGTGTGTTAGAGAGGGAAACGCCCACATCCTGCTGTAGCTGGGCTTGTCCTTGAGACATCTGTTCCCTGATCTGTGCAAAACACCCTTTGAGCAGCTGCAGGGGCTTCTGACAGAGGCTGAGCTGCTTCGATCACTTACAGATGTTGAGCCTCTCTCTCCTGGCTGAGGCATGGGAGGAGCATTTTACCAAGTAAGAAATTCTTGATTGCTCGTTCTGTTACCAGTGGAGCCTTCCCTGGGCCTGAGCAGGACTCCAGGCTCCATGAATTGCTTTGGTACTTCCAAATTCCTGCTCTCTCCCTTCCACCTCTCCCAAAAGCAAACCCTAAACTGCACCAAAACCCAGACATGCACCTGCATGAAAAGACGCACAGCTAAGGAGTCAACTTTTCCCTATTCTTTCGGTATAATCTTTAGGTCTGGTTGCATTCAGTGAGATGCTGTTGGGCTGCATGTACCTTTAATGCCTAATGAACCCCAGCTGTTTCAGACCAGGAGCCGCTGTGAGCACAGCTCATCTCAATGCCTGTCCTCATGCGTTTTAGTTTTGCTCCCGAACGCCAGAATTCCTCACGGTTTCCTTCCCCCTGGCTCAGCCTGGCCCCCGGCACCAGCAGTTCTCACCATGTGGCTCTGCCCGCAGCACGTCGGAGCGGGAACGGATCGGGATCCCCACGGAGCCGGACGCCGCGGACAGCAACGCCTACCCCCCCGCCGTGGTCATCTACATGGTGGACCCCTTCACCTACACTGCCGACGAGGAGTCTGCCTCCACCAACTTCTGGCTCCTGAGCCTCATGAGATGCTACACAGAAATGTTGGACAACTTGCCTGAGAATATGAGGAATTCTTTCATTCTCCAGGTAATTCTGCCTTCCTCTGTATCCTCACGCTGAGTCTCTGTGTCACAGCACACCTGGGATGTGGACACTGTGCTAAAAGAGATAAATGGGAGATAATGCATGAAATGTAGGTGGCATTTACAAATTATTTTGTTGATAGTACAAGTCTGTATATTAAGACAAGCCCTTGTGTTTATTTTGATGAGGAAATTAATTAGAGCAGCCACAGTATCCCTGCATTGAACCTGTCCCGTGGTCCCAGCAATCCTATCTCCTTCCTGGAGAGGGATTTCAATTAAGTTGTAACTCGAGTTGCCATTGCCAAAACTGGCCAGTTGCTCCTTTGATTACTGTACATGTTGAGTTGTTTGCTGTTTATATTTCCTTGATTTATACTCTTTAATCCAAAAGAAGTATGTGAAGCCAGACATTTAATGTATAGCTATTGTATTGTTATTATCTGCTTCTTAAAAATAATTTACCATGTAACTTGGCATATAAAAACAGTTACTTACTATGGAATTGCTGAAGAATTGAATTTGTGCAGCCAGAGGCAGCTCTTGGCCTCTTGCCCAGGCTGGCTGCATTTTGCCAGGCCTCCTGTCACAGAGGCTGAGCCTCAATACATGTGGGGGGAACGGGAGGCCAGAGGGCACAGGCAGGAATAGTGTGGGAAGGATTTCTGTATACCTTATCCTTGTCTGCTCACTTTAGTTTAAAGGTATTTCAAATTAGTTAAAAAGTAAAATAAAAAAAAATTGGAAGTTCTTGTAGGTGTCTCAAGTTGGGCATGGGAAACTTCTTTTTGATAGTTTTGACCTTATTGTCCCCTGAAAGGATGAGGGAAACTGTCACCAGAATATTTCAAGCTTGGGGATGAACTGAAAATCAGGTGCACAACTTCATATTGTGGTAGGCTGCAGAGAACTGATGGATCCAGGCCTGGAGACAATAAAACTAAACAGCCACTGATACCACAGTGTCTGAAACACAAGAACTGTGTGACCTCTGCACTGCCGTTGGAGCTGAGGCTGTAGCACACTGACCCTTTTTCTCAGTGCTGTTTGTTTCCACGTTCACTGTTTGTTCCTCAGAATACATTTTGCCAGTTGAAGTCAAAACAGCAATTTTCTCTAAGTCAAGGGAAACATGATCCAGTTCCAGCACTGTATTCTCACAGCTGTACCACAGCACACACAACATGCAGTTACTTCAAAATAAATCAAACCCAAATGTTTGTAGCTTTATTACCATTCCTGTACAGAGGGGGAGGGCTCAGCTTCTGAAATCTTTGGGTAAAGCTGGCTTTTAAAAACACACAGGCACATTTAGTAAGTAGAATGTGCTGCCAAGGTTCTGAAGGTTCAAGCAAGAACTGTAAAGCAGTAAAAGTTTTGTGACACTTAACTTTTATTACTACTGAAAATATTTGTTGAAAGAATCTGTTTGGGTCTTGTAGTGTTGGCTACAATGTAAATGTTTTATATTGACAGATTCTGCTCCAAAGATCTCACTGTAAAAGGAAAGACACTTTAACAGCCACAAATGGAACTTCTACCATAAAACCAGTAGATAAAAACAGTGCAGTTACAGGGATTTAATTTTAAGTTTAAAATAGGTTTGCTCTGAACCCCGGGTTTTTGTCATTCTTTGTTTCCTTCTGAAGGAGTGTTGTGCCATTTCTCCTTCCTGCTCTTGTTGTGTAGTTGGGTCTTTACCCCCAAACTCATCTCCAGGCAAATCTCCCTGTAACTCTGGTTCTTGCTTGTTAAACCTGTGTATCTCTGTGGGCTGCTTCCCATGACTTTCTGAAACAAATGGAACTGAGCAGCAGCTGATGCTGCTGAGCTTCCACTGGGAACTAAATTGAAAAGGGGAAACGACCACACAAATCATTGTAACAGAATCTTAATTGTGCTCTCTACACCCGTCTGTAAGGATGACACCGTATTGCCAGTTCCCACAAGGACTGCAAACAATTCCCAACCCTGACCATGAGCCATGGAACCAAACCTGTCTGAACACAACCTTCAGGGATTGTGTGGTTCAGGCCCACCTGCAAGTGAAGATGTTGCCCAGAAAAACACTTCGGAAAAATTCAGGGTGTTTGAATACAGGTGTTTTATGGATTAAAATTCACTCTCATTGTGATGGAAGCGGTTTTGTCCCTGAGAATGCAGTCGCTGCCTGCTGCAGCCACTCCTGCCAAGGGACCTGAAATGCCAATTGTGGAGCATCCCAAAGTGTGCTGGGTGTTCAGTGACTAATGGCTGTGTGGATCTGGTTGGATATTAATGAGCAGCTCCTGGAAGCCTCTCAGCCCTGTTTTATTGTGTGTCTGAATTCCACAGATTGTGCCTTGCCAGTACATGCTGCAGACAATGAAGGATGAACAGGTTTTCTACATTCAGCACTTGAAGTCTCTGGCATTCTCTGTGTACTGCCAGTGCAGGAGGCCCCTGCCCACACAGATCCACATCAAGTCCCTCACAGGCTTTGGGCCAGCTGCCAGCATTGAGATGACCCTCAAAAATCCTGAGGTTGGTATTGGTGGCAAGAAAATCAAAGTCTGTTCATAAACTGTAACCACTTTCCTCAAATATCAAAGAGTAGAGAAAATACTTGTTGTGGGGATTTTTTTCAAGGTACAGAAGACAATGATGATATAAAGGGAAAAGGCAAGCTAATATGGAGTAGAAAATAGTAAGAAAAACATCAGGCTAACTTGCTTTCAAAACATTTTAAGCTTCTGGTTTTGAGTCATAAAGTAAAAGGTAAAAATGTGAAAGAAGAGAAAATGCACATCGTTAGTTTGGATTCTGAGTCATTTTGTGGTTTCAGTCTATAGTGCTCAACCAGAGTTTAAACCCAACCTTTATTTCTATCCACATATATATGCGTATATATGAAATAAGTTCCTGTGTCTAATTGCAGATGTTATATTAATTCCCTGAGGTAATGGAGAAATCCCCCTCTTCGATGGGCTTATCTTTTATCTATTTCAAACTGTAAATATTAAAGCCCTGATTCTGGAATTTTAGGGATTTCAAAGGAAGAATAATCCATCCTGCTTTCTATGAATGTTTTGCATTCTTTGAAAGATAACCATGAATATTTTATTTAGATCTAATGGACCAACGAAACACTTAAACACTTACCTTGGCATAAAGAGCTACTTGGGAGGGTTTAAAAACCTATTTGCAAAGCCAAACCTTTTGGCATTTACTTATTGCATTTAATTAATCTCTGTTTATTGCATTTTACACATTTGCTCCTAGTCTGCACTGCAGACTCCCAAACTTTGCTGAAGAATTAAGAAAATACCCTGACCGTTTTTTAGTTATGGAACATGTCTGGTGAGGCCCCTCCTCTGTGTTCTCCACAGAGGATTTCCAAGACAAAGATGGGTCTGGGGTGCCCATGTGGGAAGCAGCTTTGCAGAAGATGACCTGGAGGTCCTGTTGGACGTGATGGATGCTCCCAAGGAGCAGCAGTTGGGCTGCTCTGGGAAGGTGCTGCAGCACAGCCGGGGAGGTGCTTGTCCTCCTCCATTCTGGGCTCTTCAGAACAAGAAACCTAGATGCACTGGAGCAAATCCAGCCAAGGGCCTGAAGATGATTAAGAGACAGGAGGATCTGACAGCTGAGGGGCTTTAAACTCCTGCCTGTGTCAGAGACTGGCCCAAAGACTGCTTTCGTACCCCAGGTTACTTGTACATAAAAAGAAATCTTTAGATAAGGATTGAAGTGCATCAGCCGTAACTGGCAGCAGTGAATTGTCTATTTTTTTTGTCTATAACCTCCCTTTTCCCAGTCTCCCTTCTGACTAGGAGTGCTTTGAATTTACTCACTGTTTCAAGCTTGCCTGTTTCTGTACTTGCTGCCAGTGTGTGTGCGTGTGTTCCTTGTGTTCAGTAGTTTCTGATCTATCTGCTGATGGTTGTGCTGACTCTGTTGCAGAGGCCCAGCCCAATCCAGCTGTACTCACCTCCTTTCATCCTGGCCCCCATCAAAGACAAGCAGACAGAGCTGGGAGAGACGTTTGGAGAGGCCAGTCAGAAATACAACGTGCTCTTTGTGGGGTACTGCCTGTCCCATGACCAGCGCTGGCTCCTGGCGTCCTGCACCGACCTGCACGGGGAGCTGCTGGAGACCTGCATTGTCAACATCGACCTGCCCAGCAGGTACTCACTGCCCTTGGCTTCTCCCATGGATCCATGCCTGGAGTCATCCCTCACCAGCTCCTTGCACATCCCTTCCATCCCCTTTCCTGCTCAGGAGATCACGCTGGCGTTACAGTGAGAACGTTTCCGTTGGCACTTTTAGATTTTCAGATCTGCACAGGGGAAGGTGACTGAGTTACACTTGTTTGACAGTTTGTTTTACACCTGTTTCGCTTACAAACCTTACCTTGAGAAACACCTGGTGTGTTGCTCAGCAGTTTGATGGCACTGCAGTAACAGTACTGAGAGCAGACACATAGTTTTTCTTGTTAGTAGTAGTGAAAGGTAAGTTAGGGACTGCCCAGAGCTCTGTAGAGGGTGAACAGTGACATAATTAGAGAGAACAGCAATCTGAGTATTGTCCTTGATTCTCCTCTGACTGTTGTTTCTAATTCCTTGCCCTGCAGGTCAAGGAGGAGCAAGCTGTCTGCACGGAAGATCGGGCTGCAGAAGCTGTGGGAATGGTGCATCGGCATTGTGCAGATGACATCCCTGCCCTGGAGAGTCGTCATCGGGCGCCTGGGCCGGCTGGGCCACGGGGAGCTGAAAGGTGTGCAATTGTCAGGGCTGCCTCTCCCAGGGTGTGCAGGGGGACAGGGAGACCCAGGGTGCAAGGCAGGATGGCTCAGGCCTGATCACACACACCTTTCAAACTCAAAAATTGAGAGTGATAATCACATAACCACAGAATTGTTTAGGTTGGAACAGCCCTCTGAGCTCGTGAAGTCCAGCTGTTCCCCAGCACTGCTGAGGCCACCACTGATCCATGTCCCCAAGTGCCACATCCGCACAGCTTTTGGACACTTACAGGAATGGGGACTCAGCCATTCGTGTCAGTTTTGCATCACCTGCAGACTCGCTGAGCGTGCCCTCTGCCATCACACAGTGGCATCAGATGGGGTGAATTTGGCTTAACCTTCCCAAGTGCTGTCTCTGCTCCCTAGAGCCATGACCTTACAAAAGGTAAACAGGGTGTGCCAAATTCTATCACAGCACAGACTTATTTGGCCAGAGTTTAGTGAGGGCAAACATGGATGGGAAGCCAGACACCCAGGCTTCCCAGGCAGTGTTCTTTAGGAGTTTATAATCAACACCAGAGCTGCTGCGCCCTTTCTCTCCCCATCATTGTCTTGACGCTGATGCCCAGTTGACTAAATGGATCTGAGTGTAAAGTACCGGCAGAGAAATCACCAGGATCCTCCAGACTGGAATTTCCTGGGCCATGCAGCGTGGATTGCAGGAGAGCTGGCTGCAGTCCTGCCCTGGCACTGAATTCCTGTATTGGTTTTCGTAAATCTTTCCTTGTTTGTGCCCTAGGTCTGATGCTGCTCTCTCATGTTGTGTAGAATTTGCAAACTGTCCTTCCAAGGGAACTTATCACCTGTTAGAAAAAGTTCTGAACAAAGTTATCCTGACACAGGAATAAAGACAGGATTCAGTTGTGATTCTTCAACTTAAACATCACTAAACAAACAAAAAGGTCTTGGAAAAAAATGTATTGAACAAAGTAAAGCCAACAGGCTGCCACGGAATAAAACATTCCACAGGAACTCCTCAAGCACCCAGTTTGCAGGGCCAGACCCCTCATGTGCACAGGAGCCATTCCTGGAGAGTTTGGGATTAGGGAAGTGCCAAGTGTTGGGAATGTTTTGCTGTTTCCAGGCGGGTGCTGGCTCTGCATCAGCTCTGTCCTCCCACGGTGCTTTTCCCTTGCAGACTGGAGTATCCTGCTCGGGGAGTGCTCCCTGCAGACAATCAGCAAACAGCTGAAGGAGGTTTGCCGCATGTGCGGCATCTCCGCAGCAGATTCCCCCTCCATCCTCAGTGCCTGCCTCGTTGCCATGGAGCCACAGGGATCGTTCGTGGTGATGCCAGGTATGTTTCAGCCAACCGTGGCAATGCCAGCACAACTGTTCTTCTATCACATTTCACACTTCGGCACAGTAATACTGGGATTTCTGTGAAGAACTCGACTAGCATGGCTACGTGTGGCAGAAAATAGGTTGAGCCAGCAGAATTCCCCAAAATACCACGGAGAGATGCTGTGTGGGGAGAGGAGCCTCCTGAGGGAAGGTGACTGTGGGGCACTGCCCACGTGCTGACCTGTCCCCTGGGCTCAGGCAGCCCAGTTCCCATGGGCTGGAAGTGCAGACACCCTCGTGCACGGAGGAGGCTGCAGCGGGAATCAGTAGGAGCCTGTGGAAATGGGAATAAGCCCACTTGCCTTCTCACTTGCCTCATCACATGCTGAAGTTATTTAGAGAGTTCACTTACAAGCAGCAGTCCATGGGCTTATGTTGAAGTAAAATTTAATGCTGAGGTTCCCTTTGTTGTTTTACCTAAGCACGTACTTTTTAATGTATGTGGTGACACATTCTTAACATATCCTTACAAACCACTCTGGGGTTTTTTAAGTTTAGAAAGAAAAGATTAATACAGAGCAGAATTAATTGAGCTTGAAAATTACTTATCATGTTGAATATTTTCAAAGCAGAGAATTTCTGATGTGAGAAAACTGATGGCAAATGAGGCTTTTTCAATATCACAGTAAAACACAAAGAAAGACCCAAATCCTTCAACAGAATTTTTTTTTCCTTTAGATCCTGATACATAATTAGGTCAACAGCAAGCAAAAATTAGGTTAAAATTGAAGGTGCTGTTTAAATGCTGCCAAAGAAGGTGTCTCTGCACTGACTATTTGCACCTTCCAAGTTAATTGTTGGTGGATAATTGAGAAGAATATAGGAGGAGGGGAGAGAAGGTTTATTGTTTTGTGGCTTTATTTTTGTGTTTGTGTTCATATCGACCAAAGTGGGGTGTATTTCATAATTCTGCAGAGATGTGTGTGAAAAATCCATTTAACTTGCTCATTTAGCAAGTAAATATTTGATTAAGGGGCAGCAGAATGACAGGAGAGGTGGGGCTGGTGATCTTAATGTCAAGCTCTTAGAGCAGTGTAATCTTTTGAAGATAGAGCCCTTCTGCTGTGTCTGTGAGTTTGCAGAGCAGGTGGGGTGGGCAGAGGAGTCCCTGGACACAGCTCCTGTGTTTGGGAGGCGGCGCAGTGACCCCTGTGCTGTGGTGTCTGTCCCCGCAGACGCGGTGACGATGGGCTCGGTGTTCGGGCGCAGCACGGCGCTGAACCTGCAGTCGTCCCAGCTCAACACCCCCCAGGACGCCTCCTGCACACACATCCTGGTGTTCCCCACCTCTGCCACCATCCAGGTGGCACCTGCAAATTACCCCAACGAGGATGGCTTCAGCCCCACCAACGGTGAGTGAGGGGGGATCCCTTGGGGCCTTTTCGGGGCATCAGCTGAGCTGAGCTGGGCAGGAATAAACCCCTGAGGGGGCCGGGGTTCTGCGCAGACCCCACAGCGCCCCAGCAAGGGAACCGTGCAGGGCTTTAGCTACAGGGGAGACTCTGTGCTTTCCCTCAGTGTGTTTTCAGAGTCACGCTGGTTTATTCCCAAAGGGACAAGGACCAGCCAAGGCACCAAGTGGCACAGACCAGAATGTGCTTTGTCTTGTTGTGACTTGCTCAGGCCAGCTGCTGTTTTCCAGTTGTGCTTCACGTTGTGCCCTGTTGCGTGCAGAACTGACAGGAAGGAGGCACTTGTGGTTGAGTAGGGAAAATATCCCAACCTGAGATTTCCTGATGCCCCCAGAGTGCTTTTACACTGAGCCTGCAGTTTGAGTCAGCAAGACTCTGGTTAATGCTTTATACCCAAACAAGCATTTTCCTGCTTTGTCCCAAATCCTTTAAATGAGTGCAAAGCAATTAAAACCAAGAGTACGGTGGCTGTATTAATGAGGAGGGCAGTTGGGTTAGAGAGGAAGGCAGGCTACTGCTTTTAAGGCTTTGATCTGTCCCTCCTGGAATGTCCCAGGGCCTCTGAAGTGAAGTTGCCTCTCTCAATCCCTGTCCCAGGAGGCACTGGGATCCCTCCCGAGCACGACAAACATTAACCTGCATTAACCTGCCCGTTGGTGCTGCAGATGTTAATTAGAGTCAGGTACAAGAATAGCCTTTTCCAAAATGGTGTTAAATTTAATTTTCTTAACTCTGCTCTACTTAATGATTAAGCTGCTTCCTATGCCATTAGCCAGCTCATTTCTGCTCTGGGGGCCAAGCAGAGCATGATATTAGCTCTGGTTTGTTTACTGAGGCTGTAGGACACTAGTTAATAAACTTCAGTTAAAGCATTGCTCTGGCAATCCAGAGGTTCTCTTTGGGAGATGAAGGAGAACAACCACCTGCCTGTTTCAATGCTGGGGTTTCAGGTGAAATTAGTTCAATACACACATACTTTTCCATTTTATACAGAGTAAATTCATCTTTTTCAAGAGAAATTGTTATTTATTACATGCAGGATGCATGACTTCTATTTAGGGCTTTGTGTTTTAATATAAATTTGGTTGCAATTCTAATTAATGCAGTTAATTCAGACAGCTCCCACTGTCCCTGTCTACCCACCAAAATGTACTTTAAATGTCATTATACACTTTGCCTGCTGAGAAATCTGGGTAAGAAAAACCCCTCTAAGCCATATTGTGATGCTGTAATTTTTGGCTGTGTGTTGATGGTGCCTCATCCTTCCCTCCCATAACTTACTCAGGGTATTGTAACCTGTGTGCAGATGATGAGTGATGGAATGCACAAGGCAAACACATCTTCCCTGTATCTTTAGCTCTCCCCATATATTAACATAAACCAAATCAATCTGGCCAATTATGCTAACGAGCTGTGTGGAACTCCTGAGATGAAAGCAGGATATGAAGGCTGAGTTGTTTGGGATCCTGGTGCAGTGTCTGGAAGGATCACGAGTCCCTTGCTGTGGGCAGGGCCTTGCTGCCCTCATGGATTCCTGGGGCAGTTTCCCCAGAGCTGCCAGGGCTGTTCCCGGGGGTTGGAGCTGGTGGGCAGCTCTGGGAGCCTGAGGAGCAGCACCTGTGGCAGCAGCACATGGAGCTGTGTGTGATGACTCCAAGTGTTTTCGTTAATGGGACTGTGACTAACTGTACAGAAGTGTCAGTTGTTCTGTTACAAAATTCGGTCTGGATTTTATGGAGCTGCTACGACGGGAATTCTGTTCACTCTGTGGCCACTGCTAAAATTCATTATCCCAACAGCTGCCTGCCAACTCTCCCTTTCATGTCTGGGTGGTTGCAGTCAAGGGTTCTGAGGGGGATTAAACAGTAAAGTCTTTATCTCTGCTTTCATCTATCTTGGGAGTACGTAAAAGAAAAAAGGGAATGATAATAAATTAAAGGGAAAGGTAATAAACTATAAACATTTCTTGGAGAAAAGAGTATAGCACATTGGAAATTATTCTCCTTTCTTTTCCTTTTCAGATGACATGTTTGACCTCCCATTCCCAGATGACATGGACAATGACATAAGAATTTTGATAACAGGGAATCTTCACTCTTCACCAAATTCCTCCCCAGTTCCTTCCCCTGGATCACCATCTGGCACTGGTGTGGGATCTCACTACCATCACAGTAGGGTAAGGCTGGAGCACCGTAAGGCACACACTGCTTAAAATAAAATACAAAGACCCAAATCCTCCAACAAAGTCTTTTTCCTTTAGCTCCTGACACATAATTAGGTCAAAGCAAGCAAAAATCAGGTTAAAATTGAAGGTTAAATACTGCTGGAGGTGTCTCTACACGGTCTGTTTGCACCCTCCAAGTTAGTTGTTGGTGGATAATTGAGGGGGAGAGAGCGGGAGGAAAGCAGCTTCATTTTTGTGTGGCACAGCCATAGCTGATGACCCTGCATGGATTTAATCTGTACTCAACCATTCTTTCCTGGAAAATCCTATGACATGTCCCTGGCACAAAGTGACAAATCTTTGAGAGAAGGGAAGCTGTGACAGCCTTGTTCCCGTGGATTTCAGGGGAGGCAAGAGGGAGAGAGTTCTCCCAGTGATGAAACTCTGCCCATGGAAACTCCGCAGGTGCTGGATGGTTATGCAAATGTTGTTTTCTTCGGAATATTTAGCCCAGAGCGCACAGCGTTTGGGAGTTATTTTTGTTTGAAGTGGCTTTTATAAAGTCAGTTCCAACATCAGTGATTACTTAAAATGCAAATTATTTTTGGTAATTCAAGTTATTTTTTTTTAAATTGGCATAGCTTGGATCAGGTTTGATGGAACTCTTTCACTCCTACATTTTATCATGTCAGACTGAGCTGTTCTCTTAAAATGGTTTCCATCACAATTAGGTGGAAGTTTTATGCTTCACAAGTTTTTGTGAAGTTTTTTAAAAATATTAAATTTAAAGTAGTAGCATATTACTTCTTCACTAAATAATACAGTATTTAATGAGAGAAACAGGGTAACTTTTATATCATTTTTGATATGTCAATGAGATGTCTTGAGATCAGAATTCTAACTCCTGAATGTGACTGACTAAAATGGTGGTAATTTCACCGCTGGAAGTAGAAGGTCCTACCTGTATTTTCCTTGCAAACTCTCCAAAATGCCTCAGTGCAGCTTTAACACAGTCAGCGAAGGAGAAATGCCTCCTGCCTCAGCCACAGAAATGCTAATCCTGCATTTTGTGAGCTCAGTCCACAACCACCATGTGTGGATTGTGCAACTCTCCCATCAAAGGCTTGATAACAGCACATTGCTGTCCCAGTTATTTCAAACTGGTGTGTGGGCAAATGAAAACTTCTAAACTCTGCTGCCAAACCCTGCAGCCATAAATCACAACTCCTCTCCCTCTCTCCCCCCAGTTCCCTCAGCAATCCATTCTGTCCCACGTCTATGCAGACCTTGCTTTCAATAGAGCTTGCGTCTGTTGGGAGCAGCCCTGGGAGGTTCATGGCCTGTGCCCAGAGCCCGGGACAAGCCCCTTCCAGCTGAACCTGAGTAATTCCCATTAACCATTAAGCCAGGCCTGGTAATTGCAGTGTAATGTTTGGCTTTAGCAGAGCAGCAGTGTGTGATCATTCCCCCGTGGGCCCGGGGTCATGGCAATAATTGATGGCTGGGCACTGGCCTCGTGTCCTGGGCTCCCAGTGCCTGCTCCAGGCTTTTTCCTTGGATTCCTGTCCAGACCCACTGGAAGGGATTGGCAGGGAGGGATTTGTAATTGAGCTGCTTTCTGAGCAGTGGAATCTTTGCCCTTTTTTTTTAACCTGTTGACATTTATGGATGAAGTGAACTGCTCTCCCAGCAGTTCGGGAATCTACAGTGCTTCTGAAACATAAGCCTGGAGAACCAGCTACAGGGGAATAAGGCAGGGCTTGGATAACTTTGACTAAGATTCCTGACTGACTAAAGGAGGGCTCATTTGTCACAGGACAGTAATTAGCAAATGAAGTCACCGTTCCAGGAGTGGGCTGTATTGACAACACCCTCTGAGCTGCCTTTTCCCTGTCTTGCAGAGCCAAGGTGAACGTCTCCTCTCCAGGGAAGCCCCCGAAGAGCTGAAGCAGCAGCCTCTGGCTCTGGGATACTTTGTGTCCACTGCCAAAGCCGAGAACCTCCCGCAGTGGTTCTGGTCCTCCTGTCCTCAGGCGCAGAACCAGTGTCCCCTCTTCCTGAAGGTCTGTCATGTTCCACATGGAGCACTCATTATCCATTGCTATTTCCATGCCTGTAAAAGCTGCAGTTGGGAGTCCGTGGTGTCAGAGTGAACCTGAGCCCTCCCATTCCAGAACTGCAGAACTCGAGTCAGTTTATTCAAAAATGTTACCATTAATTTGGAAATACACGTGGTCATGGGGGGTCTCAACACAGAACTGCTGACTTCCCACGCTGCCCTGAGGTGATTCACAATGGATGTTTCTTGGGAATCTTCAGCAGTACCTGCTGTGTAGCGAGTTAATTTTTTCTCTTTCCCTCTGTGCAGGCCTCTCTCCATCACCACATCTCTGTAGCGCAGACAGATGAGCTTCTACCTGCCAGAAATTCTCAGCGAGTTCCTCACCCCCTCGACTCCAAAACTACATCAGATGTCTTGAGGTAACACCCTTTAGCTTTTCATTTCTGCCCTAAACATTTGGGGACTGAGCTCAAACGTTTCCAGCCTATCACAATTACTTACCAGTTTTACCAGCACTTTTTGGCCCTGCTGTGCCCTACGTGTCTTGGGGCATTTCCTCCTCCAAGATTCCAGGGCAGGGGTTTGAGGGGGAATTCTGTGGGTTTCCCTCTGCTGTGCACAATGATGCCAAGGAAACTCAGAACAGCTCAGCCTTGCCAGGGAGACACCGTGTTTGCCCCCCACCCAGACTGCTCTGTTCCCCTGGCATCTTATCTGAGCTGTGCCACTCATTATCTTACCTCACCGAACCAAATGGATTTCTGGGAGATTAAAGCTCTCCCTGATAGCACTGTGCTAGGATTGGGGGATAAAGGAGACACTGTTCCTGAATACATGAGAGTGTCTGTTTCATTGTTCAGGATGATGTGGGGCCTGTTTGCTTCCATCTTTGGGGACTGGACACAGATCTGCGTGATGGGAACACACACTGTGGGACACCCCAGTGAACAAACAAACATCATCAGGGAACAGGAATGTCTAATCTAAGGAAACTGGGGCTGTACTATTCTAGAAAATCTGAATTTGCATCCTCTTGGAGGATGGAGCTCTCATTGGTGTCCCAGGTACTGAGTAAAACAAGAATGCAGTGGACAGGGGAAGGAGGAGATGCAACAGACACAAGTTACAAGAGGAGAACTTGCAATTAGGTACAGGAACAGTGTGAGCAAATACTGGCACAGGGTGCCCAGAGAGGTGTTCAGTCCCCAAGTCTTTGACAGCAGTGGCATTTGAACCACTGTGAGTCCAGAATCTGTGTGTGTTTGGGAGGGCTGCATGCAAATAGTTGATCCATAGCAAAGCTAAACCCTCCTGCCTTCGGTGAGGTTCCTCCTTCGGCAGCACACTGGCGGCTCTGTCAGGGGGTGGGTCCAGGGGAGCCCGTTCACAGACCACCCCAGGGCAGGCTGTGATGTGTGTGCTCGCCGTGCAGGTTCGTGCTGGAGCAGTACAACGCGCTGTCCTGGCTGACGTGTAACCCGGCCACGCAGGACCGCAGCTCCTGCCTGCCCGTGCACTTCGTGGTGCTCACCCAGCTCTACAACGCCATCATGAACATCCTGTAGGACACACGCAAGCACTTGTTCTTCTGGCTGCTTCTCCCCTCCGCCCGGGAACGTGCCACCACCTGCAAAGAGCTCCGTTTGCTTCTCTTCAGACCAGTCCTGTGCTGTGCTTCTGTTCCTCCAAAAGCACATGTGAATTCTGCAGTGTTCAGAACTGAACTACCCATTAACATCTCTGGCAGCTTCAGTCCAAAATCTGGGAACATCCAAGAACAGTGAACACAGAGTAACCTCAAGCCAGTTTTAGTTTGGTGGCTCGGTAACGACTGGTCAGCGTGATTATTTTTTTTTAATATTTTATTTTTTTAAGGAAGACTACAGGATCTTTTTTGCATTAGGAACTGATAAAGACCCACGAGCAGTGCCAGCCCTGCGAGTAAAAACCACCTTGTAGTGACCAGTTTGGGTGTTTCGTTGTTTAATCGTCATAAACTGGGACTTTGCAGGAGGAAAAAACCACAAACACAAAACCACACAGTTGTAGTCTTGTATAAATATTGGAGTTTTCTGTCTACCTGGAGTTCCTGTCAGAGTGGATTGGGATGAATGCATGCATTTGTTACCTGTCCATGTAGATATGAATGGTCTGGAGATACTTTATTTATTTTTAGGTTTGGGGAGGGGAGGGATTAAATTATAAAGGACCAGGAACAGTAGAAATACCTTAAAAATCCAGCTCCGTTCCACTTTAGGGTTATTTATCTACAGACCTCTCACTCTTCCGACCTGGAAATCAAAAGTGAAGCTCATAACAATCAAAGTCTGGGAAGGGAAGTGTGTTCTGGTAAGGGTATATTGTATTTTAAAGAATTCTCCCCTGTGTTTAGCCTGGTTAAAGCAAGGAATGGCCAGTGTTTAATGAAGGATAACACTACCTAAGGGAGAAGAGTGAGAGGGAGGTAGGGAGGAAAAATACTTTAAAGCCCAGTATCAGGGCGAGTGGAAAGTGGTAAATTAATCTATTGTAGAGCTATGATTGAAATATATTTCCAGTAAATTTAGTGATGCTAGAAAAGTATTTACTGAAAGCCAAGTCGCCCTTTAATTCTGGGCAGGCTCGTCCATGTACATATCCAAAAATATGGTTTTTGTTTACACTAAATCAGTCACAAATCTGGTGTATTTTTTCTGACTATAGGAATATTATTTCAAAGAAATAATTTTTAAAAATTATATCATTAAATTAGTACTTGAAGTTACACCACTGTGGTGGCAAAGTTACTTTGTTTAGTGAAATGATCGCCATTGGGAAGGTTAATGGCTAATTGAAGTATTTTTATGACTCCTTCATTCCAGGCTCCAAGGGGGTCCTATTCCAGCCCCATTCCCTCGTTTCTGGGGGTGCACTGGGCAGCAGGAGGGGGCCAGGGTCAGGCACTTGGATCAGGCTGGGTGACCCCTCCCCTGGCTGTGAAGAAAAACTACCAAGTTTAGAGTTCTTCCAAAAGACTTTCATGTTCTGGTTAAAAAAAATGAAATTCTATGATTTTAAAAAGTATTTTTCTTGAGATAATGTAACATTTAAAACAAATTATATAAAATAATAAAAGAAAAAAAAAAAAAAGAATTGCTTGTGTAATGAGAAGGTGAAGGCAGGAGAGGAACCTGTAAATGGATTATTTCCTTCCCTGCTCCACCCCTCCGTGTGGATGTCCTCTTTGCAATGTATAGGTTAAAAAAAAAAAATCTGATATCAAACCATTTGTATCTAATGTGTACAGTGTAAAATTGACTTTAAAAATATTGCAGTACTATTTTTTCTTAATCAGAAAAGAAAATTCTCAAGGCCTTTTGAAGAGCATAAAAAGATGAAGATTGTAAACTTGTATAAAAAATTTAACTTGGGGAGGAAAAAAATGTAAAGTAGACATTTGTAATCTTTTACCATTTGGGGGTTATTTGTTCCCAGGATTCATCTGAACTTTGGATTATTATTTTGCTTATTGTTTTTAAATGGGCCGTTTTTATCCAGGGGCATTTCTTCCCCACAAACCTGGTTCTAAGCAAAAATTAGAAATTTAAAAAAGGGCAGCAAGGAGTAGTTTTCATCTGGTGTCTTTTATTTAATTTTTTTAAGTTAAGAGAAGCTGGTGACATATTTATACGTTTTTGTGCAAAATAAATGAATGGCAATAGATTTTAAAGAAAAATCTTATGTACTTCAGTGTGAAAAGTTCTGTATAATATTTCTCTTAAATATGCATTATTTTACTTGTGAGTTTTTTACTGAATTAATCTGAAATGTACAAGCCCTGGCTTTCCTACAGAGTGAAGAAAGTTATTATTTTTTTTTTTTATTTCTAACTTTGGAAAATCATGCCTAAATCAGAATTATTATTACAGTTGTTTGAGCTAAAGGGAGCGGGAGGGTGGGGAATGTCCAGCATGCTTGTATGTATATTTCAGAACCTTTTTTAAATGTAAAAGCTGTACATTTCTGGGGAGTTCTGAATTTCTTTTTGTTTTCTTTTTTTTTTTTTTTTCCTCTGAGCATTTTGCAGTGAGCTTCTTTTATATATAGCCGACAATTTGAAAGAAAACAAAAAAAAATGTGAAGTTCATTTTAAATCTACAGTATATCGCTGGTACAATACACTAAAAAAGACTTTGATAAAAAGAAACAATAATAATAAAAGACCTCCATTTTAAATGTCATTCATATATACCTTGTGGATGAGAGCTATATACTTTTACACACTTTTTTAGATGAATAAATTATTGAATTACTGAAACTGTTGGTGGAGTTTTTTTTCTTGTATTGACCTCTGAGTTTTGGCATTCCCAGGGAAGGAATTGCAAGGTGGCAGAGCCAGGGATGTGAATGGAACAAGAATGAAACGTTTCAAAACATGGCTGTTGTGAGGGGAAATTGGGTGTCAGTGATGCCAAGGATGGAAAATCCTGCCAGAGGGGTGGGTGGGAGCAGCCTGGGATAATCCAGTGCCCCGGGAGCAGTGGCTGCTTTACATGGGCGACTCCAAACCCAGGGATCCGTCAGTGATGGATGAGCTTCTCCATGTGCAGCAGGTGAGTCTCCAACAGGAGCTGGCAGGGGCAGGTGGGGCCTGGCCCCTCTCCCTGCACAGGGACAGGGCCACTGTGGCTGCAGGACAGCCCTGGATGAGGGACCAGAGCCACGGCCTCAGGTTCCCAGAGGAGCTGCAGAACCCCCTACCCTCAGCAGCTGGACTCCATGGTCCTGGTGGGTCCCTCCCAGCTCAGGATACTCTGGGATTCTGTGCTAACTGTGAATTCTGTGCTAAGTGAAGCTGCTGCAGGCAGGGCTAAGTTGGACTGTCGTACCCCAGGAGGATTCTTCAGGGTGAGACACTCTGGGTTTAGCAGAGTCATTCCCAAACACAAACGTGCCAAAAATGACGTTTAATGAACAGCAGTGACATCCCAGGATGTGTGGGGGGGTTGGAGCCAGCTGTGCCATCCTGGGCTGCAGGGACAGCCCCTGTTACAGCAGTGCTGGCCGGCAAAAGAGGATGGGGATGTTTCTGCAGACTCCCAAGTGTTTCACAGCTTATCTTTGTGGCTCATTCCCTTAAGAAAGTGTCCTAAAAGAATTTATTTTCTGTAACAGCTGGAGCCCACATGAGCATCCTGTGACAGCTCCAGTGACTGGATGGAGGAACTGCCACTCCTTTCCCTGGCTCTTTAATCGCCATTTGGGATTTCCTCAGTAGCTGTTAATTTTTGTCCACTTGAACTTTGGTCCATCTTAGTTCTGCATTTATTTAGGAAATAGTTCCTAAGGTTTTACCTTTTCTTCCTAAACTTTCAAGCTTGTATCTTTTAGTTCATGGTACTACTGTAAATTATGATACCAAATGTGACACTGTTGAATTACCCTGTCCAAGTTTATACAGAACAGTTACACTTTGGTCTTCCCCTGTGAGAGCTGCAAGTGCCTGGAATTATGGTAGAGCAGTATTTGTTACATGGAGATTACTTTGTGGCTAATTCATTGGCTTCACAGACAAAACCTACCAATTAAATATTCCGTTCCATGAGGACTGTAAGGAAGAAGTGAATGAAAACACTGAAATCTCAGTTGATTTGTAACAATAATGGAATACGTACAACAAATGTGTGCAGCACTGTGGTGATGGACTCAGCTCTTGAACTCCAATAAATAAAATGCTTTTTAATATTAAGCTGACATTACTTTTCCTTTCTCAACTGCCATCTCTATTTTTGACAAAATGTCATGGCCACCTGAAAGCGGTTTCAGCACATGTAGAAAGCATTAGAAATTGTGAAGTAAACATGAGGTTTATGGGCAGTCTCTCTCCATTTACAGTGGAAATGGAAACAGCCCTGGATTCCCAAACAGGATGTCTTTGGTCTTTGACAACAAAACAGGATTTATAAAGTTATGCAGCTTCCACTTCCCTATTTTGACACTGAACCTTAACCCTTGGACGAAAGTTGATGTGGCAGCCCCTGGTTTGTGCTTCACTGGCTGTTCCCCTCCCGGGGATCCCACAGTGCAAACCACGGGATATGGACACCTCAGGGCTGTTTGCAACCTGAACTCTGCAGAGGCCTGGAAGAAGACTGCCCCAGTTTTTGTGTGAGGCCAGCTGGGAATTCAGGCTGCCCTGAGCTGTCCGTGCTGGGATCCCGTGGGAGATCTGCTCCGGGCAGGGCAGGCTCCAGTCTGAGCCGTTCTGTTTGAGCAGCTCCTGCTCCGCTACCACGCTGGGCCCTGTCAGCCACTGCAACCATGGACACACATATCCAGTACAGCTGACAGAAGCAAAAACCATCCAGCACATGCTCCTTTGTTTGATAAAACAGCAGCTTTTCCCTGTAAGAGCTACCTATTGAACCCTTTAAGAATCATGGTTAAAAACCAGCTTAGCACAAGGGCCCCGTTGCAGCAAACCAGGGCATGGCACTGCTGAGGACACTTTGTACAGGAACATTTTTGGTGGCCCTGCAACACCCCCTGGAATTCACTTTCTCCCTCTGGTTTCTCCACAGGGTCTGGTCCAATCCCAGTGCCACTCTCACCTGGCTCTGAGGATACTACAGCAGCATCTGCTGTTGACACCCTCACCATTCCCCAAAGCTTTCAGTTCTAAGCCAACCCCTGGTACCCAGCCACCTCCTCTACCGTCACATCCCAGGAACGTGGGTTCCTTCCCACAGCACACGCACCTTTTCCTGTTGGACAGATGTTTCATTTCAGCAATACCTGCTCCTGCAGGACCTTTGTCATCTACCCAGCAACATCAGCTGCTCCCCAGGCAGTGATGCTCACTCCAGCTGGGCCCTTTTAACAGCACAGCCAGGCCAGCAGGGAACTGCTGCAGCCCACGTGGCAACCAGGGCAGGCCTAGGGCCACAAGCGGAATTTATTTTCCTTACACACTAAATTAGACATATGTTTAAAAAACTCCTACCAGCCTGACACTCTCTTTGTTTTTATTTAAATATTTTGCCATTGGGAAAATGTCAGGCTGGTATAAATCTAGGAACAAACTACATTCTCAAATGTACTGCTGCTACTACAAGTGTTTGGAGAACGTTCTGCCGAAAGATTTGATATCCAGAACCCCCATTAAAAAAGAATTACACACACAGAGAGCCCTGCAGAAAAAGCTCACTGGTTCCTGCAATTCTGTAAAACATAATCCCATGCATGAAAAAAAAACCCAAAATAAAACCAAAACCACAACCAGCCAGCTAACCAGTCAACCGAAAAACAATAGTAAGAAAAACATTTTTACCTTTGCAGTTGGGTGAATACTTTAAGAAGCCTTTTTAAGCCAACGCTTTTTAGCTGTCTGTGATTTCCTGCAGCCAGTGACAGCTGTATCATGTCACGTTAGTCACATCTGTGCCATTCTCTGTGTAGGGTTGTCCATATGAATAACTGAAAGTCACATCCTTGATCCTCCAGCAGGGGTCATGTTTTGATGGCAAATGAAACAGCAGCTTCTCCCTAAACAGGGCTTTAAAAAACCAAATTAAACTGCAGAGTTACAGAGCTGGATCATTAAAGGTCAACCACGCGAGCAGGTGTGGGTTCATTGGTCAAAGTGCTCCACCCCACTTGTAATCAGTCTCGGTGGTAATTTCATTAGTGCCTGGGGAAAAGACAGGCCAGGAGAGGCAGGTGATGGGGCAGGGTGCGCATGGCAGGGCAGGGGGCTCTTAATCCCAGCAGGGTAATGGCCCATGGAAGTGCTAAAAGAACGATGCTGTGAGCAGCTCTCCGGGCCCCTGGCCTCAGCAACGTTTCAGTTACAAGTTATTGCCCTTGGATTTCTTTCCCCCTGTTGGGCTGCGGTGTGTGGGGAAGGGTTCTGCTGCAATGGCACACACTGCAGCGCCACATGATGCAGTGCCACATGCTGCTGCACCGCCTGAGCGTCCAGGGACAGGCAGGGGACAGAAAAGGGACCTGCATGGGCCCAAGCCTGCGATCAGGGTAACTTGAGCTGTAAACAACAGGGAGAGAGCCCCAAGTGGAAACCAGCTTGTACCACCAAGGGCCCTGTTGCTCCTATGGCAACAGAGGGACAGAGGACCCCCCTCCCTTGCCCTCATCATCTCTTGTTTGCCCATCTCTTTGCACTTTGTTGCAAACTTGTTTTTGATGTTGGGCCTTTTTTCACTAGTAAAATGTTGCTTTTATTTAAAATAAATATCCCACACAAGTGAGCATCCCTTTCCACAATACATAATCTTCCCTCCCTAAACAAATTCAGTCAGAAGGTGAGAATATGTAGATACCAAATTTCCCAGAGTCTCTCTGCTTTTGTTATTTACGTCACTCGGATGAGTCCCCTGTCCATTCAGGAAGCACAAATCCTTTGATGTAGAGATTCCTAATCAGGGAGGGGGGTTTGGGGTGACCTCTGTTATATGTGCAACACTGATGTGGGCTCCTCGACCCCAGTTCCCTGTTCCTTGGGAGACTTGGAGACGGCAGCCCAGGGTGCCTGTGCAGGTGAGGGGCACTGGCACTCAGCGTTAATGCATAACCTCACAGTGCCCGAGGCTAGCACTCATGGAATGGAACTGCAGTTCCAGGTTTCTGTGCAATTGCTGCCCACCCCTTCAGTCTCCTGAGCAATGGCTTTGCAGTTATTAAGGGTGCAGTTAATCAGAAGAACAGCTCCAGATTTAATAAGCAAGTAAGGAAGGCATGCTAAAGGGATTGAGGGGAGGGGAAAGATCAACACTCTAAAGTTGCTCAAACTGATGTGGGATTTTGGGCACACTGTTGGCTTTGCTACCCCTTGTTTGTGTAACCATCTATGCCACTGGCTCACTGGAGCTCTGGTTCATTTTAAGGCCCTCAGGCAGCAGAATGCAGAGCATTAGTTTGCAAACTTTAGTCAAGATAATGTAAAATTATTTAGGACAACAAAAACAAAAACCTGCAAAGACTTACATAACAATCCCAGAGTGTTGTAGAACTGGCCAATAATATATCAGAAAGAATTCATAGTAAGACACACAAAAAAACCCTAAAAAATTAAGCCAAACGCATAGATCTGGAACGGCCTCTAAACTGGGATACTGATCAGGATCATTCACCTCCAAGCTCTGTGTGTGTCCCAGGGCACTGCAGGCCCTGTGGGGAGCTGGAGGCAGGACTGCAGCCACAGCTCCGTGGGGACGTGCCTGATCCTTCCCTCAGCTCCCCTCACCCTGGGCCACCTCGCAGCTCCCAGTGGCAAGTCCCCTCCAGATCCCACAGGATCAAGCCACCACTTGCACACCACCTGGCACCTTCCAAAAAATGGCTTCATCCCAGTCCCTGATTCCAGCCAGAGGCTTGGGAAATGCCGAGATCCACTGGTGCTTCAGTAAGTTGGCAACGGGCAGGGGCTGCACCTTCACTTCCCTCTTCCAGGTGCTCTGATGGCTCCTCTGGCTGCACTACAGGTAAAAGCCGGGGTCTACATCAGGTTTTTATTAAAGAGCTCCTCTCCTCATTCCCAACCTAGCATGTCTGAGGAGCTTGGCTGAAATTTTAGCATCGTTAACACCCCATCAATGCTGTGTGAAACATGCCTGTAGGCCAATGCCGGGGAAGTATCCATCTGGAATCCATCCCTGGCATGGATCAAAGTCACATGAGAGCCTGCCCCTGGACACTCTGGTGACTGCTGTGGGGAGAGGAGGCTGCAGGAGTCCTAAGCACTTGAGATATCTGATCAGATCTAGCTGTCAGTAGCCCAAGCTCTGTCCATGAATTACGCTCATCTGACCAGAAGGAGCCAGGTGAACCCTCACTGCTTTGCAAGATGAAACAAAGCTGAAGCTTCCAGCAAGGAGCAAGTCCCGGCAGAAGGGGTAAATTCTGAACTCTTGTAGTTAATCTGAGGAGGAAGGAGAGCAGACATTCAGCAGCTGGCTGAACTAAGGAGCAAATCAGTGTGGAGATGGGACAGGGAAAGAAAATATTCCTACACAAAAGCTCTGCTTTGTTCCTCTCCTATTTTGTGTCAAGGCAGCAGACAAGGAACTGTAAAATCTAGAACAACTCTTTTCAGAGCTTGATAGAAAATGCAGGCCATAAATATATTACTTCCCTAAAATACTTCTGCAGTGCACCCAGGGCCTACACAAAAGTTCCCAGGCACACGGACCCAGGTGGGGACAGAGCCACTGTACCCAGTTTTCTTTGTCGGCCTGGACCAAATTCTGAACTTCTGCAGTGATGTGTGATTTCCACTGACCAGAACAGCGCAGAGGAAGGGAGTTTCATTTAGGACAGTGCCTGATAGGTTCCCACACAGTGAGCTGGCTGAAGGCTAAATTATCTGCTTCAGAGCAGTGAAGGATTGATATGCTTGAACTCTGTAAGCTTGGAATTACTCAAACACCTCCTCTGACTTCAAAACTTTGGAAATAAATCAGAAGGGGGCTGATTAATGCCAACCTCACACCCTGCTGCCCCTAAAGGCTCAAGAATTCAGGCATGGCATCTTTGATCCAAGAGAAGACCCTGCAATTCTATCTGTTGTGCCTGTCTCTCAGCAAATGGACTCCTTTTCCCAGAGATTTTAACTCTGGCAGCACTTGGCCCCCAACATATATCAGCTGATGTACAGTGCTTGTCTGGACACATTTGGACCAGTCCTGACTCTATGTCCCTTTCTTCTCCCCTCTGCTTTCCAAATAGCTATCCGTGACTGTTTACTTTGGCAACGCCTGCAAAAAAAAATGGTCTCAATGAAAAGGCAAAATCCATTAGGAAAAGCCAGCTGAGTGCTAAAAGGCCCCTAATCAGTAGAAAGTTTAAAGAGCACCGCTCAGAGAGAGGCTGTGGTGCCTTTCCAACACCTCCCCAGCAATGTGTGAGGCTATGACATGTCAGAGTGAAGCCCCAAACACAGGCACGCTGCCAGGGGAGCTGTTTCCTCAGGGCTGAGCAGAGCCCGTGTCCGGCTGGGCGCTGGGGAGGGAGCTGCTGATGGAGGAGTAGCAGCATCACAGCAAATAACTGCAACCAAACTGGTAAGGGTTCACCCAGCTGCTTCCAGCCTCAGCTCCTCTCAGTCACAGAAAGAGAGGGCTGGTCTCAGCTCAACATTACAACCGGACCAAAGCAGGAACTTGGGGTTTAAGGTCCAAGTAAGGGGATGTCAGCAAAGCCAGCTCAGATCTCAGAAAAGCAGTGCTAGAAAAGCAGCTGCTGCTGTGGAGAAAGAAATGCCCTCAACGTGTCTTGTCTGGAGCACTAAATTCAGCCAAGAGCTGAATATAGTTCAAGCTAAACTACAGTTGCCCCAAAACACCTCTCACCTGTGGATTCCGGGTGAGAAATGACTGCTCACTTCGGCTGTATGAGGTAGCCAATGCTCCAGCCTGGGTAGATTTACTTGCTTTGAGTTGCAATTATTTCAAACCACCATCACCAACATTTCACAAGTGCACTGAATTACAGATTTCAAAGCATCACAAAGAAGTCAACAAACCACCCCTTTCAGTTCCCCTACGAAGAAGAAAGTTGCGTGTTTTTCTTTCAGGGAGCAATCAAAATATTTGTAATGAATCTGCTGCTCTATAAACTGTGTTTTTAAAGCTTGATAGAAACAATCAGGCTGAAATTTAGTTCATTCTCCTTCATCTTTTAGAGACTAATACGGAGTGTAAGGGAACTCAGGCCCAATTTGCCTATAGCAGCTTTATGCCACTAAAGGATGTGGCATGAAGTCCACAGGTGAGTTATTTTCTGTCATCTAAGCTATGAAGACCCCTCCACTCTGTACAAAATTCTAAGACATGCTTTAAAAAGTGTCAGTAATTGAAATTATGATGCTTTATAGATACACTGAAAACCATACGAAGGAATGTATAAAAAGAGACAAAATCATTATTTTATACAGAACTGATGAGGGTGAAGTTTAGGAGGTAAAAGTAGCCTGAAAAATATGTGCTTTCATTTTCTGTTCATTTCTTTTCTCCTCAGCTTTTTCAACCTGAGGTTAAACTCATGACTTCTTATGTCTGAGCAGGACCAAAGCGGAGTTTTTCTTCACCTGCTGGGTGTAGATAGTGCACTATCCCACCCAGATCCCTGCAAGGAGCAGCGCTCCCAGCCAAGTTCAGTTGAGGATGTGTCACTTGGGCAGCGAGTCTGGGAGCCTGAACCATTTGTAGCTCGTGAGTGTCTCTGGAACACGGAGGGTCATAAAAGCCCTTCTGAATGGGCACTTTACTGACAGCGCTCACCTTTAATGGCCTTTTTGTGAAGTTACAGCTTGGCTTTTAGGCCCTTTTTGCAATTCATCACTTAATCCATACATGCTACCTTGGCCAAGAGCCGGACAATGGGGCCCACTGTGTCTGGTTTTGTTATGGAGCAGCCGGAGTGGCTTTTAACTAAAACTACGTATCTGAAGGAGAAAAATGTATTCACCTTGAATTCCCAACGGCTTCGACTTACTTAAGGCAGCTCTGCAGACACTGGTGTGTGCAATCAATGAAATCAAAACTGCAGCCATGTAAGGATGGCAGAAAGGAGTAAGAATGTATATGCCTTTGCATGTATAAAATATGAGGGGAGGAAATGTACAGGGAGGAAGGAAACAGCTATCCTAGCAGCTAGGTCTGGAAAAAAAAATTTCCGATATGAAATTTTTCATGATCAAATATAAAGGTATTGGCAGGGAAGGATTGTTACACAGCCCTGAAACCAGTTGGGGGCCCTTCTAAAGGTCCTTTCAAAAAAAAAAAAAAGTGTCTTCTGGTAGAGATCAATCCTATAATCCATTTGTCAGTTCCCTTTGGAATGGGAGGTGAAAAGATGGTAAAACTGATGCCCCCCCACCAGTCTTGCAATGCTGCTGCACAAAGAACACATGGTTTGCCATGGAAAATGTAAGCCCAGGGTGCTGTGGTGGCAAAACAGGGGCAGCTCAAACCTGCAGAACTTGGAATACATCGAACTAACTTGCTTAACTCTCCCACTGCAACACTTTCAGGTACAGAGGGAAGAGGTGAATAGCCTTACTTGGGGGGAAGGGCCTTCTCTAGGCACCAGGAAGTGTGGAATTGCCTTCTGGCACTGCTGTCAATCCTTCACAGAAATCAGTAATCCTTTATCACAGAATGGCCTGGGTTAGAAGGGACCTTAAAGATCCTCCAGTTCCAACCCCCTGCCATGGGCAGGGAACCTTCCACTAGCCCAGGTTGTTCAGAGCTCCACCCATTCGTTATCAGAAGGCCTTGGCTGCAGGAGGGAGTGCCCCACTGAACTCCACTTGTGATCCTTCACATGCTTCCTCTTTCCGGGGTGCTGACTATGTGAATCCACTGGGAGCAGGGACACCTGGTACAGGGAAGGACTGGGCTTCAAGAGCACTCTCCATATGATCACCTTTTGACTCAGGTAGCCCAGGGACTTGTCACTTCAAGGTGGGGCCCTCAAAGGGGACCACTTGGTAAAGGGTAATCTTTGTTTTCCCAAAACTTCAGCTGTCAAATTCAGATTATTTTTTTAAATGAGATGAGATTTTTGGCTTAGGTTCCACTTAAGCTAATGTGGAAAGCTACACATCTCTGGAGGCTTCTAGAAGCACTTCAAAAGACTGAAGTAAAGTCTCAAGAAAGCCAGCGGGAACACTATACCCTTCTGTGGAATTTATCCCACTTTAATTTGGCTCTAGGCACCCAAAGTAAAGCCACAAATTTGGCAATCAAGTAAGCTGGTGGCCAGTCCAACACTTACAGAGTAGCGACCACTGACCTCAGGTAATTTTCTTTCCACAGTTGATTCCTTTCTACACTCAGCCATTCCACCCACGTCCTGATTTTTATCAGGCCTTCAGTCTTCCAAAGAATCTCCCTCAGAGAGTGAAGCAGGATGCATTCTTCCCCTAGACTTAAATGTGTAAGTGAAACCAAAGCAGGCAAAAGGAACTGGGCACCAGTGGCATTCGCCCGCAGGGCTGGAGCCGAGGGCCTGTGTGCAGCAGGCCTGCTGAAGCATTAGATCCATTTGCTTTTTGTCTCTTAGCCCCCCACACCTGCCTGCCATTTAGCAGCCTCTGAAGGCTGGCCAAGGGACATCAGATCAAATAATAAAAGCCACATTGAAGCAGTGTTTCAGCTGAAACAGTATGAGTGGAGGCGAGATGGGGCTTGGAAAAGGCTCCCTCTCAAAGAGCCCACACATACATGCGAGAAGGTCATTAACTCGTGCCTTGTGCTATCTTTGCCGTCTCCGCTCCCTCTCTCTCAATTATTACATCAGAAGGAAATGAGAGAGCACTTTGCCAAATACTAATGGACTTGATGTTTTCATAATCTCAAGTGCACAACAATCAGAGCTGTTTATTTTCCAAAGAAGATGGGAACCAGGGGAGGAGGCTGAAGACTGTGCCATTCTGTTAAGGAGGGGAAAAAAAAACCCTTATGGACAAGAGCTGAGACTGAAAAACAAGCATCTAGGAACACTCTTGCTGTTACAACTCCAGCACTCATTTCTGGGGAAAAGGTAGTGAGAGTGGTTAGATAGTGTCCTGTCCCACTGCCCACTGCCCAGCAACTGACAGCAAGCGTCCAAGTTGACAGAACACTTTAAACTCCCACTTACAGCTTGAACTCAGATGCTTTAGTCTGCTTTTTATGCCTGAATGTAATGATACTGCTACATATTTGTTTTTAAAGTGTAGCAAGAACCGGGTTTTTTTCTGAATGAAATATTCTCAGGAGACAGGATGCAACTGTGCTGACAGGAGAGGTCTCTGCAGGGACGTGAGGGAGTCAGTTCTGTTTCTTGTTCTCCAGTTGCCAGTTTCCCCACAATTTAAACCTGTTTGAAACCCCATGTTTTGCTTACAAAGGGAGCTTAGCAGGATACTTGTGCATCCTTAGATCTATGTTAGTGTACAAACACTGGAATTCCCCCAAAGAGCCAGCTAGGACTGTGAGGCTTCTGTCCTGGAGTGACCAGGCTGCTCCCCTGGTAAAGGACTGGCATCCTATTGAGGTGTGAGGAACTACACAGGACATTTGGTCAAGCCACGGACATTCTGTGTTCCTCCCTGCTGCTCAGATTTTGGAAGCTTCTGCCATTGACAGAGGTTTTTAATTCTCAGTACCCTCTGGAGCGTGACAGGCACCACTGACAGGAGCTGCACAGGGGCTGATGTGGGAATGACTTACCCAGTCACATCACAACTGACTTATCAAAGGATCCCCCAAATCCTTCCATTTTCACAGATCACCGTACAAAGGTCATAACCAGAACAAAGGTTTTGTATAATTTGGGAGTCCTTGAGCTGAACTGGGGCTTAACAACTTTCCTAGCGCATGCAGGTACTTACTGATCCCTATGATCCAGTCCCAGGAACTGCCAGTGGTTGTCCACAAAGGCAAATGTTCTGGGCCTTTGACTGGGTTAAGAAGGAAAAAGAGCTCTTAACTACCACTGTCCAAGCATTTTTCACCCACTTAGCAGTTAAATTCCAGGTACCTTCTTTAGAAAATAGCTAGAATCTTGTCTCCTACAATGTTAATACTGATGCGCTCAAGATCGGAAGTTTTCCTGGTAGTAAAACAAAGGGCTGCTTCTCCGAGGAATGAACACAACAAATGCCAAATGGGGAAAGTGTCTGGACCCGATGTTAAAATTCAAAAGGCTATTTCTAAATGGTGGATCGGACAAGAGGCGGGGCACTGGAGGAGAGGCGCGGGTGCCGCTCCTGTGCCGTCGGCTCCCGGGAGGTGTCGCCGCAGCCCAAGGCTGGAGGCGCCAGCACACGCAGGCTGTGTCCTCACATGCTGTGTCCCCACTGCGCCCGGACACCGGCTGAGGGGACTCCTCAGCCTCAGGTGGCAGAAGCAGACCCCGGTGTCCCCTCCTGTGTGATGCTCTGGCAGCAGCAGGCTGAGTCTCCCAGTGCCCATCTCATTCCCATCCCATTCCCACGTCCCCCGTTGTCAGCGGTCCCCGTGTGCACCTGGGGCTTCACCTGCAGCAGGGCTGAGGGCGAGGGGCTCTCCCTGCTGGCCACTGAACCGGCTGGGTTGTCTTCCGTGGGTGACCTTTGTGCTAAAGCCTAATAAATGTTCAAAACTGGAGGGATTTCGGATTTGGTCTGACAAAAAGAAATTGAGATTGTGAATACGGAGAGATCTGATAAAGAGCTGCTTTACTTGTATTAAAGAAGATATATGTAAAGAACCTTCCACTGAGGGCATGGTTGGTGTAGAATACTGGGACTGTGTCCTTAGAGCGGAAGGCAGTGTTTGGCATCCTGTGCACCATATAATTAACTTGATTTTTGGGCATCTTGAGTGCCATTAGACTTGAATGAGACATTTATGCAGCACTTGTGTTTGTGGTCATTAAAGGTACCCCTTTGTTGTACTTGAAAATACAGCAGCCAGTGCAACAGACGCTCAGCACTGGCTGGTCTAGTGGTGTTTGCAAACTGGGCACCACTGGACAATGTGGTGTGGGGACGTGTAGACACACACATCAGACTGAGACATTCTCTGTACACCTGCGTTAGAATACAGGAATATTTTGGCAGCAAGCTTTAAACTTGTATCATATCCCAAATTTATATTGAATGTAAGTTGGTGTATAGGAAGAGACTAATGTAGCTGAGACAGGAAGTGATGATTATCCCTCACATAAAATTTAACTGTATATAGGAATATTGAATGGGATGAACTGCCTGTGTCACTCTCAGAAAATGGAAACATCTCAGACTGCAGAGGCCATACTCAGTGGGAGGGAAGTTAAATAAACCCCAAAGAATCCAAGAATGCTAACACAACTCCCCAAACTGGGGAGCCACTCTAATCCTTTGGAGTTGAGAGCTGGAAACATACCAGAACTACATCATGAGTACAAAGTCCATCCTCCAAAAGCAATCAGATGCTCTGTGGGCCATGTGGATTGTCCCCATGCATTCACTTCTGTGCTACTCCTTAGAATTTCATGGAAATCTCTAATTCAATGAAATCATCCTTCTCCCACTCCCCAGTGGAGTGTTCCTTCAGTCATAACTAAATATTTCTTTACAATTCCCAGCAAAAAAACCTGTGTTAATGACAAGGAGAGACAGATGCAATCATCAAGGACTGGGTACATGGGCAGCAGTCCTACAGGCAGGTGTGTTCACAAATACCTGAGAGTTGGGCCATCCCACACCTGCTCTGGATCTATTCTCCTCCTGGCTCTGGTCTCAGGCAACCTAGCAAGGTTAGAGGGTTTTCCCCATCAGTCTCTAACACTGTGTTTGTCCTTCACACCCACTGGTCACCCCTCCAAAGCCCCTCGTTTACTATTTTCAGATTCCTCCTAAGTATTTCTGGATGCACCATTCAGTAGTTCTCCTTCTAGGGGTTACACTTGCATTATTAATGCTCTGAGATTTCTATTAACTTTGCCTCCCCCTTTTTTTCCTCTCTTAAGCATTTAAGTACATAGCTCAGGCAGATACTTGTCTCACTTTAAGCAGTGGCCAAGGGCTATTTAATGATTTGGGTTTATACAGCACACACTGCCTGTGTAAGTACCTGTGATACATGGTAAAAGCACAAATTCTTCTGTTAGAAACAGGTTTGTGTTTAAAACAAAGGAATATACACTCAAAGTTTTCCTCAGTGATAGCCAGATGAAAGCTGTCCAGGTCAGATAAGCCAGTTTCCACCTCTCAAAACCTTCCTTCTCCTTTGTAGAGAGTGTGGAGTATTAGTTTCTGGTTAAACCTTTTATCAGAATAAACAGTGAGGGAAAGGAGTAGTGGTGTGTTTTTAGCACTTTTGTATTCATCTACTGTGGTTCATAGTGGATTTTTTTTACATGTTAGAATTTTCCTCCTAAAACTTCTCAAGGTTGGAGAACCTAAATTACTGAAATATCACTGAGTGATTACTGCTCCTCACTCAGGACAATTATGTAGCCCCCTAAAAACTTGCTTGCACTGATTGTTTTTTTTTTTTTTTTTTTTTTTTTTTTTTTTTTTTTTTTTTTACACTGCATCCTCTCCACTCTAAGTCTGTCTGTGTAAAGATGCCCTAGAAAGGGGCCAACTTCATAGGTCTTAACGCTGGTGACAAAAAGAGGTTACACTTGTAAGCAGCCAGTACAATTTCTCTTAGCATTAAATGATTCTCTCACCACTCAGATGCTCAAGAACCTCTACTGATAAACCCCTTTCTTACCATGTTGTTGGGCAGTGCAGGATTCTCCTGTTTGGCACATCTGTGTCTCAGGGTTAGAGATGCCCAATCTCTTGCTGGGGCTCCCCAGGCTGTACCTCCACTTGTGGTCCTCCTCCAAAGTCTGGGGAAAGAAGAGAAGGGCTGATCCAGCTGTAGGACATAGAAGTTGTTCCCATAAGCTACTCCTGACTGAAAAATAGAAGTTAGGGTACCTCAGAACACAAATGGCCTATTAGAAAATACTACTCTTAAGAGAGGAGAATACTGTTTTAAATAGTCATCCTTCACCTGAAAACTTTGGAGTTTGATGGGTTTTTATTCAAACACTTTTAAGGAAATTACACTTCTGGGTGAATAAGGCCCACAGAAAGACTGTGGGTCTCTTTAAAAAGCATCAGTACAAGAGTGGAAATATGGAGGAGAGGTAACTAAAAATGTAAAAGAAAAATGTGTAATGGTAGCAATGTAGGCAAATACTCTGCAGCCTTTTGACAGCTTTGGAACAGTGTTGTCCAGCTGCAGCATCACCCATCAGAAAAAATATCTGAAGGTCACATTTTCAGCCTCCCAGAGCACTTGAATCTAGGGCAAGTGTTATGGGGACATATCCAGGTCTGCTACTCTCAGAGCATTCTTCCTTTTGTGCATCACCATGGTAAACAGAGAGGGTTGCCAGGAGCCTGGATGCATTGTTTGTGTCAGTCCCTCATCCCCTCTCCCCCTCCTTCCCCAAATGCTTTCTCTTTGATTAGTTACTGAGTAGAAGGAGCTCCAGTTACCATGCAGCCTGCCATCTCTCCTCATTTTATTGGACTAATATCCCACCTGCGATGATAAGGTTTAAACTTGTTTAATCTCCCAGCTTAGCTGTGGTGTTTTAATATTTTTAAAATGGTTGTTTCAGAAAAAGGGGGATTTAAACAGGTTTTGAATAAATAATAAAAGCCCTTCTCACAGGTTGCAATGCAGGCTGGGAGGCATGAACCATTTTCATCAGGTCAGATTTCACGTTGGGTTATCCCAAGGTGGCCTGACTCTGTGGCTACAGATTTACAATGGAACAGTCAGATGCAAAGCAGTTTATGGAGGAGAAACTGCTTTAATAATGCATTTCCTGCTCAGCAAACAGCAGATACAATGACATTCGTAGGGAATGGGAGAGTGAACAAAGTCTCACAGGAAAGGAACCAGTTTCTCCCCAGAGTTTAATAACTTTTTTTGCTCCTATTTGGGGAGATAAAGGTTGACCTGAGAGACATCAGAATGTACAGCTTTGAAGTGAGAAAAAAGACAGGTTTGCACGTCTCAGGCCTGATAACCTGGAGCTGCGTCTGCATTGTTTCAAATCCAAGGGAAGGGAAAGAGGTTCTCATGTCATGGTGAAACTTCACTGGCATAAACATAAGGCCCTTTGTCTGGAATAATCTGGATGAAGTGCCTTGTGTTGATGTGTAGAACACCTTGGTTTGTCTCCCACTCTTTGCTCCCTAGACTGGGAATGCTGTTTTCAGCCTCAAGAGGAGCACTGACAAGCTTCTGACTTCTCTGAGCCAAGCCAAAGTTGCAACACTAGGCATTCAGGAGAGTCTTGCTCTCTCAGTCCAAGCCACTGGGATGCACATCAGGCTTCCAGGGGCACACATGCAGGACTGGGATTGTAAAGCCAGAAAAAACAGGTGAGACATCTCTAGCTTTGATCAAGTCTTCTCCTGCACACTTAGGCACAATTTGTGTGGAAATTGGAGTCAAGCAAAGCATAGTAACTAAAGCGGGGGTGGCAAAAGGCTGCCAGAAAGGAGCCCACTGATCCATGGCTCAGTTCCAGAAGAGCCCAAGCAGCCCCAGCTGGATGACCTTAGTGCTGTCCAATTCTTTTCCTAAGGCTGCAGAAAAGACAAGGTGGGCACAGAGCTGTTTTGTACAAATGCTGTTCCTATTATTTCTGTCAAAGTGATACCAGAAGGGAACTTGGCTGTGGTCAGCTTCAAGTGAAAGGGGAGCCATTGTGTCTCGAAGATGGGTCATGCCAAGCTCTGAGCTTGTGCTTGCACAGATGAATTTGCAAATGCAGCTCAGAAACAAATTAGCTCTGAGTAGCTCAGGTGGGCTCCTTCCTAACCTGGTGGAGAAGGAGAGGGGTAACCCAAATCACTTTGGGGTGGTAAGGCGGATAGGGAAGAGGATAATGCTTTCATTGGTGCATAAACCCCTCTCTGGCATAGCTAAAATTACATTTGAGCTCCTAGCTCCCCCAGGAAGCTTTTATGGACAAAACAGCAAATAAGAGCAATTTACTTCACAGCATATAATCATATTTCCCATGTTCTTCCCTATTTGACATAACCACAGGGCAAAAACATGTAAAATCTAGATGAGATTGGGTAAATACATAATAATAACAAACCACTGCCTCCATTACACCTTCTATTTGAGGGAAAAGAGGCTGTTTCAGCATGATTTCAAGCACTACTCTAGTTTTGTATCACCTTGAAATAGTGAAGTATTATCCCTATCTTTTTTAGCAATGCCACAGCAGTCAAGTAATAACTTGCTACACACACTGCTCACTCTGTGAGAAGCCCTGTGGGCACAACCTAAATACCCTCAACTGCAGTTGTCTGCCTCGACATAAAAGCATCCTTTCTCAGCAAACCAAACAAACCCCACACCTAAATTCTTTATGGAAAGATGTGGTATTGCAGGCTGAAGGCGATGTATACAACAGGAAAGATTTTTTAAAAAGCAAGAGTGAAACAGTGAAATTGGGACTCATTTTTTCTACTAAAGTGAAGGTTGGGAAAGAGCTGATTCGGTCAATGAAAAGATATGCAGATTACTTTGAGGACCCTTAAAAGGATGAGGCTTAAAACATCAATATTGAAGCGGATCTTGAATGGTAGGACAAACAAACATCCTTCCATTGGTTCAGAATATTACAGAGGAGAGCCATCCACCTCTATGGTCACCTTGTGTATGGAAAAAACACTTTCTTTGAGGGCCCTTTGCTAATTAAAGAATTTGTTTTTCAGTTCCTTGAAGGTCAGTTTTCACTTGTAGGGTACCAAAGGGGAAACATAGAGTTCAAGCTTGTTTAGGAATGAGCTGGAGTTTAATTTTAGTAAAAGAAAGGTCTGGGCAAGTGTTATATGGTTTTAGCTGTAACATCACTAAATCAGACCACACTGCAGGAGAGCTCTGTAGTTAGTCTGCCACTAGATACCTGTCTGAATACAAATCACCCCTGCTAATTGCCAATAAAGCAAAGATCAGCATCATATTTATTACATGTGACTTTTCTGAGGCAAAATTTCACACAACAGCATAGGCTACTGTGGTGCTTCAGCTTTCCAGCTGGCATCTGTTCTTCCACAACGTTTTATGCTCAGTTTCTCAGAGTGTTCTAATTGTAGTTGTCTGGTTTCAGGTCATACAAATAAAGACAGATAGTGGGGTTTTTGTTTTGTAGATTATGGTTTTCGTTTGTTCCCTGCTATGTGGCTACTGCTGAGCTATGCAACAAGAACATCACTGTAGGACAATCTCAGGTGAATCTGCTCCTCCCATGTATGATGGACACAGTTCTAGCTACAGAAAATAGGGGTCAGTTCAACTCGTGGAAATTGGAATCTGCTCAAGTGGGTCTAGAACACTTCCAGTCTGGTCTGCAAACTATTTAGCAGGAGCCAGCATGGCTCAAAACAAAAAAAGGAGCAAACCCAATGGAAATATCCATTTGTGAAGCAGTAATTATTCCTTGTTTAAGTGGAAGGTCACTGGAGGGAAGCAGTGTCTGGAATTGGAAAAGTGACAAGTAGTGTTCACTGAAGTATTGCGGCAGATTTTTTTGGCAGTTGTTTGTACTTGGGGTACCTAGCCTTGGCCATGGCTTTGTTGTGCTGGTTAACTGTTTGTGGGGCAGCTGTACAGGCTGAACCACTGATATAGCTGCCTGCAAAGGTTAATTTGAACCAAAAATAAAGTTACCTGCTTCAGCTGATGATCCAGCCATGTGAATCACTGTACTGCTATACAGCTGATTTCTGGCAGCTCAGGGAAGTACCTTGGAGTAATGGGATGGAGGACTTCAGGGAAAGATCTGGCTCAGAGGAGTTTGCTGATGGTGGAAGGATGCTGTGGACATACCCTCTTAATTTTTAGAGATTTGATCTGCAACTCTCATACTTCAGGAGTAAATCTTATTCACAGACATCTCTTGTTGGCTTCAAACAATCCCCCAAGAACACAATTTGTAACAAAGAGCTTCTGCATTAGAAGAACACTTTTGCACAGAATTCATATTAAAAAATACATTAGAAACAAAAGTATATTTTTTCAGGTAAAACTAGCCCGGTGCCCTATGTGTCAGATGCTCTGCACTGTTTTGAAGGAAGCAGCTGTTCCCTGTGAGCCCCCAGTGTCCTCAGGTGCAGGACATATAATTTGCTCTTATACCTCAATCAGTGAACAAGCAGAAAAATAGGACTAAATTAATTTCTCTCGTTCCTTTCCCCTCTGTCCTATTTTTTACAAGAGCCTTTTAAAAATGCTGCTTACTATATGATTATGCACAGTAGGGGTTTGTAACAACCTCATCTTAACTCAACTACCTCTGCCCTTGCTGTGGAATGATTGGTTGCCTTGGCAATTTTCTCCATGTGGTGCTCAGGAGCTACAATTACAGTGCTTTTCTCAGTAGTGATCCTCTTAGTTCCCTTTCTTAGGAGTTCATGATAAGGAGATACAAAATGATATATATATAATGGATTTTATTGCCCCAGCCCTCTGTCTCCTTCAACCCTGAATGAAGCAAATCTGCACTATCTAAATCTGTTTGCCCTGTAGCAAGGAGAAAAACCCTCTGTGTAGGATGAAGGACTGTGTTAGCTGGAGGTCACAACCAGGTGGGTCAAGCCACCTGAGGTGATACCTCTGAGTCCCACAATAAACCCTGAGGATTGGAGCAAGAGCCTTTTGGGCCGCTCCCCTGTGAGAAGGGAGCATTGTTCTGTATTGCGTTCCATAGACCTCAGCTCAAATGTGCTGTCTTTGCAAGTGAAATGACGGCAACTTGAACTGCTGGCTCTGCAAACTCAGGCTAAATGTAGATGAGCAGGACTTCACACTGAAATGGGAGGGGGAACTGCCTCAGCCTCCCTCAGCTCAGATTTGTGGGCCAAACCTAGTGCTAAACTACACCATCACGTATTTTCTGTGCACATAGTTACGGACAGAAGTAAAACCTGTGTCAGCTCTGTGACATCAGCAAAAGATTCAGTGATAAAAATGCACAATTTTCTTGTCTGTACTTGTTCTTCAGGGGTAACAGGGGGCTTTAAAACAAACAAACAAAAAATTCTGTCCCTGATTTTGAATCTGACTGGTACTAGAGAGCAAGGCCACCAAGGAAGCAGTCACATAGTAGACCCTTGGTTTGGGGAGAAATCTAAGGACAGCACAGAGGTTAGCTCTACCTCTGCTCTCTGTAAGCAGTGGATGGATGCACAGAATGGTCATATATTGCTCAGTCTACATGTGAGCCTCTGTATTGTGTGCCTGTGTGTACCTGAGGAAGGATGTGTGGTTTTCTTGCTGCTGAGGTTGGTAGGCTCCAGTTCATGCTCAGGGAGGGAAGTTGTTCTCACCATGCACAAACTGGGGGACTTCACAACAGAAATGCTTAATTGCAGCTGGCATTTTGGACACTCTCAGTGCCTGTGCCAGTGGGCACTTGGCTGATGAAAGACATCCCTTCTGACACGAGCAACGTGAAAACTGCAGAGGAGACTGAATTGCTGAAATGCTGGTTCAACAATTAAGAACCTAAAAAAAATGAAACACTCCTAAACAGTTCAGTTCTAACTGCTAAAACGCAATCAAGCAGAAGATAGGTTTCCAATTCTGTGCACATGGGTCTCCTCATTTTCCCCTGCCCCCTGTGCTGTCAGTGTGACCACAGACGTACTCTGCTCTAAGAGGGCAGCCACCAGCAGCTGCCTGAGATGCCATCGTTAATTGAAGTCTTGGTTCTCAAGTGCTGCTCATATTCAGCAAAGGGTGAGAAATGCCACCTCTGAGAGCCACAAAAACAGAACTATCTCTCAACCAAAATCACTGAGCACTTCCAGGCGGATCACAAAAATGCTTGGCATACACAAACCAAACTCAAATCTGACTTGAAGGAAAAAAATTCCACCACCACCACCAAAAACTCTTAATTCAACTTAGAAGTTAGATGAAGAGTATAAGAAGGAGCTCTTCTTGCACTAGATATTGTTTTAATACTCTTTTGAAGAAGAAAATAAATTGTGAGGTATTAATCTGATCTAAGTTTGACACTGTATCAGTAATTTGCCCAGTTTAGACCACAGGAAGCCTCTGGGTCTCCAGTTAAACAGCAAACAGGACACACAGCTACCCTTGACTTTCTTGTATCAGCACACTGAGCCAGGTGTGAAGTCCACATTTGCTTTTTCTTTCAAGAACCAAGAAAACCAATAGAATACTTGGAGCAGGTTTCTGCTTCAGCAAGGATCCAAACTTGTTTTGGGTCAAACAAGGAGTAGCATTAATCCTCCACTTAATTGCAGCCCCCTTCAGGGCAGAAATTGGCAGCAGTTTAATGTGATGGAGGAATGTTACCCATGAACTCAGGACAAAGCAAGGAATGATGTCTCCATTGAAAATGCAATGAGACATTAATGGAGAGAAAATAATTACAGCTGGAATTTGGAGGGGATGTCAGGTTTAGCACCTCTGTATTTGCAAAGAATGCTGCAGGATGTTCAGAAACCCTGCCGATCTATGTCACTGCCTGCAGTGCTGCATTGACTTGGGAGCTCTTATCGTTTATTGCTCTGCAATTCTTTTTAAAATGTATGGAATCTTACAAGATAATATCTTGAGGTGGCATGCAAGCTTCAACTGCACTTCACTAAATCTCAAAGAATCTATGCATCGTTGCCTTTTTGCCCTTTTCTTTTTCTCATGTTTGTTGCACAGTCAAAGGAAACAGCTTTTTATGTGAATGATGATTAATAAGCAGTCCTGCTGAAGGGTGACAGAGCTGGTGCTAAGAACAGGCTCTTTTGATAGACACTTTAAAATGTGTTCTAACATGTGAAAATGATAGGCTGTCAAGTCACCATTCAGGTGTACACCGAGATAATAACATGCATTTGAGAAAAATGATAAGGTAAAATACACATTTCTACAGTATGAAGATAAATAGTGAAATACACACTTGTATGTGCCTCTATGTAAAGTAAGGAGAAAAAAAAGAAAAAAAAATCAATTTAGAGTGAAATTGTGAGTAGTCTGGACATCTCTCTTGCCTTGTGCTTGAAACATCATCTCAAGTGAGTGTGTCTTGTATTTGTGCTTGAATTAAAGATAAAAACATTTGCAGTGGCCATGCTATCAAATCTTCCCACACGGTTGAAGGCATCTCAGGACAGGACTTTGTTTAAAGGTTATGGCCATACTTTCAGTCAGTGAATTTCTAGGCAGAAATAGAAATGGGATCTTTCTGGAAAATAGCACAATTAATAGGAAGCTTCTAATGAAAACAAAGCAGTAAAATGTTTGGTTTGCTTGGTATCAACAAGAAAACATCATCTTTCTTATTTGAGAAACTCGACAAGTAGCAACTGAAGTTGTGGACTAGTTTTTCCTATCTTTTTTTGAAGTATACTGCAGCCCGGAATCCCCTTCCCTGATTGCTACTTTGACCTCTTAAGAACAAAGTACCCAAGCATTTGAAGTTTAACCTTAGAAACATGCAGTGAATAACAGGCATTTTCCTGTTCATGTTGCCATTTTCAAACATCTGATAAATGTCAAGCCCTCTCCCTTTACAAAACGTTTTTCCTTTTGTATCAGGGAGAAACAAAACAAAACAGCAATGCCCAGACCAGTGTGAACCACGAAGGCAACTTTCCTCACCTGAGCAGATTGCCCTGGGGAGACAGGGTAGATACCCTTCGTGGAGCTGTTCCAAGCTCTTCAAGCCCAGCATCAAAGCAACAACCCTCTGGCTTAGAGGTGAGAAAATGATGCCCTGAGGCACAGCTTCTGTGTCAGGCAGATAGCAAGCAACGGGCTCGTAAAACAATATTTGGAGACAGGTAAAAAAACATGAGGGAAAGGGAAGAGTTTCTTATTAGCTGCAAAGTAAGGCTTTTCGATCACAATCTCTGACAAAGAACAGCACTATTTGGACTGTAAATCACTGTGGCCCACTGAGGAACCTGTGCTGATAAGAACCTGACAGGCCAGGGAAGAGGTTCAGGGCTTGCAGGGAAAATCTTTCATTCCAAACACACACAGCAGACCGGCAGAGGCAGGAGGAGCAGGTACAGGCAGGCAGTTCTGAACAGGAGGGTGAAATGGGATTTTTGCTCTTTCTAAGAGAAGAGGAAACCCCCTCTCTGATGCTTTTAGTTGGGAATAAAGAGATTAAGGTTTTTCTACCTCTGTCTTCTTTCCATCAGTTCCTGGGACTAGTGACACAGCCCAAAATGAAATTGAGTGTGCCCAGAGATTCCTCTTCATGCTCTAGGCAGGCAGGTGGCAGAGGATGGGTGACTTGGCATGGTGTGCATTTCCTGTAAAACTTAAAGACACTTTTGGACCTGTTTACTTTGTAGTGCATGAATATCACATTCTTTCCCTTCCTTTTCCCTTCCTCTTCCCCTTGTTCACTTAGTTTTGCCCCCACAGCAATAGGGAGTTTAATATGGTGTAATTTATATTGGCAAGAAGAAGGGAGATTAGAGGAAAAGCAGATTAATTAAAGAGTTGAAGCACTTTCCTCTTGATTCCTCCAACACTGTAAGTATGATAGTTCACTATTCTGCAGAATTTCTGGGACAAATCTGAAAGAGGTGACTGGAAAAGAAAAAAAAAAAAAAGGTTTAATTAATGTTCAGTAGATTTTCTTGTTCCTTTGCCAATGCAGGGACAGATACAGAAGACTACACTATGCCCTTCACACTGACCTGCACATTATTCCATTTTAACTGTACCATCTTTCCAGGGACTGCTCCACAGCAGTAGTGTAGAACCATCCAAACACTCATATCATTCCTATTTTGTAGTGTTCCTCTTCTGTTACTATTGCTCTTAAGTTTCAGAGAGCTCCAAACAAGACTGGGTGATGAGAGAGAGCCCTCCATGCAGTAATCTGCCCCTGAGCTCTTACTGCCAGTCCTGCAAGGCTATGATATGCCAACAGAGCAGCAGAGAGGCTCAAAACACATTGAAGGGTCTATTTCTAAAATTTTAGGAAGTTATGAGTTCACTGAGGCTATCCTGTGATATCTAATGACACAAATCAGCAATGCTGAGGTTTCTTCCCCTATTTACCTTCTACTGGTCACAGATTCTCTCTGCAGTCAACACTTTGCTGCATCCTGCTTTTTTGGTATTTTATGACTGGTCCAGCTAACCTGGTATTCACACTCTAAGCTGCAATTCACTTGTGAGCTTTCTTGGTACAGCTGAGGGAATGGGAGGAGAGAGAACACACATCGGTGTAGAAGCACTGTGCTCTGCTGTGAATGAGCCAAACTACATCTACAAAGTATTAAACAGTATTTTAAAAAGGCAAGAAAACCCAACAGCCAGAGCCTCCTGTCTTCCTTGTCTCCTGTTGGAAAAAGGGGAATTCCGACTCCTGCCATTAGAAATAAATTGCCAGCAGCAAGGAGGTACTAACCAGTCTGACACGGTACTTTCCCCAGGAGAAGAGAATCCTGTTATAGCACCGAGAAACATTCTGACCTCAGGCAACTGATCTTAACAGTTCAGTGTCTTAAATTTAGGGAGCAAGAAGGGAACGATGATAGCACTTGCTCTTCAATGAGGCACTTGCCTCGAGAGGCCTCTCAGTCCCACTTCAGATGAACAAAGTCACTGTCCTTCTGTCAAGCACTTAGAGGCACCACAGTTCCCTAACTCCACTGATGGGGACTACTTAAATTGGGTAAACTTTGTAAATCTTCTCACTGGAGAGACAGTGTCTTGGAGCCACTATCAAATCACACAAGAGGAGTCAGATTGGATTAGATCACAGCTAAATCTATCCCAGCATCCTGTCTGTTACAATGGTCATTAGTGGATGCAAATGGAAAGATTGTAAGAAACAAGGCAAGTATAAAGTGATCTCGTATCAACCCAGTCCCCCAGGAATTAGGGATTAGATGACTAATGTTCTCATAACAGGCTGTCATTGCAGTGAGACCCATCTTTCCTACCTCCTCGTCACTGCTTTAAAACTGCCACCCTGCAGTCAAGATGTTTGCAGAAAAATGCATCCATAATGTGTGAAGGTAGGAAAATTTCTCAGCAAAATTCCCCACATGTTGACAGAAATTAATGTTGAGACGACAGAAGACTTCAGCTGTAGGGAGGGGTGAAACAAAGCTGAGGGCTTGACAAAGTTTTCGTCCTAATAACTATTAACCTGGCCTAAAAGCCCTCATTTGCTTCCTGACTGAACCCTGGATCTTCCATCTTCCTTAAAGAACTGACACAAGGCTGTTGGATATTTGAGGACAGAGAGATATTCTTGATGCTCAGGTTTAGTTCTATTCCATTTTAAAAAAAAAATATTTCGCTCAGGCACAAGAAAGACTTAAGTACAATGTTCAGGCCACTCAGAGAATTAGATGTGGGTTCAGCTTACTTCAAACAGGAAGAGGATGTGAAACTGGGATTTCTAAATTCCTTTTCTGCTCCAGTTTTCTGGGCTGATCTAGAAAGTCAGAAGCATGCAGGGTTTTCCCAACCCAGATCACATGTATGTGAGTAGATAGCAAAATGTCCAGATAAGATCCTTCTCTTTTCAAAGACCAGATCCAGTGAAGCTAGAAGAGGACGTATTGGGAAATTCCTTAAATACTCACGTAGTCGTCTTCTGTATATGGTGTCATGCAGAAAAACAAGTTGCTACTCTTGGTGATTTTTAAAATGTACCAGAATTCAGGTGGATCAAATTGTGCTGCAAAACAGCTGCGGAAATATAATGCTACGGCTTCACAGTCAAGTGTCCAAATGAAAAGACCTAATTTTACATGTAATTATCTCACTATCAGTTTCTAGAACCTACCTGCCAATTAATCCCCCAGCACGGGAGGCCCTTGTCTGAAGAATGGAGTGTGACCCTAGACAATTCCCTGAGCCATGTGTGCGCTCAGGGATGTCTCTGGTTTGTCTCTGTGTCCTTGCGAGGGAACACATGCCACGACTGTCCTGCAGACAGGACAGGCAGGCCTCCTGAGAGGCAGGAGCAGGTACAGCCCAGTCCTCCCTGAGCCTTCCCAAGGTCAGGATGCAGAGCCCCTGCGGCAGCCCTGACCTGTCTCACCACGGCACAGATACTCTGCTGTTCTGACAGCCTGGCAGTTCATCACCCAGATGAAAGCTCTGATCTCCCTTGTTTGTCAGCAGAGCTGTCACAGGTGAAATTTTGCAGATTTCCCAAGGTAGGTGAAATATGACTGGGGGGCAGAGGCAGAGAGGAGGGCAGGGAATGTGCAGTTATTTAAGTCTTCAAAATGTCTCGGGCACAGAGCTTGGTGCTTCTGTCTGGCTCTTGCCTGTGACTCTGCTGGCAGAGGCCTAAGGGATTGTTCTTGGAATTCTCCTGATTGTCAGGGACCAGCTGCTCAGCCAATGGGCTACATATGGATTCCTCAGCTCAAGTAGGGAAAGATGTAAGCCCTGTACCAAGCCATCTTCTAGACTTTCAGACTTCTAACGTTCATGTTAAGGAGGCCCTGCTGAGCCCTAAACTTTTATTTTCTTATACACTAAATGCTAATTGGTTGTCCATAAAGTATTACATTTTGAAGTAGTTAGGAATCCTATAAGCATGGAAATTAGAGTCTTGTATATCCTGCAGAGAGTCCTGATAGAGGGCTCTGAATCTGGTGGCAATTCCAATGCTGTGGTTCAAAGCTCTCCTTCTGTCAGAGTGCAGAATAAGACCTAATTTTTGATGTTGAGTTGTGAATAACAACAATGAACACCAGGTAGACATATTGTGGTTTTATAGCAGACACTTGGAAACAGCCACAGACCAACAATCATTTGAAGAACTCCTCAAAAAACAAGCAGCAACTGTCTTAGGAAAAGCCTAACTGCGACTGGTAATGGAGGAAAGGGAAACTTACAAGTTTATCAAACAGGAAAACTAGTCACAGTAAAAGGAAGTATAGCTGGCAGAACTGATCTTTCTCTCTCTTAGGTAATCTCACTGGTATTCCAGAAAGAATTTGACAGTGCTCCACTTCCTCTGTAACTGGTCAAGCATTTAGCAGATAAACAGAAAACACTGGTGAGTTTCATTAAACAATACATTTTCTTCCTTTTCCCATTGGTATTCAAGTAGACCAGTGGCATGCTGGAAGGGGAGAGAGCTTTCACCCTGTCAGTCAATATTGTATTTAATAAATCCTTCCTTTTTCTAAGTTCAGTTCATTCTGAACAGCTACTTTTGTGATAGCCTGAGGATGCAAGGGGGTCAATACCTTTTGCAGGGAAAGTCAGGGGTCAAAATCTGCTATTTGCACACTGAATATTTCTATCTTCACTGACATAATGTACACTGCATCTATTTGTGTGATTCTAGCATCCTTAGTCCCCTCTTTCAGATCTCTCCAATATCCATGACACAACATACTTTTTTTTGTGAGGAAAAAAGTAGTGATAGAGATCAAAATAGATAATTTGGAAGCCTGTGCCAGGTGTCGGTGCAGGAACTGTCACAAGTAACTGAGCCACAATTTTAACTCTATGAAATAATTTGGTTCCAACAGGCCTACTGCCCCAAGCTTTCCTAGGTGGACCTGTGTTGTTGTGTATGTATTTATTTTATGGATTTGGCCATTGGAGGTACAGGGCTCCTTTCCATGCAGTTCTGGACTCTGACACTTACCCCAGTCACCGATTCCCTGAGAGCAGAGCAGGGTATTCCCAAAGATAACTCCAGTACATTATTCACAGCATTTATGTGGATATGATCTTAACTAATGCCATGAAAATGTCACAAAGGAAAATAAAGCAGAACAGAAGTAGCTCAGGTTCATACAATGTGCTGTTCTGAATAATGAGGAAAAAATGATGTAAAATGTGCATCCAATTTTTTTTTTCCAAATTTATTTCTCTCTTCTGTATGTGGAATGAACTGCCCACCCAAAATACGGGAAATGGCAGCAGAAATGTTTGGAGATTAAGAACACTCCAGAGATGAGTTTTCCCCAGTGTCCCCTACACAGGCATATGATCAATCTCCATTGTGAAAATAAACATATCTTTCTACTAAACACTGTTTATATATAAAAGAATTGGCAGAGACAAATAACTTGTAGTTTATGTAAGCCAAGATTCTCTTACAGGCCCAGTACCAACTGCTACAGATGAAGGTGAAACAAAACAAAAATTGATAGGACAGCTCGCCCCAAGGAGAATTCTTCCTAATTGTGAAAAGTTAGAGAGTGGTTGAAAGATGAGTTCAGACAGTATAAAAGGAAATAGATATCAAAAAAGAGACACATGCAGGGAGAGTTTTGCCTGTTATACAACTTTGCATAGGCTAAGCTGGTATTTTTTTCCTCACAAAGTTACTTGCTCATTGGCTTTTTCTAGTTACGGGAGCAAATAATCTCCATGGTTGTGCCGGGACACCACAGAGGACGGCTTTCTCCCAGCATCCATGTATCCCTGGAGCTGGCTGTGCAGGGTGAACACTTCCTGGAGCACTCCCAGTTTCCCAGCACAGCCCATCAGGAGGGTCACAGTGGAGCTATGGTGCATCTGGAAGGGGTGTCTGGTTTCTGAGGCGAGCAGCAGAAGCGGGACCCCAAGGGAAGGCTCTGTCCCTGACCCCCTTTGCCCTCCCTTGTTCTGATCTTTATTGGGCCGTCTGCCTCGTAGCATCAAAGGCAAAAGCAGGCCCGTGATTTGTCCTACAACAGCTCTATAAAAAACATAATTGCCCAATAACCCTCTGTCTGCAAACCAAGCCATCTTCCTGTTTCTTCTCTCATAAAGACTATTTGACAAGCCTGTTCCATCAGCTTATAAAAACCTAGAAATAGTTGCCTTCCCTAGAAAGAAACTTTACATAAAACCAGAAAAGAAACTCATTTGCTTATATATATGTCTACATATATATGTAGTATGTGTATATACACAAATACACTAAGACTTCCACAACAAGTAAAATACATAAATCACTTAAAACAGCCAAGTATTGGCATGACAAGCAGAGGAATTATTTCTTCCTAAAATTAGGATGTAACCCTACATAGTGAATTTATAGTGCCAGGAATGCTCTGTACAAAACTGAACAAAAGTGAGGTGGGGGAGGTGTGTTGCTAAACAAAATGGGGAATGGTTTTAAAATCATGCATCAAGAATTATTCTGGATATCCTGGCATTATTCTGAAGCTGGATATGATCAGAGACAACTTAGAATTTTTTTTTCCTTTTTCTCTCTTAGACCTTGTTTTCCAGCATAATAACATCATTGCAAGACTCACCAACAGAGTGATCCTTCAGCCTTCCTTTCAATAAGTACACAGATGAAAATTGTCCACTCACCTTCTGGTTAGTGTAGGGAGTAGCTCATTCAGGTGACAATCTGTCCTCAAGCATCTTTGAGAAAATACAGAGAAACTTCAAATTAAATTGCTATACTTAAGCTTTAAATCTATACCATTTTGTGCTTCAGCCACTAAAAAGTAGTTTAAAGTAATCCTTTGAATAATCTTGCTCTGATGTTTTTAAAAGATCAGTTATCGAACAACTTGTCTGACTGTCACAGGTTTCATTTGAAATATTGGACATAGATATACAATTAATTTGATTTGTGGTGCTCAGATTTACACTCCTGGCAAATGTAGGAATATTACGTTTTAATTTACTTTCAATACAAAATAGTTGCTTTGATATGCCTGAGAACAAACGCCTTGGGATCTGTTCCTCCCAAATGACGTCAAATAAGAATTCATCTATTAACATCAGTGGATGAAGGATCAGGTCTTCAAAAACAAAGAATTTATGACTCCTGCTATGGGCCAAATCTAGACGTGTTTATTTTATTACACATGCAAGACTGCTGAAATCAACGAGGACAGAATGAGAAAGGTGATGCCAAAGTTAAGGGAAGGTCCTGATTTCAGATTCCAATGCTTTAAATCCAGGGGTGTGTCAGGATGTTCTGATTTCACACCTGTGTTTTGTGAAAGCAAAATATCCCAAATCTGGAACAAGGGTAAACCCACAAACTCCTAAGTGGCCCTTGCAGAGAAGGCCACTCTGAGTAGATGTATACATAGTTAGGCTGTTGAATAATGTCAACAGCTGTAATTTAAAAGTTTCAAATAATATAATCATTTAATTAATGATACATAGGATGTATCTTCACATATTTTTCCTAGCTTTTTTTCAGGCTTATACAGGAATGAAATATTTCTTTTCCATTGAGTTATTTGTGCTCTGGTTTGTATTCACATAATTAATTGTCTCTGTGGGACTGAATCTTGATTACAATTATCTGTCTCCAGAATTTTATACAGCTGTCAGTGACTGTTGGCTAACAGTCTGCTTCCAACACCCATTCTCTTGGTTTCTTACCAGGCACTGGTGCATCTCTCTTCAGGGCCCTCCTGAGATTAGACAATCGAGTTGTCGAAAAAGAACCATTCTCTAAGTCATCTCTACTTTTTCTGCATTCTTTCTGTTCAACACAAAGTCATCTTCACAGGGGACTGAGCCCTGCACTTCCCCAGCAGATTCCGCTACATCTTTTCAGTAGTTACACTTCTGAGCTATCTTCTGCTCCCTCTCCAGGCTCTTTCCTTCCCCTTGTACCTAGTGGAGAAGCAATCTATCTGCAATTTTTCACAAATTTGAAGGAATTAATGTCCCAAGGAGCTACACTCAGAGTGACCTGTTCGGTGTGGACCTGTGGCTCATGGCAAACCAGTAGGCTTGTCATACAATGTGAGAGGATGCAGGAGTCCTACCTATTGTCTCAAACACTGTATTTCCAGGCTTAAAAGAACTAAAGTCAGTGTCTGCCTCTTTCTAGTGATGTTCCAACTCTTCTCTCCAATTTTCTTAGTGTTCCCCCTATCTCCTCCCTGCATAGCTCTCTCCCTCTTAGTTCATCTAGGTGGTGAACGCAAATATTCCTGGAACACTTTCAGCAGTAATTCCTGGAACACTTTCAGTACAAACACAGAGAGAAGGCTGACTTCATCCTATGATGGCAAGATGGCATTTCTGCTCAGTGAAGATGTCAGGCAGAGTCTTACATACAACTCACCCAGAGCAGTGGACAGAGTGCCACCAGTCACATACCTTGGGCATCTCAGTCTTAGTCTACCCACAACCCAAGCTGGAGTTCCTCCTTCCTTGTGTCTCCAGTAGACTTCTCTTCAGCAGCCCCCTTTCACCCACCCAGTTTGTTTCAGGGACTCTCTGATTTATTCTCCCCTCTGCTGAGGAAAGCTCCCAGCAGAGCCTGTGCCCATCTTGGAACCATGCCAGCACAGATGCCTCCACCTGGGGGAAGCAGAGAACCACACTGAGCTCCTTACTTTTGGAAGGTTCCCGAGTACTTTCCTGCTTCAGGTAACTCCTAAATATGCCAAACTCCTGGCTTAAAAGTTCAACACCAGCACTGAGCAACCAGAACCTGGACCAAAACTCCATATAGGAGGGATTTTTCACCCAAAAGAGGCACTGGGTTGGTTGGTTGGTGTCCTCATACCTCCAATCTATCAATTTTGATGGTTTCTTCCAAGGAAGAATTGGACCCAAAAGTGGGGTTTCACCTGTAGCTTTGGGTCTTATGCAGTCCAGGGAGGTTATAAAAAGCAAATGACATGATATTGTACAGAATCACTGCTCCTGAAATTGGCAGGTTAAGTTTGTCTGGGCCACCAGTCTGTAATGCTGTTTGTGTATGACCTTGCATGATTACTACAGTAGTAATTCCTAACTCTTCAGCATTGGAGAAGAAACTGTATACCACTTGTGATGAGATATACTCTTAGTACACAGTATTTATGTTCTACTGACTTCTGTGAGGAAAGCAGAAAGGTGTTGGACACAGCACAAAGCATGGCAGACAGAATTTTGAGCAAAAAAATAGAAATTAAAGTCTGCTCTTGAAATAAATGAATTGATGTGTCAGTGGTGAAAAAAAGTCCATGCTAAGCAGCAGGAACCTATTGTATTTACAGTCTCCTCCAAAGATGCTGCTGCAATAAAAAAATAACTTGTCTTGAAACATTAAAAAAACTGAGTTGGCCACTGTGATAGTGTGATCTGTGGCCCAACGCCTTCAAGCCCAGAGTTTAACTTCAAGCCTCCCTGCTCAGCAACTGTTCACAAAGTCGTTTAAAATGAAGGCCTCAATCCTGCTTAGCTAATCTGCATGGTATAAAGTTGAGCTAAACCAGAGCCTTGTTAAACAAAATAGGGCTCAGTGCTGGCTTGACAGTTTGCTCCTGCTGTACAGAACTGATACTCAAAGTAGAAGCAGATTAAAAAATATTGTGGAAGAACAAACCTTTCCTCTTGTTCCATCACTCAGGCTCTTACACATGTTGAAAAATAAACAGCCAGCAACTTTTACAGCAGCAGGACTTGGAGTGTGCTATTGGGCAACCCACTAAATCTTTAAAGGAGGTACCTTTGGAAATATTTTATAGACACTCATCTCCCCAGCAGGAAAGCTCGTGCTGGAAAGAGACATCTTTAACAAATAAATAATAGTTTATTAAGTCACTTGTCTCCACAGCAGGAAATAAACTGGGGGGTGGGAAGGAGGGTGGTGGGGTGACAAAGGAAGGGAAACAAAAAACGTTACCCTTGCAACCCCTCTGCTCCAACAGAGCTGAATTTATTTAAAACACTCTTCTCCTAAGACAGATGGAAAAAATAATTAACCCAGCCACCCACCCCTTTTATTAAACTCCTTTGTGACCACCAGGGATACGATTAACATGGCCACCATAAAAACCCAGTCCCCTACTCTCAAAATAAAGAGAAAAACACAAGCAAGAGTGAGACACCGTGCAGGGCAGGAAGTAAATTAAGAACCTGCCTTTAGGGCAGTGAAATATTTTTCTGAGTACCTGCTGGAAAATTTGACAGAATCACAGTGAAGGGGTAAGCTTTTAGTTTATCTCAGTGTGGCCTTGAGGATTCATTTCTGTGAGAGTCTTCCTCTTAGGCAACCAACTTGTGTGGAAACTGTGTAAGTTCCATCACTCAACAGTGGAGTAGGGACAGAGGACATGGTGCCACTTGAGAGGACAGAAGGCCAATTTACAAATTGTCCCACACTGTCCCAGTTTTGAAGCTTGCCCAAATCCTCTGATGTCCCATGTGTAATCACAGAAATTCTCGGGGTGCTAGGTATCGATCTAAATTTTTTACTCACTGGACTTTTCTATCATCTTCCTATTGCTGCTTCAAGGCATTCCATGCCTCTGGAAGGCCAGGCCAGATTTCCCGAGGAAAAGCTATCTTCATCTATACAGTGGAAGTCTTGATTTCTCTAGTTGTTTACACAGCACCATGGTAAATCCAGGTACATGGATCCCAAGCAGCAGATTCTTTTCCCTCTCTATTACTGCCTTTTATAGTCATCTATACCTCAGTTTCCAGTTCAAACTCGCCTCTTGTCCAGAAGATCAAAGATGTTCAGGTTGGACAACCTTCACCCTTTTGTGATGATTGTTCTGGGGTCTCCTGAACTCCACAACCCTCCACATCATTAGAATCATAGGAAAAACAGACCTTAAACCAATCTGTTGATTTACACATGTTCTCCTGGGCCAAGTGGTTACAAAACCAGATTAAAACAAATTAGTAGAAGGTTATAGCAGGCTTTGTGTGCCTGAGTCTGCAGTTACAGGAGTCCATACTGGAGGCATCACCACACTTAGATACTGACTTTGCTGTGTTACTTCCGTGTTACCTTTAGCAATAAACTTGCCCTTTCTGAACCTGTGTATACTGACATTCACTCCTGACTGCAGCATTTCATTTGTTAGCATTACCCCAGGCAAGAGGAGATCAGCCAGAATCACTGTGGAGAAAAGGCTTTTCATCATTGCAGCCTGACTAAAAAAATGTTCCGTATTGTATCTAGCAGAGCATAATGGTGATGAGAAGCCATGTCAAATGTGGCAGCCTAGAACTAGAAGCTGCCAGGGTAAAATGATAGTCATCTCTAAGGTTTAAGATCTGTCAGCTCCCCAATCCAAAGATTTCCATTCTGTGATTGCCAAGGAAGTTCCTTGCACACTGTCATCATCATGTAAGGAAGCACTGAAAACATTCTGAATATCTTGTGAGAATGCATTCAAAGAAAATATTCCTCAATACATTTGATTTCAGGCTGACCTGGGAAGCATTTTGCTCACCTTCTATTAACCAAACCCTGAGTGTTCTGTTCTTTGTCCCTTAGGAAAAACGGGAGGCCTGAGGGCTTAGTCAGAACCTGATCCTGTAGAACATTAGTACCCCCTGTGCTGTGGCAGATGGTGACAGTGGGAGGATAAGTGGTACCAGCTCAAGTAAAGGATGAACAAATCCACTTGTTGTATGAACGAAAGGTCTGCACTGAGCTGCCCCAGTAACAACTGTTTACAGTGTTCTGTAAATACAGAAAAGAGATACCTGGAGTGCAGGTAAGAGGAACATAGAACCCATACTGATAATCTGGATTGAAGTAGATGTTCCAATTTTAATAAGAGACTGTTTTAAATGAAAAAAAAAGAAGAAGAATAGTAGCACTTTACAGGTCAAAATCTCTCCAGACTCCTTGGTAGAGTGAAGTTTTATTTAGCAAATGGTTTCAAAAATGCACGATTGAGTAGGAACAGAGGTGGGGGTGGTAACTATGATACTGTCCATTTACGGCAACAGTAATCAAAATCAGAAAATTATACCTAATATTTGCTAGTCTCTCATTTCTTAGAAAAGCCAAACACTACAGTATGTGTTGTTACAGATAATGGGGAGGTTGATAACTAGGCTATTCTCTGTGATTGCAGATATTAGGGAATGTTAGACTAGCACAGCGTGGTTCAGCAAAAGGGCACTGAGTCAGGAAACTGCATTTACTGCTGGCTCTGCCACTGGAGTGTTTTGAGTAAATCATTTGGTCCCTATCTATGAAATGGTAAGGACAAATGGGCTTTCTTTTTAAGACATACATTGACATAAATGGATAAAAAAACGTTAAAACGAAAGATAGATGTTTTTGGATAGTTGAGAGTGGACTTAGAGCATTACTGGAAGGTACAGTCTAGTTGGAACTGGGAATATGGTAACTGAGCTGGATGTGGAAGTCTCATAAAAGTATCTTTCATGACTATGTGGAGATTACAGTCTCATAACTGTAATGTCCTGTCTGGATGGCTTTTATACAGCAACACACATCCTGTTTGGCAGAGCTTAGGATATCTTCATACAAATATTTTAATGCCTAGCTGCTACCTATCTAACTACTTTAAAAGCACTTTTAGTTTGTATGAATTTTATCACATTCTCAGGGGGGATCAGAAGTCAGCATCTGAGTGTTGGGATCAGAGGGAGAGACTGACCTTGCCAGATTTTCAGCTTCTGGTTACTGACAGTTCAAGTATTTCTCCTGCTGCTCTGACAACCAATCTGTTTGTCTGGCAAGCAGTCATGAAACAGTTGATGTGGGCTGGCCCTTATCACTGGCATTTCATCATCATTTGTAGCATTCATCTGCTGTTTGTGGGGATGGATCTCAAAAGAGAGATTTTGAGGGGTTTAATCAATTTCCCGAGTTCTGCCCATCATCAGTGCACTCATGTGGGATCCTGCTGCAAAGACTATAGGGATTGATGGGAATCTTCAGTAGACTTTTTATCAGCCTTGATTCTTCATTGTTCAAACCCATCAAGATTTTGCCATTCAGTTTAATAGAAGCAGGAATAAATGCCTAAAGAAATGGTTAATCCGTCACCATGTAAATTGTTCATGGATTGGAAAAAGTAACAAAGTAGTTAAAAAACTAGTCTGAATCCTGTACTGAATGAATGCCATAAATTTTGCATTCAAGTAATTTCATCTAATATTTAACTAAGAACTAATGGGTGCTGCTCTCTTGTTCTCTTCTGAAAGAAATCAATTTCTTAGCTGTATGGCAGTATTGTATGAAAAGGGATTACTGTGTACATAAAGATTTTCAATATTTGGCTCTTATCTAGGCATTTCTGGTAGAGCTTAGCTTCTATGGGACAAAACTTTGCCTCATTAAAAGTTTCAGGACTATGAAGTAAACTTACACTAGTTGTAGCTTGGAGGGGTATCAAGGACTGGACTGGGGATGCTAAGGAAAGCTGAACTGCATTAGGTCCGCTGATTGCTCTGGGTTTTTTTGATTTAAAATGGGTTTCTCAAACAAGTTTCTCTGTTAGTTTTTTGACATGATTTCCCTTGACAACTTTGTCTTACTGATACTCAGATCCATGACCCATTCATGCACAGGACACCAGGTAAAAGGCATCACCTGATGTGACAGCTAGAGGGTTTTTTAGACAAAGTGGGGTTTACATTTTTTCCCTGTTGTTTGGGAAGTGAATAATGAAATAATGAAAGCAGATAATCTAAACCAGCACAAACTATGGGTGATGCAGAATCACAGGTGACAGTGGGGGATTAGAGAGGGAAAAACTGCTCAGCATTGACCATCTCCAGTAAGAGAAGGTAGAGTTGCTGTGCTGTCACAAAGTTGCTTTAGTTGCTCTTTAATTACTGTGAGGTAACAGACTACATAAAAGCACATGATCTAATAAGATTTTATTAAAGATTTTTTTCAAAGTTTAGGCTCAAGTTTTTAAAAGAAGGTGCTTACAAAACTGAAATTCTCTACCTTATTTACATTTTAATTTCAAATAAAATAGTGTGTTCCTGAACGTTTAACTTTTGTACCACAGTAAAATGGGTTTGCTCGTACTCGGGCAAGTTTAATACATATCAGTGCTGTCACTGTCTAAACTAATATATATAATTTTGCTTTTGAGTTTAGCCCAATTTTGACAGACAATTCAAAGAGATGCCTCAATTGTGTCAGGAAAAAAAGAATCTTTCTAGGAACTGATATTTAACCAAAATTTTCTGCTCAAATCAACCAGCCATTTGTCTTGAATTATTGATAGCTTTTCACAGCATAACAAGCTTGAATTGAACATTATTTTCTGTTCATTTCTTGTATCTCCTCTTGTAATGACATCAAAGCTGAGGAGGCTGGGAACCTGGTTTGCTTTGAGAAAATGTGACAAGCACAGATGTGTGCTTTGGCATGACGATTCCCCGTCTTACAGAAAACAGAAGTGTTAGAAAGCAGGAAATCCTGATTCTGGAAGAAAATTACTTTATGCACTTCTGAAGACTTGGGGCAAATTTAATTAGCTGGCACAAGGGGACAAAAAGAAATTTGCCTGTGCTTTCAAAATACTGGCATGGTCAGGTGTTCTAAAAAACACTGTCAAGATTTACTCTGTTTAATCAATATTGTTGTGCCATTTGCCTGAAAATGCATTACCTGGCAAATGAATGAGGATTTCAGGCAGACCAGCCTAATTAGACAGAATATCTGTTTATGTAGCCGTCTACTTTATACCATAATAATAAACAGTAATAATAAATAATAGGTGAAAATGGATTCTAGGAATCTGATCAAATATGTATTTAGTTCAACATACTCTTTCCATTGGCTTCAGCGTTCACCATTGTTCATGCTGGAATGCTGAAGAGTATTGAAATGAAAAGATTTAGTAAAAAGATAGGAATTTGTCATCGGAGAGGATGCTGACATTTATCCAACACACAGAAATCCTAAAACTCTGCAAGGCACTAAGTATGGTTAATACACTCTTCCTTTCATTACGTGTCTAGTTTAAATTGCTGTGGCTCTGACTCACTGAAGCACTTAACCCTGTATTTGACTCCAAGAAAATTCCTACAACACACAACAGGCCAGATTAGGTGTATGTTAAAATGCTTTTGCAGATTCAAATTAGAAAGCACTGAAATCACTACATTAATGGACTTCTAAATGCCAAGAGATACTATAAAATGAGATAATTTTCTATATTTGTTTTCCAAACAAATATCATGGACAAAGAACATGGAAAATCAAGTAGTCAGTTTGGGAAACAAATCAAGGCTGGTCACGTACAACTGCACCTCTAACAGTGTACCCAGCCCCAGCCGTGTGTATGACAAAGGAGATGCCAGACACAGGCATTATGTGCTGGGTCTTTTTCTACTCTTTCTGCCACTCCTAGTTCAAGCAAATATCTTTAAAAAGAATAAGAAAAGCTCAAGGGAAGTTTGGTCTGGATTAAGAACTCAGGAAAAAAATGGGCAAGGAAATTAGAATGAAGTGAAGCTCACAGCCTTAGTGAAGACAATGGCTACAGAATCTTTTTGGAACTGAATGGTTTGGATTTTGCAGTAGTCTGATTCCCTCTGAAGAATGATCAGTAATCTTTCCTCAGTCACTGTCTGTAAAATAATAAAACCTACTTACTCCTGATTTAGATATGCAGATGTTACACTGTGTCTTGGCATATTACCGTGGAAACCTTGCAAGAAAATGATTGCAGCAATTTTTTTAGTCCAAGAGCAAACTAGATGCTAAGATCTGGTTTGATTCTTTTCTTTTCTTTAAAGCAGTATGGATAAAGAAGGATTGATGATTCTGATTGTGTTCATAAAAACAATAGGCAGCCCTTTAAAAAACTCTCAAGGCTTATCTTGAGAGAAATCCCAGCATCCACACAATAGCTGGTGCTCCTATTCCTGCTTTTGTCAAGTGTCTGAAATTGCAGCTTCTACTGACCTGAATTATTTAATCACTGCCATGAAATGGACATAAGAATCAGTCAAATATGCAATTTATTTCTCCACAAAATTCCTAAAAAGATTTGTAATTTAGTTGCACTGAAAATGTGGGAATGAACAAGGTCAACAGCAAGAAATGGGAAAGGAAAAAAGGAAAGAAAAGGCTAGAGCTGCAACATTTTGTGAGAAGATGTTGCTTTGGTTGCTAGCACTGTAACAGGCATGATGTGATAGCAGGTTTATTCATTTTTAATTACGGACATGGCTTTATCTGCAAGTCTTCCTCCCCCTCCACTAACTGCCCCCCTCCTTTTTCCTCCCGTCCCCTGGGGCAGCACTGTGGTGGGGCTCAATCACTCTTTTATTAGTTGTGATATACTGTGGCTAATTCCCTTAATCTGGACCTTGCTTTCCTATAAAGCCCAGACCTCAGGTATTGAATTTCCCTGATCAAAGTGCAACCAGTGTGGGACACAGCAATCTCCACTAAACAGGGGAGCTTGGGAAAGCTCGTAAATGGAGTCAAAGAAATACACACACACAACGCACTCACAAGATGGTGCAATCAATTGGTAGAACAATCACGTGTGAAATATTACTGGCTCCTTAAAGTGCTGGTTCTGGGATTTACTGCAGTGTATTAATCTGCTATGCTTAATGCATTGACCTTTCACCCCCAGCAATTCAGTAGACAGGGCTTGAATTGCCAGGAGCTGATACAATGGATTAGGAGCAGAAAGACCCCACCACACCGAAGTGCCACGGCAGCCCTAAAGCATACCACCAGTAACTTCATCTTTCCTAATAGATACTGCCAGACAATGTGGCTACCACAGAAAGGATGGTATTGACAGCAGAATTTCTGGAAGGGGAGATAGTGGAAATAAGGCTTGTTATAAAACAATAGAGGAGGGCAGTCTTGTGACTGAGTCACAAAACAGGGATTTAGAAGAATTGGTTTTATTCCATGCAGTCATTCTCTCCTTGTGTGTGACCTTAGGCAAGACAATTCACTTCGTAGGATTGTGTCTTTCCTATCTGTAAATCTGGGATAATGGCACTTCTCTGATTTTCTCAGGGGCAGCGTGGAGGCTTTGTACACTGACATTTGGAGGGCTCTTTAGGATTACAGCATTAAAGGTGTTATATGTTCATGCAAAATAGTATGATACTCTGTACATTAAATATCCATCTGGATGGAGAAGAGAATGAAGAGGATCTCCCTTCATACGTAGACCAGGAAACTCAATCATTAATCCAACAGCTTTCTCTTCTGAGTGCTGTGTTGAACCAAAATCTTAACTCAGATCTAAAATCCAGTGCTATGCAGTCTTGGGGAAATGTGTAGAAATAAATGAGATGGAGAGCAATGCATATCTATAATGGTGAGATAATGATATGTCCTTCTCCTGCTTCCTTGGTCATTCAAAATCTCAACATTTCATGTACAGAAAACCCTTTGGAATTCAATTTCCAACGTTAACTCTTCAATGTCAACTTTATTCCATATAATTAAGCAAACAGTGCAGCTGATTTTGAGAGGAGTGTCCAAAAACCTCATACAGGAGATTATTCTAAGTAATTGCTATCAAATGCCATTAAATTCTGAATAGCGTTAAGCCCCCTCCACCCGCCTGCACAGGCACTCTCATTTAGGATTAAAGGGACCTCTATTTGATTTGTTTTACTTCAATACAAAATAAATTAGGTTGACCTGAATTAAGGCCTCTTTGATACTCAGGAAGAGTGTCTACACAGGGATTTACTATGCTTTAATTGGTCCACTTCAAAAGTTAATTTGGATATTTTTTCCCAACATGCCTCAAAACTACCCCAGAGTACATGTGTCATATTTATAAAATGGCAGAGAAACTCAAGCACAGGACTGTGTGAATCTACATTCCTAATTTACCATTTCACTGAGCATATTGGCACTGCTGAGTACTCCTTAGAACTGGCATATACTTAAATGATAAATAATTGTGGGATTCACCTCACCAAACTTCGATTGCTCAAAGTGAGGTCTCTAAGTTTACATGTTACATGCCCTAACTCCACAGAAAGATGTGCAAACCTAGAAGACGACAAAGCCATTGTGGTAGGCATCTCTGAGGCTGCTGTTAGAGGGTTCCTCTAAGTCCACATTAGGGGATGCTGTCCCCAAAAGTTCACCTCATATTCCCTTGTCCTCAGCTGCGTGTTTCCCTGTGTCTCATGTGCCAGCAAGCATTCATACAGCTGCGGAACAAATCAAGTCAGGAAACTGATCCAACCCAAACCAATTCTGAACAATACCAACAACGAGAAGAGAGAGAAAAACATGAGTTATGCATCTTGACTTAAGCTGGCTTAATTTTGATTGTGTGACCGTATCCGAAAAAAAGCAGGATGAATTCTTTTCCAGAGATATTTCTTTCAGTCTACCAATTACATGAACTTTGCAAGTTAATTTATAGCAAACACCTAACTGAAGACAACTGAGGAGAAAGAAACTTAGCCCCAAGAAATCGTACTTGTGCCAGCTCCGATGAATGGAAGTATGTCTGAGTTTCTGAGCAATATTTATACGTCGGAACTTGTGGTTAAATGTCTTTCCTTCAATTTTTCACAGCAAGCATTTGCAAAGACAACAGAAAACTCCTTAAAGTGCACAATTAATAGTACCTTAAAGGGGCCTGGTTTCCAGAAAATGCTGGGAGCCAGACCTGTGGAAACCATCACTCATGTAGGGCACTCAGAACTGCTAACCAGTTTTGAGACTCTTGGCCCTATCTAAAAAGAGTTCACATAAATTAACTTTCAAAATAAATCACTACATATATATTTTAATCCAGCCATGTGCACATCACAAAATGATTTTTGTATGTATGGCACTGCTGATCCTGTTACACATGGATCAGACAACACATCATGCACTTCAAGAATATCTTGACTTGTGGTCAAAAGGCCTGAGTGCTCAACTTGAACAGCCTGGAAACCAGAGTCCCTGAAATCATGACCCAAGGACTTGGGAGTAGCAAAGGGCAGAAGAGATGGATAGTGTAAGATTTGAGAATGCATCTGAACAGAAGGGATGTCACAGGGCCACAAAGGACAGTTGGGACATTTCTTTGCCCTGGTGGGTTCGTGGGCCCTGCTGCTCAGTGCCTGACATCAGCCACTTGGAATGCCAGTAATATAACACCCCTGTGACACTCGTGCTCCTGCCGTACAGTTTTATTGCCCTGCTTCCACTCTCTCTGGTTTATATCGGATTGTGTTTTCCAAAGACAGGCAATAAAGAGGGGAGGAGGGGAAGGGGGATTTATAGCCTGCTAAACTAAACTTCCCTGGGCTTGCTGTCCTCTGTCCCAGCCCTCCTCTTGCTGCCCTGACCAGTCTGGAGGAACAGTGCTTACTGCAAAGTCTCAGGGTGTGAAGGACAAGGCTTGTCAGAGACTGCTTGGGTTCTCTTCTTGGGAGGTCAGAGAGCACACACCGGTCACCCACCAGCTCTGCTCCCTCAGTGTCCCAGGCACTGTGCCCTGCTGCCATGGAAAAGCCATGGTGATGGTGTCACATGCTAATAATCTTGACTCGCAGAGTTTGTCACACAAGTCTCTCACTGTTTGTGGAAGGATGGTGGAACAGCTAAAGGCTTAAAAAAATCTGCCTCAATGCAGGCATCTTTAGTACTTCTGCTTCTGAGAAATGATTGTCAAGGTCTCTGTCTCTGCTGATTTAATGTAAAACTTTGCCTTGCTATATGCATGATTTCAAGTGCTGTATGACAGTATGATGTGGTTTGGGATGTTTATAATACAGCCTTAACTAAGCTGAGGGCTTCTAGAATGTGAAGATGAGGACCTGCAAAACATCACTATGCCTCTCCATAGTCTTTAAGGTGTCTGAGTTGAGGATATGCAGCTGAAAACAATTGCAATGCAGTTTTCTGGAAGAGGGAGCTAAAATCCTGAAAGGCTGCCATTTAGACATATCTGCTTTGTGACAGGCACAATATTAGCACCATATGATTATGGCATTCTCTATAAACATGGGAGGTGGGACAGAGGATATGGGGTTGGATTTGGGACAGAGAACCATTACTACATAGCAAATACATGGTGAAATGGTCATAAAAGGCATAGGTCTCTGAAAAAAAATTCATCTGAGATGAAAATTCCACTTAGTGGAACACTCAAACTCCTGTGCTATCCAGAGCTTTTAAAACATCCCATCTTTGACAGTATTTCCTGGGAGATGGGATAAATAGATGGCATTCTTCCCTACTGGATTTTCAGTGTGATGAGGTATAGGACAGATAGAATGAGAGCAAAGTAACTTTGTGACACAAGTCACTGTGTTCAGGTAACTGCGGCAGATGGGTGGGGAGGCTGACAAACAGCAGTAAAATGCAAGCACATGCACCATGCACCACTGTGAAATTACAGTGTGCTCTGCTGTGATAAAACTGTCAAGTATCTCTGAACTGCCTGTCATCGACAGAAATTTTAAACCAGCTCTTACTAGTGTGATCTCACAGTGCCAGGTGCTCCCCTCTGCTCTCTCCATCACTGCTTCCTGCTCACCTCCACCTCTGGCAGCTGCCCCAGCCGTGGTGGGCAAGGGGAACACAGCAGGCAGTGGAAGGGATTGCCTCAGCTTCTCTAGGGAGTGGAGAGAGTAGGATGGGATGAAATGCAGAATGGTAAGTGCAGTTTGCAAGGGACTTGTGAAAGTATGATGTTCAAACTGTTTTAAGACAGCACTGAACAAAGGACAAGAGAAAACACTGCACTGTGAGGAAAAAATCAGCAAAGACAGAGATGAGTGGTGTCATGGGACTTCTGAAGGTACCATGTCACAGCTTCTCAGTCCAGTTCAGCTGCACACCACAGGACATGCCAAATGATACCAATCAAAAACCACCCACCATTTAGGTTAGCAAGTGGTTTTGTTACACTTTTAAAAAAAAATTTTCTCTAATAAACCAAAGTGGTGTTGGGTTCTTTAGTGCAACATGTCAAAAAGAAAAAGGGAATCTGTGTTGGACACTGGTCACTTCTCCCATTGCACTTATAAGCTAAGCCTGGTTTTTTTCACAAAAAGCAGAAAGATGGCTCCAATTTCAGGAGCTTTTCATTTCCTTCTTAGTTTTGTACAGAGGTAGCAACTCCTGTAAATGGTTTTCCTATAGGTCTTGAGGGTAAAACACTGCTCAGGGCAGGTTCTTGTGTTTTAATGCTTTATTATTATCCATTGTAAGGAGAAAAAAACCCTAATGGGGCAGAGGGAGAAGGCAAACTTGATGTTTAGAAAGCATCCACTACATGCAGAGAGAAATCTCTCATCTCTTCTCCAGCTGTAGGGACAAGATCCTTTGTATATTGTGCACTCATAATTTATTTACATCTTTACTACTTATGCTTTGTATGTCTTTAGAAACTGGAACCTAACCAATATTAATGATAATAACATTCCAATTATTATTTAAATAAAATTCCAGCTTCACAAAGTCTTAGGGAATGCAACCATGCTATTCTCTGTGGTGCGTCACACAGATGTGCAAGGCTTGAAGCAGCAGCCAAAATTCTCAACAATTCAGTGAAACACAAGCTGAGTATTAGAATAGGGTTTACCTTTTGCTGCAGTGACAGGGCATGTAAAATGCAAAAGTGTCTCTAGATACAATTTCCCCTGTGTCACAGACTGATAAGCAACGATAACATCAGAATTATTAAATCCAACTTCTTAAAAAAGAGAAGCAGTATAAACTGACTAAGGACTCATTTTCACCTGTTAGTTCCTGGAAGATCAACTGCTCTGGACACTTCTAAATAAACTGGAATTACTCATCCATAACACATCTATTCATACTTTCTTAAATTTTCCCTGTTCAGAGCAAGAGATAAAGGCACCATTTACACTCCAGAATTCCAGATTAGGTCTAAGTGGAAGTTATATTTGTTCATCCTTCACTGATCAGCTATTTGGGGATTAGTTTTGCTGTTTGTGAGTGAGAATGCAAGTGTTCTTGTAGGATTTTTTTCCTCAGGGAAGTTTCACATTAAACTTCCTCTGTATTCTGAAATATTTAACACAACTCTCTGCAAAGACTCCTGACAAAATCAGTGCTCATTAAATAGTTACAGAACCTCAACCCATCTTGAATGCTGCCATGGTTTCCAGTCTGGCAATACACAAGTTAGAGCAGTATTTCCTGCCAGGTTTTCAGCATGTTCATCTGATACAAATATCTCTCCCACCTTCATGCTTTTATTTCCTGCTTGCCCTGCATAGTATTTAATGCATTTAACAATTGTTTCATCTGAAGTATTTCTAGTGAAATAAAAACAAATCCTGGACCCCTTCCTTCTCTATTTCTGCTGCTTATTAATGCAAGGTGATTTAGGACGTCCTTGAGCCTTACAGCAACTGAAATTTATTTTGGGAGCTGTGTGCTTAGGGATATGTGGAAGAGGTTATTTATTCCAAAGAGCCATGCAGCATGATGATGTCACCAGCAAAACACTGTATCAGCTCAGTTTGTTTGCTACCAAATCACTGCCTTGAGTTTCCTATACGTGGTGGCACCTGCTAATATACAGGGTGCCTGGTATATAGATTACTTATTTTGTTAGAAATACTTAAAATTAGCTTTTGTACTCTTATTTTTTGCCTTCTTGAAACCCTTGCTTGTGAACCTTTGCAATAGACAAAGATCTATTGTAAACAAGTTCCATCCCAATCTAAAGTGTAATGCAGCTCAGTCATGGCAGGGTGAACCCCCGGGCAGCTCTTTGACTGCTTCCTTTGCAAGTACAACAACAGAGGACAGATTTGTCAATAAAGTGGTCTAAAATGAGAACACTTTTCTGTAGACCCTTATGCAGATGTAGTTGAGTTTGAAGAAATTCTGCTACAGGTAGCTCATATTATTTTCAGTGCTGCTTCTAAAATTCCTTGCTTCCTCCTGAGATGAGCAGTGTTCCAACCTTGCCCTCAATTCTAGGCAGCATTACTGGTAAAAACTATCCAGAGTAATGAGTAGGCACAGTCCCTTCATTGGGGTTTTTCAACTAGAGTTGACTTGGCTGCTCCAAAATCCAAGCAGTGGAGTGTCAGATTTAATGGAACACAGCACAGAGTCATAGAAAACAGGTCAAGAAAGAAGCCAGCAGATCTCCTAAGCCATCTCTTTCCCTGGGACTGCTATAGTTGCAGTTTTCCTCAATGAGGAGTGAAGGATTGGGATGGGATGCTTTTTACAGGATGAACTACAGGTTCCCTATACAATCTTTAGGAAATTATTCAGCACAGCATAAACAAAGCCATATAACCCCTCTGGTTTTCATATGGGGATTGAGGAGCTTAAATATTGCTGATAAAATGCTGTAGGGCAATGCACTGCTGGATTGAAATGCATATAAAGGTGTCCAAAGAGGTTTTTTCTCATGGTTTTGACTCTCTTAGCGTCTGGTTCAGTGGGACTTAAATACCCAAGGGAAGATTCTGTCTGACTACTGCATTAGGCTCTTTGCAGCACTGAGCCACTTGTAAGTGGATTGTGACATTCTGAAATTTCAGATACTTTACTACCTGTAAGTGTTAGTGTTGCAAATAGCTCAGAATCAGGCCATTGTGAATAGCCCACCTGCAAATTCACCCCAAGTGAGCCAGTTACAGAACTCGGGTGACAGAAATACTGTACACCCACTGGTGACTGAACAGCACATTCCAAGTGTGCCATGAACAACTGCTCATTCAGTGTGTGCTCTCTGCAGACATTCAGATATTAAATTCTCCCTTATCCATGTACACTGCTATATACTCTGAACATTTGCTGGCTCACAGAGCATCCTGCTATGATTAAGTCCATAACTTTTTCAAGATTCTAGGATATGTCCATAAAAATATTACTCAACCCTTAGCTGTAACAAGTACAGGAGTGGGAATCTGTGCTAGAGAAGTGGTCAGAATATTATTGGGACATAATGGGAGCAATACATGTGAAACAGTTATTTGCTACTTGGAAACTTGGGAGGGTGGGAAGATAAGTGTAAAGAGGGACCAAACCTGCAGTGTAAAGGTGAGTGGGTCACTTGGTGCTGTTGTCTCAACAAGTCCAGTCTGCACTGAGTGAGGACCCACACACCTTTGACACCTTTCTTGCATGATGTCCTGAAGCCAGAAGTGGTCTCACTACACTTGTTGTGATTCTATTTTAATTTACACCAAACCTTCCTCTGTATCTCTTTCACTAGGATGATACAGGTAGTCATTGCTATCAGTCACTCTAAGCAAACACATCCTTTTAACATGATCTTTCCCACACTTTCCCTTGGAAGCTTTTTCTTTCCCCTCAAAATGCACTGTTTCCTACCAATTCTTCTTCTCCATTCCCTTAACTTCAAGCAAACAAAGCAGATCATGTCTAAAGTAATAGGACAATGTCCCCTCTAGGGAAGAATAAGGCTCTCACGTTCCTCTCCTACTTCAAGAATGCTATTTATAAACTTTTTTTTTCCTATGCCAATTTCTCATCTGTTATTTCTTTGCTCTTGTTCACTTCTTATTCCTATAATGGATCAGAATCTTTCCTATATCTTCTACAGACTTCTTAAGGTGTGCATGTATGGTTAAAGGGTCCTATTAACAGCAGAGATTGTTTGTATGACCTAATTAGATCTCCACAGAGACAGCCTTAATAGGCCCTTTTGGTTTTTTTGGATTGTCTGCAAAGTAATAGTGCAATGGCAGTGTTCATTTTGCTTGGCTGTATCAGGCCATATATCACATCCTTTTCCTTCCAGTCCTTCAAGTAAGCTTGTCTCATTCTTATTTTGGTTTCAAATTATAGATTATAAATTTCACTTCCCTCCATGTTTCCTTATAATTTGACCCCCAGCTGTTGAAATTACTTCGAGTGATTCCCCCTGCCCACCATCCACCCCACAGTTTCATATGAAAGACAGCCCTGGCTTTAGGAACAAATGACGTCCCTCAGACCAGCTGTGCCTAATAAAAACCCAACATCCAACTCTCACTTCCCTTGCTCAAAAGGGCAAAATTGATTTGAAAGTGCTGATGATAAGATACATGGGAATAGAAAATCTGCCTCAGTCAACAGACCAAAGCTGTGTAGTGAACGATGCTGTCAGTTCCTCCCCTGCCCTATAACTACAAGTTATTGCACTTGTCCTAGAGACGGGATATTTGTTCATTTAACTTACCCTTGTTTAGTCTGGCAGGAGTTATTTTCATTCCTGAAGTGCCATAGCAAATACGAGAAAATACCAGTTGCCCTCCAGGGTCCATTAGGATCAGTTCATGTTGCGAAAAACACTCCCTAGTACTGGATGGCCACTTGAAGCTGTTTTCCAGTAACCCTGTGGAATGCCTAACCAGGAAAACAAGGTGGCTTTCGGCTGGCAGTGAGCCTGCAGCACCTGCAGTGCACAGCCAGGGCTGGGAAGTGGCAGGAGTTGACACTACTCCCTCTTACCTGCGTGTCCTGGCAGGCAGACTAGAGGCTGCCTACACATGGCTGTTTTTGAACCACTCCACTGCCTGGACTGCAAACATTCAAAACATCTTGTTTCCCAGTCTCCTCCTCTCAGCAGCCAAAGCAGGGTATTTCTGTAATACTTGGTGCTGAGGAAAAAACAATTACTTGATTTTTTTTTCCTGTTTCCTACCAGAGATTTATTTTGTTCAGCATTCCTAAACTTCTTTTAAAATCTGCATCCTTCCTTCTCTTCACCCTTTTCTGTAATCTGCTTTGATAGTTAGGGATATTTCCACAGACCTGTTTGATTGAGAACATTTTATAAAACTGTAACACATAATATTTTAATGAGATTTCTAGTTTATCTGGGTCTCAGGCAATTTCAAGATATCACTCTCTGGTTTTTAGTTCCATTTCATCCTTCAGTTCCTAAATGAAACCAGCAGATACAGGACACCTACAAATGATCTGAGAAAAATAGTCTGGAATCTTTTTCACAGTTCAGTGTGTTAGCTATGGAATAAGGGGATTTAAATGCTTTTGTTACTACTGCAGAGTGTGAAAATGTTCACGATCAAAAGAAATAAATATATCAATGCTATATTCCAATTTTGAATCAAGGCCACTCTTGCCCATTCCTGCATTTTGTTAGGAACCTGATTCTGTAGATATAACTCTTCTCTGCCACTGAAAATTGAACGATTTCAATGATTTGGTGAGTCAAAGCTACTTATTACCTTCCAGAAAGTTCCAAAGAGCTTATAGAACTGAGCTCTTAATTATACACCGGTGTAAGCAATCCAGGCAAGGGAGCTGGGTAATCCCAGCTTTTTCACACCTCCCATAGTTCATAGAGCAACCCCCCAAAATCCTGGAGAGAGAACATCATCTTAGTTTTGTCCTGAAACTGCTGCCTACAGAGTATTTTGTACAATGGATTTACCACTGGCTGTAATAACAGGGCCTCTGTGTGTTCCATTGGAAGAGAGTTCAACTGTCTAACAGGTCTTATCATTAAGAAATGTTTCTGGTGCTCAGCTAAAATGCAGTAATATCCAATCAGAACTGCAGCTTTGCGTAATTATGGCGGATCAATGACAATAAGTTGATTAAATAAAGAGTTTAGAGTGAAACACAGGAGAATAAACTTCAGAACAATGAGAATCCCAGGGAGAATTTGTTGATTTTCAGAAAACTGCCTCAATTACCTGATGTACTTTTGCATGACAGTATAGAGTAAACACTGATTTTGATTCACAGAATATTCTGAGTTGCAAGGTACCCAAAGAATCACTGAGTCCAACTCTTAAATATTTATGGCCCATACAAGGATTGAACCTACAGCCTTTGTGTTATTAGCACCATGCTCCAACCAAGAGTGAAACTAATTTTATCGGTAATCATCTTGATTCTTCTTACCAGCCTCAATTTCAGCCTTTAGTATTATTTGAATGCTTAAATCTTGCTAGTGCCAGTGTGGACCAGGAGACCAGGGGAAAGCCATCACAATGAAAGAAGAAACCAAAGCATTTTCTGTCGACTTTGTGGTGACAAATTTATTTACTTGATTAAATTTGTTTTATATGACTCAATAGGCCATAAGTGAGTTTAACAGAATGCCACAAAGCTGAGTTTGGAAAATAATGGTCACCCTCATCTCCACCTGAGGGTAGCCCACATTCTCCTTTCACAGGTCCCAGTGCTGTTAGGTGAAATCCTGGCACAGGCTGCTCAGAGAAGCTGTGGCTGCCTCATCCCTGGAAATGCCCACAGCCAAGTCGGATGAGGCTTGGAGCAACGTAAGATAGTAGAAGATGTCCCTGCCCACGGCAGGGATTGAGACGAAATGAAACTTAAAGCTCCCTTCCAACACAAACCATTCTGTGACTCTCTAATACCCTAGAGGATCTCTTCCTCAAACCTACCTGGGATGTCCCCGGTACTGGAATGTGCTCCTGGAAAGGTACGGGTGACCAGCTACCTGCTGCAGTGGCAGCAGTGGGACAGGGAGGGCAGAGCGATGGCGGCCTGAGCCGCGGAGGGACATGAGGCCCAGATGAGGAAAGCCGTGAGGTGCGGAGGGACACGAGGTGCAGTGATGTGGCCACGGGGCCTAAGGGTGGGAAGGTGTGAGATGCAGAGGGATACGAGGCGTGGTGATGTGGCCATGAGGCCCCAGGGCGGGAAGGTGTGAGGCGCGGAGGGATACGAGGCGTGGTGATGTGGCCACGAGGCCCCAGGGCGGGAAGGGGTGAGATGCAGAGGGATACGAGGCATGGTGATGTGGCCACGAGGCCCCAGGGTGGGAAGGTGTGAGGCGCGGAGGGATACGAGGCGAGGCCCCAGGGCGGGAAGGTGTGTGGCGCGGAGGGACATGAGGTGTCACAGTGATGCGGATCTGAGGCCCCAGGGCGGGAAGGTGTGAGATGCGGAGGGATACGAGGCGTGGTGATGTGGCCACGAGGCCCCAGGGCGGGAAGGGGTGAGGCGCGGAGGGATACGAGGCGTGGTGACGTGGCCATGAGGCCCCAGGGTGGGAAGGTGTGAGATGCGGAGGGATACGAGGCGTGGTGATGTGGCCACGAGGCCCCAGGGCGGGAAGGTGTGAGGCGCGGAGGGATACGAGGCGTGGTGATGTGGCCATGAGGCCCCAGGGTGGGAAGGTGTGAGGCGCGGAGGGATACGAGGCGAGGCCCCAGGGCGGGAAGGTGTGAGGCGCGGAGGGACATGAGGTGTCACAGTGATGCGGATCTGAGGCCCCAGGGCGGGAAGCCGTGAGGCGGGAAGGGGCACGAGGTGTCACAGTGCTGCGGCCCCTCAGGGAGCAGTCACAGTGGGACGAGGTTGAGGGCAAAGAAGTGACCTCAGGCTCAGTTAACGTGGCTTTCACGGGTTCAGAGGATAGTCAGGGTTGGAAGGGACCTCTGCAGATCACCCAGGCACACTCCCTTGCAAGGCAGGGTCACCTGGTGCAGGGGACAAAGGAACACATCCAAGTGGATTTGGAATGTCTCCAGAGAGCGAGGCTTCAAATGTTTCAGTGCTCTGCCACCCTCCATGAAAAGTTCTTCCTCGTGCTGAGGTGGAGCTTCTTGTGTTGTAGTTTATGGCCTTTCCTGTAGGTATTGTTTGCGAAATGCTACAAATGACTTTGAAACTCTTCTTTGTCTGTTTCAGTATCAACAGTCCATTTCATGTTCATTTCAATGACAACCTGGCTGAATGTTTGGTTGTGCCTTAATCTGCATTTCTAATACTTCGGTTGTTTCTGCTTATGATTATGGACAGCTTTCATCAAAACACTCTTATTCTTGTTCAGCAGATCCATACCTTTAGGGTCACATGATTTTCTCCTTAATTCCTACTGTGTCCTCTGCATCCTGGGATATAATTGCTCCAGAGCCTTTGGTGGCTCATTTGGCTCCAGTCAGTAAGGCAGGACTGGCTTCTCCAGGAAATCTGAATAAGCACAGTCACAAATATGTTCTCAATACAGTTATTTAGCAATAACGTTGCTGTTGTTTAGTAAAAACCCCATTAGAAACAGTGATAGAGCAAGGTCCCAGGGGGACCTCAGTATCTGTGAGACCTGGACTAAAACTGAATATTTCATAGGATGAATCTTTAAGCAGAAGAGGAGCAGAATAGTGATGGGAAGATGGAGGGGTTGGGCAAGCCAGGTGTGACTGAACAAATTTATTTATGGGGGAAAACCTGATAGTTGTATCCTATAACCTTTTTGAATCTTATTTGAAGTAACATAATCCCTTGTATCTTAATTACCTGTCATTTAAACTGTATATGAGGTTTTGGTGGGGTTTTATGCATTAACTACAAAGTATTTGCTGCCATAAATACCCTGATACAATTGTATCACTGAATCTTCTGTGTGGAACCACAGCTTTAAAAGAACCATTTGTCTACATAGTTTATAAGGATTTCCTCATGCCCGAGGCAAGCCCTGGAAGCAAATTGACTTTGGTTGTTTGCTTTTGTGTTTTTTTGCCCATTTTTGAATTCATCTACATTAGGGTTACAGGGGTAACTCTCTACATCCAGTCAATACCAGTATTCTTATGCAACTTTTAAGTATAGGCCAGGTTTCAGTTTTCCATTCTAAGCTATCACTACCTGTGCTAGCTATGAAATTACATGAAATTATTTAGAACACATTTTTCTGTAAAGATGAATGGATGTCCTTTTGATGGAAATGGGAATTTTGGACAAAACTGTATGAAAACGCAATTTCTAATCACAAACCATAGCGTGAAATTAAAAAAAAAAAAAAAACAAAAAAACAACAAACACAACAACAACAACAACAACAACAACAAAAAACCAAAACCAAAAAAAAACCCATTTAAAGCTGAAAGCCCAGTGTTTCCCCAAGCAATTGTGGATTCATTATCAGCTACTTGTGAGTTAAGAGTTGTTAGAAAACTGAGCTTCTGCATGGAAATTGTTACAGTTCTCTCTTTTGCTTTAGCATTTGGAAAATATTTCTCCAAGTTATTTGAATTTAGCCTCTCCAGATATGTCAGCTGAAATTTGTTTAAATTCCGACTCAGTCTTAGTTGTGATCTGTGTAAGTTGCTTTAAAACAAGGTTTTAAAAGATAGTGTCAATGGGCCCAAACATTTGCTATGCTATAGGTAATATTCTAACTTTATTCTTAGGGTGGGAAAATCAGGTAGATAAGTACTTCAGTACTGTATATGCTATGAACAAAGCTAAGAACAGCCCTTGTTTAGGTTCTGGCTGCTCCCACTGGGCGTCATTCCCAACAAAATGATAACAGGAATGGTTGGCAAGGCTTGTATGGCACCTCTGAACAAAGGTGAGTGTGGTGATTGTGACCTGGTGATCTCTGCTGGACGAGCTTGATGCCGACATGGGCTGGAGCCACATGGTTCCTGCTGTGAGCTGTGTGCTGTCAGCTCGTTCCGAGGCAGAGCTTTATCCCTGTCTTATTCCGTATCTCCTGCCCCGAGTGCCTTGGAGTAGAATAGGCCCTGTGTGCTCCTGAGCAGGCACCGAGGCAGCCACAGTGCCCTACAGAGTCTCACATGTTCTACTGATTATCCAGCACACTTAAACTTTGAGTTATAAGGGTGACCCCAGCCAGTTGGCTGAAAAAATATATTTGACATCATTGAAAATGTATGCTGCTGCTGAAGCATGGATTTTAATTTGAGGAAAATGTCGGCCGTAATCTAGCATACATTAAAAAATATATCTTTTTATTTCCATATGGGTCACGTTAAGGAAAATATAAAAAAAAAAAAAAAAAAAAGCCAACCCTATTATATGAAGTCTCATTAAAGCAGCCTGGAAAAGTTTAGCCAATTTACAGGCTATACATCTTAATCTCCCCAAATTACAGGACCGATAGAAAAACGGGTGGTTGAGAGGGAAAGCGGGACCAGCAGAACCTGGCTGGGTGCCAAACGGATCAAGTGGCCCTTGCTTTCACTCGACTGCTACCCCTTGTTATTTAAAAAAAAGAAAGGATTTTCAAAGAAAGGCCTGGAAGTGGCAAAGCATGGAACGTATGTCCTTCTCCAGGTGAAAACTAAAACCCAAAGCTTCGTTATTTTAACATGGTGTCTTGGCCTATCTCTCTAGTGCCTGCAGAGAGAGATTTTTGTGAACTCCTGAGAGAAAATAAAATATCTGCAATTCTTCTGTAGTTTACAGCAGGCAGGTTTAAGGACTACTTGTAGCATCTTGGATAGTGTTTGCGAGGAAGGCAAAGGTGGAATGGCTATAGGGGTGCCAAAGGATGCAGGGGGAAAAGGTAGGAAGCAGTGAGGTGTGAAATGGCAGAGGGTAAATTGTCACCCGTAAATTCAATGCTGTGTGTGTGAAAAAATACACACCTACTCCTTTTGCTGCTGCTGCACCGTATCACAGGGCTCTACCCAATGGCAAAGTGGGTCTGTGAGGGGAGCATGCAGAAGCTGGGGATAAGGATTAACACCTCTTGCCTTGATCTAAGAGAGCAGACATTGTAGAAAGCATTGAGAGGAGGTAAAGTGTCCTGTGAATTAGCAGGTGTGTTAATAGCCAGCAAAGGGAACAAACCTGATCATCTGAAACAAGAGGAAAGAAGCCACAAGATCTTGAGTGTTTGCAAATCTTCCTGCTCTTAGCTAAAGCCAAGGCTGGCCTAAAGCATCTAGAAGAGAGTAGGGTATGGCAGGTACTAGGTTGGTCTAGTGTTGTGTCTATGTTGTTTTCAGTGAATAAGAACTTGCACTGCAGCTCAGAGCAGAACTGCGTGGCAGAAATCAATGGTGTTTCCCTCCTGCAGGTATGACTGTGGGTGACCAGCCTCCTCTTCTGTTTCTGTGGTACCAGGAAAGCAAACCGGGCCAAGCTAACTGGCTGCCTGTGTAGATGGAGGTAGGTGCTCACTGCTCGCCTCCCTGAGTGTGCCAGTGCCCGTATTAACCTGCTGTGGGTTTATGTATTCATTAGAATAATTATGGGTGACTAACAAAGCAGTTCTATACATTTTTGAGAAGACTTTACCTCCCTGAACCATCCATTTCATGCTTTTAGATCAGGGGAAGTTGATGGGGGTATGCATTTTTCTGTGCTCTGGTAGCCAGTGTTTCACTATGGTATTCAATGAACTGGATCTTGAAATTTCCTGTTCCTGCCTTGCTATTCCTCAAGCCCTCTGGCCAGGGATTGCCCCATTATCAACGTAACAACCAAAGGGAGGGGCCACGCTTTTTGTGTGGCCAGCTCTGGCTTGTTTGAGGAGTTTCCTGCGACTTGTTTGCTCCAGGAAACTTAGAGCTCTGCAAATGGTCTGCTCAGCCTGCGTTCTCGTGGATATGAGAGTGGTTTTTCATGTGTTTGCCATGCCCTACCTATTTCTTCTTTAGCACTGTTTCTTTCATAGCACTGAGAAACATTGCCTGCAGGGGCTGAGGCATTCTCTGTGCCTTCCATGAGAACTGGGTGCACGTGGGAATGTGAGTATGGGCGTGTCTTGGAGGCAAGTTCATTAATACCACTGTAGATAATGGCCTTGGCAATATTTCGAAGCATCCTGCTCCATTAAATTATAGACTTTGTGGAGACAAAGAGATTAGGGAAAGCAAGGAAGATTATTTCACAAAGAAAAAATACTTTTGTAATTTGCTAGTCTTAAAAACTTTGCAGAATTTACTGGGAAAAATTAGAGGCCTTAAATATGCTGAAGTTCCTACATCTACACTTGATGACTGACTCACTCCACCTTCTGAGTTAGTGTCCAAGAATACACAAAGAAATACATATTTGTACACTGATACTGTTAAAAATATTTGTCATTGATCAGTGGTGTATTGTGAAAAAAAAAAAGCAAACCTCAACCAAATCCAATCCTTGGCTTTGTTGAGGTCTGCTAGGATAAGTAATAGTGCATATTTTCTCTTGATTAATTTAATTTTTTCCATCCTTGTTTTTGTTCATGGTCTGTCTGCAAACAGACCATAGAACATCCCAACTATTCAGCATTTATGAATTCCTTTCATCATCTTAAATGCAAATACTTCAAGATGAGGCCAGGATTTCTTATGTGTTCCTACCATGCTTAATAGAGCAATGTCTCAGTCTGGACTGAATTTGGTTGTCTGGGCAATGCTTTTCCTGTGTATAGTAATTTATTTTCAAAAGAGGTGGGGTTTTTTTACCTGTTTCTTATGTACTTCATCTTTCCACAATTTCTTTCATTGGAGTAAATGTCTAAGATTTTCCCAGCATTCCCATTGGATTTTCATTACTTCAGTTCTTTCAGCTGTTCATATTTACATTACACTGCTTTGCCATGGGTTTAGTGACTTTCATTTGAACCAAGATCCTAACACCTCCTCTCAGGTAGGCTACAGACATCATAGATTTCTATTGATTTCATTTGCTTTTAATAGAAATTTTTACTGCTCATTACCATTCCTCCATATGAGTCTGAATATCTGACATATGCGTAAATCTTGTCAAGGTCTTCTGACAGAAGAAAAAAGTACACTTTATTTATTAACATCTGCACTGAAAAGCTGAAACTTCTGTGATGTATTTTTCTGAGATACCAGGAAGAAGTGTGACCCTGTGTTCCATGGATTTTCTTCTGTAATAACTTTCTTTTGCAGCCTTGTTTCAGTGGGATTTGACTGAGGTTGTCACCAGTCCAGAGCTTCTGCTGTCCACATTTGGAACCCCAGTGAATGCAGATTTATGAGCTGGCAGATGTCTCAGTCATTTTCAGAATAAATCTGTATATAGGTGTCACTGTCCTGGTTCTGGGGCTTTGTGCCACTCTTAGATCTTACACCCTCTGGTAACTATGACTGATACCACTAACATTTATGCTGTCTGATATTTGAGTGCTTTGTGCACCACAGCTTGTTCTTTGTTCACACCATGAAGTGTGTACACCTGCCTTGGAGCAGCATCAAACTACACCAAGGACATTTAGTTTTCTGTTTCTTCATCACTATAAATGGAACCCTTTATTACAGAGCATTGGTGCTTTGGAGGTACAGTACACTCATTTTATCTTACCCATAGCTCCTGAAATCTTCTGTCACACTGATAATTACTGTACTCTTTTTCCCCTATTAAACATCATAACAAGTTGTCCAAAACTACACCTCTATTTGTGATTGTGTTTCTTGAGTATCTGGGAAAGCAGGACTGTAAAACCCTCTGTGTGTGTGTGTGTGTGTGTATGTGTACCACAGAAAGGAAAAATTTGAATTCTTAATTGTATGTGTTATATTTGCTGCTAATTAGATTAAATACCCTGTACTCTGCAGGAAATTCCAAGCACTGCTCAATGGGAATCTTGACTGCTCCCTACTCCTGAAAGTTGAAAGGGAAAGGGAAAAAATGCTTGCTTCACCTGCTATTTGAATCCTGAACTAATTTATTGAGGCAGCTTTTCCCTAAGGTGGAAAGTTTTAAAAGTTTAAAAAGATTTTGCTGAACAGCTAGAACTGTTATGGTCTCCTGAGGCAGCTCTCCCTCTCCTGTGGGAAGGAAGTTCATCCAAGTTCCCCAAGGTGAGCCTATGTATTTTACAGTGCAAATATAGACAGCAATAGTACATGGCTGTGCTTACACTGATGATGTTTTCCTCTGCTATGGAGGTGAATACAGGTCATTTGGGCACAACCCACTAATATAGGCAGGAAGAAAATAGATAAGTATTTGTCTGTGCCTGTATCTTAACCTCTATTGTAGAGGTACCACAGGCTTATGGAGAGCATTTAGGGCTGATATCTTGGTAAAATCTGGTCTAATTTCTGCTCTGCTGCCAATCCACGTCTTTGTGTGGTTTGCAGTCCTCAGGGCTTGTTGTGAGTGTTGGAGAAGCAGCACATGTAGGGTGCTGGAGCAGCTGGTAGGCTCTGCTTCTGTCTGACACCATCCCTGCACCCTCTCTCCACAGACTTGTTACAACTTAAAATTAAAACATAATGCCTTAAAATGAAAACACAAAGTTTTAAGTGATCCTGACCTTGACAGGACATAAAGCTATTTTTCCACTTGTGCTTGTACCTCCTGACTTGTATTTGGCAGCACTACAACCACTTGAGGATGTGTGTGTTACTGAGAGATCTATCTGGCTTTTCTGTTAATTATGCTCTTTACTGCCTCCTTGTCATTCTAATCAACTCTTCTTTTTAGTCAAGAGAGGCATGAAAGAAGAAAACAAAATCCAGTTCTGAAAAATACTATATACTGAGCTCTGAGGAAGCCCCTTTGATGCTAAAAATATGATGTAGTGGTTTCAAGAACAAAGAATTTCCATCTCGTGTTTTCTGTTGTCTGAATTTGAGGAGTTTGTCTTGCCTCTTTTCCCACCAATCATTTATTAAAAATAATTAATAGGGTAAAAATTAAAATCAGAATTCAAAGTATCTTTCAGCAGACTTCAATGTACCTTAAGCATGTGGGCACTTCTGAAAATTTGACCCTGTCAGCACATTCTGTGTCCCTCTCTGAACGCCTGTCTTGCTTCTCCAGAATTTGAAGTGCTCTAGGGGAGAAGATACCAAGGGTACGTGTTTGCACAGCGCCCATGATCCCAGGCTCTCATCTTCAGAGCTCTCTGCTGTCATGTTACTGAACGTCCCTCCTTTGAAGTGAACATTTCCCAGGTCTCACAGATCTGCTGCTGAGGCATCAGGTTTGTGCTGAGCAAACCCGTTCTGGGATACCATTCACCTCCAAAGCTGCCGGGCAGGCCTCCCACTGTACCTAAATTGGCAGGGCTGGGACCAGCATGGCATGGAGACAAAAGCAGCTCTATCCCTCCTGGGGAACAATGGAACAACCTTAGCTAGTGCAGCAAGAAAGCAGGTAGGGAATGTCTTTGTGCTGTGCTAATGCTGGGAAGTTAGCACAAGGAGTCAGGCATACAGCTCCTGAGAGCTTCTGGAAAGCAAGAGGAGTGAGTTTGCTTTCTTCCCTTTTTCTTTTTTTTGACAAAGTTTGAGTTGATTCTCTCGTCTACTCTCTTGCCCCCCTTCCCCCTCTGCTCCCTAAGCCTGCTTTTGATTTGGTTTTATTGGCTAGTGAAAGGAATCATTTACTAGTCAAGGGCCAAGCAGTGACAAAGGAATGCAGGTAAATTAGTTTCAGTTCCTATTTCTCCCCGTCTTCCTCCTTTGGAATTTGAGCTTTAGAAAATAAAGTCCTTTTACCCATACAGCCCCCCTCTTTTTTCCTAAAAGGATTTCCCCCCTTCTCAACCTCTCTTTCAAGAACTTCGTTTCTGTAACTAAGAAAACCCCCATTAGAGTACCTAAAATGTCAAGGTGTACAACACATTCAATGAAATCCAACCGAAATGCATTAAAAAAACCCCCACAACTTTTTGCATGCACCTTAAAAATGCAGAAATTAACGGAGAGTGTCATAAAGCTTGTTTTAATGAATAACTATGTACACACTGGGAAGTTTTACATGCACATATATCATGCTTCAAATGCTAAAATGTAGTTAAAGTTTAAACATTTTGCAGAGAAAATATGCAAAAGAACTTGCAGAGAATCAACATGGAGAAAACCTGTATGTTCAGTCTTTCATCACTCAGTATTATTGAAGTATTAGGGACTAAACTAATAGTGTGAGCATTCAAAATGGGTTTTTTGGGGGGTTTTTTTGGTGTGGTTTTTTTTTTTTTTTTTTTTTTTTTTTTAGCTTGTCTTCTTTTGGAAAACTGACTTCAAATATGCCTGAGTATTTCACCAACTGTACCTTAAACAAAAATCTTTAGAGGTTGAGGCCTTCTTTTTACATCACATTAGTGTCCTTGGTAAATAATGTAATCCAAAATGCTCTGTTATGTTAAGTAGTACACAGCACTGTGGCATTAATGTCAAAAAAGGCTTTGTTTATCATTGGTAGCTGTTCCTGTTAGTTATTTCCACATTCCTAACATAGAAATAAAACCACGCTTTATCTTTTCTTCTTAGCGCAGCAAAAAGTTGCTTATTCAGTCTTTTAGTTGACTTCATAATTAGATGCATTTTGTGTTTCTGCATGCACAACACAAACTTGAAATACAAAAGAACTCAGTTCTGTCTAAACAACTGTAAGGTTTTGGACAGCAGCTGGAAGAAGCCAGGAAATGTAAGTTAAGACTGATATTCCCCACTTGCCTCACGCTATTGTTGAGTACGTTTTGTGGGAAAAAAGCACAATGATGAGAGAGGTAAGAACACAACGTCAGTCCTAACACTGCATTTCCTGGCTTTTGTTGGTTTGTGTCACAGCCCTAAAAAGTCTTCTTTAATTTCCTCAAAAAGGGAGCAAATATATTTTCCAGATTGGTGCAATATATACAAACGTAATTTATCTGTCCAGGCAGAACATTGGCTATTGGGGAAGTAGAATCAGAATTTGACGTGGTTTTCTCAGAAAAATCTCTTCTGTATTTTCCAGCTGTGTTTAAGTGCAGTTACTTTAGTTTGTAATTTCCATCTGATATTAAAATGACAGTTGGAGACAAAAAAATTCCTTCTCCCAGTGGAACAGTACCTTTCATTAAACACCCACTTAAGGTGTTTTTACAAATGATTTCTAGGGTTCAGTGGTGGTCTGCTTTTATTTGATTTAGAGCCACTGAGTCAGTTTCTTTTCTCCTGGCAGGTTTAGGAAGTACAGAACTTGCTTGGAAGCTGAGAGGTCAGATGGAAGGAGTGAGATCTGCTGTGTCCTTCCCAGAACAATGCTTAGGCTGGATTCAGGGGCTGTTGCAGTAAGAAATGCAGGTCCTGGTTGTGTCAGAACTGAAGGACGAGGTGCTTGTTCCATGCTTGGTGTGAAAGGAAAATGCAGATTGTGTATACTCGTAACTGCATGAGTGACAAGTTATGGTGGTTTTTATCTGACATAGGTGGATTTTTTTTTCTACTTCATGTTTTTATCAACAGAGTTTGAAATATTTTCACATGTGTAGGTCTTGTTCATTTGTAATTCCTCGGACAGTATACGAGGCAGACACCTCCACTGATTCTATATTAAAACTTGTTTAAATTCTACAGATTCTTTTAAAGCATCTCTGTAAGCACAAATGGATGTTTTTGATCTTAGTTGTCCTATATAACAGCATCACATCAAGGATGTACAATATTTGTACCAGTTCCACTGGGAGACAACATTATTATTATTGTTATTATTATTCTTCATTTTAAGTAAGCATTTCGAAATACCAAAATATTAGATTTATTTAATGTGTATTTAAATTTTCTTTAAGTATATACAGAGGAGGAAAAAGTTATCAGAAAAATCAAAATCACATGAAGTATCTAAGTTATGCATATGACTTATGACTCATGCTATGCATGAAATATACAATTAAGAATTCTTGAGCCTAATATTCTCTTTACCATTGAAAATAAATATAAGTGTGCTAGTAATCTAAAACTTAAACAGTCAGATTTCCTGCTGCAGTGAGCTTCTATCCACTTTGCCCCAAAGAACGGTTTGGGAAGGAAGTGTTTATACAATATTAAGAAGAACGGTGAAGGCAATAACTGACATTTTATAACAACAAAAGTTGTGGATATATTGGCCCAAATTTGCGATTGATTGCACATGTTTAAATGTTAAAATATTCTAATGAAGCCTCTCTGTCTCCATAGCAATTTTTTTCAGATAAATAAAAGACTTGGGATCAACAGATACTCACGTCTCAAAAACAGAATGATTCGGTTTTTGGTCTGCACCCTCCAAAATATTTTGCATAGTGAATTGTGTCTTAATGAAGCAATAGACTGGATCCTGATAGTCTACCACACTTTAGATATATTTGTTTCTCAGAAAAGTAACTGAATTTCACAACTTGGAACCCAAACTGGAACTGTCAGTCATGTAATACAGGTATTTAGATCTGGATATGATTATCAGGTTTGTATTCTGTACATTTTAAAAACCGATTATATACAAATCTGATGGACTTTGCTTTATGTGGTGAATGCTTTCTCCGCTTTAGTATGGTGATGTTAAACACAGGAGTTTCAAAAACATATGTGAAGTCTATAATTATGGGGGTAAAGCTACAAGGACGAAACCAAAGCAGTTTGGTCATGCAGACTTTGACTCCGGACAGTTCTCCATACATGCTCCCACCTTCGCTAGTCCCACAGGTAGCAGATTAGAATCTCTGGGAAGCGGCCAAAGTCGGACCCCAAGTAAAGCGGCTGAAGAGGAAAAGGGGACGAGCGTTCGTGAGCAATTTGCGATCACCGGGGAGCTCCGGGCCGAGCCGCCGCCGTGCCCCGGCCCGCGGCCTCCAGGGGCCGCTGTGACACCACGAACCCCGGACCGCGACCGCTTTTAGGGGCTCCTTCAAACAACAACAAAACATCCAACTTTGAAATCCTTTTTGTCTTCAGATGTTCCAAACCAGGATTCCAGCAAAGGAAATGAAAAAGGGAAACTAAACGAGCTTTCCCCCGCCCCCCCTTTCTTTCTCTCTGGTTTCTATTTGTAATACTTTATTTCTACAACAAGCACAAACCACTAGAAAGGCAGAAAACAAAAATATGAATTTTTCCTTCCTTTTTCACTGTAAACCTCTGTAAAAACAATGAAAAAATTCTGGACTATATTAGATGGCCTGTTTCTTGTTTCTTCTTTTTATTTTCTTTTTTTCTTCTTTTTCTCTTTTATTTTTTCCCCTTTCCCCCCTCCCTTTCTGTTATATTCGCTGAGATGTTTGCATTTTAACCTCACAGGAGGAGGAAAAGAGGAAATAATGTTTTGTAGAAATTCGCAATAATTACCAAGTGGACTAAACCAGAGGCAGCAACTCATGGCATGAAATGGTTATGTTTTATGTCAAAATACACCCAAACAGGACAGAAAGTTGTACTGGATTTGGTGTTAAGAAGCTGCATCTATCAGGCATGATAGGTTTTTAAAGAAGAAAAGGATATGTAATAGTCGAAAGAAAAATGGCATTTGCTATATGATACAGATTTAGTTATAAGTCTCCATCAAACATTATCTTACATTCTGGACACAAATAATAAATTATATAAAAGAATATAGTTGATGCATACATTTAATTAGGGTTTATTTACCATGGGCTATATAAACACTTTTGTTTCTATAAGGGGAAGGATTTGTATCTGCAAGTTTTGCCTTGAACATTTCAAGTTAAAAACAAATGTTTTAAGAAAAGACACTAACATAAAACAGCCCAGTGTTGGCTTTGTGTCTTTGTAAATGTCTGTGGCGGTTTCTCCTTGTCTGAGGGAAAGAGCCATTCATTAAATTAAAAGTGAACCAGTTAAACTGGACCTTTCATTGAAGAAAGTCTCCCAGTGATCCATGCTTTATTTGGTGGATTGTCTTACAACACAAATAAACCGAGGGGTTTTTTATCTTGGGATCTAAAAATACTAGAAAGAAAGGAAATCCAAGCAAGGCAGAAAATACTAGGAAATAATTTCCCATTAAACAGACCCTCTGCCTCCATATATCTCAAATCATGAAAGTACACAAGAGAGAAGGGCTCATATTCCTTTTTCTCTCAGGTTAAAAGCCAGTGACAGAGGAAATCGAATTCAAAGGTACCGTCAATGTTTGCAGTGTTCAAAAATAGATAGGAAAGAAATATACACTGCAAGTCTATCACGGCTCTTTGCTGGCAGCTAACTGCTAAATGCAGATGATGTTGCTGCCTCTGAAAACCATTGAAATAGGATCCTATGTGCATGAATGTTACGTAAAATGCATAGATATTTGGGGCAGATTTGAAATAATTTTTATTTCCTGAACAAAATTCTCAGGCATTTTTTTAGATATCTGTTTTGACCGACTTAAATCCACACTTCACATTCTCTTTTTTTCTTTCAAATCTTATGCATAGCTTTACAAACCCGGCTTAGGAACATTGTGTGACAATCAGCAAGAAAGAAATCAGTGTAGTTCGGAAGAACAATTACAATAAATGATGGAAGACAGTTTAAGAAATATTTTTTTCCTTACTTTTTTTTCTGCTGAACTTGAAAACTTGGTGGTTTTATTTGTATTTTCATATTTTTGTAAGACATTTGCATGGTGAATTTTCAAAAATAGACTTCTTTATAATTGTGCACTTAATGAAAAATGGGCAGAGAAACGGACTCTGAGATACAGAACTGAAATTCAGAATAAAATGGAGTCTTATACCCTGAAATTGCATGAATGCATAGCTGATTAAATTTTGGAAGGCTGTTAGTGGTTTGATGTAATTTTTATTTTTGGATGGTGAAACTCAGATGCTCTAAAGGAGTCTGAAGATGTTCTGAGAGGTCTCTTGGTGCCCATGCTGATGAGCACCCAAAGAAACCAATTCCCTCTGCATGTTGTTTACAGGCACTTATATTTATGTATGTACACAAATTTTATCTTCTGTAAACACTAAAAATAGCTTTGCCTTTATCTCTGCTTGTCAGCAGCTTCTATACATAAATATAGCACATCTCATAAAATTTGTTTTGCATCCACAATGAGCCTCTAATTAATTCTACATATAATTCAATAACATTTATTATTAATAAGTATTAAAACAATTAAAAACAAACAGGAAAAAGAGCCATTCTCAGTACTATGACTCTGACCCAACATGTCTAGGATGAAAGAATACACTGAGATGATAAATACATTTTTTGTTTTCTTGAGATAAAGATGAAACAAAGCTAAATGAAATGAAACAAATTGTCACCAGGCTGCACTTTTGATAGGCAGATCACTTTTCTGTTCATGTGATTTTTTTGTTTAGTGATATAGGCACGATTGTGCTGATAGCGTAAAAAATACTTGCCAGTAAATGTGCTCACTTTTGGGAGTAGTGTGACCAGGTATTTAAAAAATAGATATCTGCATATATTCATAGGCTTTAGATAGAAAGTACTTACAAGTTTAACCCCTGGTAGTTTCCTAGAACTCCCTCTTCGGCAGTGCAGAGGGAACCAGCCAGGCCTGCTGCCAGGCCTGGGAGAGGGAGCCTGCTGAGGTCTGTGTGTGAAAAGCTCATGATAAAAGCACAGACAGGGAAGAGGCAAAAGATTTGTTCTCTTTTCCTCTCCAGAAAGCTGCTGAAAGTCTGTGGTGTGCAATACTGGGAGCAACTGTGTGAATTTTTGTGTCTCTGTAGGTCTTCACAGACTGAAAGGGATGTGGAGCTCTGCAGCTTCTGCCCACTGCTTCTGCTCAGCCATAGTGGGAGTTGCTGCTTCCTCATAGTTCCCTCCTGAGAAGGTACTGTAGCCACTCTGGACAGGATTATATATGATACATTCTATCAGTCGCTGCTAAAACCCAGCTCCTTCTAGGATGAAAAAGAATAGCTCTAAACTGCAAGCACACGTAATAACCTGCATCCTGACCCTTTCCCTTCTATGGGACTTGCAAGGCAATGCAATGCAAAAAGTAGCAATGAAGTGCAAAAAGATAAACTGATGGTTTACCTTGAACATTCTGGTCCAGCAGAAGCTGGAAAGTAAACTAGTACTAGCGAGGCCTGATTTAAAAGGTTTTACTTTGTCTGATGCCAAAACAAAGTTTGTTTCTGACTGCCATCTGATGTTAGGGGAGCACATTTTCTGAAGGCTTCACTTCTCACCTGGGCAAATAAATAAGGATTCAAAATATTTTCTCCATCCAGGACACATCAGATGGGTTTAACTCATTCCAAAAATCTGTCTAGTCACCCTAAAAGGCAGCTTAGCCATTCTGAAAATCTGAGCATTTGCGCAGAATGGAGCACAGTGAGAGCGTGTTTACTTGTGCCAAAAAAGCACGAGGGCCATCCATGCTGGACTGCCAAGGGCTCCTTTTTTCAAGTGGTGATCATCTGTAATCTGTGCCCTATAACTGCCAATGTGGGCTACCATGTATCTGATTTGTCCTGAAATATTGTTTATAAATGGAAAGGAACTTTGCACTCTGCCTGTTTACCCAGGATTTCCTGACATTCAACAGCCTTTCTGGAATTGTAGTTTTGCTGCAGTTGCTGAATATTCACAGGTCTGGGAGAAGCAGTGGCTATGTTGCACTCCCATGTAGGATGTCCCACACTGCACAGGGATCTGAGCAGGCACCATGAGCCTTTGGATGGTGCAGCACACTTGGATTGCTTGCTGAGTCACTCTGCACATGAGATGATGCTGCTGTCTAGGAGCCCTTTCTGTCCAACAATCCATACTGAGAACGGTTTACAGCAGTCGTAAGAGAAAATTTCCAAATGCTTTGCACACTTGAACTTCAGACAGTTTCTCATCCTCATTAAAGCTAGTGAGTGGGAGTGCACCAATCCTCTTCTGGCATATGAGTGTTACTCTCTGACTGATACAGATGAGAGGGGTTTGGTGTAGCTTAATACTTGTGCTTTGAAGAAATGTTTGGCTTATACAGCTAAAAAGGAAAAATTGTTTTGGGTTGTAAAGGCCTAAAGGGCATAATCTGCACTATCTGATCCATTTGCCTTATGAGCTACTACACTGAAGCACAAAACAGGCACTTGATTTCTTAAGCACCTGAAGAGGAGGAGAGGCAGGGGCTGGAGGAGAGGGGAGCAAACAATCCCTGGCCAAAGCTTTCACCACAGAAGTTTCATTGTTTTAATTTAGAAATGGTAACACACACATAAAAGTTGCTTTTTTTTTTTTTTTTCCTTCCAGCATTTCCATTAGCACATCTAAATCACAGTTGTTGGAAAACTTGGTACAGGTAAAAATACACTTTCCATGAGCTCTTGGAGAACAGTGAAGGAAGTAAAATAAGTAACAAAACCCTTTTTCCTGATTCCCCTCCACCCCTCTTCAGCAAAGTCACCTCAAAATGAGGGGATTAACTATTACCAGTCAATAGGAGGCACTTTTGAAAGAGGAAGCATTGCTATCCAGATTTGAGGGAAATGAAGCATTTATTGGAACAAAAATATACTCTTTGTTCATGTTACTTCATTGAATTGTGTATTCTCTTCTAAAAGCATGAAAAGCAATTGAAGAAAATGTTTCATGCCCCTCTTTCTTTTACCACTTGTCTTTTGTCTTCCTGTTTTACCTCCTTTTCTGTGTCCACCTTTCTCATTAAATTACTAGCCAATGCTTTGCTAATTAATGCCAGCTTAATTTAATGTTTAATGATGCTCTGCCTGTGTGGGGAGTTTGATTTCTTTTTGTGATTCTGGCCTGACCATTGAGATTAGCAGCATCTGTACAAAGCTGCAGAGTCCCTTGGGGCACTGAGCAACACTTTTTTTTTTCTTTTTTTTCTTTTTCCCCTTTTTTTTTCTTTCCACAAAATCAAAGTGACTGGCATGAAGGGTTAGCAGAAAGTATCTCTTCATAAAGTGACTGCAAATGCTTTGCAGCTTTCTGAATCAGCTGATATTTACTCACTTTCTTGTAGATTATTAAAGATGATGGAGTTAAGTACAACATTATTGTAATACAGCTGTGAATTGATCTGGGAAAACTATTTTTAAGAAAAATGTTGACAATTTTGTCAAATCTTATCTATCAGTATTCTATAAGCATTTATATAATTATACCTGTCACTGAAAAACACAAATATTGCATATGAATATATTTCAAGCTGTAAGTTGGTTACAGTTTTCAGAGGGTTTTCTTAAGTATTCAAATTTTTTATGCCACTGGCCATCTAGATCACATGATGCTCTTTCTGTTCCACTTTACACAGCTCAGAACAAAGGAGTGGTGACTGACAAGTTTTAAATGTCACTGCTGAAAGAGTTGGCTTTACCAGACCTGTCCAGAGAAGCTGGGGTCTAGTGAGCTGGTGTCTGAGACAACCAGGTAACTGCAAAGCAAATCCACACAGGCTCATGGTGCCTAAAAAGAGCAGTGGTGCAGGCCTTGCTTGGCTCATAAACATGCACTCACTGGAATGTTAGACTTCAGGGTTTGTTGTTTCCAATCATATTAGTTCTTTTGTGTATTTGTTTTTCTGGTGGGATTAGAAAAGAAGTGTCACTTTCAGACGTGTGATGAACTTGTCCATCACAGTTTTAATGACTTTATGACTCCTCCTGCAATGATAATTAAGTTTATCCTCTGCTGGAACCATCCTGCATCATTTGGATGAATACTGAAAATTAAGGAGCATCCTCATAGTTTACATGTGAGATTATGCATTGAAGCAGAAAACTTATTTAGGACACAGTTGAATTTTGAGGCTTGTTTTCATTTCAGAAGAAAGACTTGCAACATGATTGTGTCTTTTTGCATGGTAACATGCAGGAGTAGGATGCAGATTAGATATTTAAGGGAAACTAAGAAAATGCACTTACTTTCAGACACATACATGCCTCTCATATGACTTTCACCCATTGCTTCATACAACCACTATTTACATTCGGAGCTAGTGGTTTCTTAAATGCTCAGAGCCCACAATTGAGCCCAGATTTCCAAAAGTGCTTGGCACCCAGCAGTTCTCACTGAGACATTTTTATGGCCAGATAATCAAAATTGCTCAGCATGGTGGAAGCTAGGGAGTTTTGAAAATCTAGCCACTTATTTTAATGCCCAAATGGAGGCTGGGTTCTTCAGGAAAGCTGGTTCATATATTACAGTTCCAATGACTCCGTATTAATCCTATAAGCACTTTTTTTCTCTTATGGACATACAGTCTATCATATATGTTTTCACTAAAGACTTTCCCACTTATTCTTCCATATAAATTGTAATTACATTAGTTTCATTGAATTTCGGAAGTGTTGGTACCATACAAATGAAGGAAAAATTTCAAATGAAAATCAGATCCAGTAATTACAGGATTTTTCTACAAGCATTTTTCTTTTCAGGGTTGACTTGGAAATGAAATAAAGACTAGAGACGCCCATTTCCAGGCTAGGAAGCAAACAAAACCAAATTGTAGAGGGTGAGAGCTGCCTAGCTGAGCTGCTTTTTATAAAGCACTTTGACAGCTGAAAAGAAAAACATTGAGGTAACTTGTAAAGTGAATAACTTCAGCTATTACATTTGCAATTTTCCGCTCAGTGTTCCCCATCCTACTGCGAGAGAAACTTGGTAGGACATAATACCCCAGCAATAATAGTCCGCTTTGACTCTGCAGACATTAACTAACTCACCTCACACCCCTTCAAGGTAAGGAAATGGTGTGATTGCCACCTTGCCTCTGGCACCGCAAACACTCTAAAGTTGAGGTTTGCCAAGAGAACTGCTGGCTGTGTTGTTCCTCTCTCATTTCTCCTCACAGTTGCAGAACCACCTCAGTGCCCCAAGAGATGTACTTTCTCTGCACCAGTCCACACACCTGATCCCTATCAACAAATGTGCTGTTCTGTTTGTGACAATAAAGGATTATTATGAATATTTTGTGGTGGTTGAGGTATTTCACAGCTGCCCACAAAAGGTTTGTTTTACTCAGGTATTTGTTAGACATGAAGGGCAATTCCTGTACTTTGTAGAATTTCAAAAAAGTGCAATTAATAGCAGTCTCCATGCCTCATAAAGTCATTTGGAAGAAGGCTTAAGGAGGGTCAAAATGTCTCCTGTGCTCCAGGACGGGTACCTGGATGCAGAGTCAGCAGAAGCCATGACTGAGATAAAGAAAAGTGAGGGATTTTGTGGGACCTGTGACATGTGAACCTCCTTGCTCATCACACTGGCTGCTCGGAGCTCAGCATCCCTGGCACCTGGGAGTGTTGTAGCACTCAGCCTCAGTTTCTGAGGGATCCAATCACTGTGAGTGAAGGAAAGCATTGCAAGGCTGGGTGTTCCAGGCGAGGACTGGTTCTCTCCCCACATGCTGCCTGGTGAGGGGGTGTATTTTCAGTAACAGTATTCTCATACCAGAAGAATGACTTAAATTGGATCCTCTGAGTAACAACCAGCTTCCAGTGCGTTCACCTGCAGGCTTTGTTCTGCACAACTCCTGTTGAACACCATGGCTTCTCACAACCTCCCATCTGGAAACTGATCCTTTTTTTGCTAAAGGTTAAGCAGAGCTATCTTTCCAAGGGCAGACAGGTCATTTTCCCCAGGCTCCATATACTGTTCCCATGAGCAACACATGAGTTTGAGTCTCATTAAAAGTCAGCGGATTGAAGCCCAGTTCTTTGAATATAATCAGGTACCTGCCTCTTACTGGTTTCAGTAGAGATGGATGTATAAAAATGTTTAATACATAGGACTATGGCATGTCTGAATTAATAGTTAGTGAGGTTTTAACCATCCCCTCAGACCAAATTTTCCTTGCTATATGCACCCTATGCCTCTTAGCTTGGCCACCAGCTCTTCCCTTACAGAGCCTGAAATTCACTGTGAAACTTCTGTTTACAGGGTTTGGTTAACATTTTCCTGGGAAAGCATTGACCTTGGGATCATCCCACTCCTCTCTATTCTTACCCCATGAAACATAATTGTTTACTATCCTCTCTCAACTGCTTGTAAGCTGTAAATTCAGGCTACAGGCTGGGGGAGAGGTGGGTTGCTTGCAAACCTATACCCAAAAGGACTTCATTTAGCTAATGGTAATCAATAATGTCAGTAACTGTATGGAAGAGATAGGTAAGAAGTGGAGTGGCTTGTGTGGTGTGGGCTGATGAATTCAAAAGGAATTTGTCTTTTAATTACTTTGCTGCTTTTGAAAATATGTGCGTAAGTCTTTCCTTCAGACAAAGGGAACTTAAGCTTTCAGACAAAGAGATCTCTGACTCACTTGAGGCGTTATGACACCAACTGCTTGCAAGTTCATTCTGCTGCTGGATCTGCTTCCTTAAACATCTTGTTAAGAAACCCTTGCCAAAAATCGTATTTGAGGCCGGCTTAACATGGTGGTAAATGAACTCTTTCATCTGCTTTCATCCAGCAACAAGTGCTAGCTTAAAAGAAGGGTGCTGAAAAGGACAAAATAAGTGCTATGTCTGTACACTTATTTTTAATAGCATTACTGGTAGTGGCTGGCACTAAAAGATATTAGAATCCTTTGTGCATTTGCTATGGGAGGTCTAGAAAACCAGTATTCATGTCTGCATAATTTGTGACAGCATCTGATGTTCTGAATAACAGGGATGATAGTAGTCTCCAGGTCTCCATACCTCCCTCTGTACAAAAGAAAAACCCTAAACCAAACAGGTAAACACACTAATGACTGGCAATTGCTGTCATTAAAAGACCTCAAACAGTGGCTAGTTCTTTGCAGGGTCGTTAAAAATCCACTGGCAACTGCGTGCAGATTAATTTACAGCTTGAGCTTTTGCTCTTGTTCTCTGCCTCCTTTTTGCCCTTATAATTTCCACAGGAGAATTACTCACTGTCTTATCTAAGATGTTTAATTCCCTGGTGGAGTAAAGCACAGGCAACAGTTCTTGGTGGAAAAAGTAGTACAGTGACATTGTCCACCTTAATGCATTTATTTCCAGCTCCTCTTGCATTGTTGTCCTGTTTTCTGACATCTTTTCCTACTACTAGAAGAAGACAAAGTTAGGTTACAAGATTGCAGCTGAAGCCCCAAGCTCAGATCTTTCAGTGTATAACTTTCATGTACTTTCAGTCAAGAATCTGTCTTGTGTAGTTTCATGCAGTGTTCAGCCTGCAAACTGGATGATTTAATTGCCCTGCAGGGAATGAAAACCAAATAAAATTAAGTCCACGTGAGCTACTGTCATCTCTTTTGGCTTGACAAGAAAAAGTGATGTTAGTTTTGCATCTGCCTTAGTGTTATTAAATCTTTCAGTACTTTGGGTGTGTCATACTTTGGAATTTCATTAAAACTTTATCATTAACTAAAAGGTCATATTGCTGGTCTTGATCATGGTAGAGAAGAGCCTGAAAGTGTGTTCCCTAAGTATGGTAATGGCTGAAAAAAGAGAAGGCAGATAAAAATAGCCCCCACTTTGTTCTTTTGGAATCCAAAAGTACTGCTTGCTCTTCATATATTTTTCTCTTTGCTTTTAAGATCCTGTGACTGACTTTCAAAATTATGCAACTGTGAATTTACACATCAGTTTTGCAGATATGGGAAGGGGCAGTTCTAAATTCTCTGGATGTTTAAATTTGAGTGGATTCAAGCTGGGGAGCTCCTGAGTTATTGACGGAAAGTGCCACATTGACTCAAAAGTTTATTCTGGGAGCAGATTTGTAGAATGTAGCTGTGAAGAATGTAGATGTTTCTTGGCATTTGAGGCAGTGTGTGTAAACCAGGATAGCCATGCCTGTAGGATTGCATCACTGCAGGCATTCCCTTTCTGCTGGGCATCACTGGGCATGCCTTGAATTTGGTAATTCACAGAAGAAAAGCCTGTTTTGCTCTCTGTGCCACACTGTTTATAAGCCCAGAATCAACCCTTGTAAAATGAGTCCTTTCTCCTGTGGTGCAAACACACCAGGGCCTTCTTCTGCCTCCCTTTCCGAGTAACATCCCAGGCCACACTGCTCTGGCAGAGCCTGCCTAAGCCTTTTGTTTCAGCAAAATGCACACCTGCCAAAGACAACATGAAGCTTTACCAGCCAGTGTTTCTTCAAACAGTGCTCTTGCCCTCCTACATCCCAGCCAAAGAATGCTTGTGTGTTGCTGCCAATTTCTGCCAACGGATACAAGCAGTGGGGAATACAGGAACTGCCACTAAGTCTCCAGAAGAACAAGGCTTGACATATTTTGGCCAAAAAGAAATCCATAATCCTTAAGAAACAAAGATTGCATTTCATGGAAATCAGTTTAATGGGAATGGAATGGCAGGGAGATGTAATTCATATTCAATGGGATGTATATAAAGTAAGCCAAAACAGTTTCTTAGCAGAAGGCAGGTCTATGATCTTAGTCCCATTAGGATACCTCTGGAATGTTGCCTGTTTCTGCAGTGGAGTTGCAGTGGATTTTCGTGAGACTGACACCAGCATCTGGCTCACAGGAGCAGCTCATCTGACCTGATCCACTGGTAGCTGAGGTTGCTGTGTACCTCATTGGAAGCATGTCTAGATTTTCAGATAGTGTATTTCCAACCACAGTGTCTTTTCCAAACTCTCTGTTTCTGAGGGCAATCAGCATCTGCTTTAAGGATATTTAATGACTCTTCAAATGGGAACAGTGCACTGGCAAGGCAACAATATCTTACAAGAAATAACAGACCTGTTGAAGAGTATGAAAGATTTGCTTGTTCTGTAACTTTGAAATTTCTTCACTGCTCAAGATTCTCTGGGTGGAAACAACATCCAATATAATTGTTACTTTCTCTTTGTTCCCTCAGAGTATGGACTGTGGAGTGTCTCTTGAGCTTGAGCTTTTTTCCTATATAAGAATATTCTTTCTGTTACAGCTTCTATATTCAGTAAATGGGCATAAGCAGAAGAACACCCATGATTTAAAACGCTTGGTGAGGGAATGATAACTATGTGGTTGTTTTATTGTGTCCTACTCATTTTTCAAACTGCTAGATAATCCTTAGTGGAAACTCCAAATGAATTTGTTTGATTAATTAATAGGTTAGTTCCTTAGCAGGTATGATTTGTTGTTAATGGAGCTATAACAAGGCTATGTTGATTTGTACTGTGGATCCAACTCTTTGAAGCAAAGAACTAGAAAGTATTGAGTATTCTCTGTGGGTGTGCAGAATTAAATTCTGTCCATAGGGTGTGTGTGTATACATATGTTAGAATTTATGTTTTTGGGCCCTAACTTTCTTTGTTTCTTTTCTTGTTTTATCAAGAGAAGGTCTGGGAAATTTCCTTCTTACCTCACCTCTAAATGCTCAGCAGTTCTTTGTGAGGTTTATATTCTATCAGGCTGGGAATAAATTGACCAGGTTTGTCTTTTTTTTCCCTTTTCTTTTTTTCCCCCTAAATGGTTCAAAAACATGACTTTAGGTTTCTCATTGTCAAGATTTTATTTCAGCCACCAGAGACAACATGTAGATTTAGTAACAAAGATGTTCAGCCCCCTTGGCCATAAAGTTCCTGGGCCTCAGAGTAATTTAAAGCAGTCTGGGTCTACAGCTTGAAAACTTGAATTTAAGGATCTAATACAAAACAGGTAATAAGCAGAAGGCACAGAACTGTACTACTTTATTCTTCACAGCACAATGACCTTGGTTGAGCTTTACATCCTTTATATTGCCCAATGGAAGGTTTGATAAACTGAATGGCAGGGAGAGGGTTGTGGTACAGAAGTTCCTGTATGTTGGATGAAAAGATCCAGTAGTTTTTAACATCTACACAGGGTGTCTACATTTAGGAACAGTCAACAGCACTCCAATTTAGGAGACCTCCTTGGTCTCCAAATTGGTGGAGATCTTAAAAATTATTTTTGTAGCTAAATTGAAAGCAATTTAAACTACGCTTTGACAGTTACTGGTTTCAATGACCATGGGAAGGAGATAGGAGATGAAGTAGATGCTCAGCTGTTTGTTCTTAGAAAAGACACTCTGGTGTTGGTATAACCAGCAGAACACTTGGCCTTCCCTTCCCCCTGCATCAGGACCACTGTTCCTTTGCACAGTTTTTTATATAGAGCACAAGGACCAATAAATAACAACGGAGCCTATAAATAAATACAGCTGTGAGCCGACAAAGGCTTCTGACAAATGATGTTTATTGAATTTCTCACGTGTGGTCCAGTTTGAATCCAACCGTGGGGCTTGCTATGTTTTTGAAAGTATGTTTTGTGCCCAAGTTTGGGATTGCCCTCTGTTGGACTAAGGAGATCTCTGGATGAGGAAAGGAGAGGAATGGGTGAAAATAAGAGGTTTTTTTCAGTGAAACTAGGCTCAAGGTATTAACCTTAGACAAATCAACCCAAGATCTGCTGATTGTTTACATGAGAGGGTTTATGAGTGAAAATAATGTCACTGCAAAGTGCTGGCTCAGATAATACACAACCCCCCCCCCCAAAAAAAAAAAATTCTACCTGATGTCATAGTCCTAGAAATGCAGTAATCCATACCTAGATTTAAGTCCATTTTATGGTAGCCTTCAAAAATGGTAGTCAGGTATGTATGTAGGTGTGGGGTATTATGGGAGGTGTTGTATGGACAAGAGAACAGGAAGCCCAAGCCCCAAAGAGCTTGAAGTCTCCCACTTGAGCAGAAGTTCCAGATCTGCTGGGTGCATGGAGTTCACTGGATCTCACCCATAGCCACCATGGGAGCTCTAGTCAGGTAAATTGACAAAGCATTAATTACTTCTAAGGAGAGCTAATGAGGCAATAAACCACAAGGGTGAAACTCAAATGGTTTATGGTACCATTAGTAGACTGAAATGGAATTATAATTAGAGCAGGGCAAACGATTCATAGTCCACAATTTATCCAATGGATTTAGTGCTTGTTTCTGTTCATGAATTATGCACAAGTAGACATATTTAGGAATGTATTCATTGTTTTCAATTGCTCAGCAACCACTTTATATGGAGAGATTTCTGCCAATATGAGTAGCCTTGTACAGTTTGCATCTGGTTTCTCTTTGCTTGGGGGATTTGTGTATATATTTGTACTCTGTAGTAGGTCTCTGAAATACTACGGTGTTTCTACTTCCTGGAATGTTATAGAAAAACATGTTAATTGTACTGGGATATATAGCAGTTACCTAAATTTGCAGGAAAACCCTTTTTTGATCTTCAGAGATGAGGTTTTTTTGCTTGAGGAACAGTCCTTCTGTAAATAGCTCAGCAGTAGGGCAAGACTTGCTCAATCCCCTAAAATGAATAAAATTTGTGTGTCCAAATGAAAGTGTGGTACAGAAATAATGAAACATACTCAGGAAAGCTTCATTCCACTACTTAGATCTTGACTTAAGTGCAGAATAATTCAAACATTTGTTGAGTGACAGTCTTATCTTGGGCTTTGAGGTGGTGTGGGGTTGAGCTCATAAAATTCCTCTTGGAGCTCTTCCAGTTTGCAGAAAGTACTTGTATAATATAAGGAATGATCCTCTGTTGTGGGATATCTTTCCTGTCTGCTGTCATTCACTTGGATTTATACAGGGAAACAATGCTGCTGAGAGGGCTCTAATGTTTGGAAATGACTGTGTACACTCTCAGATGCAACTCGTCCTTGTGTGGTGTGTTTGTGTCTCCATTTGGCTGTGCACGTACTAGTGTGTCACAGGCTCTATTGGTGACATCCAACTCCCTCAGAAACCAAAAAATGTGGGGGTACTTAGGAGTGTCCAGTCCACTATCCAGTGAGATGTTCTGGTGTGTTGGACTCTCAGTCAAAATGCCCTGGGGGCCAGTCAGTCTTTCTGTTACACAGCCCTGTTCTCTTCTATGAAGAACCTATTCCAAAGAGACAGAACTAAGCCACAAACCTTTACCTTCTCATATTGTTGTATCCTCTAGCCTGGTGATCAAGCATTTGCTTCTTCTCTCAGGTGATTGACAAGCTTAGTTTCTTGGAGCAGGAATGCTCTGTGCTGCCCAGTGGTCGCCTGTCTCCATGTTTGTCTTCCTGAATAAATCACACATTCTCCTTTTTGTATGACGTGTTTAGTTCCATGATTTAAGAGCTTCAACATATAGCTCTTGTTTGTTCTTACATTTGTTAATATCTTACCATGAATTATCCATGAATGGCCTAATTAGGCATTAACCATATATTATACACCAACAAAAGAAACAGAACTTTCACAGACATCCATGTACTTAGTAACTTCTTGGAATATCCCTGGGCTAGGGATGTCTGCACGTATTAGGGAAGTTCTTGCAAATCCTGGCCTACAGGGTAGTTGCAGCATAGCTCAAAAATCAAAACAAATCATACATGGATCAAATGCCTTTGAGAAAAAGGTCAGGATCCCAAATGACTCAAATGGTGAAATATGGATCAGGAATTTGGTGACAACTTATCCTTTCAGAGAGGACAATATTATTGGAATTGATTTTTAGTTTTCATGCAATGCTTTGAATTAAGCTCACATAGAATGAAACGGAAATAGGAAAACTATCCATGTCCTGTGAGACTGTTTTGTGAATTCTAATATTGTGACTTTATTAGAATAGAGATAGAGAGACTTTGTAACAGCTTGTGTTTATACTCTGGGTACCTGTTGACACTATTCTGTCATGGTAGGTTAAGGTTTCTGTCAGTGCAGCGATGATGAAAATCATCAGTGCAGAGGAGAAATGAACAGAAACTCAGGAGTCCTGGAGGTGACCAACGTAGAGATTGAGGCAAATACCACAGAACCAGGATTAGGTGATGCTGATGCCAGAAGTGTTCAGTAATATCAGCAGTCATTCTCTGGTGTTCTTAAGTGAACTGAGTGTCAGACTAATTGAGGTGCTGTTGCCTGGCTGGTTCTGTCCGCCTTTTGCTGTCTCTCCAAGAACTCAGCAGCACCTCTTCAGTCTGCCCCCCTCCTGAAACATTTTCTCAGGTAGCTGATACCTGCTGGGCCTCAGAATGACATTACAAAACCCAGACTGTAGTACTGCTCTTAAGGTTTCTACTGTCCAACTCCCCACCAACACTGTTGCATGGTCTGTCCCCACTTTGAACTTTCTGTACCTTACTTTGTACATGACCCAGCAAAACCCAGCTCCAACTCTGAGTCACTGTACAGTAAAATAACAAAGTTGTCATTTAGATGTTTGAATTAAAAAGATTGTGGAGCCTGTTTCTACCAAATTACTTTCCTATCAAATATTAATAAGCTTGGCTGGTTAGGGGTTTCTTTCAGAAGAAAAATCCAAGAGACATAAATCTATATTAAAGACTAAGTGCCTATCAAATGGAACTTTATGCACATTTGCTGTGGTTTTTCACTTTCTTTTTACTCAAGTGTTAGAGAGGAAAGCCAGCAAACCCCACAAAATTGTTCTTTTCTCTCTTCCATTTTTTAGCCCCAAAACTGTAGTTTGAATGCTGCTGTTTTCCATAGCATGCATTTCTGAGTGTCTGCCTGAAGCACAGATGACATGATACATGATGAAAGCCAAAGGGTTAATCTTCTAGGGACTCAAGACTAATGGCCCAGTAATGCTCACCCAAGAGGGAATTGTTGTGGCTGTTTCAGATCTCAGTCCTAGTCACTTTATAATAATTTGGAGATTTCCACTGGAGCTTAGGTGGTAGTAGGAGCAGCTTTTAATAAGAGACAGCAGTGCTTGAGGTTGATGTCTTGTACCTTGGATCAAAACCTTGTTCCTACCTCTCCTTCATCTGCTACTGAAACTTCTTGTTGCAGGTCTGTATGTGGCAGAAATTCAGAAGATACTCCAATCCCTCTCAGTGGGACCTTAAATTTTCATTAAGCTGCTCTTTGCAGCTCTCCTTCTCTGCCATGATGGTTATATAGGTACGAGACAGTGCAGATTACTTTTGGGAGCATCCACACATGTGGTACAGAGAGTTTCTGTATATATGTATATTTACACATATATAGAGATATATAGATGCATATATACATTTACATGCATTCAGACAAGTCATGGAAAGCTTGTTTCTATCCAGGATTTTTGATCACAGAGGTGTGTGCACAGGGGAATCTGTGCAGGTCTGCATGTGTCATGGAGATAAACACTACATGTATTGGATTCCTTGCTCTGATTTTTGTTCCTGTGGGAATTCTGACCTGCATCAAATCCTCTTGTGCAAATGGTTTGGATTTGGGGACTCCTCCCCTTACTAATGTGCTCTACCAATCTCTCTCTTATTGAAAGAAAGAAGAAGAAAGATGGAAGGCAGGAGAGAGAGCAGTGTAAAGGTCAGCCAGCATTGCAGCCCGATGCAGAGATTTATAACCCTCCAAATTCTCCCTCTCTCTGGCAGCATGTCTTTACAGACTCACATTATCTCTATTAATACCAGCCACAAGGTCATTACTCAGGCACTGAGCCTTCCACCAGCATAAATATTTATACAAGGCTGACCTGCGGCTGCTGTGTTTGCCTTTTATTTGATTTCTGCCGCCTTTTGTGTCTGTCAGTAATGTCTTTAGCTGCTCCGGCTGGGATGGGGAGCTCAGAGGAGCCAGGGAGGGGTTAAGAAGAGAATGAAAGAGAAGGGGGGGCGGGGAGAGCAAGAGGGGAGGGATGGATGGGAGGTTGACATTTCATATGATCCCCATGGATGGCGACTTAATAAACCCTTATTTCACACCAGCTGAAATTTTTTAAGAAGTGAATATTTTTCAATGCCATTACAAATGTAGTGAAAATTCCCTTTTATCTACTCAAGAAGATAGGAGTGCAAGAATGTTTTCTGTATAAAGTGTTGCTTTTGCTGGAGATGAATGGTATTTTAGAGATCTATTCCAGAGAATAAGCTAAGGATAGTTTGCACGTAGGCATGCACGAGTGAATACATAAAATGCTACCTCACAAATTTCTATCAGCCATGAGTTCATGGATGTGCATCTCTACCTGTCATAACACACTAGCACTGCTCTGAACCATGTTTTTAGTTTCTGTCAGAGTCAGGTGCGGATATCTGTCTGGCAGAAAGGGAGATGAGGTTGCTGTGCTTCTTGGGGAAATGTGTTCCAAGGAGCAAGGACAGCCTTGGTGTCTGTGCTGCAGTCCTGTCCTCCAGCAGCGCTTTATCTGCCAGTGGTCAGAGATGTATGAGGAGCTTGGGAACACGAATGGAAAATTGAGACAAGTGTGGGGCATGCCAGTGATTGGTTGAAGTTTTCTAGTGCGATAAAAACACAGAAGCTGAAGGGAAGAATCATGAGTTTAACCACATGCTAAAATTTATAATGGCACAACCTGTCTTAATTCCACAAGGACTGGATATTTAGTGGCACTTGTAACTGCTGATACATTCCTGTCCCTCCAGAGCTGAGGGCACTCAGTGCAGTAGTAGTGAAGATCCCAATACTAAAAGAGGGAGATTTACTGTAGGAAAGGATTAACACTACCTTAGCATTTGCACTTCTGTATCATTTTAAGCCTGGTAATTCTACTTAATTAGTTTTGATTTTCTCTGTTTCACTTAGGTCTTTGATCCTGCTGAAGGCAGGCTATAGGTTGGAGCTAGTACAGCAAATGGGGCAGTCCATTGTAATGGGCTTTTTTTTGTTGTTGAATAAACACTTTATTGTTTGCACAGGATTCCCCCTAATACCCTGTAGAATATCAGTAAAGTAAAATTAGGCTAACTTGATGGCTTTCAGATATGTTTTCTCTGCTTTCTGGATGATTCCTTAATTTTCTCTTCCTCCTTTTTAGAGTTTGAGAAACTTAACGTTTGCCTGCCTTCAGGATGCAAATGCTATCCGTGCTGATTTGAGAGTTTCAGTGCAGTGGGAGAGTGAGGATCCTCCTTAAACTAACATACTACCTTTTGTCATTACTTTAAGCAAGGATTTTGGAGCTTGTGTCCCAGACAAACATCCCCCTGTGTGGTCTTGGTCTTCCAGCCTGACTGAGCTGACTGAACTAATCACCTCAATGTATTTCTGAGAAATTCTTAGGTTTTACTGTGTGCATCTTCCTACAGCCCTTTCCTGAATACAAAGGTCTTCAAAGCCTTTCAACTGTATTGTCAGTGCTGTGGCTTATTTCAAGAATCTCTTCCTTTCCTTACGCCACCTGAAGGTATTTCTGAAGGTATTTTCCCTCCATAATAGTGGTTCTGTAATATTGCATTTGCATGGGACCAAAGCTAACTTTTGTCTGTGAGTAGGTTACAATTTTAAAATTAAAGCCCAAGAAACAACAAAAAATACACCCCTCAAAAACAAACAAACAAACAAACAAACAAAAAAACCCCCAAATCTGGTCTCATTTTTGTAGCTTGTTTTCCCTGTAGACAGGGATGTTCATGAGCATCTCTGGTGACCAGTTTTCAGTTGAGTCTCCACAAACCAGTGTGCCTGGTTGTTGGAAGCAACCTGGATCCTGTCAGATACTCACACACAGCTGAAGTTGAGGGTCACTGACTGCTTAAATCCTAAACCATGGAAAATACAGCAGGCAAGAGTGAACAGTGGTTTTGGGTTTTTTTCATGCAGTAAGTAAGCAAGAATGTAAGGTTTAGGATGGGTTAAGTGGGAAAGGCAGTTGGATTCTGTGCATGATTAAGAGAATCGGGGGATTTCAAGATGCTTGGAGTATATCTGACTTACTGCTGTCACTTATGTTCAGTTTCTGCAGATGAGATGAGACTGGTGAAGAAAAAGGCCGAGGGACTGGTACTGGCACCTTCCACCCAGGTTCTGGCCTGCACCAGCACAAGCTGTAGGCAGCCAAGTTCTTCGATGACTCATGTTCATGTCTCTCCTTCCTGACCTGCAGATGAAGCCATGGGAAAGGGAATCCTGTTGTGGAATAGAAGGTGGGGAGTTCTGTAGCTGTTCTGCTGAAATTAGAGAATTTTATGGGGGGAATGTACAAAATACACCACACAGTCTGTCCCTTCTTATTGACTGTGATATTGAATAGTCTTTTTCTTGAGCTGTCTTCACACCTTCCTTTTTTGGTTACTGCTGTCAAAACAAAAATCTACATCCAGAGTATGAAAACAGAAGTTTCTGTTGAAAAGCTTCAGCTGGAGCTGTGGGAACTCTGCAGCTGAGAGAGTGTGTGTGTATGCACACACATCCCCTTCCCAGGAGCTCTTTGAGCCTCTCGAGCCAACAATGCCAGGGAAAGATCCCTCCTTTCTCGTTATCCTGACTCTCCTGTTTATGAAGATCTATACTGATTTAGATGGAAGGACTGATACAAGCTACAGCTAGGAGAAGAAAGAAAGAAAGAAAGAAAAAGAAAGAAAGAAAGAAAGAAAGAAAGAAAGAAAGAAAGAAAGAAAGAAAGAAAGAAAGAAAGAAAGAATGAATAGGGTGGGGCCATTCTTTTCAGAATTTGCATACAATTTCCATACTAGCCTGTGGAACAATAGTGGGCACTCCTGCTGTGGGATAAAAATGTCAGCAAAAATACTTGAAAAATAATTAGCAGTGAAACAATTCAAATAACTGACACTTAAATTGTCCTTTTGGGGCTCCAGGATTAAAAACAATAGAGGTAAATGAAGATGGTTCTTCCCCATCAGAAATACAGCATCAGTTTTGCTTGGCTGAGATTTCAAACAGATGATTGCATGCAGTGTTTGAAATGTGGAGTTGTGATTAGGAACACAGAATTGTGACAGGAAGGATCTGTGCTAACTTCCAGATAAACAACAGGGAATACACTCCATTCTGTGTGCAGCTAGGCAAGCTTCCCACCGTGGCTACTTTAGAGGGGACTTACAGGGAATGAGTTACTCATTTTAATACAGATCTTAGTGAAGATGGAAAAATCAAATTTCCTGATGACTTCTGATCTTAGAACTTTATAAAGCCATGAAAGGTGATTGCAGTTTTTCCACTGTAACAAATCTTGTTGAAAAACTGCAGATCTTCTAGTTGAAGGGAAGAATTTTGAAATTTTTTAAAACTCATACTTTGCCTGTGACCTTGTACTTAGCTTCAGCTGATCAGCAAACACATGTTTTGGTGCTTCCTTGACCCTTCCTTTAGCACCAAGTGACGTTTTCATTAGGATGGGTGGAATAAAACCCCTGCCAATTATTCCCAGTACGACAAACAGTTTAATGTCTTCTCTTTCGTTTCCCTCAGTGAATCAAATCAGACCTACCTTAGCTGTCTGTTCAGGTTCATATACTCTGAAATGGCTGTGTGTCTGCTCAGGTAACGTGCCACAGCACCACAGAAGGGAGGGCAGATACTGATTTGGGGTGGTGTGCTCTGATCTCTGTGTGGTAATGCACAAGCACATGAGCAAAACACACTTTGTGTTTTACTTTGAAACAACTCTCTGTGCTAACTTGGGCCCATCCCGTATGGCTCTCCCTCGAATTTGGCATAGAGACTCCATAATTCCGTTTCCTTTTCTTAACTTTTTTTTTTCCCATTTTATATGTACATGGCTGCCTTATCTCTAAAACCTGTAACTGCTTTTCCTGGGCCAACCTGATAGTTCAGAGTAATTCATTCAAGGAGCCCTTTTCCTGGTTATCTTGTCTGCTTTTATTCCAGTGATTTAAGCAAGTTACAGAAATCTTTCTCAGTCTGATAGACTGTAAACAAACACTTTTGCTGAAATCAAAACCCCTTGTCCCGTGAAACAGTTTTAAATAGGGAAGGCAGATTTGTATTTCTTATACGTGTGCCATTTTAAAATTGCACTATAGATCTGGAACTCTGGGAGCCAGTGAGATTAGTGGAGGATTGAGGGAGACTGGAACGGTGGCTGCATCTTGCAAGGTCAAGTTTTTATTGGCCAAAGAGTAAGGGTTATGTACCAGTCATAGCATTTTTCTTTAGCACAGAGAAAATCTGTGATTTGAGCCTGTGGTGTCGGAGGACCTGTTTTTCAGGACAGCAGTTCCCGTTTAAGAGGCAGTGAATAATGTGATAGTGTCTTCCACTGGTAGATGTAATTTCCCAGAACAGGTTAGCATGAAGACATTGTGGAAGAGTCTTTAAGTGGCTTCAGTTCTGGTTGGTTGAGGTTTCTGGGTTCCAGGTGGTGAGTTTCATTGTTACTTCTTTTCTTTATTTTGACGATTTACAGCATCTAAGCCTGTTAGTAACGGAACTGTGCAGATCTGGTGCAGTTGGTAGCTAGGTAAGGTAAACCAGCTTCAAGTACCTTGCAAATATTTTAACTGCATTTGGGTAATTTTTAATATAAAGGGAGCAGTAGTGGTGGGCAGACACTAAAACTTAGTCTTCAAAACAGCAGCGTCAGTCCCAAGACTCTGTGCAATGGAGCAATTTCAGTGCCTGTATGATGAGAACTAAGAGTGACTCGTGAGCCAGGAAACATGAGCTCCTTACTTGCCTGTGGTCATACAGCACGTTGATTTCCCTTCTTGGTGTCCCAGGGGTTTTTATATGGAATATGGTGCTGAGGACACTTACCTTGCTCTGGGAAGCCCTACCTGATCTGTACATGTTTAGCAGTGTTACACCTGCACAGCATGGTCTGTTCTTACGGAAGAGTAAAAGGTTTGAGATATGAACACATTGAAAATCCTGAAATAAAGTCTTGCTGTGTGGTGGTTAACTGAAACATGGACATTTTGGCACTTGGTGGTTTTAACAAGACACTGAAACTATCCATTTCTTACTGTTTTGTTTTTTGAAAGTGTAACAACTGTGATCCATTTCAGGTAAAACCTTAAAATAAATGCCTCAGAGGCACCAAATACAGCAATTTTCTTGCTCTAAACTCCGCTCTTGATTCTCATATAATGTGAACCACATGCAGTTGCTGATGTGTATGTGAGTGCACATTTTGTGTTCCTGTATGAGTTTGGAGGTGCACTTTAAAATTACATATGAAGAATGCTGAGCTTATGTGAACAGGACAGGCCTCTATGGCTTTGAACTCATGTTCTGAAGCGAGCCATGCAAGTAAGATTGAAGGTTTGAGCAACAGTCTGCTGCTATTCAACTCGCCCATGTAGTGGATGATACAGAGTGATCTTCTAGGAAAGCAACTCCTTAAATAGAAGGAAGATTCAAATGAAGGCATTTTGAATTAAGATAAAACCATGAAACAGAATATAGAACCTGTAATTGCCACAGAGTGTTTGCTTGTTTGGTGAAAATGCTGTTTTCTGCAAGCATTTTAAGGGGCTACTTTTGCAAACCAAAAGCAATTACTGGTGTGCCTGAATATGTGTGCAAGCCACGGATGATATTAAAGAAATACTGCACAGGACTTGGACAACAGGATTTCCTCATTTCTTGTACTCTCCTCTACAATTCAGAGTGCCAGACCAAACTTTCCTAGGATCAAAGTTCAAGCAAGTTTGCATGAACTAAGGCTGAGTTTCAGTCCTTCTAGCCACTGCTGGAAGTTCCCTCTTGTTTGCTGATGTGAACCAAACTGACATGCTGGCATTTCTGAACTTCATGGATTTCATCTCAAATCCATGGAGATTGAGGGAGAAGTGTATTTATAGGATTAAAGTGGGGTTAAAGGAGTTGAATAGCTAATTCAGCTAAACAGCTGAGAGACTAAAGGAGAATCAATTGATAGGGAACGTGCTGATACTGTAATCACTATTTTAATTAAATAATTGGGGAAAAGCCATGTGGGAGCTGGAGCTGAAGTGCACATGACTGCATCTTCTGAGGAAGGGATGTATGGAAGCTCTGGTGTCAGGTCTTGGAGTTCAGTGCATGGACACAGCCGCCTGTGCTGTTCCTTTTCCTGTGTCATGAGCAGCTCCTTTTTGCAGTCAAAGATCAGGTCTAAAATGGTACAAGAACTTAGTGTCCCTTATGCTATGAAATACCATCTTTGCTGAATTACTGGAAAGTCACCCTCCCACAGGGAGCCATGAAGCTGTAATGGAGTTGAACACAAACATTTGTTTTGTTTAAAAACCCTGGTGTAACATTGCTGTGCAACTTTGGATATGTCAGTTCCTGTAAATGCTCTGAGCCTGAGACCAACAGTGCAAGAAAGCGCTGGAAGAACCCGTTGTGGAAGCGAGGTCTACCAACCTCTCCAATGTTTCATGCTGGCTTCAGTGATCTCCGTGGCTCCCTGCTTCCGTGAAGGCTTCCAGCTTTCTGCTTGTGACATCTCTCCTGATGTGCTCAGACAGAGGGAATATGCAAAAGGACGGCTGCGGCTCTGTGCTCAGGAGATGTCATCTCCGATGGATGTCAGGCAGGGGAGCAGCAATTAAGGCTCCAGCCGACTCTCTGCTCAAGCTCCAGGCACACTGGGGGAGGAGAAGAGAGGAAAAGAAGGTATAAGGGAAAAGTAAGATAGTGGGTAAAGCGGGGAGAGAAGGAGAGAGCGAGGGGAGGAAGAAAGGGAAATGCAATGTGGAAGAATGGGAAATAAGAGCAGCATAGTACAAAATATGAGGAAAAAATATGAAAATATATTAGAAGAGGGAATAATAAAGAGAGGAGGAACAGGAAGGAAATAAAGGAATGAACATGTGGCTCTGAGAGGTGAAAGAAAGAGGAGGTGGTGGAATGAGACAACTGGCAAGGAAAACCATGAAAGCAGGGACATGAGGACAACTTGAGGGCTTTTAGCTACTTGCTGCTGGCGGCAAAAGAAGCCCATTGTCCCAATCCACCAACTGTGGTGCTGGAGAATCCCTTTATTCCTGACTTACAGTGAGCTACTAGTGTAAATCAGCTGCTGTTTTGCAGTTGTGTGTCAGTGGGGAAAACCATTGAATCGCTTTCAAAGACAACTCATTTGGATGCATCCAAAACCCCAGTTTGACAGAGCTCAGAATTAACGCTTAAAATTGAGACTTGGAACAGCAAGCTAAACAACTTGTATCTCACCTGCTGTGCCATGAAAAACATCTGTTACTAGAAGAGATACAGGGATCAGCCCCTTGGGAAACTAAAATACTGGAAGATTTTGAGATTACACTTGAATTAGGAGTTGAATGTTCTTTATGAACCCCAAACCTTTTCATAATAAAATTGCTAGATATTTTCTATCTTTTCAATTTTGTTGTTTGAACACAAAGAGGTTTCCGTGTCTTCCAAATGTTCAGTCTATGACTTTGGGTTCTCTTGCTTGTTCCCTGCTGCTTGGCATCATCATGACTTTCTCTTTTCTAGTAACTCTCATTATCTGGGATGTTCTATTTTGTATCTGTTTTGAAATACTGCGCTGGAGCTGAGCATCCATTTTTTGTCTTCACCTATTTTTAAATACATCATTACTCTCTTGAGGAATCCAGTGTCCTTGTCCCAAAATCCTTCTTTGGTAGCTTATCTAGGAATGATCAAAGTTCCTGGGTGATGACCATCAAGAGCAATAGGATCATGGAATTGTTTAGATTGGAAAAAAAAATTAAGATCATCAGCATTTCTTTGCCCATTCCAAATTCCTGACTGGCTAAAAGAAACCAACTTCTCAAAAACTTTCCAGAGGCTCTTGGTGCACCAGTTATTAAACCTTGAAATACAATTTGGAACATAAACTATGATGGTATTATTAAATCTACAAGGTCTAGCTGCAAAGAGCCAGGCTGTTGCCAAAGTCCCATGCTTTAGCTTATTAATAGTTACTAAATTGGGGTGAGAGCTGGCAGAGGGCAAGTGGAGAGCGAGCTGGAGAGAAGCACAACCCTTATGCATTCAGTATCCTTTGCTGTGTTTTATTTTCCCCATCTGGATTTCCCCTGCTGAGCAGCAAGCGGGCGCTCAGACACGCGCGGTGCCAGACAGCTGAGGAGGCGCGGCGAGTCAGCCCGGTGACGTTTGGCATCGCTGGGCCTCTTTGTGCCAGTGGTTTAGTGCCAGGAGTAATTGTGATTTACACCCGCTGCCCCTTTGGTGGCAAAATGGTTTTGATTAAGTGCATACCACATTTATTAAGTCTTGCACAACCCAGCACAGGGTCTTGGCTGGGACGCCGTAAAAGGCAGTGGGATTTACACATCTCACTGCAGGATGAGATGTGTAAATCTCTTGGGGATTTACTGACCTTCAATTAGAACTGTTAAGTACTGTTTACTTGGTACCTAAATCATGTAAGGCCCAGCTAGAGTTTCTTTTTTTGTTTTCATTAGTTATGTTGTGATTAAATGTGAGAAGAGAAGGGAAAGGACCTAAATACAATTTGACCAGTGAACACACTCCCTAAAGAGAAAGACTTTGAAGGTTTTAAATCAAAATACTGAACTAAACTAACTCACTTTTCCTTAATGATCTCTGATCTGAGCCCATTGGTTCAACTGAAAGACAAAGAGTGACTTTATGGGAGTTGTGTACATACTGAAGTACACCTTCGTCCCTTTCTTTGCATTCAACTAATCCACTGTCTGCAAATTTAACGGAAGAATAATTTTTAACTTCAGAGAACTTCCAAATAGGTGTTGAAAGAACTTCTCAGCTTGGCTGTGAAAAATGTATCTACTTTGTTGCCTAAAATCACTGAAGTTATCTGCACTTCAGGTACTTCTCGTGGTGAACCAAGAGCAGCCGTATTGGGAAGCAGGATTATTCTTACTCTAAGTTCATTCAATATCATCCTAACCACTTCAGAAAGTCTCTGTGGTTCTAGAGAAAAGATCTTCTGTTCTTTGTCACCAAATACATAAAATTTAGCGATGGCATGGCAGATTAAAAGTGAAAATTAGGTCTGAGCCTACATTACAGAGCAAAAATGTAAGTATTTTAGGCCTAGGTTACCACTGAGCAATGTGTCATTCCAGATGGATAACATCACAGTCAGAAAAGAAGGGAAAAGATTTTGTGTTTGTGAATGGAGCTCTGGATAATGATGAGATTTTTCTAGTAAAAAGGTCTCCACTTTGTAAATAGCTTCTGGTCTTCCAGGATGTGGTATTTTTAATAATAGGCGGGAAAAATGTTGGGAGATTATGAGAATCTAGGTGTGAATTCTCAGTGTTCAGAAGTGAACTAATTTGGTCTAAGCTTTGTTGGGCACGTTGATCATTTGGCATCTTCTCTACACCCTGATTAGATGAACACATACAGCAGCACCGAGAACCTGTTTGCTGGGATGAAAGTGGAGTTTGACAACCTGAAAATTCCTTTTCCACAAGTACTCTCTAAATGTTTCTTTAGAACTTGGCTGCATCTGAGATTTTTCCTGCCAAGAAACCGGTCGGCTGGAGTGCTCATGGAAAGTGAACCCCAAAGGAACCATGAGCACAGGCAAAATGAGTTCATGGGTTGGAAAGCCAGAGAGAATGTCGAGCATTCACTCAGCTCTCATTAGTAGCTTGGGCTTCTTGCTTCCTCCTGATTACTCAAATTAATAACCCAGCTCCTTGTGCTTTCTCTGGCTTTATGTCAAGAGCAGGGGAATGAGGTGTGGAGGAGTTCAAGGAAACAGTCAAATGGTACATGCCCTTTTAATTCAAGGTGTAGAAAATTCCCTTGAGACCTAAATCAAAAATTGAACTCACATCTCCTGTCACAACCAGAGCTATATAGCATCTGATCTGGTGCACTTGGAGATAATTTACAGTTTCTGGTCATTGAGCTGAATCAAGTGGAAGTCCACTAGTTTTTAAGGTACATCAGTTTACCTATGTGTGAATTTTGGATTCTCATTTACACAATCTCATCTGGGTAATGACTGTTTAGGGCATGTGCACACTCAGTGGCAAATAATGAATGAAAGAAAAAGATCCTTTAAAGTGCTTTCCATTTTGGTGGCATTAGGAAGCCTAAGGCCACTGTGAAATCAAAAAGCAAAGAGGGGAGGAGTAGGAAGTCTCAAAAGGCCATGTTTTTCACCTTTACTCTCTAGTTACAAAAAGTATGTATTTTCTTTTGTTCTAACAGCATCATCTCCTCATGTTGTTGGCTTTCTTTGGTTGGGTAAATACGGATTTGTTGCTCTTAAAGCTCTGATTTTACTGAATCTCCTCAAACCTGGGGCTACATTTGCAAGTGCCATTATGTAAACAAATGGAAAGTGCCAGCTTATAAAAGACTGTAGTGGTGAACAACAGGGTGCTGTCAGGTGTATAATACTGGGAATTGTCCTCTTGGAATAAAGTGTAACTGGAAGTGAAGCATATCCAAGAGCTCAGCAGCTCCCAGTACTTTGGGTGCTTCATTTACAGTGTCCCAACTGAGAAATTTTATATGGTTTGCATGTATTTGCTGTCCAGGAATACTACACCCAATACCATGACTCTCATGATTTTGTTTTTAAACTGGGACCTTTAAAAGCCCATCTCACAGGTCCATAGAGTCTTTCTGGAGTTTTAGATCCAGCACAGTCTTAATTTACAGATCATAGTGATTTTCGACCAAGCTTCAAACTGTCTCTGTATCCACAATGGGCCAGGACCAATGCCCAGGTCCAGCTTGGTTTGAATACTTGAGATGCTTACGGCTGTCTGTTTTGTTGTATCAATCCTAGGCTTGAAGAAAGGTGGATGAAGGTGGCTGCATTGCTGGTGAAGGTACCAGGCATTATTAACACAAGCTTGGGGGTACCTGACAAAGCCACAGTGACAATGTGGCAGTGATTTCAACAACCGTGTTTCTTTACACACTCTCAAGCAAAAGGCAAGGTACATGAGAGGACCCCGTCCTGCTGGGAGAGGGTAAGCACACCCACCCCAGATGACAGCAGGGCCCTTGGTTCTCTGGTGGCTCCTTGAGATCAGCCAGGCACTTCTACAGCCCGCAGAAAGCTGCTGCTCTTGATGAATAGGAGGTGCTAATCTCCTTCTTCCTAAGAGACCTCTTTGTCCAGAAGTGTTGGGATTTAATTAGCTTGTTCACACTTTCTCCCGCAGACTCTGACTTCTAACACTTCCTCCACACCCCGCCCCCAGCCCTTGGTTCACGGTGTCAACAGGGCTGGAAGTGTTTTAATTCCTTTACAGACAATCCTCCTCCACACCAACTGCACGACTGGGTGGACTGCTGGGGTTGGCATGCTGGGAGCTGTTAATCCAAAAAGGCGATATACTTTTTGTTTTTGTCTGGAAGGATTTAGTCCATTGCACTTGAATGCTTGCAGAGACTGAAGCATTTTCTCTGACCAAACCATTAGTTCTTGACTAGGGGTGGAATAAAAAAATTACCTTGTAATAACCCACTTTCTATTTCCTTACTCTTGCTCAAATCTATTATATCCTGACTTGTTTTTACACGTAACATTTGTAATAGCACCCAATGGTCCCAGTGTGTTGTAGATGTTCGCACAGTGCTCACTGTATGGTGCACTCACACTTTTGTGGTGCCACTAAACAATAAACACCGGTAGCAAAACTGTCAAGTTGGTGCTTGTCAGTTTTCCTGCTGGTGCAGGAAATCAGGGGGAAATAAGAAATTAAACACTAAAGTGGGCTTAGACAAAACCTGTTAAATTTCTGATGCATTTTGTTTGGAGAACATCTTCTCTTCTCTTTTCCACTTGAGCAGCATCAATCACCTTAGGGACTGTGACAGTGTGAGCAGGTGCTGCTGGAAGGTCTTTATGGGTAGGAATGAAATGGAGAGGGGGCTTGTGGTCAGACTGATATTGGGAAGAGGTAAGGATTCAGAGGAGTAGGTTGTGGAAAGTGAGATGGGGAGGAGGTAGAGCCATAGAACAATCAGGGGGTTTGTTTGGGGACAGAAGCCTATGTAGATGTGGCAGGTACAGTCACTAGGAATATACAGTCATTAAGAGCCAGGAGAACTAAACACCAGACAGCCATGAGTGCTGCTCAGAGCTGCTGAGAAGGGAACATTCACTAATTGCACCAGAGGCCTCGGATCCTGGGAAGGTTGTTCCAACACGCTGACCGTGTGTCCATTGTGTAGTCCTCACTCCCTGGGTATGGGAGGCACCACCCTCCCAGTCCTAGGGCTAAAAACTGGGACTGTGGAACAGCCTCTGCAAAGTCTGTGTCACTCTTAAATCATTGTTCCAAAGAAAGTACAGGGTTGCTTTTTCTTTTTGTTTTGGATACTTGAGTCATAGCCAACAAATAGAAAACTCATTCCATGGTTATCTGAAAGACGATGTCACATACAATGGCAATTAGAAATATTTCCAAAATTAAACCTCCAAAGGAGGAAGTGAATTACAATGCAAGCAACCTTTGACCCTGGAGAATCATAATGGCTTCCTGGATTTGGAGATATTATGAGCAGAAGCCAGAGAGGTACTGCTGCTGGGTCGTAAGAAGTGTTAAAATTAGAACACAATGTGGTAACCTTGGGTGTGTCTTTCTGATCTGAAATCTCCTCCCACCCACACTTCTGTTTAATAATGATGTGTTTTGAAAAGCTTATGTCTGGCTGCCTTAATGTCTCGGCATTCACTCTGCGTGCATCAGCTTTGGTGGTTATCACTCTGCCAGACTGTGGGCCACAATCCAAAAAAGTACAAAACTACTTGTTTACCCCTAAGTACGGGAACAAGGCCACAGAGTAAAGACAGGCACTATGCTGGGGGCCAAGGAAATCAGATGCGTGTGCACCTAACCTCTCCATCTCTGAAAAAAACCTTCTTCTCAATTTTAGTTTTGTTTATTTTTGACATTTTAATTTACTTTCTGGACCAAGACCTGCATGCTCATCCCGTTGGGACACAGGGATCTTGTTGCTTTATACACCCCCAGCACAGGCTTATTATTCCAACAACAGCAGTATCCAGAGGGGTCTGGTCTCATTGCACCAGGCTTTGTGCAAACACACAATAAAAGACAACTCTGGCCTAAGCAGAAAAATATTACAGTCTAACAGACAAGGCAGACAATGGATTTTTCTTGAGGAGAGTGACAGAGAGATAAGCCGGCCTAGGAAATGTTAGGACATTTAAAATCTTTTCCTGTTCTCCCTCAGAAGAAATAACATTATATTTGGCTACATACATGAATCCAGATTTAAAAATAGCTGGGTTCCTTCCTGGCTGAGGGAGAAAGACTGAAATAAGTCAAATTTATTACCCTCCTAGCAAGCTTGCATTGAATTTTTGCTTGTTGGGACTCCCCCAAGTAATTGTATTTTTACAAACAAGTTGGTTGAGGAAGAGTTTCATGGGCAAATACCTTGATTTATGCATGGACACGCAAGAGAAAAACAAGTCCAGTGTTTGTGCGAGTGAATTCCAGCCACACAAATGTTTGAGAAGTGAAGCCAAGGGGCCAGAATTGTCATTAGACTGATTTGGGAGCTGGATTTAGTTGAAGGGCAGCTTTTTAAAAGCACCTAAGTGACACAGGAGCCTCAGGGCGTCTTCAGCGGGTGGGGCTTGTTAGGGGGAATGCGGTACCTTGCTAATGTGGCCGGGCTCTGCGGGATCCTGGCACCCAGGCAGGGCCGGGCTGGGGGGATTTAGCAGCTTAGGGACCTCTGCCCTGGGAGCCGCGCTGCGGTATTGACTTTCACCGTGTACCATTTTTAAAGGTGATTTAGGTGTGAGCACTGGATTTACAAACGAATTAAGGTGCCGATCTTCCACTGAAGGCAGTGAAGGCTGGAAGCTTTAAATGCCTTTTTGGAGGGTCTGAGCCTCGGGGCCAGATTTACAGAGCTGTATAGATATCTGAAATGCCTGGTGATCTTTACAAAAGCACCAAATGAGTTAGACCTGTCTCCTCTTGACTTCAAAGTGACTGACTAGTAGAGATAAGAAGGTTGGTCCAAGATCTGAGTCTCAAGCTGCCTGTATGGCCTTGTGGAGATGATCTTTAGGAGGGCACATATTACCTTGAAGCCCAGTTCAGTCTCACTGAAGGTCAGAGTGCTGTGGGTGTTTCTGATGATGCTGCCTTGCCAAAATTAAGTAAACAGAAGGGGGTTGCTGCAGTGAAACCATTGACCTTCTTGACATCCAGTGTGCTCTACATATACTTCACTTTTGTTATGCAATAGCAAAACCAAATGTGACAGAGGAAAATGAGATTCCAGCGTTACCCCTTGGAGTACGGGGTATTTAGCAGTGCGGACAAGATGTTCAACATAGAAAAATGGGGAAAAGCAAAACAAGGTGTTTGGCGTGAAAGAGAAAAGGGAGCATCAGTTAATGGTGTAAGGGAAAGGAAAAATGGGTAAACATCTGGCCCAGATGTATTTCTGTGCCAGAGCAGCTGAAGTAATTTGTGCAAGATACTCCTTGACTTTGCTTGTAACTGAAGGCTCTGAGAACAAGAGAGAATGTGGCTCATGCTTTTAAAGCTCTGTAAGAAGCTCCAGGTCTGTGCTCCTGGGTGAGGACCTTTTTTACCATCAGACGATGGTCAGATTTACTGTGCAGCAAGGAAAGCACCAGCACCACCACTACAAAGTCATGCAAGCAGCTAAACCACTGAAGTTCTTCTCTTCCACTGCTGTTGCCATCACAGTCGCTGCTCGCCCAGAAGGCTTTTCCGTTGCTCTGAAAGGATGTTAACAAGAGAATGCATTTGCTCTTGTGCCTGGCAGAAGGAGAAAAGAAAGTAAGATTTTTAACATATATTCTTCATGTTCAGTTGTAAAGATTCAGTTCTTTGTCCTACCCCTGTGGCACAGCTATCTTAGATCTCATGGCTGAAGAACTGTTACAACAGATCCTCACCTAGTCTGGAAAATCCTTTCTCCTGATAGGGCAGCTGAGGAATTAAAACATGACAGTCATCCAAGATCATGTTGCACAGAATATTCCATCATGCAGGGAAGTGGTGACAAGAGCTTGCTTTAAACAGAAATGGATGTGGGTAAGATTTAGGTTTGTCTCCTCCCCTGAGGACAGTCTGTGAGGGGGGACAGTGTGGGCAGAGTAGCCTCAAAGCTCCCTTGGCCAACAGCACGGTCAGAAGCAGTCAGGGCAGGGAGCAGGGCAGGGAGGAGGGGAGGCATGTCCCTGCTGCCCCTCTGGAGCCATGGTGATGTGACAGCCCCATGCCAAGCCGTGACCGTCCGGTGACAGCACAGCGGCCCCGACAGCTCGGGGTGCTGCGGGCGTGTCCCGCCTGCCCGGGGACTGAGAGCAGAGCGGCCGAGGCAGCTCCCTGCAGTGGCTTCCCTACACATCCTGCTCTTTTCCATGCCAGCCAGGGCGTCTGAGTGAAAGAGAGCATAGCAGACAGCTGAGTGACAGCTGCCAGTCATGTTGGCTGCAGGGTTTTCAGAGGGAAGGAAAACATCTCCTTTGTGTTCGTGTGTGTCCCCCTCCCATATCCCCAGCTAGAGATCCACCCCCAGGGCTTGCTGCTCATGCCAGCAGCCACTGTGTGCATTCTTTTCATTTCAAGTCCTTTCTCAACACAGACCTGTTTTGCTCCTGTTTTCCACTTTAGCTGCTTGCTGCAATGTCCATACTATTATTTCTCAGTTGAGCCTTGAAATGCTCCTCCTTGCAAGTGCTCACAGGCTCATTTCCACACAATAAGGGCAGTTAGCATTTTCTTCCCATTCCCATCTGCTACCTGCCTGCTTTGGGGGACTCAGTGAATAGCAAGAGACTGGCAGAACTCTCATCTCTTGGATGCTTCTGACAATTTCTATTAAGGAAAGCTGAGAGCATATCAATTAAATAAATATATTACATAGACACAGGCAGCCTTTAGGATTTGCTTCTATTTTCTGCAGTACTCCTTGATGTCATGCCTTGAAGACATCTTACCTCCGGTAGCAGCAGCTGCCAGCAGGATCATGGTTTTGGGTCAAGAGAGCCTCAGCTCCTGTGAGAGAATGAACAGAGCTGAAGGAAGAAGGAAAGTGGCAGAGTAAGATCCCCCTTGGCTACTGGGTAACAGATATTGGCTTGGACTGGGAAACAGCAGAGAGGAACCAGGCTAAATTTAAACAGATAAAGAGGCAGATAAAAGGAAACCAAGCAAAGCGTTAAGGTTTCTGAAGCTAAAAATCGGGCCAGTCTGCAGAACCCAAAGCATTTCCTCGTCATTTCCAAGCAGGCTGGATAAAGCACCAGAGAAAGCACACTCTGGGCTGCCCTTATGGGCTCTGATGGCCAGTGCAAGTCAGAAGATGTGGGGACGCTTTAGGCAGATTCTTGTGTAGTCTAGAGGGTGCATGAACTTGGTAGCTTGAAGCACTCATTTGTGACAGTAGGCAGGGGATTGAATTGGTAAACCTGTCAATCTATTGCTCTTAAGAGAAGCCTGGCTGAGCTCCTCTTTTGGGCTGCAAAAGCCAGTTAATGGTGTGATGGGAAGGCCTGAGAAGGCGCACAAGGAGACAGAGGTACATGCCAAGGTGAGTGCTGCCTCAGACAGGTGAAAGGGGACAACAGTGAAATTCCAGCGGCTGGAATTGCAATTGTTCAGCTCAGATTGGGTGTCTGATACCTTTGAAAACCATCCCATCAAGGTGGAGCCTCTGTAAATAGCACCACTTGATGTCTTAGGCTAATCCTGCAAACATTGACTCTGTAAGAATGAGGCAAATTCTGATAAGCCTGACTCCTTGGAGGACTTGTCAGCTCACTCAGAGACTTGCAGGATTGGAATATCAGGAGGTTTGTTTCTTCTGCAGCTGCCAACAAGGAATCATGTGGGCTCTTTTCCCTTTCCCTGCTAGTTCACCCATGGAGGACATCGCAGAGCTCAGTCTGTGACCTCACCTGGTCACTGTGAAAGAAGATGGGGAGTTGTTTTGCTTGAAGGCTCTGGAAGGCACTATTAGAAGGATCCTAATTCAACTCAAGAAGATGCTATTCAGGCCCCTTTCTCCTTCCCTGAAGAGCCAGCTCCTGCTCTTCTACTTTCTGATGGAAGCAAAGACATGAACAGGAACAAGGTCCAGTGTGATGAGCCCAGACTTCAGGCTCCTGTCTGATTGTTGCTGGGCCAGAAGTGAAGATACTTTTCTGACATTAGCAATTCAAAAGCTGTGTCATTCCACAGCCCTCTCCTTTTGGCCTCTCAGGTGGTGACAGAGGCAGGTATTGCCTTTCCTGTAAGCAGATGGCCCTGGGCTCTGACTGCTTGTCTTGGTTGTGGACCTGCCCCTGCAGTATTGAAGCCCTCTTGAACTCAGGACTGGGATGCACAAATGTGCTCCAGCTCTCAGAACAGTCCTGACTGCAATTCAAAAAGCTCACTGCTGGTTGGGATGGAGTAAAACATGGGAACTATTGTTTAAGAGCACTAAATACTGGATTTTCCTGATGCTCTGTATCAGCTGCCTCATCCTTTGTGAATACAGCAGAAGGGATGGATATGGTCTGATTCACTGTCCTGTGTGGATCAGGGAAGGTATCTGAGAGCTTTCTGTACATTCAAGTTTCACCAAAGTATTTATAAAGACGGGTGTTTATTACCTCAGATTTTGAGGTTTATCTCTCCAGATGTGGGAGACAGGCTTATTCACAGGCAGATTCACAGTTGCTGGGGCCAGCTTCATCTTGTGAGGGAGGAGAAGCTGTGCTCATGGACAAGAGATGTACTTTCTTTATTAAAACTCTGCTGAGTTCAAGCATGTGGTCTGTTGTTGTCAAAGAGAAATAAAACCACTTAAATTGGTGATAGCTGAGCTTTATTAAAGTGTTAATGATTATAAACGTCACAATAATATGATAATACAGACAGAACTGCACTTTCTCTGTGCCCTAGGTCTGTGTCTGAGATATCCAGATCATTTATGTGATATCTGATACCATCACAACATTGGATACATTTTTTTTCCCCTGGATTCTGAGTTGTGTCCTATCAGGTGGATGGATACAGTGATTTTTGTGTGTGGGTTTTTTTTTTTTTAAATTTTTTTTTTGTTGCTGTTGTTTTTAATTACTCCTGTTTTGTGTAAGTTTCTTCTAAGGTGTTAAAAAAAACCCAAAAATGTAACAAACCCAAACACTTAAATGGATTAGGCAAGTAAGAGCCCTAAACAGGGAGAGAAGAAAAAATTCATAAATGTAGTTTTACAGGTTGAATCTTTGCCTTTTGGATCTTAGTTTATATTGCTCAGGGTGTTAAAAGAAGAGCAAAGACATTTTTGCATGACTATAGCAATAGAAGTAGTTTTCCATTACTCTTGTGTGCTTCTTTTTTGTGTTAGTACTAAGGCTGGATTTTTGGATGCAGCTTTCTTTAAAACTGTGGGGAAAGGGAAAGTTGTTCTCCTACTGCCTCTGCTGCTCCATCCCTTTCCCTCCTTCCCCCTCCTTTCCTCTTGGGTTGCTTGCCTTTCATGTCTTTGTTTGACATCTAGGAAAGAATCATGAGGTGCTGAATATTATTAACTTCTAAACACCTAAGAAATCAGTAGGAAATCGCAAACATTTTGGCCCCCTGACAGTCTCCGTAAATGACCTGTCCGAAATCCCTCCCCTTCTGAGATGAAAAGAGGGAGCCAGGCAGAACGAAGGAGAGAATGGGGAGAGCTAGGGAGTGAGAGGGATACACAAAATAAATGAGAAATATGATTAAGTTATTTCCTTGGCTGGGTCTACAGCTGGTTCTGGGTATTTAATAAACAGGTTGACACTCCAGGTTCCCCTCATTAGGTGATCACTAAGGTCTGGGCTGTCATAAATCAAAGAGCCAGGTTATCAAGGCCTGTGATCTTTAACTGTACAGGGGCGCCCAAGTGTCTGCCCCGGCGAGGGCTCCGCAGTGCAAGCTGTAAGGAATTAGCTGCTGCGGCACTTCAGACCGTGCACAGGCACCAGCCCTGGCCCGCTGTGGGCTCACACAGCTGCTGTGTCCCCACTCAGCTGGGGCAGGAGCCAAAGGCACTGCACCACAAACCTGCCTGAGCCCGCCTCTGTGTCAGACAGGGAGAGGAGCCACCTCAGTTATGTGCTCCTGAATAGGACAGGGACAAGCAGTTCTCTTCATTTCCTTCAGGGAGGAGACACAGCACAGCCCAGTCTGCTGCTGTGTCATTCCAGCACCGGACTGGCACCACAGAACCTATCTGTGAGTTGTGCAGCTGAGGAGGAATTGCTGCTCTGCAAGGCACACTGCGGTGCCACAGCAGCTGGATCCTGCACTGCCCTTTCTAGAAGCAGGTAGGGTCTGCACTGCTCTTTTTACTCTGCAGGTGAGGCAGACACTTGAAGAAAGTTGGGCTGCCTGAAGCTACAGCCTGAGGTCTCACAACAAACCTGGCATATGAATAAGTTCTGTGAACTCTTGAGTAGAGCATAGCATCAAATCACACAAGTTTGGACAGTAAATAATACAAGTAAGAGCCAAGTGGACTTCTGGGGGAAAAAAATTATGTTCAATCTCAGCCCTGCTTTTGTGAGAATATGAGATAATTTTTAGATGCTGGGAATGTTCTCAGTTCCTGGTTTTCCCCAGTGTTGAATAGCCATTATTGCCCACAAAGCCAGGAAAGCCTTGGGAGGAGTTTCTAGGCTGATTCTACAGGACAAGAAGCTTGGTGACACAAAAACCAGTGGTGAGAGAACTGACCCTTGTGCAGCTCTTGTAGCTGAAGTGTGTGTAAGAAACTAAAATGAGCAATGGGGAAAAAGGGAAATAAGAGGGCTTCCCAAAGGAGATGTATATTCCTGTACCTTAACCAGGGGATGGAAAGTGCCTCAAGCCACCTTGGTGGAACTTTTGAAAGAGCAGGAGTAGGGACTGTGGGCAGAGCAGGGATGAAGGTTGTGTTTTACTCCTGGCACCCAATGGGACAAGTGACATTTCCACATGCATCTGGGGGGAGTTTGAGGCCCAGCTCTGTGTTAGAGGGCGGGAATTAGCGCCGTTCCAGAGGGAGGCAGTGCCTGTGAACTGCAGGAGTGTTTTGCCGCAGGTGTTGTGGCTCTGCTGGTGGCACCTCCTTAAGCCATTGTCTGTGGAGCAAAAGAGACACTGTCAGCATATCTTGGCTGTTTACGAGGGCTGGGGACATTTTCAGTGAGGTCCATGTGAGGAACCACATCAGTGGGGCAGGGAAGAAGTGCTGAGTTAGGCTTGTTTTCCAAGTGAGCTCTTAAGCTGGGCCTCGGCTATTGCCTCCTGCCTTGGACAAGGGGATGATTCTCTGTGGAAGAAAGACTGGGGGAGATGAGATGGCACAGAGATGACTGCTGTTTTCAGGAACTGAAGGCCCCTAAAGCCTCATCCCAGCAAACATGGATTCACTGGAGCAGCTGTACACCTTGTCACATCTTGTGTGAAGGCCCACATCTACCTGTCTACTAGATATTCAGCTGATAGGATAAGTGATGTCCCTACAGTTAAGCCACAGCTGAAATTCCTTGAGGGGCTCAGAAGGCACAGTTCCAGCTCTGCTGCAGTCACTCCAGGGCATTCCATGACTATTTATAATGGTCTCTGTGGGTTTACTACTTTACAGATTGTAATGCAACTCACTGCCATGGGGGAGAAAAATGCAACACTAAAGCATGACATGCTGCCCTTTGGCCATCAAACCGTGTGGCTCATGTCAGGCTGTGAGGTGGAAGCGTCTGGTTCACAACAGTGATTTCAGGGTGTTTTCTTGCCTCCTTCTCCTCCTGTTTTCCTCAGCTGTACTATATTCTAGCCACTATTCTGTCCTTAAACACAGAAGCACCTCTGTTGCGAAAAAATCAACTAAAGCTGTTCTTGTAAGGACCAAGAAAATGAAAGAATGTATTAATCCATATGCCCTTGTTTTTAACTCCTCCTCCGATTTCAGTCAATAATATATGGACTTCAGCAGAGGTCAGAGACAGATCTTCACATCTTTGCTTGAAAAATGTTTGCAGTTTGTCAGTTTTATGTTTTGACAACAGAATCAAGTGCCTGAATTTTCAGAAGAGCTCAGCACTTGACATGTGGTCAGTGTAGTTTGTTCTTTTGAAAACCAGTACTGTGCTTCCTCATAACCCCATAGGACTTACCTGTACCGCTAAAGGCTCGCATTAGAACTTTTGAAAGTGCTTACTTTGTTTAGGATTAGGCACATTTACAAATGGCAGATCAATAGTTTAGTATCTTCTTAAAAAAGCTGATAGGAGTAGGATGCTGAAATGCCCTCTCTTGCCTCCAAAAATCGTTCCATAGCCCTGTATCATTTCAGTGATGCTGAAAATCCCATTTGGAAGCCCAGACTTTGCTCAGCTCTTTTTTTGCAGTTGGACATAACTCTCATTGACTGTAGTGGTAGCTTTTCTTGAATAGTCAATTTTTTAAGCCTCTTCTCCAATAACAAACCTTCCAAAAGTGTATTGAAAGCAAAAACCTCTCTGAAAGGCACTTACTTTACATCTAATGTAAGTATACCATGAATTTGGTCCCATATATTCCACATTCTTGTACAGACAGTGTATATTATTAATCATTGGATTGTGTATCAAGACTTGAGGTTCTTGAATTTCAACCTAAGGATATGAGTTACCAACCCAACCAAGCAAGTGAAAATCTTCTAAGTTATTGCAGGAAATTGCCATCACTACCAATTTGTAAGGAGTTTCCTGTGTTCTTGTTAACCAGTTCCTTTCTGTGACGTACATTTATGGAAAACAAAACCTGTCTGTGCAGCGTTTGGTGTCCCATCAAAGTCATGACTGTCAAAGTGTGACCTGTGTAGTGCATGCCCATGTTCCATCCCCTTGGAGAATATCTTCACATATTAGGGAATAACTACTTTGCTTAGTAGGTGCAACCTGTCCTATTTTAATACCTAGGGAAATAGGAAGAGTTTGGATTTGAGTGGAACTGTATGCTAAAGGAATCTAAAGTTAAATAGTTAGGAATTTATTTGGAGTGCTGGTGTTTTCTACTTAATAGACCACTGAAACTCCCTGGGAAGGCGCCATCTCAAAATCCCCCCATTTTTCCTAGGCTGTTACTAACACAGGTGTTGACTCAACTCTTTCAATTTATTTATTTTCCCATGATTTTAGGTGCAGTAACTTTCTATTTTTTTCTGGTTGAGGCATTTACCATGGAGAGCAATTCTGCACACCCTAATTATCCTGCTGGCTCCGTGGAAGAAGGATGATGTGAGACCCTCTGAGCAGGTGAGGAACACTCTTGTGAAGGGAAGGTTGAATGACAATGTTCAGACAAGTGAAGCTGAATGTCTGGAGAGACGTGAGCCTTCCCCGGGCCCAGCCAGCCTGTTTGCTGCTGCCATTCCACACTTCCATGTTCCAGATTGCACAGCTGAGCTCAGGGGCTGTAAACTGCATTTTGAAAGGTGGTGAGTTCTCCCAACTAAATGCATTAAGGAATCTGCTGATGTCATTTATGTATCACTTGTCTGCAGGCTCAGGTAGGTTAAATGCAACAGCTACTCATATCACTCAAATCCCCTCCAAAAGTCAATTTTTGGCATTGCATGACTGTTCCTTTTGATTAAAAAAGCCCAGAACACCCTAGCTGACTAATTATTTTGCACTGCATACTGAGTATCCTAATAGAGAAAAAAAAAATTACCTTCTGATGTCCTGGGTGGAGTTCCACACTGGGTCAGTTTTCTGTTATGTAGCTGTGGGTTGGGAGTTGATGTACTGCTCTTCCCACTTGCAGAGTAACGAACTGCTAGGTTGAAACCAATTGTCTGGTGTCCAATATCGCATCATTTTAAGGGAGAAAAGGAGGTGGGTTTACCTCAGGCCTAGCAACAGCTGAGCTATTTCACGGGAAGGACTGAAATATTTGGAATATGTGTTTTGGCTGAGCTAGAAAGGAGGCCAGGCTACAGAAGGAGGTCTGTAACTCTATAAAGAGCAGAACTAGTGGGAGAAAAGAAATTGTAGGGCTACAGAAGGCCTGGCTTCTGATCTAGTTCCCCTACTTTTGCCCCTCATAGCCATGACTGCTTTTGTTTCTCAGCTTTGTCCTTCTAACTCTATCAGTGTCCCACTCACAAGGATTGTAAAAAGCACTGGATTTAGTTGAATGGCTTTGCAGCAGCCTGTGTTGGATGTTTTGAGTCACAATCTAATCCTTTGTTTCTGTAAGGTACTAACTAGCTGTTTCCAAATTCTCTGGTGCTGCTGGAGAGTGATTTCTTGGAAACTTTTCTGCTGAAAGACAGAGCTCATGAGATAAAATTAACACCAGGCTAAGTGCTACTTAAGCACCTGGTGTTGTTTATATTCTGAGTTTTGCAGACTTTACTGTTAATTTTGTCACAAGTAAGCACATGTCATTGTCATGCTAGACTTTACATGACTTTATCATTGTTGTCTTAGAACTTCACTGTTCTGCCTGACTTAGTTAAGGTCTGAACTGAGGAAGTTTTCATTCCAGCTATAGCTGTTACTATTATTGCAGTTTTAAAATTATACAGAGGTTGCTGAATGCTAATTAACAGGAGTTTGAAGCTAAATATAAGCACTGAGGAATGTGGGGATGTGTCCGTCATTTGACATCTGCACCAGACTGGATTAAGCTTTCTAGAGTTTTCCTCCTCTTTAGAGATGTTCTTAGATGTGGTGTCAGAAATATTTGTTAAAAAATTCTACAGTTTGTCTTATGCTGAACAGCAGCATGAAGGAACAAAGTGGAAAAAAGGCATTGAGGGTTAGGATACTGTGGTTATGAAATAACTTAGAAGTATTTTATACACCTTCTGATAGGTCACGCTGAGGATTTTCTAAGGTCAGTATTTGTACAGGTTCTACTCATAGAGAAAGAGAGCAAATGGGAAAAAAAAATTAAGAGCAAACCAGAAATGTATTTCAACATATTTAACTTGTTACTTGTTTCTTGATGTCCCTACTGAAAAGGAAATAAGGGGAACCTTGGAAACCCAAGTGTTTTTGGCTGTAGTTAAGTTAGGAGCACCCTGGTGAATTATTTTCCCCTTCTCCAGTCAGGACTGTGGGCTGAACTGTAGATCAAAGAAGAGCAACACTTTGCTTAATCTGGCATAAAAATCTACTTTACCCCAAAGAGACAAGAAGAAAAAGAAATTGAGGCCCAGGCTCCATGGCAACTGTGAGTTAGGTTGTTCAAATGGTTGGTAACTGTAACAGTTAAAAAGAAAAAAATTAGAAAAGATATATTGCTACCATATTGGAAAGGACATTGAATCCCAAGCCAGAGTTGTTTGCTGCTGTTCCAAGGAATGTTCATAGCAATGCATGGATAGGCTTGTCTCCCATTTTCCTCACGGTATTGCAAAGAATGAAAGCTGGCCAGCTGATACATCTTCAGGTCTGCTTCAGAAAATGTGTGCTGAAGATGCAAGCAGTGATTTTCTTCTTTGAATCTGTTCGGCATCACATGCTGAGTTTACAGCCATTGAGCCAGGGAAATAAGGTGGCTGGTCCCCATTTGTTGTGGGTGTGACCACACAGCAGACAGTGCCTGCTGGTGACACTGAGCTCTAGTGCTGTGTTTGGAGCAGAGGCTGCACTGTGACCCTGCATGGTGCTGTCAGGTCCTGTGCTGTCACATGCAAACCTCCCAGCTGCTTTGATGGGAGACTTGAAAGCCAGTCCAGGATTCCTGAGTCGCTGTTCCTGGTGAATCTCCTCAGTCCACACCTTGCTCATCAGACCAAAGCCTTGACTGCTTGCTGTTGAGTGAGCTGGGCTGATCAGTGTTTTGGTTCGGGCCAGTCCAGGTGGGGAGCACAGGGTCACCCAAATGTGTCTTCCATGAGGTCTAGAACTTCTGTCATTCTCTCCTCAGAGCCTGTTGTTACAGAAGGAGGCCTGCTGCCATTCCCACCTCCTGGCTCTATGGGCATGTGGTGATCCAAGCCCTGTGCATAGAATCTGTTCCACAGCTTGGATAATTTATGATGTTTCCTTTTCTCTCTGGGGAAAGAGGATTTAGCACACAGCCCCCCAGTTGGGCTGTACTGACAGAAGTGTTATTTAACCTGGTTTGTCTTTGTTCTGGACTGTGTCTTTCTCTTGATAGGAAAAATTACCTTGAGCCACCATTAATCTTTTAGTGAATGTGGAAGTAAAGAAGGCATTGATGACTTTCTTATTTTTTTCCTTTCTGCTTTTCACGTGTGGTGCATGTAATTTGTTTTGCAGTTCTGTCCCCAATTTTTTTTTCTCTTCCTCATATGCTCTTCCTTGATATTAACCCTTACTCGTGTGTTGCTATTTCCATGTTAGTGTTCAGTTTTTCAGAGTTAGTTAAGATCAGAGGCAGTCCATTTTCCTTCCGTTTGCCAGTGTACTCTAGGGGTAGTCTGTCCAGAAAATTCCAGCTTTACTCTACCTTGCCTCCTGTAGGAAGTCTTTCCAAGAAGCCAATCTCCCCAGCTTGCTGGCATCTCCTGCCTTGCAGTCCTGTGTCCAATATTACCCTTTCTCTGACAGCAAAATATTTGAGGTCATGATTCTTTTTCATCCAAGTTATCTTCTGGTTGCAGTGTTCAGCCAGTCCATTCCTGCTGGGTAGGAAGGTGTTCTGATGCCTTGACTTCAAACTCAAGGCATCAGTTCAAGGCAGGTGATGACACGGTTCAGCTCCTCCACCTTGTGAAATAAATGTGTTCCTGACACACTAGCAGAGCAGTGGAGTGAGCAACCTTTGACTGTCAGTGTTGCCTTTCCAGAGGCTCTTGGCTCATTTTCCATAAGCTCTGGGCATCCCCTATTACTGTTGTGCGGAAGTTTCTAACCACACGAGATGCCTCTTCCTCCCTCTGACATAACGTAACATTTCAAATTCCCAGATAAATCAAAACTTTTGCTGGTGGGAATTGCATTTACAAAAGACAAAAGTATATTTGAGCTGCCAACTGCTGTTTGTATTCATCCATGTTTGTGATCCCTGTCGTTTGCTGTTAGGGAACAAACTTGACGTGTGTGGATTTTGATTTGCGTAAAACCACAGAGAATGTGGTGTTTGATCTGAACATCTTAGAGAGCAAGGAGGATTTGGTATGTGAACAAAACTCTCCACTATTCTCTTGGGTAAAGGGCTTTGCACATCCACTCAGAGGGCAGAAACAACAGCATATGACTTAGGTGCCCAATTACACCCTGTGTGTCACCAAGGGGCTGAAGGAGCAGCTCACTAATGCTTCGTCGTCTGAAAACAGGCAGCTGAAAGCTCCAGCAAAAGGCACAATGCATTCAGGGCAATTGTGTGCTTTAATGCTTTGGGAAACAAAAAATGGTCTAAATATACAGCTATCCCTAAGGAATTATCTGTGAGCTCTATCTGCAAATAATAATTTAATCAGCTTATTTGGCTGCCCATGATCACAAAGCTGTAATTGATTAAAAAGGATGCTTTTTGTAACAAAATAAGGCTGCAGAATAAAAATGAGATTCTAAGGTGATTCTAGTGTGTCCTGCTCTGGCAATGTGATAAGGAGTACTTCTGTAGAAAACCAAAGAATCTCACAGCAAAAGGTTTGGGGCCTGTTACAGAGAAGTCTTTTCAGACTTTAGACTGAATTTGTACCTTTTTTTCTTTCTTTTTTTTTTCCCCTTTCTTTTTTTCCCCCTTTCTTTTTTTTCCCTCTTTCTTTTTTCCCCCCTTTCTTTTTTTTTTTTTCTTTTTTTTTCTTCCCCCCCCCCCCCCCCCCGAGTATTCATGTTTCCTTGGGATCTGAATGGGGGAGAGGAATTTCTTTTAAAGGCCACATGGCTCACTTCCAATTCTGATAGATAAAGTCAACCTGCTTGGCCCCACCAACAGGAAATAGGATGCTGCCCCTTTAAGCAGACTGTAAGGAGTATGGAATTACGGCTAACTTGGTTTGGAGCCTTTGTGTAAGGCTTTCAGGAAGAGATAAACCATTAATCATGCACAATTACTCTGACCTTGCATGAACTAAAGCCTCTCTGAACACATAAGATTACGGTCTCTGGGGACCTTGAGACACTGACACGATCAGCTCGTCCGAGGGCATTGGAAACGGCTGCACAAAATGGCTGAAAGCTTGGCCTTGCTCTCCTTCCCTTAAACCTGAGCCTGTCTTTCCACCCAGGACAGGATCCACCTGCTTGCCGTGCAAACTAAGGAGAAGTCATTTCCCTTGGGCCAGGCTTTGAGTTCATGAGTGGAAATGATGGCTGTGCTGAAGAGAATAAATGCACTGGAGTTTTGAGGAGATATTTTTTAATACTTACTGAGTTGCAGCACTGTACACTTATTTCTACTCTCTCCCTCTGGGGATCCTCTTTTTCTCTGGGGTTAGCACAGTACAAATGTTATGGTCAGTGGCAGACATTCTTAGGTAGCTCTGCAGTGTAATTCACTTTTGCTGCTGTTGTTCCTTTCCTGGTGCCAGCCTCACCTGTTCTAATTAGATTTTAGATTATGATTTTCAGGGTCAGTTACATTCTCTCTGTTAGTTTTGTTTAGGATTTCTTTGACTTCTTAAACTCTAAACAACCATGTCTCACACCTACTATGATATAGTTTCCTCTGTCTCTTCTTTTTCCAACCTCTGGCACTAGCAGCAGTATGTAAAATAATAATAATGATGGTAAATAAGGAATTAAGCATTTACTCATTAAGTAATTATTGATTTTAACTTGTCATTTTTCAAAATTAAGGTGAGCTAAAAATGCACATGAACAGTTGCAGAAGCTCAGCTGACTGACTCAGTGAAATGCAGTTCCCTGTTTGTTTGATCCTTCATCCTGTGTTTGATCCCTACAGCTTCATTCACTTTAATAAGTTTATACTGCTATAAATATTTTACTTGCATATTTGATAATTTTATGTTACTTACTGCGGTCCGACACCTATTTTGAACTAATTTTACATTGCTACAACTATCTTTCCTCTGCCCACTGAAGTAGCAAATTTCTGATTTTTTAGAGGTGTGGTTTTAAGAAGATGGAGATGGCTCATCCTGCATTAAAGGACTGGACAGGGGATTCCAAACTAAAATACGGGTCCAGTTCTGACCAGCACCTCTGTGTTGCTGTATAGGAAGATGGGTAAGTCCAAAAGGAATAAATATGGTCTTCAGAGAGTGAATGATGCAGAGAATGTGTATTAGGAACTCCTCATGAAAAGGGGTTTAGAAGGTAGAAACATAGCACTGAAGAATGTCCTGATCTGGAAGGCACCCACAAGGACCACTGAAATCCAAAAGGTAAGAAAAGTTGAATACTACATGGACAGCAAAGGAGTTGCTTTTTTAGGTAAGATCTCTGGCAGTAATGTCAGACTTGTTGCTTCAGGACATCAGTCGCTCTCTAACTCTGAGGATAAATGAGAAATTATTTTATTTTATAAGGAAGGTTTCTCCAGATTGTTTGCTGCAAGCCTTCTGCACAGTGTCCCTGAGTGTTTTCATAGACTTGGTTCATGGGTTTGGTAACAGCTGATTCTGGTTTGTATCAGAAGGGTATTAAAAAACTCCCTGTGCCATTAGGCATTGAGGATGAGAGCCTGGTTTGAGGGAGCTGTCCAGTCCTTGCTGGAGAAGACACACACTGTGCTGCACTTCTTCATGGATATATTATTAAGTTCTTTTCCTTCTTTTACATTTTCCACTAATGTATTCTAAACATGCAGCCAATGGTTAAAGGGGTGTTGGTTCTAAGAAATATCCAGCAGAATGTAAACTCACTGAAAACAGAACAAAACCAAAACAGTGTGGTGCTAAGGGAGAGACTTGTTCTGGTTGTGGTGCTGTAGGGCCACTAGTGCTTTTGGCATTCTTGGGCATTTGGGCCCACAGCCAGTTTTCAGAGAAGCAACTCTGCTCCTCTTTTAGGAAACAGGCTGTGGAAGGAATGGGAATTAGCTGTGGGAGGGAAAAGGCAGGAGATTGCTATCAGGAGGGGATGAGGGGAGACTGTGCTGCAGGAGCCAAAATCAAACAAAGGTAGATTCTCATCTGATGTAGCCCAGCTGAAGTCACTGTCAGAGTTGCATCAAAATCAGGCTTAAAGGGAGCAGTGTCAGGCCCACATTGGTTCTCTGCTTTGTTTTTAGTCCTGTTGCACCTCATTGCGACCAAAGATGTGGAAAGATCCATTGTAAGAGGTTTTAAAGTGGAACAATTCTTTCTTTCAAGGGAAAAGGACAACCCATTGCTTTTTGGGTTCAGTCCAGGTGTGCGTTGTGTATCTACACTGCAGTGCTGTCAGTACAGCTGTGTAGCTCTTCCTGAGGCAGCTGTTAACAAGCTGGCCTTGATACTTCTGTCTGTGCTGCCAGAACCATAATGGACTCCATGTGTTCCTAATCCAAAAATATTATTGACTCTGCCTCTCAGTATACTCCTAGGAGTACTGATGCTCACTACCTTAAAACTACCTCAGCCATGTATTCAACCTGTTCATGCTTTGGACTGAAAGGGTGGGTATTTTCTTTAGTTTTAGATTTGATTTTACAAAAATCTAAAACCTGATTGAATGGCTTCTGCAAGTAAACCTGTCCTGGTTTTACCAGTCTTCATTTGGAACCTGAAAGGCTTTGTTTGTTTGGGTCTGAGAGATTAAAATTGGGAGAGAGACAGTCAGGCAGCAGAGATCTGTGTAGATTATTCTCTGCTGCTGGCAGTCCAGGTGACTCAGTTAAAGCACTGGAAGAGCTGGCTGAGGGCTGTTCCATCCTAATAGGGGAGAGAGAACTCCCGGGGTTAAAGGCAAGAGCATCCCTTTTATAATTAGGACAGATCAGAAGTGGAGCAAAATGTTCTTGCAGCTGAATCAGCTGCCCTCTAACCAGCCTGGAGTCTGGAGCTGGGGCCTGATGGACACTTGTACAGAATGCAATTTAATCTGTAATGGCTGAGGAGGACTCCTCAAAGTCTGCGGCAAATGGCAATTATTGTCCCTTTTTGTCACATCCCCCCCAACCAAAACAAAAAAAGAGGAAAATTAATGAAAATAACAACAGGGAAGGATCCTAACTAGCATGCCCTGCCTCCCCCTTTCTCTTTAAAAATCCTCTGCAATATAGTGACTGAAATGAGCTGCCCGGTATAATAAAATCTCTGGAGCACCAATGTGAAACAAGAATTCCTCCCCCACACACAGGCACACACACCCCTGCTCCCTAATGAGCAGGGAGACGCCAGCTTGGGGGCTGCAGCCAGTGTTAAATTAGCAGAGAAGGCCATCGAAGTGGGCTGACTCCAGCGTAAACTGCCTTAAGTGTCTGTTTATTAAATCACACCAGCGCTTAGAGTCTGCCCTGCTGCCACATCAGAGCTGTCTGCACACAGACAAACCCTGGCCAGTCCCGGGGGAACCTGGCCCAACTGGATACTGGTGGTAGTAAAGGCAGGGGGAGGAGGGAGCAGCCCTCACCAACAGTCCCTTGTTAGGTTCCATCATGGGTTATTCTTCTAGAGCAGAAAATCCTTTATTTAGGGTCACTGTTTGCATTTGTAGCAGTGAGGAAACCATAAAGTTGTGTTTCTCTCTGCCTGTTAGGAAGCAGGAGTTGAGGCAGGCATTTGCTTTCTGAACTGCTGTGTCTGAGCCTTGGAGAGTGGCTTTGCTGTGTCAGTCCTTACAGGAAAGTGTGGCCTTCACTTTCAACTCAGTCCTTCAGTTACAGTGGGAGAAAGTTGTTAATACCCAATGATTTTCTAAAAGAATTCCCTGGTCTCAACATAGAAGTAAAAAATTTGCCTTTGGAAATAAAAAATTACGCTGGTCAAAACACAAGTTATCATATTAAAGGAAGGAAAAATCAAAATGCTTCTGTATATTTGCACAGTAAGGGTTTGATTCCAGATAGGACTTCTACACTTGCCTGCTAAACAGTAATATTACATATTCTGAAGTTAAGGCAGACAGGAGAGAGATAGCCAAGCTGGAAACCTTGTTCTCTAAGTCAGGAGACATCACTTCTATTGCTGCTAGTTCTTAAACAAGAACCCTACTACGTTCCCTTCTTTCTGAAGGACTGGTTTTTAAACACAGTTGGAACCAGGGCTGCTGGTTTGACTCTGCTGCTTACATTACCAATGGGCCTATTCTGGTGTCTCCTCTACGCTTCCAAGATAAGTATTCTTTTCTGCATAAATCCACAGAAAGAAATCTTGGGAAGAAGTGGATAACTCTCTCATCCCATATGAAGGTATAGAATGGAGTTTTGAAAAAGCATCTGAAATTGGTTTTTTCTCATGAATTGCATGGGCTTGCTGAACAGCTCTTAGATTTGTCATCCTGCCACTTAGGCTTGATCTTTCTCTGCAGTGAGATTTTTAAGCTTCAAACAAGTTTCATCCATGTATTGTCAGGTCAGGATGTTGAATGTACAGCATGCAGCTCCATTTAGCTAATTTGTAGATACTTCCACACTTGTGTTCCCTACTCAGCCTGCTGGTTTACATCTTCCATGAGGGATTTTTGCTCATAGGCTTCCAGAGGCTCTATAGCAGCCCAAATGCCACTTTCCGTGAGAGCAGGTTCGGAGTCATGGTCAAGAATCCTTTTGTGAGGTGGCCCGTTGACATTGGAGAGGCCCAGCAATTGTTGAGCCAATTTATATGAGGAAGGAGCCGTGTAAAGTTTAATATGAAGTGGTTGGTTTAGCTGGCAGAAAGGGAGAGGTGGGCTGTTTTCCATTTCCCTTTAAAATGTCAAACACTAATAGTCTCTTCCGATCATCCTGAGATTGCCAAATAATTGACTCCCGCCTACAGCAAAAACCTCCCTGATCCACAAAGCAGGAAGCTGATGACAGCAATTGCCTGAACGTGTCCAAATTAGTCAACTCCTGGCAACCCCAGCAGGGTCAGCAGTGGCAGCCCAGGGGTCGTGGGGCAGCAGGAGATGGAGGTTGGAGATTGCCCTGCTTCCTGTGCCCTCTCATGCCTCCAGGACATAGCAAGGACATGAGGGATTCCCAGCTGGAGCAGCCAGCACCTGAACTGCATGTCCAACAGAGATGTGTTTATGCAGAGGATCTGCTGTAAATTAGCCAAAGCAGGGCTTAGGGGCAGAGTGGGGAAGTGCCTGTCCCTGTGAGTGGCAGCAGAACACGTGTGTGTGGGGTGAGCTGGTGTCACACAGTTCCAGCTGGCTTTTCTCCAGGGTTTCCCTACTCTGCTGTGTGGGACTGACCTGTTTACAACTTGCTGGGGTCTATCCCAGGGTTGAATTATTTTTTCTATAGCTTCATTTGTTCTCCCACATCCATGCAATTGATTGCAGGAAAATGTATGCACATAGAGTAGTTAGGAATATGCACACAGCCCTGGGGCTCAGAGAGAAGCCAGAGAAGGGTGTCTGCCAAGCCATTCCTGAGCCTCTTCAACACATCCAGTTACGTGTGCTTGGTGGTTTGGCTTTATAAAACGGTGGCAGTAAAGCAGCAAAGAATCGCTGGCCCATTCCCCCCTCTCTTGCCTTTGAAAGGACTTCAGTATGCCTGTGACTTCTTGAAGGCAACTCAAGCATCTCGGGGTTGTGGCCTTTTCATAAGATTATTTTAGGACTCAGAGAGAGGACAGAGGAAGAAAGAGAGAAGCACTGTCTCAGAGCTCCCAAGCAATACTTCTGTTGTTACAGGCAGGATGAGAAAGTTTTAAGAGCAGGCTCTTTGTGTGCTAGGCTGTGTTCCTGTCTGTGCTTCCTAAAGCAGAGGAGCTGGGGACAGGAGCCTGCCCTGACAGCTCCCTGAGCGCGCTGCTGCAGGTCAGGACCTCTGCCCGGGGAAGGAGCACTGCCTGTGGGCCTCCCATGTCTGCTCACGGAAAGGCTGGCTGGACGCTCTGTCACACTCTGACAAAGGTCACTTTTACATCCCGTCTTCTAAAAGGTCACAGCATGACCCCAGGTGCAGGAGAAGAGGAGGAGGGAGAAGGCAGCTTTCTCCCCGTTTTTTTTTTTTTTTTTTAAACATTTTTTACCACTTCCTGACAGAATATACCTTGTCTTTGCTCTTGTACTGCCCCCTCTCTCAACCTGCACTGGCACTTTCTCTTTCTAAATGCTACACCAATGCTCTCCCTTTATAGGTTTCAATGGCTGGTTACTGGATTTTCTCTTTATCCACTTTGTTCTCTCTGCAGAGCTGTAGCTGTTGTCCTCAATGAACAAACAAACACTTCTTACCTCACTGTGCCCTCCAGATGTAAAATTCTCTGAGCATAGTTCTTCACCACAGCTTGTGTGAGATACATGAGCACAAACTGCTACATGAATAGTTTTTCCCTTGAGGGCTGGATGGGGGGAATGTACCAATCTCTCTTTTTCATCCCAGTATATAGCAGTAAATGGATATATCTCCTGATGGAAAAACTGCCTTCCCTTGTTCGTTTTTGGCAGTGATTACATGGGTCATTGGGGCAAGGAGGACAGGTAAAGGCCAGATGCTCAGGTGTCACACACTGCTGCAGAGTTGTTTCCCAAACTAGGATTTACAGAACCAGCTAGAGGATGAAAACTATTTGTTCTTCTTGACTTAAATAAGGCCCAATGGTTAACACGACATTTATGTGCAAACCTGTAAAGCTTCAATTCAGAACTAGTGTCTTTAACTGCTGGATCATCTTCCCAGTGTGATTAGGAAATTTTTCTCTCTCATAGAATTTGCAGCAGCAGTGGAATTATTTTCTGCATTTTGGAAGGGATAAATACAGGGGATTTCTCAGTCTGTTCATTTTAATAATTCGTTTCTCAAGGGCTGGAGTGAAATGGTGGACATGATTCTCTGGGGACTGCAGGGACTTGTCACAGATGCTGGACATGGTCCTCCAAACAGCAGACTTGAAACATTTAAGTTTTAGAGACACAGTTGACTTTGTGAGGGTGATAACTTGATACAAGTTATTTTATTTACAGCATTCATTCTTCACACAGAATTTCCTTAAGATGTTTAGAGATAAAAAGAGTTAGAGAAACAGAGAGGAGTCTCTTTTCAGACAACTTACTATAACTTTTGAATAGGAAACAGCCTGTCCCTGCCTTGTCTTTGAAAAATAGATAGCAAAGTTTTCACTTTAAAATTTAATGATCTGCATCTATCTTAGATCTCTCTGTAAGGGCTCTTATTGCTCACATAGGTGAGTCACATCTCTCAGTATGTTTTTAAGATAGTGTTCCTTTAATAGAGGTACTTGCTGTGAGCCCAAAATAGTTAAGTATCTCAAGACTGTCTTACTTTCAGTTGTGCTAATACCCTAAAAATTCCACATCTAATTCCCAGCATCTCAATGGAAATTGATGCAGCCTGCAGACTACCCACCAGGTCAGTGTACCTGTTCCTGACCTTTAACTAAGCAGATCGATGGAATTCTTGTGTATTGGCCAGACCACATGAAAGTCAAAGTCTGTGGAGAAGCAGAAGTTGTATAAGGTCAAAAACTAGGTCATGGCCGAGCTGGGAATGCCAATGAACTGGGCTACCTGTTGAGCAAAAAAAGGAAGAAATAGCCATGATGAAGAGTACCCAAAGGTGGTTTTTCCAGGTTCCCAGTCAGAAAGGAGACTGTTCCGCTAATTGGGTCTTAAAAGGTCTTTTCTATTCTGTTTAAATTCTTACAACATGCCCCTCGCTGAGACATGAGGGTGTCTGTCTAAGGATGTCTCTCTTTTCATTCTTTTCAGCTGTGTTTGTTTTCCTCCCTCCCCATACCCATTCTTTGCAGGTTTGTGAAGAGCATTCAGACCCCATGAGGGGGTCTCTACAGATCTCCTAAGAAGATTAAACTCTCTGAATATTTCATGCCCCTGATTGACAGCTCTTGAGGACCTCTTGTAAGCCTGGCGCCCGTATTCTTGTTTGAAAAAAAAAAAAAAAAGAGAGGGAGACAAGAAAATCACATCCACAGAAAAAAATTGATCCTATGGGCCCGACCTCTGCTGACAGAAGGCACTAGACAGAGGCAGCTCCTCCCGGACATCTCCCCCTCCTTTCCCTCCCACCAGTCTCTACTGTGAAATAAAAGGAAAGTAATGGGATTTTAAGAGGCAAGGAATAGGCAGAAGAGGAGGGGGTGGCTGTGCCCTCTCCGCTGAGCCCCAGCGCTGCGGCTGCGGGTCCCTCAAGAGCCATTGTGCGGCCCCGTCCGTGGCTCCCGTTCTGCGCCGCGCCCGCCCGTCCCTAACGAGCCGCGGGCGCTCATTAGGGGCAGAGCCCGGAGCCAGCCCCGCGCTCCCCGTTCCGCCCCATTAAGGGTTCGCCCCCTGCTTGACAGCGGGGAAAGGGAGCCGGCGACCTGTAAATTCTCATCAGGCTGCTCGAGAGCTTCCCTGCCCCCTCAGTCAGCCCGCAATAGGCAGCTGAGAAGTTTCTCCTTTATTTAGAGAGGCAGGGCCAAGCAGATCTCCTCACACGCTGGGTTTAGGAGACGTTCCTTGGTGGAAACGGGGGGATGAGGATGAGGGAGAGGGAAGCAGAAAGAAACAGCTCTGAGCCCTTCTTACAGCCGGAGCACAGAGAGATTCCTGCTGTGTTTGCTGTAGGTACCTGGATTTGACGGTAATGTCCTGTGTTCCTCTGCTCCATGCTAAGAAATTGGCACAGCTTCCGGCTGGCAGATTTATGGGAATCATCCGTGGTGCTGGGGATACTGCACAATTATGACCATGCAGATAAATGGTCACTGCTGAGTGATTAGGAGACTTCACCAACTTTTGCAGTACTTTAACCTTTTCCTTGCTCAAGACTCCAGAGTTGCTGAACTCAGTTGATAGTCTCCTCTTTAATATTAGACTTGCCTTCTCAGCATGATTAATCTCTATTAAATTTGAATATCCTTTCTGTGTAGGTTCAGTGTTTCTGTGTGACGTATGGCTGGACACTCCAGCAGTGGCACTTTGGACCATGTGAGTAGGGGAATCTTTGAGGTACATGTAAGAAATTACATGTAAAAGACATGGGCAACTTCATAACGCACCTGTTGAGCCAGTTAGTTATTCAATAACATCACCATTTTAAAATCAATTATTTTATTTACCAACTGATTGATGCCCCATTTATTTGCAATAGCCATCTTGGTGGAATGCCAGTGCCATTCCTCAGTAGTGCTAATCCTGCCAGTGTTCTCTGGATGAGGTGTGCACCCTATGTTGCAGCTCATTATTTTGGTTTGGAGGGAAAAGAAGAGCATCTGGGTGTTGATAACCATCATGGACAAGATTCACGGGCAAACAGAATCAAAGGAAGCTTTGGCTCTTGGTTAGTCTCACACCACTGGTATTAAGCTTTATTAAAGCTAGATTGTTAGGCCACAATATTGTCACCCCCAATTTAGTCCTTGTGTCATTTGTTTTTCTGGCACTGCCACCCTGTGCCTTACCTGTGTGTCTGGGTATGCTGGGCAGACAGCAAACTGTTCCAGAACAGTGCCAGTGGGTTTGGAGGAATTTAATTCTCTCCTACTGAAATGAAAAGATGGGACATGGAGTATATTTTCATCTTACCTGTAGCCACTGAAATGAAGTGGAAAAAAGTAGACAGATTTCCTCATAACCCTACCAGAGTCAGGAAGAGAGAGTCTACATCTGGAAACATTTCTCTAAGTTTTGAAAGAGAAAGAGCTATGCCCACAGTTTTCTTTTAGTGGGTATGGTCTCTCTAGACAAAATCCTAGATCTAAAGTCAGTGAAACCCTTTTTAAATCCAGTTCTGTAGTATAAGGCTTTCATGTCTGGTTCCTTAAAATTCTTTCCTCTACTCAGCTTCTTTGTCAGGCTGAGCAGAGCAGCTGAGAATGACAGAGCCTGGAGACAAAGCTACCCTTGAGTCATTCCCAGCTTCTGACATGGTTTGCCCAGTCTCTCTCATGGACACAGAGAAGGAGCTTTTCAAAAGTGACTGAATGCCTCCCATGCTCTCATCACTCCTCTTTCAATTTCAGATGAGCAACAAATAAAGCAGGGAAGGCTGAAGGTCATTTTTCTCGATGGCAATCTGCTGGCCTACTCACAGACTTCTGCTTCTTATCAACCATGCTATTTCATCTGTAATTAAACTGGAGATGGTTTTTCTGGAAGGAATCTGCTGATGTTTGGGACTAATGGGGTGTATTCACTACAAAGCTCTGAGGTGTCTTACCTGCATTGATAAGACTAGGACACAAATCACACATGCTGTGCTCCTGCTCTATATGCTCTGGAGAAGCCTGTTTGCCTCCCTCTTCTATCTGCACAAAAACTTGAGGGAGAAATCCTTTCCCTGACTTAGAGAAGTGGGGTATAGATGAGCAGGCAGTAAAAACATCCCTTGGTGCCTCAGGAGAACTCTAAAGATCCTCATGCACTTGTGTGCTGAAATGATCAAGGAGGTTTTGTGTCTTTTTCCAGGAGCAATTTCTATCTCTTCTATTACGTGTGGTGCCATATAGAGCTTATTGATAATATCACATTTTTCTGGACTAGTCCTAGGAAAATAGACCTCATCTTCTGTTTCTAGACACCTGATACTGACCAACATACTGCTTTGAAAAGCAGTCCTTAGCTACAGAACTGTGAAATAATACAAGCTGGAAGGGATTTTTGGAGGTCATATGATCCAAGCTCAAAGAAGAGGGAGAGAGCAGTTCAGAATCCTGCTCCATCCTTAATCCCATACAACCATCTTTTCCCATTAGGGCGTCCAAGAGTCAGCATTGCCACATCCTGCCAGCCCTCCCTGCTGGAGTGACCTTCTGCAGTGGCTGTGGCCAGAGGAGGCTGTGTGACCTCTGTGTGGAACAGAGGTGGGCTGGGTTTGCTTCTGGAGCCTCGAACTTGGAAGTTCATGGCACTCATCCAAGTGGAAAACTGCTCAAAGCTATGGTGCCGGGTATGTTAAAAAGTGGTTATCACAGTAATAGAAGGAGAAAACTAAGGGTTTTCATAATGAATAAAAAAATAGTAATGGATAATCTATGTTCTTTTTTGAAATGCTAATCGAGGTTCAAAACCAGAGTGAAACTTAAACCTGGTTTGTAGGGTTCTGAAATTTCTGAATAATTTTTTCCATTTTAATTTGTGGTTAGAAATAGAAGCAGAAAGACCAAGATACCTCGCAATTTATTCGAGCATTTGGAGTTGTGAGCAGAAGTAAAAATGTACTAGAAATCACACACAAGCTAATAATTTCCTCCAAGGTTTGGAGCCCAGTTTTGCAGAGTTGGGAGGTTTGCTACAGTTTGCAGTTAGACAGCAGTCAGGAGCGGGTCAAAACCAGAATCTGGGGTTGCAGGGAGGTCTCTGAGACTGCGGCCCCACAAAAGCTTGAAGGTTTTCTCCCCATCAGGTTGCAGTTGTTGCTCTACAGAGTCCAAAGCAGGTTGGGAAAGGTGCTGCCTTTGCCTTCCCTCATAAAAAGAGATTTTTCACTGGATGTTAGCAAAGGTCTTAAGAATGTCCCTTTGTCTGAGGGAGTGAAGATGCCAGCAGAGAGAAACACTGACGTTGTCATCCAAAAGTAAGTTTTTCTATAGGAAAATGGATCACATTTGTGTTTGCAGAGACTCTGTTTTGCCTTGAAAAAGCTGGCTAAATTTGGAGTTGAAATCCATGACACATTTTCACTTGCGTTGAGAGAGATTCTTCTTTAATCCATTTTGCCAATAGTGAGAGCTGCAAATATATTATGACCTACTGCAGTGCCAAGTGTAGGTGTTCGGAAGTGTGTGGGGAGGAAGGAGTTAAGGATTCTGCTCCGTGAGCCATCCACAGCAGGGAATGACCCAGTTTAAAAGGGTTAACAGTATTTGGTTTTTCAGAACTATTTGTTATATCAAGTTAGTGCAGCAGAGGTCACCCAGGTCATTGTGCCTCCCCCTTCCCTTTCCATCCCCAGCCCCTGCTCCGTTCCTTGTTTCTCCTCTAATCCGATGACCTCAGACACAGCTCTTTCCTTATGATGTTCTTGACAGCATCTTCAGACAATATGCAGCTCGACGCCAGTTGTCTTTCCCTTTTTCTCCTGTCCCTCAGGAGAAAACCTGTGATGCTAAAAGGCACTTTGTGCAGTGGGGAAAAGCCTCAGCAATTTGTTCTGTGGTTTTCGGACAAGAGTAGCTCAGAAAACAGTTTTCCATGTATGTGCTCTGTTAGCACGGCTGTCTTTACTTCTCAGTGTGTGTGTATTTTTTCTCTATTTTGTGTGTGTGTGATTAAATTCTCATTTATCCGCTGTAGATTCTGGTCCCTTCCATCATGATGTCACTGACTGTGACTTGCTGAAGCTTGGAGCAAATGCTTTTTGGGAGTACAAGTTAACTGTTTACAAATGGAAATGGAAGAGTTTGGCTGGAATTTATCCTTGGGCTTAGTAACCAAATGAGGTCAGATTTGCTACTGTAACTGAGAGTCACGTAGAGAAAACCTTGATAAGAAGGTTCTCATTCTCCTCAGTCCGACCATCTTCTGCCAGTCGAAGCTTCTCTTAGATTTTTGTTCAATGTATTTTTATGACCTATTTTCAAAGATGCTGAAGGCCCACAGACAAGCAGAACCTCAGGCGTTTGATGTCTGACAATCACACTAGAATTAGGCAATGACTATTATGCTTATATTTTTTTTTCACCTTACCAGCATCACTATGTTAACTTTGTCATACCATCCATGAGGAATAGGATACAAAACACCCTACCTGATATGAAACCAGGAAGTCTCCTTTTCCTGCTTCCTCAGTTGCTTGTTTTACTGTGTTTCCCATTCTCCTCTACCTGTGCCTCTTTGACATCCAGTTACTTGATTTTTTTTAAAGAATGTTCCTTGCTTCTGATTTTATTGTGTTGCTCATTGTGCAGCCAGAGCTAGAGGAGTTACACTTGCTGTTGAGGGTAAACTTAGTAAGGTGTAAAGGACAGTTTTTCTCCCTCTGCTGTGGTTTGACTGCTTTCTGAGGGATAAGCTTTGCTTTTCCTAGAAAGATGGGGTAGTGTAGTCCTGGATGTCCTAAACCTCCTGAGGGGAGTGAATGGTCACCAACAAGCTGCTGCTGGTAACATTAAAGCTGTTTTGTGCAGCCTTTCTAGGGCTGGGGAACTGCCAGACCTCAGTGTTTTTAACAGATCTGAGGGATCAGTGAGAAAAAATGCCTGTGCATATTTGCTTGAATTAAAAAGCAAATTGCAACTCAATTGTGTGTGGCTTTCCTTTGCTTCTTGGTCATGTTCAAGTACATAAGTGTTATGAATGTGAATGTTAATTAGAGAACAAAGTTTAAGGCTGTCTTCTGCTGGAACTTTTTTATACAATGAGAAAATTCAATTCTATTTAGTTCAGTCACCACAAATGGATGTATCAGGAGAGTAGAGCTTTACATTCAGTTTCATGTAACTGGCAAAAGTAAAGTTCAAGTATTACTTTCCATTGCCAGCCTTTTCAATTCCCAGCTTGTTTCTTTGTTAATATTACGAGGTTGCTTTCCCAGTGGCTTGACCAGTGGCACTGGTAGCAATCAAAATGATTATAGTGAGTTGCTTGCTGTGCTGGAGGAATCAGAACAAATGGAGGTTCTGCATACAGTGTATGTTGGGGTTGGATGATCCTTGCGGGTCCCTTCCAGCTCAGAATATTCTGTGATTCCGTGGAAAATTTATTGAAATCATAAAAAAATGTTGGCTAACCAACTTCTTCAGCTGAGCAACAGTTGAACCTCTTGGAAGAAAATGTGTTCACCTTCTTTAACCTTAGGTGGAACATTCCTAATGTTTCGTGTTAGCCAGGATAGTGCAGGTCTTGAAGCCAGTATCTGTATGTTTCAGAGCTTTCATCCAGATTCTCTGGGAGGGTTTCAAATCCTTCCTCCGGCACCTGCCCATATGTTTCAGGATCCTAGAGAGACATGGCATTGTTGTGTCATTTATTATGCAGTTCTCTCACCATTGGCCTCAACACTGCAGGTTTTTGGAAGCATGAATGTGATGGAGAAAGGCAGTATCTGGAGGCATGGAACCCTTTCAAGTTTTTGTGGTTTTGGGTTGTTTTTTTTCTTTTTCTTAAAGAAAAGGGCAAGACCCTCTTCTGTCACTGCAACACTCATCTTACCCACCAAGTCATCTAGGTCAAAGGACACTGTAACAGGGACATTCCCAGGAATGGAAGATGACCAGTTTCTGTAGGAGGGAAGAGAGCATCAAAACAGGAATGGAAATTGGCAGGAGGAGCTCGGAAAGGCCAAAAGTTTCCAGCTCAGAGACACAGTGAGAGAGGAAGTCAGTGAGTGCAAAAGGATTCCCTCTCTCCCCACTTCTCGGCCCCCACCCTCTGTCCTTCCTCCACACCCCACCCGGGGAGATGGGAGAAGAAACTTGGCAAGCCATCTTGTCGCCAATCAATCTGTGGTGTAACAATTAGCACTTAAGCAGCACTCACGCTAAACACAGGCTCAGAAAACACTTACAAAGGAAAAGAAAAAAAACCCTTAAACCCCAACACAACAACAACAGGGGAAAGCTGGAACAGATCAATGCCACGCCAACCAGGAGGCACCTAATACCCCATTATTGACAAGGCCGATAGCGCTTTAAGTGTGTGCTCTCCATGCTGAGCAATTAGCGGCAGGACCAGTGCGGTGGAGGCAGCTCCAGCACAAGAACGCACCCCCCGCTGCCCAGCGCTTCCCCCAAGAGGTGTTTGATGACAGCTTCATTTGTTAGCGAGATCCCAATAGCTGCCGGCGCCGGCATCCTTTCCATTACGGAGCAGAGTGCGAGGGGAGCTGGGCAGTGGGTCCGCTCCCCCCGCTCCCCCGGCCTGTGGTAACAGAATACAGTAGACACGGAGTCTGTCTGTGCGCTGCCTAAATTGATTGTAATGGCTTTCTTAACGTGCTGAAAGGGCCGACTGTTTTCTCGCCTCGAAGAAAGGCTGGAGGAAGGAGGAAGTGACTCCAGCGGCTGCGGCACAGTGGATGAAAGTAAACTTTTGTTTAGTAAAGACCAGCCGACTGCAGACTGTCTCTGGCCTTTCAGCTGGCTCTCAGCAACACTGTGTTTGAGAAGAAAGGGGAGAAGGTAGAGAACAAACTGTCAGCTTCCTGCCTTGGCTCCTGCTCCCGAGCTAACCCTGCTGTCTGGCTGCACCTCCCAGAAGCACGCTGGAAACCTCTCCATGCAGGGAGTCTGGTTCCAGAAGGTGCCTACAGGATAAGGCTTTCCAATGGAATTAATGCATATGGACAATAGGGCATATGTGCTTTTAAATGCTTGGCTAGGCTGAGGCTTACCTCAAAAAGGTGTGCTGAGCTCCCAGAACAGCAGAAGCTAAGCCAAGCCTGGAGAGGATATGACCTTCTGAAGAGTATCCAAACAGCATCTGTTATTGATAAACTGTGTTTATCTGGAAGCCCAGAGCCATCCTGAGACCTCCCAAGTGGAGAGACGTGTCTCACGTGAGAATGTCTGTGCAGTCAGATAAAACCATCCATCAGTCTGTCATACCTGGTCACCAGATCAAACCTGCAGGTGCCACTCAGGGACTCTGCTGCTCTCAGGTGTGCTGCAGCCTGTCCTGATAATCTCTGCTGCATTGGCTGGGAGCTGCCCAGAGTAACCCAAACACTTCTATCATAGAAGAATCATCGCGTCACACCTGAGCAGCCTTTGGCATCAAAATAAACTGGCTGACAGATGTTCAGGCTTTTCTGAGAGGCAAGTGTGTGTTGTAATACCTCTGTACTGGAACTTGTTCAGCCAGCGTGGGTCTGGGGTACCAGAGGCTCACTTCTTAATCACTCATCACTGGAGATATGCTTTGGTTCCCTCTTCTCTTTCATTGGAGTGAGTCGCTTAGAGGTACCACAGACTGTTAGGTACCACAAAGGATGAGGAGGCACCTAGTGTGCAGGTACTACCATAGTGTGAGGGAAGAGGAGAAGAACTGAAGTTCTCCACGGTGGTGTCACGCAGGTTGCAGGTGGTCCCACACCTTCCCGCCCTTGCCTGGTTCCAAACATTTATTTATTCTCGAAGTTAGATCTTGTGAGTAGAGGAAGGGGCTGCAAAGTACAACTTCTCACGCTGCTGTAACCAGAAGCTGTTCTCTGCTTCTGACCAGGAGGCTTTAAGATGATGCCAGATGGGGCCATTAAAGCTGTGCAAACAATAAGGAACACATAGGGGAGTCTGTTAATGGGTTTCTTTTGGAAGCATCAGCTGGAGCTGCTGAATGAGGCACATGATCTATTTTAAAAAGCCACTTGAGAAATCTGTCTGACTGCTGAAAGGATGGGATTTCTTACCTTCCCTGTTTATGCCAAGCCGCTAAGGATCTGCCACGCGGATGCTCACACACTCCCGTGTTTGCAGTGTTGCTCACTTGCCAATACACTCTATGGCTCGTGCTCTAAAGCTCTGGGATCCTTGTCTGAAGGAAGTGTCCCAACCACGTTCTGGGCAGGAAGGAAGCCACATGTAAGGAGATGGCTTCCATAGAAGTGTTGTTTGATTATCCCTTCTGGGAAGGGGGAGCCCACTGTGAGTGCAGATTTTTCCATGCTTACAAACCAGTATTTTGCGTGGAGATCAAGCAGCATGGTTAGAGTGGCTGACAGAACACTGCGAGTGCAGAAGTTCCTTGGCCTTGAGTCCTGATGGGGGCTTAAGTGATCAGAAATTGTGGTATAGCTTGGCAAAGCTCTGGGTTTCAGCTCACATGAGGATCAGCTACTGAACCACTTTATGAAGGGAAATGCCTCTACCTGCAGTGGCCAGAGGAAAAAATGATGTGATGGAGGAAAAAAAAATACAGATGTGCTCCTTGGCAGAATCCAGATCCTAAATTGCTCCAGATTGTGAAGGTATTTTCAGTCAATCTTTTGTGGAAGAATACTCCAACGTCCTGGCTTCAATTTGAGCCCAGGGAGCTGGTGATGCAGGGGAGGATCAGTTCCACAGTGTGCATTGTGTTCTGCTTCATTGGGTTGGGTTTGAAAGCGGAGGATTTTCTGAGAAAACATAAAACACTAATTTCTTGATTGAAATTTGACTCACTCTGCTTGATTCTTTACTGTTTGAAGGACAGTCTGATGATTTTATGATGGGCAGATCAGTCATCTTACAGTGCCATTCAAACAAGATGGAAACTGCAGGAGAAGGGTTGAATCTTCATTCTCGGCAAGGGAGCAAGGCTTCTTCTCTTCAGAAGCCCCACCCCTGACTGGTGCTATTGTATTTATCTCATAAATAGTACAATAGAAAGGTGTTGTTCTTGCTGACCTAAATGAAACAAGACTGGAATCTTCCTTGGAGCCACCTTTAGGAAAAGCATGAAGTGAAACATTATATATATTTATGTCTATCTAACCAGTTTGGCACAGACATAAATGGGGGTGCTTGGTTCGCATTGTGTATTTTGTCAGATTCAGTGGCTGATCATTAAGCTCAACTTGGACACAAACTTGGAATATTTCATGTGGCAAAATCAAATTTGCAACCCCTTCAAACTAGTGGTATATTCTAATGACATGGCAAACCGAAAATTTCACTTTGAGAGAACATCCTGGAACTTAATTTGTCTCCCTTCAAAGGTGTTTTCTTCAGTTTTCATAAGCAGCAGTAAAGAAAAGTTCCCTGACTAGGGAACTTTCCACATATGATCACTTCTCCTTGCTTTGGCTGCAGCCAAGAGAGGGAAGAAAATCTGGTCTAGTTGTTAAATCTCCAAAGGTGTGAATATGCCATTCTGCAAACCCTTCAAGACCCTTGCCTGTGTCTGGGAGCCTTTCCCATCTGACAGGAAACATCTCCTGAAGGAAAGTCAACTTGAAGTGTTTTCTCTCCCACTTGCCACCTTCTAACTTTGGTTGCTGAGAGAAGAGAAAGGCTTTTAACACCATGCAGTGACCCAGCCCTAAGTACAGTCTCCTGGAGTTGATCTAGCTGGGGAGACGGGAGGTCAGCTGCAGGGGGCAGAAAAAGTGAGAGAAACCATGTCAACAGGCTGCTCCTGCCGTGTCTGAGTGCTGAATGATGAGCCTGGGACATGGGAGAAGGAGCCAGGGTGCTCACCTGGAAAATGTTGCGGGAAGCCTGTCATGAATGTTTAAGTGCTGACAAGATGTGTCGGAGATATCTTTGCAGTGCATTTAGGATAAAGGTAACCTTTCCCGTGGGTCCTGCTTCACAAGGGAAGCTGATGCCCTGGTTCATAGAGGAGGGACAGCAGCAGCTTGATGAGGGGGACTGAAGTAATTTTTCAATACGGAATAGTGCTGCAGTACTTATGTAAGGACTGAAAGGGCAGGGGATGCTGGGGTTTTAATTCTGCCATCTTCCCATAATCCATAGCTGAGATCCCAGATCAGGTGAAACCAGCAAAAACACATTTTGCCCAAACAGATTTTGAAGCAAGCCCTGCTTCAGGAACCTCTCCAGATCAATAAATCCTTTTACCAAATACAGACTTCTTTCTGCAAAAAAAAAATCCATGGGATCAATCAGCTGCCTTTCACTGGTGAATTGTTTTCCATGTTACCTCCAGAGTAACGTGTTGCAGATGAAGTTGGAGATGGCATTGGGCAAATCTGATACCAAGGACTTATGAGTAGCTCTTGAAGGGAAAGAATTTGCTTTTGGAATTAGATTTTCTATAGTGAATTGTAATTGTCTTAAGAAATAACATCTGGGTGGGTCTTAGTGTGTACTTCCCAATGCCTTGTCAGAGAACACACAGGGAACACATGCACCATGGAACAAAAAGTGCCTTGCAAAGAGGCAACTACCCGCCTAATTCAGGGTCAGTTGAAATTGCTAAAATGAACGGACTTCCTTGCAGTTTTCCTACCTAGGATATGATAAAGAACAACAGAACCAGATCCTGATCTGCAGCAGATCGTTTTCATTGATCTGTTATCAGCACTTCAGTGAGATCAAGGTTAAAAATGGACATTTTCTACTACCTATTTGAGGGCAGAAATTTGAATCTTTAGTTGTTCCTCTTCCTTTGTTTGTTTCTCACACTGTTAATTGCTTGACTTCTGTCCATCCGCAAGAGTCAGCTGGGAGAGCTTAGCCCTTGAGCCTGACCTTCCAATCTCTGCAAAGCCCAAAGAAGAGGAAAGAGTTTTAACTGAATTTAATTGGGGTCGTCTTTGCCCATCAACCTCTTCCTCCTCAGCACCTGGGGGGTTTGAGCTGGGGCCCCAGTAACTGGTGGAGAGGAGAAGATGTCTCCACGTCAGAGCCGAGCAGCTGTCACTGAGGCTTAGGGATCAGACAGGAGATGGTGCCTGCAGGAAACAAAGATGGTTCCCACCTGTCCAGAGCTAATGAGGATGTTTCCGATGTCAGCAAATGTTTCCTGAGCACAACAAAGAGCCAGGAATCTTCACAACCCACTCCTGAACAATAAGCAAGTACAAGAGGTGGAAGACAGAAGTGAAGGAATTGGGGAATAGGAGTGAAGATGAAGCAGGGAGGAATAGGAAGGAAAGGGAGATAACTGAAGAAGAAAAGAATGGAAAGAGCTAAAGAAGGAAAAGAGAATATAGAACACATGGCAAAAGAGGGAAAATGAGAATGTCTGGATGGAGCAGGGAAGAAATGGAGAAATAGGTGAAGTGTCCTGAGAGATACTGAGAGCTCATTGGAAATGGACCAGAAGAAAAAGAGCTAAAGGAATATGGAAAAAAGCACCAGCAGGTGGAGAGTAGTGCTTAATCCAACACATCCTTTTCACAGAACAGCTTGAGAAGACTGAAGTGATGAAGAATACGGTATAGTCTAAGTAAGAGGAGTCTTGAGAAGTTCAGGGGAAAAGGGGGCAGAAAGTATTTCTGACATATAACATTTTTAATCTTACTCTTGGAGTGTTTCTCTGTATCAGCATCTCCAGGAAAATCCTCAGTCTTGACATAAGGCAAAAGAGAATCCTTTTTATGTATTGCACAAACTATGAACATCAACTACTGAGTGCCCAGCTGAGGCAGCAGCTTTCACCTGGGACTTAGAGACAAAAGCCAACAGCTGATTTGTCCAGGAATGTGTAACACTTCATTAGCTGCAGCAATAAAATTATGGGTTTATATCTTTTGAAGATGATTCATTCTCACTGTTCTTTTATCCTTATTCTTTTAGAGCCACCCTCTATTCTTTTATCCTTTCTCTGCAATAGAATTACTATTGAAGCACCAAGAGGTCCTACTCACAGATTGGTGGTGTTATTTATCTTTCCCAAGAACCGATTTTATTATTGACCATTTTGCATGTGCTGACATTGCTTTAAATTCTATGAAAAATCTTACTTTGGAAGATTGTTTCTTCCCTTTCTTGTATCAGATATCACATTTAAAAGTTCTTATGTTTTTTCTATGTCTTTTTTTAAATTGCATCTCAGTAGCTGTGCTTGGAAGAACTGTGCCACAAAATGTCCCATTAAGGGTGTGATTTATCTCATTTTGGTCCAGCTTTCTCATGATCCTACCCTACAGCTCTGCTGTAGTCAGTAAGAGGAGATCAGCAGCTCCAGAGCGTCATTCAACTCACGTTGAGATACGTGTTAAAGTAGAAATTATTCCTATTCAGAGTCACACTGGGCTGTTAAAAACAGGAAGACACTTGAATCTACACAAGAAGGACAAATATTTATGTTGGTGGTAAGTAGCAGTTGTCCTTCACGAGTTTAAAAATAAAATGAAAGCAGAGCATTCTGTCAAAGTATGTCCTGTTGCAGTCCTGGGAGTGGTGTGTTATGAAACTGTGTACAAAAGCTGAAACATTTAAGAAGGGAATTTTAAATTAATTGGGAAAACATATAAAACGTTTTTTTTTAATTTTAGTTTTGTACTGAAAATGATGGAATTTCTGATTTTATCAGACACCTGCAAAGTCAGACCATTACAGTAGAGCTGTGCAGGGCTCCAGTGGTACAGTCAGGTCTGCCAATTATCCTGCTCATTTCCCAGCATTTGCCATTGGCCAAGAGCAGGGATGGGAACCCACCAGCTCGTTTCCTGGTTAGGTTTGGTTCTGAGCTAAAAGCACATTATTAGTTTTCCATTCCTCACAAAGACACCAGGCTCCCCTGTGAGATGCCAAGGGGCTGGATCCAGTGAGGGCGTTCCCTGGAGCTGTGACAGACACAGGGAACAGGCACAGCTGAGCCCCAGAGAGGTCAAAGGCACATGGCCTGAGAGTTTCAGACTCTCAAACTTTCAAATGAAGACTTTGGGGTCTCTCTCCCGCTCAGTCCCCTCTGCTCCTTTGTGCTGCCCTGCCCCTTTTCCCTCGGAGGAAGACTGTGATGATGTAAGTGGACGATGCAGGGAGGCAGCAGTGGGGTAGGGAGAGCCTGCAGGAGATCGCCTGCAGCCAGAGAGGACACAATTACTGCACCAACTGTCCGGCCAGGCCCAGCCAGGAGACTCCACTTAATGTAATTGAGTGTGAAGGCAGGCTGGAGACACTGCACCCGCTGCCTCAGCCCCCCCTGCCACAATATAGACACTATTGGCTGCTAATTGGCGCCAGTGGGCTGGTGCTAATTGTGCTCATGTCTTGGGCTGAGGACAGGCATGTGAAGGATGAAGGGGTCTGCTGGGAATAGGAGGAGGGGAGTGCCAGGGAGACGGTGGTCATACAAGTTGGAACAGGGCTTTAATTTCGTATCAAATATTTAAGTAAGTGAGTGGAGGATCTGTGAACTCTCTTTGTGGTAACCCACAAAAGGCCTTGGGGAATAGCACCCCCCTGCCTCCAGCCCAGCCATGAGCTGCCTGAAGGCCTCTGTTCTCTTCCTCCTTAGCTTTGTTTAATTAATTGGGAGAATTGCTAACGATCCTTTATTCTTCCTCATACCTTCTCTGCTTTCTGCCATTGCATCCTCATTCTTTATTTCAAAGATTCAGCTTTTCCAAATCCAGGGCCATCCAATATTTACACATGGAAATTTTGGCTGAACAGAATGACAGCTAAGGAAGAGATCAGGCTCATTATCCTGAAATTGGAGACAGTCTGCTTCGTACATGCAAGGCCAGGATGAGCAGTGGGGACTGTGTGGTGTGTTTCTCATAAACATCCAGCCAATCTTTGGAAACAGAACTTTGCATGCATCAGGTGTCAGCAAGACATATGTTCAGAAATGTTCATTTGGGCTAGGACCACTAGTTCAGATGTGAATTGTACCTGCATGCTGTCTTGCTTCTAAGATTTTAGTCTCAAAAATGGGCAGGAAGAGTCTAATTAAGCTGTGCTGTGCTGGAAGTAGAACCCCTGCAAGGAGGTGACCTGGCTGTGATGGTGTGCTGGTGTGATGGGAGTTTGGTACATGGGATAATGGGCTTCATTCTACCCAATGTGAATGATATTTGTGATTATAAGGTACACCAGCCTTTGATATATCCTGGGAACAAGCTGGCAGTGTCAGGAACTCTGATATGAGTTCTGGCTGCCGCCACTGGTTTACAAAGTCCAGGTAATAGAAACTTGGATGTGCTTGAGTTGGGGTTTGAGGTGCAGCAAATTTCACCTGAGTTCAGATTCTTTCAGATCCAGCTGCTGCATAGTTTTGTCTTGAGCTGAAGGTGGTAGATTATCAGATGTTTTACACTTTCCTCCTTTCAGTGTTTTAAAGTCCAAATGACTTAGGTCACTTTGCCTTGATTTTGAAGGACCTGGAACCTTGTGATGCAATTTTGTAACTGACTTAAGACAGTGTGACCGTGGAAAGCACCATCCAGAGGCTCATCCTGCCCAGGGGTTCCTCTCAGCTCAAATAATTCTGTGGTTGTGAGTTGCATTTGGAAATAAAATCTCCTCATTCCATTGAAAGCAATTATTTTCTTTCTTAGTTTACTGCTGATTTTCTACATGATCCAGGTTTTTATATGGGTCATTCCTTCCCCAAAGAAGCTGGAAGCAAAAGTGTGATCAGGGGAGAGAGAGAGCAGTGATCAGTGTCTTATTTTTATTAGAAATTACAAGATGTTCATGTCCCCATTTCCTCCTAAAAGTTGACCATAATGGGCCTTGCAGTGCTGCACTGAACAATGCATAAATAACTTTAAACTTGAGCTGTTTTAATTGTGTTACATTTGCCTGGTACGTAACACAATGATGACTTGTTTGGCCTCAAGGCACTTCTGCTATAAAATGTTCAATATTAAATAATAATTGCAGAAAGTACTTTAATAGGTTTTCTGGGCAGGATGTTCCAAATACATATCTCACGGGCCACTGCATTCAGATAACAGTTTCAATCTAAAATTAATTTTTAATGTCCTGATATCTAGGCAATTTTAAGCTTTTTATAAATTATCACAATGTGCAGATTCTTGGGTGAAAGGCTTAGGCATCCAAAGTTCTTGGCCTCTTTCTTTCTTTCTCTCAAAATGTAATCCCAGAACTGATGTATGAGGCCTTTAAACTCCTTTGACAGCACGTCACTTTTACTAAGGCAGGCACAAAGTGAGTGAAAGCTCTGCAGTGATCTGTTTCAAAATCCAAGTTCCAAATCCCAAGCTCATGAACTATCAGTTCTGTCTTAAAAGCAAAATATGCCTACCTCTTCCATGCAGATACCAGCCTCCAGAATATGGCATCCTTAAGAGAGCCTGTAAGCTTGGGGAAAAAGCAAACCATCGTAGGTCAGGGATATATTGGGCCAGACTTGTACCAGGTACAAAAAGATGCTGTACATGGCTTTCCTTTCTCTCGTCAGCTTTCCTCTTCAAAGAGCTTCATGGCTTGTGAGGGTTCATCAGATCCTTTGCTCAGATGATGTGGCATTACTCTAGGGCTGCTGTTGGATCCTACAGGGTGTACAAAGTACCTTTAGCACCAGAGCTTCAATTCTGCTTATTAATTGGTTGTTCTGCTCATCCTTCTGGATCTAAACTCTTCAGTGTAGAGCTGAGATAGCCAGGCTAGCTCCTAGGCAGCTAAGAAAAAAATGCAGTGGCCTTGTTGGTGTGAGCCCTTCTGAGACTGAGCTCATCTTCTCTTCTTGCCTTCCTTTTATTGTGGGTTTTTGTGCTTTCCCTTGAGTCAACAGTGGTCATCTCACAGAGGGGTGGGAAATCAGCTCACTGCTCCAGCTGAAAGCTTAGATACCTACATTTTTCTTTCTTTTTTATTGTCCTAGATTTGCTATGCTTGTTTGTAGGTCAGAAAGCTGAGCTGGTTAGTTGGGAGGTTGTAGGATCACTAGTGCTGATAGAAAGGAAGGAACAGGAATGTTTAGTTTACAGCACTGAGACTGTCTCTCTGTGGTCTTCATTTGGCTTAATCCAGCTATAAACTTAATCCAACAGATGGAGTTTGTTTAATCAAATGCCCCTCTTTTTGACCGAATTATGGGGATCATATCAGAGAGAGCCATGTTCACTGACCTAAGTTTGGAGTAGATCTCTATAATAACCTATTGTAAAACTGAGATTATGTCACTAAAAGAGCATGACAATGTGCTGGGAGGGATCTACTTGATGGATCTGGATCAGGAGAGTGTCAATGGCCTGATGGCTCAAGTGCTTCCAGTTGGGCATGGACTGGTGCCTTGCTGAGTAGGAATGGACCTGCTGATCTGTGCAAAAGCAACATCAGCTGCATGTCTGTAGAGCTGTGGGGCCTTGGGCAGGGTCTCGGCAACACTTCTGTCCTCTGCCAGCTTCCAAGTGTGCAGCACAAGAGACTAAGCCCAGTGCTCTCCCAGAAATCATAATCCACATCTTAAGGCATGGAACTCCCCTTTGGCATCATGCTGAGTCTCTCTTGGACCTTTGCATCTATCTGTGCTTTAGGAAAAGAGAATATCCTGGGAGTTTCCTCTCGCTCAGCCTAGGGATTTGTGTGGGGCTTATTTGTGTGAGAAAACAGATGGTACATTTGATTGTTCTGTGAGTTGGGAAACCAAGAAAAGCTGCCATTCTAATGGAATGTAAGTACCAGCAACTGCTTCCTCACTTTCAGTGGGTTAATACCCCAGAACAAAACTATTCCAGTCTCTGCTCATCTCAGAGAACCTGAACCCGGGGCTTTAAGCAGAGGACAAGGTGGTTTCTTCTTTGTGTATTGTCTTCAGTAGGTCAGTGCCAAGTGTAGCAAACAGAACCATTCTATCAATATGGATCTTATTTTTCTTCCTTCAGAGGATTCCTGCATTTTATGTTGCAGTTCTGCTTTGAAAGACAACTGTGACCAAAGAATAAAGGGAGGAACCCAATTCCACTGTCTTAAATTGTGGAATGTTTTTCCTTTAAAGCCTCTCCCTCCATTACATGCCTTTCCTCTGCACACATTTTAAGTGAACTCATTGGGGCTGAAAGAGATTGGTTTGACAGGCTTGATGATTCACACCTTCTGTTCAGCTTCCTACTGCAAACCAGCCCAGGCTTAAAGAGGAGAGGTCAACAGCTTTAATGTAAGGCTGTGATTACTGTAATTCTGACTGGGTAGGAACTATCTGAAACCAAGACCTCACTCTTCCATTAGGCAGTGGAAGAATTTGCACCCTGTGTGTGATACTGGTGAGACATTGAACCTAGACCTCAAAATGTGTTGTGGTGTCACCTCTGGCTTCCCTCCCGGACACACCAGTTCTCCCTGAGCTGCTCAGAGTGTGTGGTGCATCTGGTGATATCACTGCTGTGAGGGCTCGCTTGCACTGCATTGCAATCAGATCATTTTTACATGGTAAAGAGCTATTAATTACTGCTGCTGGAGTGTTAGTGCACAAAAACACTCTCCCTGAAAGCTGGGTAGCTAGCTAGAATGCTAAATGTGGGTGCATATTAATGACTGAGGAGCTGATTAGCTACACTTGCAAGGACGAAACGATCGAGGTTTCCTGAGTGTCTCTGCAAATGCATAAAGTGAAAATGCATCTCTGTACTCAGAACAAGGAACAACACAACAAACACAACCCTACATGCAAGGCCACTCAGCCCAGCTGATTGATGGACAGTCCCTCCTGACCACGCTGAACATTGGCCCTTCTGGAGGCACAGACACAAAGGTTCAAAGTGTGGCACTTACATTCCTCAGTTTCAGAACTGGTTGTAGTAATTTTGACTCCACAAAAATTACCCTGTGTCTGTGTGCAACAAATCCTGTCCCCGTGTATCTATCTCTGTGCTTCCCACAGAAATGCCGATGGCCACGTGCAGCACACCCTGTCACAGCACGCAGAGTTTTGCCTTTCTTCATCAAAATAAAAAATCCCATTGATTTTTACTTTTCATGCTTCTGTTACCAGCTCCTGCTAACAACTGCCACTGCTGTTCCTTATCAATATTTGATGAGTAGGGTGAGGTGGAATGGAGAAGCCCTGTGAGTTTCTCCTTCTAAATGGTCTCTGTGAGGGTTGAGGTTTTGTGGCTTATGTTTATTTTCTCTGTCTTACTCAGTTGGTTCAGGTCCTGAAGGTGACTGCTGCTAATAGACAGAACAGAAATAGGACATCTCTCTTCCCCTACACCCTGTTCCCCGTTCATCCCTTTATCTCTCTCTTTGCCCTCTTGAGTAGGCTCATGGTTGTGCTTGTGGACTTTTGTGTCTTTTGATCCTTGGTGAAATTCATCAACAGTGGAAGGTCAAGCAACACTTATTTGTATGTAGCCAACATAACTTCTCCTTAACTAGTTTTTCCCAGGCTTTACCGAGCTAAGTGTTCTCAGGAAATGAGCTTTCATTTTTAAAATTATCTTTCAACTCACAGAATTAATGACTGCCCTAGTACCTTACTAAGTTGTGCCTGAAAAAAAGAGTCCAGAATAGAGTAGCATGCCTTCAGGATATGTCTCTGAGTTGTAACTCTTCATTTATTCTTCACTCATTATAACCAAGAAGCTTCCATAGTTCCTGAGAATTTTTTCTTTTCTTATGCTTAGGCAGCTATTAAAACTTACTTTGTGGATGTGAGCTTATGTCAAAATAAGATCATTTAGTCTGAAATAAGAATTCAGTGGTTTGCTTAAAACAGCATTTCTGCAAATACTTTTCATTCTAAAGACCTAGAGTTTACGAGGATGGAGTCCTTGAGGGCCATAACCCAGAGAGCAGTACATGAAACATCATTTCAATGAGCTCTGTGGTGAGAATATTTGAGAAGCAAAGAAGGCTCAGAAAATGCAGCAGAGAGAGTGTGGAAGCCTGGCACACTGTGAATTCTGGGCTGCTAGTGCTGGAGAAACGGGCTGCCAGCTCTGCAGCCTCTGCATCTGCCACCTGATTTCAAGTTACTGTGCACAGGCACTCAGGTTGGCGGCTGCAGGATAATCCCAGCAGCTGTGATCAGCGGAAATGTGCTGAACGTTTCCATGCCATGTGGAATCCCAGAACATGGAAGACCCATCAGCACACACATGATGCTGCCAAGGTGTTGCTGGGAACAACCCCCTCCCCCTTCCCTGGGATTTAGGCTGCAAGGGCCCATTGCAGGGAGATGGATGTTTGTCATCAGTTAGGCTGTAGGTGTAGGCATCAGGACATCATCTCTACCTTCTGGGATTAAAACAGGGGAACAACTGATGGGGGAACTTGCAAGGCTAGAAAAAACCCCTTGTTTTTACTGTAGCCATCAATAGCCTTATAGGAGTGACTGGCAAATGACTTAAAGATCTGCAGAAGCCTCATAATCACAAGGTGAAAAATCGGTTAAGTAAAAGCAATGTGTGCTTCTTCAGTTCATGGTAAAAGAAAATAAATCAAGGAAAGATATTTTGTGTTAAGCAAAATGGTTTTTGCCTCATTTTAATGTTGTTTTTTTCATCTTGGTATGGTATAAAATTTGCAAGTTAAACAAATCTAGGCTTTTTTGGTGGCTTTGTTTCAAATCAAAATACCTGGGGATGTATCCCAGTTTCATGATTCTGTTCCTGTGGTGGCAAAGTTCAACCTTTCCTTGTTCCTGCTGTGCCCTGACCATAAGGACCTCTTTCAAAAGTAGCATTTAAACTCATCTGGAGGACAGTGTAGGGATCCAGGTAAGTGACTGAAACATCTGCAAACATGTAGGAGACAAGAGAAAACATGAGCACGTGGCACCAAGAGCCTTCAAATATGTCACCAATGTACTGCAAGACAAGTAACAAGAGAGAGAAGGGCAAAAGCTGGGCAAAGCTCTTGGGATGGCAGCTTTTCCATGGCACAGCATAAATCTTGAGGTTGTCTGATGTGTGCTGTGAAATGCTGCTGGGTGAAGAGAAAGAAGGGATTCTGTATCTCAGAATATAACTCTTGCCAAGCTCCTCAGAGCTTGAGAAACACAAGAATCATCAACATACAAAGTTCTTTGAGTTGTTTTGTTTGATTTGTTTGGGGAATTTTTATGTTTCTTACTTTTTTTTTTTTCTTTTTTCTATTCCTGGAGACCACTGCTTTTAACTCTCCTCTGTTACCCTTCCTTATGATGATTTCAAGATTGCCGGTGTCCAGAATTCAGCTCAGGACCATCTGGAGACCCTCTGCTGCAGCATCATTAATCCCATGCAGGACAGGTTGGCCATACTCATTTCATATCTACAGATGTGGACAAATCTAATTATCCATCTCCTGTACAAGTCTTACAGAAAAATTGTAGCTGAGTCCTTGGAATTTAGTGAAAACACTTGAGAGTTTCACAGACTTTGAAGCTTTCTTTGGACTCAGTTTAGTATTCAAAACTGTTTGTTGGGATGTCTGGAGGCTGCCTTCTTCCAGCTTTCCTTGTAGGTCTCCTCTAGTGAGCAAGTCAGTGGTTTTCTTCTTGTACAGTGACTGTGGGGTCTGTGGGCAGTGTGAAGTTGGTGAGCAATGCTGGGATCAGATGTCCGTGTGGGATCAGTCACACTGCAATGCCAGTTAAACTTTAGAGTGTTGGGTTATGTCCTCTGTAACAGACTTCTCTGTTTCTTGAACCCAAAGTTTGCTTTGGGGAGATACTCCAGGTTATTCTTCTCCTTAGTCTTGCATCCAAACCTCTTGGGCAGCACATGCACAGGTTGGAGTGGGCACCACAGAAACCTCTGCCCTGGTTCTACCCCCAGGCACCATGTCCAGAGTCCATTCCCAGTGACAAAACAATCCAGTTCTGTCTTCCGAATGGTTTAGCAAACCACATCCTTTCTGTAAGAGAAAAATGATCTTTCTTCATTTGTAATATCTTTCTTAAAATGTGCTGTACAATCATGTCTCTAAAATATATGAGGCGATAGAGCAACTATATTGAAAAATAGCACATACTTGGCCAGTTTTGCTAATAAGTAAAATATACAGGTCTGAATATGACAACTGTATGTGTTGAAGTATATTGAAAACATATTCGGATCATTCCACACAGACTGAAATATTGAAAACTGGCCAAATCTGTAAAAAATTTAAGTCTGTGTTTTATATATTATATATTTAAAAATCATTTTCACAAATAGATAGCAAGGAACCTTGCTACGAAGATGTGGGAAATACTAACCAGGCTTTATTTTTTCCTGATGGGAACCAGTGATCATGGATGCTGTGTCATTACAGACACTGTGGTAAGAGTTAACCTGGCTGCTGGCTCATAATTTGTGTGCTGGGCCCAGCACAGGGGTCCACTGATCTTAATAGAGACCACTCAGGAACGGGGAATTCCAACAGTAACGGCTCCCTCGGCATTGCTGGTGCTGATTTAAGCCCGAGCATTTCTTCCTCTGCAGTCTCTTTGGATTAGCCTGGGAATGGATGGGAGAGTGGGAGTGAGAGCAGTTGTGACAGCTCTTAGATGGAGGAGCTTGCAATTTCTAGAGAAATGAGAAGTTTCTGGAGGTTAAGGATTCAAAGAGTGATATGACCCCATAGACAACGTGACTGTCCTGGCCTTTGCATGAATACAAGGATCTCTATTTATTGTTAGCTCCTGCTGGCATTCCTAAGCATTCTCTAGGTAAGTCCAGAGATGGTGTTTTGCCTTGGAGGATCCAGGGCATTCTCTCCCTGCATATTGTAGCAGCAATGAGATCCCCAGTGGAGATGGAGGCCTTTGGATGAGCTTCTGGTTGGGGTTGGGATTGGTCTGCTTTGCTGATGGACCTGTTACGTGTTGCCAGGGATTTTATTTCTGGTGACAGCAATTAGTGACCTCACTAAGTTAGAGATGAGTGTTTTAGAGATGGTAAAAAGGCCATTTGAAGACCTGTGATGAGAACTGGTTCTGTTTGAGAGTTGGTTGGTAGAACCAGCAAAGGCTTGGCTTCCTCATCCAAGGTTAGACCAGGTCGGCAGCTGAGGGAGGAGATCTCACCCAGAGAGCAGCTTTTAAAGGAAGACCACTGTCCCCTGAGATGACCTTCCTGCCTGATTTGGAGGTGAACAGAGTTTTCTTTGATTCTTAAAATTGTCTAATTCCTCTGTTAGGAAAAAGCATTTAAGCCAATTTGGAGTCCTAAATCTGGCTGACTGTGTGAATGAATCATCAGTGTTGCAAGCAGGAGTCATGAATCCTATGATCACGTTGACCAGGTGAATGTACTTCTGCCAACTACACAAAGTTTGTGCAAACATTTATTTGCATGCAGAAAGTTGGAGAGAGACCAGCCCCAGACAGAACTGAAAGTCAGGTACATCAGGGGTCCTGCCATGAGGTGACTGAGGAGGATTAGAAATGTCAAAATGGGAATCGTGGTGGTTTTACACTTCCGAGATCGCTTGTGCCCTGCAGATGAGCTGATCTCAGTGGTGCCCTTGTGTTCTGAACAGCATCAGCCTGCTGAGAGCTGGAACACCTCAACATCCCTAATGAAAACAAGGAGCAAACCAGAATTCTCCTGAAAAATAAACAAACCCGCTTCCATGACCTCTTCTTGACCTCCCAATGAGGTGCTAATTACTAGAGGATTAGCACCTCTTCTGTATCACAATGCACTCAGCCAAAGGAGCAGAAGGTGACAACACTCAGCACAAAATGCAAATCCAGAAGAATTAGTCCAAGGGCAAGAGACAAGTCCCAAAGTTAAGAACAGAGAAACCTTCCCCATTGTGAGTTCAACCTGCTGTCGGAGAAACGTGCTAAGTTACTGCCTTTTAGGGGAGTTCGGCAGGAACGGAATATTTTTTCCCCCCTTCATGGCAGGCAAATAGGCAGCTTTTCTTAATTCGACTTCACAGTTCAACAGAGATCATTTTTTCAGTGTGGCTGCAGCGACAGCAATATGAAAAAGGGCTTATTAAAAATTAATTGCACCCGCAGAAGTATCTGTGTGTATCTGTGTCTGTGTTGAAACTCCGTCCCTGTTGCACCACATCCAGTGGCTCACTGATAAGCTGGAATGCAAACTGTAGGAATTAGTGCTTGCAAAGGAAGCCCTGCAGAGACGTGTGTGATCTGTCCTGTCAGGCTGTGTGAGATGGTCTCACAAGCTTCAGTGCCTGTTTTTGTCACATCGAATGGATAAAGTCTTTCTGTGGTGGCTACTGTGGTCTTTATGTGGGGATTTTCACCTCTTTGATCCTATATGGGATGGGAAATAAATTGCTCTGGTATAAGGCATCGTTATATTTGCACAAGGCTTTGTATTGGTGTTTTTATTTTTTGGTAGGAAATATTTATTGTAAAAGCAAGTGACTTAAGCTGTTTCCAAACACCAAAGGGAACTTTGCCCAAGGGAAAGAATTTCTGAGGTGTAGAACAGCCCAGTCTGGTGGCCGCCTGGAAGGTGTGAAATCAAAGCTTTTGCTGCCAGGTACTGGGTGAGACTGGAACAGACAAGCAAAAGCCTCCTTGGAAGCAAACTGGCACAACTGTCGCCTAAAATAGGTGACAGCCCAGGACTTTCCTGAGGGAGAGAAGATAAGCTGTAAACCAGAGTCTTCTGGAGCTCAAGAACCTCTTCTGGGCAGCAGCTCACAGCTATTCTGAGTTTTGGGGTTTTTTCCTGAGTGGAAGTTCACTCATGAACCTGAGAACGCTGCTCTCATTACATTTTTTTCCGATGATGATTCATTCTTGGAAAGGGGAAAGTTTCTGGTTTGGATAATTGAATTTTCCAATAGAAGATCTCATCAATAAATTCCTGAGCAGCTCCCCACTGACCAGCTGTTTTGCCTCTACCCACTTTCTCAGTTTTCTTAGATGTGAACATGAGCTGCTTATACAGCAGCCCAGAGATCTCCCTTTGGATGAGATACATCCTCCTTAGTAGTTAAACCATTTCAAGCTGTACTTTTCAGTCCTGGCCTTGTTCATGGCAGTTTCTTTGGCTCTTCTCTCCCATGGATGCAAATCCCAGTGTCTGAGTTGACTCTGGCACTGCTGTCTGTGCTCACCGTGGCATAGGAGATGGGATTGTGCCTCCTGGCTGAAGGGGCTGTGCCAGACATGCTGCCTCGTGTCATTTCCTGTTTGCAGAATTACCTCAGGGATTTTCAAATGGGCCAAGAGACTCCTGTCTACATTGTTCTTCTGCAAAGGCTCTGTGTGGTGTGGGGCCCAGGTGACACAATCAGCATCTCCTCAGTGTAGTGTTTGACTGGCCTCGGAAAAACAACCAGATTACTATCTCCAATTTATCCTAAACATGCTCGCCTCCTTTTACAGGTTTTGTTCACCAATTTATCCTAAACATGCCCGCCTCCTTTTACAGGTTTTGTTCTCCAATTTATCCTAAACATGGCCACCTCCTTTTACAGGTTTTGTTTTCCAATTTATCCTAAACATGCCTGCCTCCTTTTACAGGTTTTGTTCTCCAATTTATCCTAAACATGGCCGCCTCCTTTTACAGGTTTTGTTGCACAGTATTGTTGCCAGGATGGATTTATGCTGGGCCACTTCCCACTCCAGCTGCGTCATTACAATCATTGTCATGAGAACACAAAAGCAGAAACTAAATGCCCTGTGCCTTCCGAAGAATATATTTGTCCCATTGCACTGTTGTGCCCTTTGGGGTGCCACGTGCTGGCGGCTACTAAAGAAAAGATTTCCTGGCACTTGATTACCAGGGATCCTCAAAGGCCAAAGTGACTCCTTGCTGTCTCAAATAGCCTGGCTGGAGCGCGTTCAGTGAAGCTGCCAAGTGAAGAGCAATTCCTAGAGGACAGGCGTGGAGCCACGTGCGCAGAGTCGGGCCCTAAGGAAGCGCTGTTGTGGGGTTTTGGTGCCCACGCCCTGGGCCAAGCACAGACGTTCTCTGTCCAGCAGAAGGCGCTGTTGGACAGGGCACGGCCCGGGGTGCCACCCGCACCGGGGTGACATCGCCGGAGTCCCCGCCCAGTGCCTCAGTTTCCCCATTTCCCAGCGCTCTGGGAAGTAGTCACCCATGTGACACAGACTAACTGGGTGTTACTAAGTCCGCAGAGGAGTCGGTCAAACCACATCCGTGCTTTTGGAAACCAAGATCAAACTAGATGCCTTCAGGCTCCTCTGCGTGACACAGAGCCACAGAAGGTGAAGAAACTGTTCCTTCATTATTTCATTGGTTTCCCATTGTTCTGTGCCCTGCTCTCATCTCCAGCCTCCCGGAACATTTTGCCATGGGGCCTGAAGGAAAACAAGTGCTCATGTGCTAATTTTACAAGCTGCCACGGCTGCAGCAAACAGCACGTGCGGTCAGGGCAGGGCCTTCCTCAGACACACAGCCTGGCACAGCAGCCTCATTGCCAGCCCAAATGGCAGTTTGATACCAGCCAGAGAGCTCTTTTTGCAGCGGTGATTAGACAATCTGCTGATTGATCCGGAGGGAGAGCTAACAGCAATCAGCCTTCCTCCATAGTATGCTGACGCTGAGACGGGCTTGGTGCCTCTCTGGGTCTCATAAGCATCTCCTCAGACAGGACCTTTCCTTCCATTTGCATTTTTTGCAAAGCTCTCTGTGGTAGAAAGTGGTTTTCTCTACTGTTCATAGGATGATCTAATGAAATTATTTGAGAAGAGTCCCAGTTCCCGCTGGAATACTCTGCTTTGCAGGAGGAATGTGTGACTGCCCAGCAGCCTGTCCACCCAGCTGCAGTCCAAGTGCTGTCTGTGTTCATGAAGAGAGAAATAATTCCATATCTAGAGTCCACTCTGAGACTCAAATAAAGAAACAAGCTTCAGGTCCATGTCTTCTGTGCAGTCATGCAAGGGACAGGGACAATCTCCTTGTGCTTGTCATATCTGCAGTTCCTGGCTGCCAGCAGCTGCTTGTTGCTGGCATCATATGGAGCAGAACCAGTGATTTCAGTAAATGAGACAAATACAGAATTCTCCTTCATCATCTCTAGCTCTACCAATCTCATCTTTTCCTTCCAGCCCTCGGGTACATTAAATGGTTTGGCCTAATGAAGCTCTCTGATCTTAAAATCACTCCACTCTCAATGACCTCCTGTGGCCGCGGATAATATTTAAAAGCCTTATGTGCCTGCAGAGGCTCCTTGTCTCTCTTTTGGGTTAATAGTTAAAAATTCATGGTTGTTTTTCAAAACCTAAATTGCTTTACTCTCTGCAAATGATTCCCCTTTCAATTCAAAATCAAACCTTTGTCTAGACTCAGCAGACTCTTGGCTAATAGCTCTGGCAGGCAAAGATACCAACAGTTTATCAAGATATTCACTTTCTACCCCAAACTCAGCTCAGTTTCACGAGGTGGTTTTTGTTTTCTTTTTTTTCAGTGGCAGAAGAGTGTTTAGCTAATTCGGTTAAGGAGCCTTAGATGTTCCTTGGCTCTCCGCAGAGTGTTTCTTTTTTAGCAGTGCCAATTTCCTTAACAAATGTATTTCATTGTGTGGTGCATTTGATCCTCATATCCGGAACTGTGTGTGAATCCTGAACCACCCCTGAGCTGCCTTTCCAGCTGCCATGGTACTGACTGCACAAGGCTCCACTGGCTTAGAAAGTGACCTTAGAATTCAGAGGCCTACTTCTAAATAAATGAGAATATAAATAAAGATAAAACAATGCAGCTCCTTCAGGTCCAAGTGTGATTTCCCCCATGGAGCTGCTCCCGTGGCTCTGTGTCTGTCACCCTCGGTGGGTCTGTGCAGAGGTTTTCATGAAATCCCCTCTCAGGTCTGTAGAGTACGACCTTTCCTTTTATTCAGGGCTCAGAGGAAGCTCAGCAGTGATTTGAAAATTGTGATCAGAAAATTTAAGGCTTCTGCACTCAAAGTTTGAGGTTTGGAAACACATCTAGGTGTCCGGCTGGGAGTTTGGAAAGCCTGGCTGTGGAGGTCAGCAGTGTTCAGCCTGGGCAGAAAATGCTGATCATTTAGAAGAACTTGGCTAAGACAGTTTTATTAAAAGAACATCTTCTGTCTGAGATTTTGCATCAGTGTTTAGGGTCTGTCTCTCCTGGGTAGAGACACTTGGTACCTAAAGCAGCCTTAGAGAGCAAGCTCAAATCCCATTAATTTAAAACTCTTCAATTTTTGCATCTTCTCAGCAGACTTACTGTGAACTACTCGAATATTCAGAGTCCAATGTGTACTACTAAATCCCTGCTACAAGTAGTACCAGAGAGACTTGACGTATTATATACACTTGAAATCTCATTTATTTTTCTACCAGAGCATGATAAAGGAACTTTAGTATAAATGTGAAACAAACTTTCAGTCTTGGTTGTAGTCCTGGGTTGTGTAAGGGTTTGATTACCCAGTGTGGTGTTCTCACATGGGGAGATCTCCACTGTAACTGCAAATTGCTGTGCAGCCTTTATCTGGCCACAGCTGCTTGTACTATTGCAAGAGTAAATAAAATAATACTTAGCATGGATAAATATTTTATTTGCCTGCTGGAGCATCTTAAAACTGTATTTTCCAGCCCACCCAAGGTGAAAATAAATACTGGGAAGCTGAAGAAAACGAAAAAAGTGAATCACTGTCACAAACTATTTTAGAGCTGAGGCTAGAGGCTGCTCTCTGGCTTTTTTGGCAATCCTTCCTACCAGGGCACTGTAAGTCTAAGTATTGTTATTTCATGTGGAGGATTCATGCTGCTGAGAAAAAAGACGACTAGCTTTGGGTAGAACAACTACTTCCTATGATTTTCTTTCGGGATTAAAGTGGGCAACTGTCTCCTGATTACTGATAGTAATTATGGCTATAACTACCCACATGTTAAAATATGCAATCCTAGATCAAATGACAGAAATGGCAAGTGGAGTTCCTCAGTGGCTTGATTGGAATGAACTCAAATGTTAACTTCACAAATATTCAGTTTACAGGCTTCAAAGAGACCCACTGTATGCTTGCTCTATATTTATTTTTTCCCCAATTTTTTTTGCTTTTAGCTAAAAAAGGCTGTTGGAGAAGCAAGGCTTGAGGGAGGATTGCAGTCGGCAAAGGTGAAGGAAACAAAGAGCACTCTCCTGGTGCCTGTAGCATCTCTTTTCCTCAGGTACAAGTATTAGGTATTAGAGCTCCCAGCTGCACAGGGCCAGGAGCAGCTCATGCTGTGTCCTGGGTGAAAGCGCTCCCACTGTGACTTGGAGCAGCTCTCAGAGCAGCTCCAGCAGGAGGTAAAGGGCTTCTCTACCATCTTGATTTCCGGGCATTTACTAATCCCTGGAAATGCAGGAAAGCTTCTTTCTAGGCTGCCAGAGTTTTATGTGGTGTGGAGGTGGGTGCAAGGATTCAGTGCTGCCCAAGAGTTACCCCTTTGGGAGGACTATCCAACAGGCTGTTGGGATTCTTGGAACAGCTTTTGTGCTCCACAGAGAAGGGATGGAATGGTACTGGGACCGTGGTGCCCTAAAAGTTTGTCTTCACTGCAGTATTAGCTCACACCTTGTGTTGCCCCCAGCACAAGCTCCACTCACACAGGACTCCACACAGTGCTGTTATCAAAGGGCTGGATCCAGAAGGAGCTGCTTAATGCACCTCAAAGCCACTAACACCTCCCCTGTAATCTTGACTCAACGGGACTCCATTTGAACCCTTCCTCTCTGAGTGTGATGGAAAATTCTCCAGTGGGTGACTGAAAGGAATCAGTGGAGCAGCTCAGCAATGCCCAGAGTTCGTGTTTGTCATGCAAGCAAATTCCAGATTCAGTAGCTGGAATGTTATTAGGGGATGTAACTGCTCAAACTTATGGCTCAGGGGTAGTAATCTGAGGATGAGCTAATTAACTGTGCCGTGCAGCTGAGGTACTCATTTAAAAATCTTCCTTGAATTCGGGAGTGATGCACAGTGAAAACCTTGCAGCTTTTTTTAAAGGCACGTCCCTGTTCTTTGGATGATGAGTAGATGCTGCACAAGGAAGAATCTCGCAAAACACGGGGTTTGTAAGATGTGCTAGTGGTCTGTGAGTGTCATCCGTATCTAATTGTGGGATGGAGTTGAACTCAGTGTGACAAACTTGCTGGGAGAAGCGTGGAGTAGAGGAGTGGGAGTCCCAGGGCGGAGATGCTGCTAACACCCAGCAATAACCGGTTACCCTGCTTGGCAACCCCCGTGCTGGTCTAGGTAAATGGAAATGACTTCATTATTTGTTTGTCCCTTGTCCTAGTGCCTTTTATTTTTAAGCCTGCATAACGCAAACCACAGCCCCTGGGGAGCTTAACGAGGGTCTAAGTGGCACCACCGATCCCTGCTAACAATGGGCTTTTGTTGTTCACACTTTCCCTATCAGAGTGTCCCGGAGGAACGTCCTTGCTTAGGAGACTATATTGTGATGTTATGACCTCAGAGAGGGGTGGGAGAGGAAGGGAGGGTTCAGGTGTATCTTTAACTTACTTGAATAACTTTCTTCTAGTTGTGTTTTCTTCCCACCAGGATCTTTAATGAGTGCTCCGAGGGGGCTGGCTCTGAGCTATAAATACAGGCGCGTTATCACCCTCCTGTATTGTGTACGAGCGCTAATTTCTGTGCTGGGCTTGAACTTGTTGACTTCTGCGGTCGCTGTCAGGAAATGTTGGGTGGGAAAGGATTAAAGAGCCTATTGATGTGACTCGGAATCTCGGGCCAGGAAGGCTGCTTGTATCATCTTAGATCTAGAGACGGTGGTGTTGATACCCAGCCTGGGCTTTTTTTTATAGAGACGCTTTAGTCAGCTCCCTGTTCCTCCCTCCCACCTCCCCCATGGCGAGCACACTGACTCCGGCACTCCAGGCCGGAGTCTCCAAGGAGGAAGTAGACCCTGTAGGCGAATTTCCTGGTATTATGCCATTTTAACAACCTCTCTCTTGATTTAGGTGTTGCAGGCTGGCTAAGAATATTCCTTGACACTTGAAAGGGACCTTTATTGTTTTCTTAATTTGTGAAGAATTACCTTTTTTTTTTTTTGTCTCTCCAAACTTTTCTTTGTAGGGTCAGACTGGAGCCATGTTATTGTTGTTAAATTTAGATCTGAGACTATATTAAGTCCTCTGGCAGTCTGCCCCAGCGCTTTCACTTCTTAAAACAGGAAGGCAGGCCTTGGCCTACTTGTGCTCATGTACTTAAAAAGGGTGAGAAGACGACTTTTTACACTGCTGGGAAACAAATATAAAACTGCACGGTGTATATACAACCACTGTCCTGCTGGAGCCAAGAGACAATTTCAAAGGTTGAAACTCTTTAGGCCTCATGTTCTTGAACAGGAATTAGGTACATAGCGCCTTTTTGGAAAGTCTGTCCCCAAAACAATTCTGGCTTGTGAAAAAAGTCTTGCTCGGTGTGGTGTGGAGGGGAAGGGAGCAGTTCCATCAGTGTTGGCTGTCAGGATGTAGTGGAGGGAGCCACTGGTGGAGCAGGGTTGGTTCCCAGGGCTCACAGCTCCTGTCGGCATTTGGGAAGAGCTCTTCCAAAGCCCTTGTGCAAGGTCTCATTGGAAAGGTTGGTGCCTCAAATGTAACCTCCTAAGTTATGTTTGTGCGTCTCAGAGAAGGAAACCTGACTTCTAAGATTCCCAAGATTCCTGTGGAAGGCAGAGAGGGGGAATGCTCAACACTTCAGGAATAATGACGAACTCAGATTGCAAAGTCTGGCTGTGTCATGTCTGGCATCTGGGTTTGGAAACTGCCTCTCAGCATTCAGTGTGAAAACAGATTAAAATATCTGTCCATGTTTGTAAAGAACAACCTGAAATATTAGTCCCTAAACCAAAAAATGATGGGAAAGAGGAAAAGCATGACTGCGATAATAACTTTAAAATTTCCTGTTTAATTTTAGCCTTTCTCAGCATTTTTGAGCACTTGATTCCCTTGATTGACTCCTGCCTTTTATAGGGATGACCCAGCCAGAAGGAAAGGAAATACTGCAGCACCTGCAGTTTGTTCTTTTATCAAACTGTGGCTGAATGCACACAGATGGCTCCATGGGCTGGAGGGCCGTGCTCCCAAGTTTTGACTCTTTCCCTGTGCCATTTCTGTAGCTAATCCTTCCTATCAGCAGACAGCTAGGAGCCAGCAGCCCATTGAAAAGGGAACCAGACTGAGGACAGGCTGCTGAGAGGAGTAGAAAAACTGTTCCTTTGAGGACTCTATAGATTTATTTTTTTTTTTGCCTGTGTAAAAGCATTCTTATTCTGATATATATGATGGGGATAGGGGGCCACAAACTGTGATAAAAATACCTCTGAGCTTCACCAAAGCTCTTTCTACCTTTTCATAATTCAGGAGTCTGTCAATCAGAGGCAAAGGAGAGGAGGATGTGCGAGGCTGTGAGGGAGGGCTGGGGGCAGCAGAGACAGCAAATACCACTGTCCTCCAGACTGCTGCCTGTCCTGATTCTCAGGATATCACTGCAAATTGACAGGCAAGAGCAAGTGACCCTCTCTGTGGGAATTTAAATACATTCTTAATTCATGGTAGGTGCAGGCTGCTCCTGGAAGGGTTCAGGTGCTGCCTGTGGGTCCCAGTTCAATGCAGGGGCTGGGCACTGTGTGTTCAGTGACACACTTGTGCTTGTGCAGGGCTGAATAATTTGCTTTATCATCAGAGAAGAGCTCAGCATGAGCTTCTACAGCACATGGAAAAACTTGCACAGATAAGGGTTGTCTTTTACTGCCTATCTCTGAAGCTGGCTGCACAAAACTGAAATTGAAAGCTCTTGGGCCCCACCTCTTTCACAATATCTCAACTCTTCCAGTTTTATGTCAGGTGAAACACAGAAGAGGACAAATTCCTGAAGTGAGCAGTCAGTTCAGGCAAGGGATGTTTTAGCAGGTCAAGGCTTACTAAGAAGACAGCAAGGTCTGGAGGATTGCTGGCATTTTTCAGTAATAATGAAACTTTGAAGATAAAGTAGCTCAAGATTTGGGCTAAAATACCATTCCTTCTCTTCTAGGAAGGCTTATAGCAAGGGCTAATGTGGAAAGATGATTTTAAATTTATATTCTCCCATTTTCCACAGGAAAACCTTACAATGTTACTCCATTTGATTGGTTTTGCTTTTGTGTGAGTGTTGTTTTGTTTTTTTCCCCCTTCAAATCAATGCATCATTCCTTAGTTTCAAGCAATTCTTCCCCCCAAAAAAAAACTTCAGTGCCAGAGCTGAGAGTTTTTTCGTTGGGACCAGGCCTGCCTGCTCTTATCTTCTGACTCCTGCAGCAGGGCCAACGATAAGCCAGGACTCAGAATTCTTTCTTTGGACAATCTCCCTGACAAACACATCAATGAGCAACAAGAAAACCTGAAAGAGTGTAAAAGGCTCAGGCTTTCTGATCCTCTGAATCTTCAGAGAGATAAATTCAGGATTGTTTTAGCTGGGCTAATTTTGGAATTGTATTACTCAGGGATGCTACAGGGGGAGGTGGCTGGGTGGAAAGGTTATTTCTGTTTGTCGCAGGATCTAAATTCCCCAGATCATTTTCTAAGGATTTTCCTTCTTTATCTTGAGTTTCTCCTGGCCCTAAATTCCCCTACTGCCTAACTGGCTGCTGCCTTCTGTCTCAGCACCGTGGGATGCTCTGGAATGACATGCAGCCTGTGTTACTGTCATTATCTTGGCCTGAAGCCTGCAAGCTTGTGAGGCAGAGCAGTCAGTTATTTAGTGCCTCCCTTGCAGAGACAGGAGAGCTGGAATCTGTGATCTCTGGTGCCTCTTGCATTCTCTTAATGTGGTGCTTTCTTGTTTGCCCCATGGCCTGTTCCTGTGTTGTTCTGAGCACACAGCACTGGTGTCTCTCCCACTGTACACAACTCTTCAACTCTTAAACCCCAGGTTTTGCCTCTCAGTTCCTTTGCTGTTTGTGTGTCACTCCCCTGACAGGGCCATGGCACTTTGTTGAAGTTTGCAGAGCAAGGTGTTGCAATTTCATGATTGTGTTGGGTGTCCAAACAAACTATAAATGAATTGCTTTTGGAGCCAGGCCCGTGGATGTTGCCTGAGCAAATAGGCTGTGACTCCGTCTGCTGGAGCACACCTGTCTCCTCAAACACGGGGGTTTGCTCTCTGTGGAGCCCCGGTGCCTTATCCGTGTCCCTTCCCCGGAAGAGGCAGGTGTCCCCTGGCTGCGGAGCCTTTACAGCCCCGCCGCATCCCCGGGCAGGCTCCGGGCCCCGTTATCAGCGCGGGGCGGGCTGGCCCGTTCCGTTCCGTTCCGCAGAGGAAGGAAGGTAGAGTCACAGATACTGACACACGGGAGAAAAGCTCAGATCAGTGGACAAGATGTCTGAGGCATATGATGCTTATCTGCTGCAGTGGGTGGAGGAGGAAAGGGCATCCCTTATCTCTTCTCTAGTTCCCAGCCCGCTCTGGCTGCTTAAGGAGGCTCACTGGAGTCTTCCCACATTCCCGTACCTTCGGGTTCCTGCTGCACAGGAAACGGCTGCTGCTCCAACAGCCATTACATCTCAGCTGGTAGTGTCATTTACAGTCGGATTCCCAGGATCCCAAAGGGTTTGGGGTGGAGTGGGTGGGAGTGGGGTGGAGGGGCCGCTTGGTCAGAAAATACCTCCCTGGGAAAACAACAAAAACATTGAAACTTGCCTAATTTCTTGAGCAGTTGGTGAAGCTGGCCTGTGATACCGAGGCACTTCAGGAAATCAAACTGACCCTTTGGAAAGAATCGGAAAGTTACAATGCGTGTAAGGCTTAAATAGTACAAAAAGGTAATTGCTGTTCAACATTGCAGGATGGGGCTGACCATTCCATTATTATTTTATATCTGAAAAAAACCTTGGAAATACAGCATTTATAAGAGAGATTTCTATCTGTGCAGATGCTCCTGTGCAGCCGTATGGGTATTGGAAGATATTGAAAGCTGCAGAATTAATGAAAACAGGCATACAGGTGCTACTTGCAGTGAGAGAGCACAACATAGCTTGTGGTCTCCGAGGTCTGACATTTAGACATTTTGAAAAGTGAAACTCCTGACCTTAAAGAGACCTTAAAGCTTATCCCATTTCACCCCCCTGCCATGGCAGAGGCACCTTCCAGCATCCCAGGTTGCTCCAAGCCCTGTCCAAACTGGCTTTGAGCACCTCCAGGGATGGAGAAGCCACAGCTTTTTTCTCCACATCTCTTGGTTTGTGTGTATGTGGGTTCAGTCTGAGTCAGCAGAGCCAGGATGTGATAACTTGTGTTTTGACATCATTATCATACGTTTAAAATTTCTTTTCTTTTGAATCAGTTCTGGAGGACTTCATAGATAAAGATATTTCTACAACTTGTGCAGTGCTGCCTTCTGCCTGCTGCCACCCAAACATGTTAGAGGCTTATCTGTCATCAGCACAGTACAGTGCACAGCTACAATCCCACTGAAGTATTTAATCTGGGATGAATGTGGGGAGCAGGCTGTCCAAATCTATCTCCACTGGTGATTTTCAACAAATCTCCCGCTGTTGTTCCTCTGTTTTCATTGGTGTCCTTTGCACCACGCTATGGGCTTGTGGAAGACCCAGAACTCGGTTTGTAACTCTACCTTTGTTATGAAATAGTTTCATTGTAGTTGCCATTTAGATGAGTGAAATTTCTAAACAAAAGGTGTGGAGGGAGACAGATACAAATCCTGTGAACTTGTGTAATTGGATGCCTGGTTCTGCCTGTATCAGGGAAAAGCTTGCCTATCTCTGTGAGAGAGATTGGCATCTCTGTGTTGTTCATGCTGCACGTGGATATAATTAACGTTCTATTGCACCGGTGCCCTCGGGGTGACCTTGGTGAGGTTCCAGTGCTGGACTCGCCTGTCTATTGTCTGACACTGGTTTACATCTTCAAATACGTCCTTCCTTCCTGTGCTCAGCAGAAACTACTGGGGCCAAGTGTGTGGCTCCTCCTGTCTCGTTGGCGTCTTGGTCTTCGTGGAAATTCCAAAATGACACAGAATTCCTTTTCCAGGCCCATTTTCCTGCCTTAGGTCCCTGGTATCTTTAAATTGCCGACCTCTCTCACACCTACCTTCTGTCACATCCACTACTTGATTCACACCTTGTCAGAACATGATTTTGGCCAGAGCCTCACTTTTTCCAGTGTTGGGTTAGCCTGGATTCAGGTCTGTAGGGAAGGTAAAGGATTTAAAAGCTCCTCAAACAGGGGTGACATGTGAAGAACCCATTCAGTGCAGCTGCCAGTGTTTGTGTGTATGTGTGTCAACAGAGAGAGCTCTTTGGATGAGCATCTTTTCTACTGTCTTTTGTGTGTAAGTGCTCTCTTTCTTTAGAGGAAATTGCCAGGTGGAGATGGCAAAGAAGTGGGAGTATAAATAAAAAACAAAACCCTGCCTTCATTTATGTCCCTGTTCTTGAGTTAATGTTGTTACCTGGGTATTGCAGACTGCAGTCAGGGCCTGCCATTAGGCTATTGAAAGTACCAGACCCACTGACAAAATTAAAACAAAAAACAAAACAAAACAAAAAAAGCAACCGAATTCTATCAAAATTACCCTCAAAGAAAAATTAATCTCATTCAAAATGAACATTTTCCTAGAAGGTATCTCTTTCCTTCAAAAATTGTTGTCTCTGTTGGAAAGCAACTCTTAAAGCATGGAGCAAAATCCTTAGGCTTTCAGTTTGGGGTTTCCCACTCCCCAGTTGAACATACTGTGTAACTTTTGTGATGCGTGTTATTTTTGTAACTCTGTCCTCAACAAAGTGCATGTCTTCTTCTGATGGTGACTTTGCACTTCACTGTACCTGTAGCACGTGAGGTTTTGTGGAATAGTTAGCCCAGTTGTTCTGCTGCAGAGTCTGTGTTCAGATAACCATTTTCCTGTGACATCTGTCCCTGGTGCTGCCCCACCCTGTGCATTCCCAGTGTCCCTGTGCCCTTGGAGCAGCTCTTGGCTCTGCTGGGCCTGCAGAGGTCATTCCCTGAGCCCCTGGATGAACAACTCTACTTCACAGCTCCTCTGATGAGGCTGAGTTGTGCTCTGGTCTTTCCAAGTGAGAAACAGTACAATTCCCTTTTTTCCCCTTGCTGCTTGTTTGCATGAAAGAAGGGGAACTGAGTGTTTTGGGGGTCCTGTACTTCGCTGTTCAAACAGGCACTGAATGGGCCCAATGGTTTGGGAATTGCTGTTGGAGGCAGGAATAGAGTCCCCTGCCTGGGCTGAGGGTAATTGCTACTGTATTTTGGGCTGGACTGAATGAATGGGTTGCCTAAATGCCCCTCTGAACCACTCACTTGTCACTCCTACAGCTTTTTCGTTTTAGAGACCCAACATTTCATTCTAATTGACAAAGCTTCAGTGGCAAACTCCAAACCAGGAGCAAAATATTCAAAGCAGGGAAAATGCAGGAGGTTCTGGAGGTCATTCATATATCAGAGGGTTTGGACATCATTCATCTGGAAAGAATTCAAAATTTGCCATATGTTTCTTTTGCAAAATGTTTGTAATGATATAACACAAATATATAAATATTGGGAAATTGGCCATTTTCCATGGTATTTAAAATACGTTGTGCCACATAAGCCAAATTGTAAGGAAACTGGTCAATTTTCTAAATTGCTTCTAAAATCTTCAGTGCATTTTGATATATACATACCATGGTATGTCTAATAAACGTATATTTATGCAATATGGTTAGGGAAATACATACCCATGAATGCGTGTATGTATTATATAAGCGTGTATATAGATGGAATATATATTGGTTTTCCTTATGAGTTCCTTTATTTATTCTCTTAACACACAGCTGACCCTTCAGATGCATGCCAGAAATCCAGGGCTGTTTAGCCCTAAATAATGATGTTAATAATGTACGTAATAACCCCCCTGAATTTTAAAACCAAATGTCATTGCTGATATGGTTGGAAGCTGCAGGGCTCTGCTTGTGCATGTCCTGGGCACTGCAGGCTTGTCACTTCCCAGATTTTTCAATATGATTTCTGGAGGTTTAGGAAGTTTCAGGCTTTTGGAGACCCACCTGTGAAAGAAAAGTGTTTAAGTTGTGCCTCCAAATTCTGTTTTCCTTTTGTGCTTCTTCCCCTCCTGCCTGCCCTCCAGTTCTGAGGAGACTCCAGTGACTTTCTGAATAACTCCGACAGTTCAGAGAGAGAGGTCTGAGCAAAGGCTGTTACAGCCAAGGTGGTGTTGGGATAAAGGGAGGGCCTTTCTTCAAAGCATGGACTGGGGTAACTCGGAAGGAGGAGTTGGCAGGCTGATCCCATCCTGCCAACATAAGGGTTTTTGAGAACTAAATTATTTTTAACCTAAGGTGTTAGAAGGAAGATTAGAATTAGCCTTTAACTTGGTGTGTGTAGATCTTTCACACTGGGAATTTATATAGCACCCCTTGTATTTATTGGGCAAAGCATTTTGAGTTTTGCTGAACCTCCGTGAGGAAAAAATGGATTCAGTGTAACACCAGAAGAAGCAGTTGGGTACTGAACAGGCTCCCCAGGGAATTGTTATGGCTCCAAGGCTGCCAGATCTCCAGAAATATTTGGACAGTGCTCTCAGGGATGGGGTAGGATTGTTGGATGTCTGTTTGCAGGGCCAGGGGTTGGACTGGAGGATCATTCTGGGTCCCTCCCAACTCAGGATATTCCACAATTCTATAACAAATTGCCTAGTTGTAGTATCCACTCTTGTTTCACCTTGTCTGTCTGTGAGTGCAGACGTGTACTGGAAGGGTAGGAGGGAAGAAGGGAGACCTGGGAGATATTTTACTCTTGTGGAAAGGAGGTGGTGAGTGTGAGTGAGTGTGGCCACATGAATGGACCTCTTGTAACTCTGATGGGCAAAGGGTCTTCTGTTAAACTTCAAGGGGAGTTCCAGACACTGATCAAGGACAGTCTGTGTCTCTAAATTTCCCTTCTGACCTGTTCCTCCTGACTCGTTAATCCACAGTAATTTAAATTTATGTCGTGTGCCTTCAAAAATGATTTTCAGCCCCTGTTCCTTGGGCATCTCTTGCCGTCTGCCATGTGAAATGTTCCAGCTTGATTTCATTTGGTGGAGCATTCCTTTTCCTGTTCCATCCTCTCTCCCTGGCAAAAGTGACCTGCCCCAGCAGCACAGGCAGCAGCACGTTTTTACATGTCTGCTGTTCTCTCCCTGCCTGGGAGAAGCCAGGGAGCTGCAGATCCGTGGCACTGCTCCGGTAGCGTGTTGGCAGGCACATGAAGCAGATTCTCCAGTCACCCTTAACGCCAACAGTGAGATTTATTATCTCCATTGCTCTTAGGGAAATTAGCCCAGGGAATTAATTTATGGTGTTTTGAAATGCTGTTGTCTTATCGAGTGACTGCTTGCTTATAGCCAAACTCCCTGTTACCTTTGGTCACAGAGATTGCGTGTTTAATGTGAGCTTTAACGGGGGCAATTAAAAGGGCACAAGTGAACACAGTCACACTCCAGGCCGTTTATGGCATTTGATCCTTGTACAGCAGGAATGACCCCTTCCAGCTCACCTTCTCTCTCAACATTGTATCTGGGAAGGGAGATAAATTCACAGTTAATAAAGATAAGGCTGGAAAACTCCCTTTGTGAACTTGTGAATAGCTCACAAGTTGCAGTTCAGTTTGTAACAGCAGGATGCAGCAGTATCTTGTAATTCCATGAGCCAGAAGCAACCACTGCTGAGGGAACAGGATTTGGGAAAGGTGAATACCTTGGTTTCACTGTACTGGACAGCAAGATTTCAAGGGTTAAATCCTCTGCATTAGCATATTATTGATGAAGTCCTTTCATTTCCCATGGTACACATTGCAATCTTTTGTGATTCTTCAGCATTTCTGGAGTAATGGTGCTCTTGGCAGGAACGGCTCTTATGGGTACAGTGCTTATCCAAGCATCCACAATGGTGTTGAAGATGGAGTGGTGACTCTTGCCCTTCTGTCTCCTGCATTATTTATATTTGTATTATCATTAATTAATGATTTATGGAGCCCATTTTGCGAACCATGAGCCCATTTAAGGCAGTATAAAGCAGTGTGGATGTAAAACATGCACACACACAGGTGCTTGCCCTGTGCACAGAGGCAGCCACCTTTGGGATGGAAACTGGCAAGAGTTACAAAACTGTATAAAAACTGTTTAGCCAGAGGGCAGAGCCCTGTATCCCAAGAGCTGGAGAGGGATATCTAGAATGTAATTATTCCGAATTGTTTTTAAACATCATTTTCTCTGCAAGTTGATTGTTGTAGTTTGACTCAGTCTCTTTGCTCCGCAAAGTAGCACAACCTCAAGTGGATATTCCCCCTTGAGGGAGTTCCATCTCCAGTACCTCCAGGATGTTGAGAGGGTTATTTCATCATGGTAATGGAGATAAATGTGCAAGATACAGTGCTTTTCTCCTATGAAATTAGACACCCCCAGTTAAACAGGTATCTTGGGGTTTTGTATCAAACCACACATCTAGGAGTCTCCAAAGGGCTTGTTTTCCCACAGTTCCTGCAATGTCTCTCAGTGTTTTACTCCTTTCATCCCATCTCACATGTACAGTTCTTTAGTTGGAGAGGTGCTCCAGGAGCTCCTCTTGAACTTCCTTTTTCTTTTAATCATACCTGGTTGGCTCTGTTTGATATGCCAAGTCCTGTCTTTTTGAGGATTTTGTGTTACCTATCACTATCATGTGATGGCATTAAAGTTAGATTTCAAATCCAGCTGATGCTTGAAAACATATGGTGGGAGAAACTTCGAGGAGGTCAAGTGACTGTGGTCACTTGTTCTTCATCCAAACAGGTTGTATCTGTGTCATTTTGGAGCTGGACAAAATGTCCTGGGCAATCTTTTCACCGTAAACATAAACGTTGAGGTCGTCATGTATTGGGTGTAAGGATAAACATCCTCACTTGTATTTAAATGTCCATCTTCCTCTCTCAATCAGATAGTGGAGCGACAATTGTGTGGGGGATTTTTTTTGTTTATTTTGATTTTGTGGTGTGGAGCACTCGTACGAGCTTGGCTCGTGATGGAATATCTCAATCACTGGCATATCACACACAGGTTACATCAGTGCAGCTGAAAGCTCTCTCTGTAGTTATGCCACACAGGTTTACCTCCGTGCCCATAAAACCACATCCACCAGGGACCTCATCAATGCAAATACACTCAAGAGCAGCTAATGAGGATTTTAATTTAGCTTTAAATACCTTTGGTGCTGGGTAGGCCTTTACAGCACCAGGCGGGGAAATCTCCAAAGCTCTGGCGGCCTTCACCATAAATGTCACTGCGCTGTATTTATTGTTTGTTTTAGCTGCGTTTCTAATGACCAAAAAGCTCATTTCTCAGATTACACCGATGCTGTGTGTTACTTCCCAGCACCTTGGTTTGTTTAAACACAGTGCAAAATGCAGGAGTTGGCCAGAAATAATTTTCCCTTGTGGGACCAAACGTGCGAGTGGGGGAGAACTGACAAAACATCTCCGGAAAGACTCTGAGGGAGACCCTGGGAAGGTCCTGACTTCACTGGGTGACAGGATTTTATGGAGGTGTGTGCTGAGGTGTTGCAGATACCTGTGATCCTCTATCAGCATGGATCCTTGGAAGGACTTTCCCCAGGGTTACTCGATAAAGAACATTTTGCTGTATGTAGTTGAGCCAAACTTGTAAGATTAAGGCTTGTCTTGCCAATGTTTTATAACTGCCCAGACGTTTGCAGGCAACGATTACTTATTAATGCTGCTGTTATATTGAGTGTCACCTTTCCTTCTAATTCCTTCAATCCTCAGTGAGTCATTATAGACTTCAGAGCTGACTTCAACCTTTCTCGAGGCCTGTGTTTGCCAGACCCTATCAATGGGAGATTTATTGCCCTGAGGTGGTATTTTCCAGCCTTGGTCCAGAACTGGTCTCGTTTACGACAGGGTAGGGGCAGAGTTTTCAGAGGCTCACAGTCTTGGTGCTTGTTTGAGGTTTGAGGCACCTGTCTTAGGGTGTTACATGCTCCCACTATGAGGTAGTTCTGGTGCTGCTCCTCCTCTTCTTTTTCCCTTTACTTTTTTTGATTTTCTCTCACCTGACACTTTCTCTCACAAACTTTCAGGAGTCCCTTTTGCACCATCTTTTCCAGCTGATCTCCTACCCTTGGAGTGCCCAGAAATTCCAGCTTTTCTTCACCTTTCCTGTCTCTGCAGTCGACTCCTTCCACAGCCTCTCTCTCTTCTCACTGTCCTTACAGTCCCAAGTTTTTGCAACCCCATTTGTTCTGTGCAGAAAACTTATATCTGTTTATATCTGGGAGCTAGCAAGAAAACAATCTGAGTCACCAGCTATGATTTAAATCAGGGGGAGAAAACCAAGATCCCCAAATCCCTTTTACCCAGACACTGAAATGCTGGGCTGTACCATCCCATGTTGATGCTCAGTCCTGCAGTAGTAGAACACAACGTGTTGGGCAAAGGGGCCTGGTGAACTGCTGGGATAATAATTCTTCGCTGTATTTCTCCAACTGGTTTAGGATTTGTAGTGCAAGGTTCTAGGAGTCTGTTTGCACAGCTGGACACCTGCTGTAGCCAGCATGATTCCATTTATAATGTCCTACTGCCTGACGTGTTTGGTAGCTTTGGTGAGGTGCCTCTCAGATCTCACACCAGGGCCTGGCCTTGCCGTCAGGAATGCACCATCCCTTCAGCTCTGTGGCCAGCCTCAGCAGACACCAAGGATTAGCTTTGCGTAAGCTTGAAGTACAGACAAAACGAGGTGAAAATCCTCCATCTGGCTTTTCTTAATAGAGTTTGCAACGTTTGCCTTCCCCAGGTGACAGGATTAAGTGTCCTGTAAACATGAGAAATACCCTTCTGTGTATACATTCAGGCACTATTAAAAGCCCACTACTCTGAGCCTGGGCTCCAAATCCCAGCTTTCTCAGCTGTTTAAGGCCTGGCTCCTACACCCGAGACACTTCACTGCTTGACAGCTGCTCTGTGGCCTATATACAAAATGAGTCCGAAATCTCAATTTGATCATTCCAGGACTTGCAAGTGCATCACAGAATCACTCTCACCGCTTGACAGCCTGGAAGGACATGCTGTAGATCTGGAGTTAGATTAATTCCTTTTGGAATTTTGGAAACGGGCCTGCAACGCCAGGCAGAAGTGGAGAACCAGAGACTTGGCAGGGGAAGCTTTCCCTTTCCAGGCATGTATGTTGTGTTTGAAGCCTGAAATGAAAGCAAAATTTTCCAGCCCTTTAAAACTTGAAGAAATCTGTCCCTCTGTCCCACCTTCTACCATGAAATAGTTTCCTTCCTAACACCTGTTGGAAGCTGATGCAGAAGTCTATGTGTTGGCCTGTCCAGGGAGACCTGGTGGGCTGGCAGGAGCCGCCCCACAATACGTCAGCAGTTACTTCAGCTCGCAGTGACAGCAGCTGCTTTGCTCCACGCCTCATAAAGCCCTGAACAAACTTTTACACATTTGTGCTGAGAGAAGGGATAGATACTCCTTATCCGCTTCCCCGCCGGCGCGCAGCACGGCCCGGCAATTCTGGCGGGGCCGTGGTTATCAGGTGAGCAATGAGGAGGAGTGTGAATGGAGATAGGGGCTGGGCTGGGCACGGTGGCAATGAGCAGGTTATTGCAGCTCTGCTGGCGCCGGCGGGGCTGGCGCGGGTAGCCCGGTGGCCTGCGAGGGAGGGCCCTGCTCAGATGGCTCCTCACCCACACGGCGATGAGTAAACAACACCCAACGTGACATCCAGTGCCAGCCCTTGCTGTCACCTACCCTCCTTTATGGGGGAAGGTGAACTTTCACCTCGCCTCTGTTTGCCGGGTCTCCCTTTTGTATTTGCCCTGTCAAAACCAAAGCAAGGGAAGAGTTGTTCAGTAGTGTTCCTCCTCACAGCCTGCGCATCCTCCCCAAAGTATTTCCCGTGGTGGTTTTCCAAGCAGTTCAGGAGCATCTGTCTGTGTGCTGGCTTTTCAAGGCTCTGTGCAGAAATTCACTGTCCTGCTCACAGGCCAACACTCCTCTGAAAACCAGAACCTGTGTTACCAGATTTGTCAAGGGAGACAATTCAGCTTCAAGTCTGAGGTTGTCTTTGCCAGTCCAGCTGTTCGAACCGTGGTTCTAAGTCAAGTATCTTGCAGCACAGTAATCACGGGGACATGAGAAACAAGGGGCTGTAATATATCAAGTTGTTGTGTTCCATTTCTTCATGTGTTGTGATATCAAGAGGTACAGAGGGTTAATGGCAGGTCTGGAAGCAGAATTGGGTTGTCTGATCTTGTGTGAATATATCTAAAGATCCTCATTAGATGACTGAATTCTCAGTTTCTTTGACAACCTTTTCTTGAAAGTCATCTCTTTTCAATTAAAACACCACACTTTAGATTTTTAATGCTAATTAAAGATGGCAGTTTTTACAGTATCAGGAACCATCTTTTCATACTGTCAACTGATACATCTTCAGAGTTAAGTTTACAAGAAGATTGAAATAAAGAAGGAATTGTCCTCAGAAGGGAATTAAGAATCTCCAGCACTAATGAAGTGAGAGATGCTCAGGCAGAAGGGCCATGGGGGTATGATCCAAGCCCCTGGAAATGCAAAACCTTCTTGTGCAATCTGGAAAAGCTTGACTCTCATTCTGACCAGTTATCAGAGCATTTCTTCATCCCAGGGGTGTTACTAAGTGACAAAACTGTAGGAGACAGAAATGACAGATGATTCAGAAGGAAAAGAAATGCTTAACTCGGACACCAATTGCCCTTCCCCTTGTCATAGGAAGTGCTTTACTAAATGGGGTTTCTAAATATACTTTCTGATTTCTCTGCAGACTCTAGATAATCTTTGTTCTCAGGAATTCTGAATAGATCTGAGATACTGAGTTCTGACAATCTTCCGTAACTAGCAATGCTCCATTAGCTAATTGCTCAGTGACAGTGACCTTTCTGGGTAAGTCCACATGACAACCACATAAATGCCACCCTACTGCTCCCTGATTAACTTTATGAACCCTTTGCTGTATGGCTTTATTCCTCAGCTAATAGCACCTTTGGCTTCACGTGACTTTGAGTGTCAGGGCCGGTCCAGGTGACAGGCTTTGCTTGTTTGGAGTCCACAGGGAAGGTCAGCCTTCTTTACAGGAACTACCTGAGGAATTTCTTTGGGGAACCCAATCAACACCTCGTGGTTCGCTGTTCCAGTGGTGGTGTTGGACACCCTGCCCATGACCTGGCAATGGAGAAGCTTGTTCTATGTATAGATATGAGATCAAAGAGTGATGAGCAGAAGAGGAAATATGGGGTGGACTAACTGGTCTTGGCCAGAGCTGTGTTGCTTTGCTGGCTTGGTGTTGTGTCAGGAGCAGGGTGGCCTAAGGCAAGAGAACAGAGATGCCTGGCAGTGTGTGAGCTGTGCTGCTCCTCTGGTACAAGAAGGTCCAGGTCTCAGGAAGTTTCAGTGGGCAGGCAGTGCTCTGGAGAGCTCTCCAAGATTTAACACCCACCCTTACCCTTCATGCATCTGTGGTCTGGAGTGATAAGGGTTTCCCATGTTGGGAGATACTAGCCTACTATCTAATCATGGATCTTTTGGGAGACAATAGAAAGACAGGACAATTATAACTGCTCCATCCTTCCTCCCCCATGTCGGTACCCAAGGCATCAGAAGAGTTCAATGTCCTATGCTTAAATGCACATAGCAATGGCGTAAGTGGTGGAAAATTAATTTAATCAAACTAGGCCTGGTTGTGAGAGTAGTTGATTCTCCAGGTCTTTGAAGTGTTTTCCTTCCTCTTTAAACCATCGTGTTTCCCTTTTAACAGCATCTTGAATAAACATCTGCTAATTTTTTTATTTTCTTACTATTTTTATTTTTGCTGTGCTTGGGACTCTGCTTAAGACAGCTGATTTATGCCTAGGCCAAATATGCAAGCTGTGGGATAACATCTCCAAGGTTTGCTATCCTCCCCTCCTGTAGCTTAGTTAAAGATATGGGACCAAGTTGGGGAGTCATGATTTAACCCACCAGCTGTGGGTGAGAGTTTAAACACTATTTAGTGCCTCAGCCCTTTACTTCTGATCTGGAGATAACGAGGATGTTAAATATGCATCCTATCTGGATGGAGATCACAACCATGGCTTATGTGGGTGTGGCCCATAAACTTTTATGATAGTCTTGGATACTACTGAGAGGTTCGTGGCTATCTTGTCGTGGATCTTCAAGGATCTGCCTTTCACAGGGAGAGACCGAGTTACAAGTGATTGTGTTGCAAAAGCCCTTAATAATCCTGGGTATATGCAGAGGGTTGATGCTGGCTGTGGGCTTTGCTTTTGGATCTATGTTTCAGTGGAGGCAGGAGGAAAATGAATCTGACACCCTTAAAAGAAAAAAGTTCTCCCTGTTTCTGGTCTCCCGCTGTGCTCATTACCACACAGGTTGTGGCATCCTGGTCAGTACATCAACCCCAGAGCATCCATCTCTCAGGTGACAAATCCTAAGGAAAAATTAAGGATGCAGGTTGCAAAGCCTGATGCAAGTTTAGCTTCAGCAAGCATTGAATAAGATTGAACTTAGAGAGAGTAGGGAAAAGAGTGTCTCAGCAGAGATTTTGGTGAGGAGAGAAAGAGGACAGTTTAATGGAGCAATTTTCTTGTTTCTCTTTTGATATCTTCCACCTCTGCTGTTTTTTAGGACCCTCTCTCTAGTCCAGTCTTGTTCAAGTTCCTGCGAAGAGCAGTTTTGTCTGCCCAGAGTACATGGTTTAAATCCTGACAACCAGACTTTTAGGACTGCTTAATTAGATGTTTCCTTCTCACCCTACGGCAAAGTAAGTTGTTGGTGCCATAGTAAGGGCTGGTTGGGAGTAGATGTCATCCCAGTGACAAGAGAAGCATTGTTGATCATAGTGGGGCCTTCTTCCATGATTTTGGATGTGTCCTGTGTCAGGCATTTGCACGGAGCAGAGGTTGCCTCAATGGATTGTCTGTGTCTTTGTTTCCATACATGCTTATGCAGTGTTGCTCCACACTCAGCCTTCGGAGTTGTTTTGAATTTGGTGACAGTTGATTTATGGTGAGATGTATAATGGTGTAACCAAGGGCAGCACAGGCTCCAGGATATGAGCCTGGTGCTGCTCCCTCTGAAGTTAGGAATAATAATCCTGATGACTGGTTGAAAAAAAGCTTGCAACTGTTCTGCCACCCCAGAGCCTTTACCTTCTGGCAACATTTCTGTGGACTTCAGTGCAGAGAAATTATGTTCTCTATCTCTTTGCCCTTTTATTCCCCTGGGTTCTTTCTCTTTTACTTCCTATGCTTCATTTGTTCCACTGTTCTGAATCATAAATAGTTCTGGTAGTAAAACACATCTACCGGGGGTTGTATGGGCTGTTCTTGCAGTTCTTGTTCCTTTGATGTATTCTTCAAATCCGTTATATCTTACTTGGAACCTGAAGAGATGTGACAAGACAAGTAATGCAGCTGGTAAATATTTTAGCATCCCACTTGAAGCACTTGAGAACAGTCTGGTAATGTTCTCAGTGTCACTGAGTTATTTTCACATGGTTAATGCATTGTCTTCACTGCTCCAAAGGATCTGAACTCTAACATCAACTCAGATTTTGGGTGAAGAGCACTTGAATCTCTTTCCCTGGATTTGTTTGGATGTCTGGTCCTGGGATCTTGTATTGCTGCCTGGCTTTCCAATGCTGCTGAGAGAAAATAAATGTTACTGCATTGCCCCAAGGAAGTTCCCCTGCCTTGCACCAGAGATGGCCCAAAGTTTTAGTCACAGCTTTTGAAGCCTTACACTTGATTGATTTTTGGGTAGCATCAGTGCAGCGTGGGGCTCCAATTCTGCTGATGCTGTTGGTGGGGCAGGATGGACCTGCAGCCATGATTCTGTTAGTGGTGGCCTTGGGAAGAGCGTGGCTTTGTCACACTGCCACAGATAAGTGGTGTACTGTGGCAGAGCAATAGGAGAGATCTGACTTACCTGAGCATCATCTTCTGCTGCTCTAAAGCCATTACAGCTTAACTTCACTGGACATTAAATCAGACATTCAGTGGTCATACTCCTTGGCTTCTACAATGTTCTGAAATGTTTCTGTAGATTTAACAGGAATGCAATGAGCAAGCTTTTCAGTTCAAGGATAATAGATAAATATGTAGATAACCCAGAACAATGAATGGGCAGTGTTCTTCCTCCAAGACTTTTAAAAATCCCTCTGTCAGATAATTTAGCGAGAACATAGATAAATGACAGGAACATGAATTCATACTGTAGATTTTTGCATAAAGTTGGCAAGTTTATGCTTTACCCTCTTTTTCTGTATATCCTTGCTTCTGCTATACTGAGCAATGCCACTCTGAATAGCACAGTGGACATTTTTTTCAGTGTTTTAAAGTGCAGCTCTTAGTGCTGAGGTGACAGAGGGATTCATACAGCCAGAGTTTATTCTTACCTGTGGAAAGCACTCTGAATTGCAGCCATCAGCTGCCCATACAGACCTGTACAGATAAGTGTGGGGAAATGTCTTTTCATTGGCTTAAACCACACCATAATAACAATATAAAGTTATATATTGTAACAATATAATAACATAATAACAATATAAAGTTATTACAATAGCAACTAGAAGCCATAACTAAGATCAAGTCCCTGTTTTATGCACCTAGAATGAGTGGTGGCCTCAAAAATGGAAATATCACATTTTAAAAAGAGAAAAGTAAGATTCTTGCTGCCATTTCACAGATAAGAAGACTGAAGGAGAGTCAGTTGTGTGCTTGATGTCACAGGGGTTGCGTGACAGAGCTGAAATTGGTCTGCACATCCAGTCTAAGGCCTTAATGCCACAGATTTCTCCTCTTCCTGGCTTATTCCTTCTTGGAACTGCTGGTGTCTTACACACCACTCCAGCTTAGCCCAGGCTGTCTCTCATTTGACTCTTTCTGACAGAATACTGTGTGCTACTTTTAAAAGCCTCCTGGGCTTGGAGCCTTTGGAAGCTCATCCCCCCCGGAGGCTGGCAGTGACAGCTCTGCTGGTTCCTACTGGCACTGCTTGGGAGTGTTGCAGAGGGATGGAAACAGGGTGTAACTGATCTGAAGCGAGGGCATGTTCATGTGATTTACATCCTAGGGGTCAGAGGAAAAGGGCTGCAGTCAGTATTCCCACTCCCTTGTGTCTCCTACTCCCCAATTTCTTTCTGTCCTCTCTGTTGGGACATCAGAGGCAGCTTCTTGTTGTCAGTAGTCGCTTACTGAGATGTGATGGACGTGTCAACTCAGGACAGGATTTTCCCTCAGGGCAGAAAGCCTTTAGTAGGAAAGGTGGAATTTTAAGGGTTCTGGACTGTAAAAAAAAAAAAAAAAAGAAAGAAAGAAAGAAAGACAAGCCAAAGGATTCCTACCTGAGTGACTGAGAAATGGAAATCTGGTTAGAGAAGGCATGCTCTGGGCTGGGGAGATTCTTCATGTGCTTCTAAAATCACATTTCCTCAGACACTGGGGCAGAAATTGTGACATTGAATTTCATTTTCCTTTGCATTTGTATACCAAAAATAAACCCTGCCTAAGTCATTCAGTGTCTTCTTGATGGTTTAGAAGCAGTCAGGATGACAACAGCTACTGGTCAGAATTGTCAGAATCAAGCCTCATTATCACAGCTCGCAGTACTTGACCTGGTGCTCTGGCCAGGAGGAGACATTCAATAGGGTGCCAGATTCCCTTTGAATTAAGATCTTGCATATGGAATTTGTGCTTCCTAGAAAGATGCTCTTCCTACTCACAGATATAGTCAGGGGAATAGTGGTACCAAGGGAGAGTGGATGGGGAGCAGGGCACCTCCAGCTCTTTGTTCCAAAGGCCTTAAGGGGTAATCAGAGTTCCAGAGAATATTCCCCCTCTGCGGGAGAGGGTTCATATGAAGGAAGGGTGTGGTTTGCAGAGGAGCCCCACACTTGTGTTTTTACAGATGGAAAAGCTGCACACTTTGCAGCATGGCTTTGTTTTAGCCTCATGTCCATGGTCAGTTCCTGCCTTCCCTGCTCTCTTCCCTGCCTTCTTTCATCCTCTGTCCATCTCCTCTTGCGGAATCTGATCAAGACCTGAGACAACATCTTGGTACATTTTGGTGTCCTCTGAAATGTTTGTCCGTTTTTCTCCATTGAAATCAGATTTGTTACCAAGTTTTCAGTTAGAACTGCAGTTTGCCCTTCAGATGTTCTCAGCCCTCTAAGTCAGGAGAGAAAGTTTGAAAATACTTGTAAGAAGGCAGAACAGATGTCACAAAACTTTGGACTTTCATATATAAATCTTTTATCAAGGTCTTCAGATCTGTCCAGATGTAATCAGATCTTGTGGTTTTGAGAATCCTGACTATTTCTATGGGAAAATTCTTCATTTTCTATGCACACTAGGTTTTCAGCAGCACAAAAATAAGCTAGAAATGTATTGTTTTAAAAATACTGGCATATCTAGATTTTTATCAAGTCTCCATAAAAAGAAGAGGGTTTGGCCTAAAAACTGTATACAGAGAAGATAAATCTTATATCAGTGCACAGCTTAAAAAAAGTCATTATTTTTAGCCAAACATATAAATACATGCCTTTTTATTTTTATGGGGTTGTTTTGGTTGTTTTCTTTTTACGTCAAAAAATAAACTATAGACGAGCATGGGAAACAATAAATCTGGGTGTGTCAGTAGTAAATGCTCTAACAAGTTCCCATTGCATAGTGGTATGAAATTCCTCTGGGAACATATATTTTTATATACGTGTCAGAGGTCTAAAAATACATTACTAGAATAAACCATGGTGTTAGAAAAGAGGAAGAGGACTTTCCAATTTGTTTTATTGTTCTGTTTTGCAAATGAGAATTTGTAATCTGAATGGGAAAATATTTTTTTTTCCGCAAAACCTGTGACAGAAAATGATCCAGATTAGACTGAGCTAAGCGAAACTAAGAGCGTGGGACTGATCCATAAGGAAATGCATTGTGTTCCTCTTGCATCTGAAATGACTGCTGGTCTTTCCATCTTTAGCCAGAGCTGTGTCAAACCCAGCAGTCCCAAGGGTTGTTTTCCCTCCAGTGCAGGCAGATGATGAATCATGGAATGGTTTGGGGTCTGCTCTGCCAGCATTGCTTGGGTGGTTGTGCTTGAAAGGGTGAGACAGGATCCAGACTTTGAGGGAAATGATGTGGATGGTCAGCCCTTTGTACCTCTGGCTTTGGAAACCTTTGGAAGCTACACAAGGTGCTGCTCCCCCAGTCTGGAAGTGGGGCACAGAGTCTGGCAAACAGGAGGTGCTGTGCTGTGCTGCCGTTACAGCTGACAGGGCCCAGTGTCCCACTGTGGGTCACCAGAGTAGCTGGAGATCACTCCAGCCCCATCAGCCCCCCTCAGGAGGCCTGGCCACAGGTCTTGAGCTTTGGGAAGTCCCTGTGTCCCTCCTGGCTTTGTTCTGAGCAGGATGGCCCTGGCCTGCTGGTGCTGCAGTTCCCATCCCAGGGCAGTGCGTGTGAAACATGGTGCTGGGATGGGATCTGGGCAAGGGCACAGCAGGTCCTTGCTCTACTTCCAGTGGAAAACAGGAAACCTGCAGGGTGGTGCCTCCTGTCCATGCCAGACTTAGGGCAAGCAGCTCCTTTATTCACACTAACTCTAACCTTGGCTTTGATTTTTATGTTTCCTTGAGCTGGAGCAGTGCTGGGAGGCTTCATTTGGAAAAGGAGTTTTTGGGGGGCTGAGTACACATCCCCACACGTGGGTGCACACACCTTCCCTCACAGACACACAGCCCTCACTGATGTCAGGAGAAATGGCCAGTCCCTGCTCCTCTGCAAAACTGTTCTTTATCTGGATAAATGGAAGACAGGTTTGGAAGCAGATTGTCTGTCTTATTTATAATGGCCTAATCAGGCAGATCAAGAGAGTCTTTTTACCTGTGTTTTCTAATCAGAACATGCCACCAAGTCTGTTTGCTTATCTCTTGAACCTCTGCTGTCCAAACAGAGCACAGGGTATCTTTGCAATGGCAAAGGTGAAGTCCTCAAGCCCTGTCATCAGAGGGAGAGCTCAGGAAGATTTAGAAAATACTGGTGTTATTCTGCAGCAGTCCATCAGCTGGAAGTGCTGGGGCTGCCGTTGCTGAAGGTGGATCTGGCTCCTCTCTTAGCTGGCACTGGCCTGCTGGAGATGGGGTGTGCAGTACTGGTGCCCCCAGCTCATCCCAAACAGCCCAGAGGCGAAGGATGCCCTGTGAGACTTGTGTAACCTCGGGTACAGCAGGGAATGTTCAGATCAGAAAGAGGAATAGTCACTGACTTCACTGAGCACAGACCCTCTGTTAGTCTGGGCTTGTTGTCATGGGCAAAGTCAGTTCTTTGTAATTTTGTCTTCTTTCTACGTATTCTGGCAATGAACTTGCTTTTCAAGAAACTAGACTGGAACAGGCCAGCTTTTTTTTTTTTTTTTTTTTTTTTTTTGTCAAGAAATAGGCTGTAGAGATTGTGTGAGTGAAGAAGAGGCAAGTACTCCTTTCCCTTTCAGTTACACACAACACGTCTCTGGTGTATAAATAGCATGAAGAGTTAAGCCCTCCGTAGTATTTCTCCTTCTTCTCTTGTACTGTGACTGAGTGATGACTGTGGTGACTCCCCTCAAACAAACACCTCTCCCCCCTCCACCCCTGTGCAGAGATTCTTCTCCTTCCCTTTCTTTTTTTGCCAAGATAAACTCTGTGTGTAAATTGGATGAGCACTGAGTACATTAAGGGGGAGGGGGGCGGAACAAAAATAAGACCCTAATTAATAGTTTTGTAACTAAGGGAATGAGAGGAGAATAATTCGAGGAATAACAAGAACAGCTTTCAATCTATTGCTTGCTGTGTGTTTGTGCATGTAGTTGTACACTAAAATAATTCCAGCTGTTCTTCCTTCTTTTAATAATGGTTCATTGCTTTCCCATTGTGGGGCCATATTTGGACAAACATTAGCCAGATCAAAGCCTAATGGATAGTTATGATGGCTCTGATTCAGCAAAGCACTTAAGCACAGTGTTTCATTGTAACTTCAATGGGACATGCTTTGACTTCAGCAAGATATAAGCACTGCTCCAGCCAGTGACAGGAGAAATGCCTGTGTGACTTGGCGTGGCCGTGTGTGCTGTGCTTAAAACTGTGAGGTAAAGTGAGTTCCCATTCTAAAGAAGGATAATGGAGCCTTCTTCCTGCAAGGTATCACTGTTGGACGAAGCACCCCTTTGCCTTCCTTAATCTTGGCCATTCCCATCGTGGAGATTTAATAGCTGTGCTAGAGCCAGAGTCAGTGCTGGAGCCAGAGGAGGTTGTGGAAACCAAGAATTCCAGTCAAAGGGAGGAAGGACAGAGAAATGCCATGAAGAAAGAATGGGAATGTGCCCACTGAGCAGGGCCTCTGAGTGCTGTAACTGCCAGAAGATTCATCTGTCCCCAGAGACTGTCTCTGTCAGTGCCTTACAGCAGGTACTTAGGAGGAGTTTTAAGAAACCAAAGTGCTGAATACTCCCTTCCTTGGTGGGAGTCAGTGGCCTGGGCACATGCTGAGCTGGACACTACATGTGGACTGTAATGGTTATTTTCTGCCAGGAACACAGTGAGGTTCCCTGCAGCCCTCCTGGTGCTGGAATGATTTCATAGGAGAGAGTTTCACTTTTGAGCAAGACGTGAGGAAAAGAGGCTGAAATGATTTTTGCTGAAATCTTCCCGTTGATTCCTCCTTGATGGCATAAAACTTTAAGAGTACAATTTTCTTGTCTCATCCAGGCCATTAAAGTGTAATAAATTATGGCAGCTTCTAGGATTTAAGATACTTTTTTAAGTGGCTGGGCTACACCGCCTTGGAAACACTTGGAATTCCCCTTTGTGATTGTCTGGGAGTTATTTATAGTAAGTCCTTACTCTGATGGCAGAGTCTACATCACAGAACTGCTGATTTGAAGGGAGTGTAGCTTCATTTAGAAGTTTTGCTCACTGTGTTTGCCATTTCATGTTTCTGGTTTTTAAGCTGCTGTCACGAGTGAACAGAAGCAGTTTGTGGCACATTGCCACAAACACACAGGGCAGGCTCGCTTTGCTTGGAGCAATCCCTCTGGAACAGCTTCCTGATGGGAACATCATTATCAGCATGGCCTCTTGTATTGGGCCTCTGATGGGCCAGACTGTCCTGAGGTACTGGGGTGAAAGCCTGGAGAAAATGGAGACATCAGGGGAGGAGAGGGAGGGGAATTTAATTTCCTTTGCCCTGACACTGATGTTATTGTAAACTCTCTAAAATGGCACCTTCTGGCTGGGAATTAAGTAGCCACGATGACATGTCTCAGTTTGTCCAGACTGATTTTCTTGTCCAGTTAAAGTGGGAGAGTCTTACGTCTTTAAAGCTTCCTGGCTCCCAGGAGGAAAATGCCAAACTTGTCAGAGAAAACAAACAGTGGCTGTCCCAGCCTGTGTGTGTTCCGATTAACGAATCTATTAGGCTATAAAACCTGGGACCCCCTTTCCTGGAGAAAGAGCATACATTAGGAAGCTGTTGACAGTTCCTAAGTCTGACCCCTTGCACAGAGCTGGAGACCTATCAGCAGCTCCGAGGGGCTGTTTGTTCCAGGAGGTCTCGGAGAAGTTTTTGACGCTCCGTAAATGCCAGATGCGTTCTTGTTGTTCTTGTTTTAATCTGTAACGTGGGAGGCCAGAGGGAGAAAAAAGGAGGAGCCGCGGCACAGCTGAGTGTTCCTGTTCTTTTGGTGTAATCAAAACGTGTTTGGAGGCACATTACCTTGGGCTGGGATGTTGTTGGCTCCCTCAGACTGAGCAGGGCCTGCTTTAGTGGCAAGTTCCTTGGTGGGTTTGCTGCGGTTACAGCAAACATCCAGTGTTGCAGTTGATGCTTTCAGCTAAAAGGGAAGGAATCGCCAGTGTTGCATTTAGCATTCACTTCCCAAGGAGATGCAAACCCACAGTTCTGATATTTGAGGACATACAAACCCCATTTTACAAGAAAAGGAGTTAAGCCCTGTATTCTTGGTGTATTCCTGTGAAAGCAATTACCTCTTCCTTGTTTCCCCCTGCCCCTTTTCCTTGTGTTGTTGCTTGTTACAGAGACAGCTTTTTTCTCTGGCATTATGGTATTCATCAAGCAGAAATGCAAATCACTCCTACACTCCTTCATATACTCTGCTGAGTGATTTTACACATGGAATGTTGTTTGGAGCATTTCTCTTATGAGGAAGGGCTCAGGGAGCTGGGGCTGTTCAGCCTGGAGAAGAGCCCCAGCTGAGAGGGGCCCTCAGCCCTGGGTGTCCCTGGGTGTCCCTGGGTGTCCCTGGGTGTCCCTGGGTGTCCCAGTGTGCAGGGAGGGGCAGAGCAGGGCCCAGGCTCTGCTCTGGTGGCCCAGTAAGGGCACCAGAGGAACAGGCAGGGACTGAGCCCAGGAATTCCCCCTGCACAGGAGGCAGAACTTCTTCCCTGTGCAGTGGCAGAGGCCTGAACAGATTGTCCAGAGAGGCTGTGGAGTGTCCTGGGGATATTCCAGAGGCTTCTGGACACAATCCTGTGCTCTGGGAGGGCCCTGCTGGAGCAAGGAGGTGGCACCAGGTGGCCCACTATGGTCCCCTCCAACCTGTCCCATTCTGTGACTTTGAATATTTCCACGAGTTTCAGGTCACTGCTCTGTCCCTGGCTGGGTCCCTGGTTCTGTCACAGCTGAAGGGGGCAGTTGCTGAGCAGGCCTTTGCTGCAGCTCCTTCCCAGCCGGCCGTGCACACAACTCCCAATCCAGCACACAGCCAGCAAGGCTGGTCAAACCAGTGGTCTCCCCAGCCCATGCTGTGAGTCAGTCACCCTGCTTTTTGTAATTAGTAATTAAGATAACAAATATGTGTCAGTGAATACTGCAGGACGTATTGAAGAGTTACCGATACGTGACTCAACACGCTTGAGACAAATTGCTGTGCTGAACCAAACTTTGCCAAACCACGGAGAAGTTGAGCAGCAGCAGCCCTGCAGTCCCAGTCCCTGGTGTCCCTCGTGGTCACAGGTGGGTCTCGGTGCTCTGCAGCCCAGGCTCTGTGTAGCAGGTGGCTTTTACCCTTGATAGAGCACACACCATTTAGGTCAGTCCCCGGGAGAGCTCCGAGCAGGAACACTGCAATTCACTGTAGCGCTTTTAATTTGCTGGATGAGATCTCTGGTCTGTGGAACACAGGACTTGTTGTGAATCACAGCAGGATATTCTCTTAAAGAGCCCAGCAGAAGGCTGCTGACAGTGTCCCCGGGCGATGCTAATCCGACATCACATTGGTCATGGCTGCTCGGGTTACCCGCGGCCCCGTCGCACAGGAGGCCTGTTAGTGTGGGAATGAGGGACCTCGTGCTGCAGGGACACAGCCGGGGCATTAGGAGGAAGAAAATCTATCCTCTTCCCATCACTTCCTGAAGGGAATGTGTCAGAATGACGCACGTACTCTGGGCTTTATTTGATGAGGGGGCCGAGGGGGAGCGAGAAAGGAATGAGAAGGTCTCAAGGGACGCGCGATTTGGCTTCACCGGGTCACAGCGCTCTGAAAGTTCATTCGGAGTTGCTGAAACTGAAGCAGTGGAGAGCAGTCCTGGCTGGACACACATTTGTCATCTTCGTGACTCAGGAGGGCTCTTGTGGATATTTTAGACAGCCCATGGATTATGGTGGGCTTTTCTCAGCCTCGTAAACACTCCTCAGGAATGAGATGGGAGAATCCAAGGATGGTGGCATATGCTGGGACTGTGGACATTCTCCCAAGGTGGTTCTGGGGTAAAAGCATCCCTTTTCTCACATTCCGTCCTGCCTGAACTTTCAGGCTAAATTGCAGTGTGTGTCTTGTAAGTATGTGTCCTCTCCAGTGTGATCTAATATTGACACAAGAAATGGAGTTTTAATCTTTTGATGAGATTCTCGTGTTCTCTGGTTGTCCATGCTCTGAGGGATACTGTGAATGCTCTTGGGAAATAGGGGATCTCATGAATAGAAAACTTCTGGTGCAGTTTGTACTGACCTAAGCGCAGTCACTCGTTGGCCCAAATCTCTTCAGTTCTTCTCCCACTCAGGAAATACAGATTTTGATCAAATAAAGTATCCCAAAAATAGGTGCTGAAATCCGTTGGTTAAAGCAGACACCATGTGCTCTACTGCCAGCTTTTGAAGCTAGTCAGAACACTGAGGGGAAAAAGCAGTTTGGTATTTTTGTTTCAAATGAGAAACTTAGGAATTAACATCAATGTTATTTTTAAGTGTTTATCCTTGGGTCAAATTAAATGTTTTGTTTGAGGCCAAAATGTTACGTCGTTCTGTTTTTTCAGTTCACTGAAAAAAAAACCCAAAAGAAAATTAGTGTTTATTTTGGGCTGCTGCCCAACTAATCTCTCTTCCTTTATTTTTTCTATAATGCAAGCAAAATACAAAATCAGTTATTTATGCATCTTGAGTTTTAGCTTCTGTTTTAACCATCCATCAGATTAACAGATTCCACAGTATAGTTATTTGTTTTTACTCTTCAGACACAGAGCCGTGTTTCTGTGCTTGTAAGAGTTGCACAGAGGAGGAAGAAAGTCCTGAAATCAGTGGGATGTTGGATTCTGTTTGCTGGGCTGTTGAGTGATTCCCCAGCTGAATGAAGAGCCTGGTTGAATGAAGGTGTTAACCTTGATCTTTATACCAATGTCCCCCTCGCCATTTGAAGAGTCAGCAAATGATTTGTTGTAGCTCTGGAATGATGGTTTAGTCCAGGTGATGCTTCTCACAGCAAACTTTGTCCGAGGATAAATGGGAAGAGGCCATTGGTGTCCAAAAAAGAGGATTTGTTTAACATGGGAAGGAAAGAACTGAATTAAAATACAAGAAGATCACATAATCTACCACCTCCTGCAACCTCATCTGGTGGCTTAACCTTTGATGCCTGTATTGTTTTTCTTCATTTCTGCTGCTGTCCTCAGAATCCTCCCTGTTTTCCCCATGGCTTGAGAGAAAACCCTGCGGTGGAGCTTTAGCCTGTGTGCTCGTGGCTTCTGCCGCAGCGCTGGAGCCTTGTAAAACCACCCTCAGCCCTAATGGGGTTTGCTTGTTATGGGATTAATGTTTTACTCTATAGCATGATTATTTTTTGTGCTCCTTTCATCAGAACAGCCCCTGTGGGCATGCAGAGATCACCTGGATGCTCGAGGTGCTGTTGTGGATGTTGTGCCCAGGTGGGAATGCAGGAACTGACTCAGGTTTAGAGCAGTTTGGCTCCACTCATCACTACATTTACATGCCACTGCTTGGGCTTGGGAAATCAGTTTCTCTCCCTGTGTCTCTGCTTGGCTGAACTGTCCTTCCTGCAGAAATTTGGGCTCGGCAGCACCTCCAAGCAGGTCTGCAGTTTCAGCGGGTGCCTGTAGGTGCTACCACAATACAAACAATAATCAATCACTGACCGACACCTCCGAGGCTCTCACTGAAACCAAACACAATAAAAAAGCCTCCCCAGGGCCCGAATCTGCTGGGCTGTGTAAACGATTTTTTAGTGAAAGTGGCAGAACCCCCATCTCTTGGGACGTTTAAAGCACGCTGCAGAAAGCAGGAGCAATCAGTGTGGTGGGGAAGAAGCGCAGGTTGGCAGGAGCATCAAATAAAGAGGACTTCATTATTTGGGAGTGCCTGTCCAGCAGAGATCACCATGAGTGAAGGCACGATGACTTAATAGATCTCTCTCAGGTTCTGAGGGCCGCTCTCCTCCACTGCAGGCGCTCACAACCAATAAAGAATGCAAAGAAGGCTTCAGCCAAAATGGAACACGTATTTTTAACCTTCCCGCCAAACTTTGATCCCTTCCTAGGTTAGTTTTATGTATATTTAGGCCGATTCCTAAACTCCTTTGTTCAAGTCATTTGCTCCAGCAAAACACGGGGTAAAGGTGTGCATTTGGAGATGCATTAGGAACTAATTATGGGGAGATGATTGCATTAAATCAGAAGTAAAATAAAATGAGGCAGTCCTGGTGAAGAACTGCAGCTCAGTGCAGGGGGAAATGGCTAACTACAGGTAGGAGAGGTTCCACAGAACTTGTATGTAAACTGCATAAGCTGGATTTGATTCTCATTTGTGTTTGTTTTTTCGGTTTCCCCCATTCAACAGAACATGAATTTTCCAGGTAGGTGAGCGCAGGCAGGAATGGAGTGAAACCACCCACTGGAACGAGACAGGATCATTCTCTGGTCCATGTTCTGTTCTTGCTCACTACACTAATTAGCTGCTGTGAGGCTGCTCCATCCTGGATGCAAACGCTGGCCCCTGCCTTGGAGCCGGTGCTAATCCCTACGAGAGGCATCTTTTCCAGCCAGCCCTGCAGGTGGCACAGCGAGCCTTGTCTTTCCAAGCCACGGGAGCAGTCCCTGGCTTCCCTTCCCATCGGTTCACAGTGCAGCAGCAGCTGGGATGGGGGAGACCTTCGGTACAGAGAAAGAGAGCGGTGTGATACGCTGGCTGCTGAAACATCCTGTCTGTTCCCGGGCTGTTTCCAGGACTTTGCCTGAGAAACAAGTCGATTTCTTTATACTGCATCAAGATGATTTGAATGCCTGTGTGCTACTTCCAAGCTGAAGCTGAAAAAGAGAGTGCAGCCAAGTTCCTAAAAATCAAGGTAACTCTTGAAATCTTGGTTGCACACTCTGAATGTATTCTCTGTCTGGCAGATCTTATCAGAAAATCTCTTCTGAAGCCACTGGAATCAAGTGGAACTGATTTGGGAATTGTGGAAAAGGTGGATAGAAAAGGGCCTTGTAGCCTGCAGGGCTGCTGGGAATTCCTGCTTGTTAGTCCTTATTCTCACTTTGCTTCCCTTCATGGCCTTGGGCAAGTCACTTAACTTCTTAATCTCTGGCTCAGTTTCTCTGCCTGTAAAATAAGATAACTATTACTATCACATACCTGTCTGACAGGATTTTCTCCCCTAGTAATAATTAACATTTGTAAAATGTTCTTTGACTATGTTTATTTTTATTATAATACTTCCAGATTATATTACAATACTGACGCTGTTGCTGTTGCAGATCTGAGCTCCTGTACAAGATTACACCGGAAATTAAGTCATTTTTCTAATAAGATATAAAACAACTTGTGGTCGGTGTGGTTAAGCTGAGTTTAAAGCTCATTTGCAGCATGACAACAGTGTGAAGTAGCTGAAGCATTGCAGGGAATCTAACCTCAGTATCTGTGACAAAATGAACTACATGCACTGAAGATTATCCATGATCTGATCTTACCCCTAACAGAAAGGTTACTTATTTGAAATATTTGGTAAATGGGGCTTTGAAAGTTTGAAGTTTCCTTTGTGTTAGCAGAATGTGTAAAGTGCCCCTGCACACTTGGATCTTCAGTTCTGCAGTCCAGACTGAGCTCTGAGGAGCTGGACTGAGGATTTGTGAGGGCATCTGCAAGCCTGAAGAGCCTTTATTTGCACTTCCCTTTGGTTTTTGTTTTTTGTTTTTTGTTTTTTTTTTTTTTTTTTAAATACGATCGAAGAATGGGTTTGCATCGGGTTTCAAGGGATCTTCAAGATCATTTCCTTCCTCAAGCAAGAGTCACCTAGAAATAACTTCAGTTTTCCCTCTATATGACGGGGAGGAAATCAGGCTGAAATCTTTTCTCTATGAACCTGTTCACGAAGCTTCTTTTCACCTCCAGCAACTCATCAGCGTGAATTCAAAGTTTGGTTTTTGTTAATGGACTTTGTGGTTCCAGTACCTTTGTCTCTGCCTCTTGGATGCTCTGGTATCAAGACTGATCCCTTCCTCCCCTCCCTCTATTCTGATCTCATCTGTATCTGTGTAAACTTTCAGTGTCTATCAAATTCGTGGCAATGAGTTCCACCATTTAGCAAGGGTCTGGGTAAAGAGATGCTGTTTTTTTCTGCCCTAAGCCTGATGTCTGCTACCTCCATCTGAGTGTGGACTGGGCAGACTTTTGTTTTCACTGTTATGGTGAAGGATGAGGCTGTTTGGGCTTCTCGTGAGCCAAGAGAGGCTTGTCCTCATGGCAGCCCCAGCTGGGTTCTTGAAGACCAAAAGGTGTAGGGCGTTGTAATCCAAAGTCCAATTCCGTGATGGGAGGTGGTGGGGGAAAGGCAGTGACTCCTTAAATATCTGCTTCTCTGCTTGCTGTGCTGTTAGCACCCACACATGTGACCTGTCCGAATTACAATAAGGAAAGTGTAAGCTAAGCAGCAATCAAATGCAAAGAGGTAGAAAATCAAAAGTGACTCCTTTTAACCTGACGAAGAGGAAATTGTTGACAAAGTTTCAGGCTTGGTTGAGCAAAATTTTTTTTAACTCATCTTCTCCCCCCTTCCTGCCCTCTACTCCCCTGGAGAGAAGTCTGGATGTAACACTATTGCTAGGACTAGGCCTATGATTAAGTTCTGTTTTTCAAAGGTGATCCCAGTATGATTAAAACCAGGTGGCCCCATGGTGCAGCAAGGGAGCCAGATGTGCTCTGCAACTGGATTGCCATTTCCTAGCCCAGCTGCAAACATTTGATTGTCCACTCGCTCTGGGTATTACAGCCGTGACCTTCTCTCTTCCTTACCTCCCCCGTCTCCTGTCTGCTTCCCCCAGTGACATTTGAGAGCAGAAAAGTCCCCTTAGACTTGTTTGTCACTGTTACAACCATCCTTTTCTCCCTTCACCTCCCCACTCCCAGCCTGGGTTCTGCACTTCCATTATTCACAGATGTTGGAGGGTAGGAGCTGACAGCGTTGGCTTTTACCTCTCTCTTTCCTTTCCTTGGATTTTTTCCCCCTCTCTGTGTTCCGGCGTGTGTGCACTGACCCCAAAGCACTCCCAAGTCAACTGGCAGTGTCTGAATCCACTTAGAGGTGAAGGGATAAAGCAATTTTCTTCGAGATGTGGCATAAACTGTTTAGGTTTTGCTGTCTCCGAAGGCCTGTAATGAGAGGGTGGCCCTGTCCCAGAACAAGCCCTGTCTCACCCTGATCTATAAAATTTGGAATAGGTTAATCTTTTCCCCCAGCACTGGCCTGTCAGCCCGTTTGTGCTGAATTAGGGCTCTAATGCATGGATGGTGTCAATAATTGCCTAGTAAGCCATACTTAAAAAAGAGTCACAATCAATCGTCCCAACATTAGGATGTCATAATGCATCAGTCCTGCATTAGGACCTTGTAATCCATCACCTTGACATCAGAAGGGACAGTGCATGGCAGGAGCTCAGCTCAGGCCTAGTGCAAGCTGGAACCACTCCACAGGCTTTGCATCAGCATTGGATTTGGTCTCAAAGGGTCACACTGTTTTGTTTTCCCACCTCCCCTTTGCAATTTAATAATGAATTTGGTGAATATTGAAATCTCTGGGAAGAGAAGGGCTGCTGATGCTACTTCTATGAGGTCTGGGACAACAGAGAGTTCGAGTTTCTAATCTCTTTCTGTCTAGCAAAGTAACTCTTTTCTTCCTCCAATGCATGATTTAATTAATCTATAATTATTCCTGTCCTGACTGGTTTCCCCTTTCTCTGGAAATGCCTATTTGAAGATCACCCCTTGCTTTATTCCATTTTAAGATTCAGCTTCCCCAGATCAAACCTCAGTCTGGTCTGCAGCTCCTTTATAGAGCCTTCTCTGTTGTTTTAAATCTGCAGCTCTTCCTGTTGAGGGCAAATGCCCTCAGCTGCTGTTTCAGTTCTGTGGCACAAGCCTGAGGATGGAAGGTGGTACTTGCAGCAAGGTCTGAATAACAATCACCTCCACACTTGTCTCCTTTCTTACCAGGCACTGTAATGAGCTAATTAATGTTTCAGTATTACAGGTTTGGAATGTAAGAAAGAGCCTTCATCCTTTCTCCTGAGGAAATAAAAACTAAACCAAGAAGCGAGATACAAGGAATTACACGGATCAGTTCTTTCCCAGAGGCTGTGGAAAGGCAGCTGGGGGCTGGTCACCCACCTCTTGGTCAGTGCCTGTGGGCAGCTGGCTCTGGTGCTGTTTCCTCAGCTCCTCTGTCTGTCTGGAGATCCTGAGGTGACAGGATATCACTTGTTTTACCCTTCCTGAGCTGTTGGGCAGCTCGTGAGGAGCTGGGTTTGGGTGGCTGCCGTGGAAACAGGCAGCTGTGTGTCCTGGTGCTTGGTGAGGCCTGTCTGGATGCTGGGAGCTGGGCAAAACACCAAAGAAAGGCTTGGCTGGTCCCCCAGAGCAGAAAAAGGGAGAGGAGTCACAGGGGAGGAAGTCTTGGGGAGTAATAATGTTATTAAAAATGGGATGTCATTTCTTTTTGAGGATGAAGGAGGGAGAAGCAATCGTGATGGAAATGTGAGTGTAGGAAACCGTGATGTTTGGTCAGTGGTGACGGGCCAGGTGGAACATCCACAAGGCGTGACCACAAAGCCAAACACAGACCACACTCTTGTGTCTGCTAACAGCAGCTGGGTACTTTTTTGAAGAACATTTACAAAATTGTTGGTTTTCTTTGTGTTTCTTAGTTGTTGTGTTCCGTAGTTTCCTGTTTGAGCCCAAAGGTCATGAATCTTTAGGTTTGCTTGCCTTGAATTTAGTAATTACTGGCTTTGTGTGCATAGATGATAAACTGAATAAACACTGACAGTAATTTTTTTTAGAGTGAGGGACAGCTTTTAATATGCAGAGTCAGTTAAGTTTAAATTCCTGTCTGAGATTTTTTCAAAGCTGCCTGAAGCAGTTTGGAGTTGGTGTCCAACCCCTCAAATGATCGGAAATCCTCTCCTTTGAGTGCCTTGAGATAGGGCTGAGATTGGCAGAGATAATAATAATAATAATAATAATAATAATAATAATAATAATAATAATAATAATAATAATAATAATAATAATAATAATATATTCCCAGCAATGAAACTGCAATTCCCTTGCTTTTAACCCCACTTTGAAAGGCTCTGTCACTATGACTAAAACCCCATTCTGGTGGCATTTGCTGAGCAGAGGCTCTAGTGCTGCGTTCTAGAGAAATCCATGGATTCCGGTGTCTCTTCTATTCCCACATCATCATATTCCTTAGATCCTTTCTGGGTGAAAGACTGAGATGGTCTCGAGAGAAATGCAGCAATTTTGTTTCTGAGAGGTCCACACTGACAAGGCTCAGGTTAAGGGCTGAGCCTGGGGTCAGTTTTAGGCTTAGCCTTTGGCTTTGGCAGGCTGGGTTAATCCTTTGGGAGGGTTTTAGCCATGCACCAAGAGTGCCAATAGTGACCACTAAATTTGGCTTTATTGGCTGAATTATCTCTGATGCCACGAGAACACCACTCAAAAGTGACCTTCGTAGTTGATCTGGTTCTAATTATAATCCAAGTAGTTTTAAACATTCATTTAAATGTCTTCTTAATTGCAACCTAATTTTTTCAATTGTAGCCCATTCATCAGTTGTTAATCATTTTTTAATTGTGTGGAAAGTTTGAAGGGTTAATAACAAGTCATTTGTTAGCTAGAGGTCATGAAAAGCGTTATAAAAATTGCTTGGCTAATTTTAAATAATAAATTAAGAAATGGAAATGTTCCCAAATTTTAAGGTGTTTCAATATGCACAATACTGCAAAGTTATTGCAGGTCAAGAAGGATGGATTGTGTTTCTTGTACAAATATGGATTTTGGATGTGTGTTGGAAGTTAAACTCTGTTGCTCTTGCTTCTCAACAAAACAGCGAATGACAAAATTAACATTTTTTAACCATGGCTTAGTTGGAATTGGATGGAAGTGACTGAGAATTCTGATGGTAATCTTCTAAGGCATGCACATTATGTGAAAGAAACAAAGGGGAAAGAAAACCAGTGCCTTTTTCAAGGTATATATTTTTTAAATAACATCTCTTGACTGTTTCTAATAAGAGCAGCTGTGAGCAGGAGTCAGTGGAAGAAGAAAGGATGTGAAGCTGAAATGAAACAGTGTTTGGGATCACATTCGTCACATCCGCGCGTTCGGATCTGTTGTTGCAGTTTGTGCCTGCCTTGCTCTCCTTCCCAGGGATGACCTTGTTCTTCACTTCAGGCTCATTCCAGCAGGAAATCTGGGCACTGGGAGCTGCTAGGGGTGTTTTCTTACAGAAAATCAGACTCTCTGCACCTTGGTAGTGTTAGGCTGAGATTCGAGGTGTTGTGAAGCCCCGGCTGGGATAAACGTCTCAGCAGTTCCTCTCTTTGGATACAGGATCATGGTGTCAGTCTGAGCATTGGGAGTCTGGGGAAATCCCTGCCATGCTGTAAAAGAATTTACAGGAGTAACGAGAGTCTGAACTGTGCTGAAGTAACCCTGAGAGCATCGCACTCCGCACACTGCAACAGTTGAAAGGAAAAATTCCTCTGTACCTTCCAAAGGCTGGAAACAGGTAGAGTGATGGCTACAACTGGTTGTATTTTCCTATGAGAGGTGGGGTAGCAGGGCAAGACAAAATCCTGCACAATGAGACAGCCTTGCTAAGAATTCTGTCTTTTAAAAAGTAGAGGGGTTCCTCACTCTTTTCCCTCTCCTAAATACAAACATTCCCCAAATCATGACATTTTCAGAAATGGTTTGTTCTGTACAGATGAATTTTTCCATTTATTTCCTTAGTCATCCTCCTTTGCCCCACTTCTCAGCGTAATATTTTGTAACTTTTGCTCCTGGTATGAAATCCCACCTCCCTCTGCTCTCACAGCGGCCTCAGAGACGTCAGGGAGATGATTTAGTGCCGGGTTTCTGTTGGAAGGTCCCTCCACTCAGCTGTAATTTAGAGCCATGGCTTAAATCCCCCCAAAAGTTCACTTCTGGGAGCTTCCCTCCTTTGTACCCAGCCCGGGAAATAAAAGTGCACATCTTCAGAGGAGGTTCCAATCAGCATCTGGGCAGGAGTGAGGATGGTGATTGCAAATTGAAAGCGGCTCTTTGCCATATATCAAGGAGGTATTTAGGATATATCATCTTTCCTGATGGGATGGGAAGGGAGCTGCAGGCAAAGCTCACGTATGGGGCGCTCTCACCGGAAGGAACAGATTACCAGAGGGAAAAACCCTTTAGACAATGCCTACGGAGCAGCCCAAGAATATTCTGTCCTCTTGGGGTTTTCTAACCCCAGTGAACTGTATCCTTATCCTTTCTTTCCTGCTTTTCCCGCTCCCCACATCTGCCCCTGAGACTGGCAGCACTGAGAAATTTGTCTCCCCTCAGAAAAAGGGGAAGAGAGGAAGAGGAAAAAAAATCCCAAGGAAGGGACAAAGCCCAATTTTCCTGAGCCTGATGTCTCACACAAATCATGATACAGGAGGTGCACTTGGAGGGCTCTGTATGGCAGCCACAAGACAAAATCCAGTCTGAACTGGGTCCAGCTGAGAAACTACCTACTTCACAGCTAGGGATGGATCTGATTTTATCAGTTTGAATATATTTTATGTCTTGCTTTGCATTTCCTAGCATGAAACACTTGTTTGTGTCCCTTCTTTTACTAAAAACTGCAGAGAAAGGGTGATTTTCAAATGAAGGGAAAACTTCTCTCACTTCCCTGTACTAACCCTCTTCAGAGGATGGTGATGGAGCTGGAATCCAGCACAGTTTGAGTCAGTATCTGTCAAATTGGTGATCATTCCACGAAAAGAGTTTTGCTGTGATGACTTTGTGCAGACAGCATGGAGCAGACCTGTGGTTGAAACAACCTGCAAAAGACTGCCCTTTAATTTTTTTTGCTTATTTTTTGAGGTTGACCCAAGTTGCTTCTTTATTATGAAAGCCTCTAAGAGTTCTCTGTATTTGTTTTACACTTACAAAAAAAAAAAAAAAGTATATTGCTTGTGTCTTGCAGATACCATAAATAGGAATTTAATTCTTTTTTTCCTGGAAGTGTGGTTGTGTTTGCCAGAGATACTCGGTACTCTGGAATCTTACCTGGAGAAACAAGGGAGTTTTTAAGGAAAGTTATTTATGTCTGATATGTTGACATTAAACAGTGTTAAGTATTGACAAAAACAACCCCAAAAGCAGAAAACACTAAATGTTTGGTTGCTAAATTCCTTTACTGTTTAAGTTCTTCTTGACTTGATGTCACCACTTCAGTGCCTGTCAGGGAATTCTGCTTGTGACAGGAAGGGGAAGGAGCTCTTTGCTAATACCCATTCTGAGGGGTCATCCCAGTGTAGCCTCAGCCTGGGACTGTGGGGGGAGAAAACCTGGGCAGAAATAAATTTTTTTTTTCTATTTGTCAAAGATTCTGTACAGAACATTGCAGGTACCTTTTAAATGTGTAGAAGAAAAGCTGTTTCTAATGGGGACTTCATCTACAGCTGTATGGAACAGTGCTCTGATCCAACAGTTCTGGGCAGCTGAAAGTGCTTCTCTTGGCTTTCACCTTTGTAGCTGTGTGAAAGTGAAATAAAGCCCAAGTCCTTGTGCTGATATCAGTCTGTAAAGCTGCAGCATTTGTGTAGCTCTTAAGCATAGTGCTGATTATATATATGGAATGTAATTTAATACAATCTGAACTTTAAACATTTCTCTTTGTATGCACAGATTTTCTTCGGTGGGTGATTTTCTTCATCTAAATATAAAGCTTGATATATAAATATATATATAAAAGATATAAAGCTTGATAACATTTTTGGTATTTCTCTGCTGTATTCTCATCGACATACCAGAGCAGCTGGCAATGAAATGAACTCACTGTTTTGGAAAAGCTCTTTGCTTTTTCATCCTGCTCTGTCTTACTGTGCTTTTCAGACCTATCCTTGGCTACTTGTTTAAATTTTTGTGTTCCAACCAGCCAACCTGTCCCTTATTTTGCATGGATTGGGTTTGTTGATTTGAAATGGAGCCTTCAAAGGAGCAGTGGGGCAGGCTCAGGTGAGGTTGTTGTTCTTTCTTCCCCCCACTATTTCTAGGGCCTGGAAGTGCCCCAGGCTTGAATTTGGCTGTGCAAGTAGTGAGGAGAGTGGTTTTAAAGTCCTGATTTTATCCTGCCTGATGTGCTTTAAAAGAGTGAGAAAAGGTAATAGAGTAAGAAAGGATGAGTGACTCCAGATCACGTCTTGGTAGGAATTAATTTCCTACAATTGCTGAATTAATGTGATCAGTAACCAGGGTCTGTAATGGACAGGAAACATCCAGAGGGATTAGAGCAGTACTGAGCAGGGTTCTCATCCAAGGAACTCTTTGTGTAGGAGAACTTCATTAAAACCTCTTTGTTAATTGTTAGGGATTAATGGTTCGGGATTCCTCTGTAAAAATTAATATTGGCCTTACCCCCAGAGATGGCTCTCTCTGACCCTCTGCTTAGGGATTCTCATGATTATTTAAGATTTCAGGCATTTAGTGGGGTGTGTCCTCATTCACACTGTGACTTTTGACTGTGTCTGTTTAAGAGAATTCTTGCAGTGGGCAGTGTCAGCAGTGTCCGTGAACACGTGAAGGTGCACGGTGACCTGAGGGCTCCCTTGGAGGGCTGAGCTGTGAAATATTGCATCCTGGCTGCCTTGGCTTTCTCCTCCTGGAATCTCCAGGCTTCTTTACACAGTGGAGCTGCTTGTAGAAAAAAACCCTCTTTTGCTTCCAGAAGGATTAAATGGTAAACAGACCAGAGGGTGATCCAGCCCCTTTCTCCCCTGAGCTTTTCCAGGGGAAATTTTCTGGGAATGACTTTAGCAGAGCCTCTTGAAGAGTCATGAAATACACAGCGATGAGATCACAAGGGCTCTCTTTAATAGGATTTCTTTTTTGGGGTCCCAGGAGTAATGTCATGCCAATAATTCACCACTGCAGCTCCCTTTCTGTTTCCTACCAGCAGTAAAGAACCCTAAACAGCTTCCTTTGGAAAAAAGCATCCTGAGTTCAAGGGCCTGTTCCAAAATGCACAGCAGTCAGTAAACACTGATGGCAGTAATCTTTGTACAAATCTGGTGCCAAACCTCTTTGACACCAGCAGGTCTCAGAATTGTGTCTGGTTCAGGTTTCAGTGTGTTTCACCCTTGTCCCGTAGAAAACAGAAACAAAGCAAAAAAACCTCAAACCCAGAGAGCTGCAAGGAAAATGATATTTTGAAGGATGGACTTGGGCCAGATCAGGAAATGTTGAGTTATCCCATCAAATTCAGTAAAGAAAACATATTTAGAGATACAGCATTGGCTTTGCATGGAGAATTCATGTAGTAAATGGTGAAATAGAACCACATTCAAAATAAAAAACATTTCCTGAACTCACTTAACTTCTCTTTCTGGGGGAGAAATAAAATCTAGGGGAGAGGTAAGCCTTGGAGCCAGATCTTGCAGGTCATTTGAAGGGAATGTGAATAAGGCAAGTGTTTTCCAGATTCCAGACCTGAGGAAGGACCTGTCCTGAGGGGTTTCTGGTTGGAAAATTGAGCTGGACTCTGCAGCAGTCTCTCGCAAGTCCTCCTATAACTGAGATGTTTCTCCGAGCTCCCAGGGCTCTGTATCACACCCAAATGTGACCATTCTCAGGGGACCCTGTGGCCTCTCTGTGTGGGTTGGACTCACTGACTCAAATAGACCTTTCAGCCATGAGGGGTTCTCATGAATTTGAGGCAAACAACCGGGAAAAGTGAGGTAAAGTGCTGTTAGACACAGCTTTTGGACACTTCTCCCTTCTCAGTCTGAATCAGGAAGTGCAAAACTCAGAGAAAGGGGTTTTTGCTGCATTTGAGCATCACAGGATGATCTCATTTGAATGCCTTGTTCTCCCAGCACTGGTATTTGGGAGGGCAGGTCAGAACAGTGGGAATTAAATCTCTGTGGTGATTTTTGGATGCCTGAGCTGTTATGCTGAGGACAACTGGTGAATGGGCTGGCACTTGTGTTTCCCTGCCCACAGTGCCTGTCCTTCAGCAACCCCCTAAAGCCTCCTCTTGCCTGTCATCTCTTCAGACAGATCATAGACATCTCCCCCAGCCCATCCTTCTCTTAAGGGGGATGTTAAGCAGGAACACAGGATTAAAGAAAGTGAAGTTTGCTTGCAGCTGCTCTGTGCTGTCTGTTCCACTCAGCATCAGTGGGATTAAATGCCTTCTTTTGGGTGTCAGGTTCTGTCTGTGCCTAGCACCGAGTTGCCAGTACAGCCCAGTGCCCTGATCACTCTCCCTTCCCAGATTGGTTCCACCTTTGTATCCATTTCCTACCCCACTGACTGGTGTCAGCAGCCTATTTGAAGTTGAATGAATTAGCACCGAAGAAATAACTGATAAAAAATACACATTAGCACCAAGGAAACTACAAAGAAGGAATTGGCTTCCTGACGTGAGCGTTCAGTACCATCTGGGAGCTCTCAGTGTCCAGGGACAGGCTACATTTTGCCACAAATATTTGAGCTTCATTAAAATTTTTCCCAAATGAAAGAACCAGTTCTGGCACACAAATGTTAGAGTGGCGAGGCACTCAAAAGAAAGGTTTTCCATCAGTCAATTGTCTTTCAGTCAGAATGGTCATTGCAAACTGATCTTTTTTTCCTGTGTAAATATGAAATTTTCTCCAGGTACATGGATGTTGACAGGACAGAGGAAATGTGTGTCCCAAGCTAATCTTTGGAGAGAAACATGCAAATAAAGCAGTGATAATAATGAGAATGGGCAGCTTGTGTCCATGAGTTTTTTGGGAACCAACACAACCCTGGCTGCTATGATGGACTAAAGCCAGAGAAAATTCTCTTATTTTGGGTCATTTGTGAAACATCCTGAGTGTTGTTTTCAAAGCAAGGGAACTTTCTAGGAAATATTTCCTAAGTGTTTTCATCTGTAATCTGATGTTGAGCTGCAGCAGAGCCTGTCTCTGGGATTTGGTGTTGGTCCTCTGCACCTTCATCTGAGTTAAAGTTCATTTCTAACCCCTAATTTTAGTGAAATGATCTCATGAGGGACCTCAATCTGCTCAACAGAGCTCCAAGGGGTCTCACACACCCAGCTATGTGACACCTCTGTAGGAGAATTCCTTTACCTTTACCAGGGGGAAAAAACTGACTCTGGGATTCCTGATGGTTGTTTGCATTCATTTCAGATCTGTAATTCTCAGTTTTAAGGATTCCCAGGAGCATCCCTCCTTGCCAGAGCACCAAGCAGTGCTGTTTGTTCCGAATACCTTGGAACCTATGGCAGATAAAAGTGATTGATTTTTTTTTTTTTGAGAAGATGTATTTGATATACTTGAAATATTTCCTTAAAAACAAAGTATTCCTCTTCCCAGCACACGAGCTGTGTGTCAAGGTGTCTCATAACATGGATTCTCTCCCATGAATCGAGCCCTATGCTTTTTGCTGCTGCTGCATTAAAACCCCTCAACCTTGTCTTACTGATATCTTTATCAAATTCTTGTGGAAACATGGGTTTTGTTGTCTTTTTTTTTTTTTTTTTAACACACACACACACACACAGACACAACCCAGCAGTGAAAGCTCTAAGTTAACGCCTCATGTTCTTCTCAGATTTCCAAAGCACTGAGGCCTTGAGAATATGTTTCCAATATCCTCTCATCTCTCTCTGTTAGTGTTTTACTCAGCTCCATGCTGGGGAGGTCCTGACCCCGGCAATCTCCAGGGAAGGGGGTGGGAAGGGGGGTCAGGCCATGGTGGAAAGCTGCAGGCCACAGCCTGTGAAATCAGCCCCATTTCCTCGACTCCTTTAATACATTTAACCTGGAAGAGGCCGTCGCCGGCCAAAGATTAGATTACCAATGTTGGCATGTTTGGCCTAACAAATGGCAAATGGATGACGTGCCAGGCAACAGCTAATCAGTGCTGACACAGATCCATGGGCAGGCCTTTTCCAGGAGGGGATAGTTCATGGCTGCAGCCAACTTTTGTCCTGACGACTGAAAGGAGAGTTGAGAAGGCCACCAGAGTACCTGTCTCTTTGAATCTCGGGGCTCCCAAACTGTGTGTCATTTTTAAAGGTCTCACTGGCCCTCTCAGAGGACGAGCTAAATGTCCCGTGCTCCTCCAGGCGATAGGACACGAGAGCTTGAACCTTTCTCGTAGCAAACCTGCTCTGTGTCTCTCTGTGTGTGCACCTATATCCTGACTGTCACTAATTCCTGGGCAGAAAGGAAAAGGAATTGTTTCTGCAGTGTTGGTTTGAAAGGATAGTGGGGTCACCAGCCTTGCTCAGAGCAATGGTTTTTAAAATATTTTTTGAAATGCCTTTCCAGGGCTCTGGCTTTTTAAGTGTTTCTGGCTCCTTTTCTGTGACATGGCTCTCACAGAGGGGTGCAGTGGGAGGTGATGGCTGAGGTGCTGCTGGTCTCTCTGGCCCAGCAAGGCTGCTTTGCAGTGCTTGAGTTTAGCTTCAAATTCTCTGTTCTTTGGTTCCTCCAAATGTCCAAAAGCCTGTGTTACATCTGTATTTTGCATTCTGTTGTGTATTTTCACCTCTGCTCTGAACTCACTTAGATGTGTGTACCTGTCACTGGTGGGCCAGTGAGGAAGAACCTTCTCTGAGCGTAACCAACTAAATAAACCCGAGTTTTGGAAGAAAGAGCTGTCTAATTGCTAAAACTATCAGTCAGATAGATCCCAGTTCAGTTCCGAGCTACTATCCTCTATAACCTCAGTTGCATTAATTGTCTTTTAGCTTTGCAGTTCTTCAACTCGGAAATTACACTGAGTGTTTTACTGGGTGAGTTTTGGAGGGGGTGAGGAGGAGGAGCAGAATTGCTCCGAGACACTGAAACAGTCTAAACAAGGCTGGGGAATGGAGCCTGCAGTGAGGTCCTGTTTGAGAGCTCTGACTCGTGTTTGGGATAAGCTCAGTCTATGTGGAACTCTCTGTGTAAATCGAAGAGCCTTTGGATGAGGTGCCTGTCCAGAGAAGGTCCATGTGCTGTGCTCTGACCAAGGAGGGGTGAGTGGGTAGGACATGGAAGCAGGAGGTGATGGAGGGGGAGCGGAGGAGCACTTTAGCACAGTGGAACATGTCACAGGCTGAAGCTTCGCATGCAGTGAGCAGCAAACAGAGCTGGATGTCAACTAAGAGATTACTGGAGATTCTACTAAGAGAACATATGTTTTGTTTGCCTCATTGCACTGATGGCATTAGATCCAAAGTCTTCCTTTCTGCTTTCCTGTGAGCATTTCGAGCTCATTTGCTTGATGGCAGGATATCACTCTGGTACCTTTCTTAGAAGGCATCTGCACAGTTGTGTTTGATGCTGTTGACAGCCTGATTGGCTGCCAGTCAACTTTATCTTCAGTGCCTGATTCCACTTGTAAGGATTTCTGTTGCAGATCAGATGTGCACCTAGATGCTTCAGTCCTTCACAAACCTTGGCAGGCCAGGATATATCACAGATAATGTTTCCTTGGTCCAGAGCTCATCATACTTAATTTCAGACATAACTTTGGTCAAATGAAAGAGAACTGTCTGTGATTATAAAAAGCCATGGGAGTTAACCAGGCTGTTCTGCAGGGAGGATTCCTTCTGTCCTGAAATGGAAGATCATGACTGAAATCAAGGAGTAGCCCTTTGGAAGCTGTTCTGTCTTTTGCAGATAAAGGAAACCTAGGTGACTAATTTAGATCTGGGATGCTGTTATTCTGGGAAATGAATCCCAACTTTTGAGAGGAAATCTGTGCCAGAAGTTGTAGACTGAGTACGTCTGAGAATAATGCGAAACCTCCAGGTGCCTTCAAACCACTGCCAGTAAAGTCCTGAGACATCTACCATGTGCTGTAGCAAAAATAGTTGCTGCTGTTTAAAATTGCTTTTCTTCACATGTACTCCCAGATTTTGGATGTTGGATCATTGTTGGAGGAAGGCATTTTGCCTTGGCACCTTTGCTATTCCTGGCTATTGGGATGGTCACTGCTCTATTATGTTTGGACTAACAAGATGTCTTATCCCATTCTGTTGCCAGCAGGGCCATCAAGTACTAAAAGTGTGAGATTTATCTTTCTAAACACAGTTACTGAGGAAAGAGCACTGAACATGGCTGCACATGGATGAAGCTCATGCATTTGTGAGGCCTGATCCTTTTTAAATAATTTATTTACATTCTGGGTTTGGAATGTTGTTTTTATACCCATATTTCATTTGGAGAATATTTTGTTCTTTTGTTTAGCTTTAGTAACTGGAGGAATTAATGGACCTCTGCCTTGTGGACATATGAGGGAATAGATTTCTGTAAAGGGTGAGTCTTTCTTGCCAAGGTGGTGAGGCTCTGGCACAGGTTGTCCAGAGAAGCTGTGGCTGCCCCATCCCTGGCAGTGTCCAAGGCCAGGCTGGATGGGGCTTGGAGCAACCTGGGATAGTGGATGGTGTCCCTGTCCATGGCAAGGGGGTGGAACAGGATGGGCTTTGAGGTCCCTTCCTGTCCAAACCATTCTGGGATTCTTTGATAAGGTGGGCTTGCTTTTGTTTTTGGAGTGATGGTGAACTTGCATTTGAAATGCTCACAGTCCAAGTAAAAACAAGGGAGGGAAGCAAGATGGAAAGTTGGGGGGGGTTTTCCCAGGATATATGTTTGCTGCTTTTGTTTTCTTCAGAAATGAAGAGAAAAATAAAGGCGAGGAGGCAAAGGGGGGCAAATCTGTGCCTAAGGAGGCTGGAGCTGGGCAAGAAAGAGACTGCACTGCTGTGCAGCTCAGGGAAGTCTCATCAGCCTCTGTCTCATGCTGAAAGCTGCTCCTTGGTCATGCGTGCAAAGGGGATGAGATGGAGGCAGAGGAGGACCTGGGGGAAGGAAGAGAAGAGAGGGAAGATGTCGAAGGGGGTGGGGGAAGATGTGGAAAAAACAAAACAGTTCCAGGGCAGAGGAAGGGAGGATGGTTCCGTTTAATTAGGAGGGAACATGAGCGAAAGCTCCAAGAGCACATGCACATACACGCATGCACACGCCCTCTGCTCCACACCCTCACCCCCCAGAGAAAAAAAATTCATCACACCGATTTTTTCATGGTCTGGCAGTCAAGTGATAAAATTATCAGATGAGGGTCCCATTCTCCTTTCCTGCAGTCACTTTCGCCAAGTGCACCACGTCTGAAATAATGAAGCAGATTTGATTAAATTTTCGCTGGCTGAAGCAGCCACGCTAATTTGGAGATGGGCTTATTAGTTTAATGACCGATCCGAATAATCAGAATTCATTAGCATTAGTGCCACTATTGTCAGCTCAACATTAGCCCTGGGCTCCAGTACACAAAGATGCATGGTTATATATTTATATAGAGGGAGGCTGTGTTTATAAAGGGTGAAATGGAGAGGGGGGGGGAAGCTAAAGAAAAACTCTATATGTGCATTTACATTTTATACTCTTCTTCTTATCCCTTCCTGCATATCCTTGTCCATTAGCAATCCACTGAACGAGGAATGAAAACAAAACAAGGCTTTGTGAGAGGGTCAGTGCTGCTCTGCCCTGGGCCTTGCAGCCCCAGTGCTCGGGGCAGGTGAACTTCAGGGCCCAATTTGCAGATCAAAGCAGTTGGGGTTGTTTTCCCATAAGATCCTGTTGATTTCGATGACCATTACTTGGATCTGGAGATGCTCGGGAAGTCCTTAGGGTTTGGAGCTGGGAGAAGCCACAAGGGAAGCCCAGAGACTTTAAGGTATTTACTCTGCTTCTCTCTAACGAAATGAGTGAGCTGTCACTTGGTGAAAGACTCTCAGAAAGACTTTGAGCCTCATTTTCTGTCACCGTGAAGGTATGATCTGGTAGTTCCTCTACCAAAATCAGTGAAGCTTGCAGAGGGTTGGCTTAAATGAAGAGAAAAGAAATGCAGTTCCCAGAGCTGTGATGGTGGTAGCAACTTAGCTGTCAGCTCCAACTACTGCTCAGTTAAGTGCAATAAAACAAGATTAATTTAACATTAAGGCTGCACAAAATGTCAAAAAATACAAATTATGAACCCTGATGTTTACTCAGGCTGACTGTGTGTCATGTCTGTCTTCTGATAAACATCTTTTCATGGAGGGAATACTATATTAAGTCCTGTACTTAGCAGAAAATGCAGGAATGTGCAAGACCACTTATGCCGTAGGAAAGAATGAATGTTGTAATTATTAGTAGTGTTCGCATTTCCTTCCATTGGGATCTTTTAAAACAGTGAAATTTTTATTACTATATCTGTTGCTTCTTTGGGTGGTTGGGATTTTATTACCTAACATTCACATTTATAAAATGTATGTTATAATGTTTAGGTTAATATGTGTCACCTCAGAACTAAAGCATGCAGAAAGCTTTCACTTTTCAGAGGATTTCTCCAGGTATTGGTCTAAAATGTATAAGGCAAATAGTTTAATGAGTGTTGGTTTTATTCCTCACAGAAGCATGGCCCAGTGTCTGTTTCTGTGCATGACCTGCCGTGGCTGTGCAGTGTGTTGGGGTGTGGGGGGAGAGCCCTGTGTGATCCAAACCTGAGAGACCTTGTACCTACATCCATTTACTCCTCTTGCAGCACAGGTGTTCCTGAGACAGCATCTAACACTTCTTGCTCATTTGCTTTCCCTCATTTCTCTGCTGCTTTGAACAGAGGGGCTTTTCTTTTCACCTGGAGGGGCATTCCATCACCATTATATTGACAAAGTAAGATGTATTAAAATAATATCCGAGGGACTGGGAATAAATCACTAATATTTGGGGAAGCAGTGTAACACCCATCTGTCCGTGACCTCTGTTTATATATTGATGTATTGGGGAGAGCACAAAGCACTGGAGTCAGGTGAGTAATAGCGAAGCCAAAAGCATTTACACACCTAAGGATGATTGAGTACAGAGACTTCCTCACCTGCTGCATTTGAACCCGTCTGAAAGCTGTGCCGCGGGCAGATACACTGATTTTAACTTTGCACCTTCAGCTTAGATCCCTGCAACAGGGTCCTCAGCCCTCTGACCTTCTCCGCAGTGGGTGGAATCTGGGGGGAGCAGTGGAAAGGTCCACTCCTGCATCACAGAATTCCTGGCTGTTAAATAGGTGTTTAAGGACTCTTCCCCTGCAAGTCTCGTGTCTCAGAGAAGTACATCCTGTGGAGAAATGCGCTATAAATGTGCAGTGCAGTTGCTTTCACGTAACCATTGGCATCACTGGATTTAATCACGTATGGGAAAGTGAAAAAATTCCAGTTGCCTTTATTAATTTCTGCTCCTCAGAAGTTTCACCTCTTGGGATGCTTCCTTTCACCGTGCTCAGCACCACTGACAGTCTCACTGTGTCATCTCCCTGGGTCTTCACAGCTGCTGTCAGGCCGGGCTGGCAAACAAATAGAATGTTAATTTCTCCAGGCACATGAGTCTTGGACTGGGCTTAAAACCCCAGCAATGCAGTGTTGGTGGGCATCTAAAACTGAGGCCATGAAGTGACTTGCTGTTTTCAGGAGTATCAGGTAAAGAAGGATTCAGTACTGGTGCTGGGGGTCACTTTTTACTTGTTTCCATTGGATGTAGTTCAGTGAGTCTTGGATTGATTTATGAATCCCATCACTGCATCACTGACTGATTCTTGTCACTCATTAAGTTGTCTCTTTGGCGTCTCTTCGTGACTGCCAGACGTGGGAGTGGGATCTTTTAGAAGTCCTGATTCCTGTTTATCCATCAGAATAAGTGAGCAGACTGTTAAGTGTCCAACCCTCTTCTGCAAATCTGCCTTTTAAGGGATTCAGTAGATGTTTAGTTATTGGAAGTCTGGTACTGATTTGATGGGTTTGAGTCCTTTAAGAGCCTGACTCTTAGCTTATTCAATAGTCTGACTCCATGTTTCAGTTTTGGATGGAGTTCAGGGTGACAGATGTTAACCTTGAATTGCTTTTTGGTGTCTTGGTTCATGCAGCGTTGGGTGTTGGAGATATTGATCCTGGCTTTTGCTTTGTTATTAACTTGTGGTGCAGATGAGGATTTCTTTCTCTCTATGATCCATTGTCCTGCAGAGCTGGGGAGTCTGCCTGAGTCCAGCTTTTACACAGGGCTTGATACTGTCCTAGGAAACAGTAAGTGACAGTTCACTCCAAGCAGATGTGCATTGCATGTAAATTCACCATAATGAAGGTCTAAAAGCTGTACACAAAAAGCCTGCCTTCCTTCCATTAACTTTAGTTGGTATTCCTGAGCACTAATGTTCGAACAAGGATTTGAATCCTCAGTTACTGAATGGATCTTGCTGGGTCAGCACTGGCTCCACTGGTACTATATGGAAGGCACAATTAGGATGAGACTGGTATTGCCAAAAGGTCCAAATGGACTTTAAGTGTCCACTGGAGCTTGGATAGTTAATGAGAATGTCCTTGGCTAGTGTACCCATGGGGATTTTGAAGGGGCATAACATTTTTGTAGGGAATGAAATGGAGGGGGAGGCTTGAGACATCTGTGCTTGATGAGGATGGAGACAGTCTAGTGAGAATCCCAGAATCAATTAGGTTGGAAAAGACCTCTGAGATTCGAGTCCAACCTATGACCCAACACCACCATGTCAAGCAGACCAAAGTGCTGAGGGCCACATCCAGTCTCTCCTTAAACACCTCCAGGTATGGTGACTCCACCACCTCCATAATAGAGTGAGCCAGGAAATATTTTGTATGAATGCCCTTGTTAAGGGGCCAGGACACTGCAGGAAAATGAGTCTCCCATAACAGGAAATCTCCTAAAATATCTTATATGAGAAACCAACTCTCCCAGCAGTGTGAAGGGATGACTGGAGTGTGCACAATTACAGGGATGAGAAAGCACTTCTGTTCCAGCAGAGGTAAAGCAAGGCTGAAGCTCAGTGCAGGATGTCTGTGTGTCAGTTCTGTTGACTTCACAGCCACAGGGAATGAGTCGACTGGAGCTGACCAGTAAAGTCTTTCCCCAAGCCATGCCAGCTCTAGTCTGGGCAAATCAGGAACGTGTCAGCATGATGGTATGAGGATGAGTAAGTCTGCAACACCTAAAAGCTGGCACGAGAGAAGTACAGTGTGATTTCCTCCCCAGCTGGCATGGATCTGGGGCCAGCAGCTCGAAATGAGCCAAGTGTGGAATGGAGAGAAATTGTGAGTTTGAGCCTGCTTGTTCCAGTGCAGGGCTTGCACACAGGATCCTGCCAGAAGTGGATGGTTCCTGTGCTTCCGTAGGAAGGACTTGGAATCCATAAAACACCTACAAATAAGCACCTGGTTTATTGTCTGACACACCACACTGTGTGACAGTGTGTCTGCACATGGGTAGAAAGGTTTTCTGGAGAAGTTTAAAAGCTCTTCTTGGTGAGACCAGGGAGCAGCAGGTGTGAGTGTTACCCTGGAATTGCTGCTTACAGCAGCCTCTTTTGGTGGCCAAAATAGCACCAGGACATGGCATCAGCCCAGTATTTTCTCCTCTGAGCAGTTTCTTGAAGAGCAGTTTCTTGTGACTTGCATTGGAAAACTGGCCTGGGAGGAGCAGCTGGGGAGGGTGGGCTTGGAAGGAGCTTTGCCAAACTAAATTTCTAGGTTGTGTGCACTTCTCCTTGTTTTGAAATCTTTGTTTTGTTCAGTAATCCCCCCATTTTCATGCTCTTCATATTTTCCTGTGAAGGAAGAATTTATTTCCAAGGACCTGCAGGTTGTGCACCAGTAATTAAATAATAATTTCTGGCTTAGCTCTCTGTACACTTCTGATTTAGCTTGTGTGGGATTTAGTGTTTTTGTTTAATAGGAAAAAATAGTCTGCTACATAAAAATAACAAATTTATACCACATATTGCTTCACAGAACACTTGAGAATGACACCATCTGAACAGACTGATCAGCTGCCATGAAAATTAAAATGCACATTTAGGTGGAATGTTATTTACACTATAGACAGCTGAATTCAAAATACATCAGTGAAGGTTCTTTTCCAGGTTTTTGAAATTGGAAACCAGTGTGTTACGTTGCGTCATTCCCTGGGAGCGTGAGGCAGACATTCAGGTTGGAAACTACTTGGATTGTGCCCTGTGCCGTGGGACTCCTGCCCATGGAGAACATTCCTCGGGGTGTGTCTGTGCCCTGACTTCACCTGCAGCCCCTCGGAGCCCAAGTGTTCATCGTGCCAGGGCCCACACAGCACCTTGCTCAGCCCTGCACACCTGAAGGCACTCAGGACTCATAAAACAAGCTGCTTGTTGGGTTGCTAGGGAGTGGCAGCAGGAAAGCTCCCTTTGGAGTGGAATTATGGGATATAAACCACGCACCTACGCAAACCTCCGCGTTTAATTTCCCTGATTTATTGGTTTGAGCTTCTTGCACCTTCAGGGATGGAGTATTATCTGCTGTTCCTGTAAAAGGGGAGTGTTGCTCCCTTCTTCGTTGGTAGCCAGAGGGAAACCCGTGGCTATGGAGGGTGGCAGAGCAGAGCTTTGGGAAACAGATTGAACTGCAGTGGGATTGCTGCTCCTTTCAAACTGCTAAAAGATGCCATGGGATACAGTGGGGATTTAAAGCTGCTATAGTCCCTGATTGCCCCACAACAGAGAGAAATTTCCAAGAGGAGTTTTAATCCAGTGGTTGACACTTCCAGGCTCCCAGGTCTGCTGGAATACTCGGAGGGAGAATTATTCACACTGTGGCTTCCTGAGGTTGGATGTTCTGCCCCGTTCAGAGGATTTGCCCTGCCCTGGTTTGCTCCATCCAGGATAAGTTCCAGCAGGAAGGAGTGTCCAGCAGCTGAGACAGCTTCTGCTTCACTTTCACTTGGGCAAGAAGGGAGAAAGGAAATTCACTGGGAACTTGGAATACAATCCTGCAGTCTCATGGCAGATGCTGACTCCTGGTCAGCTGCAGTGGGTCAGTACAAATCATTCTCTGTGGGCGCCCACTGACAGCCCCAGTGTGTTTCTGACAGGCTGTTACAGCAAATGTGAAACTGGGAGGGAATTGGTTGTTGTCTGGTTGTCAGGAGCTCTCAGTGGTGCAAAATAGAGCTTTGATATTTTTCCATGGCTGTCTCAATTTCCACTTAAAAGGAAAAAAAATAGGCTTTTCAATAAAAAGGTTCCTGACAGGCAATTATTATTACACTGGCACAGATTTTTCCTTCTCAAAACTGGCTGATTTAAGTGAGCCAGGATTACAACACTTTTGGAATCTGTTGGTCAGAGGTATGGAGCTGGCTTTCTCCTGAGGTTTCTAGTTCTTGGCTTGGGAGCAGAGGTGGGCTGCCAAGAGGTAGAGGCGTAAAAATCTTTCCTTTTGAAGTTAATCAAATAATTTGAACATTTCTCACCTCTACCTTAAGACTGTTGGGATTAATCCAGTGGCATATGGTAACCTTGAAAGACCTCCAGCATCCATATCAGAGTTGTCTCTCTGGTTTTAATATGTGTGAAGTCTCCCCTGCAATCTTTCCTCGTTCCTGGTGACGTTACCAAATCACTGTTCAGCTCTGGAGGATTTCTCCAGAGATCCCCCAAAGCAGCAGCAGCTGTGGCCATCCGAAGAGAACTGAAGGATCAGGGTACTGTGTGTTCCCAGGGGGACAGGAGAGCCTGAGCAGGGAGCCTGCAGTGAAATCCTGGTGCTAACAGGTGAAATGGAAACTTTATTTAACGTTTATTTGCAGCCCTTTGTGCTTTTCAAACTTGCTGTTTACTTACAAAGTAACAGGGACAAAACCTTGAAATTGCTCTGAGAGCATTGTAGGGAGAAAACCATGGAATTTGGGAGCTCTTGGGCTGCAGGACATGCTCCTGTCCTTCTGAGGAGGCCCTGCTGGCAGCAGTTTGAGCCTAAGGGACGTGGTAGAGCTGCATGATTCAATGTCGACATGCAAACCTGGGAATTGGTAGATTTATGACCAAGTCGTTGTCACTGCTTTGCCACAAACTTTCTGTGTGATCTCATGCAAAAAGCTAAAAGTTCCTGTGATTAGGATTGTGTGTTTTGAAATGTATTTTTAAAAAGACCATTAAAAAACCAAGGCCACTGAGTTGGAGCAGGCCAGCCTGTTGGTACTTGCACAGTAACTTGAGCAGCAACTGGTTTGGCCGTAATTAAACTTGCCAGACTTTGAGTTCCTCACCTCAGGAAGAGGACTAATTGTTTTATGTCACCTGACAAAAAGCGTCGAGAGGAGGAAAGGTTGTGAAGTTGCCTTTAAATTCAGGTGAGGAGAATAAAATGATAGAGAAACTGGATATATCACATGGAATTATGGAGGTGAAGGGAGTGCCTTCATCCATCTGTGAGGATATCCTCCACCTTGCTGCAAAACAATGAAGGTAAGCCAAAGGTGGGGGGGAATAGGCCACGAGCAGCATCTGAATTACTGCTCTTATGCAGAATTGTTACATATGTGAGATTTTAATTGAAAATACCTTTGAGGCCATCCTGCTCCAACATGGGATTATTGGGATCAGAAGGCACGGAGATTTCAGAGACTTGCCTTTGCTTTGCCACCCAAATAAAGAATTTTTGCTGCTCCTGAGGCAGGAGGATTTACCCCGTGAGCTCCTGGAGCAGCATGATGGGAAAAGCCAAACAGCAAAGAAGTTAATGCAAACGAAAAACAGATGCAAATCTTCCTCTAAGAACTAAGCTGATACAGAACTATTTTTTTTTTTTTTAATTCCCCTGACTTGGAAAACTGTTCTAGTCATTGTGATTATTTCTTATGGGGTGTTCTTTGTGGCTGGATGGATCCAGAATAAGAATGTTCCAAAGCTCTTCAAGAAAGTTCCTTCTGCTGTCAGCCACGCCGTATTCCAGATTACGCAGCAGTTAAATTCAGATAAAAATCTGTACTTGCTTTGATTCAGCAAAGCAATTAACCATGTGCTTTAGATCCACTTGGGATTTGAGCATAACCTTAGAGTTAAGCATGTACTTAACATTTTGCTGAGCAGGGCCCTGAGTCTTTAACCCTTGCTGGGACCCCTTTCTAATGAGTGTTGGCACAGAACAGGCCTGTTTCTCAATAATGTTTGATTTTTTGCAACCTAGAAGTCTTTCTCTCAGCTTCAGTGGGCTTTGGATCAGGGCCCAAGAATGCAATCCAGAAATAATAATTTACCGTATTTACATTGCATGTAAATTATATATGAAGAAATGAAATGGCATAATGAATCAACCACAGGGGCTTTTCTTCCCCTCTGATACCAGAAGAGAAAACGCCTGTAGGCAGCTCACAACTTTTCTTACTAATACTCTTGAGCCCTTCTCTTATTAAGTCTTCTGTTTTCTCTGGCAAAGCCTCCCCTAATGTTACCCTCAGTACAACCTTCTTAGTCCATAAATGAGATTTTGATTCTGCTGTTATTAAAATGCACAGGGTTTACTGGTGGGAAAATCCCATTAAGCATTTCTGAAATACCCTTTAACTACTTGATTTTTAAGATGATAGGCAAAACTTAACACTCCTCACAATTACATGTACAATAGCTGGTGTACTCACCAGTTTGGAGATGTGAAGGGGAAAAAAGTAGATATTGAGCCTTGTGCTTTAATGGCTTTGCTGAGTGGAGGGTGTGGAGGGCCCTGATTTTAATCTAAGTTCCTGAAAGTTTGAACCTGTTCTGTGAAAATACACTGGGATGAGTCAGTCCAGGATCCCTTACAGGTGGAAGAGCGAATCAAGAGGTATCAGCTGGAGGTCTTGAAACAAAGATCTATTTTGTGTGGAAAAGGCTCCATCGCTGGAGATGATAGTCCAGGGGGTTCCCTGTTCCTCTACACTGCCACAGCTGTGGCACCAGTTTGTCACAAATGGGTGGTTTAGCTCACTCAGAGCAAAGGTATCAGCAAACCCAAGTTTAACAGTAAAGTGCAGCAGAGTTTGTTGGCTAGGTTCACTCTCCTACTTACTAGGTGGTGAAATCACACAGAGAAAAATCAGACTAAAATTTAAATCAATTAACCTAAAACTAAGATCAGCCAAAAATGATCTACATGGAAGCTGGGGATGCAAGGGTAAGGATAGAAGGGGGTAAAGGGAGACTCTTCCATTGAGTCACAAGGTTGATTTTAAGTGGCTGGGTACATCAGTGAAGGACTTTCTAGGCAGAGCTGGAGTTGCCACGTAGACACTTAGAGTTTCTATTCCAAAGACATTAAATAGAGAATTTTCAATAGTTTGTTTCATTACTGGGGTCTGTGCCTCCGTTTATTCATTCATGGTGGATGTTTTTCCCCCAGGAATCATCGAGTTCGAGAATCCTAGAAAGAATTGGGTTGGGAGGGACCTTACAGCTCATCTCATTCCACCCCCTGCTATGGGCAGGGACACCTTCCACCATCCCAGGGATCTCTAGGTCCCATCCAACTTGGCCTTGGACGCTGCCAGGAATGGGCCACAGCAGCCACAGCTTCTCTGGGGATCTTGGTGTTTTTCCTCCCTTGTTGTCTACCTCTGAGATGACTGATGGTGTTCCCTCCCACAGAATTCAAGAGGTCTCAAAATACTGTTAGGCTGAACTAATGCATCAGATGTAATCTCCAGGAGGAGGTTTGAACTGAACCTGTGATTCAAAATCAGTTCCTTGGGCCAGGTAAAACACGGCTGCAAAATGCACAGCTCTTCTTCTTCCTTGGCCAGTTGTTATTACTCCATTTGGTGAAACATTAGAGTAAGAGTATATTCATAAATAAATTTAAAAGGATTAATGCATGATGAATAGACTGTAAGCATATTACAGGCATGGTTATTATGTGATATAGGTGATCATAAGTCATGGTTAAATGCAACCTATTGACCAACTGGACTCTGTAAAAGTCTGTTACAAGACATTAGCCACTTGTTAACAGAGCTAGTAATCATTTATTGATCTTCCATGCAGTATTTATACATCCGCCACCCTAGAAAGTGTGGAATTCAATTCCAGGATCTGCTTTCAAGTCCCACTTACTCTAATGGGGGACACAAATCTCTCACTTTGGAATGTTGAACTGTCAGGAATTGTCAGGGCTGGTAAGAGGTGAGTGCTGTCCTCAGGTGCATGAGGGTCTGGTGCTGTTCTGCCAGAGTGGTGCGAGCCCTGGGCTGCCTGGCTTGGAGAAAGACGTAACTCAGCTTTTGTGAAAGATGTTTATGATATTTTTGCATTTGGTTTTGTTCAGATTAGAAATGAAATACCCACATTTGGAAAACCATCACTAACAGGTATTGAGACCATCACCAGGGACAACCCCAGTGATGGGCTTCCTAAGAGACACAGCCGGGAGTGTTCAGGTCCTCATGGCTGCAGAAGTCCCAGCCAAGGCTCTCAAAGAGAAATGAGAAATCAGGCAGACAAACCCAGACCCACTGAATCTTTGTTTAATAATTTCCAAAAGAAATGTTTAGCTTGAATTGTTCCTCAATCTTTCTTCCTCCCATCCAAACACAAGTGAGAAGGCAGAGGGATCCAACTGTCCCAACACAGTGAGATAAAGAGCAAATGAGGTCCTCAAAAGTCAGAGTTAAAATTTTAGAAATCTCTAGTGCCTGAAGACTGAGTAATGGTCTCTCTTTGAGAGATGGGCAACTGGTGTTAGGAGAGCGGCAAATTGTCAGAATGGGGTGGGCAGGGAGAAGGAACAAAAAGGTCAAAGGTGCAGGGAAATGCAAGAGAAAGGAGAGAAGCAGTGGGGAAAGGGACAGAAGGAATCACCCTTGTCAAAGTAAGGGAGTACAATAATTAATACCTTGGAAAGCCCACAGTGCAGTCCTGGAGTGTAGAGTGGCACTGGAAAGAGCCCTGCATTTCTCTCCTTCTAGTGTGTGGAAGAAGTGGTTTTATCATGAGAGTGAGAAAAAAATGATGGAATGGCACATTCATGAAGCAACAGAGTGAGGAAATGGAGGACACACAGCCCTGGAGGCTGAGAGAGGATGGCCCTTAATTCCCTGTCTCTCTGTGTTCCTCTGGCTCTGGGCCTCGAAGCACACACAGCCCATCTGATTTAATAAAGGCAGGAAGCAAACGGTGCCGGAGCCATGAGAGACTGCAGAGAGGGGTTGGAGAAGGGTCAAACTCATTTGTCATATGATGGGATGTAGAGTGTGGGGAGGGGGAGATGCTTGGAGGGTTAAGAGGAGTGGAAATAGTTACAGCACTGGAAAAATGGATGTTACCACAGCTGACCTGAGTGCTGTGCTGCAGTGTGACTTCTGGGGGTAAGGACAACATCCTGGCCTTTCATCCTCTCCCCTTTCTCACTTTGGGACGGGGTTTTATCGTTTCATTCTTTACAGCTTATTCAGTGTCCCTGAGAGCTGGCTATATTTAGTGTTTGTAGCACACAGGGACTCAAGTCAGGGGTCCCTGCAGGGCTGTTGCTGCTCCAAAACATCTGTCCTTCACAAACTGATGCTCCCTCCTCATTGCAGCAGGGGCTTCTCAAACTGTGTGTTCCTCATGCAGCAAGACTCCAAATGAACTTTCCACTCACGTGCAGAGGGACTTCAAAGGGTCTTTGTTGACCATGGCAAGTGATGAAGCGCAAACTCAAGATAACAAGGGAGAGAATGCTCATCCACAGCCCACACATTCACTCCTCTCACTTAGTGAGAGCCTAAGGAAAGGTTCTGGGATGGCCACTCTGTCATGGGGAGTTTTCCATGTAGAAAACTTGGGAGCGGAAGCAGCACAGGCAGCTGCCCTGGTGCCAGGCAGCTGGCAAACTCACAAAATTCCCAGTGAGGGGTACCTGGGCAATGCCTGGACTTCAGCAGGAATGGTCACAAATAGATGTTGCCCTGCCATTAATGAACCGCCTGAACATATATCCATTAAAAGCACATCAGTAGTTTTAAAAGTGCTTTCATTTCCAGGAGGAAGTTCAAGAGTCCTAGGTGTTGTGTTGCATCTCAGGACAAACTTTGCTCATGGCAACAAATCTGTTTATTTCTAATGTTGTCTTTTGATTGAAAACAAGTTGTTGCTTTGTTTAGTTTTGCTTTGTCTTTTCTAATATGAAACTAAAACCAGGCATTATAGGCATCAGGTCAGCAAACAATGAGAACAGATCTGAACTTTCCCTCAGAGATGTTTACTGAAGTTCAAGGGGATTTTCTCACTCCCTCTTTCTTGCTGTGGAAGGAAATCCTAAAATAGCACAGTCTGAACTTTTTTCTCAGCATGTTTCTGGTTCAGCAAGGAATTAAAATTATTGAGTCATAAAGGGTGGGAAATGCAATTTTTAAGAGAAGATATTTTCCAAATTTTTCTCCTTCCTAGTTTCTCTGAAGTTTTAAAGGTATTTGCAAATTTCAGAGTCTTATATACAGCTCTGGCAGCTGACTGAAGCAGGTACTGTTCCCTGAAGTCTCCATTTCTGTCCCCAGTTAAACAAGCAAATTTAATTTGGCAAAAACTCAGCCTGTACCAAACATTATAAACTCACCAGCCCTAAAGATAATTTTTCCTTCTTCAGTGCCTGCTCCATCCACATTATCTCTAATAACTGGGCTGATGAATGAGAAGGCTCAGGCTGATGTCTGATACAGGATTAGGAAAACTCTGCAGATTGACACCCACGGAATACCATGTCCTGGGTTTACTGAAGCGTCTGTAGTTTAATGTAGTGTCTCTTAGAAATATATGATATCTTCTCTCTCCTGGGGTTCCCTCATCATGGCTCTGCAGAGGATGGCAAAAGGCCTTTTGGGCTGCTCTCAGCACCCCAAGACCTCACAGCAAGCTCCAAGCACTGGCTGTACTAGGAGTAGGGTAGAGATGAGACTGAGAGAATATACTTCAGGCTGACTGATGGAGGAAGGCTGGGTTTTGATACTTACAAGTGCAAGTGATAAATGGTGAATTAATGCTTATTAGCTATGCTGAGTGGTTTAGAGCTGCAGCTGAAATGCTGGGAATGCAGATCCTATCAATTGATGGATTAGTCATAATCTCATAGAAGCACTGTAGGACTAGGCTGTTTGAAATGCAACATTTGGGGTGGATTTCATTGCTTGTTGGGCCCATTGTGTGTTCAGACACACCAAAAGTACCGAACACGGCCCAGGGAATGGGTTCTGGCTTTTTCCATGCCCCAAAGTCTGGCTCCTGCCTCAGGCAGGAAGGGTCTGTGTCGCTGTACAATTAGGATTATGACAGTGTAGAGCTTTGATTGGAGTGATGTTTTGTCATCGTGCTGCCGGTGATCTTTAGACCAAGCATTTATCCATAAGCCATTATACATGTAGTGTGGGTTTTCTCTGTCTTTTTGTAACCTACATTTACCCCAGTTTTTCTCTGTCAACAATGGCAAAGGCTTTTTAGTCTCTTTACCTTGTTTTAGTACGTAATTATTTCATTTACCCTTGGATAAGGCACCTGCAGCGCTCTGGGAGCAGATAGATCCCCCGAGCAGGAGTGATTTGTGCTGTACTATCCCCTCCTTTGTAATTAGGGTTTTCTCCCTGCCTCCTTCAACCCCCTGGCCTAACGTGTCCTCTCTGCCGCCTTCCCCAAGTCAGACAAACGTGTTCCTTGGAAGGTCAGTGTAACCTGTAGGAAATTCCTGCTGTCTCTAAGCTGGCTCATTCATCACTAGTCATAACCATTCTGGAATGTGAACTCATAGTCTGTTATCTGGCTACTGCTAGTGATGATGCCTGGAGACGACAGCTTGGTTTTCAAAAGCTGGGTTGACCCTGAGGGGCGAGGAAAACTTGTTTTGACAGAGCAAACATGACACGGAAGCAGCACAAGTGCCAATATGTGCAGGAACAAGGTGTTATTTTCTCAAGGTGGATTTTTTTTTTTTTTCCCCAGCTGGGGAAAGCACAGCAGCGTACGGGAAACAAAATATTTAGAGTGTTTTTACCTTCCCCAAAAATACAATTAAAGCACAAAGGCTACCTGTTTGTATTTTGAATGAGAGAAAAAGAGAATGAAGCAGGTTTATCTGGGAAGGGAGCAAGGTGTGTCCTCCTCTCATTCACCTGTCCAACAGCCAGGTTGTGAGTCAGTGGTCCTGAGACCTCCCTGCTGTCCTGCCCTTGTTCTCTCCTCTCTTTCCCCACCTTCCCTTTGGGATGTGCTCTCTCTGAATAGGGACTCGCAGGGGTCTCTGGCCCGGTCTATAAGAACAACAATCTCAACTCTTGACCCTGGTGCAGTTATTGTTCCTACATGTTCTGCTTCCCTCAAAGACAGGACAGAACAGATGACTGTAGATATTTTAAAATGTCAGCCTGACATTGTGGCATTAGTATAATTTAAGCCAAGCACTGCCAGTTAATTCACTTTGCTTTCTACTGGCTGAATGTCTTGCATGCCTTGTTTGTGGGGCTCAAAGTCATGTGGTTCCATGACACCCCTGATCCTGCTAAGCCACCGTTTCCAAATTGGAACAGCCACATGCTTCTTCCATCACTTGTGTATGGCTGGTGTCTGGGAGCTGTGACTGTCCCTGGCTGTGTCACAGAGAAGGAAATGTCTCTCCTGCTTGGGCCATGGTGCGATGTGGCTCTTTGTGGGGAAGACAGCTTTCTCCCTGGAAATCAGGACTGCCACTGAACTGGGAAGGAAGAAGCAAAGTGATGATGCAAAGCACTCCATGGTTAAGAATAATGTTTGTGAGTGAAAACCAGGAGTGGGATTTTCTTCTTAGTAGCCTCTCCTTTTTTTAAATTGTTCCCAAATTCATCTGTGACCGAGTGGTTTTAAAGTCCCTGGTTCTGTGTGCTGCTAACACACCTGATGGACCTACACGGTATTTGAGAATGTAAGTCAAAAAGATGATCTTGAGTGTTTTTAGCAGCAGCTTAGGTCTTACAGAAATCTGTATTTGAAAGCAGAACCTGAAAATACTTAGCTAAGCAGACAAGATCTGGTGAGCCCCTTTCATAGTCCCTATAAAGTACTTCAGAAGTCTGAAGATATCTTTCACAACTTCAGTGTGAAGTGAAAAACACTTGCTGAAGACTTAACAGCACGCTGTGATTGTGATAAGTTAGGATGGTTTATGTTTGAATGCTGACAACTTGCTTCCTCTCCATGCTGGAAGCAGTGCTGACCTCAGAGCAGTGTCAAGGGGAGAAGCCGCATCTTCCCGTGGCTGGTGGGAGAGAAGCAGTGGGAAAGTCCAGCCGTGGGCAGTCCCATGCAGGCTGCTCCTCTGTGTAACTCCCACTGTCCTCCAAGGTTAATTCCACTGCACAGCTGCACTGCTTGGGGCGATAAGGATGCATTAAATAAAAAGGGATTTCCCTCCTTGGGAATCAAATTAGAGCAGTCCAGATCAGGCCAGTTCTTTTATCTCATTCTCACCCCAACAGGAAGTTTAGACACCAGTCCCCAAAGGTCCTTTTCTGGTCAGAAACATCTGCGAGGCACTGAACTGGAGCAGTGTGGGGATAGTGCTGATATCCTGGCTGTTGGGAAGATGGACACTGCTACTCAGTGTCTTGGGAGAAAAACAAGGAGGCTGAACTTGCACACACTGGGGATTGCTTGGAGCCATGGATTAATCCCAGGTGTGAATGGTGGGGTGGTTCCTGGGGAGCAGAGCTGCCAGCAGTAGCACTGTCACTGCAGCACTGTGTTCTCCAGAACGTGGGAGGCCCCCAGTCTTTGACCTCTATGCAAAGACCTCAAAATAGGGAAGGAAAAGAAAGAGTACAACTGAAATAAAACATATTTCTCATGTAAAGTTTACTGTCTGAGCATGGGTCAGATGTGGTGTGTTAAAGAGAGGTCTTGGTTCAGTGTTATTCCACAGAGAAAAAACAAAAGTAACTCTGTCAGAAGGTTGAAAATGCAATACCTGGCTGGCTTCCGGGTGGGATTCTCAGCACAAAGCTAGTAGAAAAATAGTAAGAGCTGATAAAAATGAATGGCTGTTGATCTGTAACTCGAGTGAGAGGAGTTGGTGGTCTCAGTCCAATCTTAATTAGATCAGAGCTCACAGCATGGAAAACCAGCAGTGACCTTGCGACTGCTGTGGCTGGAGCTGGAACAACTGATGGGGAATGAACACCCCTGACACAGAACTGCTCCTGAAGTTGGGAGGGGGACTCAGCTTCCAGCACGAGGCTGTTCCCATCACACAAGCAAAGCAGCTGTACAGCACATCAGCTCTTTGTGTGTTTGCTGGCATCAAGACTTGTAAGACTTTGTTCTTTTCCCAGTATCAGACCTCTAAACCCCTCCAGGGACTGGCTGCATACACCACAAAATCCTATAGAACTGTCTGGTAGCTGATGTAGCAGAACTTCCCTCCAGTAAGTGGCATAAAAAGTAGTACTGATGAGGTGCCTCTTAATTTTTTTTTTCTGTGTGCACTAAAACCACCTTTTAAAGTTGGTTCTGCCCAAGGTCAGTTGAATATGGCCAGTGCTATGGAAGCCTCTAATGCTTTTTGCAACAATAATGCCTTCATTGTCTATGCAGATAATTGCAATCAGTAGAAATCCAGATGTTTGTCTGAAGGGTGACGATGCTGGAGCATTATTTACCTTCCAGCTCACACCAGAGATGCAAACAACAGCAGCACAGTTATCCCCATTTTGGCATTAATCCCGTGAAAACAATGGACCAAATTCATCACTGATAAAACACCATTGTTTTACTGGAGTCTCACAAGAAGAGACTTTGCCTGGTAGAGAGATGGTGTTGCCCCTCTTCTTGGAGATTGGAAAAAGATTTTGTCTCCTTTGATACCAACACAAATAGTCCTCTAATCTCCACTGGCACACGAGAACAATTATCAGCTTTTCAAACCCAATACATACAAAACAAGACAATAATCGTAAGGTTGCCAAGTGACATCCTTAGATCATTTCCACAGGCTTTTGTTGTCTTCTGTGTCTGGCCAGAATTCCTTTGGGCTCATTGATGTTGCTCTTTGTGCATCCCGTCATTTATTCTGTTCGACAGCCAGCGTCAAATGCTGAGAAATCCAGCAAAGGAAGGCAGAGGTCAGACTTGTGACATCTTCTGAGCTCTGTGTGTTTGTGTAACCCAGCAGGGTTCATTTCCATCAGGGATGGAAGGAGCAGGATCGCTGCTGCTGGGAGTGAGGGTGGGAGCCTGGCTGGGAAGGGCTGTGTGGAGGCAGCTCCCTGCTCTGCCTGCAGCTCCCATTCCTTACTGCTCTCACTTTCTCCTGGGAGAACCCATCCTCTTTATGTATGGCTGTTAGAAGTTTATCTGTGAAATAAATGGGGGAAAAGGAGGAGGGAGAACCTGTAGCATTCCAAAGGGAGGTACTTCCCAGTGAGCCGCTCAATGTAAGCTCTTCAGTGGTTGCTGCCATGGAGGGAAAGGAGGAAAAGCAGTGAGAACACTTTGGGTGCATGCTGGAAAACTGATGGAACTGCTGTGCCTTCTCTGCATGTGAAAAGATTTTAGGAGCCTGTTTCTGCTCTTCTGCCCAGACTTGGCAGCTGATGGATACTCGTGGCAGAGTGACCTCAGTCTTTGTGTCCAGTTGAGAAAAAATTGTCCTTTTCTTCTCCTCACTGCCTGGTGAGTTTCCTCAGTCTCCATTCTGCCCACAGCACTGTCCCTTGGGAAAGTGCGGCTGGAGTGGATTTGTTGCTGGAGGCAGCATTGTGACAGTTCCCTTATCTTGTCATGGCGTTGTTGGAACTTTCTGGCCTTTTATGTGGCTTTTTTTAGGAAGAGACACTCTATAGGAGTTACTCATAAAGAGTTGATAAACTGAGCTAATAGTCCCCCTGATTTTCTAAGTAAAGGCCTGGTGTTAACTATGTAGTTATTACCTGCTTCTGATTTGGCAAAGAGTACTGAGGTGTCTCCTGATTTTCCTCTCCATATCCATGCATGTGCAGTGACACTTCCATTTAAACACACATGCTGGGAACAAAGATTAGACTTTCATTTATGGAACTGTTGGGAGCATGTTTGTCTATGCCTGGAGTGTGCTTTGAGAGCCAGGCGTGGAAGTTACCAGTTACATTCAACATACCAAAAATCCCACAATGAATAACTCTAAAATACTGATATTTGCTATTCCATCTCATGGCCCTAAACGGGAGAAGAATCTGGAGGTTTCCCCTAACGACAAGCGTTCAAGGTGACTGAAATACTGCTCCTCTGTTTATTTAGTTAGTGAGCGACTTACAGTTTGCTGTCTGCACTCCTGATCTAGTCAGAGCCCAGCACATGAGGTAATGGCTCTGTGTGAAGTCAGTTCAGAGTTTGTGCACTCTAGCAGAACCTCCCTTGCAGACAGTAAATCACCGTCCCCAGCAGGTTGAGGACAGCTTGGTGAGATAACAGTTCTCTGCGTTCCTGGGGACTCCAGGCCCTGCCTCGATGGAGCCCGCCTGCTGAGTAAACACTCAGGGAAACATTTTTCTTGTCCTACAGAGCCTGCAATCCCAATAGACCAGAAGCAAAGGGGGAGTCGGAAGGAAAACAGAAGCTGCAGTTGCTCAGCCAAGTGGAGTCACCAAGCCTGTGGTGGAGCTTGGACCCCTACGCAGTTAGGGGCCTTCAGTGAGGTGCGCTCGTGTACAGGCCCAGGGTGGCTTTCACTGAGTGTTCCTTCACTGCGGCAGACCTGGGAGACCCCAGGGCAGCTCTGCTGGAAGGCTGCACAAGTGATGGCTCTACAAAAGGTGGATCTGTCAGGGGAAAGACCAGATGAAACAGCTTTGCCCTGAGCAGTAGATGACCAGGGAAACAGGAAGTAGCTGTTCCACATTGGAGAACAACTCCAGACTGGTCATGGCATTAGCTGGGCTGTTCTCACAGCATTTCACCTGCTCTGGAGACCTATAGCTCCTTTGTGACCATTCTTGTTCATTCCAAAATAATTCTAAAAGCTAGAAAGGTGCTTTTTTGGTGTAGAACCATTTCTCTGAACACACACAGTGGTCAGAAGGCTGATTAAGACAGTGTGAGCATCTCAGCCAGTTACACAGCAGGAGCTGCTTTCCTGCAACTGGAATTAAGAATCCAGATGATGTGTCCAAGATTTATGGTTTCCACTGGGGTTTGTGCTGCTGACATTTGTTCTGCTTCACACAACGTATTCCATCCCGTAATGAACTCTGTCAGGAGAAGAGAAAATGAAGCCATTGTCTCTTGGCAAACTCTGCCTGTGCAGCCACCCTTCAGTGCCAGGCATGAATATGTGAATGTTCCAGAGTGTGAGATGTAGCTAGGGGCTGTTGAGGTTGGTTTTGGGGAATGGAGAAGGCCTTGGGAGAAAGGAATGAGATAAAGGAGCTGCAGGTTACTCACAAAAACAGGTTTTGGCCTGTAGCTGAAGGAAGATTGTGAACAGATGGTTCTTTCCCAGATTTCTTGACCCCAGGATTCTCTTCTGCAGCCCTGTTATTCAGAATGAGAGTGATTCCATGAGGTCAGAGATTGATTCCAGGTTTTCATCTGTCTTTGAATACTTAAGTGGGCACCAAAATGGCAGAGGACTGTGTTCACCCTCATGATCACACAGCATCAAGGTGGGCTTTCGTCTTGTTGTCCTGCTCCTCATGGTGGCCTAAGCACAATGTCACCCCTGTGATAGGACATGAGGAGATGGAGTGAAGCTACATCAAGGGAAGCTCAGATTGGGCAGCAGGGAAAAGTCCTTCACCAGGGGCTGATTAGGCACTGGATCAGGCTCCTGAGGGAAGTGGTCACAGCACTGAGCCTCAAGGACCATCTGGACCATGCTCTCAACCAGGTTTAGCTTTAGGTGGTCCTATGAGGAGCAAGGAGCTGGATTTGGTGATGCTTATGGGTCTCTTCCAACTTGAGATACTCTGCGATCCCTGAGTCACTGGGATTGTGTGGGAAATGGAGTGAGGGAGGGGAGAGATGCTTCCTGCTGCACAGTGCTCTCCAACAGAGGCATGGAATTTCACCTGCAGAGCGTGAGCACTTAGAAACACATTGTCCTGAGTAGAGCTGAGGGAACTTGGAGATTGGAAACATTAAAATACCACAGCGAAGGTTGCTCTTGCAGTATTTATGATCAGAGTGAAAGCAGAATGTACCAGATAGCTTCTGTTGGTGTCTCTTAGCTCTTCTCACGAGGTTTCCCATCCTTCATCCTCAAGAGCCTGAGAGAATTTGGATAGACTTCAACTACACACCCAAACTTTGTGTGATTATCTGTACTGAACATCTGACCCCTTTTGAGGTTTGGGCATCTTTGGGCAAATGGAATCTAGCAGAGATGAAATCAGGCTTTATTTTTCATGCCTGAACTTCAAAAGTGCCTGTTTTGGTTAATGAAGCTGTGGCATGCCCGTGGGGGCTGTGTGCCTCTGGGGTCTCTGAGCAGGGCCAAATCTGTTGCTGAGAGTGGTGCTCCTTGCCAATGTGCTGCCCACTGTTTTTCACAGCTCCATCACTAAATAACTTTGTTTTCTATTCAGATAGAGATGTTCTCCTTGCTTTTATTTCCTGGATATCTTTCGGGAGTGAATTTTAGCCCATGGTGGTGTTTGCTTCCTACTGATTCAGACCCTTTCTTCAGTCACTGGTCCATTTGTGTTTGTGTCCCGAGGTTTATTATCTCTCACAAGAAAAACAGTTCCTCAGCCGCCGTAAAATTCAAAAGGCCTCAATGAAGCTATGAGAAATCAGGATGATTTCTAGCTGAGGATTTAGATTCTCAGTGTGTTTTTTTAATTTCTCAGTTTAAATTAAGTGAAACAGTTAAAGGAGAGTGTTAAATGACCATTAGTGAGTAGTGAGAAATCACTGTTGGGAGTCTTTCTCATCCTTTGTCTGTTATACTAAAGGTCCTAAAAATTTTCTGAATGTGCTTATAAATCATCACAGTACTTGCAAAATGTCTTTGCTTCTTGAATTACACCAAAGCAAACTCGCTGAGATTGATGGGCCTTTGACCTGCAAGTTGCATAGGTGTTTATGTCACAGTGAAGTGGAGGTGAAATAGGACCTTCTTGATCTGAAAACATTTTTGTCTCCGTTTTGAACTGATTTTGTTGTAAGGAAATGACCGAACGAGGTACTGTCCGTTATCTGGGATTCAGTGAGCCCTCACTCCGCCTGTGTCTCCCTCTGCAGTCACACAAACAGCCCCAAAGCCTCTGTACTCCAGGAGAAGCTGAGCACATGTGGGGAAAAGAGCCCTGTGTGTGGGGCAGAGTTTTGAGCTTGCTTACACCCCTCTACCTCCGCTGAACCCCACGGAGCAGTTCTGGAGTGCAGAGGGCTGAGAGCAGCATCCTTCCTGCACTGCAGAAACACATCAGGGAGGGGACACGTGGCAGAGGAGAGGAGAGAAAATGGCCTAGACTGACAGACAGACAGACAGGGCTCCATAGACAGCCAGACAACAATTATAAATAGCACCCTTTTGAGCTCTGTTTGATGTGTTGCCCAAGGCCAGGTGGAAAATCTTTCCGTTGCTGCCTCTTCAACTAATCGCTTTCCCCTCATTTTTCAATAAAGATTCCAAGTTTGGTCACTTCTTTGGCACATTTGTTTCCCATTAGAATACTTTGTGCTATTTCACTGTGTTATGCTAGATAATTGCTCTAATAACAAACCAAGGGAAAGCTTTTGAAGATTTTAGGAAGTGATTTTTTCCCTTATGAAAATTCAGCGAACACTGACAGAGATCTGGGGAATAGCGAAAGAAAGGCAGAGGGAGAGAAAGGGGGAAAGGAGTGTATTGACTTTTATTGATGGTATTTCTGCACTTACATGTAAACCACATGCCAAAAATTTAATTGCAGTCCAACTGAATATTTATATAGCACTTTATCACTTTCAAAGCTTTTTAGTGAGTATTGTTCAAGCGAACCTCACGGTATCCTGTGATTAGGGACACAAGGTTATTGTGTTCTGCTGCTGCTGGAGAAGTGAGACAATGTCTTTTTTTGACTGGAAAAATAGTTGCAAAGCAAAGATAGGAATTGAAGAGGTCCTCACTCTGCTAAACTTCTCCACTTCCCATATATCAAGGGCATGATTGCTTCAAGTGCCCCAGTAATTGTCCAACTCGGCTTCCGCTCACGGCAGAGTGAGTTTTAGCAGAGTAGTGCAGAAGAAAACAATTAGAACATGTTTAGTACTTTCAATGAACTCCCCCTCTGTGTTTGCATAGTGCCAAGATGCCTTTCAGAATTTAGTGTGGTCAAGGGGATAGGGAGATAAATAATACAAACCGAGGAAAGGAGGCTTTGGGCTGATTTACTGAAGCCTCTTAGCTAAATTCTTTCCACTCAGACTCTGCTAGAGGTGGAGCTTTTGCCCTGCAGTTCCTGTTCATTTCCCATCTTACACAAAAAGCTCCAAGTGCACTCAGGGCTCAGAGTTTCTGGGATGGAGGTGTCTGAAGTCAGAGGCAGATGTTGGTGAGGGTCCAGGACACACAAGGTGTGTCCCCATGCACCATTAGGCCTTGACTGGGTTTTACCCCATCATTTGAAGTTTCAGTCCCCTGTTTCACAAAGGTGGAAGGATGGCACTTCCCTCCTTTGCAGAGTGTTTTTTAATCTAGTCATGAAAAACACATCATAAGAGCTGGGTTCATATCTGTTGGCTCCTCCCAGAACTAACCTCTGCTCTTATCTCCAAGCAGGACTTTCACTTATTTATTGTCTTCTTTTTTTTCAAAGCATACAGATATTTGTGAAGAGGGAGAAGGAAATAAGAAAATAATCTTCTGCTAAATTTCACTTATCTGACCACTGGATTTGGTGCAGATGGCCCAGCTCTGATAGCTCCCCTGCTGTGATTCCATGGCCTGGATTCTGGATTTCCCTGTGAGCCATGGTGTCATCCTTCCACTGAACCAGTCCCGCTGAATCCCAAACACCAGCACAGCAATTTCTCCTGCTGGTCATCCCCACTGCCTTCCCCAGGGCCTTGTTGGTGCCTGGTTTTGGTCTCTCTCTGTTGGCATTGAGTTCTCCTCAGCACAGCAGCTGCTGGGTTACACTGCCTTGGTCCTGGTCTGGGAGAAGAGGGAGAAGCAGTAAAAATCATGTGTCTCTCCCCTTTTTCCCTTCTCCTTTCTGGGGAGCTGTTTGGATGTTGCAGGATCCATGGCAGGAGATGCTGAATCCATGGACAAAAGGAGTACTGCAGCTTTCAGGCACTTCTGCAAATTCCTGAGCAGCTGACAATCCTTTGATGACAGCCCCAGAGAGTTAATGAACTAAAAGGGCTGCGGGTTATCTGTTCCCAGAGATTGGGGAGCATGAATTAAATGGTCTTTTGGAAGATGGGAAATAATTATGCTTCTGCTTCAAAGCCATGTCCAATTGAATGATGTCGCCAGCCCGAATCAGCAATCACAATCTCTGATGAAGACCCATTAAACAGATTGGGCTGAGTAATGCACAGGAAAAAATGTCAGGAGCATCTTTAATTCTGAGTCTCTCAAGCCTACAATGATTTCTTTTTATTTTTTCTTTCCTTATTTTTTTTAAAGAAACTCTTTAAGTGCCTCGAGCTTTTCTACCTCAGCACTTCCAAGCTGGAAATAGCTAGGAATGCATTTCTGCACCATCCCTGATGGAAGGGCGAGGACATGAGTAGCCAAGTTTCCTGGGGTATTGTCTGGGATATCTGAAGGGTATTGTTTAGGATATGTGAAGGAAAAAAAAACCTTTTGGGAAAAGGCTTGGGCAAGACCGGTTGGCAGCCCCTCCTCTGGGATATTGTTCTCTAGGTCACTTCCTTCTGGCAGGGGATGGGAAGGAGGGGGCTTCCCCAGGGCCAACACTTTCATACACTTATAGAGGAGGGAGAGTGTTGAGTGATCCTTACTGAAAGAAAGACACATTCTTCTGTACTTTAGCTATTGCAAAAGTGACATAATGAAGTCAAACATTAGGGCATGATCATTAGGGGAATTCATTAGGAACGCTTGGCTGTACAGTGAAGTCAGTTGGAAGTTATGAACTATAACTCCTTAGTGTTATTGGAGAGAGGAAAATCTTATTGCAGTGGTTTGCTTTTTCACCATATGAGCAGCAACTTGAGGGATGTTGCAGCAAAGGTAAACTTTGCCACTTGGTGCATGTGCCGGAGAAGCAGCTCCATAGGTTGGGCTGCAGGTGAACTGGCTGGATGAAGTCCAGCGTCTCCTCCAGAGGACAGCAAGTTACAGAAGTAATAAAAGGAGACTGAGAAAGGCCCTTATTTTGGAGCAAAGGTGTTGTCACTGGGGTCTGCCTGGTTCCCTCGTGTGACTCTTACTACCTGTATAATCTGCTTCCCTGTTATACCTCATCTTAATCTCTCATTGATCAAACCTGTTAAATCACAATATTCCCAAAACAAATCCATGAAGGAGCAATGGCACACGTGTTTTACAGAGATGGAGCAAAACCCCAAACGTTTTATGGCTGTACTAAACAGCAGCCCTGTTAACATCTGAGGATGTTATGTGAGGATGCTGAAGAGGAGCTGAAGCCCCAACCGGAGCATCATCACTCCAAGGCCCTCACACCTGGCTGGGTTTCAGCTGCCCAGCTTTGCCCAACAGCCTGTGGTGTCTCATCTGGACCAACCTCACTGGCAACAGTGAAAAGACATTGTTGAGGCAATTTGCCTTAAAGGAGCCATCCAAAACAGGTCAGATGGTCTGGAAATGCCAATTTCTTTCCATTTATGATAAAATGGAGTGGAGTTTATTGTCTCACCTGTAGTGATCTAACAGCAATGGAAGATACTTAGCCTCTGATTTTAGAGGTCAACCTAATTTTCCTTCCCTTCTCACAGACACCTCCAGATTTCCAACTGTCACAGATGTAAAGTTTGAAAATATGGCCTGAGTGATGTTTGCCTGATTGTGCAGCCTGTCTGAAACACAAACTTCAACAAATGCAAACCATGGCCCTCCCATTGGAGACAAGATAACAGAGATGTCTGTATGGCAGGACCATGGAGGTTCTCCCTGGAACTTGGCTTGTCTTTGCTCCAGCCAGGGGCACTGAGGGGATCTCCTCATACATTGGTCAAACATCATGTTCTTAAAGCCAGTAGTGGATTGTCCACATAAAACTTGAGGGAATATCACTGGAGTAAAAATGAACAGGAGCTCATTTTTACTGTCTTGGGTGTTGAGGAATTATGATTAGAGGCCCATCAACCAAGATTTATATATTGAAGAACCAAAACCCACTGATGACCCACAGATCTATGGATCAGCCCTTCAGACATCCCACTCAGTGCACTCAGAGGAACTGCAGGTGGGCTCAGCAGCTGATGCAGTAGCAAGGAAGGGCTTCGCAACAGAAATGCTTGTAACCTCTGAAAAATACCCCGGGAGAGCAGAGAAATCATCTGGGGACTTTGAGTCTGCATTGGCTACTCTGGTCCTGGTGACTGATAGGGGTCAGAGCCTGCTGTCCTCTCTGGGGTGTGATGTGTGTGGGGAAGTCCTGTGTCCACCCGGATGTGGGCACGTTCCAGCTCCAGAGCAAACAATGCCTGCTTGTTTTGCCCAGCAGGCTAAAACACTGCTTTGGAGGCTGTGTCATGGTGTTGGAATGTGATTCGGTGTGAAAACTCTGCCGTGTTTTATAGGGGTGTCGTGCAGGGCCCTGCTCGGGGATGGGAGGGGAAGGCTGCAGGGGATGTATTCCATGTGCAGGAACACTCTTCTCTCAGCCTCTCTGTGGGTGGAGGGTTAGTTTTCTAAAGGTCTTCAGCATTTTTTAATCTCTGGTGGGGTTTATCCAGTCTTCTCTACCTTGCCCTCTGACATGCACTGGCTGAAAATTAGATCTGTAGTTGGCTGAGAAGTTACCGCTGCCAGAAAAAGTCATTCCATGACCTCCATTGAGTATGATGCTCCTGGGAATACCCCCTGAGATTGGTCTGACTGTAAGAATCAGAAAAAAAGCCAAGGGTAAAACAGGGAAAAAATAAATTCCTTGTAAAAATGTCTTTGCAAGCAGTTAAATCCAAAAGAACCTCTTCTGCCTCTGAAAATTGAAATGACAATTCTTGCATGTCCTGTTATCAGGTCTTTCCTAGACATTGTCACAGTTGGGTTCAGAACATGAGGTGAACCGTGACCTCCCCTGAAATGACTTCATATGGCTTGAGAAATAAAGGGGGCAGTGACACTGAGGAATGAGTGCTGTCTTCTGCTCTGGTGGGTTGGGCAGGATTTGGTCTCATGGCCTTCCTGCAAAGAGGAACAGTCAAGGGTTTGGACCAATTTGTCCACCAGTCATCCTGGCCAAATTCACTGGGGTTAACGGGATGCATTCCTCACTGTGGTTGGATGGGAAATCTGGAGATGCTGGAAAACTGCCTTGTGCCAAGCTGGCATGAAAAATCCTGGAAAATTAGATCTGTGCTGACAGGCTAAGAGGAGAAAATGTTAAGTTTTGCCTGTTTGAAATGTTTTGTTTTTTCATCTCTATGTAAAGCTGAGAAAAATGGAAAAATCAAAATGAAATTTATCAAAACTTAATTAAACTGCACAGAAAGCTCATATGAACAGAAAGCAAATTTTCAGTGACTGTTCAAGCAACATGTTTTGCTTATTTGGGATTTTTTTCCCACAAATCTTTTTTTTTTCTTTTTCTCCCTTGTGTCAGGAAATTTAGTGACACCAAATCATTCCTAGAAAAAAGGTTTTGGTTTGGACGAATCTAAGTTTTTCAACAGCAACATATTTTGTGAGAAAATTCCCTGCTGCTTCTGCTCATCAATAAAGTTGATGAGTTTAACCAGTCTCATGGCTGGCTAGGGAAAAAAAGATCCCCCAGTTAGTGAAGTGGATAAATAACTTGGCACAAAGTCCTTCTCTGTTGACTCAGTTTACTTTGTGGACCCGGGCACGATTGTCATAATAAATTAAAGCATGAACATTCCCATTTGTCACTTCACCGCTTCCTTTTTGCTGCCTTCCAACATGTGGTAAAACCATTAGTTTTAACAGAGAGAAAAGAGCAGAGAGGGGCCAAGAATAGTCCTGGAATTATGGGGAGAAAGGAGAGGACTTGCAGGGTGCAGTGGAGGCATGGCTGAAGCAGCTCCAGTTGTGCATTTACAGGGCATGGTCTTATCAAAGTCACCGGGGTTTGTCATCTCCCTCGGCAGATATAAAGGAGATTGTGGTTCTTCTGGGACTCACTATCAACACCTTCCAGGTGTTCAGGGTGGCCCCCAATCTAAGGGCAGAGGAAGACCCCTCCTGGTCACGCCGTGTCCCAGGGGTTTTAATGAGCTGTGTCCTGCAATCTCAGGTGTTCCTCGCTGTCTCCTCAGCTCTGCACTGCTTCTCCATGTTTTCCCGTGCCATCCTCTGGGGGAATTTCCTAAAGCTAAAGGAGGATGTGTTCAGATCAGGGCCCTTGTTGACAAGGTGTGAACAGATTAATGGCCGTCCCATCCCACCTGGCCTACTGGGCTTTCTGGGGAATCCCCCTCTGAACTGGAGCCTGCAGGAACAGAGAGTTTCAGCTCTAAAGAGGAGCAGAGGTCACATTCACAAAGGGAGAAGGGTGTGTGTGGGGGGGTGTTTATGTGTGCTGGGAAGCTTGGAAGAATGTGAGTCTGGGATTTGAAAGCATCCCACTCCTGAATTATGATTATTTATTGTCATTATAGTGCCTAAAGGCCCAGCCTCGTTGTGCTGAGAACTCTGCAGACACAAAATGAAGGCACAGCCCCTGCCTTGAAGGTGAGTGAAGAAAACCTCCCTAAAGGGGGCTGGGAACAGGTGTGGCATGTATCCATCAACCTGATGAAGCTGTTTACAGGGTGCGAGTGAGTGTGGGCAAGTGTAGGAGAAACAGCAGCAGCAGGAGAAAGTTGGATGTCAGTTCTCATCTCCCTGGCTCCCCTTCTAAAGTGAAGAAGGGGCTTCACTTTTTTGTATTAATTATTTTTATTCTCACCTTTCTTCTCCGGTAATGATTATCCACAGGTAAGATAAGAATTAACAGAGCCTTTTTAGTGGTTTTGCTAAAAATCTGGATGCTGAAATACTTGATTAAATAATCTATTCACTATCTTTACGCAAGTCACTTCTACTCAGGCTTTTCTGAAAGGTAATGCAGTGCCTAGACCCCAAAATCACTCTTTAAAAATATGGTGCCTTTTTACCTTTTAGTGCTTCAGTTTTACTTAGTCTGTGTGGATAGGAAAGCAAGAGTAAAGAAAGTTTTTGCATGAGCAGGAGGTTTAATGAAGCCTGGTGTCCCCATGGACTTGTATCTTGTGTCTTACAACCCAGCCAGTTCATGACATTCCTGTCCTTGCTGTGTCCCCACCACCCAGGACAAGGAATGTGTTATTTGGAGCTTTTGGGTTCTGCTGCTGCTCCTGCCAGGGAAAGTGCTGAGCTTTCAATGCCTCTCCTTCATTTGGAAACTCATTTGAAACCTTTGCCCCTCGATCAGGTTTGTCCATGGCTGGACTGTGGGCCCCAAAGTTGTGAGATCAGCATCACACAGACGGTAGGATTTTTAGGGGGAGTTGGGTTTGTGTAGGAATTCATTTCCCTCCTGGAAACCGGAGGATAAAAATTGCAAGATAGTGAGGAATGCTGTGCTTGTTATGGGTTAATGAAATAATGAAGCTCACGAAAGAGGGGAACAGAGTATTCTGCACCTCGGTGGGACATGGTGGTTCTTGAGCACTTTGGACAGAAAAAGGAGCAGGAGAGAAATGTATAAATTTTATCTTTTAGTTCTTAGAACAATCACCAACAAGAAGAAACTTGGCTATTCTTAGTTACATCTTGGGGCTCTGCATAATCTTTCCTTCTGAATTATGGAATATGATAGCTTTTATTAAATCCATTACAATTACAGCCTCTCTGCTGCACAGATTTAGAATATGGGATAACTAGGGTGCATAATTTCAAATAAATATTTAAGATTTTGATGCGTGATACAGTTTTAGACTCTTATGAGATTGAATTATATTTGGACAGGGCTGTTTTCTTCTAATTCACACAAACTTTCCTATCCAGCTACTTTATAGTGCTGGATACTATTCAAAAAAGAACTTCATTTTGGGGAAAAGATCAGGGCTGGTGCTGTTTTGCTCAAGATTTTGTGGTGTGGTGGTGGTTTGGGTCTTCTATAAAGTAGCTGGAAAAGTCATAAACTTTTTTTTTTTTGGACTAAGGATGGGCATGCAACTGGAAAAATTACTAATAAAAAATTTGTCAAAAAATTAGTAAGTACAGCATTTGGACAAGGTGATATTATTGCAGAATTTGGACTGTGCCTCTTTGCAGGGAGCCCAGGAGTAACAGAACAGGAAATCTGAACGTGGCTCTTGCTCTGTCTCTCCAGTAGGAGGTTGGTGGTGAGTTCTCCCTGCCTGCTCTGCAGTGCCTTGGCCTTGTGGCTTCCCAAACCCCACTAGAGATAGGAATAGCTGATCCCCACAGTAGCAAGGACAAGGACTGTCAGAAACCCCAGAGGAGGCCAGCAGGGACAGCTCACCTTGCAGGTGTCCAGGCTTGTGGTAGAGGAGCTCCTGAAGAACCACAACGCCATCACATCTTTGAGGAGCAAGGGTGGCAACTTCCGAGCGTGAGGCCAAGAGGAAAAGCCCCCTGTGAATGACTCCATGCTCCTCCTTTGTCTTCTCCACACCTGCTCCCTCTTCCCTTCCGCTCTCCCCACCCACCCTGCAAGAAGATGCTCTGGGTGTTGGCTTTGTTTGGCTGCCAGTGCTCTGCGGAGACGTGTTAATTATGACTGGCAGCTTTTAAAAGCCCTGTTTCAACACCTTGCTGTCACCACACCTCATACTTCAGGAGCTTAGCACATGTTCCAAGGTGTTTAAAGAGCTTCCAGTGCAGCCCTTTTCCAGGCTCCAACCTCTTGCCAGGAGCAGTAGCGCTCCTGACCGCACTTTTCTGGCTGCGACCTTGTTGGTGTTTGCCTAAGACATGTAAATGAGCAGCGCGGTTGTTAGCGAGAGAAACGTGTAATGTTTTCCATTGTGTGGCAGGCTTAGAGCTGACAAGAGCCAAGCTCGTGTTCCAAAGTCTAAAGCAGTTGGCAGGTTTCTCAGTACCAGATTTTTTATGCCCCCGAGTGGGTCATGGAGCAGAAAAGGGGGTGGAGAGGGAGGGATGTGTGTGGATGTGTGGTGGGGGCAGAGTTAGCGGGAGAGAAGGGCCATTTGCAAGCCACCAGCTCCGAATGTCACTTGCTGGGCCTTGTGGTGGTGCTGAAGGGCCCTTTGGAGCGTTTGATTGACTCGAGGCTTGATGCTGCTTGCCACTTACCAGCACTTGTCTTTGCTCATTAGCAGGGGGATTGTGGGCAAATATTTAGATATTCAAGAGAGGAAATGTTAATCTTTGCAGTGTTCACTGAATATTTAAATGAGGCAGCAGGGCAGTTCTGCTCTGTGTTTGACCTAGACTTCCAGTGCTGAGCAAATCCCTCAGTCTTGGGATGAATTCAGTCCTGCAGCTCCCTGCTCTCGGGGTTCAGCTCATGGGGTGGAGTCCAGACCCTCTCGGAAAAGGCAGCACAGTCAGTCTGCACAAGCCCAGCTAAATGTAAATGGCCCAGGAGCCTTGATCTGGGCAGTTTTAGGCACAGAGAAGCGCAGGCCCCACGGAGTCAGAGGGCTTGCTGCAGACACTCTGCTCTAGGCAGGGAAAGGCCTTGCGCTGGAGGTTAAAGGTAACAATGATTGATGAACTGGGCTCTTGGGGTACCCTGTTTGATAGAAAATGAGGACAATAAGGACATTCCCTTGGGGTTTGGACAGGCAGCTCTTCCAAATAACAGTGTTCATTAAGAACGTCAGGTATTTGGAGATGAGCATGGCGTTAGACCACCTGTGTCACTGGAGGATGGATTCAGGTGGGTTAGTCTGCATTGACACACTTGGAGCAGGTAATTAAAGTGTCTTGCACCACATTAATACCCAGAACTTGTCTCTGTATTTACGCTAAATTTGCTTAATTTCTGTTTTCTTTATTCATTTTTTTGTTGCTAACTCCCAGCATTATTCTAGACAACAAACATGGAGGCAGCAAATCAAATTTCAGAATGTTGCAACATTATAGGAGATGAACGTTGAATTAGCAGTTCCTGATATCAGCATTTGAATTTTAATTATTTTTTATCAGGATCAGATCATGAATGTTCTGTGTAGGATCTATATCCTTTGGGGTATTTAACATCTACTGTAGTTCCTTAGGGAAAACTCTAGACTAGGAGTTGTGAGAATTATATTATTCCATGGGGTTAAACGACAAATATATCCATATACAACTTAATAGAAGAAGGGCCAAGAGGATTAATTAAGCTGCTTATTTAATTGAAGCTTTAAAGGAATATAACCTGAAGTGAACATGGTATCACCTTTAACAGGAGTTGGTGAGTTCAGAACCTGCCAAGTACTGAGCATCCACCCTGACCTGGCTATACTTCTGTGTTTCACAGCCTCTATATTTAAGGAAATTTAGTTAATCTGGAATTATTTTCATTTAATTTTATTCAGTTACAGCAAAATTACCAAGGAAGTTATCTACTTATTCCTAAATACAGTAACTGGCCACATCCTGACAGGATGAAGTGAAAAACATTTATATGGATTTTATTATTGATGGAGTTCCTAAACACAGTTTATGTTTTCTGATTCTCTTATTCTAGTAGCTGCTAGTCAATTAAATATTTCTCCAGTAAACTTGAGGCTTAGAGAATCACTTGGTATTTGTAAAACTCCTTTTAGTGGGAATTAAAAGACAGTTACGGTAGGTTTAGGCACATCTGACAGTTCCAGCCCTCTGTTCACAGCTGTGCCTTCCTACCTGGGATCTCTTCCTGCTTTTTCCTTGGGCGTTTTTTCTTTTTGTCTTTATTAGTCTTTTTCTTTCTGTCATAGCATTGCTCTGGGGAGGACAGCCAGTCCTTGTTCCACTCTCCATGTGACCTTCACTTGAGGCAGGGGGTCAGGATTGCAAGGCACGCTTTTATTCTGCACGGGCCGGTTATCCCCTGGGAATGAGAGGCAGCAGAGATCTCACTGCAGCCAGCAGACACCAGCGATTTTAGCCACTGCCCCAGCTTTTAATCACACCCCTGCATGCAGACTGGCAGGCTGGGGGTGATAGGTGGAGATCTCACGCTTCTCCCCTCTGCTTTCACTGTTTGGGCTTTTTTTTAGGTTAGCAGAGCTGTTCCACGTGCTCAGGAAATGGCTGCGTGTGTTGGATTTTTGCAGTGCCCTCTCTGAGCTGCTTTCATTGTCAGACTTGTGTGCTGCTGCTCCTCCTGACTCAGGCTGGCACTGAGCTCCGAGAGCCCTGGCCCGTGGCTCTGCGCAGATATAGGGCGCTCGCTGCTCCGGGGGGTGACAGAGCTGGGCGAGAGCAGCGCGGCCCTCCTGCGCCCGCACAGTCAGCTGCACTCCGAGCATCATCACACCCAGCCACCAGGGCTCCTGGGACTGCTGCTTCCACCGATACACCCGCAGCTTTCCTCCTTCCTCCTCCCTCTCCTCTGCCTGCAGCCGGTGGCACTGCAGTCTGGGACTTGGAGCAACAGGGAAATAACCCTGGAAGGGTCCAACACCGAACAAATTCCCACCAGTGGAGCGCAGCTCCTGCAGGGAAGCGTCCTCATCTTTGCACTACACGACAGTTGTTCTCCAGTTGCCGGGACTCCTTCCACTAGACCAGGCATTTGAGTTTAAACATTGTAGTCTTTTCTACGTTTTTCCCTCCGTTTAAGATCTGTGTCTCAGCTGCTAGTGCCAGACTAAAAATCTTAATTCAGAAAGCAGCTGAGATCCTGCGCAGTCACAGAAAGTTTAATCTCTGTCACTTCTTGAATTCTACCGCTGATGATTCAAATATACAATTACTTCCCTAATACTTTTTAGAAGCTTGTGTGAAACAGATCTAACTTATTTATTTGCTGCTATCTAGAGAAGTTTGTCTGATAAAACACTGTCACCAGGCTGAGACAGCTGGTGCTGTTCAGCTTGGAGAAGGTTGTGTGGAGATCTCACAGCACCTTCCAGTATCTGAAGGGGCTACAGGGAAGTCTGAGAGGGACTGTTCCTCAGGAGCTGTAGTGACAGGATGAGAGGGAATGGCTTCAGAGTGAGAAAGGGGAAATTTAGGTCAGATATTAAGAAGAAATTACTCCCTGTGAGGGTGGGCAGGCCCTGGCACAGGGTGCCCATTGCAGCTGTGGCTGCCCCTGGATCCCTGGCAGTGTCCAAGGCCAGGTTGGACAGGGCTTGGAGCAGCCTGGCACAGTGGAAGGTGTCCCTGCCCATGGCAGAGGGTGGAATGAGGTGGCTTTAAGGTCCATCCCAACCCAAACCATTCTGTGCTTCTGTGATTGATTTGGACAGGCAGTAACGTGCTAGGACAGATTCAGTGTTGGTTTGAAGACCCATTTGTAGAGGCAGGATGGATTCTGTGCTGCTGGAGCTATTTTCTTCCCAAAGGAATTGACACTCCCTTTAGCCCTCACTGCTGACTTCCCAACAGGAATTATTGCAAGGACTTTTGCGTAGCAGTGAATGTCAGTTCATGTGACAGACTCTCCTATCCCCAGGATTATTCCTCTCCTGTTTTTTCGCTGTTATGTTCTCGATGGCTCATTGATTTTGGGCTTTGCTGTTGTTGGTTTGGATTTGTTATTTTACAAAACAAAGAAACAAAAAAGTAATAATAAAAGAAATGAACCTTCCCTTCATCCCCAACCAAACCCAGAAGCCAGAAACAAAGCAGGCAGTTAGTGATCCTTGATTGCATGTGGCAGGAAGAAAATATTGAACTGAGTTTCCAGTGTGAGCCATTGTGAACTTGAAAGGGATGTCGTGAAGTAATTTGATTTTCCCACAAAGTGTTGCAACCTTCCAAAGAGAGGAGAGTGTCTTTTTGGTGCGGTATATGCCAGGCTCCAGGAAGGAAAATGCTGCTGAGGCAGTGCCAGCTGGCTGCGATCCCAACCTCCGTTCCCAAAGCCAAGGCCATGGCATCAGCCAGGCTGGCATGGGCGTGCAAACAAAAGAGTCTCGGTGTCTTGACTGCTGGCTCCCTTTGGAACAGCTCCCACGTGAGGGAGGGGATGGCAGACCAGGAGGTGGGTGAAAAAAATATTTTCCCAAGCAAAAACCGTTGAAAAAGAAGAGGCCGGTGAAGCGAGTTGTTGACAAAACGTGGGGTTCTGTGGAAATCCAAGACTCTGGGGAGCGGTCAGTCTCGGTGAGAGATTTCAGCAGGAAAAGTAAATCCTTAATTTTTACAAGGAGCAGAAAGGTAAATGTTGGCAGTATTGAAACAGATTGATAATAATTCTGTTTCAGGTTTTTTATGGGATGGCAGATTTCTAATTCTAAGATAGAAATACTCCTTTTGTTTGTATTATATTTATTATTATGTCAATATTAAATCCAGTAAAAACATAACTGTTGATATCAAAACGAAACCTTTGAGCTCTATTGGACAAGTTGTCATTCCCTCAGGGTTGCTGGATTTGGGTAATTCTCAATTTTCCAGTTTCAGGTTCTGGTTCAGTGCAGTTAAGGAGTTTATTTCTTTGATTATGAAGATTCCTATGGAAACTTCTTCCAGACCAGTTTAACCAAAGTCTGCTTTGGAAGCATTTTAACTGTGGAGAGGCAATTTTACCTTTCCATATATTTTAGATCAAGAAGAGGACCTAGATAAAATACAAATAAAACACTTGGGTTGTAGTGTGAGAGTCACATTACCTGGGATACAGTCCCATCCACCCTCTGTGGAAGAAAAAAACCTTGTGAGAGGGAAATGCTCCTGTTTTGTCTGGAATACTTATTAGGAATGCATAGGAAGGATGAAACATCCCGAAATTTCTTAATGTTCTCAGGAGCAGGAGGTACATCAAGGAGTTAAAGGTGTATCTTGAATCACTGGAGAAGGAAGGGAGGTAGTCAAAGGGAAGAGGAAAATTCTAGAGCAGCTCAATATTCCTTTGCTCCATCATTCTTCTTTTGCAGTAAATGTTTGCAGCGGTTCCTGCTGCAACTTTTTCAGGTAAGAAAGGTGAAGCACTTAGGTGCCAAGAAGTGGGAGTATGGATGGATTAAATGGATCACATCCATTTAAGAGCTATGGAGAAATAAAAGGACCAAGGTATGACTTAAACAAGCACTCTATATGAAGTTTACTAGTGGTTTACTAGAGACTGTTTTTCCTAGCTCTTCAAGTAATAATCAAAATTGAATTTCTAAAAGTTTTTTTGGGGTTTCTTGTTTGTTTGTTGGGGTTTTTTTTCATTTTTGGCAAACTTTTTGCAGACAAGAGAAGGCAGGATTGGGCCAGACAGGATCGTACTGAGCTGTACTGTTGAGTGCTCTGTGTTATCTTCGAAATTTCTGGCTCCTGGGCTATATTTCAGTACCTGGTAACTAAAAATGGCTTTGTGGTCAGAAAGCCATTGATGTTTGCTTCAGAGGTAGTCGGTATTGGCAGATGCCCAATAAAAGGCAGAACAATTATATTATCTGTCAAGGAGACAGGATGGTGGGTTTTAGGACTGCTGCCTTGTTTTATGATGTAGATGCCCACATCTGTTAATTCTATTCTTAATTACCTGTATCAGTCTGGGTTTGCTGCTTTTGTTTGATGCTGTGATTTATATGCAATTGCCTATTTACTTTTATTTTTTTGGAAAGTGAAGGATGTAAGAGCAGCTCCTGGAGTCAGTCTCTGTTGACTGCCAGTGCAGTTCCTGGTGGCCCAGACCCACATCAAGAGGTTGTGCCCAGGCAATAATTAGTGTGTACAAGAACCTCTGTGTGGACCTGCTGATCATTCCAACATCCCACAGCGGCTTCCTTTTCTTCCAGGGGAGCTGAGCAGAGAGGAGGAACCCACAGGCCTTTTCTACTCCTTTTGCTCTCTGCTCTGTTCTCAGGCCACCCAGATGTTTGTGAAATAGATCCTGGTGTTTCATCCCTGCTGGGCTTTTCTTTAGGGTCAGGTGTGCCCTAAGCCTCCTGCTCAAGAAGAAGCAGCAGCAGCAGGGTGGTCTTGTGCTGTTTTCTCCTCGGTGGTTGCAGGGTGTTGGTCCTGACCCACGTGGGGTTTGTGGTGAGGAGACCCCATCCCTTTTACCTGGGGAGGCAAAGGGAGCTCCCCAGTTCCTGCTGGGATCGAGGTGTGGTGTTTCTCCTGGTGTGTCACTGGGATTTATGGCCCTGCCGTGACGCAAGCCTGCAATGTGCAGGCTTGGCAGATACCATCAGGACAAACGGAGATCTTGGAGCTCAGGCCCCAACAGGCAGCTGGTGATCCTGATCACCTGAAGGGCACGGAATGCTGTGCCTGCACACACCCTCTTAACGAGTGCACACTCTCTGAAATTTACACGTTCCTCCCAAATTTGCCCTGAAATGGCTCTGAATCCAGTTCAAAATGACCTTGGCTCTCTGGCTCATGAACTGTTTGTAGTTGGGAGTGGATCCACCTGCAAATGTAGGTGTAAAAATGTCAGATTTCCAAGAAGTAACTCAGAAATACCTACAACTGTCACAGGAGACATTAACAGCTCTTTGTTTCTTTCCCTTGACTTTTTACTCTTTTTTCATGAATCTCTGAATCTGTTTTGGGAATCCTAATCCCCAGTGAGTCCCAGAAGGGGAGAGGCGGCAGTGCTGGAGGGAGCTGGCAGCGAGTGGAGCAAGCACTCGCATGGCCTGAGCACTGCTGGCCTCCCCAGCCAGGCCCATCCTGGCATCTGGCACAGCTGGCTCTGCACTGCACCTGGCTGCTGGAGGGGTCAGGACGTGTTTGGCCAGGCCTGTGACTATCTGCCAGACATCCCCCAGCCCTGTCTCTGTGTATCCCTGCATTTCCACTTTCCTTCCTGTCTCCCCTCTCTCTTCCCTCAGACATCACTGCAGTGTGTGCATTATTCCCAAATAGGAATGATCTTATTCTGATAATTCCCTGCCACAGAGAGAACCCTTTTTTTTCCTGTTTTTTTCTCTTCCCACTTTTCCTCATGCTTCCTTTTCTGCCTTCCTTTATCAATCCTCTGCTCCTTTTCCCTGCCTCTCCTGATCTGAGCACATTAGTCCTGTTAAAACCAAGGGCTTTTACCTGCTAATGGGAGGGCTGTTCTCTCCTGTCCTTTGCTCTTTAGCAGCCCCTGAACTTTGCTATTTCCTGTGGTGTTTGATAAGTCTGGAAACTCCTTTGGCAAGCACTGGAGTAGCACAGGACTCGCCTTCTCCCTGTGTTTGAGTGGATACTCATAGCTCCTCTTGGATCATCACACCCACATATTGTCACAGTTCAGTCCTGAGAGCCCTGCAGAGCTTTCACTGAACATCCAGCTGCAAAATGAATTTTATGAGCCGTATTATGGGTATGAATCAGCTTTTATTAGGGAGGGATGTGCCAAGGAAAACCTTGCAGTGAAGATTTCTCAGTAGAAATGCACACTGCATCCTATATTCAGTGGATATAAGAGCTGATTCTTCCCTTATTCTTACTTCTCACAAAAGCTGACCAAATTTTGCATTTTAAATCCCTCCTCTGGGTAGAAGCTCTGGTGAGGCAGGTGATTGAACCTCAGTGGTGTTTGCTCCAAAACAGCAAATCAGCAGGTGCTGGATGAGCCCTAAACAATGTCCGTGTGCTTTGTGGGAATAAAGACTCTCAAGAAAGGAGAAGGAAAAAAGCAGCTCTTGTTTCCTTATTGCCACTGAATTCAGAAGAAAACAAAAGGGTCTCGTTGGCTGAAGAAAAGCAAGGCCAGCTTTAGCAATGTCTCTGAATGCAAAAATATGTTTCTGTGTTGGTATTTTTGTATTGTGTATGTGATATATTTTTGTAGAGTTTTGGACTTACTTTATTTACATATATTATAACCTCCCTACTGAGTAAACAAGAGATGCCCAGCTAAGCAAACAAGCCCCAGGGTGATGGGAGAGGGAGAGAGAAAGGAGAGGAATAGAGAGAGGGAGAGGAAAAGAGAGGTGGCAATAGGAAAAGGGTAAACAGACAAGCACTAATTAAGGCCTTCATCACAAGCAGGGAGATGTGCGAGGCTGACAGTCAGTCAAGCAGATAAGGGAAGATGAGTTAAAATCTAGCCCCAGGTTTTGAAGGCCCCGGGGCCCTGGCAGACAAGAGCACAGTGAAGCACAGGAAGCCACTGAAAGGTCATTTGCATGAAATGATGTTCAAGATCTTTGCTTTTGTTGTTGCCCTGATGGCTTTAACCCATTCCTGGCAAAGGAAACACGCAGAGATAAGACACTGCACATGGCTGGAAGGCTTCTTTTGGTGGCCTTTCAGGGAGCACTTCTCCAGGGAGTGTATGGGGAAGGAGAGAGGGCTCGATTCCCACTGAGGATAAGGGGAGCTGAAATTCCTTGGCAAGGGATGGCCTCACTCTCCAGCAGAGCATGAAAGGGAGAAATCATCAGAACAGGAGACTCTGGGCATGCAATGAGCCACAAGCCTGCCAGGCTGAGCGAAGGTGCAGTGACCTGCATTGGTCAAAAACATTCAGATATTCAAGACTTTGAGTTTTGTGCATCTTTCCAAGAGCTCTGGACACAAATTGCAATTTCCATTATGGAGCAATGTCAGAATCTATTGTCACTTGCCCTTTCTGTGGTGTCAAACACGTCATGACTGTCAGAAGCACTGTGCAGGTGGCTCCTGTCTGCCCCTTCAGCTGCACTTGAAAATACATCCCAAATGTTTTGCTTAGCAAAGAATGGGCAAATTGTAGTTGCAATCTCTTCTCCCTGAGCTGCTCCAGGAAACAAGATCTCGCTCAGCTCTTGAAGGGAATTCTGACACTCTAATTATTGTTCTATGTTCTCAATGTGCTTAGGCATTTAGGCAGGTTGTAATTCTTAGTGACACGGCAAGAGAAATGAGCACAGAAGTGCTCCCCACTTTGGAATAGTCAGGCAGCCTCACACGCTTCTTTTCAACCCCCACTTGTGTTTAGGCATTTGGAAAATCACAGTTGTTACTCTTTTGCTTTTCCTTCTGAAACAAAAGCTGTTAGAGCCAAGCTGAGTGGATTAAATGGGAATCTGGGCTATTGGACTGCCGGGTTCTGCTCCAAATCAGGGCCACTTCATTACTGCCTGGCCTTCTCCAGCTCATGTCAACTCCCTGTGCAATGTATCTCTCTGCCCCAGCAGGCCAATAAGCTGTGTTTGCCTCCAAGACTGAAGATGATTGGAATGATTGCCTCTGGGATTGCTGGGTTGCTCCGGGATCCTTGGGTGCAAGGGCTGGTGAAGGTAAAGCAGTGGTTAACAGTGGAGCAGTCAGTGGTGAGGCTGGAAGTTTAAACTCCAGGCGTAAGGCCAAACCATGTTGGGAAGCCAGTGAGGTCTTGAGAGATGTCAGCCTGTTAAAATGTCAGATCTCACAAGGAAAATCTCACTGAGGATTTCCAGTGGGGTGAGCTACATTCAGATCATTTTCAGGTACAAACCCCTTTCAGTTTTGTATCAGAGCTGGAAGATTCTGTTCTGAAGTCCGCCTTAGACTGAGGCTGAACAGACATGGGGTGTTTTGGTTGGCAAGCTCCTGGGTTTTTCCACTAGAACCAGTGCTGTCCAAACCAACCATTCCCAGCTCAGGTGTGAAGGCTCTGGCTCAAGCCCATCAGTAGCAGATAATCTTGTGCAGTGCTGTGGCCACAGCTTTCCCAGGATGGTGGTGTTTCTTTCCATTTCTCTTCTTCTAGGACATGAATCATCATGAAAACAGAAACATTTTTTTTTTCTTTAAAAGATGACAAAAAGAGTTTCCAAACTTTCCTTCGCTTTGCTTATAGCTCACCCTGCATTCCAATGCAGTGTTAGGGCATGCTAGGATCCCATTTAGGGGAATATTTTTAAAAGCTCCCGTGTGGAATCAGTGGAGATGATGGCATGTAGGATTACAGGTAATTGTTCTGTGTTATGAATACAGTGTCATGATTGAGAATGGACTTGTCTAAAGCAGGAGCTGTGAGTACATGGAGGAGTAGCAGGATATAGATAGCCCTTGGCTAACTGCTCATTGCTTCTGCTCTCAGTAGCATTTTAAAAGGCCACTGTCATCAAGTAATTTTTCATCTAATTCACTGTATGTAATAGCTTCTTTAAGAGCCTGGAAATGATTTTATTTGCCCTTTTACTCTGGACAAACAGCAGTTTCTTTTTCTTGGCCTAACATTCCATTGGGAAGACAAACCTGAGCCCTGTTCAGAATGTTTTTGCTTCAAATTCCACACAACGCCAGTGCTAGCATCAGCCTAAGAGGAAGAGAGTTCTGAAAGTGTGATTAATCTGTTCAACGTATGACCTTGAAAGCTGAGCAAATGGAAAGGAAATATTGATTATTAAAGGTGAGGTCTATGGTTTGGAAAGAAACCTTATGTTGGTGTAGTAAGAGAGATCAGTGAATTCGTATGTTGAGGGAAGTCATTTGTATGAAAGAAGAGCCCTCATGCTCATTTAAGGAGGAAATATGTGTTGTTCCAGTCTGTGTTTTATGGGAACACGCTGCTGTTGAAAGACAACCCTGTAAAAGTCCTGCACTGTAATATTCTAAACTGATCCTGTACCTCAGGGCAAAACACAACCTGGAATTGCAGATTTCCCTTCATACCAATAGCAGAGATGTCCAGGGCTGAGGATGTGGAATGGACTCTATAAAGCAAGTGGAGGAACTATTATCCTGCTGCTTTCCAGCCACTGGATTTGGCTGTCCAGAGTGAGTCTCCCAGAGGAGTCTTCACCCTCCTGGGTGGGGCCGTCTTGTTCTCCAGGGACCACACTGCCCTTGCCAGGAGGAGCAGCCCGAGCATCCAGCACAGCTCACTGAGTGAACCAGGGGGAACTCCTGGTTCCAGCAGGCTTTAGGTAACCTTGGGAGTGGAACTGAACAAAACACTTGCCACTGGCAGTAGTAGAAGTTGGAAACATACCGATGTATTTTTCTGTCCTCTCTTTGCTCTTCAGCTTTAACAGCCAACGTGCCTAAAACCCTGCGATTCTGGGTCAGGGAGGAGAATCAGCCAGAGACTTGTTATGGACCAGGAGTGTGTTAGAAACCACGGAGCTCTTTCCAACTCTCTGTTTTTCAGTTCTCATTTTAAGACAAGGCCAGCCTCTGCCACGCCAGTGTGGTGTGATCCGTGCCCAGCAGTGTGGCACAGGGTCGGAGAGGTTCACTCCCCTCAGGGAGTAGCTTGTGATTTCCCAAAGCCCAAGCAGGCGATTTTTCTCTCTTTCTCTCTCTCTTTTTTTTCCCCTTTCCGCCTGGGAAGGATGCAGCATCACAGACCTTGTCACCCGGAGCTTAGAGGACAGCAACCATATGCCTTCCGACCTGCCCTTGCTTTTCTAGGAAAGCTTCAGCCTGCTGGGCATTTCCTATCAGAATCGTTAAGGGAGAAGGGCTGGGATGTGGCCCAGGCTGGCGTTCCTCTGGTGCTGAGCAGGGGTGGAGGGAAGGGGGAGCGTGGCAGGGGGAGGAGGGTGAGGAGACCGGGCTGCCAAAGCGGAGGAGGAGGGCTGCAGGAGAGGCGAGATTGGCATCTTCATGTGCAGGGGGCTGGCCAGCGCCGGGACAGCCTGATGAGCCCGCGGGCCCCGATCTCTCGGCTTGTGCTGATTGCAGTGATGGGCCTGTCTGGTGGCTCGGACACCAGCGCTCATTATCGCGCTCCGCAGCCTCCGCAGCGGCGGGGGAAGAAGGGATGGAGGAGGTAAAGAAGCCCCGGAGTCACACGCACGCACAAATCAGAGACAGGAAAGGCAGAGAAACAGCTTTGGCTCCAGGCTATTGATTTTGTTCCGTGACACTTGCTCATTTCCCACTTAGTGCTTCTCGCTGCGCTACCTTCCCGCTCCGGCTGCAGCGGCTCCGCGAGGAGGAGGAGGAGGAGTGACCTGGAGTGGCAGGGGCTGAGCAGCCGATGGGCTCATCCAGTCATTTGGAACCATTTTGGAAGCAATCCTGAGTGCTTGCAACAGCACACAAACACTCCAGCACCTCTCCACACTCACCAAGGAGACACCTCCAGGTGCTTTTCTCAGCCTCTCTGTGTCTGTACCTGGGCTCCTTAGGTGGTCTTCCAAAACTGCCTTTGCTCCCCCGGCCTCTCCATCAGTCTTGTCCTGCTGTCAAGGTGGAAGAATCCGGAGGCAGAGCTATCCAAACAGCCTTCCTACAGAAGTGGTGCTTTTTTGGAGGCATGGGCCCAGCATTGCTCTGTCACTATTAAAGCAACACCTTCACATTCAGTTTCGCTGGGGGCCAAAGCACTGGTACCACAACATTGCACAGGCAGCATCAACCTGTTGGTTTTCCCTTTGTTGTAACTTTATTCCCTTTGAACTGTTGTGGCAACAGCAGTTCTGATCTTTGTCTACGTTATTACTTTTTGGGTTTTTTTATGCAACCAACTGCCTGAGCTGAAGGGAAGGAAAGGGAACTGCTGTTGGGCAGGGGCATGAGGGGACCAGGGCTGTCACAGAGTAGCACCAGAACCAGACTTGGTGGTCAGAGTCTGTGAACCTCTGCAGTGGCTGCCCATATTTTCTGTCTTGTGAGAACACTGATGATAGCAGACAGTTGTCATCACACCAGTACCAGAAATTTTAGGGGCACAGAGAAGAGGTGCTGGGTTGATGCTGCTTTGCTGTTAGTATCATTTTCCTTTATTTAGCTGCTTCTGACAGAGCTTTGCCACTCAGCTTGGAAATTTATCTCAGCTGGGAGAGTAGGAAGGGGCTGTTGGGTTAATGTAATTTCTTGGTCACTCTCTCCCTTCCTGGCCTGAACACACACAGATGCACAAAGACACACGGACACAGGCAATTTTCCCTAGCTTTGTATCAGGGGATGTTGGAATGCCATGGCTGGCAGGAGCTACTAACTGGATTAGCTGGTAAATCCATCTGGAGCTCCCAGTGGGAGGGATGGACAGGTTCAAGATGAATAACAGCTTGTCTGAAGCAGCAAAATGGATTATTTTGTGAAAAACAAGGGGGGAAATATCCTCTTTCTTCTTGCAGACTTTTGCCTGACACAGGGGGAGCACTTTCAAGAAGGTAAAGAAAGAGATGATTTTTGAGGAGGGAATGATTCTTGCTGACTTGCTAAATACAGTTGCCCATCCTTTTTCAGTTTATTTATCTACACCTTGTGTTCCCATTAAAGTGGCTTTTTACCTCCTAAAACTTAATTATGAATTTGAGACTCTAAGGGGTGATGCAGGTTTTTTTGATGGTTTCTTCTCATCTTTCTACTGTAGTGCAAGATTGAAACCAGTTCCAGAACCATAACTTGGTGCTGCCCCTCAGGCTTTAGCCAGTGGGATTTCACACTGACTGCTGGGAGGGGAAACAGTGGCTTGTTTAATAAGGGCTCAGTTGGGCTCAGCAACAACCTCACCTCAGATTTACCTGTGCAAAGGGAGCAAACCAGCAGGATCTGAAATGTTTTAGAGGGAGGGACCTCCTTCTGACTACTGATAACCTTGAGCAAAGCTGCATTTGCTGATATTGCCTAGATAAGTGGCTGAGGAAATAAAACTGGCTTTTCCTCCCCCTTCCCTCATCCTGTGGTATGGTTTTTGCCTCACAAAGCTGGAATGAGAAGGGTAGAGCCTTTTCTCTCTCTCTTTTTTTTTTTTTTTCTGGTTGTTTTATTCATCAGTGTGGTGCCAGTTCTGTTGCAGGGCTCCAAAATGCGTGCGAGTGCAAGGTGCAGCTTCTGGAAGCATTCTGTTATCCGAGAATCAGAAAGGCTTGGCTTGGAAGGAGCCCTGAAGCTCATCTAATTCCAGCCTCCCTGCCATGGGCTGCTCCAAGTCCTGTCCAACCTGGCCTTGAGCACTGTCAGTGTTTAGGGTGAGGTTGGAGGTTGATGTGGTGGAGGGGGTGTAGGAGGCGCTGAGGAGAGTGAGGTGCTGAGGGACCCTTCCCTCAGTGCTGGGCTGGGAGTGTGTTGAGCCGTGAACTGTGTGTGCTCACATGCAACCTCTGCCATAAAGTGGCCTGAGTAATTTAAAGATTCTTAGGACAAGGGGTAAGGGCTATAATTAATAACAACAGTAACAGCAACAATAATAAAAGTCTTTGCAGTGCTGTTATGCTGTGACCTAAAAAAACAGAATGGCCGATGAGAAGTCGTGGGCCTGATCTCTCCCCCTCCTCCCCTCCCTCTCCACCCACGTCTCTATGCTTATTTCTCTCTTTCTTATTTTTCCTTTCTTACTGATACGTTTTTTTTTCTACTTTGGACATATCCTTGAATCCTGGCCATTCCCCCAGCTTATGGGATTCCCATTATACACGCTTGATATTTAACAGCTTTGGCGTCTTCCATAGCTGGGAGTGAAAAGAGAAAAAACAGCTCAAAAACATAATGGAGCAAAATCTGCATACTGAGCCCTGGTTCCATGTCCCTTTACACTGTTTACTGAGATCTTAAAAGCTACGAGCTGTGGCATCTACTCAGACTTCATCAGCCCATCCTGCCCTGATGCTGGCCTTGGAGTCACTGCCAGCTCCCGCTTGCTCCGCAGCCACCTCCTCGCACTGGGAGCGTTCTGTGCTTCCCAGGCTCCTCCAGGAGCCAGGGACCACTTCTGCCTCTGTGGGGGCAGGACGGATTCTCTGTGCTCTAGTCAGGAATGCTGGGAAAGAGCTAAATTCACCCCACTGGCTTTGCTCGGTAAGGTGTGGGGTGTGCACTGCAGGTGGGGTGAGGAGGTGATGAGTGGTTTAAAATTAATGGCATCCTTTTCATTTGAAAAACATTCTGCCACAAATGAATGGAAACACCTTCTCTGAAGTCCTGTTTCCTTACATGCCAACCTCTTTTGTGTGTGTCTTGAAATTCCCTTTTTTTGTTGAGCTTTCCTTGGTAAAAAAGGGTTGGTAAAACCTTCTAGTTCTCTTTATTTATATGTGTCTTTTCCCCCTCTTTCTTTCCTTCTCTCTTTCCATTTTTCTTCCTTTCCCCATTAAATGTGAATTTTATGAAAAGCCAGTGAGCAGCACAGCATTCACCTGTCTGTCATGTTAAAACTGGGAAAAGTGTCTTAAGAGTATTTAGATAATCTGTTTGCTGTCCTCCTTTACCTGATAAAATTCAAAGTCAGACTGAGCATTTTTTATGGTATTTCTTTGGAATCAGTGGGGACAAGATGTCCAGAGGGCACTTCGTGTGTCCAGTCTTAAATATTTATTTTACAAGAAGGTAAATTGCTCATTTACCAAGGCTATGAGGAAAATAGAGGGGAATTAGCTCTGAACCTTTGTTCAGACATTTGAGTTAGACCTGACTCATCCCATGCTTTAATTGACAGTGTCCTTAGCAGCTTTGAAAGTCTTCTGATGAAGCACCTTCTCTTCCATCTTCCAGCATCTTTCTTTCCTGGTTCCCATCTTTTACACCTCAGATAGATCAGGCATTTCGTTTTCAGTGCAAAAGCCCAAAGATTTTCATTAAAGTAAATGCTGACACATTTAAAGCTCATGAAGACAAATGTGCTTATGGCCTAGTGCTTGCTTACTGAGCAGGAACCATTGCTACCAGTCTCCAGTGAGACTTCAATTTTTATGGTATGAAAGATTTTATATGGTTTGTGGCAGCATCCACAGTTTTATTAAACAGACTAAAAGTGCAGCAGCATTAAGATGTGAGACAGCTGTTAACTGATGGATCTTAGCAGCGAAATTCCCTTAGAGTCAGCCATGGTTAGCATGGGGAGGTGTCCTTTGTGGGCCTTGCTGTACATCCCCTTGGCTTTTTTCATTATCTCTGGCCTAGCACCACAGAAGGAAATTATCCTCTCTATTTCTGTTACATCCTCTCTCTGTTTTCCCAAAGGATTTTCCCCTTTGCCTTAAGGGCCAAGCTCTGAGTGAAGCCCTGTTCACCTAGGGAGGAATTTCACTGCATTGCTGTTGTCTTTGGGTCCTGCTGAGCTTCAGGGCTGGTGTTTGGGGTTGGTTTCATGCCCTCCCCAAGAGCTGAGACTCCTTTGGGACTCAGCTGTTTGGAAAGCCACTGCAGAGAAGAGCTATCCAGCCTGGAAGATCAGGATCTCAAGTTAACTCTCTCCTCTCCCAGCACAGCTCAGAGCATCCTCAGGCAGCTCCTGTGTGCACTGGTGGAATCTGCTCTTCCATGGCACCAGGAAGAAGCAGCAGGAAATACAGGGTGAGGTTCTCCCACACGAGCTGCTGCCAGACCGTTGCCCTGGCAATGCCTGGAGAATCCCCAAGTCCTCAGGTAAAATCCCTGATTTCCATACTGGAAGGTGGGTGGGTGAACCCCCTTTCCTCAGTTGCACCTTTGAGGCTGGTGGATGTTCACATATCTCTAACTCTGCACAAGCAGGTCAGCGTTTTCTGCCAGGGCCATTATCCTGCTGCTCCCACAGCCTCAGGAACACAGCAGGGAGCTGCATCAAGGAAATGCATTAAGACGAATCAGCAAGAGAGAAGGGACCTCTGGGCCAACTCCCTGCTTCTCAATTATTTATACTTCATAATTTCCAGCAAATCACTGGCTGTTTATTGGTGCTCATCTATAATTGAAGAGTTTCCTAGATCACTGGCCAGCTTTGCTTAAGTTGTAGCTGGCCGTGCCTGTGAAAGCTGTTAGGAAAACCCCAGAGGGAAAGGCAGGGTCTCAGGAGTGGCTGGTCATCCATTGAGGATACACACTTTTAATTTTTGGCTTTTGTGGGCACCTGGGACTGGGAGGTTTCCAGCATGTGGTTTACCATCTCCATTTGACCACATCACGTCGGGACTGCAGGCTGCAGTACTAGGAGGACCTTGATCAGGAGGTGTTCCAAGGATTCTGCCTTTCCAAGCCCTTGCTCATACAGTGTGCTGCTTGTTCTGCCAAAAAAAAAAAAAAAAAAAAAAATGGAAGGTTTTAGTGTTCCTGAAATTCTTGAAGAGGCTGTGAAAAAGGAGCTACTGTTCTGAATTGAGATGGAAAGCTAAAGCCTTGAAAACTTTCGAGAGGTTAAAATTTAAAGGAAGAAAAAATATCAAATGCATACTTGAGCAAGGAACAGAGTTGGCTTTGCATGCTTGGGATGGCTCCTTCATCAGGCCTGGGTCCAATAACATTTCAGCTTCATTTTCCTCTTTTAACATCAAAATTAAATTATTTTGGCTGAAGGAGTTGAACATTTTTGTTTCAAAACACCAAAGTGGGCTATTTTGAATTTTTTTTTTATGATATTATTTTCAAATTAAAATATTATCTGGAACCAGCTACTTCAGAGTGAACAACTTCATATTGGAGCAGCTAGGAAATTCTAATGAAAAAATGGTGAAATGTTCCCAACTAGCTCTATCCATCACTTCCTTTCACTACTACCCAATAAAAATAGCTCCCACATACCGCTGCAGTCAGGAGTGCCATGTTACAGAAGAAGAAATAACTAAGCCAACAAAATGACTCACATTCCAAAGATAATATACAAGGTAGGGCCCGGCCAACTGGTTCGGTTCAAATTAGAACCAGCCTCAGCCCTCCTGTGCGAGACAAACTGATCACAAAATATGATCTGTTGTTGTTTTTTGATGTCTGCTTGTTGTATTTTCGCACACTTCCACTCATGATCCCACTTCAGTGGAAGTGGACATGCCTGTAAAGCTGCAGACTGCAGTCTCTCCTCATTTTTAGCCTAACAAAAAGCTGGAAGCAGTAGAGCTGTGGCAAGGAGATTTCTTCCCGGAAAGAGAGTTTTTTAGCTCTGCTCCAGCTTGGAGTTTGGTTAAAGTAGATCTAGAGCCTTGCAGAACTGGAGTTTTCCTCTGCTGGATTTCTCTTTTTGAAGTGGCAGAGGTGGAAGCTCACAGAAACCAGGCAGTATAATTCTGTGAGAAGTGTCATGCGTGAGCATAAAGAGCTGGAGCACTGTGTTCCCACGTGCCCTTAGAGCCTGAAATATCCCTCTTAATTTTAAACATATAAATCAAAGGCATAAAACTTTTAATTTTATTGTTGTTGTGAGGTACTGAACTAATACCCTGAAGTTTTTAGCTCGTTAATTCTGTCGATCTTCACAAAAGCACTCGTTCCAGCAGAGCGAGTCCTTCGTGTAAGTACAACTTCTCAGCCAGCTTGGTAGTGCTTTTCAGAGCAGCTCATGGTTTAGGGTGAATGCATTTTAAAGCAATCTATAAATCTTTATGATCTTTGTTTTTCTTTCTCTTGCATGCATACTTGGCAAGCATTTCCAGTTTGCATCATTGAAAATTTGATTCACCTATGTACAATGGGTGAGATTTGTCCATGTCTGAAAAGGCAACGTCAAGCCCTTTGCACCTTTTAAATCTTCAAAATAGGACTGGAGCAGGACATTATGGTTTGCCAGACCGTTGCACTGCCTTCCCCTGAAGCTGGACTGAGTTTCAGCCAGGCAGAATGAAGGGGGTGAGGGTGGAGAATGAATTACTGTGACCTTGCAATGTGCTGTGAAAGAAAAAAGTGTTTTGGGGCTGCAGTGCTGATTATTACTTTCTTTCCTCTGTGACTTTCGTGCTTTACATTCTGCTTGGACAATTGTATCCCATTTGGGGCAGCCTGTTACCAAAAACTGGAAGTTAAAGGAGAAAGTAAATTAATGTTAAAGGTCTACAGAGCCCAATTTCTGGGGAAGAGTTTTGAGTTCAGGAGGTTTAGTTTGGATGAGCAGTGTGGGCAGAGTAAGAGGCTGCGAGAACAGCTGAGAATGGAGACGTGATGTGGAAAGGGGAGGTTTTTCTGGGCATGGATTTGTCTGCTGGAGCTGTCTCTGTACTAGTGGGAGTTTTCAGAGGGAGACTGAACAAAATCCTGGTTGGTGTGGAGAGTGTGGCCATGGTCAAACTTGGCCTTGGACACTTCCAGGAATGGGGCAGCCACAACTTCTTCGGGAACCTGTGCCAGGGCCTCCTCACCCTTACAAGGAACAATTTTTTTCCATGATTCTGACCTAAATTTCCCATTTTTCCATTTGAAGCCATTCCCCCTTGTCCTGAGGACTGTTGTATTTCAGGGAGTGTTGGAGCTGCCCAGAGTCCCGAGGTGCTGCTGTGTGTGTGAGGAATGACAGGGACAGTGCAGATGGGACAGCCTGAAACTCAGACCGGAGACTTTTCCTTGGATCTGAATAAATAAATCCAGCCAGGGCAAGGGCACGAGGCATTTCACAGGAGAGTTGTCAAAAAGGCTTTTGTGCCATATACCTTTGACTCCCCTGGCTTTGAACCAAGCCTAGAGCTGCCAGTGTTTATGGTGCTTGGTGGTGTTTAATGCTTGGCTGTTATTAAATATCTTTGCTGTGTGTTAACTTAGTGGTTTCTGGGGACACTCCGAGGAGTTAAGGAAAACAAGCTGGAAATTAAAGTGGGTGATGGGAGTGCTGCAAGGTTTGTTATGGCCGAGTCCCTCTTCCCAGCTCTGTGGTTGCACCAGTGACTCTCCAAGTCCTTCAGGGATCAGGATGCTTTGGGAATGTATATCCCTGAAGTCTCCAGTAGTGTTTTCCCTTTGCCCAAGTACAGGGGAACTTCTTAACACTGTTGTCAAACATCCCTGGTAAATGTAGTGATTATTGGACAGACCTGCACCAGGAAATAAATAAATAAAAGCCATAAGACCAGAAAATGCACCCTCCCAAGATAGCTTTTATGTAGCTAGAAAAGTGAGGTGGTTTCCTGTTCTAAATATTTAACATGATGTTTATGATATGTCCTCTGGGGGAAGAGATGCTTGAAAGCTAATGTTTATGAAGTAAGTCTGGAGGGATGGAAAGGGGAGGCAGGGCACACTAACTAGGAAAAAAAAAAAGGAAAAAAAGAAAAAAAGAACCTCAGGAGATGTCCTGATTTATGGCTTTACTTGCTGGAGAAAAATCTCTGTTTTGTTAAAAAGGTTGCAACTGAAGGAAAGCAACTTCAACTCTGTTCCTTTTGAAACCAGAAACCTGTTCCCTCAGTCCAGACAGGATCTGAGCCTGGGCCAGCAGGAATCTTTTACTGGCTGCTGCCTTTGTGCTTTGGAGCCCTGCAGAAGGGTTTGTGTCTCCCCATCACGTGAGGCTGGAATGATGGGCTGATGGTTAAGAAGCTGAGCTACATTTCAGAAAGGAGGGGTGAGTTCAGTTTCCTACTCTGCCAAAGGCTTCTAGTGTGATATTTGGGTGTTTAATCTTCCTTTGTCTCTGTTCCCTGTCTGGGAATAGCAACAATTTCCTGATTCAACTGGGAGATTGAAAATAAATCACTTTATTGTTAAATAGTTAAAAAATAAAGGCCTGCATAGCCATTATTTCAGGAGGGGTGACTGAACTCCTTGTGAAGCATACTTGGAATGGATGGTGTTTTTCAACTTGGTTTATTAAAACCAATTCTTGGCTTGTTTTACCTGACTAATTCTGTGTGTGAACTGCAGCCACCCAGGACCAGCTTCAGAGGTCCAGGGAAAGGTCTGGAGCACCAGGAGGGGCTGAGGGAGCTGGGAAAGGGGCTGAGCCTGGAGAAAAGGAGGCTCAGGGGGGACCCTGTGGCTCTGCACAACTCCCTGACAGGAGGGGACAGCCAGGGAGGGTCGGGCTCTGCTCCTGGGAACAGGGACAGGAGGAGAGGGAACAGCCTTAGGCTGGGCCAGGGGAGGCTCAGGTTGGACACCAGGAGGAATTTCTGCATGGAAAGGGTTGTTAAACATCGGCTGGGGCTGCCCAGGGAGGTGGCGGAGTCCCATCCCTGGTGGCATTTAACAGCCATGTAAACATGGCACGTGGGGACATGGGTCAGTGGTGGCCTTGCCAGTGCTGGGGAACTGTTGATGTTCTTAGAGAGCTGTTCCAGCCTCAGTGACTCTGAGACTCCTGCATGGCTTTGCCATCCCCACCACAGGGACGTCGATCCTTTGTGGAAAGCTGGAGCTCAGAGAGGTGGAACAGCAAATGTTCCCACTGCTTCAGTAGGGTGGGTTCCTGCCTTTTCCTTTCCCAGCTGGGTGTGGTGTAGGGGGTGTAAAAGGGAGGCTGCTGTGAAGGGGGTCAGAGCAGCTGCTGCCCCTAGTGCTGTGTCTGCTGGGCCCTCGGTGTTCCCTGGTGTTCCCTCGCTGTTCCCTTGGATCCTGGCACCAACGAGCCTCGAAGGCAAACATGAAAAATTTCCAACATAATCCTGTCTAAGATGAAAGTCCCTGTGGCTTTAGCACTGAACTTTGAAGGTCTCAAAGAAGTCAGAGGCCAGGTAGAAAAATCCCATGTCTTAATCAATATTTTTAAGTTTTCTTCCCTGTGTTGTGCTCAGCCGGGCTGGGAGTCAGGCCGTTTGTTTCAATTATTAAATACAGATTTATGACCTGTTGTTTTTTGTTGGAAGTAGAACCAGGCTTGGGACCAGTTTTCTCCTTGCAAATAACTGTGGCTGCAGTCAGTTCATGCAGGTAGAAACGTGTCAGTTGTGTTTGTGAATTCCCAGTTTCCTACTGTTTTTCTCTCTATTCTCGTGCCTCTGACCTCTCTCATCAAAGTGTAACAGTCCCATGTCCCTTTCTCTGGGATTATTGTGTTTTACACAGGACTAATCTGCATTTGATGGCTTTTCTTTGGCATGCTCTCAGCAAGCTCTTGCAGAACTTCCCAGCAGAGAAAATCCCTGCACTGTGACAGCCCTGGGCAGTGCTGGTTTGATGACAGCCAGGTCTGGTGGCTCCAGCATGGGAACTTTTCCACTGGTGTTGATGATAACAGTGTGCTTCTCCCTCCATTCCCTGGGCTGCTGTAACAACTGCTTTGCAGTACCAAGCATGGAAAATTTCTTTTTATGTCGATATTCCTGTATGACATTCCTGTTATTGAATAAAACCATTTTGATAACAGTTCAAATAGGGATGGCTGAAAAGATGTTTGAAGTGAGGGAGAGTTCAGGTGTTTTGGGTAAAATTTATCTAGCAGAGAAAGCTGATAATGTGTGATGTAGTAACACATTAAAAAAAGCAGGGAGACAAGTCTGCTACTTCTTCCCAGTTATCAGTGGAGCTGCAGGAGGAGCTGGGAAGAAGGTTCTTTCTTTAAAGGTTCTTTTTCTTGTTGACAGTACACAGAAAAGGCTGTTGTACATACCTGGCGTTTAATTTTTTTTAATACTCCCCTTTGCCCTAAAGTTGCGAATCCCTTTAACTACAGCATGTGAAATTACTAAATATAAGAAAATCAGCAAACCCTTCCCCTCCCCACACCCCTGCCCATACCCACCCCTCCAAAACTTTGTGAGCATCTGGAGCACTGAGCTGAGAGAAACATGGTTTCTAAAGTGTTTTTTTTAAAACAAAAAATCCCTAACTCTAATCTATAACCCCCTTCAGACCTGCCTCTAGGGAGAAACCCACCAATTACTATTTACTTTACCAACCTAGAGTGATTTGTGGGCGTATGGAAGAATTATTTACGGTTTCATGCAGGAAAAACTTTCAGCTCCCTATTTGCCCTTGTAAGTAATGAGTTGCCTCAGGGGATCAAAGGTCAGATTTTGGTTTTAATGCCCACCTCCTTTTAAAAAATAAATAAAGCAATCCATGTGAAAAGAAGAAGAAGGGAAAAAAAAAAACCCCTAACAGTCTGAAAAGGCTCTGACTCCTGCTCTGCTTTGATGTTTTAGGTCTGGAAGGGATCATAAATTTGCTGGTGTGAGATAGAGTGATAATAAATGTAGCTTTTAACTGCTGGGTTTTTAACTCACACAGCATCCATTATCACTGGCAACTGCAAAGGGAATGTACTTTTTTTTTTCCTTGTTGCTCTTTAGAAAGATAAATATTCACCCTGCTGTCCACTGATGTCCCAAAAGCTCACATGAAGCCTCTCCTTGTGATCATTCCCCAACAACTTTCTTTCTGGGCCCAAATGGTGCAGGGGTGTTGATAAGAGTCTGGAGGGGTCAGGCTGCCACTTGGTTCAGCATTCCCAGCTCTTTATTGAATGGGTCCTTCTCCAGTAGTTTGAGGTGAGCCAAGGAACAGCTGGAAACAGAAAATCTGTTTGGGGTTCCAAGCTGGCGAAGGCTCGAGGTTCCCAGAAGAGCTGGAAGCAGAACAACTGGTTGGTTTTAGGACTTTTGCATCTCTGTTGTCCTGTTGGTGTTCTCAGTGATGAAACTCATCCCTTGGAGCCCTTCCTGCTCCTCTTCCTGACAAACCAGGGAAGGTGCCCCGTCAGCACCTCTGTGCCAGCCCCAGGGAGTGCTAAGCTCGGACAAGAGGCACTTTTGGAAACTCCTCTAAAGTCTGATGGGTACTTTGTGCCAGCATGGCGCAGAGCTTCCAACCCAACAGCCTCAGTAATGTCATGAGATTCTGAAACAACCTTGTTAATAAATGATTTTAGCCACTTAGATGTCTATTAATGTCTTTTTGCTGAATGCCAGCAACCTCATATTTCAACAATTTCCACAAGCACTTATTGATCATGTATAGATTTGGAATGAATTTTGCCAAATCAGTTTATTATCCCTATATATCTCTTTCTCTCTGCTTTGCTGTGTGGAGTAAACACTTCAAATATTGTTCTGTTTTCCCTAGATCAGCAATTAGGTAATTTTTACCCAACTCACATCCATTATGGATCACTTCTCTTTGGAGTATAATTTATTATTATTTTTTGAAGTTCAAACATAGATTTCTTTCTTTGGTCTGCAGCAAAACATAATGATTTCCCATATATTCTTTCAGGCCTCCAATCTAAATGAGAATGTCATCCACTCAGAAATCAGAAACTGTTAGAAAACTCTGGGGGTAGAACAAATGCTGGACAGCACTTTTAAGTAAATAACATTCAGAGGGTGTATTAAAAAACACTGACTGGATCTTTACTAACAACTCGATGCAGTTAATACTGTTATTTATGGTAGGTCTTGCTCTTAGTTCCTTTTTTTATGTCTTTATTGAAATTGCATTTATTAGAGGATACCTTTTCTTACTTGGCCATTCTCTTCCAATCATGGAAATAACCCTCTTCTCATAGATTAAAAAAATGTGAGGTCAGTGGGATGTGCTGTGTAGTCTGAATTCTTCTGCAAAGGAAGCCAGGCCCTTTGAATCTGTTTCTTTATAACTTCCAGAAAAGTGGTGGCGGTTCATTACCATGGCTTTGGAGCAATTAACTGCTAATTTGAGTGTGTCTGGGTGTGGCTTCTGACAAAGTTAATCCACTCAGGGTTTTCCTTTGAGGATCAGCTTTACTTCTGACTTTATCTTTGAAGCAGGCCACATTTTTAATATGATCTTGGGTTTCTGTTCCTGTGTCCTTGAGCATATCCAGGAGTCTGTTTGGAGCATTGTCTGAGTTCATCACAGGGACTTTGGCTGCCTGCCTTGGCCACACTTTTGCTCCTCTCTGGGCCCATGCAGGTGGCTATTCCTGCCACTCTGAGGTGGTGTTTAGCCTGACGGGGTGAGCCATTTCATCCCCAGAAGTTCTCTGGAACAGATGGGATGTATTACCTTGGGACGTGCCTGTGCCATTGACTCAGCCAAGAGCCTGGAGGATTATCTAGGCTAGACCTCATTTCCTGGCTGCTAAAATTAACTGAGATATATGCTGCTCATGGTTGCAAGCTTCTATAGCCCTAAAAATGTTATAATGGAAAAGTATATCTTGGCTATATGATTTTATTGAAAGAATCTTCTTCAAATTGGCCATTATTGTCAGTTGTCTTTTTCAATTACCCCTTCTAAGATGATCCCAGCTTTCTGGGATTCCGTATAAGAGGGGTACATGGTAGTCAAACAGAAAATGGATAGCTCATCCTGTGAGTAATCTCACAGTAAAAAGGAAACCTGGATTTCAGTGACCACCTGGAACTGAGTCTGGGAAAATATCTCAGCATAATGTGAACTTGAGCTGGACTCCAGTGGTTGTAAGGCTGGGCTCTAGATAAGATCAGTTCTGGGACTAAAAACATCTGCTTTCCCAGGCTGGATGTTGTCCATACTCCTTGGAATAGGACAGCTACTCCATGGGAGATGTTAGCCAAGTTCTGGAGCCAGCTCTGCTTGTAAACCCTCTCAGGAAGCTCCTGCTGGTGTCTGGCAGTGCTGAACACTCAGGTGGGAGGAACTGAGGAGGGCTGTGTTTAAATGACCCCTCAGTGTCTGGGATTAGGTTGTAAAATACAGAGAACATGAACTGGAAGTGGGTATCCTCAGGTAACTTGCAGTTGCCTTTTGAGAGGTGTTTGTATGCGTATCTGTGCATCCCAGTTGGATAACTGCTCAACAGAGTGAACACAAGGAATCATTATTGCTCTGGAGCCATGATGGCCTAAGGATGTGAGGGAAAGATTTTATGGGCAGAAGACGATTTTTTTTTTCTGTTATTTAACCCAGTGGAATATTCAGAAAAACCATCAAAGTTTTGGTCTCATCTCTCTTCAGTCATTTCCTGCTTTGGGCGGACTCACCAGAGCTGGATACCTGCATGTACGCATGTGTTGTCCCAAAAAGGTTTGGAAAAGCATTCCGAGGGTAAAACCCAAAGAATTCCTGACTGACCTTAGGAATGTCACATTAACGCTCTGTTTCCTTTTGTTATCAGTGACTAATACCTATTCCCTCCATGAACAAAATAATCTCTGTGGTGTGTTGGATCGTTTTAAACGGGGGAGCAGGGATAAGGAAACCTGAACATCAAAGCAGTGGTGAAGGAGGGCTTATCTGTGGAGCGAAGGTGGAATGAGCACACACCAATGCATTTGTTGTTATCCACAAGGTCTGATAATCTGCACCACACTGGGATGCTGTTGGATTTCAGCAGTCAAATGGAGACAGAGGAAAAACTTCACCATTTAGCTAATCAGGATTACACCCAGCTAATGGAGAGAGGCTGTTTTCCCCCCTTCCCTATCATCCTGGTCGATTCCAATTGATCCGAGTTCTGCTGAGCGAGAGCAGTCCTTCAAAGTTTATTCTGGTGTCAATTTTTATAGTTTCCCCCGCTGATCAATAGAATGCATAATCGTTAAGGCAAAGTTTGTGAAAGCCAATCCTTCAATCGGAGTTTTATGAATGGCTCAGAGTGAGCTCGAAGCATTTGGATGTAAGTGGAACCTTTAATCAGGTGAGTGACAGGAGACAGTCAATAGGATTTGCTGAGATTGGATTCTGATTTTCTGTACAGCTCTGCAGAGTGAGCAGGAGAGAGGGGAACGGGGATGGCCAGAGGAACAGACACAGGCTAAAATGGAAGTTTTTTCCTCTTTTATTATTTATAAAATGTATTTCCAATATTTTTAAGAAATACTTTTCACTTGCATATCATTTTTCACCCGCACTGCTCAGATAGGGACATTTGCTGATAAAACACTGCATCATCTTCTTGTGAAGGTGAATAACAATTAATGCTGCTTTATGCTGTGAGAGCCTCCTGCACCAGGTTTTCCAAGCGCAACACCTTTGGAGCTTCTCAGTGAGGTCCGAAAAAGCAGAGGCTGATTGAGTAGGACAGTGGCAGAGGAAAAGGAACTGTGGAAGCAGAACCACTTGGCATGTGGTTCAACTGTGGATTTGTTTTTTTCTTTTTTGACACATCCAGTCTCTTAGGAAGGACTGTTCTGAACTGTGTAAGCTGAGAAGAAGAATAAGGAATTATCTAAAACAGAGAACTGGAAAATGAGAGGATGAGTTGGATGAGCTGCTGCACTGAGCTCATCACTACCAAAAAGCCTTTGGTGACAGCATAAATTTCTCTCCTTTTCTCCTTCTCTGCCATTTCAAGTGCAGTGAAATGAACTGAGCAAACCTGCCAGCAGGACACCTTTTCTAGCTGCAAGAAGCATTTTTGCTTGGGCAAATAACTTCTTCCTGCTGAAGGATCTGCCTTAGCGTGCCAGGATGAGAAGAAAGCCAGGGGAGAATCTGTTTGCACTTGGTCTGTTGATGAATGAAGGGCTGGGTTTCAGCGTTAGCACAAAGACCTGTGTGCAGTTGGACACTCTGAGCATTCCTTGGCTGTCAGGTTGGGCAGTGCTTTGAGGCAGGAAACCAAAACTGCTGGAGAGCGAAGCTGAGCTTTACATTTGCAGTTTCCAAGAAAACTGACATGAATCATGTAAATAGTGGTCAGTGAATTCCTTTGCGGCTGGCAGATTGTGGGGGTTGCTAAGACTGTTGGAAAGGGAGTTTGAAGTTTCAGTGAGTTGCCTGCTCTAAACTGATCCAGCTCCTTTGGATTCCCGTGCTGTCCTCAGGCTCATCATCTGGCTTTTTCCTCTGATGGTTTGACAACCATTTTGAAAGCAGATTCTCATTTGGGGGGCTGAACAAAGTTGTCTTGAGCTCCTGGCACTGCACCTGCAGATGGGCTCAGGGACCAGCTCATGGCCCTCTGTACATGAAGTTTGAGTCGTGGTCCTCGTCTTCTGCTGTTGTCCCACTGGGAACTTGGTAAAAGTAGGAGTTTTTAATTTGAGCTGAATGGGTTTATTTCCTGCTGTTTCATAGTCCCTGGGGCATTTTGTCATCATGATTGCACAGCAGCATGAGTAGAGAGATAAGAAATAGAGAAATTCTGCTTCTGGCAGCACCTTCAGGAGTTCAGGGGAGTCAGACTTATGTGGGAAATTCACCACCACTTGGTACGAAAATAGAACATGCCAGAGAAACTGGAGGACTGTGGGGATATTGGCTCCATGTGCTGGCCCAGACCTGGAGAAATGGACTGAAATGCTGTTGGGTTTTCAGGCACAGGCAGGACTATGAGAACTGTGATGGGGTGGCACCTCCACTTTGCCGTGGTAAGGTTTGGGGCAAAGCGTGTGATGAGTGAAAGCCCTCTTACCTCACAGAGCAGTTACCACCCAGTGACTCTTGGTGACTTCACACCTAGTCCTGGATCTGAACGTTGTTTCTTGACCCCACTGCTAAAAGAGTGGGCTTTGGCATTCTGTGTGAAATGCTTGCAAGCCTCTACCCTGAACTTTGTCTTTTGACGAAGGGAGAGATGGGGCAGATCTGGACTTGGAAATTGTTCATTGCTGAGATGTATTTCAAAGCTTTTGTTCTGACAAATGCTAGCCTTTGATCTGGTAAATGAGAACTTTACCCTATGGACGTGAGGGAAGGGGAGGAGAAGGGAGGATTAATAAATAGGGGAAGATGACTTAGGTCAATGGGACCTGAGGGCTGAGTTTGTTGCATCAATGTCAGGTGGAAGGAGATGCTGAGGGGGCTCAGGAAAGTACTGTAGACTGTGAGAGTGCTTCAACTCCCATTCCTCCCCCATGCATTTGTCTGCCTTCTCCTGGAAGTACTGGTTTGCTTTGCCAGGGTGCCTGGGGAGGACACTGGCATTTGAGGTCAGTTTTGGAACTGTCCTGCTCAGCCTGGGCTGTCCCAACCATCAAAATGGAGAACAGGTATGTGTTACGTGCAGCTGTGGCTGGAGAGCTTTTGCTGCCAGGGCAGATGGTGGCTGTGGGAAAGTCACTGGACCTTTTCTTGTTAACCTTGAGTGTAGCTGTGCTGTCCTGCAGCCCCTCAGGAGCCCCTGAGAGTCAGAGAGCAAAGGCAGCTGAGTTCAGACTGCCCTTGGCAGGACACAGCATCAAAGGTGCTTTCCCAGAGTTCTTCCTCCAAGAAATCAGGGGAGATTTATGAGTCTTAGACTCACCCCAATGCTGCAGTGCTGTGTTTATGACACATCAGTTTTTCCTTCTCTTTTGTCATTGCTTTCCTTCTGGCTGACCAGGTAGTTTTCCTGCTCCACCAAACACTTCGTGTTCTGCTGGGCCCCTCCAGAGGCTGATGGTGCTGCTCACCAGCACTGCTGGGACGCTTTCCATGAGTGATGACCCTGTTCCCAGCCTTCCCCACACCCCTCCCTCTGCCTCCCACTGTGGTAAATATTTTAGTACTCGTTGAAATCTATTGAGCCTCATCAATTGGAAATAGAGTGTAAATCACTGGGACTTTCGCGTTCACCCCAGAAATCAATTTTCACACATTAGGGCTATTAGCTTATTGAGAAGTGTGTGATAAATGGCTGTGGGCCATGGTGCAGCCACACCTGCCAGCTCTGCATTTTGCATCTCAAGTAGGCTCAGATCAGGGGGATGCCAAGGGGAGGCAGCTCTCGGTGTGGGATAGGAGACATGAGGCTCCTGAGCCAGACAATCTGTGCCTGGAGATCAATAACACCACGAGCACTAACTCATCCTCGCCGGGGCTGGAGGCGGCTCGCAGCCAAAGCTGTGGTTAGGCAGCTAATTTTTATTCTTTCACAAAGATGAGTGTAATTTGGGGAGGAAAGGTGAAACAGAGATTGCAAACATTTAATAAAACTAATGCAGTAGTTTAAAAAAGAAGCTTTTGTCTAAGTCGATATCCTCCTTCCACACAGCAGCTGCAGGTAGGGCGTAGAAGTGCCGCCTCCTTCTGTCGTCCCAGTGCTCCAGGGAAGGAGGATGCACAGTTCGTTTCCAGCTGGGATGCAGGAATAACTGGGATTTCTAGTCTCTCTCTGTAATTCCTTCCTATCCCCTTGATTTCTGAGAGTGGCAGCTAATTAACTTCTTGCTGAACGAGTCTGGGAGAGACGAGGGATCTGGTGGCCTTGGCCAGTGCCCAGCAAGTCCTTCTGTGGCCATCTGGAAGAGCCTGGTCTGTATTTAAAAAATAACTAATTCTTCTCAGTTACCAGTGCCAGTCCAAACCATGGGTGACTCCAGGGCCTTGGAGGCTCTCCAGGGCTGCACTCCATGTTCATGTGCCGTGCAGTTTGGCATTTTACACATGTGAGCCACCCCTGGAGCTGTGGCAGTCATGCATAAGTAGGGCAGTCTCTTTGGCTAGAGATCTCAGCCCAGTCCTTCCCCTAAAAACTTCTCCTAAAAAAGCACGTGTTCCCCAATACTGGATATTTGCACAACAGGAAAAAAGGGTTGTGCAGTGTCAGGAGCAATTGATTTTCTTCCTGTGCAGTGGATGCTGGGCTGGTGTACCCCTGTCGTTCGAGGAATAAAACCCTGAGTTACTTCAAGGGACATGGGAGATCAATGTCATCAAAGGTTCTTTCCGAAGATGAGCAATGTGGGCTTAGAGACAAAACTCCTTCCTGTGAACATCTGGAAGGGAGTGATTCAGATGCTTCTCAGCCTGTCCACTTTGGAAGCCCAGGCCAGTGGTGCAATAGGGGGTTTCCTTGCCCAGACACTACAGATGTGCTGTGGCCTGGCTTGTTTTAGTGAGAGTGCTGCTGGATGGACTTGAATTGCATCAGGAGCATCCCAAGAACAGCCAGCAGCAGGAAAGCCAGCACAGAGAATAGTTATTTCCAGTAGGAAGTACTTAGCTAACACTTGGCGGTGGCTTTGATCCACCCCTGGGATCCACTGTTCTGATGCTGATGCTTTGTCACGCCGTGTGCCTCTTCCCTTCTTGCTTGCTTTGAAGGACCAAACTGAGGGACTGAGAGTCCTGACTCACTTTGGGATGATCTTTGCTGGCCAGCTGGGAGCAGGAAGCAATGACCTGCTCTCCAAAGAGAGCCAGCGAGGTTTGGCAGCTCTCACAGCAGCACGGACAGCTGGCTTTAAAATGTTCACACCTAAAAGCTCCTGGGTTTCATTCAGACACATTGCTGGAACATTTTCCAGTTGCTCCATCCAAAATTTTGCCTTTCTTCTTCCTTACAAGTTTCGTATGGAGCAGCACCCCCTGTGCTGTGCAGACCTGTTGGGGAAGGTTATTCTCAGGATCTGGAGTTTGAGGCCGGCCGGCTGCGATCAGGACTCCCGGGCAGGGGCTGCATTGCTTCTCTGACAGTCCTGGGCTCTCACCCTCAGCTAATTACTTTGATCCTTTACACTTTGTAAAAATTCTTACGACACAAAATAAGTCCCCCCTGGCTTTAACCTTGTGACCTGACCGGCCCTTGTAAAAGGGAGGGAGAAAAGGCAGCCGTGCACGCCCAAACACACACACCCACCCCTGTGCCTGCATCCACATCCCCACAAACTGCCTAAAGCCTGGGGCTTTAATAGTTTCCTCCCAGGACTCCCACAAAAAGGCAAATAAAACTCCTTTTACAAGATAGCAGAGCAGCATGAAGGATCAACTTCACCAACAACAAGTTCTTTCTTCAGTTCATTTGTTTTAAACCTCCTTTTCTTGCAGATTTTGATCCTCTGAGTGCCTCTCCCCTTCCATCCCCATCCCTCTTGCCTGCCCTGCTGCCAACAGTTTAATGGCTAAAACAAGCAGGGTATTTTTTTCAGGATCTGCTTGTTCACAGGGAATAACCTGTGTGTGAACACATACTTTTAAACTCCCTTTTCACAAATAGGGAATGTTTCTTCTTCCTTCTTCACAGGACCCAGCTAAGAAAAGAAATGCAGAGGCAAGAAAGGGAAAACCTTCATATTTATGAAGGGCAGTTAAACAGAGCAGGGATCTGTGAGGTAGCTGAGGAGAGATACCATACAGGTCTATAAAATCATAAGTGGTCTGGAAAAATAAAGAGGTTGTTACTCTTTTACCTTGGTTAGTACAAAAAGCAGATTCAGTTCTTCACATAATGTGTATGTCCCCTTCCCTGACCATTTCAGAGAATGGCAACTTGGTGAATAGCATAAAGAGATCTAATGTATGGTTTAGATTAAGGATGGGGAAACAAATTTGTATCTTGTTCCCTTACTGGCTGTCTTGTATTTATAAAACTTACAGACACTTAATAATCTTGAGACTTCTTTCTCTCTGACATATTTGGTGAAGAATGCTCAACATTTTCTGAAGTTGCCATAAACCAGAGTGTAGTGCAAGCTGCACACACATCAGGATTCCGCAGCCTTGCCTCTTCAGGAAAACAGAGAAAAAAATAAAACCCTTAATTTGCCAACAAAACCCACATTTGGATGCCTTTATCATTTCCTCAGTTAAGCCAAAACCAAATTGTTTGAAAGCTTTTAGGCTTTCATTTATTTCTCCCTTCTTTCTAGTATTTTTTATTTCCCATACTTGAATTAGAGCTGGTAAAAGAAGGAGTTCAGGAGTAAAATCCTGCTGAGTCTGTTCTTCTTAACACATCACCTGGATGTGATAGACAAAAAAATCTCTAGGCTCAGATGGAACCAAGGGTGTCATCTCATGTTCTCTGGGAGCCAGGAGATGTATTTAAGAAACACTGAGAGGAAAAGCTCCCCAGCCTTTTGGTGAATGGTCTGAAGTGTCTGTGCTGTTCCGTTTTGCTGGACATCAGGCTCTTGGATTCATGGCTCAAGACATGGAGTGAAACTTCCATGCCATTGGTGAGGATGGCTGTGGAGGCAATACCTGCACAAAAAACCTGTTGTGTATGTTCTTTATTGAGAAAAAAAAATCTTGTATTGTGAATGTGGGCCGTTTCTCCAAGTCCATTTGGGCGTTCTAACCCAGAAATAAAAACAGAGGCTCCTTTTAGCTCCCCATTTGAAGTCCTTGTGTATCTTTTCTCCTCCTGCACCCCTCAGGGTGAGGTACAGCCACAGTATCTGGTTAAGTCCTGTGGAAGCCCTTCAGCAGATAGTGGCATAATTGGGAGATATGTGTGTCTGAAGCCAAGGTGGATTTTGCTGATTGCTTGGGCATTAAGGCTTTGGGATCAAAAGTGACTGAGAGATTTTGAAGGATCCAGGAGGAATCTTGGTAGATTTTCACACTCATCCCCCTGCCTTTATTTGTAGAGGATAATTATTTGTATGGGGAGCTCCCTGGACTGGGATCTCACTTTTTTGTCCATGTTTGTACAGCACCTACCACAGGAGAGCCCTTGCTGCCTGCTTGGGAATCTTTGGGATCTTTGCACTGTGCTTTGCTGATGCTCAGGGAAGAATCTATTCCTGTGACAGAAAAAGAAGAATCCTCCCCAGCACCCCTTCCCCTGTGAGAGATTCTTAGTGTGGGTTTTCTCATTCCCCCCAGGCCTCTGAGCCTGATTTTATCCCATCAAGGGGGACTTGAACTCCCCAGTGCTGAGGTTTTTCTCTGGTTTTGTCTGGGTCAGGGTCCTGCACGTGAGAGCCTGAGTGGAGCCACTTCCAGACTCGGTCTCTGTAGGGTGCTGACCATGCCAGAGCTCTGACCACAGCCAAATTCTCGTCCAAGGCTCCAAGCTGGTCTCTCTTTCCCCAAGTTGCCTGCTTGTACTAAATACTGGGGCAGCTCTCTAAAATACTGAAGGAACAAAGCATGCAAGGCAGTAAAATGAGGCAATTAAACCTATAAAACCAGGGTTTACAAGGGAATTTATAGTGTCAGAGGCTTTTTATAGCTTTTTTAGATTAGTTTAAATAAAAAAAAGACGGAGAGAGAAAGAGAGAAAGAGAGAGGGAGAAAAAGAGGACCTGAAACTTGAGCAGACTTAAAAGTTCAGAGAGAGGCTTTTAGGAAGAACAGAGGGGTAATAATTAGAGGCACATTTTCCATTTCACTGTCTTTGCAAATTGAAATTAAAGAGGAGGGGGGGAGAAAGCATGCACAGAACAACAGGCAGTTTACATTGCTCCCTCTTCCTCCTCGTAGCATCTGATTTTTCTGTTTCTGTTCTTTTGCTTTCTGGCTGGGTGAGAGCATCTCATCACCTGGGCAAAGAGACTAAAGGGAAAGAGTAATCTCAGGCCAGGTGAAGTTTAGTTTTGGGTATTTTCCCCTCCTGCTGTGCCTGCTTACTGGTTCAGTGTGCCTTGCAGATCTGGGAGCTCATGTCTGAGAGGTGAAATGGAGCCAGCACCTGATTAAAGCAAATTTGGCCAGGGGAGACAATGGACCCTGTGTTTTAAAGGGCTTTTTGTGTTTCAATTCCTCCAGCTTCCCTTAGCATTCCACGGACACAACACGCACGCACCGGGAGATGAGACTACCTTGGGAGTGTCTAATTAGAGCCTTTCTTGGCTTTTGTCTGCTTCTGTGTGAACTAAGGAAAAGGTGATTCACATCTCCCAAACCCTGCATCCTTCTCTGTGGAAGCACCTCCTTTATCCAGGCCTGGTTTCCTCCCCAGCAACAGAACACACAGTGCTTTCAAAGGGGTGAAAATCAACCAGCATTTCTGGGCCTCTCTTTTCTCCAGGTCTGTATCCCATGCCATTCCTCTGAGTAGGTCCTTGAAAAGGCCAAAGTCTGCTGTCCTAACTCCAGGGTTGTGGTTCTGCTTTTTGCTGTGTTTTCGGCTATCGGTTTTGGCGCCTTTAGAAATGGCCCCAGAGCCTGTGCTCTGTGACGGCAGGAGCAAACAGTCTCATCTCATATGTGTGGCCATTTTTTCCTTACATAAAGAGGAAATGTCTGCTGGAAATCTTGTCATCATCACTCTCTCATTTATAGCATTAGGGAAATTATCCTTTTCATGGTGTTTGTAGGATCTTGCCCAAGCCAGGGATCTTGGAGTCTGGAATACTTTGCTCCATTCATTCTCTTTACACTTTTCTCTTTCTCCTGTATGCAATCGTTTACTTTGGTAGAGTGTAGATCCTGGTTGGTTGCTAGAACATGCAATTAGTAAATTACTAATTAACCATAGCAATTCATCATCCTGCTGCTGTGCAGTTTTTTATGTAACCCTGTCTGTTCTCTAAGGCAATATAGGTAAAAGGCCCATCCTTTGAAAAATAAACTTACAGGGAATAGGAGCCAGCAGCCTGTGCTCCAGAACAGCTTGAGCACTGAGTGGGATATTTCTGCTCCTGGAGAGGGTGACAGAGAGAAGGGTTCCACCACCCTCAGGTGGGTTCTGCAGCAGGAGGAAAGTTTGCTCATGATAATCTTCAGTTCATCTGAGCTGAATCGTTCCTTTTGTAACAATACAAAATACAGGGTGAAGGGTGAGCAGGAGAGAACAAACCTGAAAGGAGTGAGGATGTGTGACAGCAATAGAGAAGGTGGAGGTACAGGAAGAGGAGTAAATTCAGGTCTGAGATGGGAACAAACAGCTCCAAAGTGTTTTTCTGACCTACTTTCAAAAGGCCTTGACAGTTCTAAACTGAATCTCCGCATGCTTTCCTGCCTGAAAGAGGGTTAAAAATGAAGCACAGTGAGGCAAAATTTCCCATTTCTGATCCCGTTGGCATGGGGGTAATTATGTTCATTGAAGATGTTCCCGTTTTACAGTGAGATTAGAGTCCAGCCCAGCATTCTTGAAGCAGCGTTTGAGTTTTTAAAGTCTGCAAATGTGTGCTATGGTAGTCACATGATAAATACTTCTGAAATCAATAGAGAAAGCTATTAAAAATGTGGGTTTTGTCTCTGTCTAGTATGGTACATTAAGATACATGTATCATCCTACAGTCTCTTTTCCTCTCCATATATGTGCGTAGGGCTGGAAATTTTAGAGTACTCAACGTTGGTCAAACTGTCCCCAATGGAAAATACAACACTGACCTCAAATAGCATAACATTTTAGGGCAGTGATGAGTGATTTCTAAAATGCTACCATTAAGTATATATATTTAAAGAGAAATCACTAGAGGAAGAGTGAGTCTGACTTCCCTGCTCCTGATGTTCTGTTTGAGAAATGGTGATGAGAGGGAGCTCTGGCTGGGCAGAGCTCCCTGTTTGGGTCATCCCAGTCTAATACTGGTTTGGCATTTCTGTTGTGATTTCCCACCTGGGATTTATTTGTTTTGCAATCTGAAGAGCTCAAGGAAGAAAGTGAGCCTGGAATGACTTGTTTGCATCTTCTACATTATCAAATGCACCAAGAAACAAAGTGCTGGCTGCATGAAGCTCTCAGAACAGGATAAAAAAGTGACTCACATTTGCTAGTTGCTAAATACAAGTTTGAGTAAGCACTGGAGTCAAACAAACAACTTTTATGAGTGAGAAGATCCATCTGCTGTCACTGATCTTATAGATCTTCCTGTTCCATGATACATCAATATTTTTAAATGACATCTAATGGGCCAGAATATCCAAAGCAATGGATGTTATTCAAGTTCCACAGCCCCTGCTGCAGGTGTGGGCTGTCCCAGCACCGTGGGCTTGAAGCCAGAGCCTCAGCTCCTTTCAATCCATGTCAGCACTTTACAGCTTGCTCAGGACCTGGCCCCGGAGAAAAGGCTTGGACAGCAAATTATCTTGGTCTGCACTAAAAAAACCTCCTTGATTGATCCCATTGAGACACAGAGCCACGGTGCTGCTTCAGTGCTTGGAGGAGAGACTGCTCCTAAACCTGAGCCTGCTCAGAGCTCAGGAGAGAGACGATCACTCTCCGCAAGAGCAAAAAGGAGCTAGCAGGGAAAATGAAGCCTGTTCTTCATGCCTGTTTAGTCTTCTCTGCACAGTTTGCAATGGCAGTGCTCCCAGGGCTCGTTGTTGGGAGCACAGCTCCTCCTGGCAGGAGGTTCTGAGCCTGGCTGGCTCAGATCCCATGGGCAGCATCGATCCTGAGCAGCATCCCAGGGCCAGACAGCACAGACCTGGCTCTGCTGCTGCCTGTCAGTCTGTCTGTCCCACTCTTGGTGTGTCCCTGGCTGTGCTGCTGCCTGTCAGTCCGTCTGTCCCACTCTTGGTGTGTCCCTGGCTCTGCTGCTGCCTGTCAGCCTGTCTGTCCCACTCTTGGTGTGTCCCTGGCTCTGCTGCTGCCTGTCAGTCTGTCTGTCTCACTCTTGGTGTGTCCCTGGCTGTGCTGCTGCCTGTCAGGCCGTCTGTCCCACTCTTGGTGTGTCCCTGACTGTGCTGCTGCCTGTCAGTCTGTCTGTCCCACTCTTGGTGTGTCCCTGGCTGTGCTGTCCCCACTCTCGGCCAGGACAGTCCGTGGTTGGCCTGAGAGCCTCACAGTCTGTCTCTGCCTCTCTCCTTTTCGTTTTCTTGGCTCCATAAGTTAGATCAAATGTCTTTAAAGAGCACAGTTTGAGTGATGGAGTTTATAATTCCATCTCGGGAGTTGTGATGACTCGAGCTTGGTTCTTGTGGTTTATGATGTCACCGGGACCCATCGATGGAGTCGTAGCCCCATTATTCACCATTGCCCTGTTATTTATTCTGTGCAATAAATGGCTGCAGTTTAATCACCAGAGTAAATTGCTGAAGCATCTTGGTGGAAATTGTGATGTTACTGTAGTGGTTTCTATGGCAACGGCCATTCCATCAGGGAGCTGATACAGAGGGAACCAGGAGCACCCAGGGGGACAGGAGTGAACACCAGCCTCAGAGAGGGGAACCTCGGGGCAAGTCCAGACACAGCCTCGAGGGGAAAAATCCATTAATTGTTACTGGATATCACATCTGGAAAACTGGGATGCAGATCTCGACTTCGCCAGCCTTGACAGACTAGTGGCATTGATTTCATGCAGAGAGATTTTCAGGAAAACCTCCCAACTACTCTGCAGAGATGGAAAGCAAAACTATCTTTCCTGCACAGTTTTATTTTGTTTAGGCTTTTTTTGGTTGGTTGGTGTTTTTTTTTTCCTTTTCCATTTTAGGTAGAAAAAAAGGGACTGAGGACACTTGAACCAAATGGTTCAGAACTTCCTACAATTAAGGTTTGTGTTTGGTTTTAGTGTAGACAACAGGAAGAGGAGACTTACCTGCATTGTCTTAATTCTTTTTGCCTTGTGACCTTGTATCTCTCGCCTTAGAAGGCCTGGTCAGATCGTGGATTTTAGTGGTGGTGGAGCATGATGTTCCTTGATAGTACATAAAGTTCCTTCTTTTTGTCAAAATGCATTTGCCAACATATTTAATGCCTGATGGTTGTGGATATGCAGTTGGCACTGGAACAAACATAGGGTTGGTATGTTGTATCGTAATAGAACCTTATTACAACATTATTATTATTTATTGTTTCTTACTGAAGGGATATTTATGAGACGGTTTTGCTTTCCATATCTTAAGTTTCCATTCAAGCCCCAGACTTTCTGGATTTCTTTCTTTTTTTCTGTTTTTTCTCCCACAAAAAAAAAAAAAAAAATAAAATCAAAGCTTTAACTAAAATGTCTCCGTTTTCTGATTTTAAGAAAAAGGCAAAAAAAGTTTGAATTTCTCTCCTCTCCTTTTTACTTTATTCCTCCCCACTTCCTTAATTCATTCATTTCTCTCCGTGGGAAAAAAAAAATAAGTAAAAGCCTTCTCTGTCCATCCTCTTTCAACGCCTTGGCAATGCTTGCAGTGCTCAGCTCTTTTTTTCTCATTTCCTCAGCTGAGCAGCCCTAGAGAAGTACCCCAGCACATGGTATCAGTGCCCTGACAGTCTGCTGCTTATGGGAAATGTCATTTTACAATGTACCTTTTTTTTTTTTTTTTTTTTTTTTTTTTAACCTCAAACTTTATGATTTTCTACAAGGATTCATTGTTTTAAGCCGCGGAACCAACATGTGTTTCTTGAGATATCACTTACCTTTAGTAGCAGTTGAGTTTTGGTCACCAAGCTGGGCTGTCTCTGGATTCCTGCATTTATTCTGTTCTGGTAACCTGATACAGCCCAGCTAGGAAAGAACAGAAAGAAAAGCCTTTTAATTTATGGTAGGTCTCAGTTCTAATCATGTAGTTGTGTAGACTTTGGCTTTATCGTGAATCATTTTTAATGACAGTTGAGGAGAAAAGAATTGAAAAGCAAATCTTACCTTTCTCATCACTGACAGCTTTTCATACCAGATCAGACTTTTTTATGGCACAGCCTTGCAGTGAGGGTAAGATACAAAGGAAGGGCTGGACCCAAGGGCTGCCCAGCAGGAGAGCACAGAGCCTTTTCCTGCCTAGCACAGGACAGGCCTTTACAGCAGCAGTTTCAGAGCTCTCTGTAAATAGAGAGCAATTTTTCACCTTGTGGATTCCTAAACATTGTCTGTGGAGTCTCCATAAGGAAACTTGCGTTTCCTTGTAGGAGACTTGATTTTCTTGGTCACCTTTCAGAAGGCCCTTAGAAGTTCTCTAGGGAAATCCCTGGACAACAGGGTGAAAAAAGTTGATGGCAAAAGCCCTCATGGACTTGAATGTAGACAGAAGGTCACTGCTTCCCTGCAGTGAGCCTGGTGACATCTGTGTGGGGTCAATCAGGGGCCTGGGGGTCACCAGGAACAGCCCCAAGGCTGCCAGAGCTCCAGGAGCATTTGGACAAAGCCCTTGGGCACAGAGTGGGATTCTTGGGGTATCTGTGCAGGGCCAGGGGTTGGACTGGGTGATCCCTGCGAGTCCCTTCCCACTCAGGATATTCTGTGATTCTTTTCTATTGTATGATCCTATTTGCTTTGGAGTCTCTGCTATTGGTCAGAAAAGAAACTTCTCTGAGGAAATTGCATCATCTTGCCAAGAGACCTGATTTCGAGGGTCATCCTCCTCCAGCAGAGCCCGTGGCTGTGCACTCAGGGCTCACAAAGCAGCAGTTTAGTGCTGATCCCCTGAGCAGGGGCAGGAGGAGGCACTGCCAGGGCTGCTGAGGTGGTGCCCAGCGGAGTTAATAGGGAGATGCTCTCTCTGTAATTGGATACTGGCAGGATCCTGCAGTGCATCTTCGTGGCCACTTCCCATCAGCACTAATGTGGCTTTCTGAAAGCTCATCCCCTTTCCTGGCATGGCCTCTCTTCACTGGGGCACTTGTTAACTCCCCCACCTCTGTGTGCTTTGACCTGCCGTGCTCTGGGTGTGCCAAGATCCTGTGCCAGGCTGGAGCTCTGCAGTGCTCCTGAAACAAACCCAAGGCATTTCTTGGAGGGTGAGGGAGCAATGAGAAGCCTGCAACGTATAAATCCCACATCACCATGGGCTTCAAACGGCTTCTGTCATCCTTGTGTTTCCTCCATGACCTCCAACTTTCTACTGTATGGAAACATTTTCAACTTAGGTTGGCTACACACTGCGTCCTTTCTGACACATTTTGACAAATTCAGTTTGATTTTGCCCTTGAGGTCTTTCTAGGCTTAATTTTATGGTTGTGGAAGGTCATCAAAAGGGTAGTGCTATTTAAAGACCAAATTGTGTCACATTTACTCACGGGCGTGGTAACTCTTCCTCTTGAAGATGTCCATTCATTTCAATGGAACTACACCCGGAGTAAATGGCACCTGTTGTAAACAGAGGCTCTGGGGCCTGTCTTACTCCTCTAAGGGGACTACTCAGAGAGTAAAAGTCAAGTCCTTGGCCCCAACATTGGTTTTTCAGCCCCTGTTGTTCAGAGGTGGCTTTTTGGCCCCCTCTAGTGACTGCCCACACGGATTTGTGAGTGAGATCCAACCTTTCTGTGATCAGAAACAGCCATTTCCACCCTCACCGTAAATGGCTTCAGTTTTGGAAGTGGCATTTCAGATCCTGATGTACCGAGTTTGTTCCCCTTTGCTCACAACATTCTCAGGAGCATCCCATTTCCAGCTTGGTGGGGCTTCTTGGAGTGTTGGAAAGTGTTCACAGTGGTTGAAGGAGAGTCAAACCACACAGCTGTTGACGTAGTAGCATGGCCGTGGTTACACTCCCACAGCCCAAAGGTTCACCTTCTTCAGGGGAAACAGGAGGGTTTTGGTGTTAGAGCTGCACTACCAAAGAAACATCCATGGCTTGAATCGTGGAATCATCCAGGTTGGAAAAGCCCACTGAGATCATTGGGTCCAACCACTGCAGGCCCACCAATAACCCATGTCCCCAAATGCCCTTCCAGGGATGGTGATTCCACCGCCGCTCTGATCAGCCTGCTCAGTCTCTGACCCCCCTTTAAAGAAAGAAATATTTCTCAGTATTCAACCCAAATCTCCTCTGGAACAACTTGAGCCCGTTCCCTCTCCTCCTGTCCCTGTTCCCTGGGAACAGAGCATGACCCCCCCTGGCTGTCCCCTCCTGTCAGGGAGTTGTGCAGAGCCACAAGGTCCCCCCTGAGCCTCCTTTCCTCCAGGCTGAGCCTCTTTCCCGGCTCCCTCAGCTGCTCCTCCATGGTCTGGGATTTATGACCTTCTACTGAATTACAGTGAAACCCGGAGTGACACTTGGAGTTGATACTGAGAAGGAATTTTTCAAAGCCTTTCTTTTTCTTATTCTTTTCATACTGCTGGAACCACAAAAGGGAATCTCATTTAAAATATGAATTAGAAACGTGATACTTCTTATGGCTCGTATTCTGGAGAAGCAGATACTTATCACATGCCTGTGTCCTTGGGGGAGCGTGCAAGGAGCTTTTGGAATAGTTTTCTACTTTTTGGCTAATGGGGAGTGGGGCAATTACTTATTCCAAGAAGCTGGAGCCAGGCTGACAGCCTGAGGGCAGACCTGAAAGCACTGTAACACGTTTGGCTTTAGATGCTCTGATATCTTTTAGAAACAACTGCCTTGATCTTTTAGTGCCCTGGTAAATCATTCATTCTGATCACCTGCTTGCGAATTCCTGCTCACCAATCCTGCGGGATAGAATGATCTGGGTATACAGCTCCCAGAGCTCCAGCAGGTGAACTTCAGCTGGGCCCCCAGAGCACCTGGCAAAGCTCCTCACTTGGGAGCAGCCTCAGTCAAGCCAGAAATTCAAATTCCTCTGACAAACGGTGTCTGGAGCTGAAGGTTTTGGATGGGATTTTTTCCCCCTCAGGTTGCAGGCTGCAGTCAGGACACGCTGCCATCCCTCCTCCCACGGTGTGCCTTGCTGCTCCTTGACAATCTGTTTCAATTCCCCTTCACTCCAGCATGACCCAGTGGTTCCCCCAGGTTACCCAGTGATTCATCTCTGTGGAATTTGGGAGCGCTGCTTCTCTGCTCTTACCCAGATTGGCAAGAGGGTTATTAAAACATCCGAGATTAACCAGAACCTCTTTTGGTGACTATTTAGGCTGAGACCACTTGATGCCAAATGTTATTTCACATGTGCATTCTGACACCAGACTTCACTACTGCACCTCCCATTCCTCTCTACGCGCGGGTTTGAACACCTTTTCCAACTACAATCACATTAGAGGATCCCTGATGCTTTGGGAATGTACATGGGGAGTGACTTCAAGTGGAAGCGTGTTTGGATTGTCCTATTTCTATTTCTGAAGCCCTCTCAAGGAAGCTCGCTCTCTCTTCTCACCCCATCGCTTCCGATGGGGCCGAGTCATTGCATTCCGTGTGCGCACAATGACACCTCAGAGAGACTTGGACTGTTCTCTTGTCTCACTTCCACTCTCTTCCAGGCTGGATGCACACCCTGGAGGTATGTGGTTTGTCTCAAGATATAAGACTTCCCCCCTCAGAAACTACATTACTTCAACAAGCCACAAAGGGCTGGCAAGAGGGAGAAGGATGTTCGTGTTAGTGCAGCTTTCCCCTGGGATCTCTTCTACTGACTCCATGCAGCTGGAAACAGACCCTGCTGCTCCTGAACCCCGTGTGTGCACAGGCACACGTGCCCTCATGCAGCATTTCACTGATGTGTGGGTACAAACACTCACAGATGCACAAATACCTTCCCTTTGTTGTCCTCCTGCACAGAGGTAGAGGCTGGAATTCTCTGGGTGCATGCGATCATTGCCGTCTGCAGACTCCAACCTGCTTTGGCACACAGCTGCAGCAGTGTCCCGGGATGCCTGGGCCTTCTCCCCTGGGGTGTATGGACACGGGTGCATTTACACACCCTGCCAAGGTGTTGCAGAAGTTGGTGGGAGAGTTGAGTAAATGGAGCCTGAAGGGACCTCGGGAGGTTTAGTCCAACTACTGGCCCAGGCAGGCTCACCCTGAGTTCAGAAAAGGTTGCTCAGGGCTGTGTCCAGTCAGATGTTTAAAACCTCCTGAGGCAGAGATGTGGTAGCCCAGTTTTTTTCTTATGCTGAGACAGAACCTTCATTTCTTCGATGTTTATCCTCCCTTTTGACCTATAATTTGTCTTTCACTCCCCTGCCACAACACCTAAGTGTGTTTCCCTATACCTGCCATGGTATCAAGAAGGCTGATGTATCTGTCCCTAAAACTTGAGCAGGGTGGACAAACTCCCTTCCTTCAGGGTATCTCCATGGGTCTGTGCTCCAGGCCCCTGACCTGGATGGCCCCTGAACCATCTGGGTGCCTCTCTGCTGGATTTGTTCAGGTTTATCAGCATTTTCCTTGTACTTGTGAGCTCACACCTGGGTATGGACCAGCTGGCATCTAACGACTCACAGAGGGATAATTGTGTCCCTTGACCTGCTGGTACAGGTGAGTTTGCTGTGAGCTTTCCTTGCTGCCAGGTGCCTGTCAGGTGCTCTTGGCTGGAATTGGACTGATAAAAAATCAGTAAATAAGAAAACTAAACACTGAGCTTTGCTTCTTACCAGTCTGGGCTCAGATTTAATGCATCTGAGATCTCAAGCAGTTCCATGACTCTCTTCAGGAGATCACAGTAGTTGATCCAGCTTTGGAGAACAGGATGGATCAGATGAACTACCAGACTTCCTACATGTGTTTCATCTTTGCTTCTTTTTTTGGCCTCAAAGATCCACTGAACAGTTTACCTTTCCTTTATTTGGAGGGATTCTGCCATTTGAAATTTCCTCCTCTTCCAGTGGCCAGTGTGCACACTGGTCACATCCATAACTGCCTAAATCACAGGTTTAAGATCTTGGAGTACTTAATTTGGGGAAGAACTTCAGGCTCTGTAGAGACTCCTCCCTATCTATTACCTTGCAAGCCATGAACCAAAGGAAAGGGTGTATTTTTTCAGAACCATGGAATGGTTTTGGTTGGAAGGGACCTTAAAGCTCATTTGTTCCAACTTCATGGGCAGGGACACCTTCCACTAGCCCAGGTTGCTCTAAGCCCCATCCAGCCTGGCCTTGGACACTTCCAGGGATCCAGGGGCAGCCACAGCTTCTCTGGGCACCCTGTGCCAGGGCCTCCTCACCCTCCCAGGGAACAATTCCTTCCCAATATCCCATCTAACCCTGCCCTCTGGCAGTGAATAGCCAATCCCTCTTGTGCTGTCACTCCATCCATTGTCCCAAGTCCCTCTCCAGCTCTCCTGGAGCCCCTTTTTGGTACTGGAAGGGACTATAAGGTTTTCGCAGAGCCTTCTGTTCTCCAGGCTGAAAACACTGTCCATGTTCATGGATAGGGTGCAGGCTGTGTACACCTGTGTCAGGATGTGCCTCTGTCATTGTCCAGTCTGCCCAAACTGTCACACAAGCGTGCATTTTGGAATGAGCACTCGCTAATTTGGGAAGTGACGCATGCTTTACTTTCAGGGGGCAAATCTGGATTTTCCTGCTGAAGCCAAAAGTGTAAGCAACGCAATTCCCACTGAGCACGTTGCCTCTGAGTGACAGTTTGAGTGCAGGGGGGTGACTGGGTTTGGCTGAGCTCTCTGCTGCTCTGAAAAGAGCAGTCGATGCCCTTGACTAGCAAGTGCCACATGAATGATAATGGCCAGAGGCCTGGTCACTCCTCTCAGCCAGCCCCTGAGGGTTTGGGTCTGGCCAGCAGAAGCCAGACTGCTCTGGAGACAAGCATCCATAGGAAACTTGTGTTGCTGCTTTATAGGAACTTAAATTTTAAGCCCCTCATCTGTCTCAGATACAGAGCACAGAAGAAACCGTGACCCTGGGGACGTCTGCAGGTCCCCAGGTTGCTGTTTGTGCTGTGGATCCTGGTGTAGGGTGAGGATGGGTTATGCTGCTGTTGGCAGGGGGAAAATCTGGGAGAGCTGAGGCTGCTCACACGTCTGTGTGGGTGCAGCTGTTGGGGAACGCTTGTGTTCATGTCGAAGCTGTCTGGGGCAGGAAGGTGCGTGTGGCACTGCTGAGGTGTGTGTTATTCTCACATCCCTGCTGGCTGCAAACAATGTCATGTCCCTTACCTGGACTGCAACGTGACATACACCTTAAAAACAGCAGCAACAACGAGCTCCAGAGCCACAGCAGAAGGCAGAGCTGCTCTTTTTGCTCCTCAGCTAGGAAATCCTGCCAGCCCCAGCAAAGCATGCCGGGACCCGAACTGGCTTTTGGACTGGGACTCGGAGAGTGAGAGAGAAGCAGTAATTTGTTTGCCGTTGCCCTCAAGCCAGGAAATCCAAACCTCAAGCATTTCCCAGGCCACAGCACACTGGAGTGGAGAGGGATGGCTCACACATCCCGACAGGAGCGCACGCACACGCGCGCGCACACGCGCGGAGACGGCGCCGGGGATGGGGGATTGTTCCAGCACCACTGCGGTTAAGATGCTGAGACAATCTCGAGTTTTCAGGCCATAGCTGTCAGGATGCTTTGGTATATTCATCACCCCCCACTCCATGGTGATAAAAATTTACACAGCCAACGAAACGAAGATTAATTTCATGTGAAAAGCTGACAGAATGGCCCATGTCATTGCTTTATTTGTGCCAGCACTCAGTAACTCGGCGCAAGTTCCATTGAGGTGGCAGACACCCCGTCCCCTTGAGCCATCTCGTCTCCTCTCTAATGATGCCACCGTTTTGACAAAACCAAGCAACACAGCCGGTATGTGCGAATTTGGAATTAATTTTCTTCAGAAAGGTCAAGTATGTTAATGAGCTTTTGGCTGCCTGTGTTTTCTCTCTTGGGTTTTTTCCCCCGTTAATGGGGGAAGAAGGGGAAAAAAGAAAAGGGGAGTAATAACTACAGAAATAAAAATGAAGGAAGGAGGAAAAGAAGGAAGCTGTGAGGACTTGGAAGAGGCAGGATTCAGTGTAGTTTTTCATGGGTTCTCCTTTTCCAGGGCTAAGGCAGACTAATTGTATCAGCTCAAGCCTGTGCAGTTTGCTTGGAGCTGTTGAGTGAGGCCAGGGATGTCATGGATCATGGAGTTGGTGTAACCTGGCACGGAGGAGGTGGATTGCACCTCCTTTGCACTCGGGGACTGACGGCAGCTCTGTGTGTTGGCAGCTGCCTTCGTTTTCCATCCCGGGATGGCTGAGCTCGGCTCTGTGTGCTGGGGGAGCAGAGAGCAAAGGGAGGTGAAGGAGAGAAAGAGTTCACGGGCTCCAGCTCTCATGGCTATTAGTGAAAGGAAGCTGGAAGAGAGCTCAGCTGCTCTGGGAGAAATCCAGGGCCCCCTAATTCATCCAGCTTAGAAATAGGGCAAATAGGCAGTTTCCAGAGAAGTTGTCCCTCCATGTGACAGGCACAAGAAGTTTGAACTAAGTGTGATGCCAATTACCTCTCATCAGTGTGTTCCCCGAATTCCTGCCTTTATTTGTGCCAGTTAGAATGTGCCACTTTCTGGCGTCCTGGTGGCAGGAGCTGCCTGGATTTCTCCAGGAGTTGGGTGATGATCAGTGGGAGAAAAGGTGGTGAAAACAGCAGATGCTGTGTCAGGGCATGAGGGCGTGAAGCTGGACTTTGTGAGACATGAGCCACACTCGCCTGGATAGGACATTTAGGGTAGGATTCATCTCACCTAATTTTACTCTTCTTAAGCGAAGTATCCAGACTAAATTAATTGTCTAAGTTTCCCTTCTTGTTAATGGAGAACAGGAAGGAGGAACATGCATCCCACCTAATTTGAGAGAAATTCCATCCTGGCAAGGACTTTCTTTCTCACTGAATATAAAGTGAACTTAAAACAATTAGTTTGGACAGAATCCCTACCTTTAAGAGGCTTAAAATTATGGGGCGTGATTTCCTCGTCATTCTCTTCTCTCTGCTCCCATTCTGGCTCTTCTTTCCCTGTACAGTCAAATCCAGCAGGCAGAGGAAACCCAGCGGGGCTCCCAGCGCCTGTATTGGCAGGGGTGGATCAATGCTTTCACTGCAGCTTGCCCAGGCTGGCTCCAAGCTTATCCACTCCTGTGGCAAGCCAGCCTCTGGCTGTGATGTGGTCCTGCCTGCCGTGCCTTGCTGGAGGCAGCCCAGCACACAGAGTCTGGGCATTGTCCAAAAAGCCTGTGTTGACTTTGGAGGGTACGTTTTGCCATCGTGGCTATGGTGCGAGGAGAAACGACGTGGGCTGTAACAGTGCCAGTGCCATGTGTGACATATTTCAGGGTGTCCTTAGGGAGGAATTTTCCTTAGTCTCACACCTCTCTCAGCTGTGTTGTGTGGGTCCCTGTGCGTGTTGGATCCTTGTGTGCTCCCCACATGAGTCACTCCTGGCTGCGGCGTGGATTTCAAAAGCACACAAGTGACCAAACTTAATGATTTTCAGCTGACTCCAAGCATTGTCCTAAACATGGAATTCCTACCCATAAACCACAGTGCTGCCCACACTCTCCCCCTCGTTCCCAGGCTCTGGGGTGTGCGTGGAGCCACGTCCTGCTCTGCTCACCCTGCTGCGAGGTACAGGGGTATTGGGGGCACTGAGAGGAGCCTGTGGTCTGTCTTTCTCATTTTCTTGCACAAATGGTCTCAGAACGTTCATGGGCATCACCAGCACCTGTATATTTCTCTGAAGGAGTTGTGTTGCAAAGTGGTTACTTTATTTCTCCTCGGAGGAAGTTTCTGTAATGAAAGGAAATGATTTGCTAAGCCCTGCTAAAGTCTTTGTGTAAAATTAACAATAAGTATTAATCTGTGCACAGGACAAAGTGGGGACAAGAGATAACTAAAATATTTCAGTGACAAGCTATATTTTGAGTTGTCAGTTGGAGAAACAGAAGATACAAAGTGTTTGCACAGAGACCGCCTCATTCATGGCCATGGTGAAATGAGGAATCTCTGTCCTGTAGTTCCCTGGGATGTCAGGATAAAATCTATAAGAATTTGAATTCTTAGGGAAATTCTTATCCAGCAGCTCCCTGGGGCTTTAGCTGAACTGTGGGATATTCAGCATTTCCCAACTCTCGTGTCAAGGACCGTCTCCTCGCTTCCCAGCTGTGAGATGTGGCTGTGCACCCCTTCTGTGTCCTCCCCTCCCACGCTCTGCTTTCCATAGGAAGGAATCCTGGGCATGTGAGTCAGAGAGCCATAGCACATCCTGGCCCTGTCACCAGTGGGATGATTCAGGACTGAGACAGCACAGCACACCTACCCTGTGATCCGCATGGAGCTCCTGGGACACTCAAAGCCACATTTCCTCAACGTGCCAAGCTCTTGAGAAAGCCCAACCGCTTGTTTTGGTGCATAAACAGAAACAGAAGCCCTAAGAGCAGAAATGGAAGAACAGGAGATGCTCAGGGCAGTGAGTCTGCTGTCCCCTCCTAGGATGGTGTCCCGTCATCCCTGCGTTGCAGGGGTTGTTTGTGCCAGCTTCTCTCAGCTTGTTTCTTCTCTCCCACTGTTTTTCCCCTGTGTGAGAGCACTGGCGCCTACGATGGAAGGTCACCACTGAGGTTACTCAGCTGGCTCCAAGGATTAAGACTTCCTGCTCTGCTCCAAGGAGCTGCCAAGTCCCCCCTCCCCGCTGTTCACCACAAACCCAGTGCCTGTTTGTCTCCCTCTCTCCCCTTCCCATCCCTCCTCCTACCAAGAAATCCAGATTTCTCTCCAGCAGACAGAGTGGGAGGTCGAGGCACCCCAGCAACCTCCAGATGCAATAGCTAGAGCACCAAAAGCAGTGTGGGCCCAGGGTGATGTTCTTGATGCCACTTACCAGTGTTGCCAGAAGGTGAAATGAACCTATCTGTCCCTCTAGAGTCTTGGACAGGTTCCCATCAGGATCTCACCCAATAGTTTGGCTCACAAAAGGCTTTTATTTCCACTGGAAAATGCCATCAAATTTTTCTACCAGCAGGCTGGAGCGGTCCATGGATAACTGGGAAGGTTTTCTTGAAGAGTAACTGAGGACAATGTGGTTTTTTTCATTAGATGGGAATAGGCACAAGAACCTGTAACTTCCTTACAAAAATGGTGGATGGGTAGGGAAATCTCTGCCCTGGGCATGACCCTGTCCCAGAGGAAGCTGCCACTGTCCCAAGGACAGTGTGGTGATGGGGGAGCAGCCCAACAGGACGGAGCTGCCTTTGGTGGGCACCTGAGCCTGTGGGAGCAGGACACAAGGAGAGCTTTATTCATAGGAACAGGGCATAAACCAGAAGAGAGGAGCAAATAGAACAGATTCCTGTGAGAGGGAGATGAGATAAATATGGGGGGAAGGTGGGATGGCTGCTCACTGTTTTTGTAAAGGGGTATGCTGCTCCAAAAAGCACCGCAGAGATCAACCACATTCAAGTAAAAACATCATTTTCTTTAAAAATAATACAGGAGCCCTGCATACTAATGGTTCAACAGGATGAGGAAAAGCTGCCTGCTCCACCCTAGGATGTGCTGAGGTCAGGTGAAACCACCACCACCCTCAGGCAGGCTTTGGACATCGTCAGGGGAGTGCTTGAGTTGCCGAGGATCCTGCCCTCAAAGTAGAAGAGAAACAGCTGCTTTTTAGGGCTTTAGCCTCTCCAACCATGGCTGAGTCCCTTTACTCCTTCTCTTTGCTCCTACCCCTCTTTCTTAAAGATCCCACAGGAGACTTGCCACTGTTGTTCAGGCTGCTGGAGTCACCAGCCAGGAGCTTCTGTCTTTTTCCCAGGAACTGTGAGGCTGCAGTAAACATGCCTCGAGGAGCTCTTTGTGAGCATCACACCTGAATTTGGCCCACTGTCTGCCAGTTTATGCTAAATGGGGGGCCACAGAGACCTCATTTAATGACTGGGTTTGTGTAGGTGTAAAGCTCTTTGAGGTCTCCATAAACATGGGTGTTTATTCATTTAGATTTCATTTTGATTTTCTTTTCAGATGAATTCATTAGCAGGGAGAGAGCCAAAGCCTCGCTGTTAAAAATTCAAGTCTAGTTTTTATTTTGTTTTGTTTTAAGAAATGAAAGAAGTATAAATTAACTAATTTCTAATTATGGTCTTGATGCTGGTCCTTCAGGGTGCCTCCATGTGTGTTCCTGGAGACTTATGGGTAAAGAAAAACTGAAAAAAAACATTGGAAGAGGAGGACTGGAGGTAGCTCCTGCCTTGTTTGATGGAATCCTGTGTTAGCTGCCCCTTTGGTTGTTAGGGATATCACATTCCAGGGATGCATTGCTGTGGTTAAAGGGTGAAGTGAGACAAATGAGAGGACAGAGGTTACACACATGAGCTGCAAGGATGTCCCCGTTTAGGTGCTGGGTGGAAAATCAGATGGAGTGTGCTTGCTCCAGCCCTGGGGCTAAGAGCAACAAAGGGAGAGAGCAGGGGATTTATCTAGCTGGAGTCTAATATTCCTTTGGCTGCAGCAAAGGCTGCAGCACTTCCCGACTATCGGCTGGCGCTTTCACTCACACACATCTGTGATTGATGGGCAGAGAGTATAAACACCTCATTAGTGCCATAATTCACTGGCTAGGACTCCGGCTGGGCTGTGGGAGGGAGGGGGGAAAAAAGAGTTGAGAAAGTTTATTAAAGAAAAAAAAAAATGGAAGAAGGAGAACAACGGATGTAAAGGGCACACAAATCATTCCAGGGAGTTATCTGACCTGCTTTGAAAACTTTAATTGCTGATAATGGACAACCTGTTGGGTGGTATTTTATTAACACTAATAGATTTTTACGGGATATTTCTCACATTGCTCTCCCAGAGCCTGAAGAATACATTAAATATTAAAAGTTAATGCTCTTGGTTGCTGTTTCAAGGATGCCCCACCGATAACGAGCTTTCCCGCAAGTTAGAAAGCGGGAGCAAACATGAGCTGCCTCTGCCACTTACGGCCTCTGCAATAATAATGAGGAGAATACTTGCAGCCTGTGTGCACCTTGCAGCTGAGGTTCTCAAGCCTGGCCTAAATGCCCTGTAAAGGCAGTGCCCAGCCCAGAGCTGGTGGTAGCAGTATCTAATCTCCAATCCTGGATTTACAACACTTGGATTCCAGAGTCCCACGCTGAAAGCAAATGCTCATAAACTCCCATATGCTACTTTACATTTCAGTTATTCAAAGCAGAGGCTGAACCGACAACCCATTCCTGTTTCTCAGGAGAACTCAGGTCTGAAATGGATGATATTTTTCTTTAATATGCCAAATGGTTTTATAAAAGTGCTGCTTCCACACTAATTTGTGGGAGAAATGACCCAGCTGCCTGGAACAGGAATGGAAGCATCTCCAACTGAAGGCAGCAAGCAGGGTTTTGGAGGAAGCTCTTGACATCCCACAGTCCTGCACACAGCATTGAACCCTGAAAGTATGGAAAAAAAGGTACTGTACTGTAAAAAGATGGATTCAAGAAACAAATGCAGGGAAATTTGCTGGAGGAAAAGTGAATTTGAAACAGGATAAGCAGTAACCAGCTAGTGGTGAGTCAGAGCCCTTGTGTCAGAACTAAAAATTCCTAATGCACTTCTGTGCTCAGGGGGCAAGCCTGGACCTTAGTGCCTTCTTCAGACACACCAGTGCTGTCAGCAGCCATGGCCTGGTCATAGAAACCAAGTGAAGTTGTTTGCCCCGCCTGCGGTGTCTTTTTTGAGTCGTGTCCTCTTCCCTTGCGGCAGCGATGGGCTTGGGTTTGGATCTTGCTCTGCCCACTGTTTGTGCAACCACCTCCTTGTGCCAAACCCAACTGAACTGAAGAGCCCCATCCATGTTCCCTGGGACAGCCCTGGTGCGATCTTGGTGAGCAATGCAGCTTTCCAGGCCTGCTTGGCTGACAGCAGCTTCCGAGGATTTCTTGTGCAGGCAGCCAGCTGGATCTCACCGAGAGCCTGTGTTCCAGCTGCCAGGCTGGAGGCAGCCCACAGAAAGATGGGATATTTGTTCCCTGGGAGGGTGGGGACGCCCTGGCACGGGTTGTCCAGAGAAACTGTGGCTGCCCCTGCATCCCTGGAAGTGTCCAAGGCCAGGCTGGACAGGGCTTGGAGCAACCTGGGATGGTGGACGGTGCCTCTGCCCATGGAACAGGATGAGGTCCCTTCGTCCCTTGTCCCAAGTCTCTCTCCAGATCTCCTGGAGCCCCTTTAGCCACTGGAAGGGGCTCTAAGGTCTTCTTGGAGCCTTCTCTTTTCCAGGCTGAGCAATCCCAATTCTTTCAGTGAATCTGGGTCCTGGCTGGATTTGGGAGGAAGTTGCTTACAGGGCAGTGGGGAGGAAAGGCCAGGAGACTTGGTGCAGGATTTGTTTCCAAAGGGGTAAATCCTTTGGCTCCCATGCTCCAGGATGTGCTTTGTTGCCGGACTGCCGCTGTTCAGCAATAAAATGGTCTCAGTTATTTAACGGGAATGGAGTGCTTGGTCAGTTCTCCCCCTGCCAGCCCATCCGTTCTCCCGTCTCCCCTCCGACGACGACAGCTTTTCCTGATTGACCCCACAGGCTTACGAAAAACCTTTTTACTTAAACGTGTATTGACCTCAGTCTTGCTGCCCAGTGAATTATGTCACAGCTGGCTATCTGAAAGTCATCAATCAGGGCTCAGACCCCGGGAGCTGTCTCCTGGTGACACGGATCTGAGCCTTCATCGATGAAGGTTGTACCAGGTGCCTTCATGTCTCTGGCAACTGGGAGGAGAATGCCCTTTGAATGGTTTTTTTCTGTCATCATCCCATAGGCCCTATGATTTTTTTCCTTTCCTTTGATTTGTTTTTTATTTCCCTTCCCCATCTGTCTTTGCACTGTGTATAAAATTTCCTTCCTTGCCTCAACCTCCCCTTCAAAGAGAAAGAAAAGGAAGCTGTCAAATGTGACATCTTGGATAATCTTAATTCTTAGGTAGTGTTAATTTTACCAGTCTTTTCTTCCCCCTTTCCTATTTGATTTTTGTGTTGGTTTGTTGTTGTTGTTTTTTTCCCTGATGTGATTTTATGGTCTGGACAAATGCATTGGACAAATGAGAAATTTAATGATACTGGAAATATTTCTCCCATATTTTGTAATGCAAAGTAATTCCAGTCGATCTTTTGCCCCATGACTTGGGACGTGCTGGCTTGTTGTCACTTTGTGGATGAGGGATGGCGAATACTCCATGAAATGTGAAGCATCACCACAAATTCAATCAGCTCTACTGTCTCTGTACAAGGATTGATCGAGCAGGAAGGAGGGAACTCAGTCCATGACAGAGTTTGTAAAAGGAAGATCTGCGTTGTACTTGACTGAAACAGTAAAAATGCCATGAGTTTTCAGGAGTCCCTGTTCTTTTGGGGGAGAAGGGAGGCATGGTTTGATCTTCCTCTTCTAAGAAACAAGAGAAAGGCTTGAGCACCTCACACCTTGCATAGGTGGCAGGGGCCAGAAAAGGAGGGATATTTGCTTGCTTTCCCACATCTCAAAATAGGGCTACATAAACAATTCTTGACTTTATTCTATCTGCACTGCAATATTCTGCTAACAAAGCTGGGAAAGAAAAAGACCGTATTTTTTAGTTCTCCTAGAATTATTAGAAATACCACCTTGGTGACAGATCCATTCCTTACTGGGGATCTTGTAAGCCTGATTTTGTATCTGTGGCACATTCCTTCGATGTGCCACGTGAATTCTTCAACTCAGGAATGTCTTGAGTTGGGGATATGTTACCTTTTTCTCCGTGTCTTGACTTTAGCAAATGCAGGCAGATAAGGCTGGTGATAGCTCTGACAATGTGCCTGATGCTGTGGCCAGACCTGGCAAGGCTGAGGTGAGGCCAGGGCTGCTGTTGGCTCCCAATGTCCCCAGGGAGGCGGCTGTGAGGGGCCTCGGCACCTCCAGTGCTCTGGATGGAGATCAGGCCCCGAGATAACAAGGTGATGACAAGCATTTTCAGAAATCCTGACACACAGACAGATAAAAGAAATGCAGTAATAGTGTCTAGAAATAAATCCTTCTCATTCTGCTTTTGATCTTCTGAGTTTCTTAAATATAAGAATTTTCTCATATAAGTTTCTTACATCATCCATAAGCTTATGGTCTGCATTTTAACAACCTTACAAAATATTACTAAAAGAAATTGATTCAGGCATTTGTTTTAAAGGCACCAGATTAGGCACTATCTGTACTTAGATTAAAATCCTCCCCCACAATGTTTGCAGTATAATATCTGTGGTGCTGGCATGTGCAGCACTGCCCGAAGAGTGGAACTGGCTGGAAATTCCCTCATCTGCATAAATGCAAATGACTAAAGAAGTTGGACTGGTCGGAGAAAAATGAGTAGATTGTGGATTTTATTCTTCCTTTATTGATGTAAATTGCAGGCATGTGTAATGATATTTGTGATTATTTAAAGTAGGCTGTGTCCCTTCAAAGAAAATGTGAGCTCATAAATCCTGGGAGATTAGAGATCCTGAGGCCCGATGTGGCAACGGCTCCGGGTTTATGGCATTCCTCAAGACAGCCAGGATAGGATGTTCTGTGACCTGGCTTTTATGAAGATCAAAAGGCTTGAAACTGTTGAGAATAAGATTTTCACATCATGCAGGGGGAGACACCAAGCTGTCAGATGGGAGGAGTCTCTTTGAAGTGTGGAGATAAGGACCCTTCTAACCCTCAGTCAGGTATGAAAGCCATTTCCAGCAGCACGGGAGCGTGTCCTTCCACTGGGCTCTCCGTGGAACAGCCCAGCTGAGTTCATTCAGGTAAACACCTGGCAGTGTCTCAGCCACAGGGAATGTTTGACGAGGACTGAAAGGACTGAGAAATGCAAAAATTAATGTATTGGGGAGGTGGGAATTGTACTATGTGTTAATGTCTCTGAGACCTGAGTCCAGCAGAGCTCCCACTCTGGGAGCTGGAATCACAAGTGTGCTCCTACATGGATTATCTGTGTCTGAGCATGGGGGGAAGGTGGGAGTGCTCACAGAGAGCTTCTGGCTGGGAGAGAGGTGGAGAGAGACACAAAGTACCTCACACCTCTGTGTTCTGCCCCAGCCCTTGCAGGGACAGCAATTCACTGCTGCTGTAGGCCAGGGAGAGCTTGTCACTGGCAGGGAAGAGCTATGGGAGAAGCATTTGTGGAGCACAGCATCACTTTTCTGATTGTCCCAGAGCTCCTCAGATAGCACAAACACTGACATGTTTGTTCATTCCCTTCTCAGATTCCTCGGAGGGGCTGGCATTGGCAGCTGCAGCATCGTGGTGCCCTGAGAAAGCACTTCTGCACAGTATTTCTCATGTAAGCAAAAGCTCTTAGCACTGAAAATCTTCCCAAAAAAGGATTCCCCTGAGCTGGTAAGAATAATTTCTGGTCACATTTATAGGAGTTTAAATGGCATCTAGACAAGATAAATATCCTTAGTGTTTGTCATCTTTGTGCTGATGAACTAAGGATATATTTTCTTTCGCATAATGACTTTCTAAGAGAGAACAGCTAAAAAAGACAGAATAAAAATAAAATTTCATGACAGATGCTGTTGATACATGTGTTTCCTCTGTAATAAGCTCAGTCCTTGGCTGACAATAAAATAGTAATTGTCCTTGGCCAACATCTTGAAAGCTGAAGGTGAAAACAGAGTGGTGGGAATCACCTGGCTTTATAATTCACGTCCAAGCCTTGAATTCCCTCACAACAACATAATTTCTTTTTAAACCTTGTCCTAATTATCAAGGCTCACATTGATTCTCTAGGAACAGTTCTACATAGAATTGGTCATAAATAATTCGATCATCTGGTTCTCCTTGGAAAATGCCATTTCCTGTTGGAAATGGTTGAGAAAATGACAATGATTTGGTTCTTTTAGGTCTTCTTCAGAAAAGAAGAGCTTGACTGAGTTGTAGCCACGGGTTTTATTGAAGGGGTTCTTTTCTTTCCCAATGATTTTTTGTTTCTTTTTCTAGTCATGTTTATTTGAGCATTGAACTTTTCCAATGTATTTCAGTGAGTCCAGCAGGAAATTGTGCAGGGAATATTAAGATTTTGAGGATTCTCTTCCAAAGCAAAACACAATTAATGAAAGAATGAAGTTGTACCAAATGGAACTTCCATTCTTTCCCTCATCCCAACAGTGCTGTTACACTCAAAGGCTGACCCATGTGTGGGTTAAAAATATTCCAGCAGTAGGATTGCAGAGGGAGCTCCTCATTTTTCTGAGCAGGGTTTGCTTCTTTACTCCTCACTGTCCAGGTTTTCTTTGTCATCCTCAAAGCAGCAATTTTCCAAACACCAGAGCAGAGTTGTTGTCACCCTTCCTCTCAGCAGTGTCATGAATAGAATCCTGCTCTAACGGGCCCACAGGTCTGATTCACAAGGAAATTGCTGTGTCTCTGTATCCTTTTAATTGTAGGGCTTCAACCCAAAGTATAGAGACACACATCAATTATTACATTGTCATTTAATCTGGAGTGAGTCCAGTGTGAACCCTGAGTGCCTGGAGCTGGTCCAGCTGAGTGGCAGGAGCGGGGCTGAGAGTCCTGGTAAACACCAGAGGATTCCTGGGATCTGCAGGGCATCTGTTCTGCTGCTCCTGCAGTCCCTTGGGCTGCTCTGGAGGAGCTCCAGGGTGACTGGTGATTTTATTAGGGCCTGGCACAAGAGAGGTAGGAGCTTGTCAGTATGCTCCCAGCAGAAAAGCTGCTGTGAAAAAACCTTGCTGTGGGCTTCGAAATCTGAACTGCAGCCAGTTCCAGCTGAGAGATGTGACAGTCACCTTTTGCTGTGGAGTTGCCATCTGAACAATGACAGTGTTGTGTGGTTAGAAGAGGCAGGGAGCAGTGGGAAGGAGAAGTGTCTGTCGTGGCTGGGATTGAGCAGCCCAGGCCCTCAGCCTTTCCTAAGCCTTCACCTCAATTTGGACTTGTTTTGAGGGGACACATGTGCATCCCAAATTTTCTGCTTTGGCAAGCTCAGTTTGGCTGGGCCATCTGGCCATGCTTCTGCTCCTTTGAAAGCTTTGCCTGATGAAAGAGTCCTGGGAGCTCAAGAAGGAAAGTCGCAGGAGGGGAACAGGAAGGAGGCTTGCTAAGAGATGTGCTATTCCCTAATTAAATAATAGCCTGAGAGGAGCTCACAGCTTGTAACAACCAGGGAGATTCTGCTGCTAATATTCACTGCAAAGCTGCTCTTCCCAGGCCCATGCTTCCCAACCCCAAACCCAGCTGTGCTGTGCATGTGCTGCACAGCCCTCCCAAAGTCCTGTCACGGAGGGTGAGAGTTGGAATACATTCATCCAAATTACAACATCTCATCTTTTGTTTTCAATTTGTTGGGACAAACAGCTGCCCTGTTACTATTTATGATTTGCCACTCCCGTAAGAGCCCAGCTGAAGTCGTTGCACTGAGTCTGAGCTGGTTTGGTCTGAGAAATGCCTGAATTAACAGCACAGTGAATGTGGAGAGGAGCAGAGGAGGAGGGAGAGGCTGGTACCTGTTGTGTCCCTTTTACAGCTGGGGAGCTGAGGCCTGGCAATGGAACAGTTTGCTGTCAGTCTAAAAAAGAGGTGATGGAAGGATCAAGAAAGCAACTCAGCTCATCTCCATTCGAGACAGAAGCATCTTTTCTGACCAGTATTTTTGTTGAAAAATGAAACACCCAGCCTGAGAAATGGCTGGTTTAAAGATCAATGATATTTATGAACCAGGTCCTGCTGTCCTTGGATTTGCTCCTGCATAAGTGTACTGGAGGTGAGGGCTGCTCTTTTCCCACCCAGGAACCCAGTGCATCTCAGACATCTCAGATTTACTATTTGTGAGGGTTTTTCTTGGACTCTTCATGCAGGTCCAAGCACAGACACTGCTCCAACGAGGTGAAATCCTGGTAGAGTGTCTGAAGTAGTGAAATCCCGTGAGGACAAAACCATGGACATAGAGGCATTTCTAGGGATGCCAAGCACAGATAAAGTTCCAACATTAGACAGTTATTCAAACTCTTCAGTTATAGGTTTAAAGTAACCCTGACTTTTGGGCACCCTACCTGAGATGCATTAGGGCTGATATTCAGGATTCCTTGGGTATTGAGGAGTAAGGGATTTTTTGGGTCTGGTTGTTGTGAAACTTGTGGTCTTATCATGGACCTTGTATTCTTATCTTATCCTGGCAAAACAAATGTTCTAGCAGACTTCAGGAATTTACCATGTGCTTTGTTCTGGCCTAAAATATGATCTGCCCCAGCCATGGATACAAAGCCCAACAGTCCTTTGGGTTTATCTAAGCGATGGACCTTACATGGAGAGTGAGAAAATTCACAGTTGGGTTTGTGTTCTTGTAAGGAAGAGAAATCATTAAAATCTGGGGACAGGGAAGTGTAATTAGTGAAAGGGGCTGGGTTCCTTCCGAGCCAGGTTAAACCAAAGTTTGCATTGCTTAGGTATCGCTTAGGTTTCCCTATGGACACAGATTTTAGATGAACTGAACCAACACCCTGCTTGGGGTGACAGCCTGGTGTAACACATTGGTGGCCAGGAGATAGAAATAAACAGGAGTAGTTGACTTTTCCCCAAAAGAGTAAGGAAATACTCAGATAAACAGATGTGTAACCCCAAACACTGAGACGTCAACTTCTCTTCTTCACTCTGCTCTCTGTTGTGTGGATGTGGCACAAGTGTCTTTACAAATCCATTACAAGCCACAGACATTTTAGTCTGTCCAGCACTGTGGTGTAGTGAGGAGCAATACAAATGCTGATTGCTGTTTGCTGAAGTAAGGAGTGAGGTGAAAAAGCTCAACTGCAAGATGAAGCACCTGTGTGGAAGCTACACCACATTCCAAGAGGCTGTCCATACCCATCTCCCAAGGGTTAGGACTGGGCTATTGCAGTTCTTCATGAGATCTTTCTTACATGAATTACAAACCTCGTAGCAACTCTCATTCCCTTGGTCCAGACTAGGAGCAGATGTTGGGAGAGGATCCAGGCCTGTGTGTTACACTTAGAAGGGGCCATATGTATAAATCCCCCTTCTTTCTACAGCTGTAATACAGAGTGCATGCACCTGATTATGAGAGAGACATCCAGAGCACAGGGTAGAGTATAACCAGGATAAAGCAGAGTCTTGGGAGATTTCTCCCCATTCAGAAAAGCTGAAAGAATGTTGTTTGGAAAGCAAGACTTGGGAGGAAAAGGACAAGGGCGAGGAAGGAGGAATCACTTTAAGTGTAAAAATGCCTGAAGGGAGTAGGGAAGTGCGAGGTTTCAAGGCTATGTGAGCAAGTGTCATGTGCAGGGATAAGAGAGCTGGATTTAGGCTAGAGACAAGCCAACAGGCAAGGAATTTGCTCCAGACTGAGTCCTTCCTAAACCCTGTGTGCTACTACAGCTCACAGTCATGTCAATAGGGTTTAAAAGGTGCTTCAGAGGAATTGGGAAGCAAAGACAAATAAGGTGGGTGGCTGAGGGAGGAATGGAAAGCCCAGTGGTTACTGAGTGAGGCTTGAGTGTGATGAGAATCCTGGCTGTGCTCCAGTACAAGATTTCCTATCACATTAATTATATTGCAGCAGGCTCCGGAGTTTTCTGTAATTCAGACTTGGTGTATCAAAAATCACAGATGTACACAGACATCAGTGGTGGGGTAAGAGATAATCTTGCTGTGTTGCGTCCCAGCCTTCCACAAAGTTGCCCTCAAAGATGAAGCCTGAGATCCCTCAGTGCTGTTCCCTCTGTGCAAGTCGGCAGGAAGTGAGTGATCTACAGGGAACAAGGAATGATCAGTTCTGGGAAATGTCATGTTCCTCTCAAAAATTAACTCCATCCCCTTCCCTTTCATTAAAATACATATGCTCTTGCATGGCATTTTTGTAACACTGGAAGGTGTTACTTGAAAAGTGTTTCTTGCTTTGAAAATACGGAAATAAGGTTACTTAAACCTATATGAACATACTGGGAATGTAATGGTACTGTCACTCCTTGTTGTGGGCAGAACCCTTAGCAGATATCTCATGAAATTGTATCTGTTCACACCAGGAAAACTGAGGTGAAAACTTTCTCTCCCCTCCAACTCCCTCTTTTTCCCTCTATCTGGGTGCACGGGCTGGCAAATGGCTTTGAGACCATGGAAGGACCGAAAATCAGTGTGGAAGAAGTGAGGTCTGGGAAAGAGAAGTCATGGCAGAGGCAGTTCCATGCTGAGCAGCGGTGAAACAGAAGCAAAAGCCAGACAATATTGACAAACAGAAAAGGAATGAGGAGCTGCCCCAGCACGGCCTTGTAGTGAAGGACTGCAAGGAGAGTCTGATGCTGAGTTCTCCAGCCATGACGGTGCCACAGTTGCCTTCTGGCACCTGGATATGAGGTAGACGAGGGAGAGCATCTCCCAGTAATGCCTAAGTCACCTTGCTGGCTTCTGTAGAGGGGAAGGTATGGGTGTAACAAGCACCCTTCCCTGGGAGAGGGTGTCGTGGAGTGTATGGGGCCAGGATTGCTTTAGGTCTGGGACGTGAAGGCTGCAAGGCCTGGCTTTTACTGAGACAGTTGGGAAGGAATGAGGTTGGGTTCAAAGTGTCTTTTATCTCTAAAGTCTGGAGGTCTAACCTGAGGAGGACAGGAAACCACCAGAATCCTGGTCATTGTGACCACACCACTGTCATTCCCTTCTGTGCTAGAGGTGAAGAATAAAGCTTTGTGCTGGCCAAGGAATTCCTTCAATCAGGAATCAGTCTTAGGAGACTGATTCCAGATGCTTTTTTTCTAACCAAAACTAAATAGAAGAGAGGACAATTGGGTCCTTTCTGGAGTACCCACCTGCCCTCCCAGCTTGGTGATGCATTGGCTGGAAGACTTGGAGCTTCCTCTACTTGTGCCTCCTCTCGTGTGGCCAAAGCAGAGTTAAGCCTCCTGTCCCTCTCTCCCCCCATAAAAGTGCATTATGGGATTCTCTTTCCTGCCTCACCCTCCTCTCTGCAGAGCTGTGTGTTTGAAATGATATCTATTTCTCTTTGTGACAGCACACCGTGACTGCCGCCTTGACATTGTGCCGAGCTGACATCCCAACCGGTCTGACACTGATGCCTTTGGGCAGAAATCAGAGCCGGTTTGCTCCATGGCTCCGTGCAGCCACGGTGCCTGTAGCTCCTCACAGAGCCCCCAGTGCCCTGCTGGGGAAATGGAGCGAGCACGTGGGCCCCAGATGAACTCCGGGAAGAGCGCAGGCGTCACCTGCACTCATCCTCCTCCTGCCCGTTTTCAGCTTTCAGTCTTCACATTCACATGGGTTTGTTTGGTTTTATTTTCCCCCCTCTTTTCTCTCCCTTTTTCCCTTGCATGTGAGAGGATTGGTTTCCTGTTTCTCCCCCGGCTGCAGAGTCCTTGGGGAGCTGGGTTTCCGTGAGCTGGAAAAGGAGTGCACAAGCATCTGATCAGCCCCTATTAGTGTTGAGAAAGATCTAATGGGCCCTGGCTTCTGGGACCATTACCTGTCATTTACTTTTATTAAGTCTGTGATGAGAAAGTTTAAAATTAAAGGCTTTGTAAATTGGATTCCAGTTCTAAAGGAAGGCACCGACCAGGAAATCAGTGCCTAAGCTTGCAGATGGACCACTCGGAACAACACCAGACTGGGGCATCTCTCTTCAGCCGCTTTGACAAAGATCCTGTGCCAGGGCATGGAGGGGACAAAGCCTCAGGGTATCTAGAAACCTTCAGCTCTATGAACCATGTAATCCCTCCTTTGCCATGCTACTCAGGTTCAGACCTCCTGTTCAGGAGGAAGGGCGGTCTTCTGGTTGAGCCATTACCCTGGCTGGGAGCTCTGTTCTGGCTGGAATGATCCCAGGCAGGTCATGTCATCTCCCCATGGTTCATTCCCTGGTTTATAAGGAGCAGGACCCTGTGCTAGTATTGATGTTGTTTCTTACCTGTTGCCTGGTTTGGGCACTCAGCTCTTTGGGGCTGGTATTCTCCTTGACTGCTGTGCTTACGAGAGAAGCTCCAACTCCTTTGGGTGTTCCAGGCAAAAAATAAAAACTTTGTTAAGTCTGTAGCAGAAAGCAAGTAAAAGGGATGAGCCAGCTGGTTAAGATAAACATCTAATTCTTAGGTGTTGTAGCATTGTTGTATTCTCTGCTTTTGAGACTTAATCTTTGAATTAACCACCCAAAGACGCTTGTGAGTGAAACACCCCAATTGCTCTAAAGCAGTGCAGCTAATTATGGTGTGAACAGGGGAAGCTCAGGGGCCAACCCCAACAAAGAGCTGCTGTCACTTCTGTTTTCTCAGCTGAATAAAAGTCTCATGGTGACATTGCTCTGATGAGAAGCAGCATGAACTAGTGGTTATAAGTACAGTCTGGGAATCAGAATTCTTGGTTATTGTGTCTCAGTTTGACTGGAGTGACGTGGGGGAAGTCACCTGAGGTCAGGATTTTAGGTTACCTTGTGCCCATCCTTGCATTTTTCAATACACAAGTTGTGCTTACGTGGCTTTGCATGAGGATTTGAGGTCCACGCGGTGTCTCTGGGAGGTAGAGTACAGAGCTCCACAAAAGCACAGGGCTTAGCCAGTTAGTAGGAGTTTGCAAAATTCTTTGTCTCCTGAAGGGAGAATGAAACAGAGATTCCCTTTACACTCATGGTTTCTTGGAAAAGTTCACCTCAGGTTCTCCCTGCATGGCTTGGCAGTTTCCATCTCCCTGTGTTTTGCCTGTGTTGTTGTTATCATTACTGTTGTTATTGTTGTTATTATTGCTAATCAGACTATATTTACTTTTAACAGAAGTAAATTTGTGAGTATTTGGAAGGGGTACCCTCTGCCCATCCCCTCTAGCGCCCCTACAGCCAAGCTCCAGGTGTGAGTCCTCACTTTTAGGAAGATTCCCCCGTTTTTAAAGAAGCAAGACTGAGAGCAGAGGCTCACACCGTACAAATACACACCTTTCACCTTCTTTCCCCAGACAGATTCCAAACCACACCAGCAGGAGGTGGGAAAATAAACCGAGAGGAAACTGTGACAGGGAGGGGTGGCTGAGGAGGGACAGGGAGCAGGCACTTGGACAACCCTGGGCCCAGAATTCCTGCCAAGTGAGGCTGAGCATGTGTTAAGTCCAGGCCATTCTTCCTGTCTGTCCATAGGCACAGCAGCTCCTTGACTTCAGCTAATTGCCACGTTCCCTTGCAGGAGGAGTGATGCCTCTCCCAAGTTTCTCTGCTAGGGATGTGAGGAGCTGATCTCTGAGTTATTCAGTGGTTTCTTACATCATTCCTGTGTTCCCAGCCGTGCCACAAGGCTTTCAGAAGGTAATCTGGGGAGATTTTATCAAATGTAAAATGTTCCTAGACATTACTGGAGCCATGATGTAATGATCCAAGGTTTTTGTTCTTTAAATTCCGTTGAAAAACCACAGGCTCCAAAAAAATTATTGCAGGGGAACTGATTAGTTTTAAGAAGGAGGCTGAGATCTTGTGCTGGACTGAGCCATTCTGGGGGTGGTGGTAGGAGAAAAGGTTTCTGTAGGTCCTGTGTTGCTGGCCCCGTAAGGTCTGGACTGAGTGTCTGAGATGGGCAGCAGCTTCTTCACAACACCCGCTCCCTGCTTTCTGCTGCCTGGTGGGAAGTGTGGCCAAAGGAGAAGGCAGCAGGAGCAGGCTGCTTTCTGCCTCACTGCTCCTGATTCCACAGAATCACGGAGTAAGCTGGGTGGAATGGTGGGAGCTTTGGTATTTGTTTTAATTGTGGCCGTTCCCATTTTTATGAAGACAAGTCCAGCCCAAAGTCTTGCTCAAAAAGACCAAACTCATGGTCCCCACAGGTAACAGAGCTCTCTTAGGACCATCCATGCTGGGACTGAGGAGCTGGTTTACAGCATCTCAGTGCTTTGAAAGGCCTTGAAACCCTTTTCAGAGGGACAGTGATTCCTGAGTGACACAAAGTCTCCCTGGCATATTTACATCTGCCAGAGCGGGATGAGACTGTCCATGCTTTGACACTTTGGATTTCAGTACCTGGTGAAATCCCCTGAACAAATGGTGCCATTAATTACTGGGGCTGGCTTTGATGAATGGTGCACAGGGGACAACATTTCATTTTGTCTGGGGGCCAGTAGGAGGGATGGGGAGTTTCAGAGTGTTCAGTGATGCAGGAGAGGTCCTGGGTGTTGCCTGATCAAGGGGAAGTTGCTTTGTCTCTCTGGAGTGCTGTAAAGTCAGTGTCAAGTCACTGTGGCATCTGGGTTATGTCACCTGCTGAGGGGGGCTACGCTTTATACATCAGATTTTTGTCTGAACAAAAGCCAATTCATCCCTTTATCTAAAAAGCTTTTAGAATTTCTCTAAGGGTTACAAATAATTTTGTCCTAAATGGGCTCTGCCTGCCCCATGCCCAGGCCACTGAGCAGAGCAATGAGTTTGGGGTTCAGATGAGACACCTGAGATGGGAGAAGGCCATGGGGTATTCCCAGGGACAGCCTCAGGATCCTACCACCCTATTTTCCCCATGTCCTTTTGAAACTCCCAAAACAAAAGTTGTTCATATGACAACATTGTAAGAAAGGCTTGTTCCTGAATTGGTGGACTTTTTTTTTTTTACAGCTTTGATTTAGTTTCTTATTTGTGTGGATGGTTATGTTTTGGTGCTGGCAGGTCATGCTCCTGCCAAAAAGTTGAATTAATTTTGGGGGCACCTGAAAATTTTGTTGTGTACAGACAAGACACCACTTGTCATTTCAGTCTAATTAATTGCAGCCATCTGAGGACATCTCTGGTGGGTTTTCACAAAGGGTTTCTGGACAGGATAAAGCACTGTTAGGAGACTCTCCTGGGACAAGAGGACTGCTTTTAGGACTGCTGGGTGATAGCTTCATGAGCTGATGGGGTTGGTGAAAAATAAGACCATTCAAAAGGGAAAGGAAAAAGAAGGAAAGTCAAAAACAGTGCCACCCAAAGAAAGGATAATGGGAGGAGGGTATTCACTCCTTTAAAGCTCCCAAAATGACAAGGAACAAATGGGAGTGCGTGATGTTCCCTTGTGGTCACGAGGAATCTCAGCAAAGACAGAAGGCATGATCCCTTTGATTCCTTTTCAGTGACTTTGGTTTACACTGGAGATGTTTACATGATTCACTCATCCATGGCCCAGTTTAGTGATTCACTTCAGGATAAACTGAATCATGCCTTGGGCGTTTCTTATTGCTGCCTTTAAAGGTTTTCTGATGATACTGGATCAGGTGAAGAGATCTGTGCTGCATCCTTCTGCCTGGGTCAGAATTAGACACAGGCACATTCGGTTTTGTGCACATGGTTAAATACTTGCATATGGGGTGAAACTCCAGGTACCTGATACTCAGGTAACCCTAAAAACAAGGCGTGGAGTGAAGGGAAGAGGCAGAAGAAACCCTGTGCAGGTCCTGAGAACATACTGTTTTTTAAACTAAGAATTTAAATTCTTTTTTAAACTCAGAATAGAGTTCTTTTTGTGAGAAATGTCAGTTTAACTTAACTGATATTTCTCAATGAAATTGCACTGAAAAGTTTCCTGAACAGCTCTTACAAAGAGGCTTTGGAGTCAGGAGGACGGGCAGAACACTTCAGGTAATGAGTCTGAATCAGGCAAAAGGAAATAAATTGTGAGCTGAGTGGCTGAACAGATTGCAGAAGGCACTGCCAGGGGATCCAGTGGCCAAAGGCACAAAGATGTTGAAGGTACATTTAGGAGTGTAACTGGAGGGTGGCTCCTTGGATGGCTGTGCTGGCCACCTGACGGAGGGAGTCATTAAGCAAATTACTGTAATGGAAGCTAGGTAGAGCAGGGAAGGTCAGTCCTGGGAAGACCTCAGTGTTGTGTTCTCCTTCACACAGTGGCTTTTGGTAAAGATCAGTGTCCAGCTGCATTGGTTTTTGGTCCGGTGGCATTTATGATGCTTGTTCTAAGCACTTTGCCTCTTGAGATGGTACTGGAAGGTGACCCAGGGGTTGTCCAGGCTGCCCTTGAGCCCTGTGTGCACACACTGACCTGCAGGGCCTGTCTGGGCCGTGGCTCTGTAGTGCTCAGACATCATTCCTATATCCATAAAGGATTTGGGGGAGCCTACCCTTTTTTTGTTTCCCATGGGGCACGCAACGGCCCAAAGCAGACAATCATCCTTAAGTTAGTCCTTCCCAAAAATACTGAGCAGGGGATAAAGTCCAGCACTGTGTTTCCCAAACAGGTTATGAAACCAAGAATGAGACACAAATGTGAACCTTCCTCCAGCCCCTTCTGTCATCTGGGCATGCTCGTGCCACGTGTCACTACAAACACTTGGGACATCTGGAATGGGTTCATGTGAGTCCATGGGGTTTGGATCCTGGTGCGTGGGAAATCCCTCATCCTCCGCTCATTCCCCTGACAGGCAGCTCCTGCCTCTGCATGACAACACACAGACAGATCCTCTGCTGAGTTAATGGAGGAGGATGTTCTGATTGGGATCCAAAATTGTTCTCACACTAACATCTTCTGATGTTTAGCCCTCCAGATGGGGCAGGATTTTACATCCAGCACAGACTTACCATGTATAAACACTAGAAACCACTTATTTTGTTACTTCGAGGCAAAACCTGCTCTCATCCTCTTTGGTTTCGCAAGTGATTACATCCATTGATCCAGTTTCTGCCTCACTACACTGGAGTCTTCCCAGCTGAGGATCTATTTCACACCTCCCAGCTAAAAGACACCCAGCCCAGGTGAGCACACACCTGCAGTCCAGCCTGGGCAAGGGATTTAAACATCCTGGCTGAAACTGGGCCTAAGACTGGGCGAAACCTGGTGCTGAGGGGGCATGTAAAGTGAAAATCACATAAAAAATAGGTAGGGCATAAACTTGGAGCCATTGTTTACTACATTTTTATGTGGTTATATGGCTGCTGTCTGACCTCCTCACCTAATTTGCAAATAATCTTGTCAGGACAAATTAGCCGTGCTGAGCCTGTGCTGTTGAGACTAGATGGTTATCAGGACTTGCACTGGTGAGTTTTAAGGTAGTTCTGGTGTCTCTGCAGTGTAGTGGAGTCCCTGTGGCAGTGACTGCAGTGCAGAAAGGCTTTTGCATTAACCGGAATGAATATGCACAAACCCTCTTCTACAGAAACCTGGAATTAATGGTTTTCTGAGCTGGTTTCTTTCAGGCCATTTCTGCTACAGGGGTGAGCGTTGAAAATAAAGATTTAAACTCCATTTTAAAGTGCAGCTCTGAACGCTGTGAATTGCTTAATTCATTTTAATAGAGGTGTTCACTCTGAACCTGAAAAGCTTTTAGTTGAGATTTAGCCTGTGGTTTGATATTACAAATTGCTCGGTGGTAACATTGGTTTAAGACACTGTTGTCTCCTGGCCTCTTGCTCCTGCTGCTCTGCTGGCACAGCCACTCCTGTGGTTGGGAACCAGGTGGGAGGAGCCACCTGGCTTGGAAAGGGGGGAAAAAAAGGTTTCACGTGTTTGGTTTTTTGTTTGTTTGTTTGTTTAAAGCAGGCGAGTTCCTCTGTCTGGTTCAGTGCCTGGTCACGGCGAGTTTTCCTGGCACAAGTGAGTGGAAAGAGCACTTTGGCATGGAGAGGAAATGAGCAGCGGAGGGTGAAAGGTGAGCAGCAATTACTGGTGCTGGGAATGCCCCAGTGTACTTTAATATCAGCCCGTGGTCTGCAGCTGATCTCAACATGTGAAAAATGTTCAAATACCTTTCAAATTGTCGGGTTTAATCTTTGCTTTTAGGTGTCCTGGCAGGCACTTCCCATTTGTGTCCTTATCTCCCAGTCTCCAGCTGTCTTCAAAGGCTTCCCAGCTACTGTGTCCTGCAAGTTCAAAACCCTGCAGCCCACTGGGACTGGAAATGTGTGAAGGAGCACAAGGATTGGAGTTGAATGACACTGTAAGTATCAGTTGTCTGCAAGGAATGTTTCCTTCATTTCCAGAAGGAGTTCATTGAGAAAGAACCTGTTTTAATACAAGTGAAAGCTGGGTTTCCACGGTGACTTTCTCAAATTTGGAAGATCTTGTCCTTTAAATCCAGTTTGCCATGGGACATAAAGTTCATTTGCTATAGACCACATCAAACCAGCTGAGCCCAGAGAAGAATATGGTAAGTTTCCTGGAAAACAAAAATGACTCTGTAAAAACCAGACTTTTGTGGCACTAGAAAGTGGGAAGTTGTTCTTACTGAAAATTTGTCACCCCACTCCCAGAATGTATTTCCCTGATAAATGAATTCCCTGCCAAAGATTGAAAAAACAAGCCAACACAGAACAGTGGACTACCCAAGTGGTTTGATTAAAGAAATATTCATTTTGTTTAATAAATTATGATGGTTTTGATAACATTTCCCTTTGCAAATTTGAGTTGTACTTGACAGGAGAAAACTGGAACCTCCAAAGCCTGTGAAAAAATGTGTGCTGCCTTCAATCCACACCCACAGAGCAAAATTCAAATAGTTCCCATCAGTATCTGGCACGCAAGTGGAGAGGGCAGCTTAGCAGAGTTTCTTTGGTTATAAATAGTAATGTACATATATATTATAGTGCAGTGACACAGCTGGAAATCTCAGATCTCTCCCTTGATTATCATATCTCATCGGTGGGACTGCTGGGCCCTGGAAGTGAGGAGTTTTCCCCAGAACTCAGTGGGAAACTTGTGCTGGCAGTGGGAACCCCATTCCCCTCTCCATCCTCTCCCTGCAATGCCCAGTGCTGCGAGAGAAAAGCAAGAGATGGAGAGAGGAATCTCAGATTTCTTCCCAGTGACACAGACAGAGGCAGCTCAGGGGAATCCTGCCCAGCAGAGGTTAATGTGACCCACATATAATTGTGTGAAAAGATGCCACTCTGCGCCTTTGTCAAAGAGGCTTCTCGTTACAGCCAGAGCTCCCCAGTCCCCAGCCCCTTCAGCAAAGCACAGTTTTCTTGCATTAAATCACCACTGCCCTCTTGCCAGCTGCTTAGAGTTTGCACATTATACAGAGGAGATATCTAATATATATTTATATATTTTTAAAATGTGACAGATTGTCTTGTAACATATGTGGTGCTGCCTTGAAATGAGCTCCGTGCATGTGATGGCCGAGCCAGCGGCCCCTGTGAGTGTGTGTGTGTGGTTTGTGTTTTATTCCTTCTGCTGGAAATCTGAGAGCCTGGGACACTGGAGCTTTTCATGTTGCTTTTTCTCTGAAATATTCATGACGAGTTGATGACCTTGATTCTTTGATACCTGCCATTTATTTCTGTGCCACTGCTGATAACTGCTGCTAAGTACATATGTCAGTGCCATGGTTGAATGAGTGGGATGATAAGGAGAGGGAGAGCATCTCTGGGATTCGTGTGCTGGAATAAGATTACTTTGGAAACTCTGAGGGCATTTTAGGAGCCTGCCACACCATCTTATTCACCCCACTTTGGTTTTTCTGACTAAAGCCTGTTTTCTTTGCTTCTCCTCCAGCTTTTCCTTCTGCCTTGGAAATCTGCTAGGTCGCTGCTGCTTTTCTCAAAGATGATCCTTGGCTTGCTATCAAGTGAATTGCTAATGAATTAGTTACACTTACATTTTTAAAAAAGAGATGTGAGTCTGGGGACACCCAAGGAATTCTTCCTCAGCCAGAAACAGATCCTCATTGAAATGGACTCCAGGAAGTTGGATTGGGTGATTGGGGCATTTTGGTGCCCTTTAAAGATGAGGAAAGATGAGGGTAGAGCAGAGGAAGGTAAGAAGAAGAGTAGACAAGCAGGTAAGCAGCAGTAGCACCTTGTCAGTGTGACATTTAAGCAGACAAGTCTCATTGATGTTTGTGAAACCATTCTTTGGAAGGAGTCTGACCTGCCAGGTGCAAGCTTTTGAGGGTGGGGGATAAAATCAGTGAAAGAAAGGGTTACAGAATTGAATATATGGAGAAAGAGTTCCTGAATGAAAATTAAATCCAAGCTGAGCCAGTTTTCACTGACATTGCTGCATCAAGGGGTCAGTGTGGTTCCTTTTGACTGCACATTATCCTGTGGTCTTTCAGAGACGTAACTGGTGTCAGGGCCTGGATTCATCCTGCTTAGTTCAGTTGTTCAGCTGAAATGTGGGATTGGGAGACCTGGGCTGGCTGACCTGCTGTGGGTTCTGCAGTGGTGATCTGGGGAGTGAAGGCTGCTCCTTTCACCCTCATTCAAGCTGGGCTTTGGATAGAAATTAAAGTGCAGATGGAGGCAGCTGGTCCCCATCTGTTGGATGCTGAAGATGGGACTCTGATGAAGAGATCTACTGACAGAGTTTTCCTTCACCTGAACTGTGAAGTGAGGGAAGCCAGAGCAAGGGAGACAATGGAGAAGAACCTCTGCCATGGACTCTCCTCTCAGCATATTCCGTACAGAAAATTGCAGCACTGTCTCTTTTCTGGGCTATCACTTTCCCCTCTCAGGAGTCACAGCACATGTCTGTACTGCAGTGTACGTTCTCCTGAAGATCACTTCCCTTCCCTATGAGAAAATATGGGGAAAAGAAAGAGAGCACAAGGATGGAAGTAAAATTAGCAAGGCCTAGGGGCCTTCTGCATGTGCTTGTTGAACTGCAGCATCCTGGAGAGGCAGGAGATAAGGTGGCTCAGGGAATGCAGCCCGGTCCAGAGAGGCATTTATTTAAGATTGATATCAAACCTTGGAATTGTGAGTGGGAGGATTTTTGAGGAAGGAACAGGATGTTGCCAGGAGGGAGGGAGGGAGGGAGGCTGGAATGATTTATTGTGGGGGTCAGTGGCAGGAAGTCACTGGAGATATGTGATGGTCTAAAACACAGGCCAAGGAACCCGCGTGCGGACGCTGTTTTATACTTGGAGGTTCTGGCTCCTCAGAACAGGGCCAACAGAGTGACTGGGTGGTCTAATTTAGGGTCATCCTTGGTGGTCCTGCATATGTGTGTTTTGGTCAGCTTCCTTGTCTGTGTGTGTCTCTGTGCACAGTGACCCATCCTGCTCTGGGGTCTGTTACAGAGGCTTCCACCACTAAAAGACATTTCACTCTACTTGCAAGAGACATTTCAGGCCTTTTTTAAGGCAAGCACTCATTTGGTGCTTACACAGATAATTGTGCACATGGGGGAATGGAGTAGTGATGTTTGTTATTAGACTTCCCTCCTCCCCATAGGAAAATTCCCTGTGACCAAAGAAACGAAGAGACTGGCAAGAGCAGAGGAGTTCTGATTGGGAATGACCTCGGGGGCCATAAACAGCATTGGAGAGTTCAGCTGGATGGAAAGCTGTAACTTGTCAGTCTGAAATCTGCAGCTCCATGGCATTGTACTGGGCCAGTTATCTCGAGCAGGACTCCTGCAGGCAGCCACGCTTTTTGATACTGATGGCTGTGAATAAATTATTGATCATTAAGCACAGCCACCTTCTGTCTAACCTACTTCTGAGTGCCACTTTTGTGTATAATTGTCCTGTCCTGCCTTCTGACCCAGTCAGACCTGGAGTCCCCTTGTGTCACGAGCAGTTGTCCTTCCTGAAGAGAGAGATGTTGCCACAGAAAACCCTCAAGTTGAACAGGAGTGTGGAAGGATTTCAGCTCCCTGGGAAATGCAGTGCGGTGGAGAAGGCAGCAGTGCTATGAAGTGAATGGGAAGATGCCCTGTCACTTCAGGTGACCTTAAATGACTTGTCAGAGCTCACACAGAAAAGTTAGAGCTCAGGGACAGGACTAAGTTCATGTCTTCTTTGTAGGGGTGAACATGCAGACGACTCTCCCACATCCCTGTTCAGCCCCTCATTACTGCAGACTCGGCTGTGTTGTGGTTTCCCTCAGTGCATTCCTCCCCTGCTGCTCTGCCTTTGTTCCTTTCTGCAGCTCTTCGGGCTGTTCCTGCTGATAATGGCTCCGATTAGATCAACACGAGGGGGTGACATCTGAGCTTTTCATGCTGTCCTTTTATCTAATGTCCCCCAGCTCGTGGTCCTGTTGTCCCTGCACAGCTCGGTCTGTGGTGATGTTCATTCTCCTGCTTACACTCAGTGAATGATTTATCCTCTGTTATCAGTAGGACTCTGTACGGTGTCCAGGGACAATGTTTTTTTCCATCTGGTTCCAACCTGGTGGAACACCCTTCCATATGGTTTTCACATGTGGTCCTCCTAGTACCTCCTTTCTATTTTCCCCCTCTGCATTCATCATTATGCACTTTGTCTAACAAGTACACTTTGTTTCACTTTATAAATTAACCACACACATTAATTAAAACTTCAGCAAATGTGGATATTTCTTAAATGACAGAGCAAACCTTCCCAGCTGGGTGAATCTATCTTCTGGGAGAAATATCCAGTCCCATGACTTGCTGGGAATTAATTGCTGCAGCGTTTCACACCGCTCTTCAGACACACATCAGCCTGGGGCTTTTTCTGGGATTAGAACGTGTGGGGAAGTCTTTGGTTCAATTCTCTATTATGAAGGTGCTGGTTGCAGTTACAGGTTCGTGGCATGGGCAGGACAAGGACCATAAAAACATTTTTTTTATGTAAATTGTCTTGAGTCACCGACAGTGATTCCCCGTGACTTGATATGGGGCATTCCAAGAGCCAAACAGCTCTATCTCACCAGTCCTCTGGGTGATCCGATGTCCTCCATCAGGATCCCTTGCTGCTGCATTTGTTGGTCTTTGCAGATAATTTTTGCTGTGGTCTTTGTTGACTTTGTGTTGTTAGACCTGGTAACACACTTTTTATCTTATCTGCCTTTCTCTCTTCTTTGCTCGCGGTGTCGTTTGCCATTCCAGGATAAATACGGAGCCGCCTGCCCCTGGGGGCCATGCACTGTGTTCCTCCCCCAGAGTGTGCAAATATTTGCAGCAGAGCAGCCTCTGAGCCCCGAGACGTGAGCAGCGACACGAGGAGGTGCAGCCCAGGGCAGGGGCAAGGCCAGAGGGTGTGAAACCAGCACACGGCCCCCGGCGGTAAGTGGCCTGGAGAGTTTAGGAAGCTCCTGCCCGGTCTCCAGAGCAACAGGGAGACGGGGACTTGACTTCAGGGTGTGCCCCCACTGCTGGGATGTGCTCATGCGATTCAGGAGCTGTTCCTTCAGAAAATTTTGCTTCTGAAGTGACTGATACCTTAGAGCTGGCAGAGTTACCTGAATTATCACCCCTCCTTTATGCCCCATTCAGAAGCAGAGGATCTCAGGTAGCTTGAGGTGTTTGGTGTGTCTGTCCGAGAGAAACAAGCCGCTGCTACTGCGGCTCTCACATCAGGGAGCGCATGAAGCAGTAATTTTTTAAGCTGTTGAGGCCAATGTAAGCCAGTATTCTCACCAGAAAAAAAGATATTTCCAGTTTTCCTGCTTCCTTTAGCTGCTTTTCCATGCTTCCTGCCCTTTAAATAGCACAGATGTTCTCACAGCTCCATGACAGTCCTCACATGTCTCAGAAAAGAACTGTGGTTGATGTTACCTTAGATCTGTGCCCTAATTTACGTTGTTGTGGAAAGCACATTTGTGTCACTGTGGTGTCCCATTGTGGGGGTGCCACTGTTCCCTGGGGGATGCCCAGGACTGGAGCTACTGCTGGTAGAGACCTGTGCTACTTCACCCTTTCGGGGCTCCTCCTCCTTGTTGGCTCCCACCTCTCTCACCTCCCTCACCCTGGGCTCACCAGGACAGTTCCTTTGTGTTGGTTTTGGGGGTTTTGCTGTTTGCTCACCGTTGCCCTTTCCCGGTTTGAAGTTTGCCAGCCCTGGGGCCAGTGACCCCTGTGAAGCTGCCTCTGGGGTTATGGCCAGGGGGCTTATTCCACGTCCATCAGGGCTCTTGGTCCATGCTGGATCCATCCTGAGGGCATTGACTGATGGCCCTGTGCCAACCAGGGTGACCCTGGTCTGGGAGCTTCACTCCCTCCTGCAGGGCCTGTTTGATGCCCATCAAAGAGGTGCTCAGGTCATCCAGCAGCCAATTAAAACAATCAAGAGGGAGGAGTGGAAGACGAGGCCTTAACTCTTTCCTCCCTGTCATGGGCACCTTTGTGGAGCCATATTTTTCTGCCAAAAGGAGGTGTGTGAGGGAGGTAAAAACAAGGATCCATCTCTACAAAATTTATCTGTGAGATCTCTTTAAAAATTGAGTGAGCAGAGATCAGGAAACAATTAACTGTCTATGTAGCTGTCAGTTATTTAGGGCCTGGAATGAGGCTGGATCAATGACCTTCCTTTCCATTTTATATTTGATTTCTGAAACGCGCATCATAAAGCAGCCCTTGAAATTCAGCGTGGGGTAATGAATATATAATAATACATCTCAAACTCCAACACTGCTTGGAAGAATTGCATTTTCTATCATGGCTGTCGCTATCTGAAAAGGAGAAAGACACTCCCATTCCAGCTACTGGCAGCTGAGAGCAGGCAGAAGGCAATAAATTTAGGAGTTATTTAGCATCAGCTTCTGAATAATGGCATCAGAAGGACATGCTCTTCACTTGAGGAACCTAATGAGGTAGAAGTGCTAGAGCTGGGAATTAAGAGCACTACTGGGATGAGGGGTAATAAAAGGTCTGTGGCCTGCTAGGGGCTGATGCTCAGACCAGTGCAGGGTCAATCCCAGTTGTTTCAGTGCTAATTTGGAGGCTGTGTTGTGAGATCATGCAGCCTTTCCTAAAACGCCAGCAAAAATGCACGAGAATCCAGATTATTTTGCCTGTTGAGCTTTAATCCACACTTACTTTGAAGTTTTCAGGTACCAGTTCTGTGGAAATGCTGACAAAATAAAGATTGGTTGAGGGTTAAGTGTAGAAAGGTTAATTTTTGAATAACATCCCCACTCAGTTCCTGATCCAGACACAGAATTTCGGTGTGGTGTTGTCCTTTACTTCAGTTTCCAGCCTATAAATGAGGGATGGGCTCCTTTCCCCCCCGCCAGGAACACTAAAATCGGTGCAACACAATAATGCTAAAAATCACCTTGGTATCCGAATAAGGGAAGATCAGAAAGTCCCCTTCTCCCCTGCAGAAGATACTCTGTTACACTTGTGTGCAGCACACACTCCTCCCAGATCTTCCTTCACCTGCTTGTACTTCCATTTTTGCTCTAATATCATCATCTAACTAATGCAAAGGCATTGAATCCATTTTCTGACTGTTGGGTAAATGATGGTTAAGTGTCAGGAGATTTATTTAATTGTCTAGCTATTAAAAAAAAAAGGTAGGTCCGCTGAGTGAAAGCTTTTATGCTTTTAAATGAGGTATTGTTGTGATTAGAGTTTAAACAGCAATGATTTCCTCAAAAATGCATTGCCAATAATCACTGGCTTGTTTGATTGTCCACATAACTGTACCACCCTCACTGCCAAGAAACTCATCTGACCCACCAATGGTAAGAAAAGCTATTTTTTTCCATTAAGTGTGCAGTAGATCTAATGCTCAGGGCCAGGAACATCTTCATTAGGCAGTACGGAAAGTGAACACATTGTTCACCAAGCATCCTCCAGAATAATGGACTAGAGAGACTTCAGAGGTGAGGGATAGAGATTGTGGGAGTGGGAAAGGGGCTTAAAGCTTCACAAACCACATGCAGAGAGGATTTGAGTGGGATACGGGCAATTGATTCCCTTAAGTGTCTTTGAAGAGGCCAGTCTAGAGGTGCAGAAACTCCAGATGACTCACTGTGATCCTGCTCCGTCTCATTTTACTCTTTTCTAGGTATTTAATGCAAAAAGCCAAGAATCCAAAGGTAATTCAGCTGGCATAACCCAAACCCACAGCACCACCACGGCAGGTTCCTGGGGTGAGGTGATGACCTGCAGGTCATGTGGCTGCTCCTCAGCTTACCTGGATGTCTCAGAGACTGATCTGGGAAATGCAAAAACGCCAAAGCTTTTCTTTATGCTTTTATTTTTTTTTTCCCCATGGGAAATCCATTTTCCAAGTGGATGCCACTTCCCTGCAGGCTCTTGTACCACAATATATGCCAAGTGTGGAGCTCAGGATGAGTTTTTGCCCAGAACATTCACTGCCTGGGGAGTGTGAAGGGCCTATGGAAAACACGTGTTCCCAAGGGCAAAGGGAGACGTTCTTCCCTGTCCACCTTCATGTCTCCCTGAATTTCCCATTCACTAATGTGTTTAGGCACTGAGAGCTGCTGGTTCCAGGTGTCAGGCCTGGGCAGGATTAAGGCTGACACTTGCCCTGAGACTTGAGCAGGAATATTAAATTCCCATTTCTCACCCCCTGCTTGGGGAATCCCGGGCAGGGCCAGCAAGGAGATCCCGGCTGTGTCCCTGGCAGCAGAGCAGGGCTGGTGTGAGCAGGGCTGAGCTCCTGTCCCCCCCTCCCTGCCCTCTTCGCTCCTCAGTGCCACTTAGCCACGTTTGGGGGCTGCTTTTCCCAGCAGGACAGCGATTGCTCCCTGTTGGAGAGCTGTCAGTGAGGGGAAAGCCATCCATCCCTGTGGGAAGTCATCTCACCCAGCGGGAGGGCACCACCTCCTCCCAGCCAAAACAACGGGGCTTTGACAGCCTCGATGTATTTATTATCTTCTGGGGGGCAGCAATGCTGCCACAGCAGGCAGCAGGGTGGGGGGAGGATGTTGCTGACTTGGGAGAGAAAGCAGGGAAAAGCACCAAGTGCCAAGGAGCTGCCTGCAGGGAGCAGGGCGTTGGAACTAGGTGGTCTTTTGGGGTCCCTTCCATCCCAACCATTCAGTGACTATCACAAAAGGAAAGGAAAAAAGAAAAAGCTTGTTGTAATGGGAAATTCCATTTTATTTACGTGCTTAAGTCACCCCTTGAACTTGAAAGCTGAGAAAAGCAAAGAGCAAGTGCCAAAGCAGAGGTTGCAGCTCAGATGGGCTGTGGTGTCCCACTGGATCAGCTTGCTCAAGGCCCCAGAGTATTGTCTGACAGAAGTATTGATTCCTCCTGGGATTTATCTACTCAGCTCTTATTTTGGGGAGTAAAAACTGTGGTAAGGGGAAAGTGTGATACTGGTTTAACTCATAAAAAATGCTGGGGTTATTAGTTTAATTCATGTTGAATATATGAAAGAAGGGGCTAAATGCAGTCCTTTGGGGTAAGAATACCTAACAGATTGTTTTCTTTGGAAACGCTTTATTCCAGTTGTGATCCATCCTGGGCTTCGTGAGCTGTGAGTTGCTGAAAAAACATCTGCATTGGCCGGGCTCTGGGTGAGGGAGGCAGGGGTGCTTCAGCCCCCGCCACTCCTGTGCCCTCGCCAGGTCTCCCCTCACCTTGGCTCTAGCAGAGAGGCCCAAGTTCAACTGGGACACAGGCAGTGGTTTACTCCTGCAGCTGTTCCGTGCCTGAATTCGGGGTTTGGCTTCCTCCTCCAGCCCTTCTGGCAGCCCAGTCCCCCACAGCCCCTGAAGTCAGACATGTACGGAGTGACTCCTTGCTAAGCACAGGTTTTCCTGTGCATGACCAGCCTCAGCCCAGGCTCTGGCTCTGTCCTGCTCTGATTTCACCCCTCTCTGAGCTGTTCAGTGTCAGTGCTCTCCCTCACCACCCCGTGGACCTGTGCTCCAGGTACTGTGTGCAGCTCTTAATGGCTTGTCCAGTCCTGGGTCCTCGTGTCTGCGCACAGAGCCCTTGCCAGGCCATGCTCTTGGTTTCCTGTTGTATTTCATGGCTTTTGATGGCAGCTCAGCTGAGGAGTTATGAAATTCATATCCTCCCTGCCTAGGAGAAAACGGCAACTGGAAGATTTAATGTCCCAGAGGGTTGGTGTAGGAAGTTGTACCAGAGGGGAGGAGGAGGGGGCTAAAGCTTCAGGTCCTTCACAAATCTCAGTGAGTCAGGCTTTCCGAAGGTTGGAAAGCTGTGAATTACCCCAGCTGAATTACGTGCGTGGCACAGTGTTGCAGCACTTGTGCTGAACTCCCTTCCCCACCAGCAATTCCAGGATTTATGTTTGGAGGAAATGTCCTTGTTTCATTTGGTGGTGGATTTCACTCACCAGCACGCAAGGCTTGGTGATCAGGAAAGACAAACTCGTGGTAAAATCTATCACCTCTTCCTCTGTGATGCTTTGGAGTCACAATTAGGATCAAGTCCTGATATTCCAAACAAACATTCTAATTTGGGGTTTAGAAGGGTCAGCTCCAGCCTTCCTTCTATACAATGCAGGGGAGGGAAGCCTGTTTTGTGTGATGACTTGGTGCTGCTTGGGGGACACCGACCAGCTTCTGCAGGAATTTTGGGCTGGAAACTTCAACTCTGGTCACTCACATGCACAGAGCACGTGGTGTGTGTTAGTGACATGCTATGGCTGGACTCCAGACAGTGTCTCAGCTCTGGTCCTTCTCTAGAGGCAGTCCTTTACTGAGGGAAAAAGTTGGTTGTTGAGTTATGGCCGAAGAGCTGTGTGGCAGCAGTTGTGGTGAAGCCAAATGTCAAGGACCAGCAAAGAGAAGATGTTGGTTGGACACATTTTACTGTTTACATGTTTACTTTTCTCTCTTAAAAAAAAAAAAAAAAAAAAAAAAAAAAAAAAAAAAAAAAGTTCAGTTTTACAACAAGTTGAAATGAAACAGTAGCCATGAAATGATTCTTTTATTTTCTTCCTTTAAAAAGCAAAAGCTTCATTTCCCTCTGTAACTCACCAAAAAGTGTTTCAGCACCGAATTGTCTTGAAGTCCTCAAAAACAGGAAAATAATTTAAAGGAGATGGGAAAAAAAAATTAAATGCTTTTATAATGGAAGATTTTGTGAGTAATTTTGGGAGAGGCAACAAAACCAAATATTAAAAATGTTGATGGTTGGACGGCAGCTATTTTTGGACAAAGACACAGATTCAGTCCTAGAAGAATAGCAACTGCTCTGTGGCTCTTGGAGGGTTTTTCCCCCTCGTGGATGTGTTGGATGCAGAGCTGTCTGCTTGTTACCAGAGTCATTTTAGTGAAGCTGTTCCTGCCATGTGGTCTGTTCTCATCTGCCTCTTCTGACAAGAGACATCAGAAGCAGGAGCAGAAACTATTCAATCATAGTGACAGAACCCCTTTTTTCGGATGGTAAAATGTTCTGTTGGTTTCATATCTATGACTCCATGTTTGTCTCTCCGCTCGCATCCAGCGCCCTTGATGAAATCCAGCACGAAGGGCAGCTCTGGGAGATTCCTGCCCCACCCTGCAGGGCTCCAAGGGGAGGATCCCAGATCCTGTGTGTTGTTCTGGCTGCTGAGAGAGCAAGGAGTAGGATCATGGGATCATCCAGTCCAGCCCCTGGCCCTGCACAGACACCCCAACAACCCCACCCCGTCCCTGGGAGCGTTGTCCAAACACTCCTGGAGCCCTGGCAGCCTCGGGGCCGTGCCCATTCCCTGGGGAGCCTGGGCAGTGCCCAGCATCTTCTGGGGAAGAGCCTTCTCCTGATCTCCAGCCTGACCCTCCCTGGGACAGCTGCAGCTGTGCCCTGCGTGCTGTCCCTGGTCACAGGGAGCAGAGATCAGAGCAGCCTCTCAGGAGGAGCTGCAGCCCCTAGTGAGCTCTGCCCTCATTCTCCTCCAGCTGAACATTCCAAGTGACCTTTGCCATTCCTCCAGACACTTCACCACCCTTGTAGCTCTCCTCTGGAGTATAGGTAGCTTGATGGGAGACTAGGGATTGTCCTAAATTTTGGGTTGTCACTAGTAGGAATGCTATACGACTGGGAAAATACAACTGGTGATATCTAGAGATCTTGTCAGCCCTTCACCAGGAGTTTCATCCCAAAAGCTTCACCATTTATTCTTATGTACATGGTGTCACCTGGTTGGTGGTGTGGAGGACCTGGAGCTCGTTGTTAAGGGCTTGATTCCCAAACCAGGAGCTCTCCTCCAAAGTGGCCTCAGCCAGGTCCTGTCACTGCTCTGTGCTGCATTCCCTGACAGCAGAACAGGGCTGATAACCAGCTCAGCTGATGACGAGGGTGAAAGGAGAAAGAAGCCTTCTCCTCTGATGTTTGTCAGGATGCAGGATGCTGACCCAGATCTGCACAATCAAAGTGCATGTAAGCTGCAGAGGGCAGTTCCACAGGACAGCATCTGGGCACATCCAGGCTGGCTGGCAAATCACTGCCTGCACCAAGGTTACGAGCATCACTGTAAGGCAAACAGGCTGGCTGATGCTCCCTATTTAAAGTGAAGATATGTGTGGCTTTTCAAGCTCAAATTCCCTGGAAGGATAAAAGGACATTTGTCAGGTCTGAATCTATGGGTGGCAGTATGTGGCTCCAGTGATGTTCATCGCAGGGTTGTAGGGGATATGTCATGTGTGGGTGTGGATATGTAATATATGCCTTGTGTCCAATACACTTCTGTGTCCTTAAAATCCTCTAAGATCCTGTGGAGCAGCTGGATTCCTGCCCTGGCTCCTCTCAGAACAAATTTTATGTCTGCTTTGGGGTGTTACAGACTTTTTACTCAATTGACTTCATCCCTGTGCTTTTTCCTTCCTTTCTTCTCTGTCCCAGTTTGAGTGGACTCCTCCCAGTCTCCTGCCCAGGGATGGGGGGTTTTGTAAGGGATTTTATAAGGGTCTCTGGTGCTGATCCTGTCACTCCAAGGGCACTGGCAGCAGTGCTGCTGCTGTGTCTGCACTGCGCTGGCCATTGCTGACATCCAACTTCTCCAGGAGCGGGAGGAAATCCAAGTGGCAGCGCAGGCACCTCTGAGGAGATAGCTCCTAACTGTTCCCACAGAGCTTGAAGAAAAAAGATTTGACGGATTTACAGAGGAAAATGGCTGAGAAGGGATTGATAAACACACAGAGAGATCTAACTAGTGTGTCCCATCACTCTGAATAGCTGATCATAGCGAAAGTGCTTCAGGGCAGTGTCGGGAAGGATTTGTTGATGTGAACTCGTGTCTCCCTGAGAGAATCATGCTGTTTCGGGGAAGGGACCATCCAGGGAAGGTTGTCGTGAGGAAAAATGCAACAACAGTGGGGTGGGCATGTGTGTCAGGAGCAGTTGGTGAGATGCTCACCAGTGCTGTCTGAAGGCAGAGCCGTGAGGATGCCAGCCAGGATTGAGAGCTGAGCTTCCTTCCAGCACAGCACTGAGCCAAACCCACTCCCCAGGGCAGGCACTGGCCACAGCACGGCCTCCATGCCAGCCAGGGGCCCAGGCATGAGGAATTCTGTGCTGCAGGTGGGAATCTCCTGTAGATCCTGTGATCAGGCTGCTCTGCAGCAGTGTGAACTGGCTTAGCTGAGCATCTCTGGTAGAAAGAACTTCCTACAGTCCTGTCAGTGCCAGGAAAGGCTCAGGACAGCGGAGAAACCATGGCTTTGTCAGTGACCTCCTCAAGGGTCAGTCTGGAAGTAGCCAGATTCGAGCAGCTCTTGCTGGAAGACCCTGGGAAGTGTCCATTGATGCATATTAATAGTTTAAGGAGGACCCTGTATCGCAAACACCTGGACTGAAGTGAGGACTGCAGTCAGAGTTTGTGCATTACAGGGGGAGGTGTGGGGAGGGTGCAGAACTGCACTAAATATTCCCCAAAATTCTGCTTGGCCTTTGTTAGAGCTCACATAAACCATTAGATGCAGCACTTGGGAAGCTTCACCTTATGTGAAGGTACAGTGAAGTCTTACCTTGTGTGAAGAGCACCACTGTCAAGTGAACTGTGTCAGTTTTTAATGTTGAGTTCCATTTCACCTGCACTGACATGTTTTCTTGGACCTTTAATGGACGGAACATATATATTCCCAGCAGGGCACAATGCTTCAAATATTTTATTAGCATGTATCAATTCTTTAAAATACTTTAGCTTTGCACTCAACTATTTTGCATGAGACTAATCATCAGAGTTCATAATTTCTAGTTGCTAATATGGGAAAAAGGTCCAAAGTTCCATACTAGTGGAAGCATCCAGACAAATATTTGTACCACACTTTGAAGATCTAAACTAGGAAGTTCTATCTAAGTATAGGAGAAAATAAGGGATACAAAGCTTTGATGCTTTCAGAAGTGTGACTATTTTATGTTTGCTTTAGTAGGAGAGAGGTGTCCAACTCTTGGAAAGCTTTCTCCTAAAGCACAGGATTGCTGGGGATATTTGTGTGCATCCAGGTAATTTCTAACTGTCTGACAGACTCCAAACTGGGATGGCAGGCAGGGTGATCACGGTGTCACCTCACCTGGGAAGGCTGAGGTGAGGCAGCCCTTTGTAAAGATGTTTTCCAGAGCTTTTGTAAACAAGCTGTGTGTGTCTCTTACACTTCAGGCCAGGCTAACAAATTGAGATGAGCCACAGCAGCTCTGTGAAGGCTGGCTCTGCACACACAGGGGCCTGAGCTGATTTATCTTGATGTTTGGTTGAATTCTTCGCATTTTGGGTCCCTTCTGTAACCTTTTCACCTCGTTCTTTTTTAAGGTGGCTGCCTGGCTGTTACAATTTATCATGAACGCATCTCACTTCACTTCTGGCTCCTCTGACGGAAGGAACAGCCGGTCTCCGGGAGGTCAAAGACATTATTTTCCCCTAGTCTTTCTCAGTTTCCAGCACGTATTTGTCACTTTGAAAAAGCATGAAGTCTGGATTTGATGCACTTTAATTGATTTCACCCTCAACAAGTCCAACTGTCCATCAACCTTTCCTTTTTCTTTCCTCTCCCCCTTCTTCATTTCTTTCCTCTGTCCCTTTTCTTTGAGAGTGATGTTTTCACCCTCCTGCACGTTGGAGCTGTTGCAAAGCCCATGACCCTATCAAGGCTTACTGTCACTAGCCATTGCTCTCATTTTCCTTATCCTCCAAGCTGAACTTTGGATGCTGAATGAGAATGAAGTAGGAGTACTGGTCTTGTAATATCTCAGTGATGTGCTTGTCAAAGTAACAGTGGTGGCTGATGGTCTACTTATTTTGAGACAAGTGTGTAGAATTGGAAATGTGAGGGATTTAATTCATTATATGCTGGCATCGATATTTAAAACAATTTGCAGCGTTATGTCAGAGATGGATATGCTGTTTCTTCTTTCCTTCTGGAAGGATGTGTATTCCTGGTGCTGTGCGTGTATCCAGGGTTGTGTGGTTGTAAATTCAGTGTATGAGTGGCATTGTCACCTCCTAGATGGAGACCATAGAATCACAGAACATCCTGAGTTGCAAGGGGTCCTCAAGGACCATCCCCAAAATCCTATGAGATGCCATCACACTCTTGTTTGGTGAATTTTTCTGGTACAAGTGGTGATATGGAATAAATGTGGGTGTGTGGCAATTTTGCACAGAAATCCTTAGAGTGTTTCCAGAAACCAGGGGCTGCTTGTAGTGGAAGCTGAAAAGAGTCACAGGTGTTCCTCTGAGTGCTGTCATCACATCCTGGATACTGTCAGGGCACGGGGCAGGGAACAGGCTTCTGTTTACAGCACACCAGAGATTCCAAGTTCTCTGCCCTGCTATGAGGTGTTCACCCGAGCTCTGCACGGAGAAGGGAGTTCCTGGGGCTGTTGTGCGCTCACTGAGGAGCTCCAGCGCTCAGGGCGAGCAGAGCTGGCTCATGACACGCTGTGTGAGTGTTTTCAAGCTGTAGCCAAGGAGTCCAACCCCGCTCCCGCCGTGTGCCCGGCGCCGGGAGCCGGGAACTGCTGTCCATGGTCCTGGGTGAGCAGCCGAGCGCCGGGGCTCGGCCCGGGGGGCTTGGGGACACTCTGGAGCCCTCCCTCCCTGTCTTCCTCCCTCCCTTCCTGTGCCACACCGTGTCAGGCAGGTCTGCACGCCAAGCTTTGCCGGCGTGCGTGGGGAGGGCACGGAGTGTTCTTCAAGGAGTTATCGAGGGCTTCCGCTGCTGCTTGTGGACCTCATGCTGACCCTTTCCTGCCCTCCCACTGCCAGAGCGTGGGTTTAGAGGAGCTATTAGGAAAAAGCTCTTCGCTGGGAGGGTGCTGAGGCCCTGGCACAGGTTTCCCAGAGAAGCCGTGGCTGCCCCTGGCCCTCTGGAAGTGTCCAAGGCCAGGCTGGGCAGAGGGTTTCTAAAAGACATAGGGATGTGGCACTTGGGGACATGGATTAGTGGTGGCCTCGGCAGTGCTGGGGGAATGGTTGGGCTTGATCTTCAAGGTCTTTTCTGACTTTAATGATTCTGTATTCTACCAGGAATAGTACAAGCTGGGGAGAATACTGTGTTGAGGTTACTCAGCATGACAGTACTGGAGCTGGGAGTGCCACAGATCCAATCTTCCTATCCCTGAGATGTGCATTAGGAAAGTAGCAAACACCAGCACTGCATCGTGGCTGCTTAAAATATCAGATAACCTCAGGGTTCTGGGAATGTTCAGCTGATATTGGAATCATTTGAAGATGTAGGCTCAAGTTTGATACTTGGATTGGGATTTAAATGAAGATCAACCTTAAAACAGCCCAGTTCAATTCTGGTCTTGAGAGCATCCAGCTCTAGGAATCCCTTTGCTGGAAATCTGGAGTTTTAGAGCAGTTTTTGTGTCCCCGGTGCTGTATCAGACAGCCCTGAAGAAGCCCTTGCTCCTGAGCAGCCTCACACCCTCAGACAGCCTCACCTTCCTCTCCCAGCCCAGCCCCAGGAGCCAATGGGGTGAGAATTTTCCCAGGTGGCTCCAGGGAGGCCGCACAAGCTATGGTTTGGCAAAGATGTGGAAGTATTCAGAGCCCTGACTTTAATAGATGGGCAAATGAGGAGGAGGAGGTAGAGCTTGTGAGAAGGCGATGCAGAGCAATTGCATTACACAGATGATGATTTCAGTCTGAAGAGCTCTGAATTCCCCTCTGAAATCTTCTCTTGGGACTCTTAGTTCTTAAGTTAAATGACTAATTAGAGCCTGTTCACACCACACATCAGCCAAGCAAGGCAAAATCCTAAGAGCTAATGCTGCTTACTTGCTCCCAGAGGAAGCTGAAGGTCTCAGGATCTTGCAGAGGCATTTTCCCCCTGGAAATCTGTGCCTGCTACCAGGAGAATTTAGGTGGGAGGGAAGCAAAGATAAATCCTCCCCCATCAGACAGGGCCTGTATCAATCCTTCTCTCAGGCCAGTTTCTTTGCCTTGTTCTTCCTCTGCTTGAACATCTTGTTTAGTGGGAGAAAAAATGTGAAACTAAGTGCCCCAAGCTGAGAGATGTTGGGCACCCAGCGGGACCCTGACCTCCCTCCTAGGTGACAAATTGGATGGCATGTCAGCTGAGAAGGGAGGGAGGGGCACGGCTCAGGGGGAGGGGGGTAAAGTTACAAAGCCAACATCTGTTCTGAGGGGCTGTATGGGCTGCAGGCCTTGCCGTTCCACCGGGAAGGCACCAGGGAATGGCCCGGGGGCACTGCAGGACAAAGCTGGGGCTGCGCACAGAGTGGGTCTGAGGGGACATAGAAGAGGTGCAAATATAGAAAATAGATCCCAAAGGGTTGGTTGTGGAGGGATAGAAGGTGGAGAATGAGTCTTCAGAAGGAGAAAAGATGTGTTCATCTGTGAGGTACAAAAAATCTGGGTTTGGTTTTCTTATCTCAGGGCCCCACAGGAATTAGTCATCCCTGAGTAATGGAGGGAAGCAAAGCTGTTATTCATCCCTCCCAAAGTCCCTCCTCTGATCATCTCCTACATTCGTATCCTCTGTCTCTGACTTGTATCTTCCTTGCTATGTAGCCCCATGAGCCATTGCAAGAAAAAAAAAGAATAAATTTGGTAGGACTGGCAGTCTGAAATCATCTGGAGAGATGATGTGCCACAGCTTCCATGGAGGAACAGGAGCCTGGGCAATGGCATCTCTCCTGCATTCAGCTGTGAGATTTTACCCCAAATGCTGTCTGTCATCTCAGCAGACCCCATCCTTTTTGCTTTAATTGATTCTGTCTGGCTCTAATCTGATGCGAGAAGAGACCTCCCACCGTGAGCCCTGCGAGCTGGTTTGTGCACGGGGAGCTGTGAGAAGCACGGGGTTATTTGATTGGAGAAGGGAGGCAAGGATGTTTTGGGAAGGATACTGCCTTCTGTAAACCCATTAACAATTGAAATGAGGCCTTTCACTTCCATACACGGTTTGTGGGAAGTGCTTGTACAACTGGAAGGCAAAGAGCTGCAGTAATAGTTTTGCACTATAGCTGTGTGTAGGGTTTCCTGAAGTCATCCACAGTTGGGTTGGCTCCATGAGGTGGGAGACAGTCCTGGAGACTTGGCCTTTCCCTGGGGATCCGGGGGAAAGGAGAAGGGAAGGGGTTTGGCTGTGCTCACCCCGACTGCACGATGGCAGAGATGAGAATAAATAGGGAAGTTGAAAAGGAAACCTCCATTGTGAGTCCGCTCAGCCAAAGTCTAAACAGTTGAGGAGTTTGTTTTATCAAATCAAAATATTTTGGTTCAGTGGTGGTGTTGGCTTGAGTCAGTGTGTCTGGGCTGACAGTGCGTTGCAGAAACACTCAGGTTTGAGGAGCTGGATCCCCGTCACTGGGGCTCAGGAGCTCTGAAGCCATAGGAGAGGGGGTGTTGCTGACTGTGGCCAGGGGAGGCTGGATGGGAGCAATCCCATTTCCCTGGCTTGGCTTTAGAGTGTTCAGATATTTTAAGGCCTCTCCAAAGCTGCTCTGCGGCCCTGTTGAGTCTGATTAAGTGTGCTGCTGCTTGGACCACAAATAAGGGTTTTAAGTGGAATGGGAAGATTTTTGAGGGAAAACAGATGAATAAGTATGGGGAGTTAATTATCTGCAAACCCCTAAAATGGCATGAGTAATAAAATACAGATAGGTACACACTTATTCCTATCATGCCATTAGTGGTCTGTGTCTCTGTGTCAGGGAATGATGCACAAGACAATACTCCAAAATACAAAATCACTGCCTGCCAGCACTGGAGGCTCAGCCCTTTGGAAATATGGCCTGGTTGAGGTCTTCTTCCAAAAGTATCTTGCCGAAACACCAGGTGCTGAGGATCTAAGAACAAAACAAGTAAAGTAGTTGAGGTTAGGCTGGAATAGATCCCGTTTAACTCCCCTCTCCCACATCTTCCCGATACAATTCCCAGTGAGAGCTCCTTGTTCTTCTAAAAAGGGATTTGTTCCTACTTGATAGTTTTGCCTAGGATGTGATAGAAACTGTGGAAAATAATTCCATGTAGTTTTTGTTCAAATATTTCCTCCTTTCCATCCCTATCTCAGAAATCTTCCTATTTTTTTAACTTGCTTTTCACCATTCCACCTGACCCTTCACTGTTTCCATATTTCAAGGAGATTTAGCCAAATGGTGTGTTTCCATGGCTGATATGCAGCAATAATGCAGGGTTAATACCTAATTAGTTCCCAGGGACATTGAGCTTTTCATGGATATTCAGTAACAAAAGCAACAACAAACAAGCTGAATTCCTAGGTCTTAATTCATCGGGGAGGAGGAAATAGGAACCTAAAAATGCAGGAATTATTCAGTGCAGCCTGAAAGCCCCGTTCTTTCTCTCATGAAGCCCAGAGGATGCTATAGTAGCTGACAGGGGAAATATAACCTCCTCCTCCTCCTTCCCTCCCTCCCTTCAGGGGAGCTGTAGATGTGTCTGCGTTTGCAGCCCTGACATCTCCAAACAGGAAAATTCCCAGTTCTGCAGCACACTTTAAACAGCTCCCTGCTCATTCCCCTCCCTGCCTCAACCCCCAGCCAACCTGACCCTGGGTTCTTCTGACATCCAGCCATACCTGATCAGTCGTATCCCCAGCAGCTGGATGTGATCAGAGCTGGCCTTCCACCTCGCAGGATGGCGAGCATATGGGCCCGCGGGCTGCAGCCATTATGTTCCTGAGCACTGAGCTTGTCTGCCCCTGGCCACAGAGGGTTTTTTCCCCTCTCAAGCAATCGCAAATAAACCTTTCTGATAAGTAACAGCAAAACATACAGGCCCTTTGGCTCTGTAGGCAGTGAGAAGGAGGGAGGAATAAAAAAACCTGACCCAATAACGAAATCTTTGCTGTGTTTAGGCAGTGCCTCCAGGAGGGAGAAACTGTCTGCCCTCAGCCAGACAGAGCTTTTCTGGGAGCGGGAATGGTTTCAGGATGATGAGCCCTCAGGGCTTTACAGCCAGGCCCTGGTGTGGGAGCTCCAGGGGGTGGAGGAGGTTGGGCTCAGAGAACAGCCCTGGAGATCATCTGGACCATCAAAAGGAGGCTTTGAGCTGACCCGTGTGGGCAGTCCGGTCTCAGCCTGGAAGTGAAGAGGTTGAAGGCTGAGAGCTGTGAGGGTCCTCAGCCCTGAGCAGGAGGGTGGCGCAGTGCAGAAGTTCAGGGCAGCTGTGGGAAGAGGCTGGGGACAATCCCAAACAGCCTCTCTTCACCCTTTCCAAGAAGCGTCTCAGGTTCTGTAAGGGCCCACAGGAGGCCTCTGGCACTTGGTGCTGTGTGTGCCAAGTGAAGTGTAACCAAGTGCCCATGACCTGAGGGTTCACTGTGGTGCTTGGAGAGCTCAGGAGGGGTCCCTGAGTGTCCCCACCATCTTAGTGTGACCTAAGTGACCACCACCTTAGTGAGCCCTGATCCCTGTGGAAAGCCTGAGGCAACAAAGAGATTTTTGCACAGAATGTGTTATAGAAATGGTGGAGTTTACCTTCCTTTCCTGAATGCCAAGGAAATAAAGCATTCCCAGACAATCCTGGCTTCCCAAAGCTATGCAGCTTAGAGGTGCATGCCAGGGCATCCAGATGGGACCTGACATAGTCTTGAAATTATGGAGGAACACCCTCATTTTGCTCTCTGAACCCTTCTAATACAACACCCAGTGTTTCTGCCCCTTGTGTGTGGTACTTGAATACCCAGGGCCACAGAAACCTGTGGATGAGCAGCCAGGGGAAAAGCTTGCTCTGAGATGTTCAAAAAGTTTGATGAAAGGTGATGAACTAAAAAGCTGCCTGCTAACACAACCCCTTTCAGGCCAGGAGTCTGTGCTCTGGGTAGATGTCCCATTTATCCAGGGTTCCTTGAGGGGCTGAGCCTCTCCAGTGCACTCCCAGCTGGTGGTAACCGCAGTCAATAAATGATGGACTTTTTCCACTTGGAAGCCAGACCTGTGGGGGGCCTTTGAGCCCTTTGCCTGGGCAGATATGGCCAAGGTTATCATCCTGGCAGGGTGAGCTCAGACACTGCCTTGAAACCCTGCCAGAGTCTGCACCAGGCTCGTGCTGGAAGCACATGAAGGGCCCGTGGCCCTGTCACCTCGTGCTGACAGGGGCCAGAGCACTGATGTCACCACACAGTTCCAGCAGATGGTACCAGGGACAAGCAGGGCTGCTGCCAAAGCCTCTTCTTCAGCAGGAACTGCTTCCGTGGAGTGCTGGAGCTCTGCACCCCTAAACACTTGAACTGTGGAGAGGAGCTGGAAATCTGTCTGGGAAATGCATTCAGGGAGGGGAAAATGAGAGCATAAGCCATGGGATCAGCACCAAGTGGGCCAAACATCACCGTCAATTACATCCCAAGCAGCTCCATTGAAGCAAACAGCATTAATTGCAGATTTATGCCAGGATTTCTGAGAGTCACTCCTGGGACAGAGCCAGTTCTGGTAGAGGATTAATCTTGTTGGAAAACTCCCTCTTGTTCTTTGCTTGGTGTCTGACACTCGCACATGCACACAAACAAATCTCGGTGACCCTCCGCCAACCCAGTTAACTAGCAGGGAATTTGGGGATGTGAAACCTTAGCTTCCCCTCCAGCACAGCCCTGCATCTGCCACAGCCCTTTTGGAAGGCAGGACAAGCCACCTGCTGCTTGTTTTGCTCAAAGACAAAATGTCTGTTGGGGCACATAGGAAGCAGCTAATCTGATCCCATGGGATGGCGCAGCCATTTGTCCTTCCCACCGTCTCCAGCACAGGTACTCAGCACCTTCCAGGCCTGGGGATTTTCTCTGAGTGTTCTTCCACCTGCCAGTAGTTCAGTGGTTGGCTCTATCTGGTGGGGATATTTCTGAGACACTGGCATTTGGTCATTCACCTCAGGACACAGAAAAATACAGTGTGTCCTATTCCCACACGTGCATCCCTTCTCAGCTTAAAAATTAACGGAGAAAGCCATGCACTCCGTGTGCTGGGTGCATGTCTCCTTTACATTTGGACACAGGTTTTATGATGAGACTTTTGTGCCGTTCAAGGTCTTCCAGAAACATGGATCTTCTCTTGTTCTGACTTCTGTCTGTGCCTTAAGGATGGTCAGTGGCATCCTCTCACCACACTTCCATAGTGTTATCACACTCCATGTGACACTGAAGTGTGATTTTTTTTTTTTTTAATTCAGATTTGCCAGTGGAAGTGCTCCAGATGTTTCCCTGGAGTCTCAGCAGCAGAAGGGATAGTTTAAAGGTCTCGAGCAGCAGGCTGGGAATGCCTCCATTCCTCGGGAACAGCAGGCTCAGCTCTGCAGGCTGCTCAGCCTTTCCCCCTTCTGAGGGCAATAAATTGAATACCATTCCATTTACTGCCTGCCCACAAGTTTCAAGTGGAAGAGGTGAAGCAGAGCCTGAGGCCAGTCACTCCAAGGGTACAAATCAGTGTGGCTGTGCTGGCTTACCCCAGCTGTGGGGCTGGCCCTGAGGTTTTGTGTTCACATTATCCTGGGGCTCTTATTGCAGGAATGCAGGGTTGGCCAGATGTGCTGGTCACAGCATCCCCTCCCCTCCCGAAGTGACAGGGTACCAGCTGCCACTCCCTGCCCTTGGAGCAGCCTGGTGTGGCCTGCCTGCAGCATGGAAGGTGCTCTGGCATCCTTGGGAATGGCCACCAGCACATCAGTGCTAGCCCTGTTCCAAGACACAACTCTGAGAGAGTAAGAGCAGTTGAGGAACTTTTCCCCCTTGGAAGTGATGTTCATCTCCTCCCCCAACCCAGCATATGGAATTCTGGATCACATTTCTCTCTCTTGCCAATAAATATTGCAGATTTATTGCTCTCTACCTGGTGGGTAGTAAATTGCATTCCACCTCTGTTATAAGGCTCTTTGCTATGACACAGCCTTGCAGCTCCATTAAACCTTAATTATAGCAACACTTCATTGGGTTGCTGCGATGGCCCGAGTGCCATTGCAGTAGGGAGGATGTATGGCCAAAACAGGCTGATGCAGAGGGGCTTTGTTTTGTTTTCTTTCCTCCCTTTTTAAGGATTATGGAGAGTTGAGCCCAGCGAGGGGAATAGAGGGAGCCTCAGCCTCCTGCTCTCTGCTCATTTTCCACAACAGCTGGCGTCACCTGCCGCAGCCCCGGCAGCTCCTCTGCGCCCTGATGAAGTGCTCAGCAAACAGCCTCGCAGGCTGCCTCTGGTAAAGGGCTGATTTGCATTTGTGCTGATGGGCTGCATCCCGAAGCCAGAGTTATCCCTGGGTTTGGTTGCGTGAGGAGCGTGGAGTTTGGCCAAATGGAACACCAGGAGCAGCAGGGGACTTGGATTTCTACAGGCTGCAGCAAGACAAATTTGAGAGCAGCTCTGCTTGTCCTGCAGCGGGGCAGCTTGCTCTGTGTCAGCTCAGGGCACTGTTTCTGGTGCCGTCTGTCCTTCCCTGCAGCCTGTGACAGGGAGTGAGGCTTTGCTTCAGCAACCCCTGGCTGCTGAGGCAGCTCCTCAGAGGCCAGTGCTGCCTGATGTGCTCCCCAGGCTCCTCTGGCCCTGCTGCCTGAGGCCCCAGGAGAGGCTGGGAGAGGGTGCAGGGCTCGGTGCCTGTGGACATTCCAGGTGTGGATAAAGGTTCTTGTTTCCCCTCTCCAGCCAGGCATGGGGGAAGCACAGCTTGGAGCTCCAGGAGAGGCTGCCCAGTGCCTGTGCTCCCTCCAGACTGAGGGGCTTCTGCTCGGCCTTATGGCTTTTGTTCTGGAGATCCTTCCTGGTGTGGGATGAGTCCCCCAGCCCCTGATGCAGGTTCAGTAGGAGTGTGCATTGTACAGACACCTCTCCTGGTGTGGATGCTCAGGCCTCTCTGTGGGATGATGAGCTAACCAGAAGGCACTAATGGCTACACCAGCCTCTTGGATTTGCTGCTGTTCCAGGGGTGAGGCTGTGTTGTCAGATCTGCCCAGGACAAGAACCGTTTCAGGCCCAGTTTGGAAATTATTTGCCTCCTTGGCCATACTGGCGTGATACCAAGTGTCAGATGTGGAGTAGCTATGGCAGTAACCAAAATGCTGGGATTATCCTCAGGATTCCCTTCACCTTCAGTACTGATCCAGACTGTTGTGGTCAGTCTGTGTAATGCTCATCACCCTCATAAGTCCACTTACCTGAGCAAAGATGTTTCTTTGACTGCATTTTACCACGCCTATAACTTTATCTGGTCAAACATCCAAACAGGGTGTACTCAGGTATCCTCCGGGAGTCACAGATAGGCAGCAGAGAAATCTTCTACACCACTGCTAGTGCAGACAGCAGCTACCAGGAATCAGCTAAAATCCTTCTGCAAATTGAGTTGCTGAACTCTTTTAACGAACTACCAACACATGGGAAATACTTTCCTATGGAGAGTCTGTGTTTGAGTCTTGTTTGTCCTTATTCTCCCCTCTTGCAGCAACCTTGAGATGTCAGGCGTAGGAAATGTGGCCGCAGCTGTTTCTGCACTTAGAGGTTTTTTTCCAAGGCCACATCCTTCTATTCTCCCGTAGATTACTTGAAAAGATGCTGTGGGGACTCCAGCAAGCCAAGGTCTCTGTGCCACGTGCAGGTGTTGCCAGGAGATTGACATTCTGAACATTTGAAAACTATCAGGGAACTCATTTGGTGGTGGGGTTTTCCCCTCTCCTCCTTCCTTCCCTCTCGAACCGTGTGCTGCAAGACTTTTTGCTGGAGATTGATATTTCTAGCAGAGCCACATTATTCAAGCCACAGTCAAACAGGAGAGCACGTATTAGAAAGGAAATGGGCACCTTATCCTTTTCAAAGTGTTCGGCTTCTCTGGGATGAATTGTCCCTCACCAAAGCCCTGTCTGGCCCTGGACATATCACCCTCTATAGGGTAGTTAAGTCATGCCCACCCTAAGTGGCTCAGAAAATACCACTGCATCTTCTAGGAAAATGTCATCACCTTGATAAAAACTGACCATTTTTCTATGTGAAAATGGATAAGTTTTGAAGAATCTTTGTTTTAAATAATATGAGGGAAATAGTATCAGATGTCTGACTTTGGTAGATGGAAACTATAGGAGTTTGTTCTTTCCCCTTGGAGAGAAAACTTTTAATTTTTAAAATGCAGTTCATGTACAGGCAAATTAAAGATGTGTAAAATTAAATGGGAATGTTTTGAAGGGATTGCAAATATATATTTTGATTAACTCAAATGAATTTAAAAATAAATCATGGGGAAAATGAATTGTTGGTGGAGGACTTTTTTGGTCCTCATTTGAAATGAAAAATAATTTGCAATCTTGACACTTTTCATGGAATGAAAAGTCCATTTGCTGATTAAGGTCCAGATTCATCCTGGCTAATTTCAGGCACTATTGAACTGCTTAGTGCCAAAGGGCACTTTAATCCACCTGAGGTTTAAATTGCCCTCTGGAGGTACCTATTTCTTCCATTGATAAGACAAGGGCAACGTGACTGGTCCTACGTGTGCCTGAGATAACCACCTGAAGCTGGGCGCCATGGACAGGGCGCAGTGCTTGGCCTTGTTTCGGTGACCTCTCAGGTCCCTTCCAGCCCAAGCCATTCCATGATTTTATGATTCTGGCTGCTCTGTGTGCTGCTCTTGTGTTCATGTGCCCTTCCATCTCTCCTTTTAAAAGCTGAAGGACTTGGGCTTGGGTTGGATTCAGGAGCTGGACTCCATGATCCTCCTGAGTCTCTTCCAACTCAGGGTATTTCATGATTCTATGACTGATTTTTTCATTTTTATTTTTTTTTTTTCTGAAGGGGGAGGAGATTTCCACTAAAATGCAGTTTTTTATCTACTTGTTTCCTGTTGGTGGGAAAAAAAGTATGGAGGACTGGCAGGATGACACCTGATGAGAAGGAAAGGAACAAGATTTGTGGTTGAGATTGAGGGAATCAGTGGTCAGGTTTGTTCTCTTTTAAGCACCACATCCCCTGACTCTCAACTCTCACATCTGGTTGGCAGAAGGCAGGTCCTCTCCAACAGCTCCTCCACAATGTGCCAAACACTCTGCTCCATCTTTAGCACTCCTTGACCCAGAACAAAAGTGAAAATACTTGGCATGCCAGGAAAGGTTAACAAACAAATGATGAACAGCCTTCTCCTCCCCATGACATCACTTCCATGTGAGAGAACAATCTTTATGCCACACCTGGCAGTCTGGTGACACAGCAAAGGGACACATCTGCTGCAAGTCATTTCCCATGTTGGCATTACACAGTGCTGTCCTGCCTGGCTGGGTTCTCCAGTCCCCTCTGGGTTGAGGAGTTTAACTCTAGGAGGTCAGCTCTGGCTCACTTTGTCACCAACCAATGTCATCTTGTCTTGTCCATGAGGGCTTTGGTCACCTGTCCAGTCAGCCAGGTGGCTTTGCTTTAGGTAGCTGGACATTTGGGAAGTATTATTTCTTTTGAATACGTATCCTGTACTGTTGTTATTTTGGGCTCATAAAACATAATGAGATATGGGTCAACATTTAAGCTGTGTGGAAAATTACATCCTGGAAGACTCTGTGGAGCCGAAAGCTTATCTGGTATTAACTCTAATTATACCATTGAGCTGTGCAGCAGCAACTGTGGCCTTGGACTAAGACCTCATTCTCCTTCTAGAGAGCTCTCCATGGCTGTTACACCTGGTGACATGAGCAGTGTTCATCCTCTGCTGCATTTTGCTGGGAATCACGGAATGCTTTGAGTTGGAAGGGACCTTAGAGATGATCTAGTTCCTCTCCATGCCATGGGCAGGGACACCTTTCACTAGGTGGAGCATCTCACTGCACTGAGATTGTCTCACTTCCTTGTCCACCACGCAGCATTTTATTCACCTTTCAGGTTTCCAGGAACTTTTGCAAACTTGTTGCAGCAGCAGCTCCTTGGCAGAGCGCGTAGGATGTGTCTGAGTGTTTCAGTCCGAGCATCGCAGGCGTGTGCTCTTGGAGGCGAGCAGGCAGCATAGGAGGCTGGGGGAAGGAGATTAAAATACAGTTGTTGGCTGATAGGAAACAAAAAAAAAATGCTTAAATAAACCACAAAATACAAAAAAAAAAAAAAAAACAAAACCAAAAAAAAAAAAACACCAAAAAAAAACACCAAAAAAAAAAAAAAAAACCCTATGAGAAAGAAAGAAAGTAACAAGTCTGTGGAGGATGGATGTTTGGAACTGTTCAGCCTAATGCATGCCAGATTCCTTTTCTCCTCGCTCCCCCCCACCCCCTCCCGCTGCCTTCCCCTTACCAAATGCTGTCTGCTAAACTTCTGAAACACCCTTTGCCTTTTTGACCCTTCAACTCATCTTGAACTTAGGAAAAATTGGGGAGGCGGGAAGGGCTCGTTGCCTGCACAGTGCATGTGGCTGTGCCGGGGCAGGGAGTGTGCGCCGGGGGTCTGCGGGCGGGGGGGGCTGACACGGCTTTGTGTGCTTGATGCTCCCCTGAAAACAATTTGTATCCTGTTAATAGAATTAGTAAATATTTGTAGCTCCCTTTGAAGCCTGTGTCCCCAGGGGAAGTCTGGGGGTGGGGGGGCGCAGAGAAATTAGAGACAAGTTACTGATTTAGTCATCCTGGCCCCTTCCCCCCGCCTCTCTCTTTCATTTTCCCCTCCTTTATGAAGACACTAAACAGACAAATTGGAGGTTTGAAACGAGGCTTGTGCTGGTGCCTGCGGAAGTGACAGGGGTGGTACTCGGGGGCCTGAGAGCTGCTAATGCAAAAGCCATTCACATCTAATGACCCCATTTGGGAGCCAAGTTCCTGAGGGCTGGGGGGCCCTGCCAGGCACAGAGCCCGGCAATGGGCAGGTGCCCGGGGGGCTGGCAGGGCTCTCTGGCAGGGCACTGCCCCATGGCATGTGGGGGTGGCTCCAGACAGCAGGATTTGCCTCATGGGACTGTTTCCTGGCTCTTTCAACTCCATCATCCTAACTAGCCGTAAAGGAAGATGTGTGTGTATAATTTCACTTCTTCATATCAGAGAACCACAGAATGGCTGGGTTAGAAGGGACCTTAAAGATCATCTCATTCCAACCCCTGCCACGGACAGGGACACTGTCCACAGACTTGGCTGCTCCCTTTCTCTTCTTCCTGGTGTAGGATTATAAACCATAAAGGACAAAGGAAGAAGAAAGTGATCTCGGATCGGAAAACTGAGTCATGTAGGGCTGAGACATTTCATTTCCCGTTATTATTCCTGATTTCTTTACAGAAATGCACAGATGCACAGGCTGAGCTTAGATCACCTGCAAGTTTTTAGGAGGTGGCTGTGTTCCAGCTCTCTGCCTTCAGCAGCTGGCAGTCGGAGTCCCTGTGAGTGACAAGGGCCACCCAAAAGAAGGCTCAGATTTGAAGCAGGGGAAATTCAAAGAACTGTTAGCATCTTCTGATGGCAGCATTGCTTGAGAGTGATTTTGACAGGCTTTAGGGGGAAGTTTGTACCAGTTATGGTACTTTAAACCTCTGCTGTGCCATTGTTCAGGGAAACTCTCAGTGGGTTGATAAATCCGCCCAACTCCGTAGTTCTGTGATCATGCAAAGCTCTTGGCAAAGCGGCTGAGCTCTTACAGGTGAAGTGACTTGTAAAAATGTACATCTGAAGTGAGTTTTCGCCTTACCCACGGTCTGTAAACAAACTGCTGGGTGGGGGGAGCCAAGGAGGGGACACCACATTTCCTGGAAACCACTGGGGTTGGGTTGGAAACACCTTGTGCAGTAAGAGTTGCTGTGCTCCAGGTGCAGTAGAATCAGATAAACCTGCATCTTGGTGTCTGTCCAAATTAAACTGGTTGGACTCGAAAACCTGTGTTTTGAGGATTCAGTGTTTGTAATATCAATGCTTTCTATGTAATTTCAATGCTTTTCCTGGCTGGGAAGGAAATGATGGAGGCAACACTCAGCTGGGGGAAAGTATTGCTGCTGGAGGGTCAGCCTGTGCTGGAGAGGAGAGGCAGAATTAGATGGGAGCCACTTTAAAAAATCAACTGGCCATCACAGAGTTTCCCTACATGCTTTAGAGGACCCCCTCGTTTCTTGGAAACAGAACAAGCCATTCCAAGTGGTGGTGGGGCTGCCTGCTGGGTGAGGCCAGGCAGTGATGGCATCTCATGCTGGTGAGAACACGTGGGAGGTGAGGGAATGACTGCCCAAACCTGGGCTGTGAGGTTGGAAATTTGCCTTCTGAATTTTGAGGGCTGTGGAAAGCAAGGAAGGAACCCCAGGTGGGTAATTTCTGTCTTGAGGGAAGGAACAAGCGAAGCAGGCTCTGCAATTGTTGCATATTGGGTTGTCTGTGTGACAGGAATATTTAAGGGGATTGATAGGCTTCACTTCTGTAGCAAGAGGCAGCCATTGTCACCTCAACAAGTCCTGGTGGAGAGAAACTGGGGGTCAGGAGGGTGATTCCTCAGTGTCTGCTGAGTTGTCTGGTCCTCTCCATGAGCTACCAAGTCACCAGGATTACTGAAATATGTGCTTCAAGTTAGGATCGATAAATCCATTTCTCAGCTGGGAGTTTGGTGTCTTGGAAGAGCCCAGATAAAATTATTTCATTGGTTTATACATGGTTGAAGGTTGGCCTTCAAAGTTTGCTCACCTAATGAATGAAAACCTTTCAAAAGCCCCCACCTTCAGCTGAAACATAAACTCTGTGTAAGAAATTAAACCATAAATTGTCTGAAGCTCGTGAATTTTCCTTTCTTGAGAACAGGTTTAGAAAGAGAGAATTTTTGCCGTTGTTTCCCTCAAGTTCTTGCTGGTTTTTTGTGCAAAAGCACCAACAGGAATGTTCGCAAGTCTTTACTAAAGAAAACTTTCAGGAAAATATTTGCAAAACACATCTAGTATGCTTCAACCAGCTGGATTTTCTGGCAGCTCCAGCGAAATCTAAACAAGGAAAATGATTGTCTTTTTTTGTTGTGTTTTGCAATATATTTCTGTCCGGACTGGACAGTACAAAGCACATCCTCTGTGGGAAGGTGTCGCGGGCTGCAGATGAGATAAAGTTCCCTGTGATTATATGGGGTGTTTCTCAACTGGAGAGTCAGCACATGCGGAGGTCCAGTCCTTTTAATGCTCACAAGCAGGGAAAAGGGAGGAAGTGGAGTCCATTAAGGAGAATAGTAAAACCAGGAGTCAAGAAATGAGTGAGGGACTGCTCCAGTAACGTCATGTGAGCACCTCTCCCTCCCACTCGTTGCAGGAGGCATTGGCCAGCCCTGAGCCCTGGATCGTGTGAGCAAGGGCCTCTTTTGCAATCCTATATGTCTGCTCTACCTTTTCCAGACATGCATCTCTGGTTTTATTGAGCACACGGCTTGCTGTGGTCCTTAAGTTCCCAGCAGCTCTTTCCACTCCCCTTCCCACCCAGAGCTGAGAGACCTATTACCAGGTAATGATGTGTCAAGCAATAGCAAGGTGGGGGAAATCACTGAAGGAAAACGCTGATGTAGTGGTGGAAGCATCCATGGTGATTCTGTTTTCCTTCATGACCTGGTTTTCTACCCCCAAAGCCTTTAAGTTGCTGCTGTTTCTGCCTAGGTGAGTAGGTGGCTTTGTGCACTGAGAGAACGGTAGAAACGGTCTAAAAGTGTTGTAATGTTTCTCTTGTCCTAAGGTGAATTATGTTCTCAAATCCCCAGACTTGGAAAAAAATGCTTTGAAGTAGTGAGCTTTAACTTCTCTTGGGTCTGTACAATGACAGAAAGAGTCTAATTAACTGTGGGTTTGTGTTTATCTGACTTCTTCCAAAATTGAGCCCAGTACAACTCAAAGCTCAGTCTAACTCTGTGTGACCTGACCTTGCTGGGCTCCAGGCCAGCAATAGGTGACTTCTCCAAGTTTCCTCAGTGAGCTGCCTTCAGTTTAGCAGAGACTGGAAGCAACCTAAACTGTGGTGTTGTAGAAGACTCTGCAGAACCGAACCTGCTCCTGGATGAGCTCCCTGGGAAGTGTTGGACATCTACAGCCTGGGTTGTGTCTGGGTAAAAGTGATCTGTGATCCAGGGCTGCGCCTTCGCCTAGTCCTGATCTCAGCCTAAACCAAGGGAAAAGCTTGCCCGGCTTCTTGCTGCATTTTAGTGGTTTCCCATATGTTAGATATTTTCTCAGTAAGTGGGAAATCCAGTGTTTCTAGTGAACCTGGTATTTAATAAAGCCATTTTGAAATTATTCCTGGATAGCAGATCTGCAAATGTGCAGAAACTTTTTTTTTTTAACATCAAATGCTCAAAGTTGCATGCCTAGATTCCCTGCAAAGACTCAAGCCTAGACTGTAAAATGTAGTTTGAAATTTAATTTCCACCAATATCAGTGTGGAAAAGATTAAAATGGGGAAGTCCACAAGGAGAAAGATTTTCTTGGTAACAAAACAAACTCCACTGTGAGCTGGTGACAGGTTTTATCAAAAATATTTTAAAAGCTGTCATTTCATATTGTTTCTGCTTTACAAAGTTGGAAATGCTGTAGAAGCTAGTGCCATTTTTAATCTCTTTAGGGAACTAATTTTACAAATCAGCCACTGTAGCTTTGATTACAACAAACTTCACTTTCTGAAAACAGTGGCTGGGGTGAGGGAGAAAAAAACACATTCTTGTTTTGCAAACAATTTTGGTAAGTTCAATAAAAATATAGATAAATTATTCTGAAAGGACCCAATGGTCTTTCCAAATGCCGACAGTAAAGAAAAATTCTGGCTAAAAATTTAGTTTTTGAAAAAGAAAAAAGCCTAGTTCCAACATAAAACACTTCTGATGCCAAGAATTTAAGCCAGCTGTCATTGTCTTTTGTATCCATAAACAAATGCTTTGGTCTCCCTAACAAATCTCAAATGAGGAAAAGGAGAATGGGAAAAGCGGGACCATCTGTCTGTAGTGCCTGGGGCAGCCAGAGGGTCTGACACAGGTTTGGGGCTGTTTCCCTGGAATCCTTGCCCTGGTGAAGTCACCTGGGAGGAGAAGTGAGACCCTTCCATCAGATCCAGGGAGAGGAGATCCAGCTTGGCCGTGGGTGTTCTAGAGAACCTGCCTTGAGGAGGTGGCCAGTGTCCCACCATTCCTGACCAGCCATTCCAGCCGTCCCAGGACATTGCATGGGGCTCTAACCAACCTGGTCGAGCAGAAGACGTGTCCCTGCACATGGCAAGGATCAAGTGGGAACCGGGTAATGCTCAAGGTCGCTTCCCACCCAAACCATTCCATGATTCCCTGAGTCCCATTTTCCATGGCTGTGCTGTGACACTCAGTGGGAGCAGACTGGGCAGAGCAATGTGTCAGCAAAAAATTTAACAGCTTGTTGGAACTTCTTAACAGCTGGAAACCAGGACTGACCTGCTCCTCTCTCTCTTTGGTCCCAGATCCTTTATTATTTTATTTTTCCTCTTTAAATGTTAAGCCTGCTTTAAAGCAGGAATTCCCCCTATGTCCTATTTCCTGCTGTGCTGAGAGCAAAGCTCTGCAAATGTGGATTTTGAGTGCACACACAGCTTGCAGATCTTTGTTCTGTCCCATAGATTCTGAAGCCTCAGCAGCTGTAACTTTCTGCCTTCTAGGATTCTCTGCTGCCTGCTAAGTTTGGGGCTTCCCTCTTTCAAGCTATTATGGGAAGTGTTTCCCACATGGTTTCCTGATAGTGTGATACTTGTCGGAACTATGAAACCCTGAGATCTTTGTTGAAAAATGTAATATTTCAACTAAATCAAGATCTGTGGCTCAAAGATAGTGAGGTAACTGTGGGTGAACAGGCTCTGATCACACCAGCCCCGTCTCCATAGGAATCCAGGGGGGAAAAAAAAAAGCTGACATCATTTCTGAGACTTCTGCCTCTGTTTAGCTTCAAGTTGTTGGTGAAGGTTAAACAGAGATGTTCCCCAGATGGTTCATCTTACCAAGTCTCCAAGTCTCTCTCCTTTCATTAGTGATCTGTGTCATTCTCCACTTCCGTGATCAGCTTTAGAGTGGTTAATTGATAGGGGCTGTTTGGTTTCAATTTCTTAACTGTCCTTATCCCTGAGACTCCACCTGGATTCAGGGAATCACTGGTCATACCTGCTAGAATGACACAGACCAAGTTATTTTTGAGTGCAGGGTCTGTCAGCTGTATACAACTTCCATATGTTAAACACTGATGTAAACAGACTCTCCCCTTCTCTTTGGAGTCAAACCCAGGGTCAGGAGAACATGAGGTGCTCAGCTGCACTTCACTCACCACAGGACAGATCTGGAAGTGATGATGTCTCTAAGTTACTTGGGTAGGATCCTCGATGGATCCCTGTCCTGCTCATCCCTGGGAAGGTCTGCCCTGCCAAGGCTTGGAGCTGATAAAACATCTGCCTTTGCACTGAGGAGACGTTGCAGACACGGGCGACTGTCACCGAGCTGGGTGATCGAGGCTGGGCAGAGCGCGGGGTGGAGTGAAAAACCTCCCAGGGTAATTAATCCAGTCCTATTACTCCAGCTTTCGGCTTTGTTGTGTTTTTTCTAAAGCTGGCCTGCAAAACCCAGGTCTCAATTAATACTATTATCCTGGGGATGACATTTCCTCAGTCTGTCGTCGGTTATTTTTTAATTCTCTAATTTGTTCTAATCTGCACATTGCCTGCACATCAAGTCAGCCATGAAGACGCTGCATTTCCAGGTTCCTTCCTCTCCATCCTCCCAAAGAAATTAAAGCAAGGAGGCTGCGGGACCACAAGTGCAGGAAATAGAATTAGGGAACATATTAATTGGGGCATCAAGTAGGATTTTGTTCCAGGCGGTTTCCTTCCGTGAGCCACTTTGATGCTTCCCCTTCGCAGCTCTGTTTCTCATTAAAAGTATCCCTTAATGGCAAATGTTGTTTATGCATGTTGCAATTATGTCATGCTGTAACCCCTGTGCTGGCAGGCCAGGCTGATTGGCGGCGAGGAGCAGGAGGAGGAGGAGGAGGTCAGTTGTGGGGAGGAAGAGGGGGAGGTAAACAACAGACAAATAGCTTCAGCTTTGTGGTTGAAGGATGGCTGCTCCAACCCCCTCGGTGTGTCCAGCCAGGCCAGGCCCTGTGTGAGAGTTGGGGCTTGAGGCTGCTCTTTCCCGTCGGGTTTTTGGCTTTCTGGGCTTTACTGGGCTTGGGGTTTGCAGCACCACCAGCAGAAAGAGAGGGGTAACAGTAAAGCTCTGCTTTGCAAAGTGGGACCTGGGCTCCCTTTTGCTGGTTTAGCTACTGTTTGATTTGAGAGAAGTAGGATTTGAGGTTGCTTAGAGGGTTTTCTGGGAGAAGAGAGCACAGGTCACTTCACCGTTGGGGTTTTCTCTGTTCTCCATGGCTCTTGTGCTGTGGCTGCAAACCTTCCATGGGGATCTTCTTCAGGGCACCAAGATTTGCTGTGATCTCCTCAGACCCAGGTCCTTGAGCGAGACTGCTCCTGGGTGACTCCTGCCAGCACCAATTCAAGGCTGTGAGAATAGCTCATTTGTGGGAGGGTATTTGTTTTTCCATCCAGGCAGCCAAAACCTCCAGCTTCCCCTCTCCCTCTGTTCGCGCACCGGGAGTGCAGAGGGTTCGTTCTGCCCTTGATCTCTGAGCTTGTGTCATCCGCTCAAGACAAACCTGATGGTGAGCTTCACTTTTTTCTCTCATTTTTTTTAATCCCTCCTACTGCAAAATGCGTTTGTCACCGAGTCTAGATCTCAACAGCAAACAATTAGCAGCCATAATGAAAGAAAACAGCTTGTGTGAGTGGGGAGAGCAAGCCAAGCCATGTCCATGCCCAAGCAAGTCCAGGAGCCAATAAAAATACCACTGCTGTGTTTTGGAAACTCTTGGCCTCTCTAGATTTTGGGAGCCAACACACAGTGACTGAAACTGATGGCGAAAGCAGTGAACAAAACCTCAAAGCTGTAAAAACCAGAATGTAAAACAAATCTAAGAGAGGGAAGAAAAAAAACCTCTCTCCTTCCTTCCTTCCTAATATCCTACCTAAAGAGACTGGAGCCTGAGCAGGCGAACAGGCCGAGAAAACCACAGGAGCTGGTGAATGAGGGGAAACAGACAAGTGTAGGAGTCACAGAGGAGAAGTCACTCGGTGCCTAGAGCCAGAGCTGCTGTGAAATGACTCATTTTCACTTTGCATGTATGATATTTGCATGCAAAACACACTCTGCGAACCGTCACATGGGGATTCTGCTCATGGGTTTTGATCCGGGATGAAATTTCACCCTTTCCTCCAGCAAAGTCGTTTATCTTTCTTTCAGGGAGGAGGGAGGAAGTGGGAGGCAACTGCAGGGAGAGAGAAAGAAATTGTCCTTCAGGCATAAAATTCAGGGATTTATCCCTCAAAAGGGTCGCTCAGCTCCTTCCTAACATTGGGACAGAAGTGGAAATGCTGGTGAGAGCACAAGGTCAGGGCAGAGGTGGTTCTTGACTCTGCTGCCTCCACCCACCTCTGGCCTGAGCTTGAGTGCAGCCCTTGGCCAGAAACTGGGAGCATTTGTACTACTTTGACTTAAATCATTATTCAGCTAAAAATCTGCTCTGGAATGAAGTATTAGAATTAGACCCATGGTGTGTTCTGGTAGTCTTGGGAAGTCCAGGGATGTCCCCTGAATAGAGTGGAAGAGCTACTTGGCCTTTGATCTATTCCCTGTGAGAGGTCTGTAGTGTTTCCAGGATGTTTTCTGGTGTGTCCATCAGCGAAGGGCCTGGGATCCTCAGTGACGGACAGACTATGGTGTAATAATACTGATAATGCCAGCATGTGTGGGAGGGGTGTTGGCACTCATGGTCAGGCTGATAAACACAGGGAATGCTGGTTTAGGAATGACTGAAGAGGTTCACAGCTTGACAAATCATAAACCTAGCTCTGCAATAAGTGTTGGTGCTGTTCCTGGGGGTTTCATTGCTTTGGGGCTTGGACTGAACTTGGTGTCCCTGTAGAAACAAGTTTGTGGCAAGATGTATCAGCCTCCACTGCTTGCCTACCAAAGGGATGGAGTTTCCCAAGACCAGGATTGCATTCATGCAGTCTCCTAACATTCTCCTGCCACTTCTTCTGTGCCAGTGCCTGTTTCCAAGCCTTACAATGCCCTATGAGGCCCTACAGGAAAGGCAAACCTTTGGTGCCCTGCTGGTAGAAGCAAGTGAGCTGTCAGCAGCTGCTGTTTGCCCTTCCAGGGCTTCCTAAGCCAAAGGAGCAAACCCAGAGGTGGGAATCCTGATGGCAGAGGTGTGCCATTTCCGCCAACCCTCTGGGAGTTGATAGCCTTTTAAATTTCAGTATCTTACCCACACAGGAGTTTCTCTGGCAAAGCTCTGCTGTGGTCTCTGGTGTTTATGAGCGAGATCCTGCTGTTCTTGGCATGGCAGAGAGGGAGAGGCACGGGGGAAATGCAGGCAGGTGCCACCCTGGGTGCTGGGTTACAGAGCTGTGCTCTTGGGAGCCTTTTCCCTCTGGATAATGGCACGGTTTCTCCACTCTGGGAGCCTGAGGGCTGTGTCAGTCATGGCAGGAGCTGGGCCTTGCTCAGGTGGATGCATTTGGGTACAGGGGGCCATGCCAGGGCAGGTGGGGCTAACAGGGGATTTGGGGGTTTGGTTTGCAAGGTAGTGATTGAAGTGGAAGGCTCACCCATGTGAGCCTGGTCCTGCACATCACATGATGAGAGGGTGGCTCAGGATCTGCCTTGCATTTGCTGCCTGTGTTCAGACCTCCACCTGCGTGGAATAACATCTCTGTGGAGTTTGTCACAGAATTAAATCTGTCCAGTTGCTCTTAGGCTGTACCTGGAGTTTATGTTGTGCACAGACCCAAATCTGAGCTCGCATCAAACTCGCCGTGTTCTGAGCATGGGCCACTCTCCAAAACTGAGGGTGGTGAGCCTTGGGGCACCCCAGCAAAAGGAAAAGCCTTGGGACAAGCCTTCCCCTTTGCCTGAGCTCAGTTGTGTGAGTGGGGAAGGGCTGGGGTCCACCAGTCCATGTCCAGGCTGCAGCACTGGCCCTGAGGTTGTTCTGCTTTCTAATGCCATAACCCAACACAGCGTAGTGGGGTCCCCAGCCATCTGAAACAACATGGCAGCAGATCGCTGCAGGAGGCAAAACCACTTTGAAAGGACCTATTTTAGTGCCAAGGTGGAGGAAGGACATCCCAGAACAAGCACAGCTCATAAACAGAGGCAGAACAACGGCCTCTGGCATCATTCTCTGAGCCCGTGATTTTTGCAAGGACTTCCAGCATTTCCCATCTGTTGGAGATGTTGGATCCTGAGCTGGAGGGTTGTGTGGGCAAAGGAGTGAGGCTGCAGTGTATCAGTTCATTTCTCCTCTAAAGATGCAGTTTTCTCAGAAGCCTAAGCAAGGAAGGAGAAGGCTTCTCCAGGTAAACAACCTTAAATGAAGGCTATTTTGCTGGAAATGTTTATACATCATTTCTGAAAAATACACAAAACATTGATACTGTAGCACAGAGTTCAGTTTGTGCAATCAGGAGTGTGTGTGAGTAGGTGTCTGTGTTTGTTTGTGAGATATGTCCTTCCCTGAAAGTAAGTTTTGAGAAACACTTGAAATGCTGACAGGTGAAATTTTGCTTTAGAATTTCCTAAAATACCCCAATCCATCTGCACCAAGTGACTGGGAAGAGCAGTGATAAACCCCAGCCCTCGTGCCTGTCTTCCAGGGTTTCCTGACAGAATGACACAGGCAGATGTGTTGGGGTGTGTGGATAATAAATCCAACTAAGCAGCACTGGGTGCAGGCATGTGTTGGCATTGCAGCACGTTCTGGATCTGGCATGTGCCAAAGGCTGGATCTGCTTGGTGGCACTGTGGAATTTCCAGATCTCTGGGTGTCCAGTTAGAGCTGCTGCACAAACCAGTGTCCTGGTACCTCTTTCTTTGCAGAGATTGGTTTTCATCTCTGGCCGAAAGAGGACAAGTGGGGACATCTATGGTTTGGTGACCTCAATTCAGCTCCTGACCCGCGGCTGGAGGAGTATCAGAAAGGCCAGGGCAAAGTCCCTCATTTGGTAGTAGAAATTTAATCAGGTGACCCCAGAAACCCCTGAGCAGAGATTTTTGGCTTGTCCATTTCATTGTGTCACGACCCCAGGGAGAAAGGCTGAACGTGCTGCTGTTGGCTCATGCCATGGTGATGCCTCAGGGTGCTCGTGAGGAGGTAACACCCACGCTGTGCCACCCTGCATCCGTGCCAGCTCTTGGATATAAAACTAATATGATTCAAAGAATTGGGAAAGTAAATTGGTCTGGGATTAACCTTTTTGCAATCCAACTATTCCCAGCTTGCTGTGCAATTTTCTACCTTTTTCTTGCCGTGCTCTGCTTTTCTCCCTTGAATCTCCATTGCCCCCACTTAGATGCACAGAGCAACACTGCTTGTTGTATGTGCCCTCAGAATCACATGTGTTCCCATGTTCTGCTCACAGACACCAAACCTCACTGTCCCTGCAGTGCTGGAAATCTCTTCAAATGAAAGGTTTTCGTATGAAAATGCCTCTGTAATTTAGCCTGCTAATGGAAAAAAAGAGTGGAAATGCCTAAAGTCAACGACACAGCTCACAACCTGGGTGGCCAAGGGGTAGCAGGTGGGGTGCTGTGGTAAAACAAAGCCCAGCTTAATTACAGGAACCTCTGTCAGAGAGGATTTCTTTTTTCTCACACACACGTACGTACATGTGTGCATTTATCTCCTGCAAACACAGCGAGTTTGCACGAACACACCATTCACTCCTGTTGCCACAGACCCTTCTGCTGACTGAGTCCTTGGAATCCTGGTGTGAGCAATGCCAAATTGCACTTGGGTGTTGCTTTTGATTTGCTTGCTACTGAGTTTTGAAAAAAAAAATAAAATCTATATTAAGGCACTTTTCCAGCAGAGAGCTGAGAACCTGAGCCTCAGCTTCAGATCTCCTGCTGACCTGGATGCACCTGCTTGGGCAGGGGAGGCACCTGGGTGAACATTCCCAGTGAGAGCCTCCTCAGCCGAGCAGGAGCAGCACAACTGAGTCAACAGCATCATCCAGATTCCAAAGTGTGGGTGGAAGGAAAGAATCACCCTTTGTTGCCGAACCCAAAATCCCGGAGCTTTCTTTGCCGCGTAATTTGCCGGCGTCAGCAGATTCTGGGTGTTTTACTGCCAGCAGCCGGACTCAACTTCCTTGAAGTTGCAACATCAGGAGGGTTAATTATGTACAAAGTGCTGGCCAGCGCCGAGGTCTGGCACGCAGGGATCCAGCTGTGCTGCAGAGATGATCCAGAGGTGATTGTCATGGCCAGGGTTTGCGTGTTCCTGGGACTGGGGGCTGGTTTTGTTCCTGGGGTCGGTGAAGGCACGGCAGGGGCAGGCTCTGGAAAAAAAGCTTCCCTTTCTATGGAGGGTTCTGGTTCAAAGGGAATTGTGTTAGTCTGTGGAGGGTTAGCATTCCCAGGAATGGGGCTGCAGCCCTTCTGTGTTTAATCTGGTTCTTTCTCAACATTTCCTAGCATTGCAAATGCCATTTTCAGCCATTACAAAATTATACTTTTACAAATATAAGAAAGGAGTTTTGGGAGGAAAAGTGAAATATGTGAATTTTGGGGCTTGTTTTTTTTGGTATCGGTGCCTGGAGGTTTTTTTGGTATCAGTGCCTTTACAGCTGAAGGATTTGTTTAATTTTACTGAAGAGCTGGTGCACTGAGTTCAGCTGAGGTGTGTGGAGCTTTGTCCACAAGGCTTAGAGTGAACCTGGTGTTGAGGAGATCCTCCCTCCACACTTCTCCATCCGTTTGCTGGGTCCTCCGGAGAGGCAGAGGGTTTATTCTGCTCTTTCCAAACACCCAGCAGCACTGCCAAGCCTCCATCCTCCCCCTCCCAGCAGCGCTTCAAATACAGTTTGTGGATTTCCCAATATTTGTAACCTCGTCAGTCAGGGCTTATCTCCCTGCTACATAAAAGGACAGAAAGCACACATGGGCCTTATCGGGGAGCCAACAGCGCCGGAGGCGAAGACATGGGAAGTGTTCTGTCAACAATTCAAACAGTGCAATTAAAATGTGGATCGATTCCTTTTTCACTTGCGCTGGTGTCTCGTCTTTGGCTGCCAAAGCTGTGCTTGACACCAGGCTCAGCCAAGATCGTGGTGCAGGTTCTTAAAGCATTAAATGTTCCTCTTTTCTCCTTTGCCTGGCATTTGGCACCCACATCCCAGTTCAGCCTCTTTGTCATAGAATGGTTTTGGTTGGAAGGGACCTTTAAACTCACCTTATTCCACCCCCTGCCATGGCAGGGACTCCTTCCACTATCCCAGGATGCTCCAAGCCTTGTCCAACCTGGCCTTGGATACTGCCAGGGATCCAGGAGCAGCCACAGCTTCTCTGGGAAATCCATCCCAGCCCCTGCCCACCCTCACAGGGAGGAATTTCTCCCCAGTATCCCGTCTAACCCTGCCCTCCACAGTGGGAAGCCAGTGTGCAAACTGTCCTTGACACTTTAGGTTTAAGGTCCTTTGCCCTAATGGGCAAATGTTGTTCTCCTTTGCCCAGTGCCTGGCACTGCAATGTCCCTACTTTGTATTTTAATATGATTTTTAGTTAATTATGACAGAATTTAGTTACAACAGCAGCAGACCAGATGCCTTAAATGCTTGGCTGTCCTTTGTCTGCCCTAGGTCAGATGTCAAAGCTGCCAAATGTCAGCATTGCCAAACGGGAGGGGAAGGGAATTAAATACAATTTAAAGCAGCTTTTTTCCCCCTTTTCTGGTAAATGGACCACTTTCCTTTATGCTACAACATTATCAGAGACCTCCAGCCCCCATTTTCCTGTTAGACATACCTGACAAGGGAAACCACAGTTGTTTGCACTGCTGGTGGGTGATTTTTTTAAACAGTAGTACGGTTTGACTTGATTTTTGGTTTAGATGTGCAGCACAACCGTCTTGTGTCTTCCTCACTCCAAAGTAATGGCTGTTTAATCTCCATCCCATGGAAAAAAAAAGAAGTCAGGACATGCAAGCCCCCTGAGATGGGCTTTATAATTGCTCTAGCTTGACACTCCAACTTAGTGTCCTCATGGCCACTGATTGATTTCAATTAACATTCCCATGCTCCAGGCACTATAAATAACCCTTGTCTGGCCGGCCGCTTCCCCACTGCCAGCTCAACCTTTCTCCTTTAGCTGCTGCTGCTGCTCATCTTGCTTCTTGGCTTGGCCTCAGGCTCAGTCTATAATTCTTTCCAAACTTCCCTGTATAAAATAATCATGTACATGAAGTAAAACAGGAGTCTCATATACACACTTAATAACTCTTGTGTACTGTATGAGTGGGAATTCCACTTCATAACCCCCAGAGCTTTCAAATGGTTCTCATTTTCGGCAGCATTCCTCCTGCGAGATCTAAAACTTCCCATTTTATCCCAAGCCGTTTCTTTTCCCTTTCAACCCTTGGATTTTTCTGCTGGATTTCGGGGGACAGGCAGCTTTGTTGTCCCTTTGGGCTGTGGTTTCAGCAGGGAGCTGATAGCCCTGCTCCTGAGCTCTTAGCCAAATGTCAAGGTTCTCTTCCCAATGCCACATTTTCCAAATTAAAGCTTGGGCTCAGTTGCAATCCAGAGCAAAAGGCTCTGAGATTTAGACTAAACTGATAAGATAAGCTTACAGGGACCCCAAGCTAATGTTCTACACGTGTTCCTCTGTCTGCCTACCTGTTATCTCATTCCCAGTGAAAAAGAGGAGAAGGAATATCGGGTGTATTTAGACACTTGGTGGATGTGACAGCTAGATAACATCTGTATATAGATATGGATATATGGATCCGTGGATGCAGGAGCACCACTGACAGATAAGAGCCAGCAACCTGCACATTTCTGAGGCCAGGAGGGACAGTTGCATCAAAGAGTGCAGAACTGGAGGGTTTCAATTTGGGGGTGTGTTGTTTAGATGACGTTTCGAAAGCCAAAGCAAAATAGACACCTCTTTGATAAAATGCACGTGTGTTTCTCTCTTTCCCTGCCAGCTGGAGATGGGGTTGGAGTTTCCCAATCTCAAAGTAAAAAAAAATAATAATTCACGATTTGTCTCTATTGCGCCTGGAGCTTTTTCTTCTTTTTTTTCCACCTGGCAACACGTCCAATGGAAGATCTCCAAACTGCCTGATCTATCAGTATTTTGAATTTGGAAGATTTGTGTTGATTTGGGGATTACTCCACAAATATGGGAGAAGTAAAATGGATGATAGATGTTGTCCTCAGAACCTCTGGCTTCAAAAAATCCATGATCCCTGTAGAAATATAGTGATAGAGTAGAAATATAGTGATAGAATAGAAATAAAGTGATACAATAGTGATAGAATAGAAATATAGTGAGATAATAAAATCAAAGGCAGGCACTTCTCTGGGTTGGCAGAGTCAGAAGTTCAGGAACATGCGTGGGTGGAGAAGCCCAAGGAGCAGGGAAGGTTTGTGCAGATGAGGGGTCACGGTTGGAGCCCTGCGGCCACTGGATGTGCCACTGTCCCCATCTCAGCACAGGTGACCTGCCATGCTGGCCACCCCCTGAACTGTGCTGGCCACCCCCTGAGCTGGGCAGAGGCTGCCAGGACCTGACTCTTCCCTCCAGTGCCACGGCTCCGGCTGCGTGCGGAGCCCATGTGCTCCGTGCGTGTCGTGCAGTGGCTGCTCACCCTGTTAATTAAAACAGTGTTTTCAATGGTACATTCTTGGGCTTTTTTTTTTTTCCCTCCCCTTTATCCACATTTGGAGCCTGGCCTCAGCCCCTTTGTTGTGCCCCTGGCTCTGTTTGCTGAGCTCTGTGTCAGTGCTGTATCTATCTCCGTGATGGGCAGCTTTGGCCAAAGGAAAGGATCATGGAATTGTAGGAGTGTGGAGTGGCTGGACCCGAAAAAAGTGGAACCTCTAGTCCAGTGATGGTCTCACCAGTGCTCAGCAGAAGTGGATAATGATCTTCCCTATTCTGCTGTCCACATTTTTGGAACAAACCATTTGCTCTGTGTGTGATGAGAGGATGCTGCCAGCTCGGCTCCATCCTGGTGCCCACTGCAGAGCTGGTCCCAGGTGCTGAGCTCTGCCTCATCAGGACTCAGTGCTGAATTTCCCCCTTGCTGCTGGGACCACCTGCCTGCTCTATTTCTGTCAGGTTTGTGGTGCTTGTGTCAGTGCAACTCATTTATAAAGAGCAAGATGCTGCTTCGTGTGTAGTTGGTGGGTTTTATTCTACCCATTCTTTGAGAAAGAGTTTGTGGCACTGCCTTCAGCTTCTGGTTTGTAACTGGTGTTGGGCAGCAGCAATCAAAAAATTATAAATCTGTATAAAATAATTCAATATATGGGCAATTTAAAAAAACCTTTGAGCAATGATTCATTTGGAATGAACATGAAAAACACCGAAGAGGACTACGTTTTCTTGTGTGCCTGGTACAGTGGGCATATTGATAACTTTTAATGCCATTTAATGCTGTTCAAGGGAAAGAAAAATACAAGGAAGGAGTCTTTTCAAATAGAAATTGTATTTCTGGAGATGTTGAAATTTGCCAATTTGATGGGTTAGGATTTAGCAGAAAATAGGAATAACAACCCCCCTAAGTCAGCAATATCAACATGTATTTGTGATATGTTGTCATCCTGAAAGATTTTTCTTTTTCCATAAAAAGCAGAGCGGGGGAAAAAAATCCACATAGGTCTAATCACACGATCTCCCAAAGCTATTAGTGGATATGCTTATAGATAAACAAGAAACAAAACATCCTGAGAGCAGTGGGAGAAATAAATAGATTTTCTGGAAGGGAGAGTGAGTGTGAGAGCAAGGGGAGTAATGGGGCAGATGTGTGTGAGTTTGCAAACTGTTTTTTGCATTACAGGATGTCGTTTATTTAGTTTGAAAAAACATGTTTTTACGGTGTTATTCTGTGCCTTTCAGAGTTCTCATGCACTGGAAGCCAGCTCTGACTTCTGTGTCAATGGGCACTTGGGGACTCCAAGCCCTGAGTTATTTGACTGTCAAATGCTGTTACTAAGTCACTGGAAGTCACTTTTTTTTTTTTTCCTTCACAAAATTAATTTGTTTTACTCCAAGATGCCCAGAGCAATCATTTATATTATAAAGCTGCAAGTGGCAGGAGGACATCTAAAAATAGCACATTCTAAAAGCTCCGATGCAGACACTGAAGGAGAGGTTTTTCCCTTATTCATATTCTGCATTGTTATTTAATCTAAAAAACCCCAGAAAAGGTCAAATGTGGGAAGTCACGTGGTGTACAGCTGTACAGATCATGATCTTGTCATTTGTGTCAGGTTAATCGATCTCAAAGAGAAATTGGGCCAGATCTTGCCAAGTTCTGTAAACTGCTGTGCTGGGCCAAAATCTTACCAGGCAAACTGCTGCCAAATCCCAGACTGGTTCGGGTTGGAAGGGACTTCCAGTTCCACCCCCTGCCATGGGCAGGGACACTTTCCACTATCCCAGGGTGCTCCAAGCTCCATCCAACCTGGCCTTGGATGCTGCCAGGGATCCAGGAGCAGCCACACCTACTCTGGGCAACCTGTGCCAGGGCATCCCCACCCTCACAGGGGAGAATTCCTTCCCAATATCCCATTGAAGTTTCCCCTCTTTCAGTTTAAAACCATTTCCTCTTGACTTGTCACTGTGGGCCCTTGTCCAAAGCCCCTCTCCAGCTCTCTTGGAGCCCATTTAGGTGATTGAAGGGGCTCTAAAGCTGCTAAATTGGAATGTTGGTATTTTATCTTTGAAAATGCACAAGTTGCTCTCATGCCAGCTTGGGCTGAGTTGTCTGGGCCCACAGAAATATCTGTGCTGTGGGAATCTCTGCATCCAGCAGATCACTCTGGGCTCCCCCTGTTCTCCAGGTGAGCTGGGTGTGTTCAGGGTCCATAGGCTGCAGCCTCCCCCAGGTGTCTGTCCCAGATCCTCTGGGCTGATCTGCCCTGGCCTCCTCACTCTGACTGCAAAAAGAACACTGCCAGTCCGTGCTGTTGGCATCTTCCAGGGCAGGAACACCCCTCAGGGCTTGTCCACCGCAGGCTGGGATGGGTTTGTTTCTAAAGGCTCAGAGTCCTTGGTTTCTGCCAGAGTTTGGAGGTTGGTGGGATGAGCTTTGGCCTTAAACTGAAACTTGGCCCTAGACCTCTGGTTTTGGCTGGTTTGAGGGCTTGTCCCCAGTTCACTGCGATCTCTTCCCAAGCTTTTGGAAAATGTGGCCCAAGCAGATTATGAGGAGGTGTGGACATGTGTCTAATTCCTGACCCACCTACCTTGGCTTTCCTTACATGAATGACTTCTGTTAGAGAACTTACACAAATCTCATTAAATAGTTGAGCCTCCTCTACCACCTGGAAATCTCATTCATAAGGGAAAGAATTTGACCTTTTGCCTCTCGTTCTGGACTTCAGCATCCCATGTCCTCCTTGGCCAAGCTTTGTTATGGCCATATAAAGCAGTATCAAAAGGCTGGCCAGACATCCCTCCCTTCATGCCACACTTCGTTTATAAGCCTAGATTATGCTTTTGTCCAGGACAGTTTGCCTTACCCTGAAATCCTGGCATTCTAGAGGAGAGGAAAATGCGATTAAGTGTTCCTGATGGCAGGAGAGCCAAGAGCCGGTGCAAGGAGTGGCTTCTACTGGCAACAGACACCGCTGCCAGTCTGGCAGCTGGACACAAGCATCCCAAGCTGGCCTGGCCTCGAGTGATCTCATCCCCCTCTGACTGCTCCAGCACGTGTTTGGGAGCCTGGGCTGGCACCGAGAGCCAGGAACCCCTGCAAAAGCAGAGGTCATGGAGGAAATGTTTAACAAATGTTCAGCTGTAGCAACGAGGCTGCTGGAAAAATTGCTGTTTTTTGGGGCTGTAACTCACCTGCTTGGAGCTACGTGGGACTTTTGGGGAGTTAAATGCTGTCTGTGGAGCAGGGGAGATGGGAATATCCCCTGGATGGAGTCAAGTGCTTTCCCTACAAGGTGCAACGTGCAGAGTGCTGTGGCCTTGCCTGCAGTGATGAATGAGCCACTGCTGTAGGCAGACCAGATTCACAGAATATCCTGAGCTGGAAGGGACCCATGAGGATCACCAAGTCCAACCCTGACAGGACACCCCAACAATCCCACCCTGTGCCTGACAGTTGTCCGAATTCTTCCTGAGCTCTGGCAGCCTTGGGGCTGTGACCACTTCCCCAGACTGAGCTGCTGAGGCTGCACTTGATCTCCAGTGCAGGAGTCCCAGTGGTGGTAGAGAGGGATTCTCCTGGTCAATGTGGTGGAGCTGGAGACCTGGCTGCCAGGATGAGGTTGGGACTCTGGGGTTAGTTTGAGTGCAGTGCAGGGAACTTTAGGAAATGCTGAGCATTTTAAAGAAATCCTTTTCTTGGAATCTCTTGGTGTCCACGAATCACATCCCTTCTTCCAGGCAAGGACCTGAACCAGAAGGAAGGAAAGGAGGGAACTTTGCAGTAGATAGAAAATAGAATAAGGAGAATAAGGACATGGAGCGTTGGAGTGTGAAGGGGAGACCATCCCACCACTGCCACCCTTGGGGTGGTGTTCACCCTCCAGCCCCAAAGGGAGGAAGGAACAACTCAGCCAGACTCCACTTTGCTGCCCAAGCCCTCTGGGCTTGGCACAGGGTGAACCACTTGGTTTCTAATGTCAGGGACTTTCCTTTGACTGAACCTTGGAGAAATGGTTTATACAGGTTACTGGACCATTCTGACCTTTTGCCTGCTTTATCAAAGACCAGAGAAAAGATTTTGTCATTTATTTTATGTGGGGCCAGAGACTGACTGGCCATGCATGGTCATGACTTTGATAAAAGCCGAAGTCCCAGCTGAAACAATAAATTAATTTTGGCAGCTCAGGTACATATTGGTCTTCTCATTCAATAGCCAGCTCAGTCACTTTTCAACTTCCATCAGTGGCAGAGGGAGGCTTGGAGTTTGGGAAGTCCTGATGCTGTGACTGAGCACAAGGCACTGGGGCATGGCATCTCCATCCTGCAGCAGGACAGGGCCAGGCTGTGGAGCAGATCTAGGAAGGCTTTGCATGGTTGGTCACATGGATTCAAGCTGCAGAATACAGTAAAATTGCATTGATAAATTTTTAATTCCTAATTTATTGAATATGTTGTTCTCTCTGGGGGTGGGAGGGAAACGTTTATTGTGAGCTTTGGAAGCCTTCGTTGTACCTCTCATACATTCTGTTCTCCTACTGTCGAGACTTGGCACAAAAAACTCTACTGTTTCCATTCTTCCATTTTGGTTAATCTTCAAATGATATTTTTTACAGTGCACAAAGTTTTCCTGTTTCCCTTTGCATTTCCCTGAAGTTTTGTTACCACTGCAAGCATGCAAAACACTCAACAGGCAGAGTGACTGCTGTGGCTCAGTCCCGGCTCCTTGCACAGTTCATTCTCTTCATTCCCAGCTTCTCCCCAGGTATTCACTGGTACCTGTGAGCTGTCTCATCAGTCCCAGTTGATGATAATTGAAAGTCCTTTTGCTGTGCCCCATCATCCTTCTTTGTTCCTGAAGGTGATCATCATACTTACCTGGCAGGTTTTTCCCTTTCTTCAGGAGTTTCCCCAACTGTGTCACCCATCCCTCCTCCAAATCCAAAGGCTGAAAACAAGGAGCAGCTCTTCATTTACTGGCTGATGTGTCCCTAATGTCCCAGGCTGGCCAGGGAACATGACCAATCACATCAAGTGTTTTGTTATCACAGGCCGTGTGCTTTTCCCTTTTTATGGGGTAACGGTAGTAAATAGCCCAAAGTTTCACTTTAATTCTCTCCTAGATGGGATGATTTCTTGGCTGATCATCTGAGATGAGTTGCTGGGAATGTTTTATACTGGGATGTGCTGCGGATGTGGCTGGCAGTGGCTTGCTGTGTCTCTCAGCGATGGAGATACAGACAGCACCATCATTTCTGTGCTGTGATGTGTGGTGGCGGGTTTGTTCTTGTGCTTGTTGTGCCTTTGGCTGCTTGTTTGTTGTGGCCACTGTGTTTTCATGCTCTGATTCTGGGTTATCATGTAGCTGTGGAGACCCCCACTGCGCTCTGCCTGCCGTTGTTGTGGCTTCCTGCTAACCAGTGTTTGTTGTGGGGGGATAATTTGTGGTGATGTTTTTCGGCTTGTTCCTTTGCTCTGGCTGCTTGATGTTTGCATTGTAGCCATAGATTTCCGTGGTAAAACGAAGAACAAACAAGCTCTCCCTTTCTAGTCATTTGTGAAACTCAAACATGATCTGGTTCAGCACGACCACGAAAACGTGGAGATCAAACTGAGTAAATTGAAAGTGTCCCACAACACAGAAATTCCGTCCTTCCGCCTTTCCCTGTTGTCTCTCCATAACCAGATTCCTGCTGCCAATTCCAAGCAGAAGGGAGGTTTGCCCACTGCTAAGAGACCTGCTTGTGATCCCACTGAATGGGGTGGGACAGTGGTGATGGACTAGTACCTGAGCAGAACCTTATGTTTGGTAGGCTCTAAAACCTTAAGTTTAGTAGGCTCTAAAAGGCGAATTCATGTCTTTTGTCAGACTTATGACTCCATAAATCCATTATTTTTATCATAAAAGGATAAGGTCTGTGTGCTTGGAAACAGAGAGGAGGGGGTGGGGGCAGTGGTATATGTTTATATGAAATGTTTTCATGCAAAGAAAAAATGTAGTGTTTTAAAGGCTCTGTTTTGGTGATTTGCTTATGAGCTCCATTCCGCTCCTCTTGTTTCCCCCATGGCTCCAGTGCCAAACGTCTCCCTTTACCTGTACAGATTAAAGCAGGGGGGATCAGGGTTTTATGAACCCAGCGTTTTTCCCTAAAGATAAACCCACTGGATAATCAGGGTGGGAAAACGTAGCTGCGAGGTACTTAAATTGAGACATTTGAAAGCCCCCTGTGAAACCTTTTCCCCGAGTCTTTTCTTCTTACGAGAGTCAGAAAAGCCCCCCTTTCCCTGCGCCAGCCATGATCAACAGCACTGAAACTCAGACAGTTGTAATCAGCCCTCGTAGGAGCAGCAAAGCCAAGTGCCACGCGTTATTATGCCTCAGCCCCTGTAGTGCCGGTATCCGGAACCTCACTTGTGCTGGGATAACAGTAAACAGATGTCAGGGCAGTAGTTGCAATACTGAGTTACCCTTTCAAAATCCAGCTTGCCCCGTGGATTTTTTGCAGTTCTTGTCAAGGTCCCTTCTGACTGAGTGCTTTTTCTTTCTCTTTCCTTCTCCTTTTCTGCGGGGTTATTTTATTTTTTGCAGGATCAGCTCCCTTGGCTGATTCACCGTGTGGCTCCATAAATAGTTGGATTGGCATAATTGAGGGGTGAACCGGATTTGGGAGTGAGTGGCTGGTGATTGAGGAAGGAGGGGGAGTGTGATGGGATAAGCTGGGCTTACCACCGAGAGAAATGTTTGTGGAACCACGGCTTTTCCACAAGGAGCCACAAGTCTACTGGAGAAGTGGAGAAATGCTCCGACCACTGGAGGGGTGAAACTGCTCCCTGAGCCAGATGCTGATATCATTGCTCTGGGAGTTTTGGCTCTGGCCCCGGCCTCGTGCAGACGTGTGTACCCATCCCTCAACACACTGAGCTCTTCAGTGGGATTGGACACCGGATTCTGTAGGCTGACACTGCTCTAAATATCTTTGACATCAAGGCAAAGAACTCCATCGGCTGCTGTGGACCTGAGTTGGCTCTAAAAGTCATGTTAAATACCTGCCTAAAGTATAATGGAATTGGGATGTTACACCAAATCTAGTGCTTTGAAGGAGAAACAACCATTTTGTCTGTGGTGAAGTCACCCAGATGTTTGCTCTGTTGGGTGCTCCAACAGAAGAAGGAGGAGGGAAAAGAGAGGAGGAATCAGGGGTGGCAGCACAGATTTTAGATTGTTTTTAACTGGTTGTGAGGGAGCACCTCAAGGATTGGGTTTCCTATAACATCCAGCCCAGGGTGTCCTTAGGCAGGTGCCCTGGACTTGTTCCTGAATTCCACTGCTCCCCTCATGCTGTTCTTGCTGCCACATAGTGAGCCAGTAAATTACAGACTCACAGAATGGTTTGAGTTGGGATGGACCTCCAGAGATGTTCTTGTTCCAATCCCCCTGCCATGAGCAGGACATCTTCCACTGAATTGGGTTGTTCAGAGCCCCATTCAACTTTGAATGCTTCCAGGGATGGGGCATCTGCCACCTCTCTGGGCAACCTGAGTCAGCTGATGCTGGGAAAAAATGGGCCCAGCAGTGAAGAAGAAAATATTTTGTTGCCGTTTTGATCCATTCTCGACCTTCATCACTGCTAAATCTTACCCTGAAGGGAGCAAGGGATTGCAGTCAGAGCAGCAGGAAGGTGAGGAGGGGGTGGTGGTGAGCTCCACCCCAGCAGGGAGAGGTTACATGAGTGTGCTGTGGGTGAGGGATGATGAGAGTGGCCCTTTGAGTGACGTGTCCAGCAGCCAGCCTGCCAACACTTGGCTTTTGGCAGCTTCAATTCGATGTTGTCATCAGCTCTGCCCACTTCTTTGCAGGCAGCCCGAAATGCTGTAATTTGGAGGTGTAGCATCTTTAACCATAAAAGGGATGTTTCTAGGAACATCATGACCACAGAGTGGCTCTCAACAGAGGGGTGTGGGCAAAGGGAAAGCATTTTGTTGGGTTCAGGGGCATTGTTCAGGGCCTTCTCTGGAGAGGGTGGGCCAGGGTTCCTGTGCCAGAGCTCTCTCTCCTTTTCCCTTGGCTGTGAGTCCGCAGGGAGAGGCGGAGAGCTGGGGATGTGCGTGTGGAAGTGGGCAGTGACGCATTCCTGGGGCATGTGCAGAATTCCTGCAAGTGACCACAGCACTTTGCTGAACAAATATCAGAAGGTTTCTCACCCTTCCTCAAGGGAGGATGCTGTGCTTCCAAAAAAGCCTCCCAATGGATGTAAAGATGTTCATCCGGTTCTGTCGTGACCGTTGCTTTTCCTGTGGCTGTTTTGCTCCTCATTATCTCCCTGGGAAGAGGTTGTTCTCTTGAGCAGCAATGTCCCAACCCCAGTTTGGTTCCTGCAGTGTCCATATTTCGTGGGACTGTTTCTTATTTAGCAGCTGCCTTTGCAGGGGTGTGAGGATGCTCCACGCCGTGCCAGCAATGTCAGACAGGCTTTGCCCCCTGGTCTGGAGCTGCAGGAAATGTGTGAGAGATTTCCCTGCTGCTAACAGGCATTGTGTTTGCCTCCCCCTTTGAGAGGGGGAGAGATCTGGGGAAAGAAGTTAAGGAACCAAAAAAGGCCTTCCAGTGGGACGTTGGGGCGGGAATGTTCCTGCCTGTGTTCCCACATTGTTCCCAGCCTTCTGCTGGAGTCCAGCTGTATGACACAGGCCTCCAAGATGTGAGGGAGATCCCCTGACGAGTGACACATGCAATGGCAACTCACTGCCTGTGCTCACAAGGCCACAGCCATCGGTGGGTGCTGGAGAAAAGGGGGCTGGCCTTACCCAGCAGCATGAGTTGGACCCTGGGCTGCTGCAGGGTGGGACCCAGACCCATCTGTGGCCCTGAGGGTTTGCAGAAAGGCTTTCGCTTCTTGGCAGCCCTCTGAGAATTGCTGGCTGATCTGTAGATAGCTGAAAATGTCGTTGTGGGCAGGCAGGTAGCCCGGTGTCCCTGGGATTCTGGAGTTCCAGGGAGGGAGCTTGAGGAAATGCTCGGGTAGGAATAAGTAAAGCTGGCAACAAATGTGCGTTTCATTTTATGAACATTTCATGGTGAAACTTAAAACTTCCACAAAATTTGAGGGACTGGATAGCTCTGGGGATTAGTAATGGGATACAGAGCCTTTCATCTCACCAGTGCCTTTTCAGCTGCAGCTCAAGTCGATACCAGTGACTGAAAGTTGTTACCATCTGATGGCTTATGTGCAATGAGTTGATGGTCTCAGTGCATTTCCTGGCAGTCAGGTATCCGTGGCTGACGCACAAAAACACCCCAGAGAGCCTGGCTGCTCGCCAGCCCTGCTGGCAGCCTCTGCCCATGCCTGGGTGAGTCTAAGAGTGAAACATCCCATTTGCTTTTAGCTGGGAGCTCTGTCAGGTACTGTCCTGGCAGCATGTGAGAAATTCCAGGTGAGGAAGCGATGGGTTTATGTAGGCATCTTCCATCTGTGCTGTGGCCCACCAGGAATACTGCTTTGTTGCAAGGACCTCAAATGCTCACCCCTCAGCAAAGCTGATGGTGATGTACAGGAAATTTATGTTTTGCCAACAGAAGGAAGACATTATGGCACAGGGCTTTGTGCTTAAAATATCTAATGTCACTGCTTTTCTACCCCTCCCCAAAGTGGTTCTAAGTGGAACACGGAGCACATTTTAACAAGCATTTGTTTATTAATGCATCTGGGATGTGACTCTAGCACAGGGCTGCACCATCATCTCCATTTCCAGCTGGGAAAACTGAGGTAGGAAGAAAGCAAACGAAGGAGCAGCTCTTCCAAGATAAAAAATTCAGGAGTTTGTGGGTGCTGACCCTGTGCCAGGTCCAGTAATGGATTTAGACCATTGGTGCACTCTCTGCTTCTCCCTCAAGATACCTGCTCTCGCTCCTTCCATTGTGGATCTAAAGGCAGCCCCTCAGAGAAAGCCTTGGGAAAGGCTGCTGCTTCAGGAATGTGTCCTTTCCCATTTTATGCTCTAGGGACCTCATGGCTAGGACATCGTTTGGAACAAGGAGACTCCTAACAAAGCTGTTTAGGTGTAGATTTTGTTGTTTCTGTTCCAAGTCGTGGTGATGGGATGAAGAAGTGGCAAAGATGTGGTTAATCCTCTGGTTAATAACCAGTTACCAGCCCCGGGGCTGGTTGTGGTGAGACTCCCTTGACTCCAGCAGCAATCCATGGAGGAACCAGCCCCTGCCAGAGTGTGAGCATCCCTGAGTCACCCCCATGCTTTGGGGAGTTCTATTCCATGTCTGACAGGAGGATCCTCTGGCTTTGGGAACAGTCTGGTGTGAACTGTTCCCCACAGGAATCTCTGCACCCCAGTGGCAGTGGGTGGGAGGAGTGTCCTGTGCCCCTCTGGCCTTTCCACGCTCACACCGAGCCAGGCACAAGCAGGCCATGGGTAAACAAGTGATGTCAGCTCCCAGTGGCGTTATTTTTAAGCACTTTGTATATATTACTTGTCCCGATGTATCTCTGGGCTGTTCTTTCTCCTCCCCTCTCTGCCTCTCAATCACCCTCAGAGCTTTTTATTTTTCTTTTCTTTTGGTTAAAACCAACATCTGTAGATTCGCTCTTGACAAAAATAAAGCCATCCATCTCCTTTGCCCTGCCACTCTGTCATGTAAGCTCAGGAAAACGGGCTGGTCAAGGTTTACAGTAGCTGTGGCTGCCTGCAGTGGGAAAGGCACTTATCTGTGAGGAGGGTTCACAGTTCTCAGGAATGCATCCTTTCCTCGGACCAAGGGGGTGGCTTTTGTTTATCCTCTGGCACACAATGAAATGATGGGAAAACATGCTTGGATGCACTGCAGTAGTAAGGTGGGGCAGGGCAGTGGTTAAAAATGGAACAGAGCCTTTGATCCCCGGCCAGAGCAGATGACTCCCAGAGTTTGGGCTTTTGGGTGGACGTCATGTTCTTTCTCTCCATCTCTGTGTACAGATGGAAAAGTTCCCCTCCTACCTTGTGAGGGGAATTAATTCTCCCAGGCAGGCTTGGGGGAGAGAGGAATAACAAGTGAGGCTGGAAGGAAAGAAGTGGTTTGGGATAAGCCATGCCTGGCTCAGGTGGGTGCTGGAAGAGAGGGTACAAATCCCAACAGCCTTCCCAATAGCCTGTGGCTCCATGCACCACATCCCAACATCCCAAACTCCACAGCAAAGAGCAGCTGAGCCCCTGGGCTGCTGCCTTGGTGGGGGCCGCAGGGGCTGGCAGGGCCAAGCGGTGAGTCATGAGGCGGCTGGCGTTTGGGACAATGTTTTTCCTGCTAATCTCCCCCACCATCTCCCCCAGAAATCACAATGGAAACTCCATAATCCAGGAGATAGCCTGGGGCATTCCACAACTCCAGAGGGTCCTGGCAGGAGGCTCCGAGTCCTCCCCAGATTTCCCAGCAGCCAGACCAGGTAGTAAATAACCACAGGAGTCCAAAAAGATCGAAGGGGCGTGATAGAAGGATTACGTGCCTGCGCTTAGCCCGGCTCTATCCCGGATCTGGAGTGGGACGCTCAAAGACTCTGCAGTGCTGACTCCTTGGAGCCGAAGTATATCATCTGTTAAGTCTCTGGCACGCCAGACTCGCTTTAGAGTGAGCAAATTGAAGGTCATCTCTCAGAACCTGCTTAATGCCAGATGCCAAAGTAGACAGAGAGGGAAGCAGAGGGATGATGGATACTCAGATGTACGCATCAATGTATAGCTCAAGGCGTGTTTGTTTCTGCTCTGGTTTGGTCTCTGTAGCTGAGGTATATTGTTTTTATTATTTATAGTGTTGGGGGGAGGAATCCCGTGTGTTTGAATTTATTTGCTGTGCTGTGTGGCTGATTTGGAACACGTCCTGTTGCGGGGTTTTTGTTATTCTTTTGCTAAGGAGCTAGGCAATCATTTGGCACTGACTACAAAAAAAATTTAAAAAAATAATAAAAAAAACCCCTCCAGATTCCATTTAACCATTTACCTTTTCAGCACTTGGCCACCGCGCACATGTCGGGAATGGCCGAGGGAACCTGTCTGGCCTCGATTCAAGAGGTCTTGGGTGGAATTTTAGCACATGCCTGAGGGTGAAAGCACCGTGCCAGCCGTGGACACGGCGAGGATGGCTCCGGAGATGGAGCGCGGCAGCTGCTCCGCAGCAGCACGGGAGCCTGAGCCAGGAGGGAAAGAAGATCCATTACATTGCAAGTCAGCTTTCAACTCGCTTCAGGGTTTGGACATGAATCATTCATTCCACTGGGGAGATGACTGAGGACGCTGGGCAAAAAAAACACAACAGACCCGTTGGAGACCTGCAAGAGGAACATCCAAGGGATGTCAGTGGGAATTTGGACCCGAGGACTTGGGCAGCTCGGAGGCATCCTTCACATGCTTAACTAGGAGTCTTACTGCTCCCTCCTTCACATGCTTAACTAGGAGTCTTACTGTTCCCTCCTTCACATGCTTAACTAGGAGTCTTACTGCTCCCTCCTTCACATGCTTAACCAGGAGTCCTACTGTTCCCTTTTTCTTGAGCAACTCGGGGTTCTGGACTGGTTTTCTCCTTGCCTTAGCACGGTTTTTGTGTCTCTGGTTGGCAGAAGAGACCTGCAACAATACTCTGGGGCTTTGCTTCTGAACTGAGCCACAGCTCCCCTGCATGGAGCCAGATGCATGTCTGTAACAGACTGGGAAGTTCCGGGAGGAGGGAGGGCAGCGTGAATTCCCTATCTGGGGTATCACATGCAGATAGAGCTGCTTTTGTGGGCCTCTGAACAGGGCTTGGGGACATCCAAGTGCAGATGGTGACATGGTGGGCATCCCTTTGGTCACAAGGCTTAGCCTGAGTCAAGAGACAGCAGCACAACACATACACATGTAGGGCTAGGGAAGGAAACTTGCCTCTTCTGCACAAGACTTCCCAAAAAAATCAGGACTCTGGAGGCACTGGACACTGAGCCCCATGGTTCTGGGCAGAAGATAAAGGTCATCTTTAAGCCTCAGAGCCCCTCAGCAATTCAGTTCTCCAGTGAATTCCTCCTCCGTGGTGCCCCGTGTCAGGGATTTCCCCAGTCACATCTTTCTGCAACTGGAACCAACAGCTCAGGCTGTGCAGCCAAAAGCCAAATGGAACACATGTCCTCAGAGCACAGGGGACAGTTCTGGCCTCTTACATGTGCAAAAGCAGTTTAAATGGAACACTAAGGCCAGGAAACCCAACCTGCATAGCCTGGAAGCTTCGCATTTTAAGTTGGCTGAGGCAGCATTAATTCAGCTGCTTTGCTCTCCCTTGGCATGAGCTCCACTTGTTTTCCTTGTGATGTGCAAACCTTGACACTTGGCTACTCCTGACTTTTCATCTGTACTGAACTTGAGACCCAAACACAGACACTTTGGCTGAGTGGACACTTCAGGAGAAATCTGAGCTGGTGCAATTGCCCACCTTAGTGTCATTTCAAGCTCTTCACTTGGACTTGGGGGATTTGTTTCTCACTGCTGTGCATTCAGGGAAGAGATACTGCTGCTGGCCCCTTCTTTGTGTCTTCTCTTGTCTCGTTTCCAAAATATTGGAGGCAGAGGAAGTGCACGGATGCTTGGTTTTAAAAATGTGCGGCATTCCCCTTCCTAATGAGTTTAAAGGTGTGTGACTGTCAGCAGCAACATGTGTATTTAAATTATTTTCTCAATCTGACTATTGGAATTACAGAAATTCCTACTGATTTCCATGCAGGCTGGCACAAGGAGACAAAAGGTGTTCCTGACTCACTCCAGACTCCTTGGATAGGAACCAGCCTTGCACCCTGTATTGTTTTGGAGTGACCCTCCAAGGTGTATTCACGTTTCTGTGGCCAAATTCAGCACAATATTGTGGGTTTGTTGAGCATATTCCCAGTAAAACTGGTCCAACCTTTCTTCTCCCTCTGCTCTGTGTAACAGGTCACACTGAAAAGGAAAACCAGATTTTGGCTAAAATCAAAACGTTTTCCAAGAGTGTCAGCTTCAACTAAATTTCCCAGCAGCTGACATTGGCATGACTTCCTTTGGCTTTCAATGTTTTGTTTGCATAACATCAAAAGGCTCTTGTTTCAGTGGACTGGGCTCTTGTCATTTCAGCAGCAGCATTTCACTTCATCCTGGTTCCTCTGTTGCTGTGAGTTCTTTGGTGTCACAGTGAGCAAAGGGGTTGGTGACCACACCTTTAGAGGGAATGGATGATGCCTCTTCCAAAAGGAATTCAGAGACTATGGCTTTGGAGGGGTAGGGTAGGGCTTCCCACAACCGTGACTTAGAGAGCTTGGGGCAGGAATTTTATGGCCTTTGCTGTTCAGCACCAAACGCAGTTGTGACTGAGTTGTTCTCATTATAGCAGGGCTTTGGTTTCACCAGAATGACAAAGATGTGGTTTTCTTCCTAATGAAAAATCTCTGTGACTTTCTGCTTTGTGGAAAACTTCAGAATCTTGGCTGGGTTATCTTCAAATGGGAATCTGAAGTGAGTTCAGTCACACTGGAGATTATGACAAGGGTGTGAAAACCCTGACATGCTCCTCAGGAAAGTCACCTTGGATTGCAGCCAATGGTGGTTTTTTGCAGTTTGAACCCACAGAAGTGATTGAAACAAACATGTTCTCAAGGCTTAGAGGAGCACAGCTCCCCCAGCTTTGGGGCTGCTGAGTGTCTCCTGTTTTTTCATCCCAACACTCCATTTCAAGGGGTTTATTTAAATAATATTTGTTTAAATGCATGAAGTTTCCCTGGAAGATGAAGAAGGATCCTTCCCCTGTGTCCTTGTTGAGGAACAAAGACAGACTGAGCTGTGAAGAGCAGGTGAAGATTCCTTACACTGACATGAGATGAGTTTTAGTTGCTCACTCTTTGGCTTCCAGGTCTGTCGGTGTTTCCAAACCAAACCCCAGAGGATGATTTCCCATCTCCAAGGCTGAATTGCTTGTCTGTGTTCCTGAATTCACTGTATTTGTTTGCTTCTCAGCCAACACTTTCTCAGCAGGTGCCTGTAGTAAAACCACAGAGCTATGAATGAAAGCACAGACAGTTCTTTGCAGACACTTTATCTCCCTCGTCGGTGCCGGTGGGGAAGGTAAAGGGATTTCTCCTGCTTTTTTTCCTGGCTTTGGTTACAATCTCTTCTCAGGGCTGTGGGCCATTAAGCAGGGCATGCTCCTTCCCTTGTGCCTGTGCCCAAGGTTGGGTTTACCCAATCCAAAGATATATGGTTGCATTTTGAATGAAAATTACATCTGAAACCAGTTTTATCGGTTTCCTGGAAGATGACAGGGAGAAAATATGTGAAAAATGTCTTTTCACCTCTGTTGGGATTTTTTTTCTTTGTCCTTTGTCACCCATTGCATCAAGCTTCCTTATCACTTGACCATGAGAAAATGTTTTCACCCAGTTAGAGAGAGGCCAAACCCTCATGGGTTCATTAAGGGGTGAGTGGTGTGACCAGAGATACCTGATCTGGATATGCGGGAGAGTCAGCTCCGGGACCTGTGCTTTGGGCTGGCTTTTATTTGCCTGGTGGTGATGGTTTGGGGCAGGGAGAGAGAGACATTTCTCCTGCCTAACCCAGCTGTGCTTGCAGGTTTCAGAGGAGCAGCTGGTGCCATTCCCAGCTGCCCATTTCCCCACCACTTGGACAAGAGAGAGCAGCAGGACTCTCCTCAGCTGCACTGGGGCTCGCAGTGTGAAGGAATGAGGGAGTATTTGACAGCCCCCGACTCTCTCGCACAGAAACAGGGCAAGAAACCTTCTCACTTTCAGTGACATCCCCTCTAGGCAATATATTTTTTCCCGTTTCTCCCAGTGGATGCAGCTTTACTATCTGTGTAACAACATATTAGTTAGGTCACTTCACAGCTATGAGGCCGTTGTGCGGATTCCCTCTCTTCTAGGAATTCTGCCGATGAATCATCAACACTTAGGGCTGGAGTTTGATGTCTTTATTCACACTTAATGCTCGTACTTGGCCGCAGAAGTAATCCCGTGGAATCCAATGGGACTGACTGTGGAGTGAGATACCATTAAATCTTCAGCCTTTTAACAGGAGTAATGGGTTACAGCCAGATTTGTGAATAAAACTGAAATGCAGTCCTGGCTTTCTGAGGGGTTAGGAGGGAGTACAGGGCTAAAATGTTCCTGATGAAACCTAGACCCATGTGAAAATTCCCTGCTCACTGGCTTTGTTGTAAAGCCTTGGATGTGATCCTCTGGGGAAGGGCAGTCAGACCCACCTGGCCTCACTTCTCACAGAGACCACTCAAGTTGGGAACAAATTACATCCCAGGGTGGAGTTTTTTGTTAGTTTGTTTCATTTGTTCACTATTGTTGTAATTAAGATGTTTCAGAACATAATTAATTGTCTTTCTGAACTAATAGCTTTTTAATGCTGGAAATGACAGGATGTTCTGTCTCATACTGAGTGCCATGGGCTGTGGAAGATGCAGTTATGGGATATGCAATCCTGCTCTCTGGGAAGGAGTTTGGGATCTGATGAGGATGCTATTTATTTGTAGGAAAGCATTGCTCTGGTATCCACTCAAATTCCAGATGGATTTACTGGAGTTGTCTGAACCTGAAGTGATGTGCAGACTTTAACCTGGCTTTCCTGGAGGGTGAGGGGAATGGGTACCATTAACCTAATTTTCCCATGTGGAAAGAAAGAAGAAATACTTGTTTGAAAAAGCAGCAGTGCTGTCATTAGTCTCAACACTGCCTTGGCAATGTGGTGCTTGATGAATTTGGATGTAACACCAGTTGATTTGGGTTGGATATTGGGAAGGAATTGTTCCCTGGGAGGGTGGGGAGGCCCTGGCACAGGGTGCCCAGAGAAGCTGTGACTGCCCCTGGATCCCTGGCAGTGTCCAAGGCCAGGCTGGATGGGGCTGGGAGCAGCCTGGGACAATGGAAGGTGTCCCTGCCCATGGCAGGGGTGGGACTGGGTGGACTTCAAGGTCCATCCGAATCCAAACCATTCCATGATTCTATAAACTTAAAGGAAGAGGGGTCCAGATCTGGTGAATCACACCATTCCTGTGCTTTAGTGTTATTTAAGAAACACAAAATCAGCAGAGCTGTGGATCACAAACCTTCATTCAGTGAACTCTTGGGAGTCAACCTCAGTTGGAGGGCCGAGCCCCAGCCGTGGAGGGGACAGTGCCCCTTCCTGTGCGGTGCCCTGGTGTGACAAAGTCCTGCCAGGAGCAGAGGGCACCACCACAGCCCTTTGCCGTGTGCCCAAGAGGAGAAACCACAGCAAAGACACTCGGGTGCAGCTGTACAACATTACCCTGCAGGGGAGGAGGGTGGGGAAATGAGGAACAGCCACACATCCTCCCTCAGACAGGGCTTGGTTTACAGTGCCCCACTGAGGGTTTGTTTTCTTTCAGACCAGATTGGGTTCTGGCCATGGGGGCTGGACATGAAAACACGACCAGGCTCGGTGGCTCCCGGCACTGCTGCTCCCCTGGCCCGAGCTCCTGCGAGGACACAACCAGGAAGATTTGAAGTCTCTCTTTCTTCAACCTCTGCCTCTCCCCCCTCCACTCCCTTCCTCTCCCAAGGTGCTTTTAATCCCTTCGGTTAATGTGAAATTAAGATAATAAGTCAAAGAGAAGAGAGGATTGGGAAGGGGGTAGCAGGGGGAAGAGGGAAAGAAAAGAAAATAGAAAAAAGAGAGATTCTTCTGACAGATAATTAGGGAGATTGGTTTACCAGCCAGGGACTAATGCTGGCTTCCCAGCTCAAACAGTCCCTTGTGACTCATTTTGTGACTTTAATTTCTATGGGGTTCCTTAAGCAGGTGCCCTCTGACAGGTAGTCAATAGGGGACTTCTGGCTGAGCACCAGCGCCTCTTTGGAGAGGTCAGAGCAGGAGGTCAGAGAGCGGGGCCGGCGAGGTTGGCGGGTCAGGAGCCATCACGGTGACAGATGAACCCAACCGTGTTCCCTTCTCCCGGGCTGTCCCTGCCGAGCGGCAGCGCTGGCGTCTCTCGGGGCCGGCCCCTCCCTGCCCAGGGACATCCCCGTCCCCTCTGCTCGCACCTCTCAACTGCTCTTCATTAGCCAGAGGGGCTGTTCACAGCCACGATCCGATGGGGAGAGGGTGCTGTCTCCATACCTCTCAACTGGTCCTCATTAGGTAGAACAGTCCCCTTTTGTCCTGCATGAAGCCCCCTTTGTTTCTGAGCTGCAGCAGGGCTGCAAGAGCAGAACCTGATACAAAACAATGCAGCATTATTTAGCCGGAGCCTAAAGTCAAGGAGGGAGCAGCGTTTTGGGAAGCTCTGGCTGCTGTAGCGTGTTTGTGTGTGTGTGTGTGAACACCCATGGATTCTTGCTGTGCATCCATCTGTCCTTCCTGCTCCGAGCTTGGCTCGTCTCGCAGTTTCTAGCTGCCGTTCACACCATCTGCCACCAGCCCGTGTTGCAGGACCCCTCTGAGAATGTATTTCCAGGGTGCTGTAGCTACAAGGAGCTGCTTTTACTCTGCTCCATGTTCTGGGGGGACTCAGCACTCCCCCCTTCCCAGGACAGGTTTTTAGGGGTCTCCTGTTGTGGCGGCATTTCCCTGCTTGGCAGAGGAATCCGAAATCATTCTGCTTTGCTTCCACCCCTCCCAGGCTGCCCCCCTGCTGCCAGCAGCTGAGGTTGTGTTGGTTGGAGCCAGATTAGTCATTCTGTCTGAGATTTCTTTCATATTGAGGATAATGATGACAAAAAAAAGAAATTAATTTTCTTTATAATTGGATTCCCGCTTTTCCCCGAAGAGCTGATGCCTTTTTAAAAAGCAGCATCTCTCACCTCTGTGTTGGTGGCTGCGATGCTGCTGCAAAGTGGGACCGCCACAGGAGTGTCTGGAAGGTTATAAATCGGGTGGCAGAATTAAATGCTTACATGCCTGGAGTGCCAAGGTCGGGTCCCTGATCCCATTAGCCACTTTTTTCACCTCCAAACAGCTGGAGCAGAGCTGAGCATCAGCTGCAGAATACCTCATTCAAGCAGAAACTGCAGAGGCAAAATGGAAAGAAATTATCCCAAATGCTGTGCTTTTGGGTCCCATCCACTGAAAAAAAAAAAAAAAAAAAAAAAAAAAGAAAAAAAAAAGTGAGAGGAGTGGGATTAAACAGAGTCCTACCGCAGAGAAAGAAAACAAAGTCTGACTTGGGAGCAGCCGTGGAGCCAAAATGCCTGCTTGCAATGAACAGTGTTTGCAAAATTAAGGTCATCTTTAAATTTTTTTTAATAAGAAAAGGAAACCCAATGTGCACCAAGCCCCAGCAGAGCTTCGAAAAGGCAGGAGTGAAGACAAGGAGCTCATTGTCTGTGTGCCAGTGATCCAGAGAGAGGAACCTCTCTGTCCTGTGCCAGAGTCTGAGTATGAAAGTCCTCTATAAATCCAACCTGATTTGAGAGTTAATTGGAGTGGGAAAACCAGGACAGCAGGATGGAGAAATAGGGCTTTGTGGGTTTCCTGGTACACCTCTCCCAAGGAGATCCTCCTGCATTTGGAGAAGGTTTTTGTGGCCTGTGGGGCCAGCGTTTACACCGACATCTCTGCCCAGGCTGTTACGTCACGTTGGACAAGGTTTATTTTACACAACCACAGGCGGCCTCACACATTGCACACCAGTCACACCAGAATTTTGGCCACCTTGGGAAGCCCTCGCCTGGTGACCACTGAGTCCAAAAGGTGCTGTAGGAACTGGAGCCATGGCTGTGGTTCTGCAGCCACAGCCTGTTAGGTGTCGGATATTCTCACCATTGTACACTGGAATCCCGTGCAACCCAAGGAGAGAAGCTGGAACCAACCTTGCGTGTGACTCAGGCAGCAGTGACACACGGGCTTGGGTGTCTCTGGCAAGCAGATGTTTCAGTGGCCAGCTGAGAATTTTCAAGGGGGGGGGGGTGTTTTTGCTGTGGAAACCTCCAGCACCATTCGCAGAAGGGCTGGAAATTGTGCCGAGTGGCTGACCAAGGGTTGTATCCACCAGCTTGGTTGAGGCTGGTGCCTGCCTTTCATCCCATGCTCCCACCTTGCTGCTGGGTGGGATTTTTGGCTCATTGCACCTGCAGCGGGGTGATCACCTGAGAGGACCAGTCCACGTGGCGAACTGGGAGCTGTCTGCTCCTGGAGGGTGGGTTAGCTCCGCGGATGCCGGGATGGGGCCGGGCACAGCGCCGGGCTCCAGGGCTGCTCCCTGTTTACAGCTCTTCCAGCAAGCACAGGCCGTGGCTGGGTGGGACTTGGAGTCCTGCAGTTGAGGGTTTTGTGTTTTGTTTCGAACCGTAAATATAACACAATTGTGTTTATGTAACGCAGTTCTGCGAGATGCTGCACGTGGGTTTTAAATAGAATAAGGGTTAAATTTAGCCTGTTTTTTTGGTGGTTTTTTTTTCCTCCCATTGATTTTGCAGAGATAGATTTGTGTTTAAAAGACTTCTCACCCTGGAGTTTACCGGACTCTGTGCTGCATGATCTCATTGCTAGGATCTCACTCTTTCTCCACCCTTCCCTCCCGTTGTTTGCTATTCTGACTAAAGATGAGACAGAAAAAGTTAAACAAACTTTTTTTTTTTAAGACAGGGAACGCATCATCCTATGTGTTTATGCAGTATTAAACACAACAAGATCATTATCTGGAGACACTGGAGACCGGATTCCCTTTGGATGTAAATGAGTAAAGTTCCCATCAAGTACATGATTTACACCAGCGCGGGCCTTGGCGCCAGGCTGTATAAAGATGAGCAGGGGAAAAAAATTCAGCTATGCAGAGTTGGACCTTTTAAGCATTTCTTATTAGCCTCCAATTAGCAACTGGAAAAAATTATTAGAAGAAGGAAAACAAATAAGCTGAACATCATGAGAAGAGCAGACCTTGAAGTTATGAACGTATTTTGTATTTTTAAACCTGACTTGGTTCTTTTCTAGTCAGCAGCAAAGGGTTAGACCCAGTGACTGGGTCTGAATTTCCCCACTTCTCAGAGGTCAACACTTGTTATCTACAGTAGGAGCTGAAATGATATCTGGGATTCCGAGACAAGAGGTGATGCAGAGGAGTTTGCAGATTGGACTGGCTGTGCCCTATGGGATATTAGGGCAGCTTTTCTCCAGCTCCAGTCTCTCCCAAGGTTGTTTTGAAGTTTATGTTGTGATTCACACGTCCTGGGATCTCTGCAGTAAAGGATTGGAATTTTGTGCTTGGAGGCAAATCTTTGGGTCAGCTAAGCTAAGTAGTAAACAACACTTCATGTTTCCAGGGTTCTCAAATAGCAGCATTCCACCTAAAGTCTCCAATACAAAGCGATTTTAGGTTTACTAACAATGTTTCTGAGGGAGAAATTCATAATCCACCCAAGCCAGAGCAGCATCCAAGACTCAGGCCTGTTACTGTCCATCTGCTTCCATGCTGCTGCTTCCATCCTGCTGGGATACCACAAGTACTGGGTTTTATTCTCTTAGGAAGGAAAAGTATTACCAGGCTTTTGGAGGAAAAAGTGACTGGTGAGCCAAATTCTTTGGTCATATCTTATTCATGGTCTTTATGCGGCCTGGAAGAGTCTTCCAGTTTGTCACTGGTTCTTCACTCGTATTTGTGAACTAAGTACAGCTTTGAATTTCTTCCAGCTCTAACAAGGATGGCATCTGTCTGGGAAGCTGGAACAGGCAACGGGCAAAAGTAGGTTTGGGTTTTTCTCTAATATGGATCCAGGACTGAAAACCATTTGCACACCCTGAGGACCTCTCTGTTAACCTTGCTATTCCTCCAGAGGGGAATTGCCAAGGCTTCCAGGCAGGAGAGATTTGCTGCACAAAGGAAATCTGGATAATTTCCCCCACTGGGAGATCTGGATGGAGCAGTTGTCTCCCAGTTGGTGTAAGTTTTAAACTGGGAACAGAGTGTCACTTGGAACATTTTCCTGGCTTGCTGGGGACATACCACATGTACGTGATGTTTATTGGGTCCAAGCTTGTCCCATGCTGGGTTTGAAGCCCAGGTTTATTTTTGAAGGTGGGATGATGCTGTGGTTGAATGACACGCAATTCAATGCCCATTTTTGCCAGTTGGACTGTCTGTGGTCTCTTCCGTTGCTCCTTTCCAGGGCTCCCTAACTCCGAGCTAATTGGGTGCTGGCTCCAGGCTTTCTATTTTAATGCTGTTTGATGATAATCATCATTCCCGCAGGATGAATGCTGGAGAACAAAGACAGGAAACGTCCCCCTGATTAGATAGAGGCAGGAGAGCCATTGGAGGAAGAAAACAAATGACAAAAGTGACAAATGAGGGTCCTGTAACTTCTGCCATCCTCCTGGGGCATGTGGAAGGGCCTGGAAGGAGACATGAATAAGACTTATTTACTGGTTTGGAAAACCATGCCTTGGAATTCTTCAGGTTTCATCTCCATCTGCAAACAAGGGCCAGAGGAGAGATAAGGCCAGGCAGCTCCCAGGGCTGGGCTGTTTGGGGACAGTTACACAATCCCTCCTTCATCCCAGCCAGATCAGAACTAATGATCAATGCTGCATAGGAGGGAAAGAGGCAACACTCAGATATAGGTTTAGGTGATGAGCAGGGTACAAACTACACCTGCAGTGTATTCAGAGCACAAACCTGAGCCCCAGCTGGAGTCTGACCTTGTTTCTTGTTGACTTGTGTTGATGCCATGCCAGCCTAAGCTTGGTGTGTTCCTTGGGAATCACTGGAAAGGCAAATTTGGCCTCAGCAGCGACCCAAATGTGTGTGGTGCTGCAGAGCAGAAGGGTGTGGTCTATCTGGCACTCCATTCATGGATAAATGTGTCTTTTACACTATTATCGAGTAGTTTCAGAATCCTAAAAGGGTTTGCAAGTGTCTTTCTGCAAGGCCAGGAAGGTTCTGTGTGAGTTGGGCTTTAGGTGTCAGTCCACAGAAAGGTGAGCACGTGGAGCTTGGAGCAGGTCATGTTCATCCCCCTGGCCTGTCCAGGTCCCAGAGATGCCATTAGGGTCTTGTTTTCCCCTTTTCTTCAAGTACAGAGGTGCTCTGTAAAGCAGTCAAGTGCAGCCTAGCATGTCTTGGGGTGAAAGATCAACAAAAGCAAACTCTTTGACTTCAGACAAATCATCATCAGAATTTTGTAGCTTCTTGTTTTCATTTTCAGTGGTTGAAAACTGAGTGGGAGCTGGAAGTACAAGGGAGCTGGTTCTGATTATCCCCGAATCCCCACATGCTGTCGTGCATTTTGGGTTTATTTTTGTTTGTTAAGCTTTGTTTCAATTAATTCTGTTTAGTGCTCATGTTTAGAGCATGGCCTTGGGTTTGTTTATGATCATTGGGCACTGGGGGGATGAGAAGAGTCTGGGCATCCCTGAGAAACCCCCAAACTGGGAAACTTGGGCTAGAGGGGGCTCTGAGATGCCCAAGGAGTTTGACATTTCCATGGCTTGGAGAAAGCCTTTAAAAGGTTTTCTGAGGCTGAATGAAACATAAAGGCCCAAATTTTTCTTTCTCTCTTTCGACTGTAAAAGAGGCAAAAACCTGATCTGGAGAACAGCTCTAGAGCTGGTACTTTTGGTGGTTCTTCCCCAAACCTTGGCAACTTGTCCTGCTCCTTACCAGACCCTTTGAATTACGGGCTACTGTGGTTCTCAGTGCTGTCTAGGTTTGAAGCCAATAGAAATCTCCTGAAAGGAAATGAAAATAGAAATATTCTGACTTGAACACCTTTAACTTAAGCCCTGGGATGAGGTATATTTTCTAATGCTACAAGATTTTTGTTGACGGTGTTTCTGAAGGTGAGGATGACTTTTTAGGTGTGCTCATATAAACCTTAGTCTTCCCTCTGTGTTTAGTGATAATTTATATCTGCTCTTCAAGACCTCTGCTGTGAAATAAATTAGGGACATGCCTGGAAAATACTGGATTGGCTTAAATGTGCTGTGGAGTCATTTCGGTTTCTTTTATCCTGCAATTTTAAATTAAAGAAATGTGATGATTTGAGGTGTTTGATCTCCGAATGTTGCAATTTTTATTAGCATTTGTTTCCAGTTGTGTGTTTTCCCGGTAAGCGGTTTATGGAACCTTTCACCCCCAGTCTCCTCCTCCAGGGTCGCGTGCCTCACTCAGGTCCAGCCATCTGGCTCTTCTCTCCCACCACTGAGCAAATGGGGGTCACTTTTTTTTTTTTTTCTGGAAAGAAAGAAGAACAAATGGTGCTGCAGCCATTGCTGCTTGGCAGCTCTGTTGGGTGGCCTCAGCAGGGTCAAGGACTTAAAAACTGCAGAGTGACCTCTTGGTCCCTTTCTAGGTAGGATATTCCAGCCTGGGAATGACATGTACGAAGTTGCTGGAAGTTCTGCCAAGCAAGTCAACCTAATGCATGATTTCATTTCTGAATCAGATATTCTTCCTTCCCCCTCCTTTGGAGGGTCTAGTGAATCAAGATGTGGCTTCAATACCACTCATTTCAAAATCAGGCAGATCTGTCTTTTCCCACCTTGGGACCAGCTCAGGCTCTGTTTGGAGTCCCTCGTGTTCACAGGCAACAGCCTAATAGTTGGCCTAGAACAACACTGAAGGCAGAGCTGGTGTGACTTCAGAAGGAAGGTTTTGCAGAGATCGCTGAAGTTCAGAAATCCCTAAGAATTTATTCTTATCCTTTAGTTCCAGTAGCAGAAACGCTTCCAGAAGTGTTTCTGTGTCAGTCCCATTCCCTTGTACCTTTGTCTGTGTACTACCTGCGGGTGCCACTACCCCACAGCCCTGCAGCTGCCCTGATGTGCTGGTGCTGTGAGGATTCGCTCACCCTGGAGCGCTGTCCGTCAGCTTCGCTGCATCCCAGATGAGCTCCCACTTCAGCAAAGTGCCATTCCCTGTGCCAGAAGGGAAAAGCTGTAATTTGGTTTAACCAGCAGCAGCCCTGGGGCTTGGGTTGATCTCCCAAAGCTCAGCCTATGGTTCTGACCTTAAATAGGCTCCGTAACAAGTCGTTCCAGCCTCTGTGTGCGTTGTTAACTGTTTCCATGTTTTTGACAGATGGCTTGGTGTACCTCACAGTGAAGCCAACTTCCTGTTGAACAAACAATTGAGGAAAGAGGAGGGAGGAAGAATGGGGTGTGGGAGAGAACACAGGATGCCATTTATATTTTATTTATGCAAGTGTTGGATTTATTTTCTTTTTATTTTTAAATCTTGGGTATGTGGAGGACTGAGAATTTGGGGAGAAACTGGACCTTTGAGGCTTCATTTATGAGGAGTCTTCAAGGTTCCCAAACCTCCCTCCAGAGACTGAGACTTGTCATTACTCCTGTTTGTATTGATACCATGGGGAGTCGTGGTTCAGTGAGTGGAGTTACTGTCTTGTAAGTCCTTTGTAAGACTTGTTCATCCCTCCCTGGCAGTGATGTTCTTTTTGGAGAAGCTTTCGGGATTCAGGCTGTACAAGGCTTTGCTTTTAATGTGTTATGCTTGTCTGAAATGCCAGAAGCCATCACCAGGCTTCACCTCCAACTGAATTGCTTTGCTAAACAACTCCTCATTTCGTGACCCCGTGGTCCAGCCCATTCTTTAACTGTTCTCCACAAGATTTTGGTGGTATTTCTTTTTGGTCAGAGCACAGGACTGCGACTTGGACTTAGGTCTGGCAGGGTGAACTTGGAGAAGCCAGGGCAGAGCGTCTTGTTGATCTGTAACATAAACAGGAATATTTGATTGCTTTTGCCAGGTATTTTTAACATCTAGTGGTAGAGAAAGCTTGGAAACCTGTCCAGATAGCAGAGAGAGTCTGTTACTGTGCTGACCAACATAAGACTTTCTCAGCCCTGTAGAGAAGTACTGGTGACACTGACAGAGCAAGAATTCCACATCAGCCACAGAGTGGGACCCAAGTGGTGGTAACTTACTTGATGAATGGCTTGGGAAGCAGCACAGCTTCTTGTCTATTGTTGTTCAAGTCCCCATTGGCCACGACTCCTGTCCAGCCCCTCCCTGGCAGCAGACAGTGGTTCCCAGGGTTTCTGATGGCTGGGTTTGGAGCTGTCTCTGCTGTCCCCTCTGAACAAGGGCTGCTCTTGCAGGATTTCAGCCCTGGCTGCCGCTTGCCCTTGCCTGGTCAGTGTGATTGGTTTTGATGGACAGAGAGTTCAGCTGACCCCAGCTCCTCCAAACAAAGCTGACTCTGCTCTGTGCCTCGCTCTACTTTCTTTCTGCTGTGACCCAGCTCTTCTGTTTTCCTCTGAATCTCCTCTTTTCTTCTCTCTTGAAACCATACGAAAAATTAATATCTTTCTCTCCTTCTTCTATGTTTGTGCATCCCTCCCTACAGCGGTCTCATCCTTGTTTACGATGGAGTTCTCCCTGGTCAGACACCGTGCAAGGTGTGGCTGATGGAAGTGAATTCCTCCCACTTGTGATTTTGCCACCATAGAACAAAACAGATTTTGCCCCTGAATCTGTGTAGATCCTTGTCAGCTCCTCAGCACAGTCTGATGACACCAGGAAACTAGAGCTGGTGATAGTTCAGATTCCAAAACCCTTCCTTGTTTGCCCTTTAGTAACTCCAGGGAACTGCACCTGGATGATCCCTTCTGAGATGCAGCAAGGTTCTGTTGGACCAGGCCCCCCAGCTCTGGCCAGAGGCTCTTGGACAGTCCTGAAAAAATATCAAATACCCATCCTGAATTGCTGCTGACCACCTTACCCCAAGGCTGAACCCCTAACCAGGTTGTATCAGAATATCTTGGGGTATTTCCCCCCAAAAAGCTGGCAGTTCCAAGCCTGAGAAGCATCCATGTAACCCTCCAGTTCTGCAGAGGCGTTTTCAGGGATCCCAAGTGGTTCCCTGTGCCTGAAATAGCCCAGCCTGTTAAACACTCCCAGCTGAAGGAAACCCACACTCAGTGGCAGGAGGTTTGGGAGGCACCACGATGCCAAGTCCCCTTTGCAATCCATCATTCCCCTTTCCACAAGTTTCCCAGGCAATGGGAGTGTTTTTCCATCCTTCCCTGCTAGTAGTGAAGTAAAGCATAAAGTGAGTTATAAAGATGTTTAAAGGAGCTTTTGCCCCGGCCTGGCCTGGAAGAGCTGAGGTCATTCCCAGTGCACATTAGTGAATATGTGGAGGGTCTTTGGAGCTTTCTTCCAAGGAAACAGCTAATAAAGCTGCCTGTGTTTGTTGTTCATGCCAAGACACATTCCAGCATCTGATTATTTTATGTCATTACTTTAATGTGGAAAGAAAGAGCAAAGCATGGATTTTTCCAGGTGGATTGGCTGGTTTGGGGGAGGTCACAGCTTAGAGTAGGTGTGTTAGATTAAAACTGACCCAAACTACTCTGAGAGAAATAAACTTCGAATTTTAGTGTCACTAAAGTTGAATAGGGAAGGATATGGCAGCAGAACCAACAGCTTCCTTTCGGAGGCGTTTGCAGATTTGATGTGGAATTGAAAAAGGAAAGAAAAAAGAGACAATAGTGTTGTAATTGCTTAAGTGGCTCGAATTGCAAAGGAAATGTTCAGAACTCATGTAAAAGACCTCCCTGTAGCCAAATGTAGTACAGAAGGTACCAAAGAGGAATTTTGCTCCCTCAGAAATTCTGCAGTTTGAGGAAGAGATTGTTTCCAGTTGGAATAAAATGCTAAACTTCCCATGTCCCACAGGCCTACTTAAAAAATGGATTTAATGTAACCAAGGCACTTTGTCAAGGGGATTAGTCGCTTGAACTTTTTTACTGTGGTAAATAATGCAGAAATCTAACAAACATTCTGACATTTCTAGGAAAAAAACTCACCAAAATCAATACTTCTCTTTAGATCTCTGCTTTTTTAAGGTAATTACCCTGTTTCAACTCTTTTAAACCAGCTGTGCTCTGTCTGAGGTCTTGGTCTTTGGGTATGTGACCAGTCTGTACTCGTGGGAATAGGGAATAATGATTTTGTGAAACTGGATACGTGAGTATGGACCCTCCATAATCAGAAAAAGTCATAGATTCATGTTCTGTAGGTCTGGTTTAATTTTTCACTTTTGTGTCACTTCATTGGCATTTCTCTTAATTCTCCCCAACACAGCCAGAATTGGAAACAGGACATCTAAGTCTGGGAATTTGTGGCCAGCTTCTTATCTCCCATTGGTTTTCCACCACTATAACTTCAATGACGGATCATCTTTTTTTTGTTTAAATATTCTGGTGTGAGAGAAATGAAGACCAAAGGACTTTGGATAGTTTATGATGGGTTACTGGATATAAGTGGAAAATTAGAAGTGATCCATATCCGGTCTATTCAGCTCTGTTATCCATTTAATCATCACAATTCCAGGCACTGTAAATTTCTAAATGTTATTTGGAAATGAAGTGGCTCGTTAAAACTGATGTTGCTAATCCTTCTGGCAGTAGCTCCCCTGCTGAAATGACATAATTTGTGTTTTGCAGTGATCAGTGGTGTTGTAGGCAGGTTAAATCTAAAGCCCAGTTTGCAGTGGTTTTGCTCATTATCTTACAACACTTGTTAGCTGCAGCATGCGGCTGTTATATTTGACGTTAGATGGCGATGGGAAAATAAATATTTAAATCCTGTTTATGTGTGGTCCTGCCAAGCAGCACGGAGATGGGACTGGTGTCCAGTCCTCCCCCCTGGAACTCCATGGCTTTGGGTTCTAACTGAACGTGGAAATTCCTGGGTTACACTGTGCACTCCAGAGGCTTTCCCAAAGCTTGTAAAGAGGATCCTGAAGAGAGGAGCCATTAATCTTCCAGGTCTGGGGATAGACAAGAATGAATAGATCTCATTTTCAAGATACTAAGGAAAACTAGCTGAAGAAGACTGGCTGTTGCCAACAGCTGTCTAAGTCTGGTCTAAACTGTAATATAGGATTCCTGTCCACAAGTGGTCTGTGAGTAAGTTTTCATTGAAAATTCCTTGAGATCCTATATTCAATGTTTCCTAAACTTCTGCTGGAGATACATTTCATGCTCCAGCAACTGCAGCTGTGAAGATTGTGGGCAGTGTTTGACAAGCTGGGTAAAATGGTCTCATGAACAGGCAATATATTCATGCAGATCAGGACATTTTCTGACTGGGTGTCTAAAAGGTGGATTAATTGAAATCTGAATAGGAATATATTGGCATCAGGGTTTGGTGGAAGGATGCAGGGATGAGCCCAAGGAGATATGGATGTTTTGGATCCAGATGCAAACTTTACAAGTGAAAATATCAGATTTGTTTCAATCCTGAAAAACTGGGTCTGGTGTAGAAGGTAGATCATTAGTGATCTGTGGTGAGGCTCAGATGAGTTAATCCCACTGCATTAATACCTTCTTCTAAAACAGTATTTAGTACAGCTCTCATCCCTTCTCCACATTTTTGTTCTTCTTGGATTTGTGAAAGTTTCTTATCAAAAGGAAAACATTCAAGGACTGAACATAGATTTGAGAAGGGAAATGAAAAGCACTGGCGAGCCAGAAGGCAGATATTGGGTTGGTTGCTCAGCTTTCTTAATAAACTGCTCGAGTTTAAACATGGCCTTGCTCCTTCAGCCCAGCTTCTCCTCCCTGGCTTCAGCTGTGGAAGAAATAACAACAAAACTTTGTATTGTGATGGAGAATGTTGCTTACAGTGCCACAGAATCACTGCATTCACCCATCATAAGAACAACATGACATTAGTTGGGATCCAGGGTGGGCTCCAGGGATTGAATATCGGCAAATTCTTTGGATCTGTTTGGGTTTGGGGTTTTTTTCGGTTGGTCTCTCACACAAAGAACTCAAGTCTCCAAAAATGAAGTGTTCCCAGTGTGTCAGGAACAGCTTCACACTCATCCTTGAGCTCTAAGGACTGTAGGGAATGTGCAGGGTGGACACAACAGTGTGGGGCAGACATGAAAATCATGGATGACCTGCAGTGATTTCTCTGCTGAGCAGGTAGGAATACACAACACAACATGCCATGGCTCTTGGAAACCCTTCTGAAGCTCCAGGCTTGGGCCTGCCTCCAGGTGTTTGTGAAATGTGTGGTACTATGAATGTGCTGGAAAACACAGAGCTTTTGGTTTCCTTCAAATTATTTCACTGGTATTTTCTTGAATTGCCCTGGATATCTTGGAGATGAGTGGAGAAGAAAAAAATTTGCACAACTTAAAATTTCAGGACTGTTTAACTTTTTGATCATGACATTGGTAAAATACTGACATAATTCAAAGCAATCACCTGCTCTTTTGTAGCCTTGAGTCACTTTGGGGTAACTTTTGGAACAGCAACAGTGGATTTTGCATCCTTCAGGTTTTTCCCAGGGCTCAGAATTTCTGTGCAGTGGCTGTTCTGTGCTTACCCTGGGGATGCAGAGTGCTCTGCTTGCAGATCAATCTTTCACACAGTCCTAAAGCCTGCTGGGATGTGGGAACCTAAAGCCCAGGCTTGCTAGAAGCTGGGAGAATGAGCTGATTGATAATGCAGCAGATTTTCCACTGGAAGCCAAATGGTTTATGCCAGGATTTTGCTGAGACCAGCATGCCACTGAGGAACATCCCAGGATTTTTCCCATTTGGACTCTGAAGTTTTCTGCTGCAATTTCTGACCAGTTTTGGTCCTGGTCCCGTGCCTTTGGTGAAGCTGCAGCAATGAGTGTGTCATGAAAAGAAAGCTCTTCCATCCACCCAGATCTGACCCACTTAAGTGTGTCCAGATGGACAGATGACCTCCAGAGGTCCCTTTCAGCCTAAATTATTCAGTGACTCCGTTTCCAGCATTCCAGAGGGAGTGTTAGGTGAAACTGGGACAGTCCCATGTGGGGAGGAGGATAGAGTTATATCTGCAAGTCCTGTATCTTGACCCCATCCTCTGCCCTGGCCATCCATCACTGGGCACTGGTATTTTATTCTACCAGGATGTCAATCACCTTTTCAATTAGTGAGTGGGAGGGGAGAGTGTGGATGATAGCACCCAATCTTCCATTTGATTTAGGATGAATCACACTTAAGAGGGCATCTGGGGTTAAAGAACACAGGATTCTGGACACATGTATAAATCAACAGACTTGAGGTTTGCATTATTCACCTTCTGGAGTATGAAGTGATATGACTCATTGGATCATAAAAGAGATCAAATAGCTTTGTTGCTAATAATTCTTTCCTTGACCCATTCCCTGGCACATTAGGTTTGTAAACAGAGTTTTAATGGCATCCCTTGGAAGTAATAACATCACGCCTTTATAGCACCTTGGCTGACTGTACCCTCCTGGCTGTAACTGTGCTTGGGTTGAAGCCTCAGCCATTTGTGGGAACTAATGTGCTTTCATATCTTGAGTTTGCAGTTATTGCCTTTTTGAGACTGATCATCTCCAGTTACTCTGCCTCCAGCCCCTCCTCTTCCACAGATGACATTTGAACCCTCCCAAGAGCCCACAACTCAGCTTCTCCCAAATGATAAGCACACCCTGTAATATTCTGGTGCAGATAACATGCTTGAACTTCAGGGTGTTGTCAATGTCTAATGAGCTCATGGCACCGTTTACTGTTTTATGGCTAAATCATGATTGTTCATTAACAAAAACAGCACTAGACCAGGTGCCAACTTTGGACAGAGGAAAAGGTAAAGCAGAGTCGTATCATGGAGTGTGATAAGGATGTGGCACCTGTGGCAGGACAGGCAGCTCATTTCCTGCTGGCTCCTGTGCCCATTCCGTGTGTGGCTGCTGTGGAGAAGCCTGGAGGGGAGGGAGAGCAGTGCAGGGCTCTGGTGTTGTGGCTTTACATGGTATCACACAACTGCTGCGTTGTGCTCTGATGTGATGGTGCTTTTTGTCTTTCTGGGCATCACCCATGGCAGCCTGCTTTGAGTTGCTTCATGGAATTATTCATGTTGGGAAGGGCCTCTAAGGTCATTGAGCCCAACCGCTAAGCCAGCCACCACCATGTTCACCACTGAAACGATGTCCCCGAGTGCCACATCCACGTGTTTTTTGAACATAGAACCATAGAATGGTTTGGGGGCCTTAAAGCTCATCCCATTCCACCCCCTGCCGTGGGCAGGGACACCTTCCACTATCCCAGGTTGCTCCAAGCCCCATCCAGGCCAGCCTTGAACGCTTCCAGGGATGGTCATTCCAGCACTCCCTTGGGCAGCTTCACTTGCCTCTACCTGTGTCTGTCTTCTTTGCTGCCTGTCAGGTGGTGCTCCCTTGCACCACCCCAGCTCTGCTCTGCCTGCCCAGGCTGCAGGACTTGCATATGGGATTGGTGGTTCCCAGGACAGGAAATCACATTTCCAAGCAGTAGAAGTGGGAGAAAGAAGGTCCCAGTCTCCATTAGAGGGTCTGCCCTGTTGGAAGAGATGGAAATATCTGGTCCAGGGAGAGGCGGAAGGGGGTAAAGAAAAGGAAAGAAGGTTGGAAACTGTCAGTGTAGAGCTGTGCTGCTTCATCACATAGTCTCAGGTTCATCACATAATCTCAGGTTGCTGTTAAGCCTACAGCAGGTAAGAGACCTTTGTAGAGATAAAAACTGGAACAAAGTCTCAGAAGTTATCTAAGAACTGGGGTTTTTTTGGTGGCTAATTTAATCAAGGGCTGGTGGACACTCAAAAGCCGCAAGATGTAGCTGATGGTCACTAAAGTGGGGTTTAGGTGCAATGGAGCTGAAAATCTCTAATTATGGCATGAAATCTTGCCAATACACAGACCAAGAAGTTTAAGGAGAATGTTAAAGAAGGAAAACAATGTGAAGGATGAGGAGCGGGTTGGAATCTCGGAGTATCAGGATTGTTCCACCTCATCTGAAGGACATTCTGTATCAGTTTTCATGTTATCACTATTTTGGTCAGTTCCTATAGATAATACATAAGTTCTTGCATTGAGCCCTAACAAAAGACTGCTCAGGGACAGCATATAAATAGCTTTTGGCCTGCCTTATATTTATATATGTTGGTTAAGCAAACTTACATGGATAAACAATAGCAATATAATGACCTTTTTATAGATACGGCTCCATGCATGCAGCAGAGCAGTCTGGTGTATTTATTTCAGCTTGTAAACCGTGCGTGGTTAGTACAGGATGTGTACTCTTCAGCATTTACAGTTGTTTAAAGGGAGGCTTCCGTGGTGGTGCTGTCATACAAGGAAACACCACCAGCTTGGGGCACACCAAGTATTAAGTGTCAAGGGGTGGTTGTGTTAACCAAGAGATTTAATTAAAAGGCCATCATGATGTCTTGTAGCTAAAGAGTATCTTCAGTTAAAAACTGAATGTAGGAGCTGAATAACCCTGTGAGATACCTGAAATGCTTTGGAGGGGAGTTAGATACCCAGTAACTATGGGATTTTGGAGAATGGGGTATTTAACACCTCCTAAAGTCTCTGGAGTGGTTAGTGGCAACCTGAAGGCTGAATTCATCCCCGGTCTTGTAAAATCATTGCTTTTGGCTGAGAGTGGGCTTGGCTCAGGGAAGAAGAGCTGCTCTCTGATGTGTCCTGGAAAGCAAACAGTAGGTTTGGGATACACACGGTGCTCCTGCCAGCTCTGCTCTGGAGGAGTGTGGCTCACAGAGCAGCAATGAACAGCCCTGGCAGGACTTAGATGGGGAATTTTGCCATAAATCTTCTAAAACTCTTGGGAAAATGGAATGTTTCCCCTTCTCTTTTCTCTGCCCTTCCTTGTGAATACAAATCCCCAGTGTTTACGCAACCCTCGTGTCTGGGGACCAATGGTCACCTTGTTTTTTGCTGAGGGATTTTCCTCCACAGCTGGTTTGTTCTGGAAGTTATTCCCAATTCTTCCCAACCACTGGACTCAAGCTCCTTCCAGCGGAGTAATTGCACATGGGGAAAACCAGGGCAGAGCAAAGTAGTTGAATTACCCAGGCCAGAAGTTGAGCATCAGGCTCTAGAGCCCATCTGGGTGTTAGGGGGTGGTGATGTTCTCCCCAGGCAGCTTCTAGCTTGGGTGAACCTGCTCTGGTAAGGTTGTCTCTGGACCTTCCACGTAGGTGGATGCCCTGGAGCTGCTGTTTGCGCAGCCATCAGCACTTCAGTGCCTGGACAATTCCTGCTGAGAACGTGCAGGCTTCATTTTATGAGTGTCCATGCTGCTCCATGATGTTTCTCCATGGCAGCAGCTTGTGCCTTGCCTCTTCTTTGGCTCCTTGTGTGCTGCTCCACAGCCAAGAGCAGGAAGGCCCATTCCAGTGTTGTCAGCCTCTTCTTTTGTGTCCTACAGAATGGGAGCAACTGCCAAGCCCACTTTGCCTCCCAAAGTTTAACAGATTGGCCCACGTCTAATTTCTGCCTCTGTGTTTACAGAAGGTGGAGGACGGAGGGGAAGGGGGGCTGCTGAGCAAGGGAAGAGGGCACGGAGAAAAAAGAAATTACTAACCCTCCATCAAAGAGCTGCTTTCCTACTTGTGGTTTCAAAATGCTTCCTCCTTCCCCAGCTATCCTGTAATCACTCTCCAACATTCACCAGAGCAATGTTTACATCCAGCCCTATTACCGGCAGGGGAGACAGGAGAAATTAAGGGCTCCCATGCCCCATTATCTCCCCCTCTTCCCCCTCCACTCCCCCTCCCACAGGCAGACACACTTCTCTCCCCTTACCCCTTTTCATCAAACGCCTCCAATTCATGAAGGAGTAAAAGCCCTTTAATGGGATTCTGGAGATCTTAAAATCCAGGTGGTTTGTTTAAAAAAAAAAAAAAAAAAGAGAGAGAGGGAAATAAAAAAAAAAAAAAAAAAGGAAAAACTTGGAGGAATAAAAAATACCACCAGCTCACTCTTTTTGGCTTCTTTGTTCCTTTTCCACGTTGTCTTGAACCTTTTTCTGCTCCACAACTCTGCTTGGCAGCTGGGGTGAGCTGAAGTTTGACTTGGATGGCTGGTGAGACCACACAGAGCTCACCCTGGCTGGAATTAATTTCCGATGTACAGCTGAAGAATCCCATGCACACACACAAACACAGCGAGCCCTTGCATTTCCTTTTGATTTCCTTCTGATGCTTCCTTCCCCAGATACCCTTTTTATCAGAAGCAGAACGAGCTGCAGTGCCAGTGCTGGGGCGAGAGGCTCTGCCCCAGCGTGGCAGCAGAGCCGGGGGAAGGCGGAGGCTCTTTAGATGTTGGGCAGGCAGAGAGACGTGTGAAAAATGGCCAGTGTTGGACAACAATAAATGGGGATTATGACTTTTTTTAACCAAGGGTAAAAAAAGGATACTCATCTGGTACTGGCACTTGACGGGGACTTGAGGTCTGATTCCAATTCCTTGTTTAACCACAGATTTCCTCTAAATAATTCTCGTAATCTCTTGATTCCCTAGCTGAGGTCAGGGGCCCATTGTTCTACACCCTGTAACAACACAATGGGACACAGTTCCTGCCCCAAAGAGCTTACAGTGAAAACAATCAAAGAATGAAAAAGAAACCCAGGCTTGCCTGGAGTTACACCCTGGTGTTAAATTGAAGATTAGAACCAGACCTCCTGACTCTCTAGGTTTTGAGTCTTCTGCAATTGTAACATTTTTCTGGCTCCTATCTTGAGATTCACACTGCAGTGTTAAAGACCATCAAAACAGAAAATACTGAACCTCTTACCCCTCGGAGCAGAGAAGGAGCTGCTTATGATGGACAGCTCTGCTCCTATAGCAAGGACAACTTTGTTGATTCTTACTTAGCGTTACCAGCACACACACAGAGAGGTTGGGAAGTTTGGGAAGCCGGTTGACCTCTGAGGTTCCCAGTTTCCTACAAGCCAGGGCGATGGACCAGTGCTGCAATGGGCTGGGTGGCTGGGAAGGGATTGCAACAGAGCTGCATTGAAGTCCCTTCCTCAACGGGAAGGGAAATGGCCGTGGGCGTACGGGGACATTTAAGAGGAGAATATTCACTCCCACATGTAGGAGTTGCTGGAACAGCTCCGCGCCCGGAACTCTCTCCCCTCCCAGGGCAGGGATGTGCCGAGTGCGTGGGGCGGCGCACGCGCCACTGAACTCGGCCCAAGCCCTCCCAGTGCTGGCACGGCCGCCTTTGCTGTGGGAATACTCGTGGCACCACGGGCCTGGAGAAAGGGGACAGGCTGCAATGGCCTTCTGGTTGTACTGGCAGTGCTCTAAAGCCTCAGAGCACGACGCGGTCTCTGTGACTGGAGGAGTAAAACCGAAGCGGGTTCGGCAAACACCGCCCTCGGCATCGCTCAGCAAAGAGAGGATCTGGCCCTACACGTTGCTGGAAACTTCATGGTGTTATGGCTTTTTTAAAGTCTCAGCATCTGCAAAGCCTGGTAGTATGGAAAGTGATGGTTTGTGTACGCTCAGCCAGAAATACACAGCCATACATAGACTCCACATTTTCCTTGGTTCCCCAGACCCTTATTCCTACCTCCAGAGTATTCCAGTGGCACTACTTGGGCTTTGGATACCGACTATTATTAGTGGGGAAAAATGTGAGTGCTCATATCCTGTTTTCCTTTTCCTATTTGACACTTTATATGAAACTTTTAGTCGCTCTGAGACCTTTGATTTCATCCAGATTCAGTTTTTAGGCTTGTCAGAGAGATGGACACACGCACATCTGGGTGAACACACTCTGCAGGATTCATCACCCCTAATTTTGGGCACCAGAGGAGATTTCCTCCCTGTGTACAGAGATTACACCTTCAGTGTTCTTTACATCTGCTCAAAGATCTATGTTTTTGCCTGCATTTTACGGTTGAGGGAAATGGTTACTTCTGTGGCCAGGCTCAACAGCTTTATTCCAGAGTTTCACTGGGGTGACAAGTTTCCTCTGACTGCAAAGTGAGTTGCTGCATTAAAAAAAAAACAAACCTCCAGCCTGCTGGGGCTGTTGGGTGCATCACCAGAGCTGTGTGGTTCTGTCTGAGGGCACTCAGTGGTCCCATGTGGCCCTGTTGGATGTGCTGGCCTTGGCTCCAGATCCTGATCCTGGAGAAAGCTCAAGAGCTTTATTAGGCACAGAGTTGCCACTGGCAGATTTGTTCCTTGGCACTGGGGCTGAGCTGTTGAATAAGACTTTATTCTTCAGACTTAGGGATGACAGGTTTGACCGTACAATGAAATCAGCTTTGTCCTCCTGATACTCCTAAATTTATTTTCTTTGTTTCAGAAAAAATGTGGGGAAATTACTGGATTTCCAAACATTTCTTCCAAAGGGAGCTGTACTTTAGACCTCAATTTCTGTAAAAGTATTGGCAAAGGGTAAGAGGAGGAGCAGGAAAATAACTCTGCTAACATAAAATGCTCCAGAATCCAGGGATAGGCATCAAAAACTGATAGGATTTAACACACAAGAAATCTATTTGGCTTCTGAATTTTGGATTTGAGATGTACTTAGGTCGCACTTTCAAGATTTTCCTTGCACAACAGCAAGGAAATTTGCTTCTTTTAACTTTGTTCTTCCATTGACGAGAGCTGAGACTCATGTAATTACTTGTTTCCTGGAGTTGGGGCCTTTAAGTAAATATCCAATATCCAGCGATTTGGGTTAAAGTCAGGAGTTGGCCATTCTGATTTGTTTTATTTCATTTTAGAGAAGCCTCTATTCATGTACAAAACCTAGATAGCTTTGAAAGAGGCATGGAAAGAGAATTATCATTGATCTTTTTTTAGTTCTACTAATAGTTACTCTAACAGCAGTTGATTTTTTTTTTCCTGTGCAAATTTATTCTACTGGAAATATTTGGAACATAGCAAAATGCTTCTTTTTGGAGAAGTTGAAAAGCTTCCTCTTGACTTAATTCTGCCTTCCATTATAGTCCACATTATTTATAGTATAAGGGATGAAAGAGCTGAGCTCCATTTGAAATGCTCAAGTGGAAATTAGATAGTTCTTAATAAAAAGAAGGATTTGGGGGAGGGGGGGTCACAACAAACTATTTTCATTAGTTTTCATCTCCTCCAAAGTCTGAGGGTTTGGACTTTTTTATGCCAATTATTTGAAATGTGGGTATCTCAGAAATTTTTTGCTGTATACTCAACTTTTGACCAGCCTTTTCTATTATTTCACATGCAGATTATAATAGAAACACCATGATACAATTTGTTTAGTTATAAATATATTCCTTATTTTCTTGTCCTCTGCTTTTCAATTTTATTTGCGACTCATTTCAAAAGCAATTGTTGCAGGCTAATACCTTGATGCAACATTAGTAAGAACAAAGAGGCTTAAATTATGGAAATAGCTGTCTATGTGACACATTAGTAGTTTTACTCTCCATTTGGCAGATCTATTGTGGATAAAATTGTGTGTGAAGGGATGAAAGGGAAGAAACTTGGATAAGAGTGGTAGGATCTGCTCCAGGATAATGAAGAAGACAGACCCATGCAGCGATTTATTTTATTTGCTTTTGGCAATTAGAATTAACAGTACTGTCTCTGAGAAGCTGAAACTGCCACAGATAATAATGGGATTGCTTTTGAGATGGTTTACCCAGCCCTCATAACCAGGGATTGAGTTTGTGAGGGCTGTGGGGACTCTGCACCAGCTCTGAAGGCGCTCTCATGTGTGCTGCTATCACACAAACTTTTAGGCATCCAACATAAGGAGCTCAGGGTAAGAAAAGTTGGCTCTAGAGCTGTCAGGTGAAAGCAACTTTGCCCTAAGTGTTCCATCCCTTCTGCTCAATCTCACCACCCAGGGAACGATTCCTTCCCAATCTCCCATCCAGCCCTGCCCTCTGGCAGTGGGAAGACAATCCCTGTGTCCTGTCCCTTGTCCCCAGTCCCTCTCCAGCTCTCCTGGAGCCCCTTTAGGCCCTGGCAGGGGCTCTGAGCTCTCCCTGGAGCCTTCTGTTCTCCAGCTGAGCACCCCCAGCTCTCCCAGCCTGGCTCCAGGGCAGAGGGGCTCCAGCCCTCAGAGCAGCTCTGTGGCCTCCTCTGGACTCACTCCAACAGCTCCGGATGGTTTGTCCTGCATTTCTCCTAAATACCTGGGCTGTGTACGTTAGACTGTCCATTTCCACCAGGGTTTCACATAAACACCAAGCCTTTGGTGTATTTGTTACCAGGGATCAGCTGAGATGTGGCAGCTCAAACCCTTTGGGCTCTGCTGGTCCATCTCCTTCACCCAACTACATGATTCCCTCTGGTTGTGGCTTTGACCTGGGATGGAGAACTGCTTCTGTCAGAGAACTTCCTGAATGTCAGAGAAGTTCTTCTCTGATGTAAATCCCCTGACTGTCAGAGAGCTGCCCTGACTTGACATAACACAAATGACACAAGAGCTGGGTCTGAGAGGTAGAAGTAGTCCAGTGGCTGGTGTTTGGCCAGTGTGGCTGCTGTGAGCTGGCCTTGGCTCAGCCTGTGGCAGCTGCAGTGAAAACCCCCGACACCGGGGATGCTCACAAGGTATTTCATGCATTTCCAAGGCCTTGCCAGCCGTCACAGTCCTGGTGACAACTTCAGCAAGTATTTCTCGGTGCTTTTTCAGGTGAAGGCAGTGAGGGGCAGGAGGTCAGTGGTGCCCTGAGCCACAGGACAGGTTGGGGAAGGAGCCAGAGCCGTGGGCTTCCCATCCCCGTGGCAGCTCCTAAAAACACTGCCCTGAAAGGCTGCCAAGGCAGCAGAGCCAGGAGGTGTCTCGATCCCCTGGGCCAAAACACAAGCTGTTGGCTGACTTCGGAGCAGGAAAGTCGGGGGGCAGGTTTGAGCTTGCTCGGAGGGGAAGTGCCACCAGCCAGCTCCTCGTGGCACTGGTGACAGAGAGCCCCAGGCGGTCACATCGTCACCGAAGGCTCTTGGCGGCGGCGTATGCGGCAGAGGCTGTGTCACCCATGCCTGGGAAGGTGCCTGTGTGGGAGTGTTGAGCAAGATCCTTAAGCTCAAGGGAATGTGAAATCCTCCCCTTCCTGTCTGTGCTCTTTTTGTGTGTCTGGAAAGGAGAAGGGAGCTCGTGCTGTCTCCGTCCGCTCCCTCCTCGGGAGGTTTGGGGAGCTGGGAGCCAGGGACTCGCGCACCCCATTCTGTCGCAACGTCCCAACATCAACACCCTCTGATCTATGGTATCCTGAGAGTTTGCAGCTCTTGTGTGGAGCTGGAGTATGAATAAGGGCCCCCCAGTGTATTGGGAATCGGGCCTGTGGGTCTCCCGTGTCAAGTGAGTCATAATGTATTAGATCCGAGGACTTCCCCCACGGGTGTTTAGTCTCAACAAACCCAGCTAATTCAGATTTAACTTAGCTCTTAATATGCTACATTGCTGAGTCTTCTAATTAATGCCACATGTTGCAGTCAGCTGTCATACTGAATAAATGTTTACAAAGCTATTAATGTACTGTATTTGTAAACCAGACCAGCTCCTTTTTGGAAATCATGTGGTATGTGTTTTCCCCTCAAAGATGAAAAAGGTTTTTTAGCAATAACCGATACTTTATTTTTGCAGCAACAGCCACTTCCCAGGAATTCATTACTAACTTTCTTGGGCCACAGCCATTATCCCAGGGAAGGAGCAGGGGGGAAAGCACCATCTTTTAAACAGAGATGCTGAGCTGAGCCCTCTTGCCATGGTGGGCCGAGGGGCTGGCAGGGAGCTGAGATCCCGGTGCCGGGAGGAGGCAGAGTCCGTGTGTGTGTTGGTGGCTCTCCTGTCCCCAGCTGCTGCCATCCCTCCCCTCCACTGCCACGTGAGCGGGGACACCTGGCCACAGCTGAGGGAACAGGGACAAGCAGTCTGCAGGCCAGCTGCCTTTTGCTCAGGGGCCCTTGTGGGGCTGGGGACACAGGCTGGGGACATGGCTGGGGACACAGGCTGGGGACACGGGCTGGCCACCACCATCCCCACATGGCCAGCACTTGCCAGGCACTGGGACTGGGTGACTGGAGCCATGGGATCATGGGGTGGGAGCTCCAGCCTTATCCTCAGAGCCACTCCCCAACAGCTTGCCCTGCACAAATTCATGTTTTCTGTTTTCTGAGTTTGTTTGGTTGTGTCTTTAATTCCCTCCTGGGGCTCCAGGGAAACAGCTTTCTTCTGCTGGGATTCCTGCACTCCTGTTTCATCTCTAATCAGCTGCAGAAACCATAGGAGATGCCAAAGGACTTTTGAAAGCTTAGGGAGGGTGAGGCTGGGATCTGTGCACTGCCACCAGCTCCTGTGTCCCACTAGCCAAGGCATCTAGCTAAGGGATTTAGGGATGTTGTCCTAGCTGAAGTCCATGACCCTCACAGAGCCTATGGAGAAAGGTTTCACTCCAGCATTAATTATGTAAATGGAAATTATGTTTTCTCTACTTTTAACCAGGTGAAATGTAGGCTAACACTATTTTGGAAGAGCTAATAGTGAAGTCTGTACAAGTAAAGAGAAGCAAAGCAGTTAAGTGATTTCACTAGTGGGGCTCAGCCCTTTGCCCTCTTGCTGCACTGGCTCTGACTGACTTCCCCAACACAGGGATTAGCTCCAGATCTGGGCATGTAAGCAGGGCAAATCCAGCCTTCTCTTAGTCAGTGCACTCTCAGTAAAATGAGTCTAGAAAAGGAAAAACAATCTAATTTAGGCACTTTATTCATTCTTTTCTGTCTGTATATCCTGCAGCTTTCTAATGCTACTGTGCCTGCATTTGTGTTTTCCACCCAAAAGGGAAGAGAGGGTCATTTCATCTGGAAGATGTTTGAGTACTTTATCAGGGAATGATGCTCCGTAAGTTAAGAACTGCACCTTACAGTCTTCCTGGTTTTAGTGCCTATTTATGGCTAAATGTGGCTGAGGGAGTGGGAGATCTTTGGTTCCCTGGTGCTGGCAGCAGGTGGAAGGTCCTACTGCACCACAGAGCCCTGTGCTCCATGGGGCACTGAAGGTGCCATCAGAAATCACCAAACAGCAGGACTAAATATCCCTCCCTGTAAGAACTATTCTAGGAAATGGCTTTTGCACTTTGCCTGAGAGCCTACAGGCATCGCTGTGGAGGTGGCTTTCATCCTCTCACGTCCCCTTGGACAGAATCTCCAGTCCTTGGGGTTTTTCTCCTTACCTGCTGCTTGTCTCCGCCCTGCAGTGTGATTTCTGTTCTGTTCACCCCACAAGATCTCCTTGTCTCCCTCCTCAGCTGCTGCAGCCCAGAGCCGAGGGCTGTGTCTGCAGAGGGGCACGTGGAGTGCAGGCAATGTGCCATGGCCAGTTCAGGTGGGGGGACCTGCTGCTTCCCTCCCTGCCTGGGCTGGAAAGGAAAGGGAATTTGGGCCCCCATGATTTGGGACACGGCCAGGCTGTGGGTCACTCCCATCTGCCAGGACCTTCCAGGACCTTCCAGTCAGTTCAGACTCAGCTCCGTGTGCTCCAGCTTGTGTGCAGTGAACCAAGAAGTGAGATATTTTTGGAGTTGCCTCTCCCTAGGTGCAATACCCCTGCCAGTGGTGTTAACACTGTGTGCCTGGGTGCTCCCTGTTATCTCCCAGCTTGGTGAACCCCCAACAGAGGCCTTGAGGGGCTGCTGGTGACTGGTGGGGCACAGGCACCTCTCAGAGCCCCACACTGGCAGGGAGAAGGAAGCAAAGCAAGCCAAGCCGGCTTTTCATTTAGGATAATGATTTCAATGCAGGATCCCTTCAGGACCATGTTTTGAGGGGCTTCCCCAAGCTGCAAACCTTAAAACATCCTGCCCTCCCCACCTGCTCTTGCTGTGGAGCCACCTCTTCCATGTCTTTAATCCCCTTTTTTCTGCCTGCCTCGCCAGTGCAAAGCGTGCTCGCGATGTTAAACTTCCCTCATTAGGCTGAACATTCCTCTTTTTAACCTCTTTAACCTGCAGCATTCCCATTGGGAGGACCCTGTCTCCATACTTCTCAACTGCTCTTAATTAGATTGGGCATTTCTTGCCTCCACTGTATATTTACAATTTAGGAACAGGAAAAAATACAGCCTGCACTTAAGGGCTTTCTTCCCTTCGTTCGCTTCCCGTGCTTGATATGTTGGACAGCAGGAGGTGGAAATTTTAAAGCCCAGAGGAGCAGAACTTGTCTGGGAGGACAATCCAAGGCTGTTTAGGTCATTCTTTAGGCAGGGCTGGTTTCATATCGTGATGGATTTTTACAACAGCTCTCACTTTTTTTTTATTCCCATGGCCCTGTGTGCGCATGTCCCTGTGCACACACACACACACACACACACACCGCTATTGTCTGTCGTCTGCTCTTCTCCTGCCATCAGCCTTTTATTATTGTTGATGTCTTTTCATTCCCGATGCCAAACTTGATTTGGAGATCGCAGTACTGAGGGTTTCATTTGGAGCACTGTAGATGGAAAACTGAAGTCCTAAGTGACTGGAGCCCTCGGCCAATCTAATTGTTATTGACATTTGTGTCTGATTGTTCATCAAGGGGGATTTGACTTGCAGGCCAAATCATTCTATAACCAGGGTTCCTTTCAACCTTTTCTCCAACATAAAAAAACACCCCCCACCCCAGTCAGCAGCAGCAGAATCAATGGCAATATCTGGAGATGTGAGAGGGGGGAGCGAAGCTGGAGGAGATCATGTACGTCCCGTTTGAAATGTGCGAGCAAAAGATCCAAGAGCCAGTGGTGTTGCCTTACAGGGGGAAAAAGGATCTCATTAACAGACTACCGTTTTCATGGCAAGGTGAAGGAGGCAGAGGAAGGAGGGGCTGGCAGGGCTAATTATATTAAGGTCATTTCACCTGTCAAAACTTTCCCTTTAGTGGTGTCCCCAGTGCCCTGGGATAACATCCAGATTTGTCCTGAATGGTGTCTCTGTTCCTGCTTAGGAGCCTTGACTGGTGGGTCGTGAAGCGAGCTGCATGAAAGGAGCCCTGAAGGCACCCTTTTGCCTTCTTTTCACCTCCTGCTCTCCTTTGATTTTGCTTTTTCCCCCCTCTTGAGTTTCAGGGTGGGTAATGACGAAGCCCTGCTGTGCCGCTTGCCCGGAGTCACGCTTTCCCTGGGAAGCACCGAGGCAGCTGGCACAGCAAACGCCCCGTGTGCAGCCAGGTTCCTGTCTCCCTGCATTTCCAACCCACTTACACCCTGCTGCAGTGCCAATTTATCCCCCTTGAAAGCTCTCCTCTGGAGCAGAGAGGGATGGAGTGAGGCTGATTTTGCTCATTAGACTAATGGTGGAAACCGGAACGATGCAGACGCAGGGATCAAAACAGAACCAAGGGAAGCATTCTGTTTATTCATTTAAAAGAGGCAGGGGTGAGGGGGTGGCTGGTAAACCAGAGCATCCTCATTCTGGTGATGAAGCCTAGAATTACCTACCCTCCTTCAGGGGATTGTTCCAAGCCATTAAGTTATTTCATTTTCCAGGAGTTTGGGGGGTGGATAACTTCTGCAGTTAATCTTTCTCTCAGGGTAGGTGGAAGCCATGCAGATGGCCTTGCTTTGCTCACATTAGCAGGTAGAAGTAATTTAGGGAAGGAGGCAATAGGAGGAACACAGTAGGGTTCATTCAGGATCACACAGGTTTTACGTGTCACCACGGAAATGGCAGAAATTTCAGAGATCAAAGAGTTCTCCACCAAAAGTTGCTACCTCAATGTGTTGGGTAGCTTGAGAGAGAACTGAGGACAAGGAGGAAGTGAACCTAATTCCCCTGGCCTTTGGCAAACAGCTCAGTGAGTCACATTTATCCTGCTGAAGTTGCATTGTTGGGGTTTGAGAGATGGATTTGGCTTAACATGCCCTGCCTTTGGGAGATGATCAGGAGCAGCGGTGAGTCATGAACAGTTGTGACGTGCGGTAGGATTTGATGAGTTTCCCTAAATCGGGACATGTTTGGATCCTGGGACTGGCTTTCGAGTAGCAAAATAAGCAGAACAACATAGTTGCTAATAGTACGTAGTTACTACTACTTTTTAATTAATTATTTCCTTTGAGAGATGAACCAGAGGTGTTGAGCTGTGGGTGCGGAGTGGAAGTGCCTGGTGAGTGGTGCCATTAATACTGAACTGTGGGACATCTGCATTTTGCTCCACTGAAAGAGTTAAATGGCCCCTGGTGTTAAAAAGGATTCTTGGGGGCAAAAGCCTGCAGTTTGCAGTTCTGAGAGTGCCAGGGGAATTGTTCAAACTGAGATGTGTGTAACTGTGTGTAACTATCTGTCACACCAACTTCTGCCACTGCAGGCTCTTTGCATCATTTCTAACATATGAACAACCAGGATAGCAGCCCATCCTCTGTTTCTGTCTGACTGTCCGGCCCAGTGCTGCTCTTCTACCCTCCTGTCTCCCAAGACAGCTTAATTCAGCAGCAACATAACTGGCCAGACTCATCTTAGACTCTCTAATTACTTTATTTGTTTTTGGTGAAGCCTTTTGATAGGTAGTTCTCAATAAATGCCACTTTCTCCTTTCCGGAGGTAGGCAGGGGTGTAAAGGTGCCATATGATGCTTTGGCCCTAAATAAGGAGGAAAAATACCCAAATGAGGAGAGCGCTGTGCATCCTCACTCCCTGAGGATGTGAATCTCCCCTCGGGGCCAGACCAAGTTGCTATTTCAAAAGTCTTCCAGACCTATAAAAAACTGGTTTAATCGTAGCGCAGTTTGTAACTTGGGCCATGAGTAGAATGAATGAACCAGAGTAAATGCTATTGCTCTCGCAGGAAAGGACAAGCCAGAGTTTTGATCATATCAAGGGCGATGGGAAGCGAAAATATGTGCTGGGGCTGGCACTTGAGTATCCACCCTGAGTCTCAGTCCTGCCAGGTGTTCCTGCCGTGGCTCCCAAGGCAGCGACGCTTCCAGTGCAGTAACCTGAATCATTTTAAAGAGCAAAAGCAGAGACAAAGCACGGCATTGTCAGCAGCAGGGGTTGAATAAGAAGACCTTTGGGAGCCCCGCCACTTCTCCCTTTAATCTGATCAGCAAGCAGCATTCTTGTAATTCCCTCCAGGTCACTCTGAATTCCTGCAGTTTCTCAGCCAGGTTGAAGCCTTCCCCTCTGATATTAAATAATCTGCAGGCTTAGAGAAAACAACAAAGCAGGAGCGAGGCAAGGCTGTGTTCATATCAGAAACCAACAGGAAGCTGCTGCCACCTTCTCCCAGCATCTGTGAGACTCAGGAATTTAAGCCTTACCTTGCACTGTGCACTCTGCTTTTAAAACACTTTGCAAGGTCATTCTGAGAGGATGTGTTGTGTTTTTATCATAAAAGAATGCCCTTATGGTGTGTCTGTAACCTTCAGTTGTTCCTGGCTTAATTCAAGTGAAGTAGCAGCTTCAGTGGTAACCCAGAGACATGGGACAGCTCCTAAAGCTCATGAAAACAAGGTTGGCTTGGTTCAAATCTCACCTCTCTTGCATTTTGGCAGCACAGTGGAGCCCACAGACACAGAATGAGGCAGGAGGATGAACCAAAAGAATTAAAACTACTTTTGTCCCTTGGTGGGAAATAGTGATGTTGCCAGAATTCTTAATTCCATCTGTCCTAGGAAAGCACTTCATTCACTTCAGTGACTGCTAACTCCAGCTTAATGTTGAACTCCAAAGATTTTAAGTGATGCTGGAGATATGAGACTATTTTGAGAAGTGTTACTGTTTTTCTGAGGACTTGATGTAGAAAAGGAACAAATTTTTCTTCCAAAACATACAAAAGAAATATTCCTACCATGGAAATTAATAGCCTGAAGACTCAAATGACATTAGGTCACCGCTTTCTTTTATCAATAACTTTGAAGTCTTGTCCCAGTTTTCTAATTTAGATTCTTGTGATAAGAGGTTCTCAGTGAGCCTGGGCAAAAGCCAAGGCCCTCTCCTGCTAATAATGTGTTGGGAACACAAGTACCAGTAGCAGTTCAGTTCTGAGGATGGGCCAGGTCTTAAAAGTGGCTGTGGGGACTCTGTAGAGACAATCTCTGAGACTTAGAACTATTTTGCATTTCAGCCAGCTCTTGGATCCAAAGGCATGATCCATGTGCTGGGTCTGATCTTTAAAAGCATCATGCTGGTGCTCCATTCCTGGGCTCTGCTGTGCTGGACTGATGCACGAGGTGAATTTCACTGATTTTCTTTTTGAACTCCCTCCTGGTCTCATCTGTTCACAAAAACTTGTGAAAGTTTCATATAATAAGGTGGAGAATTGAATGAGCAGCTTGTAGCTAAGCTTATTTTTGAGCAGGTGCTCTTGAGGATGAGCCAGCCCTGGGCAGAGCCCATCCTAGTCTGAATGACATGGAGATGGGTGGAAGGAATGGGGAATGGTACATTTCTTGAGTGGACAGTGACTGAGTCCAATTATCCCTACCACCTGAGAGTAGGCAGTCCTGGAGAAGGTGGGAAGGTACAAAGGCTGCCTGCTCCTACGAATTACCTCCTCCTCTGTGTAGTGTTGGGGGATGCTCATGGACACTAAAGAAGAGCTTGAAAAAGAGCTTTCCTTGCTCCAAGACCTAAGGCAGCTGCCAGCTGAGCACAGCACATCCACAGTTTGCTGGACGTTTCAACAAGAAGGAAAAACGGGATCCTTGTGTCCAGGGGAGCACCCTGGCTGTCTCAGCCAGCCCAGCTCCAGGACTGGTCACTGCAGGTGCACTGGGCACTCGGGCCTGCCCTGTGGAATGGCAGTGCTGGGACACTTGTGCTGGAGCCGTGGCTCTGGGAGCAGGGGGATCATCGGATCCCTGCTGGCTGGGCACTGCTCTGTGCCTGCGCAAGCTGTGTGTGCAGGACCTGAGCCTTGAGAGCTACAGCTCATTCTGTAATTAATTAGTGATTCCTGACCCCAGGCAGCTCCAGCCCGCGGACAATAACAAGATTGCAGGAGCTGCCTCGGCGCCCTCGCCACTCTCATTACATTAACTGAAAGCCGCTGCAACAGAGACAAGGGCTGCTGGCAGGGCAGGGATAAACCTCCAGCTCTCCTTGGTTCGGGCCTGTTCCCCGTGGAATTAGCCCTTGGGTGCTCCTCCCACCCTCAGTGGCTCCTTGCCCCAGGACATTGCCCCAAAGGCCAGGCAGTGCCAACAGCACAGCTCGCCCCCATTGCCCATCCAACCCACTCACCAGCTGGAATTCTTTGGGAATTCTCCACAATGCCCTCTGTAGGCTCCAGACGAACAGAGCACACACTTTCCAGTGCCGGGGTGGGGGGGTGGGATTGGGCTGGGGCTGCGGCAGGACACGGCTGCCTGGGAGCTGGAGAAGCCCTGGGGAGGAGCTGGCTGCGGCTCCCTGGGTGTATCCCGGTGTATCCCGGCAGCGCTCCCAGCTGTGCCAGCTGTCCGGGAGAGCTCTGCAGCGAGGAGGTACGCTGGGAGCTGTGCTAGCGTGTTTGCTGCCTCACACGGGGGTGCTTTCACACTCAGAATGGTTCTAATTATTTGCTGGAAGATTTTGAGAGCTCCCAGGGTAATGGAGAGACCTCAGTCAGTGTTTCCTAGCTGAAGGCATCCATGGATGTGCGTTCCTCGCCTCACTCACAGCCCAACCTTGCATCAAGAGTGGAGCCTGTGCCAAGTGCCTGGGTGGTTCCTTGGTGGCTCTGGTCGTGGGTCTCAATGGTTGGCAGCTCCAGACGTGTTGGAGTTTGCACCAGGCTCCATGGAATTTGTAGAGAAGTGTCTGTTTCTCCTAAATTATCACTTATTATTTTGCCTTGCAACAGTGCAGTGCACATAACCATGCAGGGATAAAACCTCATTTGTGGGAATAGCAAAGTGACTCAGAAAAAAGGGGCTTCAGCTGCAGAGGTGAGTTGTGGCTGTAGCTTCAACCCTGTACTTCTGTCCTTTATTACACTGTGCAATTCCTAATATTCAGGAGTCCCTTTAGCGTTGATACTTGAGCAAGAAAAGACTCTCCCCTGTTTTTATCCTGGAAGAAAGTATCAACAGATGCTGCTGACTACATGAACTCACACTTCCAAGCAGGAAAAATCAAAGGAACGGGTTCCCTTCCCTGCTTGGCCTCAGATTTAATCTCGTCTGGGTGAACTGTGTAAGGAACTAGTCCAGATTTTTTTATATAGATTTTGTAAAGTCATGTTTATGGTGGAGGTGGGAGGATCCCAAATGAATGACCTGGGGGGTGATATCTCCTGCCGAGGGCATCTCCATGATCCATGTATTCCCACGGCGCTGACTTGCCCAGCATCACTGCTCATCACCCAGGTATCTCCCTGCAAGGCCTTGGAGCCCGGCTCCGACCTTCAGCTGTGTCCCTGTGACCCACAGCACGTTGCTGGAGACCCCACACACCTTCCCCTCCAGGCTGGGATGCCGCAGGCTGGGCGGGCACGGAGGACTGAGCGTTGCGCAGGCGAGTACAGCACGAAGGGAGAGCACGATAGAGCAGGGCCAGATGTTCCCACATCAGTGGAGGAGCAGAGTGGCCAAGAGCTGTCACCAGGACAACCAGAACACTGATGGATTGGTCCAGCCCTGTCCCCTGCTCTCTGCAGCTGCCTTGCCACCCTCAAACCATGCCTCCCATGGGCTCTTCCACCCATCCCTTACATCTTCTGCAGGGCACTGGCAGAGTTGTAACAGGGCTAACATTTCTCCAGACACTGCTGATCACTGCAGGGGGCTGTTTCTGTTTCTCTCCAGTACCTGAGGATATTTTGTGGGGAAGAGGTGAAGAGGCTTATGATGTTGGGTGGCTTGGAGTGCACATGGGCAGAGCGGATGGGCTCCACTTCTCTTTCCTCACACCCACCCCACAAATCCCATCCCAGTGTGGTTCTTCATCAAAGCTCACATGATGTGATCCGATACTTGCCTGTCCTTGGGGAAAGAAAGAGCACTGAGTGATTCCTTTTGTTTTAAGCAGTGTAATTGGTAAGGAAAACATATCCTCTTCTAGTGGCTTTTCTTTTATTGTCATGTTTAGGAAGTTTTCTCGCATGTCATAACATTTTGTCTGTTTTTACTGAAATCCTTCCATGAAGGAATGATTGTTTGCACAAACAGACTGACATGTTGATACAGGCTGACAACTGCATGGCTAAGACCAAAATAAAATGTAAAGTAAACACATTTGCATAAGTTTATAATATGACCCCGTTCTTACGAAGCGGAGGAAATGGGGAGATGTGAATCTAAGCAGCTTATCTTGCATCTCCCCTTTCTGCTGTGCCCCTCATTCTTAACCTCTGCTCCTTGAGTGCCATGGGAGAGTTGTCTGATTTTTCCATTCAGATTTGAAACAACAGGTCCCTCTTGTAGTTCACTTGTGGTTTTGTTTTGCTTAGAAGGGAGGGCACGGAGGAGGGAGCATTCTTGGTTTTCCCCTCATGTGAAACTGGTTGGTCTTTTCATCCTTTTTCTTCTCGGTTACACTTTAAAAGGCCTCTGTCAGTGTATTTTCCATCACTTTGAAATTGCATTGACATGCTGCTGTTTTGTCATAACTGTAGCATCACAAAATGCTGATTTGGTACTATCTATTTTTGATCTGCTTGTGGCATGATTTCCTTAAGGATTGTGAGATCAGTGCCTCTTTTTCCAGATGAGAAAACTAGAGCGTGGAGTAGTGATTTCCTTTTGGACTCAGATCACTGCTGTCCTGGCTGAGTGAAGTGAGATTTGTTCGTTCTCAGCTGCCTGGAAATGATACAGCTCCCTTGCTGATGTGTGTGACTGGAAACAAGCCCTTGCCCAGACGCCCAGGAGTTCATCCAGCAGTTTGTGGCATCAGTCCGGTCTAAGTTGTTGGTTGGCTTTCACAAAACAAGTCCCAAAAACTATGAATCCTAAAAATACCTTTTGAAGGGCCTCCTCTGAATCTGACAGTCCCAGAGGGAGAAAGGGCCCTTATTCCTAAAACTGCAGTTCATCCACGCTGCACAGTTGGAGAGAAGGAATGAGGGTGGTCTTGGAAAAATAATGTTAAGTCCTTGGAGCAGAAAGATGCTTAAACCCGACCACCACAAGGGTAAAGACGGACTCCAGCTCCATCAAAGGATATTTCTTTGACTTGCACAATTTCTGCCTGCAATTAAACATTTTTGTTGGGTTTCCCACAGTAACTGAAGGCAGAGGAACTTCTAAATTCAACTCTCAGTCTCGGAACCTTAGAGGTCCCTCAGCCCCCTGCAAGCCTCTCCCATCTGATGTCCACAGCCCCACTCACTGTTGTTGGTAGTAGAGGGGCAGAGTTAACTTTTCTATCAGCTTTGAACAGAGCCATTTTGGTTTTGATTAGGAGCCCACTGGTGCCAAACGATCTGACTAACAGAGCCCTGCATGAGCAATCCTTGCTGTGGACAGAACACAATAAGAGTTTCCAAAATTCTTGAAGGGAGCTCAGAGCCCTGGTCTCCTAAGGCATGAGCAATTCAGATGCACCGTCATTCCATGTGGGAATTTCTGTGAGAGAGTGGGATTTAGGGGAATATTTATTTCTGGGTTTCCTGTTGCCTATTTTGGGCAGTTTCTAGATTGCTGAGTTGTTGTCCATGCCTCACTTGGATGGTCATTATTTTAGGCACTGACATTCAGCCCTCGGAGCTGTGAGGTCTCACAGTGACCTCGTGTCACCATCCTTGAGGGGTCCCAGCTCTCCATCCCCATGGAGCTCCAGAGCTGATAGGGAATGCAGCTGTTTTCCTGCTGGCCCCTCTGGCTCTGAGTTCCTAAGGGAACTGGAGGGTCAGAGCTCCGCTCGTCACCATCTGACCCCGCTGTCATCTGGGGAGACTTTGCCAATGACATTGCAAATGAGGAGAGTGGCACAAGGGTGCTTTGTCATGGCAACATCACCCTGGAATAACAGTGGGGAACGTTATTTAGGGGTTTTTTTCTACGCTGTTGCACATGCTAGTAAGAGTCTAACGAGAAAAATATGTGTTTATGAAAATCCTAGACATGGTGTCCCCACAGCCAGACCCTTCACGTCTTCATTTTGTTGGATCTTGGATGTGCCTCTCTCTTGACGGGAATTGCGTGCCCGACCTCAAAAATGTCAAGATATTGAAGATTTATAAGCCATAATTTTGATTTCCAAGACACATCAATGGGGTTGTGATATCCAAATTATCCATGAGATATGCTGGTGCCATGGCTAGTGCTGGATCCTTTAAAGGATGGTGTTTGGGTAAATATCCTAGAAGAGTTAGAGCAAAAATACTGTTTGCAGGAGAAAGAAGACCTGGGAAGGGGTTGATTGATACTTGGATTTTGTCACTGTGGGTATTTTTCTGTGACACACATCTACTTTAGGACACTGGTATTAAGTTCTGATGTCATATGTTGCAGGTTCTGTGGCTTTTACAGTTTTCTTAGAAGAGCTGGGAAGAGTTTTGGTGTATGTGGGAAAAATGTGGCAGGGATTACTGGAACTGAGTCTGTGAACACACAAGTCCCAGCAGATGTTCCTATGGCCAGGTTACCCCAGGAGAGGCAGAGCTGAATGTGGCTCATGGGATTTTTAGCTGCGCTCTCCCAGACTGACAGTGAAGCTTCATCCTAACTGAGGGAACTGGGCTGAGAGCTGTGGGTGCTCACCTGGAGAAGAGAAGGCTGCAGGGAGACCTTAGAGCCTCTTCCAGGGCGTAAAATGGCTCCAGGAGAGCTGCAGAGGGACTGGGGACAAGGGACAGGACACAGGGAATGGCTTCTCACTGTCAGAGGCAGGGTTAGATGGGGTATTGGGAAGGAATTATTCCCTGGGAGGGTGGCCAGGCCCTGGCACGGAATTCCCAGAGAAGCTGCGGCTGCCCCTGGATCCCTGGCAGTGTCCAAGGCCAGGTTGGACAGGGCTTGGAGCACCCTGGGACAGTGGAAGGTGTCCCTGCCCATGGCAGGGGTGGCACTGGATGGCCTCTAAGGTCCTTCCCAACCCAAACCATTCCATGATTCTCAGAAATTGGGAGGCCTGAGTCTGTATTTGTGGCTTTTGAAGGTGATCTGGAGTGAAAGGGGAAAATGTCATGGTCGGAGCTGAACCATTTATGCAACCACCGTATTCTCTTCCTGGCCTTGCTACAAGCTTTCTGGGAAACTACAGACCAATCGCTTATTTTCCTCCTCTGCCCTGGTATTATTATTTGAGACTTAGAAATAATTAGCTGTTTTTTGCCTGTTGCATCTGTTCAGACCACAACTAACTGGAGCCTGACTTTCCACTCTGTGGCCAGACACAAGAGCGAGATGTTAGTCTGAACGTTTGGCTTGTCTGATCATTTTCATAGCTAATGTATCAGATAAAACCGAGCACAGCAAGAACATGTCTCGTTCCTGACTCCGCTCTAAAGCTTGGCTTGACAGTCATGTATTTCTGCACCAGTGGATCTTTTTAAGCCAATGTAATTGTGCTGCTGCATACGTGGGTGGGACCGATTTTGGACTGGAGATGTTAATGGCTCGAGCATGGTGTAGGACTCCAAGAACAAAGGACGTGGAAGTTTGACTCCCAGATCACAACTGGAAGATGATAAGGGCATTATTTGAGTCTTCTGGATATCATCTGATACATATCAGATAATCTGAGTTCCCTGATGAAGGAGGTGGCTAATAAACCCAGCCTTGTGGCAATTCTACCACCCCAGCTTTCAGAGTTCACTGGTTCATGCTGGCAGATAAAAAGGTATTAAAGAGATGTGTACCTCTTATTCCTTAAAAGTTCTTTTTTTACTACCCTGTGTCTCCCAGGTCATCTGCACTGGTTTTTCATGTCAGTCTGGGAAGCTTTGCCCTGATCGTGCTCACGCTCCAGATCGTTTACACAAGCTTTGCAAATCCAGTGCTTTGGGAATATGGCTGGGATATGCTAGAATAAACTAAGCATGCTGCTTCCATGAAGTGTGGGAGCAATGAGTCACATAACACAGAGGGACTTACGTAGAAAAACTCCCTGCTAGGTGTCAGAAGAAAATGTGTTTTGTGCCTGCAGCTTCTGCGGTCGGGCAACACATGCTGCAAAAATGTTCTGGATGTGCAGGAAACCAGCTAGAGCTGGGAGCTCTGACCAGATCCCAGGAGCTCACAAATCCTACACAAATGTCCAGAAACTTCTCAGTGGGAAAAGAGAACACGAAATAGACTCCTGACAGTGTTTTACAGGGTTTGCCCCTTTCAAAGGGGATTTGTTGGATACACCCTGATGCAAGTTTGGATGGAGCTGCTGCCGCTCATGGCAGAACATCCAAGATCACAAACTCCCTCCTTCCCTATTCCCAGCACAGAACCCCTTGAGGAAGGGAATAGCCTGTTATTGAAATTGTCTGCAAGCTAGTTAGATCAGCATCCCTAAACTGCTGCAAGGGCTCTTGGATAATATATGTATAATTTTTTTTATGGCTTTTTATGAAAAAGGAAGTCAGGCCCGGGTTGGTGAGACTGGAAGAGCAGGGAGTGGATTGGCTGTCAAGGGTCAGCCTCCCAATAGCCCTGTGATCAAAGGCTGCTCTCAGCAGCATGAGTTTATAGGCAGCCAAGACAAACAATGAGCAACTTTATCTCCTTTCAGAAAAGAAAAGAAAAAAAAAAAAAACCAGCACTTAAGTTCCAGGAAACCATTTCTGGACTAGACAAATTTTGGTTGTTATTCCCTCTCTCCTAGTGCAGCTATTTCTAGATGCTGGATGATAACAGGGAGGCAGCAGAGCAAAGCCCAAACGTGAACCATGTTGTGCCATGTTCTCAGGTGGTGAAAATTGGTGCAGAGCTGGGGAATTCCAAGCAGCAGGACCAGTTTACTCCTGCTGGGAATCTGGCCTTCACCAGCAGCTGTCCCTGGAAAAGCAACAGGAAACTCTGAATTGAACCGTGGCCATTTCCTCTGGTTCGATCCCTTCTCCGAAGGTGTTGCCTCATTTGTTTGCAGTTGGAATATTGCCTGTTTGGTTGTCCCAGCTGGGCCTCCAAAGTCAGCTGGTCAGAGCACAGCTGGCCAGTTTTAAACATGCTGGCTGCAGTCTCAGCTCGCTGGATAAAGTGAGCACAGGGGAAAAAACATTTTGGGCTCCTGTGTACTTGATTATTTGTTTGGGAGGGAAAGAAAGATATGAGAAGAAAGACTCTCATTCCTAAAATGGAAAAAGTTGCAAAACATTTAGTTGGGTTTGGATGTGAGGGAGAGGAATCTTCTCAAACTGCAGAGTGTTCTTGATTTAGGATTTCCTGTTGGAGACGTTTCAGAAAGCTATTCCTGTCATAAGTGGCCAGATCCTCAGCTAGAATACATGTGTAAAGCTCTGCTGATATGAATCCATGTAGCACTTTGACCCCAGCCTAAGATCTTAGGCCGAGGTCTGGTCATGGACTGCCAAGATCTATCTCTGTTTATGGGCTCAGGGCAGGACTAAATCCAAACAGAAGTGGTAGTTCTGAGGTTCAGAGCTGCATGGGGGTGTTTAGTCCCCCTCTAGTGTGACACCCCCAATGATTTGAGGGTTGGACTGTTCTTGGAAAATGTCTTCATTCAGGACTATAAGGTTTGTTTTGGTGTTATGCTAAATGGACCTGGTCACATCAGTCTGGGGAGAGGCAGGAAGCCCCCCAACCTTCCAACCAAACAGCCTTGGGGGTTCTATACCCATTACATGTTTGTGCCCTTCTACACACTGAACATGGAAAATACTGTGAGAAAATCTTTCCGAACCAGGATTTAGTGCAGAGAATAGAGGCAAAAAAGCCCTGGGAGCTCAAGAGAACATATTTCTATAGTCTTTCCAGATGTCCACACAACAAAGTAGTGGAGAGTTGGGAGGGAATTGCTGTTTCCAGTCATGGGTGCACCCGAGACAATAATGGGGATTTGGTGTGTAGGAACAGGACCATGGCAATGGAGCCCAGTGAAGGATGAAGCAGCAGGAGAACTTCACCTTCTCTTCTTTCCATCCACCCTGGTGGACTCAAAGGGATAAATCTAATCTCCTCTTCTGGATTTTGGGATAGAAGGGGGAAGAGAAGGGAAAATTGGGACCAGGCCTGCATAGTGAGGCCAGCTGGCATTTCCCCAATAACAGGACAGGTTGTCTGGTTCTCTGTCCTGGCGTCTTACTATGTGAAGTTGATCAGGTTTTGCCAATGGCTGCAGCCCAGGGTGGAAGGGCTTTTTTTCTCCAGGGGGTTACTGAGCTCCAGGTGGAAGGTCTGAGCTGAAGCAGGAAGAGATTTGTCAGTGTTTGTGGGGTTTTGATTGATTTTTTTTTTTTTTTTTTTTTTGTCCCTTACCCTTCCTCCCATCATGGAAGGAGCAGCTGCTGGAGACCTCTATATGAGGAGAGGATTTCTAGGACTGGGACAGGAGGGCCTTAAATTTTCTTTCTTTGGCTGGCACTGCTGCTCCAGGGTATATTCCCAAATCCCTGAGTTTCTTTCCACACCTGTCAGCAAGGGCTGGGCTGTCCACTGCTGCACTCTCCCCTTGATGTCTCATTCTCTCTGTGCACATACTGCATGTTCCTCTGCCTTTCTCCCACCCTGCAGAGTCAACACTGCAGGAGCCTGTGAGTGACAGCAAAAAATGAGCGACTTTATTTTGTTGAACTTTATTGACTTACAGGCCTTTGTTTTAAGTCTCTAACATTTAGTCTGCTGCCTGCTGCTCCTGCCTCGTGGGAGTTGTTGTACTCCACAGACATCAGAGCTCACAGGTTGGTGCTAACACACCTGGTGCCTTCAGAAGGTCTAAGAAAATCCTCTTGCCCAGGGATTTTAGCAAAGTTCAAATCTCCCAAGTTCTTCACTCTTAGAAGGTGCCTGTGACTCCCCCAGGAAAAATGTGCTGCGTTTCCCCAACGTGGTTCATTATTTATACAGTATTTCTGCATAATTACCTGGCTCGTGTGAAGGTCTCAAGGTGCTCTGCAGGTGCCAAGGTGTGACCTCACCTGCAGTTAATGAACCTCTGGTGACCGATAGACCTGTGACTCGCCCAGGGCACAAAGCACTGGGCAACGTGAGCCGGCTCCCTACCTCCACCCCGATGAGTTACCCCCATTCTGCTGCTCCAGAGAAGCTGGAAATCCAGTTTAACCATCTGCTTGGGAATTCCCCTGTAGCTGGAGGGGATGGAGCATTCTCACACCCCAGCATGGAGGGTGGGGTTGAGGGGAAGGACGCATGCGTGTGGTTGGTGCGTGCTGCCTGAGCCGGGCTGACCCCCAGACTGCCCCTTGGGAACTGGGACACTTGGTCAGGACTCAGCGTGGCACTTTGGACTGCCAGCAGTTTCCCAAGGTTGGGCAGCGCGTCCTGAGCATCCTGGTGACTGCGTTAGTGCTGGGATGTGGCTGGAAACAGAGTGTCTGATGTGCAGGTGTTGGGAGTCTTCCCCACCTCGCTGGTTGGAGGGCCTGTGGAAACCTGGGCTTTAGCTGCTTTGGAAGGAGAGGACAGAGCTGCATTGCTCTTGAGCAGAACAGACTTTATGAGGGGGGAATACTCTCAAAACCAGCAAAATCTCCCTCTGCAATTAAGGGCGTTTCTAAAATAAATGCTGTAAGCACCCTCAAACATTCTGAAAGTGGTTTGCAGCATAGCATTGTTAGGACCTGGTTCTCCAGAACTTGTGCTATCTTCCACTGTCAGACAACAATTTGGAAAGCCCCAGCTGTTGAACAACATGTGGCAGCAGCATGTGCTCCAAAACTGGCGAGAAACCCATAAAGCAGTGACAGCCAAGCCATAATTTGGACCACCAGTGGTCTGCAGGATTGGGGGTTTTTTTAGCAGCTCTGATTGGTTTTTGAGTTCATCCTGATTTCTTCACAGAAATAATTGAATGGTCTGATGGAGGAGCCTGTGGCTCCCTGTTGACTGGAGAGGCCCTGCTGCTGTGGCAGGACAGGGGAGCCGGTGCTGCTCTGTGGTCACTGGTGGTACAGAAGGAGCTGAGAACGTCACCTGGACAGACGTGATGTATTCAGTAGTGTGGGAATCTATTGCCAAATCCCATAGATTATTGCATAAGAACACTTTGGGAGGCCAACATTAAGGTTATTTATTGCAATAAGGAGTTTTTTAATTTATTTTTCTGATAAAGCTCCCAATGAGAGCAGCTCAACAGAGCTGACTGGATCTCAGTAGGACATCCCCATATGGAGAGGGCAGCACTTGGAAACTTGCTCTGTGCTGGGTGTAAAGGGCCATTCTTATGACCCAATAGTCAATATATTGGATAAATCTGTATCCAGCAATGAAGTCTGGATTGAATTAGAATTGCCCAATGACCTATTAGTGCAATGTACTTGTTATTTTTCCTGGCATGCTCCAGTTCTTCACTACTCCTCATTTTTTTTTTTCTGCAGATAGTTGGGAAAATGTACTGCCTTTATTTTCTGCATGGCAGAAAACATCTTCATCTTCTGCTTTTCTTTTTTTTTTTTATTTTAAGCATAATTAACAGAGCAAAATTGCTTGCAGATTCTGCTTTTCAACGGTCAAAACACAAACTGTCGGTTTTGCTTTGGGGTTTTTTTTATGGCTGAATTTTGGGAAAGAGGGGATAGAAGAATTAAAATTACCTGCTTTTCTGTAATGGGTAAAAACAGGAATCTTTTCATGAAAATTGACTGACAGTAGTTTTTTCATGGGGAGGAGGGAGGATTAGGGTAAAGAGCAGAAAGAACAGCTCGAGTTAAAACTCCTTTTGGCAAGTGAGTGCACATCAGCACACTCAACAAAATTCCACCCTGCCTCTGCTCTTGCTAGATTGAGTTGGGCGCCGTTAACCTCCCAACTGCAGTTTCTTTTGCAAATATGGTTTTCATTTTTCCTGTTTTGCTGCTGTTCAGGCTCTTATCAGTTCCCTGCTTGACAAGAGATGCTTCTGCTTTTTCTTCTTGTTCGTCCTCGCCTTCCACGCTCAAACTTGAGCATTTCTCATCACTGCTGGGTATTTTCATCGCAGACCAAACCATTCCCTTGCCTGTCCCCCCTCCCCTGCTGTTGAGCTTCATGATGAGGAGTGTGGAGGAAGGAAAATATAGAGCTCATTTATTTTTAAGTAACTGTAACTAATGGCTTGATCAGCTAACGTAGTGGAAAATATGCAAACTGCTTGGAGGAAAGTGGATGTTAAAAACGTAACTACAACATTATTGAGACATCTTTCAGCTCTAATGACAGACTGGATAACAAACATGTCAGAAACTTTGTTGCTTCTCTAAGCAAAACCAAATAATTGAATTTATTTTCAGTGATGGTTTTTCCTTTTACACATTCAGCGCCTCATCCATTTTGCTGTAGACCTTGTCAGATCTCTTTGAATAAACAGATTTTTTTTTTCTTAAATGGTAGAGTGAGCAGGGGGACAGGACTTTTTCATACCTCACTTTCTTCTCTGCCATGCAGGTTTTTTTGGTTTATCACATAAGACCAATTCTCAAATGTTTCTGCTGTGGCTCCATCACATGCATGCATTGGTTGTAGCTCTACTCCTTGAGCACATCTATGAGTGATGTGGACTGGAGCCAATTTATTTATTTCTCAATAATTATGTTACCTTATATCAGATGATGATCTGGTTCCCATAGTCTGGAGCTGTGAAAGTTCTCATGAAAGCCTTTGGGTGAATTCGGGACTGTTCGTTCTGCTGTGGCCAGTGGGCTCCTCTCTGCAAGACTCCCATGATGGTGTAGGCTGTGAACAGCACAGCAGAGTCTACGATGGGATCTTTTTCCCCAGTTCTCACGGGAAATAGAGGAATCAAATCCATTTGTCTGATGGGACAACCCTTGAGAAAGCATGTTTTCTCTTTTAAGGTATCCTCCCAAAGAGAAGGGTTGGTTGGATTTCCATCCTTCCCCGATGGAGGGGCTGGGGAGGCCCTCTTGGCACCGTGCCGCGCCGCACCTGCCAGCCCCTGCAGCTCTCTGCTCCAAATTGCTCCCTGCCCTTCTTGGCACCAGGAGCTAAACCTGCAGCTCTCCGTCTCTGAAAGGGAACCCTGGAGCTGCCCCACAGCCCTGCACAGCAGTGGGGACACAGCAGCTCAGACACATGGCTCTTGCACGTGTGCTCCTTTTTAATTTAACACAGAGCTGCAGCAGACCATTACACCCACAGGTGAGATCCTTGGAAAACTGACTGCCCAGAGCTCTGAAGCTTTCAGCCTTCACGCTAACGCACGGGCCCAGCTGGCTGGAGATTAAAGAGCGCAGTTGAAAACCAAAAAGTATTTGAAATTGCACCACTGAGCTGGCAGGAAATTCCAGCTTTTTGTAGATGTCGGAGGCGTTGGAACGGTGAGGAATCAGAATGTAAAATTCCGGGGTGAATCGCATCATCAGCGTTTCAGCAAAGCCTCGGACATGGGTTGTGCATGGGGGGAACAGTCTCCCCACCCCTCCCAATCTTGGGGAGGGGGGAAGAGCATCCTGGCTTGCAGCCTGGCTCATGCCTCAGCCATCTCTGAGCACAAGAGGCCTCTCAGCTCAGTGTGAATCCCAGAGCGGTGCTCAGCACTTGCTCTGGGGATGGAGCTTCCAGCCCTGTCAGCCTCAGCCAGCCCCAGGCATGCCAGAGATCTCCAGGGCAGATTGGAGGCTTTTGTTGTGCCCAAGATAAACGTTCCCTTTTGCTTCTTGGACTGACTTGCTCATACTCTTGGAAGATAACTAACAGTTTAGCGGGGTTTTAACTGCTCTGAAAGGAGTCAGTGTTGTGTGCGGTTTGATCAGAGAGGACATCTGCCTGCAAGGAACAAGGCTAGGAGACCAAGAGGGCTAAATGGTTTTTTGGGCCTTTATCCTTTATTAGTGCAGGCATGTGTGGGCCTGAAATGAGACTGTTGGTGAACACTGATTCCGAAATCCTCCTGAAAATCAGTGCGACTGCTCATTCCCTTCCCCTCCTAAATGGGCTGCCAAAGATTATCACTCCAGCAACAATGCTTACAGGCAGCTGAAGAACTCAAGGCCTCCTGTGAAGCCATTGGCACCAATGGGAGACTTCAGCTTCCTCTTCTCTCATCCCCTTTCCTCCCCCACTCACCAAGAGCAGATCAGGCCCTGCCAGCAGGAGCGGTGGAGAACAGAATCTGCATTGACGACAGATGGAACGAATGTTATGGATGCATCCCAGGCCCTGAGCTGTTGTGCCACATAAATCAGTAGTAAAACTTTGCCAACTCTGAATGCTTCACAGGACTAGACTATCAGCCAGCTTAATGTCTGGCTCTGCAACCCCAAAACTGCATGGTCCAAATAAAAAAAAAAAAAAAGTAAAATAGTGAATGCATGTGCCCTCAGCTGAACTTCCAGCCAGCAGGGCTGGGTTGGGTCCAGCTCCTGGAGATGAATGTGTCTCTGTGATAAGTGACTTGTGAAAGATAATTCATGGTTTGGAAGCTTCCCACTGCACCAATGGGCCGTGGATGCTGCAGATGACGTGTGAGGTCCCAGGCTGCAGATGCTATCGGAGCTGTGCGGGTGGCTGGACGTGTGCGATGGCCAACCCCAGCCATCAACCCTCATTAAATACCAAACAGTCAGGGCACCCAAAAATACTTCATCTTGCTCTCCTTGCTTGTGTGCCAGTGCCTGGGCCACTCCTTTGCAGAGAAAAGCTGGACCCACACGCAACCACCGTGTGTGAACACTCGCTCCTGTCAGGAAAGCTGCTTCCCATGCATGGCATAAATCCCAAGTGCTTGGGATTTAAGACAAAAAAAAGAGGCAAATAAAAAGATCTGCTGTTAAAATTATGACTTGGCAACCCCATAGATGTGTGGGGGAGAAGTGCCTGCAACCTTTTTAGAGGCATACTTGCCCTTTGGAAAATGAACTTCCATTAAAGTAACAAGGCTTCACCCTTCTCGGTGGGATTTTGGCAGCACGAGGGGGAGAGGGAAGGCTGAAATGATCCCTTCAGCTTTCTCACTCTGTCTCAGCAATGATAAAATGAAATATTTTAATGCAGCACTTCAGATCTCTGACAGCTGTGGTAGCCTGGTGTTTACAGAAGACATCCTGTTGTTCAAGGGAGACACTTCTGCCTCTCTGAAATGAAGGGGTTTTAATTTTTTCCCCCTCCTCGCTGCTCTTTTATGCAATATCCACTCCAAGAGGCCGTTAGAAGGGTGACTCTGCTCATTCTGAGGGTTGTAACAGCAAGTTCTCCATCAAAAGGCAGATCCAGCTTGTGGGAAAACTGCCCTGGCACCCACACAGGGCTGTGCAACACTTGGAAGGGGAAGAAGAAGCCTTGATGGTCATGGAAACTCTCGCTGCAGCGCTGGGTCCAGCACGTGAGTGTATCCTCCTGGGGTTGCATCCCAGCTTGCAGCACGGTGGGATGAATCATAAGGAAATGCCACCCCAGGGAAGGAGTTGGTCATTGTTTGAAGGAGCTGATGGCTCTTGGACAAACACTGGGGTAGTGATGGAAGCAGGGAGGGAGGCTGCATCCAGCTTGCTGCATTCGCCGCAGCGCTGCAGGAACACGCCGGCGAGGCTGGGCATGCTTTGCTGCCCTCCCAGCAGAAAAACCATTTCCCTGTGTTTTTGGTTCCTTGATCTTTCTAAATAAACAGTTTCTTTGTACTGAGAAAGAAAGGGGGGAAAAAAAGCTCAGCCGCTGGTGCGCTGCAAAGATTTTTTTGGGAAGTAGGGAATGTGGGGGCTCTCACCTGCTGGCAGCCCCTTTGGTGCTCCACGGGGGGTTTTGGAGTCTTCCTCCTCTGAGCAGGGTGGTGGGAATGATAGCTCTGAGCCTTGAACATCTTCTTCAGCTTTGGATCTCCAACCCTGCTGCGCTCTCAGATTTTCCCCAGCCTCGTGGGCGTTCATGGCTTTGTTCAGCTGTTGCTTTGCCTCTGGATCGGGAGAGCTCACAGGGCTCGGTCAGAAGCTCAGGGTCACTGGCAGGATTAGCAGCAGAGCCAGAATCAGGGTTTACAGCCTGCTGACCATGTGCTGTGGGGTAGCTGGAGAAGGGGGAGTTTTGGTGTTTTGGTGCTGCTTTGCCTGGCAAAGGCTGTAAGAGCCAAGGAAAAAGCCTGCTTTCCCTCTGTGGGATCTTCACTGGAAACCAGGTGAAGATCTCAGGTCTTTCTGTGATGAGACACCAAAGGGAAGCCCTGTGAACAGCACCCTGGCACCCTTTGTTCTTGTGCAGGAGATCCTGGGAGCTGTGACTTTAGAGGCCCATGATGTCACCAGGGAGCAATCCCTGTGGCTGCTCGAGTGCATTCAGCTGGCTTGGGCAGGACAAAGGGTGAGCCCCACAAGCTGATGGAAATCTTGCACCTCCGGCCACTGATTTAAGGGGAAATGTGTCGCCGTCCTCCTGTCTCCCCACAAAAAGCCTTAGATGGAAGAAACTGGGAGATCTTATAAGATCTCTATCAGGGGACTTGCTTTCAAGTGACAGCGGCGTCTCTAATCCAGCAAAATCTTTCTGTTTCTATTGATGCCCTACAATAAAAACAAAAGTAAAGAGAGGGAAGAATTAAGAACAGGGAGACTTGCTTTTAAAAGGCTTATAAAAATACATATAAAGCAAGACACGATGAGAACAAAGGGGTAATGGACGCCGACAGACAGTTCTCATGCCATTAAACTGCATCTCAAAAAAAAAAAAAACCAACAAAAAAAACTCCCTCAAAAAAAAACCCCCAAAAAATTTAATCGTTATTGGGGGGGGATAGTGTTTTTATTGTGAACATGTGCAAATGGAGGCTTCAGCCATATAAAACCCATGCCCACAATAAGTATATTTGTGTAGCAATTAATGTGAGATCACAGGCTCAGCTTTTGCCAAATAGTCGTGTCAGCATGGGGTACATTATGTGTGTCAGGAATCCAGTTTCCAAATGTGGAAGACATCGGGCCACTCGTAATTAAATGTTTTGTCATCGCAGGGCAGAGCCGCGTGCGCTCCGGCTGAGCCGAGCGCGGCACCTCCAGCGCCATCGCCCAGGGTTTGCTCTTTTGGCAGCTCTTTAAGGAAACTTTATGCAGAAGGAATTTCAAGACACTTGTAATTAGATCTCCCCCCCCCCCTTCTTTTCTTTCTCCCCCTCCCTGAAATGCAGAGGGCAATTTTGATTTTTCTCTCTCAGCCGAGGAAACGGAGTTTCAATTTCTCTTTATCGTAGCAGGGATTATCTCCCCGATTGGTTGCGTTGAGACATCATTTCCATGGGTTTCTGTTAGTGTTTCTAGTAACACTTCTGTGAATCCAATACTTTCTGGGAAGTTTATTACAGCAGCTGTGAAAGGCAAAGCAGAGACATCCAAACGGTGCAGGAACATGCATTTACCACACTTACAACTCCAACAGATTCAGTTACAAGAACTGCTGCAATATTTCTTTTCTTTCCCCCCTCCTTTTACTTCCTTTTTTATTTTTTTTTTCCTTTCCTATTCCTTGTGGCCTTATTAAGACCCAGCAAAGGCTGCGGTCCCTGGTGCTATGTCTCTGAATTAATTTTAAGTAAAGCAGAGGCTGGAATGGAGTGTGGGAAGGTTCTTGGCATGGATGGGCTTGGCTGGAGTTTTCAGTAAAGAGACATTTAAGGGAAGGGAGAAGAGGATTGCGTGTACGTATATGGGGGGACAATATTTTTTTATATACTCTGCACAAAAAGCCATCTCCCGAGCTATCAGGCTTTCATCACCCCAGCCTGATCCAAGGATGTTCAAAAAGTGAAACACGTCGTAAATCTGGCAGGCTGGCTGGAACTTGGAGAGGTTTGAAAGGCGCTGGAGGGTGGGAGCATCCCGGCTGGGCTGGGCTGGTCAGCACAGCTCGAGGCGGGGGAAGCCCCTTTCCACAGCCCCGGGCACTTCCAGCAGCTTTTTATCTCCTTGCTGAGGAGATATCCCAATTATTCCCCCCCCGCCGCCCGCTTCCAGGGAGATGGGAACAGATGTGCCCCACTGTAGAAATGCTGAGCAGCTGAGATAGAAGCTTGAGAGTTCAGAGTGATTTTTTTCTTTTAATTTTTTTTTCTTTAGTTCTTTAGTGGTTTTCTCAGTGGTGATGTGAGGCATCGCTTGAGAATGAGGAGCACAGCACAACTCAGTTTTTATTCCACCTTCCCCAGGACTACTTCTTCAAGTGATTTTCCACTTGATAAGAATTGGGAGAGCGGTGTAAAAGATGATTCAGGGTGAATAGCAGGAGCACTGGTGCTTCCCCACCCTCGATGCCCTTTTTCTGCATGAGGTGAGTTAGACGTGGATGGGCACTGCTGGATTTTGGAGCCTTTCCCCCCATTCCGCGGGTGGTTTGTGACTGAATCGCCCTGGTTAAACCAGAAATGAGGTCACTTGATGCTCCAAAACTGCAATAACACCTCTTGTTTGCAGATCCCGTGGTGGTGGGCTGATATAGACAGCTGCCCTGTACCACAACGTATTCCAGGAATTTTCCCTACTGTTTTCAGACCTCACACTTTCCAAAAATAATAGGAACATGCACCAGTGATGGGGACATATTTTACTCTAAATGAGCAAAACACCCACGTTTCCACGTTTGCCTTTTATTAACTTTAACCACAGCTCTTCAGGACAGGCCATAAATAAAACATCAGCCACATTAACTTTGGAAGGTGGTGTTACTTAAAGACACCTGCTAATTAATTACAGCCAGAATCTTAGCAAGGCTCTAAATGAGAGGGGTTCTCACCTCCCAAGCAGTATTTCATAGGAGGCAGGTAGCGTGCCGAGCTCACGGATACTTCGCTCTGTTTGTTTGTCTTGTAGGTGTTGCAGCGGGATGTAAATTCTGGTTATTATTAAGAAAAAAATCCCCTTTTTTTCTGAAAATGATTCATCAAACACCTCGTCCTCGTTGCATGTAACGTCTTGTTGGGCCTGGAATTGCTCTCTGCCGAGCGCCTGCACCGCAGGGAAGGCGCTGGGTTCGACGGGAGCCGGGGCGCTCGCGAGAGGAGCCTTTGCTCAGTCTGTGCTTGCCTCCCGTGGCTGCCTGGTGGAGAAGCCTCTGGAGGGGTAGAGACCAACAGGGGGTTGGTTTCAACTTGTTCCAAAGAGGTGAAACCCTCGTTTCCTCTAAATCTCACCAGTGATGCTTGGTATTCCATTGTCCCTGATTGGGAAGTCCACTGAAAGGGAGGAACCCAGGGTGGACTAGGAGGTCCTGTTTCCAAGAGGGAGGAAAATTATTTGGAATTAGTGGTGAGGCCGCCTAATCTTAGAAGAGCTTCTCCTGAAAGGCAAAATCTCAATGAATAGATCTGCAGAAATCTCAAATGTTAATGGTGAGGCTGAAGGGGGAAGGGGAGAGGGGGGCAGCAGCGATTAGGGCTGGATTGCCTGACTTGGTGGGGTGCACTTCCCAGACCTGCTGGGGGAATTCCAAGCTTTTCTGTGCACTGTCTCTGCCTTCTACCACACATTTGAAACTGCCTCTCTAGGTGGAAGGGCTGAGGGTGGTGAGAGTGCTGCAGATGCACAGCATCCAAAAATGCAAACCTATGGCATGGGGGAAATCTGTCTGAGACTCGCCCAGGATTAGGATGGCACTGAGCATTTGTGCAGGAGGTGTCCTAGGGACAGGGATCCCACAAATTCCCAAACCCCACTGACACTGACAGAGCTTTTGGGGCTGGAGTTGTTGCTTCCAGTGCAACACCTGGGGCTGCACTTGGGTGTTGTGGTGGGGTAATCACAGGCAGCAAAGGTGATGGCATCTGCCTGCCCTGCATTATCCAGGGTGGGAAAATCCCCTCGTGCCAAGAAGGTGGATTTAAGGCTGCACTTGGTTTCACAGATTGATGGAGTGCCTGTCTTTGCAGTAGGATGAGGTTATCTGGGTCCCTTCTCCAATGACAGGTGAGGGGGCTGAGTGCTGCCTTTGCCATCAGGGAGGTTGGGAGGTTATCCTGGTGGTTTAATCTGCCCTTCCCAGAAGCAGTGCTGTTCTTGTCTTTCGTGTTGGTAGTGCAGCAGGGCAGGGGCTGCTTTCTGCACCCCAAAATCCCTTTGCACCAGTAGCGCTCCTGCAAAAGCTGCCTGGAGCAGCCCAGCAAAAATCCTCACCTTCTCCTTAGCTCCCTACCAAGACAGAGTTCCCCATCTCGAGCTAGGAGCCAGGCTGTATCCTCACTCCCAAATCCTGGCCCTGTGGATTAAGCTCAGTAACACCTGGACAGACCTTTCTGCCAGCAACCCCAGCAGCACTTCCTGCAAAAGAGGTTTTTCCCGCCCTGGCCTTCCCTTCGGTCGTGGCCACTCTCCCTGCAGAAACCCTGGCTCTCCGCTTCCAGGCTGAACTTTTGAACCTCCAGCCCCAGCCAGATCGTTATTTTTGACACCCTTTCCCCGAGTTATTGCACAGCTGAAAAAGAGAGGGGCCGCCTGGCCATGGCTCCTGGCTTTTCCCAGTGTCTGACACTCCCTGCTAGCCCTTGGCACCCGTTCAGGTGAGCTCAGGGTGGCCCAGGACTTGTGACAGCACAGTGCACAAGTGCCACCAGGGAGAAGAGCTGCCTGCCTCCTGGTCTTCCCCCTTGTATGACTTAGGGAGTGTATTTTTCTTGATCCGGATCCTGCATTAATTGTTTCCCGGAATATTTTGCTACACGAATGTTACGCTTCTGTCTGCTTGGCTTGCCCTGAGTTGAGCAGAGGTATTTATGAGTGGTTTTTTGCACATATTTTTCACCTTTTTGAAATGCTTGGCACTGTTCTGGATGCTGGAACAGATCCTTCCTGTTGAAAATACAGAACTCAGTTAGTCTGGTTGGGGACTGAAGGGAAAAGCAGTGGTTTAGCTGCTCAGCTCTGGCTTAGCTGATGCTGAGGGATGGTGAGCCCTGCACTCCTGCAGAGCTGGAGATGGCCAGTGCAGAAGTCAGGTCTCTTTGCCTGTGCTGGTGTAATTCAGGAGTCAGAAAAAGCCTCCTCCTCCCCAAAAAGAGCATCAAGGAAATCTGTCCTCCCCAGAGCTGGGTGCCAGGGCAGGGTGGGAGCCCTTTGGCTGCAGCTCTTCCCTGCACACGAGACTTATTGCAGTATTTTATTTGTTGTATGACAGTCTCTGAACCAGGTTCAGGTCCACGATCAAGTTACCAGGGCTCAGCTGCTCTGCATTAACCAGCCAGGGGGGTATTCCCATGCTAGGACAAAGAAAAGGTAAAACCTGTTCAATCCTTTGCTTTATGTACTCGCGTGTGCAATCAAAGAGGCAGCAGCTTGATTTGAGCCCCTGGTTTTCCAACTCTGATGGTCACTTTGGTTTGGACCAAAGGAGAAGCATCCCAAATTTATTTATTTGTTCACCTACACGCTGTGGCACTGGCAGACAAATGGAGAAATTGAAGCTTAGGTCTTGGGATTGGAGCTGGGCATTGCCATAGATGCACAGAACTATTCCTTGGAGGACAAGGATCCATGTCCCCTTGGAGGGAGGGGGTTTCAGACCCCACCAAGCTCCTCTTTCAGCTCCAGCAGGAATCAGGAGGTTGGTGGTGAGCATCAGGCTGTAAAGCTTAATGGGAAAATGGAAGGATCTCTGAGGATCCCATACTCCCCCAAAAGATGTCCCCTCATTTTCACCTTGGAGTGGAAGGGTGCTGTGCTGGAGGTAGGAACACAGTGCAGAACAGGTGTAGGTGTGCATTTTAAGGCTCAATAATTAGTCAAGAAATAAGAAAAGTGACTCCCAAGACTTGTGAGGTGTTTGTAATTTACCAGCCCTCCTTCCAGGGAAGGTTTCCCAGCTGCCTGTCCATCCCAGCCCCAAATGCCCAAATCCTGGCGCTCCCAGAGCCCAGCTCTGGGACAACTCTCTTCGAGCCCTGTTGCAACTGTGCAGCTAAACAGGAGCTTAGCTGTGTCCTCCTGTGGGCCAAGAGCTTTGGAGCTGGCACAGCAGAGCATGGTTTGAAGATGATTAAGCACCTGCCTACGTTGTCTATTATTGGACCTGCACCGGAGTTCAGGCTGGGGAACCATTTTCTGAGCAGCCTTCCCGGCTTCCTGAAATCATTGGTGAAAGTAAGCAAAACATGTTTATATTCCTCTCTGCCCATAGCTGAGCAGGTTTCCAGGTGCCAGCTCATCATTAATCTTTCTTTTCTCTTTTCCTGTACCCCCCAAAATCCTGAAGAAACCCCAAGGTGATTGTTCTTGCTCTTGTTCAGGGCTGTTCCTCGGGCTTTGCAGAATTTCAGAGCTGGTTGCAGACAAAAATAAAACAAAACCCCCTTTCTTACAGAGGCGTGTGTCATTTTTGACGGATACTTGATTATTCCTGTTATTTTGGTGAGTGCTGGCTTTGTTTCTTCCAGGTCCATTAATCTGCTTTTTTGTATGTTGTACAGAAGGACAAAGGCAAATGTATAGTCAAGACAAATTTCTAGTTTGGTGTTAGGAAATGCAGTACCCAAGCTAAAATCCTTAATTTTCTATTTGAACTCATGGGAATTGTCAGGCTTCAGCTCTGAGCCTTCCAGCCAGAGACTGAATTCAGACCAGGAGCTATTTACTGCTTCAGGGAAAGCAAAGTTAAATCTAAGTATAAGGATAAAACTTCGCAGGTTTGAGGTTTACAACTGTCAGACTTCTCGCTCAGGAACATTTCTGCAGTGGGTTCATGAGCATTTTTTCCCTTTATGCTTTTCTTATTTGTATTTGTATCATTTTTGAAGCCCTGCTGCTCCATCCACATGAAACCACGGCTTCATCTGATAGAACGAGCCGCACCAAAGTTCTGCTCAGCTCCCTTGTTTTTACTGGAACACCAGTAAGGGGAGAAGCACAGCACAGCATCTCACAGGCCAACCCTCAGCTCTCACCAGTGTCATAAATCAGAAATAAGAAGCTCACCTAAAGCCGAGGGGGAAAAAGGACATTTCTGTAAATGGAAACGGCTGCAAGTCCCATCTGGATGTCGTGGTAGAGGCCCCTGCCCCAGAAGGAGGTGGCCCCATCACCCCCACGCTGGGTTTTCCCCATGGGAATTCAGTATTCAGCTTTTCCTGAGCCATATCAACAGAATGTTTTGCAGAGCAGCCGAACAGGACTGCGATGCTCAGCCGACAGAAGCGCCCTGGCCTCTGGAGTAAATCAGAATTTCCCCTTTGATTTGAAGGGGTGAAAGCTGGTTTTTACCAGGAAATTCAGGGGTGATCACAAAGCTCTTCTCTTCTCCCTGTTTCTCCAGTGATATTCCCCAGCAAGCAATACTAGAAATACAGATGTTGGGTTTGCCTTTCATGTTTTCTTGGTAAATAACTTAATAAATATTTATCAGTAAACAGAGCAGATTTATTTGTGAACTAGAGTTGGCTGGGTTTGTGCATAGTTTTTGGTGAGGGGTTTTTAGGAGCGGTGGAGGGATGCTCAGTCTCAGGGACTGAGCTCTGCAGAGAGAATTGGGTTTTTAATCATAAAATGCTGTTTAATGGTTTCTCCCTCATAAAATGTGCTGATGGAAAAACTTTATGTAACAAAAACAAACAACAGCTCCTTCCCCCTCAAAAAAAAAAAAAAAAAAAAAAAAAGGAATAGGGAGTTTCCTTGCAAAATGTATTATTTGGATGTTTTCAGACTGAACAAACTCTTTTAAACTTCATTTTTGAACTCATTTCAGGGGAGAATCCATAGAGAAATAATTGAACAGAGGCTCCAAACCCAGATAAAAGACCTAGCCCTGACTGAAACAAAGCATTTTGTTGAGCCTGAAAGTATTTTTGTGCTTGGAAAGCAGCTCGTTGTGCATTTAGGAGGGTTGTTTTGGTGATCCATGAAATATTTTTAAGATTTATGGGACCTGATGGTGACTTTGAAGACAGAAAGTGCCTTTTCAACGCAGCTGCAGCAACGCTCATGTCCGTGTGCTGTGTGGGCACTGAGGAGATATGAAAGCAGTAAATATGTTTAGTGAAATGCATTATTTGCAAAGATAATGGCTGTATTTTCTATAAATATGTATGTTTAAAACAAAATCTCTCTGCAGGTTTTGGTGGGAAGGGAGCATGTGTGGGTGCATCCCACAGCCAGGTGAAGAGGGATCTAAACACAGAGCAGTGGGGAAGTTGATGGGATTAACTCTTCCCATCACCTGCATTACTCTGTTTGGAGGGAGATGTCCTGACTCCCTGATCCCATTTTAACCTCCCAAACTGGAGTACTATCCTGAGCAGTACAAAACCAGTTTGCTTCTGGTAGGCAGCAGGACTCTGCTGGGCTGCTGCCAGCATTCCCTGGGTTGGGAGGCTCCCCTCTCTTGTAAAATAGCTGTGTTCTCCTGGGAATGCAGGGCAAGCAAGGAAAACTTCAGGCCCCTCATTCCTTGCACCTTTTGGGAAAGAAAAAAAAATTAAAAAAAAAATAATTTAAAAAAAAAAACAACACCTCTTCTTCAAATGAGATGCCAATCCAAAGATGAATGTCCCCTGTCCCAGGAGCAGGTTTTAGGGCTGGGAGAGTCTTTGCTGGGCTCTCCAGAAAGTGATACACCCTCAGCTGGTGTTCTGAGGGAAGGGAGGGCACCAGGGAGATGCAGGGCAGGGTATTCGTAGCCTGATATGTCCGAGGAACACGGCAGGATGCAGCTCCAGTGATTAAACCAGGATGAGAGATGGGTCTGGAAGGCGCAGGGAGCACCCTGTGCGCTCCTGCTCTCCAAACCTCAGGGCCCACACTGAGCCTGTTGCAGGCAGAGCTGGAAAAGGGGTGGCAGGATGTTGTGAGGGAGGAGGGCAGAGGAAATACCTGCTTTTACAGGAGTGTTTCCATCACAGCACTCGTGTGTGGTGCTTGTTTAAGAGACACATTTCTCTCTGCACAGATTTCTCCCTTCGAAGCAGAGAAGCTGAATGGATAAATCCCAAGATTCAGGGGCTGGCTCGCATCTGTGTGTTTGAGGCAAAGGGGTTTCCACCTCCTTAGAGCTGAAATTGTTGAAGAAATCCAGTATTTCCACAGCTTTTAGCACTTCAGAGTATGGTAAAGGAAAAAACTCTTTGGGGGAGAGGCACAGCTCTGGGCTGAGCCTGGAATTAGACATTGAGATAAGCTCAGGAGTAGAAGGAATTGCATCCAAATGGTTTTGTGATGACAGGAACATGGTTGTGTCCCTTCCCTCTCTCTGTGCCATGGTCCTTAGGGAGCAGCTGGTCCCAGGGTGTGGGGAGGGAGAAGGAACTGATGGAGAAGGAGTGACCTGGGATTCACATCCCTTCTCTGGTGCTCACGAGGAGCTCCCCTGACCCTGGCAGACGGGGTTTTCGCTCAGGGCCCGTCCAACACAAACAGGAGAATTCAAAGCTACTGGATTAGGAGCCGGTGTGGCTTCCATTAACCCGGGGGTTCTGCTGAGCTGACTCCTGGAAGAGCCGTGCATCAAACGCAATGAATCAGGAGGGAAGCCCAGAGATCAGACGGGCCCGCTGACCTCTGCAGTGAGATAGCATTCCCCACAGGCAGCGTGTTGGGAAGGGGGGAGGCCAGCAAAACCAGGCTGGCCTCCTATTTATTCATTTCTTGAATGTCCTCATAGACTCTCAGGCCCAAACTCGTTAATTTTGCCGATGTACACGCAGATTTTTGTCGGCGGGGATGGCTGGGGGCTGAGCCTCTGCAGGTATTACAGTGAAAAAGGAGCCAGGGAAGAAACTCTGCCTTGTAAGCAGGGAAGGTTTTACTCCAAGACAGCCAAAAAAATGCAGAGCCCTTCTAGGGGATTCGCCTGCTCTTTGTTTTCTCTTTGCATGCTGCAGATATATGAAAATATTGATGCATTCCTCAAGCATCCATCTGAGCCTGGGAGTGCATCAGGGAGCCCAAAAGCAATGCAAGTGTGTAAGTAGATATTGCTACCCTGAGACCGTGGGGCTGCAGCTTTCCTCACTGGGACCAGGTTAGTTTCATGCACTGACTGAGTTCATTCCCTGGCCAAGCAGCGTTTAAACTACTGCTGGCAATTCTTTTTTTTAACCTTAAAAGTAAAAACCCAAAAAAAAAAAAAAAAAGGAAAATCCCTGAACTAACTCCAGCAACAGTTAGGTGAGCCCCTTGCCAGCTAGGATGTGCCTGCACATATGGACACACAATAACTTTGTCCATCGCTGTCATAAAAATAAAGACACTTATATGAGGGTGAGAGGTCAGGGGAGACCTTGATTTAATAACAGGGGAAACATTATTTTTCTGTTATTAATTACACGTTATCCATAGTACATTGGCTGCACTTACTTTAGATAAGGTTACATCTATATTTTTGTAAGGGAAACTTCTCGGGTCACGTAGGAGAAGGTGGCTGGAAGGCAGGGAAGAGAAATCTGCTTTAGAGAGCTGGGGAAAATCTGCATTTCTCTGTGGCCTCCCCCTTCTCAATCTGCTCTTCTGGGGACTGATCCTTGCACATTCCTGGAATAGCTCACTTGGAGAATGCTAAATGAATTGAGGTGCAGAAGAAAGTTGGGGCAGCGTCAGCTTGGTGTTCCCAGAAAGTCCAGAGGGATGGATACAGCCTTAAACCTGTGCTCTCCCTCCCTCGCTTGTAGCCACTGTATCAGTCAAATTCAAAGTAAAAAGTTATGTTCAGTGAGAGGGAGACTTAAAAGTTCAAATCCAGGTCTGGTTCGGTGCATTCCTTCTCTTGTTTCCTCACTTTCAGCTGCTTTGGAGGAATCCACTGGGAGGATTTATCCCATTCCTGCTGGGGGGACCCCCAGCCTGCAGAGGTGCTGGACAGTGGGGATCATTCCAGGGGAAATGTGGGGCTCAGCTCCAGGAATTGTCCCAAAGTGAGAAATGCAGGTGCCTCTGTGCTCCCTTCCCAGCACAGATCAGGAGAAAACAGCGCTGCTCTCAGGGGTGGATCCATCTCCCCTTGCCCAGCTGAGACTTTGCCTAAGGAAGGGGCCAGGCAGCTGATGGGAAAGGAGGAAAAAGAAGTGAGGGAAAACATACAACCCTCAAGGAATCCACTCCACACAGATGGATGGTTTGTATTACAGGGAGATGAAGAACCTCTTTCAGAAGAAATAGAAATAGAAGGGTTTGGTTTTTCAGCACAGCAAGGCTCAGGATTGGGATTTACCCACCTGAGACCTCCATCCCTGCGAGCACAGAGGGCTGAGGGAGCTGCTTGCCTGTTACACGGGAGAGCAGATCATTCTCCAGACATTTAAGTCCATAGGAAAGGGCGGCTGCTGCTCTCTGATCATCACAGACTCGTTAAGTTTGGCAGGTGAGGCAGTGCCAGTGCTGGACTGGGGACACAATCCTGTGTGGAGCCTCTCCTGCAGGTGAGGGACAGTTCTGTGTCCCTGGAATGTCTGTAAGATGTGCCCCAGCCCTGTCTCTGTCAGTGCGCATGGAAAATGGGAATCAGCAGCCATTCTGTCCAAGCTGATCTCCGATTAAGCTGTTTCTTTTCTCAACCCCCTCAGGACATGAGGGGATGCAACTCTGGGTCTGTCTGGCAAGAAGGGAAACACGAAAGGCTCTGCTAGTCTGGGTGATCTATAGAAATGGCTGGGGCTCGATGTTTTTAGCAGCAGCTCCTTTTTTCATGATCTTTTCCACACTCCAGCAGTGCTCACATCAGTAGGAGCCACAGGCTGAGGCCAGGGAGGGATCTCTGCTGGGTTTCCCCCTGGGATGCCCAACAGGTCTGGTACAAACTCAGTGATGGAGACCCAGCTGCATCTGCTCTGCCTGAGTTTGTTCCCTGCCCAAACCTCAGCATTTTGTGCCCATCTATTTATTCCACTGTTTTCAGATGGCTTCCAGTGTCTGTGGAATGTTTTCCCCCTGTGGCACATCCCTGGAAAGAAACAAGTGGGATTGTCTCTTTTTTTGGATGTGAAAGGCAGAGACAGCAAAACTCTGGTTCTGCTTTAGTGGCTGAAAAGTGAAACACCTGAGGGCCTGATGAGTGTTGGGACACCAGTTTGTGTTACTTGACCAAATCGACTGGGAATCCTGGCTGAAGTCAGCACAGTGACTTGCTTAATTAACTAACTTGGTTAATTTGTGTTAACATAGTGACAGAATCCTGGTCCCAGAGCTGAGCATCCTTTGGATGTCCCTTTGGAGTGCTTGCTGCTGTCTCCCACCATCAGTTTCAGTAGTGAACTTAATGTTATTTCTTTGGTGGTTGTTTTATTCCTCACTTCCCTGTTTCTAGCAGTAAAATCAGAGCCAAAAATCATCTGTTCAGCTCAGGGTGATGATGTCCTTGTGTCAGAGGTGTGTCTGTCACATGCTCTGGCGGGTGATGTGGCCCCCAGTGCTCTGCCTCATCAGGATCTCCTGTTGCATGTGTTTTGTTCCGGGATATGTTCATTTATATGGGAAATTATACATCCATTTTCATTGCTGGCAAGCTTGCAGCAAGGCAGTTTGTGCAGATAAACCTTTCGAGTCTAGTTGTTTCAAAACTTTCCTACAAAGTCTGGCTGTGGAATTTCTCTCCTTGAAAACACTCGTGCCTTAAATTAGGGGATTGATTTAAGCACAGCTCTTAAATCAACCTTATGTCCCCGCTACAAGGAGCATTAGTGCAACAGTCATCTCAGTCCCTGCAGCCAGAGTCTCCCAGTTTTTCTTCATAAGTAAATAGAAAAAAAACAAACCCAAAGAAAGCAACCCCGGAGCTGAATCAGAGCCCTCTCTCTCCCACGCAAAGTGGAACAATTAAAAAAAAAAAAAAAGGATGCTTTTGTTTTAAGTGTAGAACCAGTCATAATAGGCACAACAGGGAAGTGCTTAATAGGGTTTCAGCTTGCAAAACAGTAATTAGAGATGATATTCCTCTGATTGCTCAGGGCTGAGTTTGTGATAGGTCATCCCTCAGTCGGGGCTGAATATATGTGATGTGGAGGCCCATACTTGCAACATTACAAGGCAGGCATGCTTTTCTTTAATCATTATTATTTCAGTTACAACCCGGATGAGTGATCCCAGCTGGTAGATAAGAATCAAACACACACAAATAGGGCTCATCTTTCCTACCATATGGAAACCTGAATTGCAGAAGTCGTCTCCATCTCAAACCCTGCTCAGCCCCCGTCCACCCAGGCACTGTTTCTGTCCTGCTTTCGCTGCAGTTAATTAATGAGCAACTCTAACCCAAGCACAGCCTCTCCCTGGGTGTAGGGGCAGGGATAAATTCATTTTTAAGGGCTTTGAGTCCTGCCTGGCTCTCCTTTCTTCTGAGCTCAAGGTACCATCTTCTCCTGGCTCTTCTCCATCTGCTCCTCCCTCCTCTTGGTCACAGCTTCATGTCCCAACCACCAGGTATCCAAACGGTTTTTCCTAAAGTCCAAGTGGAAAAACGGGTCCTGCTTTTATGAGATATTTCCTTTACAAGTTTTAGAGGGGATTTGCCCTCTTTTAAGGCATACCTGCACAGGCAGAGCAGGGACAGGACAAGCCCAAGGAATGCACTCATCTTCCATATGTGAATATACTTTGCCCTCTGTATTAAGAAGTAGAGGGGGTAGAAAAATCCCTGATGAAGGGGAAGGGGCAACAATGTCTAATCACTGCAGAGCCATCTTGAGCTAATTGAGTTTGTCTAAAATTCATCCAGCCTTTAAGGTTTAATAGAAGATGATGGTCTTAATGCATCACATGCCTTGGAGTAAATGGATACTCTGCTTTAAAGGCCCTGTTGATGTTATGTGAAGGGGAACAACAGTTGTTATGATTCTGAAACTCAGATTGAACCCAATTAATCAATGCTGAGATGATTTGAATCATGTGGCATGCATGGTCACCTCTCTGATATTCTATCCTTATCCCTCCCTAGACTGAGACATGATTGATGTCAACTGTACACCGAATTTTCGGGGGGAAGGCTGAGCCAAGTCATTTGGACAGAGAAACAAATTAGATCAAAAGTGTGATCCAGGGAGAGGGAGATCAGTTTCAGAGCAGAAGCTTAAATTTCTTTTTATACCTTGGGTGCTCTGTGCACAAGCCCTGGGGATTGCACTTTGTGTGTGTGTGTGTTTTGTGTGGGGGGGTTTTGTGTGTGGGGTGTGTGAGTGCACAAGCAGCAGCTCGGGACACTCAGCAGGAGATGGCCACACATGCCTCGGCCAAACCCCAGCGTGCAGAACTCATCCAAAGGCACGTTTGCATCTTCAGGCAGCCCTTCATGTAAAAATAATCTGCAGCCATCCCCTGATCTTAGGTTACAGCCAGCCGTGGTTACCTTGTGACTTTCCTAGCAGAAAAGGGAGCGGGAGGAGGCAGGAGGAGGGGCAGGGCTGGGGGGGAGCACCCCGGGCCCTGCACGGTGCTTCACACCCCCTGCGCACTTCGGGCTGCCGCTTTTCCGCCCTCAGCCTGCCCAGCCTTGGCCGGGGGTCACAGGGACGGGGGGATTTGGGATCTTGCCTTTTATTTCCTTGGGCTTCTCCTCCTGGGTTACAGAAAGCAGTGGGAGGACTGGGTGGTGTGATATGGGTGTTTCAAAGGACTGGGGGTTGGGGTTTGTTTCTTTCTGTTGTTGTTGTTGTCTTTTTCTTTTTTTTTTTTTTTCTCCTATCTTTTTTCCTTTTCCTTCTTTCCTTCTTTGGTGTTTTTAATTCCTTATTTCCTTTTTTTGGTCTCCTTTTTTAACCTTTTTTTTTTCTTATTTCCTTTCTTGTTTCCTTCTCTTTCTGTTAGTTAGTTAGTTAGACTGTTTGTTTGTTTGTTTGTTTGTTTGTTTGTTTGTTTGTTTGTTTGGGACTTCTCCTTTCTTTTCCACAAAGGGGTTTTCGCTGCTGCTCTCCACTCCCCCCGCAAACCTTGTGCCACTTTTTGTGGCGGGACTGTCCTGGCCACACGTTTTGCCCCAGGGGAGGTGTCCGGGGGCGGGGGGCTCCGGCAGCCCTTCACTCCTCCACACGCACCGCGCTCCCGCTGCCCGGCCAGCTCCACAAAAACTCGGCCATTCGGAGCAAACCTGCCCAAAGAACCCCGTGGGACGTGGGCAGGGAGGATGAGGTCCGGATCCCTCCCCGCTGCCCTCCCCGGGATGCTGCCGAGTCCGAGCCCCGGGACAGCGGCCGTGGGGCGCGTTTATTTCCTACAAGGAGCTGAAATCGCTGTCGCTTCACCCCGTGGCGCTTTAGGGAAGGGGGACCCTGGCTCGGTGTCACCTCCCCGGCGGAAGGTGGAGACGCGGAACCCCGAGGTCCCCAGCGCGTTCCGATTAAAGGGGTTTGAAAGCTTTTGTGCCCACAAATTCTCCGTGTCCGTCTCCAGCTCCTGGTGCTGGGAGTGCTGGAGTTTGCTGACGCTAGGAACGAAGGGATTTTTTTCTTTCCTTTCTTTTTTTTTTTTTTTTTTAAATAAGAGCTCCCCTTAATTATGATATTAAGCGATTCAGCCTAATTCTGATTAAAGCGAGCGTTGTAACAGTTCAATACAACCCCGTCTCATCTCTTTAATAGCTCTAAAAGCGTCTGCAGGGGGAAGATACCTTAAGGAAGTTAAATGATGTCAAGATTATTTTTCATTACTGCAGTTTTGTATAGTTGGAAAAGCAACAAACACTGTTAATCTGGTTCAGTGAGGGGGCAAAGCCTTTAACGACACTTTTTTTTTTTTACTCATTAAGTTCATTTGTGCAAAAATTCTTGTAATATAATTGCGTGTTTATACTACCTTTGCTCGTTTTCCTCTTTTTTTTTTTTTTTTTTAACCCGCAATCGAAAAAAAAAATCACTGCTGCTGAAAATCGCTGATTATCCTGACACATTTTTTCCCCCCCAGTGGAAACGCTGATGATTTGAAGCACAAGGAATAGGAAATTCTGACGGGAGATCTATTGTTTTTCAGAAAGATCTGAACAATAAATGTCATGGAAGGCTCCGCGCTTGTATATGTGTTAATTAGAGGCTGCATAAATAGGTGCACAGAGGAATAGAAGTGGTTTCCTTAAGTTTCCAGAGCTGGGCTATAGTTTATGTTACAAACAAAAGAAAATTCGGGTTTGGGTTGGCGTTTTTTTAATGACAGCGCATAAAACCTTCTCACTTCTCTCAGTACCGTCCATCCAGCCCTTCCTGTCTCTCGCCTCGGGGCGGGGGGGGAAATAAATAAAGGAAAAGTGGGGATATAAGCGTTGCCTTAAGAGTTTGGGTAGTTTAAATTCACCCCCGCTTCCTTTCCAGCCGAAATTCTCGAGAACTCGCACACCAGAGGGGAGAAGGGATGGGGGCAAAGCCCACGCTTTTCCATAACACCTGGCCTGGGGGCGTTGGGGTGAAAACGCTGAATTTTGGGCTGCCGGGGTGACATTTTCGTCCCTTCGCAGCATTTCCGCGGAGTTTGAGCGGCTGCGGTGGGGGCTGAGCTGGGTGCGGGGATTGTCCCCCGTGTCCCCAGCGCTGCCCCGAGCTTTCACCCCCCTACGCCAGCATCACCCCCTCCCACCAAAGTAAAAAAGTAGATTTTGTCTTAAAATTCAAACCACTTGCTTCAAAACTAAACCCCCATCAACCACCAGGTCTTGGGGTGAGTGTGCTGTAGCACTCGCATCCCCCCCTCTCGGAAGCCGCCCTGGCTTCCTATTGATTTTATTCCTTGCCCAGAGCCTCTGGAAAATGGCATTTGCCGGGATGTTTTTTCCCTGCGCAGCCTGCGTATCGTCACTCAGCGGCAGAGCTCTCTCCATCCTCCCTCCTTTTGTGTCCTTCCAGCCCTCTGCTTAATTGTATTCCCAATTGCATTTGCTTTGATGGATTTACTTCCTTTTATAATTTCCCAGTTATGGACCCTGGTTTTGCCTTCCCGACACTTAATGTGGAAAAAAATGTCCTTTATGTGCTCAAGTTGGGGAGGAACCGCTTGCTCTGAAGGTCTCTGCCGGGATGTACGAGGGGTTCTCCCCGTTTTTATCAGGCCTTGACATCCCCGCCCTGTTTTCCAGCGGTTCTGTCGCGTCTCCCCCTTCCCCTGCTGATGTTTTTACAGCGTTAAACCCCCCGCGCTCCCCGAAAGGACAGGGAGAGCAAAGCGGGGAAAGCCTGTAGGAGAGGAGTGGAGGGGAGTGGAGGAGGAGCGGGGGTCAGTGCAGGACAATGACAAAACGGGGGTGAGCTGGCACCGGCGGGGCGCTGGCTGCATCCTCTCATCGAGGATGCTCCGATGCAGAGCAATGCAGGCGGCGGGGCGGTGCTGGCGCTGGGCGCTGATAACGCTGATGGGCACGGAGAAGGTTCAGGAATCAAAGCGAGGGACGGGCCCGGGGTGATCCCCCCTTGGGGCAGCTCCCCGGGGAGCCGCTCCCGGCACGGCCCATTCCCGGCGTTTTGGGAGCATCTCCCGGGCCCGTCCCGGAGCGTGCCGCGGCCGCTGTCCCGGCCATGTCCGTGGGGCAGTCCCGGCGCTGCCCGCCCGCGGGTTCCGGGCTCCGGGAGGGCAGCACAGCCCGCCCCGCTGTGGGGAATTGGGGTTCAGCCCCCGCCGTAAAGGAGCCGTGTTCCGAGGGGCAGCAAATCCCTGTTTGTCACAGAGGGACGGAGCGGAGCGGGAGGAAATCCCGGGAGAAGGAGCCGAGGGAGGTGGGATGGGAGCGGGGGGGCGCGGAAGGCAGAGCCCCCCATGGGAGACACGAGCCACGGGCGGCCCCGGGCGGGAGGAGCGCTCCTGTCCCCGCTCGGAGGGGACGATTTCGTTTACGGAAATAAAGGTGGGGACGCTCCTCAATCCAGGCACAGCGGTTCTTCTGCTGACCCTCGCAACGGAGAGTGGAGCCCCGCGGCCCCTCCGCAGTGGTTTTGGGGAGGGATGATGTGTTTGTCCCTCTGCAGAGCTGCTCCTGTTTCTCTGCTTTTGGGGAATGCTGTTTTCCTCCCTTCCCAGCCCGGCGCCGTCCCGGTTTAAAACATTTGCAACGTTTTAAGTTGCAAACCTTTTCTCTTTGGCAGCAGTGGCGGGTTAAGGAGGAGGTGCCCGGCTGGCAGTGCCCGGGGGCCGGAGCCCGGAGCCCTCCCCGCTCGCACAGCTCCGGCCCATCCGAGGATGCTCGGGGCGAGGGGATGCGGGCGATGGGGAGGCGGCTGCGGGTTGGGCTGGGACTCAAAACCGGTAGCAAACAACAGAAAAAAAGCGGAGATGGGGAGTAAGGAAGGAAATGAGGGAGCAGCTCGGGCAGGGGGACAGCTCTGCAGGCACGGAGCAGCTGGCTGTCCCCACGGGTGGCTCCCCGCGGGCTGTGCGGGGGAACCTGCAGCTTTGGCAGTAAAAGAGACAAATTATTCCCTTCTCTTTTTCTCCTTCATCCCTTCCGTGTCCCTGTGCTGAGCAGGTGTGATGTGGGGCTTGGGGCAGGGCGCTGCTTTCCGCAGGGGGCTGAGCCCTTTCTACCCGTCTGTGTGCGTGCGTGTGTCCCGTTGCACGAGTTCATTCCCGGGTGGAGGTGGATGCTCGATGCCTTAGACCTGGAAAAAAAATCTTTTCATGCCCTCTCAGCACCCTTTTCCCAGCCTCACTCCCTCCCCTCCTGGGTGAGCAGCTCCAGCAGCGGCCAACCCACCCCCGGTGAGCTCGTACGGGAGAAAAGGGGTCGGGCAAAGAGGGGGCAAAAGGTTGTTGAGGCAGCAAATAAATCCCAACACCCTGTTCCCCCCGCGTCTTTCCTCCTGCCCCACGTATCAACAACAACAATAACAGCCAGGCTGACACTCCAGCCGTTTGGGGAACAATCCTTTTAATGGCGGAATAATCCACGGGACACTTTAAAGAAAAGCTGGAGCATTAACCCTGTGCCCCAGTATAATTCTTCCAAGAAGCATCTGGTACTTACATCACAACGTGGGATTAGCTTTCTCCTTGCATGGACTGCAGGATCAAAGGGGTTTTCCCGTGCCCTGCAAGGATCTCGGTGAGGTGCCCCCGCTCCTCCTCGGTGTCCCTGGCAGGAGGGACATGCATGGGATCCTCTGGTGTTTCTGACAGAACAAATTTGATGAGCTCGGCTGAGCCTTCTGCCAGGGCACAAGGGATGATCAGGACTTGGCTGGGTAGGGAAGGGCTGGGGGATATTTTGGGGCTTATCCCATCCTCTTCTGTGCTGCCAAGAGCTACTTCTGGGCGTCATGGCCCCAAATGTCCCACCTCACTTGCAGTTTTCAGGGGAGGAGACCAGAGCAAGAGCTGCTCTTCAAGTAATAGGACAAGAGGACACGGCCTTAAGTTGTGGCAGGAGAGGTTTAGATTGGATAATAGGAAAATTTTCTTCACTGGAAGGAAGGGTGGTCAAGTATTGGAACAGGCTGCCTGGGGAAGGGGTGCAATTACTGTCCCTGGAAGTGTTGATAAAATGTGTGAATGTGGCAACTGGGGACATGGTTTAGTGGTGAACCTGGCAGTGCTGAGTTGGTGGCTGGATTTGATGATCTTAGAGGGCTTTTCCAACCTTTATTCTAACAGAGGATTCTGTGATTCCCTGTCCCTGCTCCCTTACTCATCCTGCTCCAGTTTAGGCCTCACTGGTGTTCCTGGGCTGGGTCATAAAAAGATTTACAAGACATTGTTAAACCAGCAATAAAAACAATTAACTTTAATGGCACCTTGGTTGGGTTTTCCTCTCTTCTCTTTTCTCCTCCAGAGCGTGCAGCAGGCCAGGAGCAGTGCAGGACCTGGTGGGGAGAGAGCCCAGGGAGGGAGGGGGCAGCCAGCTCCCAGCACCTTGCCTTGGGGGTCTGGGAGGTGGGGTCAGCTCGGACAACCTGGGCTTTTGGGAAGTTTGCGGTGTGATCCCCTGTCCACAGCCCCGGAGGAGCTGCTGAGCACTCCCTGCACTTCTGGGACCTTCCACCGCTCCCTGGGGATCCCTGCAGGGCGTTCCTGGAGCAGGGATGGAGGAGCAGAAACTGCTCCCATGCCTGCGGCTCTGCCCTGCCCAGCCCTGGCCATGCCCCATCAAAAACCCCACAGTCTTGGGCTCAGCCAAGGTATTTTTCTTCCTTTAAAGTATGGGAATTAATTTCTAAGAAACTGGAAATGCCAACTGTAGCTATAAATCAGAAATTGCCAGAGGATGAACATTACCCAAAGTGAAGCAATTTAGTAAAATCATCTCTTTCCTTCCATCTTCCTCCCCCCCCTGTTCCCCAATGAAAATTAAATTATTAGCTCAGCAGTATAAATGACAGTGCAGCACCAGTTGGAGATGCTGTTTGGGGTGAGTTCATTAGATAAATGGCATGGAGAAACATTTGCAAAAATACAAATAAAAATTGATGTTTACTTCTGCTGATCACCAAGGGAGGATTGTCTGTTAATATTGTGATAGCAAACATATTTCTTGTAAGGACAGAAGAGAGGACCTTCTCTTCTTGGAGTACTTCTGTATTGGCATTTGAACATCTGGACAGATTGTACAAAACATTTGCCTAAAATAGCATTGCTTCGTTGGCCTTAGAAGTTATTAAAAATGAAAGAGCTGGCAACAGAAAGGAATCATAAAGTACATTTGGATTTCATATGAAATTTCCACCCTGAGATAAAACTGTAGTGTTTTACAGAAGATGAGAGATCCCAACCAAGTTAGGCTATGCAAAAAAAAAAAAAAAATCAACCTAAAGATTTCAAATGTTCCTAAGTTATTATTATTTTTTTTTCCCCAATAAGCTTTGCTGATGGAGAGAGAACCTGTAAAGATAACTCCCCCCTGAGCAGAAGCCTGGCTGAAGCAGCACTGCTGTAGTCGACATTCCCAGGCCAGAGCCCTGGGTTTATGTCTGAGACCCCCAGGAACTGGTGCTGGGAGGTTTCAGCCCTGAGTTCACCTGTGGGACATGAGCCTGGAGCGAGGATGGGCTAACCCAGACGGAAATCTTCCTTCTCAGGGACACCCACACCCCCCTGGGATCAGTGGGGACGTTTGTCATCCCTCCATCCTCCTGCTTTCTAAAGTGTAGCCCGCTGGTTTCTCACGCAGAGACACCTTATTAGCACACAGATGCCACCACGCAATTTGCTTTAGGTTTGTGCCTCGAGCTTTGCCTCTGTGCAAAATGTCCAGAGAGAGAGAGAGAGAGAAGTGTAATTATCTGGTTACGGCTCTGCTGACACAGGGCAGGGCCACGCCGACAAGCCACAGCCTGTCGGTGCTCCTCACTAACTGTCCGTGGGGCTGCTCCTACCCTATCCCAGCTGGGAAGTCACCCAGAGCAGCGCCTCCTCCTTCCCTTTTCACCCCATGTAAATTTTTTTCTGGCCTTTTCCTTCTTAAAAAATATTTGCTGCGCTTCAAAAAATGCTTTGAAAGCATTGCAGCTTGGAGCGCTCTGAAAGAGGGACATTAAAAATAGCTGGGGCTGAGTTTTTCTCCAGAGTCACAAGCCCTCTGTCTTTGGGGATTCCAGCATCGTAGAAACTTTCCTCTGGAATGGGTGCATTAGTTGCTGGCTTATTCATGTCCTTCCCCTCCGTGCTTGGTGCAGAAGAGAGTGGCTGCTGCAGTCTCACTGCTCACACCTGGGGAATAACAGCGCGGACAGGTAGTTGCATGTAATTTAAATCCCATCGTGAGTTACCACTTCGCCGTGCTCCTCAGCTGAGTCCCTGCTCTGGGCATGCCCCCAGCCCAGCCTTTCCTCCCTCTGTACCAACCTTTTTTTCCCCCCACTGGCTGTGGGTCCCTGAGTTAGTGGTTGAACCCTGATGACAAGTGCTTTGTTTTCCAGTTACCTTTGCAAACCTCTCAGAAACCAGCCTTAGACTCTGAGGCTGGAAAACGCCGCCCCAGCCCGTTCCCAACACAAAGAGCTCGTCCCAGCTCTCCGGAGGGAGCACGCAGGCAGTTAATGCGCCTCAGCTAACGAGCAGTAACTCGTTAAGTTTCAGTGACTTAGTCCTTTATGTTGGACTGTCTATAAGGGAGAGACCACACAGGAGCAGAAAGAGCAGCCAGCTCTGTGGCCCCGCTCGCCGGAGTCAAGGGGGAGGTGATAATTATTTGTTTGGACTCTCCTGTTTTAGGGGAGCCGCCGATTGTTTGTTTTTAAGCCGATCAGGAGTTGAACCGTGTTTTCCTTGTGGCTCTTAAGCCGGGCTAGTGAGGGAGCAGAGGCAGCGCTGGCACAGGCTGTGGGCGGATTTGGGGCGGGGTGGAGGAGCAAGGAGCACACGGGATGCTCTGGGAGTCATTTGGGAATCTCAGCTAATGATAATTGTGGCTTGGAGGTGTCACACGCGAGCTCCAGCCAGTTTGGGAAGACAGGCACCCCTGACAGCTCTCTCTGTGGTGGGAGGGGGATTAGGGGATGGTTTTATGGCATTTAAGTGCCCTCCTCCCCCGGCTTCATGACAAATAGCCAAAGGGGGAAAAAAAAAAGGATTCTGTTTCCTCACCCTGCTCTGGCTGCAGCTCTGAGTGAAAGGGAGACAAAGCCCGGGCTTATCTCCTAAGTGTTTCCCACTGCCTTGCTTAGCTCTTGGTCTCCTCTGATTCCAGTTGTAGGCCCCCTAATTCTCCTCTGGTGTTGTAGATGGGGCTGGAGACAAGGCTGGGCACTCTGCAGGACCCACACGCCAGGAGACCCCACAGCTTGACCCGTGTCCCCAGCTCCTGCTCCCACTTGGGATGGCACATCAGGAGACAGCAGAGCCTTGGAGCTGTGGGTTCATGGGTCAGCCAGACTCAGGCTCCTCACCAGCAGGACACTAAAGGTTCACTGTCACCAATGTCCCTGCTGGTAACCTGAGCCCAAACCTTCTTATCACGGCCCATGTGAAGGCTACAGCAGCGTCACACATAACTCCTTGGGGCAGGAGAACGGCAACATGGAATTGCTACTTTAAAAAGCCGGGAGCAGATAAGCTTTTCTGCCTTTCCTCTGCTGGTTATACAAGCAGTACTTAGGGGAAAAAAAAAAATAAAAACAACACTGGAGACAGACTTGAAACAACTGCTCTGTGCTGGAAGAGCGTGCGTGTGAGATATGGAGTAGATTAGAGCTTGACATGGCACGTAAAAACACTCTTTCCTTTTAACACCTTTATTGCAAGTTTTAAAGGGCAATCAAAATACGTTCTTAGCTGTTTGCCTCCGTGCTATAAAAGGACACTCATACCTGTGAAATCTTATGACTTACAAATAGTGAAAATGGGGATTTTTTTTTTTTTTGCGTCAGTGACCTCTTGAGTGAGGCTATGTAAATAAAACGTAAGTGAAGGGTTTGGGATGACTTGTGTAACAGGAGGGATGGTGGGGACAGTGCTGGTTTCCACCAGAGAGTGAAAAAAATCATTATGAGCACTTGCTTAAAGAAAATTAATCCAGTCCTGAGGGAGCATGGCTTTTCTGAAGTCAGCAGGACGATGCCAGTGTGTGTTGGGCTTTGGAGAAATGCTCAATTCTGCTTGGAGGAAGGCACCTGTGTGTGCTCTTGGATCCTTCCCTGCCTCTCAAATCTTCATCCCAAGGTTTTCTTTACTGCTTTTTCTCCAGGAGGCCCAGAGAGATGGATTCGTGTATGATGGGCTTAGAAAGGAGTATAAGAATGGATAGATATTTTTTTTTTTAAAAAAAAAAAAAAAAAAAGGCCCCCAAACAGCCAAAGCTCCGGGCAGAAGGGAAGGGCAGTGAGATTTCCCGCCCTGCAAACCCTGCTCCTTTTGGTTTTATTTTTATTTCTGCTGCTTTGTGTTTTGTTATTGGACGTTTTCTTGGCTTTTTTTTTGTTTCTTTCCTCAAGTCAAACTCAATAAAAGTCTGAGAATGAAGTCAAACAAGTGAATTTTGTGGCCTTGCCTCCACAAGGTCATGAGATTTTGCAATAGAGCAGGGGCTGGAATGCCTTATGCTTTGATTCCTGAGTCGCACAGCGGCTGGGGAAGGTGGTTTCCAGCAAATAGGGCTCGCACAGGTGCCTGGCCCTGCTTTGCGGTGTTTGGAAAAAGGTGCAGGAGCAGTGGAAGCACTGGTTCAGCCGGATGGAGCCTGACTCCATCCCTCTGTCTGGAAACGAAGCAAATGCCTCTGCCCCCACTATCAGCTCTGTGCATCATATGATTCATGCTCGAGGAGTCCCAGAATTACAGCTGTAAGGCACATTGTGTTTAGGCTCACTGAAATCATTCTGTCATAAAAGGGCTGCCATTGTGGGCGCACTGGGGAGGGAAGAAGAAGAGGAAGAGTCACAAAGGCAAGGCAGGCACCCAGCCATCTTGCGCAATCAATATTCCTGCAACCGTTCCCTTATGGAGAGACTCCAGCTCTTTTGAAATGCCAAGCACCTTCTCCCCTCTACCTCAGGGCAGCTGCCTTGCTCTTCCCTCTTGGGGAGGGCATGGACCCACTGTGAGCATCCTTCCATGCCCATGCAGCCGCTGCATCCAGCCTTTCCCTGCCCTCAGCATGCCTCAAATGTATCAATTTTCATTTGTTTCCCAATTATCCTGGCATGACTTGATTAAAGGCTGGTTGAAATGTACAGTGCAATCTGGTTCATCTCCACACTGTCCTTTTATTTAATTTTTTTTTTCCTGTGGATAACAAGGGGCTGGACTTGGTGGGAAGGGACTTTTCCAAGCCTGGCTCACAGCAGAGCTGCTGATGTGGGGGGCAAGGTGCATGTGGAAAACATCCCAGGTGGTTGTTGTTCTCCTGTGTTTGGGAAGTGGGAAAAGGAGGAGGCATTTCCTGTCATCTTTTCTACACCTGTTTCTGGAAGAGGTGCCAACAGCAATCCCTGTGTTTGTGCCTGTGCCACACGTGACACCTGCCAGGTCGCAGCACCTCCTCGCAGCAGGCAGGAGAACCCTTTGGTGCCAGAGAAATCCCCCTCCTCACTCCTTTCATGGCACCTTTCAGCTCTGGAGGGCTCCTTGCCCAGGCTGGGGGCTGGGGGTGCCCTGGGGTGGTGGGAGCAGGTTCTGCTTCACTTCTCTCTCATTCCTTTCCAACCCAGGGCACTGACTGAGCCCAGTTTAGGCTGATATCCAGCTGCTGCTCAGCTGCATTTCCAGGTTTCCCCCCCTCTGTATGATCCTCCTGGGTCCCCCTGCTCCTTGGAATTCTCACCTGGGCTCGACTTCACTGCAAGTTCTTCATTCAGCAAAGCTTCCTTTCCTTTCCCCCATGGGTGTTTCCCAGCCTGTGGGTCACAGCCCGAGCGAGCTCAGGGAAGGCAGCTGGTGAATTCAGGGAGGGAGAAGTGAGGGGGAGGGAATCACAGAAAACTTTATTGCAATTGAACGCCAGAAAAAATCCTGCTCCTCCGCTTTGCTGGTGCCAGGGAATCTTTGTCAGAGCGCTCTGGGAGCCTCTGCCCGTGGAGGGAGTGTGGGGATGGGGAGGTGTCGTTGAAATGTTTCTGGGTTTGCTTTCAGGGAGAAGGAATGGGAATAACAACATGGCTTTGGTGTTGCTTCATGCTGGATTTTTTTCCCTGAAATAATAATAATAAAAAAAAGACCAGTGAGTTGTTGTAGATCTTTGCAGCACACGGGTACAGATCAACGTTGTTACCGTGCTTCTGTTTATTATTCTACCAGGTCTAATTGCTATTAGTCATAAAGTCATACTACAGTTAACCACTTTCCAAATTCATCCTGGGGACACCTCTCCTAAATTATTTCCATGCTGGTCATTTGCCATTTATTTCCTTCTCCTCTGTTTTCTGTCTCAACAAGTTTTTAATCTATGACAGCACTTTATCTCCCAACCCCATGATTATAAAATTTCCTTCAGAGACTCTACTGAAGGGCTTTATCAAAAGCCCTTTGAACCTCTCCATAAATTAGAATCTCTGTTCTCCTTTTCCTACTATTTTGTTAACTCTTTCTGGGATTCAGAGGGATAAAGAAAGGTTTAATTCACCTTTGGCAGGACTGGATTCCCATTTCTTTTCCTTTACTCAAGGTGGTTGATTTACATCACTATTTTGGCATTATTCTCTCTGTTTATCATCCCTCTCTCTCCTTGCCCAACACATCCAGACCCCTGGCTTGGGACCACGTGTTGGTGCTCTCCTAACTGGAAATGGCCTTCACTGAGCTCCCATGTCCCCTCCACTCCTCCTGGCACTGGTGATTGACAAGGTGGAGCAGACCCTGCTGGCGTTTAGTGAGCAGAGCCCTGGCTGCTGGGGAGTTGTGCTGATTTATCCCAGCCCACGGGTCACACCATTATGTTTTCACTGGTGACAGACACTTTATTCTCACAAGTACCTGGCATTCTCAGATAATCTTCTCTTGATATTTCTCTGTTTGCTGCTCCTTGGCTGTGGCCTGGCTTCTCATTTTGATAGGAGGTGGCTCTTGCTCCCTGCTGTTATGGGCAGATCAAAGGGGTAGGTAGGAGCAACCTTGTCTGAAGGACAGTGTTGGACTGGCACTCTGGAGCCTTGGATTACTCCTCCCTGCCTCTATTCTTGACCAGATAAGTAACCCAGGGTGAGTCAGTTCAATTCTCCTCAACCCTCCCATTTTCCCTCCCACACTCTTTCTGACTCTGCAGCTTAGATTTTAATATATCTAGTGCAGGAAATTGTCTCTCACTGTTTGCACAGTGCCTGTTGCAATGAGATCCTGGAGGAAAAATCATAAGTCAACTTGGAAATCCTTTCCTTGAATATCTGAATCTCCTTTCCCCCTTTGATGGATTCTTTCCTGTAACTTATCCTCTGGCTGCATGTGGGTAATACACAATTATTCCATTTTCTTCAGACAGTTGCTAGGAAAAGGATGTTGAAGTGGCTTTGCCCTTCCCCTCCATCCCCTTTCCTCTTGCAGCTTTTGAGTGATGGTTTCAGTCAAAGTGGAAAAACGGGTGAAAACTTCCTAAAAACTTTTGTGGGAATGGAGAGAAGTGGGAGAGAGGCCATTAATGATCCCCACTAAGGCAGTGGTCATTGGAGCAAGCTCTCATTTCTGGGCAGAGGATCCACACTGGGAGCAGCTGCTTGGTGCCCAGAGCAGGTGATAAACCCATCCCTGGTGTCCATGGGGATGCTGGCAGAGAGTCCCTCCCTTGTGCACAGCCCCTGGAGACAGAGGAGGGAGGAATTCCTGCCTGAGCCTCAATGGGATTTCGTTCAAATGGGAAATGAGCCGTGGGTGCTGGGAGCCAGTCCATGCTCGTGGGGTTCTGGGGCTCGTGGCCCTCCCTACGTGCTGCCTGTGACTGAGGTGTCTCCTGGCAAGCAGCAGCGCTGAGCCTCCTGTGGGGCTGTTTGGGGATTCCTCCCTTCCTCCCACCTTCTGCCCGCACACTGAGCTCTTGGGCAGAAGAGGGGGAAGCTATTACCTGCTTTCCTGTTTTTCCCTCTAGATATGTCTTCAGTGGAAGTGCAGAGAGGTTGAGATTTGTGGCTCATTAATAGCATACCCTATTATCAGCTGAGTGTCACAAACCACCAGTTTTGGATGCCCTGATTTTTTTTCTGAGTGGGTGGTTTGGAAGGAGGATGGAGTTGTCTTTCTGGGAAAAGCTTGCAGAATCCTTCCGCCAAATATTTGGTTGCTCAGCAGCCCTGAATACTGAAGCCTTTAGGGCATTTTAGGGTTGGGAGTGTGGAAAACGAGGAATCCTCAATGAACAGACTCGTAAAAATTACAGGTTTCCCTCTGCCGTGCCTCAGTTTACTCATAAGTAAATTGGGCAAAGTAATCCTTGGGCTCTCGCCCCAGGGGGCCCCAAGTCAAAATTCTTTAAAGTCCTTGAAGGCACTTGAATGAAAGACTCTGGGCCTGGTAATTACAGAGTGTTGTGCTTGCATGAGGCTATGAGATAGGGAAACCTTCGCCAGGCAGGGTTTGGAGAAGAAAATCAGCCTGGCTCTGCCAAACCCTCCAAGGGGAAAATGGAAGATTTACTGTTGCCAGAGTCAAAATCAGCTGTCGTCGTTGGAGGCCATTGCAAATAGATTTGTGGCAAGACTGCATTTGCACAAACCAGGAGGGAAGAGCAGCCTTCGCCAGGGTGAGGCTGCTGCTGCTGCTGCTGCTGCTGCTGCTGCTGAGATTTGCATAGGAGCAGGTTAGGAGGCAGCACTGCCTGGCCAAAGTCAGCTCAGCCCCATCAGCCCAGCCAAGCTCTGCTCATTTCCCTAAGCTCCATTTTTGGCTTCTTTCCTTGAAAAACATCTTCTCGAAGAGAGAGAGAGAGAGAGAAAGGAGGTCAGCTGTGTCAGAGGATGTTTTGCCTGTCTCCCGTAGGACTCGCTTATGGATTTAACACGAGATTTCCTTAAAGCCCTGGGAAAAAAAGCAGGCTTCAAATTGTAGGTCAAAGCTGTGAGTCACCCCTTGGTTTCTGCTTTGCTTTGGGAAGGAGGAGAAGTCATTTGGGCCAGTTCTGTCCTGTGCAGGGGTATCTCCAAACTGTGCTGACTCCGATATGGTCGTTGGATTTGGGAAGGCGGTGGGAGCAGGGCTCTCCTGCCTGCGCTGCTGTGTCTCCATCCTTCTTGCTCTTGCTGAAGAGGGAGATGTGGCCTTCAGAGGTTGATTTTCCTCCCCTGTGCTCTGCCTGGCACGGGGCTAGAGAGGAGGACATAGGGGATCTGATATAGTGACTGATATTCCAGTTCAAAAGTATAAACATGCCCTGGGTCTTCCTTTGCTTGACTGCAGGAGCAGCTACGAGACCCCTCACGGCTCATTCTGCTGACACCTCTTTTAGAGGTGCCATTCAGGAGCTTTGTGCATCAAGGAAGTTGTCAGCACGAGATGATAAATGATGAGGTGCCGGCGCTATTGCTAAGGGCCCATTAAAAACGAGACACCTTTGAATTCACAGGGTAATAACAGGCACGGGGTATGAGTTATTGGTCTCTTTTTCAGCAGAGAAATGATAAATGTTCCTGCAGAAAGAAGTGCCACACCCCCTCAAACAAGCCACCCTTCCCTCTGCCATCAAAATTCCTGGGTCAGAGGAAAGGATTTGATTTCACTGCTAACACTCAGCCAGCACAAATATGTGCTAGGTGTGAAAGCCACCTGTTCTCGGCACAGACCTGGCAGGGAGATGTGCAAAGAGCAAAGGGTGCGAGGCAATTTGGCTGTCACTCATCTTCTCAGGAACTTTGGAGTGATTGTGTGAGTGTGTAGAGGAAAACTCTCACTTGTGGTAAAAGGTGCAAACGACTTCTCTTACCGTTTCCTTTCTTAAATTAAAAAAAAAAAAAATCCAAAGTTGCCTCGCTGCACAAAAAATAAAGGGAACTAAAAAATCTTGGGTCAGTGCATTTTTGCCAATCTGCTTGCAAGGGGCTGAGCGTGGCCTTTGGAAATCCCACTGCTGATGACTTGGCTCAATGCTAATCTCCAGGTCTTTTGATCTCTGTACATTTAGGGCTTGACCTGAAGTCTGGAGAAATTAATGGGAGCCTTTCTCTCTCTCACTGGGTATTCACTCAGGGACTGATTAATTGATTTTTACGTTTGTTGACTGTGCCTATACCATGGACTCAGAGTACACCATGAAAGTTTAATGAAATATTCAAATGGGATATTTGTTGACAAGAGTGACCCTGTGTGTCATGCAAGAAAAACTGCACGTTTGGAAGTGTCTTCTGAACATCGTTAGCTCCCTCCAAATCTGATGTTCCCCAGCCATGTGCTCCATCTTCAGGACTTCTTTGGCTGGATGAGCCATCTGATCATGGCAGGTCTTGAGTAGGCTTAGAAAACATCTGGGGTTTCTGAGCCAGGCCTGGGGATTATGCCTGGGCTTAACACATCCAGTCTTCCCAGACGTGGTCATTGTATACATGCAGATCAGCTGTGTCTGGGCGAGAGGCAGCAAACCCAGCGCTCCTGGGGTGCCCTGGATGTGTTGTGTGTTCCTTGGGAAGTGGGAAGGAAATCCAGCACGTCTGGGGCCTGACAGGGCAGGGAAATCCTAGGAAATCCCTGATGGACAAGGAGTGGATCTCCACCAGGAGGGTGCCTCAGCCAGGCTTTGGTAAAGGGAGGTGAGAAGTGGTTGTGCTGCCAAGGGCCTCTCACCGAGCAAAGCCAGCTGTCAGCACTCCCCCCTGCACAACCTCCCCCTGGCACAAACTCCAGCAGCTCCAGGGATCCCAGCACTCAGGAGGGGGAAGTGGGTTTTTCTGAGAAGCAGGGTCCAGATCATTTAAAGGAGTGAGGAGGAGACCCTGACTTTGACTGTGTGGTTGGTGGCAGATCCCCAAACGTAGGTAATGCACCCTGTGTGTGAAATTGTGGATGGCAATGGCTGAGGATGTACCTCCAAGGAGAGATTAGCTCTCCATGGTCATGCACCTGGATCGATGCCTCCCTTGGAATACCACCCCATAAACTCCAGAGTGGCTGGGAAAAGGTCGTTCAAAATAGCCTTATACTCCATCCTCTTCCCCCTGCCAATCCCAGGGAGCACCTCGGTCTCTTCCCTGGACGGCATTTACTCCACAGAGTGGTCATATGCAAATTCATCTGCATATCCACATTGCACAGGAGAAAACATAAACCTTTCTTCTTAAGTTTCCAAAGGGTGTTCTTGGCCTCACCAGTCCCTGCAATGTCTTCATCGGCAGAATCATCCCAGAAAGCCTCAGCCTGTGGAAGGGAATGCGGCAGGGAAAAGCATCCCACCTCTTTCCAAGCTACAAAAGGTTTAACTCCTCTCTCTGTTGCCCCTTTGTGATATCCTCGGCCATCCTCACTGGGATCAGTGTTGCCACAAACGATGTTATCTCGTGATTGCTACGTAGCAGTGGTGTGTATCACAGGTGAAATGGTGAGTTATTAATCCTAATTATTTTAAGGAAGGCACAGTGAAGTTGCACAGCCTATTTTTCTGGCCAGAGACTAAAACCTCAGTTATTAGGAGGAGACAAGCTGTGAAATCTCTCTCCAGGCATCCGAAGAAGCCTTGAGAGATTTTTAGAAGTGCCGAACCCTTAGATGTTCCCAAAGATTTTAGAGGAATCCCGAGTGCTTGCCTCTGGCCATAACCCCATTCCAGGGCTGAGGGTTGTCGCCATGAGCAGCGGTACCTGTTTGCAAATCCCCACACTTGCCTCATTTGGGGCAGGTTCTCTACACTTTCCTAGCCTGGGGCAGGCAAGAGTCGGCCTGTGAGGCATTCCCAGTCTTTTCTGTTGAAACTGACTCTGTGTAATTGGGAAATCGTTGTTGCAATGAGCCTAATAGGGACATGACAAACCTCTGGCTTTTTTTTTTTTTTTTTTTTTTTTTTTTTGGCTTTTTTTTTTTTTGGCTTTTTTCTTTTTTTTGATTAGAACTAATGGCTTTGGCTCCCTTGCCTGTTGCAGGAGGAGGGATCCAGCTGGAGATCTCCAGCAGAATGTGGCACTTAACAAACTTGAGGTGAAAATGCTTACAGGAGCTCAGGACCTGTTGTTTCTTCTCCACCTGATGTCCCACACCTGTGCATCCCATGCCTGAGCACTTTGCTGCCCCGGAGCTCTGTCCTGGGAACGCGGTGAGATCCATCAGGAGACCTCCGTTATGCACTGCCATGTCGTGGGGGCTTTTATATTCGGCTCTTTGACTGAAACTTCAGGCCCCCATGCTGGAGCAGAGCCTCCCCAGGTCCTGCCCAGCGCTGTTTGAGGAGGCTGAGTGATGAGATGTTTGGCTGTGCTGCTTGCTCACGGGATGCTTTTGGCTAGGGGCTACTGAAACCTATTCCAGTCCTCTCCAGAGGACCCTCAGCAACACCCCCGTGCCCTCGGGCGGAATGGCTGCAGCCTCCCAGGCGTGCTGAGCGCGGGGCTGAGTGGTCCTGGCTCCAGCAGACGCCCATTCCAGAGCTGCCTCTGAGGAGGCTTTCAGCAGGCACGAGGAGGTGGCAACAGGAGCTTGGGGTGGGACACGGAGAATGCAGGCTTTGTCCTCTCCACGGGTGAAGATGGCAGCTGGGTCCAGCCAGATTCCAGAGGCATCTGGACAGCTTCTGTCATCGAGGTGGGATGTCTGGGGGGAGACAGGGCATGGCGGGGGTTATCTCCTCTCTGCCTTCTTGTCTGGGAGGGGACAGCTGAGAGTTGGAGGAGGTTATAGCAGGAGGCTGGACCGTGGGGACCCTGTGCCACCGAGGAGGTGCTGAGAAGGGGCTCCCCGGGGTCAGCTGGGATGTTCCTGGGGCACAGGGCGGCTGCGGGAGCCTGTCAGTCGGATCCATCCCTCTGTGCTTCGTGTCGCGCCGTAAGAAGACAAGGGAAAGAGAGAAGGAAGCAGGAGGGGCAGCGGTGGGGGAGGACAGAGTGAAAAAAGCATCAAAAAAGCCGAGTGAACCTGCTGACTTCCCCAGACTCCGCGGCACCACTGGTCATTTCTGTAGGCTATAGGGGTTGTCTGAGTAGGCTGTAAGGACAGGTGTAAATCTGTCCTGTCATTCCACCCTCCCAACATCTTCTCACCTGAAGGGCTCCCATTTGTTGCAGAGAGCAAGCAAATAAACGCAGCCATTGCTTTGGCTCGCAGAGGGCATGAAAAGACACCCCGTGCCGCCGGTTAACCTCCGTCCCCTGCCTGTCCCCTCCCGTGTGGAGCTTTTACAGCCAGCCTGAGAGTAAATCCCCCCCTCCAGCTGTTTGTTAAAGCAAAGCAAATAAGGGCTATTACAGCTCAGACCAAAATCCACTTGTTTGCAGTCTGATTTTTAACTGTCATTCCAGCAGAGAGGGCAGGGGGAGGGAGGGCTGCGGGCTGGCCCCAGCCCAGGGCAAGAGGGGCCATTTGTCTGCCAGGAGGAGAGGGGTTTCGGCAGCTTCCAGGGCGCTCTGGAGCAGGCAGGGGGATGCTCCGGGCCTCTCTGAACCGGGGGAACATCTGCGAAACGACCCCGAAGTGTGTGTCGGGTGGAGACGTGACCCCTGGCTGCAGCTTCGCTGCTCAGACGGGCGAGGCGGCTCCCTTCTCCCAACTCCTTCCTCTCTTTCTCTTCTTCCCCTTGCAAATTGTGCCGCTGGTTTTTTGTCCTCGAGACCTGGAGCGAGGATTCCTCTCCCTCTTCAAGGAGCCATCCGCAGCATCGGTCTCCCCATGGTTTTCATTAAGGAGTGGATGGTGTGTTTCCCATCAAGAACAACTTTAATCTTGACCGAGTTCTGAAAGCTAAAGGTTTGCAGTTTTCTTCGGCCACCTTTGATTATTACTTCTTCTCGTTTTCCAACTCGATATTATAGATCCTCCCTCCTGGCTGAAGTCCTTAATGGCCCGGTCCATCCCCACTCCCCCAAGTACCCATTCTGTGGATGTAGCAAACTCTAATTAATTATAACTTATCTCATGACTTGTCAGCATCACATGTTTGATCCTGTTTAGAAACCATATTCCCAGGGGACGGAAAGACTCGGGAGTAGGTTGATGCTACTCAACAGTGATTTAATGGACGCATTAATGCCGAGACAGATAACTGTGTAGCCATGTTAAGTAATACATCAAGAATCTTTCCAGAGAGGCAACTTTACAGGTCACTGCAGAACTGCTAACTGATATTAACCCGCTTTGCATTGTGCTGTGCATACGGGCGCTGGGAGTTCACACACTTTCTTTTGTCTGTGGTTTTTTTCGAGCAGCCTCTTCCCATTCCCCCCTGGAAGCGATGGAGATATTAGACGCCTAATGACAATGTTTCACACGCGGGGGTGGGGTGAGGAGGACAACAGGCTCGTTAGCCGGGTTGATTTTAAGCACACCCAATTACTGGCCCGGAGGAGGCCGGGGCAGAGGCTGCTGCCCGGCAGCGGGGATGCTCCGGGCTCTGCTGGGCTGTCCCCGGCCCCGCGGCCACCGCCGCTGGCTCCGCGCCGCCCCGCGCGGGGGATGAAGGCACCTCCCGGGCACGCACCGGGATGCGCTCTTTTCCAAACCGTCTTCTCCCAAAAACACAGCGGGTTTTGCCTTCCTCCTCCTCGGGAGAGGTTCCTGCGCCGGAAGGGAGGGATCCGAGAGTTGCGACCTCCCTTCTGCCGAACTCCCTCGCGGGATGGAGGGACGCCGGGGACCTGCAGCAGAGGCCCGGGAGGTGGCCGGGAGCACGGTAGCGTCGCCGGGGGCAGCTGCTCCATCCCTGGCGGGCAGTTCTCATCCCCGGGGCCCTTCTTTGCTCGGTCCCGGAGGAGGGGTTCAGTTTAGGATTAGGGTACTCGCAGGACAGGGATCGCCCTAACTACAAGTAGCAGAGTGCAGTGGATTTTACCGTTCGGCAAGGTCCGTCTGTCCGTCCATCGGGCTCTCCCAGCCCCAGGCGGGGTGCTGGGGCATCTGGCTGGACCCGGGCTCCTCCCGGTCTGCCACAGCCTCATCCCCGCTCAGGTACACGGAGCGACCCCCGAGAGGTCCCTCCAGAGGCCCGGCAGCCCCTCAGGGGGGTCCCCTCCCCACCCGCGAGCCCGCAGAGCGGCTCCGGGGGGGGGCACCCACACCCAGCTGGGAGTTCCCGTGGACTGAGGGCTCCCCCTCTCTGCTCCCCTCGCTCCATCCCGGCTCTGCGCTGCTCTCGGACAGAACCGGGGCACCTCGGCGTGCGGCTCCCCCGGCCCGGAGACCCCCGTCCTCGGGGAGAAACATTCGCCTTCACCGCTGAGGGTTTTCCTCCTGAGCCTGGAGGGAAGGTGGTGCGGGATCCCTGGCTGTTTCCCATCTCTCTTCCCGTCTCCCCTCTTCCTTCTGCCAGCCGGACCCTTCAGGGCAGGCGGAGGGAGGAGAGTGCCTGGGGATTCACCTTGCTGCCAGCGAGGGGAAACTCCCCTGCTCAGCCGGGGGACACCCTGGCCTGGGGCCGCCGGGCTCCGCCGCCTGCCCGGCGGGGCGGCCCGGGGAACCAGCGGGTGACAAGCCGTGACTTCCTTGAGGAAAGCAGGCCGGGAAGAGGGAGAAGCAGCCGGCGGAGCCGGGCTGTCGGCGGGGCGGGCGGGAAGCGGCGCCCAGGCGGTGCCGCGGGTGGGCAGCGAGGACCGCCCCGTCCAGCACCGCGGGGAAAACTCCCTCCGGACACGGGCCCGGCTCTTTCCCGGCTCTGTAGGGGAAGGCAGAAGCCGAGGCACCGCGGAGACCCAGCCCTTCAAGCGCAGGGACGGGCGAAGCCCCACGTGCCCGGCCGGGGACTCTCCGCGGGCGGCTGCGGGATCTCCGCCAGCCCGTGGGACGGTGTCACCCACTCTAGAAAGGGAGGCTCTTATATATTTTATTTTCTCCGGGGCCGTTTGCAGGGCGGAGGGAAGGGAAGGTGGTACGGTTTGCCCAGGTTGCGAGGGGAGGATTGTGTGCCACTGTTGATTAAACGCTCTCCCCGAAAGATGGTATCCGACATGAGATAATGAGGCTCTGTGACCGGCCCCAGGTTCCCTTTAAGTTTTCCCATGGACTCGAGCTGTCGCCAGTTCACAAAACGACAGTGTAAGACAGCACCACGCTACTCAGATCCAATTTACGGCGCACAAAAGCTGATCCCCAAATCCCCACTAACAAACCGGGACCCGCAGACAATTCCGATAATGTTTAGTTTTTATTCATTTCTCGACTAATTAACTGGAATCCCACCTCCTCTTCCCCCCTCTTGACAGTGCCCAATTAATCCGCAATGTATGTCAAAGGTCTGGAACCCACTGTAAACTGCTAAACCTTAGCAGAGATTTGTGTGTCTCTATATTGATCTGATTAAGGACCGCGATGCTTTTTCCTCGCGATTACTGCGTGAAAAGTAAAACTGTCGCGGGTTTAGGTTGGGGGTTTTTGGGGTTTTTTTTTGTCTTTTTTTTTTTTATTGTCCAAAAAGCTTTACTTTCTCCAAGTCTGATAGGATTTCTCCAAGGCGCCTCCAAACCTTGCGTGTCCATGGCTAACAGCGGCTCCAAAGGGAATCAAGCGAAATAAAGTTATCTGCGAGACAGGAGTGGAGCGTGTGTGTGCGCGATGGGGGGGTGCTCGAGGGGGGTTAGACTCAATTTGGATGTGCCGTAAATTGGCTTGTCTTGAAAAATAAACAGGAGTGGGGAGGGATAGGAGTATAGAAATTTTTTCAATTTTTTTTTTTCTTTATAAACTTTTTTTTTTTTTTTTTTTTTTTTTTTTTTTTTTTTTTTTTTTTTTTTTTTTTTTGGTGCCAGCGGCCGGGTTGGTGGCGGGCTGTGAGCGCGGCTCCCCGGCAGAAAGGAGCGATCCCCGCCGGCCGGGGCTGCCGCCCACCCCGCTCTGCTGTCGCTGGGGCTGGGGCAGCTCGTTTCTAATCTTCGGAGGGAGCGAATATAAAAGAGGAATTTATTAGCTTTCAGGCCATCAGAGGAATAAACATTGATTTTATTGACCTAATTATGGGCCAAATGACTCCTTCCATCGATCACGTAAAATACTTCATTTGGAGAAAACCAGGCGCAGGCGCCCGGAGGCGGGGAGGAGAGCGGGTGGATGTGCTGCAAGAGTGGGGGGGAAAAAAGCAAAAGCTCGAAAATGTATGGAGGGGTTTTAATGCAGTTAACGTGCCCGTCGCGCTGGAGCTCGAGCCCTGTCTCCCAGACGTTACAGTGCGGATGTTTTGCAAACTAAAGCTTTTATGTCGAATTCCAATCCGGCCAGTCAATTTGGCTAAAATAGCATTAAACAAATGGACAGCAGTTTATTTATATTCCCCACACACGCTGTATTTTATAGACAGAAAAGAATTACTTGAAATGTATTTTACAAGCACAGGACAACACGTCGTTTCAGCCCGAGAGCAGCGATTTCTCGTAATTAGAGTAGGCTCGACACTAATAAAGAAGCAAACAGTCTCTTTTTTATGCTTAAACCCAGCTACTGTCCCCAGCGCTTTGCTGCGCGGTGGGATCGTGGTTGGGTGGTGGGAGCGGGCGGTGGGCGCACCTGCCCTGGAAGGGGGCAGCGAGGGGCGACGGGCTCCTCTCCTGGTCTGATCGGGAGGAGCAGGGCTCAGAAAACGCGATTTCAATTTTATTCTTTTTTCTTGACTGGTGGGTGACAGCGAGACGTGACTTTGGATTTATTTGCTCGAGGGTTTTTTTGGCGGGGGGTGGTCACTGTAGCTCGGGGGAGGAGGTGGTGCGGGATGAGGGATGCTTTTGGCAGGGTGTTTGCTCCCTTCTTATGTCACCTGAAATATTAGATCTCGTACACCTTCACCCAGCCTTCGGTCTGGAGGGGGAGGGTGGATATTTTTAGTCCAGCTGTTCTGAAGAACGGATCTTTCCCTTCCCGGTGCCTAAGTTTGGCTCGGCGCTTCTCTTGCCCCGCCGCGTTATTCCTCGCTCTTGGCGAGCTCAGGAGTTGCTGACACTGGCGGCCAAACACTGACCGCCAGGATCTGAACTTTCCCCCATCCTCTTCTCCCTCCTTCCTCATCACCCTCCCCTGGGACAGGTTGTCCTGCGTCTCCCGCGGGTCCCCGGCGCAGGAACAGGGATGCTGTGGCCGTGCCTCGCGTTGTCTCTCAGCCCATAAACGCCTGGCTGTCACTTCTTAAATCTCTTTTACTGCGATCCGTTCGGATGAGCCATGCCACCGCTGCGGCCGCTGCCCCTCTCCCCAGGCGGGGCCGGGCCTGGGGGTGCCCCGGGCCGGGCTGGGGGAGCCGGGGCCTCCCAGGTGAGCCCCGCTCCGGCAGGTGAGAGGCGGCGGCCGCGGCGCCATCCCGTGGTCGGAGCCCACGGAGCCTCGGCGGGGCGAGCCCGGCCCTCGGCGGGACCCCCGCGCCCCCTCCCCGCCCGCGCTGGCAGCGCGGGGTTCAGCCGGCGTTCACCGCTCCCTCCCTCTCTCCGTCTCATTAAGATAGGGCTTTATGCAGAACATCTGTAAGGGAAGGCAAAATAAATGACAACACTTTTACACCACTTCCTACTTAACTTCTCTTTTTATGTGGCTGCTCTGGATTTTCCGACGCTTTGTACTGCTCCAATCTTGTTTGGATGTTTGTACATGTAATACTCTGCCCACTCCAGCTCTTGGGACGGGCTTGTCTTGTATGTTCTTTCTTTTTTTTTCCCCCCTCTACCACCCCCCTCCCAGCGTGCAGAGGCTCCACAATCTGCTCTGCTTACTTCGCTGTCGGGGGACGAGCAGCAGGATTTGTGAGCCAGGGCAGGGGCAAACGGCTCCACAAGTGTCGGGCATTAATCACACCTTGTCTTTGCGGAAGGTGAGCTCCAGGCACTATGCACCCACTTATTCGCTCTTCAAATCCCCCCTTCTCCTTCCAAGCCGTCGCCTTCCTGTCTCCACTGAACAGCATTTTTCCGTGACCCGGGGTCCGGACAATTGTCCTAATGGTATTTAAAGAAAACAAGGATTAAACATTCATTAATGCTTTTCTCCCTTATTTAGACTGTAACATCAGAAAGTTGAGTGCCCCGCGCACGGAGTGTGTGTCAAGCCTCACTCTAAGGAGCAAAAAGCTGTTTGAGGCGGGTGACTCCCGCGGACCACGACGTGATTTGGGCTCCTGATGAACAAGGAACAAATTTTCGGGGGGAATTAACGCTCCCAGCACCCCGAGAACCGGTACCAAAATGAGCAGAAAGCGGCTGTGCTCTGTGAGAGCGCATTTCCTTTCCTGTCCCGAGGATCTGGAGCAGTGCCCCGGCTCCTCGTTTGTTTTCTCCTTCCTCGTCTCTCTCATCTACCTGGAGTCATTCCTTCCCGCCGCCGCTTTTCCCAGATCGCTTGTGAGCATTTTAGCTTCCCCTTAAGCCCCTGGCCATTAAAGAAGCGGCTGAAGCAACAGGTGAGCGGGGAATTTTCAGGGCTAGGAGGTGGCGGCCCGTGGCCCCGCGGGGGCTGCCGGCACCGAGCCGCCTAGGCGCGCATCGACCGCGGGGAAAGATGCTCCGCGCCGCGGAGCCCGGCGCCGGGCCGAGCCCCATGGCTCCCTAGCAAAATCTCCTGCGGGAACACAAACAAACAAACAAAAAACCCCCCAAACCTTTCCCCTCTAACCCCAGTTACGGCAAAGGGAAGGAGCCGCTCCGGGAAGAGCAGCGAGAGCTGCACAAAAGCAGTTTACACCTGCGACGCGGAGCTGGTTGTATTCTGCCCCGCTCGGCTTTAATTGGAAATCTTTTCCGTCTGCCCCAACTCCCGGATCATCTGGGCTTAATAAATTTTCGCAGCACTCCCGCTGCTCCGGAGAAACGCTGTGGCAGAAGCCGGCTCTGCCCGCGTTGCTGAATGCCAGCAGAACAGTCATTACCGTCGGAGCAAGAGTGGCCTGGGACTTGTTTTTGGTCCAGGGGAAAGGGTGGGGAGACGAGGAGAGAGAAACCTGGCCGTGAAATGGGGGCTGTAAAGCTTCGGGATGTATACACACACACATACATAGATGTGCAGAAAAGCAAGGAGCAAGTGCAAGATCGAAAGCAGAGCCCGGCTTTGCTGCAGCCACGCGTGCCATTAAAAGCAAATAATTCAAAGTACTTTTAAACTATAAAAACATGGGATCTTTCCCTTTCTGATATTTTTTTTTTTTTTTGCGGGGTGCAGGCGGGGAAGAAGGATACAGATCCCGTCTCCCCTTCTCAGATGACCTCGAAGGACCGGTTTTTTCACTTTCCCATGTGTGCGCCTTTGCGCTTTCCGGAAATCAATCTGAAGTTTGTTCAAAATACTAAACTAAAATAAAACTGCGCTACGAAACCTCCCACGCCCCAGAGACAGAGAGGAGCCCCTGATTTATTTTTCTGCTTTTTTTAAAATTATTATTTTTATTATTATTTATTTCCATCTTGTCGTGCACCCCGGGGAAATAATCTCCGGAGGGTTTTGCTGGATCCTGTGTGGATGTGTGAGCGTGCAGAGGAGCTTTTTTGGTGAAGCGCAGTGGGAGCCGGTGCCCCGACGGTTCGGGGGCTGGTGACGGGGCTGTCAGCACCCCCAAATCGGGGCTGAACTCCTGGCTCAGCCCCCGCGGGAAGGTGTCCCCTGCCAGTGGGGACAGTGGTGGACGAGGAGAGGACTTTCCCCGTCCACCACACCCTGTGGAGCGGCGCTCCGAGGGAGCCCGCAGCCCCCTGCCCTGCACGTCGGGTGATAGTTTCAGGCTGACCAAAGCGGTCAAGTCCTTCAGAGAAATTTGCCGCTGCCCAAAGGTTTCCTAGGGCTGAGCTGGCACATTTCAGTTGTCTTTTGCAGCTCCCGTTTGAAGGGAGGGCGGGTGAAGCCCTTCCCTCGCCCTTCGCGGGCAGATGCCAAGGGTCAAATGCACAGAAGGGCTCCAGGAGAGGAAAAATAATCCCGTTCCCAGCCTCCCCCTCCCGCCCCGTACCTCCTAACTGGGACATGAAAGAAAGAGAGAAAGAGAGAAAGAGAGAAAGAGAGAAAGAAAGGGAGAGAGAGAGAGAGAGAGAAAGAGAGAGAGAGAGAGAGAAAGAAAGAAAGAAAGAAAGAAAGAAAGAAAGAAAGAAAGAAAGAAAGAAAGAAAGAAAGAAAGAAAGAGAGAAAGAAAGAAAGAGAGAAAGAAAGAAAGAGAGAAAGAAAGAGAGAAAGAAAGAAAGAGAGAGAGAAAGAGAGAGAGAAAGAAAGAGAGAAAGAAAGAGAGAAAGAGAGAAAGAGAGAAAGAAAGAAAAAGAAAGACAGAAAGAAAGAAAGAAAGAAAGAAAGAAAGAAAGAAAGAAAGAAAGAAAGAAAGAAAGAAAGAAAGAAAGAAAAAGAAAAGTTCTTCCATCTTTCAAAGGAAAAAAAAAAGGTGTCGTGGGGTTTTTGGTGGGGTTTTTTTTGGTTGGTTGGTTGGTTTGGGGTTTTTGTGGTTTGGGGGTGGGTTTTTTGTTTGGTTTTTTTGTGTTTGTTTTTGTTTGGTTGGATTTTTTTTTTTTTTTGAGGGGACGATTTAGGATCTGTTTCACGCAAGAAGGGACGAGTGAAATGAAGTTTTTGGGGACACGGCCGCGCTGTGGGTGCCCCACGGCTGCGCCCCGAGCTCCTCTGCTGCCCAGATTCGCGGGGAACATGCACCTTGAGCAGATTTTAAGCTCCGCAGCCCGTGGCGAGAGGCGCTGGCCGGAGGGAGCGGAGCCGCTGCCGGGTCCCGCTGCCCGCACGGACGCGGCTCTGCCCCGGCCCGGCCGCTCAGGCCCGGGGGGCTTCGCTTGGGCACGTCAGAGGCTCGGGACTGGCAGGAGTTTGTCCGCTGCGTCCTCTTCCCTTTCATGTATGCCCTGCCTTGGGGTGTGCGTGTGGGGGTTACGGCTCTTTAATTGAAACCTAGAAAGGAAAATAGTAATGGATACCAGGCTTCGATGGAGAATACGTGTCCGCGGCTGCATGATGAGTGTTAGTTCAGCAGACTTTAAGAAGCCGATTCTTCTTCCCTGTCATTTCTTTATTGACAGCAGCCCCTATTAGATTTACCATGTCCTTTTGCAACAGCTGGTCCTCCCCCCGCCCGGGGTATCAATCGATGACCGGGTGACTCGGTGGCAATCTTGAAGAAAACGGGAGCAAAGTGTTGTGTCAGTGGCGGTGCCAGAGGCTCCCGGCTCCCCTCCCTGACCCGCAGCGTCTGCCGTGTGCCCGGTGCTGCTCAGCACCTCCCGGGCTCCGGCCCCGCTCCCAGCCCCGGGGGAAGCTGCGCCCGCCCCGCGGGGCCGGGGCCGCAGAGGAGACGCCCTGGGGGAGAGTGTGGAGATGGGAAAGGCTCCGGTTCTGGGTTGTTAAAGAACACGGCTGATGGTCAAAGCAGATAAAATCGGTTTCTTTTGCCGGGTGCTCTCGAGTGCCTTGTTCTACTGGGTCTGCGGGGAGGTGGGGGGGCAATGCCGCGTCTGGAGAGCTGGAGGGCTCCTGCGGGAGGAACCGGCGCTCCTCGGCCCTCTTGTTGTGTTGTGTGTGTGTTTAAATAATTGAATAAACGTATCCACTCGTTCCCTCTTTCTCCCTCGCACGCAGAGACACAAAGACAGCATTGAAAAGATAGATCTGTTTGACTATAGGAAAGGACAATTAGTGCGACTTCCTGAGCGGCAAACTGGATGTATGGCCTGGGTATTAAAAAAGAAAAAGCCTTATCCAAATAGTGAACTCTATTTACAATTTCTGCTTGGCCAGCGCTGGTGGAAGCAGGAGGATGGGTGTAGAGAGGGCAAGGGAGGAAACAGGGCTTTCATTTTGCTTCTGCCAGCAGCACATCGGTGAGAAGAGCAAGACCAAGGGGGTGGAAAGGGTCGCCGGATCTGTGAGTCAGAGGGCGTTGGTTTGTGGCAAGCAGAAGCTGAATGGTGCAAAAAGTGCTCAGAAAAGGTAAAAAGGGATGTGAGCTTGGGGAGAAGAGGTCCGGCCCCAAACCTTGCTGTGCCCTGACATGCCCTGGTCGGTGAGGCTGGGCCTGGCCCGAGGCAGAGGGGAAAGCTGCAGCAGGCAGCTCTGGGTGCTCCTTTATTTTCTTTCCCAATCTGGGACAAAGTGGAGGCAACTGGAGAATGTCAGAGAGGCTGGGATGGGGACAAGGTGAACGCAGGTCTTGTGGGGAGGGGAGGGATTGGGACAGGGCTGCTGATCTGAGCACGTTGAGCTCTGATCTTTTGGGCTTCCAGCAGAGCCAGCACCTGACAGGATCCCAACCAGGCTCTGGGTGTCCAGGGGGAGTGAGTGGAGTTGAGAGCAGTGAGGGGAGCTGGGAGCAGGGAAGAGGAGTTGAGAGCTGTGGGGGGAGTTGGGAGCAGTGAGGGGAGTTGGGAGCTCTGGGGGGAGCTGGGAGCTGTGAAGGGAGCAGAGAGCAGTGAGGGGAGCTGGGAGCAGTGAGGGGAGTTAGGAGCAGTGAGGGGAGCTGGGAGCAGTGAGGGGAGCTGGGAGCAGTGAGGGGAGTTAGGAGCAGTGAGGGGAGCTGGGAGCAGTGAGGGGAGCTGGGAGCAGTGAAGGAAGAGCTGCTCAGTGCCAGCGTGGGGGTGACCCCGTGCTGGGGGACAGCACTGCCAGACCCTTCTGCAGTGGCTCTGGCACACGCAGTGCTGCACTGCTCCCACCAGGCTGGGCCACCAGCAGCCTTCCCCTGAGGGTTGCATCCCAGTGAGAGGTGGTGGAGGAGAAACCTCTCCAAAAGTGGTGCTTTCCTCTCTTTTTGCCCCCAGTATTCCAACAAGTAACGCTGTCTCTGGGCTTCTCCCAGGTCTGCAAAGCCCTCACCTCTGCTGCATTGGGAAGGGGGCCTGATCTCCCTGGTGGGAGATTTTCTGTTCAGAGAGATGGGAACAGCCCCTTTGATTGCAGTGGGACACGATGGGGCTGAGCCTGCTTGGAGACAGATGTGGGGGGATTCAATTCTTGATATTTTTAATGCCTCGCAATGCTTTTTTTAGACTCTGGCAGGTTATTTTTCAAAGTTTTTAGGCCAGGCTTTCCATGAAATCCAATTTACAACTGGAGGAAGTGCTCTGCCAAAGGACAAGGCAAAGAACTGCTCTAGTGATTCCCCCCTCTCCCCACAGCAGTTTGTATAATCCGAGTGTATAGCCGAGCTCCCTAAGGGACCTGCTCCATTACAGTTGTGGCCTGCAGTGCCACTCCAGAATGGATCTGTGTCAACACGGCCCCCATCTCCTGACACCTTTTGTGGGGCTGGGGAAGGGCCTGCCCGGGGCTGGGCAGACTTTTCCTCGGAAGAAGCGTGTAATCACCGCTCCCCAGATGCCCCCCGCGCTCCAGCCGGTATTTACTGCAAACCTGCCAAAGTAAACCAGCCCGCTGCGTTTTATTTCGGATAAACACAGCGTGGCCACGCCGGGGTGTTGCCTTCTGAAGGGCATGAGACGGAGCGGAGGCCACGCCGCCGTGGGAAAGGGAGGGAGGAGAGGGATAAATCCTGCGGGATGCAGAGCTGCCGGCAGGCAGGATGGGTCTGGGCCCCTGGGGATGCTTGGAACCGGCGGCGCGATAAGGAAATGCATAGATAGGATGCAAAACCCCACTTGGGCTGTGCACGTTGGCCCTGCTCGCCATGCACCGAGGCTTGTTCTTTCCTGCAGAGCACCCGGCACACGGAGGGGGTGTCAGGGACACCTCAGGGGCTGCTGTGGGAGCAGGGATTGGCGGTGTGCCCCAGGGCACGGGTCCCTCCCGGTGCCACACGCCCACAGCGCATCTCCACGGGGCCGTGGAGCACACAGAGCCCCGCCACACACGCACACACGCCTCAGAGCTGCTCCCGCAGGCCTGGGAGAGGACGTGTGGGCCCAAAAGCTGGGCTGCCTTTATTTTCCTCTTGCCTCCTTCCTCCAGCTGGCTCCTCAGGCCACCGGGAGAGAGCCAAAGCCTCTCTCCTCCCACACCTCCAACACTTACGCACGGGGAAGGCTCGCTGCAGCGCCGGGCTCTCGTGCAAACGCTAAAAGTTGCTTAGGAGGGTGAAATCCGAGGAAGCAAAGCTGTCCCAGCCGCTCAGCCACCACAGACCCGGGGTCTGGATTGAACAGGGGAAAACCCATCGAGGTGCTGGCGATGGTGAAGAAGAGCTGGGGAGGGTGGGAGCCGCTCCCCCCGCCCTGGCCTTTAGCTCTTGTGCTCCGAGATTAGAGAGCCCCGGCCTGGCCGCTCTCCGGGGAGACAGCGGAGACCTTTCATGCCTCTTTGAAGAGCCAAGATAGTGTCAGCCCTGGTGCAAGCCCAGGCTGCAGACAGGCCGGGAGGCGCGGGGGCAGCCGGCTATCTCAGCGTGCTATCACCCTGGCTCCCCCCGCCACCAGCCCCATTCCCACCTCCACCCGCTCCCGGCACTTCACCGTCAGCCACCCCGATCTCTTTTTCTTTTTTTTCTTTTTTTTTTTTTTCTTTTTTTCTTCCTTACGCCCTTACCATCCCTTCGCTTTGTCATTCATTTCTGCGGGTCTCCTTATTTATTTACTCCTGTGCCTCGCTTATTTATTTCTGGCAAAGAGGAGGCTAACAAGTAGCTGGAAGCACTGGCCAATATTTAACTAAGATGGCTGGCCATCAGGTCCCTTTTGTTTGCTTGCAAATTAATCATCCAGCGCGCAGTCGGCGCCAGGGTAGATTTATCACACACAGAAGGGGGAATGAGGCGGCCGAAGGGAGACAAAGACTGTTCGCACCTTCCCGCTTTTGATCTTAGATTAGTGCAGCCTCCCTTCATAATACGAGTCTCCGGGGGGCTTCGTCGGGGAGGTCACTCGGAACTGGCGGAAGTTTGCACGCCATTAGCCAGACGCTGGGATTGGAAATCATAAGCGGCAAACATTTTATTTTCCTGCGCGGGTGGGTGCGGAGCGCGGCGCAAGGTGCGGGGCGGGCGCGGAGAGCGGCAGCGACTCCGGTGTGTGCGGCGGCGCCGAGGGCGCGCTCCAGAGGGGCGGGCGCGGGGGCCGGGGCGCGGCGGGGCCGGGGGTGGCAGCGCTTGTCCCGCGGGCACCTCCTGGTCGCCCTGAGAAGAGCGGCGGCCCGGTTGGGGTAAATTGCAGCAAACTTCTCGAAGCCGCCGGGCGTTTGCTGTGGAGGGTGATAAAGGGAAGGCTTTGGGGCTTCCCACCGCGGCAGGAGCCCGAGAACCGGTTCCGAGCAGAGGTTGGAAAGACTCACTCTCTCGGTCGATAAGCAGCCGCACAGCGCAGCCGAGCGCTGAGCGGGTTACCAGGCTCCTGGCTTCGTGAAACACATCAGGCTTCCCCCCCCTCATCCTCTTTGAACGCATTATTCCCGCTTCCTTTCCTCCCTCCTCCTCTTTTCACCCCCACCCCCGACCAAAGGGGAGATATTTTGGTGAATGCAAAGCGATCCTAGACGCTGGTTACTACAGGGACTTCACCAAGCTGGCGCCAAGCGCTCTTAACCATGTGCGTCAAAAATGCAATGTTAGAAGAGCTAATCACTTTAGAGGTTCCGCTCCCATCTGCGCGCAGCCAGCGCCGAGCCCCCGCGCTCCCCCGCTCCGCTCCCGGAGGATTATCCTCCCCTCTTTAAAGCAGGGTGGGGGGCGTCAGGAGACCCCCCCCCCCCCTCGCTCCCCAGGGCAGTGATTCGGCGCCTCCCAGCGCTGGGATACCCGGCCTGACACGCGTGGGCGCTCCGTGCCCTGCACGCCCACGGCACGCAGTCACCAGCCCCCTCCTGCTGCCCCGCAGTGTCACACACCCATACCCACCCTCACCCACTCTCCCCCCACCCAAAGGAATATATCTCCCCAGAAACTTCCCAGGAGGATCCTGCCCGGCTCTTCCCTCTTCCTGGGGTCGGATCAGCCCCACGCGTGACGCCTTCCCCGGGGGGTGGCCGGCTCCATGCGAGCCCGGCTTAACGCGGAGCTGGGCCCCCCCCGCCCGGCGCTGCCCCGGCTCGGGCGCAGGGAAAGCCGCACTTCCCGTCTCCTCCCCGCGCACCTCGTGGAAGAGGAGGGGTGTGGGAGCGTAACCCTGTCGGCGCCGGTGCCAGCCGAGTGGCCTTAATCCGCAACGCCAAAGAAAGAAAGAAAGAGAAAAAAGGAATAATAAAGACATTAAAATCCCATTTTCCAGCGGCCTCCCGCTTCCCTGCGCGCTTCCCTCCTCGATCAGCGGCCCCGGGGCCGGAGCTGAGCCAGCGGCGGCCGCCGCCCGCCCGCCGCAGCCTCCAGCCGCCCACCACAACAATAATAACGGCGGCCGCGGCCGCTGGAGCCGCCGGAGCCGAGCTCCGAGCGGGGGGGAAGAGCCGCAGAGCCACCGCCGAGCCCCGGAGCTCACCCCCAGATCGGCGAGGGGAACGAAAGCGCCCGGCTCCCGGCCTGGAGGTGTCGTTTAAAGCAAGCAACTTTCGCCGGGGAGGGGAAAACCGGCGCGGGGGCAGCGGCAGGGGGGTGACACCAACCCGGCGGCTGCGGGGACGGGCGGCAGGGGATGGGATGGGATGGGAGCGCGGCGCGGCCTCCCGAGGTGGCTCCGGGCCGGGGGGGGGGGGACACAGGGGGTCCCCCCGCTACGGTACCGGCGGCGTTTGGGGAAGGGGGGAAGGCAGCTTGGGACCCCCCCACCGGCACGCTCGGGAAGCTCCTACCGAGGGAGAGCGGGCGGGCAGTGCCCAGGCTGCCGGGGCGGCGGGAGGCCGGGGCCGGGGGGCGAGGCGGCCCCCAGCACCCCCCGAGAGGCGGGCGCTGCCGGCCCCTTCCCTCCTCCCTCCCTGCTCCCTCCCCTCTGATCATGTTGACATATTCACACGGCCCCAAGTACTAGTGATGCTTTGCTGCAGCGTTACAGTTTCCGACACCTTCTTTTTATAACTCGGCGCTGTCCCCCTCCACCCGAGCTGTCAGAACCCCGCCTATGGAGCCTCACAATTGGTCCGAAAGCGTCAAAGAGCCAATCAAGGCGGCTCCAGCTCCCCTGTAACCCACAACACATCCCTACGATCGGGTGCACGCAGAGCACAGACTCACAGGGAATTCTCAGAGCCGAGAGGCTCCTTCTCCCTCTCTCTTTTCTCTCTTTCTCCTTTCCTCTCTTTCTCCCTCCCCCCTTTTTTCTCTTCCTTTCTCTTTCCCTCTCACTTTCTCTCTCTTTTATGGAGACAACAGTATAATTCTGCCAGATTTTTTTTTTTTAAAAAAAAGCACAGCGAAAGAGAAAGAGAGGGGGAAAAATAAATTTTAAAAAAAAAAAAAGGAGGAGGGTGAAAGAAAGAAGAGATCCTGATGGAAATCAGGGCACCCTGATCAGCTCCTGCTTGGGGAGTGAGGAAGGCGAGGCGGAAACGAGATTTCCCTACAAGTTTTTGCTGCTGAAGGTTGCTCGGGAGCCTTCCTCGGCCGGCGAGGGGGGGTGGGTTTGTTTGCTTCTTTCTGCTTTCCCTCCTTTCCCAGCCTCTGCTCTGCAGCCTGACCGTACGGAGGAAAGGTGGAGGGGTGGGGGGGAGGGGGAAGAGAGCCAGCCATCCAAAAAGAAAACCCAGCTTCGAGCCGTCACCCTTCGCCACGGAAGAAGAGAAGGGGGATTGGGACTAAGAGAAAAAAAGAAGACGAATTAAAAAAAAAAAAAAAAAAAAAAAAAAAAAAGGATTTCGGCTTGTCCAGCCCTTCTGCGGCAACAGGAGCAGACAGCGAACCCGGTGGATTTTTTTTCTTCTCTTCTTCGGCGTTTCTTTTCCAGCGCAAGGACTTCCACTCAGGAGAAAAAAAACCGCAAACAGCTAAAAAGCCAAACAAAACCTCAGAGATCGAACACGAGAAAAAGCAAGACTAATAATGAACAATCCTCGTAATCCGCTGTCCCGAGGGCTGGGGATGTGCCCCGGCTCGGGAAGTTGTAGGCTGTAGAAGTTCTGCCTCTCCCTCATGTACTGTGCTGTTTAGAGCTTGTTTCCCCCAGCCTTTTTTTTTTTTTTGCTTTTTTTTTTTTTTTTTTTTTTTTTTTTGCTTTATTGCTGTTATTGTTATTATCTTAATTTTTCTTCTTCGTGATGTGCTGTTAGAAACCACTCCGGGACTACTCCAGCAGTAGGAAGACCGAGGAGTGGAGTGGATGAATTTACCGATGAGAGATCCAGTAATTCCTGGGACAAGCATGGCTTATCATCCTTTTTTACCGCACCGGGCACCGGACTTTGCCATGAGCGCTGTGTTGGGACATCAGCCTCCTTTCTTCCCGGCTCTGGCTTTGCCTCCCAACGGGGCGGCCGCCCTGTCCCTTCCCGGGGCTCTGGCTAAACCCATCATGGATCAGTTAGTGGGGGCTGCAGAGACTGGTATTCCCTTTTCCTCCCTGGGTCACCAGGCAGCAGCCCATCTGAGGCCTTTGAAAACTCTGGAGCCGGAAGAAGAGGTAGAAGACGATCCGAAAGTGCATCTAGAAGCGAAAGAGCTTTGGGAGCAATTCCATAAAAGAGGCACGGAGATGGTGATTACCAAATCAGGAAGGTAGGTCTGGGGGTTTGTGCCTTTTTTTCCCGCCCTGTCCCCCACCCCTCAGTCTCTCCACTCCACCAGGGCAAGGCTCTCTCCCCGTCGCTTTCCTCCGTAAACCTCCCCTTTCACCTGGAATTATGGAAAGCTTTAGGCGGCCGAAGATCCGAGCCCGTCTGGGGCACCAGGCTGCCGGGAAAAGCCCGAGCACGACCCGGCCCTGCTCAGCATGTGCGTGTGTAGGGGCTGAGAGGGTCCCTTCATGGTTCAGTAGCTTAATGCTTGCTGGAGAAAACTGGGAGCAGCAAGAAAATAATTTGGGGTTGGCAAAGGGGCTGACCTGCTTTTCAGCCTCGCTACACGCAGTTTTTCTTCCTTAAGAAAGGGAAATGAAGGGAAAAAATCCTTTTGAGCGGCGTCTGGCTGCTGGTGGGGTAGGAGGACAGATAGGCTCGGTATGTCAGGCTGTGCCTCTCTCTGTGCTGGGGTCTCGGCTGGGTTTGTGCTGACTGATTGTGTCTGGAAATTTACAGAAAAGCTGACAAAACTCCCCAGCCGTCCTGCAGCCGCTGCTGGAGTGGCAGGGAAGGGTTTGCAGCTCCGTGCTGCCTGTCCCTGTATTTATGTAACCTTCACGTGGGAATGAATGAACACACACGGCGCGTCCACGCTAGGCATTTCTGCTTTTTATAGGTTTACCCGTCTGAAATCTCTCTCTATATTCGCTACTCATTGACATCTGGACTCTTTTACAACTCTACCTATTGCTGTGATGATACGTAGGGTGAAAACCCCCTTTGCGCCCGGGTGTTTTTCTAAGGGGCTCTCTGAGAAACCTCCCAAACTCTCCACATGTGATTTGCCAGGAGAATTACTCGAGGAAGCCACTCCTGAAAAGTCTTCTTAGATGGCCTTCAACTGCCTTGCTGGGGCTTCGCCTGTTTGCAAAGCACCAGTTGCAGGCTACAGGCTCAGGGGGGAAAAAATAAATACAAACCCTAAAAGCAGCAAGGAGGGGAAAAAAATTCTCGCCTATTTTACTGCTTTCCCGAAGTTTTTTTTCTGTTAATTGTGGTCAAAAGTTTTTTGCGTGAAAGCCTCGGCCAGTATTAAGAGCTCTTACATGTTGCAAAGTCATGTGTTTCCTTTTAAGTTGAGATTTGCTGAATGCCAACCACTCGATATAATAAACAGCAAATTTGTGGTATCCTGTTGCCGTTTGGAGCCGGAGCAGGGAGCGGAGCGAGGTTTGCAGAGAAGCCTCGGCACACCGGGGGATCCCCGGGTGGCCAAAGCACCGGGAGAGCCCCGGCAGCCTCGCTGCCCTCGCTGGGGGTTTTTAATTCTCGTCTGTAAAGTGTAAAAACTCCGCACTTTAGCGGGAGGTCGGGTTGGAATAGTTCAGACGGTTTGTTTTATCGGGGTGCGATCAGCTCCCTGTTCTTTGTTTAGCAGGCAAAAAGGAAACTAATGAGAGATCAGAGAGCCCCAAATGGGCCTTTGCTGTTTAGGAATGGCAGAGAGAGGTAGTCTCCTGCAGATTTCTAGGGATCTAGGGATCGCGTACCTTTCCCACCCAGGGACCATGTTCTCCTCCAACTTTTAAGCATATGAGAAATCTTTTCGCTGGGGGGGGGGGGGGGGGGGAGAACCTTTTTGCTGGACACAGGCTTACTCTGCTGCTTTTGAGAGCTGAAGTAGTTTCTTGGTAGACGCGCTACCAAAATTCAGAAGCTTATTTTAACGCTGTAATTAATTTTACTTTATTTTTGTCTTGTCTTTTTTCTTCCCCCCCCCCCTCCCCTCTTCCCTCCCCCCCCCCTGCCCATAGGAGAATGTTCCCTCCATTTAAAGTGAGATGCACTGGACTGGATAAAAAGGCCAAGTACATTTTATTGATGGATATTGTGGCGGCTGATGATTGTAGGTACAAATTCCATAATTCCCGGTGGATGGTAGCCGGCAAGGCTGACCCTGAAATGCCAAAGAGAATGTATATCCACCCGGACAGCCCGGCCACCGGCGAACAATGGATGTCCAAAGTCGTCACCTTTCACAAGCTGAAGCTCACTAACAACATCTCTGACAAGCACGGATTTGTGAGTTCCTTTTACACCTTCCTTTGCCCCCCTTTCCCCCTCGCTCGCCACCCGGCCGGAGCGGGGGTCCCGGCGGGGGGTGTGCCCGGGGCACGGCGGCTGCTGGGCCGGGCTGGCCCCGCTGGCAGCCCCGGAGAGCGGCCGAAATCAGGGAAAACGGGGCAGAAAAACCTCCCCACGCACCCGGGGACGGGCATCTGTCCGGTTTATAATAGTCCTTGATTTTTCTTCCTGCTGGGGTCAGGATTAAAGCCCGGAGTTTACTCTGTAACCTCCCCGTGCCATGCAGCGTTAACTTTAGGGATACATTTCCAGCACAGCGCAACTCGATATTTCTCAGAGCTGCGGTGACTTTATATATCTATATATATTTTTAATAAAGTCGATCACACTTTCTAAGCGCAGGAAAACGATATGCATATGTGTATAAAGGGCTTAAAGGCCTAAGTACGCAAACGTTTAAATCTATATTAATCTGGATAATGTAAAGCAAGCCGGAGTGAAAATAAACAGGGACCAAAAGCAGAGGTCAAGTTGCCCATTCATGTCTATCCACTCCTTTACATATACCGGGTGTGCAGAGATAAAAACTTACCCTGAGAGTGAAATCAAACAAACCTGCTGATAAGTGCTCTGTCGATCCTGGCCATTTCTTTCTATTCCTGGGAAAGCCTCAGCCTCGGAGCCGGGGCTTGCTGGTGGTGACCGCGGCCGGGGGATCTCTAATGTGCCGAAGATTGCATTTGCTGCTGTGATTTGATTAGACGATACATTTTTGCCGTTTGCAGAAGGCCTTAAGTGAATTGGGGCACGCAATTAGACCGAGCCGAGGCTCTCGTGGTGGTGCTGCAACTGTAGCTGCTGCTGCTTTGCTTGATTTTATTTTTTTTTTACGCTTTGAAATCAAAAGACATTGCTGCCGGAGCCCGGACAGCTTCTCCCCATCTCCGAGCAGAGTTCTGAGGGGATTCCCTCCTCTCTCTCCTCTCCTTCGAGAGGTCCAGCGACAGCCTAACCCCGGCGAGTTGGAGCTGTCAGGACTTTTAGTCGGATGCTGCGAGGCGTGTGCGTGTGTTTGGAGTGTGCTTGGCGGGGAGGAGGCGTGAGGGGAGGAAGGAGAGGGAAGGCAAATTAGAAGGAGAAAGTGCCTATGGCTGGGGGAAATGCTGCTCCTGCTGACCGTCTTCTTTCCCCCCCTCCTGCCCTCTCTGCTGCCGGCCGCTGCTCCCCCCCTCCCAGACCATTTTAAACTCCATGCACAAGTACCAGCCCCGGTTCCACATCGTCCGAGCCAACGATATCCTCAAGCTTCCTTACAGCACGTTCAGGACCTACGTTTTCCCGGAGACTGAATTCATCGCAGTGACCGCATACCAGAATGATAAGGTAAGGAGATTAAGAGCGGATTTGTTTTACGTGTTTTGGCTTTTGAGAGAACTTTTACTCTGCATTGTTCCCTTAAAACTCACGAAGCCCATCCCGCTCTTCTCTCTCTCTCCCCCTCCCTCATCTTTTCCCCCAAAACCTCCTTGATCCAACTTCGGGAAAGTGCTGGGGGAGGGGGTCGAGCACTCCCCTAATACCGACCTCGGGGAAGGCAATTAAAAGGAGGGAGGACTGGGGGTGAGAGGGAGAATGTTTAGGGGTTTTCTACCTTTTTTTTCCTCCCTCAGTATATCTCCCCAGTACGAGAAAAGGGATGGGGTGGGGTTTGCTGCTCGTAGTGTGGAGTTAATCTAAGATGCATCAGGGGGAAAAAAATTAATAGAAAAGACTCGGCTCCGTGTGTCGAAAGACAGAGTGGGGAGACCAGCGGGGCTGAGATTTTGTAATTCTTCCTGGCCTTTGTGCTGTTTTAGCTCCTTTAACAGCAATTGGCAATAAGGCTGGAGAGCACGTCTGGTTCCTATTATTATTATATTATGATATTTTTTTTTGCATCCTGCAGTGTTTTATTATTTTTTGTGGTGCAGAAATATGCTCTGGTCAGAGAGGGGTATCTCGCTTGAATTTAGCTGGAAGGGCCGAAAAAGCCCGTGTGAGAAAGTTTTGCAGCGCTGCAAACGCTGCCTTTCCATTGCTGCTGGTTTATTGTCGCTTGCGATGAAGGTGGTACATTTGGGAGAGTGGCAAACGGCGAATTTACGATAATTAAGTCAAGTGGAAGGAAGCGGAGGAGCCAAAAAAGGGGCTTTGATTTTTTTTTTTTGTTGTCTGTGAATTCCAACTTTGCTTGCGTTGAGCGCTCTGGATGCGCAGCGCCCGCTCGCTGCAGCTCCCCTGTGCCCTTCACTGCCCCTCACATCTTTCACCGTAAAAAATTCAGGGGTGAAAAGGGGGAGGTCTGTACCCTTCTCCCTTCGGTTTCCAAAAAGCCGCTTCCCCCTCGGGGCTCGGGCTATTTTCCTCTCTCTCTGCAGCCGGGCACTCGCAAGGAAACTGAAAGAAAATGCGTGTACAGAGAGTAGACTTTGCTTTGGGACTTATCAGCAGGGCTGGCCGCCCCGGTCTATCAGCTGGGGGCGGCTCGGTTGAAGGGCAGAAATGAGCATATTTGTGTGATTGCCATGAAATCGGCCGGGAAGCGGCGGGGAGCGCTCGGCTCGGCGCGGGGGGAGCAGAAGGCACGGCCGGGAGCAGCACCTGGATTAAAAGTCCCGCTGGTTTTAGCAGTGGGGTTTTCCTGCTCTCTCCTGATGCCGTGTGTGCGGCGGGGGCGGGGGGTGACTCGGGAGCCAGGGCCGGTCCTGCCCGCACTCAGGCGGGGTTTCCTTTTCGGGGTCATCCTCTGCTCCTAAACTGGGGGGTTGCTGTGCCTCCAGCCCGCTCCGAGAGACCGGGAATGGAGCGGCGGGGAGGCGACATTCCCCTCGCATCCTGTTCCAGCGGGGTGAGCCCCGGCCAGGCTGTGAATTCGGCTCCGTGCATCGTATGCACGGGCACCCGAGGGATGCCCCGCACCCCCCAGCCCTCCCCACGGTCATTCCCTGCCATAACCTGAACCCCGAGGAGACCCAAACCGAAAAACTTCCACGCACGCCCCCCCTAAAAAATACGAACTGGCTCCTGGCACCCCCGGCGCCCCAACACACATGGAGCATAATGCGATTATATGAAGTATTTTATTATAGCAAGGGGGTGGGTATGATTCCTTTGCGGTTTAATTATGGTATTTAAAGAGTTTTAAGCGCAGGCATAACTTGCATGGATCTCGTTGCACGGCTCAATTAATTCCAATGTGGTGGCAGCAACACGGGGCTCTTTCATTGCCACCACGGTCCAGGTCACCGGCCAGCCCGGCGGGGGATTGGGGGCGAGCTGCCTCCAAACAGCTCAGGAAAACACAGGGATTCACCCAAAAAACAGGGACCTCTGCCCCCTGCCCTGTCCTACTCCTGCCAAGATCCTGCCAGCGCTGGGGGAACTGGGAAGAGTGAGGTTTTGTAATTTTTAATACAAAAATCTCCTTATTCTGCCCCAACCCCCTGGATAATTTTTTTTTCCTCTCTCTCTATCCTATAGATCACACAATTAAAAATTGACAACAATCCCTTTGCCAAAGGTTTTCGGGACACCGGGAATGGAAGGAGGGAAAAGAGGTGAGTCTGGCTCGATTCTGTACAGCTGCTTCGTTTGGTTTTCATGTGTTAAGCTCAGAACACGAGCAGAGGTCAAAATCACCTTGCCTCGCCTCCAAACCACACTTCCCCCCGCCAAAATCCATAAGGATCTTGGCGTTAATAACGTCAAAGGGATTGCACGGGGATTCTTTCCTGCTTTCCACGTTTAGTTTTCACGTCGCAGGGGATGACTGGCCAAAGGGAGCGCAGTACATTGAGCAAATATTAACGCTGAAAAACATTCCCTTAAAAATTGGGGAGGGGAATATTACAGTGTAGTTTGGATCTGGGACTGGAGAAGAGGGACAAGTGAGTGCTGAGCACTGCTTGAATCTCCTCTGGCATTTTTCTGGGGACTGCATGGAAAAGAGTAAAATGTGGAGGAGAAATATATAAATAAACTGTTTGGACAGAGCTATCTCATGAATATGGAAGTAATTAATGATAGAAGACTCTTTATATTTTCCGCAGCAGGACGCAGTTTGTGCCCCAGGTAGGCAGACAGAACTCGTTATAATGGGACTCAAGACTTTTATTTTTAATATAAGAAGAAAATATAGGGATAAAAAAGGGACAATTTTTTCCCTTTGAGGGGGAATATGTCTGTTTTGTTGTGTTATGGGAAACAGGATATTTTAGCCATTTGCACAGGGGGTTAGATAATGAATAAATCGATCTGTTCGTCTTTTTTCATACAAACAATGAAATAAAAAGGTGGGGGGAACGTGGTGTAAACCAAGAGGCCTCTCTCCCTGCCCAGCACACACACAAACATGCACACACCAGCTCCTCTTGTCCATCAGTGTGAAAATAAAGCCAGCGCTGGAGCCACAGGACGGAAATGATTTCTAATTTCTCTAAATATAAATAGATTTTTTTACTCCGGGTTAATTGTTGGTGAAAAGATTACATGAAGTGCCTAACAAAATAACCACTTCCTAGCAATCTTAGCAACCATTAAGATGGCTCATATCTCTGGAACATCCTTGCCTTTTAAAAGCTAATCTCCAGGGAATGCTTCCCTCTCCCCTCCGCCCCTTGTCTTTAATATCAGCGCTCGCTGAGGAGCTGCTCACGCTTCCAAGAAATCTCCTCTTATTAGCAGCCAAGCCCTGCCTGCCAGAAACGCGCTCTCCTCCTCCAGGGAGCCGTGGCTCTTAATTCCCCTGCGCTACCCGTGCCCGAATAGGAGCTCCGGGAGGGGCTGGGGAGGGGTCCCGGGGGTCCGGGGGCTGCGGGGGGGGATCCCGGGGCCACTCGCCCAGCGGGGTCTGTGCCCGCAGGAAGCAGCTGACCCTGCAGTCCATGCGAGTGTACGACGAGAGGCAGAAGAAGGAGAATCCCACCTCGGACGAGTCGTCTAACGAGCAGACGGCCTTCAAGTGCTTTGCCCAGTCCTCCTGTCCTGCCGTGCCTGCCGTGGGCACCTCCAGCCTCAAAGGTGAGAGCTGTGGCCCCTGGTCTCCTCTGGGAGAGCCTGGGTGCCCGCTCTGTGTGGTGGCAGATCCTGGCCTGTACCACTGCCCTCTGGCACCGGCCCCTCTTCCTTCCTTTATTATCTCTTGCCTTCTTTCCTACCTCTTCCCTTCTTTTCTCATCTTTTGTCTTTTTGCTCTCTTCTCTCTATTCCTTCTCTCTTTAGTTTTTCCTCCTTCTTATTCTTTCTTTCTTTCTTTCCCTCACTCTTCTTCTGGTTTCCTTTCTTCCTGTCTTTCCCTCTCCTCCCTTCTCCCCCCTCACTCTCCTCTCTCTGCCTTCCTCACTCTTCCTCTCCTTCTCCCTCTCCCCCCCCCGGCCTCCCTCTCCCCTTGCTGCACATTCATCCCTCCCCTCCTTGGTTCAGAAAGGAGCCAGCTCTGAGTCAAGGGAGCAAAGACAGACCACGGGGCAAAAGTTCAAAACTGGAGTCACTCCATTAATATTGCTCACTGAATCTGTTCCTGGAGGAAGGATCTTTCCCCTGGATACAGTCCCGAACTTTGTTATAGAAAAGTCACCCTGGGTTTCTCCATGCGGGGTTGGGAGCTGTCTGCAGCTCTCTCGTACGTATTAATCCATCCCGGGGCGGGGGGGGGGGGGAGCAGGGGGAGGAGGAAACTACCTCTTTTTTGTAGTTGCTTTACTCTCTTTTTTTTAAAGGCCTGCCGAGCTGAGGGGAGGGGAGCTGGGAGGGGACCCGAAAAGCAAACCAGAGCTTCACACCTGGGGCGCTGAAATTAGGAGATGAAGTGCAGAGGAATCCAGCGAAGCCGTGCATGTGTTTGGGGAGAAGGGGGGCCCAGGGGTTGATGAAGACGGCTGCGGGGTGTCTCTCTTTGTGGAGTTTGCCCATTGAAAGGGATGAAAACTTTGGAAAACTTCGTAGGCGACACATCCACATCCCCAGGGCCCTTCAGCCCTGCCCCGAGGTTGCTGCTGTCCCGTTCCTCCTCTACCCCCTGTGCAGCCGGGGTGGGAGGGAGGGGAGGTCCCTGGGGGCTCCCGGGGAGCCCCGGGGAGCGGAGCCGCTGGCCCCGGGCCCGCCCGGCTGGGGGGTCTCTCCTCCGGGCCGCTGCTTTGTTTCGCAGCCAATTTTGCTGCGTTGTGTAAAACTCGGGCTGGCTTGGACGGGGCGGGCGGTGGGAGCCGGGGGCTGTATTTATTTATATAATAATAATAATTTAAAAAAAAAAAAACCAACAGGGAAGTATTTTCACACAAACCCCTGGCCGGCCAGGAAGCGTCTCTGCCCCCTCTCCCAGCCCGGTGGGGATTTCGGGATGTGCAGTGTCGGATCCCAGCCCCGGGCCCCCTTTGTCTTGCAGATCTCTGCCCCAGCGAGGGAGACAGCGATGCAGACAGCAAAGACGATCCCTTGCTAGAAGGCAACGAGTCGGGCAAAATCAGCACGACCACCGCCGCCACCCCAGCGCCGGCCAGCTCCGCTGCCACCGCGGGGGACGACCCCCGGGACAAGGGCGGCAGCCCCTCCAAAAGCCACTTCTTCCCTGGGGACTCGGCAGGGAGTCGGAGCAGAGAGAGGACTGAGAAAGCCCCTCCGGACTCCCGGCACAGCCCGGCCACCATCTCTTCCAGCACCCGGGGGGGAAGCCTGAGCGGCGAGGAACTGAAAAGCCCCCTCAGGGATGGCCCCAAAGTAGACGAGAACCGACTGCTGGGGAAAGAGCCCTTCACCCCCCTGACAGTGCAAACCGACAGCACGGCCCACCTGAGCCAGGGACACTTGCAGAACCTCGGCTTTCCCCCTGCCCTGGCCGGCCAGCAGTTCTTCAACCCGCTGGGGAACGGGCACCCGCTGCTGCTGCACCCCGGGCAGTTCGCCATGGGGGGGGCCTTCTCCGGCATGGCCGCGGGCATGGGGCCCCTCCTCGCCACCGTCTCCGGGGCATCCGCCGGGGTCTCGGGACTGGACAACACGGTCATGGCCACGGCGGCGGCCCAGGGACTCTCGGGAGCGTCAGCGGCTGCTCTGCCTTTCCATCTGCAGCAGCACGTCCTGGCTTCACAGGTACTGCGTTCCCCCCGCGCCGCCCCTCCGGGCCAGGGGGGCTCCCTCCGGGCCAGCGGGCACCTCCTTTAAACCCCCCGCTTGGGTGTGCCCCCACTGCCCCTCTCAGGGGCCGGTCACAGGGCTTGGCACGAGGTCGGAGGAGGGAAAGCTGTGGGCGGGGAGGGTGGCCCGGCGTGATCCCCCTGAGCTCTCCCACCGTCCCCGCTGACCTCCCGAGCCCCGCAGCCCCGGCTGTCCCCGGGGCAGAGCCAGGGCACAGCTCGGCGCTGTGGGACGCGTCCTGGCCCGCGGAGCGGAGCCGCTGTCGGGGGTCGGGGGGGATGTGCCCGGGGCTGCCCTGCGGAGTGGGACGGGGGGGCCGGACCCGCGGATAAAGGGCGCTTTCCCCAGCGCAGGAGAATCGCCCGGTGAGGGGGAGAGTGGGGGAGAGGCCCCTCGGCCCTTCGGCCCCCGGTGGGTCCGGCGGGAGCGGGCAGAGCCCGGGCAGGGTGTGCCCCGTTGCGTGCACGTGTGTTTGGCCCGGGCAGTGTGAGGACAGCTCTCTCCACCCCGCCGGCAGCGGCGTGCGCGGGGGAGGACCCGGCGCGGGGATGCCGCGCAGCATCCCCGCCGTGAGCGTGCGGGCCGGTAACCCTTTCCTCTCTCTCCTCCCCTCCCGCAGGGCCTGGCCATGTCTCCCTTCGGCAGCCTTTTCCCCTACCCCTACACCTACATGGCGGCGGCGGCCGCCGCCTCCAGCGCCGCCTCCAGCTCGGTGCACCGGCACCCGTTCCTGAGCGCCGTGCGGCCGCGGCTCCGCTACAGCCCCTACCCGCTGCCCGTGCCGCTGTCGGACGGCAGCAGCCTCCTCACCACCGCCCTGCCCGGCCTGGCCGCCGGCTCCGGCGAGGGCAAGGCGGGCGGGCTGAGCGCCAGCCCCGGCTCCGTGCCCCTGGACTCCGCCTCGGACCTCACCAGCCGCTCCTCCACCCTCTCGTCCGGCTCCGTGTCGCTGTCCCCCAAGCTGGGCGCGGACAAGGAGGCGGCCACCAGCGAACTGCAAAACATCCAGCGCCTGGTCAGCGGGCTCGACCCCAAGCAGGACAGATCCCGCAGCGGCTCCCCGTAACCCCCCGGCCTCCGGGAGCTCATTTCAAATCAGTCTCGCAGTGCACTTTGTTTGAAAGAAACCACATCCTCCCCCCCGCGAGTGTTTTGTTGTTGTTGTTTACCCCCTCCTTTATTTTGGTTGTTTTGTTGGGGGTTTTTTCCTTTCTATTTTTTTTTTAACATATAAAATCCCGCGGCGTTTTGTGCGTGCTTAAACAACAAAAACTATCTGGTGGAGCAGGGAAAAAGGGTCGGGGATGGGGGAGCGCTGGGTCGGAGGCTCCTCACAGGGAGCAGAACTGGCCGGATCGAGGCACCGGAGGGCTTTGTGGCATCCTCCTTTTATTATTATTTTTATTTTTTTTTAATCAGTGTAAAAATAAAAACCCAAAACCAAAACACACCGGAAAAAGAAAGAAACAAAAAAAAAAACCTAAAAGAAAAAAATAAAACAAAAAAAATCAAAGAAACTTATGAATAAAAATTAAGTAAGAGAAGTGATTTTTTTTTTCTCTCTGAAAGAAAAGTGTGTAAGTAACTCACGTATTGGTTCTTCAACAGTTGTTTCCTGGGCGGGTTGTTAACTACAACCTCCTCAGTCGATATTAAGGGAAGCTGTGTGTTTAAAATATTATTGTGATGTCTGAGAGCCAGTTGGTGGCTTCTGTTTTTGTTTTTGTTTTTGTTTTTTTTGCATGTTCCAGAGTAGTCTGCTTTTTTTTTTTTTTTTTGAGGGGGGGTGGTGGTATTTTTTATTTCAGTGGGGTTTTGTTGTTTATTTTTAATGTTCGTTTCAAATCCCAGGGAAAAAATTATTAATAATAATAATAATAAAAACAAAAATAAGAACTTTGTCCCTCTATCTTAAACATCCTTGTAGCAACAAAAATAAGAAGTGTAGTTGGAAAGAAAAAAAAGTGAATTTATTTTATCTAAAAACCTCTGTAGCTCGACTGTAGATTTATCACAGCTTTCCCTCTTAAATTGTATATGCAATAACAAGGTTTAACATACTGAGAAGAAGAAAAGAGCGGACACTATTATTAAAACAAAGTATTTATGTAATTATTTGATAACACTTGTAAATACGTGGAATATGAATACTCGAAATTAAACTTTAATTTATTGACATTGTACATATCTCTGTAAATACGGCTGCAGCGGTCTTCTTCTTTTTTTTTTTTCCTTCTGTTTTTATTTTTAGTCTTTTTCATTTCAAGTTGGTAATTCCTTTAAACATAAATCCCGACCCAGAGGAGAAATTCCCCCATTTGTGAGGGCTCAGTTTTTAAATCAGAGCTCAGCCCTCAGGAAAACCTCGTCCCGTGGTCAAGGAGCCGAATGCAAAATGCAAAGCAGAAAGAAACCGAATTAATCAAAGACCTTAAAAAAATTCAAAGAGAGAAAAAAGACAAAGCAAGTGTGCCATGGTAGCTTTTAATCCTCGATTTCTTCAGTGTTCAAAATGTCAACAACCACAAAAGTATCTACGTTTATACACGACAACAGCCTTCTCCAGTGGCTTGAGAGAGAAAAAAAATAAGTGAAGATTCTAGGATTTTCTTTGCTTTCTCTTATTTTTGCCCGTTTCCTCGGTGTGTCAGAAAACAACCCTGCGATGGAGTTTTACTACTGTGCTTATTGTTGTCTTTGTTTGAGTGAGTGCATATTTTCTTGGGTTGAAAGTCAGGTGCTCAGAGCTGGTTCAAAGGGAAAAAAAATGAAGGTATATTTTGTGTTATATAAATGTTGAGAAGTTCTTGCTATTTTTTTTTTTCTGTAATCCCCCCCCCCCTTCTTTTAAAAGTCACTGAAGTTTCAATAAATTTTTATTGAAATGTCTTGGGCGTACTGTGAAATGCCTTCATCCCAACCCTCCAGAAGTGCCTGGGAGGATGGAGGGGTTGAAAGATATATATCCCTCTTCTGCCTTTCTCCTCCACCCCCTTTCCCGTTCCCAATATTAAGATATTTCCCCTGGAAAGGAGCTAGTACGAACCAGTCGTGATGGTGTCATTTGCATTGTTGGGAGGGAAGGACGAGTTTTAAGCAAGCTGTTTAATGTACCTTTTCCGTCTTTATCCCTCTCGCTTTTAAAGTCGATGCAGAGGCTACTGAAGTCACCTCTTTTAATGGAACAATATTAAGTGGCGTTTGAAAAGTTAATGAGAGAGGCTCAGCTATGCTTTTATCTGTCATAAATTAATAACGCAAAAGTGAAGAATTAGAGAATAGATCGGTTAAATTTTAATGCAGAGCCCTCCTTCAAAGTTTCCAGGTGAAGTGCTCAGGAGTTGATGCTGTTGCTGGGCTCGTTTTCCTCTCCAGTCCGGGCAGAGGATTTGGATTTCCCGGTTAGTTATCACCTGGAAATACAAGGTTTTAAAAATCTATTTCTCGCCCTTTTATTGGAATCGCTCCTTCTCGCCCTTAGGCTCGCGATATATCGAGATTAAGCTGGAAAACGGCTGGAACGGGGACAAACATCCAGGCTGGACCAGTGGCCTGGGAGGTCACGGAGAGGAGGGCTGAGGAGCGCTGGCAGCCCCTGCTGTACCTCTGCCAGACTATGAGTACATCCTTTAGCAGAACATATATATTTCTTCTTAATGAGATTTTTTTTTTCCCCCCGTCCCTTCAACAGTTAGTGGCCCGTATATTGAAAAGCGATTCATCCTCCGCCAGTAATAAATATTATAAGGATGTACTTCCAGCCTGTATCCTGTTTTATGCTCTGCCTGCCCCTCGGCCCGCGGCCCCGGTTCCTGTGCCGGCGAGATAAAGGGACATCCAGGGGGTGAAAGTGGCAATGAAACCCTGTTGGTTTTTTTTTTTTTTTTTTTTTAAATTTAAAAATCCCCCCACGAACATCAAACCCTTGGTGAGGGAACGGGACCCTTCCCATTTCAGCTTGGGGATGGGGGTTTTGTTTAAACCCACGCTGTCTGAGCGGGAGAAAGGTTTGGGCTGAGCAGGAGTTTTTCTCTCCCTCGGATGGCCCAAGGTGACGGCTGCTGGAAATGTCACTTGCTACCCTGAGCTGGCCCGGGCGAGGAGGAGCTTTTAGGGACAGAGGTGGCGGCGGGTCTAGCAAAAGAAATAAAAAAATTCCACCCGGGGAAGGAGGCAGCGGCTGTGCAGCCCGCCCGAGGGCTGCAGCCCCACAAGCCGCTTTCCACACGAATCTTCCACGCAGGTGGGAGCTGGAGCAGCTCCGGGAGAGGGAATGCGGTGCCGAGGGGAGCGGGTCGGCGGGACAGAGCCCGGGCAGCCGTCGGGGAGCCATCCCCACCACGGGAAGCAGCTTTTCCCTCTGCGCCGAGCTCCGGCCTCAGCGGCAGCGCGAAGGCGCCCGTGCATGAACAGACCGCCCGATCCCCTCGCTCCCTTCTCTGGCTTCAGGACTCGTGCGGGGACCTCTGTTTTTCCCCTCTCTCAGCTGCTGGTCCCCCAAATGGCTCTTAGAGGGGGAGACCAGCAATGATCTGTGTATGAGCGGGGAAAATTTTCTAGCTGGTGAGGAATTCACTGCTGATGGTCAAGAGGAAAGCAACAGACACCCAGCCCCAGGTCCACCCTGCCCATCTCGCTTTCCTGCCTGCCCAGGAGCCCGGCAGCCGCCCCGCAGGCCAGGCAGGCACCGGCAGCCCCGGGGCGCCGCAACCCCCGAGCTCACCATTTATTCTTTTTCAGGCTGAGGGTGCAGCCTGATTGCTTTAAACCCCCCCGCTTTTCCACGGACCAAACGCTGACCTCCCCCTCGCCGTGCCCTTGCGAGAAATCCGTGTACCGCAGGTGTAACTCTGACTTGCAAATGGCTTTATCTCTTGTGTATCTTATTTGTATATAGTAACGTTAATGAGTAACTCTTGTGGCGCTTGTGGATGGAGGTAAACAGCGAGCAATCTCTGTGGATTATCCTGTCTATTACTCACCTGGCGCCTGTCTTGATATCCTCAATGGTTTTATGGCCGGTGCAGGCGACCCGGCGCTGGGTGGGGGTGGCCGGCGGCGGGGGGGCTCCTGCGGGGCGCCGGCGCCACCTCTCGGGCAGCCCGAGCAGCGTCCCCCGAGCCCCCCGAAGGGACGCGCGGCTCGGGGGAGGGGGCGCGGAACGCACCCAGGGGGAATTCGGGGCGCGGTGGGGTGAGCCGGGCATCCCGCACACCCCGCGCACGGCCGGGCGGGCAGCGCGGCGCGGCTCCCCGCAGGCTGTGCTCGGAGCCGCGTTTTACCCACGGGAGATTCTAGCCCCGAGTCCAAAGTCTCTGGGAAAGCGGGGCTGCGGCCGCCCCGCCGGGATGGAGAGGAGGAAGAAGCATGAAGCGCTCCCCGGAGCCGCAGCGCCCCGGGGGACAGCGCGACACCGACACCCCGGCGGGCCCGGCACCCGCTGTCGCCGGCGCGCTCGGCCCACGCTCCGCTATTAGTTAATTATTGATTGATTACAAGTGAAAATTTATGACCCTCTCTCTCTTCCCCCCCTCCCCTCGCAGCCTCCCTGCCCCTCGCACGAACACACGCTCCTGCCCTCTGCAAACACTCCGGGGGAGGCGTGTTGTTGTTTTTGGCCTTGACAGCTTCCAGGAATATGAAATATTTAAGCCCTTCGGTCGATCTCCCGTACCATGGACGTCCTTTTTTTTTTTTTTTTTTTTTTTTGTTTTGTTGTTTCTGGGGTTTTGGGTTTTTTTTCTTTCCCCCCTTTTATGTCCCGGCTCGGAGGCTCCCGCGGCGGCCGAGCCCCCTCCCCGCACACAGCCGGCGTGCGGGATCGGAGCACGCCAGGCCTCGCAGATCAAAGGGATCTCTCCGGCCTCTGCAGAAGGGGAAAAAAAAAAAAAAAAAAAAGAAAAAAAAAAAAAAAAAAAAGAGGGTTGATTTCTCTAACGATTGTTCGTAAAAGTCTTGGAAGCAGGGACCATCCCGCCTCCTCCCTCGCCTCGGGCTGCAGGATTGCACCGGGAAGCGATTTTGGGAAGGCAAGAAATAGGGTTTGGGAGAAGGGAAAAGAAAAAAGGGGAGAAAATTAAAAATATAGAGGAATTGCTTGAAATTTAGCAGCCGTGCGTCTGCAGGAACGTGCACGCCGTCCCGGGTGGGCGGCGGGGTCGGGGCCACCCTCGGGCGTGCGCTTCCCAAAACGGGGCGAGCTCCAAGCCCCTGAATGTGCCCGTGGGTGTGCGGGGGTCACTCCCCGATTCCCGGGGGCCGCTGCCAGAGGGTGCCCGGAGCGCGCTGCTCCTGGCCAGGGCTGCGAGACAGACGGAGGGATGGCCGGCCGGACGGAACTGTTTGCCGTCTCGGGAGGGTGAAGGGGCCGATGCGGCGATTGCCTGGAGGCGCTGGCGCCCGGCAGCGTGCGGGGACCGCCCCGCTGCCCCCCCGGTCCCTGTCACCCCGGCCGGGAGCGACAGCCGGCCGGGCGGATCCGCGCTGGAGGCGCCGGGACGGCGGGGCTGGAATCATCTGATGGGGGAAACGGGGCGGGGGGGAGAAACCTCCCTCCTTCGGCACCTCCAGCCTCGCCTCGCCCAGAAACCCCGGGCCACGGGGGCAACCCCGAGCCCTCATCCCCTTCCCTGCCCCGGGGGAGCGCAGAGAGCCCTAGCAGGACATTCCAGCCTGGGGATATGGGGGATCGCAGCGCGGTATCGCCCTGACCCGCCGACCTCTCCCGCAGCCCGCCCCGCCGCGCAACCATCTCCCTTTGCACCTGAAGATTTTTGGTTGCGACTGGGGAGAAAAAAAACCCCAGCGGTTCTCGGGGAGGCACCCCGCAGGGTGATGCCTTGGGGGGTTTTCTTGTTGGCATTTTTGTTTCGGTGTTTTGATTTTTTTTTTTTTCCCAGCCGACCCCAAACTTCCCACGTGCTTCTCCCCAAACCCCGCATTATTAGGGAACAATTAAGGCGTGCAAAAACACGGCGAGGCGAAGCCCTTGAGCTGGAAGTGGCCGTCTAAGGTGGTGGTTGAGCTCCTGGCCCCATCCTCTGGCCCCGACGCGGGGGCTGTTGCGGGCAGGGTGAGCCCCGAGGCCGGGCCGGGGCTCCGGAGTTTTTGCGGGGCTCTGGAGCTGCACTTTCCTCACCTGCCACCGCTCCTTCGTGGAAGCTCAACCCGCAGCCGCCTCGCAGCCACCACCGTCGGCTTTCCCTTTTCTAATCCATCTTTCTTTTTTTTTTTTTCTTTTTTTTTTCCCCCCTTTCTTCGGTTTCTTGCTTTTTAACGATTTGATTATTCTAGAATAAATACTTCATCATTATTATATTTCTAAACACTCTCAGCCGAAACAGAGTTCGACCTTTAGCGCAGGTAACCGCGGCCATAATGCCTGCTGAACTTCACCTTGGTCTCACCAAACTAAGCTTTCCCTCACTCTCCCACATAAAAAACCTTCCCAGAGAAGGCATTGAAATAAAAACCAAAGCAGCACCGAGCGGGCTGGGCTGCGCGGAGCCCACCCGACCCCACGGACATCCCGACTCCCTCCCCTCCCGGGGCAGCCCCCCTCTGCGTCCGGCTTCTCTCCTTTCCGAGGTCCTTTCAAGCTTTATTTCCTTTCAAGCCGCCCGAGCGTCACTCACAAAATAAAGTTATCAAGGAAATTAGCTCGAGAGAAAAAGCCAGTGGTGCTTTTCCCCCTCCGGACTTGCTCCTTGCGGTGAAGGTCCGAGCGCAGCGGCCTCGGCGAAGGGGGAGCCGGCCGAGGATGGGGACGCGGGGTCCGGCTTGGAGCGTCCCACGGGCTGGACTGACGGGTGGGTAAAACAAGGAGGTGTTCTTGGGGCAGGGAGCGAGCTGGAGGGATTTCCCCGAGCTTTCCTGGAGTCCCGTTTTAGGAGTCTCTGCAGGACAGGGGTCCCCGCCAGCGCGCTGCCCGACCGCGCTCCCTTGGGGATGTGTCACCGCGATCTTGCGGCAGCGTTCTGTCCCTTCTGCCTCCCGGCCGCTCTCGTCTTTATTTCCCATAGGTTTTTTGGAAATGCTTTTTTCCAGCTTTCCCTCGCTGTCCGTTCATGGCCTTCACCGTGGATTTTCCGGGGACGCTTTTTTACTCCTCCGTTCTCCCGAGTCCTTTTTTTTTTTTTTTTCAGCCGGTTTTCATTTCTGCCCTCTCCGATCTAAAAAGCAAGCAGAAAATAAACAACCCCTCAAACCTAAATACAATTATAAACCAGGTCAGGAGGCTCCCCCGCTCGCCTTGCTGGAGCGGGAGGGGGTAGGGGCTGCCCCTAGGAAAAGTGAAAAGCTCGTTTTAATGGGCGGTCATTGCTAAATCTCACCTTAGGGCCAAAACGACTCGCGACCCATTGCCCTCCTTACGATGTATTTATTTGTCTCGGTGGCACCAGCCGTCAGTCATCAGTAGGGGGGGTGAACCCGAGAGCAGCCCCACGGTGGTGGCGGTGGTCCTGTGGCTTTTTTGGTTTGTTTTAAATATGATTTCTCGACAGGAACCCTTCCAGAAGAGGAGGAATAACCTGTGCCGGGAGGACTCCTTGGGCAAACACGAGGGGAGCATGCATGGGAGCGCAGCGAGCGACTACCCCTCCGAAAATGGTTTTGGTCGGAGCAAGCGAGGTTTGGTTCACTCCCAGGAAAAGCGGCGCTTGGGCCGGCAGGGACATTATTTACTGGATAACAAGGTTTTCTAATTGTAACAATAACGGAGGGGCAAACCAGTCCAGAAGCCCGAGTGCAGCAGCAGCCGCCCGAGCCCTCGGGCAGCCGGCAGAGCATCGCCGACCTCGGGACTGGGAGTGCAGCCGGGCAGCAGCTCCGGACAGCCGGCCGTCCTCGCCTGCCCGCAGGTCTGTGCTCACGGCCTCTCCAGGAACTCCAGAGCCGCCCCGTAGCTGTCACTTTCTGTACAGCTTTCTCCGCACGTGATACTCAGAAAGCGCTAAGTAGTTTCATATACATTTCAAATATTTATACAGCTCAAATACATGTGTGAATGTTCATTATATAAAGTTGATGCAAAGAAATGTGGTTTTGAGAGCATTTCTTTTTTTTTTTTTTTCACTGCGCAGAAGACGTGTGCGGTGTGGGACAGCGGGCACGGTGCGACCTGTCCCCGCTGCCCGTACACATCCATCCCCTCCGGCCGCGGCTTTCCCAGGTTACTCCCGCCTGGCCGTGCGCAGCCCGGCTGGCACTCGGAGGCTCTAACCTGTGGATTTGGGATCTATGGCTCGATTAGTTTAGCGATACTTTCGCTATAGCGTGTTTTGGGTAAATTCCTCTCTGCCAACAGCAGCTCGCTGAGCAGCCCCAGGCTCCCTCATCACCCCCAGGGCAGCTTTGGGGTCCCTGAGCATCGCCCGTCAAGGAGAGGGAAAGGTGTGTGAGTGTCCCTGATGCCTGTGTTCGCACCCCTTTCACAGGGGCTCTGGTTTGACCCCTCTGCCGAATATTTAACCAGGGCTAGGGACGAGGGAAAAACCATAAATTCCATCCTCCTTTTCCTCCAGCTCGCCATTCTGCTGCACCGACGGCGCGGGCGTGCTTGGCCTGGCTGGCTCCGGGCGGGGAGAGAGGAAGAGAGGGATGGAGAAAGGGATGGATGGGTTGGGGACGGGGTCGTGATGGGAACGGGAAAATCTCCATCCTCGTGCCACAGCTCATTTCTCTCTGAAATGGGGGAGCCACTAAACTCGGGAATCATGAAATCTCGGCAGCAGGCAGGACCCGGGTGCCCGGTGCCAGCAGCCCCCAGGAGGAGGACAGGGGGGCTCCTCGCTGCTGGGGGTGTCCCCGCGGCCGGGGCACTGCAGCCGCTCCCGGGGCTGTTCCCGCGCCGGGGCCGCTCCCGGGAGCAGCGGGACCGAGCTCTCCCGGGGCCCGGTGTCGCCTCAGCCGCTCCTGGAGTGCCACCTGGTGGGAGCCGACCGGCAGCACGGGCAGCGATCGGCGCCGGGGGTCCCGCAGCACCCCGGGAAGCCTTTCCCAAGGCTGGCAGGGGCAGCGGGGCAGCAGCGGAGTGAGGGGAGTCCTGGGGATCCCCAGGAGCCCGGGCATGAGGAACGGAGCGGACACAAGCAGCTGTACCCAAAAGGAAAAGATCTGAGTTGAAAGTGTTTCTTCTTCAGAGCCAGAGAAGGGAGGGGCACTGCTGGAAACCCTGTGAGCCCCTCTCACCTCTCTGGGGCTGAGAGCAGGATGCAAGGCTGCCTCCAGCACCGACAGGATGGCTCCTGGGCCTTTCCACACACTCCAAACGGGAACACTCGTTCTGGGCATTCCGAGGGAAGCAGCTTTGGGCCTGGTGGTTTTGCAGGAAACCCCCCAGAGCTGTCCAGGTGTGTGTGTGTGTGTAACTGCACTCTGAGAGCAGGCAGAGTTTTACAAACTGAATTGTCGCCCTCCTGGCCGTGCCATGGGCTGGTTTGGGTGGCAGAGGCCTCCTTGCTTTGTCTCCTTGACTTTCTGATGCCCTCCCTCACATAATCACAGCTACTGAACTGTTTGGCTCTGTCTTTGCTCACTGCCTGCTCACTCATAGACAGGTCCCAATGCGAGCAAGCACAAACCCGATGTGTTCGTGTCTTGTTTCATACTTTTATTCATACTCCTCCCCCTTGCCTTACACTCTTTACTCTCTCTTAACACACAGCTATCCTTCATAAGACTCTGTCTTGTTATATCCTTGTTATAGCTCTGATTTCTGCCTCCTGCCTCACTGCAAAACCATTCTGCACCAGAATCTGCCATTTCATACGAAGCGCTTCACTCTGGGCCTGAGATCAACTGGCTTTGGTGAAACTGGGGGGGCACGAAAATGTGAGAACAAGGATGTAAAAGCAGGAAGACATGCATCAAACTTCAGGGTAAACAATGGGAATGATATTGATTGCCTTTTAATGTGCAGTGGGTGCACAATGGGGAAGAAAACCTTCCCAGAGCAAAAGAAAAATAAGACACTCGCCCCACCTTGGAGCAGACAGTGAAACTTTGGAATTAACTCAGAGGGGACCTTATCCCAGGGCTTCTGTGGGGAAGTGAATTTCCAGGTCTATCTAGCAGAGCTTCCAAATAAAGTGCTGTCCTACTTTCTGGCTGCGTCTAAAGAGTGATGAGAAATGCCCATTGTCTCTGCCCAGGCTGGTGCGTGCTCTCATTAAGGCTGTGAATTGTGTGTGTGCATGTCGGCGTCAGAGCTGTTTGGGAGGCAGGGATGGGCAGGGGTTTTGTGGGAGGTAATTCCCGGGTTCCAGCGGGCTGAGAAATCTCTGAAGGAGTTTTAAACCCTTGGAGGCTCGGTGCTCCCAGGAGTGGTGAGATGGGAAGGTGGTAGTGGCGGGTAGTGTGGTGGGCCTGCATCACAAATGTTTGATGAAGCTGTGTGAGCAAAGCTCCTGGGAAATCCGCCCCTGCAAGGGCAGAGCCTTCCCTGGGAACTGCAGGATTCACTTGAGGTGTATCCAAGTAACCCCGCTCTGCTCCTTGGGTGTCAGGTTCTGATCTGAACTGACAGAGGTTAGGAGACCCAGAAAATGCCCTTCCCTGCCTTCCCCTAATGAGTTACCTCGAGTCCAAATCACTTCCTATTCAGCGAAGATGGTGCAACAAGAAAAAGTGTCAGGAAACATGAAGGCGCAGCTGTTCTTTCCACTTGGGTAGCTGCGATCAGTTTGAATAATGGATATTCTGTTCAGCTCCTTCCAGGGGAACTTGGAGTCTCCAGCTCCTCACTAAGGGGAGACACGCTGATTTATCATTTATTTATTGGATTATAACCCTGTTTTACGGGTAATCAATCGCTGCTTTTTCGGCTTCCTCTTCAATCACATCACCCTGGTGCAATCAGGGGGTGAGGCCTCCCCAAGCACACAGAGGTTTCCATTGGAAAAAGTATTTCCATTGGATTTGGAGAGGTGAATGTGGGCAATGGATGGGGGAAGTGTCAGGCAGGGGCTGATTTGGCCATGTCCTCCAGGGTGGGTGAGCCCTGGTGGCCCTGAGCACACACTCCAATTCCTTGGGCAAGCCCCCCATGTGACTCCTCCAAAGCTTATTTGGCCACATCAGACGCAATGTTCCTGTGTTAAAGGAAATCTCCTGCAGATTTCTTTATCCAGGGAAATAAAGCAAATTTCTTAGCAAATGTAATGGTCAAACATACAAACCTGTCATGCCTCGTGCAACCAGCTCTACTTAATTAAGCTCTGCAGCTTGGAGACCTTGGTGTTTGCATTGAAATGAGCTGTGACAGAAATAACACCCATTTCGGGGCTAAATCCTATTTATCACAGAAAAATAGTCAAAAAGGGCTTTGAAAATTGCCATGTATTCTTTGCACATCACTTGTACATCTCCCCGGGTGCTTCACCACCATTGAGTGGGACCAAACCCATCTCTGGTGACAGCTTTACACAAATTTAGGGCCAGGAGCCCTCAGAGCAGCATGGGCACCTCTGTGAGAGCACTCACTGCCTGCCTGGGGTGGTGCTTCCCCTCCTCCTGTGCCCAGGTGAGAGCAATGCCCATCAGGATCAATGAGAACCAGCTGTGGTCAATAGAGAGCTAATTAAGGTGTGGATTTGCTGCATGGAGGAAGAGGGTCTTGGGTTTTTATAAGACTGATTCAGGCCAGAGAAGGATTGTTCCTCAAAGCTGTGGTGGTGAAGGAGCTGCGAGAGGCTGCTGGAAGAGGAGCTGTGATGGGGAGCTCTGGAATCCTTCTGCAGGTAGGGAAGTGTGTGAGAAGTGAGGGGGACGTGGTGGAGGCACAGAATGGAAATGGTTGCTGTGTGATTTCCTGGCTCCCCTCGAGAGCTGTGGGGGGGTATATCCCTGGAGGGAGTTTTGCTGTGTTAGATGTGCCTTCCCTGTGACTCAAAAGGGCTCCAGGGTCTTGGAACTTCTGGTTTCTGCTTCTTTGGGGACTGGTGGGATGAGCAGAGACAGAAGAAATGTGATTTACATGGAGCTGAAGGGTGGGGGAGAAAGCAGCTGCTCTGTGCAAATCTGAAATCTGAGTGTGTGAGAATGTGGGAAGGGCTCACGGAGGTTCCCTGCGGAGCTGCTTCTCCTCCCTGCTCCTTCAGCTGATACTGGGCTTGCTGCCCTCCATCCATGGCTGCAGCTTCCAGCCAGGCTAAGCATTAAATCTCAGGGGTCTGGAGCCTGTGCAGGTATTGAGCTGGTTTTAATCTTTGCTGAGACTCTTCCAGGCTCACCCTTGCATGTCTGTGGGATTTAAGCTAGGCCTAAGCAAGCCCAACCTGGTTTTGGGTGCCCAAGTGCCAGTGTGTCCCCACAGAGAGCTTGTAGCCAATCTGCACCTGGAGGCAGGTGGGGAATGGTTTGGGTGGTGTGTGGGGTCCTGTCCTATCAGTCTCTGCACTCTTTGATTTTTGGAGCTCCTTGGCTGGAGAACAAAGGAGGTGCCCTGGGTTTGGGAAGGATGTTGAAACTCAGGGATGAGCGTGGCAAAGATTATGCTCTGGAATCAGGAGCGTAGCTGGAAGGGAAGCAACTCGACAAACAAGTGAAATGCTGCCTCAGGCTGGCCTGGCAGCCTTTTATCATCCAGCATTCCTCTGCCAGCCTGGCTGGGCCCTTTGACACCTGCTTTCTTATGTGAGAAGTCCCTGAACTCCCCACAGTAGTTTTTCTTTTTGAGGGCCTCAGTCAGGTACTGCTTCAATGTGTAATTTTCCTCTCTTGGCAAGGCACACCCCAGTAAATCTGGGACAGCCATCTGCTGATAATGGCTGTCCCCTGGGGCTCTGAGTGCTGCAGGGGAGACACAGGCAGGAGGCAGCACCCAGGAATTGGGTGGTAGCTGTGATGGGAGCTCCTGGGTGAGCTTCTGGTCCTGGTCAGCCTGAAATGGAGTAGAAATAAATGCTGGTTTTTATAAACTCTCCCCAGGAACTGTGATCTTTGGCTTTAAAACAACCTGTAACCCCCTCTAAAGGTTTAATGTGGAAAAAGAAAAATGTTGGAAGGGTGGGATGCCACTGCAGCCTTCAAAGCTGCAGATAATTCTTGTGCCTGTTGTCACAAGAATGTGCTCATCTTTGCCACACGACGATACCAGACACTTGATCATTGAGGAAATATTGATTTCCAGGAAAACTACTGCACTGGGTTAATTTTTCATTTCCTAGCAAGTGAGATGTTCTACATAGGAGTGAACACCATGGCCTTTTAGGCTGGGTTATGTTCCCTATAGTCTTCAACTTCCTAAATTTCATAAAGTCTGTAGGATTAATAATACTTATATACATATATAATATCAGGAGCTTGTTTTCCTTGCAGAAGGCCACGAAGGAGCTGCACAGCTGTTGCCAACCCTCTGTATAAATGCTGCCCTCCCTGTTTTCTGTTGACCTGTCAGTCCCAAGTGGTGAGGAGGGTGCTCGTTAGGGTCATGTCTTACAGCTGGGGGCTGGAGAACCAGTTACAGGTTTACAGTGGGTAAATAGACACAAAGAAAAGCTCAAAAAGTGCCTCTGTCTTGGCACTCGGGGGGCAGGGGAGTCAGGGCACAGCCCTGGCTGGTTTTGGGTTCTCAGTCTCCTCTGCTCTGGTTGTGCCCAGAAAAATGGTGTTGTCTCCCTGCTGAGCCCTGCAAATAACTCTTCTCTAACACCTGCTGCCATCTCTTCCTGCAGATGATGGGCTGCAGTCCCTTGGGGCACCTTTGTGTGCAGGAGTAGGGCTTGCCTCATCTTCCTGGTCCCTGTGCCACGCTGGTGACACATCAGTGAGGGCTCTGCTCCTGTGCGGAGGGAAATCATTTGAATTTCACTGATCTGATACTGGTGCAGCCTTGTCAAGAAAAGGAATGCTTTTCTAGGCTTGGGTGGGATTTGTAGGAAGCACATGTTTAATTTAAATCTCTTTAGGCAGAAGGTCTGGGATTTTTTTTTTTTTTTTTTTTTTTGGCAGGGCTCAGTGTATGGGAAAAGCTACATGCATGCACATTATGGCAAATATAATTTGGAAAGGTTCTGGGTGTAGGGGCACAGGTGTTTACGTCCTTAACTTTAGTGCAGATAAAAAACCCCAACCCTTGTAGTTAGCCCTGATTATTCGACTTGGCTGTGATGTGCCAGGCTTTGAGGCACGGATGGTATCCTCACAATTTACCAGCCTGCTGCCCTAGTAAAAACTGTTTTTGGATTAAAACATTCCACGTTCTTAAAGAATTTAAGCAGAGGGGGAAAGAGTGAGCGTGTGCTGCTCCTGGTCTGTCAGAGGAAGGGCTGCGAAGGTGTCTGCGCTGGAGATGCTGCTCTGTGCCGTGATGCAGGGCTGCGATCAGGCTCCCGGAGCCCGGTTTGCATAAAGCGCAGGTGAACGCGCGGGTGTTGGAGGGAACGGTATGAAAATGTGCCGCTAGATGGCCCCAGGGAGAAGGCGGATCGGGCTGCGGGGCGGCCGGGGCAGGGAGGGAGCGAGGGCAGCCGCCTCCGGCAGCCACCTGGGCCCCGCCGCAGGGCCCCGGGGCAGGGCTGGGGTGGCACGCTGCGACCGCCGAGACACCGCTGGTGGGAAAGAACAAGGGCAGCACTCGGGGCTCCCACGCCGCCGGGTCTGTCACAGCACCTTCCGCTGCCTCTTGTGCCGTGGGAGCGCGCTCCGGGCTGCACGCAGCTCTGCTGCCTCCTGGGGGGGACTGCTGTGGGCTCCCTGTCCTGGTGCCGTGTCCCCGGGACTGGTGTGGGCTCCCTGTCCCGGTGCCATGTCCCCCGGGACTGCTGTGGGCTCCCTGTCCCGGTGCCATGTCCCCCGGGACTGCTGTGGGCTCCCTGTCCTGGTGCCGTGTCCCCGGGACTGGTGTGGGCTCCCTGTCCCGGTGCCGTGTCCCCCAGGACTGGTGTGGGCTCCCTGTCCCGGTGCCGTGTCCCCAGGACTGGTGTGGGCTCCCTGTCCCGGTGCCGTGTCCCCAGGACTGCTGTGGGCTCCCTGTCCCGGTGCCGTGTCCCCGGGACTGGTGTGGGCTCCCTGTCCCGGTGCCGTGTCCCCCAGGACTGGTGTGGGCTCCCTGTCCCGGTGCCGTGTCCCCCAGGACTGGTGTGGGCTCCCTGTCCCGGTGCCGTGTCCCCGGGACTGGTGTGTCCCTCTCTTGGCACCTATCCATGGAATGAGTGACAGCCCAGCATGCCTGGCACATGCAGGTGACTCTAACCTGTGTATATCTGAGTGTCCTTATCAGGCTGGAGAATTAACCAGATTTCTTAGAGCCCTTGTAACTCCCAAACATCACTGTCCATCTATAACCTGGCAGCCATACCCATGGTTTTATCCCAAAATCACGTGTTGGGATAAATGACTCCTGTGATGAGTAAGCCCCTGGGGTCTGCTGGCCTGGATGGTGGGGCTCGGGGCTGTTCTTCAGAGGAATGTCTTGTATTTGGGATCAAGGCCCCTTTCCTTTCCCCTACTGTGTGGGGAAGCCTTAGCTTTAGAAGGGGACACAGAGCGTCCAAGGCTAGGTTGGATGGGGCTTGGAGCTACCTGGTGTCCCTGCCCACGGCAAGGGGGATGGAACTGGGTGGTCTTTAAGGGCCCTTCCAACCGAAACCATCCTGCAATTCCAAGTGTCTTGTTCTGGTTACTGTCGCTACTTCAGCTGGATGTGGGATCCCAGTTTTTCAGGCCTGGATACACAGAACTCCAGGTGCTCTGGCAGGAAACGTGGAGGCTGTGCTCAGGGGAGCACAGGGGTTGGGAGGGGGCTATAGGGGCTGCAACGTGCTGTGGCCCAGCCTCCAGACCTGAGCCTGTGGGAAGCAGGAAGGATGAGAGCTTGTGCGTCGTTCCAGCGCTTCTCTCTGGTGTGCAGATGAGCTCCTGTGGAGGATTTAATGAATGGAGCTTCTCTGATGGAGGAGATAGGAAAAATTGCTAACCTGGGGAGGTGAAAAACAGTGCAGGGCCGAGTCACAGACTGAGCCTGGCCTGGTGGCCCTTCAGGAGGGGACGGCTGCTGTGTGAGCCAGCTTAGGAGGGGAAGCACAGCCAGGGAAGGAGCCGACTGGAGCTGCCACCAAGCCACGGCTCTCTGGGATGTGCTGACACAAATGTGCTCTGGAATGAGCTCTGGGAGGCTTTGCAGCGCTGCAGGCAGGTGTGACACTGCCAGGGAGGGCTGCCGGGCAGGCTCCCTGGGGCTGCCCCGGCTGCTGCCCTGCCTCACACCCCGCCGCCAGCCGGGGAAGTACCTGCTCTCCTGCAGACAGGGAAGCTGCGTCCCTCTTCCCTCTGATCTGGAATTCTTGTGGGGCCCCAGGCGAGTGGCACTGCTCTTCCAAGCCAAGCTTTGCTCCTGAGGCAAACTGGGATGAGTCCAAGGGCTTGTCTGGTTTCCTTTCTAGGTTTCCTCCCTGTTTAGTGGGATAAATAACACCTAAGGGTGTCAGAGTTAATTACTCATCAGGCTTCAAGTGCTCTGAGAAAACCCTGCGCCATCCATTGTTTGAATTTACAAGGTGCTGCTGCCTCCTGACTTCCAGAGGAGTGACTGAGGTCCCTTCTGTGACTTTGCTTTTTGAAGGGCACACAAAAGCCCCTGTGTCGTGACTACTGATGGGGCACAGGGGGGAATCAAAAGGTTCTCAGGAGCTCTCTGATTTAGGAGTTGGTCAAAGAGAGAGGATGTGGCCCCTCCACAAGACCCCTTGATTTAAGGAGCAAACCAACCTTCAGCTGAAAACCTTGGGACAAGCTGGAGTTTTGTGGCCATTGGCTGTCAGGACAGAGCTCAGGTCTTTCAAATGACAGATGCAGATTTCTGTCTTTGTGTTTGAACTGACACGACTGAATTTGCTCAGTTCGGGACATTTTATGCAGATTTGAGCCACGGGATAAATATCCCTTTTTTTGGTCTTGGTATAATCAGTATGAGCTGAAATAACCCCTGCTAGGGAGTGTCCCTGGGCAGGCACAGATAAATCCAGTTCAGCATGGCTCAGAAAGGGATTGACAAGGCTGGGACACCCGGCCTCTGTAGTCAGAGGCTTTTTTCCTGAAAATCTTCATCGTACTCCTCCCCATTCCTCAATATCAATTCAGAGCCTTTTCCCCCTCCCAGCCCTGTTTCTAGAGAGCATCCTGCAGAAATAGCTGTTCACTGAATAAATTCCTTCTGACAGGTAAACTGAAAGCTGCTGTTGAGCCCTTTTGGGCTGAGGATTGAGCAAAGCTGGGATGTGCTGGATTTTGCCTCTCTTCTGCCAGGGAGGTTTAGCTCCAGCTGAAGCAAGGCAAGTACCTGCTGAGTCAATGTGTCTGTGCTGCTGTGTGCCATGGGAAGTGCAGTGCCCCGTCTGACACCTGCTGATGAGCTCAGCCAAGATTGTTTTACCTGTGGGAGGAGGAATTTCTGGAAGGGGAAATGCAGGAGGGAGCAGGAATGACTCCTGAGCACTGGGAGTCCAGCTGGACCTGTTCTGTGGGGTGCAGGCCCTGCTGAGGCACTTGGATGGTTGTTCCAACTGCTGGTTTTGTGGGAGAAGGGAACTGAACCTACCAACACATCCCTGGGGATTTTATTCCCAGACTTGCTGAGTTTATTAAGTGGCAGCAGTGGTAGGTTTGGGTCCCTTGTGATCTAGGAACTCTGGAGGATGTGTCCTAGGAACTCATCCAGCTGCCTGCAGGTGCCTCTTGAGGCTTTTGGTGTCTTGAATTTCAGGCCTTTTAGCAACGTGGGGAATTTGGGAGCGTTCTGTGGTGTGTGTGATGGATGTGGGAGGGGGAAGTGGATGTTCAGTGGCCCCTTTGGGATGGAGGATGGCGGTGCCTGGAGGAACCTGGGGTCCTATTTCCTCCAATGGCTCCTTTTATTATTATGGGCTGTGTCATTCCCACCCTACAGGACCAGCGGGATGGCAACTGTGCCCAGTGTGCAGGTCTTTGCTGCCAAATTCACAGAGCCACAGAACTGTCTGGATTGGAAGGAATCTTAAAGCCCATCTCATTCCACCCCCTGCCATGGGCAGGGACACCTTCCACTGTCCCAGATGGCTCCAGGCCCCATCCAGCCTGGCTTGGGACACTTCCAGGGATCCAGGGGCAGCCACAGCTGCTCTAGGCACCCTGTGCTGGGGCCTGCCCACCCTCACAGAGAGCAATTCCTTCCCAATATCCCATTTAACCCTGCCCTCTGGCAGTGAGAAGCCATTCCCCCTTGTCCTGGCATTCCAGGCCCTTGTGAAAAGTCGTGGAAGCCTTTGGAAATTCCACAGCAAGATGGGGAGGAAATTCTTGGGATGATAGGAAGAGATGAGAAGACCTTTAAATGGTGCCAGGCCCCTGTTCCAGGGCTGTTTGTGCCTCGTGTTGGCTCACTGGGGTGGGGAGCTCTGGGGCCGGAGGGGAATGGGCTGGGCTGGCCCTGTGCTGTGCCTGGGCTGGAGGAAGGAACGCTGATCCCTGCCAGGGCCACGCTTCCCTCAGCAGAGCTGCTCCCAGCATTGGCTTTGCTGCCCCTGGAGCAGCTGTGGAGGAAAGCTGGTGCCTCCCACCCCTGCTGCAACTGGGGTCTCTCATCTGGGGGATCCCAATTTATGGGTCCCACCCATCCCTCTGTGGATTGCTCAGAGGGGTGAACCCCCAACAACCTCCATGTACCTCCAAACTGCAGCCTGGGGTCAGGGCAGGGGGGAAATGGGCTTTTCCTGCCCCTTCTCCCCTGCAGTGGCTGCAGAGGGCTGGTCCATGAGCTGGCTGTAAATCAGAATGCAGGAGGAACGCAATTTTCTGCGAGTGAAACCTGCCCTCGCCAAGGCCTGGGGGAGGGAGGAGAGCCCCGAGTGTCAAGGTGAGACGGAAGAGCACCAGAACGAGATTTAATTTCCTTCCCAATAATTTTCTCAAGCTGTATAAACTTTCCTTATTTAAAACAAATACTCCCTGAAAACACATTCTGTGTCAGTGGCCCTGTGAAAACACCCCCAGTCACAACCTGTGCCTGTCCCTTGCTTGCAGCCTCAGCCAAAAGCCAGCAGTTTTACATTTTGCTCTATTAACTCGAGCTGTAAATTTCCTTGTGCAAAGTCTCCCAGGCTGGGGAATGAATTTAAGTAAACAGGGTGTACAATAATAGACTTGTGTTAGGGCAGGTTTTCCAAGTGGCCTGTAACTTTTGGAGTGAGTTGGTCTAAATCTTGCTGTGTTACATGGAGAGTGTGTGAGTCTGTCCAGAAGGTGGAGGAAGTCAGAGAAAAGGCTTGGCTGATAAAAATCTCTGGATCCAGACAAGAGCAAAGAATTCAGGTGAATCTCTTACCTGACCCATGGCAGAAGGGCTGAACTAAGGGATTTTTAAGGCCCCTGCCAACCCAAACCATTCTATGATCCCATTATTCCATTACAGTTTTTGCTTCAAGTCTTCCATATATAATTTTTTCTAAGTTACAGCATCTATGAGATACTTTTAAGGAGACTGAGGGGTTTTTTTCTTCCCTTGGCATACAAAACCCTGAACGCCCACTCTAAAATCCGTTTTATTTGCTTTGGTGACTAAATGATTTAGTTCCTTCTCAGTTATCTCCTGTGGGGAAAAGACAAGAGGAGTTTCTTCTCTAAGTGTGATGGAAGCCAATACTCTGTTTCAGGTTTGTGGGCATCACTGCTCTGAGACTCCTGAAACTCTGCCTGCTTGGTGTACAGCTGTGCTGGATCCATTTCTGGCTCGCATTGCCAAGGAATCTGAAGGGATTCTGCGGATGTTATGAGGTGTTCATGTTTCCTGCTGCTCCAGGAAATCTCTACTGTTAATGCAACCTACTTATCTCAGATTGTTGTTCAATCTCCAGCTAAAACCAGGTTCAAGGTGAACACGATCTAGACGGCTGCAGCTGAGGAAAGACTGATCCCATGTTGCAAAATGAGCAGTTTTCCTGCCTGATACCTCTGTAGTAGATGATTTTATTTTCCCCCACGAACTTGCAGTTAAAATGCACATCTGGCCGGTGTCTTTGAGTAATCTTGTAAAGGGATCTTGATCATTAGATAAAGAGGAAAGGAACTGCTGGCTTACAGGCAGCCCTTTCCTGAAAAATAAAAGGAAAGTTGTGTGGAATGACTTGGCATAAAGGCCCATGGGCTGGGGTTTCTCTTGACTCCCCTGGGTTTGGGGATGTCTGGTTATCCAACCTTTCTCCAGCTGGCACTTGTAAAACCACAGCAAAGTGGTTCTGACTTCTGCTGGGGAAAAAAAAAGAGAATATGTCTCTAAGCCCTTATCCAGAACACAGTAAAACCAATGGAAAACTTCTGAGTCTGAGGGATATTGGATCATTTCCAAAGGGTGGAAAACAGTGGAGAAAGGTTGAGACCAGCTCATGTTAGATCTAGAAGCCAGGGGAAATTCTCTGCTCCTGGGAATGGGGGGAAAAAAAAAGTCTTGGCAAAATCTGGATCTTTGTGCTGGAGGAAGTGATTCACCCAAAATGGAAAAGGTTTGGATTTATGGGATAGAAGGAGGATAAAGCCTTGTTTACTGGGGCATTTGAGCCACTTCTGAACTGGGAATTTCCTCCTGGTCCCTTTATTAGATAAAAGGAGAGTCCCAGGGTTCCTGCTGCTGCCACAGCCTCTGCTGTGATACATCTATTTCCTCTCTTTGAAGCGAGTGTTTGCTCTCAAAATTCCTCCTTCTCCCAGCCAGGGGAGTGATCCTGCACCAAGGCTCAGCCCAGGTGTTTCTGTAGCCCCAAAAGATGTTGAGTCTCACTTCTGTGGGCCTGAGGGTCCTGCACCTGAGGTGCAACTGGCAGCAAAAGGACAAATTTACCCAGCTGAATGCAAAGGCTTTTCTAGATAAAACCAACTGTTTGCTTCGGCTTTCAGAAGCTTGGAGATACCTTGGATGGAGAGCTGCCAGCTGGCTGCTCCCCAGCCACTGACTCAGAATGTAAAAGTGCAGTTTGAGTCCCTGTATTTTTCTCCCCCCCTCTGACTTCTTGACAAACTTTATAACTGGCTTTCTTTTTTCTTTTCTTTCTTTTTTTTTTTTTTTTTTTTTGAGAGGAAGAAGGAATTCTCATGGTTTTACGCAAATCACAACTGACTCAGCCTAAGCCCAAGGGTAGAATGGCAAAGGCTTGATGGATTAAGTGTCCTGGAACAACTGGCTACACAGCTCTTTCTTGTTTTCTGGCTGTGAGGATCATCCTTTTGATCAGATCCATTTCCCTGCCGCTTTCCGGGTTGTAAATCCAGATTAGTCATGGCAGAGTGGCAAACGATCCATATGGAACAGGAGGTTGAGCCCAGGGAGCGTGTGGTGGTCTCTGGGTGCTGGTTACACCCTGGTGGCCTGGTGGGGAAGCAGGGATACCTTGAGGCCACCTGCTTGTAAATCTGGAAGGGTTGAGAGCCTGAGATTCCAACAACCCCCCAGACTTCTGTAATCTGCTCCGAGATGTCTCTAACTGACCTGCCTGAGTGTCTGACTTCCAAGTCTTGCTGTAAGGTTCAGATTTGCATCCTAAATCCAGGGGAAGAAGTTGTTTTGGCCATTTACCACCTCTCCAGTGTGTCTGATCTTCACAGCTCCTTGTCTGTGCTGCTGATGCCATCCTCACCCTCAGAACTTCCGTGATAACTGGTCCTTGAGAGCATCAGGCAGCTCCTGCTCATCCCCTGGGTGCTGGTGATCCCTACTGGAAGCAAACTTCCCTGTTTCTCCAGCCAAATGGGAGACTGGGGTGATTTTATAGACCTCTGCAACTGGGAGAAAACACTGAGGGACTTATAATCAGGGTCACCAAGGTTGGAAGAGCCATTTAAGATCATCAAGTCAAACCATCAACCCAGCACAGTCACCCCTCTTTAAGGAGGACCTTTTTAGGGGACCGTGGTCCCAATGGAATGGGACCCCTTTTAGGGACCATGAGGAAGGCAAAGGCTTAAAGTGCAAGGGACAAAGTGTCCTGATTCCCAGTCAGTGTGCTGAGGGATGAGCACAGGAACACCACAACCCTTGGCTTGTCTCTGGCTGAAATCCCTCCCCAGCTGCCCCAGTCAGACCAATGGGCTTCCTTTGAAGGCCAGTTTAGGTTATACTTCCCCAAACAGCTCCTGCTGTGCCTTCAAAATGATGCCTGTCCAAAGGTGAAGACTTTGTAAGAGATGAGGTGACCATGCCCAAAGCTGAAAATGCTGTTTTTAGGCAATATTTTATAGCAGTAAACTTGCAACACAATCAGTTTGTATCGGGGTCCCGGAGGTGGAGCTAGCAAGGGCTGCTGTGTGAATCTGCAGATTTATTTGCAATCAACTGATTTGCCTGATTAGGGTGGCTTATGAACACAGCTGCTGCTTGGTGCACAGCTTCTGACATCAGCACTGTTATACCAGGGGTGAAATTGGCCTTCCCCTACATTGTTGCAGGAATTTATCATCCACCTGTGCTCTGATTTAGGGGTGTGTAAATCCCAGGTAACTGCATTAACATCAATAAAGCTGCCTGAATAGATCTCTATCTGAATTGCTGCTGAAGCCTTCTCCTGTTGCTGTTGGCTATGCAGGTGCAGGGATGTGGTTGGCTTCAGCTGGGAAACACGATGCCATCCAAGTGTGTGTCTAGCATGCAAACAAGAAAATGCTGAGCTGAAACCACAGTGCTCATTTAAAAGCGGGTGGAGAGATGCTGTCAGGCTTTCAAGAGATGATTTCTCTTTGCCATCTTGAGATATTTGAAGAGGCAGGAATTTTCTGGAGAATGTTTGCCTAGAAATATTTCTTTTGGAGGAGGAGAAAATGTCCTCCTTTGTGGTGGATTGGTTCTGATGACAAAGCTGGGAAGAAAAAATAGTGTTTTTTAATTCTCATTTACCTCCTCCACCATCACTGCACCTCTACCTTCACCAACTGTATAAAAGGACGGAGAACAGTAGCTTTCTTTTTTTTGCAAATGTTTATTTTGTGGGCTGTTTCTGCACAAATTTTGGAAATTGGAAACATAGGAAACAACCTTGAAGATGTGGGTGGGAGCAGAGCCACCTTGCACTGGTGTATGGATTTTGGGTCAGCTGTCTTGTGGCAGCAGCAGAAATGAAAAGTCACCTGGAGAAAAAGTTGTCCCAGGGAGATGAGAGAGCTTAGCCCTCAAAGAATTTCTCCACTGAGCTGGTGGCTACAAACCCGAAGCATTTGGGGCTGGAAGCTCTTCTGAACCAAAGGCTCACAGATAAATTATCAGCACAATTTCTGAATCTCACTGACCTCTCTGTGACAGCTCCTACTAAGGAGATCCTGGGATTTTTGGGGGGCCCATATGGCAACTTCATGGATAAAGGTGCAAACCAGAATCAATTTGGATTGGTTTTTCACGTGTGAAATGCAGCTTTTTTTGACTGGGATTTCTCCTGATTAGCTGAAATAGGAGGATTGGCAATATTGTTCGCGGCAGTTCATTTCTGGGAGCATGTGCTTGTGTTCCAGGGACTCCAGCACTTACAATGGATAGGTGCAGCAGAGGAGGAAAGAGGATTATTGGCAGGTTTATTATGGTTTTTGTTTTTTTGTTTTTTTTTTTTTTTAAATTAGGATGTTGGCTTCTTGGAGTGAGAGGTGACATTATTGAAGGGAAAGGCTTGTGGCATCCTGAAGTTTTCCGTTGCTGGCCAGTGGGGGCTGGCTATTTGTTGCCTGCCCTCAGCTGGTGACACTCAGGGCAGGAGGAAGGGGGTGCCAGCCTTGGGCTCTGGGGACACTGGGCACCCCCTCTGCTGTGTCTGTGCAGAGCCACTGTGTCCTCCAGTGCCACCCTTTGGCCAAGTCCTCATGACATTCAGACAGCTGGAAACGGTCAAGATTGGGGTGTGTGACCTGGTTCTGTTTTTTACCCACTGCTCTGTCTTGTGCCTCTGAGCTGGAAGCCAACACAAGGCAAAGCCAAGCACCTTAACCCCCAGACTAAACCATGGCCCTCCTCATACTCTCCATCCCACAGAAAACTGGAATGCTGCCTTCGGAACAAGCAGAGAATGTGCTTCTGGGTTGTAGCCTTTGCAGCTGGTGGGTCTTTAACACGAAGAAGGGTCTGAAAATATCGGTTTGGATCTGATCCTCATTCACCGTGCAGAGCCCCTGAAGCAGCTGGTGCAGGAGTTGCAGTTCAGGTGTCTCATGTGCCTTTTTTCCACGAACAGGTTTCCCACCTGGGCCATGTCTCCCATGGCAGATCGTAGCTGGAGGTCCCTGTTGGGAATTCTGCCTGGTTTTCCCACAGGTTAATGCAAAGTACCACAGGGGATGGGAAGTGGGCAGGAATCTGTCATGCAGAGGAGAGCAAGGGCCTTGTCTGCATCTGACATTGCAATGGCTTTTTGGTAACGGTGCCTTTTGTCAATAATTCCTCTTGTCTTGTTTTTTATTCATTGCGGGGGAGCGTGTCACAAACAGCTTTCCTTGGGGACAGGGGCTGGAGTGGCTTCTGTAGAAATGCCACCTGTACAGTGGTGTGAAGAAGGGGGCTGTTAAAATGAAGAATCCCTTTCCAGCCTCAGTGCTCCTGTAGGTGTACCCAGGTTTGCTAAAAATAGGCTCCCTAAGCTGATTGAAAATGGGCTGCCCCAGGCGTTTGACTCCGCAGCTCCCCTCCTCCTTTCCCTGCCTTTGAAGTTGGATGCTTATGGATGTTTTTGGGCTTATCACAAACCCATCACAACTGGCAGCACTCCACTGTTCCAGGGCTGAGGGTTTTCTTTCTCAGCCTCCACCCATGCTTGTACCTCTTGGGAGAAGATCACGTGAAATCCTCTGCTCCTCCAAGGGGGAGCTTGTCACTTCTCCATGCCTTCGAGATCGTGCTTAGCATTTCTGTCAGCGAGGATTTCCCACCTTCTGAAGGACCTCAGACACTGGCTGTGCCCTTGATCTCGGCAGTTCCAGTGACAGACTCGTTCTTGTGGCCTTTAGTCTCTGCTTTGAGCCCTTAGGCTCGCCCTAAGGGGCTGGAGGAGCTTGTGAAGGGGATGGCATTTCCAGGAGCCCTCCTGCTTTAAGTGTTTCCCTCCCAGCGATCACAGGGAGAAGAAAACTCAGTGTTGATGCCTGCTGAGACAGAACCATGGAATTGTTTGGGTGGGAAGGGACCTTAAAGATAATTTAGTTCCAATTCCCCTGCCATAGGCAAGGACACATTTTAGACTTCCACCAGATTTAAGGGACACCTTCCATGAGATTTAGGGAGTTCTTGCGCCACCACCAACAGCTGGAGGTGTCTCGTACTAATCCTGTTTTCAGCGGAGCAGATCAGGGGACAGGTCTGGCTGAGGGGGACCAACCTGGCAGAAGGAAAGGACGTTTAGAAAACGGGGCCGTGGCCACAGCAGGGTCCTGTGGGTGTGAGGCACCGACGCAGCCAGGGTTGGCAGCAGGAGAAGGGAGACAGAACAACTGCGCGACTCCGAGAGATCTGTGCTGGAATGTGTGGGCTGGGTGTGCGTGTGAGCACAGCAAGAGCAACCACAGAGCGCTGGAGGCTGGGAAAACCCAGTGGGAAAGATGTGTGGGCCCTGCTGTGCCTGCCAGGTGGAGGCCATGGCTGGTTCTGGCTAAGCCAGGCTGCTGCTCTCACCTCGGGCCTGGCTGCTACAGCCGGGCTTAAGGGGGCTGTGTACAAACTGTGCTTTAAAGGGTTGAGGGAACTGGTTTGTGCACACCTGTGGCTTCCAGGTGCCTCTGGCTGAGGCCAGAAGCGGTGCGCAGCCTCCAGCTGGTGCTGGGCACGGCTGGAAGTGGTGTGCAGGAGCTGGGACATGTGGGCTCACCACAGCTGGAATGAGCTGGTGGCAATGGTGGTGCCCTCCCCAGTGCAGGTGCTGGTCAGCAGGTCTGAGTCTGAGCTCATCGGTGTGGTGAGCGGACAGGAAAGCAGCCCAGGTAGGCAGTGGGACAGTGGTGCTGCCTGTGGAAGGGAATCTGGCCGCACAGGCCATGTGGATGGGGAGCTGCTCCTTCCCTTCCACCCCAGCACAGATTAACCCTGTCAGAGATGCTGGAAAAAAGGGCTCTTCCCTGGAGAAGGCAACATGATTTCCCCTTATCCCTCTAATGCAAGTGTGGCTGCCAGTCCCTGCACACAAAGAATCCCCTACGAAGCCTTTCCAGCAGGTTTCAACAAGAAAACTATGCATTGTAGGGACAATTCTGTAGGGTTTCCTCAAAAATCCTCCAGAGACAGGGATGGAGTAGGTCATGTAGGGAAAGAGTTAAGGGAGAGTTAATGTGCAGGACATTATCAGAAGGTTTCATTCCATGGGGCAAGGAACATCCCTGCGGTGTCACGACAAATCCTACAGATACAGGTGAGAAAAACCTCACAGGGTCTGTGCAGGTGGAGATGACCCAGAGCTCACTGAATTCCAGTGCTTTGTGCCATCCATGCTGCTCCAGGTCTGTGTCCATGGATTGCAACAGTGGATAACCACACCAGGCCCCACTACTGTGTCTGCCCTGTGGGGTTTAAACCCCTTTCCCATTCAGGGGATGGTGCTGACTGACTTTTCAGGGGTCTCATCACTGTTAGGAGACAGGAAAATTCACAAATGTGTTGGAAACAGTTTGTCTCCCTAAGAACTTTGCTCCCTGGGTCAGGCTCTCCGATAATATCAGTGGCTGCGCTCAGGGAGGGATGTTTTGGTGGCTGGTGCACTGCAAACAGGACAGATAAATAATAGCAATCCATGCAGACAGAGGTAATTAAAGTGACAGCCCCACTGACAAATAGCTGAGTAAATGGATGGGGCGATTTGCTAATGAAATGAGGATAAATGGAAGTATGGACAGGCAGGATGGGGAAAATGACAGAAATATGAATTTGGCATATGCCCAACAGGAACTCTCAGGGCTGCTGTGCAATGATTTAGTCAAACAAGGCTTTGTGTCCTAAATAATGAAGTTGTAGCAGATTGCAAAGACTTTTTTTTTTTTTTTCCCAATGGCTAAGTGTGGGCTTGATCCAGAACTGGAGGAAGAGTGCAAATTCCTGGAAGAGACAAACCTGGCCAATAATCCCAGTACTGGGCCAGTGACTGGGTTAAAGTACAAAGCACCTTCAAGGCAAGGGGATGTGCAAGCAATTAGATGAAAAGTCTAGGAAGTTTTCTGGTTTTAGTCCTCCATTTAGTAATGGTGGAAGGTGCAGCGATGTTTGGAAGCGTTAGCAATGGGATGAAGTCAAAATGAGAGAAAGCAGAACTAGGAAGTCCTAATGGCCAAGTTATGCTCCCTGTGAGCCCTCAGATGGTGTTGGAGTGGACAGAAAGTCCTAAGGGTGGTGTAAGCGTCTATTTAAGGCTGAGGATCTGATGTGTATTAGCTTCTCTAGACCCTGATTAGGCATAGCTTCAGCTGCTTTACATCTGGGACCAGTGTAAGAGTAGTTTAAGCTCCCTCTTAGACAATGAAAAGTTTCAGAGCTGTGGTTATACACAGCTTAGCTGATAAATAACTTCTCTTGGGTTTGTTTGTTTGTTTTTTCTCCTCTGATCTACATACTGGGAAAACCATGATTTTTTTTTTGCAATTTTGGTCAACTTTGGTGCAGAATCTAAACAGCCAGCTTGTGACCCTACTGGTCATCAACAAAACACTTGGCAAAGATAAATATTAATCCATCAGCTGCAGTATTTTTTTTCTTTTTTTCTGGCCATCTGATGTTATTTAAAGTGTTGTCCCACCTTTGCAGCCTCTTAACCCCCTGCAGCAGTGTTGCCCATGCAGCTGTTTCTGGGGAAATGCCATGGGAAAAACAGAGTTGTTCCACTTTTTAAGTGAAGCTTGGAGTGCTTTCCCTGGCTTTAATGGAACAGGCACCCAGTGTTAAGCAACATTTTAACTTCATGTGCTCAGGGTGGGGAAAAAAATGCTCCCTTAATATGAAAATGACGTGATGCTTCTTTTCCATAAATAGCACACGGTGCGTGTTTGGAGGGTACCCATTAATCTTCATTAAATTAGTGTCCTGGGAATTGGGGTGAACAGAGGTGCAGAGGGGAGGGGGTGGGAGGAGATGGGGCAGCTCTGGAGTGCGTGTACCCTGCTGCCTTGTGCAGCTCAGAACATTAAAAGCGCTGCTTGTTGGGACTTGAAGGTGAATTTTATAGAGGGATAAGATGGAGGAGGCAGGAGAAGGAGGCAGCATAACTTCCCTGGAGGCAGCATTTCTGCTCAGAGCCTGCTTTGTTTTTGGTGTGCTCTTCCTTCCTTGAGATTAATTAATTTGCAGTGGTGGGGAGGCTTTTGAAAGCTGCCTGGTGCAGCAAGCCACATGTCCCTTTGTGTCCTGCAGGAAAGGCAGAGCAAACGAATCTGTCCAATTGCTCTGGGGATGGAGAGCTGCCTGCCAGCCTGGGTGGTCGTTTTGTCTTCAGAGAGGGAAATAGCAGGTGTAAAGCACCTTTGTAGTGCAGAGCTTTCAAACCTGTGTGGCACTGGGCTGGGTTTGCAGCCTGGTCTGCATCCACAGTGCCGGGATTCCCTTCCCAGTGTTTGAGACAAGCCCTGGCCATGGTTTTGCTTTGGTTACTCTGTGCTCTGGGCTGGTGTGTGAGCAGCAGGTATTAAATATTGCCTTTTGCAAGGAGTGGAGAAAAGCAAGGGAGTGTCTTGCACATTCCTCCAAGGAGTTTGTTTGCTTCGTCCCTGGGCTGAGCAGAAATCAGGAATGATGATTTCCCCAGGCCAGGTGTTCCTTTGCTTCCACTCAGACTGTGCAGGACACAGTGCCTGCTCCTGAGGGATGCCATCCGAGCAGAGCCACACCTCTGAGGCTTTGTATGGATTGGCAAAAGCTGAGAAACACTTCTTGTCACCAACTGAAACTTTTCTCCATCAGTTTTGCTCTGCTGGTTCTGGTCTGGACCCAAATCTAAGTGTTCAACATTCAAGACAGGCTGGATTCAAGGGACAAAGCAAGGTCGTGGCTCATGATTTTTTGAGGATTTTACAACACATCTTTCGGGAAAGAGAGTTTACAAAACCTACTTCTGTTAAAAATATTCCTCCCACATACTCTGTTTATTGTGATTTTGTTCTCAAGATACTTTAGAGCTTTTCTGCTTCATGATTCAAGCAGAAAGAAGTGGATGCTATTTGTTGTCAATCTCTATGTGTTTTATTATTTGCCTTAAATTGGCAGGTAGAAGCCAAAGCTGAGTTGGGGTTTTTCAGCCCACAGCTTGTATTGCTGACACTGAACGATTGGATGTGTGTTTGTCTGGAAGAGTCTAAAACTCACTTTTCCCACAGTAGCTGGACCTCCTCAGGTTTGCTTCCTTCTTCTTGGTGCCTTTTCCAAATTCCTCTTCATGCTGAGTAAAGGGAGGTTGTTGCCACAAGTTAGGCAAGGCTTGCTAACAAAGCCTGAGCTTGGAATTTGGGAGTTTAATCCTCGTGTAAGGTGCAATGCCACAAACCACTCCGATTACAGAGTGAACTGGTGTGCACATGCTTCATCCTGAGCCCAGCTGGAGTCTGCCTGCTGAGTTGGCACAGCCTTTTATTCCAGACTACTGGGGGCAGCAGCAGAAAATCTCTGCTTCAATTTGACCATAAAGTGAAATTAAGAAATTCAGGATGCAAATTTTGTCTTCAGTGGTTCAGGGTGCCCCTGAGAATGGACCTGATGCAGGCAGTCTGTCCTGGCTTCTTGCTCTTGCTAAATATCTGTCTCATGCTATTGTAGAGTGGAGGGTGGTTGTTTTGTTTTGGTTTGGTTTTTTTCTTCTTTTATGCCAGGCCTAATAAAAATATAACCTCTGCCCCAAATCCTGCTGCTTTCATGTCAGAGCACAGACAGTGTTTGCAGATTTTGATGCCCAAATGCCAGGATTAAACCTCCTGTCAGCTGTGCTTTGTAGTGAGGGTGAAGTTGCTTATCCCTTCTTCCTCTTACTCAGGCTTGTTTAGGTGTGACCTGTTCCTGTAAAAAAGGAATTTCTCCCACTCTAAACTATTTTTAATAGGGATCAAATCACGTAGTATATGGAATTTCACCTCTGTCTTACACATATAACAGTTTCTGGTGGTTTAGACTATTTTTAGGTTACTCTTAGCTGAATTAGGTTTATTTTACCTCTGTATTTTGGAGCAAGCGTCTCAGGAGAGCTCACAGCCTTGGTTAGTGGTGCAGAACTTGTCTGTCATGGCAGACTCTTGTCCCTAAGAACATCGCAGGGCCATAAATGACAAACCTTCCTCTTCACTCAGGGGGGTTCCCATCAGTTGGGAAGAGGAGGAAGGGCTGGGATGCAGGAGGTGCTGGGAATTGTGGCTGGAGGGGTGGAGAGGCTGTGAATTGCTGCCCACGCCTGAGTGCGATAAATAAATATGGGAGAGAATGGGAATGCTGGGATGGTTCCTGCCAAATTCCTTGCCCTGTGCCAGGCACTGCTAAAGGCTGCTGGCTCCATGGCACAGGCTGGTTTGGAGTCCTCAGTGCCTGTTGGTGGCTGCAGGTGCTGGGAAGGTTTAGGCTGCTTCCAAATCACCAGATCAGAGGGAAAATGGGATCAGGGGTGCAAATGAGTGAGACTCAGCAGCAGACTTAATGTCCTGTGGCATTTTCCTTGGAGCTGAAGCAATTAGCCCAAATATGGAGCCTGGGGTGGGCTTTTATTCTCTTTAAGGTGTGTTTTGAGGGTTTCTTGCAAACCCAGGGCTCAGGTGGCATCCCAGCCTTCCTCCAGCTCGTGTAGTCCTCCCTGCTTGGATTGTGCTGGAGTTTGAAAGGAGCTCCTTCTGGGAGTTAAAACATCCCAGCAGTGGAGCTCACCTGGGAGCTGTGGCTGTGTTCCTTGTCACTGGTTTATTGTCTGAAACCGGGATGGGGAGCTGCTGGGGAATTGTCAAGGCTTAGCAAAAATCAATAGTTTTATTTTCCTTTTAGCAGAGGCGCCTCTGAACCTCTCTTTAAGGTTGGTTTCATGTCCAAATGCAGATTCCCAGCGCTCCTTAGCACGCTCCACGGGCTCCGAAGTGCCTTCTGTGTGGGCAGCGTGTCTGATGAGAGCTGATGTGGTTTTGCACTGCTCCCTGCTGCTTCCCTGGGCTCCAGGGGAAGGAAAAGAGCTTAACTGGTCATGTTCCACTTATCTCCAGCTGTTGAAACAACCTTTTCCAGGTGATGGAGAAACATATTGTTAAGACTCAAGGCCTTGCTCTTTGCCAAGGATGTTGTGTCCATTTATCTTCCCTTAAAGTGTTTTTTTGTGTTTAATCTCTTCAGTTCATCTTCACAACACCCAGTTCTAGACTCAGCAGTAGGGAATGGAAAACAGAGGAGTGCTCTGCACCAAAGTGACTTCTTGAAGCTGGGGTTTATTGCAGATTAGTCATGAATCATAAAATAACAGCTTTGCACAGAACCCATGGAAATTCTGGGAGTGCTCTCCCGAGCTCCAATCTCATTTGTGGTGCTCTTGGTCCTTTTGATATTTGCTGGCACTCCAAGAGGCCTGGCAAGCTGCCAGGAATTGACAGAAGAGTCTTTAGGGAAATATGGACCCAGGTGATGTCTTCAGCCCGGTGGAGTTATGGACTGGGGCAAAATGCAAAGGAGAAATCTCTGCGCCGGGACAGAACAGGTTGTACTGTCAGTGCTTTGAAGATACCTGCAAGGTCTGGGAGAAGATCCATGGCCCAGGAACTCCGTCCACAGTTTGAGGAGCTGGGTGGAACAGTTTATGACAAGAGGCTGGACTGGAAGCTCCCTCTGTGTTCAGGAGAAATTAAACTGTCAATGAGAAGCTCCTAACACTGGACTCGGGGTTCAGCCTGTTGCTCTGGAAACCTTAAATCATATTTGAGGTGGCAACAGTGCTAAATCCCAGCAAATGTCATCTCCTGTCAGGTGGTGGCCTCATTTGTGAGAGGACATAAAGCTGCCCCAGCCTGCTCACCTTGTTGGTGGGAGGCAGATCCTCACTGTGCCTTTGTCTCCTCCTGCGTGGAGCGCTCACCGCTCATTTAGGGGAATGGAGAGATATAATTAGTGTTTATGAAACACTTGGGGATTGTGTAAAACAAATCATAAAAAAGGGGAGCTCTGCCAGAGCTCTGACAATATTTACACAACATCTGAAGCCTGCCTGTGTTGGACTTTATCACAAGGAAATACGTGCAGGTGCCAGAACTTGAGCAACTGTTAACTGCATCCTCCTGGCTTGGCCTTGCCATCCATGAATCCTGTGGGAAGGCTCGGCCCTTGAAGCTCAGACATAATGCTCCTGCTGGTTATCATCCAGAGCTCTCTGAAGGGGGAGACCACCTCACTGCTGCTTGTCTGGAACGGGGATGATGGATCCTCAGGGAAGCCCAAGTATTTGAGGATTGCCAAAGTGCTTTAAATTCACAAAGCTCTCTTTGCCTTGTTCTTGGTTTTCTGCTCTTGGCTTTCCCTCCTTCTGCTCTGAGGAGTGGTGGGGTGGGGAGGGTTTAAATCTTCCCCTGGAACAAATTTCAGTGCCTTCCTTTCACGGTGTCCTTCTCGTGTCAGGTGGCACCTCCCACTCTCCAGGAGGAGGCTGCATCTTCCAAGAGTTTCAAGTCTAAACACTGGTGACTATTTTTGCCTCCCTTTAAAATCTGTGCTTGAAAGGCTGCTCAGGGGTACCACCAGCACCTCAGAGCTGATTCCTGCCCATCAGGATGAGCCCTTGGATTCAGCATCCTCATGGTACAACGGAATCCTCATGTCCCAGCCCAGAGCTGTGCCCAGGGTGGGATGAGACACATCCCAGGCTCTTGCAGAAGGATTTATGGACTCATTTCTCCCTGGGTTTGAACATCCTCTTTCACCTTGACATTCCATGGGAGCCTTTCCCAGCTGATAGGCCTTATCTCCTGGGAGGACTTTCCCCCGCAATGGGCTCCCACTGCAGGATCACCTTTGGCACCAGGAAGATGCTTCTTCAGGAAGGGTGATGGGATTTTAGGATCCTTGGGGGAAATGCAGCCAGGAGCAACGTGCTGCTTGTTTCTTGTGCCTGAACTGCCCAGAATTCTCTTTTTTTTTTTTTTCCCCTTCCCTATTCCTGTGCTCAGTGCTGCTTGCCCGGGTTTGCTACTCAGCTGTCTGCTTCAGGTATCAGCTGGGTGTTTATCAGTGACTTCCTCCACCCAATTGCACATTCAGGGTGACTTTCAGACGAGTGCTGGCTATCAGCCAGCCAAGCATGGAATATCTCTGCCTTTTAATAGTATTTTTGGGATCAAGTCAGATCCTCCCCAGCCCTAGCATGTTCTTGTACAAACACCAGCAGGCCAGCAGCAGAATGTCCTTCAAAAAACTTGTCCCAAATGAAAGACAAGAACCCCTCTGCTCCTGAAAGGGGGAGTTTTGGGACTTGTCAAAGGCCGTGGGAGATGTTGGGAAGGAGGAAAAGGGCTGGTGCTTGCAAATTCCTCTGGTCTTTGAGCTCACTCCTAGGATTTAAATGTAGGAAGATGGTTCGGTTTAGCTGGAGGAGATTTATGGCTTTGGGAGGAGATGGGCTAAGCAGATCTGAAACCCCTTTTAAATTTCAAACAAACAAATGCTGAACATATTTTATTATCTTTTAATTGAATGGTGTCCTGTATCTCCCATAGACTGCAGGTAAGTGCCTGGAATATTGAGGCACTGTTGGGTTATGTGGATCATAGGGATAAATCATGAGGGACGTGGAATGAAACAAATTCATTCCTTCTGTACTTTTTGGTATGTTCCTTAAGAATGAGGAAGCTCTGCCTTCCTGGAATTTCAAATGCCTTTGGATATTTGATCAGATCCCATGCGAGACCAAGTGGTGTGTTTTGGCTCTGCATTCAGGGATTTTTTTTTTTTTTTTTTTTTTTTTTTGTGCTTCTCTAATAACTTCAAGAAATGCAAAAGTCCTGACAAGGAGTGGATTTCTTTACATCCTGCCTAATGCTGAAACTCCTGTCTGGGTTTCCAGATTTTAGTGGGAACAAGACTAATGTCCATTTTAACAGAAATAGAAATTGGACTAATGCACTTTCTGCTCCTCTGTGTGTGGGGAGGGTGGGAATTGAGAGGGAAAGTGAGCGAGGCTCAGCAGCACTTCTAATCAAATCCATGGTCTGATGATTGTCTTAATTTCAGTCAGCAAAAGCATCCTCCAAGAGGCTGAGGCCAGCTGCAGATGCTCCGGGGAATTCAGAGCCTCCTTCTCTCTGAGAGCTGGAATGAGTCTGCTGGAAGCACCAACCTGATGGATGGTGCTGGGTGTGTAATGGCATTGCAGCCCTGCAGCGGGAATTACTGAGAGGTGGTGCTCAAATGGACTGGAGCAATCTTTCTCCCTCAGCTGGATGGCACTGTTAAAAACACCAGAAACTGAGTGACAGCCCAAGTCTATTTTTGACGTGCAGGGCAAGCAGAAAGGCTTAAGCAGAGGAATGTTTATTGTTTCATCAGCCAGGATTTGCTGTTGAAAATGGTGTTGGCCTAAAATTTCTTGCCTTTAACTTCCTTGGAAGCTCATTGACTTCAGTGGGGATGAAGGACAGAGGTGGGAAAATCCCCCCAAGCTGCAAAACTCAGGGAGGCTGAAGCTCCGTGCCAGCATTTAAGAATTTCCCTCAGAAAGGCTCTTCCATGCACTGGGTGAATGTTTTAGTCACTAGCTAGGACACAACAATGATTCCAGAAGGTTCAGTGTGTGCACGGCCTGGCTCCCCAGGATAAATTGGGATTTCAGGCCAGGACCTCAGAGCACGTCTGTGTTTCTCTGTATGGATCTTGAACAGTCTGGGCTGCTCGTACAGAAGCTGTTCTGCTGCTGAAAACACTCCTGGAAATGTTTTCAGTGCATCAGGAGCTCCTGTGTCAGCTTAGGAGTTCTTTTGGATCACAGCTTTAGGTTTGACTGTTGAGCTTCAACCCCAGGATCTCTTCCCACAAAACACTGGCACAGTGCTGCTTGTCTTGGCTAAAAAAAAAAATAGTGAAAAACTTTGATTGTGTGGTCTTAGGCTCTGGTTTAGTCTCTTCAACTGAACTCCCAGGACTCCCTGTCAGTAGCTGCCTCAGGGACTCACACTGGGTAGGATTTGTGACAGTTCAGAAATTCTTGTATTGTTAATTTGTCAGACAGAAGGGTTTTCTCCATTGCTGGTCCTCTACTGCTTTCCCCATCCTTCCTCACCCTGGAGAGGGAGAAAATCCCGAACCAAAATAATATAATCCCAGAGTTTTACAGCAGAAATTACACCTGAGGCACTGAATGGGACTTGAGGGCATCCCTTGCACACCGTGGGTGTCAGTTCTTACAACATACCAAATTCAGTGGTGTGGCATTTCTTCACAAGAATGGGGATATAAATGCCTGTGAATGATCCCACAGCAGTTGTGTCAGCTTAGAGATGGATTTCATTCAGTATGAAATCCTGTGAAATATTAAGACAGAGTTTCTGAGCTGGTCTTCCTTGGAGAAAAAGCTGAGAGAGCTTTGCACTTCTACAAGAATTGGGGATTTAGTTTCTTCACTGACATTTATTGCCTTAATGTTCTTCGGTTCTGTCTCCTCCCTGGCATTTACTCTGAAGAGAGGCTGCAGCAGTTTTCACACCTTGTCTTGATAATCTGCTGCTGGTTTATTACATAACTTTTTGGCTTTAATTGGATTAAACCTTTGTGGATGGAGAATTGGATGAAACCTTCTCTAAGCCTTTCCCTATGGCAAGGGGTTGGAGGTGTGGAGAGTGTTTAAGGTCCCTTCCAAGCCAAACCATTCCATGATCCTTCTCAATCCTAAAAGCCTGGCATCTACAGCTGCTCAGGTAGGTGCTGCCCTCTGCTCTGCCTGGATAATTGCATTTCAGCAATCCCTACACACCCTGAAATCCCTTAATACACTTCACAGCTTTGCTGTGCTTAACACACACCTGAGTCCCTCTGTGTCTGTGATGATCTCCTCACCCCTATCATGTTCATCATTATTTATGAGGCTCATGGCAGGGGTGTATTGGTATTTTCTAGTGTTACCCAAGCCCTCAGCCCTGCAGGCCATGTTCTGATCTCCTGACTTAGAGCAAGGAGTCTTTGTCCCACAGAAAGAGAATTAATTGTGAAATGAGCTCTGCTCGGTGAGATCAGTGATTTACTGTTCTGTTTGGAAACTCTCTGGGCTGAAAGCATTTTAAAAATAAAGTTGGCTTCAGGGGTTGGGCTATGTGGCACAGATAATTTGATTTCATGAGCTAATCACTGGTTCATTTTCACATCCACAGCCAGAGTGCTGTTATTAAGATGGAGTGCAGGTAGCAACACTCCTGGTGCCTTTAGGACTTGTTACAGGTTTGTGACAAAGTTAATTATGCACCACATGAATTTCTAGGTGGCTTGATAGTTATTTTTAAAAATGATTCCAAACTGCCCCTCCAGAGGTGAAAGGGTTGGGTTGTGGTCCAACTTTGTCTAGGAGGTCCCAGAGCTCACGGAGGCGGAGGGGTCTCTCAGCTAATTTAGAGTAATTGAGCTGTGGATGGTTTGGTTGGTGAGGGAGCTAGAGAAACAAAGCAGTGAAGCTTCTATGATGTCAGTATTTTAAACAACGAAAACCCACTCACCCAGGATATCATGGATGGGGAAAGGGATTCTGTCCAGAGAGAAGCTTCTTTCCTGTTCATTATATTTGTTGTCTTAGTCACAGATGGGTTTTGTCCCTGACAGTGGATTTACCTTTTCCTGCTGGCTTAGCAAATGCTTTTGTGGGGCTGCAGCTTCCCCCTGAAGCTTTCTGGGAGCTCCAGATGAAGGCAGAGGTTGCAGCAGAGCTGTGGCAGGCGGTGGGGAGGAGGCTTGGCGCGGGTGCACTAAAAGCTGGGTGTGAGCTCTGACAGGTGTCTGCCCACCAGGAGACTGCCCTGCTCACCGGCTGTTAATTGATTCCCTCTCTCCCCAAAATGAAGACGGCTGCATTAAGAGAGCAGTTGGCTCTGCCACTTGACCCAGAGGAGCGGTTCCATTAAGATGCGGGATCTGCATCCCTGGAGGAGCGGATGGTTCCTGCCTCCTCTCAGTGCCCGCTGCAGAGAACAAAGAGCTGCTTTCCTCAAACGAATGCCATGGGCTGGGCCAGGTGTGTGCAGCTCTCCATGGGGTTTTGTCTCTGTAGAAGAAGCAGAGAAACGCTCAGGGGGCTCTGAGGAAGAGCTGAACCCACACAAGACACTTTATGTGTTACCTGACTTCATTGGGAGCTCTTTTCTCGCGTTTCTGTCTCAGCGCTGCTGGGGAAAGACCAGATGCTCTCTGTTTATACATGCTTTATTGAAGTGATTCCTTTTGTTTGGAGGATCCTCTTTGAAGCTAGAAATGAAAATAGCTTTGATTGCTGCCTCTTGGGCTATTTTGAAGCAGCGGGGTTAGGGGAAGGTGTCCAAAGTTTGATCAGGGGGTCCCATATCTCTGTCTGGAGAGCTGCAGGAGGTGGGAATTTGTTGCAAGAGCAGCTGTGGGTGAGAGGATGGGGGAAATTGTGCTTTTTTGAATGTCCTCTGGAAAAGCACCGTTTGGGGAACACCCTGCCCAAGTGGGGTGTTCGACCAGCTCTGAGTCTGAATAAGAAACTTCTGGGCCTTTTAACATTTGGGTTTTCTCAGGTGACTCAACAGTAGAGCCTCGGGATGAATGGTGATGCTGCTTGTACCCAAAGCACCTCTCTGAATGAAACCTCTCCCTGTGTCTGTGCCTTTGCTGTGCAGCCAGGGGGATCTGTCCTCCTTTCTGTGTGCAGTACACCTGGAGCCTGATGCTGCTGGTGTTTCCTCCAGCTGCAGCAGTCCTGGGAATCCCTGCTCGGCTCAGTAGCCCAAGCCATGAGTCACAGAATGGGGTGGGGAGAACAGAGGAGAATTGAAAAACACGTAATTAAAAGCAGAGATGTTCAAAGAAGCTGGGTAGAGGAATCCAATTGCAGTGTCCTGGTATTTGTTCTCCTTGTGCTGCACCCGTGGCCACTCTGATTCCCCCTTCCATGGATGCAGTTTATCCGTGGGATTGTCTCCTGTCATCATCTGGGGTTCAGTCTGCAGGGATGGCACAGATGGCACCAGGGCAGCTGTAATGGGAAGGAGCCAAGTGGGTGCAGGTGGCCCTGGCAGCAGGTCTAGTCCCCAGGCTCTTGCTTAAATTCCCTCTCTTTTGATATAAATTCCCTCTCTTTTGATATAAATCCCCTTTTGGGAGCTCTGCTTTCACAGGCTCCTGCTCCAAGCTGGTTTAAGGCATTTGCTTTTCATCTCTCACCTGGGAATTCTGTGCTGGCAGGGGAGAGGGAAGGGATGTGGGTGAGCCTGAGCTTGGCATGCCTGCCCGGGGCCCTGTGCTGCCTGTGAGGAAATGTCTGCTCCCTGCCAGCCTTGGGAGGAGGGAGAGGAAAACACCTTGGCCTGTCTGTGCCAGCTGCGAGTCTGGCAGAGGGCTGAGAGCTGCTGGAGCTGTGCTTTGGGGAGAACCCATGTGCCAGGGCTCATCTGCCCCTTGTTCCCCTTCATTCCAGCCTCAGCAGGCACCTAAAAGATGTTTCTCCTCCTTCCCAGAGGTGTTCACCAGCTGGCTGGCAGCGGGGATTTGCAAACAGCATGGTCTGACCTCAAAAGTGATGCCAGCTTGTTTGGGCTGGGCATTGGCAGGTTTGAAATCCAGATGAAATGCAGGGCCAGAGTGTTCCTGTCCTGAAGGCTTTGGTCTTTTCTCACCCTCATGAGAGTCTGGTGACACAGCAGGGACTGACTGAGCTCACGTAGCTGCTTTTGTGGCAGGGGAGGGGAGCCTGTGTGGAGGCCCAGCAGGAGCAGGGATTTGGGGTTGCAAATACGGCACCTCGTTCCTCCTGCCCCCAGCGTTTCCCTGGCAGGGCAGCGGCTTCAGGCAGTGCCTGGGAGCACCTCCTCTCCTTCCTGGCTGTTCTGCACGGCTGGCAAAGGCTCAGGGAATGTGGCAGTGACAAGCAGGGCTGTTTGAAGCCAGGTTTCCCTGGGCACATCCTCTCACTCCTCCTCCAGTCTTCACTGAGGCAGAACTTGGGAACAAAGCACGTTTTCTCCCCTTTGCAGGGTTCTGCCTTGCACAAGAACAAGCTTGCAGAAACCCATGTTCCTGGCAAGGGCTGGGAAGTGGGTGGGATAGCACAAACAGGCTGGGGATGGAGAAACCCAGCCTCAGAAAGGAACTTTCACTCTGTCCTGCCGTGCCTCAGGCAGGGATTTGGATCTGAGGGATAGATCCTGCATCAAAGTTTGGAAGAAATGCATAAAACGGGACGATTTGGGGAGCAGTGAGAGTGTAGCCTTAGGCTCAGCTCTGCGCATAGGTGCTGTACAACTGGCACTACAGGTCTGGCTCTGCAGAGCTCTTGTTCTCCCTCCTGCTCCTCCTGCCTGGAATTTCTGCTGGCTCCAAACAGCCTCATGTCAAGGGAGGGTTTTTCCTCTTGTCACTCAAGCGAACCTGTGCTTGGATCTTGGGCTTGTGGGGATCTCCAGAGCTGGCGGAGGGGTGAAGAACCTGGGTTTGCCACACACCCTGGCTCTGAGCCCTGTCCTGCACTCAGGTCAGATGAACAAGGTCATTGTCCAGCCCTGTCAAATCCCATCCCTGATGGGATTGAGTTTGGATTTAATCTGTTCTCCTAACATTTAGTCTGGAATTACCCTGCCATGAGTCTGGAGGAGCAAAGGGATCATTTAGAGTTCACTGGGGATCACATAATGCTGATACTGCTCGAATTAAATAGAAATTCAGAGGCAGGGGATCTTTTCAGGCCTGCCTGCTGTGGAAACAGGGCAAGTCATCAAAACAGCCTGAAAGAACAGGCAAAATCATGCATGTGAAAAGCTCTGACTGCTGCTACAGTCCCTGGGAAAAGGACTAGGGTGTGCTGTATGTCAGGTATTTAAAAGCAAGCAGCCCATGCCCAGATCGTTATTGGAATGTGGTACAACAATGAAGGAATCTCTGGCTCTTAGGAAATGTCCTTGTGCAGAGAAGCAGATCCTGAGAGTCTTTCTTGCCATCCCTCTGCCCAGAGTAAACCCTTTTTTAATTACGTGTTATTTCATCTCCCTGCATGTACAAACTGTGCCTCTGACCCGGCGATCAGATCTGGCGAGCCTGGGGGACACTTTCACCCCTGGATCCCTTCCCAGCCTCTCCCTTCAGCCAAGGCAACGCCTGGCTGTGCTCACAGAACCTCCTGTGCTCGTGGCCCTCGAGTCACTGACCTCCTGGAGAGCCCCCAGCCCGCAGAGGGAGAGGTGGGAATCCTGTGGAGGCACATTCCCTGCCTGCGGCACCATCCCAGCTCCCCTCCCTCACGGGGATCTGATGCTGCTCCAGATGTGGTGCCTGTTGTGGCACTGTTTGAGGCTGAAGGGACTGTCACTGGATGGACACGAAAAGATCACACCACCCGCCAGGTTGTGAGATGAGAAAGAAGGAACTTTGTTTTGGGGTTTAGGGTTTCAATAGGGTTTGGACTTTGACCAGCGGTTGGGGGACGAGGTCAACACCTCTCCAACCCCGCTGGTCAAACCAGAAGTCCATCAATGTGTCCTTCCCCCTGGAAGGGGAATGTATTATTTATAAAATATCAGTCTTTGTTTTTGTTACAAGTGTGAGAACTCCAGGACAAGAATGTAAAAACAACAGAAGGCTGAAAAATCAGGGCGACAGGGGACAAAGGGTTTTTGAGGGGACACGGCCCGGGATGGTGGTTTTGAAGGGGTTGGCTCATTTTTCTTTGAGGATCCCAGTTTGTGCACGGTGCAAGTTGGAATTCTTGCCGCTCGGGAAGGGATTAACAGCACGAGGTTTGGTTCCTTGCTGGCCCTGTCAGAAAGCAGGTGGGGAAAGAGACTTTAATGCGGGCTTTAACGAGGTGCCAAAAGTCACTGCTGCAGGAGGTGAGGCCCCGAGTTGGTCTGAAGAGGGATGAGTCTGCTCAGGGAGGAGCGATCGTGGCGATAAAGACACGGGGCGGAACCCAGGCCGTTCTCTCTGTCCTGAAGGGACGTGCGGTCCTGCCAGCGTCGCCGGTGACCAGCGCCAAGTGTCCCCTCCGGATCCCCGCGGCTGCAGCGGGAGCGGCGGCCGCGAGAGGGCACTGGAAGGATGCGGATTCCGGGGCTGGTCCCAAACCATCCCAGGGCTGCACTTACCGGGGGAAAGAGCTTTTCCTCCTCTTGGCCCTCCGTTTGAATCATAAATCAGCGCGTTGGAAACAAGGCTGGAATGGTGCGCACTCAGCATCGCTGCTTTGTGCGGCTTTTCTTTCCTACCAGGTTTTGTTTGTTTGTTTGTTTTCCTGCAGCTTTCACAGGTCTGGCTTTTGTTTTTTTGGGTTTGGTGTTTTTGGTTTTTTTTTTTTTTTTTGCACATCTTCCTTCAGTCCTGTTGAGAGCCCAGGGAACAATCTGGTTTCTGTATCCTGAATTCCCGAGATAAGGCCCTGAACTGAGGCAAAATGAACACACAGAGGGGACAACTTCAAATTTTTATTTTGTGTATTTTGTGCTGGTTGAGAGGTTACAATTTCTGTCTCGTTTCCCTGAATTTATTTCGAGGAGGGGATATGTGGTTTCCTGGTCCCAAAGGGTGACAGGGAGAGGTTTCCCTAAGAATTACTGTCGTGCCTGTGGTGGAAGGTGCTGCAGGAACAAATCCTCCTCCTTCAAATCAGTGTCAGAGGAAATTTGGGACCAGTTTGAAATTAAAACACTTATTATGCCCTTTAACTTTGGCCTTATACTTATCCTGACTCAGCTTGGTTCCGATTTTTGAGCTGCACATTAAAGTAAATAATTCTATCTTGGAATATCTCAATTTTCATTCTGCAAAATTTCTCAAGATCCGACTTTTATTTTTTTTCCCCTTTCAATCTAAAATCAGTTGGAAACGAAATCAACAGCTCGCCATCTCTTTTGGAGAGACAATCCTCTTGTCTGAGCTCTGTCTGATGTTGCTGGTGTGTTGAACTGGGACAATGGCTCAGCTGAGCGGGAACGTGTTCCTAGGAATTCTCTCACTTCATCCTCGGCCTGACATTCGTGCTGAGGCCAAGGCAAACCTCGATGCTGTTTGAACACTGATCCACACTTTGAGATCGGCAGATGGGAAGTCTCAAGGAATATTTTATCTGGCAGAAGATTTTTTTGTCTTGGAATAAGAGCCCGTGAGCTGGGGGTGGAGCGGGGATGTTGATGTGAATTTGCAGGTAGAGAGAGAGAGACAATATTTTTGACCTTCAGGTATGAAGTGTATTGAGAGCTGCACTAAACTGTGCAGTCCTTCAAGTGAACGAGCAGCTTAGTGCTAAACCGGATAATAAAGATCATAACAAAATAAATAATTCTACTAATTATAATTACTTAATAGCAAAAATAAATTTATGTTTATAATAATTTTGTAATTATTTTATATACAATACATGTAGTATTATATATATTATTTATATTATATATCGTATGTTATATGTATATTGTAAATATATATTATATGTAGAATATATAATATATATCTTTCTAGTTATTTCTATAATAACTTTATAGTTATTAATAACAACACATAATGAATATCAAACCCCAGCGCGGTGGGGGTGTAGAGCCCGAATCCCTGCCCGTGCCGGCAGTTCTGCTCCTTCCCCTGCTGATGGCAGTGCTCTGACTCCTAACCCCGCTCTGCACCGGGACCTCGGCGCTCTCGGGGGCTCGGATACGGCTCAGGATCTGCGAGGGGGAGAAACGACTTTGTGTGGTTTTCCCTGGCAGCTCCAGGCTGGGGCGGGCAGCGTGCTGCCAGGCTGAGCTTTGGAAGGGGCTGCTCGAAGCCCCTGTGCTCAAGGGTTTTCCCCTTCCTCACTTTCCCACCCTGTTCTGAGGGTTTGTCCCTGGCTGCAGGCTGGCACGCAGAAATATGCCCTGGAGAGTTCTGTTGGTGATGAGAGTCATCCTTAAAAGCTTCCAGGAGAAACTCCTGGGGATCAGCAAGCAGCAGGAGAGCAGCTGATGCTCCCGGGAAGGCGATCCCTGTAGGACAGGCTCTTGCTAGCTGGGTGCAACAGGAGAGAAATTACTTTGTTGGCCACCCTTTAATCACCTTTAAATGCACTGAGTTCATTCCAGCAAAACCCCAGCACTCAGGTTGGAGAAGTTTCCTCAAGCTGCGAAATTTGTTAGAAACTGAAAGCACAAATAACCTCTGGAGAGATTTTTTTTCCAAACCATGGGATCTTCAGTTCCAAGTCTGAAATGTCTCCCTCTTCATATGGTCATTTATCAAATAATGGAACATTAAAACAAAACCCATTTCTGGTAACAAACCAAGAAATGGGAGTTCTGCTTGCAAAATAAGATGAAGTTTTGATAATTTCATAATAACAATAAAAAATGAGGGGTTTTTTTTTCCAGTTGGCAAAGCCCAGCACTTCCTGCAAAGTGGCAAATAAGCAACTGAAGAGAAGACAGGGCCTGCTCTGAGCTGTGAGGTTTAAATCAAAACATGCACACTTAAAAATATATATTTCAGGGTTTTAGAGGCCCTGTAAAGGAGGAAGAGCAATTCATCTGCCTTGGGTTGAGGGTGGTGGCTTGGGCTGTTCAAAGACACACAGCACGTGTGTGGGAATACTCCCCTGGAAAACGAAGACATTCCCTCATCAAAGCGGGGACCTGCAAACGTGTGTTGCATAAAGGGGGAAATTCCAGGCATTCTTGGGGAAATTGCAACTTCTCCACTGCAGTGGAGAAGTGTTTCACTGTTTCACAAGTGTTTCACTGCACTGTGAAATGGTTGTGGGCCACTCTGGGAGTCTCTGTCCCTGGGGCTGGAAGGAGAGGCAGGGCAGAGATGGGGGGTCAGGATGCTCCTGTGTGAGAGGGAAAGGAGGAATTCGCTGTTCCTGGTGGGTTGGACGTTTCTTCCCTGCACAGAGTTTCAGTCATGCTGATACCCACAGGCTCCACCTGGCCATCAGTTATCCACAGAGACCCCAGCACCACTGGGAGGCTGCAGGGATGAGAAGCAGCAGTGTTAGAGCTGTTAATTGGATGGGTAAGTTCCCCTCTCCTGAGGGCCGGGATGAACTTCCCACTGACCCCAGAAACGGTTTCTGGAGGCTGGAACGGAGCCCAGGGTGCTCAGGGCAGGTGGCTTTGACCAGCTCTTGCTGCACTTCGCAAAGCTGCTGGGCTGGGGCTGCTGCCAGGCTCGCCAGGGGGGTTTGGTGAGCAAAGGAAGGATGGGATCCCAGCCTGGCAGGAATCAGATCCCATGAGATCTCCCAGCTTGATGTTTGGTGCAGTAATGAGCTGCTGCTTCCTAGAATAATCTTTTGACCCTCCACTTGGGGGGAAGGTTTTTGTCAAAGCAGAATTGGGCAGCTCTTGCCCTCTCTTGGCTCCTGCTCAGGCCATTGCTGACTCCTCAACTTGTCCCTGCAGCCACCTCCACCACCCTGACCCTGCTGGCAGAGCTGCAGTGAAACTCAGAATTCCCTTATTTGCCCCCCAAAGCAGCCAGTGGAGTCTCCAGCTGGATGGGAGTGGACCAGGAGCCCTGGAAGGAGGGAGCTGTGTCCATTGTGGGAATGGGCAGCCAAGGGGACCATCAGGCTCAAAGGTTTGGAGCAGGTGCCCAGTGATGCTGGAGATAGGTTTGTAGGATTTGGGAGTGGCTCAGGGCTGTGTTTTATCTATTAGCAGCTATTTTATCTCCCTTTGGGAAGGGAGGGCAACCTTCCAGGTGGATTGTCTTTGTCCTGAGACATTCTTGGCCATGTGGTGCTAGAAGTGCTAGTTCCTCTATGCAGTCCCTGCTCTGGGAGACTTATTCTCCAAAATCTGTCAAACCACTGGGATTAAACCAGTGACAGCTGTCAGGAAAGCCTTAAAGCAGAGCTGATCCATGTCCTCCACCTCCCCTGTGGCCTCCCTGCTCTTTTTAGGGCTCCTTTTCTTACTCTTTGGTGTTTGAAAGTCCCCAAAACTCAGTGTCTAGAACTGGAGAGCAGCTCGCATGCTTCAGCAGACGAACGATGTCCCTCTTTGTCTGTTCACTGCAAAAATACTCCCCTGCCTTCCTCGCCTTCATCTGTCCAGTAGCTTTAAGTGGCTTTCCAAATGTGTTTATCTGGAATTCTTTACATTTTTACCCTCCATCCCATGCCTGGGAAGCGACTGGGCCCTCGGATGCTGGAATCAGGGCTTAATGTAGGTCTGGCCCGGAGAGTTATCTAGAGGAGATGATCCTGTTGAAGGAAGAAGAGCACAGAAATCAGTGCCCCCGGTGAAAATGCAGGTGATAAACGTCCCCTGCGAGCACATTCCTGCTCCCTGTGTCCCAGCACCGCTCACCAATGCCTCCTAGGAAGAAGGAGAGGGAAGCAGGGAGCTGTAAATTACAGCTCGGCTTAATTGGCTGGCTCAGGTACAGGAGGCTGGGCTGGGAATACACAAAATATCTTTATGTAAAAGAAGTGGTGCTTAGCAGGGGACGCAGTGAAATGGGGGTTTCAAGCAGTTGGTGTCTTGTGGTTGGATCCTCTGGTGTCTGAGGAGGTGCAAACTCCAACTGAAGCTTTTCCTGCCGTTGGGGCTTTCTTAATATCCCTCCCTCCCCTGTGGATTCTCCGGTGTCTCATAATATTCCTAATAAGCTGCAACGTGAGCTCAACTATTTCTTTCAGTGTGGGGCATTAATAGGTCTCAGGGCACGGGAGAGGGCCCTATTTTCATAAAACTTGTAGGAACTGTGAGACCTCTGCCCCTTCCACCAAGCTGGGTTGGAATTGGCCAACAAATTTGGAAGTTATTGGAGACGGGGGAGATGAGTATGTTTGTTTTATTTATATTTTATATATGTATCCCACGTGCAGACTGACTGCAGAAACCTCATTTCTTAAGAGACCGAGCTTAAACCTTATGTTTTGCCTCTCCGTTGTAATAAACCGTATCTCCTTTTATTTACCCACCTGTAGGATTTGATGATTTCCCCTTTCCCCCTCCTGGTCCTCAATTTCCCCCATATCCTGTTCCCAAGGGATGGTTTCGTGCTGTTCCCCAGGAGGGCTGCCCTGAAGGAAGCAGATTTGTAGGTGCACACATGTTACACTGTGTTACTTGCTCAGGAAAATCCATCCTTTCCCTCTTGGGAAAAGGATACACGGAGAGAGCCTGCTCTGGCCTTCCCCACAAACACTTCAGATTTGTGGGGCTGCTTTTCAATCTGTCAAAGGCACCTATATCTCCCCACAGGGGAAAAAAAAAAACAACCAAAACCAAACCTTTAACAATGCAAAAATAGGAGCAGCAGGAGAATTTTCGGTACATTTAGCTCAGGAGGCCGCTTTTGCTGGATTGGAAAGGATCTTTCTTTTGGGGACTGATGCTTTTGACGACACCTGAAAAACCCAGAATTTGAACCCCCTGAGCTGCTGTGCTTTCAGCCCGTGTGCGCACACAAATTATCCCCTCACGCACGCAGCGCCGCGTCCATGCTTCCCTCTCCCGGCATTCCAGCCTGCTCGGGCTGACCTTGTCTCTCTCAGTGATTTAGCTTTTAGAGAAGGAATGGGCAAGGATTTGCTTTGACATTTAAAGGCAATCCAGGTAATTGATAGCCCTGGCAGCGTCCATCTCTCCCCCCATATATCTGCACAACAGTATCTATTTTTGACGTAGCTGACACGCCATTTCCTTTGGCAGCCCAGGGGCGGCTCATCTTTAAATTAAACTCGTCTCCGACCCCTCGGATCTGCGAGCTGTGCAGAGGCAGACACGGGTGGGGTATTTCATCTGGAGACTGTGCAGGCATATTTGAGCAGGGTGATGTATTATCAGAAGGGCTCTGCGTTGCTGCTAGCTGGAACCAAAACAAGCTCTAAAGTATTAACTAATGACATGGGAAGTCCCTTAGGTATCTAATCACCTTTAATGTTCAGATTTAGAAGACAACTTTAAAGGAAGAAAAAGAGATTAGCGGGTCAGGTCAGAGCACCTCTTCCCCCCTCCCTCCGCCCCCAAAATACAATTGGCTTTTTTAAAGTCAAAACCAGATTCATATTTCACCTCATCAGTAAATACACCATTAAAACCCCAGCCTCGGAGCTTGCATCTTGGAGCAAAGCTTTGCTCACTTTTGGAGGGGTTTGAACCTTTGGCTCGCATCAAAAGCAATGATGCGCTTGGGGCTCTGGAAAACAAACAGAAAAGCCACCCTTTGTGAGGTTTGAGGTGGAGTTTGGTGCTGTCTGAGTGCAGGAATAGAACACCCCTGCGATGTTTCAGCTGTCGATTCCCAGGTTTTCATGCCTGTGAAGCGCTTGGTCTCAAAAGTGTGTGGCTGTAATCCCTGTTTTCCTCATGCCAGAGGTCCTTACCTGGCCAGAGGTGCTGTAGGACATTCCTGGCTCCTATAGGAAGTCTCTTTGTGGGGAAGGAAGTTCTGCTTTGGCCTCCCAAGACTCAGGCCACCATGTGGCTTGCAGAACTGGCTCTGTGGACTGAAAAAAAAAAAAAACACCAAAAAAAAAAAAAAAACCACCAAAAAAACCAACATAGAACCTCATAAGAAAACGAAAGCTGCTGTCAGTAAATTCACTTTCCTGCATGGATGTGGACCCAGCTGTGTTCCTCTACTTGGGGCAGAGGATTTCAACCCTGAGCTGTCCCCAGTGGGCCAATTCCCATCTCCCACACCAACCTCTCTCCAGCTTTGAGGGAGAGAGGGGAAATCCGTTTTCACCTGGGGATGTTGCTGTTTACGGCAGGAGAAGCTCTGCCTTCCAGAGCTGCTTCTCCAGCTTCAGATCGGGATTTCCAAGGAAGATGAACAAGTTTTGGCATCCCAAGCCCTGCTGAACTTTGCTGCAATGTGGATTTTTGTGCAGTTCTGAGACTTTCTGGCAGCAGCACATGAGAGCTCAGCATTAGCCACATGCCTCAGTGACTTTGGATGCAAATATAAAATTTGCAGGGATTCAGGTGATTTCCAACCCTGGATTTCACTGCTTTGTTTTTTTTTCTAGTTGTGCTTTGGCATCTGTGCTAGAGATTTGGGCTTCCTGGAAATTTTTCCTTCTTTCCTTGCTTTTTTAAGGGTGGCTTGCAATCCTGAACCCTCCAGTATTTCCCCCAAATTAATGGAACCTGGAGATGCTCAGCATCCCTTCGAGTCATGTTCAAACTAAAATCCTGAATGAACACAAAATCTGATTTCTTTCCCTTTTCCTCATTCTTCGACACTCTTCAGAAACTGTTTAGGTACAAACCAAATAATTTGCTCATATCCTTTTATGGTTTTCATGCAGAAAAAGATTTACTTAATTAGCTTAAATTGTTATTCCTTTCTTTTCACAGTATAATCTTAGGGTAAGACTTGATACTTCTGAATTACGGAGAAGAAAGTAAATAAAGTTGGGAGCTGACCAATTCCAGGGCAAGTGTGATGGAGAGAAATCAGACCTAGTGCCTTTTGCTCTTTATTTTAAACTTTAAAAGAAGTTTTTAAACCACATCATCACCCTCAGCAAAAGCTGTGGAATTGTATCCAAGGTTCTGCATCCATCCAGGGACTGTGATGGTGACAGAAGTCACCGGAGCTCTGCTCTCATCTCATTTGTTAGGACGTCACCTCTCCAGACATATTTATAATTTTGCAGCTTGTGGTTCCCAATCATTTATTCCTGTTAGATAAATACACGGCCGTGGGCTTTGGTGACATCATGGTAAACCAAGGGAGTGAAGGCTGAGGACTTTGGCATTGTGTGCCTTTGTCTGGCAGCTTTCCCCACGCCTGTGTGGTCACCCCTGTTGGATGATTCCAGGGGAAGATTGTCCTGGGGTAAAGTGGGAACTGTTTGTGTTTCCTTCTCCCTTGTTTCTCTTAGACTGGCACTGGTGTGGTGGTACCAGCTGATGGTCAGGGCACCCAAAGGGACTCTTTATAAAGAGCTGGAAATGTTTCTTGAGGCAGGAATTGAGGATTTTGGCAGTCAGCACCCAAACCCAGAAGAAGAATTGGGAAAATAGTGCAGTTTCAGGGTTTTGGGGATTTTGGGGTTATTTTTTTAATGCCTTGTGCCCATGTGTATCTGGCACAGAGATGCAAAGGACATTTTATCCCCTTCATCTGCAAAATGGGCACCTTAAATCAAATATTTAAATGGAGAACAACAGGTGAGAATCTCTTTGCTGGTACACATCTCCATAGGCCAAATTCTTACAGCTCTGGGAAGAGGCTGGGGGGGTTTAAATGTGAGAAATGAGCCCTGCACGTGGGAATCCACCCCTGAGCCAACCCAGCAGTGCCCTGTGCTCCCTGTCCTTCCCTTGAGAGGCACAGCTGGAAGGAGGCACTGAAAGCTGGCTGGCACAGCTGCTGCTGCTGCTGCCTTCACACCGTGCTGCAGCTCAGCCTGTTTCAGTCTTCACTTTGCATTAATTAAGCCCAAACTGTAATGGGGGTTGATTGGAGTGGCGGGGAGGTGATGGTGCCCAGAAGAGCTGGGTGGGCACGGCTCTGATCTGCTGCCAACATGGAGATCCCACAGAGAGGGAAGGAGCAGAGAGATGCCAAGGCAGGAGAGGCTCTGAGGAAAGTGTCCAGGCAGTTTCCCACCTGCATTCACCATTTGTTGCATTTCCTTGAGCTTGGTGCTGCTTGGAGGTCTCGGAGTCCCAGCTCTGCCCTTGCCTTGCCGAACTGACTCTAAGGAACAGGGACCTTTCCAGTGGGAAGGCACCAATCTTCCTTGGGCTCTTCTCTTATCCTGGCTGTGTCCAGCAAGGATTTTTCTCCTGCAGAAGTCAGAAAAACTGGAAAAAAATGGTGGTTCCATCATCCTGTGTTAGCATCATTCGTGGGGCTCTTGGAGATCTGATGATGATGGAGATCTTTGCATCTGTCCTGGCCCAGCCCCAGGGATAGTGGTGCTCACCTCCTGAGAGCGCTGTGAAAACCCTGCTGCTCATTGGACAAATATTCTTAGCATTCAAAGAAGGACAAATATTCTCTGCCTCTCCATGCCAAAAACAACAGGGGTGGTTGAGGGCTGTTTTCTCCTGCCATCTCCTCGCTCTAGGGGGAGGCTCTGGCTCTAAACAGGGTCCCACTGTTTGCTCTGCCTCGGGAGATCTGCCTTTGGATGTTGAAAGGAGGAGTGGAAATCTGCAGAGAAAGATTGCACTGGCTGAACCATCTGTGCCAAAATGGGAAAAGCCAGCGCTTCACATTTGTATTTTCCCCCCAAAAAAGATGCCCAGGAGCTGCTTTTCCTGCCAGCAGTTGGGTGAGATGGGTTCAGGAAAGACTGCATGTGGGTCCGGAGGAACCAGTGCCAAACCAGCACTACACCAGCACCAAACCAGCACCAAGCCAGCTCTGGCAGTGCACGGGCAGTGGAGAGAGCTCTGCGACTGAGCACGAGGCAGCAGTGGAGATGGATGAGACTCTGGGAGAATGTTGTGAGGTTCAGATAAAATCTGCAGTTCTCAGGGCAGGGTCTCAGCGTGCTGGTGTCGAGGCTAAATGGAGTTTACCCACTCAGGCTGTGAGTGACGTGTTGTTTATCCATTTCTCATCTACACCAGGCGATGGAAATAATTTCGTTTAATATCCTATCTTGACATTGGGAGGGAGGGGGGATCACCCCACTGGGGGCTCTAGAGCAGGTGCATGGGGGGCTTGGGAATGCTGCCATTCCCTGTGGTGTTGGAGGGGGCTCTGGGCTTGCTGGGAAGTCTGCGGGCGGGGGGGGAGCTTTTAACCCCAAACTGCTCCAAGGGCGTGCTGCTAAGGGGATGTCTGCACCCCCCTGAGTTATGCTGTGCACTGTGCGGAGAGCACCCTCACTTGTGCTCTCTCTCCTGGCATCCTCTCTCATAATCATTCATTCTCTCTATAAACAGATTTCCCAGTAATGGTTTTCATTTTCTTTGAAGTGTCCCATTCATTCTGCTGCTCTGCCCATTCATGTGCTCAGGGTTCCTTGAAAGGAAGACAGACACAAACATCCAAAGTGCTTGAAATATGCTGGTGGGGGAGGGGGCAGGCAGAGACATTTCTTTTAAAATATATCTATTTTTGGAGACTTTTTCATACTTTTTACTTTTTCATCCTATTTTTGCCCACCTAAATAATTATCTTTTTGATTATCGTGTTGCTTTTCCCCCCATACAGATCCTGCCACAGCCTGGTTTTTAAATTCCACCCCCCTGCAATGTGTTCCTGCTGCTTTAAACTATTAATAAATTGAAAGCATGTTCTGGAGGCTGTTTTAATTCAGCCCCAAAGTTAAGCAGGTGCTGAAGTGGTTTGCTGATGGGGTGCATTGCTGAATTGGGGCCTTCAGGCTGAGACACGACTGTCAGCAGGGCTTGGTGGCCGGGCTCGCAGGAGCACAAAGGAATATTTGGCCCCGAAAAGCAGGAATTTTATTTCTCTGGGAGAGCAGGGGGCTGGAAGGGCTGGAAGGAAAGGCTACAGTTCTTTAGGGCCAGCATAAACCCCAAGTGCTGGTCATTTGTCACACCCCGTAACGCTTCACCCGCACCAGGATCCCTTCCCTCAGCAGGACCAGCCCAGTTTTGAGGTGAATCAGTGCAAACGCTGCTCTGTTTTGCCCTGATGTCCTTTGTCATCCTGCCGTGGTGTCTGAACTTCTTGGGCTTCTTCAGGGACAGGGTTCCTCCTCCCTTGGGTGAAAAGTGGCTTTGCTCTAACACCTGGTGTCAGCAAACCTCTTTTCTTTTAATGACGGGGCACGGCTTGCAATTGGCTCTAATTCCATCCTCAAAGCTTTGTACCAGCACGACACGAGGAGACCTCAGGACTCTGATCCTTTCCTAGGGAGGCTGAGTTTAGGTTTGGAGCAGAGAGGAACCCTCACCCTCTATGAAACGTCACTCTTTGGTCCCAGCCCTGGGAGCCTTCACTAAACGGAGTGCCCCAAGCGAGTTCTCATCTCTGCCCTTTTCTCTTGACACTTCTGCCCGCACATCCAAGGCTGCACGTGGCATTTTTGGGCTGTACTTGTGGCCAGCCTGAGGTTTTTCTTAATTATTTTGTCATGAAGGACAAAATGGGTTTGGTGGATGAGAGTGAGAATAGGTTTGTTGTTCCTCCAGTAGATTTCCTTGTTGGGTTGTTTTTTATTATTTTTATTATTATATGTTTGGCTTTGGTTTCAGATTGATAGGCAGTTCTGTTCTGAAGCTCCAATAGGGTTTTTTGAATCCCGAGCCTCACAGAGATGGAGAATTATGATTCCAGCATCATGCCTAGTAGCAAAATTAATAGTAAAGAACTGGAGGCTCATATTTGTGTGAGAGGTGAGCCCAAATTCTTTTTCAAGAGACTGAACCTTTGCTGGCTGTGGAGCAGGCAGGACCCCGTTTCAGGTGGAAGGTTTGTGCCCGCTTGACTCAAGGGGTGGGGTCTGGAGCAGATTTGGGTGAGGAACAGAACCGGGGGAAGGAGGCAGGAGCAAACCAGCCCCTAGCATACCACAAATGTGTTTTATATTGTAATATCAAACATTGGCTTCTTCTGTGTTTTCTGTTAAAACAAGTCATAAAAGGACTACTTAAAGGGGACTCCATTCCTATATTTTATATATACCCACAGAGAACATGTGGAGTGCAGATAATGGTGACCAACCTCCCCCCCACCACCGCCTCCTTCATCTCCTCCATCTAATAAGAAAAAGAACAGAGCTGGTGTTAACACAGGAGGGGTTGTTAATCTATTGGGAAACGGATTTTCGGGGACAGCCATACTATTTTTAATTTTTTTTTTTGGCGGGCCTGCGAGGAGAGGGAAGGGATGGGATGTTCACCTCGCTGCTCGGGGCCGGAGGGAAGGAGGGCAGCAGCGGTGTCCGGGGAGAGGTGCGGGGCTGGAGGGGCTCTGCGGAGGGCGGGAGGGGTGGGCAGCTCGGGGTGGGATGTAATTGATAGCAGGGAAGAGCTGTCACAATAGCAGGATAGGAAACCGGCTATCCGGGACAGAGCCAGCTTTTAAAAGCCCCTAATCTGCCAGTCTATGTATTAAAGGGCTGATTTGAGGGGAGGACACGGCGGAGGGGGGTTAAAGAGGAGGCCTGACTCCTGTTAGCTCCTTCTAATGAGGCAGTTGAATAGCATTTAAAAGGGCTCCTGGCCTGGCATGAAATCTCACAAAGGAACCTCCTTATTTTAATGCACGCAACTGACTTTGCTTTACAAACACTTTTATAGTGTCCAGACACTTACAAATCGACCTTCAGTGATTCTCGAGTTAATATGAAGTCTTGGGAAACATTAATGCGCTATTAAAAAAAAAAAAAAGAAAAAGAAAAAGAAAAAAAGGAAAAAGGAGAAAAAAAAAGAAAGTCTCTCAATAGATCTTTCTAGTCTTACAAACACTCTCAGAGTTCTTGAGTACTCGGCTCGGGGTATAAAAATGTAAAGTCGTTTAAGGCTATTAATGGGGGGAGGGAATCGATCCTGCATTCCTCGCCCCAGTCTCTCATTTAAGCTATTAACCTCCCGCTTGTAGTTGTTTGGTTTGTTGGGTTTTTTTTTTCTCTTTTTTCCCCGAGTAAAAAGCAACGGATTTTGGCTTCGAGCGAGCATATTTAAAACCTCGAAGAAGGGCTTGTGTGTCGGCAAGTTTATCTTCCCCTCCCCAGCCCCCCCTTGATATGTCAGTTGGTTTAATAAAAAATCCCCCATTACCACTCCCTGCAGACCTCGGCTGTCTAATTATCCAACAATGCGAGGGAAGAATTTTAGGGGTCCAGTCCTGCCAAGCGAAAAACTGGAGGGGATGGGTGAGATCGGGCGCTGTCTGAAAGCAGCGTGGAAAATACCTCTTCCCTCAAATAATGATAATAATAATTTAAAAAAAAAAAAAAAAAAAGAAATTCCGTGCAGCAGAAGGGAAAGGGTTTGTAAATTGGCAAGCGAGATGAATGAGGGATGGAGAAAGCGGCGAGTAAATCGCGGTGGAATAGCCGGACACGGCGGGAAATGTGTGCAGGGTGGGGATGTACGGAGTATGCACAGCTCGTGCTGATCCTGGGAGAGAGACTGTGGGCTTTGGGAGCCGCGATTCCCAGAGGATTCGTCCCACAGACATGGAAAGGGAAGGAGGAAAAAGACAGACTGAGAGAGGAGTGTTGCGATGAGGAATGGGCCGAGATTTCGGGGATGGGTTTTGGAGGAGGGAGTCTCTCTCCACGACCCGCTGCTCCCCGGCGAACCGCGCCGTTTCTAACACCAAAACTCGTTTCTCATCCGTGATATTTCGCCTTTTTCCCGTTTTTACCGCCCGGCTGAGCTGGGGAGAAAGAGCAGTGACGGGAGTGGGGGGGAGGGAGGGGTCCCCGCAGCCACCCCGGCGGTGCGGGAGGGGGGAAAAAAAACTCAACCCAACTCCAAACCACCCCAGTCTCACGGCCCAAATTATCTCCTCTTAGCGCTGCTTTCGATAAGGCCAGACAGAGGCGGCCGGGCCGGGGGGCCGCGGACCCCCGCGTTCCTCTTTTGTCTGGTTTTCCCCCGGCTCTCGCTTGGTTGTTTTTTCTTTTTTTTTTTTTTTTTCTTTTTTTTTTTTTTCTTCAGTGAACAAAGAACCGATTTAAAGCGCTGGTTGTGCCAGAGGCGGCCGCGCCGCTCCGCGCGGGCTGAGCGCGGAGACTCCGCTCCAGCGCAGCCGGGAAAATAAACAACGCTCCGCTTTATCTCTTTGCTTTCCCCCTCTCTTCGGCGAAATTCGCGGGAGGGGGAGAGGATCTGAGCAGGCGAACAGCTGCTTAAAATCTAATATAGACAAATAGACATCTTGTATAACATTAAGTTTTAGTAGGCAACTCATTTGTTTTGAAGTGCGCTTGCGAATAGTTTGGCAAAGAGCTTTTCTCCCTTTTTCCTGTTCCTGGAGAGGAGCTGGAGAGTTCGCTGGGCTGAAGTGGGATTTGGGAAGGATCAGGGCACTCTGGCCGTGAAGGTTTCCCAGCCCTCAGCGCTCCGGGCTGGGGCTGGATCCCTTTCACCCAGGCGAAAAGCGAACAGGAACAACCCCCAAACAAAATTAAACGTAGAAACAAGACCGCGAGGATAAATGGAATATTTACTATTCGGATTATTAGGGTTTCTGCAAAGAACTTTAGAGAATCTTAACGCTTAGAGCGTTCGAAGTGCAGAGTTTTGGTGCATCCCCTTCTTTAGGCTTGTGCGATATTAAACTAAAGAAGGCTGGCACGGGATAGCTCGGGTTTGTAAATTCCTTAGGAAAAGTGGGTTTCGCCGTGGGAAGCTGCCGGGGATGGAGCAGGGCGCTCGGTCACACGGCCTGTGCCGTTCCTCTGTCGAGGAAAGGATAATAATATTAATAATTATTATTATTATTTTATAGGAATGCAAGTATTTTATAGGAGCCAAGAGCACGGAGGCAAAAAGCAAAGCTGTGACCAGCCAGCCCTGGGGAGAGCGACTCCGAACGAGAGGGTTGGAGCTCAGGGGGAGTAAAAATAAAACGGGCGAATAATAACTAGAAAATCAAGAATTTATTCCGGGAGGTGTGCGCTGGCTGCTGTTACCCACCGAGCGCGCCTCTGCCTCTCCTCTCCAGGCGAGGAACCCAAATCCTCCCCCAAATCCCCCCTGGAGCAGGGTCTTTAGGGCTGGATACGGGGGTGGGGGGGAAGGGGAAAACTCAATTGTTTGTGGGCTCGTAGGGATAACGGGCCCCTCTGCAGCACCACTGCCTTCTCCTGCCTTCAGCGTTTATTTCCATGGTCAAAAATCCCACAGGTTACCCAACTTTTTTGTTTAATTCGCTATGTATATTTACTTTTTTTTTTTTTCCCCTCCTCCTTTGTACTAAGACGACCCGGTGCATTACTAGATGGAAAACAGTCTGGGTGCCAGCATAAAGTTTTCTGACGGATCAGGGTTTGTGTGTTGGGTTTGTTTTGTTGGGTTTTTTTCCTCGCAGAAATCAGTTTCTCGAGCTGCCGGTGCGGCGGCAGCGAGTGAATCCCCCACTGGATCTCACCGCTTGGGAAAGATGCGATCCGAGGGCAAAATACAGCTGGGTTTAAGCTGGGATTCTTCCAGGGGTTTTAGGTTGGGTTTTTGTTGTTGTTCTTTATAATAATTAAAAACCCTAAACTGCACGCACAGACACAAAAAACCCGTAACTGACTCATTTAGGAAGGGGAAAACGTACAAAGAAACCCGCAGCGTGATTAGAAACCGCGGTTCTGGAGCAAGAAGGGAAAACAGAGCGGCGAGAGCTTTGGGGGAATGTCGAACCGCGGTGTCTGAAGCTGCCCGAGGCTGTTCCGCTCCCCGTTCTGTGCCCCGGGAACGGGGAAGGAGCGGAGCTGCCGCCGCGGTTCTGCGGGCCGAGAGCGGCCGGGCCGGGAGCCGGAGGTGATTTATTGTGTGTTTGTTTGAAAGCGTTCCCCCCAAACAGAAACAAACCATTGATCTCCCTGAAAGGCGCAGAGTCGCGGCCCCGCAGCGCGGGGGGCGCTCGGATATTTCGTCCCGCCGCTCGGAGCCAGGGAATTGCAATTTTTTTCCGCCCGAACCTTCGGCTTGGCGGGGGAGGAACGCTCCTCTCGCTTTAAACCCGGCTTCATTTTGCCGCTTAAAGAAAAGCAGCGAGCCCGCCCGAGCACGGAAGGTGCTGCCGGCTCTGTTATCCCTCAATTAGAACTTCATTAATATCTCCTGCTCACTGGGCAGCAGCGCCTCCGCGGAGCGGGAGCCGGCCCTGCCTGCGCGCCGGGGCAAAGCGCGCAGCTCAGTGCCAGGTATCGCCCTTCTTCTTATTATTATTCTTATTTTTGTTCCGTCCGCCGTGCCTGCTCCTCTCTGGGCGCATCCCGGACCCCTCGGTGGCGTTGGGAAGCGCCCCAAGGCCGAGGTGTTAATGAGGGGGGGGCTAAAGGGCTGCGGAGCGGGGCGCGCTCGGAGGAAACGCCTCGGGTTCCTTTACGGGCTCATTTTCTCCGAGGAGGATTTTTACTGCACGCGTAAAGAATTTTGAAAAGCAGCGGTAAATATTTTTCTCTTCTGGCAAAGTTATTTATTGGCATGAAGAGAGGATTTTTTTTTCTCTCTCCCTCTTTATAAAGCTACATGTGGTGACCATATAGGATCAGAAATGATGTGGCCTTTCTGGGTTTGAAGAACTGCTAATGTCATTAAAGGTCTTCCTAACACGCCAGCTAGGAGTTCAAAAAGCCTCGCCTTTTATCCTGAGCGTATATTCGGTTGTTTATAAAGTGCAGACTTCCTCGTGCTTCGAGTGTATCGGGAGGATCCCTTAAAACTCCGTAGCCGGATCTGTTTTCAACTATATTCTTCTTTGGAAATTGGAAATCGGGCTGTTTAACTGGTGTCTTTCACACTTCTTTTGCTGGCTGCTATTTTTATACATTTGACCGCAGATGAGCTTTTCCCGCACACAGAAGCAAACAAAGAATTATCCCCCTTTGCCTCGTATTGCGGAAAATATCTGCGCCGGTCACTAATTGTCCATTAGCGCTAATAAGTGGCTAAAACAATAGCAGGAGATAACCCGAGCAACCTGTCTTCTTTATTTTAATTTGACTTACTGAAGTCGGGAAGGTTTTGACGAAGACCCGACTAGACGTGTCCAGGGAATCTGTGTACTAAACTTTTGGACTGTTGATTTTGAGGGTCACTTATCTAAGCTAAGTTCAAAGTGTCACCTGCTTTAATCCCTTTTCTGTCATGCTCGGAGAGACTCCACACAGCCCAGTTCGTTTCTCAGAGCGCCTGGAAAAATCTCTCTGTCTCAGTTATTATTTTTTTTTCCTCCCCGTTTTCCCCTCACAAATATGTTGAAGAATTTCTCCCCTCGATTCTAGACTTTTAGGGAAAACTCATTTGAATTCAATTATTAATATTTTCCGGGCATGCTCTTTCAGCGTGCCATTTGTAATATATTAAGATGAATTATATGTTGGGTTAAAAAAAAAAATAAAGGAAGGGGGGAAAATGGCAAAAAAGGAGAAAAATCCGGAGAAAAAAAAGGCCTATTCTATTAAATAGAAACAAGATGTTCAAATATAGAATACATGAATTTGAAATCTGGTGTTTTCCACTCTCGGATGCTGATGGCGTTAAAAAAACCGCTCTACTTTGCTGCTTCTGCAATTTAAATCTTTAGCTGGAAACATAAATTATCCACCGGGATATTATTTTTAATTAAAATTCTCTTTCCTGAAGGAGTTGTTTTTAACTTCTCCTCGGTTTTCCTGAAGATTTTTCTTTTTTTCCCTCGGATTTCACATTTTCATTAATCGAGGGATTCTTAGGACGTTTCTTGCAGCGGGGTTTTTGAGACTTTGACAGAAAACAGCCCGCTTGTTTTGTTTTGGTTTGGGTGAATGGTTTTGGGGGAAACGCATAGTTTTGAAACAACTCAGAGGGAGTGGGGAGCTTGGAGCTCTCTTCAGACACGTCAGTGAGTGGTGTTCACACACACAAATCCCGTGGTTTTTCAACGAGCTCTTCAATGTCCAGCTCCTCACTAAGGCTTTGGATGGGGAACCTAAATTTATGCCTCTCCAGCCAGTCTGAGGCACCTAAATAGAAACGGAGAAGGGCTGAACCCTCACAAATCTGGGTGAGGATGAGGAGGACAGCTCTGGCTGATTGCCCCAAAAATCGAGCCCTTTTTCCTCTCGCTGCTTGGATGTGACTTGAGCTGCCTTCATCATTTCCTCCCAGGGAAGAGCTGGAGGACCAAGGGAAAGTTCCTCTGTACCCCGAAAAGTCAGGGGCTTGAAGCCCTCGGTGGAGTTCAAAGGGTTTGGGAGGAGCAGGGCACCACACCTGCTTTATGTTAGACGGGGAGAAGGGCTGAGAGGAGCCACAGCCCAGCACTCCCGGCTTCCAGCAGTGTTCCTGGAGCATCCACACCACAAAACGCCTCCTGCTACCTGGGAACAAATATTCAGGTGCGGGTAGAAGAGGGCAAGTGGTGGAGGAGCCCAGGATCAGAGGACTTTAAGGTTCCAACACCCCCAGGTTTTCCTGTCTTTTTTTCTGTCAGAGGTGTCCCCTCCTGCCACTTCAGACTAAAGAGGCAACAGCACTTGAAATGTAGTAAAAATAAAGAAAAAAAATAAGGAAAATCAGCTTATTTTTGTATCCTGGGAAGTTCTTTTAGGAAGGGAAGGGGGAATTATTTTGGTTACTTGAAGCTGGTGGGTGTCAAGGCAATGTCCTGTTTTCTCATGGGCGGCTCTGGAGGAGCTCTGGGGTCCTGCTCCAGCAGCTGCAGCTCTGCTGGCCTGTCCCTGCTGCTCTCTGCCCAGGGTCCCAACTGATAAGGCAGGAGGATGGGGGCTGAGGGCACAGACAGAATCATTGGGGCAGGTACAGCTGCTGATCTGTCTTAGTGGTTTCATGGACTTTTTATCCTTTTTCCTGTAATTTCGGAATCAGTCATTCCGCTATCAGCTCGCTCTAGAGATGGATGAGTAACACCAGTGAGATAAAAGAGTCAAGCCTCCCTTTCCTGTGATTTGGCTGCTTTTTGTTAACAGTGCTGAGTGCCATTATTTCCCACAAGAGACATCTGGAAAACCATCGATGTGTGGTGGAGAAAGTGGCTCTTCTCTGCTCCGTGCTCCCCTTTGATCCAACATGGAGCACAATTCACTGCCCCTTGAGATCAATAGCTGCCATCCCGGGATATTTTTCACTCTCCTCTGCTGTGGCTGATTTGAACCACTTGAAGAAAATACGAATGTTAGCTGCTTTTTGTCTTAGATCGTGTTTATTTATGAATTTGTGACAGCAAGGCCCATGCCAGGAGGAGAATGGCATGGCCCAGCTGGATATCATGAGCACAACCGCTTGAGTGGTTCCTCTGAGCTGGGTTGGCTTCACCTTTGTCACAGCACACGACTGGAGATTGGCAAAAGTCTGGGTGGCCGTGGCTGGGCTGTGCAGCCTCCCAGCAATCAAAGCACACATCTCCAGAGCCAACAGCATCAGCTGCTGGGGTCTGAGCTGGAGCTGAAGCTGCCTACCTGGAGCAGGGATGGATTCAGACAGGGATAAAAAACGGGGAGCAGAGCGGGAAGGGTTTTGTGTGTTCGAGTTCAGCAGGAGCAGCGAGTTGTGCTCTGGTCTTTTTAACCAAGAGGGGCCAGCCTGTGATCTGTGGGCTGTCTGCAGCACTCTGGTGCTTTGGATGTGTCTCCTGAGCCCGGGATTTGTGGTGGTCGGGCAGCGGAGGGCTGAGGGTAGCCCTGGTTTGGTCAGGGCTGGAGGGGCCGGTCAGACCCAGCCCTGTGCTCTGCACACCCAGACCCCTGAGATCTCAATCCCTGTGGCACTCACCCCCAGAGCCTTCCCCAGCCCTGCTTTTTGATTCCTGAGTGAAAAGACATCCGGGTATGTGAGAGTGACTGTGTGAAGCTTTTCCTTTAGAAAGCAGCTCTCAGATACGTGAGGAGTCCTGACAGCACCGAGCAGGAACTCCTGACCTGCACATTTCACTGGACAGGCTCGGAGAGGTTTGCCTGCTCGGTACCTCTGCCTTGCAGCACTAAATCCTGTAGTGCTCGACCTGAAAGGTCCTGCTAATATGGGCAGGATCAAGCACAGGCCTACAAAGAGCAAGGGAGGTCATTATTTTCACAGGAACTGCAAGTCGGACCCTAAATCTTCAGAAGAGAGCGGTGCCTAGAAACCAGCTGTCTCATATATCTGCTGTGCTGAACTGGTAGCAGGGAGGGGAGAATAAAAATGTGTTTTGCAGTATAATATTGCTTTGTGCCTCTAAAAAAAGGCTCCTAATTTTATGTTCTAAAGGCAAACATTGCAGCTAATTGAAGAGCGGAGAGGGAAAAATGGATCTCCTTTTCTAAGTGCCAATAAGACTGGGTTCTGGGCCAGTGGTTCTGTGAGAGGTCTCCATTTACTACCTGTCCTAAACCTCAGGTATTTTAGAAGGAAAATGCCTGCCATATATTAAAGAGAAAAGTCATTAAATGGATGTCAAGAAAAAAAAAAAAAAAAGACATAGGACAGAGAAAACCCATATGACTGGATTTATGGCTTGCTTAGGAAGCACCAGGTAGCACTGAGAAAACATGAATGGGAACAAGGGGGCACCCATGCAGCGGAAAAGGCTTTTACCACTCGCTGCCTTCCCAGTGCTGACCTCGGAAGAGGTCCACCAGGATGGCAGTGTCACTGTCCCAGACTCTCCTCCTGCCTTTTCCCTCTGCCCCCCTCACTGCAAGAGCATAACCCTCCTCCTCCTCCTTTTCCCTGGGAGTTGGATTAGGCCCCGTGCCCAGAAAGTCGCTGGGATTTTATTGCCCTGTTGAATGCACCCATTTGCCTCTGGAGGAAACTGCTGGAGCAGTCCTGAGGCAGCAGGAAAGTCAAGGCTTTGTGGGCATCCAGGTAGGAGCCAAACCAAACGAGCAGGAGGCAAAGGGAAATGCTCCTGGGGACAGTGGATTAGGGGAAGGAGGATGCAGGAAGAGAGAAACGTGGAATTTCAGCCATCACCTCGATGGGAGCAGCGTCCAGAGCGTGTCAGGCCAGCAGTCGAGGTGGTGACACACCTGTGGGCAGATTAGATCTGTCCATGGGAAGAGCTGTCCCATTCCCCAGGTCCCTGTAGTTCCAGAGGTCTGGGCACAGCTTGGAGGGAGGGGTTCCCCCTAAATCCGGGACTGGGACCAAGGTGGGCAGGTGACAGGCAGAGACAACGAGCTCGGTAATCTGTGAGCTCCTGGTGAACTCCAGGCTTTCCTTTTGAACATCCAGCTGGAATTAAAGATCAGAAAATCCTATCTTTGAGGGCATCTGTCCTTCCCAACCCATTTCCCTCTTGTCTCCAAGCCCAGCCATGAGGTGCTGTGGCCCTTCCATGGGATCAGCCGCAGGGATGGGCTGGGCAGGGGCTGGTGGCTCCCCAGCCCTGCTCACAGAAGCCCAGGAACCCGCAGAGCTGGTGTCCCAGCAGGTGCTCTGTGGTGCTGCTGTTCCTCGGGCCCACCCCCCTCTGTCCCACTCTGCAATCCCCACAAGCCTCAGGTGTTTTGGAGGGAGGAAATGAGAAAGCAGCAGGATGGAGCAGTGACTCCCATCCCACACCCTGAGCAGTTGAATGGAGCTCGGTTTGCTGCTTTTTCGCCTTATCTTTGTGCCTGGTTTGGTGTCCCAGCTCAGCTCTAGAGCCAGCCCCTGTGGGGAGGGGTGGGCTGATCCCTGCCTCTCCTCACTCCATCTCCACAGCTGCTGACTGCTCAGGTAGCCCTGCAGCACACCCAGCAGGGTCTGGCTGTGGGGTGAGCAGGTTCAGTTGAGCTAAAGGTGGATTAACCCCATAAAAATATGGCAAAGAACAGGGATTTTCTGTCAGGTCAGGCTCTAAACTGGTCATTTTATGGCTCAATCCCACATGGTTCTGATCCTTTCTCTGGCCTGGAGTGGTTCTGGTGTGATTGAGACAAGGGAGGTGGCTTCCAATCCTTCCTTTGTTGCCAAAGGACTGTGGAGGGGAAAATGGGAAGCAACAGCAGCAAGAATGCTGCTCTGAACTTGGTGTGATAGACAAAGAGTTTGGGAGGGAGCAGATTTGTTTTCTCCTCTGATGTTCCCTGTGGTCTCAGACACTTCACCTCACCTTCCTGAGCCTGCCTTGTCCCATCCTCCTGCCACAGGAGCTGTGCAGGGACAGGGCCGGCCTCTCCCTGTGTGTCTGTGGGATGCTTCACACGGTGGTGTCTGTCACGGGGTGGCCTCTGGACTCTATCACAGCCCTACTACTATTAATAATCCAGAGGATTAGAAAGATAAGGCAGCCACAGCGAGACTCGGGCCTGTCAGGGCTGTCCACTGACTCGTGGTATCTCCTAGGTGGGGGAACTGCTCTGCTCTGTTTATTTGCAGTCCATAACTTTGCAAATGGGCTAATAAAGGCTCAGGTTTTACTTCTTTGCAAGCCCCTCAGCGTAGGAGACATCTGTGCTGACAGAATTATCTTTTTTCTTCTTCTTCTTTTTTTTTTTTTTCTTTGCCTCCCCCGCCCCCCCTTTGCCTACAATGGTGCCTTTAAGGAGAGCTGGGCTTTAATTGGAGGCTCAGATGCATCCCTCCCCCTTGGCTTGGGGGAGGATGCCTGAGGAGTAAAATACGGGCCGACTGAATCCGACTATCTCAGCCATGAAGCCCAGGATGCCATAGATTTAATACCTGCTTCATCCCCAAGGCTCAAAACTACTTTATTTATCTCCAGGTGAAGCGCAATAAAACCCTGCCTCCTTCCATGGGCTTTATTTCAGCAAAAGGCTGCTCGGGGTGGAGGTGTCTGGTGGGGGCCACACAGCCACAGGTCCCTGCTGGCCTGGCACGGCCAGGACATTCCCGATTATCCCGGGCTCCTGCAGCTCCACGTGGGATGCTGGCAGCGCTGCCTCGGCGGGCTGCGGGATCCCTGGGGTCACGGCAAGGTGAAAGTTGTTTATTCCCTGCCGGAGGATCTAATCGAGGCTGGAGCACCGGGACAACCCCTTGCTGACTGATCTCCCTCTAGGGGCACTTTTCCTTTTTTTGATGCGGTACTAAGTGGATTTTGTCTCCTGGCTGATACAAGAGGGGTTTTTTTCCCCTCCTCTGTGAGCAGCGGTGGTGTTCCTTTGGCAAAGGCTCAGAAAAGAGGTTTTAAGAGGCAGCCTGGCCCTGAGGCTGAGCAGTCGATGTCCCCGTGCAACACCTGAGCAGGAAACCAAGGCACAGCACGGGGATGATGCTCGCACCTGCACAGATAAATTCCTGGGCCTTCCTCCTGCCCAGGCAGGGCTTCCCAGTCATGAGGTTTGAGAGAAATCAAGCAGAGGGTTGCTGCTCTCAAAAACCCACGGATTTCTGAGACCATCCAGCTCCTCCCAGCTGTGGGACCTGACTCAGCCTGAGCCAGCAGCCGAAGTGTAACTCAGTCACACATCTCCCTCTTCTCTTTCCTGCTCTGGGCTTTCACCAGGGGGGTTTAGGAGAGGCTCTGTGTGTGTGGAAAGAAGGGATGAGGTGCATGTAAGGAGTTTTACAGTGTGACAGATCTCACCTGGGATCAGCACAGCCACACTGAGCGGGACAAAAGGATTCCCAGCCGTGCCAGAGAGGCTGGGCTGCCTGTGCCAGGGGAAAAGGGAGGAGGAGGAGCTGGTGAGGAGTCTCCCTGGGCTTGCCTTGCTGCTGGCATGGAGGGACAGCTCCTCGACTGTGTGGCTGCCCAGGCACCTGCTGCGTTGTGTGTCAGCCCTCTGCAGTGGCCTGAAGTTTCTGTGCCTTCCTCCCACTCTTTGCCACCAGCCCAAGAGCATTCCCTGTCCCGGTGGTGAGATCTCAGCTCCCAGTGCCCTCTGGCTCTGTGTAAATGTTATTATTTCACGTTCCTGGAGAGGAGCTTTGCCCTGTGGTCCCCCGGCACGGGCAGGGGTGGAGCAGCCCTTCCAGAGGGAGTCCCCTCTCCTCAGCCCCCTCCTCTGCCACAGCAGCCCTTGAGGGAGGTTTGGAAAGGACAAAGGAGTGGTGAAACTGAAGAAATTTGGCTGTCAAACTCGTTCTTGAGAGGGATTTTCTGGTGTCTAGTCCAGGGGTTTCTTGCTGTGTGTGCAGCTTTTCTAATGATGTTCCTCTGGGGATTCTCTGAATCCACAGTCAGGGCTCTGACTTCTTCCCAGTCCATGTGGCACAGGAACTTTGTTTCTAGAAGTGAGCAGGCTGCTGAACCTGATGGAAATGGGACCAGACACCCCAAAACTGAGAGTGGAGACATGGGAGATGAATCAGTTGCTGGAGGCCGGTCCAGGTGTGCAGGGCTCATCCCCTTCCCTCAGGGAAACAGGTTGAGTACTTGTTCTGCACCCTTGGGAATGACCCCAGATTTATGACCTGTACCCTGTAACACTCAGCACCTCCCTAAAACAGAGTGGTTTTCATCTGCAAAATAGATTCAAGCAGGGTTTATTTAGTTCTTTATTCCCCAAGTTTGCTCCAGGGTGGATCCCTTCACTGCGGCTTTGGATGTGGAGCGGTGCCCAGAACATTCTACAGGCTGTTCCTGCTGGCTTGAGGCGCTGTTGGGGTCTCTGGAGGGCAGCACTGGGGCCCTCGGCAGTTTCTGGACCCAGATTCTGGGGATCTTACGGACAGTCCTTATTGCCATCTCCCCAGACTGGACTCCTTCACCCCAGTGTCTCCAGGCTCTCTTTCCTTTCTCTCCACTTGATGCCTTGGGAAGGCTGAGCTGGAACGGAGACTGGACAGAGCCAGAGAATAAAGTAGGGATTTATTGAGAGGCCTTTAGGACACACCTTGGGCAGGACAGGAGCCTGACCAGGGCTACACCCAAGGTGGACCCAAAATGGTCACAAAATGCCAAACCAGTCACGAGATCTCACATTTTTATAAGTTTTGGTCCATTTGCATATTGGGGTTTAATTGTCCACTTCCAGCTCCAGGCTGTGAGGTCCCATCCTGCTTGTTCCTCCCTTCAGCCCACCCTTGTTTGTGTGTTTGGGCCTGAACGTTGTCCTTGGTCTCGAGCAGGAGAAGGATTTGTTTTGTGTCCCTGCTGTGTGCAGAGCTGAGTGACACTGACTGTGAGCTCAGAGCTGCACCCCTGGGCACCACAGAACCTGAAATACATGAAAGATAAACCTTAAGGCATCACACTGTCTCAGGCTCTTGCTGCTCTCCCCTTTGACAGCCCTGGGGCAAGTTAATAACCAATTCCAGGGATTCCCTGGGGTGGTACAGATTTGCTGACACCCAGGGTGACCCTCCCTGCTGCTGACTGGCAGGTGACCTCCCCCAGAACACAGGAACAATGTCTGGCAGAGCGTGTCCCCACCCTGGGAGCCAGGGGCAGGACTCTGGTGGCAAGGACACTGTGCACAAGAGAGGGGAGGCTTCGGGGTTTTCACACTGGGATTTGGGAATGTTCCCCCCACCCTGTTCCTCCTGAGTAGCTGGGTCAGAAGTGTTTATCAAGGGCTAGAAAGGAAACCTGTGTGTATAACAGCCCAGACCAGCAAGCCAGAAAAATCTCCCTGAAACCACAGGGCCAGCCTGGCAGATCTGCAGCATTAATTTACTGCTGGCTTAAACAAACAGAGGCAGGTTTGCGCTGCTGCCTCCTCCTCTGCCACCCCACGCTCCCGAGGGCAGCCAGGACAGGAGCCAGCTCTGCCGTCGGATTCGCAGGGCTCTGCCCGGGTGTGGTGTCCCCGGAGGGTCCCTCAGGTGGGTGCTGTGATGGAGCGATGATTCCTGCTGGAATCCCCCTCCCTCCGAGGGGAAAGGGGGCTCAGGAGTCTCCTCGCCGAGCTGCTGAGTTAATTGTCCCCATCCAGGCCGGGAGGCTGCGGTGGATGCAGGGAAATGCCGCTTAACTCTGACCCCGCTTCCTTTCTGCTGACGCTAATTCGCCTGACCCTGTGTCTGCTGCTCTCCCGTTCCCTCGCGGCTGACAGGGAGGGAGAGGCGGGCAGGGGCTCGGGAAAGGCAGGGCACTCCCTGATCCCACTGTCCCGCTGCTCGCTGAGCCCGCAGGGAATCGGTGCCGAGCTCCAGAGCCCGAGCAGCAGCTCAGGGATCCGTGCTGAGGGATGCGTCGTTCAAAATTTCATTTCAGAATGAGGAATTCTCATCCCGGATCCTGTGTGGGAATTCACCTTTGGGCCTCACCTCTGGGTCTGACAGGGGCAGAGGCATCCTGCTGCTGTTTGATAGTCAGGAGCAGCTTAATATTGAACTCAAACCTAAATTAATGCTTTGAAAAACTTCCTCCCTGAGGGTCATTCTGCCTCTTTGGGGTCATAAAACGTGGTCCTTTGTGTTTCCTTGGAGATCACTTTTACAGCTACTCTCCATAATTGTGTGACCCAAAGATGAGTGTGAGAAGAGGCTCAGATATTTCAATGTGTGGTGAGAGGGGATGAATGGTTTGGATCAGGGGTCAGGGTCTGTGGTGCTCAGAACTTCTGACCCACGTCTGGAGTCCGCCTTTAGGGACGGGTGCTGTGCCTTGGTCCATCTGACACTCAAATCAGGATGTTTTCCTTTGGAAAAGAAGCGAGGGTTTTGGGCACAGCTCCATGGGAGAGGGTGGATGTTACACACCCTGGGACGCCGTAGGAATGGAGCATTCCTGAGGGAGCTGGAGCACAGAGCAGCGTTTCCACTGCTTCCAAAGGCAAGAGCTGACAGCTTTGGGATGTCTGGGGAAGCTCCTCTGTGTGCGTCACCACGGGCCTCTGTGAGAAGGTGACTCTGGTGTGTGTCAGGTTATGTGTCTTTGCAGGAGTTAGAGGTCTGGCCCAGGTTGTGTTAACAGCCCACTGCAATCTCCTTGAACCCCCCCCCCCCCCCCCAAAAAAAAAATGGGGGTTTGGCCCAAGGAGAAAAATCTGGGCTTTGGAGCAGAAAAGAGGAACATCTTTGGTCTCCTTTTGTCTTTAATTTCTTTTCTCATCTCTTTGAGTCCAGCCCTTCCCTCCCTGGAAGGTGCTGTCACCATGCTCACTTTTCCAACCCCAAATCCCAGCACTGGGATAAACCTCAGTGGAGTTTTCCAAAGGGCTGGAGGTGGTGTCAGGGCCATCTGCTCTCCAGGCCATTAGAAGAATTTGCAGGGTAAAGCTTTGCCATGTGTTCCCTGCAGATTACACACACCTTTGGCTGTGCTCTTGTTGTTAGCTGCTCATTATTGGGGGGTTTGAAAAGCTTGCCTTATAAATGCCCCGGGTCCCAACCACACGTGTTGTATCAGTGGTTTTATAATGACCCATTTGGAATTATTTAGCCAAGGGAACCTTGGATTTTTTTTTTTTCCTTTCAATGTGTCCTTGTAAGATGCCCAACTTCTACAGTTAGTCTATGAATGTACCCACACTATTAGATCCACTTGTTTATAATAGCAACCAAATGTCTTCAAATATTCAAGCCTCCTTTTATTTTTTACAGCACTGGCAATAAGCCTTTACATGTTAACTCTTGGCCTCTCTGGGTAACCTCTTATTTAAAAGCAACTTAATTGACTTTACCAGGCCTGGGCTATTTTTCATTTCTTCCTAGAGGACTCATTACTGGAGACGGATGTTTATAAACTGGATCTGGATCCTTCTCTCTCTCTCTCTCTCCCTTTCTCTCTCTCACACACACACACAACCAACCTATTTTACCCCTTCCTGCCTGTTTACATTAGCAGGCCATAATCATATTCATGGCTTCACATAGTTTGGCCAAGATTTTTGTAGTGGTGACCCAGTGGAAAGTGAAAAAAGCAAATAGGCGAACAGCAAGTGCTGAAAGAAAAGAGAATAGGCTGAAGCACTCAGGATTTTAGGGATTCGTGTCTAAATGAAATGGGCAGGAGTAGAACAGAGGTTTGATTCTTTGGAGCAGGTAGGTTTGTGATGTCAAACAGGTGGAATGAAGTGGTAAACTGGGCCCAGTGTTGGGTTTTGAATTCCTTCTTTCCCTTTGGAAGTAGTGGTGTCATAATTATGTAGGAAAAAGGGTGACAAATCGGGTCAAGCTACAATCCTTGGCGTAACAGATCCTCCAAAATTCTGCCCAACAACCTGCAAAAGCTTAAGGCATGAGAATTTTATCTGGGTGAAACTGCTAAGAAGGGTTCATTCTCAAATCCACAGCCATGCAGTATTTAATGCATCAAACCCTCAGCCCAGCCTGTGCTGTAAGAATTTTCCTGGTGCCATTGGATCCACTCTGATTTCCATCAGTGGAACATCTGGTGTTTTGTGGTCATGTCCCTGGCTCAGTTTAAATCCACAGACCTGTTCTGGCAGAGGGGCTCCCAAACCCTCTGTGTTTGTTCAGTGTCTGAGCTGTTCCCTGTAACCACTGGGAAGGCCACACTGCTCCTCCGTGCCTCCATCGGCACCTCCTGAAACTCCCACGGGATGGGAGGGAGGTAGAAGCACCCATTTTCCATCCTCTTGTTGCCCTATTTCCACTTTACACCTGATCAACTAGGTGATTTTTTTCGTCATTTTAAGCCTCTGGTCAGCAGAGGATTGCAACGCCTTCCACCCTCCACAGGCCAGCAGAATTCCTGGGGAGGATTTTCCTGTTTATTGTTTAATTTGCCCATGTTTTGTTGTGTCTTGTCTTCTTTCCTGGGCCAGGCTCTTGTTCACCCAGCAGGTCCCCCCCAGCTGCCGCTGCTCTGGAGAATGACCCAAGGGATTCAGCTGTGGGATCCCAGATTTTGGATGAGGTGCTTTTCCCCTGCCTGCAGTCCCCCACAGCCCCATCATGGTTGATTTTATGTTCGAAGCTCCACAAAATGCTCCTGGAAAAACTTCATGTCTGGTTCTCTGAGAGAGAAAAGTGGGCAGTGAAGCTCCAAGATTATCAGATTTATCCTATTTACTATGATCTGGTGTCTCCTGCATCACTGTCCCAAGCTCAAACCGATTTTGATGACACCTGCCAGCAGCACAGGTCCCAAAACATGTGGGGCCTTCCCTGCCCTGGCTGTTGAGCCCTGCCCTCAAACGTCAGGGTCTCTCCTACTCTTTTCAGCATGAGCAATTGTTTTGGGTTCTTTTTGTTGTTTTCTAACCTTTCCCTGGGGTTTTTCTGGCCCTGCTCAGCGGGAGGGTACAGGTCCCCAAATCCCACCTCCGTGTGTGAGCAGTGCTCCCGCTGTGGTCCCTGCCCTCCTGCCACCCCTCCCTGCAAACCCCAGCCTCACCTTCTGCCTCATCCCTCTCTGGGACTAATAATTTAGTTTTACTGGACTGTGGATAAAACCACAATTAAAGATTCTGGGTTTTGAATAATCCTCCAGCCACTTTTCCCTGAATTTCATCACCACAAATAATTTTGGGACTCTTTCTCTATCCTTTCTTCCTGCTTTTCTCTGTCGTTTTTCCCTTCCCTTTTTAATCTTCTCTTGCCTTTCATGAGCTCCCTTAACTGGGTAGCATCTGCCAATTTTATTAATGGGCTGTGTAATCCATTTACTGGGTCATTAATGAAAATATTAAATAAGGCCAGACCTAACAAAAGATCCTTGGAGTACTCTGCAAGATACCTCCCACAAGTGTAACACTTGGCTTGGTGCCTTTCTGGCAGCTCTGAATCCACAAAGCAACCTTCTTATTATTGTTATTATTATTGTTATTATTACTGGCACGAGGTGACAACCAGAAACCCCAGCCAAAGGCCGGGTTTTTGTGGCCATAGGCATGGTGCACACATGCTCTGGTTATTTGTTAGAAAACAGCGGAGTCGCTCTGGGAGGGAGGCTCTGGTTTGGTCCAAGAGCTGCACGAAGAAGAGGCAGTCCCAGGGTGGTCACAGCATGAAAAAAGTGACCTGAAGGAAGGATGGGGAGGGTGACAACGGGATCAAGGGCACGGCTAAAGGTTTGCCCTCGGGCAGAAATCACTTGTCTCCATCTGCTTGATTTTACCTTTTCAAAGTGTGTCAGCGCTGGGTGCTTCATTACCCGTCCCAAAATTACCCTTTTTGTAAAGAAGCAAACCCCAGGGTCTTAAGGGGCATGGAAAAAAAGAGAAAATATAGAAACCTTTCTGTGTCTTCTGCTGGACAAGCTGAGTGCCTGGTAGGAGACATGAGCAGAGGGGATCAGGTGGATTTTTAAGAATCCCAGTGAAGGGGAGGATGAGGTGAGCTCAGAGCTCAGCAGGTGGTGGCACAAAGCCACAGCAGTCTGGACAGAGAGCAGAGGGGGGATAGAGCAAAATGCCCAGTGAAAGAGATTCTGCTGGGTGCTTTTCTGCTGGAAAATGTGAATGTCCAGAGCTGCTCACAGCACAGGAATGCCCATCTCCCAGTCAAAATCCCACTGCTCGGGCTTTTAAGATCTTGAGTTAATTAAGATCAGTGCTGGGGCATGTAAATTGTGCGTATCAGATGTTTAAAGAAGTTTTTGTATGCGCACACCCAGATGTTTACGGACAATTATTTTCATACCAGCACACTTATCAAACCTCCTGGATGCTGCAGGTTTAAGGCCTTCAGTTGAATTTTGGGAAACCTATCCCAGTGCACGTGGATAAAAATATTTTTATATCTTCTCCTTTCCAGGTGCGTTTTCCACAATGTCTGTGCGTATACCAGGACCCCTCTGTGACTTGATGGGACAAACAAAGTCCTTTTTGTGACTTTGCAGCTCAATTTTGAGCAGCTTTCAGGACTTCCCAGCTCTCTTTGCAGACCCTGAAGTCCAGGCAAAAAAACAAACAGAAAGGGTTAGGGGTTGGGGTGGAGTTGGGGAGGGGGAGAAGGAGAGGTTTCTGTGGAAAAGAAGAAATTTCTGACCACGTCCCTTTTATTGGCCTGGAGGAACCCTCGAGATTAACAAGCACCGACTGCCCCCTTCCCTGCCACCCACCCCCCTGCAACCCCGGGACCCGAAACAATCCGGTAGAAGGTGTGACTTCAAACTCGGTGGTAGGGATAAAGAGAAAGGAAGCCGGAATGTAAGCACTTGTGTGATGTGATTATTCCCAGAAATGCCTCGACATCTCCCCGCCGGCCCAGCGCGGCCGCCAGCGGGGCCGGGGAACTCGCAGTGAGGTGCTGACCGCGGCTGCCACGACTCTGTGATACCTTATCGGGCCGGGCAGTGTCCCCTCGTAGTTACAAGCGGAAATAGGGCCGGGAGCCAGCCCGAGCACTCTGCCAGGGCAGCTCGGCATCCATGAGACCTCTGCCGAGCCCCCCGCCAAGGTAAAGGGGCTCCGCGGCACCCCCCGGCCGGCCCTGCCCCGGCACCGCTCGCCTGGGCTGGGCTGGGCTGGGGCCACCGCCGGGGACACCCGGGGGGGGATTTGGGGTCCCGAGGGGGATGTGGGGACACCCAGGGGATGTGGGGTCCCGATGAGGATGTGGGGATCCCATGGGGATGTGGGGTCCCCATGGGGAAGTAGGGAACTCCATGGGGATGTGGGGACCCCATGGGAATGTGGAGACCCGATGGGGATGTGGGGACCCCCATGAGGATGTGGGGATCCCATGAGGATGTGGGGACCCCATGAGAATGTGGGGGACCCCATGGGGATGTGGGGACCCCATGAGGATGTGGGGACCCCGTGGGGATGTGGGGACCCCATGGGGATGTGGGGACCCCATGGGGATGTGGGGACCCCATGGGAATGTGGCGTCCCGATGAGGATGTGGGGACCCCCATGAAGATGTGGGGACCCCATGAGGATGTGGGGACCCCATGGGGATGTGGGGACCCCATGAGGATGTGGGGACCCCGTGGGGATGTGGGGGACCCCGTGGGGATGTGGGGGACCCCATGGGGATGTGGGGACCCCATGAGGATGTGGGGACCCCGTGGGGATGTGGGGACCCCGTGGGGATGTGGGGACCCCATGGGGATGTGGGGACCCCATGGGGATGTGGGGACCCCATGAGGATGTGGGGCGGATCCCACAGCACGGAGGGGCCGGGGCCACCCCTGGGTGCAGGGAAATTGGGGTGCACGGACTGGGAGTGTTGCTGTCCCACCCCCACCAGAGGAGGTTTTGCGTGTCGAGTTTTGGGTGCGAGTGTGGCTAAAGATGCTCTGGTAGAACTCGCCATGTCACTTCTTCAGTGCTCGATGATGAATTTACTCACCTGAAGTGATACCCAGCTCTGATCTCATTTGTCAGCAGAGAAAAACAATTCGGCTATTCTCTCTCATATATATGAGAGAAATATAATAAATATATTTCATTATTTAAATAATTTCATTTACAGGGGAGGTGGAAGCGAGGGAGGGCTAATGTAGAACAGGTGTTTTGATTTCACGTTCCTCTTTGAAAGGCAAATCTTGCCATTTGGAGCTCCTATCCAGCCTTGGTTGGTGAAAAAATTAATTATGGGGGTTGTTTAGGAATTCATCAAAGAAAACCCCATCCCCTTTCCCCGCCTCCCCTTCCCTGAGCCGTCGGTGGGATCCAGCTGCCCCTGATTGGAGATGGCACAAAGCTTTGGTGTTTGATTTTTTTTCAGTAATTATTTATTTATTATTTTGGTGGTGGTGGTGGTTTTGTTTTCCAACGCGCTGTTTGGGGCTGTGAGTTAGGAACTTGGCACGGATTGAGAGGGGCTGGCTCTTCCCCGCCGTGGGCTGTGAGGGATGGGGCGAGCAGGGAGAGCCGGCCCGGGTGTGGAGGGGCGGCGGCTTTTCCTGCTCCATTCCCGGCCCTATTCCCGCTCCATTCCTACTCTATTCCCTGCTCCCTTCCCGCTCCATTCCCTGCTCTATTTCCTCACCATTCCCGCACCATTCCCGCTCCATTCCCTCTGGAAGCCGGGATGGGAACACACGTGGGTTTGGAGAGCTGTCCCTGAACCTCCCCCGGCCCTTCCAGGGATCTGCCCTGCATCTCCACCGCTGCTCCTGGCCGAAAAGTAGCTCAGTATAGAAATATAGAAATATAGAAATATAAAAATATAGAAATATAGAAATATAGAAATATAGAAATATAGAAATATAGAAATATAGAAATATAGAAATATAGATATATAGAAATATAGAAATATAGAAATATAGAAATAATTCTTTGCTGTTTCTGCTTCTCTCCTACCCCGTGAATAATAAAAACCCACAGAACCGCGGCCCGGGGTCTCCGTGTGTCCATCGGGTGACACAAAATGTATCTGGATCTTGTGACGGTGCCAGGGGGTCCATCCATCCCCAGCCCTCAGAAACAACCCGGGCACACGGGGGTGAACGAAATATTTGGGTTGGTTTTGGTTGTTGTTTTTTATTTTTGTTTCCATGTTATTAATTATCATCCATCAGAAAAAAAAAATTGTATATTGATGATTTTCCCGTTGCCCGAGAACTTCACGGTTCCTCCCCACTCATCTCCCGGGGTTCACAAAAATGAAAAGCGGTGGTAGGAATGAGATAAATCGTTACACCGGGGAAAAAAAGCGCGTTTGCACTGGGGTGATTTGGAGTAAAATGGGGACTGGAGAATCAACATCGAGTTTGTAAAGCTGCGGTAACAAGTGCCACGCCGTTTGGGGGGGCTGGTTTTAGGACGGGGCTTTAAATAAGCCTAAAACGTGAGTAACTTCTGGCTTAGACTCGCTAGTGTGAGGATGAAATTAATTCAGGATCCTAAATGATGTTTGCGCCTAAACTCAACCAAATTAACCAAATATTTGGTGGTTCAAGAGCCCCGTTTTCCTCTTGATTTCAGGGCTTGGGCTGCTGCTGTGGGAAAGCCGTGGGTAAATGCATCCCTCCGAAATTCGATTTCTCCTGCCTGGTCCCGCTGTAGGTGCTCGTGCCCGAGGAAATTCCTGCCTGCCGCAGCTGCCTGCTCCGAGAAAACAGATTTTTCCTGGAGCCCAGGACAATTTTCTCCATCCTTCTCTTTGCGAGGCTGTTCCGTCCTGCAGAAACCCCGGCTAATTTCCCCAGATAATCTTAATATTGGCCACGAAGCAGAAGGAATGAGCTGGCCCATTCCTCCTTTGGTTTTAAAGGTTGTTTCAAAGATTTGATTTGAGCTCGGGGTGGTTGGAGGGGGCTGCCCTAACCTCGTTTGGAAAAGTCAATGGGGAAATCAGAAATGAAACATCTCCGAGATGGAGAAAGTCCTGTGAAAACTCTCCAGACACTCAGTCCCGCCCGAGAGCCCTCCCCGGCCAAAAGCACCCAGCAAGTGCATGGAGAGAGAAATTCGGGATTTGAATTAGGTAGACATGGAAAAGAGAAATGTTTTCTGTGTGGAAAGCAGGGGATTCGCCTCCTTTTCCAAAGGGGAGGTAAAAAAAAAATATTCTGGGTTTGAGGTTATTTTCTCTTGTAATTTCTCTCACGAACGGCTCTAATTTGGTGGCGATCGCTGGTTTTTAATCCCGAGCCTAACGGGAGGTGGGCTTTGCCCGAGGCCGGGCTGCTCCTTCCCCTCGCAACACTCGTCTTCCAAGATCCGGGATGCCTTGCTCATATTCCCTACAAACCGCTTTATTCCTCCTCAAAAAACCCCGAAACTTTCAGTGATTCTCTCCAATGCCCCCCCCCCCAAAACCAATGAAAACCAACCCAGCCCCAACCCTAAACCCGGATTTACATGGAGTCACTTCGGACGCAGTTTGGGCGAATTTATTCCTTTTTTTCCCTCCATCTTTTCAGAGTAAATCTTTTTTTTTTTTTTCTCTCCCGTTAGAACCCTCCTGAATTTCTCCCCCCTCCCGCTTTTGGCTGGGGGGGAGCGGCGTAATTTAAATCCGCCCTTCAGCCCGAACAATAGGGGCCGTAAACCCAGACTCGAAGAAAGTTGTCGGCAGGGACGGAGGAACCGCAAACACATTTTTTCCCCCCCGACCATACAATGTGGAAACTCTTAAAGTGCGCTATCTGTAGACATCTTGCAATCACTGCTCTTCCTTGTCATCTGAAGGAGAAAGGGGGAAATATATTAAGTGAAGACACACTTTAAAATTACTTATACATTTTAAACATGCTGGCAGAGGGAACTGCCTGATAAACTCTTGCCCAGATTTCCTTCTTCCCGGGTAAATTATTTCAAGTTGTTACTCGAGTATCTCCCGCCTCTCTCCTTTTGCCCCCCGCTTCTTTCCCCGGGTTTAATTCGAACGAAAACAAATTCCTACAGCCCCAAAACCAGCTCAGACGTGGGACAACGGCAGGGCCGGTCCTGCAGCCCCGCGTGAGTGCGAACACCCACCTCAGCTGGGATTAGAAACCGGGGGAAAAAATCCGACAACGATAATTTAAATAGCTTAAAATGCTTCCTAACAAGCCGGCACAGCGCCTGGTGTCGCAGCCAGGTGGGAGCTGAGCTGTGCTTGCTTTCCCCTGAGCCAAAATTCCCCCAAAAGCAGTCGGGGCAGCGAATTATTTCTCTGCTGACGAATTTGCGAGCCTGGCTGGCTGCGGCCAAGCTCACGCTGCCGCCTGTAAAGCCGCCAGCTCCCGAGGCGGAGGTTTGGCCCCGGAATAAACCGAGCGACTTTCCCACCGTGCGGCCGCGCTCCTCGGCTTTGCAAACGGGATTGATCCGGACGGGAGAACGCTGCGAGAAGGAAGCAAGGCTCTATCAGTCTATTTTTTTTTCTTCTTTTCTTTCTTTTTTTATTTTTTTTTCTCGTTTCTCTGGGGTAACATTGTAATTTTTTTTTTTCCTTTCTTACTTTTTAATAAAAACGGGGAAAGGCCCGGAATTCGGTCGGGGATGCGCTGCCTGGTCAGGGATATGCCGTGGTGTGGAGGGGAAAATAGGGTGGTTTGGGGGTGGAGGAAGGATCCGGCCCCGATCGGGGGGAGCAGCGGGGGTGGGGGTGACTCAAAGGAGGGTCTGGGGAACCGAGGGGCTGCGTGGATGAAGACTCGGGTCTACCCCGGGACAGGATCGGGTCCTTCCTCTCCAGCGGGATCTCCAGCCTCCCCCTCTCCCCCTCCCGCTCTTCCAGCATCTTCAAACAGCGTCCGTCACACAACCTGAGGGTAACGGCGCGGGGGAGGGGGCTTTTTTTTTTTTTTTTCCCGTTAGGTCTCTTTCAAGCTGAATTTATGTTTGTGTGATGAAATGCCCCTCTGTGTTTAACATTCCCAATGATCATTTGTTTCCTTAGCTCCATTACTCCTTTATGAGGGCGCCTTTCGCCCGGGCATGTTTAATCATAACCGCTTACGCAATATTTTCTTTGGGATAGATTCACTCGGCCTTATTACATATCAATTATTTCCTTACAACTTCGTTCCACACCAGCTGCTTTGTTATCTGGGCCTGCCACCCCTTCACCCACCCCCCCGCCCTCCATCCCCATCCCTCGGCGTGTGGTGGGAAGGGAGGGAGACGTTTGTTTTTCCTAGGATAAAATACTGCTAATAATAATGCAGATTGAGTGGAAGGAGAAGGGGGAAGCGGGGGGAGAAGCCGGGCCGGAGATGCTCCGCGGGGCTGCGTATCCCTGTCCCAGGCAGGACCCTCGGGGGGTTCCCTTTTCCCCGTTTTTCCAGACTTTTGCGCTTCGTTTCGGATCTGCTCCTCTGGGTTTGCGCCTCCCAGGCTTCGGCGCTGGCTGGGAGCAGAGATTTCTGCTTCACAATCCCCGGGGGAGCTTTCCCCACCCAGCCTCCCGCCGGCTCCTCCGGCAGCCACCCATCTGGAAAGGACATTTCCAATCGATTCGAGCCCCTCCCGCCCGGACTGGAGTTTGAAATCATTTCAGTGCGAGTTTTATCGGAATTTTACATCGTAAACACGCTGCCAGATTTGGCTCCTCTTCCCGATGCCGGTTTTCCTGGGCTGGCCCGGGATGAGCTTCGCTCTCCGCACCCCAGAGCGCTGCGCGGGGGCTGCCCGGGCGCTCCTGGCCCCCGGGGTGGGCTGCGGGGAGCTTTTCTCCTCGTCCGGCTGGAAAAGACAGGAGGGAACAATCCCGACAGGAGAGAACAATCCCGTCAGGAGGGAATCATCCCTGACAGGCAGGGAGAGCCGGACCCGTCAGATCCCGCAGTTCGCTCTTCTCCCCTTCTGCTTTTTACCCTTCCAGCCCCAAAACTCGAGTGACAGAGTTTCCCGTTTGGGGAGCGCGGCACAGCGAAGATTTCTTTCTCCGTTTTTTTTTTTTTTTTTAATTTTTATTCTCCCTGATGCCGAAGAACCTGAGATCGTTTGGTTAAGTCGTGTCTTTATAGGGGAAATATATACATCCATTTATGTGGGCTATAAAGCTGCGCTGGGGAAGGGAGAGTGACCTGCTGCAGTCCTGGGTCCTGTGCCAGTGTGACTCGCTGGGACAGGGACTCAGGGACACCCAGATTTGGAGGGTGTCAGGAGCCCCGGCAAAACGCACTTGGGATTTGGCGGGGTCCATGCTGAATTTCCTCGCTCTGGCGAGCCGCTCTCTCCATCATCTTTACGCGCACACACGGATATGTGAACAGATGACTTGGCACCGGCGAAAAACACTTAAAATAATGCCTCTGCCTCTGGCCAGGCCTGTGTAAATATCTCACTCTCCCACATGCCCGCCTGGCTTTTCCTGATGCTGCGTTACTTGATCACAAATACATAATTTGCACGAGTGTGTGTATACACGGAGCCGCTTTGATCTCGGCGCAGAAATGCCCCCCGCCCCTCGCCTTCGCAGGGGCTGCAGCCCCGAGAACAAAAGCGGAGAATAAAAATGCTCAAATAACACATTTTCAAATGGGAAGCGTGTGTCGGCTTCCTTGAGTGGTTCTGGCACTTGGAAAGGGGTGGTGGGGGTGGGGGGGAAAGAGACTTTATTGAACATATAAATTTAAACTTAGTTACCGCTAACCGTTGCCTTATAAAAGGGGTCCATATAACCCACATCCATTTTTTTTTTTCCCTCCTGGAGTCCTCAGGCGCGTTTCCCAGCGCAGCCGATCTCTTGGCAGCGCCAGGCTGCGAGGAGCGGGGCTGGCCGCGGGCTTTCGCAGGGGGAGATGTTTATTTTTCAGTCATTGTTGGCTCCCTCCCCTGGATTATTTTACTGCTGCAGATTTAAGCCCTTCTACTTATTTCTTGCTTCCCTGGCAGCGCTCTCCGCGAGCCGCTCGCAGCTCTGCGCTTTCTCCCTTCGCTGCGTCTCGGGGTGGTGAAATTACAGGGGACGAGGGAAATGTGTAAATTATAGGGTTTATTAAAATGTAGGCGAGCGTGGCTCTCTAGGCGAAACAGATGCAGGATGGCTGGAAGTCAGGCAGGCTGACAAAGTGCAGAGCAGCGGGGCAGGGGAGTCATTAGAGGGACATTTCCCGCAGGGAGAGAGGAAGCGGCCCCGGGGTGCCGGGGGGAGCCTCTCCCTTCAGGAGCGCCCTAAAACCAGCACAGATTCCCCCTGGGGACAGCGAGGAGGGTGAGCCCAGTAAAGCGGAGGAGGCCTCTGAGTGTTCAGCCCCGAAATGCCGCATCCCTTCTCTGCCAGCCCCGAGAAGTCCGAGGGGTTTCCCCCCTTCTCTCCCCGCACAGAGCCGGCCTCGCAGGCGATGATTTATTTAGGCTAAAGCGTAATTCTCACTTTATAGTTTGGCTTCTCCAACATTAACCTCAACTGCTTTTATGTGAATCTCAGGGATGATGAAGGGACTTTCTGCGGCAAGAGAGAGCTCTCAGAAGGACCTTGAGGTTTGAGCACTGAAACTCCCTTTTCCCTCGCTGCAGGGAAGGGCAAAGCGGCAAGGAACGGGGCTGGGATGTCGATACAGAGTGGGGAGTGGAGGAAAAAACCCTGGATGAGGCGGGCGGGCTTGGTGCTGGCCCGGCTCACAGCCGGCAGCAGGGGCTCACCCGGGGAGATGGAGGCGGATAAAGCAGGCTGAGATCGCACCAGGAGGGTGAGGGCTGGTGGCAGGAGCCCGTGCGGCTTTCCCTGAGGTCAGGTGGAGGATGGACGTGTTCTCCTCGGCAGGGCAGAGATACATCCTGCATCTCTCATGAGCTGTTGTCGCCCTGCCAGAGGAAGGACAAACATCCTGCGGTCCCTTCTGCTGTCACAGTGGGACGTGCTGGGAAGAGATCCCGTAAAGGGAATCCTGGGGCCGTTCTCTCAGCGCTCTTGTTTCGACACCTCGCGCAGCTAATGAAGCCTTTATTTATTCGTGCGGTTTCTGTTTGTTTTGGAGGGTGTCGGAGCAGCGAAAAGCAGACAGAGGTTAACAAAGGAAAGCGTTATTTACTAATCCCCTCGCAGCGTCTATTCGAGGTAACAAAACACCGTCATAAAAGGAGTAATTAGGAAGGTGCTGAAGTACTCGTTCGACTCTCGTCTTCAGGAGATTGGTTTGAGGATCTCAACCAGCCCGGCTGTTTTACCATAACGTGGCCGTCATCCTCTCCTGCTCTCCGGGCTGTGAACTGGGGAGGAAGGCTGCCCACACCTCCTCCCGCTGTAAAACCAAGCCTTCCTTGACTTTACAGTGCTGCTTATCAGTCCTGCCTCTCAATTTATGTCCTGAAAACTCATCTATAAGCTCAGCTGTCATTTTTCCTCCCTCCCTCCCCTTTTCTTTTATTTTTTTGTTTGTTTGTTTCTAGCCACTACATTAATTTAAGAGGAACATATGAATGAGGAAATGGTCCTTAGGCAGCTTTGGAAGCAGCCCTCTGCGAGGGGAAGTTGAGACAGGTCTGGGTAGGAGAGGCTGGAAGAGCAGCTGGGTTTTACATAAGGATGTGGGAGAGCTCGGGCTGAGCAGTGGGAATGGGGAAAGAGGCCAGGTCAGCAGGGAACAGGAGGAGAAACCTCCTCCATGAGCTCCATTCCTCCTCTGGGGAAGCCCTTGCTGTGGACAGATGCAGGAATTGCTGAGAGGTTTCTTCTCTCATTCAGTGAGGTTTCCTAGCTGAGATGCCTTTGAAAGACGAACATATTTGCAAATAAAGGACTGTCAAAACCAGCTCTTCAGTTCAGCCTTCCGTCCTCTTGACACAGGGATGGGAGTCAAAAGAGGCTGGTTGCTGAATGGAAAAGTGCCTGGTGGGATGTGGGGAGAGTTTATGCACTCAACAGTTGTGCTCTCAGTGCAAAGAGGGGGCTTTTTGTGCTGCTGATATTTCAGCAAAAGCTGAAGAGGAAATGAAGCAAACCCGTCTGCATTTCCAGAGGGAATTCTGCAGTGTGCAGGCTGGAAATATCTCCCTCTTTTCCCTTGGACTCCGTGGCTATTTTTATGTTACTTTAGCTCATGATCCTGGGTTCTTGGACTGCTTCTTCTGGGGTGCTAGTCTTTCTAAAAATAGGGAAAAAAATTCTATTCCTAGAAGTAATTTCTTTCTATTTTTGACTGTTGGCTTCTTATTTTTAATGAGGTTCTTTTGGTGGGTTTTTTCGGTTTTTTGAGCCAATGAAGTCACCTTTTCTCCTTTGTGAGAGGAAGGAGACCTTTGCATAAATGCCTGTACTTTGCCTCTGTGCTTATCTCCACCATACATAACTCTCCCAGCGCTGCACTGATTTGTGAGCCGGGGAGGACCAGGCCCATGTGTTTGGAAACACCAGGACAGCAGGAGCTATCAAGTGTGAGGGTGATTAACTGGATGGAGGCCTCCAGGCTGGAGCAGCACGAGTACAGGGCTGTGAGGATGGAAGAAGACAAGTGTCAAGTGCTGGCTCTCAGCTGTGCATGGGGCTCGTGTTATTCCAGGATCCAAACCCGGCCACCCCCTGGTGCTGGGCTCAGATGTCCCCCAGCTCAGGAACTAAACAAAGCCAAGGTGCCAGCTGAAGCCTCCAGCTCAAACTGTCCCGTTAGAGCCTTCACTGCACTCGTGTGGGGAATCCTCCTGACTGATGGGAAGAGTGCAAAAGGCAGGTTGTGTGCGGGAGGCAGTGATAAAACGGGATTTATCCAGAGGGAGGGAGGTCCTGCCTGGCTACCGAGCAGCTCTGAGCTGCTGCTGCTCAACTCCAGTGCCTTGGACTGCTGCCTGTGCTCTCTGCTTCCCTGGGCTGCTCCTTCTGCTGCAGATGGATCCATCAGGCTCTGCCTGTTTGCACTCCTGGCCTATCCACGTCACGCCCCAGAAGAAGAAGATCCTGCAGCTTAGGGATGGTTTCTCTCTTCTGTCACCTGCCTTGGAAGCTGCTGCACTGTGCTCACAGAGTTCACTTTTGCTGCAGTGCTTGGTGGGGTCAGGGTGTCTCAGCCCCAGATCTGTTTCCACAACAGTTTTTTGCTTCCACAGCTCCTGCCTAGTTGAGGTGGGCCTGGAGGGACGTGAGATTTGCCATCCCAGAGCAAAACCGGACACCGTCAGGAGCGCTGTAAATACAAGCGTGTGTGCACCAGTCTGGGTATTCACCACGTATTTCATCCCTAAAAATGCCTCAGCCTGTTGTAATGACCCTGATCTCTGTGGAAATGAGCAATGCATCTCCCTCCTGTCTGCTGTTGTGCCTCCAGTTCCTCTCGCAGCCACTTGGGATCCGACATCCATTTCAGATCCAAAGACAGAAAACACTGAAGGGTTTTATTGTGTGATACACCAGGGGTGGATTGAGAATTCCCAGCCAAGGATCAGCAGAAGTGAAAATGAAGCAAAACCGAAGCAGAGGAGGGATTGATACTGGTGGGATATCAGTGACAGTGGAACTGGCTTTTCCATCTGAAAGGAAGAGCAAGGATGTGGGAAGGGAAGAGGTCTCCCAGTCCACCGAGGGAGAGCAGAGCCTGAAAGGAGGCCCCAGCATGAATTCTTCCCTTCCCACTAACTTGGAGCGTTTTCTCTATCCTGTACAGAACGTGATACTCTCTCAGGAGTGACCCTGCTGACCTCCCGCCTCCTGATAGGATGGCGAGTAAGTGAGTGCAAAATAAATGGCACCAAATAGACCTTTTCAAAGAGAACGAGGGAAATAAATCAGGTTATTCTGGTGCGGCATTGACAGCATGTCAAAACAACTCCCCAAAGCGTGAAACTTGGCTGGGGAATGGTAATTCCACTGCCATGATCCTCACATGCCAGATGTATGGCTTATCATCATGTCTGTCTGTCTGTCTACCTGGCTGCCTACCTGCTGTTCCCCCAGGATCCAGTCTTGGAGCACACATGAGTTTTTAGGCGCTTTTCTCTCATTCTGGAGCAGAAAGTGGGGTTTAAATGGGTGAGGGTTACTCGGGGAGGAAGGGCTGGTAGGATGTAATAGCTGGGGGCTCAGTGTGGCCAAGTGATGGGTGGATATATATATATAAAATATATATATAAAATATATATATTTTATTTATATTTTATGTACAGAAGCCCTGCTGTCTTGCTGAGACCCACCAGGCAGGTGGGTGACTGCAAACCCTGGTGGATGCTGCACTCTCAGCCTGGTGAATTATTGTATCATCCAGGCTTGTATTACCCAGAGCCCCTTTCCAGCTTTCCAAAGAGCAGTGACAAACAGATTTAGAGCTCATCCTGCTAAAAAAACCCTCATTGCATTGTGTTCTGTGGAGACCCAGCCTTCAGGACGCACACAGAAAATCAGTGCTTGCTCATTCCACCAGGAAACTGGGACAAAAAAACCAAATGCGAGGAACTCTTGGTAGGCTCTCAGCATTGATCTGTGCCGATCAGGAGGAGCTGATGGACAAGGTGGGAACACCAGGCAGAGAGCTCCACACCCTCTGTGGTTCTCCAGACACACATCCCTGGGTTTGCCGTGTACAGGACTCTTTGAGAGGGAAGGCAGTTGTGGATTTCATGCCTTTGAGCTTCACGGTTACCCCAGCAGGAGCAGAATAAAGAAGGCTTAGAAATGCTGCTGAAGTTAGTTAGTATATTGCAACATTCCTGGAGATTTCTGTAAGTCCAGAAAAACTGTAGAAAATTATCCTCCCCAGCAATTTCCAGGGCTAAAGGCTGAGCTCACTTCCAGTAGTTCAGCTGCTGTAAATTTCTACTAATTAGCAGAAGGCTGAGTAATTTGGGGAGTAGTTAATGTTTTGGCATTTGTGTGCTTGTTTGTTTTTCTCTTTGGAGGATTAGGGGGAAATGGATCTGTGCTGCACGTTGGATCTGGTAGCAGGGGGGTGTTTCTGGTGCCAGATTGAAGCAGATTTCCTGGCTCTGCAGAGCCTGTTTGAGCAGTGGAGCTCAGGACACAGCCAAGGCCTTGAGCACACAGCCTTTGATCCCTAGCAGAGCCACCAGCAAACCTGTCCAAAATCCATCGGGAATGTTGTGTTTCTGGAGGTGATCTTGGAGCTGTAGCTTCCCTAGGTAGGGGACTGTAGGGATCTGAAGGAGCTTTAAACAAAATTGCTGCTGTTGGTGAGATGTAAATGAAGCATCGCCACCAGAAGAGCTCAGAGCAGGCAGGTATGAGCTGCAGAACAATGCCTCATCCATAAAGTCTCCCTGATCCACAGGAATTGGTTTTGCCTGGGCTGAAATTTAGTGATCCAGGACTGAGCTGTGCAGGATTCTCTGTTCCAAAAGTAGATAAAACCCCTTTTCTTTTGACTTCAGGTGAGCCTGGAGTAACCAGTGTGGTCTGGTGGAGCAGGAGTGAGGAGGGAAGTGTCCTGCAGGACAGGAGCAGAGCGCAGGCTCCGTGATTTCCCAGGACTTCCACCTCGTTTATGACACCAACACCCCTCTCACCTGGGTTCATGAGCGTCACGCCTCAAACGAGAGCGAGGGGAGGTGTCCCACCTGACCCTACTGTGGCTGCAATTCCTGCCAGGCAGATGTCAGAGCCCTGTTACTGCAGGGCCAGGGAGGGCTGGCAGAGCCTGGGGAGGGACCACCTGCCTCCTGGAGCACAGGCAATTACAGGTGACCACGGAAGAGCTGCTTAACCCAGAGGGGTCCCCAGCACATCCACCGCATGCTGCAGGCTGTAAAACACTTCCCAACACCCTATAACAAATTTAAGACCCTCAGTACAAAAGACCAAAAGCCACAAAACCGTGAACACGCAGGAGAGATCAAGGGCGGTGCCAGTGTCCTGGGTCCCAGCAGTAGCAGGGAAATTGTGAGGTGAAAATGTCCAGACGATCTTAGGAAGTGGACCATGGCCCACCCTACAGAGGAAAAGCAAGAAAACCCCATCAGTCCCTGCCAAATCTGACCCGAGGGGAAATTCTTTCCTGAATACAGGCCAAAACCCAAAGTAATTGCATATGTACTCTTTAAAAATGGATTTTATTTAGGAGAAACACATTGTCATCATCATCCTGTAAACTGCGCCAAATGTGCGCCAAGGACTTTCCGTGGAAGGAGAACTGGAAGGAGCTTTGCAGAGATTCTGGGATGAGTGAGGGACCTCCATCCCACACAGCCTGGCTGCTGCCAGAGGGAGGACCCCCTGGAACACCCCAGATTTCTTGGGAAATGAGGTTTGACTTTGCTGGAGCTGCTTTGTTTTTCTTCTTGCAGGAGTCCCCCCCGCCAGCTGTGGCGCGTTGGATTGATGGCTTTGAACCAATGTCGGCCTTCTGAAAGCCAGACAAAAATCTTTGGGAAGGGTTTCCTCAAGGTCCTGGCCTGAGGAACCTCGCTCAGGGTTGGAGAATCCATCGTGGCTGCCTGAGCACAAAGCAGCCACTCTGTGCCTCTGCTGAAATCCTCAGGGCTTGTAAAAGCCCCGAGCACCACTTCAACCTGACTGACCAGACTGAAGGGCTTGTTCTAAAGGGAAATGTGCTTCTGTTTCCTGCAGTCCCAGCCCCATTTCTCTCTTTTCCCTCTCCGTCCCCTTCGATTGCACTCTCTGCTCTCAGTTCAGGCAGCAGTGGCAGTCAGGGCTCTCTCAGGCTGCAGTTCCCCCGTGTCTGTGGAAGCAGATGGATTTCAGAGCACTTGCCAGAAGGACTTATCCAAATTAGAGCTTCCAGCCTTGCTAAAGCAGCCAGGTCTGTGCTCTGGATAGAATTCACACGGGCTGGGAGGGAACCAAGAGAGGTTGGTTTGCTCTCTTCCCATCCTTTTGCAGGGCTGTGTGATCCTGAAATTCCCTTATTTTCATAGAGAATGAGCCCACCATGAAATCTCAAAGCAACCTACACGGCATCACAGCAGACATCAGACTACTCTGTCATTTTACAGAGAGGTTCACAAGTGTACAAAAAAGGGGTCAAAAATCACACAGAGGGGTTGGAATTTTCCGTCAGAGACCCCGAAATTTTACCTTTCCTGGGAAGGGAACCAGGGCTCCCATGACTGGATACTGATTTGGGAAACCCTGGAAGTGTGGGATGTGCTGCTGGCCATGAGGACACACGTGTAATAAGGACCCTCATGCACTAGGGACTGCACAGACACCACTGATCCATTTGGGAATCTGCTGACAGGGATGAGCAGCAGCTCTTACACCCAGGGCTTCCCAAACTCTGAAATGTGGGAAATAGAAATGGGCACCAAATCATCTTGACGTTTTCTCACAGTCCTGTCATGCCACTGGTGACACATGCAGAGAACTGATATTTTCAGGTCTGTAGGTGAAGCCACGGACAAAAATTTGGGGCAGGATGATGCTGGCTGGAGACCTCCTCAGGGTGAGGTCTTGTCCCTACAACCGTGGTGTTTGCCCTGGGGAGATGTGTCCTTCTGCTCCATCCCAGTGACCTTGGGCTCTGTTCTGGCTGGGCTGAGGAGCCCCTCTGGCCACAGGAGGGGTCTCACAGGCACCTGGGGCTCTGGAATCCAATCTCCACTGGTGGCAGGAAAGCTTTGGCACAGGGAAGGCTGTGCCCAGCACGGTGTTTCCAGCACCCCTGAGTGTCCAGCAGTGATATCCAAGGCAGGGACACGGGCTCAAGCAGCTGCAGCTTCACAGTCCTGCCTGGCCCCAGATCTGCTCTGGGTGGACATCCCCAAGCTGAATTCCCCCTCAGGCTGATTTCTGAGCCTGCTGAGCTGTCAGACAGCCTGGCTTTGCTGGGGCCCTCACTGCAGGCTCCCTTCTTGTGCCTGGAGAGCCAGGAGGAGCATCAACAGAGCCAGCAGGGCCAGCTCTCTCTGGGGATTCCCAAATGCGCCCTCTGTCACCTCTCTCAGCTGCAGAAAAAACAGCAGCAAGGTTTAATGCCAGCTCACCTGGTAAAGCGGGAGAGCCAAGTGTTGTGGACACACTGTTGGCATTTATTTTCTTTTTTTTAATAGGAGGAATTAATTTCTATATATTTGGAAAGAGCAGGTTAAAAGCACAAGTCGTTGTGAAGTTAAAGCATGCATACAAGAAATAAAAATAGCCCATGTTGGTGGAGAGAAGGGGAGCTTGCACCATTTCCATTAAAAATGGCATTCAAATGGAAGGTGAACTTGAACCTTTGACAGGAGCATGTCCATCCCCTTTGGAGCCTGCTCCTGCAGAGCCAGGGTAGAACAGCTTTCCCTGCTGGTGATCCCTTGCTGATTTTTTATGTCTCTTTTGAGTGTGAGGAAGGTTCACTGAAAAGAAAAATAACCAGATTTTTTTTTTCCCCTGAAATACCCCTGTCAAAACCAGCTCCTACAGACAAATCACTCTCCTGGTGGAGATCTCATTTAGGAATAGTTGATGTGCTGCTCTTTCCCCCTTTCTGTGATGGGAAAAGGATATTATAGGGTGTGCTCAGGTGCCATCCTGTGTCCGAGAACGACATGGGTCATTTGGACTTTAGTAAAACTCAGTTCCTGCATTTTTCAGCACCTGTTAAGCCTCAAGGCCGGGTCTAGAGACCTTGTCTGGGCTGTGAGTCCCAAGTCCCCGGGGTGGGACCGAGGTTTGGCCATTTCCCACGGGGCTGGGCTGTGCAGAGCTGTTCTTTCCAAACCCACTGGAGGGAAATCAGACCCAAAACATCATGGAAAGGAAAAAGGTGTGAGAAGAAAAACAAAGAAATAAAAATCACAGACAAACCCTCTGAGCCCACACCTCCCTTCTCTTCTCCACGGCTTGCAGTAGATGGTTTTGGGGGCAGATCTGTTTTCTCTCAAGAGCAGGACCATCCTGCCATGGTGGGGCAGAGCTGAGTCCATCCCCTTGGGCCATGCACCCCTCTGGGCTGAGGTGGCTGCAAACCCAAGCCCAGGGGCTGGGCTGGGCAGAACCCCGGGCTGGCACCAATCACCCTGCTGGGCAAGGTTCATCATCACACTGGGCAAGGTTCCCCATCACCCTGGGCAAGGTTCACCCCATCACCCTGGGCAAGGTTCTCCATCACCCTGGGCAAGGTTCCCTATCACCCTGGGCAAGGTTCACCCCATCACCCTGGGCAAGGTTCCCCATCACCCTGGGCAAGGTTCTCCATCACCCTGGGCAAGGTTCTCCATCACCCTGGGCAAGGTTCTCCATCACCCTGGGCAAGGTTCACCCCATCACCCTGGGCAAGGTTCACCCCATCACCCAGGGCAAGGTTCTCCATCACCCTGGGCAAGGTTCACCCCATCACCCTGGGCAAGGTTCACCCCATCACCCTGGGCAAGGTTCACCCCATCACCCTGGGCAAGGTTCTCCATCACCCTGGGCAAGGTTCTCCATCACCCTGGGCAAGGTTCTCCATCACCCTGGGCAAGGTTCTCCATCACCCTGGGCAAGGTTCACCCCATCACCCTGGGCAAGGTTCTCCATCACCCAGGGCAAGGTTCTCCATCACCCTGGGCAAGGTTCTACATCACCCTGGGCAAGGTTCACCCCATCACCCTGGGCAAGGTTCCCCATCACCCCAGGTAAGGTTCCCCATCACCCAGGGCAAGGTTCCCCAGTCACCTGGGCAAGGTTCACGCTGCTCTGGCCAGACCCAGCCCCGCCGAGCCCGAGCCGGTTGTAGGGGTCAAGCTAATGCTGACACCGGGGCCTTTGATTGTGTGTGATTCATGTCCCGGCACCGCTGGTAGGTCAGATGGGCCGTTAATCCCACAGTCCCTTCCCCCTTCCACAGAGGAATTAAAAAAAATTTAAATAAATAAAAGAAGGAAAATGAGAAATAAGTTTAGTGGGCGACTTCCCGGCTCGCTTCAAGGCTTGTGGTGCCAGCTGGCTGCGAGCTCTGGGTGTTCAGAAATGCATTTCCTCCTCCTCTTTTGGTTTTTCGGGGAATTTTTGTCTGGTTTTTTTTGGGGGAGGGCTTTTTTGGGTTTGTTTTTCGGGTTTTTTTGGGGGGTGCTTTTTTGGGGTTTTGAGGGGTTTTTTTGGGGAGGAGAGTTGGGAGGGGTTTTGTGGTGGTTTTTTTGTTAGGGTTTTTTCGGGGGGTGTTTTTTGTTTGTTTGTTTGTTTTAGTTTGGTTTTGGGGTTTTTGTCTTTTGTAGTTTTGGGGTGGGTTTTTGTTTGTTTGTTTGTTTTATTTTGGGGGCTTTTTTTAGTAGCCGGGTTACTAAAATGCATTGGAAGGAAAAAAAAAAATCCCGGCTGCAGTGTGGAGCAGAGTCTGGTGGTGAGGTGGTCGCAACCTGGGCTGCCCGGGAAGTTGTGCTACAGAGAGGGTCTCTCCGCTTTGCCGTTTGCATTTAATCCCAGGGATTCCATTTGCAGCTAATCTCGGCAGCTGGAGGCTGGAGGAGGACGGTTTGGTGCAGGACTGAGCATCACCGCCCGTTTTCTTTCTGTACAGAGATTTTGCCTGCTTGAATGTGCCTTTGCATGTGATAAGAGGGTTTTTGTGGTTTTTTCCCCAGCTGATAAAATGTATTTGGTGTCGCTAAAAGGCCGAATAATCAGATTGTGGCTGTGCTCGGAGGGTGGTCAGGGGGACAAGCCACCCTGGGCGGCCAGTGCCGGGGGAATGATGCGGGACACGGGCTCTGCCATCCTTTGGGATGCGGGACTTCCCCGGCTTCCCCCGCTCCTGCGGGTGAGTGGGAGCGAGGAGAAGCCGTCGCCGTGGATTTGGGAAGGGAAGAGGCCGGGAAGCAGCAGCCGAGGGGGTCCCGGGGGCTCGACACCCCCGCTGGAGGCTGAAAATAGCGTCAGCCGGGCCTGGGCTGGGGATGGCTGCTGCGGGCAAATGACCAATTAGGGAATCTTTGTCAGATTCGGGAAAGCCGAGATAAGTCCCTTTTATCAGCCTATAAAAATACCACTTTCACTTATCTGGAGCTACCTACGCCGCCCCAGCTGCGGGAGCCGGGAGGGGGGAGCAGAGCGGAGCCGCGCCGCAGACAGAGGAGGAGTTTCGGATGGGCTTGACAGGGTTTGGAAAACCCTTTTTTGCCGGAGAACGAGCCCTCTCCCCTCACCTCTCTTCCCCCCGCAGCCCTCCAGCTCTCCTGCCCGCGTGGGGAATTCAAATCTTCCCTTTCCCTCTTTTTTTCCACCCATTTTTCCTGGTGTGATGCCGCATGGGGTTAGAGAAGCCGGGTGGGGAAGGAGCACCCACGGGCTGCAGGGTGGGCAGGAGCTGCCTCCGCTCCCCGCTGTGCGCTGATATTCCCGTATTCCCATGGAAATACCCAAATCCACGGGGCTCCATCCTCCCCCCGAGGCCGTGGGCGGACACGCGCCTGGGGCTGGGTGTTTCCCCGACACCCCAAAACCTCTTCCCGCGTCTGTGCCTGCGCATCTGAAGGCGTCTCCGCCCGGATCCCCACACTCAAACAGAGGATCAAGAGAGAGTGCTAACATGAATTCCCACTGTGGGAAAACATGCTGCACTTTGATTATTTTTTCTGTGGTTTCCAGGCTGTTTGGGCTGTAGGAAAAACGAGCAGATAGAGCGTGGAAGGGGGAAAAGGAACCCATCAGGCAACCCAGCTCACAGCGCTGCTTTCTAGGTTTTTTGAGAGGCTGTTGTGGAAGAGAAAAATGCGGGGAAAATATGGTTTTCGTTAAAAAAAAAAAAAAAAAAAAAAGCCAAGCAGTTTTGGTGGGTTGGAAAGAGGGCAGGGAGGCAGCTGTTCCCCCCTCGCCCTTCATCCCCCCCAGATCCAGGCCCGCAGGACTCCCTCCTGTTTGGTTTTTTTTGGGGGGGTGTTTTTTTGTTTTTTGGCTTTTTGGTGGTTTTTTTTGGTTTTTTTTTGGGCAGAACAAGCCAATCTGGCTGGCACAAAGTGAGAGCCTTGGCTGGCGTGGGGTGAAGTTGCCTCTCTTGGGGCTTGGGCAGGCAAAACTCGGAGCTGAGGGTTTTTGTGGAGTCGTTTCTCTTTCGAGGATCAAACAGGCGGAGGGAGAGGAGCAGGACGGTGCCACGGGCCGTGGGGCGACCCTTGGGGTCTCGGGGAAGGGGCCCGAGGTACCTTTGGCGCAGATTTGCTGGAAGGGCTTCCACAAATTCTTCCAAATTCTTTTCCAAATATAGCCCCGGGGCGGCCGCCCGACTCGCACCTCCTCCGTGTGCCCTTCACGGGGGGACAAACGCGACCCCGGCAGCCGGGAGGAAACGGGGACGGGGTGACCCCCAGGGAAACACGCGTGGGAGCTGCGGGGCCGATCCCCATCGCTCTGTGTTTACCCTGGACTCCGAGCAGGCTCACTTTTTGGGGAGCGAATGGGGTGTTTTGGTCCCTTCTGTCCTGCTGTCACTCCCCGTCCTTCCCGAGGACGTCACCGTCCCGGGCCGGCAAAGGAGGGCCAAGGATTGCTTTTCCCACCCTAACCCAAACCTGGGGATTCCCACCCCAAAGGCTGTGGCAGGAAGGAGTGCGAGGGGAGAACAGGGAGAACTGTGTGCCTTCAGCTGCCCCGGGGGGGGACACGCAGCTTTGGGGACAGACACCCCCCGATCCCCTCAGAACTCCCGTCCTGGGGTGAAACCTCCAGACAGAGGCTGGGGGGCATCTGGGGCGAGGGGATCCCTCCCCGCCAGGCCCGGGAGTCTTCAAAGATCATTTCCCCAGCGATAAAAGATGATTTCCACCCTCACCCCCCGTCCCAGAGACCCCGGTTCCCTTATAAAAGGCTCCGCTTGGGGTATTTCTCCCCCATCACGTTTTTATAGCGAGATCAAGGACAAACTTGTTGAGGATCTTTGGGATTTTTTTCCTGTAGTTTTTTTGTTTGTTTGTTTGGTTGGCTTTTTTTTTTTAAATTTTCCTCCCCCCCGTTTTTTACGGGGTAAAGCTCGGAGAAATTTGCGGTTCTCTCGCCGCAATTAGGAGGGAGAGGGAGCGCGATCCTGATTGCTCCTGCTCGTTCTGCTCGCTTCGGAGGTGGGGAAGGGGAGGGGGAGACGGGACGACGGGAGGGAATTGATTTTAGATTTCTCTTTTATGTCGGGTCTGGTTTCTGGTGATTAAATTTCTCTCTTCTGTGGACTGAACCTCGGGATAACTGATTAATAACATGCCACTTGGCGCCAACACGGGGTCTCGAGGCCTTTAATCGGCAAGATGCACAAGAGAACAGAGAGAAACACAGAGCAGGACGAAACTGCACCGACTATTTCAGCCTGCTGCTCTCTGGCTCGCCGGATTTTTTTTTCCCTCCCCCTCATCTTTTCAGTATTTCCTGCTAAACTCGTAAACTTTATTTGATTTACAGCTATTTCATGAACCTGCTTAAACTAACATGTGTTCCGTCTTGTCCAACTGAATCATAAAAACAATCTTGGATCCAAACGAGATTTTTTTTTTTTTAAAGGAAGAAACGAGTTATTAATGTCAGAAAATAGACTTTATCTCGAACGGCGGCTCCTCGGGCCCCCAGGGTGGGGAGGTTGGTGGCTCCTGTGCCCGCAGCCTCGGGGAGACCCGGTCTCTGTCCCACCCGGCCTCCGAGGGAGTTTTTTTGCCCAGAGATTCGAGCGCTTCTATCCCCTTCCAAAGAATTTTTCGTTGGAAATGAACGATTTTCAACCCAAAATGAGCTGGCAAAGGGCATTAACCCCCCGGCCCCTGTGGTGACAGACACGGGGCAGGTAAACACGCCTGGATGCCCCCCAAAACCCCCAGATTTTTGGGAACGAAACGAGCTCCTAAATTTTCCTCCAGTGGGGTGAAAGCAGGATTTTTTTTGGTGCCCAAAACCACAGGACAGAGAATCCAATGGGAACTGTTGATATCCATGGAACGGGTATAAATCTGTAGGACTGTGCGAGTGGAAGCGCACGTGGGCTTATAAAAAAATCAGGTTTACCACTCCAAGTACCGACACCACCCAAATATTCAGCCCCGAATTCCGCCTCTGTGTGGAAAAACTCTCCAGGGAAGATACCTGCTACCCTCAGAATTAACACCCTGACACTTCGGGAAGCAGGATAGGGCATCCCACTGCTCCCAAATATCGCTGATAACCCGCGGGGCTCTGCTCCTCCAAAATAAATTTCTCTTCTGCGCTCGGGTAGCTCAGGGCCCTAAAGTTACAATCTGGTATCTCACCCAGCCCTGGAACGAGAGGGGAAATGCTCATTATTGTTTTTCTTTTCTATTCCTCCTGTGATCATTTGTTGTTGTTGTTGTTTTTCGGTATTTAAGGTTTTCTGAATATGCACACAAAAGAAATCTCAAGAACTCTCTAGGTTATTGATGTAATCTGTATTTTTCCCGCATAGATAAAAATGGATTTTAGGATGCCCGTGACAGCCGTCCAAAGCCGAGTTAACGCAGTTCCCGTGCTGGGGGCCCACAGCCATCCCCCCGCATCCCTGGGAGCGTGTCCCGCTCCCAAAATTCGTGGATAGCAGGGAATACAAAGGTTAACCTGGACAGAACAGAGCGGCCGGGCTGCGCTGTCACTCGGCGTTACTTTGTGCAGGGGAAGAAAAACGACCGGGGGGAGAAACGGAAAACGGGGAAGAAAAGAGGAGAGAGGGCTTGGAAAGGAGGAAAGAGGGAAAGAAAAATGAGTTGGAGAGAAAGGGAGGAAGAAAGTGGGCCGGGATGAGGGAACCGTGGGTGTTCCCGCCCTGGGCTCCTGTCCCGGGGAGAGCCGGGGCTCCAGCGGGAGGGCGAGGGGAGGGAAGGGAAGAACATCCACAGGTGTTGCCGTGTGGCCTTTGATCAGTGCCTGGTCCAAACCCTTCGGGATCGGGCTCCTCTTGCCACCCTCGCCTCCCCTTCAAGGTCACGGCGGGAGGGAGAGGCGCAGGGCGCTGGGGACTCTCCCTCTCTTTCCCCACTGAGATTTTTCCCAGGGAGCGAAGAGAGCCGAGGCTTTATCTGCTTTTATTTTCTCCTCGGGGCCGAGATAAGGCCCTGATGGACGCCCCGGCTGGGAAGAGCAGATCAGCCCGGCGTGGCAGGGATCGATTAGGAATGGAACAGGGATCCCACGGGCAACCCATGCCAAAAACCCACCCGCTGACAACGGGCGGAAAGAGAAATGCAGCCGAATTCCCTCTTTTTCCTGGGCAGCACTGGGGAGAAATTGGGGAGGGGGTGGACCCCTGTGTCCCTGGACTCTCCTCCCTGAGATATTTTCCAGAGATATTTTGCTCCAGGGGTGCTCCAAGATCAATTTTGGGATCCTCACGCTCTGCTTTGACATCCAAGAGGAAAAGGGATTTTCACCTCCCACGCGTGGGAGATGAGGAAGGGCAGCGCCGTGCCCGCGCCTGGCCAAGCCCTGCCTCTGCCCGGCTCCTTCTTTTTCATTTTCGTCACTGTTTTAAAGCCTGCAGCTCGCCTGGGAAATTAATGAGCTGCAGGGAGGGGAAAAGAGTTTTAATTGCAAACTTACTTTTTTTTTTTTTCTTAAGGTAGCCAGAAAGGCGGGGGAAAAATAAACCCAACAAAAAACCCAGATCCAAAACACCCGAAACCACAAACTTTAAAGGAAAAATGCCATTCACCTGTAATTAAAAAAAAAAAAAAAAAAAAAAAAAAAAAAAAAAAAAGTAAAAAGCTTTATTACCCAGGTATCTACCCCCGAAGGTTTGTCTAAAGCAATTCTCCAGCACTAAATGCAGGATTTTGTAATGGAAAGAATGACACGACAGGACGGTATTGGCCGGAGTTTTATACAAATATTTTGTTGATATCAACTCTCAGATCAATGCAGTCAGTCCCTGCCCCCATGACTGAGGGGGAAAAAAAAGTAGGAAACAATTAGGAGAAAAAATCCAACACACATAAAAAAACCCCAAAAAGTAAATGGACAAAAATGCTTCCAGAGAGGAGGATTATTTTAAACACTTGTTTGCTCCCAGGTGCGTAGTTCGCCAAAGCAAAAAGCGGCCAACAAAAGGGAAATAAAAGCTAAGACAGAACTGGTCCGAGAGGCGAAGTAAATTATCTAAAAATGGAAAGGAAAAAATAATAACGCCTGCTAGGAGGGAGCTGATTTTCTCTGAAAATATGGGAAGGAGGAAAAAAAAAAAAAAAAAAAAAAAAGAAAACAACCCGAGCGTTGGAAAGCCACAAGTGCTGATGTATCTGTATTTTACAAGGCGGGCGGCCGCTCTTCCCCGGACTGGGCAGAGTGGCTGCCGAGGAGCCGCGAGAGAAACGCAAAAACCTCTTTAGTTTGGTTAAAAAGTGATTTTAAAGGGGTGTGTGGAGGGCGGGCGGGGGGAGAACGAGTTCACGCTCGGCACTATTTCTTACCGCTGACACCTCGACCCCACTGCGAGGCAGCACCCCGGCCAGGCCATCCCCCTCCCTGCAGCTCTCCCGGGGAAATCCCGCAAGGAGAAAAGCTCCGGGGCCGGGGACACCCTGCAGAGGCAGCGGGAGCGGCTCTCCGGCCATGCGGGGCGCTAAAGCCGGGGCTCCCCGCGGCCCGGGCCGGGCGCTGCGCTCCCGGAGCCGCCGGCGAGGAGCTGGAAAAGCGGGATCGAGCCTGGCGGGGCTGCGCTGAACTCGGGGTGGGGGAACAGCCACGAAGCCGCCGGCCCCACGGAGGTAAGGGCTGCACGGCCGTGGCTGCCGGAGAACGCGTGTGGGGGGATCTGTATTTATGTGGAATATATATATATATATATATATATAGGGAGAGAGCGTGATGCATAGGCGGTGCGTCCACGCTGATCCACTAGCCCGCCTCCTGCGGGTGCGAGGATTTGCACCCACTCCCACCGAGCTGTGAGGAGCGTGGGGGCACATTAAGGCTTTGGGTGTGCACCCAAAAATCCGCCTTTAAACCCCGGGCAAAACGTGAATATCCACGTAAAACCTACAGCGGATGTGGCAGCGATGGCTTGAGCTGGAGGAAACGCTGTTGGGCAAGTGTTTGTGGGGATCTCACCACCCGCACGGCCACGCACACCCGGGTTCTGTGGATATTTCCGTGTACAAACAGCCGCGTTTATTCGCGTGAATCTCTGGGATCTCAGCACTCGTGCGGCCACGTTTAGTCTAAAGACATCAAATAAATAATACACGGGATCCATGGGATGTAAAAATCGCTTAAAGGCTTGAGCTGAGGGGCATCGTGTGTGGGGGCGTGTTTGCAAACGGGGTGTCCACACTCCTGTGTGCACATCTGTACGGAAATACAAGTATTTACGTGTGTCTTTAGCTGCATTCCTGCGTGTGCTGGTTCTCCCAGCCCTCATCCCTGCCCGCTCCCGGGTGGGTCCCGCGTTCCCCAGGCTGCTCCCGGCTCGGAGGCCGAGAGCCAGCGGTGCCCGGGCGGGCAGGGGGAAGCGATTCCCATCCCTGGGCTGCAGCGGCCTCAGGAGCAGCGGGGGGACCTCAGGGGACACCAGGAGATGATGCTGGGTGCGGGGGAGAATATTTTAGCTCATATTTGGGGTGAGGTCCCATCCTGTTTTGGCAGCGTCAGCGCTTTGGGTGGTGGGTGCCAGCTGCAGCATCATCCTCGGTGGGATTTTTCCCTTCTCTCGGGGTTTTTTTTCTCTCCATCCCGGATATTCGGGAGGGCTCCGAGCTGACACGCACGGCCAGATGCAGCAAATGGGGCGCACCAGGATTAAGGGGGGGCTTTCCCTCCCTAACCTGCTTCCTTTTAATTTTTTTTCCTCCACCCTTGCCGGTGTTTTCCTGCGGGCCTGGCTCCCTGGAAGCTGCAGGGCTCAGCCCGGGGAGCTCCGGGCAGTGCCGGCAGGGCTGCGGGCTCTGGAGTCCCTGGGCCCGAGCAGGGCTGGGGACACTCACCTCGGCAGCCTCCAGCTCCTGCACAGTCTCCTCGCTCTTCCTGAGGTGTTGTTCCTTATTTCCTCGCTCCCTGTTTCTCCTCCTCTCTTTTTCTGTTGGGGGAAAAAACGTTTTAGCATCTTTTTGCCTCTGTGTGTAAGTTTTTTCCTTTTCTTTATTCTTTCTTTTTTATTATTTTTTTTTAAAGTTTGGGTGAAATGTTCCTGCTGTGACCGCGTTAGCATCCCAAAGTTCCTCCAGATTAAGGGAGAGCTGGGACAAGGGGCAGCGCCAGCGGCATCTCTGCAGCCACTCTTGCACTTGGAGGGATCTGGAGGGTTTCAATGTTTTTTTCTCCCTTGTCAATCTCATTTGGCGAATAATCGCCTGCACTTACTGCTTTTTTTTTCTTTCTTTCTTTTTTTACTCCCCCTTTTTTATTATTTATTCAGAGCAAATAATTGGTTCCCGAAGCACACTTGAATCCGTGCAAATAACCAGGTTATCATTTACTATATATAGCCCAGCGTGCTTGCTTCCAGAGGCGCCTGAGCGTTCATTGGACAAGTTTCTGCTCACCATAACAGAATTACTTGTTTAGAAAAAGAAATCCATCTGAATAATGCCAATCCCGTTGGATTATTTAACTCGTGGTGAAGCGGGAGTTCGGTTTCTGCTTTCCCCCTTTCCTGCTCGGAGGACGAGTGGGTTTTCCTGAAGTTTCCAGCGGGTCCTTGCCTGCTCATTTATGCTACAGACCCCCTCACAGCCGCATGTACGAGTCTGCCTCGTGAATATCTATATTTAAATGTATATACATACATCATACAGAGGTCGCACATACCCAGCCACGGTTGCATTCACCGAATGGATTTCTTTTGGGAAAAAAAAAAAAAAAAAAAAAAGGCGCAGGAATCTCCCTGATAGAGCTTTAAAAAGAGGAGAATAATACAAATTAACCTTCCATTACTGCTGCAGTCAACCATGACAGAACAGGCCAGTTGCGTGGTTGGTGACGTCTCCGTGTCCTATAGGAGCAAAGCTCGTGAGATAGCAGCTATCGCCTTGAACTCTCTTTATTTTATCCGAGTATGGCTGGTAATAAACAGTAATATTTAATTTGTCTGAGACCACAAACCAGCTTCGAGCTGGAAGGCTCCTCGCCTTGCGCTTCCAGTCCTGGGGGAGCCTGAATTTGCCATCCTTTTTATCTCCCCAGCTGCTTTTTTTTTTTTTTTAATTTTTAGATTTTTTTTCCCTCTTTATCCACTCCTCCCCCCTCCCCAACCTGCAGACGGAAATAAATTCGATTTATTTGCATCGTTTTCAACTTGTCTTCAAGGTGTTTGAGAGCTAGTTTGGCACTGGAGAGGTGAGTGCTTTTCTAGGCAGCGGCCGTGCTCGGGTTCGCTCTTCCGAACTTCAGGGATTCTCACTTCTCCCTTTCTTTCCGCCGAGGGGAGGGAACCTCCAGCTCTCTGTCGCTCGCAGCTGCGAGAAACCTTTCTCCTCGTTGCTTTCGCTCCTTTTTTGGGGGACAAACCCGCTGTCCTTTCGGGGATGCTCGCAGCACACGTGCGGCGCGGGGCCGGCCGCGCTCCCCGCCTGCTCCGCGGCTTCATCTCCTTTTCCCCCACCTTTCCTCCCCCCGGGTTTGCACCTTTCGGAGCCCAGCCCAGGCCGGGGGAAAGGCTCCGCCGAGCCGCCGCTGCCCGCCCGCCCCAGGCCGGGGCTGGGGCCGCCGCCTTCCCCGCGGGGGATGGAGCGCCCGCTCCGCCGCCTGGTTTATTTGTGTTTGGAAAGGCTCCACGGCTCCTTTCCCCTCGAAAAATAATGAAATATGGGACAAGCTTCGCTCTGTTTGTTTAAGTAGCGTTCTCTGGCTTATTCTCTGCGGCTACAAGTGCAGTTCTTGTATTATTTTATTATTTTGTTTGCAAGCGTTTACTGTTGGCTGTTTCTTTCTCAAGTAGCTGTTGGGGCTGGCGTGCACACGGGAAGGGATTGGGAGATGCCAAACGGCACCCGCAGACGCGCCCCCCTCCCCAAGAGCCGCTCGCCCCCAGACTTTCCCCTTCCTCACCTCAAACTTTCAGAGGGCTCCGGTGTTATTGCGCCCTGCGAGAGCTGGGAGCGAGGGTGGATTTGCTGAAAACTTCCTCGAAACATCAAAAAAAAAAAAAAAAAAAAAAAAGACTGAGAGGCAGAAAAGAGTGAGGGATTTCTTTTTTTTTTTTTTCTTTTTTTTTTTTTTTTTGGATGGGTAGGGGGACAGGACACGGGAGAGAGCGGCGAGCAGAGGGTGGGGGCAGCAGCAGAAGGAGGAGGAGGAGGAGGGTGGGCAGAGCAGATCTGAACCATGCCATTTATTCCGAGTCTTATCAAAAATCCTCCTCGCCAATCTGGTTCTCTTCAGCCTGCAGAATGCGACAGGGAGGCTGTTTACCCTGCGCTGACCTATTCAACTTTACCCTCCCAATAATACATTAAAAAAAAAAAAAAAAAAAAAAAAAAAAAAAAGAAGAAGAAGAAAAAAGAAAAAAAAAAAAAAAAGGAGAGAGGAGAGAGCGAAGGAAGATGCAGATAAACCCCCAGACCCGCTCTTCGCTGACGGCTTGATTTGAGCTCCGGGGGGCTGCGGCCCTCGGCCGTGGCGGCGCGGCCAGGGGTGAGGAAGAGGATGGGAAAGGGCAGGGGAAGGAGGTTGGATGCGGGGACAGGGGCCACAGCCCCGCGCACACACCCCGCGGCTTTCGCTGCCGCTCCGCCGCGGGTTTTTTTCGGGGGGCGTTGTACTCATTAAGAAAATCTATTTTAGGGGAACACCCCCCACCCCCCAATAAAAGGCCTCACTGTGAGCAGCAGCAGATTTAGAGCTGGGTTTAAATCCACACCTCTGCGCTGCCTTGGAGGGCGGGAGGGGGAACTGGGGGTGGTGCGAACTTAGAGGAGCCAGCGATTTATTTTAGAAGGGGGGGCAGGATATTCCCAGACGCTGAATTTTCTCTTTGGTTGGGAGAGATGGATGGAGGAGGGAGAGAGGGAGGGAAGGAGGGAGGGAGCGGGGAAGGAGGTAAAGGAGAGGGGGAGGGTTGCTGGGGAGTTTGATGATTGTCTTTGTGCCTTGTTCTTGTTTGCCGGCCAGAAAAATAGGCTGGAAAAGGAGCTTTGGGGGGGAGGGGGCGGGAGGGAGGGCTGTGGGAGAGGGAGTCTCTCCGGAGCAGGATCCCAGCTGGTTGGACAGTGGGTCCCGGCACTTGGCGAACGGAGCTGGACGAGCCCACGTCACCTCCGCGCTCCGCTCGGCTCCTCCGCGCTGCGCGCCCGGCTCCGCGCACAGCGGCAGCGCCGCGAACCTGCCCGGAGGAGCGGGGCTTACCAGCCAACAGAAACTTTTTCTTCCTTTTATTTTTTTTTTTTCTTTCCAAGAGGGTGCTGTTTTCTTTTTCCTCCCTCTCGCCCTCCCGCTTTTTTTTTTTTTTTAAACTACGATTTTTAATTTTTATATTAGTATTAGGTGGGCGGCAGCAAGAGTGGGCTGGGGAGAGCTGCATCAGATCAGGCTGAGAAAAGGGTGGGGGTGGGGGCTTTATCTTGGTCTCAGGATCCTTTCTAGTGCGTCTGACAACCTGGAAGTGTTTGTAGAGAGCAGGAGAGAGAGAGAGAGACAGAGACAGAAAGAAGCAGGCTTGCATTGGATAGATTTTTTTCCTTCCAGGCTGGGTTTTCACATGCTGATCCGCAAATATAAATAAATAAAAAGGAAATATGCACACGAGAAGCCTGATCCCATTGTAATTTCCATGGCAAACGGGGGAAAATAGACCCACACATTATATATGTGGAGATGCATTGATTGCATGGAATTCAACGAGCAAGGTAACGGCTCTTCCATTGCCATGTCTGTCCGTCGGGGTCTGTCCTGTGTGTGTGTGCGGGTGCGGGAGCGAGGCACAGCGAGCTCCGGGGGCTCCGGGGGCTGCGAGGCCTCGGGAGCCGCGGGCAGCGGGGCAAGGAGAGGCTGAGCTCTGCCCAGCGCTGCTCTGCGGGGCTGCCGGGGCCCGGGGCGAAGCCGGAACAAAAGCAGAGGGTGGTGATTTTATTTTATTTTTTAATTTCTCCCCTCCCTCCCCTTGTGTGTGTGTGTTGTGTTTTTTTTTTCCTCCCGCAAATCCACTCGGCGTTACTTTAGCAAAGCGAGATGCATTTTTCATCCAGCCACCGCGGCCTGGTTCTGTCAAGCTCCATTTCTTCTCAGAAGCTCTTTTAAGGGGAAAAAAGAAAGAGAGAAAGAAATTAGAAGCCACGGATCGCCAAATGCTCTTAGTTGTGGGGTTATTTTTTGTCGTCGCACCCTCTGTTTTTAAAATTATGGTTGTTTTTATATCTGCTTAATTATGTCTGGGCGCGGGGTGCATCGAGGAGGCTTCGCTGGGCTGGACTGGGCTGCGCTGCCATGGCTGGGTCCCTCTTTGTTTTAATAAACATGCTTTAGGGCTTTTTATTAGTATTTTCCCTCGCTCTACTCCCTAACCTTGCCACCTCTGGGGGAATCATAGCTCCAAGCTGGAGGGAAATCGGTTAAAAAATGCATAAGCGGCACTTCCCAAGGAAAAAAAAAAAACAACCCAAACAAACAAGACACCACAACAGTCCAGGAAAAAAAAAAAAAAAAAAAAAAAGAAAGAAAAAAAAAAAAAAGAAAAAAAAAAAAGAGGAGGAGGGGAAGAGAAAAGCCTTAAATGGTCCCTGGAGCTGCGGCTCTGCCCCCACGGGCTGGGCCCGGGCCCGGCGCAGCGGCTCCCGCAGCGCCCCACGCACTCTCCGCGCTCTCGCTTCGCCCTCGGCTCTGCGGCCGGGAAAAGAACCTTTGGGAAGGGAGGGAAGAAGGGAGGGATGGGCCACGGGCCGTGTCCGCGAGAGCTGCAGCTCCAGAGGTGCGGACCTGGAGTCCCCTCGCATTTTGTTCTTTTAAATTATATATCCGTCCGTGTGTGCGATACCCACCACCAGCGGGGACCATCGTTTTCTCCCCCCTCCTTCCCACTCACAATTTTCCTTCGTTTTTAAAGGAGGATTGCCTCTTCTTTTCGGTCTCTCTGCTTGATTTTTAACAGCCTTCAAACATCGTTGCAGGGCGAAAAACTCATTAAAAAAACATTCTCATGTATTTAAACCCAGTATTGCCTCCATATGGTTGGCCTTTCAAAACCGAATCCCCTTTGAAACATGCAAGGATTATATTTTTAAACCAGCTAAAACTCTGAACTCCTTACGAACAATAAAAACCTATCAGATAATTCAATTGCTTTTATATTTTGGTTTGTTGGGGTTTTTTTTTAATGTTGCTATGAAAGTTTTACCATTCCTGATAGAGCCTTTAAAGCTAACTCAAAGTACAGCTTTTAAAACTCACTGCGGTTACTCGCATCAGATATAAACCGTGTAATTTTTAAGCTCGTTTTCTCTTCTGGTGCAGTTTCATCCTAAATGTTATGGCTTAGTTCACTCCAGCCCCCGTTCACCAGCCCGAGTCCCCGTTACCTCGCACAGCGTTTGTCCAGTTGATTTATTTGCCCTTTTATATTTTCATTTTCTCCTCCATCCTTTGCTTTTGTTGTAACTGCCCGGGTTAAGAGAAGAACAGGGTTTTAAAATTTTTCGTTTGTTTAAGAGGTGCAAGAAGTTGAGTTCTCCTTGGGAATTGGGTGCTGGAAGTGGCCTCGTGTGTCAGTGGTGTTTTCCTGCTCGAAACTGAAGCGGGGTGAAAGCTTCCACTTCCCTGGGAGGAGAGTTGGGACTTTAAACCCCCCGGGCCGCAGCGAGCCCGGAGGAATTGGAGGTGGCCGAGCCTCAGGGGAGGCTCTGGAGCCCCCACCTCGGATCCCCCGACCCCCAGTATCATTTGTGCCACGAGCTGTTCGTCCCGCAGCCCCTCGGGTGCCCGGCTCCCCGCGTGCTGCCGGGCAGCCCTAAAACGCGCTGTTTACCTTTTCCAAAAGATGCATTCAATAATACCGCCTCCCCCTTCCCCTCCCTCCTCACCCCCCTGAGCCCCCCCCCAAAATCCTATCATCCCTTGCGGGCTGCGATAATAAATAAAAGTCTTTATTTCTCCCTCTCCCGAAGTTAAAGGGCCTCGCTCCCTCCCCGGGCAGCTGGAAGTGAGTGGCGGGATGGGCACGGCGCTGCGCTGGGCTCGCAGCCGCCCCGCTCGATAAATATCTATATTTTATTAACCACGGGCATTGACTTGTGCGTCTCCTATCTCTGCTCTCTCCCGACGTGTGCCTGCAGCGGGGGATTCGGCGAAGGAAGCTCGTAACATGGCGGATGGCGAGGAAGGCTTCGGGCTGCCCGGCACGCCGGCCGACCCCGAGGCCAAGGAGCTGCAGGCTGAGGCCAAGCAGGACACGCAGCTGGGGGCCACCAGCAAGTCGCCCACCTCGCCCCAAGCAGCCTTCACCCAGCAGGTAAGCAGCGCCCGCGCTCCTCTCCTTCCATTCGGTTATTTCCCCCTTTTTCTCCACGTTCTGCCCCCGCCCCGGCTGCGGGGCCGGGTTGTTTTAGGCCCCACGCGAGGGCAAAGCCTCACCTGGCCGTGGGCCCCGTCCTGCTTTTAGTGTTATTTAAGGTCGTGCTCGAGAGCTGAAGCGGCGGGGATGTGGCCGGGAGGTTTTTGGGGGTGTGGAGGAGCAGACCCGAGATCACAGCGAGGGGAACCCGCCCTGCAGCGGCACCCCCACACCCACGGGTGTCCGCGCCTGAGCGGGAAAAGACACGGGCGAGCACCCACAGGGTGGGTGTATATATATGTATAACCTTTATACATATATATAATTGTATGTATTTTATACATACCCACATCTACGTGCAGCCCTTGGACACCCAGCGGGCACAGCCACACCCCACAGCCCCAGCGGGCACTCGGGGATGTCACGCGTGGGCACCCTCAGGGTGACACGGGGAGCTCGGGGTGTCCCTCAGCCCTCGTCCCCGGCACTACGTGTGCCGGGGACACGCGTGGGCTCCGTGCGGGACCTCCGAGCCGTCCCTCGGCTTCTCCCCGGGCTGGGCGCTGGGAACCGGCTCGGGCAGCCCTGGCAGTGGAAGAAATGCGGGGAGAGGGGATTTCCCACGGCGATCCCTGCCCTCCGTGGGGTCCTCCACGCTTGTCCCCCGGCAGATCTCCCCCGATGGACCCCGCTGGCAACGGGGTGCGGGGAAGGCTCGGCAGGGCCAGGGCAGGCACCGGGGGCTCTGGACCACCGGGGCTGTTTGGAAAGCGACGCCCCGAATCTGACGGGGCGCTCCGGCTGCGTTTCCAGTGAGGGGGAGAATGATTTGGTTGGGCTGGGGGCGTCCCCGGTGCCCCCCAGCCCGGGTAGAGGGACCTGGTGTCCCCACGGTGGCATCTGCCCCAAGCGCAGGGCTCGCAGCTCTTGGGTGGAGAACGGAAAATCAGGGGGCGAGGGGAGCAGGGTGACACCCCACGCCGCTCCAGCCTGCAGAGTGTAAATCACTCGTGGGAGGTTGTAAATCTCCTCCGGCTGGCTCTGGGAGCTGCTGGGCCGGAGCTCCGGGGGATTTCTCTGGGAGGATGCAGTTGGAGCCGGCTCCTGGGGCTCCCTCCCATCGCCTCCCCGGCCTCAGGACCCCGCTCCAGGCCTGGACCCCCGCTCTGGCCGCCTTTGGGGCAAGGTTTTCCGGGGAATGCCCCGAGCTCCGGCCCGCAGAGCCCGGCCTGTCCCCTGCGGGCTTCCCGGCGGGGCCGTGACGGGCCCGGCCGCGCTGGTGGGGCTGTCCCCGCTCTGGTGAGGCTGTCCTTGCTCTGGTGGGGTTGTCTCCGCTCTGCTCGGGGTTGTCTCCGCTCTGCTCAGGGCTGTCCCCGCTGCTCTCGGGGCTGACGCTCTGTGCCTCCCCGCTCCGCAGGGCATGGAGGGCATCAAGGTGTTTTTGCACGAACGCGAGCTGTGGCTGAAGTTCCACGAGGTGGGCACGGAGATGATCATAACAAAGGCCGGGAGGTAAGAGCAGAGGGGGGTCCGCGGTGCCCTCCGTGTTTGCGGGGACGGGGGGACACACCTGCCTGGGTGGGGGACTGTGGACACCTCCCTGGCGCGGGGACGGTCACTTCTGTCGTGTCCGAGCCCCCCCGGTGTGTGTGTGTGTGCCAGTGCCCGGCCATGGAGAGCCCTTCCTGCCCGGAGAGACGCGACACAAATCGTTTCTTCTGGCTTCTTTCTTCACCAGAACAGCCGGATCATTAATTCCGACTTCAGGCCTTTGGAAACTTTCCAGGCGAGCGCGAGTTGCAACCACTTGGCCAAAAAGCAAACTTTGTTTAGAGCAGCTCTGTGGGCCATTATTATTATTATTATTATTATTATTATTATTATTATTATTATTATTATTGGAGCAGTTTGGCTCTTCTGCTTTCCCCTCCCCCCCAAAAAAAAAGTTTTACGCCGTTTTACAGAGATTTTTATTTAGTTTTGCTCACTCTGGGGCGAATATTCCCAGCCCAGCCAAGTCACCCCATTTAAAAGTCTATGAGGTCTGAAGCTACTGTTTATAGAGAGATAACAAAGCTGTTTAGATGCAGAGATAGATGCGTCCGCAAATCAATATCATGTGGGTGTGTTTCTGTGCGGGTGTTTATCTGCGTGGGTGTGCGGAAAAATACGCAGCCTCGCAAATCCGACTTTATTGGGGTTCTAATCGATTCCATGAGCGGCTGTGTAAACCTGATCCGCAGATATTTACACGTGGACGCGGGTATTTTTGAGGGGATTTAACATTATGCTGGATATTAATGCGGCGGAGGGTTGTTAAATTGAAGAGCGGCCAGCGAGACGCAGTAAAAGAGTCTCTCCAGTCCTATCAACAAATTGGGGGCAGCTCGAGGGAGGATTTTTCGTTGTGATTTTTAATTAGAATCCTCGGAGAGAAAGGGGGAAAGCTTCCACGTGTAGGAATAGTTTTAGATTGCAGGGGCACGATCAACAAGGCAAACTTTCATTTTGCTCTGTCATCTGGTATTTGTTGTGGTCTTCCAAAACTTGCCTGGAGAGGGAGGGGAAATATAAATATCGAGCTGGTTGGATAAAGTTTTAGCGGGTAGATCTCGCCTTCCCCTTGAACCTCGCTGCTGTAAAAATGGGTTTGAAAGGGGTTTGTGGCCAAGGGGACGTGGGATGAAGGGTGGGGGGGTGAAGTCGGTGTTGGGATCTTCCAAAAAAAAAAAAAAAAATCCCACCCTGGTTCACAGGGACAAAGGAAAAAAAATCCAGCTCTCGAAGGGAGACAGAAACCACCTTGCAGAAATTTCAAGCAAGATTCGCTGTGGACGGAGAGCTCATCTGGAGAGCAATAAAATAGACATTTACAGGGCAGGGGCTCGAGGGGAGATGCGGGCTGGGTTTCCTTATTTATTTTATGGCTGGAGAAGTCCCTGGTCCTGCCGCTCAGGTGTTTTCGATGGAGATACAGATTAATCTCCGGGTGAAATTCGGTTTCTTCTCCCTTAAAACTTTAAAGTTCAACTCCTGCTTCCTTCGTTGGGCGCTTTTCGCCCCCCCTTCAACTTTTTACCGAATTAAAACCCAGCCCAGGTGCCCCACGGCAGCGATAAGATCCCGAGCCTCGGAGAAGAGCGCGGTATTTTTAGAGGTGTGGGACGTTTTCTCTTTTTTTTTTTCTTCTTTTTTTTTTTTCTTTTTTTTGTTGTTTATGCGTGTTTTAAGTCCAGGGCTCCATTTTCATCTGCTTTATTTTTAAATATTTGGAAAGCTCGAACTAAAATAACAGCAGTGGTTTAAGTGCCTGCCTTGCAGTAATGGAAAATATTTCGAAAAGCCCCTGCCTTGTGTGTATCCGAGGGTTTCCAAGGATTTGTCAGGTGTGGCTGCTGCTCTCTCGGGGTGATCACTCGGCTGTTCACAGATTTTTCTCTTACACCTGAGTGCGTTCAGGGGTTTTTTTCCTCCATATCTATCCCTAGAACCTCAAGGTGTTCATATAAATGTATTTTAAAATGTTTATATTTTTATATATGTAATATATGAGAACGTATTTCTATAAACATAAACATTTATAGAAAGATATAAAATATAATTTTTAATAGAAGTATCTATATAAAAACTTTTCTTTTACAACTTTTTTTTTTTTTTTTTTTTTGGCAAATTTCCTCTCCTGCTCCAGCGGCTTATGGAGGGAGGGAAGTAAATTGCATCCAAAAGTTCTCACGCTCAGATTTATTCCAAAAAACGGAGATTCAAAACCTCGGTGAAAGAAGTAATCAGTAAAAATACGAATAGACGAGCAGATACACGACGGGGTGAATAAACAAACCCACCAGCCTCGAAATTCCGATTTTTCTCTGATAAATCACCCGGTTCACCTCGGATGGGACCCAGCACCACCCAAACTCGTCCCACATCCCAAAGGTTTCGGGAAGGTCCACCTGGGAATGTGGCGTTGCCCTTTCGTTAAATGACCCCCCTCAATGTCTCCTCCACGCGCGCACACACACACGAAACCACCTTGGCAAACTTCCTCCACTTTTAAACTTTTATTTATTTATGTATTTGTTCATTCAACAGGCGAATGTTCCCCAGTTACAAAGTGAAGGTCACTGGGCTCAACCCCAAAACGAAGTACATCCTGCTGATGGATATCGTGCCGGCCGATGACCACAGATACAAATTCGCCGATAATAAATGGTAGGCACGCGTGGGGCAGAGAGGACAGGGACGAGACCTCTGGGCTGCCCGGGGGGGGGGAGAAATCCTTCAATCAGCGCCTCGTCCTCCTTTACCCATGAAAAACGTTGGGCTGCAGGAGCCTCACCTGAGCCTAGCGGGATGTTCCCACAGCCCCCGCGAGAGAAATGCATCCAAAAAAAGGGGGGGGGAACACAAAGAAATTCTGTGGCAATTAACGAAACTTTTTGTCCATGAAATTATTCGCTATTGTGGAGCTGATGGCTTAATTATATTAAGGAAGGGAGTATCTCCGGGCAGGAAGATCTTTGAGGATTGGGTCTTTGCTCCTGGCTCGAGGGCCGTGAATTTGGGAAAGGGGGAAGGGTGGGGTTAAACAGGCAAGCGGCGAGAGCCATCTCGGATGGGGAAAGGTGCCAAAGAGCTCAGTAATTCCCGAGCCAGCGGTGCTGGAAATGCCTTTTCTCCCCAGGCACGGGGCACCTGAGTGGAAGTGACCCCGCGGGAGGGGACGGACGGGGAGCAGGAGCCCAGGAGGGGATGGACGGGGGAGTAGGAGCCCAGGAAGGGATAGAACGGCAGCAGGAGCCCACGGGCCGTCCCCAGCGGCCGGAGCTCAGCCCCGTGTCCCCACGCAGGTCGGTGACAGGCAAGGCAGAGCCGGCCATGCCCGGCAGGCTGTACGTGCACCCCGATTCCCCCGCCACCGGCGCCCACTGGATGAGGCAGCTGGTTTCCTTCCAGAAGCTCAAACTCACCAACAACCACCTCGATCCCTTCGGACATGTAAGTGCCGGGGCTGGGACAAGGGCACCGCGCGTGGGGTGTCCCCCACCACACCAAGGTGGTGCCGGTGTCACCCACCCTCCAATCCAGGGGTGCTGAGCTGTTGTTTTCACGCCTGAGAGAGCGAGGTCAACCCCACTCTGGACCCCCCAAAGATAGAAACATAAACCTAAAACCCAGGTTGTTGAGTGGGAATTGATTACAGACCCCCGGGCCTGGAGTTGGCGAGTGGGTGAAATTCTCCTGGCTTGGCTGAGTGTTTGGTACCTGATTTTAATCGCATGGGGAGTTCCCGCATCGTTAAAATCCGCCCGCTGCCTCCGGGAATTTGCCTAACAGGTAAAATCAATCAGGCAGAATTAGCGGAGGAAACAGGACCTAAAACGATGTGGATTCTTCGATCGGGGGAAAAAAAAAAAAAGGAAATGTAACAATAATTAAAGACAATTGGAAAATTTTAAGTCCCGCTAGAACTTCTCGGGCATTAAAAAGGTCTTTGCGAGACTCGCGAGGCCGTGAAAATTTGTGTGAATTCTGCAGCCAGGAACAGCCCTCCTTCGAAGGTCTCCAAAGATGCGAGTTCCTCTGAGCAAATATATATCTGCATGTATGAATAATATATATAGTATACATATATTATATATATATAATTGAACGAATATGTGAATCCAAATCCCGCCAGCCCTTTCCAAGAGCGGATTTTTCTCCAGTCTCGTTTCAACACTTCAGTTTCATTTTTTCCAAGCTGTTTTTTTTTTTCTTTGCTTTTTAATGATAAATTTTGTGCCATTAAATCCTCGCCCACGTGGTAGCCAAGAAGTGAGAGGGGTTTAGGGGAGAGGAGCCAGCAGAGTCCCCAGCCCACCCCAATGCTGAGCATCCTTTTACAAGCTCTCCTTTGCACCTCCATTTGCGGGGGTTGATTTCCTTTTTCTTTTTATAATTCGAATTTTGTTTTAATTCTACCTTGAGCTGGTGGCAAAGGGGTTTGCGAGGGCTTCTTCCCAGGCAGCAGGAACTTTCCTGAAAGGAAGAGGGAGGGGAGCAGCGCGGCCGGGGGAACCCACCCCAGCCCCGGGGTGCTTTTGGGGAGAAGGGGGGGATCCGGCCCGGGGGGAAGGGGCCAGGCCTCCCCGCTGGGAACAGGCGGCTCTGGGGAAAAAGTCCCTCTAAACAAACCGAAGACGCTGAGGGGACAATGAGGGACTTCAGAGGAGGAGCTGCGCCAGGAGCCTCTCAATTAGAGTCGCTGTAATGAAATTAAAAACCATTAGATCGTTCACCGTTGATGTCTACGACTTTCCTGGATGTCAAAGCAATTTGCTTAAACCCCCGGGACGGGGGAGGCGGCGGCGGGACGCGCTGAGTCTCGCTGTCGCCAGGGTCCGGCAGTCATTATCGGGCCCGAGCGGCCCCCCGCCGCCGCCGCCGCCCCCCGTCTTCCCCCGAGATTAACCCGGTACCGAGCAGGGCAGCGCCCGCTTTTTATCTGCAGCGCAGCGCCTCAGCCCTCCCGGCTCCGCCACCGTCCTCTCCTTCCCGTCCGCTGCGGGAGGGATGTCCCTAAACCCCCAAATCCCTCCAGCTCTCTTCCCTGACCATTTTCCCACTCTTTAGCCCCCGTCCTGGGATGGGGTGGGGGTGTTGAGATGCTCGGGCCCCTCATTTTCCCCCAACACGTGTTGGGGGAGCAGCTCTGGCCCCTCAGGGGTTTGTGTGGGGAGGGGGCAGCAGGTGAGGAACCGCCTGTGACAGCTCCCGGCCCTGCTGGGCTCCTGGAATTTTGGGTTTCTGGAGAGATCCGTTCCCTACCCCAGCACCTCAATCTGCCCTTCAAAGGGAGTCCTGAATGAGCCAAAAATGTTGGGGAAGGGGCTGTGTGTTCCTGCTGGTCTCTGTCCTCCTCCCCTGGAGAGGGGGGGGGAATGCGCCGTGCTGTGCCCCCTCCATTCCCACGGGATGTCCTCTCCTTCTCCCCCTGCCCAGATCATCCTGAACTCCATGCACAAGTACCAGCCCCGGCTTCACATCGTGAAAGCGGATGAGAACAACGGCTTCGGCTCCAAGAACACGGCCTTCTGCACCCACGTCTTCCCGGAGACCGCCTTCATCGCCGTCACCTCCTACCAAAACCACAAGGTGAGGGGCTGGGCCGGCCCCCGCCCCGGCAAACCGCATCCCGCTCCTTCCCTCTTCCCGCTGCTCTTCCTCAGGGCCTCAGCCCCTCTTCCCTCCCTTCTTCTTTCGCCCCTTCTTTTTCTCTCCCCTTTTACTTTCCACCCCTTCCTTCTCCTTTTTCTGTCCTTCCTTCTCCTTTTTCTTTCCCTCCTTCTCCTTTCCCCTTCATTTTTTCTCTCCTTTCCCCTTCTCCCCCTCCTTTCCCCCTTCTTTTTCTTCTCCTTGTCCCCTTCCTTCTCTTCTCCTTTCCCCCTTGTCCTTTCTTCTTCTCCTCTCCCCTCCCTGTCCTTTTCCTTTCCTTCCTTCTCCTTTCTCTTTCCCCTTTCTCTTCTCCTCGTCCCCTTGTCCTTTCTTCTTGTCCTTTCCCCTCCCTGTCCTTTTCCTTTCCCCTCCCTTGCCCTTTTTTCTTCCTCCCTTCCCCTTTCCTCTCCTCCCATCCCATCCCCTCTGTTATTCCTGGCGGCACAAAGCATCCAAAGGCAGCTCGGGGCGAGCCGGGGAGGGGGGAATGAGCTCACCAGGATGCTTTGCTCACACGGAGACGACCAACCGAGGAAGTTTGCTTTATCTTCCCCCCGCTCCCCGAGGGTCAAAGGCTCCTAATCTGGAGGAGGGAGCCGGGCGCTCCCCTCCGCGGCCGGGCGCTGATAACCCGGCTGCCCACGGGGGGCTGCGGGCTCGGCAGCCGGGGGGCCCGGGCAGGAAAGGGAGCCTCAGCTCCCGACATCAGGCAAACAAAGCACCGAAATAACGGCATGGGTTTGTCTTCTGCTGGAACAGAAAAGGGTTGGGTGGAATAAGGGATTTCTTGGCAGGCTGTCGCTGCCCCTCTGTGAGGAGCCCACTGCTCCCGCTCCTTCCCTGCTTGGTTTTGGGCTTCCCCACCCAGCAGGGGAGGAAGAAGGCTGAGGGTTGAGGTGGTTCTCCACAGATGAATGAGGGACGTCTTTCACCAACTGTCCCTTGCCACTGCCCACAGACCCTCTCCAGGGCAGAGCCCCACGAAAACTCAATTTCAAAAGCACAGATTCCTCTCTCAATCACATAAAATGCACTTACTATAAACCCGTACTCACAGGCAGGTAGGATGGCTCCTTGGTACCCGACAGAATAATTGTTTCTCAAACAGAGAAAAGTCATTTAGCACCCCAAAGAAATCCTGGATGCTTTCCTGGAAATGCAGGTTCCTAAACCTGTGTGAAACAATTGCATTTCCTCCATCCATCAGCTGGCCAACAAGATGCAGAGAGCAGAGCTGGGCTGGAGAAGAGTGTTCCACCATAACTAGGGAGAAAGGAAAATACTTCCCTGCCCTTTAAAATAGGAGCTGCTGGCACGGCCGGGACAAGCAAACCGAATCCAAATTGAGTCCTTGCCAAATTATGCCTTAAATTATAACTCCACTGTGGATGCTATAAAATCAAGTTTAACTTCTGCTTGATGGATTTGGAGAAAGAATATAATATTAATAGAAGTGGGAGTTAATAAAACAGGACACACTGCCTGCTTTAAAGGCATTTCCCGAGGAGAAAACACGTGAATGGAACTGCTCCCCTTTGAAGAAAAACGGGGCTGTTTTATAGGGAAAGAAATGATCATGCAAATAAAACGAAAGCAAAGCAGGAACATGTAAGTACAGTAGTTTGGGAAAAGTGCCATGCTAGGAGGAGCAGAAATATTTGATTGTAAATCAGCAACATCTGTGTGATAAGAAATGACATCTGCGCATCTGACACGGGCAGGAACCCCCACAGACACACACACACTCCCAGCCCAGCAGACATTTGCACCCACCAGGACACATTTTACACACCCCTGACACGTTTTACAGGCTCTGACATCCCTCTGCCCCCTGACACACACACATTCCTCCCCGTGCTGCTTGGAATTGGGGGGGAACGGAGGAAGAGTGGCCGTAGCCCCAAGATAAAATCTCAATCGGGAAAGATAGAGTCGTAAAAATAAATCAGGGGATGATCTTCCCCAAATGGCATCTCCCTGCAGGGAAGGGAATAAAATTTGTAGCTCACCCCAGGACAGATGGGGAATGATTTTGGGGTTGATGCAAATGCTGAGGAGAAATATCCTCCAGTGGAGGTGGGTGAGGCTGAGTTGGGGTCTTTTCCACCAGCAGAAACCTGAGTTCAGCTTTCACAGCTGAGAGGTTGCTTGGAAAACCAGATTTTCCTCCTGCAGCACAGGCTGCATTTCCCCCACACCTACCCCTGCCTGGTGTGGGGCATCCCCAGCTCTTTCTGTCCGTGCACTGCTGATTTTCCCATTTTTCTCTCTCACCTTCCTCCCTCACCTGTGGCTCATCCCTCGTGCAATCTTTCCCACCCACCCCACCCAGCCTCGGACATATTTCACACAGCCTCTGATATATTTCACACAGAGTTTTATACACCCATCTATTTTACACACACAAATTCATCCCTGCACGGGGTTTAGGTTTCAAGAGCTCTGTTATAGCTGAATTCTGTTACAGAATTAATCGTGTGACTCACCCCAAAACGCATTTGAGTCCATGCTTACACAGCTTATAGAAATACCTGCCTGCTTCCACATAGGTCAATTTATTCCAAGAGCACAGCTGCAATCCCAATGTAGGGCTTGTGCTTATTTCCCCAGATATTTTAGACAGCCTGAAAAGATATTTAAGCACCCTGGGATCTCCCTCTCCTCAGCCCTACTCCCCAAAAAGAGGCTTAAGCTATGAAGGGAGTTTTGGTGAAGTTTTCAGGGCGGTTGTCAGCAGCTCTGTTGGTCACCTCCCCCCTCTCTGCTACCCTTGAAAACACCCCAGAAATATCGAGGTGTTAAAAAAGGTCACATGCACATTTCATTTCCTCGCCGTTTACACAATGGGTGCTAGCAATCAGGTTGATTCCCAAATATTAACTTCCCCTGCAGTCAAGCACCGTTTTGCTGTAGCTTAAAGCATTGTGTTACTGGCTCGTATTTATTAGGTACGAGCTCTCTGCTTAGGACCAGGAAATGAACCTAATAGACAGAAATAATTAAGGTTCTCCCCTCACGAGGGTTCTTTCAAAAGCAAGAATTCACAACAATTATTCTCATTAATTTTTACAACCTACTTTCCCCCCTTAGCTGGACTTGGGCTTTATATTGGTTCCCCCCCTCAGGATATCCGGTTTTATGCTGATTTTTTCTTCTCCCCCACCCTAAGTTATTTCATGTTCTTGGGAGCCAAAATTCTTTTAAGGAAACTTTAGCCCCAGGTGGGATGATACAGGCACCCAGAAATGCTGCGTGCACCAGGGTGAAGCAGGGGAGCAGGGCAGGGCATGGCTGAAGGCTGGATTCACTCCCACATATCTGTGGGATCTCTGAATAGAGAGGCTCATCATTCCCCTGGAAAGACCCAGTGCTAAAATCATGCTAGTGACTCAGTTGGTGCTGCATTCTGGGGAATTCTGGAGAGATGCCTGTCCCCTCTGAGCATGTGGCCTCTTCTCACTGTGTTTGAGGGCAGGTCCTTGGGCCTGGGGTTGGTCCTTGGGCTCTCTCTTCTCCTGAGAGCTCCATTCTCCTTGTCTGAGGTTGTAGGTGGCCACCTCCACCACTTCAGTGGCCACCAGCGTGGTGGCCTGGCTGGCATTTCACGGGATTCCTCTGTGCAGCTCTCCCTGCCCCGCCTGGGGTCACTGTCCCTGTGTTCTCCATCTCATTGGCAAGAGGGGACAGCCCCTGTCCTCACCCAGGGCTTCCCCAAAGAGGGGTCCCCGAGTGCTCCCTGGTTTAGGCAAGGTGAGACCAAGTAGCTCCTCTTCATCACCACACCTGGTGGCTTCTGTGCAGCCCTGGGGCACCTGAGGATGGCACTGAGCCTCTTCTCTCTCGCTGACCCTCTCTGGGGCTCCTCACATCTCTGCTCTCAAATCCTTAGTGCTGTTCCAGGCCTTGGTCGGACAGTGCTTCCTTCCAGAGGTCTCATGCCCTTCACAACTGTGGCTGAACCAGCCTTGTCTCCTTCTGTCCCCAGCCCTGTCCCTGCTCCCTGCCAGCCCTGAGCCCCTGGACCCCCAAAGCAGCCCCTCTCCCCAAGCTTGGCAAAGACACCCTCTGGACCCAGCGTCCTCCCCGCCTGCAGACCCATCTCCTTCCCCCACAGCACTGTGCCAGGTCTCCCTTCCCACCCCTCGTCCTGGTGCCACAGCTCAGCCAGCAGCCTGCTCAATGAGCCCCTCTGTCTCGCCCCAGAAGCTCCAACCGGCCTCCCAGGCCCTCCCATTTCCTTCACTGCCTTCGGGTCCAGCATCTTCTCCCCTCTGCCAGCAACTCCCCCCTCTCCTCCCTTCTCCTGGCCTTTACCTCGGGCTCCCAGCCCCGCCTGCCCCTCCAGCTGCTCTGCTTGGCCCACGTGTCCGTGGGCTCAGCAGGCACCTTGTCTTCATCTGCTTCTCTCCTTCCCACTCCTCTGGTTTGGTTTCCTCCTCCATCCTGCCTTGGTTTCCCCTTGGGCTACGTGAGAGTGAGACAGAAAAACTCTGTGCTCTTCAGCCCCAGGGCCAGGTCCTCTGGCTCCCAGCACTGCCAGCTCCAGGGGCGGCACAGCTGCCCCTGGTCCCTCTCTGCCACCCTGAGCAGGACCACAGCCACCTGCAGGCCAGGGAGAACACAGATCCCCACGGAGAGGGGAGGTCCATGAATGTTCTTCACCTCCCAGGGTGATCACCTGCTCCTCTTCATCACTAAATGGGGATTTCTTTTTTTTTCCTCCCAATCAGTTTTAAATTCTCCAAGTGGCACAGATCTGAGAGAGAACTGAGAAATTAAGGGTGCACATTCCTTGCAGAACATGAAGTCCTTTTCCAGAATGTCCAACCTTTCTTAGTTTCAGAAGAGCCCGAAGAGATCAGGGTGTGATGTTTTCCCTCAAGTGCTTAAAAAAGAAGTTGAGAGCAAAATAAGTCAATAAAATAGGGCCCAGAGCACCTGGTGTGGAGCACATCACCCCTAACAAAGTTTTAACTTTGTTCCGACTTCTAAAGGTAGAAGCAATTGAGAAAAACCTTATCATGCAAGTTCTCGATAAAAAATAGTACAAAATGGTAGTTTTGAATTTGGCCATAGCAATATTCGTGAGCCCTTAGGCACAAATCCCATATAAATACATGTCTGTGGAAAGGAAAAAAGAAGTAAAGCATTTCTCCTCAACCCAACTCTATACAAAGCTCAATTTTGTCATGCTGGAGCTAAAGATGCTGTTGGGAAGGTCTCAGCAGAAAAGCTCTGTGGCCAATTAGCCCAGAGAAAGGAGTGCAGGGGAGCAGCCCAGGGATTCCTTTGGGATTCCCAGTTCCATTGGGAACTGTCACTTCCTGTTAAAGTGAAGATGAACCCATAGGTCAGAGAAGTCCTGAGAAGTGGAAATCTGGGAGGCTCCACCCTGCAATCCTCTGTTCTCCAAGGGTCTGGGGCAGCTTCAGGAGCCAGCGAGGTTCAGTAACAAATATGCAAACAAAGCCCTTCAGTTTTATTGAACCCGTGCTGTATAATTCAGCCCTGGGCACTCCGTCTTAATGACCTTGCAGGACGTTGTATTTTGGTTTATTTTTCATGAGGTAATTGTCATTTGACTTTCTGACAGCTTTTCTTTCCCCCGTGCCCCTCCACGAGTTATAGTCAATTAAACTGAGTTTTGCTGTGGCAAAGCTGATCCAGAAGAAGGTTATTTACCCCTGTGTTTGCTTTTCCACCTCTGAAATAATTTGGAAGTCAGGCTAAAAGGTGGCCAAACGAAATATCTTCCACAGGTTGTTTGCTAAAGCAGGGATTCACCAACTTTTTCTCTGTTTTCTAGTTTGCTGTGTTCAGTTTTGTTAAATCTGGCTCAGGCTCTCCTGGCTTTGTGGTGGCTGATGCCATGAGTTGTCACCTAGGGAAACTTTGTTCTGGAAGCTCCAATCCATCTGAAGTACAGCAAAGGTCTGAGAATTAATTCTAAACCTGTAGTCCCTCGTTTTTAGATGCCTTCAATCCAGCAGGTCTTTAATTTTAAGGAAGGTGAAGTTAGCCGTGATTCTCTTGGGGCTTTTGGCCACCAGCATCAACACCTTTGCTCGTGTGTTCTTCATGTGGGTTAGGGGACTTCTCTACTCCTCAATCAAGAGATTTGCAATATTGAAGTCCCATTTTGATATTTTGGCTGATATTTCGTGGGTGATTAAAAGCTTGAAGAATCAAACGAGGCATTCAACCGAGGGGCTGGAGCACTGCTGGCTCCTCCTGCAGCGACCAGAGTGCACTGGGGACCCGTGAAGGCACTGCCACCCACCCCGGAGCCCTCTGGCAGTCCCCATCTCCCTCCCTCGGTTCCAGCAGGGAGCCCAGGCTCCCAGTGCAGGCGCCTTGGTAAAAATGCCTTCGGTCAGGTTGGGATGAATCCGGCCCTTTGTGCCTTTGTGCGCCGGTGCCAATCCTGTAAATCCTCACTCACTGAAGGGCTTCGCTTATGTGAGCAAATATTGCCATTGGGGTCGGCGAGGGAGGACAACTCCTACATTTACAGGGCTTCAGGAACACTCAAAGTGTTGAATAATGCCTATTATTCATTCTAGAAGAGTCACCACCTTCAAAATGATAGGCAGTTGCTCTGCAAAATACAGAGCTGGTTCTGTAATAATTTGGGGGTTTTAATTACAAAATGCACCTCTGTTTTATTGCTAGAGAATGGCTCAACTGGCAAATTGACCCCAAAGGATTGTTTGTTTTACCCTTCTCTTTGAAATATGAAATGAGGGACAAAAAAAAAAAAAACAGTGCCAAGGGCTTGTTTATGTGCTGAAGTATGGTCCTGATTTAAATAGGAATGCCCGTGGACATAAGTATAAGTGTGGTGGGGGGCTCTGTGAGAAATTTGGGGCTGAATGAGGCAAAAAATGGCAAATAAACAAACGGCCCTCGGAAAAAAAAAATATGCAAAAAGACAAGAAAAGAGCAAAATAATCTGGTTGTGCATGCACCTGGCGAGGCTTGCTATTGACTCTGGGCGAGCCAGATTTTCCTCTCTGGATTTTGGCAGGGAGGTGGGCCAGGTTGTTTGTGCTCGACTCGGTGAGCATGAACCTCTCTCTGTTCTCCCTCCGTTAATCCTGAGCTCTTTCCTTCCCCTTGGCCAACTTTCAATAGGAAGGAAGGACGGGGTTTCCATAGAACATGGTGAGAGCCTGAAGTTCCTCCAGGGGCAAACACGGGGTTGTCTTTCCCCCTGGGCAAGTGTCTCTCCTGACTCCTTGCTGAGAGCTCAGACTGCCAGGCAGTAATGGAGAAAAGAGGAAAAAAGGGAACTTTTCCCTCTTCTGCCCAAATTTTGGGGCTTTGCAGCAATAACACACCCGATCCAGGCTCAGTCAAGGCACCAAAGCGTTTTGTACATCAGATTTGGCATGGCAGAGTGAGCTTTCACAAAATCCACAGGGCAGCTGAGGGTGTTGCTGGTCCACAATTAATATTGTCTCAAACGACAACCCCTGCTCACCAAAACCCTCAGGAGAAGTAGTGCAGGAGGGGATTAAACCGCCTGGAGCAGCACAGTCCCTTTGGGTAAGGGCGTGGTCTGTCCAGCAGCTGCTTTAAATGTTAAATGTAGATGTTTTAGGAGGACCAAAGTTGAGTCTGAGAGGATTCTTCCAGCTGAACTTCAGATTCTCAAGGTGGCTCACTTAGTGAGCAAACTGGAATTGATGTGGAGACAAAGAATCCTCCAGGGTTTGATGGTCACAGGTGAAGTCGCCCTCAAAGCAATTTAAGTAATTAGTCCATGGAGCGCTGCCAGATGTGGGGCCGGATGGCAGATGCAGAGCACCTGGAGCACAGTTAGCTGGCCTGAAACACCCAAAGGCTGAGATTCACTGGGACACAGGGTGCAAGGTTTGAGAGGTGAGGCTTTGGTCTTGCCAGTGTACTGATGAGAAAACACTTGTTGGGATTTGTTCAGAGCCAATTTCCATCCCTGCTCCTCTGAGCAGTGAAGCCCTTTCTGTCCCAACAGCGGAATGAAAGTAAGAACTCTCAGAAAGCAGGTTTTCTCCAGAGAAAAACGTGTGTGAGCAGTCCCACATGTTAGTTACGGGACAAGCCTGGGAGAAGCGAGAGGCTGTTGACAGGAGATATTTTTCCTGTGGAGCATTCTAGGGAAAGGCCCATCTGGAGTGGTCAGTGCCTGAGCTGAGGGATGACTGGAGCTCCTGCAAGCTGTATTTTCCCTCCCACCCCACCTGCCTTGGGTTTAATAAGCACTATCCCCTCTCTCCCGGGCCATGCCTTGGACTGGCGATGACCCCGTTGCGTTTCCTCCCTTTCAGATCACCCAGCTGAAGATCGAGAACAACCCCTTTGCCAAAGGCTTCCGCGGCAGCGACGACATGGAGCTCCACAGGATGTCCAGGATGCAGAGGTAATGTCTGTCCCCTTCACGGGGACCCTCCCAGGGCCACCAGAGCCACCTGGGCTTTGCTTGGCACGTCCCTGGTGGCTTGCCCTGAGCCAGGACACGGCTCCACTCCCTGCCCCGGCATCCACACGGGTGTTCTACTGCAGGTTGTTGAAATATTCCCAGGACCTGGGGCCAAACTCCTGGACCTTCTGCTCCCAGGGGAATCCCTTAATTGCTGGGTGGAAGAGGCAGGACCTCCCTTGTGGGATGCTGTCTTGGCCACAGGGACTTTGCATTTCTTTCAGCCATGTCCCCATGCGGAACAACCTCTAGCTTTGTACTAACCTCTCATCTCTGAGGCTGCACATGGATTTAGGCTTATTAAAAACTTGGACTGGCTGGGAGCAGCTCTGGCCACCAGGCTACTGTGGGAGAATTCCTGAGTGTTCCTTTCTCCCAGGGGCCAGCACTTGAAGGACAAAGCTCCCAGCCTTGTTCTGGGAGAAGGTTTTTTAAGCCTGCTCCAGCTCTAGAGATGGTGGTGGAGAGGCCTGCGCGCTGTTGTTACTGGCTTTGGAGGGGCTTTGGCAGGAGGGGAGTGTTTGCCTGCTGGGTTTTGGATGTGCAGAGCACAGCAGAGGTGTGGTGCTTTCAGGCTGAAGAAGGAAAGCTTAGAAAATGTTGGGATCTCCAGGGCCAGGTGGCTGAGGAGACCTTTTCGAATCTCGGGTTTGGCTGCAAGTACTTAAGCTGAAAACCAAGCCTAAATCTTGTTTGAAAATCCTGTTTAATGTCCTTTTCTAAATGTCAGGTCCTGCTGGTAATTAACTTCATGCTTCTCCCTTCACTTGGAACTCTCTCCATGTGTCAAGCTGCTTCCTGGTGCAAATATTTTGCAGGAATGGTGCCATACCCACGATTCTAACCGAGACAGATGGAGATTCTCAATAGAGCATTTTCCAGGTGGGGAGGAGCCACTCGGATCCTTTATCCTCTGGCTCCTGCTGGAGGGACCTGCTTTGGGACCTTCAGATGGGAGGGGTTTTCCCCCTGCCCACCCAGGAGCCAGCTGTAGGTGGTCACTCCTGGTTGTTGTAGTTGATGACCTGAGTGTGGCTCTCCGTAGCCAGGAAAATTGTGCTGTCAGGCACTAAATAATTCCTGCAGTCCCAGAACTCACCTCAAACCGGGCAAATGCCCTCCTGTGCACAAACGTGTGCAGGCTCAGCCCCAGAAAAGCCAAGGTAGACGTGTAAAAAAGGTCCATGTAACACTCCATCTACTCCATCGAAATCATCTCCGTGGTCTCCTGAATGCGCCCTGTGTTCCCTGCCTGCCCTTCCCAGCAGATCCTGGCAGGATCCGTCAATATTTATTTATTTATGGTGGCACTACCCCTTGAAATAGCTCCCCCCACCCCGTGCCAGTCTCCCAGTTTCTACTGGAACTTGAGTGATGATGTGTCCCCCCCAATTTTTTTTTTTTTTTTTTTTTTTTCTGCCAAACCACCCTTTCATTACAGTCACTGGAAAGATTTGAAGGTTTGGATTCATGAGGGGGGGTTTTTCTGGAGCAGGAGGGAGGAGGTGGAACAGGGAGGACTCTTAGGAAGGGCTCGGTGCCATATGAAGAGCGTGGCATCAAGCCACGCTGAGCCCGTGCTAAAAATTGATTGGCATTTTTATGCAGGGGCTGCGGTCGATGATCCAGGGAACAGAAACACTTGGAATATATAAATGCACCCCCTCAGGCCTGGCAGGGCTGGAAGGGTTAAAATCCTTCCCTTTACAGGATCATTTCTGATGTTCATTTTAATAACTTAGCAGAGGAATGCCTGTGTGCCTTTACAAAGGTGGCATTTTTTTTTAAGGGAGGGCAGGATGAGATGATTATAGTAAAATAAAGGCCCATTCAAGGTTGCAAATATGTGCCCACCTTTGTGGGTTTTTTATGCAGATATATGAATATATCCAAAATTATATATGAAAATACATAAAACCATATATAAAATCAGCTATATATATAAATAAATTGTAGCTATAAAAAATAGGTTGTGTCTATGAGATAAAGAACCATTCAGGATTGAGAACGTTGCAGAACTATGCCCTGCCTTTTGTGGGTTTATATAGATTTAACATATAAATATGTATTAAAATCTAATTAAATTTATATATTATATATTTTAATACATAAATGTACGTTTATGGTGTTGTTTCCCAGTGATGGACCAGTCAGTCTATCCTGGTTTAAGGGGAATAATGTCCATTTATGCTCTTGGAAAATATGCTGAGATGCATTTTTAGGGCTATTCCTTATTTATGATAAAAGTAGCTGGAAAACCCCCACATTTTTATAACAGTGCACAGCCTTTTGTGCCAGAAACTGCTGAGCTGACATTCACCATGGCTTCGAGTCCATCCTTCTGCATGGCTTTCTCCTTTCCAGGGCCTCCCATATTGGTTTTTCCCTCTTATTTCCCAGAAAAAAAAAAAAAAAAAAAAAAAAAAAAAAAAAAAAAAAAAAAAAAAGTTGATAAGGCTGTCCAGGTAGAACTTCATTCAGGAGCGAAGTGAAGCCTTTCAGCAGCAGAGGATTTAATTGGAAAAGAGGAGCCACGAGCTCCAGAGAGATCCAAATTCCAGTGAACGTTCATTTTCCTCCCACTGCCTTTGTTTTCTGAAGCACAAGAGGTGCCTTCAGCAGCTTCTTCGGTAGGACAGACCCTCTGGCCTTTCAAAGAGGTTTTTGAAGTTTCCAAGTTTTTGAGCATGAGATTGAGTTTTTTATTTTATTGATTAGGGGAAAAACCCCACCCAAACCATTAAAAAGAAAGGAAAATGCATAGAGGGATGTGAGTTTTACTACATTTGTGGGTCTGGAGCTGGAGCACTGTGAGGGAGCAATTCTGGTCAAACCTGTAACCAACTCTTGCTGCTCATCTGCAGCTCCCATTGTCTGTGGTGGTTCTTGCGGGGGCTGAGGAGCTTCTGGAAGTCTGGAAGGCCCTGGTTATTTTGTAATTTAATTAATTCTGTAAATTAAGGCAGTTCAGCCCTTGAAGCTTCTGTTGGGAAGGCTTTTGAGGGGGATGATGATGCCATTACAAAATGCACCTCTGTTTTATTGCTAGAGAATGGCCAGAGAACTGGCAAATTGACCCCAAAAGATTGTTTACCATTTCCTTTGGAATCTGGTGGCTCTTGGCTCCCTCAATGGGTACTCTGAGCCCTTGAAAAGTGACCAAAAAAAAATCCAGAATGCTCCATGTGACAGGGGAGAGTGACAGTGCAGTCTGACATTGTGGCTGTGTTCTCTCCATCAAGGATCACGAGCCAGGTTGCTGCCTTTGGCATTAATCCATAGCATTCTTCTTGGCTCCAAAGGAATTATTCCAGAGATTCCCATGTGTCACTGACAACAGAGACAGGGCCAGACACAGAGGACACAAAATCAGTCCCATGAGTCAGAGCCAGCGTGACAGAGGTGACGGTGCATTTTGGGGTGCCAGCAGAGGAAATGGATGAGCCTCTGGTGTTCCCTGGCATTCCAGCATCCTGTTGGACTGAGAGGCACCGGGCTGACTCGTGTAGGTCTGCTGCAAATGACCTCGTTCTTCTTGTGTCTCCTCACTTCACCTGTAATCTACTTCCATGTCCCAGGTTCTGTCACTGAAATCTCCCAGGATTTCACCCTGTCTGAAATGTTTTCAGTGTGAGACTTGGTGTTATAGCACCTGCTGGGGAGAGAATGCTTTTCCTCCAGCACACACCCCCAGGAAACTTTCCTGCTCCCGGTTGAAGCTGCAGGCTTGAAATGTGTTCTGTAGAAGTTGACAGAATTCAGGGGAAATCCAAAAGGAAGCTGGGCAGACCTCACTTGTTCACAGCTTTTTTGAAGTGACAAAGCCACTCAGGAAACACAGGTTTAACTGCAGTTTCTGTCATTGACCTTCCTTTGGGGGATCTGAGCTGCAGGGTTTGATCCGCAGAAGCTCAGCCCAGCATGAGGGGATGAGGTGCTGCCTCTGGCCCACATCCAGTCTCGAGCTTCTCTTGTGTTCCTCTTACCCCGACACCTTTTTCTGGAGACATTTATCTTTTTATTTGGCTGCTAATGAGAGCTCTTGGTCTCCACCTGGTTCTTTCCATTGCTGGTCCTTGGGTTGGTTGCAGTAATGACTTCGGGCTGCACTGCTCAGTGGAATTGCTAACAGACCACAGGATCGTCACTGAATGGTTTGGGTTGGAAGGGACCTTAAAGCTCATCTCATTCCACCCCCTGCCATGGGAAGGGACACCTTCCACCATCCCAGGCTGCTCCAAGCCCTGTCCAGCCTGGCCTTGGACACTCCCAGGGATCCAGGGGCAGCCACAGCTGCTCTGGGCTCCCTGTGCCAGGGCCTGCCCACCCTCAAAGGGATGGATTTTTCCCTAATATCCAATCTAAACTTTCCTGTCAGTGTGAAGCCATTTCTCCTGTTCCTGTCACTCCAGGCCCTTGTAAATTCTCTGTCCGACTTTCTTGTAGGTCACCCTGAAACCTTCTCTTTTCCAGAGACAAATTCCAATCCCAGTTTCCTCCCAGCAGAGCTGTTGGTGCCATCCTGGCACTATCCTGGTGCCTCCTCTGGATCTGCTCCAGCAGCTCCAGGTCCTTCCTGTGCTGGGCCCTAGGGCTGGGGCAGCTCTGCAGGTGTGGTCTCACCTGAGTGGGGCAGAGGGGCAGAAGCCTCCCTTGCCCTGCTGCCCACGATGCTGGGGAGGCAGCCCAGGACATGGGAGGTTTTTTGGGTGCTGGGGCATGTTCAGCTCTCACCCAACCAGCCCCTTCAACCCCTTCTCCCCAGGACTGCTCCATCACTTCATCCCCAACCTGGGCTGATCCCAGGATTGCCCCTACTCCAGTGCTTGGCCTTGTTCAGCTGCCTGAGATTCCTGTGCACACACCCAGTCCAGGGATATCAGACCCCCTCAGGTCCTGGCAGGAAGGTCAGGACATTGGCTGTGTTGAAGGAGAACGGGGCAGTGAACACTCCCACATTCCTCAGTGGACATTTGGGCTTGTGTTGCTGCACCTTCAGTCTCAGGTGTTATTCTCTGTGGGGCTGCCCTGCCGTCCCCACGCAGGGAGGGGTCGTGTTTAATCAGAGGCTGAGGCTGCAGGAAGCACTCAGTGATTCCTCTGCTACCATGTCCTTCCCTGCTGTAGTTTATCCACTTCCAGACAGCCTCTTGAGAGCGGTTCAACTTTATTTCAATGTGCTGGAAATCAGCTGAAATGAATGCACGCTGACAATGGGGTTTGGGTTGATTTTTTTTTTTTTTCCTGGGAGATGATCTGTTTATTCCAGGCTATTTTTTTCCCCTTTCTTCCTTTTGCTGTGTCTGTTATGGCTGACTTCCACTTCTTCCCTCCTCTTGAGCCTCCGCAGGAAGGACAACAATTGGTGGCCTGGGAACTATAAACCCCAAAGCCACTGAGTTGTGTTTGCACATCTGGAATTGGGGGTTGTTTCTGTGCTGGGTAGAAGGGACAGCACTGATAGGGTGACAAATATTTGTCATTTTGTTGGGACGGCCCAAGGAGGAGTTAAAATCTCCTGGAAATTTGGAAAGAGTGGAGCGGAATGTCTGTGTTCAACCTTGGGATTTGATAAGACTGAGATTTGATATTGTGGACAAGATTGAGACAGTTCAGGGATTTCCAAGGCTGCAGTAAAAACATGGAAAGGAAATCCTTTCCCATCTGATATTTCCCATTAAATATCACATCCCAAGGATCTGTTGCAGGCCAAGGTGATCCTTGGGATCTGATATTTAATAAGTCTTTTGAAGTCTTGTTGCCATGAGCTACAGCAGCTCTGGAAAGCTTTGAGGTATCCAATGTTTTGTTGCAGAAATATCAGGAACATCTTCTAAAAAAACTTTTTTAGGGCCAATAGGGGTTGGGTGCTTCAAGGCAGGAGCTTCCTGATTCTAAACTGTGGATTTTTGAAGAGGTTTTCAACCAGGTTTTTGTCTGGCAGCGGCATTTACTATGCCTTGGCTGGCACATCAGGAAAATTCAGGTCTGCACATGAAAATATACGGAAAATTATTATTCTCTTAGAGTGTAGTAATAAGCAAGAAGGTGAACTGGATGCTGCTCTATGAAGGTCTGTATTTATAATTTTTCCAGTTATTATTAGTTTGCAGTGGCCAACAAGGTTTCTGCTTCTGAGATTGCAAAATCCTCCTGAATTTGCTCCTTTGAGTTTGTGGCAGAAGGAATCTTACAAAGCACTTTAGTCTGTTGTGGTGAGAGCATCACTCGGCCAGGGAAAGGGGACGTTGTCATGAGAGAAAATGGGACTGAGTTTCTAATTCCACCTGGCAGGGGTGGGATTTGGGATTTGGAATTGCAGGAGGGATTCGCCTGATCTGTAGGGTGGGAGTTGTATGATGAATTTGAAGTGGAATGTGGGTGCTGTTGGGGAAGTTCTGCAGAGCCGCCATCCAACCATGTGGATTTGGGAAACCTGTGGCCAGGTGGGTGCAAGAACAGAGTCCAGACTTCAGCACCCATGGTCTTGGACCTCACCCACGATTTCTTTCCCCAAGTTTTAACAAAAATCAAAATGTTACACAGCACCTTGTGCTGCTCCTCCCTGTCTCCCTCTGCTATTTTAATACAGTAACTGAATATTCATTATTAGCCTCCGACAGGCTTTAAATGGACCAGGGACCATTTTCTCCTTGTAAATTCTTTTCTCAATCAATTTTTTTTTTAAAAATATTTCTTTTAGTTTTGCCATTTTTAATGCAAAAAAATGAAAGTAGCATATTAACACTCCTCATAAAACTAATGTTCTGGCCCAGGAGCACCAACAACCTCATCCTTGCTTTGTGGACAATTCCCTACATTGCTTAAGTCAAGCTTTAATGCATTTTTTCACCCTTCTTACTTAGCCATGGGGTTTTTTTGGACAGCAAAATTTCTGGATATGACAGAAACCTTTCAACCTATTAAACTATAGCTCAGGATTACAACTGCTACTTTGGGAATAGTGACTTTTTAGGAAAAAAAATAGAGTTGGATCCATTTTAGCTTGTCCTTCAGTCTTTAACAATGATAGGTGTGCACTCTATATATTGAGTGGGCTCAGGAGAAAAATAAAAATATTTTGAGATGATTGTTGCTTTAAAAGATACCCAATATTTATTTCAGCTCAACTCCTATAAGGAGGAATATGTAGAATTACAGAGGTAATGACCTTTGTGAATTGAAAACCATCAAAGTGAAAGAAAGAGAATATTTTAGATATTTAGTGAGAAAATACTTTCCTTCAGCTCCCTCTTCCACTCGCTGATTTTTTGGCAAAAATAGCACCCACCATGTTTTGACTGAAATGGAAATATTTCAGTCTGGAGAGAAGTTATTGCGGTACCTCCTGGGAACTGCTGTTTGGAAACTTGGTGACTCCAACCTGTTCCTTCTCCGGCATGACTCCCACTTCCTGCTGTGTCCCCCAGAGCAGCACAGTCCTCTCTCATGGCCATGGAGGTTGTCACATTCCCTGGGAAATGCAGTCTGGAAAGAATTTGGAACCCAACACCCCTGGGCTCTGTGCTTTTACTTTGGGGTAAAAGCATTGCTGGTGCAGACAAACAGCTATTTCTTGGCCAGAAAGGAGCTGAACTTCACTCTGGCCACCAGGAGGAATTCCTTCCCTGGGAGGGTGGTCAGGCACTGAAATGGGCTGCCCATTCAATGGTGGAGTCTCCATCCCTGGAGGTGTCCAAGGAATGACTGGATGTGGCACTCGGTGCTCTGGTTAATTGACAATGTGTTGATCAACAGTTGGACTCGACCTTGGAGGTCTCTTCTGACCTTCATGATTCTAGGAAAATGTTTTTTCATCAAGAAATAAGATCCCTAATCAGGTTGTTCTTTTTTTTTTTCCTGCTCTCAGCTTTCTGTTGAAAGAGAGAAAAGTGTTGGTTTGGGTGAGAAGTATCTGGGGTGGGGGTGGCTCCTCAGTGTTTGCGTGGGGCTTGGCACGGCGAGGGTCTGACCTTTATGGGGTCCCACTGAGGATTTATGGTGAGAAAACCCCACGGGGATCACGTTCCAAAGAGACATCCTTGGAAAAGGGTCATGGAATCACTGAGGCTGGAAAACACCTCTAGGATTTCATCCAAGGTTTATCCACCATGGCCAAACCTACCAGTGAAAGATGTGTCACATGGTCTGGCATCACACCATGAGATGTCACCCCTCTCAGGTGCCCACTGGAAAATAAAACAAGGCTCTGTCATTTTTTTGGGAATTGGATGCTGGTTGATTGGATGAACCCAGCCAATCCGTGCGGCCTCTCCTCAGGAAGGAGAGCTAAGGGCGCATCCAGGAATCACCTCCTCACAGACCAACTCCTTGGAAGGGAAACAAGGTGGGCATGCAGCTCAGGGGTGTCGTGTTGGTACGATTTTCATTGAGGATCACGGTGTGAAGGTGGAACAGGCGGCTCAAAAACTGTGACCTGGGAGGGCTGGGAGATCCCTTAGAACCGAGATGATTTGAGGGTCATCCCTGAGGTTTGGTGGCCACAGCTCTTGACCTTCCCCAGAATCCACCAAAGCTGCCCTCCAGCTAAATCTCCTGCTGGGTATCCACAGGCAGGTCCTCTGAATCCCATCACACAGCCTGGCATCCCCTGCTGCCCTGAATGTCCAAGGGATAATTCTCTGCTTCCTCCCGTCCGTCTGTCTTTTGTTGCTCGTGCACAGCCTGGATTTGAGTTCTGAGCAAGTGCTGCTTCCAGGGGATGAAACCCCACCTTTGGAAGAGGCTTTCCTTGGCAAGGCCCCAGCTCCCAGGGCTGGGAAAGCTTTCATGGCCCAACCAGAGCCACATTTCTTTGGGTTTGAGCTCCTGGGTGAATTTCCCTTCTGCTCCAGCTTGGTTGCTGATGTTTCTGGCAGCCACCACAGCAGTGGTTTGGATGAAAGCTCCCTGCTGGGGTAGGTTTATATGATTGCTATTGTTAAATTTTGTAAATAAGTTCTGAGTTCTCCGGTGATAGGTCCTCCCTGAGGAGTGTCACTGGAGCTTCAGGGCTCCTCCTCTGCATGGAAGTGGCCAGGTGAGCCCGGGGATGCCATTTATGGAGCTGTCCTTGCTCCAGCACGATGATTTCGGACAGGTGAGGGGGGTACCTCAAAGCCAGCTTGGTTCAGTGGTTACAGACTCAGGGGAGAAAACTTGTGTTGGAATCAGCACTTTGTGGCTGCTCTGAGCCTGGTGATGCTTTGGGATGCTGTTCTACCTGATCTTTATGCATTTGAGCAAGTCTTTGGGTTCAGGAGGAGACTTTTACCTCACCTGAAGTGCCTGAGACCCCCTGTTTAGCTTCAGCTCTCCCTGCAGAGCAGGAATCATCTTTGGGGTTGCCACATTGCCAATGTGTTTGGAGAAACGTCTCCAAAAATCACCGTAGGGTCTTTGAGGAGAAGGGATTTCCAGCCTGTGTTGGCAAAGCATCCTGACTTCAAACCAGATCTGGGGCAAGTGAACAATCCAGGCTTTCCCTCCCATCCTGGCTCTGCTGAGGCTCTGGTGTGCATCAAATCTCAGTGATTTATTTATTTCTCTTTTCTGAGCTTGCTCTGTGGTGCAGGGATCCCCCATCCAGGACAAGCAGGCTGACAGACTCCAGGCTAAAGGAATGGGGGCAACTCCTCTAAGGGAAAAAACAAGTAGACCTAAATATTTGATTAATTTCCAAGTCAGCTTGGCAGAAATGATGTTTTTATTTACATGCATGTGCATATTGGAAATGCAAACAGTATAAAGCTTGTAAATGCTACAATATGCAAATAGAAATCTTGTTTATTTTGCTAAAACCATTTAATGTGTGGATATAAAATAGTGGTGGTGGAGAAGGCATGAATTTAAGGGGACTAAAGGAAAGGGAATAATGAATTCTGCATGGATAAAGTGTGGCAGGGCTGCTGCCTCCTGGGAGGGATATCTCCATTTCCCTGAAAGCCTAAACAAACTCCATGACACTAATGTGCTGCCTTCATTTATTAATCCTCTGATCTACTTATTAATTGATTGTTTTGCTGACTTGTTTCTCTGTTGTTCCTTTGCCTGCAGTAAAGAGTACCCGGTTGTTCCCAGGAGCACGGTGAGACAAAAAGTGTCCTCGAATCACAGCCCCTTCAGCGGCGAGACCAGGGTCCTTTCTGCCTCCTCCAATCTGAGCTCCCAGTACCAGTGTGAGAACGGGGTGTCCAGCACCTCCCAGGACCTGCTGCCTCCTGCCAACCCCTACCCCATCTCCCAGGAGCACGGCCAGATCTACCACTGCACCAAGAGAAAAGGTCAGAGCTGGGCTGCTCCTGCTCCGTGTTTTCCCCCTCCTAACGTGACTGTCAGCATTGTTTCCTGATGTTCCCCCTCCCTTGGACAGCTCCAAGGATAATGGCCCTTGTGGACAGAAAAACATCAAAGTGAAAGAAAAGAGTATATTAGATATTCAGTGAGAAAATACTTGTCTTTGTCTTCCTCCTCCAATAGCTGTTTTTTTGGCAAAAATAGCATGCAACAAGTGATGCTGGAGGATGAGTGAGGCATGAGCGTTGTGGGAAGCTCCCCCGGGCTGGGCTGGGAAACTCCGCAATCCCATTTCTGCTGGGTTGGGAATGAGCTGTTTGGAGGGCTGGCAGTGCCTTTCACCCACCGCAAATCCACATTTGGAAAGATAGCTGGTGCTGGAGATAAAGATGACTTATCTGCAGCCCCTCAGACAGGGTTAATCTCCAAGTGGAGATACCTTGACAGTTTGTATTTTGCCCAGTTTTCAGCTCAGGGCTGTCTCACACTTGGGAGACAGTTTTCTGTCTGCAGAAATGCTCAGGCTGATGAAGGGTTCCTGGGATTGAAACCCATGATATCCATGTGCCTTCCCTTCTGCAGAGCTTTAGGGATCAAGCTGAGAGGGCTTTCCACTGACTGCTCAGCTCGTCCTGGTGTGAAGAGCCCCCTGACAGTGATGGGATTATTGTTCTGGGCAGGAGTGAAGGGTTTGTGGTCTCTGCCCTCTTGTCCCAAAGCAATGGGAACGCTTCAGTGCAGCACCACTTATAGGACTGAGATAGCAAGAGCTTTAGAGCAGTTTTTACTTGGAAAAAAATGGGGGATTTCCAGGGCTGGATGCAAGAAGGGGTGGGCAGGGGCTGGTTTCTGCCAAGCCTGTTGCCTTTCTCGGGATTTACTCTATGGAAAAGCTACCAGAAGGCAGCAAGCACCATGGCACTGAGGGCAGCAGGAATTTCTCCCCACAGCAGATCCCTTCCCGCTTCCCTGCACGACCCTCTCAGTCAGACACATGTCATTATTTTTAGCAACATAACCCCCGGAGCACTGGGATGTGCAGACACACAGTCTAAGGTAGGGAAGGCTGGGAAATGCTGGCAGAGGAGGCAGGAGGGCAGTGGAAATCTCTCCCACGTCCTTGTAGATGTTGTAGGAGCACATGGGTTGTGTGCAGATATGCAAAGGAAAAGAAACTTGAGAAATCCGAATATTTTCCTGAGATTAAGGGAAACAGGTGGCATTTTCTGTCCCCTCCAGCTGACCAGGTGACTGTGCTCACACAGAATGTGTCAGAGCAGGGATTGGGAATGGGGATGCTGGCTGTAATACAGGGAATGAGGAGATGCAGTGGCTGCCCAAAGTGTCCCCCAGGTCGGAGGTGGGGTGTGTGGGCTGCTTTACCCCGAGGGTGTGAGGTGCTGGTGATGGAAGGTCCCGGGCTGTGATCCCTTCTCAGCGCTGGGAGCAACAGCTCCTCTGTCCTGGGAGCTGTGCTCTCACCTCTCCTCTTCCCCGTTTCCCAAAACTAACCAAAACAAGCTGGCCCAAATGGCACCCAGGCCCCGGGACAATCCCTCAGTGCTGCGTGTCCCTGCCCCGCGGGGCAATTCATCATTCGCCTCCTCACTGTAACGTGATAAGGAATCAACAGAGGTTTCCTTCCAGTTTTGGGATTCCCGCTAAGTGATGTCTCCATGGGTGGTTTCCCCTCAATCCCCCAATTATCTCACTTCCTCTTATTGTCACAGAAGACACGGCTATCTGCCCTGGAATAAAGCTCCCCAGCCCCTCTCGGCCTGCGTGGCCCTCACCACAGCTCGGGGACACACCGAGCCCCATGGCCCCTGCTTATCTCTGCCGTGGCTTGAGTGGCACAAGCAGTTAAGGGCCTTTTATCAAAGCCGCCAAAGGCTTTAATCAAAGAGGAGCAGTGTCCTGCCCGATACCACCGGCTTCTTCTGTGAGGAGCTTGGGTGTCCCGGGCGCCTGAGCCTCCGCTCCGCTCCCTGCGCCTTCTTCTCTCTCCCCTCCCCGCGCCTTCGGTAAATCGAAAACAGCCACCGGGGCTTACAGGAAAGAAACACAAAGTTAATGGGAACCAGAGAGCCAGCCTGAGCTGCCAAGCGGCTCTTCGCGAAGTGAAATTAATTAAAAAAGAAAAAAAAAATCGCTAGGGATGAGCAGCTCGGGTCGGATAAATCAGAGTGTGATCCAAGGTTTCTTGTCGCTGAGCGTGGAACTTCCTTTCAGCATCAGAAAGGATCTTTGTTGGACATGGGAAAATAATCCTATGTGTGATATTCCTCTTCTTTTTCTTCCTCGTTTCTGAGTTTTCCCTTATAGTTCTCCTGCTTTCCTACGTTTCTGCTTAGCAGTTATCAAGCCTCACCACCTCAAAAAAAAACCCTCAAAAGCAAGCTTTTGTTTGCTCCTACTGTCCCTCTGTCCATTTTCTGGACTGGAAATCTTATTGATTGTGCTGGATTATCGACTGCCCAAGCACTGACTCCTCCTCAGGCAGTTTAGGATTTATCTCAAGCGGATTATTTCCTTCCCAAGGCTGTGGTTATGGATAAGTGCACTTGGGGGCAGAGGGCAGCTCAGCTGGGTTTGAGACCAGCTCTCTGCATCTTCTGGGGTGAATTCCACCCCTGTTTTCTAAGCCAATCTCCTTGCAGCTTTGACACCTCCTGATGTTTCTCTGCATCCTTCTCAATCAGGGCCAAGCCTTGGGTTAGGCTCAGTCAGGGACAGGTCTGTGTTCACCCAGCTCACAGGAACCTCGTTCAACTTCTGCTTTCCTGGTGACCTAAGACAAGGACTATTCTCTGTGGTTGGCAGTGTTGTTCTTAGCTGTCAAGGCAAGATGGATTCGCTGTGGAGATCTGATATGGAATTACATTAGGGGAGAGCAGCAGGGCTGCCAGGGGGTGTTATCTCTGAAGGCTCCCCTGCTTCAGGGAGGTGATGCTCTCCTGGCTGAGGAAGGAAGGAAGGACACATCCCAGAGCTCCTTAATCTGCTGGTTCCTGGTGTGCAGGTGGGAGGGCAGGGTCACAGCATTGGGAGTGACCCCAGAGCGCTGGAGTGGGGTCGCTGTTCCAGGAGCGGGGAATGGCAAGGATCACCCTGCCTTGTACCCCAACTCCACACGGGGATTGCTGATGGCACGTGACGAAGTCACTGGTCTTGAGAGGATGGGCTACCTCCAACCCTGTATCACATCAAGGAGCGGCCTCAGCTCTTGATGTGGATTTTTGGGCTGACACAAACAGCAGTTGGAGCTTTGTTTATTTTCTGGTTGCTCTCCACCTCTCCCTCTCCCATTGTTGTGCTTGGAGAAGCCCAAAGGGCCTCACCAGCAGGCAGCTCGCCTGGTGTCATTCATTTAGTCCCACATCCCAGTCAGGATACTGGGCCTTGTTTTCCCTTGTATTATCCTCTCTCTCAGATATCCTGTGGACTAAACAGTCATCCCTCTAAACCTCTGCTCCCTCCCAGCCTTACACAATCCCAACCACTTGGCAGATTTCTGGGATGCTTGCGATGCTGAACAGGAGGCAACTGGAACAGCCTCTCCCTGGGGAGGTTATAAAAGTTGTCACTCCGAGGGAGAAGAGGGATGTGGCAGAATCCACTGGCTCCAGCCAGTGAGAACCGTGTCCTTCAGCCCCCCAACTTGGACAGAACCCTGGGGAAGGATTTCTCTTTCATCTTCTTCCTGCTCTGGTGAGGTTGGTGCTGGTACAGCACAGCCTTTCCTCCTCCTCCTGAAGAACAGGCACTGTCAGTATGGACAGAGCTGTGCTGACTGAACCAGCTTCTCCCACATCCCACCCAGCCTTGTTTTTTCACTCAAAGAATCTGTAGGACAAAAAAAGTCAGGCATGGGATGTCTCCTTGGAGGACACGCTGCTCATCCTGCTGATGTTTGGAGATGCCATGGGTTGGCCAAGGCTCGGGCTGTGCTGCAGCTGGAGAGATGCAGTGGAGGCCAGAGCGGGGTGGCTGTGGGACACTGAGGGGGAGGAAGGGACTCCCTGTGTGGGAAGGAGATGTTCAGGGAGCTGTTCAGCACCCGGCTCTTGCTGTGCAGCCACGCTGTCGTGGCACTGTAGTTTCATATCCCTGATGAGGAAAGGCTGAGGGAGCTGGGCCAGGACTAAGAGGAGACCCCATCAGTGTCTGTCGGTGTCTGCAGGGAGGGGCCAGGGGATGGACCAGGCTCTGCTCCACGGTGTCCAGTAACAGGACAACAGGCAGGAACTGGTACCTGGGAGATTCCACCTGAACATGAGGAAGGACTTCTTTCCTGTGACCAAGCACCAGCCAGGCTGCCCAGGAGGGTGTGGATTCTCCTCACTGGAGATATTCCAGAATTTTCTGGACACAATCCTGTGCCCTGTGCTCTGGGATGACGTTGCTGGATCTGGGAGGTTCAACCAGAGAACCCACTGCACTCCCTTCCAACCTGACCCATTCTGTGATCTCCCTCTCCTGTCAGAGGTGTCTCCTGTGCCTCTGCAGGGAGTGCCGGCAACTTGCTGCCTGTGGAAAAGATTCCAGCTTTGGGGGGTTGGATTGTCCCTGTTCCACAACCAACCCTGTTGTGTTCAATACAACACAGCCACATCACCAACAGCGCAATAGCTGGAATGGCTGGCGTGTCTCAGGTTCCACGTCCCAGGATTTAGGACTTATTTCCCTTTTAGAGATGTTCATTATGATTGAATCTGCCTTGTTCTTTGCTTCTTGGACAACCTCTGTCACTCTTGCACCCTGGTATTGGCTCTTCAGGCTGATGCCAGACCCACGCTGGAATCCAGCCTGGATTAAACAGCAGTCAGTGATAATCACCCATTGTGTCTCCCTCACAAAGTCAGGATGAACCTCCTGTAACGCCCTGGAATTGTGGGTGAGCTCTGAAACCCAAACAAGTCGTGTCCCATTCTCCATTGTCTTCCATCCCAGGGGGCTGAGTGCCATGTGTGGGGAAGGAGCTCTCCTGATTTACACCAGGGGGGAGAGGGAGGATCAGTGCACCCTGAAGTCCCAAGGCTTTCCATGTTTGCATTTCATTCTACGTGGCCCGAGTCTTGGAATTGGGAAAATTCCATTTAAAAAGCCATTTGCGTGGTATTTACAACCCAGCTGGAAGTAGTAAATACCGGAAATCTTGGAAGCGCTCATGCTCTCTCGCTCAGGCTCCTTCATGAGATAGCTCATCAAATTCCTTGTGAGGGAGCCAGTTTCCACCCCATTCTCCAGGCTCCGTTTTTCCTTGGATTCACTTCGGAGCAGCTTCTCCCTGGCGCTGGCAGCTCCCCCTGCTTGGCAGCTCCTCCTGCTTTAGAGGTCTGTGCAGCATCGAGGGGCTGCTCCCCAGAGCTGATCACCACCCCTGGCTTCCAAGAATAGCAACAACAGTGGGGAATGGCCAGGGTATCTCCCAGGATAGCCAACAACTCCCCTGAGGGCTCAGTGGCACCTGGAAATGGACAAGGAGCTGCTATCAGGGCACCAACATCAGGAATCAAACCCTGAGCAGGCAGTTACATATCTCTCATGTCCCACTTACATTGATAGCAGGAGGTAAGAGGACGTCCCGGGACAGGATTATGGCCTTGAGCTGCACTGCCCAGGCTCCAGAGCCCATGAGGATGAATTCAAACTGCAGCCTTTGGCATTGCACGAGAGACCTGTTTGTCTTGTGCTCCTTTTGTCATTGAAGGTGTCCCCTTACCACCCTAAAGCTGCTCCAGGCACCCCGGGGATGCCCTCCAGCTGCTCTGTGCTGGCTCTGATCTCCTCTGTGAGGAGCAGTGGGACAAGAGCAGAGAGCCTGGACAGCTGGAAACCCCTCAGGCAGCACCAGCTGAGGCTCTCTGGTCTGTACCATCCCACCTCAGGATGCACATGGACCATTCTCTTCCCTCTCTAGGCCTTTGAGTCTCCACAGATGGGAAAATCACTGGGAAGTGGGGCAGGAGGACAGGCAGAAGCTGTTAGGGCAGGCTGGAATCCTTTGTTTGTGCCTAGGTCCTGTCTGGAGATGGGAACAAGGTCCTTACACACCTTAAAATCCCTTTCCACATAAAACATCAGCAAACCTGGCACTAGAGGGACCAGCAGAGTGATCCTGAGAGCTTACAGAAGGACAGAGGCCATTTATGGGGTTTCCACTGAAGTCCTGGTTGGCTTTGTTTTTTCCTCTTCACCTGTGGTGGATTCTGGAAGTGGTTCTGTGACACTGCGGCTCTGCCCAGATGGGCTGTGGCGGGCAGTGAAATGTCTGGGCTAAACGGAAAAATCAGCAAGCTCAGGTTGTAAGTCAGGCAGTTTTACACCATTGAAAAACAGAGTTTGACTGGTTTGTGTTGTATATTTAAAAAAAATCAAAATAAAATAAACAGTCAAACCCCAAGCCAATGATTTCTGGTGCCAGCAGAGTGATGCGGTTTAATGCTGAAAACTTTATTAGCAGAACAATGCTGCATTTTACAAGACATTGTTTTTCCACCCCAGTGTTCTTATTACTCAGCGGTGGGTCAGGAATCCAAACTCTTTACACTGTCCATAAAAGCTCCAGCTCAGGCTGTCCTTCCAGATGTAGCTCATGTCATGGAGCTGGGATGAGGAGAGTGATCAGACCTGTGCCTCCAGCTTTTGGCTTTTGGGAGGCTCCATCCTTTCCCCTGCTCCTACAGAACCTGGGACCTGAGCTGGATTAAGGAAAATGACACATTCCTGCATCTCCTTGCTCATCGTTTCAGCTGGTTTTAAAAATGGCATGGAATTGCTCATTTACCTCATCCTGCTTCCCACCCCAATTTACAGGGAAGGCAGAGGAGAAACTTGGTTATCAGGGCTCTGCATTGCTGAGGTGAAGGAGCCCAGGCTTTGATAGTGTCAGGAAGAAAGAAATGGGACTGTGGCTTCCCAGCTGAGTTTATGCAATTACAGAGCTAAAGGCCACTGTCGGGAATGTCCCCACGGTGCCCCTCAGTACCTGCTCTTTGTGGGATTGTTGGACCAAGACGAACAGCAGCAGTTGTTCCAGCTGGACTTGGAACGCCCCTGGGTGGGAATAACGGGTTATTTTACATGCAGAGAGGGTGCAGCTTCCAGGAGTGCCCTCATGGCTGCTTAGAGCAATAAGCGTTATGTGCACGTGTGTGTTTAGAGGGAAAAAAAGATGCCTGCACTGCCCACCTGCCTCTCCTGAAGGTGTGACATCAGCATTCCCCTCGGAGATGCCTAGCAGCCCCCTCTGTGCCGCCTGTGGGGCAGATGCTCTCAGTCCTTTCTGTGCAACTGTTTGGGGTTTGTTTCCCCACTGTGTTTTGGGGGTGAAAAAAACTGCAGCTCAAAACACATCGGTTGAGAAAAATTGTAAAGGGTAACTTGTTCGAAATTTCTTTCAGATCTGAGCCCTCTTCAAAGGGTGCAGCCAGGACAGCTCTAACCAAGTGGGATGTTTTCCTGCCTGCACCAGAAATCTTGTTTTTGAAGCGGCAGCAAAGCTAATCCATGTCAGAACAGCTCCCCTTCCCTTGCCACGCTGTCCTTAAAATCTCTTGGTGAAGTGCTCATCCCTGGGATTTTTGCCATTCATTCCAGCAGAGCTGGATTTCATTTGATGACCCTGTGAATGAATAAATAAGTGCACATTCATTTATTCATTTGTCCTCACCCTGGAGATTTCACCTAAATTGTTTATCTCCTTTCCTCCGCTGGCTTGGGATGCTGCAGGAAACAAAGGGCTCTGCAAGATGTGCCTTGTTGTTTCTAGCTGTGAAATTTACTTTTCTCCTTTGTTCCCCTTGGCTCCAGCACACGGCCCTGTGTGGATTTATGTGCCCACAGCCCTGTGTGGATTTATGTGCCCAGCTGCCTTGGCACAGCTGAAGACTGGGACTGTCAAACTCCAAATCTGATTGTCCCAACCGTGCCATCACTCAGTGCTCTCTTGGGAGGATTTTTATTGTGATCTCCTTTTTTTTGTCTCTTTTTATCATGGAAACATTTTGTTGTAAAGAATTTGAGTTGACAGCATCAGCTCTGAGCCTCCTGGAGGGCAGTGGTAGCTGCAGAGGTCACAGGCAGATGTTATTCCTCAGGTAAAAGCGGCAGCAGGAAGGAGATGGGGAGCATGCAGAGGGATCACCGACAAGATAAACCTCAGGATCCCTCCAGCATCTTGATTTTCCTCCCAGAGCTCCTGGCGAACCCCTTCCCCACTCCAGCAGAGAGGGCCAAGTGCAAGGCTCGGTTTCCTCAGGATAGATTGAGATCAGTTCCAGGGCAATGATGGGGATTTCCCCCGAGGGGAGGGAAGTGTCAGATCATCCTCGGTGAAACCAGCAGTGCAGAGAGGGAGGTTCAGCTGCGGGCACATTACCCTTGGTGCCTTACCGGGACTTTTCTCTCCCAACAGACGAGGAGTGTTCCACCACCGAGCATCCCTACAAGAAGCCCTACATGGAAACCTCTCCGGCGGACGAGGACCCTTTCTACAGGTCCAGCTACCCGCAGCAGCAGGGACTGAACACGTCGTACAGGACTGAGTCGGCGCAGCGCCAGGCCTGCATGTACGCCAGCTCCGCGCCGCCCACGGAGCCCGTGCCCAGCCTGGAGGACATCAGCTGTAACACGTGGCCCAGCGTGCCCTCCTACAGCAGTTGCACAGTGTCTGCCATGCAGCCCATGGACAGGTTACCCTACCAGCATTTCTCGGCCCACTTCACCTCGGGGCCGCTCATGCCCCGCCTGGGCGGCGTGGCCAACCACACGTCGCCCCAAATCGCCGACGGCCACGGCATGTTCCAGCACCAAAGCTCTCACCAGCCCATCGTCAGGCAGTGCGGACCTCAAACGGGCATCCAGTCCCCTCCCAGCAGCCTCCAGCCGGCGGAATTCCTCTATTCCCACGGCGTGCCTCGAACCCTGTCGCCCCACCAGTACCACTCTGTGCACGGCGTGGGGATGGTGCCAGAGTGGAGCGAGAACAGCTAACCAGGGGGGCAGGGAAGTGCCAGAGCCACGGGAAAATCCGAGGGAAGGGGAGAAGGAAAAGGAAAATAACCCCCCTGTTGATAACAAAGCGTTTTTGCAAGACTCCCTGAAGGGAATGTTCACCGCTAGCACTCGAGAGGGACGGACACTGACTGAAACCACGGCTGGAAGCCGTCGGCCTCGGTGTGACTTGCCCTGACCCCCCTTTTGTTTTCTTTGGTCTCAAAAGAAAAGCCAAGAGCCCAGCACACTTCTGTCCCTCCACGGTCCCACCCAGTTTGTGTTGCTGCCGCCACCCTCATCCCCCCACCCCCGGCCCTTCTGCTCTTTTTGTTCTTCAAGGGACACCAAACTCCTGCTGCCTTTCTCACCACGGTCAGAATGCTTGAACGAGAACAATTAGGATGCTACTTTTTTTTTTTTTGGTGGTGTTGATGTTGACAATGTTATATAATAAATAATAATATATATTTTTTTTCTTTCCATTTTCTCAGAAAAAAAAAAGAGAAAAAGAAAAAGACACCGGTCCTTTATACCAAGGGTGGATTTTGGAGTGGTGTTTCATTTTTATTTTTTTTTAATTAGTGTTATCTTTACTTTTCAACAGAGAGAGGTACTGAGAACCCCCAAATAAATAAATCCAGTACCTAGGGTACTCAGGCATTATACCAAGAGTGAAATTACTCCTGCAGTGAGCAGTGTTTCCTTACAAATTCCCCAAATTTCTCTCCAGGAACCATTCCATAAACCATCCCCTCATCTCCTTTTCCACTTGTAATTCTCTCGTTCCTCTTCCCTTCCCATCTCCTGCTCTTTCCTGGTCCCTCAGCCATCTCTGACAGAAGCGTGGGGTTATTTCCAAGCTTGCAAATATCCCCAGCTTGAGTCCTGCTGGATTTTTAGCAGCGTGTGGAAAGCCAGGCTCTGAGCCAGCCGCCACAGGGGGAGAGGGGGGAGAGGATGCAGACACTGAGAGGAAAATGTTTGCTCACCAAAATGATGATGACGCTTGTTTGCAATCCCGGGCTTTCATTTTCTCCCGTGTTCCTTTGCTTCCTCTCCAAAAGAAAAAGAAAAAGAAAAAAGAAAAAAAAAAAAAAGGGATATCAGTCTGGGTGTGTGAAGTGAGATATTAAATAAATGTGTTTAAAAGAGGCAGAAAGTGATCATGAGAGGCTGGGAGTGGTGGAGGCAAAAAGAGAAGGAAAAGCAAATATGTGCAAGGAAAAATGTCTACTGCAGAATATTTCAGGTGTAAAATTTCCTGGTTCTATTTATTTATACGTGGGAGTTCCAATGACTCCAAGGACGTCACAAAAGCAGCTGATTCCAAGAGGTTCAAATTTTTATTGAAATGGAAGTTTGCTTTATTTTCTTCTTTTTTTTTTTCCTCTCCAAGCTGTGCACACTCTATATAATTTACATATATTTTTAATTAAAAGTAATTCTAATTAACTAAAGAGGTATACCTGCGTGTCAGCCACTGGGAATGGGGGTGGGAATATGTGGGAATTCTAATTTGGGACGGAATATAAACAAAAGCCATGGAGCTAAGGAGAAAAAAATAATCCCTACCTAGCTCTGATCTCCCATTTTTGTGTGACAATTTATGGCTCATAAATACGGCAAGGTGGCAAGGCAGTGCCCACCTATTTTTAATGTATTTTCACGTTTGGGGTGGTTTTACTTGATTTTTTTTTTTTTTTTTGCTTCTACTTGATGCCTATAATTGAATTTTTATTCATTTCTGCTGTAGCAGAGGAGGTGCAGCATCACAGGGGGGAAGTTGGGATGGGCTGAGCTCGAGCTGCGTTTGGGACTGTGGTACAACCGCCTGGGTCCCGCAGGGCCGTGCCCTCCTGGGGTCACTTTCCCATCAAGGCAGCCTGAAAAGTGACCTTGGTGGGTGCTGGGGTGGCACTGCGAAGCCCCAGTGAGGTGGAACTCCGCCCTGTTCCCAGGGGAGTGAGGCTGTTGGGGAGTGTTTGGCCCGGGGGAGGTGTGGGGTTGTGTCCCAGCCTCAGTGAAGGAGGGGAGATGCTTTGGGGAGCGGAAACCAGGTGGGGAAATCAGCTCCAGAGCAGTGAAGAGATTGCAGTCGGGAAGCCCAACAGAAAGGTTGGCTCCGTGGGGCTGCTGAGGCAGGATCACCTCAGCAAGGGCATGGAGGGAGCCAAAGAGCTGTCCCCAGCCTGGGGCAGGATCACCTCAGGAAGAGCATGGCCAGGCCCTGGGAAGGCGCTGAGGGTGTGTCCCCAGCCTGTCCCACGTGGCAGGGACACTGAGGGGCACCCTGCGAAGGCACAAAGAGGATCAGTAGGGCCACTCCACGAGAGTTATTCCCACCTTGCTGTCCCAAGGACGTGGGGCACGGGGTCTTCTTCTCCCAGCACTGCCTCCAATAAAACTTTCTTCTTTGGAATGTCTGCTTTTTACTGCCTCATGTTTGCGAAACATTTCACGGTTGTTGGGTCTGACACAGCCAAAATGTGTTGCTGGAGCTCACTCTGGGTATCAACAACATTTGTGGGCAGAAGGAGACTCAGGCACCACATGTGGGGCATGGCTGAGACCTCAATTCTTGCAAAGCTTTTTGTCTGTATGGAGCCACCCCCGGGGAACCACCCAAACGCTGCATTAAATCACACAGAACATGCAGGGCTCCAAGATTGATGAGTAAATTGCATTTTGAGTTAAGGAACACAACAATTACACCCTATTTAGCTGTCATCCACGTTGTGCTTTCCCAGCTTCGTTATCCCACTGCTGATCATGTCTTAATCTGACCCCCCATGGGGTGATTCCCATGTAATTACGTGGGCAGTGGTTACCCTGAAAGTAAAGAGGTCTCCCCAGAAATGCCTGCTAGGCAGCTCAAAGAGGATTAAGGAAAACTAAACTCCCATGGAAAATTACTTCTTAAGCGCTGGGAGGAAAGGCTCGAGCTCCCAGCTCCACTCATTCCCTCAGAGTTCCTCAGGTTTGGGTTTTCGGCTCCTCGGGGTTATGCTGAGATTCTGTGCTGGGTTTTGGGACTGGAAAAGCAGGCAGATCCCTGAGGATACAGCCTTGTGGGGCCACACTGGTATGAGGAGCAGGCAGGCCACCAGAACCATCACTTGTCACAGCAGTAAAATCTGGGATGAAGGCAAAGAAAAGGTGGGGGGAGGATCCAATACAGCCTTTTCCTCCTCTTTTGAAGGAGTTTGTCAACGTGGCATTTCCACGTGGCAATTCCATTTCCATGGGCAGGACTGGGGGGGGTCAGGATGCGGAAGGAAAAGGTGATCCCAGGCTGGATGTGGATGTGCCTGTTCTACCTCGAGCTTCTACTTTTTCCCCAAGTGGTCCAAAACAACACCAGGAGCTGTCAAGAAGAAGGTTGTCCTCTCCCTCTGATTGTGATTTTTTTTTTGTTCCGAAGAGCCTGATGTGATTTCTTTGATTTCTTTTCTTACGGATTCATTTCTTAGCCAAGAATAATAATGCTGACGATAACAACAAACAGCAAAATTCGGGGAAAAATTACATTTGCCAGTGGAGGAACTGGACAAAAGAAGTTGCAAAATTCATCTTATTCAGAGCTAAACTGGCAATTCTTCCCTGTGAGGGTGGGGGGGTCTGGCACAGGATTCCCAGGGAAGATGTGGCTGCCCCTGGATCCCTGGAAGTGTCCAAGGCCAGGTTGGTTGGGGCTTGGAGCAGCCCGGGGTGGTAGAAGGTGTCCCTGCCATGGCAAGGGTGGCACTGGATGGGCTTTAAGCTCCCTTCCCACACAAACCATTCCATGATTCTTTAATAAGAAGCCTCAAAACTTGAGGAAGACCATCCCAAAACAATCCTCTGGTGTTCTCCATAAACCCCATCAAGGCTGCTGGCGGTGGGCTGGACCTGGGCTGCTCCTGCCCCAGGCCTGGGGACAGGGATGATGGAACCAGAGTCCAGGAGAGCTGTTCCCGGGATGAGGGGGGAACTGGGCTCCAAAGGGAGCTCCAGAGTTTGAGGAGGGCTGCTGAGGTGGGGAGAGAAGGCAGTGGAGGCCCACCCTCGCCACGAGCAGGGAATTTGGTGAGGAAAGGAGCCGTGGAACATCACCAGGCAGAAGGCAAACAGGCCTTTAGGGATGAAGCAGAATAAACAGGAGCAGGCTGAGCGATTCCTCGGAGCACGAAACCCAACCTGTGCTGAGAGCACCTTTGAAAGGGGGAGCAGCAATTCCCAGGCTGTGGCCACAATGCTGTTTTTCCAGCTGCCTCCCTGGGCTGAAACACTCCCTGAACTCCTTGCCTGGTACCTGGGGAGGGTTTTGATGCCCTGAGAGGCACAGAGAGCTCTTTGTCTGCCCCTATCAATCACTCCATATTTCAGATTTCACCAGCCACGCTGCTGGGTGGGTTTGGGAGATGACTTTTCCCCACCAGCAGCCCCCAAACCTGCGCTGGTGAAGCTTTTCCTACAGGCAGGAATGCTTGGAAGGGGCAAAGTCACCCCTCTACTGCTCGGGCTGCTCCCACGGCAGAGCCAACCTCCCAAAAATCACTGTTGTGCCTCGAGGGCTGAGGGGAAAAAAGTATCCCAAAGCCTCAGGATTCTTGTCCATAAATCCAGCCCACAATATCATAGATTTTACAGTGCTGCCAACTCTGACAATTTTATGATGGCTCTCATGAGATTTGCAAAAGTGTGGTTTAGGTTTTTTTCTCTTAAAATTTCCAGCTCCTGGAGACCAGTGAATATTTGAGGCTCTCAAAGGATTCTGAGTCTTTCCCCCACTGCCCTGGTTTTGATTTTTATTTTTTTGATTTTAGAACATACTCATACATAAAGTTGAAATTTTACTGTAGATAAAAGTGAGGCTGAGAAGACATGACTTGGGGAGGTGGGGCTAGAACTCATCATGGGTCAAAAAATATTTAGCTTGGGAGTTTTTTTTTAAATTTGTTTGTTTGCTTTTTAAATTTATTTTTTCTCTGTTGAAGTCCATGCCTTTGCTGCAGTATTTTTGAGTAATAAAAATGACAAAGTTTGAGAAGAATGGCAAATGTTCAGAGAGTGGTTTGAATAAATTCCCACCCCCAAAGAGGAGCAATACTTTGTTCCCATTTGGATTTTACTCCTTCCAAATTTCCAAGGAAATTTCTCAACCTGAAGACATTCCAGAGGGATGTGTTTCACCTGAGCCCATCACACCCAGGGGCTCCAACATCTCCTACTTCCTTTTTTTTTGGTTGAAACAAATCCTCCAGACTCAGTGCGTGGTTCTGGCTGTGGAGTTTGGAGATTTGGTAAAGACTCAGCTACAGAAAAGTGGATTTAAAAGTGTTCCTGAGACAAATAAAGGCAAGAAATAAAGGTAGAGCAGCTTCCAGAGTCAATCAGAAGGGCTGGTTTGAACACCCTGGCTCAAGCTTCTCCTGGGAACACCTGGGAAAAGCCTTGGAGACAGTGCCAAGGTTTCCCACCAGCACCATTTGCACCTGGGTGAGCCTTCCCACCACAGGGAATAAAGGCAGAGGGAAGAGGAGGGTGAGGTTTTGAGGAGGTTTTGCATCAGCTCCTTGTACTGATTCTGCTGGGAACACACTTGAGCACAAGTGGGTAAGAGGAAAATAAGAGGATGTGGTGAGAATATGGGAATTGGTTGCTGTGGGTATCACCTGTGCACTGCTCTCACTCAGGGCTCTTTGCTTCTACTAGAGACCGAAGAAATGAGTTGTAACCTGCCTCGGGACAAAAATTGTTGCTTGAATTATGATCAGAAAGTTCTAAACTGGGAGGGGGGAAGAGGCAAACACCTGCAGCAGTGCACAGTGAGCCCTTTAACAGCAAAGGGCTGAGGGCTCGGGGGGTTCCTATGCCCATAATTGTGGTTTTGTCATGTAAGGTCAAACCTGATGATGATGATGATTATTACTGTTGTTATTATTGTGTTATATTGTATTACATTGTATTGTATTATTTTATCTTGATTATTAATTATTGTTGTTGTTGTTGTAATGATCTGCTGCTGCTCCTCTGTTTTGTGGGAGGTGCCATGTGGAGGATGCCTCTTGCAGCGTGTGCCTGTGCCCCCGTGGTGCTGTGGTGATAGCCCTGTCACCGACTCCTAAATGCATCAGTGTTTCACTTCAGCTTTTCCTCAGACCTGCACTGCCAGGAATCAGGGATTTGTTCACTGCCCCTGGGTCTTCCCATTCTCCTGGGAAGGCAATGAGATGGAATCCCAGTTCCTCTTTTCCTGCTCTTGGTGTGTGGAATTCTAATACCTCCTTTAAAATCCCATTCCTGGCTGGGTTTGTGCTCCTCCAGCTCAGGGTGCAGCTGATCTCTGCTCCATGGTTGGCTCCTGCTCCAGTTGTTCACCAGAACCCCCAGGTCCCGTTCTGCAGAGCTTCTTTCCAGCCCCAGCCTGAGCTGGTTTGTGGGATCGGCCATGCCAGAGGTAGGGCTTTGCCTTTGAGCTTTGGGGAGTTCTCCACTTCTTTGGGATCTGAGGAGCAGCTCTGCCTTCCAGTGCTTTTCTCCCTGAACTGGATGTCCTGTCCCATTATCACAGTCTTTGATAAATGAAGTTATTCCAAACCATTGGTGCCAATACTAAGCATTGAGGGATGCTCTTTGTAGCCAGCCACCGCCTGGAATTTTTGGCATCTGATGGCCCAGCCAGCTTTCTATTATCTGTCTACCCATCTCTACCTCATCAGTTTGGATATGGAGATCACTGCTAAAAGCAGTTTCTGACGTTCAGCAGAAACTCACACTGGGGAGTACCCCAGCATTTCCCGTCTCTGGACCACTGCACACCTGAGATGTCTGGGTGCAACTTCTTCATCAGAGCTTTTAATTAGAAAACAAGTGGCCCACCAACACCCAGGATGGCTTTTGTGGGGTACAACCTGGAGAAAGCAAGCCCAGCTGAAGCCTGGTTGGAAAGATGAGTAGAATGATGAATTTGGGGCTGTTCCAGCTGTGTTGGCTCCCCTGCCTGAGCTCAGTGCTGCCCGGGCAGGGAAGGAGGGGTAAATCCAGACTTGGAGAGCTTTTAACTGAAGGCAGGGGGTCCTGTGGATGGTCTGTGCTGCTGGGACAGTCTGGAGCTGCTCAGGGAGTCAGTCAGGAGAGCGGCTCTGCACAGACGCTTTACAGCCTTTACAATATTGATATTGGGGTGGTGCCAGTGGAGGTGACGATGACAAACCCAGGCTGGCACTGACTGCAGCCCTTGCCTACGTGGGGAGCAAAGAATAAATTCTGGTTTGGGACATTCCCAAGTGTCCTGCACTGGGGTTGTGTGGCCAAGCAGGGAGGCAGCGCCACCTCGTAGCTCCAGGTTGAGGCAACCTTGCACTGCTGGGTGACCTTCAAAACCTTCAAAAACACTTGCAAAGGGGAGTAAACACCACTGCTGGACCCGTGTGGGTCTCTGAGCTTTTTGGGTGTGTTTAACCAGCACCAAAACACTGCTTTTAGGCTTGCATGACATCATTTCTTCACTTACAAAGGAGCAGTTGTACTTTCCCCTCCATTTTTAAGCCAGTCACCTGACACAATAAATTGGGGGGTTTTTTTCAATGTAAAGCATCTCCTAGAAGAGGAAGCATAAGAGCTGCTTAATTTTTGGCATAAAATCTTGCTTCTGGCCACCCCAGCATCCCAACTTGTTGCTCAGTGGTAAAGAGTATTCAAAGAAGGAATAAAAGATGGGGAAGTCAGGAATCAAAAAGGGTCAACTCATTTTTAGCTGTGTTATAATATTAAATAATAATAAAAAAGAAACCTCAAGTACTTCCCCACTGTCTTGCAGACACTGGGGCTCAGTCTATGCCATTACTTGAAGGCTTTTACCCATAAGGAAGGGAGCTCTGGGTCTGAGCAGGATTGTCACCATCCCAGGACATTCCTGAGCCTGATAGGGGATTGTTTCTAAGGTTAGTTTGCTTGGATTTTTGTGCAATTGACACAGCTGTTAACAAAGCGCAGGAAAGTGACATGTCCTTCCTCACCTGGTCCTGGCAGCTTTTAGGGTTTTTAACAACTTGATCAGTTACTGATGGATGGGGCAGGACCCCCTTGGATCATTTGCTGGATCCTGCTCTTTCCAGGAGAGCAGAATTTCAGGACAGGTAACTTATGCCTGAGAGGTGCAGCAGGCTGGGATGGGACAGTAGCTAAATATAACCTAAATCAGGGCTTCATCTGGAGCCAAAGCTGGAGGGTTTGGGAGCCAGGAGAAGTTGAACAGGCACTATTTAAAGAATGAACTGGCTGGAGAAACTCTCCAGGCTCGATGGCATTTCACTGAGGACCCTCAACATTCATACTGAAATTCTTCTGGGCTTTTTGTTGAAGGTGGTTGAATTTTGCTTATGAAGGTCCCAAAAGACAACTGCAGTGGCCCATTTCTTTAGGAAATTAAGCTCCTCCTAGCTCTCTGCACCAACTGTTCCTCAGCCAGAAGGTTTTCTCCATCAGTCTTGTCCACAGTGGGGCTACTCCTGGGAATTCCAACAGGAATATTCTTTTAGGTTACAGATGGGCCCATGCAGAGCTAGGTTGGAGAAAAAAGTCATGTGGGGTTTTTTTAATTTATTTTTTTGTTTAATCCATCCTGATGAAGTTCAGTGTAGCACAAGTGCATTAATTGAATGCTGTGCTGTAGGGATCTGTTCTCCTTCAGGACAGAAGAGCGGGATAACAGAGGAATGAGTGATTTGTACATTAGGGATAAAAGGAGGCACAGCCATTGTCCAGACCTGGCTTGTGCAACTCGCTCGGGATTCCATCAAGGACATGATCCTTGCCTGGAGGAGAGGGATTAAATGGTAGGATAAAAGGAATAAAATGGCAAAGCCAGGACCCCCCGCCCCCCCAGACTCCAGTAAAAGACAAGCAAAGGCTGCTCTCTCCTCACACTTTGGAGTGACCCCAGCAGGGAGAGGCTCCCTTGAATCCCAACCTTTCCAAAGCACTCGTGGCAAGGAGCAGCTCCGTGGTGCCACGACCCTGAGCTGTCCCCTGCTCCCATGGCTGGTGCTGGTGCTGAAGGGGCTCTTTCTCAGTGTCACTGATGGCCGTGACCTTTATGTTCAGTCTGTGCCGGAGTTCACCCAGCTCCCCCTCCCCGGGGAGGAATCAGCCTGGGAGACCTGGCACTGCTCCCTCCCCGTCCACCTCGTGGCTTTCCCTGGGATGGAAAAATCCTCCAAGCTACCTGCCTCCCTTCCTTGAAGCCAAGGGGATGAGGGGAAATGGCAGAAAATCCTTTACATGGCTGTGACTTTTTTGAGACATAAAAGCTTCTCTTTGAGAGCAAATACTTTTTTTTCTTTTTTTTTCCACCCCCCCCCCCTTCTCCTTCTCGTGGCATTAGGGCTCAAGAAATTCCTTGGAAAATAATTTGTCAAGGCCCTGCCTGATCAAAGACATATATAAAAGGACCCTTTTTTTTCAAGGGGAAAAACTCCCCCTCCGAGCTCAGAATGAATTGGCAATTCATTTACCAACTGTCAGATAAAGTAGCTCAATCCCTATCACGTCTTTAGCTGGAGTTGTGGCCAGAAGGAAGCAATTCCCGGCCCACTGTGCGTCCATGTTTGGGGTATGTTAGTGATTAGAGTATTCCTGCCTGGGGGATGCAGAAAGATATGACTCAGATTCACAAAAGAGCCATAAATCTCCCTCCTTTTATTCAAAATGTGTGTTTTATAGCCATTTCCTGGCCAATTTCTGCCTCGGATAAATATGTAACATATCTGTGTGTGTATAGTTTTGTAGGGCTGAGTGTTGGGCTTCCTCTCAAGAGCCAACTGTCGGCTCACAACAGCAGAGAGCCACGCTCAAACTTTTCCTTTCGTTCCCAGAAAATTCCCTCGCTGAGCCTCAACTGCCTGTCCTGGTGGCACCTGCTCCTGTTCTCCTTGAGCTGTGGTCCCTGGAAAAGGACTTGGGTGGGACATAGGATCTGAAGGACCCCAAAAAAGTCATCCAGGCCCCAAGACAGGATCAGCCAGATGGGAAGGACAATGCAGAGCTGAAGGAAAAGGCAGGAGGAGATGGACAGCATGGCAGGAGAAGTCAAGGCAGGGATATTCCTCTGGTTAAACCCAGGCTGCACCAGCAGAAATACCCAACATCTTTAATTGTGTCATCTTCTGGCACCAATGGGCTGCAACCCTTCACTGGAACCAGCTGAAGTAGCTGAGAAATGCCCCCCAAGACCCATTTGCTCTTCATGTTTAGCCAGAGGATGAGTTCCAGGAAGAACAACAGGAACAACCGTTCTCCTGGAGAGCAACAGCGCTCAGCTCTCCATCGGTGTCCTGCTCTTCCAAGTCACGCAGAAAACTGATTCCCCTCCCTAAAAACAACAGGAAAACCCATCCTCTTTGCAGGAAAGCAGTAAATTTGGGGGTCTGGCATCGCTGGTACTTTATTTTTAGCTCTTCCTTCTAATCCTTTAAGCCTGTAGTTCCTTTCTGTTTCCTTTTCCCCTAAACCAGGAGCTGCAATCGCTTGGCCCCGGTTCAAAGTCTCAAAGCCAAGGGCAAAGCTCCCAGATCCCAGAGCAGTCTGCGAGGGGCCGAAGGTTTATCTCCTGGAGGGTTTGATCTGAAAGCTGCTGGAGTCGGTGGGAATCTCACCCCCAACCCTCAGGAGCTTTTTTTTTTTACCGTGCCCTCAAACATACCCAGCCTATCTGGCAGTACCCTGGGCGCGCGTGGTGTTTAAAAATAACACGTGTGGCTGCAACAGCCTCAAAACCTTTCCTAAACTTTGGCCCGAGGCTGGAATTGATCTCAGATACCCAGTGTGGTGCCTTGAGTGAAAGATGAACAAGAAAAACATGGACTGGGGATGATGGGAATTTCTCCTAAAGGCAGGTGGCAGAGGAAAATATCATTCCCTGGATTGAGATTTGTGTTGTAGCTGTGCTTTGGATGTTCTCCAGGGGGGAGGCACTGCCAGGGTGCTCTTTTTCTGCTCTTTGCTGCTTTTCAGTGATTTCTGGAGGATTCACATTGCGAGTTTATCTCCTTCCATGAGCCATTCTCACCAGGTGAATAATCCCATGGCTCTCAGTGCCAGGAGATGTCGATTCTTTTGAATTACCTCTCTCTGCATCAGGCACTGCTGGTCCTGGGGTCATTTATCAGCAGGGAAAAGAACTTCTGGAGATCCCCAAATGCTGGGTTTGGTAATTCCCTACCTGAGGTGACCCTTTGATTTCAAACAAGGAGCCAGCAGATCTGAAACCTTCCCCACAAGTGTCTTTCAGCTCTGCCCGCGGCTTTCAGCTGAATTTATTTTTTTTTCTCCTCGTGGTATCTCCATTTCAGGCCCCCTCATGTAAACATTTCGAAGCACATGCTGGTTTTAACAATGATTCATCCTATTAAAGTCCAAGTGGCTCCTCACAGGATGCTTTCCAGAACTAGGCAATAGATATATAAAGGGCAGGGACCGTGACTTCCCTGGGCTATCTCAAGTGCCTGATACTTCAGACACAACAGGCTCGGCTGCAGAGGAGCTGGGCTCTCTATTAAAGCTGCTTAGAAATAGGATTTATAGAGTTGTTGGTTTGGTTTTGGTTTTCTCCTCTAGGAAATCCTCTTTGTTCAAACATCCTAAAGAGGCTCAGATTATTGGGGTTTCGGGCAGCTCCAGGGATGTTTCAGAGCAGGGGTCTGATGTAAGAGAAGGGCAGGGGGATGTGACTTTGTGCCCAGCAGGGTTTTATTATCAGCCAGAAAACGAAAGAGTCAAGTTGAGAAATGACAATTTTCCAGCTTCTGACCCAAACATTTGGTCTTCAATAGACACAACACAGAAAAGGGGTTTTTCCCCCAAATTTGTGCACTTACTGTGCTTTACACGGCTGGGGAGGGACGTGGCTGGTCCCAGCTGGGTACGGGAATTTGGGAAGCTCCTGGCTCTGCCTGGGCGCCACGTGCAGCCCTGGAGAAGGTCCCTGGCTGTGTTCAAGCACTTCAAATGTCACTGGGTGGTGGCCTGTGTGCCCAGAGGGCTCTGTGACCCTGGCTGGGACAGCTCAGGTGCTGCCACAGGGATGTGCCAGCACATCCCAGAGCTGTGAGGGTTCTCCAGGAGCCTCTGGAGACAGGGAAAGGCCGGGGAGGATGGGCGAGGAGCATCCTTGGATTGGATCTTGATTTGTTTTTGTGAAAGACTATCAGAGCTCCCTGGCAATGGAGTTTTATTGAGATCACCTTGTGTATTTAGGCAGAGAAGCTCAGGGAATTTTGGGGGATGTTTCTGGGAAGTTTTCCAAGCACCCACGACCTTCACTGCCCGTCCCCTCAGCTGGCTGGACCTCAGCCAGCCCTGCATGGCTTTGTCAGGCTGCTGCTATGCCTGAACTCTTCCCAAAAATAGAAATTAAAAATGCTTTCATTGATATTTTTAAAAAAATTATTTTTTTACAAGCTGAAGTGGAGCAGGCCTTTTACAAACAGTGTGTTTTTCATGAGACACTTAAAAGCCAAACAAAAAAAAAAAAGTTGTCCAGAAATGAAGCTATGACAAAATTAATCTTTTTCATTACAAGATGATTCAATGCAGAGAAGTGTTTTACTTCTTTAGTGATTTATCAGCTGTCTTCAAATAGACCAGGTAATTTAAGTTAAAAAATTATCATTCTGTTGAAAAATCACTTTTCTTTTTCCTGGAGAAAAAAAAAAACTCTTTCAAGAAGAAAAGCTTTCTCTGAGTACCAGGGAAGTGCTCCTGGAGATGTTGTTGAGGCAGGGAAAAGAAGTGAAGTGAGCTGACTTTGTATATTCATATAAAGTATTTTAAGGTGTCTATAAAATATTTTTTAATCTGCTTGATCAGTGGCCAACCAAACACAGAGGTAGAGATACCAGCATGATATTTTTGAGGGGAGTTTCTAACTCATCTGATATTTATAAAAAGGATCTTTGGACCCTTGAGACTTCTGCAAAAAGCAAATTGATAGCAGGACATTACCAGGGAGAAAAGAGAAAATCCAAAAGCCCTGAGCATGACCAGGCAGTTGCTTTGGGGAAAAAAAAAAAAAAAAGAAAAAGAACCAAAACAATAATAGAATTTCCAGGAAAAGCCTCAAGATGCTCCTGGTGAGCTGGAGTGAGGGAACACCTGGGGAAGATTGATTAAGAGACAGCCAATGTGTGCCTGTGATTTATGAGGAGTGGGCCTGGCTTTAGTAGGAGTTTTTGGGAGATATTGCTGCTATGGTGCAGGACAGAAAGCTCCTGGATGCAATCGAGTTCCCAGACTGTCAAACATCACTTGATAAGGTTCCATCAGGGAGATTATTCACTCAGAGAGGGGGAAACAGAGCAAGAGGTCAAAGAAGCTGTGGGGCAGAAACCTGCTTGGAGAATTCTCTCTGTGCATCCGACTCAATATAAACACGTGTGTAAAAATATAAATGTATCTATACCTATCTCCATCTGTCTGTCCATCTGATTATTTACCTAAAGCAGTCACTCCTGCTCCTCCTTCCTGGCAGCAAGGAGCTGTGCTTGAATCCCTAAGATTATTTTAGGGATTCACTCCCAGGAGGACCCTTTGGACTTGAGTTTTGAGCAGGGTTTGTTTGTTTGTTTTTGTGGGTGGTTTTTTGGGGTTTTTTGTTGGGTTGGTTTTTTTTTGGGGGGGTGGGGGTTGTGGTTTTTTGGGGGTTTTTTTGCACCCCTGTGTGTTGGATGGTGGAGCTGGGATCAGGGGGTGCTGTTTGGAGATGCAGAGATCCATCCCTGCTCTTTTAAGTGCTTACACTGTGGTCAAGGCACCGAATTCCCCTTTTTAAGATGTGATGAATAACCAGGCCGTGCCTGAAGGATGGTTAAATGAGTACACAGTGTTTTCCAGCTGGATAAAGACAGGCAGCAGATAAGAGAAGTTGATAACTTTGGCTTTTGGGAGTGATCAATGGCCTCAAGATAGGCCTTTATAAATGTTGGCAAAATGAAGGATTTTGAGCATCCCTGGAGCTTGCAATGCCTGAGAGTCTGGAATGTGCAGCCTTTCAAATGGATCAGCGGAGTTTTCTGTAACGTAATCTCTGGCTTTATTTGTTTTCATGCCATTTGGAACTCTCTGGGGAATCAGAGCGGCTGGGCTGCGTTCCCTGTCCTTTGATAAGGTTGTATCTTTTGGAATTTCACTTTTGGAGGTGGAGGCTTGAGAGGTGTGTCCAGAAGGGAGTGAGGCAGAGACCGGCAGCTTTAGGGACTCTGCTCTTACTCCACACCAGGTACCTGCTGCTTCCTCCTGCTCTGCTCCCCAGAGCCTGAACAATGAGAGCTCTTTGATTCCTGATCAATAATCGCTCTTTTTGGCACAAAAATGGGCACTTCTGAAGCCATCCAGTGAGACACCAGAATGGTTTTTAGGTCATATTGAAAAACCAGGCTGCTAGGACAAAAGAGAAAGGAGGAAGGCCTAAGGCTGCCTCGTAAATCTCAGAAATCTTTTGGTGCCTTCAGCTGTAAAGCTGCAATGGGATAAAAACCACAGCCAGCAGAAGAATATGGGGCATTGCTTCCCTGGAGCAAGGAATCAGCTGGGAACTTAGGCCAGATACAGTTGTGGCATCACCTTGGCCGGCCAAAAAACCCCTGAGCCTGCCTTGGTTTGTGGTTGTGAGGGAGGATCTCACTGCCCCATGAACTGGGGCAACCGGGGTAAGTCCACTTCCAAAGTGTTCTCTTTGATGGGGACACCTAAACCCCCAAACTGAAGTTTTTCCATTTAGGAACAGACTCCACATGGTCAACAGCCCATACTCCCATTGGGAAGGTCCAAAGCCAGTGGGACCCTTAGGAAAAAAGGGAATTCCAGACAAAACGCTTCCCTGGCAGCACAGTCAGATGGTGGAGGCAGTTGCCAAGAAGGTCATGAAGGTCTCATGTGCTTTAAAGGGCCAGTTAGACATTTTTATGGGAAAAAAAACTGCATGTGGGGATCTCACAGGGAAAGGAGGGGAATGTGATGCAGGAAGTGGGAACAGGGATGTGTTTTGGGGCTCACAGCTCTTTTTGAGAACTGCCACCTGTGATCTGTGTCCTGACCTTCTTCATCCCAACCTGAAAGGGGCTTTTCCAGCAAATTCCCGCCCTGGTTTGGTTCATGTGAAGCTGTCTTGGATCAGTTCCTGGGAGGAGCAGGCCCAGGTGGAGCAGAGGCCATGAGCTTTTCTGGGGGAACATCCCAGGGAGCTGCACCCTGTACTTGCATCCAGCTCCTGCATTTTCCTACAAGCACCATAATCATCAACCTGCAGGAAAAGAGTCTAAACCCTCAAAATGTACCTGGGAGCCTTTGCCTTGCGTGTCCCAGGATTTGGAGTGTTCTCCCAGGGCAGAACGGGAATGGCTGCTGTGTGACCCCATCCGCACAGACGCTTTCCTTGAAAATTAACTATCTGAGCCAAAAACAGCCCAGGGAGCGAACTCTGCCTCCGAGAGAGATGTGAGGTTCTTGCACTCGGGGCTGTGGGAGTCCTTGGCATCTAATTTTAGCAATTCAAAATGTAGGCCTCAAATTTAAGCGACTCATCCAGGCCTTTTTTTAATAAACATGTGCCCTTCAGCTGCTGGAGGCTCCACAGGTCAGCAGAAAACACAGAGGGAGCATGTGGTGCTTGTAGGGATGCCCCAGCGGTGCAGAACAATGCTCTGGCTCTGGGTGAGGACAGGGAGCTGGCACACACTAACATTTCTGCTCGGAGCCTCTCCTGTGCCGAGACAGAAAGATAAACAGAAATGGGAAACAGTGGCTGCAGCGACACAAACACAGCTTCTCCTCTGATATTTGCTCTTGGGGGTGGTTGCATTCCTTCAAAGCAGAGAGCGAGTCAGCAACAAGACAATAATAATCACAGCAACAATAAAAAGCCGTGTCCACTCGGGCTGTTTCCTAAATCCTGCTCTGGCAGGGGCCGTGTGCTGCCTGCCCCTGGTGCTGCAGCCCTGCTGGGAAGCGATAAGGAGACACAACCTCCTGCACTTGAAAGTGCACTCGAAATAGAAAGAGAGATAGAGCTCTACAAGAGGAACCCGAGCGGCCTCAGGCTTCCCCCAGGCCTGGCTGGGGGCTCCAACAGCCCCTTGGAGCAAACGGAGAGCAAATTCTCTGCTGTCTTTGATGGACAGAGGGTCAATGTGCTTCTCAAAGAGTGGGACAGCTCTGCCTTCACCAAACTCGCCGGGACTGAGGCCGCAGGGACCATGGGCAGAGGCAGGCTTGGCGCCCTTTGGGCCAGGCCTCCCTTTCAGTTTAGGTGTAAGGAAGCTCTGGCCTTAGCCGTGCTGGAAAAATGATGGTTATGTACAGAATACACAGAAGGAATTGTTCCCTGTGAGGGTGGGGGGGCCCTGGCACAGAGAAGCTCTGGCTGCCCCTGGATCCCTGGAAGTGTCCAGGGCCAGGCTGGATGGGGCTTAGAGCAACCTGAGATAGTGGAAGGTGTCCCTGCCCGTGGCAGGGAGTGGAATGAGATGGGCTTTAAGGTCCTTGCCAACCCAAACCATTCTATGGATTCTTTAGCAGAAGGTTCCATGGATCATCCAGGTGTGGTGATAAACTCCTCTTCCTGTTTGGAAAGCAGGAGCTGTGGGTGGCTTTTGGGTCATCACCTGTGGCCCCTCTTGGGCTCTGTTGCTTTTTCTTACTGTTCATTCCAGATGACAAACCCCTTCCCAAGCAGCACCTAGAGAGACTGGCAAGCCCGCTGCAGGATGGGGCAGGGAACTTTTCCAGCAGGTGTGGCTTTGCAGGCTCTTTACTTTCCCTGCACTTGCTGAGGTACTCAGGGGAGGGGAAAGAGCCCCTGTGAAGCCAAAACCTTTGCCCACAGACCAGCAAAACCCCATAATACTGAACATCAAACATTTCTTTTGACCTCAAGGGAACATCCAGACCTCGGCCATGGGATAGGATGCCATCATGGTGTGTCTGCAACAAATTTCAAACCAGCTTTGCTGTTGGGCATGTGCTGAGCATCAACTTTAGCTTGATGTTCTGAGAGGTGCCTTCCCCAGAACTGCTCTCAGGCTGGGTGTGGCTCGCTCTCCCAGCGCTTTTTCATTTTCCAGCAGTGAATTGAGTTCTGCACCTGCTCAGCTGTTTTCCAGAGGTGAATCCAGGAGCTCAGTAGCTACATGAGGATATCTAATTCCCTTTTTCCACCCTGCTCCCACATGTGCTCCTGCCCTCCAAAGCAAACAGCAGCAGGCAACAGCAGCACTGCTTTCCATGAATTGTTTTGCTCTGTTTTCGAAGAAGAGACCGGGGAAACTCTGTGGAAACTTTCTCGCTGGCCCAAGTGAGTTGAGAGAAAGAAAAACATTGCTCCAGAGTCAAAACTGAAATGAGTTTTGGTTTTTTTTGTGTTCAAAGATGAACAGGAAAGGCAATTCATGAGGGAAAAGGGAAGGGCTGCTGTAGAAACCACAAAAAAGCTTTCGAGGACCTGGCTCCAATCCTGCTGTGCTTGGATGAGCTGTGGTTCACAACCTGGATGTCACCAAGAGTCAGGCACGATCAGCTGCTCTGCAAAACAGAAAACGGGGGGACGTGGAAGGGGTTCTATAGGTAAAATTCACCGTTGGATGGGGCAGCAAAGAGGCAGCTGCTGTTTGATCAGAATTACTTCAGTCTGCAGCTGAGCTTCTTAAATCCCTGCTACAATCCGAGCCTTGTTCTTCCTCTTGCACCCCGCCAAGGATCAAAGACAGGCGAATAAAATAAAAGGAAGTGGTTGAAATGGTCTTGAAAGAGGAAATTCTTGTCTAATTCCAGGACATGGCAGAGGCTGTGTGTTCTGCATGGGGAACATCTCATCTCCCAGGCCTGGAAAAGCCATTGGCAGTTTTGAATCTAGAACTAAAGACTTCCTCCCCTCTGGCCCCAGAGAGGAAGAAAAAAGAGGAGTGCTTTTGTGCATGGAAAGCGTGGCTGGTTGCACGGGAGGAATCCTGTCCTGGCTGTTTGGGAGGCAGGACGTCAGCCTCGGGAGGCCAAGAGTTTAGTTTGGAAAAGCGAGTGTCACGTTTCTCATCTGCAGCACATGGATGTGCTTCACCTCCCTCTCCTCCTCCAGCCTCCTCCTCTTTTGTGCCTTTCCTGCCAGGGTGCTCCCAGCCCTCCTGGTGGCCCTGTCCCCAGCCCTGGGGCACAGTGTCACTGTTGTCCCTGTTGGCAGCAAAGCTCCTGGCACAGGAGGGTGAAGCTGGAGGCTGCTTTCCTCTTCTCAGCCTCATCATGGAGCTTCCCCGCTGGAAAACCTTGGCCTCTCCAGTTTCCCACACTTCAGCTCATCCGCTCCTTCGCTGAGTTTCCAGAGTGCTTTGTGGGAAGCCAAAACACCTGCTCTGTGAACTCAGCTCCTGGAGGAAAGTTGGCACAGTTGTCCTTCCTGGACTGGAATGATGATTTTGTTTTTAAATTGCAGGTAGATGGGATTCCTTCTGTCTCTCCTGAAGCACCTGGAACTCTGCTTCAGGAACTATCTCGGCTGTGCCAGCTTGTGCCCTGGCTCCCTGAACGTGCCGCCTCCCAGCCAACATTCCCATCCTGCTCGCAGGAGGTGCCAATGTCACTCCCAGAGCTCTGCTCTTCCTGCTGGATGAGGAACTGCATCACTTGGCTCTGCCAGCTCTTATTCCTGCCTCATCCAACTGTGTGAAGTCAGGCCAGGAGTCTGATCTGGAATTAGGGAACGACAGCGAGGACTTAATCTGGTGTACAATTAGTGGTCAAGACTCAGCTCCCGAGACACAGGGGAGGAGAGGCAGCTCCTGCTATTTTCCTTTTCAGCAACAGCCCAATAATTCCCTAAATCCACACTTTGGATCACTCTGCTATCCTTTTGGAAAGGGGAACAAAAATAACATCACTAAGCCCGCTGCAGCCCCTTGAAGTGGACTCAAATGGAAATAAAAGCCCTTTGTGGAGTGAGCTTTGGATGGATTTTTCCCTGAGCGTCCAAAAATTCCTTGGAAAGACCATGTGGGCCAAAGGCCAGGGTCTGGGCTGTGTACCTGTGCTCTGTCCAGATGGAGGAGAAATAGAACAGATGCACCAAGATGAAGAGAAGGTTTCAGAGTGTTTTCAGAGCCTCCTGTTCACCGAAAGGGCTGGAAAGTGATTTAGAAAATGAATCCTTTGAACATGAGGAAAAAATTGTCTTGGACAGAGCTACCCGTGCCCTTCCAAGCTTCCAGAGGTGGGGAAATGTTATTTGCCTGCAAGGAACTCAACCCAACCTCTCCCTTGGGTCAGCTGCCTCCTTGTGAGAGCCTGGAGTGGGAGGAGACAAACACAGGGGAAGTTGAATGAAGCTCTTAAACTATCTGGCCTCCCTCTAATGGAGGTTAAAGTTGGCAATGCCTTGGTGGGGTTTTTTCCCTATGACTTTGTCCAAATGTCCAAGGAGATCTGAGGTTGCACTGCTCTCCCAGGTTCAGGAGTGAGGGGCAAAAGGAAGGAAAATTCTTTGGGAAATACACGTGGATAAAGGAAAAGGAAAACGCTGCACTTCCTGTCCCATCTTACACAAGGGAAGGAAACCAGCACCTCTCTGGCCACAGCTTCAGTGGGGCTTCAGCTCCTGAAAAGCAGCTGCTGTGGGCTCTGGATGTGAAAATCAGACTCCATCCCTCTTCTCAATTTTTTAGATATCATTGTCTTTCCACTGCAAAGAGAGAAATTAAAAAAAAAAACAAAACAGGGATTCATGTTGGGTTTTTTTCTACTCTATTAAGTGTGGGCACAGCAAAAGGAAAATCAGGCCTGCAGACAAGTATCGGCAATGATTTCCATGGAAACCTGGGGTTTTTAACAGCTCTGGAGACTGATGGGGATGTATGTTCACTAAAGGTGAAGTTCTGGCAGCTGGAGCTAGTGCTGAAACCACTGGATCGAACATGGAAATCAACGTGGGACTAATGTTGAGCCTGATGGAAAAATGTGGGGCTCACAGTGAAATACTTGCAGGCCAGACAAGCAATTCAGGTAATTTAATAATAATAATAATAACAATAATATGGAAGAAATTTGACCGAGAATAACCAGTCTCAGATCTATGGACGCCAGAGCCTGCTTTCTGTTTATAATGTTGCTTTACAACCTCCTGGCAGCATTCCTGACCCTGAAGTGGTGTTCAATTCCTTTCCCACTGAAGGCCTGTGTATTCCACCACTGTGGGCTGCTTTGGGGCAGCAGGGAACTGGGCTGGACGTGGCCAGGAACCACATAGGATGAGAAAAGCAGAACTGACAAGTGTAAAAATCTGGATTCGCAGAGTCCAGTGATGTATTTGAGCTGCAGCAAGTTGTCAAATACAGCAAGGACTGAATTGATCCAGCCCCAGGCCTTTGTTGTGGAAGACGGGGAAGTTCCTCACTTCCATGAAGGAGACCCCGAGGAAGAGACACTGAGGTTTAAGATCTTGTGTCATATTGAGTCTCTCATTTTTGCTGTGATTCATCTCTCTGGATTTAGGGACTTTACCCTTCACTTTCAGCTCACTATAAACGTGTAAATTGGTGTACAGCTGAACCTGTGAAAAGAAGTGCAAACATCTGTCGCCACTGATATTACCCAAGGGTTTCTAGGCTTGGATGTCTGATGAGGAAAGATCTGTGCCTTGGATGTGGAGCTGGAAGCAACAGTTAGACAGAAAAAGGAGTGGCTGCCATGGAGAAAGGGCACAGGGAAGAACAGGAGAGATGTTGCTGCTGTTCAGTGGGGCAGAGCTGTGGGTTTGTAAGTCAGGACTTGGTGCAGCCATTCCTGGTCTCTCCCCTGGGGCTGGGTTTGGCTGCAGCATCTCCTGAAGTCTCTGGAACATCACCCCTGCAGTGGGGGTTCTGATGTTGTTACTGGTGTGTGGATGTGACCGGGTTGAGGGAGCTGGAGCTGCAATTCAACCCTGTCTCACCTTGTCCTGGACTTCCCAGGCCAGCAGTGAACCTGAGGACTGCACTTCTGCCCCCAGGGATCCAGAGAGCCTGGCGTGGATGGGCTCAGCCCCTTAGCCCAGCTGGGGTGACTGGTGGCCTGTGCTAAAGAAAAAGGCTGGAACAAACCCTGAGTGTGATGTGACCTCACAGGGAACAGAGAGAAAACCCCTCAGTAGATGCAGAGCGGTGGGAGAGTCACGCATGGAAGTTCTGTGCCTGAAAAACTGTCCGTCTTCAGCTGTCATCCACTTGAATAAAGGCAGGATGGAGAGGGAACAGCTTTCCTTACCTTCACAGACCATCGCTGCTGCAACAGCACTGCAGCAAAACCAGCTCAGTGTGCAGAGAGGGAGAGAAAGCTGTCTCTTCAGAGAGACAAGCAGACAGACAAACAGCCAGCCAGCCAGCTTCTCCTCTGTTCTGTGCAAAGAACTCCAAAACTATTAAAGGAGCTGTTTGTAACCAGGAACAGAACCAAACCGCTGGCGGAGCTCCCCGTGAAAGATTCCCCGTTCAATCCTGGCTGGCATTTCAACAGGAACAGCTCCTCCTCAGCAGTGTCAGGGTTAAACACTCCCAGCATGTGTGCAATTGCAGAAATGCCCCGAGAAGAACCAAGGAAATATTTCCATCTTAAACTGCGATAAGGAGTGAAAATGTGCAACCAGTTCCATATGGTGGCTGCAAGGCCCGAGCCAAGCGGAAAAGCCGCCGAGGCTGCCAACCCCTAAGAACTTACAAGCCTGATAAATGGGTGCCTTGCTTTGGGAAAGCCAGAGACAAAGTCACACTAGAAAGGAGAAAACAGAAGAAAAGTGAGGAGTCTTTAAAAAAAAAATAAAATAAAGCCAAGTCTTCCCCATTTGTCTTGTCGGCTGGCAGCAAGAATTTCTGGAAATGTTTTACACGTCAAAGATTTAACCAAGCTGGGATGTTTGTGGACAAGCCCTTATAGGCAATGAATAAATAAATCAGGAAAAGAGTCCATCTCCTGCTTTACAAAAATGATCCTGGCCTGAGACAGCTGCATTCTTCTGGGATACTCTGTGCAAGCCAGGATGGAAGCGCTCAAAGCCCGGAGCGTTCTCGCATTTCTGCAGCATTGACATGGAAGGCAGCGCTGTGCTTGGTCGTGCAGCAAGGAGGGAAAAGCTGGAGGGACAGCTCTGGCCAGAGAGGCTCCTGGGCATCCTCCAGCAGGGGGATGCCGATTCCCAGGACCGTGAGCACCCCCAGCAGCAGGAAGGGGTGCTCAGGCGACCAGCAGTGGCAGCGTCTGGCACAGGGGTCAGGGATCAGGGAGAGCCCGGCAGAGCCGGGAGGGAGCAGAGGGTCAGGGCAGATCGGCCTCTGCTGCTCGGGGCCTGAGATTTGACAGGGCTGCATTCCTGGCTGAAGGGATCTGGCTGTGCCATGGATTTCTGCGGAGGAGCGGGCAAATCCACGCCTTGGCTGCCTGGAGGGAAGGCTGTGCCTTTGGAAAAGTCTTCTGGCCTCCTCCAGCCAAACGCACTCCCATGTTAAATCAGAAATAGGGGAGGAAATCAAGCATACAAACAAAATCCCCTCCCGTGTCTTCTCCAAACAGGGATTTTTTTTTAATCCACGAGCTGCTTTGAAGCTGGGTCTGTAGAAGCTCCGAGGTCCCCTGCCATAGGAAATCTTAGCTGCCTCGTTTGCCTAAGCAAATTTGTTGTAATGAGGTTTTTCTGTTACATCAGGCCTTCAGCAGTGTCACCTGTGCCAGCTCGCCTACTTCCCCCCAGCTGAGGGTGTTTTGTTGGGCTAAAAAGAGCAACAAAAAGAGCAAACCCTGCAGGTTGTAAATTGCTGGGCAAGGTGATAAATGCTACGTGAAATGGCCACTATAATCTGTCTGGAAAGTTGAAAGGAATCCCACCTTCTCGGGAGCCTAAAATACTCCTTTTACTAGAATACCTTATTTTCCAGCTGTGTGCCACGTTAGTCACTCGCCAAAATATTTGTTCTCTGGTCTGTGCTTCTGTCTTGCAGCTGCTGACCAAACAGGACACTCAGAATTTCCCTGGCAAAAGGGAAATAAGAATTTCCTGTGTTTCGTGTGCGGTTCTAGAGCAGCTGGGTTATTACGGTGGCACCTGGGGACATCCAGGTGACACCTGGATTTATGAATAAAGGGGATCTACTGGGGATCTATTTGCTGGGGAAGGCTCAGATAGAACAAGGCACCTGAGGATTGCCAAGATGCTTTGCTTTGGCTGTTGGCCACCTCCAGTCCGGTGTCTCCTGTCACCCCGCTGTGGCTTTTCCAGCACCGTCACCTCCCCTCTGTGTTGCCCAATGTGCTGCTCACTGTCCCAGGCTTATGGTAGGGAGCAGCCCTGCAGTCCCACCCCTCTGTGCCCTCAAGCCTGGCATTTATTACTTGCTGAGGCTTTCTTGAACCAGCCCAAGACGTTGGAGGGAAGTCCTCTCTAGATCTGGGCTGGCCAAAAATTCAGCGGGTGGGAAAACTTCAGAGATGAAATGTTGAGACTTCTCAGATGATGGGCCTTTGGATTTCCATTTAAAAACAAGTTAAAGAGCGAGCTTTGGTTATGACATCTCTGTCCTTGCAAAACACCCTCCCACTGAAAGGTCTGTGCATGAATTATAAGGTCAGATTTTCCTTTGTGTTTTATTTTTTTTGCCATCGTTTACAGCTCGGAAAAATTCCTGTAAATAGGCTCCACTTTACACCCTGTTTTCCCACGGAGCCTCTGCATGGATGAACAGATTCTGTCAAAGATTTCATAAACATAAATAATAAACTCAGTTTGCTTCCCTTCGGCCTATTTCTGTTACATAAGAGAGGATCTGGAGTATGTGAAGACGACACTGAGCTGAGGTCTGGGAAATTCCAGGTGTATTCTCCAGTTGAGTGTTCACCATGTTTTGGGTTTGTGCCATGCCAAGGAGCCAGCACAAAACTCCTCTGCGGGGGATGATGTCCATGCTCTCCCTGGATATGTTTCTTTTAAAGCATTGCCAGTTTGGGCAATCATAAATCTGTACCAAACACTGCCACATTTGTTTATCAAGGTTTTCTGCCGTAGAAAATTCCTTTAATGAAGACACACTTTTGAGGGGCTTCTTGAGGCTGAAGCTTGGAAGATATCCCGAACTCCTGACCTGAAGTTCTGGCTCAATCTCCCAGATGGAGAAGATGCAGCTTTTGAGACAGGTCTGTATCTCGCAGCCCTAAACCACAATCTTTTGGAAAGAGTAAATCTGTTAAAGGTCAGTGTTTTGGAGACTTTGGAGCGGCTCAGATCAAAGACTCATCTCTCCCCAAATCCTGTCTCTAATGGTGCCAGCAGCAAATGTTCAGTGCAAAACCATGACAAGTCCCTTGTGACTCTTCCTGTGGTCCTTCCAACTCGTGGCAATTTGCAGCTGAAGCACTTCCTGAGCTAGGGGTCATATCCACATCTTTGTGTGGAATTAACTGCCCAGGTTGGATCTTTCAATGTTTTTAATTGTTATTTGAACCCATTCATGCTCTTGGCTTCCACAGCCTCCTCTGACAATGAGTTCTAGCACTGGATTAAGTGCTGTTTAAAAAACAGCACCATAAATCAGAGTAGCCCTCAATTATAATAAAAGCTTTAAATTTGGATGAGATTGCAGCATGGATAAAGTCCCTTAATCACATCCATGGATTTTATCCACAGCAATGGGAGCCCCATCCCAAAGCAAGGGGAAAACATGAAATGAGTTTATGGCAATATCTTGGAAATCCTGGAAATTCAGGAGCCTTCAGCTCCCAGCTGCCTCATGCCTGTGCCTTGCCAGGGTCTGCTCAGCCTGGAAGGGTTTCCTTGGGAAAACTTTGGCCTGATGAATCGTGGCCATGCAGGAAAGGCTGGCTCTGCTGGGAAATTCATTCCTGGATGAGTCTTTGGTGTAAGGGAAGGGAAGGTTTGCACCTGCTTGGAGTGAGGACCAACCTCACTCCCCATCCACTTGTGTCTGTGCAGACCTGGACTAACAAGTGCTGCTGGAAGAGGGAAGCCTGGGGAAGCTGGGATGATCCCAGATTTATTCAGCTGAGCCATGGCAGACTGAGATGTTCCTCTGCTTTCTCACCCCTCAGATGGCTCCAGAAGGTTTTCCCATCTATCAGAGCAAAGCTTGAGTCTCATTTGGAAGCAGAACATGTAATTAAACAGCTCTGAGAGCTAGATCTGAGCTCCCTGACAGTTTTACCTTCTTTTCCCCGAGACTGATTTTTATGGGAGGGTGAGAGTGGCAAACCCCACATAACGTTGCAACTTTTTCTGGTTGGGAAAACCCCAACCTTCTGTTTTTTCTTCAGTGCTGGTCACCTTGGCACCACCAGCTCCTCAGAATTTCTCTTTTCAGAGCATGAATTTGAACATTCAAAATTTACAGCTTGAGGTGCATCAGGAAAGATCTGAAAGTGTGGAGGGTTTGGGTTCTCTCTGCTGATGTTTTGTAGGTTCACGTTATTCCAGCCTCCCCAAACAGTGCTATGGGAACTATTTCCGATTCCTGTTATTTCTTTTTTTATTTGAAGTTGGGTTGTGCTCTAATTACACAACTCCAGGAGCTGGGGCTTGAGGAAAAGCAAAAAAAATTGCTCTCACCAGGTTCAGGAAAGGCTCAGGGTTTTTTTTGTTTTGTTTTGTTTTGTTTTGTTTGTTGTTTTGTTTTTGTAGGATCTGCCTGTCTCTGAAAGAGCCTTTCTTCCTTTTCTTAAAAATTCTCCTGAGTTTTGCCATCCTTGGGGACCACCTGCCTCACCTGGAGACTGACTGGAAGTATAAACCATGGAAGGCATCGTTTCTCTTTAGCCAAGGTGGAAAACACCCATCTCCAGAGCAAGGGGAGCGACCCAGGGGCAGCTCCACACCTTGCCGAGGTGATCAGCGACCCAGACATGAATTTCTTCCTTGAAGATGAATAATCCTGGTTGACCACAGGATTCTAAAAGACCCAGGAACACTCCAGCTGGGCAGGGCAGAGATGTTCCTCCTCCCTCTGAGAGCAGCATCTTCCTCTCCAAAACTCAGTGACCTTCTGCTCTCTCCCGCTGCTTTTTGCTGCACGGAGGGGAAGGATTTGATCCCTCCTCCCCTCCACGGGGGGCCCAGCGCTCTGAATCCATCCCGGCCTGCTCCAAAAAGGACTTGCAGCAAAATGAAGTGACAGGAGAGCAGTGTCACGCAACTGCTCCTGCCTGGGCAGTGGGATTGGGGGATGAACAGCCAGGGTTTCTGTCTTGGGAAGAGTGGGACAGCTGTGTCAGCTGAGCTGGGCTAAAACTAGGCTTTATATATAAATTTGGGGGTTTTTTATTATGATTATTAACTAGGCTTTTTATATATAAATTTGGGGGTTTTAGTATTATTATTAATTAGGCTTTATATATATATTTGGGGTTTTTATTATTATTATTATTATTAATTAGGCTTTATATATATATTTGGGTTTTTTTAATATTATTGACTAGGTTTTATATACATATTTGGGTTTGTATCTTTTGTCTATATAATGCGGATAAAAACATCCACGTCTACGCAAAGTCACTCTGCGCTGTCACGGCACTGCGATAATGTTGTGTATCTCTATAGATTGCCAAAATGTGAAGGTTTTGCGTATAAATAATAATTCCGAGGGGTTTCTTGCCTCGCTCAGAGCTCAGTGGTTCCCCAGCCATCCCACCTTGGCTTCTTCCCACTCAGCCTCTCATCCTTGTTGCCACTCCTGGGTGCCATGAGGATCTTGGCTTTATGCTCTGCCCCCTGAGAAAGCCCTGCCCTGAGTCCGTTTTGGGTCCCAGCTCCTTAAAACCTCTTTGCAAATCCTTGAAAATTTCATCTGTAAAAAACACCAGGAGGAATTTTGCCTGACCAGAGCTGGATTTAACCTGTTGCTGCCTTCACCTGCTGCTCTGGGATGAAAATCGGGTTGAAGCAGAGTCAGGTGCTTGGCAAATATCCCTTTCCTCTCCATATTCCAGCTCTAACATCCATGGATTTCTGCCTGTTGGTTCAGCCTGTATTTGCTGTGTGAAGGATTTCATGCTGCTATTAATTGCAGAGCAAATTAACCTTCTTCAGGCCATATGCTGTTGCTGTAATTTATGCAAATATGTTGTTGGTGACTATAAAAAAATACAGATAAACCATAGCTGGATCGGTGTTATTGCCAAGAGATTAAATACCGATGTTTATAAACTTGGCAGCATTTCCTCAACATGACTTTTGTCACCTAATGCTGTATCTGCTGGGATTATCCTTTTAAAAAATTGGCAGTGGCCTCAGAAAACACAACCTCTAGCTTATTTTTTTTTTCTTTTATCTCTATATTTTTGGCAGGTCTTGAAGAAATCCCTTTGCCATTTCCAGCCCTTTTGCTTTCACCCTGCGAAACCCCAGCTCTGCAAGCCCTGGCTTCCTCCTCTCAGCATCTTTGGGACACCCATCGGTCAGTGACAGGGAATTGGAGGGAGAGGAGGGAAAGAAACTCTTCAGGTCCAGGAAACATCCGCTGCTGGCCCATCTCCACTGGTTTTGGTGGAGTTGTGCCAGGGTGGAGCTCGGCCCCAGCGTTTTTCAAGTTATTATTCTTTCATTGATTATTTGCTGGAGTGTATTAAAAGCCTGACTTTTCCATCTGCTCCTTCACGGATTTCTTGCGTTCTGTGATGAACGCGCTTTGTTTTTGTGTCTGGCTTTCACTCTGCAAACGCTGGGCTAATGATAAAGAGGGGTTTGGGGAATCATGGGCCGCGTGCACGGGTGTACACAGGGTTTGTTATTCCAGACACAAGCCAGCACCAAAGTATTTTGATGTAGCTGGAAAAAAAAGCAAAGCCAGAAAAGAAAGTTCTGAAGGTGAAGCAGCATGTTAGAAATATTGAACTTTTTTTTTTTTTCCCCAGTTTATTGAACTTTTAATAAACTGTCCCATATTTAAAAGCAGAAATGGGTTGCAAAGGCATGGACATTTCAAGGCAGCCTAACCCGCCTGTCGTTTAGATGCCAATTTAGATAATGACTTCTTAAATAGAAACAATCAATGTTAATTAGAACAATTAAGTTAATCATAAAGGTGATTGTAAACAAGTCGATTGTTCAGATAACAATTCATTATCTCGCTGCCCTCCCTAAGGCCCCATTTCCCAACACATTCAGCCTCGACGGCCCGAGCAGGGCTCCCTCTGCCAAGTTCACCCTTTCCGTGGGAGGATGTGGGACTGGAGAGCTCAGCCATGGTTTTAGAACCCGGCGATCAAGGACAGCTGCTGAAAGGTAAGTAATTAAAAAGCCTATATAATTGCATGTTAAAAAAAAAAAAAAATTAAATGCTTATCGACTTTTCAAATCCAAAAATTGTAGCTGGGTATTCGGTTGCTGCCAGTTTACCGAAAGCAGAAAGGTGGATTTGGGATATGAAATGTTCCTTCTCAGGTGAGATCCCAAAGAAGCCCCAAATCAAGCAGACATTTGGGTTCCAGCCGTGTTTAGTTTTTAGGATGTGCAAAGAAGAACCCACCCAAGCTCCTGCAGGAGGAGAAGACACCGGAAAATTCTCCAGCAGGAAATGGGTCTGGAGTGCAGCAAGAGAGGGTTGGTTGTGGGAGTCCCCGGGATGGAGTGTGAAGGGAGGGGACAAAACCTGTTCTGTCAGCACCTTCAGGAAGATGCAGACTTCCAGCTCATCTAAATTTTGTCAAGCTGCTTTCCAAGGGATGGCTGCCGGAATAGCGACATCCCGGTGCCTTGCTGGGAAGGCTCCTCCAATGGATTCCACAGGGAGTGGGATCCTGAGGAGCCCTCGGTGGGCAGCAATAAAGGGGCTCCAAAGCCCCCTGATCCTCTGATAACAACTGTGGCTTGTGAGCACGGCTGGGGAGGGCTTATCCCTCCTTTGCACCACCACCATGCCTTGGGCTGTAAATTCCTTCCAGCTGGAAAGTCCGGGAACACACTGATAAAACCCTGGCTGTCCCCCCAGCTGGGAATGATGGATTTTCCAGAGGTAACTCGATGTGCCCAGCTCCCTTCTCCTCCACAGTGGGAGCATATGGAATATATTGTGGTCTGAGGGAAATGCATCCCAAAAATTCCTCCTGCGTCTCTTCGGGAGCGTTCCAGGGTGGATACCAGCAGGTGTGTCATGGGATCGCCTGCTCAACGCGGGGTAACTGATGAGCACCCAAAATCTCAGGAGAGCTTTGCAGCCAAAAGTCTGGCTGTTCCTTGGGTTTGGGGGAGACTTGCAATGGAAGCTCCGAAAAGACTTTCCAAGGAGAGGGGACAACGAGGAAACATCCAAGATCTGCCTGGAACAAAACTGCTCCTGCCAAGGGTCTGATAAGCAGTTTCCATAATGTGTTTTTTATCCTCTGCTGCCCGAGGAATCCAATCAAACACCCTTGATACTCCTCTGCAGGGATTGCCTGGGAGATGCCCATGGATTACTGGGGTGTTTCAGTTCTCAAAGTGGCCTCAATTGAAATTTTTCTTAGAAATAAATAGAAATTTCAGTTTTATCGGTTGTTATTTTTTTCAACCAAAAGCAATCGGCCCGATCCTGCGGTTTTCCAGCACCAGAGAGGACAGAGTCATTCCCACAGGATAAACCCACTCTGTTTTTCACTAGTGGGTACAATTTACTCCAGGTAAAACATGGGATCAAGCGGAAACCCCAGCAAAGGCACATCCGTTACAGTCAGAGCTGATGGGAGCTCAGAGCTGAGATAAAAATCCCTGCATTGACCCACGAGGCTGAATTATCCTATATGGAAAACCATTGCCTGAGTCCTCCTCTAGGAAAAGGCTGGAAATACAGAGAGGCTTGGGAAGAGAACTGGACACGTCAGCATTTCCCCCCCTGGAAGGGCTGGGCCCTGCTGTGGCCTCGGCGTGGCTCTTTCCCAAGTGCTTTCACGTGTGGAGGAGTTTTCCCCAGTGAAATTTGCCCCACAGCACCGAGTGGGCCCTGATTTAGTGCCCTTGGAGCATCCAGGACACCGGAGTTGTGTTTGGTTTTGTGTCAACCCTGGGTATAAACACAGGCCCTAACCTAGGCCAGACCTGCGCCAGTCAGGCCTTTCTGCTGCCTCAGTCTCTCCCTGCTGATCCACGGAATTTTTTATATTTTTGCCCCAATCCAAGAACATTCCTTGCTGCTCCTGCTCCAGAGAGTGCAGGAAGCTGGACAGTGGGTTCAGCTATCACCGGGCTTTTCCCTATATCCTTTCTATGGTTTCTCTCATGTTTTGCCAACAGCCTTCTCGCCCAGGATCCTGGAACCCAGAGCACCTGGGTGAGACAACAGCTCTGAAAAAGGTGTCTGGGCAAATCAGTGCCTGGTTTTCCCCGGGAAGGACTTCCCTGTGAGGAAAGGCTGTGCCATGAGCCTGGTTTGTGCGCCAATAAATTTTGGGAGCGTGTCTGGAGCCCGCCACTGAGGCCCGTGAGGGATTCTCCTCAAAGAAGTCTCCACATCTCCAGATTTCCAGGTGTGCAGACTCCCTCCACAGTCCATGGAAGGTGATGAGCACCCCAAAAGAGCATTTTTCAAACCAGCTGCTGTTTTCAGGGGGAAGGAAAGAGCTTTGAGGTGTCAGCCCCTTCCCATATTCCAGAGGTGACCTCGGGGGGCTAATTTGGGTAAATGATCCCAACCAGCATCACCCCAGGGGAGTCGCACCACAGACTGGGGGGAGTTCCTACAAACTGGGTTATGAACAAATTCCTCTCACTTGGAGGTTTGTGGGAATTTGCTGCCAAATGTAAAAGGTAATGTAAGGAAATGTAAAAGCTGAGGAAGTGTCCAACACCTCCAGGCACTGGAGATGCCCGAGGATGTAACAAAGTGCCGCTGGAATGTCTGACACCTTGCCAGTGAGCCGTGTTTAATGGGTCAGGCAGCAGAGGTGTCACAAAATCAATAATGCTGGAGTGGAGATCTTTGCAGGTCCCACAGCTGCGTGGTTTAGGTTTGGTTTGGGTTCTTTTTTTGTGGGCCGTTGTTGCTGCTGGTTTTTGGTTTTTTTCCCCCCTCCGTTCCATCAAAGTTTTCAGTTCCCTTGTGAGTTTTTCAGGTTTAACCCTCGGCCAGACCAAAATTTGAAGGGTGGCTGCCAGAGAACTGAGGTCTATTAGGACACACAGAGCAGTTGGCAGGATTTGTGCTGAGAAATATCTGGGAGAGTAGAAAATAGGGGCCGTGTCCAATCCCCTGGGGAAGGAGCTGAGCTCTGCAGACAGAACTCCAGGCTCCAGCCCCAACCCCAGCCTGACAATTGAGACAGACAAATCCAGTGGCTGCTGGATTACAGCACCAACGAGGAACGCGTGCTCTGGGCTGATCAAAAGTCCCTAGCCCAGCCTGCTCTGCCTCTGATCTGCAAATACATCACTGGTTTTTATCACTCATTTTTGCTTTATCGCAGCGGGGCTGGTCTCAAGCGCTACAACCTGATTATCTGGCAAGAGGCTGCCAAAAGCATGTCAGGGATCGTTAGAGGGAATAATATAGGAAGCAGGAGGAATCAAGTGGTTTGAGGAGGAAATCAGAGGGAATTCCTGGCTGGAGTTGCCAGGCTAGGACTTGCAAAGAGGAGGGGACAGCTCAGGATTCTGAAGCCTCCTCAAATTTGGTGATGTGTTCAATGGAAATGCTGGGCTGGGTTCCCCGAGCCTCATTAAAAATATTCACACAAATGCCTGAAATCTTGAGGAAAAGTAGTATTTAAGGCTGAATTTCAACCCCCCCCCCCCCCCCCCCCCACAAAATTACTCTATTTTAGCCTGTGGCTTTGAGTTTGTTAAAGCTCAGAAAGAAATGGTGTCAGTTCAGTTTGTAGGAGAATGAACAGCAGCACAGCTACATTTTCTTTGGATGAATTAGACAACAAGCAGCAACATTCTTGTGCCAAAACCCCCACTTCTAGTCAATTTGAAAAGAACATCATTTTGTATTCAAGAAAACTTGAGGATTACTTTTGAAGTAAACAGATATTTTTGGCTTGAAGCGGTCTGTAATTAAACACTTTGCTTTAAAATAATCAAACAAAGCGTTGGAGTTCCCTCCCTCCTTGAGCTTTTGCCAAATTATTTGGGTTTATAAAACCTATTATGGAGCGGTTTGATTTGGATTTCTACTTGTTTGGCTTCAAAATGTAAGTGCAGCCAACAAGAAGTCCCTGTGGCACCGTGTGAGTTTTGCCAGGGCCAGGTGCTGTGCTGTCCTGCCGTGGGACACGGCGTTCCCTGCCCGGCAGGAGCTCACACACACAGCCCCAGCTAAAGGTGAGGGATCCAGCTGAGTGAGGAGTGTGAGGATCAATATTCCCGGGAATTATTGCTCCTGCAGGGCTGGGGCTCGGCTTGTTGTGCTCCCGCTGCACGGGGCAGGTGGACTGGAAAATCCAGAAGGTGTGAGGGGAGAGATTTGGCATCAGGGAAGGGGGAGCTGGAATCTCAGCACTGTGTGGCAGTTTGGGGGCCCTCTCCAAAGCAGAAGGTTGCACCTTGCTCCAGCTGGTTTTGTTCCAGGAGGAAGAGTGGGGTTTCCAACACTTTTAGCTTCAATTCTGCTCTTTTATTTGTATTTCCTGCTCAGAGGAGGGAAAAGGCTGGATTGTTTGGTTATTTACATGCACTGGTTTTGCTGCACAGTCCAGAATTACTGAGTGTTAACCCCTTCAGCTTCTGGAATAACTAAGAGGGGAAAAATTATTAATACTTGGCAGCTTAACCAGTATGAAACTCCCCAGCCAAATTTGGCTGTGAGGTTTTTTTGCAGACATAGGTGAGGATGCAGGTTTTAGTCAGGTGATTCCAACCCACAGCCTTGGGAACTGTGAATCCCAAAGCAAGGCAAATGTGAGGATGCAGGTTTTAATTAGGTGATTCCAACCCACAGCCTTGGGAAGAGTGATCCCAAAGCAAGGGAAATGTCAGTCTGAGCGCTTCATCCTGACCCCACCCATGAAGGGACAGCTGCAGCAGGCAGGGAATCATCCTGAGGGGACCAACAAACACAACCTGAGGGATGTCCCATCCCTGGGAGTGTCCAAGGCCAGGTTGGACAGGACTTGGAGCAACTTGGGGTGGTGAAAGATGTCCCTGCCCGTGGCAGGGGGTGGAAGAAGATGAGCTTTAAGGTCCCTTCCATGATTCTGTGATGATGCAGTTGCAGCCCCATTAGGAAACTCTGCCTCAGGTGTTGCAGTTGGGTTGCCAAGCCCATAAACCCAAGAAAATCCTTTCTAGGGCTGAGGAGGAGCTTGAGTTTGCATGTGTCACCTCGAGGCTGGGATAAATAATAATAATGAGGACAATGAGGGATGGAGAGGATTTTCCCAGCATAATTAATGCTGATTTATGGTGCAGGGTAGCAGAGAGAGACGGGCTGTGATAGAATGAGTGGGCGAAGGTTCTGAATGAGAGAGGCAAGGGGATGACAGTGGGGAGTGAAAAATGAAATGTGCTTTGCTAAAAAAAGCAAGTGGAGCTGGCTGGAGCCCCGTGTGGAGCAAAGCAGGTGACAGAAATAATGCCAGAGGATCTGCCATTCCCAGAGCTGGGATGACTGTAATTAGATGGAATTCTTGGTGTCTTCAGTGCTGTGAGACAGAATAGGAGTTCTTCATTCCATGGAGCCAATTAAGTGGCAGTGAGGGAGAAAATGAGTTCAGTCTGGGTAAAAAAGTAGTGACTGAGTTATGTGACTTTGAGGGTGGCCTTCACAGGATTCGAGTGAAATGGCCCAAGCCCTGCCTGGACAGCTCGTTCCTCAGACCTTCCCCAGCCACAGGGAGCTACTGGAATCTCCAGGACTCCCTGGGCTCCTCTGTGGAGTCCCAAAGGAGCCAGAGCCCCATCACTGCTGCTGGCACCATGTCCTGAGTGCAGCAGCCTCCTCTACAGCCAGGCCGAGCACAAAAAAAACACAGAGAGAGGGTTGGAGTTCTCCAGGCTCATCCTGCCCTGGTGTGGCCATGGGATCTCGGCCATGGGCTGCACCATTTTCTCCAATTAATTAACTCAAGGCAGCACTGATCAGCACCAGCAATGCCGCTGTGAGAAGCAGGGATGGAGCAGAGCTGTGCCCCTGCTCCCTGGGCTGGCAAGGAAAAGGGAATCCTTCCTTTGCCGTGGTGCCAGGGGCTGCTCCTCGGGAGCTGCAGCACATCTGAAAGCAACGTTTTGGGTTTTTTTAAAATTATGTATTTCATGTGAATTTCATCTGGCAGCCACCCCGTTCTGGCCACAACAGGTTGGATCAATGCAGCATCAATCCCAAACTCCCTCTGCTGGGAAGGGGGCAGAGGGAAATCAGTGGGGAGCTGACTGGCCTGTGCAACTGGGACAATCTCTGGGATGGGCTGTCCCCACCTCCCTGAGATGGATTGCAGCATGGATTCGGGGAGCTGGATGCTCAGGGAGCGCTCTGCTGCTCTTCCAGGACATCCCACCCTCCTGCTCCCTGCCTCATCTCCAGCCAGAGGCTTTTCCTGCCTCCTTTCCTAGTGCTGCCACCCAAACAAGAGCTCCAGAGGCTTCCTGCTGCCAGCTGTGCATCCCCTGGGACGCCTGGACAGATGTTACAGTGAGACAGGGGCTGGTTCTTCCTCCAGACACAGGGATGACTTTCCTGTGGATGCTTCCTCCAGCATGGGAAGGACAAAGGTGTTCCTTGGACTCTCATGGACTCACTTTGAAAAATTAATCGAGCTGAAACGCTCCGAGCCCAGGGACATAGGCAGGACAAAGCTGCCAGGGAGGTGGCAGCCTGGAAGGACACCAGGTACAAGAAAAACAACAGACCAGCTTTGGGACTGCTGGGATATTGATTGGATTCTTCCAGCAACGCTGAACGTGTCCCTGCTCCCACTGGGCCATCTGGGTCTGGGGGCTTGATCCTCCCTCTGCCCTTTTCTGCCGGGAAAAAGAACAAGAAGGACCAGTTATTTGCAAGTCTTTGCCCAGCAGAAGAGGGACTGTACCTCTCTGCAGGGCTCACAGCTGCTGGTTCACAGAGAACCCCTCCATTGTGCCTCCAGGCCCAGGGACTGCCCCTCCTCACCTCCCTTCTCCCCCAGATTGCCACATTTCTGTCCCTCCTGTCCCGCAGGCTGGTGGCTGAGGGCACACTGGGCTCTCCATCCCTGCTCCCCAGCACCCCTGGGTTCTGTCAGAGCCGTGCTGGGGAGGTGGCCAGCGGGCCCCCAGCCACACGAGCCGGGCTGCTCTCCTTCCCCCACACACCAGCCCAAAAGGACACCGTGACTCACTCCTTTTCCACAGGCAGTGCTGCCAGCTCTCGAAATACTCCGTGTTTTTCTTAGAGTCTTGGCTCCTGAAGCCCTGTAATTACTTGAACTTTCATTTTCTTTAAATAAAGCCAATTTCTGTCACTCGCAGAGAATCGCCGGACTATGTGACCTCCTACGAGCTCAGGAGCCACAGAATGAAAATCCATCCCCACCTTTAGTCCTCCTATGTTGATATTTTTTCTTTCCTGTCATGTTTTTTACAGATTTTCCTGCAGATCGGGGTTACTGGAAGTTGTCTTTCCCTGCCTTGAGTCTTGCATCGTTGAAAATGATCTGGAGTTTGTGCCTTGGTGGTGTTGACATCTCAGGTCCATTGGCTTCAAGCATTTGGTTTGGAGTGTAAAAGTCGTGAATAATTCCCTTCAACACGTCCTGGGCTCTGTGCAGCTCTGGACAACACAAATTTGGCTCTGGATTCTGTGATCCCAGAGTGTGGTGTAGTTAAATTGCTGCTTCAAGCTTAGAGGAGAAAGAAGAATGCATTCCTTGGGGCATTCCCTGCCTCGGGATGGATGAACGACGTGGGACAAGAGCTGCCCTTTTCCCCCTTTATTTTGAGGATGTTTGGACAGGTTTGGTGTGTATCCCTCAGCCTTGATGTTCAGCACCAGGCGAGATGGAAAAGCTCATTTTCTGCTGGGATAAAACACCATCTCTGGAGAAATGGTGTTGGCTGGGGATGAGGATCCCAGGCCTCAGCATCAGGGCAGAGTGCAGGATGGAGGTGCCACAGAATGATCCCACCCCAGGGGGACATCAGGGCCTGGAGACACAAAGGCACAGAAAACCAGGCAAAGGAACGAGCTACGTTTTCCTTGTCCTCTTCATGAGCTCTGAACATTTGTCTCCTGTCCTCAAGCAGCACAAAAAGGCAGCCAGCACACACGGGGCCAGGGAATTGCATTGGAGGTTGATTTCAGCAACAAACCCCAGTGATCTCCAGAAGCTCCCTAGGAAAAGTAATCCAGAGACATTCCAAAACACATTTTTTCCAGAGGAGTAGGAGGGGGCAAGCGTGCATTTTTAGCAACATCAATCAGCTCACTGGCCCAAGTCACACGTTCGGATCGAGGCCTAGAAAATATGGAAAAGTTGAAATAATCCTTGGAAGTCATCCAAGGACTGGTCATTGAGTCTGCAGGACCTCTTATGAACAACTCTGTAACACAAACCGAATGGAAGCACCAAGAGCCAGCCCATTGGTTTTCCAGTCCCAGTTTCCCGCTCCAAGGTAATGGCCTGGGTTTTGGGGAGGGAAAGGAGCAGGGCTGCTTTGTCTCCTGCCCGGGGGAGTTTGGCTTTGAAGAGCTCAGCCCGCAGGAACAGGCAGCGCTGTGAACTTCCTCACCTCGGGGTTTCTCTTGGCCTGGGTGCCCTTTTTATTCCCTGTTACTTCCACTTCTGTTACATGTTCAGGAAGTTGCCTCCATTGCACACCAGGACATGCTCTGCTCCCTCCACTGAGTGCCGTGGAGAAGCCAAACCCTTGGAGATCCTGGACACCTGCAGGTCTCTGTCTCTCACCTTTTTTTTCTCTCTCTCTCATCACAGACATCTGAAGCTTTTCATTCTTGAAGCTGTGGGACAGAGAGAGAGGAGTAATTTGAAATCACTGACGGGCCAGAAAGGCCCCCAAATGACCTCTCCTTAGCACAGGGGGCTTTTCTGTAGCTCTGTGACCTCACTTTCCCAACAGCAGCTGGCAGTGGGCAGCAGAAGGGAGAGGGACTCACCGTAGTGAGAGCTGCTCCACTGTTCTTAATTAAAGCCGGCTTAATTCAGATTTTCACTGGCCCAACCTCCAGTTTTCCCTATTCCCCAGCAACAATCCTAAGCAGAATCCCTAATTGCTAAAAGGGGATGAAGAAATAGATGTGGGAGGTTGAGTTTCCCTACCACCCCATGAGTCAAAACCTCGGGAGAGGATGGGAGAGGGTGGGAGGGAGCAGAGAGCACAGGGAGTGGGTTATTCCTGTGCCACAATCCCGAGCAGCCTCTGGCCCTGCAGAGCATCCCAGAATCATTAAGGCTGGAAAAGCCTTCAAAGATCATCGAGTCCTTTTGGCATCACAGCATCTCCAAACTGGCACTGGCAGCTGCTCTGGGGCATCTCCTGCTGAGCCCAGACGTCACCTGTGGGCACACCTTCCAGCCCCCACCCAGCCACACCTGCAGTACGTTCCTGCATCTCCTTTCCTTATGTTAGGAATGAAAGAAAGCAGCTTGAATCCAGAGATTCCTTCACTGACCTGCGATTCCTGCTGAAGCAGTCAAGCACCTTCCCCTTGGTTCTGTGGTTTTTAGTGTTTTTTAGAAGTATCTGTTTATTACGGCTCTATAAAGTTTTATTTTGCGAAAAAAACCATGATTGATTTCCTCTGCTTGAAACAACAAGCAGGCACCCTCCTCAGCCAGCACCTCCTCCTCCATTCATAAAAACGTGTTAACAATTCGTTTAAAATTCATAGACAAGCCAAGCACAGTTTATTCCTGAAGTTACACAAATTAATACAAAGCAGCACACGGCCTAGGCCTGGCATCAAGTCAAAGCCTGCTCCAAAGGCCTCCCTCTGCTGTACAATACGTCGATGTGCTCTTGGAAACTCCAGGAATCAGCAGATAGTGCTTGGAGTTCCCTCCTCCCCTGCCTGCTCCTCTCTGCTCTCCTGGTGGATATGAAATGATCTTTAAGGTCCCAAACCGTTCTGTGATTTGTAATTCCCTGATCATGACACAGAGCATTGATTAAATCTAAGGTTATACAGATCTGTGCCCCTTCAAAGTCTGGTCGTGCTCCAGAAGTCGTGTTTGGGAGTTATCCCAAATTCTGGCTTATCCTGAATTTTTCTCCTTTCTGTTGTGTAGGTGCCCAGAGCTGTGAGCTTGGGAGCAGAGGTGTTTTAGTGACAGGAGAGTGACCCAGCTTTGGGAGAGTGTGGGTTGGGAAGGAGAGCTCCAAGGGAAGACTTTCATCTAGGGAAAGTGCAGGTGGAGCATCCTACACAACTCCCGGTGGGACAGTGAGAAATGACTTTTCCCTGTGGTGTTGCACTCCTGTCCCATCTGCCATGGCTCAGCAAAGCCACCAGAGCAGGTCCCTCTGGCCAGCTGTGGGCAGGGGGTTGAGCCCAGGCCCCTGCTGCCCTAGAAAGATGTTTCCCCAGGTTGATTTTCCCCCAGGAGGCTCTCCCCTGTCACAGCAAGCACCACAGCAGGAGCAGGTGCAAGGCATTAATTGAGCCCCACCTGGAGCCTCCACCTATGGCCCTGGGTGTAAAAGGTGTTTAAGGGCAGCTCTGAGGCTTTGCTCGAGGCTTGGGCTGTCCCTGCTCTCCTGGGTGGGCTGTGGGTCCTTTGTCACCTGGAGTGCCCTGGATTGTCTGCCGTGGGCAGTTTGTCTCCCAGCTCCCTCCTGCATGGACTGCAGCCCTGTGAATAACTTGTCTCGTGTCCTGGAGGGACAGAACTGGTCCTTTCCCTGTCCCCAAACCTGTGCAGAGTCCCTGCAGCACAGCCAGGTGCCTTTCCTTGGAGGTGTTTGGTATGGGCAGCACAACGTCCTGCATCAGCTTTCCCTCTGCAAGGACTGGCGTTATGCAGCTTTAACATCCCAGCGGTGATGGTTTTTTGGGGGAACAAACGATACAGTTAAGTATTCGGCCCGGTGTTCAGTGCTGGGCTCTCTGTGAGCTCCAGCACTGCTCTGCTGCATTACTGCCTAGAGGGAATTAGAGCAATAATTTGATCTACTGACTGTGTTTGGTTGTTTAATCACCTATTCAACTCCATCTACCTTCTCTTTGCTTTTTTACTCAAGCGAGTCAATTCTGAAAGGCTCCTCCGAGCAGGGAGCCTGGGCTGCCTCCCCCTCCCCGCCCTGTCAGCACAGCCCCTGCTCTTGACCTCTGAAGTTCTCATTTGTCAGCAAAGGCAGGGAGAGCTGGCACACATCGATTGTCCTTGCTGAAAGCACCTGGAAGTGGCAGGAAGGGAAGTGTGAGGTCAGGTGGGACTTTGGGAAGCATCCCTTGCTCCCCCACCTGTGTCAGGCGGGGCAGGCAGCGCTCAGGTGTTGGTTGATGTCATCAATAAATTGTCAGCCTGGATTTCTCTCTGCGAGGGTCATTGCCTCTGGGGCTGGGGGCACTTTTCCCTGGGAGGCTCCTGATGTGCAGCAGGGCCACCTGAGCTGAGGGCACGGCTGTCCTGCCTGCAGGGACAGTGCTGTGCTGCTCCTGCTCTCTGAATTCCAGCCTTTCCCGTGGGGACTGGTGCGATCTGTGATTGACAGCATCAAATATCCCCCCAGCCCTGCTCCTTCTTTCCCCTCTGCTGACCTCTTATCTAAAGTGCTTTCTCCTGCCCTCAGCAGCTGAGTTTCATCACACCAGGGAGGTCCAGCAGCCTGTAAGCCCGTGGTAAATCCCACTGCTCCCAGGATACATCCAGGGGGCCACAAAATGTCCCTTTTTGGCCCTAAGCTCTGAATTCTCTCCCCCAAACCCGGCTGTTGAGATGTTATTTTGTGGTGTCGTTCCCTCAGGGCTACCAGGAGAGGGGGGAATGATCCTGGGTCTTGGCTGTGGTGAAATACAGTTGGGGTTTGGCCCCAGCCTGGAACCAGCTGCAAAGCCAAGGGAAATCCCTGGCACCAGCTTCAAAACCTCCTGTGCTTCTGGGCAAGGCAGGGCCTGAGCACGGCTGGGCTTTGTGTGCTGGAGAGCAGAGCTGCCCTGGAAGGTTCCTCTGGGAATATTTAGGTAGTTTCTAGCAAGATAAATTTAGTGCACGTGGAAGAGATGTGGGGATGAGGAGGCAGACGTTTCATCAGCTTTGGCTGGGTAAAAAAACCAAGTTTAGCCTGGCTGGTCTCAGCCTTTGTCTGAGTTGCTGATTCCCCCTGGAATCCCTTGCGAGACTTGCTCAGAGATTTTGAAGCTTCTGGTTACAGACCTGCTTTCCCTGGTTATCTCTCATGGATCCTCCACGGTTCTGGGAGTGTTTGATCGTCGTGGACTGAGAATTTGGCTGTGCAGGGAGGCACAGGAGAGCTCTGCCTGTGCCACGATGCTCCATGACTGCCAACGGGCACTTGGGGTCTAACAAAGCTGAGGCTGGGGAGGTTTTGTTGAGAACTGCTCGTTTCCCAGGCTCATTCCAGAATTTATTTGCAACACCAGCACTCAGTAACTGGGAGCTGTATCTGCTGAGGTCACACAGGAGTGGATTTGAGACCTTTTCATTACAGCGAAGAGGCCGGGAAATATTGCGGTGACGGAGGCGAGTCCCAGCTCCCTGTTTCCCAGGGCTGGTGCGAGTCCAAACCTGCCCTCCAAGGAAAGAAATGATGTGCCGTGTGTCTCAGCAAGCTGCAGCTCTCCAAGACAGATATCCAAGTGCCCTTTGCAGCCCCTGGAGCGCCGTGGTGGGGATCAATCCCCACAGACCCACCTCCTGTTGGCAGCGGGACACGGCCACACAGTCAGCGTGGAGGAGACACTTCCCTGCAGATGGTTAAGCTTAAGCAAAATGCAGCTATATTACAGTCTCCTGAATTAAATTCCCAATTGCTTTGGGAACCTATTTCAGGGAGGAAAAAGTAGATCATGTTTCACCAGACAATGCCTGAGCTGAACAACTGGAGCTGGTTTTATAGAAGGCACAGTTGATTTTTCTCCCAACCTTTTTTTTGTTTTTTTTTTTTTTGTTTTTTTTTTTTTTTTGGCAGGAGAAGGAGAGAGAAATCCTGGTAGATGAATCCTTACTGGAGGAAGGGAGTGTGGGTGGAGGCAGGATGCCAGAAGATGGTCACTTATGACTGACACTGAGAATTCCTGCTGCTGAGTGCCACTGGCTGGACCCCGGGAGAAATCCTGGGAATACAGAGATGAGCAGTGGGCTCCAAGGTAAGCACTTCCCATCTGCTGGATTTCAGCTGCACATGTGGTGCCCAAGTTGCTTTTGGTTTGTTTTGGGTTGTTTTTTTTTTCTGAGGGCTCTGATGTTAACTCAGGACTGGGAGAAAAAAAACCTGGGATAAAGATAGTGCTAGAGCTGAAAATGCAGGGAACAGTCACTCCAGGATGAGCAAGAGAGGAAATTCAGGTGTGAGCATGGCAGGGGCCTGGCTGGGATGAAAATGAATCTTTAACTCAAGAGAGAAAAAACAAAGAAAGGTTGTTTTATTCATTTCCTGAATTGGGAAAAGCCAATATCCCAGGTTGGATGGGGATTGGAGAAGCCTGGTCCATGGAAGATGTCCCTGCCCATGGCAGAGAGCGGGAACGAGATGATCCATAAGGTCCCTTCCAACCAAAACCACCCCATGAAATTCTGCATATTCAATTCCTAAAGGAAAAAGCCTCTTAGAGTAGTCAACAAATTCCATTCTGGTAGCATGGCTGATTTGTTTTGAGCTGGATGTAGAAAATGAATGTCAAGGAAAAGCCATTTCCAAGCAAGAAAGCCCATCCTTTGCGTTGGGGAAAATGTCAAAAGGGCACGCTGACATTTACATTTTTTTCTCTCTCCACTTTGTTCCTGAACAAAAATTTGCCAAAGCCAACAGGGTGTCACTCTGTGATGGAAATCTGTTTTGACAAAGAATTTTCCAACCAGCTTTCCTTGCTACACACAAACATTTCCGCTCTCGATTCCAATCCGGATTTGGCAGGGAGCAGGGTAAGGATGAAGAGGGGCTATTCCTTTCAGGTCCTGTCAGTGATGTATCACCCTGTCAAAGGCCCCAAGATTGCTGAGAGCATCCTGATTCCAGGGAGATCTCAGCCCAAAGTTCCCTCTCCTTGCCTGCCTGGCCGACCTGGGCAGGGATTAAACCACTCCCTTGCTATGAAACGCTCACCTGGGAGCTGAATTTGGGCTGGAGAGCTGCTGATCCACAGTCAGGGCCTGCTTGGGCCTCACATGGCTTGTTCTGCTGAGTTGCAGATCTTCCTTACAGATTTTGGGGGGGGGTTTCCTTATTTGGGATGCAGTTCCTGGATCACTGTTTGGACAGACACTTGTTTACAAAGGGCTGGAGTGACAGGACAAGGGGGAATGGCTTCAAATCGCCAGCGTTGGTTTAGATGGGATTTTGGGAAGGACTTGTTCCCTGGGAGGGTGGGCAGGCCCTGGCACAGAGGAGCTGTGGCTGCCCCTGGATCCCTGGAAGTGTCCAAGGCCAGGTTGGACGGGACTTGGAGACACATGGGATGGTGGAAGGCACCCCATGGCAGGGTTGGAATGAGATTGTCTTCAAGGTCCCTCCCAACCCAAATCATTCTATGATTTTATGATATGGAACCAAGGCAGGAGTCCAGTTATCTGCTTGTTTTTTGGTACTTACAGACCAAAGTTTCTGTATGTTCACTGCAATTTATCTGTACAACACTGAAATGCGGTGCGTGGGATGGGAGAGGTTGGAAAGTCTCTCATTACCTTGTTGGGGTCAAATCAGCAGGAACATCCTGAGCATGGCCCAAGCCATGCTGGCTCTCTCCTGGCAGGAGGACAGCCCAGTTTGTACTCCAGCTCTGAACATGAGGGGCTTGCCAAAAAAAAAAAAAAAAAAAAAATTAAAAAATCTGAGCACAAGTGCTTGGATGTTACTGGCAGGGGGAAAAAAAAAAAAAAGCCACAGCGGCAATAAAATTAATTTCCTTCTCTAATATATACAAGACTTTCTCCAAGAGAATTATGAGGCAAGCTGATCAAAGTCTGTAAGTGGTACTTATGCTATCAGTTTCACCCCCTTAATGCCCTGCTGTCAAAACAAAATCCCCTCGAAAGGCTTTGAGGAAAATCACATGAGCATAATGGCTTTGAGAAAAATGGCCCTAAGTACTCAGTAACATATACAGAGAGGACTATTAGATGGGCTGGTGTAATTGGACTTATTTTCAAATGTAAACACTCTTCTAGGAGCAAGTTACTGCTTAGGCACGGAGCAGGGCAGGGGCTGGGTTATCGAGGGAGAGGGGAGCACCGGGAACTCTGCCCTGAGGCACGGTGGTGACTTCAGGCAGAAGGAGATAAAAGCAGGAGAAGGACGGGGTTTATTAAAGATCCATTTGCAGACATATAAAGGATGAAATTCAGGTGGGGAGCGATGGCGCAGCTCTCGGGTAGGAGGTGGTGAGAGTGAACTCCGGGCTTTTATCTGCTGTGCTGGTCTGAAGGTGTTCCTGGTGGGGTTGGTGCTGCCCCGACAGCTCTGGGAACAGGAGGCCCTGGAGGATTCCCAGCTCCAGGCAGAGCTGTGTTCCAGCCCAGGCCGTCACCGTCCAGGCTGGTGGGGACAGTAAAGGTGACACCCCAAGTGCCCAGTCAGCAGCACTGGGACGAAGCACAGCCAACCCTCATTAAAGGAGGATTAATCCTGATTAATCTGCTTCATCCTCTGGAGGATTTGTTGGTGCACCTGTAGGGAAACACCTATTTTCCTGTTCTGGTCCACGACTTTCCCACAGGACATTCCATCACCTCTGGAGCAGTGCTTGCTCCATGTGCAGCTCCCACTGGCACCTCCTGCTGTCAGCTCTGCCCTTTTCCCATCCCTTTTTGGGGAGCTATCAGCCCCTCAGGTCTCCTTTGCTGCAGAGCAGTGCCCCAGGGGGGTGCAGTGACTGGGAGGGGATGGACAGATCAGCGTTTGGAGAGATCCTGATGTAAAGGCAGGAACAATGAGCATCCCTCACGCTTTGGATGCTTCTGAGTGGAGAAGCTGCTGCTGAGGGTTAATATCAATTCCCCCCTGTGCAAACAGTGTCCAGTGCAGCCTCCAGGGTCCATTTCTTCAGTCCTTGCTTCCCCTCCACCCTCCTGCACTGCAGCCTTCTCTGTCTGAGGCCAAAAGGCCCTTGGAGCCTCTTTCCCAGACCACTGAACCTCTTTGCCACACGACTTTTCTCCCTGGGAACGCCAGTTCCCAGCCCACCAAAAAAGCAGGATCAGGGATTTTTTTTTTTACAAAATCCTGAAATATTTCAAAAGCTTAAGAAAAAAACTTCCAAACAACCCAACAAAATTGTGCCAATAAACCCACACATTTTCTACCATCTGTTTTTTTCAGCTGGCAAGTGCCAAACAAGTCTCCCCTGAGCATCCTTTTGGGCTGGGACACAGACAGAGTCTGCTGGAGTCAATGAAAAGATATTCCTAGGCCAGGCTCATCCAGATTGCTGCCATCTCACAGAGCTATTTCCCTATCTGTTCCTCTTTCCTGGCCTTACTGTCTTGCTCTCCCTTTGGAGGAAATTCCTTTCCTGGTGATAACCATGTCTGTAGCTCATATTTCCTCTTTCTTGTTGACAGCTTTAAACCAATAGATTTATGAACTTTGAAGCAATAGAAATATTTCAGGCATACCTACCCTTGGCCGTTATCTAGACCAGGCAGGGATTTTTCTTTTTCTGGACACTGCACTTGTAACAGGAGACATTTGCCTTTCAGCCCATCCTTTGGAAAGCCAAGCCTGGTTTGCTTAATGAGGGCTTTGGTAACCTCTGATTATTCATGTGTGAGTCCCACAGCTGCTTTGCCAGCATTTACCTCGGCTGGGCCCAAAGAGGTGAATCTGCTCTTGAGGCGATGCCCTCTGATGGGTGTGTGAGCCTGGGGGGTGATGGATGGGTGCTCAATGAAGAAATTGGCAATTATTTCCCATCAAGGCTGGCTGGGACACCAGGGTGAGTGACCAGGTCCATGCCCTGCTCCCTTTTTGCAGTCCCTGGCCCAAATGTCCTGCTCCATCTGAGAATCCCACATCGCTTCTCAGGCTTCAGCTCCTCTGCAGTTTCACCCTCCAAAATGGGAACAACCTGGTTAAAAGTGCTGCAGGCAGGCTCAGAGCCAGCACAGCAGTGACAGGGGACATCAGCTGCCCCCATGCCTGGACTAAGGCAGGCAGGGAAGATTTTGCACCTTCCAACCCATCCCAGGCTCTCTGTCCTGGGGGGACACAGCTGGGGCTGGACTGAGCATTGCTGAGCATAAATTCCACCTCCAAGGACTTCACCGACAGAAATGATTCCCTTTTTAACTCTGCAGGATCATTAATTAATAAAAAAGGGGTGGAGGGAGTAGACGCTTCCTCTAGGAAGTGTTTCTGTCGGTCAGAGACGACAGGACAGCCCTTGTGCTGATTTACTGCGGCCCATCCCACCAGTGACACAAGTCAGTGATAATTCCAGAGGCAGCAGCAGCACCTTCCCCACCTGAATGTGAGTGCTGAGCCCTGGGGGGTGTAAAATGATTGGCACTAATTGCTGACACCTCCCCAAACTCCCCAGGGGCAGAGGAGAAATGCTGCAGGTGGGACAGTTGGGTGCTAATTGAGATTGTGCATGGCTGTGATCTCCAGCGAGGTAAATTTGGAGAAACCCTGTGGCAAACGCATCTTTATGTAGGGCAGGATTTTAGGAGAGGCTGAGCCTCAGTTCCAACAGTTCCAGACCCCAGAACGATGCTGTGGATGAAGAAATGACAGCCCTGCGAGGTGCTGCTGTCAGGTGGGAGAATGACACCACAAAACCTCCTCCTTGGCAGTGCTGGAAACAGGAATTCCTGCTGGGATGGGGAGGGTGCACGGCTCTGGGAGGGAAGAGGCAGATCCACTCCAAGCCAGTACCATACCCAGGGAAAAAAAGGATCAAAGTTGTGATCCTGAAAGACCTGGGACAGCTTTGAGAGTCAGCAAGTGGCTGCTGCTTGCATGCCAAGGATGTGCTTTTGGTATGAGAGGTTGTTGATCCCCAGCCTGGTTGTGTTCATCCTGGAAACGGGAAGGATTGGCTGGGTCTGTGCCCAGATGATTCCCAGAATCAGGGAATGGTTTGGGTGGAAAGGGACCTTAAAGCTCATCCTGCCCCACTTCTGCCATGGGCAGGGACACCTTCCACCATCCCAGGTGGCTCCAAGCCCTGTCCAAGCTGGCCTTGGACACTGCCAGGGATGTGTGTGGGCTCACACAGTATTTACCACCATGGTGAGCAGCAGGTTTTGTGGCTTTTTTTTTTTTCTTTTTTTTTTTTTTGTCCCAGCATTTCCCCGTTCCTTGCAGGATTCTGGTGGCTCTGATGCAGCAGCAGTGCAGGGAGATCCCACACTGGTGTTTCCCCAGCTGTATCAGCTGCAGGCTTAACAAAATAAATCATTTTCCAGGGCTATAAATCCCGGGCCTTTCAGCAGCTCCTACAGTAACTCCCATGTGCAGAACAACAGCAGGCTGTTTATCCAAACTCACCGAAGCATCTGTAGCCGAGTTAATGATTTCCCAGCCACTCACACCCCGGCTGCGGGCTGGGAGCTGCTGCCCAGAGCATGGGAGAGGAAAGCAGAGGCCTCAGGGTAGGAGAAAACTGCATTTCCCCTCCCGAAGCCCAAGCTGGCGTGTTTGTGAAAAGCATTTTCTTCCTGCTCCGCTCCATGCCGGGATTTCTTTCCAGAGGCACGGAAATTGGCACTGTAAGGGTTAAGCTGATGTGCTGGGATGTTCCTCTCTCCTCCTGATCCCCAGGTCTTGTCTCTGTTAAACATCTCTCCCTCTCTTTTACGTTCGGCTCCTCTTTTACAAGGGCGGGCTCGGGAATTTCGGCGCGGCCAAGCGCCATCTCCCCATCCATTAGGGCGCAGTGACAGCAGGTACCGGGATCACTTCCAAAGGACCACGTTCCCCATCGCCCCCTCCCCACACCCCGCTCTGACAGCAGCGTTCGAGCACAGCCGAGGAAGGAGCAGCTGCCGCGTCCCTTTGCGAGGCTCATCCACACCCCAAAGGGCCCGTTTCGGGGATCCAAAGCAGAGCCGAGCCCAAAGGCTACTGACGTTTTTTAGGGACTGCGGGGCAGTCTGAGCAATCCCATCCCCAGGAAGGGCTGGGGATGCTCTGCTTTATCAGCCGGCTGCTGACCTCTCACCCTGCGCCGGGCCAGCCAAGGCTGGATCGTGTCTTGGCTAATCACCGGGGCTGCACCCACCCTGCCAAGCAGGAGCTCGCTTTCTCTCTTTTTGCCTTTTTTAAAATTTTTTTTATTTTTTTCCTTCTTTCTGCCCTTTCCCTCCCCTCCTCTCCACGTTTCTCACATCGTTGCCGGCTGCCGTCTCTCACCCACCCCGCGCATCCCTCCCGTGGGGCAGGACGGGTTTGCTCGTGTGTGGTCCTCACCTGGGACAGCACAGAGTCGCTGCTGCTCCCCTGCCCGGGCACTGATAGCAGTAACAGCGGCAGGAAGGGCTCTGCTCATCGAACAGGAGGTGAAATGTTGGTTTGGTGATGCTGGGAGGGCAGCACGGGAGGTGCCAGTGTGTTGTCTGGGCAGGGAAAGAGGTGATTTCTGTCTTTCCAAAAATCTATTCATTCTGCCAAACAAAAAACTCAGAGTAATAAATAACCCTGCTGGTTTTTTTAAGTTGCAGAGGAGTAGTTACAAAGAAATCTGGGAATGCGAAGGTATGAACACACAGAAGCTCCCAGGCTCTGCCTGCAATTTCTTTTAATTTCTTTAAATATTAATGTAAAACACTCCCCTTCCTCATAATTCTTCTGCCAAACCCATTTATTTACAGAACTGGCTTCAGCCGCTGCAAAGCCCCAGCACAAAACCCTCACCCGAGTTCAACTCCAGCTCACTGGGTGAACTGCCCCTGGATTTCCAGAGAAATCCTGTCCCAGGTGACAACAGGAGGAGCTGCAGGTGCCTGCCCAGGAATGAGGGGCGCTGGTTTCATTTGCATTTACGAGTTACATTTGTGTTAATGAGTTACAGGGCGACTGAGGGCGCAGAGTGCCAGCTCACTGTGGGGCACTGCCGTGCTCAGGGCTGTGCCGCTGCTCCCTCTGCAATTCCAGAGCTCGGGTTTATGGCCTGTCCTTGTAAACCAGCACAAAACCAGTCCCCAGTGTCCAGGGGAACATTCCTGCAGGGCTGAGGGATGGGGAGGCACCTGTGGTTGTGCTCACATCCCAGCTGTACCTGCCAGGGAACTCTTGGGGACATCCCGTGGCTTCTGCTCCATGACCCTTGGCCCTGCTGAAGTCCCTCTGTCCTGGAGAACCCTGCTTCTGGGAATTTCTCATTCAGGGGTAGCTCCTGTGGAATTGCTCTGGCAGAACGGCTCCCAGTGTGGGAATAATTACAGCTTTTTAAAGGCAGAAATAGATTTGGACCCATGCAAGCCCTTGGGGAACTCTTCCATTCTCCCCCAGGCCTGCTGATTTTTTTTTTTCTGTGCTTTTAAGGCGTATTATCCAAAGGAGGCCACTCTCCTTTCAATTTATGGGACTGGCTTTTAAATACGGCTTGACTGATAATTCAATTAATTGATTCAGTTTGTGGCTGGTTTGAAAATGGCTCTTTCAGGGCTCTCCCCAAAGCTGTGAATTCTCCTCTGCACTGATGGCTGCGAGCACCCCACACCACAGGACCCTGCAGCAGCCCAGTCAGCACCCGGGCATGTGTGGGCTGACAGGAGGAAAGGTGAGCAGCATTCCCGGCTCCAGATCCCTCCCCCAGCACCTGCCAGATCTTTTCTTCACCCTGCTGATCCCCGAGCACACCCCATGGAATGTCAGTGGCAGCATCCTCCCTCCCCACAAATCTTATTTTCAGGTGGGGAAATTGAGGCACCTGAAATGAGCCCCCTTAATCACCCCCAGGGCCCTGCAGGCAAAGGCAGAATTCAGCCATTAAAATAGCTCTGATTTCTCTCATCCAGTTTTTAGGATGCTGGAGAAGACACTGGCCCCTCCACAGAATGAAACAACATTGCCAGGGAGTTCCTTGTGCTGTCAGCACTTCTGGCCAGCTAAACAGCAAGAAATCCAAATTTTGGCAGTTAACCCCTCAAAAAACTGAACATTAAGGAGACGAAAGGGCAAAATCAGGGCTTGGAACTCAGAGTGCTGAGCCTACATCTTGTTGAGCAGGGGCTGCTGCCCCAGCAACCATCCCAGAGAATCCCTGTCCGTCTCCATCTGCCCGGCAGTGACAGAGATGGATGGTGCTGCTGCCGGGAACGTGCTCCCAGGCTGGGGCTGTCCTCCCAGGAGAAAGCTGGAGGCTTTAGGAGCCCCTGATGAAGATGTAAGAGCCGTGTTTGACACGCCAGCTCTTTTGTTGGGGCACTGGTGGCTCGTGCCACCCGCCTGCCACGCAGCAGCCACCACACTCCTGCCCAAAAGGGACTCGTGGCCCTCTTTCTGCCTACAGAAAAAGCTGAGACATAGGAAATCTGCCCAGAGAAAAGCTTCAGGAATCATTTTTGGGGGGTAAAAAGATCAGAAAACAAGCAGGATGTGTAACAGCAGGCAAAGATCAGGGAGAAATGTTTGCTCACCTTGCCAAAGTGGGGAAGGATGAGCAAAAAGCAGAGAAACCTCCAGCACAAACTTCTATAACCATCCTGTGCAGGAAGCTGGCCTGGAGTTCCCCTCCCTCCATCTCACTCCAAGCTCTTCCAAGGCAGTTTGCCATGCCTGTGTGCATGAACTTACAGGGCACTGGGAGAGTAACATCCTAAAAATCACTCTTCAAACCCCCAACCCCCCCCTTATTCCTCACCACACCCTTTTGCCGCTGCTCTGTGCAGCCAGGGCCTTTCCACACCACCTGTCCCAGCTTCCCCCTGCACGTGCTCCAAATATCTTCCTGTTGGTTTGGTTTTTGGGTTTTTTGGGGTTTGTTTTTTTTTTTCTGAATGGAAATGAAGATGTTCCCCCTCACTCCTTTCTTTTAAAGGAAGTAAAAAGGAATTGAAATTTCCCTGAGTGGTGGAGACGCCCAGCAGCCCAAACGGGCAGAGCCGCTGCCCCTGAAGGAGTTAATTCCCCGGGCAGTGCACTAAGTGGTCAGCAGCCCAATAAATTACGGCCTGGAAAGACAAACCCCAATCATCATTAGTCACGGCTCATTGGCCTGTTAAGGCTCCTCAGCCCGAGTTTATCTCGTCCCTGCTGCCCGGGCCGCTGCCATATTTCATGCTCCGAAAACAGCTGACCCCGGGGGTCATCCCAATGAAAGCCCCATTCAACAGGTCCTGCCAGGCCCGGGCAGGGAGGAAAAACGGCCGAGGTCAGGATAAGAGGGAGCTGCAGGCAGCCCCGGGCGCGGGCAGCCCCACAGCACACGCTCAAGTGCCCAGGACATGTTAATCCGCTCCAGGATCACGCGGGGTCAGGCCGGGGCTGGGAGGAACAGTGGCATAATTAGGTGAGGGTGACCTCCATAAAACAGTAATGGGCTTCCAGAGGCCGGCACGGAGCAGCCCGTGGGGCTCTGCACCCACTGCCTGGCTCCCTGGGAGATGGGGATGGATGGGAGGGGTGGAGGGAGTCCCAAATGCTGGCCTTGCTCCTGCTGCTGGGTGTCCCAGCCCAGGGTTCCACCACTCGGGGCAATTTTAGTTCCTTTTTACTAAGGAGTGGGGGGAATTGATGTTGTTGTACACCACGACGACACAGACTGTGACTTCAGAAGGCTGAAAATGACTCCTTTATTTTTGGGATGTGTCTTTTTTACATACCGTTTTACACAGACCAATTCGATTGGTGAAACAAAGACAAACCTCTTCAATCACACTGGCCAGACCAGAGGGACATCAATAAGTCTCTCCTAGGGAAAAAAATGAAAGCATAGGTACAGTTTATAAAAACATGTCTCTTGTTTACAGAAAATTCCCTGGGAAAAGAATTTCAGAAAACCAAAACACTTCAGGCACGAAACCAGGGCTGCAGGGAATGTCTTCATTTCCATCCATTTACATTCAGAAAAAAAAAAGAAAAAAACAAACCAACAGGAAGATATTTGGAGCACGTGCAGGGGGAAGCTGGGACAGGTGGTGTGGAAAGGCCCTGGCTGCACAGAGCAGCAGCAAAAGGGTGTGGTGAGGAGCAAGGAGGGGTTGAAGAATGATTTTTGGGATGTTATTCTCCCAGTGCCCTGTAAGTTCATGCACACAGGCATGGGAAACTGCTTTGGAAGAGCTTGGAGCGGGATGAAGGGAGGGGAACTAAAAGTATGGTTATAAAATTTTGTACTGGAGGGCACACAGTGGCTCAAGGTTTCCTTTCTGAAGCCACATGGCCAACTGAAAACTCAAAAACATCTCTTAAAATAAAATTGAATGCTGTGAAATGAAAACCCTTAAGATTAGCATCAAGTAAGAATACTCACTCTTCACCAGCACAGCAGGGCAGGGTTTTAATTCTAGAGTTTCTTCCTGGTGGGAAGAATAAAAAAGATGGTGAGGAAAATATCTCAGATTTTTACGTTTTGGATATATTGGTTTGCAGCCAGATTGCTGTTCAGTTTTTGGCTACAAAAGCGCTTCTGACATCACAACACAAAGCTGTAAATATTTCAGAAATAATCCTCATTTAAATTGATTGAGACTCAAGGCTTTGACTGAGGAACAACAGAGATCAAATCAAACTCCTGCTTTACCAATCCCTTGCAAGTCAAACTCCTGTTTCTTAGCGGCCCTTTGGAAGCCAAATTCCTGCTTTCCAGCCCTTTGGCTGACAAAGCAGCATCGCTTCCAGGAATTCAAAGCTGTGCCAATACCTGAGACCAGGGAAACCTCGTGGAGGCAGCGCAGGTGTTTATTCCTGGGGATTGCAGGTTTTCCTGCAGCAGCAGGAGATGCTGGACTGTGCTTTTTTATCCCAATTCATGAGCAACCTGTACATGTCCAGGTGCTAACAGGTGTTTAGGCTCTGGAAGAAGATGTGTTGTACGCTGGAATATCATTTTCCTGGAGCTGGAGGTCAAACCTGGGGCTGAGCCCACTTCGCCATCCCTGTCTCTATTTAGGAAGGGTTTCAAACCACCTCTCCCGATGGCTGTGATCTCTGTCACTGGGCACCACAAATCAGGAGCTGCTGGATCGGGGCTTTTCCTTTCCTTCCCGGGAAGCAGATGGAGGGAGGGATGAGTTTGAGGGAGAGCTCTGCCGAGATAATTCCTGCCCCAAGCAGCTCGAGGGGATCACGTTTTCACCCAGCCGTTTGTCTGTTCATTGCAGCGTGTCACGGGATGTTTTAACACAAAGCAAGAGAGATGATGTGATCTGGGCCGTCCCATCTCCCTGCTCCCTCCCTAATTGCAGCAGGATAATGATGGGAGGGTGCCAGAGGCACGTGTGGAGCATCCCAGCCCTGGAGCTTTGCCACGGCTGCGGGAGAGCTGGGATGGAGGAAAGGGAGCTGAAAAGGGGAGAGGAGGAGGAGGGCTGTGATTCCTCCTCTTCCTGGGCTGGAGATGGAGCAGCTCCTGGCTCTGAGCACCGTTTGCAGCCAGGGATTTGCAGGGTTTGGGTAACCCAAGGCAGGAGTCTGAGCTCTGGAGCCAGCACCGGAGGGTGAGGAGGGAGAGGAAGGGAGGGAGAGGTGTCCCCCTGCTCTGGAAGGCTGGGGTTGGTTCTGGCTCCTCTGGCTCCCGGGGGCGCAGGATGGGGTCCCTGGGAGAAGGGGCTGCCTGGGAAGCTCTGCCTGTGGGATTTCAGGCAGCACAAGGAGGTATCAGGGAGCTGGGGAGGGAGTGCCTGTGCAGGGGAGCTCTGGAGTCTCTGTCTCTCCCCCCTTTGCCCATCCAGGGTCCCCCAACCCTGAACTCCCCTGCTGTGTAACTGGGGTGACTGAACTGGGCAGTGCCATCCTCATCCCCTTCCCCTGGGTGGGTCTGCCAGGAAAACTTCAAACAGCCAAAAAAAAAAAAAAAATCTGTTCTAGATAAAAATCCCGGGGCTTTCCACAAGATTTCTTTTTCTTTCTTTTGTTGGAGATGAAAACCTTTGCTGCCACAACTCATTTTGGGAGAATTTGCTGCAAAACCTGCATCCCACCTGGAGCTGCAGCCTCTGTCCTCAACAGAGGAACCTTTTTCTCCCATCCTGGACGCTGAGATGAGCCTCCAGCCATGGGGCTGCGCTGTCACCCCGTTGATGCCATCCCCACCCTGGAGCTGCTGGAGCGGGCCTGGCCCTCCCAGCCCGCAGCAGATGCTTGTGGGAGCCCAGGGAACTGAGCTGGGATATCCCAAACCCTGGGTGAGCACTCCAGAGCTGCCTCCCTGCTGGCCACCAGTGACTTCTGAGCACAGGGTGTGACCTGAGGGGGGATGGATTTGTTCCCGGACAAGGGAGGGGGAATGGACAGCAAAGGAAGAGCTTGGAGCTGGCCGCAGGCACGGCTTGGAATTCACAAACTGATGGAAAAGCAGCTCTGGGAGTGAGACAGAAGCTGGGACAGTGTGTGACAGCTCTGGCTCTTTATCCCCTGGTATATAATGAAGCCATTCGTTAAGCTGAAATAATTAGCTGCTTCTGGTGGTGTTTCCAATGCTGTTCCAAGGCAGGGCTGAGAGCTGCCAGGCTCTTCCCTTCTCTCTCTGTATCAACCATCCCTCCCTCCCTCCCTTTCTCTCGGGCAGAAGCGAAGGCTATCCCATTTCCCCTGCCTTTCCCTTCAGCCATTCGCCCTTGCCAGACTATCTGTGGAATTAAAGCTCGTTAAATCAGCTCCTCTGAAAGGCCTGGCTCAGCAAGGCGCAGTGACAGCCCGGTCCCAGCGGTGGCAGCAGGCAGAGCAGGGGAGGGATGCAGGAGAAATGCCTGAGCAGGACTCGGTGCTGGAGGAAAATTTACAGCCCCACGCTCGGGCTCCGGGCCCCCTTTTTATTACATTTGACACCAAGCAAGCCAGATTGATTTACCCCCTCGTTTCCATCTGCTCCAGCAGGGCTTTTCCAGCTCCAAAGACCACGGGGTTGGGAAGAGCAGCCACGGAGATGCCGGCTCTGGCCGACAGCAAATCCAGCGGATCCAAGCAGAAAGGGCAGGCGATATTTCATGAGCTTAGGATGGGATTTAGCTGTCCTGCAGAGCCAGCATTTCCCCAGCACTGGGGGAGTTAGCTGCATCTCCACTTCGCTCTCGTCCCCAGGTAATAGAGGCATTTTTAAGCCGTGTTTTTGGCTCCTCCATCAGCCTGCCTTTACCAGCTCTGCCGGCACGGAATCGTGGAATATCCTAAATGGGAAGGGGCCCACGAGGATCTCTGAAATCCAGCTCCTGGCTGTGCACAGGACAACCCAACAATCTCACCGTGTCCCTGAGAGCGTTGTCCCAACATTTCCTGGCCTCTGCCAGAGGTGGGGCTGTGGCCATTCCCTGGGCAGCCTGGACAGGGAGACTTTAACACTCCAGAATCACCCTGGAGTTTGGGAAGAGGATTAATCTGTGCTCAGGGCTTGGCGTGGTGCTGCAGAAATGGAGATGCAGAAGAGAGGAGATTTCCCTTCGAGCTCCTTGCAGGTGAATTTCCTCCTCCCCAGGCTCTCTGGGAGGATCAAATGGGGATGCTGGAGGCTGGCAGGACAAGCTGCCAGGTGTTGGACTGGAGATCTCCAGAGGTTCCTCCCAGACTATGTGCTTCTCCTGATGCTGGAATTAAACGTCCTGAGAGGTGCAGTGACCAGGACTGGTGTTGGGATGTTTCCATTTGCCTGAATGATTTCACACCTGGCACTTCACCCCTGCCCTCTCTCCTGCTCTGCCCCCAGCTTGGCCACTCTTCTTCCAAAGCAGAACTGTGGGAAGTTTTGTTGCTCCCAGGCTGCCTTCCCACCCCTTATCCTCTCTCCTGGGAGAAGCTTCCTCCTGTGTCTCATCCCTTCTCCCATCCCCAGGCTCAGTCATTCCTTGTCCCATTTCAGTCTGCCTATTCCCTTCCCAAGCACTCTCAGACTGGATATCAGGAGATATTTCTCCCCTGAAAGGGTGTTCAGGCTGCCCAGGGCAGTGGTGGGGTCACCAGGGGTTTCAGAGGAAGGGAGGGATTTAACAGCTGTGTGGATGTGGCACTTGGGGACAAGGATTAGTGGTGGCCTGGGTGGATGGTTGGATGTGATGACCTCTGAGGGCTTTAGGATCACAAAAATCCCGTGATCCTGTGGGCCACGTGGAATGTTCCTCAGACCCTTTAAAGGCAGGATGGGGTTTACAACGCTCAGCTGGGCTTTGTGGTGTCCCCAGGCCCACCCTGGCAGTGCTGACAGGGAGAACTGCCTGGAGCCTCCCTTCCCAGCCTTTCCAAAGGTGGGAGCTCCACAGCCCCATCGTGGTGCCCACCCTGCCCCACCAGGGACCTTCTCTTGGGGCTTGCCTACTCTGGCTGGCTGAAATCCTGTGATCTCAGCGTGCTTACATCCCAGCTCCCAGTGTAGGAACCAGGACATCCCCTCACCCACCTGCTCCCTCCCCAAGTCCTGCATTTCATCTCCAGCTCTCAGCTCTGAGTGGCAATATTTGCTTGGGCTCTGAGCCATCTCCTCTGCCCTCTCCACCGCGGGGCACAGGGAGGTGGCAGCAGGTTTAGCAGAGCTGCTGGGGCCCACTCCTGCATCCCATCATTGGTCAAGTTTAATGGGGCTCCTCCGCTTGCAATTTGTCAGGGCTTTATCTGAACATCTGCACCCCGGGCTCTTATTAAGCCCTTAGAAAAATAGAAGTGTCTGATGCCTGGATGGCTTTAAATTTGGAAGCAGAGTGGGAGTAGATGGGAGAAAATGCGTTGCCCTTGATGTAATCACCAGAGGAGGACAGTTCTGAACAATGACCAGATCGTCCTCGCCCCGACGATGACAGCAGTTTCTGACTTATCACCCCCCAGCACTATATTAAGGCACTGCGATTACAGTGTTATTCATTAGCGCCACATCTGCTGGAAATCAGCGTGGGGAAGGGCTGCTGAGGGTGCTAAAAAGCTTCAGGATGGCACGGAGAGAATACTCCCCCAAAAGGAAGAATAAATGTCCTTCCCCTGCAGTGCTGATGAGCCACGAGCCCGTGGGGCAGCCTTGGATGGGGCTGCTGAGGACAGGGGACACTGAGAGCAGCAGGTCCCAGGCCTGCCCTCCCCTGGGGCTCTTCCTTTTTCCCTGCCTGTTCCAAGTGGTCTCTTCCTGTCCTGGCACAGCTCTGTGCGTGGCACATCAGGTTTAACCCGTGTCACTCCTTCACTTTCACCCCATGGGATGAAGATCCCTTTTCCTGCATTTTGAGGGTCTCAAAGATTCTCAGCCTCAATGCAGTCATACAAAACCCCCTTTGATTCATAACAAATCCAGAGTGATAAAGGAACTTCCGGCCATTCGTCCTGCCTTGCACCAAGACCTGCCCTGCCCTGGCTGCCCCCCAAAGCCCTCACCTTTCTCATATTCCTCTGACAGGTGAACTAAACTCATGGATAACTTTGGAGTGACTTCCTGATTTTGTTTCCTGCCCGGCCTGCTGAGTAGCCAAACTCCATGGTTTGTAGGCTGGAGGAAAACCTCCTTGCAGCAGAATTTGCTGATTCTGAGGTTCAGCAGTTGCAGCAAGATTTAAACCATTCTTTAGGAGCGCTCCTTGGCTTTTCCAAGCAATTTCAGGCACCCAGAGAACAAGGGATTAGGGCTCCAAAGGCCTTGTGGCTAAAAATGCAGAACAGGCTCTGACCTATGAGGATCTCCTGGACCTGCCATGGTGGATTTTCTTCTACCCAAAGTCTGAAGGTGATTTCTGAGCCTCCCCAGCCACCGCCATCCATGGCAGCCACGCTCTGATTTCCCAAGGATGGCGTGGAGGACGAGCAGCGTGGCTGGCAGGCTGATGTGTGGCTCTGCACGAGGGTTCAGGAATCCCATCTGACCTTCCCGGGGCTGCTCTGCTTCCCTCAGGAGCCAGGGCTGCTGATCTGCAGAACCTCGGCTCGAGGAGCTTTCAGAGGACCGTTCCAGCAGCTGGTGTGAACCATCCATCAGTGCTCCTGTCTTCGCTCTAACCCGCTCCATTCTGGGCCGCCTTAATTCGGTTATGATGAAATTCCGAGCAACTGCTCCTGACAAATGAGACTTCCTCTAGTGGGTTGCTTCTTTAAACTGTTAACACATGCTTAAATATTGTCAGGGCTCAGAAGGAGGACGTTTGAGTTCCCAAAGATCCTTCATTATCAAAGGCAGCTGCTGGCGTGCAGTGGATCCATCCCTGCTGCCCAACTGTGCTGTCCGTACAGGAGAGTATCCTGGCAGGGATCCTTCAGTGAGAGGAACTGCTCGGGAAAAGGGGCTGGAGGTGATAATAGCAGGGGTGGAGAGTTGTTCACAGGCAGAAGAAGGAGGTAAGTGGTGGAAATGCAGAGTGGACAACGCTGACTTCCAGGACTTGAAAGGAGTCTACAAAGAAAAGGTGGGAAGGGACTTTTTACAAGAGTCTGCAGTGTCAGGGCAAGAGGGAATGGCTTCCCAGAGCCAGAGGGCAGGGTGAAATGGGATATTGGGGAGCAATTGTTCCCTGGGTGGGTGGCCAGGCCTAGAGAAGCTGAGGCTGCCCCTGGATCCCTGGCAGTGTCCAAGGCCAGGCTGGATGGGGCTTGGAGCAGCCTGGGACAGTGGACGGTGTCCCCTGCCCATGGCAAGGGTGGGATGAGATGATTTTTAAGATCCTTCCCATCCCAAACCCTTCTGGGACTGTGTGACTTCGGACTTCTCCCCATTCCACAGGGATCTCCAGGAGCTTTGGTTTTCAGGGAAGGGTCTCGCAGTGAGAACAAAGGTTTTGTGCAGCCCCTCTCCCAGCTCAGCTCCCTGCCAGCCACGGCTGCTCAGCCTGTCCAGCAGGGAGAGGAGCCCCCAGGAGATTTCCCTCCCACTCCTCCCAGCCTTCCCCGCCCCGGTTTCCACTGGTGCTGCTGTGACAAGCCTCTCTGGAGGGCACCAGCAGCTCTGCTGGCAAATCCTCATTAATTGATTCACCGGGAGCAAGGAAGAGCCCAGCCCAATTAGAGATAAATAATTGATGCCATCGAGCGCCGAGGTTGGGGCGTTATTGATCAGGGGCACGAGAGGGGCCGACAGCTGTTCCTGGTGTCAGCACCACGGGACCTGAACTGAGACAATGACCCCTCTGCAGCCCCTGCCGCTGCCAGGGGACACCAGCCCCACGGGAACCACCTGGGCTCTCCACACAGCACAGAGGAAACCAGTTCTTTAATCCTTGGCCTCTGACCACACCGAGGGCCCAGAAACCTGTAAAGCTCCAGAAGATTTCAAAGGATGTCTGAGGTAACAACAGGAGGCAGCTTCTATCCCTGGCACCTCCACCATTGTTTTTAAACAGCCATTGATGATCCTACTAAACCCATATCCTGAGAGAAATGAAATGTCCCCTCGAGGAGCACCAGGGAGGAGCTTGGTTGGACAAGTAGGACAGGATAAGAAATAATTCTCCTGCAGCTTTGTGGTTTGGTGGCTCCAGACGACATGGAAAGGAGCAAGAGGGGAAATCCTGATGAGAACGTGGCCCTAAAGGTACCCTACCATGGGAGGAAGAGGAGGGAGAGGTTGGGGGTTGTGGGGTGAGGATTGCTTCCCTGGGGATTGCCCCCCTGTGTCTTCCTGCTGGAGGGGCATTTCAGGATCAGGGTCTGGAATGTGGGCAAGGATTTTTCTGAGGAGGATCAGAAAAGTTTGGACTCTGCCCACCCCATCCTTTTCAGCATTTTAATGGCTGAGGAATTGTTGGGAACTCGTGAGCCAGACAGAGATTTACCCCCAACTTTGGGGGAATTTGGATTAGGCCCAATGGGACTGGGTCCTTGCAGAGCTCAGGGAGAAGAGGGGGAAGCTGTAAGTGGTCCAGAGAAGCCAGGATTGCTCACTGATATCCCCTTGGAATGAGCACATGGTGATTTCAGGCAAAGGCAGCCTGTTATTTCCACTCCAGGACATTTATTTGGGTCAGGGTAAGGAAATTTGATTTACTTGCCAAAGTCCCACAGGGCTGGTAAAATTATAACTCCCACACATCATTCTGTGTGTATCCTAACCAGTGCTTGGTGACTGTGTTTATCACGCTTGGCCACTCTGGGAGTTTTCTCTCTGCCCCCTCCCCTAAAGTCACTTTTTTTGAGTGAGTGAGTTTGCCCTGAGTGCTGCCAGGACCTGTGGAAGCGCAGAGAGGGGCTGGAGCCTGAGGGATCCTGTCCCCAGCTCCTTGCAGAGCTCCACAAGCACGGCCTGCAGAGGGGAAACCCTAAAGTTCTGTCCTCTGCTCAGGGACTCATTTCGTGCCTCTTCTGCCACGATGGGAGTTGTTCACAGCACCCCAGAATGGCTGGGAGGGACCTTGGAGCCCACCCAGTGCCACCCCTGCCATGGTAGGGACACCTTCCACTATCCCAGGCTGCTCCAAGCCCCAGTGTCCAGCCTGGCCTTGGGCACTGCCAGGGATCCAGGGGCAGCCATAGCTGCTCTGGGCACCCTGTGCCACAGGGAACAATTCCTTCCCAGTATCCCATCTAAACCCACTCTCTGTCAGTTTGAAGCCATTCCCTGTGTCCTGTCACTCCAGTTCCTGATGAACAGTCCTTCTCTGGATTCCTTGCAGCCCCTGCACATCCTGGAAGGCTGTTCTGAGGTGTCCACTCACCCTTCTCTTCTCCAGCCCCTCCTGCCAGCCTGTCACCACCCTCAGAGCTGTACCTCTGACAGAAGCAGGACAGGGATTCCCCCAGGCAGGGCTGAGCTTGCCCTGTGATGATCCAGAAGGGTGGAGGGCAAAGAGGACAAGCATTATGAAGATGCACTTCACTGGCAGGAGGACAAATTCGGATTTCTCAGGCTGGATGAAAGCAGAGCCGGTGGATTGGAGCCTGTCACTCAGGCACTGCTCTCTGCTGACCAGTGACAGCACACAAAGGAATGGCTGCAGCTGTGTCAGGGGGGTTGAGGTTGGGTTTTAGGAGAAGGTTCTTCCCCAGAGGGTGCTGGGCACTGCCCAGGCTCCCCAGGGAATGGGCACGGCCCCGAGGCTGAGCTCCAGGAGTGTTTGGACACCACTCCCAGGGACAGGGTGGGGTTGTTGGGTGTCTGTGCAGGGCCAGGAACAATGATCCCTGTGGGTCCCTTCCAGCTCAGGATATTCCATAACCCAAATGTTGCTTTCCAGCCCTACATTCCCAGCTCTGGGTCACAGCCCTTCACCGTTGGCTTCCCAAGCCCTAGAACTGCCTTGTACCTCTTCACTTGGACCTGTGCCACCCCCGCTCTCAGTCACCTCTGACTGAGGGCTTTGCTCCTGGGTGTGTCACACCAGGCTGCAGGGAGTTCAAGGCCCCTGCCTTACCCTGGCTGAGCTCCACTGCCTCTGCATATTAGGACTGCCCTGACTTTTTTTTGCTTTTTTTTTTGCCTTTTTCTTTTTCCACGCAGGAAAAAGTTGTTCTGCTGCTCTGGCACCATGACTGTAACAACCCCCAAGGGTGCTGCTGGGTTAAACCCGACCCTGAACATGCAAGCTCCTGCTCCTAAGGAAGGAGGGAGCTTTCCTTTGTATTTACCCCCCAAAGTAGCCTGAAGCAGCAGCCTGGCTCCTCGTGCATTGTGCCAGCACAGCAGCCCCAGCAATCCAAGGGGAAAGAGGTGCCAGTGATGCCTTGGGAAGGCTGACCTGGAACAGAGACTGGACAGAGCTGGGGAATAAAGTAGATGTTTATTCAAAGGCCTTTAGGATCCACCTTGGGCAGGACAAGAGCCTGACCAGGGCTACACCCAAGGTGGACTAAGAATGGTCACAAAATGCCAAACCAGTCACGAGATCTCACATTTTTATAAGTTTTGGTCCATTTGCGTATTGGGGTTTAATTGTCCATTTCCAGCTCCAGGCTGTGAGGTCCCGTCCTGCTTGTTCCTCCCTTCAGCCCACCCTTGTTTGTGCTTTTGGGCCTGAACGTTGTCCTTGGTCTTGAGCAGGAAAAGGATTTGTTTTGTGTCCCTGCTGTGTGCAGAGCTGAGTGACACTGAATGTGAGCTCAGAGCTGCACCTCTGGGCAGCCCAGAACCTGAAATACAAGAAAGCTCAAAGTTCAGGCATGACCAGGATCCAAACAGAAATCCCTGCTCCAGCATCCACAGCTGGCTGCGTGCGAGCTCCGGGTGCCAAAACCAGCCCAAGGCTCTCCCTGCCCTGCCCGTGCTGCAGGTGCTGCATTAACTCACGTTCAGGGCTCTCTGCAGAGCACTGACAGGGATAAAAGCAGAGGGAAATCATCTCCCAGCCTGACCTGGGGCTCGCAGGGCCCCGTGGACCTGCTCCCTTTTCTGCTGCAGCAAAGGCTGGCGTGCCGGCTCCCAGGTAACAGCTTTCTCCAGGTAACAGCTTTCTCCAAGGAAATCCAGCACTTTTAGGAGGAGCAGGTGCTGTGCAAAGACAGCAGCAGAGCCCACAAACGGAAAACTCCCTCGCAGGCAGATGGGAAGCGGGTCCTGCTCCGAGGGAAGAGACCTGGAGGAGGTTTGGTCCCGCCAAGGAGGTGCTGGCTGCAGAGATTTGCATATTTAGTGACTTCATGCACATCCACTCAGCCACTTCCTTCCCCAGCCTCGCCGGGATTGCTCGTTATTTGTTTTCGCAGCTAATTAAAACCTCCCCGAGCTCAACCCCCTGATTAGGGAGAGGAGGCTGAGGCCACAGTGGAGGATGCCCCAGCCCACAGGCTGACCCCAGGCCGCTCTGCAGACCCCACGCTGCAGTTGGGACATTATTTACCCTGATATTGCAGCGTTCTCTTAAAATATATTGAAGGAGAGATTGGGAAAATGAAGTGTATAAGATTTATCCTGCACTAGAGGATTTCAGCATCCAAGAAAGCCAGAGAGTCCAGTCCCTCAGACTTAATAGAAACCTCCTGCTTTATTAATGTTGCCTGACTTTTTTTCCCCTCCTTGTCCACAGGTCCTGGGCAGAAAGTCAAAGCTGTATTTGAGGAGCTTTCCTGGAGGTTTTCATTAATAACAGGGCCAGGGAATCCGCTGCAAATGTAAAAATAATAGATTTGAGAGCCCTAAAAGGATGGAGATTTACTCACTGTGGAAATATTAGGGAGAAAGTGGGAGTGGGAGGTTCCCAGGCTCGGCGCTGCCTGGCTGCGAGCTCTGGAAGCTGCTGGGAACGGGAGAGGGGGGAAGGTTGCCTCCGAGCGGCTCCGGGAGGCAGCTGCGGCTGCTCTGCTCAGTACCGAGCTCCCGGAGCTGCGGAGATTCCCGGGAAACGGAGAATTTCCTCCTCGGGGTAACGGGGAAAGGAGGGTGGAGAGCTTTCATCAGGCAAGGTGTTCACCCCTGGGGCTGGAGGTGCGGGGTGATGCTGATGCTAGGCGGGTCAGGAGGAACACACAGGAATTGGGGTAGGAGAGAAGGATTGCTGCTCCCTGCTGTGCCCAGCTCCTGTGGGAATGCTGGAACCGCCTCCCGAGGGACTGCTCCTGCAGCCCATACTGATCACCAGGCCAGCATCACCCCTGGGGACAAACCTACGGGTGCAAGGAGCCCTGACAACCATCAGCATTTCCATCCCCCAGTCCTGACACGTCCCGGCTCCAGCTGAGCCCGTGCACAGGAGCTCCTGCAAGGAAAGAGCCTCTCTGCCTCCAGGACAAGTGGCTCGAAGGCTTTGCCCTCCTCACTCCGCTCCGAATTAGAGGAAGTCATCTTCTGAATCTTCTTGGGGTTTACTGGTGGAAAATGGGTTTGAAATGGGCCCAAGTCGTTTTAACTCAGCCTTTAACACTGTGCCATCCTCCAGGTGGATGTGAAAACCCTCAGTGAGAACTTGCAGCCAGCTGAGACCTCTGGGCACCAGCGGCCTGGGAGACGGGGGGAGGGAGGGGCGAGCTTTCCTCCCATCTGGACAAAAAAGGCAGCGCAGCCCATGGATGAGGACGGAACTGACTGCGGGGTCGAGTGCCAAACCAGCCCTCCGAGGAATCCCGGGGAGCCCCTGCCAAGCCCCGCTTCCCCGGGAGGCAGCATCCAGCCGGCCCTGGAGCACTTCAGCTCCTCCACAGCCGCTCCCCCGGCGCTTTTCAGCAGCTCCGCAGCCCCCCGGCCCCGGCCGGCCGCGCTGGTGGCCCGGGGGGCTGCGGGCATTTTCCCAGCGCTCTAATCTAACAGCACCAGTGGGAATGTTTACAGCACGCTGCCACTTGAGGGCTTATCAGCCTGGCTGCCTATCTCCCACCGCCCCGGGCTGATAACGGGAGGGGCTGCTGGCACCCGGGGGAAGCGCCCGGAGCAGGGGACGGGCCAAGCAAAGCCAGCGGGGCTGCGGGGCTTTTCCAGGGAGCGCCTCTGCGGCACCGAGGATGTGGTGGAGAGGAGGAGCAGAGCTGATCCTTTCCCAAAGGAGCCCGCGGAGCAATTTGGGAACGGCAGCGTGCAGGCCTGGGGCAGAGGGGACATCCCGTGAGGGGCTGTGGGGCGCGGAAATGCATCCCTGGGAAAATTAGAGGGACGCCGTGGAATCACAGATCATTTATGTGGGATCATCAAGTCATCCTAGCGCTGCCAAGGCCACCACGAACCCGTGTCCCCAAGCGCCACATCCACACGGCTGTTAAACCCCTCCAGGGATGGGGATTCTGCCGCCACTGCCTGCACTTGACAACCCTTGGTGAAGAAATTTTCGCTTTTATCCAATCTGAATTCAAGGATTCTCTTAAATTCAATCCCCTGGTGCAACCTGAGGATGTTTCCTCTCGTCCTGCTGCTCGGGGGAAGAGTCTGACCTCACCATAGCGGGCGGCTCCGATATTTCTATTAAGGAAACCAATTGCTGACACCTGCCCGCCTTAGGAACAGGTTTGCCCTAAATTAGCTTAATCAGCTGGGGCTAAAACACCGCTCAGCCGAGGCTTCACTCCCTGCATTGGGTCGGGGCCGAGCAGCAGCAATTTGTGAGTGTCTGCATGAATCCTAAAGGTACATCCCCCTTATCCACCTGCAGCGTTTGAACCGAACAGAGTTAGAAAATACCTAATTTTTATTTATTAATTAATTTATTTATTTTAGCTTTGGGATAGGCAGGTACCCTGCAGCCACCGAGCAGCCCCCGCAGCTCCCCCCGCGCATCCCTGGCCCCCGGGGCGCTCCGGGCGTGGGACACGCCACGATTGCCCTCTAGTGGCCCCCGGCCCGGGGAAGGGGCGCTCCAGGCCCCGGGGGCTGCGGGGTCCCGCTGCCAACCCCCCCTGTCCCCCCGGCCGGGATTCCCGCCCGGATCAGCGCAGCCTCGCCCGGCCCGGCAGAACCCGGTCCGTGTCCCCTGGGCTGTGCCAGTAACTCACACCTGGTCCCTGTCCCCTGAGCGTCCCCTGGGCTGTGCCAGGAGCAGCCGTTTTCGGGATCTGGGCTTTTCCCGGGATCCCGAGTGCAGCAGCCCCGGCTATTCCCGGGATCCCGAGTGCAGCCCACCCGGCTGCAGCCCCGGCACGGCTGTTGTGCTGCTCCCCCGCCCTTTGGGATGTTTCCCAGCCAGGGTGGTTCCCCCACGCCGGGAATCTCAGAGTTGAGGTTTTGGAGGGTGGTTGGAACAGGGAATAAATTCAGTTTGGAGTCCTCCCCAGCTTTATTTTAAACGCGTTTTTTGTGGAACCATGGAATCATTTAGGCTGGGAAAACTCTTCAGGATCATTGAACCCAACCATTCCCCCAGCACTGCCCAGGTCACCATGACCCTCCAGGGATGGCGACCCCACAGCTTCCCTGGCCAATGAATAATCCTTCTGATAATCCTTCTGGTAAAGAAATAATAATAATAATCCTTCTGGTGAAGAATTCTCCCTTAATATCCAACCTGAACCTCCCCTGGCACAACCTGAGGCTGTTTCCTCTCCTCCTGATGGTTGTTAGCTGGGAGAAGGGAGCGATGTTTCAATTTAAGATAAGAAAGTGGCTGCTGCTCCTGACAGGAGGGATCCCCAGTTCCCACCTGGGATCCAGCAGAGCTTCCCAACACCAGAAACAGAGGAAATGGAGAGGTAAACTCTGGGAAGGAGGGAAGTTTGCAAGGGGAATGGACTTTGTATAACTCCTGGGATTGATGGAGGGCTGTGTGAGTGCAGGGAGAGGCTGGAGAGTCTCTTCTGATTTTCAAGAGTGCTGGAAGAGCCATGCACAGCACATTTTGCCCATATTCACTCTCCCCCTTTATCTTCATACATAAGGAGCTTTTGGAGAGCAAAAATATCCTCCTCTTCCCATAGTTCTGTTCCCAAAGTGTTGTTCTGAACTAATCCATCCTCTAGTGGAGCTGCGTGTTGCTATTCTGGTCCCTGCAGTAACAGGAACCGATTGCGTGCCTTGTCAGGACCTGCTTCACCCCAGACATGAGATCACAGCCTCATTTCTCATTTATAAATAAATGTAATTCCAGTCCTGGCAGGGCTGGAAACGGGAGGGAAGAATAAAGGAACGTTTCCTCCCTGGCGTGGTCCCAAAGGGCTGGGCAAGGGGAGAAGATGCAGCAGGAGAGGGTGAAATGTGCTGCCATCCCATCTCTGCAGAGGTTTCTGGAGAGGTTTGGAGTTTTGGGCTCCTCCTCCAGCCCCGGTTGATGTAGGACTGGGATCCTAATCCTGCTGTGTCTCAGTGCCTGACAAGGAAAAGGGAAGGGCATTATATGAGACTTTAAAGTGTGTGGAATTTTTTAAATGTGAAGGTGCCACTAAGGAAAATCATAGATAATATTTTTTTCTCAAAAAAAAAAACCAAAAAAACAAGGGCAGAGAAGATATGGGAGCACATCAGCAATGCATGCAATCCCCAGCCTAGACTGTGACACGTGCACAAACTGCAGCCACAGGTGCCAGGTGAGGGAAAAATCAAACCTGAGCTGTGGATTGCAGAGAAAAACGCAAAGATTGGGGGGGAAAATACAAAAGGTGAGACTGAGAAAGTGATGTAGAAAGTCAGAAGACCACGTGGGGGAAAAACAATCCAACCCCAGAGCAATAATGGGGAAGAGAAAATAGCTGGGAGAAAGCAAAAGGAAGTGAAGCCATGGCAGAGGGTTTATTGTTCTCACCTGGTGTGTTTTATGTCCCCCATTACCTGAATCTCTCCCTGGGTGACTGGAGGGTCTCATTAACTCACTGTGTGACCCCTCAAGAGTTTTATGGCTCAGGACAGACCCCAGTGGCCATCACCATTCAGAGGCACAGATGTCCCCAAGCCACCCATCATGTCTCTGCAGGGCCAGAGCTGGGGGTGCTCAGGGGTTGTTGCAGGGTCCTGGGTGGAGTTTCCATCCCTCCCCTGCCCCTTCAGAGCAGAGTAAGAGCACAGGAACATCCCTTGAAGCTGCTTTTGCCACGCAGGAATCTCCTTCCCACAGGCAGAGGGGAGGGGATGAGGAGGTGTTGGTGAGGTACTGAGGAGTTGGGACAGGGACATCTCCAGCTCAGTCCTGTCCACATCCTGTGCCTGCATTGGAATTTTTCTCTCCCAGGAGTGAGGAAGTCTCATCCCTGAAGGTGCAGCTCTGACTTTTGTCCCTCAGTGAACCCGGTGACACTCGGTGCTGCATTTTGTGCCTCCCAAACTGAAACCTGGCTACCCCAGCTCCTCTTTCCGAGGCTGGTCCCTTATTCCCTGAGCAGCACCGTCCTCCCTGGAGGCTTCCAGCCCCGCAAACCCAGTTCCCCCGTGCTGCCCAAGGCTCTGCCCTGCACATCCCTCCCCCTGTGCAGTGCTGGGCTGGGTGAGGCGCCCTCTCCATGGACACCCAGCAGCAGCTCAAAGCCTGCTGTGATGCTGTGCCAGCCCTCCGAGCGTGGCTCGGGGCACCTCTCCTGCCCACCAGCCTGGGGGGGACCAGGAGCCAAGCCCTGGAGCACAAAAGGGGCTGTGTGGCTGCTGTTTGCCCTCCAGGAGCTGGAGGAAACTTGGCAGGCAGAAAAAAAAAGCCTTTAGAAGCTCCTGGGATGGCCGGGATTTGTTGAGCTGCTCCCAGGAATAAAGGGAATCTTGAGTGGGAGCAGGTAGGGCAGAAGGGATGTGGGCAAAGGGGATTTGTCTCCACATTTCCAAGAGGAGCAATTCACCGTGAACAGCTGCAGTTTGTGTCCTCCTAAATCGCCTTTGTCACCTGCTGGAGGCTGATCCTGCTCATCTGAGAAAACCCCTTTGGTTTCTGAGGGGGTCTGCAAGAAACCACCCCAGCCATGTATTTTTAACCTGAACGTCTTTAACTTCACATCGTGGGGGACAGCAAGAAGGATGAAAAATCCCCAAAATCTCTGGGAAAGAGGGCACGGTGCAGGTATCTGAGCTGCAGAGCTGGAGAACAAAAAAGGTGGCTGTTTGGAAAGAGGGGCAGAAGTAGAGTGAGCTTAAAGGCCCAGACCATGGAAAACCCTCTCCTTGGAGAAAGGGAGGCTCTGTCCCTGTGGCATTGTCCCAGCACTCAGGTAAGATGAGCTTCCCTGGGGATGAAAAGCCTTGCTGTGAGTTTATGCCGTGCAAAGGGCTGGGCCGTGGGTTCTTTTAGGCTTTGTGGTTAAGGGCAGGCTGTGCCCAGCCAAAGAACAAAAATCAATCTCCACCCTGGGCTGCCTGAGCGGGGCCTGAGCCTGCTGTGGGGCTGGGACAGGGCCAGCAGGGTGGTGCTGTGTGCTGGCCAGGCTAGCACAGAGCTGGCTTTGAGAGCCAGGAGCCTGCCAGGCAAGCCCTGGATCCCAGCTGCCCTTGGGGAATGCCTGTGCCGGTGGTCCAGCTCTCAGAGCCTCACTGTGAGCGCTCCCAGGCACACAAAGGCACTTGCAGTGGTACAGGAAAGGGTTTTCTGCAGCATCTCCTGCCTCCTCTGACAGATCTGTGAGAGGGGATTCTCCTGCTGGCTTAGGCTTTATCCCTTTAAATTTGAACCTGTTTTGCCCTCAGAGTGTTTTTGCTCCTTTTTATTTTTTTTTCTCCTTTTTATTGATTTATTTTCCCTGGAAAAACCCAAGCAGGCACTTCCCTGCTCCGACAGGTACTACTGTGCTCCTGCTGCAGAGTTAATGAAAACCTGTTTTCATTATTTTTATTGCAATTTAATACATTTATTTCCATCCCGTTTTAAACGCTGGGTGAACTAGATTTTAAAGAAGTCCCTGTGGCTTTTTTTTTTAGTCTTTACTCTTTAACGTACTGACATTTTTAAAATGGGCAATGAGGTGATATGGAGAATGGCAGAATAATTTCTTGCCCTTATTTTCTATCAGCGAAGCTCCATCTCTCTGTAGCGTTTCTGCTGCTTTTGAAACATCCTATATTTGCAACGATGGGGATTTTTGTTTATCAAATGGCAGCTTGTTAATCTGTGCTGATCATGAGCCCTTCATTAATTCTTTTCCCCTCTCCTCTATAGCAGGAAAGGGTAAAGGAATGATTCCCGTGGGTGCCTGGCGTTTGGCCAGCGTCACACCACCACAGCCTCTCATGATGAAGATCCCTCTGTCCTGCTGTCTCTCCATAGTCTTCAGCTTCATCCTGGTGGTTCTTCAAGGTGGTGGCTCAGGAGCCTCTGCTCTGAAGAGCGTCAGTGTGTTGGAGCTGCACAAAAGTGCTCTTCTTCTGCCTCACTCCCTGCTGACCTTCTCCAGCTGTAACCTCAGCCCTGGGCTCCGTGGGGGGAAGGAATCCCAGCCTGTCCATCCTCAGCCCTGCCAGGGACACAGCTCTGGGAGCCAGAGCTGGGAATGATGGGACCCCCATGAAAGGGCTCCTGTCTGAATCCCTGCGAGCTCCAGGGAAAAGCCTGGAACCACCAACTGTCCTGCCCATGGTGGAACAGCCCTGGTTAAACCCCTGCAGTGCTGGGGCTGCTCCATGGGGCTGCTCTGGGTGTGGGTCCTGCCCATCTCCCCAGCCTTGTTGGCCAAGAACATTCCCGGGGGGTCACCACCACCTCCCTGCTGCTCTCCCGGCCCTCAGCTGCTGCCCAAATTCCCTTTGGCCCCAAAACCCAAGGGCTATCCCTTTGCCCCTTCCTTTCAGACATTTGGCTTCCTGTGCCAGCTGCCCAGACTGCCTGAAACTGTGAAACAAACCCAGAGAGACAGCACCGTTCCCTGGAGGAAAGCAGCTCCGGCCCCACGTTCTGTGCTCTCCTTTTCCCTCCTCCTCCTCACTGCTCTCCGGGAATCTCGTGCCTGGTGATTTATGGGCAGTAAAAGGGACAAGGAGCCTGACTTGGGACTTGCTTTTGCAAGGCCTCAGGGGAGTTTTGTGAGGCTCAGCTTGTCTGGAAGGTGATTCTTGCTGGTGGCTGCAGGTGGGTGAGCCTTGCCAAGCTAAGAGGAGCTTGAAGCCATGGGAAAAAAATTCAGGCACCTTCTGTGGGCAGAGTGAGAGCAAAACCAGCTCGTGAGATCTCTCAAGTTGAGGATGGCTCCAAGCACAGCTGGCCCAGCTGCAAGCCATTCTCAGGACAAACTCACTTTTGCCACCAAATGTCCATATAATTTTATGGCCCTGGTCTATCCATCACGCCTAATACGTGGCCATATAAGCCAGGCTTAAGTAATGAGTTGTGAGAGGCTGTACATTTCTGGGTGATTATGGCATGTGTCGTAAAGCAAAGGGCTGGAGGCAGTAATCCCCTGGAAACACATTGCCCCGGGGTGTCCTGTTACCGTCCTGAACTAAAATTCCAAATGAAAAAATAATGAAAACAGTCGAGAACTTGAGCCACAGGTAGGGCAGGAGTGTCAGGGAATCGATCCCCCAGCCCCAAACTGTGGGGATCATTTAGATCCAGTGTCAGCACCCACGGGTGTTGCTGACAGCCAGCCCCTGGATGCTGCTGTGCCTGCCTCCAGGATCCCGGGAAAAGCAGCTTTTCCTTGGTGTGAGGGGTCCACCTGCACTCTGCTCACCCCCAGCTCACCTGGGAGATTTCCAAGTGCTGGGAAATATTGGAGAGGTCTGCACGCTAAGCCCATTTAGTAAAAGCTTCCTATTGCATGAGCTGGGTTGTGATGGTCTGATTGGGTCCCTTCCAGCTCAGGATATTCTGTGATTCCTCTTTTATTCCCCACATTTAAGGTGAAGAATCTTGTGAATTGTTTGGAATAATAGTCTCTCCTTTACTAACTGGGCTCCAGGAACTGGAGCCTGAGAGATATGGAATCTCAGGATGGAGAGGCTGGCACTTGACTTTTCCTTGGTTCTCCTCCTCCTGGCCTCCACACCTCCATCTTCTCCTTTTCCAGGGAGCAAGAAGGTTTTCTTTCCAGAGGAAGTTGGGAAGAACAACTCCGGGAGCTGCCTGGAAGCACAGGACTGTCCTGCCTTTTGGACAAAGCTAGGAGTTTGAGCTCAGTCTGGACCTTGAGCACCAGGTTGGACTTGAAACCTCCCAAGGATCCTTCTGAGCTGGTATTTCCATGATTCCGTAGGAATTTGGTGCCTTTTGGGGTGTTTAGGAGCACAAGTGGCCTCTCTTTTCCATGAAATCCCATCCGTGGGGACACCACTCCCAGCAGCACAAGGCAGCCGTTGTTCCGTGGGGTTTTCTCTCTTTTCTCAGCCCTAAATGAGGGATTGACCCAGCACCACCCTGGTCCTGCAGCCAGAGGTTTGTGGGAGGACTTTCCCCACCACGTGTGCGATATCAACAATGATTTCTGTGCCTGTGCAGAGAATTCCAACCATCCGTGATGGGCCCAGGAACGTCACCTGCTCCTGCTCTTCTCCAAACAGAAACAGGAGATGCTGGGAAATTACAGCACAAGTTTATTTCTTTCCTCTTTCTCTTCTTTTCCCTCTTTCTTCTTCCTCTTTCTCCTCTTTCATTTTTCTCTTTCTCTTTCCTCTTTCTTTTTCCTTCTTTCTTTTCCTTCTTTCATTTTCCTCTTTCTTTTTCCTCTTTCTTTCTCCTTTCTTCTTCCTCTTTCTCCTTTCTTCTTCCTCTTTCTTTCTCCTCTTTCTTCTTCCTCTTTCTTTCTCCTCTTTCTTTTTTCCCCCCATTTCCTCTTTTTGTTTTCCCCAAGCTCAACAAAAACACCCAACAAAGAAAATTTCTTCTTTTTTTTTCCCTTCTCACATCAACAGGATTTGCCAAGTAATGACGGAGGGCCAAGGTGTGTCAAATGTCAACCCAGAAAGGAAAAGCAGCTTTGATATTCCACAGGATCCAGGTTTGTGTGAAAATTCGGGGCTCTTCAGGAAAAAATCTTTGTCACTATTTCGATTTCCTTGGCTTGCCAGGATTGGAGTCTTTTCTATCAGGTATTTGTTTAAGAGAGAATTCAAAACTGTTGCTGGAAATGAGGGTCTTTTTCTCCTCTTTTCCTTCTGTGGGAAAAAAATACAAGCTGAGGAATTCCAGTGCTTTGAGAGCTGACTGAAAACTGCAGTTTTTTAGTTTGAAAGCAACAAAATGAAATTTTCCCCTTCTGCAAAGCAATTATAAACCAGCACTTTTCATGCAGGAAAATTGGAGAAAAGCAGTTAAGTGTGGAGGAAGTCTAAAATGCTTCCTGACTCTGGGATTTTTTTAGAAAAGAATTAATTTGTTTCAATAAAAAATCTGACATTTTAATAGGAGAAAATGTTTTGTTTGGATTTTTTGTATGCATAGTTGAAATTTACCGGCATCAACATGCATTATGACATTTTAATATATAATAATATGTCATCATATATTTTAATATCCTTTAAACAAAATGCTCCAGCGAAATAATGCCCCGAGTGAAATGAAATATTCCAGCAGTGCCTCTGGAAAACTGAGGAAAAGCTTTGTCCCTCTTCAAAAATTTCGGAGAATTGGAGAAGTTCTGGCAAAATATTCTGGTTTAGATCCAAATGTGGGTTTGGAAGGAGCAAGAACTTCACCTCCAGGAACTCTTTGATCAACTCCTTTGGATCCATGGCTCTCTAGCCGCACTTGGAACTCCAAAACGTGCTCTTTTTTTAGTCATTTCCTTAAATCAAATTATCTCATCCCTCCAGAAGGAAAGGCAGGATTGGTCATTATCCTCATTTTACTGCCCAGGAAGCCAAGTTTTAGGGAGGGAACTTGGAGGGAGAGCTGGAGGGGAAGCCAAGATTTATTTAGTGGCCATCTCGGTGCTTTCCACAACATGGATGTTCCTCCAAGCCTAAAGGAGGCACGTTCTGGGTCAGGGGTTGTGGGAAGGACTGTGGGAATCAACCCCCCTGTTAAATCCACTTTGGGGGCTTTTGCTGTGCTGCATCCCAAATAAACTGGGATTTTTACACACTGCAACTGGGCTTGTTACTTCAACTTATTGCCATTTCCCAGTGGAATTTTGCCATTTCTCAGTTTGATCTTGCCATTTCTGGATTTAATTTTGCCATTTCCCAGTTGGATTTTGCCATTTCCCAATTTAATCTTGCCAATTCCCAGTCTAACCTCCCTGGCAAGGAGCTGCCCCCACTGATATTTCCCCGAATATTCCCCAATTTTCTGTTTATTTGCTGCAAAGTGGAAGCGTGGGGAGGCTGCTCAGGGTTGAATGAAGGTTGTATCCCGTTTCCTCAGGCTCTCCTTGATCCTGATTTTAGGAGAAGCTTCCTGAAAACAACATGACAAGTGTCGTTTGTCCCGTCACAGTCAGGCTTTGTCCCATCGAGTCACCCTCAACTGATCTGCAACCAGACTTGAGAGTTAAAACCTGTTTCTTCTTTATTTTTAAAGTGCCTGCTTTACCCTGGAGGGGATCTCTGGAGTCCTTGGGAAGACTCAAGAGTGACTGAATAAACTGGGGTTTTTTTAATATTAAAGTGTTAAAAACTGGTTCAGGCTGTAAGGGAACACTGGGAACATGATTAATTTATTTTTTCCCCCAAATTCCTATGGAAAACAAATAAATGACCTTATGGATTGGCATCCATCAGTGTTTTTTTTTTTAATGGAAACAAGTTTTAATAGCCCAGATATTGATGTGTGGGCTCTCTGCTTGCTAAAGGTCTCTAATGAGCCAGCTTTAGCTTGAAATTGATAATAAATATAATTTCCAAGTTACAGTTAATCACAGCAGCTTTGCCCTTGCTGCACGAGGCCCTTTGACCCAAAACTTTGGCGGAGGTTTGAGATGAGCTGGGGTTAAGGTCCCTGGAGCAGGATAAGGTTCCACCTTCTGGAATCCTCTCCTTGGAGAAGCCCAACAGGAGAAATCTCCACAAGGTCAGGTGAGTTCAAATATTCTGCATTTTTTGTCCTTTTCCAAGCTGGATGTCCGTTTTGTCCATTCCTACTGCTGGACGTGCAGCTGGAGCTGTGTTCCCATTCCTCCCACCAGTGGGGATCTGTCCCTTCCCAAACCCTCAGCATCCCAGCGCTGTCCTTGGGAAAATCTGACTCCAGAAATGGGAATAACCAGGGTTATTCCCAGCTGGAATTACCGCCAAACCCTGGAAAGGTGACCCTCCAAAGGCATCCTGCTCTCCTGTGACAGGGACAACCCTCGTTCCCAACCTGTTTCCAAACGTACTGACAGGGGGGGAGCCGGGAATGAGGGAAGCAATAAAGGGACTCCGAGGCCACAAATGAGGAATTAATTGAACACTCGCTTTTCATTTCCCCCCCCTCCCTGCCCAAGACTAACTCGGATCCCTTTGATAAAGTGCCTCCCACTGGAGGAAAGGGGCGTGGTGGCAATTTTTGCCCTCATGGTTGGGGTTTCCATCATTTTCTGCTTGATGTAAGGCAGGTTTTTTGCCAGTTCTTTTTCCTCTTTTCCCACCAGCTCCTCTCTTTTCCCGAGCATGGTGAGCTGGGAGGAGGATTTGGGACCCTGCCTTTAGCAGCGGTGTCTGTGTCATCAGTGGTATCTGGGAGTGGCAATATTTGGTCAATCCCAGAATTCCAGGATGGAATTTGGGTGGGAAGAGACCTCTAAACTCATCTTGTTCCAACCCCCTGCTGGTTTTCACTATCCCAGGTTGCTCCAAACCCCATCCAGCCTGGCCTTGGACACTCCCAGGGATCCAGGGGCAGCCACAGCTTCCCACAGTTCAGCTCCTTGGTGTCACACCCTGTGCAGCACCCACAGACCCTGGGCTGGATCATGGATTTGGGAGCGTTTCCCATCACATCCCTGCTCGCACCTTTGGGTACTCCAGGTCTGCAGTGACTTCAGAGAGGTCCTGTGACCCCTGAGAACAGCTAAATTGCAAGTGAACCTCCTTTTCCCAGGGGATCTTTCCCAGCTGCAGGAAAATCCCTGCTGCTGTGAAGAAATGAACTTTTTTCCTCACCTTTTGGTGTCCCTGGCACTGGGAATTCCCCAATCCTGTTCCTCCCTGGTTTGCAGCACCTCTGTCACCTGCAAATATGGGAAACCTCCTGAAAATGATGATGAGAATAATATTTCTGTGCCCCAGGAGAATCAGGAACGCTGTGCTCAGTTAGGGGCTGGTTTTCCCTCTGCATTTCTTGGTGGAAAGGACCCATGGACACCTCTGGGCCCCTCCCACGGCTCTCCCCTTCCAGCTCTGATATTTTAAGCTGAATTAATCTCTTAGCCCTCAGGACTGGCCTTTGCTGAGCCCTTCTCCCAGAGCAGTGGCACCATCCCTGCACGGGGCAGGGTCTGAGCTTTCCCAAGGCCATCCACGGTCCCCACATCGCTCCTGATCCTATTCCAGGAGCACATTTAGCCGCGGAAGATGGAATTGCAGAGGAGATCTGGCGCTTTCCTCGCCCCTTTTTTTTTGTCTCTCCTTCTCTTCCCCCAGCGTGGCCCGGCCCCAATTACAGCCCGGGGACATTCAAACCCAACAAAGCCCCGTCCCCCGCCCCACAAAGGCGACATCTCCTGGGCTGGCGCCCTAATGAGAGCAAATTTTTTGTCCAAACATTTGAAGCGAGGAGGTGCCTTCTCCTGCCACCCCCCGCCGGGGTTAATATCATTATCCAGTTGGCTCTGGTCGGGAATTAAAACAAGGGCATTCCCTTCTTTTAATGAGAGCTGACAGTGGCTCCAGCACTTCAGAAGGGAATTAGGGAAGGAGGGATGGCTGCGGGGTCTGTCTCCCGGGAGTCTTATCCACCAGCCCGGCTGCCCCGTGGGATCAAAGGCCACTTACCTGCTGCTGAGCACCAAATCCCTCGGGATGCCACGCTGGAATAACCGCTGGAAATAACCATTTCAGCAGGCAGAGCAATCCAAGGATCCGCTTGGACAGGGCAGGAAGGCAGACAGGAGCCCCCTGAGGTTTTGGGCATCGTGGCCAGATTGAAAAACAGGATTTTGGAGTGTTAAATCTGGCCGGGTTTTGGTTAGGACTTGGTGGAAACAGAAAATTTTTGGTCTAAAATGGGATTTTGGGGTGTTAAATTTGGCCAGGTTTTGGTGAAAATAGAAAATTTTTGGTCTAAAATGGGATTTTGGGGTGTTAAACCTGGCCAGGTTTTGGTGAAAATAGAAAATTTTTGGTCTAAAATGGGATTTTGGGGTGTTAAACCTGGCCAGGTTTTGGTTAGGACATAGTGGAAATAGAAATTTTTTGGTGTAGCCAGTCTGGTGAACATGTAGCAAGCAAAATGTTGTGGAGAAAGCGATGCATATACATCTATCTTTAATTTTTTTTTTTAATTGAAAACTCTTACGTTTTCAACGGCACCTTTTGGACTTCAGGTAAGTGCTTCAGAGAAGGGTTTTTATTTTTAGAAATGGAAAAAAAAAAAAAAAGACTGATTAGAAATACCCACCAAAACCTCCCCGTGTCTTATCGCTGAAAACCAGCGAGTTCAGCCCGTGCTCCTCTCTGTCTCAGGATAGGTTTGATTAGAAACATCAAAAAATGCCGGACAAAAATGTGAATTTTTAATCCCATTTTAAAGGACCTTTACCCATGCGTGAACTCTCCTTTTGAAGTGCTGCGGTGGCTCTTGCCCAGCCCGCTCCGAGGGAGAGACGCCCAAACAAAGGGAACCGTTTGCAGTGATCGTCACTTGTGGCAGGATTCCAGGATTCCAGCGCTGGGACACCACCAGGAAATCCATTCCCTGGGATGCCAGGGGGGAATTGCTGCTGCTCTGGAGGTGGGGAGGAGACGCTGAGCCACACAAAACAGCCCCCAGGGTGTGAAAACGGACTGAACAGGCTGATCGCGGTGGTTGCAGGGAATTCTTTTGGAGTTTTGGGGTTTTTTGGGGGGGGGGGGGGTTGGTGCTGGAAGAGTTTATAGCTGCCCTGTGAGAGGGATTGGGAGGAAAATTAATTCCTCCTTCATGGATCACTGAGAGGATGCTCCTGTGGAGCTTCAGGTGTAGCTGAGTGATTGCAGGAGCTGATACAGGATAACTTCAGCCCAAAGCCCACCGTTTCCATGGAATGGTGTCCTCTTTAGGAGCATCCCAGTTTAAAATCCTGCTCCAACGTCATTTTTTTTTTTTATCTGGGAATTAGTAGCATGGATCTGGGGAGGCAGGATGTTAGCTGGAAGGAAATGGGGGAGTTGATGGCTCTGAGGATATTTCCTGTCTCAAAAGGCCAGGGCAGAGGTGCTGCTGGGGACATGATGGCTCTTGCTGTCCCCTTGGTAGCGCTGGGGGACAAGGGACAGCAAATGGCAGCTTTGGGGCACTCAAAACACCAGGAAAACCTGGACAAAATAACAGTTTTGGGGCACTCACAACACCAGGAAAACTGGACAAATGCGCTGCAGTTACAGCTGTGGTAGGGGGAAAAAAATCCCTTTCCCTGATGTCCATCACAGAGGAAAAACTCTGCTTTCTCCCCTTTAACTGGAAAGCTGAAAATTAATAATTAATCCAAAAACGAATGCACTTTCAGGCTTCTGGATGAGAGGTTTCCAGTTTCCAATGGACAGGTGGTAGAGCTGAGGGAAAACCGATGCTCTTGGGGGGAAATCTGCCTGTTTTGGTGCCCAGCCCTGGAAAGGGGCAGGAGCTGCAGGGAAAGGCAGCATTAATGACCCAAAGCCGCTCATCCGTGCCCAGCAGGGCTGGGGGTACAGAGGGAAGTGGCTGGGGCCATCCCATCCCATTCCCTGCAGGCTGGGAGGGGGAGCCAGGGCAGCAGAACAGCCGCAGTAATGCAGGTAGTGCTCAATAAACGACGAGTGAGAGAGAACCCAGCCGTCTCCGCCAGGAAATCAATTCGATGGGGGGGCCTTTAGGTTGGTTTTTTCCCTGTTTTCCCTCCTCTCTTTTCCATTTTCCAGGCAGGTGTCTGAGGTGAGGCTTGGCTGTTCCCTGTGCTCACAGCTGAAGTGCAGCCCAGCCCGTGGCTCCGGGGGTTTGTGCTTCTCTCCACACACAGGGAAGCCGGGGCTGGAGCTGGGGAGGTCGCCAGGGTCACACGTTTGAGCTGTTTGCATCCCGAAGGAGCTGCATTAGCCTCGGAGTTGGTCCTAACCAGCCAGAGCAGGGCAGGGAGGTTTTCAGGAGAGGAAGGTTTGGAAGGATGTGCTCGCTCTGGGTTTGGCTTCCGAGCCGTGATCAGAGATGAGGCAAGGCTGGGTGAAAGGGGGTGAAATCCAGCTCTGGTCAGGGAAAACCACGGGAAGTGAAGGGGTTTGGCAACAGGAGGGCAGAAAATTGGTGGGTCAGGCCTGATGGGTTCAGCAGGCATCGTGGCCAGATCGAAAATGGGATTTTGGAGTGTTAAACCTGGCCAGGTTTTGGTTAGGACTTGGTGGAAACAGAAAATTTTGGTGTAGCCAGCCTGGTGAAAATGTATTTGGGAGCAGACCTAGCCAGGGGTCTGGATCTGGGTTTTGAGGGTGACCCAGCTTTGAGACCAAATCTCTGACCTTTATCTCCTCTTTGGCACTTGTCCTCAGTGGTTTGGGACCTTGCTTGCCTTGCTCCTCACTTAATCCCCCAAAAAATCAGAACTTCCCAACTCTTTCCACTAGCAAGTCAGAGAAAATGAAGGTAAAATGGAGCACCTCCAACTCTTCTCAAGGTTATTTAAGTATTAATTACCCAATAATGAGGTGACACCTGTATATTTATATTTCTGAGCCAATAATGACCACCCAAGGCCCGCAATGGGGACATTTTTCACCCAGTTACAGAAAACCACCCAAACCCATGAAGAAGAAGAAAGAAGAAGGTGAAGAAGGAGGACTCAGACAATGCCCAAAGTCCTCCATATTGCCTCACATACACTACTATATACTAAAACCCTAAAATCTAACTTTCCAGAATTCCAACCCTTTCCACTGCTGGCTGCACAGAAACCTGAGCGTGGGAGGAAGAGATGGCATTGGCTTCATCAGGAAGGGCCAAACCACATCTTTGCAAAGATGAGTTTAAAGGATTAAACACCACCAAGAAGTTGGATTTCACAAAGCTTTCTGCTTTGAAAAGATCAGAATATCCGGTGGCCTGGGCTATAATGTGACGTTTGCATAAAGCAAAAAGTGTCTGAGCCAAAATATCAGGTCTTAAATGGCTACTTCAGTCTACATTCAGCCCAAATAATGAGGGAGGGAAATGCCACTGTGAGGGCAGGAAGGGGACAGAGCAGGGACTGATGGCCTTGAAGCCAGGTCTGTATCCCTACACAGGTGCTGGCACAGGGAGAGACCTTGATATATCACCTGTCCCTTTGAACAACGCCAGGTCAGCCAGGCAGCTCCATTCATCTTCTCCTCCAGGCAAGGGAAGGAGCAGATCCTCTGCCTGGTCTGGATTCCAGATGTGTGGCAGTACCTGGGATGCTGAGTCCCGGCAGAGCCCTCGGATCTGGAGAGCTCCTGATACCAGCAGCACATCCCTGGGGACTGCCAGAGCTGCTCCATCCTCTGGAGCATCCTGCTGCATCTCCTGGTGGGGTTCCACCCCTCACCAATGATACAACCCTCTGCAAACACAAAGGGTTATTTCAACTCTTTCTCTGACCAAAAGCTGAAGCAGAGAACTTCACACCACGGACATTAAGACCCAGCTACCAAATCTGCCTCAGCTGCTTTTGATCATCTGGACATCCCCTGAGCTCCCAGATGCCAGGCTTGGGTTTATTCCCATGCAGGAGCTTGTTAGGCTGTCAGCCCTAAATGTTCCAATATCCCAGGTGAGGCACCTCCCATCTTCATTTAATTATCTATCTCCACTCCTACATATCTATCCAGCCTCCCAGCTTGTGGGGTAAAATAGATGGCTTGGAAAGGAATGGATTGAGGAGCTTTGCCTTTTGTTCTCCAGCCATCAGGTCTGGATTTGAAAGCACAAGCTGACATAAACGCTCAGTACGGGGGGCTCGTACATCTGCTGCTTGCGTGTCTGATCTGTTCAGGGCTGTGCTGGGCCAGTAAAACCTGTGGTTTTCTGCCCTGTTAACAGGTCTGGTGTTGGGGAAGGAAATGTCATCCTGGTTCATCATTTCAGGGAGGGGATAGAAGGGAATCAGGGCACAGATCATCACCTGCCTTGGACAAAGGGGAAATTTTCTCCCTCTTTTTCTGGACTTCATTTGGATTCTGCAGAAGGAAACTGCAGCTTCGTTCAAGCCAAACCTAAATGGGAATATTATCTATGGAAGGCTTCAGAATGCTGTGGATTGGGCTTGGGGTTTTTTTGTCTATCTGCACATGATGTCATCTTTTAACACTTGTCTGTGTCAGGCACGGTGTCTGCCCTGGGTGAGCCCGGTGTGGCCCCAGCGCTGCTCTGCAGCTCATGTTCAGCTCGTTGTGTCCCCAACTCAGCCCCTGGGAAGGAAAGATAAAGCTCTAAGTTATGTCTTTACCTCTTGGCTGTGTTTCCTGCTCCCCCCAAACTAGCTGGGAACAGGGAGAAAGATTCTCCAGGGGTTTTCCTCCAGTTGCCTGCGAGCGGAGGCTCGGCCAGGCTGGAGCATCCTCGTTCCCTGCTGCAGAGCCCAGGAGGTGCCGCTGGCTCCGACAGGGAGCAGGAGGCTTTGGAAAACGAGCACATTTCTCCCGAGGCCTCTGCTGTGTGTCGCTGCCTGCAGCCCCTCCTGTTCCAGCCCCCAGCCCGTGCTCTTGTTTCAGCAATCAGCTGCAAGACAAACCAGCTGGCCCCCGCCGAGGTGTGGAAAGTCCACCGGGGGATTAGGCCGGTCTTACCATCAGTCCTCACTTGTGAAAATACAACCTACTAAGTTTTCCTAGATGATGCAGTTTTTCAATTGCTTTTGTTTGCTTTTCAGGCAGGTCTTAAATCAGGCTGTCAGTCAGGCTCCCTCCCTCCCCCCGCCGAGCCTCCGAGGCGGCTTCCAGGCGCTGCTGCAGGACCCGCAATCTCTGCCCCATTGCCGTTTATTTATGGGGTTTTCCCTCCCTCCCGCTGGGCAGGGAGGGGCTGTGTCTGGCACAGCTCGTTCTCTGCAGCTCCCAGCGCGGGGTACCGGGCGGTGACACTGTCAGGGGTGCAGCGCAGACACTGTGGGGACACTGTGGTGGCACTTGGTGTCTCTTCATCTCCAGCTTTCTCCTTCACCATCTGCGATGCTACAGCCTCGGAAGGGAGGGTGTGGAGATGGTTATCAGCGTCCTACAAACCTCTCAGGCCTTTCCTCACACCTGCGAGGAGGATCTCCCGTGAAAAGCTGAAGGAGAGGCTTTATCTGCCTTTCCTCTCCGCCCTGGGCTGCTACATCCCTCTCGGCTGCAAAACGCCTTTGTGCCGTGTCCCCCGCACAGGGAAGAGCTGAAGTTTGTTAGAGCTCGTTGCTAGAGTTTCAAGGAAGGGTTTTTTGGAGGATGAAGTGGCTGAGAGGTGCAGGGTGCAGCTCTGGAAGGTGCAAGCTGCGAGTTCAGGAGGAGTCGGCCTGGCGCTCCGTCCCTCCAGGCACATTTTATATATCTGTAGGTGCGTGAGTACAGCCCTGTCAACACACGGGGAAGGAGGAGGTCCTGCCTGAGCCTGTGCAGCAAATCCAACACATCCCGGGCAGGGATTGACTCTGCCTGACATCTGCAGCAGCTTGGTGCCCCCGGGGTGCAGCAGAGCTGCCCCGTGTGTGCTCAGGGAGGATGATCCAGGATTTCTGGCCATCCAGGGCAAGCTCTGACCCAGATCTCTGGTCATGAAGTTCCCTCTCCGTGTCGTGGTGCACAGGTCCCTCTGGCAGAGGTTGCTGATCTCCAAGGACCCCCACGAGTCTGGCCCAAATCTTACAAGCAGCCACATCACTCGCCCCCACCCCGGCCTCCGCGCTCCAGGTGTTTTCTTCCGCCTTTGTCTCGTAACACAATTCACAAAGGACAGAGCTCCTCCAGATATGGGAGTCTGGGCGCCGAGCCCGCTCCCGGCAGCTCTCTAAATCCTGCCCCTCCGTGTGATTTAAACCGCAGGGGCTGTGCCGAGGGGAAGGTGGGGGAGGCTGCTGCATTCGAATGTCACCTGGTTAACGAGCGCACCGCGATCCCTTTTCCTCCTGCACGGACAGGAAAAGGCAGGGGATGGAGGGGGTTGGATCAGCTCTGCTGCCTGGAGAGGCTGATCCCTCTGCTGTGACTGGTATAACACAGAGCCGGTGGCGCTGGGAGCGTGGTTGGGATCAGGGCTCCTGGGGGAGCACCGCGCTGAGCTGCTGGCAACTCTCACCTCTGATAAAGGAGAAGGCAGAGAAAACCCAGGGCCTGTCTCACACTGGAGGAGCTGGCTTTTGGTCTACAAGCAATGCAGAACGGTCCCTTCCTGGCGGAGAGGTGTGTCCTTACATTTAACCGACAGAAAAATGCAAACCCTGCTCTAACAAACCCCATTGTTGCCACAGACAGGGCAAAGAATCGTCCTCAAATATTTTCCTTAGTGAAAAGTGTGGCTAGCTGGGCAGACAAGCAAGGCAAGGTCCCCTAAAGCTGCCTGATGCCAGAGGAAGATCTGGGAGTGCTGATATCCCAGCGAGTGGTGGTTTTCTGGCTGGCTGCAGGATGGGAAAAAGGGCTTCCCAGGCTTTTGTCCTGCCCTTGGCTGATGTGAAAATGGCTTGGGCAGCTGAAGAGCCACCGTGCAGACACGTGGTCCCAGCAACAAGGCTGACAGCGTGGCTGCCCCTGGCTGCAATAGCTAAATCCACAGGAGCTCCTCACTCCAACCCTTGAGCTGGTTCTACAGCTGATTTTAGCCAAGCCTGAACAGTGCCGGCGCTTAGATAAAGCTTTGTTTTCCTTCTCTCCTTTGCATCTCCTCCCAAGCAGCCTGGAGATGACTGGAGAAATCTGCATCGTCCAGTACTCCAGAGAGTCAAGAAGGACCCAAATTCCTGCTCTGAATGTTACCTGGTTTTTGTGTTAGACTGGTTTTGCTCTGTGCAGCAGGAATAAGAAAAATCCTGAGTGAAACATGGAAGCAGCTGTGCTGTTCAAGAGTCCAGCCCACAGAAGGAGGGGAAATACATTTTCCCCTGTGCCAAAGCGAGCTGAAACACCGAAATCTCCTCATCAGGCAGCCCTGATGTGAAAGCCAGGTTGCCTCCCCTGCACACATCTGCAGCTCCTGCTGCCTGCAGGGGATGACAAGGCAGCCACACGCCCTGCCAGCTGTCCCCAGCACAGCCTGGTGCCAGGGGAGCTGGCAGGGGTGCACAGCATGGCTGGGAAGCCTTGGAGGGGTGCTTGAGCAGGGGTTTATCCCATTCCCAAACTCCCCAGGGGTGTGGCTCACTCAGCTGGCTCAGCTCGAGGAAGGAAAAGCATCTGGCTGGTGCCAGAGCTGGTTGTGGCTGAGAGCAGCGAGGCGTCAGCACACTGTGCCTTGAACTGGGATCTGCTCGATCTGGGAGCTCCTGTTTGCTCCCAAGAGATGTCTCAGGCACTGCTGCTCCTTGGAATGCTGCTGGATTCATTGCTGATGTCACTTGGAAAACGCTGCTCAGGAGTCCTCACCTGTGAGCTTGGCCGTGATTAAAATTGGAGCATCTCAAAGATAAGAAAGATTCCTGAAAGAACTCCCAAATACCTGCTGTGGGATGCCAAAGGGTTAATGCTTAACTGAAATCTTCTTTCCATGCACCAGCTTCCCTGGGAATCCGGGTTTTTAACGTGATACAGAAAAATGGGGGAAAGGCAGAGGTTTTATATTTGATGTGGATTAACCAGGAGCCAGCACCGTTCCTCAGGGGGGCTCTGGTGGGGACAGCTGGAGACAAACCAGGCTGTGCTGAGGGACACACATGGCACTGCTGGCCCAGTCACCGGAACAGACCTTGCAGGGGGATTTTGGAGCCACTGGAAGCAGAGCTGCCTGGGAATCTTTTTGATAAAGAATGTGTTGGAGTCACTTGGTCAGATGAAACTTCTCAGAGCGATGTGGGACACCTGCCAGAGCTGAAGCTGGGAATGACTGCCTCCATCAGAAGGGAGAAAAAAGGGGATCCAGGAGGAGCAATGGATTTGTGGAAGCACACCCAGGCTGAGTGTTGGCTCCAGCTCTCTGCAGTGGCCAGAGGCACAAGGGGTGGCTGTCACAGACACCTCCCTGGCCACCCAAGACCCCAGATGTGGTGCCAGGACCCACCAGGGTGTGGATGTCCTCAGTGAGAGCCACATGCCAGAGCCTCTTGCTCTGTGCATGGTGTCTTAGATAAAAGAATTTTGGTTGGAAGGAACTTTTAAAGGTCATTAAGTCCAACCCCTGGCAAAGGCAGGGCCGTCTTCAACCTCAGAGCCCCATCCAGCCTGGCTTGGATATGTCCAGGCATGGGATGAGCTGCAACACTCTTTAATCGCCACCTCAAAGCAAACCCTTGAGCCCAAGCCAAAACCACTTCCAACCCCCTATGATCCCCTCTCCTTCTCTTTGAGGAAAAATTTGGGGGTGGCCACTTCTCTGTGGTGGGAAGCAGGAACATTTTGGGGATTTTTCAGCAGTGCCCTGGGCACAGGGAGGCTGCGCTGAGGGCGAGCTCCTTTCAGCTGCTCCTCGTTGTAAATCTGACCCACGAGCTCACCCAGCTCAGAGACAGTGCCTGTTGAAAAGGCAGTAAATCAGCTAAAACCCTCAGTCAGAGCTGGCTTGGGAATGTTTTATGGTGGAATTAGAATAATGAATGAGGAGCCTGCTGTTTGTGTTAGTTTTGGCTTGCCAGCCGCAGGAAAAGTCTGGTACTCAACTTGGCGATAAACTCTCCTCCATCTGAGGTTGGGAACAACTTTTTAAAGCCTCCAAGACCCAGGAGGGTGAGAGGCTGGCACAGCACGAGCTGAGTGAACATTAGGGCTGAGATAAGAGGCCTGGGTGTGTTTGGGGCAAGATGAGCCCTTGCTGCTGGAGGATGCCAGCTCTCCTCCTTGGGGCCAGCCCACCACATGCTGGAGGAGCAAAGTGAGTTGGCCAAAGCTGTAAGAATCCAGCTATTCCCATGCTCTGAGTGCCAGATCTCTCTGGGAGGCTTTGGGATTGCTCTGCATCTGGTGGCAGGTCACCCATCCCGTGTCCTTGGCAGGTTCCATCCCAGCTTTGCTCTCAGATCCCTGCTGAAGCTCATGGGTATGAAATGAGCTCGGTGCCCTGACTCTGCCAGAGCTGCAGGGGCTGGAGAGAACCTGGCTGTGGTTTTGCCGAGCTTTGACCTGGGTCTGGATGGCTCCTGGGTGGAGCTGGGCCAGTTCTCTTCTGGCTGGGGGAAGACACTCTGGAAAAACCTGAGGAGCTGCTGGTTAGTGAGACAGCTTGGATGGATGGGGAGGGATGGAGGGATAGAGGGATGGAGGGATGGAGGGATGGAGGGATGGATGATGAATGGATGATGGAGGGATGGATGATGGATGGATAGATGGATGGAGGGACGGAGGGATGGAGGGATGGATGGAGGGATGCATGGAGGGATGGATGGATGATGGATGGATGGATGGGGATGTGGAGCATTTCTGTGTTAGTATGAACAATCCAATAATGCAGTTCCAATGCAGGATCCCTAATCCATTCATGCTGCAGCAAATCCCCATTTTTCTGGAGCTCTCTGTGTCCAGGCAGCCCCTCTGATGGCCCTGGCAGGAGTGAGCACCTGGACGTGCTCCGCTCCCTCCACTTCAGAACTCAGCAGGGCTCTCCAAAGAGCTGGAATTTCCTCCCTTCTCTGGATCCAGGTTTTAATTTCCTGGTGGTCCTTTTTTGCCCCCTGACAATTCCTGCTCCTTTGCTCTGAGTGGGACACTCCTTTCACCAAGGTTTGGGATCCTTCTTCTTCAAACCTTTACCCCAGCATGTGGACCCAAATCCTAATTCTTCCACAGTGGTCAAAACCTGGCAACACTCAGTCTCATTTTTGCTTCCATGGTTGATTTTCTACTTTCTGAGGGCTGTAATCAATGTCACCTTTCCGAGAAGAAATCCCGGCTCACCTGGCCTTGCCATTTCCCATCTTTTTGGTGATTTTTTTTTCCTCTGGATTTTTTTGAACTTTGCTTTCTCAAATTCTTTAAAAAGAAACTTTTCATGACAAGAAATGTCTTAGAGCTGCACAAAAACCTCTTCCACCTTGGTGAACTGTGAAATGTAGTTTGCAGGTGGAGCCTTTTTGGCTCATGTTGGATAAGCTGAAGTCTTTGTGCTTAAAGGGTGGAGTTTGAATTTCTAAAATTTGGAAAGGGGAAATATTTGGAAAATCTTCTGCCCTGCTCCATCTCCTGCGAGTGATCACAGGGGAAGAGCCCAGGCTCGGCTCAAGGACATGAGAGTCCTCTCCCAGTCTCTGACACAACCATGGGATTTGCACACCCATTCTGTGCTCAGAATCATGGGACAAGCCCCAGCTCAGCTCACCTGGCCCATCCAAGCCTTGTCCATCCTCCCCAGCCAAGGGAATTCCTGAGGGATGGATCCAGACTCGGGTGGGGAGCAGCGAGGGCAAGCTGTGTCCCTGCAGGCTTTGCCAGTCGGGATTTGTGTTGGATTTTTGAGCTGTCTGGCAGGGCTTGGAGGGAGGAGGACACCACGAGGGCTCCCTGTGTGTCCCCTGCAGCCACCCCAGAGCTCAGGGCTGTCCCCACGGCCACCAGCCAGCCCTGGCCTCACCGTGTCCTCCCGTGCCCCTCCTGCTCCTTCTCCATCACCCCCTGAACCCGACCACACTTGGTTCAAGTTGATCCCAAGTTTATTTTGGAGCTGGATCAGCCTCCCCTGAGGCCGGGCCCGTGGCTGCCTCCTGGCGAAGTGGCTCTCTCTGGGGCAGCCTTTATCTCTTTGAAGATTAGGGGGCTTTAACATGACTTTAAAGTGAATTTCATCCCCCCCCCCCCCCCCGCACCCTCCACTCCTCTGTTTTATTATGATAATTGATGACCAGCAAACTTTTCTTTTTCCTTTATCTCTTAAATATGTTTCTTTACCCTTAAAAATGCAATATTTCTTTTAACTGGGAATATGGATGGGTCTGTGTGGAGCGGGGCTGCCTTGGAATCATCTGTCAATTTGACCGTGTAAAGCCTCTGTTTTCAGCTGGCATCCAGTGCAGATTTCAAAGCTGTGACTCACCCCTTCTTTGCAGAGTTAGGAGTGAGAAAAAAAAGAGGTAATAAAAATAAAAATAAACGTTTTCCGAGTGGTCAGTTACTGAGTTTTATTTTTGAGCCTCTGTATCAGGGAGTTCTGGGTGTGAGAAGGATTAAAAGCACTAAAAAAGATTTCAGTAGCAAGGGCTACAAAATGAATGGTTGGTCCTGGAAAGAGGAGGTTGGAAGAAATAAAATGATTGTAAATGAAGGGCCAAAATTCAAAGTTTCCTTAACAAAGAATAAGGCAGGAAAGGGGAAGCCATGGTAATAATTTAATTTATAGGCAAAACATTGTATTTGAGTATAATGTAGATAAACCCACGTCGCAAATGCTTGGAACTGAAACTGCCTTTTCCTTCCCTTTATAACTCTATAAACAACTAAATAAATCCATATCTAATGGATAGATATATAACTATAAATCTAAATAACTAAAACAAACCCACTCTCAGATGCAAAGGACGTGTTAAACTAAAACCCAGGTATTTACCCTGAAAATGTGAATATGCATTTTTCTTAAAGCAAATTCCCCCCCCCCAGTTTATATGATTTGACCTAAAATGCCATTTTCAGCAGTGTGATCACAGCTGCCCTGGGAACCAGCCTGTGTTTGCTGGGCCTGATACCCCAGCCCGGGGTAGCCCAGGGCTCTGCAGGCTCCCAGGAGGTGACAGTGGCCCTGTGCTCCTGCCACCAGTGGCTTCTGCCCCAGAATCCTGGATTTCCCCAAGTCAAGTCTCCAAAACGTGTCAGGAGAGAGGGTGAGCAGCAGCTCGGGGTTTCCTGACTTGTGCCCAGAAACCGATTGTTGTTTCCTGATTTTTGTGCCACCTCCTGATCCTGGGCATCTTCAAACCACGAGTGGGGAAAGGAGGCATTAAAAATTAATATTTGTAAAGCCTGAGGAGCACCTGTGATGGCTTTGGGGCAGGATGGTCACAGCAACTGGGATGGTCCCAGCAGCAGGGATGGTCCCAGCAGGGATGGTCCCAGCAGCAGGGATGGTCCCAGCTGGGATGGTCCCAGCAGGGATGGTCCCAGCAGCTGGAATGGTCCCAGCAGGGATGGTCCCAGCAGCTGGGATGGTCCCAGCAGGGATGGTCCCAGCAGCTGGGATGGTCCCAGTAGCTGGAATGGTCCCAGCAGGGATGGTCCCAGCAGCTGGGATGGTCCCAGCTGGGATGGTCCCAGCAGGGATGGTCCCAGCAGCTGGGATGGTCCCAGCAGCTGGGATGGTCCCAGCTGGGATGGTCCCAGCTGGGATGGTCCCAGCAGCTGGAATGGTCCCAGCAGGGATGGTCCCAGCAGCTGGGATGGTCCCAGCTGGGATGGTCCCAGCAGCTGGGATGGTCCCAGTAGCTAGAATGGTCCCAGCAGGGATGGTCCCAGCAGCTGGGATGGTCCCAGCTGGGATGGTCCCAGCAGGGATGGTCCCAGCAGCTGGGATGGTCCCAGCAGGGATGGTCCCAGCAGCTGGGATGGTCCCAGCAGCTGGGATGGTCCCAGCAGGGATGGTCCCAGCAGCTGGGATGGTTCCTAAGGGCTCAGGGCTTGGCATGCTGAGGGTGGCAATGCCAGTTTCCAGTGCCTTATTCCAAAATACCCCACTGCAGGATGGGGTGAGCCCAGCTCCCCCAGGCTCTGGGAGGTGGAGATGGGGTGAATCCCATGGATGGTTGTGTTTGGAAGCTCCTGCTGGGATCACCCTGCACTGGGAGCACTTGGGACCCACCAAGGCAGAGTCACCTCATGGTTAAACCACAGAATCAAAGAATTGTTTGGATTTGAAGGGACTCTAAAAACCATCTCATTCCACCCCCTGCCATGGCAGGGACACCTTGACTGCTCCAAGCTCCATCCAGGCTGGCCTTGGACACTTCCAAGGATGGGACAAACCACCTCTAACACCTCCAAAGACCCCAAAAAGGGCAGCAGAGCTGTGGTGGAGCTGGAGGTCAGGGGTTGGGTGGGAGGCAGAAGCTCTCAGAGCACAGATTAGGAATTTTTAACCCCAAATTTGCAGGCAGCTGCTGATGGGAAGCCCTTCATGATGAGAAGAGCTGGGATTTGATGTTTTCTCAACCTCTGCAGTCAAGAGTGAGAGGGATGTGAAATGCAAAGATCCCACGTGTCCACTCTCCTTTACTGAATTTACCTTTCCTTGCACCAGGCAGTGTCTGGAATTATTCCCTCCCTCAAGCACTGATGTTTTCCAAGTGTTTTGCAGGTTGGCACCTCCAGCCTCTCTTCTGGACCCGTGTGGGGAGAGCTCTTGCCCAGCTCTGGCTCTTCAGCCCACTGTGATCACCTGAAATGAGCCACATTCACCTTTCCTTTGCCATTTCACTGCCAAAGGCTGTTTGCTCAAAAATTCACACCAAGCTCAGCTTAGAAGTGGCTTCAATGTTTTCCTGAGCCTCTGAAGACCAAGAGCTGCTCACCAGAAATGTGCCAGGGGTTCTAACACCCTCTGAATGCAGCCTAGACCTGCTGAGAGCTTGAAATTGGGATTTTGCAAAATATGGGTCACCGTGGCTGGCAAACCCAGAGTGAAGTAGAAGATGAGATGGGGGGAGTGAACGTTGGAAGGAGGTGATGGGGTAAAAGAGAGGAAGGAGAGCAGAATTACCAGACTGAGCCCAGAACTAGACTGAGCCCGGAGCACCCCAGAGTTCGGGTCTAAGAACAGGATCAGAGTGGTGGCTCTGCGTTCTCTGACTGCTTCCAACGAGTGAACTGCAGGTACTGACGTGGCTTGATCCTGCACACACCCAAATCCTGCTGGGAAAGGTGATGGGGCTGGAACCAGACAGTTGGGAAAGCAGAGCCTGAGCCAGGCAGAGCTGGGGAGAAGCTCTGCTGAAAACCCCCCTTGCCCAGTGAGGCACCCCCTGCAGTCGGGGGGCTTTGGGGGGCACCTCCAGCAGTAGCGACTGGCTGGGGCTGGATGTGTGGAATTGGGGATGAAAAGCTGCATTACAGGTCCAGGGAGCCCACCCAGGGCCCTGCAGCCGGCAGAGTGCCAGGATGAGGATGGATCCAAGGGCCATTGAAAGCCCTCATCCAGCGTATATTTGGTTTGTCTTGTGTGACACGGAGAACCTGAGTTATTATTTGATCCTGCTCTGAGTAATAACCAGATAAATGGGCCTGCGGATTTCCAAATAAACATTTTAATAAATGAGGGGGGAATTAAAGGAGAGCTGCTCCCCCCCCGCCTCCTTCCCCTGCTGCCAATATTAATGTTCAAATGAAGGCAGGCAGTGTCTAACAGAGCCCCGTGTACTGTAAATACATTTCTTGCACTGTCACATATAAACACAGCAGAGACGGAGATCAAAAGGTCTCGCTGTGCCGAGCAGAGCCGTGTGATGAAGTGAACATGTTGCTTTGTGCCTGGGCTGGGGGTGATGGGACGCCTGAGAATAACAGACTGGCTGGAGACTGAGCGGCCCAGAAGGCCTGGGGGGCCTCAAAGGGGGGAAAAAAAAAATCCCCACTAGCAGCAGGAAAAATAAATAATTCCGTTATCTCTGATGAATTTCTGCCTTTGATCTGGCTTTTCCTCTCCTTTTCGTTCCCTCTTCTCCCCCTTGCTCGCAGCCCCCCCTCTCTCCCCGGACACTTTTTTCCCCCCTTTCCCCTCTCGGTTTGATTTATCCCACGGCCGGCCCGGGGAGCCTGATGGGCGCTGATGGATGGGCAGAGCCCGCCTGCCCAGCCCTGGCCCCGGCGTCTGCCAGGACATCCCCGGCCGCCTTTCATTCCTGCCACAGCCCCGCCGGGCAGCCCCAGCCGCTGCGTTTGCTCCCTGGGTTGTTCTTCCCATGGGGAAGATGCTTTTTGTGCCTTTCCCCTAAAGCCCAGCCTTCCCCAAGGCTGGGGTTATTCAGCTTAACCCTGACAGCTGCTAAATAATTGGGTGTTTCTTCTTCCGCGGCCAGTGCCTTCCTCTCCGAGCCACACGGGTGCCTCTGATGTTTCCCTGCAGCATGGCCAGCAGGGAAAGGAGAAAGGTGGGGTTTGGAAGGAGCAGAGCGGGGCTGGGATGGTGGAAGAGCCTGCTGAGGGGATGGACAGGGAGCAGGGATGGGATGTGGTGGGGTTTATCCTCCTCAGGGCTCTGGGATGGTCCTTGCAAGGAGAGGACAGAGGAGCAGCAGTAAAATACTGCTTGCCTGCACCTTAGGCTCAGCTCAGCTCTGAAATTCAGGTCCTAGGAAGGGCCAAATTGTGGAAAAAGTCAGCAAAAGGGAATGGCTCAGGGAGCTCTCAGTGCCCAGGTGAAGATGTCCCTTAAAAACCTGAATTTTTGTCTCTCCATGGTTGATAATCCATCAAAGCCATTCCATGGGCCTGCTGCAAACCCCCAGCCCTCCTCTGCAGCTACAAAGGCAACAAAATTGTGTGGCTCAGGCTGGAAGAAGCTCTCTGGAGATGTAAGAACCTCCCTGGGCACATTCCTGCTGCCTCACCCACCATCCCACCCCTGCCCTGGCGCTCCACAAACCCCTGGGTTGATGCATCCCCCGTTTCCTACCACTCAGAGCCAAAATTCACACAGCGGCTCGAGCACTGGGTTGATAAAAGGCCCATTAAAAAAAAAGCCTTGCAGCTCTGCCTTGACCTCCCCTGTCTCCCAGCCCGGCTGGTTTAAACTTCTCCTTCTACATCACATTTAATATGAACAGTTTTCCTAAAAATCCCTGTGAAAGACAGGACATTTCTGACTCAAGATCCAGCCCAGCTTGGTCAGATGTTCCCCCCTCTCTATTTCTCCATGCCTGTGGTGCTGTTCTGGTTGATCGTTCCTGATTTTCCAGCCCCTGGAGATGTCTCAGCAATGGCAATCTTTCCCTTTGAGCTCTTTGGCCCTAGATGAACTCATCCTCTTTCCTGAAGAAGACAACTTAAAATTTGATGCTCCAGCTTTGGTGATTTGTATTTTGAGGTGTTTACATCGATACAGAGTTCACTCATCCACTCCCTTTTGCAAAATCCTCTGATCCTTTTATTTATGCAGCTCCCTGTTTTTGCTGCCTATGAAAAGCAGTTTTTACATGGAAGAATTCTGAAGATTTTTGTACAGTCACTGTGCTCATGGAACCTGCTGGCAGTGAAATCCCCCCCAGACTTCTTATCGTCACCAAAAACTACATAACCCTTGAAAATTCCTGCATAACCAAGGTTACAAAACCCTAAAATCAGCCTCACTGATCCTGCTGAGCACCGTGCAGGGCATTCCTGCCCTTTGCACTCCCAGCAAGGGAGAAGAACTGATGGCAAAAATCACAAGGAGAAGAAAGAACTCCGATAAAGACCCAGAGCAGGTTGGAAGCAGAGCTGGGAGGAGAAATTGGGTCTCTCCAAGTATTTTTTGTGGAGCTGCAAGGTGAACAGTAGCAATCCCAGCACCAGGGGAGGTCACACGCAGCCCCTGGAATCATCCAGATGTGCTTTGAAGACATCCAGAGATGGCAAATCCATCACTTCCCATGCAGAGCTGTGCCAGCGTTAATCACCCTCACTTAAATATGCGTGCCTTGGCTTTGCCTGGAATTTGCAGGGCTTCAGCTTTTGATTTCAGTTTTCCTTGCAGAACCACAGAACCTTCCTGGCCTGACACCCTGGGAAAGGCCTTGGACAGCTTTTCTGGGCTGCTTGTCTTGGAGGCTTGATTCATTCACTTTTTCTCCTACAGCTCAATGCCAAACTCTGTCCTCCAAACATGACCTCCTTTTATTAATAAGGAATAAAGAACTGTCATTCTAATTTAAATAGATATATTTCCTTACACATGAAGAGGAATTTTGGCATTAAAAAAAAAAAAAGTTCTGATTTAAATAGATTTTCCCCTGCCCCTGGATTTTCCTAAAATGATCATTTGCAAAAAAAAAATCCACCCAACAATCAGCAATCAGGGGGGTGCCCTCTGTGCTTCTGCGGCATCCTTTGGGTTCTTTGGGTTTCACTTGTCCATGTTCCCACGGTAAATACGACACCATTTAGGGAAAATACTTTTTAAATGTCATTTTATTTCCAGCCATGAAGCACACACCAACTGTAGGGATTCCACACGCTGGAGAGACACAAGGGAGTTCATCTCCACTCCGATTTTAACAAAGAATGGGATGTCCTGATGAGCACAGCTGGGAAAACACCCAGGAGGGCAGGAGAGAGGATTAATTAGCTGGACAAGCTGCCAGTAATTAGAGAAAGGGCAGGACTTCCCCTCCCTGGGGTGGTAAATCCTGTATAAAGCCCTGGGACTGCAGTAGTTGTTGAGGTGTTGTACTGGGTGCTGGTGGGTTGGGTTTTCTGTGGTGGAATTCTTTCCCACAGTGGGAAGGTGTTATTTGCTAGTTTGGGTTATTTTTTGGGGTGGAAATGTCCTGCCCTGGGTGCTGCTGGTGTTTGGGGAGCAGCATTTAGAGGGATGCTCTGCAGGAAATGCTCTGGGGGGACCAAGGGACAGAGTTAAGTCATTCCCTGCCCTGTTTAGTTAAATCCATTGAGTCCCCTCCTCTGGATGCTTTGTGCTTTTCCAAGGTTTCTCTTCCAGATGGGGCAGGAGTTAACACATGGAACCAGCTGGAGAATCCCTAAAAATCCTGAGAGCCCCTGTCTTGGGGCTTGGCTGGCTCCAGAACTCCAAGTAGGAAGCCAACATGGATGTGCTGAGTTCTAGTTTTGGGGTATTCGTTTTCTGGTTCTCCTAAATTAAGGGGGAGAAGCAGGTTCCAGGGGTGAGTGAGGCTTCTGCCCCAGTGGCCTTCACTGAGCAGAGGCTCAGCTGAGTCTGGAGTGTCCCTGAACCCTGCTGGGGACAAAGGGTGACACCACAGTGAAGGTTTGTACCTTCCCTCCCCACCTTCAGAGGCCTCTTGGTTTTGGGAAAAGCCCCCAAACTCTTTGATGAAGCAGCCCGTGGTGAGCAGAGCGCCCAGGGGCAGCAGCAGCAGCAGTGGAAGCCACTGCCTGCGCCATAAAATATACCCTCTAGCACACTTTTATTGGGAGGTGACTTGAAACCTGTGAGGTTTTAACTCTGGAAGGTTTTTTTCTGTGCTTTAACTCCCTGACTCTAACTGAGGCTTTGCTGCCCCTGATTTTCAGGCTCCATGAGGCAGATGGAGGTGAAGCTCTGGGAGGTGCTGGGGACCAGCTGAGCAGGCTGGACTTCCCTCCCAGCTGCTTGGAGCAGCAACCTGAGGAGGAGGAGGAGGCTGCTGATCAAACATCTGGGAAGGACCAGCTTGGTGTGTGCACTTTGCTGAGTGACTCTCAGAAAGAGCCCAGGCCCTCGTGGGCTGTGCTCGGTGCCTTATCTCTCCCCCAGACATCAGAGACCTGATGGTGCTCCTGAGGCCAGGGCCTGACAGCCTTGTACATTAGCACTTTTTTAAAGTCATGTCCACTTTTGAAATAGTACCTGTCCCGAGAGTGGTCACTTCATCTGACAAATGCCAGTGATGACAGCCGGACATTACAAACTCCAGCCCAGCTCACACAGAGCTGAGGGGGGAGAGCCGGGCTCCCCTGGGCTCTGTGGAGTTATCTGGATGTGGTGCCCACCCAGAGCCCACAGCCACGGTCCCAGGCTCGTTTGGACCTTGGATATGGGTCATCCCCATGGGATGGGTGCCTGGATCCCACCAGCAGCACAGTGCATGGAGCATCATCAAACAGGGCAGCTGAAGGCAGGCAGAGAAGGTAAATGGGGATTTTCCGCCCAAAAAAAAAGGGATTTTGCCACCCTCTGTCTGCCCAAGGAGTGAAGCCAGGCAGAAAACCCACTCATCTCCTTACACAGGAAGGTTTGAGCTGAAAGTTTCTGGATGAGGCTCTTGCTCCAAAGCTCCAAAACACATCCCTGGAGAGACCTGGCTGTGGTGGCCAAAGGGACTCTCCTGGCTCCGCGGGGCTGCTGCGGGTAAGAGGAGACCGGGCTGAGAGACCCCACAGCTGAGAATTCCCCCCTGCTCTGCTGAGCCTGCCAGGAGCCCTTGTGCTGTTGCTGGCCCGTCCAAGTCACCGCTAAAAGCTGCACTGGAACAGCGTGGCTGAAGTGACAAATGAAGAAAGCTGGGAAACGCCACCACTTGGGCTGCTTGATTAATTTTCTGCCTTTTATTTAAACAGGGGGTTGAACACATCCCCTCCCTGGGACGGCGGTGCCCTGCTGAGGGTTTCTCCGGCAGATGCCTGGGGGTGCTGCAGCGATGTTTGTGCTGTGTTTGGTGTGAGCAGGCGACTCACAGCCCCCGGCTGAGGGGTGCTGGGAGCAGCTGGGATTTCCTGGCCACTTGCCTGCACTGCGGGATGCCCACCCACTGCTGGAAGAGTGAGCTCTCAGCCCTGGAATTCAGAGGGAACAGGCTGTGGGTAGGAGCGGAGGGAGCACCTGGCTCCCCGACTGGCTGTCAGCAGCGCTCACTGGGCTCTTCACTCTCTTCTGCGGCTACTGAGCCTCTCCCCAAAGTTTCCCATGTTATTCCCATATTCCCAGCAGGATTTCCTAGGGAATGAGACGCGGCTGAGCGTGTGAATTCTGCGCTCTGGGAAACACCAGCTTTGCCCAAAGCCCAACGTGTCTTGCACTCCTCAGTGCCAGCAGTGCCAGCGCCCAGCTGGGCATTGGACACATCAAGGTGGCCAGGGACTCCTCCTAAAACCCCTGAGCATGAAAATATTTTCAGATAGAAGCAGAAAAAAAATTTTTTTGAGAAACTCTGGCAGAGCTGAACTCTCCTCTTGCTGATGGATAGAGGGAAAGGGTTTAAATGCCCCTCAGGCATCTCCTTGGCCACAGTCCCTGCTCTGTGGGTTGATGTTCCTCTCTTCCCTGGCTCTCCACAGTTTGGTCCCACACCCTTTCTCCTCTGCCAGCCTCCTGTCCCCTTAAAAAAATGCTCATAAAGAATTTCACAAGCTGGAAGGGATCCACAAGGATCTTCAAGTCCAGCTCCTGGCCCTGTACAGGACAGCCCCAATAATGTCACCCTGTGCCTGTTGGACAGGGGAGAGCAGCTGCATGGACCGGAGGAACCCTGAGAAAGGATGGGAGTCTCGGGCCCAGGAAAGTGCTCCAGGCTCCTCTGTGCCCCTGGGACTCTCAGCAACTTGTTCCCAACCCATCAGCTTTTGGGCAATTGCGGGTGGGAGTGGAGATTGGATGGATTTTTTCTCCCTTCACAGGCTCTTAGATGTTTTCCCCAAGCAGCAACTGGATGTCTTGTAGCCATCCCTGCATCTCTGGGTGCCCACCTTCCCAAGCAGCTGCCACATCTCCCTCCACCTCCTCACCTCCACCGAGACCCGAGTTATGATGTGAAACTTGAACACTCCTGGACAACTGGCACAGCCCAAGCTGAGCCTGCAATTTCCTGGCTCATAAAAACATGAGCTTCCTTCAGGCCCGGGTCTCTGCCAGGTCACACCGATCCAAGTCCCACACCACCTCCCCAAGGCCTCCCCACCCCCAAAATATTTTGTGACACCAGCTATGGGTTTGATTTTTCTTTTTTTTTTTTTTTAATTGTTCCATATGTTGGAGACACATGGAAAAATGCACAGGGAGAAATCCCCTCAGCCAGAGAGCGAAAAGCCCCCGAGTTTACTGGGTGTTGCAAATAATCCGAGGCAAAACAAATGTTTCAGGCTGCCTCAACTGCCAATTTTGAGTGCATTGTTTTAAATCTGGTGAAACAGGCCAAGGGGCAGTTGTTAATGGGCCAGTAATTTTCTTCCTTTCTAGGCACCCCAGAGCAACGAATATCAAATATTCCTTGGGAAAGGAATCAGATGTGGGGGCCTTTTTATTGAACATCTCCAAAGCCTCCATTGCCTCGCCCCGGGAGCGCTGCAGCTTCCAGCGAGGGGTTTTACGAGCAATAACCCGTTTGGGAAGCAGGGCAGGGAAGCCACACGGCCCAGTTTGCATCTCATTGTTGGGGCTGGCTTTTACAAGCCACAGTGGGGGCTCCCAACAGCCTAGCTTTTTGTAGCCCAGTCCATTAAACACAGCAGGCAGAGCTAAAGAGTGCCAGGGGTCGGAGCCCACGGGGATCCCGCTGAGCCCAGCCCTCTGCTCCTGTAATAAACTCAGCAGCATCCCTCTCAGAATTCCAGCAGCAAACAGCCTGGCCACAGGGGCTAATGTATCGCTGAAGGGAAGGTCAAGTGTGAAAAGAGCCGGGGTTGGGGTTTTTCCACGGGGTTTGGTTGTTGCTACGAGAGCAGTTGGCCAAAATGCTGCTGGTTCTGATGAGCCAAGCCTTGGGTGTGTGACTTGGGGATCACTGTTGGGATGACCTGGAACAAAGACTGGACAGAGCCAGAGAATAAAGTAGATGTTTATTGAAAGGCCTTTAGGACACACCTTGGGCAGGACAGGGGCTTGGCCAGGGCTACACCCAAGGTGGACTAAGAATGGTCACAAAATGAACAAATAGTCACGAGGTCTCACATTTTTATAAGTTTTGGTCCATTTGCATATTGGGGTTTAATTGTCCACTTCCAGCTCCAGGCTGTGAGGTCCCATCCTGCTTGTTCCTCCCTTCAGCCCACCCTTGTTTGTGCTTTTGGGCCTGAAAGTTGTCCTTGGTCTTGAGCAGGAAAAGGATTTGTTTTGTGTCCCTGCTGTGTGCAGAGCTGAGTGACACTGAATGTGAGCTCAGAGCTGCACCCCTGGGCACCACAGAACCTGAAATACATGAAAGCTCAAACTTCAGGCATCAATTGTGGCTTGCCTTTCTGAGATCTTGTGGATGTTACACTGGTGTGCAGTGTAGGAGATGTGACAGGACCCAGGGAATGGCTGCAGCTGTGTCAGAGGAGGCTGAGATTGGATTTTAGGAGAAGGTTCTTCCCCAGAGGGTGCTGGGCACTGCCCAGGCTCCCCAGGGAATGCGCACGGCCCCGAGGCTGAGCTCCAGGAGTGTTTGGACAATTCTCCCAGGGACAGGGTGGGATTGCTGGGGTGTCTGTGCAGGGCCAGGGGCTGGATTTGATGACTTTTGAAAGTCGCTTTGCCCTCGGGATATTCTGTGTGCTGGGCAATGTCCCCAGCTCCCACAGACCCATCTTTTGTGTCTGTGCTGGCTCTGGGCAGCCAAAACCACCAACATTTCCTGGAAAGTGCCTCCAACAAAGCCAACCTGAACTGGGGAGATCTATTATTTCTCTTTTAGGCTGCAGGAGAGGGGAAGGGCTGTCGCCTCCCAGCACCAAGTGAGGGGCTCTGGCTCTGTGGTGCTGTTGGTGCCCTCAGAGGGGTGGTACAGGAAAGAGGGGAGGAAAAGGGATGAAGCATTTGGTTTTAACAACCCCCAGCTGCCCTCCCTGCGTGCCAAGGGTGGCTGGTTTCCCGGCCTGGCTGGATTTGCTGGTGATTCCCCAAGAAACAGCCACCCAGAGCACTGAGATTCTTCCCTCAGCTCCAGCCCTCCCCTCAGGCAGCAGCACAGCAGTCGTGCAGTGCCCACGCTGGGCTTGGGGATCACCTGCCTGGGACAAAACTGGCCTGTCCTTAATGGGGGGTAGAAAAAACCAAACAAACCACTGCTTTTCTCATTAAATTTGGCCTGGCTGAACCCTCTGGTGTCCTTCCTCTGCAGGGGCTGCCCTTGGCTCTCAGCTGCTGTCACTTGAGCTGAACATCTTCATGTCATCTGAAGAGGGCCCTGTGTCTTCTTGTCCTTCCCCCGGTGCTTTCAGTGTTTCCCTTGGAAGCTTTTACCTGTTGGGAGCTCTTTTTCCCCCTGCCAAGGCTGGGGGAGGGAAAGGAGGTGTCAGACAATGCCCAAGGACTGCGGGCTAACACCGAGGCTGGCACCGGTTGCAGTTTTCACCAGAGTTTTTAGTTGGAAAAAAAAAGAGATCTGACAATCTGGGAATGCTGTGGGGGCTTCAGGCTGTAGCATATTGCTGGAGAAAAGTAAATTTCCTCTTGAATCTGAACTGTTCACCTCTGGTGTTTGCAGAATTGTCCTGTCACTTGTCTGCTTTGGAGCAACCTTGTCATTTAATTGTTTTGTTTGGTTTTGTTTTTTTTATCTTTGATTCTGAGGTTTTCATTTAAATCAATTGAATTACTTTGGAGCAAAATATCTTGAGTCTGTGTTTTAAATGAATTTCTGATTTATTTGCTTGCAAGCCCAGGGTGTTCTGGTGGGAATTGGGATCATTCCACTCAAGCCCCTCTGTGATAATTCAGCTGCACATTTTCCTGTACAGGTACCTGCAATTGTCCTATCCCTGGAAGTGTCCAAAGCCAGGCTGGACAGGGCTTGGAGAACCCTGGGATGGTGGAAGGTGTCCCTGTCCATGGCAGGGGTTGGAATGAGATATTTAAGGTCCCTTCCAATCCAAACCGTTCCATGATTCTATTGCACTCCTGAGGTAGAAAGCTTAAAATTATGAGTCTGAAAGCAATTTATTTTTTTATCTAAAAGGTCTGGGTTGCAGTTCTCCGTGCAAATGAAAATCTAAGGAGGAATAATTCCCGTTCATTCAGGACTGGGACAGGGACTTCAGGGCTGGGCTGAGCATCCATCCCACGGCCCGGTGTTGTCACTGAGGGGGTTGCCATGGAGACGGGACAACAGCGACCCCGGGATGCGATTTGGTCCCCAGCGATGCCGCCGGGGAGCCCTCGGGGGGCTCGGGGGAAGGGGGCGGGTGACACCTGCTGGTGGCGGCTCCTGGCCGGGGCTGCGCCAATCCCGCTCTAATCCCCGAGTCTGCCATGGGGACACGTTCCCTGCGAGTTTTCCTGCCCCGAGCGCCCGCACAGCTCGGGCCCAGCCGCGGTGGGAGGATGGAGCTAAGGCAGGAAGCCCCGCAGGAGGTTAAATGCCATTTCCCCCCCCTTGTGCCTATCAGGAGCTGTGGCAGGGAGTGAAAATTTCACTCACAGCTGTGGATGGGTTTTCCTGCGGTCCTGCCTTGCTGGAACACGGGGTGCTCAGTTTGGCCCATCCTGGGATTCAAACCTCGTGGAGGCTCTGGGAGTCAAGGTGAACTCACTGCGGTGTGAAGGCAGAAATATCAGGCTCTGGGAACCCTCCGGGGGCAGACAGAGGGCTGTCTGTCAGGGCATGTTAAACACCAGGGCTTGGAGGTCACTGGGGATGAGGTGTCCCTGGATCACCAGCAGCTGAGGCTGGAATGGCTCCGTGCATGTGTTGTTTCCTTGCCTGAGTGCCTGATGCTGCTGGTGTGAGGAGGATGCTGAGCTCTCTGGGTGTCCAGGCTGCTCCCTTGCTGCTGGTTTTTATGGGCTTTGTGTCTTCTGGGAAACTGCTTCACTCCCAGAGCTGAGATAAAACATTAGAGCTCTGAAAATTCCTCACACTGCAGGCAATTCCCTTCCCTGTGCTCCAGCACGGGGAGGAAGGACAAGCACTCTGCTTTTCTGGGAAATGGGGAGGTTTGGACGTGTCTGGCTCTTTGGGGTGCTTATCCTGTGCAGGAAAAGGTTCAGCCCTGGGCAGGGAGGATGGTTGGGATTTTCTCATTCCCCTTGAGTGAGGTTTGGCTTCTGGCTCCCAGCACCCTCCTGCCACTGTCCTTGTTCCCGTGAGTGACAGGGACCCGCCTCCTCTGGGATGCTGAGGGAGCCACCAGCAATCGCTGGTGTGTCCATCCCTCCAGCTGCAGAGAAGCCCAGCAGCAATCGAGAAATGAAGAGGCCCAGGGGGGGTTGCTACCTGGGGGTCACTGCGCTCCTGCTCTTTGGCTCAGACATCCTTTCCTGGCTGCCAGCAGGTCCCTCCTCCCCTGCTCCCTGTGTGACTTTGGTGGCACAAGGTCCCTGGTTTGAGTCTCTTTTTGGGGTGGGACCTTCTTGGTTCACCCAGCTCCGGGTGGGAGCAGGACTTGGAGTGCAGCTGGGATTTTGTATTCGATGGAGGACTTCAATGCTGAATTATCAAATGGATTTTGTAGTGCTGGAGGGGAGGAGATACAGAGTGAGACCCCACTTTGGGGGTTGTGGTTCTCCTTGCCCTCATGAACCCCTGCTGGGGGGCAGGTTGTCCCCACAGAGGCTTTTGAGAGCTCCTCTCTGGGCAGCTGAGTTGATGGGCAGTTAATGATTCGAGAAGGATGGAAAGGCTTCGCTCTACCCTGCCTCAGCCACCATTTTTCTGGTTGGGTGGGCAGGAGGCTTAAAATGCCACTTTGGCTGGCAGAGAGATGGGGGCCAGAGGAAGGGCAAAGAGAAAAGCTTTTACTTCCAAGAATAACTCTGGAACAAAACGAAGAGGGCGGAGGGCGAGTAGGGAAAGGGAGAAGTGCCTTCTCCAGGGACCAGCCCTGGCGTTCTCATCCTCAGAGCAGGAAAACTTGGCTGTATTAAAGGCAGTCCCCAGCTGCAGAGCTAAAACAGGCACGTGTGAGAGCAGCAGGGGATGGTGGCACAGGGCACCGCCCTGCCCTTCCTCCACTGGATGCTCCAAGCTCAGCATCCTCCCAACAAACTCTTCTCTTCCAGCTGGGCAGGGCTGGGACACACTGGGACATGGCCATGGCACCTCTCCCTGCCTTGTCCCTGGTGATCCCGCAGCTGCTCCCACCCCTGTGACTCTGGCACAGCGCAGGGGAGGGGACTGAGGGGCTCCTGTGGTCCTTTATCCCAGGATGTGCTGCTCCGTGCCCATGGATGTCTGTGCTGGAGAGGAGGGGTGGCATTCCCCGGGGGTGGGAAGGGTTGTGGTGCTCACCGGGCTCTGCCTGCAGGGAGGGGAGCCCAGCAGAGAGGGAGGAAAGGCTGGGCTCTCTGCTGGGCTCAGATCCAAGCAGGGCTGTGGACATCTGAGGACATCTGGGGACACAACTGCAGTCCCCTCACAGAGCAGGGGTTGATTTGGACGGAGGGAGATGCCTGTGGTGGTGGTGGTGGGGAGCTCTGGCTGCAAGTGTTGCAGGTGGGACAGGAGGAACCTGCTGCTTTACTGGCTCTTTTTTTTGGTCTCACCCCACTTGATCCAAACACCCATTTCCCACCCTCAGGAACTCAGGGCTCCTTGAAGAACCTGTTCCCTCCAGCTTGGCACTGATCCTGCCAGATCCCTCCTGTCAGAGGGAGCAATCCCTGACCCATGAGACCCAGCAGCTGGCAGCTTTTGAGCACCAGGACACCGGGGAGAATGGAAAAAACTTCTGTGCCAAAATGGCAAAAAATTCAAGATAACAGCTCAAAGAGGATCTCCTGGCCAAGAGCAGCAACCCTGCAGGGCACTGGGGCCTAGTGAGCACAGAGGCTGTCCGTGCTCCCTGGACCCTGCTCCAGGAGTGTCCTTGCCTGATGTCCCAGTGCCTGATGCTGCAAAAGCCTCTTCCCTGTGTGCAGAGCCCTCCCACCAAAAACGGGATTTTCAAAGGGAGATGCAGGGGGTATTTCTCAGAGCAAGCACTGGTTGGGTATTGAAATGCCAGTGGTGGCCAGGAAATGTTGCTATTCCTTCCCTTCCCTTCCCAGAGCTGGGAGATGATAACCACCGGGGGCTGCCTCCATTCAGCTGTGATCCATCAAGGAGGGGGGGCCTGGCCCCAGAGAGGGGGTGAGGGGAGGTCAGTGATTGTGTAAACAGGCACTTTAGAGTTCACCCCGAGCTGGTATTACTGTAATTCATTAGAGGTGTCAGCCTGCTTTGTAGTTCCTTGCTTGCAGAGCCCCTTGCCTGGCAGCTTCCAGCATCCAGCCTCACCAGCAGAAAAATAAACCTTTGCAGGAGGCAAAGCTGCAGTTGCAGCAACACCCTGAAATAAAATCAAAATTTAAAAAAAAAAAAAAAAAAAAAAAAAAAAAAAAAAAAAAAAAAAAAGTGAGGTTTGGTGTCTCTGCTCATTTCCTGGCCAGGTTTTACTGCAGTCACAGGGGCTCCTCCTGCAGTGGGGAATCTGGGCTCGGAGAAAACTCTTTGCTCCTGCCAAACACATGGAAGTGAGGTGCAACGTGGTGCCTGACCACCACTGCTGGGATTGAGGGATTTGTTCAGGGAAAACAGCATGAGGGCTGTTTTCTGCTCTCCCACAGCCAGCATGTGCTTCGAGGAATTCCAAACCCTTCCTAGGCAGGGCCTCGGGGAGCACGGGAGCTTCTCCCTGTGGGTTGATCCACCTGCGTGGAGCATCCCTTTCCACCTTGGAGCAAACCACCTGCACCAAACCAACACCTCTGTTCTGCCCAGGGCAGCGTGGGGAGCCTCCTGTGCAGCCCCACCTGGATGCTGGGCTTGGCGGGGAGCTTGGTGCCACTTGTCAGCACCTGGGGATGGAGCAGGGCTGTGCAGGGAGCTGCCAAGCCCTGGAGGAGGAGGAGGAGGGCTGGAGCTCTCTCCCCTGCTGGAACAGCTTGTTCTGCTCCCCTCGCCAGCTCGCTCTTCTGCAGAGCTTCACCCACACAAAAGGACATTCAAATTCCCCCTCCCAGCGGTGAGGAACCCAGCACGGGATATCAACTGTCCAGGGAGAGGCTCATGTGGAGGCTACAGACCCCGGGGAGGATGGAACACTGCGGGGGCAGCCCCAGGAGCTCAGGTGGGCGCTCCGGCGTGGGGGCAGTGGTGCTGAAGACAAAGGGAAAGAGAGGGAGAAAACGGGATGTCCCACTCTGCCCAGGGGGTGATAACAGCTCCCCTTCCAACCAAAATACCCCTGCAGGTGTGGCTGGTGCAGCAGAGGAAGGGACTCTGCGGATGGAGGTGTTGGCTGGGTCCTGCATCTGTGCCCAGGGTGTAGCACACACCCCAGGAGGGATGTCAGGAGATGAGCGGAGGACTGGGAGTCCTCCGGGGGTCCTGCTGTGCTCTCCAGCTTGGAGGGTGCCCTGTGTGCATCCTGCTCAAGTCCAAGGCCACCTCCCAGGGCTGGTGCAAAGGTCTGAGAGGAACAGGCAGAGAAATGCAGAGAATTCAGCTGTGTTTGCAAACGTGGGGGGCCTGGTGAATCCCTCTACAGAACTGGACTGCATCATCATCCTCCAGGTGACACGGCAGACTCAGGTCTGCACGTTTTCAGGCACTAATGAGCTGCACTAATGAAGGTTTCTCCTCCCCTGGGGTACCTGCTGCCTCGTCCTGTTTGCTCTCACCAAACCCATGCTAAGGGAGGTGCAATGTGGTGCCCGACCAGGCTGGTCTGGCCAAAGGGAACAGAGCCCACCCACTGCTGAAATTCCAGAATGGGTGTGAAGGCTGGATTTGATGATCTTGGAGGCCCTTTCCCACCTTAATGATTCCATAATTCCCAACAAATGACTATTAACCCAGGTGACAATTTCCACTTCTCCCTTATCTGCCTCCTAAAAGCCACAGTCTGCTCCAATCCCACCTCTCCGCTCACCAAACTCACTGCTGTGGTATCAGAGTGCTGCATTCCCAAATAAACCCAACCTCTCCTGCCCTGCTGCCAGGGAGTGTGTGTGCAACATTCTGAGGTGGACCCATTCCTGATGCCTTGAAGCTGGCAGGAGAAAAGTGGCAGCTCCCAGCTCTGTAATTGCTAATAAACCATCTGGCCTTGCTTGTTTTAATTGCGTGCTGCTCCCACGGAGGGTCACTGAGGAGAGGGGGTGCCCTACATTCCCACACGTGGCATTTCCCCAGGGATAACAGTTGTGCCGTGCAGGGATCCCAGCACCGGGGCCTTTGATTGCCAGCCAAGGCAGGCAGGTGCTTCCAATATTCCCCTGCTCAGCCTCTGAGAGGGAAAAGCGTTCGCAAAACTCATCCGTGGATGAGGGAGGAGGGAGTTCAGCCGGGGTAGGTGGCGAGTCCTTGGTGGGGACTGCCCTGTGGCCTCGTGTCACAGCTGTCCCCTGTCACATCGGGCCCTCCCCGTGCTGCTGTCACCGAGTGTGGCCCTCCCGAGGTGTCAGCACTGGCCTGTCACCCTGCGCTGCCTCAGAGCAGTGCCCAGTGCTGTCCCCTCCCCTGCCACAGCTGTCTGTCCCTCACTGCTGCCCCTCCAAAACTCCCCCTCCCTCCGTGCCTGGGTGTCAGCTCTGCTTTGCCCATTTGGGATGGGATGGGATGGAGCAGTTACATGCCTGTGCCCAGGGTTGATTTTGAAGCTCAGGAAGAGTCTGGACACTTCCATAACCCCCACAAAAGGGACGCTCCTTGGGTTGTCCCTAGTGCTGCAGCACAGATAGTCCAGGTGCGGCACGGGGAGGCTGTGGTGGCACCCTGGCTGTCACCAGGCTTGTCCCTGTGCCTCAGTTTCCTTCCCTGCTCTTTGGTGCAGGACGTGTCTGCAGTGGGGGCTGTGGATCTGGGTTTGTGGGGGATAATTCGGCAGGTGAACCCTTTGGGCTGGGACATGAATGACTGTGTCTGTGGGGACCATCCCTCCTGCCTTACTCACACTTTCTGGGACCTCATTTTTCTGGCAAATCTTTCCAAGGAGTCTCCAGGTTCACTTGCTCCCTGGGAAGACCCAGTACCTCCTCAGCCCCATATTCTGTGGGTCTGGCATTCCCTGCCTGCTGCCCGTCCCGGTCTGGAATGGGCCACCTGCAGCCAGGAGGGCTCAGCCTGGAGAAAAGGAGCCTCAGGAGGAGCTTCCTGCTCTCCACAGCTCCCTGAGCAGAGGCTGGAGCCAGCTGGAGGTTGGTCTTTTCTCCCAGGTAATAACTGACCGAGGGGAAATAGCCTCAAGCTGCACTGGAGGAGATTTAGATTGGATATTAAGGAAAATTTCTCCATGGAAAGAGCTGTCAAGCACTGGCTCAGGGCAGTGGTGGAGTCACCAAAGCTGGAGGAATTTAAAAGATGGGTGAACGTGGCACTGAAGGATGTGGTTGGACCTGATAATCCCGCAGAGTTTTTCCAGTCTCAGCGATCCCATGGGCTCACCATGCCCCAGCAGCCTCTCCAGGTGCCCTCAGCCGGCGGTGGAGGCGCCACCCCGGAGTCCTGCGGGATTCCAACCCTCAGCCCCAGCTCTGTTCCCACCGCTCCCTGCTTTTCCCCCGCCCCTTTCCCCTGTGCCACCCCATCAGCTCTTCAACCCCAAACTCTCCATCCACCCAAAAAAAAAAAAAAAAAAAAAAAAAAAAAAGCCTCATCCCTGCCAGATTCCCAGCCTGGCGCACGAGCATTTCCACGTCTTTATTTTCCCAGGGTTTGCTGATAAATCCTGTCTCTGTCCCCCCGGCCGGGATGGACTCACTATCAGGCACCGCACGGCGAGGAAGCGACCTGTGACCCCGCCCGGGGACAGGGATGACCCCCGGGGAGCCGCCCTTATCGGCCCGGTTTAAAAGCTTCCCTTTCTAACATGACACAGGAGCCTCGGCCCAGCCTGAATGGCCATGGGGAGGAGGAGGAAGGTGTGTCCGGGCAGGACCAGGAGGTGCGGGAAGCATCAGGGACGTGCGGTGGGAATGGAGGGTGTTGCCGGGGTTGGGAAGAGCTGGAGTGAAGCCCATGACGATGGAAGAGGCAAGCGGAGAAGGGCTGTGTGTAGCTCGGGGTGTAGCCTGAGTCCACCTGCTCCTCCAGACAGGATTCCCACCGGGATTATCGGGAGAAAGCTCGCTGGGAGATAACAGCGGCTGCGGGGGAAGGTGACATGCGACATTCTTGGCACCGGGGCCCGGCCCACACATGGGGGCTGTCCTGCACCGCCACCCACACACCTGGGATGGAGCAGGGGCTGTGTCCCCGCTGTCCCCAAACCCCGGCTGTCTGTCAGGAGGGGCCCATTTGTCTTCCCTTTTCCTCCCAGCTGTTTTGAGAGCAGATGACCTTGCCATCCATCTTTTTGGAGGCGATAAAAGTCTCAGGGCATCACTGCCCCTCTTTTCCTTCAGCCCCCTCTCCAGGGAGGAGCTGCAGGGTGGGAGCAGGGATGATGGAGCACCGAGGAGGAGATGGGAATCCCGTGGCTTGTTGCGGAGAGGATAACGCCGTGCTCAGGACACAGCCCTGGGGCAGACGGAGCAGCCCTGCTCCCCTCAGCCTGCCGGCTCACGGATCCCTCCCTCTGAGGGCTCTGCCTGTGTGGGTCCTGGAGCGACCCCCCAGCTCCCCAGCAGGAATTAGCCGCGATGGGTTTTTGCCAAGTCCCGGCTGTCACCGTGCTCCCATCTTTGATCAGGAGTCGGCATTCCTGAAGTGCTCCATCTCCCACATGTTGCGCTGATCAAAGGCAGCTGTTGCCCGGACCCTCCCCTGAGCCCATTTGCACACACACACGCCCAAAAATACAGAAATAAAGGAAACTCGGGGTGATGGATGAAGGAGAGAGCGGGCAAGGGCAGCAGCAGGAAAGTGCCTCTCCCTGGTCTCCTCATGGAGGGTCCCCTCCACACCCCTCAGGAAGGCTGCTGGGGAGTCTGCCAGGCTCTGATGGGAAATGCTGCTTGCAAAATGAGTTGGACCTTATCTGTCACCTGGAGGAAACTGTGCTGGGCGGGTGACAGCAGCGGCCTGGGCCAGCTGCAGCTGTGGCAGAACACAGCCAACATCTCCCCCAGCTTTAGGTGGGGTCAGGAGAGAGCCTGGATCAACCTTTCCTTTAATCCCGCCCCAATCCTGGCAGTTGGTGTGTGCTCAGTGCCAAAGGCCAGCCCGTCACCTCTGGAGACCCACGGAAGGCTCTGCTGGGAGACACTTGGGCTGCGACGGGTAGAAGTGATGCCAGGAGGGATGTGACCTCATGGATCATCTCCTTCAGCTCTGCCAGCCACCACCATCCACTGCTCCAGAGGGACAGGAGGAAGGTCTGAGACCTGCTCTGGTGGTGGCTGCTCTCCCAGGCAGGTGTGGTCCCTTTAACTGTTCTGGCAGATTAATTAATTCTTGCCCATGGACAGGGTTTAACCTCTGCTCCCCAGCTGCTGTAATGCAAAGCACTTGGATTATCTGGATTTCCAAGTCCTTTGTGAATCCTCCCCCATGGCACCTCAAGCTGGCATCAGCAGCTTGTTTGTGCCCGATGTGAGGGGGAAAATCCCTCCTGCCCTTCCTCATCCTCTCCCCCATCTGCTGATACTCAGCACTGCAGTTTAGCTGGAAGGCTTTGAAAAGACACAATCTCCACAAAAAACCTGCAGGTAGAAAGAGGCCAGAGAGCAGGAGCATGAACACACTTCCAGCCTGTCCCCTTAGCTGCAGGTTCAGGTGAGGGTAGGTGTGCTTGGAAGCCAAATTGTGCTGCCCACAGTGACACTGCAGCACTCGCACCCCCAGGCAAGGACAGCATCCTGTCCCTCTAGCAGAGGGTCTGGCAGGCCAGGCTGGGCAGAGTCCCAGGGATGAAGCCCTTCAGAAGGACAATTTCTCCTCCTCCTCCTCCTCCTCCCTTGGCTCCATCCCGTTGTGCAGCACACAGAAGGGACAAGTGTTCCCAGCACTGCCTTTCCAAGCACCAGCTGTATCATTAAAAGCAGCCTTTTATCTCCTTCAGGAGTGTCGGGACAATCTGCTCATACAAGGAGGCTCTGGCCATCTCCCCTCCCAAAATTCAATGACCCAGTAAAACTGAGGAGGTTCAGGCAGAAATTCCTAGGGTGCTGTTACTAATGTTACCCACTGAAGCAGGCCGTGAGTGTTGCTGGGTCCCATTCATCCCCGTCCTTGCTGCTGTCTGTGGATTAATTTAGTCAGTGGAAGGTCCTCAGCCAGGTGACAGCCCTCTGCAGTGACCCCCCGGGGCTGATTTTCCCACATCTAAAAGGAAAGAGAAGGACTCAAGGTCTGGGTGCCGAGGAAACCGAGCAGCTTCCGTGTTTTCTGCCATGGAGGAGTGTGGGTACACTCAGAACTCCTCAGAGCTGCTCAGCAGCATCCTGTGAGCACCAGAGAGGCTGCCTGGCGTGGGGAATCTGTCACAGCCAAGGTGACCCCGGCTCAGAGGGATCTTTTACCTTCCCTGTTCACCTCCAGAAGTGTCCAGCGGCGGCCGAGGCGCTCCCGATCCGACAGGCATGAAGGGCACCCCGGGGCTGTGCTCGTCCTTCTGGGCAGGGCTGGCAGTGCCAGGGCTGTCGGGGCAGGACACCACACCACAGTGTGGCTCTGGCGCGGGATCACGGCTCTGCCTGCCTGCCATGGCATGAGGGGCACCTGGGGAAGTCAGGGGAAACCTCCGGTGCCCCTTTGGACACTGCGGGGCCACGGGGCAGGAGCAGCACCTCTCCGAACACCACAGCAGCCTTTGCATCTGACCTCTGCCTTCTCACACACAGGGGCACACAGACTCTGCAGGACCTTTTCTTGCTCTCCTCCTCAGCAGCACCTTTTCGTCCTGTGCCCTCACACCCCGGAGCACAATGTGGTTTTGTCCCTCTCCCCACAGAGAGCTGGCCCTGACACTGTGGTCCTCTGACACCGTGGTCCCCTGCTTCCCAAAGTTCAGCTCCTTGGCTGCAGGCAGCCCATAACACTACCTCAATACACACAGTGCAGCCAGGTGACCCCTGCTCTTTGGTGCTGTGCTGAGGGGCCGGGAATGTGCTCCAACAGCTTCCCTGGCTGGAGCTCACCCAGGGACCTCGTCCTGTCCCTCCTCCCTGGCTTCTGGGTGTCCCTCTGTGCCCAGCATGGATCTGGAGAGTGAGGGAGAAGGGACAGTTATCACCTGGACCAGGCTGTGGGCACCCCGACAGGGAGTGGGGGGACAGCAGACAAATGTGGGGCTCTCTCCAGACAGCACATGGCTGGGGGGGGAAGTGTCACCTGTGCTGGGCCTGTCACCTCCCAGTCACCCTCTGCCTCTTGCTGCTCTAAGCCAGTTCAGGAAACAAAGCCCTTTTCCTTTCCCTGCCCCACCCAGCTCCCACCTGGCCACCTGCACCCATCCCAGCACTGCTGTGAGGACAGGTGACATACAGCGACGCTGGGACATGGCGTGTCTCGTACTGCCATCATCAAAGACAACAGTCTCCACGGGGAGAAACATCCCAAATAATTTATTTTGACTCTTGGGCTGCCTGTGTTTTAGAGCATGTGCTGGGTGACCTGCCCCCAGTGAACCGTCCCCTGGTCTGTGCCCTGCCCGTGCTCTGTGCCACCAGCAGAAGGGTTAAGGGTGATTTTCAGAGCAGCCATTCAGGCACTGGGAGCTTTCCAAAATGGCCTTTGAGCCTTCTCAGCACAGGGCCTCAGTTTCCATCATCTGCCCAGGGCAGGTGGGAACAGCCTGCCTTGGGGAAGGACCTTCCATGGTGCAGCACAACCGCCTGCTGAAGGGGCAACTCTGATCCCTCTAAAATCCCCAGTTTCCCAGAAAAAGGATGTTCCCAGTCTTACACTTCTAAACTTAAAATCTTGGCCCACCCCGAGGAGCAGAACTCACAAAGGAATTCAAATCTGAAGTCAGTGTGTGCAAATCTTGTGCTTCTGCACTGCAGCTTTGCATCTGGGGAGGGACAAAATCAGTTGTTTTTAATGAAGTGACACCAGCAGAGCTGAACATTTTCACAGACTTTGCCAAGCCCACGTTCCTGCATGGCCACTGGAACCAAGCTGGGCGCCTGGCCCGGTTTCAGTGGAGCACTGCTCCCCCAAACTCCCCTGGAGGAGAGGCTCGCTCTGATCCCAAGCATCCTCAGGGGTCACACCTGTACCAACTGAGCACTGGGGCCAAGCTCCCACCTGGGCAAAATCACCCCAGATTGCAGAAAAGGAAATGAGGAGGCAAACTGCAGCCTCGGGTGCAGCTGAGGACCTGCGCAGGGCAGGACACAGGCAGGATTCATCCCCATCCAGAGAGTCAGCAGCAGGAACAGGAGAGGTCAGCTCTGCCAGCCCAGCGTGGGCAGGAACTGGGCACTGCTGCCAGCTGCACGCAGCAGGTGAGGAGGACATGGGCAGGGAGACAGGGGACAATGTCTCAGAGGGGACAGGAGTGACAAGGGCAAGGTCTGGATGCGTTAGTGATGGCGTGGGTGTCGGTGCCAGCCTTCATCCCAAGTGACAGCCCTGACAGCCCGGCCAAGGACGAGGAGGGCGAGGGGGGGAGGGAGCGGGTCCCTGTGCTGTGACACTCCACAGAGACCCCTCGTGTGAAGGGACAAAGGAGCAGCTGCCCCGGGAGCCCTCAGTCAGGGCTGTGGGGTGACAGGGGGCTGTGCTGTCACCCTTTCCCTCTGAGCAGGGCACCCACGGCACTCCCAGAGCATCCCACTCTGTCCTGCCCTGACCCTGCTCTGCTCTGCCTCCCTGCAAAATGCATTTCCCTTGCTGTTCACCCCGGGGAGAGCAGGGGCTGCGCCCCAGTCCCCCCAGGACACTGGGATGTGGCTGGGTTGGGGCTGTCTCCCCCAGACAGTTCCTGCCCTGTCTCCCTGCTGCCTTCAGCCTTTGGGAAGGGCTCGGGCAGCTGGACCAGCCTCAAAGGGGTGTCAGGAGATGGTGTGAGGGGGGTGGAATTGCTCCAAATTACCCTGGGGTGACTCCAAACTGCGGGGAGAGTGGGTGAGGGCTGGTGCTGAAGCTCAGAGCTGTCCTGAATAAAGGTGTAAAGTTGGATTTCTGACTTGTGTAAGACAAGCAGAGCAGGGCTGAGGGGCTGTGAGCAGGAGCTTGAAGAACAACAGTTCCGCTCAGCCTCCAGCAATGGATCATGGATCATGAAATATCCTGAGCTGGAAGGGACCTACAAGGATCACAGAGTCCAGCTCCTGGTCCCCCTCAGAGCCTTTTCCTGATATCCAACCTAGTTCCCCCTGCACAGCTCCAGCTGTTCCCTCGGGTCTCAGCCCCTCATGGGAAAGCTGTAGGTGGCTGTTCAGGTAGGGAAGGACCTGTAGTGTTTAGTAGCCCTCAAGGGATTTTTTTTATTCCTTGTCTTTTGTTCTCTTTTACCCTTTGGAGCTCTCACAACACAACACCCTCTGGCTGTGGGGTTGTTCAGCGATTCCTGGAAGGGAAGACACTTTTATTCCCAGAATCACAGAATGGTTTGGATTTGAAGGGACCTTTAAAACCATCTCATTGTACCCCCTGCCATGGGCGGGGACACCTCACACTATCCCAGGTTTCTCCAAGCCCCGTCCAACCTGGCACCTTGAATACATCCATGGATCCAGAGTTTCCCTGGGCCAAACCCTCTGTCCCCCTTCCCTCCTCACTCCCGCATGACTTTCAGACGTGACATCGAGGCATCAGCGCCATCCCCCCGCGCAAACCCAGCATCTCTGGAGGCACTCTGGCCCAGGGCCGCCCGGAGCCGGGAGCGGCGGGCGCCGAGCTCCCTCCTGCGGCCCCGCCGAGCAGCGCGGACGGGCCGGGGAACTGCAGCCGCGCTCTGCGGGGAAACCCGGGGGTGATCAGCCGCCCCTCATCCTGCCCCAGCTCCGCTCCCATCTCCGGCGCTCCCCGTCCCGGTGCCCCGGCGATGCCCCCGCAGGCCCCGTTGCTAAGGGGCCGTTGCTAAGGATCAACATCCGGGCGCCGCCCCGCGCATGCGCGGTGCCGCCCGCGCACCACGTGACCCGGGAAATATGGCGGCCCCCGCGGAGCGGCGTGCGCGGTGCTGAGCGCTCCCTCCGTGTCGTCTGTCGCTACCATGTCGCGGCTTATCGTGAAGAATCTCCCCAACGGGGTGAGGCGGCCGGGCGCTGGCAGGGGTGCAGGGGGCGTGCCGGGCCTAGCATGAGTCTGGGGGGACGAGGGATGCCGGGAGGGAAGCGTGTGGCGGAGATGGGGAAGAGCGGGACAGCCCCGGGAGGGACGGCTTGAAATGGTTGGAGGGTGAGGTTTTAGAGAGGGAGCGGCGAGATGTCCCGGGGAAAGAGGCCATGAGGGGATGAGGAGTCGTGGTCAGTGCTGGGGTGGGGAAGGGTCCCGGAGGGGTCAGGAAGGGGCAGGAGGCACCATGAGGGGCATGGGGCAAACAGCCCCTCAGCGGGTCTTGCTGTGGTCACTGCTCCCCCCTGGCTGTCGGGAGTTGTGTGCGGTGCCGTCGGTGCTGCTGTGCCGGCACGATCCCGCCCCGTTCCTCATCCCCCGTGTGGATTCCCGGGGAAGATGGACGCGTTTGGTGGCTGAAGGAGGGGTTTGGTTCACGATGTGGTCCTTGCGGCCTTCCAAAGTCCTCTGAGACAGAACCTGTTGGGTTGGCCTTGTCCTCAGAGCCCCTGTGTGGCTGATTCCCCTCCCTCCTTTCCCAGATGAAGGAGGAGCGCTTCAGGAAGCTCTTTGCTGCCTTTGGCACCCTCACTGACTGCTGCCTGAAGTACACCAAGGATGGAAGGTTCCGGAAATTCGGCTTCATTGGCTACAGGTGTGAGGGTGAGGCTCAGGCAGCCCTGAACCACTTCAACAAAAGCTTCATAGACACCTCCAGGGTCACGGTGAGCTGGAAATATCTCCCTGGGATTCTTAGGGAATGGGATCTCAGGAGGAGATTCTTCCCTGGGAGAGTGGGCAGGCCTGGCACAGGGTGCCTAGAGCAGCTGTGGCTGCCCCTGGATCCCTGGCAGTGTCCCAGGCCAGGCTGGATGGGGCTGGGAGCACTCTGGGACAGTGGAAGGTGTCCCTGCCCATGGCAGGGGTGGCACTTTAAGGCCCCCTGCAGTCCAAGCCATCCTGGGGTTCTGTGCCTGTCCACTCCTGACTTTCCCACAGTGACTGAATGTGGAGCTCTGTGCTTTCAAACTAATCCTGTGTGACAAGCTGTCCCTGCACAGGCCCTGCATGCCAGCAGGGTCCCAGTGATTCCTCAGGGGAGTTACCCAGCAGTCCACCCCAGGCTGTTGAGCACGTGTGTCATTAAAGATCTCACTCGTTCCAGGTGGAGCTGTGCAGGTCCTTTGGTGACCCCACAAAGCCCAAAGCCTGGAGCAAGCACTCTCAGAAGGCCCCTGCCCCAGAGCAGCAGAGCAAGGAGCCCTTGGCCAGTGCAGCTCCTGCAGGCACAAAGAAGGTGAGTCTTGCCTGGTTCCTGGTGTGTGTCAGTGCCAGAGGAGGGTGGCCTGGGCTGTGGGGAAGGGGAGACCACATGCTGGAGCCCTGGGGCTGCTGCTTTCTGCCTCAGGGTCTCTCCTCCCTGTGCTGTTGGGTTACCAGGAATTGCCTGTGCTTCTAATAAACCTTTCTGGATTGTTCTTTTTTTGTTTGTTTGTTTGTTTGTTTGTTTGTTTGTTTGTTTGTTTGTTTTTTCCCAAGCAGAAGAAGAAGAAAGATCCAGTGGATAACTTAAAGGAGGTGAGTTGAGACTGGACTTCTGTCCCTGCATTCTTGCTGCTGAAGAGTTCCTTTCTGTCCTACTTCCCATGCTGTTCATTCATGCTGGGACAGCCCAGTTCTGTGGTAAAAAATCATTTTAACAGCCCGAACATGAGAGTCCAGCTTTTGAATGATCAGCTGCTGCTGTGAGCACACACTGCATCCAGGTCAGTTGTTTCTGCAGTTCTGGGGTTTAACCAGATGTGAGTTTGGTCACGTTGAACTTGTCTTTTTCTTTTTATTGTTTTGTTTTCCTCTTTAAAGTTTTCTAAAGCCAATTACAAAAAAGAGAAAACTTTCTAAACACCAATTATAAAACAAGAGTAGAAATGAGACACCTTGAGAAGACTTCGATCACCTTGTCAGTATAAACTGAGCTCCCCTTAAGGGATTTTTGGTTTTACACTGCTGGAAATGAGGTGATAACTTAGATTTCAAATTCACTACGAGTCTCTCTTCACAACTTATCTATTTTTTCCCCACAGCTGGAGGAGGATAAAACATTCCAGGAGTTCTTGGTGGTTCACCAGAAGAGGTCCCAGGTGGCCACGTGGGCTAATGACACTTTGGCAGAGGAGCCCAAGAAGGGGAAATCAGCAGCAGCTGATTACCTGAACTTTGATTCAGACCAGTCTGAGGAGCTGAGTGAGGCTGGGGATGATGAACCCTCTGAGGATGAGGAGGAGATTAAAGGTACCTGGGGGAGCTTCAGCTTTTGCTTGTCTCGGTCACAGTGACAGGACTGGGCTCAGTGTCACCAGGAGGGTGGGGTCTCACCTCTCTGTGTGCTGGGAATGTCTGGCTGTTTCCCCAGCTTTGGGGAAACGTGGCAAATGCAGTGTCTGATATTCAGGGGTGGCATGAGGGAGGAGGAACAGGGCAGACATCTGCAGCTTTCCTTCATTTCCTGCCTGCAGCCCCTTTCATCTCCAGTATTTCCAGGGTTGGATGTGGATTCTGTTGTTTGGGAACCTGGGGGTGTCTGTGAACTTGTCTGGGCTGCCTTTGATGCACTTTTCTAGAGACTGGGCCAGCCAGGGTTGGTGGGAAGGGACAGGGGTCAGTCTGTTGGCTCCTGAGAGGAAATCTGGGGTAGTGGGTTCACTCTGAATGCTCACAAGTCTGGGCTGCAGTCTGGTGTGTGCGTTTTAGAATCCAGTGGCCCTGCAGCAGGGCTGGGTGTGGGTTTGGAGCTTTTCTCCCTCCCTCCATGGGGTTTCCTTAGGCTGTTCTGGTGAAGTGAGTGGTGTTTTCCCTGCTGCTCCTCGCCTCTCCTTGGTTAACTCAAATGTAGGTGTGGTTGTGTCCTTTTCCCTGCAAAACTAAACACTTGAGACCCTTCTCTGAGGCCTGCTTGGAGTTTACAATTAAAATTGTGACAAAACACTTCATCCTGCAGTACCTCAAACCGCTTCCTAATGTATTTTATACATGGACTGTTGCTTCGAAATCCAGGCTGTCAGTCTGGAAGTGCTGAGGTGAAATTTCTCTGCTGTTCTCCAGCCTTTTCCATGGAATAGGTGGAGGATAAGGAGGTGATGGTCATGATTGTGTCAGTTCTCAGCCTTTTCCTGGCCTGGGGGGAGAGCAGCAGCATGTGTGTGAAAAAACCTTCTGTGCTCTTTCCTCTTTGCCAGGAAAGAAAGAAGGGAAGAAGGCAGCGACCAGCAAAGACCTCTCAGATATGGATTACCTGAAATCTAAAGTGGTGAAGGATTCTTCCTCCTCATCCAGTACAGAGGAAGACACAGACAGTGACGAAGAGGAAAGTGAGACTGGGGAGGATTCAGGCATTGCAGAAACCCACCCAGAGAAAAGGGGGAAGCCCAAAGCCCAACAGGCAGAGAAAAAAACACCAGCGGGGAAGAAGAAAAAAGGATCCACGCTGGAGGTACAGCTGAAGCAGTTCTCTGTCCCCTTTGAAGCAGCAGCTTTAAGGACAGCAGGTGTCTGTCAGTCCCTGCAGGGATGAGCTGGCAGCCTGGGAAGGCTGCAGGCCCCACTGGCTACCAGCTTTCTTGCCATCCTTGGTGTGATCCGTTTACAGATTTTGTTGAATCTCCTCAGGGCTGACTAAATTCCCAAAGATGAGGCTTCCAGATAGATGCTGCTGCTACTGCCCTTTTCAGGGGCTTTTCTTCCCAGGAAATGCTGTCCTGGAAACAGCAGAGCTCAGTTTTTCATGGCAGTGCACCTTCAGCTGGCACCTCCTGCCCCAGGCTGCTGCAGCAGCTGTGGGAATCCCCTGATATCCCCTCCCACTCTTCAGCCTGCTGTTTGCTGGCCCAGCCCAGCTGGTTGTGCTATGATTTTTGTTCTCCCATTCAGCTTTTTCTCCCTTTTCTTGCCTCTCCTCTGTGCAGAGCCAGGGCAGCTCAGGGGAAGGCAGCACTCCGTTCACAGTGAGGCTTCATGGGGCCCCCTCGAACGTCACCGAGGCAAGTTTGGTTTCCTGGCTGGGGAGGGAGCCCAGGGTTGTCTCAGCGTCCCTGTGCAGGGTGTTTGCAGAAACTTCTCACTCTTCTAAGGGTTGTGTGGGTGATCAGGGGCATTTCTGAGCTGTCTTTGCTCAGAGATCCATTTGTTGGGCAGGGTGTTTTATATATAAAATCCTGAGCTGGCAGCTTGCTGCTTCCTGTATCTGAGAGCTTGTTCAAACAATTCTAATTCCTCCCGCAGCAAAAAATCCGGGAGTTTTTCTTCCCTCTGAAGCCAGTGGCAATCCGGATGGGACAAAAGGCCCAGGGCAAGAATTCAGGTAAGACCTGTGTGTGGAAAGGGAGTGGGATCTGTGATTTAGGGGCCTCTTGATCACCCCTCTGCTCTTTTAGTCTGCAGTTCCAAATCCCTGGCTCATGGCCTGATTCTTGGAGACCTTTCTGTGACTTTGCAGCTCTCCTGCCCTACTTGCTGCCCACAGGATGCCGTGGGCAGAGGAATGTTGGCTGTGCTCCCTTAGGAGTACCAGCAGGAGCCTTTTTTTTTTTTTTTTTTTTTTTTTCTTTTTAATTGGGCTGCATCCAGAACTTTATTCTGAACACCCCAAACCATGGCAAGGGAAAGCCTGTTCCTCTGGGATAGCTGCAGCAGCCCAGGGCACTGTGCTGATTTGTGTGAGCAGGTCCTTGGAGCTTTTTTTCCTTTAGTCCAACAACAGATGCACTTTTTATTTGCTCTCAGAGGCACCTGTGAAAGCCTCCTCCAGCTGCTAAGTCAGATTTTTTTTGATTTGTATGTAGAGAATAAGCTTTGAAAAGGCAGCCTTCCAGTCTGACATGGCCATTTCCAGGCTGGATTGAAACTTTTCATGGGAGCTGAATGCTCTGTCTATAGGAATCTATCTTAAAGCAAGCCCAATTCACCCTTAATTACCCAATTAGTGGCTGTGTGTGTTCCCCACATGATGCTCAGCTGAACCTTCCCTTCCTCCAAGGTTACATCTTTGTTGACTTGAAGAGTGAAGCAGAAATGCAGAGGGCCTTGAAGCGGAAGAAAGAATTCCTGGGTAAGGGCTGTTTGTTCCTCCTCGCTCCAGCCACGGGAGCTCAGCTGCTTGAGTGTTCCCTGCACAAGTAGCTGCTGTGATTGGAGTTTTTCCCGGGCAGATGGGGGGATTGTTCCTTGGGATGAACCAGGTGCTGTGACAGCAGTGGGGTTTTGGGGCCCTCATGTTTTGCCGTGTTCTCGTTGGGATAAAAATAACACAGCTGGAGCCCAGCTTTGGACAGACGGTGCTGCAAGGCTGGGTTGGAGCCCTGGGCTTGGCCTCTGACCCTTGGAGTCACTCGTGAAATTCTGTCTGCAGATGTTGTGTGCAGAATGGGAATGGCTGCTTGGACTGGGCTGGCACAGACAGGCTGGGGCTCTGGGAAAGGAACGGGGGCTGGTGTTGATACCCTCATTTTTATGAAGACTGACTCTTAAAGCCCCCATCTCCCTCTTATTTTTGAGTTCTGCTCAGAGCCTGTGGGGCTGCAGTTGTGTCTAACCCTGGACCCTTTGTGATGTTTCAGCTTTCATATTTTCTAGATTCTGTACTGCATTAGTGTATAACTCTGAACTTCATATGAAGTGTTAGAGCAAGTTCTCCTCACAGTTCAGTCAGACAAAACAATCCTTTCCCAGCCCACGGACACCATTGCAACTTCAGGCCCAAAAAAGTGTAAACAACAGCAAATTGAGGGGAGCAAACTGGGAGGATGGGACTGCATAACCTGAAGGTGCAATTGGACAATTAACCCCAATATGGAAATGGACCAAAACTTATAGAAGTGTCAAAACTTGTGCCCCAGAGTCTATCTTGAGTGGAGCCTTGGCTCTTGCCCTGCCCAAGGTGCATCCTTTGAAGGACTTTTAAATAAATCCCTACTTAATTCCTTTACCACTGACAAGCCTCTCTTCTAGGCAGCCTCTCAAGGCATCACTGGCACGTGGGTGTTGTCTTGGGTGGCCTTGGTGGTATCCCACATCCCTGTGTGTTGTTTGGGATCAGGTGGACGCTGTGTGGAGGTCTCCCGCTGCAGCAACACCACCAAAGAAACTGTTCCACCAAAACCTGCTCACCAGCCCTGGCAAAGGAGGCTGAGGGATGATGAGGAGGAAGAGGACTTGTCTGAATCAGGGAGGCTCTTTGTCAGGAATCTGCCTTTCACCAGCACTGAGGAGGACTTGGAGAAGGTCTTCACCAAGTATGGTGAGTGCTTGCCCTGGGACTTGCAGGGCAACATCTTTCCTTTGTCCAGAGGTTTTCCTGCTGGGTGGGAATGGTCAAAGCTCCATGTCCCACATCTCTTGGACACAGCCCAGCTCCCCTCATCAATCATTCTCTGGTGTGATAATGTGAGCCTGCTTGGCGGGAGGCTTCCTGCAGGTTAGGGATGAATCCTTGTGATCCACCTGACGTTCCAAACTTGGGGTATAAGTTTGAAGTTTCCTTCTTCTTCCTCCAAATTAAAGACATTTAAGGTTTTCTTGGCATCCTGGGGCAGAGAGGGGGAGATTGTGGAAGTCTTTGTCCCTGACTGAAGGTGAAGGCAGCTGCTCAGAGCTCGCCTGGTTTGTGTCACCTGTCGGGGCCCATGAGCTGCCACCCCTGGGCTTGGGGTGCTTGTTCTGGGCCTGCCACGTCCCTCTGCAGCTCCTGGCCCAGGCTGGTGGCTCACCACACATCCAGAGCTGCTCCCTCATCCCTGATTGTGTCTGGGAGGCAGTTCAGAGCTGTGCAGGGACATCTGTGACCACCAAGCCTTGCCTCCTGCAGGTCCCCTCTCGGAGATCCACTACCCCATAGACAAATCCACCATGAAACCCAAAGGATTTGCCTTCATCACCTACATGATCCCTGAGCATGCTGTGAAGGCCCTGGCAGAGCTGGATGGGCAGGTGTTCCAGGTACAGCACCTGATGCTTTCCCTGTGCTTTGGACTGCAGCTGGTGGGAATGGTGGTTGGGAACGTGGCTGAGAGTTTCCTCCTGGGCTTTGTTGAAAAGGTTGAGGCTCTCCTGCAGGTTCTTTTGGTAGAGTAGCTTGGTTTGAACAGCTTTGCAGACACTGAGATTCAGGTAGAGGTGGGGAAGGAGCTCTGTCTTATGCTGTGTGGCCACTTTGACTTGCAGTTGTGGCTCCTTTAGGAAGGAAAATTCCCTCCTTCCACCAAGGCTGTCTGATAAGGAAAGGTGCCCGCAAATATCCTCCATGTGGATTATTCCAGAGCTGCTGGACCTCTTCTTCCTGTCTTGCAGGGCAGAATGATGCATCTTTTACCCTCCACAATCAGAAAGGAGAAAACAGAAGATGGAGACGCAGAAGAGTCTTCCTCTTACAAAAAGCACAAAGAGGCCAAGGACAAAGCCAACAGTGCCAGGTACAGCACAAGCTGCCAGATTGCCAGGAAGTGGCAGAAATGCACCTGGGATCTTCACAGGGGCTGTGGAGATTCCCAAAGCTGGTGAAGCATTTGCTGTGCAGCTCTGTTTCCTTTCTCTCTTACCTCCCTGGCTCCTCTGCCCAAGTAGCTGCAGTAGCTCAGTGAGCAGCAGAAATTGAGAGCAAGGGGGTTTGAATGGCTTTGGTATGAGTTAGTCTGATTCTGTGATCCTTCCGGGGGGTGAGGTTTCAGATCAGTTGGGCCTTTCTCCTCTGCTTGGCCCCCTGTAATTCTAAAGCTTGTAGAAGCTTTTTCTTGCTGTGTGACAGATCTGTTTGAAAGAAGTGGTTGCTATTTTCTGACTTGAAGGGAAAAGGGTGTAACCTTGCTTGCGTGGGGTTTGTGGGTTTAGGAGACCAGTTGGGAAGGTGTGATCCTCTGAGCCAGTACCTGAACTTCAGCTGCAGCGCTGTGACCAGTCAGATCTGGGGAAGTAGAGCTCCGCTGCCTGCACTGCTCTCCAGTCACATCTCACTCACCTTGGCCCTTCTCTAGGGGTCTTCCACCCTTCTTTCCCACTCTCTGCACCCTGCCTGCTCATGGTGGTGCCCAGAGCTGCTTTTCCCCAGGACTGACCCTGGCTGTGTTTTCTCTTGCCAGCTCCCACAACTGGAACACGCTATTTGTGGGGACCAGCGCTGTGGCTGATGCCATGGCCCAGAAGTACAATGCTTCCAAAAGCCAAGTGCTGGATGCTGTGAGTTGGGTTGTGATGGGTCAGCTGGGGTGGGACGTCACTTTCCCGCCTGCTTCTTTGTGCCCAGCGCCTTCCTGGTCTCATACAGGAAAAGCCTCAGTGCATCCATGGGTGCCGCACAGGCTGAGGCCTGTGGTGCTGTCCTGAGCCTATTGATCCCTTGGTCCCCAGCCTTTCTTCCCACTCTGCTTTCTTGAGACTGAATTTTGCATTCCTGCGTGACTAGAAGTCGGTGGGAATTTACACCCTAAAGCTCAGATCCTTCCTGGAAATTTCATTTTACTTTGGGATACGTTTGAATTCCAACAGCACAATTCCCAGCAGCTCCAGAGGAGCCTGGAGCATTTTACCCTCAAGCTGCCTGTCACATTCCCTTTGCATGTTCTTCTGGGAGCAGCAGGTGACTGAATTCTTGCCTGCAGGAGAGCAGAGACAGCGTGGCAGTGAGAGTGGCTCTGGGAGAAACAGAGCTGGTGCAGGAGATCCGCCGGTTCCTTGTGGAAAACGGAGTCAGCCTGGATTCCTTCAGCCAGGTGAGAGGCTCCCCAGTGGGCATCCACCTCTTCTAGTCCTGGTGTTCTCAGCTCTCTTGGAAATTGGTAATTAAATCCTCAGCGTGGTGCAGGATTGAACCCTCCCTGCTGAGGTTGGAAATGTATCCATTTGAAAATGCAGCTGCCCTCGGGGTGGGTGAAATCCATAATAAGATGGCTTTAGGGTGGTGGGCAGCTGGCTGTAGGCAGGGAAGGAGCCCTGTGGGTCTGCAGCTGAAACCTCCATCCATGAGATGTGGTTGTAGTGGGCTGTGGATTTTCCAGGCAGTTGGAAAATAACTGTTGGTCCTTTGAGATCTGGGATAGGAGTGACACGGACAGAGGGAGGGCACAGCCTGCCAGATCCGAGCTCTCCAGTTAGAAACTTGCTGGGTTTGCTCTCGTACATCCCACATCCTTCCTTTCCCTGCTGGCTGTGTCAGGCTGCTGGGGAGAGGAGCAAGACAGTGATCCTGGTGAAGAACCTCCCGGCCGGCACGAGCGCCGCGGAGCTGGAGGAGCTCTTTGGCAAACACGGCGACCTGGGCAGGGTGCTGCTGCCAGAGGGAGGCATCACAGCCATCGTGGAGTTCCTGGAGCCCTCTGAGGCCAAGCAAGCCTTCACCAGCCTGGCCTACTCCAAGGTGGGGGCACTGCCTGGGGAGTGGGATCTTGGTGAGTTGGGAAGCTGCAGAAGGGCTTACTCTGAGCGTGAGGGGCACAGGGAGTGTGGGAAGGCCACTGACGCTCCAGCCTGTGTGCTTTGGGTTTAGGGAGGTGCCTGGTACAGCAGAGCAGGGCTGGAGAAGGGGGCTGTGACACAGCTGGAGGGTTTCTTTTCCATTTCACAATGCAGAAGTGACCCATGGCAGGCTGTGGCACTGTAAGGCTGGATCCTTTTGTAGCAGGGCGTTCAGGCTGTGGTCCTGTAAGGATGGATCCTTTTGTGACAGAGTTTAGCCTCTTGAGAAGGTTACTCAGCTTTTCCACTGCTGTTTTCTGTTACAGAGCAAGGTGAAAATGAAGCTGAGAGCAGTTTTTCTCTCAGGCCTTGCCCTTCACTCCTCATTTCTCTCCTGTCTTCTCTCCACAGTTTCATTATGTGCCCTTGTACCTGGAGTGGGCTCCAATGGGAGTTTTCCTCAGCCCAGCCCCTCAGAAAAGAAAAGCTGGGGTTCCAGGGAAGGAGGATGAAGCAGGCCTGGAGCCAGGTAAGAACTTTGGCTGACTTGCTGGGGGTCTCTGTGTTTCTCTGCTGTTGTGTCAAGCCCCAGGATATGTTTTGTCTGGGTGACTTCCCACTGGGAGGGCTGATCTTCCCTCCCTAAATCCACCACCTTTCTCCCCATCCCAGGGGCTCCCCCACAGTTTGAGTGGGCAGCTCCCCCAAAATTTGGCTTTGTTGCATCTTACGAAGTTGGGCTTATTTTTCTTGTGTAGCTGTAAAAGACTCAGAGGAAGCAGCAGCACAGGAAGAAGAGGAGGAGGATGAGGAAGAAGAGGAGGAAGAAGAAAATATTCCTGGGTGTACCTTGTTTGTCAAAAACCTGAACTTTGCCACCACAGAAGACATGCTGAAGGAGGTGAGCAATAAGGACACAGTTGTTTAAAGGATTTCAGCTGCAGCCAGTGTGACCAAGTGGGAGATGAGAGAGCACTGGGCTCTGCTGGGGCTGGGAACATCACTCCAGGTGTCAGTTAAGACAAATGCATCTGAATCTGTCTTGGTGGGGTTTAATTCCACCTAGAGACAGGTGGAGGCAGTAGGAAATCTCTCTAACATTCCTGATTTCCCATGTTTTCTGTAATGCTGCTCCTTGGGACAGGCACTGCTGCAGCTCTGCCACTGCTTCATATGTGAGGGGCAGTGAATAAATAAATGATGATTTCTGAACGTGCTTTTGCTCTCAGCTTCTGCTGACATTGTGCTGCCTTGTGCTGCCTCAGCTCAACAAAGCACATGGGAGAGAGCGTGGCATTCCTGGAGTTGTGTGGGGTGTTAATACCAGAATAAGGAAAAGCAGCTGGAATTTTCCATCTCTGCCACTCCTTGTAGCTATGTAAAATGCCACATTCCATGGCCCAAGAATCCTGGGACTGTGGTGAGACTCTGGTCCAGCTCTGGACAAATAAATGTCCAGAGGAGGGTTAGGACTTGTCCCCTCTTCTTTTTCTGGCTTTACAAGGGAGTCAAATAAATAGTTTGCCCCCCATTTTTGGGAAGAGCTGCGTCTAGGGACGTCACAGGCACCACCACCCTTAAGGCATCTTGTAATCCAAAGTGTTCCTCCAGAGCCAGCTCAGATCACTGTTCCTGAGGGCTGGTGGAGGATTTCTGGGAATGCATGTCTTGATACCTTTAAAACTCTGTGTGTATATTTGTACAGAAATAACTTGATGAGGAGAGGCTCAGCTGCAGTGCCTGGCAGGTGTGTGCTGGGGGAGGAGAGGGCCACGTTGGCAGTTGAGTTGCAAGCCTGTGTCAAAGGGAACTGAATCACGTGTCCAAATTCCTTGCAGACGTTTTCCAAAGCGGGAGCCCTGAAGAGCTGCACAATATCCAAGAAGAAAGACAAAGCAGGTACTCTAGATGTTGCTGTTCAATTCCTTCCCTCAGCTGGTTGCTGAGGGCTCAGGTGTGGCATTGCTTCAGCATTCATCTGGCTGAGCATTTGTGTTCCCGCTGGCAAAATCCTCAGCGCTTCCAGAAGTGTTCCCGTCGAAATGGCTGCGAGCAGCAGCCAAACCTTCCCCCAGGGCTCGGTCAGGAGGTTAAGCTGCATTGTGGGATTTGTGGAGATGTGACCTTCTCTTGAGATGCTGAGATGGGAGAAGCCAAACTCATTCAGGATCACAGAAGAGAGTGGGATGCAGGCTCACAGGAGCTGGTGCCCCATGATGATTAAAGCCTGCATTATCCTGGAAATGGCCAGACCCTCAAGGATGCCTGGCTGAGAGCTGTGCTGAGTGGGCTTGGTTTGCCTTCTCCCTGCCAGCCCTGAGCCCCCCAGGCTGCAGGGATGAGTGGCTGTGCCTGCTGTTGGCTGCTCTCCCTCCTTGAGGAGTTGGATTAAGGCAAGCACTGGCTGGAGGGGCTGTGGCTTCTCTCTGGGAGCTGCAGAGCTTTGTGGGATTTCCCACTGACAGAACTTCCCTATCACGTCACATTTCAAAACTCAGATCCACTGGGAGATAAATGAAGTGAATTCTTCAGTTCTGGTGGGTCTGGCTGTAGGTCTGAGCAGGCAGCACCAAGTGTGGGCTGATCTAGTAGCACCTGATCCCTCCTGGCACTGTGGGCATCTCTACACTCTGCCACTACTGTGGTGCTGAAGTTGAAAAGGGGCTGTTGTTTTCTCCCCTCGTTATTAATTGTCCCTTAATTATGGCTCCTGTGTTAGGGGTGGATACCACCCAGGGCTGTGGTGTCACTGGAGGTCAAACCTTTGCTGTGCAGGGAGGGGAAGAGATGTGTCTCCTTTGTTGTGGAAGTGGCAGCTGCCCGCTCTGGCTCATGGAATGTCTGTCTCCACATCGGGCTCACTTCCCCTGATTGTGACCAGCAGTTGCTTTGCAGTGTTTTAAGGAAGTTGCACTGAGATGGTGCAAAGGAAAATGTCTGTTATCCCCTCTTCACATCAGCACCAAAACCAGCTGGTCCAGAGCAATGCCCTGCTCAAAAAACTCAGCCAGGGGTGCTCATGAGGAGCATCCAAGTCCAGCCATGGGCAGGCTGGCCCTTTTCATGGCATATTAAGCTTTTCCCAACCCAATTTTGGTAATCACTGCTTGCTCCTGGTTTGTTTTTATATCTTGTGTCATCAATGACTTCTAAACAAATCCCCTTTCTCTGCTGACAGGCACTTTGCTGTCCATGGGCTTTGGATTTGTGGAGTACAGGAAGCCAGAGGGTGCCCAGAAAGCGCTGCGCCAGCTCCAGGTGAGCCTGAGCTGCCAGCCTGGAGTTCTGCCCACAGACCTGGGTGAGCCTGGCAGTGCCAAATGGAGCTGAGCACGTCAGTGCTCTGGGCTGCACTGCACAGGTGGAGAAGCCTCTAAACTGGGCCAGGTTTTTGAGGGAAGAGGGTTTGTAAAAGGACAGAAGGGTGGGAAGGCGTGTTTCTTAGTGCTGATCCAACATGGAAATCCCAGAAAATGCACAAGGATTGGATTTCCATGTGTTTTCCTGTCAGGTGCCCCTTGCAGGGGGCAGAGACCCAGAAATCCCCTCACAGAACAAATACTGATTAATATTAATTTAATGCTGCTTTGACTTCTAATTGTTTTATATATTTATTTCTATTAATTAGACCCTTTTTTTCCCTGCTGTTTCTTTGTTTGAACTCCCAGGGCTGCACTGTGGATGGCCATAAGCTGGAAGTGAAGCTCTCAGAGAGGGCTGTCAGGTAAGGTTCACCTCTCACCTCAGTAACATTTCAGCTGCATTAATCCTTGGGAGCTTCTTCCCTTCTTCCCCAGCATCTGCATCCTGAGGGATGTGACCAGGAGTGCTCCAGCTGTTGAACACATCGGCCTTTGCTCTGCTTTACTCAGAGTCAGTTTTGGTTGAAAGGAAAGAAAAAAAATGAGGAATGAGCTGAGTTGAGGCCCCAAAAATGAGTCCAAAGTGAGAACCAGGCAGAATATTCTTCCCTGCTCAAGGAAAAATCCTCTGCTTTGGTGATAGTTCAGGCAGCACGGTGTGTTCCCAGGGGTTTGAAAAGTTCTTGGAGAGAAATCTTCTCTGGGTAATGAAGTCTTTTAGCTGTTCATCTGAGAGAACAGGAGCTTAAGATTAATATTCACATCAAATCAAGACAAAACCAGGTTTCTTGCTTGATAAAAAAGTTTGGATTTACCTCCTTTTGTCTGGGCAGTCAGGCACAGAGGAGTTGGTTACTTGTGAGTGAATTTACTTGGAATTAGCCTCGTTTTTTAGGGATTCCTTCCTAGTTCCTTACTCAGGACAGAATATTCTAACTGCAAAGTTGCAAATTAATCCAGATATTTGAATGTTGACACCTAAACACTGTCCTTCATATGCTCTGGAAACCCTATGGGAAGTGATACCTGTTAAATGTCAAAATTTGTTTGAAAATCTGGTTCCTGGGGACCACAAGCAGTCTGACAGCTCCCTGTGTCTGCACTTTGTATTTCAGTTCTTTCATGAACCATTTTTATCCAGTTTGATTTTGAAAAGCCCTTCAGCAGGTATCCAGGCCACAATGGGAAGTGCTTTTCTTTATGGAATAAGCTGCTGTCTTTCTTTTGTGTTAGGTAAATTCTGACCATGTCTAAATGCAGTACAATTCCAGAGGGAAAAAATTAATACTCTTTTACAAAATTTCATTTGCTGTTTTATAAGCCAGGAAGAAAAAGAATCAAAATTAGCTTACCTTAAGCTAATTTGTAAAAATATATTCATTAATGCATTCTCCTGACAATTAAAGAGCAAGATTTGGTGACAAATGTGAGACGAGGACCTCAACTGGAGCAAGATTTCCTTTTCAGCTGTGGGATTTAAGGGTGTTTGGAATCTGATCCTTCTTGGTGTCCTGTGTCACATTGATGCCAATCTGTGCTGGTGCTTCAATTCTCCACATTCCAAATGCTGAGGGAGCCACAGTTCCAAGGGACTTTGCAGCTCCCTGGTCTTTACCTGCCCTTCCTGTTGGCTTGCAGGCCTGCTGTGAAATCAGCCCGAAAGAAGCAGACTGCCAAGAAGCAGAAAACTTCCAAGATCCTGGTCAGAAACATCCCCTTCCAGGCCACTGTCAGGGAAATCAGGGAACTCTTCAGGTAGGAAAGTGCTTTGTGGGGTCTGTGGGTTACTGTGGGGTGGAGCTGCTGGGATTTTCATACAGGTTCTTTCTCAGATGGTAAATACTGTGAATTTCATGTTGTCTTTGTGGAAGAAAACCGGGATTTTGGGACCACCTCTGTGTTGCCTCGGCCTTTTGTGCTGTGATTTAAGCCTTGTTCCATCCTGAGAAATAAGCAAGACTTTGTAAAAGGAAAACCATCTTCACTGCTCCCAGGACAGGAATGTTTTGCTCACTGCCCCAGGCCGTGGTCCCTGCTCTGCTGTTGGTTTGCAGGAGGGATTCTTCTGCCAGCTCCAGTCCACAGGGTGCTGTGCTGGGAGGTTGTTAATTATAAATGTAGAAAATTAACAGGAGGTGGCCTCTGTGGGCCTGTCCTAGCAGGAGCTGGGTGCTTTAGTCACAGCTGGGGCATTTCTTTCCAAAGGGGAAACTCGAGGTGTTGCTTAACCCTTTAAAACCTCCTCAGACCACACAGGGAAAAGCCCCTGGCAGTGATTTATTTGTGTTTCCCTGTGTTCATGGAATTCCACCTCCTTTATTTGTGTGAAGATGTGCTTCCTGTGTGGCTGGGAGGCTGTTCCCTCACAGGCTGTTAGGAAAGCTCTGTGTTTCAGCACTCATTTGGGATGAATTCCAGGGATTTCACTAAAGACAAAGCACGACTTGGCTTTTGGACAGGGGTGTGATGATGGTCACAACAAGAAGATGAAGTGCAGAAGGTTTTTCTTGTGCTGTGCAGCTGGGATGCTTTTGCTTCCATTCCACCCTGAGGGATTCAGGCAGAAGCCCTGGGCTGCCAGTCCCCATGCTGAGTTTCCTCAGCACGTGGAGCTCTGCTAATTTAAATCCCAACACTCCGAGCTGCAGACGTGACCCTCGTAAAGCGGGAGCCAGCAAAGCCCGGTACTAAGGTGAAGTTCGAGGCGCTGGGAGGGTTTGCACATCACAAGCACAGAGCCTGTGGGGGGCTTTTGGTGTGGGATTTTTCCCTCTGTCTTGTCTGGCACCTCAGAGCTGTGGAGAGGAGGGGCAGGGGAACATCTGAGAATATTGCAGGGAACGTGCAGCTTCCAGCTGGGGACAGAGCTCTTGGAGCATCCCTTTCATTCACCTGGGGGTTTATCCTCAGAACAAAACCCAGCAGCTTGGGGGTCACGTTCCTTTCACTGCTGCCCAAACCAGGCACAGCAGAGCCCTGCCCAACACCTCACTGACCCTCCTGGGTTGCTTTGTTTGGGCATTTTAAAGCAGCCTGCCTTTGCTCTGGAGCTTTGGGCTCGCTCTGCGTTTAGGAACCTGTCTCAGTTTGTCTTTTGTTAGGGATTTGTTGGGAATGGTAGGCAGTCCTTTGGCAGTGGAAGGGCTGGCAGGGCTGCAGGGGGCACTCTTAGCCTGCCCAGGACAGCCAGCTTGGGGACAGCAAGGGACAGCCAGCCTGGGGACCACGAGGCCACTCAGGCAGGCGTCACCACACAAGGGTGACAGCCCCGGGTTTTACAGCGTGAGCATCTTCCCTATTGTTTCACCTGTTCCAGAGGCACCTGCCAGCTGTGCAGCAGGAGAAAAAAATAAATATTAATTTTAAAGTAAACTAATATTAATTTTAAAAAATATTATTTTAGAAATACATAAATATTTGGAAATAAATATTAATTTATATATGTGTGTATTTGTTTTATGTACACACAATTATGTACATCTACAGAGAATATATATATATGTATTACCCCAGAAAAATACAGAGATTATGCCAGTATTGTTCAAATAACATCTATAACACATTATATGTGTGTAGATATATTTATTTTTTTCCCCCCAGACAAATATTTCCCTGTTTTAAGCTTTGTCAAGGAGCTCTGTCCCCTTCTCAAGTGGCCCCACAGAAGGCGTTGATGACCCCGGAACGAAACAAGGGAGCTGGGTGCTCTGAACAGTGGATTTTTCAAGGTGCTGTGCCTGCTCAGCCCTGGCAGTTCAGGGATCCCTGCCCTGGCTGGTTTTCCACTTTGGGATCTTGTTGTTTATGGATCCATCAGTGAAATGCTCAGCCCAGCCCTGCCCTGCCCCACTGCCTGTGCTCCTACAGCAGCCTGGAGGAACTTCTTCCCGTTGGAATCTGGCGATCCCAGGTTCTGTTTCTTGGACTGGAGAAAGGTGATGCTTAATCAGGGTGTTTGAGGGGACTCGGGAATGCTCTGATCAACAGCTCAAGTCCTTTGCCTGCAAAATAATCTTCTTTTAGCCTCAGGTGCTGCCCTCCTACAAGGCCAGCCCCAGTGGCTTTGCTGGGGTGTCACACTGGTCCAGAGCATGTCCTGCCACGTTCTCCTGGAGGTTCTGGCCTCTCTTGCACCCTCAAGAGATTTATTTATCTTTTTTTAAAAAAAATAGGTGTTATCTTCTTCAGAGGGAGAAATGCTGTTCAATTATAGGGGCTGCTTTTGGGCGAGGTGTGAAGATTTAGCTTTTGTGGGCGTGTTTTTTTGCACCCATTTTTGTTCTTGATTAGATCCTACTCTTCTCTTTACTACTTGGAAAAATAACAAAAGGTAAATGGTGCTTAGTTCTTTGCAAAGAGCCACAGTTAGGGGGGGAGAGACAAAGGGATTGCCATCCCATGGAGGCTGCTAATTTTTGCTACCAAATTGTGGGGCTTTTATGGCAAGACTTTTTTTCAAAGGGAACTCTAGACGTGGCAAGCTGAATTGGAGATCTGTGAAAGGCCACATTTTCACAGATTGGAGCCCTGGCAATTTCTGAAAATTGGGCTCCTTTAAGAATCTATCACATGAGATCCATGCGGCCTTCAGTGGGAGTTCCAATTAACTCTTTGTTTCAGAGCATCCCCTTCCATCCTCCTTCCCTCTGGCTGCACCAACTCCGTGAAGATTGAAAATCAGGCTGCTTTGCAAGTGGTTTATAATGTTTTGAGGAGATGGGGGGTTCATTTTCCTCAAAAAGGGCATGATAAAATTTAGAAAAACACTTCTTAAAAGATTCCTGCCCAATCCAAAGCGCCCTAAGGGATGGACACAGTCCAGGGTGTGCTCAGAGCTTGGCAGAGCTGCTGCTTGTCCCACCAAAGGATGCAGTCCTTGGAGTTGTGCGTTTGGGGGATGAAGTTGTTTCTTCTTTCCTTTGCAGAATATATCTGAGGACAAAACTCTGGAGTTGGCAGTTGTTAGTTCCAGCCCTCCCCTGCCAATTCGCTGTGGCAGACAAAATGCAGAGGGAGATCAGGTCTCAGTGTGGAAGGTGTTCTATCATCCCTTTGGCCATCCCTTGCCTTGCACCTGTAGGAACTGCAGACAAAGCTGGTAAATCACAAATTATCAGCTTGGAGACTGGACTTTAGTTTGACTAAAGAAGCAGCAAGCAGAAAAGCAATTGAAAGGTATTGCAGAGCAAAGAACAGGTTATCAGGTGCATTTATCTCCATATTCTGATTTTCCTACAGAGGAAGTAACACTGCTTCTTGCAAAGACCTTTGGGGTGGGTGTCTCTTTTCATTTTAACTTCTTTGCTGACTATTTTCTGTGTCTTGACAAAGACATGGCATTTATTGCATCTGGCAAAGCAAGTGGCTGGGCCTGATTAGGAGGAAAAAGAACTATTCCTTCTGATGGAGGGGAAAAGTAAAGTGGGACAAGACTTGGGAGTCAGCCCCTTCTGGGAGAAGAAAAAAAAAATCTCTGCAGGGAGATGCAGTGGATAAACTGGCAAAGGGATTTTTTTTTTAAGGCAGTCTTTATGAAGTTAATTTTATAAGATGATGCCTTTCACTTCTTCTGACCTATTATAATAAAGTGTAGTTACCAGAATGGGCTTTTCATTTCCCATTATAAAGGACACGGTGGGATAATGAATCCGTCTGCCAGACATGCTTGCTGTTCACACCTTTCTCCCAGTAATGGAGTCTACATGACTGGAGACAATTTCTCCTTCCCCTGTTGAAGATGTGGAAAATCTCTGCCTGGTGAAAGACAGGAGGAGAAGAAAAAAATTGAGGAAAAATATGTGAGTTTGTTAAGCAAGTGCTGGGCAGAGTTAATTAGGGCATTCCATGCAAACAGAATGTCCACTGCTGCCAGGATTGCTGGGGTTTGCTTTTAAAACCTTCAATGTTGGGCTAGGAGTCACCCAAAACCAATTCCTGCTGCTTCTCAGCTGCTTGAATTTTGTCTCTGTGCTGTCCCCTGCAAGCCCAAGGGCTTGGGGACAGCTGCAGCAGTGGCTGGGAGCATTTCCCTGTGGTGTAAGGGGCTGCAGGTGGTTTGGGGAAGCCAGGAGGAGACACCTGAGCCAGGACAGAGCTGCTGCTGTGGTGGGCTGGCAGAAGGAACAGGCAGAGCAGGGGGATCACTGAACTCCCCTGCAGTGCTGGCACCTCTGCTTGTCCCAGGCTGCTCTGCCTGTGAGAAGGGAGTGCCCAGAAATGAGTCTTGGAGAAGCAGAAAGGCCCTGGGGAGGCGGCTGGGCACCCTGGGCTTGGATCCCACCTCCCTGGCCTCCCCTGAGGGCTGCAGGGACTCTGGAATGTGCACCTGGCCTGGAGGCACAGCTCAGGTGGACACCTGTCCCAAACAGCGCTGGGAGCAGGAGCTGTTTCAGGGCTCAGATGTGCAGTGACGGCTGGAGGGAGGGTGCCCCTGAGGTGGATGTGGTGGTGAGTGGGATCACCCCATCGTGTCCTCCAGGAAACAGGGGGGGGCCATGAGCCCTCCAGAGCCCTCCCCAGGCTCCTGCCCCAGGCCTGGGGTTCTCATGTGGTACCTGGCATCCCAGCACAAGTGTGGGTGTGCTCTGGGGTTTCCAGCACATTCCCAAGCCTTGTTTTGGCCTGTCCTTTGGGATAACGACAATTTAAGGCTGCATTCCCAGGGGCGCAGCCCCTGCTGGGAGCTCTGGGCCAGGGCTGCTCCCGAGGCACTGGGGAAGGCACGGAGGATGTGGTGCCTACCTTTAATGCTGGATCCCAGCTCCTCATTGGAATGCAAGGGCTGTGCTGGGCTGCTCAGTGTGCGAGGAGGAGCCTGGCTGGCTCTGGGGGCTGCAGGATGCTCCTCTGGATTGAGGTTTTCCACCCTGGTGTGCCTCTGTCACCATTTGCCGTGGGGTCCCACCCACGCTGTTTGGAGGTTCTCGCAGGATTTGTACCTTTGGATGTGCTGAGTTTGGTTTTTTGGATAAAAAGAAGCTGCCTGCTTGATGGCTCCCTCTGTCCTGGCTGAAGAGCTCAGCCTCACTGTTTGTTTTTAGTGCCTTTGGTTTGCAAGGGGAACACAAGACAGACATGGAGCTGTCAGAGAGAGTCCACAGGAGGCCACAGAGTTGAGGGAAGGGCTGGAGACACAGGAAAGAACCTCCAGGGACACCTCAGAGCCCCTTCCAGGGCTTAAAGGGGCTCCAGGAGAGCTGGAGAGGGACAGGGGATGGAGGGACAGGACACAGGGAATGGCTTCCCAGTGCCAGAGGGCAGGGCTGGATGGGAGATTGGAGAGTGGGGAACCCCTGGCACAGGCTGCCCCCCTGAACCCCCCGTGCCCTCTGCTCTTCCCCACCTTTGGGCTGTGTGCCCTGGAGCTCCTGCACAGCTGATCCAGGTGCAGCCTTTCACCAATCCTGATGTTTCCATGCCCAAGCTGCTGCAGTGCCCATGGGGTGTTGCACGGGAAAACAGAGGGTGCAGGAGGTTTTTGGGAAGCAGCTTGCAGGAAGGTGCACCAGCCTCATGAGCTGCAGGTAGGAATACAGGGATCTGCTGGGCTGCTTTTATTGCTCTTACTAATTCAAACAGCAGAAATTAAACTCATTTTATTCCCCCCCCCCTCGCTTCTTCAAGTCTCCTCCCCGCGTGCTGGAAAGCCAAACACAGCAGAATTGGGTTGATATTCAGAGCCCAGAAATGGAACTGGCCACTTTAATTTGGCCACTCTCCAAAGAGAGCCATGGGGTGGGGGAGAGGAAAATGGGTTTGCAGTGCTGTTTTTCAGTTTGAATCATAAAGGTGTTTAACATAGATAAGGAAATGTTTAACTCCATGTTATCTTAGCAAAGTTGCTTTAAAAGGTGGCTCTTTCCAAGAGCAGAAAGATAATTTTTTTTTTCAGCACATCCGTTTCTTGGTTTTGAATATTCATTACATACTTGATTTTTATATTTTTCCCCCCTTTTCTGCTCTCCACATACTCCAGGTCCCTTTTCTGCCCACCCAAAACCTGGATTTGTCCTGTGCAAATGAAGGGAATTTCTGGGCTGCGGACTCCTGCTACAGCACCTCTCTCCAGGGCATCCAGCTGAGCTTCCCCAGGGAACTTTAATTAGTTTTCCACACAAATTCCGCTGCTCAGCAGCGTGGAGGGGCTCAGGGAGGTGCAGTCAGGTGGAGAAGGGGCTGCTTTTGGAATGTCTTGTTCAAATGCCACTCTGGGGTTCTGCTTTGGGGTTTTTGCCATATTTTCAGGGCCAAAAAAAAATTCAGATGTGGGCAGGTGGTTCTCCATAGAGAGCAAAACCAAAGGCTGCTTGTGCTGTGTGCTGGAAATAACCCACTCAGGGTTCTTAGTGTTATAAGGTCTCTTTTTGTCTGAATTAAGAAGAGCATGTGTGTGTCTAAGAAAGGGAAAAACACAGGAATTTTTTTTTTTTTTTGGCCTTATGTTGTGGCCAGTTCTTGTCTCTTCTCAGAGTTGGCCCTTTGGGGGCTGGCAGCTGGGGCACTGCACAATCTAAAATGTTGAAATTACACTGGGCTAACTTTGGAGCTTGTGTCTCAGCCTTTCACCAAGGTACAGCCGAGATGATTATTTCCTTGCTCTTAAAATTCCTCTGTCTGTTGGATTTCTTAACTCCACTTCTTTCCTAGTGATGTTGATCCATCCACCCCCCATCTTTCACTTGTGTGGGTATTTTTCTGTCTCACTTCACGAGAAGGTCCTGAACAAGCCTCTAATGAATCACAGCTTTCTCCTCACGGTGACATCGTGTCCTTTATTTGCATCTCTGTTTGCATCATTATTTTTTTAACCTCATGCCTGCTGCAGCCTTTCTCCCTCTCCCAATCCAGGAGATTCTCAGCCTTGGGATGTGATGGCAATTAAATCCCTTCCATTCCACAGTCTCTCACCTCTCCTGAGGCAGTCCCTGTGCCCAGGGCCTTTGAACCATGCTGCCTTCTGCAGCTGCTGGCACCAGCAGCATTTCTGTCTGCACGCTGGTTTTCCTGAAGAAATCAAGTTAAGGCAGAGCAGGATGACCATCTGTCTTCTCACCTCTCTTTCCTCCTCCCCCAGCAGCATCCTGAGCACTTCCAGGCATCTGGCAGAGGACAGGAGATCTTAAATTTGCTGCAGTTAAGTACAGGAGGCAGCTCCTGAGCCTTGTCCTCTCAGGACGGTGCTGCTGTGGGACTGACCCATCCAAGGGTTCACCTCATTTCCCCGTGGAGATGGGATGTCTTTTCTGCCCACATTCCCATTTATTAGACACCAGGGAAGTTGGAAAACTGCTTTTTGTTCTGCTGCCCATCAGTGCTCTGTGCACATCAGGCTGTCCCCTCATGGGTGGCCTCTGGGCCTCCTTCAGCCCCTCATCTTCTTTTCTTTCTTTCCTTTTTTTTTTTTTTTTTTGACATCCCTTTGTGAAACCTCACTTGGGAAAGGAGCAACGTTGACTTTTCCAAGCCCAGGAGTGCCAATCTCAGCATCTCAACAGGCTCACAAGCAGCACCACTGAGATCTGTGCCAAAATTCACCCTGTAAATCCCGTTTCAGGTGGGCTGCAGGGCCCTTCTCTGCTTCTCTTTAACCCAGCTCTTGATCCCATGCCCGCAGCTGAGGGGTTAAATAGTCTGGGGGGCGAGGGGGGTGGGGACGAGGTGTTTCAGCTGCTCATTACTCACTGCCAGCTTCCCCCAAAATCATATTAATTTCACGCTGTCACACAGGACTGCGCTGTCTGTGCCGTCAGCAGCCAGGAGGGGGACGGGGCTGGGGGGAGCCTGGCTGCCCCCATCCCCACCCTGGCTGCCAAGCTCTTTGGGGCCTTTTCCTCGCCCAGGGACCCACACAGGTGGGGCTGGGGCCGTTCACCTTGCGGGAGGAGCGCTGTGTGCCGCCTCCCGATGATGGTTTTCCACCCCGCCGCTCGTGCAAAAACCCCATGAAATTGGGTCTGCTGCAGCAGGGAGGTCTGGAGGAGGGAGAGGGAGGGAGGGGAGCTGCCAGCCTGCCCTGCCCTACCTGTGCTCAGCAGGGATGCTGCTTAAAAGTTGCTTTTGTGCCACTCGCCTCCCTTTTTAAAAAATGCCAGCGAGCACAGCCCAGCTCTGCCTGTAAAGATGGAACTGCCTTTGCCTCCTGTCTCATTTCTCCCCTTTTCTGCGGTTTGCTCACTGCATCAGGCTGAGCTGTCACCTCTGCAGGGCCTTTCTGCCATCAGCTGGGGCTCTGACAGCTCCCACGCAGGCTCAGCATTGCTGGGCCCATCCTGGCTCAGCGCACTCTCCGTGGCAGGCATCCTGCTCTGTCCCCTGCCCTTCTGGGTGCTCTTACCCCTAGAGCCCCTCTCACCTTCTTTTCCAGGTGAGTGCTTGCATTTTTTTGTGGGTTGTGGCTGGAAGGATGATCCCTTCCCAGTTTCTGTCATTGTGGCCACACTTCTTGGAGCTCTTGGCAGAGGGGTTGGACTAAATGGTCTCCAACCCAAACCGTTCAGTGATCCTGGGAAATCTCTGTCTTCATCCAGCACCTCCTGAGATGGGTGGAGAGCAGTGAGCTTTCCATGGAATGGAAACATCACCACTGAATCCAGTGAGGGCTCAGGTGGTGCTTGCACCAATTGCTCCCTGTCCTGTCCTTTGGGGCTGTTCCAGGTGACCTGTAAAGACAAATCCCACTGTGCAAAGCAGCCTCTGAGCTTTGCTGTGGTCGTGGCAGGTTGGCAAGGGGTGACCAAAGGCCTGGGAGCAGGAGGGGAGCCACCATCACAGCTTGGGCAGCAGCCACACCTCCAGTTTTGGGCACAGGATGGGCAAATGGGACAGTTAGCAGTGAAAATACCCCTCTGCTCCCAGGGCTTTTCCAGCAGGAGCAGAAAATGGGATGTTCTGCTGTCTCTGGAGCGTGGTGGCTCCCAGCCTGCCTCACCAAGGAGCTGCTCTGTGCCTGCTGTTAATGCTTTGCTGTGTTGTGACCCCTGGCAGGTGTCACATGTGGCCAGGCTGGGCTCTGGGGGACAAGGTTGAGCTCAGGAGAGCTCAGCAGGCTCCTTGCATTTGAGTCACCACCACAGCTGCCACATTTGATCTGCATTTGATCTTCCCTCCGTGTTTCTCTCTTCTCCTGATGAAAATAATTAATCAGGTTATTTTTCTAAGTCATCCTGCACCTTTACAGGGACAAGACTTAAATAAGGATTCTCTTTAAAGCAGAGCTGTGTTAAAATAGCCGTGTGCCTATAAATACCTCATTGCTTCTATATTTATTCTCCAGCTCAGTGCAGGAGGTTCTGCAGTTGAATATGAGATATATTTTTATTTTTTTGGGTTGTTCATGCAGCTGATATCTTAACAGCAAGGCTGCCTTCTCCAGAGAATGCCCTGGGTACAACATTGGGTTCCTTCTGTGTTTCCTAGTTCCTAGTTGCACATATTTCCTCGTGTCTTTGAAAGGAGCTGGCTCCTAAGAATCCTGCAGGAGCAGAGATTTGCACCAGACCCTCCTGTGAGCACTATTTTTAGCAAAACTTTTTTTTCTTTTTTTTTTTTTTGACCAGAGCTGCACTCTGATCAGGATTTTCAAAAGAGCCCAGGAGAGATAAATCCCCAAATCTCAGCGCTGTCGGAGCTGCGGGTCCCTTTGAAATCCTGCCCCTCTGGTGATTAGGGCAGTGACTTGGTGGCTCCTAAGCCCTGGTCCTGCAAGGTGCTTCGTGCTGGGAGAATTGTGGCTTAGGACTGTGAGCTCTGAGAAAGACTTTGCAGGCATTGGGAGGCTCTTGTCAAAGGCTGTGCAGGGATTGAGGTTTCAGGAGGGTTTGGGATATAAGGGGTCGCGGCTGCTGCATTTGTGCAGCTCAGGGACAGCTGCCAGGGGAGCGTGGTGTGGTCCTGGTGTGCTCCAGGGAGGTGATGGGGGGGAAGGTGTCCTGATAGAGCTGGTCCTTTCTCCACCAGACTTGAATGTCTTTTGTCTCCCCCAGAACAAAAACAAAAACAAAAAAAAAAAAAAAAAAAAAAAAAAAAAAAAAAAAAAATTACTATTAGGAATAACTAGTATTACTAGTAGGGTTAAGAAGGAAGATGTTGGATAGGTGAGATGAGGGAATTGAGAGTGGCTGGCCCATGACAGCAGAGAGGATGGGAGCCCTGCTGTGACCAGAGCCAGCTCAGAGCTCTTTAAGATTGCCCAAGAGAAGAGAAGCAGCAACAAAATGTGAATAATATTAAAGTGGGATTTTCCCCCTCCATCCTGGTTTGGGGTGACCTCTTCATCACACATCCACCCGTTATCTTTAAACCCTCTGAGTCACCAGCTCAGACTCTTTTGGAATGGCTTTGAACTCCCAGACTCCTGTCAGCGTTCAAGTTCAGCAGTGCTGCTTAACCCTAGGGCTGCCTAAAGCTTGTGGTGTTCCCTGTGCCAGCTCTGCACCTTCCCCTGGCCCTGAGGAACTGGAAACTGTAAGCGTTGAGGTGTAAAATTTCAGGAGGAAATCTGTTCCTGCATTCATTAAACAGTGAATCATCGTTGTCTTTAAAGCATGGAGATAACTGGAGAACAGGCTGGTGTCTTCCCCAGGAGGTGTCAGTGAGTCCTGGCTGCTTTTCCTTGATGTCACCAGGTCTGAAATAGATTTATGGCAAGAAGTGGATTACAGGAATGCTTCCCACCCCAGTGGTGCAGGCTCTTCCATCAGCCAGGACCAGGAAGCAGAGCAGGGCATGTGCAATAGACATCCTGGGATCTCTCCTTGCAGTCAGACCAGGAGAAAGATGGGAACAAATCAGGAGATGACCACGTCCATCCCTCTGTCCTAAAGGTGTGTCAGGCTGCTGGGTGTGAGGCTCTGCACATCCCATCTCCTGCTGCAGGGACTCCAGGGCTCTCATTCCTTTCTTCCACGCTGAAATTCCAGTGTGGGAGCCGGCTCTGGAGGGAGGGATGACAGTCACACCATAGCAGCTGTACCTGGCTGCCTCCAGGAGCTGGGAAAATCCCTCTTGGATTGGGAGGAGCTGCAAAGGGACACGATGCAAATCCAGGGAAGGGAAAGGCCCCTTTTCCCAACAGCCTTTTAAGCCGATCTCTCCCCATGTTAAAACCTCCCGAAGTGGGATTAAACGTGGCAAAATTAAGAAACCAAACCCAGTTGCAGCACCTGCTTGGAAATGACTTAAGTGGAGGGATATTAAAATTTTAAGACTTGCTGCTGTGCTGCTGATGGAGGATTTAAAAAAATAATAATTACTGTTGTGGGGCTGGGTTTTTTTTTTTTCTTTCTGCTTGGTTTTCAGGATTGGTTTCTGTTTAGCGTGCGGCCTAATTGCGTAATTACACGATAGACTGGAGTAGAATTTAGTGTGTGTAATACCAGTTATAAAGAAGAGCCCTAATTATGTAGATCTTCTCAGGTAAATAATACATCAGGGGCATGGAGTGGCCTAATTACTGTTCTGAAAACCTGCCTAATGACTAATTTACTTGGAATTTCAGAACGCTTTTGATAAGGTCCCTCATAAGCAACTGTTAAGGAAAATAAATCGAGAAGGGATAAAATGTTTTGCTGTGTTTTTAAACAAGCCATTTAAGCCACAGGAAGCAGCCGCTGCCTCCTGCTCCAGCATCTCGAGGAAAGGGAAGATGGCCTGGCTGCCTCCTGCTCTGGGGCCAAAGCTGTCCTATTCCTGATCCTGTTTTGCCACGAGATCCAAGGGAGGCTGCTGCCACTAAAAATGGGAGTTGTGGGTTAATTCCCAGCTCCTTGGAAGAAGCACATCCATGTCCACCCAGTCCCTGGTGCTTGCAGTAGTTGTGGTGTTGGGCATCTAAATAATTTTTTTAAGATCTCTGCCGAAATTTGATAAATCCGGGAAGAACTAAACTTGGAGTTTTCCCCAGGCACTGAGGGAGTGAGGGCAATGCAAAAGCTGGAGCAGCTTCCCCAGGACTGCTCTCCAGTGGATCTCATGGACTTCCTCCATGAGGAGGGAAGTCAGAGCTGGGAGCAGCAGCAGTGTTACTCCAGGGAGTGTGTGCAATGCTGCAGTGAGGGGAAGCCTGGCCTTGGACCTGCCCCAGGAGCCGCTGGCAGCAAGGACAGCTCTGCCCAGAAAACCAGGAAGGGAAGGGATCCATGGCTTGGGGCAGGCAGCAGCACAAGGGAGAAGAGGAATCACACAAAGCAAAGCCCAGCTGTGCTGCTGCAGCAGCAGATCAAGGGGCCTCCAAACAAAGACAGTGCTCCTGGGCAAAGAGGGGAGGAAGCTGGAAAAACTGATGATCCGTGGAGTAAAGAACAAGGTGCAGACGTGGCTGTCCCGTGGCCCGCTGGCTTTTCACGTGGATTTTGCAGGTGCTTTGATTATCCAGCTGGACTGGCCAGCTCAGGGAATGAAGGATCAGCTTTGCCCTGGGGACCTGCTTCCTGGTGTCACTTCATTTGTGGGCCAGGGGACACTGGGACCCCTGCTCTGCTGCCAAATCCCTCCACCCACGGCTCCACCAGAGCTGCAGGGAGCCACAGTTTGACTTGGCTCCGGGATCCAGAGCTTTCCCTCCCACCTTGTCTTTCTGTGCCTTCATTTGCTGATTTTCAGAGGTGAAGGAGACATTTTTGATGCTGCTGCTGATAATGGTAATAGGGGAGATGGGTGCCAGATTAATTCCTGAACCCTCTAACAGGATTTAGGCTAAAAAGAGAGGAAGGCTTTTTTCTTCCCTCCTTCCCTTTCCCTTCCTCCTTTTCAGATATTTCCTGTGCTGGGGATAACAACACCAAGGAGTGTTAAATTGGCTCTGAATGTCCACCCCTGGCTGTCCACATTCTTGTAACGATTTCATTAGCTTGAATTATCCACGTTATTTTCTTGTAATGGGATTAGCCGTCCTGGAGTCAGCTGAAGTCCTGGAGCGGGAGGCGGGAGGGCCCTTCTGCTGCGTATTCCATTAACTCCCTCATGCAGGGGGTGGAACTGGCCATGGCTCAGCCCAGGGGCAAAACCATTTGCCAGGGTCCTGCCTTCCTCAAGGAGGAAGAAAGAAAAAAAAAAAAAAAAAAAGGACCATTATTGTATTTTTTTTTCCCTCCCCCTTTTAATCAGCGAATTAAAAGAAGCAGAGACCGGCAGGGCCATCGTTTTCTCTTTGGGGGCGAGCGGGGGAAAAAAGAATAAAATGAAGAGGAGCATTGCAAAGGGATTGAGTGAATTCTGTGTGGCTGCAGCCTGCTCCTAGGGCTGAGGCTGTGCAGGGAGGGGAGGGGAAGGACTCGTGTGTCTTTTGGACTTGTCATCCCTGCCCAGAGCCGTTTGGGATGAACGGTCACACTGCCTGGCTCATCCGCCTGAGCCCCGGCCCTGGGGCTGCCAGCAGTCACGAGGGGGGATTTGGGCAGGGCTGGGGATGGGAAGGCAGCAAGAGGAGAGGAGGAGGAGATGGTGGCAGTAGATGGCAACCCAGGAGAAGCTTGGCAGCCTTGGTTGAGGTTTTCATAATCGGTTTTTCAACGTGGTTTTGCTGTTTTGTTTTCTTGAAGGAATATGAACCAGAGAGGGGGATTTAGGACTGCTGTGTGCTGTGGGACCTCTGTACGCATCTGCAGAATGCTCAGGGCGGTTTTTGTGGTTGTCTTCCAAGATGTTCTGTGGTTTTGGCAGTGGATGGATTGATGGTGTCAGTTATGCTTTCCTCCTCAGAACGTGGCAAGCCAAGAGTCCTTGGTCAGCTCATGGCTCGGGGTGCACCAGGATCAAGTCAGATGAGCACATCTGTGTGTTTGGGACTTGAAAATACCCGTCGGGGTGGGCAGGTCTGGCCTGTCCCAAGGACTTTGCCGTTTAAATACTGCTCTTTGAGACAAGAAAAGAGTTAAAATGGAGGGAACGCTTCCCAGCTGGAGAGATCATTACAATTTCCTAGGAATAAGTTCTTTGGAAAAAACTGTTCCCTGGGAGGGTGGGCAGGTCCTGGCACAGAGAAGCTGTGGCTGCCCCTGGATCCCTGGAAGTGTCCAAGGCCAGGCTGTACAGGGATTGGAGCAACCTGGGATAGTGGAAGGTGTCCCTGCCCATGGCAGGGGGTGGAACTAGATGGGCTTTAAGGTTTCTTCCAACCAAACCACCGATTCCACGTTTATCCTGATCACCTGTCCCATGAACAAGCAGCCTTCACAGCTGCCCGAAGCTGTGGGGTTCTCTGGAGACCAGGGAGGAGGGAAGGGGAGGGAAGATGTTTTCTGGAGCCCACCTGTATGCCCACTGTCCTCTGGGCTGTGTTTGGTGAAGGATGTGCAGGCTCCTTCTGGTGACCAGGCAAAGCCAAGTGAGCCGTGGGTTGTCTCCCGAGCTGGAATGTGCAGTTTAATAGCAATATAATGTCCTATAATTAGCAGGCAAAGAACTTGCCTCCCAGCTGGCCTGTGCCAGAAGGATATAATTACAATCCCAAGGAGTGATGTTCCTCTGACCTGCAGCCAGCTTGCAGTGAAGAGGAGAAATCTCCTTTTCCTCCCTGCGTTCAGCCAGGGAAGCGGGATGGCAGCTGGCAGAGCTGCCAAAGCAGCGGGAGAGCAGCTGATAGCCAGCACTGCCATGGAGAAATGCTGCAGCTCTTGTGGGTGGGAGGGAGGGGATGTCCCTGCTGGCATCCCTGGGATGCACCCTATGTTCCTGCTGAGCTTGGAATGGGTGACTTGTCAAAGGAGAGCTCGTGGCCGTCTCTGTTCTGCAGCCCTGTGGCTCGTGGCTCAGCCAGAGCCAGCACAGGCTTTTTCTGGTTTCCCAGCAAATCTCGATGGGCACAAAACAAAGGTTCTCATTTAGGAAATAGGAGTTGCAGTGTTTGTGGAGGCTGCTCTCCCTCCCAGCCAACAGCAGGAAGACGCGCCAAGCCTGGGAGAGCGAGGCGTGAGGACAGAGCTGCCAGCCCGGCTGGCAGGGACAGGGGAGCCCAGGCAGAGCCCTCCACACCTCTGCCCTCCCCTCCTGCTCCTGATTCCACTTGGGATTTCAGAGAAGAGCTGTTGGACACTGTTTTCCATGGATCTGTGGGAAGGAAGCTGGGAGGAGCCGTGTGCGTGGCAGGTCACCAGGGGCTTTGCCATCTTGCTGCCTCTGCAGCAGAACACTTTTGGCCCCCCCAAACCTTCCTGTATTAATTGTGAGCTGCTCCATGGGGGTTTCACAAGAGATTTGGGATTGCTGCACACTGAAATCCCATCCCAGGGGGCTCAGCAGGACTGAGGTTTAGGTCTTGTGCAAAATTAAGCCGGGCTGACTGCAAACAAGTCCATGTCTCAAGCCTGAAAGGGCTTTGCTCTCTCACAACCACCAGGTCCTTCAGCCCTGGTGCAGGGGCTCAGGAGCACTTGGAGAAGGCATAGATCGGTGGGTGAGTATAAATCCAGAATCCACTCTGGTTTCGCACTCACTGATGCTGGAAATTTCCCTGTAACCCATCCTGCTTGAGGGAAGGAGCCTGGCCTGGTGCTGTGCTCCGTGCTGGCAGCACGATTGCTGATCTCTGCCCACTTTGAGAGGAGAGAGGCACCAGCACCCAGAGGAACCCCACCCTGGGCTGCCTGTGGGTTTTCTCACTCCATCTGTGCCCATCAGAGCTCTGTGCTGGACGGGGAAGGAGCTGGCAGTGCCACCAGCTCTGACTTGCTGTGACCCCCGTGCCTCCACGGCCATCCCAGCCCCTGGCAGCACATTGTCAAACAGCTCCGTGAGCTCTTATGGAAAAGCTGCTTCCTCCCCTCCCTTGCCATTGTGCTCTGGTGTCACTTGGGTGATGTGCTCCATGCTTTTCCTCCTCCCGTGCCTGTGCCCGTGGCACAATCCATGCATGGCCATCCTGGAGCCTGGATGCAGCTGGAGTGGGAGCAAACGTGTCAGCACCTGGCTTCCCTCTGGCTTCCCTGGCTACGGGAGCCTGGCACTGCAGGGGGTAATTGGGTTTCCTTCTGCCTCTCTCCCCCCCCCCCCCAAATCCAGGAGAAATAATTGGAAAAGAGAGGTGTGAGTCTGTGCCTGGCACCGCAGAGGAGAACATTAAAGGCCGGAGCTCAGCGCTTCATTCGCAGCTCCCGGGCTGGTAATTGCTGTGTTGTGGTTTCTAATTAGCGCCGCAGTGGGGGGGACGCCGTTCCCCTGCATGGCCCCACTGGGGTCAGCCCTGTCCCCTCGGCTTCCCTCACCCCTCCACCTCGCCTGTTCCCCGGATCCATCCCTCTGGAACCCCAGCTGGCTCCCACTGGCCGGGAAAAGCTCATGGCCAGCCCTGCTCTGCTGCTGGGTCAGGGCTCCATCCCTCCACGCCTCTCTCCACGTGTGGGTGCCTTGGGCTGCTCTGAGCCGGGCAGGAAGGGAGAGCCACTTTCTCCCAGCTCTGCCCAGGCTGCTGTGGGTCAGCACAGCTTCTCTGGGACCCCGAATCCAGAGCCTTCCTGCTCCTGTGGGTGCCTCCTGGCCCATGCTGGGCACTGGATCTTGGTGTCAGAAGGACCCGTTGGTGTTTCAGTGCACAGACGGAGCGTTGTCTGAGCGTCCCTTTGGGCAAATACTCTGCTTCTGTTCCTTCAGCAAATATTCTGCAGCCCCCAGGCAATGTCCTTGATATTTTTCATGGAGAGAGAAAGAGACTGGAGCGTGCCCATGGCTCCTACCTCCCATTTTTCCTAGCTAGACAGGCATCCCCATGGCTTGGGAGCTCTCTCCTTGCCTCTCCCTTCACCCAGCTGCAGCATTTGAGGTGCTCCAGGCATTTTGGGAGTCCCTGTCACCCCCACCCCCGTGCAGGAGGACTTCTGGAAACCACAGGCTCCGAGCATTCCCGGCAGCTGAGGCTGCTCCCTCTCCTGTGCCGGGGTTTTGTTTGTTTGTTTGCGTAGCTCCAGCTCGGAGGGGGCAGGAGGGAGAGAGGGAGGGAAAGCACCGGGCGGGAGACGTGCGGATTCATTTTGAGGCTTCATAATGGTGCATTTACACACCACGTTGCCTAAGGAAATTGGGTGGATGAATGCCTGGTCATGCTGCCAGTGCAGCAGGTTAACTCCCAGGATTTAGCTTATATCATTTCACGAGAGCTTTTATGGCCTTTACTGTGTTTATTCCCAGGTGCTCTTTGGCACTGCTGTATCCCAGGTTCCTTTTGTGTATGCACGCCTGTGTGGAGATTTTCAAATAAAATAACACATCTCTTCAGACCTGGGCCACATTAAATATTTATTGCCTGCAGTTTGTGCATATGTGTTTGATAAATGGGTGCGAGGGGAGGGGAGGAGACGGGGAAGCAGGAGCTTGGCAGCAGGGAAAGCGCCGGCTTTGTCCTGGAATTCCTCCAGGGGATGGCACTGGAGAGGGGTGCCCGGCTTGTGCTGCCTTTGGGGCTGTTTTTAGGGGTTTTGGACAAAGTGGGATGGCTGCATGCTTTGGTGCTCAAGCCACAAGTTCCTTCTCTGGGGACAGGAACCCCCTTATCTCCCCATTCTTGGCTTTCCACTGACGCTGCAGAACTTGTCTGAAATGCTGTTGGATATGGAGGTTGTTGTGGTCTGCTGGATTCGCCTGTTTACCTTTCTACATCCAGAAAGCTTAGATAAAACCAGTTTATTCCAGCACAGAAGCTGCAGGATGGGAGAGGCTGAAGGGTTAGAGCGAGGAAATCCAATCATCAAAAATGCCCAGGATCCCTGGAGTTGGAGGGATGACACCTCTGGGGATGGGAGAACTATTCTGGAAACAGAATAATTCCCTGTGGGGCCATGCTCTGTCTCCTGCCTGTATCCTGTGCGCTCCAGCCCCTCTTTAAAGGCGCAAATAAATCCGTTTTGGTGGGATTTGGAGCAGCTCTGGTCACCTGGAAATGCTTTGCTCACCCTGAGCAGGGCATGGCATTCTGGCTGAATCTCCTGAGGGAAGGAGGAGCAAAGCACTTACATTAAAGAAGTTTTTTGTATTAAGTTCTATATCCAGAATGACCCTCGAAATATAAACTGAGATTTTAGCTGGTTGTGTTTGCTTTGGAAATGGGGCTTGCAGGGAGGCAGAGTGACTGCAGGACACCTGGAGCAAGACGCCCCTGATGTGAGTGGCTCTGCTGCTGACACTGCCAAGGTTTGTGGGAACAGGGTGACTCTTCCCTTCATCTCACACTGTCCCTGCTTTTCCTTGGATTCACAGCACCTTTGGAGAGCTCAAGACTGTCCGGCTGCCCAAGAAAATGGCAGGAACGGGATCCCACCGGGGCTTTGGCTTTGTGGATTTCGTCACCAAGCAGGACGCCAAGGTGAGCCGCGCTCCTCCCTGCCCTTGTGGCACTGCCCCAGGTGGGGAGGGGAGCCTGGAGGCTCTGTCCCACCGAGGCTTAGCCCAGGTTTGGGGCAGGCTGGTGGCATTCCCCAGGAAAGCTGCACTCAGGCTGAAACCCCCACGTGGGCAGCAGCCAAACCCACAACCAGAACCCTAATGGGGATGATTTTGGTGCAACTGATAAAATAACTCAAAATTCTTGGTTATACAGAAGGACAGGAGCTGATTTTTCAGGTTTGTCAGCAGCAAGGTGAGACAGGATGGTTTTGACTCAACATTAACACATCAGGAAACCTCTGCACATGTCCCACCTCCACCACCACCTTGATTTTAGGGGAATTTTGGATATTGTGGCTGTTCCCTAATTTATAACCTGTGCAAGGCCTGCGTTCACCAGTTCCTCTGTATGTTTTGAGAGCTCCCTGTGAGCAGCCTTACCCTGCTGCTTTCCCAGTGCCAGAGGATCAGTAGTTATGAATTGGCCTAGTTCATTTATTTTTTGAAAGCTTTCCTACACCTTTAAGTTCCGTGCTTTTAGCAGAAACGAGGGGATTGCAGCCTGCCTGACGGTATCCTGCTCTTATCCTTTGCCAGAGGTTCTGGAGCAGGGTGGATTTCATCCTGCTGCTGATTCCTGGTGATTTGTGCAGAGTCTGGAGGGGAGTGGCTGTAAGCACAACCCACAGGATGTCTTTGCTGGAGGGAAGGGACCACATGAGCCCCCAGAACTCCAGATTTTCCAGACTGTGAGCAGAGGTGGAGGAGAGAGGAGGGGGGAGCCAGCCAGAAGCCTGTGTTTATGTTTTTAGACAGCATTCATTGATCCAGGATCACAAGGGACTATTAGATCATCCCTTCCAGCCTGACCTCCTGTATAACACAGTACATGGAGTTTCTTTGTTAGTCCTGTATTGATCCTAACTCAAACTTCCCTCTGCTCAGCTTCCCTCTTCCCCCTGGGGGTGCAGGGATCCTCCCAGGAGCCTGGTTCCTCTCCCTGCACCTCGAGCTGTGCCTGTGGCTCTGCTCAAAGCAGCTTTGCTTCCACCTCTTCTTCGCTCACAGTCATTCAGGCTTTGTTCCTGGGGTCTGAATTAATCTTTTCCCAAGGAAACTTTGGATGGAAAGGTACATAGAGGGACCTGACTGGTTCTTTACTGCTGCTCAGTTTGGGGGCGGGTGTGAGGCAGCACCTGCTTTTCTGCTGCCCTCTGGGGGAAACAGGCTCAGTGTCTGCCTCCCATCCCTTTTTATCCCCTCAGGGCCTGACTGCAGCTGCGCTGGGCAAATGGGAATCTCAGTGACAGGTAGCCCATCGATGGTGAGGGGAGAGATCCAGGCAGGGCTCTGGCCCAGGGCACTGCTCCCAGGGCTGATGGAGGGGGGAGTGTGCAGGGAGAGAGCTGCCCTGTGGAAGAGCTCTCAGCGGGGTTTTCTTCTTTCCCAGCAAAGCAGCTCTTCTTCCTTCTTCATATTTTTTTTTCCACCCTCGTCTCTTTGAGGGATTTAATTGTCTCACAAGTGGCACATCAAGTACACTCCATTGGCCGTCTGGAAAAGGATGCACGGTGTATTGATGAATAGGATCCTGAATATTGTAAACACGCTCATAATTGGCTTAGAGTTTATTGCTGAGTGAAATGAGAGAGGAGGGGAGTGGGCCTGGAGACCTCTGAGCTGAATAGCTCTGACTGTCAGTGACGCTTTTGCTCAGAGTGGTAATCTGGAAATTGCTTATAAGCATCTTATAAAACATGATGGGTTTGTAATAGAATAGTTAGGCTGCCTTTGTTGGGCATTTAAAGCCTGTGACCTCCCGTGTTTGTCTTTTTCTCTGAACAGCCACGGCTGCTGTGGGAGCGCACATGGAGATTTTCCACAGCCAGCACGGGGATGGGGGCTCCTCCTCCCAACTCCCCGATGCTGTGCCTGCAGATCTGCCCCGTCAGCCCTGGCTTGATCTGCTCAGCCTCCCCTGGAACTCTGATGCACCGGCAATACCAAATTAACTCCGGTTAAGGAAGCACTAACCGTTCCCTGACGTTCCCTGTGCAGAATCGTTGCGGAATTGTTTTTATTTTTGAACTATTAACTGGGAAGCTGAGTTCCCACTTTTCTCCCCTGTTGATATAAAAATACATCTGGTCTCCAAATAGAAATTGCCCATTTGGGAGAGACAGCCAACGTTTTCAAAATGCACATGCACGGAAGGAAAAATCCTTGTGTGCAGCTGGCATCGCGGAGAGCGTCCTCAGCTGGGACCGGCTCTTGCGAGGGAGGGATATTTATCAATCTCCTAATGTTGTTGACCCTTTGTCCCTCTAATGATTCCAGCCTGGAGGCTCTTTGGCTTGAGTATTTAATAGGGCAAGGGGGAATGTGGAGGCAGAGCAGCACTGTCCTCCAAATGAGGGCAGCAGTCAGGGCTGGCGCTGTCACACCCAGGGTGACAGACGCTGCGGTCCGGTCTCTGCTCCCGGCCCTCCCAGCACAGCAGGCTCTGCTCCAGAGCTCTGGCTGCCTCATCCCAGCAGCCTGGCCTTCCTGGGGGCTTATCAGCCACCTCTTCACTTGGAAATTCTCTGTCTGAATCCCACAGACATTTTTAAGCTGCTGTTCCAGCCTCTCCCTTTCCTCTCCCCGCTTTTTCCCACCATGCTGAGTCGTAACGTTAAGCTTGAACCAAACTTTGCAAGAAGTGCTCAGAAATGGCATTTTTAAGCATGTTCACATCCTATTCTCGAGGAGAAGCCCTAAAGCTTCTGGAAAGCAAATGAGGCCCAGGAGAAGGTTTGCCAGGGATCTTCAGGCTTCAGGGTGGCCTGGCAGAGGGTGTGTTACCAAATGCAACAGCTTTATCAGAATCGGGTTTGAGCATTTCAAAAGGAGCTTTCTGTGGCGAAGGCTCTCCTTAAATGTGTAGGAAGATATGAAGCCCTGGAAGTGAGAGGGCTTTTGTGGTGAATCTCTCTCTTGGATGAGCAGACACCACACCTCCCTTTATCCCTCATTTGGACACAACTCCACAAACCTCTGGCCTTTCTTTGTTCCTCCAGAGAGGTGTCCTGGGAAGGGAGATGCTCACACAGAGGAACTGCACCCCAAAAATAGCTCCTGCTTCTATGAAAGCCAGCCTGCTGCTCCTCATTTCATACTTGTCACCTAATTAAAGTGTTTTTTCCCTACCTATCTTTTCATTTGGAATAGCAGCAGTGGCAGATTTCCTCCTCTCCCTGGAAGATTTCCAGCAGTGTGGATGTATGGGGATGGCATTTCTCCCCTTCATCCCTTTGTCTTTTAAATCATCAGTGCTTTCTCTTTTATTTTTCCTCTCCTGAAAAGTCTTAATTCCTCTCAGAGCAATGAACAGCTACATTTCATCTTCTAGCTCAATTCCAAAGAACTGACATCCGTGTGTCACCTGAAATGTGCAGCTTCTGTTCTGCATTCCTAGCTCCTGGAGCCCATCTGGAGGACAGGGAGCAGAGATCCCAGTACAGGCTGGAGCTTTCTTTCATCGTGGGTGCAAACCAACTCATTTTGGGGATGTGTTTGGCCAGGAAGGGCGAATGGCACCAGGCTGGTGGCAGATGTGCCTCACCCAGCGGGTTTCTTGCATATAACACAACTTGATGGCAGCATCTGCCTTCCCTGTTGCTCCATGACCTTTCCCAGGGCTGCCAGCAAAGCCAGAGGATGGCAATCCCGTGAGGAGGAGGAGGAGGAGGAAGTGGCAGAGAAGTGGCTCAGAGGACCAAAGCCCACCAAGTGCCACGTTCATCGTGGTCTGCCCTCCTCCATGACCTGTGGAGCACAGATGGGCTGTGTGCTGTTACCCAACCTTCCTCTTCCTTGTGCTGTGGGAAGGAGAAATCCAAAACCAGGAATTAACAAAGGAAATGCAGTGTTTAGAGCCGTGGGTTGTGTGCCAGGCTTTGCAAGAGGCTCCTTGTGCCAACATAAACAGCCCTCACAACTCCCTCCTGCCGCCTCCCCCCGAGTGTTTGTTTAAGCCAACACATTGCTCTGCTAATTGGGAGATAGGCCTTGAAAACACAGCAGCAGCAAATAAAAACAGCTGGAGCTCGCAGCTCTTCCAGGAGGAATGTGCCCCTGGAAAAGGGGGCACTCTGCCCTGCCAGGATCCCCATGAGGAGCTGGGGGTGCTGGGAATTTCAGCCGTGCCATGGAGCAGGTGGAGCTGGTGCCCCTCATTGCTGTTTTATAGCACATGAGGGTTATATGAGTGAAGGGACTTTGGAAAGAGAGGAAAACTCAGGTTACTGGGTGCTGGTTACTGAAAATGGGGGTTTTTTATGAGTTTCATAACCCAGCAGCTCAAGGAGGGTCCTGAGGAGCAGCTGTGGGCAGCAAAGCAGGACAAGCCCCTCTGCCCAGAGATGTGGCATTTGGGGACAGCTGCAGTGATTCAAAGCTCAGAGTTGTTCATTTTTAGCAGGTGGCTCAGAGGAAAGATGTGTGTCTGATCCTAGAGCTGCCATTTCTGTTCCAGGGACATGAGTTTGCAGAGCTCAAAACCTGAACGAATCTCAACCTTAGCTGGGGTTTTTAAAAAAGCATTTGGGGCATTTTTCTCCCCCCCATGCCCAGCCTTTAGTGTGGAGCACTTTGTGGGCCCTTGGGGATAAAAATATTTGGCCAGTGGGTTTGTGTATTTGTGGGTTTGTGTATTGTGGGCCCAATCCTGCTCAGTCCTGAATTTCCTTGAAATTCTGTGGGAAATAAAGACAAAGTCAAACTTCCCTGCACTGGATCAGTGTTTTCTGAGTGTCTCTGCTGGTTGCCTGCGAACAGAGAAAGCCATCTGAGCTCTGGGCTGGCTGGCACATTTGTATTCAACATCACCAAGAGATTACAGCTGTATGGGTGTTACTAAATGGGATCTAACACCAGGAAACCTCTGGATTTCTGTAGTAGAGCAAACCACCACAGGCAGAAAGAGCAGAGGACTTCTGTGCTGGCTTCTGCTCTGCCACATTTGCTGCCAGCATGGCCAAGTCACCAAATGGTTGGCAGGAGAAAGGCAGTTTTCCAACTTGATTCCAGATCAGAAAGGAACTTCTGTGTCACAGCTGAGCTGTGCTTTGCGTTCCAGCAGAGAACAGGGTGCCAGGGAATCACGAGGTCCCACCCAGTGCTGACCCAAAGCTCCAGAGGTTGCAGCATTCCCTGCTCAGGGTGGTCCCATCCTGTGCTGGATTCCAGCCTGCAGCAGTGGTGATGGGAATTTGCTCTGCTGCAAGTACAGAGAAGATAAATGACCGAGTCAGAGCCTCTGATGGAGATGGATCCGGCCCCATCAGAGCAAAGCACTCCCAGTACGATGTTCTCCGGTGGCCTTTCTGCTCCAGGGCAGAAGGAGGGACATCTTTACCTTCCCTCCTACTTCCTATTTTCTCCTTTAATTTCTTTTTCTCTCTTTTCACCCTGCAGAAAGCCTTCACGGCCCTGTGCCACAGCACTCACCTGTACGGCCGCAGGCTGGTGCTGGAGTGGGCGGACACGGAGGAGACGCTGGAGGCCCTGCGCCGCAAAACCGCCCAGCACTTCCACGGTAACCCCCCCACCTGGCACACACCGGGGCTGGCAGGTAGAGCTGCTGCAGCCTGAGCATGCACCGGGAGGCAGGAGGCAGCCAGGCCAGGGCTTTGTCTGACAGCTCTGCCCGTGAGGCGTTAACTCTGCATGTGCCAGGCACCTGCCAGCCACAGCGCTGCCTCCCCGGGGTGCTGCCGGGCTGTGGACAGGCTCTGTGCACGCAGCACGTGGGTTTGAAAGGGAAAACTGTGTGCTGATGGGTTGGGATGCAGAAAGGGCTGCTTGGCTCAGGCTGCTGGGAGTGACAGCTCCGCAGATGACAGCACTGCAGGCTGCTATTGATGGCCATCGACAGGCACAAATGCATTGCTTGGCAAATATTTATGTAGGAAGGGCTCCCCTGGGCTGCAGGGCTAAGCTGGAGATCAATGCTCCTCCTCCTGCATCCCCCTTCCCCTCTCCATCACCACATGCCCGTGGCCCAGGGGTTTGGCAGCAGTTGTGGGGCTGCACATCCCTGGTGAGGGAAGAGCAGCACATCTCGGTTATTCAGTGATCCCGACTGATGCAGTGCTCCCCGTGTTCTGAAATAGTGCAGGGCTGGTTATTCCAGGCTGGGGAAGCTGTAGATGGTGGTAACAGGGCTGAGGGTGGATGTGCCCACCCAGAACCCAGCAGGGGAGATGTTTCAAGAACTCAGTTTTATCTTCAGGATCTCCTTTCCCCCTTTTCCCCTCTGCTCAGTGTAGGGGGAAATAAACAGTCTTGGCTTTATGGTCCTTGCAGTCTCTCAGCAGATGTGGCTGTGAGCTCTGCCACCTCCCCCAAGCTCTGTTATTCCCGATTTTTGCCTGCCTTTGCCCCAGCCTCCTCATCTGGGCTCTTCCTCACCGAGCTGGGGCCCTGGGGAGGGCAGCAGGAAGAGCATGTTCACATCCCGGCAGGAATGCAGCCTTGGAGCTGAAGTGGTTGAGGGGTCTCAGCTGAGAAACAGGAGCAAGGCTACCACTCCTTGTCTTTAGGGATGGGAAATATGATGGAAACACAATCCCTGCTGTGCTCCAGCCTGTCTCGGGAACATCCAATGACTCCAGCCCTGGCAAAACGGCCAGTGGCTAATGCCGTGGCAGAGCAGGATGTGCCGGGGGGATCTGTGCCAGGCTGGGGCACACCTGTGGGCACCAGGCTCTGGCTGGGGCCTGGGACCAGGTCTCAGCCTCTCTGTGCCACACTGGCAGGCTGCAGGGTGGGATTTTATTCCTTTAGGAAGTGCCTGCTCCTGATTTCAAGGCACCTTGGGGTCCCCAGTGGCTCCGAGGTGAGGCAGGAGCTGCACCCTGTCCCTTCTGTGGGTGTGCAGAGGGTGACAGTGATAAAGAGGGGGAAAAAGGCTGCCAGCACTCTGCCTGCAGCCCCCTGGAAGGGGGATGCTCCTTCAGCTTTCCTCCCTGGCATGGCTAGAGGCTGCTTTTCCCACACGGAGCAGGGATGGAGAGGATCACACACAGCACCCGACAGCCGGGCTGAGACACTGCATCTCTTTTCACAGCCCAGAAACCAGGCTTTTTCCTACTGATCCCCATTTCCCCAGGTCTCCTCCTCTCCCCACAGGGCACAGGAGCAGCTCAGCTATCTCTGTGCTGTTTGTGAATGTCCCATGAGTTCTCCTCTCCCAGCACAGCGTGGGTGAATTGTGAGGGTTTTTCCACAGCTTTGCAGGCTGCAGTGGCCAGGTCCCCGTCCTGAGATGGGAATGGGAAAGAAAAGATAATTTTGGGTCTTCAAGTCTGAGGAAACAATCAAGACCGAGGTCTGTGGTGTCCCCAGCTCTAATGTCAGCCTCATCATCATTGTCTTAGTGTTTCAAAGTCCTGACCTGGCCTGTGACAGACGTGTCCTACCACTGCCTGCTCTCTGCTACAATTACACACCTTATTTCTAGAGACCATTTAGAGAGATTGGGCTTCCAGTTCCAGGTCTCTGCTGTTATTTGTGAAGGAGAGGTCTGGTCTCCCGAATCTTTTCTCCATGCAGGCATTTGTCATGGCAATCAAGCCACTTCTGAGCCGTCTTTTCAATAGGTCTAATAGATGCAATAAAACGGAATAGGCTTCCTTGCCATTTTGTGTAGTTTTCAGGTCATTCTTTATGGCTTGTTCTGAGGCTTTGTAATGTTCCAGGAGAAAGTGAGGAGCCCAGGAGTGGTCACTGACTGCCAGGGGTGGTTTCAATAATCCTGTCAGGAGTGAAGCCACAGCTCAGCCCTGAGGCTTGGGACCTCAGCCCTGCACCCCAGGCTGGCTCCCAGCACAGCCTGGGAGAGGTTTAAGGCTTTTTGCTCATTCCTGAGAGTTTCTGCTCTTCATCCTGGGGCAGGAGACTCTGACATTAGGAGAAAAAATTAAGACACTTTGAGTTTTGTTTGCACCCTACATTTAATGTGGGGGACCCACTGCTGCAAGGTGGCTGCAGAGCCCGAGGGCTTGGCCGGGGACAGGCGAGGGTTTGACACTGCTGTGGATAAACTCGGTGACTCCTAACGTGGGAAGGAGAAGCCAGGGAGAACTTGGCCAGCAGTCATCCCTGGAACCTCTAGTGCAGCCCATAACCTGCAGCAGGGTTGTGACAATGCCACAGCAGGGCAGGGACAGGTGACAAACCCTGCCAGCAGCAGCATCACAGCCCGGCTTGGGCAGGTGGTCCTCCCTTTGGAAAACAAGGATCGCTGATGCTTTGGAAACAGACAGGGTGGCTGTTGTGGCTCTGGGACCAAGGGATCCTGAATTTACCAGCCCTGGGGCAAGGGGCAGCCGCGGATGTGTGCCCTGTGCAGGAGCAGCGCTCCAGGCTCGCCCCTGCACGTCCCCAAATCCCAGAACCACGGCTCCACCCGCCTTTCCTCCCCCAGCTCCATCCTGGAGGAACGGCGAGCTGAGGGAAGCTTTGCCCATCCCCTCGGCATGCCCGGCTCTCTCCCGGGAGCCCGGGGCCGTGAGGGGAAGGCGCCGGCTCCCAATCGCACTAAGTGACACGAGTGACAATTACGGCGTTCCGTGCGCTCGGCGGGGCCCGCCCTCAGCCAACGCCGCCGCTCTCCCGCCAGGCCTAACTTGGGAAACCAGCTGTGCCGGGCCGCTTCTGCTGCTCCTTCCCATCGATCAAAGAATTAAATTGACAGATGGGGAATTTCACCACGCCGTGAGGGGAAGGAATGGCTGGGGGGGGGGGGGGGGGGGGGGGTTGATAGGGAGGGTGAATGAGGGAGGTGTGTGAGGAGGGGGTTCAGCTGTGGGTGGGTGTAAAGCAGCCGAGCCCCGCTGTGGCTCAGCCCTGGTTATTTACAGTTGTTGCTGGAAGCAGGGGGTTGCCAGGGATGGTCCTGATCCTCCGGGCAGGGTGGGAAAGTCCTCCTGCCACCATCGCCTTGCCCGCTTTGCTCCTGCCTCCATCACCTTTGCTCCTCCTCTGGCCTCAGACCCCGAGGTTTCCTTTCCCCTCACCTCCCAACCGCTGGGCTCACTTTTTTTTTTTTTTCCTCCTTTGTCCTTTCCTATTTCTTTTTTTTTTTTTTTTTTTTTTTTTTTTTTTTTTTTTTTTTTTTCCGAGAGCATCTGTAACTAATGCAAACACATGCCGGAGCCCGGAGAGTAAAACCCTGCAGGATTAGCGTGGCATCCGCAACCCTGCCACGTTCTAATCCCGTGGTAATCCCCCTCCCGGCCCACCCCCGCCGGCTTTGCCCATTGTTTAAAGGAAGCAAATGGGATCGTTAGCGGGCAAACCTTAACCAGCTTGGAGCAGCAGAACGGAAGGAAGTCGAAGCAATTCGCTTCCCCACCCTCTCCTGGGTTTTTATTTCCCCCTTGTTAAGACGAGAGGGGGATGCTCCTGGTGCTCCCCCTGGCCCAGCTGGTGAATCTGGGGGATGCGGCGGCGGGAATTGCCCTGCCAGAGCCCTGCCCGTGCCATGGCAGGTCCTGCTCTGCTGAGGGATGCTCCCTGTGCACCCAGCATCCCACATCCAGCTTTTCCTCCGCTCTGCAGCCTCAGCATTGCAGCATCTCCGTGAGGGGCCTGCCAGGCTCTGGTTGGGAAGGGGTGGCAGGTACAGGACACGCTTCCCACAGTGGATTTGGGAGATGGGACCACATTTGTTGCCATTCCAAAGCAGGAGGGCTGGGAGCAGAGTGAAGGAGAGGGAGAACTGCTGAGCTGGCACCTTCCTCCGGCGTTGGTTATCCCTTGTGCCTTTGGGTGATTGAACTGGGAAGAGCTGCTGGAGGGTCTTGGGGTGGCACCTTGTGGCCCCCTGGGCTCCCCTGAGCTCAGTGGGGTGGGTGCTGGGAGGGCAGTGGGGTCCATCAGCACCCTCGTCCCCCTCCCATCCCCAGAGCCCCCAGGGAGAAGGGAGGCAGGTTCTGGCTCTCTGTCAAGGAATTAATTGAAAAATAAAATCATTAGATGGGAACTCCAGAAATGCAAAATTGTTGGGAGTTGGGGGGAGGCGGAGGGGGGGGATGTGAGCTTTTGTCAGGTTAATTTCTTCTGTATTGATGTTTTGTGACATTTACTTGTTGTTTATCTCCCGCAGCAGCTGTAATACTAAAAGAAAATGCACAGCTTGTTCCATTTATTTATTTTACACCTTTTCTTTAGTCCTATGGTATGTTTGTTTGTTTGAGAAACCCAGCGAGGCTTTTGATGTCTGAAAGCAGGATTTAAACAGCTGTTCTCCATGTGCTGCGAGTGAGCTGGAGAGCCAGGGGGGGAGAGGGGGCTGTGCCACTGCTCCTGCCGGGAGGGCACTGCTTGCCCAGCAGAAAGGAGGATGTCAGCCCCACATCAGGGACCAAATGGCTTTGTCACCTCAGTGCCGGGTGCTGCTGCGGGGTTGGGATGTTCCCCCGAGTGCTGGCAGCACCCCCCGGGCTCCCCCGTCTCCTGCATCCTTTGGGGAGGATGTGTGCATGGTGCTGGGTCCCAGGGGAGCTGGGCAGTGCCAGGACAGCGCTGTGGTGTGGGGCAGCAGAGGCAAAGCAGGGCCATGGTCCCACCGAGGTGAGGGATGTGCACTGGGCTGCTGGGATGGAGCGGTTTCAGCAAGGTTGTGTCCTGCCAAGAGCCCTGATGAGCCCCTGGTTAGGCTTACAGCCACTTTTCCACAGGGATTTTGTGAATTCCGCAGTGGATTGGGGTCAGCAGGAAGGGTTGGCACCACCATCACCTGTTTGGATGCTGTTTGCCTCCCAACCTGTGAACTAAAGCACGGGTGGGAGGAATTGGAATCCCAGCTCCTGCCAGGACCTGGCTGGGGAGGAGATGACACTTGATGAGCTTTACCTGGAAGGATATCCTGCTACCTCCAGCCCCCTCAGCCCCTCTCAGGTGTGAGAGTCCAGGTTGTAATTTTCGCTTTTCCTCTTCTCCCCTTCGCTCCCACCCGGGCCTGGACAGACTCCCCGAAGAAGAAAAAACGATCGGAGATTTTGAATGAAATCATGGAGCACCTGGAAGAGGAGGACAATAACAAGGATGAGGACATCTAACAGCTGCCTGGGGTCTGCTGAGGTGGGTACTGAGGCAGTGGGGCCGGGGTGGGCACAGCTGGCCCTGAAGGTCACACTGACCTGGTTTGCTGCAGGGTGGGCAGCACCAGGAGCAGGAGAAGGTGGAATTCCAAAGGCTCAGCAGCCTCCAAGCTGACCCCACCCTTTGCCTCTCCCCTCTGTGACCCCCCAGGCTCCTGGCTGTGCTCCCAGGAGTTACAGCCCAGATTTGGGCTCAGTTTGGGCCCTGTGTTGAAGTGAGTGCACGCCCTGGTGTGTTCTGTGTGCTCCTCTGGCTGTTGGCATCCCCACAGGGGAAGGCAGCAGAATTTCTGCTGCAGCAGGAATCGCTGCCAGGGTGTGAATTGTCCCTCCCTGTGGCTGGGGGAGAACAGATGGGCTGCCAAAAATTGAAGTCCCTGCTTGGACACCAACCTGCAGCTGCCACCATGTCACAGATAGTTTGGCAAAGACCTTTCCTCTGCCAGCACCAGAAACTCCATGGCTTCTCTCCCTCCAAAAGCACCACACCCTGACGTCTGTGAGTCCTGGCTGCCATCACTCCTCCTTGGTGTGTCTTGGGGTAGCATCTCAAGGCTGGAAAACACGGGATGGCAGGAGGGAGCCAGGATAAAGGGGCTCCCTGAGGTCAAACCCTGCAGTCCTGCCAGCCCCTCTCATCTTTTCGAGACCCCTGAGCTCACCCTGTGTGGGTTCAGTAGAGGTGAGATGGGCTCAGGGGGTGTTTGTGTGTGTTTGTGGCCACAGGAAACCCTGGGGATGTGACAGGAGCCCTATTCACATCACCTGAGCTGGGTTAAACCAGCACTGCCTGCTCCGTGCAGGGCCACTGCAGGGAGGGCTTTGGGGTAACATCTGTCCGACTCCAGGTGTGTGTGCTGGGCACACCTTGTCCAGCAGCCAGCCCCAGGGTGGGGCTGGGCAGGGCTGGAGGGACAGGGCACACAGCTCAGCCCTGAGCTTACAGACATGTCCTACCCCAGCTTTTCTGCAGAATTCCCAAAAACAGGGCTCAGCACTGAGGCTGCAGTCCCAGGGACCAGAGGTGGGACACCCCTTGCTGGTCCCCCAAACTCTGCTGCAGCTCCAGAGCCCTGCTGCTGCCACTGAGAGGCTTCCCAATCCCAGCAGCAGCCACTCCTGTCAGGACCTGGGAGTGCTGGCTCAGAGGACACACCAAAATTCAGGAATTCCCCTTTGGGATGTGTCAGGGCTGTGGTGTAAAACCCTCACCCTGCAGAGCAGCACCAGGGGTGCAGCAGGTGGGGAAACTGAGGCACGGGTGTGGAAGCAGCGCTGTCAGAGGGGGTGGCAGTGTCACCTGAAGTGGTGACAAGCTTTATTCCCCCTTTTTTTGCTTGCCATTGATGAGTGGCATTCCTGTCCCTGTTCCCCGCTGCTTTCACAACCTGCCCCAGCTCTGCACCAGGGGGTCACTGCAGGGAAACTGCAGCCTCAGGTAAATCAAATTTCAGCTCAGCAGGGATGTTTGACCATCCTGGCTGTGCAGGACCAGCCCAAGGCCAGCACAGAGGGCAGAGAAGCCGGGCAGGGTCCCCTCCCAGCACATGATTTCAGCAAAGCTCTGCAGCATTGCAGGTTGGGCTTGGATTTTCCTTTGGGGTTTTTTTTCCCTGGGTTGTTTTTTTTTGGTTTGTTGGGGTTTTTTTTCCCTCTTTCCCTTCATTGTCTTTTGTGGCAGGGCAGGTTTCTTGCTGAGTGTCTCTGAGGTCTGCAGCGGCGACGAAAAGGATTAGCACAAGCAGAGCATGTAGGCTTTAGAGAACAGAGCAGAGTTTGGTTTCAACATCTAATTCAATTTGTTCTGCCGAGATTGAAATATGAAATGGTTGCCAGTCAAACGTTCAAAGGGGGAGGAGGGAGGAAAGAAGAGAGGGAGCCTTCTCAAATTTAAATTTTAATGAAAATTAATTTAACCCTTTGATACGTTTTAAAACATGTTCTTTCCCAGGCTGGGAACAGGCTGGAAAACATTCATAAAGGTTTGGGTTTTTTTTCCCCTGTACCTTCAAACATAATGAAGATTTTCTTTTTCCCTTAATGATACTTATCTTGTGGAGCAGTTTGACATTGGTTAATTTTTCAGGCAATTTGGTATCATGGAAATCTGTTTGATGTGAGTTGGGGGGGGGGGGGTGGCTGTGTATGTGTACACAGATATATTTGTGCCTGGACATTAATTATGGAAGTGCTGATCACAGCTCTGGAGAACAGTTGGAGTTAATTCCTGCTCCACTTCTTTGTTACGTATTGAGAGTCCCACACGTCGCACCCCTAAAATTACAGCAGGAATTCTCTAAAAACAAGAACACACCTGAATTAAAAGGATCACTGAAGTAGGTCTGCAGAAATCCAGCACTCCCCACTGGCTGTTTTCTTTTTTTCCCCCTGATCTGAAGCAATCCTAATGATAAAATACTGCAAACTCTCTTAGCTGTCCACGGAGCTGAAGCAGGGAACAGCCTCCCCCTGGTCCTGAACCTTGGCAGTGCTGCTGCAGTGCTCTGGTTTGCTCTGGGAGGGGGGAATAGTTGCTTTTCTGTTATTCAGGAAGGTTTTGTCTGTACCCAATGATCGCACACTGGTGGTTGTAACTGGGCTGGGATGAGCTCTAGCCCTGTCCCCTCGTCCTGCTGTCTCTTGACACCCCGGGGTCGGTGTCACCATGTGTGCCTGTCACCCCTCAGCTGCCCTGCGCTCCCTGGGCAGAGCTGGGCACAGGGAAGGTGTGCTGCTCACCTGGGTGTCCTTTCTGGGGGGCAAGTGCTGTGGCCAGGCTGTGCTGGTGGCAAAGATGAGCAGCTCCAAGCCAGTCATCCATCAGCCCTGGCTCTGCAGGTGGGAGCTGGGGTACAGGCACCCCAGATGGGCTCTCTGGGCTGTGCTCTCCCCAGCAGAGAGCTCACATGAGGGGTTTACCCTCAGTTCTGGCTGCTGGGACACGGTGCAGGCTCCCTGGGGGGTTGAAGCCCACTGCCTGCCTTGGCCAGTGGATTTCTGTCAGGGTGTGACAGCTTCATCCAGGGCGAGACCCGGCGAGCTGGACAGGAGCAGGAGCTGCTGCAGCTGCTCCCCAGGCAGGCTCCAGATCCCCCTCCCCAGGGCCAGCTCTGCAATTGGATTAGGATATTATTCAAATGCAGCTTTTTTACTGAATGAGAGGGTTAAGGGGTTTTAATGTAGAAGCAGCTCTCCCTCTCTGCTGCCTGTTGCCAGAGGCCTCTGTGGGCTTTTATCCCCTTACGGGGACAGCCAGCAAAGCAAGGCAAGGCACAGAGAGAGCCTGGGATTGCTGGGCACTGCCAGCCCCTCTCTGCTGTGCCACGGTGCCCTGTGGGTGCCAAAGTGACCCATTCGCTTTGGAGAACCCCTGACCACCATCTGTGTTTTCCTCTGTGTCCCATAGGAGAAGGCAAGAGAGCTGGCAGGGACAGGCAGGCAGCATCTGTGAGCCCTTGGTGGTTTCTTTTCATCACCACTGCACTGCTCCAGCCTAAATTCAGGAATTCCAGCTCTTCTCATCCCTTCAGTGCCATCTTGCCTGGTCTTCCTCCCAAGTGTTCCCATGGAATGAGATCTGGGAAGCACGTAGGGCCAAGCAAGCCCCGTAAATTCCATTCACCCACCCTTTGTCAGGGCTGCAGGAAGATCTTGCATCCCCTGTGTCCTGCCTGCTGCTTTCCAGCCCAGCTGACTCCTGGGGCTCTGCAGTCTTCTGAGGGAGCTTCAGGTCAGACTTCAGGAAGAATTTGCAAATGCAGACTGAGAGAGTTGACTTGGATGCTGGCTGGGAGGTTTGGGGAGCTTCTCCTTCATCACAGAACCCCAGGAGAAGGGAGTTGGAAGGGACCGATATTCCAACACATCCAGACTTTACCCATGACCAGTGTTTGGGACCACATTCCAGCATCCACCAGCACCTTCCTCAGCAGGAAATGCAGCAGCAGGAGGAGGAGGAGGAGGCAGCTGCAGCTTCCCTGGCTGAGGCACAATGCCTCCTCTTTTCCCTAAATATATGCATTGGAGAGGAAGAGAAATCGCATGGCCGGGCTTGAGATCTCAGCCTTCACCAGCCATGAATAATAATCAGGCTCAGTAATTCACAGTAAATAGGGATCCAAATTGGCTAATCAGGGAGGCTTTCACCCCAAACTGGAGCTGGGAAGGGAGGCAGAGCATGAGGGGGTGTGCACGGTGTGACCTGAATGGTGACAACGGGAAGTGATGCCAGCACAGCAGCAGGGAGGTGGGAAGGATCCTGGAGAAGGGAGTGTCACCTCGCCTGGGAGCTGCAGGATCACAGTCCCTACGTTCCACAGGCCATAATTAGTGCCATGTAATTAGGTTTGTCTCTCTCTTCCAGCCCCAGGACCATGGTGGGCTGCTGGGGATGGGTGTGGACCAGAGGGGTGCAGAGCCAGCGTCACCATGTCCCCACATGTGACATCATCCCCAGCTCAGGGTTTAGCAAAGCTGCTGGGACAGTGGGAGGGCAATAAGGGCTGTGGTGTGTCAGGTGATCTGGGAGGAAAAACGTTTTGTGTTCCCTCAAATAAAATTCGGTGTCTTCTGGCTTCTGGTTAATTTTCTCCTGCAAGAGCGAGTGGGGCAGTGGTAGGAGCTGTGTTCAGGTGCAGTGGGGTGGGGCTGGGAGTCTTCATCTGCCAGCAGCAGGCTCTGACAGGGAGGAAACATCTCATGAACACCCCCTGGGAGCAGGGAATGGCTCCCAAGTGCCCAGCACTGGACAGAGCAGTTACAGGCAGAGTCACTCCCTGCTGCTTCCCAACAAACACTCTTCCAGCAGCATTTGAAAGCACTGTTAGATCAAGTGAAGATAAAACCATGGAAAAACCCCTCAGCTCAGATCCCCTGCAGACCTCAGCCCATGATTTGGGCTCTTTAAATACATGGAGTAGGAGCTGGAAGTGCAGCTGATGGGAAGTTGGAGGAAGGCTGCCCCTGTCAGGTGTATTAAGAACACTCAGGAATTTCAGCCAGGCTGGGCAGGATGAAGCAAACAAAGCTCCTTTAGCTTCCATTCTCTGGGACTTGGCTTCCTGAAGTGGAAGGGAGTTTGGGGTGTGCAGTGCTTTTCCTTGGGGAAAAGCCTCAGCACCTCAGAGCTGATGGCCAGAACCTCCCTGACAGCTTCAGTCATCCCTCTCAGCCCAAAACTGGAGGTGGGGTTTAGCAGGGGTGACAAGGACAGCTTTATGAGCCCTGAGAGATGGAGAGAAGAGCTGGCTCCTGCCTCTCCCACATTGGGTGATCCCAAATCTTTTTGGAGTGAAATCCCTGTTGGCAGCCATCCCCCTGGGGCTGAGAAGTCCAGGGCTTTTCTGCTTCATCAGCTTAGAAACCAGACCACAAAAGGCAAAAATCTGTCCAGGAGAGATCTGGGGCTGGGCAGCCACCCCCTCAGCGCCATCCTCTGCCCCCAAAACCTGGCAGCAAAGCCCTGGCTTAACCTCAGCCTCAACAAGGCTGAGCCCACACTGGAGCCTCACACCTGGCTGAGACAGGGATCTCTCCTGGTGTTTGGGGCAAAACATTGATTTTTGTACTTCATGGTCTGGTTTTAAGCTGATGACGTGAAAAACTTTTAAATTTCTTTTCTCCTGCAGGCTCTGGGTGGGTGTGTGGGATGAGCTGCTGCCGTGGGCTCAGCCTGAGGCAGGACCAGGGCTGGGAGTGTCCTGCTGGATCTGAATTAACCTGGGTTTTTCAACAGAGCCAGCACAGGCAGAGACAACCCGTGGGGTTGCTTTGGTGGCCCCAAACCTCTGTGACACCCAGTGCGGAGGCAGCAACAGGCAGATTGCAGGCAGGAGCTGCTTCGGTTCCATCTTCAGCCCAGCTCAGCGCAGTGTGTCAGCCCCGGGGTGGACTGTCCCAGGAGCAGTTGGCAGGACTGGTGCAGGGCTGCAGAGGCATCAGCCCGGGGGGGTCACAGCCCGTCCTGCCCCCAGCAGGATGAACAGGGCGGGCACATCACCCCAGGCAGCTGCAGAACAGAGCAGGAGCTCCTCCCGCCAGAGGTCGGTGCTGAAAAACAAAACCTGGGAAGTTCCTTATTTTCATTTTAAAAACCAGAACCCAAGTGAGCCCGGTGTGGTCTCAGCTGGGGCCGGCAGGCCTGGGTGGCAGCAGGAGGGGCCACAGCAGGCGGGAGCCTTGGACTTCGTTAGGATTCAGCCCTTGGATCTCTCCTTTCCCTCTGATGGCTGAGTGTGATTGACACTTACAAATTACCCAGCCAAAAGTGTCGAGTCTTTGACCCCTGAGTAACATCTTTGGCAAGCCTGAGATTTGCCAGCATTTTGTCATCTAATTACTACAAATCCCTTGAAAATTCACTGGCTGGTGAATTTTTAATGCGGGACAATTTCAATGTGATGCATCGCCCAGATGGGCACGCGCGGGCTCCTTCCCTCTCCCCCCCGCCGCCGCTGCTTCCCCGCCCTTTCTTCTGCTTCCCTCCTTTCTTTGCTCCCCATCCCGTTCCTTATCTCCCTCCTGCCTCAGTGCATCCCTACCCAGGATCTCAGCCCCTCCTGGGCTCTCCCTCCCAGCTCGGTGTCCCCCCCGCCCTGCTCGTGTCCCTGTCTTGCTGAGGGAGCTGCTACATGGATTTAATTATTTTTTTCCTCATCTTCTCAGGTCTCTGGCTGATGGATGGAGCAGGAGAGGACTCTATGAGGAGCGAGCCCACTTGTTGCCAGTAGAGTCCTCTCATCCTGTGAACCCAAGGGCTGATTTATGCCGTCTGTCCAGGTCCTGGAATTCCCAGCCTTTGAAACAGACTTTAAATTCAGAGGGGAAGGAAAACCCTTGTCTGTTGGCAGCTCCTGAGCATCACTTCTTAAATCCAGGCAGGGAGTGATTCCCTTCATCTCAGCCCAACCTGAGGGAAGAGGAACCTGGCGCAATGGACACTTCCCGGCTGACCTGGGGACTCCGACAGAATCTGCCCCGAATATCTGAATTAAATAATTCCTGTACATTAAAAACCACATTCTGTACATTAAAAGCCGTATTTTTAGTTTCCCAAACTGAGGCACGTCTGGGTTTTGTTTGGCTTTGTTTCTTCTCCGCAGCCAGGTAGTTTTTTGGGGCTGATAGGGAGATAAGAGCATTTTAGGAGGGAGGCCTGGGCTTTGCTGTGCTGGGCTTTGTGCCTGTGTCATTCCTGTCCCCGCTCCCAGGCACTCGCCTCCCATCTCTCCCTTCCCAGCTTTCAAAGGGAAAAGAGGCTTTGCTTTTCAACCAGGGTACTGCTTTACATATGTAGGCAGCTGATAAAGTATTTTCACTTCGCCCCTTTCCCCTCTGGGAATCGCTGTCTTACGGCAAAACTGTTTTGTCTGACAAGGGCTGCAACAGATTACACGTGTTGGCTGCAAACACGGGGCCTTTTTTTACCCCCCTCCCCCCCCTTTTTTTTTCTTAAAAAAAAAAAAGAAAGAAAGAAATCTCTATCTCTGCGGTGCCAGGAGGAGCTCTGCCTTTTGCCTCCAGCCCTCAGGAGCAGCCCCGTGTTTGGATCTGCTGGTGGCATCAGGCCCCCTGGGAGGTGCCTCTGGCCAGATTTGAGTTTCTCTCTGAGGTTAATTTGAGCCTGAATCCATGAAAATGCCACTGATTCCATCAGGGCTGAGCACTTCAGATGGGCTGGCTCAGGGTTTGGGGCGGGAGGTTTTAGGAGCATCCAAAAATGCTGCACCCTCAGCATCCCTGGAGGTCAGGGGCACTCAGAGAATGTCCTCATGCTGCTGAGGGCCAAGCTCCCAGTGTCACACTGACAGCCACAGCAGGAAACCACATTTGATCAACTCAGCAGCTCAGGGACATCCAGGACACCTCAACCCATGGGCCAGGGGTTTCTCCCATCTCTAGCTGGACACGTTTACAATTTGCTTTTCAAATCGTCTGTTCGGGCATTGCAAACCTTCAAACCCTCAGGCGGCACCAGCAGGAGGTGAGCAGAGCTGAGAAACCCCCGCCCAGGTTTGTCCCCTGGCTCCATCTCCTCAGGTGGCCCTTCCAAAAAACATCCCTTGTGCTCCCGGCTGGGAGAAGGTGGGGTTAAACACCAGGAATGATGGGAACACCAGGATTCAGGGGTGCAGGGGATTCAGGGGTGTTTTGCTGCTCAGAAGCTGCACACCAGGGCTGAGACATGCCCAGGTTTCAGAGGGAGAAAAATGAGGACACTGCAGTGCCCTGGAATGGGCACCCAAACCTGGGGGTTTGGGGGACAGGAGCCCTGGGAGGGGGGCAGCTCATCACCAGCTCATCCAGGCACTGCCTCGGCTGCTTTAAAGAGGAAACACAAAAACTTTAGTGATGGGTTTGAAGGATTAGGAGCCCTGGAGTCACCCCAGAGTGCCCGGGAGTATCCAGCAGTGCCAGCAGCTTTGGACACCTGCCTGCTCCCAGAGACTCTGGGGAGCCCAGCCCTGAGCAGACTGGACACATTCCTGAGCTGTGCCACCTCCCAGGATGCTCAGAGCCAGGGAGAAGCCTCAAGCACTGGATCCTGAGGGGATTTCACTGGGATTTCTGTGGGACAAGGACCCTCAGCAGCACAGGCTGGCTCTGGGCACCCAAGGATACCCAGAAGTGATGGGAATCCTTACCTGCTCTTTTCTGAAATTTCCCTTCCACCCCCCACCCCCCCATTTTCACATCTCCACTCATGCAATCCCGTGGAAGCGGTAGGTCTGGGCCCAGGGAACACTTTGCCTGCCCCGAGTTGTTTGTGGAGATAATTAACTGTGTGTTCTCAGCTGGAACCTGCCGCGGCAGCGCTGAGCACAGGCAGCCCGGGGCCGGTGCCATCCGTGGGGGATGGACTGGGAGAACCAGGGGTGGGAAACACAGAGCAACCAGCTGAGAGCCACCCTCCCTCTCTTGGCTGGATGTCCCCAGCCCAGGCCATTCAGTCCTGGGGACATCCTCTGTGCCCTTTTCCAGCTTCTCCTGCTGCACCAGAGCCAGGGGTGGGCACTGCATCCTCCCCAGCCCAGGTGGGTGCAGCTCTGCTCTGTCCTTTTCCCAGCTTTTCCCAAGGATTCCTGACCCTCAGGCTCCCAGGACTTCACCCCACCCCTGTTTCTTGCAGAGCCAGGCCTGGCACTGCTCCTGGGATCTGGGGGAACACGGTGGGTCCATGAGTCCAAGGCACTGCCTCCACTATTAGCAATTCTTAAAAAAAAAAATCATTTGTGGAGGTTAATCCCTCAAAATGTTAAAGAACTCGCGGTTCCCTTAAAGGCAATACTCACCCTATTATCAAAAGCAAAACTCTGGGCTTTTCAAACTTACCTTTCATTAATTTTTTTGGCCTTTCTGCTCTTTCCACCCCTTCTTGCTCTTTTTACTTCACAATGGCAATTTTTCTCTTTTTTTTTTTTTTTTTAATTCCTCGTTTAACATTTGTGTTGTGCCTGATGTTGCACATCTCTCTGTTCAGGAAACACGAAGCAGTCAGTTTTCCACAGCTGCAAAGTTACTGCTGCCTTGAGGCTGACTCAGGCACAGGCACAGAGCTTTAGCCTGTCGAAACAGAGATTCAAATTTTATGGGGTGACCCTGCTGCTCTGCACAAGGGCCACCCGCACCCCAAATCCTCCCCAGGGTGTCCCCAGGGCTGGGAACACCCCGGTGTCCCTGGTGCCCCCCTGCTCCGGTCGTGCCTGGCTGAGGAAGGAGTGATTAGTGCCGCCTGCTCCAGCAGGCAATGCCCAAATGTCAGGGAACAGCAAAGTTATTTAGACCCGGTTTTACTCCGTGTCTGCTCCCGGAGTCTATGTGTGTGTGGGGGTGGGAGGTTTGTGTGAGGAAATTTTGAGGGGCTGAATCCAGCCCCAAAGCACCAGGAAAAGTCCCTTCCCCTGAGTGTGCTGCCCTTCTGCTGCCCGCCTCAGTTTCCCCTCCACCACCTCTGTAAGGGACCCACCCCGTCCTCCGTGGGGAAAATCCCAGGGTTATATGCTGGGGGGCCAGATCCTGCCCCACGGGGTGCAAGGGACCCCCAGGATCCCTGGTTTCACCAGCTGGGGTGGGCCAGGATGGCTCAGCAGGCAGGGAAAACCTGCTGCTGCCATTCAGAGCTTAAAACCAGATCAGCTGCAGTGAGCTGTCCCTGCCTGGGTGCCCATCCACAGCCCAGAGCTGGGTGCCCGAGGCTGTGGCAGGTTTTTGGGGCACAGGCAGGCAGAGCATCCTGCAGCAGGACCGTGCTGCAGCCTGCTTCCCATCCCTGCACCGAGCAGGAGAGGGAGAGAGCGGGAGGAAAGCGGGAGGGAAAGGACGTGTCAAATCAATCATATTTAAACAAAAGCCTCTTCGGCCCAAGGGCCCTTTTAAAAGCTGCTTATTTAATTAAAAGTCCCATTTTCCATATTTATGGCCCTTATTCAGTTAAATATTAACCGCCTGGGCCTGGGCTGGTTTGTTCTTTGGGAAGAGGCAGAGTTGGGAGGTTCATTAGGGGTTTATCAGGCAGATGGATGGACGGAGGGATGTGGGACAGCTCATGCGGGCTCCTGACAGTGCCTGGGGACTGTGGGGACGACACCAGCACTGCCCTGTCACCTTCCAGCAGGACACAGGGTTAAAAACAGGGGAATTGGGGCTGTTGGGATGGTGTGGGAGACAAGCAGGGACAGCTCCTGCAGGAAACCACCTGAAACACAACACCAGGCACAGTTTAGGCACCCAGCTCCCCTAAGATGTGGCAGAATAATCATGAAAACACCTCAGCTTTTCCCTGGGCTCACTGGTTCCTGGCCAGGACTGTTTTCCCCAGGACATTATTCCCAGCAGGGTGTGAGAACCATGGCTGTGCCAGCCCCAGCTCTGCTGGACTTGGACATCTCAGGGCTGGGCAAGACCTCACTGAGGGTTCGTGTGTGGTGTCACTGCTCCAGGCTGGCCTTTGGCACCTGGGAACAGGACCTCTGGGGGGGTCCTTGCAGCCACGGAGGGGGGCCAGAGCAGCTCAGCTGGCTGCAGTGAGCCGGTGGTGGCTCCAGGAGATGTGGGAATGAGGAGAGGCTGGAGTTTGTTTGGATTGGGAGGGACCTTCAAGACCAGGCGGTTCCAGCACTGTGCCATGGGCAGGGACACCCTCCCCTAGAAGCGGGAAAGGGAAAACCACGGAGCAGAGGAGCAGCCGCGCTCCAGAAGGGATCTGTGGGATCAACCCCTCACCTGGCTGGGCCCCGGAGCTCACCCTGCCGTGGGGCAGGAGGAGCTGCAGTGTCCCCTCAGGGCTGGATCCTGCTTGGGATGAGCTGGGAGATGCCCTGTTGTTGTGGTTTTGGTTTGAATTTCTTTGGCTAATGTACTATTTATGTGGTGGTTTTATATTCGCTGAAATTTGTTTATTAATTGGGAGACGGGATTTTTGGGAGAAAAAGGTGAAATAGGCAAAAAAACCCCCCTTTTACATTCATGCTAACCTACCACACCTGTGAAAGCTGCAGGAGAGTGGAGCTCACCTGGACAGACCAAAACTCTGCTCTGAGCTCTGTCCACCCTTCTCCCCTTAATTTTTGAGTGCAGCTCCACTGCCAGCACGGCGGGGAAATGCAGGGGGGCGACACAAAGCCAGCCCCGCTCTTCCCTCCCGTCCCAAATAACGGGACACGGAGCAGGCAGCGGGGACCCTGCCCCGGGAAGGTGGTGCTGGCAGGGCAGGGAATGAAACGGAGCCGGTGATTTCCTCCGGGGAGCGGGGCCGGGAGGAGGGTGGGGGTTGGCTGCCGGGGACCGGGGGGGTGGTGGCAGGAGAGGGAGAGACACCGGGTTATCAGAGAAGTGTGAAGACAATAATGCAATCTGACATTTCTGAAATGAGACCCCCCGGTTGCCCTGGCAACGGCTCACGTGGGACCAGCTCCCGGGAGACGGCTCCGAGATGTGCTATAAATGATGTTTGATTAGAATTTAAATCATTTAGGCGGAGAGAAGATAGGCCTTTTGTCAGCGCGGGGACCCGCGGGGGTCACCCACCCGGCAGCTGCCGGCTCGGGGCGCGGGCCCAGGGGTCACCCCGGGGATGGATCCTGCCCTGCCGGGCTGCTGACCCTTCCAGCCGGGACAAGACGGAGCTCCCGGACACAGCGGGAGGAGGACGGTGCTTCCGAGCCCTGGGAGTGGACCTGCCATCCGGAGCTGGCATCTCGGCAGCGTCACCTGAGCTGTGGTTTCTCTCCAACCCTGGGGCAAAGCCACCAAAACTCTGCCACGGCTTCCTCTGGCTGAGAGCCTTGGCTTTTTCCGGGCTTTGATTGAGATAATGACACTTCAGAATTAATTCTGCCTCCCCTGAAAGTTTCCTTCAGGTGCAGGGAAGGCAGCACGGTGTCACTCCAAGGGGAGCGCCCTTCCCCGGGCTGCCTCGGGGGATGTGCCCAGGTTTTCCCCACCACCTCCAGACCCGGGAAATTCTCCAGCATCCAGAGCAGGAATTTTGCTGGACAACCCTCCCCTGAGCATTCCCTGCTCTTCCCAGCTCCCTGGCGCGCAGTGAAGCCCTTTTTTTTGCTGTACAAAGCCTTCCTCGGGATGAAATAAATTCCCCTGGCTCCGGGGGCTTGGAGGACTTCACGCATGGAGCAGCAGAGCTGGAGCCGGGGTCAGCAGCCGTGGTTTATGTCCCTGCCGTGCCCAAAGTGCGGCTCCTGGGCTCCCGGGCTGAGGGAGGGCTCCAGGGGACCAGGGCAGGGCAGCCCCATCTCGGGACAAGGTCTCTGCCTGGCAAAAAGGGCTCGGGGTCACTGGGTGCTGATGGGGACACCAGCCCAGTCAGTCCAGCTGGCGTCACCCAGCTCAGTCAGGAGATGACCTAAAGGCATCTGGACCTTCTTCTGAGGTCTCAGGGGTGGTGGCATCCTCAGAGCCAGGAGGCCAGCCCATTTTGGGGAGCTTTGAGCAGCTGCTGATTCGCTTTGATATCAACCAGCCTGGGCTGAGACTGAGGGAGGAACAGAAGTGCCTGGTTCCCCAGCTGGTGTTAGAGGCAAACCAGCAACTGGGCACAGGCTCTTTTCCTGGGAAATTTCAAATTTCCTTGCTCTTTAATGCCATGATTTAGATCCAATGAATCTTTACAGCTTGCTTTTCAACTCCCCAAAAATGCCATCTGATCATGAAATTAGAGCTAAACTAATAAGTCTCCACAAATATTAATCTAATGAATTTAGCTTCTTTCTGTTTGTGGACCAGCAAAGAGTGGAATTGCAATGTTCTCATATGTATTAATTATGTGAATGTATTCAACAAACCTTTCCTGACTGCCTTGGGCTGGAGCCTTGCTCGTGAATATTCTGGGGTTTGTTTCGTGCTTGTCACCACCCTGTACATTGAACTGTGGGTTTGGGGGAAGAAGTCAACCAAGAGGAGCCTGGATCTTGAAATCACTAAATGGTTTGTGTTGGGAGGGACCTTGAAGCTCATCCCATCCCAACCCCTGTGGTGGGCAAGGGATGAGAGCAGGTTGCTCCAATCCCACCCTGCCTGGCCTTGTCTTGCAAGCTCTGAACTTTGCTGTAGAATTCCCCACTTCTGATGGTCTTTGATTTCAAATGGACTCTCTGAGTGTCTGTGGGATGAGCTGGGTGGGAGAAGTGATGGGCGTGCACGTGTTTGGGGGTGAGGGATGCACAGGGCTGGGCTTGGGGGCTGGAAGAGACTCCTGGACAGCTCTGGGTTGTTTTGGTGGGAATCTCCACAGCTATAAAATCACTGATGAACATCTGGGGTATCTCCAGCCAGGTCTGGGCTGTTGCACTGGGATTTATTGACAGATGTTGTATTTGGAGTAGTGATGGGCTCTTCCTTCAGGGAGCAGCTCAGCTCTCACCTGGCCAGGGCAGTGTTTGGGCTCCCCAAACCACCCCGGCAACCTCTGCCAGCCCAAAATCTCTGCTCCTGTGCTCCTGTGTGGCTGCAGAGCCAGCCCAGCTCAGGGTGCAGGGGCTCAGACAGGACCACAGGAACCTGCTCAGCTGGAGCCCTCCTTTCACAGCTCTGCTCTGGAAATCCCTGGGCAAGGTCCCTGCCTGCTCCCAGGGCCAGAGCAGGGCATTTGAATTAAAGCTGCTCTGCTCAGCTCTGGAGCCTCTCTTTTGGGAGGAAGCCTGGGCAGTGGGGCCAGAGGGTTGGCACTGGGGTCTGGGGGCTGGATTTCCCTCCTCCAGCCCATCTTTTGGGGTTTGGGCACCCCCTGTTCAGAGAGAGGGGCTGAGAGAGCTCTGCTCTGTGAGGTGTGGGCAGGAGGGACCGGCTCGGGGCCCCACTGCAGCACTGGCAGTGACACCTCGTTAATTGGCAGGGGCTGGGAGTGCAAACCACGGCAGGAACGGGTTTGTCACCGCCTGGGAAGGAGCCCTGCAGCTCGGCAGGGACAGAACGTGTCACTTCTGGGTGGGGCCAGGAGGAAAAAGTAACGGGGTTTGCTCCAGATCAGAAGTGAATTAAACAGGAGCTCCACCTGATTCACCTCCCAGCTCTGTGCCGCCTCCCAGAAATGCAGAGCTGCTCTTTGTTGGTGTTGTTCCCCGGCAGCACTTTGCTTTGGGGGCTCACCCTGCACACATGGGGACACTTTCCCGGGTGCCACCTGCACCAGCTCCTGTGTCCTCCTGGATGCTGATCCCTGGCAGAGCCTTAAGGAGCTGAAGTGGCCCAAGGTAATAAAGGCTGATCCAGAACGGACATAAAACTAAATATATGGCTGTGTCTGATTAAAGACAAATTATTTTTGGCAAATATTAATGTTCCAGCAGGAGTGGCACAGCAGCCACTTCAGCGCTCCTGGGAACAGCTCTTTATTTCCTTCCAGCTTTGCAGTTTGATGTTTGAAGTACCCACCCAGGACTGGTGCGTCCTTCTGTGGGAAAGGCACCTGGGGCTCGGGACAAGGACAGGGAGAGGCAGCCCTTGTCACCTCCCTGGCACCGGCTGCTCCCTTTTCCCTGCCTGGAAGTGTGGGGGAAAGCTGTGTTTGCACCTCAGCTGAGGTCTGCAGCACCTGGCTGGGTGTGCAGAGGGTTTTCCCACTGGGAAAATACCAGTGCGGGGAGCTGGGAAGGGCAGTGCCTTTGTTTTCATCACAAAGCTCCTGGCAGTGGGAAGGGAAGCTTCTGGGTGTGGTGGCCTTGGGAAAAGCTGATCCTTGGGAAGGGTCAGGTTTGGTTCTGGGATGGTGCTGCTACACTGGTTTGCACTGGAGAAACCGGGAGAGGAACTGCTAATAAAGGCCTGGAGTGACAGGACAAAGGGGAATGGCCTTAAATTGACAGAGAACAGGGTTAGGTGGGATATTGGGAAGAAATTCCTCGCTGTGAGGATGGGGAGGCCCTGGCACAGGTGCCCAGAGAAGCTGTGGCTGCCCTTGGATCCCTGGAAATGCCCAAGGCCAGGCTGGACAGGGCTGGGAGCAGCCTGGGACAGTGGAAGGTGTTCCTGCCATGGCAGGGCTGGAATGGGATGAGCTTTAAGGTCCCTTCCAACCCAAAGCATGCTGTGATTTCTGAGCCCCTGAAACCTGCCAGCGTCCCTGGCAGAGATGAGAGGCCCCAGCCCCTGGGAAGGCTCTGAGCAAAGCACAGAGCCCAGAGCTGCTGCTGGGGCTGGTGACCGGCAGCACCTCTGTCTGCCTGCAGCATCTCTGTGACCTCCTTGTGACCTGTGACATCTCCGGAGCAGGAAGGGCCATCGTCCCCCTTTGTCTGTGGCTCTGGCTGATGGCAGCACTGAGGGAGGGGTGACAGGCACCAGCACGGCCGGGACACTCAGGGCAGCAGCTCCTCTCGCTGCCTGAAGCTCTTCTGCTGCCGGCGTCTCCAACCACCGGAGGATCCCCCTCCTGAACTCGCCTGATTTTTACCTTTTTAAAAAAAATATATATATTTCCTTTATCTCTAGACATTTGCTGCTTCCCGTCGCGCTAATGCAGGCATCTTCCATCACCCAAACGCCTCGGGGGCAGAGGCAAACGGCACCGAGAGCTCCGCAGCCTGTCAGGAGCGCCGGGAGCGGGGACAGCGGGGCACGGGGAGCAGATGGGGCCGCTCCTCCTCCGCCGCCCCTCGCCAGCAGCAGCCACAGACACTCGGTGCCTCTCGGTCCACCCCCCCTCTGACCCCCTCGCCGCTGAAATTCCTCCTCTTTTCTCTTTTTTTCTTGGACTATCTCCGCGTCCCGGCGCTGTTTGCTGCCCAGCTGTGCGCGCCTTTTGCTCCGGCCCTTTGGCTCATGAATATTCAGGCGGGGAGCCCAGGCTGGGGCTGGTTGGTGCTGGAAGAGCCTTAGAGCCCATCCCGGTGTCCTGGGGATGCGGCGGGCTGGGGGTGGGAAGGGAGAAGAAAAGTGGGAGTCTGGCAAAGCTAAACCCATTTCTGCGGTTGTCTCGCAGCTCGAGGGCAGAAACCCCTTCATTTCTCCGTGGGAAATCGGGGGATGGATCCGTGTCGGGTCCTGCTGAGGCGGCTGCGCGTGAGAGGAGGAGGATTGGGGGTGGTTTGGGGGGGTCCCACAGCCGGCAGTGCCATGGGGAGGTGGCACCAAGGCCCCCATCCCCTCGGCGGGGTCTGCAGGGAATCCCTGCTGCTGCTGCTGCCGCTGCTGCCGGCGGGGACGGGGACCGGAGGTGGGCACGGGGTGGGGGTTCTGCCTGCTCGGGGTGACAGGAGACATCCCAAAACCCCCCCTTGGAGGCAAGGAGTGCTTGGATGGCCACGCTTTGCCGCTGGGCCGTGCTTCCCAGCCCTTCTGCGGGCGGGGAATGTCCCTCAGGATCCCGCACCCGCCTTTCCCCGTGCACGCCGCCGAGCTGGGGATGCAGCAGCGCCCCAGATAATAAACAACCAGTGCTTAGTGAAGCTGTTCGGCCAAATTTACACCTTTTTCCCGGCGCACGGAGGGGCTGGCGGGTGCCGCGGCCGCTCCCCTTGATGGCCGCATCCATCACGGGGTATAAATGGCCGCGCTCCAGGAGGTATCGAGCGGGGCCGGGGCTGGCTGTGTCAGCTCCCCTCGTCCATCACCGGCCGGGGACAGCGCTGGCAGCCAGCCCCGCCGGCTCGGGGATGCTCTGGGAGATGGAGAAGCGGCAGGATCCACCCCGCAGCCCTCCCTGGCAGCGGGGACCAAGGTGGCACAGTGGCCGTGGCACAGGGAAGGCAGGCGCTGCACCCCACCCAGCCTTCTAAAAAGGGAGTTTTACAGGCATTGCTGCCAACTTTGTGCAGCTCAGGAAGGCGGCTTTGCTCCAGCTCCTCGATTCCCTTGGAAGCCACGGTGCTTCCTTCTGTCTCCCAGCTCTTGTTTTGTCTCAGTTCCCATCTCCTCTCGCAAGCACCGTTCGAGTGCCTCTTACCTATTTATTTCCTCTAATGGCATCAGCCTACAAGTGGCTGAACAGTTAAAATGAACACCATCACGATGGGTTTCTCTTCTTCTCTTTGCCCTTCCATCCACTCCGCAAATGGGAATTTTTTTGCTCTCCTCTAGCTGCATTCCCGAGGGATTTGGCCTGTCCCTTTCCCTCTGTCCCCTTCTGAGAGAATGCCAACAGAGCTGCGGGAATGCAGAGAGGTCTGGAAAATGAGAGGTCTTCAAACATGGTGCCCCTGTGTTTTTGGGGTGCAGGCTGGAGCCTGGGGGGAGCAGATCCTTGGTGTCTTCACCAAATGGAGCTGGAGGAGCAGTGCTGGGTGCCCAGCCCTGCTGCAGGGAGAGGAGTTGTCTGCAGAACAGGGAATCACACAGGGGTTTGAGGGGAGGGATTTCCTCAGAGGGAAGGGGTTGTGTGGACCCCACCTATTGCTTGGTGCTCCCAGTGTTTACCTGTCTTTCCTCTAAATCCCTATTTATATATAAAACTCCTCCTGATGGGATGGAGGTGTTGTGCTCCTGTGATGGTAACCAGGGTGGGATCCTGGTTCTGGGAGCACTGGGTGGCCATGGAAGGCAGCTCCTGGCTGGGCTGTGGGGATGTTTTGGGGGACAAATGATCAGCCTGGAACCACCCCGGGGGTGTGAGGGGTGCTGACACAGCTGCTGTGACCCCGAGCTTTCCCTGCACTGTACAAATCCATATCCACATATTCCAGCTGCCTCAGTGATCAGTGCAGCTCAGCTCCCCCCAAGTTTATTGCTCAGAAGTTCATACCAACTTCAGACCCCCAAAAATGCTGGTTTCCCCTCTCTGAACTATTTTTCTCTGGTGCTAGCCACCAGCAATTTCAACATCCCAAACCTTGTGCGGAGGGTGAGGGATCTTCCTCCTCAAGCCAGGCTGAATGAGGGGAAAACAAACGAGCTTGCAGACAAACCTCTTGTAATTTACGGGGTCAACAGAAACATCTCTGCCGGGTTTGAAGGAAACAGATAACATTGCCAGGCCAAAGCTCTGGGTAATGGAATCCCCTTTCTGCTGTTCCTTCCTTCTCCCCACTGTCCCCAAACAAACCTGGGTGACTCCACATCTGCAGGACTTGAACACACCCAGAATTCAGTGATTCCTGAGCGCAGAGTGTTTGGGGAGGGGTGGGAGTGAGCTGTTGGGGGAGATCCAGCCCCTCCAGCCAGGGCCCAGCTCGGGCTGCAGGGCAGGACCTGGTGCCAGGGTTGGGGCATCATTTCCAATTTCCAAGCTGCTGGCCTTCCCTGGGATCCCAGGCAGGCAGGAGCCTCTCACTGTGACCTCAGGGCTGCCTTGGGAATCGCTGTGGGGCGATGCTGCACAGCCGGGACAGGGAAAATCCCGCTCTGCTGCTGGGATAAACGGCATTTGGGGGAGATCTGGATGGTGCCGGGGGGGGTTCCCCAACAACCTGAGCTCAAGGTCCCCGTGTCCCCCCAGCCCAGACCCTGCACCCCAGCCCTCATCCATCTCCAGCCCTGCAGGACGGGCTGGAGCTCAGGCTGCTCCGCGCTCGTCCTGCCTCGGGCCGCCTCTCCCGCCCTGCCTGGGCTTGCTCCATCCCCATCCTCCCCCACGGCTCTGCTTTCCTGCTTCTTGCCTCACAGCTGCTTTCTCCTTCTGCTCCTGCTCCCCTCTCGCTCCCTCCACTCTGCCTCAGAGACACACATAACTCTCCCGTGAAATATATACAGTGTAAATATATAAAAAGCCGGCGTTTGCCTGCTGCTTATGTATTCATGAAATAGTAAATAAATTTTATGGGATAATGTGAAGGCTGCCAGGGAGCAGGAGGATGAAAACTAACCCCTAATGAGGCTCCGTGTCAGTTTGGCACACTCGGGATCGATCTGCCGCTTCCATTTAGCGCCCGAGCGTGGGGCGGGGGGAGGAGGAGGCGCTTCCCCGGCGTGGCCTCGGCAGCGGCGCCGCGGTGACGGTCACCGGGTCACGGGCTCGGGGACAGGACGGGGCTGGGGCCGGGGCTGCGCTCGGGGGGTGCTGGGCTGGCTCAGGGGGGGCGCTGGGAGGGCGCAAAACGGGGGTAGGGGAGCGCTCCTGGGGAGGGGAGGCTCAGGCTGGCTTGGGGAGGGATGTGGGGGCAGAGACAGGCAGGGAAGCAGGCAGGGATGCATGGAGAGATGCAGGCAGGGATGCAGGCAGAGAGGCAGGCAGGGATGCAGGCAGGGATGCAGGGATACAGGCAGAAATGCATGGAGGGATGCAGGCAGGGATACAGGGGTGCAGGGAGGGAGGCAGGCAGGGATGCAGGGAGGGATTCAGACAGGGATGCAGGCAGGGATGCAGGGTTGCAGGCAGGGATGCAGGCAGGGATGCATGGAGAGATGCAGGCAGGGATGCAGGCGCCTTGCAGAAGAGGTTTCCAGGCCACAGAGAGGACAGCGCCCTCAGCAGGCAGGGAGGGGCTCTGGGGGTCCCGGTGTGGGGAGGGGCTCCAGAGGTGGGGCACAGCCAAGTGAGAGCCAAACTGCAGCTCCTCCTCAAGGCTCCGGCCCTGCTGCTGATTTTGGCCACGCAGGAGGGGCTGGGCCCCATCCTTCCACTGAGACCCTCCCCTGGGAAAAGGAGCTCCTGGGGCTCGCCCAGGGCTGAGCAGAGCTGGGGTTCCCCAGGGAGCAGCTCCAGCAGGGATGGAGGAGAGGGATGGCTGCCCCATCACTGGCACGTGGAGATCCCCTTGCTCCCGTTATCTCCTCCCAGGAGGAACAGTGGGGACACAGAGTGTGGAGAGAGAGAAGGGCTGGGGTTTGGGAGGACCCAGTGAGACCCTGGGCACCCCACAGCCCTGTGGGGCTCAGCCTTCCCACAGGAGCTGCCCTGTGTTTGAGGGGCTGTGGGTGCAGGACAGCAGGGTTTGCCCCAGGGCTGGATGCCCCACCCCTGCCTGCTGCAGGTTGGGGTTATTTGGGGTATGATACAGCTTCTCCTTTAATTCAGTGTCTGTGGAATAGGGTCATATATCACAGGGGAAAAGCAGGAAAAATGAGTGTGTGCTTCCAAACTCCTGGGGATGGGGGAATCATTGGGCACACCTGAGAAGTTCCCTCACCCAGGGAGAGATTTTGGGATTTTTGTAGCTAAAACCCAGCCCGGGTTGGAAAGGAGGCAGAAATGTTGGTCTGGTTGATACTCTGAGTCAGCTGCAGGTCAGCAAAGTGGGAACACCATGCCAGGCACTGGGCTAGGGCTGCATCGTTCCAGACATCCCTGAAAATTTTATGGCTTCATTTAGAGAACAGCCAAAGTGCCTGATGGAATGCCAGAGGGGATGAGAAATGTTTACACACAGAAATACATTGAATTTCATCCTCTTTGGTGCACCTGGTTCGAAGCCACCTTTGGGTGCAGTGCTGGGCAGTCCAGCAGCGCTGTGGGATGCAGGATGCTGCTGCTGCTGCCGCTGGAATTTTGGCTTTGGATGTGTTTTCCATCAAGGCTCTGAGGAAAAAGCAGAGGTTTTGCCAGCATGTGGAAGTGCCGTGCTGGGTGAGGCAGCTGCGTTCCCCCTCCATCCTCACCCCGCCAGCGTCCTCACAAAGAGTTGCCCCGCGCGGGGCACGGGCTTTGAAGAGTCACAATATTTGGGGAATTCACTGCGCTGTTTCATTCCCAATCACCGTCCTCACCCGGAGGAGCGCTGGAGCCCGGATCTCCGATGATTTCTGTGCCTTGTGGGGAGCTGCAGACAGGACCAGGCTCAGCCCCACACGGCCCCAGCCCCTCTCCCGCAGCCCCCGCGACTCCCACGGGGCGGGACGACCTCCGGGTGCCGCTGGCTCGCCTCGGCATCCGCCTCCCAGCCCTTCCTTCCCTCCCTCCCTCCCTCCCTCCCTCCCGCGCCGCCTCCTCCCTCCTTCCCTCCCTCCCCCCTCGTATTTTTTTTTATGGACGGAATGAGATGGAGAAGTAAAAATTATTAACCCCGAGGTCAGCGCTGGCTGCCTCATTCCTCTCTAGCTTCAAGCACTTTCTCCCTCATCTGTTTCACAGACAGCGATGTTCGGCTCAACACATTTGCATATACTTATTGCCTTTTTTTTTTTTTTTTAGTCTTTATCTATTTATTTATTTTTAAAGAGACAGAGCCGCTCCTGCCTCTTTTTTTTTTTTTTTTTTTTTTTTCTTCTTCTCCTCCAGTGAGTTTTCCCCAGCCTCTCTTTGGGATTTGATGCAGGCACAGCTGGCTGAGGGAGGCAGGGGAGTGCAGGACCTGCAGGGATGCCGGGCTTCGCTCTCCTCCTCCCACCTTGATTTCCCCGCTGCTTTTTTTCCACGTTTTCCCTAGAAAATGGCTGAGTTGTCCCTCTTGGCTGCTGAGGGAGCAGGAGCAGGGTGGAGGACGGCCAGAGGGACGGATCCATCTTGTTCTTCACGGCCATACTTCCCCCTGGAGAAGCGATTGGGGAAAGGCCCCAGGAAGCTCCTGGTGGTCCAAAGCAGGGTGGAGATGGAAACTGCTCACCATTCCTGGGCCATTCCTGGGCTTTTCATGGATGTTATGACCAAGCACAGCTGGCTCCTCCAAAAGCCACCAGCACGTGGCAAAACCTGCACCCTCATTGAGGAGGCAGCGCCCTCAGGCTCAGTGTCCTCCTCCTCTTCACCACAGCGAAGCTTCTCCCCTCAACCCCAAGGAACACCAGGGAGAGGGGGGAAGAAAAAAAAATAAATTAAAAAAAATAAAATAAAAAATCGGGATTGTTATATCTTAAGCTCAGCATCTCCCCAAAACCCCCTCACAGATATCCATTATGGTCCGGCAGCTATTAGAGGCACGGGAAGGAGGGAAGGGAAGGAAATGAATGCCGGGGTGAGAAGAGAAAATTCATAGCCCAGCTGATACGCCATGATAAATAATTATGAGTTATTAATTTTAAATTACATCTTTAATGCGTTGCATGATTTTAATTCCCATCACAGTATTAATATAGGGGCTCCGGGTTTGATTAATTTAAAGCGGAACAGAAAGGTGTCGATCCTCAGCGCTGCCGGGGCCCTCTCGGGGCCGCACGAGGATTTATCCCGGGATGAGGGTTGGGGTGGCTGCTCCTGCGCTCTGGGGTGGATGGGAATAGTCCAAATAGGGTGTGACTCGTGGGGTGGACAACAGCAGGGGGTTTAAGAGCCCGCAGCCGCTTTATTTCAGGGGGAATCCATGAGGGAAGAGCATCACAGGAGAGCTGGGAGCACCCAGGTGGGTGAAGGCAGCCAGAAATCCTCCCTCAACCGCTGCATCGCAAATCCACCCCGACAAAAAACAGGGATCATCATCACCAAACCCCACCGGGTGCCTCCACGCTCGGCCCCCACCTCAGGCACCCCCGTGCACCGCTCCACCGGGGCCAGGGAGCTGCTCCAAGTTTCCTCGGCGAGTAAAACTTCCCCTGAGTGTGACAATCGCTTTAACTCCCCAGCGAGGATTTACCGGGCTTCTGTTATCTCTTTGAAAGTCGGAGTTCTCCAAATGGGCATGAGAGAGCAGCCGGAGAGGTCAGAGCCAGTTAGGCTGCACAGCCGTTCAAAGCCCCCTTCCAAGCGGCATTAAAGACGGGATTAAGTCTAAGAGGGTTATGGAGGGAGGAGTAAAACAGCCTTGTCCTGCACACAGCGCCGAGATAAGGCTCTGTTCTCTAGGTGTGAATTCCCGCGTGTGCAAGCCCAGGCACCGCGGGCTTTGCGGCAGAAATTGGAGGGATAATGCCGGAGGCGGCGGGATCAAGCGGCAGCCGAGGCGGCCCCCGGCAGGCGCGGGGCCGGGGTGGGGCCGCCCCGCTCTTTACGGGGTTGTTTAATCCCGGGAGCCGCGGCACAGGCAGCCTCCTCCCCCTGTTGTTGGGCACAGGGGTGTGGGGGCACACCCCGCTCCCATCCTGCCTCCCGAGGGAAGGCTGAGGGTGCCTTTGGAGTCACGGCTGGGCCGGATGTTGTCCGGAAGCATCACGTTGTCCTGAAGGATCTTCTTCTCCCGCAGCATCACGCTGTCCTGCTGCATCCCCATGGCTAACACCTCTGTGGGGTCACACGGTGCTCCCCGAGCCCCACAGCGAGGGGGTTCTCTCCCTTTCCCCTTTCTCAGGACTGGAAATGGGTTTGGAAAGGATTCCCACGTCCTCCTGCATCTTCCCAGGAGGTGGAGCCTGATGGAGCTCCCTGGGCTCTGCCCAAGAGGAGACACAACCCTGGAATCCTCATGGAAGGGAGGGTTTGCTTGGGATGGCGATGGGAATGGGAATGGGAGTGGGAATGGGGATGGGAATGGGGATAGGGATGAGGATGGGAATGGGAATGCGGATGGGATGGGGATGGGGATGGGAATGGGAATGGGAATGGGAATGGGGATGGGGATGGGCTGGGGATGGGAATGGGGATGGGAATGGGATGGGGATGGGGATGGAGCACCAGTTACATTTGCCTTCCCAGCCAGGGAAAGGCCCAGCCTAGGGGATGCTCCTCACCAAGCACCCTCCAAGAACAGTGGAATCTTCCCTGTGGGATCCATCCACGTCTTGCTTCATCACCCTCCGTGTGTTTCCCAGCCCCAGGAGCTGCTGCCGGCAGAGGGAGCAGGAGCTGAGTGGGATTTGAGCCTCTCCCAAGTGCAGTGTTTGCGTTTTCCCTTTTCTTGGCTGGGTCCCGAGGCCGCGCTGGGTAGAGCCAGGTGCCAGAGCTCTGCCTGCACGCTCAGAGCCTGTTCAATTAAACAGTTCAGGGAATTAACTGCGTGCCACGAGCTGCAGCAAACCCGCTCGCAGCCAGGGACGGCTGGATTTGCTTCTCGCCAAAAAAAACCCAGGAAAACAACACTAATAAAGAAGGATAACCGAGTTCCTGCCTGCTGCACGGAGCCTTTGCTTTCTTCTTTTGCCTTTCTTCCTTTTTTTCCCAGCTGGAAGGGCTGTGGGTCAGGATGCTGCTCCCTCAGGAGATGACTGGGATGGGGATGCCCGGAGCTGTGGCTTGGCTGGAGCCTCCCTTTTCCTGGGAGCCCAGGAGGGATTTGCCAGGGCTGGCAGGCGGGAGCGCTCCAGGCTCAGCCAGGAGCTCAGCCCAAGGTCAAAGCCTGGCTGGGCCTGTCCCAAAGCAGGCAGAGCTCAGCTCATCCAGGCCAAGCATTTGGGTTTTGCGTTCCCAAGTGTTCCCTGGTGTTTTGGAACATCTCCTGGGTGGCTTCATGCCCTGTTTGCTCACGCCCCTGTCCCAGCACTTGGCCCTCCCTCTCTCCTCACTGCTGATTTATTGGTCCTGTGTGTCCCATTGCCCTTCCCTGTGCCAGGCAGGGCTGAGTGGTCCTACTGCCCATCCCAAGGGTTTTGGGCACACAGAGCATCCCCACCCTGCCTATCCCCAGGGCAGGGAACAGAACTGGTTTTTTCCAAGGGAGCTCAGAGGCACTTTTCTACTTAGAAAAGTGGTTTCCTCTCCAAAGACAAAAAAAAAAAAAAAAAAAAAAAAAAAAAAAAAAAAAAAAAAAAAAAAATTTTTTTTTTTTTGAGTGAAGAGTGGAAGCATTTCCAGACCCACAAATCTCACCCAGGGGATTTTCCAGGGCAGGTTTTCCTTGGTGCTGCCTTGGGATGCAGGGATGGAGCCCCACTGGCTCCACACCCAGGCTGTGATGCTCTTTTGCTGCATCCAGGGGGTTTTATCCTCCCTCTCCCATCCTGGGAGAAGGATTTTGGGTGAAGGGACTGGTCAAGCTCCCTGCCTGCTTCCAGGGCTCCAAGAGCCCTAGACTTGGGATCTGTCCCCAGTGGCCGGAGCGGGGCTCCCTCCCCACACCACTGTCAGGGAGAAGATGTAGAGCAATCACAGCTCTGTGCTGCAAATATTAATTATCCACTAACTGCTCTCCAGGCAGCCATTAGCTCCCAGCTCTCCGACAGCTGTTCCCAGCCCGAGGGATGCTCCGCAGGGGGAGCAGCCGGGAGGGGGCAGGGGGCTGCCAGGGAAGGGGTCCCCGTGCTGCTGTGTCCCCAAGCCACTGAGGGCAGGGAGGGTTTGGGCACTGGGGCTTTTCTTTCTGGGCAGAATGTTCCCATTCCAGCGTTTTTAGGGTTCATTCTTCCCATCAGGTTCCCATCCCCGCCACAGGTGCGTGAGGAGGATTTGCTGTCACCAGGAATTTCACCTGCCCTTGTTGTTTTGTCTCACTGAACAGGGTCACAAGACCTTGCTACGATCACTTGTGACCTCCTGTCCTTTGGCTCATTTTCCAGATGTTTCTTGTTCGGTCCCACTCCCACCCTTACTCTGACGCCTCACAAACCTTTTCCATTTTCCTACTTCTTGGGAAAATCCAGCTTTTTTCCCCCTGGATCCCCCTGTTGGCCACAGTCAGGGTGAGGCCACACCAAAGGAGGTGCCCACAGCCCTCCCAGTGCCCCTGGACCACCCCCAGCCCCAAACCCTCCATCACCTCACAGATTTTGGCCCTGATTGCCCCGAGGAGCTGCAAAGCAAAGGGGAAATCCCTCATTTTCAAGGATGGGAAGCATTGCCCAAGCCTTAGTGGGGCACACCGAGCTTCCAGGGTTCAGCAGGATGCACACCCAGGGCTGATCCCACCACGGATCCCATATCCCTCCTTCCACCCATCTTCCACAGGCAGAGACACCAATAAGGAGCTCGTTAACGAAACAAATGAGCGAGGTGGGCCCGTGCTCGTATAAATCTCTCTGAGAGAGCATTCAGACGTTCCATATTTGAGCTGGCCATCATTTAAATTACTGCTCTGCCTCCCCTCAGCCCAGCCCCTTATTACCAGGGGTTTAATGCTCAGGGCTTAATTGCCATCGCTGGTGAGCTCCCTCTCCAAGCTCTCATCGGGAATTAGCTGCTTCTCCTGCCCGCTCATTATCCAGCCAGCCCAGGAAGCTCCAAAGCCAGCCAGGGAGAAGGACTGGGTGGCTCCCAAGGGCTGTTCTGGCCTCCAGGGAAGAGCCCCTCATCACGGGAGCTGCCTGGAGAGTTCAGAATAATTCTGTATAATTGAATGTTTTCCTCCAGTTGCCCAGGGAGCATCTGGGAATGTCTGGAGAAGCTGTTGGAAGCAGGAGGTGTCTTCTAAAAGAAGTGGGGATGGCTTCCACCTTCCTTTGTCACTGTTCATCCTCCTGTCCTGGGGGATTCACTGCCATCTCCCTTCCTTATCTACCAGAGACAGAAATTGTCACCCAAGAGCTGGAGCTGTCCCATCCCTGGAAGTGTTCAAGGACAGGGATAGTGGAAGGGAGGGTGGAATAAAATGGGCTTGAAGGTCCCTTCCAACCCAAACCATTCCATGATTCTCTGATTCTGGGGCTTTTTCCCCTCAGAAAGAGGCAGGGAAAGGGGAAGGGGTTGTGAAACACCAGGCTGGGAGCAGGGACCACTTGCTGGAAGGAGGGAGATGGGACCAAAAGGGAACAATTTTGCCTCTCTGGAAAAGGAGCTAGAGGATGAGGGGCTTGTAAGAAAGACTTTGTGACCCTGGGAAGGTGAGATTGTTCAGCAAGCCAGGAGGGAAAGAGGGAAAGTAATGAGAAAAGGTTAAAAAAATAGTCAGGTAATAAAATATATATTAAAACATACAGTGTGTGTCCATCTCTTGAGGAGGAGGATCCCAAAAGAGCTCAAAATTCAGGCCAGCTTTGTCAAGGGGTCCAGTGCAGAGTGGGAAAAAACCTATGAGTCCCCAGGAAAAGGTGGATGTTTTGAGTTTGGACGCTTTCCAGTGGAAACATCTGTCCACCTTGCTGCAAAACCAGAGGTTTCCTTTACCAAAGTTGCCTCTAACCCAACCCAAAGCCACTGCAGTGGTTTCTGTGTGTCCTGCAGAGCCCCAGGGCAGCAGAGCCTCGTGCCAAGTGCCAAACCCAAGGTCACACAGGTGGCAGAGAGCACAAGGGGGGTGCCAGGGGGGCGTGGAGTGCTCCAGGGAGTCCCAAGGACGCTGATCCCAGCCTGGCACGGGGGAAGGCAGCAGTAACTGGCAGCGTGGGCTCGGCTGCCCTTTCGGTGGCATCGTGTTTAATTGCACTGGCTGCCGGTTCAGGGGAAGAGCTGCTCGGGGGCCTTATCTCTGCTTTCACCATTTTTCTTTCTGGGAAATGAAGTTAAAAATCCCTTCACAGCAGCTCCAGCGGAAAAAAAATTAGTCCCATATCACTATTTAACATGCACTGCTAAAAACTAGATAAACACAGGCCGTCACTTGGAGATTAGCTCCTCACATGACTAAATGATTTATTTAGAAGATTCCTTCTTTTCTCTCCCGCTCCCTTTCTCTCTCGCTCGCTCTCCCCTTTCCTTGGCTAAGAACATATTAATCAGAAATTAGAGGCAGGCTGAGGGATGGAGAACAGGCTGACAAAGAGCAAACAGGGGAAAAGGGGGAAAGGGGAGCAGGGGCTGAAGGAAGGAAGGATGTGAAGAAGGTAGGGATGAAAACGGGATGGGGGAAGGAAATGGAAAAGGCTTGAGGGGCACCAAAAATGGATAAAGGGGGAAATCTGAGAGGGGGGAAAGAGGACTCGGGAAGAAATGGGGACGGGGTGGGGACCAAGCAGGGAAGAGGGGGCTGCTGCAAAGGTGAAAGGGTGGAGGGCAGGAATGAAAGCGAGGGAAAAAATGTCTAGAGGGAGGTGGGAAAGAGCCCTAATTGTGTGCGGCAGGAATGCGCAGGGCTTAGCCCGCGCCCCGGGGGACTCCTGGCCCTGAATGATTAAGGTACTTATCAGGCAGGGAGCTCCGGAGGGGCACGGAGCAGCCCCCCGCCCCTCTAAGCCTCCCTGCCGGCCGGGGCCGGGGGGATTTGGGCCCCCAGCCCCGCTCCCCCGCTCCAGGTGTTGGCGATAAGAGCATCCCCGCTCAGCCCTGCCCGGCCTTTCCGCATCCCTGCTCCGCCGGGAGGGACCAGCGGGGCCGGGGGCTCCTCGCTGGGGATTTGTGAGAGCGGGATAAAGGGAGAAACAACCCTGGCAGGATTAAAGGGGAGGGGTCTCTGCTGGGATAGGTGCTGTGCAGTGTCCCTTTTCTTTTATCCACATAGATAACCAGGCCCGGAGGCTGAGGCCTACAACGATAAGGAGATTAGGAGGATTGGCTCATTTGTAGTGAGATCCTCCAGCAGGGATATTGGGCTCTCTATAGACCCACCAGAAGGTTATCTAAATAGGCTAGACTTGAACTAACCCCGAGCCGGGCCCCAGGGGATGCTCCCGGGACAAAGACTGCGAGGGAGGGAGGGAGGGAGATGGGCAAGGGGATGGCAGGGGCGAAGAGGGGATGGGCAAGGGGATGGCAGGGGTGAGGAGAGGATGGGCAAGGGGATGGCAGGGATATGGTGAGGATGGGCAAGGGGATGGCAGGGGCAAGGAGAGGATGGGCAAGGGGATGGCAGGGATATGGTGAGGATGGGCAAGGGGATGGCAGGGGCGAGGAGAGGATGGGCAAGGGGATGGCAGGGGTGAGGAGAGGATGGGCAAGGGGATGGCAGGGGCGAGGAGAGGATGGGCAAGGGGATGGCAGGGGTGAGGAGAGGATGGGCAAGGGGATGGCAGTGATATGGTGAGGATGGGCAAGGGGATGGCAGTGATATGGTGAGGATGGGCAAGGGGATGGCAGGGGTGAGGAGGGGATGGGCAAGGGGACGAGGAGAGGATGGGCAAGGGGAGTGCAGGGATGAGGAAAGGATGGGCAAGGGGATGGCAGGGACGAGGAGAGGATGGGCAAGGGGATGAGGAGAGGATGGGCAAGGGGCTGCTGGCCTTATCCAGGGATTTCCACACGGACATCCTGTGCTCACAGTCACATCCCTGCCCGTTCCCCACAGCGGTGACCGTGCTCCCGCCCAAGTGGCACTTTGGGATGCTGCAGGATGGTGGTGAAGGCACAGGGGAACGGTTTGTCAGCAGGCTGGGCCACTGGGACAGGCAGGAGAATGGGGAATTCAGCATCCATTGGCACGGAGAGGAGCACACGTGGTCACCTGTCCCTGCACACCCCTGGCACTGCCACCACAGCTCTCCCACCCCACTCCATGCCAGGTGCCCTCAGTGCCCAGGAATTCCATCCCCAAACCTGCCCCTGTGGGTCATTATTCATTTTTCTGTCAGACTGGGCACCAGCGAGATGGGAATTGGAGTTGGATTCAACACATACAAAAATAGAACTTAATTTTTTTTTAATACATTAACCAAATCTTGTGTAAGCTGAATAAATAAGAACAAAAGGTCTTGCATCTACACATTTAACAGGATAAATTCTTGGAAGATTGGGGATGTTGTCTGCAGCAAGGGACCCAAACCTCTCAGCAAACCACTCCTCACTCAGCTTTATCCTGCTCAAGTGGAAAGACAAAACCACATTTTCCTGCCTTCAGCCTTCCAATTCCTCTCCCAGCTTGGACAAACCAGTCTTTGAGCAGCACCCATCGAGGAAATTGAAATAAAATAAGAAGTGTTTTACACACTGGATGTTATTAGCAAGGGCCACTGTGGTAATTTGGGGTTTAGGTACTTAGCAGACAACTTTTGGATGGTTCAGTAATTTAACTTCCTTAAAAATTTCAGCAGCAAATATGTACAGCTATCTTTTTATATATGTCCATAAAATTGTACATATATATTTAATTTCAATGTGAATAGATTATACTAACTTCAGGCTTTAACACAGGTTTACCATAATGTTAACTTTCATTTTAATTCGATTAAGTTTTTAAGGCAAATGTAATTCATTTAAATTAAAAAGTCCAGCTTCAGTGAAAAATCGGCTTTTAATTATAACATCCACCTTTCCATTTCTTTTTTTTTATTAATTGATTTGGATCCCTCCCCTTTGCTCAGAATTATAAGCAACTGTCCCCGAGCATGGTGGGGGTGACTGTGGTCACTGGGGTCAGCCACCAGTCAGAGCCAGGCCAGCCTCAAGAGCCTATCCATCACCTCCACTGGCTGCATCTCCTTTAGCTCCACATCCATGGGCCAAACTTGAGAGGAGCAGCAAGCACTGGAGTGATCCATCCACTCCCAGGGATCCAGGGGCAGCCACAGCTTCTCTGGGCATCCTGTGCCAGGGCCTCCCCACCCTCCCAGGGAACAATTCCTTCCCAATCTCCCATCCAGCCCTGCCCTCTGGCACTGGGAAGCCATTCTCTGTGTCCTGTCCCTTGTCCCCAGTCCCTCTCCAGCTCTCCTGGAGCCCCTTTAGGCCCTGGCAGGGGCTCTGAGCTCTCCTTGGAGCCTTCTCTTCTCCAGGTGAGCACCCCCAGCTCTCCCAGCCTGGCTCCAGAGCAGAGGGGCTCCAGCCCTGGGAGCATCTCCGTGGCCTCCTCTGGATCTGCTGCAGCAGCTCCAGGTCCCTCCTGTGCTGGGTCTGAGCTGGGCTCTCACCTGGGCAGGGCAGGGGGGCACAATTCCCCTTTCCTGCTGCCCACGCTGTGGGATCAGCCCAGCCCAGGGAAGGACTGATGGGATGGTGAGCACTTCCAGCTCTGCCCAAGAGGGTCCAAGCGCTGCTGGAGGCGGGGCTCGGGCACTGGGAAGCGGAGCTGTGCCCCCAGCCCCCCGGCAGCGCGGGCATCATCCCCCCGTTCCCGGGAGGATGCGGGCAGGGATCGCGTCTGCAGCCTCCGTGCCGCTGCTTATCTGCACTCCTGACTCCAGGAGCCTGGGAATGATCTTTTTTTTTTTTTTCTTTTTCCATGCACACCAGGCCTTTCTATTCCTCCCACGGTGTTTTTCCCTCCCTCCTCGCCGTGCCCGCCCCAGCCGGGAGCGCGGCGCTGCTCGGGCCGCCTGACAGCTCCGCACGCAGCATCCTCCTCCTCCTCCTCCTCCTCCTCCTCCCCCCGCCGCTCGCTCCTCTTCCCTCCTTCCCCCCCCCCCCCCCCCCACACATTTTTTTTTCCTTTACACTCCTTTCTCCTTCCTCTTTATTTTATCTCGATTTGCCACAAATCTGTTCCTCTCCAGAGCAGCTGCCATCTTTGTTCTTGGCCATTATCAGCGGCGGCGCACGGCCGGGCCGCGCTGCCGAGCAGACAATTGCTGACTAATAGACTGTCTGAGAGCCTTTGTCAGGGGTGGCCGAGGCGGATCTGTCACCGTGTCCTGTCACCCGTGCCGCCCCGACACCCGGCGACAGCGCCGTGGGACGGGGAAAGGGCTGGGAATGGGGGGGAAAAAAACAGAGGAGGTGGAGGAGGGAAGGATAGAAGGGGGAGAAGGAGAAGGAGAAGGAGAAGGAGAAGGAGAAGGAGAAGGAGAAGGAGAAGGAGAAGGAGAGAAGAAGAAGAAGAAGAAGAAGAAGAAGAAGAAGAAGAAGAAGAAGAAGAAGAAGAAGAAGAAGAAGAAGAAGAAGAAGTGAAGAAGGAAATAGAGGAAAAGAAGGGAGGTTTAAAAAAAAAAAAAACAAGATCAAAAGAAAAGGGAAAGGAGAAGGAAAGAAGAAGGAAAAGAAGAAGTAAGAGAGAAGAAAACCAAAAGAGGAAAAAGAAACGGAGGGAGGGGGGAAAAAGAAGAGCAAGAAGACCGAAAGAAAAGGGGGTAGAGGAATGGGGGGGGGGGGGGGGGGGGGGAGGAAGGAAAAGATTAACATCCAAGTAAAAAGAAAGAAAGAAGAAAACAAAAGAAAGAAAAAAGGAAGAGGAAAAATCTTCTCTAAGGAGAGAAGACAGTGGAAAGTGGAAGGAAAAGAAGCAAGGGGGAAAAGAAAGAAAGATGAAAGTAGAAAGAAAATAATTAAAAAGAGGAAAATAGAAGAAGAAAAAATAATGAAACAAAAGGGGAAAAGGAAGGAAACAGATGGAAGATAAGGGGGAAATGAAGGAAAAAAAAGAGAGAAGACAATTTTAAAAGTGTGGAGGGAGAGAAGGAAAAAAAAGGAAAAAGGAAGAAATGGAAGGCAAATAAAGGCAGAAGAAAGCGGAGTAAAGGGGCAGAGCCCGGGCGGGCTTTGGATGCTCCGGGTCAGGCGGGAGCAGCCCGGGCCGCGCTCCCTGTCCCGGGCCGGCGGGCGGCGGCGCTGGGACGTCCCTGTCCCCACACATGCCGGGGCTCTGTCCGTGCCAGGGGCTCTTTCCTCCCCTCAAAGGCAGTTTGGGGGGCCCAGGCTGCTGAGCTGGGCTGGGCTTCTCTGGCGGCCAGTGTGGCGTCACCCCACAATTTTCCAGTGTTTTCCCTGGCTCCCACCGCCTGCCAGCCTTTGAGCCCATCAGCTCCCGGGCCGATGGAGAGGGAAAGGGCGATGTCCGAGTTTCACCCGTCCTGAGGCTCTGCAATCCCCCTGCGAGTGCTCGGGTGACATTTGGGAGTGGGGTCTGCGACAACAACTGCCCATCCAGGCACGGGAGCATGGTGCCAAGGGCAGCAAAGGGCCATCAGAGCCGTCCTGGGGGTGCTGGGGGGGTGCGGGGGGGTCCCTGCCCTCCCCCTGGAGCACACACCATTATCCCGCCGCTGGGAATGCCGCCTCAGTGCCCAAAATAAAGTGTTGAAACACCAAGGGTCCTCACCCGGCAGCACCCGGTGTGCTCAGGGGCTGAACCCTCACCCTCCAGAGCTCCGTGGGGTGACGTCCCGGGCCGGGCAGGGGTTTGCCGTGGGAATGTGGGACGGGAGCCCCATTCCTGCCCCCACAGCATCCCCCCCGCCCCGCAGGGGCTGCCCAGCGCCCCAGCTGCTCACTGAGCTCCCCAGGAGGGCAAGAAGGGGAGTGAGGCAACATTTTGGGCTGAATTCTTTGAAGTTTGGGGGTGCAGTTCCCTCCCGCACGCCAAGGGCCCCTGAAAGGAGCAGTTCAGTGCCGACAGCAGCCCCGTGAGCGAGGGACGCTGCCTGCAGAGAGGGAAGGAGGGGACACGGCAGGGCTGGAGGGACACGGTGAGAACACGGGGGACACGGCAGGGCTGGAGGGACACGGTGAGGACACGGGGGACACGGCAGGACTGGAGGGACACGGTGAGGACACGGGGGACACGGCAGGGCTGGAGGGACACGGTGAGGACACGGGGGACACGGCAGGACTGGAGGGACACGGTGAGGACACGGGGGACACGGCAGGACTGGAGGGACACGGTGAGGACACGGGGGACACGGCAGGGCTGGAGGGACACGGTGAGAACACGGGGGACACGGCAGGGCTGGAGGGACACGGTGAGGACACGGGGGACACGGCAGGACTGGAGGGACACGGTGAGAACACGGGGGACACGGCAGGACTGGAGGGACACGGTGAGAACACGGGGGACACGGCAGGGCTGGAGGGACACGGTGAGAATACGGGGGACACGGCAGGGCTGGAGGGACACGGTGAGGACACAGGGGACACGGTACCCGGGAGAACTCCGGCGCTCCCTGCGGGATGCATCGTGCGGGATGCGCCGGGGCCAGGCGGGAGCGGCGAACGGCAGAGGGGGCTGCAGGTCAGGAGGAGCGGGGACACGGCAGGGGACAGCGCTGGGGACAGGCACGGAGAGGCTCAGGGCTGCCAGGCCGTGGAGAGGGGGGGCTGGATCCACCCCGGGCTGGGATAGAGCCGGGGGGCACTGAGGGCACCACAGTCCCGGGATTCAGCGGCAGCGCTGCCGCTCCTCGCTGCTAAAGGCTGACATCTGTCCCCCACCGCAGCCCAGGTGGCTTGGCCAGCGTGGATTCGGACCCCAAAAAGCAGCAGGGTGGTCGGAGGCAGGCCGGGGAGGCAGCTCGGTGCCGAGCCTTGCTGCTCCGAGCGTGTGCACACAAGGTGAGAGGAGCTGAATTGGTGATTTCCCCAGCGGGTTTTGCTCCCGCTTACTGCAAAGTTGTGAACAAAATGACCGGCCATGCATTGAACGGGCTTACATCGCTCTCCATATGGAAATGAAGATAATCCAAGTCTCAGCTTTGTGTTCTCCAGGAGGGAGCAGGGAGGGAGCGGGGGGCCGGGGGGATGGGGCAGGCTCGGGGCTGGGGGATGGATCCTGCCCCAAATCCCTCTCCCTCCTCAGCCAGGCTTCATCCCCAGCCAGCACCGCCGCGCTGGGGTGGCGAGGACTTTTTGGGGACACATCAGCAGCAGCTCCCAGCGCCTGCACAGCCCCGCTTAAAGCCAAGGCGGACCGTGCACACACTGAAATCCGAGCCTCCTGTCCTGACATCCCCTCCGGAATATTTGGTTGCATAATTCAGATGGTCTCTGCCTCTCACACACACTGAGACACACACACACACATCCCACCCACCCACGCCTGTTTGTTCCAAATAATAACAAAGAAGGATTATTCTCCCTAAACAAAGTCTTGCTAATTAGAGAGACTTTTTTTTATTTGTCACTTGTAAAACCCTTGAAGCGCTGTTAACAACTCGTTTAACAAAGGCACAAAAACTCCAATGAGTAAATAAATAAATTATTTGGAATTATATCCGAAATGAAATCATCCTTCACTGGGCAGTTTTTAAGGCTGTAGTTTGCCAGTGGAGAGGACGATATCCTGCAGCGCCGTGTTGGTTTATGCACTTTGCCATTTGTGCGGCTTGGATTCAGTTCCGTTCCTCTCTTTGGGGTCTCTTTTTGTTGCACAAACCTGCGGGAACACACCGCTAGCATCAGGAAGAGCTGCTGAGTCGGCCTGGAGGAGCAGGAGGGGATGGGAGATCAGGATCCTGCCCTGCCTCTCTGTATTTATTATCTCTGTATAATACTTTTATTTCATTTTTTTATATTTCATATTTTTATATTTAATATTTTTTATTTCCCTTGGCCACCCCACAGGAGCCACTGGGGCCTTCAGTGGCACCAACAATGCTGAATCCCCCCGCAGGAGGGTCAGGGATGGGGACACGCTGCCGTGGTGGGAATGTCCCCACTGCGGGGGTGGAAGGTGGCCACAAGAGGTGAGGACCTGGCCGGGCCAGGTGGGCTCAGGAGCAGCCAGTGGGGTTGTTCCCGCAGCAGGGAGAGCTTTGCCCTGTCGCAGCCCCTCCCCAGGGCACTGGGATGCTGCACTTCCAGCGTCACCCCAAAAAGATCCTGTGGGGTCGGCAGCTTTTCCCGCGCTGTCCCCACAGCGGCCAGCAGGTCCCGGCGGGAGCACATCCTCAGCGTGAGCTTTTCCCACCTTCCCCCGTGGATCAAATGCACATCCCGGCTTAGCTCGATGTCTTGGCTCCCCCTGTAGCCGCTGCAGAGAGAGGCACCCCCAGTCCCCCCCAGCCGGGTCAGCCGGGGCTCCCCCGTGCCCTGCCAGCCCAGGCACTGCCCCGCGGCTCCCGAGGCGCCACCTGCACCCCGAGCCCCTCCTTTGGGGGCTCCCTCCACCTGCCCCAGCACGGGACGGGGACCACAGCCACTGTGGGGGTCCCAGTGCTCCTCCGACAGGGACAGGGACAGCGCTGGCCGAGCCCGAGCCGGGCCAGAAATGTCCCCTGGCACGGGTGAGGGCAGTCCTGCCCCGCAACTGCCGGTGCCACGCTCGGGGAGCCTTGGCACCATGGCAGGGACACGGAGCCGGCTGGAAATGGGGACAGCCTCTCCATCACACCACCCCGCGCTGGCAAATTGCCGTGACTTAACAAATTCCCGCTGCCGAGCTGAGCTGTGGAAATCGCTCCAGTGCACGTTCCCAGCCCCCTGCACATGTGCAGGCAGAGCTTTTTTTTTTTTTTTTTTTTTTTTGCTTAAGCCACATTTTCCTGCGCCGCTCGCCTGAGGGGTCACCTGGCTGCGGGGGGTGGCAGTCAGAGGGTCCCCAGCCAGTGTCACCTCCCTCGGGACCCGGGTTTGGCAGCCAGGCAGGGTCCTGCCCCCCTGGGGACCCCCCAGCCTCGGCGTGGGCTTCAGCTGCATCCCATCCCCAGGGAGCTGTGCCCGGCCTGGCAAACACCTCACCCCGCCCCAGGCTTTTGGGATTTTTTGAGGTCGCTTTGTGCCTCATCCCATAACACAGCAAGGCTTTGTAGGAGGTCAGGGGCGTTTTGGAGCAGAACCCTCCCCATCCTGAATTTTGTTTCCTTTAGGATTGTCCAGTGGGGTGAGATCTGCCCACACGGGATGGGCTGCGCCTTTCTTTCTTTCCCCATAAGAAAAGGGGAAGAAATCGAGCTGAGCATGAGACTTTACCCCGGGCTGTGGCAGCTTTTGTGTCCTCAGACAAGAACTGAGGGATACCCACGGAAAATCCCGCTTTCAGCAGGGATCTGGTGCCACTCCGTGCCCCCAAGCACCCAGGGCAGGGAGGGGAGCACCAGGCTGACAAATGACCTGGGACAGGCAGTGTCAGATACTGGATAAAAGCCATTTGTACACGCTCTTGAACCCATGGACACGGCAGGATCACAGTCTGCCCAGCCAGGAGTCATTCCCACCGAACTTGGGCTGCAAGGAGAAGGGGATTTGTGGCAGGGGTCCAAGAAACCCCAGAATTAATGGGATGAGTTTCCAGAAGTTAAGAAAAATGGAGCAGCTCCTCCTCCAAGGGCTGAGCTCTGAGCCTGGGGGCACCTGTGCTCAACCCCTCCTGTCACCCTGATTTTGGGGACACGAGTGGCAGGGCCAGGCTGGCACCTACAGGCAGGAGCAGGCAGGTTTTGCAGAGGAGGGGGAGAGCTGATGTCCCCGAGGTCTGGGCCACCCTGTGACAACGTGGGTGTGCACCCGGCCCTGCTGCAAAAATCAAGGCTGGCGGGTTAATTAAAGACTCGGGTCCCGAGATCTGCTTATTCAGGTCCGTGGTAGCATTGCCATAAAATTGTCACGCCCCATTTCCCGGCAGGGACTGAGGCAGCTCCTGGAGGAGCCGCGGGCTCCGGGTGGAAGGGGTTGCTCTGCTCCCCCCGGGGTCGTTTCTCATGTGCTGCAGCACCACAGTCAGCTTTTGTCCTGGGCAAGCTCAGCAACAGCTTTCACCCCGTCCCGATGGACCTCAAAGCCTGAATCTGGGCATCCATCCTTCCCTCCATCCCTCCATCCGTTTGTGAGGCCGTCCCCAGGAGAGAGCAGCCAGGAAACCTCGGAGCTGCCCACGAGCTCCTCTCAGCACACCCAGAAAAGCCACAGAGTACCCCCCCCCGTGGGATGTGCCCACACGGAGTGACACCCAGAGCCGGGGGGCTGTGGCTCCTCACCCACCCCAAACCACGGGGTTTTCACCCAAATCTTCTTGTTCCTGCAGAGGCAGGCAGCTCCCTCCGCCTGGGCATCTCCCTTCAGCATCCCAGCCCCTCATTCCTCGGCTTCAGAGCCGCCCCCAGCCCCGCTCTGCACCACATGACCCCGGGAGGGGCGATTTGGGGTGGGGGAGAGCAGAGCAGGGGAGGGAGGGGAGGTGGGGGGTGGGGGAGAGGGGGTTGCCATGTATGCTTTTTATTTCAGTAATTCTTTTATCTTGTTCTCGCACCCTGAACAGTATAAGCGTTCATCAAAGTAATTGACGTGGATGAAATTAGCGCTTCCTGCTATGTCGGACAGATAAACTTTGCTGAATATTGATTTTGCACAAAGAAAATGACATGTGCTTGGTCCTCACCCTTTATCTGGACGGAGCAGGGAGATGCTGGGGGAGGCAGGGGGGAAGGAGGCGAGCCTCCGCTGGAGAAGCATCCATAAGAATTACTTTTATCTCTTCTTCCACGAGAAGACAACAGGAGATAAGGTTGGGAGACAGTGGGGGGGAGGCGAGAGAGAGGGGGATGAGGGAGAGGAGCCCAGCAGAGACCTCCGCCGTGGGTTGGGCGCCGAGCTGGAAGGGGCTGGGGGCTCTTTGTGCGTGGCTGCCCGGGCAGGAGCAGGATTTGGGGGAAGATAATCGGGCTTTGTAGGGCTGGGAGACGCCGGGGAAGAGCAGAGAGAAGCGCGGGGTTGTCTTTCCCCTCCCCGGACGCCACGGCTGTGTGTGGAGTTGTCCTGGGAGGGCAGGGGGGTCTCCTGGAGGAGGAGCAGCTCCCTGCGGTGATGGACACCCTGAGGGATGTGGCAGGGGGATGTGACAGCCCCTCCGTGCCCCCTGGGCTGGGTCTGCAGCTCTCGGGAACGCTGGGAATGGTGCGAACACCTCCCGCGGGAGCAGGGGGGTTGTGGGAAGGGAAAAGAATCCACGTGTGGGCAGGGAGAGCTGCCAGGAGAAGATCTGACTTTGGAGCTTCATTTTCCCCGCTTTGAGCCGCTGGAAAGCAAAGCACCTCTGCCGGATCCTATCCTGCTGCTTCCCTCGGGCCACACGGGGGGTCACCCACCAAAACACCCCAAAAATGTCCCTCTGCTCCCTGGGGACCTGTCCCCTGCTCCGAGCCTGGCACAGCAGAGGTTTGACATCAACGCCAGGCTGCGGGGAAAGGTGCTGGCGGGAACAAAGCTTTGCCACGTGCCTGTTTGCCCAGAGAAAGGGCCAAAGGTGGCCCTGGAGAAGCACGTGGGATGTCTCAGGGGGTGAACTACAAACCACCGGGTTTTGAGTGCTCCAAAGGCTTCAGGGAAATCCATTTATCCATCCGGGGCTCCTCGCCCCGGAGGAGCCAGGCAGGGTCACCAGCTCCTGGGGACACCACCTGCCACTGCCACCACTCTGGGCTCTACAGGGTCTATAGGCTCTGTAGGCTCTATAGGGTCTATAGGGTCTCTAGGGGTCTGTGGGTGCCTATAGGATCCTATTGGGGCCCATAGGGGTTGATCCCTATTGGTTGCCATTAGTCCCTATTGGATCTGTAGGTGCCTGTACAGATCTATAGGGTCTATAGGGGATCTGTAGGGGATTTATAGGGTCTCTATGGAAGATCTACAGGGGATCTATAGTTCTATCCATATGGGGTCTATAGGGTATCCACTGATCTCTAGGATATCTATAGGGTATCCATAGGGGTCTATAGGGTGTCCATAGGGTATCCATAGGTCCCACCTGCATCCCTCAGCCAGGTCTCCAGGAGCAGTTTCCCCTTGCACAGGGGAGGATGTGGGATATCTATGGGTACCTATGTGGGCTATGGGGTATCTGTAGGGTATCTATGGATCTATAGGGTATCTATTGATCTACAGGATTTCTATAGGGTCCAGGGCCATTTGTGCAAAGCCTGACACTCCTGACAGCACAGCCTTGCTCAGGAAGCACTTGGGGCACTCAGGGAAGTGTTAAAACTCTCCCTGTGTGAGGCTCAGAGAGCCACGAGGATGGGTCTGGGGGAGGAGAGGCTGGGCAAGGAGCAGCTCCTGCTCCCTGTGCTGACCAGTGGTGATTTTATATCTCATTCTTGGGTATTTTACACAGAAAGGCTGAAACAGGGGATGTAGAAAGTAATTATCCTGAATTTCCCACCTGGTGCTGAGGAGGGCTGGGCATGGAGCAGAAGGTGAGGTGGGAGAGGCCAGGAGATGGATTTGGGGGGGAATTCAGCCCTTCCCTGGGCACATCCCCATGTGGAGCCACGAGCAGAGCTGAACATTTTGGTTCAGCTTGGAGGGAAAAGTGTGGCTCAAACGAGATTCTCTGGGTGCTGGTGGCATTTACTGAGAGATGGTGCTGTGAAGCTCCAGCAAACCCCTCTCCCTCAGGACAGCTTCTTCCTGCACAAGGTCCCCTTGTCCTTCAATTATTTTCTGCTAAACCACAGGGGCTGGAATCTTGTCCACACATTCCCAAGGCCCTGGGCTCAGCACCCCCTCACACTGAGCTGAACAATCCATGTTTAGTGGCTAAAAATCCAGAGTGTCACAGGTGGCCTGGGGATTTCCCAGGTGCAGCTGAGCCCCTCAAAGACCCCCCAGACCTTCTCTCAACCTGGCTGTGATGGTGAAATGCTCTGCTGGGCCAACAGCACCCCCCAGCTCTCCTGTTCCCCCAAATCCTGCTGGGGAGCAATTCAGATCCTGCCAGTAAAAGTCTGCAGTGTCCCAGACTGCTAAAAATGATTCCTTAAAACACCTGGGGATGAGGCAGCCCAACCCAGCACTCATTTCACTTCCCACCATCCCTGCAGCAGCTCAGGAGCATCCAGCTCCTTCAGTTTTCCTGGAAATATCCACACCTGATCCCGTATCACCCACCACCTTCCATCTGGGGAACAAGGAGCCATTTCTGGGACTGTCTCCCGGGGGTGATGTTCCCTTGGGAAGGCTCCATTCAAACCCTTTGCACCCTCATGCACCAGCAGAGAATTAACAGCCCTGGCGGATTTCTTCTGCTTCCCACTCCCCGTGGGGGTTTCCTCCATCCCTGGGTAAAGGGAAGCTGGATTTCATCTCAGCTGGATCATTACAATTTTTGACTTCTCTTTCTTGATTTTTTTTTTCTTCCCATAGATATATTAGGCCTTGGGAAAAAGAATAAAAAAAATGCAGCCTTTGGTTGCTGCCTGTATTTTCTAGACACAGTGGCCTGACATTGAGAGCAAACAGTTATTAAATAAACGCATTGTTAGGCATGCTTTTAGTCCTGACACCTCTGGTAAATCTGCATTTATTATTTAGTGAATTAAGTGGTTTTAAATCAAGTTATAATCGGTGGGTGCCCTTGTGCTCGGTATTTTATATCCTCCTGTGCATGCTTTGTTTGCAATTTCTGTACTATTTCTTTAGGTGCATTATATATTTTCCTTGAAATAGCATCACAAGCTGCTCGTGTGGGTCCCCAGCTTCCCAGGAATGCTCCTGCCATTAACAGTTTGATGTCCAGCCCTGTCCCCTGTCCCTGTCCCTGCCCCTGCCACATCCCCTCCTGTCCAGGTCCACCCCATGACAAGAGACCTTTGTAAAATCCTCTTTATTGCTGAATTTCACTGACAGCTGCCCAGTTTGTGGGCTCAGAGCTTGGAAAGATTTCCCTGCAGGAGACAGAGGATGTTCAGGGATGCTCGTGGACCCCAGGACTGGTGGCCCCAGGGCTCGTGATGCAAAGGGGAGGTGCCAGCTGGCATGAAGCAGCAACAGCCAAGCTGAGCCTGATCTCAGCCGCCCTTGGGGTCTCTCCCTCTGCTTTTCTTCTGTTGAAAAGGTGCTGGGGAGCGGAAGGTGAACAAGAGCTGGGTCACTTGAAGCTCAGGTTGGTGTTTTGGCCACCTCAGCAGCACCACAAATGCCATCTGTCACCCTGCCCATGCATGTGAGGTCCCTGCTGCCTCCTCCCTGGGCTTGCCCAGCAGCGATGAGGCTTTCTGAGGAAGGGGACACTGTTGCTGGAGGGCTCTGTCCCCTCCAAGCCTGTCCCTCTCCCCTCTCCCCCAGCTGCCCCACGTCCCTGGGAAATGCCAAGCACAGTTCAGGAGGAAAGAGCTCCCAGCTGCTCTGTGCACCCTCCAGCCCAGTCACTCCCCAGGCTGCAGCCACCCCTCACATCCCACCCCCGTGTCCTCCATCTCATCCCCAGCAAACCCCAGCTTCCCATGCCCGAGATCCTCCCCAGTGAAGGCTGGAGCAGCACTTGCACCACCAGTTCCTGCCCAGAGCTCCCTGCAGCCAGAGCTGGGCCAAGCACTGCAGCTCCTGCCATGGCCCTTCCAGCCTGAGATCACCGGGCGTCCACCTCTCCAGGTGTGGGGTGTTCATCTCTCCATGGCATGGGCACCTCCAGCCCCTCAGGATGCGGTCATGTCCATTATCCATGACATGGTGACCTCCATCTCTCCATGGTGTGGTCACCTCCATTCTCCATGGTGTGGTGACCCCCATCTCTCCATGCTGTGGTCACCTTCATCTCTCCATGGCCTCCTCTGACCTGGAATGGTCAGGACAGAGCCTGGAGATATCACCGAGCAGGGCACCGCCCTCTGTGCCAAGGATGAAGTGTAAGAATCACCTCACCCAACTTTCTGGTCTTCAGTGAACTACCAAACCCTGACCTAGCTGAGCCCTGCTTTGTAACCCCACCCATGACGTTGCTTGACTCACAAATGTGCAGAGGAACGGCCTTGACCCAAACCCCATCCTTCTCCAGGGTGATTTCCCACCAGCCTGGCAGGAAACCCTGCCCTCCCTCCCCTCCTGATTGCACAGGTGCTGTTCTTCCTGCCCCTGGCTGTTGTCCTGTCTGTCACACGTGGTGACACCCAGCTCAGCCCCACCTTGGCGGTGGTCCTGGTGCCTGTGCCCACACACTGCCCCTCCTCATCCTACCCTGGGGTTGCTGCATCCCGTCCTCCCTCCACGACCTCCCTCCCTCCCCGTCCCCCTCTGCGCCTGTTTTCCCATTTATCTCCTTTGCCTGGTGAATATACATAAATATGAGCAACTGTGTCTGCCAGTGACCTTACCTGCCCTGACTAAATTCATGTAGTGTCTGTGAAGATAATTCGAAAGCCATAAGAAGATAATAAAAAAGGAAAGATAAAAAAAAAAAAAAAAAGAAAAAAGAACAAAAAAGAAAAAAATAAAAAAGGGCAAGCATTGTGGTTTGTATTCTCTTATCTAACCTTCTGCAGGCCCCGGGTGGGAGTGCAGTCCCTCGCTATTTAAAGGGATGCTGCAGTTGGGAACTGCACGAGGCAGCTGCTCACAGGCAGAGGGATGGCACAGCCATGGGTGACACTAGAGACAGGGCTGGTCAGGTCCTTGTCCCCCCTGCAGTGCTCATGGATGTCCTTCTGGGTGGGGAGGGGGAATCCTGCTGCCAGCAAAATCCCCCCCTGAAATATCAGCCTGGCCTGATCCTTCTCCCTCCCCAAATCTGAGGGGACACCCCAGCAGGGGAGCCCATGGAGGCAGCAAAGAGATGCAGAACCCCAGCACGAGCAGCTGTTGCAAAGACCGAGCTTGGAAAGAGAAAAACACATCCCTGGGTGTGATTTTTATGGGGTTTTTTCATCCAAAAATCCCGCTGCAGCTGAAGGCAGGAGAGGGCATTGATTGCAGGGACGGAGGGAATTATCGCAGGCGTCATCGCCGCGGTGTCATCTCAGAGCAAGAGGGCTTGTCAGATAGACAGGAGCCAAAATGATCCAGGGGAACAAAATACAGCAACGAGACCCCGAGGAGATAAAGCCGCAGGCTGGGGAGAGAAGTCCTGAGATTTCCCCAGCTCCCAGGAATGCTGCAATCTCTGAAATCGCTTCCCCATGGAACTGAACCTCTGCTGTCCCAGCCCTGCTGCAGCCACGTGCCGGGGCCTGGCTGTGCGCATCCTGCCCTGTCCTTGAGGGCTCACACCAAAACCAACCCAAGCAACCCCCAAATCCCTCAGAGTTTTGCCCAAAAAACCCACTTTGGGTTTTTTTTCCCCCCTTAGCTTTGTGGCTATGCGCTGCTGCGGTCTAAGCATGACAAGCCGAACCATCACTGAGCTGGGAATGAAAAGCTTTGGAAGAAAAAAACCCCAAAAAACCAAAAGCAACAAAACACCTCAATGTGCAAATAAAGTTTGTGGCTAATGGGGTCACCACAGCTCTGGGTCTGAGTCTAGCAGGTCTCAGCCCTCAGGAGCAGAGGGATGTTCGCAGGGAGCCAGGTGCTCATCCTTTATGGCTCAGGCTCCGATGCTGAAGCATCCAGAGCCCCCTGGGTGGGTGAAGCCACTCCCTGGGTGAAGCCAGGGAGATCCTCGGTGTGAGCAAACCCCAATTCCCAGGGGAACACAACACTCCTCACCCCTGGCAGCCAGGGCAGCAGGTAGGACCTGATGGAGGGGGTCCTGACAGGACAGGGACAGGGACTGGGACAGGGACTGGGACAGGGCCAGCCCCAGGCAGCGAGATGAGGGACACCCAGAGGGGGGACAGGGACACGCCGCCCCTCCCCGGCGCCCACCCCCCGGACACGGCGGGGCCTTTCTGCCGCCTTTGTTCGGCAGCTCCGGAGTGGTGCCGCCACAAAGGCGGGGGTGAAAGGGGTTAATTCGGGGGACAGAGGTAGGATGTGAAGATGCAGAGCAGGACAATGGGCCGCCTTCCTCTTTTGTCAGCGCGGCCATTGTGCCGCGTGTGAAAAATGAAATCTGTTTCATTTTCCTCCCAGATGCGAGCGGGCGCCTCTATTTAGAAGCCATCAAAAAAAGCAATCCAAGTGCTCCCGGGGGTGGGGGGAGATCCGGGGGGGTGCAGCCCTGCCAGGCACGGGTGTACCCCACCCCACAACTCCCTCCGTTTATTTATTTATTTGGCGTTTAACATTAATTTGGATTTAACCCACTCCCTGCCTCCGGCGCTCAAGTGGCTGAAACAATGCTGGAAGTCAGCGGGGCGAGGTTCGGGAGGCACCAGGGGTTGGCAGGAGCGGGGCACAGAGGTTGGGATGAGCTCCCAGCTCTCCATGGCCATCCCTCTGCATGTCCCACCTCGTCCCCTGCTGCACCCCTCAGTCCCCTTCTATTTTTGCAGCTCCGCAGCAACTGATGATCAATAATTCCCCTTCATCCTTGCAGAAGCAGATGAAAGTGGAAGGAAACCCAGTCCCGCTGCTCTCTCCCCCCCTCCTATCTCTGCCCAAACCAATCCCCGGGTTTGCTACCAACGTGAGAAATTTTCACCTCCAGAGAAGGTGTGAAACTTGGCAGTTTTGTTCCCTCCAAAGGGAATTACAGCCCTTGCAGAATGCAAACAAACAAACAAATGCAAATTAACCGGGAAAAGCACGGGTTGGTTTTTTTTTTTTCAATACACGCTTTAACATTTGCCTCAAATTAACAAATCCAGCTGGAAACTCTCAAGTTTTATTTTTTTCCCATCCAAAGCCACAGCTGGTTGTCCCTTGGGATGCTAGTGTGGGTGACAGTCACCTGGCAGCTGGGGGGAATTTGGGTGGTGGGCAGAGCAATCCCTGAACCCAAATCTGCTCCAAGAACCACCCCTAAAAAAGAAAAAATCCAGAAGGGAAGGCGGGCAGAGCACGGGGTGCTGGAGAGGGGAGTTGGAGTCACCATCCTCCTGCTGCTGGGAGCTCCCTCCTGCTCGGAGCAGCCGTCTGAGACCAAATAAACCCATCCCAGCCATGCCAGGGGGCACTGCCAGCTCTGTCCCGCCTCCCTCAGGCTCCCCATCCCCTTTGGCTGCCCATGACCGGGTGTGGGCAGGACCATGCTGCTCAAATCTTCTGCACAGTCACCCTGGCCAGCCCCATCCCTGGCATGGTTTGGGATCTTCCCCAGCCAGCGAGTGATGGGGGACTCTGGGTTGGAGCCGGTGCTGGTGGCAGCCCTGTGAGGGGTAGGTTTGGTAGCCAGGACACTTCCAAAGGTCCTTTCAGGTCTGTAGTCACCACATCAGTGGTGATGGGTAGGGAGAGAGGCCCTATGGGGGTGACAGACATGCCCAGGGCTTTCCAGGGAACCTGGGGGATCCTGTCCAGGGATCCTGGAGCAGAGGACAGGATTTATCTGCTGCTGGGGCCACTGGGCCTCTCTGTACCTTCACTCCTAGTCAGGGGACACGTATCCTGCTCCTCCTCCCATCCCCAAACACCCTCCCACCCACGGACACACTGCTGTCACCACGGGCAGAGTTGGGGGCTGGAGGGTGACAGGAGGACATGACTCAGATCCAACTTTTCCCAACCTCCTTCTCCCGGCGACAGCAGGTGGGACTGGAGGGAGGGAGCACAGGTCAGGACCATCCTCCTCCTCCTCTCCTCCTCGCCGGCTCTTTGTGCCAGAGCCGGGCAGATGGGTGTCCCTGCCAGCTCGGTGGCCACAGCCCGGCTTCATCTGCCAGCCAATAACCCCGTGCTCCCCTCCACCTCGCCATTGTGTCCCCACACGTGTCCCAGCCTTCTGGCAGCCCCGGGCGGGCTCCAGCCCCTCTCGGCATCCCGGGAGAGGCGGCGGGCGGGACCCCACGGCCGGGGGAAAGGCAGGATGGCAACTTGGCAGAGAGACCGTGGGTGTCAGATCACATAAATCAAGCTCCAGAGCCTTCCTATTTAACACACTCTTCCCCTTCGAGTTGTCAGTGAAACCGTTAATTAATTAGCTAATCCCGCAATGAAGTGGATTCTAAATGGATCTCCCCTCCCTTCCCCCCATTTAGGTAATTACTGCTGAGGGAGCTTTTGTCAGAGTAATTTTCCAGCAGGGACAGCCCCGGCTGGCGGAGGGAGATGAATTTAAAGAGGGGGGGAAATAATAATGCACAAGGGGGGATGAAGGAGGGCAGCACACTTTGGGGCCACAGCAGAGTCAGGACACCCCTGTCCTGGCCTCTCCTGGCCCAGGTGACCAGCACAGGACATGTCCAGCACCCACGTGTGGGAGACAGTGGGAAAAGGTCATCCCAGCCTGCTCCAAGCTGCTCCTACAGTGGTGCCACAGCACCAGCCCCGCTTCTCTGCGCTCACACAGGGGCTCCATCCTCTCCCTGCCTCCCCCAGGACATGTCCAGGGTCTGGACAACGTCAGAGTGCTCCATGCAAGGCCATTGAATGGGACTCTGAACAGCCTGATCCGGTGGGAGATGTCCCTGCCCATGGAACAAGAGGATCTTCAAGGGATCTTCCAGCCCAAACCTTTCCATGACTTCCTGATCCCTGCAATGGGGGTGGCAAAATCCCAGCAGGTTTCCCACACCAGGTCACCCCTGTCACACCAGGTCACACCAGGTCACCCCTGTCTGTCCCCCCCTTGACGCTGTTTTACACCACAACGACACAGACTCTGAGCTTCAGAAGGCTGAAATGACTCCTTTGTTTTTGGGATGTGTCTCCCTTTTATACTACTTTACACAGACCAGTTTGACTGGTGACGAAAAGGCAAAACCTCTTCAATCACATTGGTCAGACCAGAGGGACATCAAGAAGAAGTCCCTCCTAGGAAAAGGAATGAATAACATAGATACAGTTTATAAAAACATATCTCTTGTTTACAGGAAATTCCCTGGGAAAGGAATTTCAGAAAACCAAAACATCCCAGGCCCAAAACCAGGGCTACACCCCCCTCACCCAGCACCTCCCAGCTACACCTTGATCACGTCCCCCTCTGAAGAGCTCCCCACAAGAACCTGGGCAGCAGGAACGAAATAAAACCCCCAAAGCCTCCAGGGGGGTTTCTTTTTCAAGCCAAGCAAATGGGGACAGGGTTTTCATGGCCGAGCAGAGGAATCCGCCAGGAGGAATCAGCCCAGCACCTGTTGGGGCGTTTATTTCAGAGTCAAGGCACCAAAATAGCACTGGCACATCAGGAGCAGCACTTCTCCTTCGTATCTTGCTCTTTCCATGCCCCTGCACAGCTCCGAGTCCTTTTTTGTTCCTCACTGTGTCAAGCAAAGTTTCTGAGTGAAGATTTTTTTCAAAGGCACGCCGGGTTTCAGATCCTCAGCTCGGCTGTGTCCAGCAGAGATAGGGCAGGAGTGGTGGCAGCTGCCTGCTGCAGCCCAGCCGCCTTTGAACTGCCCAAATCAAAGGGCGCTGCTGGAAAATCACAGCTCGCCTCTCGTCTGGGTGCAGAGGAATCTCTGGGTGCTGACAAATCCCACAGAGCTGCAAATCCTCCCTCCCCCAGCCCATTCCTGACCTCCAGGCAGGAGGGGAGGTCTGATGGGTGGCAGAAATAGGAGTCTTGGGGATTTCTCCCTCACCCTAAAAAGTCTCCCTGGGGTATTTCTACGTGCTGGGCTGAGGAAAAAGGGCGAGAGTCCCTTCCAGTGAGCACCAGAGCTTCCAAGGAGAGTTTGCTCCTCACGACAGGAAAATCCGTTCACTGAAGGGAGGTTGCTCTAATTTAACAGGTGCCTGCAGCCTGTCTGTAGGGCAAACATTCCCATCTCTTCAAGAGGTTCCCTGAGCAGCCAGCCTGCACCTGGCAAAGAGAGCCACAATTTCCATCCTTTCCCACATACTAATTTCCCCTGGGACACAGAGCAGCCACGTCTCCTTTTGGAAGCTCGCTGTATCCTACCAGGAAAACCTAATTACTCCCCAAAATGACCTGAGAGAAGCACAGGTGGTGAAGGCAGAACTCCTCTTTCTGACTCCGAAGGTGCAACCAGTGGGGTGGCACAGCTAAAAGTGTTTTCATACCCTGTTTTCCTAAGGTTCTCCCCAAGTACAGCTGGGGGGAAACGGAGATGCAGCTCTGCTGCTTGTCATGGCTTAGTTCTGCTGGTGGTGCAGGACTTCCCACTCCCATCCTTTCATGTGGTTTCTCCTCATCCAGCTGCCTGCAAAGTCTGGCAGGGGCACCTCTTGGTTGTTTCTCTTCCCAAGGAATAGAATAAACCTCAGAATTTCACTCTAGAAACCAAAAATAAAATCAATAGCCCAGGATAGCCTGGAGAAATGCTGGAGGTAGCCTGGGCACAGGGGAGTTCTGGTCCAGTAGTGGTGAGGACCCCAGAGATGCTTTGGAGGGGATCATGAGGCTCCGCTAAGAGCATGGAAGATCTTTTATAAGCTGTCATGGGAAATTCGGGTGTTTTTAGAGTTAAGGCCAGGCCGTCTGAGAGGCTGAGCAGGACACAGCAGGGTGGTGGCTCAGATTTGGGCTGTAAAATCACAAACTAAAACAAGGCACGGGCTTAACACTGCACTCAAGGGATGCTGTCGTGGGCAGCAGCATGGATGAGACGGTGTGAGGGGCACTGCTGATCCCTGATGGGAAACCAAGCCCAAAACCTCACCCAAAACCTGCCGCTGGGCCGTGCCACCCTGGGACATGCCACCCCTTCACCAGACGCTCTCACGGAAGGGTTGCTCCCAGCAGGACAACAGCAGGAGGGTTCAAACCAGCCCGGCCCGTTGTTCTCCATCCCTCAGCCACAGCGCCAGAGGCTGTGCCTGGTTTTGAGCTGCGTCTCCCCTCTCACTCCTGACACAACCCAAGGCGCTCAGCTGGAAAATTCAGACCCGGGGATGAACCTGGAGGGGCGTTCGGAGCCAGCAGAGAGGCAGAGCCGGCGGAAGCTGCTCTGTGCATCGCTGTGGCGTGGCTGTCCCTGCCCGGGTGAAACCGAGCTGTCCCTCTCCTATGGCACGGCGCTGTCCCTGCCCGGTGGCACCGCGCTGTCCCTGCCCGGGTGGCACTACACTGTCCCCTGCCCGGTGGCACCGCGCTGTCCCTGCCGCGCTGTCCGGGCGCTGCCGCCGCGGTAAATCAGCGCTGACAGGCGCAGCTCCCGGGCAGCTGGCGCGGGCAGAGGTCCAAGGTCAGCTAAGTGTTTAATGGGCCTCCTGCGAGGACCCGTGATGAAAGGCGGGCTGCGGAGGAGGGAGCATATGTCACCGCCTGCGCTCCGGGGCTGGTTCCAGCCACACGGGGATGCTTCCCGTGCTTCCCGTTGCTTTCCCGAAGCAGTCTCCCTTTCCAGCAGCGCGGCAGGGACTGCTGAGGCCTTTGGCACCCGTGTGCCTGTGACTCCAGCGTGGGTGACAGACACCTGGGGGCCCAGGTCCTGCCAGGACAAAGGAACTGCTGCTCTCCAGACAGCCACGATCACAGGGCAAAGCAAACCCAAACCAGGTTTGGCCCTGGCTCTGATGGGGGTCTCCCTCTGCTAATTTAGACCCAAGGCTGAGCAGGGGAAGGGAAAGGTCTGTGCACATTTACAGCCCACTGTGATCAGGGGAAACACAGTCCAAACACAGCACCCGGACCATCGTGGTCCTTCACAGCCCTTGCCCAAGCACAGCTGGAGCCAGGCAGCCCTGGCACCTCAGCACAGTGCTGTGGCACTGGGAAAACACGTTCCCAAGCCACAAACAGCAATTAATGACCAGCTGGTTTAAGGGTTGGATCTCAGAGGGCTTTTCCAACCATGGGAAGATTCTCTGATTTCAGCAGAATAGCTTCACTGCCAGCCCAAAATGAAGAGGGTGTTACAATCTGACTCAAACTCAATGTTTTGGAGTTGCTGAAAGCATTTTGGCTTCTGAAGTCCCCTGTTAAATCTATTGGATTTCATTACCATTACCATAACTACCACACTCTGTAGGGCCTCCACACAGCTACTGGTGGCTCTCGTGTATAAAACAATGCCTGGATGAATCTGGTGATTTCGGGTCGGTTTCCTGTGTCTGGCAGTTTGGTAACCTCAAACAGCCACTCTTTTACCGGGCACCTTCCAGTCAAGGAAGAAAACCTTTTCCCACTGCTGCAGCCAAAGGCTCAGGGTTGTGTCCTCACCAGGGCCACTGGTGACAAAGAACCATCCAAATAAAAAACCCAGGCTTGAGCCCAGCCAGAGCTGAAGTCCCACCCGCTCCTTTGCAAAACCTCTCGCCTTTCTCCAAAGGGAAACAGGAGTCATCTCTGCCCCTGCCCCACTCCAGCTGTCCCTCCTCCACCCCTTCAAAACCCGCTTCAGGACCCTTCTCCTGAGCAAACCCACACGGAACCAGGGCTGAGCTCACCCTGATCAGCTGCCTGGCCAGGGGTGACATCCCAGCAAAACTCTGTCCAGCCCTGTGTTTTCCCACGTTCCTGAGGGCTGGGGGCAGAGGAGAGCTTGGCTGCAGGGGAGGCTGCTCCAGCATCCACCCACCGTGTGCGCCTCAGCCTGATCTCACACAGCTCCCAGATTTCAGGGGGTGGAAAGGAAGAACAGGGGATGTGGGGAAGAGCCAAGGGCTGGTGCTGAGCTGCACGTCTGGGGGTGAAGCAGCGGGGAGAGGAGGCCTTAGGGGACACGGGATGTGAGGTTTGCTTTTGCAGACTGAATCAAACGTTGGGAAGCTGGTGAATTAGCTGTGTTTGCTGAGCAAATGCTGCCAGGGAGGGATAGGCAGAGCAGGAGTGTTTAAGCACACAGTCCTTTATTTGCTAGCAAACATCTCCAGCTCCTCCTCTCCCTCCCCTGTTCCTCTGCACGCCTTCCCCAGCCTGTGCTCCAAAGAGGTTGGATGATGCCTTCCAAGAGGAGGAGGGGGGAGATCCCCCTGGGAGAAGCATTTTCTTTCACCAAGGAACCTGCACCAGGGCAGCCAAGAGGAGAGTGGTAGCTTGCAGTTGGAATGTTTTGTCCAAAATAAATGATTAAATACACCTGTGATTCTTTGGGCTGTGTTTTCCACCTCAAACGGGGGTTGAGCTCTGGATGGAGAACACTGAGGGTGCTGCAGGGCAGCCACAGGGACTTGGGTGAAGCTGGCACTGCTAAAGACTTGGGGCTCAGCTGCAGAGCAGGATTGCTCCTTGACAGCCAAGATTGGATGGGGCTTTTGGCCTCCTTTTTGGCTCTTTGGGTTGTGATATGCTGATCCCAAATCCCTCTCCCAGCTGCAGTTCCATTGATAGGGAAGAAGTAACTGAGGCTGTTCTGGAGCTGCCGTGGGAGCATGTCCTTGTCCCTTGGCCAGGAGCAGCTGTGCCAAACTGGAGTGCCAGGCCCTCTGTGGTGCTGGGCCCATGCCCAGGTACAAGATGAGAAATGTCACCTCTGTCACTGGGACTGGCAGGTGAGGGTGGAGCTGCAAAAGAAGGATCTGGAAGGAGAGGTGAAGGCACCAGAGAGGTGAATTCCACCTCATGGCAAGAGGTTGATCAGTATTCAACTCACAGGGAGCTGCCAAAAGTGCTTTCACTTGAGATGTTCATCATTTCACCTGCTCTGGAGTGCCTGCACACTGAGTGGGATCAACACCCATCCCTGTCTGGGCCTCAGCAGCCCCTCATTTGTGTGCTCAGAACTGAGCCTGCGCCTGACGGGCTGAGCAGCAGCACTGGGAGCTCCAGGGTGACCCTCAGCACATCCCTGCCAGACATTTGTCCTGCCGCCTGGGACTTCTGGTGGGTTTTCCTCAAGGAAGAGGAGAAAGGATGGAACCTATGCTGTCCGTCACTTCCTGGCTCCTGAGCAAGCCCAGACACATCTCTGGAAACTCTGGCTGGAAAACCGGGCTGCCCGTCCACCCTGAAATTGCTCCCAGTTACCTGCTGATGTCCCACATCCCTCCACTCCTGGGTGTTCCTAAACCTCCTCCCACATTCCTCAGGCCTCCTCAGCACGCTCCAGGCTGCGCCAACAACCACGTGGCACAAATCATGTTCCAGCTCCTGCAAAGATGCTGGGGCCGGGTGCCACATCCATTCATAAAACATCCTCCCCCCTGCCCACCAGCAACTGCTGGAGCAGCTTTTATGGAACAATCTTAATGTTCATTCACCCTTTGAAGGCCAGGTGCTTGGACAGCAGCTGTGCTCCACACGCTGCTGCCTGAATTACTCCTGGCTGGCAACGTGCGAATCATTCATTATTAAACTGCTCATGTGCTCGGCCTGAGGCTTAATCCAATGCCACCACCGTGGATACAGGAGCCATCCAGCCATCTGGAAGAGGAGGAACACCCTCTGTGCCTGCCCCTGCCAGCAGTGGCACTGCCCTTCGTCGTCGTGGTGGTGGTGGCGGCAGCTTTCATGTGCCTCCAAGGGAAAGCTGTGCCCTGGCAGCCCGGAGGAGGGGCATTAGAAATGGAAATACACTAAACGAGGCTTCCTTGAGGTGCAGGTTGGTGGTGGTGACAAATGTTCACTGCAGAAGTGGAGCAGTGCTGGTCCAGCACTGGGAGCTTTGTCTGGGATTAGTGGGAGAAGTTGTTGGGGAGGGGAGGAGTCTCATGACCCTGTCCTGGCTAATGCCTGGCTTTTCTCTGGAGCATGTTGTTGTTGGGAGCTGGATCTAATTAGTCATTGCAGGAAATGTCTGGGTTCCTCCTGTTCCCTCCTGCTCTGGGGGAATGGGGGGAGTTAATCCAGGCCAATGGGGGAACAAACCCTCAGATGAAAGCAGGCCCTGATCCCATCGTTTGCTCTGCAAATGCCCAGGCACACCAAAACATCCCAGAAGACTTGGACAGGGCACCTGAGCTCCCTCACCAAGAAAACACCCACGGGCAGCACCACCCGCAGCCACCCACACCCTGAGAGGGCAAAAAGGAGCAGGGAGAAGGAATCTTTCCTGTGCCTCATCCCTGCTGGTGCCAGGGGAAGGGGCAACAGGAACCCTCTGGCAAAGGGGAGCTCAAAGCACCATCCTACAACAGCCCCAGGCACAACCAGGGTATGGACCAGACCCAGGCTCTGTCCAGGGGAGAAGCTCTTTACAATAGGTCCAAGGTCTGTCCAGGAGGAAGAACCAGAGACAGGCAGACCTACAACACAGTCCAGGGTGGAAACAAAGGCACAGGGACATCCTTAAGTGGAGCTCCAGGGCCATGGGCACAGGTGGGTGACCCCACTGAGGCTGGTTAGGGCAAGGAAGGGTAGGCAGAGCCCTCAGGGCCCTGACAAGGCTCATCTCTGCATCCCCATTCCCTCCCCATCAGGTATCAGCTCAATAAAGATATGGTCCCCACCATGAGATCTTTTCATTCAGGTACCTGCCTTGTCCCCTTTTTTCTTTTCTTGCAGGGCGAGACACTGACGGGGTTTGTTCTTTCAGTGCAGAGGGCTCGGCTTGCAGAGGGGGCTCCACACTGCCCCACAGCCCATGGTGAGAGGAGCACGTGGAGCTGGTGCTCTGCAGCTGCCTCTGGTTTCTGCTGTGGGTGGTGTCCCTGTTTGCAGGATCCCAGCCTGGCAGACCGTGGTGAGCACTCCAGCCCTCTCTACCCAAGTGGCTGTGTCTCTCACCGTGTTCATTAGTTGGCTGGGACTAATTAGCTAAAACCCCTGACTCCATTCAGTGTTGGAGCCGTTTCTCCAGGCTGAGCTGTGCTTTAACTCACACCTGCTGCTGAGCATGGCCTGTATAGCCCAAAATATCCTGGTGGTGGTCAGTGCCCAGACAGCCCGAGGAGCTCCTCCCCATGAGCATGGCTTTGATTGAGTGCAAAGTATTCAGCATTAGAGGCAAGCCCAAGGCTCTGATTTACTCCAAGGTCAAAAGGTGGGACAGGAGAAGAAGAAGGAATTTATCACCTCCTGCTGCAGAGCCAGCACTGGGAAATGTGTCCCTGCGCTCCATCACCTGCAGCGCACATCTCTCTTTCTGTACTGGGGCAATGATCACCAGGAGCAGGGCAGAGCAGAGACGTGTTTTGGTGACCTGTCTAACACCCTTACAGGTCACTGAATCATGGAATGGTTTGGGTTGGAACAGATCCTAAAGCTCCCCCAGTTCCAAACTCCCACCAGGGACAGGGAAACCTCCACTAGGTCAGGTTGCCCAGAGCCCCACCCAGCCTGGCTGCTCTTCTTCCTCTCCCTGTGCCTTCTCCAGGCTTTCCTGATGCCTCCATCAGCCCCAACTTCCCAGACAGAGCTGGAAGAAGAGAGCAGAGACATCACAGCTCAGACAGCTGCTCCACAAACACCAGGTTTGGTCCAAGTGTTTTTGCTGCTTGCAGATCCTGGCTGTTTGCAGACATAGTGCCAGTTTAGAGCTTTGGTTTTCATCAGACTCAAGTACAACTCAGAGAGAAACCAACTAGGAGTGGGTTGTGCATTCCACTGTCCCTGGAAACCAGTGCAGGAACTCATCCCCACTGGTGGATGTGTCAATCCCTTCCCCTTTCCAGGTTTTCTGTACCCAGGAGAGTCAGCTGGGTCTGCACCACACTGGCAGCAGGAGCATCCACAATCCCTGAGCAAAGCCATGTGCCAGGATGGGGGACTGCTTCTACAGAGAGCTCAGCACGGCCACTTCTCTTATCAGCTACTGCAGGCTGATAACAGTGACCTCGACCAGCTGTGAGATCTTGGAGATCACACCTGAGGCTTCCCGTGGATGGGGTGAAAGGGTGAATGCCAGCAGATTCAATCTGTTTGCTGTTCTTGTTTCTGAACAGCTGCCTGAGAATCTGGGACGAAATCATGGGCAAATGGGCCCTTCTGATCCCAGAGGGTTGGTGACTGAGAGCCTGGGCAGGTATTCCCAGCCCTGAGCTGGCAGCACCTGCCCTGAGCTTTGCAGGGGGTGGTTCACAGCCTGGTGCTCAGAGATGTTCCCCCTGCAGGCAGGTCTGTCCTGGCTAAATGTGGCACAAGACCAACCTCGCCCTCAGTGTCCAGCGGCTGGAGGGGCCTCTGCTGTGCTGGCCTCTGTACCTGTGCAGGTACACCCACCCCAGGCCTGTGGAGGAGTCTCCAGCCCATCCTCGTATCCTGGGGACACTTCCCAGCCCCAGCAGCCCTTGGACAGCTCTTGGCTGGGAGATCTGGCTGCATCCTCCAAGGCTGGCTGGCTCCTTATCCTTTTCCTCCTGAAGGACTTTGCCCTATGCCCTACACCTGAGGCTGAACTGACTGTGAATAAAGCTGTTTGATCCCGTGGATAAAGCTTCCTGGGATCAAAACCCACAGCAAAAAAACAGTCAGAGAGAGCCCCCAAAGCCCTCCAGGGTGGCTCAGGTGTGTCCAGATGCACGTGTGAGTGCGCACACACACACACACACACACACTGCTCCCCGTCTCCTCTCCCTCCTCCTGCTCCTTCTCCCTCTTTCATCCTTCTGAAAGGAAACCTGATGGTTTCTGGGCTTTGTTGGTGGTTAGGAGGACACTGGATAAAGAGTCTGAGAAAGTGAAAGAGGGTGCACAGGGCTGCAGGAGGAGAAGGAGGGCAGAGCAGGAGAAGGAGGGATTCTCGGTATCTACAAGGGAATTAAGGCGCTTTTACCAGAGTGAAGAAATCAGCTAAAGAATGGCAGGCGAACAAAAGCAGCAAGGCTATGGACAAGTCGCTCTGAATAGATCCAGATCCCCTTAAGTTTGTAACACCCCCTACACACTTCTTTTTTTCCCCTTCCCCCCCTTAAGCCTTTGCTCCTCACTCCTTCCAAGAACAAATGCAGAGCAAGGGGAAAGAAAAAAAAAAAAAACCCACCGAAAAAAAACACACCACCACAAGGGAGGGGAGGAATGGAAGAAAGCTAAAAAAAAAAATCAAATAAAATAAAAGGTAATCCTCAGCCACTTTGCCCCTCTGGGGGCTGCTCTGGGCCAGATTAAAGGTCCGGTGTGAAACCATTCTGCTATTCAGATGCGATAAGCAGGATTTACAAGCAAAGAGAAAGAGAGAAAAGAATGGGCGAGAGGAGAAAAGGAGAATTATTTGTGTCTCTTAATACTTGTTAAGCACTTCTCTTTTGCTAGACCAGACAAGACACAGCTATGCTCAAAGTCCGTGCACAATCCTGCCCGCTTGTCCAACACCCCCCGCTCCCTCCCTCCCCGCCCTCCACTTTCTTTGCTCTCCCCCTACCCCCCCTCCAAAAGCAAGCCAGGCAACACTTTGTTGCTACTGAGCTGAAATTGGTCTCCTCTCCGAGCGGCACACAAAGAGAATGGCAATTAACCTTCCTGTTCCCTGGTGACAGCGATCTAATCGGGGCTGCGCCCAGGCACTGCCAGCGGCCCGGAGGCAGCGCCTTTGTGCGGGGCGGGGGGCGCGGCGAGGGGGGCCGGGGCACGGGCTGGGCGCTGCCAGCTCGGATTAGCTCGGCCTCGGGCTGGGAGGGAAGGATCCGGCTCTTGGTGGCTGCTGTGGGTGTGAGTCGGGGTCAGCAGCATCCCTGAGAACCTGTTGGAGCAGGACATAAACGTGCTGCTTCAAAGGCTGCGGCGACTCTCCCACGAAAAATCCCGACGGAGCTGGGGTTGTTCAGCCTGGAGGAGAACAGGAGACCTCAGTGCCTGAAGGGGCTCCAAGGGAGCTGGGAACAAAGTTCTTGTCAGGGCCTACAGCAACAGGACGAGGGGTCGTGGGTTGAAAACTAAAGGGAGGTTCAGGAGAGATGTAAGGAAGATAATTTTCTTTTTATGCTGGGGGTGACCAAGTGCTGGAGTGGTGGCAGATGCTCCATCCCTGGAAAGAAGTCCAGGTCACCCTAAATGGGGCTCTCAGCGACCTGGTGGTTGGTCTGGGTGGCCTTCAGAGGACACTTCCAACCCAAACCGCTCCTTGATTCCATGAAATTCTGGCCCAGTTCTGGCCTGGTCCTAATTAGGTCGCCCTAATTGCTGGTGGCCCACTGGAGGCGGAGGCAGCAGCAGCACGAGGCTCCAAAGACACTGCAGGAGGTGACCTGGTGGAACTCCAGGTAGAGGCAGGACCATCCTGTGGAGCTGAATGGTCCAAGCACTCCTCAGGTCCAAAACTGGAGTGTTTGGCGTCTCCTCAGCGCTGTCGCTCACAGAGGATTAATCAATCCTCGCTGCTCCTTCATGTTCCTGGGAACTGGGTGATGGGAAAACGATCCCTGTGGGAGGAAGGAGGGAAAGGCCAGCCCAGCCTCCCATCACCGGCACTTCTCTGGATGAGGAAGGCACTTGTGGTGCTTCACAGGCAAGAACTACATGCTGAGACCTGGAAACAAAATCCTTGAGTTTAAAACTTCTAGAGAAGTTTGTGGTTTTTTGGGGGTTTTTTTGGTTTTTTTTAAAGTGGAAAATAGGGTTGTTCGAAAAGCCACAACCATCCTTTACAAAAGAACCACTATTCACCAGGGACACTTTTCAGCAATACTCCTCCACTCCATATTTTCCCATTTTTGTGAGGGTTGGGGATGAGGAACAGCCGGTGCATTACTAGAAGACCAAGATGTAAGTGCTGGATTTGTGCTGCATTTGAGGGAGAAAACATGAACCTCCTGAAGGTCAGTCAAAAACAGAGAAATGTTTTCTTTTTTAAAACCTCTGAAAAAAATCCCTCCACTAAGCAGTTCTCTAATTGTGACAGTGAGTGAGGCAGAGGTCTCAGAATCAGCCTTTTGCTTTTTGATTAGCCTTGCCTTAGATCCCAGCAAAGCAGGAAAATGATAGTGAATTGTCGTCCTGCAGACAAAAAAAAAAAAAAAAAAAAAAAACAAAAAAAAAAAAAAAACACCAAAACCAACCCAATGAACACCCCCACTACCACCCCAAAAAAACCAAACTCAATTCATTTTTTTCTTCTCCTGTTAGTTCTAAGGAAAAGAAAAAAAAAAAAACAACAAACTTGAAACTGTTGCTAAAGCGGTGAAAATTCACCTCTTCGTCATGTATTAGAACTAAATTTTTCTTTTGTGGCCAAGCAGAAGACCTGCACCTACAGCTTGAGGACAACCTGATGGGAGATGGATATTCCAGCTTGGAGATTTGGAATCTGATCCACGTAGGAAACCTTTTCAGCAAAAAACAATTCCTGATAACTTTTGTAGTGTGGAGCATAAACTTCGGAGCCTTCTGGTGGCGAGGGCTCTTTCCAAGGCCTGGCACACCTCAATGACAACCGCAATCCAAAAAGGTGCCAACAGCTGGAGCTTCCTAACCTGCTTAGAGGCCTCTCTGCTCCCCCAGGAGCGGAGTGGATTGAGGGAATCCCGCTCCTGAGCTCACCCAGGACCGCCCATTAGGAAGGCGATCAAGTCTCTGCTCTGCCTCCCTGCTCCGCAGCGCTTCGGGGGATGATTGCATCCACCTCCGAGAGATAGGCACAAACATCTCAATTACACCTAAGGAGGAGCGTAATTGAGCCTAAATTGATTCAAACAGAGGCAATTAAAGCAAAACTCGGCCCCCCTCTGGGACGCCGAGGCGCGGCTTATTCTGAACTCATAACCACAACAAAAAACAATCATTACAGGGCAGGGTGGCAGCCCTCCCCTCCAGCCAGGTTAAGCCATCGCAGGGGATGTCCGACCCTCCCCTGCAGCCTCTCGGGGCGCGGAGCGGCCCTTCAGCACCATGGCCAGCGCCGGGGCCCTTCCCTGGGCTCTCCCGGTCCTTCCCTGCGCTTTCCCTGCGCTTTCCCAGCCCTCTCCCTGTCCTCTCCCTGCCCATTCCCTGTCCGCTCCCTGCCCTCTCCCTTTCCCTGCCCTTTCCCTGCCCGCTGAGCCCAGGACTGCCCACAAGGGCTGCTGCTCCTGCCGCTCCACCCGAGCCCAGCACGGGTCCCGCGGTGTTCCTTCCAAACAGGGAGCGGCTGAGGCCGTTTGGATTGTTCTGCCTGCAGGAGACCCAGGAGAGACTCCTCGGGGGCTGCAGCCTCCTCAGGGTGCAGGGACAGCTCCAATCTCTGCTCCCTGTGACAGGGACAGGACCCAGGGAACAGCTGGAGCTGTGCCAGAGGAGGTTGAGGTTGGATTTTAGGAGAAGGTTCTTCCCCCGGAGGGTGCTGGGCACTGCCCAGGCTCCCCAGGGAATGGGCACGGCCCCAGAGCTCCACGAGTGTTTGGACACCACTCTCAGGGATGCACAGCGTAGGATTGCTGGGGTCCCTGGGATTGCAGGGCCAGGGGTTGGACTTCATGATCCCTGTGGGGTCCTTCCCACTCAGGACATTCCTTTGTTCTAATTCCTCACAGTGATGGATTCCTCCCATCCCATCACGGTGTCATGGCAAGGGCTCGGTGAACGCTGCCTTCCGTGGATGTTTCTCCATCCTGGGCTGGGTGGAGACTGGATGGATCCCCACATCACCAGATCAGTGGCTGGGACTGGGAGGGACCCCTGGAGGTCACCTACCCACCCTCCCTTCCCAAGCAGAGCCCCTGGAGCTCCACTCAGGATCGTGTCCACACAGCTCCTGGGAATCTCCACCAGTCTCTCAGGACAACCTGAGGGAATCCTGAGGGAATTCTCCCCGACCTTCAGGTAGAACCTCACTCTCAGTTTCTGCACCACCAGGCAAAGCCTGGTCCGTCCTCTCGCCACCCCCCCCTCAGACACCCGTGGGGTCCCCTCCCAGCCTGCCCTGCTCCAGGATCAGCGCTGCTCTGTGTGGAGAGCAAACAAGAAGCCTCAATTAGAAGTAATTACCACCCCCCTCCCCATAACTTAAGAGGCTAATATTAGCCTTCATTTTTAAGAAAGGTAATTTGACGACCATAAATTACAATTATAAAAACTTCATTAGAGTCGGTAGCAATCCATCCACCATTGTTCTAATTACACACTGTAGGAGTAATGAATGCTAATGGTTTAATGTACAATAATTACCACAATTGAAAAATAATAATAATACAGAACAACCTCAGTTATCCAAATGTCACGGGGGACGTGGAATGGGTTGGGGTAATCGTGGTTTCAGATAATTGAGGGGCTCTTCAGCGTGATTAATAGGGGATGTGACCTCTGGGTGGGGAATGAGGAGTTTAAAATGAATGCACCGTGGTCAAGTGAGGGAAGGCACCGTGCAGGGAGGGAAAGTCAGGCCCCTTCTGTCTTAGCTTGGAATTTCACTGGACATTTTCGACTTGAAGTAATATTCACTGGGTTTGCAACTGAACTGTGCCACCTCCTGATGGATCTGGGCGTGGTTGGCAGGGTTTTAAAGCAGAAATACGGGGACCATGTTCGAAATGGTGGGCAGAGCACAATTCCAGCCCCTTGCAGCACAGAGACCACGCTGGATGTAGGTTTTTCCGGGTGGGATGGGGCTTCAGGAGGTCTGCAATCCAACTCTTTGTCCAAAGGAAGCCCAACACGGGATTCAGGTTTTTCAGGTGTTTGTCTTAAACCTCCAAGGATGGGGATCCCATCATTTCCTTTGGCCCCTATTCCACTGCTCATTTATTCTCACGGTGAAATTTCTTTCCTTCTATCCCATCAGATCCTCTTGGAGCAGCCCAGACTTAGGCATCAATTCCCACAGCCCTTTAGCCAGCCCTGGTTTTGTCAGACATCCCTGGAGGCTGAAAGAAGATCCCATCCATGTCCCAGGGACTGATTAGGAACAATGAATTCTTATACGCTTCCTCTTTAATAGCATCCTAATTTATAAAAACGCAGATAATATATCAATGGAAATTAACTTCACACTTTCCTTACCCTGGCAGGTTGAGCTGCAGGTGAATGCAATGTAATTAAGAAATTAAAAGGTAATTTCCACATATGCTTTCTGCTAATCTAACTCGGCAATCATTTAATTTACAGCAGGGGGACTGGCAAGGAGGGAAGCCAAAATAAATAAGATAATAGTGGGCTTAATCGCTCCGTGGAATGGAGAAGGAGTCGAGAGGTGTCTGTGTGGAGCCACAGGGAGAGGTGAGGTGACCCCTCCGGTGCTGCTGATTGAAAGCCAAGCTTGCTTTTAATTTCATTTCCAAGAGTTCAAACTTTGAGCCACCCAAGTTTTCTGATTTCTAAAAGAACTTTTTATAAAGTTAGCTTTACATTTCTTCTTAAAATTTTTGTTCTATTTCCCGCAATTGATTGTTTCCACGGCACCTGACAGTTTTAACTTCAAGATCTCCACAGAAGAGTACAATTTTATTTTTCCGGATCACTGAATCCTTTCCCATTCCCAGCAGCTGAGGTGTTCAGAGCAGTTAACAAGGAGCAGCTTTGCTCTGGGGAACCCCTGGGGAAACTGAGGCACGCACTGACCAAAAGCATTTTCTCAGCTTCAGCCCCCAGCGCTGCTCACAGCCAGCGATTCCCCTCCCTGGCCCCTCCATCCCGCACCTCCCTGTGCCCCGGGGAGGATGCAGGGATGCCGGGGAGAGGATTTGGGCTGGAACACCTGGAGCCATGCATGCCAGAGCCGCCTCAATAGCGGCAGCAGCTCCAGCCGCGGGGCCTCAGCAGGGGATGCTCCTCATGGAACTCCGGCTTTTTGTTCCCAAACTTGAGCGGGGCAGGGGGGGCTCCTTCCCACCCCCCTGCTTGAGCCTGTCCCCTCCTCCACCCCCTGCGCCCCTCCGTGCAGGAGCTGAGCTGCTTCCTCTCATTCCCTGGGGTCCCAGCAGCATTCATATGGGAGCTTAATCCTCCAGAGATGGGGGGACATGGGATTAGTGGTGGTCCTGGAGAGAGGAGGCCCAGCTCCCCTCCCAGCAATCAGTCCCAGCCAGACCCTCCTGGAGCCCCTGCCCTTGGGACAGCAAGGACCAAAGGACCTGTGCCTCCGTGCCAGCGAGGCTTTGGTGGCTGCTGTGCCACCCCTAAAGGGGCCTGCATTATCCCCTCTCAATAATTTATCTGATGAGTTGCAGCCCGCTTTTGCCAAATGAATTATTCCCAAAGCAGAGGGAGGTTATATTTGTACTCTTCAAGCAGCTCTAGAAATGGTCAAATAATATTTGCCCAGCAAATTGTTAAACGGCAATTCCTCTGTCACTCACCGAGTAAATTATTCACTGAGCACTTGTTTACCTGTAGGCCGGGGCTCCCTGCCTGCCTGTGCCCTGTCCAGTCCCTGTGCCTTGTCCAGTCCCTGCCTGTCCCTGCCTGATCTCTGCCTGTCCCTGGAGCAGGAGAACACCTGAGCAAACAGGCAAAGGGGTGCACATCTGCCTGCACCCCTGAAACCTGGCCAGGCTCTGTGTTTCCTTAGGAATGGGGATGGGGAAAAGCTTCTGGGGAGCATGTCTGGACCTGGACAATTCCTTTAATGGCCCTTCCAGTCCATCTCACTTTTTCCTCCTTTTTCCCCCTTTTTCCTCCTTTTTTCCTCCTTTTCCCCCCCTTTTCCCTACCTTTTTCCCCTTTCTCCCTTTCCCCTGACTTTCAATTTTCCCCTTTTCTCCTGTTCACCTCTTCCTCTTCCCAATCCCATTTCCCCCTTCCCTTCCATTTGCCCCTTCCCTGCCCTTCCCCTCTGTTTCCCCTTCCCTCCCCTTTCTCTCCCCCCCCCCCCCCCCCCCACAAATTCCAGAGCTCCATGTGGGCTCTGATTTCCCCCTGCATTTCCCCATGCATGGGCTGGGACAGCCTGGGCTCTCCAGCCAGTGATTCACTGATTGGAAAATGTTCCAGGGCAGGGGCTGAGGAGGGAGAGGCAGGAGCAGGGAGCCAAGGGGAGGGGGAGCTGGGAGGGATGAGATGGGAGTTCTCAAACTGCGAGCCCTAATACCAAGCATGTGGCCATATATTATTTTAATAAAGCCAGCACATCCTGCACTCACGACAGCTGCTCTTCCCTTTCTCTCATCCTGTGAATCTCATTTATTCCTCATTAGCAAAATCACCTGTTTGTCAAATAGGGACAGAGCTGGAAGACATTAAATTGTGTGAGGGCTGCCGGGGGCCTGGGGAGAGCAGGGAAGAGCAGGAGGAGGAGATCCTGTGCACAGATTGAAGCCAGGACTGCACCGAGATCTCTTGAAGGTTGAGATGGAAATGAGGATTTGGGGCAGTGGATTATCCAGCAGCTTCAAGCACTCTCATTTTCTGTTCCCTCTGCCTGTTCTCAGCATCGTGGGGAATGATGCTGTGCCCAGCACCTGTGTGCACAGGGTTCAGGTGCACCCACCCCGGGCTCACCCATCACCTCTTGAGCAGCAAACAATTTAAATCCATGGTCACCCACCAGCAAACAATTTTCCCTTTTGGAAGAGGTCAGGTACAAAGTTTCTGAATCACCATTATCGGTTTAGGTTTTCTCTAAATTGAGCAAAGGCGCTGGTGGGACCGACCTGTTCTCTCCGAGAACTGGGGTTTTGATGAATCAGGATTTTCCACTAACATTATAAAAAAAGTCCCTGGACTGCACTAAATTAAGTGTCTGTCTCTTCCCCCAGCCTGGCAATGGAGCCTTTTTCTGCTGGTTTTGCAGCTTGCTCGCTGCTTTTCCTAATGCCAGCCCAGCTTTTCGCTTTATCAGTTGAGTGACATGAGGAGAAACAGCTGGCTGCAAACCAAGCTTTCTGGTTTGCTGAAATTCCCCCTGTTTTGGGGAGATTTGGAGGTTTTGGTTCAAATTGGATCCCACCCAACCATGTGTGTGGGAAAGATACAGGGAGAAACTTGGGGAGAACAGGGAGATCTCAGATCCCAGCCCTGCTGCATGGTTTGGGTGCTCCTGGGGCCTCCTTGCCAAATGCCAGGGGGAAGAACCCAGACAGCAGCTCCTGTGGCTGCAGCCTCTTCAGGAAAGCCTGAAACTCCACGTTTTTCCCAGGAGGCTGTGTTGCAGTTTGGAAAACTCCAGCTGGTGTGGGAGGGTTTGATCCCAGCACTGAGATGAGTTCAGGGATGTGCCGGGGGATGCTGTGACCTGCTCTGCAGCCAAGGGCTGGCCAGGGGGACGTCTGCTGACTCCAGTCCTCTGTCCCCAGGTGAGCTGGGCCAGTCTGGGATCTGCAGTGGGCATCACCAGCTCTCAGGACAGTCATTTTTTAACTTGAGGGGAAATGGGGATTAGGAGGTGAAGGAGAGTACATTGTCTGGGCACCATTTTTCTACTTCTTTTTTTGTGTATTACTCTCTTTGCTCCTCTTCCTTTATTTTTTTTCTCTTGTTCTGACCATCCCTCCATCCTCTCTTCATCATCATCATTTTTTTTTCTCACATTTCCCTTCCCCAGCACGCTTTCCTCTACTTCATTTTCCACCCCTTTCCCCATCCAGCTCCTCTCCCCACGTCTTCATCTTCCCCCTGCTGTCGAATCCTTCCTCTTCACCCCCTGCACATCTCCCCATCTCCATCTCACAACCTCTTTCCATCTTGGGGGATGTGTGGGGACACCCAGTGTCCCAGCCTGGTGCTCCACAGGTCCTGGAGCCTCAAGCCCAGCTCACTCCATATCTCAGGCCTGAGGGGGATACTCTGTGAGCCACCTCCAGGCTGCCTGCAGGACTGGGGTGACAATAGTGGCCCTGTCCCATCTTCCAGCTGCCTTTCATGCACCTGCCTGGCTCCTGTCCCCACTGCAGAGCAGGAAAGGCAGAACCTGCCTGTGCAGGGGCCAGGAATCTGGACGTGGATGTGCTGCCTCATGTCCAGAGGGATCATCCCACAACCCCTCATCCCCTCCAGCCGCCTTGTCCTGGTTTACCAGCGATGTCCCTGCTCTGCAGAGCAGCCCCATGTCCCCCTTCCCCACCCGTGTGGCAATGCCACCGTGTCCCCCCCACCGCCCTCGTCCCCCCCTTCCCTCCTCTCTCTCTCTCTGAAAGTCATCAGGCCTAGCGAGGTCTTCTCCCACTTATGCAGCTCATGAATATTTAACAGCATCTGCTCTGGAGGCGATAAAGCCTACCAATCCTTGACAAATATGGCCTAATCTTTTCAATTTCGGGGTGCAAATATTCCTTCAGAGTCCTGTTTGTCACCTAGATTAATGACTCTGGCTCCCATAAGCCTTTGGTGCTAATTCAAGTGGTGGCTGCGCGGCCGGCGCATGGCGAGGGATGCTGGGACACATCTGAAGGAGAGATTACTCACTTGAGGGCCCTTGGCTGCAGGGTTTTGTTCCTCCCGTGGCAGTGGGGACCAGCAGGGGGGTCTGGGTGTTTGTTTGTTTGTTCCTCTTCGCGGCTCCTGAACATCCATCCCGGATCCGGTGCGGCGGAGGGGGGATGGTGCCGTGAGGAGAGGGGAGGGGGGGCTCCCCCAATTCCTGCTGCTTTTCCCCCGTGGATGGGGTGTGACAGGAGACATGGGCTTGTCTCCAACCCTGGCTCCTTGTTTTGGTGACCTGCTGCCACCCAGCTGGCTCCAGGGATGGAGTGAAGCTCCATCCCAGGGAGGATAGGCTGAAACCTGGGATACAACGGCCGGAGTAAAGAGGGAAGTCTTCCTCCAGCCCATTCCAGGACCCCTCCTCACATCCTGGGGCAGATGAGGGGTGTGGGGCTGGACAGTGCCCAGCTCTGGGCCATGGTCTGTAGGTTTTGGGCGGATCTGGCTGGTGCTGGAGCTGTCAGAGCCGCAGCAATCCCCAGGCCAACACCCAACAGAAGCCCCGGCACCTCCGGGCGCACAGCCCCGGCTGCCGGCGTTTGTTTGTGCCCTGATCACGAGAGAAAAGTACCGAGGGGAGCGAGCAGCGCGCGGTGGGAGGGGCTGGAAATCGATGCCGGAGCTGATCGGTGCTATTGACAACTTGGCCGAGGCGCTGGTGGCTCCCATTCCCTGTCCCCGTGCCCGCAGGGGCTGTCCCCATCACCGGGGCTGCTGCGGGGACACTCCCAGCCCGCCTCAGCACAGCAAAGGCATTAACGGCGGCCAGAAATCGAAGATTTGTTATTATCCAGCAGGGGAACAATGGCCTGGCTGGTGTATCCATCACCAGTCCGGCCCTCGGGGCTGGGAATGTGTTGAGATTGCAGATTATTTATTTATACTGGGGAGGTGGGGGATGCTGGTGGATCAGAGGAAGGAGTTTCCTCCTCTGTGCTCCACCCAGATTTGTCCAAAGGTTCTGGGGGTGCCCTGACTGACGGCAGAACGAGGTCCTGCGGTTTGGAGCATCCTTCAGGTGAAGAAGGGAAAGGAATGTTGGGATCCATTGGAAATTTGCAGGTGAAACTCCCAGCGCCATCAGTTTGTGTTGCAAGGAAGCTCCTTGGGAAGCGGGACTCTTAGAAAGAAAGTCCAGAGAAACCTCCTGTCCTCTTGATGCAAAATTATTTATTAAATTCTCTCTAATGGAAGTATCTAAGAAGGTCTAATCTGGAGGGTGTGAAACCTTTAAGGTTTTCATATATATATATATATATATATATATATATATATATATGTATATATGTATATATATTTTTTTTTTTGGCTCTGAATAAGAAGTGTTGGTAAGGGTAGGACAGCCCTAAACTGACGGCTCAGCACTGCACCAGGGAGCTGATGTTCCCTTGAAAAATGACCTGACTTGGGTGCAGCAATGAAAAGATGAAGAGATTGAACCCAAAACCTTTTCCCGTGGTGGCAGCAATCCTGGGTGTACACAGGAAAATGATCCTGAGTTAAATGTCCTTGCTGCTGCTAGATGGGAAAAAACCTCCACCTGATACAGGGAACTGTGAATCAGTTCACGGTGAATATTTACAGCTCGTGAGCAGGAAGGCTTTATTTTTAGTTTTGTTTCACATTTCTGTGGCAGAAAGTGCTTCCTCAGCCAGAGAAAAATACAATTGTGGATAAAATGAAAGTGTGAAAACATCTTTTTTCTTTTTTTTCTTTTTTTCTTTTTTTTTTTCTTTTTTTGGTAAGCAATAATCAGAAAAATGCTAGTTTTTCACTAGTTAGAAACAGAAGGGAAACTTCTGAACAAAGCAAAAGAAAACTTCTGGGTTTGTTTCCACCTCAGAATACTTTGGGAGAAAAAATCCTACAAGCCTGGTTTCCCTACTCAGCTCCCCATTCGGGCTTTGCAGCCCATGGTCACCGCAGTTCTTGTTTATCCTCAGCGGATCCCACACGGCTGCCGATGGAGGCTCCACTCTGGGAATTCAGGGCAGCGTTTGCAGCCCCAGCTCGGGGGGATCGAGCCCCCCCAAACCCCCCGAGTGCCCATCCCAAGGGCCGGGAGGGAGGTGCAGCCACCCTGAGTCCCATCCCAGCCAAACCCCAGGGACTCGATGGAGTCTGGGATTGAACTGGGAGAGATGGGAGGCCACCACAGCTCCAAGGAAAGATGAAAAGAGCGGCTCAGCAGGGTAAAATCCCGCTGCAATGCAAGGGGATGGTCCAAGCAGTGCTTCTTCCACCTCATCCCCATCACCCACCCTTGTCCTTGGGGAAAAACCAAAACCATCCCGGCAGCCTCTGGAATTTCCCCTGCCGTGGTGCCTGTGCAGGGAGCCGGGATGTGCCCTGTCGTGAGGTGGCACCGACGGGCACCACCCGCCCCTCTCCCCTCTCTGCCCGCCGTGCCCCATGCCCGGGGTGGGGACCGGGACACCGGGCTGCTGGGGACCATCCCACAGCCGCCTGTGCTGGCATGTCCGTGCTGCTTCCCGCTGCTCCCTGCCCCCTCTCCTTCTATTTTTTTCCCCTCTGAACAGTCTCCGAACGCCTTTGTAATACCGCAGCATCGTTAGGGCCCTCCTGAAAACCGGGGCGGGGCGGGGGAGAGAGCGGCTCATTAGCCGGCCGCTTTGAAGTGGGCTCTGTTTGGGGTTCATTTGTATGCCGGCAGAAGGGAAACCTCTGTGTTTCAAGGATGTTTTTCTGGAGGGGCTTCCTGGAAACATAACAAACATGACCCCGAGGAGCGCTCCCCCAGCCCGGCAGAGGCGGGCGGGAGATGAAACGCGGGGCCGTGCTCGGCACAAAGGCAGCGCCGCTGCCGGCGGCTGCACGGCCAAGTTCCCTTGGAGAGCACCGAGGCGGGCACGGAGGGAGGTTATTTATCGCACAAGCCGTCTCTTGTCTGAGGGATCCAGAATTCCTGGCTCAGCCCCGCATCCTCCCGTCCCACCTGTGCTCAAGGGCCATCTCCTTCCAAGAGAATTCCTAGCCCTGACATGGGCAGGGATGCCACTCACGAGGGAGACCCGTCCAGCCTGCCCTGGAACGCTCCCAGAGGTCACAAATCAGCAGAAAGAGGTGCCAGGTTGGGTCCTTGCTCTGTGTCACCGATCGTGACAGAGCAGAGCCAGGGCCGGTGACTCCGGAGAGGCCATCGCCCCCTCGGCCTTCAAGGCAAAGGAATCCTGAGCTCTAGGGTGTGTGCAGGGATCTCAAAGACATTCCCGAGGTGCTCTGCCCGCTCGCTGCCCTGCGAGGATGAAGGGTGGATATCTCCATCCCTCCCCGGCCAGCGGCTGCCCTCAGGGCACGGTCGGTGGGAATTTCCAGGAGAGGAAGAAGCAACCCTCGAGAAACAGAACATGGATGTCTGCACCACCTCCCTCGCCCTCTGTGCCTCCCTTTCTCCGCCCGCTTCTCCCTGGCTCCGGTTTGCTGTGCCTCCCGTGCTCCCCCCGCCTCTCCCGCGGCGCTGGCGGTGACAGGGAGCGCTGGGGAAAGACGGATGGAAGTGACACGCGAGCTCCAGCGTGACCGCCGGGGTGATGCATGGGGAGCCGCCACTGGCCGCTCCTCCTGAGTGCCACAGATGCCGGAGTGACCTCCTCTGCCGAGGGGTCGAGGGGGTTTGAAGGGCAGCGTGGCTTCCCTCGGGGAGGAGAACAGTGCGCTGTGTTTTGTCCGTGCTCCTGCCGGCACCTGGAGCACCTCGGTGGTGTTTTAGAACATTGTCACTGTGCTGAGCTCCTCATCTCTGCCAGGAAAGCAGCAGAGAGTCATCCCAAATCTCCTCCTCCCCATGCACTGGCAGCCCTGAGGGAGCGCTGGCTCTCAGAGCACCGGGATCCCAAATCCGTAACACGTTTTGCAAGCACCAGCCAAAAGCCAGAGCTGACAGTGCTGGAGAGCTCTTCCATCCTCTGCATCCCTCCTGAGGTCCCTCTCTGTCACCTCACCGAGCTCAGGTGTCTCAGGGCAGGCTGAGAGCAGAGCCAGAGCTGCCAAGCTCCCTGGTTGGAACAACCGTGCTGGATCCTGGAGCTGCTGGACTGGCACAGGGGAGCACTGTGGGCTTCTGGAATCATCCAATGGGGAAATGATTTCATCCTTGGGATGGATCTCTGGGGGTCACCTGCCTTCAGCTTCCCCAAGGCAAACCTGACCAAAACGTTCACCTCAAGTCTGTAGCATGGCACTGACAGGATGGAAGTTCATTCCTCTGCTATACTGTCACATCCTTTGGGTTGAAGATCCAGTGGACTCCAGCCTGGGAAATATTGTCAGACAAACCCACCGTTCTTCAAACTGCTGTCTCAGGTTGGCTGGGAAATTCAGCTCAAAGGCACAGATTCCTGTCACATTTGGCAAAGCAGCCTGCCTAAATAAATGTGTTTTTAACAGAGATACCACACTGGAGAAGTTGGATCATTTCAACTTGATGTTTTCAACTGAAGTGAAACAAATTCCGATCTTTCATTTTCCTTTGATGAAAGAGTAAAAACACGTTAAAAATAGTATGAGCTGCTTTATTTTTAACCAGTCATTTCAGTCAACTCAAATAAAAGAAGAAAAAAAATCCTGTTGGGGGTGGGGAGGTGGGGAATGAAATTTTTTTACCCAATAAACCAGCCAAGATGAGCCAGGATCTGGGAATGTGTTGTGCCAGGTCCTGTTGCTTCCAAGGAAACTGGGGGAGGCGTACAGAGGTGACAGCCCTGGGTGGGGGGCACTGCCCAGCCATGGCCATAACCCCAAACCAGTGTGTGGAGGCAGCAGGTTGTCTGAGCTGGCTCTGCCTCCTCTCTGGGCTGTAATCCTGCCAGTAGAAGCGCTTGGAAAAGAGCAAGGAAGGCACAGCCGTCCAAGGCTGGACAGATGCGGCCAGTTGGCAGCAGCCGCTAAATTAGCAGCCAATTTCCCGTGCACAACCTGGGGACCTGGGCTTTCAGCTGAGCACATTAAGGCTGGAGCCCCTTTTAATTGCTGTAGATCTTAACATGTGTCCCTCAACTCTGGGGTCCCTGACAGCCCGGACAAAGGCAGCTCTCAGAGTGGGGGGAATGCTGTTACCTGCTTTGTTTAGGGCCTTGCTCCAGACCTGGCGCCGTTGGTGTGGGCAGATTCAGGGTTTGGGGCTGATTTCTCTCTTACCCCAGCGTGGAGAGCAGGCAGAAGCACCATCCCTACATTTTCTGCTCCATGGATACCAAAAGTTGAGGACAAGGCTGGGGATCAGCAGGGCTGCAGCGAGCCCGGGATGTGCTTGAGGCAGGACAGGGAGCTGAGAAAGCTGTGAGACCCTTAGCGGGTCCTGTCAGCCTTGTTCACACCTTATCAGATGGGGGAAGCCCAAAGGGCTGCCAGGGAGGTAATTAATCTTGGTCTCGAGCAGAAAGGCTCCCGGAGAGAAGGGGGGAGGTCAAAATGAGGCTCGGTTTGAGGAGAGATGGGAACCTGGCGAACGCTTGAATGCTTTTTTTGCCCTTAATGTGAAGTTCACCCCAGATCTGAAGACACCTTTGTACTTCCCCCCCGATTTAATTTGGATTTTTATTTGGGATCATCAGTTTCTCCTCACCATAAAACACATCATCATCACTGTAAAGCACTTTTATGACACCTTTATCTGATTATCTGAAAGCACTTAATCAGCATTAACTCATTAAGCTTCCCCAGGCCGCCTTGGGAGGGAGGAAGGGGTCAGTGCAGGATTCCAACGAGCATCCCTTGGTCTCCAACCCCACAATCATTCCAGAGGGAATTCCCTGCTTTCCTCCACGGATGAAGGCTGAGGTGGGCAGACGCAAGGGTTCCTTGGTTGGCTGACCTGCACCACCTTGCAGGGGTCAAAGGAAAACCACCACACAGAGATGTTCAGCATCCCCAGAGAGGTGCTAGGAGTGGCCCTTGAGATGGAATTGGGGTTTCCCTGCTGGCACATGTCCTAAAACAATACAGAGGGTCTCAGAATATAAATCAGAGTTGTTGAAACAACCCTCCCCCCCATCTCAAGTGTTTTTGGCAAAACCAAAAATGTCGGAGGAAGTACCGGTTTGTTTTGTGTCGGCAAAGAACAAATCTCACTTGGGGAGCTGTGGGACCTGCTGAGCCCCTGCACTGAGCCGCTGGATTTGGCCCTGAGGATGAAAGCCTTGAGCATCCCCACCCTCACCAGGCTTTTTGTGGCCGTGGGCTGCTGCCAGCTCCCCTCACATGGACACCCCGGAATCTCTCCAGGAGCATACCGGGACAAGGCCACCCCTACCCACAGCAGCAGCAGCCCTCAGTTGTTCAGGGATGGCCATTCCCCGGCTTCCACGGCAAATTAGACCCCTGGAAAGGGGTGGTGGGCAGGGCTGCCCATCTGCTCCTGGTTTTGTCCCTCAATTAGGGCTCATTTCCCCCGTGCTCACTGTGGTTCATTGGTTTCCGCTTCACGTTCCGCGTGGTTTCCAGACACCACCACGGAGCAGCTCTGGGCTGTCTCCAGAGAGGTTTTGCCTTTGGATTCTGGCCATCCTTTTTCCCCCCACCTTTTCTGCCCTCTTCTTTCCCAGCTGTTTTTGGCTCCCCAGGCTCATTCAGACAGCACTGCCCTGGGCCAGCTCGAAGGGCAGACCCTGACCAAGGCGCTCCAGGATGCCTGGGATGCACCAGCAGCACCCACCCACCCATCAGTTCACCCCAGTGTGTTCTCAGTCAGCTCCAGGCCTCTCTGCAGAACCTCCTCTACCAGCAGGGCAGGGCTTCTCCCCCACATCCATGTCTCCCATAGCTCCCCTGCCATTTCCTCCTGATCCAAATCGTTCCTCCCTCCTTGCTGCTTGTCTCCAGCATTCCCATCACCTGTGGGCAGGGATTTTCCCTGCAGATGTGGAGCAGGTCCTTGCCCATGCACAGGGAAGGTGGCTGGGCTGGCCCCGAGATCCCCCCAGGTCCCTCTCAATGCCAGAGTGCCCAAACCTTCCACTCTTTTCTTCAGCAGAAATTTGATGCAAACGTCTCTCTTCAAACCCGGGGCAGCAGGGGTGAGGGGACAACACTGCTAGGAATGACACAGGAGAGGAAACCCAGAGCCCAGCAAGGCTGAAGGGTTTGTGTTGAGAATTAGGGACAAAGATCAGCTATTTCTGAGACTCCTTCAGCAGCGTGAGCTTGAGAGGAAAAACATTTGCCTCTGGGCTCAGAGAGGTGGCTGGTTTTTGACTTTTGGCCTAACTGAATAACGTGGGGTGTGTTTGAGGCTGGATTAGAAGTCCAGATTTCACATCCTGGGAAAATCTGCCTGAGTTTAGGGGGTAAAAATGGAGGTAGATGGGAAAAAACCCCAGATCCTGTTGCTGGAAGGACTTTGTGCCCCCCATCCCACCCAAGGGTGTGGGGTGCCAAGGACCCAGCTCTGCCAGGCTCCTTGTGCTGGGAACTGCCCCTGGGTGGGCTTGGGGACAAATGGGGGGTCTCCCACACAGCCCCAGCTGGCAAAGCTGGTGGGGAGCACCCCAGGGCAGGGTGGGGACTCAGGAAAATGATCTGGGGGCTTTGCTCTCCTTGGGTCACTGCTGCCAGGGGGCTTGGGGGCCATGGAGGGGTTTGGTGACCCCTCCCCAAAACCTCAGACAGAGTCAAAGCATCACTTTTGTCTCCCCAAATCAAATCATTAGACATTCTTTGGTTCACATAAAATAAAATTTAAAACCCCCTTGGCATGTCTGTGTTAGGTAAAGAAGTTCATGATGGGATCTCCTTCCTGTTGGAGCTCCTGTCCTGACTTTTCCTTGGCTCTCTGGAGGGTGGTGCTGCTCCCTTCGATCCAGGCATTTTTACCTCCCAAAAATATTATTATCTAATTCCCTTTGCAGCTGCCTGCAGCTCTCGATGGCCAGGCAGTTCTTCGACTGATTTAAAAAAAAAAAAAAAAAAAAAAAAAAAAAAGTTGAGCATCAGTCAGTAAATCAGTGGCAAGAGAAATGCTGAATCGTTAAATCTTCCACTGTAACCTATTTTAGCTGGGTTTAGATCATATATCCAGGGCTGTGCATGGAGGCAACAGGCTTTGAAGGCAAAACCAAAGTAAAACAGTCCAGGGCAGCAGAGCAATCCCTGGTTTTCATGGTTGTGGCCAAGGTAGCTCCAGTCCCTGCCTGAAGGTAAAAATCCTTTCCCCCTGTGAAAAACTGTGATTTTGAATTTGTCCTGAATAAAAATTTAGAAATAAAACTCGATTTTTTTTTTTTTTAATGGGGATTTTAAGTCAGGCCCAGAAGGGAATCATGCAAATTCAGAGCTGGTTTCTGAGCCCTGGCTGCACCTCTGGGCCAGGCAGATCTGAGAGTGAGGCACCACTTAGTGTAATACTGCTTCACCAACACAGGGAGAGGTGAATCCAGTCCCACAGAGCAGGTGGGACACCCAGACAGGACACAGAGACCTCCAACAAGTGCTCATCCTCCCCATTCCACACCCCATAAATGCAGCTGGCCCAGGCTGGTGGGGAAGCGAGAAGGAAAACTCAGCTCTGGGATGCAACAGCTGCTCTTTTCCTACTCACAGCCTGCCTCTTTTCTCCCTCTTTGTCAGATGGAGAAGTGAGTTTCTAGAAGATGTTAGGCAAAACACCCCTGAGCCATCCTGTCCTGGGGAGCCTGCTGGGCTCAGCCATTATTAACAGATATTTGCACGCTTTGAGCCTCTTGCCAGTGAGATGAAAGTGGAGGAAGCCCCCAGCGAGCTGTGAGGAGATGATGATAGTGACACAGCATCACTGGGAGCTCTGTCCTGCCTCGTGACCGTGGCCAGAGCCTCCTGTCCCATGGACTGGCCTTCAGGAAGAGTCCCTGCAGAGATGCTTTCTCTCAGAGTGCAGAGCACCCAGCCCTCTCCAGATTTTCGCTTTCCCTCCAGCACAGTGAGGCCAAACCCACCCAGCCCTGCTGCTGCTGCCCAGAGCAGCCTCCCACCGTGGTGAGGGACAGCAACATCACCCTCCTAGGGGCTGGAAAGCAGCAATTCCCTTTGGAAAACTGCCCCAGCAGAGCCATTTTTAGCCCAGATCAGGCTGTTTCTTGCCCTCTGTGAGCCCCTTCCTGCTTGCTCCCAGGTAGAGGGACCATTTTCTTCCCTTGTTTTTGGGGCAGTAAAGAGCAAAGGGCAGAAGCTCCATGGACACAGAGCACGTGCACCCAGCCTCATCCTTGTGCTGGAAGGATCCTGCTGGGCACAGAGCACAGCCAAGGCATCTCCCCAGCTCCCACCGGGCCCTGTTCCCAGACCCATTCCCTCTGCTGTCACCTCCCCAGGCTGCTAGCAGCTCCAAGGGGTCAGTGGGGAAGCAGAGGCCCCTGGCCTGGTGGCTCCCAGGGGAGCTCAGTGATGTTCAGACTCTTCCAGCTCAGAGCTCAATTCAAACCTGGATAAGGAGATCCCACTCCTGCGGTCGTTTCCTCGCAGCAGGGACTTTTGCTGAAGAGGTTTGGCAGTGTTGCAGAGGGAGAGAGCTGGGGGCTCTCTGGGCTCCCACGGGGCCCTTCCTCAGGCTGGCACTACGGATCCTCAGGGAGCACACAGCCAGATGTTCACATCACACCCTGAAAGCAAAGAGACAAACAAGTGAGTGTGTGGGTGACAGAGAGGAGATGAAGGGAAGGATGGAACGGCAGGGTGGGCACAGGGATGGAGGGAGGGATGCAGGCAGGGGATGAGGAGCAGCAGACACTTGACTGATGGATTCAGTAGCCAGGAGGCACGTCAGTGCATTATTTCCTCCTTTTCCTCCTCCCTGGAGCCCTGGAGAGCACAGCCAGCCCTGGGGCCACGCAGGGGAGCCCGGCAGCAAGCAGGGACATGAGGCAGCAGCAGGGGAGGACGGGCGGGGGTCCCGGCCCTCCGCGGTGCCCCGGCCGGCCCGAGCGTCTGTTCCCTTTGAAGTGAGGGACTGGCGGAGGCGCCGCCGGAGAGGATTTGGCAGGTCGGCACTTCTGCTCTGCGGCAGCCTCAGAACAAGAGGATTGGCTCCCCTCCCTCCAGCACATGGCTCTCCCGCCCCTCCGCGCTCCCCGTTGAACGGCAGCCCAGCCGGCAAGCCCCGACAATCTCCCGTCCCCCCCAGCCCAACCTCATTGTCCCCGGGAGATGCCTCCTTTCCCCCTCCCCAACTCTCCCTTCTCTTCCTGGCAAATTCTCCCCCTCCTCCTGGATCCAGCCGCTCTCATAATAGCATCCTTTTCATGGAGACAAATTGTCCAGCCGGGGGCTGCACCTGAGGGCTTTCGCCCTTTAACAAATAGCCTTTTAATTTTCTGCCAGAAGGGCATGGAGAGGGGGGGAGAGGGAAAAAGGGGGGGCTGGAGAGGGGGTTGCACAGAGGAGAGAGAATCAATCAGACATCCATCTTCATCATTGCTGCCAAGGGACCATTTGCACTGGCTGGATGCCCCTGGGGGAAGGTGGGGTGAAAAAGAGAAGAGGTTGGGGTGAGGGGGGGGGCAGGAGGCGATGAGAGGTTGGCGAGGGAGGGGGGGCCACAGACCTCCGTGGCTCCTGAAATCCACATGGAACGGTTTGTCTGGCCCTCCAGAAAAATAAACAGCCACCCTTGGAGCCCAGGGAAAGGAGGAGAGGGTTGTTTTCCAGCTCTTGTTCTGCTCTCCAAAGAGGTTGGGTCAAATCCAAAAGTAAGTCAGCAGCTCTGGCCCAGGGCACAGCAGCAGCCAAGGGGAGCCCGCTCAGGCCAGGGGGGATCCCCATTCCTGTGCCCCTGGAAATGGGGAACCCCAGGTGAGAGGAAGAACAAAGAGACTCGGGGAGAAGCTCCACCAGCACCTTCTCCTTCCAGGATGACCTTATCTCTAACAGCACAACCAGCTCCTACAGCACGGCAGAGGGGTCAGAAGAGCTCCAAATTCTCCTCTCCCTGATGGCTGGACAGCAAGGAGGGAGCCAGCAGGTGAAACCACCACGTCATTTGCCTCTCCTCTCCTGCGGATTCTCTCCTGCGGATTCTCTCCTGCAAAGGGGTATCAAGACACGGTATCAGCTTTAGCTGGAATCTGTCGCCTTTCCCACCAAAAAAAAAAAAAAAAAAAAAAAAAAAAGAAGAAGTAAGCAAGGAGGTTAATTAGATGTTTGCAATCCAATTTACGTCTTGTTTGTGAAACCAGCATTTCAGCTGTAACCCAGCCTGGGAGCCCCCCGTGCCCTCGCTCTTTTGCTAAATTTATTTCACAGCTTTGCAGAACTGGCTCAGCCGGGTCAGAACTCTTCCATTATCATTTTATCGCTGCCTCTTACTCTGTAATTACAAGCTGCTTCCCTCACCCCCCTCCCTCCTCTCCTTCCCCAGCCCCCTCCAAGCACAAGGTGGGAGATGCTGGTCTTGCTTTAAGCTCCTTCCACGATTTGTCTCACCCACTGAGGCCGGGGACAGCTTGGCCCTGCTTGCAGCAGATAAGCCAGGGAAGGTGGCTGGGGAAGCAGGGGGAGGATGCTGCTCTCCAGTCCCCCCCCTCCCCAAGGATTAAAATATTCAGATGCACCGATGAATAGCAATGAGAGCTGGAAATGAAGGCCTGGATGCTCAGAGCTGGAGAGGTTGGAGTCAAGCTGGCAGGAAGGAGATGAGCTGCAGAGTCATGGAAGGCTGTGGCACATCCCCTCGAGTGTCCTGGGCCGACCCTCAGCTGTTCCCAGGGCCTGGGATGGGCCAAAATTGTGCCAGGAGAGACACAGAGATGTGCAGAACTCTCACTATGCCCTGTGGGAGTGTGCAGAGAGGCTTTGGGAGCCCTGGTGGCCAACATTCCCAGCAAATTCCAGTGGGAGGGAAAGGCCCTTGAGGAGCATCTCAGATGCAGAGCCAGGAGCCAGCATCTCCCTGGACTTCCAGCAGCTCCATACAGGACAGACAGCCATGGGAGCCCGGGGCTGGCAGGGTCACCAGAGGACTGTCCCCAGCCAGCAGGGTCACTGGGCCCCACGGAGCAGCAGCAGGACCCCCACAGCAGGCACCCTCTCTCCCAGACCCTCCCCAAAGCACCAGGCTCCAGCACAGGGAAGGGGCCACGTCCTCCCCAGGGAAGGAGCAAAACTCAGGCTGAAGGGCTTCCCTGGGAAGTTCGGGGAGAGGAAGGGACAGGCAGAGGGATGTCCACACCCCTGGGGCTCTGTGACATCTTGGCCATGGGGATGAGACATCACGGGACCCCAAAAGTGAGTTTGGGATGGAGGTGGCCACTGTCCCTGCCCTGGGAGAAAGAGCCAGTGCCCTGCTGTGGGGACAGGGCCCGGATGCAGCTGGACCAGCCAGCAGGGCCTTGCTTTGTTGTAAAATTTGGCTTCCTTTCAGTCACCTGTGAGCATGAATCAGACAAGAACTCAGAGGCAGCATGAATACACACACACAGGGCCAGCTCAATTGCCCATGAGAAGGTTCATGTAATTAACAGGCAGCCAGCTTTTCTTTCATGTGACAAAGAAAGGATGGGGAGGGCTGGGAGGGTGTTTTTCTGTCCCCATCCCCTGAGAGCAAGTTCCAGCAGGCCTGTTCACAGGAGCAGGGAGCACAGCACAGCCTGTGAGCAGGACCCCGGGGGCGGGGAGGGATGCACCACAGGCCCCTGATTTCCCTTCATGCACAAACTGGGTCCTTTCCCATCCTTGGGAGGGTTAAAGCCTTTCCTCTGCTAAACCCACAGTGCAGGGAGCCCGGGATTGATAAAATGGCACGAGGATGGATCTTTCTGCTGAGCAGGCCCCCACCCTGTACTGGAATCCCCCCCAAGATCACTGGGGCCAGCATTTAACTCACATCCATCCCACACCCACCCCACGAACGCCCGAATTCCCAACCCTGGAGCACACCTGGCTCTGTCTATGCGGTTCAGCCCAGTGTCCACAGGCAGCACGGAGCACAAAGACACCTCGGTCCCTCCCTAAAACAAAGATCACAGCCCCTGCTCGGAGCTGAGGATGCCACCCCCTCCCTCCGCTGCTGAGGAACATTAAAACCCCATTAACCTGGGGTTGTTGTTAATCATGCAACATTACCCAGTGGGGACAGCCCTGACGTGTGAGTGCCCGGGCTGCCGCCGGCTCCCCCGGCCCGGCTCCAGGTGACACAGGAGAAGGTGGGATTGGTTTATAACCGCGCGGGCCAGCTCCAGATAATGAATTTCCTGCACCAGGCAGCGCAGGGAAGCTTCGCCGAGATTGGAAATAATCACCCCGAGGCAAGGCAGGGAGCGGACTGCAGCCGCCTCTCGCCCTGCGGAGGATAATCCCCTTTGTGACTGGGCTGAGGGCAAGGCGAGGAAACCACGATTCATCATCGGCTTGAACCACATCCATCCTCTGGAAGATGATTTCCGGTCCTGCTGCTGAGCAAACCCAACGGCAGGCAGAGATCCCAGGCCAAAATCAGCCCCGGAGCTCAGGAGATGGTCACTTTGGAGACCTTCTGGGACACAGAGGGGCCGCCTTCAGCACAGCCTGGACAGGTGAATGCCAGGAGAGCAAAGCCTCTGCCTGCACGTGTGCATGGAGGCTGGAGCCCCATCAAGCCCTCACAGCTCGGTGATATTAAAGCTTTCCCCTCATGCATAGAAGCAGGCAGGGGGGCTAATTGCTTCTTATGACACTATAATGGTAGGACTATTTACACTAGATTAAAATCCAATTCATAATGAGGTATAATAACTTTGCAAATGCCAGGATTTGTCAAAGGGTGAGGAGCGCCACCGAGACAGAGCTGAGCAGCCTCGGACTTGGGTCTGAGCCCTGCCTTGGGAGGAAGGAGCTCTCGGCAGAGCCAGGGTGGGGTTCTGTTGGATTCTCCCTCTTTGGTTGCTTCTTCCATAGGTTAAGCAGAAGGGCTGGTGGAAGGGAGCTTGGGGATGAGCACGGCCCTGGAACAGCTTTACAGCCAAGCAGGCAAAGAGCAAAGGGCTCTGCTGTGCCTGGAGTAGGGGAAACGGGTGCGGGCAAGAGGTTGGATCAACCACAGAGCTGCTGGGCTTTACCTCAGGAACTGAGCTCCTTCCCCAAGGAAATTTTGTTCCAGCGGCTGATAAACTCAAGTCATGCTGGGATCCACCAGGTACCAGGGGTGCTGAGGCAGCCTCTGCACCAGGATCAGGCACTCCTGTGGAAAACCTCCCTTGCTGGGTGTCACAGACTCTCAGAAAGTCGCCCTCCCTGCCCAGAGGCACCATGACCCTGTCCCAGCACCCCTCCAAGGACAGAGCACACACGCACAGCCCCAGCACTGCCCTCTCCCCCCTGGGCTGCCCCTGCAGTCAGGGGGCATGTTTGTCCCACAGGAAAGCCAGGCCTGGGATTGGATCCAGCCTGGATCTGCTCCGTGCCTCTCCGTGCCCTGTTTACGGATGTGACCTTGAGTGAGCCCAGCAACACATCACTCCTGACGGGCTCAAAAGAGGAATTTATTTATTCCCTGCCAATGACATGGACTGATGGTGCCCTCTGAATTCCAAGTAGGACTCGGCTCTGCTTTGACAGTCTGGGTGGCTCTGCTGGAGAACAGGCAGGGGAGAGAGCCCACCAAGCTCCATTTCCAAAGGGAGCATTGCCCCCCAGATCCCAGGGCTCTGTGCAGTCCCTGGATCCCACCGAGCGGGCTCAGTGCAGTGCTGGACCCTTGCACAGGGGTTTAGGGAATGGAACTCAGCTGTGCCATGGTCACAGAGGTCTTCTGGTGGATAGCAGCCCCAGAGAGTGCTCCAAAGGCCTTGCCAGCACCAGAGAGGGACCTGCTCAAGTCCCAGAGGAGGGGTGAAGCCGTGCTCAGGTAAGCATGAGCTCCAGTGTGCTGACGTGAGTCACTCTCCCAATGCCAGCAAGCCCTCCAAGGCTTCCCACACCTCTGTTTGCGTCCAAAACCAGCCATCTGCTAAAAAACCTGATGGCAGAGCCTCCAGAAAAGCAATTCTTCAGCACAAAAGGCTGTGAATTTGTCACTCGTTCTGCTGGACACCCAGTACCCCCAGCTTGTCACTGCTGGGTCACACACATCAAGGACAAGGAGAGCTGGAAGGAATATTGATTTCCTGAAGGGTGAAGCCCTCTCCTCCAAACAAACTCTTCCCTGATGGGATCACTGGAAGAGCCACCCTGTGCACAGGAACATAGGAGGAGAGCTGAGTTATAAAAATAGCAAAAACCTTAACACACCCCGCGCTCGGAAGAAAATCAGCTGAGCCTCAAGTACAGCAAAGACAAACTGAATTGTACCAAACTCACATTCACCTCAGCAAAGGGCTCTTCCTGGCTCCGTGGAGCATTCTCCCGATGCCCAACATGAGCCTGTCCCATCAGCAGGACACAGCAAGCCCCATTCCAACCTCTTCAAGAAATGTGAGTGCTTTTGGTTGGATCAAAGCCTTGTCCTCAGCTGGTGGCAGAGCCGGGAGAGTCCTGGCAGCCACAGGAGTGGCCGAGGAACCCTCCGTCCTTGGGGGGAATGGACTGTCCACCAGCCCCAGGGCTCTGCTGGTCTGCAGGGGGTGTGGGGAGAGGGGAGAGCAGGGGTCTGCCAGGTAAGGACCATGGAAGGGTCACCTGGACACACCCTGCCTCATGGAGGGGCTGTCAGGCTTGAGGGAGCTGCCCCTCACACAATTATACAGATCCTTCCTAAGGGGAGATGCTCATAAGGTCACCGTCCAGCAGAGCATGGAGATGTTGGATGTATCAATATGTTCAAGCTGTAAAAGAGGAGGTGTCAAGGAACCCAGCAGAGGGAATGAGGCCCAGGAACACCTCTGACCTCACGGCATCTCCAGCATCAGTCCAAGAAGTTTCTTGGCCAGGGTTTGAAGCAATTATCTTCTGGCAAACCTGCTTCCCTTCGACTCACCAGCACTGAAAAGAAAAACACCATTTTCCCCCATTCTGTTTTTGTTTGTGAGAGGGAGCGAGCAGCGGAGCAGAAAGGGATCGAGGGGATGGCACAGCATCCCAATTGGAAAGAGCCAGTGGCCACTGCCCAAGTAAAATTCCAACTTTATGACATAATGGGCTTTTTCTAACCAGCGCTTGCTATTAACTTCAGCACTGGCTTAAACTCCTTGGCCTCAGGCACGAGCAAAGCAGAGCTCACACACTGTAAATGTTAATACTGCTTTAGCACTGTAATAAGCTAAAAGGTGGATGCAAGATCTGGCACATTAATTCCTTTTTTCATCTTTTTAGCACATTTCAGGGTAATATGAATAATAAATATTTGAGCTCATGAAGGTTAACGGATGGATAACCCTGGAGACTGGGACTCCCCAGGTAGGAAGGCAGCAGTTCCTTTCCGCATGTCAGTGTCTCCAGCAGTGAGCCGGGGAATTTGCCTCCTCCTGAGAAGTCAGAGTTTCCTCTTGGCAGGGAAGAGTTTGACATTAAAACTTGTTGCCCGGCACTTTTGTGCACACTTCAAATGTTTGGGCTGGGGAATAAGTAGAGGTGGATGTTTCCAAGCATCACTGGGCAAACCTGTGGAGGGAGGGAAACCTTCTCCATTCCAACACAAGTTTGTTCCCATGGAACAAGAGCCAGGTTTGGTCAGCAAAGGGCTCTCAAAGCTTTTTAGGCATCTAATTCCTCATGCAGGCCGCTCTGGGTTCACCTGAGGCCTGGTGGCAGAGCAGGGGAGCTGAGCATGCACCTCCAGAATTTTAAATTCCAGCTGAGGTAATGTCCTAAAGGCAGAGCACTGCATGGGCCTGACCCAGATGTCACCATCAGCCCCAAGGCTCCTGTTTTGCAGGTATTGGGTCTAAATTAGAAGGCTTTGGTGTCTGTGACAGCCACACAACAGCCCAAGGAGAGCAGCTGGGTGCAAAGCTCTGCACATCACCTCTGGATTGCAGAAACGTGGAGAACAGGGCTTTGGGAGAAGGTCACACTGCTTTGGCACCCACTCAGGTGCCACAGGAGTGCTCCAGCCCATCCCAGAGCCACGTGTGAGCTTTCAGGGAAGCAGCCTAGAATGGATAAGAAAAATCTACTAACCCCAAACAAGGACCATGTCAGGAGAGAAAGGACAGGTCTGGTGACCCAGAGAAGGGTTTGAAACCTGTGCTTAGAGGGAAAACACTGGAACATGAGAATTCCCATTGCTTATCTATCAACAGAGACCTGGCAGGCAGGAGCTCTTGCTGGGAGAGAAGGGCTGGGGATGAACAGGAGTGTGATCCCTGGGGATGGAGGATGTGGGGCTTTCCCAGATTCCATCTGCTCTGGCAGCTTTGTCTCATTGACCCTCATGGTACAGGCAACACCTGAGATATCGTGTCTGACAAACCATCTTGCTGGGAAAGGCCTGATATTCCAGCAGAAATCCTAAAACCCTGCTGCCACCTTCCTCTGTGGTCGCAGGCAGGGGGACACGAGCCCTGTGGGACACTGGGACAGCCAGGGTGCCAACCAGCGCTGGCCTGGGTGTTAGGATGTGAAGCTGCAGGAGGAAGGTCCTGGCCGTGCAGGGATGAAATCCCCGTCCTGCCCTGCACCTGCAGGGGCTGCTGGGGGCAGAGATGCTGCATCCCCCGCTCAGATCCCTGATCCATCCCCACCAGCGCCGCAGGAAAGTGGGGTAGGCAGAGAGCACCGCGCTGGCGCTGCTCAGGGAGGACGGCCAGGAGCTGGCAGGGGACACGGGCAGGGCAGGCTGGAGGAGCCCAGGACGGAGAGGGGAGCCAGGAGGGAATTGGGGTGACGGCTGCCAACCGCTGCGACCCTCAGCGCGGGGAGCAGCCCCTGGCAGAGCCCCGGCGGCCGGGGGAGGTGGAGGCGGGGGGCTGCGGGCGCTGCCCACCCTCCGCCGTGCCCGCCGCTCGCATTTGCGCGCTCCGCGCTCTCCGGGCACGGCTGCGCATCCTCCGCCAGCGCCGCGAACCCCGGGCCGGGGAGGGGGAGCTGCCCCCCGCCCTTTGGGGGTGCGTGCCTGGATGCTGTGTGAGGGCAGCCGTGAGCCCCCCGCCCTCCCTGCGGCACCCCCCGCCTGCCTCTCGCTTTGCTCACTGTGGCGTGACCGCCGAGCCCCCCTCCCCTGGCAATCCTTGGGGGATATCAAGGGCAAGGAAGAGAAGGGTTACCTGGAGGAAAGGGTTGCTAAGCAACCCCTCCCCCCGACCCCCCCCCAAAGCACCGCAAACCCAAAACTCGTTCCAGGCCTGCAACCAGATTAGCATATTAATGAGGCTGTAATTTCCCCGGAATTGTCTGCACGTCTATGCCCGCTCACAGCACACTGGCCCAGGAGTTTGCTATGCAAATAAACTGGTTTTACAGGCTGTGACTTAATTAACTCATCAAGTTCATCTTCCTAACAAAAAAGGCAGACTAACTGCGGATTAATGGACCTGTGTTTGCTCTCCTTTCTCTCCCCCTCTCACCCACTCCCTCCCGGAGGCACTGCCTCCCTGCAGATCCTTCCATCCCCGGCCACTCCAGCCTCAGTGCTGGGGAGATCCTCCAGCCTCACGAGGAGATAAATCCTGGGAAAAGAGATGGGGAGGGGGGGAAGGAATCTTAACGCCGCTTCCAGCAGAGTCGGGGAGGTTTCCTCATCGACTTCAAGGGGAATAAGATGGATCAGGCCTCGAGGATGGTAATTACGCCTTCAGTCGAAGCTGGCAGGTGACCACTTATGAGAAGGAGGTGGCACACGGTGACGCTGTCTCTTTAAAATGGTTGTCTCTGCGCGGATCAGGGGTCGGGGATTTTGGGGAGGCGGATTAAGGTACCATTTCTAGGGGAGCTCTGGCAATCCCGCTCCTTCCCTAACGGCGCAGGGTCAGAGCAGGCAAGAGGGATGCTCTCCCTCCTGGGTTAATTAGCAAGGCCCTTCCTGCCCGCATCCCATGCTCAGAGGCAAGGTGTCTTTTGAAAACTACCCCCAAAAAAGGTAAATACAAGGATTTGCAGAGCCACTGAGGGAAAAGTTCAGTCTGTATTCAACAGCAAATCCCCGGGCTGGGGAGCTTCCTTTGAACACCAACATCGTTATGATTTCACCTCCCCTTCCCTACTTCTCTGTCACCCTCTTCCTTCCCTGGGAAAAAGGAAGGAATTTCCTGTGGAACCCGGACAGGGCACAGATGTCCCCGCGTGGCTCCCACCGAGGCTGGAAGCAGGAGGAGCTGGCTCAGCCCCCAGGCTGTGTGTGAAGTGACTCCAGTCGGAGATGAAATGTCTGAGCGGATCTTTCCCCTTTTAATTCCGGCTGTATTGTTAGTTAATTGTAGTTTGAGCTCCAGGGAGGTTTTCCACGGCTCAGAAGGTGGCCTGGGACACTGAAGTCAGAGCCTGGGGTGGGAATGGTTGCTTTGCCATTCATAGCATGGATTGTGCCAGCCCGATGCACAGAGCCCTGAGGAGTGCAGAGCCCCGACTCCCAAATAAGCAACGGGACATGGAAGAGCAGTTAAATATCTGCAGGGAGGGGATCTGAGCACGGACCAGGCTCCTCTTGGAAGTGCCAGGCAAGAGGACAAGAGGAGCGGGCAGGGACCGATGCCCAGGAAGTTCCACCTGGACAAGAGGAAGAGCTTCTTTCCTGTGACCAAGCACTGGCCCAGGTTGCCCAGGGAGGCTGTGGAGTCTCCCTCGCTGGAGGTATCCCAGAACCATCTGGATACCATCCTGTGCTCTGGGATGACCCTGCTGGCCCAGATGACCTGACTGTGGTCCCTTCTAGCCTGACCCACCCTGTGACTCTGGTGACCCCGTGGCCATCCAGCTCGGGCCCTTGGCTTCCCACCCGAGGTGGCCACAGCAGATCCCTGTACCACACTCCCACAGCCCTTCCCTCACCCTCAGGCCGCTGGAATCTCCCCATGCAGTCTCCCACGGCTCTGTGGGGTGGGAAGGGGCTGGTTTGCAGCCAAAGACTTCCTGGCTGCTCCAGACACTCAGCTCTGCAACTCCTCCTCAGGAAAGCTCTGCAGAGCTTCACATCTTGCTTGAAAGTTTGGGAGCATTCAAATGACACCGAGCTGAAGACCATCCCTCTCCCAGCCACAGCCTCTTTGGAATAGATTTAAGTTGAAGCTTTCTTGCTAAATTTGGTTTAGACTGGACAAAGTCCTTGGAAAAAATCTAACTGTACTCAGAGGCTTCTCTGCATTCACAGGAAAATGGACTGGCTGACCTAAAAGGTCTTTTCCATCTTTAATTTCGGTGGTTGCATGATTCATCCCTCTTCTTTGAAAGCGTTTCCTACATGAAACGTCTCATCAGAGGAAAAAAAATTATACTAAATAATCTTTTTTTTCATTCCCTCTCCTCATTGTCAGAGCCTGGGAGAGGTGAGGGATGTGTCTGCTCCCACATGAACCCAGCAATGCAAGAGAAATGGCAGACCAGGACTCGGCTTAGCAGCCAGGAAGGAAGCTGCTCATGCCAGGTGGGGTAGGAGGAGTTATGCTGGAGACTTCCTTCCCAGGAGCAGAGCTGTTCCTCACTTTCTCAGATCAGGAGAAAACACTGAGCTGGAGAACCACAGCCATCTCCCAAGGACAGAGGAATGCCAACATCCCAAGCGAGGAGAGGACATCCCTCAGGCTGCTGCTCCCAGGAGATAAAATCGCAGTTCCTCGGGATGTTCTTAGGAATCAGCTGTGGGCTCTGCATTCCTAACATCCTCCAGGAATTTCTCCCCTAAGAGCTTGTCCAGTTTCCTCTCAATTCATTCAGCTCCTGCAGCCAGGAGTTCTAGAGATAACTGCTTGCAAGAAGCACAGTGTGTCTTAGATTTTGCTTCTGCCACCTTCACCTGAAGGCATGAAATGGGGTTTGGTCCCCCAAACATTTGGAAGTGCTGCCAAAGACATCACATAACCTCAGGAGGCAAAAAGCTCCTGAGGTCAGCCAAGACTTTCCCCTGGGAATGCACAAGTTCCCATCTTCCAGCAGCCCTGCATGGGGAGGGAACGGGGAATTACCCCAGGCGAGGGCACGGGACAGATCCCTTGGCTTGTGGCCACCAGGCCACCCCTCAGCCTCCATCACTGAGGCACTCCCCCAGTCCTGGACAACCCCAGGGAAATTGTCCCGTCCCTGCATCCCTTCACTCTCTGGATTCCTGATTCCCCAGTGCTGGGCTTGTCTCTTCTCCCACGGCTCTCTGGTGACTCCCTCCTCATGAGGAATAAACTGAAGATCACCAAATTATTCCTGTTTTTCCGTTGGACAATGCCTTTCAATCCAACCCAAGAACTAGTCATTCTTTTCCCACATGCTCAGCAGTAGACGCAGGGTGATGTTCCTGGGAAACATCTACTTTCAACTGGTTTCTGCTTTAAAATTTGAGTGTGAGGTTGGATGCAGGCTCAGATCAGGTGATTTCCAGAAAGGCCGGGGATCTGCTGTGCTTTGGGGACCCCACTTGAAGCCACTAATCTGACGGCATCAGGATGGGAGGGCAAAGGGGGGTAGAGCTGCTGTCCCCAAAATGAGGGGAAGAGAGGAAAACAAAAGGGCCAAACCCCTGCAGGAAGGCAAACTCAGCATCCCATCCTGGCTCATTTTTCAGTGAGGTTTTGCCAGGGATTTGGGGATCAGAGGTGGTTTGAATGATAATTAGCCATCCTCAGCCATCACCCAAGGGGTGTTTGTGTGAAGAATTGTTGTGACCAAAATATAGGATTTTCAGTTCTTTTTATTTCGTTGATTTAGTGGATTTTTTTTCATTCTCTCTTTTCTTCCATTTTCTGGAAGCGCAATAAACCCAAAGTCCTCCAGCATCACCCCTCCCTGCAAAATGCAGATTTATTTTTTTCAAAACAAAGACTAAAGCTGAAGTACTTACAGTCAGGGAATCACCAAAAATTTGAACACCTGCCAGGTACCATTTCCACCCTTAAGAAGTACCAATCCTTTTTCCAGATGACATTCCAGGACATTGATTTTTTTTTTTTCTTTTTTTTTTCTCCAACATCGCTGCTACTTCAACAAAAAGGGGAAAACGGTCTTTCTTATACCAAAGAGACAATCCAAGAGATGGAAAACTGGACCTACACAAGCCGAGCTTTGAAATTAAAATCTGCCCTTTCAGGTTTAACGAGGAGAGTGATAAAACAAGGAAACGAATTTACAGAGGGAGACATCAACCCTCAGCTGGCAGCCGGCCGCGGGGGAGGCTGCTGCCTGCCCACAAGTTGTGGGGCAGGATGCAAAATTCACCCCCAGCTCACACTCCGTGGGAGGTCAGGCTCCACGCTCGCCGGGGTCCCTTCTGGCCCTAAAATCTATGAATCTATTGATGCTCTGAGGCTTAAAAAGCAGCAGCTGCTCCTAGGCAGCACCTAGTTCTCATAAGCATTTGGAATAATGGATCCATATTGTGCCAATGCATACTAATGTTAATATACATTTGCAGCGCACAATGTGATGGCTTTGGAGACACCCAGGTGTCAGATGGAATCAGTGTCACTGACACACCGTACCAGGACTCTGCTGCAGGTCCCTGTTGGCTTCTCCACCGGGAAGCTTTTGCTTCTTGGAAATTATTGCGTTTATCCCTTATGGTTCTGTGGGGGGAAAAAAAAATAAAAATTACAAAGGGATTGTACCGGGCCCCACCGCAGGATTGGTGCCTGGGGTTTGCAGCCAGCCAAAGGCTTGCTCAGGGTTTGGGATGGGGATGGGAGGGAAAACAAAGAGGAGCTGTATGAGGTGTGCCAAAGGAGTTCAGCTCTCCTCTCACGCACCAACATGAAGAAACTCGGAGCCAGGGCTGGGTGCTGCTCCCAGCTCTGTCCCTGCTGAAGTCTGGAGGAGTTGTACAAAGCGTTTGTGAGCCAAAGACCTGAGCCTGACTCTGCCGGGCTTAACGCCCCGAGCTTTCAAGTGCAGGCTCAGGTTCATCTTCCTCACAGAAGGAAGACGCAAGAACAGAAGGAAGATTTCTCTCCTGCAAAGGGAGAATGGCCTCTTTGGTTGCTGCTTCGGGATTGTGGGGGCACAGGAGGAACAGGCTCCCCCCTCCAGCCCCACTCCCTCCACACCCACGAACCATGTGCTGGTGTGCAAGTGGAGAGAAGTGCTCTGGGTGTGGGGTGTCAGGTGAAGATTTGCAGCCCTGACCTGCCCTGGGTGCCTTGTGAGGATTTAGAGCACCTTCACATTCATATACACACAAAAATACCTCATCTTCTCACAATTAGCACCAGCCTGGCCTAAAATCCCTGCCCGGACTCCCTTGTCGTGCTGATATGAGCCCACACGGGAAACTGCCCATCTCTTTACAGGAATTCAGGACAGCAGCACGGCGCCCAGCAAGTCCTCAACTCTTTGAATGCTCATTATTCCAATTGTCCAGTCAGTCCCAGTGCTCGGGACAAGGGGATTTAGTCATCACCCAGGCACTGCAAGGATTAAGGCTGACCCTGCCTTGGGACTCACCCAGGCTGGACTGATCCTTGGCCATCCCCGTATCCCTGTGTGAGGTGATAACTTCCAATGGAAAATTAAACCCGTGTTCTTCTCCTGATGGTTTTCTTTTCCCACGCCACCATTAAAAAAAAAAAAAAAAAAAAAAAAAAAACAAAAACAAAAAAAAACAAACCAAAACCAAAACAAAAAACTTATCAGAAATATTAAAAGAAAATAAAAATGAAAGAAACCAACAGCTTCCCAAGCCCCCAGGGACTCTGATCCCCTGTAAGCCCTGCACAGCCCCGCAGAGTACCCTGCTTCTGGACCTTCTCTCCTGACTTCCAGATACCCTGGGAAGCCCAAGATACCCAGATATCATTGGAATACCCCCACAATCAGAGCAGGTGGAGCTGTTCTCGTGGTCCTGATTGTGATTAAGGGAGGCAGGTGTGCATTTCCAGTGAGGACTTGTCAGCAGAAGGAAGCGGGGATGGAGGAGCGGGGGAATGCAGGAGAGAGGGAAAGCAGCGTAGCCCTGAGCCCAGGCGACAGTGACAGTCCGAGCACACCGAGCACTACTGCACATTAGGCAGCTGATGAGGTTAGAGAGGTCCCGTGCAGTCTTCCCGTTCCCTGAGGCAATGGAGGAATTATCCCATCCCTGCCCAACATGAGGCGCTTCTGCCCCGGCCTCTCCCCCGGGCTGTGAATCGGTGTTGGAGCGATCTAGGCCGAGCTCAGCCCCGTTCCCGGCCCCAGGACAACCCCAAAAACCGCTCTCTCCTCTGACCTGCACAGAGAGAGAGAAAAATCCCATCACCTGATATAAAAAGATGGGGCTGAGGGCTGGTTCAGCTCCCCCGGAGCCTGGGTACGTCAGAGAAGGCAGGGCCACGGAGATGGGTGTAGCAGGGGGAATGTGCGTGTGCAAGGGCTCGTTTTGTGTGTAACGTGGCACAGCGACGTGCTTCCGAGCCGCGGGGCTGTGGGGAACGAGGATTTTGGGGCGTGGGTGTGAGCAGGGGCCGTGCACACGCGTGGACACGCACGGAGGAATGCGGGGAATGTGCGGGGCGGGCGGCCAGCGCAGCCAAGGGAATTGCGGGAGAGGGAGAGGCAGACAAAGAGCTCTGCGGGCGAGCAGGGGGACACCCCGAGCCCTTCCCCGGGGGGATCCCGGCCAGTCCTGGGGGGGACACCTCGCAGGCGGCCCCTGCTCGCTGTCCCGGGAATGCTTTGGGTGTGTGAGCATGTAAGGACAGGAGCGATCGCACAAATACCCGACGCTCGGGGTTCGCCGCTTCGTTTCCCCCTTCATGGGGCTCCCCCCTGGGCTGGCACCGCTCAGTCCCCGGATTTTTGGGGGTCGTTTTTAATCGTAGCCGCTGTAAAGTGAAAATAAACCCGCGCTGAGATCCCGCCTGTCCCGAGGGGCGCGGCAGGGCCGGTGCCCGCAGGCAGAGGGGTCCTGGGCAGCGCAGCCCCGCTCCCCTCGGGATGAAGGACTGGGGGGGGCATTGCGGGGGTCCAGTGGGTGTCTGATAATTCTACCGCCGTGTCGGCAAAATTTCCGGATTTTCTGGCCGAGGTGATTTTCTGCGGGAGAAGGGAAACGGGAAGTGAGAGAAAAGCAGAGAGGGACAGAGAGGTGGGAAAGGGAATGTGTGAGGAATGAGAGGGGGAAACGAAAAATAAAACAGCAGAGGGTGTGGGGAGAAAGAAAGGAAGAGAGAGAAAGGGAGGAAGAATCGGGAGAGGAAAAGAGAAAGAATTGAGGGAGGAAAAAAAAAAGGAGACAAATAAAAAAGATAATGAGGGAAAACGGGGGAAAAAAAAACATAAGGGGAGAAACGGAAAAAAATAAAATGAGAGAAACACAGGAAAAAAATTGAGATAAATAGGTGGGGAAAGGAGAAAAATAATAACAACAACAACAAAAATAAATAAAAGAGAAAAAAGGGGGGGAATGCAGAAAAACAGAGAAATACAGAAAACCAAGAAAAATATAAAGAAAAAAGGGAGAAAACAAAAAGAAAAAAAAACGGAGAGGGGAAGATCGAGGTGGAGAGGACGAAGGCGATGGAGCATAGGGCAAGGTGGAGGGGACAGCCGTGCCCGGTGCCCGCAGGACGAGGCGAGGGACGGAGCGGGGGGCTGCCGGGCCGGCGGGGCCGCGCTGTTCAGCACCCTGGAGAGCTCCGGGGCTCCGGCGGGACGCCGGGGACACCGACGGGGACACCGACGGGGACACCGACGGGGACACCGACGGGGACACGGCGGGACCCGAGGCCGCCATCCCCGCGGGTTCCTCCATGCCCGGGGTTCAGCCCCGCCGAAGGCATCGCTCTCAGATCCGTCCTGGCGAGGGACTCCTCTTCCGCTCGGGACGTGGAAGGCAAGGAGCGGCGTTCCTGCTCCACTTTCCCCCTAAAAACCTCCTCCTCGCTCCTCCCGTGGAGCTGCTCCCCCTCCCTTGCCGGCTCCCTTGGCTTCGGGGGCCGCTCAGCCCCCCCGTGTGTCCCCCCTGTGTCCCCCCCCTGTGTCCCCCGTGTCGCCCCGCGGTGCCCGACAGCAGCGAGGTGGGAGAGCTGCGCTCCCCTCATCGCGCCCGCACGTGCGGCCCGAGCGCTCCCCCCTCCCTGTTCCCCAAACAAACCCAAGGGAAGGGAGGAGGACCCCGAGGGGCGCAGCCTCGCCCCGACAGCTCTGGGGGTCCCGTGCGCGGGGGGTACCGGGGGTGAGACCCCTGCCAGTGCTCTGCTCAGCCACGACCCCCGACGGGAGCACCGGGGCGAGCTCCCTTCCCCTCCCTGCCCGGCCAACAGCTCCACAGCCCCAGCCCTGCCCCCCGTGTGCCCCCCGAACCACCCCCCCGCTCCGGGGGCTTCTGCCCCGCCAGGGCGGGCTCCCCACGCACCGGCTCGCTCCGTCCCGCCGCTGCTATGCGGAGCTCCGCGGTTGCCGCCGGCTTTTCTCATGCAGATTCCCTCTTTCACACCTCCCAAACAAAAGCAAACGGGGGCATCGCCTCGCCGTGTCAACACACACGCTCATTAGCGGGGAGGCGGCGGGGGGAGCGGGTGGGAACGGCTCGAGCAGCCTCTCCGGGGGGGCGGTCGCATCGACGGGAGGTTGTAGCGGGCCGGGGATCACCCGAGGAAATTTGGAGCGAGTTCTTTGCCGCAAGTCACTAAGTTTCCGAAGGTCCGGGTTTGCCCGTCTCCGGCTCGTTTCTGTCAGCACAAGCTGCTCGCTGCCGGGCTTCGCCCACCCGCGGTTCGGGAGCTCGGGGAGCGGCACCACCGGGAGCTCCGGGCCGGCTCCGCGGAGAGCGGGACCCCGAGCAGGGCCGGCTTAGCCCCGGGAAACTGCCAGGGCGGTGGGAATGGGGGTCCAGGCATCGTGCTGGAGCCAGGAAGGGTTGGGGGTGCAATTAAAGCTTCGCCAATTACCGCAACCCTCAGGGAAAAAAAAAAATAAATAAAAAAAAAGGACTAGTTAAAATGGCTGTGGAGAAGGCGGGAGGTGACCGTGGAGAAGCGGCACCTCACTGGGCTCTGTCTGCCCCCAGACCCGGCAGCGGCAGCCCCGGCCGGGGTTCCGCGGGGTCTCAGGGCGCTCCGGGGACCGCGCTGCGCACGGAGCCCGCACCGACGGCTCTCCGAGCTCCGGCGGTACCCGTTTCTCTGCCCCCGCTCGAGATTTTTGTGTCTTTACTTTGGTTTGGTATTTATTTTCCTTTTTTTTTTTAATTTTTTTTAGTGGTGTGGTTTTGTTTCCCTTTTTTTCCCGTTAAACCGCCTCAACAGAGCCCGGTCCCGCGGCCACTCCGCCTCTCCTGGAGCTTCTCCCTGCCGCCAGCACCGCCACTCGTTTGGTGCCTTTGCTTCCACCGAAACCCCGTGCCGGAGCCCGGGGAAAGGAAACAAAATTATTCGTTACAATGAAGTAAAAGGGGTAAAAACCCCCGAATTAAAAAAAAATAAATCCCCCGGTTGCTCGTTTGCATTTGGGCTGCGGCGCGGCTGGAGGGGCTCGGTTTGTTTGTTTTCTTTTTCACAGCCCCCGGCGATTCCAGCAACACCCGTGGGGAGCGAGGAGCTGGAGCATCCCCGGCACCTTCCTCGGGCCCCTTTTGGGGATGGGGAGGAGGGGGAGAAGGAGCCGTGGGTGGGGGCTGCGTGGGGCTTTGTGCGGGGCGGGGGGCCCGCATTGTTCGCCGGCGCTGTGCGCGCTCGCACTCACACTCACACTCACCTCCTGTCCCCCCCGCCCCAATAACACGGAAATTTCCATGTCCCAGCTGCTTTCCCCTTTTAACCTTGGTATTAATTTAGGACGGATCTTTTTAAACAGCCCTATAATGCATTCAGACGCTGCTGGAGGTTTATCTTTTTTTTTCCCTCCTTTTTTTTTTTTTTTTTTTTTTTTTTTTGTACCGTGGGTTATATTTACACCCAAAACAAAATAATTACACTTTTGTTGGCGAGAGAAAGCTGGTGATTAGACTGTGGCTCTTTGCAGCAAACCCTTTCTCAGTGGTACACCAGGACAATTTTTCACGGCTGGGTGAAATCAGACGCGGGAGGTAATGAATCCTGTGAGCTATTTAAATTTACAATTTGTAACGCAGTCACTCAGAAACGCCTATGGCCCGGCGAGGAGATGCTTGCTGGGTTTGTTTAATGTTAAAACCTGCCCCGTCCCCCCTCTTACCAGGGGAAAGGAGGGGAGCGCGGGGGGAGCAGCCTCGCCCGCCGGCAGCGGCCCCGCGGAGGAGCGCGGAGCGGCGCGGAGCGGCGCGGAGCCACCGCCTCCCACCGCGCCCGGGCTCGGCATCCTCGGGCCGGCCGGAGCCGCCGAGCCCGGCTCCGCTCCGCGCTCCTTTCCCGCCGTCATCGCCGCCTACAACCCCCAAAAATAGTTGGTAATATCTGCAAAGTCGGCGGCGGAGCATCCGAACAGATAGATAATTAATTACAAAACACAGGGGGAATATGCAAACCGCGTATTACAAATTCTACAGGGCTTAACTGATTGGAAACAGATTATTATCTTGTTTGTCTTTTGTCTGTTTCACTTATCCCTCTGCCGTCTGTTGTGTTGTAAGTTGATACACTTTATTCTTGAAAGGGGATTTTTTTTTCTCTCCTTTAATAATATAGTAAATTCCATCAACATCTTGTATAAGCGACGCTGCTTCTCCACGCATCACCCTGTTAAAACACAAAAGGTTTATTAGTTACATATAGGTGGTCTTATGGGCCCTGAATTACCATCTGTTTCCGTGGGGGAATGTGGCTGGGGGGAGTTTCTTGGGGCTCGGGGTGGTTTTTCCCCTCCTCCCTTTCCCTTTGGATTTATTTATTCCTTGGCTTTGGAAGGAGGAAGGGAGAGCCGAGAGCGGCCGCGGGGAGCAGGGGAAGGGGCGGGGGTCCCCGGCTGGGGGTCTCGGCTGGGTGGAGGGAGCAGAGGGTGGCCGGGAGGGGCCCGGGGGGGTGTGCGAGGCCGCGGGAGAGCAGCGCGGGTGCGCGGGCACCAACAAGAGCGCGGGTGCCGCTCCCGCACCCTGCGCGGGCTCTCCATACGGCCCTGTTCATCCAGAGGTTTATCCACAGGGCACAGCCGGGACGGCCCTGAGCGGGATGCGGGGGCTCGGCCCACGCGTGTGCGGGTGGAGCTGGTGCGGTGCGAGCTCACATCCCCAGCCAGGGACACGCGGGAGGCCGCGGATCTCCGGCTCCTCGGTATCCCGGCGTTTCCCCGCCGTGCGGGGACCGGGGCCTGCCCGATGCTCCCGCCCGATGCTCCCCGGCCCCGCTCCCGTGCTGGATGCTGCCCCGAAATCCGTGCGGACTGCGGTGGGAGCGGGCCCCGCACATCCCCGCACATCCCTGCACGGCTCCGCGGCTCCCAAATTCCTCAGAAGCGCCGAGAGAATCCCGCAAACTTGGGCAGAGCCCGGCGGGAGCGCGGCCGCGATCGGCCGTGGGTCCGCTCCCTCCTTCTCCTCCCCGTGCCTTCGCCTTTCTCGCCCGCTTCTCCCCTTTTTAACTCGCTGCAGTTTTCATTTCCTTTCTTCTCTCTTCCCTGGATTTTTCCCTTCTGTCTTTGTTTTCTTTTCTTCCACCTCCACTTCTTTTCTCCCTCGTTCTGAAGCTTTTCCTTCGCCCTTCCCTTTTGATTTCCATTCTTTTCTATTCTTGCCGTTCTTTTTGTCTTTTTATTTCTTTCATCCGTTTATTTTTCTTTTCCTCTTCTTTTTCCTTCAATTTCCTCATATTCTTCCTTGCCTTCTTAATTTCCATGTATTTTTCCTTTCGTTCATTTATTTCTTCTTTCTTTGCTTCTTTGTTTCTCCCTTATTTTTCTTCGTTTTTGTGTGTTTTTCCTCTGTCTCTTCTTAGTTCCTTCCTTTTTCGTTTCCTTTAATGTATTTTTCCTTTCTCTCTCTCCTTTTCCCTTTCTCTATCTCTTCTTTTCCTGCATACATTTTCTCCTTTTCCTCCTGACCTTTTTCTCTTTTTATTTCCCTTTTCCTCCTCTTTTATTTTTCCTCCCCGAACCTTTTCTCTCTGTGTATTTTCTTATTTCGATTCTCCCTCTTTCCACAAACATCCCTACACACGAAATCTGCTCTTCTTCCCGCCGATGCCCTCGCGGATTTGTTGAGATTTTGAGGTGGGAGTTTTTGGGGGGGGGGGTTTGTTGTTTTTTTTTTTTTCTTGGAGCATTTCCCAGAATCAGGATGCTCCAGAGCCACGGGTTACTTCGGGCCGAAGAGAAGGAAAATTTTAAAAATTTAAAAAAAAAAAAAAAAGTATTTTTTTAATATAAGAATTTAGGGATTTTGGCTAGAGGAAACGACGGGGAATGGGAAGGAAGGTTCGGCCTTCACCTGCCCCGCCGTTTTCCTCCTCCTCCCCTCACAGCCGGACCCCGGGGCTGCCTCGTCCCCTCCCGAAATCCCCGGGAAACGGAGGGAGAACCGTAGCCCCCGGGCCCGGGCTGGATCTTCCTCCCCAAAACCCGCCCTGACCCCGGGCCGGGGCCGCTCCTGTCCCTCCCGCGGGGTCTCAGCTCCGCTGCACCTGGAATTAAAGAGAAAACTCAGTGTGGGAGGGGGGAGCCCCCCGGGCCGGGCCGGCCCCGCTCCCCCCGGGCCCGGGGGACAAAGGCCGGGGGGGTTCGGGGGGGCCGCATACCTCCGGGGGAACTTTTCATCCCTCTCCGCTGCGGGAAGGAGCCCCCGGGCCTCCTCCCCATCCCCACCAACCCCTCCCCCCTCCCAGATACATCCCCCCATCCTTCTTTTTCCCACTTGTTGCTCCTGCAGACAAAAGCACCTCTTCCCCTTGTACAAAACAAACAAACACCCCCCCCCCAAAAAAAAAAACAGGTGATGCTCTGGCCCAGAGCAAGTCGGGACCCGCCAACTCCAACCCGAGCATCCCTTGAAAAGAAACAAACGCCAATTAAAATAAAAACGAAAGGAAAAAACGGCGGGGCCAGCGGTTTTTTGGCCGTGCCCCCCCCGGCCCCCCAGCCAGGTGCGTACTCACTTCGCGGCCCAGGTACAAGCCACCCTCAACAATAGAGGCGCGTTGTTTTTTTCCCTCTGTGCCAAGCACAAGGCTGGAGCCAATTTAGATATGCTATAAATTAAGAGGTTGCCATGGTTACCGTCCCGCCATTGGCCGCGTCCCGGGTGACGCTGCCCTCGGCGTCACCAAATCTGAATAAGGATGCGCGAATTACTAAGGCGGGGGACAAAGCTGGCGATGGGGACAGCATGAGAGTGGCGGCGCGGCGGCGGCGGAGCACAGCGAGGCACCGGGGCTGCCGGCTGCAGGGGGGGGTTCATGCACCCCTCCCGCCGCGCCCGCTGCCGCAGAGCCCGCCAGCAGCGCGGCCGCCGCTCCGCCGGCTCGCGGGCCGCTCCGCAGGCACCGGAGGGCGATTCGGGGGGGCGTTTAGTATTATTGTTATTATTATTTCTCGGGGGTGGTTCGGATTGTTTTGGGGGGGGGCGTCGTTTTTTCCCTCCCGTCGTCGAGGCTCCGGAGAGAAGAGGGGGAAGAACTTGACAGCCGCCCCGCTGCCCTCCCCTGAATTTTTTGTTGTTCCTTCTTCTGTATTCTGTTAGTTTTTATTTTCATTTCGCTGGATTTTATTTTCTTTTCGGGGGAGTTTTAATTTTTATTTTATTTTTATTCGCCTTTATTTTATTCCATTTTAATTTATTTGATTTCTTCTCGTTTAATTTCTTTTGATTTGATTTTATTAATTTTTTTTCCTGTTTTTTTTTTAATTTTTATATTCAATTTTTAATTTTGCATTATTTTCTTCTGCTTTTTTTGTTTGGTTGGTCGGTTTTCTTTTTGGTGGTTTTTGTTTGGTTTTTTTTTTTGGTTGGGTTTTTTTTGTTTGTTTGTGGGGCTTTTTGCTCTTTTTTTTTCTTTTTTTTTTTTATTTTTGCCGCCGCCGTGTGCCGGCGCGGGGCTGGCTTCTCCTTTTGAGCGTCTCCATCCCCCGGCGGAGGTTATGATGGTGCATTGTGCGGGCTGCGAGAGGCCGATTTTGGACCGGTTCCTACTGAACGTCTTGGACAGGGCATGGCACATCAAATGCGTCCAGTGCTGCGAGTGCAAGTGCAACCTGACCGAGAAATGCTTCTCCAGGGAAGGGAAACTCTACTGCAAAAATGACTTTTTCAGGTGAGTCCTCGCCCCCACCCCATCGGGGAGGGGAGGGCGCGGAGCTCTTCATCCCTAGGGTGACCCCCGGAGCTTTGGGGGGCTCAGGGGGGTTCCCCTCCTGTCCGTCCCCGCCGGGGCTCCGCACCGCCCCTGCCCCATCGGGAGCAGCCCCCGGCCCAGGGAAGCCCCGGGGGGACCCGGCGGCCGCGCTACGGCCGCTGCTGCAGCCGGAGGTGGGGGCGGCGAGGCTGTGCCCCCCTCCCCATCACCTTTCCCCGCCAGCCCCGGGCCCCGCTCCGCCACTGCCACCGCCCGCCCCGTCGCGTCAGGCCTCGCTGGCATCGGGGGACCGGCTGTGTCCCCCGCCCCGAGCCTGGCCTGGCACCCCAAATTCCCCTCCCGGGATCGCAGGCCCCGGTGACAACGGTGACCTAAACCTCCCCCCCGCTCCCCCCGGGGGGGGGGGTGCACCTTAAACGCCCCTAATGACCGCGATAAGGTGCCGGCAGGGAATTAGGGGCCGGCGTGGCAAAGGGGGGGCCGTGACTTATGACTCCTAATGCTCGCACTACATCAACGTCACGGCGAGCAGCCAGGGAGGCACAAGTTGTGCCGCGGGCCGAGGGGAAAAAGGGGGGACCCTGCGAGGGCGCCCCGGGGCCTGGCAGCCCCCCGGGACCTCGGGGACCCGGCAGCGACAGCCCCCGCTCCCCGTTCTGGGGGCAGATTTTTTGTTTCTGTTGGGTTTTTTGTTTGTTTGCTTATTTGTTTGTTTTTGGGGTTGAGGGGTTTGCTTTTATTTTTGTTTGGGTTTGGTTTTTCTTTTTTCTTGTATAATTTTCTTTTTTTGTTTGTTCTGTTGGTTTGGAGGGTTTTGTTGGATTTTTTTGTTTTGTTTTATTTTGCTGAGGGTTTTATGTTTCGTTCTTATTGTTGCTTTTTTAGGGGGATTTGGGTTTTGTTTTGTGGGGTTTGTGGCAGGTTTTGGTTGTTTGGTTTCGTTTCTTTTTTCTTTTTCTTTTTTTTTTTTCTTTTTTTCCTTGGAAGATCGTTCCCAGCAGATTCGAATTCCCTGGATTTTTTTTTTTTTAATTAAAAAAAAAAAACATTTCCTGGGGGAAAAAAAATCAAAAACACACCTAAACGCAGACCCGCTCTGGGAAGGGAAGGAAAGGAAAACCGGAGATTTACAAAGCACTCTTCCCCACCTGGAAAAATTCCCCCTCTGCAGAGCGGGACGGGCTTGGGACCATGGGACGCTTTGGGGAGCTCAGCTCAGCCCCCTCCTCCGCCGCCCGTTGTTCCGATCCCTTTCTCCGTCTCTCCGGCCGTGCTCAGCCCCGTTTTCCCCACGGGATTTTCGGGCCGGAGCCCCTCGCTCCCCTCCCGGGAGGCACCAGCTGAAACGAAATCCTGCCCCGCGGAGCGCGGAGGGGACCCCCGGCCGCTGTCCCCTCCCGCGCGTCCCTTCTGGGGCCAAATCCGGGCGACGATGCTCGTGTGTGTCCCCTGCGGGTGGGGACACCCCAAACTCGCGCTTTGCCCTCAGCCCAGGGGATGAAGGCTCTCCTCATCCTGGCCCCAAAGGCGCTGTTCGCCTGCTCCCCCGAATCTTCCATCGGGAGATGCTGGAGGATCAGGGCTCCCCGTGCGGTGGGATTGGAGGAGGGGGCTCGGTACCGCACACACACACGGCCCCCGCCGCGGCCCACCTTTGCCGGGGCTCCAGCTCTTGCTTTTCTCCCCCTTCCCAGGAGGTTTGGTACCAAATGCGCTGGCTGCTCCCAAGGGATCTCTCCCAGCGACCTCGTCCGGAAAGCCCGGAATAAAGTCTTTCACCTGAACTGTTTCACCTGCATGGTCTGCAACAAGCAGCTCTCCACGGGCGAGGAACTCTATATCATCGACGAAAACAAATTTGTTTGCAAAGAGGATTATTTGAACTCTCCCAGTTTGAAGGAAGGCAGCCTCAACTCAGGTACGAGCTGCTCAGCCCGCCCGCCGCTCCGTCCCCGCCGTCGGTTCCTGCCGGCGGCACGTCCCGGCCGGGCAGGAGGTTTGGATTTGTGGGGTGAGGGGCTGCACCCCGCGGCCAGCTGATCCGTCAGGGGAGGGAATGATTTGGGGTGAAAGGCTTCGAACCGGGTGGAAACCTCCGTGACAGCCCCACGTGGGACGCGGACACGCGTGGGATGAGCTCCCCGCTCCAGCCTCGGCTCCTGCCCCGCGCACGGCCCCTCCGGCAGCGGGGATGAGGGGCGAGGGGAGCCAGGATCCCCCCGAGGGCTGGCTCGGGAGCCCCCCACTTCCCAGAGCCCCCCCTGCGAGTGTGCCCGGTCCCCCCGCGCCGTGGGGCTGATCCTTCGCCTCCTTTCACCCAGAGGCAAAGCTCCCATTTGACTTCCTTGGAAGCTGTCTCTGCGTCAGGAGAGCAGGGCCAGGCCCCCTCCTGCTGTCCCAGCCGTGCCGGGCGCCCCTGCTCACCCCCTTCCGTGGGCTCTCTCTCCGTCCAGCACCCGGGGCCGGATCCTGCCACGCCAGTCAGTGGGGCCGCTGCTGTGAGCGAGGCGAGTAGAGCTTGGCCTTGGGGGGGTGCCGGCTGCAGGGTCCCCGGGGGGGACACGGGTGCTGGGGGCGGGGGACGAGCCAGGCTCCAGGCAGCGACCGGGGACTCCCCAAACCCCGACAGGGACCGGTGTCATTTTTCCCAGTGGCGCATCCCGCTTCCCGGCACGGGGGGTGCAGGGAGAGCGCCGGGGGCAGCGGTGGGCCTGGGGGATCGCCCCCTCCCCAGGTCCCCCCCCTCCGGCACGGTGCACAGGGCTGGAGCGGGCGGCGCTTGCCCGGAGCTCCGCGTGGTGTTGGGGGGTGATGCTTTAGGGGAACCAGCGGGGCAGAGGCCGTCTGCACCCCTTGCTGCTCTCCAGCACCCCCCAAGCCCTCTCCTGGAAAGCAGGCGGGCCGGGGAGGACAGAGGAGAGGGGGGTCAATCTCTCCCCTAAGTCATCCACCCCCCCTTTCCTCTCTGGGTCTCCTTTACAGTGTCCTCATGTACAGACAGGAGTTTGTCCCCGGATCTCCAGGACCCCATGCAGGACGACACCAAGGAAACGGACAACTCGACCTCCTCGGACAAGGAGACCACCAACAACGAGAACGAGGAGCAGAACTCGGGCACCAAGCGGAGGGGGCCCCGCACCACCATTAAAGCCAAGCAGCTGGAGACCCTCAAAGCTGCCTTCGCCGCCACCCCCAAACCCACCCGCCACATCCGGGAGCAGCTGGCCCAGGAGACCGGCCTCAACATGAGAGTCATCCAGGTAGGGCAGCCTCAGCGCCTCGGGAGCGAGAAGAAGGGTCCCGCTGGAAGCACAGACAGTTCGGGGCTGTGAGAGTCTCCCCCAGGTGCCGGGAAGGGGTCGGGGCACCGAGGTTGGTCCCTCAAGGAATGGGAACGGGCCATTTGTCCCCTGCCAGCGTCACCACAGGCCCAGCCCTGCAGCCACCCCACGCTGAGCGGGGATCCCCCAGACCACGGGGAGGGATGAAAACCATTCCCAAAACACGAGGCAGCCTGGTTTTGCGCGGGGCCGAGCGGGATCCCCGCCGTGCCAGGAGATGGATGCTCCAGCCTTGCCGAAGCGAGAAGCATCCATCGCTCTCTGCAGGCAGCCGGCACTTCCTCACCGCGCTGCCCCCGTGAAGAAAATCCCTGCGGAAATGCGGGGATTAATGGGCTTTAATAGAGGCATTAATAGGGGAGGACTCTCCGGCTTTGCCGGGAGCGGAGCTGCGATTCCCGGCTCCCGGCAGAGGGGAGCACGAGTCCCGCGGGAGCGCGCTGTGCTCGTACCCCTGAGCTGCCCCATCCCTGGGGGAGCGAGACAATAATCCAGACGCCCCACCAGGCTGCTGAGGCGTGCGATTCGGTGGAGTCAATGCCCGTGGAGAGGCGGCCACATCTCCCCTTTCCCTTTTATTCGCATCCTCACCGCCGGCTGCTCTGACTCCCTGCCTGCTGCCCCGGGTGCTCATCCCGCTGCTCCCCGCTTTCTGCCATGATCCAGAGTCCTATCCCCTTTTTCCTTCCCACGTTTCCTCCCTTCTTTCCCCGATCCATTGGGGAATATTCCCTCTCCTGCATTTTCCAGCTGCGGGGACCGAGGCTGAGGATGTGCATGTGGCAATGCAGCTGGGGGAAGGAGGGGCAGGATTTTAAATAACCTGGTTATTTGTGGGGTGCGGCGTCCCCATGTACTTTTTGAGGTAGCAGCAGCAGGAAGGGGGGTCGGTGTTGGTAAAAAAAAACCCAACCAAACAAACAAACAAAAAAACCGAACAGATGTTGGAAAATTGTGGGTGGATATTGTGGGCGCAAGATTTCCCAGGGCAGATTTTGGGGTATGGGATGCCGGTGACCCAGAGGGGTCCCTGCTGGCCCAACCGCGGTGGGCACTGACACCAGCCCGGCCGCAGGTGTGGTTCCAGAACCGTCGGTCGAAGGAGCGGCGGATGAAGCAGCTGAGCGCGCTGGGCGCCCGCCGGCACGCGTTCTTCCGCAGCCCCCGCAGGATGCGGCCCCTCGGCGGCCGCCTCGACGAGTCCGAGATGCTCGGCTCCACGCCCTACACGTACTACGGAGGTGAGGGGCGGCCCGCGGGCTCCCTGCCCCGTCCCCGCTCTCCTCCTTTGTTCCCCACCTCCCGTTCTCCGCGCCTTTCACCCCCGCGCGTGCCCGCAGCCGCGCACAGGCAGAGCCAGCCCCACGCAGCCCCACGGCATTGCGGGGCCCCTCTCCCGCGAACAAAGCCCCAGCTGCGGGGCTTTTGTCCCCCTTTCAGGCCGCATTTGTTCCAATTACCTCCCGGGCCCGCAGCATATGGAAGGTCAGTGCGGCCCGACGGGACGGGATGGGCGCAGCGGGGCGGCCCCGCGCCCCCCCTCTCCCCCCGCGCCCCGCAGAGCCCCCCCAAAAGCTGCATTTTCAAAGCCTCCCATCTGACCAGGGGCTTTCCAGGCACCCCTTGTTGCCCTGCAGTTAGTTCCAGCTTTCCAAGCTGCTTAAACGAATTCCACATTATACATATATATTTTGTGGTTTTTTCCTATTATATATCATTTCTCCAATATACATATATATTTTCCCGTTATATACATTTTCCCCGTTATATATATATTTTTTTGCCCATTCTTTTTATATTTATCTTTTCCCCATTCCCTTTTTATATGGATGTATATAAATATGTGCATGTTATTTTTTTTTCCTCCCCCCATTAATTAAGTACTAAACTGAGCCCATTTTCCTGGCCCCCTCACCTCTCCCAGGCCGGATTCCCCTCCCTCCCTCACTCCAGGCTGGGCAAAAGAGAGGTTGTTGGGCAGTGCAGCTTTTAGGACGGGCTCATTTCTCTCAGGGTGGACTCAAACTTCACCCGCTCTTTGGGACCCCCTTCGGGAGCCAGCAGAGCATTTTGGAGGGGACAGCACGGGGCTGGTTTGGGGTGCAACGGGATTTCGGCAGCTTTTTATCCCCAAGAAACCTGATCCATCTTTTTTTTTCCCGCCCTCCCCACAGATTACCAAGGTGACTACTACGGGCCGGGAGGCAACTATGACTTTTTCCCCCACGGGCCGCCCTCCCAAGCCCAGTCCCCGGCCGACTCCAGCTACCTTCAGAACTCAGGACCCGGCTCCACACCCCTGGGACCCTTGGAGCCCCCCCTAAGCGGACACCACTCCTCAGAAAACCAAAGGTACACGGATATGATCTCGCACCCCGACACCCCCAGCCCCGAGCCGGGGATGCCGGGCTCGCTGCACCCCATCCCGGGGGAGGTCTTCAGCGGGGGGCCCAGCCCGCCCTTCTCCATGTCCAGCAATAGCGGCTACAGCGGGGCTCTGTCGCACCCCAACCCGGAGCTCAGCGAGGCGGCGGTGTGGTAGGCCCGGCGTGGGCACGCGTGTGCGTGTGTGCAGGGGGAAACCCCCCCCGGTCCCCCCCCAGCCCACGCGTGTCCCCCTTCTCGCCCCGCAGCAAGGGCGCGTCACGGATAAAGCCGCCCCCGCCCGATGCCAAAACGCATCCCGGCATCCGCCCGTCCTCCCCATCCCCGCACCCCCCGGGACCTCGGGGTCACCCCGCTACCTCCCCCCTCCCGGCACCTTCCCCCCGACACGTTTTTTGGGGGGGCGATGAAAGGTGCCCAGCCCTGCAGAGCCCGCCGGCGTCGGGACCAGCGCCTCTCGGACCAAAGCTGAACTCGCCTGGACACAGGTCCCACCGCCCCGGCGGCACCGCGGGAGGGGGGCTGCGGCAGGGCTCCCTCCTGCTGATTAGCATCCTTTTTAATTATCCCCGACCACAGGAAGGCGGGGGGAAATGGGGAATAGCAGGAATAACTCCCTCCTCCCCTCCCGTGGCCCCTCCCTGCCCTCATTTTTATTGTTCCCGTTTTACCCCCGAGGAGAAGGTGGGTTTGGACCCGGTTTTTGGCGGTGGGGAGGAGGGGGCTGCGCGGGGGCCAGGCCCGGGGCTGCCCCAGTGACTGGCTGAGATCGGGCTCCCACGTGGTGGAACAGGCAGCAGAAAGAGGCAGGAACAGGAAAAAACACAACAACGAGCAACAACAAAATAAAACCCCAAACAAACAATGAACCCCAGAACTAAACCGAGCCAACCACAACAGCAGAAATTTCACCCGAGCCTCGACGCCGAGTCCCACCCCAACGATTCCCAGAGGCTCCGTCAATTTAAGGATGTATTATAGTTTTTGCTTCTAGTTTCTTTATTTTGTATAAAGGAGAAACAAATAAAGTATGTTTTTGTGTTTACTGATTATTTATTGTACTTTAGTCATCGGAGGCTCCGAATTTTTCTATTTTGAAGGCAGGGAGGGGATGGCACCGGGGAGGGGGTGAGAGCATAGGGGAGGGGGGGAATAAAAAGAAGGAGAATGGAAAAGGAAAGAAAAAAAAAAAAGTTGTTTTCTGAAAGCGTCGTGGGTTTCCTGTCCCCGCTGCCTCTTGCGGAGGCTGTTAGTGTGAATGGCTCTTGTTGTTCAATGTGAATAAAAAACCTTTTAGTTACCTACTGTTCGGTCACCTGGTCCCTTTCATTTTATTTTATTTTATTTTAATTTAACAGAAGCCCGTCAGAAACGCTGGCCGGGCTCCCCCACTGTCACCCAGTCCTGTGTGGGGTCTGGTGGAGAGACCCCCCTGGGTGGGTGATGTGCACCTGTACCAGGTGATGCTGCTGCGTCCCCCACGCCGTACCCCAGCGCTGCCCATCTCCCCCAGTCCCGCGGCTCTCTGGAGCTGGGAAGGGGCACATTACCCAGCTCAGCCCCTTCCCCCACAGCAGACAGCACAACACACGATTTCTTTCTCCTGAGGGACACCCTAGACCCTCCCAGAGCCGCCCAGGCACACCTGCAGCCCTTCTGGCAGAGCAGCCTCGGGGATCAGCTGGGGGGGACACCCCAAGTGAGGGTTCAGCAATGCCATCAGCAGCTTTGGCCCCATTTTCCCGGTGGCAGGAGTAGGGGGTCTCCTCCCCAGCACCCCAGTTCGCTCCCCTTCTCTCTCTCCTGCTTTCTATCCCTCGAGATACAAAAATAAAAAGTCCCAGGCAGGCTGCAGCTCTGAACTAATATTTAAAATGCAAAATCATGGCAGAGTTTTTCGCCCCCCCCCCCTCCCCCCCTGCTCCTTGTCTTGCAGTAAAACGATATAAACAGAATAAATTACCTTCCCTTGCTGGCTTACGAGAGTCCCTCTCTCCTGACCTGAATTTTAAGTCCTGGCTCGGTTGTAGCACGGAGCACCGATGATTTATGGAAAGCCAGTCACTTCTCTGCATATTTTCTCTGTTCAGCCAAGTGGTGGAATTTATCCTTCCTATACCATTACTGGCATTAATAACGGGGTGGCCAACGAGCCAGGCCGAGCCCTGAGGGAGCGCTCAGCCAGGAGCTGGGGGCAGCACTGACACCGATGTCTCCTCACCCGCCCCACACAAGAAAAACACCTTCTCTCCTTTTCACAAGCGGGGAAACTGAGGCAGGAGCACAGCTGGCTGCTCCCCTGGGCTCCAGCACTCCCAGGCTGTCGGTGTCAGCAGTAATTGGGAGTTTTTATAAAGAGAGGGTGATGTGTTTGTTAATAACCCTCTCGCAGCATCATTTTGAGGAGTATAAAATGGTTAATCACTGGGTGAACACTGGTTGCTATTATTATTACCATTATTATTAATTCAAAATCCAAGGCAGAGGGTTGTTTTTAGGCTGCAGGGACACCCCACCTCTGAGACCTGGACAGAAGAGGCTGCAGGAGGGATGGGGATGATGCTCCAAGCTGCCACCTCGCAGGCTGAAGGCTCGCAGCAGGATGGGACTCAGCAGGAACAGCCACCAAAGCAGGGATGATCCCAAGGAATAATCCCCTGGCACGGAGGAGCTCTGCAGCTCCGAGCTAGGTGCAGGAGCCAAACCCCATCACCCCAGAGGTCCCGGGAAGGCAGCAGCACTCAGGATTCCTGCCTGTCTCCAGCTGCAGAGGGACCAAGGTCACCAGCTGGGGCCAGGCCACCCCACAGGGGTGTCCCCAGCCCCCTGCACCTCACATCCCTGCTGGGGACATCCAAAGCCCCCCAGCTGGCATCCAAAGGGCCAAGTGCCCCCTCATGAAGGCAAGGAGGGGAAGAATCCCTGTTGGGCGGTTGGGGGAGTCGCCCCAAACCCCACAGTCCTGCCCACGTCACCACCAGCACTGACCCTTCTGTGGGACCGTGCTCAGGAATCACCATCGCGAGCTCCTGACTCCCCTGACCCCCACCCTGAGCAGAATCACGGGAAAAAATCCCTTTTTAAAAGCTGTTGGGCAAACACCAAAGCTATTAGGGTATTTTTTCTTTTCCTGACCTTCTTGCCTTTTTTTATTTTTTTCGGAAGGGGAAGGTCTGCAGAAGGTGGAAAGTAATCAGGTTTTGGACCTGGGATAAAAAATATCTGGAGTAGGTTGGGCTGACTCCTTATAATTAATAGTGTGCCTCGTAATAGGATTCTCCAGCCTTCGGTGCTCCCTGGAAACACTTTTTTACATAAGGTATTGCTCAAGATGGAGTGGCAGAGTTTTGATTTATGGGGGTTTGGCCTCCACGGAGCACCTGGGGAAGCGGCCTGGGCGGTGGGAGGTGTAGGGCCGAGGGGCTGAGGGCAGGGAGGGGTTTCTAGGGATTGGCAGCCAGGTCAGGGGAAAGGGCTTTGTGGGTGAGCTGGTCCTGGGGCTGGCGCCCTTCTGCTCCAAAAGGGAGGAGGATGAGTGAGGTTTGGGGGCAGCAAAAGGTTTTTCTCCCTCCCCAACATCGCAGCGGACGGGGCACAGGCTCAGCAGGGGAATCAGGTGGGGCTGGGGAGCACCAGCAGGAGCAAAATCCCGCATCACCCGGAATGGGAGGAAGGAGAGGGGAGAAACGTTGGGAGGGTACAAAAAAAATACCCCAGGAGGCGCCACAGCAAAGGGCTAAAGGCGAACACAGCACTGCAGAGTGGAAGTGTGGGAGAGCAGGAAAGCTTGGGGGAAAGGGAGAACGGGGAATAGAGTGGGATGGGGGGAAAAAGGGATCTTAGGGGGTCTAGGACGGGGAATATCCCCTCCACATGTTAGAGCACCTCGGAGCCCCCGGGTGTTAAACCCGGCCGGGGTTCCCCGCGGATAAATCACCGTAACAAGAGCCTTGGTCTCGTCCGGGCACAGCCAACGCGGCAGGAACGGCAGAAGATTCTATTAATTAATAATCATTAAAATAATAATGCATAAAGACAGTAGCAAAGTAATTAGTCAGAGACGGAGCGTTTGCTAATTGCGGTGGGGAGCGGCAGCCCAAACAGCCTGGGGAGGGGCAGGGGGAGGGAGCAGAGGGGCGGAGGGTTGTAGGGAGAATACCTGGGACGTCCCAGGGGGAAAAGCGGGATGTGCGGACCCCAGTCCCGCCCTCAGCAAAGGCACCGCCCTGGCTCCATCCCCGCCTGCAGTGCGCCCCCCGTGCCTCAGTTTCCCCATCCCTGCATGGGCGCTGTGTGGTGGAAAAGGCTGCGTGAGGAGGCCGGCCCCGCGTTCCCAGGCTTTATTTCGGAAGGAAAGCAAGCAGAGCGTGCCAGCCGGCCTCTGTCACACCCCCTGGCCGGGCCGGGGGTCACTCCATCCCCAGCTGGGTCTTCAGGGCCCGCAGCTGGGCCGTGTGGATGTTGCTGCCGCCGCAGACCACGAGCACCACGGAGCCCAGCGGGGTGGGCAGCCGTCCCTCTCGCTGCAGCCGCTGCAGCCGCCCCGAGTAGAGCACGGCCAGCGGGGCTCCGCACGCCGACTCCACCAGCATCCGCTCATCATCTGCGGGGACCAGGGCAGGGGGACATTGGGGACATCCACAGGGAGAGAGCTGGGGCACAGCACCCTGACTCCAGCCACCCCCGACGGCCGGCGGCGTCCCCGTCAGCCCCGCTCACCCAGGAACTGCTCCACAGCCCGCACCGCCTCGGTGTCCTCCACCACCTGCGAGATCACCTGGCACTCCCGGGCACACTCCAGCGCCCGCGCCGCCACCGTCTTGGCCCCCAGGCAGGTGGCCACGCTGGGACAGGAGGGGACAAGGCGGTCAAGGCAGGGACACCTCGGAGAGCCCCGCCGGCTAGCTGCACGCCCGGCTGCTCACCTGGTGATATCGGGCAGGGTGACGAGCCGGCCGGCTTTGAGCGCCTCGTGGAAGCTGTGAGCTCCCTGCGTCTCGGTGGCGACGATGGGGACATCCTGCCAGCCCACCTGGTGCAGGCCGGCCACGACACCGGCCAGCAGGCCCCCGCCACCCACTGCCACCACTATGGCACCTGGTTTGGCCTCAAGAGAGTCCTTCAACTCCCGGACCAGGCTGGAGTGACCCTCCCTGCAGGGTGAGGGGCAGCAGGATGCAGCCTGGGGGCTCCCCGAGCCAGCCTGGATCCTGGGGATGGGGACCGAGGGCAGGAGCTGGGTCCTGGCAGCACTCACCACACCAAGGGGTGATCGAAGGGGTGGATGTTGACCCAGCCTTCTGTCTTAGCCAGCTCCTGGGCTCTCCTGTTGGCATCATCCCACACCTGGGTGGGGACGAGGGGTGGCTCAGCAGGGCTCCACAGAGCCCTGACAACCCCGGGATGGGTCCCCTGTCACTGCAGGGCTGGGGGACACCAGAACGGGTGAGGGTTCCCGGGGTGACCCTGATGTGATGCCGGGGTGCAGGAGGGGGACATTTCGGGATGTGGTTTGCCAAGCACCAACGAGCAGGCGAGGTTGCGGTGTCCCCAGGTGCCCCGCACACAACGAGCAGGCTCAGGCCCCTCTGGACCCCCCCAGACCCCACTTTTGGGGGTACCTTGCCATAGACCTCGACGGTGGCCCCCAGGTCCTGCAGTTTGCGCACGGGTGTGGGGCCGCTGCTGCTGGGGACCACCACGGTGATGGGCAGCCCCAGCTCCCGGGCTGCGTACGCTGCAGCCAGACCCGCGTTTCCTCCTGCGGGAAGCGGGAGTCAGGCACGGCTCCACCCCCTGTACATCCCCACATTCCTCAAGACAGCATCCCCCCAGCTCGGGATGGAGTTACCTGAGGAGCAGACGAAGTGGTGGCAGCCCTTCTTGGCAGCCTGAAAGGCAGGAGAGAAAGAGGAGAGGGGGCGGCTGTGTCCCGCCACTGTGCCCTCCATGAGGGCAGGAGCAGACCCCTGCACGCCATGCCCACACTCACATCCTGGCACTGGTGCCCGATGCCCCGGATCTTGAAGGATCCCGAGGGCTGGACGTTCTCCAGCTTCATGAAGACCTTGGTGCCCACGGCCTTGGAGAGGGGCAGGCTCTCCAGGACGGGCGAAACGACGTGGAAGGGCTTCTGGCCCCCGACAGGCTGGGCTGCCATGGCCTGACCACGGATTCCCTGCCAGGGAGAGGCGGCGGAATCACCAGCTGCTCCCCACGGGTCCTCCCCGCAGCCCCGATGCCCACTCCGGGCTCGGTGCGGAGCGCAGGAGGCTCTGGGGAGGGACAGGGCTGTCCCCAGTGTCCCCTCCCATCTCTAGGATGCAGCAGCAGCGATGGGCTCTCCCTGGAAGATCCCAGGATAGGCTGTGCCACCCCCTCCTCCATCCTCGTTGTCCCCGCAGCCGCGGTGCCCCCAGGTGCCCCGCACACGCCCTGTCCTGTAACCCGGGGCGGACATTACCTGGTGTCCCGTGGGACCTCGCTGCGTGTCGTGTCCTCACCCACCGCCGAGCCTGCGGGACACAACAGGGAGAGGTGGCGTCCGAGGGGCCGTGCCGGTGTCCCCAAGTCCCCGATCTCGGTCACGCCGCGGGGCAAGGGGCAGGCGTCAGACATTGCCCCGGCGCCGCTGTTTGCTCAGCCCGGGGCGGGTTTTACAGCCGCGGGGCTGGAGCCGTGCCGAAGGCGGCCGGCCATGGCCGGGCACGCTGCCGGGTGACACGGCGGGGACAAACACGTGTGGCCCCGCCAGCCAGATCCCCGCAGCTTTCACATGCCCGGGAGACGGGATGTGGGCTCCCAGGAGATGGGGGAAGAGGAAAGGCAGCTCACAAATGATTTTGTTTGTCACAAATTATTTTGTTTTTAAAGGGTTTGCACTGGATATTATCAGGTGGGGCCAGAAACACGTACCAGCAGACTTTTAGGGGTTTGCCCCTGAGCCCCCCAAACCCTCAGCCAAGACACCTCTCACTGCCTCCGAACGAGCCATCACACCCCTCCGCTCACCCTGCCACACCCTCACCCCATGGCAGCCCGTCAATTCTCTCTCCAAGCTTCACATCCCAGGGGGGCTCAGCCCCTCCAGCCGGGGGAGACCCCTGGGATGAGCCCCCCCTGCTCCAGCTGGGCATGCTGGGCACCCCATGGACAGAGATCACCCCTGAGAGAGGGGCTGTGACAAGGGACCCAGCCAGAGGCTGGCCCAGGCCCAAGGTCCAGCAGCCCTCAGGCAAAGCCTCCTCCTTTCCTCTGAGACCCCTCCTTGTCCCCCAGCCCTGGTGACACCCCCAGGGTAAGAGTCCTACCTGTGCTCTGAGGGGCTGGTTGTGTCCACAGCAGGCCAGGAGGAGGAAGGTGGAATCTGGAGGAAGGCCCAGCCCTGGCTGGCAGCCCCGCAGCCGCAGAAGGTTCCTCTGTTGCTGTGGCCAAGCTGAAACAGCCTGGAAGCAGAGGGCACAAGGAGTCCCGAGGGGGGGGACACTGCACTGGGACCAACACACACCAAACAGGGAACCCCACACTGCACCCAGTGCTGCCTCAGTGCCAGGCAGACAGCAGTGAAACCAGAACAGGGCATTTCAGTCCCCTGACCCACACTGTGCTGCAGCAAAACCCCCCGGAGCACCACTGCTGGCAGGCAGCAGGCAGGGGGAGAGCTCTGGAGCAGTCCTGTTCCTGTTGGAGCTGATCTTTGGTGCCACCAGAACATCCCAGCTCCCCACACCATCCTTGGGCTCCAGAGTGACCAGCACAGGGCACAGCACCTCTGCACAGAGCCAGGCTGCTTTTGGGACACGGGGTCCTGGAAAGGAAGGGAATGAGGAAGATTTCTTGAATGGGGGCATCGGGGGGGGACATAGCTCCAGTCCCTCTGGGGCCCTTGGAGTCACCCCCCCCCATCTCACAGTAGGCAGAGACTGCAGCCACTTCCACGAGGGTGGGACAGCAGCAGGAGCTGGGAAAGGGGTGCAAGAAGCCTCCCCCAGGTCACAGGGATGAGGCTGGAGGCCCCCTTGGGGAGGACACCACATTTCAGCTCAGCCCTGGGGTGCTCCAGGGTCCCTTTCCACCCCATACCCACCTCCCTGCCCCTCTTCTGCTCCACTTTGGCTCCTTCCCTGCCGCGAGAAAGGCATGCCAGGCTGTCACCTGGTCACTTCCCTTGGCCAGAGTCCCTGGCTGACACTGGCAGCAGCTGGGATGATATTTAACAACTTTTTGTTTGTTTTTCCACTTTTAAGGAAATAAAATTAAAAAAAGGGGAATCAGCAACACTATGGCATTTCCAGCGTGCCCTGCTCATCCTTGCTGCTCCCTCACCCAGTGATGGTGATCTGCCTGGGGAAACTGTGGCAGAGGGATCCCAAAAGCAGCACCCCCTTCCACAGTAGCTCACACACCACGGGGACACAAGGGGACATAAGCTCTGCCATCCCCAGCTTACCTGCAATCTGTCCCAGCACAGTGAGGTACAGACACCCCACCTTCCCCAGGGCACCCATCCCAGCTTTTGGGGTGCCAGCACCCCAACAGCTCAGACCTGCTCCCTCCCCCCGAGTCCCCAGGGGCCCTGGCCCCGGTGGGAACCTGGCACCTTCAAAGCGCTGCCGAGCCGCAGCTCATTAATCCCCCAGTAATGACCTCGTTATTCCTAACGAGGCAGAGCGGATCAAGGGAGCTGCCTAAGAGGATTTTGCACAGCGGGTTTTGGGGACGGGGGGCACACAGGTGCCAGAGGAAAGGAAGACAAAAGGCACGAGGATGGTCTCCCACTCCTGGGGGGTGAGCAGTGGGGCTGCCCCATTCCAGCAGCAGAGAACCCACCACAGCCTGCACCCCAAAAGCCCCGGCCCCACTGGCCACACACCCTCCCATCAGCAGAGGAGCAGACTGCCCTGTTAATGGGGAGCCCTGCGTGAGCCCAACCCTAACAGAAGCCACCAGAGAACCTCAGCAGAGAGCAAAGCACAGCCACCAGCACAGAGCACTTTATTTGCCACAGCCAAACCAGCTCACTGCCCTCCTGCCTGCCCTGAGGGCGAGCCCCAGCCTCCCAGGATGCCCCTTTTCTGGGAAGAGCCCCCACAAACCAGGCAGCAGCACCCGGGGAAAAGGATTGGGAGGCCCATGGCAGGGAGGGGACACCTGGGCTCAGCCCCTTGTGCAGCACAGCCAGGACCCTGAGAGGCAGAAAGAACAGGGAGGGCCTGGGTGTATTACAGACCCCCCCACACCCAGCTGCCCCCACAGAGGGATCCCCCACAGAACAGACGCCCACAGACGGACGGACGGACGGGACCAGCGGCTGCTCAGTCCCAGTGGACCTTGACTGGGGGGAAGGTCCAGAGGTCGGGGTGGCCCATGTGGAGCAGGGAGCTGCAGGGGGACGTGCTCCAGCGGAACGGGGGCACATCATCCCAGGCAGGGCCACTGACTGCCAGCAGCCCGAAGGTGGGGACCATGCCCGAGGAGGTGACCTGCAGATGGGGACACAAACCAGGACAGCGAGTCAGCACCGGGGATGGGCTGCACAGCCCAGGAGAGCTGCTGGGCCCCAAAGAGGAGCCCCTGCGGGGCTGCCTGGCTCACACACCTTCATGTCGATGCCGCCGTGGCAGCGCTGGCGCAGGGCAGGGAAGGGGTAGGTGCCGTTGGAAGGGTTGAGGTCGGAGCGGGCCGAGATGGCATTCTCGGCGTTCTGGGGGGGGTCACAGCCCCTGCACCGTGACAGGGGGTCCTGCAGGTAGTTGTTGGACCTGCAGAAAGGGCCGGGAGAGAGCCACGGTGAAGAAAAAGCCCACGGATCACAAAACATTCCTGGGCGGAACAGGCGGGTTTGGGGGGGCCCCAGCACACACCGCATCAGGCGGATCATGGAGTCCAGGTCGTGCACCAGCGTCTGGTTCCGGCGGAAGATCTGGGCACGGGGGTTCTTGTCATAGGTGAACCAGTCGCCGTATTTCTTCACCAGCTCCAGGTTCCCACTGGCGTTGAAGATCTCCTCGAAATACCTGGGGTGGGGGAACCCAGCAAGTTGGCATCAAGGGGGTGCAAGGTGAGCACTGCTGCCCCTCTGTCCAGGGCAGGCCACAGGGAGGGACGGCACTCACGGCACGTTGTAGCTGGCCCAGTAGCCCTGCTGGTACAGCAGCTCTGTCTTATCAGCCACCACCACCAGGCCCCTGTGCTGGGAGGAGAGCATTGGTCAGAGCACAGGGGGGAAAAGGCACTGGGGATAGTGGGGGACATGCTGGGCTGGGAAGAACACATACTGGGGGTCCCACCCCAGCCCGAGGTGCTGGGCACCCATCACCTCAGCACCAGCATCCCCAGAGCCTTTAGCCACAGACACACCCCATCACCCTGTGACCACCCATTGGGCTGGGCAGGCACCACCCTCAGGGCTTTCCCAACCCCACAGGGATGGGAGAGGAGACAGCAGGGGCTCAGGGAGGAATGGAGGCACTCACGGGATCTGCTCCAGCACTGTCAGCACGCCCGGCGCCGGGCTCGCTCTGCCCGGTGTGAAGGCATTGTAATCCACCACCATCCACTGGTTGTTGTACCTGGCGTGGAGAGCAAGGAATGCATCCCTCTGGCATCATGGGCACCTTCCATCCGATCCCACCCTCCCAGGACCAATCCCCAGGCCCCACCCCGGCCCACTCACGTGCCGCTGTTGAAGCGTCGGAAGACCGTGGCCCACTCGGGCCCACTGCGGGCCAGCCGGTTGGCCACGATGTTCCTCAGCCACTCCAGGACGCTGCCCCGGGGGTCCAGGTACTTCCACAGGGCCGGGTTGTTGTTCCCAATGGTGGTTTCCAGCGCGACCTGCAGGGCAGGGAGTGATGGGGAGGGCAGCAGGGCCGGGGCAAGGTCCCTGAGGACCAGACCCACTCACCAACCCGCTGCTGAGGATGTAGAAGTCATCCACGGAGAATATGGTGCCAGGGTAAGAGGAGAACACCTGGATGCTCCCAGGGATCTGAGACTTGCCTGGAGGAGGGATGCAGAGGCATCAGAAGGGAGGTGTGAGGGGCAGCCCCCCCAGCCCAGCCCACGCACCGCCGGCCGAGGTGCGGAAGGGCAGCGTGTACTTCTTGATGATGCGCAGCATGGCCTGGTAGGAGCTCCAGGTGTCGTGGGCCACCAGCAGGTCCCGGTGGCCTGGGAGCAGCTTCACCAGAGCCGAGCAGGAGCCCGAGCCCAGGACACGCTGCGGGGAGGAGCGGTTCAGGGCAGACTCCAAGTCCTCCAGGTCACCCCCCAACTGCAGCAGCCTGGGGGGAAGCAAGGTGTAAGATGTCAGGTGAGGGATGCCCCCACTCTGGAGCTGAGCCATCTCAGAGCTCTCTGTCTGACTGTCCATCTCCACCACACCCCAGTGCAGGCACTTGTGCTGGGAGCACCCTGGTAGCATGAGCAGGGAGGAAAGGGGGAGCACAGCAGCGGGGAAACTGAGGCAGGGGTTGTGGGGGATCACACCACCCAGCCCACGGGGTGGGGCACAACCTGCCTTGGCTCTGTCCTGCCCCAGAAGAAGAAGACAAGTGCCCAGACAAGGTGGACGAAGTGGGTTGGGAGTAGAACTGGCTGTTCCTGGACATGCAGGAATTGTCCCCACAGCTCTCCGAACCCTGGGACAACCATCCCCCACTCTCCACCACCTCTGAGAAGGAGCTTACAGGAAGCCGAAGGGTGCCAGGGTGATCCTGCCCCTGGGGAAGTCCAGGCGCCTGTTGTAGCTGTCCTCCAGCCCCTTCAGCTGCAGCAGGGCCAGGCGCACCTGGGGACAGGGGACAGAGCTGGCACCCGGCTCCTGTGAGGAGGCAGGCTGAGAGGTTCTGGGGGACAGGCTCCCTCATTCCCCCAGAGGACAGAACAGATCGGTTGGGTGTCAGTGCTGCTGCAGAGGCACAGGGGGGAAGTGTCACTGTCACCAAGGTCATGACTCAGCAGCCATGGCTGAGGGTGACAAAGCCACATCCCGTGCACCCCAGCTGCAGCATGCAAGGCTCTGGCAAGGAGAAAGCCACGAGTCACTTCTACTCACCCCAGGAAGGAGAATGACCACATCCCTGTCATCCTGCCTGGAACTCGGCCAGGACAGCTCACTGCCCTGTCCTGTCCTCTGGATGAGAGGCCCAGGAGGATCCTGGGGGATTCCCTGGGTGGGGGTTCCCCATCCTCACCTGGTGCCAGTACTCGGGGTCTTGCCCTTTAGCCATCTGCTCCTCCATCCAGGCCAGGTTGGCCTCCAGGTAGTTCCTCAGCTTCTGGCAGTACTCGCTCTCGTACTTGAAGGGGCCGCAGTAGCCCACCATGGTGTTCATCCAGTGCATGTACATCAGCTGGGGGACACGGCCGCGGTGTCACCGGCGGGGGACAGTCCGGGGAGGGACCACGGCACGCATTTCTGGAGGGGTCTTCCCTTACCTGCTCGGTGACGGCAGCCTCGGCGAGCCCAGCAGCGTAGGCCTGCAGGCTGTCATTGTACGAGGCGTTGGTGGTCACCTCCAGGAACGCCCAGCTGTGGGGACACGGTCACGGTGGGTCACGGACACGGGGGGGACGAGGCACCCCACCGACGATGGCTCCCCCGCGGCCACCCTGTCCCCGCTGGGCTCCATGCGGTGCCCGTCCTGTCCCGTCCCGCCCGGGTCATACCCGACGTGAGGGATGCGGTCATCGAGGCTGGCCCAGGCGACCGCGCCGGGGTGGCGGCCGGGGAGGACGCGCAGCCGCTCGGAGCCGGGCTCCAGCAGCACGGACACATTGCGGGGCACCGGGGACGGGGCTGCGCCGGCCGGGACGGCGGAGAGGAGCGGGGACAGGAGCGGGGACAGGAATGGGGACAGGAGAGGGGACAGGACAGAGGCCACCAGCAGCGCCCACGGGGCCGCCATGGCGGGGACTCCGAGGGGCGGGGCGAGGGAGGGGCCACGCCCCGGCAGTGCCCGGGTGTGAATGGGCGGGGGCTGGGGCGGGGCTTCATTGTGACCACGCCCCGAGATGCCCGGTTGGCGTAACGGAGCGGGGTGAGGTTGGGGGCGGAGCTTCGGTGTGGCCACGCCCCCAGCGGCACTGCCGTGTATCAATGCGCTGGCCCGGTATGGGGGCGGGGCGTGTACTGGCCACGCCCCCTGCAGCTTTAAAAACTCATACGGGGTGGAGTAGGGGGTGGGGTTCCTGCCGTGGCCGCGCCCCCGCCCCCGCCCCTGAGGCCTCGGGAACCCCTCAGACCCCCCACAACACCCCCTGTCTGTAGCCCGCACTCATACCCACGCTCCCACCTCGCCTCTCCCAGCGCCGCAGGAGATGTGCGCAGGTTCCTTCCTCCCTGCCCCAGCCGTGCCCCGCCTTTGGGAACACGCGGGGACCCCTGGCGTGAGCAGCCCGGCCCCCGGCGTGTCCCTGTGTTCGGGGCAGGGGGAACACACGAGGTGCTGATGCTTCCCTTGGGCCCCCGACCCGCGGCAGCCCCGGCCTTGTGCAATTCCTTTCACGTCTCCCCGGAGAGAAGGGCAGAATGAAGCCTCGGGGAGAAACTGGCCAGGGTGGGAAATGGACCTTTAAATCCCATCAGAATCTTGGGGCTCCGGCCATGGGGGCCAACCTGCACCCCACAAAGAGGGCATGGCGCTTGCACGGGGCACGGCTGAGGCTGGGGTGTCCTGGAGCTGGCGACACCGGTGCGGGTGTCCTGGAGCTGGGGCCACCGGTTCTCAGAGAGTCACCCCAAAGCGGGGCTGTAGGTGGGCGCAGCACCCAGGGTGGGTGTCGCGGCCTGAGAGGAACGGGACGGAGCAGAGAGCCGCGGGTGTCCCCTGTCCGCGGCCCGCCGCGTGGGAAAGTGTCGCTGTCGCTTTAAGGGCGGAGGGTGGCGGCCCCTTTAAGGCGGGGGGGCCGGCAGGGATCAGCTGCCCGCGCACGGCAGCGGGGCCGCGCCGACACGGTGGGGCCGCGCCGCGGGTGGGGTCCCCGGGTACCCCCCTCCATCCCCGCATCGCCGCCCGGGATCCCCCACCCCCCCCGGGGTCCCCGTCCCCACCCGCACCGCGGCCTCTCTGTCCCCTCTCTGCCCTCGGGGGGGTCTCCTGGTCCTTCTCCGTGGGGTGTGGGTGCCGTTCCCCCTCCCTCCGCTCGGGGTGGCCCCGGGCTGAGACCCCCGGCGGGGACGGGCTCAACCTGCCCGAGAGGCGTTCTGCTTTTTTATCAATTTTATTATTTTTAGTATTCGTTATAATTTCCAATTTTATTACTAATTTTTAACCCCTCCTCGCCCCTCCCGGGGAGCGCGGCATGGGGGTCTGGGCGCAGCCCCCGCTCTCTGCCCCCGGGGACCGCTGCCGGTGGTAGGTGTCCCCCGGGGCAGGGGACCATGGGGCAGGGGACCATGGGGCTGGCCGGGGTGCTCAGCCTGGCCGGGGCTCTGCCAGCCGGGACCTCGCTGCTGCTGGACGTGGGGCACACGCTCCCTCCCGGGGGGGATGCTCTGAGCCACGGACGGGGCCTGGATGTAAGTCTGGGGGCTGCGGTGGGGTTTGGGGAGGACGCCGGGAGGGATTTGGGCGCTGCTGGGGTGATGAGGTCCCGTCCCGTCCCTGCTTCCATGTCCCCGCCATCGCAACAGGGATCTCACCAGGATTTCCTCCGCTGCTGGTTTTCTCCTTCGAAAACCTCGCTGCTTGCCAGGCCGGCACCTTCCCACGGCCCGGGGTGGGTGTGGGCTCTTTGGGGACAAGGATGGGGTGGGGACAAGGGCTTCTACCTCTGCTGGCCCTGGCACAGCCCTCCACCCACGCACATGTAGCACAGGTGGGGAAACAGAGGCAGGCGTGACAGTGACCTGCCAAAAGCAGTCCCTTGTGGGGGCAGTGGGTGCCCGGGGTGGGCAGTGACCCCTCAGGGTGGCCGTGGCAGCCCTCGGGGAGGGCGGTGGGTGGTCGGGGGGCCCGGCCAAGCCCCCTCCCCTCTGCCCTGCAGTGCTGGGAGGTTCGGAAGCACAACAGCTCCGAGTGGTGCCACTTCATCCGGAGCAACCCCGACTGCCGGCTGGACGGGGGCTTCCTTGACTACCTCGATGGGGTCTTCTGTGTCTTCCCGCCCCAGCTGCTGCCCCTGGCTGTCGCCCTCTATGTAAGGACGGGAAAAGGGCGGTTCCTGGGACGCTCTGCTGTGGGGCCGTGTGGGGAGGACCCTGCTGACCCCTCTCTGTGCCACCCCTGACCCCACAGGCTCTTTGGCTCCTGTACCTGTTCATCATCCTCGGTGTGACAGCAGAGAAGTTGTGAGTGGCCCTGTAGAGGAGGGGAGTGACCAGGAGTCCTGTGGTCCCCAAGTAGCCCCATCAGCTCTCTCTGTCTCCTTTTCTGCCCTTCCAGCTTCTGCCCCAATTTATCAGCCATCTCCACCAACCTGAAGCTGTCCCACAACGTGGCAGTATCCTTGGCAAATCACAGGGGCCCTCAGCCAGGAGGGATGTGGGGACAGGCTAGGGGAGGTGGCCATGACAGGGTCACTTTGTGTCCCCTCGGCACTGTGCCGGGGGAAACCAATTTGGAGGGTGAGCTGGAGGTGACAGCGGGACAAGTGGTCATGTGCTGGCACTGGACAGGAGTACACAGCACCCATGTTCCCACGGGCAGGAGCACGCCAGGTCTTTTCCTTGACGTCCCCTCTCCATGGTGTCACCTTCCTGGCCTTTGGAAACGGGGCACCTGATGTCTTCAGTGCTGTGGTGGCCTTCTCCGACCCCCGGACAGCGGGGCTGGCCATCGGGGCCATCTTTGGTAAGGGGACCCCACTGCCGTGTCCTCACGGGGTGACATTCCGGAGCTGTGGGATGTTCCCATGTCCCGAGAGAGTCGTGCTGTGTTGGCAGGTGCCGGTGTGTTTGTGACCACGGTGGTGGCCGGGGGCATCGCCCTGGTCAAGCCCTTCACGGCCGCCTCCAGGCCCTTCCTCAGGGACGTCATCTTCTACATGGTGGCCGTCTTCCTCACCTTCGTGGTCCTCTACGTGGGCAGGATCAGGCTGGGAGAGGCTCTGGGTGAGCACTGTGGGAGCAGCCTGGGGGCAATGGGGGCAGCCTGGGGGTGCCGTGACCCCCCCCATCACTCCCCCATCTCAGGTTACCTGGGGCTCTACGTGTTCTACGTGCTCACCGTGGTGCTCTGCACCTGGATCCACCGGCGGCAGCGGGGGGACGGGCTGGCCCCTCCTGGGCCCTGGGAGCCAGGTAAGGGCTGCCCAGCTGGGATGGGACCCCCGGCCCCAACTGTGTGTTGGGGACCCCTTCCACTGCCCCTGCCCGCTCCTCTTCCCCCAGAGATGCCAACAGGTGTGGAAGAGCCGGAGCCCTCGAGCACAAACAGTGGGGACTATGGTACGTTGTTCCCTGTGGGCTCAGGGCTGGCTCTGCTCCATCCTCAGGGGTCCCAGAGGCCCTCAGGCTGCTGCAGGTGGGACTGAGCCCGTGGGGCAGGGGGAGCTCCCTGGGACCCACAGGGAACTGCGGCCCCATGCTGGAAGGGCTGGGGAGGACAGGGAGCCCCCACCCCGCTCAGTCCCCGTGGCCCCTCACAGGGGAGGAGTACCGGCCCCTGCTGCCCTCCCAGGAGACCTCCCTGCGCATCCTCACCACGGCCCTCAGCCCCCTGGACTACCGCAAGTGGAGGAGGAAGCCCTGGTACTGGCGGCTCTTCAAGGCCTTCAAGGTGAGTAAGGGGGAACATGAGCCAGGAGGAGCCCCCCAAGGGGCACCCCCATCCCTGCTGGCCCTTGGGGCTCTGTCCCCCCGGGGCTTTGCAGTAGGGTTGGGAGCAGGTCATGGGGCACCTGGCAGGGTGTCCCAGATGGGTGTCTCCATGCCAGGTGCCCGTGGAGCTGGTGCTGCTGCTCACCGTTCCCGTTGTGGACCCCGACAAGGACGACCTGAACTGGAAGAGACCCCTCAACTGCCTGCACATCCTCACCAGCCCCCTGCTCTGCGTCCTCACCCTCAAGTCAGGCGCCTGTAAGAGCCTGGGGCAGTCCCAGCTTCCAGAAAGGGACGGGACTGAGATGGCCACCAAAGCCCTGGGGACTGCAGGAACCCATCAGAACTTCCTCCCCATTGTGGGGAGCAGGGATGGGCAGGGGAGAGCCAAGCTGTGTTTGCAGCTGGATACACCCTCACAAGGGTGGGGGGCTTGGGCCTCCCTGCATCCAGGTCCTGGGGGAAAATGGAGCAGGCCAGGCCTGCCTGGGGAAACTGAGGCACAGAGGGGAGCAGCACTGAGGATGTAGAGGAGAGGTGGCTTTAGCTGACAAGGCTTTACCTCCCACCTCAAGGCTGGTGGGATCCTGTCCCAGCCTCTGATGCCTCCTCTCCCCACCATGTGCAGATGGGCTGTACCAGATCCAGGGCATCTTCCCAGTCTGGGGACTGGTCACACTGGTTGCCTCTGCCCTGGCCCTCATCATCTTCATCACCACAAGAAATGAGGAGCCACCCAAGTATCACTGTGTAAGGTGTCGCCCAGCCCTGAACACCTGCCAGGGACCAGCGCAGCCTGCTGCAGACTGGGCTGAGGGTCCTGGGGCAGAGCAGAAGCTGGACCTCTCTCCCAAGTCCCCAGGAGGGACTCCAAGAGTTGTGCAGGGCCCTGTGGGATGCACATGGGGTCCAGCTTGCTCCTCTTCCTGTCAGGTGTTTGCCTTCCTTGGGTTTTTGGCCAGTGCCATGTGGATCAACGCCGCGGCCACGGAGCTGGTGAACATCCTGCGGACCCTGGGCATCATCTTCCAGCTCAGCAACACCGTGCTGGGCCTGACACTGCTGGCCTGGGGCAACAGCATCGGGGGTGAGGGCTCTGCTGCTCCCCAGTGCCCCCCTGGCACACTCTGGGGTCTCCCTGCCATCTTCAAGGTCTCTTTTCTCCCTGCACAGACACCTTCTCCGACCTCACCATGGCCCGGCAGGGCTATCCCCGCATGGCCTTCTCCGCCTGCTTCGGGGGCATCATCTTCAGTATCCTGTGGCTGCCAGGGCCAGGGCGGTGGCACGTGGGGCAGGAGCTGCCCGAGTTTCACTGCCTACAGCCCAGGGAGAGCCCCTTACGCTGTGGGATCCCTGGAGAGGAGCTGGGCAGGATCCATCCCAGAGGAGTCCCTCCAACGCTGCAAACCCCGCAGTGTCCCCACAGTGCAAGGGACACTGAGGTATTTGGGAGTGACAGGGACAGAGGCAGCAGCACCCCCCTGTCCCCACAGCTGCCCCAGCCCCAGCTGGCCGGGAGTTTGGGGTGGAGTGTGGCAGATTTGGGATTTTCCAAAGGGAAGGAGGGGAGGGTACTGTGCCTCGCTCCGGTGGGTTTTGGGTGGTCTCCAGACCAGGCTGAAGCCTCTCCTCGAGTGCTCAGGGTTGTATTGACCACAGACAGAGAATGCTTTAGCCAGGAGGTGCAGGAAGGAGGAGGATGTGGGGCTCAGTGCTGTTGCTCCCTCGAGCTCTCCTGTGCTGTGTGTCCATCCTGAACGTGCTCCCAGACATCCTGGTCGGCGTGGGCCTGGGCTGCCTGCTGCAGATGACCAGCAGCCAGCCGCTGGTGAAGGTAAGGCTGTGGTGACACGGGGACACAGGCCAGGCTGGCAGCAGGACCCTGGTGTCACCCCACATGACCCTCCTCTCCCCGCAGCTGGAGCCTGACAGCCCCCTGGTGTGGGTGCTGGCCGGGGCGCTGGGGCTGAGCCTGGTGTTCTCCTTCGTGACGGTGCCGGCGCAGTGCTTCCAGCTGGGAAAGGCCTATGGCGTCTGCCTCATCACCTACTACCTGGCGTTCCTGTGCGTGGCCCTGCTCACTGAGTTCAGGGTGATCCACTTCTCCACCCCGTGAACAGCGCCGGGAGATCCAGCCCTGGATCTCGCTCTGTCCCCCCACACCATGCCGGGGTCTCGCCGCCCCCTCCCATCCCTGGCAGGGGGACAAGGACACCTCCACCTCACCACGCTGCTGGAGGTGCCAGCCCAGCCCTCGGCCCCCGCTGTCCTTTGGGGAAGGAGCTGTCAGTGCCCACATCCTCTCCTCACTCTCTTTAATCTGTGTTATTTAAGGAACTCCGGGCAGGAGCAGCATCCAGACCTCAGCTGTGTCTGGTTGCAGGGCCAGAGAATGGGGAAGCTCCAGATCAGGGGTGCAGCATGAGAGGTTTTGCCTGCTCAGCTCCCTGCGGTGCTCTGGGACAGAGCTGGGGCACTTGTGACCCTGCCAAGGCCCAGGCACACGTTTGTCCTTGGGAAGGACTGTCCCTGTGGGCACGGTGGGCTGGAGCAGCAGACAGGGCAGAGCCAGACAGGGTTAAGGGGACACAAAGCTCCAGGGACGAACTGGGTTTAGTGCAGGCAAAGCCTGAGGGAAGAACAAACACCAAACCAAGGGAGGCTGGTTTCCCCTGCTTTTTTTAGTAATGTTTTTCAACCTGAGTTTCAGATCCTACTTTTCTCCTCCTCCTGGGGTGGGCAGAGCTGTAGGAAAGGACTTGGAGGTTTCCACACACAGTGTTGACCTCTGGCAGGACTAGATTTAGGCACTGTAAAATAACTGCAATAAAAAAAAAAAAAAAAAAGACAAAAAAACAAACACAAACCCAACCTTGACTTTTGCCTCCTGCAAGGGCCCTTCCTCCTGCTCTGTGCTGGTGTGACACAGCCCTTACTCAGCACGGAGCCTTTGGAGGGGAGAGGGAACAGCCAGGACCCTGGGAGGCCCAGAGTGGTTTTTCCTGATGGGTGAGGAAGTGGTTTCCAGTAGCCGATGTCCCAAGAGCAGTCACGTGCTGCCACACTGGGAATGGCCACGGCATGGGGTCAGCATGGCTCAGTCCCTGGGGACAGGGAATCCTGCAGGGCCCACAGTGCCAGGAGAATGGAATGGGTGGGCTTGTGCTTCTGCTCCCCAGCTGGAGGGTCCACAGAACACGGGCTGGAAAGCAAATTGTCACTCCAGAGGGACACCCACACCCCTGCTCCATGGCGGTGGGGCATGTTGGGCAAACACCACAACTGTCAGACCTGGTTCTTCCTCCTTTACTCCTGGGCCTGCAGCATTTCTCCTTTTTCTAACAGCTACCAGCAGCTTTTACAAAAAATAACACTGCCTTGTGCCTGCAGCCATTGGCTCTGCCCCGACCTCGCTCTGGGACACAACGCCCACTTCCTGCCACAAGCAGGGCTAAAGCAATCCAAACCCTGGCCAAAGTCCCAGGACAGAGGTGCAGGGTCAAACACCCCTCCTGGCCTCAACACTGCACCGGGGCAGCTTTCAAAAACCCAGCTTTGAAAGCGTTATCTTGACGTTTAGGGAAAAACCTGGCAGGGGGAAGGCAGAGGGGAAGGCAGGCTTTGGAATGTCCTGGGACAGGAATGTGGAGCAGCTCAGCAGGGCACGCAAGCAAAACATTCCCAACACAAGCACTTGCCACTGGGCAGGCTCCTCTTCAAACACTGGAAATGCTCCAGCCTGGCCCAACCCCACCCCTGGAATAACACGGGAAGGAGGAAAGGAAGCCGCTGCCTTTACGAAGCCGAGGATGCTCTTTATTAGTGCGCCTGAAAAAAAATCTAGAGAACATCTGACAGACACGTCCATAAAATCGGGGTTTTATATAAACAAAACGCCAGCATACAAAATCCTGCAGTGCTTCCTCCCGTGCTCCCTACAAAATGATTGTCTCCGTCGTCAGTCTGTGTGTTGGGGGAGGGAGAGGAGGATAAATAGAAGGGGATGCCCCGTACTCAAACTTTGTTTCCTTCCAAAGTCATATGGAAGAAGCAAACTCCTGCCACCCTCCTTGGTTTTACAAAAATAATGAACACGGCCGGTATGTGGGGGAGGATCAACACCTTGGAGGCAGCAGCCTGACCCCCAGCCCTCCAGGGAGCCCTTTATTGCATCATCAGTGGTCAGTGCCTTCCTCAACACAGCTTCAAGCCACAGCTCTTTCACACCCAGAAAACACCCAAGAAACGGTCACTGACAGCCCTGCCAGGAGAAATTGGCTGTAGGGGAATGTGGAGATTAAACACAGCCACATTTTTTTCCCCCTGCTAACCTTCATAATGCTCATTCATCCTGGCCACAACTTAAAGCACAATAAACGCCCTCTCCTGCAGCCCCAGGACTAATCTGGATAAACCACCCGGGCTGCGACTCCACGCAGAGCAACTGCAAGAGCAACAACTGCAGTGCTCGTTAATTTGTGGTTGAATTTATGGTTTGGAAAACAGCCCTTTGAGGTCCTTCACGGGTCAGCTCAGAAGTAGTTCCATACCTGCAAGTATCCAGAAAGGAAACAAAGAGCCGCTGAGAGGCACCCAGGGAATTTGGCAAGGGTTGGGAGCAGCCACTGGTGCGTGCGAGCTGCCTGGGAAGCTGCTCTCCCACTCCTTCCAAGTGCTCCCACCGTGCCATGGAGGGAGAGATTTCCAGAAGCAGCTCTGTCTTGCCTCCCTCTGAAAGTCTCACCCACCCAGGAGATGCTCCTGAGCTGCCCAGGGAGGAGGATCAGCCCTCTCCTGCTGTCCCTGTGCCACGAGGTGAGGCCACCAAGGAGCAGACAGGCGTGTGGGACAAAGGGAATGGGGACACAGATCTCCCACCGTCTGATGCACCTGGAGGAAGGGGGAAGCCTCCCCAGGAAGCTCCACTCTTTGTCTGAACCTGAGGAAAGATCAAACAGCAAGAGGTGAGGGAACCTCCTGGCTGCCAGGGACTGGCAGCCCTCAACTTCCAGCACTGACAGGGAAATGAGGGACTTGGAGAGACAAATGGTGACAACTGATGACACAACTGCCACAATCCCACAAACATGGCAGAGCTGGGAAGTGATCCCTTTCCCCCCTTCCTCCTCACTCCTCAGCTCCCAGGTGCAGAAAAGCAGACAGGTGAGAAGAATCCTTGCCTTCCACATTGCACCTTCACCCAAAATCCAGGGGAACAGCAGAGCTTTTCAGTGGATCTTCCCAAGATCTGACTGAGCTGATGTTTTCCAGCCTGAGAAACACTCCTGCAAGGGAGGAGCCCCACTCTATGCTGGGACTTGCCCAGCTGGACTGAGGACTGACCAGCAGGACTGTGAGATGCCCAGGAGCTCTCCTTAACGCAGAGAGCCAGGCAGAAAAAAGCCAGACTTGGAGCTGTAAAACCTTCCACTCTTCTTCCCAGTGATTTATGGGAGCTAAGGACCAGCCAGAGAGGTTTTACAGAGCAGGTGGCCAAGTGGCAGAGCCCAACAGCCACATCCCCCTGCAGAACGCGCCTCCCTGAACAGAGACAGGAGGTTTGGGGTTTGCAGAGGTGACCCCAAGCCCGGGCAGTGCCATGGGCAGGACTGACCAGCAGTGATGCAGACACAGAAGAGACAGAGTCTCCAAAGCCCTGTCCCACCTGTGGTCATAACATGACGAGGTGCTGGCCCTCAGCTCTGCCTCAGAACTGCTCGGGGACAGCAAAATTCAGTATTCAGAGCTGGAGCTACTACAGGGCGTGCATCTAGGTGTGCCACAAAGGAGGGGGAGGGCAGGCTGCCCTTCCAAAAGTGCTGAGATTTCACACCACCTCCCCTTTCTTTGCGTAAGGAAGGCGGAGAAGAAACAAAAACTCACTCCCTGATCTTTTGTCCCTAGGTTAATGGTGCCCTTTGAGCAACAGGGATCTTTCAAAAGGGCCGAAGTTTTACTGTTAAGCAGGTGACTTCAGCGAATTCCCTGCTGTTAATGGATTACACGTCCCTTTCCCCAAGGTCTGTTAGTGGTAAGACAAGCAGCGGGAGCTGGAGCCTGGGAAGGGGCTCTGAGGGACAAGGGCTCTGTTCTGCCCAGATGTGCTGAGCATGGGGCATCACGCTCCATCTGTGTGCAGCAGCCGTCCCCAGAGCCCCCTGCGCCTCTGGCTTCTCAGCAACCACTGCTGGGGGCGAGATTTGATCCCTACACTGGTACACTGACAGATCTATATACAGCCTCCCAGAAGACAGCCTGGGGAGGAATACTCTAGGTTATTGCATAGAAGGTGGCTCGCGTTAGCTAGGCCTAAATGACAGTCTGGGAGCGTTGTCGGAGGCTCAGGGGCTTCAGAGAGCTGCTGGAAGCAGATGCAGGCTCCTGCAGTGGTGTCTGAGATTCCTCTTTCCTGGAGTGCTCCTCGTACCATTCCTGCAGCGGGGAGGGGTAAAGAGGCAGGGATCAGGCTGTGCCGCTCACACCCCAGAAGGGCACAGCCTGCTGTCACTGCCGTGTGAGGGCACATATTTTCAGGCACTGAGGGCTCTTTCCAAAGCCCTGGATCCAGCCTAACCTCCTGGAACAACCCGGGAGGTGGATGCACTGAGACCTTGCAACCCACAGCCCAAGGAAACTTCCCTCCCTCAGGATGTCCCTCCTGAACACCCAGGGCTTGAGTACAGCCCTCCCCATGATGTCTGGGACTTGCAGAGCTGCCCCTGGTGCTGGGCAGCACCCAGGGTGTCCCAGGATGTCACATCCTCAGTCACAGACCAAACAGAACAGGCAGGAAGTTTCACTGCAGATGACCCAACCCCATGGTAAATAATGTGCATTTTCCTTAGGGGGACTCAAGACTCATCCCCAGTCTGTCTGCTCTGGGGACAAAGGACACATTCAGATGGTCACAAGATTAATTCTTTCAGCGCTAATCATTACATTAGCCCACAACCTCCAACTGCCTTTGACCAAACCCATGGCAGAAAGCTCCTGACTGATGGCACTGACAGGAAGGTGCTAAAATCCCAGGGAATCTGCTGATTTACTTGTCTCCCATCTTGCTCAGCCTGCAAACCAGGCAGTCCTGCCTGGGCCAAGCCCTGGTTTCTGTGTCAGACAGACACGCCTAAGCTCAAACAACCACATTCCAGAGGTTTAAGAGCCCTGAGCTCAGCAGCCAAGCCCCAAGCAGCACCAAACTGTGCTCACAGCCCCAGCAGACACTCGGGGAGCCCAGGGCAGCTGAGCAGAGCAGAAGTGCCTGTGCACACCCCCAGTGTGGTTACTGTGACTGGCCTGACACAGCTGCACCCGCTAAGGAGCTCTGATGTGCTCTGTGGTGTAACGAACCCCGGGTCTCACAGGAAAGCAGTCCCCAGGGTTTGCAAGGATGGGCTGTTATTCCAGGGAATGTCCTCACCACAGACTTGGTGGCAGCTCCAGCTCAGGCCCACATACCTGTATCTCCTCCTCATACATCTTCATACTCAGATCGCTCTTGGTCCTCGACCTGCGTCCCAGAAACACTGTTGACATTTGCTAAAGAGTTGGGGCAAGGAGGAGGAAACATCAACAAAGACATTCATCAGTCACTGGGCAGCTGGGTCCGTCCTGGAACTGCAGGCATCCTTCCTGTGGACACCCATCACCCGCTGATGAGCTCAGACCACCCCAGGCTCCTTCTGTTGTCACCTGAGAGGCTGCAGCACCTGCCCTGTGTCATGGTGACATCATGGCCAATGTTAAAACAACCGCTTCAGCCTTTCCCAGATGCATGAGACAAACAGTTCTGAGACAGGGGCTCATCTTCCCAATTTAGAATGTTTTAGAATGGAAGCATAAGAAGTGCCATGAGGAAAGGAAGGCCCTGGAATCAATGCCATGATGTTGCTGCATAATGCTCCAGGGCTGTCCAAGCCTCAGTGTACGATGGCACAGTGAGAGAGGCAGAATTATGAGATAGTGGCTTCCTTAGAGGAAAACTAAATGCTTTTTTCCAGTCAGCATGAGGCCAGGACAGCTCTAGGGGAAGTCTGCAGGCAGCAGGGACGAGTCTCTGCCAAGGCTATGCAAGGCTGCTGCTTTTCTGGAACAGCAAATTCTGTGCTGCTGCAGAGTCCCTCCAGCTCAGCCCTCACAAACACTACAGAGGCAGGTGGATCTTCTCTCTCCAGACAGACCAAGTGGCCCTGGCACACCTCCCTCTCCTGAAGGTGAGAACCCACAGAGTTTCCTCTTACCCCATATTTGTCCATCTGCAACACGATCTTCTGCAGCTGAGCTGTTTCGGTGGCAGCTGAAGTCCTCTTGTACAGCTCAATTATGCCAATCACCTCCTCCTTGGAGATCTCCTTCTCTAGCACAATGCCATTATCTTCTGGAGAGGCAAGAAACAGAAAGAGGAAAAAAAAAACCCCAAAGTCTCCAAGATGAGCATTGCTTCAACAGCTGCTACAATAACCCTGGAAGGCAAAGCCTAAAGCACACAGGACCAAGCCAGAGGTCAGGTACAGCCTGTACCTGCTTTTGTGACTACAACATGGATATGCTCGACCTCCAACAAGGCAGGGAGAAAGTTAACCGGTGTGTAGGGCCAGCAAACCTCCTGACTCAAACTATTCTCATCAGGCTCCTTGGTATCTTGAAAAAAATATCTTGTAGTTTTTTTGCTAGCCTGTAAATTAAGAAATCAAATAATCACATAAGAATTGCTGCCTTTTGACCTTCACCTGTCTGAGAGAGCTTGGGAGTCTCCTGGGCTAACCAATGTCCTTCACTGCTCCCTTCAAACTGGGTGCAGGAAGGATCTCAAGTGTCTCCCCAATTAACAGCTCCTGGGCTACACAAATTTGATCTTGTGGTACCTAAAAGACCAGGGGGCTGGGGCCTTCACCTGAAGGAATAGCAGGAGAAGGGCTGTAAGCCATTAGTGTGGCTTTGGCACCTGAATTAGCAGGTCAGGAAGGTGCCTGCAGTTCCAGACCCCCCAGCTCAGGAGGAAAAGGACAGTGAGTAAATGATGAGGGGGATGGAGAGCTCAGTCACTGCCAGTTCCTAGAGGAAGAGCCATGTCCAAAATCAGCACAGAATCAGCAGCCTGAGTACAATCAGAAAATGTGGGAAGCACTGGACAGGCAGTGTCTGCTGTCCTCCAGGTCGTGGCAAAAAGTCCTGGCAAATCACCTTGGAGACACATCCTGCTACCAGTGAGTGTATTAGTGAGGAAGGGAAATTGGTTTAAAAAAATGATCTATCTTCCCTTCCTGTCCCTCGTTGAGCCTTGCTATATCATTGCTGCAATGTTTCCTAGAAACCTTGCATGATATGCACAAGGACTTCCTATTTTCAAAGAATTTGGTTGAAATGGCTCAAGTGGTTGAAGCTTGTACGTCTGTGTGTGCGCGCGTGCGCAAACATACAGACATATATGAAACCCACATAAATGCACCCACACATGCTTTTTGGGGGAACTCTGTGGGGAGAGATGAGAGGCAGAGCAGAAAGAAATATCACACAAAAGCAAAATAATTAGCTCAGGATGTCAGGATTAAACAACCAAAAAAAAAAAAAAAATCTGTTTTTTTCTGGTCAATCCTATTCCCTCCGAGAGTAATAAAGGACCAGGGAGAGAAGACCCAACACTGTAGGTCAGCCAGGCCTCAGTTCTGACCTTCTGAATCCTGGTTCTTGCGGGTGTAGTTCATGCGGAAGACAAAAGCGTCCAGGATGAAAGCCACGATGATTGTCATCACCACCATGGTCACAATGTAGAAGATCATGAAGTACAGACGGCTCCAGTGGGTGGTTTGGGATGTCACCCCTTCCTAAAGAGGAGAGGAGAGGGAAGAAGTGAGCAGTGCACAAAAGAAGGGAGAGGTGCTGTTAACTGCTTGTCAAAAGGCACAAAGCAGCATAACCACTCTGGCCCCAGGGACTGCTTGTGCAATGCTCAATGCCCCAACAGGTCCTTGCAGCTCAAAAAAGAGGTTCCTACAGGCAAACACACAGAACATCCAAAGCTGTAAGTGGCTGTAGAGCCACTGTGCCACGAGGACACAGCTTGGACAGCAGCGTGACAAACTGGAGCACAGGGTGGCTTCATTGGTGCAGCCTGTGAAGCCTGGAAACGTGCCCAGCAGCATGGCGGGGGTTAAATGCCTCCCAACAGGCAGGACCAAAAGATTTCTGGCAACAAGTGACCATGGGAGGAAAGCAGTGGTGGTGGGGAAGGTGCACCTGAGCTGACAGAGCCTGTGCTGCCTGCAGGGCTCACTCACCATGATGATGTACCAGTCATTGACCACCGTCAGCTCAAACAGCGTCACTGCACAGAAGAGGGAGAAAACACACATGGGTGATTGTTTTTTCCATCCTGACCTGTTCTGCAGTGACTTTATATAAAGTGTCCGACAGGGAAGACTGACACAAGACAGCAAAGTCTGAATAAAGAGAGCAAATCCAGAGAGAATGCAGACCCTCCCCAGTGCCATGACTTCAGAAAAAGGGGGTCAGACCCACACAACCTGCAGCACGGCTTCATCTCTGTTTCCTAAAGAAACCAGACCTGACTCTTCACCAGAGAGCATGGAGACCTCTAAAATCTCCAGGAGATATGCATTCTGCTCACACATTAGGAAAAATCATGGAGAGTAATCAACACATTCAAATTATTCTTCATCAGAGGGTTTAAAGAGAGGCATCGCTGTTGGTTCTTTAGCAGGGCAGTGATTTAATGCCCTCCTTAAACACCTCTGGTCTGATCACCTGCCAGAACTGATCTGCTGGCTTCCAGCTGGCTCTCAGAGACCTCTGCTTACCCTGCAAAGCAGCCCTGGCACAATTAGTCAGCTGGAGCTCTCCAGACAGAAAGAGCAGGATGCTGAGTGAGGTGCATTAGCAGGGCTCCCTGGGAGAGTCCCAGGCTCACATGAGCATTACAGCATTACAGAGCCATCCAGCTCGGCAGGGACACAGGATAATCTTTTCCAGGGACAAAAGTGCCCTTACCAAAGCTGTTCAGAATGTTGTCAAAGTTGTTGAGATAGTAATAACCTTCTTCCACAACTGTTTTGTTGCCAACTGTGTGGTTCACCCAGCGGTAGGAATCCGCGACTGTGCTAGTGCTGGTTGGAAAAAAACAGGGACAAAGAATCAGCAGAGACTGGAAAAGCAAGGAAAACCTAGAAAGTCATAAATACCAGCCCCTCCAGAAGGTGGTAAGAAGAGTGGCAATTTCTACCTCTTGGCCAACACTTGTTTTTCCTCTGGAAGGAATCCTCTCTCCCTCACAGCTCAGCACAAGCACAGGGAGCACACTAATCATTCAGCAAATATTACACCAGAGAAACTGAGAGTTTGAGCTCCTTGGCTCACACCATTCAAGCTTGGCATTTCCAAGTGGTTTGCCATCATTAAAGGTGAAAAGGGCTCAGGACAGGTTAGAGTCCAGCATCAGGTGAATTTATGTTGGGTGAATTTGTTGCTGGACAAGCAACTCTGGCATCACAGAAACAGAATGGTTTGGGTAGGAAAGGACACTAAAGCTCATCCAGTTCCTGCCATGGGGAGGAGAACCTTCCACCATCCCAGGCTGCTCCAAGCCCCATCCAGCCTGGCCTTGGACACTTCCAGGGATTCAGGGGCAAGAGAAATGAAGTATCTCCTGGATTTTTGCCACATGTTGCCTTAGCTACAAAACCCCATTCAGCCCCATCCTCAGGCCACTTCTCCACAGGGAAATGGAGCTGCCACAGCTCCCTGCTGCTGGCTGAGCACCAAAAGCATTGTTGAGGGGGCTGGATCTGAGGTACTCACTTGCAGCAGTTGGGGTAGACCACGCCAGCGAAGAACTCCATGCCAACGATGGCAAAGCAATAGTAGAAGATCAGCAGGGTTAAACCCAGGCTGGAGGCAGAAAACAGAAAGAGTACTGTGCTGCTGAAGAGTTGCTAAGGCAGGGAAACACAAAATCCTAGGCTGGTTGCCCTGGGAGGAATTCCCAAGGGATGGGAAGCAGCACTGGAAACCCCAGCCCACCCTCCCTGCTGCTGTGGCTCTGCAGTTCTTGGCCTGCTCTCATTCAGGGAGTCCTTGGACAAGGAGTTTGCCACTCACTGGAGAGAGAAACTAAAGAGCAGCCTGGATCCCCTCCCAGTCTGTCCTCTTCTGTTAAATAAACATCTCTCCACAGCTCCTTTACTAAAGAACACCACACACTGTTTCTGCCCTCTCCACATCCTTGGATGCAGGGACTGTGCCAAGAGCAGGGCTCTCCAGCCAACTCAGGCCTCCTGCAAGGGAAGCAGGGCTGAGGAGGCCCCACTTGAGGCCAGACTCGAGCACTAGGCTCCCTCTGCCCCACCAGTTCACAATAATGCTCTCCAGGGGCTCTGCTGGGGACAGGGGAGCATCTGGGGCCGAGGGGATTCCTACCAATGCTCTTCCCACATGGGGCTTCATCTCTCAGCAAGAGCTGGGATGGGGGAGAAAGATTAAAACAACCAGGGACTCTCAGATATCCTCACACAAAACAGGAGGAGGCCCAGGGTGCTGGAGTGTTGCTGCTCCAAGGAATTGGAACACTCCACTGGTTAAGAAGAATCACTAACTACCCACTGACAGATGAGAGCATGAATCCCTTTAGCAGGTTGGACAGGTGCCTACCCTGACCCCAAACCTTCACTCCCCTGTCCCTGCCATCACCCAAAGAGCAGAAGTTGGTACCTGGCCATGCGAGGGAATAGCTCAAACATGGTGTCCAGGACGTTCCTGTAGCGTTTCTTCAGTTTAAACAGCCTGGAAGGAGAGGCCAGGAGTTACCCACACCCTGCAGCTCTCCTGGTGCTGGGGGAAAGAGCTGAAAGGACAATCCCAGCTCTCTCTACCTCGCAGGTCAGTGACAGGGAGGTTTCCTGACACCGCACTGCTCTTGCTCAGGTGGTCTCTGCTCACCTTCCAGGGTCCTGCTGTCCCACCTGAATGTTTATGACACATTCAACTGTCTGCAGGACTGAGGATCTCAGAGGAAAAAAGGGCTGTCTTTTTACAGGGCATGATGCATAAACAGCTATTTAAAACTCCTAAAAATTGTAAGAACTTACTCAAGTCCCGTGTACAGGGTCAGGATTCATTCCTGCTTCTCCCAAGACACAAGCTTTTCTGTGTTTCCCCCATGACCCAAATAAAAATTGATGAAAGAAAACTACACTGTGCCTGCTAATTTAAGATTTGGCAACCCCATCAGCCTTTACAGAGAAACACGGCTGCCAAACAGGCTTTGGCAGGGGAGGAACAGAGAAAACATTTTTTTTTCCCCCTCTTGAGTGTCATGAAGTGTTTTCTAAAATCCTCACTGAAGAGCTAAATTACATCAGCTTGTTTTTAATGAAACATTTTGCCTCAAAAATCCCTTCCCCCTGTGGCTCTGGAGGCGTTTGTGAAGGTGAGTGTACCTGGACATGAGAGGGTTAATCAGCCCCAGCTCCCTGAACTGCAGAGAGGTTACAGGCCATGGTGTTGCTCCAAGTGTGAGGTGCAGTTAGAGCAGGGCAGTACTTCACCCTGGAAAGCAGCATCCTTTGAAAACTGTAATTTCTGGTAATTCAATGGAAATTATTAAACTGGCTCAGACCATCTCACCCTGACAGAAAAGCTTTTCTCTGAGCAGCATCAGACAATTTAGAGGAGGTGTAAGAACCCCACGAAGGCAGACACAAGATAATCTGCCCCCAGTAAATCCCTTGATCTCTATTAGAGATCAGCTTAAGCTCCAAAGCACGGGGTTTTCATATCCCATCCCAAGTTTTTGTTATCGTTCACTCTGATAACTCGGGCTAATCTCATTACCCCACGCAATTCCTGTTTGCCACGGTCACATTCCCACAGAGCAATCCCTGCCCTCTCCTGCTAAGGAGCTCAGTCCCCAGTGGGGCTGATGGAAAACAAGCCTGTTTTCTTCCACCTGCTCTCTGGAATCCCCTCTGCCTTTCCCACCTCACCTCAGCAGCTGGAGGGGTCGCAGGACCACGATGAAGTAAAAGGGCTCCATGTTAAACGCCAGGGCCATGAGCCCCAAAAATGCAAACAGGGTGACTGAGAAGTCAAAGCTGGAAAGAAAAATAAAATAAAATAAATGTAAGAGCAGTGATTTATCAGCAGTGCTTCAGCAGAGAAGAGGGATTGGTGCTGCTCCAGCCTAACAAGATGCACGAGACCAGGGGCAGGAGAATTGTAAGAGCTGACTGACGGCCTCCTCTCTACAGGTTCGGCTCAGAAGTTGGCATTTCCAACCCAAAAAGATGAATGTGCACTTACAGATTCCAGCCTGAGGACAGGTACTCCACAGGCCCCAGCCCAGTGGTCTTCAGGAGCAGCTCCACACCATAGACTGGAAAACAACAGGGATCAGGGATGAGCCCCATCACAGGAAAGGCTCCTGGGGAAGGTTTGCCCTCGTGGATGTGTGGTGATTTAAAAGGATTTCTGAACAGGGGTTTAACAGACCCCACTCATCCTCCTCATTCTCAGTGAGGTGCCCAAGAGACTTTTCCCCTCCAACTAAACACATTTTCCTGTGTTCACGGAGATTTATCTCTGGAAAAGTCTACAAAACAATCCCTGCCAGGCACACCATTGTTCTGGATGAAGGCTCTACACCCATGGTTAAGCTATAACTTCAATTCCCTTCCCAGCTCCTCAGGAAATGACACAGCTCTGTTGGGAGGCATCAGCTTACTTGTGAGGAAGACTACGTAGCTCCACGGGACATTCCTGGAGAAGAAATTCCCTCCTGCAAGACACAAGAACAGCTTTCTCAAGTCTTCCCTTGTTTCCAATCTCGCAGCACCACAGTCAAGGACCAAGCTGTGATGTTTCCTACCTTGCAACATGAAGGTTTCAACAAGAATCCAAATTCCATTGACAGCCACCACAGTGTCTGGAAAACAAAGGAAAAACCCATAGCAAAACCACTCCTGGACATCCATTTCTCAGGCTAACAAAAAGAATGCAGTATGGGACAAGTGCCAGGGTCGTTGGTTCCCACTCAATGAACAAACTGAACTCATAAATTGGGATTCTTCCCCCATGTCTTTCTCCAGGCCTTTAACAGATGCAGTGCCTTTATGCTCAAAAAGAAACCAAACTAAAAAAAAAACCCCAAACCAACCCCCAAATTACTGAGTAGGAATAGATCATTTAGAAGCCAGCAGGTAGCACCAGGAGGAAGCACTCTTTCTCCTCTAGAGAAGAGAAGCACAGACTCCTTCTCACAGGCAGCTCAGTTGCCAAGCAATCCCTCCAGCAATGAGGACACTCTCAGCTCCATGAGAGCAGAATGTGCCTGACTGGCAAGGCATTTCCTTATCCAGCATCCTTCAGCTGCAAGATAAACCCCTCAAGGTTTCAGACAGCTGATCACCAGCCCACCTAAAGGCAACAAGCTGGCTCCTCCAGCACCAGCCCCACAGGGTGCTGAGCCAGGGAGCCTCTCCAGAACCGGAGCTGAGAGCCCAGCCTGGTGGTACAATGAAGCAGTTCCCTCCCTCTCCACCAAAACTCCAAAATTAGTCCATGAACCACAGCTCAGGCCACACCAAGTCCTTGGAGGGCTGGCAGACACAGCACAGCAGAGCCACACGAGCAAGAGAGCCAAGCAGAGACAGCTCATGATTGCTACTCACACATAGTGTACTGGAACACACGGGACTTCACCAGGATGTTGATGCCTGTGCGAAGGAAAGGATGACAAAATGAGTGCTAACACCATCCTCCATACCACAGATCCCTCTGTCTTCTCCTTAGAGACATTTTCCACACCAATCCTCAGCACAGAAGCTGAACAGATCAGCAGATGATTAACTTTCACTTTTCAGGAAGAAGTTTAAATATCCTTTAGAATTTTAGCAGCAATGAAGTCATTATCCTCAGCCCCCAGGATGCTCTGTTTGGTCTCCATGTGCTAATTTCTGGGGTGTGGACAGAGGTAAATGCTCTGTCCGTGTTTGGAATAACAAGGAGGGTTGGGAGCATCAGCAGAGCTCTGAGGGCTCCTGTGGCAGCTGTATTTGGATCAGAGGGTGTCAGCAGTTCCCTAGGAGCACACAACACCTCAGAAGAGCTGCAGGTTCTTCATTCTGAATGGTTACAACCAGGCAGGAACTTTGGGACACAAGAGGTAAATTGGCAAGATTTGCTCTGATTGGGGTGTCAGGCCTCTTTTCCCTTCCCAGACTGCTGTCCTTGGCCTGAATGGGAGCTGCAACCACATCTTGGGACCAGGCAGCCCAACAGCTTTTGTGACAACCCCAATCCCACTCCACAGTCACTGCAGCATTATTTACAGGACAGAAATCTTCCGTGGAGACTCTGAATCCAAGTCTCTGGCCTCAGAGGATACACAGGGAGTTGGTCAGAAGGCCTTCCCTCAGCTGTTTGCCAGGGACATAAGAGAAAGCCACTTCAGAGTGTCTTTGTAAAGAAACACTCTTCCTGTCAGCTGAACACACGCTGCCATGAGAACAGTGCGTTACCTTTAAAAATAAGGAAGGCAGTCCGTGGAAGGTCATCAAACCAGTGCTCGCGGTTCCGTTTGGCCTGGGGGCAGAACAGCCACGGTCAGCAGCAGTCAGAGCCACATCCATGCAAAAAAAAGGGCAGGGAGGGAGACCCACCTTCCCCCCATCACCTGCTCCTCTCAGATTGCCTTTGTTTCTTACCCAGCTCCTCTCTAACCACTCCTTTTCTCTCCCTCCCACACACCGTTCCCTTCTTCTCCACCCAACAAACTCTTACCTTCCATTTTAAGCCAACAACTTCATAGAAATTGTAAAAATCCTTTAGACTGCAAAACAGAAAGAAACATCTGATCAGAGCCTTGAGGGTGACCAGCTCCTTAATTGTCCTTGTCAGACATCACCAGTGGAGAGTCCCTGGAAGTTATTAACTCCTTATCAGAACTGCAGTCACAGCTGACAGAACTCAACAGTGACCTCTTCCCAGCCTGGCCAAAGGTTCCTGACTGACAATAGCCAGAATCTCCTTTCTGTAATGCTTCAGTCCTTAAGGGAAACTCTGACTCCACTGAACTCCAGAATTTCACCACTGAGAGGAAAGACCTGAGGCTTAGATGCCAACTCCAAGGGATGGAGATTGCACTGCTCTTCATGAAGAAGTCTTGGGCTGGCTTAATTACTCGTACAGTCCTTTTCTAACATCTTTGCACATTTTTCTTTTCAAGGTAAAAATGAAGTTTGAAAAAGTACATGAAAGCAAAGAAACTCATAGAACATGAGTGCCAGTCTAGGTGCTCGGGGTCAGGCCTGTAACAGCTTTTATGTGTCTGCAAGTGAGGATGCTGAACATCTCAAGCTCTTACTGGTGACACCGGTGCCCAAATTTCACAACTCAGTCTTTCTCCCTGTGCCATTTCCAATACTTCTCTATGGCACTTGACTTCAAGGAGAAGCATCAGCACCAGTTTCATAGGAGAGTCACTTGGAACCTGTCTATGGCCAGAACAAAGGAAAAGGAAGAGAAGGTCTCCTGCTCTAATTTCCTCTGCTCCCTTGCCGGCTGGAGTTAGCTGCACCCACCCCCCACCAGAATGGCAATTCTCTGCCTCATAACACAGAGGATGGCAGCCCTGAAAGCACCAGCAGAACCAAATTTTAATTAACAAAACCCTGGGGGGGACAGCCAGCTGCTGGATAAAAGCACAAACTTGTTAAGCTGCGAGGCTGCGCTGCGTGAGGAAATGCTCCTCGCAGGCTGCAGCGCTGCTCCCCAGCTCCTGCCTCTCTTCTGGCAGGGGAGTGGGAAGCAGCTCCTGCCTGTGAGTGCCAGCACAGCGCTGTATCCACCAGAGGGCACGCAGGAACTCCAGCACCTCCCGAGGAAAACCTCAGCTCTCAGGGTACCCACCCTCCCAGCTTCCCACAAAACCCCGTTCCTATTCCCACATGTCAGACAATGCCAATTCCATAAACCCAGCCATCCTCTCCAAAGCACAGCCCAGCTGCAAGGAGTGCAGCAGCAGGACCATCCTACCTGACTAAAGGGGTATTGCTCTGGTTCAGTGCTTTGAAGGTGAGATATCTCTCCCTGGCACACATCCGAGGCTTGTAGAACCGCAGCAGCCCTTCGAAGTGCTTGAAGGAAATTCCAGACGGCCTCTGGCAACAAAGGAATGCTGTCAGGAGCAGCAGCATCAGGCAGGAACGCACAGAGGCTTTTAATTCTCACTCTGGGTTTGTTTTAGGCAGGATTTCATACATTATTACTGAGCCCCCTAAGTACCCTGAGCTATTACTTTAACACGCCAAGCTCATCCCAGGGCACAGAGATCAGAAAGCCGTCTTGGCAATCGGTCCCTCCAGAAAATGCAGAACTGTTCCCTGTTTCCCCATCACCTGAAAATTGTCCAACCAGACACCCCAAGCAGAGTTCAACCCCTCTTCTTGGGAAATTAGCAGGCAGCCTAACTGATCCCATCATGGCACTTTTTAAAAACCATCAGCTATGTGCAATAAACATAAACTAATCTACCAGAGGGTGGGTTAGTTATTTTTGGGTCTTATTTCTCTTCCTGCTCCAACAAGTTAAGCAAGAAATCAACCTTCTCCCCACAGCTCTTGTTCCTGTAAAAAGTTGTTTGTAGGTGAACTCCTCCTGTTTCTGCACTGTTCACTTGTGCAGGTTCTGGAAAATGGATTCTATCTTCAATTATATGACCCATCCCTCCTCTCAGTAGTGATGCTTGGTAAGCCAAATCAAGTCCTCAAGTGACCCAGACTGAATCAGAGAGAAATCAATGATCACATGCACTACAGAACCGATTTCCCTCACTCTACCAAGCCATAACCTCACGCAGGGCTGAAATTCAGAGCACTCTATTTTTCTCCAGAAACAGAAGGTAACAAGCTACATGAATGAAAAAGCCAACAGCCCGTGGTGAGTCTGATCACCATCAGCAGAGATAAGTGCCCTGGTTTTGGAGGTGCTGTTGAGGCAGCCCAGCCCAGGGGTGTTGCTGGCACAGCTGTACCTGTTTGGTGACCAGCAGCCGGTACGCGTGCTGGATGGCCGTGCGCTTGTGCAGCAGCAGGGACTTGAACTTCCTCTTCTCAATGTCATTGAAAGTGTCAAACACAACAGCCAGAAGCTGAGAAGACAGGGGAAAAAAAAAAAAAGTGCTGTTTTGACCCTTATAGTCTGCAGGGTTTCAGGGAAGCAAGGAGAGGCACTGCCTGCAGCAGGAATGCTGATGGAGGTGGGATGAAGGCGGCGAGGTCCCGCTGGCACGAGGGATCCCACAAAGGGATCCCTAGGCTCACAGCTCTGATCCACTTTTTGAAGGAGGTCCAGATGTTTCTGGCCTCTCAACACTTGCTAGTGGAATTTAAGAGCTATGGCTAAACCACACAAATGCCAGCAGAAAACCGTATCAAAAGATTTATTAAAGCGCCCTGATCTGTTCCTGGAAAGCAGGGTTTGAGGGCTGCTCTCTGCACTCACCCCTCCTGGGAGCTTTGGCTAACACATAGCAAAGTTAACCCTCCATCTGGGAAGGCACTGAAATCCAACCACAAGCATCAAATCCCTCACCCTGGGCTGCAGAATTCCACTGCTCCTTTGGCAAGCCCTTTTCCAGCACTCACATCCTCCCCTGGGCAGCCATGCTCTCACTCTGCAGTGATCAGCACGGCAGTCCTGCCATACTGAGTAATTCCATCCCCTTCAAACTGATTTACAAAGTATTTCGGGCAAGTCCAGATAATAAAATGCCATTTTATGATAAATAATTAAGACAGAGAAGGATAATAAATTTCAAGCAATGGAGTATGTCACTCCAAGCACGATATTAATGGGAGAGTAGTTGAAAGATGCTCATATAATTTGGTTTTCTGTGATTTAGTTCAATTCCTCGTGGTTAGACATTAAAAGAGTTCTATCTGTAGCCAAGCTGCCATTTCTAGAAGTATTCTGCCAAAGGGTCTGAGACAATTGCCGAGCAGTTCTGGGAATGGGGAAGTCTCTGCTGAGCAATGAGCTCCAAAACCAGGCAGAGGGAAGTGAAGTGCTCCCCTGGGGACTCACCAAGTTCATGATGAAGTAGAGCTCAATGGAGAGGTACACGATGAAGAAGACACAGGACCAGGGGTTCCGGGCGTAGGAGGGCATCATCACATCAGGGAAACTGCAGCCCAAAGGACACAGGGGTAACAAAATAACTCATGGTACACATCCCACTGCACAGGCAACAGGCACGGGGCATGGGGGGCTGTCTCTGTATAAACTCACACCTAAAGATTTGCACATTTGTATGGAACTCATGGAAAAAAAAATAAATATGGCAAAGCACATTCCTGGCTCATCCCAAACACCAAATGGGATTTGTGATGTGGTTAAGGGCTGTGCTTTGATACTTAACAACAGCAGTACAGCCTCAGTGCAGGTGTTACAACCTTAGATTTATTCCATCCTTTGCTAATTTCCTAATCCTCAGGGCTCTCCCTGACAGCAGATCAATATTTACTCACTGCTGTTATCCCAGTTTCCTAGCAGACAGGTGAACTGCAGCACAGCAATAGGAAGTTACTTCTCAACAGCGAGCTGTTGGCTGACAAAGGAGTACAAACACGAATTTTCCCTTCTTGGACCAAGGCCTAACAAAGCTGTTTCCCCTCTTATTGCCCTCACAGTGATGAAGATGTCTGAGTCCTTAGAGATAACTCTGCAGCTGAGGTCACAGTGTCCTAAAGTAAAATGGAAATCCAGTTCTTCCCATGCAGGCTGACCCTGGACATCTCTCTCTCTCTCAGACAGAGGAAAGGGGTCACCCATCTGAGACAGAGCATTTCTGCAGATAAACTCTTGGCTCTGCCAGACTCCTTTGGGACAAAGGGACAGACTGAGATGGAAGAGCATGAACTTACTTTGAAGTGGTCAAAAGCACAAAGAGATTCACCAGGCTGTTCTCCAAGGTATTGAAGTACTGAAAGAAAAAAAAAAAAATCCCATGACAAAATGCAAGCAGGAATTCATAGGGACATTTTGTTCAAAGAAACAACCAGTCCCCCCACTCCTTCGGATGTGGCACTCCCACAGCTCCCTGATGCCTTCTCTAGGGAAAAGTACTTCAGCACTGGGCCTTTTTAAAGTTCCCTGAGAAATGCTGTGTGAAGGGTTAAACTAAAAGCACATTTTTACAGCCACAGCCTGGGCAGCAGCAGGAACCAGTGGCTGCTGGACTCTGACCACAGCAGTGGAAGTGGCCAAGCTTTGCCCCAGACACCTCCCCTGGGGACAGTGGCTCTTTGGCTGAATGAAGGCATCAAGAACAAGGAACAACTCTGAGAATGTTCCCTTTGGGACATCCTGTCTTGGAGGGAGTTCCCTCCACAGCCTTCCTCCCCAGCAGAGGGTAAAGCAGGGTGACACTGCCAGGAAGCCTTGGAGCAGCCAGTGTTTGGCCTCACATGGAATAAACTCACATAAATAAATATGACTGCACTGTCAGGTTGAATTCTTAATGAAAGAGTCAAGATACTCACTGGATCCGAGTGGTTAGGAGAAAACAAGTAAAAACCTAAAGAGGCAGCAGAGAAAATAGAGGAGGAGAGAAAGGAGAAAGAACAAACGAAAATAAAGTCAGTTCAATGTCGAGCAGTGGAGCAGCTCCCAAAGGGAAGGTCCCACTAACAGTAAATCCTCTCTGACACCCTGAATCTGGAAGACTTTCCCCACAGTGATTGCCAAGAGATGTCATTGGCATTTCACTGCTCTTTTTGGAAAATAAACTTTCTGGGGATGGTTTGGACTGTAGCAGGTACACTCCAGACACAGGCATTTGTGAAACTGCCAACATTGAGGAAGACTTGGTGGAAGCAGAGCTTGAAAACACACACCACTGTGCTCTGGAAGAGGTCAAAAGGACTTTTGTCTCAAAATCAAATACCCAGCTTTCAGATTTTTTGGATGTTTTAACTCTGCCTCCAAGATGACTGCAGATGAAATGGGATAAAGGGAAGATCCTGGCAACACTTTGAATCTGATCAGCTTTATATTCATCCAGGCTGCTCGTGTTGCTTTTGGACAATCACTGGTTAAGACCATCACTTCTCCATCCATAAATACAACTCACCCAGAATAGCAAAAATCACCATGAAGAAAAGCAGGAGGAGAAGGATGTCAATAAATGGTGGGAGGGACTGGAAGATCTGTCGCAGATTTCTGAGAAAATAAGAAAACATTAATAAACTAAAATTTGCACATTTACTCCTCCAGGTTGTCAGGGGAAAGAAAAAAAACCCACCATCACCACCCCACACTTGAGGGCTTTCTTCCCACTCCCTCCGAGGATTAAAAGTAGAAAGCTTGCTAAATCAAGATCATTTCCAAGCTTCCCATCTGTCCTTTGCAGTCAGCTCTCAGGTACTGCAAACAACACTAATGTCACACTGTCAAGTCTCCTTCTCCAGACTAAAGAGCAGCCCTGATTCACTGTGCAGTCTCCAGGCAAGCCAAGGAGCAGAGCCAATGCAGCCACACCCCTGCGCTGGTCTCTGAGGCGGTTTATACACCCAAGCCCTGAGAACCATCAGCACATCCACACTTAGGTCACAACAGAACCACCTCCAACACAAACGCCAGTGAAAGACACTGATTTTCCTGGGATGCCTGAAGGATCCGAGTGCTTTCCTGCTGCGATTTGCTAAAACACGGGGCACCATTTGCTGAGATTTTGGCACGTCTTCATTGAAGACTAGAAGCTGGGTAGTTGCAAAAGCAAATCTTATTACATCATTAAATCAGTCCTATGAAGGTAAAGTTATTAGAGTTTGTTGGAGAATGCAGAAGCCTTCTAACATAAAGTCCTTAAGTCCCAAGTAGAAGTAATAGCACCTTATGAGCAGCAGTAAAGGCAACAGCAACAACAGCACCTGTATTCCATATTCCCTTAGCATCTCCTTCTAACATTCTTAGTGTATTTTATTTTTAGCCAATCAGGCTTAAACATGAACTCTCTACAAAAGTGTTAGACCTATCTTAAGCTAAAAATTATGTGTGTTAATTTTCATAAATTCCCACACAAATTCTATGCATACAGTTCTATCTGTTCTATCTGTTCTATCCAGGGATTTCTAGCAAGGCTATATTATTTTTGTCATGACTAGAATTTAACTAACTTTGCAAAAAGTAAGATTACTGAACTATAAACTAGGTACTAGGTCTCTTTCTTACTAACACAGGCTCTTATTTTTAAGGCACTTAAAAATCTTGAATTTATTTGAAAGCAAATGTGCATTTCTACTTCATATCTGGGTGGGTTCAGGTATCCTAATTTCTCAGAAGGTTTTAACTCAGTCTTCACATCTTTAGACACTCCTGGGCCTGTGTAAATAAGGCCCAGGAGTGATACAGGTTAACATGTGGTCAGAGTGTAATGAACCGTGTAAATGTATCAATCTCTGAGGGTCCAGCTTTTGCAGAGAAGTGGTAAAAATTAATTAGCGAGATTGCTCTTCAGAGGTGTTTTGTAAAGCAAAAGGTTTAATAAAGAAAAAATAACAAAATAACAAACGTTACAGAAAACAAAAGATAAGCCGCGCACAGGTGTCTGAGAAAACTTCCGACACCTTGCTAAAACACTCCAAAAAGCCCTTCTTCTTCTTTTGTGCTCCTTCCTAAATACTGAATGCTTTAGGAGGGACAACCTGGCTTGCAGCCAATGAAATTAACAACAGGCTTTGAGTTACACTCTGGGAGCCCAATCCATTCTCTTGTGCTGGCCCGGAGCCAATTACATCAGAGAAAAAAAAACCACAGAACTTTCAAGCTAAACTTCCTAAACCGCCTAAAGGTAAACTGAAACTCCTTCCCTATTTAGAAACACCTGCTGGGTGTGGGAAACGCATTCCTATAGAGGGGGATTTGTACCTCCAGCCCAGCCCCAGGAATGAGGGAACCCCCAGCATCACCTTCTGACAGCCCCACAGTAGCGACAGTCCACCAGGAAGATGCAGCGCAGGGCGCGGGTGATGCGCACGTGCGACGTCTGCCGCACCAGCACCACGATGGCCTCGACGAACTGCACCAACAGCACACACGTCTGCAAGAAAACAGAGGCAAGGCTCTGGCTGACCACCTGTTTATTTGGACATCTGAAAGATGGGAGGTGTCCCTCAGAGTTTTGGGATCTCGCAAGTGAATCATCTGGCAGCCGGGACACAGCGGCTGCGTCATCCCTGCTGCGGCGCGGGCCAATATTTAATCTGGCTCTTTGGGTCTTGGAGGTGCTAAAGGAGAAACCCTGACAATCAAGCAGACAAACTCACCTTGACCATAGTCCTTTTGTGCCTGATAAAGGTTTGGAAGCCCAGCCACCTCATCTTCATGGAGAGTTCAAAGACGACCACGATTAACGCAAACAGCTCCAGGGTTGCGTGGACCTGCCACAGCACAGGGGTGGTGAGAACAGCAGCAGGGCAGAGGCCACACTCCTGCCCCTCCTTTTCCAAGGAGCAGGTGGGTTTAACAGCAGTCTTGTGGCATGCAGGAAAACCCCAAGCCACTCTTTTACAGCTAACACAGCACGTTTTTTCAAAATTTCTAGTTCGACTGCTTTTGTGCTTTTATTAAAGCCTGTGCAGTTTTTCTCTAAGCAGGTCCAGGCCAGAATTTCCTGAAATCCATGTCACTTCTGGGCTTGAGCAACACAGAGGAAAACTTACTGATACATTTGAAACAACAGGCCTGGACATCAACAACTTGAGCAGAAACACTTTGGAAAAAAGATGGAGACTGTAATTTTCTTAGTGAAACACAGGAAGGAGAGCTGCTGGGCAGAGAGATTTTATACAGAGAAGGGTTTTCTCTGAATTAGACATTCTGGACAATCACAGGGAGGGTCCTCATCTGTGTTCTAGGAACCAGTGGTGCTGCTGGGGTAATGACACCAGCCCTGACAACAACTTTGAAGCCACCCCATCAAAGCACACAGATTGCTGAGTTATCTCACGAAAAAGGAAAAAAACCCAACCATTTCTGTTACAAATGAAGAACTGCACAAATGGATAACACAAAATGAGTGTCCCTTTCATTGTGGTCTGCCTAGATCAGATGGAAAAAGGAAGCTTTGCTGTCTGGCCTATCTGCTGTCAACCATTTACAGAACAAACCAGGTGGATTTTTTTTCCTCTTACTGCCTCCTCCTTCCTCTCTGTCTGGCCATTGTTTTCCTCTTCCCCACACTGCAGAGCAAGCAGCCTGTCCCAGGCAGCCCCCAGGTACTCACAAAGATGCCCAGACGGAGCATGGGGACCGCAGGAGCCTCGCAGAGGGACAGCAGCAGGAGCAGCAGGGCCGTGCTCAGCTCCATCAGGTAGAAAAGGTGGTTGTGTGCAAAGAGGTAGGCAGCGAGTGCTTTGGCATTTTTGGGGTGAGTGAAGAACTTGTCATTGTTTTCTCCTTCCTAGGGCAGCAGGAATAAAGAAGGGAACAGCATGAGTGACTCTCAGTGCTATGAAAGAGTGAAGAATGCAGACTTTTATAGGGATTAGATACAATTCCCAACAGATTATTGCCTTTTACAGCCTGTTGCTGATGTGTTTATTCAGGAATGGACTTTACACACTTGGGACATCCCCTTCTGTCCATAACCACATTTCAGTAATGAAACTCTTCAATATCCACAAACTCCTGCTTCAGAAACCCCTGAGCCTTTTCACAATGAGGCAGAGAGCTGGGAGAGTTTATAAAGGCAGGCAAAGAAACTTCAGCCAACATCCCAACATAAACAATGCACTTCATTTACTTGCAACTATTTCCACATGTTTACAGACTTATTTGATTAAACTTCTCTAGGACAGACCAGGAAAACACCCAGATAAGCTCCAGGGCACCTGGCTGACAGTTGTTCCTCTTTATCTTGGCCTTGCAAAATGTCTGGGAGAAAACACTGGAGCACACACAGTGTTTTCTGCTTCAGGAATGTTAGACAGGCTCCATGAAAAATTAACAAGTCTCTATGCTGATCTGTCATTCCCTCTTAACTAGAAAACCTAATTAACATTAAAAGGTCAGATACTCCGTCTTAACACTTTGCCTACAACTGATTTTCAAACAGCTACATCGTGACTATTTTTACCCCTAGGATGAAACTTAATTCTGGGAGATTTTAGAGGGTTTTCATGCAGAACCACCCAACAGCTTCTTCTCTTTCTCGAGTCAACAGTTTTGGCAAGGGAGCTTTTGTCACTCACAGGAAACTTGCTGCCTCTTGGGAACTGTCATAAGAGATCACTTTTCCCCAGCAGGGCCACATGGATGCACAAGAAGTGGTGAGGTTTTATTTAAATTAACATCTTTCCAGGCAGGCAATTATGGCAAGGACAGTCAAGCTATTACTATCAAAGCAGAATAGCTGTGATTGCAAATGGATAACGAGGTCAGGGAACTCTCCTTTAGGAAGTGAAGTGTTCTCCAGACTCGCCCAGGAGAGGGTTCCCAATGCTTCTCACTTATTCCAGCCCACACAGGGTTTCAGAACAAACACTGCTGGGTCAGAGAGCTGGGCTGGAGCAGGACACAGCCAGCCCTGCAAAGAGCCCAGGCTGAGATCAGCAGGGTCATTCCCATCCACGCCTGGCAGAACACACTTGCAGAATGACAAACAGCCTAAATCCTGCCTCTTGGGAGCCAGGCAATTCCAAACGTGGCTGGACAGCAAAGCCCTCTTATCCAGAGCCGACACTTGCCTGCAGCCACTGCACACAAAACTCTCTTTAAGTGATTCTACTTCATTTCAAGGACAGTGTCATCGTGGCCATTGGTCAAGGCAGCAGCAGCAATCATCCCTATCCGAAGGGCCAGGCCTGCTGTGCCCATTACCATCAGAGCTGCAGCAGCTCAATGACCCTTAGCAGAGCTGCTCCAATAATCAGGAGTTTAAACAAAAGCCTGGGGGGGAGGCTGGAGCCACCCTGCCATTGTCAGGGCTGCCCCAGCACACCACAGAGCTCAAGCGCTGCCAAGGTCCAGCTTACACTGTTTTAAAATATCTGAGAAGTGAGATTTCTCAGTCCTGTGGGGTCAGAGCAGGGAAGAACAAATGATTTCTCTCACCTTGCAGTGGCTTAAACAAAAGAGAAACCCAACTGGGTCCAAAGCACCTCAGAGCTTTGAAAGGGAACGAAGAGAAGGAAGGACGGACAGTAATGGAACCACCAACCATTTCAGACTGGCCAGCTCTGGGAGAAGCTCAGTTTTGGTGGCTAATTCTTCAAACCAGATGTACAGCAAGCTTAAAAATGCAAACCCTTTGTTGCAGTAAGGATGGTGATTCTGGTAACTGAAGCATGGGTAGGATTTGATTCTCCATTGTTTTAAATATTATAAATTTTGCTCCTGGGCTGATCCTAATCCCAGCATCCTTTAATCCTGTAAAAATCAAGACCTCTGCTTTCTCTCATACCTCGCATGACCTGCAGGACTTGACTGACACTAACTGTGCCACCCACCCAGCCCATGGCCAAGGCAGGATTGGGACCTGCACTTCCAGAACAGGAGACATCCCCAGGAGAGCACTGACCATTCCCCCTGAAGTGACAATCTGTGACCAGCTACAAAAATCTCCATGCCAAGGTGGCGGAACTGTGCATGTGCTGAACCCCCCCAGCCACTACAGTCCTTGGGAGAGGGTGGGTATTTTGCTGTTCAGTGGCTCCAAATGACTTTCAAGGCCCACCTGGAGGTGCCTCCAGCACCGCCCCACTCCTGAAGCAGAATCCGTGGCAAAGCACCAAATTTTCAGCCCCAAAACGGAAGCTGTTTGTTTCCCATGACCAAGAACCACCGCAGCTCCTGCAGACCACCCTCCCCTAGACCCAGCAGGGCTCACCTGGAGGTAGATGGCTGCCTCTTGGTAGTTCATCTCCCAGTTGTGGCGGGCAGAGCTCTGCTGGGCGCAGCACTCCCTGGCCGCGGGGCTGGAGGCGTCATTGACCACGTCGTAGCTGCCTCCATCTACATCAGAGAAACAGGGATTGACCATCAGGAATGGAGCACGGGGCTCTGGGATCACAGACAGGCAGAGTAGATGGCAAAGTGGCAGCTTGTACACTGACAAATGGACTCTTGGCAGGTAGGAGCTTTAAAGAGACGCTCAGACCCAGCACTTGCACACGGGAATGCTCCCAGAAGATCATCAGGAGAGACGGCTTCCCATTCAATACAGCAGGCAGCTCTCCTGGCTCACAGGTGTGTGCTGTCATGCCTGAAGTTTGCTAGCAGCATCAGACACTATAACCAGGCAGGTAATAGTCACCAGCCTCCCAGGATGCCCAGCCCAGGGAAGAAAAGAGGTTTTGCTGAAGGAACAAGAAACTTTTGCACATGTCCTTGGAGCAGAGGCCATGGAAGGATGGACACAGCACTGCCCCTGCCATGGGACACTAATGTGAGAAGAGAAGCTGTCAGTACTTTGAGTGGAAAGCCCCATTTCTCACAGCACTTCAGAGTCACTAAATAAAACATCTTCACAGCACTCTGAGGTGCTGCTAAGTGCTGACACCCCTCTGATGCAAACAAACTGCAAGATGAATTTTCCGTTCACACTCCATGTATTGATTCTGAAATTTCTGAGCGCCTGTCCTCCTCACCAAAGAACTACAGAACAATGCCAGACTGAACATTTGAACCACATTTTGTATATGAAGATTTTGCTTAAAAAAACCCAAAACAATTCAATTGCAAAAGAAGCAGCTCCCAAGCAGAGCTACACATACACAGTGCCCTTCCCATGGGAGAGTTACACAGGGCATGTCTGTAAACTCCAAAATAATTGCTATTTCTGCATTCTGCAGCCTCAGTACTATTAAGACATACGAAAACTAAGCAAGAAGACAATTACTGTACAAGAAGGGAATGTCACTTGGTTTCTTGTTCTGGGACTGGGGGTTTTATTTTACCTTTGACAAAGAATACTGAGCAGAGAAGCCACAGCAGTGAGACCTGCTAAGGGCCTGTGGTGGAGCTAGGCACACTCTCAGTTCTCCAGAGTTTCAAACATTTCCCACATCACATGGTTGTTCCTGCTTTCAGAAGAGACTTCCCTCCTCCAGTGCCTCATGTTTCCAAAGTGGGTACATGTGAAATTGAGCTTGCCAGCACAGCAGTGCTGATTTCCCCCTTATTTTATGAGCACAGGAGCTGTGGTGTGGCAGCTCGTTCTCTCTGTGCTCCAAGTTGTTATCTGAGAGTGGGCAAAAAAGCACCACGAGGTTCTTTTCCCCTCTCATGACAGCCTGCTGAAGATTTGCTGTGACAAAATAATCCTCGATGAATTACTGATTCAGTCTCTCCAGAACACCCTCTGGAGTGGAGAGGGAGTCCATGCCAAAAACTCTGCACCCGCCAAGAGAAATGGCACCATGTGCTCCTGGCAGAGGCAGGGAGTGGGAAGAAATCGGAACCCCTTCACCAGTGCACAGCCACAGCTGCCTCTTCCACCCCCAAAATCAAATCAAGATAACATTTCCCTGGGGTTTGTGAAGACCATCGAGATTGCACACTCAGGTTGCTGAGCATTCTGCAGCACGAAGCCTGTTTCTCTTCCTTGCTTCCCCCACACCCTTAAAATACCACTCAAAATCTGGACAAATGTTTGAATGAGGCCGGTTCCTCCCCCACAGCCCTTGATTTAGCACAGTTCTTGAAAAAAAAGAAAACCTGAATGATGGAGTTTTTATTTATCCACGGAGCTGGAATGGCAGCCTTCTGGTTTGTCTGCTTTTTAACTGAGATGACAGCCATATGCAAAAATCAGAAGCGCTATATTGCAAGCTCTAAAAAGTTCTTAAATGTTATTATTTACAAAGCTTTTGCTGGGGACGTGTCTCAAAAAGACAGACTCCCTCAAACTGCAGCCTGAGAGCAAAACCTTTTCACATTTGATGCTCAACACTTATAGGAGGAGCATATCTTCATCAGAACCTGGACTTTACGTTACAGAATGTACAAAATTTAAGAGGATCAAAACACGCTGTGGCCAAAACAGCGAAGGTTTGGAGCGTTAACCTAAACACCAACACACTAGACCCTGCCAAAAGATGCCCAAATCACCTTTAAGCCTGAAGCAGCTCTTTCGCAAAAATTAACCTTTCTGGAAAGGATTGACACCAGGAAAAGACACACCCCAGCGAGAACCCAGGACAGGACCCTGCTCGGTGCTTCCCACAGAAGCTGAAAACAGAAGAGCTGTCCCAGCTCTGAGACCAAGGTTGCAAATACAAAACAGCACTCAGAGATGCAAATCAGAACCGAGAAACAGCTCCAGAAATCAAGATGCTTTCCTGCTGTCTAAACCAGGCACAGACAACAGAAAATGCACCGAAGTGTTCCAGTGGGGAGCTGCATTTTGTGGATCAGCTCCTTTCCCCATCAGGTACCAGAAGGTTGATCTAGCATCCCTGAGGCAACAGCATCATCTGGGTCATAAATAATAATAAAAATAATAATAAATTCGAAGAGCAGCCCTCTGACTGTGTGCTTGGCAGCCCTCCAGCGAGCTAATTTCCTCAGCTGCTCCCATGATAACAATGACACAGACTAATGCAAGCTCGGCTCCGCTCGTGCTGCACCAACATCCCCGACGGCGTTTACCATCAGTATGGAGCTCAATGAGATAGGAGGATCTCTCCACGGGGCTCCCGGAATCCTCGAAGTAGATGGCAGGAGGCAGCTCTCTCCACTGCATGGCAGCCGCCGGTGCTCGCAGCCGGGCACAGCCCCGGCTCCTCCCGCCTCCCTGCCGAAAGCTGATCCTCGATCCCGCGGCTTCCTCAAGGGAAAGCTCCGCACACAAACAGGCTCTCTGCTCTGTGCTGCCTGCAGAACTGAACGGCTTCTCTCTCTCTCCCCTCCCCTCTGAGTGAGGAAGGTGGCTCAGACCTCAGTGAGATCCCTTCCCTGGGTGTTTCCGAGGGCGAGATTTGGGAAGGTTGAGCTGCAGGACGAGGAGCTGCTGCCAGGCACAAGCGTGCTGGCGGAGCGGGGACGCGTGTGCTGCGCTCTGGTGTTTTGGCATTTAGCACAACTTGCTCACCAGCGAGCACGATGAGCTAACGGGAGAGAGGAGCCCAAAGTGCTGAGCAGGCAGCACAGCGAGGAATCTCCGGCACAAAAAGAAATGAAAGAAACAAACAAAAAAAAAAGAAAACAAAAAAAGAAAACAGGTATTTCGTGGAAGTTCGCAGCGCAAGGGGCACACCAAAGGAAGCGAACTGAGCTGGTCACAGATGGCAAAGCTTCCTTCCTTACACTTGTGTAACTTATCCCAGCCGTTCCCTGAAAAGAGACATAGGGAGGGAGGGAGGGGAAAAAAAGAAGAGGGGGGGAAAAAAAACTAAAAAGGAAAAGCAAAACCAGCTGGCTGCTTACACAAGGCATCCGGAACGAGACTGCCGGGACTCCAGCATTTCCATTCAGTGCAGCAGAGCATGCTCCTGTGTAAATAGTTTCCATATGTCATCATTACAATAAAAAACAAAAAAACAAGGAAGAAAGAGAAGGAGCATAAACTTTCCAGAGCCCAAACCTCTCCCTCTGCAAAACAAATTCCCTGCTTAGGGGAAGGAAAAACTCTCCATGGGCTGAGAGCAAACAAACTCATCTCATTCGGGGGAGCTCATGCAGCCATGGGGGATCTCCAGGGCAGAGCTGAGAGGGGAATAAGGGACAGAAAACATCCACAGGAGGCTGGGATCAATCACCCTTCCTAGCCAGCTATTATAAATCAAACCGAAGTCACTCTGGAATTCCATGGGGTTTGGTGTCTGCACTTCTTTAAATAAATTATAATTTAAAAAAAATTCCAATAAACTAGTAACCTCCTACAAATTCAAAGAGTTATAAACCAACCCTACAGGGCAGCTCTTCCATTTGCCTCGGAGCTCCCCCAGTCTGGCTCTCATTAGCCAGTTTGCCAGATGTTCTGCTTTCCAGATAGCACACACTTTTTATGGCCCTGCACTGAAACAGACTGAGATTCCCTAACTGGCTCACTGCCTGCCTCCAAAGCCTTCACTGGACTTACCAGGGCTTTCTCCTACATGGCTGAGGATGCTTTGGATGCTAGTTTCCACCCTGCCCAGATATTGCTATTTTAGTAAGTACACCTATGACGACAGAACACTGCAGGACATGTGAAGGCAGAAGTGACTTAAATCAGCAAAAAATATCCTTATTCTGTCAATCACGCTGTTCACACATCACGTGTGGAGTCCACATATGATGCAATATGCAAGTCGCTCCAGTGAGTTCCGTGTGTGAGTATTATTTCTCTTGACAGGCAAAAAAAGAAATGCCAAGGACACACAACTTTGGAGGCAGGACACACCTTCATTGAGGTGGCCTTGCAAGGTCCCCGATTCACCAAAAGGGGGAAGAGGAAGGAAGGCGTCACCTCCTGCATTTGGGAAAAGTCAAACTATCCAGGGCACACGGTCTGGGCAGCTCCAGTCACCAGTGTGTTCAAGGCTGGATGGGGCTTGGAGCAGCCTGTTCCAGTGGAATGTGTCTGTTCCTTCCAATCCAAAGCATTCTATGATTTTACCATTCTACCATTCAGTTGGAGCCATTTTTTTTTTCCAGGCCTTGCATTCCTCACTGCCATAACCCCCTCTCTTCACTGGATCTGTAATTCCCAAACTCAGCCAGAGAGCCCAAGTTTTTGGTTTAATACAAACATCAGCAGGCATCCCACAGCACTGAACATGAGCCCATGGAAGAAGGCAGATCCCAGCAGGATCAAAGGTTCTCTTGGTGTTTCCTGGATCTCCTGAGCTCACACTCAAGACCTGTCCCAGTGCAGAATCCCTGTGCCGGCTGAGGTTTCTGGCTTTCAGTGACACTGCTCCCTGAGGCTGTGGTGAGGATGGATAGGGAAAAGGAGAAGGACAGCACTCCAGAAGCACTCCTCTCTCCTGGAAAGCTCTCATCAGCTGCACCACAGGGAGCACTAACTACAGAAGGTGCAAATCCATTAAAACAAACAAACAAACAAACAAAAACCCACAGAAACAAGGTAGATGCCTACCCTTCCCCAACACAATCAATCCCAAAGCCAAGATTTCAAGTCAAGTATTGGAGTTGTCCCAGTGGCATTTTCCCTTCCAAGGGCTCACAGGCCATGCAGCTTCACCCCCAGAGGATTAATCTTCCCTCCCTCCTCCAAGGAGGCTGATAAGGAACTGCTCCTTCCAAGCACTGAGGCACAAACACACGTGTGCTTGTCTCTTCAAGGCCAGGCTCACCTACCCGGGAGAAAAAAAAAGCTGGAAGCTGCCTGGAAAGCACAGCTGGTCTGGCACTTGGCCACACATCTCAGAGGTGAGGCAGACAGACAGGGAAATCACTGCCTCTGCTGCCCGATTGCCAGTTCAGCACCGTGCCAAGGGGAGAATCGCCGGGCTGGTCTTTGCGGCCCAAAATGTCTTAGTGCCTGTCCTGTGTCGGGGGACATTGTGGGAAGGAATAGAACAGCCACGGGGAAGTCTAAACAATTTGCTGTCAGTTTGTTGCCCAGGAAAAAAGGGCATCTCCAACAGAGAGCAGTGCCAAGCCCTTCTGCTACAAGAGAAATAATCTACTTCGGAATATTTCGAGCCAACATAACTTGAGTCATGCTCTTCCTTGGAGACAACAGCACAGCAGAAACATATGCAAAGGCCTCAGGGCTCTTTGTCTTACTGTATTCTCACAGCACTCGCTGTGAAGCTCAACAAACAAAGTCACTTCAGCTCCCTATTTAACACAGGAAAGTCATTTTTTTAAAAAAGAATACGGATGTTGCCGCTTCCTGCCAGCGGTAAAAGGCGACCGGTCTCGCCTTGACTCGAGGATGCAGCGAGTTCCTCCAGCCCCAACACAAGCTCACATCATGCCTCCATCACCACAGGGAGCTGAATCCTCGTGAAGGAGGAGCAGATGTCCCTCAGCATGGTAAGTCACATTTTATATATCATTGCCTCTTCTCAGTCGTGCTGCCGAGCTTCTTCCACGGAAGACAGCTTATGGCCAGCACTGTTTAATTAGGGGACCACTGTATCCTCGCTAACATCTGCACTGCACACATGTAAAACCCCCGGTGCACAAGCTGAACACGACGCCAGAAGAGCTGCAGCATGGTAGGAAACGGTTTAGTCCCAGCAGAAAGCCTGGATCCATCCAGCTCTTGCTCTGAGTGAGGCAGAGCCAGTTAATCTTTTGCTCTGGAAACTCCAAAATAATTGCCATTTTTTGCATTCTGCAGCCTCAGTGCTATTAAGACAGATGAAAACTAAGCAAGAAGACAATTACTGTACAAAAAGGGAATGTCACTTCAAAAAGTGAATGTCACGGGAAAAGAGCCATGATGATTCACTTGGATATTCACTTCCTGCACCACCCTCTTGGAGACAGAGACATTTGTAAGGAAGAATTTAAAAAAAAAAAACCTAAATTAAAGACTTCCAGGAAAATAAGGATGAGGATAATTTTACCCATCTACAGCAGCCAAGTTCAGTTGGTTGGAGATCCTCATCTGTGCAGTTCACTGCCTTGTCTCCCCAGGACACCTGCTCTCCTCTGATCTCATCCCTGAGTCACTCTGGCTTTTTTTTTTTTTTTTTCCTCTTGAAATATTATGTGGGAAGTTTTGGCCAGGAACTGTTTGATCCTGGGACAACTTTCACTCCTGAATTCATAGCAGCAAGAGGCAGAGGGGCAGATCCCTCCTTTGTGGGATGTTTGGGATCCATAACTAGGTTAGCAAGACTTCAGCAGCTGAAGATGAACTGACAGATGCAAACCACCCCCTGTGTAAGCCCTGTTCCACAAAGCTGCCTCCTGACAGATGTGGGATTAAATCCTCCTGCATCTGAGAGTCCATGAAATATCACAGGGAGAGCTGGAACCAGGCATTCCTTCAGTATAAAACTGTGGAACACAGGAGCTGCTGCTTGTTAACAGAGCTGCAAAGCCAAATCCAAAGCATTTTTATTCAGTAGAAGTCCCACAAAATGAAAGGAAGCTATAATTAAGAATCTCACTTGTGTCAAGCCAAATTGCTGCCGGTTTCATATCCTTTATTTCTTATCTTAACAAATGAACCACAACACCACAAAAAGGAGAAGCCAAAGCCACAACAGAAGGATCACCTACAACTCACATTATCCATCCTTTCAGCAGCCAATATGCTCCATAATCTCATCAGTCCGATCGTATCACGGCAACAAAGGCTTCACACACACTGAGATAAAATTATACCATAACTGGAATTAAATATCTGAGTCATTGAGGGGCTCCATGGAACAACTAATGAATGGGAAAAACAATTGGAAACAGTTAAGGCTTTGCTGAACCGAATCAAAAAGGAAAAAGAGAAAAGACAACTGCCTAAGGCAGAGAGAGAGGGCAGACGTGAAATATACACACACACGCACATTTCTAATTCATACTTTTTGAGGAAGTAAGGGAAAGAGACAATATCAGAGTCCCCCAGCTATAGCATTTCTTTAACATGTCCTGTTACATGCAGGAATTTCCTCTTTTTGTTCCAAAAAGGGAAACCAGCGTCTCCTGCTTTTAACACATTAAAGATCTGCTTTGGCTTCGGTAACAACACAATGTCAGCAGTTTAAGAGCACGTTCCTCATTTCAATTCTCCAAAGCAGAGCCTTTGGATTTCCCTGATGCAGTTTGGAAAGATGTTTGATTAAGCTGCAATCTGGCCTTTTTAACGAGAGCAGTGTGCTGCCAGGACTGACTGCCAGCTCCAGCCGCCAGCAGCTCTCCAGGGAAGTCATGGAGTTAGCAGTGGGAAGCAGAGAGGAAACTCTTCCCTTTGGGAGAAACCAGGATTAATTTGGGTAGCAAACCCCCAGCATGGCCAAAGCAGCACTAGAATGAAGAAGGCAGTGATAAGGTATGTGCCTTACTGACCCTTTTTCCTCTGAAGAAAGAGGGATGGCAGGAAAACGACATCAATTTAAAAGTTAAATAACAAACTCTCAACATCTTACCATGACAGGCTGAGACCAATTAAAGTTATTTGCTGTGGCACAGCAATGATAAGGAGGTAATTGTGTTTTGTAGTGTTAGAACACGACTCCACCACGCTGATTCCTTTGAAATACAACACTGCCAGATCTCCTCTGCCTTGTCCTTGAGACAGGAAAGAGAAGCTGCCAACTTCAGAGGAAGACGCATGTAAAGGAGCAGGGAAAACCCCAGCCCCAAGTGCTGAGGAACTGTTCTCCATTAGGAAAAAAAGGCTTCTGCACATGTGGTGGAAACCACTGCTGGCAGGAACTGGAGGTTGCATTTAATGGCTGGAGAGGAGGGAAGGAGTTCAACCATTAATGTGACATCTGCTGAACAGCTGGTTTTCCCTCAACTGGTCCTATACTTCAAGCCCTACAGCCCTCACACAGAACCCCATCTTCAGAAAATGGGCAACTTTGACTTCAAAAGTCTTACACACACACCGAAAAAAAATGTCCTTTGAATCCAGATTTTAGAAGAGCTACTGCTGGCTTCACATTGTTTTGCCTGGAAATCTTGGCTGGCTGACCTGCAATCTCCTGCCTGGTGCAAAACACCTTCTGGGGCTGGAAGAAAGTCACTCTCACTGCAATGGACAGACTGCCTCAGCTGCAGCCTTAAAAATCAAAAGTCATCTGCTGATTTTTAAATGCCAACCTTTAGAATCAGCTGTTTAATCTCTATTTACTGTGGGGATGGAAGAATAGGTCATACAATGACTGTGTCATCTGGCTTTTCAGCAAATATAGAATACATTCAGTATTTCTTGAGCTTCCCTGTAGCACTGCTGGAGTGTTGAGCCCTGAACTCCTGACAGGCTGGGCTCATTTAATATGCTTTTTTTACTTCTCAAGTCCTTTAGAGCACCTTTAACTCTGCTGACCACATTTCTCTTCAGGATTTTCCTCCACCCCCAGGTGCTATTCCTTCATCTGATATATATTTATCTACATATCTGTATATCCTTTGTGTTAGCTAGCTCAGGCATGCTGGTACTGTGACTTTTTGCTGGCTCTCCAACAGCTTCAACTCCCATGAACATTTCTGTTTTCTATGCATTTGTGCTGCCTCAAAGTATAGAAAATTATGAATGGTTAAGTCTTCTGCTTTGCAACCCCTAGAGATAAGGTGCTGTATTTGAAAGGAAAGGGCTTTGACTCGGCCACTTCACCCCTCAAATGTCAAAACTTTCCTCAGTGCTCCCACTTCCAGGATTGATCACTCAGTCTTAATTCTAGAGGCATTTCTTCATTTGGTTAATGAAGACCAGGAACACATTTGAGCAGTCTAGTGAAATCCACTTTGCTTTTGGGCCATAAACTTTCCCAAATCTGTGGGGGATAGTGAAAACGCTCTCTCTCTGCAGAACAGCTACAGTTGGAATAAAACACAGGCATTCCCAAGTGGCAATGCAGAAACACACATGTCATGTGGGAAACACGAGTGTAGCTGAGATGGCCAGCCCCACACAATCAGGGGGTTTAACACGGCTGTGCACAGAGACACATCCTAAATTTTCTTCCCCCACACATAAGCGGGAGAGAAAAAGCCTTTTGTTCCGCAGAGACTTCACCAGACCATGATTGTAAAAGCAGCACTGGCTGCTCCAAACCCCCACAATATGATTCAAACCACAGCATCTCCTCTTGCCACGCTCAGGGTCTGTCACCAAGCTCACCTTTGCTGCCTGCCTGTCCCCCAGTGTAGTGGTTTTATGCTTGCTGAGCTTTGTTTGCTAAATTTAGTGTAAAGGTTTAAGTGTTTACCTTCTTATTTTTTTGGGAGACATGATTAGGGGAAGCAAAGCAGGCTTAAATTTAAAGATAAATAGATTTATTAATATGTACAAAAAAGAGGAAAAAAAAAGAAAAGAAAAACCCCCAAATGAAACTTCTAAATACTTCTTTTCCTTTTATAAACTGTTTACTTTCTTATGAACACAACTTGTGATTTTTAGTTAGTTTTACTATTTAAATATAATTTTTCATTATTTTGGGAGAGGAGTCTCTCTAGAGTCTCATGGAGATATTTGCTATGGGAAAAAAAAAAAACAAACAGCCAGGTGGCTCTTAATGTCACAAATTTGCAACTGCTTGGAATTTTTGCAGATTGTGCAGCTTTACTTATTAGTAGCTTCTCTTTTGGTTACTTATGGGCTTTTTAGCGTATTTGGGGTACTGTTTAAGAATGTTTTTCTAGTATAAAACAAGGATTCTTCTCTTCTATATCTAAAATTGTCTCTGTCTTAAAAGAAATGGAAACATAAGACCCAGGTGAGTGAGGCACAGGTGCCCCAGTTCCCTGTGAGCAGATGGCCCAAACCCCAACGCTGCTCCTGCAGCTCCCCAGAAAGAAAGAAAGCAGCCATGTGAAAACCAGCCTTCCTCTCCACATGCAAAAAGCAATTATGTTAAAGACACAGAGAGAGAGAGAGAGAGAGAGCCCTGCGAGGTCCAGATCAAAAGCCAGAGACACGGGAGGCAGGAGAAAAGACCGATCAAATTCGCCGCACTTTTCCCGGCTTAAGGATCAGAAATGGAGCGTTCTGGCTCATAAATTCTACTCCCAGCAAATTCAAGCCTAAATCCCCTGAAGGCAATAAGGAAAAGGCAATCAACAACAACTCTAACCACTTCACAGATGCTCCTGTTTAGTTTATACAGCACTTCTTACAGCACTGAAATGGGTAAAATGGGATTTCAACGCAGGGGGGCTGACGGCAGCAGGCAGGATTCCTCAGTGAAGATACCAAGGGCAAAGGAAGTTCTGAGGAGCATCATATTGGTTATGATGAGTGAACTCAGCGTGCTCAGCCTTTGCTCATTTTAATCTGCCAGTACGCAGGCTTGGCTGAACTGAACATCCTGCATCTACAGTGCCTTAAAAATCCACAGGAACCACAAAATGAGGGGGGAAGCGAACAAACCGATGCGTTCCCTGGGAAGCCATGAAAAAACTAATCACTATTTGTTTCCAACTGTTGTTCCGCTTCCTGAGCCAAATGTTTCCAAGTCAGCTGTGGTGGCTGAGGAGTGACCGGTTCGAGCTGGAAAGTTGACAATTTAAAATTGCAGCTCCAACACTTTCAAACTCCTAAACATCTTTTATAATTCCAGGACCACCTGTTCAAAAAAGCAGAGCCCTCTGATGACACGACACGTGCCCTTAATCCCACATTTTCCAATGAAAGCAATCAGCTCAGGGGGGAAACACCAACGGCTGCCCTGTTCTGCTCTCACCCCAAAAAGGTGGGAGTTGTGCTGGAGAAGAGGCACACAAAGGGCAGGGGCTCCCTCCCTCCCTCACAGCATCAAGATCATCACTCCCATCTTGAGGAAGGGAGTGTGGAGCTTCCAGACTCCTTGCCCCACTCTGCAGTATCCCCCCTGGATTTACAGCAGGATGATCTCCATCCCCAGTGCTCCAGGAGATGACAAAGGAGACAGAACCATTTGACTCCAGGATAATGGAACACTAACCCAAGTCTTCTCTACCTTGTAGAGGCAGTTACCAGCTCAGATTTGAACAGCATGGGGCATTCAAGACAAAAATCACTGGGATTTTTTCTTTTTCCTTCGCTGCGTGAAAGAGTCAACAGTGCAGAGATTCTGTTTGACAGAGCATCCTACTGTGAGACACACAACGTGTGCATTGTGCAAACCAACCTCCTGCAGAGCTCAGAAAACAAGGGAGGCTTGGAAAAAATACCCACAAATGACTGTAGCCCTCAACACCTCCTGGTACTTTACTGTGCTTGGGGTTCTTCCCCTACAGGCTCCACGATCTCAGAGCCACGGTGAGAATGGCTCTACACAAATGCTCCCGAGTTTTGGACAACACAGGGCTCTTTCTCGTGAAAGAAAGGCACCAGCTCTACCCAAGTATTTAAGCACAGCCCTGCCTTAAAACCTGAATCCTCAGGACAAGCAAGATTCCAGGGGGATGGTTCAGAGCAGAAAGATATTTTTCACTACTTCTAACATCATAGCAAAAGATTCCCCGACATCTTCTAAAAAGCAGCAGAGCTCGTCACCCAGGGAAACGAATTGTACTGAAGGAGAAAACAATAATCTCCTTATGTTTTGGGTGTTCGTTTCCCTTTCCAAGATTTTCACTCCTCACTCATCTCAGAGGCAGTTTTGCTTCGCTTTGCTTGCTTAAAACATTCATTTTAAGTCATCTAGGCCAGGAAAGGATTAGAGGAGCCCTGGCAGAAGTTGCAGAATGCAAGGCTGTTAGGTCAGAGAAATGAGACTTTCAGAGGCATAACCAACAATCCACCACAAAACCACCACTCGTGCTTCGGAAAAAAAAAATTTCCTCTCTCTATAAATTTTAAGCAGGTGCATATTAAGAAAAATGAATCATGCACAGCAATGCAAAACAGCACCTCCCCACAACAAAGGAGTGAAGCCTCCCTGTCCACTCCCACACCAGGTGTCATCAGCACTTTCCAGGTGAGATTGTGACCCACAGTGGCTTTACCTGACTCATCCTAGGTGCAAGGAGGAGCTGCTCCAGCAGCAGAACCAGCCTGCTTCCCAAAATGAGATCCCAGCCCTGTGCTCTGGCCATGGTTCACCTCTAAAGGCAGCGGCAGAAGCGCTGCTGCTGGAACTAATTAAAGGCAAATTGGTAGAACTAGGGGCCATGACGTGAGAAAATATCCTGCATAGCATCCAAGAAAGCCACCAGATAATCCAAAAGGCTGTTTAAGAGCCTGGCTGTCAGAAATCTTAGGATCTGCCAGGTCCAATGCAAGCAGTTGCTTGTTCCCTCATCCCCTTCATTCCTTCACCTTAATTAGCTACAGCATTTCATACCCAGTGCCTCAGTCCAAACAGCCACCTCTGAAACCCTTGCTTCCACACAAGGATCAAAACCTGGAGATCCTGAAGGATTTATTAAATCCACCAGGTGGCTGACATTTGAAATGCCTCTTTTCCTCCAAAGGTAGCAAGGCCAGAATGCCACCACAGCAGTTCAAGAAGCCCAGGTCCCAAGAGTTTGTGTGCCTGCAGCATTTTCCCAAAGGTCAGGGGTTTGTTCTCTGCTTCCTCGGCCCTTTAGGAATTGTTCTACACCTGGAAATGTCACCCATGGCAGATGGTGGAATAGGATGAGTTCTGAGGCCCCTCCAACCCAAACCATTCCGGGATTCTCTGAGATGATTCCATGACCAGATGGCCTGAAGCTGTGGACTACATGGACAGACTTAACTCTCTCAAACACATCAAAATCCAGGTAATTCCCATGCCTCAAAAAGAACATTAACTGCCCCAAATCCCAGGTGTTTACCTGGGGCTTAGTAAACTTTTTTTTTGTTTTTAAGAAAAGACAAGTTTGTTGTCTACAACATGCTGTAATTAGACTGTGTGTTCAGAACCACCACTGGAGTCTCCAGCAGCCAGTTACACAAGGAACAGCTTTGCCGAAAGCCCCTCCCCACATTCCAGCAGGGAACTGTCCCAGTGCAAGGGCAGAGGGCCCCTTCCAGCCCTGTGGGAAGCCCAGCACACCCCACACATTCCTCTACAGGCACAACCAACAGCCCCTGGCCTTTCCTCACCCACATTCCTCACCAAGCACGCCTGGCGCAGCCCCTCCAACCTCACCAACACAGAAATCTCCTTTTCTTCACACACCTTGGGCCACCGGCTCATTCCCAGCAGTGGCAGGCATATATTCACCTTCCCAAATAATTCACCTTCCTAAAAGGCCAGGCTGGCTCTGGTTTTCCTAACAACTCACTTCTCAGGCAGCAGAAAGTGAGATTGCAAAGGCACCTCACTCAAAGTTGTACCTTCCCATTTTCCAACAATCCTTCTAGAAAACATCGCTCTTGGCTGTTGCAGTTGCTCCCCCACCTCCCCAATAATTAGTTTTTTACCTCAATAGCAGATGCAGTTGCTTTCTTGTAAAAACCCAGAGTTGAAAGATGACTTCTTTCCCCCCTGCCATCACCCATTGTGTGGGGAATCAGACAATATCCCATTGTTCCGCGTACAACACTCCGAGCTGTACTTTCTGCTCTGAACACACTGAAACTCTACTTGAGGCTTCAGCAATTTCCATGCAGGAGGCAAAGGAGAATCTTGTATCTGATCTAATACAGGATAAATCAATGTGCACTCATTTATTGTTTATAGCTCCCATCAGCTCAAGGAGAGACACTGTCCTAGAGTTTCAAGGCTATCCACGCTGCCTTTGTAGATGGAAAACAGACACTGCACTTAGGAGGTATTTTGAGAGCTCTGTTCAAATATTTCCCAGGAGTTCAGGAGGGATGGGAAATCACTAAACCCTGGCAGGTTCTCATCACCCTCAGGACAGGATTTTGGGAAAGGCCACAGCCAGGTTCTCATCTCCCTCCTTGCCTTCTATAGAAATTCAGTTTCCTATTAGTCATTGCCCTCAGGCAGGGGCTGGGGAGCTTAACTGGAGTTTGAATGGAGATGCTCAGATAAGATGGGCTAGGGAAGGGCAGCATCACATTCATGACTCTGGATCCAGGTGATGCAAGAGCTTCTCCCTGTCTCCTTCAGCTGCTGGAGCTGCAAAGAAAAATCACCCAGCCCCTACACGGGGCAGCCAGAAAACCATCAGCACCACATGGACCACATTTTTCTGGATGTGGTGTGAATTCCTGACAACTTTGCAGGATTCTGACCCTTTGTGGTGGCTGCAGATGAGAGCTCCCTGGAAGCCCTGTATCCCAGCACAAGCCAAGCAAGGCAGAGTTTAATATTCCTCCCCATGCAAGCATTTTCTCTCATTAAACGCTTAAGAGGTGGAGGATTTGGGAGATTAATTTTTGCAGCTGGACATTTTCTTTAAGAATGCAATTTTCCAGACAATTTTCTCCTTTAGCTTTCTTTTATTCTAACCCCAAGACACCCACTTACCCAGGAGAGGACTCTCCTGCAAGGTTTGGAAAGGAATTCGCTCCTGCACTTCAGTCCTTTCTTTTTCCATCTGCTGCAGGCTAGCTTTCAGAAAACTCTGTTTCTACTTATCTCAACCCAGAAACTTGTCTCCAGTTCCAGGCAATCAACACCAAGAATCCACAACTACAAATTCATTTATCCAAAGACCTGACTGGAACAAAGCCAGACCATGTATAGGGTTCATGGTTTTTTTTAATTTAAAAGCACAAGAAGTTCCTTTAAAAACACGAGAGCTGATACACTGACCCACAGAGGCACACAGCACTCAGTGACACGGTTGTGACAGGCTGGAGAACGGACTAAAATGTAGAGTTTGTGCACACAGGAACACAAAGCAAGAGTCAGATTTAATTATTAGCAACCTCCAACATGTGATTGAACAAGGGGCAGCTACAGCCACTCTGTCTTTCCCCAGGTGTCACCTGGAAGAGGACGGTGGGTCCTTCACTGCAAACAGTCCCAGCCTGTTCTGGAGACACACCTCACTGACAGTTTTGTGTTTAACCTGTCATTGAATCCCTCGGAGTTGATAATGGCCAGGCGCAGTAATGAGGGAGCTTGCTCCTCCAAATTCTGGCGGAACATTCAATTAGGCCAAGGGAAGATAAAGCCAGAAGGAAAGAGCCTCCTGACCTTCCCTGTCCCCATGTCCTCATCATCACCCTGGCAGGCTCTCTCTCCCCTGACAAGAACTTCTCACACACTTTTTCCCTGGAAAAGAAAAGCTTCTGCCTGAAAACGTGACACCACCCAGCTCTGTTAATGCCCTTTCAGTCCTCAGCAGCCAAGGGGAGGCAGAGCAGAGGGGACACATTTGATTCCTCACAGCCTCCCCGAGACACAACTTTGCTGCATTTCACAGCAGATTTTCTGTGCAGGCAAAGAGCAAAAGCTGGACTACACGTGCTGCTCTTTAAACAAGCTTACTTTTGCCAGTGCTGGTGTCAGTGTGCTCACTCCCTGATTTAAGCTTCCCACTTCCCAGAGATAAACGTGCCTTTCAAGCTGTTGATGCCAGCCTTCCCCTCCTAATCCTTCATCCCACCCTGACTTCAGAAGGCTCTGTATCATTCCCTATCGCTTCCATAGCATAAGCTTTGTATTTCTACAGCAAATCCAACTTTAACAGTGATTAAAACACACAAATAAGAGACATTTCATTCGAAGGATCCCAGGAAATGAGTTCTCAAAAACCACACAGCGATCCTGTAAGAAGCACAAAATTGGTCCCTAAAGAACTTCCCTGTATTTCAATGTGGAGAATTTTATTTATTAATACATTCATTCTCATGCCTGTGCTTTAACACAGTCATGCTGGCTTCAAGCAATTGTTAAGCCTCACACAACTTCTTCTTTGAAGGGATGGGAGGCGGGGGAAAGAAAGAGGGAAGAGTGATTAAAATTAGTCACAAGGAATCCTATAAATACACCCGTGGATGGAGGAAGAAATCTCTCTTCTATTTAACTTAAAAATAGAGGGCTAAACTTTAAAAGACAAACAGATGGGATGAAGCAAGGATAAAAGAGAGCTTAGAGAAAGTCAACTGGGCAATTTAGTCAGGGATCTGTATTGCGGGGTGGCAGAGGAGGAGGAGGAGGAGGAGGAGGAAGGAAGAATCTTGATTATCCAAAATTAATTCCTGAGTTGCAAAGTCAAGAACAAGAAAATTAAGGGAACCCATCTTACTGCAAGAGGCATCAAATCTCAGAGGCAGTAGGGCACAGAGGTATAATGTGGAAAAAAAGGGATGCCTGGCCAGGAAATTATGCATTTGTTCCAAATGTTCAGCCTGTGGCAGCAAGGACTGGAACGGAATCACAAAACCTGTGTGTGCACCTGCAACTGGAAGTGATGGGGATGTGCTGGACAAAACTGCACAGATACATCCAGTGAGGTGTAACACCCACCAGAAACTCTCTGAACACGCTCAGACACATCTGCTGGCCACATCCAACCTGCTGCAGGGTGAGGGCTTTAATGAAGACACACGGAGGAGAAAAACAAATCATCTGAGAGATGGTGGTCATTGTTTTCCCTCTCCCAGTGCTCACAGGCTGGCTATGCCCCACCAAACAGCTGGGGCCAACATGAATATATTGTCTAAAAGTACTCCAGGTCCTTTCATAAGAACACAATAAAGACGTGGAAGGGATTTATCAACACTTCCCTTCCTGGCAAAAAAAAATCTGAATGTAAACTAGGAACAGACAAAACAAGCCTCACAAAGCGCAGATGTTTGTGGTGCTAGGAAAACGCCACATGAGGTAACTGCAGTGGGACAGTGCCAAGGGACAACATGAAGAAAAAGGGCTTAAGGTTACGTATTGCTCCGGGGAAACCACAAAATCGTGTGTTGGAAACAGCACTGGCAGGACCTGTCCGGCCCCGCTGTCACACGGGGCTGTGAGCAACAAGCAGCACAAGCAGCAACTTCCTGACCTGCTTTTCTCGGGCAGCCCCAGGGCTGTGACAGCCCCGGGAGTGTCACCGGGAAGAGCAGGCACCCCAAGGAGACAAACCCGGGGCAGGCAATGACACAGGGCTCTTACTTTCGTTCGGCAGCTCCTCCCGGTCCAGCTCGTCCAGAGGGGCTGAGGCGCTGCTCCCGCTGTCGTCCAGGGTGAGGATCAGGGGAACATCATCGTCCATGCTCACCGCCATCCCGTCCCTTCTGCGGCTCCCGCCCACGGAGCTTTAAACGACGCTTTTTGTTTGTTTTTGTTTTGTTGTGTTTTGTTTGCAGTTCCAGGTGGGAAACGCTGGTGTCAGAAGCTCTCCCCGGCCAGTCCTCCGCCGGGGCTGTCTGCTGGGCACAGGGACACAGCACTGCGCGCACCCATCTCCGGACACCACAACAGCACCGAGCCGCTCGCTTGCCGAGAGCAGCGCAGGACACCGGGCTCGGTGGATTTGTGCAGTAGCTCCGCTCACCACGCCAGGCCGGGGCTGCCTATCCCGGCCGGCGCACGGCTCGCAGCACAGCGGGGACGCAGCACGAACCGATCCTCGGCGAGCTCCTGACCCCGCGGCACCGGGAGCAGCGGCCCGGGGCCGGCATGGCGCTAAGTGTCCCGGTCACACATGGCTCTGTCCCCCGCCGTGCCCGAGCGCCCGCACCGCAGCCAGGGAAGCGAACGCGGGAGCGCCGGAGGCCGCCTGGAGTCCGCACACATGAAGTTCCCGGAGGGTTGTTGGTTTGTTTTTTTTTTTAACTCCGCGATGCCACAAGGTCACGGGTTTCTCTAAAAGGTGATGGAAAAGGAAAATGAAGCAGGCCCAGGACAGCGCCAGGGGGACAGTTCACAGCCGCTGTCCCTGTGCGGGGAGAGGGACACCGGCACGGCGCTGTCACCGCGCTGGGGAGGCCCGGCCCGGCGTCCTCCCCGCGCCCTCCTCCCAGCCCTGGGTGAACCTTCTCCTCAGCAGCCCCCCGTGCCCGCAGGACTCCCCGGACGCTCCGGACCCTCCGGACCCTCCAAACCCTCCCGGGACCGCCCGGCCCGTCCCGGGACCCCCCGCGCCCCCCGGCCCGTCCCGGCCCCTCCGAACCGGCGCCCGCAGCGACGCGGCTCCTTCGCGCCCCGCCCCTCGCCTCCCATTGGCTGCTACAACGCTGGTAACGCCTCAGGGGGCGGGGCATCCCCACTCCCGCCAATCCGCGCGCCGCGCCTGCCTCCACCCCTGCCAGAGGCTCGGCGTTATTCCCGCCTCCCCATTGGATAGAAGCGCTGTCCCTCAAGGCAGACGGGGGCGCTGATTGGTCCGAGTTGGCGGAGGTGGGCTCTGGGGGGAGAGAAGTGCGAGCTACCATTGGCTGCGCCGAGACCCCGCCCCCGGGTCAGGGAGGAGAGGCGCGGTCACCGGGCAACGGCGGAACGCGGGCGGGAGCGGCACGGGGACCCTGAGGGGATCCTGAGGGGACCGGCCCGGGACCCCGGGCCGGGACACCCGCTTTTCCCCGCTCCGCATGGAGACAACGTCCCTGTTCGCAGGGCCCGCCTGCTGTAGGAATGAGTCGGGCCCAGCCCTGCCTCGAGCGCAGTAGGTGCTGTGAGGGGCACCCAGGCTCTCAAAGGGTCCTGCAGGAGACGAAGCCTGTAAAGGTCCGGCCAAGTTATCACCTGGCTCCTGCCAGCTCCGCTGGTTTGTGGAGTGTCCCCGCTCCACCCCAACGCTCTGCTGATCTCAGTGGAAAGCAGCCCTGCAGCAACACAACTTTAAACCCCAAGTAAGCAAAAAGTCAAGGAGGCGGGGTGGAGTTAAAGGTGGAGAGAGATTTATCAGTGCTGAGCAGGCAGAAGAATGAGAGCAGCAGCAGGGAGGATCCCCAGCTTGGTTGAGGCCTCTGTATCAACAACTCTGGCCTGAGCTGAGCACCAGTGACACCGGACAGGCTGGATCTGGAGGTAGGAAACAACTGAACATTTCCCCCATCTCATTTTACTCAGATTTAATGTGGGTTTTTTTTCCACGTGAGCACCAGTTCCAGCAGTAACAGAGCAGGTTTTGCTCTCATGCTGGGCTGCACAGCTCTGGCAGAACAAGAGGACAGGGCAACAGTAAAGCACCAGTGTGAGAGAGAATCATGGAACAAAATGCAAACAACCCATTTATACTTAACCAACATTGTCACTGTGTGTAAATAGCGAGGAAGTGCCAGTTCTGACCTCCTGGAAGCCCTTAGCGACAACCTGGACCAGTGTGTGACAGGAAAGTGTGGCTGATGAGATGGGCTCTAGTTTCCTCCTCTGATTCCTTGAGCACAGCAGTGCGGGTAAAGTGGCCAATCTTGGCCACACAGACCACTGTCAACTAGATTTTCAGATTAAATCTCTCCTTAAGAGGCTTCCTCTTCCAAGGACTCCAGCTCTCCAAGATTGTGCTGATTCAGTTCTCTGCTGCTTCGATTCCAGGGCAGTTCCCTCAGTTTGCTGACAACTCACCTGGCTGGATCTGACTCACCCAGCTGCTGCTGGGGAACAGCGCTCCTGTTCCTATGTCAATCCTCAACCCTCTTGTCTCCATCTAGTGTCCAAATCACATCTGGATTCTCTCCCAGCCCAGGGAGACCTGCAGCCTCCACAGCTTGTACATCACTGTGCCCACATCCCAAACACAGCTGGTCAGGCTCAGATTGATAGCAGCACTCCCAACCCCTGCTCTGAGAAGGCCACAATTGCTTCCTGTCCCTCCGATTTTACCACAGGTGGAGAAGAGCTGCTGGATTGCCTCAGTGGAAAGCACAGGGAGAGATCCAAGAGCTTGGAGCTGATCACAAGGATCCTCACTCACCTTCTCATGTTTTAGTAACGTCAGGTTATTCTTGCGTCCAATCAGGCCAAGAAATGAGCTGAAATTCCGCTCAGCACAGGCTCCTGGCTGGCTCCAGCTCCACGTGCTGGAGTGGGTCAAGGCCAGATCCTGTTGCTGCTTAAGGTGCAATAAAATCATTCCTGGGGGCAGAATGATGCTCTTAACCTTGGCTTGGTGTGTCCTTGGGTGAATTTGAGTGTTTCCCTCAGCATGGGAGTCACCAAAGTCCCAGCAACCTCAGCAGCTCCTCACTGCAGCCTCCCTCGCCAGGGGGAGTGACCTCAAACCCCAAGTCACCCACCCCATGTCCTTCATCCACCTCCACACGAACAGAACTGCTCTTTCCCACCTCAGCAAAGGAAGTGGAGGAGTTTTGGAGGTGCCCAGATCACTCAGCAGCATCCCACAGATCCCAGATTTGTCTCGGAGCACTTATTTGGTGACACCGTGCCACTGCTGTCAGCACTGGCCACACAATTATGGATCTACTCAGCACTACGAGCTGCCAAAATTCCCACTCAGATCCTTCTCTGTCACAAACCCCATCCGTCCCATTGCCAGCAGGATACAGGGCAATGCTTTCCTCACCTCTGTGCTCCTCCTCCCTTGTCCTGCTTTGTCAGAGGAGTCCATAAGGCGTTGGTGACACAAAGCAAGGACAGCAGGGAGACACCAAGGCACATCCTGTGCATGCAGGCAGAGGGAGTGGAGCTCATATCCTGGAGAAGGGAACCTTTTGGGGGGGCCTCAGAGCAGCCTCTCAATACCTGCAAAGAGGAGGCGGCCGTGAGGGTTGGGCCAAGGTTTGTGCTCAGGTGCAGAATGACAGAGCAGTCACAAAATCAAGCTAGAAAGGCTCTGAGTGGATAAAGGGAGAACTTTCACCCCAAGGACAGTGGAGCAGTGAGAAGGAGGCCAGAGGGGCTGTGCAGCCTCTGTTCCTAGGGGTTTCCACCACCTGACTGGACCTGCCTTGGGCAGGGATAGGGATATCCTGCATTCCCACAGGCACGAGCACAGGTGGGATGGAGCAGGACTCCTCTCACCACACATGGTCAGCAAAGGTCCCTGTCAGGGCCCTCAGACCTCAACTGCTCCCGTTGGACTCACCTGGGACCCCACCCCAGCAGCACCCCCTGCTCTGGGAGCTCCATGGAGCTATACTGTCCATGTACCTGTGCCTGGATGGGCCCTGGACTGCACTGTGGGCACTCCAGTCTCCTGCTGCTCCAACCTCCCAGCTGGATTTCCCGGACAGCAGGAACCTCCTCTGACAACCACTGGACATCATGGGAAGCAGCTATTCCCACCAAGGCTATCCCTGCTCTGGTGCCATGGAGTTGTGCCCTGAACAAGAGGTCACTGCTCCCAGCACTGTGGTCACCTCTGGCTCCTGGCTTGTCTTCCAGCATGGAACAGACCCATCCTTCGTTTCCAGCCAGGGAAAAGCCCAGGATCCTCATGGGCTTGGTCACAGGGAGGCTTCAGGTAGACTAAGGCTGTGTGTACATCCAGAGGGATGCTTGGCATCACTTCCAGGGGGGTCTGGATTTGCAGCCGCCTGCTGCCTTGGCATTCTTGAGCACAGGAGATCCGGACACGCTGTTGGACCGACGCCTCACCAGAGGGCCCTGGGGGGCAGCAGGGGGTGTTGGAAGGCTCTGGTTCTTCCACCTTTCTGTGCCGAGGTTGGAGGACAGGTGAATCCTGTCCGGGGGGGTGCTCAGCCGGCTGACAGACTGCGAACGTCCTCTGCCAGGAGCACCCCAGCCTTCGGAGCAAGCATCGCTCCTGGGATGCCTCCAGACACACAGCTTCTCCTTGTGGGCGGGCTCAGATGTGGCCGGAGGCGCGGAGGCCGGTGGGTGGACGGCTCGCAGGGGAGTCCCCCTGCAGTGTGGGGAAAGGCCAGGCTGGTTTTGGGGGGCAGGCGGGGGGCTCCAGAGCAGCGAATGGAGCTTGGCTACATCTTCTTTCCTCATTCGCGGAGCTGCCCAGGCAGGACCCTGGGGCTTGGCACCAAACAGGGACTCGTCACAGAAGGACGGAGCGTGGCTTCGGGACCTTGGAGGGCGACAAGCGGAGAAACAGGTGTTGGTTACAGCGGGGGAAATCAGAGGGAGAGCGACCGAGAGCCGGCGGGGCAGCCGAGCCCGGGCCGGCGGAGTCGAGGCGCTCCGTAGGGCACCCGGGGACACCGACGCGGAGCGAGCCCCGAAATCCGGGACAGCGAAGATCCGAGGGAGCGCCCCGAGCCGCCGCTCACCTGCACTGACTCCCGGGCCGGGAGCCGCCGGCTGCGGGAGCCGCCGGGGCCGCCCAGGGCGGCGGGAAGGCGGGCGGCGGCGGGCGGGCCCCCGCGGGGCGGCCGAACAGCGACTCATCCACGAAGGACGGCCGCACCCGGCGGCGGCCCCGCGGGCCCCGCGGAGGGCGAGCGGCGGCGGCAGCGGATCCCCCATCTGGGGCCGGACCCGCAGCCCGCATGGCCGGGCCCCGGGGCGGGCACGGGGCGAGCCCGGCCCCTTCCGCCCCCGCCCCCGCCACGTGGTTCCGCCGCCGGTACCGACATGGCGCCGCAGAGCGCCCGCCGCCGGCCCCGCGGAGCGCCGGTACGGGGGACGGGACGGGACGGGACGGGACGGGACGGGACGGGACGGGACGGGACGGGACGGGACGGGACGGGACGGGACGGGACGGGACGGGACGGGACGGAAGTGGGGCGGGCCCGTGCGAGGCGTGTCCCTGCACCCCGTGCCGCCGCGCCCGGGACTGGGACTCCGGTCTCCATGTGCCGGTGTCCACACTGCCGGTATCCTTAGTGCCAGTGTCCCCACCCAGCGCCCGTATTCCTGGTACGCGTGTCCCCACTACCTGTGTGCCAGTGTCCCCAATACCAATGTCTCAGGACCAGCGTCCCAATGCTGATGTTCTGAGTACCAGTGTCCCCAGTACCCGTGTCCCAGTGCCGATGTTCTGAGTACCACTGTCCCAGGGCCAATGTCCCCAGTACCCACAGTCACCAGCACTGGTGCCCCGCCTGCCCTGCCAGCAGTGCAGAGCTGCAGTGACCCTGACACCCATCACCATAGCCATGTCCCCCACTGTCCCCAGGTCCCTGTGACCCCACTGCCCGCCTTCCCTACTGCTGCCGAGGAGGATGATGGCGCCGATGCTGAGCTGGACACTCAGGCCATGGTGCGGGCCCAGAACCAGAAGAAGAAGAAATCCGGGGGCTTCCAGTCCATGGGTGCGTGTGAGGCAGGGGACAACTGTCCCTGGGACAGGGACTGTCCTCTCCTGCCCATGCCCCTTCACTTATCCCCGTTCCCCTAGGCCTCAGCTACCCTGTGTTCAAGGGCATCATGAAGAAGGGCTACAAGGTGCCCACACCCATCCAGAGGAAGGTGAGCATGGGGAGCGGTGGGTCCCTGCCCCAGGGGGTGGCAGTGGGACAGTGCCAGTGACAGTGACGGTGGTGTCCCACAGACCATCCCCGCCATCCTGCGTGGGCGGGATGTGGTGGCCATGGCGCGGACGGGCAGCGGGAAGACGGCCTGTTTCCTCATCCCCATGTTTGAGCGGCTCAAGGCGCCCAGCCAGGCCGGGGCACGCGCCCTCATCCTCTCACCCACCCGGGAGCTGGCCCTGCAGACCCTCAAGTTCACCAAGGAGGTACAGGGGACATGGGGAACAGTGGGAACAATGGGGCAATGGGCTTGGTTCTACATCCCACCAATATGTTTCTTCCTCACCTTGCAGCTGGGCAAGTTCACTGGCTTGAAGACAGCCCTGATCCTGGGAGGAGACAAGTAAGCTGTCCCCATGTCCCCTCCAATCCCTGCTTCCCTGAGCCTCCCCAAAACCTGGCTAGGGGCTGAGCTGCCCAGTGCCACCCCGGTCTCTCCCCTCTCTCACAGGATGGAGGACCAGTTTGCTGCCCTGCATGAGAACCCCGACATGTGAGTGGGGCACAGGGAAAGGACCCAGTGGGGAAATGGCCACCAGGCATCTAGGGACATCACTGGTGTTTAGAGCCAGCGTGCCTGATGGACAGTCCTGGTGTTCCCTTGGAGCAACTTCCTGTGGGACAACAGGGTCTCTGTTGTGTACTTTTGGGTTGGATTTGGGACCCACTGCCAGGATGGTGTGGGGACACGGTCTTCCCCTCAGCCTGGTCCTGTCACCGCCTCTGTCCCCACAGAATCATAGCCACCCCTGGGCGCCTGGTGCACGTGGCAGTGGAGATGAAGCTGAAGCTGCACACCGTGGAGTACGTGGTGTTCGATGAGGCCGACAGGTCAGTGGGGCACAGGGGCGTCCCCAGGGCTGGCAGTGTCCCCACATGGGTGAGAGGCCCAGAGAGCGGCAGGGTGGGACCTGCCATGTCCCATATCCCCTCCCCTGCAGGCTCTTTGAGATGGGCTTTGCTGAGCAGCTGCAGGAGATCATCGCCCGGCTCCCAGACTGCCACCAGACCGTGCTGTTCTCTGCCACGCTGCCCAAGCTGCTCGTCGAGTTTGCCCGGGCTGGTGAGGACCCGGGGCCAAGTGGCACGGGGTACAGGGACATGGCACTGTCCTGCAGTCAGGCCGAGCCTGGCATTGGGAAAGCCAAGTTGGATTAATGCTGGGCCAAGTGTCCCCAGCAGCACATCCCATGTGTGACCCATGTCCTGTGTGTCACCACAGGCCTCACTGAGCCGATGCTGATCCGCCTGGATGTGGAGTCCAAACTGAGTGAGCAGCTCAAGGTGAGATGAGCTGGGGGAGTTCAAGACGGGCTTTGTGCCCCCTACCCCCTGCAAGCCGCCTGCTCCCGAGGAGGGGACAAGGGTGGCGGTGGTGGCACAGAGCTGAGCACTGCCCTCGTGCTGCAGCTGGTGTTCTTCCACGTGCGTGGGGACGACAAACCGGCCGTGCTGCTCCACCTGCTCCGCAGCGTGGTGAAGCCCCAGGACCAGACAGTCGTCTTCGTGGCCACCAAGCACCACACAGAGTATCTGAGGGAGGTAAGTGGCATTTGGGGGTTCCTGTGTGAGGTCTGCAGCTGTGGCGGGTCCCTGCTGGGATCTCTCCCTCTGTTCACTGGGTTGAAGGAGAAGTCCCAGAATATGGGATTGTGGAGGTGCTGCATCCATTCACCCCTCAGGGAGAGGAGGGAGCACGGTGGGATTTGGAGGTCCAGGTGGCCAGTTTGGAGTCTCTGGCCCCGTCTCTCTGCTGAGGGAACATCCATCCAATTTCTTTCCCCCCCTTCCCAGCTGCTGACGGCGCAGGGCATCCACTGCACCCACATCTACAGCTCTCTGGACCAGACTGCCCGCAAGATCAACATTGCCAAGTTCTCCCAGGGCAAGTGCCCAGTGCTGCTGGTCACCGACGTGGCTGCCCGGGGGCTGGACATCCCCATGCTGGACAATGTCATCAACTTCAGCTTCCCCGCCAAGGGCAAGCTGTTCCTGCATCGTGTTGGTGGGTGCCCATGCCCTCACTGTGTTGTGATATTGAGGGACACACTGGGGACAAAGCAGTGTCCCTGATGTCCCAGCTGGACTGTGAGGGCTCTTGGGGGCAGGACTGGTACCTTGCCTGTAGGGCTTCCCCTTGCCCCTTCCCCAGCCCCTTGCCAGCCATGCCCCCGTGGTAAATATCATGTGTGTAGGCTGCCAGGGACACCAGGGAGTCCCTGGGCTGGCTGGGGCCAGGCTTGGCTGGCTGGGTATGGTTTCCCATTCTCCTCTTGCCCTTGGCAGGCCGTGTGGCCCGAGCTGGCCGGAGTGGCACTGCCTACTCTCTGGTGGCTCCTGACGAGATGCCCTACGTGTTCGACCTCCACCTCTTCCTGGGGCGCCCGCTCGTCCTCGCCGGAGCCCAGGAGATGCCTGCTGGTGAGGGGTGGCTGTGTGGCCACTGGGGTGTTATCCTTGGCCACTGCTGGAGTTTGTGGTCTTGTGGTGGTCCCTCACACAGTGGGGCAATGGGGAAAATGGGGTGTGGAGGGCTGTTATACACCCTGTGTGTGGGGGATTGAACAGTGCTGAGCTCCCTGGAGCTGTCAGCTGTGCTCTGATAAATCCAGGGTGGGTGCTGGGGAGGTGACGGTGTTCCCTGGGCTGCAGATGCTGGTGGGGTCCTGGGCCGTGTCCCCCAGAGCCTGGTGGACGACGAGGAGTGCCTGCTGCTGACGGACCACGAGGGCTCTCTGGAGCTGAGCAGCCTCCGCCGCATCGCAGACAACGCCCAGAAGCAGTACCTGCGCTCCCGGCCCGGCCCCTCGCCAGAGTCCATCAAAAGGGCCAAGGACCTGGATGTGTCCCAGCTGGGCATGCACCCCCTCTTCAGTGAGTGCTGAAGGGATGCTGAGGGAGGGGACCCTGTTTTCCTCCCCAGGAAATTGATCTGTGCTCCTCTCCCTGCCTGCCTTCCCCAGGAGCTCGCTTCGAAGACACCGAGCTGCAGAGGCTGAAGTTGGTGGATAGCATCAAAACCTACAAGTCCAAGGCAGTGAGTTGAGTCTCGGGATGGGATTGGGATTGGGATGGGATGCCCATGTGGCTCACTGGGAATCGTGCTCCTGCCCTGGGGACAGACCATCTTTGAGATCAACGCCACATCCCGGACACCGGCCAGTACTGTGATGCGATCGAAGCGGCGCCACGACCATGCCCTGATCGAGAAGTTCCAGCGTGGGCAGCAGGAGAAGCGGGCAGCAGCACTTAAAGGGCAGGGGCTGTGCCCGGCCCCTCCCGAGCCCCAGGATGGGGAAGGAGAGCAGGAAGACCTCCAGGTAATGGGGTCATGGATGCAGGAACTGCTGCAGAGCTGCCTTGGCCCACTGCTGGCAGCACCAGGGCCCCCAGATTATGCTGAGGCTTGGGGGCTGATGCAGAGACCTGGGGGGATGTTGGGGGGACATGGCTCCCAAACCCCTCCACTGTCCCCATCCAGGACGTGTTCACCAATGTGGGGGGCCAGAAGCGAAAACGGAGCCAAGAAGGAGAAGATGGTCCCAGGAAAAAGCCACAGCAGCCGGCACAGCAGGATGAGGACTTCTACATCCCATACCGGCCCAAGGACTTTGAGAGTGAGCGGGGGTAAGTCTGAGGGGGCTCCTGCTGCTGCCCCATCCCAGCCCCTGTGGGGCTGTTCTCATCACCCCCCTCTGCAGGCTGAGCGTGGGCGGCGAGGGCAGCGCCTTCGAGCAGCAGGCGGCCGGGGCCGTGCTGGATCTCATGGGCGACGAGAACCACAACCTCAACAAGAGCAAGCAGCTGCTCAAGTGGTGAGTGGGTTTGCCCATGGGCTGGGGGGAGAATCGGGGCTGGGGGTGGCACTGCTCGGTCCCACCACCCTTCTGCCTCTCGCAGGGACCGCAAGAAGAAGCGGTTTGTGGGGCAGACGGGCCAGGAGGACAAGAAGAAGGTGCGGACAGAGAGCGGGCGCTACATCAGCAGCTCCTACAAGAACAACCTGTATCCTGCCATGGGCACTGCTGCCTCCCTGGGCTGGGGACTGTGGGTGCAGGGCTCGGCCCAAGTGTCAGGGCTCCATCCCCTGCCAGGGCAGCGGCCAGGGCAGGGAGCACAGTCAGAGCAACTTCAGCACGGGGTCAAGTGAGGAGTCACCACATGTTTCCTTAATCCACTCGTCCCAGCTATGAGAAGTGGAAGCAGAAGTACAAGGTTGACGAGCGGGATGAGGATGAGGAAGGGCCACGCAGCAGGGAGCAGTTCAGAGGGAAGCACAGGCGTGGGCAGGGTGAGTACCTGAAGCAAGCAGCAGAGCCCTGCCTTGCTCCCCTTAGGCTGTCTCTGCCCCCTGCCCTGACACAGCCGTGTCCCCGCGCAGGGCCCACGCAGCCCCCGGCGCAGGGCAGGGTGCGCTCGGAGCTGAAGAACAAGCAGCAGATCCTGAAGCAGCGCAAGAAGGCGGCCAAGCAGCGCTTCCTGCAGAGCGGGGGCCTGAAGCGCCTCAAGGCCCGCAACCGGCAGCGGGTGCAGGAGCTGCGGCAAATGGCCTTCGGGCGCCGGACAGGCGCTGCCAAGAAGGGCAAGCTGAGGAAGAGGATGTAGGGGACATGTCCCCCATGCCTGGCCTGGGGGTTGGGGAAGGGGACAGTAAATATTGGCTGGTTTTGAATCCCAGCTCCTCTCTGTCCTTGCTCCAAGCATCATGCCCGGGGTGATTCTTTCCCTAGAGACACAAGTACAAGCAGGTGCTGCGGCTGCACTGCTGGATGTATTTTGATGTGAAAGACTGTCAGAGATGCCAACAGCAGCTCCCTTCTCCTCCTCCCCCTGCCTGGGGTGCTCCGTGCAGAAGGGAACCTCGGGAGTGCCCTGGCCCTGCCTGGGTGTGGTGCCACCGCCATCCATGTTGCCTCTTGACATGGGCTTTCCAGACTTGCAGGGAATTATGTCCATCCCCAGGGGTCCTGTGGCTCCTGCCGGCCCTGGCAGCCTTTCCCCAGCCCCAGGAGCAGGCAGGTGTCCCCGGGGGCTATTCCTGGCCCTGAAGCAGCCTGGCACTCCTGTGGTGCTGTGGGGGTGCACCAGTGGCACAGATGTCAGCCAGGCCCCGCATGCAGACCAGCACCTGTGGAGATGAAAGCCTGATGCCACAGCCATCTGGGGATGTAAATGTCCCCGTGAGTCCCCAGCCCCACTGCCCCGGGGAGAGGGTTATGCTGACCATGTCCAACTGGGCCTTTGTGTCCTCCTGGGCTCTGTCCGTGGGGATCCTGAGCTGTGCAGTGGTTTGCTGGAAGAGGTTCAGCACAGCCAGCTTGATCTGCCCCAGCAGCAGGGTCTTCTGGATGGCTGTGCTCTGGATGTGGTTCCAGCAGGACTCCTGGGGGACAGAGTGAGCCCCTGGCCAGTGCCCTGTGTCCCTCTGTACCCCCCAGAGCCGGCCAGGGGGACCCAGGAGTCCTGGCTCTGTATCCTCCCCATGCAGAGCTGCTGCTTTTGTGGCATGTGGGGATCCTCAGCTCAGCCCAGAGGGTGGAGCCCAACTTGGCACCTCGACCACATTGGGCATCTCCCCTGTGCAGCATCGCTGGGGTCTGTGCTGCTGCCCCTCTGCCTGGGGGGGTCCTTACCCACTGGAGCACATCTTGGTGGGCAGCCTCCAGGCGTGCGTGGAGCCGGGCCAGTTCGTTCCTGGTGCCCAGGAGCTGGGTGCCGGCGTCCTGACGGTACCGCTGGAGCTGTGCCCTGCCCTGGGCCAGCAGCTCCTGCCCGGCTTCTGCCTCCCGTGCCAGGGCTGCCCGCACCTCCGCCAGCACCCCGAAATGCTCCAGCATGGCCGGCACGTCCTGGAACTGGGCAGTGGGAGGCGGCTGAGAGGCCGCAGGGCTGGAGGGATGACCCCTCCCAGGGGCTTGGGGACACGCAGGGTGGCACCGCAGGACCCCAGGCTCACCTGCCCCATCCTGGCCAGCACGTCCCGCAGGTAGTCCCCGAAGGGCCGGAGGCTCCGCAGGCGGCGGGCCAGGCGCTCCCTGTGCCGCAGCAGCTGCTCCAGCTCCCGCTGCAGCCGGGCGGCCTCCTCCCGCTCCGCCGCCGCCCTCGCCCGCTCCTCGTCCGCCCGGCGCAGCGCCCGCTCCCGCCTGGCCGCCACCGCCTGCGCCGAGGGCACGGGGTCAGCGGGCACCCTCCGGCCGCCCCGGCCCCGGCCCCCGGCCCGGCACCTTGAGGAAGGACTCAAATCTGAGCACGGCGTCACGGTGCTGCTCTTGCCTCCGGGCCAGCTGCTGCCGGCGCTGCGCCAGGCGCTCCATCCGCTGCTGAAACTCCTGTGGGATTGCAGGGTGCCGTGGATAGCTGGGGACACGCCTGCCAGCCGCCCTGTTCCCACGGCACTCCTGCAGCGCCCGGGGAGGGGACGCTCGGGGGGCTGGGGCCGCCCTCACCTGCCGCTTGTTCTGCAGCTCCCGCTCCACCTCTGCCACCTCCCGCCTCTTCAGGAGCACACGAGTGGATGGCGGGAGCGTGGCGGGCACCGTCCTGCCACGGGCTGCGCGCAGCTCGGCTGGGCTGCGGAGGAAAAGCCTGGGCAGAGCATCCCACGGGCCACCGCTGCCCCCGGGGCTCAGCGCGGGGAGCCTGGCCCGCTCCCCCGCGCGTGCAGGGATTGTCAGGAGCCACACCGGGTTAGCCCTGCCGGCATTCATGTTCCTGCCCATCCTCCCCCACTCGGAGACCCCCAGCACCAGTGCTGTTCCCAGGGAAGGAAGGACAAGTCACACCATAATCTCAGCTTTTTTGTTAGAACTCGGGGAACCCCCTTGCCTCCCCTCCCAGCCCATGGCTGCAGTGTCCTCTCCTCCCTGGGAGCCTCAGTTGGGGACACTGCGCCCACCCAGTGACACCCATCCCGGCAGTGTCACCCGGAGATGGGAACACAAACCGAGATCACGGGGCACACCTGACATGCTGGCCTGGCTGCCAACCCTTTGTCACTTGCCAGGGGAGGGCAGAGGGGTGTCACTCACAGCAGCCGCAGCTTGTCCCGGAAAGTCGCTCGCAGCCGCTCCTCCAGCTCCGAGTCCATCTCGGCCGGTGCCTCCTCCTCGCCCAGGGGCCTGCGGAGGAGCTGGGACCGGCACAGCCGAGGTGGTGACATCACAACAGAGTTGCCAGGGGCAGCCAGAGGCTCCCGCAGCTCACTGGGATTTTCCTGGCTTGGCTCCGAGCGCCGCTGCCAGGGCGCGGTGCTGGGCAGAGGGAATGCACCAGGACTGCTTGCAGGGAGGGTCCCACTCAGCCCTCAAACCATCCCCTCCTTCCCCCCACACTCCGTTCCCTCCAGCCCTCAGACCCTGCTCCAGCCCCTCAGAACTCCCCGTTCAGGCTCCATGGCCCTTCAGAGACCACCATGCACAGCTGGACCCCAACCACCATCCCCTTCCCTGTCCCCCTTAGCCTGCTCCATCTCACACTGGAATGGCTCAGACCCCCTGACTTTACCCACAGCACAGACCCTGCCTCTCTCTGCGTGTTCCAAGAGTGCTTCCCTTCCACTGCAAGGGCCATCAGGTCCCCTGCAATCCCCCGTGTGCTGTCGGGTCCCCTCTGTCCCCCCAGATGTGTGCTTATGTCCCCATTACCCTACACCCACACTTGACAAGGAACAGAGTAACTCCTGACTTGCACACAGAGCAACACTACAGAAGGAATAGGGGAAAAAATATTTATAATACAAACAATTCAGCCTCCCCAGAGTCAGCATCACCCATCTCCTGCCCACACCCCCCTTGTTTCTTCCCTTGCCCCAGGACCACGGCAGCCCTGTGATGACTTTCTCCATCCCAGAGCTGCTCATGGGGACTGAGCCAGAATCCCCCACGGGAATTTGAGTCCGTCACAGGCATTGAAGTGAGGGGGTGTTCCCATGCTGAAGTGAGGGGGTGTTCCCATGCTCTGCCTGTGTTGGGTGTCACCTTGTTTTAGGGACACCCAAGACAATGAAGAAAATGGAAGAGGCCAGAAGAAATGGAGAAACATGGCTGGGGAAGGACAGAGTGAAACTGGAAGGGGCAGGTGCAGAAAGAGCTGGGAAAGCTCTCCCTGAAGTGTCCTGGGACAGGACACTGACAGCCTGTGCTCAGCCACACACAGTGAGGGCCTGCTTGATGCTGGATTCCAGCTGGAGCTCCATGTGTTTCCTCAAGGAGGGATAGAAGCTATGAGCCCTGTGTCTCTTCTCTCACTTCCTGTGGAGAGACCACGCCATGGAGCTTGTCATCGTCACCTACACATGGCACAGAGCAGCAGCATTTCAGCTACAACAGCCACCAAGAATTCCTCCCTCCCTGGCAGCTGCTCTGGGACGACCCACAGCTCAGCAGGGAGCAGGTGGCTCCTCACCTTCCATGAGGTGGTTCAGGTGAGCAGGCTGGGCCCTGCTCCCACCGACCAGCACCATGGCCTCGTGCTCGGTGCAGTTGCTCAGGGCCTCCTCGGACCCCTTCCCCTCCTCGTCATCTTCAGAGTCCACCAGCACTAAGACATCCCCTGAGTCTGCATTCCTGGGAACAGCACAGCAAGCTGGATGAAAGGCTGAGGAGAGCCTGTTCCCTGCCCGACAGGAAGGTTGAGTAGTGATGCCATGAGGGACTGGGCTGAGGAATGTCAACTCACCTGAATGCAGCACCTTAACGGGAGAGAAAAGAGAGAAGACAGCATTAGAAACTGCCCCTCTGGGAGCGCCACTGGTTTTACTGGACTGGACAACCCCTGCCAATCCTGTCTCCACATCTGTGCCTCCCCCAGACAGTCACTGGCAGCCCCATGCAGAGGCACAGACGTGGCAGTGACCTGTCCAGACAACTCTGACTCCAGCACACAGGGAGGGACAAGCAGGTTAGGGATAAAGCACTAGGAAGGAGGAACCAATCCCTACCTCTGAGGCAGAGGAGGGGATTGTAGTACAACACAACCCCAGTGACAGTGAGAACAGCCAGGATGGACAGGACCACCACAGCACCCACGACCCCAACGATGTTCACTGGCTCTGCGGAGAGGGGACACAGATGGATGAGGAATTCTCAGTGCAAGCCAAAGAGCAGGAGAGTGCTGTGTCCCCAGGCCCTCCTGCCACAGCCCCACTCACGTTTCACTGTGAGGCAGACAAAGAGCTCCCTGAGCCCCACAGGGTTCTGGGCCTTGCAGACGTAGCAGCCGCCGTCAGTGCCCTGGGAGCAGTTCTGGATGGTGAGCCGGGACACGTTGCCCTCCTGGGCGATGAGGAACCTCCCCCCGGGCTGGATCTCCACCTCGGGCTGGGTGATGTCCCTCAGCCAGCTGAGCCGAGCTGCCGGCATGCTCTCGGTCACCCGGCAGGTCAGGGTCACATTGTCACCCACAAAGCAGGTCTGGGGGGGCTCAGATTCCAAAGAAGGGAGTTCTGAACAGCCCCGGGGGAAAATAAAACAAAAACAAGAGGAAGGAATGGAGGCAATTAACGTAACGAGCAATCAAGCTTCTGGCTGATTAATAATCATTAACAGAAGGGAGGCAGGCAGGAGTCTGGGAGCTGAGCGCTATGGGTTTGGCATTTGGCTCACTCAGGAGCCTCCCAAGGAGTGCCCTGAGCAGCTTTCATGGTGCTCAGTCCCTTCTGACACCTGTCTTCATATCCCCCGGGAAAAATAGTCTCAGGGTAGCCAGCAGGTAGATGGCAGAGAGGAGAAGAGCAGCCCAGGCATTATTTTCCTTGGGATCAGCAGAGCTCTTGTGAAGCCTTGACAACCCTTGGAGAATAAATACAGCCCAGATTTTCATCAGCCACTCCAATCCCCGAGATGCCTGAAGGGCACACACAACCCTTAAAGCCAGCCCTACCAAATCTCATCTCAAGCTGCCCACAGCCCCCAAACCACCTCTCACTTTCACGCAGGTGTGTGGAAGCTTTCCACAGGTGAAAACACTGCTGGAGTGAAATTTGTTGGCCCCTGAAGACGGGCCCAAAACACAGCTCACCTGCAACTCTGCTGTGACGGATCTCAACTGCAGGACATCTGTACCTCATGCTGCACATGCGCCCTGCCGTGCTACATCCTGGCTTCCCTGACCTCCTCAGTGCTCTGGAGAGCAGGGAATGACCAGGGTACCCACCTGCCCCATGTTCACCAGCTTCATTAACAGTTAATGAGCCAGCAAATCCACTCACTTATCTCCACAGTGCAGGCAGGCTGCTCCTGCTTCACCACGTGGCTGCCCACACACTTAAAGACTTTTCGGTGGGCGAGGTGGGAGCTGTTCAGCGTCTCCACGTGGGTGTCCGAGGAGCTGGTGGAGCTGATGACCCAGCTGGAGTTCTCCAAATCCTGCCCCTCCTCTCTCCAGTGCAGGGTGGGGTGTGGGTACCCACCGGGCCAGCTGCAGAACAGCTGCAGCATCAGCCCCGACGAGGTCTCAGCCCAGCACTTCGGGGTTGCCTGTGGTGGATCTATCAAGGACAGCACGTGGTCAGAAACACTTGCTGAGCTGGAATTCCTTTGTCATCATTCCTCTCGAAAAATCTTTCCTGTTTCCCTGCAAGTCTTGCTCCCTGACCTGCATCCCACAGCCCCAGGCGTGCACAGCTGTAAATGACAGCCAGCAGGGACCAAAAGGGGCTGTCACAGTCCCCACAGTCAAGCCTTGAGGGAGGGAAAAAATTACTGCCACAGCTTTATCCAATGGAAATGAGATAAACACAGCAGGAGAATGAATTCCCACTGCCCTGGTCCTCATGGCATAGCTGCCAGGGAGGGACACTGAGCCATCACTTGAGAACAAGGCACGGTCCTGGCTCTCTCCCAGCTGCTCCTTCCACACACAGACCCACACACGTGCTGATTTAACAGCCAGAGGGATTCTGGACTCTGATCCAGGCAGAATTAACAGGCTGTGCCCCTGTGTGTGCCTAATGCTGTACTGAACAAGCCCCCACCAACAGATCAAACCAAAGCAAGCCCCACACCGGAGGTGTCAGAGGGATGTCTGTGGCTTATTTTAGGGAGCATTTATTCAGGGGACTTTGAAATCAATTGAATTAATTTTAAAAAATCATGGCAAACCCTTGTGTGAGCTGCAAGAACACAGTGTTCTGGGGCTTGGCTCTCCAGGAACTGTACACACACCTCAGGTGATCTTTGAAACCACCCAGCTCTGGCAAGAAAGTTCTCTGCAACACTCCCTGTGTCCCAGCTCTGGGGAGGATCAAACTGCTCCCAAACCCTGGCTGTGGTTAATAGGGCATCCTGTCAGCCTGAACTAGCAGAAACTGCCCCATGTCGACGGGGAGCAGCTCTTCCAGGATGCCCAGGGGGACACAGCCCCTCCAGGATGCCCAGCCAGAGCTGCACTTTCTGTGCTGACCTCAGGAACAGTCACCTGAAGCCATCAGCTTTACATCCTGAACTCCCAGGCTCTCCCAGCTCAACTCTGTTTAAAGAAATCTGCTCCCACAAAGTTAACAAACAAAAAGCCTAAAAATCTCCACCCTCCCAACCTCACAGAACACCAGCAAAAAGGACCTGCTGTGGTTTGACCCACAGAAGGGCCAACAGAGCCATCAACCCATGCAGAGATGTGCCAAGGAATCCCTGGAGGTGTGGAACTGCACGTCTCCTTCACAGGTGCTTCCCATCCAAAACAAACAGAATCACAGCCCAAGGCAGGGCTGCACCTTTGTCCTGTCACTAGAATGTTTACTGTACTGCTTGTGGGGTTTTCAAAGTGAAGTTTTAAACAAAAAGAGAATTTTTTGGTATCACCCATGGTATGGGAAGACTGTCAGCTGGTTATTCCCACACAAAACCTCCACATATCCTGGGAGGCTCTTCCATAGCAGTGCCAGGTCTGTGTCCAAAATTTGCTCCAGCCCAAGATAACATGTTCCACCAACAGGGATTGTCAAAAAACGGGGCCCTGCTACAGGTCAGAGGTTAAACTTCTAACTTTTGCTCATGCTCCTCCTGCTGACCCAAAGCATTTCCAGAAATCTCTTTGTCACCTATTAAAGGGTATGCTCACATCATCTTTGCCGCACTTGGAAATTAACTGACACAATTAATTCCAGACTTATAAATGAAGTTCAGAGTGCAGCACCAATACTTGGCACCCCCTAAATATGTTCTGCTCCCAGGTGTTCTGCCCCAGTACTCCAGATTTGGGGCTCCCCACTCCTAAGCCCAGTGCCTACATATCTACTCCCTGAAGCAGCCTGAGGTTCAATCCTTCCACACCCCATCTGCATGTTCCCTGTTGCAGGAAGAGAAATTTTGTTCCTGTAAACTTTTAAGAGGTTAATCTGCACAAAACAGGTGCAGTGTTTACACACACAGGTAGAAGGAAGGAACACCCTGAAGGCAAACAGGTCTCATACATGGGAAGAGCAGCAAGAAAGGAAGAGGCCAAGGGAGTACAGAGGGTCAAAATGAGAAAAGCAGCAGATTCTCCCTGTTCCAAATCCCGAAAGGACCAAGAGTGGCACCAGTCACAGGAGCTGTGCTCCCTGCTAATCTGGAGGGGGCTGTTCCCATGGAATACATGAGGCATCAGGGCAAAATAATGGTTCCCTGGCAGAAGCAGGAAGGATTAATTGGCTTGAGCGCTTTCCAGCCTGAACTTCTACCTGTGCTCTGAACACTTCTAAGGGAATGAATGGATGAAATAGAGGTGGAAAAAGGAGAGAGCACCAGAAGACACAGAAGGGCTGAAAGTGGCCTGTGCTGATAACAGGTACGCTCTCAGGACTCTGCTCCCACGTAAACCTGAGGAATTTCATGCTTCCATTGATCTAAGACTCCTCAGCTGGGAAGAGTTCTCCCACTAAAAGGATGGCACCAAGGAATGGCAAAGCACATCTATCCCAAACAAGGGAAAGCAACGAGCAGCAGCCTCCACCCCAAGGTTTATGGAGACACAAGTCAGCCAGATTCTGAGGCAAAGGATCCCCCTGGAGTAACTACAGGGAATGGAAGATGTGCCCAAAAACTCGTTTATCAGCAATGAAGAAGAGACACAGCAAGGACTTGAGAGCTGGCATTTCCCCTGCATATGCCCGATGTGTGAAAGGCCATTTGGACACATTTTGGTGCTTGTGAGAGCATGTGAAGGAGATTCTGCATGACAAAACCGTTTGCACTTTCTCAATATTATTTTCCCACCAGAGCCAGAAGAATCTGGGGGTGTGGAAGGCCGAGGGGAGGAAGCTCAGCTGTGGGGATGACTTACTGGCCACCAGGAGCTGCACCCTGTGCTCATGGTCCGTCTTGTTCAGCACTTCCCGGCAGGTGTAGTTGCCCTCGTCCTGCACACGCAGCTCCGAGATGCTCAGGGAGCTGTTGTCCACCAGGGAAAAGCGCACGTCCGGGGGGAAGGAGACCCGCGAGGAGAAGAGAGGTGGGAAGGAGTGCGGGTCCCCTTGGAACCAGACCACCTCCGTGGCTTCCTTGGACACGTTCCGGCATAAAAGGAGGATGCTTCCTCCCACCCGCCCAAAGACCACTTCATCTGTTCCTGGAAGAGAGAAGGGACGGCGTTAGGGATGTAGGGAATGGGCACAGCCGCCTTCTGCCAGCAAAGACCTGGATATCTGTCTATGTCAGCCCTCTGAGGAGCTTCTTAGGAGACTGCTGACGGACCTCTGAGGTGACTAAAACCATCCAGCGCAGACCAGGATCAGGAAAAGGGACACAGCTCCCTGCTCCCCTCCCCTCAGCCCGCGCTACCTGCGGCCTCCCGGCGCGGCACCAGCCTCCAGAGGCAAAGGGCGAGGAAGAGCCGGGCCGGCGGCATCCCGCCGAGGAGCTGCATGGCACCGTGCCGCTGCCAGAGCCCCGCGGAGGCGGTACTGCCCGGCCGCCGCCCCGGCGAGAGGTCTGGGGAGGGCGGGCGTGCCCGGCCGGGGGGACCCGCCCGCCACGGCCCGTGAGGGGCCCGTGATGGGGTCGTCCAGCGGCTCCCGCCGCCTCAGAGCCGCCGCTCTGGGCGGTCGCCATCTTGAGCCCCCCCCTCAGCCCCGCCCGCCATCTTGGGGTCATCTCACTCCCCCCCTCGGCCTAGTGGGGCGGCCCCAGCGGAGCGGGGCAGGCGTTGTCGCCGGCTGCCGCCCGCGGGTCGCGGGCGTTGGAACCGGAGAGAGTGGTGTTCGCTGAGTGGCGTTCCCTAGGTGGTTGGCGACCCCAAGTCCAGAGCGCTTCTCCAACCCACCCACTTAGAGACACCCCACAAGCAGCGGAGCGAGAAGAGCAGAGAGAAACGGTTATTCCTCTGTGCAACCCCGCTGCAAAGGCCGTAGCCACGTAACTATCCTCGGGTTTCTCCAGGACATCTTACACATGGCAGCTTGGAAGCACTAAGGCGTGAAGCAGAGCGCTGAGACCCACAGGGCAGCCCCACTGGGCCCTGGCACATTAATTATTAATTAACCTAATTAGCGGTAGGGGTGACAGTGCTGGCACAGGTAACTGGAGCTCGGCCGGCCCTCCCCTCGGCTCCGCCTGGGGGCGCCATAGAGCTGGCCCGGGGGAGGCCAGCTGTGCGTCTCCACCAATGGGAGAGGAGCATAGCGGCGTCTCCACCAATGGGAGAGGAGCGGGGCGGTGCCTCCGCCAAGGGGCTGGGTGAGGGAGGGGCAGCTCGGAGGCGCCGCCGCCGCCGCAGCCACAAACGTCGCCATGCCGGTAGACCTGGCCAAGTGGGACGGGCCGCTGAGCCTCGCCGAGGTGGAGCAGAAGCCGGCGCACCCGCTGAGGGTCAAGTATGGCTCCGTGGAGATCGACGAGCTGGGCAAGGTGCTCACGCCTACTCAGGTGAGCAGCACCCGGCCCTGCGCGCGGGGGTTGGCGCGGCAAAATGGCGGGATGCGGTCGGGCCTCTCGCTGTCGCTCCGGCAACTGCCGCCGGAGCTTCACGGGGTGCAGGGGCAGAGGGAGGGGCTGAGCTCTGGGGGCCGCCTTGCTACGGGGGTGGCCGTACGCAGGAGAGAAGGCCCGTGGCGCTTACAGCCAGGGCGAGCTGGCACGAATGGCCTTGAACCCCTCGCCGCTGCCAGCGCAAGTGGTGCTGGCCCTGTGTGCAGGGCAGGTGGCTGGCGCTGGCAGCGGGGCCGGTGCTAACTGGGTCATCCCTGCAGGTCCAGCATCGCCCCACCAGCATCGAGTGGGACGGCTGCGATCCCCAGAAGCTTTACACCCTGGTTCTCACAGATCCTGATGCGCCCAGTCGGAAGGACCCGAAGTTCAGGTAATGGGGATGGACAGCTCCGTGTCTTGCATGGGGAAAAAGGAGCATCTCTCTTGGGCTGAGCAGAGGCTTAGGGAGGGGGACTGTGCTCCGCCTAAGGTTCAACTGTGGGACTGTGGTTTGTCATAGAAATCGTGTCCTTGCATCTCTCCTTGAGCCAGGGACAGCATCGGGAGGAGCAGCTGTTCTTATCAGGATACAGGGATGTTATCTTATCGGGGGTGTTCAAAGGTCTGTTGTAGCGGGAGCAGCACAGCAGTGATTGTTTGCTCTGATTTAGCACATATGTGGGTTGAAATTAGGTCTTTGCTGGTGGCAGAATCTTAAATCTGGCACCAGCTCGCCTTCCTCAAGTCAGCCTCGGCAGTGTGTGGAATACTCACTCTCAGAGGTCAGGCTGTGGGTTTCCTGGTTTTGGCAGGCTGTGCATCCCAGTGAAGCTGTGCCTGCTCAGGGACTGGTGCTCTTCGAGTTTGGCAGCTGTTTGTTTACCCCACGCTGACAGCCTCATGGAAAAGCACAGCAGCTTGGAGTGACAAAGGGTCTTCTTATCTGCGGCTGTGCCAGTTTGATTGTTTGCTTTCTTTCAGAGAGTGGCATCACTTCCTGGTGACCAACATGAAGGGCAACAATGTGAGCAGCGGGACCGTGATGTCGGATTATGTTGGCTCTGGGCCTCCCAAGGGAACAGGTCGGTACCTGCAGCAGTTCCCACGTGGTGCTACATGGATCACACCCAGGGCAGAAGGGTGGGTGGGGAGGGAAGCCTGCAGGGAACTCCCTGTGGAAACGATCCACGTGGGATTGCTGGGGGCTGCACCTACCCACAGGGAGGTGCACCACGAGCAGAGCTCAAGCCTGTCTAGTACATCATCCCTAAGCTGCCCTAAGCTCCATCCTCCTTAGGCAGCTGCGGGGATCACCGGGGAGCAGGGTGGTGACGCTGTCCGTCCCCGCAGGGCTGCACCGCTACGTGTGGCTGGTGTACGAGCAGCCGCAGCAGCTGGCCTGCAACGAGCCCGTGCTGTCCAACCGCTCCGGGGACAAACGCGGCAAGTTCAAGGTGGCCGCCTTCCGCAGCAAGTACGGGCTGGGCGCGCCGGTGGCCGGCACCTGCTACCAGGCCGAGTGGGATGACTACGTGCCCAAGCTCTACGAGCAGCTCTCGGGGAAGTAGGGCCACAGCCCGAGGGGCACAGCAGCACCCATGGGTGGGGCCGGGCACAGTGCTGTAGCTGTTTTGTTCATGAGTCGAACCCAACTGTCCCACTCTGATCGCTGCGACTGTCACTCTGTTGCTGTCCCCGCTGTCCCTGTGTCCAGGCCTGTGCTGGTGCCCGTGGTATCGTAGCTAGGGAGCTGCTGATGGGGGTCCCTGGAAGGGCCATTCCATCCTAAAACTGACCTGCTTAAGGGAATCAAAAGCCTTTGTGAATTAGTGTCAATTCAGGGCGTCTCTGGCATCTTGGGGAGGGCTTGAGGTGGCAGGGGTGTGGGTACACAACCACTTTGGGGAAGGTGCTGGCTGTGGAAACTCCTTTTTCCAGGAGAGGAGAGGACAGTTGAAGGGAAACTTTGTCCCCTTTTTTTTTTCTCCCCCCCCCCCCCCCCCACTTGGCCAGTGCCTCCACATCACTACAGTAGTGAAGGTGCAGCTCAAGGGGGAGACAGGAGCCGGCCTAGAGCATTTCCTTCTGTTCTCTGCTGCCACTCAAAGCTGAGACCACTTTGTTTTGTTCAGCCCTGTGGTTATCTGTGCTCTGCTCACAGTGCAATTAAAAACTTTTCAAGGTACTTGGTGTGCTTGGTTGTCTTCTTGGGGGACAAGGGCAGTGCTCAAGGAGCAGTGGGGTGTTTTGTGTTCCTGGGATGAGGCTGGACCCTGTGCCTGGGGCTCCCCATTCCTGGGACTCACTGATGCTGGAGGGACACAGCTCAAAGCCATCATGTGTTTCTGTCTTAAAAACATTCCCAGCCTTCAGTTCCTTCCCAAGGGATTTGCCCACACTCCCAAAACTGGAGGGTCCTTCCCTCCACAGGAATCCCCATGTGACCACAGCAGATCTGACACCCCAACAGTCGGTTTGGGCACCAGCAGCTTTACTGACCTGCAGCCACTTCCCAGCCCAGCTGCAGGTCCCAGGTGCTTCCTGCTCCTCCAGCAGCTTTGCAGTGAGGCTTGGGGGTGTCTCCCAAGTGCCTGGAGAAGAAATGAGCCTTTGGTAGAGCTTGATGACTATAAAAAGGTAAAAAAGGTGAAGCCAATGCAATTCAACTTCATGGAATCGGGAGCCTTCCCCCTTTTTTTCAAGCTACTGTGTCAAAGCTCTGCAGTGACAAACAGGAGGAAGCAGCAGCAGCAGCAGCCCTGTGAAAATTTGGGATTCCAGAACTCAGGTGGGTGGTGGTGCCCCAAGGCAGTTTTATCAGCCCAGCAATTAAACCATTTCAACAGGACTGATGGTTTTCCAGGAAAACATCCCCAGCTACTCCAGACCAAGGCTCCACCACAGTTCAGTGGAGCAGTGCTCACAAGGCTGATCCATCCTGGAACTGCTCAGGCTGGGAGGACATAGAAATAAAAAATCCATTACCCTAAAAACCTCCACTGTCAGGAAACCAAGCCTTGAGGTTCCTCCAGCCCCAGGCTGAGGGACAGCTGTGGAATGGGACACCTGTGGAATGTATCCCCTCCCCACCTTGCACCTGTGCTGGGCCACAAGCCACCTCTCCCACAATGATACAGCCAGGCATCGTGATGAACACTTTTATTTACAAATATAATTAAAAGCTCTGACAGTTATTCATGCTCTTCCCTGGAACCTGAAAAATGTTTTTGTTGTTTTGTTGGTTTTTTTGTCCTTTTTTTTGTTGGTTTTTTTTTTAAAGTGCATGCAAAAGAAGTAAAGCCTTTTTTTTCTCTTTTTATTGTAAGAAAATACACAGTTTGAAAGTGTGAATAATGCAATATTTATGAGCAAGATCATGGGGTTGGGGGTGGACTTGGGGGAGGAACAAAAAAAACAAAACAACAAAACCCCAAAAAACAAATAAAAGAAAAACTGAAAAGGGCTGGGATGATCTAACAGACAGTGTTGAGCTCCAGAACAGAACTGGAGAGTGGGGGGTGGCTGGAGCAGGAAGGAAGGGGGGGAAAGAAGTAAAAAAATTTTTGATCAGAGAAACAGTTAAAATACAATATGAAAATAAGTAAAAGCTCTCCTTAAATTCCTTCTATACACAAAATACACGATTTGACAAAGCCCAATTTGTGCTACTGGGATCCTGTGGGCTCATTTAAGTGTATTCACATTCTCTGCGACAGCAGAAAATGATTTATGATACAATCAAGAATATGCCCAGGGGCCAGGGCTCGTCCCTGCTGCCCCGGCATGGTTCTCCTAAAAATCACCACGTCGTCACCCGCCCCTCCCCACCCCCAAAAAAGTAATAATATGTCACCACTGATATGTACAGCACGATTAAGTTTTTTTTTTTCTGTAAAATGTATCAAATTTTTTTTTCAATCTTTAATAAAATTTTTTTTATTATTTAATTATTCCTGATGAATAAATACCAAAAAAATAAAAATAAAATAAAATTATGCAGCAGCTAGTTAAGGTAAGGCTGCGGATTCAGTCTCTCTCCCCCTGGGATCGTAGATATCTTTTAATTATTAATATTTTTTTGCTTGTACTTTCATTGATTGGTGGTAAAATGAGTGATTGCTCAGAAGCAACATACATCCACTTGGTGGTTTGGGTTTTTTTTTTATGTTTTTTTTTTTTCTCCATTAAAATTGTCTCCAAAGTTTTCACTGAAACATTTTTAATCATTGCACAGAGACATCAATACTGTGACATACTATGGAAAAGACTGCCAGGAGCTGTCCTGCACCGGGATGTGACGGGGGAAAGGGGCCCCTGATGGATAAGAATATACAGGCACTGGTCCGACACGATGTCAGTAAGAGAGACAGAAAGAGAGAGAGCACGCCCGTCAACATGGGGAATGTTGGGTTTGCAAGTTTTATCCTTACTTTGTTTGCTTTTTGTGGTTTTTGTTGTTTTTTTGTTTTGTTTTTTTTTTTTTAAATGGCAAAGAAATTTAACCTCATCTATAGTCCTCCTTGGGATATTCTAAAGCGACCAAATTCCCGAAGCCCATCCGCAGGCTCTCCATGTCAAATGTCTCAATCTCCCGCTCCTGCCTTTCCAACAGAAACTTGATCCTCTCGCTGCGTTCCTTCTGGAGGGCGGCGAGCTCCTCTTCGATCTGCAACGAGCACAGTCAGCAGCCCCCCAGCACAGCTCCACCCTGCCCCGTGCCCCCAAAACCCCCTCTGGAACCTACCTTCTGCTCCAGGTGTGCCCTGCGCAGCGACACCCGCTGCTCCAGCTTCTGGAGTTCCCTTTCGTGCTGTGCTTCTGTCTGCATCTTAATTTTGCTCTGGTACGCGTTGAGCAGCTCCATCTCCTGCTGGAGTTGCAGTCTCAGGGCTTGGCATTCCGCTTCCTGGGCCTCGTCCAGCCGGAGCTGTGAGAGCATCGGGAAAACAACACTCAAACCCCCGCTGGGAATTCCTCTGCTCTCACACAAATCACACACCACTCTTTCTTTTCCCAAAAGAGTGTTGGTGGCAGAGGGAGAAAACAGGAAAGGCTTTCATGAACAGCAGCTTCTCTGCTCACATTGAGGCAGAGCCTCAGAAGATCCAACCCTAAACCCAGCACGCAAGGGGAGCAGGGGAAGGACGCATGTTCCACAGGACACTTAATCCAAGAGGGAAAGTGCCACCTGACGTGTTATTTAAACACTTTTTATAATTCAGTGGCTGGAGAAGTCCCCCCCAGGGTGCTGCCAGGCCCCAGAGCCCCCTGCACGTACCGCCTGCGAGGCCATCATCTCATTGATGCTCTGCTCGTACTGCTCGGCCAGGATGGCGAGCTTCCGTGTCTGCTCGTCCTTCAGGCTCTTCAGAATTGTCTTGTGCTCACTCTTTGGAGTTACTTCCAGCTGGTGATTCTTCAGTGCTTTGTACTGCTTAGTTTGCACTTTGCATGTGTCCTGGAACTGCTTTTTGATCTGCATTTCCATAGCCTGCCAAGGAAGGAACGACGTGAAGAGCGCGAAGGGCTTTGGGAATGGAGAGGTTGTGGAACCATAGCTCCCCTTGGGCATGCTTCCCACAGGGATTAACAGCAGCAGCAGCAGCAGCAGCTCAGGCCCTGCTGCAGCCTGGCCAGGAACAGTACCCACTCAGCGCAGGGCACTTCCATCCTCTGCCCCTGCTTCCTGCAGATCACCCAGCCCATCACGTGCCTCCCAAAACATGTTTGATTTTTCACAGCATCACTCCCCTTCCGTGTCCTTCCCACCTCAACCTTGTACTATGCAGAGGTTGCAGATCTGGGAACTAGCCAGGGTGTGACAGAGTGACAGCAATGTGCCTTCTGTCTGGTGGCCAGTGACCCCAGGGAACAGCTGGAGCTGTGTCAGGGGTGTTGAGATTGGATATATTGAGGTTGGTTTTCCCCCAGAGGGTGAAAAGGCTCCCCAGGGAATAGGCATGGCCCTGAGGCTGCCAGAGCTCCAGGAGAGTTTGGACAGCACTCCAGGGATGCACAGGGTGGGATTGCTGGGGGGTCTGAGCAGGGCCAGGATTTGGACTCCATGATCCCTGTGGGGCCCTTCCCACTCTGGATATTCTGTGATTCTGTGACACTGGGAGGAGGAACATGCCTCCCACAGAGAGCAGCTCAGAGGTGTGTAACCACACCGGGGTGTGCACAGAGCTCAGCACACACTCAGTGCTCTGTGTTCTCTCTGGACTCTGAATGCACCACCAACTACCTTCTCATCATTCCAAGCTGACAGCAGTGAGGGCCTGAACCACACACAGCTTGTCAGAAACAAGTTCTGTGACCCTTTGCTTAGGACTGGACTATTTTGCCCAACAGCTTCAATTAGCACAGCACTTTAAAAACTCTCTGGGCTATCCCAGCCCACAACTTCCTTTATCCAGAGCTGCTCTGTGCGAAGGGAGGGGATGCAAGGGAGAGCACAGGGTGTGGAGAGCAGTGGTCCCACAGCACGGGTGCTGCGTGGAGGAGGCACAGACAGGAGGACAGAGGCTGGAGGAAGAGGAAGGGAAGCTTGCAGCACCTTCAGGTTCTTTGGTTGCTGCCGGAGCTCCATGAAATGCTTCCTGTGCAGCTCCCGCTCGCGCCTCTTGTTGTACTCCAGCTGGTTCTCGAGCTCAGTCTGGTGCTGCAGGCGGATGAGGTCCATGCGCAGCTTCTGCAGCGTGTGCAGCTGCCGGTACTCCAGCTCCCGCGTGGACTCGTCGTGCCGGATCAGCATCGCGTGCTCCATCTCCTTCTGCGTCCGCTTCTTGTTCAGCTCCTGCGCACACACACACACACGCCTCAGCGGGGCATCCACCAGCGTGAGGGCCCTGCTCACTGCTCTGCACAGCCGCAGGGACTTCACGTGTCACCGGGAAACACAAACCCAGCAGCGCCATGGGGACGCTAACAGCGACCACCCATCCATCCCCTGCTCCTCGGGCAGCTCTGGGATGGCCCCAGGAGTCCCCAGCAGGTGGCACCAGGACCCCACACAAGCCCCTTGTGCCTGCAGAAACCTGCAGCAGCTTTCAGTCAACACATCCCACGGTGCTCAGGGCGGGGGTGACAGAATCGGAGCTCGTGTCCGGTTTGTATTTCCTTGTGCCCCTGGTGGGTACTGGGAATGAGCTCCCCTACCCTCACCTGCACTAGAGTGGCCAGTCAGAGGTCAATGGCTCTAACACCATCTCAGGTGAGAAAATGAATTTTCCAGGTGGGATTTGCCCAAGGTGCAACATGTTTCTAAAACGAGGCTGGAGCCCGAGGCTCAGAGGGTTTTGCAGTGTCCACCAAGAGCTCCTGCACAGAGTGTCCACAGTCCAGGAAAACCTTCCCCAAGCTACAAGCCCAGGAAGGGGAAGACACCAGTTCCCTCCCTGATTACTGCAAATATTTGTCTCAAGGTGTCAGCAGCACGGAGCTGACTCCAGCTGTGCCCCTTCACAGACGGTGCTGGTGCATCCCTGATCCAGGCTCAGGTTACACCTCCAGGGCTGTGCTCCCTGCTGCATCAGCCAGGTACAGCAGGGCTGCCCCACCCCACACCGTGCCCAGCACGGGGACAGCCCCGTGCTGCCTCAGCCTAACGAGTTTCTGCAGCAGAAGCAAAAAATGAAATTATTCTGAGCTGCTGCTTACATGTGGTAATCCTGTTGTAACTCTCAACAGGAGCACCTGCAAACTTCAGCCCCCCTGTGGCTGCTGCACCTGGGACAGGTTTGAGCTGAGACGACGGGGAAGAAAACAGGGCCAGGGTTTCCCTCTGCCCTCTTGGCCCTAAGGGTGTAGCATGTGTTTACAAATTTAAGCGAAACTCGACCCCTGACAGCCAAGATTAAAAATTACATGTGCTGGTGTGCCAAAAATGACTTCCCACTGGCACAAAGGCAGGTGGGGCACTGATCAGGCAGGGAGCTGTGGCACATGTGCCTTCATCCCAGGATAGCTCAGCCAGCCTCTCCCAAGCCCATTCCACACCTGATTTCAGTTCACACAGCAGAAACACACACAGTCATTCCACTTCCCTCAAACACTTTCCCATTTGCACAAAAACAACATCTGTGGTTCGTTAAAATATGGAAAACATATTTTGAAAGTGTTCTTTACTTCAGGTGATCCAAGTAGTTAGTACTGGCACATTTGAATTAGTAGGCATGTAATTTTCAGGAAATAAAAACTCAGATCACTCTTTGGTCTCTTCTAAGAGTTTAAATGCAGGAGGTCAGAGGTGTGTTCCTGGTTAAATGCCATGCTAGGTAACTGAACTCTGCTCTCACCCCTGCCACAGAGCTGGCATGCTGTGATAAGGGTGCCCGAATCTGAATTTTTGGAGTCAATCATTTTCCAGGGTGCCTGGGTTGAGATATCTGGATCTCAGCAAAGCAGCCCTGGGCACATCAGGACCCAAGGGCAGCAAAGCTCTGGACAAGTACAAAATACACTGGAAAACCTGAGGATAGCAGGCCAAGCACAACTGGAATTTTCTGACCACTCCTCACTCAGTTTTCACTAAAACACCCTCTCATCTGACAGTCTTGATCCAAAAGTAACATCAATGAAGAATTCAGATGCTACAGTGATGGCCACAGGAACATCTCCAAGTGGAAACTCTTTCTCCAAGGGGGTGTTTGACCACAGGCAGCCTTGAGGCAAGGGGCAAAAACCAACGAGGGGAAGCAGGATGTGAAAAGCTTCTCCTTGACAACCCATATCCCCATCCCACTGCTCTCCCTGGCCCTCCCCACAGCCCAAACTGGGGCAGGACCCCCAGACCAACACTCAGGAGCTGGGATGAGGCATCAAGCCCAGGGAAGGGGCCCACAGGGTGTTTCTGTCTGCAGTCAACACTGCTATCCCACAACTGATCAAAGCAGCCACAACAGCACGGAAAACCATTTCCCAAAACTTCTTTTCTTACGCTTTTCTCAGTTGTATTTAGCAACTAGAAACGTGAGGACCTAACTTCAGCCAAGACACGAAGCTAAAGCAGTTAAAGAAAGGCTGGGAGAGAAGTGAGGAGTGCCATACTTCCCGAATGTTCTGCTGCTCCATCTCGTGCCTCTTGATCATCGTTTTTCTCTTGAAGAAACGGCAGTTTTTGTCGTAGTAGAGTCTCTGCTGGCTGAGAAGCTGGGCCTCCTCTTCAGCCTGTGTGTGCTGCAGGTTCTCTTTGTGTTTGGATATCCTTTCTTGCTTCTCTTTCTTGGGCGTGCTGTGGTCCTCGTTCATTTCCTGCAGGGTCAAAACAAGGCTTCCCTTAGCACCACAGTGACACAGGGCTTGGGGGACCCTCCTGGCTCCTCCTCTGCCATTCAGTTCATGAAAGAACACCAAAATCCTACTACAAAACCAACAGAACCAGACCTATCACCTGGCCATGCTCTGTCCTGCTGCCCCTACAGCTGCACCAGGACCCACACCAAGTGTAGGACAAAAAGTGATCACTGAGCTCCTTGATAATCGTTTTCTCACCTTTACCTTAATAGCAAATTATTTTTGCAACGTGGTGGAGAAACTACTTAAATAATGCATTTTGGCACAGATAAGCTACGTATGAAGTTACTTCTCTTCCTAATTTATGTAAGTGATCACAGGGCTTTTAGTCAAGGGACATTGAATGGCTGCTCTGATTACTTGGAAAAAAAAAAAAACCAGATGAGGAGAAAGGGGAAGAAGAACTCTCTGTGAAGTCCCATTTTCCCTCATCACCCTTAGTTTCAAAGATTCCGCTCCACAGCAAATTGCGAAGGCACCTGTAGCCACCCTCACAAATTGTTCTGGAAATGCTGCCAGATGCTCCCAGTTCCTGAAAATTTACTTGCTGAGAATCCAAATTTGCTTCCAAGCCTGACAGTACCCCTTAAACTCCAGGACTGGCCCAGGTTTATCGAAATCAAAGACTGCTTTGTGTCCATTCCACACCCCTTCAGCCCCAAAAATGAGGGTTTCTTGCCTCTTTAATCTTTTCCTTGCAAAGCTTGTATTGTTTCTTCTGACTTTCTAAAAAGGTCGCCAGGTCTTTCTTTTGCTGAGCCAAAATCTGTTGCTGGAATTTCTTTTCATCTGCTGCAGCTGCCTTTGCCTGCAATGTACAGAGAGGGGGAAAAAAAAAAACAATTAAGAAAAAAGAAAAAAAGGTGAGTGAGCAGGTGCAGAACCCAGCATAAATCAGTGTTGTGGTTTTTGGTCAGTCATTTTGGTGACTTTGCTAGACAAAGCCATGAGCATTCAGCCAAAGGAAAGCTGCTGGCACAGAAATGCTCACAGTAAGTCTCAGGGCTTCCTTGTGCTTATCTCCCCACCAAAACCACCCCAGAGGGCACAACACCACCAGTTCATTATGTGGATTAACGCTCTGATTTTTAGACTGAGTGGCAGCTTTGTCACCCCCTCGGCTGAGGCAAAGTTCCCACCAAGGTCCCCACGGCCCCTTTTATGCAGCTGTGGCACTGGTGGATGCCACCAGAGTGCCTATCAGTCAGAAAGGTGACTTGAGGCTGCTTCACCAGGGAGCACAAGGTCACACAATCGCTGGGTTGGAAGAGACCTTCAAGACCATCACGTCCAACCCAGCCCTAACACCTCAACTAAACCATGGTACCAAGTGCCACATCCAGTCTTTTTAAACACACCCAGGGATGGTGACTCCACCACCTCTCAGGCGGCCCATGCCAATACTTTATCACCCTTTCTTAGTAAAAAACTTTTTCTCAACATCCAACCTTAATTTCCCTTGGGGCAGCTTTAAGACCATGTCCTCTTGTTCTGCACCTCAGACGATGGGTTTGAGCAGCAGCTCCCACAGCCCCCCTTGGAGACCTGGATTCTCCTGTCCCTCAGATCCCCAGGGGCAGCTCCCTGCACTCACCTCCTTCTCCATCACAGCCACTTGCTTCTTGGCCAGCTTCTCCAGCTCGATGGACGAGTTGTTGGCATGTGTCTCCACCTCCTTCTGCAGCTTGAGGCGGTGCTCGTCCATCTCGGCCTTCAACTTGTTCTCCAGGGCGATCAGCTGCTTCTGGTGCTGGCGCCGCATCCGCTTATATCCTGACATCTGTTCCCGCAGCTCGTTCTCCTGCTCATGCTCATGGATCTGTCTTGTAACCTGCGGTCAGGGACAGGCAACAAGTGCTCCGTGGCCTTGCTTCCCACACAAGCCATGCTGGCTGCTCACTGCAACCCTGCTCTGCTGTGCTCTAAGGAGCCAACAGGTTTCAAAGGTGCTGCTGCTCAATGTCACAGAGCCACAAGGTTTCTCTCTCCTACCTGTTGGCCCCCATCTTTTCCCGAGATTTTTATGCGTTTCCAGTAACGCTGCAGAAAATGCCATATTACAAATAAAGGAAGGGACTGGTTACTTATCACTCCAGGACACACCGGAGCAGATCTGGAAACAAAGGTGGCTGATGGACAACGTTCTTCAGACACAGGGGACAACGTTATTCAGACACAGCACTCAGACCCTGAGGGTGGCATGGACTCCCAAGATGCAGCCAGAACCACCCCCAAGCCACCCGTTCTTTCCTTCCTCCTCAAGTCACCCCCATGGCAATTCAATCCCTCAACATCTATTTTCTGCTATGAGGAGCCTCCTTCAAAATTTTCCCTTAAAATTCAAGATGATGACAGACTGAGCTCATTCCTTCCCAGAATTGAAAGTTTTCTAACAAGGGAACACTGTTCTGGAACTGTGTGCTCTTAACAAGATTGATCAGATGGTCTAAGCAGATTTTAAACCCTGCTCAGCTGAAACAAACTCACAAGTTCCACATTCATTTTCATGCCCAAGTGTATCCATGTGAAAGGAAGGAAAAAAAAACCCACCCCAACACGCTGTGCCAAAAATGTTCAGAAGAAAATGCAAATGGTGATGCTTCCATTTCAAAAGAAGAAAAGTGTCCAAGACTGGTTCTTATTTTTTTAAAGACAGTCTCAGGAACTTCACTTATGAAGATCTGCTGATCAGTTATATGACCTGAGAACCAAAAACTTGGTACATGTGTGGAACTGCAGCCCCTGATTCTGTGCAAGGGGATCTTTGCTTTCACACTTAAGTGTGAAGAGCTCAGTCCTTTGAAGGTGATCACTGAAGCTTTATGAACCAAGAGTCCCTCCTGCAGCCGGCAAGAGCCCAGTCTTCCTGATGGATTCCTCCACAGCACCCCAAAACCTGGCCCCTACTAGGGCGCTGCTGTCACTTGAAGGCAGTTTTGTGGAGATTTCTGAAGTTCAGGTGAAGGATGGGATACATTTACAGAGCTGGGAAGGTTCAGGTTCAACAGAGCAGCAGCTGCTTTAGGGAGCTGCCATTCCAGTGCACTTGCTGGCTCCAGGGTTGGGAGGTGACAAGAAGCCAAGTCAGAGCTCCAAAATCAACAGATGAACACCCTGACTGAGGTCACCCAAGGCAGGCAGCAAGTGCCACCTGTCTCAGTCCAAATGACTCCCAACACTTGGGAGGAGTATGAAGAGGAACTCAGGAAAAGCCTCCCAAAGACTGCCAAGGAACCAAAGAACCACCCTGACCACAGCTCTGTCAGACTCGGGTTAATCACTTCAGTGAGGCTGAGCATCCACCAGGAGGTGATGATGGACAAACCACCTCCTTCCTGTAAGAAATTTCAGAATGTCATTTTGGAGTAGGCTGGATTAAATACTTACACCTCAGCAACTAGTGTAACAGAGCAGCCTGCACATGCCCGAGACCCAAACAGACGTAAGGCAGCCACCAGGAGTACGTGGGATTGTAGGAATGACCACAGAAACACAAACACCGTGTGAGCCCTCTGTTCTGCTACAGTACAAAAAGCTTTTGGGTTTTCCACATATACCAAGGACAGCGACACTTGGAAGAAGTTGGGAAGTGTTCCTAGGAACTTGCACATTTCAGTCAAGTTCAGCAAGAGTAAGATCTCTGCCAGAAGCCTCCAGGTAAGGAAGGTTTCTCTGAGAATCCAAGTTAATGATAAGAGGCAGATGCCAGGTAAGACACGCAGACCGCCAACACCTCACACATGCCACTGACAACGTTCAGGGACATCCAGCTGGGAGAGAACAGCTTTGGTCAGGTACTTGAAGAGAAATGGAGATCTGGGAGCCACCAGCAGTACAAGATCTTCCTGGATGTGCTATTTTTGGGGCCCAGCCCTTTTGTGAGCAATGGGATGTTCTGCACGGCACACTCCGTTCCCAGGCATTGGCAGAACAAAGCAAACAGCAAGAGCCTAAGAAAAAATGGATCTAAGGATCCTCCAGCAAGTTTGCCAGTCTCCTTTGGTCTGATCTCTAATGAGATGTAGAATGTACACTTGTTTTATTTACAGCAAAACTCATTAACTTTTATCCTTGTTTTTTTCCCTGCTCCTCTGCACCCCATTTCCAATTTTGCTCAGCTTTATCATGACAAGAATTCCATCTTGGAAAGATTTCCCATGAAATCTAGGATATTTATCCCTAACAATAGGATGCAATTGCTAATTACAAGCCTAGCTGATAAAGCCTTCCAGTCACAACAGAAGATGAGACATTAAAGTCAGAAGAAAACAAAAGCAGTGTCTCATCTTAAAAATGAGAGAGGAGAGCAGCAGACATGGTGGACAGCTCATGGATTTAATGTCTGTGTTCAGCAAGCTCATGATAAAGACTTTATTTATCACCATGATCTCCAGCCAAGTCCAACACTCCTCAGGACAGTCCTCAAAGACAAAGTCTGCACGTGGTGATCTCAGGGATGGGAGAACGTGGAAGAAATGAACATGAGTTACTGATCATGCCCAGTTCAGTACCAGAGAAGTCCTTCAGACTATGAATGAATAAAGGATTATGGTTTTAAAGATTAAGCCCCTAATGAATGAACAGCTCCAGCAACCATTTTAGCAAGAAAATTTGGGGATGTTCCAGTAGTCACCTTTCTGGTGTTCCTAGACAGAGACTCTTGCAGCTCCATGTACTGTTTGGAATACCCTGAGTGGGAAGGGCCCCACAGGGATCATGGAGTCCAACCCCTGGCCCTGCACAGACCCCCCAGCAATCCCACCCTGGGCATCCCTGGAGCACAGCCCAAACACTCCTGGAGCTCTGGCAGCCTCGGGGCCGTGCTCATTCCCTGGGGAGCCTGGGCAGTGCCAGCACCCTCTGGGGAAGAACCTTCTCCTAAAATCCAATCTCAGCCTCCTCTGACACAGCTCCAGCCATTCCCTGGGTCCTGTCCCTCAACACAGAGAGCAGAGATTGGAGCTGCCCCTCAGGAAGAAGTCCACAGACATAACCCCACAGATCATCATGAGGCAAAAGCTGATAACTACAAAATTTGTACTCCATATAACCAGGAAATGTCAGGATCCTTCACACCAGAAAGCTGCAGTTTCCTGGTATCCCTGCAGCACACAATAATCAACCAGGTTATCAGGAGAACCAAAACCTGTATAAACCAGAACAGCTTTTATTAAGGTACGACATTTTCTCAGTTTCTTATCTCTCTGCATCTTTGGCACACGCAAAACTGAGAACAGAGATGTCTTTTCCAACCTACTCCCACAGGCAGTTCATTTGCCATAAAATCCAAACTTTCTTTCACCCCTCCAAGATTTTAGCTTTACATAAGGAAGTTGAGCTCACAACTTCTCCTCCAAACCAGCAGCTGTTTAGAGTTCCCTTTTCTACACTGTTTGTCCAAGATACTGAACCCTCTCCTAAAGGACAGGAATTCTCACCTCTCGATAACCAAAATTCTGAGCTCCCCTGTGCTGGAGGAAGCAGAGCTCTGAGCAAAACACTGCCAGCTGCTTCTCACTGCAAGAGGAGATGAGAAAGAACAAGTCCAAAATTTTAGAGGAAAGGTCTACAAAGGCAGCAGCCAGATGAGTCCATTGGGAGAAACTCAACCCTCTGGAATCAAACATCAAGGCTTCAGCAGAAGAGGGTGCAAGGGAACAGCTCCATGTGAAGGCACCTGGTTCTGGAGTCAGGCTGCCCTGGTGCCGTTCTCCTGGCCACATCCAGGGAATCCTGCTCACATGGGACACAGACACTTGGCTCTGCAAGCCCCGGATGAGATCACATCGTTCTTTTGCTGGCATTTGGATTTCAAAGAGAACACCAAGGCCTTTGATAGAGTCCTCACTGTCTGATCCTTCTACGAAATGAGATGGCACAGATGTCAGGGAGGAATCCTTCCCTGTGAGGGTGGGCAGGCCCTGGCACAGGGTGCCCAGAGCAGCTGTGGCTGCCCCTGGATCCCTGGAAGTGTCCCAGGCCAGGCTGGACAGGGCTTGGAGCAGCCTGGGATAGTGGAAGGTGTCCCTGCCCATGGCAGGGGGTGGAATGAGATGAGCTTTAAGATGCATTCTAACTCAAGCCATTCTGGGATTCTATGAAATTTTAACTACTTGATCATTGCCTTTGAAAACTGTAAAAGCAGCTGTTAAGGAGATGCATGAGGCAGGGGGGACCTAAGGGGTCAAGCTTGAAAGATACCCAGAAGTGCAGATCAATGCAGCTCTGAAGAGATTCAAAAAACAGCTTTCCCTTGAAAACATGGAGAGGTGTAGTCTCATCAACATGCAGAACCTCTGCCCTTCTTTTCAAACAACAGCTTGCTGAGCTTCAAGAGATTTCTCGTCATAACTTTTAATTCATGGATCAATGATAATCTGTGAAATAACATGGAGATGTAGGTGCCTGGTCTCCATTTCAGATGGCAACTTTTACTCCAACAGCAGAAATATGTAGGGTGTTTTCCACCCCTGTTCCAGGTGACTGATGGTTACTGTTACCACACAGAACTGATTAAAGGGAAAAGTGGTCCAGGAAAAAATGACTGCTAGAATTGCTGACTGAATTATGACCAAAGTTAAGCTCCTTCATCTTTCTTACCCACATTTGCTCGTTTTCATTATTTTCTTTCATCTGAGCCATATTAAAGCACTACTGCAAGACTCAAAAGGGGATCTCCACAGCCTGTTCTTTTGTGGATAGTTCACTTGACTATTTTCTCTGGAGGTCTGTCCAGTGTCTTTCATATTCACATGATGCTTTTGCAGAGTAACAGGGCAAGGGAACTACTCTCCAAACCACGGGGTCACCTGGAGTGTTCATCTGTCTAACATAAGTTCCTCTGTGACCTCTGCACTCCCTGAAACTGCTTCAGCTTGTTTTTGGAAAGAGATCCAACTTGAACCTTGGCTAACTTTTAGGAATGCCAGTCTTACCTCCATCTGCAATATCCTGATCTACAGGGAGAAGAGCAAGGCCTTGAGGGCCCCAGACCCTGGACTGCACCAACAGGAACAGCTGTGGAGTGACCAGCCCCAGACTCGGTGCTTTTCTTCTAAAAACACTGCCCTGGTCTCATGTTTGGGGGGGGGGGGTTCAGAAAATCCCATAAAAGGAAGTTCTTACACCCAAATATCATCCCGTACTATTGGATTTGGGACCAGAACTCCCATTTTTGATTCTCTGCAATACAGGCCACCTGATGCTCCCAACTGCACAACCTTTCTGTGTCTGGGAAGATGTTCCCAGCTGCTGAGAAATGGGCAGCAGCCAGAATGTAGGGAACCATCAAAACTTGCTGGTTGGCTTGTTTTCAACCACTGTGGGATCTTGAGTACCCATTCACACAGGAAAAATCTTTTCCAGCTGCCATTGAAAGAGTGAATTAACACAGGGAGATGAATAAAGCTTGAATTTCTGGGTTTGCACTACGAATTCCAGGAACGTTCAGGTCTTTCTCCCCATGTCAGTTCCATGACTAACCTTGCCCTCCCCACAAATATAGGTCAGGGAAGGAGGAAGAAGTTCTCCCTTGGCCAGAGGAGCAGCAGCATCCAGCACCTCTCTCCCCATTGACATCATCCAGGCACTGAATGTGACAGTGATAAAAAGTGCTCCAACACAAGCACGGGCACCCAAATTCTGTGCAATGAGTTTAAACTCTTACTTTTTCACCCTAAATGTCCATTCTGGAACATGACAAGGTGAGAATGGAAGACCATTAAAGGGAAAGCTCATCAGCATGAAATATTTCTGCGGCAAACACAGGGACAGTTCTGCCCCACCACACAACCTCAGAAGTAAGGACAGGACACACCAACACCTCCTGGAGTGCTCAGGTGGTGTGTTGGGAACTTCCCTCTGCACTGGGGAGATGTGAGAGTATGATAGGGACAACAGACCATGTTCCACAGAAAACCCGAAAAACAAAAGCTCTCCGAAAAGCCTTCCATCTTCCCCACCCAAAATTTTATCTTTATCATCACTTGGTCATTGAAGCAGAGAGATTCAGCAAATCCAACTGAGTAAAGAATTAAGGCACAATCCCAGCCCCACAAGAGGCTGCTATGGGATTTAGGAGTGATCTTGGGATATCAGCTGTCTTCCCCAGAGCTCAGGGATCTGGGAATACCTCACAGCCCATATTTTCATTAGCTCCCAAAGGGGCCTGGCCATGCAATCCCTTCAAGCCACCCAAGCAGCCCAGGGGTGACACTTCCAAGGAAGACAGGAGTTGTGGGCTCTGCTGCTGAAGGCAGACCACAAGGTGCAGCAGCTTTGCACAGGGAGTAAAAGAACATGAATATATTCATCACACATATCAATTTATCAATGAAATTGCATGTCTGGAGTATGATACATGAGTCATTCATCATTTCTGCCCTCCAGCCAACCTAACTGGGTCCTACTTTTATCTGCTCAGGGCAGGCAGTAGAAGAGCTGGCACTACACTGGGTGCAAACACACACACACGCAAAAGGAAAAATTCCCAGGGCAGAGGGTCTCCAGGAGAGCAGGGATCCTGCCCCTGTCAGGTGTGCTGCATGAAGTCCTCTAACAGACACATTTCTAGGTCACTCTAAACTGGGGGGAGCAGGGGACACCAGCCTGGGGGGCACTCAGGGTATGGGCACCCTGAAATACACCTGCAAAAGATGGGATTCAGATGCTCCCAGGAAGCATCTGAGCAGAAGCCTGAATGCCACAGCACCACTTTAGATTTTAACAGCAGCAGCAGCAGCAACAATCACACAGAAAAATTTGGGCTGCTGGCATTGCTGCTGCTGCTTTCCTCCAGTCACAACCTTCAGCTGTGGTCACACACACACACACACACATCCCCACCCCGTGCCTTGTGCATGCAGGAATGGGAAGCGATTCTGGGGATGCAGAAATGGTGGTCTGGAAGGAGAACCCCCATGGTGGAGGCAGGAGAAAGCGGGAAGGGGAGGGCTCGCTGGTGTAATTTCGGGGTTGGTCCGGGATGATGTCATAGCACTGAGCAAGTGCCATGGCCAAACCGTGGGGACTTTCTAACGCTTCCCGTCCATCTGACCTCTAATACCAGCGGGCTGAAATATTTAATAGGACATTCATTTTCCCTCGGAAGGGCCATTTTTCACTGCTTTCCCTGGAAAAGGCTGCTCCCAGCCCGGGTGGATGCGGGGTGGGGGAGGCGGCACACAACTAACTCTTCCGGCACACACCCCTTTCCCTACTACAAAGGCATCCACAGCAATCACATTTGCAATAGTACAAATCTTGATGGATTCATCCCATCCCCCTCCCCTTTGTAAGCCCACAGCCCGCTGTAAGCCCTCTCTCTCCCTTATCGCAGCCCAGCAATCCTTCCAAGGGATCAGGCTGGAAAATGCAGTCACGGTACAGTTGCTTGAAATAAATGAATGAATGAATGAAGAAAAAAAAAAAAAACAACAAAAAAAAAAACCCCCACAACCAAGCAGCAGCTCAGGGCGAGCAGCAGCGATCTTATTGTTCCCAAACCCATCTGCATCTGCATCTCCACAGCGTTCCAGCAGCTCTCACACACCTCACACACACTTTATGCACATGCGGATAAATATATTAACAAAAGGGACAGGTGGGAAATGGAGGCTGGGGCGGGGGGGGATGAGATGATATTAACTTCACCCGGGAAGGTGGGTTATCTCACACTGGCAATGCACAGAGAAATTAAACATATTTCACATTTACATCTCTCTCTCTCTCACACACACACACACAGAGGTAAAATCTCTTTCAGTGCAATCTCCAGTTGCTATGCCAACAGCACCAACAGCCCGGGCGGCGATGGCAGCGAGGGGCCGCGGAGCGGGGTGGGATGGGGTGGGGTGGGATGGGGGCTCTTACCAAAGATGCTGATTTGATTGTGGCAAAGCGCTCTCGGTTCCGGTAGTGGAGGGCCTGATTCTGCACTGACTGGGTAGGCCGCACCTCAGGCCTGCGATCCCTGTGGCCCACCTCATCCCTTATAAATACATGATCCTGCAGAAATGGATAAAAACAAGGAGAAAGTCCGGCTGTGCTCTTCCCGCGGCGGCTGCCTCTCTCTCACCCCTCTGTCTGCACAAGCGCGGCTGTAGGAGAGGCATAGTTCAGCTCTCTGCTTAGCCCCGGCAGCTCCCACCGTACAAAATGAATAAGCAACACATTGCAGCTCGGCGTGTCAGCTGATCGCTAGCAGGATGCCTCCGAATCCCTGGATCGGGCTGCCTTTTTTTTTTTTTTTTTTTTAAATCTCCTTTTTTTTTTTTTTTTTTTTTAAACCTCCAGTATTACATATGTGGCAGAAAAAAGCGAGCCGGGAGCAGAAAGCAGAGCAGGGCGATCGGAGTCCTCGGGAAGGTCGGGTTCAAGCACTGCAACCCAGCGATCCTGGTGAAAACGTGATTCCCATGTCTAGGCACGGAGATCCTGTTCCCTTTTAACACCACAGCAACATCCTGCCTCATTCCCTTTGCCGAGCGGTGTGTCCTCGATAGGGTTTCTTTGTCCCTCGTTTGCTATCTGCTGTGGGGGACGAGCATCCCGGCTAAATCCACGGCAGGCTGGAGAGGACCAGGAAAGCCTCCGTGACCACTCAGGGATCCTGCTTTCCAGTCATGATCCTGCACAGTTCTAGCACTTTCTCTCCACAGCCCACAAAGGATTTTTTTTTTTTTTTCCTTTTTAAAGCAACAGCTCCCAGGTTTTAGCAGGAATGTTTCCCGGTGCAGCTTCTCTCCTGTTCCCTGGCAAGGCTTTGCCGGGAGCGGCTGTGCCTCTCCCAAACGGCGCGGGCAAATTTGGGAGTGGGACAAAGCTCCAGGAGAAACCCTCCTCAGAAAGGCCAGCAAAAAACCCCACACCACCACGATTTTTCCCAATTGGAATGGTGACAGCCAAAAGCCAGCACACCTGCAGGCTGCACCTTGGGGATGGAGCAGCCTTTGGACGCCCGGCACACCCCGGCAGCCTTGGCTCTGCAGGGCCACACTGTCACCCACCACGGTGCCATGACTCCCATCCTCAACCTCCAGCTCCTAAAACCTCACAGGAAGACTGGGATTCCTCCTGAATTAAATCAAGTTTCCAGTTCTCTGGGGTGCAAAATAAAGGCTGCCAGTGCCTAGAAAGCCCTTGCAAGGGAAGAGCTGCCTGCAGGAGCAGCTCTGCCACCCTGCCGTGCCCCAGCAGACACCAGGGAGGTCAGAGAGCCCCGGAGTGAGAAAGCAGCCACCATGGAATGGTGTCTCCATCAGGACACTGCTGTCATCCCCATGCTCCTTTTCCACCCCACAGACACCTCGTTTTCCCTTCTGCTGGCCTCCATTTCCAGACCCACACACACTCAACCCTCTTCAAAAGGATTCTGGAAATGAGCTCAAGCAAAAGCCAGTTAGGTGCAAAAGTGTTGATATTAAGAGCTGAACACGGCATTCATTGAAAGTGCATTAACCCCAAACCCTTCCTTATCATTCCTTTTGAGTGTTCCCTGTCCATGCCCACCTTTCCCTTGCCTTTGCACAGTGCCCAAGGCCACCACAGAGCCAAGTCTGCACCAGCTCCTCTACACCCAAACAAGGGACACAGAACGAGCCAAAGCAGCTAAAAAGGACAGTTCTCCATAGAGATATGGAGTGTCACAAAAAGTTGCAGTTTCATTTTATATTGGTCGTCCTTATCCTGGGCATTTGTGGCACTGTCTGACAGGAAACCCAGTGAGACCACAAGAGAAAGCACTAAAAATTAGGCTGATCTCAGATTTCCAACTCGTGCACATTGGTGTGATGGGTCGGGCTCTTGGACTTGCCCACATTCTCGTGAAAGGCACATCTGAGGTTCCAGAAAAGCCATCCCCAAAAAATCCTGATGAAACATTTAAAGTTCAACAGCATCACTCAGTTTAATCTGACCCACGGCCCCACCAGAGGGATCTCAAACCCTGTAGTGAAGATCTACACCAGACTCACCCACCTGACCCTCAGAGGAAACCACAGCACACAGGAGCCACCAGTGCCATACTGCAGCCATGAAATGAAGGTGTGGACAGGACAAATGTCACCCCTGGTCACACACGGAGCCTTCAGCAGCACCTGTGAGTGCACAGGGTTCCCAAGGCCTGCTAAGCAATACCCCGATCCCTGGGTCATCTTCCTTCTCTCCATTATGTTGGTAATGGCAGGGGGAATGGGAAATATTAAATCCAGAGAAGCTGCAAATCACTGAAAAAAACCTCCCCAACTTTTAAAACGGGCATTCAGACTTTTCAGAATGCTCCAAAACACCACCTAAAATAACAAGTTTAAGTTGCAATTGCTTCTTATGCTGGAAAATTAATCTGTGATTTATTTTTTGTTATCCAAGAGGTGGATTTTTAGAGGGCAGAGTGTCACCCTGGCCTTGTTTTATGGGATCTCTGGTTACCTCAGTGCACTTGAGAAGCTCAGAGCAGAACTAAATTGCCCTTCAGGAATGTGAATTAACCACATTCTGCATTTCAAACTCAGCTGGGCAAGGAACGGGAAAATTCCTTTGCAACTGAACAAGTCAAAGGACCAATTCCAAGGGGACAAAAAGCTCAGTGGCTGTCCTTGGCACCCCTTAACCCAGGATCTGAGCATTCTGCAGCAGACAGGCACCCACCAACTCTCAGCCAAGCCCAGGGAAACTTCACAGGCACATTTTTTTTGGCAAACCTGTCCCACTACCAAAAATAAAAACACTTGGCATGAAGAGTTACCAAATGTAACAGGTTACCCAGGGACAGCTGGTAAAGAGAAATAAACCTACAAGTAGCCACATCACCACCAGCCTTCCTCAGATGAGGTGACTGATGGCAAGGACAAACATTTCCCTACAAACCCAGAAAACCAGAATTTTGCTACTTTAAAATAAAATCCTTCTTCTCCAAAAAACTTGCTAAGAGACATGGCAGTTGTAACTGTTGGCACAGATAAGGAAATTTTGTTTCCAACTTTTAGCTTCAGATGTGTGGGGGAACAAAGACCCAAAACTGGTACCTCAGCTCAGGGCACCCAGTAAGTAAAATCTGACTGAAAGCACCCCAGAAACTCATCAGGTTTGAGTCAGGGCATCTCTCAGCCCCATATCTGCACTTCAAACCCTGGTTTATTTTTAAAGTAATGCATCTTCTGTATACACTTCATTTTCCACCTGTTGTCTGTGGTTTTTTGCAATATTTGCCTTAAGGATGCAACTTTGGGCATGCTCAGCTCACAACTCACTCAATAAAATCCTTTTATTCAGGGCCAACAATCCAGAACCTTCAACTTCCTACTCAAGGAATAATTTGTTCTTCTGACTGTACCATGCACATAAACAGTTTCCAGGTTGATCAAAACAAAGGGAGGGATTTGCCTGGGACATTGCCAGGACAAAACCTTTCTCAAATGTTCCCACAGCATTATCTGACCAGAGCTGGTGGAGCTTCCAGTGGTTTAGGTGGTGTTTCCAGCTGGATCTGAATTGGCAGCTCCTGGTGTATTGTCTGAGCACCTCACAGTGAGTTTGTGCCAAACCCCAAGTTCAAAATCCACTGCAGAGTGGATTCTGCTCGAGTCTCATCCTAATTCTACCACACACTGTCTTTCCATCCTTCTCCTCACTGAAAAAAGGCCTTTAGCATCCAAATTCTGCCCAGCCCAAAGCTGGGACACCTCCACCTTTTCCTCAGGAGGAACACCCCCTTTCACACTGGGTTTTTTTTGCTATGGACACCAAGTAAAACCTCCCCAGACACAGGAGGACTCATTAATTGCAAGGGCTGCCAGTCTCCTACACAAACAGGAAAGGCAATTTCCAAGCCACACTAAGGACTCCTATGGAATTGCAGCAAATCCCTGCCTTCTAGGAATTTAAAGAGCAAGGAAAACAACAGTGTGGCAGTTTGTCTTAATACACTGCATTAAGTGCCTCGATAATTGACAGAGAGGTTTAAGCTCTCTCCATGCACAGAATTCCCCACAAATGCTGAAATTAATTGGAGCAGCAACAGGAGATGTGCACAGGTTAATTTACAGGATCTGGGAAGTCGCTCAAGTTGCAGCAGTTATTGCAAAGGTACTTTATTATTGCAGACATTGGGTGAGAATTTGTGATGATCAACTACAAAGATCCTCTTTCCCATCTCTTTGTTATAAACCAGATCTTAATCACAAGATTTCCCTGACACTTTACTGCCCAGGTTTCAGAAAGCACTGATGATTTCAAGACTGAAGCAAGAAACAGCAACAGCTGAGTACTGCAGTTGAAAAAAACCCAACATTGTACTGGCTTTTTGTATAGATTAAAAGATTACAACATCTTATTATTATAGTTTTGCAGAAATAAAATAATAATACATTCATTGAGGACAATGAAATAATATTTCTGGGAAGCCACCTGTGTCCACATTGCCATTTACCAGCAGCTGAAATAAACAGGTGACAAAACGTCTCTGATGCACCAGCTGATGTCTATCCTCACTTTACTGTCTTACTCTGGCAGCCAAAAATCTTTATCCTCATTTTAAACATGAATTTACTGATATTTATCTGATTTTAAAATCTGGGTTATGTGTCTTTGAAGCACAATGTATTTGGAGTTTAACTCCCTGCCCCATTTTGTCATTTTTTGGGGCTCTCAGACACAACTGGGTTTGTATCAGAGCTGTCGCTTCCACTTCAACTCTCAACCTGTGCAGCTGAACAACTCCTGAAGGGAGATGGATGTGAGAATGTGTATCCACAGGTAAGATGATCCTTGGATGGAGCAGCAGAGTGATTTAACTGCATTCAGAAGAGACCCAGACTTCTTACACTGAACACACTGAGATGTACATGGTGGAGCTCACCAACCTGCAACAGGGCAAGGAAATCTTCCTCATCCAAGCCAGATATCTGAATTTCCTGAAACAATATGCTGGTGAACGGGGTTTGATCCCAAGGATGGGCTTCCTGCCTCAGTAGCTCACATGACTGCCATTTTTTTTTCCTCCCAGGAGTTCAGGACACAGCTATAAACTAAGTAACAGGAAAAGCTCCACATTCAATAATGGCTTCTTATTATTTTCAATATTTTATTCCTGTCCAGTGATTTTTCTTCCAGCCGAACAGGTGTACTCTGACAGGTGGGAGTCACCTTTGTTCTAAGCACGAGTTTAAAACCATGGAGCTCTGCTGTGCTGTGGAAGGGATAAGGCTGTGCCCGTTTTCCACAGAGGATTCATCCCAAATGCAGCAAACCCCAAGCACCTTGGCTGCCATGAACTAGCATAGCCAGTGACAATTAACCGGATCAGAACAGGTCATTTCACTTACCCTGTGACCACAAAACATTTTTGGAAGTTACAGCCAACTAGCAGCTGTTAAAAAAACAGAAAGAAAATGAGTTGTTTACAAGTGTTTTTACCCCATCAGCCTCTTCCCTAAGCCTCTACCTCAGGGTAGCTGGTCACAGGACAGATGCCAGGAGTGCTCCTTGGAGATGCCTGAGGCTTCTCCCAGCCAAGCACCACACAGGGATGGGCAGCTCCTGATGTCCTCCAGGCCAAGGCCACCCCAGCCTGGCTCTGCACACCAGGCAGGAAGCACTGAAGGCTGAAAACTGCACCTCATACCACCAAAGACTCCTCCACCCTACATTTTACCTGCACAGGACATTCTGGGGCTGTGGCCCAAAACACCAAAAGGCCTCTGACACTTCAGAGCTTTGAGCCATAGAAAATACCAACACTCCAGGCTATTTTGCCATCTTGGACCCTTTCCACAATCTGGAGGTTGATAATTAACACATTTGTGGAACACCACAATTTTACACAACACTTTTGACTTCACCCATATCAAAATCATCTCGTATGTGTCCCTGTACCCACAAAATGCTGCTTCTGTTCATCAGTATTTTCTTTTCAGCCTTTAAAGGCTGACTGAATGGAAAACATGAGCTTAAATTAAACTTGAGCCCCAGGTTCTTTCCATTGTGTTTGTGAGGGGCTTCAGAGGGATACCCAAAACGCAGCCTCACCCCAGTTTCCAGAAATGTAGTTAAAGCACAAAGACAAACTGAAATCTTGGCAGAACAAGGAACTTTACCTTGAAAATAAAGTGGGACGTATGTGGACATAAACCCCCCCGGAAATGTCCAGCTCCAATTTTAGTCTCTTCACATATATTAATATGTACACAACACACACAAAGAAGTTTTCCATTTAAAATTGCATTCCCCAAAGGAACAAAGAACAAAAGAAAGAGTGTACTAAATTAAACCAATCTATTTGCAGACTGCAATAGAGTCCAAATCTGCTTTATGAATTACATACAGCAGAATGGAACATCTTCCAATGGAGAAGGAATCTACTCCAAGGATCAGCAGTCCTAGACAATCATTTTTGTGAAGACCATCAGTGCAGACCTGGGCTTTCTTCTCCCAAAATTACCCTAAAACACCTGTGTTAAGTGATCTAGGAGTGGTTTCTTTCATAATACTTCAGTTATAAGTGCGCAAGACACCCTGGTTTGTTTTTTTTTCCAAACCAGATCAAAACTTCCCTGTGGTGTCCTGTTTGTGCATCCTACTCAACTGAACAGCTACACACAAGTCTAGGAGGACTGAAATCCTGTATTTGTACTTCACAAGTGCCATGCAACCATTATAATGCATAATATGAGTCTTGAAACAAGCAGGAACTGTACTCCTTTCACAAATGCCATTTATGTCTGGTGGGAGCAGCTCATGTTTTGTTTTCATCAACTGTAATGACTCTGAGCAGTCATTATAACCCACGAATTCTCTGTAAACCAGTCCCTCAAACTTCCATTTTAATGCACAAGTAAATATGGCTATTTATCAACGTGAAATTCAAGTTAACACACATTTTGAAAGCCTATACAAAATAAGAAAAAGCTCCAATAGTAACCGCCCAGAAGATCTATCAGTGGTGCTGCTCTTCATTCAGGACAGTTCCATGAGCTGGCATTTGGTACCTAACACCTTATTTTCACCTTTCTGAATCAACAATCTTCTCTAAAGATGCTGTCTGTCAAGTGTCTTTACAAAGAGGCAAACCCCTAAAATCTTTACAACTTCTCTGCCAGTATCTTTAAATATGTAAGTCCATGTTTTGTTGAAGACAAAGTTTTTCAACAGTTAATATCCAACAACACAAACCCTGCATTTCAGGAGGAAAAACTGCTTACAAATATTTAGTTAGTTACAACCAAGCTTTACTGTAACCTTACAAACAAGAAATTCATACTTTTCATGCTGCTCCAACGTTTTAGCTCCTCTGGCAAAAAGCAAACGTACACTTTGAAGTTCCTTGCAAATGAAACCAACACAACCAACCTACATTTGGCTGCCCACTAGCAAATGACACTGCCAAGGCCAAGCCAAAACTGTTTTAGTCAAACAGTGGAGATGAGATGCAGGCTTACAGCTAGACAACCTTAGCTCAATATCCAGGCCTAAGAAAATGAAAGGCATCAGATCACAGCATGCAGCAAAGGAGCAGGAAAGCATCGAGTGGAACTCGGCTCCGAACGTACCTCATGGGAAGGGTCCAAAGTTCTGCACACTTCCACTCCCCACAAGGGAAATCCGAGTGCAGGCAGGTTTTAATCACACACTGTGCCTGGCAGAGGGTTAGCTTGGCTGCCAGGACCAGCACAGAACACAGGACAGGCATTCCCAAGGAAACAAAGATGTCCCAAGCAGAGAGGAAGAGGTGCACATGCAGGGCTGGGCATGCGGGGAGACTGGGTGACCCTGCCTAGGCACTGACAGCTCTTTCAGTAGCAACCTCTTCTCATGGGCAGAGGTTCTTCAGGTGCTTTTAAAGACAAAAACCACACAGAAGTTGACTCTGGCAAGCCCAGCAGCAGGTCCTGCTCTCAGCACAGAGCACCAGGGCACACGTACCTTCTTGTGAACAACGGAGGAGGTGGAATTAATGGTGCTCTCGTCACTATGCATCATGACCAGCTCAGGGCTGCTCTCATCCAGGACCTCCTGCATGCTGCTCACACTGCTGCTCTGGCTGCCTGTGCTCACAGACATGCTGGGGATGGAATGGTTGCTGCCCAGACTGTCCATCTTCCTATTCAGGTTTGATCCATGCTCACTGTCCTATAAAACAAGGGGCATCAGTTACAGATCCCACAGGAGATCACCTGCTCAGCACGTGCCTGCAACGCCCAGAGTTTCTTTTAAAGGTGACTCTGCAGACTTCAAGGGCCTTTGGGCATTATTTTGCCAACTGCACATCTCAAGGGGCTGTTTGGGTTCTGGAATGCTCCATATGGGGCAGGCGGTTTCTGCCTTTTCCCCTGCAACCTGATTATATCAGGTTTCAAGCCAGTTTTTTTCCACTTATCCTTAAGTCTGGGCATGGCTCTTGGCTTGATAGGAGACATCCAGGAATACTGGATGGCTGGTCGAAGGAGCCCCATAATTAAGAGAAATGATCCAAATTTGAATTAAAACAATGCTTCAAGTCAGGATCTGCTATAACACATTTCCTGAATCAGAAAGCATGTAAGACAATGAACCCATTTATTATTTCATATGTCCTACGTGGTGTAGAGGTTTTAACCTCCATGGCCCAAGCAGTCAGCAAATCGATTTTATCAAGCTAAAAACCCCTTGAAGCTTGTGTTTTCAGCCAAGATAAAGGTGAGTGAAGAATCTCAGCAGCTGACTCAGACAAAGCTGCATTATTACAGGGGTTAAAACTTGGATATACATAAATAAAGATTCCTCGTATATGACGTATTTTTGATTTTACAGACAAATATCAGGAGTTGGCAGCCTTTTTTCTTCTTCCATACCCATTAGGAATACAGTAATGCCAGAGTATGCACTTAGTCTGGACTGATTTAGAGAATTTATGGAGTCCTTTGTAATTAACTAGTGGCACCAAAGAGGCTCGCAAGGAGCTCACAGTGAGGACAGAACTCTGAACATCCTTCAGCTCCTGGGGTGAAGCAGCCTTGACTCACTGAAATGAGCAGCCTGCTGCTGCATCCAGTTTGCCCTGGCCTCTGAAGGGAGCTTGGGGAGAATTCCATTACAAATCAATTAACGGGGAACTCATTTTGTTGGAGACCGACAGAAAGATAAAATTGAGACTTGACAGATTTGCCTTTGATTGTGTGATTATTTTTTAAGCAATCAGCAGATCACTCAGAGCCTGCGTGAGAGCACTTAAAATCCAGAATAATACTATTTTACAGAGAACACAGGCACAGGGGAATGAAAATATTTTCAGGATGCTTATATAGAGTTGCAGAAGAAATCACATAATGAAGGCTCTGAGGCTGTGTAATTAATGAATGTTTATGCAGGAAGGACAGAGATGAGATTGCATATGCAACCTTAGCAATGGCTTCCTGACTTCAACTTTCCCCTTCTTGGAAGGGCTCTGAGGAAAGCATTAGTAACATTTTGCATGTTAAAAGATTTTTAAGGCTCATCTTCCACCTTTGAAAGCCCAAGGTAGAAGGAGGAAGTGCCTGGTGGCACTTCCAGTGGGGCAGGTTCTGTCCCCAGCTCAGCAGGAACTGCAGCACGTGCTGGGTCTGCCTTCCCTGCCCAGTTAGTGACACACACGAGCAGTGACACCTCCTGTGGTGGGACAGGGCTCAGGGTCAGTGCAGAGCATGCTGTGCACATGCAGAGTGTCAGCTGCATCCCTGCCATCCCTCAGATACAACAGCCCTTCTCCCTGCTTTCCTCAGGAGTGGGGACAGGAGGAACAGAAGACACACCTTGGAGCCGAACACAACCACGTGTTTCCTGTTGAGCTTGGAAGGGCTCAACAGCCACGTGGGAAATCCATTCCCTGGCACCTTGCTGCCCTGTCACTCTGCTGACAGCTTGCCACGCGCAGGGAGAGAAACTGGAAGGTTTTAGTGCACACACAGGTCTGACAATCGCCCAGTCCCCAGCTAAGCTCCAGGTCTGGAAACTGGAGGGGACCTTCAATCACAGCAGTTGCTGCTCTTCCTCCTTTGGGGCATCTTCACAGGCAGGGGGAGCACAAAGTGCCAGTTCTCCCTTCCTGCAGCTCCACCTGAGACCCACATGCCCATTTCTTCAACCAGTTTAGCTTTAAAGGAGCATTTGCACCCCCAAACCTGAAACCCAAGCCCCTGAAGATCCTCTGAGCTTGGGCACCTTGCTGTGTGTTACAGCCTCACTCCACTGGAGCACAAGGAACACAGACATCCATTTGTCTGTCAGTGGTTTTCATTGAGAAGCAGCCATAGATTTATTTATGCATTGTGCCTGCACCAAGTGACATTAATTTCCATCTAAGCTCATCAATTGAAAAATGACTGGTTTCCTTCTCTCAGCCACAGTTAGGGTCAATTATCATACACTGATTCAGTGGGTTGTTTATTACAAGATTTAAACTAAAGCTGCATTTTAGGTCTTTAACCTCTTTCTTCTTTAACATTAAAGAATTTTTAAAAAATAAGTCTTACTAACTCGGTGATTTGCTTTTCAGCTCACGAGAGGCCAATTACTTTACAGTAAAGTTATGGTAATTGAAAAAATATTAACATTAATGGAGTTGTTTTGACTGTGCAGATGAGAAAGAAAAGCCTGGGCTGTCAAAGACCCTCCTCCACACAGGCTGGGAGCCACTTCTCACAGAGAACCTCCCTCAGAATGAGTTTCTTCCCTAAGGCTTCCAGAAGAAAAGGCAGCACTGGAAATAATCCAAAGTTTCACATGTACAGTAATTGGCAGCTTTAACACTGAGCAAGGACTACTATCACTCATTATCCTCTCCTGTCTGTCTGCTCATCCAGATGATATTCCAACAACATTCCTCACCTAGACTGTGCTTGTTCAGCCACCCTAAGCACAGGAACATCTCCCTGGCCCTAACATTCCTTGTAACAATGTAAATGGGGCAACAAATCCCCAGTACCTCCTCCTCCTCCTGGGACTCGTTCAGGGGGCCGTTGCGCGTCTCCTGGAACAGGATTTTCTTCATTTTCCGGTACTGCAGGTTGTCCAGCTCCCTCACTGCATCCTTGGTCCTCTGGATGAGGTCTATGAGAACCCTGGGAGGTCGCTCCCGGCGGACAAAATCGTGCTGGGTTCAAGGAAACAGAACACCTCATTTCAGACTCTGGGGTGACACCAGGGACAACGGGGGACTTTTCCTGAAGTGACAGCTCCCGCTTGGCAATTTATCTGTTAATATTCAATAACTGGCAATACCCTTTCTCAAAGACTCCAAACACACTGAGCTGGTGCTGGGGTCAGGTTTTCTGAACTCTCCAGGCTACACAGATGATTTGTCCCTTCCTGAGCTGGTTCACTCAAAACCCACGAGGTGACACTTCAAACCTTGGAGGCACAGGAATGAACAAAACGCATCCAGAACAAAGAAGAATCAACCCATGAAGATTTTCCTGCATCCATCTATTCCAATTCGCACATAAAACCAGCAAGGAGACCACAAAGTTTATTTATACCTAAAGCTTTTGTAGCCAGAATTGAAATCTAATCATGCTCTTGCCAACTCCTGCACAGATTTTAAGTGCAGACTTAATAAATTCTTTAACAGTATTTAAGAACATGATTAAAGCCTCTTCTCTGATTTATCAGATACATTCTTGTGAACTGTACAGCTGGTAGTGGATATTAAAGTCTCCAGTCTTCCCATTTAACCTTGGCTAAAGCAGACAACCTGAATGCACACCTGCCAATACTCTATATGGCATCCCTACAGCTGGGTGTGCTGCTCAGTAGTTCCCACGGGGGATGGCTTTAGGGCACAAACATCCTCTGCTGCTTGTAGAAAAATCTACAGTGAAAACAGAAAAATTTGCGATGGAAAAAAAAAAAGAAATTTTGGTAAAAAGAAGTGGCTCTCTATTGCACATTGCAAATGCCTCAAGGGGCTTTTTTTAGAGCCTCAACAGCTGGAGCCACCTGCAAGGAAATTCTCAGGAGGGTCACCTTTGCCTGCTCAGCCTCACAGCTCTCCTGTGGGCTCAGATCCAGAGTGAATTCATCCCCTGGAGCTGGAGTAACCAGCACATGGAGCCTCAGCCCGCCCTAAAACAGAAGTCTTCAACAAAAGAGCTGAGAGGATGAGCTAATCGTCTTTTAATGATGTGTAAATAAACAAGCAAAGCATCATGCCACAAGCTGATTTCTCGTTTTTAACTGAATTCAAACTTGAGCATTTGAGTTTTGCTAGTGGGGACAGCCAGGCATTTCAATATCCATTTTTTACTTGTAGTGATGGTGTTTATTTTTGAATCAGAGCTAGAAGTTCTAAACATCATTTCACACAGAAACAAAATGAATCATTTCTGCTCCTCAACGCAGAAAACCACCATTTATTTCTCTGTGAACAGTAACAATCTGCAGCTTATTTATGATTAGGAAAAAAAGGAACCCATTTTTATCTCATTGTACATCATTTTTAGAAAGCAGTGAGGCATTTGGAACCGTGATCCTGAACCTAAATCCATTCTATGTGTGCACGCAAATATTAAAATGTGACCACGTGAAAAGCGTAGGGCAGAAAAAGATAAATAAAATATAAATCTAAAATACAGAATATACAGGATTTCAGACTCAGATCTCAGCTCTAATTGTTTGTACAGACTCCAGCCCAAGGTACTCCTGAAATCACATCCTTCAATGAACTCAGCCTGTTCCTAGAGAGCAGCGAGGCTGCCAATCCCCAGGAATGAATCATTCCAAAACCCACAACATAAACCTATTAGCTGGTCAGGGTGCTACAAGTAGAACCAGGGAACAAAACACTGATTATTTGCCACAGCACAAATGTACCACAGGAAATAATAAAAAAAATATATCAGGTGCCAAAGGCAGCACAAACAGCTCCTTCATCATTTACCTGCAGAGGTCACTGGCACCAGCAGCCAGAGAGAGAGCAGGGCTAATAACCAATTTTAAAGAAAGGCAATACTTAAAAGAAAAGCCAAAGCCTGATGGAAAAGGGGCTGGACAGGATTTCACAGCCCCCTACCTCCTAATGGAAGGCTGCTCCTGAATTTCCCAAAAGCAAATCCCTTGGAGTGGTAAACATTTCCTCTATTTCCCAGGTAAACTGAACCCAAATGACTTAAACTGAAACTGATTTACAATTCACTGACAAAACCTTGGCAAACTCTACACACATCACTCCCAGGTCCCCCTCCTACAGGCTCTTGGCAATTATGGACCTGTAAAAACCCCTTCCAAAATGATCCAGTTATTTCCAAAACAAATTTAATTAATTGGGTTCAGTACAGAAACCATTAAAGGGATTTAAACAACTTTGGGGTCTGGTAGTTTGATTAGGGGAGGAAGTCAGCCTTGGCCTGGCCCCTCAATGCTACTTTTAACAGCTAAGTGTGATGCATGAATGGAGGGGAAAAAGAAAACCAAAAAAAAACCCAACCAAAGAGTGGATTTTTGTAAGGGCAAATATTTGTTCACTATCTTTGCAATTATTTTGGTAGACAAACAGATTTTCCCCCAGATTTCTGGAAAGGTTTGATAAATTACCCGTAACAAATCTGTGGAAGATGGCCTTTCCTGAGGTATTTTCTGTAAGCAGTAATCAACAAATCCCCTAAAGGAGTCTGACCTGCAAATAAAAAAAAAAAAAAAAATTTAAAAAAAAAAAAAATTAAAATCTAAATGAAAAAAAAGAAGCTCAGGATCTGGAATATATTCAAACTTATCAGTGCAAAGCAAAAAAAAAACACACTAACTAAATTGTTCTTAAGTTCTAAGGCAGAGAGAGTAACTGGGTTTTTCCAAATTCCAAGTCAATCTCATCAATTCTTTCCCAGTTAGAGGTTGTTAAAGTAACAAGGAGACACAACTATTCCCCAAGCACAAACTGAAAACCAAGTTAGAATTATGTGTACCAGTCACTATTTAAGATTTTACTTCAACTGCTTAACAGCAAAAGACACTGGAATTATTGGGAACTCCAGAAATGCACTCACTGATCCCTGGGAGGTTACAGAGGGAACCCTGTCTCAGTAAAGCTCCTCAAGGCTCAGTTCAACACTTGAGGTTTTATCCCAACTGGAAAGAAGGAAATTGATCTTTTCTATGCCACTGGACTCAGAAGGAGAACAAAAGGCACCTTGGTGACTCCAAGAGAGCAAAAAAGGGCACTGTAAACAAGGGCTTGTCCAGAACACTGACGTGCTGTGTTTATCCACAGCTGTCTCTGCTCTGCACTGCAAATCCTGCCCAGAACGTGGGGACCACGCTGCAGGCAGCAGAGCAAGCTCCTGGAACCTTGAAAAATGGGAAAACAGGGAGCATGAAATAAGGAAACTGGAGTGGTCTCGATAAAATGATCAGCAATTAAACAATTGCGCTGCTCAAATGCCCAGCAGAGAAATGGGGGAACTTCACACCTCACCAGGAGCTTTTGTTTCAAGCCTTCTGCAGACTCTGCCAAGCATCACCCCACAGCAACAATCCAATCCTGGGTACAGGGAACAGGGCAAGCCCTTTGCTCCCAGAGGATAACCAAGTGTTCTTGTACCCAAGCTCAGATTCTGGAACAAGCCTGGAGCACGGGGAGTTATTTGGTGGCCACAGAGCTCTGAGGGCTTTTGGAGTCACAAAAATATCCAATTACCTCCACATTTTCCTCCCTGTCTCCACATTTCAGCTGCACAGCAATGTTAACAACTTTTCTGCCAACAGGGATCCTTGGCAGCTGGAAATTCTGCTGATGCTGAGCCATGGCTGGTTTAACACACCTGAGAATATTTTAATTCCTACAGCAGCTACACCCCAGAATTAACACCTCCACACTTCTAGATTGTAGAACAGCCAGAGTGACAGAAGGTCAAAACTGAGTCAGCCTACACAAGATTTGAGAATACACACAAATCACTGCACCGCAACCAACACATTCATTGTCAGGCTTGAACTGTGCAGTGTCACAGGGCATTTCCAGGGAAATAAACAACAAAAAGCAGCTGTTAATGGTTCTCTTACCATTCACTTGATTGTAACCTAGGGGAATCGTTCTGGGCTATGTGATATAAGGCACTCATTGCATTCATGTTGAAAAGTGGAGGCTTCCTTTCAGCTGGAAAGAGAAAAGAACAGAAAGGTGTGATAAGGCTGTCTGGAAAGAAATGAGAAATGTATGGAAGTATGAGCAGGGTATCACTGCTAAATCTATACTCAGTGCTGTTGTCATCACACTTAGGCTGATTATTTTAATATTCCAAGGTAGACCAGGACACCCACTCAAGGAAAGCTGCTGTTCACTTGGAGAGGGATGACAAAATCCAATGAGAGCAGGATACAAATTATAAGGAAGAGGGTTTTTTTGCAGTAAATTTTACTTTAACTGCAACATTCCACACCTGATCTGCTGTGGCAAAATCAACTGAAACTAAGTAAAACTAATGTTAGGCACAGTTCAGGGTCAGGATATGCTGTATCATTCCCTACAGATCTTTGATGCACTGCTGGAACAGGGGCATTACAGGAAAAAGTGGCTCTCTGCCTCATTTATCACTGCAAGTGGGACAGGTTACCAAATTCACTTGCCAGATGTGCCACAAATGCCCTCTCACTGAAATCCTTCCCAGTCCTTGCACCAAGAGGGCACCTGCCCAGCAGCCCCTGACCTCTCAGGAGGGCAGAACTCAGAGTTCTGGTTCTCACCAAGGTCAGTGGTGCCAGGATTTCCCAGTTCTTTCCAGAGCCAGAGCAGTCCCTTGCCACGCAGGCAAACCACCACATCTCCTTTTCCTCAATCACTGTTTACTTCAGCTACATGAGGAATTAAGACATCAGCATTCAAAGAAAGCCAAGTGCTGTTCAACAAGAGATTTCCTCCCACTGCTGCCCAACCTTGTGTTCAGACAGGGAATCGTGCAAAGGCAAAGTTCGAAGTTTAAAAAAGCTTAATGCTTCTCAAATGGGTATTTTTAAAGAAAGGAAATCCGTTATCTCTGTAAAGTGGCTTTGAGGTTCCTGAGTAAAAAGCTCCACAGAAATTCTGGTACCAAGGCTGTGTCTACAGAGAGCTGCAGAGTCTCACTCTCCTACTGCTGTGATTTACTCCTTGAGAGGCTGTGACACACCTGAACTCCAGACAAACAAAAATCATTGGCCATGCACAACAACAGAAGCCTAAAACTTCCACTTCTGGCATTCTTTATATCAAAATACAGATGGTGTCAGCATGCTGGCACATGTTAGTTACTGGTTATCTACACCATCTCAATTCTAGAGACAACATTTCTTCTGCACATCCCCCCTCTTCGTTATCTCACACATTTCTGCTGATTAAACATTCACCAATGACATTTTCAGTGAACTCACCCACACAATATTGGTGTACTGCTGTTAAGTAGAATCCATACCAAGACTGATTTTTGAAAATAATCTACTCAGCACATGCAGTGACAGTATTCAAACTTGAAACACACACTTAGAGTCTACTCTGTGTACCTGCCATCACATCCACCTCTGCTCCAGGCTCTGTGGATGTGTATCATTTGCCCTTTGCAGTGCAAACCCTTTTCTTCTCCTCACGTAAAGAACCTGTTCATGATGATTCATGGCACAAACTTTTCAGCTGACACTGAAGATTTTTGTTTCAGAGAGCAGGGAAGTAAGAAGAATTGAGAATTAAATGTAGGTCCCTTCTGACACACAATCCTTAGGACACCAGCTCCCATGACACAACAGCTAGGACAACATTCTCAGAGTGCAGCTTGGAAAACACAGATGACAAACCATGATTTCCTCTCACTCAAGAGCAAAATGCTCTGGTTCTCCAGGGAATAACTGAGCACACCAGACTAACAAGAAAGCACAGTGCATTAGTGGCTTGCTCTTAATTTGCCAGCAAGAAAAAGATTTAACTCAACTGTCAGAGTTACCCAAGTCAGGCGTTTTAAAGGGGAAAAACTGATGAGCAATGAGGATCTTCCCTTTGTGCAGGAGCTGCTAACACACTGCAGAGTTAATCACCCACCTCAGCTGCTGTGTGTGCACTCACCTAACTCGATGCATGTGATCCCCAGAGACCAGACATCCACCTTCCCGTCGTACTGCCCCTCGTCCATAGCAAGGATCACCTCTGGTGCCATCCTGCCAACCACAGAGCAAAGGCTGCCTTAGGGCACGCACAGGGTCACTCCAAGCACACCAACTGAGGTGTTCTCATCCCCTTTAGCAAAGCCACAGACCAGGAGAGACAGCAGGGAGCTGAGGAAAAGTGTGCTGGAACTGAACAAGGACTGGCCACACCAGCAACTTGTCAGAGGAAGGGGGAAAAGCAAGAGAGGAAAGGAGGGAAAACCAAAAGAGGAAAGGGGGGAGAAGAAAGAGGAAGGGGGGAGGAAAAAAAAGAGGAAACAGGAGAGAAAAAGAGGGGAAAGGGAGGGAGAAAAAGAGGGGAAAGGGAGGAGGAAAAAGAGGGGAAAGGGAGGAGGAAAAGGGTCAACCCAATAATTTTCCTGTTTGCAGAATATGTTGGCACACGGGAGACCCCCTATTTCCAAAGGCACTGTAGCTGCAGGCTGACAGCAAGGGCTGGGGGAACCCTAAAGGCAACCCTTGCACCCTCCCCCAGGCTCCCCCTGGGCACACCAGGAGCATTTCAGCAGACAAATGCAGGCTGTGGGTGCACCTATGAATGGAACAGGGAAATTGGGAACAGCGGGGACATACGGTGGTCCAGGATAAAGGGATGAAGTGAGGACAGAGAAGCAGCAGGCCCAGCCTGCAAAAATTCAGCCTCCTAAATTGTGTTCTTCCAAAAAAAAGGCTTCCTGCCAAACGGCCTCATTCCAAGGCTGGGCCATGGTGACCTCCCAGCACTGCCTGGGGCCTCTGCCACAAAATCAATGGAGCGTGGAGCTGTGCTGGTCCTCGGTGCTGGGAATGCCAAGGAACTCGGGTGACCCTTCAGCAATTCCTTCAAAAGAGGATTTAAGTAGCTGTGTGACTTCCAATCTGACTAACAGGATCCCCTTTCCCCATCAATGTCTCGGTCCCATCACCTGTGGCAAGTGTGAATTATTTTTAAGCCAATGGCACTGCAAGAGTGGAGCCATTTCCAAGCACTGCACAGCCTAAACCTCTCCTTGTGGACCCTGAGGAAGGACAGAACTCCTGAAGATCTGAACACAGGGATGTCAGGAAAACTGCTTGGCTAATGAAGATTTTATCCAGGTATTATTATTGTATTGTGAAGCACTGGAAATGGAAGAGAGCAGTTTTATAAAGGATTAAAGCACTGCAGGCTTCACTCACCAGTAAGGCGTTCCCACAAAAGAGTTGGCAGGGGAGACTATAGATGCAGACCCAAAATCAGCAAGTTTCACTTGACCTGGTTCTGTTAGGAGAATATTTCCAGCTTTAATATCCCTTTAACATAGAAAAAAAGAGAAAAAAAAAGTAATTTAGCATGATGCAAACTCTGGTGAGATGCCTTTGTCTGCAATTCGTAATGCTGAGACAGAGACACAGAGAGGAATTCACTGACAGTGTTTCAGCAGCAAGCCCAGAGTAACCTCTATTCCCCCATTCCCTGGACAGCACTGCTTCAAATGAAATATTATGGAATATTTTATCCACAAGTGCTACTTGTACATGCCAAAACTTCTGCTGCAGGACAAGTGCTGAAGTCTTGGGTGTGCAAGAATGAACACTCCAAAAGTACAAGAGAGACAGCACAGGCTGTCCCCTTTACTGTCACCTCCACTGCCAACTTCTCTGTACAACAGCCAAAAGGATGGAAAATCTCTCCCACAAGGAAAGGCTAAGAGAATTGGAATTGCTTAGCCTGGAAAAAAGGCAGCTTCAGGGTGACCTAACTGTGGCCTTCCAGTACCTGAAGGGAGCCTGCAAGAAAGATGGAGAGAGATTTATTCCCTGTTTACAAGGGATGGACACAGGGAACGGCTTCCCACTGACAGACAGCAGGGTTAGATGGAAAATTAGGAAGGAACCCTTCCCTATAAGGGTGTGAAGCCTTGGAACAGATGCCTAGAGAAGCTGTGGCTGTCCCTGGACATGTCCAAGGCCAGGCTGGATGGGGCCTGGAGCCACCTGGGACAGTGGAAGGTGTCCCTGCCCATGGCAGGGCTGGCACTGGATGAACTTTAAAGTCCCTTCCAAGCCAAACCATGCTGTGATTCTATAGTACGGCTCAACAGCCACACCAGGTATCAGCAAAATATCTGCCAGCCTTGTGCCTGCAATTAAATAACAAAAACAACAACAATTCCCTCTTTTTCCATCCCCCGCGGGACGCGGGAGCAGCCGCGCGGGGCCTGCAGTGCCGCTCCCTCGCCACCAGGTGGCGCCGCCGCGTCAGGTCCCCGCGCGGGGCTGGACCCGCGGGACCCGCTCCCAAAATCGGGTCCCCGCTCCCAAAATCGGGTCCCCGCTCCCAAAATCGGGTCCCCGCTCCCAAAATCGGACCCCCGACCCCCAAATCCTGCCCCTTCTCCCTCAGCCGCGCCGCTGCCACCGGCAGAGGAACTTCTCCCCGGGGCTGTGCACAGCAGCACAGCGCTGCTCCCCGCCAGGGCTCGCCCTCTCGCCTCCCCTTTTCTGCCGCAGCAGCCACAAAACCAGGAATGTGTCGCTGCTCCTCATTTCTGGGTGAGCAGATTGGCCTTCCCACCTCAGCAGGTAAAAGGTGGAAGACCCCTTGGATGAAATCCAGGTCACAGGATAGTAGGGGTTGCAAGGGACCTCTGGAAATCACCCAGTCCAACTCCTCTGGAGCAGGTGGCCCAGGAATGTGTCCAGGAGGGTTGGGAATGTCTCCAGAGAGGGAAAATCCACGCCCTCCCTGGGCAGCTATTCCAGGGCTCTGCCACCTTCCAAGGAAAAGTGCTTTCTCCGCCACCTTCCATGGAAAACTGCTTTGATTTTTCCTCAGGTAGTTTTATCCTCCACTTACATACTTCCATCCCGATTGTGCTTCCCATCACACCTCTGTGGCCCCTCTGCTACCAAACACCAGGCCGTGCAAAACTAATAGTTTTACTCATTCACATGTAAATATGAAAAATATCTAGTCTTAGAAATACCCTAGCTCAGTGAACTCCAATTATTTTGGCACATTTAGGGTGATATTCTTTAGTGCAACATTCCTGTGTAGCCTTTGCTACCAGGGTCTGCACTGAACAATTGCCAACAAGGCAGAGAAAATGTTGGTAGAATAACGTTTTCCAAGGCTGTTTAAAGTCAGTGAAGCAGCTTTGAGACTCCAGGGAGCAGCAGATGGAAGGGCAGCAGCTCCAGCCTCACCTGTGGATCCTACAGTGGGAGTGCAGGTAGGCCAGCCCCTGCAAGGCACCGTGGGTGATGGCAGCAATCTCCACTTCTTGGAGTGGTTTCTTGTGAACTACGGGAGGAAAAAAAAAATCAAGAAAATAAATGGGACATTTTCCTGAGAAAGTGGTTTTTTTAAAGAAAGGAAACCCACCAATCTGCTATGAAGAGAAATTAGGGAAGAACTCTCCCCCGTGAGGGTTTTAAGGTCCCTCCCAACCCAAACCATTCTGTGATCGTGTGATCTTGGCCCCCAAGGAATGCTAGTTTTTGTAAACTTTGACTTTGATTCCCTATTTTGACCTAGATTCCCCTATTTCTTTGCAGGTGCTGTTCCAGTGTTGAGGTCACATCAACCTCCTGTTCTAAAACCCATCAGTAATTATTCCTGCACACTGCCAGGCAAGGACAAAGGTGATCTCTGCAGGATTTTATTATGAATATTCCAAAACCAGACAGCCTAAAAAGGCACAGATTACAGGAACATACCTGAACACTTTTATACCTTCATTTGACAAAATTAAAGTGTGCGTGCCAATTATCTGTATCACTGGGAAAACCTCACATTCTTCCTAGAGAATGGAGTAGGACAGACAGATCACCTGCACCATCTGCAAATCCCCACCCTGAGGAAATACCCTCCCATCAAACTCAGGTGGGGGGCACTAGCAAAAAGAAAATCCAGGATGTATTGAACTTACCTTCTAGCAGATCAGAAGCTGATCCTAAACAGTACTCCATAACCAACTGCAAAAAAAGGAACATCATGCCTTCAAGTATCTCTTGGAAGCATTTTGAAATTAGGAAACATCTTTACATTGCAAATTTAAATCACATGGCGGCTTTAACGCCCTGATTAAGGGACAAAAAAGTAAGTAGTAGGCTTTGTTAGTTTTCCATCAGAAGACGCAAAATCTGGCTTTATTTTAGTACTGCTCACCACAAACCCCAAGCTATTTCAGTGCCTGTGCTGAGGATTTGAGTGCTGCAGTGTCCACCTGCTCTAAATGCCCCTCACTCACCCACGCCGTGTGCTCCTTCAGGTAACAGCCCTTGTACTCTATGGTGTTGGGGTGCTTCAGCTGTTGCAGAAACTTGACTTCTTTGATGATATCCTGCCATTTCTAATGAAAAAAAAAAAAAAAACCAAAGCAAAAAGTATAAATACATATTTCTTCTTAATCCTCTACATCCTTTCATGCACCACACACTGTAGGACAGGCTGAAAAGTGACCATAAAACTATTTTACAATATGAAGATGGAAAGTCAGTGCTGAAAAAGCACGGCTGTAAATGAGTTGTCTGGGTCTCTGTTGCACTGAGATACCCACGAGATATATTTAACAGCTTGAGGACTGCCAAAAGATTTTTTCCTCATTTAAACTGCAATATATTTCACTTAAATGCTGCTGCTTTGTAAATTGAAGTGTTCAGTGGCCTCAAAGTCAGTAAGAAACTGCAGAGAGTAGCAGTGAGCTGCTCACCTTCTGTAACACAGCACCAAACCACTGACATTTGGGAGATCAACAAGCAAGCAAGGAAAAATGAGTTCAAACCACCCCCCACCCCTGTTTGCTCTTAACAAACAAACACACCCTGCACATCCACACACCAGTCCAAAGGAACAGTGGGTCCAAGTTCCACACAAAAATAAGAGGAACAAGCAACAACTGAGGTGAGACTGAGATTAGCAGGTCTTTGGAATTTGATAGATCCCTGAGTTTCAGAGAGCTGTGCTCCAGTGGCCAGTGTGCTCTTAACACACTTCTTAGGAAAATTATTTCTGATACAAGCCCCATCCAGGCATGCTGAATCCCCACTCGCTTCCTTAAACTGAGCTATTTGTCCGAATTTGCATAAACTCCTTTTCTCTTCCCAAACCTCCATGATTCCCATGGAAAGGAGCAGCAGCTCCTGCATTAAAAGCTGTTCTGTTGGGGTCAAACCAGAGCTGCAGCTCATTTCACTGCCCAGATTTCCACTGGAGCTGCCACAGCTCCTGAATGCACAATTGCCTTTATTCCTCTTACCTCATTCGTTTGCTTTCCACTATAAGACATCTTCTTGACTGCCACCACCTCATTAGTGTGGGAATTCGTAGCCTGCAGTAGGGAAAGAGAAACATCGAAAAAAAGCAAGAAATAGATTGAAAAAAGCTTCATTTTTCCCTGCCTCCCAACGGAGTGAGCTGTGCCTGCAGCAAATGCAGGCTGCCTTTTTTTTTTTCCCTATATTCTTACAAGCTCCTACACCTCAGTGACATCTTCCTCAGGATAAGATTTAACACACAACTATTAGGGCACTTTTTCCTGGTTTTATCTGTCCATAGCCACTGTTCCTCCCTCAGACTTTGTGCCACTTCTCTATTGATATGTAAAAGGCCCAATATTGGACCTACAGAGAACCTGCAGAATAGAGTTTTATTGGAATTGCAGTAGAAACAGTTTTAGATGAACCTTTGGCTAAATGTTTGCCAATGAAACAAATAAAGAGGTGTATCAAAATCACCATGATGTCATCCAGGAACTCCATACAACACTGACATTCTTAAATAGCTATTTCAATTTCCAGCTTCAAGAAGGTGATTCAACCTGGAATTTATCTAAATTAAAAAGCTTTCCTTTCACTGCACTAGATCTTAGGTTTGCAATGAAGACTGTGCAGCCATCAAAATTCTACTTTTCTGCAGCCTGGATGATGTAGGGATGGTAACTGGAGGCTAAAACTTCAGATTTGGAAAGATCTCTCCTTGCCTGGACAGGCACTGCCCTCATTTCTGCATGTTAAGGGTAAAAAACATCAAACTTCTGGACTTAAAACAGTTGCTGATATCTCTGTACCTCCAACCATTTTTGGGACAAAAAAAATTAGTGACAGTTAAAAGCTTAAACTATAATAGGAGCTAAATGTGGTAAATCCTCCTTTCAAGTAATGTATTAACTAATGACATTTTTTGAGGCATGTGGGGACTTCAAAGAAAAACTCTGTTGAGTGAACCAGTGCAGCACAGGAATTACTGAAGAGAGGTGACACAGGCCCCTGACAGCACAGACTCCACAAATGAGACAGAGAAAGCTGAAAATGAGTAACTCTGGGATAAGGCAAAGCCTTCCCCACCACCTGCCACCCTGATTCAGTGCAGAGAAGATCAAGAGCGTTCTACTCAGATGTATTAATGCTTTCTTTCTGCCTGTCACATTAATTCCAAGTAGCTCCACCTGACCATTGTATCTGTCCTTCCAGCTGGGATTTGTCACTGAAGGACACATTGCCACGTTCCCAGAGCTGTGGGGAAAGTTCTGGCTGCACCAAGTGCTTGGGATGCTCCTGGCTGAGACAGCTCCCAGGGCTGTATGAGCACACCTGGGGAACAGCCACTTGCTGAAGCAGTTTTGGGCCTACTTGAGATGATACCTTGAGAAATTATATTGTTATCCCTCAAAATACAACATGAAATACTTATATGACATAAAATTTAAGGTTCCTCTCCTCACAACAGTTCCACCAACACCTCCGTCACTTCACACAACTCCAAACAGTGAACTGGAATGCTTAAAATAACTCATGCTACCTGTGGCCAGCTAGAGGTGTCAGGGATCTTATCTGATACTTTACTGTCTGATATTCAGAAACCCAGTTCCAGTGAACCTGATCCTCCTGAGTGGCTGACCATGATTCCAAGAAGCTTTCATTTGGCTTTAACTGATTTTTTCAATATCGATTCTATTTCAGTCTCACTAATGCCAACTGGATTATAATTACTTCAAATTCCAGTATTTTGGATTTGGTTTTGTTTGATACCAACTGTAGAAGGATCATTTTTCTCATTTCCAGATTAAATTCTCTTGCCTGTATCAATGAATGCCATACATCCTTCCTGCCTGAATTCCCATTCCTCTGAGGACTCTCATTGCTTCTGCCATAAAGGAATTTGCAGTGATTTCCAAGCATACGAACTCCAAGTATCTTGAAACTCCAGTTTGGCAAATGAATTTTCAGCTGCTTAAATTCAACTTTAAGCATCAAACAGCACAAAACACCATATATTTGACCTGGATAGTTGGGTGCACCATTAAGATTATAGTAAACTGCTACTATAAATACAGCTGGAACATTAAAGAGATTAGGAGTGGTTTGGAACCACTTATTTTTGAGATGTGTTATCACAAAATGAATGCACACAAAGCACTAAAACTCAAGGAACACCTCCTTCTACAAAGGCTCAAAAACCACCAAAACCTCTCTTGAAATGAGCCCATTCTCCAAAAAAAGAAAGAACTCCACTTACAAAGTAAACTGCTCCAAAGCTTCCATGTCCGATTTCATGCAAACCCACGAATATTTCCTCAGGATCATCTTTGTAGAACAGGTCAGCTATTTCTGGGTCCTTTGGCACCCCTTTGCGCATGTTGAAGCGTGTTAGGAACTGGTTTGTGCTCTCAAGTCCCAAGCAATTTCTTCCTTCATCGACAGCGCCGTTTGCAGACAGCTCTCCTCAGCACCTGGTGGGAAAGTTCATCTTTAATCTGCTTCCCTTGCACGTGTTTCTGTTCACACTCCTCTGACAGCAAAATGAGAGGAAACACTTCCACCAGCAATAGGTTTCACCATTGCTTCCTCCCTCCAGCTAATTCTTTTTAATTATTAGTGCTATTTAGATAGAGAGATTAAAATGTATTCAGGATACAACAGCACTTTATCTCACACAGGAAGCAAGTGCTGTAGTGACACTGAAGTCCACTTGAATTCAAGAGTCCTGTTGCTATGCAAAACATCCTGTGACAGGAGTTTGTTATTCTTCACGCCGGGCTCCCAATGTGTCACATTTTAGACTCTCTCTGTTGTTCCTCCTACTTTCCTGGGCTGTTTGCTTTGTTTCTCTACTCCCAATTGCCAGCTGGTGCTGGTGGAAAGTCAGCTGCTATTCCACAGCAACACTTTGCAGCCAAGTAATTGTTATTTCTCTATTTATTTACTCAGAGCTGAATGACAGCCAGTGCTGCCAGGATTGTGATTGCTCCCAGCACATGGAATTGCTTTTGAAGAATCCTAAACTCCATGATACAAGGCAGATCTTTGCCACCTTAAACTCTTCCCTTGGCACAGAACTGAGCTGCATCTAAAAGAAAACTTTCAGTATTCATCCCCAAAATTTTATTTGTGTGGGAAGGAAAAAAAGAAAAGGAAACATCCTAATGACAGGAAGTTTTCCATTTCTTAAAAAAAAAACTTGAAAAATCTGCACTGACTCATTAAAAACTGGTATGCAAAGCATTGATGGGGGCCTTTACCCATCTGCTTTTGGCTTGTGAAACACAGCAGAGGAGCTGCAGCTGAGTCACCTGGAGCAGTTTCCACCAGTCTGGAGCAAGTCTCAGAGCTACTTTCACACCTGTGGTTCAGCACCTCACTTACTGAAGCCACATCTTGTCAGTGAACACACATCTTGTCCTGCAAACACACACCAGAACCTTCAGCCTATACCATGATGTAAGCCAGGGACACATTTAATGGGAGACCAGATGAAACGTAACAATCAGATGAATTTAAAATTAAAACACACATAGAAAAAAGGTTTTTAGGTTTTGGACCTCAAGTGCCACTGGATGAATGCAGAATTTTGGCCTGGTGCTGAGACAGCCTCCCTGGCTCAGGGTCAGTGATGGAGCAAGGAGAAGAGCTCACCTGGATAACTGTGGCACCAACCATGCTCCGTGGCTCACATTCCTTGCAGCAGCATTTTCCGGTGCTCCCAGCCCTCCAGATTCTCCTATTCTGCAAAGAAAAACAAGGATCTGTATCTATAAAAAGGACAAAGCTGAAAAAAAACCTCCATCCCTGGAAGAGTCCAAGGCCAGGCTGGACAGGGCTTGGAGCAACCTGGGATAGTGGAACGTGTCCCTGGCCATGGCAGGGGAGAGGAACTGGATGGGCTTTAAGGTCCCTTCCAACCCAAACCATTCCATGAGTCCGTGAGAGGCTGACAAAAGCCGGGTCCACCACTTGACTCTCTGTGCTCTACCTGATGACACACAAGATTCCAGGGAAAGTCCTGGGCTTTACTAAGTCAAACACTGCTGAATTCCACCAGGGAGAGTATGAGCAATGAGAAGATGGAAAAGGAGTGCCAGCCGGTGAGCCCCATCAGCTGAAATCAGGTCACAGTGAGGGATGCCACCCACTGCAGCCACCCATGGGTGCAGCAACACCCCCAAAGAGCCACTGCTGTCCCCTCAGGGGAGTGGGACACAGGGAGAGCTCATGGAAAATGTTATCCTGGAGCTACATGCACAGCAGAAATGCTTCCAAGTTAGGCACAGTGCAATAGTTACACTGCCAAAATGTGAATTAATAGGCACCTGATTTAATGACACACTAACTCATGCTCTCCTTTATGAGGGAAAAAATAAATGAGCAGAAATCTTCCTGCTAAATAGCTAACATTGCCAAAAATGTTATTTTTGTTACTTTATCTCATCACAGGCCAATACTACTACTGAGCTGTTAAAAGGCTATTTGAAGAGCACCAAAAGAAAAAGGTCCTGACATGTTTTGCTTTAAAAAAAAAAATCTCAAGTATAAACAAAAGCCAGATGAATGAAATGATTATTCATTTTCAGATGATTGGCCTCGCCCAAAGGTGCTATATTTACTACAGCCCTGCAGACAGGGCAAAGAATGCAGTATTTCAGGTCTGACATTATTCAGCCAACAGAAAAATCCATCTGGCTTTAAAAAAAGAAAAACAAACTGATGGAGAAAACAATTTATCCATCTCCAGTCAAATGAACCTTTGCCATTAAGAAAGCCTGTTCAGTTCCAGTATTCAAGGTATTTAAAATGGGAGGCTAAATGTCAATACTTAAGAGTTAAGCCCGAAGTAATAATGTCATTTTCCAATTAGGGCAGACATGAGTAGTGAGGCAAGTAAATCTTCTCAGTAAATACGCTCAGCAGAACTATTATTTCCCAGTAATGAATAACAAAAAACTCAGGATGGAAAGTGTATCAACAGCAACTTGAGTTGTGTTGATTGAACACGATCACAGAGTGATCCACATGATCCCACAAACACTGAGAGCCCTCTGCACTGACACCAGCACAGCACCAGATCCACAGTTTGGGTCTTGGACAGTGTAAAACCCCAGACTGACACACATCACACTGCTTCCATTTGGGCTGGCAAGGTCACAGATCCTTAACACCACAACTCTCCTCTAGATGTGTGGAGACTGAAATAAAAATGGTTTCAATCAAGGCAGATCACTGTAAGAGTTGAGTGCCATTAGTAGAAAAAATTTAAGTTCAGGGTATGGTCAATTTGAGCAGATTCTTTTCATTACCAAAGTGCTGAATTAACACACCAAGAAATAATTTCTATTAGAAGCCTGATAGCCGCTTTTCATCCCCATAAAGCAGCATTTGGGACTCTGCATGTCCTGAAGATCTCAAAACGAAAAACCATTAATCACAGTGGCAGTGACTTAGGGGAGTTACAAGTGGCTCAAGATTTTGAGGCTTAGGGACAACAGCATTTTGTTCAGACAGCAGTTTCCTCAATGCTAAGCTAGTCTCCCATTTAAAAACCATGAATTAACTGCTTTTGCTACAGGTGTCTGCACAAAGGTTCTCTCCTACCGCTTACAACTTCCAGGTGCTGCATTAATAACAACAGAAAACACCTTGACCTGAATATAAAGAACAAAACCCAACTGGAAGCACTTTTAAGAGGAGCTAAACTGCTGACATTTCCAAATAATCCATGGATCTAAAATTACGTCTGCCAATAAGATAAACTTGAGAACTCAAAGTGTGTGGCTTGTGAAGACAGAGTTTGAATTGAACCTCTCAGCACCACAGGGCCGTTTCAAATGCGCCCAGAAACGCACAAAATTAATTTTAGTTCCAACTACACCAGGGTACTTCCCAAAACAAGGACAAAGTTTTCCACTTCATGCAGAAAAACAAACTACAGGAAACAGGGTGGACCAGCAGCAGATTCCACTCCGAGGAGGAGCAACATGACATGGCTCATGCACCCATTTTTAGATGCCTATTTTGAGGGGAATAAATTCACACCAGAATTATTTTCCCAAGAATGGCAAGCACAGAGCCCCATTTCATCACTTCAGGCTCTCCAAAACCCAGAATACAATGTAAGGAAGAAAATTCTGAGATAAATTCAGCTGATACCTGTCCTAAGAAACCTTTCGAGCTTGAAGTAACAAAGGTGCTCGAGTTCCCCTGCAGTCCTCACCCACAAACTGACACGGTTTTGTTGGTTTGATTTGGGCAGGTTTTGTGTTGTTTTCAAGAAGCTGGAGCTCTTCCCCTTCCCTTTAATTGGTACATATGGCTGACCGGCCAGGCCAAGCACAAACACTTCATCCTGGGCTGATTCCCTCACATGAAGACCACAGCCTTGGATGAACAGCCCACTATTTTAGAGAAGATTTCTGGAGAACACTCTGGAGCCTCCATGTTTTGAGCTGTTCAGTGTCATTTCTTTGATTGTTAAGAATTACTTTCCCAGCTAACTCGATGTAAGTGAACACAACACGTGTTTTTTCCAGGCATTTCACCCATTTCAGTGTTCAAGCCATTCAGATTCACATACCCAGCACAGAAACTCAAACTATGGACAGGGCACACAAAAAGCACCTCCACTACTAATTTAAGCCTTTGTTTGCTTGAATTAATCACCAATTCCAAGACACTCAGGAAAGATTTCACTCTGGTCTAGAAGCAGCAAGTCTGCTCATGTCCTTCCCTCAGATTTCTCCGAAGCAAAATGATTCACTCAGTATGGAACAGGAACAGAAGGTACCCAGTGCCCTTCAGCAGGAAAGACAAATCCTCCTGAGCATTTGGGGCTCTGCAGACATCAGAGCAGGGTGCCCCAAGGGCACAGAGCAGGAGCAGCAGCCTCAGGAAATCGGGACATAGTCTGCCCGGAAAGCTGGACAAGGTGAACAACACCACACCAGTGCTACAAGCGGCAGCTCCTCAAACGCCTCCGTTGCTTGGCTTTTCCAAGGAATAACTTCCCAGGACATCCAAGTCAATGCCACCATTCCTATCAACATCTCGGTGCAACCCCAGCTCCTCAGCACCTCCAGCTCCTGAGGAGGAGTGCAGGAATTTCCCTTTGGAGCGTCTGGCTGTGCAGTGCACCTGGAGTTCCATCTCGGCACCGCGCTCGGGGCTCAGGGCTCTCCAGAGCTCGCGTGTGCATCAGGTCATGTGGAGTTCACACATTACTCATGCTAATAAAACCCTGAATCACAACTCTTCTGACCCAGGCCATTGCTGCTGCACGCTGCCCCTGGGGTATGAAATCCAGCTAACAACTTGCAGGGCTTGTTGGAGATAAATACCTTCACAAAACCAGCTCTTTTTTTTTTCCTGATGAGGAGCAGTGGTTTAAAAGGAAATATTCAATTTATAATTTCCCTATGACCATTATTTGTGCAGCAAAAGACATAAAACTTATTTAAAAATTTAAATGTGAGACAACCTTATTAAAACAAATTTTTTAAAAAATAAAATCAGCAGGCCTAAAGTCAAGAAACAATCAGTTTTAGTCATCGAGAATGTTTCAACAAGTATGAAATCAAGCCACAGGCCAGCCCTCCCCAAAGGAATAATCCCAGTTGTGCTCTGGAATTCCACTGCTTTGCTAAATATGTATAATCACAGCTACCCAAAATCATGGGGTAAGGCCTGGGCTTTAGTTTAAAAGTCAAACAGCATCATTCTCACAACAGATACGTAATGAAAAAGCAAAAGGCACTGGGTGTAGCTTCCCAGCAGTTTCCCTGTTGAATTTAAAACAATTTAATGAAATATGTATGCCCTTGTTAAGTTTAAGGGTAATTAACGTGTCTTGGATTAGAACCCGTATTTTAGCATAAAATCTAGAGAGCATTGTTAGAGTTTCTCAGGTTTATTTAACAGGATTAAACACTTTCAGTCATGAAATAAACCTCGCCTAATTAAAGATAAAGGGAAGAAAAAAGGCTTCCCGCTCCCAGCAACAACATTTCATAATATTTCATCATGGCACACTTGAAATAATTCAGCAGTACATCTGGAGGGGAGGAAGGATCCATGAATCATTTTAAACCCTAACATACATAAGCCCAAATAACATCATGCACAGAAATACAAATTCCATCGGATCTTCTCACCAAAACATCTCTGAAAAAGCATCACAGATGGGTCATGAGATCAAGAAAATTGCCTCTCTATTTTCATCTTTTTTTTTCTTCTCTTTAATGTTTTCATCAGGCTCTTCATCACGTTGCTTAAAACTCCCCACCATTATAAATTGATGAGTATTATGCTGTATGTGCTACTCAGAGGCACAAATAAGTCATCGGATTTGTTTGTGGAAGCCTCAAGAGACACCAGCACACTCAGAGTTTCCTACCTATTAATGTAATGGCTTCCAAAGAGCTGGATCCATTTTGTGGCTTAAAGCTATTTTTAGGTACTTTTGAAAAAAGAGCCGGTATTTTGACCATCACATAATCGAGAAAAATGAAACAAAAAACCCCACCCAGCAACTGACAAATCTATTGCCAGAGCTTTCCACAGCGTCCAGTGAGATCTGAGCTCTTCCAGCTCACCTGCATTACAGCTCAGAGCTGTGGGATCCCCATGGGGGACACTGAAGCCACCACAGTGGCCACCAGGTCATTTAAACAGCAAACGAGGCTGGAACCTCATCTCCACCTCCAGTTCAAATTTTCCTGAAGTGTAAGAAGCGACTGCCACAGTAACTCTGAACACAACAAAATTCTTTGTATTTTAAAAGTAGTTTCCTTATCATGACTTAGATGGCCTGACTTCTGATTTGTCCCTTAAAGCCAGAAACTGCAGGGACTGTTAGATTTAACTAGCTGAGGTTAACACATAATTATGTTACTGGACAGCTACCGTGTGCTAGTCAAGGAAAAGGTGTGTTTTAGGAGAGGCACGTGAACGTATTTACGTAAAAAAAGTCTGAGATGCCATTTGGGGCAAAATGTGATTTCGTTATGTAAGTGCAGGGCAGTGAGTAACAGTCCTGGCGTAGCTACATGGATTTTGTCATAACATTAGCTGACTTTGAAAAAGGAGTTTTCTATTTTAAAATCCTGTTTATTCTCTTCGTGCAAGGAAACGTAAACTCAGGTACTGATTTTCTGGACGCTGCATCACGGTAAAACTGGCCAGAAGGGATCACGCAGGAGGTCCTCACACAGAGCAAGGAAACAGATACAGACTGCGTGCATGAAGGAGGAAAAGAAAGGACATTCCCTGGTCATGCAGGGTGAGAACACTTCTCACAACAAACCAAATTGTAGGGTTTTAACTTTTTTCTTCTCTTTGAAGGGACAGCGGAAGGGATGTGTGAAGGACATTCTTCACAATTCTAAGAAAACCCAGGAATCTTCACCATGACTGACCATTAATAAAACAGCCCCAAACATCAGTTTTACAGAAGGTGAGTTGCACAGCGCTGTCTGTGTATGTTGTTCCTCCTCTCTGTGGATAGAAGGGAAAGGTTTTTCATCCTGACCTGCTGCTGGTTTATTAAGCAGAGAAAGCCACAGCACTCCAACATATTTCCACACCATTCCCAACCTGGCTTTCCACACTCCCATGGTATATGTCCCCCTCGTCTTCACTGTGTTACACTTCCCCCTTTCTTTGCCCCCTGAATCTCTCCCTGCTACAACTTCTCCTTTCTCAGCCCTCCTTCCTTCCTGCCTGCTCTGTGCCAGCCAGAGATAACACTTTAGGAAACAGCCTTTTGGACTGCTTCAGCTTATCATTTCTGCTCTGCCTGCCCTCAGTGACTCCAGCACACCCAGCTCTCCTCCTGACCTATTTATAGGCACAACTGCAAGCATTAACATAAATAACAGGCATTTGTTCCATGCTGGTATCATTAGAAATGGCTATACCTGCCTCATTCAGGTGCCAAAGTCCACTTCAGGAGTGGAGTTAAACAAGAAAAAGCTTATTTGGGAAAGCCCAAAATCTCCATTTCTTATGGGAATATTATTATTAAAGGATGATAGACTTAATCTAGCAGGTACCAGCCAAGGAAGTTTCAGTCATTAATATTACATGACTTACCCACCGGCTTTCTAGGTTTATTCTTTTATAACCTGCAATTTTTATGGCCATTAATAAAAGAGACAGAAGTGAAATATGAGTGGCTAACATCCAAAATCTCCTTATTATCATCAGATAACCGAGTCCAAGAAGAGAATGTTTTTATCCTCTATGAAAAGAGCACTGGATGGCTGAAAGTCTGGAAAGAAGAAAGGTCACGTGCCGCTTTTATTCACAAAGAACTCAAAGTTTGCTGTATCACTCATCACGTGTATTTGTAAGACAGCCCCCTCATGGATCCCTCTTCTTCCGGATCATTTTAACACCCTTATGACAATTACAGCCCTTCACTGCATGCAGAAGTTATCCCAGCTATCATGAAAATACCGAAGTATCATGGTTAAGGAAGTAATAAAGAGAGGACAGAGACTGTTGAGATGGAAAAAAAAAACCCACAGTGAATGATGCCAGTTTTAAGGCAGGGGTATAACTGGGAATAACGAATGGCTCCTTCCCCGTTGGAGGCTATAATGGGGATCACACATGATAGGGGGAAAAAGAAAAATTAAAAAGAAAATTAAGAAAAAATAAGGAAGAAAAACCTTAATATATTGTCAAATATATCTATTACAAGTTCCAGAGTAACACTAAAGAAGAATACCAACTAAAAAAGCCCCAAACAAACCCAAACCAAAATCCTGCAGATTTCTAAACTGAAACAACTATTTTGCTTCAGCAGATAAAAAATTAAAAATCTGAGTTAAGACTGAATTTACAGCTATCACATCACGACATTATTCCCATTAAATGAGAATATACAGCACCCAGACACTCTTTAAATAATTGGTTAACTGAGAGGTCCAGGTCTGTGATTTCAGCCTTAAGTTTCATCATCTTGGCTTTTATCAGGTCAGAAAATGTTAATGCTGCTTTAATGCAGAAAAACTACAATTTTAAATTAGAACTGGAAGGCAAACAAAAATTTGCTTCACTGAGCACTGGAATCAGATGTGTAAAATGAACTTAATATTGCAGCTAAAGACAGAGCCTTGTCCAGGCACATTTTTGGTCCCACCGAAGGGAAGCTGGCAGAGGCAGGGACAAGGAGAAAGTCACTTGGGTTAGGATACACCACCTGGCAGGTACCTGTCCCCTCAGCAATCTCTCTTCACTATTTTTTTAACTAGCATTGCAGCACGGAAGAATCACTACACAGTTTTAACTGACTTTTATTCTCATTTTAAATAATCTATGCTTAAATTTCATTTTTCCACTCGAAATTCCAAATGCTGCATCCTTGTGCACAGGGACATCCTCAGATGAGCTTTAATGTGCTGAGATTTAATATTTCAGAATGTTAAAGGCAGAGAGAAAAAAAAAAAAAGAGATCAGTAAACTCAAACTACTTGGTGTAAAGAGAACAAGGCAGAACTAAGGGGAAAATAAGGGATGTGACTAATCTTCTCACAGGCAAAAAAAGTAGAGTCTGTCTCCCAGGACCTAGTGGGTCCTTTTAGGAAAAGTGGAAGGTAGATCACCATGGAAACTGAGTATTTTATGAGCTACTTCAGCAGCGCACTTTGCTATGATATGAACATAATCAGGCGAGCTGCAGTTCCCTTCCATCCAACTAGAAAAGCTTTTAGCACAAACAGGGAGTGCATTTCTGTCTGCTGGAATTCCCAAAAAATGAAAAACGGATGCTGCAAAAGACACCACGGGTATCAGCTGGAGAAAACATTACCAAAGCTCCAATTCAGTTTTCTGGTCACTGCTGGAGACATCTGAGGACTCACAGAGTCCAGGATAGGAAACCATCAGGAGAGGAGGGTCCAACTTCCTCACAGCTTCTGTGTCAAGTCCAAAACCACATCAGATCACTGCACAAAAATACCAAGTGACAGCGTTTGGGAGGGGGGCTGTGGGGACAAGGGGAGCCTCTGTGGGTGGCAGTGATGGACACTTATGGCATTTGAGGAGAGAAATTCAGGTCAGAGACATTCATTAAAACAAGAAAATATAATGAACAGGAGAGCAAAGCAAAATGAAAGGCCACCATCATTTAGAAACATCTCCATTTCTGCATGAGAAGCTAAGGAACTGGCAGCTGATGTTGGAATGTGTGTTCAGTGGCTAACAAAAATTCAGGCTTATTGGCAAACACTGCACAGGAAGAACCATGTGGAGATTGCTCTAAGATATGACTGAGCTTTATTTTTGCTCTAATGATAATTTACTATTTTGAATCGCCACCAAAAGCCACTGAGCAGTTTTCTATTTTTGAGGCGGCTGCTGGAGTAATGACACAGATTTGTGGATACTGAATTAGCACCACCAAAAGGGTTTTGGTCACTTATCTCAGAGATAATATTAATTCATAGCAGACGTGATAAATCATTGTGTTAAAAACACACAACACACACAGCCAGGCCCACCTTGAGTGCCTCAGACCTGAGAGATCTCAGCAGCAGAACAGGGGCTGGCAAAATGCATTTGATACAAAAATAGGGTAACAGGCAGCAGTAGTAATATTTTCAGCTACTCTACACACTGCTGAATTTTAAATTAATTGTAACCACACAGGAAAAAGACCTGGGGGCTGCTGCAGACAGCTCTCCGAAAACATCTGCTCAGCAGGCAGAGGCAGTCAAAAATCGGCAAATGGAGTGTTGGGATAAAAGCCATGGCAAAAAGTATGGATGGACATAAAAATATTACATGTTTCTATTCTGATTATAGCAACAAAACCTTCTCAATCGATGAATTCACCCATTTGCAATACTGGGTGCAAGGCTCAGAAAGAAGAGCTCAGGTAACTGATAACTGTAATTATGCGGTGGGAAAGAAAAAAAACTCACTTTGGTGAGGAGCCCACAAGGGCTGCCTAAGCCCAGGACCAAGGCAGAATCCCAGCAGCACCTCCCAGGGTTTTGTCCCCATCCCTCAGGAGATCCAGTTCAGCATGTCCCTCAATCACACACAACTGCACCACACACCGTTTCCCTGTGGATTTCCTTCCGGAGTTCTCTCTCCATCCAGAATTTCACAGTAAATCCCTGGCACACTCCCACCAGAATACAGCATGTTCCCTCCTCACTTCACTCTTTTCTTCTCTTCACACACACCTGCTCAAACCATCTGACTCCAAACCCGCTGTTACCCTGACAAGTAACAAAAACCTGTTTTAAGCCACGTTTATTGTTCCTGGTAAGAAATTATCCTTGTCAAATATTACAGTTCCATTCGATATGGCACTTCAGTGTATTCCAATGTTTAGAGTGGCAGCTGAAGATAATGAATAAAAACTCTTGGTCTATTTCATATTTCTGTGGCAGATTTTTGTAGTAAGGAGAGAAAAACCTCTTCTTCCTCTCTGTAGATTTGTTTTCACCTAACAGACAAATTCCAGTTATACTTTCCAGGGCTCTTTGGAACTGTCAAACTTATTCCAAGGATGTTCTGGGAATCAGAGCCATCTGAAGTATGGTTACTGTAGATAAAACACTGATCAAAACCTCAAGCGGCATTTCATGGATCCTGTCACCACCAAGGCTGGCTCAGGACTGGTCCCCACTGACAAACAACTGCATTTGACCATGGCCAGAGCTAAAGCATTACAAATTTTGCCACGAAGCATCCCAGCGTTCCACAATTTCCTCATTTGATCTAAACAACTTTCTCAGAGCCACTTGAGCAGCTAAAGCCCAGTGCTTCCCAGAGAGAGATGTTCAGGCATCACTAAACCACTTAGAGCTTTGTTTATTTGGACAGAGATTGAGATAAAATAGCTCCAAGCCACCATGACGCTGTGAGCAAGGCCCTGGTTATACAAGTGCTTATTTACATCCTCTGCTGTAGCAAGGTTGTCTTTGCAGGGGAAAAAAACACAAAGCTCAAGACCACCAGATAAGGCTGGGCATCCTTGATTCTCAGTCTTAACTTTTGACAGAAACTCCCCATTTTCTATTAAAAAAAAGCTCCACTAATTTTTTTTTCCTGCAAGCCTTGCCTTGAAAGCAACGCTAAACAAAGCAGGCTTTGAAGGCTGTAGTAGAACTTCAGTATCATAATCTTAAATCTCATGCAATTAAGCAATTAAACTTTTCTAAGAGAAACCAAAATGGTCTTTTTGCTGAATAAAATGTCTATAGTTCATTCACTGATACGATCTCGATGCCCTACTTGTTACCATTTTAACCAGGGAAAAAAAAAAAAAAGCCTGAATGGAGATTAAATAGAACATGAGGTTTTTGTCTAAAGACAACTAATCTTAACTGCTACAGTAAAGCTTTCATCACCAGGAATGTCTCTGCCAACAGTGTTTTCCCCTGCAGGCAATGTTGTTGGACTTAAATCAGAAAAAAAAAAAAATCAGTAATTTACGTCAGTCTATTCCAGTTCTGCTTTCTATTAAGACAGACTGAAGTCCTTCCCCAGCAGCAGGGCTGGATGAACCTCCTGTGTTGCCACATTTCATTCTCCTCTCAGTTCATGAGGTGAACCTCACCTGCTTAGGGAGTGGACACTCATCTTAAATCCCTGTAAGAAATGTATTTATGGGAGATACAGGGTTCGAAACCATGAAAATACACCCTTCACAGCATTAAAGGCAAACTCCTCTGAAATAATCCAACTTTTTAATTTTTCTCCAGTTAAAAATATACAAACAACTATTCAACCACTCCTACCTTGTGATTACAGTTTCTTTTCCATTCACCTTTCGTAACTCAGGTTTCAGGAAAGTGTGTGTTGAGGAAAAAGAGCAGGGAAATGAGGTTTGAGGGCTTTGATACCTTTGTTAAGCAAGTTATCAACAGATAAAGCCAATTTTCTCCTGATAAAGAATATCACCCGACCCCACAGTAGCCCCAGAAGAACCAGACATGCCCAGAGGATAAAAGTTTTCTGCTGTTTGATGATACTCTGCATAGCCCTGAAGGTATTTGTGCGGGGAGATGTCAGTGTCCACGAGAAAATACTGATTTTTGGATCCATAACAAGTTGATGTACAAGAAAAAGATGTTCAGTTTCCCAGAGAAACGGTCCCCTCACTTGACCCTTCAGAGAATATAAATATTATTTTGTTTCGCAGATGGGAGAAATTAAAGTGTTTTGCCTGACAGTGAAGATTTTCAGAACCATTTTACCAGGCTTAACCATCCTCATACCACAGAAAAGAGTGACAGATATGTACTTCTTTTGTGACAGATATATACTTTAAACAAGGCCATCCTGTGTTTTTTATAACCTAGAATTGCTTTTAAATATTTAAAACAAAGTCCATGTGAAGGATTCTGCATACAGACCTGTCAATCACACACCCCAAATAACAGTAATTCTCTAAAAAACACAGAAAGGGTATTTTTAAGTGAGAGAATAGACACAAACACACTCAACTCAAATGCTGGTACATCCTTTGCCTTTCCATTCCCCGAAGCCAAATTCCTGCTGCCTCCCCGTGCTCCCTCAGAAGAGCTTCCCTTTTCATGACATGTTCTGTACAAGAGTCTTAAACATTAATTAAGCCTAACAGTCCTCAGAGATGTTAGCACCGCTATAAAAAGGTTTCTGGATCGAGTGGCTACTGAAGGAACTGGCATCTGATCAAATTTTCAAGAGTTATGCTCCCCGCTTTATGAATAAATCAAGGAATTACCAGTTTTTGAAAGTCTCCAGCACTACTTGGTGCCTCGTGTACATATTAACAGCCTTATTTTATGGATTCAGCAACCAAGGCATAATGAATCTAAGGGGATATTTGTAGTAAAACTATGAAAGGATGCAATCCCATCGTCTAAGTGAGGAATATTTTTAGTTGGGGACAGCTTCTCAATTGCAGGGCTCATTATTTTGTTCTGGTTAATTTTAAGCACAGCCGAGACACTCCATGAATGAAAGATGTTTTTCTGCAGACTGAGGCATATTGCCACTAATCAAAGGAATGAAAAATTCTCGTATTAACTAATAAATTTGTGATAGCTCAGTCTTTTACTTTATGGTCATGTCAGCCCAAAAAGCTGAAGGAGTTCAGGAGACTTCAGAAAGTCACCTGGATCAGGGTCATTACTGTACAGCAGCTTCTAGGCTCCTAGAAAAGGATACTTTAAACAGGAAGAATGGGGAAAAAACTCCTTTATGAGTCTTCCTAACTAATCAATACCTAGTACAAATGTATAACTAGATCTAATATGAGAACAAGAACGGTCTTAGAAAAGCTACCCTCAGTTTTCCCCATACAATTTTAAAGCTTTTGCCTCCAAGGAGGGAAAGCCTTCAGGGGAAGCTGCACTGAACTCTTCTGCTAAAGCTTTTTGTATTAAATAACTGTACATTTTAGTGATTTTTTTTTTATATTATTGAAAAGAATCAACACTTTCAAAAGTGTAACTACAGGGGAAAAACACCGAATATTTGTATAAGAACAACATACACCCAGAACTTAATACTTCTAACCCACCCAAATTTAAGTATTATGTGACTTTTGGGGGGGGGGGAAATCAGAAACAGCCACGGAATTTATCTCACAAACTCGAACAGAGAACCTTCCAAACATTTGAGACGATGCTGTTGGAAAAACTGAGCCACACGTTTCTTTGGTGAGAAGCAAACTTTCCCAGAGAGAATACGAGGAGCACAGCAAGGTTACAGAGCAAGCCTATACTGTGCTTAAACTCTCCATTAATCATAGATGAAGGCCAGCAGAGGAACTGCCTCTCCTCATCTTGCTCTCTAGGGAAGTGCAGCACGGCGAGGTTCAGCTCCAGGCTTCCTCTTTTCCAGGCACGGCAGGGACAGGGCCCCCTCCCTGTCCCACCTACCCCAGGCTGGGGCTGGGAACCACCAAGCTGGGCCTGGCTTTGCAGAACTGGCTCCTTGGCCAAATGCAAGGCTGCAGTTTCCCACTGAGAGCTGCTGCTCGCTCCACTGCCGCTGCAGCAAAAGCCCATTTCTGCAATCCAGAGCAGGAGTGAGAAAAGCACTTTAAGGATTCGCCCTTCTCCCAGGAAAACCTCGGGTAACAACGTAATTCCATCCTTCCTCAGATATTTCACTGCCTGCCCAGGAAGGTAAGGCACACATCGCCCACTCTGTGTTTCCGAACGAAGGAGCTGCCACCCAAAATCCAGGGCTGAGAAACCCAGCCAGTGGTTTTCTGTTCGCTTCCAGATTAGCCCCCAACACCAGGACACGGGATCTTCCCAACCTAACAAGCCCCACATTAAAATAGAGTCATAAGACACATCAGGAAGATAACCACACATCCTGGGCAGCCAAAGGAGTAAATTCAGGGAATGTTCCTCAAGCATGAGATGGTCCTATGTTCCCAGGTCTTACAGCTTCTACACAAAGGAGGTGGTAAGGGCATCCCACAGAGCCCTGTACACCAACAGCCTGGCATTCCACTGCTTCCCAAAGTTTTACCTTTTAACACTCAGCAAGCCAACCCTCACTTAGCGATGGAAAAGGGCAAGCCATAAGGATCTCTTGGATTTGAAGTGGGTCTGGACACGACAGCACTCCACTGACACTCTGGGGCTCCTCTGGAGCACCATGTGTCCCCAGGAAAGGTCCATCCCTGCGTGGGAATCCAGACTTCCACACGGGAAGAAACAGGCACATGAGCTGCTGAAGCAGCAGGTTGGGTTTATTTGGCTAATGCAGAAATGAGAAGTGATCCCGAGACTCCACAAGGCAGAGCTGGAGCACCTCATCTGGCACATTCCGCTTGCAGGAGAGCCACTCCTTTCCACAGCCCTTCAAAGTGCCTGTCTCCTCCTCCATGGCAGGAGGGAGCTGTGCTCCATGCCAGGCACTCCCAGCTCCCCCAAGGCATAGCTCTAGGAGGTGTTTAATTCCAGAGGCCCCTGTGAGCCTGCTGGCCATGGCGCAGCACTCCCAGACCCATCTCTGTATCGGGGGTCAGCAGGTACCCAGCACCTCCCCAGGAGCACAGACCCACCGCCAGCGACACAATCTGCTGCTGCTCAGGGCGTGGAACTGCTCGTGACTCAGGGGTCACTTTCAGGAGTTCAAAAAACCAAAAAAACCCAAACCAAAACAATATATATATATATGGGGAAGGTTTCTCAGAATTATAAAGTTCTAAAAATAGAAAAATAGAGACACCCCACAGTGACAGCAGGGTAAAACTGAAATTTCAAAGCAGAAACACCTTTTCACAGCAGTGCCACAGGACAGAAAGGGAAGAAAGCACCACCACCTTTATAAAGGCTTTGCTTAAGCATCCTCATTAAAAAGGGATAAATAGTAGCAGTGTGTAATTATTGCAGTAATCCAACATATTTTTGTGTCCCCAACACTCAATTAAATTTACTGAGACTCCAGAGCTACCATACACAGCTTGAGTGCGTGTAGCATCTGCTACTTCCAAGATGAGTCATGGTAGGAAATTCCCCTGTATTTTCTAGGAACCAGCCAGGCAGCCAGTGATTGAAACAGTGATGTGACTGTATATAACACCCACACAAATGAGAAGAAGTAACTTCTATCAATAAATGTACATTATATTTAACATACTCGCTGCAGATTTCAAATAACAGATTACAATTAGCTTGTTTTGGGAAAACATTCCCCAGTTTAATTTGAAGGCAATGTAAATTTTGCCAAGAAACATTGAAGGTCAGAAGAGACTGGAAGAAGAGAAACTAATTTAAATAAATTGCAGGAATTTGAGGACATTTTGAAGAAGGGAAGTTAATATGCAACAAAGCAGCACCCCACAGCACTTGCCTCCATTTTTAGTGTTGCATCACTAATTCTATAATCTCTCATCACATCTGTCCCTCCCCAAACTTTAAATGATCTCAACTTTCCCCCTGCACCTTCTGTTTTAGGCAAAACTAGAGAGAAGCAAACTCCTTCCCACCTTCTGACTTTCCTCCAAAACACCAGGCTAGAAATGGCTCCTTTTCAACAGCCACGCTGCTCCCTGCATCCCCAGATGTTCCAAATCACGGAGATACTTTGTGTTCACTCTGCCAACAGCTGGATCTGTCACTGTCCCCTCACTCAGACATGTGACAGCCCCACCAGAGCCTCTCCAAGGACACATGCACAGCAGCTGCTGTCTAGACTGGCCTCTGGAGTAAACCCTGAACTTAAAAGCATCCTGGCCATGTCCACCTCTCACTTCCAAACGAGTTACCACCACAACAGAGGCACTGTGATGTGCAAAATTTAAATTTACCTGAGGTTTGAGGTAAGCCAGAATAATTTGGATTTTAGGAGTCAGGTCACGTTACCAGATGGCCTCTAAGGAAGGAAGGCAGCCTCACTGACAGCACAGAACTAGCTCTTACTTAGCAGGTACTCAGTCTTTTGCTAGGCAAAAAAAAAAAAAAAAAAAATCAACATTCAACAAAAAATTCATCCAAACCAAACTTAGGAAGTTATTTTATACTGTGTTGATCAATTTCAGTAGTTTTAGTCCATGATCAAAACAGCTGCAAAGAAAGCGAGTGGATGCAGGACTGAGGTGAAGATTCACAGTTTTGGAGTGCTGGTTATGTGCTTCAAGCTAAAGACACATTTTTGGGTTTGACTTCTAATCTGATGAGGGCTCAGACATTTGTGTGCAAGCAGCCAACTAATAACCCTTCCAGATAAGGCCTGGGGCTCCTAGAGTTACCAAACTGCAGCAGTCTCACCTTCAGAGAGTACACCACGGCCTTCTTGAATTACCAGGACTCTTGATAAAAATCCAGTAGGACAAAAGAGAAATTCCACCTCACTTTTGAATACCTGAAAGTCACATCCTCATTCATCAAGGGAGAGAGCCTAAAACAAACCCATCACAAACCAGCAACTGGAAGGATATCTGCTTACACAAGACCATGGACACAGAACAAGATTCACTCATTTTCACCAAGGGACTGCAAAGAGGGTCAAAAGCCCTGGGTTTGAGGACAAAAAAAATATTTCCTAATCCAATAAAAGGATAAATCCAGAAGTGAGAGTTTCCTTTTACTGAGAATGGGTTCCCAAACTCATGTAGGCTTCCTCTGCAACTCCAGGCCAGTCTTCAGCTCTCTTAAAACAAAACTTCGGGTGAATTGCGACACCACTCATTTATCTGTAATATTTATACCGACAATGAAGTTCTCCAAGCATGAAATTAAATACAAATTTCCACCTATTTTGGCTAAATGTGGCACCCATTTTGAATAGTCTATCGTGTTGTTATAATAAATCAGCAGTAGTATGTCAACAAGGACAAAGAGAACTACTAACACACAGAGTTTTCCCCAGCACTCATAGAACCCCATTGCCAGCATCAGAAGTCACCTAAAATGATTTTTTTTCCCCCCAGACATTGAATTTTCTTTAGAAGATTTCTGGTCAGGGACTTTTCAGAAAACACCTGATGTAAAGTAAAGCTGGAATTCTTTGCAAATATTGACACTAAATTAAGGATTTGCTCCAAAGTATCAGATCACTACAGCTGGAAGCAATAAAGTAAAGCACAGACCAGGCTGCAAGAATCCGTGGTTGGTTTTAGTTCTGAAGGAGAGTATCAATTTTATCAGAATTTCTTCCTTTTCAGACATCATGTGGCCTTCAACCGCAGAGCAGCACTCATTCAATACCAAAGCAGAATCCACAGATGACAACACAATCATATTAATACAGTGTCTTGTTTCTAGCTGCAATCAGTGCTACAAAATCTGAATATTTTAACCAAAACTTCTATGTTCACAAGTCTACTCAATTCCCAGGTCCCTTCTGCTTTCCCAAAAACACAAATCCAAATTCCCTGAAGCAACAGGAAAGAGCATAGACAGGCCTGTGCATACAGTGGCCTCCATTTGCCCTTATGCATTTTAAGTTATGCTACAGGAAGCACTACTGAAACACAAACCAAACCAGGTTTGTCAGAGATCTCTGGGAGTCTGAAGAGCAGCTCGTGGGCAGCTGAGACAGGAAATCTGCTCAGCAAAATGGCCACAACATTATTTGTCATGTGTCACCTTTCTAGGGAAGTGCCAGCTGCGTGCCCAGGAGTTGGCATCAGTATGAGAAGTGTGGGTAATGTCAGTAATTACGTGCATTATATGAAGTGTGCTTGCAACACTCCCATCTCCTTCTCCACAAAGATTAAAACTGTGGCTTCTAAGTAGCTTAACTGTTCGATGGAGACAAGCACAGCACTGCTGGCACCCAAGATCTGGAGGAACCGATTTTCCAAACCAAGGTTTAAGATCCAGCAGTGTCTCCAGGCACTACGGGCTGCTGGGCGCACAAGGTCACTCACGGCCAGAAGCTCCACCTCAGGAACATCTGCAGAGTCCGTGCAGTGACCTGGCTGCGCCAATTTGAGTTTCAGCTGCCAGTGCCCACGGAGCACAGCATCCCTGAGGGGCCCTGATGGGATGCAGAAGGAGCTCGGTCTTCAGCACAACCTGAATTACACTCACAGGTATCCTACACTGCACCTCGGCACTCACCTAGCCTGGATAAAAGGAGGGCCCAAAGATTTTACCTGTGCTGGCACTGGATGAATAAGTAGATTTAAAATGCTCCACAGAAGATGATTCAGCTCCCCCACTATACACACACAGAACATGTATAGCTTCAAAATGCTTCTTAAAAAAAACAGCAACCCACCCAGAAATGCAACTGCATGAACCCTTCAATGTACAGACCACCAGCTCTCAGCACTGCATCATTCATAGCTCTGGTAAAGAGCTGAATGTGAGCACTGCAATCTTTATATCATGTTTTAAAACCCATTTGATATCCATTACTGCTGTGTGAGTGTTACTCAGGAAGACACAATTCCCACAGCGTGTGCAGAGTAACACACAAGCAAACACCCCCCAGCCGGCCGTGGGGATACGAACCAACCACTACACTGCAAATATGACCTCTGCCTTCTGTGTCAAGTGTAAAACAGCTTCCAAATCTGGGAGTGAAATGTCAATATCAAGCTTAAAAATTAATAAATGAGCTGAGGAAGCCCCTTTGCTGTGCAAGGCCAGGACAAGGAGTGTTTTGTCACCAAAGATTAGCCAATACACGAGAACACCAAGGGAAGTACAAGCAGAAAGGACATTACACATCTGAATGACTAAGACATTTAACCATTCAATTCATTCCCATCATCACAGTACCCTTCCAGCTCTTTCAATCCCAGAATCAACACAAAGGCTAAGGAAAAGAATCCAAGCGTGCACCCTGAAGCGCAGCATTCCAAACACAGCCTCCCAGAACTTCCTCATCCTCCCCTCCTATCACTCGTGGCCAGAAGAGACTGGACTTACTGAGAAAGTGAGATAAAGTAACAGTCAAAACAAACACAAACCGCCCTGGAAATCTCAAAGGGTAACCCCAGGCAAAGCCTCAACAAACCCGAGAGATTTTAAAGGCTGCACAGAAAACGTGGCCTCCAAAAGGCTGCACTATCTTCCCAAACAGGGACATACAGCCCAAGCACTTTAAGGACAAGGAACAAGATGACCAGCACATAAAGGGAAATGCATTATGCTCATCTGAAGCACGTTTTTGACAGCCAATTAAAATATATCACCATTAAAATTAAATACAAGCCAGCAAAAGCTTTTCAAACTAATCCCACAGCAACATCTGACTTCTGTTCTGGTATGGTTTGGGATTTGGCTTTAAGTCAGTCCCAACATGGGCAGCAGAGCTCTTTACCTGCCTGCTCTGAGTTCCACACCTCAGCAGATAACTTTGGCTGCCTTACACATGGGCTCAAGATTTCCATTTGGATCATCAGAGGTTTCTTGATTCAATTCAGTAAATGCACCATTTGGCATCTAGTTTAGGAGGAGGATAACATTTTAAAGCTGCTTCTGACAACAGTGGAATATGCCCAGATTACTGTAGAAAGATCCTGGAAAAGCTACAAGGAATTCAGATGGTTAAAGGTAGTTCTGACACAATCAGCCTGGAAATGTCCCTTTGCCCTGGAAATGCCTTTTTGCCCTGTCCTTCCTTCCAGTGTGGATTTATTGAACCCGTAATTGAAAGCATTCGCCACCAGGTCTGTCTGATTTCAGATCAGACACTCTTGACTTCACTGCAGCTTCTTAAACAGAAAATGTGAAAGGGCCACCATCAACACTGGCAAAGACAGAACCCAAAGCTCAGCGAGTGAAATGGTATTTGGGGAAAGCAAATTCTTCCAGATGAACATAAAAAATGTTTTGGTCATAGAGAAAAACTGATCTCCAGCATACACCTGTTCTCCCAGCAGAAAAAAAACCTTGCTCTAGATCACAAGACTTCAGCCTTTTACACCCAAACTGCGTCAGCATGAGACAGTTTAAAGCAGTAGGAAAATAATCTCAAAACTCTAGGCCCTGGTACATAAACTGCTTGTGTGGTACTTACTGTGGCAAGCAGAAGGCTTCCATTTATGCAAACATCCTTAATTTTCTTTGAGAAAGCTGGAATAACCACTATTAATGCTGCAGAAAATGCACATGGTTACGCACTTGACCTAAGGATTGCTGAGTTTTGGTGGCATTTAATCACATCAATATGGGGGGGAAGAGGCAGGGAGCCAGGAAAACATCACTGTGTGCCTTCAGAAAACTTGTTATTTTTAACAGTGCAGTTTAAGATCAGCAACCCTGAAGCAAAATGGTCAGAACATTTTCTTCCACCGGTGTTGACAGCACACCAAGAGCTTTCAGAGGGCGAGTATTTTAGGGCAGTGCAGCAAAACAGAGATCCCAGGAAGGAAAGCTCACCCACTGTGGCAAAAACCAGCAGAAGAAGGGTGAGTTTATCCATCCATTATGCTGAAGAGCTTAAAATAGAAACATTCTATATGTCTCACCTCAGGCCAGGATGAACAACTGAACAGAAGTGAATCACTGTTACAGCAAATGACTGGAAAACATCCATGGAAATTGAGGCTATCTTCTGCCTCTCCCTGCATCCCATGAAAAAGTTCTTCCTGCTGCATGTTTTTAAAGGAGGGAACAAAATCAGATCCACTGTTTTTCCTTTTTTTTTTTTCTTTAATTAATCTGGAGATACAGAGGCTGATCTATAAGAAAGCCTCACCTCTCCCTACAATCCCTACTGTGCATCTATCCTTACCCATGGATGCACAACTGCAAAAACCAACAGAAGACAGAGACACTTGGGAAACGCATCACACACAGTCCTGCAGCTTTGGAGGCTTAATAAAAAACTTTAAATTGTCAATGAATACATTTGGGGTGAAGAACTCGTGTTTAGTGCATTTTGCTATGAAAAATACCCTCTTTAAAACAGTAAATGAGAGCTCAATTTACCAAACACTCTGATTAACAAGAAAAAAACCAAAATTCACATTCAAAATGAGGTATTCTGCTAAAAATACCCAGCCAGCTGCAATTCCCACCTTATGCAGGCAGGCAGAAGTGCTGTGCAGTCCCCCTCCCCAAGCAGACACACGCTCACTTCCTTCTTCATTGCAACATCAGAGGCTCAACCCGATGCTAACAAGCCACAAAGTCCTGCCCAGACCTTAAAGTCACACCCCAGTAATTACATAAAATAAGCTGTAAGTACAAGTGGTTAAAAAAAATATTTCAATTTACCCAGCTTCAGTTTTGGTTTTAATTCCAAAATATTTTGACTTGTCATAAAACAGAAAAGCAATTTTCATTTGAGGTTTGCTCTCCCAACTCAGATGTCTCATTAACCCTCTTTTTTTCCCCAATCTCACTGTAGAACATCAGCACATTCATTTATCTCAACGCTATGCCAATAAAGGGATCAAACCCCTGAACATGCAGCCTCTTAAGGACATTTTAAGGTGCATTTGATCTTCACTTTTTGTACATAGAACACAAAGGATGAAAGAAATTGTGAAGGGAGGAGGAAAAAAAAAAGGAAATGTAGGATAATGTAAAAACTAAAACTCAGTTGTGCAGATGTCCCACCCAAAGGTGGTCCAAGACATCAGAGTAATCTACAAAAGCAGCAAAGATCCTTCAAAATCTTTGCAAGCTCCCAATAAAAAGGCAAAGTGTTCTCCCCTGATCTGACCTAAAAAAAACGCAGCACACAAATTCCTGAACAAGAAAACCCCTGTACACTGCATACAGATTTTCCCCTGAGAAGACAGAATACATCATGTGACAGTTTATGGAATCAAATTTTTAAAACCAGTAATTTTTATTCTACTGGTGCCCTGATACCAAAAAGTCCAACAAACCCCCACACAAAGCCCAGGAGGAGGCTCCAGGTCGTGGAGCTGGCATCATCCTGCTCCAGAGGGAACAAACAATACCTGCTGGGCACAGCAGCCTGGGCAGGGTGTGGACATCCCCAAACAGGAACCAAAACCTTCCCCACTGCACGCACACGCAGCTCGTGGCCACCTCTTACCACGAGCTTTGCTCTTTGGTGGTTAAATCCCCTGCTTCTTAAACACCAACCTGACCACCGCAACTGCCCCCACCAGCACAGCCATCCCTTCGCTCATTAAGACAACGAGGTTTCTTCACTCCCTGCTCAGCTGGGGGAGGCAGATTCTGCCCCACATCCCCCTGCCACAAACCCAGCAGCAAACCCTGGTGCTTCTGCACCACCAGTGCTGGAAGTTCCTCCTGCCAGGGTGGGTGGGAACCCTCCACCTCCACAATCCCATCTCCGACACAACTTCCAAGCTGCATACAGAGGCACAGGACACACAGGGGGTTTCATCCTGCCCCCCCCTCAGCCTCTCAGCTCTGCTTTGCAGGAGTTCCTAATTCATGAATGATGACACCAATTAAGCGTCCCCTTTGTTCAGAGATGTAAATGTGAAAGTTTTCTGACTTCCTCTCTCCACACCCTTGAGGCTCTTACCCACAGCTTCACTGAGAGCAGCTGCAAACGCTCTCTGGATGGGGAGGCCCTCTCACCACGAGCCAAATGCTCCTTAAACTGAGATGTTTTATTCTTTAAACACCCACCACGAATTCCCTGGATAGCTTTGGAAGCCAGGTGGGCTTAGCAGTGCTCAGAAAGGCTTCTCTTGTGCTGCACTGTTTACCCAAAATAATGATCTTCCTGAAGAAAAAAAAAACAAACAAACTCTCCTCATTTGTGTTAATGACACAGTCTATTTGTAAATTGGTGCTTCCTTTTCCGACTTTAGGATCTTGGTTATACACTGCAAGTGATTCTCACACTTACACAACAAATAGGATTTAATATTACAAAGTAACCTTTCACCTCCACATGATTCCTGCCGTGTGGTGCCATGGCCTAACATTTTAAAAAGCCATTGTATGCCTGAAATATGAAATACGACTTCATGTTTGGGAATACCTGTACCATCACCTAGCCAGTATTGTCAGTACCTCGATACAAACATTCTGCTTGGGATATTCCCCCACTTTTTAAGGCAGGATACTTGTCCACGTAGATTATAAAACACTGAGCGATGAACGTACAGCAAACGGTCAGCCTTTCAGAAAAGCCTTTCCTTGGCTAAATCTGAATACAAAACCTTAAAAAAAAAAAAGAGCAGGTGCAAGTAATATAAAGCATCAAAATTGGGATTCCTAAGAAAAGCACTTTAAATAAAACCCAGTGAAAGGTGGGCGTGCTAACAACGATTTGCGTCTTCCCCAGAATAACCCAAATGCTGCTGGACCCAACCCATGCCCGAGAAACAGAAAGCGAAACTTGTTAATTTACTCATTAACAGAAATCCGACAGTGGCATGGGAGAGGTTTTGTTTGGTTTATTTCACTTTTTTTTTTTTAGAAAAATACAGTGTAATATAGCAGGAGAAGTTTGTACCATCCATCCCCATCCTCTGTCTGTTCCTATTGCCACATCTCTGCCTTTGCTAGCCCTGGTTATTTCACAGCTGGACCAGTTTGCTAATTTGAACCATCCTCTGGTAGCACAAAGGTTTGTGCCAATCCAGCTCAGTGGGAGAAAGGAGAGGTAGAAAAACAGCTGGGTTGGACTCAGCACTAAAATCAGCTCAAAATTAAGATTAATTTGCAGACTCATGATTTTAAATTCACAACTAAACCATTTCCTGCTCCCAAACCTTGATCCCTATCTCCCCCAGCCCTGTGTTTCAATAGGAATCCAAGTCTCTATTTTTCTTCCAGTCAATACACTTCCAACCTGCCAAGACGCAGAAAACAACTTTTGTACACAATAATAAAGAGATGAAACCGCAAAGATAAATAAAACTGTCTGGATTTGGACCTCGAGCTGTCAAGGCTGCATCTTGACTTTCAAGTGAGTGTGAATTTTAAGAAAGTTATTAAAGTTTAATCAGGTACTGTTGCTAATGACTAAGAAGGTTACTTGCTTTGGGAAATAAACACTGGTACCTAGCTTTCCCAAAAATGGGGATTTTGCCTTTCCTTGCATAGTTATGTTATTATAATGGTGGCCAGAAAGGAAACAATTCTGATAGATACTTTCTAAATATACTATCAATTTTAAAAGCCACAACATGAACATTCACAGAGGAGTTTCACAGATTGTCAAAAGACTTGAGCTTGCAGATCACCAGATCTAAGAGGTTTTTAATAGTTGGTTTGCATCTTTTAATAGTTGGTTTACACCTTTTAACTAAAATTTCTGTTGCCTAAAACATTTTTTAAGGATGTCTTTATTATTTTGTTCAATTTACAAAGCGAAAGCAGGGCAAATCCCGAGTTAGGCAGCCACACAGGAGAAGCTCAGCTGATTATACAGCATTTCTTTGGGCATGAAGGTGCTAAGGGCTCACCAGTGGCAGAATAAGTCATCGTCACGACGCTGAACTGCCAAAATTCACTGAGGCTACGGCGTGACCTGCATGCAAAGCCAGCCGTGAAATGGCAGCGAGGCGCTCAGGGCAGGCTCCAACATCCCTGCATATGCTCCAGCTCTGCTCCAGACCACTGGAATTGCAGCAGCCTGCATCTACCCAGGGTAATTGCAGGTGAGGCCAGGGAACAGCCACTATCAGAGCTTCAGCTATTAAGGCTCCTTAATGAATGGTGTAACAATAACCCAGGCTTAACCAGTTCTCTCATTGCAGGACCTTAACCATAATAAGCCCCTTGAAAATTCCGCCAGTGTTTTCCAAAAGATCTTACAGCATAAGGCTACTAACTGTGCTCTCACAGCCGGTGAGGCAGGTATTAGTCAGCCTTTATTTTTTTTTTATTTAAGTACAGATAAAAAGTGAGGCAGAAAGCTGGCAAACAACTTCCCTGTGGATACACAGCTGACTAGTGGCATACAGAATCCAGATCTTCCAGATTCCAGCCCTGTCATCAGCCAAAAGGCCATCATTAAGAGGAAAGAAATTAGTCTGGTCTTATAAATAGCATTTGAATATAAGCCTTGCTAAAATATTTGCAAGGAGTTGACCTTAAACACCAGCAGAGCTGCACTGGTAGCCTGGGGCTCCAAGCACCAGCTTGCACAGCACAGGGACTGGGATCCTGTCCCTCTGCCTCCCTGGATGTCTCCAGAGCCTGGATCCAGCACAAACTGCCCAACAGATCAGACCACAATATCATCTGACCTCTGGTTTGGGCTCAGCACATCAAAAAATGTAAGACTGGTCTAAAAATACAAACAGCACTGCTCTAAAATACTCAGGTAGGCAGGAAAAAGCAAATTAACAACGAGCCTGAGTCAGCAGCTTTCTCCTGCTTTAAGGCACCAAGTCAGACTGGCAGAAACCTCCCTGTAACATAAAAACTGGAAACCTGCAATGTAGGAAAGGTGCCCAACACAACTAAAATCTGGGGCATTTGTCCAAGTTAATCATTCAAACTACTCAGACTGTATTATCACACACTTACTCTAACTTCTCCAGGTCTCGAATGTCTGAGATATATTTTGATTTATGGCATTTCCATATGGCACTACAAAGAAGCAGATCTTTTTCTGCACTTCAGCTTCAGTACAGCAGGTCTAACTCCTGGGCTACAATTCCTGCAGCAAAATACTACATGAAATACTGATTTTTGCAACAAAAACCCTCTTATGTCTCATTCTGGAAGAATCTAACTTCATTTGAAGCAGTGTACTTCTTAAAGGCAACCCTATGATACCAAGTGGAAAGCTACAAAAGCAGAGTTAAAGCAAACAAAAGAAAAAAACAAGACTTTAAGTAGCAAAAAAGTAATTGCTGTAGTTACTCATTTATTCTGGTTTTAGGTACCTGTGCTGCTCCCTCCCACCCCTGTGGGCCATGCCCAAGTGCTGAACACACCATCTCTAAACCACAACAGGAGCTCTCAGTCCAAGGGAAGAGCTGGAAATGAAAAATTTGTTATCTCCTGTGGGGATCCTCCACGGAGGAAACACACTACACATAAAAGGAACACAAATTTTGAGAAAAAGCTGCCTGAGTGGAACAACAACTTGGAAGGTTTTTTTTATTTCTATTCCTCACTTTAGCAGCTAACTGTTGTTACAGGCAGGAGAGCCATAAAATCCTATTTTTGGCCGTCTGCTTCCCAAATGACAGAAAACTCCTGACTCTGAGAACATGAACGTCTCACACTGGAACTAAAAGCTCGTGTCTCTTAATGAAAAAGCAGCAGAGAAAATTCCCTGTGTCCTGCCCAGGAAGACTAAACTCCCTGGATTATTATGCATTAAAGCACCACTGGACTGTGGCACAGCAGATGAGACCTGACTCTCAACAGAGCCTGTTTCCATCCCAGCTCACATTTAGGGCTCAATTATCTTATCTGCTCTGCCACTCGCATACTTTCCAGATAAGAAATGTTTTTCCCCTCTTTTGAAGAGCTAAAACTGACACCACTACCAGTGTTGAGATTAGAAATGCTAAAAATTAAAATTCATTCGGGCTAATGCTTTCTTAAAAAAATATTTAATGTGCACGCTGGCTAAGGCTGGGAATTAGAGTTAATTGAGATGCTGTGTGTGAGTTTTAACACCAGCAAGATGTTCCACAAGGCAAAAGGGAGCATGGTCACCACTTCAGTTTCCCCACAGGTCAAACCATCAGTTCAACTCCAGTTGAGAAACTGCTCAAGAGCTGGGAGGGAGGGGAAAAAGCCTGTTTTCCTCTTCCAATCTATGACTAAGGATGAGGCAAGCAAAGGGAGGATCTAAGATCCTGAAGGCGATGGTTAACAAGAGGTCATTAGTTAATTCCCTCAAGGGTAGATATGACTTCCTTTTATTAAATAACAGCAGTTTTTAATGATGTCAAATATCTGTTGCCATTCTAAAGGACACAGCATACTCAAACTTTACCTGAACCAGACAGAATAAGCAGAGGCACATGAGAAACCCTGAACTTGCAGGCAGATTGTCACTAACCAGGAAAGAGGAAAAAAGGCACATCTGATTTTTATCCCAAAAATTTACAACGTATATTCTTTATAAATTATGTATTTTTGGCCTAACAAAAGCAAATTTAACATTAAGTCTGTTTTAATCAGTACTTTAAGATGTCCAAGTAAACTGTTTGAGTCATTAGAAAAAAAGGCAAACACAAGCATCATTCTAAGGTTTAAATAAAGTTTCTTGCTTAAATCATTTCTAAAAAAGCTTAAACAATGAACATTTATGACCAGCCATTAATTACGTGTATGACCACAGCACCTGGGAGCTCCAGTTACCCTGCAGCAAGACCCTTCAAAGCCAGAGCAGAAGAGATGCCTGCTCTGGAAAGATTACAATCATCCAAAGATGAATAGTTAAGGAACACAGGAGAGCACAAGGAAATAGGTGACTGGAATTTATGATCTCTGTAGCTGCACTTTAGTCCACTTTCCCTTGTGCACTGCAAGGACCCAGGTGTGTGTTTGTTTCCTCTCCCTGCCTCAGGAAAAAAAAAATCCAATCCTCCAGAAGTCACATAAAGACAAAAAAAAAAAAAAAAAAAACCCCAAACAAACAAAAAAACCCCAAACAAAACACAGAAAGATGTTTTGGATAGTATGACTGCAAGAAAACTATTTACACATTTTAATACCTCTGCCTCCCATCTGAGAGAGGAAGGATTTCTTTTTCCTTTTCAGTTTTTTTAAGCTGTCATCCCACAGAGCAAGACTGTACCACAGTAAAAGGGCAGACACAGGACTTTTGGAAGCATTCTGTTGCCATTTAAAGGAACCCTTTGAAATCACCACACAACACAGTAGTGCACCCAACACAAACCAACAGCCAGAGCTGTTTACAAGCTTTCTGCTCAGTGTTAGACTGAAAACCCCAACCCTTTTTGCTGTGCAATAAATCACTGCTCCACGTTTAACAATTTTCAGTGGTAGCATATGCTACGTAGTCCCATATGTTCCATTACAAGGGAGAAAAACATCATCTCAACATGAATCATCACTGACTGTGTTCCTGTAAATCTGGCTTAAAACACTCACAGCGTTCAAGGGCAACCCTAAATAAATCTGCTCAATATTATGCCAGTTTCTGTGCAACAGAATCACAGCTCACATATAAAAAATAAGGAGAAAATTAGGTTTAATGTAGGAAGTGAGCACAGCCTGCACCTCTCTAAAAACAGACTCGCCACAACGTTTGGCACATGTTCATCAGTTCCAACCTAATAATGACATCCTGCTCACAAAACGTTGATGGTATCTGGCAGTCCCAACACCTTTCATCCTGAACTGCTTGATATGTGTGGAAATGCACATACTGCATACAAGATGCATTCCTCCCAGTGCCAGGTTCTGCACCACAGTGATCCTGGGGAGTAGTTTGTAGGAAAGTAACAAACCCGTGTGTGTGTTTTAGGCTCCAGGGGAATGCAGCTGGAAGTGTATGGTTTATTCAGGATTTTGGGTTAACATCTCCACTCTCACAGTGATAATTTCTTAGGGAAGTACAAACAGCTTTTTCTCTTTCTTCCCAAAGACAGCGTCACCTGCAGCACAAAACCTCCTCATCCCAAATCAAACTCACGGAACACCAAGGTCATCATTCGCCCCTCTCTTGAGGAATTTCTTGTGCTCTTAGATAACCCAGCATCTTAATTAACAGTGACAGCAGGAAGAGGTGCAAATGGAGGCCAAACTGGGAGAATGTCCCTATCTGAAAGGCTTTAGTAGCCAAGGAGGGACCACGAGTGACCACACGCAATGACTGGTTTCATTAAATTCCAAATCAACCAGAGTCCAGTTTGACCTAATATTCAGGGTGGGGAAAAAAGTAATTACACCAACATCAAGCTATTACCTGTCCAAGGGCATAAGTGCCTAGTTCATTAGCAACTCAGACAAACTTGTTTTGTAAGCTCCCTATATTGAATTTGAAATTTCCCTGCCCTTACAAATTAAACTAACAATTTGTGACACTAACCTGAGTATATAAACAAGGAATCTTCCAACCTGCTCAAATCCAATGTGTTCTTTGTCATCCTGAATAAGAACAAACTTATTAGTCAACCTAATTTCAGTATTTAATTCATTAAAATATATTTTTAAATAATTTTATAATTAATACTAGCAGTACTCCAGAGTTCTTGAATCTTAGAGCAAAACCTACTGATCTTTAAAAATATATATTTTTCATATTTCCAACAGGATGTTAGAAGTGAATTCCCATGGTTATTTCTATAGAATAAGGGCAACATGTCATGTTAGAAACACTGCTCTTCAGTGCTGGAAGTGGGGCTTTATAACAATTGAGAAGCTGCCACAATGCCATTAATAACTCGGATATCCAACATCCTTCAGTAGCTCAAGAGATGGATGACCATGCCTGATTAATTTACTTTAATTTCTATTTCAACTTTCCTCCTCATTCATGAGGAGCTGAGGCTCTCACAGATGAGAGTTCCTGGCAGGTAATGCCAGTGATGACGTTTAAGTGATGCCCACAGCACGATCACAACGAAAAGTCACAACCTGTGCTGCCCACGTAAAAATCACAGGAGAGATTTCCTTCTTTATACCCAGAAGGGAACTCTGGATTTACCAGATCAATACTTTCTAAAACACACTTCACTCAGAAAATTAAAACTAAACTGCCAGAATGATTTCAGGGAGTGATAAAAAGACTCTCAGGGAAACTCACTGAGCTGCCCCTGGAAGAATTGATGACCAAGCAGGCACCAGGCAATTGCATCATGTTTATTACACAGCCAAGGGCAATCAGATCCTTCTGGTTTAATCAATGGCCTTCAAAAGAGGAAGTAGTTTGAAAATAATAAACATAAAATACTCTTTTGGGTTCACTTTTTGAGTTTTTCACTGATGTGTGAAAGCATGACTATTAATAAAGCTGAGCACGTGCTGATATAGAATTTTATAGAAATCTACTTCTTGAATACCTTTGATGTCAAAACTGCACTTTTATTCAAACTCAGTTTGCTGTAAATGCTGTGACTGAACTGCAGAGGAGTCCTGTTAAAAGACTCTGAAGTTCTGTCTTAAAAACAAAAGATATATTTCCTATTTAAAAACATTAACCTTAGACACCTTTTTCTATGCAAAAGCAACAAATAAATAAAATTGAAAGTGTTCCACAAACACCTCCTTCCCTGGCATTTCTCATAACCTGGATGTTGCAGCATCTCACGAGGCTGCAGAACAACCTGGAACAAAAACCTGTAAGAGGAGAAAACAACGAGTCTGTGTTCCTGGTCCAAACTCACTGACCACTGCCCTGTCCCTGCTCCTCCTCTGCTCCCCAGCAGTGCAGCAAACTCCAGCCCTGCTCCATATAAACAGGGTTTTTCCTTTAAAACAAGACAGCAGGTTACTCAGAAGGAACAGAACTCGTTTCTGCTGAAAGTTTCCCCCATCCGGCCACACATTATGGAAAAGAAATCTAACAGTAAAACCCTGCTGATGCAAGAGCCACGTTTAAAATGCACACAACAAGAAATATCTCATCTTTAAAAGCTTTGACTTGCTAAGATCCTTTTTAACTGATAATGATGCAACAGTGTAAAAGGGAAATACTTACAGAGAATCAGTGTAAGTAATATACACACACAAATAAGAATTAGTTTGCAATCTGACAGGCCTCGTACAGAGAAGGGTGGATGGAAAACGACCCAGCTCAAGGTTTCCTCAAATCAGATGCCAGCGGAAGTTATATGATGAGCTGGACGGCAAATAAGAAATCTGGATTTGATAAATGAGACATTTATGTAGATAGGAACAGTTTGCAGCCTCACTGTGGGTGCATGAAAGAATCATCAGATATTTGTATGAAACGCAGTGTTAAAAGGGAGATTACAGACAGGTGTTTACATTTAAAACATGCCCTAAATTGTTATATTAGCCCCTGAGAACACAAAAATAGCTACCTAACTACCAGAAATAGCCCAAATTTTAAGCTCATAGAGAAAACGAGCATGGTGTATTATCTCTCTCCATAAACAATCCACTATCAACACAGAAACACCAACACGTGTCCTCTCATAAATCTGGTACGGGACACATCAAAGTAATGAGCACTGGCAAAGCAAGCTGCATCACTCCCAGCACTGCAGGATCCTAAACATTTGCTAAAATATGTCAGCAGACCTTGGGGAACAGACTGGAGCCCGCTTATTCTCAAACAACATAAGCACCACAAACCACAGCCAGCACTGCTGTACCCAGTGACTTTAAATCACCCTGTGTTCTATGGAACGGCATCCACATGGATCCAGAACCCTCACTGCTTCCACCTTCTTACGTGGATCACTATCCACAGAGACGGGCAGGGGGGTTCCAAATCCTTCTGGCACAACCAGGGCTGGAATCAGCACCGCCTGCTTTGCTGTTTTCAAACAAACACGGAGCTGCCGCTGGGCTGTGTGTGAGCGCAGCATTGCACACACCTCCCAGAGCAGGGTCCCACTGCCTTCTCCCCCGCCCTGGGGAGAACAGCAAACCCAGCACCGAGCTGCTCAGTCCTGCCCAGGCTCAGGAGAAAACCAGGACGCTACCAGGGCTACTCAGTGGCTACTGAAGTTTAGAACTGCCACAGTTGTAGGATTAGGGAAGTCATTCCACACACGTTCCCGGGGAAGGGGGGTGAGGAGACACGAGGAGATGCATTCACGAAACAAAATTCTGAAGGCTTAGTACTTGCCTCGTGTCCTCCTTCCTTCTCCTTCCCACGCAAGTACGAGCGCTGCTCGATGGCATCCAGCACCTACAGCAAATCATTTCTCCGTGTCATTAAAAGGACAGGGACATCTGCTCGCACCAGACCTACGTCATTGCTTCCAACTCCGCTCAAAGCTGACAGAAACGCAGCTCCCTCTTCCCCTGAATCCACCAGGTCACATTCCAGCTCCCGGACCGATCCCGGGGTAATCCCAGCGGAGCAGCGCCGTCCGCCCGAGCCGTGCCCGGCTCCAGGTGAAGGCAGGCGGCCGCTCTCCCTCCTCTCCGCTCCTCACGCTCCCACCGGGGCGTTCCCGTCCGCTCGGGGCTGCTCCGCTGGAGCTCCGACTTCCACAGAGCTCCCGGGGACAGCTCCCGGCACACGGGAGAGAGGCAAGGGACGGGGGAGCCAAGGGAGAAGCGAAGGAAGGAGCGGCTGTTCCCGGTCCCCCGGCACGAGGTGCGCGGCAGCTGCCCTCGTCCTGCCCCCGGGCGGGCTCTCCCAGACCCCACACCCCACACTCGCAGCCCCGCGGGAGCTGCCCCGACCCCGAGCGGCCCCGGGCGGGCCCCGCCATGAGACACCCCGGGACAGCCGGCACCGAGCGCCCCGCGCCGCCGCGGCACCCGCGAAGTGCCGCTCTGAGCCCCGCGCACGCTGCCAGCCCCAGCGCTGCCCCCAGCCCTCCGCGCCCCGCCGGGACCCGCCTGTCAGCGGCGCCGCTCCCTCTGCCGGTGCCTCACCTGGTGCCGGCCGACGGCAGCGGGCCACGTCCGCGGGGCCCGGGCGGGGAGGGACGAGGAGGAGGAGGAGGAGAAGGAGGAGGAGAAGGAGAGGGGGGACGGAGCGTGTCCGCCGGGCCGTGCCCGTCACCGCCGCTTCCTGCCCAGCTCGGCGCTCGGCTGCTCCTCCTGGCAGCTCGGGCCGGGCCGCTGAGCGGCGCCGCCTCACGGAGCGCACCGCCCGCGCCATCGGCGGTCGATTGAGCGGCCTGCGCGGTGCCGCGGAGGGAGCGGGGCGCTGAGGGAGGGGAGTGGCGGGAACGCCGTGTGGACTCACAGCCACAGCAGGGCGGGAGCGTGGGGCTGTCGGGGGCTGCACGGCCTCACCCGTGCGTGTTTGTGTCGGGGCTCAGGTGTGCGTGAGGGGTGTTAGGGCCCGTAGTGGTCTCAGGTGTGTTTGGGGGTGGTTGGCCCACAGCGGGTTCAGGTGTGTGTGTGAGGGGCTTACGGACCTATAGTGGTGTCAGGGGGTGAGGAGCCGAGCGCTGTCGGGGAGGGGAGTGGGATACTGCGGTCGACAGTGGTCTCAAGTGTGGGAAACGGATGTTGGGGCCCGTATCAGGCTCAGGTGTGTGGGTGTGTGTGTCGGGGCCCATAATTAGTTCAGAGGTGTTTGTTGTTTGTGTACATTGTCAGGGTCTGTAGCGGTCCCAAGTTGGGGAGGGTGGGGGGGACAGGTGTTGGGGCCCACAGCCAGCTCCTGTGTGAGGGGACAGTGTTTGGGACCAGTAAAAAGGCAGCTCTGAGTGTTGAGTTCTGCGCTGCAGGTGTTGGGGGAGCCCTGACAGGGACTGTGTCCTGTGGCAGGTCCCAGCAGGAAGAGGCCCCATGTACCCAAATAGGAGCAGCTGTGATTGAGCAGCAAAGACCCAGAGGAAAAGGAACTGTAGCAGAGGTTGAGAGCTCTGGATTAGGAATTGCTCAGAGCAGAGGCAGGGTAGGGTGAGTTCATGCTGTTTCTGCCACACTGGGTGGCTCCCCACAGCCTCTGAACCTAATCACTTCATAGTTGTAGAGACTTACTTGGCAGGGTGGGTTAATTACTTCATTTTTCTAAATAAAACTGAAGAAGCAGAGCTTTATCTGCCAGTACCTTGTGCAGCCTCATTCTGCCAACTTGCTCCTGACAGCTGTTCCCCTTCTTGGGCTTCTGGAACCATCCTCACCCAGAGCCATGTGAAACCACAGGTACAGAAACCTGAGAGCCCCGAGCCCCAGGTGAGGGGTGTTGGTGTGTCCTGTGCCTCACAGGTCAAGGTACAATACCAGCTCTTCTCACTGTAGTCCCGTAATTCCACAGTCTGTTTCCTGTTTATAAGCTGAGCTCCATACCCTTTTTTTTTTCCCCCACCTCTGTTTCTTACAAGTGGAAAGAAGAGCACCGTGAGCACGACTCATCTGTCAGCAGCTCTGTGAAAAGCTGATGCTGAGCAAGCAGGAGGCAGAGACCTCTCCCCAAACTGAGCGTGTACAAAGCACTGAGTGAGTTGTGACGAGAACAACAGCTCCGATGGAAGCACGAGCCAAGAACAACAACTCAGCAGGGAACTTTACACTTTCCCTGACAGCTTCTTGGGGCGGAGACAGTTAACTTTCTGCGATTGTAAGGGAAACATGGCATTCCTTAAAGCTGAGCCTCCTCCCTCGGGTTCCCACTGAATGCCTGAGAGATGACAGCAGAGGGTGTCTCCAGCAGGCTCCTATTAAACAGGAGGAATTAGCACGGAGGGAGCAATAGCGAGAGCCCAGTTTTGACCACAGAATGAGCTAAAAAGCTTTGCATCAGCAGCAGTTCGCAGTGTTTTTACCCACTGGCTGCACGCAGCTCCTGGTCAGGGGGTTTCTGTGCCCTCGTGTTGGTGCCTGCACCTGCCCGACGTGTGAAGGGCTGTGCTGGGAGTGCAGATCAGCCCCAAACAGAAAGTGCTGAGGCAGCAGTGAGGCAGGGCAGATGATCCTTGGGAGGGCAGCTGTGGTTCAGGCACACTTAGAACTGGTTTGGTATCCCCAGCTGGAGTATGTGCACAGATGGAACAGATACAGGAAATGGGGGAGAAAGGGGAAATATTCGTGCTTGTAAAGCTCCGAGGGGGGCTCTGGTTAGTCCTTGAGTCCTGCAAGCCCGTCTCTATTTTTAGCGCAGTGAATGGATGGCTTTGGGGAGAGATTTGAGGCGCTCCAGCCGGGTGTGAGTGTGCGGAGAGGACAAAGCCGTGGGCACCCGGCAGCTCATGCGATGTGGCAGCCGCCACCACGCCCTTTCCTGTTCACCCCGGGGCCGCGGGCAGCCGTGCCAGCCGCGCTGCCTCAGTGGGGAGAAGGGAAAAGGAGGGGTTTCCAAAGGGCTGATAACCCACAGCATTCCTTGGGAAAGGGGAGGTGGTGTGCAGCTCTGGTGGTGTCTCTCCCGTGAGCCAAAAACACTCCCAGAAGTTCTGGGAGCTGCCTGGGGGGGAGCGTGGGGTGTCGACTTTTGGCCGTGCCTCAGCCTCGTCCCCTGTTAGAGGCAATATTGACTTAAGGAAAGAGGCACGGAGCATACTTGGCATGGGTGTTCCGAGTTAAAAATTGTCAGTCTGGGCAAACAGTCCTTCGGGGTGATCGGCGGGAAAGCCGAGTGGCTGCTCTGCGTTATTAGTGCTCCTTCCAGAACACGGTGTGACCTGGTGGCTGCTCTGGGCACTGAGCACCCGGCTCGGCGGGTTTGGAGAAGCGCTGCAGGTTTTGGAGCTCAGTGCTTCAGATCAAACCCATTTCCTTCCCCTCGGTGAGGTGTTCGTAGTGCCTCAGTGAGTCAATAAACTGTGCATGCCAAGAATGCACCTCCCAGCTGAAGGTGAGCGATTGGTGTGGCTGTGCTGGAGGTGATGAGATTAATTAGTCCTTCCCAGGTGAATTTGAGCTGCAGAAATAAGATACATGAGATATTTAGTCTGAAATACCACTGTGAGGCATTTTCACATGGGAGTGGGATCCTACATATGACTCTCACCACAGGAAATGTACCTTGATCCTTAATTTTGTAGCAATGCCTAGTCAGGAGAATAACCAGTACCTGGCAGATGTGAGCCAGATGTGTGTTCTACAAAAGCTGCTGTTCACTGGCAGGAGGCACTTGATTCACCTGGATGAGATCACAGTACTGTCTGTGGTGGGACTATGAAAGAACAGGGAAGTAATTTCTCTATTAAAATATAATAAAATTCGAAAGAGTACGAGTGTCCTAATGAGTCCATCCCGACCGAGGTAGGGTCCTGCTCTGTGTCTGGGGAACAGCTCTGCTGTGTCTGTACCACAGAATCACAGAATGGGTCAGGTTGGAAGGGATCACAGCGGGATCATCTGCTCCAGCAGGGTCATCCCAGAGCACGTGGCACAGGATTGTGTCCAGACGGTTCTGGAATATCCCCAGCGAGGGAGACCCCACAGCCTCTCTGGTCCCTGTCCCGCTGCTCGGTCACTACACAGTGAAGAAGCTCTTCCTTATCTCTAAGTGGAACTTCCTGTGCATGTTGCTGCCCGTTGTTCTCGCCCTATCTCTTGACACCTCTGAGCAGAGCCTGGTCCATGAACGCGAGCCCAAGCGGCCACAACGCGCTGAAGAGTCAAACCTCGCCGGCAGCACAGCCTAACCCTGCGCCCCGCACTGGTCGGGGCCGGGACTCGAACCCGCAGCCCTCCGAGCCGCACGGCCCGCCTTGGCCGGGCGGGGGCGCGGCGGCCGCGGCGCCGCCCGGAAGCGGAAGCGCGGCCGCGGTTCCCGCCGCGGTTGCCGAGCGGCGGCCGCTCCGTCCCGTCCCGCCCGCGGCCATGAGCGCGGCCGGGCTCGTGTCCGCACCGCCCGCAGCCCCGCCGGGGCCGCCCGCCCCCGCCATGGCCCCCGCGCCCGACTACTACGAGGAGGAGGAGCTGGAGAGCGCCGAGGAGGAGGACGGCGAGCGGAGCGCCCGGGCCCGCGACTCCGACGAGGGTGTGTGGGGAGGGGGCGGGTTGGTGCCCGGGGACGGGGGGATGGAGCGGGGACTCTCCCGGGGGTGTGGGGTGAAGGGGACCGCTCCGCACGGTGTTTGGGGAAGGGTTGGGGGCTTAAAGGGTTCGGAGCGGCGAGAACACCCGCAGGGTACAAGGAGCTGTCGGGTTGCAGCAGTTCCCCGCGGAAGAGTAAAACAGCGAAGCCGCTGGAGAGGTGGAGTTGTGGCTTCCCAGGTGAGCGGGAGGCAGTGGGGCACGGGAGACCCCTGAGCAGGGGAACTGACTGGGACAGCAGAGTGAAAACAGTGGAGAAATCCAGTGTATTGGTTCTGTTTCCGCGGTGGGAACGGGGAAGGACGCAGCTGAGGGAGGAGAAGGTGTGGACAGAAGTATAGCAGTGCAGGGGGGTGTGACAGTACAAGAACCAGAGCGCGGGGGAGAAGAGGAAATTGAAAACCCAGAGTATCCAGGAGCGTAGAGAACATAAAATAACAGATAATGGGGATGTAAAAGGATTCTTGCAGAGTGGCTGTTGCTCTCCAAGCAGCAGAGCCCTCCATCCGCTCTGTCTTGGTTATTAGATGGGATGATGTTAAAGATGCCGAGGTGACAGGGTCAGTGAGGGCTCTCCCAACAAAGTATAGAAGTCCTTTGTGGTGGCCCAGACATTTAAGTGAATTTCTTGCAGTTAAAAAACTAATTGGTTTATCTTTGGTGCGTTAAATTTTATCTTAAGTTTGAACTGTAGTTAAAGAATAATCTGAGAAGGGTTTGATATAAGAGGCTGGGTTCCCCTTCCATGTGTAGGGAATTAGCTGTGGTTTGGGTTTCTCAGCTGTACCCTGTAAAGTCTGGAGGCACTGATCCCTCTTTGGACAGGTAATGGATTCTTGGCTACTCATGTGTTACAAATAGAAGCCTGAAATGCCCTAGCAGAAAACGAGCAATCCCACAGTGATTTACTTTGTTTACAGTTTATACTGTCTACTTATAAAATGCAGCTATCTTTATGGCAACACTGGCATTTGAATGTTGAAGTACTAAGTGAAGTGTAGCTGAGAAGTTCAGATCCCAGGCAGTAACTTCTCTCTTTGGTGAGACCTTTGTGGTCAACCCAAGCAGCACCGAGTGGGTGGAACTCCAGTGACAGGTTTCTGAAATGTTTTCCAGAGTCTTTAGGCTGTGTTTGTCTCACCTGTGTGTGAGTATTAATGTAGAGCCCCTGTCTTAAATGGGAAGAAATTCCCAGGCTCTCTGAAGTTGTTCATGTAAAGCTGCACTGCAAAACTCACAGTTGCAGAAAGGTGTTTCATTTCCCTCCTGAATTCATCTCTCAGGTTGTCTTTGATGCTAAATTGCCTGAGGTGTGGGGATTTCTTTTTTGTTTGTCTGTTTCCTTGTTTTTAAATAATTTACTACTTAGATTGTGGTAGGGTTTTTTTTAAATACTTTTTAAATTTTAACAAGTTGTTTCTTGCCTCTTTTAGACACTGAGGATGCCAGTGAAACAGACCTGGCAAAGCACGAGGAGGAGGACTTCGTAGAAATGAAAGAACAGTAAGTAACGCGTTCCAAACACAAGTAAGGTGATGTTCTATTTACTTGTGGGTTTAGGGGTATTTATTGCCTGAAACTTGGCAAAGTTTTGGGCCAAGATTGGGAGTTTTAAGTGCTTACCCTGATGGAATAGCTCATGAATCCATACACTTGTATTTCTGCTCTCCCCAGTTGCTTTCTCTGTTCTATATAAATCAAAGGAATTATGGGCTGCTGCTGTTTTGGGCAAAGAAATAATTATGAGCTCTGGGAGCAGCTGCAAATGGATCCTGCTGCAGACAGATTCTTCAAATACAATAAAAGCTCTGCTTTAGATAAGCCAAGGAAAAGTAAGATGCCTATCCAAATGCCTTAAACGATTGAATTCTAGTCCTGAACCAGAAATTGACTTTTGGGAGACTTGAAATAGTTTCCCCATGGTGTTTAGGAGCATTTGCAGTATTTTGAGTTCTTACTTACTGGCAGAGACCTGTTTTTAGACAGGTCAGGAAGACTTGGCTAGTGTTAAACCACAGATGTGTGGTAAAAGAAATGCAGGTTTGCAGCAGCACCAGGAGTAGACTTTGGTGGGTTTTAAAAATTATGTGGGGAGCTAATACACAGCTAATAAAACTTTACGTAGTGCAGGAATGATTCTGCTGTAAAGTTTCTGGTGTTTGCAGATCTAAATGTCATTTTAGATTTCTGCAATAAAAAAAATCCCATTTTATCCCAATTTTTAAACCCGTTGTAGAACCAAAGAAGTGCCAGAATTCTTAAGACAGAATGAGAACCGTTCATTGGAGTGAAATTATTTTAGTTTGTCGTTCATTTCTTTCCTGAAGTTCTGAAAAGTTTTTGATTCTGTGTAAACATGAAACTTCAAGAGATGGTGGAATAAACTGTGTGTGCTTGGTGTTAAAGTTTCCTGCTGTGTTTGCAGGATGTATCAGGACAAACTGGCATCTCTGAAGAGGCAGTTACAGCAATTGCAGGAAGGTAAGCTTTGAAGAATAGCTTTTTTTTTATTTTCAGCACTTTTCAAATGTCATAGAAGGGATGGGGGTTTTGAAAGATCTTTCGCTGCACGTTGGCTCTCAGCTGTGCTGCAGAGTTAAAAATGTCAGCTGCTTCCCATCTTTTCTCCATCTTAACTCCTCTTGTAGTTAAGCCTCTCTGCTAAAACACTTCTTAAAAGGAGTAATCCACTTTTTACAAAAGCAGGAAATGTGCTTTGAGTGGTGTATGACTCCCTGAGGATATTTAATAGTTGGGAAAAAAATGGGAACCTATAATCTGTTTCCACTAGGTACTCTTCAGGAATATCAGAAAAGGATGAAAAAGTTGGACCAGCAGTACAAAGAAAGGATACGAAATGCAGGTAAGTGGAATTTTTCTCTAAGACACTGAAAATAACTTAAATGTGTGTTTTGTATAACTCCTGAAGTAAAAAAAAAAAGAGGTAATTCTGTCATTTAAAGAAAAGGAACTTGCTGGAGCAAAGAGATCTTTGGGAACATTGTAGGGTTTTTTCAGAGTCCACCAAACATGACAGGATCTACCTTGACCATTTTCTTCCCTTGATCACCATTATTTGCTGACTGATGAACAGTTTTAGTCTTCATTTGTGTGAAGCAGCACAAGTAAAAAGATGATTCCATTTTTATCTGCACAACCCACAGTGTCCCACTTTGGTTTGTTGCTTTGTGACCCTTGGTGAAGCCATTGGGTGCCCTGTCTCCTTCAGTCTGCAGGAGTGGGAAGTTAGGAGCACCTGCTTTCCCAAAGATCTGTTTGTGAACAATGCATACAGAGGATTTGCTGCTGGAACTGTTGCTCTGCATGGCTGTGACATGGAATGGGCTGCCTGGACTTTGTGTACTGCTCTGTTCCCAGGAGCAAAGGCCCAGGTTAATTTTTAAAATGCCCAGTGCTCATCCTTCTGAGTGTTTTTATTGTGTTGCTGCAGAGGAATGGCTTGGGAATCAGATCCAGCTGCTTGCTCTCACTCCCTTTCAAGTAGTTTCTTACCTTGGATATTGAAGCAGGGCCTTTCATAGAAGGCATTATGTAGATATAGGAAATACAGCTGCTCCTCCTTTAGCAAAAGAAATCAGTTCTGTATTTCTGAGAGTGCTTGGGAAGGTAAAGGATTTGCTTGAGGAACTGAAGTGGTTTGAGCGACTTCTTGTTAACAGGAGCCTGTCTCCTGGGATGAATTTCACTCATGATTTAGGTTGGATAAAGACCTCCAGAAAGACCTTTCACGTGCACTAGAGCTGCATCCTGGCAAGCCTGGGCTGTTTTGATAAAATTAAGCCTATGTGCGAATTGGTATTTTTGGTTGGCCACGAGCAGTGCTGCAGCAGCAGAGTTCTGCCACAGGAGGGCAGGTGGTGATCACTTGGAATTTTATGATGAAAAAATCCAACTGCCTTGCACTACAGGAATGAGGGTCTTTTATGTTTGTCTTTGCCATGCTGAGGTTTATTAAAACAACAGTGTAGATTTGCCTGCATTTGATTTGATCATAATGCTGCTTTCATGCTCTGCAAATAGAAAGTTTGATTTTTATTGCAGCATTCTTACATTTGGTGTATGTCTGTTACCGGTTTTTTGGGTTTTTTTTTAATAATGGAGTAGTACAGTGTTGCTACTACAGCCTTCTCCGAACTGAACTGAATAGTGGAAGCTTTTCAGTGAGGTGACAATTTGTATAAAACCTCTAGTAACAGTGTATTTTTGTGGAACTTTTTCATGGTCGGTTTATTTTTAGCTTAAAGCTCTGAAGTCAGAGCAGAGGTTGGATAAGTACGTGCATTATTTGCTTCACTGCTTGTCTTGGCTGCAATATTCAATGGCTTAAAATGTTAAGGAAGTAATTTTGTGTAGCTTTGAAGGTAATAAATTAAGTCTTTCTTGTTTTTCAGAACTGTTCCTGCAGCTGGAAGTAAGTACTCTTAATTTATCAAAAATATGCATAATTAGACGGAAGAGGCATAAACCTTGTTTCATCAACCAGTATTTGGGCTTGTTTTCCCAGAAGGCTTAGAAGAAATTTTCTTCCTCTAGCTGACTTGTTACACTTGAGATGTAGTAGAGCTTACTGTTGGTATTACCTCAAGTAACTTCTGCGCTTTGTTGTTAAAACAGAATTAAATATTTGCTGTTGGCCTCTTGAATCTGGCTGTGCATTGGACTGGTCAAAAAAGGATGTTTAAGGTGATAAGCGTGGTTTATAAATCAGCAGAACTCTCTGCTAGGGACTTGATTTGTTATGCAACAGTAAAATGTCTTTTTACAAATAATTCTTTCGCCAATATTATAGCATCTTATAAGTCATATTTGGATGTTTTTCTGTAGACTGTGAATATCGATAATCTTTAAAACTTGGAGCAGTTGTGAACTGAAAAGCTGATCCATAAAGCATTTGAAAAGCCATTGTGATGTCATTAACTTGAGTCCTTAATTAACCTTCTTGCTCCTTGGGTTTGCATTAGACAGATCAGGTGGAGAAAAATTATGTGAAGGAAAAGAAAGCAGCAGCAAAGGAGTTTGAAGATAAGAAAATTGAGCTTAAGGAAAATCTGATAGCGGAGCTGGAAGAGAAGAAGAAGATGATTGAGAATGAAAAGCTAACCATGGAATTAACAGGAGGTAAAGAAGATAAGCACCTGTCATTTGTGTTATCCACTCTGCTCCTGCTTAGGAAAAGAGCTGTAAAGGTGGCAGTGCTGCTTTACACAGACAGCTGATGGGAAATGCCAACAGGGGCAGAGCACAAATTGATGGTCTTTTAAATTCAAAATTCAGTGAACTGTTAACAGGTGAATGAAGCAGTGCCAGTGGAGCAGCAGAAGGGATGATGGGCCTGCATGTATGCAGGGAAAGAGGCTGCTTTGGTTCCCTGATCTAGCAATAAAACTATTGAGATATGTCACAATAGTGACCTAACCAGTGATGCCAGGCTGTAAAGCTTTGTCCTTTTCTCCCTGCAGGAGTGGGTGGTCAAGTAGTTGAAGAAAGCCAGAAAATAAAGTTGAAATGTGCTGCTTAAAGCCAGAAATAAAAATATTTGTGGGTTACATTTGTGTCCAGGCTGTAGAAAATTTATATTAAATGGAGAGATTCTTTTCAGATAGTTGGTACCTCTGGTGCCTTGCAGTGCTCTGTGGTAATGGACACAGGGGAGCTAAGTCAGGGTTAGTTACTCCTGCAGAATTCTGTTGCTGTGGTACTGAACTAAAAGTCTGGTATGACTCTGGAGCTCCCTCACTTCATGGATTGATAGTGTGCTTTTCTTGCTGAGGCCTGTCCATGAGTTACACCCTTCATATATTTCTTGCATAGTATCTACAGGTCTTATATAAACTAATAATTTAATTAATACTCAGAAGTAAGAATTAAACCTTTTTTTTGGTGTATTAAATGGTGCTCTTGGCTTAGTACAAACTCTTAGGGCTGATGTGGACTGGAAAGCATCTTGAGTTATGTTTCCCTGGCAACTTCTTTTATTTATTTATGAGATCTGGTCTCATGTCATCCTTGTTCACCCTCGTGATGAGGAGAGAAGGAATGTGGTGTATTTTTCACATGCAGAGCTGCAAGAGGTTTCTGTGTCTAGTGGGAGCCAAAGGGGCTTCCCATATTGAAGTGCTTCCCAGGAGGTGATTCAGGGGTGCTTAGAGATGAGCAAATTAATGTCAGCAGATAGAAAAGGAGGTGGGATGATGTGTTTGGCATTTATGATGTGGTCTCTTGGCTGCCAGGTCAACATATCTTCATGAGTTTAGGAATGAGTTGCGAGAGTTTGAGTGAAGCTGTTCAGTAAAGGTTACCTGTAGGCATTTGGACAAACTAATTTCAGATAATTACTTGGTGATGAGACTGGTGTTTAACAGACTTTCTTCTTTTTTCCTAGTGCATATGCTGCAGTTTACTTCCTGTCAACTGCTGCTCTGTGTGTTACTAATTAAGCTCATTTCATTAATCATTCTTAGATAATCTGAATTTAAATACTGTTTGTTTGAAATCACTCCAGCAGACTTGTATCAGTCTTCAGTGCAGAAATTTTCTCTAATCTTTTGACAAAGCCATTTTTCTGCCTTGAAGATGAGAGAGCAGTTGATTTGTAGCTGATGTTTTACATGCTATTAATGATCCGAGTTGGGTTGGGAAAGAGCTCCATGAGCTTGGCCTTTTAAATCTGTTCTCAGGCAGATAGCATGAGCATGAAAGGAAACTGCCTTGAATCCTTGTAGCATCATTGTGCTGCTTATCTCTACCTGGAGCAGCTGTAACCATGGCATTGCAGCAGTGGCACTCAGCAGTGACCTGATGGGGGGAGAACCTGGATTCACTGTCAGCACTTCCATGCTGGAAGCTAGCAACAACAACAACAAAAAAAGAAAAGAAATCCAATTTGCTGTATGAAAGAGGAAAAGATTATTTTCCTTGTGCTTTGTGTAGGAAACTGCTGCTGCCTACTCCTTTCTCTCTGGTCTTATCAGCTCTCCAACTTCATTACTCCACAGATTCAATGGAAGTGAAGCCTATTATGACGAGGAAACTGAGACGGCGACCAAATGATCCAGTTCCTATCCCAGACAAGAGGAGGAAACCTGCCCCTGATATCCTTTCATGGAGTCACTGTTGTTGGGTTTGCAGCCCCTGTGTTACCCACGCCTTTGTTGTTTTGTACAGCAAGGAAAAGGAAATTAAATGCCAGGATCAGATTTTAACCTGGGAAATACTGAAACACAGTTGTCATGTATAATGTGTGCTAAAGCAATGCAGCAGTTATACAATGCAATACATACATAGAAACCAGTGTTGGGAGATCGTTTGGTATCCTAACTTAATCCTTACAGTATCATGAAATAATTTGGTTTTTATCAGTGGGAATAGTTTGAATTTTACAGGCAATTTATTTCACAAAAGAAAAACTTTAAAAGAGCATTAGATATATATATATGCTGGGATAATTGATTCCATAGATAGTAAATGGCTTTTTACATGAGCCACAGCTTTTCTCATTTCAAGACGTGACAAAGCATTTACCAGAAAGATCATATTTGTCATATCAAAATAGTTTTTCCATTTCTGATAGAAGCTTCAGATCTCTAATCCAGAGATGCATAGCAAAAGCAAGGATGGTAGATTTTTTCTTTGAATAAGAAAAGAGGAAGATTCATCTTGTTTTCATGTATCACAAGAGACAGAAAAACATGTCTATGTAATCCATAGGATCTGCCTTGCTGCATGTCTCGGAATTAAAATGTTCCTTGGCTTCTGGAAATATGTTTTTAGCTCCTTTGTGATGATAGGCACTTTTTCTATTTGTGTATTAAATTCACCTGGAGAGGAAAGCAAGGATATTTGCTTTGCAGAGGCTTCTTAATAGATTCTAAACTTGTATGTCTTAGATTAAAAAAACTTATCCAAGTGACTCTCATTTTCTGAAGGCAATATCAAACCTTGAACTTTTGGAGTTCATGCAGGATGGTCATGAGCATCTCCAGTTTCAATTAACCTCCTTCTGGTTGGAGATTCTGTTCACTCTTTCAGGAAAAAAAAAAAGTCATTTAGTAGTGCCCCTATCTCATCCAAAATAAATGAGTTTCATAGTGAACATGACCTGCTAATTGAGCATGATACAGCAACCACACCATGAAACTCTGCCTTTGCTCACTGGGAGAAGATTAAAGTCCATCAGAACCAAAATCCTTGAAATGCAGCCCAGCAATTGTTAACTTTAGTTTAATACTTTGAATACTTTCAGCTAAACACTTGCTATGAAGAAACAAAAGTATAGCAGAGCTCGAATAAGACTGTAACACACTAATCTCTATTTTCAAAGGTTTGGGCGTTTGTTTTCAGCTGCATTGTAGGCTCTTATTTATCCCCATCCACACAAAGTTCTATTTAACTAGGTTTAGATGGGATTTAGCTTCATTGTAGAAAACCTGAAGTGAATCTGGTTTTTCAGCTCACAGATTCTTCTCCACAGAAATACAAGATGAAAAACACTGAAAATGCTGGTGCTTGATGCTTCCATGAAGTAAATGTCAGTGCACTAAAGGTTTTTCATTCATGGTTGTGTCTGAGTTAGTTAAAATGATTTTGCACTCTGCTGCTAAGACCGTGGGGATGGACTTGTATTAATTCCTCTAAGAAGAAAAAAAGAAGCTCAAGTAAGACATTTATTAAAATCCTGGAAACCTTTTGGCTTACATTTACTCAAGTGAAATGTCATTGACCTTTAATTTTTAGCCTTGCTTGTGAAGAGCTTATGGAAACCTTAATTCTGGATACCTCAGCTAAATTATTTGTTGACTGATGAGCAAATAATGGAAGACCTAAGAACGCTGAATAAGGTAGGGATTGTTGCTTGACTGTATTTCTTCATTATAAAGAGAAGGCAAATGCTTTCTCCTGAAGAGAACAGAGCTCTCTTTAATGTCAGTTTTTGAGATGTGGGACTGTTTCATCCCCGTAGGCTTTCTGAAGTAGCACAGTAAAAGATTTAGCAAGATGGTATCTCCTCTTTTTAATTGAGGTTTAATTAACCTAATTTGAATGACTGTCATCTAAAAATGTTACCTTTTGTGTGAACCAAGGGATGAGCTATGTTGAGGAGTTTTTTCCTCATGGCTGAACAGATGTCAGTGTGTTTTTCTGGGAGATCACAGGCTGCTTTTGGTTTAGGCCTTAGTGTGGGGTAGGATTTTTCATTAATTTTTTTTTTCTCCCTGCTATCACAAGACTTCAGCAAGCTGGATAGGGGGCAGTGTGCATGCTTATAATTTTTCTAGTTTTGATTAACGTCTTGTTTTCTTGCTGAACACTTGAAGGCTTATCTAATTTCTTAGAATATAAGCTGCTCATTAAGGCATTTTGAGGACGGTAGTGGAACACTGTTTTTGTGCCAGCTGTTGAGGTTTCTCTAATGATTTATCTCCTGTATTTTGTGTGCCCTGAGAAATGTTGTATCACGTTCAAAACCAGTGTGTTAGATGGGTTTGACTCATTGGAGTGGGGTATCTGAATGCTCTCAAGTTCAATTTTTTGGCCTTTTGGGTCATTAAACTCATTATGTGCACCTTTGGCTGTTCAGAGCACACTGCTCTGGTTATGTGTTATGCCACTTAACAGAGCACTTAGAATAGAAATATTCAGAGCATGGAAAGTCAGATATCTGAAGTTATCACTGCAGCTTCTGTGGCTCCTGCCAGTTCTCTAACACTGCTTTGCTCTCTTCCCATGTAGCTTAAATCACCCAAGAGACCAGGTGAGTTACAGATGGAGTTTGTTCACAGGGGTGCTGCTCTGAACAGAGAATGGTACTGTAGATCTTTGGCCGTGCAGTTTGGCTGTGGGATTGTTTTGGCTGTGGAATTGCTGTTCTTTGTGTGGTGTTGATGTTTGTCAGGGGTGGGAAGGGAGGGGCATGAGCAGCTTTGGTGGCTGAAACACTTGGGCATGGGACAATCCAACTGGGAAAAGAGGTTTTCCATTATATTCAGGTGCATCTGGGCACCTTGTCTGCTTGTCAGCTCCATTGAGGGATTGACCACTTACGGTTTTATGCCTCCAGCTCTCTAGATATGCCTATACACTTTATTTCAAGACAGAGTGGGAGTAACTTGCCTCAGTAATTTTAACCATATTTAACTAATTAACTGTGAATTATAACTAAAACAAAATCAAGGACATACTGTCTATCACTTACCCGTGACTGTTTTTTCATATAAATGCTGTATTTCAGTGAATATTTTAACTCAAGGCAGAGGTCGAGTTACTCATCACAATATAGAACATTTTCCCGACGCATATTTGAGTTTGCAGCTTTCTCTGCTTGTTATTTCTGACCTTATGAGCTGCAGTTTGGCAGTCAGATGTGCTGGTCTTTAAGCAGAGTGTCTCTTCTGTCCCCAGCCTCCCCCTCCTCTCCCGAGCACCTCCCAGCTACACCAGCAGAGTCTCCGGCACAGCGATTTGAAGCTCGGATAGAAGATGGCAAACTCTACTATGACAAGAGATGGTGAGGCCTGGGGAATTTCTGTTTCCATCACTCTGTGTGTTGTGTACTGAGGGGAGGCAGAGGCTGCAGAGAGAAATGGCTCTGATCAAAGAATTGTTGGTGGGCAAAAATGCTTTTGGGCAGAGGTTTGCTGCATCCTCCATGAGCTCGTTGTGGGTCCAGTGAAGCAGAGGTGATGATGGGATGTTCACACCCTGTAGGCTTTCAGAGGTAACTGGTGGCTCCAATAAAAGGAGACTTGAATCTTTTCTATGGCCCACTGTGGCACTTAGGAAGTCAAACTTAATAAGAGGTAGGAGAGGCAGCAGCAGCCACAGTGGGATGTGACTGAGGCTGCCCAGCTTGGATACAGACACTCCATGATTTGCTGTCAGCAATACTCCCATTCCTGAGGCTCAGTGTTGTGGAACACAAGCCCAGCATTCCACAAGGTGGCAGGAGAAATGTCGTCCACCAGCTGCTCAGGATGAAAAATGCTTCTAATAAATCCAAATAACCTTTAAAGATCAAACCCACCTGGGAGAGGCAACTTCAGAATTGCTGATTGGATTTATCTCTGTTGAGTTTTATGGCCATACAGCTGTACAGGCCTCACAAAACACAAGGAAAATATTAAATTCTGCAGAGGAATCTTAGTAGATCTTAAACTTAATCCATGCGACTTGCAGACCTGGATAATCAAGGGGGTAGTCTTGAACTCCTTGAGCAGAAAACAATTTGCTTTCAAAAAGTCATCTGCTTATTTGTAGCCTACTTCAGTTTTCTGGTGTCTCATAACAACAAGTGATGAGGCTGTAATTTTATCACAGAAATAGGTGTGAAGCTGATTTATTTACACAGCAATCCCTTTGGCCAGTTGGTCAGTTTTTCCTTCTGACTGAAGTTTGAGAGTTCAGTGTACACAGCTCTCATAAAAGCTGCTCCCTCAGTTTAAACATGCATGAAGCATAAAGCAGATAAGAACTGAACAGACTACTTATTGCACAGATTCAGCAAGGGTTGGGGTTTTTGGGTTTTTTTTGGCTTTTATAATTATTCTGTGTGTGTAAAGTGACTGTCCCCAGGATATATTTGGATGAATAAACTCTTCTTCTAGAATTTTGAAGCATATGGAGTACTTGAAAAGTCTTCCTGAGTAAAAAAAGAAAGAAAGGAAAAAAAAAGGCATCTGAAGTAATCTGTCAGTAAAGCTCAAAACTTCCCATTAAATTTAAAACCTGGAAGAGCTTCAGTGAGCCTAGAATCTCACCAAAGCACCAGATCTCTCTTAAGGGTATCTAGCTGGGGCGTAAACAGATGTTTTCATCTTGCTGAATTCACTTGTCATGGGGGTCTTGCTGTCAGGAATTCCAGCTGTTGTCTTTCCTGGTTGCCTTGTTGTTACGCTGTTTTAAGATCAGTATTGTTAGTTTGTTTGTTTGTTTTGGTTGTAATAATCGTGCTTCATTTTTTGATTGATAATAATAGTACTTGTGCAAAGTAGCTGGTGTTTTAAAATAATGAAATAACTCTTGGTAGTGGGAGGGTGATTCTTTCTAAGGTGCATAAAGAGTGCTGGCATGTGCAGAAATCCTAAAGCTGACAGCCCAGGAATGGCTTTCTCTGTTTCCTGATGCAGCCCTGCATGACAATTACCTGAAAACAGGGAATGTTTAAGGCCAGTAATGAACCCCCTAAAGTCTTGCAGAGACATTTCACAGCCATCTTCAGAGTGGAGTGTTTCAGGTGAAAGTAGAATTAGACTCAGGTTTTTTTATCCTCAGAGCTCTGTGCTGCCCCATCAAATCCTAAACCAGAGTTCACTGTAAAGCAGCCACCTTTTTGCTCTTAGCTTTGCTGCATACAATAGCGCACAGGGATTTCTTTCAATCTTCTGATGGAGTTGCAGTTGGAAATCTTTGCCTTTCAGTAAAATATTTTATAGCAGGAAATGGAATTATTTCTGCTTGCCTCACTTGGTCTGTTTTGCCTACTGCAACAGCAAGAGTTGTTTGGCTCTGCTTTCTTGAAAGCCAACTTAAACCCCATTGCATTTTTCATCTGAGGTAATTTCCTCAATCCTGTCCCTCTCTGGATATAGAAACTTGGCAAAAAGGGTGAGACATGAGCAGGTAACTGATGCCCCAGGGTGCTGTGCCTTTAGCTGCCCTGTCTCTGTGAGCATGGAGCGTGAGACAGCTGAGACAACTCTTCAGTGAAACACTGCTGACTTGGTTCTTTGCCTTTCCTGTGCACAATTAGCATTAATTTACTGATGGAGAGTCATTCATGGTGTGAAATCCAAGGGCTGAATGAAGCCTCTGACACGTGTGTCATCAGCTTTGGCATTCACTGGGAATCAAAAATTGAAAGTGAGGAAAAAAATATTTCCTTGTCTGTGTGGGCACAGCTAACACTTGAGAGCTGTTGTTTGCACTGGCAACTCCTGCACTCCTGCTGATTGTACAAGATCAAAACTCTTGCTTAAGTTACTCCCAGCATGGCATGGTAGGGCACTGCTGGACTGAGATTTTTGTCTCATCTTAGTGAGGCCTGAGGTTTGTAGTAGCTTATTGAGTTCCTCTGTATCATTTAATGACATCTGGACTCATTAAACTGAGATTTTTTTTGGCTCAGATCACTGTTTCTGGAACCCACTGACATTGTTTCTGGCAAAACAAAGGAGAAGGACACCTGTGTCCAACCATTGTTTTAAAAGTTGCAGGATTTGTGGATTTTTTTAATTCCCTCTCCCTCCCCCCATGGGTAATGAGTATGTTTGGAAGGTTCAAAGCTGACACTCATTCCAGTTACTGGCAAGCAGTGAGAAAATTCTGAGTGCATCAGCCAGTAGGAAGAGATTGTGGAATAAACCACTGGAAGACTTCCACATGTACAGTATGGTTCCTGTAGAAATAACTGTAAAGTTTAAGTAAATCCATGCATTTTGCACATGGCAGTCAGGCTGCAGGGGGTTGCACTGGGTACCTACTGAGGGAATATCTGTGCAGGGATTCTGCAGCTTGGATTGCCCAGATAAAATCATGATTAGGGGAAAGGTGGAAATAGTCATGCTTTTGTAACTGTAAAGTATTTTGGTGCTTGCTTGATTAAGATGATTTACTTACAAATCACCTGTTCCAGTATAATTAGTTCTGCCTATGGAACAGAATGAGGCAGAAAGAACAGAAAGTGGAGTTTTGGGGCTGGCACACTGCAGCTCTTGGAGAAATGTGGGCTGTGAAAGAGGCCAGTCCATGGAATTAAACAGTTCAGAGTTATGAATTTCAAAGTCTTCGTTTTATGCACAACACATTAAGAGATGTGTAGAGCTTAAACTGTGATCTAAGATGGGATGAAATGGATCTGTTTAGTCATGGCCTCCTTATGGCAGATATTTACAGCTCATTACAGAGTCAGTTACCCATTAGTTACCATTTTGGGTATTTTCACAAAATATGACAGCGTTAGAAATTTGAGATCTGATTAAACAATGCCCAGACTGCACTGATTGAGGGTAATTAACTGGTGGTGGTGGTGGTGGTCTAGTAATTCTGTATTGGGGAATAATTTGAGTATCTGTGATTTGCTCTGTCGTATTTTGTCAGGTAAAATAAGGAGTTGTCTTCTGAAATCCATCCTGTGTCTGAAATGAGAAAGGCTGCTTGGATTAACCCTTGAAGCCTGGGTGTATTGTCAGTCACTGGTGCCCCTGGGCTGTGGCTGGAGGTCTGCCTCTCCCCCTTGCAGTTGTGAAATCTGTTTTCAGAAACTTTCACTGCAGGGTTGAATTTGAATTAAGACCCTCCTGCATTTCAAAATATCATTAAATGCAGAGTTGTGTGTATGTAATCAGACCTCCCACAATCTTGCAAAGGTGGAGAAAGTGGCATGCAAAGAAAGGCAGACTTCAAACTTACTCTGTCCAGCTTTATCAAGAACGGATTCATGCATTTCCTTTTTTTTTTTTTTCTTTTTGCAGGTACCACAAGAGCCAAGCTATTTACCTGGAGTCTAAGGAGAACACGAAGATCAGCTGTGTGATCAGTTCTGTGGGCGCCAACGAGGTTGTGGCTGCTTTTATTTGTCAGCACGGGGGGGAGGAAGACATGGGTTTAGTAAGGGCTAAAGATAGATACCTGTCTGGTGTGTAAAGAAGCCAAGATAAAACTGACTTGGGAAATCTCTCTTTGAGATGGGAAGAGACTTGGTCTGTTTCTGAAGGATATTCCTGTGTTTTGCAAGCTCCTGCAGCAGTTGGGCAAAGGGAGCACTTTGTTCTTTGCTTGCAGATTCCAGGCACTTCAGGGAAAGAAATAATAGACTTGAGTGCACTTCTCCTCAATCAGCCAATAAAGGAACTTTAATTTGTTGTGGCAGCTAAGGGAAAACACTTTATTTTCCCCAGAATGAGTTGCATGTGGGATCTGTTTGTGTTGCAGCTGTTCCTTGCAGTGGCAGTTGTGGCACTCGGTTGTTCAGATAAAAACAGTGGTAGTGAGCTCGTGGGTGCGTTAAAATTTGTTTAAAATTATTACTGTAATTTAGCAAAACTAATGTGTCATTCCATCATACTGTGGTGGAATATAAAATTGGACATGTTTGTTTCCTACAGTTGCTCAAAGTTTATGGGGTTTTGAATTATTTTGGCAAGCAAAACATGCCAAATCCTTGGAAATGTTGCAGTTGGGAGATGATTATCAATGAACGTTCATTTTAATTTCTCTGGAGAAGTAACTGAAGTAGAAATACAGGCAAATACTAAATTTATTTTATATTGAGGGGTCCTGATAATAAAGTCAATTTATAATAAAATAATAGAGTTAAATCAATTTACTTGCCAGGCCTGTAGATAATATAGAAAAAAAATGGTTAGGGTAAATCACAGGCCATCATAACTTTATAATCCTTTGCCGTAAGAAATACTGGATATCCCTCCTAAAATACTGCAGTACTAAGGAAGGGATAATTCTTACTCAGTGTGTTTATTTAAATATGTTGAAATGCATTAGAAGGATATAATGCAGAGGCAATTGCTCAGACTTGATTTTTAAAGTTCTGGTTTTTAGATCTAAACACCTTGAAGGTGATTTCAAAAACTCTCTGGAGTGGCTGCCTTGGTGGCAGCAATTTGTTCTCTGGAACACATGGTGTGAATCCTTCCATGCAGGTGTTTAAAAGAGAGGCCCTTTTATCTCCAGACACAATTTCTGCGGTACATTGTGGGAAATGCTTCATGGAACAGAATCAGAAAAAGCTTTTCATTTGACTAATAGTGACTTGTCTAGGCAAATCCCAGGATAGATAATTTTATGATCTGTAGATCTAGAGAGACTCAGTCTTGATTAGGCAAAGCTGAGTGCTACGGCTCTGTTGTGAACTGTCGCAGGAGGAACCTGCTTTCCTGATGGTGCTTGAAGGAGTAATTTTTCTTGAGGACTGTTTTGAGCAGGAAGTTAAGGAGGTGAAGTTAGACAAGTTATTTCATTTTCTACTCAGGTTGCAGATGCCTCGTGGGGAGGGAGAGGGGATTAACCTCAGTGATCTGTGCCCCCTGTGGTGTTCAGCTCCCACACTAAGACACAGAGTTAATTTTTCCGTGCAGCGCTTGCTGTGAGTTTTCCGTTTTGCTCCCCTAATTCATCTCTTCTTTTTGCCCTTCCTCTTCTGCAGATCTGGGTGAGGAAAACCAGCGACAGCACCAAGATGAGGATCTACCTGGGGCAGCTGCAGCGGGGCGTGTTCGTGATCCGCCGGCGATCGGCCACCTGACTCTGCCCCGCCCCATCCTGGTTTTTATCGGATCACCAAACCTCTGCCAGGGGCTCACAGGCTGCTCACTCCTCCCAGCAGCAGGGAACAGTCCTGACCTCTGACAAGACACTTTGTGGCTGGCCACATAATCCCCAGTAGTCCTTAAACCTTTAGTGATGCCCAAGCACTGCCCTGGACTATTTCTGGATTTTGCATCAAGCTTCCTGTATGCTCTCTTTGTATTTTGGGTGACTGTTTGAGAAGACTTTGCATCATCCTCCTTTTTGTTGTAGTTTCGTGGTGCACAGACGGGACTCATGTGTCAAAACCATCATCATCATCCTGTTTCTCTTGGGAGTCAGACCAGTGGAAGAAGCTTTGCTTGTTGAGACCTGCGGTTATTCATGCTTTTTGGCCTTGTTTTCCTGCAGAGCTCAGGATTTTGGGCAAAAGATGAATCCTGCCAGGTTTCAGCTGCATCTGAGAGATGCCTCCAGAATACCTGGTGCACAACATCAGCTTTATTGGATGGACTGTTGAAAGACTGGAGACTTTTTTTAGGATGGTGTGAACAGCTCAGAAACTGCTGAAAATTCAGTGATTTTAATGTAGCTCAGAGTCACGCGTGGTTAGTCAGAAGCTTCCGTTTCTCTTCACATTAAAAAACCCTTCAATAAACAAGCAGAGTATGTCTGTTTGCTGATATAATTACCTGGGATAGGTGGATGACTAAATTAAAGGAATAATTACCTGGATTTTGCAGACAGCAAGGCTGTATGAACTCTGTGTGTGTCTGTAATCAATCACAGATGCAGAGAGGCAAAAGATCAAGTTCACTTTTTCCACTGATGCTCAGAATCACAGGTTGTGGTGGGATCCTGCTGACAGGAGATCTGTAGTGTCCTCCCAAGGAGCCTGGTACAGAGTAGGAAGTGGCCTTGGCATGCTGTTAGCTGGAACCTTCATTCCCTGAAATGTTCTGCAAAGAGCTCCCCCTTGAAGGCTGTTTGAATTGCTGGAGGTACTACTGGGTTTCTACACTTGCCCTCTTGCAGCACAAGTGAAAATCCCCAAATAATGACATTAAGGTGTTCCCTAGGTGTTTAAAGATCTGCCTCTGGCATTCCTTAATTATTCCCAGTGATTTGCTGATGGCTGAAAGCACCAATGCCATGTGTGACTGCCTTGGCAGGAGCCACATGGTGCCCTGGCTGTGCTGTCACATCTCTGCCTTCTGTGCAGAACAGCTCTGTGCTCCTTTTGATTACTAGTCAAAAAGTTGTAAATTCTGTCTTTCTCAGTATCTGTCACTTTGAGGCATCTTCTGGTTTTGCTTTTGAGCTGCGTTCTTGTTAACATTCATGCAGCCTTTCTTTGGTGTGTGGATAAATGGAGTCCAGGGAGGGGAGCTGCAATGGCTGTGCCCATTCCTTTCCTGCAGTTGGGTGGCAGTCACATCCCAGAAACTGATGCCTCTACGTGGGTCTGGAATGGCATGTGATGGCTGAGTTCCTGATGTGACTGAGACACCTGACTTGGTTTTTGCTGTGTTTGGAGGTTTGAGTGGATCTGGAGCTGTGGCAGGGAAGGAGAGGGCGTTTCCCACCCCCTGACAATGTGCCATCTCTGCTGCAGCTTGGGCAGGCAGAACGCAGCAGGCTGGATTTTGTCAAGTTAACAGCTCACTTAATATAACTTAACATTCTCTGCACATGTCACAGGTTTTTGATAAGGTGATGATGTACCAGACAGGATTTGTCACTGAGCCTTTAAATGAACATCGTTCTAATAATAAAAAGTGCTAAGGAAGTAGCAGGATTTATTTCCTGTCTGTATCACTACATATATTTGTGTATATATTATCAATACATAATATTTGTGGGAGTAGCTGGGGACGTGTGTTCAGTGCTGGGGAGATACTTTGCCAGCAGCCATCTGCTGCCGTGGTGTTCCCTGCTCTGGGGGAATTTTGGGAGTTAACAGGAGTGTGCCTGGGATGTCAGTGTGTGTTGGACAGGGAGAGGGGGCTCCATGAACTGATGGTGAATCAGGACACTGCTTCCTCCTGGAAGTTGGCAAACCTTGATCTCAAACTCTTCCGCACCAATTTTCTGCCTCCAGGAAGGATGTGTGAGGTTTGTACACCTTCCTTCTGTCAGAATTCCTTGCCAGTGCCCCTGGGTCAGCCTTTGGACTGTTGATTTCTGCTTCTGGCAGCCCTGAGTAGGGGTTGTACTGCTGTAAATGGCTCAAACTTAACTGCTACACTGAAGGAATTTTGTTTATAGCTACTTCATCCTCAGTTTCTTAATGCAATGAAAGTTTGCCTTGCCTCAGTCCATCACCATAAAGAGTAGATGTGTCTCATAGAGTACATGAATATTGTATCCTGGGGTTTTTTTTGGTTTTTTGTTGTTTTTTTTTTTTTTTATCCTGGCAGGCTGTTCTGTAATGGCCTGAGCCATTTGTGAGGCTGGAAGTGATAAAGTGCAGTGCCTTGCTGTGCACTCAGGGAAGCAAGTGCATTTTTTTTTTTTCAATCCTAAAAGGATGCACAAGTAGTTCTGTGGTAAGGATGAGGCATGTGGAGATCAAGAGTGGAGACATCAGCTGCAGAATTGAAGATTTCCTGCCACGGGTTGGAAAAATAGAGACAAGTTACTCAAGGAGATGGACAAGGTCTTGCTTGAATTCTAGGAGAAAATTGGCTTTTCTGTCTGCTCTTTGCCTGCTTATCATCAGTCTTGAAGGATCCCAACCCTCTGAACAGAAACAGCTTTGCTGCAGGTATGAAACAATTTAATCCTCATTATGAACAGCATTCAAAGTAAATTTAGGAAGTGGCTTTAACTCGTCGTTACAGCAGTTTTAAAGAAAGGTGAACCTTCTGCCAAAAATAGACCTTTATTGAGGGTTAAATTGCAGTTGGCTGAGTCATATTAAGCTTTTTTTTTTTTAATGGCCTTGAGAAATGGACTGTGATGTTGATATGTGTAAAATAAAAAACACATTCCCCCCTCAGCCATTGGACGTTCCAGTGGAAGGAAGCCAGATCAGGGAGCAAACTTCCAGGGGGTTTTTTGACATCATTCTCAACAGAAGGGTTTCCAAAGAGGCTTTTTTAGTTTGTGTGCTCTGCCTGGAATTTTGTAAAGAGACAAAGGGATTTAATGACAGAAACCTTAATTATTTGCCTTGTTTTTTGTAAATTTCTGGGGAACTTTAAGAAAATAAAGGCTAAGAGAGCAAGAAATAGCTTTGTGGATAACTGAGGTTCTTCCTCCTTCAGAAAAAAGAAAAAGCATTTGGGTTCTTGTTCCACAGAAGCAAACACTGAAATATTCAGAAAATCTGAATGGGTGTCTAAGGTTTGGTGTTGCTATTTTTATTTTGCCCAATTCTAAAACAAAGAATTTAATACAGAGTATTTAGAAAACAAAAGAATGCACGTTTCTGTTTTTCTATGATTTATTGAAAACCTGTTGTCACTGAAACTTCAAATTTCATGGAGTTAAAGAATTCCAGCATTGTAATGTTTTGCTCAATGTGGAAAACCCCTTTAATATTTAACATCAGCTCAAACTTTGGGAATGCCAAAAACATCTTGTAATACTTAAGTGCCTGTCACTTTACAGTGGAGTAATTCTGTTTATTTAGATTTCTCCTTTTTAAGCAAGAATGCTTTTCTGTAAAATACTGATTTTAATTTTTAAATAGGCATGAAGAACAGCTTGGGTTTATGAAAACCAAACACACCCCCCCCAAAAATATTTGAAGTTTTTTTTTCCCCTCTAATGTGACGCTAATAAATAAGCAGAAGGGGGAGAGTGGCTCGAAGAAGCCTTGGGACCAACATTTAAATAACATTTAGGTGACAAAAGAAATGCAAAATATTCTCCGTGGTGTATATCTAAACAGGATGGGTGGCTCAACTCCCTTCACATAATTAAAATGCTGAACAGCAGCACAGGAAGAGTTACTTAAGCCTTTGGTTCTAAAATAGCAATGCTCTGAGCAAAGCCAGGCATTTGTAGGGCTTTGGAACCGAGAGCTGTAACCCACGGGAAGCAGCTGCTGATTTATTCCATCAATCTCACATTTGAAAGCTATCAGTTCTCTGGATGCCTCAGGTAGCTTTTGTCATTTTTCATTTAGTTCTAATTTGCATCCCCATGTTCTGCCCCGAATCTTGAGAGGGGGGAAAAAAGGCAGAATAGTGATGAAATGTACATTTTTTCATTTCGCTTCATTAACGCTCCTTTTTTTTATTGAGTTTAGGATTCTTTGGAGGGTGGTCACTGCCTGCGGATCTCTGCAGGTTTAATGGCCAGCCCAGGTCACGAGAGCTAACAAGCTTTAACAAAAAAATAAATAGAAATGCAGATCTAAGGGGAAAATTGGTGTCTTCAGTCCAGGTTTCTGCTTAAATCCTGTTTGGAATTGGTGACTGAAGGGTTTTTAAGTGAACAGGCTGGTGGCACTGGCTGACATAGGTTTGGAGGACAGGCTCAGGACACATGGATGGAGCTCCATGTCTGTTTCCTTCATTAAATGAGGAGGTAAGTCAAGGTTTTTGTTGTGTGGTTTTTTGTTGTTTTTTTTGTTTTTTTTTTTTTTTTTTTTTTTGCGCTTTTCCCTTTTTTTTTGTTTCAGGGTGTTTGATAAACGATTGATTGATTTCTGTCACACAGTTGAAGGCAGCTGCTGATCATGTCAAGTTCCTGTTAACACTGAAGAATTTTTCATTTTGGAGAAGAAATAGCCTTTTGCCCATGGTCTAAAATTCAGTAACACTGCCTAAATAGCCACAGGAATATTTTTTTTTCTGATGTGATTAGAGAAGAAACATTCCAAACCTCGCACATCATGAGGCATCACGCAATGGGGAAGGCTCTGAATACTGATGATACTAAATCATGTAAAGCAGTTACACAAAATGAGTAGAAAAGCAGGAGGCAAAGATTCTGTTGGAAAGGATTTCTGGGGTGGTAAAAATCTCATCCATTGAGATGGGGAATTGCTAAAACAATTGGTTCAAGACTGTCTGGAAAACTGAGACATGAAGGGGAGTTTGCCCTGGGACCCAGGGATGCTCAGTCTGTAATGGGATCTCAGCATTAGAATATTGATTAGGTCTCATTTTGGACCAAGCCTGGAGTTTTGCAGTTCAGGAAAGGGAAATAAAACATGGCAGGGTTGTTACCAGCCCTGCCTCAGCCTCTTGGTCTTGTTCCCCCTTGAGAATTCAAAACTATTGATTTGTTTCCTCTTTCATTGAAATAACAATTTTGGGAAGAGCTTTGAAAGTCTGTGCGAAATACAGAAACACAGTGTCTGTCCCCTGAAGATGGATAAACCCTCGGAAGGGACGATTGGTGACAATGCAGTGAGTGGCTCTGCCATAGCAGGGCTTTGCTCCTGGAGGATTTCATCCATCTGAGTAGACACAGGTGCTTGTCTGACATTTCCAGGCACTGTGAAGTATTTAGCAGATAATTTGGGCAGCAAAGCTGCAGTGTTGGTGCTTTCATACCTGGGCTGCCTGTGGGGTGTGGAAGGCAGATCCTGGATTGTCCTTGGAGAGAACCATGGAATCACAGAAAGGTTTGGGTTGGAAGGGATCTTAAAGATCATCTTCCAGCCCCTGCCATGGGCAGAGACACCTTCCACTATCCCATGTTGCTCCAAGTCCTGTCCAACCTGGCCTGGGACACTTCCAGGGGTCCAGGGGCAGCCACGGCTTCTCTGGCCACCCTGTGCCAGGGCCTCAGCACTGCAGTGAGGAGTCTGGAGCAGTGAGCAGGGCTGAGCACCTCTCAGTGCTAATCTGACTTTCTCAGAGAAGTCTGAAGGTTCTGTTTGCTCTGAAATCCCTCGAGGGCCAAAGGGAGCGTGAAGGATGCAGCAGGATGTGCTGGGCTGGCTCGTGCCGGCCTCTGCTACCCCAGTGCTGAGGGCCTTGGGGGGAATCTCATCCACCTGCCTTGTAATGGATGTTAACAGCCTCAAACACTGGCTGTGGCCTTCCTGAGGCCTGCAGTGCCTCTTTATCTTGTCACCAACCAAAGGTATCAATAACCCGCACAGCCTCCGAGCAGAGGGGTTTCTCCCCATCCATCCTGCCTGGCAGGTGCTCCATCTCGATTATGCCTCAGCTCTGCTCTATCCCTCGTGTTCCTGGGCCGAATGACAGAGCAGGAAGGTGCTGCTGCTGGGAGCATTTCCTGCCTGCCTAATGGGGATGTAATTAATGGACGCAGCCAGCCAGCCGAGCCGAGGCACGAGGCCTCTCCTTCAGCCACCCAACCGTGCCGTGTTACACGCCCTGCTCAGCGCTGCTGCTGCATATTCGCTAAAATTCTGAGGCACCGCTACATTTAATTAATGTGTTGGAGCGAAGCTTTTATTGCCGAGTCCTGCTTGGATCGATGTGGCGTCTCAGACGAAGGGGAATGTGGTGCTCTGGGTATGGGGTTTGTCACTGGGGTGATGCCGCTGAGCCGGGAGGTGTCCCAGCCCTCACCCTGCCTGTCCCCTGGTGCCTCAGTGAGCTGAGTGTGCTGCGGTCACAGAAATGGGACTGTTCAACGCGATCCTCTCACCCTGCTTCCCCACGGACTCCTTTAGGGAGCAGACACATCCTGAGCTCCGGCTGGAAGGGGCAGCTGGGAAGGCAGGGGGTGAGGGCGAGTTTTGCTGCCTGGGTGTTTAACCCAGCCATCATCATCATCAGAGCAGATGGAGAGCCTCGCTGTTCATCGAAAAACGGGACTGTTTACCTTCTGTGTTTTTTGGGATGCGCTGCCCCGCTGTCAGCCCGGCACAGCTCGGCTGAGGTGTCCCTGAGCGCTCCAGCCAAATGCTCCGGTCCTTTGGGGCGTTGTTACAAAGGCAATGGGGCGGCGAGCTGCCCGCGCTGCTCCTGCGCCGTTAACTGGTTTAATGAGCCTCTCAAACCGTTCTGGGGCGGAGCACAGGCTCCTGCTCGACCTTCCTGCCCCCGGTGGCTGGCTGGTCACAGCTCGGCTGGCAGTGGGGTTGGAGCTCCAGCACTGGGGGCTTATGTTGGGAAGGGAGGTCCCTGTAGCTCAGCCCTGTGGTGGAGTTTGGGGACAGAGGGGTGAGCGGCTCTTGTGGCATTGATGACAAGGTCTCCTGAGTGCTGAGACTCCACAGGTCTCCGGATCCACACCGGGTTCAGGTGCTCCATCCCCTCACCCCGCGTGTTGCTCACCGAGCCAAACTCCTCCGGAGTTTCCAATTTCACACCGACCTGCTCTTGACGTTTATAAACAAACTCTCCTGTGTTCATCCACTTAGGAGCAACCGAATCCGTTCTGGACAAACACTTTTCTCCTCTCTCCTGTTGCTGTGGCAATCGGCGGCTGCTGAGCAGAGCGGGCGGGAGGAGCCGGCCCAGCGTCAGTGCAGAGCATCCTCCTTTCCTGCTTGGGCACTGCTGTGAAGGGCATCCAGCGCCTGCTGCTGCCCGTCCTGCCACTGATTTTACCCCCAAAGTGGTTTTGAAATACAGATCTCAGAGGTTTCTACAGAGAGAAGGAAATGAGAACGAACTTGATGACTCAGTTGAGGAGGCTGAGGCACAGGAGAGCAATGATCAGCCAAAGGCTGAGATCTGGCTCTGTAACTCAGCTGGAAATTACTTTCTCCTTCTTCAACTTAGCTTCTGCTCTGGGCTTGAGGGCAACTTAACCTTCCTTAAGGCTTTGCTGTAGGTTTTTAGCTATGTCAGAACTTCACCTACAGCTCTGAGCACATCATCTCTTCAGTGTCACACTCTTGGCCGGCCCTTCTCCATGCAGCTGGACAGGCCAAGGCTCACTCTGGAGCAGGTGACTGGCTGATTTCTGGATTACCAGCTACATTTGGTAGTGGAGTGTGAGGAGCTGGTTGCACAAACCATGGGAAGAGAGCACATTTCCCTTGGCAGTTCCTGGAGATCAGAGGGATGTTCATCAGATCCGTCCCCAAGCGGCTGACAGATGGCAGCTCCCTGGGCACAATTAATCATTTGTTTGTCCAGGATGTTGAGTGTGGAATGGCAATGTCCATGCAGATTCTATGTGAAGCTCAGAAGGGATCTGTGGCCCTTGGAAATGAGGATCTCACTCTCCAAGGTGGAACTCATTAGCTAAAGACAAAATCCATCCTGAAGGGATCATGGGCTTTCTCCCTGCCACCTTTTGCTCCCCCAGGGCATCCAGCAGCTAAAGGAGAGGGAGAGAAACAGTCTGATATCTGTGGGCTTTCATCTGCTGTGGGAGATTGGGAAATGTATTCAAAACCAGAAAGCAAATGTTTGTAGGTGGGGTCTGTAAGGAGCAACACTCTCAGTCGAATTTCCTCCTGGGGAATGAGCAGCAGCAGAGTGACAAAGCTCTGCTGGTCACTGTCACAGGAGATGAGCATCCTCTGCCACGGGCTCTGCCAGGGGGACACGTGGCACAGGTGCCATTTGCAGACAGCTTCACTCTCCCAGCACACCTCCAGCCCCAGGAGGAGGGAGGGGAGAGGTCAGGCAACCTCCCTGTCGTGGTGGTTTTTTGGTTTGGTTTGGGGAGATTTTTTTTTTCTGTTTTTTTTTGTTTTGTTTTTTTTTTTTGTAAGGCTTTCCTCTGGATATCTTTTCCAAATCCTCCTTTCCAAGGGCAGCTGGCTCAGCAGGGAGGTGGAAGCACAGGCAGGATGGCGTTGATCAATGAGGGGAACCCCCTCCCTTCCTCTGAACTCTGGGGCCCCTGTATGCAATTTAAAGTGGGGAAAGAAAGACATCTGCACCAAGGATTTGTCAGGCTTGTTCCTGGCAGATAAGCTGGTCTTACCAAGTGGCTTGACATGTAATTCCACGCAGCGTGTAGATGTTTGTCTTATGTTTACCTAGAGGAAGAGATTTTTCTATCAATCCTAAAAAAATTAACCTCGTGTAATGGTGCATTTCCTCGGTGAAAAAGAGTGTGAAGATCTGTCAAAATGTCAGGCTTGCCTGGAATGAGGGCCCTGCAGAAGACAAGTGGCATTAATGTCTTTGAAGATGTTTCATTTAGGAGTAATGGAGTCCCCAGGCTTTTGGGGGCCCCATTAATTGAAGTGAAGAGGTTATAAAGCCTAGAAGGGAAATGCTGTTCAGAGCTGGACAGGAAGAGACACTCTCAGAGGGAGAAGGTCAGATAGGTTATTTCTACTGTACAACAGCATCAGAAGGATGTGAAGAATTGCTCTTAAATTACACTCCTCTGCCTGGATCGTTTTAGGAAAGTCAGTAAGACTTGGAGGTTTGCTTCTAGGGGAGAAAAGGGCTGAGTTTTAGTTTAATGGTGTTCATGGAAAGAAACACAACCCCCCCCCTCTGCTCTGAATCATCAGGCAGGTTTGCAGGACCACAGAAATGAGTAATGATAAAAAAGAAAAAAAGTCAGAAAACTTCTTGAAGCTTCCATATTTATAATGCTGCAAGTCAGTACACAATGTCTCCTCTCTGAGGAAAAACCCTTGTTCAGAAAGGGCCTCCTTTCAGAACCTGAAAATGGATCCTTTACAATGTGTATTTTTCCTACCAGGGACAGAGTGTTTGGATGGAGATGTGTTTTCTGCCTGAGACGCTGAGCAGAGTGTTCCTCTTGACAACTTCACGTTGGTTTTAAAATGCTTTTTGAAATAATGCCATTTCTTTTCTGAAGGCTCTCAAGCTCTTACAAAAGTGGAGAAATTACCCTGTTTGTGAGGAAAGAGGCACGGAGCTGCGGTGCCTGCACTGCTGGCAGATTCTTGCTGTTTGCCCCAAATTGCCAATAACCAAATTAAACAACATCTCTTAATTGCCCTTTCTGTGCAAAATCCACTCATTTCATAAGCACCGGGAGGCACCAGGAGGGTGAGTCTGCGTTGCTCACGTTGAGGTTTGACCTTGTAAATCCAGGTTTCTTGCTGGAGACCTGCTGCCGGTGTCAGTACAAACAGTATTTAGAGTTTGCTGTTTCGTGGGAGGGGCTTTCTTTTGGAGATGTTGTTTTGGCCTTGGCCACCTCCTCTTAACAAGCTCTTTTGTCCTTCTCCAGGGAAGCTTTCAAACTCGCCTGAGGTTCTGAATTGGCTGGCAATAAAAGGTGTTGTGCGTCTGAAGTGGCCGGCCCAAGGGCTCTCCAGCAATCCAAACAGCCAGCACACAAAGCCATTAAACCTCAAGTGCCTGGGCATGATTACCTGGAGTCAGTTTGCAGCTGAGTCCCGCCGGAACCGGCTTTGTCTGAAGAACCACCCCCGGCAGGTGGAAAAAGTCCAGGTAGGTCTTGTTGATTCATTAGGGTGGGTGGTTTAGTCCTGCAGTGCAAGGTGAGTGGGAACAAGCAGAAACGAGGTTAGGGAGGCGGGAGCGAGATGTTTAAAAGGGAATTCTCTGCTTTTTCCCCCCGCTCTGCTGAGGCACTGTCTCCCTGCGTGATGGGTCTGAGCCACTGGAATTTCCAGCTGGCATGACTAATGGCCCTGGTGTCTTGTGTCGGGAAAGGAGATACACGGCCTGGAGGAGCCCGACCTGAGCACCTCAGGTCCGTTTGCAGAGTGAAATCCCAGAAGTGCAGCTCCTGTGCTGCCTCGAAGCTCCTGCACCTCCTGACACCTCTTCTGTGAGGAACACGGAGCTTTATTTTACCTCTTGGTACCACACCAGCTGGAGCAGCTTCTTCCAGGGTGGGGAGTCTCCTGTGCTCACTCTGCTCGGAGTTGAACGTGCACTTCCCTCCTGTGGCTTAGAAGGCTGTATCTACATTTTTCGGGATTTTTTTTCCCCTCCAGCTTATTGAGGTACGAAGGGAAGATTATGGCACTTGATGATTTAATCAACATAATCTCTAGATAAAACATGCTTATGTTATACTACCGGGAGATATTAATTTATGCTGGTTTGCTTCTCCAAAGGTAAATTAAATCATTAGTTTTAAGACTGGATTAGCTGTACATGTGCCCTGCCTCTTAAAAAGGCAGTTCAGGAGTTCTTAAAAGCTTCTTGGCTTGGCATTTCCCAGGAGTCATTGAATCCCTTCAGTGCAGGTGCCATGCAAAGTGGAGCTGTGGTGTAGCACTTAAAGGTGGCACACGGGACGTGCTCCTGCCCCCTGTCCCCTTCTTGCTCAGGAGCAGCAATTTACCAGCTCATTAATTCAGAGAGAAAGCTTTGTCCCAGCCCTGGGAATCCAGAATTCCTCCTTTGATCCAACCTGTGCCTTGAGCTGGCTCAGTGTGTGTTGGGGACCTGCCTGGAGCGGTGTCCACACCCATCTCCCACTGGAGAGAGCACTGGGACACCCAGCGTGTGTCAGTGTTGGGTGGGAGGTGTCCCTGGAATGAGAGGAGCTTCAAGGTCCCTCCCAAACCATTCTGGGATTCTGTGTTGATGTGCTTGTGTCACCTTGGAAATTCAGGCAGCACCTCTGAGCTGCCTGAAAATCCCCCAGAATGTATCAGTGAAGCTCCGTGGGGGCAGAATGAGAATTAAGAGCAGGAGATATTCACCGAGGTGGGTGGAAGGTGTCGCAGCTCTTCTTTACAGACAGGGAAACTGAGGCGCAGTCTGCCTCTCCTCACAGAGGGCAGTAGCAGCATGCAGCAGTAAAATCTGCGTGTTTGATGCCAGCGGCTCCTCTGGACTCCTTGGATTTGGAGCAGATGTGCTGAGCCGAGCCAGTGCCGTTCCCCTTGGGAATGCCCGGTGTGGAGGCGCTGGCTCCAAGCACGGTGGTGCCCTGACGATGGCTCCCCCCGACCCAGGCGGAGGAGAGCTGCCAGAGGCCCTCACAGCAATTTCAGGGCTATTAAGGATGTGCTAATGAGCTTTCTGCATCATTTTCCAGCACTTCGCTCCCCCAGCTCAGCCCATGCATTAACACCTCCATCCCGGGAGGACAGCAAACACTCCACTGGAGCTGTAGCTCCATTTATCATGGATCTGGGCGTCAGCAGGGCTGGTGCAGCTGGAGGGGCTGAGGAGAGGACTTTTCCCAGCCCTCCATCGCCACAGAGAGCAGCTGCTCCAGGCACCTCAAAGGAGCAGTTGCTGGTCCCCCAGATCTGGGGCAAAACCTCATTGAATTAATGAGCTGGTGAAACACTGCTGTGGGTGAAGGGAGAGGCACGGAGTGCTGCTGCAGGATGCTCTCAGCCATCCACGGGCTCTGTGCTCGTGGAGGATCCTGTGTGGGATGGTCTCTGTGCACCCAGGAAAGGCCACATCCATATGCTGTTTGCCGTGCGTTCCTGGTGCTATTTTCCCTGGTACAGTCAGTCCTTGGGGCTGGCTCTGCACAGCACATCTCTGGGATGGATGGTGGGAGCTTCCCCCGCTCTGCTCTGCCTCCCTGGATCCCGGGGCCATCTGCTCCTGCCTGGGGTGGGTGTGCTGGGGGCTGCTCCAAATGTGGGGCTTTGGCTCTGGCAGAGCCAGGATTGCTGTTCCCTATGGGACAGAGCCAGAGCTGGGGGAAGGAAACTTCCATATCTCTATGGAGGTCAGGACAGGGATGAATTCACGAGGTTACACATCACATGAAGGGTGGGAGGCAGGTGTGGAGCTTCCCTGAAGCTTTTGCTGCTGTGGCTCTTCCCATTGTGCTGCTGGCCATGTGTGCCTGTGCGAAGAGCAGAGAGAGCCCTTCTTACCTCACAACTTCATCTTTCCCATTTGAATATTCACAGGCATTTTTTCTTCTTGTCTGTTTAGAGGAGGGTGTCTCCTCCTGTGCATGCTACTTTTGCACCTGATTTATTGTGTGATTTTCTGGGATTAAATGTTAACACAGGAGGACAAATCCAGTCTGCTCTGAACTGGGCACCTCCTGGAGCTCCAGAGGTATTTTGGGGATGAAATCAGCTAATGCGGCCCTTTGCCACCCTGTAGATGTGCCTGGTGGTGTGTTCAGCTCTTCTCCAGCCCCTCCTGGCCACAGGCACCCTTGAGAAGCATCCCTGGGGCTGAGCCCTTGCCCTTCACTTGGAGTCCCTCTGTTCCTGTGTGACTGTGTGTGTCCAGCTCCTCGGGGCTGGGTTCTGGGGCTGTGCCTTTCCCCTGGGTGATCCCTGCCCGGGCAGGGAATGCCCACACAAGGTGGAGATCACCTCCCTGGTGCCACAGGGGTGGCTGTCTTACCAGGAGAGGAGATGGAAAGGTGCCCAGCTGGTACTTGTCACTTCTGACTGCAGGCATCAAGGATGTGTCACTGGCAGAGCAAAAGGGGAACTATGTTATTTTTGGCTGGATCAGGCTGTTTTCACTGTCCAAGTACCAGGGGCTGACACGAGGTGCTGCTGAACGCTCACTCTGCTTTATCTTTGCCTTGGTGAACAAGGGGGAAAGGTAGTTTTTTTCAATTATAAAGAAGGTATTTGTAGTCTTTCATGCTGGCAAAGCCTTGGCAACAAAGCCGGTGTGCAAGGTACGTTTCGACTTGGTTTAATGTCTCTTTCAGGCTGCTGATGGCTCTTCTGCATCTCCCATCCACCATCCAAGACTTGTCCTGTAGCCACAGAGGATCCAGGTTTGGGAGCAGGGGCTGTGCTACCACAGGGATCTTCACACTCCAGTCCTTGCTCTGCAGCCTGGGAGAGAGAGAGCCAAAGCAGGTGAGTCTGGAAGAACAGGAGAGTGGGAATTCCTGGCTCCCAGCAGCAGTGGGAGAGGGGGGATCCCGCTGATGCTGAGCCATCCCTGCTGCTGCCTAACACAGAGAGATCAAAACCGAGACAGCAGGACTGTTTATTGGGGTGTTTGTTTGAAGTTGAATGGACAGGAATCACGTCTCTAAAACTGTAAAGAATGAGCTTTTTAGCCCTTTTCCTTTCCACAAAACAGCAGCAACATCTCGGCAGGGATGTCAGGGCGAATCTGTTTCATTGACAACAAGATTGTTCTGTCTAGACGGGGAAGCGCCGCCAAACTGAGGGAGGCTGAGGAATAATTTAAAGCCAAAATACTTTACAGACATTAAATCTAAAACTAAAAGCTGGCTTGACACAGACGATGCTTGATGGATAGCTGGTGTGAGGGTGGGATGGCAGCTGGCTCTGCGTGGTGGCAGGGGTTGGCAGGTGTCACTCGGGGTGACCCAGTGGCTGCTGACCTGTCACCCTTCCCTGGATAAGTTTCCACCAGAATTGGTCCATGGAGGCATCCAAGTGGCCTGTGGAGTTCAGTGCAGGGATTCTCTGCAATGTCTTGAATTCTGTAGCTTGGAGGCAGCTGCCCAGCCCTCCCTTCCCCTCTCAGTGCCACCTCCTGACTGGCACCAGGGAATGTCTGAGCAGAAAGGTTTGGGTGGGTGGGAGATGAGCCTTGCACTCCCTGTCTGCCTGGAGGGGCTGGCAGCCAGAGCTGTCTGAGGCTCAGGGGTGTGGTGGTGAGGTTGCAGCCCAGCCAGCATAAGGAATTTCCTTTCCTCTGGCAGAAAAAGAAAGATGAAATATTAAAAGCATCGCTCAAAGGCTGCTGTATATATATATATATATATATATTTTTCTCTTCTGCTCAGCACTGCTTTGGTGTTGCTCAGAGAGTGCAGCCAGTCAGAGCAGGAGGGATGCCAGACTTCAGGAGAGCGCAGGGAGTAGGGCTGAAGCAAGGCAGAAAGAGGAGGATTGTCTCAGGTGGGTTGATTTCAGGGCTCAGGGTGAATGCTGACACCTCAACTCCACCACAGCCTTTAGGACTTTAGTTTTCTGTTCAGCATTAGGAAACAAAGCCTGTTTTTTTTTGTCTCTGTCTCTACAGATGAGGGCAGTGCCCTCTGAAGCAGAAGGACACTTCCATGTGGGCCACTGTCCTTGCATGAGGGAGGATGGGAGGAGAAGAGGCACCTGTAACTGCCAGCTCCTCCTGGAAAAGTCCTACAGGCTCCCAGCTTGCCATTTGTGCCATCCTGGTGAGTTCAAGGGTCCCTGACTACTTTCTGGAGTGGTGGGGGTGTGAGGTTCTTGTGAGGTTTCTCCCAGGGCCAAGCTATTCCGTTTGTTTCTGCTGGTGACCTCGGGATCCAGCTGCTGGGCAGGAAGGCACGCTGGCAGCGTGTGCTGTGTCCTGCACTCGGGAAAATGTGAGCCTTCCCAAGCCATTCCCAGCAGTTCAACTGCTGGATGGGCAGCAGGAAGCAGCAACCCAAAGGAGTCTTCACAGGAGTGCAGGAGGAGGGACTGCAGGGAGGGAGAGCTGAGGGCTGCTGTCTGCCAAGGGAGGAGTTGGAGGGATCCAGTTCAGGGTGTTTCAGGCTGTTCCTTCCTCATCTGCTCCTGCTCTGTGTCAGCAGGTCTTGATCCTCGGGAGTGTGGGAAAGGGGAGATGCAGGGAGTGGGCTTGGAGCCGGATTAACTTTACAGCTCTGCAGGCACTGACAGCAAGGGCTGTTTATTTGCTGCTCATGGATGTGCCCAAACGAAGCAGGCTGGGGGCACAGTGATTGCTGGAGCTCACAAATTGGGATGAGCTGTGAAACAGAGCTGTGAACACAGAGCTTGACCTCATCTCCAGCTCCAGCTGCTGCCGGGCCTCAGCCCTTGGCTTGTGTCGCCTCTGGCAGGGCAGGGTGGGGACAGCAGGACGTGGGGAACCTGATGTCCCTTTTCCCACAGCCTTGTGCATTTCCCTGCCTCCTGCTGCCTGTAAACCACCCTGTGATTAATTACACCACTCTGCAGCCGCCGAAAATTTATTTAGAGTGTTATGTTTGCTGCTGCTGCCACTTACACAATGGCAAATGTGCCGTGGCTGCTAATGGGTCACTGAAGGGGATCACAGCATTGGAGCTGCTCTGGGAGCAGGGCAGGGACAGGGAGCACTGCCAGGAAGGTGAGACAGATCTGTTCTAGTAGAATGGGCTATGGTGCTTGCAGGAAATTGCTTGCTGCCCTGATAGCATCCAACTACTTTAATAAATCAATTTTTCCACTAGTTTGTTTAGCTTAAGCGTTCTCCTCCCTGCATCCTGAAAATTAGTCTAATAGGGCTTTTTTATCTCTGAGAGGTTTGGAAATCGTTTTCCTTCAAGGATTTCACTTTCCTTGGGGATACTCAGAAAAAGAGGGAGCTGAGGGAATTGTCAGCTGAAGAAAAGAGCCTCAGAAATAGCCTCCCTAAAAAACGCTGCCAAAGGCATGCAGAAATCAGCCCAGCCTGAACCAGCTGATAGCCCGGCTGTTGAATTTTAATATTTCTGTGGGGCTGGTTTGTGTGAACTGAAGCAAGTTGTGTTTATTCTATAGAACTCTGTGGGTATCTTGCACTGCATGTCATTCCCCCAGTGCACTAAGAGCAATTCAGCTCGAGGATCCATCCCCAACACTGTTATCTTTATTGCCAGTCCTGCCTGATAAATCTGCTCCCTCCAGGATGGCTGAGCCCAGTGAGTAGCCCAGACCTGTGTGTGTGTTCAGGAGAAAGCAAAGCTCGTGCTCAGGAGCTGCTTGCAGGGATGCCAAACAGCAGGTGCTTCCAACAACCCCAAGGGCTGCTTTAAAAACATGGGATTTGCAGAGCTCTGCACAAGCAGTCCCTGGCTTTTTCCAGCACACTGGGATTCAGGTGGTTCTCAGCTTGGAGGGGCAGAAATGTGCTGTAATTCTGTGAGCCCTGGTGTCCTTCCCGCTGCAGATCCATCGCAGAACTCAGCATGGAGTCAATGACTTGTGCTGGGCTTTGGCTTTCGGAGCCCAGGGTTGCTTTCCTGAGCTGTGTCCCGTGTGGGCAGCTGTCTGGTGCTTGGTGTCCTGCAGGGCAGAGCAGGGGGGCACCCCCTGTCACAGGGTGGAGCTGGGCTGGGAGCCTTGGTTCACAGGTCCTTGTCAGTGGTGGCAGTTTTTCTGGATCTCAGGCAGCCGTGGGAGCCAGGAGCTCTTGTCACACCCGTGCCGGCTGGCTGTGGCAAACAGCAGCTCCTCTCCCTCCCGCTGAACTGCTGGTACCACTTTTCTCCTCCATTTCAGCCCTCACGGGGACATCCCCAGCTCATGCAGTCACCGCAGCTCCCAGGGCACCGGCAGCTCCCCTGGTTTTGATCTGCCACGTCTGGTGGCCCCCCCGAGCTGTCCAGAACCACGCAGGGGCTGTGGATGCAGCCTCAGCTGGGAAAGGGAGCACTCCTGGCTTGGAGCATCTGAGGAGGAACAAGTCAGGTGCCAATGACTGCACCTGCCACGTTGGCTCCTGCTGAGGGACGGGAGCAGCTGGAGGAGGTCCCCCGTTGTCCCTCTCTCTGGGCAGGAGGGGCTTGTGCAGCCTGGCAGGGGTCGAGGAGCTCTCTGGGGGCCAGGGGGGTCCCCAGGCTCCTGGCCCTGGGATCTGCTGCCATCCTGGTGCTGCAGTGAGGGGCTGTCCCTGCCCCAGCGGTGCCCTGGCAGCAGTGGGGCGGTGGAGGAGCACAGGGCAGGCACCTCCAGCTCTGAGCAGGCGCTGGGGAACGCAGAGAGCTGCCTCCCTGCTCCTTTCTGAGGCCACAGAAAGTGACTTCTACAGAAATAAAGGAGACTTCCTTTTGGGTCAAGTGCTCTGGAAGGGAACGATTTCGAGATGAAAGGCTTTTTGCTCTGGTAATACAGCTTCACATTGCCTAGGGGGAAGTCTGCCTTATGCCGGGGTGTTTTTCCCTCTGGGGGCATTGCGATTGCAATTGAAGATGAATTTTCAACATACAAAAGAGAAGAAGAAAGCTGAGAGGAGGCTTTAAAACATATCAGGGGTTCTCGTGGTCTGTTTTAATTTGTCAGCTTGTCTCTCTCGCTTGTAACATCCCTGTTGGGTGCAGGGATTGTTCCTCCTCTTCCCTTTGTGACTTGCTCCTTCCCTCTGGCATCTTCATCAATCCCAGGCTCTGCTTTTAATATTTTTCAGGTTTTTTCTTTTTCTTTCTTTCCCCCCCCCCCCCCCCTTTTTTTTTTCTTTTCACCCAGGGCTGGTTGACAGAGCAGCTGGAGCTCCTGGGTGATCCCTGGGCTGGAAGAGATCAGAGAATCACAGGATGGTCGGGGTTGGAAGGGACCTTAAAGGCCATTTAGTGCCAACCCCCTGTCATGGGCAGGAATATCACCCACTGGATCAGGTCTTGGTTAGCAGGGGGTGAGGAGGGAGCAGCCAGGTGAAGCCCCCTGAAAGGTCTGGCATGGGCCCTTTCCCTGTCAGTTTATAATCTGAAGGGTCTCTTTTGTAAACACGTTCTGTTTGGCTTTGGTAAGGCCATGGGAAGCATCAGAGTGTTTAATTTCTCTGTGGTTCCTCCCCCCCTTGCCCTGCAGGGATGAGGCACACGCTGGGCTCTGCTGCTGCTTAGTGTGAAGTGCTGTAAAACCCCAGCATTGATTTCTCAATCAAAGGTGTCTGTTTGCTCCTCGGTCTGTGCTTTAATGCCTGAAAATCCATTTTTCACTCCCCAACAGTTTGCTGTAAGGTTTTTAAATCAACTGTTGTGCTTCAGAGCTCTGGGAAGGGAATGGATTCAGTTGAGCTGGCTCACCAGTGAGTTTTGAACCAGACAGAAAACAGCCAGAGCCTGTGGGGGCTCTCCAGTCTCAGGTGAGACCTTTGCCTGTGCATCACTGGGGTTGGTACAGGACAACACTGTTCTCCTTATTCATCTTTCCCCCTTTGGAAAGCTGTGGGTCTCCCTCCTGCCCCAACAGTGACCCTGGTTCAGCAGCTCTGTTGCTCCCCAGGCTTTGGGGATTGTAGGCTGAAGTTCCAGGGTGTCCTGAAAACAGATGCCAGAAAAAACCTCCAGACTTTTATATTCCATTCAAAAGGAACACCGTGTTCCCACCTGCAGTTCCATATTTTCTTGGCAGTCGCAGAGTTTGCTCACTGTTTCCAGGGCATTGTGCTCTGCTGCTCTTCAGGGCCTGCACAGCTGCCCCAAGCCTTGCTGAAATGCAGCTGCTTTTGGGGAGGAACAGAGTGGCTTTTGGGGCAGCAAGGAATGCTGCTGCCCTGGGCTGTGCTCTGGCAGGAATTGCAGCTGGAGACTGAGCTGGGAAAGCTGCAGCAGCTCCTGCCTTGGCCTCTGCCCCCTCCATCAGCTCTCCTTGATTACAGTAAGGTAGTAAAGATGTTTAACCCCATCTTTCCTCTTGCTAGAGCAGGGAAATGCCATGGAAAATCCTTTCCAAAGGTGGGAGTGGGGTTGCTCTGCAGCCCTGGGAGGTGCTGGTGGAGGCTGGAGTGAAGGGGAAGGCTGGTGAAATGCAGGTGACTCCTGGTGTTAATTGTATGCAGCAGATTTATCTGGAAGGAGCTGAAGGATGTGCATCAAGGATGTCTCAGCTATTCAAGTGAGAAATCAAATTAAACTTTGCATCAAACAGTGGAGCTGCTCTGTTCTGGGAGTTTTGTCGGATCCATTAAGGTTTCTCCGCGCCGGGCCCCCAGGAGTTAGTGGAGAGGAGAAGCAGTGCTCAGTGTCAGGGGCTGTGTTTGCTGCTCTCCTGGATGTGCTAACGATGTGGGCAGGAGAAAAGGGGATTAGGGCTTGAACCTTCAGGATACCTGTGTGAGGAGTGGCTCCACAGCAATGCCTGTTCTGTGTGCCCATCAGCAGGCACTGAGGGATCCTCAGGGATCAGCCCCAGGGAGCTGGAGGTCTGGAAGATGCTCTTGTTCCAGTAACAGGCTGGGAGATGGAGCCTCTTGGGAACCCTGGGGTGTCTGGGAGGCAGCTGGGAGAAATCTGAAGGAAAGCAAAACCATCGGCATCACACAGAAGTGATGATGGCTCTGCCTTGCTGCTCGTCAGGCACAAGCCCACGTGTGCTGCAGGCAAGGGAAAGATCTGGACAGCACATTGCTCCCTGCACAGGGCCAGATTGCTCAGAGGCTGGATGGAGCAGACTTGGCATGGGAGAGGTGGCAGCCCAGAGGAAGCTGCCAGCCTGGTGCCAGGAGAATCGTCTGCTGGAAATCTGTGCAGGATTTTGGCTGCAGAATGATTTCTCCACACGGCACCAGAGGCTCTGAGTGCTCCCAGGTAACCATAGCTCATCCAGATTTCACCATGGTGATGGTGGGACACACCAAAGAGCTGTCAGGAGGAGGAGAGGAACACTGAGCTTCCTCCAGTGCAAATGCTGAATGACAGAGGGTTCTCTGCCTCATGTACAAAGGCCCAGCTTGGCAGCTGCTCTCTGCTTTGGTCTCTCTTCATCCCTGATGCTCTGCCCTGGAAGCTCCAGCTTGGTATTTAAAAAGCCATTTGCAGCACTGCTGCTCTGCTTCCAGGAGTAAAATTGGTCTGACCCTGGGATGTACAGACATGTCCTGGTGCTGGAGCACGACAACCCCGTGACAGGCAGGGCTGAGTCTCCTTGGATGTCCTGCCTACTGCTAGGGCTGGATTAGGGCTCTCCAGCCAAGTAAATATCTTCCCTTCTTCCTCTTCTGTCATCTTACAAGGATTTTCAGGAATTTAAGATGCTAAACCCCAATTAGGCAACACTTATTAATTTCCGAGATGTAATTTATTTACGGAGTGTTGCCATTCGCAGCAGCAAGAGCCGGTAATTGCTGCAGTTTGCTTTCCAGGCTGGGATCTGAGAGGCTTGAAAAGCTTGAGTGTGGCAGCCGGGGCTGGCTCCGGGTGGATCCTGCCTCCCAGGGATAAAAGGAGCTGAGGAAGGAGCTGATTCTCACCCAGACACCCCAGATTTGCTCAAGGCAGTGCTGTCCTGGGGCGTGGAAACAGGCCAGGGGCAGGAATGCCATCCTCACACATCCCCCGGTGCCTTTGCTGTCTCAGTTGTTCCCTTTCATTTGTCCTGGAAGGATATGGGTGTCCTCATCCTGCTCCAGAGTTCCTGCGAGGCTGGACAAGCCACCTCACTGTGGATCTGTGGGCAGAGCTGCGGGAAATCAATGAGGCCAAAGCAAATGAGGCCCTACACGCTCGTCCTTCAGGCTGCCAGCACCGGGGATGGCATCTGTGCAGTGGGATGGCTCCAGGCTGTGCTTTCCCCCTCTCTCCCTGGCACAGGCTGCTGCTCAGAGCTGCTGAACCAAAGCTGTGCTGACGTGTAGCCCTGTGACCAATTCCTCCAGAGCTGGCTGAGCCGTTTGCCTGGGACACCGGCTCCTCCAGGATGAGCCGGGCTGTGGGGAAGAGCCCTCAGCTCCATCCACTTTTATCTCCATTTTATCTCCCATTTTATCTCCAGCTGGGGCTGGGTTGAGAGATGGGAGCACCCTCCTGTGTTTTGGGGGTGGAGAAGTTCTCCCTTCTCCAGCCCATGGACCACTGGGCTGTGTCTGACCATCTACACCAGCAACACCTTCAGGAGCATCTCTCTGATGGCTCTTTAGGGAAATAAGCTGGAGGTTCATCAAAGTGCCAAACCGCCGCCTTCACCTTGTTATGCTTCCCAAGGACCACTGGAAAATGGGGAAACAGAGCTGCTCCCCTTCCCCTCACATGGGATGGGATCTGCTGGGGGTGGGTGTGTTTGTGTGGGACTGTGAGGTCCTGGTTTTGGTTTGGCTCCAGAGGCACTGCCAAAACTCCAATGTTTCCTGCAGACTTCGACAAATAATTGCAAAATATTCTGGTTTTATCTTGTGGCAGCCTCCTGAGAGGTTCCTCCTCCTCAGCCCCGCTGAGCCTGCCAAGGAAGCAGTTGTACCCAGCCAGCATCTCCAGTTGATCCATAGTTCCTGTTTGTGGGCACAGGAAGTGTTCCAGGCTCCCAGGAGCGGGTAGGGATGGAAGCCTGGATGGATTGGCCATCTGGAATGCTGCTGGGCCATTTGGTACGGAGGATCTTGGAGGAAGAGCCTCTGGTGCTGCAGTGAGCTCTGTGCTGTTGGGATAATTTCTGGGAGCTCGTGCAGGCGAGTCCTGGCTTCTGAAATGCCTGAAACCAGTGAGTTTGGACCACTGCCTGCTGCTGTGATGATCCTCTTTAATATCCTTGTCCAAGTATCCATGGAGAAGTGTGACCTGCTTCTTCCTAGGCTGAGTATGCCGGGATGCTGCCAGAGGGTTTCTGGGTTTGTTTCTTGATCCTCACCATGATGTGGTGAGCAGGGGCTGCAGGGAGGTGTCTTCCCTCTCCTTGGCTGACCTGCAGAGCAGGAATCTGGCCCCGGAGCATCCCCTGTCCTTTGTAGGGCTTGAGTTCAGCAGTGCCCAAACTTAAAATGCAAATGAAATGGAAATCTGAGGGGCAAAGGGGCTGCTGACTCCTTCACTGCTGGGCTCTGCTGCCTGCAGGAGAAGAGTTGCTCGTGTTCTCCTTCCTCAGCTAGCCTGGCAAGGCACTGGCATGATCAAGGAAGGCAATTTCCTCAGCTCGTGCTGAGATTTTATTATGCATTTCCATTAAGCCAGAGAAGAGCAGGGAGCAACCCAAGCTTTCTGGAGCTGTGGAGTTGTGCAGCAGCACAGCCCTGCCAGCCCTGGGGGAGGCTGGAGTGGGCTGAGGAGGGGTTATCCAGTCGCAAGGAATCAGGTTCATGTCTTGGAACTGAGATCTTGGCTCTCTGCCAGCTCCTGGAGCGTGCAGGCAGCTGAGGAGCAGAGGCTGTGGATGCAGATGAGTTGGTGGGAGATCAGGTCAGACAGGGTGCAGAGCAGGGTGTTTTCCTCCTTCTCCCTCTTCTGCCCGGTTTAAGTTGTTTTCTGTGTGTCTGAGCAGTGCAGGGCAGGGTCTCCTGAGAAGGGTGGCAGTGGGGGGTGATGAAGGTGGATGCTCTCAAGGGGTGACAGGGGAAGATGTCTGTGTTCCCATGCTCCCATGATGTTTTCAGAGAGCCTTGGAGGTGGCTGGATAAGGTCTGTACTGTCCCTTGGGCAGGGATTTACCCAGCACTGCCTCTGCATCACCCCCTCTCTGCAGGGCTGTACTGTCCCAGCCTCACCTGATCCCACAGCCTTCAGCCCAGCTTTGTCCTCACCTCACTCCCTGCTACATCCCTCAGCCCTGGGAGCTGCTTTTGGGATCTGGAATCATGCAGGAGTAACTTCAGGCAGGATCTGGGCTGGTTCCTGCCTGTTCCAGTGAGGAGATATTGCCCTGGCACAGGGCAGATCATGGAGCACGGTTTTGCTGCTCTGTGCTGTGGTGATTTGGAGCTCAGCTTTAAATGTGGGTCACTAATGAAAAAGCTCTTCTGCAGCTCATTGCACTTTACAGGAGCAAATGCCTGTGCTGTTGGGTGGCTTTTACAGCCTTTGACCATTGTGTTCTTCAGCAGCTTAAGCCACATGCATGATAAACCCCTGAAATGGAGTTGCCCACTAAGGATAACAGGGAATGTGAGGTTGGAATAGACTGAAGTGGGAGAAGCCAGGGGGCTGGTTCCTCCCAGTGCTAACAGAGTGATTCTTTCCCCAGGCAGAAGGGCTGGTGGGAGCTCTTGGCTTGGCTAAAGAGGGCTGGGGTGGGGGTGATTAGTGTTTTACAGCTGCCTCCCTGTGACCTTATCCCGGGGCTGGTCAGTGGCAATGTCAGTCTGATCCAAAATGATTACAGCTGCCCAGAAACCATTAGTACTGGCAGTGCCATGAGGACAAGTCCATCATTTCTGCTGTGGAGCACACGGATGCATGAGGCAGCAGATTCCATGGATGCTGCCTGGCCATCCCCAGCGCCCATCTCCCTTTGCACTGCGCTAGGAGATAGCACAGAAGGGAAGGGATATGTGGCTGCAGAGCTGTTCACTCCCTGGCAGACCCATGGAGACATTCCTGGCCTTCAGCAAGGCATGGACAGGCAAGGCAGAGCCTTCCCCAGGCACATCCCTGGCAGCATCCAAGGCATGGATGGCCCTGGGTATTTTGTTTCCCTCTGCACTAATCCCATTCAGACCGTGTCCTACACTTCTCCCCGACAAGGCTGCAGCTGGCAGAGAGTGACTGCTTCATTTGGGGCTGCCTAGATTAGCCCTGGCCCTCAGGAGCAGAGGCTCAGCTTACTCTGGAGATAAAGGATGCTGTGTCCTCCCAGATGTCCAGCTCCTCACCTGCAGGGCTGGGATTGCCCTCAGCCCATTCAGGCTGGTAACCAAACACGTGCAAGGACCAGGAATGGAGAAACCAGGGGATTTTTGCTAGCAGATAGTCCTGTTGTGCTACACAGAGAGCACTGTCCTTTTTTTCTCTCGTGTGTGGTGCCTCTTAGAGCTCTCAGGCATCTCCAGACTCTGTGGAATGTGTTGGGCTTGCAGCTTGACTCCAATACCATGTTCTGTTCATGCAGCTCTGGGCACAAACACTGCTTGGACTCTGGGGCTGCTGAACAATTTCTAAACTTGCTCAGCTCTTACTTCTTTCTCTGCTGCTCGTGGTTGTCTGCAGCTCACCCCTGCTGTGCTGCAGCAGATCCCCTGGTACGGTCAGCAGCGCCACGGGGGCACCGCAGTGTTGAGACCTGTCAGAGGGTTGAAAAAGGGCTTAACACTGAGGAAAGGGAGTCCTGCTCTGCCGGAGACCCTGTTGGAGAACCTTCTGTAATTAACCTCGGTGGTGATTGCTCACAGTGCTGCTGTGTGCCAGCAAAGAAGCCAGGAATTGTCTCCATCGGGTGTCTCTCCCCTTGGAAATCTGACCTGCAGACAAGGAGGGCTGGAGCAGAGCAAGGCTCTGGGGGCATTGCCCATCCAGGTGTTTCACTCAAACTGCAGGGATGTTGTTGCACTGCTCCAGGTCCCTTTCCTGACTTGGCAAAGCCTCCTCAAAACTCCCTCAAAGTGCTTCTTCTGCAGCTCCAAGTGCCTCAGCCTCTCCAGCCCCCTGCCCTCTGCGGGTCTGTGTGAGGAGCTCCAGGCAGGAGGAAGCGGTGGGGTGGGTCTGGCTGGCTCCTCTTGCAGGTGATCCCCCCTGTGCCTGGCTCTGGCAGGCCTTGCCCAGCAGGGCTGTGGCTGCCGGAGCACGCACCTGCTGTGTGTGAGCATTTCCCCCTGGCTCTGCTGCAGCAGGAACAAAGTCCCTGCTGTGTCCCAGCCGATGAGGGAGAGCTGTGCCTGCACACCCCGCACCTGGCTGTGCCCAAAGAGGGCACTGCTGGGCCACATTCCTCCCCAGCATCCTCCCTTCCCACAAAGTGCCTTCACAGCCCCAGCTGCTGGCTGGGAGCAGGGCTCTCCTCTCCAGAGCTCAATGGAAACACCCAACCTCAAGGATTTCTTGGGGAGAAATCATCTTGGCTCATGACAAGGCTTTTTCTTTTTCTTCTGAGGTGTAGCAGTTACATTAAGAAGCTGTCACTGCAATGCCTGTCCTGCCTCCTGACAACCCGCTCTTCTCAGGAGCTTAGGTGAAAAAACCACATACATCAGATGTGCTTTTCCTCCTGTTTACATTTCTTCTTTGCCTTGACTCCCCTGTAGGGAAGGCTCCATGTTCATCCCACTGCTGAAGGTCCCCTGGAGCTGTCAGTCCCCAGGTGTGTCCCCAGCAGCTCCTCCTTCGCACACACCCTCGGGTGGCTTCTGCAGGGAAACTCTTCTGATTAAATCTTGCTTGTGCAGGGAGAAAACCAGGGAGAAATAGGTTGGGAAGCCTGTTGTGACAGAGAGCTGTCAGAGAGGGGAATGGTATTCCGAGGCTGCTGCTCTGCTCCGTGGGAGGAAAGGCTTCAAACAGCAATTAGCCTGCACTGCCATTTCCAGGGAAACAGCTCTTGGTGCGCCGGACAATGGGCTGCAGGAGGCAGGCAGGTTAAAAGCTCTAATTCTGGGAAGATATATTTAGGTGGGCTTTTTTCCTTTCAGAGGAAGGTAGGTTAGAAAGGCTCTGACTCCTTTAAATAGACGCTCCTTCCATAACCAGCTCGGAGCTGTGTCGGGCACTGACTGTTCCCTTTGTCACCTTTGCTGGTGACAGATGCCCAGCTGGGGTATCTGGAACCTGCCCTGTGTCAGAGCAGAGGGGCTGTAGGACAAGGGTCTGGGTTCCCTCAGCAGCTGTCACAGGAAGAGGCTCTCTGCTGCTGCTCACCTGCTGTGTTGTTTGTTCTGTTAGCTGGAAAAGAGCGGTGGAAATGATAATTTAGTCTGGGAGAGTGCAGCGCAGTGCAAAACTCAGCACCAAGCCAGAACCATCTTCTCCTGCCACCATCCCTGGATCCCTGAATGTCCCTGATCCCCTCTGGTGGCATGTGCTGGCATGTGGGAGCAGCTGTGGGCCTGCAGAGGGGAGCTCGTGGCAATAGGCCAGGTCTGCGTTTCACCCAAAGGGGCTTTCTTTGGGATGCAGAGATGCCTGAGTGAGGAACTGGGGAGTGCAGAAGGAGCAGGGCTGCCCTGTGATGCTGAGAAGCACAAGGAGTTCTCTCCAGCTGTAGGGCTCTTTCTCGGGGCAGGTTGGCCCTGTTGTCTGGGTGATGTCCTGCTGGTGTTTGGGCTGTCACCCGCAGAGCCGCGAGCTGCTGACACGCTTTGCTGACTGGTTGGATGTGTTGTGCTTTCCCAGAAATGTGTTTTCTCCATGTGGCTGGGCAGGCTGTGATCCCAGACAAGGAGCTCCCAGGGTGGTGTTTACAGGGCGTGAGAGGAGCTGACAGAAGCTTTTTCCCATCCTTTGCTTTGGCATACCTGGGCCTGCTCATTTCCCCAAATATTGCTGCTCTTGGTTAACTTGTGGTGTCCCTGCTCATGACAGGGGGGTTGGAAGTAGATGATCCTTAAGATCCCTTCCCAGCCAAACCATTCTGTGTCCCTGTTAACTCCTGGCAGCCATTTCTGTCTCCTTGAAGTGCTCCTTCCTCTGAACTCCTTCCACTGATGCTTGTGACCATTCCCTGACGCTGTGCTTGGCCTGTTCTGCTCCCTCAGGTGTCTCCAGCTCAGCCATCCTCTCCCACAGCTCTCCTGGCCAGCACAGCTCCTTCCCAAGCTGGGAAGCTCCCCCAGGAGCAGAGCCTGCCCTGTCACGCACTGCCCACGTGCCTGGCTGTGGGGGCTCCGTGTTTGTCCCCCTTCCTTCCCCAGAGCAGTGGGAAGGACATGTGCTGTGCAGGGGAGGATGAGGTGGGAGGTGGCACCAAGGCCCCTGTGACTCAGGCCATCAGCTGGCAGCTGTGCGCAGGCTTTCTGGAGTGGTCGTGGTGAGGAGCTGCATCCTCTCTGCCTTCCCAGGAGGGCTCCGAGCAGGCTCCTGCACACCTGCCCTCCCTTCTGAAGGGTGGGGAGAATTTATTGAGGTTATTCACGTGGCTTTTGTGGTGTTTGGTGTGACAAGAAGACTGCTGTCACCGCTTGGCTGTTGTTTGCTCCTGCCTGTGCCCAACAGGCATCACTGAGGCTCTTGCTGCCCTCCAAAAGCCCTTTGCCAAACTGCTGCAGGGACGAAGTGAGCTTTGCCCTGGCAGAAAGGAGCCTCTGGCACCGGGTCCTTTCCCCATGGCTCCTCTTGGCCGTGTCCGGCACGAGTGGTGTTTGTTGGCAGGGATCCCTCCCTGCACTGCTGCCTGCCTCGTGCTTGTTCCTGAGAGGAACCGGCAGCATAGGATGGTTTCAGAGACAAATCAGGCTCCCAGGGGTCAGGGCAAAAGTAAAGGATCTGGAAATCTGAGCTTCACCTGCCTGCAGCTCATTCTGGGCTTTGCTGGAGCAAGCTCCTTATCAGCTGCTTATCAGCTGCTGTGGTGCCCAATTCCCTCTGCCGTGGAACAGAGAGGGGGGGAACGGACCTTGGCAAATCAACTGTGCTCATCCTGGGGAAGCAGCACGGGGTGGGAAAACGCTGGGGCGTGGCTCAGCAGCTGCACCCACGGGGCTGGCAGTGGGAGCTGGGGCTGACTGTGGCAGGCTGCAGGGCTGGGAGGTGTCCAGGAGCTGTCCCTGTCCCCCGTGTCCCTGAATGGGGGGGGACTGGCAGGTTCCAGCCCCAGCCCTACTCCCTGGGCGCTGCTGAGAGCTTGAGCAGCGTCCAGTTCCGAGCTGCCACGGGCTGATCCGTCACCAGTGACCCTGGCCACCCCTGGGGACAGTGTGGCTCGTGGTCCCTTGGAGAGGGGATCAGCCCCACCTTGCTTCCTGCCCCACAGCAGTGCCCAGCCTGCTCTCCCTGCTCACTTGATTTGTCTGTGTTGATCGAGGATGAAGTCACAGATATTTCTGGGCAGCGATAGGATCTCTCCAGCCACCTCTCCTTTAATAAGATCCCAGGCACTGGAGGTGCCCCATTCCCTTATCTCCCCTCTGCAGATGTGCAGTGTCCCCCTTTCCCTTCAGGCCGGGAGGAAGCAGCTGAATTGCTGCCACAACCCCTTCTCTTCCCATAAATAAAAGGGGAGGCTGGATCCCAAAGGAAGGCATGAACACAGCACTGCCCAAGTTTCTGTGGCTCCCGGGGCTTCCTGGAAGCTGTCTGATGAAAAGGGAATGTTCCTAGCTGGGGAAGCGAGTGCCAGAGCATGTCTCCTGGCCAGAGTGGCCACCACGAGCCAAAAATGTGGAAAAGCAGGTAGAAAGAGGGTATGGACAGCACTTCATCCAGTACAGAGCCTGGGAAATGCAGAAATTGTGCAGGGAAGGGAACAATGGGATGAGAAACTTCAGTGGAATTACCAGCGGTGCAGAGGAGGAATTGATTGTTAGCATATAAAAAAAAGGGGGAGGGGAAGAAAAAAGCTCTCAGCAATGCTCTTGAACTTGGAAAAAGTGTGTGGTGTCCTCTGTGGAGAAGGGATGATGCCTTCAGCTCATTTGACAGTGACCCTGTGGGAATCTGTCCCCGTTGCTGCCACAGCCCAGGGCAGCAGGGTTTGGGAGCGTGGGGGGCTGGGGGTGGGCACATCCCCCCAGCTCCTGCCCAGGGCTGGAGAGGAGCGATGAGCAGCTCTGGATGAGCCGTGAGCCCTGGGCTGCTCCCCGGGCTGGCTTCCTGGGATGTGCTGGATGAAGGTTTAGTCTGGGGTTGTGCAATGATTGACCTGACAGGAGCGGCTCTGATGGAGGCAGGGAGCCAGCTCAGCTCCCGGCCGGGTCAAGCTGTGGTGCTGATAACCATCAGTGCTTAGAAACTGAGAGTCTGCTTTGATCAGAAAGTCCTGAACAGGGCACCCTGCTGTGGGAATCCATCGGGGTCATCCCCACTCCCCAGGCCAGGCTGAGCTGTTGGAAGGACACCTGCAGGGCTTGCAAAATCATTTGGGGTCTGCCCACCAGCATCAGGCAGTGCCACCTCCTGTGTCCCCAGGTCCCTGGGGGGACCAGCCCACACCTCACTGCTGTTAGAATTCCCTGTCGCTGTGGTGACTCCCCAAGCTGATGCTCTCGGTGCTGTGTCTCCACTGCCAGGTCTTGCATGCCCAGCAGAGAGCTCTGTGTGCACCTCAGGACCTCCACGTGCCTGGCCCCAGCTTTCAGAGGTGCTTCATAATCCCCTTGGAGCATGAGCAGAATCTGTCCCGAGCTGTGAAGGGTTTGCTTGGAAGGTCTGATGATAAGGTTAAGGAGAGGCCAGCAGTGCTCACCCCACTGCCGAGAGCTCTCAGCTAAACTTAGCCCCTGAGTCACTCATGAGTCAGCAGTTTGGGGGCAGGGAATCTGAATTTCTCTTTTCTTCCTTTTCTTTTTTTTTTTTTTTTCCTTTTCCTTTTTAACAATGATGCACCCAAGGTAGGCTCCAGATTGGATTGGTTTTGTTCCTAATCCAGCACGTTGCCTGCCTGCAGTCCTTTCCCCTGGAGCATCCCTGAGCCACTCCAGAAGAGTGAGCTCCATCCTCTGATGCCTGCCATGGCCAGGGCCTGTCTGCAGCTGAGCAATCTCCTTTCCCATCATCAGTGGCCCAAGATGTGGAAAGCTCTGCCTGGCCAGCCAGGTCTCATGCTGGGAAAGTGCTGGCCCAGGCTGTGGGCAAGTAGAGCATCCCTGGAGCTGCTTGGAAACACAATGAGTGAAGATCCATCCAGCTGCTCTTATCCCAGCGTGGTGCAGCAATGCCAACAGCAGCAGAAGTGCTCTGAAAAAGCCACATGAGGGTTAAAATAAGGAACAGCAGGAGATGCAGATGTGCTGGGCCTCTGGAGCTGCTCTGTTCCATGCTCAAGCCTCCTCCAGACCAGTCTGTCCCTGTGCTGTGTGTGCCACCAGCCAGCCCTCTCCAGAGGAGGTCCCTGGGGGCTGGGATGGAGCAGAGCTCTGTGCTGAACACCCTTTCCCAGGATGGAGCAGGCTGGCCAGGCAGCTTCTCACAGTCCCCAGAAGGTAAATCCTGGGAGCAGAGTCCCCCCTGTCAGCCGGCTGGATCCATCAGTGTGAGATCCCACTGAGTGTGTTTTGCATAATTTGTTTCCCAGAATGAAGTGTTTTACAAGTGCAGCGTTTAATCACCTTGCTGAGAAACCATTCCCGTGCCTGGGGCTGGGAAATGGCTGGAGAGGGATCTGGAGAAGGGACCATGTGCTCGCCCCAATGGGTTAGCTGGGCTGGAGAACCCAGAGGGGCGGGTGTGTGCTGGCAGAGAGCCTGGGGCTGGATAGGGGAGCTGGAAACACCAGACATGGAGATGTCTACAAGGAGCCAAGGCCCAGCATCCTGCCCAGGAGCTGGATCTGCTCCCCAGCCCACGTGCCTGCCCTCCTGGGGCCTGACTGCAGGGGGAGGTGGTGCGGATGCTGTGCACCCCAAGCCTCTGCAAGCCAGTCCATCACACGCAGCTCTTCCCTGGGGCCTTGGCACTGCTCCCCTTCTGTTCTTAGTAGAGACACCCCAAAACTTGGCAACTGAAGTGCCCTCCCAGCTGAGTGTGTGCGTTTCTGGCAACAAAGTGAATCCAGGCAAGGCCGACAACACCTGAGCCAGGAAACTCCTTCTGGTTCCTGCACAGAACCTGGCCCTTCCTCGAGGCACAGGTGCCTCTACTTTGATTAAGGATTGCTGGCCAGCTTCCTTCCTTTTGGCACCTGGGGATAAATCAGTGGCTTGTTGGACCGTGTAGGGCACAGTGAGCAATGGGTGCTCCTGGCCCTGCTCTGGGGGTGACAGTGGGTGTTGGCCTGGGGGGCTGCTGCTCTCACTGTCATTTTTTTATTATTATTCACAGCAGGTGAAGGATGAAAAATCAGAGTAATGGCCAAGAATCCAGCATCCGCTTGACTTCTCTTGCCCATGGCAGAGCAATAAATCCAGTTAAGGCATTGCAGCAGGCGAGACCACGCGGTTACCCAGCCTGGAGCCCACACGCCGCAGGAGCTGAGGATGATGCTGGCCCAGCAGCCTCAAGGTGTGCTCTCCCTCCCTGTCCCTGCCTCACCTTTGATCCTCTGCCGGTGAGGATTGGTTCAGCCGGGCTGGCAGAGCCCCAGGAGCTGCCCCGTGACTAAGGAGCTGTTTCTGCTGCCTGCCTGCACCGTGGTGGGAGCTCTGAGAGCCCTGCTGATAAACCCAGTGCCTCGTCCTGCTGCAGGCCTGTTCCCCTTCCCTCTGATCCAAAGGGTCTCTCCTCTGAGCGCTGCTCCTGCCTCTTCCAGAGCAAACTGCTGAGCTCTGGTCCTGCTGGGGCGGTGTAAGGTGGGGGGGGCTCTGAGGGTGGGTGGTCCCTGCTCTGAGCTCATGGCAGTGGGCTCCAGGAGGCTTCTGACTGCTCCTGTGGCAGAGGTGTGGCTGTCAGCTTCGTGGACAGGGTCTGAGCTTTGAACTTTGGCTCTGGCAGATACTGGAGACCACCCCTCAGCCAGCCACGTGCCCCTCCTTTGCCTGTGAAAAGATAACAGGCAGGGAAGAACGGGCTTTGTTGGTGGTGCCTGTTCCTAAAGGCTGCTGAACAGGAAAGGGAACGAGGCCTTGGGAGCATGACCTCCTGTCCCTCAGCCACGTGGGGAGTGGTGACATCCAGGGAGGAGACCTGCAGGGCTGGGTTGGAGCACCCCGAAAGGTGGGATGCAGAGGGGTTGGGTGCCTGCCTCTCCCCCTTTACTCACTTTGCCATAAAATCCAAGGCAGGGTGCCGCAGTGAGTGCTGTGAAGGCTTTCACACGTGTCAGCTGTGTGTGTGTGATGGAGCAGATGCTCCTCCGAGCCCAGGGGCTGCTGATTGATGGGGCAGCCTTCAGCTGCCTGTGCCTTCGCTTGGCTGCGACGTGGACCTGCTTCCCCCTGAGCTGGGACAGCAGGGACCCTCCAGGAGCAGTGTTCCTCCTGTGAGGGCACCTTCTGTGCGGGGAGTTTGTGGCTGATGCCATCCCAGGGAGGCAGGGGGCACTGGGGGCGGTTTCTTTGAGGAGCTGAGGCTGCCCCTGGCTGACTTGCCAGGAAACAAGAGGTGTTCCAGGGCACTCTGTGTGTGCGTGTTCCTCTGACAGCTCCTGAGCCCTTTGGATGGTCCTGGCCGTGCGTGTGACAGCAGAGTTGTCACTGGTGCTGACAGGAGATGTTCCTGCATGGAGCTGTTCCCATGGGACATGCAGCCAGCTGGGAGAGGGTGGCAGTGAGCACCTCTGCACGGGGACAGGCCAGCACACAAACCCCCAGGACGTGCAGGGATGAGTCTGATGTGTGTGGCCCGCTCGTGGGTGAAAGCCTGAGCAGGCACTGACAAGCTGGACATCAAACCTGGGTCAGCCAGGAGACATAAATCCTGGTATTTGGGATTAGTGCAGGTAATTTGTTTTAAAGACAGACAAATCCCTTTCCTGGAGGTGCCTGCTTGTCACGGGAGACGTTCCTTGTCTCCAGAAGTGTTACTCCCGTTGAACAGCTCCTGCTCTTTCAAGGGAAAATGGACTCTGAAGTTCTAATCACTGGGCTGGAGGATTTTTTCCCCTAACACTTGTTGGTGATTGCTTCCTCCTCCTCCCTTTTGTGTTTCTGCAACACCCCAGGCTTGGGAAGAACCATCTGCTGATTTGATTAATGGCCCTTTTCTGAAAAAGCAACAGAGACAAATGTCCTCCTGAACATGGCAGAGAGAAATGGAGAAACAGGCTGGCTAATTTTCAGCCATTATTTTGGGACCCAAACTCCTTCCCAGTATCAATTTAGCTATTATTTCAAAAACTAATTAATCTTCACTCAGGCAGCTCCAAGAGACCTCAGTTTAGATAATTAACAGCCCATAGATTATGAAAATTCCTGCTTTTGGATCCCATTGCAGTGCTTGCCTCCAACAACACTCCTGCTATCGTCCTGCTTACCAACTCCTTTCATCAATCCATCTTTTTTTTTTTTGACAATCAACAGTAAATAATTAGCTATGATGGATTTTGCTTGCTTTCTTGCAGCTCCATTCCTTTTTTTTTTTTTCTTATTTTTTTTCAGTCCTTAAATGTTCTTCAACCAGGCAATTTTTTGGTTTTGCAGCTAATTACAGCCAAGCAGACCAAATTGCTGCTGCTGTTGCTTGGGAGAGCTGGGGAAAGGTTGGATTTGGCTTATGGAAAAGCTGGGAGATAAGGTATGAGAAAGGAGATGCTAGAAATTTAGGGATGGGATTCCCCCCCCCCCCCCCCTTTTCAGCCTTGCATGATGTAACTTGAACTTAAAACATGAATTGTTGAGCTGGGACTGGGCTGGCTTCCCATCCTGGCCTCTCGCTTGCTGTCACACCTCTGATCCTCCTGGACACCCAGTCCCTGGGAGATTTATTTCACATTTTCAGGGTAATATTTCCCAGGCATTCCCCTGGGAGTGTGCCACGGGGAGAGGGCTTTGGGTGTGGGAAGGGCAGAGAGGTGCTGGTGCAGCGAGGCTGTGAGCGGGGGATGCTTCTCCCTCACCCTCCTCCCACACCAGCCAGGGTTTCTCTCGCTAGATCTCGGGTTTAACAAGGCCCTGCCTAGGGAAGATCGCTAACGATTTCATTTCCAGCGTGCTGTGGATTAGGAGACAGCCTGCACAACAATGCCGAGCAGGAGCAGGTTCGTCAGCTAATTACTGTCCCCACGTCCCCACATCCCCCCACTGCAGCCCGGGCCCCTAATTGCTCCCTGTCCTGATTGCATTTTGCTGGTGCTGCTGGTTCATCCACAGCTCTCGCCTGGCTCTCAGCGGCGGCTGCTGATGCTCTCTCTGCCTCCCCCCACCTCTGTCAAGTTTATTAATGAAAACCTTATCTGTCTGCACAGATAATGCTGGGAATAATTAGTACTCAGTGAGCTCTGTCGGGCTCCTCAGCTCTCCCACCCTCCCTGCCCTCAGCTTCTTCCTATTTGCAGTTTCCCAGGTGCTTGGGAAGTGCTGGGGATGTTTTGGGTTTGGGGTTTTTTTGGAGGGGGCAGGAGGGATTTAGATCTTCCTCACCCTGTGCAGTTTTCAGTCTTCCTGGCTGCATCCGCAATCTCTGCTTGAAATTTGTGACGGTGGGCTCAGTGTCTGTGTTCTCCACCCAGGGCCTTAAGCAAAAGCAGTCCCATGGTGGGCTGGAATCAGATGATCCTTAAGGTCCTTTCCGTGAATCTGTGCAAATCCTGAGCTTTCCTTGCTCAGGGTGCATGTGGGGAGCTGCAGCCAGGTACGCTGGATGGGTTCAGTCCTGAGAGACCTGGCTGTGCTCCAGCTCCCCCCGGGTCCCATCCCTGTAGGGTAGCAAGGGACAGCCCTGCCTCTGCATCAGGGACCTGTCCCAACTCTGCTCATGCTCCTTTTTTTAAATTTTTTTTTTTTTTTATTTTGTTATTGTGTTTATATTCCTTGTTTCTTGGCTCAAATCTTTCAGCCTGATAAAGGATGACAGCGCTCCTCGAGTGCCTGGAATGGCATAAATAATTCCGGTGCTGAGAGCGAGATTTACAGTGATATAAATGTCAGGAGTGAGCCCACTTTGTATTAATGGCCTTATTAGTTATGTTGCTGTAAAATACTGATACTCCAGTTGTTAAGCAGCCATGGCTTTGCTCTGCAGCATTAATTCAATAAATTGGGCCTTTTTGATATAAATCTTAGAGTCTGCTGAGCCCCATTAGAAAATCCTTCATGACGTGTCAGAGATCTTCAAATGGCTTTGGCTGTGGCACACCTGGGAATAAAAAAGCTGCTTGGTGTGCAAACGTGGGGTGAAGACACTGAATTCTGTGCCTGGGTCACAGCTCAGCATCTCCTGTGGGCCGGGGATGTGACACAGGGTGTCACACAAGCGCCTCGGGGGCAGCCTGGCCCCTGGAGCTCCGGGGGTTTTCAGCCTCCAGCTGTGTCCCAGGGGTCAGAGCTGGTGTCTCCTGTCAGCCAAAGGCTGACTTGGCTGCAACCCCAAGCTCTGGCTCACCCGGGTCCCTGGAGGAGAGGGGAAAGGAGAGGGTGACACCGGAGGGAGGAGACGCCCCTAGCGCTGCTCTCATCCCTCTCTGTGCCCTCCCCCGCCGTGTCCCTGTCACCGCCTCTGCTCCGCTGGCTGCTGTCACCTCCTCCCGCGCTAATCCGGAGGTGAGCTGACAGCCGGGACGCCTCTCCTTGCCTGACCCCTCCTGCCCTGCCCCGGCCGGGCTGCCAGCCTCCTCCTGGCCCCTGGGAGAGGTGCCGGTGCTGTCCCCATCCCGTCTGTCCCTTCCCTGGGGCCGCTGCTCCGCCCGAGGCTCTTGTGTGACTCTGCTAACTTTCCACCTGCGAGATGCGCAGGGAGGAGGGGGGAAAGCACCACGATAATTGAAAATAAATGGTGCATTCTATGAAATAAATGTTCTGGTGCAGCCGGCTTGCTGCAGAGGGGTATTTATTTATTTATTTACTTACTTACGTATGTAGTAAGTTAGTTAGTTAGTTAGTTAGTTAGTTAGTTAGTTAGTTAGATAGATAGTTTTTCTTCCTAGGGTTCAGAGCTGCCTGGGAATATGGGGGCTTGGTAGGAAAGGAATGGCACTCCCAGGCTGGTGGGGATTTGGCTCCACTTGTGGTTTGGGCTGTACCCTGCAGTGAGGGCCCCTGGAGTGGGATGTGAGCGTCAGGTGGGAGGCCAGAGCAGGAAAGGCATCGTTCTGGGCCATGCCTAACGTGCCTGGGCTCAGTGCCCGCGTCAGGATGCAGGAATGGCAATCCCTTCTCCTCTTGCCCCTGCTTGCATGTGAGCATGTCCCAGGTCTGACACAGAGTCCCTCTATTTAAGGTCCATCCTCAGGCCATGGCCATGCCTCTGCTGACCCACCTGCCCCAGGACCTGGCTGACCCTGCAGCTCTGACCCACCAGAATCTATCCTCCAACCCACTGGTGAATATTTGGGTTGGCCCTCAGTGAGCAGAGCTCTGCTGCTGCCCTGCCTGAAGTTAACACAGGTGAAGCAAACAGCCCCTCTACCCCAGGTGAGTTTGGTTTGAAATGTTCCTCCGGTGAGGATTGACTCTTGACACAGCTGTTTGTTATGGGCAGAGGCTGCGTTTTCCTGGGAGATGTTGAATTTAACCAGGAACACGAAACTTTCTCCTGCCTTGGATCCCACACATCACTGGCTGACCATGTCGTGGTTCTTACGCCTTGATAAGACTTATCCTGGATTATTATTTAGCTGCTAATTAATCTTGAGAGTGATGTAAAGGCTTTGAACTGCTGTTTGAAGATTTGAGTGGATGGTTTTTGCTCTTGTCAGAGAAGGAGGGATTTGGAGGTGAGATCCCAGCTCTGAATGACATTAAGTTGCTGTGCCCTGACAGGTCGGAACAGCTCCTGACTCCCTCTCCTGCCAGCACCTGCGGGGGCCCTGCGAGACAAATCCCCTTGGGCATCCGGAGCACAATGGTGCCTGGGGAGGGATGCCAGCCAGGGTGACACTGCCTGGGGAGGGGACACGCCCTGTCCGAAGAGTCAGACACCAGCAGGAGCCTTTGGGTGAGGTTGGAGTTTCCAGCCCAGCCCATTTCTTCTCCCACAGGCATTTTCCCTGGTATCTCGTGGTGCTGAAGGACAGCTCAGACGTCTCATTAATCACTGCTGATGATGGAGCTCTGGCACCGAGGTCGCCCATGGCTGCTGCTTCCCCAGCCAGGGATATTTTACCGATGCTGCTTCCTGAAAACTCCAGCTGAAAACTGCGAAAAAACTGTGTCCCCCTGGGAGATGTATCTTGTGGAAGATGCTCCTTCTGTATTCCAGCCTCTCATTCCTGCCCGTGGGGCACACACTGAGTTGTGCCCTTGCAAACCTGCATCTTTTTAAAATACATTTTTCCTTCCTCCATGCCTGTCAGGATCGAGGGCAGCTCCGCGGTGGGTTGATCTGCTGCTGCACTGATGTGGCAAAGGCTGGGGGTGAAAACCCCACAGCCTCCAGACGAGGCCGTAGAGCTTTTAGGATGCAGTTTTCCCAAGCTCTGTCCATCACAAAGCAAACAAAGGCCCCCAACCGGGAGGCAGCTGGCTCAGGGGTGAGCATCGATCTCTGGCTGCTGGGTGAGACCCCGGCAGTGTCAGGAGGCAGCTCCAGCCCTCCCAGCTTCCAATCACAGGGCTGGGAAGGAAAGCCAGCCTGCTTAGGAATCAATCATTTGACATCTGCCGTCAGCCTTCTGACACCCAGCCCCGCCGGTGAGGACCCCAGCAGGAAGCCGGGTGGATCTCAGCTTGTTTTGGTCTTAATCTGACCTGGTTTTGTGATAATGTCATCATCCATCACTGCCTGGGGTTGTGGGGCGGGGAGGTTAGACTCCTCCCTCACACTCCACCGCTCCCCTGCCACTGCTTTATCTCCGCAGAAGCTGCGTTCGAGTGCAATTCACTTTGTTATTAATTTCTTTTTACACAGAGGCTTTTCAAGTGCCTGGGAGTGGGGCTGGTGTCACGGAGAGGCTGCACAGCCCAGCAGCTGCAGTGCTGGAGTGCAGCTTGAACAGCCAGCTCCTCCAAGGGCAGCAGGCAGAGAGCTGAGAGCCTGCATGGTCAAACAGCCCCGTGGAGCTGTCTCTGGACTGCAGGACTTCTTCCTCAGCAGCTGCCAGGGCTGCCTCAGGGATGGGATTGCATCACCCTCGCATCTCGACGTGGATCTGCTGCCCCAGAGACTCGGTGCACCCTGGGGACAGCTCAGTGACAGGGGCAGATGAGGGCTAGGTGGCTGTAGCCCGTGGGTGTCCCTTCACCACGTGATGTGTTTTGGTGAGCCCAGTGCTGGAGAAGCATCTGCAATGCTGCACTGGCCCTTTCTCAGCTCCATGGATCCCTCGTGCCTGCAATCCCCAGGGAATCCACCCACACAGGGCTGCATTCCCAGCTGGAGAAAAGCTGGTAGAGGGCCAGCAGCCTGGGGGGCCCTGGGGAGGGGCCCTGACGTACCCCAAAGGTACCAGTGTCCCCTCCCAGCCCATGCTTGTGCTGCCTCTGGGGGCTGGGTGTGCTGGGACCCTTCCTGTGGGTTTTATGTGCGTTTAATCTGGTAGCAAAACTATATTGCAAAATGTAATAAATGCAAGGTTTAATCAAATCCAGCCAGCCAGCACTGATGGAAACTTGGTGGTGGAAGAAAATACTGCATTTCTGTTTGTTTATCTCTCCCTGTGCCCCTGGGGCCATGTCCTGACTCTCGTGGGGGGCTCCTCATGCTTGGGGGCACAGGCTGGATGTCGGGCCACTGCAGTGGGGCCACTGCCAGCCACAGGCTCCCAGCCCACCAGCTCCCAGCCCCATACTTTGGCTGAGCTTCCCAGCAGTGGGATCTTCCTCCTGCCACTGTTCTCCACATCCCCTTTCTGTTCAGGAGGAGAGTTTCACATGGTGCCCCTGTTCCAGGAGCTGCTGTGGGGCTCAAGCCCTCCATGTCACATTTCCTATCACCCACGATGGCACCAGGATCTGAGTTTAGGGTGTCTCCAGGTCTTGTCTGCCTAAATCTTAGGCACATGGGAAGGTTGATCATCTCCCCCGGCTGGGAACAGCCCTGCCAAGGGTGTCAGCGAGAATGAAACGACCAGGTTTCTCTGGCTCTGAATTAGGGACAAAGTATCCCAATATCCAGCCGGTTGATGTGGCTGGGAATAGGGAGAGACTCCGCATTTCCCCTGTGCATCAAAGCCCTGGGCGCCCACCGGATCCCGGAGACGCGGGGCCAGCTGCTCCCGGAGCCGCGGCTCCGCTGCCGCCCCTCTCCAGATGGCTTTTCTCAATGAAGCCTCTCCCAGAAATAGCTGCGCGCTCGGCTCTGCAAATAGCTCCTCTCCTGAGCACAGGAGGCAGCGCGGTGCGAGCAGCGTCCTCTGTGTCCCTTCCACCCTCCTGAGTGCCTCGACACTGATCCGCGTCCCCCGCGGCACCTCTGCCTGCAGGGGAATGGGGACGTGCTGCGATCGCTGGCTGCGAGAAGCCGCTCGCTCAGCCCCGGGCATCCCACAGCCCCACAGGGAGGGATGGCTGGTGACTCCCAGGGCAGGGCAGGTGGCCCGGGGGACGCAGCACATGGTCCCTGTGCCACGGTGGCCCAGCATCAGCACCCGCAGCTGCTGTGCTGCCTTATGGCCCTCTTTATATGCTTATTGTGCCACCGTAAAATGGGGGAAGACAATCTCCTCTGTAGGTTTAACCGATTTATTAATAGTCTGTGATGTCAGTAATAGCTCATCCATAAATCTGATCTTAAGAATTTATGGGGCAAATATTCCGGCGCCGTATTAAAGACACAATTCATAAATGCCTGTAAGTACCAGCAGGAGAGAGTTATCCTGGGGGAGGGAAAGGTGGAGAGCTCAACCCACCACACAGGGCCTCCACAATCTTTGAGAGGCAAATTATTAAATTGAGAGACTGTCCTCTCCAGCTGGAGGTGCCTGTGGCCCCCGAGGGTGCCATCCCTGCAGGCTCCCGGCCCCCCCAGCCCTCTCCCCGGGGACCCCACAGTCTGCCATCACCTCGTGCCCGGCCCAGGGTGATGGTATTTACCACTGAAGTGCGCCGGGTGTAATTGCTAATCAGATACAGGCAATCAATCCGCGCTGCCGTCGCTGGGGAGGGGCTGCTTCCCTGCTGAAGGTGACTCCTGCGGGAATTCAGATTTAAAAATAAAGGCGATAGTCATCAGCAGTTCATTAAATTGGCATCGGGCTCATTTGCACTCAGTGAGGGGATGAGGAAGAGGTGGCTCTGCCGCCCGTGCCCTCACTCTGGGGTGTCTGCAGGAGACGCTTCCAGGGGGATGAGGATCCTGGAAGCCCTCCCTGATTTATTCCTCCTAACCCGGTGTTGCTGCAGTCGTGAGTCAACAGTGCGGTGCATTTAAATGCAGACCACCATAATCGGTCATTAAAAGCTCCGTCAGCAGCCGGACTGCCCGGAGAGAGTTACGGGGCCATCCCGGTGCCGGGACACGCGGCTTCCCTGGCTCTCCTGCTCCGCAGGGATGCGCGCCCGCCGGGCCGGGTGCCCGCGGAGCGCGAGGGCTGTCCGGGACAGGTGTGTGACATCCGATTGTCCCTCCGTGGTGGCCTCAGAGCTGCGAGGGGAGGTGCAGGAGAGGCAGCGGGGAGGACACGGGGGTGTAGGAGGGATGCGGGGACAGGCACCACACGTGCCAAGGATGCTCCAGGGTGGACTGAGATCTCGGAGCCGGTGGGGGCTGCAGGGCCTTCGTGGATTCACAACCCATCGTTCCCGAGGATGGACCATCCCAGCAGGGCTCAGGTGCCGTTTCCAGCAGGGTTTCCCATCCCTGAGAGTGGGCACAGGCAGAAGAGTGATGCCTCTCCAGCTGCCCCGTGTCCTCCATCACCTGCCAGGGACAAAAGTGGCATCCAGATCATCCCACAACATCCCTCCCTGCTCCACTCCTGGGCCTGGGGGCTTCATGTTTCCTCTCCATGAGCCCAGCAGGATGCAGCCCTGTGCTCCTGATGAAATCCCGGCATGAGCAGAGCTGCTGTTTTCCTGTCAGTCTTGGCGACTCTTCGTGGAGGAGGGAAGTGAGGCAGAGCAGCTTTGGTAGTGCTGTTGATTCACGGCTCGTAATTTAATTAAGAGAGATCAAAAGTGGACGGCATTAAAAAATAAATCAGGTGAAGGGAGTGAAGTTCCTGTAATTACAGCGTGGATTTGTAACGAAGAGAGACTCAATCACAAAGGAAAGAAAAGGTGTCAAGTGGAGAGACACCTTCCTGGGTTAATTACTGCTGACGGGGTGGGGGGCGGGGGGGATGGTTGGGCTGGGTGTTGGTGAGCTGGAAACCCTCCAACCCTCCCAGTGGAGGGTGCGTGGTGGGTGCAGCGCAGGATCCTCGGGATGCTGGGCAGTGAAATGGGGTGGATGGGCTGAGAGCTGTGGGAGCAAACAGCTCCCGGCCGGGTCAGGCGTGGCCTGGGGCAGCGGTGGCCGGGGCGATCCTGGTTTTGGGGACCACGGGCTGTGCCATCGGCAGCGCCGTCGGGGACCGGGGCCGGGCTGGCAGCAACTCGATTTGTGCAATAATTAATTCTCCTTTGATCATCTGCTGTGTAAATCATCAGTGGCCAGGAGTTAATCATGCATATGAAATGAATCCTTCTCCTGCCTTAATGAGCGCTGAATCGTGACCAGCATCTGTTTACTCCTGACACTTTCATCTCTTTGACAGTCTGAACAATTAGTTGTTTCCAATAATCTCCCTTTTATTCTATTAAATACATATATATATATATGTCTGAGAGCAAGCAGCCTTTTACTTCGTACTCCTGCTCCCAGCTTCGTCCCCCTAATCTTTGTTTTTTCAGTCTCAGGCAAGGATTTGTTTCTGGGAGCGGTGCGAGGCTCTGCAGACACCCAGCTCCTCGCTGTCCCTCCGAGGATGATGCTGGTGGCAGGACTCCTTCCTCCCCAGCTGCTTTGAGGCTGCGCTTTGCACAGTTAACAACAACAAGAAGCCTCTTTGAACGTTTCCGCCTCCATCTACCTGGAACGAACCGCAATTAATCCACCGGTTGCGCCGCCAACGCAGCGCTGTAATTGGATTAATTAGAGCGGAGCTGGCGGCTGCTCTGGGGAGGTTTGGCCCTGGCTGCAGCCTCCTCCAGTGGTGGGATCGATGGGATCCGTGGGATCCGTGGGATCCGTGCCTGCCGGGCGCTGGGCCGGCAGCACCGGGGGATGCCGAGGCACTGCTCACCCGGCCGCGGGCGGTGGGGCTGGCTGATGGCTCAGGGAAATGACCTGCCCGCTAATTGGAGTTGATGAGGCGTGGCCTGGTTAACGGGGCTTGTAAGAGGCAGCAGGAGCAGAGGGGGCTGTGGGTGAGCTTTGCTGTCAGCCGAGGGGACCCCGAGGAGCAGCCGGGTTAAGGCAGGTGGGGCACGGAGTCACCTTCCCCATCACCCCTGGCTGACTGAGGGGCAGTGGGCGGTGTTGCCTCTGCCCCAGGTTTTGGAGCGAGGCACAGAGGGAAGTGAAAGGGGAATGTGAGTCCTGCAGCAAGGCTGAGTAGGATAATCCTGGCCATCCTGGACCCTGCCGTGCTGCTCTGCTGCTCCTGTGCCAAGCCTGGTGCAGATGTGCACCAGGGGAGCACCAGATGTGCATCTCTCCTGGGGGACATGTGGGGCACAGATCTGCAGGGCCGTGGTCCCCCTAGGCACAAGGAGCATCCCTAAGGGCTGTGGGAGAGTGTCAGCCCTGCTGTCCCTGAGCTGAATCGGGTCTAACCTGGCTCAGCTGGAAACCAGTGGCCGCAGGGGATTTACAGCAATTGCCTAAATCAACTGGAAAAGCCCTTGGGAGAGCCGGCGGTTCCCTGTGCCGGGGGCTGCAGGAGCACTGGGCTGGCTGCTGGTGCCTTTGAAACCCTCAGAGCAATCCTCACTGGAGCAGGGCCGTCCTCAGCGAACCAGAGCAGTAAAAACCACCCCCAGTCTGCTGAGAACAGGCTCTGCGCCCTAAACCATGCAGGACCCAGAGCTGGGGGCTCCATCCCTGCTGAGGGGAACCAGAACTCGGCAGTGCAGCCACCAACCCAGCTCCTGGTGCTAAGGAGGTGCTACCAGCAGGCACAACACAGCCTCTGGGTGTTCTATTCCTCCCTTTACCCAAAAGGAAGAATAAAATCCCACCAGCTCCTTCATTCTCTAGAAAAAATAGGGATTTTTTTTTTTCTGAGATGAATCGGCCTCCCCAGGAGGCAGCTGGGGTGAGGTGTAGGATGCAGCCTCAGCATTCGCCAGGTAGCTGAAGGCTCAGGAGATGTCCCAGGAAGAGCATCAGGTCTGCTGCAAGGGGGAGTGGGGGTCTCTGGCCAAGCAGGAAGGATTTGCTGCAGCCCTGGGCTCATCCAAGCTCCCAACAAGAGCCAACAGGGAAGAGGACCTTTCCAAGAGCCAGGCACACAGATTACCCCAACAGCTCTGGAACCCGTGGGAGGTGTGGGGCCCTTGCCCCAGTCTGGCTGGAAGATCCCACTGTCCTCAGGGATCTGCTGTGACCTTTGGGCAAGCTCCAGGAGCTGTCAGCTCTTGCAAACCAGCTTTAACAGTGACAGCAAGGTCAGCGAGATTTGGGGCCCCTGGACACGTCCCTTGTCACATCAGTTCCTGCAGTGTACTTGGCTGTAATTTCGCCTGGTTTAATTGTGCTTAAATTAGCCACAAATGGAACAGCACTGCAGCTGCTCTCAAAAATATATAAAATTACAGCACACTAAAACATTTTCACGTTTCATTAGTGCGTCTTAATGGGAAGTGTCTGCTCCCCAAACTCTGTTGACTCTCCCGAGCAGTAAAAGTTTACACATTAGCAGTTGTGCTGCCCATTAACACTGCTAGATGCTCTCTGTGTTTGGCAGGGGCGGCACCGCTCCCCACAAGGGTGGGAAGCCTGAAATTTAGGGGAGTGGGTGCTCTGCTGAGGCACCTCTGCATGGGTAGGGGTGAGCTGAGCAAGGAGCACTCTGAATCCCAGGTGGGGCAATCCCACACCGCAGGAGAGACACCAGAGCCCCTTTCCTGGGATGGTGCTGCCTGTCCCCCCGGTTTTATCCAAGCTCCAGCTTTCTCCCAAGCAGGGTAATGCCTCCAATCCAAATCAGGAAGCTTCTTCAGTGGAAGCAGCATTTTAGCAGAAGCCTATTTAACGCTTAGTCTGACGCCCTCGAGTGCTTTATTTTAAAGCATTTTTGTTCTTCTCTATTATCAGTAATAGTCTATAAAAGCCAAAACGCAGCACTTTGCTGCCTCCTGCTCCACCCCCCTGTGGTGTGGGCAGCCCTGCATGGCAGGGGCTGAGGAGGCTCCTCTGTCCACCCCTCCCACTGCCCCAGCACGATAATCCACAGGGAAAAAAAGACTCAGCAAGAGGTAATTGCATGGGGTCTAACCACTTGCCCCATCAGCGTTCCCCAGGCAGATTTGGTTAAATACCTTTGGTCTTGGGCAGCATCTTCCTGGGGATTCATGTTGTGAAATGAGTTTTAAGATCTGAATCCAAAGGGAAAGGGTGAAGATTGTCCCTTGTCCCTCGCCCACCTTATCCAGACCTCAGCTTCCCCAGGGAGATGGACTTTTGTGCAAGGAGTGGCCAAGGAAGGGTGAGCTCGAGCAGTTTGGGGAATTCAGACCTTCTCCTGCCCCCGATCTGGCTCATGGGTTCAGTGCAGGGGATGTGCGGGAGGAAGGGAAGCAGGAGCTGAGCTGTCACTGGGAACTGGGGTGAGCCAGGGATGGAAACATCTCAGTGCTGGCTTGGAGGAGGACATGCATCCTGAGTCTGACCCCTTCCACCCTTCCCAAGCTGGAGGCAAAAGCCTGGTGCCCTCCTGCCCTGCAGCCCAAGCTTGTGCTGAGCATCCCCAAACTCCCTCCTCCAGCCAGACCCGAGCGGGAGGCTGGGATCCGGCCGAGCTGCCAGAAATTACTCCAACAGGCAGCGGTGCTCTTCGTGTGATTGGAGGCTGCTAATTGCCAGCGGGGAGGGCAGTGAGAGGAGAGCAGCCCTGCTCTCCCCAGCTCCGGGGCACATCCTCGGGGTCCTGGGACCTTCTACCTGCAGTCGGGGGCTGCCTGTGCCCCCTGCAGCCCGGCCAGGAGCTCTGGAAAGCCGGGCCCTGTCTCTCCTGCTCGGACACATGTGGCTGCGGGCTCTGTCCCCTCCGTCCCCCTCTGCCAGCTGTGTCTGACCTTTCGGCGGTGGCACCCGGAGAGCAGCGGCGGCTGTGCAGTTTTGCCGCACGGTCCCCGGGGGCCGCCTCGCCTCCACGGCCACCGCCACTCAGAGGGGAAAAATCATATTTTCAGCTCCAACCCTCCATCCCCTTTTCCAGTCTGGAGCTTTTTCAGAGCCAAAGGGAAGGAAAGGACGTGGCCTGGCTTGCCTGCCTCCCTCTGCTCCTGTTCTTTCATTCCGCTCTTCCCGGCGGCTGCGAATGGCTTTGCCTGGGAACGCTCACAGTGTCTGTGCCTGCGCCTTTTTTTTTTTCTCGTACAGCCTAAATATCCGGGCCGGGCGGCTTCGGTGGGTAAGCAGGGAGGGAAAAAGGCTTTTGTTGGAGCAGACGCGTGGGCAGGTGAGCTGCAGAGCCCCCTCCTGCCGACAGAGAAGCCGGCTGCTTCCACGGAGGCCAGCACAGAGAGCCGGGGTGGGACACACCTGGGCCTGGGAAGGGGGACACAGGGGCTTGGCAGGTCCCTGATGTCCATCTGGAGATGATGGAGAGGCATCCAGTGTCTGTCTGGAGATGATGGAGAGGTATTCTGAGATCCAGGGGCTGGCTGGTGCCACTCTCATAACGGTTTTTCACACTCAAACCCCACAGGTTTCCCTCTTCCCTGCACAGGCACAGTGGAGCCAACACTGATGGAGGGGATGTGGGGACATCCCCATCCTTTATCGACCCAAACAAGGGGAGCACAGGTCCTCCCCCCCAATACCAGCCCCAGCAGCCCCCTGGCAGCAGGTCCAGCGTCCTGAAGCTCCCAAGCTGGGTACTGATGGATGGCCTTTGTGGAAAGGGGATGCACCCCAGTGCCCACAGCCTTGGTGCTCTCCAGGGAAGGCTGCAGCTCCCCTTCCCACTGCCCTTATCTTCTGCCTGGAGAAACCTGGGCAGGCTGATGGAGGGAGGGCAGAGGGTGGTCACTGCCACCATCCTGTGCCCAAGGGGCCAGCACAGCCTTGCAGCTGCCCCAGGGCCATGGGCACTCCTGCGTTTCCTGCAGATGGAAATGGCTTTTCTGCGGGTGGAGAAAGGAAGGACAAAAAACAAAAAGACACCTTTGGTGAGTGCCTTGACCTTGGATGCACCTTGATGTGGGGATAGGCAGAGCAGGACACTTGGGTGCTGGGCTCTGCCCAGGGCTGAGGGGTCAGCCAGGAGCCTTGCAGGGAAGAAGGCCATAAAACAGTTATTTGCCCCTGGAAAGGTGGTGAATTCCTTCTTGCAACAGTTTGATGCTGCAAAATCCATTTACCAGGCTAAAGATGCTCCAGCAGCAGCGTCCTGCCAGCATCTGAGGGTTTCTCCTAGTTTGGCACACAGTACACGTTGTCCTGTTGCTGTTCCTTCACCCTGCAGGCCACTCCCCACTCACTCCTTTCTCGGGAAAGCCAGCTTGGATCCAGCCCCACAGAGCATCCTCTGGACAGCTCCATGGCCAAACCAGTCCAGTGTCCATCCACATCTCCCACAGCTTCTAAAGCAGAGAATCACCCCTCCACCTCCTCCTCCTTTTCCTCCTCCTCCTGCCTGGCCAAAGCAGGCAGTGTCAGGCAGGGCCCCCCTCCTGCCAGGCAGGGCTGGCCAAGTCAAGGCAATAATTGGTAGGTGCTTCTGGAGGGCCACGAGCAGAGGGCCCTCACAGCCTTTGTTTATTGACTCTTGACCATAATGAATACTTCCAGAGATAATTACTGACTTTCTGCCCTTGCAGTAAACCTGTTTGGCTGGGGAATGGGGGGAGTGGTCCCATGCCAATGGCACGTGGAGGTGGGAATGGGGTGGATTGAGCAAAACCAGGCTCTGGCTCTTCCCACTGAGTACAAGCCAAATAAGGAAAAACAAACAAACAAACAAACAAACAAAAACCCAACAAAAACCAACGTCCAACATTTACAGAAAAATATTTGTGCAGCTCCAGGACAAGCCCAGCTTTCTTCTCTCTACTAGGGGGAACAGATTAAAACTTAATCCTAGCTAAACACATTTTCTCCTTTCCCTCCCTTGGGGTACCTCCTGCACACACACAGTTTCTTCCTGCTGATTCCTGCTTCCTTTGGCCCTGGGCTTGTCCTCCTCAACAGCAGCCCAAAGCTCACAGTGGGCTTTCACCAGAGCAGGGACCACTCTCTTCCCTCCATACCCTCAAAATCAAAGCTTGTGTGTGGGAAGGGATGAGGGCACGGGGTCCTTTAAATGTGGAGAGGGAAAAGCAGGAGAAGGCATGGCTGGAGTTCCTCTGTCCCTGAGCCAGGTGGGTCCCTCTCACATTTCCCAGCAGGGTTTGGATGCTGAGGGGAGGTTTGGGAGGTCAGGAGGGTTCTGGGTGTTTAATTGTGGGGTACAGGGGGTTGTAGGGCTGCAGAGCCAGGTGTGGCAAGCATGGCCGGGGGCCAGCAGCCTTGGGGAGAGCCCGGTCTGCAGCCCCCCAGGCACAGGGAGGAAGCCCTTTGTGTCACTCAAAAAAAACCTCCAAATAATGAAAGAAGAGCTCTTTAAGGAAGACAGTTTTTATATTTTGTATTATTTATATTTATACTATTGCATTTTCTTTTATTAATATGTTCTGATTAAGAGGGAAAAGTGCAATTATCCTTTAAGTCCCAGTTTCCCTGTTCCCATCCCAGGACTCACTCACTCTGCTACAGTTTATTGCAAACATTTGAACCTGGCAGAGCCCCACGTTAACTGCTGGAGATGTAAATAACCCGGGCTGGCATTTATGGCACTCCCATGGGTGAGTAACTGAGGGCTCTGTGCTGCTGGCAAACAGTGGTCCCATAGGGCAGGCAGCACCTGCGGGGGCTCCAGGGATGCTGTGGTCATGTCCACCCCCATGGGACCATTCCCACAGCCCCCACAGGGACCCCCAGCCTCAGTTCAGAGAAGCGTTGGCAATGCCACGGGTTAACAGACACACCAGAAGCGCACAGCATCCCTTTTGCTGATGATATAGTGCTTTTTCTGGGTATCTTGTAATGCTTTCTCAGGCTGTTTATTTATGAGACAATTTATTACTGCACAGTTATTCTATAGCAGGGAAGTCTATTCCTGGGAGCCTCCGTTAACCGAGCCAATTGCCTAATTGGCTCACTGATGTCTCCACAAGGTACGCCAGGAGAGAGGGCTCTTGTAACGATCCCAGCCTTCCTCCTGCCCACACACCACCCGTGCTGCTAATTTAATAGTGCAAACATTTATTATTCCTTTTATTTGGGACCTAATGTTAGGGCGATTAGAGCCGTTCTGGGATCGCTGGTGAAAGGGGATGAAATGCCCTGGAGTGCCGCTGGTTGCAGCTGGCGGTGGTTGGGCTCATCCTGCAAAGCCCAGGAGATGGTGGTGCCTTGCGGGGTGTGTGGTTAACGAGGCACCAGCCGAGGGCTGGGGCTGACAGTGCCGCTGGGGCTCCTGCCTGACTCTCACCCCACGTTTGGCTCATTCCCCGACAAGCCACAGCAAGACTGGGGGGTGTGTGTACTTACACCTGATCTCTATTTACTGAGTTTAATGTGCTCTGAATGGGAAACGGGTTCCTAATGAACACCCTGTGTTCTACAGAAATGACTGGAAGGGCCAGAGGAAAACCAAGCTTGGATTTGTCCAGGTGGGGAGTCCCTGTCTCTGCCCAGCTGCAGGAGAAGAGCGCTGGGGCTGCTGCGTGCGCTCTCCCTCTAGGCAGCTCTAGACACCTCTGAAGACCTTTCTCCTGCTCCTTCTACCCTTTCCTGACTGTGACTGTCCCTGGAGCATCCCCGCTCTGACATCTGCCCGCGGCATGTGCAGCGTGCCCCGGGCTAGAGCAGAGCCGCAACTCCGAGCCGGCCTTTCCCAGGCATTGCCCTTGGGCGGTTTCCCGGGGGGTGCAGCCTCCCAGCGAGCATCTCTGCGCTGTGCATGAGCGCTGTCCTTCCCTGTCGGATTTTTAGGCATTGTCTGGCAGAGCTGACAGTGTTTCTCTAAGCCCTGCTGGATCCGTGCCCGCTCTCCCCGCTGCCGCTTCCCCAGCATCCATCTCCAGCCGCCCGCGGCCCCGCGGCACAAAGCCCGGCCCGCGTGTGCCGCCCGTGCTGCGGCTCTCGGAGCGGGGACACCGCTCCTGACCCCGGCCACCAGCGGCACAGAGCGGGCAGGAAGCAAAACGGGGCAGGGAAGGAGGAGTTGGCAAACAACGCCGCCAGAACGAGCCGTCTGCTTATGTTGTATTCGTCGCAAAGAAGCGATTAAGTTTCCCCATGATTTTCCTTCTTCTCCGGCTCCCACCGCCTATTGTTCCTGGCTCCATTATACCCCGCCGCTTACATAAACGTATCATGCGGGTTTCTGAGGCACAATGGAGAGAGTCTCATTCATCCAAGGTCACCGGCTTTTACTTGCGCTTCAAAGCATGTGGTAGAAGAAGCGTTTTCTCCTAAAGACGTTTATATTGTACTCAGCCCAGAGGCTGAGGGAAATCGCAGCGCTGCACTTGCACCGCCCCAGCTTTCTTCCCTCCCCACGCGTCCGGTCCTGGCGGGTCAAATCCTGCCCTGGAAGGCGAGGAATTGTTTTCTGTGCTGGTTGGGACCCCACTGTGGGATTCCCAGCCTGCCACTGCACTGGAGCCAAAGAACTGCGTGCTCCATCCCTGCCCCTTCCCAGTTAAATAGGAAGGGAGGTGGAGAGGAGGGGGAAAAAAGAGCTTGTATTTCAAATTCGCTGTCTCGTATGGGTCTCGGTACGGACGAGTTACCGAGTGGTCTCTACGGCCTCCTGCTGCTTTCTCCCTCAGCCGTGGCTCCAGGCTCTCCCTTTCTGTTCTTGTGTCCGGTTGGGACTGGGCAAACACGAAGGCCACTGGCAGCGTCTGTGGGGGGACGGGGACTCGCTGTGTCCTGGAGGGAGAGGGCAAAGTGCAGCGGTATCCCCGATCCAGCAGCGAGCTGGAAGCGGCCTCTCGGCTGGGGAAGGAAATGATGGGGATGGCGCACGGACGGTCCTGGGGGCTGCGAGGGGGTGGAAGCCCCCCAGGAGCTCACCCGGTAGGGGTGAGCAGCGTGCGGGAGAGCCGACACCAGGCGAGCGGGGTCGCGGGTCCCGCGGAGCCGCCCCCTCCCCGGGCTCGGCTCCGCCGCTCCGGGCGCAGCTGCGGCGAGGGCGGTGCCGGGGAGGGGACGGCGGCGGGTCCGGCCCCTCTGCCCGCCCCGCCGGCACAAAACGGGAGGCGGGGGCGGCCGGGGCCGCACTCCCCGCAGCGGGCCGGGCTGCGGGCCGGGCCGAGCGGCGCCGGGGGATGTAGCGCTCAGCACCGCGGACAGCGGCGGGGCCGGCCGGGGGCTGGCCGCGGCTCCGGGGGCCATGGCCGGCGTGCAGCAGGGCGAGAAGCAGCTCTTCGAGAAGTTCTGGAGAGGCACCTTCAAAGCCGTGGCCACGCCGCGACCCGAGAGCATCATCGTGGCCAGCATCACCGCCCGCAAGCCGCTGCCCAGGTAAGGGCTGCCGGGGCAAGGGAGGGGGGGCTCTGGGAGACCCGCGTCCTTTTCCACCTCTGCTCCCCTTCCCACCATAAAGGGAGTCCTGAGTGTGTCCCCCCGCCACCAGCAGTTCGTGGCTAGAGGACCCGGGGCACCCTCCCCATGCCTGAGGCTGGGGGATGCTGGCTGGCTGAGCCCCCCTCCCTGGGCAGGTGCTGTGTTCCAGAGCAGAGCAGGTTTAGGAAACTTTGGCTCAGTGGTGCTTGGAGCCTGGCAGCTGGCTGAGCCCCAAGGGCAGCAGGGTGAGGGTCTGCAGAGCTCTAGCTGGGCTACGGAGTGGGGGCAGTGGTGGGGTCATCAGCTGGGAAGTGTGACCAGCTCTGTGCAGAGCCCTGGGGTGTGTGTCCTGCTGGTTGCCTTGGCTCTGTGTCAGCCCTTCACCTGAGACCCTTGGGAAGGTGAAGCCTGGGGAGGGAAACAGCCCCTTAGGGCTGGACCCTGCCTTGTCACGGAGGGGAGGCTGGTGTCCCCCAGGGACACAGTGCACAGAGCCTGGTCACTGCCATGGACTGGGACGGCTCTGGGGATGGTGGCCCCACGTCCCACAGCCAAGCAGCCTTGATTTTGCTCATTCGGTACCTGTCCTGTCCTTCTGCTCCAGGAAAGTCGGTGCCCCCATGTTTTGCCAGAGTAGCTGAGAATCAGAGAAACCTGTGAAAAGAGGCGACGGGGCTGCAGGTACCCCTTGAACCTCTCTGCCAGGCTGTCACACAGGCAAAGGTCCGTGTGGCTTCCTCACAGCCATGCACACTCTAATTTAGACCAGCTTTATTTCACCGACTGTCTCGGTATTTGTTAAGAATATCCTGCTTATGCTGCTTTCATAAAGAAAGGACGCTTTTGCTAGCTCTCCTCTCTCTTTGCTCTGTTTTTCCTCTGCCTAGCTGGTGTGGGGAACCAGCCAAAGTTCCGTGGAGGTGCTGCATCTGTAGAGGAGAGGGGCTCTGTCTGCAGGAGCCTGGGTGTTGGAGGCTCAGCCTGTACTAGGGAGGAGAGAGATCCTTTGGAATGAGCCATTTCAGATGCTTCCCGTGCCAGAGGAGGCTGTGAGCCACAGCAGCAGTGGGCATGGGGGTCCTGCCACTTGTGCAGTGTGGGGGTCCCTTCTGCCCCTTCAGCCCAGCTGCTGAGCGTGAATTTTTTCCAATCTCTCTGATTTCCCTTAATCTGGGTAGGAAAATGGGAAAGGCATGGCTTCGGCCTCTAATTGAGAAGAGCAACTCTTGTTTCCACAGGCAGTGTTTGCAGGGCTTCAGCCTTTGTGGCGGAGAGGAACCACCGTGTTTTCCTCTGTCCCTGCATCGGGTATGGTCGGCACCTGAAGGGCTGAGCGCTGGCTTACTACACACACTCCTGCCTGGAGGTGCCTGAGTGAGCCGTGCTGCTTAAATATCTTGCAGCTGGAGGTGTAAGAAGGCAGCAAATTCGGGTTTGGGGGAAATATAGCCAGCCTGGGTGCCAGGAATGATGCCTGGCTCTATCTCGCCAGCAGTTTGGATTGTGCAGACATCCTGGTGGGGCTGAGCACCACGGCTCGGGGTGTTTGCAGATCCATTAAAAAGTTCCCAAATGTGTGCACCTCTCCATGCTGTCGGTAGTGACAGCTCTAGTGGTAGTGAAACAGTTCAGGAGCTCTTGGCACACAGCAGAACGGCCCCTCCAGCTTGACTTTGCTGTGGTTTGCACCCCGGCACCCGCAGATCCAGGTGCCCACGCCGGGCTGTGCTCCGGCCATGCCGCTGCCGGCTCAGTGGTTCCTTTTGTCTGTCCCCTGGCGGCGTGTGCTGCCGGCCGGGCCCGGGGATGTTCCCTGCGGAGTGGGAGTTCCCGGCTGCACGGAGCGGGGTCAGCCCGGCGGGGCTCGCCCCGGGGTCTGCGGGGCACTCGCTGCGCTCACCCTGTCCCAGGCTCTGCCGCTCCAGGGGCTGCCACCAAAGGCTGCAGGGACAGAGATGCTGTGGTTCCCAGCTCTTCTCAGCGGTGCTGCCGGCTCGGCTCGCATCCCACAGGGCTCCGCCAGGAGCCCGAGGCTGCCGTCTGGGCAGGATCACACCTCTGAAATGCCAGATCTCACAGCCCCGGGGGTGGTCCCCACTGGGCTGCAGTGATGTCCTCAAGCTGGCACAAAGCTCATAGTCCAGCAGTAGCCAGAGCCAGGCTTCTGCTCCCCATCCGTGGAGAGAACAGACCCAAGGCTTGCAGCAGCTCCTCTTGTAGTGGTTTTCGTGCCTGGCTCCACTCTGGGCTTGTTTTTCCGGAAGGTTTTGCTGCGCCACTGCTTGGATCAGCCTCTCTTCCCTGACGATACTCCCGGCTAATTTAAGAGCAAATGACTGTAATGCCAGAGAGGAGATGGGGAGACCAGTTAGCCAAATGAAATATTAAGATGACCATCTGGATTCCTGTTTTCTCCCACACTTGACAGCTGGTCCCCTGCAAACACCCTGCCCTGGATCTGGCCCCATGCTTCCCACAGCAGCGGAGACGCTGCCATGGTTTCTAGGCCAGCACTGCCCACCCTCCCATCAGTTTTTCTGGCTGAGCTTGTGCCCTTCTGGAGTGTCAAGGGGCTCAGCTGTGGCATGGGGGGTCCTGCCAGGGGCTCCCCCAGTGTCCATAGCCCAAAGCCATCCCTGAGGGTGCCCTGAGAATGGCTAAGGGCTCAATCCTGCATCCTTGTGGGGCAGCAATGGGGTTCCCTGGCCAGAAAGTGATTTTTTTCCTTCCTTGCCCCATCCATCGCCACTACCTTCCTGCTGCTTCAGCAGGTAAAGCCTTTTCCAGCTAAATTCTCATCAAGCTGTCTTGGAGGTTTGGAGGGTTAAAGCTCTGCTAAACCCACGGTTCATCCTGGAACAAAAGAGTACATTAATACCTTCCCTCCTGTTTCTGCTGGGGCTGGGGGGGCATGAAATTCACCCCCCCCCCCCCGATAGCTTTGTGCTCAGAGCAGAGCTCTGCCAAAGTAAATGGATTATTGACCAGTTTGCAATGTGAAAGGAACAACCGAGGTGATGGGGAAAGGGGCTTTTCCAATTAACCTTTTCCCACACAGGGCCTGGTGGGGCTTGGCTGTGCAGCTGACGGGGAGGGACTGGGTGGTGAGGGGAGGCTGGAAAAGGCTGGGGCTGACCCAGAGTTTGCCTTTGCAGGGGAATTGCTCCAGCATATGCAAAATCTCAGTGTGGGATTTAAGGGGGTTTTGTGCCCAGTGTGCTGGGGAGGGATGGGGTCAGGGACAGGGACCACCTCCCCTGCTCTGAGCCCCTCTGCCAAACCGAGGTGCCCTCAGCCTCTCTCACTGGACCATGAGGATGGGGCTTTGGCTCTGGTGAACTGAAAATGCCTTTAAAATCTGTGTTAAGGTGCCACCGGCCTCTGCCCAGCCTTTGGGGATGGGTATGAACACCACGCTCTGGCCTGTGCCCCGGAGCAGGATCCGCTTTCCTCCCACTGGGCTGGGCTTTTGTCTGCATCTCTTCCCCGGCCGTGACCTCGGCGGGGCTGGGAGCCCTGTCCCTCCTGGAAGCCTGACTTCTTCCAGCGCTGCTACGAATTTCATCATCACCGCTGCCGGGGCCTGGGGACATCCAGGCAGGAAATGCTCCAGCGTATCCCAGGGAACTGGAGCTGGAGGGAGTCTGGATGCTTGCAGGATGATTCTGGGGGTGGTTTAATTCTCTGCTGCCACACTGCCAGTCACAGTACTGCTGGCATGAGCTGCCCTGTCCCCAGAAACTCAGCCAAAATCCACTTTTGGGCACTCTGGGGCTGGGGCCTGTGGGTGCTGGTGTCAGCTCCTGGGGCAGCCGGTGATGCTGAGTGAGCGCCGGCAGCGCTGGGGGAAAGGAGGCTCCTGCATCCCTCCCTGCCAGATGGTCTAAGTGGGTCACATCAGGGCAGCGCTGGGGATTTGTGCTTTAACCCTTAATCCCCCGGCACGCACCGTGCACGGAGGGGGAGGGATGTGCTGCTGAAGCGGGATTAAGCCATAGTTTGCCATTGCGGGTGATCTTGGAGAGGAGTCTGGGTGCTGCGGCAAACGTGCTGGGACAAGGGTGACGTGTCCTCCCCGCTGCGCTGGGACAGGGCGGGAGCAGCCGTGGCACTGCAGGGTCAGAGGTCTCGGTACTCCAGTGAGCGCAGAAAGCAGCTGCAGCTCTCCTGTGGCCTTTGCAGTGACTTTTGGCCATCCCAACCTCTGGCTTCCCAAGACATCCTTTGGCGGCCGCGAGTCCCCAGCGGGCTGGCAGCCCCTAGGCAGGGACGTGGGGTGTGCTGCCGGGGAGGAAGCCCCCGCTGGCAGCCCTGCAGTGCGGATGGCCCCCCATCCCCGTTAATCCTCCCCCTTGTCGGCCGGGCATCTGTTCCGCGGGAAGAGGCGGCGGCGGGGCCGGCCGCCTGGCTGCCATCTGCTGCCTCCATCCCAACGAGCCCAAGTGCTAATGAGCCCGTGGCCCCGGCCCAAGACGGGGGGAGAGGGGCTTGAAAAGAAAAGCGAGGGGGAGAAGAAAAGCCCCTTCCTCGGAGGGGCTGTCAATAGCGAGGCTTTTGTCTGCCCCTGCCCTCCGGCTCCAGCTGGACGGCGCTGGGAGCAGGGAGAGCTAATTAGGCAGCTCGGGAACTGCCGGGAGGCTGGGGGCAGCTGAGTGAGGGGAAGAGCTGGGAATGCCCGCAGGACCCACCCCCTGCTGCTCGCAGAGCCTTCAGCATCCTCATCCTCCTTCTTTCCCCCGGCCCTGTCCATCTGCCTCTCCTCTGGACTGGTGTTGGGCACCATGACCCTGCTGGGAAATGCTGTGGGTTTGGAGACAGGTAATTTCTGGCCTGTAAAAGACCACTTGAGAGCTCAGCTGAGCTCTGCTTGGGGCCCAAACCATGGGTCCAGCTTCCACGCTCGTCAGCAAGAACACGGGCAAAACCTGCCCTGCTGTGAGAGTGAAAGGCCACAGCAGCTGCTGAGGAAACACGGGATGAGGGTCTCCCTAAATTCGAGATTTGCTGCCGCCCCACCTCTGGCCAAGGGGGAGCCTGTGGTGTCCACACTTTCAGGGGAAGCACCGTATCTGATCCCTTCAGACGAGGGATGAAATCAGGTGGAAGGAAGCAAAAGGGAGGAGAATTCCACTGGCTGGCTGGAGGATGGTTTCGTAGAAATATTTTATTTCACCCTTGAACAATTCCACTGAAAACACTGCCCTGGCTGCCAGGAAGCCCCACATCTGCAGATACTGGGAGTGCCAGGTTTGTGAGGGTAGCACTGGTGGGGTCTGGCTCCCTGGGGGGGCTGTACTGACCATGGGGTCCCCTCCCTGGCTCAGCAGCATCCCAGCACTTGTGTGAGGCTATTTCATGGAGTATGGAGAACCAGGCCAGGGTGAAATATGACAGTTTAGGGTCTTGCGGGGCTGGGGTTCATCCTTGCCTGGCTCAGGTAGCAGCACCAGCTCCAGCCAGCCCCCATCCCTGCTTTTATCCCATCCCTGGAGAGGCAGGAGAGCAGGACACTTGAACCCCACACACATGTTCACACCCCTCCCGCAAAGTCCTGCTGATGAATATTTAGGGCTGTGAGGCCCTAAATAATAAATAGCAATGATGACCTTGATGACAGGGATTGGTAAGGAGCTCCTGCCCAGCACCAGGTCCTGTGGCTGCCTGTGTCTCCTTGCTGTCACCATCCTGCCCCCATCGTCTGGGACAGCCTGTCCTGCTGCAGCTTGACTCCAGAAAGAGCCTCTGCAAATCCCACTCTCACTGTGTGGGGGTCCCCTCTCTCACCAGGCTCCCTGGGCTTGGGAGATTTCCCTGGCCTTCTCTGCTCAGCCCCATTCCTACCCCTTCCCACATCTCCATGGTTGGTGGCTGGACCTTTCTATACCTCCAGTTCTCGATAAGCTGGACTTATCAAATGCAACCCCCATGTCACTGAAATGAAATCATTTCATGCATGACCACCCTTTCCTTTTTTGTCTCTCTCTCCCTTTTTTTTTTTTATTTTTTAATTTTTTTTTCACTTTCTCCCTGTGGGCACTGAAACCTCTTCAACACTGCAAAGCCTGACCTGGACAGAAAATCCCACCAGTGTTTCAGCTGCAGAGAGTGACAGGGCTTTTGCCAGAGCTGCTCTGGCATGAGCCCCCAGGGACTCTTTGCTGTTCTGAGATGGGTCTGCTGTGACCCACAGTTCTTCCCTGTGACCCACACACAACTCTCACCCCCTTGGGTCCTCCTCTGGCCCTAAATCCCTGACGGTGCCATCAGCTGGAAAACAGGGCTGGGTTTGATGCCTGGATTGGAGCCCTTTGGCATTCCCAGCAAAGGGCAGGAAGAAAGGCCAAGTCCCGGCATCCAGCTTGTGTTTGCAGCCTTGCTTGATGATTTCATAGGTGTCTGCAAAGGCACAGAGGTTGTGCTGCCTGAAATCTGGCAGGTGTGGTGGGTCCCAGCAGCCCAGCACCCGGAGCAGGGCTTTGGTGTGGATCTGGCACATGCCGGGGATGAGCGAGCTGGACCATCACCCCCGGCAGCGTGGTCAGGCACAGTGCCCACATCTCTGCCACCATCTCCTGGCAAAGGCCACACGACCCTCTGTGGGACACCGGGTGCTGCAAAACTGGCTCCTCCATCAGGCACTTGAGCCGAAAGCGCTGACAAACACGGGCAGTTTAAAAATAGCCGTTTCTTTCGCACGCGGCGGGAACACTTTCCCTGCCAGCGCAGCAGGGACTGCAGGAAGGGCTTACAAAAAATAATGCAAGTGGCAAAAAAGAAGATAAAAAACAAAACAAAAAAAAACTCTGTTAAAAACTGTAGTGGTGTTTGAGGCGAGCTGAAATGAGTCCCTGGTCTGGAGGCAGCGAGGCTGGGGCTCCACCAATGACCTGTTTAACTCTCCATGTTTAATTTATGTCTCGTCATTAATAGAAGAAGAAGCATCTGCTGCCCAGCCCCAGCCAGGGGTATCTCCTCATTCACCCCTGAGTGGGGACACTGTGGACAGGGTCCTGCTGCCTGTGGGGCTGCTCTTCTCTCTCCTCCCTGGGGCAGGGGAGGCTCGCTGGTATGGGCTGTGGGGGCTTCCTGCTGCTGGGTTCCAGGGCTGGGGTCAGGTGCTCCTCCCACAGCCCACAGGGGGGCTGAAATGCTCTGAGACCCACAGGCAATGACGAGAAAATGGGTTTTCACTGCCTCTAACATCAAATTCCAGCAGCTCATCATCCCGCTGGAACTTGATGGCACTTTGGCAATGGGCTGCTTGTATTGAATTTATCTCTGTGCCCACGTGTGTTGGAGGGTGACTGGAACAAAGTGGGGCAGGAGGCTGGGATTTGAGCTACATCACCGTCAGGATGAAGAATTAGCTACTGCCCAGCAAGAGAAATATTTTTGCATTAAGAGAGATTTCACAGTTAAAGAGCTTCTGCTGCATTAATCTGTGGGTCAGCTGGAGCTGCCGTACAACACCCTGCCCGCCAAAGCTGTGCGAGTGTAACACCTATCTGGAAGAGCATGTAAAGATAACAGAACTTATTCTCCACAGCTCCATCAGCTGCAGCCAGCAGAGCGACCCTGCTCTGCCAGGGCATGGACATGGCTGTGGCCCAGAGCATGCAGGAGGCAGTTTGGGATTTGGGCAGACCTGAGGCAGGTGCTTTAACTCAGAAAACTTATTTCCTTATAAAGCATTTCCCCTCTTCAAATCACCCTGCTCTGATCAGAGCCTGGTCAGGATTGTTATGATGGGGACAAGCAAGACAACTGGCTTCAGCACTTCTGGGAAGGGATGGGGTTTTTATTCGCCAGAAAATTCCAAGACTGGTGACTTACAGAAAATAAAACCCCAAAGCAACAAAACTTGTCATGTGTTACCTGCCCTTCCCTGTGTGTGGGACAGCCTCCGTGGTTACCCCTCACTGCCCACCCCATCCCTGCCTTTGTCTGCTCATCAGCCATGCCCTGGCCGGGTTAGAGGGTGATTGTGCAGGGCCAGCGGAGGGGCAGGAGGATAATGCCACAGTGAGGGAGATGCAGGGGGTCTGGGTGGGCACCACCAGTGGAGGAGGAACAAAGGGAGCTGTGGTGTAACCCCTGAAACGGGGAGGTTTGCAGCCTGACTTGCTGGGGAGCGGTGGAACCCATGGGCTGCTGGCCTGCCTGTGCCCTGTGCCTCCTAATCGAGGATGAGCTTGGTCTCCTGGTGACCTCCCCTGGCCCCTGGGAGTCCCTGTGTGGGGTTGAGCTCTGCAGGGCGCAGGATGTGTTGGCTGCATCTCCCCTAGGATCCCTGGACATCCCCAAATGCAGAGATTCAGTTCTGTCTGGTGGCTGGAGAAGCTGTTGGCATGGTTCTGGACCAGTTCTTGTGCTCTCCCAAACACTTCCTGCATGTGGGTCAGGAGCCAGTGAAGGTGAAGGATGTTCTTCATATCTTTTGGAGGGGTTTTGGATGTTTTGGCGAGGCCAGGATGCCAGGGTCCCTGTCTCTATCCCTGCCCTCACCGTGAGTGTGGAGCATCTCTGCAGCTGCAGGGGCAGAGCCAAAGGCACAGCACTGGCAGCACGTGCCAGTGGAAGGTTTAGCTCCTGCTATGTGCTGCCTTGTGGCAGTAGTATCTCCCCCATTGCCTCAGGAGTTCACCACAAGTGCTTTTTTTCCACCCAGAGCCCCAGTTCCGCCATCCCCCCCAGGGGGTCAGATGCTCTAAGGGCTCTGGGAGCTGTGCTGTGGGGACAGGTGGGTTAATTTTGCAGCGGAGGCTTGTGGTCCAAAGTGCTGGCTGCCGGCTCTCTGGGCTGTGAATGCCACCCAGGGCACATCCATCCCTGATTAATGGAAACTGAAAAGCAGGATCCTAAAGACCCGTGGCTCCCCTGCCCCCTCCCCACTGCTGGCTGCCACTGCCAGCCTTTGGCCTGTGTTGCTGCCAGGTTTGTCCTGCATGGAGCAGAGGACAGTGGGTGTCACCTCACCTTCCCGTGGTGGAAAAGCAGGCAGTGGAGCCCGTGGACACAGCCTGTGCCCTGCCTGCAGAGCTGGCACTGGGACTCAGCCAGTGCCCTGCTCCCCCCACTCGCCCTCCCCACCATGTTGGTATTGATTTGACCTGAACTCCCTTTAATGTGCTGTGATTTCTTTCAATTAGGCTTTGAGTGAGGTCTCTGCGACGTTCAATAGAACTGGACCAGTGCCTGGACTAGCACAGCCCAGAGGGAGATGCTTACAGATGCTCCCCATCCCCAACAAGAGCATCCCCCCAATGCCCTATTTTCTCCATGTCCCATGAGGATGATCCCACTGCTTAAAGGTTGCCCCTTGTCCCCTCTGCATTTCCTGGACTGGGAATTTCCTGGACATTTCTTTTCCCTCTGCATCACCACTGGACTGGTGGCTTTGCCATAGGGCAGATTCAGGGTGCAACCCAACTGCAAACAGGAACTGAACCAACCCTGAGCACTCCTCATCTTCACATGCCCAGCAAAGCTCTTTTCCCTTTCTCCTTGGTGGCTGTCATGTCCTCAGGGATGCATTCAGCCAAGTCAGGGCTTGGTGTCACATTGTTTGCAGCAAACTGATGGGCAGGGTGCTTGTTTCCAGAGATTGTGTGGAGCAGAAATCCCTGCCCTTCATCTCCAGCTGCAATTACCGAAGCCAAGTCGATGCAGTTGATGGTAATAGGATGGTAACACTGTCTGAATTTGTATTTAATGCTGATTCCAAGGGTCTATAATCTTCATCAGCACCACATGACTTTTTATAGAACAGAAAAATGTGAGAGCGGTTAATGAGCTGTAATTCTGGAGAGCTTCTGCCTTGATTGGGACTAATTATTTTCTTTATAAAAATAATTAACCATCCACACAACCTATAGAGTGAAAGGCATGTGGCATTAATTAAACCATGCAGTATTTTCTCTGCACCTTTATCTCCTGTTCCCCAGCACGTCCCAAACAGACGGTCACACGCTGTGGAAAGCCAGGCTGGGCACAAGCTGGCATCATGTGAGGGCTTGTGCTGGGCACAAAGGGCAGGCCCTGGGTGAGGGGGCTGCCTCCAGATCCCAAATCCAGAGCCTCTTGACCCTGCATGTACTGTAAAACCCCTCATTTGGGTAGGAAAGGCAGGTTTGGGTGGGGTAAGGTGACGGTGCTCACACGTGGGCTGTCTGTGAGGACACAGAGGGGATACTGGGGATGCCAACAGAACAGCCAGGGGCATCCTGGCAGGGCACAGGGCTCTGTGCTGTGTGCTGTCATTCGCTGTGGGGCATCAGGATATCCCAAAATGGAGGTGGTCGCTTTGGACAGGCCAAACCTCTGTTCTCAACACTCTGGGATCCCGGGATGAGTCCCAGGAGAATGTGCCCCAGCACCGGGGCTGTGCGTGCTTAGACACACACTTACATAATACATAATTGTTAACAAAACTAATTCCTCTATTTTCCTGGAGGTATTCCGAGAACTAATGAATATATTTGCATAATCTTGATTTTGTTTATGAATAATTCTGGATTATCCAAATGTGAATAACACCAGGGCTTTGCCACTCTAGATTGCCTTTCAGCTGAGGATAGCAAAGCATTTTACAAATATTAGTTCAGCCTCACAAATCTCAGCAAGCAATAAAATTATTATTACACCCAATTAAAGATGGATGGGATGGAAACTGAAATGATTCTCTGCAGCCCCTCCTGGCAGGGTCTGCCACAGGGACTTGCCTGCCTCTTCCAAATCTTCCCGCTAGGAAGCAGCAAGCCAACAAATACCATCCCCCCTTTCCTTTTTGGGATGATTTAAAACAATGTCCAGGGTTGCATCGTGTTGGGGATGGGTGGGGACCTGAGAGCAGACAGGAGGTTTCTTTCTGGCTCCGGCTCCCACACAGCACTGAGCACCCCACAGCTCTCTGTGTGGCAGGGACGGCACAGCTATACCAACCTTTTCCTCCTTGGAGCACAGTGGGAGGAGAAAAGGCCCTGTCTTCCCTTCCAGAAACTCTCCTTTACTCAAAATCTCCTCACCAATCCTTCCTGGGCAGGCAGCCTGACCATTGAGGTGTTTCCCACAGGACCAGGGGGTGTTGCAGGGAGGGGACTGGAGTCAAACCAAACACTCCCACTGAGGAAGCTGTAATTCGGGAGCTTCCCAGCTCAGCTGTCACAGCACATACAGGGAGAGGCAAAGGGCCCTTCTGGCCAGAAAAAGCCCTTGTCAGCAAGTGAGAGTGGGAGTTTAAAGCCCACTTTCCACATCCCTTGCTGGCCTGGGAACGTTTCAGTCTCATGGCTCAGCAGCAGGAATCTGTTGGTTAATTCCTTTCCACAGGAGCTAATTTCTGCCCACACTTCCCTGCATGGGGACATCAGCTCCTCATGGTGTCACAGAGCCCTCCCGATCCCAGGTGGCCCTGGCAGTGCAGCCCTGTGCATCACAGGGGGCTGGATGTTCAGGAGACAAGTCCCAAGGTGTCTCTGTAGAACCCCTTCTCACCAAACCCTGCCCAGGTGATGCCCTGGCTGGGGACACCCATTTGGCACCCAAGTTGGGGACATCCATTTGGCTGTACCCCTGAGTCTGTCCTGGGGGACATTTGAGCATTTTTGAATGTTGGAGTCATTTCAAGCTGAGCCCTTGGAATCACTGTTCCCTAGCCACAGGCTACTGAGCACCATGCCTGCGTCCTGGCACATGGGGTGGCTCAGTGGCTGGTTTATAAACAGCATCTGGGGACCTGAGTGTCCCTGTCCCAAGCCTGGATGGATGGATGGATGGATGGATGGATGGATGGATGGGGCAGCAGAGAGACTCAACCAGAGGCATTTCCAGGGCAGCTCTGCAGACAGCTGGCAGCTGCATGAGCAGGCTGTATTCTTGGAGTTACTCGAGTGTTGGGACCTCCAGTGTGTTCTCCCCTTTTCTTCCAAAGGAAGAAAATTAAGGGAGAGGAGGAAAAACTTTATGTGAGTGGCAAAGAAAGCATTGCTGCTCCAAGTGGATCTTCTCCAGCCGCCTTCTCCTTGCTGCTTCCAAAGTGCCTAATTACTAATTCATTTTTAAAGTGATCTCAGTGCTCCCAGGAGCTCTGGGTAACTGTGTGGTTACAATTCCCTATTTGATTAAAATTTAACGAGTTGTTATTGGCAAATACACTATTTCACTGGGGTTTGCCATGCCAAATAGCATGGGGTGTGGACAGTGGGGGGAAGAGGCACATCTGATGGACCCTGGAGCAGAGGCTGGCACTGTGCAGCCCCTTGGCTGTGAAGGTGCTCTCCAGCCTGATCATGTTGCAGGTAGTGCCAAAGCACTTCTTTTCTAGGACATCCATGAGTTCTTTTTTTTTTGTTAAACCTTCCTAAAGCATTAAGCATCATCCTCTGGTGCTCCTCAGCTTCTGGCTCCCTGTGCTGTGTTGGGAGGTGCCCAATCACAACCGCTGGGCTCCCTCCCAGCCCCTTGGTCCTGGCCTTTGCCCAGCTTGGTTTTGCCCTGTGCTGCTTGGTGGGCAAGTGTTTAATGGGAAACGAAAGCTCAGATCCAGAATTTTCCTAATCACAAGCACTGCAAGGGCTGTTTCAGGTTGCCCCCATGCCTGGCTGTCAGCTCATCCCCTTCATGGCTGCTCCAGGCTGCCTGGGGGCTATAGCAAGGAAAGGATCCAGGAGTGTTGTTCGAGGCCAGCTGGGAGGAGAGTGGCTTTTGGGTACGGTGGGGTTTAGCATAAACTCTCAACCCCAGGCCTCTGGGTCACCCAGGAGCCCAGAGTCCCCCAAAACACGGATCAGGGATGTGCCAGATTGCTGTGCCATGGGGCAGCGTGCCCATGTCAGCACTTTTGTCTGCATTTGCAGGCACCTGAAACAGCCAGAGCTCCTCTCGTCGTATTTCCTGCTGGAGGAGAAACCTGGCTCCTGTACAGACATGGGAACCCGCAGGGTGTTTGTCTAAGGAGGAGGATTTGAGGACAGGAACGGCTCAGGATTGTCCCCCTGGGAGCAAGCCCGGCCCGGCAGTGTGCAGGTGCTGACGGGCAGGAAGCTCCGCAGGGACCTCCGAGCTGGCAGCGTGGGAGGCACAAGATGCCGTAGAAACCCTTCGAGATGGGGCAGCAGTCCAGGTTTTCTTTAGAAACAATGTGACCATGTGCCATATTCCTCAGGTTTCTCGCTGTTGTCGCTGGCGGGCAGTCAGCAGAGCCATCCTGGGTCGCCGGCAGCGAGGGAAAGGGACACCGAGCCCTGCAAAGCGCTCAGGAAGGAAAGGGGACAGGGCATGGGGCTCCCGGTGCCCCTGGGGACAAGGAGACCGAGCCGTGGGGAGCAGGGAGAGGCTGTGCTCACCCTCATGCCTGACCCTACCTAGAAAGGCGATCCATGGAGGCATCGCTTTCCCCCGTGGAGTCTTCCCTCTGCAGGGATTGTCCATCCCGTGCTGCGCAGCAGGAGCCGCCGCCGCTGCCAGCTGGTGCCCGGGACAGAGCCCTCCCCGTGGGCTGCCACCTCACAGCATCCCCCGGAGCATCTGGCACTGATCCTGCGCCGCCACCGGGGCCTCTTCCAGCAGGGAAGCTCCTGTGTTCTGATTCAACCATGCATAGTAAATCAACTGCTGGAAAAGAAAGAGCCAAGCTGCTTTTTTGGCCCGGGATGTGCCGAGAGCAGTCGTTAAACCTTTCTGGAGTGCAAGAAGGAAAAGGAGCCGCATGCAGGCTTGTGCCAGGACACAGGGTTCCCAGGAGCGGGAGGGGGAGGAGAGTCACGACCGGCAAAAAATTTTATGAAAAATGTATAGTACAGAATTGTATTTCTCTTCTGCGTTTCAACTGCCTCAAGAAACCCACGTGCCTTTCTGCAGCTGGTGCCTCTGCTGATGCACAGAAAAAAATAGCAGGGAGAAGATTAAAATTGAACTGGCTTGGAGTCTGTGTAATCAAGGAAAATATCTCGGTGATTTGCTATTATAATTTTCAATAACAAACTGCAGGGCACCTGCTGCACAAATAATAATGGATTGAATGAGGTGGGCAAAGAACCTGCCATGGGTGTTTGTGTGTGCTTGTGGGAAGCACTCACAAAATTCCCCATCTCCTAATTTTGAAGAGGTATTTTTAGTGCGTATTTCAAAGAGCTTTACGTAAACACATCTGCTGGAGTTTTTTTTTTTTTTTTTCTGGGAAATGTCTTTACAACTCTCTTTTCTGTCCCCTCCCTCTCCGGGGACAAGGGAATGGTCTGACCATTTTCTTTTTCAATCAGATAAGCAAAGCCAGAGAAAACATCAGAGGCTCATTTTGCTGGTGCCAAAAGGCTTCTCAACACAAAGGGTGGATTTTAGAAACACTTTGAGCAGCTCAGATCACCCTCACTAGAGCCCAGGGCAGAAGCACATGTGATGTGGCTGTGGCAGAGAGTGCAGGGATGTGGGAGGGTGGGCGTCCTGACCCACCACTGCCTTCTCCTGCACAGCCAAAACCTCCAGGTGAGGAAAGGAGAGGGAAGATGGGATATTCTGTCACCTGTCCACGCACTTTTTGCATGTTACTCAGGAGAATTGGCGAGAACATCCCTGGTGCAGGCAGCTGCAGGCACAGGACTTTCTCCAACCTCCCTTCAGGATGCCTGTGTCCTGACGTTCCCAGTGCCAGGCAAGGTATCCATCCTTTATCATTTAATGCCAGTGAAACATTCGCAGCTTTTAGGCTCATAAGACGCGTTTTAACCTTTTCCCTTTGAGGGGTTTGGTTGGCTGAAGCTGCTCCTGCCTTTTCACTGGGGGATGTAGAGATGATAGGAACACGAAGCTAGCCAGGGCTGAAGCAGGGAACGTAGTAAAGTTTCTGTATTGGCTATCCCAAATCCTCTGACCTTGGAAGTGCTGCCAGTGCAGGTCTGCCAAGTGCACTCAGTGCCCAGGGCCTCTGAAGTGCTTGTGCATCCAGCACCCAACCCAGCGGCATGTGCAAAGGAAAATAAAAGATAAAAAAACCCCCAAACTGCTTGGTTAGCATGATCCAGACCCAGTTTGCTTACACTGCAGCTTGCAGGGCAGCTGGGAAGGGCACAGGCGCTGCACAAGGCCAGCGACGGCTGGAACTGCTGGGGTTCATCCTGCAGAGGTGAGGGACAATGCAGCTGAGCGGGGAGATGGTCTGGTGCCATGGTCTGGCAGCTGAAAGGTCACTAGGGAGAAAATATTCCTGCTTTTGTCTCCTCTTGAGATGAGCTACTGCAGGGCAAAGGCTGATTGATGGAAGGTTTGTGGCAGGAGACGGCTGCGGGGCCAGGGCAGCTGGGCTGGGACTCGGGAGCCTGTGGGCAGGGGAGGGCAGTGCCCAGCCCCAGCAGCCCCAGGATGGCAGCACCCAGGGAATGTCAAGTGCACACCAAACCCGCCCTGAGTGCTGTCACTGCGGGGCTGGGGGGGACGGGTGTCACTGGGCTCAACTCCCCGAGCAGCGTGTGTCACCAAGTGCCACATTTCATGGCCGGATGAGATGGCATTTGGCCGTGGCATGCAGCATGGCAGCCCAGGATGGAGGGACGGGCATGGTTTGGGGGTTTGCTCCCTGAGGCAGCAAATGCTTTGTGCTTTTGTCTTGTCCTCTGTGGACAGTGCCAGGATCTGTCTGTGGGCACGGGCAGTGCTTAACTGGTCTCCATGGTATCCCCACAAACCGGGGGTGACATCCCTTCCCCAGTGAGGGGAGGCAGAGGGGGTTAGCCTCAGGACACTGCCAGCAGCAAAAAGCCACCTATCCCTTCTCCTCCATGTGGGCATAGTGGTTTATGGTGGTTTCACCTGCTTTCACATAAGGAATATTTGGGTTCCTTCCCACCAGTGACCTTTCCTGCATCATTTGTATTAGGGTAGGCAATAGATCATTTCCCTCTGCTGCCAACACATTCTTTTAGAGAGGGAATACGTGTGAGAACCCAAATCTGACACCACAATGTGGAGATGGGCAAGCTGGGCTGTGAGAGGCTTGTGCTGGTGGAGAGTTGAGGGCCCTGTGTACCTGCTGCTTCTCTTCCAGTCACTGCAGCACTGGAAAAAATGGCCATGAGCCCAAAAAACCCCTCCTGGACCGGAGACTGCTGGGATGGGAAGGGACAGGATGAGCCAGCTGTGGTGGGTGGTTGCACAGGGCATGTTCTGCACTGAATGGGTGGCAGGCAGCCCACAGGTGCCCTGCAGTGGGGGGGGTCTCCCATCAGGAGCAGCTGTGCTGTTTCTGGACAGGTCTGATGGATAGGCTGGATTTCTGCACGGGAGAAAGAAAGGGAAAAGAAAAACGAGAGCAAGTGATCGAATTGCCAAGTGAAAAAGAAGAAGCTTGGAGGGCAGGTGGGATGGGTTGACAGCTGCCTTGTCCTTGTCCAACTGCCTGTGGCCAGGAGTGAGCACATCCTTAGGGACAAACATGCAACCAACACACCGGGGAGAGAGGCTGCGCTCCTCACTAGGAGTGCTGGAGCAGTGCTGCCCCTCAGCAGGGCATTTCTCCTGCCTCCCCTTCTTCCTGCCTCCTCTTCTTCTTGCCTCCTCTGGCACATCCCCTGGGCTGAGTGAGTCCCGTGCTTCCAGCAGCATCCTGCTGAGCATCCCCGCTGCTCTCCCTGGGCCAGTTCCAGCAAAAACACCCACAGAGGCTTTTTCTTTTTTGCTGCAGGCACAAGCAGCAGGGAAGGTGTGATAATCCCTCCGTTGAGACCACAGAGATCATTCACACCAAACTGCATCACTTTTATATTAGTCATGAAAGACACGAAAGACAATTAGAAAAGAATTTTTTAAAAATATATATATTTATGTATTCAATCAATATCTATAGAGCTCCACGTCAGGGGGATTACCAGCCAGTTTAAAGCATTAGTGACTCTCAGCATCCATCAGAGGACAACATTTGGTTGAATGGAAGCCAGTCTTTGATGGAATTGGAGAATAATTATTTCCATCAATAATTACTTCCAAGCCCAGAAGAAATGGTTCCTGGCACGTTGCAGGACAGGAGTCCTTGATTGCTCGAGGCCAATATGTTTTAACCCCAGGACCTGGAAATCCCATTAGAGGCTGGGTGACAAGGATGTCGCCTGCCGTGCCCAGGTCCTGGCAGTGGTGTTCCAGCCTGCTGCCAGCCTGGGGAGGATCCCTCCTGCCTCTGCTGCTGGAGTGCATCCAGCTCAGGCTTTGCACAGGTCATTAATTTGGGGACGTTTTTAATGGATCCTAATGATTGAGCCTCAGAAGGCTGTTCTTAAAAGGGGTTTGGGAAAGGCCACAAGCCAATTAGCTGGCACACAGAAAATGGTTAACCATGTAGCTTCCTGGATGGTTAAAAATAATGGAGATGTTGGAAAGTGACTGGGGGATTTGTTACAAACAGACTCTTTAAAGAAAGAGGGACTATTCACTTCCTGCATGTTCTAGACCAGAAATATTTCACCCAGCTCCCCCCCACTGATCTCTGTCCCTTTTATTTGATTGTGCATCTCCTTAAATGTTAAGGCATTACAAAATGGGCTCCAAGGAGGAGCTGGTAATTAGATAAAGTAAATGCTTGTTGAGAGAGAAAATACAGGTGGGAAGAGAGGGGTGACCCTTTTGCAGGTGCTTCTGTGCCAACTCCAACCCCAAGGAGTGTTATTCATGGCTGAGGCAGGCAGCAGGATGTTCCCTGGGGCATGCAAAACTCTGGCCATGCCTAACTGGGGTTTTTTAATGCACCATTGCTCTTTAACCACCCTCTTGCCCCCACTTAACTTCCAGATGTGCAGCACACACCTGGTCCTGGCCCTTGCTCCTATCTCCACAGCCCATGTGTGATGGCTGTGGTGGTCTCTGCAGCCAAAGCATCTTTCACTGTTGCTGCAGGGCTGGCAGGGGGACATCCCAGCCTCCCCCTGCTCTGGTGGGTTCCACATGGCCTGAGGGCTCCAGAGTGTTGCTTTCCAAGGAGAGGAGCTAGGTCTGGTGGCAGACACAGCCACAGGACTTCGCAGAGCTGACCCTAAAGTGGCACCCACAGCCCAATCCTGGGATTGGCTTTAAAATGATAATGGGAAGTAACGGGGACACTTTTAGTGCCAGCTGAGCCCAGCCTACCCTGGGTATCACCCCACAGCCAGGCTGGGCCTGGACATGCCCATGTTTGCTTTATCTGTTCCATAATGCCCTGGATGACACCAAACCCCAGTGTTTTCAGCACCCCTGCCGGGTACGGTTTATGGCTTTTCATTAATCTTTTCATTCTTTGAAATAAACATCTGCAGGGTCTGGAAACTTATTTACTTTCCTCCCGAGTGTCTGCACGCAGACTTGTTTGGGTTTGTTTTCTCCATTCGGCTTCTTTTCTCTATTTCAGCTTCCACAAGCCCCAATATTTCTTAGAAATCACTCCCTTCAAGCTTTCCCTGTCTTTGCTCTGCTTCTTGCCAGCTCCCAAGGCTCTTGACCTGGCCCAGATGGTTCCCCATAACTCTGCTGGGCTGTCCCAGGTTCTCAAGCTTGAGCTGTGAGCAGGACCAGGTGACTAGCTAGTGTTCACTAGCCCAGCACCTTATTTGTAGGAGTTGGGAAGTTTGCTACCAGTCAAGGATGGGGATGTGTGACAAGGTGTTATCAAGGAATTAGCAGGTTTGGAAAAAAATACATTTGAAATGGGAAAGGTTTTTGTTTTTTTCTATCAGAGTGCAAAATCTGTGCCGTCTCTGCAGAACTGGTGATCTAAGCCCCACAATGCAGAAGATGTCTGGACTGACTCCTGTTTTTCCTTCCCATTGGGTTGGATCTGGCCCTGTGCTGTCCAGCTGCTCCTTGGCTGCATGATGCTCATGGCATCTCTGCCTGAACAATGAGCACAGCACGCCTGGGCCGAGGTGCAGCTTGGTTTGGAGACGGGGCATTCCAGAGCCCTGTAGGAGCACTTCCCACTGCAGAGCTGAGCTCTGAGAGCAACCTGCAGCTCTCCTTCACAGCAGCACAGCTCCTACCTGCAAAAGGCAAAAGAGATTCCCCAGGACGCGGGGAATGACCCCAGCTGAAGGGACAGCTCCTGACGGCTCTTTGTCGCCTCTTGCCCCGGCAGTGGGACGCTGAGCTGCCTGCCGTACCCTGCGGAGGACAGACGGCCCGAGAAGCTGAGCAGCTGCGTGGTCAGGGAGCCCGCCAGCACCAATGGCTGTGCCAAGGGCAGGGACAGACGGGACCATGCCCACCGCAGGTCACGCAGGTAGGAGCCAGGGCCGTCCGCGGGGACACCCTGGAACACGGGGGTGGCAGGGTGGATGTTTATTCAGCCCCTCTGGGGTCTGTGAGAGCCGAGGGTGCCTTAAATGGCTCCGTGTGTGTGCAGAAAAATGTGTGCAATTGCATGAAATCCCTGTGCGAGTTTGTAGGGACAAACCTGCTGTTCATTCCTACTCCAGGGCTTGCTCTTGCAGCCTCCTTCAGAGCCTTCCAAGACCTGCCAGCACTCCTCTGCACTACCAGGTCTGCTGGGAATCGCCCTCAGCAATTCCCCTCTCCCCATGCCTAGATCAGCTCAGCAGCATTGCCTTCATTAGGACACAGCCTCGTTATCAGCTTGTCGTTAGTCCCTGACCACTTGAGAGGGGGAAAAAAATGAATGGAACGTAGTAAATGGAGCAGCTGGGGTCTCTGAGCCCTGCCTGCTCAACTGTCTCTGGGATTAAAGCCTCTCAGTTCAGTTAAAGATGCTGGAAAGAAAGAGCAAGAAAGCACATTTCGTATCTTCAGATTTCAGGCCAACCGGAACAGTAATCTAAAGCACACTTTTAATTAGACTTTGATTATAATCACCGAGGAACAATTGAAGTCAGATCAGCACATGGGAGAAAGCTGCCACATCAAAGACAAAAGACTTTATCTGGGGAGAGGGAGAAGGGCTCTGCAGAAACCGCCTGTGGGTGCATGGTCGGATGTTCCTCCCTGCTCGCCCGTGGCTGTGGTGGCACCCAGCCACGTCCCTGGGTGTCTTTGGGCAGGTGTCTGAGCTTAGTGACGGTGAGACATCCTGGAAAACGCGCAACTTCTGCATCAAGGTAGAAGGCACAACTGAGCCCAAGGTGTGCCATATTCTCTCCTGGTGCTGCCGGTCCAGGAAGTCCTTGGGAGGAGGAGTATGTGGGCGCTCCATGGGGCCATGCTGTGGCTGCACACTGGATTTACTGCACCAGAAACACTCGTTATTCACAGCTCACAACTGAAGCACTAGCCTGCAGTTTCATTTTGCAGAGCTTTTATTTTTTTTTTTTTCCCAAAGCGTATTAAAAGCACTAAGCAATTGAGTTTTTATGATAGTGTAATTTCAGTGGTAATTCGAGCCCTGGATGATCAAGTATTGAGGGTGGTGGAGTCTGAGTGTCCCCCCCCAAAGTGTAATTTGCTCTGCATTAGGACTTTCATTAGCAATAATGTTTGTTCTTGCTGCAGAAAACTGCTCAGTTTTTGGCCTGTTTTTGTAGTGAAGATCTCACAGAATTCTCCAGCCATGGGGCTGCTTCCACCCATTCCTTGCTCCTGGCTGTTCCCAGGGGCAGGATGAGAAGTGGGGGAAACAGAGCCACAAACCCAGCACCCTCGGTGATTTTTCAGAGGCCCTGGGGAGCTCACTGTGCCCCCACAAGCCTTGGTCCTGGATCTGTTTGGGGCTTCAGAGGGACCTGTGGGTCTGTATGGAAATCCACGTGGCTGATTTGGGCTGAATTAGGGATGCCACCAGGCTGCCACCAGCTGCCTGTGTCTTAACAAGCATTTGCTTTAGTTAATGAGTAGCCACAGAGTATCTGTCATTTTTTTTCAGCCCAATGCTCTGAATTAATTAACCACGGTATTTGCTTTTCATTGAAACATAACACGATTCAGCATCATATGTTTAAAGAAGAAATTAATTTGCAGGAGGGTTTATTTTCAAGGTTTAACAACTGTATAAGAGATGCATATCTCCGTCAATTACCATAGTGTCTCAATAAATATATATATATTTCTAATCAATTGCTACTTAACACATGTCAAGTCTTTATTATAGTTAGACGCATCTGGTTGCAATAATTACTGTATGCAAATTAAATGCCAATTAATTATTTAAAGCATATTTACAAAGAGCAACAAAACCTACAAATCTGTTTCGGAGCCGTTAACCTCAGCAAACATGTTTTAAATAATCAGCATTGCTGTGGTGGAGCTGTCTTGGTATATCTCTATTAGACACTTCATTTAAACTGCGGTTAAATAATTCGTTAGAGCGTAATGAGGCAACACCCACACCCTCGGTCCACCATGAACACTGACCTTGCTACCCCATGTCCCTGAGGTGGGGATGCCAGAGAGTCCCATGTGAGCCCATTAATGGTTTATTTTTATTTTTTTTTAATGCTTATTGGGTCTTGTCCCCCACCCTCAGCCCTTCGTGTGACGGGGAGCGGCCGCTGCCAGCTCGGGGGAAGAAGAAGAAAAAGAAATCTGGCCGCAAGAAGCGAAGGAGGTGAGGGAGCCATGGCGGTGTGAGGGGCAGGAGGGGATGGCAGCCCTCAGCTGGGCGTGAGGAAAAAGGGTCTATGTAAGATGGAGGTGTGAGGGCCTGGGGATTCCACAGCCCAGGGAGCTGCCACCATCTTCTCTCCCCCCCCTCAGGGCAGCAGAGCTGGGCTGAGGCTCCTCCCTGGGCTCCTCCCTGGGCTCATCCTGCTCCTACCAGGAGCCCCCAGGCACTCTCTGCCCTGGAGATGGCACTGGTGATGGGGTGAGAGTTGGGGTGGCCAGGACAGCTGTGAGCAGCCCTGTGGTCCCTAATGTCCCTCTGCCCCCTCAGGTCTCCCTCCTACAGCCCTTCACCTGTGAAGAAGAAGAAGAAGAAAAGCTCCAAGAAGCGAAAAAGAAACAGGTATTTTTCCCTTGAAAATGTCATTCCCTGCTGGCAGTGGCTGTCGGGGGTTTGGAGAAGGGGTGGAAGGCACTGCTGCCTCGGGCAGCAGTTGGTCCCACTGGGCAGAGAGGTATGAGGCTCTGTGAGCACCGAGGAGGCATAGCCAGAGTCCCTCTGGGCTAGGAGGGTATGGAATGGGGTGTCCACTCAGTGCAAACAGAGAGACATGGACTGTCGGAGTGTGGGACACAGAGATGGACAAGCCAAATCACTGTGAGGTCTGTGGAGCCTCAGCCTGCTATCCTTGCTGCTCCGTTCACATGTCTCCATCCTCACGTGTCTCCATCCTCTGGAATGCCAATGGGATCAGTGCTCAGGGCTTGCCCTGGTCCCCATCCCTTCCTCCCCAGCCTGCAGAGAATGTCAGGACCGGAAAAAGGCTCAGACTAACTCCCCACACCCACATCCCAGTGTCCTCTCCCAGCCCCAGTGACTGTTTCCACCTTCTCTTTCTGAAGTCCATTTTTAATTCAAAGAGCATGATTAAATTTTAAAATTGCAAATATTTCACTGTTTTCTCTCAGCTGTTAAACCAATATTTGATGAGAACAGTGGATTCCATCTCCCTAAGAAGGTTCATGTATTTATAATATATTGAACCAAAGAGAGAAGCTACCAAAAGTGGGTAACAGGGTGAAAAGCTGAGTTTGAATGTCCAAAGAAGAGCAAGGGAGAAGGAGGGACAAGGACACAGAAGCCCCTTTAAAACACTTTCTTCCCAAGGAGTGATTCTTATGCTCTTCTATGGATTCCATCTCCTGGTGGAAGTCCTGGGTCAGAGACTCTTTGCCTTTGAACCTTTGGTAGCCATTTATGCCCCTGCAAGCCAAGGACAAGCTGGAGCTGGTCCCATAAGACAGCATGACATGAACCATTCAGGATTAGTGACCAGTGGAGGTATTTTCAGACACCCGGCAGCATTTCAGCTACAGGGCCTAACTGATTTTGCCAGAGGCACTCACAGCCCCTCCAGGGAGGACTTCAGGCCATGTCCTCTGCAGGATGTTGTGCTCCAAGCTGAGAGACAGTGGGGTGTGCAGTGCACTGGGGCCAGGCCTCGCTGCAGGGACGTGTCCTCCACGCCACCAGGGTGTTCTGTATGAGGCAAGTGCCTCCTGTGTCATCCCGGGGGTGCTCCAGGAGGCAAGACAGGGCCACCATGCTGGCTTGGCTGTGAGACTGCTCTGGAGTTACACAGAGAGGATTTTTCTTTTGACTGCTTCTGGTCCTTCAAATAGAAAACCAGGAAATGGACCCACCTCTACATCCAGTGCAAAACTGGAGCAAGTAGCAGAGAAAAAGGACCCACCAGAGATAGGAGATGTATCTGATCTCTCTAAAGACTTGTTATCCTGAGGACCATATTCTCGATCGCTTGTGGAGTCTGCTGGTCCCTTCTGCCACGCTAGCATTTCTCAGCTGCTCCCTCACCTGCTGCCTAAAGGAGAGGCAGGGCCATTCTGCCCAGTAGCTGCATGAGGTCTTCTCTCAGTGCTTAGTCTGAGCCTCAACACATGGTCTTGGACTCAAATTTCCAACTTTGTGAGACCCTGTATTCAATGTACATATTTGTGTCTTGCAGGTTATCATCAAAGAAGAGAAGGCACAGGTAAGAGTTGAGCAAGTATGGGTGATCCCTTAGAAAAAAGAGTTTAATGGTCTCTTCAAGGCTGATGTTCACTGAGTAGGGGCAGAATACATTCTTCTGTGTGTCATTGTGGAATCCCCTTGGGTCTCTCCATTCCATGTGGGTCTGGGCTCAGTGGCTCCCTAGGTGTGGACTGGAAGAGCTCTTCTGATTCCAGTATGTGTGTATACATTATCAAGAAGTACTCATCTTCTCTATGGAAAAAGGCAAAGTCACCAAGTTGGCTGATCCCTTTGAGGGTTTTGGCCAAGCCCATGAATCAGATCTGTCAGCAGGCACTCAGACCCCCTGTGCTGTGACAATCATGAATCCCTTTCATTTTTACTGCATGCTCTTGGGCAACTGAGCTGTAACATTGACATGTGATTGTACAGCTTTTTATGGGAACAGAAATCTCCGAATTAATTAGCCATTTCTTATTTAGTTCTTCAAGCCCCAAAAGTAAGAGAAAGGAAGAAAGAAAACACAAAAAACAGTAAGTAGTGATTCATGGAGTTCCCTGCCCTGCCTGCACAGTGTGGGGCTAGGAAGTGCTTGATGTGGTGGGGCCCCTGGAGCTAACACCTGCTGCACAGCTCTGAGCATTTCTCAGGATTATTTTGAAGCTAAAACCAGCAATTCTGGTTTTGCAGGAATAGAAAAGGGTTTGTAGAGCCTGGAGATCTTTCCTCTCCCTTTCTTTTGTGACACCTCTTTCTGCACTTTGTGTATCTTACACGGATGTGCAGAGTCTTGTCCACCCAGTCCAGAGAGAAGGCTCCAGCTTTTCTGGTGGAGGCAGCATGAGAGGCTGAACTCTGACCTGTCAAAAGGACAGGTTGGCACACCCTTACTGAGAAGGGCCTCAGCAACTCCTGGTTTGCTGCTCTAGGAGGTTGCATTGGGACCTACTCAGGAGATAGAGTACAGCCAAGGATCTGAATGGGATCAAGGGGAAGAGAAGGATTGTTTGGAGGGGATGGACTTTGCAGAAATCTGGTGTTGAGGTTCAGCCCTGGAGTGTTAGCAGAGCACAGTCCTTGTCCTGTGGGGAACATAATGGAGGGGCATGGTATAAAATGGGGTTCCTCAGGACTGGAAGGAAGGACTGCAAGCTGCCTCTGTTTTTCCCTTCATCCTCTGTCTTCTGGAAACTGCAACCTGTGGCTTCTTACCTGCTTTCAGAGCAAGGAAACAGTCCTGGGGCTGAACCTTGGGCACTGATCCCCTGGTCAGCTTTGCTGGGGCCTGCACAGACCACCTCCATTGCATGCAGAAAGCCAGTCTCCTTTCCTTTTGCTAAGATTTCTGCACATTAAGTGGCACAGTTTCAGCTCAGTTTCCCCTCAAACTGGGCTGCCCTGCACCCAAAAACCCTTGGTGGTAAAAGAGAGGCTTCCTAGGTTATCTGTAAAAGGAGGCTTCTCCCCAGGCTAACACAGCAATATCCTAACAGTGCAGTTAAACCTAAGATCCATGTCCTGCTGGGTGCCCTGACCTCAGGGAACTGGAGCTGCTGGAATTGCTCTTTGGGGATAAACCAGCCAAGGCGTTTTAGCCTCATCTTTCTGCTGGCAAACCAGAGCTCAGCCACTCCCAGTTTCTGCAAACCTTTTGCCCCCAGGCGTGGATCAGATGGATCCCATGAGGATTTTTGTATAATCACTCTGCTATGACTTATCTTTGCATTGAGCAACTGGTTATCTAAATCACGCTGGACCAGTTTTCCCTTCTGCAGGAAGGGAAAACAAATTGGAAGGACTGGTGCTGGGGATAAAGTGCAAACAAGGGGATTTTCACACAAATCCACCATATGAGTGAAAGATGGTCAATGTTGCTGATTTCAGCTGTATGGAAATAAGAAAGGAGGATCCCAAAATAAGAAGTTTTTAAAAAAATATAATCATTGGGTGTGAAAAGCATCAAAGAAAACAGCCAAGCAGAGTTGAAGGAATTGCCCTGGAGGTTGCCCTTTTGTCTTAAAGGAGATGCTGTTCTCAAGCAATTATTTGCTGAGGTTTTATACCAGCAAGGTGCTAAATGCTGTCCAAGCATATTGTATTTGTGCTGTCAGTGCCTGTGTATTGTGGCCACTACACTGTTCCCAGGCTGGTCCCACCAGCTCACCCACAGTTAGCTTTGCCTGCTGGCACAACCATGCCAGCCTGAGCAGATGGAAACACTTCCAGATCTTAAATAACTGCTGTGGTGAACAAAGGTGGGAGGGATGGGGCACAGAAGGTGGCAGCTAGCCTGTCACCCCTGTCACCCTGCTCTCTTCACCCAGGACTTCAGCTGCTGGCATGGACAGCTATAGCCCTTAAGTAACAGGGCCAGGTAATCCATGAGAAACAGCCTGGTGGTGCAAAGGGAACTGCAGCAGGGCACTGGCCCTCTGTCCCCTACACACATTTGCTGAGAGCTGTCCTCAGGCCCTGTCAGAAAAGACAGCACCAGTGACCTGTCAGAAGCCAGGGAAATGGTCCTGTCTCTCCAGCAAGAACCATGCACAGGCAGCCTGTGCTTAGGGAAGCTGTACTTTGTCAGCAACCACGAGAGCTGCCCACAGGACTGGCTAAGTGCTCCCACCTGGAGAGGGTGGGGAAGGCTGGCTGCTACTGCGTGTACTCCATCACTTCTGTCCTTCTGTACCTGCTCTTTAACAAGGAGCCAACGCTAGGGAGAGGGCTGAAGGTTTGTGATGTTTGCCCAGAGAGATGGTGCTTCCCCCAAGGCTCAGCAACAGGAAGGTCTTGGGCTGTTGCCTGGCTGTTATAGGGTAGGCTGCACGATGAAAGGCAAGCACGTGGCTCTTTAAACGATTTGTTCTGGCTGCTGCACTCCCACATGCTTGTCCAGAAGTCTCCCCCCAGCATGCTACAGAGCCAACCTAATAGCTTGTGTGTAAAATGCTAGCAGAGGTCTCAGGAAGATGTCACTGCAGGGATGAAGGGACGGAGAATTTCTCGTGCCTTGATGTTCTGTGTCATGTTTCATACACCAATCTCTTCGGTTTAAAAGGCATCCCTCCCTTCTGATTTGAACAGTATCGACCTCAGCCTTCACCTGCTGGCTCTTGCATCCCCTCACTTGCTCACCTAATGCTGGTTTTCCTTTCTGCTTCTTAAAGCTCTCGTGGGCGCACCCGGAAATCCCATCAGCATCGGCGCTGCCACTCTCGCTCAGAGAGCTCCGACTCCCACTCCCCCAGCTGCCGGAGCAGGTAACAGCATTGCCCCCAAGCTCAGCGTCCTCAGCACTTCCTGCTGGGCTCAAGGATGTGGCTGCCACAGCCCGTGTAACCCACGGGCTCTCTGTGCACAGCCACGTCCCATTCTGGTAGCAGCAAAGTCACACACTGGGGGCTGAGCTGTTTGTGGTCTCAGCCATGGAAGGGTTTTGCCTCAAGAAGCAGTGGCTGCAGCTTTTTGGTCTGACAGTCATTTCTAATCCCCATGGCTGATGATCAGCGCATGACAGCTGATTCCAGTCTAGTGTCCCTTCCCCAGCCCAAGGGCTCTGTACTGCTGATGTCCCAGGAAACCCTTAAACATGGTCTTAGCAATGGAAATATATTTGCCCATGGGAATCTATAGTTGTTGTCTTTGACCTGATTAAAATCTCTCCTCTGGATGACAGATGCATCCTGGGGCCGGCTAAGTGGATGCTGGTGCTAGACCCAGCATTGCCGCAATAGCAAGTGATTTATACACATAATGAGTTCATGTTTCATGTTCCCTGAAAGCACTTGAACAGCCCACCCCCACTCTCCTACTTTACTCCTCCTAAGTACTGGGAATTTTCTTATGAAAAGCTGAGGATCAGTGGGGGGAGGAATGCAATCAGTAATTGGAGGGGTGCTCATGCAAGAACAGAGTGTGTTTTCTCTTGGAGGTGTATCACCATAGGAACATTCTAGGGTGCACAAAGGTCATGGTTTGCCTTGAGCCACCATAAAATCATGCATTGGAGCTGAAATTTGAGGTTAAAGTCCAAAGCCTGGATGCAAAATCCTTATTTTTCTTTTAAAGTAGAAAGGCAAAACATCCCTTTTCTCTCCCTCATGACTCCACAGAGCAGTCATGTGGAAGAACATTCTCCCATACAAAGAGTCTTAGCACAGACCTGCCAAGGGTTGGTGTGGAGCTGGGAAAGGGCCCTGCTCCAATCCCAAGGAATAACATTTTGGCTGTTCCTGTCTCCTGGAGGCACAGAGCCAGGTCTCGGGAGGAAGGGCGTAAAACACGGCGAAGACACTCCTGGCACCATTCAAAGATCATGGCAAAGAGAAGCTCCTCTGCAGAGGTTCAGGCCAGTCCAAAAGCCAGCCAAACCCTCCCACTCTACAGCTTCCTGTCTTCTAAGGAAGTAGTAAGTATTACACACTGTGCTTCTTTGCTTGAACTAGCCAGAGGAATCTGGGCAAGAACTGTGATATGAAATTTTTATAACTCAATTATAGTGATGTTAGACGAACTTGGTTAAACTGTATTATTAATTCATGGTGCTGTTTTCCAATGTATGTAAAGTCATTCCTTCCTTCAGCACTTTCACACCAAGGGTGGGGCTGGAGAGGGGGAAAACTTGCAAAGCCTTTAGCCTATGAATAATGAATTGAGGACATTTAACAAAAAAAAAAAAAGTGGCCTCCAGAAACGATATTTTAAAGGGAAGAGTTTGTTATGCAGTCTTTGCTCAGCTGCTCTGTGAACTTCATTCACTGGTCTTTACATCCAAAAGTTTAGTTCTTCAGGCTAAAAAAGGGTATCAAACATATACAAAAGAACATTTACATTTAATGAGCTGGTGATTGGCATGGGATGTTTTCTGACTATCAGGATCCTTTTAGGATCACTGTTCCTCTGGACTGACAAGCCCGGGGGCCAAATTTGGAACTTATGAGCAGCCCTCATTGATGCTAATGGGAACTGCATGTGCATCAGAGGGTAAAACCAGGCTCAGTGCCTTGGGATGTTTTTCCATATACACAGAAAGAGATGATATAATACATGAATTGAGGGAGCAAGAGATGGAGAGAAATATTAGATAGAGATTGATACCGGTCTTCCTTTTCTGTGGCATGTTTCCCCTTTGTTCCTGGCAGCAGTAAAGCAGAGGTGTGATGCCCTGACTGTGGTGTTGGTATCAGATAGGCACTCTGGAGAGAGAAATTGCTACGTAGGACTGGAGGTAGCACAGGATCTGACAGTCACACGTGTGGATGTGTAATGCTAGAGGTGTTTTGAGTACAGAGTCCTGCAAGCCCCAAAGTTGTTTTCTCCTTTAGGCCCAGTCATCAGTTGGAAATAGCTCAGCCACACGCAGGAGCTACATCAGATAGGAGAGAGATGGTGCCAGCAAGACAAGAGACTCTACCCACTCACCCACACAGACAGCGTGCTGATCAAAATACCCAGGGATTGTACGTGGGTACAGACAGGCACAAGCTGTCTCTCAACATTATAGATATGCATATTTGCTCTCGTTATAGAGCGTGTGGGGCCATGTGAGTCAGTGCTTGTAAAGCCTTATAAGGCAGCGTGGAGAGCAGAACCTCACACCACACGCTGATGTGTGCGCGCACACGCAAAGGAAGAAAAACAAGGTATGAAGCTCATTGGCATGAACTGGGGGTGTTGCTGAGTTCAGAGCTCCTCCCCCCTAAAAAAACCAACCAGCCAAAGACTGCATCATGTCGCTAGGGTGCTGTTTAGTTCGAGCGGCGTATTTTTCATAAATGCTTTTGAGCCTAAGCCTAGTTTTTAATTAGTGCTAAGTTTCCTCTCTCGGAAGCCAGGCTCCCTAAGTCCTGTGAGGCCAACTGCCAGCTGTTCTGTTTCCTGAGAAAGAGTAAACTCTAATTTAAAATTTTAAAAGCTTTAAAATGAGCTAAACTCAAGCATCCTGCACTCGCTTTTCCATTTGCTTCACTCGAGGTAAATGAGTGAAGCAAATGGAAAAGCTGCAGGGAAGGGAAGACAAGAGCTTCATAGTTCCGGATGCAGGGGGTGGATGCAAAGTAAAAGCCATCAGGATACTCCTGTGTTCTTTCTAGTAAGGGTTAATAACTTAGGCAAATATTTTAGTGACTAAAAGGCATAATGACTGATGAAATCCACTACTGTCCTCCTGTCCCCAAAAGAAGTACATTCTCTTGGGACACCATTCAAGAGCACATTTAAGCACTTGTTCAAATTGAAGCCCCTGGTTAAGAGCTGCCCCTGAAATTTTGCTGAATAAGGTCATTAAATATCATGTACTCAAAACTGGCAAGGGAAAAGTGGAATGGGAACCTTTAGTCTCATTTATTAATGACTATACACAACCCTTTGATGCATTTCCTTTTCATGAGTTAAATGGTTGCAGTATGAATAAGCTTCGCTCTGTCAGACTTTGAGAGCAGCCTGAAATGAAAATGTGCTCTTGCAGAATATGTTGATCACATATTAAAAAAAAAAAATAAAATGCTGGGGAATAAAAGATTTTGTGAAAAAATCAGAATTAGGATTCAAAAATGCCATGTTTCAGTCCTCCGTGAGAGTTGTATGTTACACTCCCTATCCTTCCATCTGGCCTGGGCTTCCAAAGCAAACCATCCTTACCTGGGGAAGTGCACTGCCATATCTCAAAAGGAAAGGAACTGTCCAAGGAGGAACAGGGAAAAATACACAGAGATACAGGGAAAGATGAGATAATGCTATAGCACTTCCAAAGCAAGGGTTTTGCATTTCAAGGTGTTTTTATTCTACATTGTTTTGCTTCTGAAAATTTGAAGTGCTTTGTGGTAAATTCTGCTATCCTCTCCACCCTATTTGTCTTCATTCCTTTGTAATGAAACAGCCAAAATTTCTAACTAGGTCTGCCTGGAACTGCTGGGGGATAAAGCACACAAAACAATGCCCTGCCTCTGCACCTACCTTGCTGCTTCCTTCCCTCTTAATGCCAAAGCTGATGCACCCACACATGCCTGTACACATGCAGAAACACCTCAAAGTTCCCCGCTACTTTTGTTTTTGGCAGAAATTTCCAAGCTTCTCCCTCTCCTTCTCCTTTAATCCCATGCAGCAGCAGTAGGCACCCATGGAGAGCAGGACTGTGGGCCTGTGCCTCAGCAGGCACAGAGAAGCTGTGGGTAATGTGCAGCATTTATTTCTGTACAGAATACCCCTGCCCAGCTGCAGGCACTTTATTCCACACCGACACAGATGGATGACTGTGCCACTGTGCTTTCCTCTAGCAGTGCAATATAAATACCTGCAGGGCACAGATCTAATTGCCTTTGTTGTTGCTGATGAAGATAACTGCACCGTGCATACACTTTCCTTGCCAGCTCCTTTGCTTTCACTGTAACTCATTTGTGATGCCACAAATTATCACAGGCTTGAGCCAGATTTCCAGTGAAGCTCAGTGGGGTACAGCTGGCCCAAATGATGCTGTTTGTCTTTGTGCTCGTGTCTGCTGGAAGGTAGAATGGGGAAATGCTGTGCCGGGACTGGGACAGAATGTGCTGCAAGGCTGAGGAAACCTTATGGCAGACCTGCATATTGGCTTGCTGCTGCTGTTTTCTAGCCTGGGTTTTGGCTTACATAGGAAAAAGTATTCTTTTGAGTCCTAGGCAGCATGTTTTTGACAGCAAACAGGGCCCTTCAAGAGCAGCAAGGCAAAACCTTCTGTAAATATGGAAGTTGTTCTCTTTTTTCTTTTCCCATCTTCCCCTCACAGCTGGGGGACAGAGGTTACCCCTGGTTATTGTCTGACAAATCCACAGCTCAGTGCGGGGAGCAGCAGCTGGGGGGAAAGGATCAGTGCCTGTATCCATTGCAGGGCTGGGCCGTGCACCAGCTACCAAAAAGAGGTGGTGGAAGACAAACCCTTGCTCCAAAGCAGTGCCAGCCTGGCTCAAGCTGAGGTGGGGATACAATGCCTGCACCACAGCAGGCTAAAAAGATCCTTGAAAAGAAACCAACCTTTGCTGGGCATTCTCTGGAGTTTACCCCAGCAATGTATTGGTGAGCCAGGCTGCTCAGCAGTGTCGCCATCCAGCCCCAAATAACCCAAGCTCAGGGCTTGCAGGGACAGCTGTGTCCTTGCCTCCCTGCTCTGGGACTCAGCTTAGCCCTTGTGGGACAGAAATCCTCACGCTGAACTCCCCATCCAGCCAAAAGAAGGGGAATTTTCCCACTTCCTCGAGTCAGGGACTCATAACTGTGCCAAAAGGGGTTATACTGAATTGCTACAGCACTTCTGGTTTTGTACTCAATCAGAAGTTGGCTTTTCAGCTGGGGCAGGTTCTCAGCAGAGGTGAGGCCGTTTCCCCCGAGCTCTGGCAGGTGGAGGAGCCCCGGGGCAGGCGCGGAGCCCCATCCCCAGCAGCCCCAGCAGGTGCTGTCCCTGTGCCGGTGGCTCTGGCAGATGTCAGCCGGGCCCTCGCCGAGAGCGGGGCTGGCCGGGGTCACCGACACAAGTGTTTCACTCCTTTCATTAGCACAGTGCCTAGAAAAAGAGAGAAAGGCAGACGTTATGCCCCTCTGAAAGGGAAATTAACTCTGCTTTGAAGTGAGCTGCAAACAAGACAAAAAAGACCCGGGGAAGAAATCCTGCGGCTCCGAGTGAGGCTGTGCCACGCTGCTGTCCCCGTATGGCTGAGACAACGATTGTCATCTCTCGGCCCGGGGCTGTTTGTGGCACAGTAAATGGAGCTGTTCGGTTTAATTGGAAGACGAGCAGTGATTGTATTTTTGTAACCGATTAGACTGCGCTGCCCCTTGGTCTGGGATTGCACTTGGAATTACAGTCTGGAATACGAGTGAGGGCCTCATTTCTGCTCCCCCCTCATCTTGATTAAATAATGATTTGAAACAAAAAATCCAATAAATACATATCCTGGGGTCCCTTGAGGGCAGTAGTATGTTCCCTGCTGAAAGCTGGATGAAGCAAAGTTCACTTAGATTATTTAATTACTTATTAGGGGTTGTGTGTGGGGGGAAATCCAAATGTTCACATAGAGAGAATTAGATTTGTGAAAGAGCAGGCTCTTTTAAGCCACCCTAGAAAAGTAAAAAGCCATTAGAATTCAGAATCACACAGAATGGTGTGATTCAATTGAGCTCTGTGCAGTGTTTTTAGATGTGGTACTCTCCTTCCATCCTGGGTGGCTGGCTTGACTTTCAGAAACAGTGAAATGGGACCACGAGCAAAGAAAGCCAAGGTCATCCAGTGGGGAATATGGGGAATTGGTCTGAGCAGGCAGGCAAGCTGATCAGCCTGGGACTTGTCCTGGCTTTTGCTGCAGGGCAGAACCTTCCCCACAGCCTGCAGGAAGCTACTAGCTTCAGCCTGGTCCTCAGAATGGTGGGGTTGAGAAGCTGCTGTGTGTCCCCTGGCACCTCCTTGCCCCATCCAGACCCTCCAGCCATCACCCAGCCTGTCAGCTCCATATTTCACTGATATCCACACTGCCTCTTCCCAGAGTGTTGCTGCCACAGATGTTGAACTACAAAGGAGCTTGTTGATGCTCCCGGTCATTTGACAGATTTTGTGATGTGCTGACAACAGTTGCTGCTTTGAACGTAGATGTCAGCCAAGGCAGAGCAGAAGCAAGGATGCCAGGTCCCAGAGTCAGTCTGAAAAGCTGCTTTAGAAATGCCAAGAAACTGCTGTATCTCTTGGCAGGAATAACAGCCTTTCAATTTAAACTGGGAAGGAAGAGAAGGAAGAGATTTCTGTGTGTGATGCTGGGGTCAGTGTCCCTTGGAGCAGCCCTGTGCCCACTCCAGGCTCATCCTATCCCTAGCCAGGGAATACCTCACATGGTGGTTTTATGGCTGTAAGTGAAAGTAGTGAAAAGCTGGTTGTCTCTGGGTTAGGATTCAGCCTGAATGCAAACCAAAACCCATCTTTTATGAAAAATGTCTGGTAATGTATTTGAAAGTGCAATCCTCTATCTTCTGGAGTGTGCCTGGGGAGAGTGCAGTGGTCTATAGCACAGGGGTCAGATCTCTTGGGGCTCTGGATGTGGCATCAGGGTTCAGAAGGGATGGGTGAAAAGCAGAGCTGGCTATTTGGCTCCCTTAGGTTCCTGTGACATTCCAGTTTCTGCTGGAGTAAGCAGAAGAGAATTGCTAGAGCTGAGAAGAAGCACGGAGCAGTTCCAGATGCTGAAATGAGGACTTGCAATGTGTCTCTCCACTCATTCCTTGTTGGGAACGTTTGGGAGACATTTCTGCTCTGTCCAGGGCTTCTGCATTAAAGGTGCAAGTTGGCTAATGAAGAAGGATCACTTCATTTCCCATGTTTGCTGCTGGGGCTTCTGATTCCTCTGAGCTGGGACTGAGCATCAGTTAGAAGTTCGTGTGGGGTGGAGATGGGGAACTCCATTATGGATGAACCAGTCCCTTATCCCTGAAGCAATAATGCTTCTCTCCCTGGCAACACAGAAAGTACTTGGAGACCCTCCAGCTCCAGGTGTTTTCAGAGCACCAGAGTCTTGTGGGCAGTCATCCTTCTGCAGACTGTGCTGAGAGCTGCTCTGGGTGTTGGCAGCTCTGCTCTGGTTTCAGTCGCTGCTGGTTCAGCACCTGTGTCCGAGACAGCTGTCCCTGTCCCACTTAGCACCTTGAACTGGGTTGGGAGCAGCTCTCCCTGGGGACACAGATTGAATGCCACAGGCAGGAGCTTGGACATGGAGGCATCATCTGATAGGATGAAGGAGATCCATGTGAAACATGACACAGGCTGAGTCTGCAGCCCCTCTCAGGATGAAAAAGACATCCAGTCCAGAGCTGAACTTTCCAAGGGGACTGGCCCTGTGCCTGCTGTGTGACAGCTGATCCAGGTCTCCTCTGCTGCCTGAGATAGCACCAACTCTGCAATGTGGTTTTTTGGCTCAGAAGGCCCCAGACTGGTGAGGGCATAGCCCAGGTCCCCAGTGTGGAGAGCATGGCATAGATGGGGGCATTGTGTGCCCCAGAGCCTGGCATGAGGGCATGTGCACGTGTTTGAGGGAGCACGGCTTGCTGGGAACATGTTTGGACGACTGTCCTGAGAGGGGGGAGCCAAACCTGTGTGTCCACACTCTAAGAACCCTGCACCAAACCTCATGGGTGGGTTTGAGGAGAGCAGAGGCTCTGAGTGAAAGAGGAGGAGGCCACATGAGAGTGCAGATGTGTGCATTGGGCCCTAATTCTCACCCCATTGCAAGGGCAGATGTTAGCACTAACACAGCCTCACTCCCAGTGCTGCCACGTTCCTGAGCTGGCTCAGGTAAATGCCAGTGCAGTTAAAACTGAACTATAAAATACTGAAAGGATGTAAACTCCCTTGGTGGTGCCCAGGGTCCCAGAGAATAGCCCTGCCCAGGTCAGTCTATGTGAGTTTGAGGTCCTTGCTTGCCCTGTAGTGTTCAGCAACCCTGCCAGGGTGTGGCTGGCCCCCTTGCAGAGGCTGGCAGGAGCAGGGCTGCCATCCCCTTCCCCACAGGTCTCTGATTCACAGCGTGGGGATACTTTTCCTCCTCTATTCTTTTGCTTCTTCCCTCACTCGAGTTGCGTTTGTCATTTCCATACAACCCAGGGGGACTCAGAGCAAGCTGAGGCTTTCAGCACAAGCCATCAGCCTTCGGGAACGGGCTGGACAGGCTAATTTAAAGCAGAAGGAAACAAAAATGAATAATAAGGGAAACAAGCAAGCAGACAAAAAGCAGTCATGACATTTGCATAGAGGAGGCAGCAAACAGTTGGCAGTGTGGATTGAAGAGAGGGTTTATGTTTTTTTCATGTAATTTGAGACTCTAATGATGGACTTATGTTGCCCGCTCTTCCTTTTTTCTTACACCTTACCTACTAAAGGAGGAGTTCTTGATGGGTAAGTGGATGCTATCCGCAAGACACCAGGGAATTTATTAGAGGTCACTTGAGCGCATTAGCTATATCTTCTTCAGGGGGTAAAAAGCACACAAAGAAGTATCTGTATACCTTTTATTTCCAAAGGGATTTTTCTTTTTCCCCTCACCCTCTTTTTTTTCTTTTTTTTTTCTTTTTTCTTTTTTTAATTTCAGTGATAAGCTTGTTTATTTGCCAGTTTTTGCTTTGTACAGAAGCCCTTAATTTGATTTGATTTAATTTTTTGTTGCTTATTTTAGTGACATTGGTTCAGCCACTTTATTAAGGAAGCTTAAAAATTTTACTCATCTAAGTCTTTGTTTTATTTTCGGTTTCTTTGCAAGGATTATGTAGGTCTTTTATATACATATATCCCTCCTTTTTTTTTCTTTCCTCTTTTAGGTTAAATAAGGGCTTTGTCCTCTGTTACATTTTTAAATTTAGTTAGTTATTTATTTTAGTTCTTTGGTTGCCCGCTTACTTTGTTGAACTCTTTTGTTTAATATGAACCGCATGCTGATTCTCTTTGCATGATCTCTAAATCTTCCCGTTATTATAGCAGGGGGAAAATAAGTTTCTTCTTACTGTGGATTTCTTTTAGGGATATGTGCTTTTGTTTTCTTCTCCCTTCTTCTTTTTTTCTTTCTTTCTTACTTTGTTTCTTTTCTTTCCTTTCCTTTTGTTTCAGTGCATCATGATGGTAAAATTTCTGGGTTTATTTGAAAAAAAAAAAGCAAAGTAAAACCGAAAACAACCCCCCCAAAAACCATTCAAACAATGCCAAATGGCTTTTTTGCTTTCAGATCTCTCAGTCAGGGTCTTCTGCTGACCTCTTTACCAAAACAGACAGCCCGCCTGGCAACCTAGCCAGCCAGAATGGAGAGTATCATGAATATGACTCAGGAAACGATACTTCCTCCCCTCCCTCCACTCAAACGAGCTCATCCAGGTCAAAGGACAGCCAGGAGAAAAGAAGTCTAGTCCATGATGGCTTTGGCCATGCCTTCTCGTCCGGGAAGCCCAAACTGGCCAACAGCGATAACAGCTCTGATTCAGGAAATTCCTTCACCAGTTGCTTTTCCCAGACCAAGGGAACAGCTTTGGAAAATCTGTCTCCAGATGCCCAGGGACAAGACCGAAGGTCAGTGATTACCAGTAGCTGCTGCAGGCAGCCCAATACCTGGTACGTTGTTGCTCTGTGTCTCCTGCCCGCTCCCCAGTTGCTGTGGTGAGCTGGCAGGGAGCTTTCTGTGCTCTGGAGGCAGGCAGGTACCAACCAGACCCACGGTCTTGCCAGTCTGGAGTCCAGAACCCAGCAAGGACCAGTACTGTAGCCTGAGGAGGAAGATAAAACCCAGCCATCACATCCCTGGACATTGCCTGTGTCAGTGCTTTGGCATTGCTGTGGCTCATGCAGGGTTTGGGCCCGGGTGAGGCCGTGTCCACAGCTCACCTGGGCATGGCCATGCCAAATAAAATCTCTGGCCCTTCTGGGCACAATCTGAAAGGAGCATCTGGGGGTTGCCATGCTAATTCTCCCTCTCTGCCTACTGTGGGGAAGGGAAGTGGGGCTTGTTTCTACTAAGATCATTATGGACTGTTCTTTCACCTGTCCAATGAGCCAAATCCAGCGTGCCCCTTCCCAGCTCGTCCAGCATAGCTCCAGGGTGACAAGATAGCATCTCCTGCCAGTGGGGAGCACAGGGAGGGGCAAATACTTGGCTGGCTGCAGGATAACCCAGCCACAGCAGCAGCAGCTCTGTACTGGGGCCACAGGGCATCCAACCACCACCCAGTGCCACGGGTCATCTTCAGGAGAGGGGAGTAGCTGTCAGCCTCTGTCATCACATCCCATTCCTGGGTTTGCCAGGGGATGTTGGGAATGAAGGCACTGAATGAAGCGTGGTGGCTGGTACCAGGGCTGTGCTCAGGCAGTCGTTGTAGGGAGCTCTTCCAGCTCAGGCCCTTGGGTCCTAAAGGCTGAAAGTTAGAGCCAGGACTGAAGTTTGGACTGATGGTTTGGAGCACTGAATGTGACAGGAGGAAGCCAGGGTAATGGGTTTCAGTAAGAACAAGCATCATTTTTCAGTCAGAGGGTAAAATTTTAGGTCTGTCTGTACTTTTCACATGGTGACTCCAGTGGGATAACTCTGCCTTCACATGGGTGGAGCTGGGATTGCAGCTGGCCCTGGCTGCTGGGAGGCTGCCTGGCTGCTGGGCTCTGACCCCAGTTCATTCCCAGAGTACTTCTGGAACAGGAGGAATTCACGCAGTGCTGTCCAAAGGCAACAGGACATGCCTGCTCAGTGCCCTCTCACGCTGCTCCACAGCCAGGCTGGAGCACAGCCCTTGCCCTGCTACGCTCTGCCTTTCCCCTACTCCAGCACCTTTTCCTTCACTCCCTGCCCAGGACCAGCACAGCTCACTGGCCTGACCATGCTCTGCCAGCCAGACACCTCTGGTGTGTTGGGCATGGGGCAGATAAGCTGCTGCTGCTTGTGCCACCCAAGAGCTCTTCCACACCTCTTCTCCCTGGCAGAGCCCGGAGGGTGAGCTCTTGGACTCTGATCCACACACATGGGGTCTTCTGCAACAGCAGCCTGGGGAGCTGAGAGGTCTTTTTTACCTCCAGTTAGGGAATGGAAGGATGGGAATATTTATTTGCTGGAGCACGGTGCTCACCTCAGCCAGGGACCAGTCCCAGTTCAGCCACAGCTTCAAAAAGTGTCCAAATATATGTTCACAGAGCGTGCCTATCCTCATGTCTCGGGTCCTCAGAGGAGAAGAAGCGAAGCTTCCTCCCCTCCCCAGCCCACAGCTCCCCGCTCAGGCCTGGCTCCCGCAGCGAGTCCTGCACCAGCACGGGCAGATCCTCCCCCAGCTCCAGCCGCTCCCGCTCCTCACACCACAAGGCCTCTCCCAGGTACTCCCGAAGCAGGTCCTGCTCCTCGGGAAAGAGGTAAGGCCAGCTGGAACGGCTGTCTCTGTGACCCTGGGCAGTGGCTAGCTCTTGCCAGCTGGCAGACTCCTTGCAGGGGGAGGTGTAAGAGTTTGGGGGCTGCCTAGGGATCCACAAGGCTTGGGGTGAACTGGCCATGCAGAGCCAGGCTGAGACCCTGGAGAATGGGACATCTCTTCCCCCTCATCATTTAGAGTAGTCTGGTACAGCCTCACCCTCCAGCATCTTTAACTCTTATGTTTCTTTCCCGTCTCCAGGTCTTCCTCACGTTCCCCCAGCTATTCCTCCAAATCCTGCAAAAAAAGTCCTGGGAGTAGAAGTTCAAGGCCTCGCCGGAGCCCCAGTTACTCCCGCTACAGCCGTAGCAGGTACAGCTGTCTACTCATGTGGTGTTCACTGTCCACTCATGTGGTACCTGCTGCCTCACACTCTCCCCCTGCCTCCCCCACTGTCATGCTGCTGTGAGTGGCGGGCAGAGCCCGAGGCTCCAGCTGGGTCTGCCCACACAGCCAGCAGCCCCTGCAGCAGGGCTGCAGCCCCTGTCAGAGAGGGATCTGATTGCAGCAGGATAAGACACTCTCCTTTTTAGAGCCACAGCTCTGACAAAGAGTTGTCAGGCCCGGGGAAGTGCCCCTGCAGTGAGGGCAGATGCCAGGTACCCTCAGACCAGCACTCACAGCCTTGCAGAGGGAAACACAGTCCAGGCACCTCTACTGCCTCCATACACCATAGAAAACAGTCTCACAGTTCAACCCTAGAGATGCCTTTGGCGGGTTTTCCTGGTAGCACCTGTGCTGCTGTGAACATTTTGCAAGCTCAAAATCATACATTCCCAGGGTCGATTCTTGCAGGCTTTGACAATCCCTGTGCTGGTGAGGAGAACGCTTCCTGCGTGCAGGGATCAGGCAGGCCCTTGACCTGTAACGTGCTGCTTTGCAGATGGCACTGAGCAGGGTGTATGAAGTCAGCCACGCTGCACAGAAGGGCCTGTGCTGACGTGTATGGGAATTTAACGAAAGAGAAAACCATAGCAACACCGGCACTCCTTCTGGCAAGGCTTGCGGAGCCCTGCAGGGCTACCAGGCCCTCGGCTCACGTGGGGCCTGCTGGCAGGGCTGTTCCTGCCAGCTCCAGCAGCACGGCCAGCAAGAGCTAAATACAGACTGCACCCACAGACACAGGTCCCTGGAAGCCATCTTAGCTTGGCAGGGCAAAGCCACTGAAACGCAATTCGCGGTGTCCAGTCTACGGGAGTGCTCAGGGGTGACGCCACCAGAGCGCTCAGAGTGGTCCCTTTTGGAGCTGGGCGTCCTCTGCTCATCCGTGCCTTCGTAGGTCGTGTCCTCCCCATCCCTGACCCCCCCAAAGGCCCTGCAGTGACAGGCCCCGTGCTGTGCCCTCCGCAGGGACCGCGAGCGGGAGCACAAGTACAGCTCCAGCGAGAAGGAGTCGCACCGGGAGCGGCAGCGGCGGCGCCGCTCCTACTCCCCCCTGAGGAAACGCCGGAGAGACTCTCCCAGCCACCTCGAAGCTCGGCGCATCACAAGGCAAGGGGATGCTGTCCCGTCCTTTGGAGACAGGCTCAGCCGGCACTTCCCGGGGGGATGAGGGCTGGCCTTGGGTCCCAGCCCTTGCCAGAGGGGGTTTCTCCAGGGGACCGGTTTCCCTGAGCCTGATCAGCAGGCCCTTCCACCCCTCCCCTAGAGCTTGGGGATTTCCAGCTGGAGGCAGAGGGAGGATGGAGAGGGTCTCAATTTACAGTAGCTGAAGGGAAAAAAGAAGATGAAGTCAGAGCAGGGACTCAGGTGCCAGGAGCATTCCCTCGCAGGCTTTTTATTTCACCCTGCCCTGTGGTAGATGTCCCACAGTGGAGACAGTCAACTATTGACTCTAACCTTCACGCAGAGGGCTCTTTGGGACAACATCAAGTAGAGCCCGGCAGACTGAGTGGCTGGGACATTACCCAGGGCTGTGGGGGTGGGTGGTTTGAATCCCAAGGCCGCTCTGCTACCTGATCTCTTTTTCCTTTTAAACAAACACAGTCACATTTTTGGGAGTGTTGTGCAGAGTAGACAGTGCTTTTTGGAGATTTTGCCAGTAAGTCTGTCCTTGTGCTGCTGGTAACCCACGTCTCTGTGTCCCCACAGTGCCCGCAAACGCCCCATCCCCTACTACCGTCCCAGCCCCTCCTCGTCCAGCAGCGCCGGCAGCTATTCCTCCTGGTACAGCAGCTTCAGCCGCTCCCCGAGCCGCAGCCGGAGCTACTCCAGCTACCGGACCAGCCGGAGCCGAAGCTGGAGCAGCAGCCGGAGCTCGGGCCCCAGGAGCAGCCGCAGCAGGAGCAGGAGCAGGAGCTATGACTCAGGAGCCAGCTCCGACAGCCTGCGTCGTTAGGGAGTGCCACTGCTGGCTGACAGCGGGTGCCGGCGTCATCGCCACATTCCTGGCATTCTCCGCTTCCTTCCCACCTACCTGGCCATCGATAGCAATCATCCCCGATACTGACGTGGTGGCACTGCCGGGTGCCCCTTCCCCGGTTCGGAGTGACAGCCCTGGAGCGCCTGGTGCAGCCCCTCCGCCCCAGCGTGGGGTGGGCGGCTCAGTCCCAGCTCCCCCCGGCCAGGCTGGAAGAAGGGTCGGTGCTTTATAGAGGATCTGTCACGACAGACCTGCTCCATCCTCCCCGATGCTCCCATCTCCCCATTGCTACTGCTCTCCAAAGCACTACCAGCAGGTCCAAAGGAAAGAATTCTGCTCCTCGCTCTTCTGACAAACCAGGGACCAACAAATTAACTTCTGTTGGAGAGACAGACCCAGCTGGAGAAGAGTTTGCTGGAAAGCTTCAGTGATGGGGGGATGGCTGTCCCCACCAAGGCAAATATCAGGTCCTTTGGGTCCCTCCTCCAGAGCTGCTGCCCACTCTGCAGAGAAAATATTTATTTTTTTTTGCCAGTCAGCCAGTCCCTGCTACAAATAGAAGGCTAGAAATCCTTTCTGACATACTTCCTGGGGAAAAGAAAAAAAAGGCTGTTTGCTCTTTCTCCTGCCCTTTCCTACCAGGCAGCAGCAGCACCTTTTGCAGGGTTGTTTTATCCCCCCAGCACTGAACTGCTTGCAAACTACCTGCTGAGGTCTGAACCTGGGGCTGGTGGAGTACAAGGCAGAGAGGAGCTGGTGCTGTGCTGTGCTCTGAGGGCCAGGCCACGTGTGGGAGACTGGGGCCAAGGGCTTCCCTTCTGGAGGAAGCCTGAGACAGTTTGGGTTTAGGTTCGTCTTCAGGGAGCATTGCCCTTGGAGTGTGTTGCTGGTGGGACCAGAGGGAGGTGCAGAGATAGCAGTTGTGGGGTGCAGTCAGAACACACAGGGTTAAAAGGGCATTGCAAGAGCCAGAGGGCCCCAATTCCCCTTCCTCCAAACACGCAGCAATTTCAGGCAGGATTCCAGGCAATCATTCCTCCTTGAGCCCCTCTGCTGCCCTGGGGCAGGATCAGCAGCACAGTTGCAGGCCGGTGCCAGGCTGCAGCAGGATGCCCTGGTGTCCCAGTTTGTTACTGGGAGGCCAGAGCAGTGCAGGGGGACAGGAAGGGCCCCCCACTAATTGCCTGTTTTTCCAGGGAGCCACAGGCTGCCCTGGGCCCTGGGGTTTTGTCTCCCTGCCAGCCCAGCTGCCTGTGCAATTACTGTGTTTTGCCGGGTAACAAAGGCTTCTCCCAGCACAGGCTGAGCTGGTGCTGAGGAGTTTATTTCTCTTACAACACCTGGGTGCTTAGAGACGCTAATTTGGGCTTAAGACTTCCCTCCCTCCCTTTTTCCATCCCCTCCCCTTCCATCCTGCACGATTATTAACGAGTTTGGGCTTAATGAGTCAAGGAGGTGTGTGTTGTTTAAGTGTTGCAGAAAAGGGCTGAGTGGAGCCACCATCTGCAGGAGGAGAGAGGGTAGAAAGGAATGCAACCCGCCCCCCACCCCCCATCTACAGAATTACCTACAGGCCCCTGGCAGCTGGAAAAGGGACAAAGCAGCAAGGGGAAGACGGCTGAGTGCCACGAGCTGCTGTGGTGGAACTGGATGATCGCCTCAGCAACCCTATAAATCTGTTATCTGGTGGAAAGTACAGCAGCGCAGGCAGGGATTACATCTGGGTGGAACAAGAGGAAGTTTTATGTCAGGGACTTCTTTCCCAGTATCTTTCCTGGTGCTGTGCTTTTTGTCCTGTGCCTTCAATGGCCAAAGCTCCCCTTTTTCCCAGACCCTCATCCCCTGCCTTGCTTGCTGCAGGCAATGTGAGGATGAGGGGGCTGAGACAGAGAGCTGGGTACTGGTGTGGCTGGTGGCTTAGTGGGGATGTGTCCATCTTCTGGAAAGACCCTTTCTAGGACACAGAGAGAAGTGCTCCTGGTAGGGCTGAGTAAATGCTCCAGGGCTGTGGTTGAAGGATCAAAGACAGGATGCCACTGCCTTCCCTCCTGTGCTGGCCCCAACAGCAGCCCCTTGGCCACCTTCTGCAGCAGACTCCCTCTCAAAAGGGCTGAAAACCTCACGCTTCTTCCCCAAAGAGTCTCTCCCAGTTTGATGCTGAAATGCCCCATCCTTCTGCTCCCTGGGAAGATCCAAAGGCAGCGATGGGAACCCAGACCTCCCCAGCTCTACCAGTGCTTCATGAGCAGCCTCCTGCCCCTCGGCACCCCGTAACGCACACACGGAGCTGTAGCAAGGAAGCAGCTAGCCCGAAGATCCAAAACGAGGAAAGGAAAGAAGAGGGGTTTTGTGCAACTGGTGTAAATACCAAACTCACACTGACTGGAGTCCTCGTGGCTGGGGACAGATGATGGAAGCACCACACCAGGCTTAGCAGCATCCACCCTCTGTGGGTCAGGAGATGACCCTGAGGGTTGTGTGGGGCTGATGGCAGCTCCTGCACCCGTCCAGCTGATCCCTACATCAAGGACTGCCTCTGCCTGTACAGTCTGTGGCAGCTAAACACTCCTGGGGTTTCCCAAGCAGACTTGCATTGGAGTAAACCTCTTTAAAATATTTATTTATTTAATTATTATTATTATTATTATTATTCTATTTTTAATTGTATGTCAGAATGGACCAGTATTTATTTATTCATTCTATTTTTTTTTTCTAACGTTAAGTTATTTTTGGATCTGTTTGTTTGTTCAAATGTGTCCATGCCGCCGGTCTCGTGTAAAGGTTTACAGCTCTGGCCCCTGTCAGTGAGCTGGCCGGAGGAGTGACAGTCACTCCTGCTGCCACCGTGTCCCTCTGCGCTCTCCGGAGCAGGGCGGAGAGCTCGGGATGGACAAAGGGACGCAGGGCAGAGCTGCGTGTTTTCATGTCGGAATCTCGGGTTTCTCATCAGATTTGCGCAGGAATGTGACGGGTGTGACCACAGAAACGGGTCTAGGACGTGTCGGAGGTGGTGGCGAGGGTCTGCTGGCCGGCCGAGGTGCTGGCAGTGCCACCAGGGAAGCGTCGCCTGCGCGCGCGCCGGCCGGGTGCCAGCTGGCCCCGCGCTGTTTGCCTTGGCTCCGCCGCCGGCGCTCAACCCGAAACCCGCCTGCTCCGCGCAGCCACCGCCGCTTTCCCGGGGAGGATCGGCCGTCGCCAGGACTCCCCTGCCGTGTTTATCCCTGCGCACTGACCCACCCATGGGAAAACAAGAGAGATGAGACTGTGAGAGAGCGATCCCTGAGGAAGGTCCTTGCAAAATCCAGCCTCCGGTGACGGACCTGACCAAGGCTGTGTGTGTATGTGTGTGTGTGCACATGTGGATATACATGTGAGTTTCCCTCGGTGTTATTTATTTTTTAACTTATTTTTAGTACAAGCTTTAGTACACCCTTCCTGTTAGTGGACAGATGGAGTTTCTGTGGGTTTGCGTGAAGCTGTGAGTTTTTCTGTCTCTGTGCCTTTTGCCAGTGCTTTTTAATTATTATTTTTTAATGTTGTTTCTCTCATTCACTGCTTTTATGGATTTTTGCTCTGCATCCAACATCTCAGTTAGCTGCAAAGAGCAGGTTCACCTGGTGGAAAGGCAGCTTGGTCATTTTGGTGTTGGTGAATCACTGCTGTGGTCAGACACACAAGGGGTGTTCAGGGTTGGTCACAACATCAGGATAATATCTTGGCTGTTTTTAGGAAGCCTTGTCTCACACTCAAAGGCTCTTTCCCACCCATGATTTTGAATCATCCCACAAGCATCCCTGCTGCCTTTCCCTGGCAGAGCACATGTCACAGCACTCACTCCCAAATGTCTCCTTGACCCTCAAACCATCAACTCCCCCCATTCACTGGACCTGCCTTGGTTCTGGGTTTGCCCCCTGAGGGAGGCTTGTCCCACCTCTCCCAACCCCAGGCTCCAGAAAATCCAACACCATTTCTGCAGGTTTGCTGGGAAGCAAAGATGAGGGATGTTTCAAAGCACTGTTCTGTTCTTTCTTCATTGGGTGCAGCACTCAGCTGAGCTTTGCTTTATGTTGACTGCAATTCTTCTCAGTGTTCTTGTTGTTTTGGGGACTGAATTTGTACCAAACTTGTCTGCAACAGCCAATCACTGTTATTTTGCTATGCATTGTATATATATTGAACAGGCTGAGAGGACTTGGCCTCTATTTAATATTTATTTCTTCTATTTATTGAGCATTACTTTAAAAAAAGCTATTTGGGTTGTGCTGTTGGGTCCATGAAGGCAGGAGCCTTTGAAGTGTTGCCAGATATGCTGGAGAGAGGAAGGCAAATTTGGCTCATTTGGACCTCACCACCAGTATTTAGAGAGGAACCTCATTGTGATGGAGATTGGCAAGGCAGGGGAAACCTCTTCATCTCCTTGAACCAACTTCTGTTGACAAATCACATCCCCCTGGAAAGGTGTGGGGAATTCAGAGGTGACAGGCGAGCTCTGGTGGAGGAATAACCCTGCTTCTCTTTCTCTGCCACATGGCATAGGGCTGCAATCACCAAAAAAAAAAATAATCCCTGGAGTTCTCTGATCTCCCACTGCTGGTCCCTTCTTCACTCTGGGGGACAGGGAAATCTGTCAGCTTTTGCATCAGTGATGAGGAAAGGGATGGGATGGAAGTGACTGGCCATGGTCTCCATCAGGAAGCGAGGATGTCCACCCTGCCCCATCCTGAGACCCTCGTGCCATGTCCTGCTTTGCCCCTTTCCCCAAACTTTGTGCCAGTAGCTTTGCCCTGATGTGAGCTCAGTAGCCAGGGCAGGACTCAGGAGGCCTCCCCCGTTGTCTCCAACATGAGCAGAGCTTGCTGCAGGCATCCTCCCCCAGCTTTGAGAAGAGCATAAGATGTGCTAAAAATCCCACGCTGCCCCAGTGTCACTCCACCAACGCTGCAGCCGCTGCTCTGCTCGCTGGGGTGGGAGGTGTTTGTGCTCCTTGGGCAGAGCTGCCTGTGCTGCTGGACTGTGGACACGGCTCCAGCCTTAGCAGGAGAGTGCCCATTGCTGGGCTGTTCCCACAGAGCTGGCCAGGAGCTGCTGGGTGCTCAGCCTCAGGGCTCTCGGGGTAGTGGCTTGAGAAAAAGGCAGGTTCAGGTGTCTAAGGGAAGACTTTGCCCTTCAGTGCCCAGTGGGGTTTTGTTACCTCTTCACCAGAGAATAAATAATTCTCCTGATTTTGCTGCTACCTGGCAGTTTGCACATGACTGGGAGGGTCTCCAAAGCAACAATGTCATGGTCAAGCACCCCAGCTTTTGGACTATTGCCTAGAGAACAGCACTCTCACCAGCCCAGGGCAGCTCTCCACCTTTGAAACCCGGGGAATGAGAAGAAGATTTAGAACAAAAGCCAAGACGTGAGAAAAGCCGCGAGGGAAACGGTATTTCTGTTTCCACCCCCAACGACACCGGTGCATCTGTTCGTTTGAGTCCATTGTAAAGCTCCCCTTGCTCTCCATCCACATGTGTTCTGTATCCTTTTGTCTTCCTGGGTGTTTGAGTTGTTAGCCTGGTTAGAAAAAGGTTCCAATAAAGGTTCGGACAGTATTTCCTTTGCATCATGTTCCTTTTGGATACGAGTGCGTGCGGTGGGATATTTCGGGTTGTTTCAGCTGCTCCGCAGGGAAGGGCATGTGCCTCCACTCCAGCTGCCCAGGACTGGCTCCTCAGGGCACTGACTGAAGCAAAAACAGTTGTGGGCTAGTATTTCTGACAGTTCTCCTTTCCCTGCTGGGCCAGGCTCCTGCTGCCCTTTGCCAGGCCCTTTGGATCCCCCCACCCTCTCCAGGCACTGGGAATCCAAGCCAGAAATGCGCCCATCTCTCCCTGGAGGTCACACCGGGCTCACCAGTGCTCTCCTCGGGGCTGTGCCCTTCCCTTCCTGCACAGCCCTTGCTCCAAGCCCTGCACAGAGTTCCCATGCCACAGGGCCCTGCCATGGTCACCTCGGCAGGAGGCAGGGGCAGTGTGGACTCTGCAGCACCCTGGAAGCCCCCAGGGGAGCAGCAGCACTGGGCCATGTCCCCATGCTTCTTCACAGGGCTCAGATGGGCACCCAGGAAAGGTCTGGACGTGGCACAGAGGGATCATGGGGACCACGGGGCAGCATCCCCAGGTGACTCAGAGGAGAAAGGGGGCTGCAAGGGCACTTCATGCTTCCCAGAGCTGATGTCGTGGGGTGAGTCGGTGGTGGGAGGCAGCCGGGAGGATTGGAATGACAACAGGAGCTAAATTGGGATGGCCCAGAGAGGGTGAGAGCAGGAGGGAGGAGGGGACGTGTGACTAATCGGGATGAACAAGGCGACAGAAAGAATTCCTGGCCGGGGAGGGAGGATGGCCCGCAGCTATGTGGGAAACGTGGGATGGGGGATGTTATGGGGCTCCTGGAAACACGGTAGGATCGTGGGACTGCTTGAAACCACGCCGGGGCTTGTCCCTCTCACCGCGTGTGCTGGTGTTTGCCCAAGGGGATGCAGACCCTGCTCCCCAGCCAAGCTGAGGTGTGCCCAGCTGAGCTCAGGCTGTGTGTGGCAGTGACCCCCAGGACTGTCCCCGTACTGTCACCCACGGGCACCAGGAGGCCCCAGCCAGGCAGAGGCAGCCGGGCAGGACAAGGGAATGGAGGGGGATGCTCAGTCCCTCCACCAGCAGCTGCCTCCTCGCACCAGGAGTGCTCAGCTGGCACCTGGGACGTCCCCAGGCACCTCCCGGCATCCTTTCGGAGCCCAGGGAGACCTCTGTGATGCCCAGGTGTCTCCATGCACGGGGGCAGCCCTGTCCTAGCCTAGGAGAGGTAGCTCCCTGCCCCCAGCGATGCTGCCGTGATTAATGCCATGGAGTGACCAGCGGCTGCACCCCTGAGTGGCCTGTACTGCATTAAAGCCTTCCTGCTGCAATTACTCCCATAGAATCCATTAGAAAAATTGCAGTTGCTGGAGAGAAGGAGCATGATGCAGAGCCAGGATGCGGCATGAGGAAATGGTTCCGTAGCCAGCGTGACCCTCACTGATGACATCCCATCCTCCAGCACGCCCCACCGGAGCCTGGATCGCCTTCATGGGGAACCCGTCAGTGCCGGCCGTACCCCCGCCTGTGGCCGGGCTCGGGGCCGTGTCTCCGGGGCGGATGCCGGCTGGGAGCTCCCCCTCCGGTGCTGCTGCCGCGCCCCTTCCCACAGCGCGCAGCCCGCTCCCGCCGCTGCCCTGTCATTATTAGCCCGGCCGCGGCTGTGATTAACGCCTCGCCCTGCCCGCACCGCGATTGCGGCAGGGCCGGGGCATGCGGTGGGGCGAGGAGGAGGAGGAGGAGGAGGAGGAGACAGAGGTGCTGAGCAGCGCCGTCAGCGCTCTGCCTGCTGCCCGGGGTCCGTCTCCTCCCTGCAGTTAGGGGATGTTTCTCCGGGCCCAGCTAGTGCAGATGGCCAAAGCAGCGGTGCTGGAGAGGGTCATCCTGTCCCCCTGCCCCACACGCCCCAAACAGCCACCCCTGGGGTCCCACGGCGCTGGGGGTGCCGGCGCTGACCCATTTCCCGGTACAGTGGGACTCGGTGCCGTGGGGACACGTGGCTTTACAGTGAGGGGAGCAGCCTGGTCAGCCCCACCACGGTATTTTTAACAGGTGACACCGGGGTGAAAGCAGCCGGCCCTGAGTGAGCTTGGGGGCTATTTTGGGCGGGCAGAACAGCAGGAGGGGGCGGCAGGGACTAGGGCAGCTGCCGAAGAAGCGCCGTGGCCCCGTGGCAGGCGGGATCCTCGGGCCAGCAGGAGAGGTCAGCTGCCACTGCCCAAATTCTCCACGGCTGTTTCATCCTCTCCAAAATACTCGGCTGACAGGGCAGGGCAGGACTTGCAAAAACACACACCCCCCTCCTCTGAAATCCATATAAATAGTACTCGCCCAACGGCTGGAAGGTTAGAGAAGTTTCTGGGCTCCAGGCTGGGGCATTTATTGCAGCTCTCACCCAGGAGCAGCAGGGAAAGTTGCACATAAAGTGCTGGAGAGTGAGAAGTGAGAGAGAAGCTTTTTAATCTCAGGATATTTGGTTTTATTAATTTTTTTTCTCTCTCTCTCCTGACAAGAAGTTTTATATTCCCCTCCCCAGTCCTGGGATCGCAGCCAGACAGGAAGCGTTTTCTCGCGGCCAGAGAGCTCCCTCCGTCCTTCCTGCGCTCCTCCAGCTCCCGGTGATTCAGCCTGAATTGATTTTCTCATCGTCCTTCACCTGGTGCCGGGAAGGAGGGACCGTCCCCGCGCTCCCACGTCCCACCCGGGGTGGATGCGTCTCCTCCGGGACAGGCTCCCGGGGGAAGTTTGCAGCCAGGAGCAGCCACACAGAGGCTGAGGCTCCGTTGGAGAGCCCCGGGGACACTCTCAGACCCCTCCGAAGGAAGCCATGGCCGATAGCCAGATGCCCTTCTCCTGCCATTATCCCGGCAGGCGCAGCCTCCGCGACCCTTTCCGGGAGCCCGGCCTGACCTCGCGTCTGCTGGACGATGACTTCGGCTTGTCGCCCTTCCCCGGGGATCTGACGGCGGACTGGCCCGACTGGGCTCGGCCCCGGCTCACCACCACCTGGCCGGGCCCCCTGCGCACCGGCCTGAGCCGCACGCCCCCCATGGCCCCCGCCTACGGCACCCACTTCGGGGGGTACCCCGAGAGCCGCAGCCCCGCGCCCTTCCCCCGCGAGCCCTGGAAGGTGTGTGTCAACGTGCACAGCTTCAAACCCGAGGAGCTGACGGTCAAAACCAAGGATGGCTACGTCGAGGTGTCAGGTGAGAGCCAAGGCACCGGGGAGGTGGCACTGCCAGCTCAAGGAATTGCTGCAAAATGCCAAAAGAGCCTTTATTTTAAGGCGGCGGCGGCAGTAGCCCCGTGCTTGGGAGCAGGGGAGGGCTGCAGCAGGGCTTTGGGGCATCTCCAGAGGCAGTTTGGGTGTCACGGGGGGGGGGTCTGGATCACAAGCCACGGTGGTTTGCTGCCAAAAGAAGAAAGGACACGTGTCCTTTGGGGTAAATCTCCCTGCATTCTGCCCTGGCTGGCAGCACCCTGCAGCGAGCGGCCAAGAGGGGCCCCAGCTCTGCTCGGTTAATTATAGCCAGGGTGAGGTCGGCACGGAGGGAGATTCCCTTTAAAGGGGCCGAGGGAGAGGCTGGGAAGAAGGGAGCAGCTGCTCACAGCCCCCAGCCCAGCCCGGCTCGGCTCTGAGTCGGCCAGAAACACGTCCCTGAAAAGTCAGTTAATGGAGGGAAGGGTGGATGTGGAGTCCAGCACTTTTGGGGTGCCTACGACTACCCTCAGTGTCCGATCAGCCTGGCACTGACATTCCCCATTGTCCCTGGGTCCTCTGGGCTGGGATCACCAGGGAGGGCTGGGGGCTGCCACCTAACACAGCTCAGGGTGTTTATTTGGAGCTCACTGCAGCACAGGGGGAAGGGCACAACTCAGGGGGGTCCTCTGGCTGATGCTCCAGGTACAGGGACCCCCAGCCTGACAGAGTGGTGGAAAGGAGCCCATCTGGGGCAGTGGGGCCAAGGGGGATGATGCCACCTACAAAGGTTTTATTATTTATTTTTTTAAGCCCCAGCTCTTGGCACCCTGTGAGACCCCAGTTTTCCACTGGAAATGTGGCTGTGCTATGTCCAGCATCTCATTCCCCACATGGAGAGGCTTCCTGAGCTCTCCCCAGAGAAAGAGTTTGCACTGGGGCGTGGAAACAGCTGCTCAGAAAACTTTCTGTTGGGTGTAGTTGTTGTTGTTTGTTGGGGAAAAAATACTCTCCTGGTAAGGTGCTGATGTGGGGTGTTGGCCTTCCCTGCAGGCAAACACGAGGAGCAGCAGGTGGAAGGAGGGATCGTCTCCAAGAACTTCACCAAGAAAATCCAGTAGGTACCGGTCGACCTGGCTGAGCTTTCCCAGTCCCCGCGCCCCAGCTCACACATGTAGAGACTCTTTCCACCCCAAAATCTGTCTTTCTGCAGCACGTGCCTGGCTGGGCCGGGCCACAGAGGCATTTCCCAAGGGAAGGAAAGGAGGAGGAGGCCTTTTTGGAGGCGCTCTGTCAGTCTCCTGCGCGCCCGGGGAGCAGGAGGGATGCGGGGAGGAGGCGGCCCCCGGGGAGCAGCAGCGCACGGCGGGCTGGCCCCACCGCCAGCCCCGGAGCACATCCCTGCTATCCCCGCATCTCCATGATGTCAGGGAGATCGCTATCGCGTTGACTCACCCATGCCTCACTTTGGCAACAACAACCGCAAAGGCGAGCCCAGAGGCCGGCGAGCCCCGACCGATGTGGGGGGCAGGTCCCACCCGCGGGGCTCGCACGGTTAACAGGGAAAAGCATCAAAGCCCAGGGCATGGGAAGGGTTTCCTCGGCTGGCAGCAGCTCAGCTTTGCTTTTCCGCCCTGAAGGAGCCCTGTGCATCCCGAACTCCCACGGGAAAGCTGCGGCGAGCCCCGCGCTCGCTGCCGCTCGGCGCTCGGGCTCCTTTTAGGGGCAAGGCTCGCGGCTGACGTGGGTGCGGCACGGCCGGGATTTGCTCCCGCTCCGCGCCGCACAAGCGGCTCTGACATCCCGTCAAACACATCTGCCGGGGAGATTAAACAGAGCTCCCACGGGGGCCAGGCCGGCCAGGAGCCCGCTCGAAATATCCCCCGCACATTCCCGGGCTTTCCAGTAATAACAGAGGCTTTGCCGGGGCGCCGGCGCTGCTGCCCCGGCACCGCTGGTTCCCCGCGTGCTGGCGGTCCAAGGGTTGGGATCCAGCGGGGATGCAGCATCCTAACCCAATCCCAACCCGTGCCGTCTTTCCTGCCCCACCCTGCAGGCTGCCCTACGAGGTGGATCCCATCACGGTGTTCGCCTCCTTGTCCCCGGAGGGGCTGCTGATCATCGAGGCGCCCCAGATCCCCCCCTACCAGCAGTACGGCGAGGGCGGCAGCGGCAGCGAGATCCCCGTCGAGAGCCAGGAGGCCACCTGCACCTGAGCAGCCACCCGCGGCCCTCCCGCGCCCCGGCACCCCTGTCCCTTGTCCCCTTCCCCTGTCCTCCGGTCCCCTGCGGCGCGGCGTCCTGACAGCCTCCGGCAAGGGTGACGGGTGCCGCTCGCAGGGATGGCAGCACCCGCCCCCCCAGCGGAGAGCCGGGGCACACACCGGGTGCCAGGCCACCGTCCCTGAGGGCTTCTAGCGCTCTGAGGTGCCGGTAGAGATTTTTTTTGTGCCCACGGGGCCAAGCAGAAAGGATGTTCCTCCTTATGGTCATTGTTTGTTCCGAGTCGCTCGGATGGGATATTTATAACAATAGCAAAAAAGGGCCTGTTTTTGTTTTTGTTTTTTTCTTTAAAATTGACGTGGAAACCCGTAGGTCTGTGTCTTTTCCTCCTCCATGAGTTGGGTTTTTTTTTGTTGTTTTTTTTTTTTTTTTTAAACTACACCTCTGCGAAGGACACGCATCCAGCAGTGGAGCTCGATGGCGTGGCCTCCATCCTGAGAAATGGTCCGCGTGCTTTGAATGTTGGTTTGGGGTTTTGGTGTTGGTTTTGGTTTTTTTTTTTCCTTATTTCCAAAGAGAATTTGTGCTTTTACTTATCAGACCTGAGGAATAAAACCCAGTTGATGTTCTTAGCCTCTGCTTGTCTCGGCTGCGCCAGTGGGATGGGCACAGGGCTGGGGGAGGGTGGTGGGGAGGAGGGGAATGTCACCTTGCACCACCTCACAGCTTGGCACAGGTCATCCCCATGAAGGCAAGGACAAGAGAGATGTGTAGGGATGCCTGCACTGATGGTGGATTTCCAAGTCTCAGCTAACACTGTGCTAGGAAGGCATCAGGCCTGGCAAGGACTGTGGGCTCATCGCATCCTTAGCCCCTCAGGGAGTTGAAAATATTCTTCCTGCTTGGGGATGCTAAACCCAGCTGTGAGTTGGAAAAGTTGGGTTTGCCCCATCCCCATTTCCATCTCACCATGCCAGCTCCCCACCTGCAGCTCCATGGAGAAGCACTTCCCAGTGGAATGGCGAAGGGTTTCTGCTGCGTTCTGGGCACAGCCTTGAAACCATTCCTGGGGGGCAAAGCACCTTTTGCTAACCCACTGCAGTGCCTGGGGTTAGCAAAGCCAAGCTGTGGGTGGGTGGCAGGAAATTTTCCATCGATCTGTGCAGCACCTGGAGCCAGGCACCCAGTTTTCCATGTCACCAGGAGCTCAGAGTTAAAAATACAGCCTCACGTGTTCCACTCTGGCTCATTTGGGATGTGGTTACCAACAACACCCACCACGTGCTGTAAACCCTGGCCCAGCACCTGCGTGCCACCAAGGCACCCACATTCCAGGTCACGAAGGGGAACCTGGGCACTCTCACCCAGTTTTCCAGATTATATTTGCTGGGTTAACTTCCAGCAGTTGTTGCAGAGCTGGGACCCCCCGATGGTGCGGAGCACAGCCAGCCCCAAGCTCAGCCACTCCAGCTCTGCCAGGCACGGCTCTGAGCACAGCAATTTTTATGAATAAAATATAATCCTCGAAATGTGATACTGACACCGGGATGGAACGCCAAAAAGTCATGAGTCACAGCTCCAGCCCTGTGTCCTTGTGCCACTTGGAGCCGTCAGGCCCTGTGGGTGACACCTCTCCAGCACAAATTGTCCTTCCTCTTCCTCACCCCTTCAAAGAGTTATTTTTATCAGGCTTTTGAAAACATATCCCCAGGCCCAACTTCAGTTTTTTTCCCCTTTCACAGAAGGAACCCAGGGGCCCCTGGGGACACGCTCAGGCCCAGCACCCCACCTGGATGTCCCCCAGTGGACATGTCTGGCACAGGATGGTTCCCCAAGCAGGGCTGCAGGAGCAGGGGACCAGCTGTGACTCCATAGGGAGCTGCCAGGGGGTAATGAGCCACAGTTGAGTCACTCTCTCATCCCGGGTTATTTGGGGAGGGCCCCAGGCTGGTGCAACACCAGTGCTGGGACAAAGGGAGCTCCAGGCTCAGCTTTGGGGCTGCTGCGCTCCAGCTCTTGTTCCTGCTGATCTTGCAGTTTGGGGTGAGTTTTATTTTTTCTTTAATAGCTTTTTGCTTTATTTGGTTCTGCTTTCTGATGAATTCCTTAATAGAGTCTTATAAAAGCTGTTGTAAGCTGCATTAGCAATAATTTCCTAATGGCTGGGGTTGGCATTGGCAATTAGCACTAAGGACCTCTTCCATGGGCAGCGTGCTTGGACCTGTGCAGACAGCAGCTTCCCAAGCTCTTGGATGGTCAGGAGTATCACATCCTAATGAAATAATTGTAACTGGAGATCTGGAGGCTCTTTTCAAGTATGATCTGATTATCCCTGCAAGGGAGGTTTTAAACAAGTAATCCCTACTGGTGTTTCTGCAAGTGCAAAAATCAGATTGGAAGCACTGGGGCACTTCTGCACCAGCCTCTCCCTCGTGTCTGAGGAGAGGGGGTGGGATCTGTGTGTTTCTGGGATTCCAGGGTGAGCAGAGCTGGGGCTGGTGGGGACTGGGAGCAGTTTGCTCACCCCCCTCGTGTGTGAGACGTTGGTTTGGAGCCTCCAGCCCCATAAGACAGAGCAGTGACATCACATCTGTGGGTTTGGGGCAATTACAGCCCATCAGGGGGTGTCAGAACACATCGTGGTTCATGGCTTAATGCCAGCTCTAAGGGACAGACCTGGTGCAGGCTGTGACTGAGGGGAGCATCCACCAGGAGGGGAGGGGTGGGCATCCTGTGGGTTTGACCCTGGGGCTGCCTGAGGGAACCCAGGAGGGACTGAGATCCTGGCTGTGCATTTTGGGACCTCTCTCACACAAAGGAGAAAGGGCAGGGTTGTGTTTGTCCTGCACAGGGCACCCCAGCCACAGCAGCACCTCTCTGCCAGCCCTGTCCCAATTATTCCAGGAGGACACTGCTCCTTTTTTTCTCCTGGAGCAGCCAATATCCACATCATCCAAGACTAAATGATTTTCACTGCTGAAGGAGATAGAGGAACCATCCTAATCTGGCCTTTCACATGCTGCTCTTGGAGCAACACTGATGCTGCCAACACAGCATCCTGGATGGGGAGGAGACAGGAGCAGGTGCTTGGAAGATTTTAATTTTTTCTTTCTAAGAAGCCAGTTCTGATCAAACACACAACCACATCTGAAAGAGCTTGTGGGATTAAGTAGTTGAATGCTGGGCGATTTGTATTTGGCACTGATGGGGCAGGAGAAAGGAGTGTGCCTGTTCCAGGAGAGGGATTCTAGGGTTGGGGCTGAGGTGGAAATCCAGCAGCTCCTGATGCATCTCAAGGACCATGAGCTTGCAAGCTCACCTCTGAATCCCAGCAGAGCTCTCCTGGGCAGCTGGAGGGAACTGTGGGTGGTCCATGAAGCTTTTTTGTTTGGGGAAAAATTTTCGTTGATCCCTCCTGCAGCACAAGTGGGTGATTCCCAGTGCTGCCAACACAGAGCTGGAATGGGCTGATAGGGAGGGCTCAGCACCAGGAGATAAGGGGCTGCATCATGGGAAACTGGCCTGGGAGGACCTGCTGCTCCAGCTGGCTGCTGTGAGGGGCTGAAGGACGTGAGAAGATAAGGACAAGGTCACCCAAGGCCTGGGAGAGCTCCCAAGGCAGCTCGGTGGCAGGAGGCTCAGTAACCTCCTGGCTGTGTCCTGCTGTCTGTCCCAAGCTGCCAAGGAAGCTGTGGAGCAGCATCTGCCCCCTGCAAGGCAGGGACACGGGGTAGTGGGGCCAAGGGGTTCTGAGTCCCATTTACATCCCACCAGGGCTGGGATGGGGAGCACGTGGCTCCCAGCAGGGCACCAGCTCCCAGCCTGTCCCAGAGGATTTATTTTCCTAAAATGGAAGCAAAAGCTGAATTGATTTATTTCGGTTGGCAGCGTGTGGAGCTGGGTAAATAATCCACAAGAAGCTCCAGAGCTGTCCAGATCCACCAGGCACCTCCGGAGACCCGCTCTCCTCTCCTAGAAGACTGAGGTTCAGGGAGTTTTCCAGCTGCCCAGCCCCTGTGGCAGGAGCAGGTGGCGGCTGGGCAGAGCTGTGGCCATCCCTGCTCTGGGGAGCATCACTCTCACTAACTCCTGTGCCCGTGGATTGGGACACCCTTGCTGGCTCGCCCTGCAGGGATGCCCTTGATGTCTCTCGTTGCTCCCTGTTGGATCATGCTGTGGGGTCCTGGGGTGCCCACAGAGAGCCCTTTGTTGTTTCATGGTGTTGTTTGTGCTTTCCAGCCCCTCTGGGAGCCTCCGCACGTGCAGGAGCTCAGCCTGACTTCCTCCAGCACCCTCCTCCTCAGTCCCTGGGGCTGCAGAGCTCCCCTGGCCCCCCCAGGAAACGTGCAGCTCTCCAGGCTCTCATTTGGCAGCTGTTCCCGTTCCTGCAGTGACTCCAGCTGGGTTTGCACGGGGGATTTGGTGTAACACTGCTGGGTGTTCTGGCTTCCCAGAGTCCTCTGGAGCATCTCTGGCTCTCCAAGGGTTTCTCACTATTTCTCACACAAATCTCTGCTGCTTCAGTACAAGCCAGTCCCTTTTCCCTGGGAAAATATCCTGTAACCACCCAGGTGTTTCCCTGCTGTAGCTGAAGCCATTTGGGGGTTTTCATGTTTCTCTTTGGGAGTTTCTCCTCCTTTGGAGGTTTTGCTTTCATGAAGTTTTTATCTCTACTTGCAAAGCGAATCTCATCTGCCTTATTTTGGATGTGTCCAAAGAGAACACTTTGCCACGTGATGGCTGTGGGGACAGGGAAGCAAAAACTTGGGGTTTTTTTTCTAATGGAAGAACCCAATGTCACAGAAATAACCCATCTGGCTGACCAGAGGGCCTTTCTCTCCCTTCTAAGTTTAAGGCAGGAAAGGCATGAAATGGCCCAGCCACCCCTGGGAGCAGATCAAGAAGTTCCTGCAGCTTCACCCATGCCAGCGGAGGGAAGGGGAGGAGAGATCTCTGTGGGTAAAGCAATGCTGATTATGGCATCGTGTTCTGGATGCTTCTCCCTGTGTCCACCCTGGGAAGGGACTGGGTGGGCTCTGAGGCCCTGTGACCCCCCCAGCAGCACAGACCCTCCTGGGTGGGCAAGTGTGGGTGATCCTGGTGTTGGGCACCCCTGACCTATCCATGGAATTACAGCTGGGCAGCAGCACCTTCCAGGCCCAAATCCCCTGCTCCAGAGCTGCAGCCGGATAAAGGAGAGTTTTTCTCCTATTTGCTTTCTTTTGTCAGACTTTAAACCCAGTTGCAAACATTGCTGATAAGTAAGGGCTCTCTTGCCATTTGGGTGAAGTGCTGAGGTGCAGCCTCCTGCTCCCAGCCAGATGCTCCCCAGCAAACCCATCCTGGAGGAGAGGAAAAATTTCAGCTTAATTTTGATTCTTTCATACTCCAACAAAAACCTCCCTATCTGAGGCAGCCTTGGAAACCTCTCCTTATTAAAAGACCTTGAAATGCATTGTAGCAGCCAAGGAGGGTGGTTATGAAGCACAAAAAGCCTGCAGAAGAGCTCATTAAAACAATAAATTACAACTAATTAGAATAAATCAAGCTAAATCATCTCCAGTGGGAAGGTAAAATGAGGTGTGAGTGAGTGGTTTTAATAAAGATGGTGCTAATCCCCTGCTCCCCTTTAAAATGATGGTGAGTCTTGCTGCAGCAATGATCCCGCTGCTGGGACCAGGGTGGAAAACAGACATGGACAAAGAGGAAAGTGGAGCTGATGGCATTTTAAATTGTGTCCCAACCTGAGCTGCCTGTCCCTAATTGCAGAGGGTTTGGGGGTAGCACAGCACCCACAGCAGTTCACAGAGGTCGAGGCATTGGGTTTGCTCACTTTGGGTTTTATTTCTGTTTAATTTGCGATGCACAAAGTGGCTCTGGGGTTTTGCTCCTCTCATATCACTTCATCACCACAGCCACAGCAAAATGACTTGTCTGCATAATTAGCAGTGAGATCATCACAGCCGCCTTGGCTCCAAATCATTTCTCCTCCGGTCTCCAAAGAACTGCTCAAAACAAAAGGGAGAGGAGGGGGGTGTGGGTGGAGGCAGTGGGATGAGTGCCCTGCCAGGGTTGGGCTGGTGGGGCTCTGAGCAGCCTGGTGAAGGTGTTCCTGCCCATGGAGTGAGGTGGTCTTCAAGGTCCTTTCCCACCCAAGCCATTCTGTGGTCATTGACCACAAGGTTTTCGAGCTGCCAAAGCAAAAGGTTGATGCTGAAGAGAATGAATTGGTGCTGAAAGCACCTGGAAGGGGGCTCGACTCGGAGCACAGAGCCCAGAGCCAGCAGGGCACCGGTGCAGCAGTGAAGGACAGCTCCCTGGCTGCCACCTCCCTCCGAGCACTGCTGCCAGTGCTGGAGAAATGTATTGGTTTCATTAAGCTTAAATGATGAGCTCCAGGCCTTGATAATGATAGTTAATGGATCTAATATTTTTGGGGGGCGATTATGCTGTTGTATACAGCGTGTATATCATTAGTAACCTTCTTTAAACCTCCCTGCTTTCACTGTCACTAATGATGTTCAAACCCTTCTCATGTCTAAACCCGATTAGCTGCCAAGAAAGAGGCTTTGTCCCATGGAGGATGCCTGGCTGTTCTGGGAGGCAGATGCTGATGGTTTGGGCAGGAGGCTGTTTGGATTTTGTGGCAGGAGCCGTGGGCTGGACCCTGCAGGGGGGTCAGGGCAGCCCTGGTGGGTGCAGGCAGTGGGTGAAGGCTTTGGAGCAGCTCTGCTCTGTTCAAAACCCCTTTCCCAATCCCATCCGGAGTTCTGCAGGGGGGTTAACAGCAGTCAGGGCCTCCCCACATCCCGGGTTTTGTCAACTCTTGTTTTCTGTAGGTGAGGGTGGTGATGTCAAATGTTCCTCACCCTTTTCCTCAGGGGATGATGACAGATGTATCGAGGGCTCTGTTTTCTCAGGGAAGATATACCTAAGTCCAGGACACATCATTCCTCTGTGGTCTTCATGCTGGATGCAGCCAGGTGGAAGAAGGAATATCAGCACTGTCTCCACACTCTCCCTGAACCTTTCCGTCACCCCTGGGAGGCGGAACCAGGCTTGGCTGCTTTTCTGCTCCTTCTCACCCAAGCCTCCTTCCCATCCTCCTGCAAGTTGATTAATCCATTAGGATTAACCTCTCTTTAACTCCTTGATTAGCTGCATTTTAAGACTCCATTTGTTTTCCTTTTCACATCAAGCTGGAGCCAAAAAAAGAGGGCAATTTGCAGCAATACCGATTTAATGCAATTTCTGAAAATCAGGGCGAACGTCAGGAAGGCGTGCTCGGCATTTCAACTCCTCCCAGCAAGCTGCAAGGGGCTCCATCCTGCTGGAGCCTGATTTGGGAGGAACACCACAGAACCAGCATCCACCTGAGTCCCCAGAGCTGGTTTCTCATGGCATTGGGGCAAACCTGAAAGATGCATCCTGGTTTCAGGATGGGGAAACTGAGGCTCTTGTGATGTGATGTGGGGTTTTTGGTCCCACAGGGATAACTCATTTCTCCACTGGAAATGTCCCTGATTACCCTGAACTGTGCATGGCAGAAATTGCTCAAGACAGGGCTTCTTGCTTTAAGATGAGACAGGATCATGGTTTAGATCCATCCAGGTTTGATTTGCCAGGCTTAGACCCGGTCCTGAGTTTACCAAACCCAAGCCCTAGCTGACCTACCAGACCCCTCCAAAATCTGGGGGTATTTGATGACAAAAACTTTGCTTGTCTGTGGCAAGGGTTTGGCTCAGTGTCAGCTCCAGCTTTTCTTATGGGGCCCTTCTTTGCCATGCAGGAGCCGTGTGGGAAAAAATCACTAATATCTTCAAAACCAAGCAAACCCTCGGGATTTAGACCAAAATCTCTACCTCAAATGCCTGACTGTCCCTTCCCAGTGTGTCCCAGTGGGAGGGTGACTCCTCCGTCCTGGGACAGTCTCGTTGCTGAGTCTGGGGCTGTGGGACAAAGGCAGCAGTGGGGATGTGTTGGGGTGAGCAGTGCTGTCGTAGTTCCAGGGTGGGGGCTCTTTGGATCCCCCTGTCCTGGTTTCACCCCAGCTCTGAGCCCTGTGGCTTCTCCTCGTGCAGTCACCCCCTGTCCCATCTCTGCCAGGCACAGCTCATCCCCTGGACGAACTGGCTGCTCCAGAGTTACTCCTGCTGTGTCTAGGTGATCATTAAGCTCTAAAGTGACTGACACCAAACACCCCTGGCCTGTGTTAACCCTTCAATTCATTCTTGCAGCACTTCCCCTGGCTGTGAATCAGCGTTTGAGTTTGGATGCTTTCAGAGGTGGCTGCTAGGGCTGAGGCTCAGGGAGCTCAGCAAAGGCTGAGAACTGAGGCCTGGGGTGTCTTTCTCACCTGGCCAAGGGCTGGGAGTCTTCCCTGAGAGTGGGGTGCCAAAGAAAATTCCTCCCCTGTCCTGTGGAGCTGGATTTTTGGGGCTGCCTGCACAGAGCAGCTCTCCCTGCAGTTTTTTGGGGCATCTAGGAAAGGCTGAGAGCAGCGGGGGCATCACTGGAGCCTTTCTCCTCTTTCAGACCTCCCACTTGCAGGATGTTTATCAGGACCTTTGAGATGTCTCTAAGGTTTTGGAGCAGTTCAATGTGTTTCTAAGCTATTTTGGGGTGCATGAGTGGGAAATACACATCATGAACACGTGTGCCACCGCCTGCAGCTCCAAGTGTTCAGGCGAGACCTGCAAGGGAAACTTCTTCCCAGCACTGAAGCAAAACAAGGCAAAACCAAGCAGAAATTGGTACAAAAACCAAGCAGAGAGCTTTGCCTTGTAGGACTGCAGCTCCCAAAGCTGGGCCCCCCTGCATGGGTAGTGTTGGAGCAGGAAAATTCTCTGAGGAGCCGTCTGGGAGCTGTCAAAATATATCATAGCTGCTGTTGAGGTTTAAAGAGCTTCACGCTGATGCACAATTTAGGGAAAGCATCTTGCATTTCCATAGATGTACAACAAGATTTTCTGAAATTGCAGTGATATGAGAAAACGTCTTTTAAAGTGGCACCCAGATGGCGGGAGGAAATTGTGCTGTTTGAATTCCCTTCAGATAAATCGAAGCTAAAGGGATGTTAAACATTTTATAGGTTTTTTCCTCCCCCCCTCCCCCTCGCTTCCACCACCTGCTACTGAAATGCCTTAAGAGGAGCCATCAAACAGTGAGATCCCTACAGCACATGGCTTGGGAAATGGCTTCATCTGAGGGCATTTAACACCCAGAGATTCCAAAGCCAGCAGGGTCAGGTCAGGGCTCCTCCACCCCCGCTCCGTGAGAAGGTGCCGTTTGGGACAGGGATTTCTGGAGGTGTTGCCCAAACCCATTTCTGACAGAGAAGCCATAGGCAAACTTCGGGTGTCAGGGCTCAGCCTCGAGGCTTGCGATGTGAGTGCAATGCCATGTCTGGAGCTGTATTTCTCCTTGGAAAGCCACCTCCTGCAGGATGCAGAGACCCTCAAATGCATGAATGGAGCATTTGGCTATAAATCCCCGTAATTCCAGCCATGCCCAGAGCTGTTGCCTTAGGGACAGGCTCTTCGTGCCTCTTCGAGGTGAGGTTTCAGAGCCTCCCCAAGCAGCAGGCATTTCCCTCGCAGGTGCTTTTTGTTTTCCTGCTCCTTGGCATTCACAGACGAGCAGCATTTTTACTCCTGAGCTAAATATGTCACTTTGTCTCGTAGCGGCTGCCAGGATTTAAGCGCCGGCACCTCGCGGAAGCACCCGGGGGACAAATGCCAATGACTACACACCGTCCTTACTCAAGGAGGAGGAACTGGGCTTTGCGGCTCCTTGTTTTTGTTTTGAAAGTAAAACAAGCCTGTTTACCTGGCTGTTTACTTAAGCCCGGGTGACTCACAGCCCAGGAAACGCGTGCGGGGCTGGTTCGTCCCCTCGGACAGGTCCCACTTCCCGGGGATGGGCTCAGGGGACACCGTGAGCAATAGCAGCAAATAATGCAGCCTTGGTTGTGTTCCTCCCGGGGGAATGTGCTGGGGATGACAGGGGAGCAGTGCTGGAATTCTCGGGAAGCTTTTTCCCTGTCCATCCCTGCCTCCCTGCTTGTGCTGGTGGGCACCAGGGGCATGGGGAGGCTCGGTGATGGGCAGCACTACAGCTGGGTCAGAAGCTGCTGCTTCGAGCCCCATCCGGGCTGGTCCCCCTGGGGCAGCTCCGCCTCCAGCCCACCTCCGGGCAAGCTATTTTTACATACTCCTTTTAAAATTCTTTCCAGTGTTGTCGGATTCATCCCAGCAGATGGGCCCATCAGCAGGCAGGGTGATGCTCCCCATGGGTGGTGAGGTGGCTTTGTGCTTAACACCAAAGGTCACTGCCAGGGCATGTGGTTGTGTTTTTAGAGCACTTCCCAGCTGGGATCTGGCTTAGATTTTGGGAGAAGAGACCCTGGGCAAGATCCCAGGAGCTTTTTTAAAGAGCTGAGCCTGCAAGGAGCACCTGCTCTACACCAGCGTGGGCTTCCCGACTCCCAGCAGAGCTGCAGAAGCCACGGGGGCTGGGACTGGGTATTTTTAAACAACCTTGGCCGGGCAGGCTCTGCCGGAGCGCTGCCTTTTCCTGTTATCTCTTCCTGCAATTACGGAGTGATTTGGAGCCAGCCGTCCTGCGGCTCGGCTCCCGCAGCTCAGGGGTGTGCGGCTCACACAGGACACAGCGCCGCCTCGTTTATCACAGTGTGGGATGCTCTGCAAATATCCCAATCTCTGCTCCAAATTGCTCCCAACACCGGGTTATTTTAGAGTGGGGGGGCTGGCGTGTTATCTATTAAACCCACAAAAACAGCTAATAATAGTAATACCGTGGCAGAGCGCTGTTAATGCAACGAGGCTGTCGCTTGTCTCCAAGAATGCTGCGTGTGGCAGAGTGTTCAAGAGAGAGTCACAACAAGGCTGGCAGCAGCCAGCCCAAGCACAGCCCGGTGAGGATGTTCTGTAGTGCTCAGCTCTGCTCCCTGGCTGGTGCAGCCCCGATGCAGCGATGTCCTGGCATGCTGTGGCTTGTAGGGACACCGAGAGCACGGCCCCAGGGCTCAGGAGCGTCTTGTTTTGGCAGAGATGCTTCCCTGAGCCAGGCTGGGCCTGCCTGCCTCGCTGTGTGAGCTCGCTCCCTCCTGAATCCATGTGCTGCTCAGAGGGTTGTCCTGCCCAGGGGATCCCAAATTTGGGGGTCAGTGGATGCTAAGTGCATCCCATGGGGTGTGCAGGGGGAGCAGCAGGTGTGTGAGCCCCTGGGCTGCTCACCCCGTGGGATGGGCAGGTGCTGCATCGCCCCCACACCTGGGCACAGCTGAGCTCCCAGAGCCGGCAGCGCTAACTTGTAGCTGGAGGCACTGGGTGCTTATCTTTCTCCTCCCTTGTTCCCTTAAAAAAGGTATTTCAAACATGAAAGCAGGGTGAAGACAGGCACTTACACATCTGGAAATGTGTCATGAATGAAATAAGGATATGGGAGGGTTTCTGTAGGAATTCATCTCTGCTGTGTCTGCTTCACAGCGAGCCAGAAACTTCTTAAGAACATAAAAATCTCACTTTTTTCCCCCTTGAGCACATACCCAGTGCCTGTTTCCCCCAGCCGCAGACCCTGTGCATGAGCAGAGAGAATGTTCTCTGCATCCACACTGAGAACAATGCTGAACCTCCCGCAAGCCTCAATAACTCCAGCATTTTCTGTTTATAATGGAAGGGGGAACAGAGAGCTCTGTGGAAGTGAAATGTCTTTCTCAAATCATCAGGTTATTTTTATGTGCATCAATACTTTCTCATGTGTGTGTAAATACCTCCCCCACACACGTAGCTTTATCTCAAGGAGTGAAATAAAAAAGGCTGGGGATAGAAAGGGAAGCGGGTGAGGAGGCGGTTGCTCTTTTGGGAAGAATCTCTTCCAGGTTCGGAAACAGCGAAGTCATGGTGATAACACGATCTGACAAAACCCCACCCTCCCTGGGCCTGGCAGGAATGGTGTTAATGGAGGAGCTCTTAATGATTTTCCCTCTATGTTTCCATTTCTCCTCACAAGCCGAGCCCAGGGCACTGGCTCAGTGCTGCACTGGGGGAAGTTTAGAGCAGCTCCAAGGAGCAGGCTCTGTGCCTGCCAGGAATTGCTGCTCAGTGGCTTGGATAAATGCCCCCATCCCAACAGAGGCTGGGATGGCACAGAGGGATCCCCTGTGTCTCTGGACTCCTAGCAATGCCCACTTTTCCCAGCAGCTTTCCCTTGCCAATTCTCGGCTTTGCTTCTTCCTTGCTTTCCTTCTCTGCAAGCCTGGGCCAGGCCAGTCACAGGGGCAGATGGTGCTTGACCCAGGAGGAGTAGAGGGATGTGCTGCAGCTTGATGCAGCTGGTCTTATTTCATTCCTCCCAACCTCCCTGGTAGGAGAGTAGCAGATAGATTTCTGAGAGCTCAGGCTCTGCAAAGTGGGGAGGAAATTTCCCTAGGGAATGTAAATCAGGAGGGTTATATCATCTGGAAGAGCTGGTGCCCTGCATGCCCCGGCTTAGGATCATTTACGGTCATTGCTTTTCTTATTTTTTGGGGATAACAAAAGAAGGATTAGGAAATACCCTGCTGTAGGAAGCTGCCTGGTTGGGCGGTGGCAAGTGGGGGACACGGTGACTGTCGGCACCAAGTGTTTCTAGGGGGACAGGGTGCATCCAGCACCCATCACAGCATCAGAGCTCAAACTGCACCAGCTGAACTTTGGCTGGAGCAGAAATAAAACTATCAGGTCTAATAATACCCGGGTGCAGCCAGAGAGCCTCTGCCAGCTGCTGCAGTGTCACAAGTCACTGAGGCAGAGCATTGTGCAAAGTCACCGTTCCTGTCCCAACCATCCGGGTCCCACAGGTCCCCTCTCCCAGCCGGTCCCTTGGGGGCCTCACAGGGGTTGGAGGAACCCAGCTCAGCTCAGGCAACTCCTCCTCCTTGTCCACTTTGGGAAAGAGCTGGGAGGATTTCCAAATGCCTCCGCTTGGCAGCCGATCCCAGTCATTCCGGTAATTCACTAGAAGTCAGTCCGGAGAAAGTTCAAGGCTTGTATCCCTATAAACTTTATTTCTCGTCCCCCTCCCTCTGCACAGCATCTCCTGCCTGCTTACAATGCCCAGTCTGTTAATTTCCAGTGATGCCAGTGCTGGATGCAGGTGGGAAATTATGTGTTGAGAGGGGATGACTCAATTTTCATTTTTTTCCTGTAAGTTTCCCAGCTCCTACGATGTCCCCAGAGTGACCTGCCATGGTTGGCACAGGGACTTGGGAATCCCCCACGTATCTGTGCTCCTGGTGCTCCTTGCACAAGCCTGTGCACCAGGCAACTCACAGGCAATGCCTGGCGAAGGCACGTGGTGCTCAAAGCCAGCTCCAGGGGATTGGCAGTGACCCATGAACTTCTTGCTGAGCGAGTTCCTGGCATTCACAGGGGCAGGACAGCACCGTGAGGGACAGTTTGACCTTTGGTAGCAGAGCATTGTCCTGCTCCTTGTTTCAGGCACGGATTTGCTCCTTGCACTGAATGCCAGAGCTGCTCTGGTGGTTGGGACCAGGGCACATCAGACCTTGGCCAAGCCCCCAGGAGCAGTTTCACTGGTGGGCTCTCCCCATCATTGATCTGAACCACTCCTGCTGGCAGCACAAACTGAAGCCATTTGGGTGTTTTTCCCTGCAAAACCCACTTTGTCAGCAGCCCCTCTCCCCTCCTCCCCCACGCTACAGAAGACACTTCTCACTTAAGTGGCATGTGCCCACCACTCCTCTGAGTCATGTCTGTTAGCAGGGAGCTCATAATTCCTCAGGTTTTTTTTCAAGTAGAAATGTCTTTGGAAAAGGGCATTAAATAAAACACTTGACTGAGGTCCCAGTGGTGACTAATTCCCATGGTTCAGCATTAACCCTGCTGAGCTCCTGCAGCCTGGGGGCTGCAAAGGGACCCTCGCAGGCAGAGGAGCAAAAGAAAAGTTGGATGTTGCAAGAGAACAGCTTGAAAGGGGTAGAGATGGGGGTGGTGGTGCTGTGGGGATGGACCCCAGAGTGATCCCTCCGGGTGCCACATTCCCTGGAGAGCACATCTGTGTGAGCTGGGCCTTAGTCCAAAGCAGGGGTACAGCCCAAAGCTTGGGGTGTAGCAAAACCTAATGCTCGTGCCCAAAATTGGCTGGAAAGCTTTGAGGAGGGGAGAAACCAGATAGTGGTTTGGGTTGGAAGGGATTATAAAGATAATCGAGTTCAACCCCCTCTGCCATGGTCAGGGACACCTTGGGCAGGACTGGACCAGGTTGCTCCAAGCCCCGTCCAAACTGACCTTGAGTCACTTCCAGGGATGGGGCAACTACAGCAACCTGAAAGAAATCCCTCTCCATGGAAGAGAGGGTTTAGTGGTGGACCTGGCAGTGCTGGATTAATGGTTGGACTTGATGATCTTCAGGGTCTTTTCCAGCCTGAGTTGTTCTGTGATTCTGTGATCTCCTTGTGGCCAGCACTGGGCGGCTCTGGTTGGCTCTGCACGGCTGCACAGGCCACCTCCAGAAAACAACCCCAGCTTTGTCTGCTGCCGGGGTCCCTGCTGAAAACACGACCCTCGTGGGGACTTTAGCAAGGTGAAGTGGATTTTCCCCAGCTTTGCTCTCCCCCTGTTCGCCTGGAGAGCCCGGGGAGCTGCGAGCAGGAGCAGCCTGTGAGCGCCGCAACTGAATGACTGCGGGATGGGGCAGAACTAATTAGAGCCTCCACAAAATGACATCTCTTTCCACAGATGGGAAGCTGCTTCCCCTTTGTCTGCCTCCTTCAGTTAATTAGTTATCTAGGAGGTTGCATTTGCATTCCCCTCTTTGTGAAGCACCCTTTTGTTAACTACTTTTCATATACTTTTATGAAGTTGGCCGCTGAAACAGGCTCATTTATCTCACCAGCGACAGGCTGAGAGGCTTGCCCAGAGCTCTGTACCAGATGCTGGGATTGGAAAATAATGTTTGGCTTGTCTGGTGTTTGGAAAGGAGACAGAAGGTGCAGGGCTGTGAGAAGAAAGTCCCAGGCTGCTAAAGCCAAGGGCTGGATCTTGACAACTTCTTTAAAAATGTTCAATCTGTTGCTTTTGGGCAGCTTGCAAGAGCCAGGGAGGATGGTGTTGCTGCCAGCCATGGGCTTGGATATCTCCATTGTCATCTGATGGGAGCAGGGTGTGAGCATCCAAATTTCTCAAGATTTCTCTTCTGCACCCCTCCTCCAACACTGCTGGGTGTGAGTGTGTCCCCCCAGCAGCCCTCCTTTCCCACAGGGAGCCGAGGGACACCTCAAAGCTGCTGTTCCACACATTTATCCTTCGTTAGCAAAACCACGAGCAACAGCATCACAAATCGATCCCTGTTGTTATTGTTAGGAAATGTTTGCAAAAATCAATGTTTCCTCTGTAGCATAAACAATCCATGAAGCCCGGCACCAGTGTGGGGAGAAATAGGTAGATGGGTTTGGCTGCTCCAAGGCATTTTCCAGGGATCCCAAGGGACGTCATGTTGCAAGAAAAGGAATTTTGCCATGACTTCAGCCATCCCTCCAATCCAGGGGAGGGTTTTTTTTTGGCAAGGAGCAACCATACCTTTAAACTGAAACTTTGAAAATGCAGAGCACAGCTTGACTACCAAGGGGGGGGAAATAAAGCCCAAAATACATAAATCTCTTTATTTTCTGCACCAGTGGGTTTGTATTGGCCTGTTAGTTGATGGTCCCGGAGGTATCCGCTGGGATGCAACTATTACACATCCAAACTGTCACAAATGGAACCATCACTCCGAGAGACAAAGGGTAATTTATTGAGAAAAGGTGTCATTTAGGTGGAAGGTTGGAAGGAAGAGAGACAGTCACTGTGGAACTGCCAAAAGAGAATACCAGATCCACTGATAGGCAGGGAACAGCTTTGAATTTCCAAGGCTGCCCTTGAGGGATAAGAAAATAAAAGCTAAGGACAAAAAAAAAAAAAAAAAAAAAAAGTCTTAAATACAGTGACAGCAGAAACCTGAAAGATCACAGTGAAAAATGGGACTTTCTCCTCTAACAATAACAGTGAAAAAGATAGGAATGTAATTTGTAAAGGCTGTTAAATTGCCGCCAAAATTGTAAGCTGGATGGAGAAATGACACAGAAGGAAAAAAGAAACAAATGCAGACCTGTTGTTATTGGAGTATTGCTTGAAAATGGGACTAGAGATGAACAGGGTGGAGGAGAAATGGAGCTGAGGAAGGGAAGAGCTGGGAGATCCCACCTGGCTCTGCTCTGTGAACCTCCACGGGCTGCAGGAGGAAAATAGGGGAGTGTCTCCAAAAACAAAACTTATAAATCCATCTTTTTGGATATTTTTTGTTTGTTTCTGAATAATACATCCCCCTGTGTGTTGGAGGGAGCTCATTTCTGTGGACATGGCACTAAGGAGCCAGGCACAGGCACGTGCTCCTCTCTGAGTTCCAGAGGGAACTCCTTGCGAGGAAGGAGTTTGCAGGGTGTGCTCCCCATGGAAGGATCTTGGGAGAAACGAATTGCAAAGAGCCTGGAGACAGACATGGTGTTCTGTGCAACAGCCTTGCCCCAAGGCTTGCAGGCTGCCCTTGGAGTGCAGGTGTCACTGGGGTAGGGGACAAATTGCAGGAAGGGAGACCAGGAGGGACAGGCAGCGTCCAGCCTCAGGAGGACACATCCCCTCCATCCCCTCTGGGCCCTTCCAGGCTCCTGAACACCCTTAGCCAAATGGCATTTTGGTTGTTTCAAAGCCATTAAAAACAGGCCTGCCAGGGAAGCAGAGTGAGTCTGGGGCACAGTTCCAGAGGGTGACTGTTGATGCCTGCAGGGCAGGGGTGTGGGATGGTTCCTGTGTGCCCACCCGCCCCTCTGCAGCTCCTGCATTGACTCACAGCTCCAGAGGGTGCAGAGGTGATGTGTCTCAGCTGGGTTCCCCCTCTCCAGGAGCCAGAGCCCCAGCAGGTTCCACCCTGCTGCAGACAAAGGTCGCCCGAGCTGAAATCCCAGTTCTAGATGAGATGTCATCATTTGTATTAGGGAATTCATTGAAACTGTTTTTTTCTCCAATATTTCAATTGAAATCATTCCTGTATGCCCACATCCAAAACCAGCAGGTGCTCAGAGGGTCATTGTTACCAAATTGTGATATTTCTCCTGGCTGTCTCAAACACTGGGTGTCGGAATATTTCCTTTCAGCTGGAAACATCTATGATTAAACTGAATCCAATGAGAAAAGTAGCAGAAATTTCATTTCCAGCTCCCCAGTTTAGCAGGTCAGTGGGTGAGCACCTCTGGCCTCAACCACTACATGCCTGAGAAGATTTTCCTGAAAAGAAAAGTAGAGCAATGCATGAGGTTTGATGGTAAAAATCAGCCTGTAGAAAATATAAAGCCAGGGAAGAAAATGAGGCGGGGGGAACCTGCCCAGCTGCAAATGCCCCCCTGCTTTCTCCTGTAGCCTCTGGTGCCCCACAACCCCACTGTGGCTCCCCACTTCTCCTCTCTGGTCACATCCCTCTAAATCAAAAGTTATGATGGCAAAGAAGAGTTAGACAGATTAAAATGCAGGGAAATGATAGCAAGGGTGTTTTTTTCAGAGCCGAGAGGAAAGACACGGAGGGGGGAGGGAGGAGATGTTTTCAGATACCTTGTCCCTTTAGAGAACTCACAGGATTCAGATGGTTGGAGTGATCTTGACAAGCTAAAAACCCAATCTGCTGGAAATCATATACCTCAAATAATGTGCTATTGCTGCTGATCGGCCCTGTATTTTAGGGCTGAATAGGTACAGTATTAAATTCATCTCGAGTTTTCATTTGCACCAGTTACAGCCTGTTTGACAAGGTTTGAGTAGAGTTTAAAAGGCTTTTACTGAAAACAGTCGTGGGAGGAGTGAGGTTTGATGGGTTTTCTCAAGGGCTGAGCAGCACCAGGGGGCTGGGGAGGCTGGGGTTGCTCTGTCCTGTACCCCAAGTGCCACATGGGAAAGTAGCCAAGGATTATATTTAACTCACTGAAATACTGATTAATATTGTCCTTGCTGTTATAATGATATTCAGGTCTTCTCCTTCCCAGGGCTTTAACTGCTGGGCTCTCTGTCAGCAGCTGTGAAGTGATGAAGTTCTCTTGACCTAAAGGCAAAACACATTTCTGGCCACATCCCTTGGCCACAGCTCTGGCATCCCTGAGCTTGGGGCAGGGGGACACCCCAGCTTGACCCTCAACTGAAAGAAAGGTGAGGAAATCCTCCTCCAGAGGTGACCTTCATGCTTGGAGAAACCAGCAGCTGCCTCCTGGTGCCCCCTGTGTGGGTCTTGCAGGAGGAACCCCCTTGCAGCTCTACCCTGGTGCACAGGGAGATGTCAGAGCTGATTCCAGCACAGTTGCTGAGTTGGGTTTATTAGTTTCTTTCTTATCTAGGGAGTTCTGCCAGAGGGCCCATCAATTCTGCATTCTTTGTGTCCACAATCAGTGGGCATCCATTTTCCCCAGGCTTTGTTAACCTCTCCCTAAATCTGAGATCCATGAAACATGTCCAGCCCTAAACTTAACAAGGCAATTCCACTAACTGGTAATTTGGCTATTTTTTCCTAATGCATGAGCTTGGTTATTAGTTCCTATCTGTTGATTAGGCTTGAAAATATATAATTGTCAAACATCAAAAACATCCTTTCCTAAGAAAATTTTTACATATTCCACTTTTTGCCACAGCCCCACAACCCTTGGCAAGTCTGTGGCCACTTGTGCTCGTGCATGGACCCCTTGGCCCCAGGGGATGAGGGAACTTCATCCCAGTCCCTGGAATTTGGGTGGTGGGAGGCCCTTGGCATGTGGGCTGCATGCAGGGGAGGTGGTGCTTCAGTTAGATATAGATATAAATAAGTTTTATTTGACATATAAATACAAAGGAGGTGTTGTGGGTGGTCCCCAGGAGGCTGGTTAGGTTTAAGGTGTCCTGGCCCCTCAGGATTTGTTTCTATTTTTGCGGGGCTGCTGAGGGTAATGAGACCTCATGTAGTGGTAATTAGCTGCAGATCCTTCTGCTGGGCTACCCTTTAGAAAATTAAAATCTCTTTCCTCAGAGTTTGGGCAGCTGTGTGTATTTTCATAACTGGGAAACAACGGGCTTTAATAACTTAGGGAATTAAAACCACCAAGGCTCCTGTTCTGGAACAATGCCAGTACCAGATGCATTTAAGAACTGTAGACTCAAGGGACCTGTGATAGCAAATGCAGGTGGGAACAGCAAACTTGAGGCACATGGAGTCCCAGATCCACCTGGGAACAGCAGAATAAAGGTGCCAGCAGCCACTAAAGTATTGAGTCCTTGGGCTTTTGTGCCCCTTTAGGGTTTGATTGGCTCTGCTCAGGAGGAAGGAAAGGTCTTGGCCTGGAGCAGCAAATTTCCAAGAAAGTAAGTTCTGGGAAAATGATCATTAGGAGGGAAAAATAATTCATTCAGAGGTGCTTCAACTACCTGAGAAGCCTTATCAGGAGTTTGGAGAGATTCTCCACAAAGATCCAAGTTTTCCTGGTTCCCTTTTAAAGGAGGAGACATCTTTCTTTGAAGTAAGCTCTTTTTCCCAGGGAGAAGAAATCATTATTTCTGTTTAAATAAATGCTTGGAACATTCTTCCCTGCCTTCCTGTGGATAATCACAGGAAATGTATCACAGGCTCCAATATTTGATGGTGGTACAGAGTGTTTGTAAGTAAAGCAGGACTGTTTTGATGGGTACGTTGTGGCTTGCGAATTGGCTTTTTGAAACTGATATTTGAAGTTCTTAATGAGAGTACTTAAAATAGAGCAGGGACAGTAGCAGGCTGAGCAAAAAGGAAAATGCAAAATAAGAAAGATGCACTTAAGGGAGAATATTCAGGGAAAGGTAGCAAGTCTTGAAAATGGAAGGAAAGGAATCGTAGGGAGGGTTTGAGGGTAAAGAATGGATTGAGAAGCAGGAATTATAAATCCTGGCAGTTGAGGAATGGGTAAACAGCACAAAAGATGAACAGAAGAGAATGGTATAAAAAGTAAAGTTTTTGCAGTACAGCTTAGATAAGTAGGGATGGCTTCAGAGATGGTGGATTAACTGTTTTACATTTCACTTCATCTCTGTGTTTGAGTTTCAGGAGAGTGTCAGGGGGCAAGCCACAACTGTCTCTGAGAAAACCCACACAAACAACAAACTGATTATCTCCTGGTCTCCTCAGTCCTGCAGCAATCACTGACTGGGTGAGTCTTGCACTGTCTCAAGTCACGTCCAAGTCAAGCTTGACTCACAAACCACAGGGACAGGAGCTGCCTCACTGATCTCCAGATGGGCTTGCAGTGTTCTGCTGCTTGTTCTCTTTTCCTCAGTGCTGTTGGCTCGTGTAGGGAGAGCTGAGGCTCTCTGAGGTGTCTGGGCTGGTTTGTACTGAGCAATTTTCCGTGGAAAAGCTGAATGGAATCTCTGCAACCCTCCCTGTGCCATCAGTCCCAGGTCCAGACAACATCTGCATTCACTTCATTTTTATTATATTCCACCTGAAGAAGCATCCTCATCCAGAGGTTATCCAGCAAGTGTTGCTAGTGTTCTTGTCCCTTAAATTCTAAAATATCTTTCCTGCTGAATATTAGAAGTTGTTTTCAAGAATTTTTAGCTGCAAATATGTGCTTTTACATTCTGGTAATCCTGAAAATACTGGTTAATTCAAGGTAATGATTTTGTTTTGGTATTGAAAAATGATGTCAGGGTTTGATCCTTAAGGATGCTCTGAAACCCAGTTGGAACTTGGCTGTCTAACTTGACCAAATGAAAAGTACACAATTAAAACAGAAACTAAACTGTGTAGATTACCAAATGTGTGGTTGTGGCTTATGCTTGAGCTTCATGAAGCAATCAGAGATGAATGGTCTCGCCTGCTGTTCCTTTTTGTGCAGAGCATGGCTGAAAGCATTACAGAGTGTTGGAAATCTCTGACGATTCTTTTCCCTTTTACTAAAAGGTTACTGAGTTGGGGAAAAAAAAATAAAAGAAGAAAAGGTTAAAAAAAAGGAATCTGACCTGTCATCTGCTTCCTTCCATCCCCCAATCTGGGGAAGGCCCAGGGATTTCATGCTGCTCACACATCAGGTCTCGCTATTTAGGCTGTCAGTGTTCTCTGCAGGAATATTAGTTTGTAAGGGTCTTTGTTTTTTTAAGAAATTCTAGACTAGAAATGTGTTTCTATAGCCCAAGTCTAAAAATACCTGTATTTTTGCTTTGTATTGTTAATTCACTCCATTCCTACACACCGAGCAGTCCCCATAATATTTTGAATATCTGAGAAGATTATAGGTGCTGGATATGTCTAATTATAGGTGTCTGAGAGCATAACATTCCTGGTAGAAAAATCACGATCTCTGATTAATGCATTTGCACTCATCTCTGCCTTCTGAGTTAGTGTTTTCTTCAGCCACAAGTGCAGCTGATGATTTGCAGTGATGAATGACAGGAAAATTTGTAAACAACACGATGATGATAAAATGTGAATTCAACAGGGTTTGAGTATGTTAATATCTGCTGGCAAATGCTGCTTTCTAAACTGATATTATTTAAAAAATAGATTTTAAGAGCTGAAACCACTTGAGGGAGTGGGGATGGTTTCACAAAATAATATGGCCGTAGGGCATTACATGGAATAATTGCATGTTTAGGGCACTTTTTAATATACTTGATGGCAACAAATATGTTCATGCATGCCTTTTGTATCTTTGTGAAGTAAATTTGGTGTCAGGAAACATAGGGCTGATATTTGAATATTCTCACTGCCGCACTGGAAGCTGTTGTTTTGTAGTCTCTCGGGAATGTGGTGGCTCTTACAGGGAAAACACGAAGCTGGGCCAGCCCAGTGGAAGAATTGCATTCCACTGCAGCACACTGGAACAAAATAAACCCAGTCCAACCCACTGGCAATACCAGTGAAGGACAGGGAGAAGCTCAGGGTGTGTAGCAGTGGTGTTTGTAGAACCAACCAAACAACAAAACCTTCCCCAAAACCCACAAAAACCAAAAATCCTTCAACCCTGCAACAAGGAGACCTCTTTTAGCCACCCTGTACAGCAGTATCCAGGCAGGATGGAGTGGCCATTTTCCACAGTGATGTGGATTTTGTGACCCTCATGGCTTTAGACTGCCCATGTGGTGGCTCTTCTCCATCTGCTCCCTGCCACTCTGTTCTCCAGAAGAATCTTGGGGAGTTGGACAGACCATGTTTTTTAACCAGAACTGATACCGCAGGCATCTTCCAAGTGGATTTTGGGTTCTTGTACTTTTCAGACCTCGTTGGGGAGGGGACTCCTTGCAGGGCTGCCTGGTTCTGTGTTGGGTTAAAATCAGCTGATGTCAGCCCACGTGAGGCAGAGCCCTTCAACCCCCTGCTACAGATCACTGGAAGTTATTTGGTTCAGTCTGAGGTTTGTTTCCCTCTGCCTCAGAGGTCGGGTGTGCATTGCAGACGCCCCTGATTCATTGAAAGTCACGGATTGTAGCTCTTCAGACTGTATTTTTGATTTCCTAAGTGTTCAGAACAATGTGTTAAAGGTCTCTCTCTTATTCTGTAATGTAGCGGTGCACGTTGTTGTCAGTCACCTTTTATCACGGCTAGATAGATTCTTCCCCTTAATTGCCATGACAAATTCATTTGCAAAACCTCTGAGGTGGATTGTTGACTTTCTGCATTGGAAGGAAGGTGGCCTTTCTGACCAAGCACTAAAAACAATCCGAGTCCACAAAATCTTGAGTGTTATTAGTGTCAAAGTCAGCTCTGTACTTGTCATAATATTGTGTTCTGTAATTCTGTGCTTTGGGTAAATGGGTCACTAGATAAGATTGACAACAGCCTCAGCAATGAAAGGTTTTAAGCTGGAAACTGGATGAGAAAGCAGAGCAATTTCTTTCAAGAGAAATTACACTGATGTTATTTGTTATTGCTGCAGTTAGAGATCTGTCAGTGTTTCCAATTTAAAACCTTGCTTTCTAGAAGACTAAAAACATGTATTTCAAGGCAGAACTTTTAATGCAAAGACCTTTTTTTTTTCCCTGCCATCTCTCTTATGTGAAGGTTAGTCATAATTTCTTACTGCTCTGGGAGCAGCAGGAAAATATAGGTGGTGGATGGTCTTCCTATGTTCTCCAAAATGGAGAAACTGGTCTGGCCAGACTACACTGGTGTGGTGACATTCCTAATCCTTTCTGAATTGAGAACCAGTAGGTGGTCACTGATCAGCACAGTTCTCCTCCCTGTATCTGGTAAGTGCCTAAGTCATTTAAAAAACAAACTAAAACTACCCCAGCTTCAGACACACCCTGAAACTTCCTGTTTAAAGAACATGAAATTTCAATAAAATGCTATTGAGAAACCATAACCCAGTATTTCTTTCCATAAACTACTCAACTGTCCTTGGAAGTGAAAAGGCATAAAATACTTTCTAGAGTATTTTTCTGTGTTAGCTGTATGAGGTGGATACAAATATGGTGAGATGTTCAGGTTCAAGCACCTCTTGGGGTATTTTGGTAGCTTCCTGACAGGTGAAACTAGGCCTTTTCACATCTTTCCACTGCTTGCTAGAGGCAGTCCCAAAGTCTTCATTGGTAACACTTGAGTATCTTTTTAACAGTTAAAAAATGCATATTGGCAGCATGGAAGTGACAATTTTGAGATGTGCTTTGTTTGCAGGGGTTAATTTATATTTGATCTAAGGCTATTTGTTTTGGGCTTTTTTTTTTTTTTTTTTTTCCTGCTGTACTATTTTGCCAGGCTCCTCGTGTGACAACCTGTCAGCTCAAGAATTCCAGTGTTAATAAGGGCTGGTGTTTTGGACACCATGAAGGGAACAAGACAAAACAGGGAGTGTACAGAAGAGATTGTAGCAGTGAGAGTCATGCTTTCAGCTTCCCCAGCCATCCAAGTTTATCTTGTTTGTCCTTGTGCATTTCTGATGAAGAATTGGGAATGAAGAAAGAGAACTTGGGCATAATTGTGTGGGTTTGTTTTTTTTCTTTGAAGCTCTGACTGCTGCATGTGCCCTCCACACGGACCAGTATAAAAACTAAAAGCATCTGCAAAACAGGTTTGGTTTAGCCCACGTTTGTGTCATGGCTTGCACAATCTTGCAGAGCATGAACAAAATAAATCCCAAGTGCAAGAAAAGTCAGTAGTTGGAAAACTGCCCTTTGTCAATTGTCTGCAGCTTCTCACCTTGCTGTTGCCTAAACCTGTTAGTGATGGTGAGTTTGGAATATGTGAAACAAAAAAAGCAGCTGTGAGCACACTAGCACCGTGTGTGGTTACAAATTCAGAGTTGGTGGTGTCACAGTGAAGGAGAGACTCTCACTGCTTGTCCAGCAGTGAAAGGGTGCATGGTTTGGAGCCTCTGAGGGACCTGGAATGTCAGAAAGACTTTGTCACGGTGTGTGATGCCTCCCTCTGAAAGCTCTGCTGTGCAGAGGGGACACAGGTATGCCTGACTTAGGTTTCCATGGAGATTTCTTGTCCTTCATTATCATAGGTGGATTTTGCAGTTAGTTTTTCTTTGCCTAACCTTCTCTAGTTTCCTTTTCTGTTTTGTTTGGTTTTGTCTTGAGGGGGGGCAAAAGGATGTTGTGGTTTTTCTTATTGTTTGGGGTTTGTTTTCTTGGGTTTGGTGGTTTGGTTTTTTTCTTTCGGTGTTAACAAGTGGTGAGCTGTTTAGTTTTTTTCTCCTTTCTGGAGTGAAGGGAGAGAAAAGCAGCTGTTCTGCTCAGTGTTTGTGTGCAGAACGAGCTGTGGGTGTTGCACCAATGGCTTTTCCTACAAGCTCCATCCATAACTTGTGTGCCAGCTGGTAACCCCAGGCAGGCCAGGATTCACGCTCGATCTCCATTTGAGGTGATGTCTCTGCTTCACTTCTCACAATGAAAACTGATGTGCACTTCCAGCTCTCAGCGAGCCAGTGGAACCCTGGCTGTACATGTTTGATGGGGAATGTGGTTTCCAGCAAACAGAATGAGTTGCTCAAGTGTTATTTTTAACTGTCTCCTGTCGCCTTTAACTGTATTAGCAAGGGCAACACTACACTGCTTTTCCTTTTTTAAAATAGCAAAACGTGTTTCTTGTTGCAGAAGATGAACTAGGAGGTTGTTTTTTGTTTTGGTTTGGGGTTTTTTTTTGGAAATAAAAATGGCCTGGGCTCCCTCTCCTACATGATTTCCTTCTCGCCCATCCAAGGAGGCATTGACCCACCAGACATTTGCAATGTAACCATAAAGTGCCATTGCATTTCTGCTTTTATGTGCTGTTGTTGAACGTTAGTAAGCCTGAATGCATGAGGTATGAGGGTGTATTAGGATGTGGTGACCTAGCAGATGTAGATAATTTGGCTGTGCAATAAAAGAAACAGTTGTATCTTTAGGTGAGAGAACTGGTGTTCTGCAGCAGTTTGGTTTGTGACTGTAAAAGGAGGAGGGGAATGAAAGATAACCAGGGGCTGTGAAGTAAGGTGGTCATAGAACTGGAAAAGAGTGAATGATGCAAGAAGAAAAGTTCAATTTTAGATATGTCATCAAACTTGGTTACAAGTTTAAGTTTCAATGGCAGAGAGCTTTCTGTCAGTTTCAACAAGTTTTACATTAGGCTGTCAGACTGTACACTGGCTAATGTTCGTTTTATTAATTAAGCTCACTGGATAGCCTGAACCATAAATGTATTTCTTCCAACTTGGGCTTAATTTTCAAAAAGCATTAATAAAGAATTGGAAAGTGTCGGTGATACCATATCTGAGGAAATAAAATTCTTATTTGCACAAATGCATGGACAAAATGGGGAAATATGACATCATACTGCAGTAGTTCTAAGAGAATAACAACACTGGAAGCCAAGTTTCTGAGATTACTTAGCAGGCATAGTGAAGCTGGTGGTGGAGAATTTCTGAGTTTTATCTTTTATTCTGAACTGTGATCTACTCTGTCACTGTAGGCAGCCTGGATTAGAAATTCTTGACTGTTTTAGAAGAGCAGCAGTCATTCAGTGCTGAAGTAGTTGGTTCTATTACTGTTAACCGTAACATTTAAGCACTCATGTACTGAGAGGTTTGTTGAAATGTTTTTCTTCATGGCCTTGTGAGACTGACAGTCATTGCCTTTCTTGTACTTGCACACAAAATGACTTAGAAAAGTGAATTATCTTTAGGTAATTGCATATGGAAAGGGAAAAACTGGTATTATTGCAAAAAGCTTTGTGATCCTGAGCTCTTGGCTTTTCCTGCAAGTGTTTTGCTTTGTCTTTTAGAGTGTGAAACAAAAATGGTGATAAAAATCAGACTCGAGATGGGGCTCATGCTTATGGAACTATGGTTTTAAGAGTTTATGGTTTTCTTTGGTTAAGAGTGTTAGTTTTACTGTCTAACATGAATATTAAATGCAAGGTAGTACTCCTGACCTGAGCCTAATGAGGTGAAAATGTTATGTTCTATAAAAATAAAGGCTTTATGATCACCAAATTAGTTTGACATATCTGTGAAACAGCAGCTACCCAGGAAGGACCACACAATATCCGTGCTATTAAAGCTCAAAACAGTCTAATCAATTCCAAAAGTTCAATTTCTGTTCCTAAAGGCTGCTTCCATAATGAATTAAGGGAGGCATATCAAATGTAATAATGCATTGTTATGAAGGTTTCAGTAAACTTGCCAAATGTCAGGCTGCTGGTCCAGTCATGGTGCATTAACTGCTGTGATTAAAGCTGAGCTGTCCTCAGAGCTCACCTGGCTTTGGGAATTGAGCTGCAATATCCTGCCCGGGGCAGGAGGGAAGTGCACTACAAAGATTACGCTGAGCAGTGAATATTCAAAATACTGTATTTCTAACAGGTTTAGTGCCCGTTTCTCTGAAACGGAGCATACAAATGCTCTATGAGTTCGGATAATGAAGGCAATAAGCTATTCCTTGTATTCGGAGAATCTGTTGCCCCCTCAGCTGCAGTGTGGCAGCTAAAAATTACTTTTGGTAACTGCATGGAATGGCTACTTTTGGGTGAGAATGGGGAAAAAAAAACAACCCCTTTCCTATTTGACTAGAAGTTCTGTGTAAGAAATAAATGGTAGCTCCTGTTTCTGGGTAGGCTCTGTTTAGAACTTGCACTGGACAGTAAGGTTAACACTAGGTAATTTATGGATGAGCTTCTGGTTCCTTTGTGTCACTCAGCACAAAGGAATGTTAATGCTGATCTTACCAGACACTGGTGGATTTCTCTAATGTCATGTTCAGTGGAATTATGTCTGGAATGAATGTGTGCATAGCTGAAATGTTAAGAAAATGTTTCAGGAGGGAAAGCTGAGCTCTTTTGCATACACACAACTTAGAAGCTGCTCTGTGATCACTAGCAGGAAATGATAACTGCTTAATTAGGGACAGAGGAACATGATGGAAGTGTGGAAACTTATATTCCAAGAAAAATAAGCAGAACTGACAGAGAAATGCAGGACTAGATTTGTAGATAGAGGTGGGGTTCTGACAGTTTCTAGAAAGAGCAGTCATATATTCATAGATCAGTTTTGCCCCAAATGATGCCAAAAGCACCTTGCAGGCTGAATGTAGAGGTCACATCAGCCATCACTGGTTAACTGTGGCCAACAGAGCAGAGCAAGGCTACCCGAGAGAGCAGGGTAGAAAATGATGAAGAATGATGGATCCAGCTGAAAAGGAGAGGCGAGATTCAGTGAGCAGACAGCAGCTGAAGCAAGTTGAAGTTTAGCTGGGACACCTTGCTAATTCCCCCCAAACACTGCATGGCAGACCAGGAATCACTCCCCTCATAAAGAAAGTGAGTTTCAGGGTAACTTGCTCCACATTCAAGAACTTTGAAACCCGTTCTTGGGTTGAAAGATTTCCTTGTGCAGGCAAAGTGAATGAAAGCATTCAGGAGTGACAGGGAAAGTGTAATAATTAAATCTTGAGTTTGGCTTGCAGAGGGAAAACCATTTTACAATCAAGTGGGTGGTGTTTCACTTTCCTTGAGACTGCAGAATGATGTGCAACAGCAAGAGGTGGAGCACTTTCCCTGGATAGTTGGTTTCTCATTATTCATGAAATGTTTATAAGAAAATGCCTTGCATGTACAGCAGCAGTAGGGGGAGGACTGTGAGCAGGGAGAGAAGGACATAATGGAATGTAACTCCCTTCCTTGTAGTATAATGTGACCTTTCCAATAAATTAACATTATGCTGTTTGCACAGAAGGGGAGCTAAGATAGAAAGTATTTTTAGGGGGCAACAGTCAAGTTAATTAGGCAGCTGTAACTTACTCTGTATGTTAAGAGCTCAAAAGCAGGGTATGGGGAATGGGGTTTAACGTTGCTTTGCATCCCATCCGTTTTGAAGGAGTTGCTTGGTGCTGATTGTGAAATCTGGGCTGTGACGTTGTTCCAAGTACTGTAGCCTGGACCTGTTTTTTCCGGTGTATTAAGAGGGAGGTTTTAACTTTAATTCCTCAATGACTTGCTGCTAAAAGGTTTAGGCATCCTCTCTGCTAATCTAAAGGGCAGAAAGGACAGATTCCACAATCCTTCTTGGCGTGGAGGACCGAGATTTTTCATATGCCTGTCTATCAACCTCAGAGCAGTAATCATGGAGTGAAGCACAGTTCTCCAAGAGAAAACACTGCTAGATTTTGGTCTGTGAGCATTTCACTTTATTCACACCTACTAAATTTCATTTAAGGGTCAAAAGATGCTTCATTTATGACATATTTAAATTCATAATGGCTCATTCATGCACTGCACCCATTAAAAAACTTCCCTTTTGAAAAATAACTCTGATTTTTCCCAAGTTTCCTTACTCATAAAAGGCACATTCTAGCTGTGTTACATCAGGCTGCAGATAACAACCCATGTGTTTGAAACAAGGAGGTTTCAAAGCTGTTAGGATTATTTGTAATATTTTCTCTTCTGCAATTAAAGTCAGGTTGCAGTAGTTTCCAGAACGCACTGAAGCCAATGCTGGTCACTGTGTGCTCTCTGCTGTGTCTTTGGCCTTGAGCTAAGGCCTGTGGCACTGCTAGGAGGATGAAATCATATCATTCTTCATCTGTTAGAGCAGCCCTTGGACTGCAGTCCTTCAGTCTGAAGTGTATTTGCTTCAGTAGTTTTGGCCTTGGTGGTTCATTTCTCCCCTGCAGGTACAAAAGTGATCAGAGAGCCTCATTTGTCTGCCATGCTGAGGATCCTCAACTGTCCAGGTGGCATCATTTAGTCCCAGTGTTTGTCAGTATTTCCTTCCCAGTGCTTCAGGATTCCAGTGGTTTTGACTTCTGCTCTCAGTTGATTCCTCCCTCTCTCCCAAAGCTGTTGTTTAGTGCTTGTACCCCTTAAACCTGATAGTTCCCAGTCCACACAGAGGAAGACTTACAGCTTTATTAGGTAACAATTGATCCTCAGGGCTCATTGTTTACCCTGCTTTTGGGGGAGCTATTTAATTTGGGAATAAATAAATTTATGTCACAACCAGGGCCTAAAACTAAAGAACAAACTTTTACCTTTATGATGGGGGAGTTAATGTCAGGAAGTCAAACTTGCCGTGTCTGACACTGTTGAGAATAAGACTTTTACATGTGATTGTTGGTTGAATTGTGGACAAATTCAACTTTTGTACTTGTGGGCCAGCAGTCTTCCTCTCCTGTAATCTCCTGCCTGGATACAGGGGAACAGGATCCAGGAAAGGACCAGAGGTTGCTCACTGAGAGCTCCTAGGATCAGTATCTTCTTGCAGGTGTCATGACCTCAGCATGTTCACTGGCTGGTGAAGAATGGTGTGACTGCCTTTAATTCATGATGGCCAAGCGTGACAGCCAGAAGCCACAACTCAGTGTCAGTTTGCTAATGACAAAGATTTTTGCCCAAAACATGCTGAAATAGAGGGTTTGTCATCCATCTGCAGCATAATGACAGAGTAACAGTAGGACTGAATTTAACAAGGGTTTATATTCCCTTCTTAAATGACTTCCAAAGCCAGTATTTGCTGCTCTATTTGGTGTTGATCAGTTCAGCCAGAGCGAGAAATATTTATGGCTTTCATGCAGTGCACTTATCACATTAACAAGATAATTAAAGCTCTATAGCAACTGTCTTGTAATTAAACCCCAAACATATTCTAGTCTGATTCCATTTTGATGGAACTGATGTCCTTTTCCAGTGGGCAGAGGGTTGAAATAAAGGATCTGTTCTTCCACTCAGGAAGCCTCTCACATACATAGGAACAACACATTATTACAGCATATGGCTAAAACATTTCGTCCTTTATGCTGCTTTACTTCATTGATACTTTGCCTTGGGTAGGGTTATGTATTTATGTGCTCAGGAAATTGAGAGCTTTTGTGCTGTTAACAGGAGATATTCAACTTTGCTGTCAACACCTGCAGCAGGTGATAGGTTATCTACAGATATCTACCGCGCAGTGCTTCCTTTTTTTTTTTTTACTAGGTTACCCTGAAATGTTAGAAATTAATTCCCAGAGTCAGTGTCAACTAAAGTGACATTGGATCAAAGCTGTGAGACAAATTGCTCATCACAGTTCAGGGAGCTGACTCCTCTGTGTAGGCAGCTGTACATCACTGGAGGCTCCTCATCCCCCCCAAGCTCTGCTCCACAATTACTGCCATTGTTGGGGCAACTCATAGGTGGGTTTCTGTAAAATAAACTCATTCTAAACACCCATCAGAGGAATTGCTGCATCTTGGAATTGTTATTTGTTTGGTTGGGTTTATTTCTTGTCACCCTGTTTAGAGCCTTTGTCACTATGCAACAGCCTGAATATATAAACAATGATGTTAATCCATGAAAAATGAGAAATTAAACCTTGGCAGGATCCTAGTGATCCCTGTCCAGGTTCATCAGATGAAAGCTCTAGTTTTATTTATCAGATGAAAACTCTAGTTTTATTTTTTTTCCTAACTTTGTCTAAAAGTTCAGAAGCACTAAATTCATTTAGCTTTGTTGTCTGATGGCAAGAAATCATTCTTGCTGATGGTGAGCTTGCTTCATCTCTTAGTGAAAGCAGATAAAAACGTGTAAAAAAAACCCCCAAACCAACCCCCTAAAAACCTTTTCCAAACAGTCACTTTGCTGTTTCCATTAGCTCATCAGAAATGTTCGAATCCTTCCCTTTTGAGAAGCTGCTCTCAGTGAAATATTGTGTATGTAATTTTTTCCCTTCAGGTATTTCCACTTTGAGCTGTTCTCGTAAATTAATGTTCGTTTTGATTATCTGTGTGAGATCTGGGTTGGTGTGTGGTGAGTCAGAGCAAGTTTGCTGTGTGAGCTGGAGGCTCTCAGCACCTCTGGCTTGCCAGAGAAAGTGGAGAGAATGAAAGTCTTTGTGCTTTTGCTCTGAGGTCAGCTGGGAGACACCGCTGCTCGAAAACAGTGATTTAACAGCAGTGTGACATCCAGCCTTAAAACTAATGGGACACAAACTAGGAAATCAAAACAAAGGCAATGCTCACAGAGAATGGGCCACAGATGCAAGGCAGGCTGTGTGTGCAGCTGGCAGGGCCATCACAAACTGCTGCTCAAAATAACTGTCCTTCAGACAGGCGGGTTTGATTGGGGCTTATTCCCTTATTTACGTGTCAGAACTTCAGCAGTTTGCACTGAGCATCACTTGCGAGGAGTGTGGGGTAGTATCTAAATACTAATATTTTTTAATGTCACAGATAGGGCTTTGTTTGCAGTAAACCAAACAAATCTAGGCCAGAATGTTAACGAATATAAACTGATGTCCAGACTGGATATGTGTGCCTGAATGCTAAAGTTTTAACATAAATTACAAACACGTAGTAAAGAGAGTAATTTTGAGTTCTGTATGCTACATTTAAAGCACATTCTGTATGCATAGCTATAAAGGGTGATTTGGATTTTGCATCAGGATTAAAGGGTGCTCTGTAATCTTGCATAAAGCATAGCCACTAAGATCTTTTTCTTGACATGTTCATCTGTCTCGTGTTTACTGTGGATGAAGTTGGTGCCAGCCAGTCTTTGGATATACACTCATTCTGGTGTTGCAATATGGATCATATTCATCCCTGTCAAAATACATATTCAATCAGGGCTTTTATTCCAGCACAGAATTTGACCCTTTGACAAAAATATGCTTGAGTGAGACTAAACAGTGGCTCAGAATTTGCTTATCTTTTTGTTTGCAAACTCTCTATTTTCAGTTTACTTAGAGAATGTGAATATTTCTCTACAAAGTGTTATTGGAAAAATACTGTAAGAAATATTTAAGCATTTTAATGGTCTTCAGCTTACATCCCAAAATGTATGCTTGTTTTAACCATCCAGGAGTGGATGCCTGGAAAAGTAACAGTGGAACCATCAGTCCCATATTGTGACGTGCATGTGGTGAAAAGATGACTTTTTTAGGACTGGCAGATGCACTCACTTTACAGGTCATTAAATTTCTCATTATACAAACTCAATCATCTGAGTTTTTGAAATAGGTTTAGAATCTCAAAAAGATTAGACAGTGTGAAAAATAAATGTAGAAGTTGAAGTTTTGATAGACAAAACATAATTTGATAAATTCCGTAATGATCCTACTACATTATTCCTGTTGTCTAACTCCTCCATATGGAGGGTTGCAGTCTGACCTTAGGTATATCGCTGCATGCAGAGTAAGAGCAAACAAATTTTGTATTTGCCAATCTTCTGAGAGATTCTGATTCATCTGCCTGTGTTCTTCAAGGAGAGAATCTGTCATTTGTGCATTAGGATATTGTCTATCAGGATGTGATGAGAAAACTGCATCCTTTTAAAAGGATGTGTGCTCTGCTTACAGGGCTGGTTTTGCACCCCCAGTTCCTTCCAGAGGTGCATTTAACCATAATTAGTTGTTCGTTCCACCAACAGTTTTTCTGCCCTTAAGCCAACTAAAAAAACTTTTCTTTGGATCAAGGGAATTCTGAGATCTGGGTTTGAAATAATGTCTGTTACAAAGCACAGCCATCTCTTTCTTCTATGTGAATCTGTCATACTTGGCCAGCTGTTGTTTGAGACAGTTATTCCAGGAAGCCAGTCATTGTATCTTTTTAATATGTTTTTCTTTGTTGTTGGGGGTTAAAATGATTTTTAGTTCTTATGAAAAATGTTCATTTCTGTTTGCAGAATGAGTTTCTCTATTTATGGACAAAACCAGCGAGGTAGTTCATGGTTGCTCCCAGGACCTCTCAGGGAATGCTTTTCTGTGGGAATGGGCTCAGTGATGACAATGGCTTTGGCCAGAAATCCATTTACTCGCTAAGTGGGATACAGCAGCTTACAGGAGAAAGGACTCCAAAGCCCCTTTCTTTCACCTCAGGCTACATAGCACATCTCACTGCATTGTCTGCATTGTGTTGGCACTTGGATTTTTTTTTTCCATTATATGTCAGACAGTGAAATAAGAAGTAGTTCATCTTTCTGAGGGTTTTTTTTCTGGGCCAAGGATGGTACTTGTAGTAGAAGTCAGCTCTGTTTCACTGAAAAATTAATAACATTTCAGGCATGTCTGCACTTTAGTAAGACCTATGCAAAAAATATAAGATGCATACTCCTAGGGGAAAAAATTGTCTTGTAATATCTAATTTTCAATTATTTTGAACTTCTGGCTAATGTGACTGTGGTTTTAGACAACAAAGATGCTCCATTTGCAGGTTTGATCCCTGTGTGAAGGACCTGTAAAAGTTGGTGCTCAGTTACAGGCCAGCTTGATGCTACATTGCTGGTGCTGTAGAATTTAGTTTCTGCTAGAATTTCATCTCGCAGATGTACTGTGAAGGGGATAAAGCAGATGATCACTGTCAGACATCTCATGAGGAGCTGGTGAACAGATCAGCTGAGCCAGCCATCCCAGCATGTGTGCTGTGAATGTAGATGCAGGATTCTGGAGATGGAAAATGACCACTCTGCTTCCTTCCAAGAAAAAAATCCAAGGAAAGGTCACATCAGAGTGAAATTTCATTTACTCAGCCCATAAAATGAACACATTTTCCTGCTCACATATAGGTGCCAAGACTTATAAAGAAACTGTTTGAAACACTGAAGATCTTAAGGTCCCCAAGGAGTTACGATAAGAAAGAGAAAAAGGCAGAGGGCAAGGTGTCAACAGCACATCTGAAATCAGCTTTAACCCCAGTGCCCAGCAGCCACATGAAGAACAGTTGTGGAATGTTAAATTAAAACGTGGTTGAGGAGAGAGGAGGAGGTTCAGCAATTTGCCTCCTCACACGTTCCTCAGTGACAGTGACAAATGCTGGAACACTGAGTCAGGCTGTGTGAGGGGATCCGGGGCTTCCATACCAAGATGGAGGTTTTGGGTTCACTGCCCTGCTTGGAATAGCTGGGACAAGGCACTTGTCCTGTTCCACCCTCATTCTTCAGCGAGACAAAGAGGATAATGCAACACTGCTGCTGTGAGGATTAATGTCTTAAAGGTGCTGAACTGCTAAACTACTGTGGGAATGGGCACTGTGTATTATTAATTAATTATTAAAGATAGACAGGCTGGGAGCCTTCACTGCTACTGGATGCCAGTGCAGCCCCTGCAGCCCCTCCATCTCTGCCTTGCCAGAGGACCCTGCCCCATCCAGTCCTGCTTAGCTGCACACACATGACCTCTGGGTGTGAGTACTCCTGCTCAGATCTGGGAACGAAGCCAAGGGAGAGGTAAGATCTTGCTCTGGTTTATTAACACACTGACAAGAATAAGTGCTTGCCTTAAACTCAAACAGTAATGAATTCCTACATTGGTGTTTGGTAAATAAAAGCTAGCATGGGAGAAGTAATGGAGATTCAGGAGGAAAAGAGAGGTCTTGGGAATTCTTCTTTCTGATTCCTGAGTAATGATAGGATATTTTGGGAGTGGACAGCACAGTGAAATGTTAACAGTCTTCACAGCTGAGAACAGTGAGACGTGGCCAAAACCAACCATTAATTTCTGCAGGAACTGTTTGTTTATCGAGCTAATACCCTTCACACTCTTTTCTTTTTCCTTTTTTTTTTTTTTTTTTCCCCTTTGGTAAGAGAAGTACTCCGATTGTCCTCACCACAGCTGTGTTTTAGTTTTGTGTTACTTTTCAACTTTGGTGTTCTTAGTCCTCTACCAGGTGGCAGCCATTATGCTCTTTATTCCATGCTTCTTATTGATTTGGTCAAAAGTAATTAAAGAGATAATTTGTTCTCAATTACATTTCCTTGAATTTCCGGAGGCTGGAAACTCTGCTCTCCAGCTGTGTCTTCCCCCAGTTCTTTTTCAAATTAACTTTGCTCTCACTCTGAAATAAAACAGAATAACATGTTCTTTGTTTGCTGCTTTTGGATTAAATAGAGAGTCTGTGCTGTAGCAGATATCGATCTGATAATTTTATTAGGTACTTCTGCCTTGGTTCATGAACTCTCATGTTTTTAGCATAACATTGCAATAAGAAATCCTGTGTTAGACTAGCAGAAGTAAGAAACCAATTTTTTTTAAAGATGTTTATGGATGTTTCTGCTTTCTGAGTGTCCTTTGTGCCTGAAGGGTTCTTTTCAGCACTTTTGTAATCTGTTTTTAACTCTAGTAGCAAGGGGGAAGTGAGCGGAATTATGGTGCAGATGGGGTTTTCTTCCTTTCTGTTTAGCAGTCATTGCATTAATTTCTACTAGAACGGATTTTTGGCAATTGAAAATGACTTTGGGACATTTGGTATTCTGGGAGATTTGGCAAGAACATTTGTAATTTTGACTTAAGTAGGAGGAAAATATCTAGAAAACATTAGCTAAGGCTGAGCAACATTGTCATTGCCAGTAAGCAACCAAAAAATGTGCATAAAGGGCTTTGGGAGGGTTGCAAATACCTAATTACAGGCACAATATCCAAAGACCACATAAATGACAGAAACAAGACAAAGATAGGTGGTATAGAGAAACTTCATATCTAAGTGGAAACTTTTGTTTTCTTCCTTATTTGTATTGACTTCCAAGGACATATTTTAAATTTTTTAAATCATCTGAATGAGGAGTTGACAAAGATGGCAGATCAAATTTTGTAGTTGCTTAAAGGGTTCAAAGTTACTGTAGGGTAAATTCACTGGCAGCAATAATATTGCAGCCATTACTAATTTGGTCCAATTGTTTCACAAAACTTACCGACCTTGCCAGAATTAGTAAATAATCCTTGGAGACAAGAAAATAATAATAATAAAAAAAGATTTCTCACAGGAGTATGAGGAATGGAAGCAAATGGATGGAATAAACAATACCAAGCTATTCAAGATGGTTTTGTTATGAAAACAGGGTTTTCTTCTGTTTAAGTGCTTTCCATCACCATAATATCAGACAGCTTTGTGGATGTTTATGGAAGAGAACTATTTTATTTCCCATTCCAGGCAATGGAAGTGGAGGCATGATGAGCTGTGGAATTCATCGGAGTCAAGAAAAGGCCTCTGCTAGCTGGGATAAGGTGCTAAATGTTTTATTTAAGGTGTCAGAGGAAATTCCTGACAGACATGAAATTGAATCTATTTATTCCGAGTTTTCCTCCTCATGCTCTCACTAGCAGGCAACCTTCGTCTGACTCCTGAACCGTCTCCTTCCATTTGGCTGATGTGTCTCCACTGACAGTAACACGTTCATTGGAGTGCAGAGGGACACCCAACCCGACTGGAACTGCCTTTCACATTAAAACTGTCATGGGAAAACAGTAGGATGAACCCCTTTCCGTGGGTGCCAGCACCATTCCAACTAGAGCAGCACCGTGGAAGCTGCTGCTCTGGCTCCTACCAAGTGCTCCCCTTGGCAACTGAGATCCTCAACTGCAAAGTGCTTTGCATTATTGATATGGCACAGCACATCCTTAACAAATCAGGTGGCTTGTCTTTGTTGCAGATTTAGTTGTGGCTTTTTTCCTTTTTTTTTTTTTCCTAAGCACTAAAATAGTGTTGCTCTGAAAGAAACCTAAATTTTCTGCAGTCTATTCCTTGTCACGTCCTTTGTCTCGGAGCCTCTTGTGTTTAATTGAAAATTCTCTTTTGGTCCTGATGTCTGTTCTGTGTTCCCAGTTTCTAGTGAGAGGGCAGGATGGGTCAGTATTGAGCAGCAGCAATAAAAGAGAAAATGGGGGAAAAAATTCCTGAGTGCTTGGCTAGAATATTGTCTTTAAAATTCAACAGTTAGAATCTTGCCTGCAGAACTGCAGCAGCCATCTCTGTATATGGTGCTTTACAAAAGCTGCCCAAAGATTTTCATAAAATCAAAAAAATTTTGAGGTTGATCTTGCATTTGGATGACTAAATGTTGGCTCGTGATGAGGCTGTGCTGATTTATTTTCATCAAAACACATTCAGTTTGCAAATGTTATCATAATACTCCTGGTTGAGTGATATATTATAAGGAAGAAGAGTGCAATAGGTGTGTCAATCTGCTGGTTTTGACCCATCATATAATCTTAATGAGTTTCCCAGAATGAAAAATCTTCATTAATTCAGAGGAAACAGGTTCTTTCACCAGCTTAAACAAACAAAAAAAATTGGAAAAATCTCAAAACTTACAGAATGACATCTGCAAAGGTGCGTGCCATGGGGATAATGTTAACATAAGGATGGGTTTGTCAGAATTGAGCAATTTTCACCCTCCAGAATTATCTAGAAGAGAAAGCGGAGGCATTTGGGAATTGTTAGGGTGAGATCTAGAGTCTACAGAAGAAGGGTTTGACTGAAAGAAATATTTATATATATATATATATTTTTTTTTTTTTTAAATCCAAAAATGCTTCAGGAACCTGCAGCTTCCCTGTGCTCCGGTCGCCTGCAGGTCCTTGGGATTTTTCGGAGTCGTGGGCGATGCGAGGGCACGGAGCTCCACCTGCTGCGGCAGCACCGCAGGCTGCCTGCCTTCCTCTCACCTGCCCAATTCCACCCCGAAACGCACCATAACCAGCCCACAGGAGACTTTCGCGTCATTGCCTCATGTCGTCTCACTTTATGATGATGTCTCATGTATTACTTTATGACTTTTTTTAAAATTTATCGTTTCTTACATATGGAGTTGTATGAGCAATTTATTTTTTTTTTTTTTTAAGATCAGGAAACGATCACTGGCAAGGGGCTTAAAGCAAATTAGCTGAGCTATAATGAAAGTCTTCTTAAGTTGAAAACGCTAAAAAAAAAACCTCCCACCAACACCCAACCTGCAGAGACTCTACAGATTGTCACAATAATGTATTGTTGGGTTTAACAAATGACACACTCCAGCAATGTTTTCTGGTTTTATAACTGCACGGCAAATTAAAGAGAAAAAAAGAAAAAAAAAAAAAAAAAAAAAAAAAAAAAAAAAAAAAAAAAAAAAGAAAGCGCGAGAGGGAGAGTTCTACTGTTCTATAATTACATTCGGTTTTAAACTCGGGTTGCACCTCTCCCATCCATGAATAATACTGCAGGAAAGGAAGTTTTCCCTTCTGTTTCCTGAGAGGAATCACCCTGAGGCCTGAGGGCAGGGAGGCAGAGCCCCCCTGAGTTAGGCAGAGGCCCGTCACAGTTCTTTCCCTTTCCCCAGCGCCTGGCAAAGCTCGCTGGCCAGAGGCAGGGGAAGAGGCAATGTCGCTCCCGAGAGAACGAGTTTTCAATCTCTGTGGCGTTAAACACTTTAAGTGATCGTGGTTAAACGTCTCCAGACCGTGCCCGCGGTCGCCGCGCCGCTGCTTTCCCTCCATTGAAACCGGAGCGCTCCGCTCCCGCCCACCCTTCCTGCCCCTCAGTGGGGAGCGAGCCTGAAAGACTTTTAATTTGTATTAATTGTGTCATCAAGGGGAGAACTAATGGGACCTGGCTGCTGACAACAGTTAGCTGCTTCTGAAAAAAATACCCGAGTAAGTATCGTGAACAAAGCAGACTGGAAAGTCCCTCTTCGTGGAGTGTCCAAGTCAGGTTTCTTCTATTATTTTCTTTAAATACAAAGTGTGTGTGGGGGGGGAAGAAAGAAGTCCTGCCGGAGTCACTCGGTTCCATGCTGTTCCTGTAGCAGAGGTGATGAAAAAGCCGGCACAAGTTCCTGGATTTTGGGGCTGTCGTTCTATTTTGTGCTGTGGGATGGTGCTGAGGAGGTGGTGTTCTGGATTACAGACGTGCCAGGGAAGACAGCCTTAAGGAAACGGTAACTGAAAAAGAGAGAAAAGATCAAAGGCTGTTCAAATACTTGGAATTTATTGGATTTTTCACTGAACTCTTAAAAGTCATGTCCCCTGATACAAGTTGAATATTGCCCAAAATATGAAAACTTCAGTTTTTAAAACCAATTTGCTTCTGAAGCAACTTCTCTGAAGGTGTTCCACCCACAAAGTCTGTTCCATCCATCTGGCACCTTTCTACCTTCAAGAGTGCTGTGAAATTTAGAAGGGCTTATCAGAGGATATAATTATTTGTCTTTGAGCATTATTTATGGGTAGATCAGTTTTGTTCTTGGGTGTACAGGAATGAAGTTACAAGTATTTATGTTTTTATGCTGGAAATATTTTTTTTTAAGTGCTTTGTCTGGTAACTCATTTCTAAAATCCAGTCTATTTGAAAGCCTATTTCCACAGATGAAAACATTTAATATTCTAAACCTGCTTTTTATTACAAATTGTTACAATAATTAGCTTTGATCCCTGGAAAAAATATGTCAAATAGTAATTACTAAATTTATACAGTGACAAATATTTAATTTTTGTTTTCCTTACAGTTCTATGTAAGAAACTCTCCATGCTGAATATGCCCAGTAATCTCTGGTTGGCATTTCCAGCAGGTGAAGGCTGGGTGCCCCAAGTCACTGCTCCTTACATTTTGAACCTTTGCTCTGCTGAAATCTTAGATAGGAACATGAATTTTTAAAGGAGTTTTATGCCTTCTTAAGTTAAGATTCCAAAAAGCAAAATGTTCTCCTCCAGTTGTTTTTTTTTTTGGAAGTACCTGAATGTTCTCGGGCTTCGCTCTGTTGTGCAAAAGCTACACAGCAGAGCAAGTGTTCCAGCCACAGCTCTGAGTCTGCTGGGCCCTCTTTTTTGTGCATTTTCTCTGCCTTGAGTACATGGGCACAAATTCTGGGGGCCTAGAGCTTTGGATTGCTTGGAATCAGTGAATGAGCCCTTTGATCTAAAACTCGTGCAGGAAAGAATTACTGTTTTCATGTTCTTTTTAGCCTGAACTCCAGACACAGCTGACTGATCTGAAGTCTTTTATTAATCTACCTATATAATTTTTTTAATAGGCAGGAATGTGTCTTTTTTTTCCACTTGAATGAACTGATGGTTGAGGGAGTCCCAAAATTGTGCTTGTGTCTGACTTGAGGGCTTTTTATGGGTCTGTGCCTTCCTTGGGGGTGAAAGCACAGACCCAGAATAGAGGTTTATGACAGTGTATCTTCAGGGAAAAGCAGCTACAAGTAAGTAATTTTCTATTCCTGGCTTTGGAAATTGGATATTCTTTTTATGTTAGACACAGTAGTCTATATATTAATCTCCCATGAGAAAAGTTACATTTCTTAAGCATTTAAGCATAACAATTTATAAAGCATACATGCATTTTGCACAGGTACTTCCTATGTGAATCTATTTGTGCGCCAAAGACACTTCCTGGTATACAAAGTTTTTCTACACCAGACTTTTGCTCTAGTTTGCATCTCAGTAGAAAAAATTATTTGCACCACTTCGTTTTGAAAAGTATGCATAAATTTTGTAGTTTGTTAATCCATGAGCACACACAGCAGCCATTCTTTAAGTCTAAGCTATTGAACAAGCTCTTCTCCTTGCCTGGTATTTTAATGAAGGTCGTGGTTGCTCAACTTCCTGCAAGATCTCTGTCAAACTTGAACTCAGACTTGTTTCCATGCTTGTGAGATGACACGATGCTGTCACAGGTGATGACCAGCTCAGAAAATATTTGGTGATGGAAACCAAACCCTGAGACTGCACATACCTTCTCTGTGCTGAGCTGCTCCTAATTGATGCTGTAATGTTTATTTTCGGTTTGGTGACTTTCAGTCTGATCCACGGGAACCAGGGATGATGCTCTTCCCCTTTAGAGAATTGGGAATGGATCTGAGTCAAGGGAAGGAACCCAAAGCACACAGAAACTTTAGTCAGGCAGGGCTGTACAAGGTTGTACATTCTTTTCCTAGAAACCATCTTCTATTGCCACTAGACACAAGAAACTTCTGGTCCAGCAGGACATTTCTTATGGTCTCACTCAAATAAATAAATAAACATTGGAAACCAAGCAAACAAAACACCCACACGCAGGGGACGTTTATCGAGAGCAGGCTTTGACAAAGTATGCTCCCATTTAGGCTCTCGTGCTCTTAATATGTAAAAACGTGTTGTCACCCTGGTGTCACCACTGCCACGGCAGGAGCTGCCTGAGCTGACAGCGCTGAGGCTTCACTCTGCTTTCCTGCGGCACTCCCAAGTTCTGCTTGCACTCTAAACTTGCCTGCAGAGACCACTCGCTCTGTTTTCTCCGAATTACCTTAAACAGTTGCTAAACTGCATAACAAGTTTAGCAGTAGGTGACTCCAGGGTTTTCTAAATTTTTCTGGAAACTTCTGACTTCGTTGATGAGAGTGTTAATCTAAGGAAAGAGATTCATTTGCAATTGAACAGCAAAGAGTACAAAAAGATGATTTACATCTGGCAGGATTTAGTTACAGCCTGCTGCAAATAAAACTGACAAATTACCCCTGCCAGCCCCAGCAGGGTACAAATTACACGAGTGTTTACAAGCTTCTGAGACTTTAAGTCTTTGAAGAGCATTCACTGGGGGAAAAAAGCTGAATTGAAGCAAGCAGCAATAAGACAGACATCTATATAAAGACTTAATAATTAGGTTAAATCTAAGCAAATGTGGCAGTCGAGACAACGTGGGATATTGTATCAGCATATGTTGGAGAAAAATTAAGCTCTTGCACTGTTTGAGATTAACTGCATAAAAGTCAAGGAAGTTAAACCAGCTTCTTTGCATGCACTGCTGTAGAGAAACCAGAGCTTTACATTTCACAATGAAGTGAAATTTAAGTGGTTTAAATGTTCAAATTTTTATGTGAGAGTAATTTTTAAATTTTATACTATTTACTTGTGGTACCATTAGATTTCACATACTTCCCTTCTTATCCTTCTCTGCCCCCAATTATTTTTATTATTCACTTACTCAACTGAATCAGTTTTAGTGGATTTTCCCTTGATAAACTTGACTGAAAATAGTAATAAACTGTAAACAAAATAATAAATCCTATGTATTTTGAAGGCTGGATAAGCCATTTTAGTAAAGCATGACTCGGTTTTGCCATAAATGCACTGTTAGTTATGTTTGCCTGCAGTCATTATTCTCTGCTAAGTTTCAGAGGGATTGTCTCCTTGAGGTCACGTTAAAGTTCTTTTGATGATAATCTGCCAAAGATCACTTTACTTCTTGATCTACGAGTTGCAGGTGCTTGGAGCTTGCTTTTGGTTGTTTTGCATTCTTTATTTTCAAATGAGTAGGAGGAGAAATAGCTGCAAGTGTTCTCTAGGATACAAATTACCCTCATTTAATTGGTATTAAAAGTCTTGCTCAGCTTAAATAGTAACACATTGATCTGTAGGCATTTAGATGAAGCAGGATGCTTCAATGCAAGTTACAGGTTTTTTACACATAGGTAATATTTGTTCTTACTCTTTTAATTGAATTCCTTTTTTAAAAAATCTTATTACAACTCTCTTACACTTTTAGGAATGCTAATCTGATCAATCTTATAATGCCTAGTACTCAAGTATGTGCAAGCATTGTCCTGTTCATCTCTGCAGCACAGAGAGGTATTAGGTGAATAAATATTACTCTCAGGGCTAAATTATGGAAGTCCAATTGGGGATGTAAGATTAATTGTCACTTTTACAGCTGCAATTGGAACTTTGTGTGTCTTGGGGAAGTAAATATCCTACTCACCTTACTAATTCTTCTAGACTTCAGTGCTGCCTCTGCTTCTCTGATTTTATTTCTAATTTCAAAGTTGACCTACTAAATTAGAATCTCCAGGGAAAGACTTTTTGTGAGCTGCAGCCCATTACTCTGGGGGAGTGCAGTTGTTCTCTCTAACAGATGGACTCTTTAGCCTGATTTTACTGAGGACATTTGTTTCGTGGGCCACATTATAATAAATGCAGATTGGCCTTCCACTGAATTTTTAATGGTAATGCAATCTGCAAAATTATGTTAAATGTATATTTTTAATGATGTGAATAGATTTGATCTTAATGTGTTTTGATGTCATATTTTTTCCCTGAGTGATTGAACTCCCTGATTTTAGTCTTTCGTCCCTGTCCACCCTACAGCAGCCAGTGCTGCTAAGGGGACGGGCATAACTGTGGTCCTTTCTGTACTTTGTCAGCAGAATTGTCTCTTCAGTCCTGACCAGACCTGTCCTCCAACCCACAGAGGACAGTGGTTTCTGTGAAACTGTTCTTGGATATAAAATTTGGGTTGCAGAATTCCTTTTATTCCTGCTGCAGTAGATGGAAAGGACCCAGCTTAATTTTAACATCCCAAGCAGAGTTTGAAGGGCTGGTAAGTAAGAAATGCCCTACCTGTTAAGCATCCCTCTGCCATCTTCTAGTCCCACAGATTTCACTCACAGCTGCATTCAAAACTAAGTTCATGTGATTTCCCATGCCTGAGTGGAAACATTTTCACAATGAAAACATGTTAGCCATTCACCTTAAGGGTTTGTTACTTTGGCTAAATCTAGAAAAAAAGAAACAGCAAGAATGGCAAAGAAATCAAAGCCCGCAGATGTTTTAACCAAATATTGAAATAGGGAGTTGCAGGAGAACATAATTTCAAATGAGAATGACTATGCTGCTGGTTTGGATCAAAGGCCGTGTCAGCAATGCTTCTTGTAATAATTTCAGACATTAAAATAGGAGATATATTAGGAGAAAAAGCAGAATGGAAAGTGCAAAAAGTAAAGAAGAAAAGTGGAGTTTTCTTCTCCAGGGCAGCAACTTTTTAATCTCAATTAAAGCAGTCAGGCTAGCAGAGCAGCATGCTAATACTTACTACAGAGAGTCAGTGAATACAAATGACCTTTGTGGATTTGGTTTTTGCTGCTTTTCCTCCTGATTGAAAAGGACACCCAGCAGTTGTCTTAATTGGATGTTAATTGATACATATTCACAGGAAGTAGAATCTGTGATCTTGGAGCTTGTTTGTATGAAAGAGTATAATGGAACGAAGTGTGAGGAAGTTTTTGTAATGATCACAGTGACATAGCAGAGTCGCAGGAATTTTAAAATTATCTCAGAAGTGTTGGAGGAGTCATTACCAGAACAGACTTACTGCATTCATACAGCTTTAATATTCTGCCTTGCACATTAAAAACGTAATTAAACTACAGATAAACCTTATAATTATGACCTCATACCTCCTGTCAGTAATGTTCTCTTACACTTTCTTGAGTCCTCATGATGACATAAAAGAGCATGATGAGATAGAATGCAAACTACTCATCTCTCAAAACTATCAGTCCCTATTCCCAGGTATGAAGTGCTCCCTGATGAGCTGGGCCCAGTCGCTCCAGGAGGTTCCTGTCCCCTCCTCTATATTCTTGTACCCCCACACAACATGGAAACATGGGAAGGAATTTGCTTATAGTACTTCCCAGTGTTTGATTCAGTGGGTGGAATACAGTGTGGCAGGAAAGACACCACCTTTGTCCTTGAGCATTCAAATACCCGTGGCTTTGAGCTAAGAATTATGTTTTCATTTCTATTGCTATTTTTACTAGAACTAAGTAAAGTCAAGCAGCACAGTCCCTTCAAAATGACATTGAGCTCTGAGGGAGTTCCTGTCTTATTGCTTTGTTCCAGTGACACCTGTAAATGGGATCTAGAGATAATGCTAAGTAATCCATGCTTTGAGGATGTACTGTATGAGAACCAAGAAAGTAGAAGTCTTTATAATTAACAAATTGGAGAAGCATTAAGAACAGCTACGCAGCAAGAGAGACTACAAAACTATTGGAAACTTGTAGTGGTTAATTCGTAAATAAAAGCAGGTTGCCATAAACCACTTCTGAGACCAGCTCAGCCCACCAAGACCATGCAAGCATACTGGACACACTCCTGTTCACAAAAAAATAGAATTTAAAACTAAGCATTTTGCTTCAAATGAAACTGGCTGAAAACACCTTTTTTGTGTCTGTAAAAAGGAGGTATGAAAAATGATAGAAACTGGAAACTCTGCAAGGACAGTCATGTAAGCACAGGTGCCATGTAAAAAGGACAAGTTGTGGTCACCGTCAGTGCCTAGGAATTGACAGATTTGAGCTGCAAGCCCAAAGGAGAAGTGTCCGTGCTATTCCATGAGCCAGCCAAGCCTTTACCTGCAAAGGGCACATGGAACCTCTGCATGGAATTAACCAGAGTTTGAGGGAAATGCCTCCTGTTCTCTTGTTTCCCTGGGCTGTGCTGGTTAGATAAAGCGAAATGTCAAACTGCTGGCAGTTCAGCAGTGTTCAACCGGCTGCTTTTTCTGGTTTAAATTAGGAACTGGATCGCTCTTTAAAATGGTTCAAGTTTCCTGAAGGCAGATCTCTAAAAGTCACTCTGCATGCAGAAAGCCCAGCCTCTCCTAATCCATCCTTTCTGCCTGGAACAACAGACTGCCTGTAACCTGAAGAGCAGTTTCTCCTATTTCTTTTCCTGATAGTGGCTGTGGATCTCCCTTTAGCAGAAAACCATTTCAATGTGATTGAAATGGCAGCCTGTACTGAAAGACTTTAATGTGTTATTTTTGGAGTTCTGGTTACGACCTTGTCTGTCCTTACCTGTGAATGTGTCCCAGTGCTACTCGAATATATGCGGATAGAAGATGTTTAGTGTTTAGGAGTGTGATAAGCTGGCATTCCTTAGTGCATATATTCACTGGAAGGTAAAGTGGAGTCTATAGGAACAGGCAGGAGAGGCAGCGTAGAGTTAAGAAGCAAAGACAGTGCTGAGAAGGTGAAGTGTTTATCTGCCAATTTGAGTTCCCAGTGTATTTAATACTTTATAATGTCAGTTGCTTGGAAACCAGTGTTTGGTGCCCTTTTGCTGCGTGGCAGAAATCACTCTAATTGGCATGTTTCTAGCACTGTCACTGCTGGCAGTTTGCAGGTTCTTTTTTTTTTTTTTTTTTTCTCCAGAAGCAAAATTTTTCTTTTACATGAATGATGGCTCACATTAATTAGACAGCAGTCATGGGGAAAGACAGCCATTTAAGTGTATGGATGTATGAACCATTATCTCTATCATCAATCACTGGGAAGACTGCTACTCCTATCAGCATTTCTGCCTTTCCAGAGGCTGTTCCTTTGAGTCTCAATTCCTTTCCTTTTAGTCAAAAATATTTGTTTATATTTGAGATTTCTTATGTGTAAATAGTCCATCCTTATTAGATTTTACTATTTATCTAAACACAGCAATGTAATCCCACATTTCTGGTACCCCAATGACATATTGTCACTGGATGTTTGAACAATGCTGACATGTAAAATGAGGTTTCCATTATTTAGCAGTAAAATATCATTGCTCTGTAAATACCTTAATGTAGTAAAGCAAGATATGAAACCATGAGAATTGTTTTCTACTTTCACATTAATATCTTGAAGCAGCATTATTTCCTGGTGGAGGATGAGGGTCCTCACTGAAATTCTGCTTAATAAGCAGTGAGATTTTATTGGTAATATGAACATAAAGTAATTATTGTACATTCTTACAGCTAGAAAATGGAAACCCCAGAAATCTCCACGTGATTTTTTTCTTTTGAAGTTTTGATAATAGCTTACCCACAGCTTTTTGGAGAAAAATTTAAAGCAAAGCTCTGAAATCTCACGGGACTGTTTTTCTGCCCTTCATCACTAAAAAACTGACTTTTTGGTGCTGCTCTGGAAGTACTTTGCCCACTCACCTTTGTTTATGTACTCCTCCTGAGACAGGATTTTTGTAATTCCTAGTAGCCAAATGTGTTTCGGCTTCTCAGTGTTAGAGAGCCTCCTCTTTTTCTGACAAGAGGTTCTGTCTCATTTCACAATGGATGCAGCATCTGTGTTTTAACATCTTTGTAGTTAATTGAAAACCACTCTGAGACACTTTGAATATGCAGTACTACGTGAATGCATCTACCTGTGACATCTCCTATCACAGTGTGGGTGGTGTTTTGACTTTTGAAGATCTTTATTTCCTGTCACACCACCTTCTGTGAATGTACCACAAATTTGCTTGTGTCATACTTGAACTTGTTTCGTGACTTATTTCCTGGTCAGATTTCCATAGATAATGTGCCTCTTTCCCATTATGCAAATCCTGGTTTTGTTTTCTAAACAGACATTTGAGTACAGAATATTGTAGTCATCTGCAGCAGAATAAAATGGGAATCAACATCTGAAACAATGTGGGTATTCCAGATTGTTTGTGTGTCTTCAACTGCTCCAGACAGATGTTGATGTGGCACTGCTTGAGTTCTTTGGCAGAATCATCAGTGGTTCAGCATGGAAAATGATCACAGATGTGTGATTTTCTGTGGGTTGGTACCTACATTTAATAGATTTTTAATGTCGTTATCATCTGGTCTTCGCCGAATTAAAGAAAAGTGGGTGGATGAATGTTTACCCATTCGGTTCTTAGTATGTAATTATTCAAGCATTGAATGGGAGCAGTCACCACTGTGCTCCTGACTCCTTGTGTGGGCATCTCTAACTTGGCTGTGAAGACTACCAAACCAGAATTTATAATTAATTTGCATTAGTAGCTGCATTTGAACTGTGAGTAGTTGCAAGCTTTTTCTGTCTACATGCTGAGCTTTCAGAGCATGACCCAAATGCAGAGCTCGATAGCAGGACTTGCTGGCTGACTCACCACTACATAAATTCAACTTCAGGACTTTTGGTAATTTCAGAAATAAATTTCAGGATTAATGTGTGTGCCCTGTAATAACTCACTGAATAATTCTATAGTGAACAATGCCCTAATTCTCATTTACAATGAGGCTGCCTTACATTGCTCAGGAAAGGTGATAGAACAGTCCTAGCAGAAATAAATTTGGGACATATTGGCGTGGATATAAATTACAGTGCTGAATGTAAGGCCCTGCAATACCAAGTGAAATGGTCAGCAGCTCCAGTATTTGCTGATAAGAGAATGGAACGCTGGTGTAAATCAGTATCACTGTTGACAGCATACAAGAAATGCAGGGTTTGCTCTCCTATTGTTCTGTGCATGCTCTGTAAATAAGAAAAGCACTCTGTACCTATGGAATTTCTTTTATCTTGGCAATTCCTGCAGTTTCACCATTATTTGCTATTTAGCTGTTGTAGCACCTTGTCACGAAGTTAAGGGACATGGAAGAATTGTTTTAGCCATTAAAATGCAGCAACAGCTCCAGTGGAGTCTGATGTGTTCTAAAGCAGATACATTCAATATATATTTGGGGGGACTGGATTAAAAGACAGGATTAAAAAAAAAATAGTGTTCTATTAAAAGTGAAACAGCAGTGAGGGCAGTGGTGTGTAATCAATTGAAATCTGATTAATGCAGTGTTAACACTTGTGCTCCTGCAGAGAATTGCCATAACATCCTGAATCCTTCATCTTGTCAGAACTTCCATTTTACTGCATGTTCAAAAAAAACAGACTCTCCAGTACCATGCTTCCCCCAAAACTATAGATGAGTATAGATTTCAAGTTTAATCCAAATGAAGTCAGCTTCCTGCTCTCCCTTATTTCTTCACTGGATATTGCTTCGAAATCTTCAGGGTCCAGATGTTCACTGTCCTCGTTTGAGATTTGTGATGGGATCACAGCTCATGATGGCATGGCTGCAAATAATGCAAAGTGCTTGTTTAGAAGATTTGTAGTGGGCTTTAATACAGTTTTAGTCTGCTCAGGAAACAGTCCAGCTGTATTTGCTGTAGCTTCAAAGTTGTTTCCTCCTGCACTTTCTGGTTTATAAGCAAATGGATTGTTGTACTACATTTTCTGCCACAGAAAATCCTTACTGGCAATGGTTGCAGTGTGAATTAAATTGCACTCGTTTGTCACCTGGGAAGCCTTAGCTCCTCTGCAGTTTGCCACTCCTGCAGCAAGTCGGGTTCCTCCCAACACCCGCGGCAGGTTCTGGCCTGGTGCCCAAAGAGGAGCTTTTATGGGTCTAGCAGGGAATTGCTGCAGATGCACATTGAAATGCTTTTATGAAAATAAAGGAAATGGCCCTTAGCCTGAGCTCACAGTGGCTTTCAGAGCAGTGACACACAAGTTTCATTTATATTTGCAATTGGCTGTGAGCCTCTGGAAAAGGCTGGATTCTTTCCAACAGTGTCCAGAGCAGGAGATGTTCTGGCATCAGCTTTGTTGATATAAAGGCTGATTCCATTGAGGTAAGAAAATTGAAGAAGCCATTTTATGAAATGGTGGCTAACAATTTCCGTGATTGGAGAAATACCTATATATACTTTGCTTGATAGCTACCTAATTACTTTATTTACTGCTTAAAATATTTGTGCACCAGGAATCTTCAGCCTTAGAGAGAGAATCAAGCTGGTGTAAATTGTCTGCACCTCCAGCCTTGGGGAATGGGGCACAGGGAGAGGAGGAGAAACAGTTAATGAGGCTGAAGCACCTGGTGAGACCACCCATTGCATCAAACACTGGAGCAGCCAAGGGCTTTGCAATTTTCTTCCCATTTTCCTGGCTATTCTGTTCAGGCTGGAGCCAAACCAGCTGAGCTGAGCAAGGGTTTGGCATCACATCAGTCCTTTAATAACTATCTCTCCCCTGAATTTGTTTCTGCACACCATAGCTCTGACATTATCAACTATAAAATTTGATCTTCTCGGGAAAATAAAACCTTGCTGTGATTCCTTTGAAGGCAGTAAAGATGGCCCGGGGTACTTAAACAACTAGAAACTATGTAAAAATCCCTGCTAAATACCTAGCTTGTCCTTACCCTGATGAAAAAGTTTCTGACATTCCTATCACAGCTTCCTAATGTTTTACTAGCACTTAAATCATAAACTAGGACAAATTTAGGATTTCCTTTTCTTTTTATGAGTAATTTCCTAGTCAAAGGCACCAAGAATCCCAAATCTTAGCAGTAAAAGTTCAATCCTCCAACACTTTAATGGCCAATTAACTGATGACCTTGAGTCTCTAAAGGATTTACAGAGTAATTTAGTAAGTGCATAGTTACATCAAGCACTGAAAATACACTTGCAACCCATTTTCTATATATGCAGTACACTGCTGGGTCACTCCTTTGTGCATGTCTTTGACCCTTATCTGTAATAATATATTCCTGCAGAGAAAACTGGAATTATTCCACAGTACATTATTACTGCTCAGAAAACTCTTTTAACGTTCCTGCTGATAAAGATATTAATGTAGAAGAATTAGACATATCCTTTTGTCTGAATGGCGCTTGAAAATCTGTGTTGTGACTACAGCTGACTGAAGCTCAATTACTTTAATAAACGTATTCCAAATTTCACCTTGATTACATTTGCATTTTAATGAACGATTCTCGCCTACTTGTCAAATAGGCAGCCCAGCGAAATTTATTAAGTTATTGTATAAACAGGGTATTGTGATGCCCGAATTCAAATGGAGAAATATTTGATGTCATATTCCGGCAATATGTTGTAAATCTACAGTGTAGAAGAGTGCATTGGTTATCTCTGTATTTTAACTTTGAGTTTATTTTACTGGGTTTTTTTTTAAAGAGCCCATGAACTTTTAGGATCATTCATAAATACCCCAAAAAATGAAATTATGAGTAGATATTTTTGTGTGTTTAAATCAGATGGTTGTTACAGCTCTTTTATATGCTGCGTTGCTGTTAAATGTTCTGTTATTTATCCCTTTTGCTGTAGTTGAGAAGGAAGGAGGGAGTACACTGCTCCCCTTGAGAACTGGGGAATTTGGTGCCTGAAATTACAGAATCACAGAACGTGCTGAGTTGGAAGGGACCCACAGGGATCACAGAGTCCAGCTCCTGGTCCTGCACAGGACCATCATCCTGTGCCCGAGAGCGATGAGCACCTTGTGGCCTTTGGGTGCTTTAACTCCTGTGGTTAGAAAAGAGAGTTATTACTTGTCAGTAAAACAAATGAGGCCCAGCTTTTGAGCCTGGATTGTGTTTGAAAGAATCAATACAGTCTGATGACTCCTGATTCAAAAGTCAGCAGCACATCCACTGGCAGGGATGTGTCCTGTAGTGTGGGGTAAGATGCTCCTTGGACTTGGATCTGCTGCTACATCCTTACTAACATTTTACTCCAAGGCTGCAGAGTACCTGTGTGCCAAATCCCTTTCACTGCCATCACCTTTGCTTTTTCTACTTCCATTTTTTTTTTTTAACCTCTATTGTTATCCCACAGGCAGCACAGCATAGTAATTTATTTCCTTCTCCTGCAGTAATGCCCTGCCTGTTCCCTTCAGCTCACTGACAGACTGCCCTGGCACCTTCCCTTTCCCTCAACAGTGCAGCCTTCCAAGAGCATGTGGAATTCAGCAGTGAACAGGCAGCTGCAGGACAGTGACAGCTGAGCTCACACAGGGAGTCCAGTACTGCTAGAAATTGGAATTAGATGGGGTGTTTACACTTTTGAACCAAGTACTGGACAAAGTGATGCTGAGCTCAAGACATCCAATAGCCTGTGTGATGCTGAAAGAGATAAGGGAAAGTTCTCCCAGTTCATGCTGGGGAATTGTTGTCCTCTGTTATCATATTGCAGAGGGAGATACTAGTGTTGAACTCTTGAATATAGAAGAATGTGAAATCATCTCTAAAAACTAAGTGGGTGGGCAACAGAGGAATCAATCAATTTAATGGTGTGTGATCAGACCACTGCCCAAGTTGTGATGATTTTTGGCAGGCATCACCTCAGTTCTGTGAAGCAAGGTGGAGAATACTTTCATATACTTGGTCAGGAATCGCTGAAGAGGAAGAGTGCACAGAAAGCAACCCAGCAGGCTCGGGGCACATGAGAAAGAACTGAGTTCCAGCCACCCAAATATTCCTCTGATGTGGAGGAGTCAAAGGAACAAATAAACATGTAAGTCAGCTCAGAGGTCTTTGGATGATCTGAGGGCAGTGGTTTTAAAAAGTGACAGTTTCCAGTTTCTGTCATTCCTTGCTATTGAGGTAGTTCCCTTGGATGGACTAGAAAGGGATAATGCTTAAAGTCTGGGTAAGTGAGCAGCTGTAAACTTGGCAAGCGTGGGGGGGAAAAGTGCTTGAAGTGGTTTTTAAAAGAGGACGTTTAGAAGGCAGGCAGAAGGTGAGTGAACTCTGGAGAGGTTTCATAGCTACCTCAGAAATGAAAAGAAAAAACCTGGTGAGCTTGTGCCATGCTTTTGTTTCCCCAGTGTGGGAACCCACAGCACTAAGAATAAAATAGAATTACATTCAGCAGAAGTAGCTGGGTTTCTTCACAACTCCACGCCTATTACTCAGAAACTTCTTCAGGTTTTCTCTCCATTTGATCACGCAATTGTCTTCAGTCCTTTGGCTCCCACTGCACCTCTAATGCCCATTGTAACACAAGTTGTCTTCCACCTGCCAGCTCTCACTGGGTGATGATTAAATCCTTGCTCAGCAGGACAGAGGGACTCTTCTGGAGGTCATAGACCTTTGGAGCTTTAGTGCATCAAAAGCTCATCCATCTCCAGCAGTCTTTTCTCATCACTTTGCTGTGGCTTTTGTCACTCCCAGGTACCACCTTCCTCTCATGAACTGATTCTCAACTTGTATAACTCATTCTCCGCAGTCATCAGAGATGCCATCATGCTCTAGTCATGAACTGAGACAACAATATGTAACCATTAATAAAAAATAAGAAATAAAATATCTCCTGAGAGTGCAAAAAACCAGATAAGAAAACCAATCAAATAGTACAGACAGGATGAGAAATTCTCAACAGAAATGTATCATATTTATTAGAGTGACATTGAGTATCCAGCAATCTGAATGGTGCCTGATTGAACAGCTAGAAAAGGTGGGAAAGAAACAAAGTATTCCTGAGAGATAGTGTGATGGAAGGAGAAAACAGGTCAAAGAGACTCATGGCAGTGAATGAGCAGCACCCACAGCCTGTAAAAAGCTCAGTTTTCTGTTACACTGGTTTGGCCAAGATTCTTCTCACTGGGGTGAATCTTTTCAACTTAATCTTTGTTATTTTCTGTGCCCACAATATGGTAACCCAGGAACAACTGAACAGAATTTGAAGCACATCTTGAAACTTTGGCCTCAGGTATATAGTCCTACCACCTCCAGTGGCATGATTCCAACAGAAAACAAGTGAAAACAAGAATGGAATGCCAGCAGTGTGTCAGCATCTCTTCTCAAACAAATCAGTCACATTATTTCCTCTGCTTCCAAATCTGATTTCGCATAAATGCTTAATTGCTAATAATAAGCAGTAGTATAAATGTGTGAATACAAATAATACTGTATTTATAATTTAGAAAGTACTGTAAGCATATTAGAAATAAATGAAAATTGTATATCCTGATAAACATAGAAGTATCCAACTTTCAATATAAATAAATGCTAATAAGTACAGTCATTTACAATTTAGAAAGGCATCTAAGTATTCTTTTAAAAGCTAAGAAGAGGAGGGAGTGTGATGAAAACAATTCACAGTTTAATTTGCTCTACCTTAATTTCACATACTACTTTTTTAACTTCAGTCCTTCTTCTTTCCCACAGGAGATAGCCACATGGGGAAATCAGGAAAAAAGAAGAAAAAGATGACCTTACAGTCATTTAGTACTGTTTATGCCAGTGTCTGGATTCCAAACCACCCTGGAGCAAAAAGTTTGAAGAAAGATTCATGTCCTGCCCTCCATGGTAGGACATGAGTGAAACTCACAGTGACACAGACCCATCACAGGTACACCCAGAGCTGCTGTTCAGCTGCTGAAATTGTATTCTGAGAATTTCAGGGGTTGGTGGGGATACAGCCTGTCTTTACTGATAGCAACTGTTAAATTACAGTGGTTTAAATGATTTAAATTATTTAAATTTTAACAACAAACGATTGAATCTTGAAGAATGCCTTGTATGTGCACATGTGCAGAAGCACAATCACGCATCATTTGCCTTGCTGACATTCACTCAGCAAGTTCTAAACTGCATAAAATGTTTTATGTGGTGCAGCTTTCAGGATTGGGCTCATTTTAAGGAAAGGCTGTGAAAATTAAAGTTTAATCAGCCAAGGTAAAAGTGGGCCTATGAAAGAGAGAGAGGGAGAAGGCAGTGCTTGTACCATGTTTGTTTCTCTGTAGTTTGGATTAGTCACTAACACACACAGTCTGGTCTGCTCTAAGTTCATTAACCCAATTGCTCAACAAATGTGCCTTTATATATTTACACGGAACAAGCTGAATGCCAAAGATAATCTTGGTTTGGAAAAAGATGAGCTCAACATTTTAAACTTGCACACTGTTTTTACATAAATGCAAAACTTAGAAGCTCCTGTAGAATCCAAACCCCCAAGAATCCACACCATAGTGGGATAAGTGTCAGAATTCTCCTAGGTTTGAAAGCAGCGGGAAGGTCATCAATAAAAGCCCATTGGAAATTTCACATCCAAAAATATTCTTTGAGGACACAGATTTATGTATCAATACTAGAAAACCTTGAGAGGTGTCTAGAACCCACTGGGACAATTAAAAGCTCCTGCTACAGAAATAATTGGATGTGTCTATTTGAGCCCACACAGTGCCAGCTGGGCTTTTTCCTTGACTGGAATGTAACATGTTGGTTTCTCCTCTTTCCAGTGAACACCTTTTCCAACAGCTCTGTGCCACACACTGCCTTTTGGAAGCTTTGGCGCTCAAATCCAACAGTTTGACCCATTCCATATTGACCTGCTGGAATCCCAGGGGAAGGAGCAAGGTGCTGGGGATCTTTTGTCCTATTTATGTTGTTGTTTCTCTTCTTTCAAGAAATAACCATTTCAGTGGAATGTTATTAATTCGGTGCCATGCACCATAAACAAATCCTGGATTGGTTTTGTCCCTGTGCAGTCAGCAGGGAGTGGTACAGTCAGACCAGCAGCACAGATTCCTCCTCTCTTATTGCAGCTTGCAGAACCAGGAGAAAATACTGATCCCAGCCAAATCTGTTTTCTTCCCTTCTTCTCTTTTGGCTAATAAATATGCAAATTAAATGCATTTAGTAATAGATGTATGTATATTCCCACAGCCTTCCCTTGAAGGGTTATCCCACTGAACTCAACAGGAATTCCATGTACATTATCATTACAGAACAAAGCCAGCTATTAAGTGATACTTAGTAGTTGATTTTATTCTATCAATTATGTGTGACAGCAATGGGTATTTTGTAAAAGATCTCTTGCTTCTAAACTTTTATACTGCCAAAAGTAAATAGTAATTTAGGTTTTCAACAATTTTTTAGTCAATATAATAATGTTGACATAACGTGCATTTAAGTTATTTGGTTGGTTGGTAAGAACAGTTTATGCTCTGACTTGCAGGGTAAAGCTCTCCAAAGCTGTTGTGTTTTCTGTCTGTGTTCTCAGTCAAGACAAACTGTGTCTATGTATAACAGAGGCATAGAAGTAGTATTATACAGGATTAGCCTGGTAAATTGGAGGAGAGAAGCAGTCCTGGTGTGTGTGGTGAATGGCTTTTTCACCCCTTTATATATGGGGACCAACCAGCAGACTGGGATAAAGGAGAATTTGTCAGCAAGTCTCCCAGGTACAAGCTGGCAGCAGAGTATAAATGCACAGAGCTCTGGATTTTTCCCAGGTTTTCCAGTTCTGCAGCATCTGGTTGCAAATTTCCTTTTGCCTCTGATCACTTGATAGATCTGCCAGGGTCTTTATCTGTCGTCTCTGCAATGCAGTTCACTACAGAACTAGGTGATCTTAAATATTTTATTTCCTTCCAAGTCAAACTGGACCAGAAAGGTGCGTTTACCATTTGGTACTGCTAATTACCTTTTAATTGATATTTATATATCATTATTAGGCTGACAGCATGCTCTGCTACACTCTAAATTACCACTCAGGAAGGAGCTCTTGGAGCCATTGGGGAGAGCTCTGGGACTGTTCAGGATCTGTCAAAAAGGCAAGAAAGACCCCAAGAATGAAGAGGACACTAAAAAAGAAAATACGTTATGGAAAAATATAAATATTTTTAAGTGCTTTATCAGTTCCCATTCACCCAGGCTGGTTTCACAAGTAGTAAAGTTTGATTGGAAAAGAAGTGGTGAGATATGGTGGAGATCTGAAATGTCTTCCACATGAGAACCAATTAAACAGACTGAGGCTCTTCAGTGCAGGAGAGAAATGGCTGGAGACAAGGTTATGACAGATCTCTCTAACATCATAGAGTGCTTGGAAAAAAGGTGATTAGAGAGTGGTTATTCACAAGTTCCCTTGACACCAGATTTACTGCACACCAAATTAAATTATCTGGCAGAAAATTTAAAGCAATGGGAAGTGTTTTCAAGCATGATTAAATTTAGGAACTCATTGCTACAATATATTGCTGGAAGTACATTCAAGTGCAAACACGATTTAACAGAATAGAAGGAAAAACAATTAATGGATTACAAGTACAGCTGCCTTGTAGCCTCATACCCCAAATTCACAAATCTTCATGTAGCTCATACAGACATAATTTTGAGAGCACACATAACCCTAACCCACATGTGCACATATTTATATTTCAAAGCTGGGAAAGAGATTCTGTAGCAGGCAGATAATCTGTAGATACAACTGAGCGTGACTAACAGAAAGATTTCTTTTAAGAATTCATGACTCAATACAAAGCATTTTGCCCAATGGTACCTTTGCTTATACAAATTGGATTTTTCAGTGCTTGGTGGCTGAGTGAGGAGCTGCATTAGTGCAAAGGTTTAAATGTTACATCATGCTGACAAGAGGTAAATGTTGAAGCTGCAGTCCTAGAACAACAGGTCACTGCTGAGGAAGTATCATTTATCACTCAGTCCCCACCCAATCAGTCAAAGGTTTTACAAAGCAGATTAGAGTTCTAAGCTTGCTTTCTTCACCCCATTTTAAGAAAAATTAAAAATCTCATTTTCCACAGACAGGGAGTATATGATCCAAACATACAAAATGCAAGCCTTATTTTTCATGGTCCCTGTGTAATGAACAATGTGGAACAATGCAGACCAGTTCAGATGACACACATTTTCTTCACAATGCAAAGGAAAATGTGGGACTCGTATGAGAGATTAAACACTAACTGGATTTTTTTCTGCAAAGCTTTCCAGAGAGCAGTTTAACTTTGACTTCTCCATAAAAAAAAGTATTTTTTGAAAGAGGATATAAGTATTTTTGCAAAGGATCTTCCTTATAGAACTTATTCCTGAATTTGGGGCTTTTCTTTGAGGTTGATCAATGCCTCTTCAACTGATTTATCATTGTTAGATCTCTGCAGAACAGGTAAATGTAGTACCCCATTTCGCAGATGATTAACTAAGGCATAGAAATCAAAGTCAGATGAAATTACTAAATCCTTCCTTGCTTTTTTTCTCTTTTCTAATTAATGTCTGACTAGCTCACGGCTATGGAGGTTAATATTTCAAAAATATTATTATTAATACAGACCAGCTTGATTATTTGCCTTCAGTTTCTCCAGGTGGAAATGAATGAAAGGACTGGGCTCTTCCAAACAAGGTTCTGACTTTTACCATGTAGAAATATCTTGAGCTGCTATTTAACACAGCCACCATTCAGCAGCCATTTCCTCTTCTGTGTGCAGTGCTTCCCAAAAAGACAGGAAAAGGACCTTTTGAATTTGGGGATTACAACTTTAAGGTGTTGTGTACTCAGGGAAATGTCACTTTTTTACCATGTGGGACACACCAAGCACCTTGGAGGATGATTTAGGATTTGACAGCTAACACTGGGATTTCTGCTAAGGAGTCTGACAGGTGTTTTACTGCATGAGTGATTGGAGGGAATAACACAGAGAAAATGGGAGTGTCTGTCTCTCCCAGGGGATGGCACCAAAGCAGGAATGAAACAGCAGTGGGAAGGACAACAGAGACGTTAATTTGAAGGAAAACAGTGAGTTAAATTGACTTTGTAAGTGTTCCAGGGAGCGGAGAAGAAAAGCATTCACCTTACAGTGGGAGGCAGAAAGAGTAAAGGGTATTTTTTGGAGAGAGATCTGCTCAAAGAGGGGGGGTCTGGAAACTGCAGCCAGTGAAGGGCTGCTTGAGGATGTCTGGAGTGGTGGTGGATGCTGATAAGGAGACACAGAGATGTAATTAGATACCTGATGGTGTTAAATGCATTAAATTCCACATGACATTTAAAAGAAGAATGGCAAAGTAATACAGTAGGTTTAGGAACTCACCAGACTTGACAGTTATGCCACTAGCACAGCATGACACAGAAAACAGACTTTCTCCATAGTTTGTTCAAATCTACCTTATTTTCTAATACACCATTTTTATAAGCATCTGTTCTAAAAAATATTTAGTGTCTTCTACTTAATGGGTGAGGTTTTTAACAGCTGCAAGAACAAAGCTTATCTTTTCAACAGTGATTAGTGAATTGGGTGCATTTGTATTTGGGTACCTATCTTGAAACCTCTCAAAAAAATCTGCTTTTCTTTGAAAAAACCCTTAATTTTCAGAAATACTAAGCACCAGATTTCTTTGGGATGTCTCATTCAGGCCAGCATATGTGGCATCCTCTCTGGAAGGGAGAGAGCAATCACTATGAGTTGGCAAGATTTTACAGATTATTTTTTGGCATCCCTACAGGTAAAACATGAAGAGGTGTCAAAAGGTATCAATAAACAAAAAGGTGGTAAGAAGGTTGGACTGGGTATGTCGCTTGATGGGTTTGACAAGGGAAAGCAACTCATCAGAACAGAGTTTGTGCCTTTTCTCTTTCTTTCTTTTTATTCTTTTTTCCCTCCAAACAACCTAATTCAGCATTCAGTAAATTCAGAAAATGTGTGCTTTTTTTTTTTTCATGGGTAGCAGAATAACCATTTTGCTGCTGTGCAAGCAGTATGTACTTTCTGGAAAATATTCCATAAATCTTTGCAAATGGAAAAGATCCTGTGCTCCAGCAACTTTGTAGAAAAAGCAATGTTCTATCTTATTTCTGTGGAATTTTTTCTGTTTCCACCAGAAATACGCAGTCTCTCTATAACATTTGCAGCTAACATGAGATGTGTTCCCTCATCACTCAGCTCTGTGATGGTTTCCACAGCTATAAGATCAACATGGCAAACCATTCTTACAAACAGACTTTGCTGGAGCTTTCTTTTTTTCCCCTTGAGGTCAAGAGAAATAAATTTTATACCTGGATAGCCCCACCAAGTGTGTAAAATCAGGAGTGTTTTAGCAGCACCTGTAGAATGTCTCACATCCTGGAGAAGGCACAGTGTACTTTATTTTAAAGGTGATTATGTCCTAGGGTTTGCTGTCAGAAGAACTACAGAGTGAACTTGCCATTCATTGAGGACCATGAGAGTGTAATACCAAGGAAGCAGAGGCCCAGAAGGCAGGGTAAGGGCACAGAACTGGTTCTGAAGCACACGTTGTGCTGTACAAACTCAGCCCTCTCCGTGCAAAGCACTTGGCATGCAAATGTCAGGGAGCATTTTCTGACACGAGAGCAGCGCAGGCCACGGAAACCTTGCAGCACTTTTAGTACATCCCAATGCAATGTGAGGGCACTTCCCTGCCAGGATGTGACTGATGATAACAATCCAAATTCAGTATCATTTACCATTTTTTAAAATACATCAAATTAGTTCATAAATTTCAGTCTAAAAAACCCGCCTGTACATTATATTAAATTTAGATTTTTTTTGTGAGAATAAGAGTCTTGCTGTATGTTCTGAGCAACACTGGTGCTTGCCACAAAATGATTACCACAGGTTGTCAGTTGTAGTTTTCTGTCTTGCTTTAGCTACCCTGAAAGCTCTTCCATTAAAAGCGAACCCATCTCATTGCCAATATGAGGCAGAAGATCATGAAGAAGCAGCTTGATCCTTACCTGACATCCCAGTGAGCCTTGAGAGGTAGGAAGAGACTGGTTTTTGTAACTCTTGTAACACAACTCAGCTTGCCTTTGACCAGATTTTGTTTTCAGGCCATTTAAAGATGAAGTTATGTGGTTTGACATTAAAATAAAAATGTAGGAATGATGATGGACAGTTTTATGAGTGTGTACAAAAATACATTACAGGTTAAATATTTACAGCAGTGTTTTGGGGTTATTTCTGAATGGCTCTTCTGGGCATATACTTTGGGAATATATACTCTGGACATTTTAATCCTTTTCACACAAAAATTGAATAATAAATTCAGTCCACACACAGTCTGCAGTTTGAAGCATTTTTTACCTACAGCCTAAACTTGGTATAAAATGTAAACACTTCTAATATATTTGTAAAATAGGGATGTATACAGGATACCGAAAAAGCTGGTATTAATGCCCACAGGCTAAACATAAAATATGTTTTTCACATTCATTGTTTTCTGCCTTCCTTAGTGTGTTCCCTGTTAACTCTGCAGAAGTATGATCATGTTCAAAACACAGCTTTAAGTTTTAAATTGATTTTGGTGGGTTGGGTTGGGTTGTTTTTTTGCAGCAGGCAGGAAGGGTGATATTTTCAGAAATACCAGGCTCTGAAACAAATAAAAAATGAAGTATTTTGGAAGTGATATGGAAAGATTAAGACAGCTGGGCATGAGAACTGAAAGAGAACGTGGTGAAGATGGACAAAACTGATAAAAGAGGCACAGAACCCCTGGGTGGCTTTGACTTAGCCAGCACAGAACAGATGTGTTCAGCTCTCTGTGCCAGCCCTGCCCTGCCAAGGGCTGCCTGTGAGCACTGAAATCTCTGTTTCTGCTCTGACAAGGCTGGTCACCCCTCTCGTGGAGACACAAAGCCACGGCAGAGGCTCTGCTTTCCCCAGGCACTTGTCTCGTTTACAATGGGGCTGGTTTTTCCATGCTCTGCCTGCCAAGGAAGCTGAATCACAGAGGAACACTTGACTGCTGCGTGCTGCTTGTCTTGGCTCTCTCATGAAGTGAGAAAAACAAACAAATATGAGCAGTGTAGTGTAAGAATGCACTGAGCAGAACTTCCCTTCTCAAAATAGTGCATGGAGGGGCTGTAAAAGGGCTGTGTGTGACATGATTCCAGTTACCTGGATAATCCAGCCAGGGATAATAAGAACATCCGCAACAGCAGGACACTACTGAGTGTAGAACTGGCCCTGCTGAAGCTGAGAACTGTGAGTTTCATTTTCTACTGGTTTAATGAGGAAATTTCTCACCCCTTTTCTCCTGTCCCAGTAACACGTATCCTAAGCTGGTGGGAGGCAGCTCTGCCCAATGATGTGTTGCCTTTGCAATGGGAGCCACAGCCCTGTTATGCACAGACTAGAAAGGTTTGGAACATCAGTCTTCAGGACTGTCAAAGCCGCACCGCAGAATTTAGACAGAACATTTAAAAATGGCAGTCTTTTCACAAGAGTTTTATTTTTATTGTAAGGTGTAATTCTCCTCCTGTATCTCTGCATTCAGGGTGAAATGGTAAAATAGCAGAGCACTTACATCAGTGAGATTTATGGCAGCACATGGAGAGAGGAGAATGATGATAGCACAGGGAAAAGGACTAGTAAAGACAATCAGAAAGTGTGTCAGAACAGGCACTGATTGCACTGGAAAATCCATAGAGGCCAAACAAAACAAATAGAGAAAAGATGAAGAGGACAAATCTACAGTAAAATGAAAGCATTTGTTGGGATTTTATTATTTCCTTTCATACCCAAGATTGTCATCCAGAATTCGATGAACAATGAAGAAGTCCTGATTTCAATGCCCAGCAAAGGGAATTGGTGCTCAAGTCCAATAAAGTAAAGCTGTTTCACATTATTCACTTTAAAAGTGCCTTCCAGCCCAAAACATTCTATGATTCATTCAGAATTACACTGAGTGGTGCATTCCCCAAAGAGCCATTTTTTCTGTGGAAGTTATGGAGGCTGTGAAGTGGCAGAAATGCCAGGCAAACTCAGAGTTATTAATCAGACGCACATTTGTTCCCCAAAGCTTCTCTTTTATTGCTGTTCTTTCAGCTAAAGGTTTCCTGCATTGCTTGCCAGACTCCCAGAGTGTGTGAAGGGTGACCACTATGTCCAGAAAGACTGGAAAAATATGGAAGAATCCTGATCTGAAAATTCACCCAGATACCTTTTTTAAGGTTCTGTCCGCACTGCCGGTGTGTTCTCCAGAACTGCTGCAGCTGTGGAGGTGAGAAGAGCCCAGTTCTTGATTCCCTGTGTGATGAGGGTGGGGAGAGCAGGCACCTGTGGGTGGAATCCCTGCACTGAAAAGTTACCAGATGAAATAATTTAGGATCTCATTAAATGAAGATTCATTTTTTACAGTACACTTTGAAGTCTTCAGGGGAAAGATGTTATGACAACCATTGGTTTTTTAATCAGTATCATTTGATTATTATGTCATTGTTGATTTATTTACCACCTCAGTGTAAGTGACATCTGTCATAAACTATTAGGACACTCGAGGAGAAACATTAATTTGTGCTCTGAAAAGGGGGGTTGTTCCCAGTCGTTGCATCCATGAGCTGTTCAGGTTTTGTAAATTGTCACAGAATTCTGCAGATACCTTTGTTTTGCTTCAACAACGATGAAAAAAGCAACAGCTCCTAAAGATCTTAAGTTGGGCTCAAATCTCGTAGTTCTGGAAGTTATTGGCCGGCGAGGAAGGACACAAGGAAGACAAGAGAGCACACTGACAGCGTTTACCCCTGTGCAGTGTAACCAGGTACCTCTGACCAAAATGGCAACGATGCCACCTCGTGTTTTGTGTTCTCATCACAGTTGTTCCCCTGACTGCGGGACCAAGAGAAATCTCTCAGAGGCAGCAGTTTTTCTGCATTTTATCGAGTGTTATCATGCCTTTAAAAGGCAAAGTTTGAGCACCCAGCAGGTCCAGATCTGTATTGTCTTGATGTTTGATAACATTCCTCTAACAATACCTACAGTATAGGAAGCATCTACTCAGTACGGATAAATGATTTCCATATCTAAACAGCATTGTCTTGATCTGCTCTTCAGTTTTGCTCTCCTTTATTCAAAAATAGCCCAAACACAGGATAGTTGTAAGATTTAAGACAATTTTTTGCATTAATTATTTTATATTTGTTATTCAGATGGGGGGAGGGGGTTGGCATTGAGTTTATTCTCTAGTTATTTCCTGATTATGGATGAATTCTTGCCTTATTAACATCAGTATTGAAAAGCCAAGCATCATTAGATGCATTTCCCAGGTTTCCAGATGAAGGTACATTTTACATTTTCCCCTGATTACCTCAGCATATGTTTGCCATTACTTCCCAGGGAAAGGCAGTAGAATCACACCCCTGAACTTGTAGACAGTGACAAATACGTGATATTTGTGAACCTGTCTGGGCTCAAATGTGTATTTCCTGGTGGGTCACATTTTCTGGATGGTGGAATTGGTGACCCAGTGACTTTCTTAGCTGATGATTTTAACGAGCTGCTTCCCTGCCTGTCAGAGCTTCCTGAGGGCCCACTGGGGAAAAATGCTGTTTATCCTTCAGCCACGATAAGGGGAAACAAGGCCATGTGAGCACAGTGACTGCTGATGTGTAATATTTTACTGATTAATGGCCTTATTTTGTCCCCCCTCATTATCAAGAGGTAACTGTTTCTCAAGGAAAAGAACCAAGAACACAAATTTCTTTGACTTACAGATTTCTTTGACTTATGTTGTGCTCCTGCTTTTCTCTTTCTATATGTGGCAGTGATAAATTAGCATTTGTACAGGTAAAGAAATCATATTTTCCTCTGTCCATGCTTTTCTTTTCCTCCACTTCAAAATCCAGTGGAAAAACTTCCCTCCAAAAACTCTGCAGGCCTGATCTGGTGCTCAGAGAAATCAGTTGCAGTGATTCCGGCAGATAAGCACAATCAGGTCTCCTTCTGATCTCTGAAACCTTAATTCCATCATTTGCTTCTATTTCTTTTAACTTCCTTGCAGCTCTCAACAGGTTTTAAGAGCCCTCAGATCTTCTCTTCTTCCGGGATCATTTCACCATGATCTGGGTCAAGTTTCATTATCAGGGCTGCTGTGTTACCCTGTGACCAACAAAAAGAAATCTTAATTTAGGAGCTTGATAGCTCCTGGTTGAACTGTGTTTACAGAGGGTGGAACCTTCATCTTGGTTCTTCCTCACTGTATGGAACTGCAGGCAGAGTTTGTGAAATTTCATTTATTAATGAAATTCATTTATATATCACATATAAAAAAATGGAAACAAAGGTGCTTGTCCTCAGCTGGAGGGCACGAGCCACGCTGTGAGAATCCAAATTTTATGCCAGCTAAGGAGGCGACCTAATGTGTCTGCGTGCATGTAAGATGAGAGGATTGTGCCAAATGTAATTAGCTAATGTCTGAGCAGCTCTGCGAGCTCCCAGAGCAGGATGCCAGTGTGAATGTTAGGAGTCTCTAATGGGTTTGTATCTTATGTGTGCTTTTGTTTGATGATGGCTCTTCTCTCACCTATTGCCATCAGGTTTCTCCTCTAAAAAGAAAGAAGATTGTCTTTTTTGCTTCTGCAGCATCAGCATAATGGAACATTTTCTGCTTCTTTTACTTTGAGATGTCAAAGAGCTCCTCTGGAGCAAAAAAGGAGCTTTCCTTTTCCTACTTCCTGAAAAACTTAGTTTCCTCAGGCAAAGGATCCGTAGATTCTCAGCTCTACTCAAGTCTTGATCTTCCAATTTAAAGGACTGAAATAGCATTAAGAGGTCCCAGATAAAAGAGGATTTGGGATTTTTAAACTTCTGAGGGCTTTATCCTGTAGGTATCTTGGATTCTCCCAAATACTTCCATGAACAATCTCAGTCTTAGACTCTCAGTTTCAGCAGACCCTTGCAAGGAAGGTTCAAAGTAACCCATTTAACACCTGGAGATGCACCAAGAGTCCAAGCAGCTTGCTAAAGGTCACCAGAGCATGTAGTGGAGCTGCTCAGATCAGCATTCTGTCCCATCCCAGTCTGACCCTCTACAGTTTCAGCTGATGGAGCAGTGGCTAACAAATTCCACTGGCCAAAACAAGCCATGAAAACTTGGGTTGGTCGCTTGTTTGGAGGGGATTCAGACAATGAACTGTTTCCTGCTGTCCATTCCCAGTGTCACTCAAACCCCTCCCTCCTCAGGTTTCACCTGTGACACTGAAATAAGAACATTTGCCTGAGCGTCACTGGGCAGAAAGCTCTGATTTCATGAGAATTCCCTGGATTTTGGGCTGGCAAGTGCTACAGGAAAACTCAACAATTAAAAGAGTAAGTAATGCCTCTTTCAGCACTCACCCTTCCCTTCTGCTTCAAAAGGGTTCAGAAATTGTCATCTCTATTCTCTTTTCCTAGGAAAGATTCCACCATGGTAGAAAAGAAGCAAACCATCCTATTTTATCAACAATAGTCCCTCTGTGTTTTGTATTGGACATAAAAAGCAGCATCTTATAAATAGGGATTATAAAATAAACATCTCTGTCTTTCTTGGAGATAGGCTGTTTTATTGGAAAGAAATGTCACTGGAGGGGTATTCAGAAACTGGGGTGCATTTTCCCATTCAGAATTTCAAATTTATAAATCACCATTCTGTTCTGCTATCTTTTAAATTAATGGTGCCACACCAGCCCGTTAAAGAGATGGAATTATATTTGTGGCACACTAATAACAACAATTCTTTCTGCTAAGTTTCAATAAATATCACTGTTGTAGCATTGCAGAAGACAAAAACTCAGGCTTACAAACTCCAGGATATTTGGGATCAGCTCCAGCTCCTGTTAAGGTCAGTGGTAAGACTCTTGTTGACCCTGATGAGTGTTGATGACTGTAAAATCAGAATAGATTATTATTACAAGTGCCATGGCTGATCTCGTAACCAGCAGGTTGATCTGGTAAACTGGGTCTGTGTAGCCACAGTCCCACACACAGAATACATTTCCCAGCAGGAAAACTGACCCACCACAAGAAGAAGGTGATCAAAGACAGACAAAGATGGGACCAAATGCAGCTGGGAAGAATTCTCAGCTGCCCCATGCTTAATTTTCTGGATTTTGAATCACAAACAGTTGATCATGAGATCCTGGGAGGAGGTACCAGGGCCTGAAACACCCTGAAATTACCATTTCTTGTACTCTTCTTAATCATCTGTCACTGAACATCAAAAAGGGGCTGTGGATGCATTTTGATCTACGTGATGTAGTATAAGTCAGATCCTTGATTATTCAGCAGTCAAAAAGGGAAATATTCCACCATAAGGGGAAAACTCACTCTTGCACAAAGCACAGCAATCTTGAAACTCTTTCCCCTTAGAGCGTGCCTCCCCAAGGAGCTGGAATGCTCCAGCTACACAGACCCCCTGCAGGCTTTGGGATGGTGGCTGCATCAGCCCCACACCATAGCGTTATTTTTAGTGGTATCAGTCCTGATTAACAATGTCCATTTTCAGGACTCTGATTTTCCATTGTTGATCCAGATTTCTGGAGTGCATTTCACAGGGGAAAGATTAGACACCAAAGTAGGGGAAGGCTGAAAAGAAATCCTTTTCTCTTTGTTGACCGTTTTGGGGGTTTTTTTTCCCCCTGGCAAATGTTTGTTTCTTTCTCATGTGAATTTTATGGCTTGTTATTAGGGTGGCTGTATTTTAGTACATTACATTGTAAATTACACCCAACCATTACATGATAGATTTGGTCAGTGTGCCATAAATTGTAGCAGATTTTTAAAAGATCTCCATGTGGTTGACCACTCCAGCATCTAATTTATTTCTAGAACCAGGTTACTGTAACAGTCATCAAAACATTGAACACAGAGAGTTCATTAGAACATTTCTCAGAATATTCCAGCAAATCCTTGCCTTTCAAAGGCTGCAGTTCCTTACCTGTGGCTCTTCAAACCACACTTACAGAGGAGGGCAGCTGGAAGCTAAGGAAAATACACGTATTCTGTAATGAAAACTGCATTAAAAGGAGGGACAATTACAATGTCCAGCTGTTCCCATTTCTTGCAGGAAAAGAGGAAGAACCATGACACTCATAATCTAAGTGGCTGTGAGAAAAATGACAGAAAATCAAGCTTTTGCTCCAGTAAAAAAAGCAGTCTTGATTACTGCAGGCTTCTAAAAAGAATCCAGGGCATGAGCAAGAGCTGAAAGTTCAACGTTTTTGGAAGCCCTCTACAAATTCCATGAGAAAGTTGCCAGATTTTCTCACACATGAAGTGTAAAAGCAAAATACTGACATTATTAAACAAGACAACCTCTTAGCATGGAAGCTCTGTGGGGATGAGCAGTGGGCAGTCAGACTCCTCAGTCATGGGCAAGGAGCTGTTAATCTTTCTCAACAATTGCAGTTTCTATAGCTAAAGGGAAGCAAAAGAAAATTTCCACAGAAATCCACAAGTTCCTACACCCTCTGAGTAGCCCTCCAAGGAGCTTTTGCCCTGTGACAACAGTGCACCTGGAGTTTTGACAGCCATGGGGCATGGCATGGCAATTCTGTCCCAAACCAGAATATTTAGGGATATTATTTATCAATCTGATGTGCTGGTGTCTGTACCACAGCTTGTCTTGGTATCAGAGGATGAAGGTAAACATTGAATTAATCCATTTGAACTGGGTTTTTTGTTTGTTTTTTTTTTTATTGTGATAAATGTAATGTATAAATTAGGAAAAATACCAAGGTCCTGCTATGTTTACAAGCAGGTTATTTCCTGGTGGGTTCCTATCCCACAAAGTGTCTCACTTGCTTTTTCCTCATTAAATGATCTCTGATATAATAATTACCTGAGCCCTGGGCCATGTTCACCAGTGCACCCGAGGCCACTGCAATTACACTGAAATAAAGCTGGAGTGGCCTTGATCAGTCAGATGCAAATTTGATGACTGTTCTAATTACTGTATTTGGGAGCCCTTAATGAAAGGAGAGTGTGGGTGTGGATGTGTGAGAGAAGGAAAGATGCCTCCTTTGGGATGCTACACAATGGGAAAGTGCTAGCTATATTAAATATTTATAGAACAATTAGTATTCAGCTCCTCCCACAAGTTCAGATGTGAGTCCAGATCCAAAGTTTCCCTAATGGGTGTATTTAGCCTTTTGTTCAAGACTTATCCTGCTTGTGACATAACTGTGCACAGCCCTGCCTGTGTTTTCCTGTTGCCTGTGTTGTGTGAAGCTGGAGCTGACCCAGAGAAGTCCATGAGAAGATTCCAAGCTGACTGTGGAGTGGGACCTAATTAAATTAATTGTCTATGTCAAATACCTTTATCAATGAAATATGAAATAATATTAAATAACCCCAAAATATTTCCACAAACCCTTGAATTTGTGAAAAACATTTTAAAGAGGAATCTTTCAGTATTTGCCTCTACAAATCAGTTTGTAGTTCCTTTAATAATACAAATACCACTCAAGTTGGCAAAATTGTTCAAATTCTTAAACTAACAAGTTTATTTTAAATGGTTTTCATGAACTCACAGACAATAAAATGGTCAGTAATACTTCCAAAATGCTGAATTCACAGCACCGCATTGCACAGCCACATCTGAAATGAATCCTCATAGCAGGAAATCTGAAAAATTAGGTATCCAGTTTAAAAGAAGCATATAAATGAGAAGGCATCTACTATTAAACTCCCTTATAGTAGCTCTCCACATGGATTCTGAAGGAAATTTGAGCTGAGCTGAGCTTTGATGCTCTGTTTTCAGAGCATTAAAGTGAGGTAAGATAAAATCCTGCCCTTTTAGTGCTACAACAGACTGTCTTGCCAGTCACAAGGAGAAAAACTTTCAAGAACATGAACTGGTTTGCAGGGAAGTGGAGCACTGAGATGAAACCAGGGCTCCTCCCAACACAGCACAGGTCACCCACGGCACTGAGCAAATGCCCAGCGCTGTCTGAGCTGCTGGAACAGATCCTCTGATGTTGATATCTGACTACATCAGACAGGTCAGAAGCCAGGAGACAGAATGGAAAAGGACAGATCATGGAAAATACCCCAAGACATCTTCACATGTGTTTGAGGTCTAGCAGGCTTGCACAGCCAACTTATTTATTGACTTCAAATTGTGATAGCATTCCAGAAGGTTATCACTGAATGAAAAAGCAATCTCAGACTGTGAAGGAAACTTTCATCTTTATCTGAACATTTCCCTGGTCACATATTTATTTACCATGAATAATTTACCAAAGTTAACAGCTCATCACAGATGTTTGGTGTTTCCAAAGCCACAGCCCTCAACTGTGGCCCACATTGAAAAATGGGAATCTGCAGCTGCAAGGGTAAAATTGACAAGTTCAGTTTAAACTATAAAGGCATTTCTCTCACAATAACTGTTACAGCATCAGTGTACAGAGTCGAGCCCCACAGCCACTGCTGGCTCAGTAACACACAGAAATACAACAGCAAAACCAGTCCTGATCCATCATTTTTAAGGAAGGGAATGCATCCTTCCACTCATTAGTTTCCACTGTTTAATACACTACATGTTAAACTCTGTCCACTTCAAAAGCAGGAACAATGAGCTCCTTCCTTTGCATAGTGCTGACAAGTAATTTGATTCATATATTCATTTGGAATTGCTGACTGAGTAGTTTAAGCAGCCTCCCAAATCTCTCCCTTTTCATTTCTTCTCATGCTTAAGTTTAGTGCTCTCAACATCTGAACAAAATGCTTCTATCTACAAGCTTCACTTTACAAATGATATAATCACCTGAAGAGCAGCTAAAAGATACCAAAACATCTAAAACCAAAAGCATAAGGGATATTTTCCAAAGCCTGCCAGTAAACAAAACTTTATAAAACCAAATTGTGAAGGTATTTGTGTTTAATACCCCAGGGAAAAAAGGAGGGTGGGATGGAATGTTTTCTGCAGCTGAAGTTCAGGCAGAAGTTAAAAAGACAGTTCACCTCAGATCACTATAAATAGAGGCTTCCAAGCAAAGACCTATGCAAAGCAAATTTGGACACCAAAATGTACAAAATGTACTGAGGAAAGAACTGATTTAGTAGTAGACCTGCAAAGAGGAAAAGCTGGAGACACTGGTTCGCTTGGCGGGGCTTCCTGGGAACAGCCAGGGAGCCATTTCTCTCCAGTGGCTGCTGGAGTGACACAGATTTCCTAACAGCACCAAGAACCAATAATGCAGCTCTGGCTTTGTTCCTTCCTAGCCACAGTCCCTGAGTTTGGGAAGTGTTGCTGAGGGGCCTGGCAATCCTGAGGATGGGCAGCCAGCAGAGAAGGGAGGTTCCCACACGCTTGGCAAGAGCAGAATGACCAGATACAGAATTGTCTTTGAAAAGAGAAGGGTGGGTTAGTTCTCCCCTGCTCCCCTGCAGAATATTTCTGTACAAGGACTAATTAAACCAAGCCAAAATACTACTTTTCAGAATATGGGAGCCCTCCATCCAACCTCTTGTGTCCCATCTCCAGGTGATCCCCCTTTGGGGTAAGGGATGGATTTTACTATCATGAGATATTGTGATGAAGTATATAAGAACTTTAAATTACTGTGCAATGGATGCAGTATGAGAATTTTAGGCACCGAATTACTTCATTTCCAGTTTATATTTTTTTCTTCCCTTAGAAGGTAGGCAGGTTCTCTGTTCTCTTAGGAAATACAAAGCATGGCTAAATGTTGGAAGATGGTGAGAGTACCTTTTTTTCAGATAAGTAGAACTCAGCTTGGAGCCTGATGTGCCCTTTGACTGTTACTTTTTCATGTCTGGACATACAAGTTAGTCCCAAAGAACCTCTGGGCATTAAACTGCCATTTTTGGTCTTAGTGTGGACTTGTGTGCAGACACTGGAACTTCTTTCCAGGACAACTGTGAGCTGTGAACATGCCTTTGAGGAGAGTCCTACCAGCCAGGAATACAGCAAAATGTGGTGGAGAGACCATATTCCACCTTAAAAGGAATCCTGCTGGCAGGCCATAGCATATGAAATCAGAAGAACTTACAAAAAAAAAAAATTGCAACTGTCATGTCTCTGGCCCATCTGCTTTGCCCATCGTGATGAACAATTTATCCATGATCTTGCCTTACTCATATCCCTGGAAAAATCGCTGCTCTGTGCAGAGTGATCAGTTTCTCTTTCAAGTTTCAGCATGAGGTGCAAGGCTGTAAGCAGCAATATTGGGTACTCTGACTCATTCCCTTGGAAGGCTATTTTTATGATTGTTCATGGAACTATATCTTAAAGCTCTCAGTTCAGTTCTTAAATCACTTTCACAGCTTTCTGCTGAGCCGTCTCAGCGCTATGGTTCTTCCCTCTGAGGTTACAACCTCTCCGAGGACTGAAACTGCCATCCCTCACTGCAGCCTGTGAAGCCAAACTATTGGCTGAGGAACTCCTTCCTTTTCCTCGCCTCAATAAGTGGCTACAAGTCAGTGCCGTTTAAAATTTAATCAGTCTTTTCCTAACGGGACATAGTTCTTGGATTTTAACCCATCTTCTACACAAACCACTAAATTCAGCCACACTAACTGCCTCCTGACAGAACCTTTATCTCAAGAACCTCTTAATGAGCTCTCATTAGCACAAATTGGCCCTGAATATCTCACCACTTCCTATCTCCTGCTTTCTCTGCAATCCATTAGCATCTGTTAGCAGCCTCGTTTGAACAATTAAACTTTACGATTTCTAGAAACACACAAGAAACACCAGGTTCTACTCTTAGGTCTCTGTCTTTGAGAGACCTGTCTTCACACAATCCAGCTTAACAGAGCCCAAATTCTACCTGCGCTTCCCTGTCCTCAGAGAAAGATTTAACACAGGTTGTTGATATCACTGGTAAGTCTGCCAGTCTCCGGATCACTCTCTTGGAGGTCCCCTGGAAAAGCACTAAAACTCAATGTCTGATGTTAAACAGGAAGAATCTACATCCTTTCCTCACAGCCCAGGGTCACGTTTCTCTGGCTGATCTCTGCACACAACTTTGCCTTCTCCTCAGAGTTGATTTGCCACCGCTTTTTGTTGTCCTTGTTTATGTCCACTTTGGATGGCTCAAACTGCCCTAAGCAGCTGGATTTTCTCATCCACGAGCCTGATAACAGGTTCTTACTTAACTGTGTTTCAACCACCAGCAGGCAAACTCAAACTCTAAGTCATGACAATGGGTCCTGAAAGTGCTCGTGGATTAAAGGCCAGAGGGGCCCTGGAAGATGCTGATCCCTTACAGAGGATATGGACTCTGTCCCTACTGAAATCAGCCCCAGCATTGTGTGGTGTCATGTGAACTGTTTTCCCTGCACTTGTCTGCTGACTGTGTTTAAAGTCCCCTGAGAACAAACAGATCAGAGATTTTACAGCTGCACAGAGCTTGTGCCTGAACATTAATGGCTATATTGGCAAGCAGATGGAAGCTGGTCTTACTCTTTCCTAAAGATGTACAGTCTTTTCTTGTGACATTTTGATAGAACAGCAGATTCTCACTCCATGTTATATTCCAGACATGCAGCTGAGAGACAATTAATGTCTGTGAAAGTGAAAATACTGCACCTTTATTCCTTATAAAAGTCTTTACTGTGTCACATCTTGTAGGATTACATCCAGAACAGGGAAACGGTGGCTCCATTCAGGTCTATTGCAAAACTCCCAGGGATAAAAGCGTCTCATTCATAAAGCTGTAAGCACACCTTACTATTTTTTGTAACTTTAATTAATGAAATGCTCTCAGGACTAGCCAGTGAGAGCAAAATTTCAACTTCAGCCTTCATCTGACCAAAAGTCTCCATTTTGCTGACACAAGTGTGAAGGGTTTTCTAATATCACACAGCAGAAACAGCCTGCTCCTTTCTCAGTGTAGGCTGCCATATTATTCCTCACCAACTTGAAAACCATTATGGAAGTAGATCTTTATTTAATTGTGGTTGTTTGGGGGGTTTTTTCCCCTATACGTTAGTTTTTGGACATAATACTCATTTCCTTGCTCCCTTTCGTGCATTCCCCAAAATGGGTTTCACCTCAGGAGTGTCATGTTCAGTAAGGACTGAATCATCTGCTAAAAAATTGACCATAATGCTTTAAGTTCGTTCGTTTCTGCTGCTCTTCAATGCTTTTGCTAAGTTCAGCGAGAGGCTGGGGTTAGGAGATGGCAAATTCAGTCCAGATGCGAGGAAATGGCTTTGCGGGCTTTATGCCCCTTGCTGAAGCAGCTCGGACACTTGGAATCGCGAGTTTAAGAACGCAGCTCAGTTCTCCCCGGGGGTTGTGCAAACTCGGCTTAAGTCCTTTAAGTGCAGGCGCTGAAGAAGTTCCCCAAGGGCCGGACCAGCCGCAGGTTTTGCGCCCCGGCCGCGCTGCGGCAGCGCCGGGGGCGCTCCCGGGGCCGGGCAGGAGCAGCGCGGGGACCCCGCGGCGCTGGGAACTTGGGCGGGCGGCGTCGGGCTCGCTGCTCTTGCCAGCGCTGCCCCTGAAGCCAGCCCAGCGCTGAGACCCCGCGGCAGCCCCCCCCGCCCCGCCCGGCCCCGTCCCGGGGCGGCTCCCTTGGCTCGGCGCCGCTCGGTCCCGCCTGCCCGGAGCGCTGGGCTTTCCGCGCCGCCCGCCCGCCGCACCGCAGCCCCATGTCCGCGCTCCCCGCCGGCGCCGACATCAAGCGGGCTCTGGAGAACAGCCCCGAGACCAACATCGAGGATGAGCTGCCCGACGGGCCGCCGCAGCCGCAGCCCAAGAGCTACCTGCTCCTCAGCATCCTCTCCTGCTTCTGTCCCGCCTATCCCGTCAACATCGTCGCCTTCGTGTTCGCCGTCATGGTGAGTAGCACCTCCGGCTTGGGCTCCGAGGGGCCACCGCCGGCCCCGGCAGGGAAAGGGGCATGCAGCCGCCTGTGAGCCGCTTGTCCCGGGAGCCTGCGGACACCGGGAGAGGCAGCGAGCCTGGGAGCATCAGCAGGCGCGGTCAGGGGGTCCACCGAGCTATCCCAGCAGCGATGGAAAACGAGGAGTGAAAGGCAGTTTCCAACAAGTTTTCACTATCAGGCTGTCAGGTGGCAGGTTTATTCTAGTTAATGGGGTTTGTTACACCAACTAAGTCGCACGCTGAACTGGACACAGTATCTGTGTGAAAGTGTCAGCTGGAGAACAGAAATCAGATTTGGTTTCTGCTTTCGCTGATCAGATCCAATAGGAGTGCCCTTTTCCCAGTAAACAGGGTCTTTGATACTATTTATTAGAATAATACAGACAATGATAATGACTGTAGGTTGTTGGCAATTGCCCATGTAAGTTGAGTATCAAACACACTCAGAGAACAGCCTTACTCCTACAGTCTGTAATTGATACACATTGTCCTTAATAACCTAGCAATCCCCTTAACTTCCAAAGGATTCTTGGAACAGAATCTCCTTCTCTGAGTTAAAACTTGCAGAGTCAGATCCAGAGTTTTCTAGTCATACACATGATCAGTGTTATCGGTAACACTGCAATGTATTTCTGTTGTTTAGGAGCTGAAAAAGGTTTAAAACATGTTGTGTATTTTCATCCTTTTCTCTGACAGCCAAGCTGAGAAGGTAAGCAAAAATGTAGTTATTTCTTTTTGCAATTAAGTATAAGAGTAGATAACTATGTCTAAAATACCCCAAACCACACTCTTGTAAACTGTGATGAGTAAAGACTGATGAGAATTGATGAGAATTCGCATCAATCAGCTTCACTTTGCTGGTTTGAAAACTACTATTCCAAAGCCATTGTTCAAGTCTTTTTTTCTGTTTGTTTGTTTTTGTTTTTGTTTAGTATTAGCTGTCTTCTTTTCTTTTCTTTTCTTTTCTTTTCTTTTCTTTTCTTTTCTTTTCTTTTCTTTTCTTTTCTTTTCTTTTCTTTTCTTTTCTTTTCTTTTCTTCCTTCTGTGTTTATTTTCATTGTTGTTACCTTAACTATACAATATGCTCTTTTCCTTATTTTGGGAGGGCTTGGTTCTGCTGGTACTCAGCATCCTTTCTGTCCATGGACACTGAGAGTGCTATATAAAGTAATGAGAGCTGATGATTTGGGGCTGGGAGCGTCTGTTCAGTGTGACACTGCTTTCATCAAGGTGCTAGGGCTGTACAGAAGTTAACTGTCAAGGACAGAATTTGGCCTCTAAAGATTTTTGCACCCCATATGGAGAAACCTCCACCCCCAGCCTGGTTGAAGTTCATGCAGGCTTCAGGAGTCAGGCATCAGTAACTGTTACCAGGGGATATGAAGGAACCAGGGTGGGAAGAGCACTTCCTGAATGCTGAACAGCCTGTGCAGGTCTCAGCTGCCCACTCCCTTACAGGGGGGAACAAAACCCAGACCAATAACCTCCCCTGTCTGGGAAGAGCTTCTGTTTCAACAGCATCCTACCTAAAACCTCTCCTTTCCTATAAAATAACACTTTTAACTTCTTTTCCACAGCCTGACCTCCCTGCCTTCCCAGCTGCAACCTGTAACTGCTGCATTATCCTCAGCTGCAGGTTCTGCATTTTAGCCTGCGCTGGTTTTAATTCCACTTCTGCTGGGATCTGCATCCTCCCTCCCTTTCTCAGCTGGACTTGCTAATGATTAACGCTGAGATACAAGAGCGAATTATTTTCTTTTCTTGTAGAAGATACATTTACAGTCTGCAGAGCTTACCTGAACTCTTGGGTCAGATTTAAAGACCCTTACAAGTGGATTCCCTACAAATTTCCGCTTCTTAAAATGGGCCTAAAAGGGAAAGTCCTATTGGCTTCTAAGAGGGGGCACGGTTCAAGCACCCTGTGTACCTGTGTCATGTCCTCCTTAACTGTTCTAAATTCAGACAATATTTTCACTCTATAAGTAGAGTCTGGGCTCTAACACACCCCCAAAATAAATGACAGATTTGTCTTCAGTCTCTTCTGTCTCTTCTGCTGCCCCATTTACAACTCTATCACTGATTTCCTCACTTCTTTCTCACCTTTGAAGGCTCAAACCTCACCGTTACAGATCTTACCTCCTTTACTTTATTTTTAGAATAAACCTTTCACAAGCTCTCCTTATTGCAATGACAACCTTTCCTTGTTCCTTACCTGTCTGTTTCTCGTGGCAGGGGTCAGAGCAGAGCTGGTAGAAAGGACATTATTTAATCAGTGTGTTGCCATACTGCCATTACAACGAGCCACTGGCCGCTCTCAGGGGTGAGCATTGCTCGGCATTTTTGGCAGACAGAGTTCTGTCTTCCCCAGGACTCCTGGCTGTAGGATCACTGTTCTCAACACCCTTCTGCAGCCCCAGCCAGATGCCATCAGTTCTGCTCCTTGTTGCTTCCAGCAGCTGGATCACTGTGAGCATCTGTCCTGTTGCTATGCCATCAGTTGGCTCGCTCAGCCCCAGGGATGCCTCCCTCAGATTTGCCCTATTCTATTTCACACAGGTGTAACCACTGGCATCAGGAGCAAGAGTTTGAGGGCAGGTATCAGGCCAAGAGGCTTCTGTGGCACAGGAGATTTCTCTGGTGTGGGGCTGGGGGTGGGCACTGTCACTGAGCTCTTTGGCTCCTTATCTTAACCCAAGGAGCTCTCAGTGAGCTGCCAGCTGTGTCTGAGACCTGGCTGGGGTGGACTGGCTGTGTCTGGCTCATGGGATCAGTGCTAGAGTGAGGCTGTGGAATAACTCTGGGAGATGAATGGGATATTTTCAGTGCCAGCACTGAGTTCTGACAATTGAACACATTTTGTTGGCCTTTCTCAGTACCTCCCCGTCAGCTGTCTTTATTTCAAAGATCTCTGTGTCAGACTAGTCCTGTAATTCCATAGGGCCTTACATTTGTAACAACCTCCAAACAGTCTCTCCAAAGCTATTTCTCACTGCTTTTTGCTCCAAACTCCCTCTTTCTGTTGACACATTTTTGTTTAATCATTTCCATGCTTTAAACAACATATGTGGTCAAGCTGTGACAATCTTGGCTCATCTGCCTGTGATAGTAACAAGTTCTTTGTCTGCATTTGTTGCTGTTGGATTCAGATGCCTTGTCTTTGCAAGGGTTTCCCTAAGCAGAGACAACAAATTAGAGGGTGGTGGAAGCCATGGGGACAGGAAAGAATGGACTTTGCTTTCTCAGGGAAGCACCTCTTCTAACTGGGATCCTAACGAGCCATGTGCAGTGTGTTGGCTGTGGCCAGCTCAGTGACCAGTGTTTCTGTAGTTAGAAAGTTTACTTGCAGAGCTTATTATTTATACATCCCTTGTTAGGTAGCTTGTAGGTACCAGGATATCTAATCCCATATGGGACACCCTATACTCACTTCAGGAATATTAAACAGCATATTTAATATTCAGGAATATTAAACAGCAGGGCTCAGCAGCTGCTGTTAAGACATGTTTGTATGGCCCTTGCCTTTGCAAACTGGTAGATTTTTGGTTTTCCTCTGCAACACTCTGCAGAGCAAACTCCTCTTTCATGTGTCCTGCTCAGTACCTGCCTGCTCTGAATTGCTCCCCAAGTCCCCCTTCTTCTTTTTGTTTCCCTGTGAGCTGTTCCTACAGTGAGGAGTCACCCTGAGTCAGCAGGTCTCATTCTTCCTCAGGTCTGAACTAGAGAGTGTCTCCTTTCCAGGCACAGCCAAATAAGGTTCACCCTGTCTGGCTTATAGAGCCCTTATTTCTTCTCTGTAAGAAATGTAGAGAGGAGGATTTCTAAAGTAACTCAGTGTTCTTTCTGGTTTTGCATGATCAGTGCTCTGGGAGTGTGGAACAGAAAATACACATAGAAAGGGATTAATATTTTATAGCTAATTCAGCACATTTCTGTTCACATGAGGTCAAGTCACTTTATTGTTCAACTGAGAATGTTTTATAAATAGATGTGTGTGAACCTGGTGAAGTCACTGAGATTACTCAAGTAAATAAACAGCTGCAGAACTGTGGCTTTAATTTACATTATGACTTCACAGCGAGCAAGGTAGCAGAAACCTGAGAAATCATATGGTGTTAGGTTGAAAAGGGCTGAAATTTGTTTTAAAAGTTGGGCAGACCAAATGCCTCATACAGATGCTGTTGTTCTCAATATATCACCCAGTCCTTGGAAATAAATAGATGTAACAGTTAAGGCTTTAACAGTTGATGTTACCTCTGTGTAATGTTGAAAACTGGAAGCTTGACCAGGAGCCCTTTGAAGCAGATGGAAGTAATGAATTTCAAAAAGCTTTGCATCAGACCCCAACCTCCCTCAAACCTCTTGTATTGAATGCTTTCTAAGTTACTTCATTTATCATTTAATTTAAAGCTCTTCATAGAGAAACTTTGGTCTCCTTCCTGTCTCTCCCAAATAGTATTCTTTATCATTAATGCTGTTTTCCTCCTCTTCATCAGGGATTTGTATTAAAATAACATTATTTATTAAAGTTTTCACAGTGAATTATTTATGCAGTACCTGCAGAAATCATATGGAAATTTTCCAGACTTCCTAAATACATTAGTAAAATGGCCCAGAACTGCAAGCTGGCGCTGTCAGGTCTTGCTTACAACTCTGTCTGACTTTTGAGACCACAAACCTAGGGAACTGAGTCGGTGGTGTCTGCAGAACCCCTCTGGAGATGCCATGCGAGGGGAGTCCTTTGGTAAGAGAGGAGCACAAAGTCCAGGGCCGGGGTGTCTGTGATGCTTCTCTGTGTTTCTCCCTGCAGCCACAGTGGCGTTGGTTGTTGGCAGAGACAGGAGGAGGTCAGTCTGCTCAAGGCCAAGCTGAGCTGTGTTTCTCCTCATAATCCTTTTAATGACCTTCCCAAATGTACTTTGAGAAAGCTTTTCTGCAGCCAGGACTGCTGGGGACAGTGGAGTGGCTTAGGTGAAAGGACTGTGCCAGCCTCCTTTGTAGCAACATCAGGGCTGACACTGTCCTGTTTGACCGTGTGCTCATGCCCATCTCCCATTTCCATCTTTGCCCTCCTTCCCCATTATTATGTGCCTTCCAACCTCAATGAAACCTGACAGCAGAGCAGAGGTATTAGTGATACTCTTCGGGGACATAAACCAGAGAAATGTTTAGGCACGTGGGCTTCCAGGAAGGGAAGAAATGTATCAGTGCTCTCTTTAAGGACGTGAGTGCATCAGCATCTCAGCCTTTCACAGACTCCAGAGGATAAGTACCTGCACTTATCCTTGAGATGCAATTCTAGGAATGCAGGCTGTGTTGCTTTGGGACTGGTTGGGCTGGGCTGATGCTCCGGCAGTGCTGACACCACGAGTGCACCCAGCCCATTAGCTCTGTGTGCTCGCTAATCAACGCAGCACACACATCATGCTCCTCATTGCTTTCCTGCTTGGGAGAAATGGCTCAACAGCAATGTTTGGTGTGCTCTGAGCTTCTTCCCTTTCCTGCTCTCCACAGTCTCAGCTCTTCACTCTGCTGTTCTGTGTTTGCTGCAAAAAGTGTAACTGAAGCACTTACATTATAGCACTTGGTGATACTACATGAAGTCGTTTTCTAGAGAGTCTGAATTCTTTAGTCCAGAGAACAGTTAATTTGATCAGGTCTCCATATCTCTCCCCCTACTCTTCCCATTTCTCTGATACCTCCTGAAATATATACAAGATACTAAAAACCATGTTGTGACTAATCTAATTCCCTGAGGAAGTATGCTGAGTTCAACAGTGCAATCTGATCAAGAAATCTGGGCTCAGTGTTATGGTTTATGAACTCAAACTCTCATGACTTTACAAAAGAATTCTTAGGAATAACACCCTTTTTAATGCTTTGATAGCATCTCATTCTTGGGAGAAAATTACTACAAACTCTGTTTAGACTCATGTACTACAGTACTTCTGTTTCGTTCACGGAATCATTTCCTTTAAAAATGGTTTGGTTATACCAAAAATTAATTCAGAAAATCCTATAGCCTGTCTCACAAAAGCCTAGAGTGGTCCTGTCACACATTGCAATCTGAGCATGTAATGAATGTAAAGCATCTGCTAAGTCTTGGGTGGGGGAGAGAAACTCAGTCTCTTGAGATAATATGGGGATATCTGATGCTCACCTCAGGATGGATAAAATAATTATCAGTGTCTTCCAGAAATACGAAGAAACACAACTTCTAGCCCATGAGGATGGCACTCAGATTTCCTTGGTTTTTTTTTTTTTTACCACCACTAGCAAACTACCAATTAATTCTTCAAACTTTGTTTGGAAAAGTAAAATATTGGAAAAATAGGAAATTAGTAAGCTTAAGTTTTCCTCAGACTTTCTCTAAAAATGCAGCCTATTTATGCTCTTTTTTATGCTTATAGTCTACAAAGCATAAGAATTTATCTCACTGCTAGTGAAGCGGCCAACGAACAATTCCCATATACTACAAAACTATTTCCAAAGATAAAAGGGACTGATTTATGCAAGTGGGTGGATGTTGGTTTGACAGCTTTTATGCTGGTGTGTATCATATGAACAAAGCCTCCCCACTAAAAAAAAAAAAAAAAAGGCTGTAGCTTCAATGAAAGGTACTGAAAATGCGTGGAACAGAAAACCAGACTCCTGCTTACCTTGGCAGCCAACATTGATCTGTTCTGTTGGTTCAGAGCTGTCACACTGCTTTGCCAACAGGTTTCTGTTTAAAGGGAAGAGCTGTGATCCCCTGTTTCCCCTCTGCAGGCCCTGAACAGTTACAACCAAGGGGACATAGAAGGCTCCAAGCGGTTGGGTCGCAACGCGCTCTGGGTGGCCGTGGCCTCCATCATCATCGGCCTCGTCATCATCGGCATCTACTGCGTGGTTCACTTCACAACGGTGAGCAAGGGCCCTCACAGCCCTCCCTGCAGGGCCTCCAGAACAAGACATGAACAGCTGCCACAGCTACCTCTCTTTATCTATTTAGGGATGCATGTATGCTTTCCCAAAGAATTTTTTCATATTTTATGGTTTAGAAATTTCTGTTGTCTGTGGTTAAACACAAGCAACTCCTTCTCAGCAGCAGTGGGTTTTCTAGAAACTCTTGCGGCTCCAATATGTTTTCCCAATTTTGGCCAGTTGCTTTTTGGTTTTTCTGCTCTTCAGATTCACCATCTTTCAGACCAAGTGATCTGATACCTTTAAATTTCAGGTAACACAGTCCCCAGGTGCTAATTTTCAGTCTCATAGTCTGGCCAACTGATCTTTTAACTCCGCAAGGAGGAGACAACAGTCCCTCTTCTACTGTTTGACACTAAAACAGATGACCAGAACTATATCAAAAGTGACCACAAATGTCACCCTGACTTGAGTCTCTGTGGGGTAAGGCCCTTCACTCTCTGTGTTATTGTCCTGCCTTCCCACACCTGCAATAATAGAAACAAAGCCCAACAAATGAGTCTCTGTAACACAGGGTTTACCCAGATGGATTACTGGAGAAGAGGACAAAAATAATTGACGGTATTGATAATCTTTCTTAAAGTTGTGCAATGATGTTCTTTTCTCCACAATACTGGGCACTTCCCATTAAAATATCCAATTTAAATGAATATATTATTGGCTGGTTTGGTTGGAGGATACCTTTCAGTGCACTGTACAAACTTATGCATAAACTATAAACAGAGAACACTCCATTTACCACTGAAATGAAGACATCTCCTGGGAGTGGAATGGAGCAACTGGTTAAATGTGTACAGCATTTTCATACAAAATTTGAAGTACAACATATTGAGCTGCAGGGAAGTTACTGTACACGGGGTCCAGCTCTGTGGGATATTATTAGATAGTGCTGCAGACTCTGAAACGTCCTGTGCATTTATTAATTTTCTATGCATTTGCAAGCATGAGCCTTGGTTCAGCTTGTGTTCAGATCATTCAGCGCTCACAGATTTAAACCCAAGTCCCTTCAGGCTGGGAGTGCCAAGTTTTGTAATTGAGAGCAGCAGTAAATTCTTCTGTTTGACTCTACCACCTTACTCATCATTTCTCAGGCAGGGAGAGTGGCTCAGTTATTTTTTCAAAGTAGGGGAGAGGAGGGCAGTGTGAGGAGTGGCAGGCAGCACTGGCCTGAAGCATTCACAGTGACCAAGCAGCAGTAAACCAGTATAATACAACTTGATTTTTCTTTTGAGGACTTTTTAAATTAGTTTTGGTTCTGGGTTTTTTTTTAAAGAGAAAACTCTCTGTTGGGTGGAAGCAGCCAGGTGCCTGGGAACCCTCAGCACACTGCTGGGATATTTATTTCTGTACATAGTTCCACAAATTTCCCAAATTTCTTGGCCAAATGACACCATGACTTTTGTGAGGAGTCAGGGTTTACTGGATTCACTCTACTGCCTTTCCAGTCTCTTTACTGCTCCCCTTCTCCCTCTCACTTGTCACCCTCCAAAATGCCTTGGCTTTTAATAAAGGATTTGATGGCAACAACAATCTTTTGATGTGAAAATGAGTGAACAGAAGCACCCAACCGGTCTTTCCACTCTTACCTGGGTCCCCTCTATTGCCTTACTCTTGGACATTTTTACTTTACACTAAATTGTCTCAGTCTGACGTGCCACTGCTGTGAATGGCTCTGCACACTCCATTCAGTGATCTCACACCCATTTGTTCCTTTCTCATGATTATTTACTGACAGCCACTTTGCCTCTGCTGAAGTGACTGTAAATTAATTCTATGCTAACTTTAATGTATGTTTCAAAATTAGCAAAGTAGCACAAAATAGCCTTGATACAATGATATGGCAGATTTACTTGATTACCATTAAGCACAGATTTAATGTTTCCATGACATACACATGCATTTTTCCTGAAAGTTCTACTTCAGCAATATGTATGAAAAGCTTGACCCTTCCAAGATTGATTCCTGTGTACTTTATCCACTTGAAATTAATCAGATACCACAGTACCCAGTTCTTCCTCCTGACATTCCTTGTGGCTTCTTTTGGTCTTCAAAGGATAACAAGTCTCACTGCAAATTACCTCTGGGAGATACTGCTGCCAGTATCAAAGATGCAAAGTGAAGTGAGAACTCGAGTTCTCTTCCACAACATCCAGCCTCTGGGAAGCAACAAAAGTGAGACATCCAAGTCAGGTTGGCAGGGGGGAATCTCTCTCAATTGTTACACAGCTTTTCTTCTTGGTACAGGAACTTGAGTCAGGCTCAGCTGGCTCTGAAGCCTCCTTCAAAACAACTCCACATGCCTCAGCCAGGAGAAAAATATCGAGTCAGGTGTGTTGAGACTAGAAATGGTAGAAATTGCAGAGAGAGGAAGAGCAGGATATTCCTGCTTTGAGCAAACAATGATTTTATACCACCAATATTACTCCCAAATGTACCCTCAATAATAATGGCAGACTTGGGAGAAGAAAGACCCTTTCACTTTTCAGAAAACCCCTACTTCCAAGTGTCCTGGTGTGCCTTCCTTGGTTTGTTCAGTCACAGAACAACAGTAGCACAGGAATAACAGCAGCCAACACCTACGTCTTCAGGGAAGAAACAGCCTTGACTTCTCATTTTGAAGATTTACTCAGAGCTAAGTCAACTCGGGGCTTCTCCTGCTGCCTTGGAGAGCCTCATTTGTCTTGAACACTGGCATGTTATCTTTAGCAAACATATATTAAGATATGTAGTGATACATATTTATATCCTGGAACAGGGCCCACCCAACACTTGGGAACCATCTACATTCTGCAGTCATGCCCCTAAATGTAGGCAAGGGGAAGCCATCACTTGCATCACTGGAGTTGACAGCCCAGCAATAAAACCTGTGTGTCCTGATCAGTGTAAAGTGGGGTGTCCCTCATCATGCCAAGGACTCTGAGTGCAGAGCTGTGGTCTGTGTGAAATCAGGGCTGTGCCTCATTCCACACTGGGCCAAATTTATTCTTACTCTTCCCCATTTGCTTTTACCCTCTCCTGTCAGCTTCCCCTGTGCCCCTGCCTTGCCAGTCCTGAGCACTGAGTTGCATTTCCAGGGCTTGCTCAGATGTAACTTTAGCTGGTATTTGTGTCACCACAGTCTGGCCCTGCATGTGTGCCTCAGGCATGTTGTCCATCAAGAGCTGCAGTGAGAAATGGGACGTATCTGCCTTCCCTGAGGGGACACCACTGTGACCTGGAGCAGGGCAGGGCTGTGTGCCACAGTCTGTGTGTGCCATACCCTGTTTGCTCCCACCCAGCCTGTGAACATGTTCTCATGCTCCTCTGAGCAACCTTTCCCCAGGCTTGCACAGACTTGGAGTCAGCCTCCCCGCCTCTAAACATTTTGTTCAGCTAAAGGTGGTAATTTTGTCAGTCAGTGAGGTCTCTCAAGTCATTTACAATCTGTGTTTTCAGACCAGCCTCAACGTTTTTTAAGCAGATTCCAAATTCTGTTGGATTTTGCTGACACAAGACACCCTCGGATTACATTTGAATTCTGCTGGCAGGGTTTAGGGAAGCTAAATCCTGGGCTGGATCCTCCTTACTTAAGTGAAGGAGATCCTAGAGATCCCAAACCCTTTTCTTAATTGGATCTAAACATGTCATATTCTACTTCATGCTGCCATGTGAGTAGTTCAGAACAATATTCAGCTCCTCACAGCACATACTTGTAGACCATCTCTAGTGTCTGAGTGACACTTCCCAATGCTGTTCAGGGCTGAACTAGAGCTCACATGAGTTTTGTCACCCAGTTGAGCCACAAGGCATTTCATATACAGCCCACGTCTTCTGTGCTTCTCTCTTGTGGATTTCTGCAGTCTGGACAAGTAGGAGTGAGCCAAGCAGAAATGTGGAGGATGAGTGAGAGGTGTTAGAGAGAAGTAAAAACTTCAGTAGACTGAGACAGCAACAGTTTTGCTCTGAGGAAGGGTAGCCAAAATGCTGTGACTTTGGAGTTTTATGCAAACCATTATGATAATTTAATGCTTTCGTAGAGGAGTCTGAACTTCTGACCCCTTCTTTAATCTCACTTGATTTAGAACATCACCCCAGGGAAGCCACAGAAATGTCACCTGTCAGCATGGCTTCCAAGGAACACAAAGCCAGCCAGGCTGTGAGGAAAGCACCAGCTTCTCCGCTCAGAATCAGAAAGGTTTTAAATCAAGCACACGTGCAGTAATGCAGCATTGGTAATTCCGGGTAGAAGGAAAAGGAGTAAGTGTTTAGGCTGTGCACCAGGGACAGCTGTACACATAAAGTTTCCTCACTGACTTAGAAATAATTCTTCAGGAGGAAAAGGAGTGCCAGATTATTTTTAATATCTCTGTTCCTGAGGCTCTCAGAAGCCTTTGCAGACATTTCACACAGTGGCTGCCTGTCTTTCAGAGACAGAATAAGCTGGAGAGCAGCACAAGGACAGGGATTACTCAGCCAGCCTCCAGATCTTTACATTGGCCATCCTGTCCCCTGCACCTTACCATAAAAATAACAAGTCAGGGTCTTGTGCTGCAGTGACTGGCCTGCCAGTAAGGGATAGAGCTCCAAGCCTGAAGTCAGGGCATTCCTGTTCTTTAATTCTTGGTGTCCACCCAGCCAGGGAGCTCATACTGCTGCCTTTCTATTGGTAAGGGCTCATACTGATTATTTCCTTGATCCTTACCTCGTTTCACTGGATTTGTGAAAACAGAGCAGCCTAAAGTCCTCTATCTGTCTCTCAAAATGTTCCCTCAGCTGGGAGGCTGCGCAGTGGCACCGAGTGCAGGTGCACAACATGGTTACATCAGCCTGGCTTCCTTAGCAAACCACATGAAAAATCCTGGCCCAGAAACAGCTGTTTCATCTGTGCACAGAGGAGATGTTCTCACAATGGATTCTACCCAGAGGAGCCATGAGTAGCATCCAAGAGACAACAGCAAAGGCATTAATGCTGTCTGCAGGATATATTCACTGTGCAGGGCCAGGGGTCCTAGATCCCTCCTTGAGGAGCTGCAAGAATGTAGCTGTCTGATGGAGGAGATCCCTCAGACTCCAGCAGAACTCAGAATCCAGGGATAAGTCAGAGCATCCATGGGTATTGAGAGCTTTCCCTTACACAAGAATTTGAGGGAACTCCTCAGATCCTTCCTCTCCTAATGCAGATGCACAGGACAGGTTTCCCAGTCCTTTTAACATTGGATTTACCAAGTTCTCCACTGCTGGAGCGCTGTTCTTGCCTGACTGCTTTATGTACCACTCCAGGGGAACAGAGATGCTGTTGACCTCATGAATCTTTGTCAAATAAGAGCCCATTTCCTGGCAATGAAAGGCCCTAATTTGCATTGATTCAGGTAACCCAGTTTAAAAATTCAGTTCGGATTGACAGATCACCAATGCCATTAGAAACTCAGCCCTTTGATTCAAAACTGTATTGAGCTGCTAGTCTAGAGGGATGTTTGTTAAGAGAACAAGTGCCACTAATGTGGCATAATGTATCCATTAGATCTGTAGAATTAATAATTTAAACTCACAGGGCAAACTGTCTTGTCTTCTCCCCCTTTAAACACACATATTTCTGTGTCCTTGCAGCATGCTATCTGAAGAACCAGGATTGCACTTGGATGATATCAACATGTAAACCTCTGGAGGGGGAAAAAGAAGAGATGGAAACCATTCCAGACTGTTAGCTCCGACCCTACAAGTCTGCAGAGGCATGTTGCTGGTGAATGAACTGATAGCCCAGTTAGTTAATCAGCATGGCGTGACCAGGTTTTCAAAATTATTTATTTATAAGACACCTCAGTATAAAGCAGCATTTTCTCTTTCACCCTAATGTATAATGAGATCTTACCCTAAAAAAGAAATCCCTTTTCTTTCTCATTTCCATGGAATGTATGCTGGATCTGTGATGTTCCCTGGCTGACCCCTGCCAGCCAAAGCCAACGTTTCCAGACTGTTTATGGTGCACAGTGTAAGACCTGATGCACAGCCCACTGAAGCTGGTAGGAGAACTCCTGTTACTTCTGGCAGATTTTGGATCAGGCCACTAAGGATTTTTTCATTACTTTAAAATAGTCTCAACACGACACAACTGTACCCATGGGCTTGGGATTTTATCCTGCTCTGTGATTTTATAATGCCGTGGGCGCACTCTGACTCAGCAGCTGCTTTCTTTTGTCATCCTCAGCTTTTAGAACTTTACCTTGGATTTTTAACCATCTGGGACCGATTTCAATCACTTGATCATTAAGAGAGACTCTTCTTCCATAGCATCCATGTTTTTCTTAATGATTCATTTTTGTTTTGTTGTCTTTCATTGTTGCTCTCCCTTGACTAAGCCCCAGTCCTGCATTAAATTTGCACTGATCTTATTTTCCACTTTAAACTTCATGTATGTAAAAAGTTCCTATTTTTTTTTTTATCTGACAAAAGATCTTTTTAAACAGATGTCCTTCATCCCTTTGTTGTTGTGCTTCTAGCAAGGCACATAGTTTCATTGTGTTCTGCTTTGTTCATGTGGGTTTTGTTTAGTTCATCCTTTCATCTTTATGACTGGTCTGTGTGTCCCTGCAGTTAGAGATGGACAGACTTTTGCACCTCTGCCCAGTTACAGACACACTTCCTGATCCTTAGACACTACTCAGCGAGCAGCCTCAGCTTCCAGAATTGATGGCCTCTAAATTACTGCAGTTTCTTGATACCTTGTGATAATTTAGCATGGGACTGCTCTTTTTATTAGCTGGAAACTGTTTCACAGAATACAATTGTTTTGTCACACAAATATTCCATGTTAAAAGGAGTGAGCTCTGGTGAGCATTAAGATGTGGCTGCATCCTCAGCAGCTGCTGCTGTTTGCTTTATTACCACACCTCCAAGCGAGCTGTGCCAACTCCCTCTCCCTGCACCAACATCAACCTGGAGCGACTGCCCAGAAATCCAGGGAGTTCTGCAGGTGAGAGAAGAATCATCTGTCAGGAGTTCAACAACCTATTAAAAACAAAAAAATCCTCCCAGAAACCTTTACCTGTTAAAGCATATGCCTGGAAGTAGCATGTATTTTTTGTGCCTTGATATTATATTTTCAATGTGCTTTTTCGCTGTCCTTCCTGCCAAATTCTGTTTTTCATTGAAGTCAGTGAAGCATCACCTCTCCTTAATTACTGCAGTATTAAACTTCACAAACACTGGTGAAGTCAGCTGATTTATTAAACATTTACACTGATCAGATTTGTCCACGTGGGAATCTTGCCACTGATTTCGATGATCCCAAGAACTGGCTGCTCTGTGAACTCCTCTTTGGTTTTTGAATACTATTTTAATGGTCTGATATGTCTTGTGGGACTTTTAGTAGCTTGCCTTATTATCAGATATGATAAAAATGTCATTGACAAGTGGAATAAAATTACTTTTAATTCATGTCTATTCTGGTATGTGGGAAGTGTCTTTGCTAAGTTTTGTTGCTTCTTCTACTGGAAAGAGTAATATCCCTTTTTCTAACCCCTTGGACAGTTTCAGAATAAAGTGAACTGCAGCAAAAGGAGGTTTCCAAAGTTATATGGGCACCAGAGGATAGGCAACTTGAAGTATTTTTTTAACTGCCCAACAAGGGTTGACATCAATAGGAGTTAGACACTTGACTTGTTCAGAAGCTTTTGAAAACCATACTGGAAATCTAACTTGCATCTTGTTCCTCATAAATATCTTTGAAGTCTCACTCTTAACATAATTGAGAATTGAGCCATTGTACCTTCAGTGCTTCTGAAGATAAATGTTGGTACCTTACAGTGCTATTGATTGGTATAAAAATAAAGGCTTTATATTAAACCACTTAATGTGACAGAGAGGAGAGAATGCAGCAATTCTTCTAATGTCCTTAGTGCTTCTGTGTCATAGGTAATCTTATTTTTGCTTTACTAATGTACTGGTATGGGTTCTCTTCATTTATTTATGTTTACATAAATTTTCAACCATGTTTGGGAAGTGCAGCTTGTGCTGGAAAGGGGTATGGTCCTTGCACAACCACATTGTTCTGCTGTAGGTGTGACAGACATCCCAAAGCAGGCAGCAAACACAGGGGGCCTAAATGACATTTTAGTGCCCAAATCAGCAAGGCCCTAATGCCAGCAGTGGGTGTAGAAGGCAGAACGAAGGTGTCTGACTGAGGAATTTGTGCCTGCTCCATATTTTGAGGGGCATGTATACAAATTTCATTATCTCTGGATAATGGCAGGCTCTGGAAATTACCAGTTCTTCATTGTCACGTGTCTAGACTTGGTCCATTATTCTGCATTGGACCTACCTTTTTTTTTGGTAGGAAAAAAACCCCGTTATATTATATATGTGCTGAATGATGTTATTTGATGAAACAGACAGAGCTGGGGAGCAGTAAAATGTATTTCAATTCAACATCTGTGTCCTGGGTGCATGAACAGAGTTCTCTTTCTGCAAAACTGCTTCAGGCTTCCGTTTTTTGGACGCAGTGTCCTCACAGGCTGAAGGCACCAACTAATGCCCCAAGTCCAGCTCCCTTTTCTTTCCCGCATTACAGGCAGAGACAGATGGAAACTTGAAATTGCTGGCCTCAGCTCCTGGATCATGTTGGCACCTTTGGCTTCTTACAAGGCAGCTGCATTCTGCAAAACAGCCCCGTGCATGTATCTTGATATGTAATTCTAGAAGAGGCTTCTAAATATAAATGGGGGTTCTTTGCTGCTGTATGAAGGGGGTCAGCCAGACACTCAACATGTGGTGTAAATTTCATCAGATTGCACAACAACAACAACAAAATAATCTCAGAGACAATATGGAATTAAATTCTTGGGGTGCCTCCCTGTACCACACCCAGGGGTTTACAGCTTTCACCTAGGATCAGCACTGGCTCTTGAATTTATGTGGTTTCAACCAGGATCCGTGAGTGGTGAGGCTCCAGAAGTTGTCGCTTTTGTACCTCTATCTTTGGGTATGTGCTCACAGTGTGTTCTGCCTCTCAGCCTGGAAATGGGTTGTGTCTGGTTGCTGCCACAGTGTCCCTCGCTCTCAGCATCTGTTCAGGTGCCTCTGCTGAAACAGTGTGCAAACATCTCTGTCTAGGCTCCTTTCCTCCCCTGGGCCCTAACTTGGTCTGCCAGTTATTTATTACTGATTGCCTCAGAAGGGGGAAGATGGAGTCACCTCCCCCATTAGTTTTTACTTTATGTGTTTGTGTGTGCACGCACGCAAGAAGAGCTGAAGGGTTGAGTTCCCAAAGGCAAGTAAGATCTAAATACAAGGAAAGGCACTGGATTGATGGGGGTCAAGCTGGTCAGAAACATCCTGGTTATCTGACAGCTGTTCAGGAGCCTTTGTGGAAAGTGTTGTTTCCTGGAGGGAAGAGTCCATATCACCAAACCTTGAACAGATGTGGAACCTACCCTGGCTTTGTAGGACATACCTCCAGGCAAGGCTGGAGTTCTCAGGGCTCTGCAGGGCTCCTGCTTGACCCCCAGCTTTCTGCGACTGAGCCCTCAGTCTCCACAGGCAGCACCTTCAGGCTCAAAAACTACCTAAATGTTGGTTTCTTCTTACAATCCTCCCACCTCCAACCTCATTTTGAATTGGCAGGTCTGAGGAGGTGTGCAGTGTTGGAGCAGAGAAGGGATGCCGTGGTGTGTGAGGGATTTCTTCTGTGCACTCCCAACTTTCCGTTTCCCAAGCACAACGGCATGTTCTGCACGCACGGCAGGACACGTATCCCTGAGACAGGACTGAGCCTCTGAGGAGGCTGCCTGACTTCCTCTGCTGCACTCCCTGCCAGCCTGGCAAAGTGGGCTAAATCCAGAAGTGACCTAAAAGGAGGAGAGGGCCTGGAAGCAGATCACTCAGCCACTGTACAGATGGAGGAACAAATTCAGGACCCCGAGGCAGAATGGAAGACCATAGTAAGAAATTTACCCAGAAGGTTTCTGCAGTTAAATTTACCCTGTTTTGAACTCTGGGCTAAGTTCTATTCTGCTCCCACACAGCTCACTCTCCACAGCACACAAGCTGCAAGAAGCACTTGCTCATGTGTCCTTCATAATGTGATTTATGGCATGTGTGAATCTGATCTACCAGCTCAAGTCTGAGGATGGCTCCTCTGGGTTTGTCATCTCACGCTGTGGGGCTGAGTCAGCTTCCACTTCACTTGCAATGACTTCTCTTTGGCTAAATAAGCTTGCATCGTGTCAAGGGAAAAGAACTTTGCCAGATACCAATGGATTCTTCAGGACTTTGAACTGCATAGCCTGAGGCTGAAGGCCACTGCATTTCTTTTTTGACACCTACTCTGAGGTAAGAGAAGGGGAAACTCCACTGGAAGTGAAGTGTCCAGACCAAAGCAGGCTGTGTGGTCATGGTGAGCCGTGACAGCCTCACGTTCACACTTCAACCAGTACTCAGTGGGGGCTTAATTGCCTTTTGATTTTAATCAAATAAGAGAGAGAATCCAAATAGTGAAAATGAGAGACTCTGGCCTAGAGCACAATGTTTGGTGAATGTCATCCCTGACTTCTGTGCCTGAAAAGCTCGTAAGCTTTCCCATCTAATCCAAGATGTGAATTCCCCTAATACAGGTCTGTCCTGACCTCAGACTTATCCTGTTTGCTCCTTACTCTCTTTTTAAATGAATCAGCTGATAGAGAGGGACAGTAAGTGATATCTCCAAGGGGGTAGAGTGACTCAGTAGCAAAGATGTCACTTCACTTGACCCGTCAGCCTGCAGAGCACCAAAAGTGCTCTGTAATGATTCTCAGAACTTTGACCAGCTCTGCTGAGTCTCATAATTTTAAGAGCCAAGAACCAAACTGCCTTAAAATTAACTTCTGACTAAGAAGATTTAATAGTCAGGTCAGGTCTAGCTCATGTTTACTAAAGAAGGTAGGTGTGAGGGAAGGAAAAAAGGAGCTGAGCTTTGCTTGTGGCTACTGACATGGCAAACAACAGAGACCACAGGTCTCTTCACAGCCTGCAGGTCTTTTACAAGCCTCTGCTTTTAAAACCACATTGTCCTAGGAGGTGGCGTGGCACAGTCATGACACCAGATAAAGCATTTCATCAATTACTTTTATCTTGTCTTATGGGCTGTGAACAGTCTGAAATTGGAATTCATCTTTTTTTTAAGGGAATTTCTTATTCAGAATTAGTCACTTGTGTTTTCCCCTGATCCTTCTACCCCAACAGAGGCAGAGGTAGAAAAGGTGTTTTGTAGTCTTCCTTGGGAATGTGGAGGCTGGTTCAGGTGGGGTGGAAGAGGGGGAGTTTTTATACCCTTCAGGCTGCAGAGCATAAAAGGAGGCAAAAAGTCACAGATGCTGTTAAAGGGAGGAGCAAAACTGCAGGGTTCCAGAGAATCAGTGGGCGGCTGAGCTCTGCCAGGCCCCTGTGGCTTGTCTTCAGCTAATCCCTCGCTTCCCACATCTCCTGCATTAACAGCTGTGAGGGAATGGGGCTCCCACTCAGGCTGAGAGGAGAAAACAACACTCCAGTGAATGCAAGGACCATGCACACAGAGCTGCGTGAGGAGGTGGGGGATGATTTAGTTGTTCATGGTGTAATGTCATCCAGCCCTCAGTATTCTCAGGGACCAGCACCTGACAAAGCGAGTTACAGGCTGATTGCTCCAGGACTGTGCTACACCCCCTGTCACAGTGAGGGAAAACAAGAACCAGTCCTGGAGAGGGAGCAGACACAGGGAAAACAGGGAGGAGAAGGCAGCAACAGTGAGGCTGAGATGCCTTGTCCACAGCCTCTGTCCTGTCCACGGGCCAGCAGCTCCCAAAAGTTTTGGCATGGAGCACACCATGGATGGTTCATCACCATGGAAGGAGGAACCATCATCACATTTTAACACCAGACTTTAAAAATACATGCTTGTACCTACCACAGCCTCATGATCTGCTAGCAGTCCTTACCCTGCAGTTTGTTACCACTCTGTGGTTCTTAGAAGAACAAAAGAACATTGCAAAGGCCAGGCCCCAGACAAAGGTACCAGGGCCTGTAGTGGGTCTATGTGGCTGTTGTGCAGATCATCACAATGGTCTTGGATGGGCAAGTGATGGTCAACACACAGCACCCCGTCCTGCAAACAGTGCTGGCCAAGGAAACTGGGGAGGACAAAACAACCGCGGTTGGAGACAAGGAATTTAGGAGCACTGAGCTGTGTGAAATGCCCAAAAGACAGCAGCTGCATTTTATAGCGGGGGCTGTTGTGCAGGGCTGGGGAAGAGCCGCCTGCACACATTGATTGCCCTGGCAGCCCCGGCCAGCCTGAGCCGGGCAGGGTGTTCGACCCCCGAAGGAAAAGAGGGAGCGGCTGTTCCCCAAAACACAGCGGGAGCTGCACTGGAACAGCCGTCCCGGCAGGATTCTTCCCACCCTGCTCGTGTGTGGATACTTCCATTTGGTAGGAATCCGTCTGTTTATGTGCAGGTCGCTTCTATTTGTACTGAAAAAAAAGGGAATTTACCAGTAAAGAGAACGGTGACACACCTGCAGGCTTCAGCTCTGTGGCTGTGAGGCAAGTGGAAGAAACAAACCAGCAACAGCTGGGGGACAGCCAAGGGTAAAACCAGATAGTGTAAGTGGGAACGCTTTGAGAAATGCATCAGTGTAATTTCGTTTGGGAAACATTTATCAGTTTTGAGGACTCGGCCTCCCGTCTGTGCTCCCTCAGAGACCAGAGCTGACGGCTCCAGCGCGCTCTGACGGCGGCGCTCCGGCGCGCCCCGCCATTGCCCCGGGGCTCCCACACCGCCCTCAGGCGCTGCCCTGGGCACGGCGGCTCCCGGGGCGGGCACGGAGCCGTGCCCCGGCACCAGCGCGGGGCTGAGGAGGCTCGGGGGGGCCAAAGCATGGAGCCCGGCGGGGAGCGCGGCCCGGAGCCCGGCGGGGAGGCCGGGGCAGCCCGGAACGGCCGCGCCGGGCTCGGTTCCCCCCGGCGGGCGCGGGCGCGGCCCGGCGGAAGCGGAAGCGCTGCGGCGGCGGCGGGAGCGCGGCGGGCGGTGGGTGCCGGGGCCGGGCCCGGCGGGGCAGGGGCGGCTCCCGGCGTCGGGGCCCCGGGGCTGCCAGGCCGGGCTGTGCCCCCCGTGGCCCGCGGAGCTCTCGGGGGTCTCTTCCGGCGGGACTTCCCGTGCGCATCCACGCAGGGCTGGCGCTGCCTCTCCCAGAGGAACGCGGGGACTGAGGGAGCGCCCGTGGAGCGGCAGCGGGGCTGAGCTCTCCCCGGGGAGCGGTCACAGCCCCGGGGCTGCCAGAGCTCCAGGAGCCTTTGGGCGCCGCTCTCAGGAGCTGGGTGGGAGCGTTGGGTGTCTGTGCAGGGCCAGGGGCTGGACCGGGTGGTCCCTGCGGGTCCCTCCAGGTCAGGACGTTCTGTGGTTCTTTGTTTAGAACCCCCTTCAGCTGCCCTCAGCATCTCAGCAGGGTGAGATAACGTGTTCCAGTGAAGTCACATTTCACGTAGGCTGCTTTTGGAGCGTTCTGACAGAAAGTTCCCCTGGTGTGGCAGCTGGCGAGGTCAGCGCTGTGTGCACGGGGGGGCAGAAGGGTAAAGGCCCAAGCTGAGGGCTCGGTCAGCTTCTTGAGTGGCTGAGTCTGCTGGAGGTGCTCATATATAGAACTGTAGCACATTATCAGGAGTAGCTAAAAACTGTCATTTAGTGCCTTTGTTCAGAGTGTGGTATCACTTTACAACGGGTTAATCGAGTTTCTGAGGCTCTTCAACTCAAAAACACAGCCCAAGGCTACTGATGAGTTTCCTTTCCTGCCTGCTGATGTTCCAGCTGTGGGAGTACGTGTGCTAACCTGGCTTTCCCTGCTCTTTTAGATCCGTAGAAATGGGGAACACGAGCAGCGAGCGGGCGGGGCTGGAGCGCCACGGGCACAAAGCCGCCCGAGGGGACAGCTCAGGAGGAGCCATCAGTACCAAAGAGGGGGACAGACCAAAAATCCTCATGGACAGTCCTGAAGATGCAGACCTGTTCCATCCAGAGGAAATGAAGGTATTGCTGGTTTGTTCTCCCAGCGTTGCTTGCATGGAATGCTCTGGGGCTGTTTGCAGCCTGCAGGGATTTTGTCTTTGAGTTTACACAAAGCTGACCATCCCCCTTCCCCTCCTGTGCCAAGGAGAGACTGAATTGGTGTTTAAGCGGGTATAATTGGGCCTGGAGGGAGAGGCATTGTTTTGCCTTCCACTCTTCCTGCAAATTTGGAAGGCCTTAACTCCTTTGCAGAATTTGCGCAGATGAATTTGTGAACAGAATCTAGAACTGCAGCCTGTGTTCTGCATCTGACAAAAACTGCTTGTAGCAGACTTAGAGAATCGTGCCTGAGGGCAAAAGAAGCGTTCAGTGCAACACAGGCTGTCTCAGTCTGCCAGGAAAGAACCTTTTTTGATTGAGACATTGTGCTTGTAGGCTCCATTGGAGAAAGAAGAGTTTCTGGCTTGGCAGCAAGATCTGGAAGTGAATGACAAAACCCCCACTCAAGCTCGGCCCACAGTGTTCCGCTGGACTGGAGGAGGGAAAGAAGTTTATTTATCAGGGTCCTTCAACAACTGGAGTAAAATTCCTCTGACGAGGAGGTAATGAAGTGCTGCTGCAGTTCCCCACGGACTGGGAGTGCTCAGTGCCATGAGGGAGGTGGTCAGCTGAGAGATGGGACTGTGCTTGATTTACCACTGTCCTGCTTCTCTCCTCAAGCCCTTGATGACAGTCTGACTTTTCCATTCTTGGATGGCACAGGGTGGAAGCTGAGCTCTGTGTCAGTTCACTGGGCACAACACAGAGATAACCCCAAACAGTCCCTGCTGTGCATTCTGTGCCTGGAGTAGGGCTGGGCTGTGGGAAGGGGAGCTGCTTCTAGCACAGTGTCTCTGATGACACATCCTTGCCATGTCGGTGGCTTTTGCCCGGCTCAGAGGGTCCAGAGCCTGTGGCCTCTTGGAGCAGCATCAACTGTTTCTCAGCTTTTTTGAGATGCTGGTAAAGCCTTCTGCAGAATCAGGGAGTTCACAGCCCGAGGAGTATGGAAATTGCCAAGCAGCAGTTATTCAGACCCAAAGTAACCCAGAAGTATTGAGTTGCTGCTTTTATCTCCTCACTGTTCATTTATTTCATGGCCATTTGGGAAATGCAATTTATGATGGCAAATACTGAAAGGCAAGGAAATATGAGAAAGCTGATCTTGTTCCATCAGCAGATAAATGAGGTCTCGTGTGCTAACAAGTAACATGAAGATGTGAGAGTGACTTTACAAAAGCTCAGTGCCTGTTATGGGATGTCAGGAGTGTGGGGGGACTCACTGTCACAGAGGAAATTATCATGAGCATTAATCATAATTTGATTCTTTACCTTTGGATTGCATCAGAGATTCTCTGCCTTTTTACAGTTTTGCACATTGAGGAGGCTTGTGCTCTGTGTCACAGTGTGTGTCAGTTTAGAGACAAAGGTAGTTTGCAGAATCTTGCAGGGCTGATTGTTTGTCTTAAATTGCAGTCACAATAACTTTGTGGCAATCCTGGACCTGCCAGAAGGAGAGCACCAGTACAAGTTCCTCGTGGATGGGCAGTGGACACATGATCCTGCAGAGGTAATGTTGGCTTTGAGTCACTGTTCATTGATTGAGGCATCTGAAGAGAAGAAAGGGGCTCTTCGGGCTGGTGAGAGAGAGGTTCCTGGTGTCTGCTGGCCTGGGTGGCAGCATCAGGCTGAGCTCAGAGGGCAGGAGATGCAGTCAGGGCCAGAATCTCTTGGCCATTGGTTTATAAGTGCTGGCAGGCGTTTCTTGTCCAGTGCCAAACTGCCTTTTAGAGCATTGTAGCACTGCTGGCAGCCCAGAGCTCTCTGTGGCAGCATTGCTGCTCTAGATCTTTTCATAGTCCAGTGATTGTGCCAAAATCTACCTGGCCTGTTTTTCCTCTGCTATAAAATGTGCTTTAACCCCAGCCTGCCCAGCAGTTCTCCATGTGCTTAAGAGCTCAGTGTCCAGAACTGGTGTCACAGGTAACTCCAGCCCAGCCCTGAGCCCTGCGGGCTTGGCAGATTCAGCTGACGTTTTCCCCTCCCAGCCCTTGAAATCCTGCATTTCCTCTTACCCTAACAGTCACTCAGCTCTTCTCATATCTGGTTCTGTCATATTTCAAAAGTAATGCACCTCATTCTTGGTAATGCTGATTGGGTAGTTCTGAGAATCTATTAGTCCCACAGGCTTTTTTTTATTCTGATTTTTCTGTCTTGTCTCTTGCCAGCCAGTAGTAACCAGCCAGCTGGGTACTGTCAACAACATCATCCAGGTGAAGAAAACTGACTTTGAGGTGTTTGATGCTTTGATGGTGGACTCCCAAAAATGTTCAGACATGTCTGGTATGAGCTTACTGGTAACTTTATGTCACACTTTATAGAGCTGTAAAAAAATGTCATTTTCCCTTTTTGTCTGAGTTAAAGCTCCAGCAGAGATTAATCTCCGCTTGGGTCAGGCCCTCTGGATGTGTGCAGGAATCACAAATGCCCAAAGGAAGAAAGTGGAATGCACAGAGGAGGAAACCTATGACAAAGCAGCACAGATCTGATGAGGAGGAAGTCCTGGGTGCTCACTAAGAGTTTGTTTGCTCCTGCTGTGTGCAGTGGCTGGGTTTAGGGCAGTCACTGGTGGCTCAGTCTCTGCTTTGCCACATCAAACCAACGTTGACAGCCTACACTGCTCCTAATTCAGTCTTCCTCTGCTGAGGAGGTGGCTGAGGGGTCAGAAGTTGCACATCTCAGTGCTAACCCAGTCTTGGGAGTATCCTCACAGTGTAGCATAAATTACCTATCTAAGAATGATACAGAAATGCAATTTTTGCCTTAAGTTCCATGTTCTAGTGTAACAGGAGAGAGGTGGGATTTAGCTTGAGCCGTGTGTGAGGCCAGCCCTGCCCTGTTGGTTACTGAGCTCTGTAGGGGTGGAGGCCATGGCTGAAGCAGTACCTCACACCCTCCTGCAGGAGATCTTTGAACCTGAGGCAGGAGGTGTGTTTGGGTGTGTTTTGCTCTGTGCAACTTTGCCCTGGACGAAGCCTTTTTTAGAGAAAGTGTTATTTGTGGGGCAGGCCAGGAGGAGATTCTAGTAGATGCCTTCCCCCACAGGCTGTAGCAGTGTTTCCCTTCCCTGATTAGACTTTGAAGGGCTCTTTCCGCAGCCCAGTCTGCAGGGGGGAGCAGTTGCCTTTCACAGGTGCGTCCCGTGTGTGTGCGTCCCTTGGGGGGAACCTTGTAGGGCAGCCTGCACTGTGGGGTGTTTGCAGGAGAAGTGCTGGGCAGAGGTGACAGACAAGTTCTGAAGTGCAGTTGTGCCCTCAGAACTCTGCTGCCCAGAACCTCACAGCTCCTTCCAAGTCAGACTTTGGGCACCTGAAATCCCCTCTTGGGCAGTGACTGATCCTCTGGCCCTGCACCAGCTGCTGCAGTTGTTGTACTTAAGTGCCATTGATCCCTTTAGGCTGCATGTACCTATAAAGAGCAGATGTTCTTACAAAGTATTTAGGATTAAATATTTACCATGTCTCTGGCAGAGCTGTCCAGTTCACCCCCAGGACCATACCACCAGGAGCCCTATGTCTGTAAGGCAGAGGAACGCTTTAAATCTCCGCCCATTCTCCCCCCACACCTGTTGCAGGTCATCCTGAACAAGGACACAGGCATTTCTGTGAGTACATCATTTTGGTTTGTTGAATATTCCCATTGAGGGCGGGAACAGATGGGGAAAAACCTGGATACAGGCAGGGGACAGCTTAGGAAAAACCTTAGGATAAGTTATTGTGTTGGTAAGTTCCATATTATGTATGTTCAGATGGATTCATCTGAAGTAAATCTATTTTTCTAGTTGACTGTCCTTAAAATGGAAAACTGGATTGCTGTTTTCCTCCCAAAACCTTAATCTTGTCAACTGTTAAGACACCAGAAGCTCATAAGGGACAATCACAGTCTGATTGATGGTCCTGGAGAGGATACTGAGGGTTTTCCCAGAGGGACCTGGGGTTGTTCTGAAATGGTGACTGTGTTTGTGATGGACTCAGTGTGAGCAGCAGTGATGTACTGGGGGTATGGCTGGTCACCGGTGCTGTTTGTCACCCCTCAGCTGTGAGGAGTGACCTGTGACTTCTGTCACTGACACACTGTCCCTCTCTCTGCAGTGCGACCCCGCTCTGCTCCCTGAGCCCAACCACGTCATGTTGAACCACCTGTATGCACTTTCCATCAAGGTGAGAGGCCAGGGCATGCCCTGCACAGGGCCGGCCTGGGTGTCTGACCATGGCACGTGCTCACTTGTTTTCCCTCCCCCGTAGGATGGAGTGATGGTGCTCAGTGCTACACACCGTTACAAGAAGAAATACGTCACCACTTTGCTGTACAAGCCAATATGAGCATCACAGTCATTTGTGACCAATTGTTCTGGGCCAGTGCAGTCTCAGAAAAAAATGCTTCACTTAACCAAATGTACTTCTGCTCTGTGCTGTAGCAAACGAACTCTGATTTCATATTTTTCCCGAGACTTCCAGGTTCTCCTGTATTTGCCTTATTTTGTTAGCCCCACCTTGGAAGTTCTTGGAAATGGCAGCTTCACAGCAACAACTAGACAGGTGGCAAAGGTGTCAGTGCCCCTTGTCAGCTCAGTTTAAAAACCACCAGTTTAATTAGGCTGAATAATGTGAGGGCAGCAACAGATCAAAGAGCTTTAGCTTGGAAGTCTGGGAGTCTGCCAGCCCAGAGCCTAGAAAGTTCAGGATTCTTGGGGAATCTGATTTGAGCATAACACTCAGCAAAAGCAAGCTCATTACTGCTTCCATCGCTCATCAAACATTATTTCAGTGGCAAGTTCCAAACTTGCCTGGCTGAAGTAAATGTGAATATTGATGATCATTTTGTAGCAGCCTTTTCTGGGCAGAATCAGCAACATAATCACTACAAGCTCGTTACTATTTTACGGTAGAGTTGGGTGCACTGTTTCTACTGTGAATAGCTCTGTAGTTTTTTCTCTTCATGAGAACTGAAGTACATCTTTTCCCCTGTGGAATTTCTGGAAAAGACAATTGTTTTTAATGGCTGGATTTTTCTGTAAATCGTAAATGTGTCTTGCAGTAATCTGCTTTTGGAAACTGGTTTCTCTTGCTGTCACTGATGAGGATTTCCTTAAGCTGGCAGAGGTGCCTGGAAGGGAATGGATGGATACAGTTTAGGGATGAATTCCTCAGTAACAGCCTGAAGGTGACTGTAAGTCTCCTGTGTCCGGTGGCCAAACTTCCCTCAGTGTCAGCAGTTGCAGAGTGCTGGATGCAGCAGCACCACAGCCCTCTGTGCCCAGGGCTGGAGCCGGGCAACTTTTTATTCTGTTTCTGTTTTCTGTGATTATTGTAATGCCAGGCTGCCTGTCCTTGGTGTTGACAGCCTGTTTTATCCCAAAACAAATGCAACATTAATGCAAACCTGCTGCCAGTGTGCCCTGGGCCTGCCTGGGAGGAGCCAGTGCAGGAGGGGCCCTTCCCTGGCTTGTTTTGGTGCCTGGGGCACCGTGACTGTGCCAATGACAACCAGCCCTTCCCACTGTGAGGGAAAGCACTTTGCACAAGTCTGAGAGGAGTCTGAGTGGGAACAGAGCTGCAGCAGCCAGCTTGGAGTGGAGAGAGCCACAGTGGGAGGGTGCTTTGCCATCCTGCGGTCTGTTCACCAGCCTCGTTGCAGTATCTTCAGTAGCTGAGTAGATCTGGGTCTAGTGCAATGGTTTTCTCTGAAAACTCTTTCTTCATTCTGTGCTATGGATAGTATTTGGTATTCTGAACTACAGAATTGCTTGTTTTCAACCTCTTTAGAAACAAATAAAACATTTTCAAGAGAAGTGGGTGACTTGTGTTGTTATTACCTTTCCCATCTGTGGTAACCCGGCCTTCAGTGAGTTATTTGGTTATTACATGTGATTTCCTGATTGCAGTTTTATGCCTTGGTGGGTTGTACAAGTTTTTCCTTCAGGGATGCAGGTTGAAACACTTTCTCCTCTTGCACTCAGTCAGTGAAGAAGACCAAGCTGTTCATCTTTTTTTGTGACATAAAGTTTAGAGGAAGGACAAGGGGCCAATTATTTAAAAGCTCCAGCGACAGAGCTGGAAAGCTTGGGATGGGCCTTGAGCCTCCTGTCAGCTTCTCTTTGTTGCAGCAGCCACTTCAAGCAGACCTTTTTCCCCAAGTCTTTGTCCTCACCAGGGTGACACTCTGGGGTCAGGTCCAGCTGTGTGAGGGGGACAGTCTGTGCCTCTGCAGGGTCCAGTAGCTCCAGGGAATGCCAAGGCTGTGGGATGTGTGGTCAGTGCTGGTACCTGCAGGGCACTCCATGTTCTTCCATCTGTACATCAGGTATGGTGGAACCACAGGACAGGAACAGTTATTGTGTGCAAAGGTTTTTTTAATTTTGATTTTTGGTTTGTAGCCCCTGGCCCTGGCTCAGCTGGCAGAGGGCTCAGTACAGGGACTGCAGCTATCACTGCACCATCAGCTTTTGCAGCCTCCAAAGGTTGGGAGGGCCAGGGGGGAGCCCAGGGTGGGGGCCCAGGCAGTGTGAGGGCCTGCAGGCATGGCCCTGGCTCTGCTCCACCCTTCCCTGACCACAGGTGACCAAACCCAGCTGCCCCCAGGCCTCTCCAGCCATGGGCAGCAGGCAATGGAAGCTGTTCCCAGACAGTCCCAGGAGCCACAGATTTCCTCAGGTGAGCCACTGCCACCCTCAGCCCCCCACATCCCTTTCTCTCCAGTAGGAGGGTGGATGAGGAAGAGGTAAGCTGGTTGTTTTGGTTTTTGATGGGCGGTGGGTTTTGGGGTGTTTTATTGGGTTTTTTTGCTAGGTCGTCTTCTGCTTGACAGGTGAATGAGTTAGATTAATCACTCTGTGTTCCGTTATTGCAAAGGGATGAATCAAATCCCTCCAAAGGCAAAAGCTGGATCAAGAGTTGGATTTATTAGCTCACTTACATTCCCCACCCACAGCTCACAGTCTGTGCTGTTATGTTTATTCTTGGCTGTTGCTAGGAGAGCACATTTTTTAAAGGTAGATGCAGATGCTTTTGTTACAGTCACTTTTGGGGACCCTGGAGTAAACCAGTACAGGAATAACAAGATCTCCCTGCCCTCCCCAACCCCCTGAATTTCAGCACAGCATGGGGGGGTCAAGCTGACATGGAGCTGTGCAGGGTTCTTGGGAAGCAAAAAGCTTAATAAATTTTTTTTTTTTACTCCACCAGTTTCTGGATTAATTTAGTTTTGTTACAATTCGGATCATGCATCATAGGACTGCAACAATGAGCTTTGAATAAGTATTGTTTGTGCACAGTAAAAGAAATAAAGGAACATTGAACAAGTCAGCATTTCATCATATACATCATAGTAGGCACAATAGATAAATCAAGCAGCTCGGGGTTGATGGAGAGCATTTTCATGGAGAATGTCATGTAGACCAAAACGTAAGAGGAGCCATTGGTAACCCACCCCCACAGCCTCCAACAAGCCCTTTCTCAGGGCTGAGGGGGTGGGTATGTGCACAGAACCAAAAACACTCAACAGTAGGAGGACAAATTAAGTTACTGTAGGCAGCAGTGTGAATATTAAAAACCTCTTCCTGTGAAAGAATACTTCAGACCCTGTAAAAACTAGTTCAGTTAAAAATAGATGTATTTACATTTAAGTCTGATCTAGCAAGTTTTCCCAGCAGGTGTAAGTTGAGCTGTACAGTAACTGCAGGTTGTACTCAATCTGACTGGATTTGTGAATGGTCTTTTTTTAAAGTTGCAGCTATTAGGCCTTAAAGCACCAGCATGTTACAGCAGTGGGATGAGGAACTGCCTCCCTCTGCTTTGCCCCCAGTACACTGCTGGGGTAAGTCCCAAACCTGTCATGAGATCACACTGTTGTTAATTAAGATGCCTTTTTTCCAGTTCAAGATGTGTGGGGTCATTTAGCAGGGCAAGACTATTTACCCAGATACTCTCAGTGTTTCCCCCTCTGCCCATCTCAGGGGTGAGGCAGGATTGAGCTGTAGGTGCTTGCAGTGACTGCTGCTCTGGTGAAGTACCTGGATAAATCCACCTGGGTTAGTGCATGTGAACATGCTTGGGGTTTGTTCAGGGAATGAATGACGAGTACTGAATGCTAAATATTGCCAGGGTTTGCTCTGGGGTCAGCTGTGTCGCCTAGGATTCCCCAGCCCCAGAGCCAGGCGTGGGGCAGGAGGGGCAGGGGCACTCCAGAGAGAAGGAAGCCGTCATTTCACCATGCCAGTCAAGATAGTTATTTGTTTTATTTGGTTATTGTTCAACAACAAAGTTCAATACTTTCCAGGTGGAGCTTTGAACTGTCCCTCTGGTTCCCTTCCTTGTCAATAATAAAAAGGTAATGAAGAAAAATCCTGTACTTTTAGAGACCTAAAACCTCATTTATGCTAACAAGCTTCAATTGCAATTTAATGTTACAATATTTCTTCATGGGAGCAAGGAGGACTGAGGCGAGGCCCCTCCAGTGTCTGAAGATGGCTGTCCACAACCACCAGTAAAACAAAAAGCTAGTGTTGAAAAACGCACAGTTTACAATAAAAAAGTAGAAACCAATTCAATTCCCTTTTGTTACGAATATAAAGTTTCTTGTAAATATGTACAGTCCTTTGAGCTATTTCTATAGCAGGAAGCATTTCACGAACAAGACACAAGATATACACTTTCAGGACTCAACAAGCCCATTTCTGAGGTCTTGAAGATCTTCCATGAGATGCAAAGATTTAAAGACTGATCTCAGTGACCTTTCAATATATTCAGACCGGGAGACAAAAACTTTCAGCAAATTTCCTGCCAAATCATCTGACTGAAAATAACCCAACAGACAAGAGAACAGAATACAATATTCATGAAACTCGCCAAAGGACACTGACAAGGCATTGGAATTTTGATGGGTTTCTAGAACAGGTTAGCACAGGCTTGCAAGGGACTAGCAGAAGTTTAAGTGTGGCTCCAAGGGAAGATTGGATGCAGTTTTGCTCTTTCCAGTTGTAAAGAACATGGTTGTTCACTTAGAATGTTGCTATTGCAGAGTGAATGGTCAAAACCTGCTTTGAAAATCATTTGCTCTCTGCTTCATGTTCACAGCAAAAGAGAATAGGAAGCAATAAAAGGCTCGAGGTCAGACACGGGGAAGCGAAAGTGTGTCAGCAACTGCCAAAGCTGCTCCCTGTGGGTGTCCTGTGCCAAGACACCGCATCTGATTGCACCACAAGCTACAGGGGAGGAGCAAGCCCGGGCTGCTCCCCCGGGGGAGCTGAGGCTGGCAGGACTCATTGCTGAAGAGACCATGTCCAGTGCCGAGAGGAGAACACAAGTGTGAGTGTAATTCTTGTCATAGAATAAGGCTTGTTAACTCTTCGGTGCCAAATTTCCAGAGTAATTAACGGCTATTTTGCAGCGTGATCTAAAGGTTTCAGTTAATTTACAAGTGAGGTACAATACACTACTCAGCAAAGCAACCTAAAAGGAGAGAGCCAGTGATGGTGCAGCAGCATGCAGTGAACTGTCATGCAGAAGACCTGGATAAAGTCTTACAACCCAGTAGCTTATAGGTAATGCACTTTGTCTCAGGGCCGGGCAGGGGGGTTGGTTAAAGCAGGGCTCTTCCCTCCCCATCAGAGCTGCTCTAAAGCGATTTTAGTGAGAACAAAATAACTTTCAGAAGTGGCAGGTGAACAGGCTAATCAGAAGAAATTTTTCATGTGTTCTGTGGAGAACATCCAACCACAGCTCCTATCGAAAGACTCACTCACCTTGGCCCTTCTGTTTCCAGGCCATCAGGGGCTCCCAGCGCGTCTCAGAACTATGACCAACTCTGTGTTAAGGGGTGCTAACCACAGTGATGACCTGGGGTAGGACACAAGTCCCATTTCCTGGATGAACTACTCGGGACTAAAGTGGATACAAAAAGTTCATGAACTGCTTGAAAGAGTAACAGTAGTACAAAGTGCAAAAACAGGAGTGCAGGAAAGTGCAGAGAAATTAACTGAGCTGCGAACGGTCTTCAAAAGCGTCACGGCTCCCGCTGCGGAGCGAGCTTTGGCCCAGGAATGCTGTTAGGGAACTGGGCTGCAGACAGATGGAGTGCATATACTCAGTATATTTCCTTTTTTTTTCCTGCAGGTCAAGATGAGTGACTTTGTCTAGCTGAGACTTACACTGAAGACTGGTCCCAGACCTGGCAGGGAAATAAAAGGACAAGTTACAAGTCACAGGTGTTTCTTCTCTTCCAGGCACGAGGTGCTGGGAGCAGTACGTCACCTGCTGCTCCCACAGAGCCAGGGCTCCTGTCATCCAAACGCTGACAAAGGCAGGCGCTGTCAGCATCACTCTGAGCACAGCGGGCTCCCACGTTCCCTGCTCCAGACATCATTCCCTTTCAAATCCTCTATCACTTGCTAGTAAATGCACCTTTGCTCTCACAGCCCATTCTAGTGTCAAGCAGCTTTTGCAGTGCCAGAACCAGCCCAGGGCAGGGGGTCACAGGACCAGTGCATGGCACCATGTGGGCTCTGTTCCAACAGAATTTGAGGAGCAGGGGTGTGAGATTTGATCCGCTCTTGTGCTTTCCAGTGCCACCAGCCCTTCTGCAGTACCTACAGGCCTTTTCCTGAGAACAGACACGTTCTGCAGGCTCCTGACTTACCTTATTGACTTGAGCAAGAGGAGTTCTGGCCCCACTCACAGGCACCCTCCCTCGGCTGCTGTCCTCGAAGAGCCGTCCTGGGGAGCGCTCCCTGCGGGTGCTCAGCAGCCGGCCCGGGGATTTCTCCCTCTCCAGAGGCCTCCCTGGGGACTTGTCCCTGCGCAGCTCCGTGCGGCCCTCGCGGTACCGGTGGGGCGTGCTGGGCTCCCGGGGGTGGCTGGGCCCTTCCGGGGGCCCCGGGCTGGAGGCCACGCGCTTGGTGATGTGCTCGTTGTACGTGGGAGGGCCTCTCTTGTTCGGGCTGCTGTCATTCAAAAATAATTGACGTGAACCGCTGAGTGACAAAAACCTCCCATTACGTTTTCTTTTAGCAAAAAGAATGTAACTTTTCCCCCAGCACCCTTCGGGTGAGAAGTGTCAGCCCCTCCCTGAGCCAAGATGGAAAAGGCAGAGAGATTTTGGCAGCCGGAGTATCCATCACATGAGCCACCTTGGCAAAGTGCCTTAAAGGATTGCTAGTGTAAGTCATGTGAACGGAACGGGCCAGAGAAGAACACCTTTTCATACACCCCAGCCGTATGCTTTTCCATATAAAAATACACTAAAATTTAATATATGTGTTTTCACACAATCTCCTGTGGCTCAGGGATGCTCAGACCAGGCTGGGATGAACGACAAGCCTCAATTTCTCAGTGTTGTGTGCACACAGTGGCACCATCAGCCCGACTATTTAATTACCTGTGTATCACATCACAACTTCCCAGCACTATCTCCCTAAGGCAGACTTGCTATTTGATAGAAATGAGCTCTTGCTTTACAGCTTGTTACAGCCAAGCCATGTTTAGTGTCACATCAAGTGTCTCTGAGCTCAAAAAGCTTTGAAGCCAGAGCTCTATCACATCATCAAAGCAAACCAGCACAAGGTCACAAAGCATTTGTGGATATTACCCACATCTTCCTAGAGCTGAAGTTTGTTTCCTTGTGGATGTTAAGCCATTAGTGACTCTATTCCAGCATTACAGTAACTGATTGTCACCAGCCTCTAAGAAGAGAACAAGGACATCCCACCACAGCAGGGGAAAAGGTGTCAGGAGGGAAGTTTGCTCCTGAGGCACACAGGGACTGGAACACCCCGACACCATCACCGTGACACCCTGACGTCTCCGCACCTGCGCGTGGCAGAGGAGCCTCTGTGGTGCTGCTGCTGCTGCTGCTGCTCGTTGTTGGTCTCCTTCACCAGATTGCCCTTACAGCAGATCACCCTTAGCTTGTCTTGGTAGGAGGAGGCCAAGTAGATCGCTCCCGAGGAGATGGCAGGCCCGAGGTACCGCGGGTTGGGGATCTCCAAGTGGGCTCGTGCTGGAGTTCTGGGGAAAATTGCAGGAAGAAATCTTTACAGTGCCAGCACAGTACCTTTGCCTGGCAAGTCCATACATTCCTGCAAAACAGGCTGTTCAAAGGAATGAAAAGTGAACAACTTACCCTAGAGAAGCTCGTGCCTGAATCTCGATCACTTCAAGGGAATTGAAGTGGGTCACGAAGAGATAGGGCTCCCTGTAGGCTGGAGGAGCAGTGCAAAGGCAGGAAAAAACACAAAATACATTCTCTATTAAAAACTTCTAAAACACAACAGAAAGCACAAGAGAGGCTGACAGCCCTGTGGGAAAACTAAGGAATACATCTTATGTAATGACACAGACACCATCAGTAAAGGGGGAGATGCAAGCTTAAAGAACTGTTGCTTTGAAACTCAAGTCTCAAGGACTTTACTAACCAAAGTAACATGAAAAAAGCATTAAAGCCAGACTATTAACTGAACAAAATCCCATTAGACAGTGCAAAAGGCCTGAGGGAACCTTGCTGCCCTCATACATTCTTCACTATTTCAGAAACTTAGAGCATTGTTAAAAATTCCACTAGCCAGTTCAATCAGTGTCAGACCAGGAACATTAAGGAAATGGAACTTCGGTTTAGTTTTCCTTAAATTGCTTATATTTCAGAGGGTTTGCCATCTGGATTTATAATAAGCCTAAATCATGGGAAAAAGCTCCATAGTTTCTGGAAGAACTGGGAAGGGAAAAGGAGACAGAAGGGTTGAGTGCAGGGTACCCATTCCACAAGGTTTCAATGATTTCCATAATCCAAGGGGTTGTCCCTCAACACCTACCGAAAGCTAAGGGCAAGCGGTTCCATTTCAGGTCGTCTGTCCTACTGCGTCTTCCATAGGAATCCACAAAGACACCAAACTCTGCCAAGAGAAGTCACATCAGGTCACCAACATCTGCCTGAATTTTATTCATTTATTTCTGAAGGGAAAAACATAGTTGTTCCCAGGCTTTTTGTCAGGGACATCTTGCAAATCTGAGATTACCATGAGTTACTCTAAATGCCATGGAATTGGTTAGGTGTAGGAATACTGCCAGGCCAAAAGGTGCTGCAGTTCCACATCTCTTTGTTCCAGCTAAACTAAGGTCATTATTTAATCTACAGTTGGGAAGGTGATGAGATTCCTACCATTACTCACCCAAAATTACTGCTAGAGGGCTTTAGAAGGTTTGTGCATTCCCGTGACAAGAGGGCAACCAAAGCAGCTACACAAAAAAATAACACCCTCTCTTATTTAATCACCAGAAGGTTAAAAAGTCTCATCTGTCTGCACTGAAACCAGACAAAGCCCTAGTCTGAGAGCCCCTGAACGTCTTATCAGAATAATCAAACACCTGTTTGCACTTAACACGCTGCCTGCAGTCCTTCCCTCAGGCACAGAAATCTACGTGCAACAACTGATCCACCAGGCACGGAGAACTTTTAAGCCAAAGCAGGTTGTCCAAAATTCAACAGCATTTGGGTACCTTCTGCAGCTCAGAGAACACGAGTAGTGCAACACCTGCTCAACCATCCACCACTTACCATGGAAACACAGCAGATACTCTTCTCTCTGCCCTGCTGGGTTCACTTGGATGATACTGACTGGGAAACTGTTGGTGGAAGCAGCAAACACAGCAGAGGCCAAAGTGTGGTCATTTTTATCCAAAAACTCTGCAAAGAGAATGGAGAAAAACACTGATTTGCACCAACTTTTTTCCCTAAATTGCTTTGGAAAAGCCATACAAAAGAACCTGTGGAGCCACTTAGAGCATTTCTCAGGAATTGTCTCCTACCCTCCAGTGTGTACTGCTTCATCTCAATTTCATAGAACTTGTTGGTTCCAATGATGATGCTGTAAGTGGTCAAATGGATGCAGCTGCAAGGCTCAGAGGTTTCAATCTCCTGGAAAAAAGGACAGTATAGACAAATATTAGATAGACAGATATAGACAGATATTAGTCCCCTGTACCAGCTTACAGGTGATGCTGAGTCTGGAAAGTTGTATATTGCTGCATTTATCCTTAAGAAGGGAGCGGTGACAACCTCAAACACCCTAACAGTCTCTCAAAAGCATGTGGACAAAAACTCTTGCTAGAAGAAAGTTTTGGTTTGTTGGAAGTGCTGCTTGAATGCAGATTTACGTATCAGCTTGCCTCAAGGGAGATCCTCTTCCTTTTGGAAGAATATACTGTTCTGGAAGATGTTCTGCTGCTCTGCAGCTCAGTTTTCTGGAGCAGTAGTGCTCCCTGTTTACAGTAGGGCACAGCCAATCTTTCTTCCTTCCTTCTTTGTACATGAGAGAGGGATGTTGTGCACCAAGACCTGCCTTGTGACTGAAGTGCTGTATAGCTCTGCAGGTTAGCCTGACACACAGATCCCCAGATCTTCTGAGGACAAGATTCCTTGCATAAATCCTACTTTATCCTTAATTTAGCTGGCAGAAAAGAAAAGCATATTCTGGGCTTGCTGCCATTCTTGTTAGGATCTAAATTCAGTTGTCTGCATTAGCGGAGATAAGGAAAACCTGGCCTCTAAAACAGCCTTTGCATGTTCTGCATGTAAGCCCTTGTCAGAGGAAGGGCTGCAGACCCTCGGTGTTCCCTGCTGTGAGCAGGAGTTGGTATCAGCTACGAGGCTTGTGGACGTTCCAGGTGTGCTGGCATCCCCATTGTTTGTGCCCAGATCTCCATCATTCATGCCTTTCCTCCTGAGGAGGCCAGATCTGCATGACTGTGCCCACTGCTCCCCTCCAGCAGTGCCCATGGAGCACTCAGGGATAACTGCCTCAGTCACACTGCAGAATGAACTAGTGCCTGCAAAGTGACCTGCAGAACCTCCCAGCAAAGTGTAGTGTGACTGGAACATCCTTTCATTTGTGAAAAGGAGAGGACATGAGTTTCTGGGTGCCAGCCTGTTTTAAGGCAGGTGGTGTTTAAAGTTTTTGTCCTGAGGAGAGATCTCTGAAGGTATGATTACAGCTCAGTCCAATATCACAAAAAATCACAGTTCTGTTCTGCATCTCTCCAAAAATGCCAACTCTTATTAAGGAAATTGCTGCCTACTCCACTTTGAGTCAGTGCACAGTGCAATTTGTTATCATTTCAGCTGGCAAACAAATTTTCACATGCACACAGGAAGGTTTTAGATGTTTGCTCCACAGCAAAGGCTTAGAGCACTATGTGAATTAACCTCAACTACAGCAGGGAGTTACTAAACTCACCTTTCTGATACAGAACTTGCTCAAGCTCTCGTTGTATCGCAGAACCACCACTTTATTGGGCATGGCTGCACAGATACAAAGACTGTTCTCAACCTGTAAGGAAGATAACAAGCATAGTTCAGGATGGCAATAAAATAAATTCCATTGCGGAGCGTGTGAAACGGATCCCAGAACCTCTTGCCACAAAAAGAACTTTGCAGAGATAAGCAAGTACATTTTATTAATAGGGTAATTATTGTGAATTCATGAAATAATGAAAAGCCTCTTCACATTCTCAAAAAAGAACATGAATTTAAATGGCTTTGATGATTTCTTTTATGCTTGAAAGACGTTAATAAAAAATGAGAAGGTTTTCCACAGAAAAGGGATTGACAAATTGAAATAGGTTAGGTCTACATTTTAACCCCTGAAACTTATCTTAAGCATCACTTCGAAATGAGTGGTGTTCAGTTTGTTACCAAAGTAATTGTCACAGAAGTAATTGTCAATGAGAATTTCTGCTGTGGTTAAATGCTCCATACTAAAACCAGTTATCGGTGTAAATGTCTAGAATTAAAGTGACACAAACACCTAAGGAAATTTGCTAGCCTGGAAGCATGCCATTCAAGAACAAAGCCTGGACAGAATTCACTAATGAAAAATCTCAAAACTGCAGTCAATAGTGAGGAGGCAGTAGTACCATGCTATGCTGGATTTCTTACTATCTAGCAGTTTAAGCTACACCATGATGGCATCCTGATTGAATTGATTCACATTAGCAGCAAATCCCCCATTCTATCTCCAGCTCAGCCTCTCTTCAGCCCATACATTCTTATTTGAAGAAAAATATTCAGAACTAGAATACAAACCTTGAATGTGTTGCCAGTGGAATAAAGATGCTGATTTGTTAATATTAAACTCAGAGCAGTCTAAGGGGTGGTCTGGGGGCACAAGGGAGCTGTAACTTACTTTGCCAGCAGCAAAAAGGTGACATCCTTTGACAGCCTCAAAGACATTTGGTGAGACATCGGGCTGGGCTGGGAGATGAGACTGGGCTAGAGACTGCTTCACTTTCTTGACATCAACAAGACACAGAGCCCTTTCTTCTCCTGGAAACAAAAATAGGTTGCATTTCATCAAGGGAGGACTCCCTATTCTCTACAAGTCTTACCTAAGCAGCAGTTCATTGTTACAGGTTGTTACTGTGGAAACAGTCACAAGGTACCATGTAGAATTCATTCCATATCATTCCTATTCAAACTGAAGCAGAAAACTTACAAAATCCCAACCCGACAACAGGCAGTAAATCCACCAGGAGAAAACCATTCCCTGCGTGGATTATTAGTGTTGCTGAAGTCTAGCAGAACACAGTAATTGTGGCCTCATTTAGACACTATTCAAAATTAGCCAGGAAGTTTTATTTTGCCCTTCAGAACTTCTTCAAGTACAAGATGTTTTAATCACTCTGTGCCAGCAGAACTGGCAAGGGATTTCCAAGAACTGCCCTAATGAATTGCATTACAGCCCAAGGCCAATTCCTCCCAGAAGTCCAGTGACAGACTAACACAGCCTTCTCATTATGTGTGAGATTTGCTTTGTTCCCTACTACCCTGACACAAATAAACCATGGACATCTTAAACCCTTACCAGGAAAAAAACACATAACTAGCAGTACAAGAGAGAGAATTTGTTTTTCATTCCCTACAAATGTCTTATAGACACTTGATAATTTCAGCTTTCAGATGAAGATACACCCTAATGTTCAGCATGCCTACATCCGTGTGGGAAGGATTATCTCTGGAAAATCACAGATGGAGAGATTAAAGATGGTGTTCCTTTCATAAAGAAATCTTAAATCATGACAGGAGTCCCAGCTTTGTTACAGGGCAAGAGAGGATAAGAGTTGCCCCTATGCCCCAGTGATCACATAGTGGTCCTCAAATAGTTAATTACATTAAAAAGGTTATGCAATAATTAGGAAGAGATGTTCACTGATTAGCTCAACACTTTTTAAATTGAACTTGAAATGATGACTGACCTCTAACCTGGAAATGTTTTGTCTCTGGTTCTTCCCTCCCTCAGCTCTGAAATCAGTTTCTGGTGGAGGTTTAACTGAGCACTCATTCACATAATCCCTTACCAGGCAGTCTCAGACAAGCCTCTGTTAACCACAGCAAGTCATTCCTGCCAATTTACTGATAAAAAACCAGAGAAAAACCTGGAACAAATCCAAAGGCAAGCAGGACCTGGCAGCACAGAACCACTGCAGGGCCAGCGGGAACACACAGCCCTGTACCTGCTATCATGAGCAGCTTCTCCAGATCCTTGATGAGGTGAATTTGGAAGACAGCTCCCATTCCTGGGATGTGCGTTAAGGAATTCTTCAGTACATTCAAGGCATAGAGACCTTCTTCTGCACCCACCAGTACTACCTACAACAGGAGAAAAAAAAGGCACTCCATGAGGAAAACAAGGAATGCTCCAACAGCAACTTGGGTGATACTCCTTAGCAGTGGAGAGAAAAATCAAACCCACAAACGAGTGCATAATTGCACATATTGCAATCAAGCTACCATTTCCCTGAATCAATTATCCACTACTGAGAAAGACCCAAGTGCACACGGCCATTACCTGGTCACTGAAGGGCATTGTGCAATTTATATCCAAACGGTCTTCACCCTCCAGCTTCAGCAGGGAGTTCCCCAGCAGTTTCTGCAAATGACAAAAATATTTTTTTCTTGTTGAGTTAGTCTTCATCTCTTTATCTGTGAGTATTTTAACAATGTAAGGTCATCATTTCAGACAGGCAAAGAGCTTGGCACAGATTTTCTTTTTCTCAGAAAGCTAAAAGTTGCAGGGATGCCTCCTACAAAAGAATTAGTAAACTTTTATCTACCTTAGACACAGTAAGGCAAACTGATCAGAAGTATCCTAAATTCAGACAGAACCCATTGTTGTCTCTATCCTTTCCATTTTCCCCAGCCTCCTACAACAGAGCAGTGGAATTTTCCAAGGGGAAGGATTAAAGAAAGTATAAATGTTGGTGGGAGCATGTATTTTTCTCAGAGACAAAAGAAATGTGAGTCTGAGAAAAAAAAGAGTATTTCCTGCAGTCAGATATTCCCTACCTCCAGAGCTAATATTCTCTTATGCAATGCTATAGAATCCAACCTCCCTTTACCAGAAAATAGTTATCAGTGTTACAGTGTGAGAAAGGCTATCCAAAGCCTAAACAAATCTGTTCAACCTCTTATTAGGACTAAAACTTAAACTAAAAAGTACACACCCACACACACCTCCCCCCAGCAAGAAACATAAAACCTCTGGCTCTCTAAGAATGGAAGGGGAGGGAGTTTTTGCTTCTTTTAAGGTTTGCTCATTTTATGTGGTAACTTATGAGACTGGATTTAAACCGTGTCCTAACTGCTCTTCCTTCCTTTGCTGGAATTACAGAGATATTTTTGGATTCCCTTACTACACTCCTCAAGTCTAAAGAAGGGTATTGTAATACACAGCATCAATCTCACATTGAACTGGCTCCTGGTGCTCAAATCATAAGGCAGAAGCAATAACTTACCTTCAGTTAAACCTCAGTATGTCAAATACCGAAAAAATATTTTTCAAAACTCTGCTCCCTCCCAGAATATTTTATGATTAAATGAAACTTTTATACTCACAGCATCAGCCTCAGCTTTTTCTCTGGAAACTCTCCCACCTGCCACTATTGATTCCAGTGCTGTGACCCAGCGCTGTTTGTCAGGGAAGCTGGGTGCTAACAGGTAGAGTGTTCTACCAGGCCAGCAAGTGGTGTGTGGATGAGACTCCAATTTTAGGATATATGGCACATCTGAGATGTTATATAGATAGAATAAGACTTAGATTAGTTTTTGGAATATTGTCAGTGGACTTAAAATCAACACCTTTCAGCCTCATTGGAGAGAAGTTGTATTTATCATGACGTACCATGGCAATTTACACATTGGTTTCTCCTTTACAGGTCCTGCACAGGCTAGCTACTTACACCTAAATATTAGCTGGATGTAAGCAACCCATACATACAAGGCTGTCTTTAACTCAACAAAAATAATTTCTTGCCTTTTATTCAAGAGAGAAAGAAATTCCATTGTGGAAAAAAAAAACCCACCAAAAAACAGAACAAAACCAGCCCCTTGACTAAAGTTTTCCCTGTACTGATTAAGAAAAATCTGTAAAAACTGGTTATGGAAACCTTTGTTTTTAACAGTCTGTATCCTTTAATGTAACAGTCAAGACATACAGAATCTTATCCATCAGTTCTATTCAGTACATACAAATCAACACATCAACATTTTTTCATAATAAGAAACTGTATACACCCCACAGCATTTCTAAGTTAATGGCTTTGTGGTCAGAGCACAATGGTGGCAGGAGTTATGACACATCACAGTTAATAAAGAAGAAATTTAAATAAGCCGAGTGTTTATGCTACAGATCTCTTAAAATTTACTTCCATTTGGTTTGATGACTATATTAACCACAGTTCTACCACGACAGAAGCAACAGCCTGGGTGTAACTAGATCTGGAGTGCTGAGCTACTCCCCTAATTCAGATAGAGGTAAATTACAGCATTACACGATGAAAGCTCGAGGGAGAAAATTTTGTTCAGCCAAGCAAGGCTAACTGATGGCAAGCCAGATGAAATCCATTTGACCTCATCTATGTAATATTCTCACCTGTCTTTGCTGTATTGGTAAGCTCAGTAGCTCCTACAGCTCCATGAACAGTTACATCACCATCAGGAAGGCAGAGCTCAAATTCCTCCAGAGGCCTCTGTCCAGCTGCAGGAGAATGGGGAGACAGGTTAGGAACAGACAAACAGGTAGCAAGAATTCTGATAATTCTGATAGCAAGAGGGAGTGGATACACACTGGATGTTTTCACAGCTGGATTACTATGACATGCCAGCCAATAAAATGGCTAAGGGTGTACAAAAAAATAATGTTGCCTTATCACTGAAGATTTAACTAAATTTGGTACAGCCATAGCAAACAGTAATAATATTTAAGCCTCTTAATCCACCAAAAAATATCTGAAGATTAAAAAATATGTCCCCGCTAGAAATTCTAAGTTACCTTCTCTTGCTTCTGCATCATAAATGAGCACTTTGGTTCCTTCCAGGACTATATACTTCCTGTCCCAGCCCTGTTGCCCACGTTTATTATTCCTGAAGAAAATAAGCACAAAGCCATGTTGGACTTTCTGCTTGCATTCTACATAAAGCAAGCATGCAACTCCTATAAAAGACAAATTCCAGTGGTAGCAATTGTAATTATAGTGGCAGTAACTGTAATGCCCATGTGACAGGCCTGTACCAATTATCTCATTGTAAGAGCCAGGGTAATATAAGGCCAAATATTTCAGCACCTGACATGGCACCAAGATTCCTGTTTGTACCTTGGCACTTTCATCCACCCTTCAAGACGCAGACTGGTGCTTGGCTCCTTCAGCTGCAGGCCAGGGGAATTCATCTTATCCCGGCAGAACGCTTCCGAGAAGTGCGTGGCATATTCTGCTGGCAGCCCACAAGTAGCTGGCAAGCAAGTTGAGCATTTTGGGTGACACATCACCTGGCATTCTGACAAGAGGACAGGGAAAAACTTCTGTTAAATGACAAAAAAAAGAAAAAATATCATGACACTGCTGCCTCAACTTCTAACACACAAATCCCAGCTTCTCCATGGTTCCCCTTCCACTCCAAACCACCAGATGTTTTCTGAATGTTTGCGCCAAGTAGGTTCAGAGTCTTCACACCTGTTCTAGATGGTTGATGGCTTTTCCTCCCCCCAAGCTGTGCTGTGTTTTGCCCTTACCCAGACACTTGGAGGCCTGCCTGCCGAAGTGCACCGTGTCCAGGCACACGGCGCACTTGGTGGCCCTCATGTTGAGCCCCACGTTGAAGCGATGGGGGATGTTGTGGTGCATTCGCTCCTTCAGGCGCCGGCTGTACTCTGCAAGGGACAAAACTCATCAGCAGGGTAACAACTAAATCAGTAAAGAGATGGCACTGACAGAGGTAGAAGAATAGGAGCTGAGCAGGAGCCTACCCTCGGGCGTGGAGGATTCCTTCCTGCGGCTGGAGGGGGGAGCCAGCAGACTGATGGGCGTGGGCTGGTGCTCTGGGGAGCGCACTATGGCAGACATGATGATCTGCTGCCTGGCTGTGGCCGGGGTGGAGGGGTGAGGGTGGTCGGATATTTTCCGATGAGCAGCTACAGACAAGACAAATGTCCCTGGTTAACATGACCAACGTGGCACTCTGGCTCCTAGCAGGGCTCTGTGTCACCAGTCTGCAGTTACAGCCCGCAGAATCAAGCATACCCTCATTGTAACTTCACAGCAGCGGTAATAATTAAACAATATATGTTATTGCTAGAGTGGCACACAAGTGAAGGCACGTTTTCAGACCAAAAACATGTGCCTCCTTCCAGATCAACCTTTTCTGTTAACCCCTACCTTCTTCACGAGCAGATCTGAGTTCAATGCGTGTTTTCTGTAGAGCCTCCTCCAGCTCAGCAGAACGAGCCTTCTCCTTCTCCAGTGCCACTTTCAGCTCATTGTATTGCAGGGGAACCTGTGTGGGTAAAGAAGGGTCCTCTTTCCGCCGACTAAACAGGCCCTAGCAACAGAAACACACAGACAACTCCTAACTCCTAGCAAGAGATGGCTTAAACTAGGCAAAGTGACACTAGCTAGTGGCAGTCCGGCCAGAGGGCCTAATGGCAATTCTGTTATGTGTAAGGATGGATTTTTAGTTCATATTGGCACTGGAGGGAAAAATGTCAAGATATGGATTAATTTAAAGAGGGACGTACATTACCTGTTAGTACTCACACCTGGAGTTTCCGAAAGCATCTAAACAGAGGATCTCAAAATAGGTGGTTAAAATTAAATTACTTCATTCAGAATGACAGAACAGCTTATGACAAAGATGTGACACCAGTCACATCCCCTGACTGATCAGTCCTATGCTGTGACTACAGGACAACCACTCTGGATACGGAATAGGCTTGTACACATATACATACTTACCATTAAAAAACCCACGCTTAGAATTCTGTATTCCTACAGCCTCACTGAGGTGTAGCTACTGGGTTGTAACCTAAGTGTTGTAGGAATAACAAAATACCAGAAAAGCCACAAGGAACACATTTTGCCTAGTAAAGTTTGTGTTCATCAACTCAGAATGGTCTTAAAAGAGGACAACATTTTGTCACACAAAGAAAAATAAAACAGAATATTAAGAATACACAGCACATAACTAATTACAAAACCGTTCAATTCCATGCCTCTCAAACCTTCTTCACCCACCTTTTTCTTTTTTGCTGGTTGGTCCATCTTTGCCTGCAGGAAATCAATGAGTTTAGTTTGCTGAGAAATAGTGCCCTCCATTTTCACTTTTTCATGGGAATAGAGAACCTGTGAATCACACACAGATGCAAGAAATTTCATCTTAACAGAAGAAACAAGCAAATAACTCGACAGCATAACAGAGCTAAAAAATACTGTAAAGACAGTGTCACACCAACTGTAAACCACATCCTAAAGCCTCACAGGGAATGAGGCAGAGCACTGCCCTGCTTCCTCACTCTCACCTGAATGTTTTCCAGCTGATATTCCAGGTCACTTCTCTCAGTCTTCAGAAGATCTGCTCGGTCCAGAGCCTCTTGCAGACCTTGAGTCAGGCGGAAGATGTGATTCTTCTGTAGATCCATTTGCTGCTGCAGCTTTGCCTGCTGTTAAAATGGAAACGAAGGCCAGTGTTTTGGGTTTGTCTTCTTGTTTGTAAGTAAAAGCTATTAAATGTTGTCACTCCTTGTAAAATAATCATCATTGCAGAACTTAAAAATAAACACACAATTCTTCAAAAGCTGGAAAATTACAATACTCTAAAAGATTCCTTTCCTCTCCTCTCAGAGTGCATTGTGACTAAACAAGCATTTCTGTATATTCATATTAATATGTAGCAACACCATTTTCTCAAGCTCTCTGTACAACCAGCAGAAGCCACCTCAGTACTTTGTAAAAATAAATTAAAACTATAATCTTTACTATAAACCAGGACAGTCATAGTCACATGAGGTAAGGAAAATAATGGCCAGCTGTGTACATCTTTATCTTCAATCAACACCAGAGGGCATATGACAAAATGCTCCTAATTCTTTTAGGATTTACACTTTCTTAACAAGAAAGTCCCTAACTAGGAAAACCATGAACATGCCTATGCTACAAAGCAAGAGCCAGAAATCCTCCCTGATGATGCATAAGGAGTAGGCAACCTGTCAGTACCCCAAGAATACCAGAAAACTCAAATTGTCTTAATTGTCCATAACCACCCCTGAAATCCTCCTCTGGAGCCTCTTCCTTCCCCACCCAGAACTGGCTGCCTGCATTCAATAACTCCCTGATATGGCACAGGTATGTGACCTTGGATCCAAATCCTGTGACCCAAATTAACGATGAAAGGAGTTGTGAGCAGCCTCACCTGTGGCCTCCAGGTGTGCACCCTCAGCATGTTGGCTCCAGAGCTGCTTTTAAGCTATGGCCCTTGCCCTTGGCCTGGTCAGAGCTGGGCCTGGGCACAGACCTGGCCTTGCAGACCTGACCTGGGACGTGCCTCATGACTGGAGGCTTCTATAATGATCACTGGTACCTTCAGCAAATCTGCCCTAATCCTCTTGTTCAGGTCCTGTGGGTCTGAGCCTGCAGGCTGCAAGGTCCTGTCCTTGCCTGGCACACTGTCCCCCCCCTTGGCAGCTCCCCTGCCCCTGAGGAGCAGCTGACTTTTACTGCTCCCTGCCATGGCCACGCACTCGGCAAACTTTTAAGTGGCAACTCCCCCAACTTGATTAATCTCCCCAGTTAAACAGAAGAAGGGTGAATGTCTAACTCTTATTCACACAACCTCCCCTCCTCAAGATGAGGAACCTTCTGAAGTTCTAACATGCATCTCCAAGGTTACCTCCTCCAGAAGCCTCTGCTTGAGCTCCCTTTCTGTCTCAAGCTTCTGCTGTAAACTGCGGGCGTTCATCTCCAGCATGGCGTGCTTCTTCTCCAGGTCATTGAGCTGGGATGGGAAAGAGGGTCAGAATAACATTGAACACTAATAAATATAGTTCCACAGTCTTAAAATCCAACTTCACCAAGCACATGCTGAAGAAAAATGATACAATTAGCTTTTGGTTGCGGGGGAAAAACGACCCAAAAGACATTTTGGCTTGTTCAAATGCAGATACCAAGTTATTGAAGGACTTCATTCCAATCATCATAGGCTGCTGTCTGCTTTAGTCTTTTTCAAAGAAAATCTGAGGTTTTTGGCTTGAAGATAGAATTCTATTCTACACCCTCCAGTCTTTTTAATTTGTCTCTATAACATCTCGAAAAAGCTGCTCAAGGCCACATTTCTAAAAGTAATATCAGTGGAAAAGTATTTCATCTAATTATGGAAGTCTAGGATTGAAAGTTACTTACCTTATCAGAAAGGCTCTCTGCTTTGAGTTTTTGTTCCTTGAGTGCTTGCTGCAGGGCCAGAATCTCTGCCTTGTGTTCCTTGACAGCCAGTTCTACCACCTGGCGAGACTCAGTAATACGCTGATCTGCTCTCACTCTGCATTAAAATGGAAAATAACGTTACCTAACTCCTTGCAGGCTTGACCTCTCCCTAGCAGGCAGTGGCATCAATAACTTTCAGAGGTTGCCTCAAATTCAAGATGTTACATTAGAAAGCCAGACTGTTTGCTGCAACACTTGTATATTATATAACCCTGTTCCTGCCCCTGCTAGAACTACAGCCCTAAAAATTCCAAGACCCTACAGGAACAGTCAGGAGCAAAGACTATTTTTCCATAAAATAAAATAGAAGATAATAAATCAAGACATTTTATAAATTACAATGATAAATACCACTCCCCTTGAATCGTTCACTTGCAAAGAAACAAAAGGAACAATATCAGTGATGACTATTAACTAATAAACCATTTTTAGAAGCACCTCACAAGATTTTATATTTAGCTCCAACTCCCATATCCTATGCTAAATATAATTTTTGTACTAGCTTCTATAGAGCATTTTCATAAAAGTTAATAAAAGGGAAGGAAGGGAGAGAGACCTGCTCTGTTTCTCAGTATCCAGCATCCTCTGCAACTCTCTAACTCGACATTCAAACTGGGACTTCTCATCCCCTAGAACATTTCTCCACGCTTCCCACTGGCGCTCTTTCTCCAGGAGTTCATCATTCAGGGCCTCCAAGTCCATTACTTGCTCTTCCAGCATCGTACATGTTGTCTTCAAGGCCTCCATAGTCTAAAAATAAATCCTCCTATCAATTCTCACATCCCACATCAAGCGTGCACTTTCAGCTTCAGCCTCACCATTTCAATTACAGTACATGCAAATCGGCAGCCAACAGGAGCTGGGAAATCACAGCCCATTTATTTCAAGGCTCCTGTACATTCACTTGTGATCCCTCATAATGTCAGGTCGATCTCATTATGAATATTTCGAGATTTCCAGGGCCACCAAATTAAAATGAGTAATTCCAAATGACAATGCCTTCAGAGGGCAGGATTGCTAGAAAAAATTGTGTAAAAATACAATGGGAAATAGCAAAACTTTCTATTCACTCAACTGCCCTGGGAAGGAAGGCTTAAATGCCCCCTGAAGCATCATGACTTCTTATGGGTTTCCAGATGTAAAAGGAATTTTTACCAGCTCCCACAAAGAGCTCCGGACCCAGACTTAGAGAGCCTTACTTGTTTCTGGCTGGTCAGCTGCATCTCCCTCTCAGTGATCTCTCGGCGGAGATGATCGACCTCACTGCGCAGCTGGACAACCTCATCGTTGGCCCCTGAGGCCTCGTCGAGTTGTTTGGACAGGAAGAAATTCTGGTTGTTCAGCTCTGCATTGTCTTCAGTGAGCTGGTTCAGCTGCTCTTCCAAATCTGAAATCACCTAGAAAGAAAAATAAATTACATGTGAGTGAGCACAGGTTTTTGAAAATGCGTTCTCACGCAGAATTATTTATTGCCAAGCTTTTACATTTTTTCTAACTCAAACAAAAGGGCAGTATTATAGGTAGATATTTGTGCATAGTAATGTACATGGATTAGGAGTAGAGTTTTGTGTCTTAAAGAAAACAGCTTGGTTTGTTTTTTAATCTGGTTCAGAGCATAAATATGCTGCAATGTAATTTATTATTTGAGAGAGCTGTCATAGCTAAAGCACTGGATTGGGAGCCAGGAGCTCTGGCTGGATTCTCAGCTCTGCTGCTGACTTACAGTGACCTTTTGCCAAAGCACTTTACCTTTTTTTGCCTCAATCTCCCCTAAGTGCAATGAGGCTCAATATTCTCAGAAAGGCTTTCAAAGTGTGGTATTAAAGAAAAGAGACCAGGAGGTGCAGTGAAGGCAGTGCAACCTGATGGATATCCTTGGGAATTGCTAATGTTATTATTTTTAACATTGGGTATAACCGGGAAAGGCAGAAAAATGTTAAGAAATACATTTTATCAAAGTAACAGCTTTATGGATGGTAGCTATGTACACATGAGGGAAGAAATCAGTGTGGCAATACAACACAGAAAATCAGTGAAAAGCAAAAACTCAACAAGGCCTTTGCCAAAGTGGGAGCACCCATTTGCTCAATCAGCCTTAAGGAAAAGCTTTAAACCACAGTCCCCTCCAATTGAAAGGCAAATATAAACAACAGTGGGCCATTTTCACAGTTGGTTTTATGAATGAAAGGCCTGAACACAGGGTGGATGAATATGTACCTTCTCCTAACTCAAAACCAATGTTGCCACAACGGAAGAGAAAGAAGCCTCAGTATAATCTTGAAATCAGCTTAATAAAAAGAATTTCAGAAACTGGTAAACTCTATATAATTCACATTCAACTCTTAAAAATATGTTCTAGAGGCTCTTTTGCCTGGATGTCAAAGAAAAGTGAATAAGATACTTCATTAAATGGGAAAAAATAAAATCTCAGAGCACAGTTGGCCACACATTCAAATTTAAATGTTCCAATTTCCTACACAAGCCAAGGACTTAAATATCTAAAGCAGTAGAGGATAGAGCACACAGCTCTTCTCAGCTCTCTGGAAAGATGACAACCATTTCTTTTTGAAGAATCTGTAACGCATATTTTGGCAGCCTTTAACCATGCCTCTCCTAGATCTAAATTAACAGTTATTTGGTTTTTAAACTGTGAGCAGAAAAAGTCCAACAGCCATTACTCCCTCCTGGGTGAAGGGGAGTTCCTGCCACCCATATGTTCAGGGTCAAATCAAGATGATTCACACTTCAAAACACAACATTTCTGAAGCAATCTGATCATGTGCTTGTTTCTGAGCACTCTCACTGCCCTATTCAAAATACACGTTCTCCTCTGCATTGTTTGCACCAAGCTTTCAGAGGGGGCAGTCTGTGTCATAATGACATGTTAGTGCCTATACTGCTACAGAAATAAGAACTTAGATATGTTTATACAAACAAAAAGGAGCAAAAGAACATTTGTTTTTACAGTGTTTTACCTACAGCTCTTACAACAGCTGAGATCTCTACTAACTGCCAGATAAGAAGCTCACTTTTTCTTCCATTTGCTTTAACTTTATGTTTAACCACACCATGTATCTAGGCAGTTTCAAGATATATTTTATATATTCATAGTTCCTTCCACATCTATTTTATATACTAACACAAGTAATTTCTATTAAAAAAAATACAAGCTAGTTTTGAAATACAAGAAAACCAAGATGAGGGAAACACAAAATGGGTAAAGTCATATGCAGAGTTAATATGTCCAACTACTTAATTAATTATTAAAACTGGCTGTATTTCAAGTTGATTTTATTCCTTAAGGGCTGGAAGTTAAGCTCCCATTTTCTTTTATTCTAGGTTCTGAGATTTTGTCTTCTTTCCCTGAATACAACTAAAATTAAACCAGATCATATTATATTTCACTGCTACATTTTATCTAGTAGGATATTTCTGGAAAGCTTCAGACAAATACCAAAGCAGTTAAGAAAGAAGGGTTCCAGAAGATGTGACATGATCTCTTTCCTTCTTCTAACAGTGTATTTACTGGCAATTCCAAAACACCTTGGCCTAAATTCCAAATGTATTATAACCTAGATAACCTAATCTAGATAGATATAATTTATTTTTTTTTTTAACAAGAGAAAATTTGAGTATTTGGGAAAATACTGCTTTGTTCCTCTTGGTACAATTCTTCCATTTTTCATGGGGAAAGGGGATGTTTGTTAACACATGCAATAGCAATCTACAGCCATGTATAACCCAAGAGGATAAGAGAGTTTATTAACACTATAAAGCCTAAAGGGTGATGGGTAATACTGACACAGGAAAATGGCATGTAGTGTGATATAAATGCCTGTCCTGGGGATCAAAAAAAAAACCCGCAGATAAAAAAACCCCACATTTAACTGGAAATGTTGTCTTAGGCATATATCCATACAACCTATACCAGAATCCTGTACCTGGAAAGAGTTACTAGTTTTAGATATTTTCCTTTTCAGTTAAGGAAATCCCCAGGCAAAAAAAAAAAAAAAAAAAAAAAAGCCCCAAACAAACCAACCAACCCTAAGCTATTCTGAGGTAAATGTGAAGTAAATTAAAGGAAAGTCAGTAAGAAAATTCTATTGTATCCTTTAGAAACCCATAATATAATTAGAGAAATCTTCACATTTTAAGTTTATAAATTAACCAAACACTTGAAACCTTGGAAAAGCAATTGACTAGAACTGACAGCCACTGTATCTGTGCCACTGCATCACCACTCACAGAGCAACTGGAATTTTCTCCTCTATTTATGCACATCTTCATCACAACTAATCCATAAAACAGAGATATCATCTAACTACACATTTGTTCACAGCACACCACATCTAAGCACACAGCTTATCTTTATCCTAATGCAGAGGACTGTATCTCATTTTTAAATATTGCAGAGCAACCCAAGCAGAGCAGCTCCTCAGCAGAAGGAGCCATATCCAGCATAATTCCTCCCTACTGAATAGTCTAAGGAAAGCAAAATATTCCTCTAGTGAGACTGAGCAGATTCACAGCTGCTACCCCTGGTCCTACAAACCTCTCCAGCCATGGATCAAATCAAATATCAGAGCAACAAACAGTCAGGGCCATGATGATTTGGTTTGCATACCAGACAAAATTACTGAATTTAATCCATATGCTCCATGTATCAAAACCACAGGCACAATAATGAGGAAAAGGAGAAAATTAAGGAGTTTTATTTATATACTACTGAACGGCAGCTTGCTAACTTCCCCATACCCTATTCCATCATAAAGGTGTCTCAGTTCTCAGATACAATCAGCAGACATGCAGAAAAATGCTAGGACACAGCAAAGGAAGCTGTTTTGGGATGCTATCAGCAGTGTCGTATTTGGAGTTTAATGTAATTCCAGACTAATGGTGTTGCTCTATCCATTTCCACTCCTCCCCACCCCCATTAATCTTTACCAGGAAGCTGCCTGTCAGAAGTAAATAGGAAACAAGAAAAAGCTGTCTCTTAGCCTCAAATTATTGAGGGGAGGAAGTGAGAGCAGACATCAGACTCCTTTTGTCTTCTCCTGCTCTCTGAGACAAAGCTTTTCAGGCAGAGAAATCCCAAAACTGAGAGGCCCAGGCTCTCAAACAGGGCTGCAGACAGATTGTATCTCTGTTCCATCAATACCTAACAATGAATCCATCACTTTCCTCCCCTCTCCATAGTCAGACAACATCTGTGCCTTGAAACACACCTTAAACACGGGTCTCAGTCTCCAAAACTCATGATGATTTATCCTGAGGGGCATTGGGAGCTGCAGAGTAGTTGGACACTGCCCAGACTGCATTCCTCTCCTTCCCACAGCAAGCCAGGATTAAAACACCCAGTCCCTGTGTTCCTGTCCTAGGTCCCAGAAGATGAGCTGCCTCTCCCAAACAGGAGCCTCTTCCTCAAATGATGATGATGTTGTCCACAGCAAAGGTCTCATTAACCTCTTTTACAGCAACACCTCAGAAGTCTGATTTTTGTCAGCTACAAAAACTACAAAGCTCCATTTCTGCCTGTAACTGATATCTGCCACCGTATTTTCTGTGAAATGGGATCCAAGGACAACCCCTTCCACACAACAAGAATTTTATTTTTTTTTAAATAATCTAGCAAATCCATAAAAAAGTTTTTGCCTGGGTATTAGCCTTGTCACAGTAGGCAAGATTCTTTTACTCTGAAACACAATTTAGCATCAAAGCAACACCTTTGAGTATTATTTTGGAAGCTCACAAGAACACAGATTATTCTTGTATGTCAACTTATTGAGCCAATGTGGAATCAGGATCTTTGACTGAATTCAACAGGAATTCACACAACTAAAATTATACCTGTCTGATGGGCTCACAGATTCAATGCCTCAGTGGCCAATCTCTTGCACAAGCGCAGATCAAGCCTGTTAACGTTTAAGACTAGAACACCAGATGATGACAAAAGAAACTCAAGAAGGGAAGATAAACATTGTTTTATTGGAGAAAACTTGAATACATGGAAATGCAATATCCAGTTAGTAATAAGAAATGCCATTCATTGTTAAAGTAAGAGCAACAGCCTATACCTGAAAAACCCAGATGATTCAGATAGTTCTCTGGTATTTTACTAAGCTGAGTGCAAGGCTTTTATACTACTCTTTCCTGCTAAATATTTAAAGATTTTACTGCCTGCTTACTGGAAGTTTCCTTTTGGAAACAATTCTGTTATTATTTAGACAACTTAGTCATATTTTTAACTTTAAATATGTTGGTGATCTGAGAGCAAGCCATAAATCAGAGGTATCTAGAAGCAACTGACAAATATGTAAATTTTCCTATTTAAGAATGCATTTTATTTCTAGATCTTTCTTTGATTGCCTGGAAAATACCTCTGACACTCAAATGGACCATCTATTTCATACAATAAATGTAGGGAACTAGTTCTTCTCCCTCAAGAGATTTGCTGGATGAGCTATCATTGTGAGAAGGTTGTGATAAAATATGACTGTGGGTGTGCCCACGAACACATGTGTGTACAGCAGGTACCACAAGTTACAATTTTTGTTGTAATTACGTATCCTATTATTTCCTGCTCAACTGAGTGACAGAGAAAGCATGAAAAAGGAGAACCTAAAAATGCCTCCTTAGTCAGAGACCTCAGCAAAAGGAAGAACAAGTGTGCAATGAAGATAGAAGTAAAGCAGACACAGCCATCTCTACAATCAGAAGCTGTGACCTTTGTGAAGCCAGAGAAACAGGAACAATAGCAAAGAAAGTAGATTAAGTATTTTTATTTATCTTTTGAAGACCACAGAAGTACTGAAGTAATTTAATTTTTCAATACTTTTTTTCCTGTCTAATCTTATTTTTGTAATTCTTACGCTGTTTGGGGCTTCTCAATAAGATCAAATAAAAAGTAATTCCCTACCAAAGTTTGCCAGACTAGTTCAAGGAGTTTGTATCAGCTTAAAAAGGATCTCTCTTGAGAACTTCCTGAAAGAATAAATCCATCCTTTATCATGTTGTATAAGTAGCAGCATATTACAATTATTCCCTTGAAGTGTTGTTGGATTTTAAGAGGAGCATAAATTCTAATCACCTACAAGTGGAGTCACATGTTCACCAATAAGCACAGCCTGCATCATAGTGGTACCATCAGATAAAAACAAGTTTGAAACATCTGGTGAAAGCAGTGTAATTAGCATTTTTTAACCCTCACTGGCAATAGAAGATTGCCCTGATTTCCTCATTCCTCAGGCAGGGTGGACAGCCAGGAGCAGCCATAACACACAACATGAAATTATCTGTCTGTGGTCAATTAAATTATACATGCATTCTCCTGGGCTGCAAAGAGAATATATGATGGGCATGTATTATTCATTTAGGAACTATTTAATTAATTTCTTATTGATGAGGATGTCTGATCCCACTTATCCCACTGAAGGACCTTACAATGCACAACACTTTTACAAGTCCTTTGAAGCTCTTGACATTCTGGAAATGTTATGGGTTATTCTTCACTGCTGGAGCTTGTTCCCTACACTCAGAGCTGAAGTGTCGCTGGATAATGAGCTACAGCTCTGCAAGGCAGCTGGCCCTGCAGTGAACAGAAGCCACAGAGTTTCCACACCTGTTTTTTCCCCGCATGGAGATCACACAAGTGTTTTCACAGAAAGCTGTCACTCTGAATGAAAGGCGAGGTCCTGAGCAACAGAAGATAACTCTGGATGTAAGATCTAGGATGACACATAGGGAGCTATATATTCTATCTAAGAAAATGAGGAAGGGAACAGAAAGTGAAGTTCCTTGTGTAGGATTTGTTTCAGACAGAGGTTAAAACACTTTGGAAAGTTGTTCTTCCTCACTTCTTCCTATCTAGATATTCTGTGTCCAGAAGAACTCCCTCACTTGGTGCTAAAGAGCAAGTGAGGAAAACAGAATGACTCTCATGCTGATAAGATACTTTAAAAGATGAAAAGTTATACATTAGAGCCTTACTCCTGCAACATGAAAAATTGCATTTGAGGCAGTCACTGGAAGCAGGGAAACAATCAGGATAAAAAGTCCCAGCTATTAAGCCCTGCTTACAGTGTGGGGGTAGAGAGAAAAAGCCCAGAATAATTTACAATCACTGCTGACACAGAGGACTGTGGTCCTTATCCAACACTTGTGTAATTCATGTCATTGGAAGGCAGATACTCTCCATCAACTACCACAAACAAGTGTGAAGATAGTGTTAAACTACAAGAATCCCTGTGGATTGACAAAGCCCTTGGACATCTGTCCTGGACTGAAGAAATAAATCTGAAAATATGTTAAAGATCTCAAGCAACAGAAGGTGAAAATTCAGATCCTGAAGTTCTCTCTGCTGTATGTCAATGTATTATTTGGAACCTTAACATTTCTTGTCTCTTCAAACAATGTTGAAGTCTTCCTAAAAACCCACTCTGGCCTAGATCTACACTGCAGCTCAGGATTTGGACAGGTTAGATCTTTTCTCTTGTGAGCAGAAAAGATCTTCACCTACAGTCATTTTTTGCAGCTGCTACACCATTCTTATTAGCTGCACTGCAATGAGATATTTTAATTTACTTTCTTCTCCAAAAAGAAGAACAGTGACAATTTCATGATCAGACTAAAACCTCAAAATTGAGGTTTACCTGAAACCTAAAAGAAATCCAATCCAATCCATCCAGCTCCTACTAGCACCTTGAAGCCAGAAGTCCACATTAGGAACTAGTGTCATCAAGGATTAAATGAGGAAATTGTTTGTTTCATTATCCTTAATTTCAAAATAATTCAATGATCTGTATTTAATACTCACTGTGCAGCTATTACGAAGGGCTTCAAATTTACGCTGGATTTCATCTCTATGTGCCTAAAGGAGGTAAGAAGTTAATCATCAATTTTTTATACATTAGAATTCGAGAATGCTGTTGCTAAACAAACTGCAGAACAATCTACCAGCAAGCAAAGTTTGGAAGGCAGATGCTGCAGGCTATGAAAACACTTTGCAGTGGCAAAGAACTGATTAGCAAAAGTCCCATCCTACTTAAACAAAACACACTTATGCTCCCAACTCTGAAGTGCTTTAGGAAAACGTACAAGCTCAAGAATGGAATTATGTAACAGGTTCCATCTGAAATGGTCACCAGAAGACTTGTTGATCCCATGTTAAGTTTTTACATTCTTGACATTTTAATTTGAGTTGGTTGTACTTCCATATCCAGATTGGTGTTTCATAGAACATAAATACTGCACACAATTTAATGCTTGCAAAGAAAAACTATAATGATGTATAATGCAAGCTACCCCCAAACAGCTCTGCCAATCTACCTGAATCCTACCATAAAGTCTCATTTAAGCCCGAGCCTCTCTAAAAAGCAGTGATAAAACATAATAATCAATTCTTTGGAGGACAGCATCTAACGTACAGAAAAGTTCAAACACTCATTTTAAAGAATGCAGTATTGCATGCACCATTTTACCCCCTAATTTACAAGCAAAGCATGACAAAGCAAAAGTTCTTGTTTCAGCCTCATGGCCTCTTTCAAAATTCAAAGTGATTTAACAAGTGTCTAATGTCATGTGCTATCTGAAAACTTAAACAAAAGGTTACTGCTCAAGAACATCCAGCCACCTTTCTTCATTCAGAACATTTTCCTTAGAGCCAAGAGACTAAACAGGAAAAAAAAACGTTCAGCAGAAGTCAAATATGAGAGCTTAAAAGCTATCTTACCACAACAGGCAATGCAAGAAATTAAAGAATGTAAAAAATTCCATGACAGGAATAGTCCCAAGCCTACTGGGCTGGGCTGTCTAACAGCAGCTGCTCCAGCACTACCAGTTTGCCCCATTAACTGGAGCAATAATTGAGTGAACACAGGTCATGAATATTCATCTGTTCCACTGCTGGGTAAAGATCCCAAGCGCATTGCCAGCCCCCTGGCAGTGATAGTGACTGTTATGCAAAGCTTTCAGCTGGGAAGGGACTGCCTCAGTTCTAAACAAAAAGGAACCCAAAGCCATTTCTATTCAGTTATTCTTAGGCCTCAATGCTGTTGCTGCACTTGCCCAGCCTGTGCCCACTTTAGAACTGAGGGAATGGTTCTGCCATTCATCTACCCAAAGCATCAGCATAAACCAGTGCCCATGTCAGCTGAGCCCACCTCCCCTCCCAAAGACCAGCAATGGCAGTAATATTTGGAACAGTTCTTTGATTAAATGCCACTGGAGCATGAGAATGTACATTTTCAACACTGCCAAATCACAGGATTTGAAGATCATTAAAGGCTGCTGCTCAAGGAGGGGGTTGGTTGGTTGCAGGTCAAAATCTCTACCTGCATCCCCAAGAATCTTTTGTGAAGGAAATATTTCTTAGAGTCAAACAGTTTGAAAGCATATTTCTGTGCTCAAGAGACAGCAACCAGCAGCATATAATCTAGAACTCCATTTTACAGGGGGTAGGGGTGGAAGAGGGTGGCAGGACTTGAACTTTGTTTCCCTTTCTATCACTCACACACCTCATCAGACTGCAAGACACACATGGCAATTTTTAATGAAACAAGCATTGGAAGAAAATTCTGTATTAGAACACTCTCCCTAGGAATTTGGTGGGGCTTTTTGTTCCCCTGAATAAGTGTCCTCAAAGCCGGGTAACTGATAAGAAAAAAAAAATCCATCAAAACATTTATGACCATCGAGTACTTTCAAACTCATGAGCTATTATTTAAATAAGTAAATCACAGAGTTAAACTCCTAACACCAATGTCAGATGCAAATTTCACCTCAAAACAAAAATATTGCTCCTATAAACCATCAGGCAGTTTAGGCAGCAATGAACCATTACTAAGAAGTATTCACATGGTTAAAGGTAAAATTTGACATTTTAGCCATTCATGCCTCTATCAACACAAGGCACAAATCATATCCATTTCTGAAAATCACGAATTAGATCATATAAATTCCTTTTAGCCTCTTTATGAAACATGCACCTACACAATTCTAGTGTGTATCTGCAGCTCCCAGGACAAGTTTCAGGGCTCACCGTGAGGGCTTGGATCTCCTCCTCCGCCTCGGCTGTGGTCTCCTCCAGCTCGGTCTTGGCCTCGCGGAGCTGGTTCTCCAGGGCTGTCCGTGCAGCCTGCAGCCCAGTGATCTGGGATTCCCTCTCCTGCAGGGTCAGCTGCAGCTCTGTCAGCTGCCTCTTGAGCTCCAGCTTCTGTTCTTCATGCTCTAGACTAACCTGAAGACAGACAAAATAGTATCCAAATGTAAGTTACTAACAAAGACACGACAGGCAATGTAGTCTCATTTCAGAGCCCAATTTAAGATGCCATTGCCATGTCTATTCCCAGAATCACATCCTGACAGACTGCATAATGCACTGAGAAATCAAGGACACAGCTTTGTCTACTCCCTAAAATCTACTGGTTTTCTTGGAAAAAACAACCTGGCATTTTGAAACAACAAGGGCACAAGAATACTTCCAGCTGTAACTCAAACATATCAAACACTGATATAAAATGTTGAAGTAGTTTGTGATGAACGTTCTTCACTGAAGCTAAGAGTCTCTAAGGATCTTTATTTGGGAATCTCTGGGCATACATTACGTACATTTTGCAATCAACTCCCATGTTTTATCTTCCCTTCAGATTCCTTTTAAAGAAACCCACCAGCTCATCCGGCTCTGGGTTTACCTGAATGGCTTCTGATGACGGTTTTCTTGCAGCGTACAGGGATAAACATGTCACTCCAGGGATAAGAAATGAACAACTAAAACAGATCTCAGAGTTCAGAATCAATTCCAAACCTTAGCACCTTCTTCAGGCTCCCTGCTATCCCAAGGGAATCTCTCTGTTGTGCTTGAGGTGTGTGACAAGGCTGTCAGAGACCCTACACTGGTCTCAGTCAGCTTCTAGCCAAAGAAGGACAGGTTGGTTGTCCATCAACCTTAGCTGAAGGCAAGATTTCAGCCTTAGCTGAAAATTAGTGGACTGAGACTGGAGAAGAATTTGTACATCCAAAATAGTTAATATAAAATTAAAAATTAAGCACAACTCACAGATTTTTAGAAGGTTATATTTCCATATTACTGTTAGGTTTTCTTGTCAGAAAACTCTGGAAATGGTGCATGAAGCAGCAGGTTCCTTTTTTCTTACAGCAGTTCTGCTGGGTCATTTCTTTCTAAGCTGTAGACCCTAAGGCTACAGGTTATCTCTGTCTGGTCATTGTATATTGCTGAGCTATTATTCTCTCCCCAGACAATATTAGAAGGGTATTGTACAAACAAACATAGAAATAGAATTCTAAAAGTTCAGATGCAGGATGATAAGTTCTTAATACTTACATTCATTTCCTTTTAATGAGCTGCCTTTTTTTTTTTTTAAATTACCAATACACTTTCAAATACCACTACAACAAGTTAATTGTAGTTCTCGTTATATTGATGAAATGGGATAGATTTAAGAAAGTTTATTGAGAGGGACTGGAGCCATGTTTTCACCTCTCTCAGCCGTGTCTCCAACTCCAGCAGGCGGTTCTTGTCAGTGTGATCTTGGTGACTCATCTTTTCCAATTGTTCTTCTAATTTTCGATTCTGGGCCTCCAACTTTCCAGCTTGTGTTTCCAAGTAGAACTTCTGTTGCCTGAGCTCTGAAATCATCTCCTCTTGGGCTTTCCTGATAGGAGAAATGCACAAGTGACAAACCCGAAATGCCCTTAGCATATGTCCTTGCACTGGGATGGAGTAAGGAAGAGCACGAGTTTGCTGTCAAGTAGAACAGTTAAATTCATGGCTTAAATTCTACATTCCAGCTAAAAATAAAAAAAAAAAAATATTAGTGTATTCATCAACATATGCCCAGAGCACTAAAATTCCATTTTTGCCAGTTGCACAAACAATGAATCTTGCAGAGGGTAATCTATAATGCTATTTAAGATACAATCCATTCTTCTCGCTTCATCAGTTCCTTGTCACATGTTTTTCTACAGGGGAAAAAAATTCTAGGAGTTGCTTTCTCACAGGGTATTTCCATGAGACAAGAGGAACCCATGCTTTAGGACTGGGGGTAGTGTGTTGGGGGTTGTTTTGTTGGGGGCTTTTGAAAGTTGTAATGGACACAGAACTTGACCTACACTGAAGTGAAGCTTTGCTGTCTCTGATCAAAGCCTTAATCCACAAACCGAACAAAAATAATTACTTGTTCTCATAAGAATTTTGAGAGCTGGCAATGATTAATTATTACCATTTGAAATGGACACCCTCCAAAAAAAGCAAAAAGGGGTCTTTCTTCATTATTTACAGTTCCTGGAATTGTGTTATCATACATTGGAAAATTCTGCCTCATAGAGTGCTTTCTACTTAGAAGCCTCACAAAGCTCTACATATATTAATGAATTAATATTTTAAGAAGTTCACTGTGAGATAAGCTGTTATTAATCCTATCCCAGAGAAATTATGTGGGTTGCCCAAGATCAAATAGGAAGACTTAACAAAACTAAAAATAGAACTTAAGTCTTCTGACTCACATTTCTCTGCATTGCAAGCAAAACCACCCTTTCACCCTCTCTGGCTTTTTTCAATTTACCTCTACAGATTATTGTCAGCCAGAACTGTCAAATGGTGTTATTTCATTTCCTGCTGTTTACTGGGCTATCTTCTCAGGAACCTGATAATCATTGGTTTCCTCAGATACTGCTGGAACAAAAGCTTGCAGAGCTCCCCTCTCCTCTGAAGGGCTTAATCACTAGCTCTGCTCTTGATGCACGCTCAGATTAGCTGCAGCTTTTGTGGGTTCAAAACACAGTCCAACAACAATTTATACATTTTCAACAGCCCAATTCACAAAATAAGCACAAATTCATTAACTATCTGCATGCATAATTAAGCAATTTTCTCTCAAAATGTTGCTAATTCTGTACTATCCCCTACCAATCCTGCACAGTTCATCATTTGACAGTATGTCTCTCAATAATCTATTTTGAATTGTATGTTAAAACATTATTTTATGTTTTTCTTGTTTTCTGTGGCTCTCCAGTCAAGGATATGGCTCCCAGAGAATGCTGTGAATCCTTACACTCAGTTCAGCACCCATGACTGAGACACTCAACCTTCCATACACTTCCCAGCTTCACCTTGAGACATTTCTGTTTTATTTTAGACTGAAGGTAAGTTATGGCTTTTGCTGCCTCAACAAACTCCCTGGGTGATTAACTGGAGGTCATCTGGAGCATTAAGCAATACAATCAAATTCCTCTGTTATTTCTGTGAATATTTTTGGCTGCTCAGGCTAAAATAACTTGCAAGGTATTTGAAATGCAATGAAAATTGGAGCCATTACATATCTGGAGGCATAATGACCACAGAAAAGGAATGAAACCAAAACAAGTCTCCGCCAAAACTCGTCCTTGTCTGATTCTATTCAGTATTAGAGGTGGATCTATCCAAGTGCTTCCCACAAAGGCACTGCCTGATGTTGGATCCAGCAGCTGATGGACACTGAAACCTTTGTGCAAACCAAGCTGGTGAATCCCTGAACTCAATAAGAGCAAATTACTGTTTTAGTTCTGCTCTGCAGGTTATATCAAATAATCCATGCTTTTTCCTACACTTGAAGTAGAACACCTCTAGGTCATTTATGAAGGAAAAACATCATTGTAAGGATAAGAAATCTCAGCTAAAATCCAAAGAAAAATGAAGTTCAGGCAGATGAAAGGATCTGAAACAGAATTCAAAAACAGGGAGAGAAATTCTTGGCTTAAAAAAATCTAGTGTTCTTCCTTGTCTTCTCATCCATCAAGGCATGATGGAATGTTTGTGAGTGAAGGGTGTTTAATGTTTTCAATTTCAAAATCATGTGTCAGGGGAATTGAGTAAAATATAAATCTATTAGCACTGTTTATGTTTAAAGAAAGAATGTGTGCTTCTCCAGGGGTATTTCAGACAAAGTTATTAGTATTCATTTAACATATTTGGCAAACCTACACAAATCACCTGCCTTAGGAAATGCTCCAAAGTAAACACTGTAATACAAACCAATTTTCCCAGTCATGTTTGAGAAAACACAAAATACACAGCGAGCCCCAACTATTTGAAGAACAAAGCTTATTTTTGAAAGGCTATCACTGGAAAATCAAGCAGGGAGCACATCAGGCCGGCAAAAAAGAGCCACTTTTACACGGTGAATCAGAGAATCATTTCAATTGGAAAAGGCTTTAAGGTCATCTTCCTGAGACCTGTTTGGCAGTGACAGCAGCTGCCACACTTACATGTTCCTCTGGGTAAAGAGGCTGCTATTTGCTGCCAGTTTGTTGGCCTCAGACAATTCCACAATTCTCTGCTCCAGTGACCTGATCTTCGAATCCATTGCATTGATCATCTGAAACACAGCAGTGAGGCCTTTGAGACCGCGCCACGCGAGCAGTTACAAAAATAAAGTTTATTAAAAAGTCTGAACTTTGTCCAAAAACAAAAAGAACTAAAAGAAAACTGATCAAATGGCCAAAATGAGCAACACAGATGCAATTACTGGAGCTATTTGCAGCTGCTTTTTTACTGTTTTAATGTTAGGAAAAAGCAACTATTATGTAGGCACAAAACAAGGGGTACACAGCAAGCTGCATGGCTTTTTTTATGGAAATATTCTTGAAGATACTCTGAATTAAAAAAAAACATATATTTTTAAATTTATATTAATCAATGAATTTCCTTCAAAGCAGCTCAGCAGCACTAAAGAACCTCAAACAAGATTATCTTGTTTGAAATCAGCCTCAGAACGCTACTCTTCAAACAGCTTTGATTTTCAGCTCAACACCACATACCGCCTTCTGTTCAGCCAGGACTTTGCATTTCTCACGTGCTTCTTCTTCATGTCTTCTGAGCATATTCTCAAGTGCTTCCTTATCTGCAAGATCCTTCTTCATCTGATTTTCCAACACCTAAATGAAGACATTTCTTTTGTCTAAATTTTATCTGTTTCACTGGGCAAAGGGCAAGCAGAAAGAAAATCATCAATATAGATTTTTTTTTTGTAAGCAATTGGTCATATCTCAAGCAAAATTAAATCCATGATGCAATTGCATGAAATCCATGGAAGAGCAAACTTCAAAAAGAGCACTCTCTTAGTTATCTCTGAAGACTGAATTTAACAATAAGATTTTATAGAGATATGGAGATAGTGTAGATTTTTAAATTATTATTTTAAGTTCTATAAACTGTGTCCAATAACTGTTCCAGCCTAATGAAACAGAAAACAGAAAAGACTCTCTACACCAATATGTACAGCAGAAGAAATAGGAAAGTGCTCATCCTTTGGCTGCGCTACCAATATGGCTCATAAGTAATTTGTGAGTTCTATAGGTATGGATGAGAAAGCAACTGAGACCACATGAATTCTTCCACTCAGAGACAAAAAAATCTAATAGTAAAGTAAAAAACTTCTTTTTGTGGCTCAAATAGCTGTCTTTGGGAACAGGACTAAAGTTAGGAATGGCTACATTTTTCTAGAAATGCATGTTGTGCATGTATGACCAGAGATCTAAATCAGTTGTTAAACTGAGGGTCTCTTCCTTCAAAGACAAGTTTTTCAAAGGCACAAATTCTGGACACCACAGAATTTTCCAGTTACAAAAACCCCATGTCCTGTTTTATCCCTTTGAACCTCTTACCTGACTTCCTGATTTCTCCTATTAAACCCCACATCATAGGGCCCCATAATTCACCAGTTCTCTTTTTCTTTTTATTCTTTTGCCAGTGCCTATCCTCTTTTCCAGTTTTTATATCACCACTTCCTTCTCAACATCTACATCTCATCTTCCTAGCTTTCTATCACTCTCATTACTGATAACCGCATGCTCTGATCTGCCAGCAAGTCTTCTTAATTCTCTTTTTTCCTTCATATTTCTCCCACAGAAATTTCTTCTCTCCTCTTAAATACCCTATCCCCTCACATTTAAGAAAAAACGTAGAATTAAAGTACTAGATAAATGTACAAGATAAAGACCGTTTCTACTGAGAATAATTTGTTCTCAGCAAAGATTCAAAATGCATTTACTGGCTGTCATACTGCAAGTTCTTTAGAAAAATCCTTAGCCAGCATACACTCCTATTTGCCAGCTTGTTTTTCCTAATTTTAGATGGTGTCTATTTCTAACTGTTTGTTAATGCTACCCTGGAAAAGACAAAAACAAAGTGGGTGGTTTCTGTGGCTTCTTGGCAGATGTTCCAGCTCCAAGATGGAATTTCAGAAATGGCCTACTATTTGCTGCTTTTAAAACTTGCAGGTAGGCTGAGTGAACACTCATAGAAAATCAGGGGGAACTGAAAGCTTCTTCAGGCTGTGAGATCCAACAGCATTAACTAAGTATTATTTAGTCAGCAGAAGTCAAAGTACAACCAAAAAACGCCTTCCTATAGTTCTGGCTTCAAAGGCTACCACTCCTAATCCAGTGCCACAGTCAGATAAGGTACAATGGCAGAAAAACTAGGAGAAAACTGATTTAGATTTCACTAAGCACCCTCAACGTTGCAGCAATGGTAACAAGAAGGCAACTCACAAGACGAAGCAATCAGAACCTAAAGGCAACTGTTTTTCCCTGAACTCATTCTACCCACAAAAGCTTGTAGGAAGATATTTTTACTTTGAGTTTCTCCTCATAGAATTGTTCCTTCTGTTTCAGCTGCAGCTCCAGATGTTGTGCTGCGATCTGAGCCTCACGGTGCTTTTCCTCCAGCTCCTAAAAGCAGCAAAAATTCATATTCAGACACAAGGAAATGGTAGGTGCTGTGAGTATGTGTTACACAGGTACCAAACGTTCATTCTCTTTTTTAAGGCTTCGCCCTATAAAAATCCCAAGTCCAGAGCTGTCATGGTGAAAAAAAAATAAATAAATAAATAAAAAGGCATTATGAGACCTGAACATTATCAACTTTAAGTTTGCATATTGCTGCTGACCCATGTACTGCAGAGTGGAAACACTGCTAAGGACAAAGATTTCTACTTCCATGGTAAGAATCTCCATCTCCCAGTAAAATATACCCAAAGATAGGCCAAGGACATTTGGTGAAAACACATAGTTATAAACATTTTATAGCTGCAGTGGCATCACAGGAAGTTCAGATCTATTTTTAACAAGGTCTCTCACTTGTTTTCTTACAGCAGAGCTCAATAACGGGGTACTGCTGTCTGTGCTTTTCATTTTGCATTCAGAGGGGGAATAGCATTTACTTTGCTGTATTCCTTGGACAAATGCTGTCAGAAATGCTATTTATAAATGGCTTCAAAAATGAAAAGTGCAGGATGCAATATATGTGGTGGAACATAGCAGAGTCCTTCTAGCCTCTTTATTTCACATCAGATAGTTTCAGCCATACACAGCAAGGACTTCAAGAATTTGCATTTCAGAAATTAGCTATTTCTGCAGTCTGACTATATAATTTGGGGCCTATCTCTAATCACCTTTTCATAGGACACCTCTCAAGAGCCAAGCTTACAACTTTGTGCTCATTTGTTGTCATATTTGCCATTCCAACAATTTCCTTGGAACAGGAGCAGGTCCAGGTCTGTCATTCGCTACCACTGGGCTGACTCTTGCATAGGCAGGTTCAGGTGCTGAGGTGCATCTGCATCTCCCGTCTGCCCTCATTACTGCATAGCACAGGAGAATTTCCTGATATTTGCATGTGTTTCAGTACTTCTTATAGTATTTTGATATGCTTTTTCCTGATCTTCCTCATCTTGAAGGTTTTTTGCTCCAGCAATTGCAGTAGACCTCCTTTTCCAGAAGTGAGAATCAAAGAGGAGGTTCACCAAAAGTAGGTCATCGACAGTGCCTAGTCCCTGACACTCCTGCATGGAATGGAGATTGCTGCTTTTTGCAATTGAAATATGTCTCCCAGCAACAAGAGGGACAACTCACCTCCCCCAGAAACCCACACATTTCAGGTCCTGGCAGAGAATCAGACAACCAGATCAGCAGCAGCTTCAAAGCTCCCAGCATCAGACTGCTCATATTGTAGCAGAAGCTTCACCAGTTCCTGCAGTGGCACTTAACAGCCAGTGTGGGCTTAAAAAGGTAATCTCTTACCATTCCTGCTCTCAGTCAGTATTCTCTATGTAGCACTGGCTTTGTTATTGGCATCACAGCAATGATCTGCACTTTCAGGCAGGCGGAAATATCTTCTCTAACTTGTTTCTTACTTCTTCATCAGTTCCTTACAGACAGATGAGCAGGTACTTCTCATGTCCTGCTACATGAGTGTACATGAAAACCATGCCTTTATTCAACAATTTCCACCTTATTCTATGCAACTCTGTACCTTCAACTCCCTTCTTACCTCTCTATACCAGGAAAAGTCAAAAATGTTTGAAGAGAAAACTTGAGGGAAGGTACAGGGTAGGAGTAGAAGAAAAAAGAATACCAGTACCCTGTGCTCCCAGATCAGTCGCAAGGGACTAGGAAAGACTCTGTAGGATTATTTCTTCAATGCCTGTTTGAATTTTTTTATAAAATACTTTTGTACCTCTCCAACATTCTGTCAGGACTCCATGGAAACTATCTATAAGAAGAGCTAAACATATCCCATGGTGTAAAACAATTAGTTGATATTTCTGCCTTCCCTTCCACTTTCTCCTCCACAGAGAACATAATCAAAACCAAGGAACAATCCCCAAATACACACAAGAGGCTTATGAAACAATTCAAAGTTTTACACTATTTCTAAACATAAAGTTGGCTCTGTGCCCAGCACAACCATAGTCTCCCACTTACCATGCACTCCTGCTATCAAAACAATTTGAAAGGAATAGCACTACTAAAGAACTGATTCTACCTTTTCTTGACAGTACTCAGCATTCTGATGATAAAGTCTATACACTCAGAACAAGCCTGGGTCATCTGTTGATGCCAAATATGTTTATTTGCACATTTCCATTTGGCCTTCTTCAGGTGTGTCTCAGCTTGGGATCACTACCAGTAAAATGTAATCCTTTTTTTCCTTGTCATATTGGCAACACACAGGGAAAATTCATGAGGAGGACAAAATCAATTTAATTATTCCAGTATTAAATTATGCTTTCTGTCCCAGGGAAGCAAAGTTATTAGAAACACCCTCTGCTTGATCCACCAGAGACTGACATACTAACTTGCCTTAATAGTTTTAACCAGGAGAGAAACAAGAAATTGCCAACAGAGAAGTTATGTGGGTGCAAATGGTTTCTGAACAAATATCTTTGGAGATGAACAGTTTGTATGACTAATTTCTCTCTGCTTCAAAATGTAAGCATTTCTAATAAATTTGACCTCTAAATTCCTCTGCAATTTACTTTAAAAGAGAGATGTTTTTGTGGTTGCAGTAACCCGCCCTCAGAATGTTTTACCTCTGAAACAATCACTAGGTAAAGAATTTAAATATTCCTGTGTTGAGTGAAAAGTTTTCCCACTGAGATGACTCCACTTTTGAAGCACTATTAACACTAAAGGCACAGGAGTGAGTTTGTAACTAGAGGTGCAATTAGCACTTGAGTGCTTAAGCTTTCTCCAGTATGACTGGTACACAAAACAAGTCCCTTTATTCAACAATTTCCACCTTATTCAATGCAATTCTACATCTTCTGATTCTTCCCTTCCCCTTTCTTACAAACTCTTACCCTCTACGTTTCCTTTTCACCTCTGCTTACCAGAATTTTTTCTGCCATCTGTTGAATCTGTTGAGATTTAGTTTGAATATCTTCTTTTAGGCGGTTTTCTCTCCGTTCCACAGTCTCCAATCTCTTCACTTGATTCTCCAGAGAATGCCGCCGTTCCTGCAGAGCAATTATAAGCTGCTGTTTAGGCCACCCAACCCTGCATTAGCACAAAGCAAGGAGTAGTTTCTAGAGAAAACAGGCTGAAGCAGTCAATATATGGCTGGCTTTCATTTTTTGAATCCTCATCTCGCCCCAAATGCCCCAGGCTAACCCACATTAGTGGTTATTGACTCCTCACTGAAAATAAAACCCCTCTGTTTTCCTCACAGAAATATGTTTTTTAATTAAAAATAGATTAATGTCTAACAACTATTTCCCCTGAAGAATTACAACAGGAATACATGCTGCTCAGAGCCACCCAGATGAGGGCTCCTAAACTAAGACCCATCCCAAAAACTAATTTACTCTAGACAGACACTCTGCACTCACCTCTGCTTCAAGCAATTTTTTCTTCATGCTTTCATTAGAATCTTCCCTGTTCTGCAGTTTCTCCAACTCCTTCTCTGCTCTCTCCTTTGCCTGACGGATATTCTGCAGGAGCTCTGTTGCCTCTGAGCTGGCTTTCACAGCCTGAAGGTCAAGAGAGAAGAAAACACAGATATTATATGGAAAGCACACACAAAAAATTGAGGTGTGAAAGGTTCAGAACTCCAAGATGGTCAACATTCTCAATAAAACCACTACAGAACTTTGGTTTAATAGTTTAAATTAACATGTGCAGGAGTCCAAATTTTAACTTCTGCTACATAATTTTGACTTCTATTTCACAAAAAAAAAAATTAGGATACACATGTTTGTCTTGCTATACTGCAAGTTACTTGACTCTGCATCCTGAAATTTAAGTCTATCCACAAATTCATCCCAAGTTCTTTAAAAGAACTAACAAAATACTCTTACTAAAGGACAAGGAGAATAACCTGTTGGCCAACAGATAATTCCTTGGCATTAACGCAGGTAGAAAAGGAGACAGAGGATTAAAATATGATTGTTTTGAAATATTAGAAGTACTATTTCTATGTAGTTTTGGCCTCCATGTTCATGATCATTAACCCTTGAAATAGCCCTCTCTCAGCAGGTGCCAAGTTTGAAGAGCTCAGTCAGGGGATTATTATGACAACCCCTTTCTTTCCTGCTGAAGGATTCCAATAAAAGAAGCTCCCTGACTGCTCTTACAGTGACACCTCAGGTGCCAGACTGACCACGACAGCAAAACTTAGATATTCTGCACTACTTTCAGCAGACATTGATAATGTGTTTTAATTCTGTTGTGAATCCTTTTCATTCAATATTTTTACTGTGAAGAACTGAACTGTCAAGTGATTAAAGCAGAGTTTACTGGGAGACTAAAGCAAGTCCAACATGTGTTTTACTAGTGAGCTAAAACCAGCTGAACCCTTCTTCAGAAGCAAGGGACCAGTGCAGTGTCCAGAGCATACCCAAACAGGCCTTTAAACGTGAATTTCTCTACACTACTCCAGTTCTGACTCAGCTTCATTTGTAAAAAACAAACACTGTTGACATGTCTCAAGAGCCAAAAGCATATTGAGAGCACCAGTGATTTCAGATACCAGTTCCCACCCCCTTTTCCTTATCATCCCCCATGCTATGACTAATTCTATTTTTGAGGGTAAAACAAAGTGCATCCCTCCTCTTCATTAAGGTTTCGCTGGGAAATCTTGTGAAACACTCACTTTCACCACCCAGCCGTTACCTTTGTCAGCTTTTCCTGCAGCTCCTGGATTTTGGCCTGCTGCTCTGTATTGATCTATAGTTAAGATAAAAAAAGATGGAAGGAAAGAGTCAAAACCAAAGAGGAGAAGATGCTCTTTGCTTATGATACCATATTTGTTTTAATTCACTTCCCAAAAATCTTGGTTTCCCCCCTGTAATTCCAACACACCAAAACACTCCTTGGCAAATCCATTCCCATTTTGCTAACTTCCAGTTGATTTAATATTTTGGCTACCAAGGAGATTGTTCAGTGTGAGAACACTCAGGATTCTTTTTGCTTTTTATTTGCTGTTCTTTCTGAGTGAAGAAAACCCTGATGTATCCCCAGCCTTACTCCAAACTCAGATGACATGTAACAGCCTGTCTTTGCCTGGCTTCTCAACATAATCCTTTAGGAACAAGTTATCCAGAGACAGCTTTATATCAAATCAGAGAGAACAGTGAATCACACCAAGATGTCTTAAAACATAAAATGAAAGGGAGTGGGGGCTGTGAGGCCATGCATGCCACTGACTAGGCAAAGACTTTCTTGGTTTCTGTGCATAAAATGATAGAAATAAAATCTAGGACACTGAAGTAACATACCTTTTCCAATTTGGAATACAACTCTCCTGCCTCATTTTTTCCTTGATCTTTAACCTGTAACTTAAATATAAAATATATGAAAATCTCAGGAAAAGCTAGGCTTCTCTCCAGTCATCACCTCTTGCAATTACACAAAGTATAAGTCACATAATGAAAAACATGTTGTGTTAGTCGTACGAACCACGCTAATCTTTGAAGGGCACACCCACAACTTGTGTGTGCATGTGTCAAACAGCACCAGATACTCCAGCAAGCCTCAGCCCCCTCTCCCATGAAGCCTAAACTACCTTTTGCAGTTTGTTGTGGCATTCGGCAGCTTTACGTTTGAATTCCTCAGCTGCCAGGCGGGACTCCCTCAACTCCGACTCGTAGAGATCGCTGCGCCTGCGAGCTGAGATCAGATCCTCTTCCAGCTGATTCATCATCAGCCTCATCTCTTCTACTTGAGCTTGGTATTCCTGTAGTTGGGGTGGAAGGGAAGGAGAAGGGATTACGGTTTAGAGGCAACAGGGGAAAATGTTTGGAGCAGCAGATTCCAGAATACTGACTGCAGGCAACAGATGCATTTAAGAGCATGTAGAAGAAAGGTAAGTACAAAAAGAAACAGTAAAATCTAAATAACATCCATGGTGTTCTAGTTTGAGTCTTGCCACTTTCAACTCAATACCTCAAAGTCAAAACATCGACTTTCTGAGAGTGCAGGAACACATACATACAAATGATAAAAATTACTTACATTTCTAATTTCTGAAACAGAAATGTGCCTTTGAGTTGATGTCTCTACTAAATGCCCAGATGCTCCCTCAAGATCTATTTTCTCAGGCTGATAACATGACAGTTACCACAGATCTGCACAGCTTGGGTTAAAGGAAAGAAGGAGAAGCAGAGGGGTAGCACACACTGGCTTGCAGCCATCAGCTACTTTCTCTTGACAGAGTTAAAAAGGATCACATTGCTCAGTATGAGAGACAACCTAAAATCAAATAATATCTTAGAAAAACTATCTAAAAGTCACATTACTCATAGAATATTTGCCTATACAGGCAGAAATAAAGATTCCCCATGTAGGAGACTATAAGACAGGGCATTTGGATGGGGACGGTGGGAAAAGAAAAGAACATTTGAATTGACTATCTCAATAAGACTGGGAACTCAAACTGAGACTAGCTTGAGAGATTGCTTCACATATCTTCACTGGAAGAAAAGAATTTAATTATGTGTAACATTAACTAGGTCCTGCAAGTATGCATTTCATAAAATTACTCTAAAGCAAAAAAAAAAAAAACCATACCAAAAAGCCCTCTCCAAAATCAAAGTACTTATGAAGGTGAGAACAAGTAGAAAACATGCACATCAAGAGTTAGGAACAAAGATTGTGAAGGACTGACAGTGGGGGAGTCTATCTTTCTTTCCATTTTAATATCTTACAGTATGCCTGACTACCCCCATATTCAGAAGAGTAACTGTCTCGTGACAGAATCAGGTTTGTCATCGCTCCCTCCAGACAGGCAGCTGCCTTCAGCTCGACGAGTGACTGCATGAGCACTGACCCTGCTGGCAGCCCCTCATTCTCCAGCATGGAGAGCTTATGCAGATATTGAAAGAAGCCAGGCCTTTAGCAGATAGCTTTACTGTCCCTTACAGGGAGCAAAGAATGACTTGTAATCCCAAAATTGGTTCTCCACTTTGTTAGCCAGACAGGGCCCTACTCTTTCCAGTTTGTCTCCTATGGAAGGATGATCTTACTTTCTTGCTGGAAAGAATTAGAGCTTTTTTCTAATAACTAAGCATGTATTAACTCAAATACTCTTTTCATACCAATACATTTCTGAACAAAAAAGGCAGAATGGTTTGAAGGAATAAATGTTCTGCCCAGAAATCATAATGTGTTTAGACTTCCTAAAATGCTGGGCTTTTATATGAGCAAACACTTGACCAAAGAATTACAGGTATGACAATAGTTGCCACTGTGACAATGAGCAATTGGGAAGGGAGGAGAATGGGGAAGGAGAAAAGAAGAAAGAAGAGGAGATAATTAGTAATATTTCAGATTTTCTTGTTTCATCACATTTGCAAGACTGTCTTTGAATAAGATCAGGTCAGAAGAACAGGCCACACCACTCAAGGCAACACAGAACGAACGTCTGGGATACGCATTGGCCAGAGTTTTAAAATATCAAGAGGCATTTCAGCACAGATTACTAGACAAGTTCAGGGCACGTACCTGAAGCAAATCACATCAGGGAGCTACATAAAAATGAGTAGGGCTTTCAAAAAAGTATAGATTCTGATTTGTTGCAAGTTTGTCTGTTAGTACAGTTCTTCATCAGGTAACAACCAGAGCACAGGTTTAGTTAAAACAAAAAAACAAAACAAAACAAAAACCAAACACACGCCCCAAGCAAACAAAATACCCCACAAACCCACCATGCTCTTCTATCCAAGTACCTGAGGTTAAGTTGAACCTACAGCCTTGCCCTAAAAACATCAAATGCCTAATTATTGAGTTTTGAAGATTCTGATATGCTGTTGATTTGACTCTCTCTCAAGTCTCAGGTTTCCAACAGCAAAACTCTAAGGGGCTCTTCCAATTCTCAGTTCCCTCTGACCTAAAAATCATGGTCCAAGTCTTTAATGGCCATGATCCGCCTGCTTATATGAGTCAGCACAAATCTCTCAGCATTTTTGGTTGCCAGGTTCTTGCACTTGTGTTTCAGGGAGCTCAGAAGGCCACCACAGACATGAAAGCCTGCAGGATTCATTTGTTGAACTAAGCAGCCTCTTTATGTCATTGTGAATCTTCACAAGCCAAATTAAGAGATTCTGGGACAAAGCATTTGATTGAAAATTACTTGCATTATGTTTCCTCTGTAACATGTGTCTGTACTGCCTAAGAATCTATGGATATTTAAAATCATCAAAAATGTTTCCCATTTCAGTATTTAAAGCAACTTTGCTAGCAAAGCACCAGAAGAGAGAGCAGGGAGCTTTAGATCCCTTGTATTACATAAAGCAACCACCCAGAAGAATGCTGGGGAAGTCTATGGAGGCCAGCTACATCCAGAGGGTTGGGTTTGCATTTCATTACTTTTTACATAAGAGCTACTCATGTCTGGAGAATTATTACCAAGGTTTCTGGGCTTCCTTGTCTCAGAGACTTTGAAATGAATCAGTTAATGTTTGTAACGTGCTTTGAAGATGAAAACCAACAGATAATCACAAAGAATTATTTGAATGCTATAGCAAATTTCAATTTCTTTTTCTCAATGCATTATGTTGCTGTTAATTCATAAAACTGAATGGGTTCTTCCTTGAAATGGCCACATTTGTCACAATGTTTTCATTTAATTTTGACTCCTTTTTTCTTATGAGCAACTATGTGAATTAATGAATTTTCAACATTCTTTGGGTAGAAAAGAAAATAATTAATTTCTCCTTTGTAAATGGATCAAATCAGGAAAAGAACATTTAGGCAACACACAGTCTATTTTGAAATGCCATTAAGCATATTAAATTGTAAGATAAATAAGAAATTTTTTTTAAAAAAACAACACAATTCAGGTTAGCTCAGTTCTCTCCCAGGTGAAGATTCATTAATGTGTGAAATTTCCATACCATAACCATTTTAAATGGATAGGTCGCTTCTAGTGCAACATGTTACTAAAGCATTGCAACTTTCTCCTAAACTGAGTGTATAGATAAAGTACTTTCAGGACTAGGAAAAGAAAAACGTGAAGTTTGGAGTTTGTGCTTACTTGCAAAATACACAAGTGGAATTTTGTTGCTTGCTGTATTGTTCAGGAACCCCTGTGAAATCACACAGCTTGGGAGTTATCACAGCCTATCAACACCAAGCGCAATCCTGGCACCAGAGCTAGAATATGCCAAGAATGCCTATTTGTGGGCAGCCACCCTGCTCCCCAAAGAAGCAGGAATACCTGTTCTTTGATCTCTTGCAGTTTTCGGCTTTGCTCTCTGATATCATGAAGTAGCTGTAGTGCCTTATCATCTTCCTGAGACACCTCCATCCGTGCCTGCTCCAGGCTGCGCTTTAAGCTCTGCAGAAAGCAAAATGTTCAATACACAGGCTTTGGTTTCTCAAATGGTTGTATAATGAAGATCTTTAGTTACACAAATGCCTCCTTGACTGCAGTGAGGCATCAAAAAAAACGGAGGCACCAATGATGGAACCCTAATGAAATTCATGGCCAGTGCTGCTCCTATCTGAACAGAAGCAGCCCATTTTACAAACACTGTTTACTCAGCTTAAATCTTAGTTCAAATCTCCACTTCCTCACATCAGGTTTAGAGACAGAAACCAAACACAGATCACAAAAGGCATCCATTATTGACAGCATTTATCTATATTTTATCCAGCACTATTAATTCACAACCTAGATACAATCCTTCAACTTCATGTTACTTACATTTTTCTTGTTGCTGTTAAGTGAGTCAAATGCTTTAATCATTGTTAAATTTCTACAAGGAATAGAAGAGCTGAGTCTGTATCTCAGCACATGCCTTACCTCCAAATTTGGAGTCACCAGTGGAGTGGTGCTCCTATTAACTGAGTGTTATTCATCAACACAAAGATACAAACTGAATTTTATTTCTTTACCTAGCAGCATTCAGTATAGGAAAAATCACTTGGCCCCATTTTAAGATGCCCTTCCCAACAAACCAAGACATCAGAAATGGTTTTCAGTTCTCTGGAACAGGGTATTAGCTGCGTTTTTGTTCTTGGTACAAGAGAGGAAATATAATTGTGTATCTAACTGAAAATACAGAGACTATCAACTAGAATGAAAATATCCTCACTGGAATATTGCCAGTGACAACTGGGCAGACATTCCAGCTCTCATGAAAAATGATCCTTGAAGACATGGTTTTACAGGCTCATTTTTATATTCTACCTGAAAAATAGCACCTGTCCTAGATCCTCCCTGACACTGTGCTGGGGAACAGGATCAGTCTGAACTCAGGACACCACAGATGGAGGCAACACCACTGCTTCCTAATCCTATTTGTTCTTGAAGATTTCTGTCTAGGCTCTGATTAGGACCCATCCTCTTCCGGCTAAGAAACCTTCAAGAAGAACAACCCAGGCATGTTCTAGCACAGCCAGTAAGACAAACACCACAAAGAGTTTCAGCAAGACCAGGACAGTAGTCACTCCTGCATGATCTAAGCACATGACCATGAAACAACATCTGAATAAAACTACCAATCAAGCTTTTGCAAACACTTCAGGGCTCCATGTTCAACAGATAGCCTCTCACACAGTACTTTCTCTCCATCAAGTACCCCACTGAAAGCATGATGGAAGAGAAAGACAAAGACCACCAGATTTCAGGCCTTCAGAGCTGAAAGGACTGGTGTAAGGGCTCACACTGCATTCTGTGATATAGGTGGCCAGGTCCTGCTCCAGGAGGGATCGCTGGGTCTCAGAGGCTTTCAGTTCCACCTCCTTTTGGCTAAGTACAGCCTCCACCTCTGACACTCTCCGGTGCAACCGCGTCATTTCCTGCTCCATCTGCAATAAATATCAAGAGGTTATAAAGGAGGGCTTCAAAAGCTTTGTTAACTGCTACTTTCAGAGCTCTCTTTGTAAGGAATTTGTCTCCAAGAGACTTCTAGCTATGTTTCTCCAAATGGTGTTTAAATTCCGATACCATTGTCTCTGCTCCAGGAATGCACAGTTCTTCTTAAGGACAAAGTAGTAAGTCTAAGTCACCCCATTCATTCAAGCTGCTTGTTCATATTCAGTCATTCTTCGAACCCCAGTTAGCAAAGAAGACACAATCATTTTTCACCTGACTTGCAGAGATGGGTCACTTTAACCTTATCCCAAATCCATGCTGGACCAGAAGATGGTTTCCCCCCATCTCCTTGTCAGGAGCAAATGGTCAAATCCAGAACCGAGCAGGGAGAAAAGTAATGAAACTCTCATAAAAGTCTCAAAACAAGCAGTAAGTGTTAAAAGACTCCACCAGGTTCCCTTTATTGGAGCACAGCAACAGTTACAAGACGTTCACCATAAGCAGTGACGTGACAACAGTTATATAAGCAGGAGCTGATGAGTGAGGAAGAGCCCTCAGAACAGTACTGCTGTAATGTGTGTCTGATGAAGAGGCAGGGCCTGCAGGAAGAAGCAGTCGTCTGTGGCACGCTGAGAAAAGCACTGTTTAAAATCCAGAGCAGCTTCTTGTTAAGTTAAAAGTATCTACAGCAACAGCATGGCCTAAATTCATCTCCCTTTGTACTGGACAGGAAGCCACCTCTCTGAAGGAAAAGCACTTTGCCCACCACGAGTCTGGATGATCAGCAGCATCTGACAGATCCCCGGACATACAGTGGTTGCAGATTCCTGGAGCAATGGGTGTGGCCAATCGCATAAATAAATACCTTGTGACACTTGTCCTGGGCGTCTTGGAGCTCTTTGCTCTTGAGAAGAAGTGTCTTTTCCATGGAGCTGACCTTGGCTGGGGAATCCACACTTGAAAAAACTGATCTAAAAGAGCAAAGCCAAACAGCACATGAATATGGGCAAAAGGTACAGAAATCTGATTTATGCAGCCTCTGTAAAGTTACTGGGTACTTACTTATTCCAGGATAAAAGAAATGTGATTGTGCAGCAATCACAGCCTCACAGCCATCATTGCAGATCAAACGTACCATAAAAGCTAACGACAGTACATCATTATTAAATAATCCACATGTACTTCTAGTTACAATATTAATATTTTCCATCAGTAGCTATGTCAGAGTGCAAAACAATAAATCACAGAAGCAGTTTTGCATGATTTGTAGGGATTTATAGGTGCAACAAAAACAGAGCCTAAAGTCAACGTAACCATGTGGAAAGATAACAAGTTTTCAGAGAAATGCTTTTTATTTGGTACTTTATTCGTAAGCAGGTTTTTAAATGATCATCAAAGTATAAAATCCCTACAAACTTCAACATGCCATAATCTGCACCACAGGAAGGAGAATTTAATATCCTTAGTTACATTCTGTGAATCAAAATTGAAACTTCCCTAACCCAATTCATATGATCCCTACAAACCCAATCAATATCAATATGATTAGTCACACTGCAGAACTTCAGAGTTCCACTTAGAAGTAATTTTTTTTTCCTGAGACACAACTGTACTGTTCAAAACAATTTGACTCCAGAAACCTGGGGAAATATTTACTTGTTCTTAAGCTTTCTGTCTAATTGGGACTCAGCATTTAAGAAGTTTACCATTCCTGTTAGTTTAAATCTATTTTAGAAAGTGATAGGAAGCCACCTGATGTTTAGGAGCATATTTTTAGTGCTTTGCACAGTCTTAAATATGCAACCTGCAACCAAAAAATTAAGTACACACATCAAAACACAATTTTAAAAATCACATTCTCCCTCACATGAAATGATTCAGACTAGAGACTCGAGCAGTTAATGATGGAAGCAGTTTTAACTGATAGATGAAAACGCAGCAGTACAATAAAGGTGCTAATAAAAGATCACACAGGCTGCCCACACGTTGCTTTCTGCTTCTCCTGGCCACAGTTTGGTGTGCAGCCAGTTATCCCCACGGAGAGAAAGGAGCTTTGAGCAGCTCTCTGCACAGAGCCAGACACCCACACACAGCAGCACAGGCTCCTCTCAACACCAAGGAAAGTTTCATTCCATCACCACCATTTTCTGAGAAAAATCTACTCCTTAATCCAACTGGATATGCAGCAGAGGCACAGAAAGATATACATGGATTTTTACAAAAATGCAGCAACATTCTGTATCAAACAGATCTTCAGCACCACCACCTTGAGCAGTGATTAGGAAACACTGTTTTAATATCAGCAAACAAGCACAGCAAAATCCACCAATGCTGCCTTGAAAGGTCAGATATGAATATATCTCTTCAGAAACCTGATTGGAAAAACTTAGAAGAGAGAATCCTGCATGTCAATGATAGAGATATGATCAGGACTTACTAAAAAAAATGTTTAAAATTAATGCTTTTATTCAGCATTCCTTTAGCCCTGGTCCAATCAATCTGATCCGTCAAATTACCATATTTAAAAAATCAATTTATAAAGCGTGTCTATACTCCTACAGAGAAAAAGCAACCATCTGAGAAAGATGCATATTAAATCCCATAACAGCTGGGTGTACAAACAAGGCTAAAAATGAATAGTTGAGAAAAGCAGTCTAAAAATACAAATTAAAGCTCACATTAACTAAAAAAGACACTAAGGAATCTGCTTTCAAATGTTAATCAAATATATGTAAATAGCCGCAAATATGTACTGAGACAAATCTGAAAATTTTTATAATAATAAAAATTTAGTTTTACAGGTCTGAACTGTATTGGCTAAAGCGATCTTTTTTTAAAATTCCAGCTTCAACCTTAACCATCACTTTTTTACCTCCATTCTTTTCAGTCCTGAGGCATTACCTGAGAAAACTCTAGCCAGTTCTCACAGAGCTGGTTTTATTTGTGTCTTCTATTCCACCTCCCCAAAGGAGCTAATTTTATTCGTCATTTTTGCTTGTTTATTTTATTTGCTATTAAAAGAATCAGAGCCCAATATTACAGGCACTATTTTGCATTTCAAAAATTTCTCATGGTGAGCCAGCTGAAAGCATCCCCAGGCACTGCAAGGCAGGCAGGAACAGGAGGGATTCAGGGAAGGAAATGAAGAGCTCCGCAAAAGGTAGGTGGTTCAGCCAGGTGGGATTGGATGGGATGGGACAGGGCACAGGAGACTGCCCGAGTTTGGATTTCATGTGGTGACTGCAGAGGGAGCTGCTCCTCAGGGTTGGTGTTGGCTTTGTAAGGGGAGAGAAGGCTGCAGACAACTACAGTCTTTCTTCCCCATCCCTGTCCAAAGTGAGGAAGAAATTCCTTAAAAATATATGTACTGGGTACACAATGATTTTCCTGCCATGGAAACAGTACATCTCATCCCCAGGGGAAGCTGATCTCAGTTAACTCTGGACACACAGTTTTTAGGAGACATGCTCTCCCAGTAATTCTTTCCTGTGTACAAATTGTATTTGAACAACTTCCTGAACATCCACACAACCTTCAAAGTATCAGAAAGGGGCAGACAGAGGAAATCAAGAGAAATGGAATACTGGCTAATCTAATAAGCCTTGTCATGGTGATAGAAGCTATCAACAGAGCATGACATGGTGGAAAATACCCACATTTCTGGGGCACTTATATTCTTCCTCAGTCAGCATCATTGCAGAAATTAAAACACATACAATCCAACATCAAAAGCCATGATGCAAGGCTATCATTCAGGCCGGGACCATCTCAGAGTATTTCATTTAATTAACTGTTACATCTGGATCAATTCTCTTAGTACAACAGAGCAGTTTCTGCTGTTTCCTCCCAAGTGTGAAAAAAAAGATTAACAAAAGGTAACTGGCTCCATCAACAAGAAAATTGCAATAAAAGATTAAAAAAACCCAAAGCCAAGTCTAGAGTACCAAGCTCTCACAGCATTGGCTGTGCCAATCTACTTTCCAGAGAAGCAGTGCCTGCATGACTAAAAGCCAAGTTAACTTAGAGTTGACTAGTGATTTCACAGCTAGATCAGCAGCAGCCTCAACCAGCAGAATGAGCAGAAATTGTGCTGGTTGTGTAAAAGCTCCTCCAGTCTGAACGTGGCTGAGAGGAAGAAGAAAAAAGCATTGGCATAGGAAGAGCTCCGAGCTGATTCTCGGTATCCAGCTCATACCTTGTGCATCCCATCACAACTTGTAACTTCCTGTGTCCTTTCCTGCCACTGTCCTAAACCCCCAACTCACCTGGGCTTCTTCCTTCTCACAACCATGGGCACCATCTGTCCTAATCCTGGCCCCCACACAACATGCTGATAATCTCATCTCCCATCCCTCATGCTCTATTCTTTTCAGCATTATACTCATCTGTACCTTCCACCCCCTCGTAAATGCTTGCTCAGGCCTAAAAAAAACCAACCAAAAACAAACAGTGATACCATCAATCTGTGAATAGAGCTCGCTGAAGCAAAGCATATTTTTGGTATGCTCATCCTGTGCTTCCTCTTTCATCTATCTTTGGTGAAAGAGCTTACCAGAATCCAACAAACTGTTGGAAGAAATCAGCAGAAATCTTTCTTTTTGGAGGAATGGCCCATTTTAACTGTCAGTATTTTATAATGACAGTCACGAATCCATATCAAATTTTTAAATTAAAAACCTCAACCCCAGTAACCAAAAACAAACCAGAAAACATAACCCCAGAAATCTTGAGGAACACCACTTTTTAGGACCTTACTGAGAGAACATAGGCAGGCATAATTTTGCATAATAAACTATTTTTAATTGGGCACTTATTTTTTATTAGGTATTTTGATACATTTTATTTGGTATTTATTTTTATTAGGCACTAAGTTTATTAGGTATTTATTTTTATTAAGCAGTTTGGTATATTTGGTTAGCCCTGGATTTATACGATTTATCTTATGCTTCGCCTGCAAAGGACAAGAAAAATTTTCCTCCACCACTTGATGCATATTTTTGGCAGCTAAGGGTTTCTGTCACTTGTTCTAAGCACTGGAGATCAGCCATGGTTAGGGACAGGAAGTAAGGTGGAGCTGGCTTTTAATGGAATTAAACCCTTGGTTGCCTCTTATCTTGTCACAGTCACACGCTTGCAGCCAAACCAGCAGCCAGATTTGCAGTCAGACAGGCTTTTCTCCCCCACATCCAGAATTCAGAGGCCATGATGAGAGAAGGAGTTAGCTGGTCCTTCTCTGCAGCCTCAGCCCAGCTCTCCTCTAAGAGCAGATTCACTTAAGCACTTTGCTAGGACAGGAACCCATGACTTAAGCAATGCCCTTGATTTCTCCTGATTGCTTCCTATGACACATCATTGCTGTGCCTTTTGCATTTTTGTTAAATCTCACATTTGTTAGAGGGACGCAAATTCCTCTCAAATCTCATGGTATGGGGCAGCAGACAGAGCACTGTAATTCAACAGACCCTTCTAAACCACACACCAACCATGTAATTTTTTGGCAACAGGTCTAAGTCACTTGGGCAAAACCCTCTAGCCCGAAGTCATTGGGAGAGTGGAAAAGAGAACTTCTGTTATCCTTCTTCTGTCCTTCTTTTTTAGCTGCCTTTTCTCTGAAGTATTTGAAATTCCCAGCTCAACCATAGCTTCTTATTGTCCAGTGGACAAGGGCAAGAGCATAACCTTCACCTTCACAATTTGACAGCCCTCAGATTAAAAGTGCAGAAAGTTTCAAGGACCTCGTCACTGGCACTCCGCAGTTGCCTGGCCTTACTGTGAGCAGCACTAGAGGGTTTGTGCTGCAGACAGGAAAACAGATCTGCATCACTTAGCAACCATAAGGTTAGACTTTCACAGGAAAAGCTTTTTTTTTAAAATTCTGGACTGATAAACTTCATGACTTAGGACCGTCTAGAGAAGGCATCCCAAGATCCACAATAGATAAGCTCCCTTCAGGCTTTACTATTCTTCATCTAAGAATTTGATTTCCAAGGCAGTGTGGACAGGAACAGTACTGTATTTCCTCAAGTAAAACATACACCAGACAGTATTTTGTAAGTAAGAAGTTATCTTTGTGACCCATTTGCATTGGTATTGAGAATAAACTAATCACTGCATTATTTAAATACAGGCATTTTAAAGTCTCCGTAAGAGCTTTGCCATACTTAGATCACCTTCTTAGAACAAAAGGCAAGTATTTACTGTTAAAAATAAGTGCATTTATCGAGATCTCACTTAAGAAAAAAAAATAATATCTACTCATATTAAAATTATTTGGGGAAAAATTAAATATAAGATGACTTTCTGTTCTAAGTTTAAGAAAAAAACAGGCCACAACAAACAGAAATTTTACTTCGGTCAGAATTTCTGCAGAGGACATTAATCTCTGTATTTGTTTGCTATACCTCTTCTCACCTATTCCCAAAATTCAAACGTAACTTCCATATGTATTTTCGGTACCAGCTCCACAGAGAAAGCACCTCAGTCCATCTGCTACAGCTCTCTCAGCCTGCAGCACAGTTACACCACTGTTCTGAGACTTTACCCCACGCTCCTCTTCAGTTCTAGTCCTGGGCCCAATTACATGCACATTTTAGCACACCTACATGGTCATTGTTGAGGCGTTTCTGACTGTTACCTGAATGGCCACATAGACCTGGTACACGGATTGCAGTTCCCCAGGCAGACAAGATAACAGCCTAAGTTGTCTCACTCCTAAATTAAGACAGATTTTTAACCCCAGGTATCTACAGATCTAACATTCCATCCTGCTGACAATATTAGATCATTTCACTAACAGAATACTTTCTGGGGTTTTATATCCTCTCCTTTCCTTCTTCTTTTGCCATAAAAGCAACTCTGCTGAGGAGGGGCAGCCAAAGATTCGCTTTTTATTTCTGGCATAACCATCGTATAACCTTGATTCATGGTGTGAGCAAGATCAAAAATGTCAACAGTATCACCAAATTCAGTGACAAGCTTACTGCAGAGCAACTATCACAACCAATATGACACAAAATGAAACTCAGACAGATTGACAAGGAAGTCCCTGAAGGGAGCAAACCAGCAGCAGGGGGTGAGGGCTGACATGAAAACACAGTGCATTGAGGCACTAGCCCAGGCAAAGCCACTGCGTTCCTGAGAGGCCTCCTGGTCCTGAGCTAAGGATTTCCCAACTTAACACACTGCACTAATACTTTTTCAATAGTTCTGTCATCAGAAACCAACCAACCACCACATCAAATGGTTTATGTCACCACATCAAATTGTCTATATATTCTTGCTTTTCTCTGACTCCATTCTCTCGGAAATCATGTTTTCTTTCCACTGAAAACCATTTCTCTGAGGTCTTTACATCCCTCCACACACACAGCCACTGCATATTTTATCTGAATCTCCAGTCTCCAAACACACGACACAGCAATGTCCAGTCCTCCTATTTAACTTGACCCAGCAGCACAGAGCCAGCTGCCATGCAGCTCCTTCCCTTGCTCACTGACCCATCACTGCACATTCCCAGGTTAGTGGAGCTCCTTTTCTATGGATCACTGATTCAGCCTTACACATTTCCAGCACTTGGTGCCCACTCTCTGACCCAATAAAATAACACCATCCCATTTTTCCATCTCTGAACTCCTCAGTATTCTCCTCCTTGCAGGGATCTGCAGTACCAGAAATGCAATCACCTACTGCTCCCTGCTTAACAGCAACAACTAATTCAAACTATTTGAACTACAATCTTAATAATAACTGGTTTAGAATTAATCTTTCCAACCCATTTCCTCCCCCTCATCCCAAAAATAATCAGAGAACAGCAGGAAATGCACAAGAGACACCAGCAACAGATAAAGCCCGAATCTGGCAGCTTCCCTACAGCAGAGTACAGGTCAGTTAAAACACCTTTTCCTCACACACACACCCCATCCTCTCTGTAACAAACCTTCCCATTTTTCCAGCAGTCCTATCCACCTGAGCAATAATTTCTACTTACTCTGATCTAAGTATCCCCAAAGCCTTGATGAATGAAAACCCCACAAACGGCAAATCTTCCCCCGAGAATCCTGCTGGGTTCAACTGGCGCGTAGAGGATAAAACCCGCGAATTCTTCTCTGGTTCATCAAAATTTGAGGTGTCATCATCAGACTTGAGAGTAGGAACGAAGGGGGGAGGAGCTGGTGGAAAAAAAAGCAAGAAGAAAAGACAAAATTCAGCGACAGTTCACTCTGCAACAGTCCCACTCATTCAGTGCTTGCAATGGCACTGCAGCTCCTGCTTTTAATCTTGCTAACACAAGCAGACCGAGCTGCTGCTCTCAAAGCGTATTACAGCAACAAGAGATTAACCCCTGAGCTGCCAACATGGCTACCACTCTGCAGGCACAGCATCTCCCACACTGATCAAACTGGGATTTAGCTTGGGCATTGGAGATTTTGGGGTTTGGGGTTTTTTCAGGTTAAGATGTTGGGTTTTTTAACACATAAATAATAAAAACAAAGCACCCGGGTAAGAAAATCATTTCTGTAATACAGCCAAAAGTCTGTCGGTTCTGATTCATCTTGAAAAGGAAAATGTCTCCAACCTGTCCAATTAGTGACACTACCTGAGAAAGAAGCCTGATGCTGTGCTAGTCAGCTAAGGGATATATCTTACCCTTTAACACTAACAAGAATCTTCCCAGCATGGGTTTCTAATCAACAGCAAACTGGTCTTTCTCCTGGAAGGCTCTAATAAACTATAGCTACTGAAAACTCGCTGGTCTTTAGGAAAAGAAGATTGATTTTATTTTCTATAAGAGCTTGCTTAAGATCTGGAACTCTTGCCGGGACACCACTGCAGTCTGGCTCTGATACAATCAGCTCTGAAGAGAGGTATAAATAGCAGGAATTACAATGTATTTCTTACTATAATTTCTAAATTGGTACCACTTAACTTGCTAAGCAGTTGTTTAATTTCAGATGATTTTCTCGTGCTTGCTTCAGTTTAATTAACCTAAGGAACAAAAGGACAAGTTCTTCTCAGTGATGTGCAGCACCCGAGCTACTTGCTGGCTTGGCTATGTGTGGGAAAGGAATGAATGCAGAAGCCCTGCTGTGCAATCCCCACCTCATTAAATCACGTTTCCTAACATTTATTTATTTATTTCATCGCTCGGGTCCCCGCTCACTGCAACTCTGAGATTAGCAAAGGAGAGACAGTTCCTCAACCAGCAGCTAGAACAGCCCATTGTCACCAGCTGATGGAAGTGGAGTGTGCTAAAACCGTTACCATGGATCCAGTATGGATCTCCTGTAGCTGAAGGGCTGATGAGGATTGAAGGACCGGGAACAAACATTCCAACCCCTGCAGTGCAGGCTCCCTGCTCCCGAGTCCCCGCATGCCGGCTTTAACCCTACCTGCCTGCAGCGTGACAGACGCCGCTGCCCGTGAGTGGCAGGGGCACGGCGAGTCACGGCTGGAGGCGCTGGCTCCCTCTAGGCTGCCAAAGCCTTCCACTGCCCGCCTTTAACTCTCCATTCCCTCGCTGGAACTACCCACCAGACCAGCATGAACAGCCAAAATAAAATAAAGAATCTGTCTGCATCAACTGCCAAATCCCAACTACACGCGCAGGCTTTGGTAGCAGCTCCCTGAAGAGCCATCCTGACGCCGCTCCCAAGCAGGGAAGTGAGAAGAAATTCCATGAAGCAGATGCTGTTCACGTACAGTAGTTCCAAGTACATTAGAATGAGATAAATGGGGGAAATATACAAATTAAATAGGTTCTGTAGTAAGCGGTTTCAGCCTACTGGAACTTACCAGCTCCAGAACATTTAAATTTATGTCAGTATCACAAGTTTATTAATTTCTTCTATTTTACTATTTATAATTAAAATATATAATATAATGCTGATATTTATGCACCATAAACATAGTTTTGAAATACAGGTTGTCGATTGGGACATGCATTTCCTTTTAAAAATCACTTAATATCAGGATAATGTCCAGATACTGCTAATGATTAAAAAACAAGAAGTAACAGAAAAGAATTTGTAAGAATATCATCTTTAATGTAAAGATAAGCCCAAAGTTGTCATTAATTCACAGCAGAGGAGGATCAGTTCAGGATTAGTATTTTCTAGTTTCAGGACCTTTGCTGATAGAATCTGTGCTTTTTCTCACAGAAAGGGGTTGCTGTGGGATTTTTAACACTGTTTTTGAAGGCAGATACTGTCTATGAGGTAAAGTAATAGAGAAAACAGCAAACTCTTCACTTCATCTGTAGAAGTCTAGAATGTTTTTAAAGAGGTAGCAAAAACCAACTTAGCTGCCTTTTTATAATGGTACAAGCACCCTATGCTGTACTCCCCAGATCCTGATAGATAACTTCATCCCTGAAAGAGAGATCTAAAGCCTTACTTCCCACCAGAAATTAGCAAAGATGATCTTAAGAGTCATCTACAAGCCCTTGCAATTAAACAGAAAGTTGTTCCTCTTACCAACAATAAGAATTGCTACTCAAACCACATGCATAAAAGAAAATATCATTTAGCTATGCATGCACATAAAAAGATGAAAAAGCACTCAGTGGGGGAACAACGGATGCGCAGAGATAAAACTGAATGTGAGACAGAGCAAACCTTTGGGGCTGGTGGGAAACCAGTTTAAGGAGCACAATGTTTTACACTACAGCTTCCTCTGATGTTTAATAAAATATGAGAACAAAGAAGAGAAATTTTGAATACTAGATTTAAAAGAAAGAAAAAATCCTTTACCCTCTATTTTGCATTCACAAAAAAATCAATGACTAACAGTCCAAAATCTCTGCAACTCTGCAGTATAACTTTGTTACAATATTTGTATCAAGAAATAGTAGCAACTACAGAGAAAACTTGGAACAGTCATTCAACAAAAAACACCTCTAGATGTTAAGTAGTTCTGAACTTGTCAACAGCGGCTGAAAATGAGAAGCAGAACTTCTGAAGAAATCTCAGCATGTTGTAGAAAAAAATCACTTAGGGGTAAGAGGGAATGACTTTAAAAAAAGCTAGATCCACTCTGTCTGATGTTGCTAATTATTTGGTAGCTTCTTCATTAATTTTTATTCCTCAGACTGAGGAGTTCTTTATCTGATGTCCAAAATACCCACAGAATAAACAGCTAAATAAAACCAAGCTAAAACAGACAAGCAATTTTGTTCTCAAGAGTGGGTCCCACAATGGCATAATCTCTAGTTAATAGTTCTTGTTAAAATCAGAAAGGTGTCACTCAACTATAGCATTTTCAGAACAAGATGAAGACTGGTGAATGCAAATGCATTGATGTGCTTCTCAATTGCTTCTTTAAAGGGAAGGGTCCTTCAGCAGAGGTCAAGATAAGCCTCTGAGAAATAAATGTGAGCACCATGCCATCACATCTGACAAAGGTGACAAAGTTGCACTTTTCTCAGGGTTGCCCAAGAGGAAGGCAAAAGTATTACTCAAAAAGACAGTAAACCCAGTGCTTCTACTCACACAAACTGGTTGGGTACAAAGAGCTCCTTTTGTCTCCAACACGTTACAACGAACGTACATGTTCTGTTTACCATTTAAAGTATCTTGTAGAGAACTGCATGTTTTAAAAAAGCCAATTCCTTGCCTAGATACATCCCCACTTGTGGAAGGATGTAACCCTCTTCCATCTGTTCCAAAGAATGACTTTCAGAGGAAAAGGGGGTGTTGTAGGTTGCTAAGTTTAAGGGGGAAAAAAAAATAAAGAAAAAGAAAAAGTGAAAAAGAAAAAAGGAAAAATCCAAAACCACCACACATACTCCAGTAATTAATCAGCTTATCATTAAGATTAGATAAAGTATCTTTTATGGAAAAAAGGCTTTTTTTTTAAACTCTGCCTCAGTGTGTGTATTTATGACTGGTACAAAGAACATTGCCTTAACCAGGTCTTTCCATCCTTTCAAAATATTTTCATGCAAATTCAGAAAAGAGAGACTGCATTTCCCCTGGGACAGTGAAAGACTCAACCGAAATAGGAAACTTAAAGGCAATACAGAATATTTCTTAAGGATAAAAATGTGTCTCTTCTTGATCTACAAGGTGATCTATAAATGCTTTCTGAGGAAAAGCATCCACACAGCCTTTTTAAATAGGTTAGGCATTCCTCTTCCTCAGGCCCTAACAGACCTATTTGAGAAAGTGTTATGAAAGAAAAATAGACAATCCCAGTGACGAAATTAAAGGAAATTTTTGCTAAGACCTCAAAAAAGGCATTCTTCTAGTTCTAATCTATCTATACAATATTGTCTTAACACCTTCACTGTTTTGTCAAGACAATGATCCAACACATGCACTTCTATTAATAAAAGTGATTTCCAACCTGAGAGTGATCCCCGCTTCAAGAAACAAGTCAACACATTTCTCTGAAGACAAGAATTTAAATGAAACACCACAATGTGTAATTGTTAATATCCTGAATGACAACATGGTGTTCATAAGGATGAGTGTCTTGGACTTAGGACTAATGAGATATAGGTCCTGCCTACTTAACAGCAGAAAACAGTTTAAAAATCAGTCCTTAATGCTTTCTTAAGTTCTTCTGTTTGCACAAGACATTGATTCTTGTCTTTTCATATATATGTTTCCATGTGCAAGTCCAAATATGCCATTCCATTTTCAAGACCTCTTGGACTGTAGCTACAAAGCAATTCTTAAAATGAAAGGCTTTTCATGCTGTACACATATTGCTTAGGTAAGAATGAAAGTTTTCTGACCATCTCCCAGCTAGACTTCAGCAAGCAGATTTTTGATTCCAAATTAAAAAGCTGATGCAGCTCATGGATGTCAAATAACAGAAGACAACTAACAAAATCCCCAAATTATACAGAATGCAGCCTTGTTGCTGGTAACTGAAGTATGTCATTCCCCCATTCTCTACCTCTGATTTTAGATACTTCTTAGGTACCCAAATGATTCTCTTACCAGCTTTCCAGTGAAATACCTGATCATTTAGCTGAAACACAGATAGAAATATGTTTATTTCAGGTAAATAAATTCCAAAATATTTTCAGAAAATTCTGAATGAATTTGAACACAATTTGAATTTGAAACTCTGAATGAAAATTAACACAAACTTCTGAAAGTTTTGTTTTATTTTATTTTTGGAGAGGAAGTGTAATAGTATCTGTTTCAGGGTGGGGTTTTTTTTTAAACTTCAGAAGTCATTAAATAGCAGAAAACCAACAGAGAGCAGAATCTCTAAGTGTGTTTCAGTACAATACTGCAACAAAGAGGAAAAATCACCTATTGAGACAAATTCAGATAAACCTGACCTTAGGTTTAATGGTTTGATTCTGTTTCTGTAACTTAAGAGCTGCTTCTACAGATGCACATTACCTGGACCCAGGGGAAGTTGGGAGCTTTTTTTAGAGGCAATGATCTTTTGGAGAGGGGTTTACTAAAAAGTCAAGTGTTTCATAGGTTACCATAACAACAAAATGTAACACTGAAAAGCCCCTTAATGAAACATTCTTAACCAAAATCGGTGCATTAAGAATGGCTATCCTGGAGCTCTCAGCATGACAATTAAATACCTGAAAGGCAAAGGTACCATTTTTTTCCCTACCTTGCTCAGCCTGAAATAGAAATTACATCACTGCCCTTACAGACTATAGAGAAGTCTGACTACACTGACACAGAATTTGTTTAATAATTGTGGAATCAGAGAGTCATTTCAGTAGGCAAAGGCTTTAGGATCACCCAGTCCCAACACGCATAACCTTAAAGTCTTTGACCAGATTAACTTGAGGGAGTGAGATTCTTTAATGTGAACCTAAATCCTATGACCTCTTGCATCACCCACCCTCTCAAGATGCCATTGCTCCAGTTAAACATCACTATCAGCAGAGGTCAAGATTAGAAAGAAACCTTTAGCTTTCAGATAACCCAGGTCAAACCTGACTCAGGTTTTGAACAGAATGACAGCAACACTGCTCAGAAAAAGCAGCACAGGGAGAACCACTACAGAGAGCAAAGCAATAGGTGATACATTGAATCTGCTGCTTAAAGCACGGAGACTGCTGCGTTTTGTGCTAGTTACAGTGGGGGTTTATCAAGTATGAGGCACAACAATGAAGTGAGGGGTCAAAACTGCATGAATCCTCACAGCAGGCAGGTGTGGATATCACAGGGAGCAATGCAATCTGCTGGCCAGCTGCAGACAGAAATGGGATTTTTAAAATCCCAAATGATTATTCCAACATTATAACCACAACAGGGCTGCCTACTGGCTTGTCCATCAGCATCACTGCTGCCACACGAATTGGCAAAATGCTCCATTAATTCCTGCAGCTGTGAGAATACTAGACAGGCAATTGCCAAGGAAACACCAGAACATATGCTCACATGTCATTCTCCTTTCTATATCTGAGATAATATGATAAAAACGCAACACGAAATTCTGGAGCAGAAACTGGTGGCTTAGGCAGGGCTCTGGGGAGACAAGGCAGAGAGCACTGGGAAATGTATGCTAAAGTGGTGGAAAGGGCTTGAGGCTCAATGGCTCTCAAAGGGCAAGAACAATGAAATTTAACAGAACAGCAGCTCCACAAGTTCAAAATTAATGAATCAACAGAAAAGTGAGCAAACAGTCTGTGGAGCTGACAGCTGAAGTGCTGAGATAGTCATCAAAAGTAGAAGCACTGGCTTAGCAATTTATCATAGAAAATGGAGCACAATCATTCCCTTAGAGCATATTTGACAAAAAAACATAAGGCAGACATGGTGCTCGCCCAGATAATCTTACGGTCCAAATAATTTAAAATACTCTCCAACACAATCAGATCCCCATACAGAGATCACTGATGAACTGTGAAATATTTGCTTTTGCCATGAAGTTGGTGCCTCAGTACTTCCAAATACCAAATTCCATTGCTTACACAGCATTATAAACAGTTTTCTGCATAGAGAATTATCTGGTTCACTGGTTTTATTCTATTCCTGGTTGAATGAACAGATTTTTGACCAAAAAAAGAGTAGTAATACATTATCCCCATTGACTTTGACAAAAAGCTCCAATGGCCCTATAGCCAAAGGCATTTCATCACCTACTGGAACTACGAAAAAATAAACCAAACTTAAGTAGAGTTGGTTCACAAGTAATAAAAGAGAAAGCTGAAGACACAACAACAACAAGAAAAGATGAAGCCAAAATAAAGTAAACTGAGGTGGGAAAGGCCTGAAAAATATACTGATGCCTTTTAATCTGAGGAAGTACATGGAAAGGACCATTTTGATTTTCCAGTCTAGTGCCTGCAGTAATATGGCAATTGCATCAGAAACTCATATGGAGTTTTATTAAACTTCCTCTTACCTTACAGTTTTCACCTGAAATAGCCTTTAACAGAGGCTTTGCAAAAAGCAAAATGAGCTGTTTTGTTGAAAACACCTGCTTCAGGAACCAGTCCTGCTTCATTATGAGTAATTCAGATCAAAGACACTTAAATACTCTCTGTACAAATTTCCCCATTACCACAAGAACCCAGAAATTGTTTCTAAATATAATTTTATTCTACTTACAATTACGGATATTGTTCCAGTCAATTTTAGAAAAAAATGGATGGCAGCAGAGATCCTCATAACCCAGCCTTTCTTTCTGCCCACAGAGCAGGCTTTGGATCAGGTCAAGAAAGTCACTGCTAACTTTCACATCCTCTGGGAACTTTAGAAATCTCTGCATTAGAAAGAAATGGATTTCTGCTCAGTAGGAAAACAGGCTCAGAACAGGAAGATTAAGTTTCATTATTCTGAGATATGTCAGGTACAAAGGATGAATATTTATAGCACACAAATAAACGCATGGTGCATTTTATCCAAGTAGGCTTTTATATGCATTTACTGCAGTAAAGATAAGAACACAGGAACAACCATTCCCACCCGGGCAAATGGTACCCCAGGTCACCATGTTATGCTGAACAATGGCCAATGGCACGCTCAAATGGAAGACTAAAAGTAGATACTCCCCCAGAAAATTCTCACAAACTTCCAAAGGTTTGTGGCTTAGAATTTTTTGAATCAGAGATGATGACACCTGTTACAAAAAATAACTTGATACCTAAAATAAAGAGACATATAAACACAATACAATGCATATATTCCAAATATTTTATGAACATGACCAAGTCAGAGACATCCATAAACTTTTATTTAAAGTTGAGGAAGACAGCCTTTAGTTACAGCCTTTTTACTTAAGAGCAGGGAAGGAGTTCTCCCTACCTGGAAGTTCATGATGTTATTGAAAGTTTTTGCTGAAGTGCCTTCAGTGAAGGGAGACCTTCCATAAATCATCTCATAGGCGATGACTCCGAGGGACCACCAGTCACATTCAGGGCCGTAGGAGGCTTTGCCATCCCCGCTCAACCCCGTCAGCATCTCCGGGGCCATGTAGTCAGGTGTGCCCACAGGGAGCCTGGCATTCACCTAGGAGCAAAGGTAAACCAAGTGAAATTGCAGCACTTTCTGTTCAATGGCATCTTGGTCATAAAACAAAGGTTTTATTTCCCCACCCCACCACCTTTTTTTTCCTAAATGAGACAATTTTCAGCCCTCCAAGTGAATTTTAAGAAAGCAATTTTAAGCAAAGTTGTTTAGCAAATAAGAGCCAGGTTAAGGAAACTGCTGATACACAAACAAAGCGAGCTATTTGGTATAAGGAGTCAAATTATCAGAGCTAATTGTTACTATAAAGTACAAACCTCTAAAGTAGAAAAGTAGCATCCCAAAAAGCACAGAAATACTAAAGTGATGTTTTAAACCGTAAACATACTCTGCTTCAACTAGTATTAACAGGGACATCATAGCTGAATTTTCAAAAATGGTCAAGTTCAGACATAAATATTTCCTGCCCTCATTACATTCTCTGTCACCCTTACCTTTTCACCTAGTGTTCATGCAAAGTACTAATATCTGAATTTCTGGACTGCTTAGAAAAGGTAATTCAGAAGCCAATGCTGCAATCATTTTTGTACTGAATGGCATAAAAAATGAAACAAAACAGCAGGCAGGCTAACACAAAAACCTGTGAGTGACTGAAGAAATAGTGTGAAGAAAAAATTTTAAAGGAAAATATAATGCAGAGAAAATGCAAGAACAGGGAAAACAGGATATTAAGAATCACATTACAAAGAAAATGTTATGGAAAAATAAAAATTGTAAAACAAGGCAAATATGGTACAGAACTTCATGTTCTCACTTAGATACATTTAAATTTTAAAATTTTTCACTGGAAGTTGTATGCAGTTCCCAAAACTTACAAGAAACTTATAAAAACCTCCACTGATTTAGATTTGCTGCAGTACTTTCTGGTAAGTGAAGCCCAGAATATTTAAATGTGACTCATTTGGATCAAGACCTCTCCAGTCTTCAAAGTTATGTCACCTTAGTTACAGCAGGCACAATTTTCGTTCCAACTATAAATCCATGTCCTCTTTAAACACAGCATTGAACAGCTGTAAGAACCTGTAGAACTCTGATGTTGTATCACAGTGCAGCACCATGAGAAAGCAGACTTACCCTTACCTTTCTTGCGTATTAATATTTTAATAAGCAAATAGGTATCTACTGAGGGCTGCAAAAGATACTTGAGTTCATGCTTGAAAAGCCATTCACAAATGGAAAAATATGACTGTGACTAGATTCCATAGTGGACAAGAAAGGCAGAAGAGAAAAGAGCAAGGTAAAAGCAAAGACCAGATATAAAGTTAGTTTTCCCTTTTCAAATGGACTATCCAAACAAACCACAGACAAAGTTTAAATCCACATTATTACCGTTTTGTTTACTGTCATTTTGGCAGCTGACCCAAAGTCCACCAGTTTAATGTGTCCTGTTCGGTCAATAAGAACATTCTCTGGTTTGATATCCCTGTAAGCCAGAAGAAAGCAATCAGAACCTTCCCAGACCATTCCCTACCATCACATCCAGGTAACAGGATATCCCTATTCAGCCATACTCAACCACATAAATAAAGCCTTTCAAGTGGGCATCTTCTCCCCACCGTTGCTCTGTTTCCAAGCAAATATGGAAGTATTACAGTACCCCTTACTTCATGGATGGTTAGTAATTATTGACAGCAGATGAAAAGAGGTGATTTTGCACCTTGACCACATTGTAACTGAGTTACAACAAAGTATTTTGTAGTTTTCTTCCCAGACTCCCTCACAACTTATTCTGCACATCTTCCAAATTCAGCCAGTGGCCTTGCACTAGAAAGCCATAGCCCATGCTCGAAGTGCAGCCACTACAAACTCTTGGAACATAAAATGCTTCCTAACATTTCCACACCCTCAGAATAGAATAATTTCTTAAAATACCAATATGATTTGAAAATGTACACAGTAACAGTCTCCAAGCCTTGAGAGAAAACTCCGTGATATTTAACTACTCCAACATTCCTATACTGCCCTGTTCAGCAATCAGCACACAACAATTTTTAACAATTACATTAATTTCCCATAGTATTTGGTGCCAAAAGCAGCAATCCATGGAAAAGACTTAAATTTTTTATAGTGCAACATTAAGGCTTCTTTTTACTAAGCCTCCAGAAAAATATATGTAACAATCCTTTCTTGATATTGGTCTGAACTTTACATCAAAGTTAATGCCCTGAGCTACAATTATAGTTGGGAGTCTGATTAATATTCTAATTTTGTCCTCTGACACAGCATGTGAAATACTGAAAGAGGACAGAAAATAGAAGCACCCAAAGCAATCTTTACGTACCGGTGGACATAACCCATCTGATGGACACTGTGAATGGCCAAAACCAACTCTGCAAGGTAAAACTGCACCATATTCTCATCCAGCTGGTCCTCATATCTGTTTAAGAGTGACAGCAAGTCCCCACCAGGCTGATACTCCATTACCTACACACAATTTTAAAGGAGGAGATACACAAGATATTCCATTCAACTCCCCAGTATGACACTGGGTACATATGAAACAGTGCTATATATAAATTTACAGAAATTGAGCACATTTCAACCATCACATTGTTTCTAATAAATCAACGACAGTGGTGTTCAGTAGAAGAGAAAAATCAAAGAACAAGCATTACCAAGTAGAGATTTTTCTTGTCTTGAAATGCATATTGTAACTGTGGAATCCATGGACTGGTGCTCTGAGCTAATATGTTGCGTTCTTCCTCAAAAAATGACACCTACCAAAAAAGTGTTCAGTTACATCACGATGAGAGGGAGTGAGAATACATTAGAATCCCCTAGTTTTAGAAAAACTTGGCACACATCACAAAAAAATTACAAAGACATTATTAAGTGCTGTTTCCTGAGCAAGTGCCATGGGAGGGTAGTACCATACTTTGCTTTCTTGTCAATCTGTGCCCCAAAAAGAGTAATTTTAGTTGAGCTCCATTTCTGGAGCCCAACCATTTCATAGCCACAAACAATGCTAAGGGACATCAGGAGCAACCTTACTGCACCATGTATTGGGAACAACTGATGCAGATATTGTATAAATTCATGAGGTCTCTCATTGAGTATCTCTGTCCTACTTGTCATCTCATGTCAGCAAAGATTAACTTCTGTTTCGCACCAAACTATGAGAACAACCTCCATTATCCCTTTTTAAGTTTCCAAGTAACACATTTCTCAAGCTAGCGAGAGGCTCTCCATAAAAATCCAGTCACCACAGTTTGCCTTCACACCCACTCCTGACATTCTACTTCGCTCTTTAAAATAAAAAAAAAAAACCTTAATGAATAGATTGTCTGAAAATTCAAACCATCATCAACAAGATCAATACTGATTCAGTGTTTTCGTCATCTGTTTTTCTTTTCTTATAATTAGATGGGAAGCTCTTCACAACAAGGGCCATGTTTTGGCACCTGAGGATGGCACCTCACCCAACAGACCCACAGACTGTGGCAATGGCTTTTAAACACAGCAAAACTACACACAGATTTATTGCTTCACTGAAATGCAGGATGAACTTTCTCAAGATATATTTTTAACTCAGTTCTAATAATAGTGACAGAAAGGAAGTGCTCAATAAATTGCAATTTACCCTCCTACTCTCATGACAGACAAATATACATACGTGCTCCTGCGCCAGCAAGGACTCCTTGCTCATCACCTTCATAGCATAGACATCACCAGTGACTTTCTCCCTCACTACTTTGACATCTGCAAAGTGACCACAGCCAACCACACTCTTTACTTCGAAGTCCTTCACACTGGGTTGCAGTTCCTTTAGTTCAGCGATGGTCTCTGCATCTATAAAAATAAAATACTTATTTTTACATTTGGCAACTGGCATTTTATAAAAAAAAGACAACATCAAAACTAGGGAATAAAATTTTTAAAAGCCCCAGCAAACCAAGACCAAAAAAATCCCAACATTTAGTTCCAGATTCTCAAGAAATGTTAAATCTTTCCAGAATATGCTTCTTAAAAATAACAGCATGCATCAGAACTAGAAAAAGACTGTATCAATGCAGAGTTAAGTCTGAAATATGGTACATACAAAAGGATCAGGAAATGCTAAGACAGTTCCCATAGCAACCATAATTCTGTCCCATTCATAACATCAGAGGCTGAGAACCTCTTTGGTTTCTGATTTCTTTCCAGCCATCCTTTATCAATACAAAGTATATTCTCTAATCATCAGGGCTTTACCCAGTGAGTTCTAGTCCAGGGGCAGGGTTTGCTCCTCTGCCTGAGGGAGGCACCAGTCTATTGTCTAACAGCCAACCACAGGCATTTATTGCAGATATTCAGCTCAAGTTTTCCACTGACTGGTTCCAGCCAGCATGCACTGTGATGATCAGTCACTCACGGGAGATTGTTCTGAAAATTCTTCAAGTTACCAGAAAATTACTGTCTGCTAATGATACCTACAAACCTTTGGGTGGAACTATAACAGGGGGCACAACATCTTACTTGAAACCAAGTGTCTTTCTGCTATACCTTAATGGAAAAATTGATGAAAATTTTCTTTGCCTTCCCAAAAGGAATCTAAGCACATTATTAATAAAATATTTACTCGTTTAGGACCTGTATTTCTGAAGCACAGAAATACTCTTTACAAGTTACACACACAAAACTCAGGTAACACACGGAATTCTGAAGGTGAAAGAGCCAGGGATTACCAAGCTTCTCTCTCAAATCTTTTTTTCTCATAGTCATTACCCTGCTCTCAACTTCTGACATCTTTCTGTGGTGCACACTCAGAGCTTTGCTGTAGCCAGTACTGACTTTCCAAGAAAGTACCTCTTCAAATATAAATACAGTACAGACCAAGGAGGCACATTTGAGTCACAGCACTTCAAAAGCCACTTGCATTTGATCTTCCCAGACCTGAAAAAAATCCTTACTAAGATTGCCAAGATCCCCTTTGCAGAGATGAGTCTGCCAACTAAGTATCAGATGCTCAAAGCCCTGGGTTACAATCAAAGCAACTAAAGCACTACTCTAACATCCAGATTCTTAAGAACTGTTTTATAAAGTGACACCTGAAAATTAGTCTAAACAAACTTACATTTCTTGACAAAGTTGCCAACATGTTTAATTTTCATTAAAGCAGGGTTTCTGCATTCTTCAAAAAGAACAAATAATGAATCAAGGATGCCTTCCCGGGAGAGAGGAGACATCTGCTGTTGAGTCACAAAGAGTGGCTTCCCCTGGAAAAAAAAAGCAGCAACAGCAGATGGAATCTCAGACAACAATGAAAAGCCTCAAATCAATAACAGATGTATAGAGCAGATTATATATTATCCATTTTAAAATCACTACTTCAGAAATTAGGCAAATGATACAGAAGTGTGAGGTAAATATATCAACTCACTATGTCTATCTGAAATAGCTGTTATAGGTATTTTTCTTTTAGACAGAGCAATCCTTTAAAGTTTCAAGCATCTAAACTAACTGTCTCAAGAAAGCTGTGATTCAATTTTTAACCATCTATATCCTCCTGATGACTCTGATCTGACTGGCCTTTTCCTTGACTCTGCATCATGCAGGTTTTTTCGTGGTACAAACAATTTAAGAAATCAGCATCAACAGTGGCTCTAGAAGAAAAAGCTGTTGGACCTCAGATGATGAAAAAGCAGCACCTCAGGTGAATTCATCTTGGGACAAACCCACAGCTCCTCCACTCATGAAAAAAAACTGCAGATTACAGGGCAGAGAAAGCAATATACCATCTTTATGTGGAAAAATTCATCAGGCTCAAACATCAACAGACACACAAAATATAAGACCAGTTACTAACCACTGAATTTTGAGCAAACCAGATACACTTTAAACTTCACCTAGCTATCACTTTCTTTACCCCAAAGAATGACACAGGTATGGTTTCAGGATTCGAACAAGCAAAGCTGTATTTTGAGATACTGGGAATAGACAAGGACAAAACTGAGATCAGCTGTTCTTCACCTGAAAGAGCAGATTTAGCCGAGAAACTCGGCTGGTGATGGGCTCCATCGCTCCTCCCTCCACCGGATTTCGAGCTCCACACTTAAACTTCAACATCTTTGCAGCTTATCTCATATAAGCGATCACCTGAAAAAGGGAATAGGGATATTCAGGAAGCACTTGACTGGTTGACTCCAAGTAAAAAATATGGGTGAGGGAGGGATATAATTTAAGTAACATCTACGTTTCCTCAGGGACAAAAGTTGTAAGTTTAAACGCGCCTGGAGCGCCCCAGCAATTAAAGTGGGGAGAAGCACAGAAGCAATTATATTGCAGAATACCTTCGAGTCTAACCCGGGAGCGAACCCCACCGTGCCAACATCCCCGCGGGGCTCAGCGCCTCGGCCGGTCTTCCCTTAAACACCTCCAGGGACGGCGACCTCACCACCTCGGCGGGAGGGCGCGGAGCGCCCCAAACTCCGGAGCTTGCAGGGGGCGGACCCGAATCCCCCTCAGAGCCGCCCCAACCCAAGCCCCGTCCCCGTGGGCCCCGGCGAGCCGAGCCGAGCCGAGCCGAGCCGAGCCGAGCCGAGCCGAGCCGAGCCGAGCCGAGCCGAGCCGAGCCGAGCCGAGCCGAGCCGAGCCGAGCCGAGCCGAGCCGAGCCGAGCCGAGCCGAGCCGAGCCGAGCCGAGCCGAGCTCAAGTCCCCCCGGGTACCCCCAGTCCCGCTCGCACCCCGCTTTTACCGCCGCCAGCGTTTGAACGGCGCGGTGGGCGTGGAGTTCCTGACGTCATCTTCCGGTGCATCGGCGTGGGCCAATCGCAGGCCGGCGGCGCCGGAAGCCCTGCCCGAGAGTGGTGGCGGCCCCGTGAAGGCGGGAGCGGCCGTGGGCTCTGAGGGGACGCTGAGGGGACTGTGGGGGGACACTGAGGGCACCGCGGTGCCGCGGGGCTTCCCCAGGTCCGGCGGGAGCACAGGAGGGCCTTCGGACACTGCTGGTGCTGCTCTGCCCTCATGGGTTTGCTCGCGCTTGTGGTGTGTTTCACGTCCTGTTTGTTTGTTTGTTTGTTTTCCTTTGCCAAATCTTAGAATGACTCATTCCCAGTAGTTCTGGGTGGAGCTGGCTCAACCCTACCCTAGACGTCATGGTTGGCAGCGGCTGCTGCCAGGTAGGGCAGCCAGAGGGGAAATGGAAAGGTTTTCAGAAGCTTTAAATTTCCTTTTGTAAAATGCTTGCCTGACCTTTATGACCCCTTTTGTATGGCCGTTTTATTCAGATAGAGTGATTAACTTTGAAGTGAAGCACTGGTGAGAGGCTTCCAGCTCGGCACCTCCTCTGCCAGTGACGCATCCATCAGACCGTTCAGTGGGATGCAGGATGACTTTGTGTGAGGATGGATCCCAGGGATCCGTGCGGAGATGGCCGTGCAGGACATCGGCAGGGAGCGCTGCTGTGACCTGCGGACATCACAGGGGTGGAAAACACAGCCCTTTGTTACACAGTGTCTGGGCAAGATTTAATGTGGTAACAGAAACCTCGGTGGCATGGTCCTTAAAAAAAATCATGTCGCTGTGAGTGACATAAAATAAGATAGTTTGCTCTCTAACATTCATTTTAATGATGCTAATACTGGCTTGGCATCTAGCTGATCAAGTAATGCACTGATGGATTTATTACATTTGGCTTCATACAAATCATTTTACAGATTTGTGCCTCCTTTCACCTCCTGCAGTCCACCCCTGGAACACTGGCATATTTGTGGTGTATTTCTTGTCTCAAACTTACATAGCTGTGTCCATTCCAAGTTACAAAACCTGAAAGAGTTTTTAAAATCTAATTTATTGTCCACTACCTGCACTGCCAATTTGGCTTTGGACTCCACTCAGGGCAGTGTCATTGGCTGTGTCTCATCCACATCCGCATTGCCCAGGAGAGATCAGCTCTTAAACAGAAATGCAGTAAAGAGCTTCCTGTGCATGAGCTGGGCAATTGCCATGGTGTAGAGCATTTCAGTAAAATACCACATCCTGCCCTGATATTGGAGCCCCACCATGTCTAAAGCTGCTTTACCCTAGATCTTGAACAAGTCTCACTGTCTCTCATCCAAAGTAAGAGAACTTCAGGCTCCTTTGTTTTTCCCTTTCTCCAGCCTGTCTCCTCAGCAAATGTTATTAACTCCCTCTCTTTTAACTGCCAGAATTACTGTTAAATATCCACACTGTTTCTAATTCCCCTGGGGAGATCATTATATCTGCACATCAGTTTGGATTTAGAAAATGAGGGAAGCAGAAGACCCAGGTTCTCCTTCTGAATAGCTCAGTTCTGTATTGTGTTCAAATCCCAAGGTGTGGCTGATTCTCCTTCCCTCTTCTCTGCAGGGTGGTGTGGAACAGCTGACCCACACACTGGGAGAGGAGATGGGTCATTAAGGGTCTCATTTCAGGTACATTAATGCTCCCCTTTCCCTTCAGAACATGAACACTAGCTCTGTGTGTCCCAAATTTAACCAGCCAGGTGAACTGCCTGGCTGGGCCACAGGCCACTCTCAGCTGCCCAACAGGTTCAGCAATAGCATCAGTTTACTCATTTACAGGTTTGTAATTTAATTTTTCCAAATAAAGATAATTTTTGAGAGTTTGCAAGCAAAGAAGCTGGCTCTTTAAAGCCTTTGGAACAGATAGACTTTTCCTCATCATTTAGGTGAAGACTCAAGGTGGATTAGTTCCCTTTAAGAAGGCCTTTAAATACATATTTTGCTAGAATCAGCCATGTGAAACAAGATCACGCACTGGGTTTTTTTGTCTTTGTTGCTCTGTTACAGACTTAGGTAAACAGGAATGTCTACCAGCAAAATGAAATAGTAACATAAAAATGCAAGTGCACCAGAACTGTTATCAAATTGTAAGAAAACAACTGAAGTGGCAGATGAGGGGAGGAGAGGAGAGAGAGAAAAACTGTTCAGTTCAGTGCTAACACCTCAGTACCCATTTCTGATGTCTCAGGTTAAAAAAAATAAATACATACCTGTTCAAAAGAACACATATTTTCTTTAAATTGATGATCTGAAGTCCTCAGAGTGAAAGTGATGATTCCTTCCTACCTTTGATATTTTGATCAAAAGAAATCATAGTGCACCAGTCCTTTGTAACAGCCAAATTAGGTATGACTCCTTGAACTTGACAGCTGCTCCTGGATAGAGCAGCAGCAGACCTGCAACTGTACAAAGCAAGGGTTTATCCCTACTATTAAATTAATAGGTTGTTCAAAAGCGTAACAGAATAAATAGCTCTGTGATTTCCCCTAAGTAGATCCCAATATGGTGCTCAACATGTTTTGACATCTCCCCATGCATTGAATTGGTTACCATCTGTTTGACATTATTTTATTATAAGAGTAGGGTTTCCCTTGGCCCAAATTCTCCCTCATGCTGTTGCATTGTGCTCCAAGGTGACTGTGTTCCCAGGAGTGCTTGTCGCAGTAACACCCTTCAGGCTTGCCAGAGGTCTAAGAAACCACATAAATGTAGAAGTGAAGGACCAGGCAGGCAGGTACACCAGCTTTTTGCCAAGAGCCTGGTGCTCAGATCCTCATCCTTACTAACCTCACCATATTTTAATGGGCAGAGAGCTGCCAAGTCCCCCCAACACCATCTGGCTGTGGACTTCTGTATTTACAGCAGCATTACTCGGAAATATCTTCATCTGGGGAGCCCTGAGACACTTGTGGCTGTTCCCAAGGTGCTAATGAATTTATACAAGCTTAGAAAGCAATGAACAGGGCTTATGCTGTCACAAAGCTAACAGCTAAGTCTGACCAAAAACCTGATTTTTTGTCTTACCTTGCAAATCTTTCCTGCTCTGTTCTTTCCAAATTGTAATGCTACTTATGCAGGTGGGTCTGCAGCCAAGGCTTCTATGGACCCCAGAAATAAATCATGCTCTTCTGCAAGGCCTTTACCATAGCTAATCTATATGTCAGTCTATAATCTATAATTCTATATGAAAACAAAAAAAATGAATTCTCCTTTATCAGCTCTATTCCTTCCTCTAAGTCACCAATATTGAAAAGAGCTTGGAAGAAACCAAGCTTTTTCTTCAGGCCTAACCCAGACCACACCTGGGTTACCACTTCCTGCTTCAAAATAAAGGGTTTAACTTGTCTGACTCCAATATTGGCATAACCCCTTGCTAAGTGTAGCTCTCACCACTGCTTAATGGCACCTAAATAATCCTTGAATACCTGATACATTTTGTTCCACGTTTTTTCCCAGACTGTCACAAAGTATCCAACCTGACATAACAGTCCTGCATACTACAGGGGATAGGAATATTTGCACAACACAGATTTGGAAAGAAGAGTTCTGGAAGAGGGCAGTAAATTCCTTATCAAAGATATGAAGGCAAAGAGAAATAATCACAGGAAAACAATTACATTGTCTTTCCTTCTGCAGTATTTTTAATTTCCTCCTGAGAATTTCTGGAAAAAGACCACTCTGCTGTCATCCTTCTGGGATAAGCAAAAAGGAAATGAAACTTTAAAAGACCTGAAAGGCTGTTTGGTGTTTCTTCCATAGACTTTCACTAAAAGGTAGGCACAGAGATAATATTCTTCAAGGTTATTTTGACTACAATATTAAAGGCCTTTTTTGATTGTATTAGCAATATGCTAATAATGGTATTATACAAGTGCTAATGTTCACTGGGTTTTTTAATGTATTGCTTCTATTTTCTTTATATTTACAGAAGTAAAATCCATTAAAACAGTTTTTAAAACACAGGGCCTTCCTATTGGATACCTAGTTGTCATCCATCTTTTGATTTATACATAAAAATGCAAACAGACATATGGGATGATGCTCTTCAGACCAAATCCCACTTGTGAGGGTTCCTCATTCCAGCACACACAGCTCAGTTCTGACCAAACTCCCTTAACACACAGCCATATGTTGAATTTCCCTGTAAGCCAAAACATAATCCTGATAAATTTCTGGTGTGACCAAAATGAAATAGTAACAGAATTGGGTCAGTAAGAATCTTTCTTTATGTGCAAACTGAGCATTTAACCACATGAAAGTGAAGTGCTTTTTTAAATCCTAATTGTCTTCTACATTTTATTTATATTTAATCTTAAACAAATCCCTCATTACTTTCTAGAGAAATAATTTATTAACTTGTAGATGCAGTGAAAAGCAAATGATATTTTATATATCTCAGCTTCAGGCTTCCTTTGTGCCATCACAGGAACACCCCTGATTCCACAAAAATTATGTTATAGAAAGCAATTTATTAAACCTCATGATCTGTCAAGACACATGAATATTGATGTGTTCACATTAACATCTCCTGGAGCTGCTGAAAACTACATTTGTCATGACTTAATGGGAATTACATGTTGCACAGCAACAGGTGACAGGAGCTTAATTAAAGCAAAACTGGTAAAGTATCTGAGCCATTATAAGAAAAGGAGTTTTTTAAATGTCCTAAAGAACTGCTTGTATGTTTTCATTGCTGGGGAAAGGAAGGCAACTCTGGTTTACAAGATAAAACCTAGAACAGGACAGGTGCTGCTTATCAGATGGCAACTGCATCTAACATAACACCCAGTTACTCTGGAATTTAGATAAAATAATCATGCAAAAAATGACCATATCCAGTTATATTTTACTTGGATTCCAAAAGAAAAAATGCACAGAGATACTGTTATGGTGAAGAGACAGAATTCTTTTCAGGGTACAATTAAAACTTACTAAAATTTAATCATATGTTGGTCCTAGGGTGAATGAATTCTAGATGTTCACAGCAGGACCCTTTTCTTTGCCTTAAATCAACAAATCCCCAGAAAAGACATCCTTTCCTCAACTACAGCAATAATTTGCTTGTTTGTGGGATTGGGCATCAGTGCCCAGGTGTTTTGTTAGAAAAACAAGTCCCATCAGACTGAAGTATCAAAATTAAGTATGAAAATAGATTAAACAAACTATTTTAAAATGATCCCAGCTTTTTAAGTGAAAACAAAGCCAGTCTTTACTAACTCTGATGATTTAAGATACAGAGGTAGACTTGGATTCTTTGTGTAATTGGAGTTGAAAGAAACTCTGTCTTTATCCTTTGAAGATTTATTCCAAAAATTCCAGTAACCAATAATCTGTGCTCTGCAGCCCTGTAGCATGGTGAGCACTGTGAATAGGGTAAAAAAGAACAATAGTAGCACTTTGTGCAGAGTATAAATAAATAAAAGCAGCAGATGAGGCAATGACAGTTTAATGTCAAAGGACCCTTCCAGGTAAGACTAAAAGAAATTTAGATTTGATTGCCTGCCTATTTTTTAATCTGGAATCACGATTTTGGTACCTTATGGATTTTAGATGTTCTTGCTCTGAGTGGGTGTGCTCATTCCTGTCCCAAAGAACTCGGCAATGACAGCCTACATGTTACTTTATTTAATTCTTCTAAAATTAGTTCTATAATGTTTGCTTGGAGGCCAAGAGATATTTTACAGTGACTCTTGTGGGATTCTCATTTTTAAACAGCTTTTCCATGTTAAGAATTGTGATGAATAAGTGATTAAGAAATAACACTGACAAACAGTGAAGTAATTTAAGATTCTTAAAGGAAGTGAATGACACTTTCTGGCTGCTTTGGAGGTCACTGCATGGTCAAATTGCTTTTTTTGGAGTGCTCTTCACCATTTCTCATTATGATTGGCCTGGCTCACATTGTTTTCTCACACTTTTAAATTTCCTTTACTACCTGGAAAGAAAAGGCTCCATACCCAGTATATTCTTCCTCAAAAACAAAAACAAAAAACAAACAAACAAACAAAATAATTGGGAAGGTGGGAAGTTGTTGCAATGGTGCAATGCTCATGGTCTGCCAAGGAATTGCATTTTGCCATTTTTAGCCAAAGGCTGGATACAAAAATACAAATCTTGAAAGAGGAATGGAAACTCCGTGTGAGTTTCTGTGGAATAAACATTTCCTGAATAAAAAATGGCTCTCTAGGCTACTTTTTTATTCCCCTGTGTTTTTAAAGTACTGCAAGTGACTTGTTTTGAAAATAACTTTTTAATAAAAGGTGAGTTTATGCTGCTATTTCAAATTCCTCTATAATTGAATTGATTACCTAAGTACTAAGGTAGAATATTTTCTTCCTTCTGCTCCTCTCACCACTTAGATCTCCATCTTTCCTCAGAGCAATGGATCTTGTGCACTGCTCCTCTGAAATTTGAAATGCATCAGATGCAGCATTAATGAACTGTGCCAATGGGTGAGAACAATTAATAGCAATTAGTCCCTTGGAAACAAGGGGAGAGGTGCAGACTTAGCGCCCCCCACATTTCAAACCTTTTAAGCATGAAGCAGAAAGCAGTGAGCTTTTCATATCAAAGAGCTATCAAAAAAAGCCTAATAGCCAACCTCAAAATCACAAAAAAACAACAATAACTAAAAAAAAAAAAATCTTAAGTACTTGTTATTTGTTAACGACCAGCTACCACTTAAAATCCTCCAGAAGACAGCATTTAAATCAGTGGAGGGGTCTGGGTTCTGCATCAACCTATTCCTCCATGAACAGATACTACAAAATAAAGATTTTTTTAGAATACAAGATGCTAGAATAAAAGAGATTTGCACACAGGCTGCATTGTTTGTTGTACCTCTCCCCTCTCTATGTTCCCCTGGCTTTCATTCTGGTACCTTACAGTATCCCAACCTCAAAAGATGATGTAACATCTACTTCCTGTGAGTAAGAACTGCTACTTCTCTCTTGAAAAGGGTTCTTTAAATCCTACTTGTTTTCTGGAATTCAGCTCCAAACTGAGCCAGAGGCACAGCCAGGCAATGCTGGCAGTGGTGTTCAACAGCTGTGTAGAGTCTGCACAAGTCTTCCCCCTTTACATATAGCCTCTTGGGGCAAAAAATGCTATTCCACATGCAGAAAGATCCAATAAACAGGCTGATCCAAGGTATTTAGAAACAATGAAGGTGCAGGAGCAAGGCTGTCTCCTCCTGTCATTGCCTACCCAGCTGTGGTGTGAGAGCACACACAGCCCCCAATGCATCATTCAGCAGTACCAACACATCAGAAAATGGCAACTCCGAAATAGCATCTTCCTTCTCATGCCTACCAAGTCGTTTGTAAAGGACCATTTCTGCCCAAGCTGCATATAAATCGTGGGTTGTTAGTGAATTGCTGCTCTCTGGCTTCATCTGCACAGAGCTCTGTGCCAAGACCACGGCTCTGCAGGACCTCAGTCGTAAAGAAGAAAATGATCAATAAGCCTGGGCAGCTTGTGACGCTCAGTGACAGATTTTCGCTGCCTCTCTGCCTGTATTTTAACTTAGACAAAAATAGTGAACAGCGCAGTTGCAAGGGAAAAGAAGTCATCTGCTTCTTATCTAATGTGTAATTCAAAAAATTCCTATAATTGATCTTCATTGACAGTTTTTGCAAGCTCACTCACCCACACTGCACATATTGTGCTTCCTGACATAATTCCCGACATAGATGATGATATTTCAACAGAGGAAGCTTGTTAAATCAGGTCAAACAAAATAAAGAATTAGAATGTGCTGCAAGTCCTTGCAGCTGTCTGTCTTTTCACCCTTCCCCCTTATCCTCACCAAGAAAATACAAAACAAAACAAACAAAACCCACGAAACAGCAACAACAAAATGCACACAAAACAATCCAAAACCAATTTCCAAATACTGGTATTTTTGTAATAGGCTAAAAATACAAAATTTAGCTTTGTTAAATGTTGATAGGCTTCTGAATTAAAATACATTAGTTTCTCCCAAGATGCTGGACTGTTACTGTTGATCAGACGTAACTGCCAGTCTTTTATTGCTTCCACATGGTTTAATTTTCCCTGGAAGTGTCATATATATTCTAATGATTTGCTGAATTAAAAGAATTCTAAATCGGTTCCCAATTGATGAGATGGTGTTTCTGAGATAGGACAATAAAGGGCATTTTCTCTCACAGACAAACACAAAAATTCAGGAGGTGATAATGGTTCCTCAGGTGTCTGAAAAAGCGATACATAATTTCAGAGCAACACAAACAATAGATGCATTTTCCATTTACAATGACTGTAAATAAAGAGGAACATAATGTTTCTGTTTTATAAACACAATCACTAGCCTAGGCAGCATTCTCCAACTACCCAAACTACTCTTATTCTTCAAAGAACTGAGATAAAGGAAGGGTTCAACAGACTAACCACTGATAGATACAATTAATGGTAGCAGAAAGCCAGACTAGTTCAATAGAAGCATATCAGAATAATGGATACAAAAGGCTGGCACAGGGAAAGCCCATTTTAATTTCTAAAAATACAATTCCAGTTTCTAAAACAAAACATTTGAACTGCAGAGTGGGCCACTTTTCCATGGAGGTATATTCCTTTATTCCAGATTCTTTCTCCAGCTCTAGGTGCTAATTCTTAGGCTATGCTGCTGAATGATTTTCCAATTTCTGGTAGCTATAACACTGCAGGTTATTTATGCTACACCTTATTGAGCTGATATGTGATCAGGAGAGAAAGAGAAGCAACCAAGGGTGACGCATGTGCAGACACACTAAAAATCACAGTAAGCTCTTACCTTTCATGCCCACAGCAAGTTCCCAGGAGGCTTCTGCACTGGGCAGGGATGTTGGTGTGGTTCGAAAAGTGAGACAATATATCCTGAGCTCTGCAGACGTATCATGTTATGTGCAAGCATCTCCTTTTTTCCCACTGAGTAAGTTCTGAAACACTCAACAAACAAAAACACTTGAAGGGCAAACCCATAAATATTTTAGCTAGTTGTATATAGGTTACTCCTTTGGAGTTAAATAACTGGAGTAAAACTGACATAGTGTGTATTTTATATTGAATAGCACAAAACTGACCCAGGAAGTAGCAAGGATTATGAGCCAGACTGTGTAATGGGAAGCCATAAGGGCTCTCCTGCAAGGATATTCAATAATGGAATGTTTGGAAGGTAGTTGCTGCCTTCATTTTTGGCCTTCACTGAAATTTCTTCATTTAAGTGTAAATTTGGGGAAGCAAAACTCATCTGTCTATATGATGGCTTTATATGAAAACAGTGAGGGAAAATTAAAATTAATTAAATTCTTCACATAAGGCTACATCTGACACTGACCTAAAAGAGGATGACTAAAATAGGCAAAAACATATTTATTTAAACTAAGATGTACTTTTAATAGCAAAGTGTTGCTGAAAGAAACCAGATACCCAAATAAGTGGCAAGCTAACCCACAGCACTGAAATAATGTACAAAATATGATTTTTGATTACTTTTCCCTTCCTGCTCAACAAGGTTGATTTCATGTCACTCTGGGCAGGCAAAGGTGTGAAGCTTTCTAAAATAACCTGATCTCCAAGAGAGAGGAGAATCACAGACCAAAGGGCATTCAACCAAACCCAGAGCCTGGATTGCTGTGGAGTTTTATCAGTCTCTACATCCAGGATGGAAGGCCATTGAGTAAGTAAAATATGCATCCAATCTTGATATCTTTCTACAACAGCATGTCAACATATTCATTGATCCCAGTGAAGAGTATCTGGCTCCCTTTTTGTCACATCTCTGCCTTCACACACCCCATGGGAGAAGTTGGCTGTGAACTCACACCAAGGCTGCACTAGATGTTCATAAATGTCATTCCCAACGTAACTGAGCTCACCCAGCCCCTGCAGGCATGGAATGCTGTACAGCAAAATGCAAAAATGGGAAACAAGAATAGAAAGCACTTTATTAAGGTAATGTTCACATCTAAATTTCACCCCCATATAGGTAATGTGTGGGTGAAAATTAGATTTAAGCAGTTAGCTTAATGCTGAATATTTTAGTGACAAATATGGTCTGTGCACTTCCTAAAGTGTCTAGAAGTATGCAAAGCAATAATATGGGAAGGGCAGGATAGAAAGAGAAAGGAAACTTTTAATCTTAAGGTTTATTTTTAGGTGATCTATTGAATGAAGGTTTGGCTTTTCCTTAGAACACCCACACCCATGCAGCAGAGCAAAGATTCTGATGAATGTGATACCCAGAGTATCACAGCTTTCTCCGTGGTTGTTTTTTTCATATAATGTAGTCAGTTAATTAGATCTCCTCTGATCAATCACTGAATTACCGCTTCAAAAGGCATTATGATATGATGAGAGTGCCTCGCAGCAGTTAAACACTTTGATTTTTCTGTCCTAACACATTTACAACTGATGTCAACTAGGTCCTCCCAGCAGGAATAAAGAAATACTTTTTAAAATTACAAGAACAATTTATCTCACAATTTGAAATCTAAAAAATTACTGTAAAATGGACCAGCAAAATTACTGTAATATGGATTCATTCTCTCCATTGGTCCTTTTTAGAATTTAAGACCAATCTCTTTCATGTCTTCCGTGTTTCTTATGTTTTGATCTCAAGCCCTCTGGAGCTTCAACCTTCTCTTTTGCTCTTGTTCTATTCAATTGTTTTATATCATCACTGTCATGTATCTGTGACTTCAGTTGTGTTACAGCAGCTCCTTCCTTGATCCTTGGAAGTCTGACTCAAAAACCAAAGTAGTGTAGTCATTGCAAAGAGATATTGACAGGAACTCTTTTGTTTTCCTTTTGTGACTTGGCTCTTGAAGAGAAGCTGTGATCTAAGGGTTAATACTGCAGGTCACATCTCAATCATGAGATTTGCATGCCTTGGCATTGGGGGCTGTTGGCAAGTTACTGCCTTGGCTTCTCCTCATCCTTCTGTGAAAGGGGAACAGGGATTACAGGACAATGTCACCCCAAGAGTTGCCTCATTATAGTTTCTGTGAAGGGCTTTGGACTCCTTGGAAAGCAGACAGTACAGGGAGGGGTGGTGTGTAGTTTTGGGAAAGGTCCGGTTTTGCTTACTTTCCAAAAGCAGATGCCGTGTGCCACATCCAGGGATCTTTGCACACTGCTGTACAGAGGAGTTCTTAGGCTTGCAGTAAAACAAGAAAATAAATAAGCTTGCTATGTCCTGCTTTTGTTTGTGATTCATGTCCCCAAATGAGGCAAAAAAAGATACATTGATTTTCTGAGCAGTACAAGTTATGGAAAATAATTTACTTTTTAATCCTACAGAAATACTTTTGCCAGATGCAAACTGTTCAGCTGTTGTCTTTCCAAAAGGATAGTGCAGTCTGCAGGTAATTAAACAGCAGAAAGCAATACCTATAATTCAACAGTATGTCTTAGCTATTATTTGGCAATTCTTTTTCTCTTGAAAACTCCTGTACATAATATGAGCCTAAAATGGAAATCACTCATAGCAAGTTTCATTTCATTGTGAATTGTTCTCATATACCAATATGTAACCACATTTGTAAGAAACCCAAGTATTTTCCTGCCAGCCGAAGCTGTCCTGCACTCTTACAAAATCTGCTATTTTGAATTTGAATACCTGCTGTGTGGGCAGCAGACCCCAGGGAGATGATACACCAGTCTGGCAACTCGCCATTCTGTGAAACGGAAGGGTGCTGACAAAACTGAAGGGGATTTAGAAACCAGCAACTAGGATGAGAAAACACAGGATTTTCATTTTTCTGGAGAAATGAAGACTTGACTATTTTTATAGGAAGGTTGATTACTGCCTCCCAAATTAAACCCCACTACTCAGGGAAACATCCTATCATCTGGAAACTGGTTCCCTAGTAATTGCAGGTCTCCTCATGGCCAGGCTGACACAGCAAAGACAGATTTCCAGGTGCCTCCAGAGCCAGGAGGAGGAGAGGTTATTGCTCCTGACCATGCAGAGCACCCCTGGGGCCCCGGGAGACAGTGTGCCCCCTGTCCTGTGAGCTGAACATGTAAAAGGTGACAATGTTCTTTTTAGCAACTCAACTGTTAAAAAGAACCAGAAGACATCACAGTTTGAAAGCATGGAAAAGGAGAAAGATGCTGGGGAATAGCACTGACTACCTCAAGCTAATGCAGGGTTCCTCATCCTTGTAGAATGAGCTTTAGCTCACCAGGAGCAACTTAATTACTTCTGTTCAATGGTTTTCCACCCACATGTTTATCGTAGTTCGTGCTCTTGGAAAGTGCTGAGGAAACAGTTCAGAGCATGAAAGGGGATTACTCTCATAAGTAACGGGTGCTGCAAAAGCTCATCTGAAAGCTTCTATGCTGCACGTACCCGGGATACAGGATACCTTCCCCTGGGCAGGATTGTCTGGCTCCTAATGATGTGACCACGGAGCAGATCCTGCAGGGATGCAAAGGTGCTGGTGTTTGCACCAAGGAGTTAACACCTCTAAGGACTAGTAATTGCACAAATAAGTATACAGCTAATAAAACTCCCTGTTATCCTGTACTTTTCACTTCAAAATTTCTTGTTCCTAAGAAGTGAATCAGGCCTCTCTTCAGATAATTTATAGAATACCAGTTTCCATAACAACATAATTGCTCAATGAAGCAAAAATACCTGGCAGAGTTGCCATTATCATGAAATAATTGACCACAACAGTGAGTGAAAGAGGCTGCATTAAACCCCACATTGCTTTGTGTCAACATGGTCAATTACAATCCAATAATGCCAGATCAAAGACCAGCATTCCTAAAACAAGTCATTACAAATCACAGCATTTCTCTAAGAAGCAGAGCGAGATCATAGTGAACAAATATTTTTCCTTACAACAAAGCACAAAGTCATGTCCAATCATTTAATGGTCCCAGAACTCCATGGCCCACACCGTGACAGGTAATTTTAGGACCTAAGTGTTTGCTGTAAAGAAATACAAGCAAGAACAGCTCTCTCAGTTTGTGCCTTCATACGCGCAAAGGCACAAGCTACTTTTTAATTCTTAATAGGAGTGTTTGTTCCACAAAGACTTGGCAAACATTGCTAAGATTGAAGAGGGAGAACTCATACCCACTGCTGAGAACACCTTGCTCATTAAAAAAACACAGCACCAGTCCAGATGTAGATGTACATCTCCCCATGGAACTTCTACATCTTTACTCCTCCTGTGGGCCACAGAAGCAGCCAGCTCATGGCTGGGTTTGTGTGGGAGCACTCAGACCCAACACCTCTCATGTGAATGTGCAGTGCCACCCTGCATGTCCCCAGCCCAGCTCTGCTCTGCACCCTGTTATGCTCATCATGTCCCTGAGACATTTTTTGTTTCTCTGCAGCTTCTCCAGGAGCTCTGAGTAGCCCCAGCAGTCTGTCACATGCTGCCAAAGGCACATTGCAATCCCAGCAGCTGGTGCAAGGGTGTGTGAGGATGGGAGCCCTCTTGGTGTAAGTATTGGAAGATCATCCCACTAAAAAGGAGCCAGCTTGGATCCTGTGTCCAGAGTCTCCCTGGAGCATGGTAAGCCAAGAAAGAGCCTCAGGCAGGGAGCTGCAAGGCAGCATGTGTGTCAGATCAGGGCTCAGTGTGAACCAAAGTCAACTTGATGGTGGGGTACCCCAAACAGATCAATCTGGCCTGAAATATTTGCCATGCAACTCCTCCAAGTCCAGAGTAGTTCTGCTTGTTCCTGGCACCGTCAGCTTTGTTTTGGAGAGACTGTTACAGAATGCTTCCAAGCTTCACAACTCACAGAGGCTAAAACGTATAGTACAAAATAGTTACATCTCTAACCCCTATGTGCCATATTACAAGTCAAACTGTACCCCTATTCTTTATTCTTTGCCCTTTGCACCCCTTGTTCCTAACACACAGCATGGTGTTGGCTCTGTCCTTGGGCACTCCTGAGTCATCCAGGCCATGCTTTACCCCCTTAGCAGTCAGGGATGTTTCCACTGACTTCAATGCCATGAGCCACCATGGTGGATGAGTGGTCTTTCTGCTCTACCTGATGGGATATTGACAACCCTGGGAAACAACAACCTTGTAAGAAACTCTGTGGAGATATTATTGAGCCTTGGGAAAAATCAGGATGGTCTTTTATTTTACTACATCTTGCTTGGCTAACACTCTTTAACAGCTTTCTTTTCCTCCTGTTTAACAATAAATCTCTGGTTTTTTCACCCTTACAAAGCTCTGCAAATACAGATTCCTATCCTGTATTTCCTCTACTCAGCATCAGGGAAAAGCTGGGAACACACATACTGGATAAGTTTGGACATTACAGAAGCAAAGGGAAAGAAAGGTCACACATGAGTCTTATCTCCGGCTTTGCAGTTCTGGCCTGTTTTGCAAGCAAGACACATATGTCCTTTAATTATTCATTAGGATAACTGCAAACTCTCTGAGGCTGCCTGCACCTCTTGCAGCAGAGGAGGCTGTGGCTGTAACACCTCCGCACAGAGGTACACAAACAACCAGAAAAAGTAAAATATTTGTAAGAAATGAAGTCCAGGAAAACAGAGAGAAGAATTAAACAATCATTCAGAAAGGGGGGAGTAGGGCAGGGAAGGAGAGAGAGAAGGAGAATGGCAAAAGAAACCTGATAGCTTGTGCTGCCTCCCCTGGAAGTCCGTCAGCCCACTGGAAGGAAGATTAAGGATGTTGATGGGAATTCCTTTCTCACCACAGTCGGCTTTAAAAGCACAGGACAAAAACCTACTTTTACAGGTCTGGCTGTGGCTTTCCCACGACACATCTTTTTCTCCCCTTACTCTAAACAAAAAGGGATGATCCCTTGCAGTGCCTGTTATCTGAGTGCTGCCCTCACAGCTGAGGTGAAGGTATTGATTGAAGCACTTGGACATTTATTGGATTTGCGGCTTTTCTGATGTGTGAAAAATGCTTTGTCCTGCTCAACTCATACAGTCCTACATGCTCCAGCATTTTTTGGTGTAACCACCAAAGGTCCAGACCCTCTGCCACTCTTCCTTTGAACAGACCAGCCAGTGCAACAACCCTGCAAGGCAGAATACAGATTTCAAAGCATCAGATTTAACCATATACTTGACACTGGGCTTGAAGAGCCTGCATAGCTTAGAGTTTACCTCTCCTTGACCTTCTGGGAAGGACAATACCCATTGCTGTAGCCACAGCTTAAGCTGGATTGCCTGTTTCAGTATCTTGCTCTTTTAGGAACCTGTTTAGGAGGGGGAATTTGCACTGGCAGGTTGCCCTGGATGAGGCAAATTCTCCAACCCTCCCCATGGTTTATTTACTGGATTCAGTACTTGTGGGATGGGGAAAAGCAAGAGGGGAAAAATTACTTAGAGGCAAGGTCAGTGCCATCCTTTTGCCCTATAAGAATAGAACCTTTTGCTTTCTAGTTTATACAGACCTGCAATATTTTGATCTGAGCAAGGAAAGAATGATTGACCCTCTTACTAAGACTCTTACACCACTCTCTTATCCCTATGCTTTATTTTCACCCTTATTTGTTAATATCACAAAGAAAGCCTTCATATGTCCTGGACAAGGTGACATTTCTGTGTCCTTTGATGACATCACTGGCATCAGTCACTTGCTCTTGGTTCTCTGTGTGCTTGAGTCAGTCTGGCCTTTTTGCATTTTCAGAAAGGGCCATCCCTGGAGTGATTTCCAGGCTGAAAGATCATTTGTTCTGTACACACAGAAACCTTCTGTGTTGCAAGAGCATCAGCTCTTGAAATGCCTGATCTAAATCTCCACAAGAACTACTCAGTATTGCAATACCTGAGGAGTGAAGTCTCACATCAGGCTTCAGCAGTGCAATTGCAACAAAACCACCTCATGTTTGACTTGTTTCCAATACCTAATTCTTCTGTTTTCTGGGCTGAGATTCTCCAAAGGACATAACCAAGCTGAATCAGGGCAAGAAGAGCAGAAATGGGAGTTGGGTGTCCATTTATGGGCAGCAAGTGTCCCAGCTCTCAGCTGAAATACATTTTAGGATCCTAACAGATAATGCCGCCATTTCACTGTAAAGAAACTCTATTGCTATATTCTTAACAGTTTTTCATAGGTATTTAATTGGGATGACACATACAAAATAAAATACTAATAAAGTAGCATACAAAGGAGTTTTAGAAGCAGTAACATAACATATTTCTAAAAAGCCAAACCAACAATTAAATTCACAGGACAATTGATTTTTTAATTTATTTTCTTTTAAGTGGAAGTCAATAATATGTTGTGCTACAAACAAAGCTTTAATCCAGGGTTACTCCAGATAACACAGATCTGCTTTGCTGTCAATAGTCCCCAAAAGAACATTAAGCTTGTATGGATGCCTGACTAAGATGGTGGCATATTTACAATACATTTCACTGATTTATATGTGCTTTTTCCTCTCCATCCAAGCAATAGCTTTTCTTCATCCCTATCCCAACAGCTGCAGCAATGGGGTTTGTTTCAGGCTTTGTTTGGGAGATTAAAACCATCTCAGTATAATCTCTTTTTGTTTTATACACTGAAGGAAGCATTAGAGATGAAAATTAATGCCACAATGGATTTCATTAATCACACCAGGAGGCTTGGTTTGCTGTAGTAGGCACTTCCAGCAGAAGGTGCTCACAATCAGTTTAAATATTAAACGCCCTCCTGTGTTTAAACAACGATGATCAAATCTGTGCAATCACAGCTCCTGTTGGGACAGGGGTTCTTTTAAAAGGGTCAGTATTGTCCAAACCATCTCACCTTATGGTCAATCCCTCTTTCCAGTAATGTAAGCGTCTGTGGAACTGCAAGGACAAAAGGACTGCAAAAGTCAGTCCCTGGGGGAATTGCTCTGAGATAAAGGAGGTGTCACCTCTGGGTCACCACCGCAAAAGAAATCATAACAGTCATAAGGGCCAATAGTTACTGTGGTGGGACAGGTGCTGGCAGCACAAGGCACCAGTCTCTGCCCAGTCCTTGGAGAGTAGGTGCTCACATTACAGAAAGCAGCACTGCTGTTAACTGATGCTGCCAGGAAAAAGGCCAAGGATCAACAGGTCCCCCAAGCTGGGCTGTTGGGGCGTATCCCCACAAAAGGCCAAGTCCCAGTGGCAGATGGCCAGAGGGAAGTTTGCATTCCCACAATTCATGTTCTAACTGTTACGAATAATCTGCAGCTCTCCAGGGCCCTGGGTCTGACACAAGGCAGGAACCAGCCCTGCTTTGGAAACTGCATCAGCCACCAACTGTCCCAGCCAAAAACATCCTTGGACTGATGTGTTGAGGCTGTTGCATACAGATGAACATGGTCTAAGTGAAGCAGAAGAAAGCAAGCCCCCAAAAAAGCAGCGTACAAAGAAAAAAGCTGTAAAACTCGTAATTCCTTTCTGCAGAATCTAGGAATCAAAAGCACAAGTTTCCTTTAAAGTGTTTTTGTGCAATCACTATTAAAGCCTTGCTTGAAATTAAAGTATAATCAGAAATTGAAGGAAAGGGGTCTTAGCAAATGTGAAAATATACAGGTTTATGCTGCTGTATTCTATCTCAGCCTCCTTCCTGTACTGGGATCTAAGGAGTTAGAAAATCAACAAAACCAAAACTGAAACCCCTACCAGTCCTGCCCCTAATAGAGGGAATAGTGCTAGGAGCTGAACTGACTACAATTCCCAACGTTCACTGAGGGTACCTTTAGGACAAACGTTAGCCGAGAACATCCCAAACAATCTGAAATTGAAAGCAAGCCCCGGTGGCTGTTGGAAGCTGTAGTCAGCTCTCCGGAGTGAACTACTGAGCACAAAGATCCCGAGAGCTGTTCTGGCAGCCAAAAGAGCCCCGCTAGAGCTCTGGGGGAGCGGACGGCGAGCGGGGAGAACGCACTGTGCCCCTCGGGGGAGCCAGGTTCCCTCCTTGGGCTTCCCCGATGTTTTGGGGAGATTTTTGGCCTGGGCCTGCGGCAGAAGGAGCGAGACCTTCCCGCGGCAGCCGGGACCAGCAGGACCCGGTCTCCCCCGCGCCACCCGGTGCCGGTGCCGGCAGCGGCGGTGGCCGTGGCGGTGGCCGTGGCCGTGGCCATGCGCTGCCGGGGCCCGGCGCCGGGGGGCGGGGGCCGGGGGCGGCGGCGCTCCCCGCCCAGCCGCCGCAGCCGCGGGCCGGGCGCGGGGGGCGCAGCGGAGCGGCGGCGGCGCGCAGGGCCATGTCGGCGCCGTGCCTGCGCCTGCCCGCCGCCGGGTCAGCACCGGCGGAGGCGGACAGCGCCGGCGGCATGGAGCCGCCCGGGGCCGCCGCCCTGGAGCTGGCCCTGGAGGAGGAGCTGGCGCTGCTGGCCGCCGCCGGGGAGCCGCCGGAGCCGCCGCCCGCCGCCGCCGCCCGCGACCCCGAGCTGCTCTCGCTGATCCGGCAGAAGGAGAAGGACCTGGTGCTGGCGGCGCGGCTGGGCAAGGCGCTGCTGGAGCGCAACCAGGACATGAGCCGGCAGTACGAGAGGATGCACAAGGAGCTCACCGACAAGCTGGAGGTGAGGCCGCGCCGCGCTCCGCCCGCCCGGCCCCGGCCCTGGCCCCGGCCCGCGGGTTCTCCCCGCGCAACGCGGCCCCTTCCCCGGCGAGCGCCGGGGGCGGGTGGCGGGCGCGGGCCCTGCCGAGCAGCCCACGGGACTCGCTGTGGCCGTGACGGGGAAGAACGGGTCTGAGCAATGCCGCCGAGGCCTGGGGGAGGCAAAGCTGCCGTTCTCCCCCGCTCCCCCCTGCCGAGAGCCGGCGTGTGGGGCCGGGGCCGGGCTGCAGCACCGCGCTCCGGAGGCTCCTGGGGGGCTGTTCTGCCCCAGGACCACCTGGGAGGGATGTGCGCGGCTCATCTCGTCACAGAAATACCTCGGAAGTTAAATTTGCACAGCAGGTACTGGTCTACAGAGCGTATGTGACCCTTATGCTTAAGCTGTTGCAGCTAAGGCTTTAGGCATGGCAGGAGATAAGCCCTAATGATACATCGCTGTTAGCTGTTTGCTCTGGAAAATGCCCACAGGTATCTGGAGAAAGCCGTTTGCCAGGGACTCGGGGGATTGAGCTATTTATTGATTTTTAAAGATAAAATAGAGCTATTACAAAGAAAAAGACTTGTGCAGGCAGCTTTTTTGGGAACAACTCTCTTGCACAATTGTGAGAGAGCCACTATTATTCACTCTTCCTCAGGGGTACTTTTGAAATTGTATTTCTTCCAATAAGTAATACTGCTTAGAAGGCTGAGAAAAGCCTCTCTAACCTTTCTGGAGAGAGTTTGAACAGTGCTGGATTAACATTCACATTTCAAGTCACAGCCCTAGACCAGTCCTTTTTGCACAGTCCTGCATATTCCTGTATTCCTTCCTCACAGACTTAACATTTCTCAAGTTCAAGAGGATTTGTGACATTACTGTATGCCCTTTGTTCTCCTGACAGAAATTCCTCTCTCTTATTAAACTTGCCATTTTACCCCAGCTGATCCCTTCCTCTTTGCAGGGGAATCTCTCTGCCTTTGCTATTCTAACAGAAAAATAGTGAAGGTGACATTTGCTCAAATTGTTGCTTTGTGGCTCTGTTTATCAGATTAGAATTTCCCAGAGTATTAAAATTTGCCAGAGTGAATGTTTCCACGTTGATCTTCAAGCAATAACAGACATATGTGGTGTTGTGCTGACACGGTTTTCCTTAGGAGCTGGAGTAGAACCTTTCCTACCATTAAAGGAAAAATGCACAAGTTTAGGTACCCACCAGGCTGCCTCCTAGGGAGTTCAGGAGCCTCAAATACCACTCACTGTTTGCAAAATGTAGAGGTGAAAAGGAGAGGGGAGAAACTATGACCTTATAGTACTTTAAATAACATCCCACAAATGTTTACCTCTGCTTTCACAGGCCCATTCAGAAGGTAAATGAAAAGATGGTAAACACAGCCGTTTACCTATTTTCATCCCATTACTATCACCCTAACTTCCCAGGGGAATAACAGATTGGTATTTTCCAGGCTACTCATTTGAGAGGAGTTTGTGTTATCTACTTAAGGGTCAGGTTTTTTCCACTGAGTTTGGCAAATTTAACCCAGTGCTGCTTCACACAAAAAAACCCAAATTTCAACATTAATCTTCTAAAACACAAGCTTGATAATCCCAACCTCTGCAGATTAAATCTCGGCCTCCTCCTGTTGCCACTGAAGTGAATAAAATTTCACAATAAGCTTTTCAATTTCAGAGGAGCAGAGAGGAAGGACCCACAGCTGTTCCCTCCTTCCCTAGGCTGAGAACTTTCTGACAGTGACAAGAAGCAAAGTCTCAGATGAGATCCTTGGTGACAACCTGACATAATGATGTTTAAGTAGCACTTAGAAGGAGATATTTTCTCCCAGTTCACAGTTCAGAATTGGTTACAAGAGCTCAGTGAAGTCTCTCCATTTCACAACAGCCAAGGTACTGATCTGCTTGTTAGGTGCTTTGCTTCAAGATTAAATACGTTCTAGTTTTGTGGGTTCATTGCTGAGAGACACCATTCCTGCCCTACACCTACTCTGGCAAACATTTCACTTCACAGCCTGAATTTAAATTAATTTCTAATCATGAAATTGAAGTTCTGTAATAAATTCTGAAATGTGATCCTAGACAGTTTTATCCTCTGTAAGGGATTAAAACAGTTAATACTGCTGTTCCTCTGCCACAGAGGAGCCTGCTGTGTCCAGGCGCTTTACAGTATGAACCATCTTTATCAGCTGGGAAACTCCCCTTTGCTTTCATCTCTTTAGATGAGGACCAGCCCAGCTCAGTTAAGTTGAAGAGAGGCTGTTTTCAGAAGAAAACATCTTCTAGAAATCAGTTCTGTTTAAAAATCAATGAGCAGCTGGTGAATGGAGAGACAAGAAACTCAGGAAACAAGAAACTTCCCTACTGAGGCCAGCAGTTTGCCCTATCAGCACTACGTGCAGAAATCCCCTCTCCACATCTGCAGCCCTGCAGGTGCTGGGGTGAGGGCAGGCCAGGGGAGATGGCTGCTGGCAGAAGCAGGAGGGACCAGTCAACACATCTCATCTGGGCTATCCTCCTCTTGGCAACAGCCTCTCCATGCCCCACTGCTCTGTTCTGGTTTCTCTGTCACAACAGAAAAAACCTCGATATTCTTCACCTCCTTCTAACACCAGCCTTTGTGGATGGCTTTGGACTGGGGCTGTGTGTAGTGGAGATTTTCTTTTGCAGTGAAGGACTAAAGTGCTTTTTAAATGATTGACAAGGCTTATCAGTGGTTTCTAAATCACATTTGGGTGTCTGGGGCACTTCAGCTGCAGTGCTGCTTCTCAGCAGGCTGAAGTTCCACTTTCCATTTAGAGAAGGCCCTGGATCTTTCTAAACGTTGCCTAGCAGTGAAAGAGGCAGAGCTATAAAAGACAGAATTTTCAGTGTGCTGCTGAAAGTGAAATTAGTGGCTACTCCAGCCACACTTGAACTACAAACAAGATTTCTTTGCAATGGTTGTCATGAGCCAGGTGCTGGGATCTCATGCCTACCTATTGCATTAAAATATTTATATTACTGCATAGCTCTCATTTGCAAGGATGCTCACTCTTTAAGTGTCTGAAACATGGGGAAATCCCCTGCTATGGGCCACTTTTTAATCAACTTTCCCTCATATTTAAGGGGTTTTCATGAAAGTCTGGAATTTGCAGAAAGATTTGGAAGGGCACAAGCAACGTGCTGCTACACTGAGCTGGAAGAAGCATAAGAAAGGATTTGGGGATCAGGTGAAGAAAGAGAAAACATGGCATCTGCATGGCAGAGCAAAAAAAGGTGGAAGATTAGCAATACACCGGCCAGAGGGCTGGAGACGAACTGGAGGCTTTTGACATTCAGACCTGCTTGGGATGGTGACAGGGACCCTGCCAGGGAGGCTGTGTGTCATCAGCAATAGGCACTCAGGGGAAACAGCCCCCTCACAGCCTGTGTTTCTAACAAGCGGTAAAAAGCCACTTCACATAAATGCAGTGCAATTTTCTTTTCCGCCTAGCAGGTTTATTTTCCCCTCCTATCAGAAGTGCCATGGGAATTGTTCACCAGGGAACAATTCACCTGGGAGAAATAGGCAAGTGTTACCAGTGTTTGGCCCAGTGGGTTTCTGTTCTTTTCTAAGACACGTTCCTTGAAGACTGTGGAATCTGATAGACAGTAGCAGGAAATTATTCTGGGGATCAGAGGACAACCAACAAGGCGAGGACTCCCATTTTTCAGGTTTCCCTGCTAATCCTGGGACATGCCCATGTCCCCAATCTGTGACTGTTCTGAAAGTAAATGTGTGTCTTCAGTCACCAGGGGAAATTCAAGCTCAGAGTTTTGGAGCAGGGATTCTTTCAAATGGGCACAACATAAATCTGCTTTGACCTGATTTGCAGCTCTGTTTCAGTCAAGCCCTCATTTAACTGAGCCTGTAAAACATGCAAAAGTTTCACCAGATTTGTGCTGTCCCTCATTTTCCAGCCAATCCAAAGCGAAGCAGAGTCTCCAGAACTAAGAGTGGTTTCTAAGAAACCTGAACCCAGAACATGCACGTACATAATGTCTATAGCAACCAGTTCATTGCATCCATTGCCATTCCAGAGCAGACTGCATCAAACAATGGAGTTACTGTGCACTATCAAACTCTCAGACAACTAATTAGGTCAGGAATAGAAGGAGCAAATGGATAGATGATTCAACTGTTGTTCATGAGACCCATATGACAACAAGGATGCCTCATCCACATTCCTCACGAATAGTGAGGGTATACAGTTTGTGTATTTTGACTATAAAGGCAATTTTAAAAGAATTATGCCACTGACCGCTGAAATATTGCTTTAGAGTTAAGCTGGGTTCTGCTAAATCAATTGTTCTGTCTGACCTATATATTCTGCCTATTGACATGCAGCCTACTTTACTCTTTTGGCAGTTATTTCAGTAAAAATTCAATGTGCTGAACTCCAGTGGCCAAGGACAGGCCAATTGCTGGAAATGGAAAATGGCTGTAGTGCCAGTGACCTGCCCTGATGTGGAATTGACATCTCCCAGGCATTGTCACGCTCAAGCACCCTCCTCTTTCCTGCACAAGGTTTTAGCCTAGCACAGATGAAGAGAAGGAGACATTCACCTTTTTTCCTCTCCCTTCCTAACCTCTTCCCCTCATCTTTTAGCACCTGGAACAAGAGAAGCACGAATTGCGGCGGCGATTTGAGAACAAGGAGGGAGAGTGGGAAGGAAGGGTGTCTGAACTGGAGAGCGACGTGAAGCAGCTGCAGGACGAGCTGGAGAAGCAGCAGGTTCACCTGCGCGAAGCCGACCGGGAGAAGACGCGCGCTGTCCAGGAACTCTCCGAGCAGAACCAAAGACTCCTGGACCAGCTCAGCAGGGTGAGTCAGCTGGGGGGCACAGGACAGGGTCACAGCTCTGCTGTCACCCCCTTCTTGGGCAAAGGAGTGGGAAAACTCCCACTTCCATGGAAACAAACCATTCTGCCTCTAGTCATGTTACACAGGTGCCCTGCTAAGACATGCTGCCTTTAAACTGATTTTACACCTCTAAGGAGTGATGCATTTCTTTGGCAAAACAATTGTGTTTCTGGGTTGAGTGCTCATTTACTACATAGTTATCTCTCTCAACTGTTTTTGTATCTAGAACTGATGTGGAAAATCTGTTTCTAATTTACTAATAGGCTGAACAAATGCAGCATGCAAGAAGAAGGCTAATCTGCAACAGTGGGCTGAAAGGCTTTTTGCAGGCCTCCCTTTTTTGAGATACACTGGCTGCAATGTTGTAGAATTGTACATACCATGTCAGTCTCAGATGGTTTGTCACTACAGATAACTTTGCCATGGTTGGATGTGTGAGAACCTACTGAAATTCCTTGGAATGCCATGTTTCATCAAAGAGCTTAACTTGCCTCTGAATGAAAGAGGATTTATAGTGAGGCTGCTACAAATCAGCCTAATTGACTGAATACTTGGAGCATGAGTTTCTTTCTGACAGCAAAAGACTTAACAGTTTCTGCCTCCTTCCCCCAGAAGTTAACCTGTCTTCTGGAATTAAGAACCTTGATTTTTTTCCTCCCCACTGGACGGTTAGTACAAACCATAATTTTAATGCTTGAGAACACAGTTACTCCAGCAGACTAAAGCATTTGCTTGTTATCAGTTGCTTATTCCCAAAATAGCACAGAACAAAATACACACACAGATTCATGCTGAAGAGGCCCATGCCACACTATGAGAACATCTCTCAGACTAGATTCTGCCAGAGCTGATTCTCTGGGGCTGCCACAGGGATTTTGCCTGTGGGAGGGTGGACACCTCAACCACAACACTAGGATCAGAGGACTCGGAAGAGGGCCAGATGTACAAGTCTTCACTCAAGCTGTGTATGCAGTTGTACCTCTGGAGGTGAGAAGAGCAAGTCTAGGGTATGACACTCTACACTGACACTTGAAGAAATTATTCCTCATTCCACTGTAGATTTTCTTGTCAAGGATTAAAAAAGTCACTTAGTCCAGTTTGGTTAACTGGCTTTAAAAAACAACAACAACAACAACCAAACAAACTAAAAAGACCCCATCTTCCTTACCTCAGGAATGTTGCTAAGTTTATCCATGTTTTTAAAGCAATATGTCCCAAGTGAGCTACAGATCTTTCACCTTTTCTCTGGACAGAGCATATTCCACATACACCATAGATTAGAGCTTCCACCCAAGATTGCACAAACCCTGTGTTGACTCAGGTTTCTTATCCAGGGTTAAGAACTTGGCTCCCATCAGATCTGGTGACTCTCAATGATTTTTTGTGCATGTTTGATTTCTGTCACTGTCTGGGGAATGTAAGATTCGTTATGGTCCCAGCATAGATATAAACTGGAAGAACAGACTAGAAGGTAGGAGGGGCAAACCAGGCAGCTTGGTTTGGGCTTTTAAACCACGTGGGATTATTCTCACTTGTGCTACAGGAACCTCTCACAACCAGATGCTCAGAGAGCCACTCCACAAAGCCTTGTCAGAGGAATCACCAAGTTAAGTCTGCTAACATGTGGTGTCCAAGTATGGGTTTTGTACCCTTAACTCCCTATTAGTTCAGGCCAGAAGGGCAGGAATGGTCTTCATTGACCCACTTCAGAACTGCCACATTCAAAAATGCTGAGTGTTGGTGCTGCCCTTCCCATTCCAGCCCAGCCCAGCTCCCAGCCTGGAGGACAGTTTTTCTTCAATGCAGATAAGCACTGATAGAGACAGAGCTGATGTTTGCTGAGGCACGATCCAGTGCTCATTGAGTTTGTCACCCGGCCAAAACTTGCCAGTAACTCAAATACAGCAGTGGGTATAGCAAGGGTGTAAACAGTCTTCCTACAGTCAGGAAAAAAGTGGACAAATTGAAAGAGAGTGGGAACAATCTGTTGTCATTTTCAGGGCTTTAGCTGAGGCTTTTAGAATCCCAGCATTATATTAGCACTTGATTCCTGGCTGCTTAAAATTCCATATTTGCTACTCCATAGTGTATTTGCAGTCTCATGTGTCTGGTCTCTTACTCTGAAGAGGTTACACGTGTAATCCCTGAGGCAGTGGCATTGCCTTAACCCTGCACCCATGTAGTTCTGGCTCCTGTTACCACTTAAGCTGAGGGGATGTGCTTGCCCACAGCCATTCCTGCCACAGGCTGGAGTCTCACCCAGGATCATGAACTGAGCACTGGGAGAGGAAAAGTCCTACAAAGAGGTGGTGTTACAGCTTCTGTGACCTTTAAGGTGTTGCTGGTTATCTTCCTTGTGTTCCTGGTTCTGCATTTGTGTCACCGTGGGCTTTTTGGGAGCAAAGGATTTTGAGAAGTCTGGGATAAGGTGATGAAAGCCTTATTGCGAGCCTCAAGTCTGCCCATCCAACACTCTCTATCCTGCTTCACTCACAGAACACAAAGACAGGCTTCTCTCTGGTAGAGTCATTCTACACTAGTAGGTACTGGCTCCTTAAATTTGAATTTCTACAGTTTTTAGCAATTAACACCTCGTGGCCCCATTTAATAACACTTTATCATCTCTCTCCTGGAGAAGGTACCTCTTGGCACTAGGCTCTGTGTGAATGACAGTCAGCCTCAGGAGCTGCCAGCCCACATGGTCCACTTGTTTCTTCTGGATTCCCTGGGCCTCAGCCTCCTTTACCTCCAAGCAGGGCAGCAGCCACCATCTCCTTCATCCTGCCCCTCCTCCTTCCTGCTGCTGCCATACTTTCACCAACTAATTAGTCTTCAGAACATTTTTTTTAACCCTGCCTTCCCCAGAGACGGAAAGCCAACACAAAATCACTTTGTCTAAACCTGGCACAAATGCCAACCAACCAAGCACACACACCCACACAAGGACAGCAAGGGGACCTGGAAAGCTCTGTCTTGCAATTAATGTCTGGGACTGAAAAAATCCATCCTCAGTTCTAGCCAAGACTGATAAGGAAAACTCAAGGATAGGAATTTTAAGTCTGTTCCAGTATCTAAAAATTAGCCTCTTGCCTCTGTCACCAAGAGGCTAAAATAAGGTCCTTAAAATGGTTTGAGGTCTTCCAATGAGGTGGTGATATAGGAGAACTTTAAATATCTAATAATAGTAAGTAGGCTATAAGGAACTTTGCCTCCTCTTGAAATACAGCCTTTGGTTCTCTGCTTTTAGCAGAACAAAGATACTGCCTGAGGTTAGAACAGCATTAAACCATGGGGAAAATTTGGTTGGCTGGACTGGGAGCACATAGTGAAAGACGTGATTGAAATGCCAAAGAGCAAGTTTAAGACCTCCACAGTATTTTTTAATTTGCTACATGATGATTAAAATCCCTTCTGCTCACTGCTTTGATTTCCCTCCCCCTGCCTCAGCACAGCAAAGGGTGCAGGAGCTCTCAGCAGTGTCCACACCAAGCTAAATGTCGAGTTTACCAAGGAGAACTGTGGAGCTCCTCATGAGCAGTGTGCCAGGGTACAAACCACTCACCAGAACTGCTCAGAGCTGAAGTATAGGAGTCAACAGTTCTGCTGAGAAAGTCGAGGCTTGGGAATTATTACATGTTCTGTTTCCAGCTCCTTCAGTCTCTCCCATCTGTTTCAGTTCCCCACTAGGATAAAAAAAGAAAAAGAAAAAAGAAAGAAACACAAAAAACACAATCCTGTGCTTTCTGTCCTTATATGGGGGAGTGTGTATAGGGAAAGATCTCCTCTTACATGTGCCCACAGCAGGTAACACAGTCCTGTCCCCACCTTTGGGCTTCTGGGAGTTACTAATGCAAATAATAATAACAAGCAGTCATCTTCCTATAATGAGGCAACATATTACTACTTGGTCAGGAAGTGAATGAAAAAAGACTTCCATGCTGTTTCTGAATGCCTTCACCAGATGGCTTTCCCACACATTTCCTGCTCCCCAGCTCTGGCTCCTGGAGCTGTTTCCTTCGTGTAGCTTGGGCGAGGCTCATCCTTCCCTGTTCAGCTGGGCTTCTTTTATGGTACATGGAGCACAGGGGAGCGATTTCACAATGTCAGGCTCAGGTAGTTTTTGCAATGCAAATCTGTTTCCCGGGGCACTGGAAGAGTGTCGTCTTGCACTGCTGAAACAGCTCCTTGTGTTTAGAGAGGAGCGCTGGGCTGCTGTGGCATCTCTCAGAGGGGCCCTCAATCACCACTCCTTAGATTCAATCAGCATCCAGAGCCAGCATGCTGCTACAAAGACTGAGGTGTTTCAGTCAATCCCTCTGCTACAGCAAGAATAGGAGCAGCCAGCCCACAATTCTCCAAAGGAAGTATTATTTACTAACCACAAAACTCTCAGTAATATTTCAGCTGAAGTTTCTCACTTCATGCTCTAACATGCAGCCTGTTAGAGAACTGGCAGGCACTGTCTGGCTTTGTTTCGAAAGAAACAGGTTTGTATTTAAGAACAAGGTGACCATCATGTATTCTCCTTTCTGAATTACTTGTTTTTTAAATACATCCTTTTATGATCAAGAATACACAAGAGTGGCAGGTCTGTTTTCATTTATTTATTGAAGAGATTTTTCTGAATGTTTGGTTGATGGGTCTATCAGCATAGGAGCAATGTTGGTTTTAAGAAATTCAGATTATTCACTGAAAAAGAAAGTTACTGGAAGAAGTGTGCTGGGCAAGATGCACTGCTTTTGCCATGTCAGCCATTTGTAGCAATTACTGTCAGGTTAGGTCTCCTCACCCGAGCTTAAAGATGGTAAAAAGTCCTTTTTTCCCTCTGAAAGCCCTGAGCCAGGTCACAAGAAAGAAGCGGAGTCCTCAAGGTCTTGTTCTCTTGATATTTCATGTTGTTTATTGTTTCATATCTTAAAATGTTCTCCATGCCCAGCCGAGATCTGAACAGCAGCTAGGACACGAGGCAACTCCCCCCACAGTGGGACGTCGCAGTCCCTTCATACAGAAAGTTACCTATCACCTGTTTATACTTATATTCCAATATCTATCACCTATACTAAAATGGTCAACTTTACTCTAATCCAATCTCCTTAAACTACTTCGTGCCACCGTCACCAAAAATGGAGGCCAGGGGAGAAGAAGGAAGAACTAAGGGCAACACCCTAAATCCTCCATCTTGACCCCCATGTACCTATATTCTAAAAACTCAAAACTACATCATTTTTCATCCTATACCAAACTAAACTACTTTTTTCACATCTCTGTGCTTTGTAATTCTTCCCTCAATGTTGGAAGCCGTTCCCATGGACTGAAGTCAAAGGCAGTGTCCACCTGAGCTCCGTGCCAGGGTCTCCAACCCCCCTGTACAGATCCAAAACCCTCCTGTACAGATCTCAAACCCTCTTGCTCAGGTCTGTGGCCTCCCAGGGCATCCAGAGGAATGCCCTGAACTCTGACAATTACACTATGAATTATGTCTTTCATTCCTTATTTTATCTGTACAGGTGCTTAATGCAAGCCTCCGTATGTTTCTTGCTTATTAAGCTGCCTCCAATAGCCCAGCAGGGGCTATTGGAGGCTCCATCCTTAGCACAGAGTAAGTCAGGCTGAATTTAAGTTCTGCTTCAGGGCATTTATTTTTAACCAGACAAAGATCCTGAGTGAACCTGGGCAAAAGAAGAGTTGCCTTGACTATCCCTACATTTCAAGATGCAGATCAGACACTCAAAGTGTTTACTGGACCTATTCAGTGAGTAGCTTGTTGTAAGGAACTCTACGCTGAGCTCCTCAAGCACTGAGTCCTGCATAGCAAATCTTCACCTGCATCACCACTGAGCAGTCTAAATTCAGTGGAAGGGGAGATTGCAGGAGAAAAGGCAGCACTGCTTCCTGTTGAAGGGGTTGAAGTGCCTGCTTGTCATGGCAGCTTTGGGGGGCTGCTTGTTCCCTGGGGAAAGAAAAGCCCTTGAGCACTGTTTTGTGCCTGGCATAAGGCTCATTCGTATCACACATGCTGAGGTGAGAGGAAACAGACGCCAGCACTAGACAGAGCCAAACACTGATTCCAGCAAACCTCCCAGTAACCTCATTCCCCAGCTCCCCACCCCTCTGGAGCATCAGCAGATCCTCACGCCACATAGCCAGATCCCTGATCACCCAGGGAATACTAATGAGAAAGGCTCCTTCTCTCCAGTTGCTTCTCCTCTAGCAGAGAGCACTTGTTAATAATTCAGCTTCATGCCACATCAGGCCTGGAGTGCTGAGGCTTTCCATGCTAAAGCTGTAAATATAGGACGTGACTGCAGCTGCGTGTTCTCACCTGCAGAGTCCTTCAATGAAATGATTCAGTGCCCTAGAAGGTCATGGAGAAACACCTTGAGGTCACTGCTGAGTGCCACTTACCCACCATCCCTCTGGGAGAACAAGGAGAAAGGCTCAACCCTCTGCTGAGAGTCAGTCCAAGCCTGCAGCATCCATTAACCCCATTTTAGGACACACAGAGCTTTGGGACCCAACAGGAGCAGGGGCATCCAGACATCAAGGAATAAATACAGGAGGTGCCAAAGAAGTAATTTCAGCAAACATGACAGGGACCACCCCTACAGAATTTGCCCAAGGATTTCGCACACACTCATTTCATGAAAGATTTTTACCCTTGAGTCCTTTGGTTTTGAGTGCTGATGAGCACTTAGGGAATGGGCAGAAAGAGAATGGGCTGTAATGATAGGACAAGGGGGAATGGGGATAAATTAAAAGAAGGGAAATTTAGGTTAAGTATTAGAAAGAAATTCTCTCCTGTGAGGGTGCTGAGACACTGGAGCAGGTTGCCCAGGGAGGTTGTGGCTGTCCCAACCCTGGCAATGCTCAAAACCAGGTTGGACAGGGTTTGGAACAGGCTCGTCTAGTGGGAGGATTCCCTGCCTGTGGCAGGGGGAGTTGGGACTAGGTGATCGGTGAGGTCCATTCCAATCCCTTAACATTTCATGCTTCTGTGAAATGGAATAAAACAGGGGCTAATTAATATCAAAGCCCTTCCCAGGAAAAGGATTAAACTACTACTAACGTTAGGGAAAAAAAAAATGTGACTTAAGGCAGTGGAACTACACAAATCGCTGCTCCTGAGCAAAAAGATTTTTTGCCGGGCATGCCTGGGTCCCAGGGGCTGGGTGGGACCCTCATCCTCCTCTGGGGCAGCGGAGCATCCCCTCCATCCCCGGGGACCCCTCGCTGGTTGCTGGATGACAGCACAGCGTGTCCCAGCTGGTGATGTTGCTGTGGCAACCGGGTGTGATTTCTCTGCTTGTAATGCCACGCCAGTCAGGGACACGCAGGGAGACGCACTTGTGACGTCCGAGACGGGCGGGCGGTGGCCGCGGCCCGTCTGCCACCCCCGTGGGCTCGGCTCGCTGCCAGGACGTGTTCCCGCGTCGCTCCTGCATCCCCCGCAGGCCCCTTCCCACCTTTCCTCCTCTGCTCACGGCAGTTTCACCCCCAGAATCGTGCTGGAGCTGTACCGGCCCCAGGCAGCCTGTTGTCTGTAGCATCCACAATGAGCTCCCGAGCCTGCTGGGGCACAGGTAAACATTTTATATCTGGGGTGAAAAAAGCCCCTTGTGAACAGATCAGTGAGGCCACGCAGGGTGACCCCACCAGGGCTTGGCACAGAGCATCTCCCGGGAGTCCAGCTCAGGACATGGCACCAGGGAAATGATTGTCTGCCCGAGCCACTGAGGCTCCAGGCTGTGCACGGCTCATCTCCCACCCTGAGAGGCTCGTGGTGCCTGGATGGAGCAGCAGAGGCTGCCCCGGGAGACATCACAGAGCCACACTCCCCGTCCCACCACCAATCCCTTTCACTGGGCAGCACATCTGCAGGAATGAGCGTCCAGAGCACTCCCTTGGACAAATACACATAAGTGTAGAGCCCCTGGTAGTCAGGCATACACTGTTCTTCCTGCACTTCAGCTGAGCCCAGCTCAGAGCCCAGCTTTCTTCTCCCACAAGTGGTCCTAGAAGGGATTTGAAAAGTTCATGCAAGGATTCTGTCTTGACACATCAGCAGCACCACTAATCTGTGAACATCTGAAAGCCAGAATCCAACATAAAACTGAAGCTGAACTTGTCCTGGAGTAAGAAGATAAAATTCTGAATGAGTCCTTTCCTCCCCTCTTGCACTGCACTAAAAATTTCAAGTGGCTATTCTGTTTACGTCCATGTTGTTTATTGGAATTGTTTTATTATGCAGTAGCTCAGAGGTAGGAGCACGTGGGCAGAAGAAAATTTTTCGAAATATTTCTGCTTATTCACACTTGCTGTAAACACTTCCTCCAGGAGATTCTAGAAAGTAGGACACAGAAGGTGTTTGTATCCAGCCACTGCATTACTAGCTAGAACCAGAGACAAACATGATTGAAAACTTTGCAAATAGCTACATGAGAAAAAAGCAATTAAAAGCATTTGATCTTTAAAGACCCATTCTAGGCTATAAAGTTTGCACACCTTATAATGAAAGTCTTTAAATTCCTTCTTTTTTCAAGCAGGCTTGCTTTTTCTAAATGCAAATTAGTAGACAATACCTCAAGAGGGAAGTCTCTTCTACACTGAAGGGATTTTGCCAGCTGTATTGGGTGCTCTGATTACCCATGAAATTAGAGGCCTCTTGCAAAACAGCCTAGAGCTTAACCAACGTTTTGTTTAGAATGGCATTTAGCAGAACCCAGTTTATTTTGAGCAGAGATACAGGATCAGCAAGACACACTTGTTGATTTCTGGTGGCCACAATGCAATACAGAGCTGGCTCGTGCTTGGCAGCACCACCACAGGGGATAGGAAATGCCACCTCAGATAGGGACACCACCGTATCCAGAGGCAAGGGTACAACAGGAAACAACTGACAGATGAGGACCTAAGTCAAGGGATCTGCATGTCAGAGCAACTGGAGTAAAAAGCTGCTCATATGCAGCCCGAGAGAGCAGTTAATTTGGAGGACATACAGGCTGGCCTCACAATCTCAGTAGTTATCCTTCTGCAGAGGATATCTTTTGGAGATACCAAGACCTGCAACAGATTTCCATCATGGATGGGATCCCTGTCAGTGTTTGAGGGGGGACTGCTGAGGTCAGAAGTGTTGGGAACAAGTCCATTAACTGTTCTTGCTCTCTCCTAACTATTCTTCCCTGGAAGGTTCTAATGTTAAAGCGTGGAAAGAACATTTTTAAAAGGAAGGACTGCCTGGATAGTTTCAGCTGGGTTATGACAGTACCAAGATTAGTACAGTAATGCAGATGTGTCATAGATGCAGAGCTTTCACAGAGCAGTTACAAGACCTGCAGATGTTTGGGTAACTAAAACATCCAGCTCATTGGATTTGCCCTTTGCACTTCAGTGCACCAAGATAACGAAATTTAACCTTGTGATTGCTTTGCTCTCTACATCCTTTAAAGTCTGTTCCTGAATCCACTCCCAGACTTGGCACAGTGTTGTAGTGACAGGGGTGCTCTTAGAAAGCTGTTCCATTTGGCAGCTCTTTAGCCTGAGCTGTTTCTGGTTACTTGTTGAACAAAGCACCATTGTACTTGGCTGTCTACAGGCTCAGATCCAGGAAAATGGAAGTCTTCTACAATTCAGGGGTAGACCAGCAGATTTGTCACTCACACCAGGAGCATTAGTCAGGTACAAACCCTAAGGCTTGCTGGAGGGAAAGGTCTGTATTTATAGAAAAGATCCATAGTCCCAATTGCTTTTGCAGGTGTTTCAGGACAAAAACACCCACAAATTTCAAGAGAAGGGCCCCTTTGGAGAAGTACCTAAAGAGTTCTCCATTGTTTCTCTACTTGGTGAGCAAGTAATTGGCATAGATTTTATTGGAACACCAGGAAACTGAGGCACTGACAGACTAGGCAGTAATTGTCAGTGTAAACCAATAAACAAGACCCTAGTGAACAAAAAAATCTCCTCTCCACTCAGGCAGAGTACACAAGAGTTTGGGCTTTTCTCCTGATCTTATAGAATGAGAATGAATTGGGTGTGTGTGGGGGGGGGCTTTTTGTTTGTTTTTAAGGTGTGGAATAGGAATGTAGTGCTCCGTGTCCCACACTGACAGCGTGACAGGGTAAATCTAGTGCTCAGACAATATTCCATGACCGAGTATAAGCTTTATTCTTCATGCCCCTTACATAAACAGCAGTGTGTATAAATTACAGGATAAGAATTAGACTGATATTAAAAAAAAAAAAAAAAAACAACTCGAAGTTTGGCTGAGTAGAGGAGATGGCCCAAAGACTCTACCAGGTCTCCATCATGGGAAACTTTTGGGAAGTGGCCAAGTAGACATCAGTCAGAGAGGACTGGCCAATTCTTGCACTGATATGAGAAGAACTAGGCTAAGTTAGGTCTGAAAGAGACCTTCTGAGGTTTCCCTTTTATGCAGGCAAGAGTTTGACTAACATCAGGTCGTGTCTTCTTGCTATTTATGAATACTAAAGAATGAGGCAGAGAAGCCTGAGGGAATACTCACAAGGAGCGACTGATCTCAAAGGCTTTGGAACTGACTTGCATTTTAATTTTGTGTAGACATAAAGTAATGAAAGGGTGAAAACAAATGTAAACAGGGCATTATTCAAAATGGTTGAATAGACTCAGATTTTGTGGGAGTCATACTTTTCAACAGATTTATGTTTAGAAGCCAAATGAGAAAGCCTGGAATGACCATGTTTGTTCAAAAGAGATCGTTGGTAGAATGTAAGTGTGATATTTGTCTAAATAACATCTATTGATCGGCTATGAAGTTGCACAGGGATTTGCCAACTCAAATTATTCCTGTAGGTTTGCCTCTATTCCAGAGAGATTTATTTCTCTAGGCTTTACTGCATGTTGTACTTCACTTTGTGCACATTTGTGCACAAATTCTCCCTAAATGTTGTGCTACTTAGCCTTTATTTCCCTCTCCACCTTAGCATGAGGGACCAGACTCTTAGAGACATCTCACTCATAAATATTTAAAGCTTTAAGGGCTCCAGGCAAATGCTTATGAAATTGATGATTTCATTAATGCCACCTCTTCTGGGGCCTTCCTGTGCCTGAGGCACTGCTGCCATGGGCACAGGCCCTCACCCTGCAGAGCTGCAGACAAGGAGGGGTCTCCTAGGCTTGGGCTGCTTTATCAGCAGAAACTGCAATAAACCAGTTCAGGCATTATCCAATCCAGCAGCTCAGTTAATCTCTGCTTACCCAGATTAACTCTGGCATCACGAGACACAGCCCATCAGCTGCAGGCTGGCTCTCAGCATCTCACTCTTTTCAAAGGAGTTATTTGCATCAGGCATTCAAAACTTAGGAAATTCCTTCTGTCTTCCCATCCTTCTTAATCCTCCATCAAGAGACAGTATCAGAGAGTAAGAAGGTCAGACTGGGGGAGAGGGGAGGAGACAGGCAGCTTTCTCCCTCATTGCACATCACTGCCTTACCTCGGCACAGGAAAGGAAGGTTTGCCCAGTGTGGGGCTGCTCTAGATCACACAACTTTAGTGCTCCCGGTCCCAGACACAGGCCTCCTCCAACAATCTCTGACCCTTCTCATAGCCAGGGAACACCCTGCCAAGAAAATATTTTGCTGTGTGAAACCAACAGTGCAGAAGCCTTTCCAAGCATGAACTTGTTCAAATGAAGATATTAACTCTCTGGTTTCTTTTAATCTCCCTAAGCAGAGCTATAAGCCACCCCAGGTCAGGGAAAGTGGCATAATTGACCAAAATGCCTGTCTAGACCCACATACCAAGTGGGCTGTGGTGCTAACCCTGCCCACAGCTCAGTGAACGTGATACAAGCACCCAGAGCCAGGTGTCTGTGGTGCAGCTGGGCTCACCTGCAGGGTGAAGGAATGAGCTGGTTGTCTGTAAAGCCATTGACAAAGCACACACACCTCCGTGCCTGTGAGCACCTCTACACCACCACCTCCACTCTTCCCCCCCCCCCACACCACTTGGCGTCCAAGACCTTTGCATGAGGCACCTGTGAGTATTTCAAGGAGGTGAAGTAGACAGTTTTCATTAAGCTTCTGTCAGACTGAAATGGCTTCTTCACACTGTTTATCCTTGTGGATGCTCTGCTCATGCCACAGAGTGCAGGTGGCTGGACAGGGAACTCACAGCGCTGCAAAAGCCTTGTCTGCCCCTCCCCATGATGCCTTGAAGTGGCTCCCTAGAACAGAGGCTGGACAAGATTAAGAAAATAAGAGTACGTATTTATTAAGGGCCTTCAATAGATACACCTTGGGCAGTCAGAAGCCACCCAGAGGCTACACCCAAGATGGACAGTGGTCATGAGTTTTTCAGACAGAAATAAGTTCGGTCCATTTGCATATCAGGGGTTAATGCTCCAATTACAGCTTCAGGTAATAAAGTCATATTCCCCCAGTTTGCTTCCCTCCAATTCACTTTTGTTTATACTTTTTGGTGCCTGAGGCTGTAGGGTGTCCTTGAGTTTTACATCTAAAGGAATTGTTTTGTCTGACCAAGATGTGAAGACAGTAGTTAACACCTTGTATGGAGTTTGGAATTATGCACTAATGCAGTACAGGATTTGAAAAATATAAAGGCTGAAATCTTAAGGCATCACCCATAGCACTGGATGAGGCCACCCCAGGATAAAAGGAAAAAAACAAGGCCAAGCTGTTGCTGCTTTAATTTCACAGGGACATTTTTTGCATGTGTACCAGTCCTCCATATTCATCACAGAAGAGGTAGTACTTCAAAGGCACTCAAATAATCACTTCTTGGTGCATTCCACCAGCATCGTTAGGCAAATGTCCATAAATACCCTTCTCACATATCTTGTTTCACTCAGATTATCCTTGTCTCCTTGGCAACTGTCAGATGATGTATAATGCTAGCAGGGATTAGCCCCAATGAGCCTTTTAACCCTCGTGTAAATTCTGACTCTGTGAAGGGACCTGGCCAAAGCACTCCCTTCCTGGTAATGTTTAATTGTTACCATCAACAATATTAAATCCTAGACCCTTTCAGCAAACCTGAGTAAGGGTGAAAACCAAGAGAGAGATTTTTAACTAGTAGTATTTGTCTTGTCCTCCAAATAAATAAGTTTGAAACGTGATATACTTGGTGTTTCACAGCTTGACATGTAAAGCTGTATTTCGAATCAGTACTTGAGAGAAGGCTTGTGCTGAAAACTTGGCTCTAATATCTTTATCTCCTTTGTCCCTTGTTGTCAGTGGGCTCACACTGGGAAATTCCAAATCCCTGCAAGAGCTTAACAAAATTATGCTACACTTTAACCTATTAATTTCTGAAAATTATCCAGGGTTCAGGTCATCACTTGGTGCGTACACACAGTCTGACATGAGTTGTACTGACTTTCTGCCTCTGAGCAAGCAGCTCTGGGTTGCACCCTCGTGCCCCACTGCTCAGGCACACATGACCAAAGCATCAAGTCAAGGACCTTCAACACATGCTCCTCTTGCATAAAGCTGGTCTCTACTCCACATGATGGGTCTGCTGAGGAAGAAGTTGGTTGTCTCATGTGGAATCCTGGGCACCCAAAGCCAGCTTTTGCCATGTGTGGCACTGACATGAGAGCTGTCTCCACATAGGAGATGCAGAGAGTGCCAGTGCATGGAGCTGAGCAGCTCTGCATTACATACAAGTGTTAAGAGTTGAAGATCTGAGTGATAAAAGCCTACCTGTGATAAAAGCTAAAAGTTAAAAGATAAAAGTTCTTTGTAACTTTCCAAACTGGGGATATTCAACAGAACAACAAAAAATATCTTTAAGCCGAGCCAAGGAAAGGATGCTGAAATCAGCACCAGCCTCAGGAACAAAACCAAATCCGGACATGCTACAGCAGAAATAACAGTATTTCTGTAATTAAGCAAACAAATCTCTGGCACAGTATTATGTCTAAAAATGAATTCAACAATGTGCCATGGCTGATATCTCTTGGACTAATCAACTGTAGAGAGCTGAGAGAGGAGGGGAAAAAACATTCCAGGAGGTAGGTCACCAAACAGCCAAGCCAAGGGGTGATGGGGAAGCCAGTGTGGGCAGGGCAGTGACAGGCAGAAGAATACCCAAGTCCTGGCACAAGCTGGTTAGCAGTGATGCAAGCTGATTTTTTTGCATGCTTGTGCGGACCTGTTTGCACCCCAGCCATCTGCCAGCTCCAGCACACACCTCACCACATGCAAGACTTGCAAGGAGGGGAAATAGAGATCAGTGGCTTAAGGCAGGTGATTTTTAGCACAGATAGGATAAAAGCCCTCCTAACTCACTCACATGTCGATGTACTGGCAGAAGCTCTAAGCAGCACCATTTTAGACACTCCAGCACACAGCAGGCGCTCGGGAGATTTAGTGCTGCTACCACTGGCTTGTGCACATAGAGAAATTCAGCTACAGCAGCAGGAGTAATAAAAACTGCTGAGAGCTGAATACCACAGTCTCTTCTGTCACTGGTCACATTACTCTTGATTTCAGGCAGCAAGAGGAAGAGAAAGTTAATCATTTATGTGCAGCAAAGCTAGGGAAGATCCCAGTTTAAAATCCTACTGTAGTAGCAGAAGAAATGGAATAGATCAGCCCACGATCAAGTGCAGGAGAATCCACACACACTCAGGCAAGGCAGCCCTCTCTGCTGAAGACAAAGTGATAAATGAACATACCTGGAAAGCAACAAAGGTTGCCACAGGTAAAGTGTGAGCATGCTCAAACAGGGCTTTGAAAATGAAGCTCATTCCCAACAGTAGTTGGTCAGGGAGTCTTTGAAGCTGAAGAACAGCCACTGCCACACCACTTTTGTTGTGTCTTTCTTGTTGCACTTTACAGCTGGTCTCCTGTTCCCTTCTTTGGCCCTAGGTAGGGCCAAAAGGCACGTGCAGAGGGTACATGCCATTGCTACTGACTTCTGCTTAAAATCACTGGAGCCAAAAGCAACAATATTTTCCCTGTAGGTTTTTACAAACTCTGCCCCTCCGAGACAAATCACTGAGGGTGAACAGGGAGCTTTGGTGAAGGAGGGAAGTATACTTTTTCCCAGTCAAGGCCTGTGGAACCTTCACAGAGAAAAGAGATTTTTTTTCTCAACATCAAACGCAGGATAGGCTGCTAATGCTGTCTGTGCAGTGTTTCCCAGTCTAAGACCTTGAGCAGTGCTTACAGGTGCTGGTTTGCAGGCAGCCCCACACCAGGCCTGTGGGTCAGTCCTAGACCTGCCTGGCACCTGCTCCAGCTCAGCCCAGGCTTGCTGAGAGCTGGCTGTGTCTGCATGGAGTCAGCTGTCAGAAAGCAACAGCCTCCATGCCAAAAAAAACACAGCTTGAGTGGCTCTTATCCCTCTAAGCAGCATCTTAGACAGTGGGGGAAAGGGCTTCCAGTTGAATGACACCTGACCTGGATTTGCAAAACCTTGGCTACGGGTACAAGCCTGAGCCTAACATGTTTGTGCCAAACTGGCTGCCCACAGCCAAGCACAGCTTTTATAACATTTTCAGTGGATTCTCTCCCAGGCAGTTACTCTCACAGAGCTGCTGGTATGTTGCTACAGCAAGTTTTTCTTCCTCTGATAGCACTGCACTTCTTTTCCATCAGAAAAATCGCTGAATACATGAAGGGTTTGTGACTGAGACATCTTCCCCCATACAGGACCATCCATACTTTACCTTTAGTGATATTCAGATACACTAAAGCCTGAAACTCATAGAGAGGGGCTCTTTCCAGTCCCTGATAATGATTTCCCTGCATGTGTATGATTTGGCAGAGCATAGTACATTTTATATGCCATCCCACAGCATGTGCTGCACCCACCTCATTTTTCAGCTACGTTTCCTCTCCACATCTACTTGCTTTATTTTTTATTTTCCAAGCACAGCTTTTTGTAGGACTTAAAGTACCAAAATGCCAGTAAGTTTGCCAAAAGCTGTTATTTAAGTAAAATTCATGCAAGAGCTTTTTAAAAGCAAGATTGTAGGAGGACAAAGCCACAAGGAGAGATCCGTATTTTCAGACCCTCCTTTCCTCCAGACACTGGCCACAGCTACAGCCGTGCAGTCTCTCCAGGAGCACCTCACCTGCCAGGCTGGCACATGCATAAGATCTGGCCACTTGCAGAGGTACTCAGGAGCTTCCCAAAAGCTGGGTTACAGGTGTTGTTTGAAAAATTTATCTTCAGCTTTGAATCCACCTGCTGTGAATTTAGGCTCGCACTAGAAATTACTATTGCATTTTTGTCCCTACGTACAGCTGGGGAGGTGAGATTGCTTTGAAGGCCAAGCCCTGCCCTGAGGATCTGAGAGCTAAAGACTTAATCCCCTCAGTGTTTACATCTGTGCACTGCACAGAAGGTAAACATGCTGTGTTCCAGCATGTGCTGCACCTGTGTCCACAGGCTCAACCTGGGTGGAAACAGAGCAAAGCTGGGTTAAAAGGAGACAGAATTCCTGTACTTATTATCCATGTTAATGCACTAAGTATAGATTCGGCTTCAGCAGATCAAAGTGCTCAGATGTTATTACTAACACAGTGTAATTATCTTTTGTCAGCAATCACCAAGAGCAAGGTCTGCCTTGTGCTCAAAGTCTGCTCCGAAGACCTTATGCTCTAAACAGATCCTTTCATGCTGCCAAGAGGGAGAACAATTCAGATATAGCTGGAGGCTGCCAAAGTAGAGGAAGAAGCACTGCTAAGTTAAATGGTATCTCTTTAGACATTTTGTCTGCAGGTATTCAGAACAGTTCTTTTGTGTTTAGAAGGACAGATCAAATACTAGCTGACCAAGAAATATTTTCAAGTAAAATGTCACTTAACAGTTCTAGAACAATCCTTTAAGAACATAGATTTGTACCTTTTTATTTAAGTGTTGGAATGTGACATGCTGCCATAGGAGTGTCATGGCTTGGGTTTTTTCCAAAACTTTGTGATGGACTTGCTCATTTTTATGGCATTCACTTTCCATTTATGACCCTATTGCACCTGTCTGTGGTTAAAACATTTAGTAAAAAGGAAACTTTATGGAATAGTTTGAAGCTGTAGCTTTCATCCTGCCAATATTCACCATAGGGTTTGAGTTTCCTTATTTTTCCACAGAAAGCAGCCACAAGTTATACTGTGTTGGCTATGAGAAATCAGCCTTCTGCACAAAACACTTTCACATCTTGCTTTAGTCAAGCCAAGCTCCAAAAACCACTTCTTAGCTCTTCTTCCTCTCACTTTTGCAATAAATTTGTCAAGTTTTATAGGAAATGAGCAAACACACATGAGCACCGTTTTTAAGAAAAAGCCTGATGGAAGTTATTTAAAATTAAACTTTGCAGGGATTTAAAAGCTAATAAAACATCTCCAGGTCAATCTACCATAAAATTTAAACGTACATTTGAGAAAATGTTTTCACTCTTCCTGTCTGAAGGTTTCCTGGGAGAGTTTAATGTATTTTAAACCAGCTCCTTGAATTTTGTCCCGTCTTTTTTGGCAGTCATTCATTTCACATATATGGGAGTGGACACCATTATTTTCACGCACTCAAATGTGTTTGTACCTGCAGGTTTGAGCATCAAGTCTACACATACTGGAAAACTTTTAGCTTGTATTTACAACTAATAAATCCTAAAGCAGTATATTGTGAGCTTAACAGGGTGTAGACACCAAGATTTCAAAAGCAGACAGAGCAGCTAGGTTGCCATCACATATTAGATATCCCCAATGGAACTCAGTTAATTTGCCTTGAAATAAAGGGGAGTGAGTGCTTAAAACCAGAGCAAGAGACTGTAAGAAGCTTAATTATTGTCTCTTTCTTCCAGGCACAACCATTTGAGTTTGAACACCTCCAGGTTTAAGGACTTAAGACTAAAATTATTTCATAAAAAAATAAATTCAAGAATGGAGATTGGCTGTCCTGACTTCAGGCTACCATGGCAAGACAGCAAAGCCTCTCAGAGCAAGTGGAAATGTTACATTTCTTTATCTCCACCATTGTAACCTTAGTTTCTCAAAAGGTTTTAATGACCAGGTTCAATATTCATGTTTCCAGTTCAGTTATTTCCACACTGGTCAGGCATTTTACATTTCATTATCCTCTCATCTGACCCACACTTCTGGCTCACTAGAAAGTTACTGGAAGAAATATTTTTCAGCCTTTAGCTCATGTAGCAAAGACAGACTGAGCTCCAGCAAGTCTGGATTAAAAACACACATCAAAGGTAATGGCTAAAATGGTCTATTAAGATAAAATATGCCTTTTTCAGGGAAAAAACTCCAAACTTACTAGTGGAAATTAAATATTAGAAATGCATTATTTCTAATATTAACAGACTGTTCTGTTATCTAGAACAGACCACAGAGCTTATTGATGCAAAACATGAACAGTCCAGCTTCCAAAGTGTACCATTCCCTTTGCTAGTCCAATACAAAACTTCAGGCACAGGAGGAATGACAAACTTTTTAACCTGAAGGTCCCAGACTGCCTTGCAACAAGGGCCAGGCTGTGCTGCAGTGAATTAACGTGGTGGTTCCTCTCAGCTCCACCAGACTTGATTATTGCAGCCTCTCTGCTTCCATGTGCAAATAGGTAACAAATGCTTCACTACAGGTGACGTGCAGCATCCCCACAGAACCAGACGAGCCTGCTGATGTTACATGTTATTACCCTAATCCTCTCACCATCCAGGAGCCAAACAGCTACCAACAAGCCCATGTTCAGCTCTCTGTGCAGAGCCCCACAACAGACTCAGTGCAGAGCTGTCTCTTCTCCCACACTTCTTCTGCAAAGCAGGATTTGCACTCTGAGAGCAAGAGCCACTTCGTGCGCTACTTAGCATGGCGTGTCCTCCAGGCACACTTTGTCCTCTGAATTATCTCCAGTGCTAATTTATTGCAGCATTCAAAGCATCGTGCCTCCTGCAGTCCCTCCCACAGGAAGCTGGCTGACTCATTTCTCCACACACTCTATTTTCCTCTCCACAAGAGCCAAATGTTTAGGTCAAGAATAAACCACCAAAAAAAAAGGGAGGCTCGTGTTTAAGCACCTCCTAAACCAGCCCACAGGCACTTGTGAAGCTCTTTCTTTCATTCAGACAACCCACCTGGAGGTGTTACACACAGGTAAAGTTACCCCCCCATACGGCACCCAACTGCCCTTGCTTCTGTTCTGAACAGCAGTTCCTAATCCTGTAAATTGATTTAGCCCAAGCTAATGGTTTTTGGCCTCAATCAAACAGTTATCTGAGCACTTACTAATAAGACAAGATGAAGACCACCATTTTGCATTCATCCCCCTAAGCTCTTTCCCAAAGCATTCATATGTTTGCCTTGCACACTGGTTATGATGTATCACCTAACCTTACAGGAAAGGAAAAAAAAGAACAACTACCGTGCCAGGAAAGCCCTTTCTACTTTTTCACACTTTGCTTAGTGATGCAGCAAAAGTCCACTGTCTTTGTTGAAAGGACTTTTCAAGGACACTTGAAAATAAAAAAAAAGCAGCAGTAGCTTTTCTCCATCTCTAGCCACACTTACAGTCCTCCAGTCACAAGAAATATAGGAAGCAACCAGAGTCAGACAGTGCAAACACTTTTCCTTCCAAAAATAGGAAATCCAGCTTCAGCCTGAGAAGAGCTAGGGCTTGTAGATGTTTCTACCAAGAAAGGAAATATCTCCATTCTTAATTCCACCTCAAGAAGCAGGTGCCAGACCACCCCATCCCAAAACACAAAGGCCCAGGTGTTCCGTGCTCTCTTTCCAGCCAGGTGGGCCTCTGCCTCTCAGGTGTGAGGCATCAGAGTTGATTTGCATTAACCCATTGCTACCCACTGCACAACTAGGACTTTTTGAGAGGAAACACATTCTTGGGGTTTTTGATGGTAAAAATCAGGTAAATAGGAGTGAGGTCAAAAGACACACTATGCATTTCCCACTCGTCCTACAGACAGGAAAGGGAACAAATCTGTAGCAAATTTTTGTCACTTTCATGCTGGCAATAAAAGCTCGTATTCTTGTATTTCCAAAATGTCAGAACTGTGGAAGTAGTGCAGAGCTTAGCATAAGCTTCCACTGCTGCCCTTTGTCTCATAGAATCCTCTCAGAACAGGTTTAATGCTGCAGCCATGAGGCTTTTCCCATCACTAATGTATCCCCAGCATCAGGCATATAAAACAGTCATAATAGTGCCTTTCCTCCATTACTCAGTCTCCTTGCTTTGGCAATCCTTTGGATCAAGATCTCTGATTTCCTTTTTTCTTGACAGATCCATTTTGTGCAAAAATAACCTTCTTTTGTTTCCAGTTTTGTCCCCCTGCCCTGTTGCCAGTGTAGGGCCCCCCACCCAGTGGAGCTGGTCTGTGGCAGCCTGTTTCCTGCCAAAGGGAAAGCTCTCCAGCCTTGAAACCCCCATGGCTGGGCAGAAGCAGAGTGAAGGATGAGGCGGGGAGGAGGACTCAGCCCCTCCCCATCATTTGGCAGGGCTGGGGGCAGTGCTGGCTCTCAGCAGCAATTCCCAGCTCTAATGTCCTGTGCTGCACTGGGGAGAAGCGGGAAGAGGTCTCTGGAGAAGGCCTAGCCAAATCTCCTCCTACTCCTCCTTCAACTACGAGGCTGTTTCACACAGTTTTTACCTCAGCTGTCACTGGCAGGTGTTTTGTCCTTTCCTGAGTGCATTTTTCCAGCAGCAGTGAATGACAGGCTCAGCCCTACCCTGCAGAGGGGCTGGGGTGGAACTCACCATGTCCATCCTGGGCCAGCCCCAGCCCCAGCCCAGAGGGTCTCTCAGCCCCCCCAGCAAATAAATTCCACCCCTTGCCTCAGCAGAAGGCTCATTTCATAATGGTCATTAAAATATTCATTCATTACAGAACCTTCAGAGTTCCACTGATGACATCAGCCCCAAAAAGTCCTTATGCCACAAGGGAAGCAGCACCATCACAACCCCACCAGGGTGGGCAATATTCACCCTGAGTACAGTTCCATTCTCTCCCTCACCACAAAAATCCCCATTGCTAATCCAGTGCCAGGCAGTGGCCAGTGTGAGCTTTGCTTTTTACTTTACTGGTCACTGTTTTAACTTCAAATTCCCCTAATAGTGTGTAATCTCCCTGTCTTTGTCTCAACCCACGAGCTTTTAAATTTTATTTTCTCCCCCATTGTTGAGGAGGCAGGGTGAAAGCAGCTGGGTGGGCGTCTGGGCAGCCCACCAGGGTGCCACTGCTCTTCCCCACAGAGAATTCCACAGGGAATCCCTCTGGGCACGTAAATCAGCAAATAAAAGCTGAATGCCTCAAGAGGTGGTGAATGCAAACACCTCTATTATGTAAGAACTTCCCTGCATAGGCTTATGCTTCAAATAACAATTTGAAGTTGACCTGCATTAAAAGCTTTGCTAAAAATCTCTCAAAGATTCCCAAACTTAACAACCTCCAGGTGTGCTAAATACTGATGGCTTATGGTGCCAATGTGCCAAGGTTTGGGAAACAGCCAATTTATTGGCATGGATCAAGTAACCCAGAAAACCGGGCTTCTTCCAGCACCAGGGTGCTGGCTGCAGTGGCAAGACAGCAATCCCAGTCCTCTGGGACTTCCCTCAGAAGCCAGATTAACAAATTTTTTGTAAATTATTAATCTAAAGCCATTTGTTGTTGTTGATGTTTCCTCCTCTGGTTATGTTTTAGTAGCCAAATATGTTTTTCTTCCAGAGAAGAGCTGGGAATCCAGGAACCTGCAGCCAGGGGAGGCAGCAATTAGTGGTTTGAAGTGTTAATGGGACCACAGTGGGAGCAGGAAGTCCCTTGAACTCAACTATTTGCAAATTAATAAAAGGGGTAACGCTCTCCTGAGTGTTACAAATTTAGCACTAATTAGGACTTCTCTTTCTTAGCTATTTTAGGCAAGAAAACCTTCATTATCCTTTGTTAAATCTTAATCATCTTGTTTGCAGAAGTAAATCATATGGAAACATTGGTTTCTTCACCCAGCTACAGTCTATTAAACTTTTTCCATTCTCTTTTTCTTTCTGACATGACTTATAGCTAGATGTTTTGTATACAGTTGGCTTTATGTATCAAATCTTACCCCAGAGGAAGGTTTCCTTTGAATAACACTAACCTACAGGCCATTAATTTGTCACAGTCCATCCCTAACTTATCAAAGATCTCCCCTTCACAGGAACATCAGTGGTCCGATTTATTTATATTTGTTTTATGTTTTACATTGATTGCTCATATATTCCAGATGTTAAACCTCATGGAGTTCTTGTAACTGGCAAGCATCTCTTTCTGCCAAAAATCTACACTGTTTTGTGTATTTTAGCACTTGGGAATTAATCACGAGAGAAACTTAATCAAGTTTGCAATGATGAAAAGCCCTTAATTAGAGCAGGAGCCAAAATGTCCTGCTGCTCTTCCTGTCTTCTTGCACTGCCTAAATCTCATCGAAACCTTGCCTGAAGACCAGAAAACAAATCTCACAGTTGATTGGATATATCTAATTGTGAATTGATGTCTATGCTTTTGCAGATATGTTTCAGATTTTGCCTGGTGGCTGTGTTGGCCAATTTGCCCATACTGAGGAAATTAATTCATTTTTAACTACAGAGCAAAGCTGGGATGTTGGGCAATAGATGTCTGCCTTTCTGCAAAGAATATTACTTGTCTCTAGCAAAATCAGTGTATTGCTAAATGATTGACAGAACCACAAAAGATTTAGCTTTTAATGTGTAGGAAATACTGATGGAGAAGAGAAAGCCCTACAGGCTGGCTGAGGCAGAAGACACTCACTTCCATTCAGCAAAAGTCATACTAAGCATTAAAGAGAAAATGTAGATGGAAGGTTACTTCTTCACTGGTGGCACTAAGTAAAAAGAGCTAGTTAGAAGTAATCAGTGGTGAGCTCATGGTTTAAAACACACATGTACAGGTGCACATCAACAGCAGTGCTGAGAACTGAAGCAGACACTGAACATACACCATAAAGCCTGAGAAATACTGGACACTGTCAAGGTGGCTTTCATAAATTAATGCAAGCTGATGTTAAAATCTCTGCGTTATAATCAATTAGAAAGGGTTTGGCAGCAGGATTAATAACCTCTGAAACAAATGTAGCATGAAAAGGAAGATTCCATGACCAGAGCTCAGCTCAGAAGACTGTTTCATGTCTGGAAAAACTGCATGAAGACTGTTCCTGGTTAGCCTGTGGAGGGAAACACAAAATACAGTCATTTCTGTTTACTTCTGCTAAACAGCTGGTCAGAGAGTATTTTCTGCACTGTTTGAAGCTAAAATAAGTGTTATTTTTACTTTACTGCATGAGGTAGGATGCAAATGGTGTTCACTGAGGTGACACTGTGGCATCCTGTCTGCCTTTAGGGTTCTAAGTACTAACAGTAACTGAGTCCTTTTTCCCTTCCATGTGGGTTGTAACTGTGGGAATAAGATGTGTGAGCCTGTGAGCTGGGCAGCACAGAGATAAATTCCAGATGATGATTTAATGCTGTTGAATACAAGTCTTATAGTCCTGCAAGCAGCCTGGTACTGGAGAGGACCTTTGAGGTCAATTCATTTCCCTTCTGTCACAGGCAGCCCTCTGAAAGAAGCTGCATGATAAAGTGACCCAGCTCCATTACAAAGGTAATTTTTTTTGCCACCATTTCTACTACTGTAATGGTGCAGGAAGAGGAATCCTACAGCAGGTCCTCGGAAATGTAGAAATCTTCCTATTGCCAGCCTTAATATACTCTTATCCGGTTTATTCACATCTTTCTTTTCTGCCAAAATTGTGCTTCTGCTTAAATAGCACTTCTCCCTTCTGTGTGCTCATCCGTGATGTATTTATAGGGAGTCCTCTCTCAGCATTCACTGCATGAGATAAAACCATCCTTTTTTTAGACTCCTTTCGTATAACAGACTTTCCACAATCTGAATCATCCTTGCAGCTCATCCCTTCACCTGCTCCAGTCTGGGCATGGAGAGCAGAACAAGCAAGTGCAGCTCTATATTCTCTTACCAGGGATTTTTACAATGCCATTAATACTGCCTTGTTTCCTTACTGCTCTATTGTACATTTATACTCTCTGTACGTAGAATTCTTCAAGCACATAAATTATGTTACACAGTGAACCATCAAATACTGGTGTGTCATCTCCTCTGGTGCCACTTGTGCTCCTTGGGAGTGTGGTCAGCATCTTGCAGGCAAAATCCTTCAGTGCTTTTCATCTGGTGCTTTTTCATCCTTGATAGCTCCTGCAGTGTTTCAGCATGGAGATGTTTCAGCAATCATTACAAAAGCAAGTGAATCATTCAAAAAATGCACAATCCATCCATCTTCTTTAGTGTCACCAATTAATAGCTGCTCAGGATGCTTTGCAACGTATAGTTGCTTAAGGGAAGAAAAATAACCAGCCCCTTCCTTTAGTGCTGTGCTGTCATTATATTTTGTGTATTCTGCCCAAGCAAGGAAGCTTTATTAAATAAATTAGACAATATGCAAAGGGTTGTGATCTGGGGCTTTAAAGAAGAGTGAAAAAACAGTATAAGAAGGGAACTAAAAAATAATTGGTAGACAGGATTATTTCTTACTATTGGAACTCGTTTCTCTTTTCAGAAGCCAGTAGTCAGAGTCTGATTTGGTGGCCACACTTCTGTCTGCTGCTGCCCCTCCAAGAAAACAGTGATGAGGCCACCAGTTTCCTCCACTTGATGGAGCTGGAACAGCCTTTTACTTCATGCTTCTGATTTGGAATATTTTGCTGCAGACTGTGCAAGATAAGGGACCATTTTTAAAAGGGAGCAGTGTTGCCTTTATGGACATCTCAGGCTGGGTCTATGAGCTCATTGCTCCAGTCACAAGCTGCTAGAGCAGAGTCATTGCACCCTTTGGTGAAGCTCTGCCTTGGGCACTGTCAGAGCACCCAGAGGAAATCCGGACCCACGTTTGCCAGGCCTAAAGAAGCATTCCCCAACTTGCCCACAGCTGCTGACTCCAGTCCCTCCCTCCCATTCTCGCCTCCCTGTCTAAAGCACTGTGGCTTTTGCCACTGGACACACCCCAAGCAGGACAGCAATGCCGCCTCTTGAGGGAAATCAACTCAATTCCAGCCCATGTGGCATAGTTGGAGGTCTGTGCCTAAGTGTAGTGGAACCTGATGGAAGCTAATTAAAAAGAAAATCATCCATTTTGCTGTCTCGTTAGAGTTTCGTCATAAAAACCTTGTTGTCTTACAAGCCTAAACAAGTGTGTTCACATGTAAAAATCTGCCATAAAGCTTCCTGGAGAGTAATTAACATGGCTAAGCTGTCGTTTGTAAGGGCTGCCTCGGGCCTGGATCCTGCAGGTAGGAATGGCCTTTCTGCTGTCCTCAAACCACCCTGCATAAGTGGGGCATCCCTGCTTCAAAATGGGAAAGAGGGACAAGCCCAGGGATCCTGCACTGACAGTCGTGTGGAGTGGATGTTTCTCCATCTGGCCTTGACAGGAGCTGGGAATCAGAGGCAAAGAGTACTTGTTATATGAGAGCTGTGCCAAAGATGTTCAGAGGTTAAGAGAGTAAATCTAACAGGAGTGTTTCCTGGTCTTCTCCTCAACCCCAGCCGGGCTACAATTTTTAAGGCAAAGTGAATTTCCTCTAGGACACAGGAATCATCATGGTTTTTTACAGTGAAAAAAAAAATTATGGGCTGTGTCCCCTTGGCTGCCCCAAGGGAAAAATCAATGTGGTTTAAATGGCAGCTCTCCCCAATACCTGTTCAGGATGCGATTTTCACTCATCCAAACTGTGCAGAATTCAGAGTTTCTGCTGAAACTCGGCTCGTGCAGAAGTTGTATCTGGGCAGGTGTCCCTGGGCAAGAGGAAAAGCTGCTTTGCATCTGTGAGGTAACTCGAGCTGGTGTCTCCTTGCAGGCGTCGGAGGTGGAGCGGCAGCTCTCCCTGCAGGTCCACACCCTCCGGGAGGACTTTCGGGAGAAGAATTCCTCCAGCAGCCAGCACATCGTGCGGCTGGAGAGCCTCCAGGCTGAGGTGAGTCACCTGCCTCCCTCCTGCAGAATGCAGCCAGGGCTGTTGGAGCTTGTGTAATGACCCTCTCTGAGCTGAGCAAACACAGTCAGCCGGTGGAGCCAACAGAGGGATGGCAGCACTGGGGCAAAGGACTGTCCCAGCAAGGATTGCTCCATGGTGTTCTGGCTGGGCTGGCTCAGGGCATCTTTCAGTGCTGCCTCAGCCACAGCATTTCTGCAAAATGAACGGATGAGAAGGTTCTTTCGGGAGCCAAACCATGGCTGTGCTTCCGCAGGGCTGCTGCCCAGTACAGATTAAACTGTGGCAGGCATGGTGGGAAGGCCTGCAAGGGTTTTTTTCCCTCTGTTCCTCATGCTTGCAAAGAAAGCAGCAATGTTCTTCTGCCTCTGAGCCATGCACTTGGGAAAGCAAGAACCCCCTGCCTGTTTTAACTCAGGTCCATTTGCAGGAATGATACAACTTCCTTCCTTTTCCCTTCCCTGAAAGGGTCACTGGGGATCACATAGGCAGGAACTAGATGGGTCGAAGATGTCCAGCTCTACTACCCGATGACTTCTTTTATTTAAAAGCTGTCTGGAAAAGCTTTTCCTAAAATCTCTCAATTTCTTTTCTCCTGCTCCTACCTGCTCCTTGCTGGTCCCTTGCCTTTTCTTCCCCTCCCCTTGGTGTGGAGCAGCAGGTCCTTGAAGTAAGTATGGAGGCATGGAAAGGGTTTGCCTGCACGTATATCGCTGTTACCATGCATGCCTGTCACCATGCATGCCGCTCCTTGTCTCCTCACCTCCTTCCTGTCTCTTGCTTTCCAAACCCTTTCCCCCTGTGCCTTTCCCATGGTCAAGGGCTCATGGCAGAGCGACGTTTTTTCTGTTGTATGGTTATTTACAGCATGTTTGTTACTGGTCTGCCCACCAAATATGAAACCTTGATACAATCTCTCCATTAAACCTCTTAGTTTTCTTTCTCCAGCCCATGCAAATCATGATGGTGGTGGGCAGAGACATCTCAGAAACCATTAGTCACCTCAGAGCGGCTTTCCAATACCTCCAGCAGCCTTTACTCTGCAGAAATAGCAAGTCCACATACTTGGCTGATATTCCTTTGTGCAGCCAAATCTTTCCAGCAGCCTGGAAAGCAGCAGAGACAAGGTCCAAAAAGGCCAAGAAAACAGTGGGAATTTGCTGAATTGGTCTACGCTCCATGAAGTGAAAGGAGGCCATAGGGAATGTTTAGGGGTTATACTGGACTGGTGGATGGCTGGCATAGCAGACCCCAGAGATCCTGGGTGTACTAATGTGGGAAAAAGCTCCTTCTTCTTGGTTAAACAAGAAGTGACCTTGGCTAGTGCTGATTCATGCCTTGCACTGTTCCCAGCTAACTGAGTCATGGAGGGTTTGTTTGGCACACTGTCCCTCGCCTGAAATCACTGCCCTTGACAATTAAAAGAAATGAACCAATTTTAAAGGCAACCGATCACTGGGAGGCTAAAAATAAGCATGGCACAGAAAGGAGTCTTCACAAGTGAAAAGACAGAAAAATCCCTGGTGAGGACCTGATGAACACACAGCAATTAAGATCAGCTATGGGCAGTGCTGTGGCACAGCCCTGCAGGGAGCAGGATCCCACAGGCTCACCCTGGATCCTGCTGGCTCACCCTGTGGTCTCCAGCACCCACACCGGAGAAAGTGCCACCATCAGGACCAGCCAGGAAAAGTAACAAATTTTTCCCAGTCTTTCAAAGGCTAAGGTGCAAGGGGTGGGCAGGGCTGGTCCCCACTTAATACCTTTGAATATTTCTGCCTGGTCCCTGACCTGCCAGCACACACCCAGCCCCTTTGGAGCTGCCCTTGCAGCCTGTGGAAGGAGTTGTTTCCTTTCAGAGCTTTGCTAAGCTTTAAACCACACACAGAGGTAGTTTCTCTCATACAGGTACAGAACATCTGTGTACATCCTTCTGCTTTTTGCTGTTTCATTTCTCTCTTGGGAATGTGGTGTCTCTCCTCTCTGGTCCCTGCAAAGTCTGACAGGGCCTCTCTTTGCCCTGCAGATCAAAATGCTGACGGACAGGAAGAGGGAGCTGGAGCATCGCCTCAGTGCCATGATGGAGGAGAACGACCTGCTCCAGGGAACCGTGGAGGAGCTGCAGGACCGAGTCCTCATCCTGGAGAGACAAAGCCATGACAAGGACCTGCAGGTGAGGAGGCAGCAGTGAGACAGGGAGGGGATGGGGAGATGCAGTAAAAGTCACGATTTGGGGTAAAATTGGCCATGAACTGGGAAACAGAACAACTGGGAGAATGAAATGGCTCATGTGAGGATGGCAGTAAGCAAGGTCCTGGGTGTTCCCCATGAAGACAGGTAACAAGAATATCAACGAGGCATCTTGACAGCATAGAGCAGCTTAGGAGGGAGATCTGAGCAAAGAAGTGGGGCAGGGTGCTGGGGAAATGAAGTAAATGCAAAAAGAATCAGAGGACTCTGATTGCAGTTCATTTTATTTAATTTTTTAATGGTAGAATTTGCTTTAAAAGGGGCTTCTCTAGATGCTTCTATTCCAGAGGGCACTCTCTGGAACTGGCCTCTTAGATCCCAGAGCTCAGGTGGTTTCCCAACAATCTCCCTGGTGTTCACAGCCATGAATCACCAAATGTCACTCCCCAGAAAACCAGCTTGGCATCTCTGGGGCTTAGGGCAGAGCAAGGTTTTTCCATTTCACTTCTGTGGGTTACCAAGCACTGGATCCTCAGGTCTGCAAAACAACCCTGAGTATTTTTTCCTTTTTTTAATATATATTTGTGTATATTTTTAAAAAACATGTAGATAGCACTTTCTTTTTTGATTCACTTCCTGCTGTGTTGTTTTCAACAAATTTCTTTACTTGAGTCCCAACTTCTTCACAATGTTCCTCATTTTAGTGCTGATTAACCTGCTATTTTTATCTTTCTGGATATTCTGGATTCTAAACAGTGTCTAATGACACTTGGAGATTATTAAGCTCCAATAAACAGCAATACCAGCCAAGAGTACTTTCCTCCTGGCTGGGAACCCTGTTTTGTGTCACTCATTCCTCCCTCCCAGCTCCCTCACAAACCAAGAGATTGATCCAGTCCATAACGCCTCCATTAATATTTTTCTCATTCCTTGCCTTTCTTCCCAAGCTGCACCAAAGCCAGCTGGAGCTCCAGGAGGTGAGGCTGTCCTACCGGCAGCTGCAGGGCAAGGTGGAGGAGCTCAGTGAGGAGAAGAGTCTCCAAAACCTCAACACAACCAGCACATCCCTGCTCTCTGAGATAGAGCAGAGCATGGAGGCGGAGGAGCTGGAGCAAGAACGAGAACAGGTATTTGCCCTCCAGCCTCTGGGAAAGCTCATGGGCCTCTGTGACCAGTCCCAGAGCAAAAGGGAGTTTAATGCATTTGATCTGGAGCTGAACCAAAGGCCAGAAAATTGGGATTGGGGCCTGGCATCAACACCCATATGACCATATGAAAGTAAACCTCTGCATCCATTTCCTATGGCAAATATTTGTGAGGGCTGGCAATCACACGCTTCACTTGCCCATGGAAGGAGGATCTCCGTGGCCCTGACAGCCCGGGCTAATCCAGGCTCTCTCGTTCCAGCTGAGGCTGCAGCTGTGGGAGGCGTACTGCCAGGTGCGGTACCTCTGCTCCCACCTGCGGGGCAACGACAGCGCCGACTCAGCCGTGTCCACTGACTCCTCCATGGACGAGTCCTCGGAAACCTCATCAGCCAAAGACGTCCCAGCCGGGAGCCTGCGGGCAGCTCTCAGTGAGCTCAAGAGACTGATACAGAATGTGCTGGACGGGGCAGACTCCACGGTAAGTTGGTGGCACGGAGAGGTCTTGGCTTGTGCACGTCCCCTGGTCCAGAGCTTGCTGCAGGTGCTTCTGGATCCTGAAGGCCCTGATCTCCCAGAAAACCTCTGTGGCTCACAGAGATGGGCAGTCACAAAGCACAGCCTTGTGTCTCAAATGGTCAGCCAAAAGCAAAGCACGTGGGGTTTCAGCCTGCAGTGCTCACATCACCTAAAGTTACAAGCTCATACAACTGTCATAGGCCTAGGAGTTATTCTGGAAAATTAATAAAAGTAGGCTTACTTTGAGATTTTCAGTAAGATAGACTTTCAGCATGGAGATATTGCAGATTGCCTTACACGTCACAGTTCAGTTATTTCATTTGGGATTTTCCTAACCTTGCTTTATTAGCAATAGTATCACAAAATCATCATAACCCCTGTGTCAGGAGGTTCTGTCTCTGTGAATTGTCATTGGTAGAAATGTCTTGGCAGGAGCTGCCAAACTCAAATCTGTGGCAGGTGAAGGATTTTGCTGGCACAAGATGATGTCTGTAGGATGTGGTCCCCAGGCTGCTGAGCAGGAGGGGGTGGCAGAAAGGGACCACTCAGCATCCACATAAGTGCAGAATTACAACAAAACACCTCACTTTTGTTGTGGCTGAAATCAGGCCTGTTCCCATTCCCTATAAGCTGGTTGTATTGCCATTATGACTTATTTGGGGTGCTGTGGTGAGGAAAACAGGGCAGCCCCTGCAGGGGGCTGTGAGGGAGTACTCACCCTCCTCATTTTAGTACTCAATAGGCTGAGTATAGAGATGAAGTTGCATTTGTTAAATAAAACGTAGAGAGTCCACAAACAGAGACTGTAGCCACATGGGCTGCCAAATGGGCAGTAGGTCTCTAAATTTGGTTTATGCCAAGGTCTGCATGCTCTTCACATCATGTGTGGAAGAACACCCTTGGTTGAGTGCCCTTGGTTGTGGAAATGGATGGGAACAAAAAACTGGTACCAAATTAATACAACTGCCTTTTTTAAAGTGACATCTGAGCAAGAGATTTCTCTCCCGCTCTCAGAGTTCCCGGCGAAGCGACGATGACACCTTAGAGGAGCAGATCAGGAGAACAAGTGAGGATTCACGAGCCCTGAGGGAATTAATGGAGGGAGAACGGGGGAAACTGAGGCAGAGTTTGGAGGAGCTGCAGCGACTGCACAGCCAGGTTAGCAACTCCCACACTTTACATGTGGTCTTGTAACAGCAGTGTTCATCCTCCAAGACATGCCTTCTATCAAAGAGACCAACATGATAAATAACCCAGGAGGATTTAGGCCAAAATGGTTGGTTGAGGGAGATTTGTTAAACTTAATGCAGAGGATTTAAGCATTTAGGATGGAAGTTTCTGTCAAATTGTCTGGGGCCCATCCAAGGCATCATCTCAAGCAGCCAAACTTTCTTTAAGCTTTTCTCCCAATCAGCTTTTTAGCCCATCTCTGTTACTTAAATTATTCTCAGCAGAAGACCTCAAAGTACAAAGCTGCTTGATATGGGGTGTTGGAAACCCAAAGGTATCCAGGCTGACCTGGATTGCTGCACTGAGGCCTTGTGAGGGGTGTGTGTGCACCCTTTCCATGGATTTAACAGTGCTGCTCTGCTGTACATGGAGCAGGGCTTGACCTCTTCCACAGCAGCATCACCAAACCCTCAGAAAAGCACTCCCAGAGAATCCTAATTGTGGCCAGGCGTGCACCAGGCAGCACCCCAGGGACCAGCTGAGGCAACCTCAGCAGCAAGGAATGGTCCAGCCCCAACACCAACTGCACGCCCAAAGCACAGACTCCCACTGCATCCACACCCAGCACAGACACATCAGCTGTGTCTGAGGCCCTGTGCCAAGAGCAGGAAATGGACACAGGCCACCAAAGAGGTGCTTGGCAGTCCTTGTCTCTGTGGGGGATCTTGGGGCTGCAGCAGAAGCAGCAGCAACTGCACAGGAGCAGGGAATGGGCTTAATGTCCTTGGCCAGTCTTCCCAGCAGTGCTGTATCACCCTTCGGAGAATAAATAGGAAAAATCATTAAATACCCTGGCAGTGGTGGCTGCACATGTGCAAGGGTGGGAAATGTCCTGCTTCCACAGCAGCTGATCAGGGCAGAGTGTGGGAGGGGAGCAGCCCCGGAGCCCGTCCTTCCCCTAGGTCTGCTCCCCTCAGCAGTGTGGCCACCACAAGGGACACTTTTGAAGGTCCAGACTTCTGCCCCCAGTGAGACACGAGCCCAGACACTGCCCTGGCCATGCTGCTGCAGTCCTGTGCACCACACACGAGCCCCTCTTGCCCTTAAACACACCTGAAAAGGAGGAGACAAGGGCTCGATCTCTGCAACCTGGCAGTGCTGACAGAGACCTTGAGAAACTTACTCACAGATTTTAGGCTTGTCTGATCTCCTCAAACTCTCCAGCCAGGAAGGACCAGAAGACCAGCTCTGTATTGCAAGTCTGGAACCCTGGGTCTGCTTTTTGGGGTCCCCAACTATCAAAGCTCTGAATATTTAGTAAGCAGAGGGAGGACTGCAGTTCTGTTTCCTTCTCACACCTCTGTGTGATGTGGAGAAAGATGGGGCATAGCTACAAAAGCAGCAGCCATTACTCTCAGAGAGGAACTCCAGCCTCCCACAGCAAGTACACATCTCCCACAGCTTTTGCCTGTTATCCAGCCTCACACTTGCTCCAGGTTTAATTATTATTCTCACCTCCGATTGAAGAGGCAGCATCGTCTTCTGTTCAGTGCTACAGAAAATTGATGCATGTGGAAATCTGGTCCACCTGGGGGAAGCAGTGCTCTGCTGCCTCCTCATCTCTCCGTTCTGGCATTGGTATTGATACAATCAAAGGGGAGCTTCTTCTAAATGGTTTTTAGGATCTTGTGGCATCACACACATTCACTGCTCCTTCCCAAAGAGCACGGTGAGCAGGTGGAGACAGGAGGCACCCCCTTCTTTGTCTACACTGAGAAGCTATTTCACACCTCCTGCCTGTTTGTTTCCTGCCTGTTTGTTTCCTCCCATTCTTACCTGAAGCACAGACAGAAACAATTAAAATTCCAAACCTATCCCCAAACACCATGTTTTGGGTCTCTGCATCCTCTGTCCCCTGGGATTTCTGTAAAAGTGCTCAGCACCTTTCACATCACCCCATCACCGCTGCTGTCTGTCTCATCATTGCTCTGAGGCGCTCCCCATGTAGGGCTGAGGGAGGGCACAGCGCCCCAATTCCCTGGCAGCCCTGGCACAGCTCCCCGGTTCCCTGGCAGCCCTAGCACAGCTCCCCAGTCCCGTGGGGAGTTTCTGCACAGACAGGGTGCATTCACACCCTCCTCCCCCCGGCCCAGCCGTGCCTCACTAACGGCAGATCCTCCCACGCCCTGGATGTGATGAGCCCTTTTTGACTGTCTGCCCTCTATTTAAAGATTTCTTTGAAGATTCAAGCACTGCTAAGCTGCATTTAGAGGCAGGAGGTGGGTCAAACGCTGGAAGGATTTCCAGGTGGTGGAGTAGCGTAACGGAGCATGTGTGTGCCCTAGACAAAGAAATTAAATGTGTATGAAATATTATGAAGCTGTGCTAATGCAATCCTTGCATGATTTCACACCCTATTAACTCACTCTGCACAGGACCAAAACGATAGATCATTTCTCAGACTATTTAAGACTCCAGACATATTTCAAAGTCTAATTAAAACTGTAAGATGTGCCAGTAACACCTTCCATGGCATGAAAGAGAATTTTCACATCCTTTGTCTACAGCTTCATATTACTTCAGGAGACTTAATGGTCCCTTCAAAAAATATTATTTGCTTGTAAATTATGTTGGCAGTAATTTAACCCTGTAAAGATCAGAATTATAACCGTCAGACTCAGAGCACGTGTGCAAACTGCAAGACAAAGTGCTCGGAGAGGGGCAACATTTTAGCGCCGATGCCATAGTGTCAGCGAAGTCACAGGTGGGTCCTGCCCTGCACAGCTTTCTGTGCTGTTTTTGCCCGTTACTGAGGCCATCCTGGTGGCACATCTTGCTCGGGTCAGCATCCCAGGGCCGGCCAGCACATTTCATGGTGGGTGACACCAGCACTAACAGCCCCACACGGCAGACACAGCTCTTTTTTACGACCTGGGTATCTCTTCACCTGCAGGTTGGCCCGTGTGGCTTTTTCCCCGCGCACAACGCTTGCGGTGCATTTCCCTGAGCAGCCCTGGGCTTCACAGCCTCCCTCTGCCCACAGGTGACGCTGCTGAGTGTGGAGATGACGACGCTGAAGGAGGAGCGGGACCGGCTGCGCGGCGCCGCCGAGGACAAGGAGGCGAGCGAACGGCTCCTGCAGGCCATCAGGGACCGCGACGAGGCCATCGCCAAGTGAGTGGCACCAACAGCCAGGGCCGGCCTGGGGCGGCACTTGTGGAGTGTCCTGGCAGGAGATGCCTCTGGAGTGGCTTTCTCTTACTCTGCACTGCAGCTGTGACAAAGGGATGTCTTGGCTTTGCTGGCGTTGGGAAATGCTGCCAGGAGCTTGGGAGCAGGGCAGGAGATGCTAAAGGCAGAGCTGCCCCACGGCTGGATTGGGGGCATTTAGGAGCATTCTGTGAACCACGTTTGTGCCGTTCCTGGTGCTGGTGTGAGTCACAGCAAGGAGGAGAGGACTTCAGGGAGCCAAATGGAAACACTAGGTCTGCCCTATTTGTCACATTTTTCTTCCTGTGCTATTCCAGACACACAGCCCTGCTTTCCTGACCATCCCCATTGTGGCCTGCCTGGGCTTCTTCCCTAAACCGTCACTCCCTCTCCTTTCCTGTTCCAAGGTCTTTTTTGCATCTCCAGTCCTGTTGACCTTTTGTGATTCTCTCACTGGTTTGGCTCTTTATTTTGCCCATCCTCCTTAAAGTTCTGTGCAGTTCTGCTCCCCCTTACCCCAAATCACGCTTCCCCAGCTCTGCCCTTGGGCTTGCCAAAACGCCCTGAGCGCTCCTTGCCCAGAGGAGAGGGACAGACACCTTTAACCCCTGTGTGCTCTGCTGTGAAGGATTCATCTGATAATCCCTTCAACAAGCAGGTGGGCCAGGACACCACCAGTCAAATTTCTTAGGGAAAAGCCCTGGACAAGAGGAGGGGCAGGAGAGGGTTGCACCTCTGAGGGTGCAGGAGCTAAATCAGCCCACACCATCCCTTTTCATGAGTGGCTCGATCGCCCGTGCTGCCCTTGCTGGGCTAGCTGGCTACCAAATTCCCGTCGCTGTCCTCTGTAACACCTCCATCTGTTGGCAAGGAGCAGGAGCGTCCCAGCTGTCTGCCGGGCTCAGGGAGGTAGTTCTGACATTCCCGGTGCGTGTGGGTTGCTGGCTCTGCCGTGGCTATGGCAACCCTGCCGCTGCCATCAATCCCCTGGAGACATCCAACCAGCAGCGGGGAAGCCTCGCAACAGAAGGCTGTTTCAGGTGTCCAAACCACAGCCGGGAGTGGGAGGGCACAGCTTCTCCAGTCCCCTGCCACCCTGCTGGACAAAGCACCCGTGTTTGGGGCTGGCTGTCCTGCAGTGCAGGAGCCCTGGGAATGGGGCACGGGCGAGGGGGATCAAGGAGCAGAAAGTGGCAGCAAGTGAAAGCAGTCAAGAGCATCCTGTCACTGAAGTGAAAACATCCCTCCCAGACCCAGTGGGCTGGTTGCTGCCTGGAGAGGCTCGTGATTTTCTTCCCACCTCACACCCCAAGGGTTAAGTTGCTTTTGTTGAACCCATCCCCCCAAAAATCCCTAGCTCTGAACAGAAATAAAATCACTGCCCGAGGCAGACATCTGGTGTGGAAAATTTTTGCTTGAAGCTGAAGTTTGGCAACATGGGAAGCAATAGGAAAACAGGATCCTTTCAGAGGAAGCGTTAAGCAACCAGTACCTGGAATATGAACACAAATTCCTAAATTGCTCTTCTGCAGGGGAGCATAAGGTGCTATTAGGAGACAAGGAATTAGCTACAGTTAATAAGATGCAATTATTTCTCTCAAAAATGTTTGCAAGGAAAGATGGTTCCCAGCAAGTCATGTTACAGTTTCCCATCACGCAGCAGTTAATTGAAAACTTAAGCTTTGTGCTCACCTGTGTGCTCCCAGCATGGTGAGCAGCATTTCCCGGCTTGTGCAGCTTAGGAAATTCCTCCATCCTAAAGTACAACTCCTTTCCACAAGCAAGGAACAGCTGGAACATCTCAGCCACTGAGCACCTGGAGCACTTTGGGTGACCTTGTCCATGGCATGACATGCCCAATGGCCACCAGATGTCTGGAAGAAATGCAGCAGAGGTGTTCCCAAGGGCTGGGACAACTCCGCTGAAACTGGGAGCTTTCCTTAAAGCCTAACATTTAATTCAAACTATTATAACAGTTTGTCATTCTTAAAAAGTATATGCCATGACAAGCTCTCTTCTTTCATTTCTTCCTTCAGTCCAAGTCCCAAGTGAAAGCAGAATTGTACACTTTAAGAGGTTTTTTATTTGTTTGTTATATATTGCAATTTATTGATCAAGCAATCAGACACAGGTCATTTGATTTTTAGCACATGCCATTTGTTCTCTATGCATGTAAACAGAAGAGAAAATGTTTGTATATAGATTCTGCCTAGTTCTAGATCTCCATTTTATTGGCAGATCTTGCACATTATCCAGGCACACTATTATCTTACACAGCAGTGTATCTAATTTTCTTTCAGTATTCCTCACAGTGTGCTTATCAGAAATCTGCTGGTTTTAAAGTAATGATGTCAAAAGTTCTGTCCCACTCTTCAGATTAATAGATTGTCCAGAATACAACAGAGATGAACACCTTAGGATGTGGGGACTTTCCAGTGAAAGGCATAAATTGTAGACTTGTTTAGATATGCTTAACTCTTCATTTAAAAAGTAAAAGGTGCCATGCCCCGATATCTGTCCCTGCAGGAAGAACGCGGTGGAGGTGGAGCTGACCAAGTGCAAGATCGACATGATGTCCCTCAACAGCCAACTCCTGGACGCCATCCAGCAGAAAGTGAACCTCTCGCAGCAGCTGGAGGCCTGGCAGGTGAGCTCCCCGGCAGGGCAGGGGCTGCGGGACACATGACCCCAGGGCCACCCTGCCTGTAGGTGTGTCCTGTTCTCCGCCTGAGCATCCATGGATTGCGCATTTGGGGACGTGGGAGGAGCTGCCCCTCCCTGCTCCGAGCCTTTTGGCTGTGAGCTGTTAGTTCTACAGCTCTAAACACTCATTTAAAGTGGAGAAGCAGACTGTGCCTCCTGGCGCAAAAAGAAATGTGCACGTTGCTCTGTCCTGGGGAGGGGAGGGGTCCGTGCGGGAGATGTCCCTAGGCAGGCACACCTTGGGTCTGCGTGGGCACAGCATGTCTGTGCATTTCCATGATGGAGCAGAAAGGTGGGGGAACGAGGCTGTGCCGATTGTTGCTGCACTGTTTTCATCAACTCTGAAGATCCGTCAAGAAGGAGAAGCTAAAATTCCAGTTCTTCACCAAGGTAAAAAAACAAAGTCATGGCAGCTCCACAGCTGCCCTGGAGATGCTGTGCTTGGGGTCAGTGGGGAAAACTCTTGTGAAGGCAGAGAGCCCTTGAGAGCAGACAAAGCTGCCTCCTCCCAGAACCAGCACCAAGGGAGGGCTACTTCAACAGAAAATAAAGCAGACTCGAGAGAAAAGGTCTGTGCCATTTATACTGATTTGTTGCAGACCTTGCAGGACCCCAGCTCTACTAACAACCAACCTGACCAGTAGAAACCTTTCCCGTACAACCTCGCTCCTGTTTCAACTCCACTGTGTTTTCGTTTCTCTCTCTCTCTCTCTCTTTTTTTTTTTTTCTCCTTTTTCTTTTCTTCTTTCTTTTATTTTTCCTGCTTACAGTTTGCTTCCTCAGGGCTTTTTACTATCTGGCTCCTTTGGTTTCTGATCTAGTGGCCTTTCTCAGTTCCTGTACCAACAGCTTTAGTCGTACACCCCTCCTGCCTTTGAGGTGAGCTCCCCATACCCACCATCCTGTCTCCATCTGCTGCCATCATCACCCACATCCTTCTCTGCCCTCACCATCATCTGGCAGTAGGGGCCAGTGGGGGTCTCCATCACCCACCAATATTCCACCCTCACCCCCATCCCAGCACCAGCCAGGGGCAGCATCCTGCACCCCATGGTGAGGCTTTACCAGGGCACCACGGGGAAAGCCAGGCTGAGGTGCACATGTTATTAACCCTCTGCACATATTTAGTATCTGGAAAGCTTCTTGAAAGACAGACTGGGATTTTACTTCTCAACCTCATTGTCCAGTAAGGGACACATCAGTGCTCTGCATAGGAGCTGTTTGGATCCCAGTTCAGTCTGGATGGGTGGTATAAAGTGAGGCCTACTTAGTGCTAGAATAAACCCAGCTTAGGGGTTAAGAACAGGTCCAGACCTGCTCCCATCAGCTCTCTGAGCTGAGGCCCAGGCCCACTTCATGGCAGTAAGTTGTCTCCAACATACTGACCTGAGGTGTCACTACACAGCAGCAAAATAGTTTCCAACTACCTCATGTGCCCTCAACAGCAGCTCAGCCACAGAGGCACAAAACAAGTCAGGTGATCTATGTATTTTGGGGACTATTTTGCAAAGGGGTTTGCAGAAATTTTCTGATAAAATAGGATAAAAGTCTTTGCTTTAGCTGGGCGTAATTGGATGCTTTAATCTGGTAACATTTTGCTCTTGCACACTTCTAGTCTGCATTTCACCAAGGGCTGTCAACAAGATTACAGTGTTCTCTAAGGACATAATCATACAGGCTATAAAATAGGACTCAAGGAAAAAAATCCCCCCATCCAAGTATTTTGCTCTCTGACTCACTCATCTGACAGACAGGGACTCAATGCAGTGAACTCTCAATAGTGCATACTGTATTTTTTTATATATATGCTATTGTTATCTGTATATATATAAAAATATACATATAAATCATTCTCATCCTTTGTTGTATGGTCAGTCAAGGACACAGATCTGCCATGCAGGAGCCTGGGTACCTACTTCATTTAGCAGAAGAGGTGCCTTCAAAATCCAAGTGCTGTACATTTTCACGTGGCAGCTTCAGTTCTGGAAACCTGTCTCACTGATATTTCATACTGATGTTCACCTCAACCTCTTCAACTCTCCCTCTGCCTTTCCTCTCTCCAGCCCTTCTCTAGAAAGAAGCTTCCCCAGTCTGTGTAGCTCTGCACCCTTCTGCTCCCACAGGTGAAGTCCCCATACTAAATTCAGGTCCAAGTCATGGCTATCAATCCTTTTCCCTGCAGAAAATGCTGCAACAATAGATTATCCATTAAGCTTCCCATCCCAGCTGGCTGATCTGATTCCAATCCAGAGCCGCTAGGGCACCTTCTGGGCAATGGCAGCACCTTCCCTTCAGTCCTGGGGCTGCCCTGATGGGCTACCCCTCACCAGGTACTGAATGAACAGAACTTCCACCACTCCAGCCCACCCTTGCTCTCACCAGAGTATCCTTGCTCTCACCAGGCAGTGTCTTCAGCCCTAATCAGGGACCAGACCTCTGGAGAGCAGTTGATTCCTCCTGTGGGGCTAGTTTGTATACACACATTTTCACTAAGCTGTAGCTTAAGTATTCAATTGGAGGAGAAGCAATGGATCTGAAAGTTTAAAATCTGTAAAATTTATAGCCAGGTTTTCAAGAAACATGTTAGCACAACGTTAATGGCAACCGGTCTGGGTAATTATTTTGTATAAAGCAGCTTCACTGTGGTGCAAACATGGACAGTATCAGAGCATTTCTGGTACATCTGAAAAGCCACAGTTCATGTCGAGCTGTCAGCCAGAGCTCCCACTGTTGTGCTGGCTGTAGGGGAAGGAGAGGGTCTAAGGGACGAGCTCAGTTCTGTTTGGTGAGTCTGGTGCAAAGCCCAGGAGGGATCTGGTGGCCCCACACCTGCCCCAGCCCCCTCAGCACCTTCCCTAAAGAAGCCGCAGTGACAGTGGCCATGCAGCCGCTCTGCCACCCCTGCCTGTGCACTTGGTGTGCACACAGACCTGCTCAGCACAGACCTCCGTCCTTCTGGCCTTTGCTTTCAGCTGCCTATGTCCTTATTTATTTCTCCCCCAAAGAGGACATCTGCAAGCTGCAGCCAGCAGAGAAACACAGCTTAGGGGTGGCACAGAGTCCCAAGCAGGCACAGAGCTCCTGTGTGAGACCACCTGAGCAATTTATCCCTCAGATTTGTGTGATGGATCTTCCTCACTCCCTGAAAAGCCTCACGGCAGCAGGCACAGCTGAGCCTGCTGTCGGGTGGGGACACGGGTCTGTCCCTGCTCCCGTCATCCCTGCTCCATCTCATCACTGCACGTTTCACACCCATTTTAGCCGCCCCGCGCGAGCTCCCCTTGAGCATCAGCTGCCACTAAGGCCTCTGTCCTTTCCCTCTGCTGCAGGATGACATGCACAGGGTCATTGACCAGCAGCTGATGGACAAACACCCGAAGGAATGGAGCCAGCTTGCTTATTCCTTCTCCAGTGGCTCCGGCGCCAAGCGGAGTGCCAGGCCCTCCCCCGCCTTCAGGCCGGAGCAGCAGGGGGATGAGCCCGTCGGGGCCGAAGGAAACCGTCTCTTCTCCTTTTTCAAGAAAAATTAATATGGAAAAGAGAAAACTCTCCAACAATTCCTGCTTCAAGATGGGGAATGGGGCAGCTGCCCAGCTTGCTGATGGACCCAAGTCTGATCCACTGAGTAAAAAAGAAGGGGGCAAAGGAGTTAACCCTTGAGACTCTGCACTATTTACACCGCACCTGGTCTGAACCAAATGTTTACATGAATTGGAGATTTGCAAATTGACAATGTGATTCTAGTAGAAAGAAACTTTTCTTATTCTATAAGTGAAGTGATAAACTTCAGGGTATATTTTAGCGCTTTGACACAGTCCAGTTTCTGCTGTGAAGAATACTCTGATTGTCTTAAAAGCAATCTTATGCTGGAGAAGGAAATAAGCAGCCCCAAGACAGAGCAGTGCAGGGGATTGAGAACTGCTGTCACAGCGAGCACGGGGGGAAGAAGAGGGCTGAATGCAAGAGGACAGAGGGGAGCCATTTGTACCACCCTGGCAGCTGTGACATCCTTCATCCATCCCACTGAGACCGCAGTCACTCTGGCCCCAGCATTACCATGTTTTGACAAATGTAGCTTTCTCCGTGGTGGAAGTTGAGCCCTCGCTGCAGATCCTGCCTGGGCACCATCTCCCCTGGAGCTCTGTGTGGCTGTTCACCCTCGCTGGGATCCAGGCTCCTCGCAGCTCAGAGGACAGATAGGCGGTGTCACTGTCCTCTCCAGCTCCCTCCTGTTACAGAGGTAAGAGTTGTAGGCTGTAGCTACACAGATTTTTCCCCAGGAGACTGACCATCTACAACAGATTACAGACTGGATAAAAGTTGTGCATGTTCAGTCCTGGGGCACCTGCTGTTCTTCCAATGGCCAAAAGTAGTTTGGGAGCTTTAGCAAGTCACACACCTCTCCCCAAAGCCATACACATCTCCCAGAGTAAGAAAACTCTCATTTTAACCAGATAGGCCCCCAAAAGCCTAACTAATAATTCACTGAAAGCCTACTCCCAGTGATGTCAGTCAGTCTTTGACACTGGGTTGGCAGACTCGGTTCTCAGAAAGCACACTGGCATCTGCCTTCACTGAAGCCAAAGGCTATCAGGGTGTCTAACAAAGCTCTGGAAAACCTGCAGGTTACTCTGCCCTATGCAGTAACATTGGTTATGGTCTGACAGAAAGGAGTATTTGTCCCTGCCTGTGGGTCAGTTGCTACTCAGCCCTTTGGTGAGCAGGTAGCCAAAGGTCCTTTTGATCAAAGATGACCAGAGCCTGCTTTGCACGACTTGATCAACAAGAAGGAACGTGGCTTTTTTGGTGTATGCACACAGCAGTGCTGGAAATCCTGCAATACTCAAGTAGGGACCTTCCCTCTGCACTGGATGGGCACTTTACAGCTCTTCTCCTTTATCAGTCTACCATCACAAGCCAGTGAGGAGCACCAGGCTCAGTTCAGAGATGTCCTGCTGCTGTCATGCAATTTTCACACATTCTCCCAGCTCATGATACCCATGGGCCCCAGTGTGTTTCCTGCTGCTATAAAGAGGCCACCACCTACACTGTCCCACAGCAGACAGAGCTGGGTGCACCTTCAGCTCTGCCCTGCTCAGCAACTTCGGTGCTAACACACCATCCCACAGGGAGCTGCTATCTCTGCTCACCACTTACAGGAACAAGCTTTCTGCTAGAATAGGTACCAAACACCTCCTAAGCAGCAGGTAAGAGGCTGGTGGCTTGTGTTTTAGTATTATTCAGCTTACCTGTGGGATAGATCATCCATAATACCTCAGTACAAATATCCTTTCTGCCTATGAAGATATGAGCATTCCTGTATTTCCTTATTAGCATGAAACCACCACACTGGTATGAAATCACCTTGCACTAAGGCAGCTCTGGGCTGCAAGAAGCAGAGTGCTCTGAGATTGGCAATGATAGTAAAGAGCTGAGTGGTAAAACCCATCTACGTGAAAGCAATGAACCCTGGAGTGCAGAGTCTGCTTCAGGAAATACCTGGGCAAAGCCCCACCAATACAGCTTGATGCTTATGGGGAAAGGAATCAAGAGCCTCACGGGCAGGGAAGGAAACCGAACCTTGGCCTCTCCTCTCTAGGCAATGCTCAGCTGTTGAGTATCTGCTTGTAGTCACTTGTGCAAGTGAGGGGAAGGGCTGCAGCGCAGTGCCACGTGCTCTCAGTCCTCATCCTCCCATGTACTGTGACTGTACTGTGACTCTGGATAGGGCAGGGACACGAGGCACATGCTCAGCACCTCCTGCTGTCAGGACTGTCACACCCACACACCCACATGCATTACCCCAACCACTGGTACCTGCAAAACGAGGCGTGGCTGCGTGGATGCCTGTGACACCTGTGACAGTGACACCTGCAAACACTGAAAGCGATGCTCCTTCGCAGGAGAGCCACGTGAACATCTCGGTCCTCAGGGACCTTTCTTCTGCTGTCAGTTGTCATTTCCCAGACCCCACCAACTCTACTCAAGCCACATGCCCAGCAGTTGTGTGAGACTCTACCCCAGTGAGGATGGATGGATGGATGGATGGATGGATGGATGGATGGATGGATGGATGGATGGATGGATGCAATCCTAAGGCAAGGGACTCAAGTTATCCTATGAAGATGCAGTAGTGAGATGAAGAAAGGTGCCTTCTGCTACGTTTGCTGAGAAAGTGACTCCATCAGCTGCAGGGGTAGGCGCAGCGCATCTCTTCATTTAAGAAGAATCCTTAATTCCATTGCAATTTCATTTATTTAACAAGAGTGACAGAAGAGATTGCAAGAGGAAAGTCAGCATGTTCTAAGGTGCCAGTTGGGTATGGTTTCTTCAAACAAGCCCCTTCACCCTAAAGACTTAGTTGCACTACTAAACCCAGAGATACAAGAGAACTGGGTGTAATGAACTGGACAACACACCAAAGGAGACCTCCTTGTGCTGAGCTGCTACTCTACAGGAACAGAAACTGCCTTAAACACAGCAGCTAGGTTTTGTCTTCTGTCTTGAAAAACCTCACTTGTGCAGCCCTTCACCCCTGTTTGTCACATTGTGTTTTAACAAGGTCCCGACTACTTCACCCTGTGCTGTCATTAACACACTCACCTGTATCCTGTCATGGCCAGGAGCCCGGAATCAGCCTTGCAGTGCTGGTTAGAAGACACTTCACTTGTGGTACTTGACTCTTCCAGGGCACACACAGCGGCTCCGGGGGATGAGATGGAGGAAGCACATTAATCCAGCAGGTACTCAGCATCCCAAAGGAGATTTAAGGAGTGGGATCAGCAGCTCTGAACACAACCCTCAGCCTTGCTTTTGAGATAATGGTAAATAAAACAGTAGTGCTGCACAGTCACTGTTCAAATATTGCACAGAGAAGAGATGCCTGCTGAGATTAAGGTTACAAAGGACTTTCCCACAGCTGAGTACCAGGTGACTGGGCAAATGTTTGTTATGCCAGCCTGAGGGAAAAGGGATCAGTCTCCCCTTCCTAAACTCTGCAAGGGAAGCAACTGTAAACAAGGAACAAATGTAAATGAAAGGCAAGTCACTAGCACTTTATCTTCATACAAACTTAGATCAGCAACTTGCCGTGGAGATGAACAGTAAATCAAAAAGTCACTGACAACAGAGTCATTTTGCACAGAGAGCAGGAAGTGAGGCTGCAGACAGGGCCACATGCACTTGTCCTACTTAGAATGGTGAATTCCAGATATGCCTCTCCATCAGGCAAACTCTCTACTCCCCACTCGGCTATAAAAAGCAAGATTGTTTGAACCAAAAAGCCAAGAAAGGAAGTGTCTGGGTGCTGCAGCAATGATTCCCTTGGATTGAGAGGGAAAAAGCACACAGCAGGGACAAGCAGAAAGAATGTACCTATAGATATGTACATATACCACAGTGCTGTAATTTTTGTATGTAGCAGTCATGTAAATAAATGTATGGTTTTTATAAGATACATATTATAAAAATCTATAAAGGCATATTTTTAGTAAAAACAATGCTCTACTTCTTTTGTAAATAGTTCTCTTCAGAATAAAACAGATCATTTATACGATACTGTCTCAGCTCTCACCACTTTACTGTGCCCAGCTGTAAAACAAGCTCATTTTTTGAACTGTCGTTTAACACCCAACAGCATCTTCAGTGCTGCATCATCCCGTCAGCCAGGTAAAGCCCCTGTGTGTGCTTAGGAGAGAAGGGGCCAGGGCAAAAACATTTGAAACATTCGTATCTCTTGGTGCACAGGAAAACAGAAAGGTGGGTAAATCTTCCCACCTTCCAGCCATTTGTGTCCTTTACTGGCCCTGCTGCGGAGGCAGACTCGAGGTGGAAGTAGTTCAGACAACCAGACACAGACAGTGACACACCCACAGCTGGCAGCAGCTGCAGCTCAGACCATCCCCAGGAGTTCCCACCTACTCCTCCCAGAAGGGCACAAACGGAGCAAAAGCACCTTCCCAGAGCAGGTTTTTTCCATCGCACTCCCCAGGAGCAGCCTGGGCAGGGCAAGGGGATGCTGAGGGCACAGCCACGGCTGCAGTTCCTGCACAGATTAATTAAACACACGTTAATTTCCTGGGAAAGTGAGGAGAGACTCCAGATGCTTTTTAGTCACCTCGGGAGGAGGAGCTTTCAAAGCTCACTCAATACCTTTTGTTGAGCAGAAAGACAAAAGATTCCAGCACAATCACAGGCATCTCACTTCACACAGAAATAAGTTACCAGCTCCACCTTGCTCTTTCATTCAAACTAAAACAGCAACTAAACATTTGAAAGCATTAATTATGGTTTTTAATATCACCTCTCAGGAAATAACCCTTTACACTCAGCAGCAGAGCTCACTCCTGGCTTGCCACCCTCCACCTCCAGGTGCTGGACAGCAGAGGAAACAGAGCCTCAAAAAAAAAAAGATTTGGCAGCTTGTAACCTTTATTTTTAGTTTTTTAAAATTATTTAAAAAGCATAATTAGAAACTTTCATTACAGAAATAATCCTAGCAAACCAGTTAGACATTCCATTGCTCAACATTTAGGAAACTTCACATCAGCACCACTAGAGACACGGTCCCCACCCCTTCCAATTGAACAGTGATGGCAAGAGCAGAGGTAACTGCTACCCTGCAGCCAGCTCTGGGAAAGAAAAAAAACAAAAACAAAAACACGTAATTCCCACTTTAAGCCAGGAAGCTGGACCTGGATTGATAGAATTCCAACCAACCACAGCCACAAAAACCTGGACTCAAAGAAGACCAATTTTTCCATATAAGAGAACACTCCAGGCTTGGGTGCACCATTTCCTCATTTTATTGCATCATTTCCAGTAAATTCAGACATGTTCTTTACTTCTCCCTATTTGAAGTTACTCCCTCCTAGATCTGCACACAGCTACCAACAAGATTCCCAAAGTAACACAGCTGGGCCCCCCAGTCTGCAGGGGGAAGCCCCAGCACAGCTCCAGGGGCTGGCCCAGCACACACCACATTCCACACTGGAGAGCAGACAGGATGGACTGGTGTGACCTAAGCCACCACTTCCCACAGCCACTCAAGTCTTACAGTGACCAGAGCTCACTCCAGCAGCATCATCCCAGCTCACTGCAATTCTTGGGTTACCAATGCAAGATATGTGAAGAAAAGAGATGGGTGAAGGCAGCTGGATACGTATCCCCAGCACCTGAACCGATTAAAAACCCACGTGTTACACATTCATTGTTTGCACTTCGGAAAAAAACTCTTGAAAGTGATTGACTGTGATGTGATTGTATCATCAGGGCTCTTACCACAACCTGAAAAATCTAAAAAAATGCAGGTAAAATAAGTGACTAAAATGTAGCCTCTCCTGGGGAAGGGGTGAGGGAGGGAGAGAAGTGGGCTGATTCCAAGCTCATGGACATGAGTGAATCACATCCTACCAAACTAAGGCCAGAAATTCCATAGGGCCACTTCCTGGCACATGGAGTATGTCCACCTTCAAGGCCTTAAAGGAAGTCATACCCTCCACGCCTTTTAAGGTACAATTACTTTTTAATATCAATTAGGCAATAATTCAGGTGCTGAGCATGTCCTTTCAGCCCAGACATTTGATATTTTAGTTACACACACATACACTCTCCAGCTTTAACTACATCTATTCAGGCTGAGGAAGTGAGCCCTTGTTTTCCCAGAAAGGCTGACGAGGGCCAGGAAGATGTTGCTGAGCACAGCAAGCCCAGTTTGTTTCCAAGTGTGATCCTCCACCACCACATAACCCAAGCAAGCAAGCTTTCCATTTCTTTGCATTAAACAGCAGTCCTCCTTCCTAACAGAAGAATCCTGGGAATGATTCTGCAGCTTTCATATTCAGACATCAGTAAGAAGAGCTGGATTTTATCTCATGCCTTTTCTCTCTTAAAAACAAAAGCTTTGCCACCAAAATTCACATTCAAGTTCAGATTGCCTATTTGTGGACAGGGCAACAAGGAGAAGTTTGGGGTTTTTGGCAGAATCACGTGATTTTTGTTCTTCTCAAAAGAAATGGACCCTCACTTAGGACACTGGCAGAACCAGAAGCAGAGGTCAAAGTTGTTAAACTTTGCTTTAAAAAAACAACAACAACAAAAAAGTTTCATCCAAACAAATCCCACTTCTGCAGGTCAGTTTGTTTTCCAGTATCTTGATACAAACTACAGGAGAGCACAGGTACAGCTGGGCTGCAGCGCAAAGAGGTGAAACCCAAGGATCCAGCCACAAATCTGGATGACGGCAAGCTGAAATTCCAGGCCCCAGCAGCAGCTCCAGCTGCCAGCCCAGGGGCCGGTGAAATGAAACCCCAGGCTCCAGCAGCGACACCTGCAATCCTGGTACCTAGAAAAACACAGCCTGAGCCCCAGGAAAAGCCTGGGACTCCAGGAGAAGCCAGGGGCCCCAGGGGCACCAGTTGCCAGCCTGGAGCCCAACAGAAATGCAGCTGGAGGCCCCAGGAAGCAGCCACTGCCAACCTGGGGCCAACTCAAATTTTAAGAACTTTTAAACTTTTTCTTTAAAAAGATGAACTCTGCAGTCCATGATTGGTTGACATTAAGAAGGCAGAAGAAGCCAAAGCGACAACAGGGAGGCGAGGCTGGTTAAAGCAATATACATTATATACAAACTCTTGGGTTAATTAGTCCACTTGGTAGGCAACGTCCTTCTTGTCTACAAGGCGCACTGGAATGAGCAGGGGAGGAGAGGGGGGCAAGATTCCATCCCATACCTTCTTGGCACTGCAGTGGTAAGGTGCCAGCGCCTCTTGATAGAAAACATGGAGAAAAAATAATCTTTAAATAACGGCACAAAACTGAGAAAGTCCTCCCAAAGCCTGCCCCAGTGGAATTGCCCGAGTCTAGCTGGAGGGGCTGATCTGTCTGAGAGCAGAGTCTCTGCAGCAGGGAAGGGGCATTAGCAGCACCTCTTCTTCCTTTTACTGTTCTTCGTTAGCTTCACCACATCGTTCTGTTGCTGCTGTTGCTGCTTTGCTAAGTTTTCTTTCTTTGCTCGCAGGACAAGCTCTGTAATGCAATTAAACATCTGCAAGAGAAACAAGCACACTCAGACCACCCCAGAATTCGGGCCGGCTCCTGTGGGGTGCTGCTCCTTGGAAGCCATTCCCCTTTTCTGTGTGTTTCAATAATGCTTCAGAGACATCCCCCAACCCACTATGGCCTGAGTGGAAATCCAATACCTTTTCCCAACCCACTCCCAAACTAAACAGACCCATTATCCCTTTTTAAAAACTTGGGCAGTTTGTCAACTGAGGCCAGGAGTGAAGCCTGGGCAGTCCTACCTCCTACAAGCATTCTCAAGTCTTTCTTGCCTAATACGTGAGCACTGTAAAGCTACTGAAAATGCAGTGTGGGCTCCTTCATTTTGCTTCCCCAGTTCTTCCAAAAACAGCTGAATGTCTCTTTTTGACATTTTACCTACTACTTGCAACTCATACGAGCTTACTTTTTCTTTCTCAATGGGAAGAATGGAATTTTTATTTCTTCCCACACCATTATCCCCAAATCATTTTATCTCTACTCTTCTGAATATTATATTACCTCTTCCACATTAATATTTTCTTTGGCGCTGGTCTCAAACAATTGGATCTCCATCTGCCCAGCAAATTTATAGGCATCTTCTGTTTCTACCACTTTTCGGTCTGGGTCGTCATTCTTATTGCCCACTAAAAAAGGAAAGAGAATAAAAGTCAGTTTGGTATTTCAGCAGGCCAGCCCACTAAACAAGATGCTGTAACTCCCTGGTTACCTACCTAGTATCCTGCAGACATCATCACAATTTTGATTAATTTCATGCAACCACCGTTTTACATTCACAAAAGATTCTGCGCTCGTTACGTCGTAGACAACGATGACCCCGTGTGTCCCTCTGTAATACCTGTGGGGCACAAAAGGACAGCAAATGTTAACCCAAGGGATCACCTTCTCTTCCACTGAGCTTCTACAGGATTCACAACAAATCCTCAAGCTATGGTAATCAAATGGCCTCATTTTCTTTCCACTGAGACTCACGTCGGTCTTCTGTAACAGCTTGATCCCAAGCTATTCCTCCCAAACTGCAGAGCTCCCTGCTCATTCACACTACACAAATATGTTTCCAAGTCCAAAGACTTCTAAAATCTTCCTTGTCCAGGTTGTCAAGACCTTCAAAGATGAATGTTGCCTTCCAGCCACAGGACCAAAGGCAATGGTACCCACAGCACATCCTCAGAACTGGCTGTGATGTGAACCTTGGGGCTGTATAAACCACAGCAAGTTTTTGCAGTAATTCTGTTATCTGTGAAGGATCATTTACAGACTGAAATTTCAGCAGATCTCCAAATATACTCAACCTTCAACCACAGTTCTCGCAAGCTCTCAAAAATTTCTGTCTTGTTGAGCGACTGTGTTCTGATCACACCTTCCTACTCAACAGATCGACTCCATATGTGCCTTCAATACACTCTGCTACCTTTAGCCATTAAAAATAAGCTTTTTTTCAGTTTATTCCCATTAGTCTTGGGCAACTGGCACCTTTAAAAGATGATGCACAAGTCTGATACGCAAGAAAAATATCTGAATTCAGGTTCCAACATTGTCACCTGCATGAAGCTACCAAAGACAGACAGCATGTGCACCATGAAAATGCTAAATAAAAAACCAGCAGGCTCTACCTTCTCAGTTTTCAGCCACAATCACAAGGCTATCAGGTACATTCCCTATTGCAAATTAAGCAGCTGTGACCCAAAAAATAAAAAGGAATTGAAACAGGAAACAATCAATAGTGAGGTCTTCATCAGGATCCATTTTTTATATTATGTGTAGCTTCATTCTTTCCCTTTCATCCTCTTTCTTTTGATCAATATTAATTTTTTTAATAAAACAAACTCAAGAAACCAGCACACAAAATTGAGGATTTTCCCTTAAATTGTGACACCATTCCTAGACCTTGCTGCCTTATCACAAGCACCTCTTGTAATCCATCCACTGGACTTCAGAAATGCCTGCTGTGACCATTCTGCTCCTCTTTGATTTTTCCAACTCAGCAAACACACCTTTGAACTTCAAAGCCTTTGAACCTAACCCAAACACACCTTTGAGAAGATCTCAAAGTTTCAGCTCACTTTGCTACTGAAGTGCTTAAGCAAGTCACTGTCTCTTCCCACCTCCAGCCTCGCCATCCTTCTACAAGAGAAGCCACCTGCCTTTAAACACCATCACAGAGACTTGCAGAGAGGCACAGATCACCCCCAGAGTCACACACCTTCCTCTGCTGATCCCCCTGCAGCAGGCCCTGGGGCAGCAGTGCTGCTCCATGATGTTCTGCAGCAGGAGAACAGTCTGCTCCTACTGCCCATCTGGGCACTTGCAGAAGACACTCAAATACTTCTCCCATGCCACGTTTTACCAGTGACTTATGTCGTACAGTCACTTCCCTTTGCAAGAACTAACTCCGGCAGGAATGACTTATTCCCAGCCCAGGAGAAATCCTGCACTTTCAAATGTTCTAGTCCATTTGCAGTCAGTTCTTCCAACAGCTTCAAAACTTGCTACAGCACTGCATTTGTGCTTTACTTGATTACAACTCAACTTTATTCATAACTTGGATCCTTTAGAGGGAGAAGTACTCCGTGGCCTGAATCCACATGTTGCAAAAATAAAACCCATCCTCTCCTGACACTAGCATGCCCTGCACACTGGTTTTGATGAATACTGTTTTGTGTGACAACAGCAGAAAGGGAAAGATCCCCAATCCTACCAACACGCTGTATTTCTGCACAGCTGAACAATAAACCAATTACCTTCGAGCTCTCCTGTATCATCACCTAACAGTCTTTTAATTCAGCACCCTCAGGCTGACCTACCACTTCCTCAACAGCACTGAGCATTGCATTTGCCAAGACAACACTGAGCCCTCAGAGAAGCGCAGTGGTTCAGCTGTGCCTACGCGGAGCTGCTTCGTTCTGCTGTGCACACCGAGCCCGGCCTGGCATCCCTGCCAGCCCAGCCAGGGGCCCAACAGAGCATCCTGCTGCTCCTACCTTGCCCACACACCTACGTTTTCTTCTGAGCAAAGCAGCTGATGGTGGGGAGCGGAGAGCCAGCAGGCAGCCTGCATGCACCGATCCCACTCCTGACACATCGTCAGCACCATAGGATTTTGCTCCTGGGATGAGGGCTGTGGGCTGGGCCCTGCAGCAGAGACCACCACGGCAAAATGGGAACCCTGCTTGGAGCTCCTGCCGCTGATGTTGCCAACCACCTGAACAGAAATAGCTTCCTTTGTACAAGACAGCAACCCCTGACTCCTGCTGAGCGCCTACCAGCACATACTGCTTCTATTTTTGGAAGGGAAGATTGTCTGGCACATCGTTCTAGAAAGGTTGCCAACCCCTCATCTACACTCAAATGTCATTTTCTCTATTGGCTGTCATTACCAAGAGAGATAAGCCTGAGAGATAAGACCATGACTACCTGTTATTCTCTAACTCTTAAATCCCACAGCACACATTTTTTTCTCAAAAAGCTGGTCATGCTGTTTTCTATCAGTTGTTAGATATGGCTCTGCATCCTCGGTAACATTTTAGGCTTAACAAGTACAGTGAAGCTTCTCCAACCCCAAATGCAGGACAGTACTAGAAAACAAAATCTGATTTATCGTATCCCATACTTCAACTTCCAGAATGATGCAGTGCAGAATTGCTTTTATAACAGGTTGTGGGCTTTGGCGAGTAGAGAACAGATGGGGCTTTTGGCATTCAAGGAGGAGTAGGTGTAAATTTTGTGCTTTTGGCAACCAAGAGGTAGTTGAGACTTTGACACAAGGGAAAGAATGTCTTATCTCCTTCCCATCCACATTTTTGGAGAAATGGAGACCACAGGAATGAGAGCAGAAGAGACCTGAAGCCCTCAATCTGAGCCTCTCAGTCACAGAGTGATGCTGGCTGTCCTCTGTGTGGTGGGTGTGCTCTGCCATGCACTCTGCAAACACCCAAAGCCAGCATCTGCTGGTGGAAATATCTTCATAACATACAGAAAAAAATGTTCTACATCAGTTATTTACATTAGGAGTATCCATGAAAGTATCCTCCTGAGGTGAAAGACAACCAAACCTGACCTGTGTATGCCCTTGGATGCTTGGTAGCAGCCAACTATCTCCCATATAGCTGGAAGAGTTCCCTAGACCAAGAGGCCTCACATTTAGCTTAGTGTAGAAAAGGCTTTAAGAAGCAAACATTTAAGCTGAAATAAACATCTTATTGTTTGTTCTACCACTAGAATTAAATTGGGGGTTACCCAAACCTTGTCCTTCAGCCACCTGCATTCCCCCTCATGTCCCTTGGGAAACACAAGGGAACATTTGCCACTGATTGGGGCATTCCCTACTGCAAGAAACCAGTAAGAAAGTTCTCACATTTCCTCTAGCAATTGCTTCTCAATATTAACATCTGGAGTTATAACAACCAGTTTCACGGAGCACAGCAGTACCTAAGTCAGATTTAAAAGAGACACTGCGTCAGTCCAGTAGGACCCATATGTTGGTTTTTTTTCAGGAAAACATGTAACTTCCAAATGTGAAAGACAGGTCACTGGTTTAATCCAGCTTCCCTGTTTGTATTTCGCTACTTTGTAGCACACATTTCCTTCATTTTTTTCACTCATCTAGAATTCTAACCATTTCCAGAGACTTCTAATAATCTGGTTTCATACTCGTCTTTCTTTCAAGTTCTTGGAAGCACATCTATTGTCAGTCAGACCAGTCTTTTAACTACTAGCCTTTTAGTCGTATCTGCTTTACAAGACACAGCAATTCTGTCATCTCAAAGATCTTAGCCCTCTCTCAAGCATGTCCTTCCACAGGAAACCATGGCAGAAAGTCCCTCTGCTATCACTATTCATCCTGAGCTGGCATCTGACAACTATTATATAAAGCCTGAATCCTAAACCCACAGTCCTGAATCAGGACAAAGTAGTCCTGTCTACAAGAGGAAATCAAGTACAGGGACTGGCTGTTTGTGCATTTTAAGTATTCCTGCTAATACAGCTGCGTCCTGGCATGCTTAAATCCCTGGTGAATTTAAATCAAATTTAATTTGGATGACATTCCATGGCAACCAAGTTCACACAGATCAGCCTCTCCTCCCAGAAGGCACCAGCTATCCCAGTATTTCCACATTTAACAGACAATAAAACCAGCTGCCTTTAGACTTCCTAGTGTGAAATTCTGATCTAGTTTCATTTTCTTGAGCTTCTGTAAAATACTCCAGACCAACTTGATTTCTGTTCCGTAACAGTTTTATTCTGCTTTTCAGCTTTTGACTGTAGCTACAGTCAAGTGAAATCAAACTAGTACAACCTTTTAATGTTTCCCAATTTTCCACTATTAACTTCCCACCACCTCTACCATTTTGCAGTTCTAAGTCCACACAGCAGCACTACCAACCTATTACTGTAATTACCAGATGGGCTCTAATTTCAGGCTTGCTTGCCAGGCTTGGCTCAACATCAATCTGAACTCTGCCTTTCACTGTAAAGGGACTCCCTGACGTACTGTAATACTGAAGGAACACCTTTTATATTCTTAACTTCAGGCTAAACCTCAATCTAGTCAAAGACTAGGCAGACTACTACATTCTGTTGACAGGGCACTCACACTCCACCCATGATTTGGTAGCCAAGCCTTTTTGTAAGAACAAGCAAGGTTACTTGATTTGTCAGTCAGTTTAGGATAAATAAATCAGTTACAGTGCTACTTTGCCAATAAATGAAAAAAAAAAATAACCAAGCCAGCCAGAACCATTTCTAAAATGTAACTCTTATCACCTGGTTTTATAGGCGATATGATTAGGAACAGTAGACAAGCACAGCCAACCAACCTAGCAAGAGATGCCCTCATCCACTATAACCAGCATTCCCAAAGCGTTTTCCTCAACACTTCAAATACACTTGAACTTCTTGGCAGAGAATTGCAAAAAATGCAGATCTTTGCCCCTGACCACAGCTGAAATGCAGGAGTCTGTAACTACCAGAGCTAAGGCAGAAACCCCAAAATGTTAGCTGCCCCCAAAGTAAAATATGCCTCACTTGGGTAAAAAGCAATGCAAAAGGAAGTAGCAGCAAGCTCCAACAGGCACAAATGCCCCAAACCATTTCAGCTGATCTATTTTAGATGTTAATCAAGAAAAGAATTTCCATAAAACACTGCACAAAGTCCGATCCGCAGCTATTCCCCTTGACAGAAGGAATCCTCCTTTGCTGCTATTCCCTGCTCAGAGCTGGACACACCGTGGCTCTTCTCAGCCAGCTGGTATTCCCTGCTCAGAGCTGGACACACCGTGGCTCTCTCAGCTAGCTGGTATTCCCTGCTCAGAGCTGGACACACCGTGGCTCTCTCAGCCAGCTGGTATTCCCTGCTCAGAGCTGGACACACCGTGGCTCTCTCAGCTAGCTGGTATTCCCTGCTCAGAGCTGGACACACCGTGGCTCACTCAGCTAGCTGGTATTCCCTGCTCAGAGCTGGACACACCGTGGCTCTCTCAGCCAGCTGGTATTCCCTGCCCAGTGCTGGACACACCGTGGCTCTCTCAGCCAGCTGGTATTCCCTGCTCAGAGCTGGACACACCGTGGCTCTCTCAGCCAGCTGGTATTCCCTGCCCAGTGCTGGACACACCGTGGCTCTCTCAGCCAGCTGGTATTCCCTGCTCAGAGCTGGACACACCGTGGCTCTCTCAGCTAGCTGCTATTCCCTGCTCAGAGCTGGACACACCGTGGCTCTCTCAGCCAGCTGGTATTCCCTGCCCGGTGCTGGACACACCGTGGCTCTCTGAGCTAGCTGGCATCAGCCCCACGACCCAAGGCTCATTAGCGAGCCCCGGGCCGTCGGGAATCTGCAAACAGGAAGGCCCTTTGCTGACTCAGCAGTAACCGGGGCTGGCCTGTCACAGCTGACAGGGCCGCAGCACTGCACGGTGCCTCCCCCTCACCACTTCCTTCCCAAAGCTGCCTGCAGCGCTCAAACAAGAAGTGATGTCACACATGCAGGAACCCTACAAGAGGCAACCGAGCTTTTTCAAGCTAAACACTTAAGAAACAATGGGAGCAACCCAGTAATATCCGTATGGGAGTGCGGAGGAAAGGGGCGGTGCACACATCACGTTCAACTTTGGCATTTCTAGTGCTTTAGACATAACACAGATGTAACCAATCTCATTATTTTCAGGTCTGAGTAAATTAATCAGTTCATCAGCTGAAAATGATCCTCCTCTCAAATAAGAGCCAAAGGAGAAGTGAGTCATGAAAGACCAAGTGAAACACATGGATCTTTCAAGAATTATTTTGGTTAAAACCCAAGAAAACAAAAGTTCCATTTCCAAGTGCACTTTCCCCTCTTCCCCCGTGAGGAGTCCACCTTTACTGCAATCAGTTTACAAACACATTTTATTCTTAGCTCCCACCACCGCAGCTCTAGGTGTGGTTTCTTCAGGAACAGGAAAAGCTCTGCACACGCTGTTCAAAAGGACAATGAGTTCGAATCTGAATTCCAACCAAGGAAAAGGTTAATATCATGTGGGCGTCTGCTTCAGCAGAACTCCACACAAAGATAGCTGCTAAAGCATTTGTCCAAAAGGAAAACCAGGGATCAGAAATCCTACTCTTCCATCTCCAAGCTGTTCATTAGTTATATGACACTGACAGAGGGTTTGCACTCCGCTTCTGCAGTGCCTTCAATCACAGGGCGAACTTGTACAGGCACAGAGGCAAGTTGTCTACTATATGCAGTCTAATAACTCCAGTTCTACCATGTGGAAACCAGCAGCACAGGAATAAGACAAAGCCACCACAGAAATGCATAGAAGGGTGAGGAATTCTGAAATCCCAGTTCCAGACCTTGCCAAAACATCCATCACCATGGCTGATTCTGACAGAGCTGAGAGAAGCCTCACTGTACAGACCACACAGCCATCATTAGGTAATCAACTGCAACACTTGAATATTTAAACCCCAACTCTGGACTACGATATCCAGACCCAAAGCTACACAGCACAGAGGCTTTACTCACGTTGATGTAATAGTCCGGAAGCGTTCCTGGCCAGCTGTGTCCCAGATCTGGAGCTTCACCTTCTCCCCATTGATCTCAACTGTCCGGATTTTAAAATCCACTCCAATGGTGGTAATGTAGCTGCCTGGAGGGAAAGTGTGGGTAAGTGAGAACTCAGGTCTTGTTTATTTTGGATGTCCCAAAGCACACTTCTTGAACACTACTTGGCAGCAGCTTTCAGACTGAACAAGAGAACAAAGTTCCCCATATCTGCTTACTGTTTAAAATGGCTTATATCATGCTGATCTGCATATTTTTATCTGTAGCTAACAGCCTTTTTTCCCAGCCATAAAACCATACCACCTTTAAAATTAAAAGCTCAGTGTTACAAAATAAAATTATTCTTTTTCTATCCTATTGATCAAGAGTATGTACCCAAGTATCTCAAGAAATAGTAACTATGAGAGCATTTCACCTGTGAAAATTTTGAGACAACACTTTGCTTTAAATGCTTGTGCAAACACTTATTTTGAATACAGTCTATTCTAAGAGTTTCCTCCCAATAAATTGGTTATATCACAAATGTAAGTGGTTTACCACAATAGTCAATCAATCTAAATCCCAAATGGCTGATAGGAAATCTGCAGAGAGTACAGCATAACCTAAACCACCTAAGCTGTTTCTGGAGCCACCTCAGTATTTCAATACTCAGGGACTTCCAGCTGCAAGTGAAGATCAGACAGGATGGCCTGTACAGGCTCATACCAAGAGATGCCAAGTTAAAAGCATGATGTATTTCCAACACAGTTATCAGTGGACAAACACAGATTCCTTACCAACCAGCAGCACTGGAGCAAACCTAGAGCATTGCACTTACTGAAGGAAATAAACCACTCACCTGAGAAGGTGTTATCTGCAAAACGCAACAGCAAACTGCTCTTGCCCACACCTACAACAAACAAACACAGCAAATCTTTCAACACAGTCGTCCTGGGGGTCAGGGAACATAACCAGTGTTTTACCCATCCACTGCATAGAAATCAGCACATCATTTAGTACCACCCACCTTGACTGCTCATCTCCACACTCTCCTTGGAGATTTGACCAAGCACAGTCACCCCAAGAGTCAGGATGCTTCTGGAAGCAGTGCAGGGAGGGGGGACCTGTGCCCTCCCTCCTCCAGCCCTTACCAAACCCTCCAAGAACAGCTTCTGAACTGTGGTCAGTTCAAGAGGTCAGAGAAGAATAATAACTAAATGTAAATTTACAATCAGTAGGTTTACATCTGCAAGGGAAAGAGCCAAAGCTGAGCATGTCCTGTGAATTAACGAGGGCTCGGAACACTGCTCTGAATTCAGCACTCTATTGATTTCCACTTGCACATCACGTGTGACACCAGGTACACCACTGCCTACCTCGCACTCTGTGTGGAATTTGGACTGCTCTGACAATCACACCAGGGCTCAGTACTACAAAGCTCACATTAGCATGGCCACAGTATAACAGAACCCTAAACCAAACAGGGTTTGGGAATCAGTCCTGTATTGCCATCCCAAACAGCCTTGTTCCACATCTAACAGGAAGGGCACACACCTTTCTGAGGCTGTACCTGTTGCCAAAATGTTCCATGCAACGTCTCTCTAAATGCTTTGAGCAGCATTTCATCCAGGTTTTCCATAACTGATTGTTTGCACCCCGATAACACCGGGTTGCAGGGAAGCATTTTTCACGGTGCTTCAGACAAGAACTGTAAGAAACTCATTCCTGCACACCCACCTAAGGGAATCTGGGTATCCAAATGCCTCCACATTGTTATCTCTACATAACATCTCTGCTGTTAATGACCCTTCCTCCCCAAAATAAATCTGCTATGGCATGAATAGGAAATTCAACTTCACCAGGGTAATTATCTATTAAATCTGTTCAGGTAGAAGTTATTCAAGGTAATTATTTTGATGATGTATAAATTTTAAGTTCTTCTTAACAGAAGACCTATGCAAGGCTATGCAGAACTCCAGCAGATCTCAGCTGCTGGCATGTGACAACAGCTACCAACAAAAAATAAAAACCAACCTAAAAATCTGCATGATTACACTAAGCCAGGTCTCATTTGCAAAGAGTTCAAATCACCAGCCATCTGGAGAAGCCATGCTCGTTTCTCATTGCTACCAAGCTAAGGAAGAAAAGAGGCAAGGAACTAAAAAACACAAAGTTGCAGCATGCATATAATCAATACCTCTGAGCTCAAAAAAGGTAGCAGAACAGTTCCTGTATTTTAACAGAGGACTGGTTATTTAGCAATAGTTAAAGCTCTGCAAACACCGGTCAACAAAGAAAAAAAAAAAAAGAAACTAAGAGAAAACAAGAGTGTTTCATTCAGCAGCAAGTGCTGTGCCTCTTGACCAGGCAGCCTTGGCCTTCAGCTCAGTGAAAGGCAGGAAGGTGCCAGAACCTGCAGACTTGTCAGACTGACCACAGCACCACCGCCGAGCTGGGCCAGCCCTGGGCGATGCTGCAGAGCTGCACATGACACTGCTCTGTCACACTGCCCTCCACTGCACAAGCTGCACTGCTCCCAGCACGCTGGCAGCTTCCAGAGAGAAGAAACCTCCCGAACTCAGGAAGTTCTATGTGCTCCCAGTGACAGTGATCTCACTAAACAAACACTGCCTCTGACCCACACTCTTCACGCGGAGAGAAACCACACTCTTGGTGACCCCACACTTCCCACACAGAGCTGTTTGACAAGATCTGAAGAGAAGGCTCGCAGGGCCCGCAGCTTGTTGAAGACAGCAAAATAAAACAAAACAAAACAAAAAAAAAAGGCCTATTGACTTTGCACAATTTAAGTTAGAAGGAAATTTCAGTGTCAGACGAGATTCCAAGACCCATATCTTACTGAACGGTAGAGTGAATTAAAGAAGCAGATGCAAAGCACAGATCATCTGTATTATTTTTAAATATCTGGCACAGCTGAAATCACCAGCAGCTTTTCAAGATGACCTGTTCTAAAAACACACAAACCTACTACCCTCTTGACAGATTTGCTTACAGGGGAAAGCAGATGAGACAGAACTATCCTATCCAGTAACAGTCCACTTCCGATTGCAGGGAATAAAATGTCAATAAACAAGACAAGCAGTTTCGTGAAAGCAGGGACAAAGCCTTCCTGTTGGGGTGAGCAAAAACAAAACCAAAGAAAAATCAATAGTCAAACTACATGGTGAGATTTAATTACAGCAGAGAACCACAGGCAGCCTGGCAATTCTCACAACACTCCTTTCACTGGATACACCATAGGGATTTTGCTCAAGAAGACCGAGCTGAGAAAATTTATTTAATTGTTTAAAATGAGAAGTCTTCCTCAGAGTTTTCACCATCCTGTTTATCTTGCCTGAACAGTTTTGGAACTCATCAGCAAGCTACAGAGTTACTACTCAATGCAGAATGCAGCATTTGGTTGTAATAATCCACAGGCTCCCAGAAGTGCCTGGGGTTTAAGCTGCTCTGAAGCTGTTGTCTTGTCTCCCTCCTTAGATCCCTTCCTGCAGACACAGTTTAGTGTAGAATGAAACAGTTTTTACATGAAGCTTCTGAGGGTGACAACTGCCAAGATCGTGCAACATTACCCTTTCATCCAAGAGCTGTGCCTCGCTGCATGCCAGGACCTGCCGCCCCACGGACCACACCTCTGCTAAAAGAAGAGGGTGGATGCACCCTTCTCCAGTTTATGGAAATTCAACTCTAAGCTGCTGGAGTCCTACCAAGCCCGAGCGGCACCGAGGGCAGGAATCTTCCCAGTCCCAATTCCTGTGTACCCAGACCAAAGCCCCAGACACTGGCACAGTTCACACGCTCAGCCCTCCAGAAGTTTCTGAGGTTGCTGCAGAAGTATTTAAAGGTCTGTTTTCAAAAAACCTCAAACTACGCCTTTATCTCCTGTTTTTAGGTATTTGCATCCTATACTACAACGAGAAGTATGCAAAGCTACCACCTCTTCCATGATTTATTAATTAAAAAAAAAAAAAAAAAGGAAGTCTGGAACTGAGACTTCAGGCTGAAGCGCAGAAGAAGGTTTAAGGAATAATTAAGGTAATAATGGCTGTTAAAACGTACTAGCTGCCACACTGGAAACAATAGTCCTCAGGGCAGCCAGCCCTTCCCATCGATCCCTAAACTGCCTGTCACAGGGGAAGGGAATTCCCTCCTCATCCCAGCAACAGATCAGTGGGCGCCGTCAAAACACGCGCTCGCCAAGGTTGATGCCGGCAGCACTGCCGCTGCTGTCCTGACTTCTACGTGTCTAATCTGCCTTTTCCCAAACGCAGCCAAGCTATTTACCATAATATCCCGCGGTAGCCAGTTCCGCAGGTTTATCAGATAAAACCTCCCGGAGCCCAAGCGAACGCGCCCCGCCATTCACACACAGCGCGGGGTCCCGGCTCAGCCCCGCGCCGCGGCACCGGCGGCAAAACCCCGCGGGAGCCCCGGGCGGAGGAGGCCGCCCGGCCCCGGTTCCCCCGCGCCGCCCGCCCCGGCCCCGCCGCCGCACCCCGGCCCCTCACGGCCCGAGGGGCGGCCACCCCGCCAGCGGCCTACCCACGCCCCCGGGCCGTGCCGCCCGCGCTCACCGCTGTCGCCGATGATGAGCAGCTTGAAGAGGTGGTCGTAGTCCCGGGCCATGGCCGGGGCGCGGCCGCGGGCGGCGGAGCGGGCGGGGGGAGGGGGGGCGGGGGGCGGCGGCGGCTCCGGCCGGAGCCACTTCCCGGACAAACAGCCGGAACTGACAGCGGGGCCGCCGCCGCGCATGCGCGGGGCCGCCGCCAGGGTCCGCCGGCCGCGCCTCCGCGCCTGCGCCGGCCCCGCCCCGCGGCTGCGCGGGAAAACGGCCGCGCCCTCGCGCGCCCCGCGCGGCCGCGCCTGCGCCTGAGGGGCGGCGGGTGGGGCGGGTGGCGCGCGCCGGCGGCCATGGCGGCAGCGTGAGGGACCCGCCGCCCTCCGCGTCCCCCTCCGCGGGAACCTTGTCCTCCCCCCGTACCCAGCCGCCGGGAGACCTCCGTCAGCTGCCACTGTGTCCCCCCCTAGTCCCCGTAGGTGCTTCTGTGAGGGCGCGGCAGAAGGCAACGCTGCCCCGCAGGAAAGCGCCAAAGGCGTGAAGGAGAGCCAGCACTCCCGGCTCTGCTCCGAAGGAGCGATTTTGTGTAGGTACAGGAACAGTTCCCAGCGCAAGCCGCAGGTGAGGAGCCCCACAGCAGTGATATGAAATGCTCAGGTGTGTGTCACAGGCTTGGCGAGTCAGGCCAGTTTAAAATTAAATTCCTGGGGTTTTTAATCCAGAGATGTGCCTGTGTATGGCTCAGGAAGGCCCTTGACCTCACGCCCACCAGCAGCTTGCCTGATTTTATCAGTTGCACAGACACCGACTACACAAATTCTGCAAGACTATGGTCACTTTTTAGGTGATCGCCACTTCTAAGCAGAGACATGGCACAAGAAAAATGCTGAGCTTTTCTCTGATTAATTTTTCTAAAAAACACATTTTCACTGGTACTTGAACTCCTGAGATCAAGTTGAATTATTTAATGAAACCTGTCTTAGTAACATGCATTGTCATGCAGGTGGGAAGAGGTATATTAGCACTAAAGATCTTGGATTGTTAGAGATTATAAATGAGTCTGTATTAGGAAGGAATTGTTCCCTGCAGGCCCTGGCCCATGGTGCCCAGAGAAGCTGTGGCTGCCCCTGGATCCCTGGATGTGTCCAAGGCCAGGCTGGGTGGGGACTGGGGCAGCCGGGGACAGTGGGTGGTGTTCCACTTAATTATAAACCTTTCTTAATCTTGACCTTCAGAAACACGTTACAGTTTTCAAAGTTCACCCCGTCAAGGTCCTCACATCCTGGAATCCAGTTGTGACCTTCAGCTCACATTCACTCTGCAACTCATGCATTTTAAACACCACACACACACACATATATATATATATATATCGCAATCATTCACCCCAGACAAGCACTGGGGCAGCCCATCATGCAACCCAGCACCACCAGAGTAACTGAGGACACTGTAGCTGCAGGGAAATCCTTGAATCCAGCACACAAACCACCAGCTCAAACCCAAAATGACAGTGACTCCTATTACCTGTATTTTTAAGCTCATGGAACCTCATCATGTGAAAAGCGTGAGGCGTCATGACGTTACCAAATAAAAGGGACAGTAAAAACTGTGACTAATCAAAAAAATCAAAATATTTGAATGTTTTATGCTTTTACATTTGTCTCTCTTCCACTGTAATTTTTAGCACCTTCTAAGTTAAAACCTCTCTCATAAATTATTTTTTGATCTTCTTGAAATACACACTGTTCAGCTGTCACTCAGAGACAGTTGCTTGACAGTTCAAAGATGTTATTACCATCAGTTGTAGGGAAAAATTATCTTTTACTGACAGCTGGTATTTTTAAGACATTTGAAATGAGAAAAAAAAAATTAATTCCTTAGTCTCCAAGTTGGCACAATCAATTTATCAGATCTCATGTTGTGGCAAAAATTATGGGTATTTTATCTCTGATATATTATACTGCAGTGTATAAATAGTTCAGCAAAAAGTAGCTATCAAAATCCAAATCTGGTGTTTCATTGTGACTGAAAAATCAGCATATTCTCCACAAGTGCAAGTGAGCTCCTGCCTCTTACTCCTCCCTCTCAGGAACAACTCAGCTCAGTGCAGAAATTCAGGTGCTGTTTGGGAGGATGAATGAGTTTTTCCACTTGCTGCTACCTAAGTTGAAAATACAAATCATCAAAATAACAGAAGATCTTACTGGCTAAAATGAACAAGTTAATAATAAAGGCTTCATTTACATATAATTTTCTTTCCCATGTTTATGTGAAACATCAATTGGAATCAGAACAGGCAAGCCAAAGTGCCCATGATCAAGAGCTGAAAGAGACATTCTTCACCAAAACTTACCATTTTTTCATTCCTTCCTGGCTGCAGTGATGGAGTGAGTGATTCCAGTACAATCACTGAGCTTTTTGACACCTACTTAGTAGGTTTTGAATGGCATCAAATTTCATACGTGTTTCAGGGCAAAGGTTTTTGCAATGCATGGTTTAACTGCTGTTCCTGTGATCCCAAAACACAGCTAATTCATCAGATGTGAAACTCATTCCAGTGCCCCAAGGTGCCAGATCTTTAAGAGCATTTAGTTGAGTTTTCACTCTTGAGTATTACTAATTCAGTGCAAAATATGTAGCTTAAAGATAATTTCAGATTCACAAGTATTTTGAAAGACAAAAATGAGAATGACAACCCACCTTCAGAATGCAGCTAAATGTGATGAAATAGGACACAGCTTCCATCAGACCAACTGGGAAGCGCTGCAGTGTTGTAGAAATGCATCCAGTGCATAAATACAAGATTAGAGATAATTAACTAAAGAGTAATTTTGTAGCTTGGCTTCATAGCTGATCACAAACTAAACGTGTCAACGCCATGGTGGTGTTGCAACAAAGGAACACCCAGACCTTGTGTTGGGGTGGACAATTGTGTTTGTTGTGTGGGGCTTGCAAAACAACTCCAGCAGTGGACACCTCGAGACAAAGAGGAGTCAGAAGGAAACAAACATGAGGGGCAGCAGTGGAAGTTTAGAAAACATGGAATTCTCTAAGAAAATACACAGAAAATCTAAATTTGTTTCATCCAGGGCTGAGGACACTGGAGTGACAGTGCAGTTGCTGCAAAAATGAACTGTGTTCAGTGTCTGTGGGAACAGGACAAGCAGCAATGGACTCAAGTAGCAGCAAGGAAAACTCTTTTTCTTCAGATATGAGGTAAGTTCTGACAGTCTGATAAGTTCATATGACAAAATAGATGGCATAGAGAGGTTATGGAATCTCCATCCTGGAATGGTATATAAACAACTGTGTGGCAACCAGCTAGGAATGGTTTTGCAGGAGCTGAGCCTATCTTAGGTACAGGGTAAAACAGCTGATTTCCCAAGTTCCTTCCACTAACTCCTACAGCAAATCTGTTGTCAGGACACTACACCACAGGCTAGGAACTGACAGCACCAAGAACCTTTTGCTGGATTCTTGGACTTCTGACCAGAACAAATCACAGCACTCCCAAATACCTGCTCACGGTTCTATCTTGCAGTTTGAGGCATTAGGATGATAAAAACATTCTTGAGTTTACTGCCATAACAATCAGAAAATTGCTTCTAGCAGAACACGTGTTCCCATGGGGTTCAACTTCGTGCTCTGAAATTTTATGATGTGTACTGTTGTGTTCTCCCATCATCATGGTTTGAGCCATCCAGTGTTACAACCAAGGAAGATTACACACACACATACGCACCCCACCCACATGAAATAACAAATCTTAGTGCTCTGGCTTTGCAGGTGCAACCAGCTTCTGTGAGTTTCATAAAAATAGATAAGGCTCACTTAACCATTGCTCTACATGAAATGTAAAGCTCATTTTGCCTTCCTAAAATTGGTATTCTGCAACAAGATTCTCGCTATTTCTATCAAGTGACATAAAACGTACTAGTGAGTTAATTATTTTTTTAAGAGAGATATATGTGGCCAAGTAAAATAAAATCCTTTCTTGGAGCAGCACAACTCATTGACCAAAAAACCTAATGCCAAGTATCTTGTGAAGCCTTTGAAGACGTAAATACAAAGGACTTTTTGCAAGTTGGGTAACTAAAAAGCTGTCTGTAGTCAAGAATACTTTGGAAATTAACAGGAGTAACTACTTACAAATTTCATTAAATGTCAGTTCTAGCTTGGCTTTAAACCCTGTCTTGCCTCAGTTCTGCAAAAGGTTTTCACAGATCACAGCACTGTCCACTCTACAAACAGGTCTGAAATGTAAATCACAGTATAAGTTTGTTGACAAATGAATTTGTAAAAAGAACAGTTTACATCAGAAAGATCAAAGTCGGAGCCTTTATTAAATGTTCCTTCTCTAAACAGACTGCATTTAATCCCCCTTTCGCATCTGTGATTCTAAGGCTATTTAAATACTTGGTTTTACAGGGATTTTCAGTCTTCAGAACCGTCACAAGCAGTAAGTTAGCAGTACACAGAAACAATACAACTGAACTTTCACTGGGTTCTATTCCTGCCTCCCAGGGTGCGTGGAAAAACCAACAATACCTCCAGTACTGGAGTTTTTGCACGGACCCTGGAAAGGAAATACTTGTCACCAGAGTTTAAGCCTGATGTGCTCTAGCCACATCTCACAATTGGCCACAGCTGACCAGTACTGGTTAGTATGACTGTCTCTTGCACATTATCTGTTTCAAAAAGGGGACCAAATTTTTAATTTTCATCTAGTGTGGGTCTAATTAAGGCTATTCTGGTATATTTGATACTAAAATACTCTCCGGGAGTCCTTTTCATGAAATCCCATCAGAATTAACATTTTCAAAAATGAAAACATTTCTAATAGGTGTTGGAGTTGAAATGCTGATGCAGCGGTTGGTTCAGTGTTTCCTGGTCTTGGGGAGCTGTATCACGTCAGGATTGTGTCGTCGATCTGTTCCTCGGAGTCAGCCTGCCCAGCCAGCTTCCGCAGGGACCTCCTGCAGCTTTCATTGAGAAGCTCCAGGCTGGCAGCATCCAGAATCTTGGAAACTGACTGTGGAAGGGAGACAGCACCAATTACCAACTCCTTACAACACACCGTTCCAAATCAGAGTCGGTGTAAGTACCTTACGCGCTGTTATCAACTAAAATCTTTCAAACATCCCAAAAGTCTTCACCTTGTTTTACAATTCCCAATGTGGGAACTATCCAAAAACAGGTCAGACTTAGAAAACAGGTCTGGAAATGGATGCATGTAGTAGTCCATTCTAAATACTCCCTAGCACCACTGTGATCATCCAAGCAACCAAAGCAATGAATTATCAGTGCCAGCTGAGGGAACTCAGCACAGGCAAGGCTTAAGGGGGGGTGTTAAATGCCTCAGTTCTATTAATACTGCACTGTAAGGTTGTCCAGAGCAGGTGTTGCTGATTTCTTCAGAGCATGAGAATGCTGCTGAAGATCTAAATGAAAATGGGAATGTCCACTTCATCTATTTCATAAGAGATTTCCAGCACATTCTGAGGCTGCAGGCACCACACAGACAAAAGCAGGAGGAGGTGACACAGCCTTGCTACCAACAATTACAGTTTATTTATTTGTCTCATACCTCAAGCACTTCTTCACCCGCTCTCATCTTCAAAAGGTTGACAATAGCCTGATCACTGTAGGCTCTCACACTGGTGTTTTTGTCTTTTGTGTTGTCCAGAAGTGCTTTGAGAATTGGTTTAATTGTCTGAGTATCCAGTGGGGGAAGATGGCTTTTATTTGCCCACCAAATCATCTTTTCTGCAACTAACTTTATGTCACTGGATGAGTTCTGAAGACACTGAAGGAGACAAAGATACACTTACATTCAGATATACCAAGGACACGTATTTAAAGCAGTTAATTTTTTTCTAATCTAAGTATTTAAAAACATGCTAAGAAAAGCAAACAGTTTTCAACTCACAGGTACACAAGATACACACTTGTTACCTATTAAGTCTGACTAAACTGTGTAGGAGAAGGTCAAACTTTGAAAACAAGACAACTTTTCAGTAGAAAATTTCTAAATATGTAGTTGATGACAGTGTCACATGTTCATCTCAACTGTCTCAGGAAATGACCATGACCACGAAGTGCAGAAAAGCTGATAGTGTCAGCACCTCTACAAACACACTCAGCAACAACAGCCAAGCCAGTCTCTGGTTGGAATATTGGTTGCATTTTAACAGTGAATTTCACTTCAATATTCAAGGAATGAGAGTTTTGTATTTTATCTTAACCATTTAAAACATGAAAGCTAGTATCTGAATGTCAAGTGCATAATTAATATGGTGATAAAGGTTTTGTGGCAAGTGTGATGTTTTATATTTTAACATAATACTATTACATTAATATAGAAAAGTCGGATTTCAAACAAAAAGTCTGCTTTGAAGAATGTTGGTCTGTATCACGTCAACTTGGCATGTTTGGTAGTTTTTCATGTAAATTGCAAAGAAATGTAAACTCTGAAAATGTAACATGCTGCAGCATCACCTCTCTATCTATCCTTGTCTACCAATAGGGATGGCTCAGCTGTGTGGTGGGGTTTGGGGAGGGCAGACAACTAAAGAAACCAAAAAAACCCAGCCACACACCAAATGAAACAAACAAATAAAAGAATTCTGAAGAAAACGATTTAAATTAAAATGAACTGAAAAAGATGATAACTTCAGTGTTCTCAGGTCACGTGAGTTTTGGTATTTGAAACATTTCTAGCAAAGGTTGTTTGACCTTTAGCAATCTTAAAAGCCTGACAGCTTCCTCACACTCTTCTCTGCCTCTGCCTGCTGTTTGCTACTGCAAAGGAACAATGCATTTTTGAGAATCGGACTTGGGAATCAGCACAGAAAGCTCAAAAGCAGATTTCCGTGTTAGAGCAGGGATGGCAGTGTTGTATTCACAGTTTCAAAGCAGCCTGATACAGTGCTTCTATCTGCACTCTGCCTCAAAAAGAAATACCTAGATTTTCAGGGACTGGATAGACCCACCCATGAGTTAGGTCAAACAGAGATTCAGATCACACAAGAACACCAGCAGGTAGTTAACATGAAAATTCTTACCTTAATAAAGAGGCTGGAAAGTTTGGGAGGCAAGTTGCCTCCCTCTTCCATGTGGTATTTCATGAGAAAGCCCATCCCTCTGATGCCACTAACTGCAATGGGGATCTTCAACATAAAGACAAGAATTGGTATTACTGCAGCAGAATTCAACAACAGCCTTTAAAACCAAACTCATGGTCTGTCAGCTTTTGTGGAAGGCTAAAGCTGTCTTTCAAAAGAACAGCAGCATCGAAGCAGGAAAACACTGAGTTAATGGTATTGAGTAATATGATGAAATAATCCCAATGCAACCATGAGCCAGAAGAAATAAGGCAGCAGTCCCCACCAATTCCACAAAATTCCTACCACAAACTACTCATTCAACACCAGATTTAAAATCTTCCTCCTAAAATGAGTAATTTCCACTTCTTGCAAACTTGGTCTGTGAATGAGAACTCTCCAGGGAAACAGGAGTGTAATTTACTCCAAATGAAAGCTACTCTGCAGTTAAAGATTATTTAATCTTCATCTCCCCAGGGATCAGAACTCAAAGAACCAGAACAGTTGTGTAATTTCACCATAAAAACTGAATCTAGCCAAGGGAGAATCTTCAGATGGCACTTGGGCTTTTTTGTTCTGATTGGTGACACACAAACCTGTTCACACACCTTCAAAACTGCCCCCAACAAGTGCTTGCAACAGCACCTCGCCAGCTGTCAGGCAGGACTCACCCTGTCGGCCGTGGCATTGCTGATGATCATCTCCTGGACACTGTTGTAGTACTTTGGGGAACACAGCCTGCCAGGAGCCACGTTCACAGCCACAGAGAGAGCCAGGCTCCGGCCGTGCCTCACCATCCAGTCGATGCCAGAGACATCTGCTGCAGAGGAAAACACAACAATGGTAGGGCTCCTGCCATCTAGTCCTCTTCATCTAAGAGGCTTTTGGCAGTTTGTCAATTCACTGCCATAAAATGAAATAATGAGCAGCATCTAAAGCAATGCTCTGCTTCTTCCATTTCTCCCAAGAAGACACACAGACAGAGCTAAAATGCAACACCTTTTCCAGGCAGAAACACCACCTGGGCAGGCAGGGAAGCAGACACAAACAAGGGACTCTCTTATTCAACTCAGATACTTCTGATGGTTCAAAATTAGACAAACCTTGACTCCAATATATTTGTAGGTCATCTATAATTTGACCAGCCAATAGACTTCCTTTTTAATCCTACAGGGGAGAGTAATCCATAACACTCTCAAACACTGGGGTCCTATAAAACTCATGTTTTTTTCTAACTTAGAGGCAAATTAGTTAATTCTCCAAAAGCATGTGAAGCCATCAGATGTGGCCTGCAATTAGCATCAGCCAACCTAAGATCACAGTGCTCTCCCAAAAGGTGGGATGGCCCTCCTGTCCGCCTTGCCTTGAATATCCTGTCATGTTCAACTGTCCTTGTGTCAGCAACAGCAATTACTCAGCCAAGCCAGTACTTTTATCAAATCATCAGATAACACATCCAGAGAATAAAGTCTGGGCAACCCCAACTGATAACCAGTTGCCTGTGCTCTTTTATGTACCAGAGAGCACAAATTAAGAGCCATGAGCAAAGAAAAGCACAAGAAAATACAGAGCAGAGATTCAGTCACAAAGTTAGCCTGAATCAATGGCTGAGAAGGAATCTTCCCTGCTTTCAGGATCTGTTCCAGTCCTATAAACAGCTTCACCTACCCAGTAAGTGCTGGTGGAGAACAGTGCTGAGCTCATCATCGGACAGAAAGGCGCACAGCTCTGCCAGGCAGCCGGCCGAGGCCATGCGGGTGGCATCCTGACAGGGGATGGGAGAACAGAGAACATGGCTTGAGCTCAACACACCCCAGAGACAGGCAGCAAGGAAAACAAGTGTCAGAAGATGACAGGAAATAAAGAGGAGGAGAAAATAAATAGTATTTCACTCCTACTCCCTGTGGATTTCTTTCAGTTCACATGGTTTCTTGTACATAATGGAACTTAAAACCAAATCTAAGGTCAAAAAAGCCAACAAAGACTGAAGAATTGCAGATCTTATCTAAGTTCTGATTTGTTAAATGGAGAAGTCATAAAGATGAATTTCAATGTTTTAAAAGATGAGTTCACAAGAGATAAGTTTAGATTCACTTACTCTAAGTGTTATTTCTAGCCATTTCTGGATGAGCTAGTCTCTACTACTTTTCATTTAACACTTCCAAGCTTCACTTGGAAGCTATTTTGGCTTCCTTATGTGACCATCCCATTACTGTCCACTTCTCCCCCAGATTTACAACCCAGCAGGAGTGTTTCAATTTTCCTATTTCTGGCATGTCACCAGTTGCATGTCTGTCACAGAGACTGACATAAAAAAGAAATTATTAGATGATTAATTTAATCTCACTCATGTTACTGTTGCTGTCTGCTATATACCGAAGACCCTATATTAAATGTGGAGAGCTCTTCTCATTGGAGAAAAATCTGCCATTATCTGAAAAATTTCTCACATGGAATGATAAAAACCTCACCTGAGAGGCTACAAACACATCTGTGTTTATAGTGAAGGTACCACTGGCTTTCTCCAAGATAAAAAAGCAAATCCTGACTGCAGAGCTAACTGAAACCTGTTAGTGAGGAGCTACAGGTCAAACCCACATATGCAGTTGCCAAGGAAACATTAAACTGGAGGCTTCTCAGAGTTACCAGGGGCTGGTCAGGAATCTCCAATTCTTCACTGTGACTACATCATTAGCAATTTTCCCAGAAGTTACTTTAGATAGCAATTCTGTTAGTTCAGATTTTAAATGTAAGAACAGAACTGTCTGCAGCAGGGGACCTCTGCAGCTGGCTGAAGCAGTACCTCATCGTGTCCCAGCATCCCCAGCAGCACTGTGCTAATATTCTTCCTAATTGCAGCATCTACTTTTGCACCAGCTCCTCGTGTGACAAACCGCAGCGCTTGCAGCATCGTATCCCTGGAAGAGATCACATTCTACAGTCAGACACTGCCTCTCCTGCACCCTCCAGGAGAAATTTTGCTCTGCATAACTGTAGATCCTTGCACAGCAATTACACTGAGATGCCTTACAGTTTGGGAGAGTGATCCCCTCTCTGCACTGCTGGAAACTCCATGCTAGCCAGTAGTTCCATGTTTTCTGTCTAACGCACACAGATATTTTCTGATTGTTCAAACATTAAAAAAATTATCATGTCAGGAAGTGCATATCTTAGGGATCTGTGCCTTTAGGATACAAGAACAGCTGCTTTACTTCAGAGGTCAGACTGACAGTCAATACTGCCTTTTATCTGGAAGTGGGCTGCTTGGGGATGTGCAGGAGAGGAGAACTGGGCAGACCCCAAGCACTCTTTCTCCTAAATACTCTCACAGCCCAAGTTCTGACACAGGAAGGTCCCATCATCTCCAATCTTGGTTTACAGTCCACTGCTTTCATTAATAGACACCTCTTATTCTAATTGAGGGTTATGTTCATTCATCCCAGCTCTTTCTTTCACCCTCAGTAAGCAGGAAGGTCTGAGCTGTCAGCTGCAGCTTACCTGATGGCAGAGTCATCGCTGGAACGAATTCCATTCAGGAGCTCTGTGAAGAGAGGATCCACTTTGACATGGATGACAATGAGCTTCCCAAGAGCATCAGCAGCTTTAAGGCGAACGGCGCGGTTTGAGTCTTGCAGAGCTTTGGTGAACGTTGTTTGCAACTGGGGCAAAAACGGTTTCAGAGCAATCTCAACCTATTCCAGAGTGGAAGAAGGGAAAGTGGTGGGGTCAAGGATTAAAGAGCAGCTAGAGATCAAAGCGTGAAAACAGCATGACCTCTTCTACAGCAGTTTGTTATCAGAGAGCCCTCGTTAAATCTAACGCACTACTGAAATAGGAAAAACGTGAAACAACAATTTACCACAAAACCTTTGACCTTTTCCAGTCTAATCATCTTTTTTTTCATACTGAAATACAGGGATAGCCTGAAGAAATTTTACACTATCATGAACAGCCTTTTGAACACAGAGCACTGAATAAAAGCTCAGCTCTGTTCAAAGATACATAAGATCCTTGCACTTAACAATACATAAAAATAATGGATAGAGGAGAGATTAATTACATGGTGGATTTTAATAACTTGAAAGTGGGATAAGGGTTTATCAATATTTCTGAGAAGCCTAGTGGTTCAGTGTGCAGTGGGGGCTTTTTTTGTAGGCCAGAAGCTGCTGGAAGAATGCAATCCAGTTACAGTGCTATTTCTACATATCAAATCCACAGCAGCAGGCATCCCAGCTGTATTTACATGAACAGCAACAGATATTTCTGAAGGTTGCCATGGAAAATGTTCACAAACCACAGTCCAATACTTTGAATCTTACCTTAGCTAAAAGAAGGCTTAGTGTTTCAAGCAGAGCCACCTTGACATTCCAGCTGAACCGATCTCCCAAGATTCGAATGAGTGGCCCAGTGATGCTCACCACAGATGGTTTGAGAGCTTCAGCAGAAGTCAGCTTTATAACCAGCCCTAAGGCCTTTGCTGCCTCCTCCTTCTGTTCTGGATTACCAGTTAAAACACCTTCCCGCAGCACCACAAGTATGGAAGTCACTCCCTGTCACGAAAATCGGATAAGAAAGCTTAGAAGCTAAGATGCAAGAAATATGTATCTTATTTTTGCTCCTATTATACACCAGATGCACAAACTTGGAGAGTTTCTCTCAATTTCCTGTTGACCTTCAGCTGCCTGATTCCACACTGACAGAGCTACTTTTATTTGGTTTGATTTCATGCCTCTCCGCCTTACTAAGCCAGTTGCTATGAGAAAAGTGGTGGCAGCTCAGGGAATTTTTAAACCAGAGAAATTTGGCACAGAAGTCCAGTGTTACTCCCCCACAAAAAGCAGCCAGCAACCATAAATTACGTGCATAACAGAATTGTCAGAGACCTCACTGCAAGACAGGTCTTCTGTAGGGTTACTCAAGAGCTCTAATCTACAAAAAGTCCTCCAATATACAGGTTTGGAATGCCTAAATAGTCACTGCTTCTAATAGCTGTAATATATCAATCAGCTCTCCCCAAAGGTGGGCTATTGTGGCTGTGATGAATCCGCGTTCATTCTGATTTTTACCTTCTTAGGAATACAGAATCCTGGCACGTGCTCGCCCTTGGCCTCATTCCCTACAATCCGGATATCCCTGTGCAGGTCCTCAATGAGGGCAAGCTGGTTCCCAGCATCTAACTTCTGCAGAAGAGAGGGGTAAACAAAGATCAGGCAACATCCAGATATCTTTTGGGAAGTCTTCTCAGGTCAGGCATTACTCCTGTAACCTTTTTAAGCTGCCTCTCACCTTGGTGATGGAATTAAGTGCATCCCAACTTTCATTCAGAACTACAGGGTTGGTGTCATTAAACAGTCGAATCAAGCCTGAAACCAAGCTCCTGAGATGTCCAGTGTAGTCTGCTTTTGTCTTGGAGCAGTAGATATTCAGCATGACAGCTGCTGCCTGTCTCATGCCCAGCTCAGGGCTGCGGGTAGCTTCTAGCAAATCTTCAGTTATAATTCTTTGTCCAACATCATCTTCCACAGACAGGATCACAGACTGGCAGTTTGCCATCTCCTGAAGAGTCCAAATTAACTTTACATTAGCTCTCAAACAGAACAAAGCCAAATTTAGCCCCAGGTTTCTCCGCGTTATCCCCAGCACTGTCTCTAGATGAATACTACAACACACTCCACTTGCTAATTGTTTCTCATTAAAGAGCTGGTCACATAACCATTAAAGGCTTGACTCAGTCCTGGTGCAGACACAGGTATGACCAATTCTTAAAATTTAACAAGTGACCAAACTCTGCTGAACTGATTGCTGCAGCAGATGCAGGAGGGCTAATTTACAAAAATTAGAGTAGCTCAGTCTCCCCCATCTTACTCACCCATGAGAGACTGTGAGTCTTGTCAGATAACATTCTTCTGATTTAGGTAGTTTAATGCTGTGCGTCACAGCACTAATTACAAGCACGTCTGTGGGTACATTAGAGATCTCCAGGCAGACTTGGGGCTAGAAGCTGATCTAATGGGTATCCACAGCAGAAAGACAAGAGGACTCTGTCACTCATTCCTAATTCACCAACTGATTATGAAAATGTCTGTCCACAGTCACAACTCCAGGATGTTCTCTGGAGTCCAAACACCAGATGTTTTGGAAAGCAGTACCGGAGGAGTGCAGCATGCAAAGTAGGAGATTTCCTCCCTGCAGCCCTTTAATCTCTCAGTCTTCTACACCAAGAATAAATACAAAGTTAACTAGACTTTCTGGCAGTTCTCCAGGAATAAGTAAACTGAGAATTGTATCTTGTAGCAGGCCAAGGAGACTTTTAAATGGATACAAATAGATTTGCAAAGCATAGGTTTTTTGACTCACAATATGCCACCAGGCAAAAAGACTCATCCTGGAGAAGCTAATGGACTGAATTAAACATCCAATCTGTGAGTCTAGAGAACACAGATTCTGGGCTGGGAAGTAAACCCGGTACACTATCTTCAGGCAGCCTGTCACAACAAAGAGCTGAGCTGTGCTACTTGCCAATTGCTCTTCACTGGTGCCCAGCTTCTCTTTGAGCGCAGACATCATGGCAGGCAGGATGACACTCAAGTGCCGTGTCAGAGCATCCCCTGCCACTGAGGAGAGGAAAGCCAGCACCCTGGTGTTCACTGGTGGGGTAGTCAGCTACAAAAATAAAAACACCAAAAATTTAAGACAAGCAGAAAGTTTTTTCAGGAGGAGTCTCTCTACAACATGAAATATTTATGCATCACAAGCCAAGTAACAATGTTTTGAGCACAAAATCAGAAGAAAATTTCAGACTATGCTCTTCCTTTTGCCATACTGGTCCAAAGAAAACTGTCAGCAAGCAGAGGAAACAGCACAGATATAAAGTTTAAAATTTGTTTTCCATTGTACCTTTGGCACCAAATAAGGCAGCACCACACGGCTCTTGACAGCCATAACTTGTTTAAGACCATCCACAGCAAAGTCAGCTGTCTCCTCATTATCCTACAGGGAAAGAGAAAGAGACAAACCTGAGAAATGATCTGTGACACAACAAGCTAAGCCCTGTTTCAAGGGACAATTTTCCATGTGATCATAAAAACAAAACCAAGTCCTTCTATTCAAAAATGTTCTCATATTCTCATAGTACCTAGCAAAACCCAAACCTAGCTCTTCTGTCACATCAAAAAGATTTTCCATTTCAAGCATAGCGGCCAAGCAACTTCATCAGGTGACAATGGCAATTCCATCACAGAGCCAGGTGCAGCAATTCTTAGGCCCAGGCTTAAGCCACAAGATCTTCCCTACCACTGGCTAGGGTGACTCCAGGAGGAGACAAAATACTGCTGCCGTTCTCTGGAAGGTCTGCCACTACATTCCTCCTCCTCTTTTAAGTTAATTATTCAAAACTTGTCCCACAACATCATTAATCAAGTTGTTGACTAATCCTGAGCAATGCTCACCAGCTGCTTCAGCAAGAAAGGCAGGATGTCTTCAAGAGCCTGATGGCCAATTGTTGAGTGCAGCTGTTCAAATGTTTTGGCTGCAGCCTCTCGAACTTCTTCCAGAGGGTCACACAGTGCTTTTCTCACTGTAGGAACCAGGGACTCTGAGAAAAGCAGTACCTGTAGATGAAGAGATAAAATTACAGAACATCTAAAGCACAACAGACACGCATATCGCAGTAAAGTAGCGAAGAACTCAGAATTTGCACAACTGAAACTAAACTGCAGCGTGCTTAGAATAATATCGGAAGAAAAGCAGGATCCATCAGCACAAATAGCTGCAGTGCTCTAAGGCTACCTAGTGGAAGATTTCTAGTACTATATCTCATAAAAGGCAATGTTTAAATTTACCGACTGATACAAATTCATACAATTTGCCTGAGCAGCAACTCGGTGTTAGTTACAAGTGCTGACTTCAGACCACAGAACAAGTCCAGCACTGGCTGTAGTTTTGTTTGCAGTGCAATACCTGCAGCATAACATCAATACCTGGGAAAATGGGAATTTCACCCGGCACATGTGACTCACCGCATCTCTGCTGGTTGATTTCATGATCTCACTCAAACCAATGCAGACTCCTTGCCTCTCATCACTCTTGTCTGATCTCAGTCCATCTTCCAGGATAGGAATGATTTCAGGAAGAATCTTCTCCCCTAACTTTCGCACAAGGTCTCCTAATGTCCGTGCTGCAACCTGTCCCCAAAAACATATTAATTATTTTTCTTTTTTATAAAACTTTAAAAGGTGAACTGTGAGCAAATGTTCACTTTTGACCATATGCTACAGTTCACAGTGCAGGCAGAGCAGTAGGAATGGAAACAGTATTACAGATAACCATCAAAAACCAGTTTTACTGTCATCACAATCACAGCTGCCTTCAGCAAACAGAGAATTCAGACATGCTCATGCTCAGAACAGTTAAATTGATGATAGCTTTGGAGAAGAATTATCCTGTGTTCCTCAGGAGTTATCTTCTACAGTCACCTGCAGGATCAGGAAGGCACAACTTAATTCCTTACCGTTCGCTTATCTGCACAAGTACTGGCCAGGAATTTCAGCAGAAGCCCAAAGAGTGTTGGCAGGATTTCCCGCAGCGTGCGAGGAGTGTTGGAGACAACGATTTTCCAGACATGTAAGGAGGCCTGGCGCACCACCAGCTGCGTGTCCGAGCGGCCCATGTACAGCCCCGCCAGCACCCTGTTCCTCCTCTCCACTCCCAGAGCATTAATGATAGCCTGGAAAGAAATAGCACAGAATTGTATTATCTGCCCCTGAAATCTATAAAAAGAACAGAATATGTGATTATTCAGTATGTCTTTCCAGCAGGCTGTCCATGCTGATTAAAAATAGGAGAATTTGAAAAAAATAAAGGCACAACAGGCAAGAATGGCTTTACCTTGTTTGACTGGGCTGTTCCAAAGTTGTCATCCTCTGAGGCAGTTTCTGTGGTCATTTTTCCAGTGACTCCTGAGATATGGAATAGAAGGTCTCCAAGGAGCTGAACTGAGCTAAACCTGGCAACAGGAGCAAGTCAAGTGTTACAAACAGGGCACTCAGGCAGTACCTGTCCAGTTCTGACAAGACAGACTGGAGCTACAGACCAGAGCCAGATGTAAAGCACAGCTGGGTCTGCACTGAAATGCTGCATGGGCTGATGTGCAACATCAGTCTGCCAACATGGCTCAAAGCAGCATGATAAAGGGAAGGAGTGAATTCCAAACTGAAGGGCTGAGAGAATTTTCAAATCAAAACAATGAATCTGAGAATAGCCTTGACTCTAAAAAGGAACAAGACATTGCTCCCATCTGTGTAACCCAAACGACATTCACCTGGGGTAAAGAGTACTTAGCAGCACTCAGCTGGCACAAATCATTTAGTGCAGCTAATTTTTGAGCAACTGCTATTGGCTGTGAGTGCTCCACTGCACATTTTCATAAACAGGAGAACAATAACTTGCTCAGCATTTGGAGAAATGGAAAACAGTACACAAGGGCTAAATATTGCCACATCAACTGCCTTGGAAGTGCATTTCAGAGTCACCGCCAAAATTAATAATCCAGCATGAATGCTCTGGAGGTAGTAGGAAACCTGATCCAACCTGGCAGGCCTTTGCAGATTCAAGTGCTGTAAGGCATCATAGTCAAATCAACAAGCAAAAAGAGACACTTGTTTTTGCCTCACAGGTCTCTGCATTTTTTTGAGAAGCGACACAGAGCCTAAATCACACCAGTTTTTCAAGCGTGGAAGGGAAATGTTTGCGGCTAAGCTGGTTCTGCCTTACCTTATCCTCCACAAGTCATCAAAGAGCCCATCCTCGAGCTGTGGCAGGAGCAGAGCAATGGCAGTCTCGGCGTACATGCTGATGATTCGCTGCCCCGCGCGCAGCGCCGTGTCCCGCACAAACTCGTTCTCGTCTGCCAGGGCCTGCACACGGGCACAAAAGGGGCTCTGAAAACTCGGCCTTTCAATACACACATGCAACAGGAGGGAAACAAACCAATGTTTTCTCTCTCCATGAAAACCAAGTGAACTATGGAGTTGTCAATGCACAAAGACGACTTCAAAAACTGACTAGTGATCACAAGTAAAAGACAGCAAGCCAATAACTTAGAAGAAACAGTTTATAATTTAAATACACTTTCTTTTTTTTAAATAGTCCAGCCAAGTTGGACAAGTCTCTGCACATGCCACATTTATTGAAAATGATACTTTAAATATTCTAGAGGCTTCTTTTTATTCTCTGATAACTAAAAGATTTCAGTTTTGCTACATACCTTAAGGATACAAGGAATGATGGGACCAACATAGGGAGTGAACTTGTCTCCAAAGGTTATTGGCAGGTAGTTGAACATCATGATATAACCATCTCGTACATGTGGAGCAATATCCACTTTACTGGCAGTCGCTACAATCTCTGGCATAAGTTTCTCCAGCTTTTCTACCCCCAAACCAGCCATAACTTCAGCCAGACCTAGGGAAAATGAGCAGGGAACAGAGCTGATACACACAAGAAACAAGCAGCTAATCTGATTTAATATGAGAAAACCTGAGCTCTGTGCTCACACACAGCTGTCCCCACCTTGAGCAGCACCAGAGCGATCCACTGAGCTCTGCTCATATGTCAGTGTCTCCATCAGCCACGGCAACAAATCCTCAAAGCAGGACTCTCCCATACCCTTCACCATGGCCCCCAGGGCCTTTGCAGACACTGTGCGCACCTAACAGACAACAGAAACAGGGATCTGCAAAATGTCCAGTCAAAGGTGCTACAGATGTGGCAGACAGATTAGGACAATGTTTAACCTACTGCACTGAAAGACAAACTGTGTTTGTACAAAAGACTTACTTCAGGTACAGGATCCAACAGAGAGGCCTTCAATCCAGGGGTCACACTGGGTAGGTACGGAGCCAGATCCTAAAACAAAGAGCCCAGAAAGTCAGAACCAGATTCAAATGAGAGAAAACATAGTCACCTTCATGTAAAGGACATTCACCCCTTATAATCAGCAAACATCTTTAACATCCTGAGAGTTTAACTAGTTGCTCTCACAATACTAAAGACAAACATAGTGAATTATTCTGCAAGTCCAAGAAACCCCAGTTCTGTGCAGATCACTCAAAACCTTTTTAATGCTCATTCACAACCCAGCAGTTTGTGTCTTAGGAAAATCCAACACTCTTAACATTTACACAAGGTTTAAATGTAGAGATTATCAGGACAAAAATTAAACAAAGATCTTTAGCCTACAGTCAGGTCCTACAAATACTTTTCAAACAAGCGCTGGATCCATTTGTTAGCAGCTGATCTGTGTTTCATTTGTTTGTTTGTTAGGGCATTTCTTATATAGTAAAAATTATAAGACCTTTTTGCAGGGATAAACTGATAATAACTAGATGCTCAAAGCTGACAGTCCCAAGGACCTGAGAACTGTCACTATCCTTATAGTCATCTGCTCATTTACATACATTTAATTAAGAAGCTGCATGAATGCTACTATTTTCTACCTTAACAGCAAAATCTCCAAGCCAAATAAATTTGCTCTAGTGCTTGTCATAGTAATCAGTTGGAGGGCATTTCTGTACCTTCTGGTCAGTCAGGGAGTACATGTTCCCAATGATCTGGGCAGCCATTTTCCTGGTGTCTGTGGAACGATCCTGGAAAGCTCTCTGAACAATTGGCATGATCAGTGCTAAGGATGGAGCATCAATGAAATGGACAAATTTGGTATCCAGCAGAGTCTGCAAACACTTCTGAGTCTTCCTGGAGGGGTCAGTGAGAGCATCCAACAGAACTGGAGCAATTGCTGAGTATTTTTTAAAAGGAGAGAAGAGATTTTATTTGTACATAAACCAAAAACATGTCATGGATGAGCTGGTTTGTTCTCATGGCATGTTTCAGGTCCTTCTAAAGCAACACACAGCACAAGGACAGGGGAAACTATTAACATCAGCTGAAAAAATGGACAGGAACATTTAAAAAGCCTGAAAGCACACAGCTGCTGTTAAGCTTTCATGTTATACTTCTGTAGGATTAGTTCCATTTCTATACAAATTTCCATTTAATCCTAAATACTGTGAAAACCTTGCTGTCATAAACCACAGTCACATCAGGACACTGGAGATGCACAGACAGGTCTTACCCAGGATCTCTGGATTCCTGATGACAGATCCAATCTGCCTGAGAGCCTGCTGCCCTGCATTCTGCACCTTCACATGGGAATCTGTCAGCACTTCAGTGAGTTTGGGCACGATGTTGGGTAAACAGGAAGAGAGTTGTTTGGGAGCACAGTATGCCATAGCCCCCAGCAATTCCACTGACCCTGTGAACAAAGTACGCCAAGAAAAAAAAGAGAAAAGACAAAACACAGTATTAAGAACTGACATGAGATGATGATCACATTTACTTCAAACTCAAATCCAGCAGTCAGAGAGCACAAAGAAAGGCTGAAATGCATTGTCACTCTATGCTACCTAAAGACACAAAAAAATACTTCTCTTTTGTACAAGGGAAAAGGAATGTGTTAAGAAAATTCCAGGTTCTGAAGTATCACTATAGAGACAGGATACAAACCGTCCCTTGAATATGCCAGGGAAAAAAGGGTTACTCAAATGTGTCAGGGAACTCAGCTGTAAAAAGCTGGAGAAGTTCCACAGTCCCTTATAAGACAATAAACCATCGTGGCCATCTGAAGGGATGAAGGAATACACAAAGGGGACGACAACAAATGGAACTGTGGGTCACTCTCAATCATGTCAGGCGCATATCGGTCCATACCAGCTTTAGTTCTCCAAGATTCCTCTTCTAATGCCGCAAGAAGTGATGGCAAAACCAGCTTCACTCCGTGAGTACTCAGATTGCTCATTACAGCTTTGGCACAGTCATCTGCAGCCTCCAAGGAGAAGAGAACACTTACAAACTGTGACACAACACTGTTTTCCTTCCTCTGAGACTCTCTGGGAACAAAGCCTTCATGTAACTAGTGTCTCAGCACAATGGCGCAGCTGGCTAAGTAGCTCCCAATTAATGGTCAATGAAATCAGATGCTTCCAGTTACTAAGAAGATCAAATTGTTATTAGTGGTATCTCAAGGGACAGGTCATCTTCTCTATTTGCCTTATTACAAACAGGATTCACATCCATATCCATTCCATCTGGGTTTTTTAATGCTCTGCAATAGCAGGAATTTAAGGCACCTTACCTCTCGCACATACTGGTTCCCATCTCCAAAACAAAGCAGCAGGTGAGGCAGCACGTGAACCACATAGGGCTCAAATAGCTTCCCGAGCATGCTGCAGAGCATCTCAAAGGCAAACAGAGCCCCTAAAAACCCAAAAAAGACAGTCAGAGCAAAATAAAACTTCATTTAAGGAGGATGGGAAAAGAAGATACAATTTGCCAAATATTGTTCCAAAAGCACTCAAATCTCACAACAGGAAGTCTCTTGCTATCTTGCCCTTGTGGCTCATGCTGTAGTAGGGATTTGTGGCCTCAGAAAAGAAGCTTTCCCCCAGCAACACCTGCCTTTGGAAACAGGAGAGGGGGGCACATCCATATGGTCCAGGACTAGAAATCCTTCTTCCACCACAATGTGAATCGAGCAATTTTGGGACATTATACACAACCAACGGCCTCACAAGAGATATTTCCCATTTCTTTCTTGCCAAACTTAAGGAAAATAAATGCAGCTAAACCAAACACAGGGGTGCAGGATCTTCACCTGACCACAATGGTAGTAGGCACAAAAGAAATGCTAAGTATCTGGAGGGAAAAGCTGTCTCTTACCCTCCCGCCGGCGGAAGTTCTTCTTGTCCTGGATAGCATCGGTCAGCGTGGTCATCATCTCCTGCTGCTTGAGAGAGAGGATGCCCAGGCCTTTCACCAGGCCTGCCAGACCATAGGCTGCACCTTTGCGCTCAGCATACTTATCAGACTCCAACAGCAGCTGCATCAGCTTCTGGATCATTCCTCCTGCATCCTCCTTAATTGCAGGCACTAGAGGTGGTAAACAGCTTGCCACTGACTCTTGAACCTGTAAAACAATCCACCAGCCACCAGATGACAAAACAGTCATTACTAACAGAAATTCCTGCTAGAATGCACTCCAAGTGAAACCTTTCTGTCACCATTTTTCACCTCTCTGCCATTCCTAACAGTATCCTGGTGTTAACCTGCCTCTCTGTGGAACCTGGCAACTCCTCCCAAAGGCACCTACCTGCTGAGATGGGGTGGACAAGGCTGCTATCAGTTTGCCAACAATTGGTTTCACTTTAGGGTCACTCTTGTCCAGATGTTTTGCCAGTGACCCCATCAGAATGACCACGCTTTGCCTGACAGCATCATAACTGGCATCATTAGGAGCATTTTTCAGGAATTCTTCAAACACTGGCAAGAGAGAGTTAACATTGTCCTGAAAAACAAAACCACAGAACTTGCCACTAGAGTCCACTCAGAATGAGATTTGCTATGCTCAGTGGACTTGTTTGTTCTTCTCTGAGCCAACAACTGAACAATCACACTGTATTTACAGTTCATTTCATGTGTCACATCACGTAAAGCCTTGTACCATCCCGACAGGCAACAAATATTTCCTGCTAGAGAGAAATTAGCTCTTCAAAATTAGAATCCCCAAGCCTGCCAGCATGATGTTCTGCCAGAAGCATTGCAGGCTCCCAGGCCTGAACATCAGTACCTGCTCCTCTGCTTGCCCCATTTGCCAACGGAGAGCAGAAACATCAAATGAACTTCACACTGTTTTTCTAAGAAACACAATGAAAGAATGAATAATATGAAAATACCCCAATTGTCTTGGACCAAACTAAAGAATACAGGCATCTGTTCAGAGGTGACTGGCACATATGAGGAAATCAGAAGCTGAGCAATTCACATCCTGCATACCTTCCCCAGCTGACCCTGCTGGGGAAGAGCTGGCAGGGAGAAGAATGGTCCTCAGTTCCTCAATGTTTTAAGTTTAATTAAACCAACAATCAGCAGGCTTTCATGTTTTTCTTTGCATGAAGCCTGAAAAGGAATTCTCATCTTCACAGGATTAAAAGACCTATGGTCTGATTTTATTTTCATTACTTTAGTTTTATACCATTTTAACTCCAATTGATCCAGGGATATTATACTTTATAGCAATGACAGGGATGAACCACACTTAGTCAACACTACACACTAACAGAACAACTCTGAACACAAAAATTCCTAAATGAAAGTTTTCAACTGTTACAAGTAACAGCAACCTCTAAGTTTATAATATTTTTTTTTTTAAAATCTATGGGCTCCAACACAGTATCTACACATCCATTACATCTTTTTTCCACTGATAGAAACATTCAGACTTACTTTGCCATGAGTGTTGAGTGTTGAAAGAGCTGCATCCAACATGCACTTCCTGACCTCAGGACTCCGATCATTCAGAGCATCTGGCACAAAAAACTGAAAGAGGGGCTTCACCTGAGAACTGTCCAGATGTTCTGAGAGCTTGTTAAGGGCCAGTGCTATGCCACACCTGTGAAGAAGGTGATGAGCCCGTGAGCTTACTGACTTATCACAGAATTGAGAGCTCCCAATCACATTTGCTATCAGCAGCAATTACAGAAACTGAGAGCAAGAACCATTATGGAAACAAAATGCCTCAGAGTGTCCAACCTCTGTGCATTTCATTACATAACTCCATGCTGCAGTCTCCCACAAGGACAACAACCCCTCAGCCATATAATAGCTTTTATCTCAATTAAGCTTTGGGGATACTTGAGCCAACTTAGACACCAAGATCACTTCAACTACTGCTGAAATGCAGCAGCTTTACAACAAGGTACATCAGCATTAAAGGATAGATTAGCTCAAGACAAGTAGCAAACAAGATGATCTCCAATTAAACCTGTACAGCACATACAAGTAAACAGAAAGTAATTATCCAAACTGGAATTTGGCCAGTTCATTAAGGCTTGCACTGCTGCTCTTGAAACAATCAATGGCCCATACAGAGGTGGGAACACAGTAAGCTAAGACAAAAATCAGACAGTCTGAGAGGGAAAGACTGTTTTTATCAGGACATAGAGATGACAGTATCCAATATTTTGATGGAGTTCTGCCTGGCCCTAGTTTGCTTGAAGGGCACAAATATTCTCTACCAGAAGGACACATGAAAACAGCAAGTCAATACAATTGCATGTTATTTGTTCTTCTAAATAAAAAAATCAAAAACATTTCATTTGGATGTACAGGAAAAGATGAGATCAATCTGAATATGACTGTACCTTGCTTCCCACTGGTCAGGCGGTGATTCAGATATCACTCGTCCCAAAGCATCCAAAACTGGAGGTGGCCTCTGGAAGGAGAAAAGATTTCATTAAAATGCCTTTTCTAAGTATAGGCACGCAGAGAATTTGTCAACCATACCTGCAATGCCATTTGATAATACTGCACAGAGTAATGATACCACTAGCAGAAGAGCAAGGTGAAAAAACAAGCAGAAAGCAAGTCTGGGGTCAAAATTACTTCAACTGACACTGCCCTAGCACAGCCTTTCTGTATTATCTAAGGCACCCCTCCCACCTGTCCAATGGTGCCATCAGTGGCTGATAACATGAAGTTCAAGACATTGAAGTCTGTGCTAAGCTCAAACAGGACAACAGTAGATTCAATGCACATCTTCAGGACAGACAAAAGGATAAGTGACTAACAGAAAATAAAGCAGCAGCTCATGCCTGTCAACCCCTTAGGGCAAGAGTACTTACATAGAGCTTCTCCTGGTAGATCTCTGTGAGCTTGCTCATGACCTCTGCTGCTTGCTTTCGGTACTGAGCTACAGCTCTGGAAAGAGCCTCAGCTCCTGCCTGTCGCACTGCCTCTTCGTGGTGGATGACATCTTTGATCAGCAGGGAACACAGGTCAGGCTGCAGCTCCAAACCCATGGACTCCCACAGCCTGCAGCACACACACAGAGGTGATGGGTCACCCTTCAGCAAAGAAGCCACTACCACATGTACAGTTGGAGTGACCTACAGGTGCCCTCCAGCTATGGGGCAAGGCCCTTGAGTGCAGCTCCATGCCACGGGCAGAGAAGAGGTCCCTCTAAAACCCAATCAACAAAGAAGAACCCTTACCTCTCTGCCAGCTTCTGAATCTCATCTTCAACGTCAAACTTTACTACCCAGAGGCGACGCAACAGGTTCAGTCCATTCTTCTCATCACTGTCTGGGGTTGGTAGAACCATTTGTAGCTCCATCAGTCCCTGAATTAGTTAACAGGAAAATCAGTGCAAGGACCTGATTTTTAGAAATAAACACTTTAAAACACTTACAACTTTTGGCAAGTCAAGCTCTCAGTGGTTGGAAGTGTCAAAATTCATGTTTGCTTGTGCCTCACACTGCCCATGATGGTCAAGGACTTCCTGTTACTAGTAGGTGAGATGGTGGGACTCAAGAACAGTGCTCCCCACAGGCAGGCTGCTGAGAGGCTCTGGTGACTAGAGTCTATTCTGCTTCTAAGTACAGACAAGACAGCTCAGGTGGCCTAAGCTGGAATTTGTTTCATGGCAAAGAACACCAAGTACTTCAGGTTTTTCTTTCTGTGTTCTCAGAAGTGACTAAGCCTGAAGCTTTCCAATAACAAGGCCTAGTATAAACATGAATTTTTTGACAGCTTCTCTCTTTAAGACTAAGCTCTATCCAATTGTAAACAGAAGGTGTTAAGTAGTCCTAATTATACCTCTTTTAAGGAAACAAAGGTGTGGATAAACCCAGAGTACTCCTTTGTGCAGATAAATGCAGCACAAAGAGCATGACTTGGAGCGTTATTGTTCAGACTGCCTCTGAACCACTGCCCAAAGCCTGGCATCACAGCTGAAGCCTCTCTGCATCTAGGTGAAAGAAGATTCACCTCCCAAAAACTGATTTCCACCTACCCTGAGAGCTGCATCTCGAACGTTCATGCAAGGAGACTGCAGGGCCTGCAGGAGCACATCGATCTCCTCCTGCTCGGCGTAGGCACAGCCGTCCTCACCGCTGCTGCTCGCGCACAGCGCCGTCAGCGCCTCCGAGGCCAGCACCTATAACAGCACCAGCAAGTGTCACAGACTCCACTGCACCTTGAGCTGCAGTCAGAGCAAGCGCTGAGTGTTGTCACAGTGGAACAAAGTCCCAAAGAACAGTGACAAAACCGAGACGTGACAAGTTCAGCCCAACTCTTTGCTTTTTATTGATCTTTCTGTCCTTCTCATCCCTTACAACAAACACTCAGAGGAGAGACTACTGAGCCTATCTGGCAGAGCAAGGCCTTAGAGAATGAAAAAATGTCACCTCTGGAAAACTGAAGAATATATTTGGTGCAATAAAACCCACAGAAAAGATATGCAGACATTTTAATCCAAGAATACCATAAACACAGAAGATAATTGGGAATGTATCAACCAGCAGTATGAGAGACTTACACCAAAGGGTACATTTCCCTCATTCAGATGCTGATGAAACTTAGGGAGAATCCTGATGTGGTTATGAAGCTGAGCACTCACCTGTAATCGTGGAGAACCCGTTCCTATCACCCGGGTCAGCAGAACCAGCATGTCCCTGCGGGGCAACAACTCTGGGCCATTCTGAAAGGTTGAGGGGAGAAAAGGGCAGGGGGGAAGGAAAAAGGCTTTTATCTTGTGATTTCAAAGTGCCTTGCCTATGTATGACACTCCTTAAAAAATCCCAGTCAAAACCTAGGGCTAGACAGGTACCAAAACCCATGGCAATCCCTTACATTTAACTCTAACTTGGAGAATTCATCTGCTTTGTCCAGTTTATACATCAGCTGTTTTATCCCATGGCACATCTGATGGAGGTCATCTGACCCCACAGCCCTCACCTCATCCACCAACAAAGACTGGCCATTTCCTGATGATCTCAGCTGAGCGTGGACTGTAAGAATCTGCAGAATCTTGACCAGAAACTCCTCCTTGTCTTCGATGTTATGGGGTGTCTCAGTCATAACCATCTTCAGGAGAGGAAAGACTAAGGAAAATGCTGGAGCTGATAATGGGGCAGCACCTGTAAAAAGGAAAAATCATCCTGTGAACACACAGCTGATCCTCCCATGACTTGGTTGATAATACTGACTGGTATAAAATGTACACTTGAGTAGCTCGTAAGAGATATGGCCAAGCTTCAGCCTTATGCACAAAGATGCTGAGTAAACCTAAGTATTTGCCACTTAATAGCAGCAACAGTGTAGCCCCAACAGTGACTCTTGGCATTTCAGTGTTAGGTTAAGGGTAGGATTTGCTGATCTTAAGGGTCTTTTCCAACCTAAATGATTCTATGATTCTACCTGGCTTCAATTAAAGTCACATTAGGATTCCAAATTAGTACCAACGCCTCAAGAGTATAGAAATACATACTGTAAATAGAATTGAAACAATTCAATGAATTAGACAGTCACTTATAAAGTTCATTTGTCCCAAAGCAAGGCCCTGTTTGTCAGCTGCACTTCCTACCAACTTAGCTAACCCGTCATTCCAACCTTCAGCTGGATCCTTGAGCATTAGGTCCTTCTAATTCTGGTGCAAGCTTCCACTCATCTCCTTGAAAAATTAAAGTTTTCGGATTGGTTGCTAAAAGATTTTGCTCCTTCCTTTTCTACAGGCCCTTGGCTATAGCATATAAAAATGCTCCTTCCAGTCCTTCATTAGTCCAGGTGCCTACAGAAAACATTTCCTTTCTGTATCTTATCTGTGCTGACAGAGAATGCCCAAGTTAAAATTTCTAAATGCAGATGAAGAGCATTGCAGATACAATACTGCAGTATTAGTCAGCTTATGTAGGGCAAAAATACTGCAAAAGTAGTTCAAGGGAGAAATATTAAATCCCAAACACATTCTGAGCTCCTATTTAACATGAACAGCTTCAGTAAAACCCTCTCTATTTCTCATGTGGGATTTTTCTCTCTGTTTGCTCAGTATCTGTTTGCTTTTACATTTTACTTTTCTTTTTTAAAAACTGGCCAGATATTTTTAGCCTCAAACCACTGTCCCTCTACACACAACACGAGAAAGAAAGCTTTATTGGAGAAGAAAAATGTTCTACTTACACAGTAACTGGTATTGACCAACACAAGAAAGATTATAGGATGTATCTTAGCATTTCAGCAAGGAATGATAAACTCTATCATCCACATTACAAGGAGGTATGGTGTCTCCTAGGACCCACAGTAACCTAAGAAATTAATCTCTACTAAACCATATCACACATATTCCAAAGAACTTCAAAAATGAGGAAAAATCCTTTGGGAATATAGTATGAGTTGTCCAACAAAGTGCTGTGGAAACTACTGCCCTTGTCTTGCAAAAGTGGAAAAAAATGATTAGATATTAATTTAATAAAACAATATAGGAAATCTTGAAGGACTAAAAATACTTCCACTATTTTCTGGAAAAGGATTCAAATGAACGTGCACTTACTACAGCAATAAATAGCACAGCAGAGACACCAAATTATCACTGAGATGTTCCGCACTGAAGTGGTGATCAACATGGCCAATGGCCACTGGTCAGCTGTGACAGTGACGTGCCACAGTCACACCACTGAACAGCAAGAGAACTGAACTATGGGGCTACGGGACCAAACTGAATCCCACATTTACCTTAAAAATATACACCATCTCCCACAGCAGCTTTTGATTGGGTTATTTGATCAACAGCTCCAAAGCCTGGCTGAAGTGAATCACCTCTATCCCAGGAGTACATCCTGAGACAGCCAAAGCCATCCCAGCCCTCAAAGGACACACACCAACCCTCCTCTTCTATACTCTTATCTTCAGTGAAGTGGCACAAGTACTTGTGCACTCCACTGTGAAGATTCTGGAAGCAACCTAAATTAAAATTAACTCCAGGAAATAAAATTTAAAAAAAAAACAAAACAAAAAAACAAGAAAAAAGCTTTACTTTTACTCAAATCATTGCCTTGCACTGTAAAAATATCGGTGGCAGCCTTCACATTACAGAGTGGAGAGAACTGCTCTTTATACCATCATGCCAGTATAAAATATTCATGAACTGCAGCACCACACGGCAAACAAGCAGAGGCCATGGGCACTTCACTGCTGTGATCACAGATAACAAGCAATTATTTCGTCTCTCCACTTAGTCTGACTGAATCCCTTATGCTAAGTGGTGTTGAAAGGTAGGAGCTGTCCTTGGCAAAGATGAGCCTTAATTTCACTCTTGTTATTTCAGTATGAACCATTTTAAGAAAAAATACTGTTATTTTATTTCTACACTTAATTATAGTTGCAACATCACTTCTACTACTACCAGCAGGAAAAAACCCTTAAAGTTTTTCCTATCTATGAACAGCTATCCAGTTAAAAAAGAAGTGAAGTTTCGCTTGCAAAATATAATACAAACACTGAAAACTAAATCAGTTCATAGTTATTGGAGGTGGGGGCAGCGTCAGCAGGATGTACCATATCTACCATACTTCATACCTGGCTCTCCCTTGCTGGTTCGGCTGGGAATGGTGTGGGCATGCAGCAAACTGACCACTCTGTTCAGAGCAACAGGCAGCTCTTCCTGACACCAGGATTCATCTAATTCACACTCTGGTTTCATCAGGCGCAAGGTCACGTGGCTTACTAGAGTACCTGGAATGGAAGAATAAAGAATCCATGAGAGGGCTAAACCAAAATACTTCTCGAGAGAAAAAGCCCCAGGAACACAGACCCAAGAATTGTAACAAAGCTCTAGGCAAGAGCCCAGGCTGCAAAGAGGCTCAGAGCAGGAAGCCGAGCCCAGGGCTGTCAGGGGACAGATTTCTTCCCATGTGTGAGTTACACTCACACCCTCCAAACTCTGCACAGGGAAGATGGTCCCACAGTGACCAGCTGCTCCTCAGAGCTGGTCACTGATCAGACAAGTCTTTGTCTTTGGTGCCAGTCCTACCCAGCAGTAGGATCTCTGAGAAATCAGTCATCTCCCTAAACACTGTTCCAGGTGATTTTTTCCTCCTGGCTTTCTGTGGTACATGGTCATGATCCACCATCTGTAAGGGCAAGAACTTTCACCACCGTCAAAATGACACACCCTGCCCTTAAACAGCAACTGCAAATACTCACCAAAGGTTTTCAGTCGAGCAGGCATGACACAGGAAGCTAAGGAAAGAAAAGGCTTCTTAATCCTTGGAGCAGCCAAAGGAGATCGAAAAAGTGGCAAGAAGGAACTGATGAGGCCAGGGATGTACTGAGTGAGACCGGGAGGCTTTTTCTTCATAACAGTGTCCAGGAGTCCTAGAGCTGTTTCCAGCTCATTATCAAGCTGTAAGAGAAACAGTTCAAGAGATTACCCTAAAAAAAAGCTCCACTGGGAAAAAAAATCACATTATTAAATCTCATTTCTAATAACAGAAACAAAGAGGTGATTGCTACACCATTTTCTCTCTATCAGTGATTTGGGTCATGCTGGCTTCAGAGGTGGCAAAAAATACAACCAAAACTCACTTCCTTCAGCCGTTTCCTTATCTGAGCCTCTCTTTCCAGCTGGGCGTGCATCAGCTCCTTCTGCTTGCTCGTCAGCTGCACCTCATCCTTTATTCCCTTCTTCTTCTTTATCTCCTGCAACAGAGAGCCATGGTCATCATTATCTGGCAGCTACAAACACCTTCCCTTCAATTAGTCAGAGAAGCAAGTTGGAAATGGGGTTTTTTGCAATTTCTTTTTAAAACAGTATGAAAATATCCTTCCAAGTATATCCCTCTTGAGTAAAGACACAAAATGAAAACCAGCAGGTTAACAACACTTAGGAGGACCTTTTGCAGGGTAACCTAAGTTTCTCCGCATTGCTCACAGATTATTTGGTATAAAAAAGTGCTGTCCAGTTCTTTACAGGGGATGATGGTATGTCACCCACTCCAGAAATAAGAGAGGTCAACCTTTGTTTAAAAAATGGGATACATACAGATAGAAGTATTCCAAGTAGTTCAGAGAATCTTTCCCACCAGCACACACACATACGCCATGGAACGAGACACAACTTGCAGTGAAGATTCTGACCAGCCTGGCATTCCTTTTTCCATCAACTCACCTCCTTCAGCTCCAGCTCAATGATTTGTTCCTTGAAGGAATAAGCTTTGTTCTCCCTTTTCATGTTAGCCTTTTTCATACTATCCTGTTGAGCACTGAGAAGGAAAAGTGGAGAAAGAATCAGCACTGCTCTGGAGCAAGGACCAGGCATAAAACTCCAGGAACTTCTGTGCAGAAAGAGCATCTGACACACCCAGTCACCCACTGGCAAGAATATCAGCAGTGATCAATCCCCAGATGCACAAAGAAATTATGAAGACTTACCTCTGTATTATAGATTTGTCATACAGTTCTCCCTCGGGTGTTTTCATGATGGCAAATTCCTCTCGAGTAACCTGGCACAGAGCTGGATTCTCCATTGATGCTGAGATAGTGCTGATGAGCTGTGGGAGCACTCTGCCAGGTGAAAGCAGGGAGAGAGACCCCACTGCATTCATAGATGACTGTCAGGAAAATGAAGGAAAAAACAAAATCAGTCTTGCTTCAAATTGTCTCCAAGCAGTATGGCCTGCTGAGGCAGCCCCACTACTTTCCAATCCCCAATTCATTGTCCAGTGGGTACTTGGATCTTATCTAAAATTCTACTCAGTTGCTTGTACATTCTTTTCCTCTTAAATCCCAGCTCCTTTTCCCCAGAGATATTCCCTTTTAACCTCCCTCTTCCCCACCTTTTAGACAGCTTTCCTTCCTTTTAGACCAGTCAGTACCGAACTCTTCCAAGATTTCTCCCAAAACTAACACAAGGAAAGCCGTTTATCACCTGATTCTCTGGAGTGTAGGTGGTGATCCTGGGAAAGATGTCATTCAGGTGTTTGGTAATGAAGTCTTTAGGATCTATCTTCATCTTGATGAGGAGGGCTGGCCAAAGTCCTGGCTGCACTGCCACTAGCAAGAAGAATAAATGAGCATAATAAACATGAAGCAGGTTGCTGGCACAAAAAACCAAAAAGGTACAATAAAACCTCATACACTGGCCATGAGAGTCTTATCCCTGCACTTACCTACAGATGGATGATGGCTCACCAGCAGCATCTCCAGGGCCAGCTTCTCTGGCTCAAAGGAGTCCACATCCAGCCCTGCCACACTGGAGATGACACAGAGGGCCTCATGCAGCACACGAGGGGGAATGTACGTCCTTCCCAGCTCCGACAGCTCTCCTGCCTCTGTCACCAGCACCTCATGAGGCAGAACCTGAATGGACAACACCAAACCTTCCTGAGACCTGAGCACACTTCCCCACAGTAGCACAGGCTGAATGCCATCTCCCTGTCAATACCAAAAACCTGAGGTTTTCAAAGGAAAGAACGGGATACAGGATAACAGCAAAACCAAAGCACAGGGATGACAGTGACAAGAAGATTAAGAATGGAGGACTATACAGGATTTGGCAAGCTGGGGTAAAATAAAACTAAAATGATCACTTCTGGCAAGGACTCTGGAAAAGGCTGAGCCAGCTGGCGAGGAACAGTATGCCCAACTTCTGCAGTCTATAAGCCAGGGCCAAAGAACCAGGATACAAAAAAAAAAAAAAAAAAAAAAAGGGAATTAAGCACTTGGTCTTTCAGAGATTAAATTTGCATTAAAATAATAAAAATACATGGAAAACTACAGCTTCCTTCCCAAAACATTTTGAATATGTCTTTTCCATGTATGAAGGGAAGACTAGACATTCTCCAGACACTGACAGTGTACTATGCAGTAATCCAGTAACAAGTGGCATTCCAGGAGATCATCTGGAGCTGAATCCTGTTCACATGAGGCTGTATGTCAATGCTAACAGCAAACCTAGGGCAGGGAGGTGACTGGCACCACTCAAACATCTGTCTGAGCAGACACTGGCTGGCTGCTCACCTTATGAGAACTGAGAACCGCTTTGAGCTCCTCCAAAAGCCCATAGGCCAGCTTGTACCCTCCCAGAGAGGACAAGAGCTTCTTCACTGTTTGGTGGGCCTGCCTGCGGACGTGCCAGGTGCGGCTCAGCAGCACGGCCACCAGGGCACGGTGGTACTGCCTGCAAACACAGACACACGGGGTTAGCCAGGGAGGCAGCTCTGCAACCAAGGGGACACAAAGGACCAGGAGTTCTACATTCTGCAAAGCCCCAGGCCCACCCCCCCAGTGCCCACAGCAGCACTCTGGGGTCAGACAGGGACTGGGGACAGCAAGTCACCGTACGTACTGAACTTTGCTTTCAGGCAGCCGCTGTGCATGATCCAAGAGCAGGCGCTCTGTCAGCTGCAGCACTGTACACATGGCTGGGGGAAAAGACAAATATTTAAAACAGCATGAGTCTTGGTAAGGAAACAGATTTTTTTTTACCTGAAAACAAATGAACAGCAAGCAGGACACATTAAAATAGCTCCCCAAACTGAGCCTCTACATAATCTTCTCATTGAAACTAGAAACAAATCCAACTCAGATCTGCCAAGACTGGGAACTGAACCATGATTTCATTGAAATGATGTTAGCTGGATCCCAGGACAATTTTCCTGACCATTGTGTGTGACCTATTTTGGTCTAAGTTGACAGAGCAAAGCAAATTATAAACACCATGCTCCGTGCTTCAGTTCTGTTAATTCCTGAGCTCTGCCAAAATGGCTTCAGTGGCAATGAAATGGGTACTGAGTGTCAGCTGTCTCAAGGCCCTTCCATTTCTTTACCATTTGGAATGATAAATAAGTGATAACTCAGGTTCATGAAGAAATAAATTAATTCATTTTCAAGGTTAGACTACAGTTAATGTAGATGCACTTCTGAAGAGTACACAGCTCATTTTAATCTGAAACTGTATCCTCCAAGGATCACAGAACGGGGCTAACAACATTAGTTCTTGACAAGTACTAAGAAACAGAGTTAAATAGCAACTGGATATACAGTAACTGCCAACTTACCTTCCTCTGACGCAGATTGCAAAAACTTCTCAGATGTAAAAATTTGTTTTTTCTCATCCAAAATCAGCTGCCAGAAACCACTCAGCTTAGACTCTGACAGGAAAAGAACAGATGTCCATCAAGGATGTTTCAAAATAAGTCAGAATTCATCAGTGCACATAAAATACAGTAGAATTCTCTCTCCTGAAATCCCTCGAGTTACTTCTAACCTTACTTGTCTTCAATTCTAAAGCTTCTCATTTCTCTCACTCAGAACTATAAACACGCCCAAAAAACACCAGCTGACAAATACCTTTCTCTGACTTATATGTGCGAAATGTAAAGTCTGATTCACCTTAATCTTTCAAAGGGTAAATCTTTCTAGAAGTAAAGGAGGGAAGTAGTGTCCATTTGGTACAACACACCTAAATTTTATATCCCGACAGACGTATGAACTCAGAGAGCTCTTGTTATATCCTCTGATGGGAGACAGAATTCCAGTCCCTATGCCTTCCCAAGGTTTGTAAAAACACTACCCAAATAACAATCAATTAATACTTCCAATGCATCAGTTAAATCCAACTATGTAAGGTGAGGGTGAACAACTCCTGTCAGGATAAAGAGGAATATCACCCTATGTGAATGGAAGCTGGAATTTGCAAAGCCATGGAAGAGTAAGAATTCTTCACTGACATAAATTTTAAAAAAAAATTAAAAATTAATCTTTCCTTGGTTTATAGAATACCAACTATTCTCTATGTAGAAACTATACACAGATTAAGAAAGAGTATCTTCCTGTCAAGAAGTGTTTACCCTCACAACCTGTTGGTATTGGATTCTGGCAGCTGTTTTGTGACCTTACCAGTTTGTCCCTCAATTACAGACATCCTGCAGATCAATAAAGCTGCAGCAACTCCTTCAGTTACCATGGGAACCTGAGTACTTTGAGATGCTGCTTTTTCTACTATCTGGATCAGCATGGGCAGCAAGTCCATTCCCTGCAATAATGTGTCACCTGAGGGGACAAAAGAGACACATGACAAAACAGCATGGTCCTCACTTTACAACCCAGCTATCTGCCAGGAGATGAGGAAAGGAATCAGACACACACTGGGAAGGCTGAATCGCCCAAAGTATTTGCCAATGACTATCACTAAATTGCAACTCCAAAAAGCTCAATGGCAACCCCTTCAATCCTTTCCTCACAGACAGAACAGTCCCATCTCAATAGATTAAGTTTCTGTTCATGGGATGCAAAAAAAAAAGGCTAATTCAGTAACATTAAAGGAATTACTTCAAGTCACAGGAAGTCTGACTTCAAAGATTAATGTTTCCCTGAGAGAGGGAAAGCAAATTCCTGGCAAGTCATGACCATCTGTTTCACTTTAAACATTCAGAAGTTAAGGAATCCCAGAGGTCTACAAATGTGGATGAAATGCTGCAGTCAAAGGGGGCAGGACCAACAGATGTAAATCTCTAGAGGATCACCAAAAGGAATAATTCCTCAAGTTTTAAATTTCAAATCCAGTTTTGTTTGGTTTATTTTTAATTTCCAAGAGTCACAGCCAGAAACCAAGATCCCACTGTGCTGGGTGCTATATAAAACAAAAGTATGACCCCCGAGTTAGAAACCTTACAATTCAGGTGCAAGACAAAAATAAAGTAAACAAAAATTACTTTGAGATCTATGAAAGACAGCATTATGGGCAGTGATTTTAGTTATACAAAACAAACCCCCTTTATAAACTTGAAGGCAAAGGAGAGTTACAGGAGAAATATGAAGGAGGACAGTAAACAGACACTGCCTTACAAAATCTTTCCTAATCTGCACGGCTCTCTATATCAGGAAGTACAAAGATTGGTAACTCTCTTCCTAAGCCCCACAGCCAAGAGTTACTAACAGCTGCCCGGTTTTACCTTTGAAGGAGGCCAGCATGCACTGCAGGTAGGCATGTCTCACCGCTGAAGTTGAGGTTTTAAGGCTGAAGGCTTTCTTTAGCCATTCTACCAGCTTTTTAGGAACTTCCGTGGTGAACCGAACACACCAAAGAGCCAGGACAGAGACTGCATGAACCAGTGTGCCTTCATGGACTGGAGGGAATCACAGAGCTCACATCAGTTCAGCAATTGCAAAAAGGACAGAACATAAAACAGAAAGCAGCTAACATCATCAGGATGCAGGAAAAGAACATGTGCCCCTAACAGGCACAGCAGTCTCTATGGGGTTGCTCATCAAAACAGGGCAACAGATTCTGTAACACAGCAGGGAACAATGAAGATTTATCCTGAATAACCATGTGAAAATCCTGCTTAAGATGAAAGCAGCTTAGCAAACCCAGAGCAAAGACGAGAGGTCTCACCTTCTTGTTGCAGGAAAGGGATGAAAAGCTCAGCCACAGTTGCACTCAGAGCTTGGCTGGAGGGTCCAGAAACCACGTGGTGACTAAGGCTACCAATCCCTGAAAGGACAGAATTCTCTCAGTAGTTCCCCAACTACCAGCAAAATATCTAAAACCTATCAAGAACAACCCTTCACACTTCAATCCTTGCACAGACATGTCTTTTTCTTGTCACTACAGCTGGATATCACATCCACCACGTACCACACAGCCAGACCTCTATCTTCATTTTCACTCTGAGTGCAAGTTATCTCCATTGAACAAAATTTTTGGCCTACCAGCCAATTATTTGCTTTGACTACAAAGTCAGGAACTGGTATGTATCCAGCACCCTTTATGGCTTCCAACTACAACAAATTTAGAGTGACAGGCAGGAAATCCTAAAGGCTGAGGTAGAGATCCCTCCCATTCAGCCTTCTGCTCAATTTCTTCCACCAGAGAAGCAGCTTTTTTCTAAGATCCTCACCTGAAAGGACACTCATCTTCTGAGCAACAACTGTCAGCTTCCCCTCTGAGCCTGCCAACAAAAAAACACAAAGGTGACAGGTGATTACAGGCAACAGCTCTGTGTTACATCAAGAATCTCCTCCAAAACACAAAAGCTTGCCCCATTATCCCTGATCCAGGCTGAGCCACCTCTTCCATAGAGGCAGTAAAGAGAACAGAAAATACAATACACAAAACTCATTGAGGCTGTCAAACCTTGATTCATCTCCACTGCTTATCCTACAATTTACTCACCCCCTAAGATGGCAAAAAGGTGCCTGGCCAGTGACTCCACAGCTGAGGGATCACTGCACTGCCGAGCCAAGTTCTTTAATGCCACAACTGCTTCATCCATCAGCTGCACACTGTTGGATTTCAGATGACCTAGAAAATAATGCACGAGCTAAGGGATCCTTACAACAAACTGCATAAAATCAGCAAGTAAAAATTATCTTTACATGTGGCTTAATACAGCTTCTGGAACCATCATGTGAACTATTCCAGTTCCAATTTACAGCATCATCCTCCCTCCCACCAGAACAACCTTTACACCAGCAATCAAGCTGTTGCAGGTACAGCCAGAAAGTTGCAGAAAGCTTTATTCTGAATTTATAATTCCCTCCAGAAGTGGGAGTACTTACTGGCCAGTCCTTTCACAATGTCTAGAGCATACTGGCTAAGATCCAGGTTCACAGATACGAGCAAGCAAGAGATTGCTGACAATATAATAGATAAAAACAGTTACTTAACAAAATGTGATATGCCACTGGCATTTTAATACACTCCTCCCCACAGTTCACATCAACAGCAGACAGGGCAGTAAGGAGTAGAAATAAAAAAAAAAAAAAAACCTACTGAAATTGATGCCAAATGAACAGAATAATTCAGAATTATTCTTAGCACTCAGTTGTGAAATCCTGTCCTCAGTGCAAACAGTAGCTATCACATACCCTGGCACTTGGGATTACACCACAAATGTTACTTCTCCACATCTAACCCTTGGATGCCAGACAATCCTGCCTGCACTCAGGGACCAAAAGCATGGCCCGGAGTGACACTGCCCCAACAGCTCCAGAGCACTAAGGATTTAGGCTCTTTGACAGAGCAATGCAGAGATGACAGACTCACTCTCAATGACGTTCTCAGGACTCCGCAGCAGGGACTTCTGCAGAGTTGGCAAAACAGAGTCCTTGAACTCGGCGTGGGACATGTAGCGAAGCAGCGGAGAACAGCTGTCCTGCAAAGGGGACAGGGCACTCAGCACAGGGCAGCGCTGCCTGTGGGACAACATCACAAGCAGCTCTAAACACTGTCTCACCAGGACATGCTTCTGAGGCTTTGTCTTGCTCATAAGGATGGTCTTCAAGTAGAAATCCAGGAGAGCACTCTGAACAAGCAGAAACACCAGATTACAGCCACATCTCAACCTGTACACAGCTCCCTGCACACCATCAGGTGCCAAGCTGGACACCCCACCTCCTCCTCCTCCTCCTCTTAAAGATTTCCTTCCACCCTCACATGAGCCAGTCAAGCAGAGACCAATGCTCCCTGCTCTACCCTGAGCCCAACACTCAAATCACACCGAGAGCTACACACTGCCTTTCATTCCCACAACAGGGACAAGGCAGGAAGCTGTATGTTGGACATCCACAGAAACGCACAGGCAACACCAAACAGCCATGGATCTGGCACCTCCTCTCTAAATACACCCCAGCTGTTTCAGTCAGAAGTGCAGGACTACTGAATTACTGAATCTGCCTACTGACATAGTGAAACTAGGGCAGACGCAAAGTGCCAGCTTCACTACGACATCTACTCAGTCCCATCTTCATGATAACAAGTGATGCTTCTTATTCCTCCCCCCAAGAAGCTGTATAATATATTTACCTTGTATCGTTTGATAATATCCATCTCCTTCTGGGCTGTGCAAAACTGCACCACAAGTCCCAGCATTGCAGCATAACTCTGGTTTGGTTCAAGCCCAAGAATGACGGATAGGTACTGATCCACCAGATCCTGGTTCTTAAGAGAAAAGCAAGGCACATTAATACCACAGAACAGAACAGCTGTAGAACATGGCACATAATGTATACATCACCTCTTTCCACAGCCTGTTCAATTTCTTCACAGCCCCATCCACCGCCTGCTTGTGAGAGCCTCCAAGGACTTCCAAAAGGAGCAAACACTGAACCTCCACCTGCCAAAGGCAACAGCCAAAAAAACCTTTATGCATCTGCTTCTCAGAGAGTTCGTATCAAACAAGACATGCCAAATGTCAATGATTGTCAAAGATTAGCTGAATCTGCTTAAGTCTTCAGATCATCTAAATTCTTCCAACAAGCTGCCTTTGATTTCATCAAATACCTCTGAGCAGAACCATGCCTAACAGTTTTGGAAACACTGAAAACAGATTACATCTCTTCTTAAAATCTGCTCCAACTATACCCCAGTGCGCTAAGAGCACAGTCACACATTTGTCCAAAGGAAGTGAAAGGAAGGGAAAAGCTACTTGACACTGTATGACAGAGATGTATATACAGAGATATTTCAAGGGAGGCATGAGGACTTCATGCCACACTGCAGATGCCCCTCAGAGGCGCCAGTAGCCATCTCTGTATGCAGAGCAACTGCATAGGTGCAAGACTGCCCCACTTATCCTTTACACACCTCCTGCTTTCTCCAGGGGAACAGGGGAGATCACAATACACCAAATCCCCCTCTAAACCTGGATTCTAACTTCGTGTTTTCAGTTACATTCAGAATTGTTTGCAACACTGCAGCAACTTAAACACACTAGAAATATTTAAGTCTATATTTGTGATGGGATATTTCTGCAAACCTTAAAGAACCTACCAGTTTTTTCCATGTTTCTCCTTGCCTCTTGTCAGATGTTGGAAAGACTGTGCGTACAAGCAGGCATGTCCAGGAGAGTGCCAGCAGAGCTGCAGATCCACTGCTCTTACTGCCGTACAAACAGGAGAGGGAGGTAAATCTACACTTCCCAGGACATAATTTACACCTACTAGACCATTACAGACCCATTTTGCCCAAGTTAGAAACAGCACCTGATGGACAGGCAATTTTATCACACAAAAATGCAGCTAAAGCCTTGGTATGAAAAGGAAATAATCAACCCTCAGAAGGCGTTTGTTTCAGCTCTGGTTTGACACTCAAAGCTTCCAAATGGCAGAAGAGGCAGCAGAACATTTGACAGTTGATGAAATTCCCTTTCCTAATAATTTCGGAGACTGTTTCTTGAAAGAGTTTATTCCTCATGTCCCCAGACCTGAAGTTTAACAAAGGCTAAACTATAACTCAGCCCCAGTCCACCAGCAGTTATATCAGGGTATTCCCTCTGCTTTCCCAAATGACACGGAAGAAGTAAAGAGAGAAATATCTGAATGGCATTAACAGCTCTGTCTCTAAAGACTTTTAACACCCCTGCAGGCAGCAGCAGAAGGCTCACTCTGAACAGGAGGAAGTACCAGCAACTCAGACCTGCTTCCACTCAAAGAGACTCACCTGGGCACCCCAGCCTTGCCGCCGATCCCTGAGGACTGGAGTGAGTGCAGCAGGTTTTTCGCCGTGGCCTCGGGCTGGGACTCTGCGAGCTGCTGAAGGGCCAACTGCAGGGCTCTGCGGGATGCCGCATCCCTGGGACAAACAGGGGCCATGAGCATCCTAAACCTGCCACACTGCACCGCTACCTCCCTGCACCACACTAAGGGCTCTCTCATTTCAGCAGTCAAGCTAATAACTGTTTCATCCTTGCTGTTCTGCAAAGTGGAGAAGTTTCTGTCAGAAACCTCCATGCCCTTCCTCAAGTGACAGCAGTCATGTGGAGGCCCTCCGGCAGACTGTAGAAGAAAATGGGTTCTGAACAGCTCCTCTACAACAGACCACAATTTAATCCCACCTAAAACTGTCTAAAAGGCATCTGAAAGACACCCCAGTCTTGCTTCACAAGGACATGGGTGTTCATTCTTGCAAACTGTACCCCAGGATTAAAGTTTTAATTTCAAAATTATTAGTGAAATGCAAGGCAAATATCGTAAAACTTTTTAATGCCAATCCTCCCCTGAGAATGTAATTACAAGATGACACTCTTAGGTGTCCTATACATCTCTGCAACACTGCATGCTGACATTTCCAGATGACCCAGACCAATTTAACTACTAAATATTGATAGATTACATAATACAGCCTTTCCACAACAATTTACTCACCGGTATCGATGCAGAGTAAGGCAGAAGAGTTTGCAAAGGCCTTTCACTGCACCTTCTGGGAGATCTGTAACAATGTATTTCAAAATACTTCTTCATAAATCACTGAGCTCTTAATTTTTAACACAAATACAATTCACTTCATGACTGAAATCAGTAAACTCCTCGTACCTATGAAACTGCTTGCAAGAATCACAGTAAAAGTTTGCTAGTTTTACACATTTTATGCATATTTTTAAAAATAATGGTAAAAATGGAACACATGAAACATGGTCATCTTCAGAAAATGAGAGAAATAAGATTAAAAAATTTGCTTCAGCTGTTTTATTAAGACCATCTGTAATCTTCCACGCTCCCCATTTCTATACATGTGTGTATCCAAATATTCCATGAGTACTAAAAGAACAAGACAGGAGTAATGAAAGAAACTCATCTGATACACTAATGAAGAATTAATATACACAATGTTCCAACTATTGACTGGAAAAAGCAGATGTGCCAAAAGCTGGGGTTCTGTGCTACCCACAAACCTCACGCTTGGAATTAACCCTGTGATGGAGCACTGGCTCAAAACGCTGCCTCCTCCCTCAAACAAATACCCCTCACACAGCCCTTTGAAACAAAACATTTTAACACTCTCCTCCACCCAGGTAAGCAGAACAGTGCCCCCAAGCTTTTACCTTTCCCAGAAATGCATTTTCCCAGCTCACTGAGGATCTCTCTCCGCTCCTTCACGCTAGCTGTAGTAACTTTCACCGCAAACCGCTTCAGTGTGTCAGAAATCTAAAACCACAAAGCAGAAAAAACATCAGACTGCCCTGGATATCAACCCACAGAACACAAACCAGGGCAGGCAGAACATGTCGCTTGCTGTCACACGACCTCTTAGTGCCCAAATGTGAGCATCCACCATCTCACCCACCGAGGAAGGGTCACTGTGTTTCACACACTGTGAAACTCTTTCCCCAGGGCTGAGGGACAACTGCTCTCCAATTATCTGTGCTCTCCTGCTCTGTAAGGCACACTTATCTCTCTAGAAGTAACACAGAGTAAGAGCTGGGACCCATAATCTGGAGTATAGGACCTTTCAAAGCAAAAAAGGGTAACTTCCAGAATTCAAAGGAGCTTCTCCGTGTGTTATCTCCTAATGTCCTGGTAGTCCTGAAGGGGCACTCGAACTGCAGACAACCCAGGGAGACCTACACGCCCAGGTTTTCTGCATTTACATAAACCAAAGCACAGCTCTCCAGGAAAGGCTTCTGAAATTCAGCTCTTAAACTGAGCAGCTTTATATCATTTTTCCAAAAGGCAGCGAATGACCATGTTTTTAAAAACCTGTTCCTTCCCTTTGCAATCTTTTTCAAAGAGCTCTTCAAAGCTGCTTTCAGTGAAGCTTTTTGCTGACATGCTGGAAGGCTAATCCTGCACAGCAGCTTCCTGGCCTTTAAAGTCCATCTACACTTCCCTGAGACTTGTGACCATTTCACAACCACAGGTCTCCTTAAAAACTACCTGGAAGCAGTGCTGCACCTCTGAACAGTAAGGCTGGGTTGAGTTGCAAAGGATGACCAACAATATCACTGACACCAGAACCAAAAGAACCAGCTGCTGTTATGGACCTGCTCTTCTCTCAAAGCTTTCAATTGCATGAGTTCATCATATGCAAACTCAAACCAAGCTGCACTTACTCATGCTGCTTAATGACAAGCAGGGAGGGAGGTGTGCAGACATGAAAAACGTGTTAAGATTATCCTAAGTCTAGAAATGAAAAACAAATTATGTATAACACTACAGCACCTCACCAGCATCTCACTGACATACACAAACTGCAAAATCTCGACTACCCACCGAGTCTCCACAGAAAAGCCACTGAGACAGGCTTCACCAGTTGCTTTTCTTTTATTTTTTAGGATGTTTATGCACACATTACACAGCCACCATACCAGCAATGCTTCCGCAAACAAGTACAGAGAACAAAGGCAGTATTTGTACAAGACCTGCTGCTGAGCAGACCGGGATTTGCTCTGGGAACAACCCAAGCCCCTCGAGAGGAAGCCGGCGGTCCCAGGCAGCCCGGGCACAGAGCGGTCACACCGCGGCCGGACGGTGCGAACCGGGAACAGCCGCACGCGGCGCCGCAGCCGCGCTGGTGCCGGGCCCCGATCGGGCCGGGCCCCGCCGCCCCCGCTCCGCCCGGGCTCGCCGGCGGCCCCTTCCCGCGGGCCGGGCACGGCGCGGCGCGGGCGGCTCGGCGGGGCCCGCCCCGGCTGCCACGTCCCCGGGCGGCTTCGGGCGCGGGCCGGGCCCCGCTGCCGGGCCGAGGGCGCAGCGGGGCGGGAACGGGACGAGGCGCGGCCCCGGGCGCGGCCCCCGCCAGTCTCCCCTGCCCGGGCCGGACCCTGCGCGGCCCGTCCCGTACTCACCTGCGTGTCGGCCGCCATCGCTCCGCCGCGACCCCGGAACCGGTAGCGGCTTCCGGGGCGGGCCCGGCGCCACGGCGACGGGCGCTGCCCCTGTCCCGGGAGCCCCGGCTCCGCCGTGCTGGGAAACGGAACGGGACGGACGGGCGGCGGCTGCACCGCCCAGACCGGCTGCGGGCAAGGCCCGTGCTCGGCCCGGCCGGGGAGAGCTGAGCTGCGGCCCCGAGAACAACCGCTCCCCTGCAGCACCCAGGACCGGGGCACAACCGCTTCCCTGCCCCTGCCCGAGAGCAACCATTGCCCTGGAGCACAGGGCCCCTCGGGTTACACCTTTCCCACACCCCAGCTGATATGGAGACTACACCATCGATGCAGGCACACGTGAAGGTGTAAAACAGTTTTTTATTTCTCCCACTGGGCCAGCTCTGACAGAGGCAGAGGATGGCTGCTCTTAGTCAAAGAGACCAAATCCCATGTCCTCGTCAGACTCCTCCGACTCCTCCTTGGCTGCCTCCTTCGCTGGAGCAGCGGCAGCGGCAGCAGCAGGTGCAGCTGCTTCAGCAACCACAGGCATGGCTGCCACAAAAGCTGAGGGGTCTGCCAGGAAAGCCTTCACCTGCAAATGTGAGGGAAAAAATGTAAACTCACAGTGAACAAAACATTTTGCAGGACTGAACCTTTGCAATAACAAAGGCAGCACTTGAGGCTTGCCCGAATCCAAACAGGTCAACTCATCACTGGCAGATATGAAGAACCAAAGACATTTCAGCTATGTTGAGTGTAACAGCCCCAAAGAAGAAACACCAGGTAAATTAGCTTTCTCCTGCCATTTGTACACAACATATGGAAGCAAGTGCTCCTTCTCCAGACACATCCCGCACACAGGCGTGTCCCAGTCCTCTCAAACCAGGGGACATGCTGTGAATGTGCCTGCCTGCACTTCCAACTCCCCTCTGTGCAGAGCTCAGAGCCAGCCATTACCTTTTCAGCCAGTGGGAAGGTGTAGTCGGTCTCCACAGCCACAGCCAGGACACGCTTGTATCCATTGATGATGGAGTGGGGCACGGACGCGATGGTCGGGTACCCAATTTGCAGACAGATGCTGGCAACATTACGAACACCCTGCAAAGAGACAGACTCACGTTCCTGTGGTCTGAGAAATAACCTGGACTAGAAATCACAGTAGAGGATGGCCAGATGACAACTTTTACACTCCCAACACAAGGGAAAGCATGCAATGAAAACAGGTAAAAGCTCCAGTGAAATCAAGGCATCCAGATTTAAATGTCACTGATCTCTGCTCTCTGGTGACCAGTGACAGGACCCGAGAGAAAAGCATGAAGCTGTGTCAGAAGAGTTTTAAGTGGAATAATAAGAAAAGGTTCTTCCCCCAGAGGGTGGTCACACACTGACCAGACTCCCCATGGAATGGTCACAGCCCCAAGGCTGCCAGAGCTCGGGAAGCATTTGGACAATGCTCTCGGGCACAGGGTAGGACTGCTGGGGTGTCCCGTGTAGGGCCAGGAGTTGGACTCAATGATCCCTGTGGGGCCTTTCCAGCTCAGGATATTCCATGATTTTAACTGGCCTTAAAAGATTTCTGCAGTAGCTTCAGACAAAGAATCCTACAGGAAAGTACTCCCTGACACAGTTTCCCTAAGGAACCAGGGAGAGCTCCAGGTGCAGCAGGACCTCATGGAACATACCAGACAGGACACTTTGTTCTGGGGCAGTGCTGGCTCCCAGAGCAGCAAGGTAGAACACGAGGGACAGGGCTGTGGCGCTCACCTCCAGGAAGCGTTTGTGCAAGGTCTCCTCGGTGATGTCCAGCACTTCAGGGTTGTAAATGCTGCCATTGTCAAAGACCTGCTGGATCACCAACCCGAAGGAGAACGGGGAGATGTTCAGCATGTTGAGCAGGGTGGCTTCGCTGGCACCCACTTTGTCTCCAGTCTTGATAAGCTGCACATCGCTCTGAGGAGATCAGGGAAAAGGAAGAGTGAATACACACCAAGAAATTCCAGCACATCAAAGCAGTGGGATACAAACACAGACGGTGGAACTGGAGGAACATACGAGCACAACCAACACGCTCCACATTCAGCCGCATAAGCAGAGAAAGCCCCAGACCCCAGAAACAGGTTCATGTCGGCCAGGAGAAATGCAGCACCTTTCCTGCATTACCTACAGGTTGTTCACCTGCACGTTCCTCTGACAGAGCCTACCCTGGAAATTTGAAGGAGAACTTCAATCCCCCCACGCCACACACTGGAGCCAAGCCAGACACCCTCCCTCCCAGATCCTAAAGTGCAATAATCACACTGCTCATACAGTATCTTGGCACTTATGAGAGCTTTGGCTTTCGCAGTTCCCTCAGCTGCAACTATCAAGGCCTCCAAGTCAAGGAACAGCACGAACAACTGCAGCTCACTAACCAGAATTTCAATAGTCCCTCTGGAAATCTTCGTGGTGATGCCCAAGGCCTGGAAAAAGGAGGTCTTCTCGGGTCCAAGGCCCGTGTTCTGGGCTGGCACAGTCACATCACAAGGAGCGATAGCACCGGCACGGGCAGCAGCTGGCACCTGAGAGGGGAGAGACGAGAAGTTGCAAGAATGCTCACCTCAGATCTTGTGGGATCACCTCCTCCCTGACATGCTCCTCCAGGCACACACAGGTGAGGCAGCTGAACTTAAGCAGTTTGGCTAAGGATGCAGGGGCCGATTTCCAACCCTTGAAGACTCTGACTAAGCAGGTGTCCACTGTGAAGGTTGTTTTATTTTGCATTCCAACTCACTGTAAAAATGCAGTGAGGGCTGATCTCTCTTACCTTGTTAGCCAGCAGCATGTCCCGGATCTCAGTCAGATCCTCCTTAGTGAAGACAAAGCCTACGTTCCCACGGATATGAGGAAGCAGCCTGAAGGGAAGATGACAGCCTTCAGTTTTACTCCTTAGACAACCCCTCCTCCTCCAAGACAGAGGACCCAGAGCTGCCCTCAGGCAGCATTACCCACTTTTCTAGAGCAGGGTTATTCTCCAGATGACCACGAATAGCTTTGCGCATCATCGTGTTCTTCCCCATCAGCACAACAGCTTTTCCACGCAGGGACATACGGATCTGCTGCATCTGCTTGGATCCCACGTTGTCCGCTCCCACAATGAAACATTTTGGGTAATCATCCAGGAGTTGCTATAACAAAAGAAACACTGTAAGTATGCAAAGAAATTCGAAGCAGGGCATAGAGCATCATTAAAACATAAAAAAAAGTCTGTCATAAGTTTGACAATGATGAGCTCCAAGTGAGGCTGGGTGTGCCATAGGCTGTATCTTTCACTCAGCCATCGAGTCACATCCCTGAACAAGTCTGCAGGCGCCACTGCAAATTCTCAGGAGGCCTGATCTGAACTATCTCACTTCTCTTCCTACTGCGAGGAACTCATTCAGACACTCCACAGCACTCACCTATCTCTCTAAAAAGCCTCCCCAGCCCGGCCCTCCCGGCCCCTGCTGCTCCGAGCCTGCCCCAGCAGCGCCCCACGAGAGCCCCGAGTCGACACTCACGATGATTTTCATAAAATAGTTGGACTTCCACGTAGCCCTGTCTTCCCTGGGCATCTCGGCGGTGCTCCAAGGATCGCCCGGTGGGTTTAAAGACGAGCTGAGACCTGCCAGGAAGAAGAGCGGCTCAGGCGGGTCCCCACCCTTCCCTTCCCTCCGCCCTGAGGCCCAGCGCTCCCAACCCCACAGCCCGGCCGCGGCCCAGGACCCCGTTCCTGGTCCCGCTCCGCTCCCCTCAGCGCGGCCGCCCGGCCCCAGCCCCATTCCCGCCCGGGCCCCGGAGCGGCCGCGCCGCGCCCGCACCTCCACGAGGGCTCCGGGAAAGAAGGGCCTCAGGGCGGACCCGTCTCCTTTTATACCGCGGGTTCACGACCAATCGCAGGGCGCCGCGGGCCTGCCTCCCCTCAGCTCATTGGCTATCGCTGGCGTCAATTATCCGCCGCTCCGTGGGCCGCGCGTGACGCCAGCGGAAGGCGCGAACGGCGGAGGAAAGCGCGGCCCGCCGGGCGCGCATCGCCCCCTGGCGGCCGGAGGAGCGCACTGCCCCCCTCCCTCCCCCCTGAGGGGGCCGGTCCCTCACAAGCTCGGGGGCGGGAAACAACAGCGACACACGCGTGACTATAATGGTAAAAATTTTATTGGCGTAACTGCAAGAATTTTAAATGGAGAGGAAAAAAAAAAAACAACCCCAAACAAACAAAAAAGCGGAGTTAGAAGTTTACAAGGGAGGGAAGAATCTAATAATTGTCGACCCAGCGGAGCTTTCCCCAGCCCAGCCCGGACATGATGTGAAAGGCCTTTCCCAGGGGCAGCGCCTGGCCCGGGGGTGCACCTCCATCCTCATCCCACACCCTAAAACCGCGTCTGCACTGACCGAACGGGCCTTTTAGACACCCACAGCGGCGGCAGCCACCACCAGGCAGTATTTGGCAGAGTAGCACCGGCGTGGCATCCCAACAGATCAGACACCAGATGAAGGCAGAAGGTGAGTGTGACATCATCTCGGTTAAGCACTAAGGCCAGAGGAGCCTCCTCTCAGCACCACACACCCCACACAGCACCCTGCACTCGGGTGTGTGCCACAAGTGTCACTAACAAAGCCTCAGCTAGCAGTGAGGTAGGTTAAAGACTCCCCAGACAGGGAAACTGAGGCACAGGATTACACAGTTGGCAGGTGTCACACAAAGTGGCCGTGCCAGAAACACCTGACCCCTCTTCCAGCACTTGCACACAACAGCTGTGTGTCCCCTCAGCGGCACCAAGGAAGCCGACCTTTCCAGCGAGATAAACACAGGCAGCTAAGGAACATCCATTTTAAGTCAAATACACTTACAAGATGAAAAGGCAAATGCATAAGGACTCTTGCCTCAAGAATTTCCCAGAGCTGTGCTCAGCCCAGCTGACACAGCTCCAGCGCTCCCACAGCTCCCTCTGGCCTCACACCCACACGCTGAGGTTTGTTTGTCGGGGAACTCAGTGGGGCAGTTTCAGTGACCTGAGCAGGGCAGTGCAGCACCGGGACGAGGTTACATGGGACAGTGACCCATGGCTTTCAGGGCTGGTGTCTGGCACAGCCGCCCTGGACCCCTACAATGCACCTGCTGAGCTGCAGAACACACCAGGATGCCAATGGTGACAGAGCTGCAGCTCTCTGGAGCAGTAATTCCCAATGCCGCTCCCAGGGCTGGTACCACAGAACGCCACTGGGAATTTGAGCACAGTATTTCCCTCTCCATAGCACCCTCCAGCCAGAGACCTAACATGAACTAGGCCTCACAATAACCTCACAAATCCAGGCTAAACTGCCCCCATTTTACAGATGGGGAAACTGAGGCACGGTAAGGTTTAGTGACTGGCCCAAAGCTGCACAGCTAGTCAGGAACAGACTCTGTCTCCCAGTTTCTTCTCCTCAGTCACAAGACCTTTCTTCCACAGAAATAAAGGAGCCCCTTCCCCAATTAACCCTGTCCTGGTTTCAGGCAGCTGAAGAGGAGAAACCAAGGGCAAAGATCTGAGCTCCTTCTCCCATAGCATCATATTAAGACTCACTTTTAACATCCTGGAAGCTGGGCTTTGGGAGAATGGCAGGTGATTCAAATACAGCAGTTTACAGATTACAATAAAAACCAAAATTACACTTTTAGGTGACCCAGAGGAGGGAAAAAAAAAAAAACAAAAAAAAAACAAAAAAACAAAACCCAAACCTATTCACAGTTCACCTGCCTGTGCTAGGGAAAAAAAAATACAAGTCATGTTCCCTTGCCCATAGATTCCAGCCCCTCCCAACCCGCAACAAAAAGGAAATATTTAATGTTAGTTAGGCTTAATAAAGCATTGAGATTACAGATGCAGCAAGCCAGCACAACTGGCACACTGCCTAGAACAGCACAGCCTGATATAAAAGTTGCTTTCTTAAAATCACTTCAAAACCAATTTCTGTATAAGAGGATTAAAAGTAAATTAGATATGAATTCAAAATCAGTGTAGAAATCTACAGTTCTTATCAAAGACAGGATACAGTATTCACTTTGATAGTAAAACTCCAAGTGTGTCATGCACACCTGACCCCCAGGACTCGTTATACCAGTAACAGTCAATATAAAAGGTTATTGCTGTAGCATCTCCCAGTAGAACATGTTTAACAAGGGCACAGAAAAGGGAAACACCAAGGGGCTGATAGGTCTCATTAGCAAACTGGAAGAAGAAAGGATATAAATTTAGCATTTTTTTTTCCTGGCTTCTTAAGCCCTTCCTTCCCCCATTCTTGTGACAGATTCAGGCCCTGATAGATGGGAGAGTTTCAGGCCAGATAAACACACACACGTCACACTCGCTCATGACAGGGATGGATGAAAAAGGCTGCTCTAACCTCTCTGCACCTGTGTCTAAAGAGATGCCTGTTCCTCTCTCCCAGGAGCAGCAGGTGAGGAGAGCAGATTCCCTGAGCCGGCCTGGGTGCCTATGGAGCTGCCTGGCACGGCATGTCCCCACAGGAGAGCACAACAGTGCTGAGGGATGGTCGGGGCTTACCCCACCTCCTGCTCCAGTGTGCTGAGAAAAGGCATTGAGAAAAGGAATAACAAACTAGGAAAAAAGAAATCCACCCCACACAGAAACATCTTGATTCTTCTTAATTAAAAAAAGAGTAAGTGGTATTATCTCCTTACAGTGTAATGGAACTGGAGAGACCCTTGCAGGGTCTTGGCTGCCTGTGCTGATGCTCTAGTCTCAGCAAGTCACACACACCATGTAACTGTGAGCAGAGCCAGGGTGGCACTGAGGTCACAGGGTGGCCTAGCTGTGCAGGCAAAAGCCTGAGAATGAGGTGTCAAAGCAGAGGGTTGTGATGTCTGCAAGTGTCACCATAAGCTCAGAGAGCTGACACAGGCTGAAATGTACTGGCAAAGCCTCCTGCTGCCAGGAGGGGGAAATCTCCCTGTTAGAGCCCTCGAGCTAAGCTCAGCTGTCAGTCACACACACAGACACACACACACCATCATGAGGGATCTCAGCCTCTCTCTTCTGAGACTCAGCAAGGGCGTTTCCAGTTTAATGGTCCATCTCATCTCTGGCTGGATCTACTGCCTCTCCATAGGAGCACTTCCCACCCCCCACCCCCCTCCTCCCCTGCCTGGTAAGGTTCCCAAATCACAGTAATGTTCAGAGAGACAGAACTGCCAAGGGGGTGGCAGAAAGATGCTTTAGCGCCCATCTATGGTGCCTCTAACAGAAGAGCTTGAGGAAGCAGTTCTGGCAGTAAGGCTTGTCGTTCTGCTCTTTGAAGGTTCCTTTGTTGAGCTGCTTGAGGCAGAAGGCACAGACGAAGTGTTCCGGGTGGAATTTCTTGCCCATAGCAGTGATGCAGCGTCCTGTGATGGGCTTCTGGCAGCCGGAGCAGAGCGAGCCGCGGCGCTCGTGGTAATGCACCTCGCAGTAGGGCTGCCCGTCGTGCTCGAAGAAGCTGCCGTTGACAAACGGGGTGAAACACTCCTGCAGCAGGACAAAGCAAAGGGGACGGGTTGTAGGAGAAGCTGGCATGGTGGGGAGGGGCAGCTCTACGAGCATCCTCTGCTCTATGGCACAGTCCAGCTGTGCTGTGGGCAGGTGAACTGCTGCCTTGCAGCACTGTCCTGTTATCCAGAGCCAAACTCTGTCCATCACGAAGAGTTTCCAAAAAAAGACTGAGAAATGGACAAATACAGACACAAGCAAGGGAATTAACCAGCTCCTTTGCCCAGCTGGCTTCACATCTACCAAGAAAATACTATGGATGAGCTACCAGACGTGTCCAGCCAGGAAAAAAGAGAACATTCCTGCCCTGAGATGGGAAACACTGCAGCACCTTTCCCTGGTGTTTTGGTTTTTTTTTTTCCACTACAGCTTCCTCACAAGGGCAAGCAGAAGAAAGGACCAACACAGACTTTCATGCAGCAGAATCCTGATGAGCATGGGACTGGTTCCAGCTAAGAAAATCAGGCACAATTAATCTTTATGAGTGACCTCTCCAGAATGGCTGGCATTAGGCAGGTACACTCTGCAAAGGGTTGTCCAGCCCGAAACATTTCCACCAGTTACATGTGGGTCACTGCTGGGACAAACTGCTTGCCCTATAGTGCTAATGATGTTGAATAGATAACGGGAAGAGGATACACCAGCTATGTGCTATTAAGTGTCCAGAGCTGCTCCCTCCCCCTCAGGGTCAGGCAGCTGAGGACACTCCACTGCAGAACTTGCAACAGAAGCACCCACCATCCCCACCAGACTGGGGAGACTCCTGTCCTGGTTAAAGTGGGAAACTGAGGCAGCAGACTAAGGAAGAGTTGAGGGCCCTGCCAGATTTACCAAATATAGCAGCAGCAAGACCCAGAGGAGCCAGTTTCCTGAACCCTGGATCCTCTTCCCCAGGGAGGACACAGGATCACACACAGCTGGCTCCCAGTGTGTGCACAGGAGTCCAGCAAACAGCATGCAGAGCCATGGGCAGCTGAACACTTGCAGGACCAAGAGAATGCAGTTTTCCTGCACCAAGCCCAAGACTTTACCAATTCTGACAATTACTTCAGTAAAGTCTCTTCTCTCAGTCAGCAGGACAGCTGAAAAATTTGCTCGGCTTTTGCAGAAACAGGAAGAGAATCACATCTTGTAGCCTGGAAGAAATCTGTGCTGGCCTCACTAATTCAGGCCGCAGCAGAGGGAAAGGAAAACAGAACTGCTTGATAAAGTCTCAATTTCTGCATGAGAAGGCATAGTCCCTCCTGCATCAGTCAGGCACAGCTTCTGCCTCACTCTACACACCACTGCAGGAGCCACAGACAGTCCCAACAGGCTGGTGACCGTCTGCTCTGAGCATCACAACAGCAATCAGCAGCTTGTGGTTCTCACTGCTTGATCTGGTTTCTGCCTTCTCTCCCTCCCACTCTTGGAAACAGTGGCTGATTTGGCTCATCTCTTGGGGACAGTAAGAGTTAATACTTGTAATGCACTCTGAAAGAGTGCCAAGCATTTAATCTGCAGTATTCCTGTTTATTATGCCTGTTGTATGGAGCCTGCCACTATTTCACTGACTTGCATGTTTGTCTGAACAAGGTCACTCTCATCAGTTTACACTGTCACATGGAGAACGGGAGGAAGATCCTCAAAAATCTGATTGCTGAGGCAAGTGCTCAGAGAGAAGCTTAGCTTATAATTACTTAAAGGTCACAGAAAAGATCTCTCTTTATCCGTGAGCTGCTGCAGAAGCTCATAACTGCAGCTGGGAACAGAAAGAGCAAAGCAACTCAAAAGTTTAATATAAACAGACAGAGAACAAGAAGGTGTTTGGTTGCTGACATGTTTTTATGTTGTGGGGCTGGCTGCCCTTCACTACCCCACAGACACTTTTCCCTGATATGTGACCAGATGCCTCAGGGTGGAAACAAGAGGGGTCATAGAGCAGCAGCAAAGGACCTTGCATTTCTTACCCGACAGACAAAGCACTCGGGGTGCCACAGGGTGTTCAAGGCAGAGATGTAGTTTTCCAGGATAGCCCGGGCACAGCCTCCACACTTGGGAGCAAACATATCAAAGTAGTCCTTGCGGCAATAGGCTTTGCCATCCTTCTCGTGAAATCCTGCCAAAGGAGAGGAGAGGCAAAGGGATCAGCTCCCCTTCTTCACCTGTGGCCACACCACCTGTGCAGGGTAACCCATCCTTCCCCCTGCTCACACACACAGCAGCTAGAGCTGTTCCTTGTTCTGTTCCCTCCCCATCCCAGCAGAGGCATGTTCTTACTCCCCAGGGGGAAGCCATGGTTACTGGCATCATCCTTCCCCCATAAACAGCTCCCTTGGAACTACAGTAGTTCCCCTGTGATGCCTCAGGCTGCACCCCAGCAGCAGTTCTGCCTCACTCCCTTGTCTCCAGCTCAGGGGGGAGATTGCTTTCCCCTTGCAAAAACCAGCAATACCTTCAGGTCCAAAGAAAGCTCCACATTGAGCACAGAAAAAGTGTTCAGGGTGCCATGTCCTGTCCAAAGCCGTCACCACTTTCTGTTCAGAAGAAAACACAAAGTGCAGGACATGTAAATGATGGCTTCAACTTAGAGGTGAGTAAGGGGGGACTGGAGAGAGGGGAGAACATATGAATGTTGGTGCTGACAAGAGCAAGCATTAAAAGAGACTGTCCTTTAGAGAGCAGAGTCAATTCGCCCCTGCCTCTGGCTCGTTCAGACTTTCCCACTGCACACTTTTTTACCCTAAAAGGATCTTAGGCACTGCTTCCTCCCTTACACAGGGCCCCATCCAGTCCTCAGGACCAGCACTGGTGCCTGTTACCACAGGCTACCAACAACAACAGCTGAGGAATCACTACCAGAATGATGGAGCAACGTGGGGTTCTGAAGGAACTTCAGCAAAGGTAAGAGGGACCAACTCCACTCACTAGCGTAAGAATTTGACTGTGCCAAGTTGTTTCCCTTTCAAAGCAAGGACACAACAAATACAGAAATCCCTGAACAAAATATTCCACCCAGGATACATGGGTGAAGTGGAATTTTAACACCTAGGCCTGCAGCAACCTGCCAGCACCGTGACCCCCCCAGGGAACTCACATCAAGGATGGGCCCGTTGCAGTAGTAGCAGCGAGGAGAGAAGAGGTTGTGATAGTCCTTCTCGCAGTAGGGCTGCCCATCCCGCTCAAAGAAGTTCCGAGACCCGATCTCCTCCTGGCAGTGGGTGCAGACGAAGTGCTCAGGGTGCCAGGTTTTCCCCATGGCTGTAACTACCTGTTGGGAAGACAGATTATGGAGAACAACTCTATCTCTCCCTCCCCTAGACCACATGACAAGATACCAGCTGGAGGTCAGCAAGAATGACAAGTTCTACTACTCAAGTGAGCCCTGGACTGGGGTAGCATGAAAACTGAATTACCTATCATCTCAGGAGAGGGCAGTCCCTCAGGGGCAGGGTAGAGGTCACTGGAGGAGCTTACAGCGTACCTAGCCAGTGGATAAATAGAGTACTTCAGTTTCTCCAGCATCTCCAGTCTCTCCAGCCTCACGAAACAGCCCTCCCCGTTACTCCCAGCTGCAGCCCAAGGTTCAGCAATGAGGCAGCACCTTCAACTCACCTGCCCAGCAATAGGCTTCTTGCAGGCTCCACAGACACCTTTGGCAACCGTAGCTACACCCAGTTTATTCAGGTCAGACTGAAGACTTCCCAGCATGGTATCCAGCTGACTGCCAGGCTTGGAGGCTGTGGATGGAGGGGAGCTGCTCCCGGCTTTTCCCTGTGCCATGAACTGCAGGTGAGAGAAAACAAATCCTGTAAGGTGAATGCTGCTACGCTTATCAGATAAATGCCTGCTGTTGCTGCCAGTGATTCCTCTGCAGAGACAGACAGGAGTCAGCTACGCTCTCTGAAGAAGCTGGTAAGAGCCAGGATCAAGTACACACACATATTCTGCCCATGCAGAGACATGCAGAGAACTGAGATATGTAACAGCAGAGCTGTGAACTGAGGATTTGATTTTCCTTCACTGCACATACAGCAGAAGTCACCAGCACATCCCAGGCACTCAGTACAGTCTCTAAGCCTCTGCCAAAAATCTCCCTTTACCTCATCAGTTCCTGGCCAGCTGACAAAGCAGACACCATCCAGAGGGCCCCTTCTCCTTGACCTCTCTCCATTCCTATGCTCTTGCTCTCAGTTGTCTCTCCTCTCTGACAGAGATGCTCTTCTCTCCCTCATCTCACCTCCCTTTCAGCTAAAAAATCTTCTCCTTTTGCTCCTTTTGCACCACCTTCTGTACATCTGTTTGCCAAGTCTCTCTCTCACACTCAGGTGGTTGCCACCCTCTGCCTGAGCTAAGCCACTGGAAGCAGGAAGGAAGTAACTCCCTCCCAGCTGGCTGCTGTTTACCTACAGAGAGGGCAGTGCATCCCCAGCACACAGGGCTGCCACGTGTATTGTAGTTGGAAATGCACCGGTGGGGGGAAGGGGATTTGGATACTTGTCTCAGAGGCCGTTTGTGAAACTCACACCACCACAGCACACACGGCTTGGAAAGGCTTCCCAGAGGAGGGGAGAAATGTTTTACTGAGGTTTGTAACTTATAAACAAAGCATATGTTCTCCTTGGCCACCACAGCCCTCTTTGCAGACAAACCCCAGCAAGGAAACAGAGATTATTTTGGCTGACTTGGCACTGCCATAGCTACTGTCAGGTTTAGGGACACCCAAATAAGTTGGGTTTAGAGCACGTTTTCTTTTACTAAGAGAGTAAATTAAAACAGAAAAAAATCTATGCCTATGAACAACCCACCAGCCTGCTGCCAGCGAAGCTGAAGGGGCAGGGACATGCTGAAGTGCTCCATGCCTTGGCAGAACCTGCACCCTCCCAGCCACGGGAAGAGCTCTATTCCCTGTCCTGCAGCTGCTTGTCCTTGCAGTTGACCAGTTTACTCAATGACAAATCCTGGCTTTTACTCGTTTGTATAAACATTCTCATGACATATGTGAATTTAGCTGCTTTGAAACACACGTCCACGCACTCCCCAGCCTTGCCTCACATGCAGCGTGACTCCCAATGGATCCTAACACAGCTTCTCCCCTCCTCTCTCCTCTCCTAACTTGCAACCTCTCCTAGTCCAGCAGCATAGAGCAGCCTCATTACACCCCAGCGTCCTCAGCCTAAAACAAACCCTTCACTACACAACGCACATTTGCTACCAAAAACTGTTACAGTGACTGTCTCCAAGGAACACACGCAACTTCAAGGATACTCTCACAGAGAGAGGTGACAGGTCATTGGAGACAAGGCTTGTCCAGAGCCCCAGGACAAAGCCCAGGCTTCCTGCACGGTGCAGCAGGAAGAAAAGGGCTGTACCGTGTGGAAAGAGTCACAGCTTCTCTTGCTCCAGCCAGGGGTTATGGCCACACAGGGCAGGCACAGATGCCACACACAGGTGATAAATACCATCCAGGGAGAAAGGAGATGAGATGAATTCAACATGTAGCAACAGAGCACTTCACCCTTGTAGTGACCTGGAGGGGCCACACACTCCTGCCAGTCATGGCTGACCCCAGAGCAGGCACAAATACCTGTGCACACCTCCATTTCTAGCTGGCCTGGCCATCCAGCCCTCCTGACAGCTCACAAAAGAGCCCCCACCTGGAAGAGGTGTGTTTCCACCTCCTGTACATAATGCATGCTGTTCTAGGGGACACTCAGCACACCATCCTCATAAACTGATCATGCAAAGGCCCTCCACACTCCCACCCTTCATCCATGAGATCTGCCATCACTCAAGTCCAGAAAGGAGCTCTTTTGAGTAGCAAACCATGCAATGCAGGATATTATCCACATTAACTGTGCTGGGAGCTCCAGGAGCAGATTCCAGCACACTCATCAACCAGAAGAGCACACACCATGCTGAGGAAACACAAAGGGGATCCTGCCTTGTCAGGGGCTGCGGGGCCCTGGGGTGCAGGAGCAGCCAACAGACTGGCACTGCGGACGAGGGGAGGAGCAGAGGTCACCTGGAAAGCACAACAGGTCAAGATGCAGAGGTGTTTCCTTGCTCACTGCTTGAGAGCTGCCTGTACACTAACACTGCACTGCACATACACGTTAAGACTCCCCGCCACCCTGGAGCTACAGCCCTTCCCTGGAAGGAGGTGCAGAACTCAGGTCTTCATCACACCGTCTCCTCCCCCAATCCACTCATACAGTGGGCACCTGCCTAAAAGGGCAAACATAGGAAGGATTGCTGAGCTGCTCCTTCCCGTAGGCATGTTCTGCCATCTTCTACTCCCCACACTTCAGAGAGATTGTGGCAGGGAGAGCTGCAGGCTGTGTTTCAGTTACCTTCTCTAATCTCAGAGGAAAACAGGAGTGCCTGCTGCACAAAGTGACTGTCAAGACACACAGGACCCAGCATGTTTTTGCACAGACATGTACTGTGCAGTGCTACAGCTGGGATCAGATATTGTGCATGAGTCCTCTCTCCCATTCAGCAGTTCATACCAGCCTTTACCTGAACACTCTATCTATTGAGCTGCCAAATTACAAGTAGTAGTTGCACTGGAAAATACTGATAAAAACACAAACCAGAACAGAGGAGCCTGCCTGCATTTCTGGGAAAAAAGCTTCGTCTTCAGTCTGACAGCCAACAGAGACAACTGCCTTGGTGCTAGGGGTCCAGGTCTGGGGAGAACAGCAATGTTTGGGATCTTCATTAGGAGGGGTGCCCACAACAGAAACCTCGTGATAATCATTATCAGAAGCTTCCCACTGGAAGAGACGCTGGGGAGCCAAGCTGAAGGAAGAGACTGGACTAGGAACTGGGGTAGATGACACATGGGAAGGCTGAGGTGGGAGTGAGAGAAGAGGTGCAGGGCCAGAGGGAGGAGAAGGAGGAGCATTAGCAGGGAGTATCTTTGCAGCTTCTTTGAAAGGCTGGAGCTGGGAAGAGGCTGGAACAGAGATCGTCCTCCTGGGGAGGAGTGGGGATTCTGGAGGAAAAACCACCTAGAAAGACACAGAGGAAGAAGAAAGGTGAATAAATCCAAAGAGGAACCAACAAGCACTTCCTTTAACAGGAAGGCTGTCTGCTACCAGTATGTTTATCTAAGAGGAAAAAGCAGCAAGAAAGAGAAGGGCACTAGAAAAGGTGCTGCTCACTGTAGCTTTAAGGAAGAGCGCCATCTTATTCATCCCCAGAAATCCCTGCACAGATACAGCACTGGACAAAACAAAGCATGCCTCTATGTCAGGCTTTCCAGTGCAGTTTTAAAAATAATCCCCACATGGACATTTGAGATGGGATAGCAGTAGACTGTATCAACAGATACCATCAGCAGCTCCCTCAGATCCCACTCCAGTTCTTAAACATCCAGAACTAGGACCCCGTGCTGCCTTCCCTCTCAGGCCAGACAAGGGTGAATAGGAAGAGTTAGTTCTTCGTTTTGTGTCATTCTGGATGCTCAGAAACTCAATCTTCCACACAATGCTATCTGGACAGAGGGACATGCTGTAATTTCCCAGTGCGTCTGACCCTGCTTTCTACCTTCTCTACTTGCTGTTCACCACTCTGCTCTTCCCCCCGGGGCCTGGCAGTGACAATGACCCCCTGTGTCAGCCAGGCATCCTGGCTTTGCCATTCCTCCTGCTCCTGTTGGTTATCCATGCCCAGTCTGTCCTGAAGCTCCTCAATCATGCGATCTTGGGGCTCAGTCTTGTGGAATATGGCAGGACCTAGTTTACGCCTTGGAGAGAGCTCCCGAGACATTGGATGCACATTCGAAGTCTCTTTTGTCCTCTTGATTAAAGATTTAATCTAAATGACAAAGGCAACAGTATCAGCAGAGAAGAGCAATGACAGAGCAAGCCCCAAGATGCAACAGCACAAACTCAAAGACATTAGTGACAATTGTGAGCTGGAAGAGTGATGGCATTTATTCCACAATGCCAAAATTCCTCTTGGCACAGCCCAGAACAGTGACTCAGTGCAAGGAAAAACCCTGTAAGGATAATCACAGCAGCCAAAAATAACTGTCTAGAAAAGGAAGGGAAAGATTAACCAGCGGGAAGCCAAGATAGGAGGTGCAGCATGAGCACTCCACTGAGCATTACAAAAACCTCAGCATCACAAGGGCACAGAGCTGCCTCTCTGAGTTTGCCCTTGACAGGCACAAGGCTCTTGGTCAGAGATGTCTGCTGCACAAAGTGTACTTCCAGCATGGAAAGGAACACTAACAGCTTCAGTAATGAGACCTAAAAAGGTAAGCAGAGCAGAGGAGCTGCCATCTCAATCAGTAGCATGAAACAGCCCTTAAAGGTTTTTGTAGGTCTCTGTGAACTGTGCCTTACCCCAGTTAGGGAATGAAAGTCCATTTCACAAGGCAGTCCCTACAAGCAGCCACGTTCTGTGCTGCTGAACCACATGCAGGAGAGACCACGAGATAAAGCCGGGGGTTGTGAAGCCCCGTGACACGCGGCTGTCAGTGACACTGCTCAGGGCTCGTGCTGTTAGTGGGGTGAGCCCGGGCACACTCACTTCACACACACACTGTTAGTGTGCTGGCAGAACAGTCCTGGCTAGGACTCGCCCTACTCCTACATTCACTCAGTGCCTGCCTGGCCTGATGCAGAAATCCTCTCAATGGGTGGTTTGGAGACACATGGCAGATCCCATTCGGCCTTCCCAAAGTTTTCAGGAGATTCCGGAGTGACTGCGGAGTTTCTGAACTGCTCGTTTTCCTGGTTTCCTCTGGCCTTGTTCATGTTGGCAGTACCTGCCTTCCTAAGAGTTCTGTCTCTGCCCTGCCTCTCCTTGCCCAGATCAGGACAGTGCTGTACCTTGGTTTCATGTGGCACTTCAGCTTTTAGCTCCTGTCCTTGCTCCACTGCAAAGCCTAACTGGTTTTTAGTGTCTGGGCAGACATCCCACCGATCCAGGGCAACAACAGAAGGTTCATTAATAGAATCCAAAATGTTGTCATTCTTTGCATGCACGTCTGGCTCATATGCGGGCAGCTCCAGGGCCCACAGCTCATCTAAAGCTGTTTCCACACTTCTGCCCTGGGAGGAAAGAGCGGAGTTGTCCCTGAGTGCTCCCTGCTGATGCAGCTCTTTGGGCATCTGCCCCTTCAAAGCACTTGAAATGGGTACACTTGAGATTCTGGGATCAGTTCTCTGCTCCTTCTCAGTCTCTTTTGCCACATCATACCCTAATCCCCGTGCCTCCACATTAGCAGATCTACAGAGAAGCTCTGCACTGGAAGCAGGTGCAGCCTGGGAAGTATTTCTGGAAGAGTCAGGCTTTCTGTTCAGCTGAACTAAGTTTGCAGAGGCCACCTGCTCCCCACGAGTAACATAACCAGAGGAGCTCCGTGGTGGGGGCACAGGGACAGTTTGTGCTGAAGGGGGCACAGGTGGAGGGGCAGCAGGATGCCCTGACAAAGGCAGAACTGCAATGTCACTGCCTTCCTCAATGCAGGGGTCTGCTGAGGGGACAGATGTTGGCACTGTCGAGTCCCCACTGTGACTTGCAGAAGGGTGTTTGGAATGGGACAGCTCTGGTAAACTGTGAGGAGTGTTGCCGGAGTCTGCATTGGCTGAACTGGGAAGCAGTTCTAGGGAAGAGTCAGAAATCAGAGACATAGTGGAACTAGTCTGCAAAAAAAGAGATAGAAGGAATAAGGAGAGAAAAAGATAATGACAGGGATAAGGAGAAAGAAAGAAAGGCACAGAATTAAGCATTATAAGAATCATGACTTCCAAATCAAAAAGCCATGTCGACCCAAATCCTTACTTCCCAGAGTAAGGAAGAACAGAATTAGTATGACATTGTACCAATCTTCACGAGTTCTGCAGCCACTGGGATCCTTTTTCTGGGCCCTCCTCCTCAGTGACAGCTCAGGGTTCACCTGCAGCTGTGATGGGGGCATGGCACAGCCACTGCGGGGAGGCCAGCCCCAAACCCAGGAGTGTCTCGACTGTGAATAAAGGTCACGTTAACTTACTCACAGTCGGACATGTAAATTTTATATTCTAAAGCTGCAAAAAATTCAATCAATGAATAGAACAAAGCATGACATTTTCCTCTTGATACACTAATAAAATGCTCCAGCTGGCTGAGTTCATGGCAGTGAAAACAAAGCTTCAGGGCATTCACAGCAAGAGCAGATGACATGGGCTTTGTTCTATTCACATCACTAATCTCACCTTGGAAGTGACACACACTGAATCTATACGAGCCTGTCAGTCATTCCATGCCCTTGTGAGCATTGCTTAGGTGGCAGATTAGCCTCTTCCCCTTAGGCCAAACACTCCACATTGACATTGTAATAAAATCAGTATTAATTTTGATCCAAGAAACATTCTAAAAAGAGCAACTAATACAGAGGTTTTGGTTTTTCTTAACTTATAGGGTCTTTGGAAAACAAAAGATCATGGACCCTTCTTTCCCCACTTCCAGTGGTCCCTACCTGAACTCTAGGGGACAAAGTGGTACCACTCCTTTTTCTTAGAAAGGGAGACTCAGAACAGCGACTTGGACAAGCTCATACAGGTGGTCAACCTATGACCAAGACTGTGTCTTCTCAGTTTTAAAAATGCATCCACAAAGGATTTACAAATCCAAGAGCTAGCTCTGGATCTCAAGACCTGCTCTGACTCTCAGTTATATATTCCAGAGAAGCCTAAAGAAGTCAGATGCTTATGCTCTGAGGTGGAGGAGCACATAACTTCCTCAGCCCCATGTATGCTACCTCAGTCTCCACTTACCTTTCTGAGACACTTATCTTGGAAAAAAAATTATATAATTAACCAGAACATGTACAAATCCTGTCAGTAAACAGAATAAGAACCTTCAGCTGATCTGAGCTCCTACCATGAGGAGGGGCCAGGAGCTGGCACACCCACACATGCTTGAAAAGTCACAACAGTAGTGCTACAAGGAGACTGTTCTCAGAAAGGAAAGGGCAATAAATTGACGCAATTTCATTACAGACTGCTCTTCCCCTCAGGTAGCACAGCCAGGCTACTGTGACCACAGTTACAGCTGGGAGGAAAATGACTAGTAAGTATATTAAAATGAGGGAATTTCCCAGGAGTGCCCTCTCCCTGTATTTTGCCTAAGCTGGGTACATATGTAAAAGTAACCTGGTTTGATGCTGTGCTTCTCACTTGGTTTCCGGACTTCCTAAAATGAAGTCAGTCATTTTCAAGGCAAGAGTAACGTTTTGCTCAAACATCAGTATTTTCAACATTGAAACCATACTAATTCCATAATAAAAGCAATGGGTGAGCACTCAACAGTAACAGAACAGTTAACTACAAGCATCCAGCTATGCAGTAAGCAGGCATCCCATTACACAGAAATGGCAGAGGGTAAAAAAAACAAGTGCATTAGGTAATCTCAGTGCCTGATGACTGATGAACCAGATAACCAAAATCAAATGGATTCTGTAAGCAAAAAGAAGGGGCAACAAATTAGGGTGAGCAAAATACGACAAAAGGGTAATGTATTTTACCACCTTTTACTCCGGGGTACAAGGCAAATCAAGCACCAGTGCCCTCAACTCTTCCCACCCCATCAACTGCAACTTCTACCAACTCCAACTAATTACACATGATATTTGGGTTTTTTATTCTATTTCCTGCAGTCACCCACAGGTCTGATACTCAAACAGCAGCCTTTCATATTCCACCTTCGCAAGGACTCCCCTTGTCTCCCTTATATTCTGACAGCAGTACAGACTAGAATACATTTTTACAGCCAAGTTAACACTCTCAGCTGGCACAAACAGAAGAGGTATAACCAAACAAAAAGGACTGAAGGGAAAAAGGAAAGTAACTTAAAAACAGTCAATGACATCATTAACAAAAGGGAAATGATCACAGAAGCCATGTTCCTTGGGCTCCAGGACAGAATGTTTAGGCACAGATGAGCTCAATGCCTCACAGAAATATCAGTGCTGTGCTTAATAAAGACCAAATCTTAAAATCTTGCTGCATTTCAATTTGGTCTCTGAGGTCAACTGAAAACTAAGCCAGGAAGGCAGGTGGTGCATTGTCACCGCAGGTCATCTCTGTCCCCCAGGTTTTACTGGAGATTCTAAAGCTGCTTCTCAAGGGTGCAAAGTACTGGAACACCCACACTTAAAAACGTCCACTCCCTGTATCTTGACAAAGACACCTGTGCTGGGCAAGGTCATTCTCAGTTGCCAGGAGCTCACCTGGGAGCAAAGGCTGGGCCACACCCTGAGCTTGTTTCCCGATAAAAGCAGAAAGGGCACAAGGCCATAGTGCTCAGCTCCCACAGCACACGGAAGCGGCAGGGAATGCCAGAAGCACAAGTGGGAACATCTCCAGCTTCACAACACTGCAGTGTTTCAGCCAGGCTGAACAGAGCTTGTGAGGATCCTGCACTACACCCTGGGACCTCAGAAGGTGAAAAACGGCAACACTAAGGTGTCAATATTTGCAACTGACTAAACACACACGACAGTAACTCTAAAGAAAACACTGAGGAATTCCCAGATTGTCACAAATTTAGGTGCATGTGCCAGGAATGGCAGACTGAATTCCATTCCAGCAAGCACAAGACAAGTGAAGCTTCTCAGAAAACGTGTGCTCAGTGCTGGGTTCTGAACTCACACACTTGTCACAACTCTGGGTATTGTACTGATCTCCGTGGGACCCAGCAGGCGCAGAAAGAACAGCAAACAGCAAAGCTGTCACTGCATGTTCTGTACCTCTCCTCACTAAACATTGCTCAGCTCTGGCTGCCCCACCTAACACCACCTAGGAGGGTATGGAGTTCAGCACAGACAAGAAATCTCAAGCATTCAGCAGAATCTTCCACACAGGGATAAAACAGAGAGTTAGGAATTAGAGTTTAGGATTAGAAAGCAGATATGTATGTAAAAAAGGCAAACCTAACAATGAGATTATCCAGTATATTTGCTTTCTCCACCTCTCAGGATAAATCCAAGTCAATAGTTCAATAAGACTGTAAGAAAAGCAGCTGAAAGTAGAAAGTGAGAAAATATTTTTCACTTTGCTACGACTACGGGTAAATGAAATCTCATGAAAACCACCTCCACAGTTCATCACCTAGTGCAGGAACGGTAACATACCCACATGAATAAAGAAAAAGTTATTCAAGTTCATATGCCAACACTGAATAGTATTTGCCGTCCTTTGCCCCCACAAGAAGCTCAAACTTTAATCCCATTTTGAGGTGAATAAGAGATTTTGTTTTAAGATAAAACCTTTGAAATCTCCTTCTGTCTGATGTAAAGGCTTCAGTGCTCACACCACATGCCTGGAATATCCATTGTCCTCAGGGAAAGCACATCAGGGTAAAGACACACTCCAGAGAGGAGAGTCATCCCACAGAACAGAAGGGCCTGGTCTCTGTCAGTAAGCAGAGTGGTGTCCCATGCCTCTCTCCTTCTCATTAAGTTGTAGCACAGCAAAATAATTCACTCTGTACTGAGCAGTAACAAAGCTCATTATCTTTGGCAAAGAGACAAACTGCAGAACTGAAGGAAAAACAGATCCCAGACCTGCCTTACCCTGCCAGTGATGAGAATTTATAGCAGTCAAGGACACCTTCAGCACCACTCAGAAAGCACAAATACACCACAGGAAGTTGGTCAGAGCAAATGTGAGAGGTAAAGGAGGCATTCTGGAGACCAACCAAGGTCAGCAAACGTGGTTAACAGGCAAGAGAGACTGGGGTGGGTAGGGACAAGAGGAAGCATTGGGCTGTCATGACAGGGTACCTTGAAGTCAGAGAGAGATGCCATCAGCTCATCCAGTTCTCGTGTAGCTGAAGAAGCAGAAATTCGGGTCTGCTGCTGACTGGCGGTGACACGCTGGGGGCTGCTCACCTCGCCCTGGCTCACTGTGATTGCAGGCCTGGCCAGGGGGAAAAAATAAAATAAAATTTTTAAAAAGAGTGTGTTTAAACCTGAAGTCCCACTGCTCCCCCAAGTCAGCAGAGCATGAGGAACTCATCAGCACAGCCCAACCTGGCCCAGCTTCCCCAGCACGTGCAGACCCTGCCTTACATGTGCACACACATCCCATCCGCTAAGAAACAGATGAAGCCTGAACATTCACTTTGTCATACGGGGGTGTTTGTGGTCAGCTCTAAACCTGAGCTGGAACAGTCCACCTCTTACGGATGACTTAGGCACTTTTCCATCCAGAAGCAGGTTAATAAGCACCAGCATCTTCATGCACTCGCCTGACTTCTGACCCTTCAGACAAAGCCCATCTTCCATCCGTCACTGTCCTGCAGCAGCTGCCCCTACACTACAGTCACCATTCCCCCAGGAGCCCATCCCACTCCACCCAAGTCTGCAACCACCAAAACGTTACTCACACTGGGCTTGGCACGGAGCTCTCCAGCTCATCCAGCAGGCTCTCCACACTGGGACGCACATCCTCGATCCCACGAGCACCATTTCGCTTTGGCTTTTCTTTTGTTGGGGGTGCAGCCTTCCCTCCCCCTGAGCTGCTGTTCTCTGGGACAACATAGTGAGGGGCAGCCACGCTGGGCAGTGATGGGCTTCTGCCAGCCTCATCTGAAGAAAAGGGAGCAGAAAAAAGACACTCAGAGCCCCATTCCAAGCACACACATGCTAATCACAGGCAAGTACAAAATACTGTCCAGAAATCTTCTGGAACATCCATCTTCGAGGATATTAAAAACTTAACAGTGCGAGGGCCTGAGCAACCTAAACTAACTTCAGAACTTTAGTTAGAGGCAGTTTTGAAGTTGGCCTTGCTTTGAGCAGGGTGCTGCAGCTCAGATCTCAAGAGATCCCACCCTTACTAAATGAATCTTCGATTAAGGGCTGAAGGAGTCTCCTTCATTAAGGATGTTGGAAAGAAAAAGCAAGCTCCTATTCTGAGAATCAAATTATCCACTCATACCAAATGTCTTACTATTCCTTACCTGCTGTGAAGCCACTGGCAGGAGTATGTTGAACAGCATTCAGTTCCAGAAGGAGTCTGTCCAGTTCTGAGAGGTTGCTGCCCAGGGAGGAGCTGGTCATTGTAGGAGATGGTTCCGCAGACTTCTGCTTGTTCGGGAAACTGAAGACAAAAGGGAAATGTAAAGCTTCTGCAACAAGATACAGCACAGGTATGGAGGGAAACTCATTTGGTTCCCAAAGTTTACACATGTGCGGCCAATGCTTTTAGCTCTGAGGGTAAAGAAGACACATGCTTTGTGACACGACTGAACACAGCCACTGCTATTCTTGTAAATTACAAAAATAGCACTGATGGACAGGGCCTCTGAATTTAGGACTACGTGCTGCCCAGCCCTGTAGGAAAGGGTTAACTGTCTGTAGATCCAAAATGCACAGAACAGCAGCAGAACCATTAGCTCACTTATGGGAAAATGACTTGTTTCTGCTGACACCACACCAAGCAGCAAAAGCCTCCTCCCTGAGCAAGGGAATGCAGGGCTAGCACAGACTGGAGAGAGAGGCAAAGCACAAACCTCAGGTTAGTAGCAGAAACTGAGAAGCAGTAGGATATGTCATAGCCTCTTGCAACACTCAAGGTCTCCCCAGGTCCTCACACCTTTAATTTGGGGAACTCTAATCAATTTATAAGAAAGTAACTTGATATCATTTTTCTACTGTGTTAAATACACAGGACCGCATTGTGGTCAAAAAGTTAGTATCTAGTAGGTTAAGGACTCTGACACCAGCAACACCAGTGACAATTATAAATTCCATAAGGGAAGTTATCCCTATCGTCAGGTAGAAAAACAAAATCCACAACTGCAATCTCTGAGAACATGCTTCACACTGAACCCAAACACCAGCTACAATTCACACCAGAACCAAGCCACACCAGACCCTTGTTCAAGAGGACTTACGGCTGTAATTCCCTTCATTTCATACTAATTGCATGCAGTCATCTGAAAAAATTGCAATTACTGTCTCCACTGGGCCATCTCTGGCTAGGCTGCCCAGAGAGGAGCTGAGCTCTACCCAGAATTAGTTCTGGTTGGAAGCAGCTTCCTGTTCAGCAGAAAGAGCTGGCCCAGTTAGATTATGATTCCAAAAGAAACACCAGTCTCCAAAGCGTAAAGAGGTGCCTAGGATGAATTTCTGACAGCCTCTGCATCACTTATCCCTATGTCAGCAGAGAGGTCTGTCCTACTGTGCAGGCTACTCCTCCAACCTCCCAGAATGAGAGCAGTTGCCTTTGGAAATGTAAATAGGTATCTATCAATCACCTGCTGAGATGGAAGTTTTAAGAAGTTTGAATTTACCTGAAAGCTCAAGTCTCTGCACATCCCTCCAGGCCACAAGTACTGAGTTCCCAGGGAAAAACAACCCAAAGGCCATCCACCTCCTGTAGAACTTTTGTGCTGTTTAACAGGGGGGTGGATTTGTCACTTGTGTCTGGATCATATCCTTCACAACACAATCCAGATCCTGCTGTGTCTGATGGATCCTTAACCTCCTGCAGCTGAGCAAGCCGAAGGGCCAGGTCAAAGTTTGAAGTGAGCGTCAAAGTTACAGTGGCTTGTTAAAAAGAGGCAATCAAAACTGACACAAAGCAATGTAACACACATGGGGAGCAGTGTTTGTTTCCACTTATAGAAGGCAGCTTGACCCTCAGCAGGCTCAAGTTGTGAGTCAGACTTATCTCTTAAAAGAAACAGGATACCTGTAGACGTGTTCCTCTTCACTGGCACGGGGAGTAGGAGAGCTGAGCCCGTCTCTAGGAACGGAGGCACTGGAGCTTTTGGCACTAGAGCTGTATATAGGAGACTGGGACTGAGGCTGTGGAAACAAGATTTGCATTGGAAACAGTGAATACAAAACAAATATGTACACTACTGCATTACAAACCCATGCATTGACAGGGCAGAACAAAGCCCAGCAGAACAAAAAAAATATCTGCTCTTTAGTCAAGCCAATCCCGATCAGGTGAGCTACACCAGGAATAACAGTTTTCCCCTTACTCCGGACCTGCCTATGAGTCACAGCTTTGCACTGGAAACCCCCAGTCTGCTTTCCACAGGCTCAAGACAGATGACTAACACTAATCTCATCACACCACCATTTTGTCAGCACAATGACGATGGCTTTCAAATTCTTTTCTGCCATTTGCTCCAATCAGTTAATTCTAATAAAAACTCCATTCATAGCCAAAATCATCCTCACTTCTTCCTACTCTGTCGTCCTTACTGTCCTGAGAGATCCTACACCCACAAAACAAGCACCCTCCACCCGCACACCTCCACTCACCTGCTGGTGGCCGTATCTGGGTGTGTTGGGCTGCCACTGGTCTAGGGGGTCGATGACGGTGCCATTCAGGGCCTCATTGGAAGGTGGCGGGGGCACCGGGGGGGGCACAGCAATCTCCTGGTACGTGTGGTTTCCAGTTGGGTAGGAGTAAGGAGTTTCCTCCGAGAGAAATACTGGTCTTTTGGAGATATGTGAGGTGGTGGATTCCAGGTCCGCCAGTAAGGCGTCTGCAGGAAAGCAAAAAAAACCCCCAACAATATGGTAAAAGCCTGGATTACAGCGTGGTCTCTTTCTTCTCATTCAATGTATCTGTATCAAAAGTTTTTTGGGAGGACTTTTCATCCAGGGTAATCTACCAAATGCCCTGAAAAACACTACTGCTGCTTCAGGAATGAACGAGTTAATTAAACTTCTACTACAAAGAAAACACCAAGATGTAACAAAGCAGCCAGGAAAGCTGTGTCAGTCTCAGATTTTTGCCTTAACTGGAAAAACACACAAGAGGAACCCGGAGTCCTACTGCACTCAGCAGAAGTGCAACCTAGGCAAGCCTGTCCAGAGGTCTACTCCAACAGGATATTGACACAGACTAATTACAGGCCCCACATCATCACAGAGTCATTTACTGTGGCCGCAGGCACTGCTTTCTGCAGGAAACAAGATCTCAAGGAGGTGTTTTCTCCAGAGTCCAAGGTAGTGGAAGAAGCATGAAATGTTCACATCAGTCCATCAGTGCAGCAGGAGGATCTATTTCAGTTCTCCTATCAAAAATCCCTCTCAGTACACCACACAAACAGTTAACAAGTTCCCAGAGGCTGCCAGGTAAACGCCATTTCTTCTGGAAACAATTCTGAACTAGATGGGTGGAGACTGCTCACAAATTCCTCAAGAGAAGGAAAATGTCCACCAGCTAGAAACACTGTCACTCATGCCAGGCAGAGGACCCACATCACACAGCACTTCACAAATACAGTCCTGTCAAACATCAGGCATAAAAAGGCATTCCCAGCTTTCTAGATTCCTCTCTGCCAATGTATCCTCTGCCCATTGCCAAGCCTGCACTCCTCTGGGGCGACTCAAAGGCAAATCCTGACCTGTTGGGCCTTCCAGCCTGTGCGCCCACCCTGCAGAGCCCACTGCGGCCCCTGCGGGGGAACTCCAGTGAGGGCCTGCAGGTCTTCAGAGGCTCAGCAGCCCCTTCTGGTGCACACAGCAGGCACCTGACACCCAGCTTTGGGGCACAGGGGCTCAGCCGGAGCGTGGCCACCCTGCAGTGTCCCCCACCGGGTCACAAGGAGCTGGAGCTGCCTGGTGGCACCAGAATAGCAACCAAGCAACTGCTTACACTAATGGCTGCCCACAGCTCCCTGGGCAGCACCTGCCAGCCCTGAGCCACTTCCTGAGCTCAGCACTCCACAGCAGCCAATGCACTTAGCATGCCTTCAAGAAAATGTATTGGAAGAGGACAGTATTATTGTATTACAAGATGAGGAAGGTGCCGCTTTTATATTCACTCTTTTCAAAAAACGGAAGCATCATAAAAGAAAAAATAAGCAGTCCTGCACTCAGAGAGCAGACTACAGCCATTAGCAAATTAAACACTTGGTAAATTATTTCTATACGCCTTTCATTTAGTTAAAAAGATGCTCCAAACCATTAAAGTCACAGGATATAGCTTCCTAAAGAGACCAAAATATCCCAGAAGCAGATTCTCTGAAGGGAGACAAGTATGCCGCAGCTGGGGAAAAATGAACTTGTTCTTTTCAAGCAAAAGAACAGCTGGTGGATTCCAGAGTGAAAGGCACATACCTCCAGGGAACTGCCGCTGAACCGCAATTCCTACAGTCAGGCAGGTCCTATGACTGGAGGTTTCACGCACACAACCTCCCGGAGAAGCGCTCGCCGAGGAGGAGTGGTTTCTGCTTCTCCCCTCCAATGACAAAGGCAAATCAAACTCCACCAGGAAGTGAAAATCCCGTGAGGGTGCTGGGCTCCTCCGGCCCTGCAGAGGGGACGCAAACCATTTTTCCACCCTCCAGCTCCAGCCGTCAGTGCAGGACGGGCAGCGGTAACCATCTCGCCACAGAAACTCGCCTGCTCGGCTCCTCTCTGTGCTGATGATCCCTGGGACGGACACGCAGTGCCTTTTGCTGATGACACAGACTGAGCTCGCCTATACGCACCCATTTACTTTTACAGGTCTGCGGAAGAAGGGAGGTCTGCCAACACCAGGAGCACTGAGCACCACGGCTGTGAAGGAGTTAAGATTAATGATTAACCTTCCCCATACCCTCCCCCTTCCTGACTTGAGCAAACAAGGCAGAGCCGAAGAACGGAAAGCGGAGGGAGGAGAAAAGGCCGGAGAGGAATCCCTCGGTTACTCAAACTAAACTCCAACTTTACAACTGATATGGAAGCAGCTGCACGAAGGTACCACCCCGAGCCAGCGGGACAGGAAAGGCGCACACACACCGGTTCCCGATGCGAGAGGACTTTTTGTGCTTTCTCGCTCCCAAACCCTGCAATCCCGTGTCCTCCCTTCCCTGCGCCCCCGCCGCTCCAAGCTCACAGCCACACGACAGAGGGAAGGTCTTCCCCATTCCCGTCCCTCCCCGTTGCTGTTCCCGGATCCAATCCCATCAGCAACCACAGCTCCCTGAAACTCCGCTGAAACGGGAAACTACGCCCGTTTAAAGGGCGTCCCCGGCGAGGGCAGGGTGAGAGTGGCACCGTCCCACCACAGGGACATCACCCTGCCAGAGGGAAGCGACTCCCCAGCCCACAGGCACGGGCTGCCCGTCGCTCCCCTGGAGGTCAGCCCAAGGAGTTCTACAGTCCAGAACATGACTTGAGGCGATTATTCAAAACCCAACCAAAAATTAACCAAAGGGATTAACATTTTGTTTTCCTTTAAGTCCTTCACCCCAAGAGGTCCCAAAGCACCGTGCATTCATTTAGGATTTGTGCAACTACCAGAAGACAATGTGAGATAAGAGATGAGGAGAAAGAAGGGAGATTTATTAATGGAAAAAGATGCACTGCTCTCTCTTCTGTGAAAGGGACCAGCAGCTGTAACCTGATGAACTGTGACAGAGATGCTGTGCCTTGTGCAGCGCTGCACCTCCCGTCACAGCACTGAGTTCACTACAGTGGCCGCTCCTTAAATGGAATATTAAATGCTTAAATAGAAATATTAAAGTCTCGATCGATTTACTGGGTAATGAAGTGTTCCTGCCCAAGGTGACTCCTGAGGGACACTGCTGCAGGACGTGTGAATCAGGCAGTCAGTCCCCACGACCCGTGGGAAGCAGCGGACTGGGCCAGGCAGTGACTGGGGCCAGCGCCCACCGGCACCATCCATCAGAGGGCACCACCAACACCCTCGCAGGGACACAGCCGCCAAACCCCGGCAGTGCCCCCTCGGCAGTGCCTTCACCTCACCTGCTGAGCCCCGCAGGAGCCGGGAACCTGTGCCTGCTTCGGGCACACTGAAACTCGCGGCGGTGCCACGTGTGCTGCACCTCCCCACGGAGACGCGCATCTCCACAGCGGCTACCGCCCAGTACTCCGGAAAGAACCACACACGCTGACCTCACCACAGCCTTACCGCTGCCCCAAATACTCCCTGGAACAACACAGACACAGCTCTAGGAGGCAGAACCTCCCAAGGATAAGGACCGTAGGTTTAGAGAACAGATTTAACCATTTTGTAGCAGCAAAGTAGCCCAGAGAGAGTTATAATGGACCTTCAAACCATGTCTTCTCCCCAGGATCACCCCTCTCTCCACTCTCACCACTACAACAAGCCCCTAACACAACCCACAGACAAAACCTCAAGTCACAGACATGTGCGTGGAGCAGAATCACTCCAGTTTCCAAAGACTCGGCAGAGCTCGGCTCTGCATATAGAAATCTGTATTTTCCACTCCATCAGCAGGGTGCTGCTCTAGGAGGGTGCAAAAGGGATACCTGCTAAAACACCACCAACCTGGACACTCCTGCTTATCACGGCTACTCTGGGGCAGTTACGCAGCCAATAAAACCCTAACTCACTGTGCACTGCAGCACAGAGCACCTCAGCATGCGCACGGCTGGTCCTCCACGGGCTCACGTAACCTGGCCAACCACCTGGCAAAGCTGTGTGGAAACATGAAACAGAAGGACAGAGTCTTCCTCCCCTCCGCTGGACAACCCAAAAATTACACACTCCATAGAAATCGTGTTTAGGGCTGAGGGCTACTCAAACCACATCCTCCCCAGTATGGGAGGACATTGCTGTTTGTGGGTGGGTTTTCTACGCCCGTTTTCCTGTGGAGGAGGGACAGTTAAAGAATGATACCACATTTGACACCTTTACCACCACAAAGCACTCCAAGATACCTGGAGGTGCAGGAACATTAGTTTGCTCCTCTCTCCCTTTCCTCACTTTGGCCAAAGATGATTATTAACTATGTCCTTAGGATTCTGGTCTACAAATCCTCCACACCACTCTGCACGTTAGATATGTACAAATGGCCCTTTAATACCAACTGCGTTGCTTCAAGGTAATTCCCAGCAAAAGCAAAAGCTCTGCTGGTGATTTCAACAGCTCAGGACAAGAACTCTCACGCTGACGGCCAATGCATTGAACCACTCAGAAAATACCCCTTCTACCACCAAAGCAGCAAGATGGACGAGCAAGACAAATGCTTAGGCTAAGCCCCATTTAGCAGTTCAAGCCGCGCTGAAAAGAGCAAGTTGTATGGTGCACATTCCTGTGCTATCTCCCCAGCCCGCAGCTCCGTGGGCCGGGAACAGCTCAGGCATTCCAGGGGCTCCAAGGCAGGCTCCTTGGGCATCGCTGCGTGTCAGCACTCGCTGGCCTGCAGATCAGCATCCTGCAGCAGCAACGGCCTCAGTGCAGCCAGGGGCACATTCTTCAGCTTCCCACAGCCCGGCTCTGTCTGACACAGAGCAGGAACACCAGCCCAGGGATCACAGCACTGCTCTACAGTCTGCAACAGCAATGGGTTACACCGGGGCCCCTTTGTACTGATGCACACATCAATACTCCTTTCTAGGAATTTGAGCTGCACTCAGCCCCCTTAAATAGGTAGAGTGAAGTTACTAAAAAGAATATATATTTACATATATTTAGATGCATCTTCCCATGCATATCAAAGCATACTTTGTTCACTTCCCCTTTCCTGTGCATCTCAAAAATGCTCTTGGATTAAGGTGATACAGCAAAGCAGAACACATCATGGACTAGTTCTGAAAAAGCCTACATGACAAGGCATTAGCAAATTCTCATTTGCCAACTGACATTAAGCAGCTTTTCAATGCTAATTTTCCCTCAAGCAGTAAATAATTTTCCGCTATTCATAAGCTTAGAATTTATCTTTTTCTTTTAAGTGAGGTGATTTAGAGAAATCTAAATTTGCTTTCCTCTGGAGAAAGGATTTCCATATGCAGTTCATTTCTTTCAACAACTGAGGATTATTAAGCCATGCTGACACAGCAGATCACAGCATTATCAATATAGTGAGTAGATCAAAAGGATGGTGGTCAATTTTCTTCCACATCTCATCTACTGTAGCGGAGGAAATGGAAGCATAACTGAAGCAAGATACTTCAAATGCCTCGGATATCAGCCTTTCATTTTCAACAGCTGAAAGCCACATCTGCACATGTATTAAACCACACATTGCTGCAGCTCTGCGTCTTGCCTGGGACATCTGGAAAGTGAGTAGCACTGGAGACAGGATTCCTCATGCAGCCAGCACACAGAGCAAATGCATTCAAGCCACAGAGTCCCACCTCCCCCAGCATCTCCGGTGCCACATGTCCCTGACAGCCCAGACACAGCACACTCGGGAATCAGGAGGAGATGTCTGAGCACAAACTACAGAATTTCCTCTGCTGCAGCTGCACAGAACAGGTATCTGCACCTACCCTATTTTTCCCATGCCTCTATTTACCCGACTAAGTAGAACTGCTGCAAGTTTTCCTGGTTTAGGCAGCAGAAGATTCCTAGAGGACTGGCAAATAGAAATAAAAATCAAGATACCCCTAAAGGCAGCTCTCAATGAGGACATGAACTTTACATGCTAATCATGTCTCACTCAGCATCAGATGAACTGCAGACCTCTCACTGGCAGGATCACCATTCTCCTGCTCTTTTTTTTCTTAATACCTGCAGGATGCTGAATACAAACCCTTGATTTTTGCTGTCCCCTAAGAGAATGAGGGGAAGGGAATTGCATCTCGAAAACTGACATTTGAGCTTGCAGCCTCATCTGAGCTGCCTCTCTGCAAAATCCCTGAATGCAAACTTTAAAAATCTCATTAGGTTCAAATAAGTCTTCTCCCCCCCACCTCCGGGAGTAAATGCAGCTCCAGCTCACATATAGGGAGACAGCTCAAGGCAGTAACCCAATCCCTGGCATGACAGTTTTATGTTGTGAGTAACTGCAGAGGAATGGGGAGCCTGGGTATATTTGTCCTATTAAATAGCCTTTCAAAAGAAATATTTGCAGTGCTGTACAAGATCTGCATCAAGAAGACTTGCTGGAGCCTTGCTAGGACTTCTCACTGCCCTGGAGTTTGACTGCAGAAGGTGTGGGGAGCCCCAAACACCAATGGCAAGAATTCCCATTGGATTTTTCTCAGCAAAATGGAAGAGCTTTATCAGAAATAGGAAAACCATGAACAGGTAAAGGCAGGCATTGACTTCCAGGTAAAAGACATGGTCCTTAAGGCATTATATTCTAATCAATGTTTTTAAATGCAAAAATATCTGAGACTACAAAAGCAATAAAATACAAAGACTACATTCAAAATGAGACCTTAAAAACTCAAAGTGCAATTACATTCTCTCAAAATCCTCCAGTTCTCCAGTCCACATATATAGAAAGCACGTAAAATAGCTTGGCTTACTGTGTAAAACATTTTGAGGAGACGACATTTAAGTTTTCCAAAATTTAACCAATATGTCAGGAAGGTGGTTAAAACGCAGGACACATAAAAGCTCTCAGCTTTCTTGCGAAGCGGGGGCAGATTGTTATTTAAGATACACAAAAAGTCAAGGCACAAAAGGTAAGTCATTTTCCAGATCTAACAACTGCTGGAGTATCAGCACAGAGCAGTCACTGGGATTTTACTTCACACTGCTCAGACCTGCATAGAGAAAGTTCAGATTGCATGGTCAGTAAAATCATTCAGCTCTTTCTTTAATGTACTAATGTTTAAAGCCTTGTGCTTTCTCACTATCAAGGTATTGGTGCAAGTCATGCCTTGTGTCACTGCTTAACACTGAAAGAATGTCCAAACTAATATCAATATGTGGTATGGTAAATTACAGTAAAGACAAACGCCATTAAAACTTCGAAGCTTATCTCTACTTTCATACCAAAATTGCCCCTTAAAATTGGCAAAACTTTGCATTTGTAGCGCCAATTTATAAACTTGTGTGGGTGCCCCCAAAAAGCTTAACAGCAAAGGCAACCTCCCAGCAGCAGTAATGCCTGGGCAGCCCAGGCTGCAGAGACAGACTGAGCAAGGATTCATCCTGTGACAGCCAGAACTGTCAGAACCAGGTGGTGGCAGCCCCCGTGAATCCTTTCTGTGCCATAAGTGGAGAACTGACAGCCAAACCAGTGAGCCTTGCCCAGTACAGCAGCCCATGCACCCAGCTCTGACCACTGTCAGCAAACGTCCAAACAAAGACAAGACACTGCAGGGAGAGATGTGGTCTGCATGAGCAGCTGCAGCAATGACTGTGGCTTCTTTTCCCAACCACTGACACCCAAGCTGGAGAGTGTGTTGCAGAGCTTGTGGTCAACTAACTGGTCACAACTAACATGCACTACTACCACCCCAAGCCTGGGCTTGTAAAAGAGTGTGCAAACACAGCCTTTGCGAAGTAATTTCAGGAACTGCTTATCAGTAACTACTCACTGCACATTTGGGGATGAACTGCAAACCCCTGGAGTGCTCTGGCTGCAGTTCCAGCAGAGCTGACACCATCACACACTCCTAGTGTAAGGGAAAGGCCCAGGGATCCCCCCTTCCCCAACATGCAAACCGAGGCTGTTCCTGGAACTTGCCTTGCTGATCACCAGACACTTTCTAAACCAATTCAACTTACTAATCCAATAAAAGTTTGCTGAGGTGTTGGTTTCAGTCTTTTTAGATAAGCTCATTAGGTTTCTTGAAAGCACAGCTCCAACCACTCCACAACTTAGGTAGCTTTTAGAAAATGTATTTAAAAGACCGATGCCAGAATTGAGCCCTTGTTCAAGTAAGCGAATAAAATTTCTGCTTTAAATGGAAATGCTCTTCTTTCACCTTCAAAACTGAGGCCAGAACACAAATTGTAAACCCAGCCCTTCCTGCTATTAGTTGAAAGAAATCACCTACCCTCCTGTCAGATTCCCGTAATTCATCTGCAGCTCAGATGCAGACCAGAAGAAAAGCCTGAAAAGATGCAGCCAGCAGCCAGCTCAAACTGAAATGCTCCTTATTCTGGAGACACCCTCACCATTACTTGCCACTTCCACCTGAGCCTACACTGTCATTTTATTTTGGCTTTCCAGCCCCAGAATTGTGACGTGGCTCAGTCCCTAGGGCTGTACGCACTGTGTACCCACTGATGCTCTCACTTGTGCTGCTGAGCTGAAGAGTGAGCTTTTGACAGAGGCTTCTGACCATAAAACTGAAGGTAAGCCAACTCTGTATGCAACAAAAACCCAACAGAAGCCATCAGGTGAGCTCAGACCTTCCACCAGATCCCTCTGACGAGCAGGAGGGTTATTTGTGTGTGCGTGTGCTGAAAAACTATTAACGTAACAACTCGATCCTTCCTGGATCTGCCCTCACCATTTCCTTGTAAACGAATCCATTGCTGTGACACCCAGAGCTGCAGTGGAGTTTCTGTCTGCAGGGTGAGGGTGCTGGGCAGCACCACGTGGAGCCAGCAGGTTCCTGTGCAGCCCAGCAGCTGCAGGGCCCTCAAGGGCACAAGGACACTGTAGGAAAACCAGCTCACCAGCCTGCAGCTTGACACCAGCAGTCCCTGGGAGTTACAGCCCCATTCCTTGCGGGAGCACCTCAGACTCACCTCGTGTCATCTTGGATGCAACAGGCTGGGAAATCCTTCGGCTGCCGGCTTCGTTCACATCACCAATCTGGCAGGGAGGTAACCTAATCTTAACTAGTTCCACAGGGCATGGGATCACCAGCTCAGCGTGCTGGCTGAGACACACCACAAGTGCTTTAAAGATTGAGTCAGCACAGTTTCCTGGATGAAACAATTCAAATCCACAGCACTCCCTGGCCTGCAATCCGAGTTGTGAGAAGGAACCACAAATGATTTTCCCATAGGACCAGAATTTTTCCACTTAGCTCTTTGAACACTAAACTAGACTCCAACTTAAACTGGGTGAGAGAAATGAACCACCACCTACAAAAGAAAAACACATAGTTATTCTGCCTTTCTCCAACTTCCTGGACAAAACTTTCATCCCCTTTCCACTGTCTCAGAACAGTTCATTAGATGGCTGAGATAATGGAAGTCCCACAAAGGTACATAACTGCTTTTGTGGTCAGAGATAAATATTCCTCAATATGTCACAAGTGTGCTGAGCATCCTCACACTGAAAGTGATTCATGTTTTAAGTCTCTTCTCCTATCAAAAGGGAAAATGCTCCAGAGAAACAAAATACGGTTTGAATATGGTTTTTTTTGGTTTTCAGACAAAAAGCTGCTAAAACCAAGTGTAACCTTTTGAAGTTCTTCAAATTAACCTCAGCTGTCACTCCACTGCCTTGCCTAACACATTCAAAACCTGGCAACAGAAACACCAGGAAGAACAAACCCTTACTGGCACTGAAGATCTAAGGGCAGCATAGAGGAGAGCAAGGATGGCTGTTGTACTCTGCACCTACTGCCTCCAAGAGGAGTACTTGAAATGAGCAGCAGCACTGTGACAGCTACTTTCAGAGGCTGCTCCCTCCCAAAGGTGTGTCCTCCTATTTGTTTCTCATTTCCAGAAGGGCTGGGTTATTTCCTGCCACATACAGCATCTTCTTTTTTATAGCATGGCTTTCTCCACACTTGAAGTGAAAAGAGACATCTTATATTTACCTCCCTCTGTTTATAGTCCTGAGCAGCAAACAGCTCATGCCAAGAAAAAACACCCTATGCTAAGACTGGCTGCCTAAAACTGAATTCATGTTCCAGCTTACTAGACAAAAATGTTTTCAGTTTCACAGCTCCCAAAGGCTCCTGAGAATGCCAGATCCAGCTACACAAGACTTGAATGCCTGCAGAGATTTACTCATGGTTGTGTGAGGCTGAAACAGAAAATAATCCTTTCTGTGGTTCCTTTCTACCTAGATTCACTGGACTGTCGGAGTTCTGAGTAACCGGAAACCATTTCCAAAGATGGATAAGCGCAGTCAAAAAATTCTTCCTCTGCTCCATGAACAATCTTCAGGAGAATGAGGAAAAGCTTGTCAGGGGTTTGTACATCACAGCTGCAGCACATCCTGTGACACAGCGTGTGCAAAAGCTGAACTGACCTCAACGTTTGCACAATGCTGAAGAGCACAAAGCTGGGCTCTGCTTCACTGGACAGAGAAGTTGGAGATTGCACAAGAGAAGGATCACAAGGTGATCTGAAGTAAGCAGCATTACTCAGTACTCCAGCTCCTGACCTCCAGGGATTCAGACCACTAATTTAAATACCACTGTCCTCACATGATGATCCCACCCATAAGTTACAGCACTTATCACATGGAAGCCTTTTTCAGTCACAGCTGTCACGCCTCCACACCCTAAACCTAAATCTCCACGTATTCCATTTTGTATTGATAGAACTGGCTGTGGCCTGCAGCAGCTGCAGGCAGTAAAGTCTGCAGCCACTGCACCTGAATCCCAATGAGGCTCACAAATCAGAATCCTCATCCTAACATTCACACTTCCTTGACAGCACAAAAGAAATGTACCTTTCAGAAATGGAGAACTGAGATGCAGCCCTGAACAGCCCAACGTAACATGGCAAGTCCATATTATATCAGAAGAGAAAGCAATCCTGACTCTCAGACCTGCACTAAAAACATCTAAGTTGGAATTTCTCAGCCTGAATCTGCAGTCTGCTATGAGCTCTACCTGCCAACAAGTCTTTTGTCAGAATCCTCTCCTTCTGGAAGCAAATCGACTGGTGTACAACAGGCTAGCTAGCCCTGTAAAAGATCACAAGTAACAACTATCTGCACAAATCAGAGTCTCCATTTCTCTCCCTGTGTGTCAGCTGTGAAATTGGACGCAGCTTTGGGCTCCAAGGAGGGTAAGGTAAGTACAGCCGCTGACAGTCTTCTCCTGGAGTGGCTCTTGTTATGCAAGTTCTATTTCTGATCTCTGCCTGACAGCAAACACATTCTCAGGCATTTCCAGGAAGTCCCAGACAAAGGCAGTAGCAAATGGCCAATCCTGACCCAACTGTCCCTGGGAGGGAGGTGAGCTGGCTCAGACTCAAGCGAGGGACATTGCTCTGGACAAACAGGAATGAAATGGCATCCTGGCCAGTTTGGTGGGAGGAACAGACTGGAGCAAGTGTAAACATTTTACACAAACAACTAAACAGTTAACACCTCATTACTGACCTGGGCTGGATTTTAGCCTACATTCTAGATGGGAAAAAATGTAATAAACCCAAAACCACTAGTAACCAATACACTGCCTTTTTCAGTCCTTTATTTATCCTTATGCATGCAAAATATTAAGTTAACCCTTCTCATGCACGTCATAAGAATTTTTATTTGCTGATGGCTTCCCTCTGAAAGCTTCTAGGAGTCCAATAGGAGCGGCTCTCCTCTGACAAAACAAAACAAAAAAATATTCACAAACACCAAACAAGCAGCCACTGAATCGACCCCTCAGGGAAAATTTCCAGGGCCAAGGCCGCTGGACAAAACACCAACTCCCTTGTATTCGTACAGGAAGAGGGGCTCAGCCAAGCCATCTATCTGAGGAACCAGACCCTTCCTGCTACACCAGCGTGCAGCTGCTCCACAAGCACTAGGTCAAAACACAGTGCTGCCATTCTACAAACATCTGACAAATCTGGTACAAAGGAGATCTCCCCTAGACAAAAGAGTCCAAAGATGGGAATAGCAGCAGCAGGAAACAAGACACTGGATTTTAAACCACAGCTCTGGTAACAGAAGCTCAAGGCTTGAGTGCAGAGGTGTGCAGCACACCTACAACAAGCAACCCTCTACATGCCCACTGTAAAGAGGGTAGACAAGGGCATTTTTAAAGCCCGGCATTGGTATTTGGTTGAGATTTGTACAACTGAAAGTTGTCATGAACAGCGCTGAGGTTACAGCACGTGCTGATCCAGGACTGGATCCCTCTTCCAAGCAGCAGCTTAGTGTGAAATCAACAGTGGCAAATCAGAACACTGTGAACACACAGCAGTGCTCTCCAAATCTCTGGGCAGCAGCAACCCCGGCGTGCTCGTGCTCCAGAGTGCTCAGGTGGAAATGAGAAGGGCGTGGGTTTGACCTCTCAAGGGGTCTCCTCACAACAGCTGTAGAGCACTGGTCGGCTTGGAGATCGTAACTTGGTAAGTGCTGATTCTATCTCATCTAGGGAGGGAAAACATGTCACATCAGGGTACACAGTGCAACAGAGCACAGGAATTCCACTGGACAGGGAGCACCCTGGAGTGAAGGATATGGTTTCATAAGATGCAGAAAGGCAAATTAACAGCTCACCACTGCCAAAAATGGAGAGGTTTTACTCCCTCTTCCAGACATGTGCTGCTGCCACTTACTTGCGCAGGCTCTGGCTCTCACAAGACCCCTCTGTGAACCAGTCCAACAGAACGCACACCCAGCGGAAAAAAGCTGACTGTCTCCTTTTGGGTCAGGGAAGAGATGAGCACAGCAGTCAGCAGGAAGGGCTATGTCCAAACAGCACAGACAGAGAAAGGATAAGTAAAAGTAAAGGCATCTCTCCCTTCAGCAGCAGCTGCAAGCCCTTGGCTCAAACAGCAGTAGGACCACCACCTCAGACAGCCCAGCAGCACACAGGTAACCACACAGTCAGTAATCCTGCTAAGGATCCCTGTGATCCTCTCCATCTGCTCATGTAAAAATGGGTTTGGACACAGGCACGGACAAAATACTGTCAGGGCTTGCACATTCCAAGTTAATTATCTGCCTCTTTCAAAGTAACAGAAACAGGAAAGCATGTGGACCCTATTACCAATAAAGGGAAGAGTAGGATTTGCATGGTTATGCAATAATAGACATGGAACTTGAGGGGAAAAAAAAATAGCATCTTTTAAGCTGTGGAAATCCTATCCAAGCAGCATAAACAGATCTGAATATAGACCCATCTAGGCAAAGTGCCAGTTACAAAATTTGAGACACACATAAAGATGATGAAATAAAGGACTGAAATACTAGTGTAAATTCTGAATTCATTAAAAGAATTCTGAATTCATTAAAAGCATTAGAAGCACAAATTCTGCCAATGAGAAGCAGAGTGCCCTGGCTACCAGCAAGAGGAGAATTCCAGTAATAAAGAATGGGGACACTAAGGAGACTCTGTAATCATACCCATATTTAGTACAGTCTTATTGAGGCATTCCTATCCTGAAGGCTCTTAGATGGGATATCAGAATGCAGACTTGACAGATTTTAGTCCTTGAAACATACACTTTTCATTAGTTTCAGCAACTTCCCATTCAGTAAGTAACAAGCATAGCTCCCAAGAGCATAAATGCAAAGAACATTCAACAAATGCAAAGCTACCCGTAAAAAAACAAGGCATCTCAAGTTTTAAAAGCCTTTGTCAATAAGGAGATGGAGTCCCAGCAAACCTCACCCAGATAAAAAATTAGTATATTGAGATATAAATAAAGACTTGCTGGCTTGACCTGCCAACCACTCTGAAGTGGGTTGTTTCTCTTTTTTAAAAATGGGAACTTGTGTCAAAGGTTTAACCGGCTTGTTAAAAATCTAATTACTAAGGAAGTACTCTCAAAATGGTGGATGTTTCTTTTAAGAAGTTTTCATTTCTGCAAGGCTTCTCTGCAACAGGGTGGGAGCAGACTTGGAAGCAAAACCAAACCCTTTGTAAGCCAAAAAGTGTAAGTCATCATCAACAACCGACTTTACACAAAGCGCTGCCAAAAGCACAATGTAAACTCAGAGAACAGGGCAGGGGGAAATGACAACAAAATATTTCACATTCTTCAGTCGTGTGGATCTTGGTACTACTTATAACTATAATAGGTAGAAAGTTTTAAAATGAAGCTTTCAGTCTGATGAGCACTGCACTGTAACTTAAAAATAACCCAAGTTATTGCAGATAGTGGGCAAGCAACAGCTTTGAAAGACAACAGACTACAAGGGGCCAAGAAGCACTTGGTTAAAAATGCAGTTAAAGCAGCTTCTTTTCACTTTAAAAGCAGCTTCTGGGAATGAAAGGAGGACAGTGTTTCAGAAATTAATGTGGGAACTGGTCCACTTTGGGAGATGTGGGTGGCAATTCGATGGAGACTGCTGATGGCTCTCCAGCTGCAGAGCTCTGACTTAGTTTATTTTCTTTTTTTAGTATTGGCAGAAGAATGTAGTTCAAGAGTTTCAAAATTTCATTACATTGGCCCACTGCAAGAAAGGAAACTGTTACATCTAGACAGAAAACTAACATTTTTAGAACTGGAGTATATTGGAGCCAGTGATGGAGAAGAGCTGGAGAATGTTTGAGGTTTTCTTATCTCTTCCTACATGAGAAGGTAGATGACCCATCATTGTACCTGTCATCTGGCAGCATGACACAAGCACCAGTCACAGGTCTCTTGCTTGTTTCAGCAGCAGCAAGAGAAACAGTGAGGATATTTTACCAAGAGCAGTATTAATAAAGCAATTAAACGCATGACAGCTTCTTCATCTCAGTGCCCTGAACACAAGTTGCTGTTGTTATTTGATAAAGAAAAAATTTACTCTATCAACCAAAGGCTGATACTCACAAGAGAACTCTTGACCACAGAAAAGAACAACTGAGAAAAAAAAAAAATTACAAAGACCAAAGAGAAAGTAGATTTTTGAGAGGTAGGGATGAGTAAGAGAGACTGATCTCCAGCACTGACCAAAAATGGAAATGGCAGCAATACTGAAATAGAAGCAGCATGAGAATAAACTTCCCTTTCAGAGGTACACGAAATAAATCCTCCTTCAAATTACTTTCTAAAAAAGGGTTTTCAGCATGATCTCTGATTGTCCCTCCACCAATCCTTTGATAAAAGTCACCAGTCTTCTGAGATAACTGGAGAGACTATTCTGCACTAGTCTAGAGAAGTCAAGATTCCCAGTTTCTGCTTTGCTGAAAATTAAGTTGACTTCTTTGTCTCAGCTCATCATGTTCTTCCCTGCTATGACCTGAACTAGGGCACAGAGGAAAAGAGATGGATTTTCCTGTTGAGTACCTGGATGCTCGCATATTTTATATGGACATGTACTCACATCATTTTCATCCTGTTACTGTTGGGTAACAAAAAATAACCTGCTCCACCTCAAACCCCACTGGCATTCACAGCCCTCAGGGAAACCCAGGGACCAGGCTCTGCCATTTACACACCCAGTGTACAAAGACAATATCCCACACATGCACAGCAGTGCAACTGCCCCCTCACCAAGAACAATATTCCGCTTCTGTCTTCGTGACAAATCCAAGCCTAGAGCGTTTAAAGGAGCTGGAAAATAGAGAAACTCCAACTCCTTTCCCCCCTCCAAGACAGAAAACAACAACAACAAAAAAAATAGCTGTTTCTGCCAAGCAAGTACTGAATACACTGCATTCCATTTCATTAAAACAATTATTCAAAAGCCAGCCAAGAATTACATAAAGCTTCCTCCCTGCACCACCACCCCAGCCCCTTCCTTCAACCCCTCCTCCCCAGCAAACAGCCTCCCAACCCTGCAAGGGGAGGACCAGACCAGGGAGACAATGCTCCGAACGCCTCACATCCCACTGGCTCTCCCATCCCACATACAGAATTTTCCAGACCCAAGCAATACAGTCAGGGGGCTGCGGCAGATCCAGACAGCCCAGGTGGGCTCAGAGTTTCACATCACCACAGCCACACCACGGCGATCTGCTTCGAGATTTCTCCCTCGCATTTGATGGCAAAGTAGCATCCAACAAATGAAGCCCTTAACCAACCCTTAGAGGAAAATTAATGATAACCTAACTGATTTTCTCTCTAACTCACACCCAGGCTCTTAAGCACGACCCCAAGACAGAAGGTGCTGGAGGCACTGGATTTAAGCAGTTAAGAAGTAGAGGAGCAGCATGCCAGAGCAGCTGAGAGGCACTGCCCAAGCAAACAGCTCAGGACAGCCAAGCAGCGAATCTCAGATTAAGCACAAGCAGGATAGACTGAAAACTACAAGCTTAGGGTTATAAGAACTTGACTGACAAATTCATCTCGAACACCACACAGCCACTCCACAGCTCTCAGCCTGACTGACAGTGCTGAGCTCCTCATCTTTCACAGGAGAAATAAAAGGCAGCTTCTTCAGGCCAATGCAGCTCACCCACTCACAACACTGAGTTGGCCACTGATAAGAGATTTCATGACGTGGATGAAATGGCATTTCATTCCCTCCCCCAGTGCTCCAGCTCTCTGCAGGGATCCTGTCTAACTGCTGGAGCTGCTCACAGCCAGGCAGAATAGTTCCAGCTGTGTGTCACACTGCCTGACCAGGCCTACACGGCCCAAAAAAAGTTTCCCATGTAAAACCATAATGAACAGGAGCTTCAAACCAGAAGTACTACTCTAGGCATCTTACACTTGGGGATCATCTCTGCCCAAAAGGGGTCATTTGCTGGCAGCAAAAAACAAAGCGAAACAAAACAACTCAAACCTAATCCCCAGGCAGCTGCTGGTGCTGAGAAACAGGGAGCAACGGATGCAACTAATGGTGACACAAGATGAGCAGCAGAGACCAGCCAAGCCACCATCTTACTCCAGCTCATGGGGCACCAGTAACCTCAAGTGACATGCAGAAAGCCTTAGGGTTTTTGTCTGACCCAGCTGAAATTAGTGGCTTCAACCCAAAAGAAATCTTTTCTCAGAGAAGCCCTGAATTTGTTTAGAGGATAAAACAAGGGATTACTAAACCCCTAATCCACAGCAAATAATTTACAGCCCTCTTGCCCATGACCTTTTCTACCTCTGGCTTCTTTTATCACCTCCTGCTCTTATTAAAACTCAGCCTAACCACAGTCCCTGAACCACCACAAACTTCCCCCTAGCACAAAGTGAAATTTTCTGTTCACCTTCCTCTTCAGCAATGGAAATAAAGCAAGATCCTGTGAGGCATCTAGACAGACACAGGATTAATTTTGTCTGCCAGCTCAGTTCTGTGACAAAAACATGAGCCTGGTTTATTCCTGGAGCCCCCATACAGTCTGATTTATAGCTGAGCCATTTAAAGCACAATTCCCCATGCAGAGTGTTATTCAGAAGGTTTATTCCCTGGAGCGCCATTTAGTTTTTTTGATGTTCTTCAAATTATTTGCAAAATGCTAGAGGTTCAAACACGTGCAATAAACAGTAAAAAACCACAAGAAATCAAGTTACACTCCACTGCATGCTGCCAGCCACACACTCAGCACCTCACCCAGCAGAGCCATGTAAGCACATGTGCACATGGGAATAAGAACACTGTGAGAAGTGGCACGACAAGCTGCATTGGACAACTTCAGACTATCTCATCATCATTTGAATAACTTGAACCGAACTTGTTCACAGTGCAGAGACAGTCCAGCTCAGGGAAAAAGGAGCCAAGCACTAACAATGCAGGCTGCCTCCCCCGTGGCCTGCCATAAGTTCTCTTGGCTCCTCAGTTTACAGTTGTCTCAAACTGCTTAGATAAATTTCCCATGTAAATTCAGAATAGTTACTGCCTGCTAAAAGAAAAAGCTGCATTTGTGCGAGCAGAAAAAGAGTTTACCAGAGTCCTAAACAGCACAAAAACGCATAACCTCAGGGACTCCAACACCAAACTTGCTCCACAGCACTCCAGTTGCCATTTCAACTTGTTTGCTTCACTGGGATTTAAAAACACACATGCACAGAAGAGAAAGCACGGATTTTAACACCCATCAGCCAAGGACTGTCCCCAGCTAGCTGGTTGCTGCTGGGGCCATTTGCAAAAAGAATGAGCATGAATGGGAAAAACAGCTAAAACTGACATGAGAAAGTCATCACCCACCTACTATTTTTATAGTATATCTTTAGCACACAACATTCTTTGAATGACTTCATGATGCTCTGTGGTAAAGGGAAAGACTAGGGTAGAACTACTGCGGGGAACTTGGAATGGAAAGGAAATCTTTTCTCCCTACTCACAGCCTGTCATAACGGGGGGTGAAGAAAGGATGAGCAATCAGAAGGGCAGAGAGGGAACATTCAACAGGGCTGAGAAAGGAAGAAAAACTTGTAAATCTAATTCAAACTTGCCACTGTAAACTTTTCCAGCAGTGGTGACCAGAAAAGCTTGAAAGCAGCTTTTCAGCTGGAAGCTATTTCAGAAACACAAAGATCTCAACCAACATAACCACACTTTGCAGGTAAGGAGTAATTACCCCTGTTTCACAGACAGACTAACAACATGCCTTAAGTTAGGGTGCATTTTTGAGGCTGTGGATAGATGGTTACCTTATGCTATATTAAACATCACCCACAGCTGAAAGAGGTGGCTTCACTTCCCAGTCCACCATCCATGTAAAAAAATGACTTTGAGAAGAATCAGCTTGCTGACCCAATTAACTGTCCAACAGTTATTGTGGACACAAAGGGAGATGGCCACAGGAAACACCTCAGCAGACAGCAGTCAAATCAAGTGAAACCAGTTTGAGATCATTTTGAGATCACAGCTTATTCTCTAACCCATCCAACTTCAACCGAAGTGGAAAGTAATGGTGCCACTTCTTGTTTCTACCCTGCACTACTAGATGTAGTAATCCTGCCACAAATGAGACAGTTCCCTCCCTGCTTACCGTTTTAAAATGCAATATCCTAAGAGTCATGATAACGTGGGTTTGTTACTAAACCTCAGTTAGCTAGGACAGACCTGAAGTGAGCAAGGAACTCACTCCCTAAACCTCCTCATCTAATCACAGCGTGAGAAAGCTTCCCACAGACAATGTCTCACTTTCAGGCAGCTGGAACAGAAGAGCATCTTCATTAACAGCTTCCGCATGGGACAAAAAGGGACACACAGGATCAGTACACAAAGAGACCAGAGCAGGAAACTGGGACCAGAGATCCTATTCACTCCCTCTGATTTTCCACTAGCACACACAACTGCATTCAGAATCTGCTCTGGCTGTCTCCAAAGCTGCATCAGATTCTGGATATCACAACTAACACATTAGTTCGATTCAAACAGATTTGTTTTGTAGCCACGGACAGGCTTTTCCCCCCATCTAGTTACAGAGTTTTAATGTAAGGGATTTATCTGTCTGTCTGAGCAGCAGATCAAAAAACCAACTCTGATCTAAATAGAAGTGCATTATTAGTCCTTGTTCTGCTGCCAGACTTTAAAATTTTAGCTGTCATTTCTACAGTTTCACAACTTGTTTCATATAATAGATAGACTTCAAAGGGCAAGAAATGAGGAAAAAGAGGTCCAGACAAACTAAAGTATTGGGATTCCCTACAAAAGAAAGAAAAAGGAGAGGGAGAGAGAGAGAGAGAGTTGAAGATGTATGAGAAGTTTCCCATTTGCTTCTCTAGTGGCAGAGATGGAGTCAGAGGATCAGTTTTAACCAGGAGGGCAGCTGAACACTTGGGACAAGTTGACCTCTCCCAGCGAGGGACAAAGGAGCTAAAGACAGCACAGAGTCCAGCCTTTCCGTGGAAATAGAGCAACAAGAAAAGAAGCCTCTCTCTGCATCACACACTGCTCGAGGCAGAGGACTCCCTGTCTGAGTTGCTCAGGACAATGAAGTCCCTGTTTTACGAGGGGTCGCCACAGCTAAGGAGCTGAAACAAGTCAGAACCCCATTGTGCAGAGCATTAGTTCTGTTTACAGCCTTCTCGCCCAGCGGCAGGAAGGACTCAGAAATCCGAGCCAGCAGAAAGCCAAGGCACCAAATTACTTTACCAGTGCTCCCCCAATACCATTTCCTGGGCGTAGCTGACCATGAGCAATTTCACAGAAAACTTTTAGTCAAGGGAGCCCAAAACCCACAGCATATGACTCCCAAACTAAAGGAACTGAGTCAGACACAAGCAAGCATCCCCCTCCGGAGAGGGACAGACAGCACCGCCCTGCAGAGCACAGCAATCTTCCAAATGTTAGGACCGATGACAGATGGAAACACATGCACCTCCCTCCACGCTCCCATGAAGAATCAATGGCAAGATTGCTCCCTTTAAAGTCAATCTTGAGAGGATTAAGCACTGAAGAGAGGGTGGATTAGAGTTCCTAAAACAGAGGAAAACAGCCAATAAAGCAAAATCTCTTGTGCCCCTGAACTATGCACCCAGAATTTTGCAGTCAAATTGCTAGACAAACCATACACAAAAGAAAAATCCTTCTAGAAGTGAGAAAGCATACCTAGAAAAAGCAGCTCACAATCCAGTTGACACAGACAGCCAAAACACTGCCATAAATACGTCCCCATTAAACAGATATAACTTCTTTGTAAAACACCTTTTACAAGCTCCAGTGAATGCTGTTTTGTTTTTGATTGCAAAATCCAGTCTAAAAATATCCGAAGCCTTTGAAAACAAAAAATTAAAAAAAAATAATAGCAGTAGAGAAGTGAGAATTTCAGCAAATGAAAGCTCCTAAAAGCCACACCATTTCTGTCTGGAGTTACCAAAAGGTTTCCCAGTGGTATTTGCAAACAACCCCTTTCAGAAAAAGGCTATAAAAAACTTGTACAGTCAAAATCAAACAGTATCTGACTAAAGCAAATATAAAGTTTCTCTTTACTTATTCCCCTCACCATAAATACCTGACACATTACACAAATTAGGTTTCTTCCTCTGCAACAAGCAGATGCTACTGGATCTGTTCCCTCATACTACTTAGACAAGGCAGCACCACAGAACCAGTAACTCAACATCTCATTCAGCGTCTGAAGCAAGTATGCGTGGATGGCCACTCGTGTGCTCTAAGCACAGGCTGTGCTTTGGCAGTCCCCTGAAAGGGGCAAGAGCCCCAAGTCAGGATTCTCACTCTTTAGGACAAAGCTATACTTTCTGTGCCAATTTCTGCACTGCAGAACGGCAAACTCATTCAGCAAACTTCCTGTCAAACTCCAAGCACATCCGCAAAATGCGCTTCCTTAGAGAGTTTGGAGGGAGACAATCTGGACAAGCCTGGCCGGCTGCTCTCCTCCCTCTTCCCACCACAGGCTGGTCCAGTTTACATCCAACCCCAGCACTGTGTGTCCTGTGCCACAGAGCCTCCCCCAGAACAACAAGGTGCACAGCTCCAGCCTGCAGGAAGTTTCTTGTGTGAGCTTCTTTAATACTAGGAGAGGGGGTAAAAAGGGAACGAAGATGTTTTTCAACTCCAAATGAATCCTCAAAGCAAGACAAATCCATTCTCTCCAGTCCAGGCACAAAACTGAGATACTTCTGGACCTCCATTTTACAGTGGACACGCACACACTGATCAAATCCTCCAGTTCTAGGAAGAGGGAGGAGGTTTTTGATAAAGGCAGAGAGTTAAGAACAAACACACCAATGGTCTCTGTGTGGGGTTCCCTGATGCCCAGCAAGGCCCTTCACTCACTGCTCATTTCTGCACCACACAGATTCAGAAGCGAGGTGGGGAAGTGTCTGAGCTGATTTTACTCGACATCAACTCTCAACCTGAAAGTCCAAGCTCAATACCAAACTCCTTTTGGGCCAAAACTGTCCTTGGAAGCAGAGCAGCTTTGTCCACATGGCACTCTGCCTGAACCAACAAGTCCTGCCTAACCAGCTTGACTCTGGACAGAGCCAGTGCAGACGTCTGTATCCATGGCACAGTTAATCCACAACTCAGATAATCCACCCATAGATAATGAGGAAAGAAAAATAAACAACTCTCACTTGAGTTCGAAAGTCTGACTTATTTCAGGGGAGCTGTATCAGCACAGCACTGTTCCACTATGTGTGCATCCCAAGGTGAATGGCTTTAGAGCAGTGAGTGAGCCATTTTGGAGCTAACAATGATTCGCAGAGGGAAAACAGCTGGTGTGCTTTTCCGTGGTGAATTCTGTATGCCACAGAAAAGCTTAGAGAGAGAAAGGGTCACACTTTTTTTGTTCAGCTGCTTACTGTTAATTAGATCTTGTCCAGTCTGAAAGGCTGCACAAAAATTGAGACAGACGCAGTGTAATTAAGACTCAATGAAATCAACTTGCTCAGACTAAAAGTTCTACTTTTCAAGTCAGATCACAGCTTTAACTTTTGGTTGTCCCAATACACTTTAGAGGTCAGAAGAACAAACTAGGCACAATTTCAGATCTTTTCCACAATTTCTTTGCAGTTCACCTCTAATTGTCCTACAGAGGAAAGAAAAAACGTTAAGGGACTGCAGTAGCCAATTCCATCAACTGGGAAGTCACACTGCTACAGTTCAGGAATGCAACCGTTGCAGTGGGCATAGCACAGCTCCCCCGGCTTACTAAAGAGCACCTTGGTGAGACACTAAACTGGCCCTACACAGACCTCTGTGCTCACCTTGAAGGGCCACTCAGCAAGTCAACACAGAGACTGGGGGAATCCTGCTCTGACTAGCAGTGCATTCCTGAACATGCTAGGAACTTGCACCGAATCTCCAAGAGATAACCAGAATGAGGGATATGAGGAAAGGTAAACAGAGCTGTCTCTTCTTAAAGGAACAATAACCATGAGAAGCTGCAGCAGATTACTTCTGTTTCCACCAACAGCTACTTCACTCAAGCAGAGGGTAAGCTTTCACTCCCCAAGGATGAATCCTTCGTGGGCACACCTTTCACCAGAAAGCCACGCAGCAGATAGACTCCTTGCCCTGGAAGTTTTATCATTAGCCCAATTCAAAGTCTGTTTCCTGAAGGTGTGACCACCAGCTTTATGCCAGCACCGTAATGTGAGCTCCCAAGTCCAGGAATAAACCTGCAATTTTCTTGGACTATATGTCAACCGAACGTCTGGTTTCTATTAAAGGTAGGATGGAAGTAACGGATCACAGCCCCTCCCCAGTGTCTGATTTAATCAGTTTCATAAGCGGAACTCAGTCGCCCTAATGCCTCCCAGAGCACAAGGGATTTTGGCAGATCCACACCCTTTCCGGCTTGGTACCAAAGGAACTCAAATTCTCTAGATGTTTCCCTTGAGACCAGTTGCCTGACATTTCTCCATTACACGGTTTTGGGAAACAGTGCACTGCAGCACACCTGGGAGAAGCAGAGGGAGGACAAGGATGAGCTCCGAGCCCGCCTGGCTCCGTTTACCCCCGAGGGCTTCCCACTCCATACCCGCGCAAAGTTCAGATCTCGCCCAAGAACAGGCTGGAAAGGCTGCGGCGGGGCAGGGGAGGAGGTGTTTGCTGAAACCCGAGTACGCTCCACGCCGCTCCGGGCACAGGGGCGCAGGGTGCCCTTCCCGGCCGGGAGAGCGACCGCCTGCCCTGGCTGCGGGCGGGCGGGCGGCGGCGGCCCCGGGACAGCCCAGCTGAGGGGCCCGGCTGCGGGCGGCGGCGCGGGGAGCCGGGCGGGCCGGCGCGGTGCGCGGGGAGCGACACGTCCCCGGACGCCGCCAGGCGCGGCCCGAGGGGCGCAGCGTGGCCGGGCGGGCCGCGGCCGCCGCCGCCCGGGGCGCGGCGGGGCGGCGGCCCCCGCGGCGGAGAGCCCGCGCAGCTCGGAACTCACCTAAGTCGTCCATGGTGCCGCCGTGCCCGGTGCCGGTGCCGCCGTGCCCGGTGCCGGTGCCGCCGTGCCCGGTGCCGGTGCCGCGCCCGGAGCCGCTCCCGCCCCGCCGGTGCCGCCGCCGCCCCAGCGCCCGCAACTTTCCCGGCCCGCCCCCGCGCGCGCCCGCCCGCCCGCGCGCCCCCGCCGCGCGCGCCCCGCGCCGCCCCCTGCCGGCCGCGGCGGGGAGCGCAGCGGGGTCGGTGCCCGGTGCCCGGTGCCCGGTGTCCGGCCCCGTTCCGGCCCCGCCGCGCGGCCCCGGGCGGGGAAAGTGCCCCGGGGAATGCCCGGCAGCGCCCAGAGCCGCCACCCGCCCGCCCCGGGGCGAGGCCTGTCCTGCCGCAGAGGAGCCGCCCCGCTCGCCTGCGGCCCCACGCGCGTCCAGGACTGAGCAGGAACGCGACACGAACCCTGCGCTGTTCGCTGGAGGAGCAGGACCCTTTCCTCCCAGGGAATGTCCCCCCAGGGCAGTGATGCAGCCGCACTGGGCTTGTTGGGTGCTGCGGTAGGGCTGTGCCCCAAAATCTGCAAGCAAACATTTCAGAGCCTCAGCTGATTTACCCCATCCCAGGGAAGATGGGCAGCAGAAACCATTCCTGAACAATTTTCCACCAGCTGTGGCCACCATGAAGGAAAGTCACCAGCCACTTCTCCTTTGCTGCTTTCTAAGACCATAACAGCCCACCTAAATTTCTCATGTGATGATCTTGAGCCACCATTTCCCACGTGCTTTTCCTTTCAAACCTCTATAAAACAACACTCCAAGGCAGCAAAGTCCTCTCTTTGTCCAAGCCACAGCACTGCTCAACCCTCATCAGGGCTACAGTTTCCCACTGTGCTCCAGCCAAGTTGACATGGCAGTAAACGCAGTTGCTCAGTCCAAATGTTCACCTCTTAATCTGATGAGAGATACACTAAAAAAAAACCAGTGTGGGAACTGCTGAGGATCCAGGAAACATGACTCTTGTAGCTCTTTTCCTTACAAAATTACTACCAAGTCAGAGAATGTTCCCAGAACTGAACAGCACGTGTCCTGTTGTTGAGCTGAGATTACAGAATTGCATTTCCATAAAACACAGACCATGAGGTCAGCTGTGAGCAATCTCCAGTGCTGTATTTTTCACTCTCTATGCATAAACATGCCCAGTTTCCCCTGCTAGCACAAGTCAGACATCATTATTTCCTGTGTTAAATCATGCTTTAATGGGAATTATCACTAGGGGGGCAGGGAAATAGCTCCTCCCTCATCCCAGCCAATGCTTACGAATAGTTAACAACCTCGAAGGAATTCATTCAAACTTTTACTCCAAATCCAGGACTTGTCAGAAAATAATATCCTTACTGAGATTTAAGTACAACACAAATATAAGCAAAGACTTTCATTGCTTGGTTCACCATTCAAAGATCTCACCTGACATCCCCCTTGCTGGTCTCCCTCAGTAAAATGTAAAGCATAATTTGGAGGGAGTGTTTTTTCTCAAAATCCATCACTGGCTGTACAATGACAACTTCAGGATGCATGTCCCCAGGTGGAGCAACACAAACCACTAGCACTGACTGGTCACAAAGCAGACCTAAGGTCGTTAGAGACATGTCCTTTCCTGGGGTCTGTATGTTTCCTCCAGCAACATGTGACAAACATGTGCCTCAACTTGGGTTGTATTTTTACCTCTGCATAAATAAAGTACCTACTGTGCTCTGTTCATATGGTAGCCTGGTATGCAGTTTTTATTTTCAGCTTCCTACGGTGTCCTTCGGGAGTCTAGAAGTGAATGTAAATCAAGAAAGCAGTTTCTATTGTGTCTCAGGGCTGAAATTAAGTTGTCATAGTACCAGTTAGGGTTGCACCCACAAGAAATGGGTTGTGTCCAAGCTGCTCAGTGTTAAAAACAGAAAAATAAAGTCATTGCTTCTAAAGCTTTGCCTATGGCTTCAGCACTGCTTTAAAGGGTTGGGGTGGGAAGGCAGGGCTGTCCCATGAGTGACACTATGTTCTAGGCACACTGCTTTTAAAACCAACCTGCTCATAGCCAGGTACTGTGCACAACTGAATTCTTCACACACTGACATTTCTTACTTCAAATTGCCAGTCCCTAGCCCTCCCGTGAGAGCTGAAGGACTAGGGGCAAGTTAAAACCTCAGTTGCCAAGACAACTTCTCAGTGGTGTGGGCTCAAACTAAACTCACCCAAGCACTGCTCACCCTGTCCTTCCTAATGCCTTGAACTCCTGTTTCCTCGTCATCTACCTGCTCTCTGCCTCAGACTCTCCCTGACTCATGAACACCTGCTTGCTGCTAGAAATACACAGGCCTTCCTCTTATGCTGTGGCTGGGACATATTATGATTTACCCTTGTCTTTCACAGAAGGTGTAACAAGAAGTTACCACCCCAATTTGCAGATAGCAAACAGGGTTGGGAGCTGGAAATGAAGTTAGACAGTGACTCAAAATCAACAAAGGGTTGGACTTTAGGGCTTCCTGACTCCACACAGTCTGTGTCCAGAGTACTTGCTCAAGGCATCTTTCCCTCTTGAGGAAGAGTCAGTTACCAGTGTTTAGAACTTACCCGTGCACTTTCCAGAGAGTGACTTGAAACTGCAGAGCAATGTCAACGCCTTCATTGGACCGTGTGCCCTCTGTGCTGTGCCACATGAACATCGTGCTAGGGGTTTTAGCTCTTTCTTCAGGTGAATGCAAGGAAAAAATTCAATCAGAGCTTTAGGCTTCAGGCAATAGCAGTAAATCACAACATGCAACTCGAGGTCCAACTTCATGCTTGTTGAAAGGATCTATTAGAGCAAAATGAACAAACTTGGTTTCTGACATAAGATGTAGGACATGACTTTGCAATGCAGCTTGAAAACATCGCACCACGGAATCATCACTGACATTTCTGGCAGCAAAGATGAGAAACAACCAAGTAACAAAACCCAATAGTTATCAACACAGTTTATAAGAATCAAGAAGTTACCTGAAGCGTATGACTCGCTGCAAACTACATAAATAGCCTTTGCTATTTATCAGTGTGGCTTATTCTGCCAAAGGGTAACGGCATCCCTATTCTTCAGGGTTTGATTTCAATTGGTGTTGCTGGCAATAGGAGCAAATGAGGGGATGAAAGCAATCTATGATGTTTCACTGTCACTCTTGGTCACTGTTGTGTATCATACTCCACCATGACTGAATGTTATTTTTAAAAAGTATTTAAAAAATTTATTAAGAGGAAACACTGATGTTCACTACCAAGTTTTCTACTCTACCAAAGTTTCAAGTAGCTGCCCAGCTCCGGGTCTAAGCGGCAGGGCAGGAGCATCCAGATGGCACACGTGGTTCTGATTCTCTGCCCATACACAGAATGTCAGAGGCAAGCTGGCAGCAGCAGAAGGTACATCTCACTCATACAGAGTGACAGAGGGCAGCTGCTTCCAGCTGCAACAGAGCAGGTGTGCAGTGGTCATTAGTCTCCATCCACAGGGTCTGCTTAGCTATTAAATTGCTGCAAATTAGGAAAGGATGGGGTTTACTTATATAGTAGGAGTTGACATCAGTAGCTGCTTTTTCCAGAGTAAAGGTTTGTGATTTCTTTGGCAATGAGGAGCCTTTTTCTGTTGTGATGGGGTTTTTTGTGGATTTGGTTTTTTTGTTTCTTTGTTTGTTTGTTTGGGGGGTTTTGTTGTTGTTTTTTGGTGGTTTGTTGGTTGGGGGTTTTTTTCCTTTTTCTTAAAGCAAGTGATGTCAATAAAGAAATGCACACAAAATGGAGTTTACAGTACTTTACACTAAGTGTTCTCTAATAGGTTTTCTGGACTTTTGCAGCTAGAGAAGCACCGTTCAGACTTTCATTCCCCCCAGATTCCTCCCTGCCTGTTGAGAGGCTGAGCTCTCCTAAAGGATCCTGCTCAGCAAGAGCTACACCAGAAACCTCTGCAGCACCTAAGCTCCTCCACTTCTACTTTCACTGACCGGTTCCTTTTTTCAGCAGCTTAAGAGAGGAAAAGAACGCTTTTTATGTAAAAGCGTTCTCATTATATAAAGCCGAGCTTCTAGCTACAGCTAACGACGGCAGCGCTGAACGAACAAAGCCGTAACATCACTCATACCAAACCACCGCAATCTAGGACCAACACTCCACCTAAAACCTACTACAAACACTCCGCAGGGTTTATTAATCTATTTTTAACCAGAATATTCAGTCTCCGTAGAGACTGTCAAAAATTGCCAATGCCGACTATATTTCAAGTCGTCATGGCGGGGTATTGGGAAAAGTTTTCAATTAGCAATAATCGCGCCTCGGATTAACCTCATTGGCTACGATACTGCCACTGCGCAAAGCTGACTTGGCTTTCTCGCCGCCGCCCCCACTGGCCCCGGGGCTGCCTCCAAGCTCGGGGCGAGTCCCCCCTCCCGCCCGTTTCTCCCTGTACCCCCGCAGCACTGCCCCCCGCCCGCTCCCCACCCGCCCGCACTCCGCCGGGACCGGGGCGCTCCGTTCTGCTCTCCGTTCTGGGCCCCCGTTACAGCCGCGAAGGCTGCTGGGAGAGAATATGCAAAGTAAGCGTGACGTCACCGCGGCCAGCCCCGCGCGGTGTGAGCGGGCCGTTCCGCCTCCGCGCACCCTCCGCGCGTCGCCGCCGGCCCGAGCCCCGGCACCGCGGCCCGTGAGCCCCAGCCGGCCCCGAGCGGCCCCCGCGCCGCTGAGCCCCATCCCAGCACGGGCCCTTCCCCGCCATCCCCGCCAGCGGCTCCAGTAAATGACAGGGTTTAATAAACTGAGCGCGCCTTTAGAGAAAGAGTTCGGTTCCTGCCTTTTTCTTTCAAAGGTGCTGAACGAGGAACAGTTCAGGAAAATTTGAAGTGGAGGCACCCAGACGCTGCATCGACGCGGCTTGTGGGGTCAAACTCCTAAGAATGGCAGTTTTCTAATTTTTCAGTTTGTCTATCATTTCAACACGAACAAATCCGCCTCCGAAGAGGCTCTCAAAAATTGCCAATGCCGACTATATTTCAAGTCGTCATGGCGGGGTATTGGGAAAAGTTTTCAATTAGCAATAATCGCGCCTCGGAACAACCTCATCGGCTACGATACTGCCACTGCGCAAGGCTGCCGAGCTCTGGCGCCCTCCCGGCCCCGGGGCCGCCGCGCCCCCGCCGGGCTCAGAGCGGGTGCGGCTGGTCCCGCTGCCCCCCGCCCGCGGCCCCCGCCCCGCTACAGCGGCCGGGGATGGACCGGGGGCTACGGCGGGATGGACCGGGAGGGCACCGAGGGATGCACCGGCGGCTCCGCCGGGACCCGCGGAGGTTGCCGGGAGGGCACTATGGTAATGAGCGTCCGGGAGGGCGCTGCTCGAGACGGGGGCATTGGCCAAAAGTCGCTGTTTTCCATGCCGGGAGGGGGCGCGCGGAACGGGGCGGGGGACGCTCTCGAGGAGCACCGGGGAGAAACAAAGTCATCACCCAACAGTTTAAAACACCTTTAAACTCCTAAAGTAAAAATCAGTGAAAGTCATTTAGACTCACGACGCTGCCGAAAGAGGGTTCCACTCCACACCAAAGCCCAGGGGCAGAGGGACAGGCAGGGTGGCACCGCACACCGGGCGAGCAGGATGCGCTTCTTCCTTGTGATCACGAAATTACATTCTGCTACACAGATGCTCAGGCTCACCTGGTCTTTGAAACAACAGAAAGAGACAGAAAAAAAAAAATTAAAACTTTCTGCAATGTTTCGAACCGTTTAGCAAGAGCTCTTTGGCGAATGCATTTGAAAAGCAGTCCAAATCTTCAGAAAGAGCCCATTGTTTGTAAGACTGCTGGGCATCCAGTGCAGCAGTCTGGCCTTCCTCATATTATTTGTTCCTCAGAAAAATAAGCCTCATTTGAAGAAAAACAAAACAAAGCAAAGCAAACAACGCAAACTCCTTATTGCCAGGCAAAATGTACAAATTATCAGGTGATTATTGAGACTGAAACCTGCACCAAGCAGAAAGGCACGATGAATTCCTGCCACGGTGCACAGGGTCAGCAGCAGACAGGTTGGCACTGCCCTAGTTCCCAAGCTAGAAGAGATGTCTTTAACAGCCCTCAGTGGATTTTTCTACCATTATTTATTTAGTCACCTTTTAAGCCTAAAGATGTTTGTATCGGTTAAAAGAAAATACATCTTTTATTGGGACAAGCATCTACAATGCATTTTACCAAATCTGTCACATGCATTTGTATCAAATGAATTCGGATTTTAACCTGAAACGTTTCCTTGAGGGCTGCTATGAAGCTCTCAGCGTTTTCAATCTGTCCCAGGTGTCAGGGCGTTGGGAACACCTTTCGCCCCCCCTCTGCCCCCCTGTGACACATGGGAGTTGTAGTCTTTGTGCTTGGGGCTTTTTGGTCTTCCCCGTGAACTACATTTCCCAGCGGGCTCCCGTTCCGGCAGGCCGGCGCTGTCCTTCCGCGGCCGGGCGCCTTCCGGCAGCACCATGACAGGTGAGTGTTCCGCCTTATTCTCCGTGTTTCTCTCATTTCATTACACGGGTTCGGTTCGGCTGGCACGCCGCCCCCGCCTTTATCACAGCACGGGAGACACCTGGGCGTCCAAATGCTGCGGGAGGCCCTTTGGATTTCTAGCCTGTAGCCGTTTGTAGGATCCTGGTTTTCTTCTCCCTTAACCTTGCCTGATCTTTTCCTGTGGAGCACCCTTGGGTGTGTGCTAAAAACAAACTCTCAGATCTCCGTAGGTACGTTTCAGGAGTTTCACTTGTTATGTAAAGTAGTTATATTTTTTTGAATCTGAGCACTTTCATTTTAAAAGCAGCTTTGTGTTCGACAAGAAATGTTCCATCCTTTAACTTTTTCTCTTCCATAGTCCTTACCTGGTTCAAAGCAGCTTTCAAATGCATCTGTAATTTTTGCTTTCTCTCTCTTGTGGGCCAAGCCTTATTACATTTCTATTTCATTTCGCCTCTGAACATTTCCTTCGGAGAGATCTTTTGATGATAAGGGGCAGGAATGAAGAGTTTTCATCAGTTAAAGCAATTTAATTACCATCAAACTGGCTTAACAGCCTTTGGGGAGCATCATGACACAAATTACTCTCAAAGCAAATCAGTTTATGGGGAGACTTTGTCCCTTCTAATTAATTCATATGGGAAATTAAACCTCTTCAGAGGGAATGCCCAACACGACTCCTGCTAAACAGCAAAACAAAGCAAAAATCATTGCAAACAGAATCACTGCTTAGATACAAAAAGCAATTCAGACTATGGAGTCTGTCCAGTCTTCCCTTCATTTCAACTGATGATGACAAAAAGCCTTGAGAACTGAAGACTAACTGAGCCAAATCTAGTCTTTGCCACTAGCATTTAGTATCACAATGCTTGGAGCTGAATACCTAAACTTCAGATGTATCTAAGCCCTCAGTTGCCTGCCAGTACTAGATTTTACAGTAAATGGAGCAATATTTAAATACATCTGAAGTTTAGGTGTTCAGGAGACCATCCCCTTTTATCAGTAAATAAAGTTCTTCTTCCATCTTCCACATCTTGTACAAGCCTCCCTGCTTAGGGAGATTTAAGGAGGCAGAAATTCCAGACCCTCAATTCTCAGGACTGTTGCTTTCAAAGCTTTTTGTACTTTGTTTTCAAAACTGTAGAGAGACCCAGAAAAAATAGTCTTAAAACAGTGAAATGGAGAAAGAACTGCAGACTGCTGGAAAGCCCAAACAAAATCAAAGTCCAAACGCATCCACTAGCGCCTCAACAGGTCCTGCACATAATTCCAGGCTAGTTATTCAGCAAAGCCCTCCATCCTGCCTGCCCCAGCAGGGCATGACATTCCTCCCTTAAAGCAGGGTGTCCCTCCCATTCCTACCTGCTAGGCAGTTCCTTCTGCCTCACGCATTTTGGATGATCCCTTCTCTGGCAGAAAGCCCCTGTGTCTGCTGGAGCAGCAAAGCAGTGCCCCTCCAGCTCCCCACTGGCTCTGGAGAGGTGGCACCCACGAAAGAGGTGGTGGCAGAGGCATTTAGACAGTGCCCTAATCATCTTCAGTCCCATTTCAAGGCCTGTTCTGCACCAGGCCTCTGTAAAAAAAGGAAAAAAAAAAAAAAAAAAAAAGAGAAGAAAACAACCAAAACACACCCACAGGAGCAGCTCCAGTCAAGGCCTTTGTCAGGAAAAAAACAACATTTCAAGGTTATTTTTCTCTCCCTTCCTACAACATATGTAAAGGATCGGGTAAATATAAAAGATTTGGAGCAGGCAGAATGTTAAGAATGCAAAACAAGGGTCTCTTCTGGGGAGGAATCAGCCAGTGCCTCTGGGGTGAGGTGCTTGGCCTTCCTGCCATTTCCTCTCTGGCCTGCTGCACATACCTGGGAAAGACTTTGCATACACAGGTCTTTGTGGGCTCTTTTCAAGTCCTCTTAGGCAGCCTTACACCAGGGTAGAACAGCGGGAACCCTGCAAGTCAGGGCTGTTGACTTTGTGCTCAGTGTTCCCCTCTTCCAAAAGAACTTACTGTCCTTGGATGGTGGGCTTTAGTTAATGTTTCCAAAATCATTTATTTCTTTACTAAAAAGAGAGCAAAGAATACTTTAAAGCATAATTTTCCAGAGAATCACAAGCAAATGGCATTAAGGATATGCTTTTTGCTTTCTTTTACCTGCTGTGTGTTCTGTTCTTGCCTTTTAGCTGAACATGTTCTCTACCAGGAAGTGCTCTGGAGTTTTCAGAGCCGTCAGTCTGCATCATTTCAGATCCCATTCTGTATCCAGAGCCTCTCCAAACTTGACTTTCGTGCCAGCCTGCCTTCCCCCAGATCCCGTGGAAGTGGAGGAGCTGCAGCACTTTGTTTCTAACTCCAAGAGGCTGTTTGTAATGACTGGAGCTGGAATCTCCACGGAGTCAGGGATCCCCGATTACCGCTCCGAGGGCGTCGGGCTCTACGCCAGGACAGACAGACGGCCGGTCCAGCACGCCGAGTTCGTCCGCAGCGCCAGTGCCCGGCAGCGCTACTGGGCAAGGAACTTCGTGGGCTGGCCCCAGTTCTCCTCCCACCAGCCAAACACGGCACACCTGGTGCTGAGAGACTGGGAGAAGCTGGGCAAGCTGCACTGGCTGGTGACCCAGAACGTGGATGCCCTTCACACCAAAGCCGGGAGCCAGCGCATGACGGAGCTACACGGCTGCACACACAGGTACAGCTGCTGGCACGGGGCGGGTGTCAGGGGGTGACTGCGGTGGCAGCTGCTGAGAAAGGAGGCAGAATGTCCATGCTGCATTCCTGGAGATGACAGGCACAAAGGTGGTATTGGGCTGGGGTGGAGAAAAAGATCACAACCCGGTGCTGTTCACAGCTTGGTATTTAAGAAACATGATCAGCACCCCATTTTTTTTGGAGCATTAACTGGATCACTTTCCTTGAAACCTACATCCATTTCCCCTTTCCTTTGTACAGCAGATGTCCTCTTAGTAAAGAGAACAAGGGGATGAGAATGCAAGGATTATTCACCTTAAGCAGAGTGGATAGTGCCAGAATTGCATGGGATGTGTGGACTGGAGAAAGGCCATCAGAGCCTAGCTGGGATCACCCAAAATTTCTAGATGAAGCAGCACAGCCTGAACTGGGAGAGAGGATGTATGGCAGGGTTGAAAGCACTTCCTCTAGAGCATTCCTACAAAGCAGTGGAGTAGAAAGGCTTCTCCTTGACCTGCATATTTGGTAAATAAATGTGGGAAATCATGACAAGCTTCCTAAGGAACAAGTTAGAGTCTCCAGATCTTCAGCTGACATGAAACTCTCCATTAAGACTTTTGTCTGAATTTCAGGGTTTTCTGCTTGGCCTGTGGAGACCAAATCTTGCGTTCTGAGCTCCAGGAGCACTTTGAAGCGCTGAACCCCACGTGGAAAGCTGAAGCATTTGGTGTGGCTCCGGATGGGGATGTCTTCCTGACGGACGAGCAGGTGCGCAATTTCCAAGTCCCAGCCTGCCGTAAATGTGGTGGAATCCTGAAGCCTGATGTGACTTTCTTTGGAGACACAGTGAGCCAGGAAAAAGTCACTTTTGTACACCAACGCCTGGCAGAGTCAGACTCCATGCTGGTAGCAGGATCCTCTATGCAGGTAAGTAGGTCTGCCTCCCAAACTGCATTCCTACTTCTCTGCTGCTCTGCCTGCAATGATCCTTGGTCCCACAGCTTAGCACTACAAATGGCTTGTGGGTCAGATCAGCCTTTGCAGAGCTTCTTTATGTTTTATTTTTACTGTGGTTGGAATCTGGCTTTATGAGTGACCTGTCTAGGCTTCCCTGTCACTCTCTTGCCAGTCTACTTCACACTGCTGTGAATACCTCCATTCAGACCTCTCTCTGCTGCCTCCTCCACCAGGTCCCAATTGTCCATAAAGGCAAGATACCTGACACAATTCATTCCTCACATTTTTTTAACCTGAAATTTTTAGCCTTTGGTAGCTTTTTAGGCCTCATGGCACACTGTGTAAAATACTAGGTTTTAGGACCTCTCATTCCTTACTAAATTCTCAGTAAGAGAGCTGAAATATCTCTGCTGTTTGGGATTGTCCTTTGTACCACAATGTGTTTTCTCCACTAGTCTCTTATCTATAAGGTAAGGTAGCTAAACGACACAGGTTTCTAAACCCATAGAAGTTTTGGTAATGATGTTTGTGTAAGATAAATTCTTCCAGGAACAAGTTATATTAAGTTAAAAAAACCTTACTCTAACACCTCCCAGAAGGAGATAAAACCAAGGCTGCCTGATTGTGATTCTCTTGAGTTCAGGATACTGGATACAAATTCCTTGAGCTTGTACTTCTTAAGCTTATAATCCTCTGTACAGGAATGACTGAAACGCCTTAGGTTTGTTCTTGTCTTACCTAAGGTGGGCCATGCAAGAACCATCAAAGTGCAGCATTTAATTATGTGTGATAACTAATAAAAACTGCTGCAGAGATTTACTAAAAGACAAGGACATTTCCCTTCAATCTGCTCTGAAGTTTCAATTTCTATGAAATTGCAAATCCTTCACTGACAGAGGTTAAAACTTGTTCTACTCTGTGCACCCCTGAACAAAGACATTTCCTACCTGAGCTCAGTGCAGCTGCCAAGCATAGCATGTGTGTACAGCCCTTTTCCCATTGCCAACAGCAACTGTTTTATTCCTTTCTGTAGCTCTTCTTTTGCCTAAGCTGCCAGTAATGTTATCTTCTGGTACTGCTGCAGGTGTACTCTGGTTACAGGTTTGCTCTGGCTGCTCGGGAGAAGAAGCTGCCAATTGCAGTCCTTAACATTGGGCCCACCCGGTTAGATCACTTTGCATCCTTAAAGCTGAATTCCCGCTGTGGAGAGCTGCTGCCTTTGATTGTCTGCACATGACCCAGCCAGCTGAGCTTCAGTAGCTGTCAGGATTAAAGTTATTTTTACAAGGTGAGTACCTTCCCCGGTCAGTCACCTTACAGCGTAAGAATATGGGTTCCTGGCAAATGCTGAGACTGAGATGTGCTGACTGACAAAATGTTCCCTCACTGCACCAAAAGGTGGCTGTAAATTTTAATCTGTAATTGGTCTGCTCTGATGGGCCATGATACTGTTTGCCATGATCATAAAAAAAACACCCTACTAAGTACTAGCATTCCCAGAAAATTGGGTAGGAGTATGCAGAACACTCAGTAGTGTAGAAATCCAATCCATTTGTTACTATCAGGAAACTACAGGAGATCACCTGTACTTCCAAAGAACCCGATTACAACCGTTGCCTTTGCAACTGACAATTCAAAAGCTGTTCCCGATTGAATTGGTCCAGCTAATCCTAATCAAACACAGCTGTTTAAAATAATCAATTCAGTCGATAAAGCAGCTTCTTTCTTCCTCTCCTGCAGGATTCGTCTCAAAAAGGGGAAAGCTCCAGTCCACCCCAGCTGTGAGATCCAGTGCACGGCCGCTGAGGGCACCAGGAGAGGGCAGCAAGGCTCACACGTGTCAGCCTCACCAGTTCTCTCCATTGAAAGCATCTCCACCAGCGGGACACAGAATGATGATGAAAAAAAAGTACTTTTCTGCTTTACCTTACCGTTGTAAACAGTGCCTTTTCATTGACTGGGACAGGATAATTGGACTACCGCCTCTGAGGACAAAATACCTTTCTTACAATTGTCCCCGGCGGAGAAGGTGGGGCAGGGGTTTTGACCAGGGAATTTGAGGCTGTAGCACAGGAGGGCGCTGTGGGAAACCAGGACACTGCTGGGGGATCCAGGGTCACTGCTGGGATACTGGAGAGTGTGCAAAAAGGAAAAGGAGGCAGAAGGAACTGCAGTTGTCACTTAAAAGAAAAAAGGTTCAAAATAGAAGCTGAACAAGAACACTGCTCTTGTAACAGATTATTTGGAAGCACAGGCTGTAAGGCTGACGTCTTCCAGCAAGGAGGGGAAGTCAGCATTTCTCTCAACTGTCAGTTGACAAGCTAAACTGCTTCCTATCCAACCCCTTTAAAAATTAAATATAGTTGAGGTGCCAGAGGAGTTACTTTAAGCTAATCTGACCAGCACTACTTTCAGTGAGGCCACTACATTTTCTAGAATGCATTTTTTGAAGATGTTAATTAATTAATAGCTAAGGAATCAATTAAAATTGTTTAGAAGATTGAGACTATTTGCATTGTAATTTTCTCTCCCTCCTGTGATTTATTTAAGTACATTCTCAGTAGCCAGTTTAGATTCATTTTTTTCCATTGCAAAAATGCAGGTTGTAATTACTAGCAGCTGATGTATTAAGAGAGGAACACAATGAAATCTTTACAATAGGTCTCCCCCCTCAGGAGGTAATCTCTGTTGAAAGGACAATTTCCACACTCCTAACAGGAGATCCATCTCTACTGGATAGTGACTTTTGTTGATCCTTAGATGGTATTGTAAGCTCTATCAGACTGTTCACAGAGTAAAATGCATAACCTGGCACAAACTCGAACACTAAATTTTTGACCTGACCCTCTTCATGAAACTACCACTCCCCCCTTCTAGCTCTGAGGGATTTAATTGTTTTCCAAGGGTTTTCCAAGTGCCCCCACCTACTCCAAGTAACATGTTGTGGACTAATATTTTGACAAGAACTGTGACAAGCAGTTGGAAACAAGGATGCTGGAGTCATCTGCTAAAAGGTCAAGTAGCAAAGTAAGGACAACTGACCACAGGATGCAAAGTTCATTTTTGCTTTGTTTTCGATTCAAATCCATGCCAGGAAGGAGCAAATAAAGCACAGAATCTAAGGGATACATAAGGTATCCAATTTCTGCAGAAGGTAGAGGGCATTAAGATGCTTAACACATTCCAGGATTTGGCTGAATGGGGTTAGAGGAGAGACAGCTTCACTTTGAAGCCAAACAAGAACAGTTCAGGACTCCCACCTGCATTCTGCTCTCATTGAATGGTGACTGCACTTGCCAAGGACTCAGGTGTCTGCTGCTTGGCAGTGGGCAAAGCTCACAGATCCCTCTCCATCTTTAGCTGTCCTGTCCACAGTACAGCTACCCCACCAACCAAAGCTATTGCAGAAATCATGCCTGAAGCACAGCAGAGTCTCCACATAACCATGTTTTCATGTAGGGCTTTCCCTGTAAGAAGAGACACTGATGCCTCCTTAGCGGAGGAGCTGGGGCTGAGTTTCTCACTCTCCACATCATCTCCCCTTCCTTGAAACTTGCATGACATTGGTGTGTCAAAACCAGAGGCTGCAGGCAGAGCAGCCAGCATTTGGAGAAGGTGTGGGAGCATTGCCAGGCAGTCTAAAACAGGTCTTGGAATGAGTTCTGTGACAGGTAACTAAACCTCCCACATCTACCCCTGCCTCCTCTCCAGCTCTGCAGCTGGGTCTGTGGGAGAGGAGTCAGGGTGTCTCTTCAGCATCACTCTCAGAGAAGTCATTGCCCCAACTCTCCACGGATTATACTTTTAAGCCACCAGGACAATGACTTACAAGAAATGAACATTACAGTAAATTTCCTGTGCATGGTTTTTTCCTGTATGTTAATGAGCATATCTACAACAACTTTACAAGGCTGAGATGAAGAAGTTCCTTCTTTCGTAAGTTGACCCAGCACTACTAAAATTGACTTCTTTTAGAAAAGGATCAGAGCACTTCACTTCTTTACATGTTCCCTAATATACCAGTAAGAAGTTTGCTCATATGAGAAATGCCTCAGAGTGCCTAAAATTCCTACCAAAAGCCACGACGTGAAATTAGCTGAATCAACAGCTTTTGCTCTTTTTCTTACAGCTGTTCCTCCTGAAGCTGGGAGGGCCTTATAATGGATTTTTCTTCTGCTCCTCTGAAAGTGGGTTTGGAGTTACTCAAAGCAAATAAAAGTTACTTCCTATTTGGCAAATCTTGTCTTTGCTTCTAGGCAGATTCTCAGAGCAAACTGTAATTGAGTCCAGCAGCCTGAGGAAGGTGTTTCACATACTGAGCTCCAGTGAGGGCAGCACAGAGTGCAGATGGCCCAGAGGGTTTGGTGCCTGTGGTGTAAGTGCAGCCTCACACATCTTACAGTCAGATTGCTCCTACTGACACACCTGCTTGTTCATTACTTCTGGAAAATGACCCAGAAGCCTGGTCATGGAGAACTTGGGAGGTTCAGTGGAGTGAAGGTGACTAAATCTACCACCTAGAGTGTGCTTCTTCTCCAGTGACTGCCTTGGATGTCACCCTTTCCCAGCCCTTGCAGCAAGCAGGGAAACAGCAGAGTCAAGCCAGATGGGCTTTAAAACCACTGTTCCAGACTGTTCTTGCAATTCTGTGAGCAGCTCCCTGTCATCTCCCTTCCCACTAAGGAAAGATACCCCAGTATCTGTACTTCTTCCCTTCTGCATCACTAACTAGACAATGGCGGAGAAAAAGAGAAGCTGAGTCTGAAGAGGATCAGCAACGGCACCAGTGCCTCGAATTGGTCTCCAGGCCCAAATTTAAACTGACACAGGATCATTACCATCAGCAGAATTGTTTGCTCTCTGCATGTCTCACCTCAGCTGGAGCACCCTTTTTCATCTGTGCAATGCCCACGTAGTTAAGAGTAATCTTAAACTCACTCTCCCTGCAGAGAGTGAAAAATCTTGGCATAGAAAACAACAATAGAGAAAAGATACTGAGGCTTCACTCCTGCAGTGAGCCCAGGGAAGCGCTCTCCCTCCAGCATCCTGTGCAGCAGCTGTGGTGCTGTGTAGGGTCTCAGCGCTCCCCCTTGCTGAGCACAGGGATAGCCTGCCTTCCAGGCAATCCCTTTCTGCCCTGGAACAGAAGCACAGGCCAGCATGGCAGAAGACCTTCACACGCTCCTGGTATTCCCCCACACTGGCAGTTCAAGCAGTCACTAGCCCTGCTCTTACTCTTCCCACAAAGTTCCTCAAAGCTCTAATGAGCAGCTTTGCACAACCCCTTCAGCCTCCCCACCTGTGCCGTTCATTAGGGCCTGACATTCCGCATTCTGTGGGAAGGCTCCCTGTGGCTGGGGGATGTTTGCATTTAATGGTAGGTCTTTCACACCATCAAAGCAGCATGGAAATGAGAAGTGTGATCAAGGGGCCAAACGTAAGTGCAGGCTTATAAAATCTGTATGGAGTAAGACAGATATGGAATCAATCTGAGCCTTCGTCTACCTGCGGGGTTTATCTACAGAATGCTAGTGTGCTCTAAATGCTGAATGCCAGGAGTAGATATACTGCTCACCTCAAATCTAGAGTTCCTGTTACAGGCAAAATTCATTCATACTAACAGTTTCTGAAATGCTTCCAATGCACGCCAGCAATCTCCCCTACTTGTGATAATACAGCTTGAAAGTGCAGTATTCCTTCCAGAGAGTGATGATATTTTACTTTTTTCACTACAATGAGGTTTATCCCAAGGGGATTTTAGTAACATTTACTTAGGAGCTTTACTGTTCTACAAACAATAATTTCAGAGTATCTAGGCTAGTGAGTGAGTACAAGAGACCTCATTTTGCTCTTCCAGCCCTAAGAATGATTCATTTTGGCCATATGACAGGATCACATCCAGGATCCTCAAGATTTCTGTGGAGGACTCCAAGTACTCAATGTTTCCAGAAAATTCACATACACAAATACCCAAGGAAAAATAAGCAATGAATCCTGGTACAAAACTAGGACTCAATCTGCCATAAAATGGAATGTCTGGCTGTGACACAATCCCTTCCCCTTTTCAAGGAAAAAAAAAGAACTGAATGTAATTCACTCTCCTTTCTCATTATCATTCTAATGCCCTCAAAGATACATTTACTTTCAGTAGGAAGGCATTGCAAGTACCTTCCAAAAACATACCAAGCCAGCTTCTTCCTTCTCCATTTGTTTCACATTTCCCAGAGCACTCTCAGATCCTTGGGGTCTGCTCCATGTTTGGGAACAGCTCATTCTGATGATGAGCCGGGGCCCTCCTCATGCCCTGCCCGCAAGCAGGGGATGTGTGCAGACCCTGCCCAGGAGCTCACCCACACCTCCAAAAACCTCTGCCAGCAAAACCGGTACCAAAGGGGGCAGCTTTGGCACAGGACCGTGGCAGGGCTGGGAAAGCGGGGCAGATGCTGTCCCTCAGAGGGGCTCCCTGCCTTCCAGGCCAACATTACCTCATCCCCTGCAGCTCCTGACTGGGAACAGCGCCGGCCAGGGGAAGAGCTCCCCAGGGTAAGCACACGGGAGACCCTCAGGAGAAAGGAGCACCAAATGGCTCAAGACCCCCAGGCAGCGATGCCCCGGAGAAGAGGGACAGCGGTGTTGTGGCTAACGCGTGGGCAGCCCGCGGCGAGGGAGGCTGAGGGAAGGCGTGAAGGGCGCCCTGAGGAGACCCGGGAGACTGAGGGCGGCCGTGAGGGTGAGGGCGGTAGAAGGGATACCCTGAGGGGTCTCGGAAGGATGAAGGCGGGCAGGAAAGGCGCCCTGAAGAACCCCGGGCGGGCGGGCGAGCGGGCGGACGGGAGGGGAGCGCTGAGTAACCTCGGGAGGATAAGGGAGAGAGGGTCGCCCTGAGGAGCCTCGGGAGGGTGAGGGCAGGAGGGACGGTGGCCCTGAGGAGCCTCGGGACGGTGAGGGCAGGAGGGACGGTGGCCCTGAGGAGCCTCGGGACGGTGAGGGCCGGAGGGACGGTGGCCCTGAGGAGCCTCGGGACGGTGAGGGCCGGAGGGACGGTGGCCCTGAGGAGCCTCGGGACGGTGAGGGCCGGAGGGACGGTGAGGGCAGGAGGGACGGTGGCCCTGAGGAGCCTCGGGACGGTGAGGGCCGGAGGGACGGTGAGGGCGGGAGGGACGGTGGCCCTGAGGGGCCTCGGGACGGTGAGGGCGGGAAGACGCAGCCCCACCCGCGGGTACCTGCGAGGCGGGGCGGGGCACGCGAGGCCGCGAGCAGGTGCGCCCCGCCCCCGCCGCCTCCAAGGGCCAATCAGCGAACGCGGGGGCGCCCCACGCGCCACGCAGGGCCGTGGGCAGAGGGGGCGGAGCTTCTCTCCCTCCCCTCACATCCCGCCCGCCGCCCCGTCCCCTCAGCGCGGCGGACGACAGCGGCCAGGAGTGTCCGTTTACTTATTTATTTGGTCCTGCGGCCGCCCTGAGGCACATGAGAGCGTTTATTTGCAGTATTTGTCGGTGTCCAGGTTCTTGTGGTCGGAGTTGTAGGGTGCCTTGGCGAAGCAATTGGCAGCGGTGCGGTCGCAGTTGCAGATGAACGCGGCGCACTCGTCGTTCTTGCCTGGAGGGGAGAGAGGAGCGGTCAGAGCCCGCGGCTCCTTCGCCAGGCGCTGCAGTGTCTCGGGCTTGCATTTCTGCTGTCACGGTGTACCCGTTTCACTGCTGCCGTCGTTTTGGGGGTGCACAGGCTTCTGCCTGCTAACCCACTGCCCCCAAAGCTGTGTGTTCCAGCCAAGCCATCTCTCTCCTTGCCCCTTCCTCTCTTTCCTGCCGCCCTGTTTTCCGGCCTCTCTGCTCTTTACCTCTGTTCCAGAGCCCTGTAAAGGCTCCACTATTCATCCGAACGGCAGAAACTGTGTAACAATGCCAAGTTAACGTGCTGATCTCTTGGATACTGCCATTAGAAGGCCTCCCAGAAAAGTACTCAATCCCCTGAAGACTAGACAGGCTTCTCGACACCCTGCTGTACCATGTATCTTCATAAGCTTTAAATTGTGGGCCATATAGAGAATACTCATTCCAGTGCCTATGTGAGGTGCGCTCTTTCTAACAACCAAGTCCCTTGGCAAGAATTTGCACTGTGCCTTCCTGCCACAGAGGTGTGAGTGCAACACAGCCCTGTTCCTTCCTGAGAGGCTGGAGAACATCTGGAGTGAAGTGGAAATGGACCTACTGCTACATGTGATCTGTCCGTCAGAGCAGCTGAAGCGGTAGTAGTCAGTGTAGGGGTTGTCCAGGATGAATCTGCAGGATTCCAGTTCCATTGCCTGTGAGTAGCAGTTATCATGTACTTGGCAGCACCTGGGAAGCAAGGAGAAAAAGGTTAGAAAATACCAGAATCGCAGGCTCAACTGACCTGTAAGACACACAAATATGCTAGATTTGATTTGACAAGGCTCTTGATAATAAAAAAGAAAAGATACTCAGCGATAGGAGGGCAGACACAAAGGACCTCAAAGGGGTACAGCTGTGCCAGCTCATGGTCCAAGAGGTGTCTGGTACATATGTACTTACGGGAGCATCTTCACACTTGTCTATTAGGCACAGGGAAAGCAAAAGTCAGTGTTTACCCTACACTCCCCCTCAGTGCCTGGTACCCAGCAAGCTCTCAGTCGACACAATCCAAGACTTGGCTGCCAGATTTGTGTGTCTCTAAATTACCCATGCCATCTCCTAGCATTTCGCAGCCCAGCCATGTATGTACTGATGATCAAGCACCAGGCAGAGTGTGCAGTGCTGCATCCAGGCTGCTGGCCCAGCACTGCTGCAAAAAAATTGCTGGACTGAGCACACGGTACTGCTGTAGAAGAGCTACTGTAATTGTATTTTATCTTAGTAATAAGACATCAAGGTGTGATAGCGAACATCCTTTTCCCCCTGAATCCATCTGTGAAAGAAAGCGTTGTTCACAGCAGCCAGAGAGTTTTGTAAACGTTCACAGGCAGGGCCAGCTGAGATGGAGCTGAAGCAGGAAAGCACAAGCAAGGAAAGAGGCTTGTAAAAGCAGAGTCTTACAAACCTGTCGAGCTCGTCCACGGGAGTGCCGCTGCCCCCCAGGCCGCAGTAGCAGCCGTAGTCGGCGAAGTCCAGCATGGGGTGGCTACTGGGCAGGGTGCACTTGATCATTTTGCGGAACAGCCACACGGCCCGGGGAGAGACCTCGGCGCTGGCTGCGCCCACTGGGGAGAGACACACGGGGTGGTTAGAGTCAGGCTCAGGGTGACCAGTGCGAGGATGAGGGCACCGACTCACCTGACAGCAGGAAAAGCAGGGCCAGGAACTTCATTCTTGCAGCACTTGACAGAGAGGGAGACCGGTCCTAAGAGAAATGAGTCTTTATACAACAGGCTCACCTTGACATGGGTCAAGGAGATAAAACAGCCAATATTTATGTTACTAAATGCAGCCTTCTTCCATCAGAAGACTGTGGGCAGCAGGTTGTGGCGTGACCAGTTGAAGGCCAATTGAGTTAAATCCATAAAAATGGAAAGGCAAATATTTGTTCTTTAGATTTTGACTATTAAATTCTTATAGTGCTACTACTAGAAGTCAGCCTGAAAAAATCTGGGTATTTTTAAAGGCTCTCTACTAAAAAGAATAATAGCAGTGTGGTAGTTAAGTTGGAAGTTTCTGGCACGCTAATAACCATCTGCCACTAATACTTGCATCTTCTTTTTATGGTACCCCACTTATCATTAATCCTGTATTTCTCCATGGGTTCTTCTGGCATAATTCAGCTTATAAGGTACAGGTTGTTCACTCACATCAAATGACCATTTGGCATGAGCTCAACTGAAAAAAAAAATCAAGCTGTTCTTTAAGACCAGAGAGGAGAAGGAGATACTACTAGGCAAGAAACAGGAGCCAAGTGCCCTGGAAAACCTTTCTATGTGGCTTAAATAAGGAGTAATATCTGGTTTTATGTGACCTTAAGCAATCTACACTGGAAATGAACTGGGCTTAGAAGTTTCAACATACACAGCAGACTTCAGTAACTTAGAGCAGTTTGTCTTTCTCCAACACCAACGCAGAACACAGTTAAGAACCTTTGGTTCTCTATGCCAAGGAATGAGGGGAGTTGGGAACCTTGAAAGAATTTGAAAAAATGGGTAAGAAAAATCTTCCTGGAATCAGTCAGGGATAAGTAAAAACACTGCACTCATTTTTAGATCCCAGAGGCTCTGGCATTTTCAAGGCTAGAGGTTTTACATTTTTACACACTCAATATATAGTTCCTACACATGGTTCTCAAGTCTGCATTGATTTCCAAAACACCAAACCAACCCTCCCCTTTTAGGAGGTGTAAAGGCCACCTTTCTGCAGCAGCCCAGGACACCAGAGTGCTCATTCAGGAAGCTTTGGGCTCACCACCCACTAGTAGGTTCCAAAAGGGGTGATGAAGACATCTTCCTCCTCACAGGGTGTGAAACTACATCAGGGTACCCAGAGTACCCACTGGATGTTGACATATCCATGGGACATCTAGGTAAAGCTAAACATGGTGCTGAACAACCAGATCCCTTGTGACTTTTCAGATCCATTTCTGGTCTCTTCAAGCACTCCCATTCTGGGGCTCTCCACTCATGGGTTACCTAGAGCCAAACAGACACTGAGTTGCAGATTAAAGATTCTCAGAGTTCTAACAGAGCACTAAACAAAGGCTGACGTAAAGGACAGTTACTTAGTTCAGAAAACCACAGTTAGTTCAGAAAAAATAACTTTGTCCTTTGCCCACAGATCAATCTGCTGACTTCCCCTTCAATATCAATTTAAGAGTTCTCTGGCTTCTCTGCTTTTACAATTTAAAAAAAAAAATTGTTTTCTTATCTATGAAACTCAGGAGTTTGGTTCCTTTTTCCTGTTCTCAGTATCTGATGCATTAGTGATGCTTTCTAGAAAATTTCCAGTCAACTGGCCTTTTAAAAATCATAAATCAACGATTCCCTACATTTTTAGTTCAACAAAAAGATCACCAAGTGTGGGAAAGCAAGCACATGAGTATTACAAGACTGACTCATGAGAAAAATCCCAGCAGGGTAAAGATTTTTCCAGCAATGCTATTTTTGGTTTCCTCCAACCTGTGCTGTGTACAAAGCCACTTTTTTATAAGCCCCATTGCAAGAGTTCCCTACTATTCCACACTGTTAAAATTCTCCTTTCTCTCTTTTGTCTGTTATGGACTTTACTTCCCATCTCCACATTTACTTCCTTACATCTAGCTTCCTTGGTCCACCACAATTCAGGGTATGAGCCAAACCTGTAAGCAGCGCATTGTCTCCTTTTCTGAACCTACATATACTTACATGAAACCTCTGTAATGCAGAGAAGAGACACGATCTCTACTAAAACCTGATCTGCCTCTTATTATAAACTGGGCCACTGCCAAAGTGTGGGAGCAGAACATCGAGTCAGAGATCCGCCTGGGGCTTTTATCCTTAAGGCAGGATGCAACTCCCGCCAGGCCCTGAAATCTCCCCCACTGGAAAACCTCGTACCCCCAAATAACGACAGAGAAGGACAGTTTTCAAATAATTTATTAGGAATTTAAAACTGAAATCTGGAAAAAGGGTTACAGGTGTGGAGAGAACAAACACTGGAGTGTAATAACTTACTGGCTTAAAAACACAGCTTTATTTCTTTTAAAAAAAATGCCCACCCTGAAACCAGAGCCCCAGCCTCCAGGCAGTGGCCAGAGAGTGACTCACAGCCCAGCAGCAGCACAGCTGGCCCGGGATGTCTGGAGGGGGCACGGAAGCAGCTCAGCGCATACACCAAGAGGAAGGAAAGCGCTGTCCGCAGACCCAAATTTGAAGTATATAGAATAAAAATAAACCCAATAAAATGCAGCTCTTCTTTAATTAGGAAATATTTAAAAAAACAGACATACAGACTCTTGTCTCAGTAACAAAAATTATTGCTTTGTGTTTTCAGTACTGATCTGTTAAGTACCTTCTTACCTAAACAGAACTCTCCAAACGCATCGCCCAGGTCAGGACAAGTTCCAGCAAATGGGGGAGAGATAGAAGAGAAAAAGGGCCCTGTGGGCACTGTGGCCCTCCCAGTCCTTTTCTAAATGCCCATCTCCTTTACAGGGGCTCAGTTTGGGGGAAGAGAGGGAATGATTTTTAAAATTTAAGATGAAGCTGTTATTTCCCTGGGAAAAGAGTTTGGCTGCATCTTAATAAAAGGCTTAATCACCCCCCTTAACAAGGTCTTTGGTTCACTGAAATCCAGACCCAAACCTGCCCCGTGTATTCCTGCTGGAGGCCTCCCCTGGCAGAGTGCTGGTTAGCAGGGGCCTGGACCATACCAGGGGAAGCCCCAGCAGGTTCTGGAGAAGGGACCAGATCACCCCGCACAGGACAACGGACAAATTCCCACAGTCTTCAGAACACAGAGTAAAGCAAACGGGAAGCTGCAATTCTATAATTCATATAATCCCTGAGAAGCCCTTAACCCGCCCCCAAATCACCACCCTAATGCTTTTCTCCCCTGTTAATGAATCCCCATCCCAGAGCCCTGCCCTTCAGAGAACGACTACCCAAATCTCCCCCTGGCTGACACCCCTTCTGATACCCTTGCCCCTGGAGGAGGATCCCCTTTCCCAGGAAATCTTGACACAAGCGATAAAGTTTGGAGAGTGAATTCCTTTCAAAGTAACCAAGACAAGCAACGGCGGCGAAGCCCTTTCCCTAAGCCAGCCCAGAGCCGGCGCTACGGAGCCCAGGGATGGAGTCTGTACATCAAGCAATTGGAAGCAGCTTTAACCCGCTCAGCAAAACAGCCGATGGCTGGTACGTTTCACCCCGCCCACCCCCCCACCCCCCTTTCATCTCATCTCATCAGAGGTCTTAAAATCTTACAGTAAAAGGTGTACAAAAAAAGAACAAAGTCCTGTCAGGATTCTGCTGGAGAGTATTGCTCACGCTGCGGCACCAAGTCCAGGACCTGGAGCTGCTCCTTGGAGCCAGGCTGCAGGCAGCAGCCAGGTTCAGCTCACGATATTTACATATTATACAGGAGGAAAAAGAAAACCCCACATAAAACTAAATCTAGGAAAAAAAAAATCTTTCAGCTGTAAGGATAGTGTTTTTCACTTAGCAAAATATACATTTGTTTTGTTCCATAGCGATGTCCAACGTTTTCGGATCCTTGGAGTTTCACACTTTTCAAAGCCTCACATTTACAAAACAGAAACAATTAAAAACAGTTTCTTTAAAAAAAATAGAAATACAGCAGTTCCTCTCAGCCTTTGCTCTCTCTCTGTCTCTTTCTTCCCTTCAGAACTGCATTCTTGTTACATACCGTGCTTTAAAAACACTGACGACAACAACAACAGAGTTGAAAATATTCAAAACAGTTTCAAAGCCAAATAAAAATACTCCTCAATGAAAACTACCTAACACAATCACAAAGCCAATTCATAAAATATGTCTACTAGCTCGGGAAAGAGCAAACAACAAAAAGAAGGGGCAGCCCCCAAAAAAGATAAAAAAATAAAATAAAAAAATAAAACTAACAGCTAATAAAATAAATAAAAGAAGAATCAGTGGGCTGGGGGCAGGGAGGGGGAAGCGTAAACCGTCGGTGGTTAGTAGGAAAGCGAGATGATCTCCTCGGGTTCAGTCCAGTGTGGTCTGGTCAAAGGGAGAGATCGGGCAGGGCGGCAGGAGCCTGGCAGCCAGCCGGCAGTGTGCAGTTTGATTCAAGAGAAGGTAACCTTGGCTCATCCCCCGAGGCTCACCAGATCCTCCAGCCACTCGCTGTCCTCGGTCAGGTCACTGGGGAATCTGTGCGACACAGCAGGGGAGGGAAGGGACACGATCTAGAACCACCACAGCTTTCTTTCTGGCCTTTTCTTCCGGTGTGATCTGACAGAAACACTCAATACCCAAACTTTGCCCCAACACAGTCTTGCTCTGCACATTGCTGGCATAGGGACAGGGCACAGCAGAGATGTTTCTGTCTTCAATGGCAACGTGCAGGCCTGGGAAGCAAGGTCCCACACACCACGTGGCCTGGCCCCTGCCAGGGCTGGGACATAGCAGAGTCCAGCCATTTTCCCAGCACTCAGCTCTGTCCAGCCCTGCCAGGCTGCCGTGGGCACCACTCCCTCCAGGTTTTTCTCTCCTTTTTGAAAAGCTGGTTGTTGACTTTTTTCTTTTTAATTAATTTTAAGCCAGCTAACTTCAGGCACATTTGCAAAGCAAACAGACTATCCACCAGTCCTCTCTCAGCCCATCCAAGGATCAAAACCAGAACAGATCAAAAACCAAAACAGATTTTCCTTCTGCCTTTCTCCCAGGAAAGAGATGAAAAAACCTCACTTCCCAGAGACTGGTGTCAGCAGCAGTGAGAACAATCAGCTGCATGGTGGAGGCTTCCCCAGTCACACAGAAGAGCCAAGCTTGTCTCTCAGGATCACCACTGGGTTGTGACTCTGGCCAACCCTGCAGATGTTTTCTCTTTTTGTGAGTGCTTCGTTTTCTTCCTCTTTGTGCCAGACACTAAGACACTCTCCACTCCCCGCCTGGGGAATGTTTGGTAGGAACCCAACCTGCTAAGCCTTTGGTGCAGGAGAGAGCCCCAGGCTGGCCACAGGACTCCTCCCACAGGCTGGGCCAGGCTACGGAGCCTCACAGCAATATCCACAGCTTCAGCTGAGCCTGGGCACAGGGACCAGCACAGAACCTCACTCCTCTCTCATTACCTGCTCCTGTTCAAAGCTCTCTTACCTCCTGCCTCCTTGGTCCCCAGCTTCAGTGATACCCATTGGTAAAAGCTGTTGCAATCAAGGGACCCTGTGAAGAAAGAGTTAAAACCCCACTTTTAAACAAAAGAACAGCAAAGAAGAATTACCAACACAACAAATTCAGTCATGGCCCAGATGACAGAGTAACTGTTTTCAGTTGGAGGCGCCAGCTCTAAAGAGCATGTCACCCTGTGTGTCAGGGACACATCACAGGATACTGTCTCAAGGCCAAGACAGGCTCTTGGAAAGCCTGAGCTACATCAGGGAAAGGACTGGAGATCAGGACTTTGAGTGGTGATCAGGGAAAGCCAGCAGAAACCAGGGATGTGGGCTCCAATTGAGCTGCTCCACTCTGCACCGTCCATCCCGGTTTGGGGCTCAGCAGTGGCACAGCCAACGCTGCAGTGGGTGGTATTTCATAACCGGACAACAGACTGTGGGCTGAGGGGGCTGCCCGCTGCTGCTCACCTCCCTCACCACATGGAGACACAGCCGCCTGCCCACATCCCTCCCTCCACAGAGGGCAGAGGGAGCACTCACCCCTAGGCTGTGTCCAAAGCCGGTGCTCGGGGCTGGGCTGGCAGCGCTGATGTAACTGCTGACCCCTGAGTCCTGGTTGGCGGCTCCGTAAAGCTCTGCCATCGGCCCGGGACTGGTGGTGCCCAGGAACCCACCGGTACGACTGGGGGTGGAACCTACAGCAGGCAGCAGAACTACAGAGTGAAGATCCCAAAAATGCAACCCCGTCCCACCCCCCTCCCGCAGCCCCTTGGCAAAGCTCTGTGACAGGACCCCGGGCTGGGGAGGAAAGTGGAGTTACCTGTCCCTCGCACCACGGCCGCTGCAGCTGCTGCTGCTGCCATCGGTCCATACGCAGTGAGGGGGATTGCTGGAAAAGAAGGAACAGGCATCTCAGAGCACTGTGGCTACACGGGAAACTCCTTGAAGGGAGCCTTCACTTCCTACTGCAAAATACTGGGCTCATACATACATATTGGCTTAGTGCACCACAGGGGACATAAAAGGATGACAACTGGGAAGTGCATGGCGCTGAATTTATCAGTGTTCTTTTGCACAGCCAATGTCCAGGGGAACGCACGAGCCATGCTCTGTCAAGCCCACACCCCAGAGCAGCCAAAGGCACAGTGTGGAAGAGCTGAATGAGAAGCAGGCAATTTCAAATGTATCCTGTCACTACTAAGCTTGCAAGATGCAGTTAATCTGAAGCTACAGATCCAGATTTTGGCAGTAAATGTGGAGAATCGCAACAGCTCAGGGACAGCAGCTGAAGCTTAACATCCTGAGGCTCAGCCCCTCCTCTGTCTCTTGGTAATTTTCTTGAATAATAGTTTAATAGCCTCTTTCTCCCTATTTCTTTGCTCAAGACATACCATTCTCCCCACACTGAGTTTTGCTCCTGAATTGCTCAAAACCTCTTTGTTCATTGTAGAAAAGCAGAAATCATATACCTAGGGAGCAGGAACTAGAAATGGCTTAATTAAAACAGTAAGTCTTAATTTATATGTAGCAGTTCTAATTCCCAACTCTACTGCCACAGGCATTCAGCCCTCGGGGCAGGAGGCATCTAGCCAGTATGTTTCTCTTTGCCCTTAAAATGACTGGGTCAGCATTTCATGCTTGAATGTGAAATTCACTGTGATTCTGTTTAGAGCACCATAAAAAGAGGTCAGAACAAATCAATCGCGTTAAGGCTGAAACCCAGACTAGCTTAGGAGGGAATATTTAGTAGCAGGCACCAGCCTGTTTCAAGCAAACGTCATAGGAGGCTTCTATCTGGGTTAGCCGCTCATTACAGGCCCTGGGCCAATGCAGGCATGTTGCTGCTTCACATCACCCCCAAAGATGCTGTTCTGGGAAAGAAAGGCTGCTGGCACCCACCCTCCTGCCCCATTCCTCCTGCAAGTCCCTAACACAGGAGCGAATGTAGTTTTACTGAGAAAGGAGGCGAGGTCATCTCAAAAGCTCCAGTTCTTCTTCCAAGAAAAATCCTTCTTGCCTTTGCAGTTTTATCTGCTGAGACACCAGGTTTGTGTTGCGGTGACAGAGCACCTGTGCGTGCATCCCTGCCCGTGCCATCCCCTCCTCTTGGCTCCCCTCAGCAGCCCGCGTGTGCTGCAGCCACTCGAAGGCACAAGGGCCCTCGAGCACACACAGCTCTCCGGGCCTGCTCTCCGCAGGGCCAACTCCAGCCTATACAAGGGAGCGGCGGGCCAGCCAAGCGGCTGCGCTGGGGCTGCTTAACAGGAGGTAAGCGGATCGGGGAGGGAAGAATGCCACGATCCCCAGCTGCTACTTCAGTGAGACACTCAGGACTGTAAGCTAACGTGGCACCCAGCCAGGACAGCAGCATTAATAACTTCTTGTTGTGCGGAGCCCTGGTGCACCCCGGCCACCAGTGACAGGCAGGCCCTGGGTGAGTCACCTCTGCTAGGAAACGGCACAAGACAGCCGGGGGTGGACATGAAGAGAAAAACACTTCTACCAAGTCACCAGCGTTCCTCTACAAATGTGATGGGTTTTGCAAAAAAACACACATGTAAGTAAACAACTGGACCCACATCTGCTCTGCTTGCCAACCAGAAGGCTCAAAGGTGCTTATGCAGCTGCATACATGGTGTCAGGGAAGGGTTTTGTTATGAGGGAAACAGGATTTAGTTTTCCCCAACCTCCCTCAGGGAAATTTGTTCATTGGTGGCTGCCAATCTCAGAATCCTCACAAACAGAGGGTCCCTGAGGATTAGCATAGTTTAGTGCCACAGAAACTCCCTTTCAAGCCTGTTTGTACTGCTAATTCCAGAAGAGCTTCCCAGGAAGGTTTTCCACATACCCCTTTGCAGAGAGATTCAAACCCTGAAACAGGTGGGGGCAAGGAAGCACTGGGAAAGAGGAACACCATGGAAATGAAATGGCCCACGGGGAGCAGGGTGCTACACAAAATTGCTTTTCTAAGACAAAAACTATGGACAGGACAGAGCTGGGGAAAACATGGCCATGGGAGGGAAAATAGACAGAAGGAACATCATGTAGGGAGAACACACTGCACACACCGCAGGGGCTGAGGATCCAGAGGGGATTTGCACTTTGAGGACACTGAGAACAATCCTCTGCTCCCATTTTGTTCCACAGCTCCCTACAAGCACTGCAGGACTTTGCAAGGTCCCACCACACTCACTCCTACCTGGGAAGCCTGTGTGGGAGTGGCTAGGGAGCTACCACCCAGAGCAGGGAAAGCAGCCCCTCCTGCCCAGGGAAATGGGATTAGAGTAACCAGGAGTGCATCCGTGCCCTCTCCCTCCTCCCGGCACTCCTTGCAAATTTCATCCTTGCAGCAGCTCAGGTTAAAGCCATTTGTAGACCTGTGGAAGTCACCCTGCTCTCTGCAGTTTCCGTATCTGGTTTACATACAGCCTGGGGCAAGGAGCTAAAAATGAAGCAAGCAGCAGGAAAGGACCTGCATGGCCCTCTTCAGAGGCAATACACATGGCTCTGATTGCCTCTCCATCTTTCCACGCCCAGCTTTGGATGGAGCTTATCCAGATGAAAGGAAATAAGGCACATTTCCAGTCTAACTGCACCAGGCTGTGGAGCAGCAACACCACTGAAACAGCCCAAAGCCCCCTTCTCCCCTTCCAGGTTGTGAGTTTAGGAAATGAGTGGGACTGACCTGTGAGCTCAGGGAGGACGGGGGCACTCGGGAGAGGGGTCCGCTCTACACGGAACTCTAAAAACGAAATGCAAGACAGCTTAGGAACTCATCAAACGGCCCGAGGGAGAGCCCCAGAGACACAGCAGCCAGGGTCTGCTGGGGGAGCGGTCTGCAACCAGACTGCAACCAGGCCAGTGTCTTCTTTAAACTGACTTATAACTGGTGCTGAAAGGTGCTGGACTCCTGCCCCGAAGGCTGAAAGGATCCATTTATCCTTGGAATAAATGTGGCCAGGGCAGGGCGAGTTCAAGCATCACAGTGTAGCCTCAGGTCTGCCCTGGAGCACTGCCCTGTGACCCGGCCAATCTGACCTCTCAGCGCCAAGGCCAGTGGATGCTCAGCACGTGCCACACTCAGCCTGGCACAGGTTTACAATGAGGAACTTGAAGCCACTACAGCTAGATTCATGGAGAGCTTCCAGTCAGCCAGGAGGCAACAGCAACTTTCAGCCAGTCAGCCTGGGCTCACCTCAGATGAAGAGGAAACTTCCCATTCCCAGCCCTTAATATCAAAACTTCATATATCAACCATCACACTGAGGGATGGAGTAAGGAAGGGATGCTCAGAATTGCCACAACTCTAGAAAATAGCAATAGCAATAGCACAGTGTGTCCCTGAAGCATGCTCTGCCTCATTCCCTGGCCTGGCAGAGAGCAGGAGGGGAGGCCCCACAGCTTTGAGCAGCTGTGGCACAGCAGGTTCCAGCCATTGATTGCTGAATCCATGTTCTGAGCACGTGGCAGTGTTGGAAGCTTGAAACCACCCAGTTTGCAGGGGAACTGCAGCTCCCTGGCCCAGCAGATGCTTTGTGACGGCTGAGTGGTCCAGACACTGTTCAGAACACAACTGCACTGCTGCAGGCACCTGCCTTTTGCCCAGTGCCCAGAAGTTCCCTGGCACATGGGGTTTAACATTCTGTGCTACTTTCAGAGTGGTGGCAGCTCTGGTAAAGAGAGACAGACACACACAAAGGCAGTGAGACAGGCAGAGCTGCAGGGCCCTTCTGTGTCACAGCAGCAGCCCTGCAGAGGAGGCCAGCAGAAAGGATGTCAGAGCAGCCTTGGGCTTTTCCTGCTACTGCAGTGTGAGGATAATCCTAATGAAGGACAAGCTGTTCCCACCTATTCCAGGGCTTCTCCAATCCCCCTTCCACATCCATCTCCAATTTAAAGAAAGACCAAACAGAGGAAAGGGTGAAAGGGGCAGAGCCTGGGTTATAGACCATGCCAGGGACTCCCATAACCTGAAGACAGACCAGAAAACACAGCAGGGAGCTCCACTCACCAGGGAACTGGTAAGTGTAACCAGGTGCAATGCCAGTGTAACTTCGACTCGCATAGGTGGCAGCTTGGAAGCCTGGATAACCTGGGGAAGAGAAAAGGACTCCGTTACTGCAAGCTGGCAAGGTCTGGGTGCTCATGAGCAGCATGAGCATCCTTTGGCATTAGACAGCAGAAAGGAGGGTGACAGCAGAAGCCCCAGGAGAGCGTTGGGCAGAGCACACAATGTGCGCGAGCCTGCAGAGCAGTTCTAGCGGCCCATTGAATTTTTCCTTGCTCCAAACACGTAAGGACATGGAGATTTCCTTCTCAGACTCACAGCTCTGCAGACTAAGGCTTTCTGATGCATCAGCTGGATTTACAAACAAGAGATCAGGGACGAAGGGGCATTTGAACGGCTGAAGCTTTGAGTCACTTTTGCACTAGAAGGGCTGGTGAATGCAGGTACAAAGAACATTTCTTCCTGTCACAGGCAGGAGCACAACTCCTGATGTTCCCCGGGAAGCTGACCGCCTATAGGAACAAGCCTGTGAGAATGCAGGGCATTGACTCACAAATGAATATTTGATTTGAGATCTCCCAAGACAAGAGTCCATAGATTTCCCAGTGACTCAGTTTGAGTCTTGCTGCTTCAAAATTCAGATGGCTAAGAAAAGGCAAAACCCAAAACCACAGGCTGGAGATTTATTTTCCTTCAATAAGTCAAGTGAAAACATTGGTGGAAAAATGCCCTTTTGGGGGTTTTGTTCAGTGACTAACTGCTACTCAGCAGGCTTAGCACTGAGAGCCAGGCTGAGTACACCCTGCCCAGCAACATTAACAATGATCCTGAGCAAACAGTGCTCTTGGGTCTGCTCAGTCCTGGCTCCAATGAAAGTGAGAGGAGAGAGAAGCCAGGACCAGCATCCACACTAGAAGGATCATACTGACTCTCAGATCCAGGCAAGAGGTTTGTGGACCTGGAACATAGGGCTACAAATTACTTATTATTTTTTCATTTTTAATTTTTTATCTGAATGCTCTTGCCTTGGGAGCATCGACAGACATGAAACCCAGCCTGCTTGTCACCAGCTTCTCCTTACAAGACAGTCCCATGATAGATGTATAATTTTCCCTGCAATACCAGATATTTGCTGTACCTGAGAGGGAGGGAATAGAGTGAGACAACACTCAACAAGAATTTTAAGGCTATTTTAACAGTCTTTAAATGGCAGTGGGGACATTTACACAGACCGCTGTTTCAAGTGGTAGCTTAGGGGCTCTTTAATCAACTAATTCATCAGAAAGTGTGTAGAAGTGTGAGAGGAAGCGGCCTGGGTACAGATTACTCCACAGTCAGCTCTGCAGTTACATCCTACTCCACACGAAGGAATTGCTGTCCATGTGCCACGGCACTGCAGGACCATGGAGGAGCTGCCGAGGGGCAGAGCCGCCCCGCAGGGGCTGTGGCCAGGCGGCCCGGCTGCCGCAGGAGCGGCCCGGCTGCCGCAGGAGCGGCCCGGCTGCCGCAGGGCAGCGGCGGCACGTTTGCAGTTTTTCCAGGTGCCACCAGAGGGCAAGTTGCGATCGCGAACAGGTCCCGGCGGCCCCGCGCGGGGAGCGCTGCTGCCCTTGGCCGCCCCGCCGCTCCCGGAATAAACCTCTAAGCTGCCGCCTGGCACGGCCGGGAGCGGGGGGAGCGCGGCAGAGCTGACCGGGGGCTTACCCAGCATGCCGATCCCCAGCATGAAGGCATCCATCCCGTAAGGCATTACTCGGGACCGCCCTCGTGCAGAGCCCGTTGGGGACATCACCTCCTTCGGCTGAGCTTTTTTACACTCCACCTGCCACAAGAAAGTAAGGATCAGGCTCGCCCGTCACAGGCTGGCTCACAGGCTGTCACAGGACAGGGCCACAGAGCACAGACAGGCCAGGCAGGGCTGCCTGCGTGACAGCACGTCCCAGCTCCAGCCATCTCCGCTGCCCTTCCCTGGCATCACTGTCCCCAGCCCACTTGGTGCCAGCCTTTCCTCTTGCTCTGCAGCCACCACAGGCAATGAGGAGCTCAAACATTGCTTTTTGCCTCCTGTTGTTGCCCTTGATGTTCTACCTGACCCTGCACCAGAGCCTCAAAGCCTAATTTTCCTCATTTCTGAATAAAGGTAAAACCTGCCCCCTCCCAGGCCACTACAAGGTTTTGTGTAACTTCAAAACCTCCAAGCACAGCACAATTTCTTGTTTAGTTAGCTCTCCTCTTTGAGAACTCAGTATTATGCTTGTTCACCTCCATACAGTGAGTTTCTTCCCCAGACTGACTGCTGTGATTTTTGGGAAAAAACTCAGTCTGATTCCCCATTGCAGAGAAGATGCATCAGGACCCAAATGCCTCACATCCCACCTCTGTGCCACTGCCCTGCTCTCTCCCACACCTCTGTCCCTGCTCCCCCAGGTTCTGCCCCACACACTCACCATTTTGTTGTTGATCTCATGGAAGTGGATTTCACACACTTTTTCCACAATGTCTTCACTTTCAAATGTGACAAACCCAAATCCTGAAGAAAAAGCAAAACTCCCTGATCAGGTCAGACCTCTCACAGTTTGAATCCTCTACTCAAAGCCTTTTATTGGCAAGAGAAAAGGACAGTACAATCAGCCCTTTCGAAAACAGCTGTCACTCATCTTCTCTCTCCAGCAAATTCTACTTTTCTGCACAAGAACAGGACTGTCCTCTTATAATTCTCCTCTCCTACTCATCCCATACTTCCCACCCACTCTGAACCGAATTGATCTCAAACCCAGGTTTGTTTGGGGTTTTTTTAAACTTTGCTATTTGCAAGGCAGACCACATGGCTGGTAACACTGGGGAGGATCTGGGCAGATGCTCACACAAAGAATCGGTGGGGAAACCAACATCTGCTTGCCAGGACATCACCACCCTCGCTAAACACACCCCACCAGCAGGAACACCCTGCAGTTCCCTCGCAGGCATTTGCCATAAAGCCTCATGTGAGCAGGCACAGATCAGCAGTGCAGCTGCACACAGCGAGGCAGATACAGGCACAGTGATTTGCAAAGTTTCACCAAAGTAAGGTTTGTATCTGGGGTAAGACAGGACAGCGTGTTCCTGGCCCCTGGCCCACGCTCACACCTCCTTTCTCTCACCAACCCCTTTGCTGACAGTTTTGGCAAAGCCCAGCTCGGGTGGGCAGACTGAACTCCTCTAAGCTGGCTGCAACTGTTTCCGGAGAACTGAGGCAGGTGGGAGGATGTCTTAAAGCTTGCTGTGCAAGCAAGCTGGGATTAAGCAGAACTTTCCGCTTTCCAGAGCTGGCCAATTCCATGGTGCTGTAAAATAACATTTAAAAGCAGATGGGAGTCCACTGCCCAGAACACCAACTTTTCTCCACACAGCTAGAAACATCTCTCTATAAACTCCTCCATCTGTCTGTTCCCAGGTAGACTCACACTACTCACCTCAACACCCACGAGCAGAGGAGCTCAGGAATTCGGCAGAAAAACCCTGATGTCAAAAGCAGTCCTGAGCCCCATCAGAGCCCAGGCCTGCTATGCCCTGGGCTGAGCCCCTCACTGCTGACACAGTGGCGGACAGCTCTCCCTGCTGCCTCCCAAAATGCCCAACACCTCTAACTGGACCAGTGACTGGAAGGCACCCATGGAGGAACAGGGGTTAATGCTTCTTGCCTCTGAAGACGAAGCTGGAACAACATCCTAGGACTGCCGAAGCCTGGCAGTCAGAGCAATTTAATAGCTTTAGAAAAAAATAAAAATCTGAAGGGCACAGAGTGTAGCAAGAACAGAAGGGAGAGTTCCCTCGCTGCTCTGGGGGCAGGAGTGCTTGGAAGTGCTTCAAACAACACACAGGACAGCAGCCAGCACAGGGCTGTGACTGACCCTGACTGGGAAGAGGCTGAAGCTAAGTTTGCAGGTCAAGTTGCTGCCATTAAATCTCCGAGTTGGATGCAAGTGTCAAGCCCTGCCACATCACCAGGCAGTTGGTCTGAGGACTCTCAAGGAAGGCAGGGACACCCATGGATGGGCTGGATCAGTATAGCACAAACAGCACAGCCTTGCTCCCATCCTGTAACCAGACTCCACCAGCAGGCCTCGGGTAAGAAAAGGTGACCTGGGAGCACAAGTGGGCTCCAGGCCGAGGAAGGGGCGAGAAGCAGGCACTCTTCAGGCTATCGTGTCAGCTTTCCCAGAGCTCAGATTACTCGGGACAAGGTAAGACACACACTGCAGGCTGGAGCCACGGAGGTGAGCACGCCGAGGAGGGGCCGTCTCCTCTCACATATCTGCAACTCGCCGAGTTCACAGCACAGGAAGCGCACTGGACAAAAGCTCTCTGTGCTGCGAGGGCCACTGCTAAAGGATGCAGATGCAAAAGAATGGGGCGACTGGAGGCAAGATAAAGAGCAGCTGTGACCTGCATCCCCTGCTGCTGGGATACTGACCCCTCCCTAGGCAAGGCAGGAGGCAAACCCTCTGCAGTAACCTCTCCTAGGGCCAGAAGACAGCTCTCACCTCGGTGTCTGTTGGTTGTCTTGTCGAACATCAGCATCGCATCATCCACCTGCAGAGAGAATGGCTGCAGTCAGATTATTACTGCTGTAATGAGCATCCTCCAACACAATTGTTCAGAGCTTCCCTGGCCTCCCCAAACCTGAGGGGATCAAGATGAGACATCCTGTCCCCAAGAAGTAAACAGGGTGTGCACACATAAGCTATCACACCAGGCACTTCCCCACACCACAACCAGCACGGTCCTGGTCCCCCCAGCAGCCTGGGGCAGGTGCTGCTGAGCCGAGCCCCCTCGGCCCAGCCCCTGGCAGCAAGCGACCCCGATTGTTTGCCTGCAGCTCCAGCCGGGGGCCAAGGAGCAGGGAGGGCATTGTTCCCAAATCCCAGCCTCAAAGGAGAGTAGAATCAAAGGGGGCAGAGAAGCAAAGCTGGAGAGGGGAGAGGAATAAGGGGCCTCCCAGCGGCAGGGGAAGCGGAGGCCTCAGACAACAGAGCCTGCCTGGGAAAGCTGGGAAGCGCCCCCACCCCCACCCCAGAGGAGCCTTTCCTCTAAGTGAGGTTTCCCACTGCTGGAGGCTGTAATTAGAGCAAATTTACTGCAAGGCCTGAACAGGGCTGCCTTCCCGGGGGGAGGGGCGGCCGGATCCCATCCCCCAGCCGGCCTGGGGCTGATCTCCTCCCCGGCACATCACTGCCTGGTGCCACTTTTTCCCCCCATCTTCCCGCGGGTGTCGCCTTGAGGAGCCGCATCCGCTCCGCAGGTCAGCCCGAGCAGGGTTAAAAAATACACTTCAATCTCCTCCGTGTAAGCCTCAGTGTAAACCTGTCCCACTGACCCATCCCTCCTCTAATACCACTGCCTTAATCCGATTATGAAACTGGACGTGCAAGTGCTCAGGGGAGGTGGCAGCAGTCTCCGGCCAGCAGCTGCCCTGGCCCTCCTCCTCCTCCATGTGAGAGAGCCGCTCCCTGAGCGCCAGGCCCTGCACGCCCCCCAACTCTACAGGATTACTCCCTTGCCTCGCCCCGGGAAGAATCTGCATTGCTGCCTCCTCCTGAACAGCACTGGAGAGGGCAGAGCGCTGCCCATGGCCTGGCAGAGGCAACCACGGGCTTTGCCCACGGACACCCCACAACCTCAGTCAGAAAAGGGACAGGCTCCTACCCTCAGGTCCCCAGGACAACACAGGACACCCAGTCCCACTTCAGGGCCAGGTGGAGGGAAGGAGCTCTTGCTGACATTTCCAGTACCATCAGAGGCAGACAGAGATCATATCCGATGCCCTTGGCCTTGTCGAACACATCCACTCCAGGTGACAACAGACAACCTGGCTCCTGCTCATCTCACACACTTACCATACTGGCTCAGCCTCCCTCAGCCAAGTAAACAAACACCTGATGAACATGCCAAGCATCCAGCCTGGAGACACAGGGGACATAAGCCTTGACACAGACCCGAAGCAACTCCTCAGCAGCTTCCAGGACACACAATTAGGGAGATGGGTGCTGAGGGCAGCTCCTCACACTGTCACTCCCCATCGCCACTTGTTCCCACATCTGCACCATTTCCCTTCATGGCACAGCACAACTGGGATGTGCGGGAGGGAAATCCGATGTAGCTTAAAAATAGTTCAACAGGTTCTATGATCTAGTTTTGCTCATTTTAAAATCTAGATCTATCTAGATCCCCCATCCAGTTCACAAGAAGGCTGGAGAAATAGCTGTTCTCCTGCCCAGTAAACAGTGGGAGAAAGCTGTGTCAAAGGCACTCTGAGACAGTGGCACTCCCAGCTCAGGTAACTGGAGGCTACAAACCCATGACACTGAGAGATGGGCACAAAAAACCCCCAACAAACTAGTGTCAGTGAGCACAGGCCCGCTGCTGACTTAACTCTGCCTGACCAGCCCTCCTCTCGGCAGAGCCTGGGAAGCAGGAGCAGCTGCAAGTGGCAGAGCCCAGTGCACTTCCACACAAACTCCTGGCACAGCAATATCCCAGGCAATGGCTGGGCACTGCCACAGCACTCAAGCACTCAGAGACAGAAGATGTGCAACCACTTCATCCCAAACCACGCTGTATGCTGTGAGGAGAGCTGCTGTGAGGAGCCTTCCACCTTCTGCACTTTTTCTGATGGCTCTGCTTTGAGGTGTCTACCCAGCACCCCAAAATGTACTTGCCTTGCAAAAACGTATTTATTGTAGCACACGTACTCTATTTGACAGCTGTTTCCTGCGAAAAACTAATTCTTATCCAGGCCGTAAGTGTGTATATATATGCAGGTGTACACGCACACAACTCCAGGGCCTCACCTCTGTGTATGGCTATAATGTATATTATTGCCATTAAAACCTACACGTGACCACCTCTATGTCTCCTTTCAAGGCAGCCTGTGAGCTGAGCTGGGCGCTCTCAACACACACCTGTGAGGCGAAGCAGGGCTCCGATCCCCTCTAACCCTTGCTGCAGGGGCTCCATCTCCTACCACACCCTACTCGGGCAGACCCTCGCACCGAGGCACCACACCCAGCACCCACCAAAGCCGTGCCTGCACCGACTCTCCGACCGCCAGCAGCCGTACCCGGGCAGCTATTGTGGCGGTTCACCGCCAGCCCCCCACCGCCGCTCTTCCCTCCCCGCCCGCCCCCGCCACGTTGGGCCTTTCCCGGCTGGGCCGCGCCGGGCCCCAACAAAGGCGGCCGCCGGCGGGGCCGTCGCGATGGCAACGCGGCCGCCATGGCAGCTGGGGCCCGGATTAGCGGCTCACAAAGCCGCCCCGCAGCGCTCCGCGCCCGCGGCCTGCGATGGGCTGCGGGAGGGCACCCAACGGGGGCCTCGGCACCCCAGCACGGCCCGATCGGCATTCCCCAGGGATCCGGCACCTCGGTCCAACCCCTTCCAAAGGCTGCTGCAAGCCCCGTCCGACCCGGCCTTGAACGTGCCCCTCGACGGGGCAGCCGCAGGTTGTCTGGGCAGCCCGTGCCACGGCCTCGACAACCGAACAGGGAAGAACTTTATCCCAACATCCAATCTAAACCTACTCTCTCTCTTTCCGTTTGAAGCCATTCCCCCTTGTCCTGTCACTACGCACTCGTGTAAATGATCTCCCCCAGGAACCTGGTGCCTTGAGCTAGGGGAATAAGATAGGATGACTTGGTGCTCCCTGCTTCCTAGGTCCCAAGCGTTCCTATGCCTCCCCTAAATAAGAAGGAAAAAAAGAGGAGTGATTTTTTTTGCATGCTTTTTGCCTGGGATAAAATGTATTTTTCAAAAGCATCTATCCTAATTTAAAGTGGTGGCAAATCTAAGACACACTCAGGCCTGAGGGTTACGTACAAAACTACATGCAAAAGCCATCCAGCAGCCTGGACTCCCCTGTCCTCAGAAGCAGAGCATAATCTCCCCCTGAAGCCAAGATCCCCCTGAGCTTGCCACTGGATTCTCAACAATTGACTAAAAATCACTGCTGGGAATGTGGCGCCTTGAGCTTGAGGAATCTGCTGTCTTCTCTGCAGGTCCTAAGTGTTCCCATGCCTTTCCTGGACAGGCAGGAGCAAAGAGGAGCAATTCTTCTCCTGCCAGGTACTAAAAGCTGTGAGGCCACTTGGAAGAAGAATAAGCAGAGTTCACTCAAAGAAAGTCCTTTCTTCAGAGGGTAAGTGCCCTAAAGAAATGTTTTAAAAGGGCATCCTCAACAGTTGCTTTCCACACAGTCCCAGTGCAATTCCAGAAGTAGTATTAGACCCAAATTACGTGGAAAAAATCTGTCTGAAAAAACATTTTCTGAGGTGAGGATACCACAACTGAAACTTCAGCACCTCTCACTTAAACGTACCACAATCATAAATGATTCATCCAGCCTTGGCCAAAATACCTGGGGGTTTTCAGAGGTTTAATCCCTCTCTAATCTTCCAATTTTCCCGTTTCATTCCTAGTTATCTGCTATGGGGAAGCCAATGACATCCTCATGCAGATTTTAAAAAATAATAATTTCCAATATCAGTTTGATAGGAAACGTTGGATGCACTTTCACAGAGGTAGATTTTGAAAGTTGTAAATACTCAAGCAAAGGGTTTGTGGAGATGGACATCCTCCACCTGAACTGCAAATAAAAATGTCTCAGCTGGTCCTAGAAGGAATCATGGCAGCATATTTGTAGCAGTCAGGCAGAAAAATACTAACTGTTGAGACAGCTTCCATATGGAAACTAGAACCCAAACTATCTAGAAACCAGTCAACCACCCTGTCAAGAGACAGAACAGCATTAACAACCCTGTGAGGTTCTCCCAGCTGCACAAACAGGACAGGCCAATTCCAGGGAGGAGGATGCACGGACAGAGAGCCTGGCTCCAGGGAGCAGGTGTGCTGTGCCATTAACACCCTTCTTACCCTGCTCTGCAGAGCCACTCTCAGAGCTCTGGGAATGAGACTTGGCCAAGGGGACAGAGCCTGCTCCATGCCCCAGGAGAGCAGAACAGCCTGTCCAGGTGTCCTCACCCGCTCTCACACGGGCACCTGGCAAATATCAGATGAACCCCAGAAGACCTGAATGACCATTACTGCTAGAGTGTTTTTGGCTATGTGCCTACCAGATGCGGAGCACAGAGAACCCTTTGTTCCAGAGGCATTGTTACCACAGGCCAAACTGCCTACTGCCACAAGAGAGGTGATCAGATTCCCCTTCTCCTCCCCTCCCCATCTGTTCATGGCAACCATGTTATGTGTGAGAATTTACATAAATTGCCCTCTGATCTGTGGAAGAAAATCCAAAATCCAGTTTGGAAATCCACAGCAGGTTGACAAGTAGCTTTGATCCCTGAAATTTCCAGAGAGCGGCAGATTAAGGATTAATTAATTAACATTCTCTCAATCCAAAGTGAGGAAAATCATGGCCACTGTAAGCACAGAAACAAGTCCTCATTTAAAGACATTTGCCATCCGTATCTGAAGGTTCTCCCATTAGTCAGCAAGGAAAACTCATTTCATACACCCAAGTCAACCACCCCATTCTTCTGGCAGGAGTACATGAATATGCATTTGTGACAGACCTACAAACCCTCATCAGATCCAGCACCTCAGATATTATGATCTTCCCTCATCGCAACAGTATCACCCCAGTGAGACCTCAGGATCTCTCAGGTCCAGAATTTGGATGGAGTATTAGATGGCAGCCTAAAGGTCAGAACCCCCTTAAGACCTCAGATCCTTTTTCTTGTTTGCTTCCAGGGTATTTTTAGAGAGGAGATCTCTCTCTCTGGGCAAGAGAGGCCGAGTTTTCATGACCGACTCATCCACGCACAATTACCTCAGACCCAGTGAGAGATGCAGACTGGTTTTAAGCACTTTCCAAGCACCCTTGGTGCTGCAACTGATTAGTGAGTCATGCAAAGACGTCATTGTGAATGTATTTCCTGCACTGCTGCTTCACCAAATGCAAAAGCACACAAGCAAAACCGTGAATTCAAAAACCTGATTCGGGTGCAGGCCCCCATTTCTTCCAGGACCTCTGCACTTCCAGTTTCTGCTAAGATCAGCTTCCCCCCTGATGACAACCAAAAGACCAGCTGCATCAAATCAGAGCAGAGCTCTGCCTTGCCCAAACCTCCCAAGCTATCAACCAACAGACAACTTTGGATGAACACAAAGATAAGGCAAAGATATTACCACGGAGCCCAGAACACTACATCCTCATCCAAGCTATTTGTGATTGGGAGATTTTCTGAATTCAACGGGGTGCCTGAGTATTTTAAAAAGACCTTCCATGAATTTGCCCAATCATTTTGGAGCCTATGTAAATTTTAGCAACATCCTTCAGCAAAGATTTGACAATTTAGACATGCTCCATGATAACTTTATTTGTTCTAAGCCTCCTTCTATCTTGCAATCTGTATGACTTTCTCTACCACAAAACTTCATCAGACCAACTCTTGCATCAGAAAGATGATCTGAGTTTTTTCACTTTTGATTTGACACAAATAACCTTGCTTACAAGATCAGAGACCCAACAGTCCAAAGAAATTATTCTGATGGACAACCCCTTTTCCTCCCCCAAAATACAGAACATATTCCCACAGGTCCAAGTAAAAAAGGAGGAAGCTGCAACTTGAGCTCCTCTGGCATTCTCATACATGTTGAACTGGACAGAGGACTAGCTGTGCCTGAGGTGGAAGACACCTTCCTCCTCTCTTTCTGTTGCAGGTTTCAGTGAGGGTGGTAGCCTGAATCTAGAGAAGCTGTTGAAATAATTCCTTGCGCTGTCTAAAGATCTTCAGCACCATCCAACTTAAGCCAAACTACTTGGCTACACATACTGTGAATGAAAAGTCTTTCCAGGACTTCTGTCCTACAGTAGAAAAAATAATCTCCTTTAGAAAGCATGTGCATGGCCTGAGCTTGGATCTCAGAGAGATTCCAGTTTTGGAACCAGAGGAGTGTTTCCTAGAGATCCCACTATGCTCAGAAGCCCTCGCAGCTGCACCTGACAAACCACAGCCAGAGCTTGAGATCACTTCTCAGTCTCTCTTTCTGTACTAAAAAAAAACCCTTTGTATTTTCTTTCTCAGGAAAACAGCAGCCCTTATATTTTAGTCAGAGTTTTGGAAGGGAAAAAACCCCAAAGTGATTCTTCTTTGAAGCAGAGACATTCACACTGTATTTGGGATCCTCTTTGAAGCTGCATCTTTCGTGCCTGTTAAAACCAAGTATTTTGATATGAAGAACTGGGGTGCCAGCCTCTCCCTCTCTTCCTTTATTGCTAAGTAATACTCTTGGATTTCCTTTTCACACATTTTCACCTTTCTCTATTCTTGTGCTGCTTCCATTTTACACAGGTGAGAGAAGCAAGGAAAGAAAACAACAAAACAAAAATAGGAGAATAAGCAGAAACGCCAAAATGGAAAAAATCACATTTGGGAATTTTGTTTAATGAAATAGAAAACCATTTCCTTTGCAGCCCAACTAAACTTCCATTTTTTTTCGGCTAATGGACGTAGGAGGTGTGCTGCCTCTGACCTGAGATGCACCGACACGAACCACCTTGGTAGACTTGTGAGCTGCAGTTCACGGATTTGAACTGGAGAGAACATTATGATAATCTAATTTGACCTCATCTGTTCTGCAGGCCATAGCACTTCCTCTTGTAATTCCTTCAGCATGTACATGCTTTCTGTCTGGGCTAAAATGTATTTTTCAAAAGCATCTATCCTAATTTAAAGACCTTAAGTGGTGGCAAATCTAAGACACACTCAGGCTTGTGGCCCGAGGGTTATATACAAACCTTCATGCAAAAGCTGCACTCCCCTGTCCTCAGAAGCAGAGCATGATCTCCCCCTGAAGCCAAGATGCAAACTGATCTTGCCACTGAATTCTCAACAATTGACTAAAAATCACTGCTGGGACCCTGGCACTTTGAGCTTGAGGAATCAAGGCAGGATGACTTGGTGCTCTTGGCTCTCTCCTCTCCAGGTCCTAAGTGTTCCCATGCCTTCCCTGGACAGGCAGGAGGAAAGAGGAGCAATTTTTCTCCTGCCATGTCCTAGGTAACTGTGGGGCCACTTCAAAGAAAAGGGAATAGCTACAAAGCTCTTTCCTAAGAGGGTAAGTCCTCTAAAGAAATGTTTTCAAAGAGCATCCTTAACAGCTCCTTTTTGCACCCTCCTGATACAATTCCAGAAGCATTACTGGACCCAAGTGACTTGGAGAGTCTGAATGAAAAGACATTTTCTGAGATAAGGATACCATAACTGAAGCTTCAGCACCTCTCACTTAAAGATGCCATAAATCAAAGAGATGAAGACTGCTTGTGGTGTCTGGGACACCCGTAGAGACAGGATTCTAGGAGACCTCCAAAACCTGGGAGGCACCAGCACATCATAAAGAGCCACCAAAAGATCCTGTGTATCAAAATCATGTTTTCCATGAGTCACAGCTAAAATCGAAGGCAGCAGGCTCTGCTCGGCCTTACAGACCATACAACAGCACATTCAGAGCTCAGAACTCCAGAGCTGAAGGCCACAAGACTTTCCTCTGAAATGCACTTTCCCACTGATCCTGCCCATCAGCCATACCAAGCTAACTACTGTAGAGAATCTCTCAGGAAACCATTCTCCTGGCCATGGGTGAATTATTTGAGGCTTAGTCTGGAAGATGGTTACAGACCAGGAACGATGCTTTATACCAGAGCTCTGAGGAGTCTGTCATCAGAAGTGAACAGATGAGTCAGAAATCTCCCTGAAAATGGCAAGTCAATCTGACCAGCCCTAATGTCTCCCCATGGAAACTCCCTAGAGCCAAGGGGACAACTGCTCCGGCCTCATGCAGATTTGGAGCACTGGATGTTGTCTGGGACACTGGTTCTTCAGAAATGAATCACACTGAGCTAAGCAGAACTGTCCCTCCTGCCCACTCCAGAAAACAGTCTCACATGACCAGTCAGTGCCAGTTGCCAGATATCAGGACACTTCTCAGCACACAACCATTAAACAAAAGAAATATAACAGCACCCCGAAAGAGCTGGAAAGGCCTGCTCAGACTAGAGCTACTGTAACTGCCTGTCACTGAGGCTCTGTGACATGCCTCTTCTTTGAATTAGCAGGGATACAGTCAAGGTTAAAAGGGGATTATGCCAAAGACAATTTGTTTTCCTATCCAACACATCCATCAGCAGCACAGGAGAACTTGCAAGTCAAACAGCCTTCGGACTGCACAGACACATGGCACCACCACCTTTAGTGGTGGCACCCCCCTTTAGGATACCATGTAAAAGCTCTTGGGGACACGACAGAGTTTGCCTGTTTCTTATAGAAAAGAAACCAGACAGAGCTACCAACTGGCAAACACAAGGATATCCAACCACCTTCTCTTAGGAGGGAACAGAATCCTACTATGCACACCAGGACATGCAAATTTGGCTTCAGAAGCTGAACAAAGGTTCCAAGTAGATACTTGTCCCAAACTTTCTGGCCAAAAGTTTCAGCAATATGGCAAACCTGGTCACAAAACTCCCTTTCCTTTCACTAATTAGTGTGCCTTAACATAGTATCACCCTTTTGCAGGAAATTTCAAAAGAAAATTAATGCCAAGCCCTTCATCCCCACATTGCAGTTCCCATGGTACTTCCCTCCGTGACCATGATTCTATCAGCAACGCTCTGGCTGGGTCACTACCCACCAAACCATCTTCTTCCCCCTAACTGGGCAGAACGGTTCCAAGAGCTGCAGAATCCAATACTGCCTGCCCCAAAGAGCAAACCTATGCATAACACCACTGAACAACAGTGAAACAGTCACAACGTCCTGCCACAGAGGTGACCACACTCAGCACTTGGGTACGATGATCACCTTCAGTTCCTAATCCCATTAAAAATCTTGGGATCCTTCAGTCTAATCCTGCTGATATCACTCCTGGGGATGCTGACAACCTCCTCAGCTGAAAGGTCACAACTGAGATCCCTTCAATCCTTAGATTCGGTCCAATCTCACAATTCACACACCTGGCTGTCATGGACCACGGCACAAGCCACTTCCAGCCACAGTGGCCCACCCTTCCCTGAGTCACCACTGGCCACAGAAGAGCCAGACCAACAGCCTTAGTGCCAAACCTTCTTCAATTATACAAAACTTACACCACCACTTGCCCAAGACTCAGCAGGAGAAGTTTCAGGACTGAAAGACTTATTTTTAATAAAGGATTATTGTAAAATAAATCACAAGGTTTTGAGTTAGAAACAGGCCAAAATCAGAGGTTTGATAAAGCAGCCACTCTGTTAGGAGTGTCTACAACCCTTCCTCCAGCATTTGAACAAACTGCAAACCCGTGAGCCACAAGAGGCTTCTGGATAGGGAAAAATTGGAAAACCATTTCCCATAGCTGAGGTCCTAGCAACTCTGGGAACAAGGATAAACTCTGTTTCAAATCACCACAGGGCAGGAGTCACTGGCTGTAGCCCCTACAAGGACATTACAGCCAGCCAGCATCTGCAACTGACCTTTAATCTACTTAACCCTTGCAAAAGACACAAGCTTCTAATCCCGCCCCCACAAAAGTTCAGAAAACTCCTTTTGCCCCAGAAGCAACAGCTTTGATCCAACATCACTCAAGAGACTTACCTTCCCGAACTGCTCGAAATATTGTTTCACATCCTCCACAGTAGTGTTCACAGACAGACCACCCACAAATATCTTCTTCGTTCGGGTCACCATCTGGAAAAGGGAAGGACAGGAATTCACCAAATAAACCCAGAGTGAGCAGAGAACGAGACTCAAAAGGCCACTAACTCCCCTCTGCTGCTGGGAAGCGCTTTTTCCCTTTGCTGCAGCTGAGCTTCCAAGTTCTTGAAGCCCTCTGGCCAAACACAGCTGGCAGATCTGTCCCGCACCAGATTGCTGCTCTTGCCTTCGCAGACCCCATCACACGTGTCAGCACCCAGCCACCACCTCCTCGTCAGACAATTACCAGCCTCTCCCCTCACCAACCTGCCACTGCTCCCTTGGCACTGACACCACCCCAAATGTGTGGGGCACAGCTGTGCCTTCCCCAGCCCTGCCACCTTGCACAGCCAGCCTCCTCCAGGCAACCCCAGAGGTACCTGCTCCGCTCCCAGGGTGGCAGGAGGCCTGCCAGCACAGGCAGGTTCCCCAGGCTTTGCCCTCCCACCCCACAAATTGCACAGCATTCCAGTCTGAAATGGAATAAGCCTCATTGCACTACCATTCCCCAGTCACTTAAATGGAGCCCAGACAACACCCAGTTAAATTGCTTTTGCTTCTGCAAGAAGGTAAAGACAAGATCCCTCTGCCACTTGTCACTAATACAGCTGGGACAAGGAAGAAAACTAACTACCCTGAGAGGGGCCATGGCTGCCAGGCTGAGGCACACCGACATCCTTTGAACCAGCTCTCCAGCTGCATCCTCCCCTTAGCTGCTTGGCTACACCCCTGCTCTCAGAGGAACACATGGTCCTAATTACCCCAAGGAGCACAGGGCTAATCCGCAGCAATTCCCTGGCTTGGAGAGCAGCCCGTTCTAACACTAAAGCACCTTCTGTCACCAAACTGCTTAATGGAATTAACCCAATTCCTACCATGTGCTTCCTGGCTCCAGTTACTTGGGATACCTGCTCACCAATTGTTCTCAGTGCCTGAACCCCCTACTTCCCTCCCAGCACCAGTCTCCTCTTTCCTCTCTGCTTCTCAACACAGCTTCTCCCCAGATCTTTCAATCCTAACAGCACTTGGAATACAGACTCTAAACTTTAAAACTCACATCCAAGATTCAAGTTAAAGGAAGACCCAAAGTCTAAAGGCAGTCTCCAGAGTGCTGCTGCTAGGTCCTCAGCTAAGAGTTTCTAGCTGCACACCTGGAAAAAGTTCCTGCCACTGTGCATTTTAATGCCAGAGCCTCCTGTAGGTAAGATCCAACACCAAACTCCTTTTGCCTTTTCCAGTGCTGAAAAACACAAGGGCATTTCACAAAGTGAAATCCTTTTCCCCTTCCCTGCCATACACCTATTCATCATACACAGGTGCAAACACACAACAATCTTCCACCTGTGTCACATCACAGCATGGAGCTGTTCCATATCTCCTAAGGCACGGAACTTCCAATCATTGTCTGTAACCTCGGAAGGACTTAGTTCACCCTGAGCATTATTTAATTCACCAGCTCTATCTAGTGCATCCTGAAGTACAACCAAGGGGCCTCCTGGTTCCTTCAGTGCCATGCAAACTCCCAGCACTGCACTCCAGCAGAATCCTGAACAAACCCCAGCGAGCAGCTCTGTTGCATGCACTGGCCACCTTGCACAGAAGGACAAGGTTCACCACCACAAATTTTGCCCTTTGTGGCACAAGGGCTGCCCACAGTGCTTACCTTGGGCTGTGCTCGGCGAGGGAACGCTACCTTCGGGTCAATCTGAAAGAGATGTGGGGAAGAACAGGTGAACACACTTTTCCTGCCTATTTACAGACACAGGGTTTCCTCCATGTGTGCAGCAGTCTCTGCCCATGTGGCACCTTGCTAAAATCCCAAGTAATCTACCTGAGGTGCATAAAATGAAGCTGGCTGCAGACATCTTTCCCTCTTGGTAAGGTGTAATCCCGGGAGACTACAAGTCCCAGCATGCAGTGGTCCATCTCCAGCTGAGCACTGGGCAGATGCACTGAGAGCCCATCACATGCTGGGATTAACCGGCTGGGCTGCACCCTCCCGCTTGGCCGGCCCCTGGGTGCCTTGCATCACCAGCCTCATATTAAAAGTGGTTTCTTTTGCCTTTTCTGCTCTCACCCTTCACTCTGCCCACAATTACAGAGTTCATCTGGGTAGTAACAAGACAGAAAAGAGGCAGCGCACAAACCCCCAAACATTTCATCCCTTCAAACACGGACTGAAGAGCAGACAAAAAGAAGCAATAAAAGAGCAGACAGGATGGCACAAATTAACCCGAGGAGCCCAGGCCCCCGGCTGTGGAGGCTGCGGCCGCAGGGATCGTGCTGCCCCTCTCCCCAGGCCGCGCTGCACACAAAGCAGCGATGCCTCCCTCCCTCCCTCCGCGGGCTGAGCCTCCATTGTGCCTGTTCAGCTTCCCTATAAACCTGCTGCTGGCCGGAGCAGCCGGGCCCCGCGCCGCCATCCAGGTGCCGCGTGCTCTGCCGGGCTCAGCACAGATGAGCGTGTGCCTACACTGGCCTCACACCACCACCGGCACCGCCACAAAAGCTGCGACGACACTAATGCAGCTGCAAGCCAAACACCCACAAAGCCTTCTCTCCTCCTCAGCCACCACCTCTTTCTTTATAGCCTATTTTTACAGCAACTCCTGTAAAGTTACATCACATCGGGGATGATCCAGACCTACAAATCAGCTTACAAAGACCTGTGGTAAAGGCAGGTTTGGCTCATCCCTGCACTTGGACAGGCTGCAGCTGGGAGGGCAGCCTGGAGCGTTGTCCCATCAGCCCAGCAGCTCCAACAGCCCAAAAGGAAGCTGTGTTTCTCCAGCGCCTCTCACTGCTTTGTTCAGCTTTCCAGCCTGGCTGCCCTCCCGTCCCGCATCCTCTTACTTGTCTCACAGCCCCGGAGTTTGGCCCCCCTGTGCCCTTCCACCAGCTCCTCTCCCTGCCTTCCCCACCTCCATACTGACTCACAGCTTACAACATAAATAAACTCAGCACGTAGGTAAACACAGGCAAAACTGAAGAGCACAAATAAATTCAAAAATAAACCTCGCTCCCCAAGCTCCAAGTGCCAGCAGATTAGCATACCCTCCAGTGCCTCCCTGGGGCATCGGAACCATCCAGGCCCTCCCCTCCCCAGACACACATCCCCCCTCAACTGCTTCCTGGCCTAGTGCAGACACCCACAGCGAATTCTGAGGACAGGGGACGGCAGGAGACCAGGAGGTTGATGGCAGATAATAAGCAAAAACAATAATCTACTGTCTTTTACTTCTCAGCCAGTGTCATTCAGCTCCTGCCAATAAGATGCTTTCATACTCAGCAATGCTAAGCTCAGCCTCATTTTCTCATTACCCTGAGTGTGATCAACTGGGCAGAGATAACGTGTCCTCCTGGCTGGAGAGAGCAGGCAGTCATTTCACAAATTCTTCTGCACAACCAGCTATTGTTGCAGGTAGAGGGAGGCTGGGGTGACCGACTGCAGGCACAGCCCTGGGAACACGCAGAGGGGAGCGAGTTCGGTGCCGGACTCAAGTTACTCAAACTGGACTGCTCCTTGGTGGCTGGAGTCTTTCCTAATTAAAGCAAAGGCACCGGTACCTTATTCCCTCATTTCTGGTGTTAAAACAAATAGCCCTGGAGGAGTTGTGTTTCAGTGTCACCCACTGACGTAATGGATCCTTTTTACAAACCCAGATAGAAATCTGCTAAGAGCATTCAGAACTGCTCAGATTGTAGCCAAAAAACAAAACCCCAGATCAGGCTGCAGTGAATGGAAGTCACCGGAGCTCAAACTGCTTCCAGTTCACCCCACAAGGCTTTGGGGATGAAGATTCTCACTGAAGTTGCAGGTGTACCAACAGGCCAGCCAGGTCCTCAGTAATGCTCTTCAGGCCACCAACAGCCCCATTTCATAGCTCAGGTACGTAACTCCTGTGTTAGCCTAGCTGGTATCAGTGTCCCAAAGCACGGGGAGGGCTGGGAAGGACTTGCAAGATGTCAGGTCCGGGTTTATTCTTTCGTTGTACCCCTTTTACTACCTCCACCCTGCTGGTCTGCACTGCCTGGGAGATACAGATCACTCCCTCCACCACAAAAGACAAACCCAGCAAAAACTCAACAACGGCAACAAAGAAACAACGAGATAACCCAGCACTGGCAAGTGCTCTTCCCAGAGCGCGTAAAGAAGCAGCTCAAGGCAGCGGCTGGCTGCAGCTTTACAAAGTCACACAAATCTTTTACCTTGAGACTGTAAGGCAAATTCTCATATCAAGTATTTTCAAAAATAACCCTGTAGTCTGCTGCTATCTAGCTTACAAACAAAGAGGAGTCTGAAAAGAACAAGGCTGCCTGGAAGAATCAGGCCAACCGCCTTCATTAGGGTAGGAAGAATCAGAAAACAATGAAGCAACAAGTTGAGCAGACACTGTCTATCAAAAGCTGTTTGCCAGGAGACACCAAGCCCCATGAGAAGGCTGTCCTTACAGGACACCAGGCCTTTTCCTGCAAAGTTTCATAAAACTCTAAATTAAGATTCAGATGAGTTTGTGTATTTAACCCATGAGTCACGGCAGAGGCTTTCACCTCAGCAGGGAAAAGGCATATAGAGGTTCCATGTGCTCCCACAAGACCAACCCCTCAGGAGGCAAAACACCCCAAAACATCTGACCCAGATGAAAAGTGCACTAAACAAAAAATAAGAAGGGAGAGGGAAGAGGATCAAAGTTCCTAACAAAGAAGGCCCTGGCGAAAGTGTCCCCATTCTCCGTGCCGTGCCGGCGGGGCGAGCGCAGCAGATGCAGCAGGGAATTTCAATGGCTGGCCGGTCCCCACGAGCCACGAGGCTCCTCTGTCCTCCTGCAGCGCCCACGGTCCCTCCCTGCCCCCCTGGGCTGCACCCTGGGCTGCACAGCGCCTTCGCACAGCCCGCAGCCACGGCTTGGGGAGAAGAATGGACAGCGTGGATTTCACTCCTAGCCCTGAAACACTTCCAGGATTAGTGCTACAACAGACATCCATCACTTGCCTTTTCAGGAGGGGTCTATGCCAGCCCACAGACTCATGACAGGACTAGCTGATCAGACACTGTGTTTACACAGGCTAGTAAAAAAAAAAAAAAAAAAGAAAAAAAAAAAGAGAGAGAAAAAAGAAAACCCTGGGCCCTCCTCAGGACAAAATTCACTTTACATCACTCCTGGAAGCAGGAGGGCTGGGAGTCCTGGGGGACCCAGCCTCAGCCAGGAAGGCTGGGGTGGGTTTAAGCAGGAGCTCCCGTGGGGAGGAAGGACCTGTGCACATCAAAGGGAGCGATCCAGGCAGTTAAACAGGAACAGACATAAATCTTGCTGCAACTCATGCCGTAAACCCTAAGAAAGAGGGTCTCGCTCTCCCGCCCTCTCCTTCTGCCAAGATAAAGACTAGGACGCCTGGGCCACGCGCTGCAAGAAATAAAACTCTGCATTTGGACTCCTCAGCAGCCCTTGCCTGGAGCCAGAACATACTCCCTCACCATGCCATCCCCTTGCAGCCCCCGCCACTCCCCCATCCCTACCCTCACCTTCACCCCAGGGCAGCAATAAGGAAAAGGAATTCAGGGGAAGGCAAGTCACTAAAACTGAAGAGAAGGGACCTCCCACTCAGACATCTCACCCCCACCCCTCAAAACTGTCTACACATCTCCTGAGCACCACAGATTCGCAAGGCAGGACCCACCACATTACACCACTAGTCCAGTGAGCCACCAAATCTTTCTGCTGGCCGAGCTGGGGCTCCTCATCACCCAAACTTGCAGAGGGAGGGCTGGAGCCAGAGCCGCTCCAAGAGGCCGGTGGTGGCCCACATGGGCAGGCACTGGCCACACTCAAAGACAATAAAGTCCTGAACCACCATGACCATTACAAAAACTTCACCTGGGGAAACCACAAGAGAGTCTCTGGGGTACGCAGAATGAGGGCTCTCTGCCGGGAAGGGGGGGGCACAGGCCAGCACGGCCAGGGAAGCAGGGCCTGGGCGCTGGGGAACAGCACCCCTGAGGAGAGATCAGTGCTCAGCAGCACACAGCACGAAAGGGCGGCTTCCCTCTCTCCAAACCCAGCCACATCTTATTTCCCGGGGCAAATCCTCATTTCAAACGTGCTCAGGTGTCCCAGCTTCGAGAGGGCTACAGTCACTGCCCGGATGGGCCTTACAACCAAAGGGTGAGATAAAAACCATCACCAGGATCCACAGACCCACACCAGGAATCGGCACACGGCGAGCCCGGTGCTTGGGCGGCAACTAGGCTACCCGACGGCAAGTGGGACAGAGAAGGGAACAATCGATCCGTATTAGGAATCAATAGCTTACAACCTCTAACTGGAAATCAAACACTACAATCGACGGCTGCTCCGAGCACGGCCGTTGTGCCGGCAAATGCACCCCTAAGATGAGAGAAGTCATCTCACCGTCTTGGAGTCCAGTTCATGTCTGGATTGGGCCAGGACCTTGTCGACGCCAGCCTGGTCCATGAACGTGACGAACCCGAAGCCCCTGAGCCCCGCAGCCCGGGCAGAAGAGGGGATGCGGAGAGAAGAGAGAAAGTTGGTTAAAGTGGCGGTCGGGCCGCGGCGGGGGCGAAGGGAGGCGCGGGCCCGGCCTCTCACCTGGATCTCTTTGTCAGCGGGTCCCGCATCACCAGGCACTCCTTCACCTCGCCGAACTGGCTGAAGTACTCCCGCAAGCCCTCTGCAAGCACAGGGCCCATCGTTGGTGTCCCGTCCCGGTCCGACCCGGGCCCGCCGCCCCCCCCCCCCCCGGCTCAGCCCCAGCTCCGCCACCCCCGGCCCCGGCGGCAGGTGCGGGGCCCCGCGGCGCTCACCTTGCGTGGTCTGCCAGCTCAGTCCCCCGATGAACATTTTGCTGCGGGAGGAAGGGGAGAGCGGTGAGCGGGGCCGCGCCGGGGGGCCGCGGCACCCCGCGGGGGTGGCGGCGGCGGCAGCGGCGGGGCCGCGCGGGGAGGGGAGGGCGCGGATCGGCCATGTTGGCAGCGGCACCGCCGCCGCCGCCGCCGCCGCCGCCGCCGCCGCCGCCGCGCCTGCCCGGGCCGGGCGGCCAGGGCCGGGGGAGGGGGCGGCCGCGGCCGGACCGGGGGGGGCGGTGGGGGCGGCCGGCGGCGGCCGCCGCGGAGGTACCAGGGGTCGTGCGGGGAGTCCGGGGAGGCGAGGCCAGGCTGGCTGCCGTCTGTCTCCATTCGGACCTCTTCTCCCTGCGAGGAGCGGCGCCGCACTCCCGGGGCAGATGAGCGCTGGAAAAGGGGCCGGACGGACAGGCCATGCTGCCCCCTCCCCCGACCCCTCTCCGCCGGGCGGGGAGGGAGCGAGGGAGGAGGGCCCGGCGGGCACAACCTGCCCGGCTCCTCCCACCCCCGCCGGCCCGCCGGCCGCCCTGCGCATAAAACCCGCCGGCGGTACCGGGGCTGAGTGCTGGGAGCCGCGCCCGCACCGCGCTGGGGGAGAGCGCCCGACCCCGGGCACGGCGGCGGCGGGAGCAGCCCGGGAGCCCGCAGCCGCTTTGTCCCCGGCCGCGCCGCCCGCACCTGCCCCGGGGCGGTGGACAAAGGGCGACGGAGCCAGGCCCGGCCCGGTGCGCTCGGGCTCGCTGCGGCGGACCCCGGAGACCCCGGCCCCGTTCCTCCCGGTGTTTCGCCGCCGCCGAGGGCGCTTCCAGGTCGGGACCAGGACTGCCCTGCTTACCCCGGGACCCCGAGCGGGCAGCGGGGAGCCGAGGCGCCTTCCCGGAGCCCTGGTACCTCTGTGCTCCCTGGCAGCCCACGGGGACCCTGCAGGGGTCAGGGGCTTCCCGGCCTCGCCGCTTGCTGCCCCGCACGGCAGTGCCCAGGCTGCAGGACCCGGGGCAGAGCTGCTGCCGGGCACCGCGGAGCCCGTAGAGCCCCGCAGCACCAGGTATGCACAGCCCAGCCGCTCTCCTCTGCCCGCGGCTCACTGGGAAGGGGGTAGGCTGGTCCCCAAGGCACCGCGCCGTTTCTTGCTCATTCAGGCTGACAGACTTGTGCTTAGCTCCATTCGAGTTCCACTGCCACACAAGTTCATTCACATGCTGCTTCTCGAGCAGGTCTGTGCACTCCGCCTCTGCTCTTGGGCAACCAGCCCGGGTGGCTGGAAGAGCTCAGCGAGGAACAAATGAAATACCTGTAAAGTTGGAGTCAAGAGGAGACCTGAAACCTTGCCTGACTGCACCAAGCATCTCTCTGGGAGAAGGCACTTGTTTGCATCTGTGGCATATCAGAACAGAGCAGTGCTCAAAACCTCTGGTAACAGTGCGGTGACCCCTTCTCCTGGCACGAGGGTATCACTGGATTCCAGACATGTGCTACTGTGCTGCCAAATACCCCCCACATGCATCCCTGGCTCTGCTCCTTCCAGCATGGGTTCCCCCCGTGCCCTCTCACTGCCTAAAGCAAGGTATTGACAGCTCAGGTCAGTGCCATCCTCATTTGACCTTTCTTCCCCTTCTCTCATGATTGTTTTTCTACGTCCCAATACACATCCTCTCCTTCCTGGAGAGGAACCACTACTCCTTTGTTTTAACAATATTTTGCAGTAGTATCTTTTGTTACATGGGCTGCAACTCTGAGATAAATTCATCCTCTGCCCATTAGCTCTGCCAAACCACCACTCACCCACCCTATTTCCTGAGCTGGTTCAGGATCCTATCCTGTGTCCCCGCCCTCTGCTTGGGCACAGCAGCACCAGAGACTTGGTAGCTGCCCCTGGGAACTGAGCAATGCAGCATCCCAGCTCATGCTGCCACTGGTCCAGGCTGAGCTGCTTCTTCAGAATAACCCACTCTTCATTCCACAGGGCTGAAGTCATCACTTTGGGTGGAGGTGCCCTGAGAGGCAGCAGGGTTCGTGCAGCAGGGAAATATAAATAATGACATGCAGAGGTGGTACTGCAGCTGGCAGTGACATGCAGGAGTGCAGAACCGGTGGAAGCAGTGGTGCTGAGGCAGCATCCCAGCCATCTCCCCTTGCATGTCCTGAGAAACCTGGACAAAGCTGGGCTACCAGAGCCACCACAGCTGCCTGCCACACTGCCCAAACTCACTGATGTTTTGCTCCTTCCCAGCACCTGCTCTCTCCCATTTGGAGGGCAAATACTTTAAAGGGGGAACTAACTAACAATTTAAAGTCACCTGGCACAGGTTTTATGTTCCATAATTGCCCAACCTAAGCACACTACTAATGCTAATTAAAAACAAGAAAGAAGAAAGAAAAAAAGAAACAAGAGCTCAGCTTTGTACTCGCTAAAGAATGACATCTCTTGGTTTGCTACCAGTGCATTACTATAATTTTAAACGTGTTATTTTTAAGACAGTACAAGTTGAGCACTCTGATGGACAGTGTTAAAATGCTTCATTGTGTCTTTTTAAAAATGTTTATTATTTTATTCACTTTTTCTCTACCAAAATAATATTGGAGAGGGGAGAACAGGATCAGTGTGAGTTAACATCTGTGAAGATCAGAGGAAAAAAAATTGTGCCTACAGGAAGATTTGGATGGAGGATGTGGTTGGACTTGCATCATTGGCAATGACATAGTAACCTACCATGTAACTTATTCTGAGGTTGTTTCCAAAACATACACGTGATATTCTGTATTTCCACCTTAGGACCCTGAAGTGCTTTGTAAGTATCAATTCATTTATCTCTGTAATGCACAGGACAGTGGTTCTTGAAAAATCTGCTGATTAGTGACAGTGGGAAGCTTTCCTCACAGAGAAGTAAATATATAAAACATTCCAGACCTTATGATTGGAAAGATGATCTGGTGAATATAAAATAATGCAGCATTGTATTCCTGGGGCTGCAGACAGACAGCTGTAGTGCCTCTGTGGCTGCTGCTGAGAGGTTGCCAAACACCACCGAGATTAACAAAACTGCTCAGTTTTCTTGCTGCTATTCAGTGTCTCATGTGTGGTAGAGTGACACTATCAAAATCATGTCCACTTCCTGCTGAGGAGGATGATTGGCAAAGCTCTGCCCAGCACCAGTGGCAGACACTGGAGTTATTCATGGTGAGAGGGAGGATCCAAAACTTGGAGGTTAGGGGAGGGTCAGGCAGAGCAGCCGCCTCTTTTCCTCCCTCATCATATAAAGCTTAAGGAGAGATTGTCTTAGAGACCTGTCTCTAGCTGGGAGGTTCGGGCAGTCAGGAACTATGAAAAGTTTCACTTTTCATTTAGTTTGTACAGTTAATAAACAAATTTGAACTGCAACTCAAGTAATTTTTGTAGCACTCGCATTATGATGCTGAAGATGCAAACCTGGAAGGTATTAACTGTGGCTCCACAGGCAGCCTGGGGGCATTGCCTGGCTCTGGCAGTGGCTTCTGGTGGTTCTCATGCCTGCTTTAGGAATGATGCTGACCCTCTGGAAAGGCTGATGGCAAAACCCTGCTAGCCCATGCATGAGGCAGCCAGGGGTGTCTACCTCGAAGGGAACCCACTGCTCCAGCAACCACCTGCCTGCCAGGAGCTGACCTGGGGCAAGAGTCAGGCACACAGGCAGAGAGGAGCAATTTAGGGAAATTAAATTATTTAGATTCCACTCAGGGTGGGGGGCGGGCGGGGAGGTACAGAGTCAGCAATATGAAGAGACGAATGACTGCAAATGCACCAAGGATTTCTTTACTTCATATAAGAAACCTCGGGGAGCAAGATTCATGGGGGAGAAAACTGTTTACGTGGTGTAGAGCACTGAAGAACAGGATGGGTGGGAATACAGAAGAGGAACAGGGTGGCATGCAAGAGACATAGGTGTTAATAAAAAGCTGGAGAAAGGGAATAGGAAAAGTAAATAGAGACAACTGGGATAACTGGAAAAGGAATGAGAGAGGAAAGAGGAAGAGACCACCCCAGTTACCACAAGGCAGCAAGAGGGATTGGAGCCTCACAGGGAAAAAAGGGAAAGAAGTCTGCCGGGGATGAAAAATAAAGCATCAAGAGAAGTTGCAGCGTAGTAAATTCAGTGTAGGGATTCAGCATAAAACAGCAAAACCAGAGAGGTCTCTGAAGGACAGTAGGAGACTGCAGGCTTCCACCCGCTGTCCTGGAAATGATGGCTAAGGGAAAAATCAGAGAGCTCTGCCTGCTATTCTCCCTCTCTACAAGCTCTGAAAACTACTACGTGGCGTCTAGTCTCCATGATCCTATCTAAATCAGTCCAGCAAACGAGGGAGGAAGCCCAGGCCGCTGAGCTCTAACACAGGAGCTGTTCCATGCATAGAGTGTGCCCAGCACCAGCCCAGCCCAAGTGCCACCTCTCTGCAGCAGCCTCCACAGGATTTCCCCTCCCCAAAGAGGAGCTGGAAACATTTTCATTTCCCATTGATTTTCTTTTTTAATACTCCAAAGATTGCATATAAAGTGACAGAAAGCAACAACAGATTTGAAAAAAAATCTCTCCTCAAAAGTGCCCTGAGCTCCACCTTCCCTCTGACCTCTTAGTTACCATCTGTCCCAGCCTTCTATCAGTCACTGCTTTCGGCTCCATCCTTTCTCCTACCTAACCCCTGGCCAGTCTTCACTTCCTATGGAAAGGGGACCTTTCTTAGAGCATCCACTGTTAAGAGGCTCTTCCCCAGATGAGAAGCAGAGCATTGCCTCCCGATCTTCCCCTCCTCACCTGGAAGCTCAGAGCTTCCCATGGAGGGATACAGAGGGACTCATTTCCCCACCATTAGAAAAGAGAAATGAGGATGGATGCAACCAAAAATCTACCAGATATGCTGTACTCTTTTAAAGAAGATTGATTAAATTGTTTCTTGTGCTCACTGAAGGTAAGGCAATAAGTTTAGTTGACACAGAAAGAGATAAATAGATATCAGGAGAAACTAGCAACTATAAGAATGGCTAAAGATGGGAGAGGGGAGCCAGGAAGGCCAGGGAATTCCCATTCATGAACATTTTTAAGAATGAATTTTAAAAATGTCAGTTTGGTGATTACATCCTGTTTTGTTCTTGCACATTACATGCATAGATGGAGCCTAGAGAAAAGGAATAACAGAGACATTTAAAGGCTTTTGTCCATGGGTTCATATCAGGGCAAGAAACATTGCAGCATGGGGCCAGGCTGACCAAATACCACCAGGACTGAGAAGACGTCTTGGAAAGAGCTGGGTGAAGAGGGGTAACAGAAAAAGTTCTGGGTCAGCTTTGAGAGCTGCCAGACACCTTATACAAAAGGGATTTCTGTATTAACATTTTTTGAAAGTATTAAAGTTCTGAATTTAAAATAAAATCCTGTATCCCAGTGGAACAGGTGCAGGGTGAGCCCCAAACACACCAGCACAGCCAACACAGCGTTTCCAATGTCCCCCTGCAGTGACACTGCTGGTGCCTGGCTACCCAGTGTGCTGGGCCTCCAGCACCAGCTCCTCAGGCAGTGATGCTGCACTATCTGTGGACCTGCACATCCTCTGCAGGTCTGATGCATGTATGAATTATTAATCTGGGGATGAAGTCAGCACCATGTCAAGGACCTCTAAAATCTGCCTTTAAGAAGGTAGAGTCCAAAAGCATAGAGGGACAAGGGAAGAACAGGACTCAGGGGAAGGACTGGATTTCCTGCTGAGATGCTCGCAGGAGGCAGAAATCTGGGTCCTGGCACTGTCCCAGAGCAGCACCAGAAGGAAGCACTCAGAGAAGCAAACAGAGAACTTTTGGCTCAACACATGAACAGGAGCTGAGAAAGCAGAAGCTGTTTCTTCGCCCCCTCTCTTTCAGGACATAATCAATTTCCTACCTCTGCTATAGCACTTGCATTGGCTTTCAACTCTTCCATTTCTTCAAGACTTATTTTCTAATCTAAGATGATGGGACCTCTGCTCCACAAATCCCAACAGCACTTCTCAGAGGACAACATTATAGCGTTCAGGTAGTATGACGGTGTAAAGTAACTGAGGCTAAGTAACTGTTAAACTCAACAGCACAACATTGAGAAGGTTTGCAGACTATTTGGAGGAAAGAATAGAAAAGAGTATCTTTAAAATCCAGGGTGCATGCTGGACCTCCTCAGATGAGAAAGGCTCAGACCAAGGCAAGTATACAGGACAGAAATACACACTGTAAATCTTCCTAAGCAGCTCAGCCTGTCCTGGTTCCTCAAGGTTTTGCCAAGGTATTTTGTTTGTACTTGTCACATGACTTACATCAGGCATCACATCCTAATGAAGACGGACACCAGTGTCTTCCCAGGCAAAGCTCCCACCTCAGATTGCAGGAGAAGCTTAGCTGCTCTGTACACGTCACTGCTGCCTGAGCCTCCTCCCTGCAAGGGGAAAGGAGGCAAGAGGCTGCCAGGGTCCAGGTGCACTTGTGGTCAGTCATCTCTGGTCATTCTCCTGTTTGCTGGAGAACAGGCTACTGCAAGGCACAAACTCACCCAGGGTGTGTTATACTCAGAACTGTTTTTCTACAGCAATGCACCCAGCACAGATGCTCTGGAGCAGGAGTGGTGTCCACCAGAGAGGGAGTGCTTCCCTCACCCCAGGGCACATCTTCACTCAGGCTTACAGGCTCCCAGTTCTTCCAGGATAGGGAATGTGAAATGAGATGGCTGTTACTAAATACTCTAATTTCAGCAACCTTCACCAGCTTTTAAATGTGTTTGAAACTAGAAAAGGCTCAAGATCTGTTCTTTGGTCCCAAGACACAGCAATTCCCCTGCCCACACACCCTGTGAGCTGACCTCTAACTGAAGAGAGGCTCTCATTTTGCACTGCTCAAAGTCTAGTGGGAAATACTTTGCTCATGCTGCTACTTGTCCATTCTTGCCCATCTTTTTCTCACTTTTCACAGCCTTTAAGCATTTATCTTTTCACGCCTTTGCCTGCTGTGGATTTCCCTCAAGGCTGATTTTGCTACCTTAGGGTCCTTATGCCACTTTCTTTTATTTGATTTTTGGGATTGTTGTTGGGGTTTTTTTGTTGGCGGTTTTTTTGTTTGTTTGTTTGTTTGGGTTTTTTTGGTTTTTTTTGGTTGTTCCAGGCAGAGATTTCCCCACCTACCTCATGCCCATGCAATTCCAAGAGCTATAGTAAACTGAGTCACTGAACCTTTTCCCACCAGGAGTAAGTAGTGATTCACAGACTCTGTTCCTCAGAGCTCCCAACTGGCTGGCTGGTGGCCAAGGCACCGCAACAGCCAAGGACCAGCTCCCTATAAAGCACCTGGCCAAGGCATTATTTAGCACGAGGCAGACAGACAACACGGAGATACTCCTTTAACAGCAGGGACACAGAGGAGTAGCAGGAAATCTCTCTCACAGTGGAGGCGTGAAATGTATATTGAAACCATCTCTTTACTAAAAGTATGAATGAAACAGTAACTTCTACAATTCAAAGTTTCTGTCGGATACATAAACCAAAATGAGGAATAGTAACATTAAACATTGAAGTAATATTAGTATAGTAACATTAAAAAACGCTTAAGGCTCAGACAAAAATGTGCTTTTTAGTTTCATGTCCCTGCCATCTTCTCAATTATTCAATGAGCAATTCTGCATTCCTTTTTGCAGGAATGATCAGTGCCTTTTTAGAGACATCAGAAGAAAGGACTCTGATGAGTTACACGTGAAATAGAGGGATCATACTCTGGTTTAAGACATCCTGACTCACTGGACTTGTAATCTGATTATACGGGTGTTTTTGGAATCCCTGTGCAGTATGTCCTGCCCTGCTCCAGCCTTTTTCCCTTCTGGAGGTAACCAGGTTTACTGCTCCACAGACACCCTTGGGGTTTGGAAACTGCCCACTTGTGATGGATGGAAATAGTGAGGCATCTTCCAAAACTGCCCACTGATTTTAAATGTTTGAGTCAAGGAGCTGGAAGTGAGTAAACATTCCTCTTCCAAAGAAGGCCTGGGAAAGCTCTCAGCACAGAGCATTTTCTGCAAAACAAGCTCGTGGTGTCCCATGGTGCACACACAAGGTCTGGGTTTGTCAGTGGCACAGGTGATCAGGTCAAAAGCATAAGGCTCAGTAATTTATACTTCTCTATGTTTTTAGCTGCAATGCCTGGCCTCTGTTTACTGGCACTCTGCTGGACACCCAGGAAACCAGTAGGAGTGTGCTGCTCTCTCAAATATTACAATGTTCCTGTAACAGAAAGTGTATTTAAATCACATTTTTAAAGGTGAATCTAAAAGGGCCTCTCTGGTGTTTGAAGAAACCTGGGAATAGAACGGTCAGCTGCTAGTGAGCAGCTCTGGAGTCAAAGAAGTTTTTGGAGTAGGAGTAGTAGCTGCTCTTACACACTCCTGCTGTCAGGCAAAGCATGCTCAAGTGCATTGGTCATTCTGGAGCCTTGAAAGCAATGCAGTGCCCGGTAAGTTCACTCCCAGATGCCAGGAGAACAAGGGATTGTGGGAGACAGTGTAACACGGGGAGGGATTTACACAGAAAAATCAAATCAATGAAAGTTTGTTCAGCCTTACTTTCCTTCTGGTCTGTTTTTAGTGAGGCTGCAGGAAAAAGAAAAGTTTTAAGATATTATGCTTGTGTTGCTTTAAGGACAGGAATGCTGGAAACAGAGGTATTTGATACCTTTGCTGCTAATTACAGTGCAAGCTCCCAGTGTCCTGACAATGCCCTTGTCCCTGACCTGGAGGGGCCTCACTGTCTCAGGGTCAGCTGTAATTTAGTTTCAGGTCAGACCTGGGACTCTCCTGCCAAACTAACTGCACTTTGTTTTGAAGTAGAGACCATTTGCTAGTAAGTCTGAGACCATCAAACTCATTTCACTAACAAGAAACAGGAACAAAGTGCAGAGCCCCTGAGACGAAGGTCAGTGCTCGACACAGGGAGAGTTCAGCTGCATCGTGAAGGAAGGGGCTGTTCTGCCCACGGAGCCTCACAACCACAGAAGTTCAGATCTTCTGCTCACTTCAGTTAAGCAAGTTCATTAGAGACCAGCCTAGGGACCAACTAAGCCCTGCCAGGCCCGGAGCAGGCAACAGCACCGTCAGGCCCCACCTTAGAGCTCTGCTACACAGTTGCTCCATTTCACAGGAGGCTCCACAGCAGTGAGCTCTTCGGTAAAGTCCTAAGTTGTTTGTGAGGCTCCTACCTCTTTCTCACAAATTGGCCGGGTGATCTGGGCCAAGAAAATTCTTTTACTACTTAAAAACCAAAGGGTTTTCTCCCTATCTCAAAAAAAAAAAACAAAACCAAACCATAAACCCCCCCCCAAAAAAAACAAACAAACAAAAAAAAAACCCCTACCAACCAAACCAAACAAAAAACAACAACAAACAAACAAAAGCCCAACCAAAAAAAAAGTTAACAGATCTTCATGGGGAACATGTTGCAGAAAAAAACCTCAAAGTTGTATAGCAAAATACTTTTTATCTTCCCCAAATAATTAGCCCTCTCTAACTCAAGAGAAAGTAGTATTTTTTTGACAGAAAACCAGATTTTGATTCTGGTCTTCTTCCCCTTCACCATACTGATGGGCAGAGATTCTACTGCCATGATACCACATGGCATTACCTGAAATTCACTTGTCATTTAATGAACAGTTCTTTACAATTTATGCGTTAGTCTGAGCACCCCAGACATTTTGCAACTTGTCAGAGTCCCTGTTCTTTTTGCATTTATGTAGACGTAGGACTGGGTTTGCCAAGGGAAAATCCATCCACAGCAGTTCTGGTGTTTTTTTTTTTAAACTCCGCACATCACTGCAACAAGGGGCCAACTTAAAGAAAAAAAATCTGGATGAAAAATTGGTGCCAATTTACAAATAGTAAGAGGTTTTAGACATCAAAGGAAGGTTCCATGTCCAAATCTATAAACACACAAGTGAGACAGACAAGTATAGACCCAAACATACTTTTTGGGAACGGTAAAATAAATTCACCTCTAGCTGATGGCCAGAGTTGGGGTTGTTGGGAAGATGTGAGAGATCACAGCTATAGTAAGGAAAAGAACCTCTAAGGGATGTTCAAATCTTTCTTTCATAAAGGTTGACTAGAAGACTGCAACACACTCTGAGGGGTGTTAACACTTGTTCCCTGCCATGCTGGACAGCTGCAAAGCAATGTGGCAGGAAAAATTACCAGCACCACAAACTACAGATGAGTTCAAAATGCACTATTCCTGTTGTCAGACATCACAGTTCCCTAACTGCCTGTACACCCAAACCACTCCTCTAAGCATTGGCGTCTCTAGAAATATGAAACCAGCTTCCAAGAGCTCATCTCAATTGCCAGAGCTCTTTGTGGGACAGGTCCCGGCTACCCAAGAGCTGGGTATCTCCTTCATGACTCCCTGAGAAAACCACGTGTTTCAGGAGCAATAGAATAGCCATACACCAGAACACGGCTCTGGAGCAGAGCAGATAGCTTCCTTGGCAGCTAGCCCACAATGTTGGAGCTCACTCCCAGGAGAGATTAGAGGGAGTAAAAACCTCATTGCGATCACAGCAAAGCGCTCAACCTGTTTCTACCAGAGATTTCTCACAAGAGAAAAAAAAAAAAAAAAAAAAAAAAAAAAAAAAATCCAGAAGTATCTGAACAAATAGGAGGCTGCAGGAACAGAGAAAAGATAACCCAGTTAATGTCATGCACACAGCTTTGCTACCAGCTCAGGCAACACTGATCAGTGGAGGACAGGCAGAAGCTCTGAGCAGAGCCTGTTTTACACCTGGAAGATTACCTGACTAACATCTGGACAAAGAACTGTCTCCCTACTTAAAAGTCACCCAAGCTCCAGATCTGCAGCTGCAAAGCCTTCGAGTGAGGTTTTTAAATTTGGAAGTTGAATAGCATGAAATGTATTTTATCCCCCAGATGACTTTATCCAAGCTCATTTTCAGGGCACAATAAGGGACAGAAATTACCCTCAGGTTCCCAGGTAGTGCTATTTATCCTCTGAGGAAGATGAAAGTACAAACTACTTGGACTCACTCAGACTTTGTGTGTTTTGGACTCTCCTGCTACTTCAGGTGTCACTACATCTGCATGACCCCTACAGTGACAGGAAAAGGAGAGGGGTTTCACTGATTTCAAGGAACGTTGATCTCTGCTCACAGACAAGGTAATTTTCTGTCTACACACAGAGGACTGCACACAGGAACTGTCTCCCAAGAGATTCTTTCGAGACAGCTCCCAGGGCTGGAGCTCTTGCAGGGCACCACGTGCACTCATCCTCAGCCTAGGAGGCTCTTGGGAACAGGGACACAGCGAGCATGGACTGCCCAGTTAACCACATGGAGGTCACCTCCCGTCCTCTGCTTCACTGCCACCGAAGCAGGACTCTGCAAGGTGGAGCACGAAGCTCTGGGCAGGGCTGTGCGGGTGGCAGCCCAGCCTGGGAACTCAGGAGCAGCAAGGAAGGAGAGGATGCTGGAGTGGAAGTGATTTGAATTAGAACAAACTGGCTGCTGAATAGAAGCTTTTATTCCAGCATGGAGAAGGCTTTGTTAGTCAAGCACATGTGATGCACAAAAGCCTCCACTTGAATTCATTGAGTTTTAATTGGTTCTCAGGTGGGGGAGGAGATGGGTGTAAGGAATTAGGGATTCCTTAAAGAGGCAATATCATTAAATCTTAACGCCTCTTCCCTCTCACCCCCAGCTTCGGCTTAGGAGTCTGGCCTCATTCAATTGTCTCATGTTAGAGAATCAGAAAAACTGAGGGAGAGAAAGGGTGGGAGGGAGAGTCACTAATAAAGCCTAAAGGGAGATCAATGAATGAGGAGGGTGAGGGGGAGGAGGAAGACTGAAAAAAGAAAGAGCCTGGTTGGAAGAGGAGGGAGGTCACACGCAGGCAGTGAAGACAGGAGAACCTCAAAGGAAAGAGAATGATGCCATTCGAGTCGGTGCTTGCTTTTCTCCCTGCATTCCTTCTTTTATTGAACACTTAAAACTTCCCTTGGAGATCCTCTGTCTTGGCTCTGTAAGCCTGTGCTCCAAAATAACAGAGTCAATCACCAGAAGGAAGCAAGCAAATCCTGGGATGGGTATGGGGTGCATGGTGCATGTGCAAGGGGAATGACAGTAGTGAGAGAAGCCTGCTTGGAAGGATTTTGCAAGAGCTGCTGCTTGTTTTGCCAGACATAGCACTTTTCAAACAGAACTTTTGTTACTAAGAGCCTGCCACGGACATAACTGACTCAAGGTCCTTGGGAGTGAAAACGAAAGGGAGTAATCAGGAGCTGAGGAGATTGCACAGCCAGTGTTGCAGGAAGTTCAGCACACTGCCGAGTGTACAGAAGGGACCCCTGGGTACCTGCGAGCCAGACCCTGGCAGACAACAGCTGTGCTGGGATGTGGAACACACATCTCACAAATGTGTAATGATTTCCATCAGTCCAATACATCATAGGAGAATGAATACATGTTTATTTAACTACTACACTTAGAATTTAGATAGGTAAGTGAATGACAAACCAAATGCACTGCCAGCAAACACCAACTCAAATGCATTTTCTTCTACAGTTCCTGACAGAAGAACACTGTTTCTATATTTAAGCCAGACAGTTTATCCTGTACAAAGCCACACGAGATATTTTTTGCAGAAAGCACTGCCTACTGTTTTATTATAATTCTTCATTACAAAATTAGACTGCACGATCTCTGCTTGCAGACACCATGGCACTAAAACAGTGGGACTGCAACCAATTACTATACAAACTCAAATAAGAGATTTCTGACTCCTGTTTGAGGATGGTGTGAGATGCTGGAAACAGCATTCCCACGGTGGCTTCTCTCTGAGAGACTGTCTGATCCAAGTCACTTACTGTGTTGTGAAATCTGAAGAAAACACAAGGTCCTCCACTGACATAGCTGAGGTACAGGGTGGCTCTCATACACTTATAGGTTATTCATGTATTTCAGAGCTCAGGGGAATAAAAGAGAGATTGGTGAATTCCCCCATTGAATGTGTCATAGGATTCAATTTTCTAAACCTCCTACCTGAAAGAGGAGCCTAAGTATCCTTTAGAAGCGACACGGAAAACAAAGTCTCATTTGGTCCTTAACTCCAGCTAAAAGCAGCCGTGGTCTCCACCTGGCAAAGGCATTTGTGAGCAGTGGGCCGCGACAGTGCCTGGCACCAGCTACACAGAAAGCATTTAACCACACATGGAGAAGAGCTAACACCACTTGCCTTGATTTTTAATACTCCAAAGTCTACATGCAGACTCTGCCAAGCTGCCTACTGTCACCACTTGACCAGTGACAACCCACAAGAGCCCTGCCCTTCAGCAGCAGCAGGGCTTTCCTCCAACAGGGAAGTCTCCTCTGGACAGCTCACATAGGAAAATACAAACAAACAAAAAAATTCTATTAGAGAGACACTATTTTTCCTTTTCAATAAATGTTTCCTGTGTGCTTCAGCTTGTCTCTTCTCAGAGTGCACCTTCATTATGGGTAACAGATTTATTTCAGTTTTTATCTTAAGGGTTTTAAATACTCAATATAACTCCAGGCATAATTTCAGATTATATCTGACTCACTTGAAGCAACCAGCTGCTCTCCATCAACAACAATAACATGGGAGAGTCCATCTTACTGTGCATAGTTCTAGACATTATCCCTGCCCTGTTGGAAAGCCACATCACTCTACACAGGACTAAGCAATTGTACTGTTTTCCTACAACCCTGCATTCCACACCAGAGATAGAACAATTCTTGTTACTATCTTCCCAGCAGCAAAATGTAGGAAAAGCCAGTTGTAGTAAGAATGGGCTAAGTCATGCCTCCAAGACTGTTCTGTATGTTTATCCTAGACTTGTTGCCCTGGATGCATTTGCCCTCCTCCCAGCAGTTTGCTAGTAACAGCCTTTCCTGTAATTGTTTTCTTCTCTTTCAGATATGTTTAGTTTATACATTAGTGCTACAGTATTAGTTTTCATGATTTCACCTGGTTTCTCCAGAATCCTCTGTTTTGTAGCTTTCAACAGAATCAGATGATTTATACCTTTGGAAAGAAAAATAACAAGGAAAAAAAAATCTCCCAGTACTCTCAAATATCTCATTGCTCTCCTATGGCTTCCAGTAGATGCCTTTGGTAGTTGGGATCCTCTTGCAACATATTTCCTAGCAAGTACCATTTCCACAACCTCTTGGTATGCGACAGCAGGCACTTCTGAACTGCTTCACTACACAAGCCACAGATTTGTCTGTCACAAACAGTGTCAGTTATCACAGCATCAAATTTGCTGTGTGCAGCAGGTCTCCAAGACTGCCATGAATTGAAAATTGTTTTGCTACCTCTTCTCGATGCCTGACGGGACAGGTATCTCAGCAATCAGCAGTGGCTTTGGGGCAAGGTGTGACTGACACATCTGTATCAGCTATCCAGTTAATTTTATTCCTGGCCCGTTTCGTTACGTTAAGCCTCACGATGCTCACCATATTTCCTCCTTTCCAAGCAGGAGAGATAGCAAAACCATCCTTTCAGCTCCAGAAGCAGTTTAGCTACGGCTGCTCCACCGATTAGACTGGCTTCACCTCACAAGTCCTCCTGCAACCAGGAGATTGCCTCTTTCTTTTTCAGTACTAAAATCACAAAATGAAGCCAATCCTAACCAAAACTTAGCCTTAACAAGGTATCACTGACAATTTCAACAGAACCTCAACAGGAATATCCTGTGCCAAGCTACTGGTGAGGCACAAACTTTTACATTCTGTTATCCTCTGGGAAGGGGCCGATTTGTGTGGCTCAGACATAGTTTCAAGAATATGAAGGCCACCTACACCACAGGTATTTACAAAACTGGTCAGAATATTCAAACAGAAACAAGCCCTGCCATCCTTAGAAATCACTTGTTTCTGCTCCAATGGACAAGCCCTTGGAAGGACGTTGGGAGCACCCATCCTTTGCTCTGTCAACAGCCACATCAGGATCCTGTGCTGAGCCCAGGGGTTTCCTGCAGATTGCAGCTTTTCATGCTGCTTCATTTGAAGCTCCAGCCTCCAGGCAGGCTCCACACACTGGCTCCTGCTCCAGCCCATGCCAGGGCTGTAGTATCTGCAGGACCAACCACCAGAGCACTCACAGCTTCTCTGGGCCCACAGGCCACATCCAAGTTTGTGCAGGAGGAGGCCAGAGCTGCACTGGAGCCAGGCACTCTGTGTTACAGACAGAATGAGGCTAGGATGACTAATGAGAGAAGCCAGCACTGCAGAAGCTTTCCAGCCCAGTGCCCTCACAGGTTTCTGTGTGAGATGATAGCATTTGCACATTTATCAGTGTAACAGTGCACACTTACTCTTCTTTAAATTTGAACAAACCTTCACCTCCATTGCTCTGCTGGTCAGCGGACCTTGCTTGGAAAGAGCTTTACAAATGCACATCACTACTGCTAACAATACACAGGTTCCCACTGGGAACTTCAGGGAAGAGCTCTGCACTTTGGTACATTCACTCATTCTATCTAAACATGTTATTTCCTGAATGATACCAGCGCTCTGTCTCCTGTGTTTTGACAGGTAAGTAGATGAGGGGCACTGTGACTTTAAGAAGGTCATTTCCACTGTCCTGCCGCTGTAATTAGCCTGCTAAAGAAAGGGCAGAGGCTGGAAATTGGATTGAGCAAACCAGGCTTTAGCCGCAGGATGAAGGCAGAGCTCCGGGATTGTTATGTTAATCACCTGAGCTCAGCAGGCCCTGCCCTTCAAACAAGCACAAACCCGGTGCAAACCCAGGACCCCTCTGCAAAGCAGAGCCTGGCTCAGGCTTCAGCCGCCCCAGGAGATCTCCCTCACCTCCTGGGATGCAGGGGCTACCCCTGTGGACAGGCCTGGAGAGGACCCGGTGCCTGGCCACAGCCTCAACCCGCGGTCATACAGCTCCTCTGATCCAGAGCGCCGGGACACAACTGCCAGCGGCGGCAACACTAAATGGGGGTCACAGGTGATGCTGTGAGCTCATGGGCCAGGGTTGCTTTACGGCATCAGAGGACCCAGCCCCAGCCACGCTGAGTCAAAAGCACGTCTGAAAGCACAGGTTGCTTACTGCTATTTCACCGATGAAAAATAGCATTGAGAACAATAGGCCAGATTGGTATTCAGTGCAATAATGGCTGTAGGCAACGGGACTGCAGCAGGGTGTGAGCCCCTCTGCAACAACAGCACAAGTCCCTCATGTCCCTGGGCCACTGGCTAGTGCTCCAGTCCAGTGTCTTCAGCACCAGAACTACTCCAAGTTAACCCCAGGAGGAAGACCTGGGGGTACAGCCCCAGCCTGCCCCTGAACTCTCTCCAGGAATACAGCCACACTGTGTGCCAGGGCTGTCACCTGCACCAGACAGTGGTGTCACCTCAACAAGAGGTGCTGCACAAGCCAGCAGCAGTGGCGAGCTTGGCCCAAGGTGCCCTGTGTGCTGTGAGGACATGCTTGTGGCACAGCCAGTGAGAGTTGGCCTTGAATTGCTCTCAGCCGGCTGCCTGCTGCCTCCTGTTTTGTCCTCTCCACCTCTCCCCACCACGGGAAACAAGGCTGGGGTTTACCTCACTGCGCTTTGCTAGCTTGTATCCCTGGGAAACGTACCATTTTGTCTCCTCTCTCCTCAAAAACTTTGGGCTAACAGCCCTCACCACCACCACCCACCTTCTTTTTAAGGCAGCAACCCAGGCTGGCCATTGTCCCCTCCTTTTGGCCTTATTTTCTTAGGGCAAGCTTGTGCTTCTCCCCGCCTCGGGACAGCTGGGGCTCCGCGATACCTCCCTTGTTCTTTGGCACATTTTCTCACTGCACCCCTGCGCTGCTGGGGAGGGGGAGGGAGGCGAGGAGGATCGGAGGGCAGTGTCTGGCTCCGCATCCAGCGCGCCGGATGGCATGGTTTTGGAGAGGCCTGGCTTAGTGAAGTTATTCAAGCCAACGGCAGCCTGGCAACCGGGCGGCCACAATGGGAGTGCAGGAGGAGGAATGTTTCCACATGCCTGATCAATGGGAGCAAGGGAGACAGCAAAGCAAACAGAAGCTGGGAAAGAGACACAAAGAGAAAGCAGCCTTTTCTCTGCTCAGTTCCTTTCATTTGTCACAGCTCTTTGTGTGGCTGATGACAACGGAGGCCCTTCGGAGGCTAGTTTTAGGGAGTTTGGTTTTTCTAATTAAATAAAATGCCGTGTCCTTCTTACTCACTTGTCACCTTCCCGCTCGCCAAAAAGCCCCCAAGAGCAGCCCCATCAGCACTTCAGCCTCCGCTCCATGTACCTCCCAGGAGCCCCCCGCATCACTTTCTCCCTGGGAAGGCAGAAAGGCACAACCACCCCCTCACCCAGCCAAGAGCAGCTCCGTGCTGGACGCGCTGCCCTGCCCAAGCGCCGCCAGGGCCCTGCTCCGGGGCTGCAGCACAGGCCACCCGTGGCCCCCTGCCTGCTCATTACGGGAATAAAGAGTCCAGCAAAGGACAACTTCTCTGGAGGTGACGTGCTCCTGCAGCAGCTGCTGACGAGACTAATGGGCAACTTTCTATGGGAACGTTCAAAACAGGGTGAGGGGACAGTTGCCTTGGAAACTGGGGCCATTTCTGCTGCAGAGCTACAATTTCCCTCGAAATGTCCCAGACAGGATTTACCTAGGAGCTGACTGTGGGACAGAAACTCCTACAATCTGCAAAGCAGATGCCTAGAGAGGGCATGGAGGCAAAGCGTGCTGGTGCTGGGTTGTGTGGTGACAAACAATCCAGCCCTGTTGCATAACCAGTGGTGGGAGCCCAAAGTTGTTTCCTCTAATTACTATGCAAGAGTTCACAGCGACAGGCCTCCTCTTGTGCAGGAGTTTACAGGAAAGGTCCTCCTGGTTCAAAGGCATCACCAAGCAAAGTAACAGGAAAGAGAGTTTGGGGGTAAGCATTCCTGCATTGAGGGCAGAGGAGAGGTTATTCGGTCTCTTTTTTAAAAAGAAGTCTAGCTGAATGTATGTAGCCCTGAAGAACAGAGAAACCTCCTGGTTGCTGAGGAACACGAGGCAGGACATCTGCCTCCTCCATGCCTCCACCAAAACACACGCTTCCCCCTCCTGTAAACAACTCCATCCCCAAGCAGACAGGGCTGCAGCAGCTCAGCTCCAGCCCCATGAGCCTCAAGAGTGCAGGAGAAGGATGAGGGATTCTGCATGTGTCTTAGGAGGAGGAAACTTCTTTAATGATCATGGCAACATCTGGGATCTCACCAGGGTTTTGCTCAGAGTTAGTGTCAAACTGCAACCAAACCATGAAAAGGAACTCCAGCAGTGTAAGTCAGTGAATGGCAGCATGAGCTCAAGGAAATAGAATAAACCTTGGTCCTAATCATGGATGTAGCCTTGGTTCAACAGCACAGGAAAATTCCTGCCCACTTTCAACATCTGAAGACACAAATAGCTAAATACAGGCTTCTCAGCCCTCATGGACGGGTGTTCCAGACTGTCCAGGAGGACAACAAGTTCTTCTGTCAACACCTCTTTCTATTCCCAGGATTTACACTGAGCTCAGGACCTCTTGGGTCCTCAGTAGTCTTGTGTCTCAGTCAATCAGTGGGACCAATATTGGACCAGACATTTTGGCAGGCAGGATCTGGAGTGATTAAGGATAGGATGTGTAGCCTTATCCACTTCCAACATCACTCCACCTGAATTGCACTTCACACTCTGCTTCTCTACCCAGCTCTCTCCTTTGGGGGTTCAGGCACATCTGTGTAGGCAGGTTAAAGAGGATCCCACAAATCATTTTTCACAAAAGCTGAATTTTAGCAGTGTTAGTCATTCTGGAGGCATCGAGGGGGTGTTATGCCTCAGTTTCACTGTTTTCCCCACCTTCTCACAGCATCACATGTGATGCTTTGATGGCTGATAATGTTCATGATGTGTTCATTTAACAATGTAATTGCCTCTTAATAATAATAATTACTATTAGTAAAAAAGAGGATTCTACCCTGCCCCTTAACACCGAGTTGTTTGCTGCCATATAATCAGCAAACTTGCTTTTGGGAAGCATCTCAATTTCCGCATCGACTATGTCACTGTTGTCCCAGTCCTGCCTGGCTCTTCCACTGCCCCCAGACATGTGCTAAGTGCCAATATGCAGCTGAATGAACAGGATTCTCCCCTCCCCAATTTCAGAGAGAAAACTAACTCGACAGACATTACCTACCCCTTCAAACTTATTTTGGCGTTCCTTGAGCATTTTTGTAAGGAAGGAGAAATCCACCTTCACTCCTGCTCAAAGGACTGCTTTCATTAAGGCCTCTGTAGATTTGCAATGGCAAGTATTTCACCTGCTTCAAAAATATTCATGAGACTCACATGTATTCAGTAAGTGCAGACAAGCAAAATCCTCAGCTCATGTTCTCCTGAGGTCTCAGGGTGCTGATGGCAACATACATCCTAATTACAATATATAATAAATAGAGAACGAGACCTTGTCAGCTCTAGTGATGCTTTCTTTGAGTCAAAGAATCTGGAAGTGATTGTGATTATTTCTCAGTAGATCAGAAAAAAGCCTAACCACATGCAAATATTTTAACGTAATTGCCCTTTTCCCTGGTCTCAGTCAAGTTTTCAAGACAGGCTACAGGTAACATTTGAACTGTACAAGAAAACTCAGACAAGTCCAGAACTGGGGTTGTGGAGAACAGCAAAATGGGCTGCTCCTATGCAGAAAAAAAACATCCACAGGTATGCAGACTGCCAAGACAGTCCATTAAGGCATTCATTAAGCTCTGAAGCAGAGATTGCTCTTCTTTACACACAGTGTATGGGATAATGTTGCATGGACAAAACAAGCAGGAAAAGCAGCATTCATTCCCCACAGAATCCCAAGCAGTTACTGCAGACTTCCAGAAATATTGCAAAGCAGTGCAAAACACAAAGCAAGTGGTCCCTTGTGAGGAGGAAAAGCAAAGTGTACTCCCTCTTAACACGATCACTGCAAGGCAGAGCAGTTCTCGCAGAGCTGGTGCTGCTCCTTCACTCCTGCACCTGCTGTGAAGACACCATCCCAATGAGTAGCAGCACTCTACAGCTCCCTGCTCTGCCTCTCTCAACAAGATCCTTCTGTGCTGCCTATGGATTCATCTCAAGATAACATTCTTTGGTAGAAGGACAACCTGCTGATGGACACATGCAATTAGTAGCCTGCTGACAGGAGCCCTTTCAGCCTGTCTGTGGCCCTTTTTACTCAGGTAAAGCTGGCACAGTGATCCAGCCACTCATCCTTTGTTACAGCTCTATAAAGCGGAGGAAATAATTCAAAAAGTCTTAAAGGGAACCTCAGGGTGGAAAGAGAAAACCTGACAGGTATTCCATAACTGAGGGAGAGGCACCATTTTATTATCGCTGTTGAAACAGCTCCCACTACTAAATCAATAAGTGTTTGAGCTTTTTATGATCCTCCTTAGCAAAGGTAATACCACAACAAGGCAAAGAGCTACCTCCTGCAACCGTATAAACAAGTGAACCTCAGACAGGAGAAGGGGTGGGATGGAAACAGAGCATTTCTCTCACAAAATACTGTGCTCATCCCAACTGAAAGGGGAATACTTCCTCTAACAGCCTTTCTTTCAGTTTTGTGACAATGTGACCCTGATGCCGACAGCACACAGGTGATGGAGAGAGCACACAAAAGACACCTGGGATGGTGGTACTGCCCCACCAACCTGCTGGCCTCCTGCAAGTTACAGAGTACACACCATTCCCAGTGACCAGATCTCTCAGCAGCCTAATTACACAACCTTGCCACAGGTGTCAACCCCCAGGAAAGGAAATTCCTTCGGGCATATCACATCAGATCCTCTTGAGATCCTTCCCACTTACTTAAGTCTCAGTTCCACTGGCACATTTGTGCCACAGCCTTGCATAGTTGTTTTCTGAACAAAACTGGAAGCAAAATTATTCCAACTCATTTTGATATGGAGCAAGAAAAACAACTTCACATGGCTACAGGACAAACTGCAAATGTTTACTATAACACCCTCTTCCACCCACAGCCCCACATCCTGATGAAAATCAGAGAAACCCATGCCTTGGGTACAGCCTGTTCTTGGCCTCAGCACATGTGGGTGCCAGAGACAAAGCACAGGCCAGATCCAGCCCTGTTTACTTCACCACTTGAGACCCTGACCTTGATCATTCACTTGGCACAGGTTGTATGTGGTGTTCAGAGGTTGCTCTCTGCGGTGTTCAGGCTTTTCTCTTTGTTCACAAATATGTTACACAAAACACAGCTCAAAGTTACCACAGGTTGTCATAGCTGTGAAAACCAGACATCCTCTCTATGAAAATCCACCAGTTTCCCTTTAGCCTACCACAGCCCCTCAGACATTCCTACAAACCCAAGGAAAGTGGCTTTTAACCTGTTCTCATTTGCAGACTCTTACAGGATTTCCACTGGAAATCTGGACCTATACACAGTGACCTCCAGCCTGCTGCAAATACACCACATTTCTGTTGTCAAGCATGTAGCAAGAATCCTTACAAGCTGGAGAAGCAGATATTAAGCTGGGTCAAGCAGGACAACAAGAAAAGATTATAAGTCATCATCTTTACCTAGGGAAGGAATGTTCCTTAGTTCCAGTAAAAAAAAGCTGAGTTGCAGAGAGCTTAGGCACACTGATGTGTGCAGCCCATCCCTCATTTTGCAGTCATCAGCCAGGCTGTACAGTGCAAGGGAGAAATCTCTTCTGGCTTGCTCTCTGTCTTAGAACAGGGGACCAAAGCGCTATCCATATGTGAGTGCTGTATATAAACGCCACTGAAATTAAAAAGCCATTCATACAAAGCCATCAGTAACCTCCTATACCCTGCCAAGGTCTATGACCAGGCACAGAAGTGCCCTCCTAATGGCTCTGCAAATTCCCTTTCAGAGAGGCTCTGACAGCTGATCTCTGTTACAGCACTTAGCACCTGATGAGCAGCAACCCGGAAGGGGATGCTTTCAGGTGCCACCGTCATGTGCATCTCAATACTGGGGCCCTGCCAGAGGCAAAGTCCTGCACAGATCTGGGGGAAGCGGATTTCGTTACTCTGAAACTGTGTCAGTGCAGGTCAGCCCTCTTCTGCATTGTCGCTCCGTCCAGTTGTTTACAGACAGTTGGCTTGAACTCCAGGAGCAGCAAAAGCCACTGTCTCATTTCCTCTGTCATTTGTGTTGTCTTAGCTCTAAAAGCCATATGAACCCACCGAGATAAATCCATCCACCTCTGCAATTCCAGAAGTGTTTGCATCCTTCTATCATACTAAAACTGCCACACTAATGGTGCCTAGCAGCAGTTCCCCATCCTGCCTCTTGGCCAATGTTAAAATAGGTCTGTCATGCTAGAAGAGTTTGTCAGCTTGTCTCACACCCAGTTCTGGGGATTCTGGTGTATGCAAAAGGCATCTCTCAACAGCCTATCATAAAAACAACCACAGGGCTCGGTACTGAAACTGGCCATGGGACATCTGCCCAAAGCTCCAAGGAGCTAATTTGAACCAGGCCAAGCTGTATGGACTCAATAATTAAGAAAGAATGTACATGAAGTCAGTATATTAAGGGGTGAGAATGCATTTCAGGTCTAGAGAATTAAACCATTGTAATCAGAGAAGAAAAAAATATGAAGTAGAATCCTTGCATAGACCTTGACTATTCCCTCGGCAGGACAGACCTGATGACTAGTTGTTGTTTACAACGATAAGGTCAGAGGAAAGGCCATTTCCTCTCAACAATTGTCAGAAAGGATTAAAACCTGCATTCAGGCTCGCTTTGAACTAGCAGGTACTCCATTCCCCGATGGTATCAGGATCCATTCAGCGAGGTCTCCGGCAGCCTCCGGGGCATGTTTCCATAATGCCCCCATTGTGGAAGTATGCACAGCACCGCTTCCTGCAGTCACTCCATCTTTATGAAGCTTCACCCTTGTGGTCTGATACCCAGGGCAGGAAGCAATCCTGCAATCACTGTTTAATTAGTCATTTCCCAAGTCTGCCTCACTTGAGAGCTGCTGCTGCTTGTCAGCTTCTAGAGAGGGAGGCTGGGAGTCAGAACCATCGCTACCAGACTGTGTAAGAAAGGTTGCTCGCAGGGTTTGAGGCGCATTATGCTGCAGCTCAACAGGCCACATTCTCCATTTCCACTTTTTTTTTTTTTTTAAGTAGAAGGATTCGAGCAGATGAAGGGGCCATTGCACCTTCTGCAAGTCAAGACAAAAGGTGATTCATAACAAAAGTGGCTTTACTTTTCTTGATTTGTTGTTATGAGTTGGGCTTTGGTTGGCTTGGGTTTTGTTTTGGTTTATTTTTTCCTTGAGAAATAGCGTCTTTGATACACAGCATATACTTCAAGAGAGGTCTGTTCCAGGAATTCCAGTTGCATACTTTCCTTTGTGGAAGTCAGTACTGAGCCTGAGAGGTTGGATACATGAAAAGCAGCCTCGGCTTTTCCAAGCGAGATCACTGGAAGAGGTAATTCTTACCACACAGTCACCAAATTGAAAAGAATGAGAGTTACAGGGTATTGAAATATTTGTCTAGATAATGAGTGTTTGTGTGTGGATGAATGCTAAAGGAAAAAATATGTTTGATGAAGCCCAACTGTTTTGAAAAACTTTATGATTTCTCTGTTTAACAAAATTAACAAGGTATTTAAATAATGTCAAAATGGCCTATTTTCACATTTCTTTATGTACTGCACATAGTTGAGAAAAGCTTTCCAAAATAAAAAAGTATATAAAATCATATAAAAAGTTAGATGAAGCTATATAAAATAACTTTTTTTTTCCAGTTTAAAGACACTGAAATCAGAGGAACTGCTCTGATCAAAAGAACACAATGTTTTCAGAGATAATTTTGTAAGAAAGCTTGATCTAAAATATGATACACTCTGGAATGGTTTTGAAATCTCGAAATTTCCCAGTAAAATGAGAACTTCTCTTTTTCTCTAGTCCCAGTTTCCTTTGCTGCAATGAAATAACTGGAAAAGTTGTGTATGCAAAAAAATTCCTTGTGACAGTAGGACAACCCTGCTTTTGATAAGTGTGTTGTAAAGCAGGAAAAAGAAAATCAGAAGAAAAACCCCAGATCAGTGATCCCACTGAGAAATTTACATAAATTTCAAGAAACTGGAATTCTCAGAAGACACTGGAAACTGATTTCAGTGGGGAGTAGAACTGGTGAGGGAATTATGTATTATTGTTGTTATCATATGAAAAGTTCCCAGTCTCTCTGCAGATCTAGCATGTAACTTTTTATAACCTTGTTCAAATCACATCCTGTAATAGGCTGGATCAGTGTCTATACAGGGCTAATGGACACAGCTTCCAGCAGCTTGGAGTGCTGGCAAAAAAAATATCTATTTGCTACAAAAAATGGTGCAAGTATGTCCTCTGAAGGGTTTTTCCCCCCTTCTTTTCCCCACTAAGGCTATACTAACCTTGGCAACAAAATCAAGAAGATATGGGGATGAGACAATTTCACACGAGCATCCTCTCTCCTCAGCCACTCAAGGAGACAAATGGCATCTTCTCCATGCTCCTTTCCTCTGATTCCATGACAGTTTCCCTTTCTGCAGTGATGTTTCTGGGACTACACTGTGCTCCTCTGTAATGTGATCTCCCTCTTAAGCTGAGGTTTCTTGCAAAGTGCCAAAGCACAATAAGAAAAATTATTGTTAAGACTGACAAGGATGAGAGAAGGGTGCACAAGAGCTGTGAGAGAGTTCAGGAACACCTGGGAGGTTTTGGGCTCCATCCCCTCACCTGGGGGAACAAAGGCTCGGCATCCCGCATTGCGTAGCAACAGCAGCCATCAATAAATTGCTCTTCTAAGAAAAGAACAGATGTGACAAAGATTGTTCCAGGGGCTGTAGCAGACCACAGCCAAAGCAGAAGAGTCTAAATGTGCTGGGCTGGGATGGTAAGGGAAGTCACAACTGGGTTCAATCTAGGAGGAATTATTCTTACACTCAATTCATCAATTTATGGGCAAGCAATTCCAGAGGCAACGTTGACTTGATTAAACAGACCCATAATGACAGTGAGTGTAGGGAAGCATCCAGCCAAGTATGCAAACTAGCCTTCTCAGCCTAGAATAAAAGCTTTCCAACCAATAATTTCATGCTTTTATCTATACGATCATTAATACAGATACCAAACAATGCCAGCTCAACGTGGTGTCAAAGGCTCTGACAACCTCTAATTGATAATAAATAATTCAATTTCTGTCCCAGTCCAAAACTGCTGAATCTTGGGACACGTTCCAAATAAATGATTAAAAAGAACTTTGAATGTAATTATATCTAACACAATTGGGGATATTGCCCAGATGAAATTTACAGCAACTATTCAGAGCTACAAAATTTCAATGACACTGACAACTCCTCATGCCCACTAGAAAATGAAATGTTCTTTAGCCAGGCAATGGCACAGAGTGCAATTTTTATCAACAGCTTTATGCCAACAACTCACCCAGGCCAACAGTGCTTCCCCCACAGCAGTGCAGTCTTTCCCAAAAACACCAGAGAAAATTTGGGAACAGGGTTTTGACACAGCCAAATCGTCATCGTTCTGTACAAGCAGAACTAGATCTTTCTGATACAGCTGAGCCTTCCCCTCTCCCCAGACTGCTTATGTTACAATTAGCAAAAGTTTCTTAAGAAATTAACACTCTTAGTTCCTGGAAGGAAACTAGGGCAAGGTGTTTCAGCAAGAAAAGTGACTATTAGCACAGTCCTGAAGGGATGAATGCAGCATCTCAGAGCCACATCGATTGTTCTCAGCAAGTCCCAAACCAGAAGGATGTCAGGACACTTACTGAAAAGACAGGACACATACTTACAGAAACATCCTTATATAATATTTGACTCCTATTTTTCTCTCATATGTATAAATCCTTGCTGAAATTTTACTTTCTGAACCTGTAAACAAGGGATGATATTCATTTTGAATTATCTGGATGCAAATTTTTTTGAATGCTGATTTTTAATTTTCTTAGGAGAAGGGTGTAACTGACCTGAAGAAGTAGCGGCTCCTAAGAACTTTGTAGGTTCTTCATAGATTATAAGTTTTGTAAAGTAAATTATATAGAAGCGCATATATATATATATACACACACATATATACACATATGAAAGATACAAAAAGGAGAGTGACTAACAGAATATTAAAATATCAGAAAAAACAAGGATACTTTCCTTAAGCAATCTCAGTTGCACACATGAACTAGACAAAGATCTCACCTGTCTTCAGAGCCTTGGTGAGGTGGTTGTTATTTTCTAAGAATACTGTAATGTCAGAAATCACTCTGGAAGTTGCTGAGAGAACTGGATTGAGCTCTGTGACCCTGTAAGATTTTCACTGCCAAGTCACAGGTACAGAATGTTTGTTCACAAAGTAATTTTTAATACTTTGTGGTTAAGCTATCTATCTATAGGAAATGTGTTCCTAGCACTTTGTTATGCAAAGTTCATTACAAGGGAGTTTGCAGCAGTTCAATCAGAAATTCCACATGGTCAAGTCCTTTTTGAAAGACCAGAAGCCAGTGGCAATAACAGAGGATTCAGATTAATATTCTAATTTCTTGTTGCACACCTGCAGGTTGGAAAGGGCATGGGATGTTACAACAGCTGTGTGCTTCCCCTCTAGAAAACCAGGCAACACATCCCTGCTGGCAGCTTTTCTGCTGAACAGAAGGGACAGCACAGGAAGACTTGATCTAACATCTCTAATGTTTAAAGAATTTCTCTACTAAAAAGCCCATAAAAACAAAACAAGAAGGAAAAGCATTTCAGAGCTCCAAAAGGGGCCAGAAATGGGATAAGGAAGAAGTAGAAATACAGATGATGTATTAAAAAGATGTCATCACCTCTTCAATGTGTTTTGTCTTGTCAGCTGTTAACATCCATAGCTGCTCCATTTGCAGTGGTACAGGAGATGGGGAAAGGCTGAGCTTGGAGCAGCAGCTGTACTCTGAGGGCTGGGTAACTGGATCCAGCCTTCTCAAGCAGACACAGGGCGAGTGCTGCTGAGGTGAACTCAGTTTAATAGGTTGCTGCTTACAGGCTTAGACCGATTTACAGGTGTTTGCCCTGAAATATGACCATCCATGTCACCACTGCTAATCCTCTGCCCTTCTGAAATACTCCCACTTCAACAGGTAGCTGTTTTTGGAGGAGAAAACCCACATACATACCAAAAAGCAGCAGTGCTCTCTAAATCTCCTCCCTCAGGCAGGGCAGCCTGACTATCACACAGGAGACAAGTTGTCTTTGGTGTAGAGCACAACACCAAACCCTCGGCTGCCTGTGTCAGGGCGGGTGTCAGCCACCTGCAAGTGACAGGGATGTCACAGGGAGAGCACACACAGGCCTCACATCCTCCTCCCTGGCAGCCTGGTGCAAAACCTCCCGTTGGCAATGCACAGCCTGGGAAGCATAGCTGGCTGCTCCCACTGTGTCCAGGGGAACAGTGTTTTCTTCTTTCTCTGCTGAACACTTCCCTTTTGCCTGCTCTCTAAGGCTTCTGACCTCTTTTCTGCAACTGAGTTTCCATCCAGCCTGCAGCCCAGTTTTGGATCCTGACTCACTCCTGGAGACAAACTCTGAGAGATTCAATGGCCAGGGCACTGTGATGCTCTGAACTTGGTGAATCAGTTCCTATTCCCTGCACACACTGCTCCAGCACTGTGGTAATGATTTGCAGACAAACATGAGAACAGAGTTCACAGTCTAAGTATACTAAACAAAAAATTATCTTGGGATTGAATGTAAATTTACATAAGTAGATAACCTTTTTTTCCTTAAGTAATATATCACATAGGTACTGACTGTGTTGCATACATCTGTCTCTTAGCTAAGCTTAGAGACTGCTGGGTACAGTTTCTAGGAATCTACCACTCACAGCAAAATGCAGCTTCTAGGAGCTCAAGGCCATGCCAAGTCTCACATACTGAGCATAAGATCCGATATCCTTGCTGCTGTTCTCTGCTCCATACCCACAGAACTTGCATTTTAGCTATTTCGAAGCATACCAACTCTCCCTCTCTGTCACTTTGGAATATTTATGTGGCAGATATTTTGGTTTTGCAGGGCATGCTGTGGGAGAGGTGCCTCGCAAGCACCACAGGTGAACCACAACCAAAACTGCTGCCAGAAGGAATAGCCTGGTGTTGGGGACCCCCTTGCCCGTCATGTGGCCCAACACAGCTGCCAAGTGGGAGATACACAAACCTATCTCAGAGCCCAAAATATGCCAATCAGAATCTCAGTCAACTCAGTGTATTCCACAACTTAAAGAATCAGATGCACAGGCACAGGAGCCCAACTTTTTACCCTGAAAAAAATGTCCAGAAAGCCGCTAGAAATTTTTGCAGACTTTCTAAGCAGAAACCAAGCAGGAAGCCAAAACGTACGAGTTAGATACAGGGCTAAAACTGGCTGAAAGTCCACAGTGAACATGAGTGTCATATCTAAACTAGCAGGGAAAATTTATCTCTGTGCTGCTGTAAAACAGTCACACTGGAGCTCCCAGCACTGCAGGAACCATTCTGTTTGGGATTCCCCACTTCTTTTCAGTACTACAGAACTAATACCTCCAGCAAAAGCTGAGGGTGACTATAATTGATGAGGGTGCAGCGATCCCTTTCCTTGCAACAGGGACCCCTCACATGCTTCACCTCCATCTCTCCTATTCTTAGCCCTAAAAGTACCATAATATTTTGAGGTATCTAAGTGTGTGCCAAGAGACTGACATTGCCCTTCTGTTTCTGTAGATGCCACCGCTCTCCAAAAATTTTCCTTGGGATAGACAATTGCATATGTGCATTTCTACCCCTTCAGTTTTCCCAATGGCTTCCTCTTTCCATTCCAATACAGCTTTTTCCAATACATTCTGCTTCCGTTGTTCCTCTGCTATGTAAGCAGTTCTCTGTCTATTCTTGCTTTTTTATTTCTCTAGCTCTGCACAGCAGCTACTTGCTAGTTACACAGAATCCCAATAATTTAGGTCAAAAAGCCCAGTGAATCTGATGTGGTTTGTTTCACATAAAAAGAGTGAAATTGAAAACCACCTTATTCTTCTCAACTGAAATGCTGCATCCCTATTAATTCAGGTGTATAAATAACACTCTCTAATGCTGCATCAAGGGCTCTGCTGTGTGATTAAACCCGCCTCCCTGACCTGTAATTAGAAACTTTGGTTTTGAAAGGCAGTTTGCAGAGAGAAAAGGAGAAGGAAAGAAAGAAAGGAACCAGCTCTCAGACCCAACAATTTTGTTCTTAATAAATTATTCAGAGTTTTTGAAAGTTGAGCTGGATTTCCATCTGCTAGCATTAAAGACCCAAAGGGAAGAACTGGCGGATTCTCACAGCAGAACACAACAGTGCAGAGAATGAGGCTGGAAACCAAAACCCAACTGAGAAGTTCACCATGTCCTCTGCCTGTCGCTGCCCAGTTCAGCTGCCTGGACTTCCAGCAGGTCTCAGAGTAATGCACAGTGACCCTCCACCAGAGTGCCACTGAGCTAGTCATCTGCTTCGGACATAACACTAGAAGAAAAGCCCCAAATTTCATTAATGTTTTACAAATGTCAGTGGAATCAGGCAACAAACACACAAAATAGTGACGGTCATGAGTACAGAAACGACACAGAGACCAGATTGCATGGTTGTACACCAGTAATACAGAGCCTTTTCAAGACAAGTAATTTAAAGATAAATTATAAATGACTGAACTGATTTTTCGCTCCAGGGGCAGTCAGACAGTACAGACCATTGTACTATTAGAGATGCTAATCACTGTGAGTTGCAACCCCAAGGTACACCTGCTGTTACAAGGTGAACTTCTCACTTGGAAGTGGGAAGATAGTAAATAGCTTTCTCTCCTGTCGTCATAGTAAAAAAAAATTACTATTTCTTCCATCAAATGTTGACTCACTTTAACATTTAAAAAAAACAACAAACCAAAAACAAAACCAAAAAACCCACCAAGCACAACCCACAGATAAAACATTCAAATTTTTGCAAAGGATGTCAGTAAGCTTTCCTTTTTCCACAAACTGGGGCTAGAACAAGCTTTTGAGCACTGGATAACACAGGTGATGAACCAGCCCTGGGATGAGAGGTCTCTGGCCTTGGGTACTTGGCAGCTGTTTCCAGAGCTCTGCTTGACTTCAGATCAGAGAGATTTTGTGATGAATTCCTCCTCTGGTTACACCTATAATCTTTGTATTGAGGGTGTGACTGACATCAGTTTCAGTCTTTTATGTTTTCAGGCTCAAGTTTGCAAGGCCTCACACCAGGGGAATCAAGAGTCTGATAATTTTCTGCATAACTGTTTTTCTCTAGGAACTTTACCAGGTTGATCCAAAGTTTCAGGGCAGCCTTATGAATTGAGACATCAGGTTTAAAGACACTTAAGTGAGAGCAGGAAAATCTGAGTTTCACATCTCAAAGACCCTTTGGTCAAAATACCAGACCTCACTGAAATATCCAATACTTTATATCTTCTAGTGTGTTTTTTTTTACATGCACAATTTTAACAAAAAGAACAAGCTGAATCTACCAAAAAAATAAATTGTCACTGGTGGAAATGTCTTCATTCCAGTCTGCCTAAATTTGTAAATGTAAAAGGTACAGAGCCATTGGGGACCACAGACTTGGTACGAGGGTGTGGATCCGTGAAACAAAAGAGTCCTTCAAATTCAATAACAACAAGTTTAAGTAATCTTTTGTGTTTGCAGTGTGGTAGAGTCCAAGTTTATCACAGAGCTGCCAGAACATAAATCTGATACAAACTACTTTGGATTAGATAGCACAGCAAAAAGAGCTTTACTAGGGTACTGTGACAAGTTTTATGAACTTTTTAAAGAAACAGGACCTGGAAATACTAGCACTGTTTGTTATTGTCTTGAGGGCTTGAATACTCAGCACCACAAAGGGAAGAAGAAAAAAAGCTAACAAATTCAGAAAAAAAGAGCAATACTTGAAACTCATATTAAGACACACTTGTTTTTTTAACTGGAATTTTATGTCAGTTGTACTTAAAGCTGAGTCCTGTGAATCCAGCATGCTCTGCCTTCCTTGGATGCAATGGGGGTCTCTTCCCCCCATTTTTACAAATCCTCAGTGAGTACCCTCTACGCTTGCCTCTGAGGGTCTCTCTCATCTCTTAACATTGGTATGCAAGTACATAAGCCAAAAGAGCTAAAAAGAACTAGGAATACATCAACTTCCAGGGTGCACCTGTCTCTGCTGGGTACCCTGAGGCACAGGGAGCCCTTGAGATGCACCACATCTGCACCAGCACAGAGGGGAGCAGCCAGGCAGCAGTTCCAGCTCTCTGCAGGGACCACGTTCAGGGTGAGTGACTTATGTGGCTCTCCTTGGAGCTCTGTCCAGCCCTGGACTCCACTCTGGTCTGCTTGAGTTACTAACCAGTTTCTCTGGTTTTCAGAAAGTCACCCACGGCCAGAACCAGTCCACATGGCTTGAAACCTCCTTTCCCATCCGCTGCCATGGCCCCCCTCACTCTCCACAGCCATCAGCAGAGTTGCTCAGGGTGAGGTGGCTGCATGCCCTCTATTCCTCATTTCGTGGGGGCAGTTCACTATCTACAGCCATTCCTTTGAAGACTTTGCTCTCCCATACAGGGATTTGTTCCATAAGCCTCACACCCCCCTGCACAAATGCCTCATATGCCACCTTCCCAAGCTTCTCAGCTCCCCTGGCAATGTCTGGGGCACGTGCATGCCCTCAAGCAGGCTGTTTATGTGTTGCTGTGATCGCAGCATTTTCCTCTTCAGGAATCCCTTATTCTCTCTTACAATAGCATTTTAATGCCCCATCTACCTCCATTCCCTGAGTAAATGGGTTCTCTAAATGTCACCGTCAGGGTTCCTGTGCATGCTTACACTACTGCTCTAGCAGGGCACTCTCAACTCCCCCACTTCAGGCTTTCTTTTTCCTTCTGTCTTCGGATCTCAATTCTCCTCCAGTTCTGCAGAGGTTGAGTACAAGCCCTGCATTTATCTGGTGACAGATCTTTCTGTGAGCTCACATAACTTTTCTAGAGCAATAGACAGAGACGAGATAAAGGTATTGGTATGCGAGAGCTATCGCCCAGTCGCTTCACACCTTCAAGTGCAGGGGTATCTAAATCACTGCTGCTTCACAATTCCTTCTTTTTGATTTCCTAGTATTCCCACAAATTAGTGGTGTTCTCTCTCACAGTAATAATAGAAAGTCGCTGAAATTTTTGTAGTTGATCAGATGAAGCATTTAGAAGTCATCCTATCCCATGAAGTCAGAGAGAAACGATGACCAGATGAGCACACAGCCTCACAAGTTTAGCTTTAGACATAGTGAAAATCAAAGTGAAACTTTCATCATTCAAACATTGAGCTGAATCACAGTGGAATAACGTTCGGTTGGTCTTGGGAAAAAGAGGGTTTATGTGAGGTTTTCTTGGTGACATCCCAAGTGATTTCCAAATCTCAGAATAAAAGGAAAGATGGATCCGATGGTTTGTATCATTCCCAACCTCCAGGCCAAAATAGGGTACTACACTGAAAAATAACTCCCCAAAATCCCCAAACCCAACCAAACTAAACCAAACAAAAGCAACAAACAAACCAAACCAAACCAAAACAGGAGGAATTGTTCAGTGACTCTGAAGAACACCTTCCCTGTTCCTCAGTACAAACGTTTTTCTAGCGTTCAGAATGCAGAGACAGTTCTAAAAATCAAGCTGGGTTTCTGAGCATCAACAGAGATGCCACTTCTACACTGGAGCTTTGAAAATATGATTAAATCCTGAAGCACAATGCTGTGCTCCATGGGACATATCTGACCCACACGCTGCCTTTTCAACTCTCTGCTTTTTCTAAGTCATGTACATTATGAGTGAATAGGAAGAAAACGTGTAAACAAGAACAGAAAAGGTCATTGCGAGTTCATTAATTCTGATCACTTAATAAGCTGTAAATTGAAGTGCATGAATTCCATTCTCTTGAACACCAGGATAAATTTGAAGAATCTCTATTGACTTAATTTACACTGATATGCATTAGAATAGTTTCTGGCACATTCAGAATCAAAATAATTATTACAGTAACATTCAGGACCAGAAAGCACCCAGTTCCCATTTAGTAACTAAATGAGGGACAGACTTACAAAAGTAAAGAATTCACCAATAAAATAAAACAACCCTTCATTGTTTTTAAAGGTGGTGCAGAGGCACGACCCTGCGGGTTGTGAAATTTTGGGCTGCAGGACTGGCCCTAAGAAGCAGAGTGACACTTTTGCACCTAACTAATGAGAACGCTGTGTTGTGCAAAAGAGCTAGTACTGTCCTCTGTGCTCTCCTCTCACAGAAGACAAAGGTGAACTGTATACAAGGAGACAACTGTTTGAATAACTTTGTCAAGCCAATAATCAGAGTGGTACTGATACATTTCAGAGCTTTTTGCTTGCAGGTCCCCTCAGAGGTCATGAGGACTCCAGGAGGATATCTTCCTATGCTAAGACAAACATTGTTTTGGAATTCTTTACTCCGTGGTTAGGATGCTGTCCAAGAAATCTTACACTAGCTTTCTTGGAAAATAAAGCACTTGGCCACTTCTAGGGACTAAAAGGCATCCTCAGTACCTTCCTGAATACCTTAAGTATCTAAAATAATGACAGATAAAAGCATCGTAGTGGGAGAAACAAACTGAGAAAAGTCTAAAAAAAAAAAGTTTAAAATAAATCTCTGGGGCTGTTCGGTTGCAATACCACGAAGTTTCCTCTGTCTTCTGCTGCTGGTGGTTTGTGAGCAAGAAAGTCCCAAGAAGGCAGATCTAAAGCGATGCCCTTGAAACACGCGTCCGTGACTGCCTGGGAATGATCCAGCGACGTGTCCAGCGAGCTCCTCCTGCCGGCTGCTCTCCCGGCGTCGGGGCTCCTGCCGATAGACCGCAATTTTGCTTCGGCTTTTCAGGGAGATGAAGGGAGGCAAAGCCAATGCCACATCTTCCTTATTGTCGTAACAATGATGTCTCTGGTATCACTGCCCACCCCCTCCAGGAGTCTCAGACGCTGTGCTGTGGTCAATGCCAGGAGCTGGGCAGAGCAGCAGCTGCAGAGGACCTTGGGGAGCCTGAGGAGCAAAGGTGAGCAGGGCTGGCAGCGAGCACAGCGGGGACCTCGGGTAAAGGGACACACAGACACAGTGACCAAGCAAGAAGAGCAGAGCAGGTCTGGTGACAGTGACCACACATAGCCAGGAGATCAGTGAGCCCACAGGGATGTGCCAGGAAGTCAAGCCAGGATCAGCCACAGCCAGGTCCACAGTCAGGCACAAACACCCTTACAGCCCACCCCAACTGAGGACTGAGGACAAGGGCAGCTCTGTGCCATGGCTCCCAATGGAACTGGGGAGGCCCCAGCTGGCTTCTCCCAGCTCTTCAGCAGACAGCTCTTCTCACAGCACTCTGATCCCAGATTACATTCCACTGTATCATGACAGACCTCAAACACAGGCAGCCAAACCTGAAGGACAGGGGTAGGAGGCTGCAGAATCAGCTGGTGTACTCTGGGCCCTGTCAACACACTGCCCTGCACAGCCAGGGGAGAACATAAAAATTATTCCAAATGCTGACAAAGGAACCTGGGTACAAATGTGCCACAAAGGTTAGCAGTGTGCAAGGCTGACAATCTGTACTTCAGCTGTTTCAGGATCTGGTGAGGAATTACCTTTGCAGGTCACTGTGTGTGCTCGTGTTTTGCCAGCCTGTTGGGAAATCCTTCTTTCTTGGCCAAAATAAAGGAAACTGCCACTGAGATGTAATGACAAAGCCTTTCCACATTTTTAGCTTATAGCTTAAACCAGAAAAAATGCAAATGTAAAGTAATCCTGGCTTCCCACAAAAAAAGCCACCCACACCATACATTGCTCTGTGACATTTCAGTTGCTCAGCTCTTTGGTCAAACCATGTCCCAAAAGAAGAACACTGACAAGACATACTGGTACCCCATTTCTTACCTCGTCACAGGCGACATCTGCCATGGCTCTGCACTGGCAGGTCTGGTCTGCATCAGTCCAAGCTCCCAACCTTGCCTGCATGGAGAGGTGAAACTTCCTGAGGCCACAAAACCCAAGTGGCAGATAACAACAGTCTTCAAAAAAGGAACTTGCTGAATCAATAAGGGAAGACTAACCCTTTGGAAAAGGGTGTCCGTGATTATCTTATTGAGTTACACCAGGAAAAATCAAAGACGGAGAGGGGAAGGGAAAAAACATGAGGTGAGCATCCCAAAAGTGTTCCCAGCTGCACTGACACTGGTACACTGCTCAGATAAAGCCAGTCTGCCCTGCAGAGTTTATGTGGATACAGTAGAGAGCAATGGTTTACTGAAAAAAGAACATATTTTATCAATATTGATATTAAAACCCTCCAAATTATGTAAAATATTTTTGAAAAAAGCCACATTTATGAAGAGGAACCCATAATTTTGGTGAGGTGGCCAGGGATATATTGTGTCTCCTTCCATATAGAGCACTGAAAGTATACAGGACTGTTACTAAATGTGGCATCTCTGCCAAGTAATTGTACTCTTGTACTTTATATTTCCAGTGCGAAAACTCTGATGAAACATTTTAAACCAAAGCCGTTTCCTTGGAGCTGCCTTTGACCTTCTTTTCCTTCCCTCTCAGCCAAATCTCCCTGCCAGGATGAATTCAGACCTAATGTCTGCTCCTCCCACCAGGCTTTTGGATATGTGACAATATCCTAGTCACTGGGAGCTGTGCCTGCTGGTGTCCATTGTCTTGTGTCCAGTTTGGGAGAGGGCTTTTAAGGAAAAGCCCAGAATTAAATTTATGAAGAGTCCAAAGATTTACAGGAATGACCAACCCTGTAGCTACATCTACCAAAACCTTGTGAGTCCTTAGTAACTAACTCCCAAGGCTCCAGTATAGGAATGGTTCAGGGCCCAAGAAAAAGCTTTTGAAAGTTTAAAAACCAAAACAAATAAACAAAAACCAACTTGAAATGAGGGTCCAGTCTAAAAATACTACAAGCCTGTGCATCAGCTAGAGGTGTGGTAGTGGGACTGCCTAGCAAGCTGCTGTGCAGAGCCTGTTACATTCCCCCCAGGCACCAAAAGGGGTTACACACAGCCCAGACAGAGCTGCTGGCTGTGCCCTGTGGAATGCATCTGTCCCAGCTGTTTGGTGACAGGCACAGCACAGATGTGCAGCCTGAGCCCAGCCAAGGCACTGCACCATGACACTGGGGCTCCAGGACAGTGACAGGACATCCTGAAGGGTGCCAGAAAGGTGCTGCAGGGAATGGAAATGCCAGGTGCCTCGCCCAGGCAAAAGAGGAGTGTGTAGCAAAGTGCAGCTGATGCAAGGCCCTGGATAATTCACCAATGCTGCTGATGGTATGGTCAGATACTACCAGAAGGAAATCACATTATGTGCCTTATTTACAATCCAAATCTGTAAAAACATTATGTGTATCATGTGTCTCACTTTGTGTGCTGTCATCTATACTGCCTGCCCTATATAGTTTTGGTACATGAAGAAATCCATGCTTTGGGAGAAAGTAAAACTGCTTTCTCTGTTAAATGTCCTGCAATCACACCACAAACCAAAAAACCTTTGCAGATATCTATCCAATTCCCACATTGAATCAGTATGTTGCTTGACAAACGTTTCCATTTAAAGACCAAGTACCTGCTACGAATTCAAAACTAGGCTTGAGCCCTTTGTCTACAAACTCTTAACTTTTCTTCTTCAGCCCCCTGTCCCCCCTTCCATCAGTGTTCTGCAATTTGCCAGCCTCCTTTATGTCTCAGTTATGTCTGCACAATGTGAGGCAGGCAGAGCCATGTGCCCACAAACAGAAAAGCTCCTCCAGCTCACAATAACTCAGCAGGCTCCTGCGATTTTCAGAGCCTGCACTACTGTGTGCCCATATCTGCTGTCAAATTACTGCCTGGACACAGGCTCCACAGCTAACCTCAGCCTTACCCCAAACACGAAATCATTTCTGAGCCCTCAGGAACATTCATCTTGTCCTGCAGCTCTTCCTATACAAAGTGGGGTAAACCTGGCTCCTAGGAAATAAAGAACAAGCTTACCCCTCCAAAGATGTGTTATGATTTTATGGCCCCTTTCTGCAACCTACTGAGAGTGGATGTGTTCCATATCATGCATTTAAAACACATCAACACAGATTTGAAGGGTGTACAGTTCTCCTGAGGTTTCTAAAGGAAAATAAAGATGAAAGCCATAAAAAACAACCCTTCACACACAGCAGAGGTTGAGAAGTAAAATTTAAACATAAGTTCATATTTCCCTTTAGTGTAAGTTCTGGCAGTCCCAAGACTGTTCTAACTTTTATCTGCTTGTCATGGCTGTAACATCACAGCAGTGAGGGAAAGCCCTGAGTACATTTACTCCAACCTTAGCTGCCTCCCCTTAAAACCCTTACTTTGCCCTGTTCTGTCTGAGGCTGTGAAAAGACAACGATAATAACAGGAAGCTGCTCCTAGAGCTCCTACAAAGAAGACAGTTATTTTCATGTCCTGCCTCATTGCAAATACCTGTACACAGGAAAGATGACATGCACAGATCACACACAAACCTGTAATCGAGGCAAGTCGGGACGTTATTGACAGTAATTGCTGTTGTCTGTCTCGACCTTCTCCTCGAGGTGTCTTCACCTCCCATTACAATGTCACAACTGAAGGAGTTCCCCGGTGGTCTGCAAAGAAGCAAAACAGCAAATGGCAACAGAGAGCTGACATTGTTTATGTAACATTAAAATTAATTCTAGATCAACAATTCAGAGAAAGTAACATTGCATAAAAGTAGACTAAAAGAGATTTCACTGACAGAGAGTGCTAACAGTGCTTTTTGTATATATAAAGCATTCTGTACCCCAAATCCTCAAGATGCTACAGAAAAAGAGAAATCACTACCTTTCTTCAGTGCTTTGCAGAAAAAGTGAGGCATAGGCATTCATAGGGCTTTGCAGAGGAACTGAAAATTTACCACCAGAATGAAGAACAGAATCCAGGCCTTTTAATCCATTAGTCACTTATGTGCGTTATTTTAAAGCAGCTCTTGGATTTACTCATTTTAGTGTAGGTTGGGTAAAAAGCAGTACTAAAGCAGAAATATACATGTGTTCTACATCTTAAACCAAGACTTTCCTCCTGGAATGGCAATAAGGATACCCTGCAGGCCAAGTTTTTCTATGCAGCCATAGAACCTTCATCCTCTTGAGTGTGCTGGTAGCCAGGATAACCCCCAATCCATATTCTACACCCTGTGCATGCTGCAGGAGGGAAAGACAACAAAGGCTGTGACAGAACTCCATCAGGGAAGTCCTTTTGGGCTCCATTTCCTTCAGCTCATAAAAGGAACAGCCTGGACCCACATGCTGGGCTCTGCTAAGGCTGCTCCAAGCTGCAGCTCTTCATTTGCAAAAGAAATGACCCATTAATTTCCCTCTGACCTCGGCAGATACTTCAGACTGCTGACCTCATCTGCCGATGGCTCCCCCCACTATGAGGCAGCATCCTCAAACAGGTGCTCCCAGACAAACCCCTCCACCTTCCTAGGCAAGCTGAACTAGGAGCTCCAAGAATCCTCAATCAAGGCTCCCAGGAGGCTATTTGTGCATGGGCTGGGAATGTTCAGCCCTCAATGCATTGATTTCCTGTTCAGAAAAGCAGAGGCCATATATGAAAAGAAGGAGGAGATACAGATGAGAAGGTGTAAATTTTGTCAAGTGGAGTTAAAACACGTAAATGCACACTCTCATGCTTGTATGAGTATGCACTTGACAACACAGATTTCTTCCCTGCAACTACTGACAGCTATGCCTCTGTCAGTGTGGTGGCTGCAGCAGGTCCTGAAGTCCCTCTAGACAACTCAGTGACTTGTGACTGGGAGTTCCCACCTCTGCAGTAGATTTCCAGACTCAGCTTTCTGACCAGAGATGAAAGGTGACAATGTTACTTCAGCAGAGGAATCCCTGTGCTTGTATTGCAACCCAGGAAAAAGACACATCTCTTCAGACTCACCCATTTACCTTGGCATTCACAGCCTTATTACCAAGAGTATCACAATACATACTGACTTTTGTTCCTAACAGCCCCATTCCAGAGAGATTACTCCATTCCACAGCTAAGGATACAAAGGCATTCGGTGGCTGAACCGGGAATTCAGTGCTCGTTTCAAGTTCAAATTCAGAGTCCCGCTCACTGGACTAATCTCTGGACACCGTTTTTCTGCTTGGCAGAGAAGTGTGAGTTTTCAGGTCTGAAAGAATACCGAGGTCCTCAGATGAGGTCACAGATATATGCATCACAGACGACTATCTTTGTCAATAAAAGTAGCATAAAAACCAAGCAAGATAGGTCAGCTCTTCCGCTGGCCTCCAAAGAACACCCAATTATTGGTGAGCATAACCATCTTTAATAAGTAAGCTGTTTTGGAAGCTGAACTGTTTGTTCCGAGTGCCACACAGACAGCTCTTGCTACTGGCAGAAGAGGCCTGTGAATCAGAGCCCGAAGTCTGATGCAAGAGAAATTTGGGCGTCTCAGGCTGATTTCCCCAGCAGAGAACAACCCTATTAGTTTGAGAAAGTCCCCTGCCTGCTTTCTCTCTGAGTAATTAAGAGTGAAATCCTCCTCTCAGTGACCCCAATGCTCTCAGCCTAGGCTGATTTACACATGAAAGGAACCCTCGGAGGGGCTTTCTCTCTTTCACATTCAGAACCAGGCAGGACCTATAAATAAAACCTTTCTGAAAACAGGAGCTTTCAAAAAGGTCTGTGTATGTGCACAAACGTGTATGAGAGAAAGGGAATGGCTGTGCGCACTCGAGGATGTGTGTTTGCATGCGTATGTGAGGCGTGGGTGAGAAGAAAATGCATTCACACAGCAGCCCTCATGCAAACCAGTGCGCTCAGAACAGCATCTGCAGGGACGCGGGAGCGTGCACAGGTGCTGGGGGCACTTACAGCAGCCAGAGGGCACGTCCAGGCTGGTTTCCAGCTCGCACAATTCCGGGGGGTCACCCCAGTCAGCTGAGTCATTCTAGAGTTACACGTGGAAAACGAGAGCGGATTCAGACCCAATTGTGCGTATGAGGCCAAGCTGCACTTTCCCTCCACAAAGCAGGAAAGTACTTGCAGGACAAACACCACTGGTTTACACTGCTCGGGCTTTAACGTGGGAGGTGACACAGAATCAGGGCTCAGGGCGTCTGTTCCTGCGGTTTTGACAGAAGATGAGATTTTTAAACGGTCACATCTTCTCAGCTGTCCGGGAGTGAGTAATGTTGCATTTTCCAGGGCTGTCATTGCTCAAAAGTAAATTTTAGTTTTCTGGAACATTAAACCCCTCCAAGTTTGAAAAACAAACAGCGAGACAGATGACCTGAAAATGAATGTAAGGAAATCCAAAGGACTGTACCTTTACAGTAGTTATAAACCCAAAAAAGCCCAGATATGCATCTGAACTGTCCCTCCCCCACTGTCCTGTTCATCCATGTGGCTACGAAGTCAGGCCATGATACCTCCCCTTCCATGAGACCTACGGAGGACCCCACATAACTTCCAGGAAACTTGGCAGTTAGTGTGACCCTGCCCTAATACAAAACAGGTGACACGCAGCTCGGAGCCAAGCCAGGACACACCACAGCGTTTCACAAAGCAGGTTCTGCTCTGTGGGTCTCTGCCCCTGTAAGAGGTGGCTTCTTACAACCTGGCTACAACGTGATAATTTCAGAACTGCAAAATATCCTAATCCACTACTCCTGACCAGCTGAATCATTTGCTTTACTGAATCTGTGCCTGTGCCATATGCCAATGCCAGCAATCGGGATGTAGGTGTGTTAGAACCACTGCAGCTGCTCCAGTGCTTGGGGGAGACTCCAGGGTGTGAGAGGGGCAGGAGGTGCTGCACCCTGCGCCCTTCTGACTCCGTCACTGCTAATCGCAGCTCTTGGATCTCTCCCCCCTGCCCCCAATTCTTATGCGAACATTTAGAAGAAGCAGGCAGAAAAAACAGGCACAAAACAGGAGACATAAAGAGTGCAAAGCCTCACAGGAGCGCACAAAGCACAAAATGTCTCTTCTGCTCGTTCAAAAGACTCTTCCCAGCTCCTTGCACTAGGCAGAAGTGTGTGAGCAGGGATTCAGAGCTCCCCTCCCACTGAGCTCGCAGCTAAAGCCCTCCCCCAGTTCCCAGGGTCTTCAAATGAAGATTTGCATAGCAGTTCCAGATCATTCCCGAGAGAAGGGACAATGGCTCTCTCAACGCCCTCTTCCCCCCATCCCTCCCTCCCAAAGCTGATAAAGCCCTGGTGAAAAGGGGAACAAAGGATTTACAGATGTCAGAATATTGATTTCTGCCGTTCCAGGACTACAGGGAGAAGATGAAGAAAACTTTTGCCCACGGAAACTCTGTGAAGTTTGAGACACAGACGCTATCTCTGCAGCACCAACTCCGCGTTTGTTAAGGCAGTATCTGATAGAGGCAATATTGCTATTCGAGAGGGATGAGCAGGGGCCTGAAAACGCGAAAAAACGCACGGGGATGAGATTACAGCCTGCAATCCCCGAGAAGGCATTTGTTGTTCGCAGAGCTGGTGAGCGCAGAGGCAGCTCCAGCGAAAGCAGTTTGCCACCCGGCGGGCCGGGCCGGCATTGCTCCGGGCGCCGGCCGTGCCTCCCTGCCGCTCCCCGCGCCTCTCGCTGCGGCCCTGCCCTCTCCCTGCCACCCGCCCCTGCGGCCGCCTGAAGGAACACAAAGGAAGGTGAAAGACGAGTCTTTGGCCAGTGGCCTTTGATTCAGAAATCAGAGCGGAATGGAGGTTCTCAAAACTCACTAAATTTAGGGCAGTTACCTGAAAGCCAAAGCTTTCTGCTCCCACAGTGCACAGTCCGTGTAACCCCGAACTTGCTTTTGCACTACCAACATCCCTTTTCACTGTGGTGCATCAACTCTCCTGAACTCCGGGTGTACCGGCTCGCTGCAATCGGTCAAATGGTGCTGAACAGAGCAGCGACACGATCCAAAGTGTCACATGTCACTGCTGCAGCCCAGCAGGAGCCTGGAGCTGGGCAGCCAAGTGAGGTTACAGGAGTTGTGACCTCCCCCTGTCCCACCACCCTGAAACAGCGTCACTTTCTCTCAGTGACTGGCTACTACCACTTTACAGACATACATAGATATATATTTCCTTTCCCCTCCCTTTTCAGAGCTAACACTGTAGCATTTCTGCACTCAGAAAGTTCCTGGGATGCTGGATCTTCTGTAAAAATGTACCTGTGAAAGTCCTCAAAATGCTGGATTTAGGTCTGGATTTTTAAAGGTGATACGGTATTTTCTAAATCAAGCTCTAGGCCTTCAGATAGGTCAGCTGGGGGAAAACCCACCTGAAACCCTTTCTGCAAGGCACAGCAGTGAGTACAAGAGGGGGTTCCCATGCCATGGGCCAATAATTCAGGCAGAGCTGCAGAGCCAGAGCTGACTGTTCCCTCATTTTCCACACACCTCTGTAAAAACACGTGTTGTCAGGAGGACTGCGATCATCACAGTGATAACAACCATCACATATTGTAGAGTTAAACACATTTCATACAACCACATCAAAACATTATTCACAATACCCTTAAATATCTAGGTTTCTTTCGATAGCTGCCTGTCTTCCCTCAGCTAAAATAAATTATTCTTATGGAACCTTTTGTGTCTCCCACAGCAGCCACTCCTAATTTACATCTGAAGATGTGAATCAGACACTAGACTCCTGATGGAGTCTGTGATGATCATACAGAGATTAATCACAGCTCTAGGGATGATGAAGACTAAGACAGACCCATTTCAAATCAGTGTAACTCAGGTTCACGACAGACTCAAACCCCATTTTCAGTTGCTCTCCACAAGCCCTTTGGAGGCACGTGGGTGAGACAAGGTGCACTTGGGGCAGCTGTGCCAAGACCTGCCACTACTGCCTCCTCCAAAGAGCATTTTCCAGACTCAGAGGAGCAAAGGTGGCAGGGAGAACTCGGGAGGAGCAAACCTTGGCTGCTCTCACCTCCTGCTGAGCACTTGCATGTTGTTTTTTGAGGCTGCAGCAGCACAGCTCACAAATCTGTTTTATTTTTGAGAGAATTTTTCCCCATCCTAGACAGATGTTTGCTTGTTTTACTGGTTCTTTGTTTCCTCTCATTCATAAACATTAGTGTCTGTGGCTTACTTAAATTCCTTTTTGCTACAAACAAGAGTAGTTTTGTTTATGTAGCTCCTGCTACAAATTTGCTTTAGGATACAGAACTTAATCCTAGTTTCATCACTGAAATATTGTACCAAACAATTCTCAGATCTTCTGGTTTTCCCCCAGACAAACCACATGCAAATTCATTTTAAATTAAAACTCTGTTAGACATCTCATAAGCCTGAATCCAAAGAATGAAGGTGTAGAAAGGCAAAATCGACTTCCAAAGTGGATTTAGGTGTGTGCACGTGGCGAGCCCCAGTGGTTTGAGGGGTGTTCTGTACAAAATACATCATGTCCATGATGGCAGAACACTTCTGCAGGTACACACTGCACCACCTGGGAATAACTTCTCTCGGTGTGGAAGCAAAGCTGTCCTTAAAATTATTTATTAAATAAAATAATACAAAAGCAAAATACTGGAAGAGGTATTTGTAATTTAAAAAAAAATAAGAGAAGAACAAAGAAACCAAAGCACTTTTAACAGTGTACAGAGCCCAGATAAAGTAAATAACTGAGCAATATTTTTATGCCAAGGCTCTGGTTATCTCACCATTCCTTTATGCTACACAGTAAATTGGACACAAGCCCTGCTCCAAGTGAAAATGGGGAAAGGAATCCTGCTCCCCAGCAGCAAAGACATCTCCCCACCACCTCACAGCCATGCCACACTGCATGCCTTGGTCTTGGCAACAGAGAACTGATCAATTCCGTGGGACCAAGGAAACAAACCTCCTCCTTCCAGGAACAACCTCGTTTGGCATAAAACACAATTCCTTCATGTCATTCCTCTCAGACCAGCCCCTACCACCGTCCTTCCCAAAAGTTCAGTGTCTTTGCTTTTTTACTATTACAGTTTCTACATGCACCACGGGAATCCTCTCATTTTGCTGTGGGGTTTTAAGTGCTGAAAAATGTGCTGTCCACCTACACAGCTTCTGCCAAAAGTCAAACAGTCAGCCACCAGGCTCCAATAAAGAACTAAAAGAGAACCTTGATACTTGTAATTTTTTTTTTTTTCTGGAGATCTTTTGTTCATTCAAGTGATGTTAGTATTTCAGTAGAATCATCCCAGGAATCCATGTAATTAAAAACACATTAGTGGTAACAGAACTGCACCATTTGAAGGGCCCTTTGATCCCCTCATGCCTGGGACATCCCCAGCACTCTCCTTGACCCCACAGCCCCAGGACTTTTCACTCTCTTAACTACTTATCACTCTCTACCTGACAGGAGGTTGTAGGCAGGTGAGGATCGGCCTCTTCTCCCAGGCCATAGCAACAAGACAAGAGGAAATGGCCTCCAGCTGCACCAGGGGAGGTAAAGGTTGGACATCAGGAGTAACTTCTCCACAGAAAGTGTGATCAGACATTGCAATGGGAGGATCAGACACTGGAATTCCACCTGCTCAGGGAGGTGGCGGAATCACCGGCCCTGGAAGCGTTTAAGGAAAGAGTGGGCACGGCACTGAGTGCCATGGTCTGGTTGACACGGTAATGTTCGCAGGATGGGCACGATGCTCTCCGAGGTCACCTGCAACCCGAGCGAGCGTGTGTCCCTGTGACCCTGTGACCCTGTGACTGTCACCGCCCCCGGGCCGAGCACTCCCCGCCCGCAGCACAAGATGGCGCCGGGCCGCCCCTCAGGCGGTGACGTCACCGCCCCGCCCCTCCGCTCAGGGCGCGTGCGCGCGGGCGCCGCTCAAGGTCAGCGCGGCCGCCGCCACCGCCGGTCCCGCTCGGCGCGTTCCGGTTCCGGTTCCGGTGCGGACAGGAGGACATGGCGGCGCTCGGACGGCTGTCCCGCCTGCTGCTCGGCGCCGCCGCCCCGCGCTCCCCGCGGGCGCGCGGCATGGCGGCGGCCGCGGCACACCAGGAGGGCGGAGGTAACGGGGCTCTGCGGGGCTCGGGCGGGGCCGGCGCGGCGCTGCCCTTGACGGCCGGTGCCCTTCGCGGCGGGAACGGGGCATGGCGGGCGCTCGGTGCGGGCCCCCGCCGGGGCAGCGGGGCTCGGGCCGTGAGCCCGATCCCCGTTACAGACGGGGAGGGGATCCGACACGGGGTTCATTAGCGCCTCGCTGATGTCGGGTCAGTAAGGCTAATGAGAGTGCTGCTGTTCTGATGGCTGTCGGCCGCCCCGCAGCCCGCACCTGGAAGATGCTGACGTTCGTGGTGGCGCTGCCCGGCGTGGCCGTGTGCATGCTCAACTGCTACCTGAAGGCAAAGCACGAGCACGAGCGGCCCGAGTTCGTGCCCTACCCGCACCTCCGCATCAGGACCAAGGTACCCCTGCCCGCGCTGCTCACCGGCCCCCTCTCCTCCTCCATGGCTGCAGCGCTTCCCCCGGGATTGCCGCAGCGTCTTTTCCTTTCTCGACTGCCACGTGAGATGGTTGTGATACCTGTTTCTGAGGCCCTAAGAGTTTGTCACAGCTCTGATGAAGTAACCGTGATACTCGCAGGCCTTCCCACCCCAGAGTGATCCTCCTGATGTCTTGCTGAAAAATGTTGCAGCCCTAGAGCTGCTGTACTTAAACTAAAACAGATCTAAAAGGTACCAGTGGAGATCCCAAACAGTCAAAATTGGGGTCCTCATAATGCAGCACAGTGGATGTTTAAGTAAGAGCAAAGATTGTGCTGTCTATAGAGACTGTGGCTCCCAGCTAAGGGAGAGTTTTCCAGCTCCTGCTTCCTACGTCCTGGGAGCAGCTTGTTTAATTTACCAGCCTGTCCAGCTGTCTGATCACAGAATCACTTAGGTTGGAAAAGTCTTGTGAGATGGAGTCCAACCTTTGACTCATCTCCACCCTGTAAACCAGATCATGGCACTAATACATCCAGTCTATACCTAAACACCTCCAGGGATGGTGACCCCAGCAGCCTGGGCAATGGATCCCAATGTTTAGCAACCCTTTTTGTTACGAAATTCTTCCTGATGTCCAGCCCGAACCTTCCCTGGCACAGCTTGAAGCTGTTTTCTCTTGTCCTGTTACTAATTGCCTGGGAGAACTAATGTTTGAGTCTGTACTGTTCTTGGTTTCAGGTACTTGTAGGGATTGTTCAGGAGCTGCCACTGGCTGATTTTCTTTTTTCTTTCAACAGCCTTTCCCGTGGGGTGATGGGAATAAGACTCTGTTTCACAACCCTCACGTTAACGCTCTCCCAACTGGTTATGAAGATTAAAACCAAGATCCTGACCGCAGCCAGAACTTTGGCTCTCCCCACCTTGAGCCAGAATGTTGAGTGGGAACCTTCGTTTCTGGGGTCACAGTTTCAGAAACTGTTTCTTCTGCAATGAAGCTGAGTGGTGTTGTGGCCCCCGTGTGTGCTTGTGATGGGGTCCTTTAAATAAACAACTCTGAACCTGAATTTGGGGTTTGACTTGTTTACCTCCATCCTTAGGAGGTTTTTAGTTTAGTGTTTGCACAAAGCATTAAGGCTTCCCACAGGACAGAGTGCAGGAGCAAAGGGGTTTGCCTGCCTGAATGTTCTGTGACTGATAACACAACAGGAATGCATTTGGCATAGGATACAAATCAGTTTCACATTCTTCAGGTCTGGTTTAACTGATGACTCTGAACTCACAGCCAGAAGAACAGATGTGTAGATTAAAATTCAATATACACTGAAGCACGTTCTCCATTATCAGCTTTTGCAATATTTATTAACAGTCATGAAGGTGATTTTCTCTTGGTCCCTTCTGGCACAGGGAGTGGCAGCAAAGATGTTGAGCTAAGCTCTGCCTTCACAGTGTTCACCTTCAGCTCTCAAATTTTCAGGTACATCAGCACAGACCTTGCTCACGACTCTGCTTTCCATAAAGCTGCAGTCTGTACAAAGCCTCTCACACAGGATTTGCTGAAGAAAACAATTTTAGCTCTACTGCTTACGTCTGTATAATGTGTCATGCAGAAGCTGCTTGAAGTAGAAAGGATCAGTGAGCCAACAGCCTGAGCCAGTACAAGCTTCATTTTCAAGTTTTTGCTGACTACAAATCAACCATTTTCCAGTTCTTACTATAACTTCTGTATTTTTTGCACAATGTGAAACTGACCTCTATCTCAGCACATAATGTGGTTTTTCCCAAAAGGTAGAACACAGCAGCTGCTTTGGCATCTTGCTGTTGAAAGGAGTGATGGATGGCAAGAGAGAATCTCAGAGTGGGGACTGCAGGATGCCCTTCCCTGTATTTCCACGTGATTTTTGTCTGCTCATCAGTAGAAGATTGCTGAGACAAGTTTTCCTGTGTTGAAATTACAAGGCACTGATGGGCACAGTTGTTTTAAAGCTGACCAAGTCACTAAATTCAGCCCTACATGAAGATGATAGAAAAGCAAACTAGTTTTGCATGTTACTCCTTAAAACAGAAAAGCTACATAATCGTCTCCAAAATGCTATTTCTAGAGCCTTCCCTTAGACCTGTTTTTATTTATACCTGAGTGACACAGCCCTTTGCCAACAGCCTGGTTTTTCAGTGCTCTGTTTAACCCCTGTGCTGACACTGTGGGAGCTCTCTGCACCTGAGAACAGGAGTGTGGCTCACCTGGGTATGTGACAGGAACAACAGCCTCAGGCTGCAGCAGCTCCTGACCCTTGGCACAAGCCCCACAGGACTTGGTGTCTGGAGCCTGAGGGGCTGTGGTGTGGACAAGCAGCTGTAATGTTTGAGAACTACACTTTTTAAGGTTGTTTTTGGCTTTTTTTAAAGTAAAACCTTTAAATAATTAGTAGCAGTTAAAAGCAGAGAGTGAAGCTGGTTTTTTTCCTCCCTGTAATTCTAGAACTGTGAAGTTATCTTTTGTCCCCAGGCCATAATCTCTCTTACTCTTTCACCTGTGTTGGTGTAAGGAGAGGGGCAAGCTTTGCCTCATCCCTGTGTGAGGATCAAACCACACAAATGTGTAATGCTAAAGGAGAGAGAATTCAAGTTAGGCGTGTGTTGGTACCTCAGAAAAGGTTGAAGTAATCTCTGCATTAAAGGTCTTCAGCTGCTGAGCAGGCCACTTCCATCCCTCCGAGGGGTCCCAATCAGACTCTACTGCACAGTTACCTACTTGAACAAAATATAACCTGGTTATATTTATTTCAGCCAAGCTGTTGCAGGTCCACTAGTGCTTTGAAACCACCTCTGTAGCTGACACAAAACAGTCCTTAAGCCCTTCAGCATTCAGGATGACAGGAAACTAACTTCTTCACCAAAATTCAGCAGCATAGAGATGATAGAAAGTACACCAACCCCCTTCATATTCTTTTTAAACACTTCCAAGTGTTATATAAATCAGCCAAAGAAATCAGTCACAAAGAAACCATCTCAGCCCACTCCAAGCAGCATTCCCCCATTACAGAGTACATTCAGTGGGAAGTTAGTTCACATGGATTTTAAGCTGTTACATGCTGAACCACCACCAACTTTCACTGGAGAGGAGGCAGCAGTTACCACATGATCCAGTCTTTTTTTTTTTTTTTTTTTTGCTTTTAGCCGTTTGTTTTCACAAGCAGAGAACATTTGTCCCTTCCCAGAAAGCAGGTAACAAAGGTCTGATCCAGGTGGCAGCTGTGGTACACCTGGAGACAGTGCTTAGTCCAAAGGTGGCTATCAGTGACTCCACCCATACAGCCGTCATCAAGAGGAGTTCTCAGTTTTTCCTTTACTTGGGCCCATGAACTCCAGGCCCTCAATGGGTATGTCCTTCTCCTTGATTGCTTTCTGAAAAGAAGAAAAAGAAAACCAAAGAATTAAACTCGGCCCTTCTTTATAAGGCTACATGATGTTATCTTTGGTGCAAAACACAGAACCATGGAATCAGTCAGGTTGTAATACACCTCTGAGATCATCCAGTCCAACCTGTGACCCAACAGCACCATGGCCGTGGCCAGGCTCTCCTTGAACACTGACAGCACCTCCCTGGGCAGCCCATTCCAACGTCTGATCACCCTTTGTGTGAAAAAATTCCTCCGAATGTCCAACCCAAACCTCCCTGCTGCAGCTTAAGTCTGTAACCTCTTGTCCTGTCACTTGTTGCATGAATAGAAATCATCTAAAAACAAAAAAGTGATCTAGAAAAAGCAGTCTTAAAGGCTGGTTTGAATAAAGCTTCGACGTTCGAGTTGCTGAAGGACGTACAAAAAACTCACTGAATTGCCGTCCGTCCAACAGAAACGGGCGGCAGCCTTAACAAGTCACGTACAATAAAAACAGGAGACACCTGTAAAATATTCCACGTAATGACCGCCAGACGCAGAGCGAGATCAACCCGGAGCCGCGTGTCGGGGTCCCCGGGGAGGCCTGCGGCTGCCCCGGGGCACCGGGAGGGTCAGCGCGGGCAAAGGGAGCGAAGGGGCCCCGGGGCCGGACGCACCTGCACGCAGAGCTGGTAGCGCTTGAAGAGCTGCCCGCAGGGATCGCCAGCGCTGTCGCCCTTGAGGAACTTCTCTGCGAACCAGCGGTTGAAGCACTGGTCGTACTCGCGCTTCAGCTCCGTGCACGCCTCGCCCACGCTGTTCATCGCGGCGGCCGCGCCGGGACGGAACGCCGCCCAGTGACGCGCATCCGGCGCGCGGGTGACGTCACGCGCGGGGCTGTGACGTCAGGCGGCGGCGGGGCGCGCGATGCGCGCGCTGTCCCTCGTGAGGTGGGTCCGCGCCGGGCGGGGCCCCCCGCGGGGACCGGGGAGCCGGTACACCGGGAACGGCGGGCACCGCGGGTACACCGGGCACAGCGAGAACCGGCACAGCGAGCACCGGCCGCAGGACCCGCCGCAGGTACGGCCCGCAGCCGCTCCAACACGTGCTTCAGTCTACATTGAATTTCAATCCACGTATCTGTTCTTCTGGCGGGGAGTTCAGAGTCATCAGTTAAACCAGACATGAAGAATGTGACACTGGTTTGTGTCCTATGCCAAACGCTTTCCTGTTGTTTGTGTTATCCCGTTGTCCCTCGCGAGGCGGGACAGCGGGAACACGATAAAACACCAGTTCACTTCCCAAGCAGGTCACGACAATCAGCACGTCCCCACCAGCTTGGCTTGGATTTGATGACCTTAAAGGTCGTTTCCAGCCTTAACGGTTTTAGGATTCTTCGTAAACTCCGGGTTTGACGTGTAACAAGTTTCTGATTAAAAGAAAGTAGAGCTGTTAAACTTGTTAATTTTTGGCTCTTTTTTGTCCGTGTTGATGCTCGTGTGCAGCAGAAAGTGTCGGTGGAAGTGCTGCAGCACCTGGAGCAGCTGGCCCTGGTGGATTTCCGGGACCGGGAGGGCGTGGAGCGGCTGCAGAAAGCGATCCAGTTCGCTGATCAGCTTCAGGAAGTGAACACCGAGGGCGTGGAGCCGATGGATTCAGTGCTGGAGGACAGGTGGTGAATCACAGCAGCCTCCTTTACCTGTTAGTGCATCGAACTGTTGGCTCCTGTGAGCTTTCTTCCCTGGGAATCACAATGCATGTGGCCCCTTTGCTCAAAATGTCCTCCTGTGGTTTTGTGTGGGAGAAAGTTGTCATTGGCACGTGTAATTTCTGTGTGTGAGCAAAGCAAAGGTGAACCTCAGTTCTTTAATCTGTCTTAATTGTCACGCTGCTCCCCAAAATCCCTGCCAGTGGCATTCTTGGGTGCTTCAAAACATTCCAGTACTTCTCTGAGTGTTTATTTAAGAGACTAAAACAAGATTTAGAGATAAACCACCCTTCCTACTTCACATTCACAGAATAGCTTAAAGACCATCAGTAATCTTTGTCCTTCAGGTGTCTGTACCTCAGAGAAGATGATGTGACAGAAGGCAACTGCACCAAAGAGCTGCTGGAAAATGCCAGAGAGAAGCTAGAGGAGTATTTTGTAGCTCCACCAGGTATTGACTTGCTTACAAAAATCTCTTAATCTCGCCTGAATTAACCTGAAGAAAATAACCTGCTATAGCTGCATTTACTTTCAGAAATACTAGTCAATAATAGGGAGTACTGAAAGAAATGACTGTAGCCATCTGTGCAAAACAGTGTGCAATTCATTGGTCCAGAAGCGGTACAGAGGCTGCTCTGACTCTGAAGCTATGCACAGGTTGAGAAATTCCCTACAGGAAGTCAGACAGGACTGACTTTCCTGACTTTCTCAGGATATTTAGGCAGCCTGTACATGGAGTAAACTGGAGAAACATTTCCATGCCAGGGTGTCCTGCCCACAAGGTAACTTACAGCTGGTCTCACACAACTTGGTTTTTGTTTTCTCTCAGGTAACATCCCTTTACCAAAGCTGGAAGAACGAGAGACTTTTTTGCAGGGCTCTTAGTGACAGCCCAGAGCCCAGATGCCCTTACAGTGTTTTATTTGGGGAAAACAAAGCTTTGTGCAGTCACAGCTGAAACACCCTGGCATGTACTTTGGTCAAGAGAAGAGCACTTGCGAGACAGAAGAAAGAAGGTGTAAAAGTTTAGTAGTGCTGCTGAAATATTGAATGTCTCTGAAGCTGGACAGCAGCAGGGCAGGTGACCTTGGTGCTTTGGTTTGGCAAAGTGAATTTGCTGTCTGGAGGTGAGAGCAAACCCCTGCCCCACTCTTAATTGTGCAATGACTTCATTACTTGTTTAAGCATTCATAATATACTCATATAGATGCATAAAACATGTAATTACCATGATACTTGAATTCTTTCAGGTGTATTGAAATAAAGCCTGTATTTAACACCACTAATCCAATCCTCTGCAAAGCTGGAACGCTGTATTATTGCTTTAGTCTCAGACTTGTCAAGATTCAGGCCCTGCAAATGCTCAAGTTTTACAAATATACAAGTTTGGCCTATGAAGTAATTTATGATGTGTATATAAGTCATAACAAGGAAAGACTTCAAATTATCAATCAATCAATATGATTAATACCACAATCATAATATCAGGTAGTTCCCACTTTGCGAAGTGCCCCCTTGATCTATCCATTTTGGCCTCCTCCTTTGACCATCAGAGAGAATGGGGACAATATTATTTATACAGAAGAAGGAAGAGGAATTTGAGAAGGAACTGCATGGCTGCAGGAGCTTTTAATCCAAAATAGCATCAAGTAACTATTTAAAGGCAACAACTAAACCAACAATTTGGACAAGATGATCCCACATTCCCAATGCAGCACAGGCTAAACTTAAAACTGCCAGTTCAGTGCTGCTCCCACACACTCCAGTGAGAGAACAGACTGCCTGATGCTTGTTCCCTGCAGCCCAAACTGCATTTAAAGTGGAAAACACACAACTCCCTAATGAAGGGGTTTGATGCAACTTCACCACAAATAAGGGAATTACAACCTTGGCTCAGACACCTGCAACCAGCAAAAAGAAAAGCTCAGAGAGGGCAGATGAGGTGCCTGTGGGGCAGGGCATGTCAGTGCCTCAGTGGGTCCAACACTGGCGGTGCTGAGCCCCACAGGGCCCTGGCTGCCCTTTGACAGAGGGAGAGACCCCTCATGTGCTGGTTCACCTGCATTCACTGCAGGACTCAGGAAATGGATCCAGATTCTCTGGAGACCCTGGAGATAATCTCACTTAGACTTGCTGATGTTTCTCCACCACCACAGACCTTTAGATATAAAATTGGATTGGAATTGGATATAAACCCCAGGTTTGCAGGGAAAACTTCTGTGTTGAGATTTCTTCACTTTCACAGAAAGAAAAAAAATTGGGAGTTGTTTTATTGCTAATAATGATCATTTTATGTTTTGGTATTAACTAGGAGCCCCAGGAAAAATCTCTATTAATACAGTGATACATTGTGCAACACAGAATAAAAAAGCACCTCATGGAAAGTGCTTACAGCCTGAGCTCCATCTGGGAGAGAAATCTCATGGGATGCCTTATCCATTACCCAGTTTTCTTCAGCACCTCCTCTACCCCAGCTATTATCTCCTGTGTTTATTTGTTCTGCCTTCCCCTGCAGCTCTGTCTTGAGGGAAAATGTTTTTTTATATTCTTGATTAACAAGTAGGACTCTAACGTATCTCAGGCTTTAATGTTTCTCATTAGTGACGTGTATCTCACCCACACTGACATTTCCTGCAGTCGTCATCACAATTGTTCCTTCAGCAAACCATTTCTTCATAAATGCAGAGAAATTTGCCCGCAGCTACCAAACACAGCCACCTCCTCAGAGATTCATGGGTGTCGTTGAAGATTGTTAAATGGTTCCGTTCTGTCAGCACAAAACTGTCCAGTACTCAAAGAACTACTGCCAGTGCTGCAGATACTGAACACAGTTCTGGAAATTAATTACTGTGGCCCCAAGACCACTCAAAACTTCTTCATGTTTCTAGCACACAAGCAAAGTTGTGAACTGTATCTCCATTTGGAATGCTAAAACCTGGAGTTATTTCTGAGATATTCTAGAGAGACAAAACCACTACATTATGCAGTTTCAGTATTTCTGGGGGCAGTATATTCTTCTGAGGTTGCCTTAGAGTTTGCAAAAGCAAAGAGTTGCTTGCAGTTACACTGCTTTTGCTCTGAATGACACTGAGCAGGTAACTACACTGTATGAATAAGCAAAATATTTACATTTCAAGTGAGGTGAATGACTCCTCTTGAGGTGGGCTTTTTTTAAAATTTCAACAAGGAAATGGGAGTCCTACCAACCAGTATTTAAAAACCTCTTTTAAGTCATCCTGTGCTGTTTGTTGTAGACATGGTTCAGAGTCCTGTTATTAACAGATCACCAGCTGCGGAAGACTCAGCAGCAGTTTTCTATCTGCTGACAAGAGTGTAAGCAGAAAGTGCCCCAGGGAGAGTGAAACTAAGAAAACAGAGCACTGAGGATCTACCAAAACATCTTGCTTCATTTAAACAAAAAAAACCCCAAACAAAACCAACCCAACTTAACCAACCAAAATAACCCCCAAACCAAACACAAACAAAAAAAAAGGCAAGAGTTGCAGAAATAGTGAGGTCTGCAAAAGATGGCATAAAATTTTGATAGATTTGATTCACTAAAGGAACAAAGTTTGCAGCTGACTTGATCATACCCAGTAAACATGGGTCAGAGATTTCTATCAGAGGTCACTTGGTGTGACTTGAAAAGACACGACTGAAAACAGACAAGTGAACAGGACGAGTGATCAAGTGCCATTCACAAGCTGTGGAACTCCTTCCTTTGACATGGGTGGGCTTCACTCCCAGTAAAGGGCATATTACTGACACAGCTGCCCCAGATAATATCCCAGTATTCTTCAGTAATATCACATACTATTGAAAGGGCTATTCCCAACAAGAGCTTGTTCCACAGAGAAACAGGCTGTTGCAGAGATTATTGGTTAAACTGGAGTATCTATGTAATCCAGGCCAGGGCAAGTAATAAAATGGCTTTCGGGGCCCTCATATCAACTATGGAGAGGTATTTTACAGAAGCTGGTGGACACATTACAATGCCTTGGAGACTGAGCATATTTTAAGGAACAGCTCTTTACCCGGGATCACCTGATAAATGCCACGCAGAATCACAGATTTAGATTGGAAAAGACCTCTGAGATCATCGAGGCCAATCGGTGACCGAACCACCAGCATGACACGGCACTGTGTCATGTCCAGTCTTTCCGTAAACACCTCCAGGGACATTGACACCACCACCTCCCTGCGCAGCCTCTTCCAATCTCTAATCACCCTGTGACAAAATTCCTCCTCATGTCCAACTCAAAGCTCCCCTGCAGAGGAGCAGCAGAGCAGTAACACGGCAGTCATGGCTGGAAGCTTTCCCTGCACAGCCAAATCTCCGTGCTCATGCCCAAACCTGCGCCCGGCTCTCCCGTTACCGCCCCGCAGCCCCACGGTCGCCATGGGAACGGACGCGGCGCGGGGCATCCCGGGCCGCAACACAACGCCGCAGTAAAACCCTGCCGGACGCCACGCCGCAGCCAATGGGCGCTCGGAGATCGGCGGCACTGACCAATGGGCGCCCGGGAGGCGGTGCCCGTGGCCAATGGGGGGTGGCCGGCGCGCAGGGGGCGGAGCTGAGGCGCTGCGAGGCGCGCACGGACCGGAACGCAGCGCTGTCCGCTCTGCACCGCGCCGGTCCCGCAGCGCCCGAACGGTGAGCGACGGGGCGCGGGCGGCTCCGGGAGGGACTCGGCCATCCCGGTATCCGGGGACCCTCCGTGTCCCACCGGCTCCCCCGTGCCTGGACTCTTCCCCGGCCGCCGCCTCCGGTTTTCCCGCATCCCCGACAGCTGCCGGCGGCACCTGTAGCCGGGCGGGGCTCCGAGCCCTCGGCCGCGCGTGCAGAGGGCAGGGCGGTCGGGCCGGGCCGTGGAGCGGCCGCGCTCTCCGGCGGAGCTCCCGGGCGGCGGCGGGGCCGGAGCGGGGCCGGGGAGGGCCGGGAGGGCGGCGGTGCCGGTGCGGCTGCCGGCGGGGCGGAGAGCGGGTGCGGAACGGGAGCGGCGTTTGAGCCGCCGCCGCTCGGGCTGTGCCCGGGGCCGTGCCCGGCCGGGGCGGGGGCACCGCGCGGCGCCCGGGAGCGCGCCGGGAACGGCGATACCTGTGCGGCCGCTCGGCAGCAGGTGGGTCCGCCAGGTGCTCCTGCTACTCTGAATTTCCTTGTTTTTTTTTTTCTCCAAGCAGGCAATCATGAGTGATCGAAAGGCAGTGATCAAAAATGCGGACATGTCAGAAGAGATGCAGCAGGACTCGGTGGAATGTGCAACTCAAGCTCTGGAGAAGTACAACATTGAGAAGGACATCGCTGCTCACATAAAGAAGGTAGATGTTGGCTTGTAATGTGCTCATGAAAAATCAATTGGGGAGAATCCTGCTAGGCACGTAGCTCTAGAGAAACGAGTTCTAGAGGCACTAGATTATCAAGTTAGACTTTCTCTCTTTCTGTTCCTTTCCCCACCCTTTATGTGGACCTTTCTCGGTCGTTCTGCTTTTCTCTCATAGTGTCTTACACCTTTTCTGCCAGTGTCACATTGTCCATGTGAGGATAGAGTGGCAGCTGACTGTCCCTGTGACTGACGAGCTGGTACAGGACATGGGCTCTGTGCAGCCTATTTAAAGAGTGGTGGTTTGCCATGTAATAAGTGGGTTTGGTTTTTTCCCTTTCCCACCTCATGTAAGACAAGCTGTTCATGCTAATGCTGCATGAACAGATGGTTCATAGCTTACAGTTCGTCACATTTTCTTTCTTGACTCCTACTGGGAGTCTGACTGAGCTGCAGGGAGCTGAAGGGTTTGGTTGAGCAGAACAGAAACTTCCATGTCCTCAGAAAAATCTCTTCAGCTGACAGCTGTTAGGTGCTGCAGTACAAATCCACTGATTGCATGGGTGTGCTCACTGTGGACCTGCACACGGGAGTTTATTTGTAGCAGGCTCCTGTAGCAGCGTGTCACAACATCATCTCATGATCAGGTGTCAGGGATGTGGCAGAGAATTTTCCATCAAGTGTCCTTTCAGCATCCTTATTGCAAAAAAAACAAACAAAAAAAAACACCTAATGAAGTCAAAACAGCAGTTTCTTTGGAGATTCAGAACAAGCAGACAAATTCTTAGAAGTTACAGTTTGAGATCATGACTTTAGGGGAGAAGTCACCTCTACAAACGTTTTAAGCTTATTCCTGCCCTGCTTGGAAGCTTTTTTTTTTTTTTGTATGACTAAGCAGCAGATGAGTTATAAAGTGACAGATGATCCTTGTGCTTAAGAGCATATGCTGCTCCTTAATTGCCTTCTTCCAAAAGTGATACTTGTTAACAAGTGACAAATCATTGCCAAAAAAACCTCCCCAACTGTTAGACAATATTAGTATAATTACCATGAAAATGCTGACTTTCTAATTCCCTGTTCTGTAGGAATTTGACAAGAAATACAATCCCACGTGGCACTGCATTGTGGGAAGGAATTTTGGCAGCTACGTGACTCATGAGACCAAGCACTTCATCTACTTCTACCTCGGCCAAGTCGCTATTCTTCTTTTCAAATCTGGTTAGAACCTTGAACTGTTACTGAAACTTGCACCTGGGTACAGGACTGCACAGATTCCCACCTTCAGCCTTCCTGGGGAAACACATCTTGATCTTCAGGTCTTTTGTTGTGTTGTTAATGGTCAGGGATTTCGCTGTAGCGGCTGGTATTTTCATTGTGGCTATATAGAAAAGCAAAAATGTCTTCCTTGTATTTATTTTCTTTCAAAAGATGGCTTCTTTGCTAATAAAACTGTTGGAACAAGTTTATCCCTTTGCACTCTTGCATTACCCTCTTTATTGCCATGTAAATGAAGGATGAACATCCCCACCTCTACTCCCATACCCCAAGTCCATCCTTCCTTAGGAAACCTTCTTACAAGACTGATTTAAGTGGAAAAAAGTTGATGCAGAGCCCTTTTATTTCATAAGCCTTCCATCTGCCTTTGAAAGAAGTAAAGCAGTCATGGGAAAAAATCCTTAAACTCCACATGACAAAGATAATAACAGCTTCATTAAAGTCCATAGTTACGTCAAAAATCCAAGTTACTTCTCACAAGTTAACATCCTTCTTAAGGCTTAGTAAAAAGAAAGGCATCTTATTTGAAGCCTAATCAGTCTGTTTCTGTATCCACACCCACTGCCAACTTGCTCCAGTTGTTAGCGTTGCTCAGTTTTTGGCCATATCCTTTCCACTGCACTTGAAGGGAAATGCAGGTGTAAGAAACACCACTGGAGTCACTCCTCAGGTTTCCTGGTGTGGAGAGTAACTTCGTGTTCTTCTGAGTCTGGCTGCTGAGCAAGTATCTGCTGCACAAGTTCTTGGAACTCCTCTTGATACTGTCAAAATTCCACAGCTTCCATATTCCTCATGAAAATTATATTTTTGGTGTTTTGCTACACAGACTCACAGTTTGAAACCTGAGTGAATGGCAACAATGCCAAAGTTTAAATTGTCATAATCCACTTTGAAAAAGCCTGCATCTTCTATCATTGCCTTCAGCTCCTCCTGAAAAATAAGTGCCATAATTATTAACAACCTGAAGGCCCATAAGCCAGCTGGCCACAAGATTGTGTTGGAATTGTGTTTTGTGTGCTAATGAATTTTGGGAAATCCTGCCTTACCTGAGGGGGGAACTGTCGGATGCTCTCCACAAGATACTGGTAAGACCTCCAGTCACCAGCAATAACCTCCCCCAGAACAGGGATAACCTGGAAACTGTAGAGATCATAGAGCCTGCACAGAGAGACAGAAAACACAGATTAACAAATTTAAACCCTCTCCAACACGAGCTGGTCTCTGCGCCACTATGCTATGCAGTCTGCAGCTGACTGTAAAAGTGCACCAAGATATGGTCTCAAAGTGTCTCCCCCTCTTACTCTGTCTGAATACAAACAAGAGAGCTTTGTGACATGGCATAAATGAACATGTCACCATGTCCCTACCTGGAAAGCAGAGGGTTGCTGACATGACTAAATTCAAGGCAGAGAAATCTTCCTCCTGGTTTCAGCACACGATAGGCCTCCTGAAGTGCCTGAGACAAAGTAGATGTGATAAGTTTGATTCTGTAGAACAGCACCTGCCTATTATCATGCCATGTGGTATTACCATGCAACTCTGATGAACTGAAGGGAATGAAGATTATTCTGACTGGCCATCTGCACTATTTACTGGAGAGAAGCATCCCAAGACAAGTAAAAAAAAACCAAAACCAACTGTGCCACAAACCCAAACCACAAATACTCTTGCTGTTACACAAATAGATTTTTACAAGGCTTTGTGTCAAAACTGTGATGTCGGGTTTGCAATTTTCTTCTGTTTTCCTACTCACAGTGAAAGTTTGTTGGCAGAGCTCTTGTAATTACAGACTAAACACAAAAGGGAGAAGGTGACTCAGCTACAAGAAACTGAAAATCAAAAACGAGCATGATAATTTTTTTTTAATCAAAAGAAAAGATTTTACTGGGAGGCACACCCAAAGGTTCAAAGAAGGAAGGATACTGGGTTTCGGATGAGCAATGTGTAAGAACAGGAAGGAAAGACAAAGAAGAAGAAAATCTTTGGCTACTTTGAAAATTCTATCCTGCATCAAAATAGAGTACCTAACAAGAATCTAGACAAAATCCTGTTTAAAACTGTATGTTCTTACATACAAGAGCAGAGTTCTATTCCAGAACTTCTGGAGGTTGTACATGTGCTTGACTTCAACTGTCCTGTTCCTATGGGATAAAATATAAACACTACACAGGAGCTCTGCAAAAGAGTTGGCAGCTTGGGTGTGTTTTGTATCAGGTCTCCAGGGAGCTCTGCTACCAGACTGCTGTATGCATGAAGGCAAAGATCCTGTGCTTTGGAAGGGTGCAGACAAAGCACCAGGAAAACCCATGCACATTAAGTTCAAAGACATATGGTTCAAGGTGGTTTGGATCCAAGTGCTTCACCTTCCACAGGAGATCTGCCAAGGTTGTAACACACTCCTCCAAAACAGACAACTAGTGCATCCAGACAGGTGTCACCCCCTCAACAGCCAGTCCTTCTCAAAGGACAGAGATAGTTTAGAACAAAGAGTACTACTTATCCTAATTTAAACCATACTTGTTCTTTATAGGGAGCCCCGCCACCAGCCAGTGTAAAGACCCTCAGCAGGAGTGGGCTGAACGGGCTGGTCTGACAGCAGTGGGCGCAGCACCTCCTCCCCACTCTGCTCCTGCAGTTCTGTTGGCTCAGGCAGGGAAACACAAGGGGACAGGAAGCATTGGACCCACTGTTGGTGGGATATAGATCAGGTGCTGCAGGAAGATTGGAGACATGCAGACAGCCTGCACTGTGCGTGTGTATATCCAGCCATGCCATGGGTCAGGAGAAGGTGGGGAATGACTGTAGCATCCAGCCCTTTGCCTCAGGAAGAGACGGTGTGGCTTGCCAAGCTGGAAAGATTGGGTGCAACTGGTATAAATCTATCGTTTTATGACAAAGGTGGAACACTTAACTGCATTTTTCATTCAAACAAGTTGCATACTATATGTCACTTATTTTAAATGTTTCAGGAGTAGACTAGGATCTTTCTTTATCCAAAGGAGTTCCTACTTTGCTTCCTTTGTAGAACAAAAAATCATAAGGACCCCATGTCAGGTTATGCTATAGTAACTTACCAAATCAATACGAGTCACGTTTCGGATTCCAAAGGCAATTGTGTAAACATCAAACTTATCATCATCAAAGGGCAACTCTTCAGCATTCCCAAGTACCCAGGACAAGCCTGGAGTGAAAGACAAGTCACAGAACTGAACCCAGACTGCTCCAGAAAGGCCAGAACTTACCCATTCTAGAAGGAATTTATTATTTTTAAATGATTTGAAAACAAATGTTTCCATTTTGTGGCCCATACACCTAACGTGTATGTGCCACAAAAATTTTACCCAAAACTTGCATCATGGTGGAAAGCACTGTTGGCTGGCATTTGTTTGTGGCAAAGTTATAAAAAGAGAATCTCTGCTCAAAGTGTAGCTACAGACAATTAACATGCAACAATGGCCAACACAACACATTTTGCTAGAAATGTGTTGCACAAGCTGAGGAACATGAAAAGCTACACTCCCTCCATCAGGACCATCAATATGTGATGCAGTTGCAGCTGTGCTGCTTCCAGGTCCCCAAAGGATCAAGACCAGGTCTATCTGTGGAGCATCGATGTCCAGATTACTGGCAAGCAGATAAAATGCACAATCAGTGACTGTGCAACTCATGTTCCTTTTCCCCATGCACAACTCCCACTCTTGGTGAATGTACACAAGGAAACATCAAAAAACCCTCTGCCCCTCACAATTTCTTGCTATCAGGAACGTTACTGCCATGGTACAATGCATTATTTACCTTCAGAGTAGCCAAGATGCTGTGCTTTCTGCTTCCCAACTTTTAACATTTCTCTGTTGATGTCACAGACCACCACTTGGGAATCCCCTAGTGAGTCAAATTGGTCTTTCTGGTAACTGTCAAAAATTTCCTGCCATGACAAATTCTGATTGTGCTTGAGCTTCCTCTGGAGCTGGCGTTGTCGTACAGAGTGAACGTAATTAATGAACCGAAAGGCAATGTCACCTGCAGTTGTTTAAAAGGAAGGATACACATTTTGGAATGTCTTCTGACTCCAGGAAGTGGAAACATAAGGTTTTGAACATCCAGTTGACTTACTATTTCTTTTCAGTCATATATTTTTATAAAAGCATCCTCTGAGACCCACTGTATGGATACAGAGTGTGTGTGTACATGTATACAGACAAAAAGGGAACTTACTAAAATCAAAGAGTCCATGAAATTCTACAAATTCACACAGTTTTCCATAATGTATCATCTCAGGACTATAACACTTTCAGACCCTTAAAGCAAGATATTACAAAACACGAAGTTATTAGTTACCAACCCTTCTCTTACAAAGTCAAGTAGATGATTCACTAGTTTAAAACACAAGGAGCTAAGAGTGAGGGGAAAAAAAAAAAAACAACGGCAGGCAACGTAATTCTGAGCAGACTCAAATAGCTGAAAAACAGTGTGGCATTGTCACGTGGGACTGACCAAAATGATTTACCTGTTCCCCCAGCAACATCAAGGAGGAGTGTTCCTGGGCAAGGGTTCATTTTATGCACGAGGATATCCTTCCACACCCGATGAATTCCTAGGGTCATTGAATCATTCATTACATCGTATTTCTTGGCCACATTTTCAAAGACCTGGTAAACTGCAAAGAAAGGACACGGGAATGAGATGCAATTTACTTTAAAACGCTTATGTCTAAGTAAAACGTGTCCTTTATTGCCCTGTGGAGGTCTGTCACTATGTGGAGCTGAACAATCACACGAGAACTCATTACAAAAAAAAAAAAAAAAGACCGAACCCTACTGAGCTTGTTGCCCGACAAAGGTTTCTGGAGAAACACAGGTTTCCCGAGCTGAGGGAAGTAACAGCGATATTATTCACCGAGAGTCCTGGCAACGCCTCAGACAAGGGCCCAGCCCCAAACACGTCCCCAGCACGCTGGAGAACCGTCACCGGCTGCCCGGGAGCCCAGCTCGGGCCCAGCCCGCCCTCTCCCGCCGCCGCCGCCCTCACTTTTCTCCCTCCTCTCCTCCTCCGTCACGGTCTGGAAGCCAAAGTGCATCTCCGGCCCCGCGGCCAAACCGCGGCGTGCCCGCAGCGCCCCGGCGGGCCCGGAGAGCAGCGCCCGGCAGCGGCACCGCCACAGCCGCGCGGCCGCCATCTTCGGGCAGCGCACCGGCGGGGCGGGGGCGGCGCGGGGCGGGGGCGGCGCTCCCGGGGCTGCTCACACCGGCACCGGCCCGGGAGCTCCGCCGCCGCCTCTGCTCACACCGGCACCGGCCCGGGAGCTCCGCCGCCGCCTCTGCTCACACCGGCACCGGCCCGGGGGCTCCGCCGGGCTCTCCTCACACCGGGACCGGCCCGGGAGCTCCGCCGGGCTCCGCTCACACCGGCACCGGCCCGGGAGCCGCCCTCCGCCGGGCTCCGCTCACACCGGGACCGGCCCGGGAGCCCCGCCGGGCTCCGCTCACACCGGGACCGGCCCGGGAGCCGCCCTCCGCCGGGCTCCGCTCACACCGGCACCGGCCCGGGAGCCCCGCCGGGCTCCGCTCACACCGGGACCGGCCCGGGAGCCCCGCCGGGCTCCGCTCACACCGGGACCGGCCCGGGAGCCGCGCGTTCTCCGCAGCCCATGCGGACGCCGCTTCTGCCGGACGCGGTCACCGAACCCCCCCGGTGCCACCGCTGCTCCGCGGCGCAACGGCATCTGTGCTACGAGGACAAACATGACCCAAAAACCCAACACAACCCTCACGGTGTACTCGAGTCATTTTGCAAATAGTTTTCTTCAACTTTTCTTTAATTTAACTTTATTTAGTTCTACTTTAGATTTCTAATTTTGTAGTTTTCTTCACTTAAAGTGAAGCCTCGTGGGGAACAGGAAGGAGGGTTTGCAGGTTCTGATGACTTGCAAGGAGGAGTGAAAGGTGCCTTGATTCTGGTCAGGAGCATTAGGACATACTGGAAACCTTTTTATATATATATATATATATATATATATATATATATATATATATATATATATATATATATATTTTTTTTTTTTTTCCCCCCCGGAAACCTGCCCTGCTTATCACATTATTTGAATCATCCAGGAGTTCTGCCAGCTTTGTATATCCAAAGAAATTACTTAACCCATTCTCAGGAGAGATGACTTCACGCTGTTAACATCAGCCCAGGGACTGCATTCCCAGGCCATGAGCTGGGCTCCCTCACCCAGGACCTTCCTGCCATATTGGGACTTTTAGCACCATCATCACACCACACCATGATTTTCTCCAGTTTTTCTCATATAATATTTTTTTTAACTCTACGTTCTTTGCAGCAGGACGCCCTCCAAAGCATCATATTTGGTTTTGTTGGGCATTTTTCTCAGCCTCAACTATAGTCACAGACACTGCACAGACACCAGTGACCACCTGCATTCACAGAGTCACAGAACGGGTCAAGCTGGGACCACTGTGGGTCATTTGGTCCAACCTTCCTGCTCCAGCAGGGTCAGCTCAGAGCACATGGCACAGGATTGTGTCCAAATGGTTCCAGAATATCTCCACTGAGGGAGACTCCACAACCTCTGTGGGCAACCTGTACCAGTGCACAGTTACCCGCACAGTGAAGAAGTTTTTCTTCATGCTCAGGTGGAACTTCCTGTCCATGTTTCTGCCTGTTTTCTGCCTCTTGTCCTATTCCTCAGTACCACCGAGAAGACCCTGGTCCATTCTCTGACACCCAACCTTTAGATATTTATACACGTTAATGAGGTCCCCTGTCATCTTTTCTCGAGGCTGAATGGGCCCAGCTTGCCCAGCCTTCCCTCACAGCAGAGATACTCCGGTCCTTTAACCACCCGTGCTGCCCTCCACGGGACCCGCTCCAGGAGCCCCGTGTCTCCCTTGTCCTGAGGAGCCCCGAACTGGACAAAGCACTCCAGATGTGCCTCACGGGGGCTGAGCAGAGGGGCAGGATCACCTCCCTGACCTGCTGGCAATGCTCTCCCTAATGCTCCCCAGGATTCCATTGGCTTTCTTGGCCCCCAAGGCACACTGCTGGCCCAGGGACAGCTTGTTGTCCACGAGGACCCTAAGTTCCATCTCCGCAGAGCTGCTTTCCGGCCGGTCAGCCCCCAACCTGTACCGGTGTTCGGGGTTATTCCTTCCCCTTCTTCCTTCCCGCGTTCAAGCAGCTCAGCCGTGAAGAAAAAAAACAAAGGGACGGGGAAGGGCTCCGCACGGCCCGAGAGCCAGCAGTCCTGGCCCGGCCGGCGCTGGGGCCCCGGGGCCGCCCCAAGGCCGTGCCCCGCCGCGCATCACCGCGGCCACCGGTCGCCATGGAAACGGCCGCAAGGCATGCCGGGCTGAAAGAAATTGCTGCGGCAAAACCCTGCAAGAGCGCCGGACCGGGGCCAATAAGATCTCGGGGTGATGGTGCCGGTGACCAATGGCTGGCGGCCGGGTCTGAGGGGGCGGGGCTGGGGGCGCTCGGAGGCGCCGGCGGCGCGCGCGGGTCGGTTAAACAGCCGCGGCGGCGGAGCCGAGTGCGTGCCTCAGTCCGCGCCGTCCCGCGCCCTCACCGGCTCCACATCCGCATCGCGCTGACATCGCGGCGCCCGCTCGACGGTGAGCGCAAGGCATTGCCGGCCTTGAGCATTGGGCAGGGACAGCTGCCGAGAGGGGCCGGGTCCGGCTCGGGAAGTCTGGGACTGGGCAGCCCCAGTGATTGGGCTCTTCCCCGGCCGCCGCCTCCGGTTTTCCCGCATCCCCGGCAGCTGCCGGCGGCACCTGTAGCCGGGCGGGGCTCCGAGCCCTCGGCCGCGCGTGCAGAGGGCAGGGCGGTCGGGCCGGGCCGTGGAGCGGCCGCGCTCTCCGGCGGAGCTCCCGGGCGGCGGCGGGGCCGGAGCGGGGCCGGGAGGGCGGCGGTGCCGGTGCGGCTGCCGGCGGAGCGGAGAGCGGGTGCGGAACGGGAGCGGCGTTTGAGCCGCCGCCGCTCGGGCTGTGCCCGGGGCCGGGCCCGGCCGGGGCGGGGGCACCGCGCGGCGCCCGGGAGCGCGCCGGGAACGGCGATACCTGTGCGGCCGCTCGGCCGCAGGTGGGTCCGCCAGGTGCTCCTGCTACTCTGAATTTCCTTGTTTTTTTTTTTCTCCAAGCAGGCAATCATGAGCGATCGAAAGGCAGTGATCAAAAATGCGGACATGTCAGAAGAGATGCAGCAAGACGCTGTGGAATGTGCAACTCAAGCTCTGGAGAAGTACAACATTGAGAAGGACATCGCTGCTCACATAAAGAAGGTAGATGTTGGCTTGTAATGTGTTCATATCTCTATGCACATGAAAAATCAATTGGGGAGAATGTTGCTAGGCAAGTAGTGCTAGAAAAACAAGTCCCAGTGACGCTAGATAATCAAGTTGGATTTTCTCTTATGGCTGATGTCCGTGTATTCCTTTACCCACCCTTTACGTGGACCTTTCTAGGTGTTGCTTTTTTCTTGCGGTACTTTCTGCTTATGGCCTTTTTGTTGTCACTGTCCATGTGAGGATAGAGTGGCAGCTGACTGTCCCTGCGACTGATGAGCTGGTACAAAACACAGGGGCTCTATTGAGCTGTCCTGTGGTTTTCCTCTGAGAGAAACCTTGTTCTTCTCGGTTTCAACTGCATTTAACTTAATCTTAAGGATCTCTTTGCAGTTCTTGCCAGCTGGATCAAAAATAGAAGGGTAAAAGTAATTTTCTGCAATTCTCTGTAATCACACCTCTCCTTATGTAGAGATACAAGCACAAAAGAAAAAGAAAATCCTGGTGGCACTGATTATCTGTTGTTTGCAACATCTGTGTTGTCCTTTATGTAGGATTAACAATACATGAGAAAGATCTAGTTCAGATTTTATTTCCTGCTTCGTCAGCTCGGGAACGGAGAAATCAAAGTGCGTCAGTAGAAGTTCAAGTGATCTGAGGGGAAGAACTGTTGAATTGTTAAGGCCGATTGGACTGAAACTGTCTGGAGTTAACTGCTTGGCATGAGGAGCTAATTTTGATAAAGGTTTAGGCCACAAGCTGTGAATTTTCACATAGATATGTTAACTTTTACCTAGCGCTGTGAAAAAGGGCCTCAGGAGCTAGTTCAAGCTGGAAAATAAGGAAGTTATAGCTGTCAGCAGAAATCACAACATGAGAGATTTAAAAAGACTGTCCAGAGACAATGAAAAGATGCAATAAAGAACAAGAAGTCCCCAGACCCTAATGTTGTTACTGGTCTGAACTGTGAAGGGTAGGGAACGGAGATTGGGAGGGTGTTATTGCCTGGCAATTTCTTTGTTCGGGGTCCTTCTGAAGGCACCCAGCTGGAGTTGTTCTGCCGCTGTACCACTCGGAGCCTGAGGCTTTGCTCTGCCTGGGGTGGAGGTAACTTGAAAATATGGGATACCTGGGGTGGAGAAGCTTCTCTAACGTGAGAAGTAATTGATCCGTGCAGAATGACTGCTTTTGCTAAAGAAATACTAGTTTGCTATGACCAGAATATGGAAAGGTTTTTATTCTCTAGATGCAGAAAGTACCTATGAAAGTTGAAAAGAGAGTTTAGTACTTTTCCTATATCCTTTGTAGCAACTACTGGGAATTAATAGAGGATCTGTTTGAAAATATGTGAAGCACAACTGCTTAGATTTATTGATCATTCTGTTGTTACAGAGCATGTGGCAGAGAATTTTCTGTTTAGCAGCTGTGCTGCTGATAAACAGTGAAGTCTAAATTACATCTTTGTCTCTGTGGGTACAAAACTAATGGTGAATCTTTTACTTGGGAATTGTAGATGCAATCACGTTATGAATTATGGGGGAATAGAAGACTACTTCAACAAAAGTAATGTTTTAAACTTGCTACCGCTCAGTTGGGAAGCGCTGTGGGGTTTTTGTGTGTCTGACTAAGCAGCAGGTGAACAATAAGATGTAAATAAAATAATCCTCATACTTAAGAGCATCTGTTCTTCCTCTGATTGCCTTGCTCAGACAGTGAACACCTATTAGAAGAGTTCTTAATTTGTAGTGATCTGTTTTGCAGGAGTTTGACAAGAAATACAATCCCACTTGGCACTGTATTGTGGGAAGGAATTTTGGCAGCTACGTGACTCATGAGACCAAGCACTTCATCTACTTCTACCTCGGCCAAGTCGCTATTCTTCTTTTCAAGTCTGGTTAGAACCTTGGACTGTTACTGAAACTTGCATCCAGTTACAGGACTCTCTGACTAGTTACTGCAGCCTTCCTGAGGACACAGGCCTTGATTTTCAAGGGCAATGGCAGGGATTATGTTGTAACAGATGACATTACATCGTGGATATAAAAAGGAGAAGTACCAAAAAAGTCTTCCTTGTATTTATTTTTTTTTTCCAGAAGGCTCCTCATTTGCTACTAGAGCTGTTGGAGCAGTTTGCTTTTGCAAGTTTTATAGCCATCTACTGTATTTCCTGATTACTGCTAGTGCTATGCAAGTACTGACAGTGTTTAGTTCTTTATGTTCCAAACTTCTGTTATTCTCCTGATTTTTCTTTTATAAAACAATTTCCCCCCCCTCTTGTTTGCTGGATGTGCTGTCCCAAAACCTGAGCTGTTTCTTTTTTCTGTTATCTCTGGAGCAGTGTGCTGGAGAATAAAAGCCAAGTTCTACCCCAGCCAGGTTGTTATTTCTGGCTGATTTGTGATGTTGTGGTGACAGTGGATGACTCTGGGCAAGCCAAGAGGCGTGCTGCCTGAGGGGGTTTGTGGGGCCCTCGGTGTTCCCGGTAACTGCGGGTCCCATCGTGCCTGGGCTCCATCCAGAGCCGGCCGTGGCTGCGGGTGACTCATGGCCATGATCCCGGCAGCAAAGGGCAGCAGCTGTGCTCTGCCTGGGCTGGTGGGAGCCGCAGGGCACTGAGAGCCTGCTGTGGGTGGTGTCACTCCAGCCAGAGAACGTGTGCTTAGCGTGAGCTGGTGTTTGAGCTGCTGCTCGAGCTGTGCCCCTGCCTGGCACACCCGGCCACTGCTGCCCAGGGACTGTGGGGCACTGAGGGCACGCTGGCAATGACAGTGCCTGTGGGGCTGCTTTGTCGCCATAGGACATGAAATAAAGATGCTTGACTCCAGTCAGAAAGCAGTAGAAATCAGATTATTTACAATTCATTCAGCCCTTTTGTAACACGCTTTGCTAAGAAGGCACGTTATTGGTCCATAGAACTGACACCTCTCCCATTAGCTAAGTAACAGAAATAGCAAACAACACCTGCTGTTATGGGAAACGAATATTGTTTAGCCAAGGTTGTTTTGGGAAAAAGAAAAACTGTTGAAAAGTTTCCCTTGGGAAGAGCTTGCACTTCTCAACCTCAGAAAATATCGGGTCCACACTGCTTGGCAGGTGGGGCTGGCAGGGGGTTGCTCCTGCAACTAAACCCTCTTCACTGCTTAGTACAGACATCCATGTGTGATCAGGCAGCTGTGGTGGAGGATACAGACATGCCCAAAGCAATGCAGTAGCAGCTTCTGCAGGGTCCATTTGGGCCGTGGAGAAATTGGAAGTTGAAAGAAATCATGGTCATTATAAAGAGGATAAATGTTTGATTGTAATGGCCTTTCGTGGAACACTATCCACACCAGACATCAAGGGGGAACACCACCTTGGAATAGTGAAATACTGTGGTCATGTGATTCTTCGGAGTTTTCCTGGGGCCTGGTATCACCTCTTAAAGAAATCCCTTCCAAAATCCGGAATACCTGAATGCTGAGCTTAATCCATAAGTCACCAAGGGGCGCTGTGGTTAGACAAGCCTGTGCTCCGTCAGGGACAAGCAGGAGCTACAGTAGCCCTTGGCCTGGGCCGAAGGCCGTCTGTCTGTCCCACGTCCTCCTCCTGGTGACGTCTTGCAGGGAAGGAAAATACGTGGAGCCTTGAAGATAAGCCCAGTGTCCTCTGTGTTTTTCCAGTAACCACAGCCTCTGCTGATAGCAGCTATCATACTGAGAAAAACCTCAAGATCTTCCCCGTGGGGGCTCAAAGCTCCTTGACCAACTGGAGGTAATGGCCAGCCGGGCCAATAGAACGAACCTAGGCTCTTGCACTTCTAAAGCAAACGGTGCTTTCAGGAGCAGCGGGAGGCTTTTAGCCGAATGCCCTCCCTGTTCATTACAGCGTCCGCAGCATTACAATTGTTTTAGGCGGAGTTAGGCCGCAGCCGCTCTCCCCGGTGTCCCCGGTTTACCGGGACCGCAGCGGCCGCGGAACCGGCGGCGTTCTCGTCGCCATGGAAACGGGAGCGGGCGCGCGGCACGCCGGGTGGGGAACGCCCCGCCCACCATCCCGCGTCTGACCAATGAGCTCGTGGGCAGCTCCCGGCGGTGCGGCGGCGGCGCGCAGGGGGCGTGGCCGGGGCGATGGCGGCCGGGGATGGCGGAGGGGCCGGGCCCGGGATGGCGGAGGCGCCGGGCCGAGGGGAACTGCGGGTCCCTCCGCTGCCCCCGCCCGCCCTGTGCCCGGCACTCCGGCCAACGCTGCCCGGCCACGGCCGTGCCACCGAGCGGCGCCCGAGAGCGCGCTGGAAATGACGATACCTGTGGGGCTGCTCCTGCAACTTGGAATGCTTTTTAGTATTGGTGACCATGTGTGATGTGACGGTTGTGATAAAGGACACGTACCTGTCTGAAGCGATGCTCTCCCGGCTGCTCTCGGTCTCTGGAGGAATGCAGTGTTGAGTGTGGCACTGCAGCGCGAGTAACGAGGGCAAGTTTTGCTGCTAAGATCTTCCTATTGAACACTGTCTGAACTATATGGTCGTTTTTATTTGGGCGAAGACTTCCTTGTATTTTTTTTTCTTTCCACAGCCAGCTAATTTGCTAATAAAAATGTTGTGTTTTGCTTTTAAAAGTTTTGTGTTTCTATACTCTCTTCCTGGTACTGCGTGTGCTATTTTGCTATTTCTTTTCTTTTTTTTTTTTTTTTTCAAATGTGGAGGAACAACTTTGTTAGAAAGTTGAGGGTTTTTTTCCCCTCAAATCCAGAAGATCTAAACACTGTGGTAACTACACTCACAGTTTGGTCAGTAATCCTAAGAATAATAGACCTAAATAGGGAAAAATCAGGTATTAAAATAAGGCCATTATGAGGCTTTTCTTAAAATACTATTTATAGATGCCCGTACGTGCTCCACACATACGTTTTTTTAAGAAGGTGGGAATTGCTCTCCCACAGAACTTGAAGCTCTCATCCCTAAAATAATGGAAAAGGCATCAGGAGATGCATTCAAGAACGCATTTTAAAGGTCATCAGAAATGGCTTTAGAATCTGAGCTGCCTTGTGGGTTTTTTTCCCCTTTTGCTTTGAGGGAAAAGTTTAAAAACACCACTTCAAGTAGGCCTGATAAGGTACTTTTTAAAGAAAAAAACCCAAACTTTTTCGGTTATTTGCTACAAATCGGTGGCAACGATTTCATACCGACTGATTGTCCGTCCTGTGGGGCGCTGCTGAGGCGGCGGCGATGCCGTGGGCGCCGGGCGGGGAGCGAGGGCCGGCCCCGGCGCTCGGGGCTCTGGGCGGGGCGCGGCCCGCAGCTCCCGGCGCGCCCCGCGCGGCCCCGGACTACAAATCCCGTCATGCCCCGGGGCCCCGCCCGGACCGGCTGCATCCGGGTCCGGCCACTGCTGCGGGCGACTCGTCGCCATTACGGGGCAGCGGCGGCCGAGCCGGGGCCGGTGCGGCGCCGAGCAGCCGGTGGGTGCCGGGGTGGTGCCGACCCCTCGGGCGGCAGCAGCGCCGGGCCCCGCGGGGCTCCGTGAGCAGCTCTTCTCTCTCCCGCGCCCGGAGCCCCGCAGGCCCGGCCCGGCCTCCCGCGGCCTTCCCCGGTTCGAGCGGAGCAGCGAGAAGATGTCGCCATGAAGGAGGCCGAGTCCGCGCTGCGCCGCCCCCGCCGGTCGCCCCCGCGGGCCATGAGCCTGGGCCCCCGCCGGCTCCGCCAGCGCCCGTCGTGCCCCCCCGCCCAGGGCCGCCGCTCGCCCGGGGCGCCCGTTGATGCTGCAGAGCCCGCCCGGCGCCACCCCCGCGGCCCCCGCCATGGACAAGAGCAGCCCCTGCGGCCCCGGTGCGCCCGGAGCCTCGGCCGGCAGCAAAGGGCAGCAGCCGCGGGCCCCCAGCGCCGGGCCCGCCGCGGGGGAGTCTAAGCCCAAAGGCGGTAAGGGCTGGCGGGGTGCGCGGGGGCTGCGGGGACAGGGGCCTCGGGGCCCCCTTGGGTGTGTGCGGGGCTGGACTTCGCCCTGTCGGGTTGTTTGTGTCTCAGCCGGGTGTAATAGGCGGCGTTTCAGGTCACTGCCTGTTTTTGGTTTCCTTCGCCATGCTCTTCCGGCTTTGCTCGCTGTTTGGTGGGCTGGGATTCCTGCTCTCCTCTTCCTTTAGGGATTAATGCTTCATCTTCATTAGTATTGGAGTAATCAGCTTGAGAGCTAAAGCCCTGGTGCTATAGTAGGACCATACATTCACCAGTGGCTGTGAGTAGAGCCCTTAACTTTGTCTTGTTCGGTGTTGTTTCGCCTCCCCGAGGGGGTCTGGTGTCCGCGTTCCCCTTTGGGCACAGCCCCGGGGTTTGGGTGACCTGCTTTGGGGGAGCTCTGAGTTAGCTGGCTGGTGTTTGCTCACCTGGCATTCGACCCAAAGTGTCACACCTGGAATTGCAAACAGCTGCTTCTGCTGACAGAGCAGTTTGTCAGAAGCTGGTGTGGTTCCTGTCATTCCAAGGTAAGACCTGAGCCCACTTAGCTCTCTGAACTTGTTTATAGGAAGAGAGTGTTCCTGGCAACACTTTTTTTTTTTTTTCCTAAAACCTAGAAATGGGGCAGTAGCAATTAAAATTGGTGATTTTAGTCCTTGAAGTATGTGAGAGAGTGTCAACAGGTTGCTACACCACCACTGCTGTGCTAATTTCCTTCCTCCTCAGTGGTTTGTTTCGGCTGTGTTACTTGAGGCCTCAGAGAAAGCAGCAGTGCACTCCAGAGGGTTAACAAAATAAATATCTGGGAGGTGTTTCTTGACTCCTCTTTGGACCTTCTAAGCATGATCATGTCCTGGGTAACCAAGTATTACCTGCTCTTCACCTGTATTAATTGACCTTCCACAGGGTTGACAGAAGTGGGACATGGGAGGTGATTCACCCACAGCTCTCCAGGTTGTGGTGCAACTGTGCAATTACAGTGAAATTTTAACTTCGAATTCAAACACTTGGAAGTCTTTTGAAGAACTTTTTCTGTCCCTGTCTTGCCCAGAGACACCTCTTCACTCCAGCTTCTTTTATAGTGGTGTGTGATGCTCTGTGGAGGATTATTCACAGAATACAAACATCCTTCAGGAAGGGGTTAGGATGATTTGTGCTGTGGCTGGTATCCCTTCGTGTAGAAGACACAGTATCTGGACTGAGGAAGGACATAAAAGGTCTGTTGTTCCAGCCCAGAATAAAAATGTGAAGTGATTTTTGTGGAATGACACCTTTCACAGGCTTGAAAAGGGCACTGGTAGCACAGGAGCAGTGGGAGAGAAGTCCTGAAGACTGTACTCTTCTAGTCCAGAACTTCTAATTAAAGAAATGCCAAAGCTTTTTAAAACTTCTTTTTTAAAATAAGACAGAGGAAAATCTTGTCATGGCATAATTCCACTTCAGTGATAGTTGTTTCTGAGCTGCAGTGGAGGGCAGAGGGAGGAGTTGCTCCCTTTACAGGGCGTCAAAGAGACCCAGACAAATTAGAATCTCTTTTCACAGGAGCACATGTTTATTTAGGAACATCTTAACTGAAAGGTCCTGAAAACATTCCCTTGGTGAAATTAGGGCAAACAGCTACAGAGGATGCAGCTGGGTAAAGCTGTGGCTATGTTTTCATGGCATGTCACCGTATGGAATCTTTGTCTTGAGTTCCTTATCACTGTCCTGGAGCTGATGTGGTTGGTGCACCCCTTTAAGGACAGGTGTAGGATGTGTTCTGGGAATCTTACATCTCTTCTGAAGTTGAAGGTAATTTTATGGAGCACAGACTGTGCTCAGATGGTCACTGGGTTAAATTCAGTCAAGCATTTGCCATTTGATGCTTTCCAAAGTTACCTGCTGGAACTGTCCAGCTGAGGAAATGAAGAAATGGATGTTCCTGAATCCTTCTGGTAGCTTCTCTTTCACTGGAAATTGGCTAAATAGAGTACTGTGTTTGTGGAAGTTTGATTCCTCCTGTCTTTCAAATTTGGCCTCAGAGACTAAATTAAATCGAAAATTTCCAACAGAGAAGTTTCTTTATGTTGTATTAGTGTGCCAACAGGAGTCACATCCAGTTGGAGTGGAATGAAGTAGCTGAGGCAACACAGGCTTGTTGGGGTTGTCTGCAGTCCTCAGGAGCTGATGGACAGTGTTAGTTGTCACAGATGTTCTGGGCCTTATCCCACCCCGTGTGAGCCGGCTGGGCTGTGGGAGCTGGGTCAGCTCCTGCTCACAGGGATGTTTGCCTTGGCAGCACAGCAGGGGCCTCTGTGTGTTTTCATGAAGCCACCCTGTGGCTTTAGTGTGATCCAGCCCCTTATGCAATGCTGCTGGCTTCAGCACAGCTCAGCGGAAAAGAGATGGAAGGAAACAGCAGTTCTCACCCTAACAGCAAACCAGTATTGCAGCTCCAGTGCCAGTGTTGTCACCTACAGCTGCTTCTGATGCTGTGAACTTCATCTCCTCTCTCTGGATCTTTGGAGATACAGGTCCTCTAGCAGCAGGAGAAACCACAGATCTCAGGGGTTGCTCCAAAATGCCAGAACAGTTTTATTGTTAGTGTTTTTAAATTCTACAGACAGTGTTTTTTATAAGTCTCTTGGGGTGTGAATGAGTAGATAAAGCCACACAATCTGTGTGTATATAGGTTAGATGTCATGGAAACAGCAAAAGGACTAACTGAGGACCTGAGTGAAGAGTAAGTACCTCACCAGCACTCTGGCTGTTGCTAACTCCTAATTTGCTAAGAAAACAAGCAAAAAAGAAACAACCAAATCCAAACTTAATCTTAAAACTGGGATCTCACAAGAGAGGATGGCAGTGAGAATCTTCCACTTTTCTCTCCCTGAGTGCAGCCTGTCCTGCCCTGCTCTTTGTGGCGGTGCTGGCATGGGTGATAGAAAGCAGAGGGCCCCCTGACGTGTGGCATGCTGGAAAGGCTGGAAGGAGCAGCATTGCTTAGAGTCATGGTGGGGGAAAGCTGTTCCAATTTACAGGTGCATTCTCCAAGCTCCTGGTTTTCTGCTGACCAATTTCATTGCTACTCTGATGGACCAGGCTTCTACTGAGGTCACTTATTCTCCTGGTGGTGGGGGTGAAACTACTGGCCTGTAAAATCAGGTTTGAAGCATTGTTAGATTGTTGCAGGGTCTTTTTAAAAAGGAGCTCTTTCCTATGAAGTGTGAGAGTCACTAAAGTGACTCCCAAAGGCTCTAGGATGTGCCTTAAAAGGCCCTGTAGTATGACAGGAATGTGTGTAAACCGTCTGACTGGCAAAGTTGGTGGTGAGTAACTCGATTAAAACTTTAAGTGGTAGGAAATTCTTCTGTCAGCTCCAGGGGTGAGTGTTCCTTGTTCTGGGCCTTGTAAACACCACTTTAGACTGACTTTTTTGAGTTGTTTCTTTTCCCTGTTTGAAGATTGCAGAGAAGCTGCAAAGTGGTACAGACACAACAAGTGTGTGCCCCTCTAGTACATTTGCTGAAATTCCAGATTTGAGGGGGTAGTTGAGCTCTAAACTGACAGTTCTGCTCCTGAGTAACTTAAGGACTAGTCCAAACCTCTTCAAAACAACTTAATTTTTTACCAGATACTCTGAGGTGTTGGTTAATCCTTCTTCCCTTCAAACGTTCTCAAAAAAGGTCTGTCTAATCATTCAGCCAGACCTGGTCACACCCTCAGTACTTGGCAGCTTCTGGTGTGTTTTTTCCTGATAACACTCAAGCCATGTCTTTTTAGCCTGATGTGCATTAAAGCACTGCCAGCTCTGCAGGCATGTGTTTGAGTTACACCGCTGTGGTTCTGACAGAGTTGGTTTAGTTCTGAATTAAAGGATCAACCTTTTGAATAGCAGAGTAAATGACCAGTTCTGATGATGAAGTTTCTCTGCAATATGGGCCTGTCACGTCGTGTGAAAGTAATGATAGTGTCCTGTTTTAGCTGGAGTTGCAGCCAAATAAGTGCAAGAAACAGCACAGAACCTGGTCCAACCACTTTTATTACTTAGTTTAGTCTTAAGAAGTTGGATCCTCAGTAAGGTACAATAACACACGGACCATCCTGTTCTCAGCTCATCTTTTCTGGGGGACAGATGGAAGAAAAAACTTAATTTAACAACAACAAAAGATACTTTATGTGGATGATCCCATTCCAGCTGTTTTAAATGCTTGGGTAGATGGGAAAGGGAAAAACTGGAAGCACTGGCAGCGAAACTGCCCATATGAGAAACGTGATCCTGAATCACAGGGATGTGTTTGCCATGTAGGATTTATGTTAAGGGGTGGGGAGGAAGACTACAAAGTGGGAAAAGAGAAACTAATAGGCTTTTATGAAATGCAACTAGATACAGTGTGAGGTCTTGCTGTTTGTGTAATGTTTACTGAGTATCCAGAGCGACTTTGGGGCTGGCTGATGTGGGTAGATGTCTTGTGGGGCCTGAGGAGTTTTGTTTCTGAGCTTATCACCATACCTCTGCTACAAATAGAACTTGGGGCAGGTGGTGGAAGTGCCAGGTTAAGCAGCCAGTGTGCAGCCTGTTGTGTACTCGGGCAACTCTGATCTTGTGTTATGACTACTAGAGATACCTTCAAAGCATTAACTGTGTTCTGGCAGTTTGATTTAGCAGCTGTTGAGGCACAGAAAACCCCTCTCAAGAGCTGGACTGATTTTTCTGCACTTTATTCCTGCAGTATTTTGCTTTGTGCTTCACCACCGTGTCCTGTGTTAGGGTCGGTGGTGTGCTAAGTAGTTTTTGGCAAACAGTTCTTGTTGCATAGGTTGGTGGACTTAGGTCTTAGGTATGTGCCCTGCAAGGCCACGAAGTGTTTGGTTTCTGCTTCAAGATCAATTAGCATTTGTTGGCCTGATGATATAAAAGTATTTTTTAAACAGAATTAGATCTGATGGGATCTTTTAAGCATAGAGTGCAGAAGTGAGTGAAAACAGGCAATAGAAGCCTTCAAGGAAAATGCAGGCAGCAGTGTATTTTATAATATAAAATAATCAATACTATGTGATAAATATGATAAATTGTGTGGTTTAGGCAAACTAAATGAGAAAAAATAGTTGTTGTCAGTTCTTGTAATGGGGCATGAAGGTGTGGTATGTGATGTTAGTGTTTATAACTGATGTACCAGGCAACACACTAATATCTGGTGGTGGCAATTCCAAATCTGGAAAAAAAGAAATTCAACTTCTTTTCTAAAGGATAGGGCACAGCAAATACATTCTTTTAAACGCTTTGACAAGCTCTTTGGGCAGTGATAGGAATGAAGTGGTTTGGGTTGCTGGGGGGATTTAATGCCCTGTTAAACACTACCCTTATGTTAGTGGCTGAGGTGAGCTCATCTCTGAGGTGAATTTAGCTGGGGTGCAGTACATGGGGCCAGCTCTGAGGCTGCTGATCTGACTCCTCTTTTCTTTTCCTTTCAGATGGAAAGAGTGCGAGTGGATCCAAACAGCGTTATAATCGTAAAAGAGAAACTTCATATTCCAAAAATGAGAACTTTTCCAGTCAGCCCCGTCGCTCCAGTTCACAGAAAAGCAAAGCTTTTAACAAGATGCCCCCTCAGAGGGGAGGCAGCGGCGGAGGTGGCAAACCTTTTAGCTCTTCTAATGGTGGAAGACGAGATGAGGTGAGAAGTGTAATGCCATGACTCCAAGGCCTCCTTTCTTGGGATGAGAGGATCACCCTGACCTGCTGCCCAGACAGATCTGCTGTGTTCAGTTCCTGGGTTGGGAAGGGAGAGAGTAATGAGAGGTGCTAACATCATTGAGATGCCAGAGGGAGTGTGAGCAGAGCAGCTTGGCAGCTGCAGAAGAGGAGTGCTCTTTGCTCTAAGAAAAAATGCCATCTGAGGGATGGGTGCCAAGACAGACCCTGTACACATCTCATGACACGGGTCCTTTGTGGAAATACGGAGTGACACAATTCACTGCCCTGTTCCTGCTGGCCACGCTGTTTTTAGTTCAGCCCAGGTGCCATTGGCTGCCTTGCCCATCTGGGCACACCTGGTTCATGTCCAGCTCCTCTTTACCAACACCCCCAGGTCTTCTCCTGATGGGCAGCTTTCCAGCTGCTCTTTCCCAGGCCTGGAGCATTCCAAGGGGCTGTTGTGACCCAAGTGTGGGACTTGGCACTTGGTGTTGTTGGCCTTGGCCCATCAGTCCAGCCTGTCCAGATCCCTCTGCAGGGCCTTCCTATCCTCCAGCACATCTACATTCCCACCCAACTTGGTGTCATCTGTGAACTTGCATAGGGTGCCCTCAATCCCCTGGTCCAGGTTCTTGGTAAGGCATTAAACAGCACTGGCCCAAGTACTGAGCTCTGGGGTACCCCACTAGTGGGAGCCCAGCTGGATGTCACCCCATGTCCCTCCACCCGCTGGGTCCAGCCATCCAGACGGGTTTTTTGCTTGGTGTGATGTGCTTAGCCAAGTCATGGGCAGCCAGTTTCCTCAGGAGAATACTGTGAGAAACTGTGCCGCAGGCTTTTCTAAGGTCCAGGGAGAAAACACCCACAGCTTTTCCCTCATGCACTGTGTCACCTTGTCATAGGAGGAGATCAGGTTAGTCAGGCAGAACCTGCCTTTCATAAACCCACGTTGGCTGGGCCTGATCCCCTGGTTGTCCTGTCTGTGTGATGGCTTGAAGGAAGATCTCCTCCATAACCTTGCCCATCGTGGAGGTCAGATTGACAGGCCTGTAATTCCCCAGATCCTCCTTCCAGCCCTGTTTGTAGGTGTGTGTCACATTTGCTGACTTCCAGTCAGCTGGGACCTTCCAGTTTGCCAGGACTGCTGGTAAGTGATGATCACTGCTGCTGGCTGCCTCAGTCACTGTGGGTGGATCCCATCCAGCCCATGGCCCTGGGGCTGTGTGAGTGCCACAGCAGGTCACAGCTTCTCTGGAGTGTGGGGCTTCATTCTGCTCCTTCTCCCAGTCTTCCCCCTCAGGGGGCTGGGTACCTTGAGGACAACTGGTCTTACTATTGAAAGCTGAGGGACAGAAAGCATTAAGAACCTCAGCCTTTTCCTCACCCTTTGCCACTGTGTTTCCTTCTGCATCCCATAAAACATGGGGATTTTCTTTACCTCTCTTTGTACCTGATGTATTTATGGAAACATCTTTTTGTCTTTTACAGCAGTGGCCAGATTAAGTTCTAGTCAGGCTTTGGCCCTTCTCTACTTTCCCTGCATAACCTCATGGCATCCTTGTAGTCTTGCTGAGTTCCCGTGCCTTCTTCCTCAGGTCATAAATTCCTTTTTTTTTCTGAGTTCCATTTGAAACTCTCTTTTTTAAATGAGAGTTGAGACAGGCTTGTCTTCCCCTCGTATTTGGCTCGTTTTTTGGCACAAGGGGACAGCATGTTCCTGTGCCTTTAGGATTTCTTGCAGAATATCCAGTCTTTTGGACTCCTGCCCTTCAGCATTGGCTCCCAAGGGACTCTGCCAACCAATCTTCTAAACAGGCCAAAGTTTGCCCTCTGAAGATTGATTGTGTCCAACCACTTCAGGGGCACAAATTTACAGGTGATAGTGGTATTGTGAAAGTAATTGTATTGGCCTTGCTGATATCAAGGTAAAACTTTATGCTGATGTGGATCTAAATGCTGTAGAATGTTTGTGGGCTCTAACTGATACTCTGTTTTTTCAGTGTTGATGGATGAGCAGTATTTTTCACCTTGATCACTGGCTGAAAATTCACCTGCTGCCTCTGTTAAATTCTGATTCATTGCTTCATTATATGAAAACTAACCAGAACAAGTACAGTCTGTGCAAACAGTGATGAGGCTTGTATTACTGTCTTAAAGAGTATTGTCAGGATTCGGACAACTTCTTCTTGACTATGTTTTGCCAGCTTTTACTTGTCTTTGGGGTTGTTTTAACTCTCTCCTCCTTTTGCTCAGTGTGGGGTAAGACCACTGAGTTCTGACTTTCAGGTTCTCATGCGTTTCTAATGCTGCACTACTTGATTTGCAGAACAGGGATGGGAGAAGGTGAGTGAGTAGATGGTGCATGTTCTGTGTGGAGCCTGGACGTCCACTGTACTGATGCCTTTGCTGTAAACTCCAGCAATTTCTGACAAATGCTGTTCTCTCTTAGGTAGCAGAGGCTCAACGGGCAGAGTTCAGCCCTGCCCAGTTCTCTGGTCCCAAGAAGATTAATCTGAACCACTTACTGAACTTCACCTTTGAACCCCGTGGCCAAGCAGGACATTTTGATGGGAATGGACATGGCAACTGGGGGAAAAGGAACAAGTGGGGACATAAACCGTTCAACAAGGAACTCTTCCTGCAGGCCAAGTGAGTGCGAGATCCACGGGGCTCTGAGATTTCTGCAGAGACATGGAGCTGTAAGGGGTGACCAGCCAGGGAACTGTATTTGGGCTTGACTAACTGTATTAGTCTTTTCCAGGGTCAAGTTACCTTTCTGTAGTGTTCTTAGTGGTAATGACTGTTTTAAAGGGATATTGTCTTCACCTGTTTGCAGGGTATCTGATGGAGTGAGTCCTTTAGATACTCACAAAAATCATCTCAAATTTTCAAGCATGGCTTTGGGACATGACACTCCTATTTGGGAAAATCTGTATAGTTCCTTATAGAAGATGGTTGATTTTTTCCAAAAGTTGGTTTGTTGAGATGGCAGGGATAGTAGTTTCTAGATGGAAGCTAATGTGAGTTTTTAAGTCCCAAAGGCAGTTACTTTTGTGGGTCTTAGTTCTTAAAATGGTGATTATTTAGTGGGCCCTAAAGTATGTAGTATAACCCAAATGGTGATCAATACAGTAACCTAGCAGCAGAATTCCTTTTTGACTGGAAATTTCCCCAGAACTTGAAGTGTGTTCAGGATGTCCTATCCCTGATAATATTAAAGATAAAAAGTATTTTCAGCATTGATGCTTCTGGTTTCTCCATAATGTTTTGTGGCTTATTGCAGTGAAGTCTATTTGCAGGAGCCCCAGTAACTGTAGCTTTTGTGACAATATTTTTCCCCTTGTGGATCCCGTTTTTTAATAGATCCCCATTGCAGCTGACTGTTTCTTACACGTGTCTGGAAAACCAGTCTGCCTGGCTCATTCTGTACTTACTCTGTGATGTTGTGTCTAACTGAAATTAGACACACCTGTATCCTGAAAATCTGCTTGTGAACTGAACTCGTGATTTCTTGTTGATAGAAGTTACTGACTGCATCCAGCAGTTTTCTGCTGGACAAAGAAGAAGCTCAGAGAATCCTGTAGGATAGTTCTCAAAAAGTTTTTAGAAACAACTGAGTGGATCATCTGTCTCTTTGCCTTTCCCCAGCTGCCAGTTTGTTGTCTCTGAAGAACAGGACTACACAGTCCACTTTGCTGATCCAGATACCTTGGTCAACTGGGACTTTGTGGAGCAAGTGGTCAGTTGTGATGGGCTAGATTTTTTTTTTTCCCTTCTTAAGAATCTCAACCTGTCTTTAACTACCTCTTTCCCTCTGTGATGTTACATAAAACTCAGCTGTTTTTGAGTTGAGGCCTTTTCTGTCACTCCCACAATACTGGGAAGGATCTGTCATGGAATATATTATGAAATACTTTCATGACAGGAAAAGAGAAGTGCTAAAATCTATTAGGAAAATTAGCAGCTTCTTCTTGCTTTCGCAGATGGGAGCTCATCAAAAATAGTATCTGACATTCTGTAGACAGAGTCCTTGTGATCGAGATATTAACAGAAAACTTGGGCATGAGTCCATGGAAGAGGACTAGAGTGTAGAATTTTGAAGAATTATTCTGTGCATAGGTGGCCTATCTTGCCTAGCAACAAAATGGAAAATCTCTTGAGAATTGTGGTCAGAAGTTTTGGGTTGCCTCAAGCAGAAATTTATATCTGCCAAGACAGTCTGGTGCACGGTGTAGGTGGAGAAGGAGGTAGGCTGTTACCTGTCACTACAAGAGAGCTGAAAAAATCTAGGTGCTTGCTTGGCAGTTCTGTCTCTGCCACACAGAGATGCTACCAAAGTGTCTGGCTAGACCTAGCATGTTCATGGAAGTGGGTAAGTTCAGTCTCACAGTTCCGCAGGGCTGCACAAGTCTGCTTGTGGGAGAGGCCACAGAGCTCGCTTGCCATCTTCTCACTCTCTGAATTCTCATGATGAAGATGCTGCTGACTCTTAGAGATGGTGAATACGTGAGGGGAAGCATGAGAAGATTCACTTTTTAATGTCATTAGAGTAGAAATAAGATATAAGATGGGTTGCTTAGTAGGTTATTCTGTGTGCAGTCTGAAGGTGTTAGTTCACAGTGCACTAATTTCTTGGTAAATAGAGCCTAGAGAGCTGGGAGATAATACGTTAGAGTAGATCTTACAGGTGGCTTATTCTGGATCCCAGGATCTGATTTGAGTCTAAAACTTGTACTGTTCTTTCGATGTGCCATTTCAGCGGATCTGTAGCCATGAGGTGCCCTCTTGCCCCATATGTCTGTACCCACCAACTGCTGCCAAGATCACCCGCTGTGGGCACATCTTCTGCTGGGCATGTATCCTTCACTATCTCTCCCTGAGTGAGAAGACCTGGAGTAAGTGTCCTATTTGTTACGGCTCTGTTCATAAGAAGGATCTCAAGAGGTGAGACAATACTTACTAAATCCCGCATCTTTCTGAAATGTTATTTTTACACTGCTAACCTCCTCCGTACGTTGCAGTGTTGTTGCCATGGAAACACGTCAGTATGCAATTGGTGACACCATTACGATGCAACTGATGAGAAGAGAGAAAGGTGTTCTGGTCGCACTGCCCAAATCCCAGTGGATGAATGTGGTTCAGCCTGTTTACATCAGAGGTGAGTGGATCTGAATCCTGGTGGTTGGAGTCCTGTTTCTGACTGTGACCAGGATTTGTGTAGGGATAATTGACCCTGGCAATGCCACGCTGTCGTCTTAAAACACCAGACTGCAAAACGTGGGGCTTAGCAGCAGAAAAGCTTAATGACCGCATATTGACAGTAAACTTTGTACTCACACTTTTCTGTAAAGGCTTAACTTGTGTGCTGTTCCCCTTCAAGTGGCTGAACTGCAGAGTCCTGCCTTCACAGTCACTGCTTGTAGTTTGATGAGTCCTTTGTATCCTGCAGTCATTGATGTGACTCTTACTGCTTTTATTGGCTCTTCAGTGTCCTTAACTTTTTTCCTCCTGACTCATTATACAGCTTCACAAAAATAACTGTCTCTGTGTCTAAACTATTTCAAGGCTGTAATCTTCAACAAGGTTTTCATCATCTTCACTTATCAACTGAAGTCAGTGAATGCTATGGGGAAATAATCAAAATTATTGCAAACCTATTCCAAACATCTGTTGCCTGACATCTTCAGTTTTCTCCAGTCAAGAGTGTGACTAACTCATCATCATCTTATCTGTTAGTATCGCAAAAATTTTGTGACTAAAGAAATAATTTTACTGAACATTGCTGCTTTGTGGGCTGTCTTGGCTCACTTCATTTTGCAGTCACATTTAGGAAAGGCTGCATGCATTTAATCTCTCTGGAAAAAGTCAAGTCTTCTAACATGTGATGGATATCCAGCGTGCAGGCTGTGGTTTTTCATGTTTCTCAGTATTTGAAACCAGGGGGCTTTAAGTCCTTTCATGAAACAAATAAAAGAACAAATACAGGATTTGAGAACCATCTAAAGCCAGGAAACTCACCATTAACTTGGTGTCTGTAGACAAGGTTGGCCCCTTGGGGAGCAGTGAATACAGGGACTGTGTTAATATGGGGTGCTGTGGTTGCTGTAAAGTAACAGCAATGGTCACCTTTGGCTAAACTGCAATTCTTTAGCTTACTGTTTCTGCTGTGCTTCTTGTAAAAAACTCATAATAATGTTTAGTATGGGTTTTTAACATGTATGGGCTTATGAACTAGTTTGAGCTGAACCAGGGTGGGTGGCTTTGCAGAAATTTCCAACAGCAGTATTTCTGAGGAAAGAGCAAGAAGCTGCAGACTGCATTGTTTCAGGAAGCTTTGACATCCTCAAGGCTTCTCAGAGGTGATGCTCCTACAGTGTAGAAGTTTGGGCTTGATTTTTACTGATGTGTAGCAACTCAGTGGTGAAGTGGCAGATGAGCTGCTGTGTGGGGGAGATAGGTGTCAGAACAGCTACGTGACACCAGCTTGTGATACAATGGTAATTTGTGGAGTCTGTATCAAACTCCTGCTGAGTGGTGTCTGCCCTGGGGGATTAACTCACAAAAGTGAGCGGTAGCAAAACTTGAGAAGAAGCAGCAGTCCTAACTGGTGGCTCTGTGTGCAGACATTAATGATTTGGTGCTCCTGTGCAGATGACCAGCACAGTCAGTATTCAAAGCTGCTTCTGGCATCCAGGGAGCAAGTCTTGCAGCTGGTGATCCTGGAGGAGAAAGCCGCATTACTGAAACAGTATGAGGAAGAAAAACACACCCCAGAAGCCTGTTTCATTGAGGCAGCTATCCAGGAGCTGAAGGTAACAACCTCTTGGGAGGCTTTTAGTAGCTTTATTTTTATGAGTGTGCTGAGTGCTGAGCGTCCTTGTTCTGCTGCATGGATGGTTGTGTGTGATTATTCTGGTCTCCAGCAAGTTGCTGGTGTTTGCTGCTGGAGTTGTATTATACACGTCGGAGGAGACTGTAGCCTTGGGGCCCCAGATATCTGATGTGGTGTTCAGGATAACACAGCAGAATGGTTTTTATGGGATGGTGTTCCAGTAAAGGAATGCCAGGGCAAGGCTAAAAATAACTATGGGGGTGGTCTCTTGGCTTAAATGGCGAATTGAAACTTGATCCCTTTGGATGATCCACAGGAGCGAGAAACAGCACTCTCTGCTGACCAGGATAAAAACAATGGCGTTGCTGGAATCAGTGCAGCTGTGGAAGAATTGGTCCTAGAAAGCTCCAAAGCTGTAGAACCTGCTGTTTCCCAAGAGAAAAAGGTGGGTGACAAATGTGCTCTGGCAGATCCTGTTAACACTTAATTCTGCCACTTCACGCTGCAGTGTGCAGTGAACTCGTGCCAAAGATTTTTGCAGAGATGATAATGTTTGATGTAGGTGGTGTGGTACTAACTCTGTCCTCTCTGCTGTGGTAGTGTGATGTGGAATATCTCTCTGCATTCGATGAGGAGCTTGTGGAGCCTGCCTCTGACCTGGCAAGTTCCTTTTCGCCTCCTGTGGAAGTAGAAGAGGCAGTGCTGGATGAGGAGGAAGTTCCTGAGGTGGACACTGTAGAAGAGCCTGTTATGAGCACCGTAGAGGAACCAAATCCAGCTGAAACAAGCTGCCAGGAATCTAAAGATACAGTTAGCAGTGGACATCTTGGCAACTCTCCTTTTTACTATTTCTATCAAGGTCAGTGCAATGAAATCCTGTAAACACGGGCAAAGATGCCTCCTTTGGGACCCTCCTTGAGGAATGTTTGTCAGTTAATTAGATGCAGCTAACCCCTGTGCAATAAAAGTCCCATAGGCACTCAGAAAGGACCTTTTATTAGTGGAGGATGTCCTGAGGTGGGGAGAAGGGTACTGGAAATGAACAGGCAGAGAAGTGCTGATGTCTTGCTTTTCAGCTGAGGATGGGCAGTGCATGTACCTTCACCCTGTGAACGTTCGATGCCTCGTGCGTGAGTATGGCAGCTTGGAGAAGAGTCCAGAGAAGATAACTGCAGCTGTAGTGGAGATAACTGGCTACTCCATGACAGAGGTAGTTACTTTATCTCCTTATTAATTAAGGGCCTTGCTTTAGCAGATTGGTCATTGTAGAGGAGACTTGATTCTCTTCAGTAGTAAGGAATAATAAGTATGAATGGGTAGGGATGGTAATCTGTGAAGGGCATTTGTGGAAGGTGCTGGGCCTTATATTGCTTTTGATAAGTAGGCCACGCTATATTTTTTTTTCCTAGTAGGTCCAGTACAAAAATAATTGTGTTACAAGTCTGGTACTGCAGAATTTTATTCCAGTGATGTGAGTGAGAAGGGAGGAAGAACATGAAAATCAGTAAGCAAGCTGAAGTAACTACATCCAAGTGTGATTATGGTGTAGCTGATGGAGATCTTGGAACATTTGATTCTGACTCAGGGCATTTGTCATATGTTTGTAGTTTTTAAAGTAACTATTGTGTCAGTGGTGCTATTTTTTTCCATTTGACTTGATGAACGTTGTGCATTCTATTTCCCTTCATCACCATGGCTGCCTCTAGTCCTTGTGGTGACATATGACTCTCTTTATCAGGATATAAGACAGCGTCATCGCTACCTCTGTCACTTGCCCCTCACCTGTGAGTTCAGCATTTGTGAACTGGCTCTGAAGCCTCCTGTCATCTCTAAGGAGACTTTAGAGTTGTTTTCAGGTTTGTACTACCTTTCTCGTGGGTTCTGCCATGAAGGGGAAGTTGTTCTTATCTCTTTAGTGGTAGAAAATGAACATACATTAGAGCTTTACTCCTCTTGGACCAACTGTCTGATGACTGCTAGACAGAACAGCCCCAACTCGCTGTTTCATAGACAACAATTACAAAAAGAATAAAAAAATCCCAACTGCTTGGAAGAGCATATGTTGTTTGTAAGCCTGTTTTGTTACTAATGTGTTATAAGGTAGTTCTCAGAGCTGGAGTGGGTTTTCTGATATCCAGTGTTGTGCGCTGCTCCTAGATGACCTTGAGAAGAGGAAACGTCTGCGGCAGAAGAAAGCTCGCGATGAACGACGGCGCGAACGCAGGATTGAGATGGAAGAAAACAAGAAACAGGGCAAATGTAAGTTATGATGGCACATAACTGGTGGATTTTCAGTCATGCTTGGTTGCTGAGCTGATTTCTTGAGCTATAGGATGAACTCCGAGGCTTGTAGTTTGTAGTGTGTACTTAGAACAAGATTACAAAGTATTAGGAACAATGTCTGTATAATGAAAAACATAAGCTGTTTTAGTCAGGATGTTCAGTGATGTTATGCAATTGCTGCACGCTTGTGCATTTTGGGAGAGATGGAGGGCATTCAAGGGCACAGCTATCTCCATGGTGTACGTTGCTCTCTCTTACTGTTTTTATAGTATCACGATGTAAAGTGGAAAGTGAAGAAGGCAAAAAAAAGGCCTAGAAACTGCTTCCATCCAGCAGCAGGGCTTGTACTGGTCTCCAAATAGAGGGTGGAAAGAAATGAGTTGGCACCTCCTAGACTCCTGAAATGACTTGCATATTGACAGTCCTCCCCCACATTGTGTAGTGCTTTAATTTAAAATCTCTTCCTAGATCCAGAGGTCCATATTGCTCTAGAGAATCTGCAGCAGTTCCCTGCTTTTACCTCTTGCCCAGGAGAAACTGCCAGCACTGATCATCAGGGCGTCTGTCAGTCTCCTCTTGGAAGAAGCCCTGTGTTTCGGACAGGTGAGCGTCTGGAAAAACACATCACATTTAGCTTTTGGTCATTTTTTTGGGGTCTAGTGCTCAGGTCACCATGCTAAACTTTCTCAATACTGATCAAAGACAGCTTCTTTTCAGAGAAGCTCTGGCTGCCCTGTCCCTCTAAAGCCTTCAAGGCAAAGTTGGATGGGGCTTGAGCAACCTGGTGTGGCGAAGGGTGTGCCTGCCCATGGCAGGGATTGGATTGAGATGGTCTTCAAGTCCTTTCCAACCCAAACCATTCTGTGACTCTGTGATTCTTTCCTGGACTGCCTATGAGATAATACACAAAAGGCAGACATAGTTAGGAAACATTCTGTTCCTTTGTCTGCTTTTTACTGCCTCTACCTCGACAATATGAGATCTGCACTGTAGTTAGCCCATCTTTTACATGAGGCAGAAGAAAATTGTGCTTGCCAGGGAAACATTACTGGCGTTTTTCCCTTCTATCATCTCCATCTTCTCCAACACATTTTTCTAAAATAAACCAAATAAAAAGCCGTCCCCCCTCCGCAGCTTCCCAAAATAAATGAACAAAACCCCTCAAACAAACCCAAAAGAAAACCACGGACAAACTTAAATTTCCCTTAAATAAAAAGATCGAGGAAATTTGAGAAATCCATTGTGTGACTGATGGATGGAACCAATGAGATCAAAATGATTAATTACATAGGATAATAAAACTCTATTTTGTTACATCCTGATAAGCAGCATAATGACTGCCTTGGCCAAATGCAACTGGCTTTAATTCTCAGTTCCTTTCTCTGTAGAATCTATTCCAACTCCAATGTCACCTGCTGCCAGCCAGGTCAGCCCATTGCTCTGTGGAAGCTTGGAAGAAGAGTCTCCCTTCCCTTCCTTTGCCCAGGTAAACCATGTAGCAGAGTGAATCTTGTCAGAATTACCTGTGTCTTAGTTGGGGATTAGGCTGAGACTACAATTGCTTCCCTTGCAAAGACAATGTGGGATAAATCTTCGGGAGACATTATGAGGTTTGAGTGCTTGAAGGGGTTTCTAGATTTTCTTGCCATTTAGGGGGTCTGCAGGATTGTTCAAGTATGTGGAATTTAATCATATCCTACAACTTTTTTGATAGATGTTGAGAGTTGGAAAGGCAAAACCAGAAACATGGCCTAAACCTGCTCCAAAGACAAGAGGTAAGAAAATTTGGTATTAATACATCAGGTTCTTTACCATGCCTCTAATTGTGAGAAATCTTTTAACTTCAAAAGAAAGATCTGGAATGTGAAGGGGCATTTGTGTGGTGAAAGTTTTATAAAGCCTTCTGTACCTCCTTCCCTCTTTCAGATGAGAACACTCTGGCACTCCCAGTGCCTGGAGATAGTGATGGAGAAAGTGACAGCTCTGACCGGATTCCTGTGCCCAGCTTCCAGAATTCCTTCAGCCAAGCTATTGAGGCAGCCCTCCTGAAACTGGACAAACCGTCCACAGCTGATCATTTATCAGGTAAAAAGCAGTGGGAAAGGCAGGAAAACTTTCTGAAGTGAAAAAAATTGAATATTTCCCCTTCTTGCTCTGGGAGAAGTGAAAGCAGCAATTTTGGGGACCAAAAATTGGCCAGAGAACAGTTATGAAAATTGTCAGGTTGTGGTTTCTGAACAGCTTGACTAGGGCTTCTGTCAGCTTAAAGCAGCCTCTTGGTGGGAGCTGGGATCTCCAACTAGCAAAGAATCCTGTTAGGACAAAGACAGCTTTTGACAATTGTGTTGGCCATGTCTCTGCTGGAACATAAATTAAGCTTTATCTTAAGGAAGTTCAGGTTCTACATTTCTAAACTAAAAGTACCTGAGCTGCTGAACTACCACTTCAGTTTGACCAAAATGTCGAGGTAACTGCTAGCTGATATTTCGACTTAGGGAATGTGAAACAAATTGAGGTGAACTTAAACCTGGTGCTGGCTGATGAAATTTATTTTTAATGCTTAGTTCTGATGTTTAGCTTTGGTTCTGTTTGGAGACTGCAGTGGATGATGGAGAGAGTTGGATGGGAGGGCCTGGGAATGTCATTGGAGTGTCTGCTCCAGTTGTGGTTTTTTTGGACATGTATGAGAGTGATACTTGTTAGAAAGGCAAACTGCTGGATGCTGCAGTCCTAGGATCTGCTGTTAAAACAGCAACTTTACAATCATTTAGCCATTTTTGTAATTGTGTTTCAGGTGTGATGGAGTCTCCCTTAGCTCATTTGCAGTCATTTTTTTGTTTAACTACCTGGTGTTCACTGAATTGATAGGAAGTGTTGTGGATCTGTAGAAGCCACTTAAGCCAGGGAAGACCATTTATCTTTGTGTGTGATGTTCCTGTTCCATGACAAGAATGACAGTATCATTTTGATTCTTCACAGAGGAAAAGGGAGGCAAGAAAAGAAAGAAACAGAAGCAGAAGCTATTGTTCAGCACCTCTGTTGTTCACACAAAGTGATTTCTGCTATTCAAGAGAAGTTTCCTCTCCTGGTTTTCTTTTAATTTTGCTTTGTTTTGCTGCTATAGTTTAAGTATTTAAATTTGAACAGCCTAAACTTGTGTTTCCAGGACTTCTAGGGGCTTCAGGAGGAAACCATGACAGTATATGTTGAAGTAACATGTTTTGATTCCAACTGCTTAATGAATTTGTACTGAAACAGACTTTTGGAAGTAACAACCCAGAGACAAATCTGCCAAGGCTTCTAGTTGCTGAATCAGTCCTTTGGGCATGATAAGCAGTGTGAAAATCCTTACAGCTGTGTGGCACTGCCAAAGTACTGCAATATTACCCAAGAGAGAAGGCAGAGAGCCTTTACTTTCCTGTAATTATTCATGGGCAGAAGTCCACCTGACTGACAGTAGTGCTGTTGCAGTAAAGCTGTCAAACTGCTCTCTTGAAACTGGTTTTGGCTGCACTGGAAACAGGCAAAAGAGCTTACTGGCTTTAGATTGTTAGCTGCTATATCTGTTCTTTTCCTAAAGAGCAAGAATTCCTCCTGTTCTCCTGGCTTGGAAAGATATAAAGCTGAGGTGAGCGTAAAGCAGAATTTGGCTACTTGGTTTTAAAGTGGCTTGATGATTTGTGTATTTCAAAATGGCACTAGTGGTAGAAGGAACCTCCTGACTTCTCTCAGTTGTTCAGGTCTGTTTTTATGTGGGTGAGTGAGGCTGCTGATTTTTGTTTGTTTTTTGCCAGCCATGGGCTACACATTCTTTTTAACCTGATCATCTAGAAAAAACACTCCCCTCTAGGGCTCCTGGTAACCATCTGAATGATGGTTTGACACTGGCTGCTCTTGAGTTGGATGAACAATTGATAGCTGAAGTCTGTAGATAACTTTTATACCCCAGCAAGAAACTGGGGTTCTCTTGTACTGGGAGAAGAGCCTGTATCTGCTTGGTTCTGGGATTTAAGTTGATCTGTGCTGCGAACGTGTCTCTTCTGGACCCCTCCCAGCTCTTTCTTTGGGTGGTCACATTCTGCACTGCTTGTGGTTTGATTTGAGCTAATGAGTTAAGTGGTGTGGATTTTGTTGAATAAAATGAATTTTAGGTGTAAGGTACCAGTCAAGGCCAACAGTTGGAATAAATCATACGCACATGCACTTGCAGTACTGCACCCTTCCTCAGCTGTAGCTGAACTGTCATAGCAGTGTGGAGCCTTACAATACTGCAGAGATTCAAATTTTACCTTCCTGCTGGCAGAATTAGTTGCAGGGTGCTGGTAAAAAGTACCACTGAACTTAGGGAGACTGATAGTGTCTTCTGTTGTCTTCAGCCCCAGTGGCACAGGCTTCAGTGTGCTCTGTCCCTGTGACACTGATCTGAGCAAGGAAGTGTCTGAGGCACCTGGAGTTAGGTATTCCAACACCACTGGCAGTCAGTGGCTGTGTCCCTGTTTAAAAAGCTGATGTCAGTACATGGGTGCTTGATTTCAGAGCAACAGGCTCCACGTGTGTGCCTCGTGGGAAGCTGGTACCAAAGAGTCCATCACATGTGGCTGTAAACCAGAAAGAGCAGGAGAGGGGGGGTAAAGAATACTTCCAACTGCTACAGGAGGATAGAGGAAACACCTGCAAACATTCTTTGAAAGCAGCTTGACTTCACGCTTGGTCACAACTAACCTCACTCAATGGAAAGGCAGTACAGCTTGTCAGGGGACTGCAAAGAAACTAAAGATGCCTGAAAGTGGTAAAACTCTTGTCAATACTTTAAATGCTTATGGGAAAACAAACTGTGAGGGCAGAGAAAGCAACTAAGAGAGATTCAAATATGCAGTGAACTGTGTTTACGGCAAGTCATTTTAAGCTATGGAACAGGAGTAACTACTTAAGTGTCTAACAAGTATCTGTTGTGTTCTATTATCTCTGCACATTTATAGTCAACTTTTCTTTGCATTGGGAAGAGAGAATAGCTGGAGCTGGTGTAAGTCACCTCCACATGTCACAGGCACTAGGATAAGGGAAGTGATGCAGGCAGGGCAGGCTGTCCCTGCTGCAGGGGCAGCCCCCACAGGGACAGCATCTTCAATTGTATCTTGTTTTCCTATGGATTCGAGATAATACCAGCAATGCTACTTTCCTGTAACTGATTGGTGTAAACTTAATAAATATCTAAGCAGTACTTGTACCTATGAGTTTTATACTGGGGGGGAGGGAGTTGAGCCTTGCAGCTCTGCCATACATTCCATGTTCTCTCTGCTCCTATATGCACAGCTGGTGCTTTTCTCACTCAGAGCAGGGGAGATAGCCCTGTGGCTAACAGTGCACTTAAAGAGAAGGTAAAAAGCAGATGTTAATGCTTTTTGTATGCTGAAGGAGAATAACTACATTCCTTGTCTGTGCCAACTGCCTAAAGCTCCCTTCTACCTCAGCATGAAGAACACGTTGAGCTGCTACACTCCTCGGGAGTGCAAGTGGTTTTGACTCCTGCAGTGAAATAGGCAAGTAGCCTACTTAAGTGAAACCATGTTTTATTTGTTTTAAATTTAAGAACATTTGGAATGGGGAATGAAGTCTACATATGAACAAATGCTTTTCCTATCCCCTGCACTGCTTTTAACACTGAAGATAACCAGTCACATCTTGATTAAACAAGTACAGAATGGAGGTGGATAGTAACAAGTGACATTCAGTCTGTCTCTGTGCCATCATCATCCTCCTCCTCATCTCCACTTTGAGACTGCTCTTCTGTAAGGGAACAGCTCAACAAGGACTTCTGTATACATTGTCTTTCCTCTGCAATAAAGAAAGCAACAGAGTGTTACTACTTGATCACTTACACTGGACTATCCTCTACTTCTAAACACAAACATTTCTCAGGCCAAGAATTCAGAAGTAGCCCAGCATATCCTATAAAAACCCCAGGAATTGAGGCTACATTTTAGGAAAGTGGCTGAAGAAACTTACCTTCGTTTGTACAGTTTTGCAACAACCTCAGCAGCTGTGTTCTGTTATACTGAATCAGAAATTTCTGACACGTTCTTATGGTACCTGTGGAAGTCACAAGAACAGCATCTAACAATCTACACAACCACGTTTCCAAGCTGCTCCTGTATTTCCCTAAGAGCATTGTATCAAGTGACAAATGCCCCAGGAAACAAGGTTGTTAATGCAAATGCTACGAAGGGGCTGTAGACTTCATTTCTGCACTGCTGAAGTTAAGTGGTGGAGTAGTAATTTTTAACATGCAGTGCCTATTAGTTCCCCTAGGGGTTAATTTTCACAATACAGAAGATGCTATACTTTGAAAATATATTTTAAAATAATGTAACATTGTATTTACTACTCTGGTTTTGTGATAAATGTAATGAAGCCTCAAGCAAAATTACGAGGCTTTCAAAAAAGAACTGCTGGTGCCTGTTTCTTATTTAGATCTGCTGAAAGCATTTGCTGTTAGTAACGCAGGAGGAATGTCTGCCGCCCCCAGAGCAGCACCGTGGGCTCGTGGCAGGTACGATTAAAGCTCCATCCTCCCCCCGGGCCCGGCGGGCTCCTGACCTCCGACGTGCAGCGTGTTGAGGCAGCAGGGGTAGCGCTGGGCGCGGCTCTCCAGGTGCCGCACGAAGGGCAGCGCGGAGCACAGCAGCCGGTACGAGTCCTTGCGGCACCGCAGCAGCACCGTCCCGGTGTAGGCGTTCAGGTACTTCACTGCGGGGGACACACGTGCTGCTGAGCGGGCCCGGAGGGACCCCGCGCCCCGGGGCCGCCCGTCCCGCCCGCACCTGTGAAGGAGATGGAGCAGCACGCCAGGCCGTAGTCCCCGTGCACCCGTGCGATGGCGTCTCTGACGGCGAGGCCCAGCGCGCGGTCCTCGATGCACTGCCGGCACCGCGGATCCTCCGAGACCACCTCGCAGAGCACGTACCTGCGGGACAGCGCGGGGTGAGCGGAGCGGCACCGGCCCGGACACGGCAGCGGCGCCTCCCGCCCGCCTCACCTGTTCTTGAACCGCACCATGGCGGCGGCGGCGCGCGGCACGGACGGACGGCGCGCCCGGCCAATGAGCGACGAGTCTCCGCCGTAGTAGCCAATAGGCGGCGTGCGGGGGCGGGGACAAGGGGAGGAGAACGTGGCCCCGCCTCCTCCATGGGTCGCGCGTGCGCGGTGCTGCCACGGGCTGCCTGCGGGTCACAGAGTCAGCGTGGCTTTGCCTGGAAATGACCTGAGGTCATTGTGCCCGTCCTATGACCGCTTACCACCATGTCAGCCAGACCACGTCCGGTGTCTCCTTAAACTCCTCCACGGACCGTGACTCCGTCACCCTGGGTAGTCTGTTCCAATGTCCGATCACCCTTTCTGTGAAGAAATTCCTCCTCATGACCAACCTAAACTTCCCTTGGCGCAGCTTAACACTGTGTCCTCTTGTTCCATCGCTCGTTGCCTGGGAGAAAAGCCCGATGCCCACCTGACTCCAGTTCCCTTTCAGGTAATTGTAGAGAGCGATAAGGTCCCTCCTGAGCCTCCTCCAGGCTAAACGCCCCAAACTCCCTCAGCCGCTCTCCACAAGGACATTCGCTCCAAACCCTTTCCCAGCTCCGCTGCCCTCCTCCGGACCCACTGCACTGTTAGCGGAGGATATCCTGGCACGTCCTGGCTGGGGTATATTACACCTCAATCTCCTTCCTGAACTGGGGCGCCCAGAACTGGACACAGCACTTGAGGCGCGGCCTCAGCAGTGCCGAGTCCAGCGGGACGATGTCTCCCCGGTGCCCGCCCCGTTCCCGGCACACGCCGGTCCCGCCGTCCCTCCCGCCGCCCGCGCCTCTCCGGTCCCTCGGGGCGCCCTGCTCCCGCCCTCCGCCAGGGGGCGCTCGCCGCGCGCGGGCCGCCCTGAGGGGGCGGCTGAGGGGGCGGTGGAAGGGGCTCTGCCCCAGCTCTGTGCTTCGCCTTTAGTTCCTTTCGCTGCCTTGCACCGACCCACCCTGGCCAAGCCCGCCTTGTCTTGTGCCTAAAAGGTCTAAATGAGGGAGACGGGACGTCTCCGTGTGATGGGAGCCGCGGGAGGTCCGGAGGAGGCGGGCGAGTACCTGCCCTTCGAGGGCTTCAGCAGAGCGTCCGGAGCCTCCCCGGGGCTCCTGGAAGGGCTCTGTCTTTGCTCCCTCAGAAAACATCTCCGGTATTTGTAGCTCCTCAGGCTCCAGGTATCGGGGGTTTGGGGATATGTGCTAATTAATGACAACAACTAAGGAAATTGTGAAACAGAGCTACTTCCTGTAATAATTTCTGTAGTGGTGTCCCAAACTGTGATGTGTGACAAAGGTCGAGGAAACAGGGAGGGCTCTTTGAAAAGATCTGGGAAGAGTATAAACTGAGGAGAGGAGAATGGGGGGAGTAAGGGAAAAGATGTGAGGTAAATATCCAAATGTGAGATGAGAGAAAGAGGTTCACTGGGGTTCTTGGAGTAAAGTCACATAGGAGTGCTGAGACACTGTAGATTAAGTGGGAACTCATTGCTAATTCAGAGTGGAAACATCTTTAATGACCTTCATTCTATACACAGAAAACAATGATAAACCCAGTGGAAATCCTGTCGTGGGTGATAAACTTCTGCCCTCTGAAACAGATGCCTGTTCTCTCCTTTTGGCTATTAACGCCTCTCCTTCACCTGTGATCACGTTTTTGAGTCGTGGTTTTTTCTAAGAGCTGCACAATATGAGTTCCCTGGGGAGAAAGAAGCACGAAGCCCAGTGTGGACTTCTAAGAGACCTTTTCTCTTGGGCCACGAACAAAGGGACTGGGGGCAGTTTTGAAGCTAATGTAGATAGAAGCATTTTCTCAATGAGAGGACTGCATTGCATTGATCTTTGCAGTATTGCTCTGTGGTTTAGTATCCAAATGGAGATCTAGCTGTCATCTGTTCCACTTGTCAATACAGTGAGCTCCTAGGTGATAAGCTAGTCGTAAATTTTTGAACAATATTAAAGTCATGAAGATTCCCGTGGTTTTCTTTGTGAAGTGAGATTCCAGCTTAGGCTTACAGTGTGCCTGCCAGGTACGTTTCCCTGCTGTCCCTGTGTTTGTGGTGGCATCCCCCATCCTGCCTTCTGACAGGGCTCGGGTTGCCCTGTGCTGCTCAGGTTGCTTTTATCCCTCCCCTCCTTTATTTCCTTCTTGCAGAGGCACGCTGGGCTCTGACAAGCAGAGCATGTGAGTGCACTCTGCCCTGTAATCCAATAGGACATGTGCACTGTGTGTGCTACAGGCTGGGCCCTGTGCACAGCACAGGCCTCTGCTTTCGGTCCAGAAGGCTGATGAGGAGAGACACGGTGCAGAGAGCAGTGTTGTGAGATAGCTCCGTGCTGCTTCATTTCATGCAGGGTGTTGCCTTAGCTCCCTGTTTTTGGTTTGGGGGATGCTCAGAGCAGACCTGAGTCACCACAGCTCCCTGCACAGTCATTGTCTGTGTTAGCACAAGGTGTGTGAGGCCAGTCAGGCATCCTGGTGTGCTGAGCTGACAGCACAGGACTGAAAGGTTACAACATCTTCACGTTTGTTTTCCCACCTCCTCACCCTCATGCCCTGCCAACTCTGCTGTATTGATTCCAGCGTCAGGGATTCAAGAAACTCTTGCAGGTGACGGTGAGTTATACACTCAGGGTGGGAGAGAACTGTCTCCTAAGAAAAGAGCTGAGAGAGGAAAAAAAAAGAAAATGCTATTTAAATGGAAGAATGGGACAAGAGACCTGCCAAGACAGGATGGATGTCTCTCCCACAGACTGGGAGAGACAATGTAGCCTTGGGAATTCTTATCAAATAGAGGTTATGGAGGACGGAGCATGCAAGGACAGGGGGAAATAGCAGGCACTGTCTATACACATTAGAGACAATTTGTAAAGCAGTTTGAGAACCTTCGACAGAAGATTCTCCATCAGTGTAAATGTTCATCAGTGACTGTCCCATTAATGAGGTGGTGGTGCTAGGGAGGTGCAGGAGGAATACTGAGATCTTGTTTTTCCCACTGCTATTTGTTATTTGTGGTAGTGACCCTGCAGAGGGGCTAGTACAAATTAGTCTGGGTTGGTTTTATTACCACTTTAGTTCATTGTTTGACATTTTACTACAGGTTGAAGGTCTAGACCCTCACTTTGGATTTACATGCCATCTGTATCTGCAGGTCAGATTGCATTTGTTTTGTATGAGATTAATTGTGCTAATGATCTGCAATAGACAGTGATGAATGCATGTTTTCTTGTGTGCAGCCAGCTCCTAGAGTTTGTATGTGTTTGCTAATTTGTAATTGCTAGTAATTAAAAAATGCTTCAATGTATTGAATACGTTTACTAGTAATTTTAATTACTAAAATTAAAATTAATAGTAAACGTTTTCAATAACACACACACACATTTTAGTAAATCCTTGCACTTTTTTTAGGTAGAATGCTTCCGTTTTATCGATGAGGAAACTAAGGTACAGGGGGAGTAAACAGGTTCTTCATGGTAAGTAGCTGTCAGTCTGGAGATAGAGAGCAAGGACATAAAGTGAGTAGAGAGAACTGGCCTATCAGTACATACTGTGTCGGAGTAGAAGTCTGCTATATTGCTCGTGCATGAAGAAGTCGAGTAATTACATTCTGAAATAAAATTAGGATGCCTTGGTACTCCATCCTTGTGATACCACCATTATATCTTCTCTGTGTAGCCAAAATAATGATTTTTGCTTCCCCCTGGAAGCACAGAACTGATTTTGCTGTCAGGTGTGGTAGCAGAGTTGGGGGAGACAACTACATTTTGTTCCACTGTATGCACATTGCATCCCCAGATAACCTCAGAGCTGAAAATACAAAACAATCTGGCTAAAATTAAAACTGCTTCTTAAATCCTGTCTGATGTTGCCTGAAGCTTTTTGTTCAGTTTATCTTCACAAGGTCACTGAGACAGAAGAGTGCATTCTCTGAGCATGCTGGCCTGGAGCTTTTCATGCAGATGCTTTCATTTAACATTTGGGACATTCTCCTTCTCCCTTTGGTCTCTTCCTTTGTAGTCTCCCTCAATTTCTGTCTCTCTACTCTTCCCTTTTGAGTTCAGGTTCCCTCAGATCAATACACATAAGACTAAAAGCTATCCCCTTTTTATTGCCCTAACATGTAATCATTAATCAGAAGCCTTCTGTACACCCAAGCTGTCATGGGTCAGCAACTGCTGGTCTGTCAGAGCTGCCACTTGAGCTGCGCTGTGTGCTGCCTGCAGCACTGCCCTCATCTTTGCTGTCATCCTGCCACGTGGAGTAATTGTCTTGCAAAACCATCCTTTTGAAGCAAATTCTATTGCAACCTCTTTCAGTGCTGGCAGTGGGATCTTGGACTACTTGCCTAAGTTCAAAATAGTAAATTCACATTTCTTTGATTTTTTTTTTTAATAGTCAAGAACAGGATGTGCTCTCAGAGACATCCTGTGTGTTTTTAAGGTGAGCTTCCATTAAGATATCGGAAATGGGAAGCCACTTTGGAAGATTAAAGCCAAATATTAAGATCTGATAAAGGGCATTAAGTGTCTGTGAATTCAGCTGTTTAACATGAACACAGGATCAGGAATCTCCCTGTGCAGCAAAAACCAATGTGAGAGAGGAGCAGTATTAAAAGGTGATGTGCCAAATGAGAAGCTGGACTTTTAATTCTGGGTTTCATTTTCTCCAGCTCTGCAATGGGGATAATTGCAAATACCTTATTCATAGATATATATTAAAAATTAGTAAATTGTCCACTTGAATGCTACTGTTTATCAAATATGGTAAAACTGCTGCTCTATAGGAGAGATGTGTAGGCAGCACACTTCATTTGCAGCTAGCTGCTGCAAGAAGCTAACAGCTGCCTCCAAACTGGTTAATTAAATTAAGGCAAGAGCTAGAATATTAGTTCAGATAGTTCAGGATTCTTTTCTCTTTCCTTTCTGTATCAGGGAACACAGACTCAACTGTAAACCACAAAACTTACTATATAATCTGCTGTGTAAAACCCCCATATTTAATACCTCCTTAACGGGGATGTTAAGATGGATTAATTATTCTTTGTTCTGGTCTCTGAGGATAATTACTATTAATTATGTGTAATTGAAAAATTGCTCCTTCACAAAGAATCCAGTAGCATTAGCAGGATTGTAACTTATTGCTGTCTATAGGGAGTCTTACAACATTCCACAATGTTATGGCAAAGACTGCCATAAACTTGAGAACGGTCTCAGTGAGTCTTGCTCACTCCCCAGCCCACACCTGAGACCAGGATTTTCAGACATTGCAGATCTCAGAGCAGCCTGTGTGACAGGACTCGCCTTTTGTTCTGTGCTGAATGCACTGAAACAGGAGGTGCCGTTTGAAGGGGTGGTTGTTATTGAGGATGCTCTAAGACTTTTCCTCAGTAATCTGTGACTTTTCCCAGAAATCTGTGGAATAACCACTAAAGGGAAACAACCACAACAAAGTGAGAGATTGCCTATCTGGGGAGGAAGCTTATGAAAAAAGACAAAAACCCACCCATGACTCTTTAGTAACCAGTACGTCTTTCATGGGTAAGCACAGACAGCAGAGGTGTCTGACAGAGTGGAGACTGTGTTGATACTTTTTAATTTAGCTGAAAAAGAAAAGAAAAATTAGAATTTTTACAAGAGCAGAGCACTTTCAATTCTATAAAATTAGTGAATAGGTTTGCCTGCAACCTGAAATTCTAAATGGCCCCAGTGATTTCTGTTGTCAAAATATGTAGGTAGATAACTTCCTTTAATAGGTATAGGAGCAATAGGGCACCTTCCTATGCATAAACATCCAGCCTTTAAGGTCTCCAGGCCTGAGCTTCACATCGGCAAAATGAGGATAATGACATTTATCTGCTTCAAGGAGTGCTACAAATAAATTATTGAGTTATTATGCACTTAGATAATATAATAAATGAGATGACAGAAACTCGTATGGCATAAACTGCCTACCCTGAGTGAGCTTGTTCACATATGAGTTGGTGTCGGGGCCAGTCTGGAACAAAAGTGGTGTCTTGCAGATTTTTACTGTCTGCTTTTTTCCCCTGAATTCCCATGAGCAGATTAAGCCAAGGCCCTATTTTACAGCAAGATGTATGTGCTTATGTTGCTGCATGTTGAATAATCCTTCCTTTACGTGGCTTTATGTTTAACTCCAGCAGCCTAGGAGCAGCGTAGGATCAGAGTCTTCTGCAGAGCACTGATCTCCCTGATGAGGCAGGCAATGAAAAAGGTTTTCCAGTGCATCCATCACTCAGTGCTGAGGCGAGAGGACAGGCGTCCTGGAGCAGCCTTACATAATGCCTGCCTGCTGCCTGGGCAGCAGCAGCACGTGCAGGGGAGAAGGGGGGCCGTGCTGGAGCTGCTCAGTAGGGTACACCAGGGCACCCCTTGGCAGCTGCAGGGCCTCAGCTTGTACTGGTGTCAGCTTGCTGCAAGGAGCGTGTCAGTCACTGCCTGGCTGGGGCACGCAGGGTCTCAGCTCTTTGCCTGACCCACTCTGACAGAGACCTCCCCACCCGTCTGTTCTTGCCTGGATCCAATTTTAGCTGCAGCGTCTCACAGCCCAGCACGGCAAGTGAAAGCCCCTCAAAAGCAGAGTAGGGTGTAGTGTGTGGTGTGATTTGGGTGGGGAGAATCAAAAGTGACTTTCTTTCTGCTGTGCTGACTGGGGGTGCTCACAAAGACCAGTAAATGCAAACATATTTCCAGAGGCAATGTCTGTTACAGATCAGAGAAGACAAAAAGTACTGGGAGCATCTGGCCTATTTTGAGAAGCTTGCTAGGGCTTTTTATTTTTATTTCGTTCAATTTTTTTTTTAAAGATGTGCTTGCACCTGAGTCAGAATGTCAATATTTCCCACTTTTTTACCTATGTGCACCGTGAAGGCCAAAGCAAACAAACAAACAAACAGAAATCTTGCTGGATTTTCAAAGCTGTCACCACCAGTTGCCTTGAGGGCACAGGGGTTTGAGCTACACTTGAGCTGCCTTCTGCCTGCTACTGGTTGGTTCCAAGTTAAAGCTCCTGGTGATGCACATAAGAACCTTTTTGCAGTGCTTGATAGCATCTGCCACAGTGAGATGACTGGGGGGAACTGACCCAGGGCACATCCCTCAGGCCTCCTCAGTAAAATTCCACGGTGTTCATGCTGGAACTCAAGGAGCTGTTTCTATGTGACCTTCTGTGTTCCTGTTTCATACCTGTGATGCTTACAAGATCATGTTTATCCCCCTGTAACATTAGTGACTTAATTAGAGCTGAATTTGGTCCTACTGTCTCTGAACATGAGCAGCTTCCATCAAGTCATCTAAAGGATCAGATCTGGTTTCTTCTCTCTCTCAGTATTGGTGGCATCTGGTTTCATTTTCCATCTTTCCTAAGGGAGCTCACTTTTCCCCACATTTCAGCATATGCTTGTTGAGTGTCAGCACCCTGGGCTGCCCCTGTGTTTGTGCCAAGCCGAGCACCACTCTTCCAGCCAGCAAGGTACAAGGTGGTGGACAGATAGAACAGAATGTGACGCACATCAGGAATTGCTGTGGACTGTGTGTAGCTTAAAACCAGAACCTGCTTACAGGTCAAGAAACTAAGCTGGAACCAGTGAAGTGTGGGGTTTTTTTCCTCTGTGTAGGATGTCTAGACATAGCAAGATTTTGATCCTTTAGAAGGCAGTGGTTTTGCAGTGTGGCTTCTCTTTGTCAATACCAACACAGGCACTGAAGGGACACCATTTTCAGGGTAAGTGCCAAGGAGGGACCCTGCTGATGCAATAGCAGCACACTTGCAGCATTGCAATTTATTGTCCAGCACTGTCTGCAGGACATCCCCATTTATTTCTGAAGATGTTGGCATGGGAAGCTTTCTAGATGTGACAGTTTGTCTCCAGAAGATGGACTGGTTCTTTTGACTCCTTCCATCTCTTCCACTTCCTTGTTGTCACCCCAACCACTTGGCCAAACCAAAACTTTTCTTAGCTTTGCTTGTGGCACACAGAGGGACGACTATTCAACTGATAAATAATGAGCTCTTGTTTTGTAAGATATAGGATTTTTAAAAAGCATAAAATGATGATTTTGAGTATTTATTAGATTCCTCTAAAGTATATGTTCAACTTCAGCTCTCAACATTTTTATGTATATTGCCACATTGATGAACCTGTTGCTTGAAAAAGAATATATACTCTCTGTTGTTTCTCAATTATTATAATGTTACCCAGAACTGTAAGATCAGCACCTGTGAGTCAGATCACAGACAGTAACAAAATCATTTTAGAATGATTTTATTTCATTAATTTACTTAAATTATACATACTAAGCTCTTTTATTTTTGGGACTTGCAGGGTGCAGGTCTTTCTCTGTAAGTGTGGGGGCAAGCAACTTCATTAGTCTTTTAATAGTCTCTTAGTATCAGAGACGGATGGTGTCATCTTATATTGAAGCTCATTTTTAAATAAAATTGCAGCAATTTATAACATGGATACAGAGCTCCTGCTCCCGTTAATGTTCCCTCCTACTCCACCCCATATTCTCCAACAGCAAGCTACCACGGTGACAAAGACGGGAAATTGAAGGACAGGTACTAAATCTCGAGTTCAGTTCTTTAGTGCCTTTCACACACCATAGCTTTATAGAGGAGGTGATGTTTTGAGGACAGGGTATAAGTACCTTTAGATTAAGTAATGGACTTAAGAACTTCCTCTGCAAGCAGAGTGTCTTTGTGCTGTCAGTGCTGAGGAGCCGTGTCCCTGGTGCAGGCTGCAGTTCCCTCTATCATTATTCATAAGCTCCCATGCCCAACAGCAATCAGACTCCTCAGGCTGTGCCGGCTCGGGGATTATCACACTCGCAGGGCGGTTAAAGTCACTTTGCCTCGAGTCTTCTGCCTTTGAAAAGTGCCCAAGGCTAATCACTGTGAAATGTGACGCCTGTCATGTCTTCTTGTTCAAGTATGTGCAGCAGGCCTGTCATTCACTAAAAGCCTTAACATCTGCTATTACATGGTAATCCTCATGCATCAGGCTTCCAAATAAGAAACTGGTGGAGTCCAACAAGGTATGGCTCAGCCTTGGTTTGCATAATTCCCAGAATGCAAGGCAACTTGCTCTCCCTTCTGAAATCATTAATAAGCAATAAGAATATTATATAAGCTGGCATCTTTTTTTAAACCATGATAATTTCAAATGCTATTATAATTAGGATGAAGATGAGAGTTTGAGCTGGGGGTGGGAACAGAGAAAGGATTAAGCTGATCTCCACCATGACGTTAGAAGGTGGCTTTGTCTGCTGTATCCTAGTTTGGACAATAATGGATACGCTTTAGAAACATGAAGAGGCAAATAGACAATTTTATTTAAAAGTATTAATCCTTTTCATCCTGAAATGTTATCTCTTAGCATAAATAGGATCACAGCTCTCCAGTCCACTTATATTCTGACTAATTGACCCTGTAGAAAAGCCTGAAGAGCAATATGTGTTTGTGTTGTACCCTGGTGACTGTCCAATATCCATAGTGGATCTCATGAAGTGTACAAAAATATTCTGTGGCTGAGAATATCTTTGCTTAAGCCAGAGTGATTACTTGGTGATTGGGACTGCAGTGCTCTCACATCACAAGACCTGGCATCTTGGGTGGCAGGTCCCGAGCCTGACTGATCAGATGTGATATTTTAATAAAAAAAGTTCAGTGTCTTAATCGAGGAGGTGGGACTTGCCGGAGGAGGAAAACCAGGTGCAAATATGGTTCCTAGATGTAACTAATAGGGCTGCTTCCTTTGGAATAGGGAAGATTTAAATAGGCACTTGTCAAAATCATTTCCCTCTAATGCTGCAGCAGCCCTTGGATCTGAGCATGTTCCTGATGTTCCCCCTCACTCACATGCACGAACACGGGGAGGCAGGCGGGAGGAGGCAGCTGCACTCACACACTATGGGGTTTGCAAGAACACGATGGCAATTTAGAAGAGCGATTAAAAGATTGCAAACATTTATTAATAGCTTTGCTGCTGCAGCAGCTCTGTCAGAGAAGCCTTGCTTCCTCTGGGATGCTCTTACCTCCTGTCTGTTCCCTTCCAGAGCTTTAGAAATGGTAAAGTCAGGTTTGGGCTGGGTTTCAGTTTTAAGCCATCATACTGCAGACCAGATTAACCCACTACACAGGTGAGGGGACGTGGGGGACTCGAGTATGGGAAAGAAACAAGAGAAGGTATGCAGAGCAGAAAGAAAGATTTTTTTTTTCATCCAACTATTTCTTGGTCTTTCTTTTCTTCCCTGTGCTGCTTTCTCTTCCTCACATTGTTCCTCTTTACCCATTCCTCCTCTTCTCCCTTGGGACAGAGTGACTTTTTGTTCAGTGCATTGGCACTAGATTCAGATGGAGGCCTACAGTGCACTTTTGATACTGTATAACAAAATCAATGAGAGACGGCACAAAAGCAGTATTGGAGAGCATCTGCTGAAAATTCTGCAGAGCCATCTAATTTCCTAACCCTAGCATAATCAGTTCCTTTGTGAATCTCATGACTCTGTTGATGTCTCTTCAGAGTTTTAACACTGGGGACAAGGAGGAGGTGAACATTCAATTAAAAAAAAAAAAAGAAGAAGAAAAAGAAAGGAAAGAGCAATTGGCAAAAGAGCAAGAAATCACCTTTGTCTTCTTGGCTGATCTTGCTGAACAGCAGTAAGCACTGTAAATTAGATGGGCAATTCTGATGTTTGACTGCACAGCGTCTGTGAGGCATTTTTATCCCACAGAGCAGATGATGCTGACTGACTGATACAAGTTTGCAATAGGAGGATATTGATTCTACATATGGTGACCTCCTCCATATTCCTATCCACAGTGCAATAATCAGTTTCTTTTGCTTTTTATTTTTCTTAAACTGCATCCTAAGAGAAACCGAAATGTCCAGACAGGCAAAAAGGAAAATATTTTTTTGTTAAACAACAACAGTGAATGCAGATGCTGTGTCCTGGTCATCATCTGAAGTCCTGCTGTAGCTGAGTTGGATGACAGTGCACTTCAACTGTGGTGTTTCCTGTACAGTATGGCCAAGCAACTGGATGTACATTGGGCATCAGCATCCCTCTACCCGTGCTTAACTTTTTAATTCCATCAGGAGCATTTTTCTTCTGTTCATACACACAGTTTAATCATTCCACCTTGCAATTTAAGAAAAACCTTGTTGCATAATTACTCCATCTCTGCTCAATGCAGTAGAATAGGCAGAGGGGAAAGCAACGTGGATTCAGTGGATCAGAAAGGAGGAAAAAATACGATGGTGAAAGAATGCAAGGGTGAAATTAGAGTTGAACTATGGGTCCCGCATTACTCTTACCTGAACCTGGTGTGGTTTGAGTTGGGATTTTTTAACTGCTTTCCCTGTTCCTTGAAGTTTTCAGTTTAAATATTTCCTTGGTCAGTTTTCAAGTGTAGTGTTTAATTTGGAACTTGATGAGCATGAATTTTTGTCTACTGCAAGGGAGTATTTCTTATGAAAAACTCCTGGTTATCTCTGTTCACCTTGTATACCATGCCCTTTGTGGGAAACTGCACAAGCTGAGGGATGGCAGAAAACATCCTCCCATGGGATGTTTAAGGAAAGTCTGTATAAATTTCAGGAGATTTTGGCAGCCAGCCTCTAGGACTTAAAAAGGCTTGCTTTTCTAGGAAATAGGTGTAATACTTTGAATAATCCTAGTCTAAAAGACAGAGAACCCACCGATATATTTGAGCTAATTGCTTGTTCACTTTTTGTCTTTAGGAGCTGGAATCCTCCTTGTTCAGAGTAGCCAGTGAATGACATCAATGAGGATGAAACAGACCTGGAGGTCAGAGAGGTACCTGGCCTCAGGTAAGAAAGAATATAGATTGGATCCTGCAAGTGCCAGTTCAACCAAAGGAACTACATTTCTTGTTTCAGTAGCAGCTATATCACTCAGCTGCCCTATCAAAATTCTCATCCTTCTCCAGCAGTAGCTATTTCATTCCTGTTGGTTTCAAAGGTGGCTCTGTGTGACAAGAGGATGGCTCACAGTCTTGAGGCAATTAGGACACGTGTCCGTGGAATTGTTTTGTTGGGATTTTTTTCATGTCCTACAGGGTATTTTGGGATGTATTGGCCTTTACAAATATTTAAAGCAAGAAACTGTATTTCATTAGCATTTCCCTCCTCCATCAGGATCTTGGCCCTGTCTCTTGCCTCTCATATTCCTAATTTCCTCTTTATTAACTGTTTTTTTGCTCATTAATGAAGCTATATATTGTGCTTCTTAAGTATTAGAATTACCATTCTCTTAGCCATAGAACTGTCACTCTAGCCTTTGCCATTGGCATTCACAGGTATTGTTAGGACAGATGCTCCCTCTGGGTACACTGGTCATATCTCTGGAAGTAACTGGCATTGTACTTTGCAAATGAGCAAAGAATTTGCTCTCTTATGTATTGAGATACATCCTGTATCTTGTACTGGCTGCCATCTCTGCGTCCAAGTGGCAAGTAACAGGACTACAGCTATGGATGAAATTCCTTACTCTGAGATTCAAATACAGCAAAGGACCAAAGCACTGAGTTTCTGAAAAGTAGGGAGGTGAGGCTCTTGTGTTATTGCTCCCTGATATGGGAATATTGGAAAAGAAAACAGGTATCATTCTCTGTGTCCTTGGTAGGAGACAGGGAAAAAGTAATAATGAGGAAAGGGAAGACAGGTTAGAGGTGGTAGCAGAAAGAAGAATTGTCCTTTTAAGAGAGTCAGGTACCAGTAAGTAACATTTAAGTGCCAAGAAGGTGGTAGAAGGCAGGACTGGGATCTTTTCAAGATTTAGATTCTTCCATGGGGTAAATCACTAATGTTTAGGGAAAAAAAAATCACCAAAGATAAAATATTCCCTGACATGAATATAAAAATGATGAAGCTGCACATGGTGAACCTATAAAATTCTGGAATAGGCCTGTTTTTAAGCTCTATCAGAACAAAGTCATTAACTTTTAACAGAATGTACCTTGTTGGTTTGATGATGAATTATAAACTGGAGGGAAAATGAAGAGGCCACTCATGCAAAGCTGCATCATCCTCTGCCTCTATTGAGACAACACAGTATCACCTCAGCTGGTAGCAAAAAGTCTGCCAAGCTCTGTCATTGTTTGCATCACAGCATGAGCTGAAAGCAGGCTCACCTTCTGTCACCACACAGGGCCTGGCTGGGGACCACTGGCAGGGGCCACAGGGCTGGGGAACGTTAACTCCTGTCAGCACCACTGAACTTTGGCAAATGGGGAGAACTGAAATACGTTGCTCTGTTTATTCTGTTTGTGTGGATTTTCATCACCCTTACTTATTTTCAGTTCAAATAACAGCTGTTTGTGAATTTTTATTTTTCAAGATTCTGCTTGCAAACATTTGACTTTAACTGAACGGTTCAATTATGTTGATTATGTGTGCTGTTGTCCAGAGCTTGCTTTTTCACAGAATGCTTGAGTGAGCAACAGGATACAGCCGTTAAACTTAGTTTATGGCAAACATACCAGAATCATTTTGATCACACTGTCAGTCTTAAACTCTCCATGTGAAAGAAATGTAGCAGATTTCCTCACGTTTTGTCTCCAAATCTTGCTTTCTGTTTTTGTCTGTTTGTTTTTAGGGTTTTTTGGTTGGTTTTGGGGGGCTTTTTGGTGGGTTTTTTGTTTGTTTGTTTGTATGTTTTGGTTTTTTCTGGGTTTTTGTTGTTCTTTGTTTTTTTTGGGTTTTTTGGTTTGGTTTTTTTTTTTTTTTTGTTTGGTGTGGTTCGGTTTTGTTGTTTTTTTTAAGAATGGTAATACTGGCTTCGGGACCTTGCTTGTGTTCTTCTTTAGCATTGATTTTGTATTTTCCTCCCTTCCTGATATTCTTTTCCTTCCTTTTAACCCAGTATTGGTTTAAATTATTTCCCCCACTGTTAAGTATTCATCCCAACCCCTTCAGTCTCTGCTAATTATGTGATTTTCTTGGCTAGGACTTGCGCTTTACTCACTTACATAGGTGTTTATCCTAAAATTCATGAAACATCTATCTTTATTGTCTTTGGTTTGAGAAAGGACGTTTCAGGAGAACTCCATCTGTCTCTGAATAAAATCAACATGAACAAACAATCACTAGAATTTCTTTACTCTGGGCACCTGGTGTCCTATGCAAGGTCCAGAAATCCCACCAATCACACTGTTTTCCTGCAACAGAACTAAAAAAGATACAGCTATCAGCTGGGTTAATTTCTCTCACAATGAAATAAGCAAATCTGTCTTTTCTCGTTAAAATTCTCATATTATTTTATCAGAGGAAGTACTGAGATGTGCCTAATAGCACACCTCACCTAGAGGTGAGCGTTTGTCAGCTCACTTGCTTGTGGCTGAGCCCAACTGCTGAACAATGTCACCAAATCTTGGTCAGAAAAAAGTTCTTTGTAAGCAGAATGAGAGCTTCACTCTCAGAGGTCTGCTCGATCCTTTCCATAACAAACCAATTACTGGGTTAGAAGCTCCAGTTGAAAACCAGAGTGGTGTGGATAATTGTGTGGACAAAGGGGGTTGAAGCGCCAGTGTACGTTTCCAAGCCCTCTTGACAGATGTAACATCATTCAGAAAGCGACGTGGCTTTTGGGTGCATGTAAGTAATGAGTAGGTCTGGATTGTTTAGTGTCCCTGTCCCCCACGGCCAGTGCCCTTTGAGAGGGAACAGTGTGTACCACTGTGTTTGGCAGCCACGCTCCCAACCTGACGCAGTCGTTTTGGGGGGGCCACGGAGCTGGCAGAGATGACTCATTCCGCCTCAGTGGCTCGTTGAGGAGCTGCAGGGAGAAGCTATTTATAACCAGACCTTTCAGGTTCAGTGCAGCAGCATCTTCAGCAGGAAGGGGACAAGAGTGGGGATGGCACATCAGACTTCTCGGATACAGTTCAACCCTCACCCCAGTATTGTCCCTAGAGCCGCACAGCCACTAGCTGACTTCAGCCAGCATCTTTTACAAGTCTTTTGCTCAGCTGTCTGGGTGCTGTGGTCCTGATGCAGGATTCTGGTGATAACTCATCAGCTTCTCAAAGAGCAGGGAGACAACTGTGAATATCATCAGTGTGAACAAAACACAAACTCTTTCTCCTGTAGCTTCAAAGTTGACACTTGTTAATTCTGACTCATAGCCTTAGCATTATCACCTTTATCTTTTCTTCGTCCATGTTTGTGCCTGGCTCACCATTAAGATGAACTCTTGTCATGGGTGTTTTCAAACACGTTTTATGCTGCCAGCAAATCCCATTTAAACCTCTTGAGGTTTCTCTTTATACAACCTAACACTATAAAACTGCAGTTGGTTTCGTGATCTTGCTGTGGACTCATTTCGTCTTTAGGTGCTTCCATGACTCCACATGTAAAACAGAGATAATGATACCTCCTGGGCTAAGCACAGTGGGATATACAGTGATGAAACACCACCTAAGTGGTAGTGTTATTATCAGAGTCACAGTACAATAGGAAAGCATTTTACACAACAGTAGAGGACAGCATGTGTTAAAGAAAATATTTACTACAAACACACATGCCTTTGTATCTAGGTAACTGTGGACTTTATCTTGACGCTTATTAGCACACATAAAAATTTTATGTCAAATTAAATGTCTTTGAGTTGTCTCTTAACTGGCTTTTGAATTCAAAGCCACAAAGCACCAGGGATCCTGTTGCATAAATTCTTACCTTGTTCTTTTTCTGCCTCTGTCCTATTCTTAAACCAATTTGCATGGGTGTCTGGAACTGGGCTGGGGTTAGATGACTCCTTGTCTCCAGTTGTTTCTTCCCATAGTTTAAACGCTCCATATCTGACCCTTCATTTTCTCTTTTTTTCCTCTTTACTTCTTTCTTCCTCTCTGTTCTTCGTTCAGTAGACAATTGGCTCAGCAGTATGCAGCTGTTGCACAGTTTGATCAGTGTAAACACTCCGTGTTAAGGCCATTTGGTAGATCCGCATGGGTTTCCTTGGTGGTCTCTCTTTTGGCTGCCCTGCATCCTTGTGCTATGGACCCAATGCTGTAGTAACCTTCTTCAGTGGGTTGTGTTGATTATCTTCATACAGAAGCTTTGCTGTAAATAGTTCTTGCCTTCAGCTTTGGCAACCAGCAAAAGGAGAAGTCGACCTTGCATAAACCAAACAGTGCTGCAATGATAATTTATTTCTTCGAGTCCAGCTATAAGACTGCAGAGATATGTGAATGTGACATGCACCTCATGACTTGGGCTGGAGGTTGCCTCTGCACAGTGGTCCAAACTCTTCCTAGTTGCCACATTGTTTTCTGTAATGTCTGTTTCATTTTGGGAAAAGTAAACATTTGGCTTTTACAATTGTAAATAAACCTCCGAAACATCAACAAAACGTAACTGGTGCAGAGATATTTGTACCAGTCTTGAGAAAAAGAGACCATATTTCAGTGACATGAGGTGCAGTTTTTGGTTTTTTTTTTTGAAGGGTAAACAAAGGTGCTTATAACTCATAAGTGATTATAACTAGAATGCCAACTTTGCTCCATGTCTTCAGCAAATTTTGCACAGTAGATGAAACAGTTCTTAGGGCTGTTGGTTTATCTTTTTAGCAGCTGCCCTGCCTTCCCTTTGGCACTTTAGGTAGCCATGAGTATGGAAGTGCAGCTGGCTCCCCTGGATGTCTCATCACTCCAGTTGGCCTGAGGCTTGCAACATTCTTGAGCAGACCCCTGGAAGGGGATCCCAAGGATGGTCAATTTGACCAGAGAGTGCACAAGGAGATGTGTCCAGGTTTGACTTCATGAATGCAGAACCAAGAGGACTGGGAGGGGAAACCAAGAGTGTGCATACATGTCAGAGCCTGAAAGGATTTACTTCCCTGCATTTCCAATTGCTTGTTTTCTATCTGGGGAAAATCCCTTTTGACAGCCCAGGCGGTGAGCTTCTAATTCCTGTCTCCGGCTCATTTTTCACTTCAATCCCTCAGCGAACGGATTTTAATGCTTGATGGATTCAAACAAAATTATTTCCGTTCCTGTGGCTTTGCAAAAGCCTCTAGGGTGTGTGTATGTGCGCACAGGGGAGGAGGGATGGGGCTTGTTTTCGTTACACTCCAGTAAGCCTCCTCTCCAAGGGAGACCTATTTCACTTCTTCATTAAGGGCTTTCTTGCTGACACTCCCTCCCATGCTGTCCTCCTGGTTCTTGGGTCACAGGAGGACCTGGAAAACATTTGCTGTTCCAAGGGGTACAGGATGCAATGTTCCAGATCACTGTTTCTGCAGCAAGTGGGGATTCAGATAGTATGACCATACTGTGCTTCCAGGAATAGCTCTGGGTTGGGGGGAATAACTGTGGGAAAACTTTCATAGTTCCCAGCTCTCGCTGGGAGTGAGACAACACCACAGGCTTGAGGGATGGGGTTGGTGACTGAGGCATTATCTGGGTAATCAGTAGTGTTTAGCATTGAAGTCTTGTTTGAACATGAGTACAATTCACCCTGCTGCCATTGTAATGGACAAATGTTGCTTTTTATTACAATTTCCAGGCTCTCTTGCCAGCAGAAATCACTGCAGGGAGCTGTGCAGGGGCTCTGCTTGCATAACATTCAGTAATCAGTCAGAATTTCAGCTGCCCAACCACCATGTGTTTCTGCTGGGCTTCTTCCACAGAGTTCCTGTGTCTAGGAGGCTAAACTATTTAAATGCTTAGTATCTAACCCTTCTATTCAAACGAGATCATCATCATCATCATCAAAATGTACAAAACAATCGCTCTAATCCAGCTCTAATAAGGATTTATAACTAATAAAAGCTAAATATCCTCGTTATTCTCTGAAGAATTTAGAGTGTGGCATGAAGTTGATGATGTCTGCCAATGTATAAAACTACTGTTGTTAGGGTGTGCTAAGCCCACTTGGTGATACCATATCTAGATCAAGTTGTTTCAACTTATTATAACTGCTCCCAAGCTGTCACTTTGTCAGTCAAGGCAAAAATCTTGTTCCTGGAGCTGGAAATCTATTCTGTGTTTCTCTACAGCATATGCCTATCTTCTAGGACAGCCTCCTCTGTTCACAGCCTCCTGTGAGTATTTGTTTAGAGTTACTGATCATCATAAATGATGACACATGTTGTGTCATGTTTGTAAAGCTGGTGGATCTGGGGACTACAAGGTGTAACTTGTGAGTTTGTTCCTTTTTATCTATCCCTTTATATTATTTCAAACCCCCAGTTCCTCTAACTTCAGTTCTTTTTAGTACAAGTGTTCTAATTCTCATTTTTTATTTTGTTAAAAACATTGTCTACAGGTAAGAATCCCTATTAGTGTAGTTTTCTAATATGTTGCATCTATAGAGACTATTATTTTGCATTATAAATACTCAAAATTATGCATAAAGTATGGGTCGAAGTTTTAGTTGTAAATACAGTAACAGTACTTCAAGAATTATTTATCTAGTTAATATAGTCCTGCCTGTAATTGTATTTTTATTTCAACTTTGTCGATAATCCTCAAGATTTCAGGCCAAGGATAATAAATTGAAGTGGTAATAAACTTTGGAACTTCATTAATAAAATGATGCAAAGTCTGTTAGGTAGAAGAGGACACTAATTTATGAACCCATAGATACTACTGGCCTGAAAGCTTCAGCTAATTGTTACAGCAGTAGTACAGGCAAGTCTCATTTTGCAAATCTTTAGATTGCAAAAAATAAATAAATCTAACTGACAGTTTCCTAAAGATCAATTAGAATTTGAATTCATTGTGAGTAATTTGGTTTTACTTCCCTCACATCAAATTATCTGATATTAAATACGCATTAGCATCTGTCTGCAACAGTTTTATCAACAGGATTTGCCAATAAATGATAACTTATTTTAATCCTGATTTCCACCACATCGTTGAAGTGAGGATAATGGAGACTGGAAGTTATCCACAGTGACAGAATACGGTGTCAGTTCCACTGAGAAAGCAGCATGTTGGGTTTTCTCTGTCACTTGCCTTTTTTACTTAGTTAGTGACTGAGACCAATAAACCTTTCCATCACTGGCAAGTCTGAGAGATACAACTGGTGTCTTTCAGCTGGAAAATCAGTACCAAGCTTTTCTTTGCATTCCATGTTGTACCAGCTTTCCTACCTGTGCTGCCATCGGCTCAAGTCTCGGGCCTGCTGTACCTCTGGCACACTAAACAATACTTTTGTCACTACCCTCAAATGGTTTTCAGTCTCTTATTTACTCATAAATCTAGTCTCTATAACCCTTTGACAGGCTTAGCAGGGTCATCTCTGAGTTTTACCTGGACATCCCTTGCTCTATTTTTTGTTTTATAGACTGCATCTAGCATGGTGCTCGTGTGCCATTGCCCAGTGTAATAAATGATTTATTTCCTTTAAAGCTGATAGCACGTTCCTTTCCCACTGCAACACTGAGCTTTCCCCTATGAACAGTTCACTGGAGGTGGCACTGCAGAGATCTTGTCCGTTTTGAGCAAGCTCTGCTGCTGCTGGCAAAATGTGCAAAGCTGATCTATGACATTTCTGGTTTCTTCTTCTTCTTCTGCATGCCAAATATTTTCTCAGTTTGTCCCAGTTATCATAGACCATGTGTGGTTCTCCATGATTTGATCTTTGAGCTTGCATCTCTCAGATCTCTTGTATGGATATTTTGTGTTTTCATGGAGTTAAGATCTGACTTGCACTTAATTCTGGAGTGGATGACTGCCAGAGGCTGGTTCTTTGACCTTCTATCAGCTTTGAAAATTTTGAGGGTGAATCAATTCCCTATTAAGATCACAGACCTTAATTTGAATTTTCTGAAAAAATCTTGGGACAGACACCCCCTAGTAATCTTTGAAAAGGTAAGAATTAGCCAGACACACGCATTTCTTCAGCTTCACTTTCTTTTTTTTAGTATTTGCCTAAAGAAAATAAATCCTAACATTTCATTTTTGTATGAAGTGCACTATCTCATTTTGTATATGGATTTCTAAGGAGTTTTTGCTGCAGAATTGACTGGAACCCCTTAAACATTTCAAATGCATTAAAATTGAGTATTAAGAAAAAGAAATCTTCTGATTGTCTTCCTTTTTACTGGCATACTTGGCTTTTAAATAAACATGGATTCATAGCACATACATATGCAATTCATGTTTTCCCAATTGCCTTCTGTATTTCCAAACTTTCAGCTCTTCTGGACATCTCAGTAGCTTCTTCTTTTCTGTTGAAGTTACACTGCTTGACATCTTTTTATTCCTGATACCATATGGCATTCCTTAATCCCTCTGCACCCAAACTGCTTTCAAAGTTATTCCTCATTAGTGACGCATTTCCAGCTGTCTCTACTTAACCCAATGAAGGCTTTTGCTGTGTCCCTGCTCCTGAGCCTGGGCAACTGAACCATTTACAGTTACAGTGGCCAAGGCTGTGCCTTGGGAGGGAGCATGCTACAGGCAGTCCCTGCAGTAGAAGTCATGGTGTGGGAATGGTGGTCAGTCTCCAGGCTCTTCCAAGAGGATACCTTGCAAGTAAGAAATATATTCAAAATGCAGCCAATACTATTTGCCTGATTACAGTATACTACAACCTGATATTTAAGTAGAACACAATGAAACTATTAGAGCAATTGTTCCCGTGAGATTCACAGAGAAATGGCCCAGGCTCTCAAAATAAATAGCTTTTAGGGGACTTCCTTGAGATATTGTTTTTGGAAAATATTATCAATCTCCAGAAAATAAATCTAATAAACCTCAGTTTGTTTATGTAGCACTGAGCCCTGTAAACATCCATGCTCTTTTCTCTTGGCCGCTGCTCTGGTGTGAGGAGCTGACATCACCACTGAGTGACAAAAGTACCGAGTGGGAATTTTGTTCTCACATGATCTTCCCAGGACAGCCAGTACAGCCACAGGGGTGTAAATGAGCAGGTGCTTTTCCCTTCTTGTGCAGATACCTTCTGTCAGAGGGCACATTGCTGAGCAGGAGTCTCTAGGCTCCACTCCTAAGTTTTGTCTTTTTTCTTCTGCACAAGTAGTTGCTGCTGCTGTTACTATTGTTATTATTAATCATCAGTATTGTTATGTGATGCTGCAGCTCTATTCCCCTTCTTCTAAGATGTTGTTTCTGCCACAGCCTTTTCTGCCTTTGATCACAACCAAGAAAATGGCTTCGACATTGTATGTATTCCCTTAGCTCACTGCAGAGTCCTAATCCTTCTAATAGCTGGAGGTTTTCAGTTTAAGTCTTTTATTAATATTCAGTCTTAATTGTAAAGCACTTCAGTGATATCCAAAAGCCTGTCTTACATAACAGTCTTATCCACATTTGAGTTCTTCAGAGCTGGAGTGTCAGAAAAAACCTCTGTTTGATCTGCCTCGCCTGTCATTAGTCCTCACGCCTTTAATGCACAAACCCATTAACAATACATTTCAACTGTCTAAGCTCAGACAATGTATATTTTAAAATATTTGATATTATTAGAAAGAGTATGACTTGCTGTCATGTACATATTTAAGTGGTGTCGTGAGCAGAGTCGCTATAAAGTCTTCTGGGAGCCTTGTTTGCAGTTCTAAATCATCTGGAAAGTGAAAGAAGCTGTAGGAAATTGAGGTAATTAAGACATTTCATAAAGTGCCAGTGTTGATAAGATCCTGCTATGCCTTAGCTTTTCCTCAGCTGGGTAAACAGACAAGAGCACCTGGAAACTGGGAACTACGTGTTTCCTGACAGTGGATATCCCAGCAAGTCACTGAAAAGTAATAAAAGAGAGATGTTTTTGCTAACCAATAATAGATTTTTGAATTATGGTTTTTAAGATTTTAATTCATTGTAAATGATTATTCACTTTCCTCTTACGCCGATTAATCTGTTTCTGGCAATTGTCAGCTCTTCTGATGTTTATGTATTTTAGTAAAGATCAAGAATGAGCTTTCACACTAAAACTGACATATTTAGAATATAAACCCCTCATGTTTACTTAAGGAGATGTTTTTCAGAGGATTGATTCAGCTCAGATATATTGTTCAGATTGAACAAAGCCCAAAATGTAGATAGCCCAAAGTGAGAGCCTTTCCAGTAAACTAATGCAGGAAATACAGTTTTAAAACAGTTTGATGTTATTAATAAGCAGATAAAAGAGAGATATAAACTTGGGCTTCAGACAGTAAATATTAACGTCTTCTTAAGACCCACCTCAAAAGACAAAGGACATAACAGCACATGTCCACAGTTTGCATTTAGAAGTCATATCCAGAGGCAGATTTCTGCTTCCTCCAGCTTCATGCTATGTTGAAAGATTTTCAGAAGCCTGCAACACTTGCTTCTTTGCGTCTGAACAGAGAATCTTAAATCCAAAAGCCTGAGAACCCCTTTGGAAAGCAGATGTTACTGCCTGTGCTTCACATGGAAAGGAACTAAGCCATAGTGCAGTAAAGCTAAAATCCCTGTAGGAACTCTTCACTGTGGAGGAAATACCAGAATTTCTCATTTGTGATTCAAGCAAAATCATGGGCAGTCAGGGTGGGCCTAAACTCATCATTTGACAGCAGTTCCCTGCTTACGCACTGGTGGATGTTGACTGCCTGAAAACTGCAAAGCTGACTTTTACCACTGCAAAGATAAAACTACTTATTCTGTATGAGTTAATTTGATCCTTTAATAAACATGAAATAGAAATCTTCTTTAGATGTTTAAAGGAATTGTTTGAAATTACTAAAAACTTACATTATTCAATATAACTTGATAATTGTACTAATGAGATGTTGTTAGATCCACTACCAAAACATAGCACCCATCTGAAATGAGGGATACAAAGCATTTTGCAACAAACTTATTTGTACAGTTGACAAAATACTTTATCTGAAACTGAAAGGTAATTTAGGCAGGGTGATACTACCTAAGCTGTAATTTTGTTCAGGACATCAGGTCTTCTATTTAAATCTTGAAAAAAAAAATAGATCCTTAAAGATAAGGAATTCTCAGTGCCTTTGTCTAGTTTCCTGTGCCAGTGACACTGGTAGCAGCAGTCCTTTCTCCACTGGCATCCTAGGGCTGTTTGTCATCTGAAAGGAACTACTGGCTGCTAACAAACCTGACCACACTTTGTAACTCAGCTTCCTTTGTAACAGCTTTTCTTTCTGGTTATAAACCAGATGTGCCAAACCCTGTCTCTCCCTGGAGCTGTATTCTACTTATAACTGTGCTGGTTATGTACCAGTATCAATGTTCATTAAATAAAAAATTTGAGAGAGAGCAGCTCTATGGAGAGAGAACAGCTGCCCTGGAGATAATGAGTGATTCACTCCAGTTGATCCCAAATGAATTTCAATTCACTATAGTTATTTCATACTCTTGCCTGTTTGTTGTGTAACTGAGTTTATGTTGTATAACAGAGTTGTTCCGTGACACATTGAGTTTATCAGCTCGTATTTTAGTTGTTGGTGTTGAAAGAGTCAAGGGATGAAAGCAGTGCCTGCTTTTATTCTGATTTCCCAGGTGCATCAAAAGTGGCAGAATAAAATATGACGACTGATGTATTATAGTCTTGACACACCTTAATACTCTTCCCACTGGAAAATATCCCTCTCCCAAAATAAATACAAGAGGTCTTCTCTGCCAGGAGACTGGCCTGAGATCAGGCTGCCAGGCAATGAGCAAGCAATAGCAATTTATTCAGGTTTGTGTCTAAACCACTTCCAACCCGAATTGCGAGTATCTGGCCTTCAGTGCTGCTCTCTTTCCATTCCCTGAACTAATTCTTTAGGCACTTGATAAATAAGCGGTGTGGGGTTTTTTGGGTGGTTTTTTTTGGTTTTTTTTTTGGGTTTTTTTTTTTTTGTTTTTGTTTTTGTTTTTTTTTTTTTTTTTTAACTGGCAAAGATTAAATGTTCCTAGTTGGAAAAAATGCATCTGAAGAGTCCACCTGTCACTCTGAAAAGCATCCATAATCCTGTAGTCCTGATCACATGTCAGAAAGAGATGACTCCATCACATATGTACTTTACTGTGCTTGTAAAACATCTGCATGAGCTTGTGAACAGCTTTGCTCTTACCAAAGAGCTTTGCTCAGGTCTTCTGAAAAGTGGAAAGTTATGAAGTGATTTAATTTTCTCCCTCCTAAGTTAATTGTTGCTCTCAATGTAAACCAAAGACAAGCTGATCAATTGAGGATCGCCTTGTTATTTACCTTTTGTCACATTATCATTTTATGCCTCAAGACTGTGTCAAATGGAGAGGAAGACCACTGCCACTGTTAAAACCACATCAGTTTTGCTTCAGTGGTTTTCAGAGGTTTGGGGTTTTTTTCCGGGAACCTGTACTCAGACCTCTCCTTTAATGTGCTTCCTGCCTGCCTTGTGGTTCACCTCCACTTGCACAGCAGTGCTTTCTGCAGAGATGTGACTGTGAAGTTGACTGTAGTTTGGCAACAGAGATGTCTGATATGAAAGAGGTGACATTTGCCAGCCGTGGGCTCTACAGCTGCAAAGCTGAGCCAGCTATATCAGCTTAATTAATTGCATTCCTAGCTGTGTGAACTGAGACTGAGACTCTAAAAGGTGTGTAGGAAGGAGGTCGGGTGAGGAGTAATTCCAGGAAAATTATTTACTTCTTGTTACATTCCTGGAGTAGGGAAGGTTGGATCCCTTAATTGGAGTCTGGCTAAAGTTAGGCCACATATGATAGCTCAGGGAGCCCAACAGTATCTGTCCCATTGAAAAGCAGAATTTCTCTTACATCTTCTTTCATGTTATTTGTTTTTACAAGCTAAGAAAGGGTTGAGGCTTCTCTCTGTGTGAAATGACTTCTCTGACTGACCTCTCATCCAATCTATGTGCCACTGTCCTGACAAATACAAAGGGAAGTTCTCTCTTTGCAATCAGGATGCCAGTAACCTGAAGGATGGATTTGAGCACAGGGATTACAGCTGGAACAATAATGCCTTTGTAATACTGTCAGGATTATTCCCCTCCTGTGGAGGAAAACTTGAAGAGCAATACCGAGTCTTCAAGCAAACAGAATCTCCAGCTGTCAGTGCTTTTGCTTCCTCTGGAGGAGGAGACACAAGCCTGTCCAAATACAATATGCCTGAAGACCAACACTTGGCATCTATATGACTATTGAAACTTGATATGTTTCTTAAATCCTCTAAAAGAAACGGAGGGGAAAGGAAAAGGCCATAAACGAAGGCTATGCAGTTCATCTTCTGTTACGGGATAGATTCCTGATTAGTAATCCTGATTCTCAGCCCAGACCAGCTTAGAATTTAGTTTGCTTTAGCAAATTGTTTGTATGATATCATACTTACCCTAGATGATTATGTTCTTGAAAATGCAGGTGTGAGAAATATTAAAGACTAAAAAACTAGAACCAAGAGAACTGCTGCAAAACATCACAGACATTTTGTGCCTCCCATCAATAACTTGCTGGAGAGGGTTTTTTTTTATGGGCAGTGCTCACACATTTTACTCTTCAACTCCGTTTCTAGGCCTTTAACTGAAATGGAATTCAGGGCAGGCAATGCAGCCCTTGTTTGTTTTAACAGCATTCCCATTTTTGTCAAAAATTTGCTCTATGCGCAAGTGAAGCCAAAAAGAATTGACCAAACCCCTCCCCCAAAAACGCTGATGCATTTGCTCACAGGCATGCTTTTTGATAAGCACTCTTACAGAAAGGCACGATTTTACACTTGCAGGCAGTGCTGTTTGTCATTGCACACTGGAATTGGATCTACCTTCCCCCGCCAGCCTCAGGCTACTCACTTGCTCCAGAACCCCCCTGGTTCGGGAGGGAAGTGCAGCTCCTCTCTGGCTCGGCCTTGGACTGAATCACACGGATAGTTTAACTCAGCTCTGTCTCAGGAAGCAGCGAGCGTGCATGTTACATAATATAATCTTCATGTCTTGAGGATTCAGGCCTGTCCTCTTTTGTGCTGCCAGATGGAAGAGGAGCCACGGTCTCTCTGGAGAGATGTCCCTGCACATCTCGCTGCTCAGCTGTGCTGGAATTAATGTGCTTCTCTCTGCAGCGGGGCACTGTTGTTCCCTGGCATTTGGCTCCAGAATAACTAGCTCTTTAGTATGCAGTAGATGCTATGCAGCCACTGGGATCCCAAGATTAATTTGTCTAGAAAAAGAGATACACGAAGAACCTCCAAAAGGAATTTGTGGGAGGATGTACTCCAGATTCTCTCCACAGCCGGGGTTTGTTCCCAGCTGAAACCCAGATACAGGTGTTGTGGACAGCCAGGTTTCAGCTTTGTGCTCTAACTCTGTCCCATTACACAGTTTTTCCAGCTGCTGGTGCTGTTTTGTTACTCAGTTCTGTAACATGGCCCCTGCCTGCATTGTTATTGCCTATGTTAGTCAAACCATTTCATGCCCTGATCCCTGACGTGCTCTCCAAAGTGATGAATCACACCTGCACTAGTGAGTCCCTTCTCACTAATGAGGCATATGCTCCAAATTCTGCAGTGCTCAGTTGATTGAGGCAAGGAGCTACAACCCACCTGTAGACAGAAATGGCGCTACAGTCCTCAGGAATAGCTCAGAAGACCCCAAGGAGGGTGAGGGCAGTGTTAGTCAGACTAGCAAGAAATCTTATCTGTGGGACTTCCTCACAATAATGCCTCATCAGCACCAGCTGTAACTCCAAAAATGGCAGCTTCTCCAGAAGCAGTGTTATATCCTGATGGAATTAGCTTCCCAAGACATGGAGCTATTGAGAAATATTCATTTCAGCCTCCTGCTACCTCTGAGATTCCTGGCAGAAGAACCCCTGTAGCAGCCATGGCTCCAGCAGTGCAGGTGCAGTTGGGAAAGTCAGGAGTCATGTTCATCCAGCCATGTGTAGTGATTATGCACTGCTGTCAACAAACAGGAGCAGCCTGTTCTGAAATAAAAATCAGCCCACAACAAAACCCAAAAGCTACCTTGACTATAAATAGGAGCTGAAATGACACCGCAGGTTTGAGTGGAAAGTTGTTGTTTGACAAACATCCCTGCCATGAACCCCTTCAACAGCACATTTAGCCACCACAACAGCTGCTGCCAAGCGTCCTAAGTGGGAAAGGGGCAGAGCTCCCTACCATCCATAGGATGGATGGAGGGCACCTTGGGCAGGAATTGCACATGGCTGCTGTGCATCGGTGCTGATAGCACAGCTGAGATGAAGCAACGCTGAGCCAGGGCTGCAGCATCATCCTCTTTCCATGGCAGCTTTGCCCTGACCAGCACATGTATCTGTAGCGGTGGGGGCACAGCAGCACAGGCTGCAATGGGACCCCAGGCTGCAGAGAAGTTGCACTTGGATTGTTGCAGAGAAGACTGTCATCACATAGTAACTGCTGTGCATGTGCCAGCAAGAGCAGAGTGAGCATGAGTAAGCTTATTATGCGATAATCACACCTTCATCTTGCTGGGTAGATAAACTGCTGAGGTGTCCAAGTCTGGCAGTGAGGCACAATCACTGTCTGAGGATGAGCAAGAAGCAACTGGGACCTTTCCCCATTGGAAACGTGTCTGATTTGATGCCATTATCTCCTTCTGTTTTTAAACATAACATCGTTATTGAACCACCTGTTGGCACTTAATTGTTACCTGTGTTTGATTACAAAGATGTTAAGTAATCGGCTTTTTAGGTACAAACTCCTTCATTTTTATATCCTTGCATGATGTCCCCTAGCAAAGCTTTTATGTCCATTTCAAAGGCTGCATCAAAACTCCTGTGAGCTATGTCAGGGACACAGCAGCCCAGCCTCCTCTCCTGAACTTTGTGAAATCTGGATCAAGACTTTGAAACCTCTCTGTTATAGTGATCAGACCTATGGGTGCCGGCCTATGGGGCAGTGTCCACCGCGGCCCCGTATCGGTAGGCTGAGCACACAGGCGGAGCACTCAAGTGGGCCACGACCCCCAAACCGTGCTGGGTCCCTGGGTGCGGCGCGGAGGAACCGTCCGAGGGGCACACGTGTGGGCAGATGGGTCACCCCGCGGGGCAGGGGTGCTCGCCTTCCCGGTTCTGCCCTCGGAGGCACTCAGCTCCTTCCCTGGGAGCGGAGGGAGGCTCGGCAGTCAGGCCTCCCCCACCGTCGCCCCCGGCACGCCGCCAACCTCGCTCTCCGCGCCGCCGGGGGCGATGGTCCCGCGGCTCCCGCCCGCCGCCGCGCCGGGGGCTGCGGCCCGGCAGCTCCCACCGCCGTGCCCGGGGCTGCCGGGCCCTGCCCGCCCGCCGCGCTGCGGGAGCGCCGCCCGCCGCCTCCCGCACCCCTCGGCGGCGCCGCTTCGCCTGCGGCGCGCCCCGGCCCGAGCCGGCCCCCGGCGGGGGGAGGCCCCGGCTCACCTGGAGAGGCGGCGGCGGCACTGGGGTGGGGGGTGGGGGGGGGCGGGAGAGCCCTGGAGGGGGAGACGGTGCCCGCCAGCCCCCGCCGGAGCGCCCCTGCCGCGGCCTTTGTGTGCGCTGTCACATGGGCCGCGGTGCGGGATTTAAGCGGGTCTCCGCAGGACATGCCGTGAGCGGCGCGCCGCAGCCCTGCCCGCAGCGGCAGCGCTCCGCCCGGCCGGGGATGCGGCTCTAGCGGCCCCGCGATGAGCGGCTCCTCCATGGCGAAGAGCGAGTCCCGCACTTCGCTGCTGAAGGCGGCGGGGAGCCGGCGAGCGGCGGGCGGCCAGCCCCAGCCCCGCGGCAGCCGCGTCCGGGACGCCAAAGGACAAGGCGGGCAGATGGGGAGGGAGCTGAGCCAGGAGCAGCTCCCCGGGGAGCCCAGTGCCCGCAGGCCGCTCTGCCACCCGGGCGCCCGGGAGGACGGAGCGAGGGGCGCGGGGAAGCTGTCACATGGACGGGGGGAGAGCCAGCCCGAGCCGGCGGAAGGAGGTCCAAGGAGAGGCAGCGGCAAGGAACCGGTGCGGACATCTAGGCAGCATCACCACCTCCCGCCGCACGCCAGCCACGGTCACCCCCAGGACCAGCATCAGCTCTCAGACAGGGATGGGGAGGAGGGAGAGGAGGACTTTTTCTTCAGTCACAGGCAGAGGTCCAGCAGAGAGTCCCTGAAGCTCTCGGAAGGCGCTTCACCTCTGTCCAAATCCAGCAGCAAGTGCTCCACCAAGTCCAGCGGCAGCGATCGGTCAGTGGAAGCGGATCCCCTCATCCAGCAGCTGCACCCCATGCTCAGTTCGGTCTTCGGCCAGGTAAGGGGCAAAAAGAGCCCCTCGCCACCCACCCCCCCCTCTTCCCACCCCCTTTCCCTTCGCGCCCCCTCCTCCTGCGGCTCACGGACCTTCGGCTCCTCTCTCCGGAGCCCCCCGGGCGCAGCCCGCAGCTGTAAATGCACTGCTTCCTGGCCGCCCCTGCCCAACTTCTGCCGCTGCTGCGGCACGGCCGGGGCGCTGCGGGGTCGGCCCCGAGGAGGGCTCCGCGCCGGGGACGGGGCGCGGGTCAGAATCCCCGGTGCCCGCCGGGCGCTGCGGAGGGCGCTCTCGGTGGTGCTGACGGGGGAAGTGCCGGTGCTTTCCCTGTCGCCGGGGGAAGTTGTGGCTCTGCCTGCTGAGGGTGAGAGTCACAGAAGCGGATTTTTAAGAGCTATTTACTTATTAGATTCCATCTCTCTGGCTTCCCGCCTTGCTTTGCTGTATTTGTTTACATCTCCTTATGGTACATTTCTGTACAATCAGCATATGAATCATTTCTGATGGCAGAAGCTGTCAGGAGAAGGTAGTGGGGAGGACGACAAAAAAAAAAAAAAAATCCTGACCCAATTCCGAAGCCTTCCCAGTCACTATGTTAGAATGGAACAGATGCTTTTGGTGTTTGCAAGCTCTTTTGGTACAAAGCTGTCGCTTTTAGCTTTTGGTAGTGAAATTACCCGACAGGGTTACCCTCCAAAAATGAAAAGGCAGAGGGAGACTAGCTTGAAATTTTCTTTTAGAGACATCTAGAGATGTTACTGGAAAATGTAATCTCTGGGAAGATTAATATAACTGCAATCTTCCAGAAGCACAATTATAGGTATAAGCCAGTAGCCTGGGTGGCTAAGTTCCATCCAGCCCTAGAAATGATCGATTAGACCAGAGTTTTGATTTCTGGAGTTTGTTATTGTTGAGTTTTTTCTTCCTTGTCTTTTTTTTTTTTTTCCCCCTTTTTAATGCGTGTTTGGGAGGCTTTGCAGGGAGCCAATTCAGACTGAGATTATGGAGAGAATTAGAAAAAATTTTGTAATTGGGTGGAAGGAAGCAATACACCCATATGTTTAATAAAGGAGTGTTGGCTGCTTCTGTTCATCTTGACTTCTCCAGATAAAAGTCAAAGCACATCTGTTCTTTCCAAAGCACAACACTTTTCCATCGTCACTGACAGTCTGCTGTTTAGGAATGTTAGGTTGTGTTTAACTCAAAACGAGTATTACCTTCCCTGTGCCAATAATGCACCCAAAGTCTAGATTAAAATTTTGCTGTAACAATAAGGAAGAGCCTGGTCAGCAGATTGATGCTCAACCAGGTTACAAAAAGCAATATTCCAGCACCAGGCTTTGAGGTGCGTGGTTTTGGCTCTAACTAACGCTGTGGTTCTGAGCGAAGTGAAGATGTATCCAAGAAAAGATTTTAAGTCTATGGGGCTGTATGTCCCCAAAGCATCAGAAATGCTAACAAATCCATGCCAGGTCTCCCACTCACAGAAACCTCCCTGGTTTTGAACTCAGTCCTTACCTGAACAGCATCTTTATTTTATCTGCTCTGCTGCTCGCATTCCAGTGTCAAAAGACACTTCTGAATGCCGTAAATGTTGCAAAATTTATCTGTGGTGTTGAACAATGCCCTTTACTGAAATGAGAGAGATACAATTCTAATTTTCACTTTTGCACTGAGTACGTTGCACCAGTGTTTGCACACACACACACACACAGACCAGCATCTTTCTTTTGGAGTGTAGTGTTATTTATTCCATCTTCTCTCTGTATTCATCTCTCATTTGCTTCCTTTGAAGTAACCATGACAGAATGAAAATTTATTGGAGATTTTAGGACTGACTTTTAGGACTGAGCTGTAGTAGATCCCCCTGTACAGGGACAAGATGGGGAACTAATTTTTTTATAATTTAGGATACACAAAACTGATTACAGAAAGACATACATGAAGGTGTTGGGGTGTTTTTTGTTTTGTTTTGGTTTTTTTTCCCTTTTTTTTTTTTTTTTTTTTAATCTTGAGATGAATAAAGGCCCAGGGGTAAGATGTATGGAAATTCTGTCATGGCACAAAATTAGACAATTTTTGTTTCTGTGAATGAAGAAATAAATGCCCAGCATTGTGTAAAAATGTGTGTGAAGGTTTGAGGCAAGGACTTGCACCTGCAAGAGCCCAGACTGCAGCCATAGGTGCAGACACGTCCAGAGTTGCAGTCTGAGGCTGCAGGTGCTGTAACACCAGTCTGCTCCACATTGTGATTAGAAGACAACAACAGCTCGGCAGATAATTCATTTAATATGAGAACTTCTCTCTAGCCCACACAGACCACTGTGAAACCATTAAAACAGTAATTTTGCAGTACATAGGAGAGGAGCACAGTGATGCATATCACAGCAGCAGAGCACTGTGGTCCAGCAGCACCACAGTATATCTTGTTCCAGCTCTACAGATGTGGAACATCATCACCCTGTTCCATGGTGGTGCAGAGATGTGGTCGCAGATGCAGACACTACAGTGGTACAGTCAGATACACAGAAAAGATTGCAGGGATGACTCCATGGAGAATGTCATTATTGCAGTAACAGCAAAAAGGAGCAGTTCAGGACTAGAGGGTTGTGTCTGAGGGAGACAGATTTGTAGCTGTGCAGAAAAAAAGACAGAGTGAAGGAAGAAGCGCTGTGTTTATATAACCAGCACAGCAATATAGTGCACTGTGGGTGTGTACTCCAGGAGAATGCTAAGATACTGCCAGGATACAGGATGCAGTGATATTTTATTAATTAGGCTTGTGCTATATTGGTGCAGTGATGTTCTAATACCATTAAGCAGTAATACTCTTTCAGGATATTTTACCATTTTGTAATTGAGTGGTACGTGAATTAACAAAAGTAGGGTAGTGTAATGATGCATTAAGTATAAGCCAGGATGTCATCTTAGCCTAATGTCATGTTTGCACACTGACTCGGCACGGCAGTTGCAGGAGAGCACTGTGCTGTGGACTTTACACTGCCTTGGGATGCAGTGCGTGCAGCTCCGAGTGCCTGGAGAACACGGCACTGACAATGCAGTGGTGTGGTAACGCAATCCTGGGACAGAGCAGAGATGTGATACCGGTGCCATGTGGTAGGAGTTTGGCAGTGCACGGGTGTGATAATTGTGGAGTGTTGTAGCCTGACAGAAGAGTTTCGCAGTCTCCTGATGTAGTAATACAATATTCCAGACAGGAGCCATTCTGTACAGCAGTGATCACTTCTGGTGTGATATTTGCAAAGGGTTGCCCTGATCTGACAGCACCATCCCGCTGTAGCAGAAGGCAGCAAGTGAAGTGTTACCCCCGTGGCAGTTTTGGAAGCATGGCTGTGAGTTAGCAAGAGGACAACGCCACAGACTTTCCTGGTGACAGTGCAGTGTGAGTATGGGCTGGTTTTATGCGGGACGGTGGGACAGCTGTGTTTGAAAGTGGCCCTGCAGTGGCAGGAGCTCGGTGCAATGCGAGAGCAGTGCTGTGACTCACGGGTGTAGTTGACAAGGGGTGTGTGTATGATAATGCAGCAAAGTGGGAAACTGGCAAGAAAAGGGAGCTTGAGGAAGATGTTTTATATGATTTTGACCTGATAGGATAGTGTTGGAGTGCCCAAGTGGCAAAAGTGTGTTGTGAAGCATAAGGGAGCATGCTTATTACCCCTGCAGAGCAGAAGAACATGAGGGTCCTGTCGTGTCTCTAGCGTGGCTACAGATCACAGTAGAGGAGTGGTGACCCGTCTGCAGCTGGTGTGGCGTTGAGGTGGCCGCCTGTCAGCAAGACACAGTTTATTAATGTGACAACAGTAGCAACAGCAGCACAGAGACCGGGACAGCAGTGCGGTGGCAGCAGGACCGCAGTGCAAGTTCTGTGGCATTCCTGGGGCAGCGGTGATGTGGCTGCAGTGCCTACGGTGCAGCAGCCGCTTGGCACCTGGCTCAGCGCAGCTCTGAACGGGGACTGCGGCACGGGCGGTCACCGGTTCTCATCGCTTCACTCCTCCTGTGCCTCAGCGCTGGCCTAGCTGGCACCTTCAAGAAGAGCTTTTCCCGGGCATTTGCTATGCAATATTAATTTGTAAGCGATCCTGCCATGAGAGACCTGAACGTTTTCAGAGCCGTTTAGCTTTCACACCCTACCTGACTGTTAAATTTTTCAGTGAAGTGATTCCCCAACAGTTTTCTGTCAATTGCCTCTGGTAGCATGGGGATCAAAGGGGTCAAACAATTGCCGTAGAGAATCATGAAATATTTACAGGGTTCTGCTGTTAGCGCTGTGGCCAAAGGAGCTTTTGTATTTCTATTTGTACAGGGAGTTTAAAGCCTCTCCTGCACCATCTCCCATTCCTGCTTTAATGTCCGTGTCCATATTACCATTAAAATAGGGAAAGAATCTTTCTGTATGTCCTGTGAAATTTTCCTTTTCTTGTCCTGCTCCATGCCCCTTTTTTCTTAAGCTTTAGTTCTTAACAGGTTTTAATGGACCCTACTGGGGTGACAGAAGTGGCCTCATTTTGAGGCAGGAGGTGACCCCAGGCTGCCTGTGTGGAAAGCATGTGTCAAGAAAATTCTTCTCTAACCAGCCGAGAGCGTGTAAGGAAAAGGTGCCCTGTCCACACTCTCACCTTTCTGGTCTTCTCATCTGCCAGATGACTTTGGCTTCAGCTGATTCTAACGGGCATTTTGCCCAAGAGCAGTCACTGCATCAGGGCCATTCTTGGAGATCCACCCGTGGAGAGCTAGGAAGCCCTGGCCAGTCCTGCCAGGGTAGAGTGGCTCCTGGCTTAGTAATGGAAGTTTTCGGCTGGCCCTGTGTATTAGCAGGCACCGTGTTGGGCTGCTCTGGAGCAGTGACGCCAGCAATGGAAACGTTCATGTGTCACGCCGTGGGGTGGCGAGGTGAAGGTGAAAGGTCTGTGTTTCCAGGTGCTCACGTGCTGTGTTGTGCCTGTAAGGCAGGTGAAGCAGTGGCATGTCAGGGCTCGTGACAAACTGAGACAGTCTCTAACTAAAGTGCTCATTAACACTGCTAAATCGGCACAGTAATTTGGGGTGAACAGACTTCTGGCTTAGCATGACTGACCGCCGAAGTGATGCTGGTCCCGTGGCACGGTCTCGGCTCGCTTGGACTATGGAGCGAGGGTGCACAGATTAGAGGGCAGAAGCAAAACCGGAGAAATGCCGAATGCACCGGCTTTTCCTCCGTGTTTCATGGCACTTCTGAAGGCTTTTGCCGGCCCCAGAAGGGTCCCTAAGGGCGCGGGCGGAGAGGGAAGGGAGGCCCGGTGGCCGCAGGGGACACTCCCGCGGCCGGCAGTATTCCCTCTGCTGCTCCCGTCCCGCCGGGGCTCCCCGGGATCGGCGCTACGGGCAGTCGGTCCCCCCCGCACTCCGCCGCGGGACTCCGGGCCAGCGGGGCTCCGGCGGCCCCGGCGCGCCCCCGCGCGGCCCGGGACCCTTCCCCGCCCGGCGGAGCCGCCTTGACACGGACCCGCCGCGCTCTGGGCTCCCGGGGCGTGCCCTGTCCCCGGGCTGCCCGGTGAGTGTGTCACACCCGGGGAGAGCCCCGCTGCTGCCGTGAAGTAGGCGAGAGCCGCTCCCAATTGCGTATTCACAGGCGTCCGGATACCTGCGTGGGGACCGTACAGCTTCCATGCTTCCATCCCTGCATGAGTTGCCACAGCCCGTGTCCATGCATGTAGATTGACATTAAAAGCCTTCACGTACATGTCTTGTCTATGTACACACAGCCTGCTCGTGCAGCCTCTGCTAAATCTTCTGTGTGGCTACACAACACGCTTATGCATTCCTGTGCTTAAAACATCGCTCGGCGTTTGTGTGCACACCTGCCTGCTGACGCCTGCCACACCTTCCAAGGTACGTCTCATGTTTTTGTATGTAATGAACTCAGACACAGAGAAACATTATTCCGCTTGAGCATATCCACTCCGTTCCCCCCTTGCCCAGCTTGGAGAAAAGTTCATCACATTTATTGCTTGTAAAGAGCTTGAGGGATGTGAGCCAGACATACAGAATCACTAAGGGGCAACGGATAAGCCTCATGCCTGCAGTGGGTCTGCCAGCAAACATTAATCTTTGTCAGTGATTTACTTTTTAAACAAATCTCTTTTAAAAGGCTATAGAAAGACATCAAAATAAAACCAAGCTAAAAGAACATTCATTAAATATTCTGTTCATGAAATATACAGCAGTATGATCTAATGCACTGAAATACACAAACCTTCTGGTTAGATTCAGCTTATCTTTAGAGAGAAAAAAAAGCAGTGATAAATTAATCATCATTTTAATAAATCCATTGTCCATTTTGTTAAGCTTTACCACCTTGATTTTTGTTTCACGCAATCCTGGGTTTCAACACAATGTCAGGGGAGTTTAGCTTTAGATGTAGTGGCTGGGCTGCAGGTTGCCATCTGAATTAGCTGTAATCCTTTGTAACATTCCAGCTTCAGTAACTGTTTTTCCCTGATGAGTCCATGAGTGGTATTGATTTCCGATAACAAGCAGCTATATGGTGTGCATTTAGTAAAAGATGCCTAGCTAACTTTGGGCTCCCTTTCAATAATCCTCTGACATTCCTGTGACCTTAGAGAGCAGCAGCAGTGCTCATGAACCTGAGTAATTCTCAAATTTCAATCAAATGCCCCACTTAAAAATAAAGGAAAGAACTGTCCTAGCTATGGTCATATTTAGACTCTTAGTAGCTTTCTGCAGCAGCATAAGACCATGAACTCAATGCTATCCATGAATGAAGACATTTGCAATATTCTAATATTTCTTCCACCTGTTCCTCCTCTAGAGTACTTTGAATCTTGCAACCATCTTTGGAAGGAATGCACAGCATTGTTTCATCCCACTCAGACAAAATACATTCTCTGCTCTTGGAAGGAAACAGGCAACTGTGTAACGTTGTGAAGCATCGTGTCACAACAGCTGAGGACAGGAAGTAGAAAACCACCAGCAACCACAGTGTGTTCTGCTGAAATAAGACACAAAGGGTTTAGATACTTTGGGACTAGCTGTTCTGAGATAGAGCCGAAGACTTGGGATCCACAGTCTGGCCCTTTTAAAGGTGCTGTCAGATCCTTACTCAAATTAAAAGTGAGGCAGATTTCCCTTTTAGTGTGGCAAATCTCACGTAATGCCACAGGGTTGGTTCGGAGTATTTGGTGTATACTGGTTTTCAGGCCTCTGCTCATCTGAGGATCAGCCACATTTTCAGTAGCACCTCAGTATGCCATCTAAACAGTGACCCCCTGTCCCTCTTATTTCCAAAGAGGTGAGAGAGCCAGGCAGAATTAACTGCTTTTGCAGTAGTCGCAGTTGGACAGAGTGGCACGAAATTCCCATATTCTGGAGCAAAGAGAAGGAACCACGTAAGGTTCATTTTAAACAACCTCCGTGCTCCATACACGTGACAAATCCTCACAGCAGTTGCTGAGCTGTCAGGTTTGTACTTGTCTTTTTGTAGCCCATTGATGATCTTTAGGATCATCATCGGCAAATATCCACAGTACATTGTGCTCTGGCCAACGCATCTCCTGCGTCGGAACTCGGAAGCTGGGCTAATGCAAAATACTTGGATCACATCTACAGGGAAGGTGTCAGGGGAAGGCACATTCCCATCTATTTTCATCTAATGCAAAAGGAAGCCAGCTATTTACAGACAGAGCTGTTCTAAACAGAAGTTGACAGGCTGTCCAGGCTTTGTTACCTTGAGAGGGATAGAAAATATCCTTGGTCTTTTAATAAACATTCTGTTGTTTGTGATTGATTATGATCCAATTGCTCTAATGGAGGAGAATATTATGCACAGCATGAGTCAGCAACACTTTCCTCCTGGAACAGCTGACAGTAAAGAAAGTTCCCAAACTCTCTGCAGAATTCCTCTCCCTAGATGAGAATCTGGACTGCATCCACCAATACCTACTGGTGCCTCCTCTTGAGATGGACCTGTACTTGTCTGACTGGCATATGGAACCATCCAAGGTTCATTTGAGGTTAGGAGACACAACTCAATGTGCAGCAAAAGCACTTGGGAGCTGATGCAGAAGAAGAAAGGGAAATCAGTCGCAGAAGTTTGGTGTGTCAGTGCATCTTCCAGTGGTTGAGAGCTTCAAAATGAGGTCCTTGACAGAACTGGCAACAGGAAGATGCTACCTAATCCAAATGCTTAGGCTTATCTGTGGTCATTCAGTAAACAAGACAGTTTCTGGAAAACTGTATGTTTCCTGTAAAATATGGAAAAATATAGCCACCAGATAAAGGGTTATTGGAAGCAGATTTGAAAGCTGCTAATCCATATGTGCACTCTTCACTCTGGGACAGGACAAAGTTAAACAAAAATTCCGGCCCTGTTAGGATAAGTTAAGCAAGGGGATGTATTTTAATATATTAAATGTTTGAAGCATTTAATGGGCTCTTGGTAGAACTATGGACTTCAGTGAAAAGATACTAGGAAAGAGTTTTCCTTGCTTTACTATACAATACCCACTGCCTACTGACATTGCCCTGTAGCAGTATTTATGTTGTGTTGAGAACAATGATGTAATGTTCCAGCACATGGAGGACTGTGTACTGCAACAGGCTAGCATCTGAACAGTCTCCATACAAATCCATACTTCCACTGAAAAGTTTTGCCAAGCAAAGCTACAGTTTGATAAGCAATCATGTTTTGGATTGATTTTGTTCTTTCTGTTGTGTCTGTTGGATATTTGCTGCCACTGGATGAAGTTTCTGGCAGCTGCCAAGTGATTAGCTGTGAGGAGTTCCAACATTTTCCGATGAAGTAAGCATTTCTGCCAAAGGTGCCAGCCCAAGGCACAGCACTGCTGCTTTCTAAAGTATCCAGACATATTAAACCACCTAAATCATTCCTTTTTCAATACCAAGTCAGCCAGCCTTCTCCTTCCCCTGTGCTCAGGTCAGTCAGTGCCAAATGCTTCTTTCCCGTGAGCTGAGACCTTGCTCTGTGCCAGGCTGCATCCCCTGAGGTCTCTGCTCTCCACCCTGGACCTCGGGAGAAAGGGAGGGATGCATGAACAGCAGCAAGACTTGCATTTCACAAAGTTCTTACAGATTTTTAGAAAGTTTACAACAGAGACACAGACCTTAAAAGAACAGTGTGATTGCCACAAAGAACAGTGTGGGAAAACCAGTATACATGCATGTGCAGCCCTCCCACATGCATACTGACTACCCCAGATATAGGCATACCCACAGATCAGCACCTACACAGAAATGTTTCTGACACACTTATTCTCAGCATCCTGTTCTCTTACAGCAGCCTCAGTTGGAGGAAGGGAGAAAATATGTTCCATCTACCCTAATCTTTTAATGACCTTTCTGCCAACTCCACTTTCCTGCCTATCTCTAAGCTACCTGTGGTGGTGATGGGAACAAGATCCCACTTTAGAGAGATTTTCCTCCTCAGAGCTCTAGCTGTCTGCTAGATTGTGGTGTCCTGCCCAGTTGCTCTTAAGAGAGTCAGGGTAAATAAGGAGATAAAAAATTGTTTGTGATCACATCTCTTGGGCCTCTTGCAGCTGCACTAGAGTTCTTACAGTCGAAGGATTGTGACCATGCTGCAAACCTGGTGCACATGGGCTCCCATTCCCTCTTCCCTTCCTGAATTGCCAACTCCCTGCCAAGCCTGGCAGCAGGTCTCAGCCCTCTCACTGTGCCCTGCACATTTCCTACAACTGCCTGTAACTGCAGGGAAGAAAAGCTGGAGAGTAGGCAAACACAGCGATGTACCGCAGTGACTGGTTCTGAATGCTCTGGCACAAGCCAGCATTTAAAGGGTGGCCAACACACTGAGAGGCTTTTCGAGCTCAGTAAGACACACTCCACAGCTATATTCCAAAGCTATCCTGCAATAGTCTGGGAACTGGCATGGATCTTTCTGGCAGGAGATGTCTGACTCCTTTTCTTTCCCTCCCTCTCTCTGGGACAATGTGGGAGATGGGCACTTCTCAGTTGCAGGGCATTCCTGGCCTCCATGCTTCCTGTCAGGGAGAGATTCATTAGCAGCAGAAAGGCAATTCTCCCTCCTCTCTGCTCTGGAATTGAAGTCGTTTGTCTCGGGAAGGAGCCCAGGCGCCTCACTCGCTGTGTGGCAGCTTCTGCTCAAGGGAGACAAGCACTTCGTCAATAAACAAGGAGCCTGGGGAACGGCTGCAGCTGACAGAGGACATTATTAATGACTAGCACTTTGTCAGAGGGTAGATCAGCCTCCCATTAGCTGCTTTAAGAGGGGAAAGAGAAATAGGACTAAAGATGGAAGCCTGAGAGCAGCTGGGAGTTTCAGCATCCTTCTGCAAAGTCCCCCACTGCAAGGCCCAGGGCTGGCACAGCCCCCAGGGAGTGACTGTATTTTTCCTCAGCATCTCCTGTGACAGCAGGAGACAGGCCCAGCTCCGGAAGAGTTTTGCTTCCCAGCCTAGCCTGGGTGGGCTCTGCTTTGGAGGTCTTCCCCTCTGTCGCCCTCTCAGTCAGCCCTGGGTACAAGGGGCAGACAAGGAGTGTCTTTCAGCATCTCCTGCTGCAGCTTCTTGTTTTGGAGAGCCTGTGGACCTTTGTGCAGCTCCTACCCACGTCATTCAATGAAGAAGGCATTGAGGAAATCTGAGAGGAGGCTGCCCCAGTGCCTTCACTCTTGGGAAGCCAGTAGTACAAGGAAGAGCAAGAAACACCATTCCCTGTGGCCATGCACTTCTGTCTGTGACTGTAACTGGAGAAGCTGTGGACTTTTGTCATGCTTGGATCCCTAAACTCATCTCCTTAGGTGGAAGAAGCCTCTAAGCTCTAAAGCAACTGTTGAGTCACCTTAGAATCATACTTGATTTGCCACAGCACCATCAGGGTGGAAGGAGAAATCTCTGCTTTGTTGTGACATTGACAGTTCATCCTTTTCTGTCCTACAGCCCTAGAGCTGCCAGGAGACTGAGTCCTTGGCTCCTTCCCAAAAAGCACGTGGTGCAAGTACTCAGCCTATGGAGCAGGTCTTTGTCGAAGCTTTTGTTTGGAACCACACTTGCAAACAAAGATGTGAAATCTTTCAGCTCAACACCTGAGTGAGTGTCCAACCAGCCTGCTGCATAGCAAGGTATAAGATCAGAGTCATCCTGGTCTCCAAGGTATTTGAAGGAGGTAGCTCTTCATACTTCTTACCACTGTGGAGCTGCAGCTGTGGTGCCTTCATAGCTAAAGGTGCATTCGCTATCCTGCTCAGATCCTGTTGCCTGAGTGTGATGATGTGTCTTTTTATGCAATTTAAATCTCTTTTCAGACTGAATGCTCTTATGCTCAGCCTGAGATCAAGAGAAAATGTATTGGGGACTCATCCCTTTTCTTTCAGAGATTATTCTACGCTACAGGCATAAAGTCCAAAGTTTAGAGCCAGCTCTAGGTTCAGGTGTCCCTTATTAATTCCAGGATTTGGGCTCTTGCGAATGGAATGGATGGATCTGACATCAAAATTCTTTGATTCACCTTATCTAACCTGAGGATGTTTAGATTTAAGATTCAGGTGTGAGCCGATCTTTGGCAGACTTGTGTGGGTTAAACTGCCAGTAGATTTTTACTTGCAGAAAGCTGGAAAAACTTTAATGCAAGAACGGCTCAAGGTCTCTCCCTTGTGGTTAAATATTACTGTCCTGGGGCTGAGAGTGTTGTAGGGTCCCAGGACTGCTGTCTCCAGGCTTGCTTCCACCGTGACAGGAAAAAAAATCAGACACTTCTAGGTCTGCTGGTATTTATAAGCTGAAACAGGTCCCACCCAGATAAATGGTCCATTTCTGCTCCGAAACGAGCTGTGGTCTGCTCCAAGCCCCTAAGTGGATTGCCTTCTGGCCAGCCTGGCGCTGTGGTGATTGAAAAGCCAAGAGGAGTTAGAAGGGGGGTGGGTAGGGATGCAGTGTTCAGAGGCTGGGTGGACCCAAACTAGCTAGATTCACGGAACTCATCACTGAAATCACTTCTTGTGCTGCCTCTCTGTTTTAATTCTCCCTGAAACAGCCCTCTCCTATGAGTGAAACAATCTTGCCTGCAGATTGAGGGGGGTGGGAGGGATTTGAACATTAATCTGATGTAGATTATACATCCGCCTCCCTCTCTCCCCCCTTCTCACTCACTCTCTCTCTCCCTCTCTCTCCCTCTCTTTCTGTCTGTTTCTCTCCCCTCCCTCTCCTTCCTGCTTCATCTCTTCAAGAAAGTGAACATAAAGTAAAATACGGAGAGAGAGAGGCAGAGAGAGAAAAAGCTCCCTGAAGAGGGAAAGCCCCAGCAGCCAGTAGCTGTTTGGATTTGCCTGGTGCTGCCTTTCTTGCTTTGCTCCCAAGGAATACCTTTAATGGGATCAATTGCTTCAGTTCCTTTATAACCAAGTCCACCGGAAAGGCAGCCTCAACATATTATGGGCAACTGTGTGAAGTCTCCTCTGAGAAACCTCTCTAAAAAGGTATGTTCCCTGAATCCAAGTGCGCTGTGCATTTCCAGCCCTGCTTCTTGGGATGGGTGACCTTGTGGGGCAGATGAGCATGGGAGGTGGGAGAAACACTGAGATGAGTATGAAGGGTTCAGCTTCCTCACCAGACTTTTTCTGTAAGAGCTGCTCATGCAAGTGCAGCCAGTAGAGCCCAGGATGCTGAGAGCCATAATATGTATAAATAAATGTGTGTGTAGGCTCGTGTCCTGCTCACTGTGTGTGTACAGCTCTCCTCTGGGTACGTGCAAGCATGTGCTTGTCAATGTGCACAGTGTGCTGGCACACTCCTGTCAGGGCATTTAATGTGCGGGTGTATGTGTGAGCTTGTGCGTGTGCACGTGCTTCAGCTGAGAGTTACCTGCTGGAGTAATCACGGGTGTCTTGGGTGTAGGGACATATATGCATGTGTACATGAAGGGTCACGTGTCTGTACGTGCTGCCATTGCTGGGTAAGAGTGTGCACACCTATGGGCCCATCTGAGGTACGTGTGTGTCCTTAGCTCTTTATGTCTCTACACAGGCATCCTGAGTGCCTGAGCAGGTTTGCTGTGAGTGCAGAAGGAGGGAATTTCTGTGCACCACACACATGCCCTTGCTTGTATGGTGCTGTGTGTGCTCACCTGCTGGTGCATGCTCTCACAGAAGTCTGTGTGTAGACATGCACGTGTTTTTATGTCTATCCATCCTTGCATATGCACACAATTAGTTTTGTTGGTGTGTGTTTGGGTACAGAAGCATGTTTTTCTCTCCGTTCTGCTTGTCCGTGCATCTGTTTGTGGGTGGATACCCTGGGCCCTGGCTGCGTGCTTGTGCATCATGTTGCACGTCAGTGTGGCCCATGCTTGGGCCCAGCTGGACTTCATCTGCAAGCTGCCACATGTATCTGTTAGGCTTCAGCCCACAGTCTACTCTGTGCTGAGGTTTTGCAGTGGTCTGAGGACAAATTAGATTCAGGAATAGTTCTGCTGTTATGGACTGGGAATGACATGCCCCAGAAACACTTCTTGTTTGACTGAGGAAGATCTTACAGCACTGTGTGTACCTGTCAGCCACACCGTTCTCGCTTGGCATTGCTGCAAATCTAATAGCTCAGCAAAAGGCTATGCAGTTCATTCTCCCTAAATGATAAAGTTACGCTGATCAACCCAAGTATTGCAATGAGATGCTGCCTCTGTGGAGACCTTGATGACAGTGAAATCCCACTGCCATGAAGATGCTCCATCCAGGAGACCTTGCCACCTGGGAAAGCTTCTCTTGGGAGGGAGCTCCCTGGGAGAGGACCTCCATCATAGAGTGTTTATTTTGGCTGCATGTTGGCCTCTTCTGTATAGAAACACAATTTGCTTGTTATCTTGGCTGCTGTAAACAAAGGCAGTAATGGCACAGTGCTTCTGTGGGGGAGCTGGGATACTTGATGAGGGAATTCATCACCAAGCAATTAGGCAGTGCTGAGACCAGTCCCGAGGTCAGGGTGACCTGCAGGGAGATGTAGAAGTAGCTGAGGTTCACCCAAATCTTGCACATATGAAAAACCAACTTGGTTGCTTGTAGATTGCCTCCAGCTTGGCATAAAAGGAGTTGGCTGCAGCTGTGCAAGGCGATTGCAAATAAAGTCTGACATGTAGCCAAGCTGCTTGAATCAAAATAGATTCAAGAACCTGTAAATTCTGTGTTGTCAGTCTTTGAGGTAATTGATGCTTTCTTTCCTAAAAGCTGCTTCGAATAACTCACTTTGTGCCTAGTTACAAGACCTGGGATGTCAGGAGTGAAGAGAAGAAGTTGCAAAGCTGAATTAGAGAATTTCTCAGACATCACTCTAGCGAGCTATGAAATAAGGGACTCATCCTGACAGGTCCTGGTACTCTGCCATTCTTTTGATGGCAACACACACGATTATAGTGGAGACTTTGCAGATCAGTCTTAACATTGCCCAACTTCATTTGGCTGTTATATGATCCCAGTCGTTTTCCTCTGATTTTACTTTGAGCAAACTCATTTTGCTGAAATGTTAAAGAGGAGAGACTGCAGACAACATGTGTGGAAGCTGCTCTAGAGTGTCAGTCTCAACTCTTGAATACATGATTTCAACCCAAAATTTGGGATTCACTCCCAGGCACCAGCTGGCTTGGTCTGGGTCTGGATGACACCAGGGTACCTTGCTTGTTCAGGCTTTGACCCCATGTCTGTTGTTGGAAGCCCCTGTTTCCTGTTGTCACGATGTCCTCCCCAGTGATCGTGGAAGCCATCCTGGCTGCTTTTCCCTCCAAGAGATACTGCAGTTGGGATTGAGGCTCCTCTTGGCTTGCTGTTCTGCAAAGTCCCTCTGACACTCAGGCAGGAAAATGAAGGGAATCCTGGTGTGCTTCTGCTGTGCAGAAATTAAAAGCCTTGGCATCCCGGTCCCTCACTTTACCAGACCTCTCCACCACTTTGGCCATCTCTAGATCAACCAGGTCTCTTCCCACTCCATAATCTGCTGGTCTGACACAGCCAAGGTTAGTGGTCCTTTGCTCAGGGAAGGGACTGGGAAAGCCTGATCTCTCCAGTTCTATCCGTGCATTTTCTTTGTCATGCACACTGCTGTTTCCCCTGTCATGGGTGGCTGATGTTTCTTTGCCCCATACCAATATCACAGCTCCCTTGCCCTCTCTCCTAGGATGTAGAAGGAACATGGTGAAGGAAACTTGAGTGGATATTTGCAGGAGAACCTATGAGACTGCTGGCAGAGGGAGCACTGAATGCCATAAATCCTGCCTGCAGTGGCAGGGCAGGGGGCCTCACTGAGCTGTTTGCCTCGGTATTCTGGCACTGCAGCAGTTTGTCTGGTCACAGTCCTCAGTGACTCTTGGCAACTGTTTTTTGTCAAACTGGCAACCTCTATCGAGACAGAAAAATAATGGGATGACTATTATGAGGTACTGCTGTATAGCTTGGTAATAAACTATTGACTGGAAGTGGCAGCAAGCAAACATTTGGGGCTGTGGGCCTTTGCATCTTTCACATGGCTTCACTGGAATTAAACACAGAACTGATGTGGGGTATTTAAGTGATTCATATTATTTGATATATTAAACTGAAAAATGTGCCAGGAAATAAAGCAGATAATTTTGAAAATACATTGCAGTGATGTCACAAAGCCGTGTAGCTCAACACAGATGTCTTGACATTTAGCTGAGCTAGTAATATGCCATTCGTGGATGGATGTTCATCATCAGTTTTTTAAGGACAAGTGTCTTATGTGTCAGAATTAATCAGAGACAGATTCCATTCTCATCCATGACTGCAACGAAAATGCTTTTTTGCTTCATTGTTTTCTTTCTCCTTGGCTTGCTTTTTGAGTTATTTTTGTTTTGATGCTTGATGTTCACATGACATTATACATGAGCAGATTGGTGTAAGACTGTGTACAAAAAGGCAAATTACAAACCATGCATGCAATGTAATAGCACATGGCAGACACAGCTAGTAGATACAATAGTCTCAGACAAGTGTGAATGGGGGCTGTTTGTGTCTGGTCTTTTAGCCTGAAAATATACCTCAGGCTTTAATGAAAGGGTTAATGGAGACAATGACAAGTGACAGAGCTTCTCTGATCACCCCTGGGAACACTGGCTGTGAAAGTAGAATCATTCCTGAAGAGGAATCTGATGTATGATTAATGTTTATTCTGTAAAACCAAGGGTCCTGTGGGTTGTGTTGGCTTTTTATAGCTGCATGGGAATATCAGGATAAGAGGTTTTTTGCAGAGCCAGGGAAATGCATTTCTATAAAAGGAAAGCAGTGCCTCCTTATAAAATCCAGTGCTGGATTCTGTTCTGGAGCCTTAGCTTAGCAGGACGTATGCACTTAGGAAAATGTGCAAATGCAAACACTCAAAAATGTTGTGCCCGTGCCTGATCTCCACTTTGGGACTGTCAGTGATTAAAAGAGGCCAGGGCAGTAAGTGCCTCAAGCCCTGAGGATGTAACTAATTAGTAGCTGCACAAGGCAGCTTGAGCCTGCAGTTGGCAGGGCCACCTGATTCTCTAGATGGTCTTCTGATAAGGTGATAAAGCGTTTGATGCTGTGTTGCTGAAAAGTACGTGGAGCCTGTGCAGTGGCTTTGTGCCGGCTCTGCCGGGTCTCCTGGGGCTGCCCTGGCCGAGGCGGCTCTGCCGGCAGCTTTGCCCGGGGCACGGGCTGGCACACGTACTGCTAAGTTGGCATGTGCTTGTCCTTTGCAGCTCATTCAAGGCAGTGTTAACTCCGGGGCTGACTGTGGGAGTGTGGCACTTCGGGCTGTGTCTGGGTAGATGTGAACAGTGCAGAGAGTTTGATGTCATTTCAAAGTGAAATTCTCGAGGTTGGTTGTTCCTCTTTCAGCTTTTGAAAGTGAACTCCTGGACTTACTGCTGCTGTACAAATCCTAATAGGCTGGTGGGGGGGACGCAGTGTGCACCAGATGAAAGAAATTTAGCAATTATGTCTCTGCGAGGCGGTTCAGTAAAACTTCAGAGGAACGAGATGGGGAGGTAACATCCTCTGTTGTGTTGTTTGCTTGCTGCTGGTTGGCTGGGAAGATCCGCCATGACGAGAAGACGAGCTATAAAGCTGTCCAGACGAGCGAAGAGGGGTCGTCGGCTGGCGAGTACCAGGGTCCGCTCATGGTGCTGGCCCAGAACTGCGCCGTCATGCACAACCTGCTGGGGCCAGCATGCATCTTCCTGAGGAAGGGCTTCGCAGAAAACAGGCAGCCTGTACGTAAGTTACACCCAGCGGGGCGAGACACGCACAAAGCCACGTGGACGCGAGTCGGGGATGCGGAGCCACCCCCGTGCTCCGTCTGCGTGGAGCTCTGTAACTCCCAGCCCTGGATCTCGAGCATCCTGGCTCCAGCTCCAAGTGCAGATACAGGCAAATGTCTAACCTGAAGGATGTGCAGATACCCTTGTGCCTAAGCACCAAGAAAGGAGGATTCTAAACTTGCAGCTATGGAAGATAGATCCAAGCCTACACTCAAGTAGCCATAATCATATGAATTCAGGAAAAGGTTTTAAGGCTTCAGGACTTGCATAATCATATGAACTCAGGAAGAGTCCAGTGCTCAAAGCTGTTATTCCAGCAAGACACGCACCTCCCATTCCCAGGCTCAGATTAGCATTTAAAGCCTAAATAGCCAGTTAAATGCAGATCAGGGCATCTGTATTGGGAACAAGCTGTCCATATTTGATACTCTTCCTATCAGTTCACGGTGAGCACACTAGTGCCAGCAGAAATAAGCAGACAGCTGCCTCCTCCCAGATACCCAAACACAATCTCTTGTGCACTGGCATACCCAGCCTGACTCTGCAGCAATCCCAGCCAGTTAAACTGAGGAACATCAGGCTGTCCTTATATTTGCAAATAGTGCCAGGCTACCAAATGCTATTACCCTCCCACACGGAGAGAGAGAAATAGCAAAACCACATCTATTCATTCAGTCACACCTATTGTAGCTAGGTGTTCATATGCATTCAATGTATGCATTTATATATAACCAATAAAAATATATGCTTGTATGTATGCACCCCAATATTGTGACTTTACAAGAATTAAATCTTATTTTTGCCCCCAAACCTTCTATTCCTGCAATAACATGGATTTAAAGACAATCAGAAACATATGATTAACACATCTTTTATGGATTTATAGGAGAGAATATGTGCATTGTCCGATATTCACCCAGTGCCTTCCATGTTCTTGTGGTGAAACAAAGCTCACCCCAGTTGCCTCAGAACCAGATGTTTATTGCCTCTGTAAGAAACCTCTGTTTCACTTGTGTGTTGCTATGGTCATCCACAGCTGCAGGAGACGTGTAGGTCTTTATTTCTGAAACCTCTGCTTCAACCAACAACTCAAAAAAGAGTAGCTATGTGTCATTTTGATCAAAGGGCTTTTGTTCTTCCTAACCTACAGCCGCTAAGTAATCACATAGTCCCTGTCCCAGGTCACTAAAACATGAAACACACTTGCTGACCTGCGCAGAGCCACCTGTCACAGGAGATAGGTCCACCTCCCCAGTGGACAGCTGGACAAGTGTCCATCCTGCTTAGGCCACGGAAGATCACTGTACCCTAAGAGGTCTCCAAAATAGGATTAGTGATGTCTCTAAGTACCCTGATGTAGAATAAGTGCATCTAATACACAGCTTTACTTTTACTGACTCTCTAGACCAACAGGATTTATTGTGCATAGAACAGAAATAAATGAGTGTAAGACTATTAAGTATAATGGACTCTTCGGGGGCCATGTCTGCTCATATCTAGGATCTAAACTCTTGGAATAGTTTTATTCCTCTTCCTATAGGTTCTCCGAAAGCTTTAGAGTGATTCAGCCCCTTTTATCCCAAACAAATTTACTCTCTAATCATTTTAGGAGATCTTTCAAATTTAAAACAGAGAACCTCTTCATGACGTTAGTTATCACTTGAGTCAGATTTTTGGAGGGACATAAACCCTCCCCCTCCTTCTGCATTTGCAGTCTGTGGCAAACACAAATTCTTCGGTGTGCAAAATTAGAGCCAGTGGTGAAGCCCCCACTTGTGACAAGTGTCACCGATGTCAGTTGCAATGTGGTCTTCAGTGAGGGAGGAGGAGGAGGATGAGGATGGTCTTGTGAGGACTGTGCTGGAGGAGGGCCCGGGTCCTACCCTGGCCACTCTCACGAGACAGCGGCTACTGCGGGTGAGTCACGGCAGCCTTTGCACCGTGGCCCTGGCGCTCACAGCCCTGCACTGCTGTGCACCCAGCCACTATCTCCAGGGATCAGTGTTTGCAGTCGCTGGAATAAAGTGCACAAGGTGCTGGAACTGATCATGGCTGGGTTTCTTCTGTTATTTTATCTAAGGCAGGAGGGCAATTACGCCTCCTGCATCCGGTCTAAGGAGTTTGAATTGTTTTATTACTTGGTGTTGATGAAAGCAGAACAAATGGGATGACATGTTTGAAAATACCAGGTCTGTGAAGGATGAAACGGCAGAGCCAGCACGCTCCGACAGTTCCATCCAGCACAGAGATGCCTCTGGGAAGGTTACAAGTGGCAAGCTGGTCATTTCTCTGGCACAGCCCACTTCTGCACAGACGTAAACCAGTGTGTGTCCTAGTTTGCTATGCACTCTGAGCAGCTGCCATTAGAGTTTCCAGAGGAGCCTGTGGTTAAATAGCAAAGGATCATCCTTCTCAAACTGATCAAAGGCACCGTCTCCAGGCACGTGTGGTGAGGCTGGAGGACACCTGGAAGGCAAGGAGAAACTCCCCACAGTTGAGTGGAAAAGCCGAGAGTGAGACGACAAAAGAGATCGCGTTTCTGTGTTTCCAAATTCTCAGATGTTTTGGATTTGCCTGGGAACCATGAGACGAATTAGAAAGGGCATTTAAACCAGAAAGCAGTGCATTTCCATGCTCATCTCTTCTTCCTGGTGCAGTGTTGGAACTTTCCTATACTCTTATATCCTCCCCCTTCTTCCAAGAAATTCAAATTGGATGTTTGAAGTTGCAGTGTTTCCTGAACATGGTGAATCCTTGTCCTGTTTCATTTGTAGATGACCTTGATGATGTATATGTCGTGTGTCTGCCTTCATGACTGGTTTCAAAATGCTTGGAAATGGAGCTGAGGCTGGGGGGAAGGGGGAAGTTCCTACCTTTTCGTGGGGACAGATTGTAGGAGATGTCACTGAGACATTGACTGTGACAGACCTCATGGCTGTTGCTGTCCTGCCAGAAGGACAGAGATCAAGCAGTGATCTGAGCAGATGATGGTCTAGACCTGCTGGTTACAAGGACTGCTTCCAGCTGCTTTGATCTGTGTGTGTCAGCGGGAGTGGCAATAGAAATACAATCAGAGCTCCAGAGGAGATCATAACTGCTGCAGGGACAGTCTCTGCCTCAGAACTTGGTGCTGGGGAATGATGAAGCAGCTTCATGGAGGTGCCAATAGTACCGTCAGGGGGGAGGCCATGAATGCCGTGTTGGTCCAGGTCTGTTCTGTTCAGGGACCACCCGTCATCCCCCCCATCCACCAGATGAGAGGGAGAGGGGCTTCCAGAGAAATGTGTGCAGGTTAACACCCCTCTCTTTGGGAAGGAAAGCTGGGAAGCCTTCCTAGGTAGATGGTATTAAACATGTCATCACCTTCTTGTTTCTTCTCTCACTTTCTGGCTTGTTCCAGAGCCCTTTGTACCAACAAGTGCTGTTTTGAAACTATGTCTGTGGCCAACAAATGTCTTTAACATAATATGTTCTCTTTTTGCAGGACAGAGAACTGCGTCCGGAAGAAATTGAAGGTAAAATTTGTTGCTTCTTCTTTGTCCTCTTTCTCTCTGCCCAGTGAAAACCTATTGGCTGGCCCTTTCATGTTGGCCCCCATGGGTTAAAGTAATTTGGGGTAAATCAAGGGAGATGATTATTGGAATAATTCCTGGAAGTCCCAGCAAAATAAATAATGTATAAAACTGAAAGAGTTCTGACTGTGAAGGAATTTGCATCCATTCCATATTCTTCAGGGTGAGAGGATAAGTAAATGATGGGATATTGGCTGTTAGAGAACTGCTGTCCCTCCAGCTCCCACAGAAACTGTTGTGGAGCATAATACTATAATATGGCTCCAAGGAAGCTGTTTTACATGCTAATCCCTGCAGTGAGGGGTGTATAATAGAGTGCAGAGGTAAAAGTTGGAAAAACTTACTGGTTGCGGTTTCTTTAGGGAGCACAGTTTAGCAATGAAGCATTTGTGGCACTTGTAGTCCAAGCAAGCTTTCCTGTAAGGAATGGGTCAGCAGCACTGCTGACAGAAGAGCTTCACTTTGCTGCAGTCATTACGTCATGTAGGGAAATCTGGTGGGAAAATACTGAGTATCTTAGAGAGTCTGGCTTCATAAAGTGTTGTTGATTCTGGGGAGTTTACTTGGAAAAGGTATTTCAAGCTGTCACTGACAATATTGTTCTTCCATTCCTGCAGAATTAAGAGAAGCCTTTAAGGAGTTTGATAAAGACAAGGATGGGTTTATTAACTGCAGGGACCTGGGGAACTGCATGCGGACCATGGGCTACATGCCTACTGAGATGGAGCTAATAGAGCTCTCCCAGCAGATCAACATGAACTGTGAGTAACACACACCCAGCTGTACCTGCCTGTTGCTGCTGTGCCCTGCATCATTGCTTCAGGCTCTCTTGGTCTCTGGCTGCCTCTTTTCCTTTGGGTTTTTCCCCTCTCTCCTTTGGTTCTGAATTTCACTCCTTATCATCTCTCCTGCTTGTTTGTGGTCTCTAGAAGTCGATGCCTTTGTTTTTGCTTATCAAAGGGACTGTGTGGACTGCGGTGTATCTGGGAACAGTGAGTGGAAGGTTTGTCCTTCATGCTTACGTTGTCAGGTATAAAACTGCTCTTAATGTGGGCAGTCAGGCACTGGTGCACAGGTTCTGTGTGTTGTCACATTGAAGCTGTTGTCAGATGGTGTCAGACTGAAGAGCAAGCATGGGAAGATGGGGATGCTTTGATCAGATGGGTGATGGATGGGCTGTTGTTCTGTGGTGGTTTTTTGTGTATCTGCTGTGTGCCTGGGGATGGGCTGTGAGCGAGCTGTGCTGGCAGCATTGGATGGGAGCATCTGCTGCAGTCATGGAAAGATGTGACAAATGCATCTGATTCACTGTAACTGTGTTTGTGGCCCTTGTCTTTCACCATCATTTTTGTCACTTCTCATCTGTGGCAAGGCAGGGTATCACCCTCAGCCAGGTGGGGAGAGGCATATTTAGTGCATGTTATTTCTGACAGGATTATGTTAAAAGGACAAATTACTTGGTCAAGGGAAGGAAAACAGCTGTGACATATGCAACCAGTCACACACTAAAGCAGCTGATAACCCTGGCACACAAGTGCTTGGGAATTTGAGAGTGTTGCTGACAGCTCTCAGGGCACTAACAAGTAAAAGAACTAATACAATGAATAAACAGTTGGACATACATTAGCTGCTGTAATGGAGCAGGACTGCACCACTGCTGCAGGACACTGCCCGGGCTTTGCAGGAACATCATGCTGTGCCCTTGCCGTGCCCTTTGGCACAGGCACAGCAGAGAGTTGCTATAAGCACTAGAACGATCAAGCCTCTGATACGTACTGTGTGATGCAATAAGGGTGTGACAGCCCATAGCAGCCTAGGATGGAATAGCTTGGGCTCATTCTGCCCAGCCCATAATCCAGAGAATACGTGGTAAAACTACTGCTCCTTTTCCTTCCACTGTCCCACACCTTCTGTGCTTGTGCTTCCTGGAGGGCCAAGCACCCTCTGGGGCACACAGAAGTGCAAAGTGAGTGCTGGTCTTGGCTAACTTACGGAGTTCTTACACACAATCTTTCATCTTGTCCCAAGTGGGTGGCCATGTGGATTTTGAAGATTTTGTTGAGCTGATGGGACCAAAACTTCTAGCAGAGACTGCAGACATGATTGGCGTAAAAGAGCTTCGTGATGCCTTCAGAGAGGTGAGTGATCGGTTCTGCATGCCCCCAGGGAGGTGAGCGACACAAGACAGGATAGAGAGACAACTCACTGGAGAAGAGGAGGAGGAGAGAGCAGCACAGTGGAAGATCTAGAAAGAGCCCAGTCAAGCATGGAATAAGGGAGGAGCAGAGAACATTGCTAAGATAAGGGAACTCTTGAGGCAAGGAAGAGAAAAGATGGTGCAGACACAGCATTTGCAAGGGCTTTCTGAGGAGAAAAGACAGACTGGATCCAAAAGACACCCAAAGGAGGAAGAGGAGGGGCATGGAGAAGATGGAGAAAATATAGGGCACTCAGGATCAGGACAATACAAAAACCAAGCCAGAGCAAGATCTGTCTCCATTAACTGTATTTCCCCTGCTGGTATTTTTCCTGTGCTTGCAGTTTGACACCAATGGTGATGGGGAGATCAGCACCAGTGAGCTGAGAGAAGCCATGAAGAAACTTCTAGGGCAGCAGGTGGGTCACCGGGATATTGAAGAGATCATCCGGGACGTGGATCTGAATGGAGATGGGCGTGTTGATTTTGAAGGTGAGAAGGGATCGATGCTCACTGTCCATCTGCTCTGGTGTGAGTCAGGGTTTCAGATCAGAAGCTGAAGTGGAAGATTTGCAGACTCAGGGCCCAGGGTTCTGAAGTATGGAGAAAAAAGAATTTCATTTTTTTCAGTCAGATGAATTGTTCATTTGTGTATCATCTCTTGCTGCATCTCAGTTTTGATTAGGTCTCCATAATTCTAGCATGGTAAGAGATAGAACCTGTCATACAGAAGCAGGTCCTGGTGCACACATGTTGTGCCTGCCGTTGTTTTATGGGACATTTTCCTTTCTTTAAATCTACTGCAAGAGCTGTGAGGTGGCTGGATTGCTTTGGAGAATGCATTGCACCTTCCATTTCCTCTGGCTCACCTTTGTTATATTGGTTTATAGGGAATTTTTTTCTGTGCCTTTATGCCAGAAGATGGTCACATGCCACCTGTGCTCATTAAGACTGCAGATATCTGATCTATAGGTGTCATGTTAAATCCTAGAGATAATTAATTTCTTCTCACACTTTCCATGCCAGAAGGACTTTGAAAAATAAGAGTTGTTAGGCTACTATCCTAGCCATTAGTTGTGGCAGGAGCAATGTTAATAGAGCCCAGGGTTTCTGGCAAGGAAGCAGTTGATATCAGACAGCTAAGAATATATAAGAGCTGGAAGGTATGAGAGTGTGGCAGGCTGCTTTTTAACCTGGTGGAAATTCAGATGTCCCTTTGCAGTAAGGGTGAAGTACAGGAAATATAAAATTAAAGTAAAATTGACATAATTTTTTTTGGCTCAACAGCATTCTTGGGTCTCCTGCATGACAAGGCATCTCAGTCCTCAGGATTACCGCAGCCTCTGAGGGCTTTGAAAATATTAGGATACCACTAGTATCTACCTAGAAAGTATCTGGTAGCTGCAGTTGTTCTAATGCACTGGCTGATTACATGACAGTAGCTCTACTTGTTTCCCACAGCTGAATTATGTTAGACAGCTAAAATACATGAAATGCTATCCCAGTATCAATTTCTCTGTGAGTTACCACTTAAGTTGTCAAAGGACACCTCCATCAATGGAAAGGGAGAAGTCAAGGGGGTAATTTCCACTGCCCTCCGCTTTGCAGAGTCATTAGTTCCTCAGCAATTCAAGTGCAGGATGAAAACGCATTTATGTTTGATGGCATTTACACTCAATTTGAACAATTGCAATTGACTTCACAAACTGCGGGGTAGTCAAGAAATAGATACAGGGTATCCTTACAGTTCGCATGTATCTTTAAAAACAAGAAGTCCCTTAAAGTAAACTTTTCTTTACAAGAATGCCAATATCTAGCAAAACTCCTGCTTTCCCACGCTGGTATCTCTGTGAAGGTGCAAGTTTACTAAGAAATCATACCATGTTCCCAAAACTGTAAATCAAGGTTCCCTGAAGTTACAGCGAAGGGAGACAATGCTTGCTGTAGTGTTGCACAAAGAGCTGCTTGTGCAAACAAGACCGTAGGTGGCTGGGAAGGAGTCCAAGGCAATGAATTGACCTGCTAGAGGGACCTTATCACCGTATCTAATGCAAGGATTAAAGCCCATGCTGTGTGAGCTCTCAGGGCCAGTCTCGGAGCGCACAGACTTTGCTGGCAGCCTGGGGACTCCCAGTCTCACCCTGGCTGCCTCCTGTCCCCAGTGCATGAGAGCTGGGTTGGGGACCGTGGATGCCTTCTGGTTCAGGGCTGTCTTGTGTTGTTGGTTGCAGAGTTTGTTCGCATGATGTCCCGTTGAAGATTATTCTCAGCTAAAGAAGAATCAGCACCTTAGAGAGGGCAGAAGAGGACCTGGATGGAGCATCTAGCCCCGATGTTCCTACATGAAGGTTTATCGGCTGGCTGCAATTAGGACATTGCAAGATGACCTGCTGCTCCTCCCTCATGGTGGTCCCCATGCCCCTCCACCCTTTCACACTGTGAAAGACTTGCAACTTCCTACAACTGGAACCATTCCTTGAAGATGATTGCAGGAAACTGCAGAGCCAGGACTTGCCATGATGCTTTCATGGGATATTTGCAACTTTAGACTCCTCCTCCCCAGCTTTATTCTCCCACCAGCTGCTGCAAAGCAAAAGCAGGAGAAATCCTCTTGGCTTGGTGGATGAGAGCAAAGCCATTGGGACTGGTGGCAGCCTCAGGGCGTACTCTGCACTTCTTGATTTCCCTTGGTGAACTGTGTCTGTGTTTGCTGTCTCAGTGTGTGTCTATCTGTGTGAAGTTATTTATGCTTCCCCAACATTTATTTGCATCTCCTGTGGTTATGTTTACCAAGAGTAAATTCAAATATATGTCTTGCGGGGGGAAAGTGATAAATATGCACGTTGAAATGATGTGGAGCCTGGATGTCCCTGTGAGAGGTGGTGGCCGGGCTGGGGGAGAAGGGCTTGGGCAGATGCACACCCCAGTGTCTGCACCAGGATCCAGAGGCAAGCCCTTGCCACGGAAAGGGGAGCCTGTGCTGGCCACTAAGTGTGTGTCAGGGCTCTGCCCTCCCTCCCACTGTCCCCCTGGCCAAGGGGTCTGGAGCTGCCTCACAGTAAGGGCGGTGTTAAGGGTCCTCATCTCTGCATCCCCTCCACTGGCATGGGCACAGGTGAGAGCCCCTGCAGTATCGTGGGAAGGACAAATGGGAGAAAGGGCCAAGAGGGGAGCTGGGTGGGAAAGGGAAAGTAACAGCTGACCTCACCCCTTTCAGATCACTTTAAACACAACTGTGAGCACATGTACTGTGGGGCCATGCTGTGGGAGCTGAGCTGTAACTTCACTGGTGCTGGGGATTGGCTGGGAGCCTCTTTGTGTGGCAGTGCCCTGCTCTCCAACCTCCTCACATTCAGAAATGCTGCACGTGTCTGCAGCAGTAACGACAGCAGCCTCCATGCCCTACCAGCTGCTTCCAGACACATCAGATCTTACCCTTCTTTCCCCAAGATGCTCCCAACCTACCACTTCCTTCCCCTACTCTTCCAGACCTACAGTTGTCTCCTTTCTCTATGCAGAGGTTCAGTCACAAGTTGCCAGGATTAATTTCTGCTTGTCTACGAAGGGCACCATCATCACTGTGTGTTTCTTGGTGTGACTGGGAGCTGTTTTCCTCTTGGTTGCCTCCTTACTCAAACTGAGAGGTCGAGAACCAATGTTCTCCTGCTTCCTGCATCTCAAATCTTTCACTTCTGAGGTTCTCTTTCAGATTCTTTGAGTCTACAAATCCATGTCTCAAAGGAGGAATTTCTCGTCTGCTTTCCTGTTGCTGTGCCAACCAGCATAGCTGTAGTGATGGCTGATCCTCCAGTGATGGAAAAACTATGTTGCTCCTTAAATTTGTGTGTATGTGCGTGTTTACTTGTGTTTGCACAGGTGTGTGCACTAGGAAGGGTTTGTGAGTGTGCACATAAAAGCAAGAAGTGCAAATAGGTACCTGGGAGTGCAGCAGTAGAAGAGTTTGTATGCAAGTGGGTATATGCAAACTGTGTGTGTTTATCTATGGAGCTGGTCCCATCTTGGAAATGTGGGTGTGAGCCAAGAAATTGGAAAATGGATATTTACAGATCTCCACATTTAGTGGCTCAACAGCTGTATTGTAGAGGGTGATATTGGAGATGAGGGTGATAAACTGAACAGAGTCCAGAGTCCTGGTAGGTTATAAATGTGGTTAGGGTAATACTGGGGAGGGGGAGCTGTGTGCAGGCTTGTGTCTGCCAAAGGGAGTGCTGGTACACAACGTGCTTCTCTTACAGTGGAGCCTGTTGAGGAAGGAGCTGCCTGTGCCTGTGGAGCAGGACAGCTGTGCTGCTGCCTGTGTGCTGCAGGGTGCTGTGCCTGCCTGTGGGCACTGGGGATGCCTTGGGGCATATGCCTTGTGCCACAGCCAGCCTGCAGGAGCCCTGTGCATAGTCGGAGGCCACAAGCGTGGTGGCTGCCTCTGCCTGTTCCTTCCCAGACCTTGCCCTGAGCAGTTGCATCTTGTGCCCGCAGCATCAGATAGCAGGACAGTCTTTGTTTGAAATGGTTACTGCGTGTCTGTGGGCTGGACTGATCCACAGCACAGCACCACCGGTGGCTGGGCATCTTCCCTGCAAACTATGGCCACTTCTGCTTTAGCAGGTCCCTGTGTTGGTAGCGTGGCAGAGCTGTGCCTGTCATCCCAAGAGTACTAGGCAAAGGCTGGCTGCAGGACGCCTTCGTGTCATTGCAGAGGCAGTCCTGGAACCGTAACTACTTCTGAGGAAAGCTGAGTCTGCCAAATCATCTGTAGCTCTTTTCTGCCGGGTCTCACCATGATACAGTGAACAGGTCAGACAGGGCAGGTCTCAAAAGCCTTCTTTTTTTTTTTTTTCCTTCCAGCAGAAGCTCTTGAGCTCCTGCTGCTAGCCTGATTTTACTTTCACAACAAACGCCAAATAATCCCAGGGAGTTTTACTATTTTCTTGTGTAGACAGGGGCAGAGATTAAAGATCCAATCTAAATAATCTAATTCCAGAGATAATCCTTTTGCTCTCATCTCCAATTTGGTACCAGTGAGGCTTCCAAAGAGCTCTACATGGCAGGGCACAGCTGGTCCCTTGTGGGCACTTGAGCCTTGTAGCCCTGTGCCATTTGGGAGGGCTGTGGGGCAGTGGGGCTGTCTCACACTGATTTCTTAGATATCTCATTAGCCATGAGGCCTCCTTCTGACCCACACATCTTTGCTGCTGCTTTTGGACATCCCAAATCCTGATCCCATTTTCCAGCAGGAAATGGCTAATGCCCTAAACATGTGCCCCTTGTTGCCTGTGAACAATCAGGGTGGTAGGGTAGACCAGGCAGGACTGATTCAAGTCAGTCCTTTTGGCACAGCTGCCAGGGGACAGGGAGAGATCAAGGGATTGAGAAAATGACCCTGAGCCTTTCACTTGTAGGTTACTGGTGTAAATCCAGCCTGCATCAAGGGACTGACTGATGGCTCAGTGGATTAGTAACAGGATGGAGCCTTTGACATCTGGGGCACAAACTGGCATCAAGTTGCTGGTGTGACAGCAAGTATTGATTCAGGGTAGCAGTGTAGGACACCACGGACACAGGCCGAACAGCATCTGCCATCCTCTGCCAGGAGCCGTGACCAGCCTGTGAGCCAGGGCGAGGGCTCCTCTTGCCCCCACATGAGCACAGCCACTGTCCCTCCTCACTGCTGCTCAATTAATCCCTCTTGCTTTGTGACGCACTACTGATTCTTGGGAAACGATCACCCAAGTTAGTTTTTAGAAAATGCTCACCCTGGGGACACCTGGTAACACTTGAAGTGTTTATGTGCTTCGAAGTTGTGTTCCTGACCCACATATCACTGTTTAAAGTGTAGGATTAGGGAGGATCATTTGTAATCAGCACAAATGAGCTCTAATGAGGCCTCCCTCAGTCTCACCAACTGGACAGCATTGTCCTGGCCATGGCTGCTTGCACTCCTTTGGAAACAGAATTTGGGGGACACCCAAGAGGTCACAAACACAGCAGGGATATGGGAGATTAGCCTGGATTTGATCAGATGCTGCCAGGGCTGGGGTTTGTAACGCTGAGATGATTTGCCAGGAATCAGCATGAGGTGGCTGAATCTGGAGAGGTGCTAAGCCATACACATTTCATGCTACTAATCTGGATGTGGTTTCCTAAGGCACCCTGTAGTTTAGGAACCCCTTCCTGGCAGCAGTGCTGATGTGGGAGTTCAGCAGTGCCACATCTGTCCTGGCCCAGTTATACCATGAGTCCACGAACTGATGTCACAGCAGCAGGAACGTGCTTTGGGGTTCACTCCAACCTGAGCAGAGCAGACTGGGGAGCAGGGGGTGGGTGGTAGCACGTTCCACCAAACAGTCCACTTCTCCAAGACTGTGTCTGCTTAAGAGGCCCACAGGTGCATTACAAAAGCAACAAATGCATTTAATTCTCAGTCTGCAGCACCGAGTCTTTATTTATAAAAGCAAATACTTTGCGAAAGACTTGAATTAATAGAACATCAGTGGCACTTAGAAGCAGCCCCTGCTAATGCAGCCGGTGCCAGGAGCACAGCCCCAAGGCCTGGCTGGTATCTGATGCCTCAAGGAACACCGTGATCAGACTGAAGGGCAAACATGAAGTTATTTGTTCCCCCTTTGTGTAGGGAGTGAGTTTCATTCGACCTCCACCTGGGATATCTCACTCCAGCCACGCAAGACCTTGTCAAAGTCCTTCAGAAAACAAACCCAGGATTTTACATTCTTCTACAAAGCGCAAGCCAGGGATCAGCCTGCTGGCAGTGTCACGGTCACCTCCCCGCCTTCCCCTTCATTGGCCGCTTTGATTCTCGGGCAGATTATTGTGGTGCACGGTGCTTGCACGCCACCGGCCGCTTCGCTCCTTACCGGGCGGGCGGCAGCTGCCTATTCCCTCACCCCGTGGCAGGGGAGAACCAGCGCGTTCTGCCAAGGCAGCGAGCCGGGCTCGGGAGCTGCTGTTCAGAGCACAGCGGGCACGGAGCTACCGGGACATGGCGAGGAGCCGCCCCCGACGGCGGTGGAGCTCCCGCTGCCCCAGCTCCGCTCCCAGCCCCTTCCCCGAGCACACCGGGTCCGCTCCGGTCCGCGCTGCCGCAGCGCCGTCCGTTGCCCCGGCAACCCTCCGTCTGCGCTTCCCGCCGCCGCCCCGCCGTGCTCCGCGTTCCGCCGCGCTGGAGCACCGCGATTGGCGGCGCGGAGGGGCGGGCTCTGCCCACCAGCAGCCGGCGCTCAGGCCAGTTCGCCGGGCTGTCCCCGCTCCGGACACGGCGCCGGGGAGCCTCGTCCGTCCCCGCCGCTCCTTCCTGGGGGAGCCGGTTCCGCACCCGCTCCGCTCCCTGCGCAGGCGGTACCGGCCCCGAGCGCCCCAGCCCGCAGGGACCCGGCTCCCCGCGCCGCTCCCGCCGCGGTCCCCGCGCCGCTCAGCCCAACCCGCCCATCGCCGCCGCTCATTGGCCCGCCGCCTTATGAATATGCAAATATAGACCCGCGGCCGTCTAATGGCAGACGGGCGGGTAATTAATATTCTCGTTCCGGCGCGCGGATTGGCCGGCGCTCGTCCCGCCCCGGCAGCGGGGTAAGCCGCCCCCTGTCGGCGGCAGGAAGGGGCGGGCGCGGCGCCGGGAGCGCGACATGGTGGGCGCTGGTGCGCGCGGGGCGCCGCTGCTGCCGCCCGTGCTGCTGCTGCCGCTGCTGCTGCGGGGCGCGGCGGGCGGCATCGCCGACAGCGTCGTCTGGGCCGTCAACGCGGGCGGCGATGCCCATGTGGACGTGAACGGCATCCACTTCCGCAAGGACCCGCTCGAGGGCCGCGTGGGCCGAGGTGAGGGCGGGGGACACGCCGCGGCCGGGGGGTTTCGGCGGGACAGCCCGCGGAGTCCCGCTCGGCTCCGCTCCGCCGGGGCTGCGAGGCCCCGCTGTGCCGGCGGGGTCCGGGACCCGCGCGCCCCGGCGCCGTCCTGCCCGCTGCAGCCCCGGCGGGTCTGTGGCTGTCCCCGCAGGACGGCGGGGGCTCCTCTCCCCCAGCTGCCCGGGGACGGTCGTGGCCCGAAGGCAGCGGCGGCGGAGCCGCGGCCAGGGTCCTCCCGCACTCCTCCCGCCGGGCCCGGCTGGGGCCGCATCACCCGTCCCCGTGGCGGTGCGGGCCCGGGGCCCCAGTGGCGGCGGGATGAGCCCTGCGGGATGGTGTTCCTGTCCTCGGCCTGCGGGGTTGTGTAATGCCGGAGGGGAAGTGGCTCCGCGAGGGTTGGAGTGGGATTTCGGCTGGAAAGGCGGCGGGAGCGGTCAAGCTGCCAGCCCTGCCGCGTGCGCCCGCCGGTCTCTTTTTCTTTCCCGTTTTCCACTGAAGAGTCCGTGTTCCACAGCAGGATCCGCCGGTTCGCAGCCCTGTGCGCAGCGTGCTCGGTGCGGTGGGAACAAGCTCTTCCAGCCCTCTGCAGCCGGATCTGGGTCGCGCACGATGTGGGCTGATGCTTGCAGCATTCTGGTCCCGACAACCAAGAGCACAAGCTGCTCGCTGGAGCCCCGGTGCTGGGCCCGGCAGGGAGAAGGTGCAGCTGGCTGGTCTGCTCCATGCCCCAGTCATGGCTGGGCGTTCGAGGGCAGGGACACGAGCAGAAGTAGAGGCAGATGGGAAATCATCGGCTGCTCTAACTACCAAGTCAGTAAAATCTTCAGCCTACTATTTAGGACAGGATGGAGAACTAATTGTACTTGGGTTACCTTTTCCTACTTCCCCCAAGACCACCGCAGTTTGAATTGTGCACGTTTCTGATAATTGGTGTGCCAAAACTTAGTCGATTCACTAATATATTGAAAAGCTAGCTGTGCTGAGCTGCTCTGCTGTCAGTTACGGGTGAGTGGTGGAATGTGGAGAAGATGAGCTCTCTGTTGACTTTTGAGTCTAACCTTTGCTGTTTCCATATAGGATGGTGAGGATTTTCCTGTGCTGTACAGCTGGAACTGCTATTGCTTACCCTGCATGAGTGCCATCCCAAATGGAGAGCCTTTTGGGCACACTGGATACAGTGGAGGTCACCTTTAAATTCTAATACAGTTTTTCACACCCATGGAAGCTGCTGCTCCAGTTGCACAGGGTGCCCTGGTCACTGTAGGTCAGCTTCCCTTAATAGACCTCTCACATGTGTGAGTTGAATGTCCTTGTGGATTTGAACTATTTATTTCTGAGTTGAGGAAAAAGGGTCTTTTTCAAGCACATTGTGACATGCACTTCCTTTGTGGAAAGCCCGTGGTGTTTCCTCTGAGCAGCAGGCTGTTAAAGTAATCCTGCTTCAGCCAGTGGTGCCAGGCACAGTGGAGACTTTACCCCTTTGAGCTCTCAGCTGCCTTTCCCTCAATGGCTTTTTATTGCACCATTGTTCGTTTACTCTGGGCTCCTCTCTGTGTTGATAGACATGTAAGGGCTATAGCAGAAATGTATGGCTGACTGGGAGGAAATGACCTAGGGATAGTAATTCTGGGCTGTGCTGCCTCTGGGCAATTTAAAACCTTTTTTTTTTTTTTTTTTTCCAAGCCTCTGTTCGGCTGCTGTGCCCTAAAGGACTGACTGTGCTGATGCCAGTTACAGAATAGGCAGGTGCCAAACAGAGTTGAGTTCCAGCTTGGTGTGTACTGCTTGCTCCCAGGGAGGACTCAGCATGCTGTAAAATCCATCCTGCTTCCACAGCTCTGTCAACAGAGCTCTGACATGCAGGTGACAGGTCTTCCTCTCCAGTTACCTTCTTGGCTATTAAAGGACTTTCTTCCTGTGCAGGCTTTCCTTTAATAGGAGCTGACTTCTGTGGAGTCCTTGGTTTGCTATCACTGTAATCTGTAGCTGGCCAGAAATACCTGTGTGGGAGGACAGGTTAAACTTTTCACCCTCTGTATTTCTGGTGGTTAGAGTCTTTATGCCCAAGCTCGAGTAGTAAAGAGAAGTGGAAGATTGCCTGAGCAGCTCTGTGTGAAACAGGAGACTAAGAACTGGCATTAATTTCCTCTCACTCGTTTGCATTGGCTCTGTCTTTGGCAACGTGTGCTGGGTTAGTAGTTCTTGCTTTGTCTTGGCCAATGCAGTGTCTGTTCCCATGGAAATGGGGGAGGGAGAGGTAAGTGCCAGCAGAGAACTTCATCTGGATCAACTTCTGCCTGAAGTGCCAGTGGGGATGGTGTCCACAGTCTTCCCTCCTGCCCCTGCTTCGCTGGGGAATTGTTTGATGTGCAGCTCTGGAGGCATTGCATCAGTTTGCATTTATACAGGAACCCTCAGGCAGTAGCATACCAAAGGGGGTTAAAGTTTTTGGGGGCTGCTGTAGAGATGGTGAAACGCTGAAAAGGGGCAAATTTGGTGACTTCTCTTATTTTTGTCAGTTACTGTTCTATTTGGGCATGATGTTTGGGCCCTTCTCGGGGGCTCTTCAGATGCCTGCAGACAACGCCTGTTTCAGCTGGGTGGCTCTGAGAACATCAGCTGATGGAGCTGCTGGTGCTCTTGAAATGCTTGTGTATCTTTTTTGCTTCCTTCATCCCGTCTTCTTGCTGACAGGTATTGTGGAGTGTGGTGAGAAGAGAGGGCTTTGTAAGATGCCTAATGTTTCTCACCCTTCTGCCATTCCCCAGGTTCTTAGTTGAGGGGGATGAATCTCTAAACCCCAATGCTGTCAACTGCTAACTTCAAATCTATTGTGTCAATGAGTCAAGTCAGTCCTATGCTAACTGTTTTAGTTTTGTATTTGGGGTTTGAAATTTGAAAATATTGTCAAAATATTCTAGGTGTTTTCACTCTTTAAAGCAAGAGGCAATGGCCAAGTCCTTTGGCTTTGTGTAATGCTTTTGAAATGAGCTTTTCTTTCTGAAATGGTGCAAGTGAGCTTACTGTGTCAGACTGCAGCAGGTCTCCAGACCTGTTTTCCTACATTTCCTGGGTGTGGGGGCTTTGGCTTCTTGTGCTCTGCCACCTGGTCAGAGCAAGCAGGGGATGGATCTATTGGGTTGCAAGTGCTAATACCACTTATGGAGCTAAGTGCTTCAAGAATATATAAAGTGTTTCTTCCTCAGGATGTAACCCTTCCTCTCACTGTTTTGTGCTCCAAACGCAGCTTCTGACTATGGTATGAAACTGCCAATCCTGCGCTCCAACGCGGAGGACCAGATTCTGTACCAGACTGAGCGTTACAATGAGGAAACCTTTGGCTATGAAGTTCCCATCAAAGAGGAGGGTGACTATGTGCTGGTGTTGAAGTTTGCAGAGGTCTATTTTGCACAGTCTCAACAGAAGGTAAACACTAGCTCCTGGTTTGTCTCTGATGTGAGCTCCTGGCTAAGAGTGCGTGTGCTCGGGTTGCCTCCGCTGCTCTGCGTGCTGGAGGAAGGAGTAAAGCACTCATTGTTAACTTAGGTCCCAACCTCTCCCGGGCTCTGAACCTTTAGAGCTCTCTTCCACATTCCAGCTATACAACTGGACTGGAAAACTTAATTTCAAAGTATTGAAACAAATGTTTGCAACTAAACATAACTAGCAATAGAGTTTTATGACCTGTTAAGGCTGTGCTGGCTTTGAGAAGTTTTTTTCCCTTTTTCTTGAGCACTTGCTTCTGACTTGACAGCATAGTTATGCTGGAAGGAAGTATTGCATAGATTGAAGCAGGGCAGTGGTCTGGGTTAAATAGCCTACTCAAAACAATTTTTACAAATGTGATAAGACTTGATATTGGCTTAGTCTGATCCTGAAAGTGGAGTTAAATTCAACTGCTTTTTGCTTTTTAGAGGAGAATAATCCTTGTCCGCTTTGAAATCCCTTATGTACAGAAGTGGAAACAGAAGCAAGCAGAACTCAAAGCCCTGTAATAAATTGGGGTAGGAGTGGTTTGTGTTTTAGTCTGGCTTTCCTCTGATTCCTTCAGCTTCTTTAGGGCTGATCTGGTTAAGCACTGTGCTGCCTTCCTGCCAGAGAAGTATTTCAGGGAGCAGAACTGGTGGGGCTGGCTTACAGAACGGATGCAAAAAGCAGCCACAGATTAAACTGAAGGGCTGTGGCATCTTTGGTTCCTCTTCCTTCATGTGGTTCTGCTGGGATTCCCCAGGTGCTGGTGAAGCTTGAGTCATTACAGCCCTGAGGAGGACTTTCACTCTGAATTCACAGATGTGGTTAGCAGTTAAACATTTTACCTCCTTCAAACCCTGTGTTCTTCACCAGCTTGTTTCCTCTTCTCTATTCTGCTGCAGGCTGTTAGTTAGGAATGGCTTCATTCCCTAGGGTGTGGTGTGTCAGCCACCCCAGGGTGGTAAGAGCAGGTTTTCAGGCAGGAGAAAAGTTGTGAAAGAGAAGCATGAATAAACAAGGATAAAACTGTGCTGTCCTCAGGTCTGAACAGCACATGTAGGGGCTGTTTTAAAAGGAGAAGGCAGATTTGAAGGGTATTTGAAAGCATTGTTAATGCTTTGGTGTCTTTACCTGGCTGCTTTTGGGCTCTAAATCCTTCCCAAAGGAGTGAGCCAGGACATGTTGCAATGCTTTCTGGTCCTGCGTGCATGAAAAGCAGAGACCTTTTCTGTTGTGTTCCCATTTCAACTGTCACGTGCCTGAATCTGCTCTGACTCTGTCATTTCTTCCGCCCTGAAGGTATTTGATGTTCGCTTGAACGGCCACGTGGTGGTGAAAGACTTGGACATTTTTGACAGAGTTGGACACAGCACAGCTCACGATGAGATCATTCCCATGAGTATCAAAAAGGGAAAACTGAGTGTCCAGGGAGAGGTTTCGACATTCACAGGAAAGCTCCACATTGAGTTTGTAAAGGTAATAAGCTTTTCAGGGCAGAGCCTTGATCTTCCCTTTCCCCTTCTTACCCAGGCATGCGGTGCAGCTGTGTGCTGGAGGAGGAGAGGGGTTGGTATGTGGGGAGACCATTCCTTGTCTCAGAGCTGAAGCACTGACTGCTGCCTTTGCTTTTTCTAGGGCTACTACGACAATCCCAAAATCTGTGCCCTATACATCCTGCAAGGAACAGTGGAAGGTAAGCACAGTCTCTGAGCCAGAAGGCTCTTCCCTCTTGGAGAGCAGCCTGTTGCTTCTCAGACTATGAGATCATAGCTCTTGCCGAACCACATCTGCCAAAATTGTTTCTCTTTCACTGAGTTCCCACAGAGTGCAGTTGCAGAGTGAAGTAGGTGTGTACTGTCCTCATTCTCCTCTAAGTCACAAAGCTTGTGTCATTTTGGAGTGAGAAAAATCAAATTGTTTTGGCATTTCCTGTATATGGGGTAGAGGGGAAGAGAACATGTCTGGTCAGTCTCAGTATATAGCTACAGATAAATACCCTCTGGCTTTGGATGTCAGCAGCAACCCTGCAGACAAATAATTTACAGTTATTTTAGCTAGTGCTGAGGTATTTCTTACCTGGAGCTTTGTTTTGCCTTCTCAGCTTGAGGACAAGGCAGTGTTTTTTCCCAGATACCAGTTCTTCTGGATAGCTCCAGGGAGTGCTGGAAAGGTCCTTGTTCTTTCATCACCCTCTTTGTAAGTGAGCTGGAATTGAAGCCCCTCTAGCTGGTGAACTAGGAGGGTTTAGGATCCCTCTCTGACCAAAACATCAATTTGCTTTACTCTGGGATGGTCAGGTGCTGCTGAAGATTTGGTAAGAGCCTTGTGGCTAGGTGGCACATGCAGCTCAGGCCGCGGGCTCAGGAGGCTGGATTTGAATGGAGCTTGGCCATGCTGCTCTCACAGCTCTAGCTTTGAGGGGTGCAGTGATACGGAGTAGGACCGATTATGGAAAGGGTTGTTTCCCATTCCTGTTTGCACCTGTATCTGCTGGTCCTGCAGGCAGCAGGTGCTTGTTCTTAACTGGATCTTACCGAGCAGCTGCTGTATCCGAACGTGTACTCTAAGCGTGCATTAACTTGTCCGCGTGACGTGTTGAAGGTGTGGAAGGATGTAGTTTTTCTTCAGGCTGGATCCTTGGATGCTCTTATCTTGCAAAGAAAAGACATAGAGGTGTGATCCTCTGTGGTGGAAGATACTCCTCTCTTCTGGGGTGTTCAGTTGTGGTTTTGATGGGGTCTCAGGTGCCCTCTTGCCAATGTTCGTGTTGGATCGGGGAGAGGGGAAGGAAGTGTCTTGAGTGATCTCCCAATTGACATCCTGCCTGCTTGCAACCTTTTGTCTTGTTCAACAGATGTTCCAAAGCTGCAGCCACACCCAGGTCTGGAGAAAAAAGAGGAAGAAGATGATGAAGATGACTATGATGATGGCTCCAGTGTCAAAAAACAGGCAAATAAGAACCGGGTTCAGTCAGGCCCGCGCACACCAAACCCCTATGCCTCGGACAACAGCAGCCTCATGTTTCCCATATTGGTGGCCTTTGGTGTCTTCATTCCTACCCTCTTCTGCCTCTGCCGGTTGTGAGAGCAAGCCCCACAGTGCATCAGCCCAGGGGCTGGGAGGGAAGGAGTTGGACCAAATATGGTTGCTTTCAATTTCTCCATATTGTTCATAATTTAAAGGAAAAAAAAAAAAGAAAAAAAAGAGGTGATTCATTTGGAATGAATAGCAATGAATAGCAGGTCCAGGTAAGAGGGAGCTTACCTTCCCCCTACCAGCAGCAAGGCCCTCGCCTTCCCCTTCGCACCATGTGCAGCCTCTGATTCTCCCTGGGGCATCCAAGAGTGAACTGAGTCCTGGCTGGGTGTGTGTTGGGCCACTGAAAGCTGATGCTACGAGTCCTGGGCCATGTCCCACACTGAGAGAAAGCCATGTGCTGTAGGATCTCTGCCTTTACTGGTGGAATACAGTTCCTTAAGCAGGAAAGCAGTTCTTAAAACAAGGCCGGGGTACACACTTTGTCCAGGAGTGTCGGAGTGTTGTGGTGCTGTTGGGTGACAAGCGCCTGCAGAGGACAGAGCCTGGCTCAGCATCTCCCTGAGTGTGTGCAACACGATGTATGGTACTCGCCTGCGTGAAGATACCACGGCTCCAGACCAGCCTCCGTGGAGACAGCCCCCTCCTAAGACTGCAAGCTGCGCCAGGAGCAGAGGGATGGATCTGGCCTCATTTGCTGCACCAGTTGGGAGAGACTTTCCTAGTCTGGCAGTTGCAATGTTTGTTCCATCGCAGAGGGATTCCGCTGTAGCCTGCGAGAGGCTGACGTTGTTAGCGTCTGATCAGATGCACTTGTTTTCTGTATTGATTATGGCTTTTGTTTCCTTTAATATCCTTTTATTTTCAAAGGTTTTGTTTTAAGCCCAGCTCTTTTTTTTGCCTTTCCTAGCAAGTGACCTCTTCTTTGGAAGAAGCTGAGTATCAGGTGAACTAGAGAGAAGGCTCAGGACTTGTTCCTTAACCTTCCTGATGGTGAGCTCTCTTCTCCATGACTCCAAACAGCCCGTGCCGTAGGACAGAGCAGAGCAACCTGGTGGATGCTCCCTGTGGTCTCTCATTCCCTCTGGAGGGACCAGCCCTGGCTGTGGCAGTGAGAAGTGGAGCTGGTCAGTGTTTGCAGTGAGTGAGTTTAGCCTTTTGCATATCCAGGCCTTGTAGTGAAGGGGCAGATGTCAAACATTTCAGTCCTGCAGAGCAGGGTGGTTCGTTGCCATCCAGGGATGGGGAAGTGAGCAATGCACTGGAGACAAGGTCACCTGCTTCCCCAGGGATATTTCTGCAGGAGGCTTCTGTTTCCACGTGCAGAGCCTGTGCCTGCCTGGCACAGGCTGATCAGAGCAAAAGCCACTGCTGCGCCTTCTGGTCCAGAGTTGCAGGCCCTGAGGAAACGCCTTCTCACAGTCTTGGCCTCCAACACGTTGAGCCTTTCTGGTTGACCAGGAAGGAGATGTTCTGTGCTGGAGCAGGATCTCTCCCAGGCAGGGTTGAGTTTTTGCAGATCAGCTTTGTTGCTGCTGAGCTCTGGGCTCCAGAGCGCTTTACCTCATGTTCTCTCTGTTGTCCTCCGAAGTGTTCTGTCTTTCCCCAGAGCGGTGGCACTGAGTGGTGACCTCTGTGCTGCTCTGCCTCTCTGGGCCTGCATTTTCCTAGCAGTTGTTCCGGGGTTTGATCCCCTGCAGTGGCTCAGCCTTTCTTGGAGCAGAGCAGGGCCAGCAGAATTACTGAGTTTCTGGCAAGGGAGCTGGAGGAGCCATTTCTGTTCTGCTGGGCCCAGACAGCTGAAGACTTCACTTCCTCAAAACCCTCAAGCTGTGATAGGAGCTGTCAGCTCAGGGGCTCCAGAGTGGAAGCTGGGGGAGGTGACAAAACGCTGCTCTCTGCAGCAGTGACACCAAACCTTGCCTTTCTGATCACATCACTGCTACAGGCCTGACCCTAATGCTGTATCTGTGAGCTGAAAAACAAGCAGGACCATAATTATCTTCTCTCCTGCTGCACCAGGGGTAGTTTGAGAGAGAAGGAAGAGAGTCCCTGCCCCAGTTAAAGGAGAATACAGGCTTTAGAGAGAGCAGATCTTGAAGAACAAACCTTAGCATGAAAGGTGATAAGCTTGAAGTTGTCTGCTTCAACTTCTAGCTACTGTTAAAATCCTAATGCTTACAAAACTATTATGAAATATGAGCTCTGATGTGTTCAGTGACAGTGCCTGCAGGGATTCTCCAGCATTTTTGGGATTGCTCTAACTGGATGGAGGAGACATTTAGATCTTTATCAGTTTTGAGAACCATGAACTGTGGTGATTTGCTAAGTAAAGAACCTGGAGTTGAAAGTCTCTCTAAGGAGCTGCTCTCCTCCAGGCCTTTTAGGGTGCATTTTATTTGAGCATCCTTGAAGCAAGGAATCATTCAGCTTCTTGTATCTCACCCAGTAACGTCAGCACCTTGCCTACCGTGGGAGAAAGGGTGTGTGTTTAGATGTGCAGAAGTTGGAGACGAGTCTTCTAGGATAGTTTATCCTGGCCTCTCCTAGCAGCCAGGGCACCCATTTGGTGCCATCAGCTGCCCCAAGGCAGAGCTGTTCAGGGTGTGATCTAGTTTGTTCCAGTTGCTCAGTTCAAATAAATTTCTCTTATTTGAGTAAGAATAGGGAGGATAGTTTATCCTTCATGACTTCAATTTAGTTGTTTTGACTTTGGTTTTATGAATCTTTCTCACTACAGAGCTGATTTCTGAGGGGTTCCTGACCCTGTTACTGCCCTATGAGCAGTTTCCTTCCTGGTCCATCCCCTCCTGACAGGTTTGCTTTGGAAGGAGCCTTCAAACAAAGCCTGTGGGAGCACTGAGGATGGTGGGGGATGGCCAGTCAGGACCTTGCTGGGAATGGAGTACTCCAGCTCCCCTGGCCATCTCTGTCTAGTATCTGCAAGCCAGACTCAGGGGTGTAATGAGGTACCTGGTCCTGACCAGGGGAAGAAAAAGTTTGGGCTGGCTATAGCTTACCAGAATAGGTGTTTGAGGGAATATCCAAGACATTGCTTAGCTGAAACAGGTCAGAGACAAGCCTGTTTGTGCTGATTCCTCTGCCAGCAGCAGGCAGATGGAGTGCAGCAGTGTGAGGAGCTGGGTCAGAACTGACCCTGGCTTGATTCGTGTTGTGTAGAGAGGGGCAGATACGGCAATTTTAATAAAGCTTCCAGTTAATAAAGGGAAAATCACTGTCTATGACGTTTCAGGCCTGGATCCAGCCTCAGCTTAGTGGTTTCAAAGCTTATTTTAATTGTCCCATCAGCCCCTCCTTTAAGCCAGTCTATTGAAGTCTTCTGTGTGTGTGACTAAACATCTCTGACCCTTTTGAGTGTCCCAGGTGGCAGTGAACAGAAAGCCAAATGAATTCCCTTCTCTTTTTGGTGCCTTTGTCTCAGGCTTTGAATAAAAGTCTATTTGAAGGAGCTTCTTTTTTTTTTAAGGAGCTTCTGAGTTTTTTCTTTTTCTTCAAGGGACAGGCATTCCCTGCCCTTGAGGTCAGATGGGGACTGTCCCCCTGTCCCCAAATGCCAGCTCTGGAGGTCACAGCTGAATTAGAGAACTGTGAGCAAGTATCTTTATTTTCAGCCCTTAAAGTCAATGGAAGAGGAGTCTAGCAGGGGATAGAAGAACTGGAAGAGCTCCTTCAGGTCTGGTCTCCCCCAGAAATCTCCTGAAGGCAGGATGGAGAACTTCCAGACAGTCTGGTGCCTGGGCGTCTGTGCAGTTCAGAGCTCAGTGAGTCACGCTGGGTCCTGGTAGTTGATTGGCACTTACAGGTCTGGGTGCAGCGTGGGGCTTGGGGGGTCCCGCACCCCTAATTTACTCACTGGGGGCTTGCCCTTCGCTGCTTAGGTCTGAACAGAGCAGGGACCTGTGCCTTGTCCCCTGGCCATTAAGTTGAAACAGGATTGCAAGAGCCAGGGAAGTGTCTTGCTACGGGAACTCTGGGCTGAACAAGCCTGTTGCTGATAGAAAACAGCAGGAGAGAGAGAGAGAGAGGGCCATGAGAGCAGCTTCTGCCCTTGATGTGAGACAGATTCTGAGCAGCTGCAAAGCACCAAGTGTTTCAGGCTCTGTTGGGTGCTCAAATGTGGGAGAGATCCGTCTGCTTCTTGCATGTATGGTGGGGAGGGAAATATCCTTGCTGAGAATCCAAGGGAAATGGGAACTGGGCCAGCACTGAGCTAATTTACCTACTGGCACTTCTGCATCTCCTCAACAAATGCCAAAGCCTAATACAATTCAAGGATGCTATTTTAACGCCGGCCTGGTTCCACCAGTCTGTCTCCACCGGCTGGTCCCACGTAGGCTCACACAAGTGTTCTCAGCGGCACAAACACACCAGGCTGGAGCTGTGAAGGCTCAGAAACCTGATCCCACGGGTGGGCCTGCTGTGCTGCACCCCTGCTTCGTGCTGCCCAGCGGGTCTGGGGCACAGGCATTCGCCTTGGATCCAAATGGATTTGACCCAGGAGTATTGTAGCATTGAAAGGTGCTGGGATGGACGGGAGAGGTGAAAGCAGGTCCATGTCTTCCGGGACTCTGGCTTGCTCAGAGTTTATTGCTGTATATTAAATACTATTTTTGGAGATTGAGGGGGAGATGAGGGTGGGGAGGGATGTGACGATGCTGTCCCCAGTCTGATTGGTGGGATGCTACTGCAGGTTATTGATAGGTTTTGATTTTTTTTTTTTCCCAAAAAGTGCTTTATTTAAAAAAAAAACACCCCAATATCAACAGAACAAGTGCTTTCCACCCTCCTAGAAACTGTGCTGGCTGATTAGAAAATGTGAATAATCTTTTGCAAACATCAAAGGTTTCTGCTAAAGAGTTTGTGTGATGGAGATTTGAAGGCAAGGGGCAAAGTACAGCTTGAACCAGTTTAGCTGGGAAGAGTGTGAATGCAGGAAATGCAAGATCTCTGTCCTGGAGTTGTTCCCAGTCACACGTAATGGGGATGCGCTCTCCTGTGCTACCGTGGCTGTTCTGTCGCACCGTGGCAGTTCCTGAGCTGGCGTTCTGGAGTGGAGCAGCGGCTGGAAACTGGCTGACATGTGGGGGCTTGAATTTTTTGTGGTCTCCTCAGGGGCTTTGTGCATTGAGGGCTTTCCCACTTGAGAAGCAGCTGGGTTGGTAAAGCAGCCCTGTGAGAGCAGAGGCAGGATGTGTGCTCCGTGCCAGGAGGCAGCAGCCGGGACTCTAAGAGGTGCTGGTGGTGTTTGGTTCCCGGTGGGGTAGCAGCAGTCAGCGCTGGCACACGGTCCCGCTGCTCCACAGTGCCTGGCTGTGGATGTGTGGAAGTGACCTGTGCCACTGGCATTGAGGGCACATCACAAATACGTGAAGCTGCAGGTCTAAGTTGTCTGTGAAGGCTGAAACAGTGTGGGGAGAAATCTCTAGCTGTACGTGTCACCAGTACAAAGGTTTTTTGAGGAGGATTTTTTATTTTACTGCCCATTGCTTTGTGTTATAACAACTTGCAGTGACATTTTTTAGTTTGTTTTGCAGCAAGCTTGGGCCCTAGGTGAAAAGCACAGATACCTATTTCTGATCGCATCGGCTTTGCAGGGACTAGTTTGGGGGAGATGGGCATGGGGGTGGGTTATTTTATTTTTGGTACACGGTAGCAGTTTTATTTTTTAATTTTCCCAGGATGTTTGGTTGAGGGAATGTTCTGAAATCTACTGTCTGGCAGTTTAACCAGCAGTGTGCTAAAGGAAAATAAACAAAATTATATTGTCACTTGGATGAGATGGTCCCTCTTTTCTGGCGGTGGGGGCAGAGGAGCCCCCTCTGGTTTACAGCCACTGGAGGGAGGCTGGGCCTGGCTCACTGCCGGGTTACATCGTGCTGCTGCTGCTTCCAGCAGGGCCCCGGTGATCTCTTGCCCGTTGTTTTGAGTGATTAAGTGCAAATCGAATGGTACAACATCCTCTTAAAAGTGCTGAGGTACTTGTTGCTTCCTGCTCAGAGCCGGAGCACCAGAGAGATGCAATCTGCCTTCTGGGGCTTTGCAGCTGCCCCGCTTTCAGCTTGAAACCGTGTCAGAGGCGGATGGGGCTGGGGCGGGAGCAGAGGGGAAGCGGCTGCCTTGTGCTCTCGGTGCCTGCTCCTGGGGACAGGGAACCCCGGTCCCATGCAGAGAAGGTGCTTTTCCAGAAGGCCCGTGTCTGTCCTTCCTTAGGGCACAGGATGGAGGCACCAAGCTCATGCAGTCAGGAGGATTTAGGAGCACTGGTGTGGGCGGGTTTTTTTGAAACAACATTTGGCTGGCAGTAGCAGGAGTGTGCTGCTCACAAGCCACAGCAAGCGTCACAAACTACTACTCAAAATCTCGCTCTGATCATCATGAGCTTGTCCAGGGTCGGCTGGAGTCCGAAAAGAGGGTGCAGATGTTTATTGTTCTTGCCGCAGTTCCCCGGAGGGCTGGAGGTGACTCTTGGCAGCTGCTGCGTGCCTGCTGCGGGCTGGTGGGCTGCCCCTCTTCGGGAACCTTTCCTGCCTGTGTGTTGCTCCGGTTAGTCCCTCCAAGCGGGACCTCCCCAGTTCCTGCCAGCAGGCTGGGGACACTCGTCCGCTGTCTGCCACTGCCACCTCCGGTGTGTGGCCATGAAGGTGACTGACCCGGGGGCACACGGTGCTGTCGCTGTCCCGGCCCCCACGGACAGCAGCCGGGGTGTCCCCGGGCAGGAGCGTGCTGTGCCCTCCATGGCATGCTCTTTCTGACACTGCTGCTCTCCGAAAAGTGCTTGCCCTTGTCCTCTGAACGGAGCAGGGCTCTCGGGGGATACCCGCTCTCTGTGTCACCGGCTGCGCTGCGGGTTCAGGCCGTGCCTTCGGAACCGGGAGCCCGGGTGGCCAGCGAGGGGCGACCACCGGCTCCCCGGTCGATGGGGCGGGAGCGGCACGCGGGCTGGCGGCCGGCCGGGATCGGCGGGAGTGGGGCCGGTTTTGTTTGTTCCCGTGTAGTTTTCTCTCAGGTAACTCAGCTTTCCAGCGGGCCCGTCCCGCTGCGTCCCCGGAGGGAGCGGCCGCCGCGCCCGCGGTGCCCGTGCGGGGTCTCGGGTCACCCATCCGGGCGCGACCGGGGCGGGCTCTGCTGAGCTTCGGGCGCGGCGTTGCCAGGCAACGGCCCCCGCCCCGCCCCGCGCTCCCATAGCTACCGAGGCGGGCGGCGGCCATCTTGGCATCGGCCATGAGCGGCTCCAGGGCGAGGGCGGCGGCGGCGGCGGCGCCGGGGCCGGGGCCGGGGCCGGACAAGAAGCTGCCGCCGGGCTCCGCGGGGCCGCTCAGCCGCCTGCGGGGCGGACGCGGATCGGCCGAAGCGCCGCCACGGCAGCCCTGGACCGAGTCTGAGTTGTTGGCGCTGGAGACCGTCCGGCCCGAGCACGTCCTGGGGCTGTGCCGGGTGACGGAGAGTGAGTGCGGCCGGTCCCCGGGGCGGCGGGGGCTCCGCCGGCCGGGCCGGGCCTTCGGCGAGGGGAGCGGCGGCGCCCGCCTCGGGCGCGCTCTGCGGCTCCCGTACAACTTCCAGAAAGTTTGGGGGCCTTTTGTGCTGTTTGTGGGTTTTGATTTGTTTGAGGCTTTTTCTGGTTTTTGGTTTTTGTTCTGGGTTACTGATCTCTGCTTTTCTGTCCCGATCTCATCCCTTTCTTGCTCTGCTACCTGGCACCTACCAAGCCTTTGTTTCTCACATCCTTAATTTTATCCTGCTTTCACGAAGCTTCTGCAGAACAACGAGCAGTCCGTGTTTTGTCGGGCTGGGGCTAACAAAAAAGGAAATTGATTTGGTGAGTGGTCACAGGTGTTTTGAAATGTTACTGTTTTTTTCTGTCTCTTCTAGATTATTTGTGCAAACCTGAGGACAACATTTACAACATTGACTTCACCAGGTTTAAAATCCGGGACCTTGAAACTGGAACAGTACTATTTGAAATTGCCAAGCCATCTGCTTCAGGTACAGCATGCAAACGTTGCAAGGATAGAGAGACTCGGAGAGCTGAGAGGTTGCAATGCACGACCCATGCAAACCGAGCAGAAGGGTCCTTTGGTGTATGTCCTGATGACTTAAATTCCTCTCCTTTAAGCATAGGACTGAGTTTATCTCTGCTGAGAAACTTGTGATAAAAATGTGATTATTGTTGGATGGGAGAGAACTATCGACTGGCAGTGTTCCTTTTTTGGGCTGGTTACAATAGAGATTAGTTCATGTGCCTTGGCAGTTGTAGGGGAGGTATCCTGTGAGATTGAGGGAGGGGTGGCTCCAGTTCTGGAGCCACCAAGGCTGGGCCAACTGTCCTGGCGAGTCTTTTCTCTTTTCTCTTTTACTTTGTGCCAGTATAAGTCTCAGAGCAATTATTAAATGTGTTTACATTCAGTAGCTAAGCAGTAGGCAGCTTGTCCTGATACACCCACTAGGCACTATCACCTCGTGTATATACTACAGGCAGAGTAACTCGAGGCTGGTGTGTTTTCCAGAGCACGATGAAGAGGAGGAAGATGAGAGCAGTGAGCTGGACGCAAGTGCGGGTCGCTTTGTTCGGTACCAGTTCACCCCAGCCTTCCTCCGTCTGCGGACTGTTGGTGCAACGTGAGTAGGAGTTCGTGGAAAAAGGGAGAGTTGGATGTTTACAAAGTGTTACTTGACAGTTTGTAACAAAACCGGGTTGAAGACTGGGAGAGCTTATCTTGGACTACAAATATCAAACTCTCTGTAGGGAACTCTTGTGTAGCCACGTGCCCAAAGCTTTGTTCCTTCCAATAACTCTTTCTGTCCTGACTCTTCCATGCAGAGTGGAATTCACAGTGGGAGAAAAGCCAGTGTCAAACTTCCGAATGATTGAGAGACATTACTTCCGAGATCGCTTGCTGAAGAACTTTGATTTTGATTTTGGCTTCTGCATCCCCAGTAGCAGGAACACATGTGAACACATCTATGAATTCCCTCAGCTCTCAGAAGACCTTAGTAAGTACCTCCTTTGCCACAGTGAGTGATGTTTTGTTTGTGTGTGCATCTGCTCATTCTCTCCCTCTACTTGTGAAAGAAGTTGTGACTGGGATTGAGGGGACAGGAACAAACAGATACAGGTTTCCAGTTTAGCAATGTGTAATCTTGTCTGAATTAGAGATTTATGCTGCAGAGTCGTCTTCTTTGAAAAGGAAAGCCTAAGACAACCTGTGTTCAGTTACAGGCTGCAAGAACTGATCAGAGTCACAGGGCTGATGTGCCTGATGCCTTGTGGTGTAGCCCAGAAGAAAACAAAACACCAAAGAAAGGATTTTTTTTATAGCCACCCAACTGTTTTCTGCACTTACTTGTTAGGACTAGAGCCTCCTGCTTTGGAACAGAACTGGCTCTCCCTGAGGTCTGTTTCTAAGCCTGCTAAGATCTGTGCAAATACGAGATTGCACAGGGTATGTTTGACCTCGGGGGGTGGATAGAGCAGAGGCACAGGGGCCCTTCTGGGGCTGCCTGGCTGTGGGGTAGGTTTGGGGTTTTCTTCCTGCCTGTGTACGTGTGGGGAGTGCCACAAACGAGCTCCTTCTGCTTACTGATCTGATGGCTGCTTGGCTCCACTCAGTTTCTAAAGTAATCTTGAGTGAGGTTACTTGATTCCCCCTCTGTGTGCCTTTGACAGCACTTACCCTGTGAACAGGAAGAAAGGAAAGGGCAGGCTGCAGCCTTTGAAGTGAGCTCAGCAGAGCAATTTGCTTCTCTTCCTTGGGAAGGGCAGAGCATCAGCCTTGTAAATCCAGTGAGGTTGGCAGAGTCCTTTTAATCCTGCTTGTGAATGTAATGGAGCTTTCTCTTTCACAGTCCGTCTGATGGTTGAAAACCCGTACGAGACGCGCTCGGACAGCTTTTACTTTGTGGACAACAAGTTGATTATGCACAACAAGGCCGACTATGCTTACAATGGAGGACAGTAATCATTCTGTCTGCTGGATGCTGTGATGCCCTTAACCATTCCAGATGTGCAGGAGTGGACTGGAGTTGCTGTCTCGTGCAGAAAGGCTTCTTGCCAAACTTTTTCTCTGTGCGTGAGGCTGAGAACGTGAAGCAAAGACGACGGCTCCTCAGAGGAAATCTCCCTGCAACACTTCTCTGTCTGACACTCAGCGTTTCCTGCCTCTCCTTCTCTGTTCCTGGCTATCTTCTGATCAACTTGTTTAGATCAGTGATCAGAGCCACTCCTAGACAATTTTTGCTCTTAGTCTTTCTAGTTAGGTTGCACCTTTAGTGCTTCTGATGTTTCATTTCTTGGGTGAATATCCTTTTCCAACAGGTCAGATTGTGTTAAGCTATTTCTTAGCAGGAAAATCTTAACCCCTTCAAGTAGTCAGCGATGCCTGAAGAGCTGATCTTTTGTTCAGTTGGATAGATCATCTCTTCAGTAGCAGTGGTTTTGTTTGTGGCATGGCTGGCATGGTTTTTTAGGGTGCATCCCAATATTCTTCAGTGGGAAAGAGACTAATTCAGCTTCTAATAAGTGCAGGAATATTTCATACGCCTCTGGGGGCCTGAGCTGCCCCTAAGAACATTTAATCTCTGTTTTGCCAGAGATTTCACTAGAGATACAAGGTAGGAGAAAAAGGGGGCTATCCCTCTGATAGCATTCCTGTTTGAGCTTTTGTGAGCTAACTTGAATTTTGGAGCTCAGGGGTCAACCTTAGAGCTGAGGATAATCTCTCTTTATTTCCCATTTCTCCTTCTTCTCTTTGTATTGAATTTTGACCCTTGCTACAGAATGTGTTGGTTTTTAGGTGGACAGCACATTGTCAGCCTGACTGGGGTGGAGGTGTCGCTCTAGTGGGGCTTAGAGGAAAAAGGGAGAATGTGGAAAATCACTTGAAAAATGAGTAGGAAGCAGAGCTTCCTAGGCTTCAGTCTATACTTGTGAACCTGACTGGTCTGTCAGAGTTGCTGTGAGCAGCACCAGCTCATTTTCTTTGTTGCAGTGGAGATATTAGTAGCTAAAAGCTTCCCAGGTCAGATTACTCAGAGTGGGATCCTTGGAAAGTAAGAATGTACATGGTTCTCTTTTTCATTGTTCCCATCACTGCTCTGCCGGCTCAGCTGCTTATTTATGGTTTAGGAAGTCACGCTGCCAAGGTTGATACCACAGCTGTGTTTGTGATCTGGCAGTGGGAGAGAGCATCATGCAGTGGAAGAGGAGGACCTGTGTCTTGCCAGTAGCTGTGCTGGGGCCCAGCTCCAACTGTGCAAAATCTCAGCTATCAAAACCCTTATTTGCCAGTTTTGCTGGCTCTCGAGACTGGTACTTTTCCTGTCTCTCGTTCGGGGAGTTAGGTTGTGTCTAGACTGGAGGCCTTTCCTAATACTAGTTCCATTTGTTCTTGAGACGGTTAAAACCTAACTCTTTGATGGTTACCTGTTGTGTTAAGAGGGATTCAGCATAGTTTGTGTTTTAGCAGGATTGAGTGGGGTGGACATCAGAGCCTAGAGCCTAATGTTAATGCATAGACAGCAACAGGAAACCACTGCCTTTACTTCCAGATTAGTGAAAGCAGCTTTGGCATGGAACATCAGCTGGCATCAGAGTAAGCAGTGAGAGTGTGTGGAGTGGCAGCCATGAAAGAATCTCCAGCTCTTAGGAAGATATTTAATTACGATTAACCACAACAAATGACCTGTTCTGGGTGGAGCATTAATCATAAGCAACCACAACGAATGTCTTGGGAATGTGGAGGGGCAAGGCCTGCCTGATGGAAAGATGAAGAACAATTCTGCCACCGTCGATCCCCTCCAGTATCTCCGCAGGCACTAATGCAGTCTTGGCTAGGATCTTCAGGATTAGTTAAAGTTGCTGTTGAGGTGGAGCTGGAGATGCCTCCTGCAGTGAACACCTTCAGCAGCCCTCGTGCTGTGCCTCTGAGGTGGGAAACATTGGCTTTGCTCTAAGTTACTCACCACAAGGCAGAACTGCCTGGAAGAAGCGTGCTTTTCACCCTGAAGTGTTCAGAAATAGTGTCTGAAGAGCCTACTAGTTACTCCCTGGCAAATTTTAGCACATTGAGCTGAATTTTGTATGTGGTATAAATCCAGGTGCCTTTAAACGTTACTTTTATCACGCTCTCGACGTGAAGCAACCTCTCGCTTTTCTTACGAGTGTGACGATGCCCGTCTGTTCCTCTCGTCACTGTAAAGGTTCCTCAAAGGCGGGTGGGCTCGTGACCAGGGCGGGCGGACACCGGCGGGGGCGCGCACGGGGGATGGGAGCGCGCACGGGGAGCGCGCGCCATCTAGCGGCTGCTGGCGGCGGGAGCGCGCGGCCGGTGTCGGGTCCCAGTAGGAAAAGGGAATTCCTGTCCTTGGCCATCAGCCGGAGACGGGGAAAGGGCACAGGAGCGGTTGCTTTCACTCTGGTGAATGTGTCAGCTATTCAGCAATAAAAGGGAGAGCTGGAGGACAACCGGGAGACTCGCAGGCAGCAGTAGCACCCTGCGGTTTTTAGCTGGGTTTGTTTGCTTTGCCAAATCAGAGAGTCTTTGCCCTAAAAGCATGCTGCAGGAAAAAGGAAGTCCCTACAAGAGGGCAACCCAGCACTGAAAAAGTTGATTGTAGTCCAGAAAGTCAGGGATTTCCAAACTCCTGTTCCTACTTTGGTAGCTTCCCTAGGATTCATTTTCTCTTAGGTACTTTCTATAAAGCCTCTTATCTTTGTGGCAGGGCTGATGTCTTTGGTAAATACGGTTTAGCAGACCAGTTTCCTTTCCTTCTGGAGTGTGTGCTCTGGTGTTTTAATGATGGGTCAAAGCTACTCATGCCAGTGAGCTTGGAAGAAATTCCACTGGGATCACACCCTTGAGAGGTGGATGGTCAGTCCTAGCCTAGTGCTGCAGGCAGAGGAGATGCTTTCAGTGTCAGTTGGAGTTTGAGGAAGGGAAAAGGTATCAAAGACTAAGCTCAGGTTGAGTTGGAAAAAGAAAAAAGTTGGGACCATACTGAGTTCTGCTCAAAACTTAAAAAAGAAAAGGACCAAACCCACAAACTCTTAGTATGGTTTTTTCCAGTATTTGTCCTCTTAGTACCAGGACCTCTTTTTCCCATTTTTGAGGCAAGGGCTTTGGATCCATGCCAGCAAACTTCCTGGAGAGCTATTTTCATACCTTGACTGTGGAATACATACTGCACCTTGTGAAGGAAGGTCATCTCCCGTTGTGTGGACTGGGTACTTCTGTCCTTGTCCTCTGTTTTTGGTAGGAAATGTCTTCCTTTGTGTGTGTGTACTTGAGGATTTTCAATGTCTCTTGTTGAAGAGAAGCAGCAGCCTCTTCTCTGGTGCTTGGGGATGCTTATTCCATTGTCTGAGGGTTCAGGAAGAAGAAAACAAGGGTTTATTAGTCAGAAATGAAGGAGGAAGGTGGCGGTGAAGCAGTGAGCTCCAAATGTAGCAACTCTACTTCTCAGCTGTGTTTCATCACATCGTCTTCAGCTGTTTCCCAGACTTCTGCCCTGCTGTCCTGTGACATGGAGCTACTTTGTGCTACCCCAGCGCCTGGCTCGCTGTTGGCTGTGACCCTCGGACATAAACACTGCCATCTCGTGTCCTTGCGGAGGACAAGGCTGAGCGATGGCAGCCTGGCCGAGTCAGCACCTCTTCCTCTGCAGCAGCAGGAAAATGAACACCAGCAAACGCCCTCTCTGCCTGCCTGGATCCCAGTGCTGTTACAGGACATTATTTATATCTCTCACAGTGTGGCCTTGGGGCTGCTGGCACGTGGACTCCTCTGTGCTGTCCCCTTCGGACGCTGCCCCCGTGGCCGCGGCAGCGGCGCGGGGCTGTCCTGGTGGCCGGGGTGTCCCCGCGGTGCCGCTGTGTTTGTACCCCCATGGTTTTGTCACCAGCAGTAGGAATAAAGGACCTTCCTTTCCTTTCCTTTCTTTTCCTTTCCTTTTCTTCTCTTTCCTTCCCGCTCCTCGCGGCGCGCGCGGCCCTGCAGGGGCGGGGCGGGGTCGCCAGGGGGCGGGGCCGCCGGGGGGCGGGGCCTCCGTGGGCCCTGGCGCTCCCACAGGCGGCGCGATGGCGGCGGCGGTGATGGCGGCGGCCGCGTCTCGCTGCGGCGGCGGCGGAGCCCGCCGGGGTGAGGGCGGCGGGAGCGGCTTGGCTTTGCTGCGGCCGCTCGGGGGGGCTGCGAGGCACGCGGGAGGGCGGGAAGGGGCCGCGGCCGGCGCGGGAGGGGCGTCCCGGTGCCCTTGAGGGCCTGCCTGAGGCGAGTCCCCCGGGTGAGTGGCGCCGCCCTTGAGCCGGGCCGCGGGGCGCTGTCCGGGGACGCCCTGAGCCCCTCACGGGTCGCCGCGCTCCCCTGGCCCCGTGTGAGGGGCAGCGGCGGCGCTGAGTGCCCTCCCCGCCTCCAGCGCTGGCCCTGCGGTGCCGCCGGCTGCACACCGTGTACCAGAGCGCCGAGCTGCCCGAGACGCACCAGATGCTGCGGCAGACGGTCCGGGACTTCGCCGAGAAGGAGCTGATGCCGCTTGCAGCGCAGCTGGACAAGGAGCACCGCTTCCCGGCCGAGCAGGTGGGTGCGAGGGTTGGCTGGCACAGGCGGGGACCCCTGCCTGCTGCTCTGGGGCAGCACCGCTCGGGCCGAGGCAAAACGTACATCCAGCTCCGCTTTAGCCGAAAATGGAAGTTTAGACCAGCTCGTTGCTTTGAGTGTGGACGTTGTAATTCCCACGGGGCATTTCGAGCTCTTCACCTTTACTTGTGTTTCTCTGTATCTGGCTTTAGTACCACTGAGTTTTTAGTTCTCTTACCGACTTACCTGTGAGCTGTAATGCAGATTATAGCATTGATTTATAAAATTAAATACTTTTACAGACTGCACGTAATGGTCTATGGTGAGGAAGTATAGATGATGTGAATGCATTTCAGGTGGTGGAAAAAAAGTGATCAGGAGGTGCATGCTGCTCATCCTTTGGGGCTGTGAATGAATTGAAATTCCAGCCAAACCAGTGATTGCTCCTGTGGAAAGACACACCAGTGTGCATGATAAGCAATGGAATACAAAGCTCCAGCAAAATAGATCCTGTGACATTAGCCAAGGGACTCCAGGCAGACATCGTCGCAGGCATGAGAGTTTTGTCCCGTTTCTCTTTCTGTAAGGATGGTAGCAAGGAAAGTCACACCTTAAGGAAGAAAGTAACTTTATTCCTTACTGTTCTCATCTGAGAATTTTACATTTGATTCTAAGTCTTTTGAATGTGTAGGGGGAAATTCAAGATGCAAACAAGTGTTTAATAAGGTAAAGCAACATACATAGAATCAGTGGCTGCCTTGTTAATCTTCTGGATTTAATAGGGAGGATTGGTGTTTTGGGTGCCCACATAGGAGGGAAACTGTGTATCTAAAAATCCTCCCTGGTTACTCTAAAAGCAAGCAGAGGTTTATGGTTACAAAGCAAGGGGTCTAGCTGGGGAACTTGGGGTAGATTGCAGTGTAACTAATAAAAAAATTCTCTGGGAAGCAAGATCTGGCTTTACTGGAAATGAGAAAAATCATCTTGCACCACTGTTTTCTGCAGTCATTCATTCTGTAAAATTCTTCCCTTGTGCAGTCCTAGGCTGAAGCCTCAGCAGACTCAAAGGTAAAGTTCTGATGATTTTTATCAGCTAGATTCCCCATTTCAACTGACAGGAGGCATGCAAGGGTAGAGCTTTGGTGGGAGGCTGAGGAAATGCTGGTGGAGTTCTGTCTCCCTATTTCACCTTCAGAAGGCTCCCCGCTTCCCAGTACTGAAGAGAGCTCTTTGAACGAGAGCCTAAACAACAGTGACTGTGTACAGCTCGTGCTGAAGGACCTGGGGAGACAGGGACACATCCCATTTTGTTCAGATCCCCATTTCACCAGGAGCTGCGTGCATCCTTTCCTCTCATGGCGTGCCCTGCTCTCCCCGTGTCTGTGTGTGTTTGGTGGCACACTGGTGCTGCAGAGGCCGTGACCTGTCGTTCCCTGTGCAGGTGAAGAAGATGGGTGCCCTGGGGCTGCTAGCCATGGATGTGCCAGAGAAGTACAAGGGAGCAGGGCTGGACTACCTGGCCTATTCCATCGCAGTGGAGGAGATCAGCCGGGGCTGCGCCTCCACCGGCATCATCGTCAGCGTCAATAACGTGAGCCTCAGGGCCGGGCGTGGGGTGGGGTCAGCGTGGCACGGAGGTGCTTGGGAGAAGTGGATCTGTCCCTGTGGAGGGCTCGAGGGTGTTGGAGAGCATATTAGGGAGTTACCTGGTTGGTTGTACCTTCAAGAGGCACTAACAACACTAAATTCTTAAAGTCCCTGTATTTAGGGCCAATACTCAAGTTTGGCTCTGAAGAGCAGAAGCACCAGTGGATCGCTCCTTTCACCAGTGGAGAGAAAATTGGATGTTTTGCCCTCAGTGAACCAGGTGATGTGACTGTTACCATCCCTGTTGCAAAGCCTGTGGTGTAGCTTCTTTCCTTGGTCAGGTTTAGGATGGACTTTTGGTCTTGGAAACTGGAACAGTTTGTAGAAGGGTGGTTTATGGCAGTTCTGTGTGAGTGAAGTCTCAGTACCCAGGTGTGAACTGCCATCCTATGGTCCCTGCTGAAAATACTCACTCCCTGTGTGAGCAGAGCTCTGGACACATCTTGCACACATGGGCCTTTCCCCGTCCTGTGGGAGGGACAGTGGGGACACCGCCACCGTTCAGGAGGTGCAGGTGTGGGCTGGGTTTGCCCCAGTGTGTCACGGATCACCTGAGGTTTGGTTGGCGCTGCTTTGCTCAGGGAACGGCAGCGATGCGGGCGCAGCCTCCACCGTGGCGCGCCTGGACGGGGACGAGTGGGTTCTGAACGGCACCAAGGCCTGGATCACCAACGCCTGGGACGCCTCGGCCACCGTGGTGTTCGCTACTACCGATAAATCCCTGAAGCACAAGGTGTGATAGTTTGTATCAGGAAGAAGGGGTGGGAGTGAGGGAGCTGTGGAGAAGCACTCTGCCACAGCTGGGTCTCTGTTTTTAGAGCTGTGCAGGCATCCTGCAGAGGAGGGGCTGATGTGCCCTGGGTTTATTCTCTCAGCTCTGCCCCCCTCTCCTCCTGGTTACCTGGACGGGGCTTTTATGTCAAATGGAGGGAGCCTGTTGACAGGCAAGGAAGTGGGAAGGTAAGCAGACACCATTCCTAAGAGTTTGGGTCTTGTTGCAGGGCATTAGTGCATTCCTGGTTCCCATGCCAACACCTGGGCTGTCACTGGGGAAGAAAGAAGACAAACTGGGAATCCGAGCCTCTTCCACTGCCAACCTGATATTTGAGGACTGTCGGATACCCAAGGCCAACCTCCTGGGGCAGCCAGGGATGGGCTTCAGAATCGCCATGGTAAGAGGGATGGGGTGCAGCTGTGGGTGTACAGCAATAGCTCCCAAGGCTACTCTTCCATAAACCATTTCCAGAGGCAGTCGCTTCACTGAGACTGCTTGCATAAGCTGTTCTGTGTCATATTAAGCTGATGACCCTTCTTGCCAACATGGGAGGAATCATTCCCAGAGCTTGATGAATGTTTAATTTACACAGATCTTGGACAGCACTTTTATTGTGGCAGTTCTCAGCTGGAGCAGTGCTGATGCCACTGAGCTGCTGTGTCAACAGGGGCAGTATATTTTTTCTTCTTTCCCAATCCTGTGTACCTCCAATTGTACCCGTAGATCAAGGGAAAACATGGCATTTCCCCAGGTAAATACTGTGGCAGAGCAAAGTTGTCCTGGAGGCCCATGAGAACTTCTAGAGAGTGTCTCAAGGTGATTACAGCTGAGTTATGGTATGCATGTGATTTCTGAGGAGGAGCAAGGCAGCTGGGAACAGCTTTGTTTTCTGCAGTGAAGCACTGTCCTGTGAGAGTGCTCATTGCTCTCTCTGGAGGGGCAAAACACCCTTTGTTGGCCTGACACTTTAGGCCAAGCAGAGCCCATTCCATTATGTCCAGAACTAAAAGTGGTTGGTGTCTGAGGGATTCTTTTAAAGGCCTTCAGCCTAGGGTTGGGAACATGAAGCCTTTTCTCCCTGTGCTGCAATTTCTTCTGTGCACAGAGGGGCAGAGTAGGTGTTTGAGCTAAGTCAGGTAATTGACTGGGTTCACTAATCAGTTTGAAAAATGCTTTCACATGTGTGTCCTAACAATGAGGGTAAAAAAGGAAAACTGAGCAGATTTCCAAAGTAAAATCAGCTGTAGAGTGAGCTGGGTGAGTTGGGTCTGCCTGAAGAGTTCTTTCCAGCCCCTTCCAGAGCAGATCTTGTTGTGCTTTTCCCCTTATTTTGCACCCTCTTGTTTTCTCCCAGCTATTAGCAATAGCTCTCCTTTCTCCTACTGTTAAACTCTTGCCTCCCCTCTGCAGTGGCAGTGCCTGTTACAGCTCTCTTCTGCATAACTGGGAACATTCTCAATCAAGGAGGTTTCTGACCCGAGGATTCTATGGCTACAGCAGCTTTCCAGCAACACCAGAAATGTGCATGTGCTGTTCTGGATCACGAATGGCTTGACATATATATTTCCTGTCTTTCTCAGCAAACGCTGGATGGAGGAAGGATTGGTATTGCCTCACAGGCACTTGGAATAGCTCAGGCAGCTCTGGACTGTGCTGTGGATTATGCTGAGAAGAGAATGGCCTTTGGGTCACCCATCACAAAGCTCCAGGCAGTGCAGGTACACCGGGCACACGGGGCAGTTCCACAGGGGGCTGGGGCTGGTGGAAAGTCCGTGTGTGCTCCTGGGCAGGGTATCAGGCACACAGTGCACTTTGTACTGTCTGGGGTAAACAGGGTGATAATTCTGTTTTCAAATGCTGTTAAAACTAATTACAGAGGCTCCTTTTCCTTGGAGGGCCCCAGGGGTGGGAGAATTCAGCTGTCCCTTGTGCAGACAGAGGCCCTGGACCAAAGGCAGTGTTTGTGTTTGTTGTTGCAGTTCAAGCTGGCAGACATGGCTGTGGCCTTGGAGGGTGCACGCCTGCTGACCTGGAGAGCTGCTATGCTGAAGGACAATGGAAAGCCCTTCACTAAGGTATTTCCAGCCCTGCCTTTGTCCAGCAGCCACAGCACAGGACACAGGCTCAAGGCCAGGGAACCCCAATCCATAGAGCATCACCTCTGTAGTGCTCAGTGCCTGGGCAGCCAGCGCTGCAGGGTGTGACCCCCAGCAGGTGTGTGGGCAGCCCCCCGAGTTCAGCTCTGGTTACAGCCCAGGGGAGGGGCTGGCCGCTCTCAGCTGGCACCATCATCAGGCCTGTGTCTGCACAGCTGCTCTGTGAGTGTTCAAGCCCCTCGTGCACGTGAGGGGTTCCTCCTTGTGACAGCTGCACCCTCAGTGATGTTTTCCTTCCCCAAAGGAAGCAGCAATGGCCAAACTGGCTGCATCAGAAGCTGCAACGTCCATCGCTCATCAGGTAACTGTCAACTGCCAACTCTGACATAGTGGGAAGGGATTTGGGATATCTCACAAGTGCTTTGGGAAGGTGGGATGGAATTTACTGATTTATATTTGAAGCACACCAGCCAAACAAACAACCATCCCGATGGCTGAAGCTGATTAGCACAACCATCTTCACAGGTTATGGGGAAGCAGGAGGATGGCAGGGGTTTATACTGGCCTGTGGGAGCTGTATTAAAGTGGCAGTTTTAAGAAGGAGCAGCAATGTGGGAGAGAGCATGGGGCCACAGTCATCACCACTGCACCTGGATGGGATCCTCTGTTTAGTGTTCCGTAATAAAAGCATACAGATCACTAACAGATACCTCTGAAGCAATGACTGCCCGTCTGGAATATCCCTATCAGTGTTACGCAGATCAGTCCTGGGTATTCCTATGATCACAGATGAGCTGCAGCCATCCCCATTATGCTTGCAGTGGGCTCAATCCCTCTTGAAAATGGCCATGTGTGTCCGTGTGCATTCTGTAGAAAAGAGATTTCTTGACCCCACTTCCTTTCTAAGCTGTGCCTTTGTTTCAGGCTATCCAGATCCTGGGAGGGATGGGCTACGTGACAGAGATGCCAGCGGAGCGCCACTACCGCGACGCCCGGATCACCGAGATCTACGAGGGGACCAGTGAGATCCAGAGACTGGTGATCGCAGGCCAGCTGCTCAAGGCCTACCGGGGCTGAGGGAGCTGCCCCGGTGCCTCAGAATGGTGCACGGTGATGGAGTTTGACCCTCCTGAAGGAGCCTTTGGTGGAGGTTTTCCTCACCAATGAGTAACTGACCCTCTAGTTAAAATGTGCTGATTCTTCTTTGGACAAAGTATGGCGCACAGAGGCTGGACTGAGGTTCGTAAGTGGTGGCTGTGAGTGCAGGAGGGAGAGGCAGCCTGTGCTCACAGGGCAGCCTGGGGCTTTGCCTAAACTGGACTGCTGGAAACAGTAGTTTGGTAGTGGCAAAATGACGGCACTTGCAGGCCCCTGCTTGTTTTGGTAAATTTGTCACTGCGTGACACTGGATAACCAGTGCCAGAGTGAGAGGTGCTGAGATCCATGACCCTGGGCCTCTGCAGATCAGACCTCAGTGCAGTTCAGGTGTGGATGCAGCTGTGTGTGAGGTCCTAATGGGACAGCCTGGGCTGAGGTAATCCCTGTGGCACGGCCCTTCTCACTTCCAGCAGGCGAGGAGCCAGACAGGACGACATGCAGGGACAACCCACACACAGAGAGGGCTCTGAGCACAAACTGTGGTTGCTGTCTGCATAGATGTGAAAACACTCATCAGAAAGAATCCCTCGCTCTGGGCCAGCAGAGGCCAGCACCTGCTCACTCAGCTGCTCCGGGATATAGAGGGACAGCAAAGCTGCAATGCCTAGGACTACTTTGTAAAAACAAAAAACCACACCAAAAAAACTCCTCTATTCCCAAGTCTGCTTATCCAAGATAGGGAAAAAAATTTTCCCTGCAGGAATGGAAGTGCCTGATAGGACACAGCTTTTAATCTTTACATGTTTTGGGCAACGAGGGAATGAAGAGATGACACACAAACCTCAGTAGCACATAATCAGTGATCATTGCTAAGACATTAACTTTAGAAGTGTGAACAGCCAAAGGAAGAGGGAGAGGATGAAGAGCCTGTATGGTCCAGCCCGCCTCCTTGTCCAAATGAGTACACTAGAGGGAAATGGTTATTTTCCTGTGGTGCCTTTTATTTAGACTTGTGTGCAGAGAAGAAGAGCTTCTGGTACACGAGAAAGCAGAGGAGACAAATAAAACCTGATGTTAAAGGACCACCACTCCCTCACCTTTTTTTTAAATGCAGATGTGAATTAATTTAGAGTAATTTGTTCCAGTCATAAGACACAGGAGCAGAAGCCAGCAGGGCCTGCATGCACCAGTGAGACCAGTTCTCAGTGATGTCAGCCATCCCTCTGCAGGGGCTGGAGGGCAACAGCATGCTGGGGCAAGAGCCCCAAGTGCTGAGGTTCTCCTTGTTCTCCTATGCATAAGGATTGACAGAACTTCCCAGGCAGTGCAGTCAACAGAATTCCTACTGGAAAACCATTCCAGGGATGGTGAACATGTTGTAAATGATGGAGGGCTTCTCTGGATGAAGCTTCATTTCAGCCTGTGTCACCACTTTGATTGCTGCAGGCTCACGTCTGTGATGGACAGCACCTGAAGATGTGGGATACTATTTTACTAACTTCTCCTTGCAGCCACTCAGAACAGGAGCTGCAGGGCCATGAGGACTTCAGCAGTGCAGAGTTCCTGTTTTGCTGCGCTCCAGCTGAATCCCCAGTGAGCCAGCACAGTCCGGCTTCTGCCCAGCCCCTTTCCCCTCTCATCCAGGTGCTTCTGTTAGCTCTGCTGTGCTGTCAGTGCTTGCTGAGCGCCTCTCTTCACCTTCAGCCTCCCTCACTACCAGCTCTCATTTGCTCCAGTACAGAATGAAACCATCCCTGTTACCCCTGTGGTGGCTGTGACCACCTCAGCTGACAGAGGAGAGGTAGGAGGAAAAAAAAAAGGGGTGCAAAAGCTTTCAAACAAAAGCTTTCTGCAAGTTTTCCCCTGCTGCCGTGAGAGAGAGCTCAGTGCCCTGTGACACTGCACTGCTTTGGGGTAAACAGCATGGTTACACACAAAGGCCAGAGCTCCCTGAGCAAAGCTATGGCTTTTCTCAGAGCAAGACACTTCAAGCTTACTCCTTGCTGCTGCTGGATGAGAGAACTTTGTGTGCTGAGTGTGTCTCTGCTCCTCAGGGCTGTTGCAGAAGAACTGCTGAAAGGGCAAAACACGAACGAGTTTTGCAGCATTAACTCGGAGCTCTTACCAAGCCACCCTCAGACAGCACAAACCCAGGTGTGGGCAGGGCCAGGCTCTCCGTGGAGAAAAGGGTCTGTTCACACCTGAAGCCACAACTTTCTGTCGATTCACAAACTCAGCCAACAGAGATGGGAAAATCAGGTTATACATAAATCAGAAAAAAGTTGGGAAGGAGGTAAGTCGCTTTTCAAGAACAAAAGCTACACTTCTCAAGGACTGTGTGGTTTTTGCCCCACAGTGCTCTCAGGGTACATGAAACTGGTTTGAGGCATGGAGCAGGTAGAGCCTGAACTAGAATTCTTCCTTAGAAAACTCAGTTACAGTAACTCGGAGTTCCTTCCTGCCCCCAATAGCTTTTGTATCATGTAGCTCAGACTCTTCCGTGAGAGCTCCCACCAGACCAAAGGGAGATGAGCTGTTCTGAAAAAAGGACAATTTTATTCTGATTTTAAATTAGATCTTTGCTTTGCTTAAGCTGAGAGCCCTCACTGTCAACACAGATCTGGCAACAGCCACACATGCAGGTTATGCAGGGAATTTGGAAAAGATGGAAAACACTATATTTGAAAGACATCCTGAAGTAAAAAAACAAACTGCCTGGAAGAGTAATAGAATGAAAATGTGGAATAGCGATAAGAAAATGTGACAGTGCTGTAACTTGAATGAAAAAATTATTTTCAAATTCAGATTTTGGAACTGATCATGTTTGCAAGGTGAAGCGTGACCTTAGGGAACTGTCAGCATACAAACAGTAGCATTTCTAAGCTGACTGTTCCCATAGATGCAGCAGAGAACCAGACCCGTTAGCAGATTTGTACACCACAGTTCTGGTCCACGTCCTGACAATGGTGCTATAAGCACGCCCTATCGATCACTTTTTTGCCAGCATTTTACCTCTTGCAAGAAGGTTTCCGTTAGTCAATTATTAAAATAGTGATTTTTGACAACAAGTGGTTGGGCAATCTCACTGCAGGACTTTGTGTCCAGTTTATTAAGGAGTTCAATAAAGAAGGCATCAGCAACTGTACCAGACCCAACTGGACAGGAATCCAGGTCCTACACACTCTCCCAAAATCCAGAGGACCCAAAGCACCCTGCGCAGCTTGATCCTCAAGCAGAGGAGACACGTCAGACTGGAAAGAAAAGGACCAAAGGTCCATCTGTGCAGGGAGGGCCCACAGCTCAACAACCAGGTAGGATCCATTTCTAATCCCCCTGACTGAGGAGGGAGAGCTGTAGGACAAAGCTTTGCAGCTTTGAGTTAAAGTTCTGGGAAAGCACATTCTCTTAGGACAGTTAAACTTCACTGAACCTTTGCCAAGCACCACAACCCTTTTCCTGGCAGCTGAAGGGGCAGCAAACCCCTTCCAGTGCAGTGGGTGCTCACCTGGGCAGGGCCCCAGCACAACCTGAGGGGCAGAGGGCTCAGGAACAGCTCACTCGGGTCTCCTGGTGCAAAGGAAGGGCACAGAGTGCAGGGAGGCAAGACGGCTTAACAAGGAAGGCCAGGCTCTTTTGGCAAAGCTAAATTGATTCTCATAAAGTATTTGTCAATTGGCACTTCTAGAACTTTCTCCAGAAATTGTTCATAAGGACGCTTAGCAGGCATGGCCTAAAAATGCTGCTGCAAAACAGAGAAAGATCTTGTATTTTAATTCCAGAGGAATTCCAAAGAAATGATTCCCAAGGAGGGAACTGCTGTGAAGCTGACGGCACCTGAGCTCTGCACAATTGTCAGGTAGGTGCAGAGGCTGGAGCAAAGTGGATCTGAAGTTGTTATTCACTGCTTGGAACCTCTCAGCAAAACAAAAGCCACCAAAAAAGTATTTTTAATTTGAATACCCCCCTCGATATTTTATGCACCTTACGTTTGAGGTATAGCTCAAAACTGATGCCTGTTTACTGTCCCACGCAAGCCTGGGACCTAGCACCTGGCATGAACAGAAAAAGCAGATTCTCAAAACTATTAATTTCATTCAAAAGTGGCTCTTATCTGAGGATGAGCACTGCAGGCACATGGTAGAGGGAATGCTTTCAGCTGAGGGAAAGAACTCGGGGTGTGTGAGAAAGCCCCGGCATCCCCCCTGCCACACCCGCCCCAGCTGCTGAATCTCAGCCCCCTTGCCACCCCCACAAGGGCTGAGCTGTGTCTTACTGTTTTTCCTGGGACGTTCCAGCTGTCTTGGAAGCGCATCCCAGCCAGCTCAGAGGCATCAGCCCCTCTGCCACCTGTGCCAGACGTGCCTGAGAACAGAGGAAGGGGTTAATGAATGGCATTAATGACCGTGCACACATGTGGCTGGACAAAATTTCCTGCCATGTCCAATATGCTCTTCTTGTACCATCCAACAGTGCTGAGAGCTTCAGGTGTTTGACCAACCCTTCCCTCACCTGGAACAAAACTGGTCCCAAAGTCACCTCAGTGCTCAGTCAGTCACTCCTCCTTCTCCCCTGCCACTAACACTTCCCAGCATCTGTCAACTAACAAGAGCTATCAGCTCTCAGGAGAGGTCCCCAAACCCTGCTTGGCACAGTGCTTGAAAGGAATAAAGTTTAGTTACCTCAAGGAAGCCTTTCAGTCAATAAAATAACAACTGGAACAGCTGGTTTTAAAAAAGAAAGAATAAAATCCACATTTTAACAGGCTACAGGTACAAAGCAGTCAACACACAAACTCCAACCAGTCACAACAGTAAAGGACAGTTTTTTTCTTTTTTTTTCTTTGAGGGGCAGGGGCATGGAAAAATACAGCACACTAACGAAACAAAATGCAAAAAATACAAAAAAATAGAAAATAGAAAAAATGTATTTACAAGTGATACATTACTATGATCAGAAAGCACAAAGACATTTGCTGCTATAATACATGCACTGGTCAAGAAGGAACTACTAAAAACCTGCAAGGGAGCTGTTTGTAAAAAAAAAAAAAATCAGAAAAGGAGAAAAAAAAAAAAGAAAAAAGACACCCCCGACCTCCTCCCCCCTCAGACACACAGGGCTGGGTTTGAACTTTTTTCTTCCCTAGTTTGCTACATTGATCAAATCAAATATCCCCTAAAGTCCATGGTACAACCAGTACAAATACTACACTTGGTTTTAAACTGCAGGTTCAGTTGTAGGAGGGGGGGAAAAAACAGCAGCTCATTGTAGATCCATATACATAAAGCCAGAGTAACTGCACTACATGCTAAAAATTACAGCAAGCCCCTGTCTGCTACACAGCATGATCTTAGCAGGTTTTCCTTTTTATTTATTCATATATATATCTATATGTGTGTATATATATATGTATAAAAATCGTGCCCTTTTTCACTGCAATATGACATCTGGGTGGAAATGTAACTCGTTACAACAAATTTTTATATGTATACTGCAAGAAGTCACTCAATGTCTGTGGATTTAATAAGTAACCTCACACCACAGGAAATATTTAATAAATCAAAAAACCCAATATTGTGACAGAAGAGCTTCTGTCTCAGTTCTTTTCAAAACCGAAGTCCCGCAGGAAACTGGTCCCAATGTCCACGAGGGGTTCGCTGAAGAAGCCTCAGTTTGCTTAACTGTTTTTGTGTTTAGTGTTCACAAGTTTTTGAACGACTTCAAGCCGTTTTTAGTTTCAAGTCTGTCTCTTCCTCTCTCACAAAGGAAATAGTCTGGTACTAATCCAAACGAGTGAGGAAAAGAGGAAAGTGGCTGCAGTTGCACAAAGGGTCCCCAATTCCACATCTGCAGGGAGATACGGAGTCACACGGAGCTCTGTGATTTTAGCTTTTGTTTCTTTCCCTCCTTTAATACAAAGTCCTTTCATACATGTCCCATCACTGGTACCTTCCCAAGTACCAGCCAGTCCAGCTTTAGGTGACAACAAAGCCACAAGTTAAAGTGAAAAGGACCAAGGCAGAAGTTCAGGTCACTTCCTGTCCGTTCCATCATACTTCCAGGAAACGGGAGCTGCTGGACTTGGAGTGGAAAGGCTCAGACCACATGCGACGTAGATCGCCCTAGGCAGGGAAGCAGCACAAAGACCATGCCCTCAGAAACTCTCAGCTCTGCTTACAATTCACATTTCAAAACGCACACAGAATTGCAAACACATCTTAGAGCAAATCTATTCACCTGTTTTGCAAATTACAATAAAGACAGTAAAAAGAAAACCTTTCCCTGTCAGGCCAGAATGTCTTACTTTTAGAGCAGATATACCCAAAAGAGGTTTCTGATGGGAAGGAAACAATTACTCAGGTTGAAAATCTTGCCCTTTCTTATGCTCTGCTCTGCAGAGTGCTAGTTGTGTGCTTCAACAACAGTCCTGGAACAGGAAAGGTAAACTTTACAACTTCTGTTCAGAACAGGTGACTGGGAAGAGGCAAGCAAAGTTCTGCCTCTCCAATCACTGTTCAAACTTTGTGTTCATGACCAACCTGGACAGCGACAAATTCACTTCTTCAACTAAAACAGAATTTGATATTTCAGAATTTACTTAGTTTACAATTACTGTTACTTTATGTGCATTAATGATGTTCTATTTCAGGAACTCATCTCTCCGTTGCTCAGTCCTCTGAAATGAAGACTGACCTGACAGCAGTGGCTGCTCTGTTCTGGGCCAGGGCTGCCAGGGACACACATCACCCCCCCGAGAGCTGCTGCCCAGTGCAAGGACACTGACCCTGCTGCCAGCTGGCCAGAGCTGCCTGTGCCCGCGTGTCCCCCCCTCTTACCTTTAAATAGGCCATGGTGAGGAGTGGCAATAAAGTGAAAGGTACCAAATAGAGCAGGGCAGGCTGGGCTGCCCGGTGAATACGAGAAGCTACTGTTGCAGTTAATAAACCTGTAACAGAAAGAAGTCACTATAAATATCTTCAGGTTGCAGGTGGATGTTCTCAGCGTTTCATCCACTGAGGCTTCCCTCACCCCCATTCTGAGACACAGGTGAGGAAAAGTTACTTCTCTGTGCTTTGCTTTCCCTGAGTGCACAGGGAAATGAAATGCTGCTCTTGAGACTGTTGGTCTGTGGCCCCTGGCCTGAGCAGTCAGGGCTCAGAGTAAGGGCTGTACCCTGGACACCTGCCAGAAGGGAATGTAGGGGGGAAAAAATCGAGGTGTGGGGAAGGAAGGCTATGGGTAGGAAATGATCTTTCCTTTTCAGCCTCAGAAGGGCTGTGGGAGGTCAGGATATGCACACACATGCCCTAAAAGCCTATTTTCTATTAGGCAGGAAAGGGCTGGCTACAGCAAATTATAAACAGCATTCCAGTTGTAACTATTGATGATTTTTGGTACTACTATGTCAGGATCGGAATACAAAAATGCAGGAATTGCCTAGGTGGATTGCTTAAATTTGCTCTGTACTATGCACAGCATAATTCATCTGGACACTTCCATATTTTTCCCGTCACTCAGGTATGAGCTACAACACTTTTTAAGCCAGTGAAGCAAAGTGCAAGTGCTAACAAAAACACACTGATATTCTCTTTCATCCTCTAAAAAAAATACAACAACTACAAAAAAAAATCTTGAAGACTATAGAAGGGCTTTTGTCCCTAGACCATGCCAATGAACGCAAGGAGAGGAGGATTAAAAAGAACATAACCAAGCATCCTCTCAAAGCCTCTTTACACTTGCTTTCATCATCTTTTAAACCTACTACAGTAATCCCACATCTGCTCCCTTAGGCAGCTCGTAATGGTGAACTCATTACTCACCTACAAAATAGCCAATAAGTGTGCAGTGAAAGTAAGAGACCTTCTGCATACGCCCAGAGATGTTCCCTGGTCCTGGGGCACCGCAGGAGTCACTGTTGGCTTGTTTTTTGTAGTTATCGTAACGCAGCACAAAGCAGAGCAGAAGCCCTGGCATCACAATATCTCCAATCCCCAGCATGGAGAAGTGGCTGCCTGTGGAACTGAAGAGCAACTGGAATTGGGTTCATGGCCAAAACAAAAGGTGACAAGCTCCAGACTCCACCACTGTGGTTTGGAGCATCGTTTGGCACAGCCCCTCTTTCTACCAACAAACTCACACACAGCAGAACCCAGGGCTGGCTAATGAGGTTTTCCCCAGGGATTTCTTCACTACCTCAGCTTTACACAAACCCATTTGGGCAGGGATGACATAGCTCCAAACCAGTTTCCTCCTTTCAGTAGTGTTTAAGCTGCTTTAGCCTTTAAATCTCTCAATGAAACAGATCCATTTTCCCAGTATTTCAGTCCTCTCCCCCCTCAGCACTGATGGGAGGGACCAACTGGCCCTTGGATCTGACTGTTGATTACCACTGAGGTGCATCTTCATCCCTGTGCACGCAGGTCTAAAACGAGGCAGTACACCCATCTTGGACATTCAGACAAAACACAGAACTACAGTCTTGCCAGATTGCCACAAGAGAGCCAAGTGTGAAAAAGACTGGAAACTAAAATCATCCATTACATTAAATCCAAGATATTTTTCATGAAAATGAAGGCAAATTAAGTTATCACAAAATTGACAAAGGGAACAATTCTGGTTTTATTGCTGCAGACAATCAACTTCTAATCTCTGTAATTTCAGCATCCCAACATCTAAAGAAACAAGAACAGAGTAATTCCCCAAGAAAACTCACTGCCTGACAGTTGCTGCACTGAGCTTACTGCCCCACCAGGCCCTGGGTGTGTCTGCTCACACATTTGAGCCACCAAGGAACCCCTGGAGCAGGGACACCTGGAATAATCTCCCTTGAGCACTGGGCTGCCTGGTAAGCCAATCTTGCTTGGGTCAGTTTCCAACCCCTTCCCAGTCATCTGCCATTAGGCAATAATCCAGTAATTCTGATGTTATAATAAACCTCAGCTCTTTTGCTTTTAAGTGCGAGGTCACACTAACAATCATCAGGCCTCAGAACTCTCACTAATGTGGAGAAATGTATCCTGCTCTGCACAGGGCACTTTTACCCCAGTCAGGGTCTTCTGCTCTCAGTGAGCAGTGTCCAGTCCTCACTGCTCATTGCGTTCCCCTTGAGTGTGAAGAGGGAAAGACTAAACAGGGACTCTCCAACAGAATTAGTACTGCTAAGCATACGGAGGGAATGTGTTTCTCATGCACTACAGCAGAAGGAGCTTTTACCTTGGGAATACAAGTTTGCCAGGCAGTGACAGACGGGGAACATCTCTGCCTACATTTGGTCCCAGGTGAAGTTTCCGGGATAACACGTCCAGGGGATTATCAGCTGGTTGTGTGGCCACTTTCACCATAACGTTGCTGTTAAAGATGTAGGCAGAAAAAAAGACCTACAGAGCAAGGTAATCACAAGTTACAAACTGCAATTACACAGCAGTTCAGGCTGAATGTATTTTTGCTTTGCTATTCAAGAAAAGAAAGGATATTTTCCTTATACATACATTGTATATATGATGATAAAAGGCAAAATGCATTTCAAAAATTCAGATAGAGCTTTTTACACTATTAATCCTCAAGAATAACTGGAATATACTTTCTGATATCAAGATACTGATTAATATCTTGAGATCCTTTGACAAGGGATCTGTGTGGACAACAAGCAGATAGTGTGGGATGACAAATGCAGATAACAGCACCCTGAAAACAGAAGAAAGCTGCAGAACAGAGAAGAGATGAGCACGGCGCTCACTCACAAATGGAATGAGGCAGCCCTTGTCTCCAACAGACTTTTATGCTACAGCCCATCCCACTGGAATCTTTGGCTGCCAGCGCTGTCAGTGGCTGCTGCCCTGGATCAGTGTTCAGTGTTATGCAAAGGTAAAACAAACCCCTCTTGCTATTTCAGAACACATCCTGTCAGGTTGCTTGTAGAAGTGCCCTCAGATTTTATGCCAACCTGTCTGGTTGTCCTGTAAGTCCATTTGCATTCCTGTTCTGCAGATTTCACTGCTAATCAGAAGCCAGCATGTGTGCTCTGTGCCAGTGTGGACACAGCTTTGTGTGTGGGAAATGCTTGTTCTCATCTTCAGCCAGCTTTCAAAATCTGAGGTCCAAATTCCTTTTCTTTTAATAATATGCTAAAGTCAAAATATTCCAATCTTATTTCTGCTTTATTTCAAGTAATTAGTAAGGAAATCATTCTGTTTCCTGTTGTAGAATTCAGCATCTCAGAAGGGAGTGGTGGAGCCCATGTTCTGGCTTTGCCAGATTTCCTCAACTTCATACCAGTAGAATTCATGTAAAACTGGCCCAAGGGCCATGACAAATCCAAAGCATAAAAACAGTTTTAGCAAAACCAAACCAAAGACTTACCCAAAAGACATCATAAATTAGTAACCCAGAGAGCAGCAAGCAGGAAACCTTCAGGCTCGGCAGCCGAACAAAGGCTATCATTGCAACACACAGGCCCATAGCCAGAGCTACAAAATGCAAGACATCATTAGTTCATTAAAAATAGCAAAACAAACAGAAAAACACCAATCCCAAGCCAGTGTCCCCCCTTCCAGGACCCCAAAGAAGCCTGTGTTTGCCCCGGTGCAGCTCTGCATGCACTAGATGACCGCCCGTCATTTGCAGACAGTGACATTCTCCTTACCAGGGTTAAGCAAAGTCAAAATGCATTCAGTAGCCAACTGCAAACACGTCCCCGTGGAAGCAGGCACAACCGCCCGTTCCACTCAACTTCCACCACAACAAAATGTTTCCATGTCCTCTGTCCTAGAGCCTCCATCTCCTCAGTACAGCCCTGACTACACAATTTAAAACAAGCAACAAAACAACTTTGAACTCTCTGTGCCCCAAACACAAACATCTACTTTTCCTCTAATGTTTTTTTCTAAGAAATGCCTAAAATAAATAAGATCCTTGACTCTTAATTCAGAAAGGGCACGGTTACATGACTTGTTAGAACTTGGTCTGACAAAAACCCACTCAAACCAAACTTCTGCTTGGGCAAGACTGGGCAAGACTGCCTGAATACTATGAAACATCATCATTTAGATATCCAGGGATTTCCCAATAACCAAAATGTGTGTGAAAGCTTAGGGGGAAAAAAATATGGGTAAATTTTTTCCTAATTTCTCCTAAGGGTGAGTTTTCAGCCAGATCAACAAGCTGAACAACAAGACACAGCTCAGGTTTTCACTCTGTACCAAGGGGAATTTTGTCAGGGTAGAAAAGTAAGATTTTAAACAAAAACCCAGCCTTCACATTTGAGTCATTGCCTGCTTCTCTGAGCCCAGCCTCATCTACCACGGATACTCAACCGACAACTGAATGTATTTCTACTAGGAATAATAAATCCCCAAAGAAATACTTACAATAAAACAAATTTTTAAAAATACTTAAAAAGCAAATCAGCTTTCATCTATAATATCAGTCTATTTGCAAGGAATAATGGAGCCCTGTTGGGATCAGATTACAGTCAGTCATGCAGACATTTGTCAACAAAATGTCTTTGTGTTACATGACACAGAATTTGTAAGAAGTTACAATCCCATTTTTACCAACTGGAACTGCAGGGGAAGCCAATTCATTACGCACATGCCCAGCAGTGTGACAGCTGGACTCAGCCAAAATGGACAAATTAACCTCTGCATTCTCAGGCTGTAATTATGGGGCTGTGAAGCCACCTTCCACCCGCATTCCACCTGAAAGCTGGGCACATCTTCCATCCACTCACCAGGGAAACACATCCACACACCTTCAAGGGATAAATGTGCCCTGGGCCTCCTGCCCGTGGCTGCCTGCAGTGCCCAGGGGCTGCATCCCAGCAATCCTGCCAAGCCCACCTCATCTCCTGAGAAACGGCAACTTTAGCACAAGCCCAAGGGTCACAGCAGCCAGTTTTAACAGAGCTGTGGGATCGCTGACATAAAATGTACCCTAAGTCACGCTGCACAACTCTAACTAGCTACAAAATGTGAGCAAATTATTGAGGTTTAAAGAATTTGACACAGCAAAGCAGCAGGAAAAAGAACTGCATTCAGTAATTCAGAATAGCCCTGAGTTACAGACTCCCTCAGTAGAAAAGCAAATACAAGGGAACAGACTGTTTTAAATCAAAGAGGTTTCTCTAAAGCCAGTGTTAATAATAGCTCAAGTAAGCCTATATTTAGGAGAGGATTTCCAGGTTATAATTAATGAGAAATGGAAATACTGTAACCAGGATGAGTTTTATCTATTGCTCACACACTCCATTTCTCTCTCACTGAAATGAGCACAAGCACATGCGCAAGGCATCGAACAAAGCAAATACTAGGTAGAAAAGAAGATGGAAAAAATTCTTCAGCTGGCAGTGAAATACACATGCTAATAATTGTCCAGTTTTGCAAATGCTTTAAGAAATACTGGTAAATTTAAGAAACAAGCAGGAATGCCTGAGAGCAAGTCCAAGCAATATGGGCCAAAGTGCAGGCAATGGACTTCTCCAAATGGAAGCCAGCTTTCCTACCCAACCTCATGCATAGTGTTACAAACTCTATGAGACAGATCTTCACTGAAACAGACTTCAAATCATTAAAAAAAATAGCCAAAGATGAGAGGAAGACAGAAAGAGAGGTAGAGCAGCCACACGGCCAGCAGCTCTGGTTTGGAATTGCTGGGCAATGGGTTAAGAAGGCTGAATAAGGAAGCACTGGAGGAGTTAACCACCAATTAACAGAACAAATTAACTCCAGAGTCCCTGCAAACACACTCTTTATGGAACAGGGATATTCTGAGGATTACGAATATTCTTGCATATGTGATTAGACTCTCTGGCAGCTTTCCAGCTCTCCTGCATCCAGAGCAGGTGAAAGCTCCAAGAAGCTGCTGGTGCAGGGTCTGGTTTACAAAGCTCTGTGTAAGCTGGGAGGCTTTAACTTCCCCCACAGGCCACCAGGTGAAGCCCTGATCTGATCAAAGTGTATTTTAAAAGAAGGGAATATGAACACAGGCCCAATTGCTGCAGCAGCTCCCGGGGTATCCATGACCACGCAGTTCACTCTGGAGCCACAGATATTCCACACATCTACAGCATTCCAGCTCTGTCCACTATTTGGGAAGGCTTTTATTTTACCCAGGCTTTACCAGGGTACAGTGACCATCCTTGGTGATTCTGTTATCCAACAATCTCCTCTGAGAAATAAGCATTTCATACCTATGAAGGTCCATCATCACATGCCAGAGCAGCCCCCCGGAGCCACGACGGGCTCGCTGTGCCCTGTAACACGTCCCCGCCTTCAGCAGCACTTCAGCCAAGGGCAGTGCAGGCAGGGGCAGGGTAGGATTTGGGCACCGAGAGCTGTTCCAGCAGGAACCGCCACTCCTCGATTTCGTAAGGACTGGCAATCCCCACGAAGCATTTCCCGTGTTTTCCTCAGCTCTTGAGCAGCAAAGCTCTTCCGCACTGACAGAACGGACCCACAGCTCCGAGCACCACGCGCTGCTGCTCAGAAGGAACACCCGGCCCAGCCCGCCAGCTCCTCCAGCCCCGCCCGGGGCAAGAGCAGCACGTTCCCGGCATCTGGTGCCTTCTCCGCCGACGGCCGAACACGGCATCCCCCGGGCCGGGCATGGCCAGCGGCCGCCAGCAGGACGGGAGGGAGTCTCTGGAGTCTCCAGGACTCGGCCGCAGGGAAGGCGGAGATGACGGGATCACGGGGACTAAAGCTCCCGGCTGTTTCCCTGACAAAGGCCAACAAAAGCTACTCCCTGTTTAGTGTCACTGGCAAACACTGATTTAATTGGATCTGAGCAAATGACAGGAGGATCACCGATACAGTTCAAGCTCCCTTAATAAACTACATAAAATAATTCAAAGTGAGACAGCAGCAGCACAATTCAGTAAATCATAAAGAGAAATAAAAGCCAGACAGCACTCTGCACCAGCAGCTCAGAGTCGTGTAGATGAATTACTGCAAAGTCCACCATATCAGACTGAAGCACTCACAAAAATAACTATTTTTAACTAGATGCTTCTGCTGATAGCTCAGTGTAGTCAACTCTTCAAATTCTGCCAAAACCCACACCTGACGTTCCTTTTAGCTTTGCAGCTACTGCAGATCCAAGTGTCACCCTTGATTTCATGGTGGGCTACTCTGCTTATCACAAACCAGACTCTGCCTTTTTTCGTTTACCATCTGGTATTTTAAAAGGTATTTCCCTTCCATTCAACAGGTGGAACTTTTAAAGCAGTTCAAACCATGAATGAAGGACAGTGTCCATATACAAAAGAAAGAATGATGGTGCCAGGAGAGGTTTCAGTGCTAAGGGAGTGCTGCTGCTGCTGCTGCTGCTGCTACTTCATTTCGGAGGAGCTGGAAGCTGATGGGATGGATGTTTTCTCTTGTAACAAACAATTTCAAGGGTAGGTAATATTGTTGCAGGAATTTTTCCTCAAGCAGTCACAAACTCAGGGTGCCATTATATGTCCTAAGCCAATTTAGCTGCCTGACACGGCTGAGAAGCAGAGGTCCTGCTCCTGGCTACCCCTTCATGCCTTTGCTATTACATCCTTTCCATCCCCTCGGATCCCATCATGCTGCCACTTCCCTTCTGCCAAATTCAGCACATACCTGACTACACAATAATCCAATTCATCTCCCTGCAGCAGCAGAAAAATACGCTGGCAAAACCCAAGTCTGCTGCCATTCTAGTGAGCTGGATCAGTTTACCATGTGATTAAATGAATGCCAGTGGTAGCACAAGAGATCTGGAAGGCAGGAGGGAAGGACGAAGACTCCTTTTTGGAACAGTAAGCTGGTGAATTCAGGTCAACCACCATGAAAAAAACCTAATAAATCACAGCCTCAAGCCAGCTGGCTGATTGCCAGTTTTGCCCATCTCACCACACAAGCATCCCTGAGATCAAAGACAACCAGCTACTGTGAGCTGCCTCACAACAAATTACTTCAGCATCAGAACCAATAAACAAGATGTACAGCAAAAATGAACCAGATTTTTAGGATCAAGCTATGAATCATAAACAACCACTGTCTCCACACATCTTTATCACAATCTGGCATTTACCCTACACCACACAGGTGCAGAGTGTCTTTCATGAGTGTTCTGGCACTTCCCTGGAAGCTTTTACAAACCAGAAAAACAGGTGTTCCCAGCACTACCCTGGCATGTTCCTGGCAGTGGCTCTTCAGGGAGTCTGCCACACAGCCCAGCAGCCAAGCCATTAATATTAGCAAATGTCACCCATCGTCACCAGGCAAATGATGTGTCAGAATAGGCACAAACCAGTAGTAAAACCCCTTAACTCACATACTCACCATCCATTAGGAGCCAGTGGCCAGTTAGGACCCAGATAAGGACAAGCATCACAGACAGAGAAAATGAGAGCAACTCAGCAGCAGTGAAACGCCCACAGCAGCCAAAGGAAATCCTACAACAACACACAAACATCAGCTGGAAGACTTTACGTTTCCATTTAAAGAACAGAAAATGGACACTGTTGGAACAAGGCTCAACTGCTGATGAAAGATGCCAAGAACAACTGAAGGGAAGTTCCTTTGCCACAAATAGGTACCAAAACAGCAACGAAATAAAAGCTTTCCTCACATTCAAATACTGTGTGTAAAGCATGAACTGCAGAGATGGAAAAAGCCCTGTAAATCTTGGCACCTCTTTTGAAATTGCCACCATTCCTAGCACCACCTAAGATAGTGCCTTTAGCAACATGAACTCCAATCACAAGGTTAAAAATAAAATTAGTTTCAAAACATGACATTAACAACTGTTATTTCCACTGGTTTTAACTACAGTCTTCAAAAGAGCCAGCATTAAAATCCAGAGTCCAGTGTTAACAAACATTAAAACCCAATGCCAAATACCAAACTCTAAAATTTCAGCCAAAACAACTTATTAAAAATCACTGTTGGGAAATCTAGTCCCCTGTAATGGTATTGCATTTCCCAGGCTGGCAAGTGTGAGTGACTTGCAGAAATTGTGCTTCCCTACTTTCAAAGTGGGAACATGATGTTGGCACAAAAACGATGCAAAACATCAGCCCTGAGGTTAATGCTTATTAAAGAATTCTCATTAAAAGAAAGACATACAACACACAAGAAAAGGAGCAAAGGATTGCTCAAGTCCTTACTTGTTTTGAGGTGAGCAAGGCCGTGTCAAGTACTGGCACATCGGGAGCAGAAGGAAAGCAAAAGCTATTGTTGCAAGGACTATGAAAAGAAGAAAAGGTAATATTAGGACATTCAGACCTAATTTCTACAGTACACAAACAGGCTTCTCCAATTTGAAAAAGCTCTTGCAACAATGTCCTATTATCATATGCTCAGCATTATTCCAGCATGAGCAGCTCAAAGCTCTGAGGTTTTCTGCACAACAGTGAGCCTTCAGACTGAAATAAAATGAAAGCTCTCAAAGGAATGCAATGCCCCATCCCCAAACCTTAAAAGAAAAGTCTTACATCTATTCATGATCATGTCAGCAAGAAAAACAGTTTTCACATATTCTGAGTAAAAAAAAAATCTACTACTACAAACTGGTTGTGAGATTTTCTTACAATTTTTCAACACACAACACAGACTAACTCAGCATAATAAAGTGTTTTTTCCACTTTTTAACTTGGATAGCAATTTTTTCCCCATCTCACTCAAAACTCTTTATTTATTACTAAAACACAGTACAACTTCAAATAACTTATAGCCAGTAGCTGGCAACTTCACTTTTTAAAAATACAAAGTACTTAAAGTTTTTGAAAACAGAATGATAAAAATACATAAATATCCAAACAGAAAATGTTTATGGAAATAGTCTTTTTCAAGCAGCATACTTCTCCCACCCACACATTTGTAAAAATGTTTAGTAACTGCTGGTAGTTATAATCGTTTCTCCTTCCAGCTTTTTTAAAGGACTGTTTAAAAGGCTGGAGCGCGAGGGCGTGGAGACACAGACATGTCAGCAGCACACATCCCAAACTGTGCAGCAAGAACAGACTGCACTGAAAATGGAAGTCACTTGGAAATTCTTGCATGCTGCAATTCAGATCTTTGTGCTGTCCTCCTTTTTCCTTTAAAAAATTTTGTTGCTGATTTTTAAAAGGGATTTTTCTTCTCTTTGCAAGGGAAGATGACGGGAAAGAATCAAACACTCTCTTACAGTTGAAGCAATTTTCTACACAGTTTAAGCCAACTGGAGAAAAATTCGTTTGGTCAAACTACATCTTTCCTTCTGGTGGGAGGAAAATTTGAAGCAAAACAAGGAGAACTCAAATGATCTAAAAAGAAAATTTAGGAAGTGTCTTCATACAAACAGCACCACGGAAACCCACAGTTCTATCAATGTTTCAGAGCGGGGAAGAAAACCAGAAGCGGTGGGGAAAGAAGGAACAGTGTGGCTACTCTGCACAAACTGAACTCAGAATCCCTCTGGAGGTGCTTGGCAAAGAACACTGCCCAAAACCCTCTGCCCCTGCTTCCCCAAGTCCCGCCTGCCCCCACCAGCACAGGCTCAACCCCCTTTGCCCCTGGAATCTCTCCTCCCCTTTCCTCCCATCACCTCCTGCCCCGTGCTGGGCTCCTTCAGACTGGGAGTTAAACTGCAATGACTCCAGAGCAGAGCCCACGAGGAGCTGGGTGCTCCTGACTGTTCGTGCTTCCAGCCCCAAGCCTCAATCCCGATGATTCAGTGGGGAATCCCCTGGCTTAACTCCAGTCTGCAGGCAGTGCCAGCTCTGGGGCTCTGCCCTCCGCCGAGCACTGGGTCCTGGCCTTGGCTGCTTGCTGCACCTACTCTTGCTCCTGACTCTTCCCTGAAAGGCAAATCTCTGTGGGAGGAAGATTTGAGAGGGGTTTAAGAAACCGGACATCAGCTGTAACTTAGCAGTCCCCCCACATCAGCCCCTACTAGCTACAAGAGCATGACCTGAGCTTGGTCTGTCCCCCTCAAGGGACACAGGCACCAAGTTCCACAGCCCCAGGTTTGCAACTCCAGCAAGGTCCCCATCCTGCTGCACAGCCTCTGAGGAAGCTTTGCACTGCAGAGGTTCTGGGCTTGATGACAGCCTCTGATGCAAGCCCAAGGAAAAGCACAAATACACCAGAAAACGGGGTTCAAGAATAAAGATACCCAAGAGCACTGACCCCCAGTCCCCTGAGACCTGCAACAAGCCCCAAGGGACACAGGATCCTCTAGTTAAACACAGAATATTACAAATAAAGTTACAAATCCCAAGGTCATTTTAAAAATAAATGGACCAATAACCTCAACAAATTAAACCTCCTCTTTTGTCATAAATCTTTCCTTGTAATATCTTATATATTTGTGTGCATGTATCTCCCTGATATCTAGCATACACTAGAATCTATCTGAAGTATTTTTTTAATAGGAAAGAACATATGTGTCATAGGTCAAAGTTATAAAAGCAGAATTCAACAGGCCTCAGCAAGAGGTAGAATTAGACAGGAGTCTCAAGACTAGAGATTTAGATTTCACCCATCAACATCAGCCCTCTTTAAGAGGCTGGCACAGCTCAGGAGTTAAACCATAAGGGCAAAGCCTGCAGTGAAGTAGGAGAGGATGAGAGGTATTTAGGAGTTTAAGAATCTTCACAGACTCAGTAGGTGGACTCAGTACAAATTTTAGAAGCTGCTGCGTATCTGGAGCAGTAGGAAGAATCTTGCTACTCTCAACAGCAGCTGGTCTCTTGAAGAAATGCAAAAAGATCAAAAGGCCAAAATTTTCAAGAAGGCAATGCCCTGGCATTTATTTAAAAGGCAAAATGTAAATGCCATACAGGACTGGAGGATCTGCAATTTATTTGCAGGTAAGCTTCAATTTTGTTCTAAATTCAAGCAGTGCAAAAGACTAATATTCAAATGTTAGTGAGACCAGAAACAGAACAACGGCATGAAAGCAAAACCAAAATTAAAGTAGGAAGTCAGTCTCTGGACAGGATCCCCAAAGTTATTTCCCATGAAGTACTTGAATTATGAAATACCATGTACAGTTCTGAGCACCGATTTATAAACAAGTGAACTTCATGCAAAATAACACATCTGGGCATGTTTAGACCTCTGGCAATTTATAGTTCAGTAGGTTGAGCACATCTCCAAGTGGAAAATGTTTCTCAAATAATACTTGTCACTTTATTTATAGCTACACAGACATGAAAATACAACTGTGAAACCTGACGATTCTTCTTTTTTTTTTTTTTTAATGTACAGGGACATGCATCATAATTCTTACCAACAATATTTAATCATATCACCACTTTCTGTTCTATTCCAAGTCTTACAAAGAGAAGAAAACTTTAGTCACCTGCTGTGCATATTGTAAAGACAACTTGAACTGAGTCGAAGAAGAAGAACATAACTAGGAGAGACACGGAGGCTCCGATGGGCAGGAACAAGGCCTGGGTGGAATCGATGGTTTGAATACCTGCAGGAGAGAGGGGACACTGAGCTCCTGTTTGGTGGCACGCAGGGACACGGGCTCTGACAGCACCTTCCCTCCCAGTGCTGCTGCACCAGGCTCTGCCTTGGTGCCCCCTGAGCCCGGCACAGCTGCCTGTGCAGGAACACTGAGTGTGCACAGCAACAGCCCCGTGCGAGGAACAGAGAAACTGAAAGTTCAGCTTCAGCTTGGGCCACAGACAGAACAAATGACAAGTCATGAAAATTAACGTTATTTAGGGATTAGAATCACTTTACACTGAGACACATAAATGTGGTGAACAGAGCATATGCAAGGTTTATTTAATCTCTGAACACAAGGTGAAAAGCCTGACCCGAGTTAGGCTGACCCAGCTCATGCAAAGAGTGCCACAGCTTCAAATTCCACTTGGGTGAAGGCCACCAAGCTCTTAGATTTCATCACAGGGTGCAATAATGAGATAATATCAAGCCTAACAATAAAGGGCAGTTTTCAAAAAATACCCAAAGTCATTTACCTGTTTATGAAACCACCAGGTCAGTGAAGTGCACTGTAATTGCCTTCTTGCTAAAAACCAACATGAATTCAGGCTCACATTTCATAGCTGGCAGTAATTTTAGACAGGGCAGAGATACTGAACTATTTTATTCCTAGATTTCCCTCACCTCACCCATGCAGTGTGGATACCAGGGATGTTAATCATGGGATAGGACAACTTTTACTGTATTTCTGAGTTTTCACAATTACCAGCGAAATTGAGAAACCCAGCTAATCCCACAAATTCCAAGCCTTAACCAGTCTCTGTAGCTTTATTTACATTTGATCCCTGGGGGGAAAGAAGCCATAAGCAGCACCCCAGTTAAAAATACAAGACACACTTTTACTTGTGGAGCACTAAAGTAACAATAGGAAACACCTGAAGTCGTCACTTGGTAAGTGACCAATGGAAAATAATAAAAGACTAAGACCTAGAAGAGATGTAAAACCAGCTTGACATCACCTGTGTTATCCCAAAACAATTAAACACTGCTGTATGAAGGGGGTTTTATCAATCCCAGGATTTGAAGGATAAACCTTTAGGGTTGTGAGACAAACCCAAGTGTGACAGTTTAGGCTGTAAATATACACACAGACTGTGTGTCTGTGTTTCTGTATGAGAATGTGTCTTATTTTATTTTTTCCTGTCAAGAGTGGCAAGTCATTTAAGTAACAGGGTACCTGGACAACTCAGTTACCAATGTATCTGATTATGTTTAGAAACCTCAAATACACGTGAAATACACTCACTACAACTTAGTATCTGTTATAAATATTCAACCATTTTCATAAAAGAAAAACTGAACCAGAAGCATGGAAGTCATGACACTTGCACATGCTCATGTCATTTATTTGTCCATATCGTGATCTTTTACTTTTAAACATAAGTAGCATAATAAATGTTAAAAATAAAAAGCAGAACTCAGTCACTTGGTAATTCTATTGCTGAAGTCTGGTACATTAAGGTAAAGTACAACGTACATAGTCCAGTGATGACAGCGTGAAGACACCAAAGTTCTAATCTGTGACTTAGATCTCATTCCTCCTGCTCTGAGAAAGCACATTTATTCACATACCCTTCAACTTCCCAAGGGAAAAACCCAGCAAAACAAAAACCCCGAAATGACACTCTCCACACCACCTTGGAATCTGGGAATTAGTGCCTGCAGCATTAAGAGTCAGAGTTCTTCATTTCATTTCTGATCATTTTGACAGCTAATCCCCTTAATGTGCTTATTCCCCAGCCCCAGACTGTCTCCTCTTCCTTCCCAGATGCCAAAAGCCTCAACTGCTCATTGCTGTATCACCAAGCACAGCACCCTCTTTGCTCTGTGCTGCCAACAGAAGCAGTGCTCTGACAACTATTTAAATTCAAAGAGTCTACATTAAAAAAGAAAACCAGCAAGAGACACGCACAACATATGTTATTTCATTAACCATTTTAAAGCCTATACTTCTTGCTTTAAACACAACAAGCTCAGCATTCAGGGTTTCATGCCCAGGGCTTCTCACTCCTGCCTTCTATACTCTGGCAAACTATTTAATTCTAGAGCCTTTTCTCAAAATACGGCAATAGAAATTGCCTTAAGTTAAACTCGGGGATGAATTTACAACACATTGTGCACACTTAACGGATTGGTTCCATATTTTTACCTGCATGTCAGATGGCCAAGCTGCCTGGAATCTATTTATAGATTACAGAAGGGACAGTCACCACACAGGAGCTGACATGTTAATCCCACTCTGAATAGACAGTGTGCAGACACATATTTTGTTGTGCGTTATAAATGAGTTGCCCAGAGCCATGTGAACTCTCTGCTTCAGTTTCTCTACTGATAAGGTGAATCCTCCTTAGGGACTTGTCAGCACACCCCCAATCTCTCCCTGCTTACAGACTGGCCAACACGCCATAGCAGTGAGCTCCAGACAAAAAGGAATTACACTCCCTTCTCCTAACTGTGGGGTGGCTTTTTTAAAAGGAAAGCTGTTTCCATTTCCAGTCAAACCTGACAAATTGTGCCACATGCAATGTTTATGCATCATGGAAATGTTGATGTTTTAAATTCAGCCTGCATGGGCGTGCCCCAGCCGTGGACAGCAGTGTCAGATCACAGCCCGGGACCAGGTGAATCTGCAAAGCAGCAGCTCACACACGTGCACAGGTGAAGCAGGAGGTGCAGCACCGAGGTGAAGCAAAAAGGGTAAGGAGTAAAGCTGACCCTTACTGTTATTGGTGCTGTTGCCGTTAAAAGACCCAGCGGTGCTGCTGTTGTCTTTCTCTTTGTCTTGGTTCTCAAAGTCCATGTTCAGAGACCTGCAGGGAACAAAGCAAATGTGGCAGGTGAGTTCCAGACTCCTGGTTAGGCTCATCAGCTGCAGTCTCATTCCCACTGCCACAGCACCCTCCCCCTGGAAAAGCCCTGCAATGCTGGTTATTAGAAACAACACCAGACACAGTGGGAAATTAAAATAACTGAACTGCTTAGTTCTAAAAATGAGGCCCCACATCCCAGATTCTGACAGGAGATCAGTCACCACAGTGTCTACACTGGGGAGTGTTGAGTATCTGTGCTGCTCTTTGTTGTTACCTGATTTCTGGGAAGTGTAGAACGTGATGGAAGCACAATAAACATTTCAATTCTCTTGTGAATTTGAACTCTTTCCAAGTTCTCATTTTTGTTCCTTTTCATTCAAATTTGACTATCAGGTTTCATTTTTAACACAATAATATTTCCTTCCTCAAAATGTTGTTATGAATGATTTGAATTAGCTTTTAAGCGTCTGCTTAATGTAAGGTCTTACCTCACTGAAAAGATTTCAGCAAAGCCTAGAAAATAACCAGACATGCACACAGAACAGATGACTAGAGGAAGCTCTAAATAAATAGTACAAATTGATACACTTTTATAAATCCATAGGAGCTGACAACACTCCCCTGAGTACCCAGCTCAGCTGTTACCGACTCATCTTTTCATGTTGATATGAAGACTTTTTAAAGTTCCAATTCAGCACAGTATTCTACCCCTTTTGCCACAGCCCTTCACTTTGATACAACACCCAAATTATATTTTAACACATTTGGCATAACTTTTTGAAAAGGGGGAATTTTACTTAAGGTCTGTTTTGACCAGCAATAATTTCCATTGTTAAATTCCACGTGCAGCAATCGAGTTTACCATGACACTTTCTCCTTCTGAGGCATGTATGGCATCCACAATTTAGCCGCATATTGATTTATTCCAACGAGCTACAGAGAACCACCAGACGCACTGTGCATCTCCCACTGTACAGCTCCTGTCTTCAGCTTACAGCAGCATCCAAGTATTTCAATAAAACCTCCAGGTCAACAGGCATTAAACTTCTTTTCAAGTTTAGCTTAACTGAATTACACAAAGTAAACAAATTCTATCCATTTATCAGACCACTAATAAATACACCACCACCTTCTAAACCATTCTAGAGGTGTCACAGATATTTTATTGCAGTGCATTGATCATTAACTGCAATGCACAGGTGAGCAAGTCTGTGCTGCAGTCCCAGAACCTGGAATCAGGCACAATCAGGTCTACAGGATCAAAACACATGTGGTGCATTAAAGACAGAAGGGTTGGGCAACTTCACCCCATAAAATAAAACCAATAAAAAGGCTTCTCCAGCACAGAACTGGTTTGTTTCCTTTGCTTCTATTAGGCAAGTGCTCCCCAACAGTGTTACGAGGTTAAAACAGCTTTTGGTCTCGGGCAAAACACGAGGAGGCTTCCACCTCAGACCCACAGTGCTTCTACGCAGGTCATGGATCATCAGCTAAAGAGTTATGGAAAATACAAAGAGGCAATGGAGAACACTAAAATTCTAACAAATTAATCTGTTGTTCTTAGCTTGTTCTTCTAAAGATCTCTTTGCTCTGCCCTTTGTTTGGAGTGCCTCCATCCTTCACTCACACTCCCTTTTTCCCCATTATGCATTGTAGCTTTGTAATTTTCCTCTCAAGCTATAAAAATCTAGGAGGAGGCTGACAGCCCTCCAGGACTTGGTCCAAGATTCAGGCAAACAAGATAATTCTTTTCTCAGTGCAGTGTTCTGTTCCCCTCTGAATTAGCACAGTTTAGCAAGAACCTCACACCATCATTCTCCCAGCGGCATAGGGCAACTCATAACTTAAGGGATTGCTATCAGCAGAGGAAACTGGAAATAAAACCTATTAGATAGACTGCTCATAAACAACCTCAGCCCCTCTCTTCTCACTGCCATAGTGTCAGCAATTATTATTACCTATAAATATCCCTGCCTCCAAAGTAAGCATAAATTAGGAAATTACTTTCACTTAACAACACAGCTGCTCTTCCAAGCCAACCTCTGAATAGTCTCCAACTGTTTTATGATTTGGCTCTTCCCTCTGCTGCAAATTATCACTAACATAATGAAAAAAAAAAAACCTGAGAAGTGATCTGTAGAACACCTTTCAAGAAAGTTCAAAATCATACTGTAAAACAAGATAAACTCAAAACGACTGGGCTGTAGAGAAATGGCCAGCTGGGAAACATTTGCTGTTTTGTTCAAGTTTCTCCGGGGCTCCCAAAGGGAATGTTGAGTCAGCATCTCCCCTGGGGCACTGAACTGCTCCATTGTTTCCTCCGTGGGTCCTCAGAGCTCCAGCTGGTCGCATTTCCAGCGCAGGGTTTCAAAGCAAGAGTCACCCTCCCACAGGGAGCCCCTCGGAGGGTTACACTGAGGCTAAAGGAATGAGTAAGCTGCTGGCAGGGCACTGCCTGCAAAGTTCACATTCGACCATGGATCACTCCACTGCAGAAAAGCCTCAGGGAAACCCTGAGGAGATGTTCTTAAACGATGGAGAAAACAGGAATGCGAGGATCTATCTAGAGATAGATGCAATTTATTGAGAAGTTCCTTCTTGCTCTACCAGTGAGGACAGTCACTCATCCAAGAGCTCTGGAGCATGGGAATGCCAGGCTGGAAAGCCAACCCCCAGCACACCATGTTCACATGGCTCTGGGGTCACCATGTGAGCCACTCTCTATTCACACCCGCACTTTGGATACCCAAAGCCCCAGGGGGCAGAAGGCCCCAGGGTCATCCCGCACTTCTTGGTCTGGCTCAAAAGCAGGTATTTGAACAGGTAGATTCTGGGTTAAATCTGGCTTTACATAAGCTGAGAGCCCATGTCTGGGGATGTGATAGGATAGAAAAAGATTTAGCTGTTACCTGCAAAGTAACCCCAACATTTAAGTCACAGAGAAGCATTTGGACAAGAACAGGTGGCTGTCATGCCCTCGGAGACAACCTGTTCCAAGCTGAGCTCACCTCTTTAAAAATCCACAACTAACACATCTACTTGCATGCTCCAGTTTACAGCTCATAGTGGTTTAAAGGATTAGACTTGCCCCTTTGGCAGCCAATAATAAAAGTATGTCAAGCTCAAGGACTGAGAGCAGTCAGAATGTACATGAGAGAGAGTTCACAAGGGCTGGGAGCTAAAACTCCTGACCCAGCCCAAATGTGGGCAGGAAATGCTCGTTCATGCACAGTCAGAGAAGGGGAACTCAGCTCTGCCACTGCACTTTGTTCTGCTTCTGGGCTTTACCCACGATCTATTAGACATTCTTCTGAGCATACTGGGGGTTTGGGATTTTTTCATTTGTTTTGGACAAATGCTACTGCAATTAATAAGGACAGTGGACCAAGGCTTTCCTTTGTTCCCCTGACGCCGCCTGCCTTAGATTAGATCCACCACACACGTGGATTTTGTCCTAATAACTCACCCACCCAATTCTTTCTGATCCTATTACTGCACTTCTGTTTCAGCCACTTGCCAGGAGCACTACAATAACTCTACCTGCTTCTTTTCAGTGGAAAATCAGAAACCAAACCCACCTTCTGCAACACAGAGGTTAACTAAGGAGTGCTATTATTATCTTTTTGTCTTACACCAGCTCTGCAGGAGACCAGCACTCAACTCCAGATGAACACACCACTGCTGACAGATGAGAACGAGCACCCTAAGCTGTAACTTTTATCCTTCCAGCACAGCAGTTTTCTAAGAAAATTCATCCACTGTGCCAGAAGTTTTCATTTCACTACTTTAAGAATTTCCAGATTAGTATAATTTTGTAACTTACTACCGCATTTCAATTTCTTGAATAACTTAACTGTATTTCAGACTGCTTTGTTAACACCACTGCACAATTATCTGTAAAAGTCTGCTTTTGACCTTGCTCACTGATCACAGACAATCAGAGTTTGTCCAAGTCCCCAACATTACTGTGGGTTTCAGCTCAGACACTTGCTAAAGAAACCACATATAGGAGAATTATTAGGAAAGTAATTTTAAAACTCTGGGACCCTATTTTGGTCTGTAACTCACTTCAGGATGCACACAAAGGCAAAGGACTAAAAGAGAACATTTCCTCAGTGGATTTGTATCCATCACCATCCCACCACTTCATCCAGTGAGTCAGATAGCTCTGGAGTTCACAGTCCTTGCTAGGTGAGTAGTTTCAAATGTAAACTATAGGACAAAATGCTAAGAGTATGTGTAGGTACCAATAGGAATAGGATGGCAAACAGCAGGGGAAAATTTTGAAGGGCAAGGAGCTGCAAGAAAGACAAGCAATTTAAGTTCACACACTCCTGCTGTTTTATACTGCACTACATTTTCATAATTGAATTTTAATAAATGCTATGGCTTCTTGCAGCCAGATGCATAGTTCCTTTTTACACAATTGCATAAATTCAAATAGTTAAAAATTTAATTAGTCCCTCAACTATATGCTAATCTGACTCAAAACTTGGAGAAAAAAAACCAAACAAATACAAGCTCTGATTACTTTTTGATTCTGATCATCTCTAGGTTTTGTTTTCCCAAAGCCTTCTATTTTAAATTCACCAGCAGTGCAGTTACCTAACGCTTGCTAACAACAACAGACAGCTCTTGCAAAAAAATTGGTTCTTTCATTACATGACTTTATTAACTTACAGTAGTGATATAAAACCTCTTATCCTAAAACAGCTGCAGCTTACATCATATGGATGAGCACAGCTATCATCTATTTCAGGAATACTCAGAGCAGTTCAGAGACTCCGTGGAGAGTATAAGGCCTTTTATCACAGAGCTGTGAAATGAAGCAATGTTCTTCATGAAGCAGAAAGAAAAACATGCTGTATTTAAGTTTAAAAAAATAACACTTCCATATTGTGGTTATATTGTTTTAATATGTCAGTATGAGCCTCATTCCTTGGGTGCCACTACAGTAAAACAAACTGTGTAATACAGCATGCAAGTCTAAAAGGATATGTGTGTTTTCTCTAAACTATGCTCAAGTCTCCTAAAATGAGGCCAATTTGATTTCTGAAGACTCCAACTCATCCTGCAGCAGTTCTCAGATGCTTTGCTGGGATTCAGCACTGCCACTGTTCCCCATTCTCTGTGGAGCTGTTACACACGGGCAGTGGGACCCGGGGTCGCTGTTCTAAGGACAGGTTTGAAATCATAGGAGGGAATTGTGAATCCACCACCACTGGCTAATGCACAGAAAATTCTGCCATTGAGAACACGACCTTCTATCTGTCTCAACAACCCTTCTCTACTCTAAAATACAATTTTACGGAGCTGTCCTCAAGGACTGACTTTTAAGTTATCTTATATGTGCTTGTACCATGACAAACAATTACATCTTTCAGAAACCCCAGCTGGCTATCATTTCTTCCTTTTCCATTTCCTTCTCAGAAGCAAGTAATTCTTTTTACCTTGCCTATGTCTGACAAAGATACAATGAAACAAAAAGGCATAAACTGTATGCAGTCACTTGCAATATTTATACTAGAAAAATAAAAACTCTGTAGAACCTTAAAAAAAAAAAAAAATTCTTACCTGAAACTCCCATACACTATGAGGAGAATAGAAATCAGGAAGGTAGACACTTGACTGGAATCCACAAGGGAATATGCCCTGGAATTAGGAAAAAGAAGGCAGGTTTGTCATTGTGACTGTCCATTTCTCCAGTGTCATTTGCTAATTTCTTTTCTTATTTTAATACAAATAGAGAACTGGATGACAAATCATAGCAGCTCCCTCTGAAGCTCTTGTCTCACCTAGAACACAAAACCTGTAGCTTGTGAATTCACTTATTATATTCAAGGCTGCACCATGAAAAATCTGTATAACCACCAAAGGACAATCCAAAAGCCTTGTGGTAATTTATTCTGAACTCACCAGATCTAGGCTTTTTTTCCTCAAACTCATAAAACTGCTTCAATTGCAGCTACTGCAAAACCTGCACGTCAATAACAGTAACCTGTTTTCCCTAACACTTCTTACGTCTTCAAAGTGGCAATATGGCAGTTAAGGTTCACTTAGCTGGGGGGAAAAAACCCCCCAAAACTGAAAGAAACTTCCCAAAAACCAAAGCCCAAACCTCACAACAATCAGCAACGTGCACTTATTAAACCACACACCATCGTTTCCCTATTCCATCCTGCAGATCACTCAGTGCAGGATTACTGATGGACATGTCAGCAGGAAGCTTAAACCCAGCTCTACCTGATTGATTTCCTAATGTAACACACTGTGTTTAAAGCATGGAAATGTAACATTAATGCAGCAGAGGCCACTGTGCTGCCAGGGGCACAGTGGGCAAGGAGAGGCTCTGGGAGTCACCCTGCAACTCCCAACAGGTTTTCCGTAACTTGTGCTGAAGTAATGGAAAAGAACAAGAATAACACTCGATGTTAATTGCATTAGTCTTATCCTACAGAAGACATAACTGAATATTTCTGAAACTAACCAAAAAAGCCTAATTTCAGCAAGGCTATGGATATGGAACAAAGTTAATTGAATTACATGATTGTTCCAAATTAAGTATCACTGAGCAAATAAAAACTGAAGATGCGACACAGTTAAAGAAACTCTCATCCCATTCCCAATTCAAAAGCAATTTAGAGATAATTACCAAACCACTACACACACAATTTAAAATACTTTCTTTTAATATATAAACACAAATGTGAATTTTCTACTGCAGAAACTCAATATTAAACATCACTGACAAACAGACTGCCTCTTTTAGATGAAATTATATACTTGTGCAATAAGCTTTAAAGAAATTAGAAACTACTTTGGTTAATTACCATGAAAAATTTCCACATATCTCCACACTAAAAGTGAAAAACAGGTATCTCATCTGCTCATAATGTTGGCCAACACATAAAGACAATCTTGAGCTTTAAGTATAAATTTTTTTTTCCTGTGTGTGTGACCTTTAGTTACCAGGCTGTGGAACAGGGGCCTAAAAAGCGTTCATGAAGATCAATACAGTGACTTACAAATACATAGAATGTAATATCTCAGCACTTACATCCAGTGCACACATAAATGTTCAGGTTATATGCAATTTGGTTGACAGCACATTGTTTTCATGCCATGGTTACAGCTGAACTCCCACCAAAAGAAACAGCCTGAGGACAATCCCACAGGTTTCTGTGCTGTTTCTAACTCTGATTTCAGAGGGAAGCATTCCCCCATCCAGCCTTGTGCAAAGGGAAAGGAAAGATTTGTATTGCTTGGATTTGAGAATAAATAGTGGAACGTGTCTATTGAAAGAATACTCAGAAAACTCCACATCTATGAGAAAAACAAAATGAATGGAATTTCAGAATGGATTCAACATGGCCAGGATTATGAACTGAATTTTATTAACTTATGTTCATAAAATTTTATCTTCACAAATCGGCAAATACTTTTGAGATGAACAATGTTTTCTACATAATTCTTCACTCAGTGACAACACTGGAGGCTATGATAATTAAAATGCCATTTTGTCATAATTTTAAACATTATTCAAAACAACTCTGTAAACGTTAAAAAGATTCATAAAGCAGATAAAATAGAGATGATACATGGACCGTGGATCAGCCTTATGCATAATCCATAAGTTTTGTATTAAAATGGAGAGCCTCTGGTTTGATGAAAGAAACTGAAGAATGCAAACCCATGTTAAACACTGATCTAGCACATGCCAGCCCTGCTGACTCTGTGCAAGGCAGAAATGAGAACTGAAGTCCTTCCATCCTGCACAAGAGAAGTGCAGCAGAATAATTAGAAACTTGTCAGAGACCAGGGATGTTTCCTGACCCTCCCCATGGAGATCTTGTACCAGGACAACCTCAAAGTTGCTACACCAGGATAATGGCCTGGGGAAATTCATATTCACTGATATTCCAGCAAACAGGGCCAGGGAGATACAGTCACACTTTCCCTCTTCCTGAGGCAGCTGGAAAAAGAACAGGGCAAAACACACAGAGTGTGACAGGCTGAACCAAGAGAGCAGCTCAGGCGTGCCCAGATCCCATCCAAAGTTTCCAACACGAGTAACCCACAAGCAAACCTGAAGAATAATTTTACAATGCCAAGGTGAATCTCACTGTAATAAAGCCTCCCATCTTTTAAATATTAAATTTCCCAACATTATTTAACACATTGCACAAGACCTGAAACCAGAAGTGCTTCCTAAAATCCTAGCCACTAACTAGATGGACAGTTGGTTAAGAAACTAAAAATCTTTGATCCCAAATAAATCCTTCCTAACACATTAATCTAGGTTAGAGGTAATGAGCAAATGACTGTCACGTGGAAGAATCAAAAAGTAAGACTACTTCCAAGTTTTTAATATTATTCAAAATGACAGTGTCTTGCAAACCAATGTGTAATTTTAACTGAAATTTAAATAACCTTCTACAAGCCCAGCAGATTCCACATGCACATAACAGGATTCTCCTACAGGCATGTTTCAAGCTTGCAAGTTCATATATTCCCACAGCCAAACATCATCAGTGCCATGTTCTTCTCAAATGGCATCACCCAAAGCCAGAACCCACACCAATATCAGCTTTCAGAAGTTGCAGTCACATTTAACCAGCCTTCCACTGCACATATAAAAATGAAACCAGCTTCCTTCCAACAAGGTATCTCTGTAAAACTGTTCAATCTTGGAATAAGTAATGGAAAGTTAGGCAGAGAAAATGGCTGTAACAAGCTCGTGCACAGTTGTCCTTTGACTTAAATACTGATTTTAGAGGCAATTCTCAGTACTCACAACATGGCAACCTACAAAGAAAATATTATTCTTCATCCTCAATCCGAAAATTAATTCTGGATAAGGCCATGCTAAAGGCTCCTTTGAAGACTGACTTCAGTGCAGCTCACCTGCGTGCCATGTTACAAGAACAACTCCCAACTCATTTCCAAACTCTAGCACATGTGCAGAGCATGCAAAGACAACATTGGTTTTCCCAAGGAAGTACATTTTTCAGGATTCTTGCACTACCACACCTGAAATTCAACCTCCACATAAGGAAGCTGGTGTAAGAATCATTATTAATAAAGCTATCAGATTCTTACTTAGTTAAGTAACAAGTAACTAATTACTACACCCTGTGTAATAAAACCAAGCACAGCAGTGTCTTAGGATGGTTTTCTCAGCCAGCTACTGAGAGGTGACTCCCCAGTTGCTTCCTCTGCAACCTGAGATCTCACTCTGAACCCGCATCTTTACGTGGCTGAGATCAATTTTCATAAATTCTCTGCCATTAGGCATCTCCTTCTGGCAGCTTCATGGGCAAGTGCTCTCAACACAGAGCCTGCTGAGGCCCGCCAGGGCAGAGACACAGGCAGCACTGTTCCATGACACACTCTGTGTGTCCGCCCTGCAGGCTCACAGTGAGAGCATTGTCCACACAACAATCCAGCAGCCAGCTCCCCAGCCTGGCACAGGCTGCCCCATAGACCTTTACCTACAGAACAATTCCAGGGATGCCCAGACACTGTGACACACCAGCCCTCCCAAACAGAACCATGCTAAATGCCCCACACCACTGAGAGCTGGCGTTCCAGGCAGCACTCTCCCCTCTTCTGGGAAAACATGAATAACTTCTGTATTCCCAAGGGAACAGAGACCCACTTCATTCCCAGCTAGGGAAGATGGGAACCAGCTAAGCAAAGTTGCCACAACAACAGTAATGGTGCTGCACTGGAGACACTTGTAAGCTCTCTTCTATGGACCAGCAGCTGCAGGTCAAGGTCTTCTCCCCCAGCTCCAAGCTCACCTGTCTTTGACCTTTACAAGGTCTCTGCCATCTGCCTACTGTTTTCCTACTCTGTACTTTCTGGGGTTTTTCTTTTGCATTTCCACTCAAGAGAATCACTCGGTCAACATAAGCACTGGTTTTCATGTTTCAGCTCCACCTTATGACCAAAAGATAAGCAGTTTCTGGGTAACAGTCCTGCCAAACCTGCAGAAGGAACTCTTGGGCAAAGTCATTGATTCATTTTGCCCTCTGTGGTGAGCAATAAGAATCTGCAGCTCGCATTGTACAATGAAGACCCAAAGTAGGAACCAAAGGTGTCTCCAGATGACAGCGCAGAGCATTACCCTCGACACAACCTACCTGTCATGGGCAAGCTGAAATGACCACAAGCCAACACAGCCATTACAAAAGCAACTTCTCACCTTTTCCAATCACCTGCTCTTCTTCATCTCATCTCTGCAAAACCAGACTGAGCAACCTGCCTGCCTGAATAATCATGAAGGGCAAACAGGAAAGTTTCTTAAATGATTCAGTTTCCTGATCTGGCCCATCTCTGGACATACAATCAGTAGGAAAAGACTTTTCAGTGGCAGCATTAGCTTAAGCACCCCAAAATTATTGCTCAAGGTATCAGGGAAGTTTTATGTATTTGGAATAAAAACTCCTTTCTGTTTGCACAAGATGCCTACTAAATGTATGATAAAAATTCAGCCCATCGATGTTTCAGCAGCAAATATCACTTCCTACCTCCAGGTACAGGAGAAATTATTGTGAAGAATTCTGCCAAGGGGGAAACGAGAAGCCCGTGCCCTGAAGTTTCCATAGCAATGCACACTTAAAGGCCTTGGACATGCATCATTCTCATACAAAAGCTGCTGTAACGGCAGCAAGACAAACCTTCCCTGCATATTTACTGTACCTATACAAGAATGCAAACAATAGAGCAACAAATAAATCACAACGACTTGGAAAGTTCAGCAGATGAACTAAGTTCACTAAAGCTCGCATGAAGAGAGGTTGCATTTCATCACGTATTTTTCTTTACCAGCGATCAAAACATCCAAGAGTTCACAAGATTAAGGAAAACAAGACTATAAAAGGATGGTGAGCACACTAGATAGAGGCTCGAGTATGGATGGATTAAAATAGAAGAGCTTTTGCTGTGTCTAATGGGACCAAATCTACAACTTGCAGACATCACAGAATCACAAATTCACACTGGGAATGTAAGGAGATAATTTAATTCTGGGGAGAGACAATCAGTCATGACAGGTGTTTACCTCATCTATTGTTTAAAATACTAACCGGGGACATTAAGGGACTTCCTTGACATGTAATATAAATCTTTCTGACTACAATTCTTCTCCTATACGAAAATCCTTTTCAAAACTTATGGAGAGCTTTTCATACTGGCCACATCTGGGGTAAAACGGATCCATACATGAATCCACTCACATACTTCAGTTTCTGAAAGATGTGGCTGCTTGAGAAGTGACCGCACAAAACTTCAGATACTCTTCAGCCCACATTAAATCCATGACTATTTACCCAATCAGTACGGTACTCTCCACCTGCACTTCAAATACCACCCTTATGATCAAACTTCCACTGTCTCCTCACGAGGTAAGAGACAACAATCCATGCCCAACAAAAATGCATCCCAACTCTCTTTGAAAGACAATTCCTCATAGGCAGGAACCAGCACTGGAAGAGTGACAACAGAGCACCTCCCTCTCCCTCCCTGCTCGTTGCTCATCATTCATTTTCAGAACTTGCTGAAGGCACACACTCAGTGTGAGGGTCCCACCTCAGCTGACGGGCAACTCTTTCAAAGGGAAATAGAAAAAAACCCAACAAAACATAAAAAAACCCCCACCAAACCAAATCCAAACAATCAACTTCTGCTGGAAATCTGGTGTTCAATGTCAAAATCAAGGACGGAGAAAGTTTCCACTCCCCTCCCTCCAAGGGTTTCATATATTGCAAGGCTTTTTTAGTATGTTTATTCCATCAGTGATTGTCTTAGCAACAGAAAAACAGAAAGTCAAGAAATAGCAGTTGGTAAACTCAAGGCATGTTGAAGAGTATTTCTGCACTTCCTCTGCCTCACACCAGGTTTTTAGAGCTATTAACTCCACAAGGAAAACAACATTCACCTTCACCCTGCTGCACTGACCCAATGCCTGCGGCTTTTTTGGATCATACAAGAACGTGCCACTCAGGAGGAAAACATTTTCCTGAATCTATCTGGTTTGTAAGCTTTTAAAATATTGTACTATTTTATTCCTTAAAAAGAGTGTGTGGTAACTCAGTGATTAGGGCAATTTATTGCTAAGAGCAATTCACTTCTGATGCTCCAGTACCTGGCATTTGAGAGCTGCCCCTGCAGAATTATTTATTAAGAGCACAAATCAAACTCAAGGACTCCAGAGCACAGTCCTAGGGCACATGAAAGAAGGGCATAGCCATGGATGTGAAGATCAATTACAGTTAATTGCACAAATACTCACTTTGGCTGGGGGGTGGACTCACTCCATAGGTAAAACCAATACTACTTTTTTCCTTCACTGGATTCCAGGTCAAGGGTATGACTAAAAAGCCTCTTTCAGCTGCCTTACGTGTGTTAGAGATATACATATTTAAGAGCCTCCATTAGGCTTGCTGCCAAACCAAAGTTAAATCTGAGTGTAACAGTTAAAGGTATAATTTTAAGCATGAAGTCATGGCAGCCACAGCTGTAAACATATCTCAACACTATTCCATTCTTCAGTGTGATTCATGGGAAAAGCAAGGGAATTGCTATGGCTTTGCTTACATTAAAGGAATAGTTTGTTTTCTAAAGTAGGTTTACAATTTCATCTCATTGTCACGTGCAGATAAGGTATGCTAAGTGTGAGCAATTCATGGAAACACCGGTTATGTCAGACAATAAACTTAAATCTAAAATGAAACACAACAACAACAACAAGAGAAAAGGGTAACATGAAATGTCCCACTAGAACCAGACTTTGCTACACAGACTCTGTTAAAGCTCAGGCAGGCATTCGAGCCTATAATCAGAGAACAATTCTGCTGCTTCCCAAGCAGAGGTCTCAGAACAACATTTGCACACTATTAAATACCATACATATATATATATATGTGTGTGTGTATTTCTACCCATAGAATTTTAAATCCCAATTACCTCTTCTATCCTTTCCAGAAAGATGTTTTCCTAAATTATCTCTGCAAAACCAAATTCTAAGCTCCCAGCTAAACTGCTAAGAGCAAACACTCCTCTGAGAGGAAGCTGAAGTATCCAGTAAGGCACTGAGAGACACAGTCTTGAAAAAAAAATATTTTCTGTTAAAAACACTCTCCAAGCTACTGCTTTGGTTCACCCAAGTGTTTGCCAAAAGAACAAAGAATTACATGTTTCACAGTGTTTAGGAATTACAGCCGCTGGCAGATTTCCAGATTTCACATTCAGCTTGGAGCACTCGTTTCCTCGCAGGAATGGGAGCACAATTTCCAGTCCCTGCATGGAAGCATAACAACACTGTACTGCTTCAAAGCAGCACTGTTCCAAATCAACACAGGATAGTGCCCACATACCTCCAAAGGATTTTCAGCTCCTGATGTCCCCAGAGCTCCAGTGGAACCACAGTAAACAGGATATTTGAGAGCAAAATTTGCAATCAGTGGTTAATGGAGAAAAATTCACCAGTACAGCTTCAAGTAAGTTGTACTGGACACACACATCTGAGTATGAAGTAGCCTGAACCAAAACAAACATCCAGAAATCATACTGATTGTCTTTGACACTGTTGTCACAGAAAACACTTTTTTATTTCACACTGGAATGGGAGCCTGGATACATAATTTTTGTCTCTTACCTAAACACACACACACAATACTATTTTGATGTTCCTTATGTTATTGAGGAGAGTTGGTTGATTGATTTAGATTGGGTTGAGAGCTTTGCTCTAAACTTGACAAATGAAAAAAGATCTGGGAACCATTCCTCCTTTCTTTCTCAAAGAAAGAAAAAACAAGCAGTCATGAAAAGCAGGGCATGCTTTTGCTGCCAAATGTATGTGACCACCAGCCAAGAAATCCTCTCCAGGAGCAAGATTTTGAAATTGTATCCCCAGGTTTTTGAAAATGTGAAAAGAACATCTATACAATGATGTCTGCAATAGGGGATCTCCACTGAAGAAGGAGTATCATTTCAATGAGTCAAACTGAACAAGAATATGTGGAAAAACACATTTGATATCAAGATACAGAGTTTGTTAGTACCAAATGTTTTGCTTGATTTCGTATTTTAATTGTGTCATGTTTGCTTTCATTGAGCTGTATCAGACCAGGCAACTTCTAGAACACTGGCATCCTACTGCAGTAAACTGCTGAGCCAAGGCACAGCCCGGGGTCCATTCCCTAAAACTATTGTTACTTTTATTAAATTAAATAACATGATTGTCCACTGACAATTAAATCTGAAGGACTCCAGCTTCTGATAGGATTTGCCTATGCTGGTTTGAAAATCGAAAGCTTGAAGCAAGAAAAGTCCAACAGGCTCCACTGCAAATTGTACCCACTTCAGTTTGCTCACCTCTGACTTCAGTGGCATTAAGAGTTTTGCCAACAAAACCTGCTTTTTCAAATACTTGCCCACTACAATTTACTTGGGTTTTGATACTAAAACTTATTCATGGACAAGAGAAGAAAAAGAAGTGGACGAATCGTTGCAGCCCCGATTTTGTGAAGTGAGTTTTCATTCGGGCCAGCAGCTACACAACCAGCAGGTGTGACACAAAGGGAAAGGATGTGGCCACGGACAAGGTGGGACTAAAATCCTTTTGGGAAGAGCTGCCAGTTAGATCTCACTAAGCACATTGTAATACACATGCCTGTAATCCAAGCTTTGCTGGAGCTAATGTAAAGTAAACAAAACTAACCTTCCTATCTTCCTGTAACCAACCTTCCACGCAAAAGCAAGCACTGATTTAATTAAGTTAATTTTCAAAACCGACCACAAGCACTGTAGTTGCTGCAATATATGACTACATTTTTTAATATTTTGTCTATTTCAGTCCTCCCAGATTTGTTTTTCCCTAGTAAACTGCAGACAAGCTTGCTCCAGCAGCACAGCCCCACCACAGTATAACACCTGGAGGCACTGCCCCTTCGCTAACAATAAACCCCAGCACCAACAACAAACGGGGAATTCAGTGAGGTGCAAGAAGTAGCCATACTGCATTTGCAAGAGCCAAGCTATCAGTTTGTTTAAAAGATGTTTGAGGATGAGAAAAAAAATACAAAACCCGTTTGCTGAACTAATTAAAGAAACTGTATTGTCTTTAACTGTCTTCATAGCTTATAGCTTTACAAAAGACTTCAGTTTACTGCAGAGGGTAGATTCAAATTTTGTTGCAGTACCATAAAAATTGCCAACCAAAAGTATGAATACAATGTTTCTGTGGAAGAATTAAACCCAGCAAATATTAGAACAAGATGTAAATATACAACTACGACAGTGCACATAAATATATGTATGAGACATCTGACAAAGCAAGAGAGTTGCAGCTTAGCCACAAGGAAGAACTGACCACAAAGAGACTTTCCTCATCTAGAAAACTGCTTCCACTTTCCACAAATAATCAAGAGGAGTGGAAGGAGGGAGAAGAAAGGAGGTCAAATCAAGATCTGTTATGCACAATCCTCTCTTGCCAGAGCCACAAGTGTTATTTCTTTATGCAAATTTTCAGATTCCAACAGACCAGTGAACTCTGCAAAGGTCAGCCCAATATTTAGCCTACCCCAAAGACTTGCTGAAACAGCTCTTCTATCTAAATTACCACTTTCAACTGTATGAATTTTCAAAAAATAGCCCTTTTTACATCAGGAAAAAGCAAATCAAGGGTGTGGTTACTGTAATTCAAGTCTACCAAGTACCACTGTGCAAGCTGTCTACAGTTTTGTGCTAGACAGCCTCATCACGATCCACGTAACATGGTGTTTCAGAAAGGGCCATTTGGAAATGTCAGTGGTTATCCTTGGCACAGGAAGGTTTGCTGCAATTTAGATGGCTAAGACTATAAAGGTTACAATTTATATCCCAGTCATATATGCAACCCGGAGTTTTCAATCACTTGGTGGTACAGCTCCGCATCACAGAGAAGGCTGCTCAGTGCTGGGTTTCATTTTATGGCACTTATTCTAATTACAGGAAAAAACCAAAAACTTCCCCAGAATCTTCACCCCAGGCTCCCATCTACGTTTTGATCTCTGCAAGCCGTTTTACACTGAACAGAAAAGTTCATTAGAATGACAATAATCATATAAAACAGGAGGATGCTCCCTATTTCCAGTTTACAGTCTTGAAGAAGGATTCCCAGGCTCTCCCAGAGAAGAATCCCCCAGCCCCTGACAAAGCCCATCCAAGGGGCACAGGAGATGTCTGTGCTTCTGGCAGCCCCAGCTGGGGCACAGCTCTCCCAGCCAGGCTCAGAGAGGTGCTGCTCTCACAGGAGACCTGCTGGGGCAGGGTTAGAAACATCCCAGAGCCAATGCTGACAAGTAATTTCTCTCATGACTCAACGCAGGTAACGCGGCTGCCACACCACAACTTCTACATTCAGCCAACAGAGCTCAGAGGACCCTAAGCCGTGAGCTGATAAAACGTGGGAGTTTCTGTAATTTGGAGTTAAATATTTATCCCAGTCCTCACTGCTGCTCCATGTGGACCTGGAAGACAGCGGTGAGCAAATATCTCATCTCTGCCTCGCAAGTACGAGATTCGTATTTGCTTTGCAAGTTATTGCCAAACAATTCACGTTACCACCTCTGACAGTGTGTTCTGTGACACTCTCTACATACACAATAAATTGTGTTTTCACTAAACGGAAATTAAACAAACACAACCAAATCCAACCTTCTCTCTCAAAACAGTCAGGAGACATCAAAACAAGCTCAAAAATTGGACCTAGCCTTACTTTTGAGTATTTTCAAACTGTGACACTCAGACTTTTAACTTTTTCTAAATTTAGACAAGTGGGATAGGAAGACTTCAGCTCTACACTTGCTCATGTCAAGAACTACAGGAAGCTACTTGGGTCTGTAATAGACCCAAAGCTCCATAGCAGTATCAGGTTACCTTGGCAGACACAGGCACAGAACTAAGCTGAAGCAGTCTATTTTCCAAACACACAAATATGATCAAAAGGCACACTGATATAAGCAGAAAGTCTTATCATTATTCCTGATAATACAAGAAGAAAGTGCTGGCGGGGCAAAAAAGAGCTTCAAGTAGGTCAAGGAAATACCAGCAATGAAAATGTAAGGTACGTTTTCTTTCTTCCTCGAAGGAGAAGCACTGACTGACCCCTACTACTTTGTTATGTAAGTGAAAAGCAAGGAGTTAAAAAGAAAAACCAACAAAACAACAACAAAAGCAAAATTCAAACCTTCTGTGGAGCTAAAACAAAAAGCTTGAAGTAAAATCTCACACCTGTAATATTGTAGCGACAATTTTTCACGGGTTCAGTACTTCATTTTTTAAGAATAATGAACTGCTTTTCACAAAACCAGAAATATAATTCTAAAATAAAAAAGAAACGTAATTTGCTTTTCAAAAAGTAAATGCAAGGCGACTTCTTTATAAATACTAAACTCCTTTAAACAGGAAATAAATTAGGATCCACATTAGCAGTACGTCAAAGAGCAGCTTTTCACTCCTGAATGGATCCCACCCAGGGAGAATGCACAAAGGCGTATTTGAACACGCCACGACTCCCGTGCTTAGTTCGGTTACAACTGAGGAGGTACAAAGGACAAATTAAGTTTAAAACTGGGAATTCCCTCCTGTTCCGATGCAATTCACACCTACAAGCACAGGACACACTCCACAAAGTCTCTTAATCAATGGGAAGAAATTACTGTTTTACTTAGCACAGAAGGACAACCCAAACAAGCAAATGTGTGTTTATTAGAGGCAGAAAATTTCTGAGCATAAAGCTGCAAGACGAGACACTACACACAAACAGAGCCAACCAATGCTGTGTATCTGTGCCAAAGGCTGGGTGACTCAGGGTATCATGAAGCAGGAAACAGAACTTCAGCTTCAATTGTTAGCACGGCACTAAATGCACATAAACAGACTCTAACGCAATTAACTTGTTAAAACTGCATATGATTTACTAGAGAGGTCAATTAGGGTTTTACATTATGAGCATTATGATTTCCCCATACTAGCGAGCCTACTAAAGCCAGCATTTGAAGAGATGCCTTTTTTTTTTTTTTTTCCTGAGGTGTTCTCTTAACTTCCATTTTTTGAGTCCCGTGGTGTGAGAGCACACAATGTATCCAGCACAGAAGGGACAGAGGACTGCTCAGGTGGAGGGCAGGCTCGGGGGTGAATTTAGTTTCAGTGTGAGCAGAATTATGAGCCTGTCACTGGGATGAGGGCAGAGAGGAGTTTCTAAGATGACTAGGAGAGATAGGGACTGAGTTTATTTAGTCTAGAAAAATAGACAGTAAGGGGAGAAGCTGCCTTACAGGCAAAAGGAAATACCAAGTGGGAGAATTAAGAGATTAAAACGACCTAAAATTGTGTTACTCACAACAGCAGAACTTACACTCTTTCCCAACACCAAACTGTAAACTGACCCAACCTCCCCCTCAAATCCAATTTCTTTTTCCAATTAACATCTCCATAGTCACAGCAACACTAGTGACAACACAAGAAGTGGCAGTTCGGCAGTTCTTCCAAGTTTCACCCACTGTGCTTTTTTGGGGGAGGGGACACCAAAACCCAAGGAACACAAAAACCAAGTGGACCAGTTCCAAATGTATTACCCAGTATGCTCTTTTCAGCCTCGAGAAACAAGAAAAAGAAGGAGAACATGTCCTACTGCTCTTTTGTACTCACTTATTCTGAACAGGAGAGGTTTAATTAAATGGTAATGTTGAGAGATTATTAGAGGCATCTCACATGCTGGGCTGAGCCTCCAAACTCTGAAATGCTTATTAACTGCAAATTTTCTTACCAGCAGCTGTCATGTCCTCAATATTGCATCACATGAACCTTCTGGACAAACTGAAGTACAGAAGTCTTCATGTATGGAACCAAATGAAATCTCCTTTTGACCAGCATCACATTACCCCCGCTTGAAAACTGAACTAGTTTTATCAGAGATATTGTCATTTCATTATGCATCATTCTCCTGCAAATGCAGAACTGAAACATACACCCCAGATCCATCAGACAACACACAGGGTGAGACTGTCATACTCTGCAAGCTCAGGGATAACCGGGTTTGAAAGCTACTAGAAATCCCAAACAAAACCAAAAGACTGTTTTTACTGGACAAAATGTTTGCCTTTTAAAAAGCAAATTTCTAGGTAAAGGTATTCAGGTAACATTACACAGGAAAGTAAGTTCTCTCCTGTTTCAGGTCATCCACTAACTTGCACCAGTCATTCAAAATACACATTTTATTAATTCAAGCTCTACTCCTTTAATGTGTGTTTGAGGCAAAAGGAACTGCAACACAGCAGGGCAGAGATCCACTTCTAAAAAGTTGTTTTTCCTTCAATATTCATTAAATGTCACTGCAGAGTCAGATTACATCTTTCCCAGCATAAACTGAACCCAGACAAAACGCCAGTCCAGCCACATCAGATTTTTCAGGAGTTAGTAAAAATCATGACACTTCCAACCACACGGATAGAAAGGAAAACACAAAGATGCAAGCCAGGTTAACTCCTATTCTTCTCATCTTTAACAGAATTGCTTTGAAAAGTGCAAACAGACACTTTAGTATGAATCCTGAACCCTCAGAAACAATGCCCTCCAATTCTGACATTAACTTAAAATATTTTCCCCAAGGATTGGGGAATTGACAGGTCAATTCTTTTAGGAAAAACACAGAACTGCTGGGCTCAATGGGGATGTCCATGCAGCAGCAGGCTCAGAACAACTTAATGTATGCCTGGCATCCAGGAGCTACTATAAAACAAACACGATGTGGTTTTGAACACAGGCTGCTGAGGCCATAGCAGAAGACTCAGCTTTCCAGGAAATTTTAGATGCTGGAAGCCGGAATGCTGATCCTTCACCATCTGTTTCAGTTCACATTTTCATGTAATGTATGTAGTGAGGAACAAAATACAAATCAAAGCGAGTGACCAGACTTAAGCAATTCAAATAAACAAAATAGTCCTTTTAACTCGCAACAGTCTCCCACTATCAACATGCGAACAAGTGAAATCAAACGGCATTTGCGGGGAGGAGCAATCTCTCATCACACCAGCAAAGGCACAGCTGGAGAGAGCACGTACACACAAGAGTTTTGATATCCTCAAAGGGTACATAAAACACCTATGAACAATTAGTTTTAAAAATTGCCTCCCACCAGAAGTAGATTTATCATTTTATCAACAATATTAGAAAACTGGAATAGTAACTAACATTTGAAAATCTGAAGTTTTCCTGCTTAAGGAAAAAAAAAAAAAAAAAGAGTGTAGAGCTAAAGACACTCAAAATGTACTGAGAAAATGAAAAGGGGGTTTCACAGTTCTCTAGGCAGCACCTGGAAACTGCTATGGGAGAAAAATAACCCTGAGCTGGAAATGCAACGTTTCAGCAATCAACGTTTTCACAACATATTAGCATATTTTCATAAGACTTTTGATCTAGCTATTCAAGGTCTGAACTAGGCAGCCAGAATACATTTTAAAAGCAGTATTCTGTATAATCAAGGGTGTAAGACAGCTCATATAAAAGAGAAATCAGCCTCTTTTTGAAGTTATTTCTGTTTTCATTCATTTAACTTTCACAACTTAGCTTGAGGGTTTTTCCCCCATACACACACAACATATATGGGAAAGACTTAAAGTCATTACAAACAACTTGAATTTTCTACTCCAAATCCTATAGCATACCTGTACCATTTTTTAAAATTTCTGAATCCAGAAAACTGTTTAACACTGACAGAGAACAATTTTCCCCAATCAACAGATCTCAATTTTTTTTCAGCCAGAATGCAAACACCTGGAGTCCTAGAAACATTTCAAATACAATACTTATGTTCCCCAGAATTCCACTCCTATATTGGCAGCTCTGCTTGGTTTCATCCCTGCTCTGGATTCCAAAGTCTCAAAGCCACCTACAAAAATACTACAGACCTAAATCCTCCCGATATCCTTCCATAATCCCAGAGGTACTTTAGGCAACAGAGCAGTCTGAAAATACCCCAGTGCCCTGGGAAGACAGAGATTACACTCTGCTATGCTGCATCTAAATTTCTGCTGATATTTCTTGCTCAGAAACAAAATGCTTTCTTGGAAAGGGTTCTGTAGTGAACATCCAGATGTTTAACCTTCCTAAAAATAACCAAGTTCACCCTTGGAACAGTCGTCATTCCAAAGCACCCTTCAGGCAAAAGCACTCACATCAGAACTAGAACATAAATTCACTCCAACAAAAGTTAAACTCAGGAAAACGTAGTAGCAGGATGACAAAGCTGATTTGAACATTCGAATTTTTGGCTGATTGTTGAAGACACCTACTAAATTTAGACACAATTCACAGTGAGTTTGTCACATGCTCTGATTCCTGTACCTAAAAACAATATGCTATTTTGAGACCAAAATAATATTAAAACGCTATTCCACTTTCATAGCATTATTCAGATTTGATTGTGCAGAGTGAATAAAGTAAAATGCAAAATTTAAAAATATCCCTTAATCATCCTCAATGTGTTATTTGAAAACTGCTTTTGTGTAAGAAGTAAAGCACTATGAGGAAGTAGGTAACATAAATTTTAAGCTGTTTTTAAAACACTGTCTCATCACTGTTTGGCACTGAGGAGACTTTTTGAGTTAAGATTTTACACATGAGCAACTGCAGCTTGTGTTGCACAGGATTAACCACAATAACAACCACAACAGCCCAAAGTTTCAGACATTTTCCTTGCCTGTTTTATTGTCTATATTTTAAGATAGTTCTAAATCGAAGTATTAGAAATGCAAGGAAAGGCAAATAATTATGTAAAATGAACAAACATTTTAATATGAGAAAGAGAGAAAAATGTGACGAAAAGGTGACAAATATGATTTGTAGATAAAAAATGAAAAGAACTTTACTTCCAAGTCAACTTTTTTTACTCAGGACTGAACACTGTTTGTCCAAATATTTTTCTCTCTCTCCCAAAATTATTTTTAAACATATCAGTGTATCTCTTGGAAAACACGTTTTCAACCCCAACCCAGTTCTAAAAATCCTAAACACATACAGAACCACACACCTCTTAAGGCAAGGGCTCACATTTCTTAGTGATGCTGCAAGGAAATGCTGAGGTTGCACTTGTGCAAGTCAGAGCCAAGGTGTCAGTGAGCAACCAGGACTTGCTGCACCTCAGCAGGGAGATGGGAACAGTTCCCTTTTCCTGGAACTGCTGTGCTATCTATGAATTTGCGATGTTCAGTCAAATGGACACACGTTATTCAAGTCCCTCTTCCCTGGGCACCTGAAGCACTGCCAAGACCAGCTCCCTGTGCAGCCAGTGGAGGAGGACACACTTCCACCCACCCAGGGCTGACAAGTGTCCTCTGCTCTCTCCAATCCCTTCAGGCACTTATGCAACCCCAGAGCTGAAGTTTAAAATGTAGTGGATGTGAATAATCACTCCGTAACTTCTGATGTATTTCTGGTATATACCAGAAAGAATTCAATTAATCTTTGTAAGTTTTGTATAATAGTTGGTATTTTCTGTCTCTGATTAATAACTAATTGCAAAGGAATGAAATACTGGGATAGAAGTAGTACGGTTTTAAAGGACTACATGCAAAACATGCATGCAACCCCCTAGAGTTTTTGCTCAATTCAGCTCATGATGAAGTCTTCATTCTTTTCTCGTTCAACAGCTCTCACTTATTATGTTCACCTAAGCAACCCCATGGGAAACCACAGACATTACTAAATATCAGAAACTCTGTGGAAGGCAAATGCTGGATTTGACCAGGAATGTGATGACAAAGAGTTTGCTCTAGGCTTCTTTCATGTTTTAGAAAGCCAATTTGCTTTCAGTTCATTTTAGGGGGAGAATGACATAGATTCCAGAGACGTAGTCAGCTATATGAAATCTTGTTTCACAAAACAGAAAATAGGAACCACAATGTCTGCTCCCCTGGGAACAGAGGATAAACATCTAATCACACAGGCCCTTACAAAGGAAAACATTATCTTTCATTAAGAAGAAAGACTAGAAAAACAATCTTTTTCAATATCAGGCGTTTGATTTTCTGCAGTAAGTGTGCAATGGCAGTACAACCCAGTCCCAGACACGCTGCAGTATGAACTACCACAATGCCATTGGTAATGCCGATGATTTTCATCTTTTTCTGTCAAACAAGATTTAGTAATAACAGTTTTTGAAGAGAGAAGAAAGTATACAAATTACCCACCAAATTTCAGGCAAGATGGAATTTAATTCATCTCACCTCTAACAACAGGAAAGAAAAAAAAAAAAAAAAACCCAGAAATATGATCTGGTTTACGATACACAGCCACAAGACAGAACAGTTATTAGTTTTAGAGTCTCTCCTATTAGAGGAGGACAACAAAGACTGCCATCAGCTTTCTTCAGCATTGATACTTCCCTATCGTTTAACACATACCTTAGTTAGATCTCCTAATTTCTCTTTGAACTCCAACCAACATCAAAATAGTCTGCTGGACTTATTGCTCACTTGCCAGATCGTGCAGCGGCTTCCCATTCATTTCACAGCTACAAAAGACTCTCCTCTGGGTTTGCAAGACCCGTGCAAGAACCTCTGCTCAGCATGAAACCGCCAGAGCCATCAGTTCCCCAGGGAACTCAGCCTTCCCCGTTCCAAGCCCCGAGCACTGGGCAGAGGGGTCTCTCTCCGTGTGTTTCTCTCTTGTGGAACACAAATGGAGCTGGGGCACAGCGCTGCTCCCAACCCCGTGTCTCCACATGCACCAGACAAAAACACGTCGGGCTCTGCCCTGCTCCCTTCAGGAGACGGGCACCATGAATCAGCAGGTCATGTATCCTCATTGGTAAACCACCTCGGCTGTAACTGTTTTATAAATTTACAAGACAGATAAATTGTGAGTGTAAGTAAGCTGTACTCCTTCCCTGCCCATCTTTCTGTGCAATTCTATCAGTGTCTTAATTAGCAGCATGAATTATTTGCCATGGTAATAGGGACATATTCAAAGCACAGAATGGTAATTTCCCTGAAAGTTCAAACAAGACGCTGGCTGGAGATGCACCTCCTGAGACATTATTAGGAAAAGACAAATAAAAATATAAGCATCTCTACCACATCCAAGGCCAGACTATTGCACAAGGTAAAAACCTCTTTACAAAACACAATACGGGTACGTGAATGCCGCGATGCTTCTCATGGTGAGCTATGAGAAACGTAAGTAACTAAGCCTGGAAAAGTCCAAACACGACTGTGCTAGTTCCTAACAAAGTTCAGACAATTGTCACAGGCAAACTGTGGTGAAACAGCAGTTGATTACAGACTTCTGGTGCCATTCAGTAGCAATTGTTTTCTTTCAAGGGATTAAACAATTATCAATTGCTAAAAGAAAGAAAGAAAGAAACACAACAAAAAGCCTCCAGCCCAAGCAAATGGCCCGAAGTACAGAAGCCATTCCACCAAACAGAAACACACACCAGCTCCTGATTTCCATTCTGACTGTATGGAATGTGCCTCAGTGTGAAAATTACGCCTGGTACAGAATCCAATTGTTAACAAGCAAAGCAGGTAACTGATTACCCTGTCACTACACTCTGCTGATATCATGGACTTCCAATTCTCTCTTAGCGTCATGAAAACAACAACACAGATCTTAAATCCAACCAACACAGTGAGGAAAGGGTTTCTCAGCCGTTCTCCTCACATTTTCTGCTTTAAGTTTCCCTGACTTTCCAGGTGGGACAGCACAGTTTGGCTGGCAGCAAGGAGGGTCTGTCACTGATCTAAACCAGAGCAACGCTTCAAGAGGAATTCAGAACCACACCACTACCACACAGCAGCCAGACCACACCACCTTCCTTCAGCCCTACCCAGCACACCTCCACATTCAAAGGATCTTTCCTCTTGGAAAGAATGGCACCCAATTCAGTTTGGTCAATTCCCTAACTGCAAAATCAAAAGCAACTTCTGATATATTTATATCATACAAAGCAACTTGAAAGAAGATTATGCTTGTGAAGCAAATTGCAAATGGCATTAGAGTAGTGAGGGATTTTTATCACCATTTGGTCGTAGCCCACTTGCCTTGCATCAGAAATGGGTGGGTGGCATATCCTTAAGTTTAGTAAGATTTTTTTTTTTAAAGCAAAAAAAGGCCTAGTTACAACATGCTAAAAATTCCCCATCAAGAAAACATCCACTCAGCATTGATTACTAAAAATATCTCAACATACATACCCAAGATACGTTTAGTTACAAAACAAATACAACTCAAAGCAACTTTTGTTTCCAAAATTAGAGCACTACCAATTTCTATTAGTTGGCCGTGTTGCAGAGTTACTGTCCTCAGGTGTCTACAACTGTAATAAAGTCTACATTCTTGCTTCATTTTACAGTGCTTGCACAGAACTACAGGACATCACTCCCCTGATAAGGCACCACAGTAGCTGAGATTCATGAATTCACATCATTCCTACAACTATTTTTAAATTATTTCCTTTGTTCCTCTCTCTGTACAAACTGTCCGCAAAAGAATTAGCAGTCACAGAAATGAAGGATAAGTTGGATCTCTTTGGATGATTTGGGGCATTATTCAGTGTCCAGAGGGGTCGGGAGATTCTGTGATCTCGCTTCAACAAATTTGGAAAGACTATAGCACTGCAGCCTTTCCAAATTAGTCACATAGACACTATAAATAGATTGTCACAGAGTTCTAGAATCCTGCTCCTCCAAAGCTATCCATTTCCTATGCAGTACCAAGGTACAGGACATTCAGCAGCCAGTTTCCTAACAGCACTGAAAAACTCCACTACCAAAAACTTCCAATAGTTCAACTACGATCAGCAAAATAAGGGCTGACTACTATTACTAACAAGGGATAACAAATTTTCACACTTTACCCTAATGAAAGGGAACTGTATTCGTGTCTTCCAGAACTGGAGCAGGAAGTTATTTGAAGCAGGTTCCAGATAGTTGAGTCTTTAACATAAGAAAACACAGCCTGTGCTCGACTAATGCAATTCAGTCTCATCCCAGCCCCTGATTGCCATCCACGTCCCCAAGTGGCATTTTTCTGAATAAGATCGTTCAAGATAAAAACTCTACACAACTAATTGCCCAGCTCCACCCTTTTCTTGGTCCTCTAACAGTCACATTACCCAAGAGTCAGAATGTGCTGCAGATCCAGGGCTAAGTTCATCTAAAGTGCACCTGAGGCAGGCACATCATCCCCGGCATATTTTTTGTCAAGGTTCCATCACACACAGAATATTACGGTTGTCATAGTGCCAGCAAGCAGTAAAAAAGGACAAAAGAAAACAGATTATTATGTGGCAGAAAGGGAGGACTGTCAGGATATACAGGGCAATTCTTGCTGGCCTGCACCACTCTGCCAAGAGCCCCCCAGCAGTGCTGTGCTCAGACTGTCCCTCAGTCCAGCCAGAGCAGCACAGGCTTTGCACAGCCCCAGGGCTCAGCCCGTCTGACACCTGCCAAGGTGTGAACTGAACTCGCTGCTGCTCCCTCCCTGCCCCAAGAGCTGCCACCGCCCTGCCAAACAGCACAAAGAACCCAGAACCAGAGACAGGACAAGCTGCGTCGCCTCTGAGGACCTCATGAATGACTTCACCTTGAAAATCTTATTGTAATGCTCTGCAAGACAAACTGTAATAGTTTTGGCAGCTTTGCTTGGACAGGAAACAACACACTGTGCAAAAGGACTACTTCAATATTTATGACAACAAATCTTACTAAATCTGTAACCTGATTTCTTATGGGATGCAGAGAGGCTGGTAACAGACTAAACCAGAAAAGTTCAGACCAAAGCCTGTATCTCCAGCTGAAGCAACACAAAGAACACACACAAGAAGTACAGCAGGTTTCCTAACAAGCACACAGAGGAATACCACTACTTGATGCCATACTTGATCACTTCTGCTCGTCCAGAAGCCAAAATCAGAAGATGAAGTTGATCCTCTCTGATGTGGACAGTTTCACTCAAGACACACAGATGATACTTGAGTGGCCTAACTCGCTCTCACAGTATTACCTAAAGACAGTCTGCAAATTCCTGCTTAACCTCTTTACCAGCTCCATCCTTTATCCCCAGGCTCTCACTCTAGCCCTGCTCCTCATCTTGCACAGGCATCCCAGGGCTCTAATAAAAGCTGCACTGCAGGAGACCAACCTGCCCCAGACCACCACAAAGTCTGTGCCCAGTTCTGGGCTTGGTCACTCTCGACATACCAGCAGTAGAGAAATTCTTCCATCTAACCTTGCTCTAACTATCTGGAGTATGATACTCACTGCAGTGAAGGACTAATAGAAGAAGGATTTATTCACATTCATAACATTTCTTTTGTAAGTGACAGAGCTGGTCATGCAGAGCAGAACTCTGACAGCAGAATGTGCTGCAAATCCCATCTCCTTGCTAAGTCACTGCCTCCTCATAAAGCAAATGCAACAACTGAAGAAAAACAGTGGTTCAGAGCAAGAAAGAGCAGGAATACTTGTACTAGAACCACACAGCCGGTTTATCTGTGAGACAGAGGGGGTTTTGGCAATGAATGTGACAAAAGGTTAACATATCCATACATGCTGGCACTACTGGGTTAACACCTAGAACAGGTCCCAGGAAGATACCACAGCCAAGAGTCCAGGGTCTGGACCTTTTCCCTAAACTAGGAATCATCACTTTGGAGATTACACAGGTTCAAAAATGCAGCTGGCCTAACTGATGGAAGAACACTCACCCAAGACTTAGTGTACAAAGACATTACAGTCGCCTCAGGTATGGAGGATATTCATCTGAACACTACATTGCTTCCTAGACAAAACATATCCTTCTATCCCAACATTAAAAAAAAAAGTCTTATTTTGAGGTTTCATTTCCACAGCAATTCTTGTACTTAAGTTACAAATATGCAGAATATCCTGATACTAATAATTTTTTTTAAGTTGTCAAGACATAGTGGGCTCTCTAGTATGAAAGAGGTTGGTCGTTTTTATCACAGAAACCAGAAAACAGGATGTTTTCTCACCTATACTGACTCTACCACTGAGTTAAAAAGCCAAACCAAAACCACACCTCATACCTCTGACATTTAGACTGGTATTTATTGATTACGTGCTTAGAAATCCAAACTCTTTTCAGCAATGTATTCAGAAGTCAGATAAAAAAATAAAACTAACAACCAGCAGTTTAATGAAAGCATTTAACAATCACACCTTACAATGAGCAAGTCGGAACCAAAGTCAAATTGACCAATATGACCTTGTCAGAAAGAGCAGCTGTGAGCGCTACTGATGAGTTGTTTTACCCACAAAGGACAGGATTTCACTTTATCACCACGTGCCTGGGTAGAATGAAATATTATTTTATCAACATTCCACAAAAGAATGAGTCAATACCATCAGCACCCAAGTACAACTCTTCAGTGACAGCAGTAAAAGTACACTCCCGTGTCAGTCAAAGCTATAGAGCAGCCAGTCTGTCTAGCCAGATTTAAGCAGCTTTCATCATGCTGGCCCTCTATTAAGACAAATTCACGTTGTCAGATGATGGCTGGTGAGGATCAGAAATGAACATGACCATTCACAACTGCACCAAGTCACGAGGGGATTCAGCTGGCATGAAAATACAAAATACTGACCATCAAAACGGGCACCCTGCTTTTGCCACCTCCTGCTGAGAGGCAAACTCAAAAATAAAAGGATCTTGAGTTGTCCTGAGCTCCACTGGCCAGGGGCTGATCGCTGCCTCACAACCTGCACGCAGAAGCACAGGACATTCACACCCCCAGGGTTACAGCAGCTCAGTCAGTTCCAGGTGTGAAAAACAGGTAGCAGAACAGACAGAGACTGTTTTCAACAAACTCCTGCCCTAATAGCAAAGAAGCTTTTCTTACGACAACAAAAAGTAGGAACATTCTTTAAAGAGGATGTTTTGGAAATCTTATGAAACTTTTTCCAGTAAAGCCACCCCCCACCCCCCCCCCCCCCGCAGAGAAATATTTTTGGTTTATGGCAGACTCTTCTCATCTTTTGATTCAGCTTTAAGGTGGTGTGCTTTTTTTAGCTGCAAAAATATAAAAAATAAAGAGAAAAATAAGTAGCTGGAATACTAACATTGGGGTTCTTCTAAGGCTCTTAAACATGATAAAGAGGTTCTTTCTGTTCCACACCATCTGTAACTGCTTACAGCTGCATCTGCTTTAGAAGTAGTCAACCTAGCAGAAAATTAAAGGAAAAAAGTTCAGCTCTCTGCTATTTAGCTTTAAAGTTTCCTTTTTCTTGAGGAAAGAAAGCACTCTTTAAACTATTTTCAACATAAAGCTTAATTAGATTCTACTCTTCATCTTCAAAACCCTGCAGAGATCATAATATTCCCCATGAGAGCTTTTAGCCCTTTGTGGTAACTTCTTGGAGCAGCTATTGAAGTGAAGGTATAGGATCAGCCACTTCAAGGAGAGTTCAGGGAGCAGATAATCTTTCCTCCAGCACACAGCCCATCAATCTGAACTGCTAAAAAGGACCAACCACAATGACCTCACGCCATCAAACCTAGAAAGCAAGACAGACACACCTCTCCTCAGCAGTCTGCAACGCAGGCTGCAGAAATCCATATAGGCCAGCTCTGTTTGCTCCTTTGCTATTTCACCTACCTCACCTTTAGCTAACAGTGACCTAGAGAAGGGACTTCCCATTGACTAAATAAGCCTAAGTCACACTACACCTATTTTATCTTGCAAATGGGTCTGACAGAGATGATGGTGAGACAAATCACAAAGTGCCACCTGTAAAGTGGCACCAGTAAAATCACTGCTTTGTATAACAACCCACCACTGAGCTTTGGTCTTACACATCCAGTGGATCTGTACCGACAGCTGGCTGATACTAACTACAATAATTACTCAGAATTCACTGCTGGATTTCTACCCACTACTAAAGTTTCCAGATAAATTTAAATCAAGTTTTAAGTCTGCTCTATCTATCTGACCAGGGAAGGGATGTCAGATGGCCAGGAGCCACAGACACCAGAACTAAGACTGAGTGGAGCCATAACTCAGCTGCTGTGCTCACGTCTGTCCTGCTAATTGCACTACCACAGCTCAAACATTTTGCAATGCTGGTTCTTGTCCAAGCTGTGCTATCTCAACTGGAGTCACTTGAGACTGACTGATTACTGGAATAATAAGCTGGGCTTATTATTCCAGTAATGATTGAAATTAAAGTAAATCCTGAGGATATACACTTGCGCCTAGCCTTACCCATGTAGAGAACCCCTCTGCAAAACTGTCAGTGCTGTAGAGAAACGTCACTGCTGTAGAGGGATGTGCACCAAATTTACAAGCTGAGATCACCTGATGTTTTTGTACCACCTGAAACCACCCTGCACCATGAATCCACGTGTACAAGTTTTTGCTATTCTAACATGAAGCTGCTATTTGCAGAACTAGTGTCATGAGAAAATGGTGTAAGCAGAGCTCCCAGACTTCTGTGATTCAGTGAAACACTATCAATTCTTAACATTTCTGTTGATCTCTAAACTTCTGAAATACTTTGAAATATACTTTAAATTATATATCATTGCAAATTTGCTAGAAGTTACCTGCTGGCTACTTATCAGATGAACAAAAGGACTTTTAAAAGATATTTCTGTCCAAAAACCAGCAGAGTCCATAGGAAGGAAGAAGGAAATTTGGACTTCCAAAACCAGCAAGCAGAGATGTACTAACTGCATACAACTAAGAGGACTGAAGGAAGCTTGGCTTTAGCAGTCAGTAGTTTATGCTGCACAGAACTATTTTTTTCCTTTTAGATGAACTGAAGAATAATCTAGATTTGAATCTATTTCTTGAATAGGCAAGGTAAGCTTGCCAGCTCATGGCTGAAGTTAAAGACTGAGTATGAACAGCGGGTGGAAGCCCCTGGGTCTCCTCCTGCTTCCCCCACACGCCCTTCGCTGTGGAGGTGCCTGCAGGAACAAGGTTATGGCACAAAAATGGAAGAGAATCCTTCCACAATCTTTGGCTACATACCCGCCTGCATGGGAAAATAACTTCTTGGGTGAAAAGTCTATGAACTAGCTACAGGAAATAAATGAAGAACATCCAAACCTGGAGTCACAGTAGGAAAAAAAATGAGAGTGAAACAGTGTAATTTTCCCTTCAGATTCCACTGGTCAGGGAAAATGCTACCACATACAAACTCTGAGATAGGATTTTTATCTCTCCAACTTCTATATTGTCAACTTCAGCAATAAAGGAGGAATCTTAAACATAACACTGTACAGTAGAGAATTATCTTAGTGCATTCTCCCCTACCTTATGACACCGGCTGTGATGGTTTTAAAGAACCTCCTTTCTGACATCCTGAAAAAACAGTAACTTCAGCCTCATTTCTTACATTTATTATTTTGAATCCTCCTTGCTGTAAGATATTAACAATGTTTACTTGGTTAGTTATCAGTTCCAAAGTATCCCTTTGGAAAGCCAGCAGAACACTGGGATTTTCTGACAGCCCCGTCTATAGCACGGCACTTAATGTGACACACAGACATGGAGGCTCTCCAAGGGAATCTGAGACCTCAGGCCTAGGTCTGGCCCTAAAAAGAAATACTCAACAGAATCTAATAATGAAGATGACAGCAACACAGCTCCACAATTAATGAGCTCTGGGATAATGTCATCATGGTGGTTCGAGTGGACAGAGAGACACTTAATGTATGGTGAGAGCTGAGCTGCTCTTGGGAAGCATGAGGGGAGAACCCTGCTCTGGCAGATCAGAGTATTTCAGGCACAGACACTGAAAGATTTACAAGAAGAGATCATCAACATAAGCATCCTTGGAAGAATTAAAGAGAAAGGGGATCAGCAAGTGTTGCAATGACACATATGCTCCATTAATCTTATTAAATCATCACCTTCCAGAGTGGCTCTGCCTGCCTGGATTCCGTCCAGGCACACCAGCCTGTGCCTCACTCCACACAACGCCCATCACTGCCTGACTCCTGCGAATTTCCATCCTAATCACTGACACTAAAACAATGCAGCACCAGAGAGAAAATGTGCACAGCTTTTTCCCTACAAATTTCACCCTTGGTTCTTTGTGGAAACTTTCCTCATACGTCACCAGGATCAAATCAGACTGTTCTGACTAAACAACTTGTGCCAATTATTTGCTTTTAGAGTATATTACAATGTTTAGAGTCATCATAAAATGTCAAAGGGCAATAAAGGCAATGGCACCTATGTCACAGATGTTTGCACATCACATCATCAAAATAATAAAATAGCTGAGATACCGAAAACGACCAGAGTCTGCTCTGCTCTTCTTTCAAATTTTAGGAAATAAAAATCGCTGCATTTAAAAAAGTATGATACATTTTTCGAAGTACTTTTTGTAGGAAGTTTTCCTAAGTACCCATTTTTTGGTGTTGTGTTTCAGTGACAAATGACTGAGTTTTCAGCAACTGAATCTAGTGTTAAAAACGGCGGTATTCACCAAAACACAACTTATCTCAAAAGAACTCAATATCCTCAATTAATTTGCCTGGTGGTTCCCACAAAATTCCTCAAATTCCAACAGCATCACACTGCTTATCTCATACCAAAATCCCAAAGTGCACAAAATAAGCAATTTACTGGATCCTACACTTCAGCAGAAGAAAGAAATGCTGTCAGGTCCATCACACCTCACACGAACCACAGGCACAAGTATTGATATTGGTGGAACAATCCAACACCTAAGCACTCACTCACCTGTGACACAAGAAATCATGTTCAGGTCATCTTCTGTTCATGGAAGTTCAACTGTTCATCCCTAGAAAAGCAGCCTGAACTGCCCCCACAAACTACAGACCCTTCAGTCTTCCCAACCAGGTTTTTATCCCGGCAGGAAGTGGAATCCAGGTCCCTCCCTGCAGTCCCAGGCAGAAAGGCACGTCTGCCTCCTGGCCCAGCAAATATTTGCAGTATTCTATACCGAGTGAAACAGATTGAAGTGGACACACAAAGCTCAACTTCTGAATAACACATAGTTTGGTGATGAGAACGCTCCCCTAGAAGGTGAGAGATGCAAGGCCAGAGACCCTGAGGGATGGAACTGATCTCCTGCATCCCAGCCAAGACCTCCAGTCACTGGGTAAAACTAAAGGAACCATTAACTTGTATTACCATGGTACCCTGAAAAGCTTCAATGCAGAACTGACAGAAATCTTAATAAAAATAGGTGACAGAAATCTTAATTAAAAGATATACTGCACACCAGCACTAAGAGAAAAACTGATTTACGTTCTCCACATTAATTTTTTTCTTAAAGATTATTAATGTATTAGCAAATACAGCCTTACAATTAGCAATCACTGACAGGAGGATTTTTTTCCTTGCGCTAATCAGTCACTATACACATGGACATTCAAGTAACTGTAAACTTCTACTAATCCCACGCTCTTTGCTTTATTTGTCTTCCAGCCCAGGGCTGTCTGTAGACAGTGCCCTGCCTACACCATACACAGCCTGAGATAGCAAAAGCTCCAGGGAGAGAAACCAACAAGTGAAGTGAGGCTGGTCCTGACAGACAAACACATGAACTCTAAACCTGATAGTCTCCAATTTACTGAGCTTTAAGTCGCTTTTCTCATGCCAGATCCTCACGCACATTCATACAATGACATCCTTGTTTTCAGGAGGCTCCTGACAATCCTTAAAATGGAATGTGGCCGGTAATTTCAGTTCCTGAAAAATGTAACACTAAGGGCCAAACTCCTGGTCTGCATGCCAGGACTCCATGACAGATTTTTGACAGCAGCACAACAGGATTTCATCTATGTGCTTTGCAATCTGTTGCCTATCAAGTGCCATACTTTAAAAATTCAGGTGAATAATTTGTTTTCTGTTGGAAACTGCCTCCCTTCCTCAAAACACCTTAATTAGTCAGTTAAGGCCTCCCAACCTAAACTGAGCAAACAACTGAAAAATCCTGAATGCAAAAAATTATTTTACTAGCACTTGACAAGTTCTGTCAGCAAGCTGTAGCTCCTCTTACTCCCTGCCCTCCCACATACACATCTCATCCAGCCAACTAAGACTTGAAAGCACCACCTGAGTCTTCTGGAAGAAACTGCATTTTAATTCATGGCAGCAGCACGTTAAATGCTAAATTGCAATCAAAGCAAATTCTCAGACCTCTGAATCTAGAAAGACTTCTAACACCAACCAATTTGAATCCTCCCAGGAGCAAAGACAGCACTGTGCACTTACACTTATTCCAAAACCCAGTAGTTTGATTACTCTGACACATCATTAGATTTAATTTCCACACCCTTTGCATTATGAAGAGAAGCTTCTAAATATATCACCATTTCACTCATGAAACATTTGATGGCTAATACAAGAATCATCCCACTGATTATAACATTTAAGAGGGAGTTCAGTTGTTTTTAAGATTAGTGACTCAATACAGTGCCTTCTTTTTTTTTTTTGTTCTTAGCTTGCTCTCCCAGTCTGTCTCCAGATCACCACCCTGAGAGGGCACACAGGGCAATTCTTATTACTTAGAAAACACTCTTGGAAAGGAAATATTAAAAATATATTTGATTTTGGTGCAGAAACCCCCTTCTTCACTCCTCACAAATGAAGGAAGCTGTGAAAATCTTTTGTGCATTCAAAGGGCAAAAAAAGAACAAAGCAATCTCTATTGCCAGACTGGCCAGCAGTAAAAAGGGAGGGGGTGTTACATCAGGCCTTGGAAAACACTAAACACCTACTGACTGAAGATAAACAAGATACCAGTGGTGCTGGGCCTTCTCTGTAGGCTCCAGCACAAAAAATTCACCACAAAATGCTGGAAATTAAGGACAGACCAAGTATCTGACAAAGTAATGATCTAGGTCCTGCTGCTTCCACACTCATCTGCTGTCATACCTTCAAGAGCTTGGTGCCTGAAGGCAAATTTATTGGTGTTTACTAATCTCTTACACACACACACGTATATATACTGCTCTGCCCATATTTATTCCCTCCTCTGCTGTAGCAGAAACTTCTGTCACTACCCAGTTCCATTTCCTTGCTAAAGCACAGACAGGAAGAAGGGGGAAAATGGGTATTCAACAACCTCTTTCCTCTCCCATTCAATTCCACTTGTAGAAAACTAATTTTAGCTCCTATTTAATCTACAAAATCATGAACAACCTTGCCGTGCAGCAGCATCATACACGGCTCTCCTTTCCTTCTATTATTGCAGGAACTTAACAAAGAAAGTTTCTTTACTCACTACTGAAAAGCATTTGATTCAAACACCCTTTCTTTTAAAAAGTCCACTTTCTTTGAAGGAGTACTTTCATCTGGGACTTATGCCACATTTCACATTAAAATTAGTTTTTCCAGGAAGACAGTATTCTTTTTCACCAGCAAAGTTCTCAGCTGAGCCTCCTTTCAGGATAAGACACCTCTGTCTGAAATACTGGCTCAGCAAGATGACTTAAGACACTAAAAAAAAGAGTAAAATAAAAGTACATATGGTTATTGGTGTGGGCATTACTGAAGAAAAAAAGAAGTTGTGAGCAGAAATACCTTACAAAAACAGTGTCCAAAGATAACTCATGTATTTAAAACTATGACAGAGATGGGGAAAAAGCATAAGTCTTTCCTTCTTAATAAAAGAAGGTAATTGCATTCAGTTCACTTAGAAATTGAAATAAATATATAAACCTACCTTAAAATCTCAGATTCATACTTACAAAACAATTAATAGAGCAGGATGAGAATTAGTTCTCATCTCTTGAAAACAACATCATTAACAAGGCTGTCAGTCACTGAAATAAGCCCTATTTTTCCTGTTTGTCACTGCCCATGTCCACTACTCTCAGCTGCCTAGTACCTTTCTTCAAAGTATTTTTAACACAACTGAGGTTTTTTTTTTCCTTCAAAAAAATCAAACCCCCAGTAAGCTTTTATCACACCTTATGAAGCTACAGGGGTTCAACAACGTGTGCAGACAGTTAGGGACAAACAGATATAACCAAGCCTCATGCACCTGGACAAAAGGGAAGTGCTGCTGCAGGCAGGAACCAATTCACAGCCATGCAGAGACACGGGGGGGTGAAAGGATTTTTTTAATCCTTTTCTTAATGATGTCCTTTCAGATGCGAAGTGAGGTATGTGTACAGCAGCTGGACACTGCCCCACAGAACACGCCTGCTCTTGGAAAGCAACACAGAGAAAGGAGCTGGCACATGGACAGGGTGGGATCGGCCACTCCCAAAGGGAGCTCCGGGCACTGCACGCGAGCTCCGGGCTCCCCAGGTGGCAAAATGCACATTTTCCTAAAAGTGCTAAAGCACTGGTCAATTTTATGCTGAGCTGCGTTGCCGCAACTGTAAATAAACCGAGGCAAGATTGTTGTTAGAAGTGTAAGCAATGAAATATCCACAGAGAAGGAGAGAGCATGACTGAAATTGGATTTTTGCTCTGTCCACTGCTCCACAGCTCCCAGGCAAGGCCGATTACAGGTAAAAATGCAAAGTGACAGAAACCTCAGGTCCATGAGGACACCACAGAGAATACAGACATAGAATTACAGTGCTTTAAGACATAAGCATCATGTCCTCATTCTGCTACAGCCTCAGTACCGTAAAAGACCTTCCACTCTTCAGATCCACCCAGCACACAGTGAACACCTTAAATCACAATTTCATTCCCCTAAAACACACAGCCTACAGAAGAGCAAATCCTTCTCCCAGCCTCTGTTAAAAACCCTCCCTTTAGACTATTACCGTGGCAAAAACACTCATTCAAAAAAGCAAGAGTCAAGATCAAAATAATGTATAACTGACATTTTGTTTCATTTACTTCTTTCCAGAAAGCTGGCAAACCCCAGAGTTTATGAATTTATAATTTCGTTCTGCAATTAAAACACACTAAGACACATTTAACTGAACTACATTAAACTGCCTAAATCTGTACCAATATTCATTTACTACGTCAATAAGTAAACAATCTTTTAAGTCAACAGAGTTGTCTTTTCACTGCTGTTTTAAAGCATACCAGAGCACTGCCTGAACTGAGCTTGTGAAACAAAGTAAGAAAATCCAGAAAGCAGAAGACCGGTACAAACAGTGGTTCTTGACAGAGAAGAGACAGGAGAGGGAAGAAGGAGCTGCCAAAGTCTCAACATGTGGCAGAACAGAAAACCCCACTGGGTTCCAAGTTTAAAAAAGTAGTGGGACCATTCAGAATAGAGATGTTTGTCGCATATTCAATCCCTTCTCCACATTCAGCACATACCAAGGTCAAAACCTAAGACCTAACTCCTTTTTAAATAGGGGACTTATTTCAAAACAAGTAGCTTTTTTCAAAAAAATCTAAGAAAGAACTCTATATGACATCACTGGATGTAAAATGCAGTGAGACTATCACAGTAAATTGCTGCAGTGACCAGGTCAATAGAGATGATGTGCAGGTAAATTATTTGAGGTATTTTGGCTGTGATCCACAACAGCACAAACCCCCCAGATTTACAGGAAGAAACTGCACCCCGTCTCTTTGATCCACTGCCAGCTAGGCCCGAGACAGTGTCAGGACACAGAAGAAAATGCCCTTTCATTTGCTATACTTCACGTCTTTCCACAGGAACTGGTCTCTTTCCTCGCCGTTCTATTTCCTGTACACAGCCCAAGCTTATTGTCGCTAGGTGAAAACACACACACATGCCACCGACTTACCAGCCCGCACTGGCATAAATCTCCCTTCAGGCAGAGGTGACCTGCAGCCTCGGAGCCGTGAGCGAGCTCCGGTCCCTCTCCAGGCCGTGCGGAGATCAGCTCACACGGAGCCCCCCGGGCCAGGGGCTGACAGCCCCGCCGCGGCTCCCGGCGATCCTCTCCCGCTGCCCGCCTGCCGGCGGGGGGATCCGCACAGCCCGTTCCTCCTCCCTTCCCCCTAATCCCTCCTCCTCAGCCGCGCGGAGCCCTCAGCCCGCGGCCCCTTCCCGGCCCGGCCCCGCCGCAGCCCCCCCCCCCGCCGGTCCCCCCGCCCCGCCCGGGACACCGGCCCCGCGTGGGGCCGCGCTCGGCCCGGCCGGACCCCCCCCCCCCCCTCGGCCTCGGCCCCGCGGCTCACCAGGAGTAGGTCTGCTCCGCCATGGCTGCGGCTGGGCGGCCGGCGCTGGGCTCTGCGGGGCGGCCGGGCCCGGGCTCCTCCTCCGCCTCCTCCTCCGCCTCCTCCTCGCAGGCTCCGGGGCTCAGTGGCGGCCCCGCTGCGGCTCCCGGCCCAACATGGCGGCGGCTGTGAGGAGGGAGGGGAGCCGAGGGGGGGTCCCCGCGCGGGCGGGAAGGGCGATGGCGGCGGCGGGGCGAGCGGAGGCTCAGCAGCCGCGACGCGGGGCCGCGCTGGGGCGCCGGCGGGGCCTCATGGCCGGCGGGGCGGCGGCGGCGGCGGAGACGGCGGCGCGGGGCGGGGCGGGGCCGGGAGGCGGCGGCACCGGGCGGCCGGGCCAGGCCGCGCCGCGTGCCCGCGCTCGCGCACGGCGGGGGCGGAGCCGCGCCGAGGGGCGGGGCCCGAGCGGCGCGCGGGGTCACGTGCCCACAACACCTTCACGTGCCGCCGCCGCCGGCCGCGCGCAGGCGCCGTGGGGAGGCGGCGGGCGGCGCTGCTTGTCGGGCCCGGCCGCGCCGGAGCACCGCGCGGGCGGGCGGGTTCGCACGGGCACCCCGCTGCAGCCTCGCCCGGCGCCCGGCGGGGCGGGAGAGAGGCGGGTGGACGGAGCTGCCTCCGGCAGAAAAGCAGCGCGGGCCGCGGGTGGGTTTTGGGGCTGCCGGCGGTGAGGAGCCGCCAGTCCCGAGGTGAATCCCGAGCCCCGTTTCCTCTCCCGCAGCCGCCGCCGCTGTGCGGCTCCCCCGGGGCCTTGCGGCGTGCCGGCAGGGCGAGCGCGGCCGCCTCGGCTCGGGGCTGAGTGACCCGGGGCTGCTCCCGCTGCCCGGGCACGGCGCTGGTTCCCGCAGGAGCCCGTGATTTCCCGGAGTTTGTGGTGCCGCTGTGGCGCGGGGCTCCTCTCACCGGGGGTCGGGCTGTAAATGCACCGTTCGGGTAAAAGAATTTGTAACTGCCGTGTTAATTCATCGAAGGCACAGGTGTTTCTGGAGATTGCTGTGTTTTTGAATTCAGTGATCTTTGAAACCAAGTAAAATCGATAGGATCCAGTGCTCAAAATGTTGGTTTTTTTATAGAAGGAAAATAGTATTTCAGATAGTTTGACCAAAAAAAAGAAAAAAATCATGTGCTTCATCTTATTGCCAGCACGATATTAAACCTGTGCGAGTCTCAGGCAGAGAAAACGACTGCGTGGATATATTGGTCTTGTCTCTCTCCTCCCTGGTCTCTGCTGCCAAACCCTCAGCCCTTCATGCCGTTCCTGCCAAATGCAGAACTAGTGCTTTTTGCTCGGTTTGCTCACGTGAGTAATCCTGACCTCCTGGGAGTTCACTTGCAGCAATTTTGTGCAAGTGGGGCTTTGCAGAGCTTGGATCAATTGTTCCACCCCGGCTGTGCATTCCCACTCATTGTCCCTTTCAGGGTTGGGGGGGAGAACAGCCAGTTTGAACGTACAGTTAGAGATGACGTAACTGCATCAAATAGGAAATGGAACAAATGCCCGGGGCTCGTAAAAATAGGTATTTGTTTTAAAAACAAGTATGAAGAAATTCTATGCCTCAACAGAATTTTGTTAAAATCTTCCAAAAAATAATGGGTCATTGGGACATTCTCATTGCGTCTACAGGGATGCTAGATGCCTCTGAATTTTGGAGCCCACTTTAGTTTGTTTCTATTAGAGGACTGAATAAATTATTCCCATGCTGTCCATCTCATTTATTCTCTTAAATGGAAAAACCTTAGGCTGGTGTGCAGTCATGACAGAGGATAAAACGTAAGGAACATCTCTGTTAGTCTTTGTTGTGTCACCAGTTGCTGTGTAATCCTGGGCAGATCACTTCATCCCTGCTAGCTTGGCTCCTTAGTCAATACAGAGGAAACTGTAAGGTGTTGCAGCCTCCTCAAGTTTCGGGGAGCGGAGCAGGAAGATGCTGCAGCACAGGTTTACTTGGTCTTGGTGGAGGGAATGCCCAGGATTCCTGTGCTCCAGTTAAACAAGGCTTTTATTAAGATGGTGCTGGACTCTGAGGGTTTCTCTCCCTGTATCTTCATGCTTCCAAAAGAAGTGATTTGGGTTGTGTCACTTCAGTGTCCAAATCCCCTCTGGTTTTCCCAGCCCTTTGGCCATGTGGACAGGAGTGACCTTAGAGCTCCCGACATAACCAGCACTTTACCCACTCACTAACATCTGTTTGAGAATCGGATTTACCAACCACGAGGTGGAAATGCTCCAAGTACTGTGCCTGGCTGGCTCATGGGATCCCTGCTGGGGTCAGTCCTGGCAGCTGGGTGTGCTGGAAGGATGAGAGGGTGAGGAATGCTAAACTTTTTAAACAGTTCAGGCTGGACTACCTGGAAAAACTTCCTCCTCTGTTTGATGTCTGCCCTCAGTCCCCGTGCACACTCCCTGTGCCCATGTCAGCAGATCCAGGAGCTTTGGTGGATGTGAGAGGAGAAGGGTGGAGTCACACTCAGAGCTGGAGCTGTGCTGTCCACAGCTCTGTCAGTCAGTTTGGGGGGAAACTCTATTGTTCCCACATACACATACTCCCTGTCTAAAAAAAAACCCAGGCTCTGGGTAGGATTTGCACAATGGATAAGTTCTTTGCTTTTGTTCTCAGCACAGAAGAAAGACCTGCGGACATGCTTAGATAATGAACAAATAATTTGGAATCCTCACTCTGCTGTGGTGCAAACCTGAGTGCCTGGAATGCCTGCTCGTGCTACCCTTTTCATTGATTATAAGAGAGTAAATGCAAGAAGGAAAAATAACCTCTCAGTCCTTTCAAATCAATGCAGGGAAAGATAAATCAGGCTTCAGCCTTGTCTAGATACTGAAGAGCCTTTCCTAATTTTTTTTTTTTTTTTTTTTTTGCTGAGAATAAGGATGTAAAACTGATATTGGTATCTATGAAACAATATCCCTGCTTTGTGTTCGTATTCAAATAGCTTCCAGTTTCTCAGTCTTGCAAAATTTCCAGCACATTAATTTGGCACGAATGATTTATAGCTGATGAGCAATTAAAGTATAATTTCTTTCCAGCATCTCAGGCTTTTGTGACTAGACTATTAAATGATTTTGCAAGCTTGCTCTATCATTACAGGGTAGCGGTGGGATGAATTCACAGGAGAAATTTATTCCTCCTTGCAGACCCAGCATCTGCTCTCGGTGCAAACTGGAGCACTGCTGGCATTCCTCAGACTATTTTCTCAGCATATCTTTTGTCTTCAGTCTTTCTTTGGACCTACAAGAGAGCTTTAGTCTGAATTTCAGTGACAGTTTACTCTGACATTACAAAGTCCTCCCAAAATACCTGTTCTGCCTGGAACCTTTGATGTAGACTGATGCTTTACTTAGACCTGTCACGGTATTTCAGGACTAGCAGCAAACAAAACCATTTTTTAAATTATTTTTGTATTTGGAAGGGCAGCTCCCAGAGGCAAGTATGGGAGAGAAAAATCAAATGAAAGTACTGGCTACAAAGAGTCCTCACCTCCAAGTTTAAATGTCAGCAGATGACATTTAGCTAACCATGTCTTGATTCTGCTGTAATGGAAGTGGAAAGAACCAGAGGACCTTCATGTAGACACTTCACCCTTCAGGAAAGGACATGACAGGTAGAGTTGTCAACCCTGCTTTGTTTAGGAAGGAACAAATAGCATGGAAATGAGCAGAAAAGGAAGGAAAGAAAAAAAAAACAAAAATCAAGAGATCCACTTCTGACTGTACAGCTGGGAGCTACACTAGGCTATTTGCTTGTAAGATCCTTGTGGGATTCCCCTTAATAAACCTAATGAAAATGTGCACTGACCATGTGTGACACGATTCTCTTCACTACCACCTAGTGGGAAACTCCTTCATAACCCAACTCCAGAGCTGCTCCTGATCTCCACCCTCACCCTCAGCCTGATGGTAGAAACAAGGAATAAGTGGAAAGGGAAAATGACAGAGGACTGGGAAGGAGGCACCGTCCTGTTTCCACATACAGGGAGAGGAATGTGTAGAGAAAGTCTGTAATTTAAACCCATTTGGCCCCATGGATTTAGCACACCACAACTCCAAGCTCTGCATCCAGCCCAGCCCACTGATGAAAAAACCCCAGCTTCCTTCTTGGTAAAATCACATTTTTCAATTATAATCCCATATTTACACCAAAGACTACTACATTAGAACCTAAATGGGTATGTATTGGAAACATTCAAACCATGTATTCAAGCAAGTCCTTCCCCACTGAGATACTCAGGGTTTGCACAAATAGCTGAAATCCAACCCTATGAAAACAATGCAGAAATGACAATTATCCCAGATTTTTCACACTCCTGTGTGCCTTTTGGGACTAAGCTCCCAACGCACAAATAATAATCAGTTTTGGTACTCATATAGCTTCTTTCCCCCCAATAACAGAAGTGAGGGTGAACATTACCATAAGAGCTCTCACATTTCAAGGAGGGGATTATGTTAATGCCATTCAGGCCAGTAAAGAAAGCATTTAGCAGACGCAGCAGGGAGAACAGTAACATGGTAAAGAATTATTAAAAGAACCATTTCTCCGTGATTCATTTGCCAATGGCAATTTTACCGCCCTAGTCAGGGAACACTCTGGGCTCTGTCTTTTAGCACTTTTATCATAAATATCCTGGGGGGGAGTTTTCCTTTTCTGTATGCTCCTTGAAGCCACATTACACTGGCTTTGTACCAGCAAATTACTGTATTTTTCATCATGTACACTTCATAATAGACATCATTCAGTAAATGAAAACATCAGAGGTAAAAATGGTATTGATAAAGGAGTCAGGCTTTGGGAGTCTCTTCTGCCTTCCACAGTCCTGCTGTTCACGGGACTCTGCTGTCCCTTACTGTGGGTTTGCCCTAGTGCAAAAGGCAGAATATAGACTAGTAGATGTAAAATAAGAATAATGTTCCTATTGTGTACCCATTCATACTTTCATGTAGTGTCTTCAGTGTTAAGTAATTCACTCACTTTATTAGATGCAGGGAAGAAGAGATTACTTTGGAGAAGTTAATACAAAACCAAGTATTGCAAACATGAGAAAAACAAGCAGGTGTCTCTTGGTGTCTTCAAACTTTAAGTTTCCCCTGTTACAATGACCAAGATCATATTAATCAGAGTGACTTGAGAATCAAGTCGTGGCCTGGGAAATGGTTACAATTAAGGAAATCAACATATAGTAAGCACTGGTAATAGATAAGAGTGGGTATAGGAAACCCAAGTCCCCTTATTTCAAATATTCATCCTCAAGGCACAATCCCTGAGTACAATTCAGCTACAGGAGAACATTGTCTGATTATGGCACTCTGCAACTGAGCTCTCCCTTCAATGGAACTAGAATCTAGCTTCCACCCTTGTCCTCTGCTATTCTCTCATCACCTCACACTGCACTTGTAATAATCTGAGAAATACGATATTGCAGTCCTTAGTGCCAGGCGATGAAATAGGGATGCTGGCTAATTCACAACAGGAATCCCTTTCAGTCTGACCACTAGCTATTTTTAACACTTAAGGAACACTGAAAAGCTCACTGGTTTTCCTGCACTGAGCAATCTGAAATACTCAGTGGGGCTGAGCCATTCACTGGCACAGCCTGGCAGGTTGCAATGAATGGCAAGATGAAAGTGGGTAAGTTTATTTGGTTTTGACCTAATTGTCCAGGCTCCTATAGTTTAAAATGGACAATTCTTATAGACCAAGGGAAAAAGCCCTTCAGGATGAAGTGATAGAGAACATTTACCTCCTCCTCAGCATCTGAAATGTTTCCTTGTTCAGCTAACCATTCTCCACATGGCATCCAGTTGTAGCATTCAGGGAGGTCCTATCATACAAACAGATGTGCATTTCTGGTTTTATAGACTTCAAAGTTCACTGGTTTAAAAAAAAAGCTTCTACAGCTGAAGGTCTTCAAGGCAAGCAGAAGCAGCAGCATCAGGACTTCTGGGTGCATAAGGAATCCTCGAAACCACATAATTTAGACATAATTTGTTGCTATGCTTTCTTCTCTTTACAGCTTCCATTGACAAATATTGCTGTTCTTTGTTTAAACTCAATGATCTGTGTCCCCTTTGCCCCTCCAACATTCAGTAGGTTTATGTACCAATAGAATATGGACAATCTTTTTAACAAGAACAGTGGTAATATTTTCCACCTTGGTTTATGTAAAGGAGATCACCATGCCGAAGAGAGGCAGAAATAAAGTAACACAGAATGACAGCCTCTCCCCTGTCACATACTGCAAGAGCTCCACAATCTGTTGTGTCTGTTTGCAAAATCCTTGAATTATAAGGACATATCATGCAGAAACTGTATGTCATGGTTGGATACTGTAATTACAATTGAAAATTACTGGTTATCAGCCAGTAATGTTGTCATGTCTACCTGAGGGGCGGGAATAATGGAGAACTGTAATAACAAATAAAATGCATGCAAATTGTATCAACACACTGTCAGTTCAATGCCAAAAAATGCTCACCATTCTTTAAATACTCCTGTGATGGCTGCAAAACCAGCACAACTCTTTATTAAGAGTATGACCAAAAAAAAAACCTTTAGAAGCTGAAGTTGTCTTTTTACATTAATGTTCACATGACAATTTCTTACAATAAATGTTTATTGCATGCACTCAGAATTCTTACTCCGTTTTAGCCACACACAGTCGTCCGTATCCATTAGAGCTTTGTTAACGCCCTGCAGGGAGGGGGCGCGGTGCTCTGGGCGCAGAGCAGATCTGAAATAAAAAGGCAAGAGTTAACACAGTCCCGCCCGGCGCCCGCAGGGAGGAGGGTCCCTCTGCAGGAACTCTGTCCTGCAGCTGCTGACTCGGGAGCCTGGAGAGCTTGGCCAGCGGTGCCCACGAGGGACAACAGGGAACAAGGTCCTCTGCAGCATTGTCTTGGGACACTGCCCAGTCTGGGGACAGCCCTACCAGGCTCTGTTTAGCTCAGGCTTGATGGGAGTGTATGGACACAGGCAGCTGCCCCGGCAAGCCTCCATTGGGGCAACAACTTTACATCCTCCAAGGAATGACTCGCATGAGACACTCCTGCATCGAGTCCACACGTGCATATCAAGTTACTCCCTCATTTAGCCACTCAAAGGAGATAGATTCATTCATATCATTTCAGAGCAGAAAAGAAAATTTAGTCATAAAGATTCCTGGAGAACTGTTTTAAGTGATTCCAGCCAAGCCAGGGATCGTGTTTTAGGAAATCACACAAGAGGTGGGAGCAGAACCTCAGAGCAGGGCTGGTATCAAGAGGGGATGGAAGCAGATAATAAAGGGGAACCACAAGCCTGACCAGAGCATGAATCACAAGCTCAGAAGGGAAAGCCCTGCAATCCCCCAAATTATGTGGGAACACTGCTCGTGCTCATAGGAGCAATAAACATGGCAAGGTAAAATGGAGGTACTACTAGTATTTGCACATCGAGATACCCAGCAAGCCAAAGCCAGAACTGAGAAAGCCACGTAAGTCTTGATGCTCTGTCACAGAAATCAGCTGGAGCTTCAGAACACCCTGCAAGGCTCGGGAATGTTCACGTAAAGCCCGTGGTCGCCTCCCCCTTTGCTGGGGCCGCACAAAGGCCAGTGCAGCTGCCAGTGTGGCTTTCTCTCAGCCCAAAGCCTTTGGCAGTGCTTGACACTGGCTGTACTTCACCACTGCCAGAGCTCCGAGCAGGTTCTGAGATATTCCACTGGCAGCGCCTCGTCCTGAAGCATGGGCAGCCAAGCAAAGCTCTTCCTTTTGGCCACTCCACCTCCTTCCTTCTCCAAAACTAATGGGGCCATAAGTAAGCCATGCTTCTCCATCCCCATCCTCCTAGTTTCTAGTTTTCTTCCCGTACTCACTTTTCCATGCCGCAGATTTTCTATCCCTTCATTTTCTTCTCCTTCTCTCTCCCGCTTCCCTCCCTTTCCCCCTCCCCCTGCTTTCTCTCCCTCTGCACTTTGTGAACTGCTGCGGCGGTGCTGAAGTCCAAAGTTCAGTAACTTGCTAAAGCACACAGATAAATATGAACCTTGGAGAATTTACATTTGCTCCAATGTAAACAGATAGCCAAGGGTCCCTTTATCAGCACTGGCTCAGGACAGTCGTGGGGGGTCTGAAGTGGCTCAATTTTGTATTTTGTTTTTTTGGGGGGGGCGTAAAGGCGGGAGGCCGTGCTGTGCCCACTCTCCTGACAGTCGGGCGTGTTACCTCAGGAACATGGTGTAGGGGAAGCTGGAAGCAGGATAACCTGAAATTCCAAAACCAAGAGACACCAGGCTGAAGACCATGGTCTCGAAGCTGACTCATCTCCAAGTGGAGCTGCTGGAAGCGCTGCTGGAGTCGGGGCTGACCAAGGAGACCTTGATCAAGGCACTGAGCGAAGCGGAGCCCTACGGGCTGCAGAGCGAAAGCCAGCGCGCCATCAATGCCCTCCAGACCGAGAAAGGGGAGCCCTGCCCCGACATCCCCCACCTCCCCAACGGCATGGGCGACTCCAGGCCGTCAGAAGATGAAACCTCCGATGACGGAGAGGAATTTACCCCTCCAATAATGAAGGAGCTGGAAAACTTGAGCCCTGAGGAGGCTGCTCACCAGAAGGCTGTGGTGGAAAGACTATTACAGTAAGGACAGATTTACCGCTCCTCTTTCGCTGCTTTCTTGTACTCTCCCTCTAACTCTTTTCCTTTCCCCTTCTCCTCAGTGTCCCTAGTATTCACAATTGATCTAGCTGCACAGAGACAATCTTCATCCATGCCAGGACTAGCAGCCCCCCAAATACCCCCAAATGCTTTATAAATGCTCAGATTTTCCTTTTATTTCGCCTGAAATGTGTTAAGGAAGCTATGGAGCCTGATTACGTATTTGACATGCTTATAGCATCAGGTTTCAGGATAGTCCAAGGCCTGTCTAACTCTCATCTCTCTGACTGAATGTTAAGGTTTAGGATTAAAATTTTTAATACAATTCACAATTTCAGTCATCAGGAAAGAAAAAAAACCTGGTCACTGAGGTGGTACTCTATTTGTATGAACGACACAGTGAAGTTGTAACATTTCCCTGCTGTATTTAAGGAGAATGATACTGTTAATTTCACTGGGGTTTGCTATAGATTATTGGCCAAAGCCAAATCAAGAGACCTTGTCATTGTCGTTCTTCTGAGTGCGAAGTTCCCTCACTTCAGTGGGGATTTTCCTTGTAAAAAGCATACACCAAATACATGCAGAGGTTAAAAACCGGACAAAACACTGTGCTTCTACCATCCACTGCCTGTCACAGTTACAAAGTACATATGCAGCAACAATTACAGGGTTTGCTGCCACACAGATTTGCCTTTGCATATAAGGATTTTTGAGATCAAAAGACAGGTGAAGTTCCCTGAACCAATAAGCCTCACAACAGACTCAGAGAAACATTCCCTCAGTTTCCCATTTGGGATTCTTACTGGGGTACAATCCCCAGGAGAGACCCAAGAGGTTTGTCCAAGCAAGGATCAGGCCCATCCTACCATCTACCACAACAGGTTCTTGCCTGTTTTGGGGTTATTTTGAAATGACAAGCTGATAGAAGACAGAGGGGCTGCAACATCCTGCACCTAAAATCTTCACTAAAAATCCAGCTAGAGAATTTCTCAGGCTCCCTGATCACTCTCCTTCACATGCAAAAGAAATCAACAGAAAATATAGCAGCAGAAGCAAACATCAAATCCCAGCACAAAAGGCCAGAGCTCAGAAAAGAGCATGACGAGAGTTAGCATTCATTGTAAATACTTAAAAGAAAGTTCCCTGGCAGACTGGGAGTTGATGATTCTGCAGAACCTAAGAGAGGAAAATTCACTGGATCATCTCTTACCTGGGTGGGAAAAACATCCCCATTAATTCAGTCTTCTTCCTGGCCCAGTCTGTCTCATTTCTTCCCAACTTGCAGCTCTTCTACATCTTTAAGTTTTCTCTACCTCCTTTACATCTCTCAGATTCTTTTTACCTATTTCCCTTCTCACTATTGTTTCTGCTGCCGTTCCTCCCATTTTGTTGTCTCCTTGGCTGTTTCTCCCTCTGCCTCCCACTCTTTCTTCCCCTCATCCTTGTCTCCTTCTCATCTTCCTGAGTCTGCGTACAGGTCTTGGGGCAGTTTGAGCCCAGTGGCACCGGGCGGGCCCTGGCTAGTTACTAATTATCCAATGGCTTTATTATTTCTCTTTTGTCTTATAAATTTATAGATGAAAAGACCCTGATAAGCTTTTTGATCATTAACTTTTGATGGTTTATCAAGTATCTCTCCAGAAAGAAAGCCATGGAAGTTGAGGAGGATCCCCCTGGCTCTGTCCCTTTTTCTCTAATGACTGGGTGAAGCAGGACTGAAGTGACATCCGCTGTGATCTAAGAACAGACACACGGGTGGAGGGAATTCCTTCCTGTCACCCTCACTTAAGCACCATTCCTGGTTTCTGATCCTCCCTGCCCTTCTAGGATCTTGCTGCCAGTCTTCCCTGTGCTTACCAGCCTCGCCACAAGTCTTACCTCTCTTGCAAACCTGTGACATTAACACTTTCTGATGAACAGAGGGTCTGCTGAGCAGCATTTCCATTTCACAAATGGAAACTGAGGCACAGACAAATTCTAGGACCTACCTAAACCTCTGAGGCAGCACAGAGGAGACTGGGCAAGGACAGGGATCTCCTAAGCCTCACACTAGCTCTTAGTAAAGCCACTACCAAGGCTTTACTCTGAAACATCAGAGATCAGAGTCATCAGTCTCCCCATCACAGGATAGAGCAATTCACTTCTGCTGTTGAGGACATTATGAAGACCCCAGAAGCCTCAGTTTCAGAAAAAAAATTACAAGTACACTTATGGAAGTCTATAATAGATTGAAATTAATCAAGTTAAAATGAAAATGGTAGGAAGCCTGCACTGACACGTTTCAAATTTCTCATCAAATCGACAGTGTGTCTAAAAATCTATTCAAAGAATCTGAACCAGTATCAGGGGCTGATAATATCTTAAGAAGTTGTTATCTGCTAATAAACTTTTTTTGTTTCAAGATCAAACCTTTCCATTAATAGATGCCTAAAAGTAATGTCCTTCAGACAGTATTATAAGTATTGTAGAGCAGGGCAGAAAAGTCTATGGCAGAAATGACTTCCAGCAATAGATGAAAGAAAGGTGGGCAAGAATCTCCATGCCCAGGGATTCCCAGCAAAACGTTGATGCTTGCAAAACTATTTCAGCATCTACGAAAGGGTTTCAAATGCAGAAACCAGATAGAGGCAATTCTCCCTTTAGACAGAAGCCTCTTTGGGCATTATTAACAATCCCTGGTCTGCAGACCAAATTTTAACAGAGAGATAGACTTGTGGGCAGCTATTGCTGATACAGGAAAGTCTTTGTGGTAACTGCAGCCATTGCTTATAAAGCAGAATAAGGAAAAAGAAAAAATTGACAGCACCAAGAGACCAACTATGTCTTTACAGGAGCACTGAAGCTGAAACCAGTTCAAAAACCTCAGGTCAAAGCTGAGTAGAACAGGGATGATACACCCACAGGACTGGGTACACCCTTGGGTGTTGATTAGATTTTGTCCCTGCAGAGAAAACAAGCTAAAAGCAGTTCAGATAAAGGTTTCTCTAGTGGCGAATTAACATAATTTCATTTTGTCCTTTCACAGGTCTCACTCATCTCCCATAGATTTGCAGTTTGAATAAAAACATTCTTTCCATATCAATCCACACAGAAAACAAATTGCATCTATGATAAGAAATAAATGACTCAGTAGGGAGGTAGAGCTGTGTGGAGAAACTCCCAGATATTCCCAGAATATAAAGCAAGAAGGAAGCTACCTTGGGGGAAGGGACCATACTACTGCAGGTAAAGCAAATGGAGAGAGGCATAGCAGCAATCCACCTGTAGGGCAAGGGGTGAAATTCCATTAGGAAAGAGAGAAATTGAGATAAGCAACAGATTTCCCCTGGAGGCAGGGATGAAAGTGTGTTTTCCAGAAGGAAAAAGGAAAACAAAGATATATCATGACAAAGGTCCAGTCTTTCCCCCTGCTTAGAACAGCTCTAGCTGGGGAATCTGGAGATGAAGCTGCCACACCCCTTTCATCTCCACATATAAACCAAGATGAGGCAAACCAGGCCAAGTTCAACAGAAAGGAACAGTGCCAGGATGGATGGTCTTACCTTCCCTGTGCCCAGGCTGTGCACTGGCTTGTGGAGCAGCTCCAGAGGAAAGGGCCGGGGGATGGTCCTGAGCACTTCCCAGCTCTGAACCTCTGCTGGAACAGGGTCTGGTCCAAAGCAGCAATTCGGAACCCACCTCAGGGAAATGAAGGCTTCTCCCTCCTGAGAATCAGAACAGGAAAGAAGGAGAGAGAGAGAGAAAGAGAATGAGGAAGAGGAGAAGAAAGAAAATAACAAAGGAAAAGTAAAAAGTCAGGAAGAGTGAAGGAGGGAGAAGGTCCCCTGAATGTTACATCTCCAGCTCTCTGGAATGGGTTTTCTTTAATGCTAACAACTTGATATTTACTTTCCATTTAAATTTGAGATGTTGCTATAAATTATCAACCAGCCTCTTGTTCCCTTTGAGTTTATAACTAACTACCTGGGTTACTTATTGTTCAGGTAACAAAAGGGAGGTGAAAACGCCCTTAAAAAGTGACCTCAGAACCAAGAAAATGAGAAGCTGACATGGAGAGAGGACCCTGGCCCCTGTGATGGGGATGAGCAATGGAGAAGGGCTATGCTCACATGGCAATAAGCAAATGAGAGCAGGAGAACAAGACTTCAGAAGAAGGAAGTAAAAGCTACCTGTGTGAGAGCAACTAGGAGACAGTTTAGACCCTGGAGAACAAGACCTTGGGGAGACAGTTTGTATCTGAGGAGAAAGGAAAACTAAAAGGCAGGAAACAGTCTTGGAGATAGGGAAAGAGAGCTTGAGCAAGGCAGATCCATTTGTTCAGTTCTGACTCACTGAAACAACTGAGATTTGACAAGCAGGAGAACTCAGTTTAGAGTTAAATCCTCCCCTCTGACAGTCAACGATAGTCTTAAAGCCAGTCAAAGAGAAAATGTTTCTACTTCTGATGTCTTAGCCTGTGATAGAGGCTCTGCAGGTGGAACTGTGTATTTGAGCAAGGGTTCAGCTGGCCAGACTGTCATCACTTGGACTTGGGCCTACAGGACCTGCTCCATTGGTTTTGCAGACTGGCCTCTGACAATGTACAGAGTAGCCAGGATTTCATACAGCTGTCCTAGGAAATCACACTGTGCTAAGATCCCCTGCGCTATTTTGCATCACAAAGCTCCCTGCTGTGCCAAAAGAAGACAAAACCCACAAGTCTTTAACCACTGTGAGAAGAGACTCACAGAATTTACTGGTTTATTCCTGCCACAAAGTGAGGATCTCAACAGGGGAGACAAAACTGACTCGACTGGGTGCAGAAAGGAACTAACACAGAACAGAGGCTTCCATCAGTGGCAACACAGTCTTTCCTCTTCCTATCTGAGCCAGACCTCAAATTGAAGAGGCCCAGTCAGAGTCTTCTCCTCTCTACAGGGACTTGGACAATGAATGCAGGGTGCAGGTGCTGGCCAGACTATCACAAGTACAAAGGCAGGAGACTGGTTTAGGCAGCAGGAGGAAAACAAAAACCCAACAAAAAAAAACCCCAAACACAAGGAAAGAAAAGTTTTCTTAAATTCAGCTCAATCTGAGGCTTTTGAAAGATAGTTAAGGGAAGATGTTAAAAATAAAAAGGCTCTATGGCAAGTGCTCCAATGTAAGAGAGAAACAAATGTTCTATTTTAAGCAGGTTCTTCAAAAAGCTGTAACTGACACCATTTGTGTCACACTTTAACTGCTGTGGAGCTTGCTCCTTGGACTACAGAGCCCCTGGGAGAGGGGCTGCAGGGAACAGAGATAAGGGTGTTTGTACTGAGAGAACAGGTGTGGACTTTGTCCTCCTTATCACTGTGCAGCCTCCGGCAACCTCCTGAGTCAACAAAGCCATGAACAGCACAGTTGTTACCTGCTGCTCAGACATGTGTGCTCTTGTGACACTTTCTGCACCATCCCAGGGACCTTTTTTCCTCCCCACTGCTCCTTTGATGCTGGTGTTGAATACGACACCAGTGCCTTCCTACAGCACTGCAAGCCATTTCCTCCAGACATTTCACACAGAAGGCACAGAAGGATGCTCTTGTTCAAAGTGAGCCAGGAGCTTTTCTGCAGAGCTTCTCTGGCACTGTTTGGATTTAGACTGATGGGCTTCACATCTTTATTTCTACTCTGACTTCCAGCTGTGGTGAAATCAATACACATCACGTTTTCTCCCTTTCATGTTTTCAGTCATGTTTTCTCTATTTTCCTCAAGAACCTTAATGGATATTCTAACTGGAGATCATAAAACCCAGAGGAACATATTAATTATAAAATCCCAAACTGTTCCTCAGCTTTTGTGAGCAGGTCTCAAATGGTTCTATTCCCTCAGCTGTTACCCAAAGGAGGGCAGCAGCAGGAGGAATTAGTGGTTTGTCTGCAGTTCTACATTGCAATTAGAAGCTGAGTAGATCTAGGTGTGAACCACTGTGTTTGAGTAACACATAGCAGATGTGTAAGAACATAATCCTGGATGATTTGTCACATACATATGCATACAGAGCTGTCATGTCACAGTAGAATGACAGCCTGTTCCCATTTACTGAATCATTGCAAGGCAACCCAACCTGGACCAGAATCAGGGCATGAGTCAAGTTCAGTCTAGCATCACAATCAACCTGTCTTGGAAAACTCAATGCATCTGCTCCATCTGCTTTAATGAGAAGGGGACAGGGAAGAAAAGTTATGTCGGGAAAGAGAAGAGACAGGTTGCCTCTGTGTATTGGGAAACTCCCCTGGTAAGCAAAGTCTCCTCCTAAGGGCAGACCTAAGTGTGTACAGACAGCAGTTCAAAGGAAGCCAGTGCTACATCTTTTGTACTTTATTTCCAATGTCAAGCAGTTTTACCCTGCACTCAGAGTCAAAACTGAGCACGGCAGCACACTGAGGAACAGCTTTGGCCCCTGCAGCCAATGAGCACTCTGGCCTCACCAGATGTGATGGTGATGACTGACAAGTGTCCCTCAGGAGCCACTACTGCACTTCCTTGAAATCCAAGTATGCTGAGAGCAGGTGTTTGATCTCTCTCCCCTGAGAAACCTTTTCTGTTCCTTCCAGAGAGGATCCCTGGCGAGTAGCAAAGATGGTGAAGTCTTACCTCCAGCAGCACAACATCCCTCAGCGGGAGGTGGTGGACACCACTGGTCTGAACCAATCCCACCTCTCCCAACACCTCAACAAGGGCACTCCCATGAAGACCCAGAAAAGGGCAGCCCTGTACACCTGGTATGTCCGGAAGCAGCGAGAGGTGGCCCAGCGTAAGTATGGCAACAACTGCTCTCCTGTCTCACTTTCATAAAGGCTTCTGCTCTCCCCTGCTCCTCCTTACTCCTTATTGTTTTCAAGGACAAAACTCCCTTGGCCCTTTGTGCTTGCAGAATTCACACACGCTGGCCAGGGTATACTGACAGACGAGCCCATGGGAGATGACCTGCCCACCAAGAAGGGAAGAAGAAACCGCTTTAAGTGGGGTCCTGCCTCACAGCAGATCCTCTTCCAAGCCTACGAGAGGCAGAAAAACCCCAGCAAAGAAGAGAGGGAGGCACTGGTGGAAGAGTGCAACAGGTAAAGGGTGGGGGTGTGTCTTTGAGGAAGAGGGGCACAGCAGGGTCCCTCTGCATTCTTGGCGTTTGCTGGTGCCGCTGGGAGGCAGGCCAAAGGTACAGCGCTGAGTGGCACCACCGACACCAGCCACGCTTCAATTAAATGTCACAACTGATCATTTCTTGTCTACAGAGCACAAGGAATGCCTCAGGTCTTGCAGGACCCTTCCACACAGTGTGCCAGCCCACAGCTGCTTTGGGGCTGTGCGCTTACTTTGTGTCTCTGACTAAGCCCAGCTCAGCAAGGCTCTTCTTGTGCTTTTCCCAACAGGGCAGAGTGTATTCAGAGAGGCGTTTCCCCATCTCAGGCCCAGGGACTGGGCTCAAACCTGGTGACAGAGGTCAGAGTTTACAACTGGTTTGCCAATCGCAGGAAGGAGGAGGCTTTCCGGCACAAGCTGGCCATGGACACCTTCAGTGGACCCCAGCCCACCTCTGCCCCTCCTCTAACCCCCCACAGCTCCTCCTCCCTCCAGCCACCGCCTGCTCTCTCACCCAGCAAAGTTCATGGTAAGAAACAACCAGAGGGGGATCTGAAAGAGGGGTGAACCTCCCCAAACTCTGTCACCCAAACTGTCTCCCAAGTCCAGCCCTTCAGGAAATGAATCTACAGACAGAAAAAGCAGATTTGCACAAGGGAAGAGCAAAGGTGACAAAGAGACCATGTTTCTGGGTGAGGAGAGCGGCTAGAATGTCAGGGGAGATAAAATTCAGTAACAAAACCCCGAGCCAAAGCTTCTCACCTACTGTGAGGCCTCCCAGCAGGCAGGCATCATCCCCAAACCTCCTGTTCCAGGAGTCATCACTGCCTATCGGAAGTCAGTTCCATGCCCTTTCAATGCCAGCCCCATCAAACTGTCAGAGTTTTTAGGCATGAGGAAAAGCCATTCTCCATCCCAAAAGAGCACAGCTTTTCCAGTTTCACAGGCCAGAGCTGGGGGTTGCTCTTGCTCTGGGAAGAGACAATCTCACCCAGACTCCCCTTTACAGCCACATCCAGAGGGGTGGTTTCCTGCTCCCGGCAGCACTCACAGCCAGTCAGTGTCTGAGGGGCAGTTAGGGTCAGGGCAGGGTGTCAGCGCCGGTTCTTCTGGTTCCCCACCGACCATTAAGTGTCTGCCCAAATATCTGCTGGCAAGTGCCTGCACAGGAGACTGAATTTAGGGCCTGCCTAAGTTTCTCAGTTGTGACAAGCTGTTTCCCTCCTGTTGTGATGCAGGAGTGAGGTACAACCAGCAGCCAGCCAGCGAGGCAGAGTCCTCCAGCAGCAACCACCATGGGAACAGCTCCATGGTGACCACCCAAACCATCCTGCATCAGGTTTCTCCACCTGGACTGGAGCCCAGCCAGAACCTGCTGAGCACAGACACTAAGCTGGTAAGTGATGGATGCTCCAGTTCTGCTGACTGGAAGATGTCAGGCTATCTGCCTGTGGCCACAGTATGAACTATTCATGGGTATTTTTGGCTAGAATGTTCTTAAATTCACCTTCTTATGTTCCATAGTCATATGTAACATATTATTGCATAACGTGTTATGTAACAATTTGTTATATTAGAGTCCCTTTGCACTGCCCATGTAAGATCAATAGTCCTGAGATACATGTGCCCTCTAGACTGTGGTGAGGGCAGGTATTAGAGCATGAAAACACAAAGACATTTCTTTTTATGAGCAATTAAAACAGTCTACTCTGAAAACACAGCACTCAAGGTATGACAAGATTTCCTTGTACCCTGGAAACCCTGCTCTCCTCTCCTTTCCACAGAGAGATTCTCATCTCTTCTCTCTTATTTGGACTCTACCCATCTCAAGAGGGTTTATCAAACCAGTGGGATTACCACAACACAAACCCATACTTACATCTGTCTTATCTGCAAAAATGAAGCCAAACAGCCTGATGCAGACACGTACTGGATAACTAGATTGCATCCTGAAAGCAAATTTCCTCCTGAGATGTGACCAGACCTTTTCCCACATCATTAACAACGAAGCATCAGAACTGCATGAGTGATCATTTTCAGTCTGCACATGTTCCCTTGCGTTCAGAGAAACAGTCAGCAGAAGTTTGCATTAGCACAGGCTGGCCAGAGGCAAAGTTGAGGTTGCTAAAAATAAACATGATTTAAATCTCATCAGTCACTCACTTTGCTGGCTTTCTGGTCTTTTGCTGAAGAATGTAAGTCTTTCACGGGGTCCTGGACATCTTCTATGTCTGTCTTCTAAAACTGATATCAAGGTGGCTTGTCCCACTGTTTAACTTCTTTGTGCTTATTCTTACTAAAGATTCCTTACAACTTTTTGTCTGAGGGGAGAGAAAAGAAGTATAAAGCATTTAACTTTCTCTATCAGCCAAATTATGCTGATCATTTTTTGCTCTTCCACAATACTATGACTACAAGTCTCTAAAGGAAAGAGGAACTCCTGGATTCCATGCTGAACTCTGCTACTAGAATTACTACGTAAAGTTACCTGAGCCTCTTAATTTCTCTGAGCTTCACCTTCTGCCCTCAGCTGTGAAACAGATGATCTTTCCCTATAGAGAATGCAGTGGGCTTAATCTCCTTCTTGCAATTTCTTAAATGTGGAAGAACTAAACAAGCAGGGATTTACTCTTAGTATGTCAACAGCTGACCTGTGCTAGTTAATCGACGAGCACACAGGAACTGCAGACAAGGGCATGTGGAGCCTTTCCAGCTAGCAAGGGGGAAGAGCAGGAAGAAAGGTGTTTATCGCAGCTTTGGGACTCGCCTGCTGCAGGCGGCACGTTCAGGGCTCTCCTTTCCCACAGGTATCAGCTTCTGGAGGAACTCTCCCTCCTGTCAGCACCCTGACTGCCCTGCACAGCCTGGAGCAAAGCCCCCACACGCTGAGCCAGCAGACCCAGAACCTGATCATGGCCTCCCTGCCGGGGGTGATGGCGATCGGCGCGGGCGAGACGCCGTCCCTGGCGCCCGCCTTCACCAACACCGCGGCCTCCACGCTGGTGATCGGTGAGTAGGGCCTGAGCAGTGACCCTGGGCCAGCACCCACAGCAACAGCTGCCTCCCGCTGCTACAGATACCTGCCCCATCCCCGGAGCCTTACCTCTGTGCTGGCAGCGATACAAACCTGAGGAAACGGTCACCGAAGGTCAGCAGCACTGTTGGCACGCGCCAGTGGGATTAAGGAGAGATGTTCCTCATTCACGTTAGAGTTACACACAAAACCCGCATGTTAAGAGTAGGGCCCTTTACAGTCTATTCCTATGCCAATGTTTTGGTTTGCTGCTCTTCATCTTTCCAAGTATAAATACAATACTTCCTTAAAAATATGAAAATTGAAGCATGTTCATAGTGCTTGAAAGACAAAACATCCTGTTTCACTTCCTGCAAAGAGCAGCATATGCCTTTGGAATCCACAGCAGTAATTACTATTTTTTTGTATTTTTCACTTTGACAGCTTTTCTGGACTTTTATGAGATTTCTTTTCATTCCAAGACTAGTCTACTGCCAAAGTGCATCTCATTAGAGAAAGGCAAATAAAATGTATACTCTTCTCTTACACTTTCTTCCCAGAAAGAGAGAGGCCGTGTTTTGTTCCACGGTGACAGCTGTGAACTAATTTCCATTGCTTCCCAAGATTATGATATGGATTTGAATTCTGTGCAAACAAAAAAAAAAAATCAGACTGGAGTGCTGGAGAGACCTGCTGATTTACAGGAGCAGGGTCTGGACAGTTGTAGGAAATGGGCAGTAATGTGTGAAACCCTCTACCTCTCTCACTGATCCAAATTCCTTAATTTGGCAGCCCCAGCAAAGACTTGAAACTCCATTTCACATGGCCAGACAGCTGCAGCCTAGTTGTCTCTGTTGCCAATAGCTTCATAAAATAAAAAGTGTAAATTAACTGGGCACTGAGGTGATGCTCTGAATTTATTTTTGAGGAAGCCTCCCTGGTGATCACTAAACTGGAAAAGGGGCTATACTGGTACACAAGGATGTACATAGGAAACCAGAGGTGGGTTTACGCAGTTTTTGGACATTTCCACTTCGCTCTCACAGGCGTGAAATCTATTCTTAATCACAGACAACCAAGGGAACACCTGAAAAGCAGGATCTGAAGTCCCCCTGCAGTGCCAGGCTGCCACAAGGGCTGTTCAGATGCCCCTATGGCAGAGCAGCCACACTCCTGCAGTGTGGGACACCACTGCCATCAGTCCTTGTTTTCCAGGCCTGGCCTCAACCCAGCCCCAGAGTGTTCCTGTAATCAACAGCATGGGGAGCAGCCTCACCACCCTGCAGCCTGTCCAGTTCTCCCAGCAACTGCACCCATCCTACCAGCAGCCCCTCATGCAGCAAGTCCAGAGCCACATCAACCAGAGCCCCTTCATGGCTACCATGGCTCAGATACAGAACCCTCACGGTAAGAACGTGAACTCACTTGTTTAAATAAACAAGAAGGAACATACTGTTCTGGAGCATTTCCTGGGTCCTTGGGCTTGCAGCACTCTGTTTCCCTCCTCTGCTATTGTCACTCTAATGATGAAGTTATTTTTCTATTGCATTTATCTCCCTGTCCCTCCACTCCCAGCATTTTGGAGACAGACAGCAGGTCCCACTGCATGAGCAGAACAACTCAGCCAAAGCTCCAGCATCCACACGATGTTGTTTTCTTTCACGTACAGCTCTCTATGGCCCCAAATCCGAAGTGACTCAATACGCACACACAGGCCTCTTACCACAAACCATGGTGATAACAGACACAGCCAATCTCAGCGCCCTGACCAACCTGACACCAACTAAACAGGTAACAGCCTTGATTTGCCTTTGTTCCCCCTCCTGAGAGCTGCACCAGTCCGCAGGCAGCTCCTTGCACGTCAAAGAGGTTTTGGGTGTGTCCCTTCCATCCCAGCAGAAGCATCTTTCTTATCTCCTGGCCCTGCTGGTACCAGCTGCAGTACTGGAGGCACTAAAGCAAGTTCTTCACTGCATCATCAAGGAGGATTTCATCTCCCCAGAAACTGCCCCTGCTCAATGCTTCTCTCCCAGCTGTCCGAAGGGATGCAGAAGCCAGGCGCTATTAACTCTCTTTTCTCTAGGCATTCACACCTGACTCAGAGACTCACACCGAGTCTGGGATGCACACACCAGTGTCACAGGCACCAACAATTCATCTACAGAACCAAGACACAACCATCCAGCACCTTCAGCCGGGCCCACGCCTCACCTCGAGCCCTGCTGGTAAGATCAGCTGCCACTATTGTGGCTCTTAGGCCACGTATTAGCTAGTTTTTCTTGCCAACACTGCAAAATCCAGTTAGAAAATGGTAATTGGGGCTCACAATTCCCTAAATTGGCTCTGCCAGTGTCCTGAGGGGTTTGAAAAGTCAATACAAGGAAAAGATTCAGAGCAGGGTCCGTGTAAGGCCAGACTGTGGAGATTTGCCCCTTCAGAATCTAGAAAGGAAAATACCTTGAAAAATATCAACAAAATCAGTGTCATTGAGTACCCAGTCCTGTGGGCAGTTTTCAGGGATGAGAAGCCCAAGATTCCCTCGTGATGACTCCAATTGGGTGTTCCCAGTTCTAAGAGGAGAACTAGGACATCAACTAGAATTCTAAGAACTGAATACTCTGGAGATTGCTGCCCTCAATGTTTTCAGGCTGGCTGTGGACCCAAGGCAGGTATTTAGCAGCACACAAACCACCCAGACAAAAGCAGTTATGCCCCTAAGCCAGGAGAGCACAGCCACGCTGGGAATGGGGGGTGTACCTGCACAGTAAGGGGACTGATGAGAATCTGCAATTGACCTCTGCCTGTACCTTTGGCAGTGTCCTCCAGCAGCCTGGTGCTCTACCAAAACTCTGACTCCACCAACAGCCACAGCCAGCTGCTGCCATCCACTCACAACGTCATTGAGACCTTCATCTCCACACAGATGGCATCTTCCACCCAGTAACCACCACCAGCAGCTCCTGAGTGACTGCCACAACCAACCTGCCAGGTGCGACTCCAGCCGTGTTTGCCACCACAGCCTCACACAAACCCCTGCTCAGCTGCCTTCAGGAGGGAAAACGGCTCAGGCTCAGGAGAGGAAACATGGAAAGATGATGCTGGCACTGCTAAAATCCACTGCCCCCCCACAAAACCAACAAACCTAAACTCCAGGAGCCAGCTCAGAATGGCCAGATATCCTTTTGTGGCTGCCCAAGAAGGAATCCCAACAGTGCCAGGACGTGGATGGGACTTTCATTCAGCTCAGCTTTCATCAAGCTGGGCCTGTACTGACCTGCCAGCACCAGACTAAATCATGTGGGAAAGAGCAAAGCTGAGCTGCCAAAGAAGGGACACCACCTTTAAACACTCTCCTTTGCTGCAAGGAAGCACCAACAGGAACTAGGAGAAACAACAGCACCTTGGAAGTTCCTGACTTTGCAATGAGAATAACGAAGAAACATTTGGGAATGGCTTGGCACTAACCTGTCAGTATGGGATCATTGACAAGCTACAAATCCATAATTAACTACCGAAATACCAAACATTCTCAGTTAAAAACGACCTGCTCCAAAATCATGCTATCCTAATGGAAATGGCTTGGTTGTTTTTGATATAGCTCTGCTTTGTTTTAAATGCAGAAATTAAAGTTTAACAGCTGCAAGGAGATTCCAGTTCTCTGCATTAACCCTATGGATTCTAATCTTCCTGAATGATTTGCAGGATGGCATTCCCCACTGGTCCCTGGCACTGCCCAGCACCTGGGAGGTTTCCATGCTCCACACAGAGTAGAGGTTCCTCCAGTTTTTTTCTACAAACACTCAGCCTGGATTCATTTTACAGAACATGGCTCCTTCTCAGCTTCCATGTAGGCTTGAATTGTAGTTCTTGGTATGCAAATAACTACCCTGGGGTCTAAGAGTCTTGCTTGCACTAAGTGAAGGGTTTGAGTCCCAAGGATCTGGTTTTGTCATTCCTCGTCTAATCATTCCTGTCTATTTACTCTCAACATCCACATCACTGATAGGTCATTAGCCAGATGTGAAAACAGCCCCAGCTAACAGGTTTTTGTCTGGGACTGAAACTGAGCTACTCTTTCAACTGTGAAATGGATGAAAAAACCTTGAGACTGGAAGGGAGAATTGAAAAAGCCCAACAGTGAACTCTTCAGTTATCATATCTGGGAATGTCAAAATTGCAGATGTCTGTGAAAAGTTTCATTGATAAGAGCTTCCTCTAGATACCATCAACAATTTCAGTAACTAGGTTCCCTGAGGAATTTTATCCTAGAATTGTTTCCTAATTTCCCATGTGCATCAGTTGCAAATATATCTAATTTCCAGTTAGCATAAAAATAAACCCAAAACAAAGCAAAAGGAAATGTTTAGGCCACCATGCATTTGAGAGGCCAGGTTGAAAATTCAGTACACTGAAGTTTTAACTGCACATAAGACAAGTAACTTCTGCTGGCACATTCTGTTAGATTACAAGCCAAGTTTCTACTTAGCTTTTCTATTTTTGGATGTCAGCTGTGTTTTCTTGACTAAAAACCAGCAAGAATCTTACAACAGTTTCCCATGCTCAAAGAGTTACACTTCACTCTTTTGGTTTCTCAAATCTGGCTTTCTGATCTTCTGAAGTGGGCCAGTAAATTAGATTTACTGAAACCCAGGAATCTTAAAAACAGAAGTATTTATCAGCAACAGTTAATTTCCTGAAAGACTGGAAGTGAAGAATAAGCAGACAAAGAGTCACACTGAAAACTACCAAACCTCACAAAATTTCAGACAGAAGTCATTAACCACCCCAAAGAAGGACTGAAAGGTGGTTTTTAAACTAGGCTTAAGTCCTTCCTGTAGCAATTTCATAGCATTGCTCACCCAGCAGCTAAAGAGCCACCCTGAGCCACCTCAATCTCTGCTGGGGAGATCAGAATACAGCAAGAAAACCACTGTTGTACAAAACCTATCAAATTAAGTAGGTCCAAGAGTGTAGTAAAATTTAATAACAACAGATGCCATAAAAAACCCCTATACACGAAAAAAAAAAAATTCAGTGGACACAACTGGAACAGCATTTACATCAAGCCTGAAATCAGCTCACCACACACTGTTTATGTGCAGGGGCCCTGGAGAGGTGCAGATTGCAGAGGGATTAGCAACACAGCAGGTTTCACCAACAGATTGTTATGATGATTGCAGAGAAAAAGTAAGGGGCCCTGATTTCTGACAGGATGCTTTTGATAAATGAGTCTCCCAAGGGCTGGAGCTGTTCTTAGTAGTCTGCAAAGAGAAAAAGCAGTTCATCACCTGTTGCCATGTAAACCAAATTGAATTCATCACATACTTTCTCCAGAAAGGTTTCACGATGTGAAGGAACAGAGCAGGAGGAATGCAGCTATGATCACATCCCTCTGCCATGCAAGTCTGGCACGGTATTTAATCCTTTTAGATTGGGCCTGCCTAAGCAGCAGCACAGACAACTGCTGTGTGAGGAGAACAATGTTCCCTTCCTCAGGGACGCCAGCAGCACAGGAAGTCACTTAATTAGTCTCTCAGGCCACTGAGCTTTTAGAACAGAAGCTCTGCCAATTAATTTTCCCTCATCTGCAGCAAGTCTTGTTGTTAGGTTTTTCTTTCAGTTTCCTTCACCCATCACAACCACCTGCTGTTTGCAGAGCAAAATCATCATTCTTTTTTCTTCTTCTTTTTCTTCTTCACAGCTCCTGGCAGCACAGCGTTCTCTCTGTGATTGCTGTTCTGTCTCTCCTGCTGGCCATTTGCAGACACCAACCGAGGCAAATCTTTGCAGATCTGGGCACACTCTGCCGGGTCTATTATTTGCTCTTGAATATTGTTCTCTTTCCTAATTTTCTTCTTCTTCTTTTTTTTCTGCTTGGGCTCTACATTAGCCTGACTCTGCTCCTGGCTGGAACCCTGGGACAATGCAGGAAAAGCACTTTGCTTCAGAATATCTGCAGCTGACACAGCAGCCTCCTGGAACCTCTGCCACTCTTGGTCACTGTCTGTGTCACTGCAAAGGTAACAAGAGGGAAGGAACTTGTGTTGTACTTTTGCCTTGAATTCACCCAAAACTTGGACAGCAGAGTGATCTGAGATGAGAACACACAATAAACACTCAGTGGCTCTGGGACCCCCACACCTACAGTTTGCATTTGACCAGTCTGAAGGCCAACGTGTTCTTCACACACTCTAGGAGGGGAAAGAAAATTTCCCACAAACATTTCTAGTTCCCCAGCACTAAAAAAGAAACAATATTCTGGTCTAGACAAATATTAGAGCCATAAATACACTCTTCTCAAGCTCTTCAGTTTCCTATTCCCTTGTGGGAGTGCCAGCTGCCTCTGAAACGTGGGATGTAACAGTACCTGAGGAGCAGAGCAGCTGGCAGCACCTCACCTGGAGCTAACTGGCCTCCTCCTCCTTGCAGGGCAGGGCTCTGGTTTCCCACAGTCTCCAGGGACAGAGGAGGAGAAGAGGCGAAAACCTGAAGGATGGAAAGGGGGGTTTTAGGCAGAAAATAAAACAGAGGTGGAAGCAGCCAACTGCTGTTTCCCTGGAAGCCTCAGTGCTGTTCCTGTATTGCCACAGTGCTCACAGCAATTATTTGGGACTGTGTGGGAGGAGCTGGGGCACAGAGGTCAGAGCTGCAAAGGAGCAGCCCCCAGACACCAACAGAAATCCTTCTGGTGCAAATGTTTACTAGTCAGCTGGATGTACAGCTGGTGGTGGACAGGATCCAGCCCACCAGGCAGCAGTCAGAGTCACAGAACAGCCACCATGGCTGAGACTGGAACTCACCATCATCCTCAGAGTCAGACTGTGCCACCAAAGCCTGGGATGGTCCTGATGAGTCCTTCAAGACAGTGATGAAACTAAACAGAAAACCCCAGTCAGATCTCAGACAGGCTTGTGCAAACTGAGCTAAACGTGGGTATTTCTGGGAAACAAGACTAGAGGGAGATGTTGCATGGATCCTTTTTTGTTAGTGAGGCTGCCCCAGCTCCCTGTTTCCAGAGCAGACCAGGCCTTCTCTCCTCAGCAATGCAAGCCACAAGAATGGTTTAAAACCAGCATTTGTAAAGCCAGCTCTGAACAGCAGGAATTCCAGTTCTCCAGGGCCACGCTTCCACAATAGAGAGTGGCAGCCCAGTCCCAGGCATTCTGCCAGCACAACCCCGAATCAGGTACTGCTACAGGCTGTAAGAACGAATCAAAGATTCTCCTGCCAGCCTTTACACGATGGAAGTGCTAAGGCACCCAGATTCTCTTTTCTCCCCACAAGACGTTCACCACAGAGGCAAATGGAGACAGGCAGTGCTGCACAGAGAGTTCTGACCAGATGGGCACAGCACCTCAGCGAGGTTAGGTCACAGAATACTGGAAGCTCGTGCTTGATACAGGGATGAAGGAGACAAGATGTTGAATTTCCCAGGTTTAGCACACAAACACATCAGTGTCAGTGACCCACAGAACGAACGTTCCCAGCCTTGCACAGCAGTACCTGTCCAGCATGGTTCCCAGTTTCTTTGCAACGTGTGCTCTGAACTCTGGCGTGGTCTGGAGCTCATTGTCACCCTCCTGGCGGCCCATTGCCTCACGCCCGTTTGAAATAAGAACAAGGATTAACTCGAGGCCACTAACATCTGGCCCTCTCACCCAAACCCTTAAAAATGTATTAGTCTGTTCAGCTTTAAGCATAATTTCAGATTATGGTTAGACTAATTACCCAAACAGAACTGGCCCTTTCAGTATGAAGTATCACAAGGTACAAAGTAAAAGCAGCATGAATTAATAAACATTAATTTTTTCTTCAGGGAAACATTAAGTCTGAATCCAGAAGCAAAAATACCTCAGGCTTGGCTGATCTTTAGGCAGCAACCGATCCTTTCTAAAGCCCCCTGAAAAGAGAGTAGCAAAGGCACATTTAGAGACCTGCGGCCAGGATCCCTTTAACCCCCGTCAGGCACATGTTAGCGCATAAAGAATAATGCCAGAAAGACAGCCCCGGCCCACTTTGGGGGAGAACAGTTATGAGGGGAAAGGGAAACTTCCCTCGGCCAGGACTGCCGGGAAGGGGCTGTGGGCCCGCCTGGACGCCGGACACGGCCTGGGGAGGGCCGGGCAGAGCCGCCTTCAGCCCTGACACCGGCACCGCGGCCGAGAGGAATCCCCGCGGGCCAGGAGGAGCTGCCGAGGGGGCCGGACCGGAGCGGCGGGGCGGGGCGGGGAACAGAGGGGAAGGAGAGCCCAGCCTGTCTGCCGCCCTCACCGCCGCGCGGCTCCGCCTGCGCGGTGCAGTCCCAGGCGGCCTCCCGGAACCGCGCGGCCGCTTCACCGCCGCTGTCCGAGTCCGAGCCGCTGTCGCTGCCCGGGCCCGAGCCGCCCCTGGGCGCCGCCATCTTACAGGCGCGGGACACGCTGGGCGCTGCGGTGCGGCCGCGGTGCATGCCGGGCGCTGTAGTCCGGCCGCATTGCATGCCGGGGGCTGTAGTCCCACACGGCCCCCCACAGCCGAATTTCATAAACCCATCCTTGTTTTAACCAGCTCCTGGAGGGTACGGTTCATGTCTTTGGGGGCCTGGTAACTTCCTAATCAGCTACTACACTGACGTGGCAAATTTTTGCTTGAATGTAGAAGCTGTGCCCAACTCTGCTGCTTTTCTAACTGGTTGAAAATGAGAGAGCTGCTTTGTTAGAGATTTTCACTGCTCGTGCAGGCAGAACTGCTTTGTGTGTTCCTCATTCCATCAGCACTATCACGTTACATACCATATTTTCATCCCACCTTGAAATTTTCTGCTGTGATACAACAACGCGTTTGGTGGTTCCAGGCGGGATTCTGGATAACCATTTTGCAGTGCGTTTTGCCAAGCTTCCTGCAGAAAGCAGCAGGAAGGCTCCGTGTATGTTTTTATCCTGCTGGACACTTCTCGGCTTGCACCTTCACACCACAGCTGTGCAGTCTCAGGCCACCTGGCAGCACGCAGGCTGCGGACAATATCCTCGGGCTCTTTCCGATGGGCTCCCTTGGCACCGGGTTCCCTTCATTTCTTCACTATTTCCTCGTAAAACTCACCTTCTTTAGTGGAAGACCTTGGTTTAGGATTCGCCCATTCCCCACTGCGTAAAAGAAGCAGCAGTTTTGGGCTGGTTTGTACCTTGGAGCCCTCAGGACTGGTGGGGTGCCCTCAGAGCTGGGACAAACCCTGCAGAAGTGCCTTCTCGGGCAGGCCTCCTCCCCTCCCTCTGTTTCTTTGGTTTCTCACAACCGTGGAAACACCTTTATCAAGCTCGAAATACCTTTATCGAGCTCTCTGTTTCCATCCTGGAGATGTTTCTCAGCTCAGATTCTAGCACTCTACACTCGCAAGTCACCAATTCCTTTCCCTCGAACTTCCTTCCTTCCCTTTCCGTCCTTCCTTTTCCGTCCTTCCTTTTCTTTCCTCCCTTCCTGCTTGGGCCGAGCCGTCGGTAGGAACCTGCGGCAGTTCCCGGAGGCCGTTCGGACGCGTCCCCGGCCGCGGAGCCGCCCAGCCGGGGGTCGCGGCGGGGGCCGGGCGCGGGCGGAGCAGCCGCGGAGGAGGCCGAGGTGAGGAGCGCCCGCGGGCCGGGCAGGGGCCGCGGCGGGCGGCGTCGCTGCCCGTGTCCCCCCCGCTTGGCGGAGCGGCCGCGGTCGGCGGGGCGGGGGCCGGGCCTTTCCGCCGGCCGCGCTTCCGGGGGGTCAGCTGACGGGGCCCGGCGGAGCGGCGCCTCGGCACCTGCGGCGGAGGAGCCCGCACCGCCGGTGAGCAGGGCCGGGCCGGGGGGAGCCGGGCTCGGCCTCGGCCTCGGGAGGCCGGAACCGCCTGTGCCTGCTCCAGACGGGCGGGGCGGGGACGCCGCGGGACCCCCGGCCTCGCCCGGTGCCTCCGGAGCCGCGGCCCGGTGCCCCGGTGGGTGTCCCCGAGCTCCGGACCCTCGGCCCGGTGTCCCGGTGGGTGTCCCCGAGCTCCGGACCCTCGGCCCGGTGTCCCGGTGGGTGTCCCCGAGCTCGGGACCCTCGGCCCGGTGTCCCGGTGGGTGTCCCCGAGCTCCGGCCGGGGTTTGCCCCCGAAGGCGCCGTCCCGGGGCCGCAGGTGCCCGCCCGGGGTTGCGCTGCCGGCAGCGGCGCCTCTGTCGCGATAGATGGGTCTGGCAGTGGTTATGTCGCGAGGCGTCAGCTGCTGGTACATGGCATTGGTTATATTTGGAGAATTGCTCATATATTAACATTCGCTTGTTACTTTTTAAATTGCATCTGTTGTATGTAATAAGTGTTGGATATTTTGACGTTTTGCTGCTAACCTGGGTTAGCCGGGTACGTTTGTCTCACATGGCACTGCAGACCAGGAAAACTCTGGGGCAGCATCACCCAACTGGTTTTATATATATATATATATATATATATATATATATACACATATATATATATTTTTTTTTTCCTTTGGACTTTGCGAGGTAAGAGGATAAAATCTTTGTTAAAAGATTTTTCTCGGAGTCTCTGTTAAACCCTTATGGAACGGGTAAAAAAGCAACTGCTGTCATCACCTCAGGGTTTTTACTGTTGGCATTTCCAAACACGCGGACTCCTCAGCGTTCCCGAAGCAGCCCTTGCCCTGGCAGCACCGACTGTAACGCAGATGTGCATTGCAGAATCCCAGTTCGTGAAGCCAGGCCAGGCAAGGGCACGTTGGGCTGCAAGGCAAAAGGCTGGTTTTGCAAGAGCAAGTGATCACATGAATTCATGTTTTGGGACCACTGTAGGGTGATAATAAAAAGCAGGTGCCCAATGCTGTGCAGGTTACAGGAAGTGGAAGGATGAACTCAAGGAATGTTTCCAAGGAGTTAAAATGTAACGTGTTTGGGGGACAGAAAAGAGTAAAAAGGTAGTGGGTGATAAATATGTATTTAATGATTAACAGCAGGACAGTCATGTGTTTGTTAAGAATGTCTAAAATGACTGTCAAGAAGCCAGTGCACTTTCTTCTAAGCACTGTCAGCAGTTTTCAGCTAAGGTTACCTGATTGCTGTACTTGAAGCCCAGGCAATTGTAATATGTTGTGTGTTGGATTGTTGTTAAACTTGTGAGTGGGTGTATTTATATAAACTCTCAGTAGCAGTTTGAGATTTAAATTGATTTTCTAATGTTAATATTCCTTTTATAAAATTTTTTAAGTGTCAGAAAATGATACTGTTACCTTAGTGATAAGAAAAATACACTGACCAGTCTTTTTGATTCAAACTGCAAAAGGTTCAGAAACTAAATCGGAACTTGTTTCATAAACAAACTAGATTTGGATTATTTCAATTTCACTGATCTTTGCTAAAATAAGATTCATTAGGAAAGAAATATGGAAAAGGATCTTTCCAGAGGAATTGACATCCAACAGTGCTGCTCTTTTTATTTCATTGTTATGGCAAAGAGGAACAAACTTTGAGTTCTGTTAATAAACTAGCCAGACTTCTGTATCCTCACCAGAACTTCTTCTCATTGTTCATGAAAACAATTAAATACTTGGGATATCCTAATGTCATGCTGTGAACAGGTATTCCAGGAGTGTTTTGTATAGGTGAAATTACCTTGTTATTTATATTCCCTCTCTGCCTTTCCCAGGTTGAATGTTAATGTTCGCCTGCTGTTTCCAGCAGATATTTTTTGTGTACTTTAACTTGTGGCGAAAAGTACAGGCTAGACTCCTCTAGCCTGTCTTAAAGTGTTTTTCCTGTGTTTTGAGGGTTGGGCCGGTGTACTTTGGCAGATGCAGTCATTGTCATTTGCCGAGTTCAGAACTGTGACCTTTGACAGCAGCCACGCAGCCGCTGCTTTCCTGCTGTGCAGTTGCTCGCAGCAGATTTACAGATCAAGTTTTTAAAACACTAGAGGCAACTGTCTTTCTTCCTGGCTGTTAAGGAGATCTCTGCCCAGTACCCACCCCCAGCCCGTGGACACTGGCAGCGCCCTGCACTTACTCCTGTCGTGGGCGTCCTGTGCTCTTGGCCGTCAGGACACGCTCAGGTCCCGGCTGCCCTTTTGGAGTTTCACCCTCTCGTGTAGCTCCATTTCCATGTCTTCACGCTCCGCCAGATTTCTGTATTTATTTAGGAAGCCTGCTTGCAAATTGCTCCTTAACCTTCATCTGCCGCCGCTCTTGGTTCTTGGGTGTAGTAAATGTCAGTCAGTCATTTGCACAACAGCCTGTTGGGTTATGACATAGGGGTCGTGGTTTAAAGGAAATAAACAGCTAATCTGGATGGCTTTTGTGGAGCAAAGATACTGTTTTCCTGTAAATACATAGAGAGCAAAGAAGTAAGAAAAAGACGTCTGAATGCCTGCATTTAGGTATCAGCAGATTTTTATATCCTTTCCCTTGTTTTGTTTGTTGTTCATCATGCCTCTAGGGTTGATTTGGAGACCTGATCTGAAGGACAAGGTTTGCTATCAGACCTTGACTGGCATCTCTCAATTGTGTTTACTTAACCCCAGAAGTCATGTTCTGTCCCAGTGTACTCATAGTTCTCCTCCCAAACCCTAAAGCAAAATGAAAATGGGGTTGGTTTGGCCTGCTGTGTTAGTTGTTGATTTTTTTAGTTTGGGATTTGCTTATGGTTTGTTGGGTTTTTTTTTTTCCTAGAGAGTTTCATCTCCGAGTTTAAGAAGTTCGAGTGACTGTTCAGTTTTGAGCTCATTCTGCACTCAGAACAAGTTCCACTTGCAGTCGAATTCCTACTTTAGGATTCAGAGTACGCTCGCAAGCTGCACAATATATGATTATCAAATGTAAATTTAGCCACTGGAAGCTGTTTCATGTTTGCTTCTTTGTAGATGTGCAGATGTGCAGAGCCCAGCAGCACTTCTTACAGACCCAGTTATGTTAAACAATATTTCAGGGACAAGAGAAATGTTTGAGAAGGCTTTTATTATTTTTACTGTTGCCTTTTGCTATGGTTTTGTTATTTTAAATTGGTTATAGCCTAATAGGTTGCTGGGCTCCATCAGCCAATGAACAAATACTTAGGAGAGGATCCCCAGTGGAGATTAAGGAATGACCCTCTTCTGGGAAAGAAGATTCAGTGCCTGTTGCATGATGTCATTTTAATCTTTCCTCTGTCTCAGCCATCTTTATTCCATTCCATTGTTGATTTTTCTCAGGATTTCTTTGTCATCCTTCTTCATAACATTTTATTTATTTGTTGTAGTTACTAAAAACTGAGAGGACTTTTTCAGTAAGTTTTTGTGGAGATACAGATTTTATCCTTTTGACAACTCTCCAGATTCATTGTATTAATATACGGAATTTAATTTGGAAAGGGAACTTTTTTTCCACATTGGTGTTAGGGAGTCAGAATTTTTTTTATTTGCCTCTTGTACACATCCTTTCCTTGTGTTATATGTCAAGATGTTTCTTGTGACCATTCCATACAGGCATGCTGTATTTTTTACAGTTTGTTGAACTCCTTAGTTTTAAGGAGGTTTTCTCAATTTTTATATTAATATATATAGGTCCAAGTTGATACGTTTTCACTTCAACTACTGAGCAAGACAGGCTGAAGATTCTGGTTGTAAGGATGTGTGAAAAATCCAAGTGTCTTTGGCTTACAGTTTGTGGGTTGGCAGCACTTCCATCTGCCTTGATCTAACAGGGATTTTAATTTTGTACAATGAACTGAGTGTAAATGGAGTGGTGGTGTGAAATGCTAAGAGTCAGCACTGCTGAAAGCAGCGTATGTTGAAGTGCAGCATCTGTGAATACAAATCTGCCCTTCTGGGACACTGTGTAAAATGATGTAACAGAGTGAAAAAGCTCTGCAGAAATAGATTTTACCCGCTGTAACTGAGTCTTTGCTGCAATACTTCACAAGCCTCCAGTGCGATGCTTTCCTGACTGTGCAGTGGGATTGTATTGTAGGAAAAAAGCTGTTGCCAATAACAGCTGGAAATCCTGAGGCTTTAGTTTGCTGCCCTGCACCTGTGCTGCAGCTCTGCTACAAAGGCAGCACAAAGGGAAGCCTTTAGTGCCTGGGGGGTAAGTTTGCAAAGAAATTACCTTCTGAAAAATTCGGGTTGCCCTTTGAAAACTCCTCACTGTTTGTACACTTGCAAAAAGTTCAGATAATCACCTGTTTGTTTCTCACAGCTTTATCTAAGTATTCCTGTTCCTGCAGCATCAACGTGATGTTAGAGTGTTATGAAAAGCACAGTGGAATAATTTAAACGTTTTTGTTTTAGTGAATTAATTTCTGTAGCTACTGAAACTCTCTTGGTTCTTGGATTAAAAAATCTTGTACTGGTAAAAGTGTTTCTAGAAATGTAAATGCCTTGTGCTGAGTCTCAAAGTTTTAGGTTGTGTGGAATTTACTTATCAAGGAATTATGCTGTAGAGGTTGTTGCTACTGAAATAAAATAAATGCTGTTCTTTGGTAAATATGGTTGTGTTAATGAGAGGCAAAAGCATTGAAGTAAAATTCAAGCACATTAAGGTAAAGCTTTTAATACTTCTGCATTACTACCTTACTCCTAGACTAGAAATGTTGGATAGTTTGAAAGTACTAGGAATGTTTGATAGTCATATCGAGGCTGCCGTGATAGCAGCAACATACTGCTCAGGAGACAAGTCGAGTTCTGAGCCACCTTTGCCATGATTGTCATTAATATTCCAAACTAATGAACATTGAACTTAAAACTCTGCATTGTCGGTCTGTTCAAACTGTTAATCACTTCACGATTAAAGTCTGCTTCAGGCTGCATTCTCAGATACAAGCTGTGTTGGATTTTGGAAGAGCATGTATGACTAGGTGAGCTCATTCTCCTTACAGCAAATGGCATTTATAAGAAAGTACAGGGGGGTTGTTTTGGCTGTGGATGCTTATCAGTAACAGCAAAATGGAGGTCACACATCAGCCAGGTCATACTATGGGACTGTAAAGTAGCTTAGTTTCTAAAAAAAGATCCCTCTTGGCTACCTTAAACTAAAACCATCAACAGCAGGATTCAAGAGCTTCTTAGATAAATCACTACCAGTTTGGAATGGGGCCAGAATGCAATGTTTATAATGCCAATGAGTTGTTGAGGTTTGTTTGGTTTTTTTCCCTTTCTCACAGCTAGGATTCCAAGAGGAGAATTCTCTTGACCTTGTCTGGGTAGTTCCTGAGGATGGCAAGCAAAGGACCCACGGCTTCTGCATCGACAAAGAGCTCCAGCACTGGAGGGACCAGTGGCAGCAGCAGCAGTAATGGTTCTGGGGACAACATTAATCAGGACAACACTTTCGAATGCAACATCTGTTTAGACACTGCCAAGGATGCAGTTATCAGCTTGTGTGGGCACCTCTTCTGGTGAGTGCTGCAGCCCCACACATCAGCCAGAGCACCATCTGTCTGATCCCAGAAAAACCTGTTTGTCATTCTAGAGGGCCTATGGCTTTGGTTTAGAGGTTGGGTTTGCTCCTCGTCTGTTTTTCTCTGCTTGTGTTCCAGGGAGTGGGTTTCCTGTGTCTTAAACCCCCTGTACTTCTGGATTATTGTGTAAAAGCAAACAAACAAGCAGCCCCACACAGACAGTTCAGTGCTCATTGACACTGTTTGCTTATGTGTGTTATTTTATTTGTGCTGTCTGGCCTGCCACAGATGTGTTCTTTAGACCTAAATTCCTTTCTAACCTCTGCATACCTAAACCTGGATATGGATCTAGGTTCTAGAGTAGTTTCTCCTACAAGCTTGCTCTTTTTTTCTTTTTTAACCATAAAAAAGAAAAAATAGGCAATAAGCTTTTTACATATGGGTTATTTCTCTTTTCCCATGATATTGCACTTGTGTTAGGAACTTTTCAGTTCTTTAATTTGACTTGGAAATAATGTACAGCACAGATGTACATGTGCAGAATTTCTGTTACGGGTAACCTGGTTTGAGCATACCCTTTCTTGAATGTTAAGAAGTTAAAGATTGACAAATGTGGGAGGGTTGGAGTTTGTTTCACACAGTAGGCTAAATCTTTAATAAAAAAAGGCCTGAAAGTGCTTTTCTCCTGTGTAAATATACATAACATCTGAAAATCCGGATTTTTATCTGGGGAGATGGAAAGTCACTGCTTAGGGCATGTTAAGATGAAGTAAGATTAAATTATTGCACAAAAGGATTCGGCAGAATGGAACCTTAAAGATACCAGGTGTCTTGTCTGAATGCTGTTATTGAGACCATTTTGCAGATTATTTATCAGGCTGTTTATCAGTTTTATCTTGTAGCATGCTTGTCTTTCACCTTTTCTTAATTTATCACAGCAATTTAATCTATATAATGGGAATCTCTATGCCCTGAGCTACTGAATCTGATCTCAGTAGCTGACCCTGCTCTGAGCATCAGGTTGGACTGGAGGCTATCTGAGGTGCCATCCAGCCTGAGTTATTCCATGAATCTGGGAATGTGGCTGATGTTTCAGCTCAGTCTTCTAAGATCCTGAAGTCTCATTACTGACGTCTTGCTCATTTGCATCTTGGCTCTGGGATATCTTTTCATGGTATCAGAAGAGAAAATTGGTACAATAAACCCTAAGATTAACACAGCCTCTGTCTGGGCCTTTGGTATGGATGAGGACCTGGGAATGGGAGATGCACAGAAGCACATTAGGAATTTAGATTGTGTAACCTGAAAAAAAACAGTGGAGATCAATCTTGGGCTGTGCTTGCAAAAATTATTTTAGTGAGAGGCTGCAGAACTGGCCCAGCTGGATTCCAGGATTCTGTTGTCACCAAGCTGTGCTATCCCTGTATGCTGCACGTTTGTCATATCGAGTTCTGTACCTAATTCCATTTTCTTCTCTTTTTCTGCTCTGGGAACAAATCGTCCTGGGAATGCTCACAGTTGGCCTTGTTTACACCAGGTAAGACAGCTTTTCTTTTACTTTGTCTTTCATCAGCTCCAGTTGCTCAGTAAAGCCCTTGGTTCTCTGGAGTCTCCCTCTCTTTTCAAATGCGCTTTTCTCTCCAGGGCAATCACAACCTGCTCATGCAGCTCCATGTGCAACACCTTGCAATCTGCTCTTCGAGCAACAGGAAAACTTAGATTCTGTCCCACTTGCCTCCACTTTGGAGTTTCTTAAACCCTGCATAATTCCAGTTTTGGTACAATTACTGCTGGAGCTTGCAGGGTTTAGTTTGCAGGTATAAGTGCTGAGTGTACTTCTCTTTGTGTGCATAGTGTTTTACATTGTGGTACCATTATAGAAAAGGTGGGTGACAGGAAGGCTGTGTGCACTAGCCCTTGGCCTATGCAGAACTGCTGGTAGTCTTAATTTCTTATTTTACTCCAGCACAGGTCTGAATATGTACACACCAGCAAGTTGTTCCCACCAGAACAACAGCCAAAGTGCCAACTCCACTTTGGGGAGTACTTGGCACTTATTGAAATGTTTTGCTCCAGACATTTGTGAGAAATTGCTAAAGTCTTTCTGCCTGGCTGCAAAGGAGGTTTGCATAGTTGTTTTTGTGGTATTTTAGTCATTTTCTTATAATTTCCTTTCTTTTAGTGGCTAGAAACCAGGCCAAACAGACAAGTGTGTCCTGTGTGCAAAGCAGGAATCAGTCGAGATAAAGTTATTCCTCTGTATGGAAGAGGTAGCACTGGGCAACAGGACCCCAGGTAAGAAACCTAAATGCAACTATTTTCATTTGAAAATGAAGGATGAAACTTCAGTTTAGGGTCTTAAGAATAAGCTGTTAAAGTGCTGGATTCACAATTTTAAATACTTTGTCGAAAGACATAGATCTGATATTTCTGCCAAATACTTCCGGCTTTTTCAGAGCCTGGGTTTGCAGACATGTCTTCTTCAACTGGCAATTCATTTTAATTTGAGTCAAGTATTAATTATCAGTTACAAGTGACAGGTTGCAATGATTGTTATCTGACCAGAGAAGCTTATATTAAATGTTCATGTCCTCAGTTTTAGCCTTTGCAATGGGTGTTGGTTATTCAGAAGTGCAGCGTTGATTCAGTGATGTGCTGCTAAGGTCTAAAGCCGCATGGTTGGCTCTGTCACACGTTGCTCCAGCTCTGCTGGATGGCCCCAGGAGACTGTGTTTTATGGAGGTTCTGTGTTATTAGCCAGGCTACTGCAGGTACTGTTGTCACATCTCCTTGCACTTGAGCTAATTCCGCAACTTCCTGCAGAGAGAAAACTCCACCACGACCCCAAGGACAGAGACCTGAACCAGAGAACAGAGGGGTAAGTGATCAAACAAGCTTGAGTGGCTTAGTTGTTTTTATTGATAGTGATATTTATTCGTCCTGGAGGACAGAAATGTGTGTGAGAGATCCTGCAGGAGGATCCTGCAGCTTACACATCCTGCTCTTCCCCAGTTGGTTGTTCATGGATCATTGGTAGCTGTGGTGTGGCAGGGAGCTCCATTCCCTTGGTACCCTTTAGCTTCCCAAAGAACAGCCCAACTTGGATCATGCTTCATGAGCCCAGCCCAGTGTGATATCCCTGGAAAAGCTTTTCATGCTAGATTGTTCTCCATGCTTAAATACAAGGAATGCTTGGCTTTGAAAAGTCTTTGTGCAAGTGTATTTCTGTTAAAACATACGTGGCGTTGAAATATGTAGTCCGCGTATGAACTCAGATTTTTGACACTGACAAAAACCTGCTTCTCTCATTTTGATGGGATGTTACTGGACGCAAGAGGAAGTGAAAAACTATTGGATACATGTTAATTTGAAGAGACATCTGTGGTTTTGTTGAGGAGATGACATAGGGTGAATGTAGACAGCAGCTGGCAGATGGAGCAGACGTGGGAGTAGGCGGTAGGACAGACCACAGTGTTCTTCAGCACGATGGCAGCGAGCGTGACCTGATGAAACAATGGCACATCTGCATGTAACCAGCCCAGGGTCCTTGGAGAGGATCATCTCCCTCATGCTCCAAGCAAACAACTCTGCAGGGTGTGATTAAGGTGCACGTCTGTATTGAATGTATTGGGAGCTCTTTTACTAGGGCATTGCTGCCTTATTAAATCAGCTCCTGTACCTTACTTGAACCTTTCAGCTGGTGCTGCTGTAAATGAGAGGGATGGGTGTGAAAGCAGGGCAGTAGTGGTGCTGCTTCCCTGTTCTCTTCAGATCCTGTACCGGCTACAGAGAGCTTTGCTGTCCCTCAGAGTTAGTGGCAAAATGCTTGAGAGAGTACGGTCAAAAGACCAACTCCTCAAATCAAGGCTCAATCAAGATACACTTGGCCTTTATTAGATGAGTAAAATCATCTTTGTCCTCCCGTTGTTGGTGGTGATAAACCAGAGGGCCTTTCAGAACTGGTTGTCATTGTTTTAATCCTGAGGTGAGAGGACAGATTGTGGGGTTACAGAACTGTGGGTTCTCCACAGTTGTTAGGCATGACACAAGCCCCTGGATTCACGCACTGTTGGTTCTCAAACAGCACACTGCTTCTGCAGAGCAGGATGCATCTCAGTTCAGAGCACTTATCTTGGGACTTGATGTGGTATTTTAGTCTGGATCCCACGGGGTCAGCGTTATTGCATTGTAATTCCTTTTTTTCCTCCTTTCCTTACATCTTGCATTCCTACCCCAGGTGATTTTGCCACCTTGATTTGAGTCCCCCTGGGAAATTTTTTTTGTACTTTTCCTTCAAATGCTCTATGCATCCCACTGGCAACTTATCATTTCACTGAGTGTTTCAATGATGCGCAGGGATCACAAAAATAAATTTAGATTGTTTCCTTAAGTACCTTTCTCATATGACTAACAGCTGTTAACACATGATACATTGTTAAGACATTCTAAGTAGAATTTGTTCTATTGATTTTGATACACTGGCAGATACCCTCTACTTTAAATTGAGAAAGGTTACAGTTGAGAAACACTGTCCTAATTTGTGGCCCTCAAGCAAGAATTGCAGTTGCTAATTTTTCATTTTTCTCAAACCTTTGGGTTGCTTGGCAAATTTGTTGCTGTCTGAAACATTTTAAACCCAGGCGAGCCAAGGGGATATCTACAAAAGTGGGTCAGACTGAAAGTTGCCAGGCAGCGTGGCCCTCCTTCAGCCGGGGAGAGGGAATGTCTGCACTTCCACAAAATACTCTGAAATAGGCTCGAAATGATTGGTACCTTTTTTGTCTTCCGTTCTTTGTTCTCTGCAGGGATTTCAGGGCTTTGGGTTTGGCGATGGCGGCTTCCAGATGTCCTTCGGAATTGGGGCATTTCCCTTTGGTATATTTGCAACAGCCTTCAACATAAACGATGGGCGACCTCCTCCAGGTACCACGGATCCTTCTCCTGTCCTGTCACAAACAGACATTTTACAAACTCCTAAATAACCTGCTGAACAACAAAATATTCTGAACAGTAACCAGTGTTGTCAGTGGAAACATGAAATGGGGGCAGAAACACTCAGTAGAGAACGTGGTCTGTGGCTGATATGTTTTGTACACAGACTTATAAAAGAAGCGGGTTTGTCACATCCATGTAATTTGCTTAAGGCCCTCCTGGGAGACCAGTGTCTGCAGAGAAACAGTGGCACTGGAGACTACTCTCCTTTAATTCAGATCTCAGCAGACTCCTCCTGAAAAGTGAGACAAATTGGACTAGACTTTCTAATAATAATGAAAAGGAGTCACTAGGTGGGTACGAAGGAGACCCAGATTTTAAAAACAGCAGGAAAGGACCATTTCCTGAAAGACAAGAAGGGAAAATTTAAAATGGTGCTCTGTACCACAAAATAATGACTGCAAAGATTGTTCATTTTTCAGATATTTATCTCTTGGACAATCATCTGTATTCTACAAGAAGTAACTTTCCAGTGAAATTACTTCACATTTTTAATTAACAAAAAACAGTTGGGTTACTCCAAGGGGTGACCTTGCTCTCTAATAATTAAGTAATCCCTAGGGAACCTCTCCCTGTCTTCACTGTAGACAAACTGAATCTGTTTTGAACAAGAACACCTACTGCCCAGGGTTTTCTGAACTTCTTTTATGAAAGGTTGTGCCTGGCAAATCTTCCACCGTGTCTTTTGGCACAGTAATTATGAGGAACAAACTCGTTCTTCGTGTCACACACGTCACGTTGCCATGGTCCTGTGCTGCCCTTGGGTCAAATGCTCTTCCCTATTCACTATAGTTCAGTGTCCCCTGGAAATCTGTTGGGGATGGGACTGAACTAAGGAGTCCTGCTTCAGGGGTCTTATACTTGTCTTCCTTCTGATCTTCCCATGCAGCCAGCCGGGCTGAGGGTAGGAAATAGCAACTTTCTCACCAAGCAGATTCTTTGCATCTTTTTCAATGTATGAGTGTACTATATTCAGAATATACACAATCACAGAGAAGAGGAAGGAGCTGAACTGTTGTTTTTTTTTTACTTCCTGTTTTCCAGCTGTTCCAGGGACTCCTCAATATGTGGATGAGCAGTTCCTTTCCCGCCTCTTCCTGTTTGTGGCACTGGTGATAATGTTCTGGCTGTTGATTGCATAAGTCTTTTCCATTATTCTATATATTCATGACCAACAAGGCCACTGAAACAAGTTACAAACTGCATCCCCATCCCATTTTAAACTTCTTGGTGTCTGGTTCCATAGCTAACTATGGGCTTCAGGAATTGCTGGTACTACAGCACAATGAGGAATCTCACATTTTGCACCAGAGTTGGGAATTAAAACATTGGTTTAAAAGCATATTTCAGCTCAGATATCTTGTACAACAGGTTCCTGCCACAAACCACGGGCCTAGTGTTGAGCTGCACTCTGAAAGGGAGTGCTGCTTTGAAATCCTGTGACACCAGGTCTGCGGGATAGACAGTTATCCCAAGGTAGACTGGGCAGGTAAGGAAACTTCTCCAGTGCGACCAGGATCTCCTGCTTTGCAGCCACGATGGATCTGCCAGAGCTGCAGATGTTGTTTAATGTCTCCAGCAGCATCTGACCTTCTCCAGGAAATCATCTGCAGCACTGCTGGGACTCTCTGGGGCACAGCTCGTGATGCAAACGGAACCAGGGCTGCAGACTGGTTTCTTTTCCGTCTGTTATTTCCCGGCGTGATGGAAAACCCTTCCTGATGGTTCTGGTGGCTGTTAGAAGAAGGGATACAAATTTATGCTGCAGTTTTTTAAAGCCTGAGCGTGCTGGAGCCAGACACTGGAAGATTCTCTGGCTGTGGAGCCAGGTGGGGCTGCTGGAGCCAGCCCAGTCCCTCACTGACAAACAGTGTTGTCTTCCCCAGCTCTGTGCAGCACCTGTGGCTGCACTCACGGATAATCCCCTCACAACCTCATCACTGTAGCCACATTTATCTTTCCCAAGGCTTTGAGACTTTCTACACAAGGTCATGTACTCCAGATTAAATCCTATTACAGATCTGAGATCAGCTTGTTTGGGGAGAGGAACAAAAGGCATCTTTACTTGAGTTTTGAGGTAAAACTTGTCATACTGTAAAATTACACAGGAGACATGAGGTCCTGCCTTTGCCAGCACATGCTCGGTAGGGAACATTGGGAAGACCTTCTCTCTGCAGGTGCACACAGACCTCCGTGCCACAGCAGAACAGCTACAGTGCAAGAGTCTCTGCAGTATCTACCAAAGATTTTAATTTGAAGTGCTGGAGGAGACCACAACCATTAATGTGCTGAGGGGATATTTCAGAAGGTGAGCACTCTGCAGCCACTTTGGAATCCTGTTGGGTATTCAGCTTTAAAGAGTACTCCTGATGTATTTGTGTAGATTCCTTCAAAACAGGTATGAGAGATTCCCAAGCAAGATGAACAGTTCATATTTCTCTGACTAGGCAATTCCATTTTTTTTTCCTCTTAAATATTATTAGATTTTTTTGATTCAGGTCACTCATAGTCATAATGATTTCCTGCAAGATGAATGTTGTGACTTCCCTGGCAGTAGACAGAAAACTGATAAATCAATTAATAGAAATTTTGTTTCAATAGCTTGGGATTTTTTAGCGTATGGAAGAGTTTCCTGGGCAGGACACCTTTGATTAATTGTTATAGAAGTTTATTTATGTAATTATAAACTGTTCCCTTTTAGTGTCAAGGCAGAGGATGACTGAAGTTTAACTTGCCTACCTCCAGAATTCCAACTGGCAAGTAGAATGTTGCAAAGCTTCTGCAGTGTTTTGTCACGTCAGATTTATACCTGACTCGATGATAATCTGACAGAATATAATGCTCAACTATTTATAGTTGAGGTGGTGCTTCAGCTTTTGTTGTTCGACACTTCTGAGAAGTTGAACTTCGGGATGGGGTTCTTCTCAAGTGCGTAACTTAATAACTGGGGCCCTTCCCAGGAGAAAGGCTGGCTTGCTTTGGTTGTCCCGCAATGTCGCAGCTTTGGGTTCCTCTCCTGCGCAGTCAGCACCACCTGCTGATGGGAAGGGAAGGTTCGTGTGGCGGTAAGGGTTGGATTCTTTCTCCTTTTGTACGGAGAAACTTGATGCTGGGAGGTTATGCAGGGAGGAGAAGGGTAGCCCTTTGAAGCCTTTATCCCATGAAGAGGATAGAGAAGTGACTGCAATGGATTAAAGAGGTACTGAAATATATTTAAGTAATACATTTTAAAAACCACAATTTTAATGGCTCGGGGGGATTTCCATCTAGGAATGAGAGAGATAATGGATTTAGGGAAGGCTGCCTTTCTTTTTAGAAGAAACATGACAGAGCTCTTCTTTTCCGGCAATTCAAGGATGAAATAGTCTAAAAGTGTTAACGCTTGGTTCCCCCTTTCCGTGGTGTGCTTTTGTATGTACCCCTGCCCCGTAACCCGACCGCACACGGCCCGGACGGCTCGGTTAGTGCGTTTCCGTTCCTCCTCACTAATTTTCACTGTTGTGAAAGTGATTTAGAATTAAAAAATGGTTTTACATTGAGCGGAGTGCGCCGCCGTTCCTTTGCGCTGCCTCGGGGCCGGGAGCGGCGGGGCCACGCCCTTCACGGCACGGGCGGGGGGCGCTACCATTGGTCACCGGCGCGGAAAGGGCGGGGCGGCGCGGGGAGGGGCGGCGCGGGGATTGGCCGGGGCGCGGAGAGGGCGCCGCCGATTGGCCCGTGCCGGGGGGCGGGGCTCGGCGGCGCGGGGAGCCCGGCCCAGGTGCGGCGGCCGCCGCTGGCGTCGGGCGGGCGGCGGGCGCGGGATGGAGGCGCTGCCAGGTGAGCTCGGGCCGGGCCGGGCCGGGCGCGCCCCCGCGGGAGGAGCCGCCCTCCGCCGCCGCGGGCCGGGCGCGCGTACGCGAGGCCGCGGCTCCCGTTATGCGGCCGCTGGTGTGTCGGCGGTGTCGCGGGGCGGCCCCTGCGGGACTCGATGGGGCCGCTGCCTCCGGGCCCGCGCCCTGGCCGGACGTCAGCCCCGGGCAGGGGGACACTGTGGAGCCGGCCCGCGGCTCCCTCCCGCGGGTGGCACCGCGCGGCCCGCGGGCTCCCGGCGGGTCCCCGCAGCCGCGGTGCGGTGAGGGCCGTGGGGGATGCGGCGCGCCCCGGCCCCAGGCGGCCGCGGGCGGCACGGGGTCCGGCAGCGCGGGGCTGCCGGTGCCGCTCAGCCCGGCCCTGTTGTCCCGCTCCGGGTCCCGCGGTGCCCCCGAGGTTCGGCGGGGCCGCTGCGGCTGCTCCTCGCTGGCCGCCTCTGACACATTCCTCCCGTCCTGGGGAGCTCGGCAGACCTGTTACATGGATTATGTCCGCTCGCGTTTCCTTCGCACTGTTTCCTGCTCTGTTTTGTTCATTTCCGTCGTTTCTCCTGCATACTGGAGCAGTTTCTGTTGGATTGAGGACTGAGGACCGTTCGTTTCCGTTCGTGAGCTAATCAGCCTTCCTGGGCACACTTTAACAGATGTAGCGCTACAGCTGAGAGTAGGTGTCTGCTTCGTGGAGTTCTGAAGCCGACGGGTCAGATTCTGTAAGATGGTCGGGGAGTAATTCGTTGCTTTTAGTCGGCTGTGGTCACTGATCTTTAAATGTCTTTAAGAGGATCCACCGTTTTGACACGTGTGTGTTGTGCTGGTGGCACTGAATGGCAGGGGATGGAGCTGCAGAATGTCTGGTTAGCAGGTGTTTTTGGCTTGCAGCTATTTCAGAAGTTCAGCTGACTTCCAGGGCTTGTCCTGCTTGGAGGGGAGAGCGGTGGCTGCCTGTGAATGGAGGCACAGGCACACGCAACTTGGCCTTTTATTCCCTAGCCCGTCTGGTGTGCTGAAAAGCCATTTGCTTTGTAGGACAACACGGGGAGGGTCGGGTTTTTCCGAGGTTCTCCCGACCTTCGCTCTGCTGTGCAGGTCTGAGCTCAGGTGGAGCTCTTGGTGTTCTGGATTAGCAGGAGGGCACAGGGGCAGGTGCTCCAGTGTGCAGCTGATGCACACCTGGGAACTGAAGTAACAACCTACACCGCTGGTCACATTTGAAGGAACCCTTTGAGCCTTACAATCTGCATGGAAACCTTTCTGGGCACTGCTGGTAGTTGTGGTGCTTGTAGCTGAGCAACAAATAGTTTTTTTCCCTGAAATACCTATTCCTGTGAAAAGTGCAAGATATTCATCTTGGTTAATTTTAAACGTTCTCGTTGAGCTACACAGTGGGGTAAAGGTGCATGGAAGGCTGATGGCTTCTGTTTGGTGTAGCTTCAAGGAACTTAACAGTGATATCAGCTTGCCTAAGCAACTACCAAGTTGTACCATTCTTTGGAAAAGGGAAGTCCGTGGTTTGTGGTTTTCCTTGTCTAAATGCACCTTTTTCTTTAATGCAGCCTTGCTGCAAGCAAGCTGTTGGTAGCAGGCAGAAACAGGTTTGGGATCTGCTCAGCTCTGTGACACATTTCTTGTGCCATCCTGTGCTCAACTAAGATTCTTGACTCTTTAATATGCCTGCACTGCCCTTGGGATTTTGGATAGCATTTATCTGTGTGCCAAATGTTCTTTTGTGCACAAGCTTTCATTCTGTTTTCCTAGCTTGCCTGCATCTAAGTAACCAGCTCTCTCTGGGGCTTTCTGGCAGTTCTAGCAAAAACCATTATAGCTCTATTATAACTATTGTAAGTATTTTCTGGAAGGGCAATAGGCCAGTAGCATCACTCCCCCTTCCTAAGCCTGACAGTAGTCTGGTGTTGGCTGTACAGTCTCTATGGGAATATTCATTCAAGAGTGTAATTCCTTCCTGGTAGTCTAGTTGTTCTCTACTGAATAAAGTTTGCCTTTCCTTTCTTTCAGTTCTGGGAAATCCAGTTAATTATACAAATGAGAGCAAACGTTATGTGCTGAGTCAGTGGTGTGGGGGAAGCAGTAGTGTGGCTTCCTGGCCTAGCATGGTTCTCTGTTGGAATTGTTACACTAGACCGTGTTGCTTCCTGAAATATCTGCTCTGACAGAGCTGTAACTGAGCTGTTTTATGGGAAAAGTCTTATTTTTTTCTCCTGAAGAATGTGAAGGAGCAGATGTCACATCTGGAGAAAAAAAAACCGTACAAGATATCAGAGTTTGATTTGGGAGCTCCCACTCTGGGGTTATAGGCTGCCTGCAGCTTTCCACGTGGGAAGGCTTTCCTGTCAGTTACTAAATTTAAGGTTGTTCTTTATGAAGGGTGTTCCAATCTTTGTTTTCTCTGGTGTGAACTGGTTGCTGTTTGTCCCCTCTTGCTGCATGCAGGTGAAGAAGTCTGGAGATGTCTGGGATGTGGGGACAGCATTGCTGCTGGGCAGCGCCTCCACAAGACTGTCAATGAAGCTTGGCACATCTCCTGTTTCCGGTAGGTGAAGCTCCAGCCTTTAAACCCTCCTTGTGTTGGGATCTGGCGGTGAGGGATCAGCATGAGCTGGGAATTCCTGCAGTGATGTGTGTGCCTGACCTGTTCCCAGCTCGCGTTTGTGGCCTTACCTCGGGGACAGCATCCAGTCCCAGCAGCAGCTGACACCGCCTGGCAGAGCGCGGCTGTGCTGACGCAAACGGGATGCAGATAAAGTGCAAATAAAAGCTCTGATTTACTGCTGGTGGCAGAAGCCATGGGCTCCATGTTTGTCTTCTGCAGCATTCCAAAGTAGTGCCCAGGCAATTTGCACAGCCTGTTGCTTTTTCCACGTGTGGTAGGTGCAAGGGTGTTTATCAGGGTGCTGATAGAGAGGAGGGAGGAGAGAGATCTCACCTTTTGCTTTCTCTCCTTTTCAGACTTAGGACAGACAAACTTATGAAATATGTTAGATAAGGTTTCTGTCGGCAAGGACAAAAAGGGATGTCTGCCATGCTTTTTCCTGGTGCTAGGAGTAATGCCTCTTTTTGATGTTCCATCAATCCTCAGTCCAGTTTTCATGCTCCAGAATCTCGTTTCTGAAGGGGTCTGTATTTTTGAGAGGGGTTGAGTACCTTAGCTCCTACTGGCTTCTTTGAATAAAGGGAGGCTAATGTTTTGGATACTGTTAAAGAAAATAGGGGGAAAGGAAGCCAAAGTGTGGTTTTAGAGAAATGTTTTCTGTGCCAAAATAAGCATCTATAGTCCTCGTTTAAAGGACAAAAAAAAAAACCAAAACAACCCAACAAAATACCCCAACTTTGTTGAAGTGAGGATTGTGGTTATTGGTATATTTTTAAAAAATAAAGTGTCTCATGCTGCTAAAGCAGTGCAGGCTCAGTTGAGTTGGAAAATGCTGTTACAGTGACACATTAATAATCACAATTACGCTTTGATATCATGACAAACCCCAGTATTTTGGATTTCTGTTGGGTTTGTAGCGTTCATGTTTAGCTATAATGAAGCAGCTTTTAATCCTGGTTTTGTCTTCTCCCTGAAGGACTAGTATCCTGTTGTTGAGCTTTCCTTGATTGTGCCAGTATCCAGACCTCAAGCTGTGTGTGCTGGGAAATCTGTCCCTCCTGCCAGTGAACGTATTTCTCTTGTGGGTCTTGATTTGCAAATGTCTTGGTTCTTCTTGCTGTTGGGGCTGTTTAGGTGGGGAAAAGCTGAGCTGGATGCAAATCCTGCCTTTGGGACACTTTACAGAGGATTTGTTTTCATGGGTTATAGTGTATAATGGAAGTTTGGTTGTTGGTTCTGGGCTGGTTTGGTTTTTTTTGTACCAGTGATGACACCAACCTTTCTCTGAGCTGTGTAGTCACTTTTTGCATTTACTGATCCACTTGTTGTGCTCTGTGCTTTTGATGAGCTCGAGCACCCACTGAGGCTGCTGTGCTCAGTGGACAGTTGGAACCTGCAGGAAAGGAAGCTGCAGGAAAGGAAGCTGCCCTTCCCTTTTTCCTAGTTCCAGGGTAGGACTGCACATGAAAACAAGTTTCCAGTTTGCACTGTGTTCCTCCTTTTCTTCTGCTGTCACCAAACCATGCTGAGCAGCAGTCTTGTGCCTGCTATCCCAAAGGCAAACTTTAAAAAGCCTCTGAGGGTAGGAGGCTTTGGCAGCTGGGAGCTGTGAGTTCCGGCAGCTCTTGTGGAGTGTTTTTTACAGTCTTCCTGTGGATTAGCTGACTCCCTGGCCTGGCACATAATTTCTCTAATGCTGATTGGCACTGCTCCAGGCTCGTTAGCTCTGTTTATTCTTGGTCAGGCTTGGCGCTGGCAGGAGCTGACGTACGTACATGAGCGTCTCTGAGGATTTAAGTTTGTCCCTTCCCTTCTTCCTCAAACTGCATCTACAGGAGCTTTTGTCTCTGAATCCTGCATTTTCTCTGCTGTGGCTTGAAGGAAGAGCAAGTCCCTGTTTGTAGATCTCGGATATTTTAAACTGTTCTTTGGCCAGCTGGTTCCTTAGGCCTGAATCTGATGGGTTGGATCTGGCTGAGGAAGTTTCTTAGATGCTTCTGTCACAGTGTCTGTTGAGAATTAACTCTGAATACGCTTTTGTGCCTCTGAGTTCTGTTGGGACAGCACACGCTTTCAAAGGTCACTGCTTTGCACAGTTTGACTGGATTTGGAAGTTGCATTGCACGGAACTTCAAACATTGTACCAAGAAAGGGAAAGACAGAAGTGAAAAGGTGCCTTTTTCCTAGGTCTGGATCACTTTTACCTCAGGGGATTATTGGAAAAGCCTTTTTTTGACCAAGAGGTTGCTGGTTTTGTTGTTTTCTGTCCAACTTTTTTCCATATTGCAAAAGAGAAGGTAACACCTTGAATTATACTTTTGAATAAAGTATTGTTAGCAGTGTTTATTTTTGGTGTTTCGTGTTGTTTTTCTGCAGTTAATGACAAATGAAATTAAAGACAATCCCCACTTTCTGTAGGGACGTTGTGTATTTGAAGTGCAGTAGGATGGAATGAGAACACCCCGATATAGCTGTATGGCTTTATCTGAAGGACATGGTATTTGTTAAAAATCCAGTTTTGATTATTTGAAAACCACAACTTCAGGTCAAGACTAGATCCAGGTGGGAAATGGATACATAGGAAGAAAATCATTGGAAATGGTGGGAGGAATTCCTACTGCAGCAGGGTGCTTAAGCACTTTTTCGGAAGGAAGACAGCTGAGGCTCAGTTCCTTCTTAACCATGAAATGACAGAGCATGTCTAGTTCTGTGGTCTATAAAATAAACCTAATTTAAGTAGCCAAGCAACACTGGCTTGCTGCAGAAATCTCAACCAAAAGCCAAAGCCAAAAAAAATGTTCACGGTATATCTTCAAAAGTAACAGAAGGTGATGGATTACTGGTGATTTTACAGTCACAGATTTAAAATATACCGTTTATACCCAAAGCAGTTAATTAAAAGCTGAAAAATCGTCAGGAGTTTGAAGAGCACTGGTATCCATGGATCAAGGGGGTGCTCTAAGCTCCAGCCTACTGAACAGAAAGGAAAACACTTAATTTCCCAGCTCTTATGATTTGACTGTCTTACAGAGATGTGGTTTTTCGATGCTGAATGCCATATTTTGTGTGCTACAGAAATATTTTTTTTTCTCAACAAAACTCAGTAAATCTCTTTGATTCTTTTTACATTTGGGGGCAGGGGAAAGCAAGCCAGGCAAACTTGTATGAAGACTATATATAATTAAACCTGGTCTGGGGATGCAGGATAAACGAGATGATTTCTGAGGGTTCTTTTATAAATCTGTTTTCTGTTTCTAGTGTATTTACTATCAACTTACATTTGAGTCAAGTAATTTTTGTAGCTTAGGGATGATCGAGAAGTTGGTCATCAAACAACCTCCGGTGACTGAAGGATTTTGGTCTCCCAGACTGTGTAGTGGCACTTCATTATCCTCAGGGTTAGAGCCTTCTGTCCACTATCTTCAGAAATCCCGTGTTGCAATTTAAATCCTTTTCTTCTAGCCATCTTCATGAGAAACAAGCTTTTCCCCTGCTTCTGTTCCGCACGTAACCTTCCCCTGTCCGAAAGCAGATTGTGTCTCCCATCAGTCCCTCGTACAAGGCAGAAGCCCTGCACTCAGCAGACTTTGCCTTTTCTCCAGACTGGATTTTCCAGACTTTAGATCACTTCTGTCGGTTCAATCTCTTTGGCACAGGCCTTCGTTTTCCAAAAGCAGTTCCCTCCCCAGAGGACGAATGATTGAACAGGATCTGAAGCACAAATGTGGACAAATGAAGATGTAAGCAATGATATGTATTAGGAGGAATTTAAATGGTGGGATGTTTGGTGCTTTGAATTTTCCTTTAGCTTTTCTCCTGTGAGCAGGTTTATACACACAGCAGCTGAGTTTGAGAGCGGGAAGAAAGAGCAGTAGTAACAAAAGGCAGCTGAATTAAGGTAGAAGCAGGAAGATAAAAATCCCCTCTTCCCTCTCTCCAGTTTCTGGCAGTTACAGAAAGTTCATGATGGGGCCTCAGAGGTGAGAGCTCTTCACTAATCCTGCAGACTCCTGGGAACGTTCCTGTTGGTGGTGTCTTCTTCAGCATTGAAATTCAGGAGCTCACTATCAGATTCGGGGAGAAATAGCTGCCTATTGGCACACAGATCACTATGACCCAGGAGTTTACACATTCAAAGGAACAATGCAGCACTTCGCAGGTGGCCGAATTCCTCAGGGGCATCTATCAGCTGCAGGGTATCAATGACCAGCCTTTAAGGAGGAACGGAGCATTCCAGTCCAGACTTTCTTTTGGTTGAATTGGCAGCTTGTCCTTTAGGGCGCTGTTATCGAGCAGTGTTACATCAAGGTAATTGGAATTACTCAGGCAGCCCAGAATGTGGCAGGCTTTCACAGGAGTGAGGCAGGATCCTTCCATGAGGAGGTTGGTCTTCACAGACCAAAGCAGCACGTTAAGGAGGAGTGAGGATGCAGTGGTGTCAGGGCCAGTCTTCCTGCCACATCTGCTGCATTTACAGAGCAGAAGCCACTGCTTCCCAAACCCTGTATAACCGATGAGATTTCAGTGGGTTGAATTTCCTTGGTTTGCTCCTCAGCCCGCACACATTCAGGAGAGCTGCAGCCATCAGGTGGGGATAAAAACTCTCCTTCCTAATGTGCTTGGTGATGTACTGGGAGCACCACGGTGTTGTTCTGAAGTGCGGCTGCTGCTTAGAAGTGAGATGCAGTGATGGAGCTGAGCTTCACGGCACTGTTTGTTTTAGTTTACTCAAGATCCACGTACAGGACCTCTCGGAGCTACGTGCAGATCCAAACGGTGCTGGTTTCAGGAGCTGACTCTTGTCTTTCAACAGCAGCAAAGCACGTGTTACACGTTAAGTGCCTTGGAAATACAATGAGGTGTTGGGATTGCACTGAGGTATTTGGAATGCCTCCAAGCTGCGCCCATGCTGAAGGAAAGGCTTGCTGCAAACTCTTCAGGCATCAAGCAGATTCCTCTTCCCTCGGTCCCACACATCTCCAAGTGTCTGTCTGTGCCAGGATGAGTTTGTGTGTCTTAGGGCTGGCGGATGTGCTGAGCAATCCATCTGTCTGCAGATACGCAGCACGGGATGTGTGGCAGAGAGTGTGGAGAGGCTGCCCAGCCCCAGCTGGCTCAAGGTATTCACCACTGGAATATCACAACAGCTGTGTGATTCATTTCTGTGGGGATAAATCTGTAATGGCCGAGACTGAGTGATAAATATCATGTTGGCGAGGCTTTTCTTGTGTTCCTTTTCATTTGTTAGTTATAGTCTCTCTGGCAGAAGTTACTGCACGGTTTGAAACCGTAATGAGGAAAAAAGCTTCCTCCGTGAGGACTACCTGTTTGTAGTGGAAATGCTGTCAGCATTTCCAAGAGAGAAGTTGCTGATGTCTGACTTTACTTGGTGCAAAAGAAACTTACTCCTGTGCATTTTGGCCCCCAGAGATGGTATCGGTAAAATTGCAAAAGGTCCCCCTCCCCCCTGCACACACACCTGTTATCAGCATTTTTGAAGTACAGTCATTCTGGCAGGAATTCAGATCTAGAATGTATGAACACATTAACACCTTTTCCAGAGCCCTTTTATCAGAGACATTGTGTTCTCAGATAGGTCATAGCGACAACAGAAAAAGCAAGAAGTAACAAGACATTTCTGTGTAGCCAAAGTAACTTACTGGCTGCTGCTGCTGGGTCTTGCTGCAGAAATAAAATCATTTTGATAAGAAGTTTCCTGTTTAAATAGACATTTGACTATGTGTCCTTTGGCTTTAAGGAAGTTTTAAAAATCCTTTCCTAGTTGCTTAGCTGTCTGGGTGGTTTTTATTACTTTGAAGTTCGGCTTTATCTGCTGGCTTCATTCACAGACTAGCTGGCTGCTTATCACATCTGTGGATCAAATCTTCAAAGGTTTCGTCTGAAGAGCTGGGATTTATGAGGTCACGTGGAATGGCCCTCGGAGGGCGCCGAGCCCACGGCAGCAGGGTTGTGGGGAAAGGCTTTTGTGTGTCGGTGCTAGAGGCGGCAGGGGCCGGGGCTGCGCTGGAGGTGTGTGCGCTGGGGAGGTGCTGATGGCCGGGGAAGCGCAGGACTGCCAGCGCTGGCCCCTTTTCAGCGCGCAACATGCAGAGATTGTGGGAGACCAGAGCGCATTCCTAGACACAGACTCACCGTGTTGCTGCTTCCAGTGGAGCTGTGTGAAATGTCAGAAGGAATTAGACCCGTGCTGGAACTGACAAGCACGTCGGGCTCTGCAGCACGAGGCTTCGCTGCACTTTTACAGCCAAGCTTACCAACTACGCTGAATGGGGAAAATGGAGAAGTTTTTCTTTGTTTTTTTTTTTTTTTTTTTCCCTTCAGAAAGGTGGCTTCTTATTAAAAGTTAAATTTAAAAAAAATGTTTAAGAAAGGAGAAAAAAAGAACACAAAAAGTTGCCTAGAATTCTGCATACTTCAACAGCGAGTAGCAGCTGTCAAATCTGCAGCCAAGACAGCCTTGTTCCAGCCCCAAGCGTCCCTGGAACAGTGTGCCAGCTGAGACGAGCATCTCCAGGAAAAGCACATTGGAGTGCTCTTGCCTCTGGAACAGAGCATGGTTTTCAGGCTGTGTTCAGGCATGCCAGGCTTTGCTGACTGTACAGAAATGGGCGGGCTTGGTGCAGCAGCATATGTTTGCTGCATTTTTGAGTGCCTTGCGAGCAGCTTTAGCTGATTAGGTCACTAGAGATCATGCTTGGCTTCACACAAGCACAGTGATACAACTCCGTGTGCTGGAGCCGGAGAGAGTACTCCGTGCTGATTTATACCTCTCAGCTTCCATTCAGGAGATGATGATTCAGTGAAAGGATTCTAATGATGTCCTAAAAGAGTATTGGAAAGAAAGCAGTTTTTCCTCGGATGAAGCACACTGAGTTATCTCATGCGGCAGGGTGAACAGGTGCAGGATAACCCCGCTCACTGTGAAGGGTTCAGGAATGGATATAGTTAATTTGATATACTTGTAGATGTGGCTCGTTGCCGTCTTTGACTCCTCCATGAGAACGTGCGGCTGCTGCGAAGACAAGTTTCACGTGTGTGTGCTTGTATTCTTTGGCCAGAGCTGCTCTCTTTCAGCACTACGTACGCAGCCCCTCTTTGGGTCGGAGCTCCACCCCTGTGAAGGAGCAGAGCCTGTTGAGGCTCCGGAGCCGCCGCTGTCCGCCTGCCATGGCTCCTCCTCCCCTCCCACCCTTGGGTGGAACCAGAGAAGGGAAAACTGGCCAGTAGTTCGCAGGCAGCAGAGCTCGCAGAGCTCCGGCAGCAGCATGTCCCACTAGCCCGGTTAGCAGTGATCCTGTCCTTCCCGAGGTGCTGCTGCTGCTGCTGAGCGCAGGACGAGATGGTCACAGCAATGGGAGCCAGGAAAATTCTGAAAAGGAAGGAGCAGCCGAGAGACCTGGCATTCCTTGGGCAGCTTCAAAGGGAGGTGAAGTATCTGAATCAGCGCAAGAGTAAATGAGCCCTGGTTGCTGCCATGTTGGCAGAACAGAGCTCTTCAGAGGCAGTTGGACAAGTTTGTGGCTGATCCGGTTTATCCAGTGTTGAAGATGGGAAGTTACTTGTCTGCTCCAGCTTACTTTGCTCCCAAGGATCCCTTTCGGTAAGTCTTGCACAGGTTAGCAGTGGGCCTTCAGAGTGCGGTTTCCCCCTGCGATGCCATCCCAGGCAGTCAGTGTGTGAGGCTGGAGGAACGAGGTCCTGTGTTCGTGTGCCGGAAACAGCCGGCCTCGAACTGGGATCCCGAATTGCTTTGAGGAGGTGACAGGGAAGGTTCCTATGGCCAGTCCCTTCCCAGCCCCCTGGTTCGAGGGAACAGCTCCAGTGTGTGCACAGCCAGGCAGGCTCCCTTCCCGAGAGCACTCGCTGTGCCGCTGTACCCTGTGCCACTGTACCCTGTGCCCCTGTGCTTTGCTCGCCAGCAGAGCAATGGGATTAATGTGGCTGCTGCTGCTTCTCTTCCAAAGCTCCTTGTGACTGGGTGAGGTGAGGTGCTGCTGTGGGAGTTCAGGAAGGTGATGTAATCTGCACCGAGGCAGCACATAATCCTGTTTAAGAAATCAGGCACTTTGCAGGTAACTAGGGATGAGCAGCACACTTCCCTTACATGGAAAGCATTCTTCTGTGGTATTTTGGTTAATTCAACTTTTAATCGGTTTTGGTCCAATTGAACAAATGAGAATCGAGAAGGGCGACAGTTCCAGAACAAGACTGTGGTTGCACTGCATCTCCACAGTGAGAGATCAGTGGGGCTGAACACAGCCCGGCTGGGGATTGACACTGATGTGCTGATTAGGTGGATGGATGGGGAAAGGCACAGCTTGCACTTTCATTGTCTCCCTCCTATCCCCTCTGCTCGGATTTGCTTGTTCTTGATCCTGTTCTGCAAACACTTTAGTAGTGGTTTGGGAGGAATTGGTAAAACAGTCTGGGATAGGAGTAGATACTGCTGCACAGTTGCTGAGCTTCTTCAGGCAACTTTCTGAAAGAGCAGCTGCTTTCAGAAGGAAAGGGAGCAGACGCTCGTTATTTGTAATATGTGTAGGGTATTACTCTAAGCCATAGATACACCTTCTCCTGTGTGTGTGGAAATGGTTTTGCATAGTCAGAGCTTAAGCACTCTGTCTTTCTAGTGGTCTGTTTTCTAGCGTCTGTTCTTCCTTGTCTGGTGTCTCTTACGTAGCCAGTGCACACAATGCTGCTAAGCCGGGGTGAGTAAGCCTTTGGGTGAGTTACAGGCTGGGGTAATGCTTTATTCTGCAGCTCTCTGGCTGTGTGACTGTCCTCTCCCTGCCCTGCCTGCAGAATTGGAGCCACGGCTCTCCCGAGCCTGTCTGGCGTTAACTGATCTGGCCTGACAGTCAGTGTGTGTGAGGGGGGCATTTCGTTAATGAGCCCTTCTCCAAGGGATCTGTCTCCTCAGTGCCAGGGAAGTCTTTGCTTCCACGAAGGTATTGGCTTTCATTTAGCTATAAAAGAGATGCCACCAGGCACCAGTGCTGCTTTTCAACTGAAATTAGGCTGGTTACCTGTTGTGACCCGATCCTCCTACCACCCCCCACAAAACCAAGAGTCCACGGAGCAGTGATTTGTGAGCTCTCTCTGCACTTGCTGTGCTGGAGAGCATCAGGGCTGAACTCTGCACCCAGGTGCTGCCTGCGGTTCCTGGAGGATGGCTGTGGGAGGCAGATTAATTTACTGGCAAAGCTGGGAAGTGAAGGATTATAATGTCTGGTCTGTAAAATCAGAGCAGAGTTCTGCAGCTCTGAAAATGGTGGCTGGGCAGCAAGAGGAAACATGTCAGGTATGGCTGTTACCAGTCCTCCATGAAACCTGATTACCGAGGTTTGCTACTCTGTAATAAGAGTAGCAAATAATCTAGGAGAAGATTAGTGGTTTCTAATCTATATTAGATAGAGGAGCATGGCGTACTCCTTTCTTTTGGTTGTGGTGACTGGCAAAGGTTAGCTTCCTTAATACTTGTAGCAGTGATTGTATTCCTGTCTCAGCTGATGTGAACCTTGGTGCAAGGGCACAGCTCCAGTGAGGCGGGAGAGGAAGAAATGGCAACTCTTGTATCCTCTGGGATAAAATTCTGACAGATCCCTTCAATGAGAGCCTTGTGGAACAACCATGGGATGCTTTTATCATTTGGTGAAGGCATCAAAGCCTGTGTACCTGTGTGCTGTCAGCCAGTTTCCCACACCTGCCAGACCTAAGTCTTTTCAAGGTTCCAGAATGCACGGTAAGTAACAGAGGTGCTGCTGGGCAGCAGGGGCTGCAGTGTCCTGTTCCAGGGATTAACAAAGCAGCCAGTTAGACCCATTCCAGCATCCAGCCTCTGCAGGGCTGCTTGCTCTGTTCCTGTTGCCTCATTGCCCAGGGTGGGGTTCTGAGCCTTAAGCTGCAAACTTGTCCTGCCCAGATTTGTTTAATTACATAGCAGAGAAGTGACTGCTTGCTGGCTCCACCTCCTCACCTTCATTTTGCTAGGGGTGTGTTCCAAATTAGATACCAGTGCTTATTTCCGGATAGAAGCAAGCTTAACTAAGTGCTATAAGGTGGAATCAGACCGTTTAGTACCAGAGGAAGGGTAAAGGGAAGACAGATGCACATGATCCCATGGAGCCCACCTAAACAGAATTGCAGTTTGTATTGCTTTTGAAGAAATTTTACATTTACTTAGGGAGAAAAAGGAAGGGGTTGAAAGTGAAATTGAAGAGAGATGAGGAGGGGAAGGTGTTGTACTTAAGCACAAATAAGTGACCCACCTGCGTGGAGGGAACATAGAAAGACAAGTCCTGAAATCGTGGTGAAGCAGTCTCCAGCATTGCTGTCTGCATCCCAAGTGCAGGTCTGGTCACAGCTCCCTGTTTGAAGATGTAATCACTGCTGGAGCACACACACTGGTACAGGCACGCATGGAGGAGTTGGATAAGTCTCAGGGATCCGATTTGCCCGTGCTGAGCCAGATGTTTCTGCCACAAAGTGATAGAAATCTTTGCTGTTAGTCTCCACTTGCTCTTTTTTCCCTCCCACTCACCTATTTGCTCATTCAGCACGGGGTATTTACTGCAAATGGGAGCCAAAGGCCAGTGGTTGAAGGCAGAATGCACTGGGATGCCCTCTGGGTCTCCTGCATACCAGGAGCAGGGTGTAACCATGACAGTGCCCCCAGGCTGGGGCTCTAGTGATGTATGTACCACCTACAGCAATCTTAAATTACTGTTCCCTCTGCTTCACACAAAACTGGCAGGGGCTGTTGCATGTGCTGGAGTTCTTTCCCATCACTTGGAGGGGGGACAGGACTTGATGCTCCTCAGCTGGGAGAACAAACACCGCAGAAGCCAGATACATTTTAAGGAGCAGTCTTCCTGAGGGGAGGGTACGGCACTGAATACTCCATGAGGTGTGTTTTTCCCTAAAGCCAGCGGCTGCTTCCAAGCAGCTTTCCCTCGTTGCTTTGCAGTCTCTTGAGATGGAGCAAATAACTCTCTCCGTGCTCTCTTGGAGCACGACCAGCCTCACATATCATCGCGCTCGTTACAAGCTGCTGGAGTTTACAAGGAATGTCTTTGGCACAAATAAGCTTTCAGGAAGCTCGTGAGAGGTGAAGTCAGCTGTAGCTCTCGTCTTAGCCCTGGGAGCGTGGAAAAAGTGCTCCTCCAGTGCCACCGGCAGACTCCAGCACACTGGGTGCTGAGGGACACCCACCTGAAGGCCCACCCCACTGCAGTGGTCCCCCCCTTGGGCAGCAACTGGGACAGGCATTGGGGAGGGGATAGAAAATAGTCTTCTTCTCAGATTTGGGAAACCATTGTACCAATGACACCGCTGATCCTCAAGGTGTTTCTTTGAACCAGTTACTGGTGACTAGCCTGCTTTGGATTCTGCACTTAGAAATGACCTGTGCCAGACTTATTTTCCTTTTAAAGTCTGAGAACATGCTGCCCAGGGCTAATGTAATAATCCTCACTGATGCAACTCCTGTCTGTGCCTTATCTTTCCAGTAAGTCACACCTCCATGCTGCTGAAGTTAAACTCCCTTGCCCAGTGCATCTTGCTGAGGCAGGATTATTTTGCATTCAGCAAGCCTGGGTTCTGCTTGTGATTTGCTGAAAAGGTATCTGCAGTAGAATTGCTGCATTTTTTTCCTTGATTTTTTTTTTTTTTTGAGAGGGAGGTTTGTGTCTTGAAAAGATGTAGATAGACAATTAATAATGGCTTCTTGTTGAAATAGAGGCTGACAGATATGTGAAGGATTTGGGGATTCTCTTAATGAAATCAGAGAATTAGTTTTATTTAGGGTTTTTTTTGGTGGGTTGGTTGTGGTTATTTTCTCATGCACTGTGATCAGCAGAAGGGAGAGCAATAGCCTGGAAGAGGTGGATTTCATCACAGTTAATTGGTGGATGCAGTAGGTACATGGAGCTCAAGGGATGAACTGCTTTGAAAACTCTCCCTCAAATGCAGAGAGCTGCAGTTTACCTTTTGGGAGAGGCCTCCGTGCAGAACAAAAGAAAAGCTTTCCAGAAAGGTTGGTGCAGAACTGGCTTTGTATTTCAAAGGGAAGTGGATCCTGCCTCTCTGTCCCACTTCCTAAGCTGGCTGAGGAGGCAAGTGCCCTGGTACACGAGTGATGCTGTAGAAACACTGAACAGAAACAGAGCAGAGCTCTTGCTGTGCTGGGCAGCTCTGCAGCTGGAAACTTGTATCCAGAAAGAGGGAGAAAGCAGAGGAGCAAAATTTACAAAGCCGAATTTATAAACCTACTGATGTGTTTCAATGTGTGGGATTTGTTTTAAACTTTGGAAGCTTCTTCTTCTTTGTACTGGTTGAATCCACCTCGTGTTACAAGCCTTGGGTTTGGTGCTAATTTTCAGAAGGGTTTAGTACATCCATTGCTGGCAGACCTAGCTGGTGGTGAGCTGCTGCTGGATGTCCGTGTTCTCCATGCAGGAAAGGATCGTTGATTTGTGGCTTGTTGCCAACTGGAACTTTGTTCCTTTGTTTCCCTCAAGGTGCTCTGAATGCCAGGATGCCCTCACTAACTGGTACTATGAGAAGGATGGGAAGCTGTACTGTCACAAAGACTACTGGGGGAAGTTTGGGGAATCTTGCCATGGCTGCTCTCTGCTGATGACTGGACCTGTGATGGTAAGGACTTTGCAGCACTCCTGCCTGGGGGCAGGACGTGCCTGCCTCCATCTCCTCAAACTTAGTTGGGAGTTATCTTAGTTATTCAGATAACCAAATAAACTGAGGATAATAATCTCCTTGTTACCTAATCTCTAATCAAAGATTAGAAATGAAGCTTGTGTGTGCAGATTCTAGATAAAAATTAATTTTGAATGCGGGTAGCTGTTACAGGAGGGAGATGTGAGGATCTGAAGCATATGAACAATTCAGGTACTGAAAAGTACAGACCTGAGGAGCAGAAAGGTGATTCAGGGGGCATTGTTCAGTTTCTGTAGCACAGTGCCTCAGTGTCTCCAGGGGGGATTTTCCACTGCGCTGTGGAGTCAAAGCTCTTGGCTCAGGATAAGCAGCAGGTTCTGGCTGTGGCGAGGTTGCCATCCAAGTCCCACCTGGGTTGTGGCCAGAGTGCTTTTTCAGGCTGATGGTGTCTTGAGAAGCAGTGTTCGCCCCAACTGCTTTGATGCATTGAACTCTTCCTGCCCAATATGGGCTCATCTAAATGTTCCCCTCCTGCCACAACCTTGCAAATATTGAAACTTTAAAATTGCCAAGAATGAAACAAAACCACTATTTTTCCAGAACCTAAATAAAAAGCAGGATGGTACTCAGTAATACGATTGCTAACTCAAAAGGAAATACTGAGAAATGTGCAGACAGTTTCTCATTGCCTGCAAAAGTCTTTGGGTAATAATGTCACTAAAGGAAGTTCTCATAAGGAAAACAGAACAATAAATAAAAATATTCTTTAAAGGTATTTTTTTGTCTCAGTTCACACTTTTTTTTTTTCTCTGTCAGCTGGCTGGTTAAATATCTGAATTTGTGCACTGTCTGTCTGCCAAAAAAAAGCCCTTTCAGCTTTATGAATTCAGGCGTAACATTAGTTATCTTGCCAAGAGCAACTGAACAGGAAGGTCTAATACCTTGTTTACTAGTCTGCAGCAGACTATCAACTATTTTTGATAGTTGAGCAGCTGCCAAATACAGCAGTGGTTCCTGGGACACGAGCTTTGCTTACAGTGTTGATGTGTTTGTTTTGGAGTTCTGCAAACAAGGTGCCATGGATGGGGTTCAGGAAGGACAGAATGGGCGAATATAACTCTCCAGTAAAAAACTGCCACTTGCCTTGGAGATGTGTACGACCACGTTAATTGGAGAGGAAAGCAGGAGCTGCATCTGCTGACAGGTTTTGGCCCTCCTAAGCTACTCCCTTTTCTGTCTGTAGGTGGCTGGTGAATACAAGTATCACCCCGAGTGCTTTGCTTGTATGAGCTGCAAAGTGATCATCGAAGATGGGGACACCTATGCACTGGTGCAACATTCCACCCTCTACTGGTAAGAGGAGCCGCTTCCTGCTGAGTGTAAGCTGTGTGCTGCTGGCTCAGAGTGGTTCAGCCCGGTGCTACTCTGAGGAATGCCAGGAAGCTGCCTTTGAGGGAGGGAGGAAGGAGTGGTGTAAACTCTAAAACTATGGCTTGTGGTCAGTGAGAGAGCCCGGATGTGTGAGTTTGGCAGGGAGGGATGGGACATTACTATGACTTTCTTCACTTCTTCCAGTGGAAAATGCCATAACCAGATTGTGCTGACACCGATGATAGAAAAACACTCCACTGAGTCTCTGCGTGAGCAGCTGCCTTATACACTGACCCTCATCTCCATGCCAGCAGCCACGGATGGCAAGAGGGGCTTCTCTGTGTCTGTTGAAGGTGGCTGCTCCAGCTATGCCACTGGTGTCCAGGTGAAAGAGTGAGTATGACCAGATTTTTGTACGTGTCTGTGCAGAGGGAGCTGGTAAAAATCCTTCAGCACTGTTGTCCTGAGGGAATCTTGGCATTACAGGGACGTAGGCTGGCTAATAGTTATTCAGTCTTGTGACAGCCTTAACTGATAATTGTATCTCTCAGTGCTGTCTCCTCCAGTGAACACAAAACATTTGGACTAAAATTTTACCACTGGTGATACGAAGAGCTCTCTCCAAACCAGCTCAGACCTAAGCACTGGGTCTAATGGTAGCTCCCCGTGTTGGTAGATTAGCATTGTTTTATTTCAAAACACTGATACTTTGAGCATATTTATGATAATTTTGGCTAAACTGACTTCACGTACAGACTGTAATTCCCATATTCAGAGTTAACAGGATGCACATCAGCCCAGATGTCCGAAACGCCATCCACCCTGCAGACCGTATCCTGGAGATCAATGGAGCTCCTATTCGTACACTACAGGTGGAGGAGGTGGGTAGAGTTCTGTTGTGAAGCCTCCTTCTCCTCTGCCTTCCTACACCTTTTCTCTTTCCTGGCACCGTTCTCCCACCCTACACACAGTGTGTGTACACCACTAGTACTCGTGCTGACAGGAGGAATGAACGCGAGGGCAAGCTTTGCCTTCCAGCCGGAGGGGAGAATGTAACAGATGGAAATGCAGTTAGGATTCAGTCCTGATTTTGTGGCGTTCAAATGTGAAGGGAGGTAATAAGGAAAGTCTGGGGCTGTGACAGAGGGCAGAGAGGCTGTGAAGACTTTCCCATGTACTGCTGGTGAAGTGCAGAGTTCTGATCCTTTCAGAGGCACTGCTAATACACGAGGACACAGCTGATCCTAGGGACATTTCCCATTGCAAAAAACCCATTTGCTCTCTGTCCTTACAAGTAGATGCTTTCTACAGATATCAGATGATGCTGCAAGAGTGTAAGGGGGGCACCATTACCTTCACTTCCCAAGGGTTTTATTTACTGTTGGTGCTGAGGAAGACATGAGGAGCACAAGGCATCTCTCAGATAAATCTCCATGTAGCTTTTGCAAAGCTGTTTTTTTGCAGCACCATTCGAGGTGGAAAGTTGTGTAGTTTTTGAACACTTCTCAGAAAAAAAAAAGTATTCAATAGAGTCATAACATACCAGACTGGAAAGCACCTCAAGGATCATCTGGTCCAATCTTCTTTGGCAAAAGCACTATCTAGAGCACTGTGTCCAGCTGAAATATAAATGTGTCCAGTGTTGGGGAATCCACCACTTTGCTGGGGACATTATTCCATGGGCTGATTGTTTTCTGTGAAAAACTGTCTTTGTGTCTACCTGGAATCTTTCCAGGATTAATTTGTACCCGTTACCCCTTGTATTTTCCATGTAACTCCCTGTAAAAAGGGAGTCTCCTTCTTTGTAGCTACTCTTTAAATACTGGAACGTGGTGCTAAGGTGTCCCCTAAACCTTCTGTTCTCAAGGCTGAACTCACCCAGTTATCTCAGCCTTTCCTCATGTGGCAGCTTCACAGCACTTCAGTCCTCTTTGTGGGCCCTTTCTGGACCCTCTCCAGCCTGTCCACATCTTGTCTATATAGGTTACTTGTAGCTGATCAGAAAGAAGTATTGGCTAGCACAAGAACGGCTGTGTTGCCAGCCTGATTTGTCTGGTAGACAGTTGTGGTGCACACAACTAAACCACAGCTGTGGAGTGATCTCACTGAACTCTCTCCTCTGCTTCCTGAGGAGCATTCCCTGTGTCTCCTCTGTCTCCTGCCGTTTGCATCCCTCCTGCCTGCTGCTACCCTGCCCTTTGGTTTGATTTCAGGTGGAGGAGTTGATTCGCAAGACAAGCCAGACCCTTCAGCTGCTGATCGAACACGACCCGGTGTCGCAGCGCCTGGACAGGCTCCGCCTGGACTCCCGTCTTCCCAGCCACATGAAGACACCCATGTCCCCACGCTCCCTCTCTCCCCTGGACATCAAGGAGAACCTGGAAGGAACACTCCGACGGCGCTCCCTCAGGTAGAGGCTTGGAAGCACTGCCTCTCACCTGTCTTGCCTTTGCCCTGTGCTCCCTGGCGGGGCAGCTTAGGCCTTGTGATCGCAATGACCGTGGGGACAGGGCTTATCTCTGATGTGAGCCGTGGTATAAACCACTGGAGAAGTCATGGAAAGCTTTGGATTCTGCTGTTGATGTGTACTCTCTCTCCATTCCCTTTCAGGATGACAAACTTGCCTCAATAAAAATAAGGAGCTGTTAACAGAGAAAAGCTACTAAGTTTCAGAGTCAGAAAATGTAAAGGTCAGGTTTTTACCAGCCTCAGATGACTGGGGAAGAACGTGTCCTTAAGGGGAATCTGGCTGAGACCTGGGACTTGGGAAAAAGTCTTTTTAAGAGTGGAGCACTCAGCTGCTCATTTAGTCTTTTACCAGTACTTTGTTTAGGGATAGCAAGTGATGTGTCTTCACAGCTTCCTCCCCCTGTTCTCAGAGCTCCACCTCAAACTGCCAGTGCAGGAGAGGTTGTTGTTATTGTTGTTGTTGTTAGGCAGCTCTGACTTGGAAGCTGCTCTGGATTCATAAGGAGCTTTCACAGTGCTGGGGGAGCATCTGACTTTGGAGACAGTAAAAGCACTGGAGCACATTAGAAACTGGTCCCTTAGCAGTGAAAGATGGGATATGCTGGATCAAAGGTTACCCAGCAGCTTCCCTGATCTTCCTGTCATCCTTGTTTTCCAGGCGAAGTAACAGCATTTCGAAGTCTCCTGGCCCCAGCTCTCCAAAGGAACCGCTCCTCCTGAGCCGGGACATCAGTCGTTCTGAGTCCCTGCGCTCCTCTTCCAGCTGCTCCCAGCAAATCTTCCGGCCCTGTGACCTGATCCATGGCGAAGTTCTAGGAAAAGGATTTTTTGGCCAAGCAATCAAGGTGAGGGAGGTCCTCAAACATTCATCAATTACTTTGAGTCCAGCAACGTCTGCCTGTCTTGGCATCCTTCACCACAGTCTCGGTGGTTTTGCCTTACCGGTAGTGATCGGTCTTGGATCTTCCCTGGTTTGCTCTGAGATCCATTTCTGTTTCATTCCCTGACCATGAGTGTCTCTGACTGCACATGGTTTTGACTTTGTCCCCTTTGAATGTCAGCCTTGGCCATACATGTCAGATTTAGCACTCCAGGGTGCCTGTCCCAGCAGCCTCCTGGATGAGGTGGGGAGAACAGGGAACAGGCTGTGCTTCCTCTTACGAGCATCTTTCTTAGGATGAGGTGCATTCAGCTCACCAGCATTTCTTACCCACCCTTAGTGGGGCATGTTCAGGCTGATGCAGTGACCATGTCTGAACCCCTGGCACAGCCTAAATGGCTTGTCAGTGTGGGGGTAGTGGTCAGGTCCAGCATGACTCTCACAGTTCTAATCTCAATCAATAGCAGTTCTCTTGCATTTCAACTCTCTGATCTTGACTGAGGGTACTCCAGCAGTTCCTATCCCAGCATTCCTGACAGCATCAGGGGCAACTTCCTCTGCCTCATTAAGGTTCTGTGAGCTCCTCAGACTGCACTTACCCAGGGGTGGGACTTCTCCCCTTACACTGGTATAAACTTGAGGTGTCCAGCCACCACGTTCATCTCATGCTTCCACGGGAGGTGATGAGCCAGCACTACAAACCCAACGCTTGATCCGTACTAATGAGCATATTTCTCTTCTCCTCTGCTCATAGAGAAATAACAGGTGCAGGTAAGTGGAACCTTTGCTCTGTCGCATGCTTTTGTCATCTGTGTCCCAGCAGTTACTGGCACAAAGGCATTTCTTTTCTGCTCAAATTACCCCATGGCTATCCTGTTCTGGTGCATGCTCTGGGAGTTAAATTTGCCCCCGTGGAGTTTCATGTGACACTTGTTTCAGTTTTGCTGGTATGTCAGCTTAAGAATTCCACTTAGCCTTGCCTTTGTCTCTTCACTTCCCTTTATCATTGGATATTAGATGTCCCTGGCTTTCATATCCCTGGCTGAAACATGCAGTGTTCCCTGGCTCATTCCTTGTGTATGGATGCTTGATTTCAGACAGGAGCAGAAGAATATTGTACTCTTGCTTCTGTTGTGTTATTCCATGCACTCACATTCCACCTACGTCAGCTTTGTTATGTCCATGGCTCCAAACAGAACCAGTGTGTCACAGTGTTTGCAAGAACTCATAAGCTTCCTAAATACTATAGCTGGGTCATGTGTTCTGGATTTTAGTTTTAGAGGTTTTCTAAAGGACTTTTTTTTGCCTCCTACCTTAAAAAAAAAAAAAAAAAAAAAAAAAAAGAAAAAGGGACATTTTTCTTTGGCTTCAGATTGACTGGGTGTGATGCAGCAAGTGCTGTATCTGGTCCCATAATTCTCTTCTGATCAGAGAGGCAAGGTGGTTGTTTAGTTCCCTGCAGATCTCAGGGAGCCAGAGCTGTCCAAGTTAAGCAAACAAAGAGGAGAGGATTTCCAGGAAAATGTGCTCATAGGAATTTGGACTCTTTCTACCAACTCCTGCACCCCATGCAAGCAAGCCTGAGCTGGTTACAAAAACCCTCCATAACACAGCAAAATGCCAGGAACTAGTTGGAGACAGGCAAACAGTTCTTGAGGAACTGGAAATGCTTTCCATGTCAAGAGCCAGGAAATTTATTACCTTTTTATTATGATGGATTTCTTTATGTTTTCCACTGTTCTAGGACATTCCTTGCAGGTTGAGACACACTGCTCCAAAGGAGCAAGGCAAAGTTAACTGCTTCCTGCCTTAACTGAACAGCCTGTGCACTCCAGTTCCACTTACATGTGGATGGGATTCAGATTCCCCATAAAACCAAAGCATTTATAATGCAGTTTTGGGTTGTTTGTTTTGGTCTCTGATGCAGGTGAATATTGATTCCTTTGCTGATGCAGAATGTAGCTGGTAAAGCCTGTGTGCAAAATGTGAGCATCCTGCTGGACAAATGTGTTCCAAAGGGAACTTTGAGGCATGCACCAGTGTGGAGGCTTTGGCAGCCTGTGTGCACACTCAGCCCTGTCAACCCAAACTGGAGCCTTCAGCTCTGAGTCTTGGCATGATCCTCTGTCAGCTTTAGGTAGTTTCTGTTTCACATGCAGCACCTTCAGTGGATTCCAAAAGGAGAAGTTTCACACGGTTTTTGGCAGATCCCTGGGCTCTGAATTTCCTCCCATCTCTGTTCTCTGGAGGGAGGGGAATGTTACACTTTTTCAGAAGTTGCAGGAGCATCGGAGCTGTGTATTCTTGAGCCTTGCCTGTAGTTGTGGGTTTTTGTTTTCCACCAGGTGACTCACAAAGCAACAGGAAAGGTGATGGTGATGAAAGAACTGATTCGCTGTGATGAGGAAACACAGAAGACTTTCCTGACAGAGGTAGGAGCAGGATTTCAAAAAGCTTCCGAGCCAGCATTGTGGTGGAACTCTCCCATCTTCCCCAGAGAGAGAGATCCTGCCAGCAACCTGGCAGGAATGAAGGTGCTGAGGAGGGAGACATTGCGTGGGGAAAAGCTGACATGAGCTGAATGTTTGCTGCAGTGAAGTGTGACTCACACTGGGCAATAGACATTGCTTCAGCTCCAGTTCATTAATTTTTCAGTGATAAGAGCAGCTTCAGTCAGAGGCAAATTGAGCTGTGCAGTGCATAAAGGATTTATCCCTTGAGCCTTGTGCATAAGTACAAAGGATGAAGGCCAATATTTGTAAGATATTTAAGACTCATGCTGTATTTAAGCAAAACTATTTTCTTTGTGGCTGCTACCGTGTTTTTCAAAGTCGGATTTAGCTTAAAGGCAGCTCCCTAAACACCTGACACTGCTGCTGTGGCCCTGACACACACAGCACAGCTGCCCTGGAGGGTTTCTCACTCTGAGAAGTTAGCCAAACTCAAGGGTGCTTTCCTTAAAGACTAAGATCAGGTTAATTGCACAGCATGAAAATGAAGAGGCAACAGTTAATTGACTGCCATAAGGTTGGGGTTTGAGTGTTCTGTGTGATCTCTGAACAGGACTTTGAGCACTGCAGTGCTTTTCACCACAGAATGGATCTGTCAGGACTTGTTGCATTCACTCTTTGGGGTGGGATGTGTCTGCTTGCAGGTGAAGGTGATGCGCAGCCTGGACCACCCCAATGTGCTGAAGTTCATTGGTGTGCTGTACAAGGACAAGAAGCTGAATCTCCTCACCGAGTACATCGAGGGGGGCACGCTGAAGGATTTCCTCCGCAATGCAGTGAGTATGGACACCTGGAGACCTGTGCTCAGTGAGCCTGACTGTGCTGATGGTTCTACCAGCCTTATGTACTTGTTATTAGTCTTCTTTGGAGCTGTGTAGTGAAGCTGCTTCGTAGCCGTGGGTGAGCTTGAGGCAGGAAGCCTCTTCTTTCCAGGGCTGTATCGTGTGTCTCTGACTGCTGTGAGAGTCCCTCTTGTGAAGGAACTGCTGTCACCAGTCCCTGACAGATGGTCCCTGACCATTGAGGGTTTGTCTTTCAGGACCCATTCCCCTGGCAGCAGAAGGTCAGCTTTGCCAAAGGGATTGCCTCTGGAATGGTGAGTTGGACTGTCACTTCATTATGGAGCAAACTCTGGGGTCAGGCTTAGTGGCTTCAGGAGGGTGGTGTATGAGGGGCTGTGGACGCTGCCTGACTACTAGAATTGGGTTGTTGAGTGTGTAAATGCTCAGCTGGGAATCCCTAACACCAGCTTTTCTCCTTCCTGTTCCAGGCTTACTTGCACTCCATGTGCATCATTCACAGAGACCTGAATTCACACAATTGCCTGATCAAGCTGGTGAGTTACACCTCAGTTCCCACAGCATGCTGCTCCTCTATTTGGCATCTTCCTGCCTTGGTTTTCTCCACATGATGTTCCCTCTTTTGTCAGGGTGGAGCTGATTTCAGAGAGGCTTTGTGCCCCAGGCAAAGGAGCTTTATTCTGACACAGGATTTTCCTGACTGACCTAGCTTTCACTGTTTCTGTGTTCTGTTTTCTTACCACCCTTCTCTGGTAGCAGCTCCTATAAGAGTCACTTTCTGAGAGTTAGTACAGCTCTGTTCTTTATCTCAACTATGAGATGTTCTCTTGCAGCTGTTTCTGTTCTTTTAACCACTTGACGACTTTTTACTGGCGCTCAGGATTCACACAAGTGTGTCGGTGTGTGCACGTGTGTGTGTTCTCTCTTTTTTTAAATGCTGGGTCACAAGATTTTTGTGTAGTTTCATTCCCTCAATCTTGCCCTTTTTCACTTGGCTTCAGACAACCCAGGATAAAAGTCCAAGTTAATTCCTGACCAGGCGAAAGAGGAAGATCTAGAAGGAAAGGTCCAGGTTTCCCCTGGCAAGTGTAGTCAAATTGATGGGATAATTGCTAGCAACCACAGAGGAAATAAGACAATGAAGGGAGGAAATGATGAGCTGGGATCATGAATTGGGTATCATACACCTGTCTGGACATCTTGCTTTGCTCACATGGCTGCAGGAAACCTGGACAGTTGCCCTTAGACTGTAGTTGGTAGTGAACAGGAACTGCAGCCTCTTTGCTCCTGAAAGGGGCTGAGAGTAATCAGTGGTTTGTCCTAAATGCCCTGTGCAGGATAAGACAGTGGTGGTGGCTGACTTTGGCCTGTCCCGGCTGATTGTGGAGGAGAGGAAGAAGCCCACGTTGGAGAAGCCGTCTGCCAAGAAACGAACGCTGCGCAAGAGCGACAGGAAGAAGCGCTACACGGTGGTGGGGAACCCGTACTGGATGGCCCCAGAGATGCTCAACGGTAAGAGTCCAGCAGCAGGGAGCAGGCAAGGACACAGCCTGGGACAAGGCACAGGATTTATAATACTTTCAGGACATATAATATATATAATACTTAAATTTCTGCGCCCCAGTAACACCTAAACCTTTTAGAGCCTGTGGTTTTAGACCTGCTAATGTGGAAACTTTTTTATACACACAGAGGCCATAGCTGCAGCCCTGCAGACCTGATAAGCCTTTGTACCAGCCCAGGTAGTGTTTCTGGCTTGACAACAGGGTTTTTCAGGAGGGCAACAGAAGTAAACTTGCTACAATCCAAGTGAAAGGGAAGACAAAAGAGACCTGAGATAAAGCTGAACCCGAGATCAATTTCTGTTGTAGCCTTATGCTTTGGAACTGCCCCTTGGAACAGGGAATCATTACACTGTGAGATGAGCTTTACATGTGATGTGGCATAGATCTAGGGAGAGGCCATCTGCTGCCAGGTTTGCTGAAGCCTCAGGATTCAAGTGGGAGTTACCCAAGTGCAGGGAAATCTGGGTTTTGACATGCAGCCCTCAGTTGCATTAAGGTTGAGCTGTGACCCTTAGAGGAAAAGCTGCCCCTGCAGGAGTTGAGGTGAGGGTGACATAGAGTGGATACAATTCCCTCCTAAGGAGCAGGTCTCTGAGCAGCTTGGGCAGTTTGGCTGGCTGGGATATCTGCACTGACCAGCACAGTCTCCAGGGGAAGGGAGGACTGGGCTCCTCTCCCCCAGCTCAGTTCTCCGTGTTGCTTTCTTGTGTACTGTTCTGTTTGCCTTTCCTCAAGGCCTCCAGCCCTAAAGGAGTCTGAGGCTGCTTTTCAGAGCTCGTCTCAGTCCTGGCATTTGCCAAGAGAACAGCAAAGGCAAAGTCTGACATCACCTCTGAAAGCAAGGCTGTTTACCAGCTACTGGCCTGGGAGGGGTGTGTCTGTAGGCAGAGCATGGCATGCTGGAGCCCGCCAGCTTTCCCGGGATCAAAGTGCTGCTGGTGTGTAATTTATTATCTCTGCAGTCACTGCAGCAGGGACTCGCTGGCTGCTGGGGAAGCTGAGCACTGCCTCCATGCACTGTAGAGATGCACAAGAACAGCAATCAATGGAAATGGGCAGAAGCTTTCCATTGTCATCCTTAGCATTTGCTCAGACCTGATACGGTGTTATCCTGTAATTCCCCAGTACAAGGGAGAAGCAGGCTGAAAATCTGTAATGGCAGTGTAATGCAGCTGGTACATACAGATCTTGGGGTGGCTGATCCTGCTCAGGTTTAAGCCTTGCTTTGTCTCCTGTTTTAGGGCCCTCCAGGGAATAGTCTTAGTTAAGCTCTGTACTGGCAGCTCCTGAAATAGCTGGATGGGTAACTCTCTCTTTACAGAGCTGAATGTTTCATGTTTCCTACAGGACAGAGCTACGATGAGATGGTGGACATCTTTTCATTTGGGATTGTTCTCTGCGAGGTAAGACAAGGACATTACATGGCATCTTTAATGGACCTTGTCCCCATCTCTGTGCACACATGGTATCACCCAGACCTCTGCATCTGAGTGTGCAGCCTGTGACCTAACAGCACATTATTAGTGAATTAGACTGGGAGAACAAGCTTACCTGCCTCTGTTTCCTCACTGTCTTGTAGTTTTCTGGTCCCAGCTTCTTCCTGCACTGAGAGAAACTGTAGAAAAGGTCATCAGGTTCTGACTGAGCCTGGTATCCATTTGAAAGTAGATGTATTCCCTAGAACTGCGATGTTTTTTTCTTTTTCTGCCTGATTAGAAGAACAATCAGCTGCATAATCTCAGCAAATTCAGGGCCTCCACTGGGGATGGCACTTCACTTCAAAGAAGTGGAAACAGAAACCTCTTTGCAGGTCGATTAATGAAGCTTGCACCCTGAAGTCTGTTGGCTTAGTTTATTTCTGAGCCAATGCAGAGTCTGACTGTTATATCAGGCTTTTCCATCTGCAGAGCAAAAAGCAGCACTTGAAATCTGCAAGGTATTTTCAGTTTAAAAGGTGTGTATGATAATGGAAATACAGATGAAAGGCAGGGTGTTTTGTGTAACACGGCAGTTGCAGGAACACCAGGGGATGCCAGCAGAGTTTCATTTTCAGTGTTTGGATGAAGGGGACAGAAAATGCCTGTGCATAAATCTTTGTGGCCTCATCTGGAGCTCTGTTTACATTGGGCCCTCCTCTCAGAGAATGTTGTGGTTGTGAGTGATAGATTTAGGAACTTGAAGAATCTATATGTGGGATTAAAACAATTGTTTCATCTAGAAAAAAAGACAAATAAAATGTTAATAGCATATGAACATTCTTCTTGTCATCAAAACAATGATGCTAAAAAAAATTAAAATTAAACACTCAAACAGATAAGGAAATAAACCTGCCAAAATACATAATGGGCGTTTCTGTGTAGTTACAGGATGTGGCTGTCATGCTGAGTTATTGGCATAGAAAAGCCTGGGTGGTTATAAATAACACCCCTTCTGCGATACCTGATGAGGCTTTAAACTTCATGCTCTGTCCATGTGAAAGTTTGTATTGACCTTGTGAGTCCAGATGACCCCACAGCTCTCTGCTGTGGGCTCCTTCCCTCCTACACTTGTGCTGGAGGTGGTGAGCACTGGGGCAGTTCTGGGGCAGGGCTTCCCTGTCCACCCAGCTCTTAGCTGGCTCTCCTTTACCTGCAGCCTCCTGGGTGTCAGGTATGGTTGTTCTTGTCTGTCCCAGCCCTCTGGCTGTGGTGGGGCTTCAGTCTGTCACTGGCAGAACAGCTCAGAGTTGCTGTTGGCTTCCCAGCGTTGTTCAGGACAGGCTCTGTACCTGGGGGCTTTGCTGATGGCGCGGTAAGATGGTTAGAGAGGGGACGGGATGGTGATGCGGGTTGCCTTGATTGCCTGCAATCAGGAGGGCCTGCATCATCCCCAGCTGCAAGACACTGTGGAGTTCCCCGAGAGGGGCACATCATGCTGTGTCTTCTGGCAGAGAGACCCTGGGCAGAAGGAGAAGGCATCTGGGACTTCCTCCACAGCCATGGACACATCGCCAGGTCTTGAAAAAGTTTCCAGTGAAGCTTGTCTGTACCCAGTGCCGTGAGCTAGCGGCTTCGTTGGAAAGGAAGAACAGCGTTTCTGTTGTTTCCTTTCCACCATAATACTTTGAAGGAGCCCCTGCCTGATGCAGAAGTTCCCTGGCTATGAACACTCTGGAACTGTTGCAGTACTTAAGTGCTTCTCTCAATTTTCCCTAGATCATAGGCCAGGTTTATGCTGACCCGGACTGTCTCCCACGCACACTGGATTTCGGCCTTAATGTCAAGCTGTTCTGGGAGAAGTTTGTTCCTGCTGATTGTCCTCCGGCCTTTTTCCCCCTGGCTGCTATTTGCTGCAGACTGGAACCAGAGAGCAGGTAGGTTTGGGGTCTGGAGGACTCCTCTTCAGCAGCCTGCAGGATGTGTCTGTGTTCCCATTGTGGATGCTCTGCACAGGGGGCAGCTCCAGCCTTCTCTGGGAATGCTGAAAGGCTTCCATGAGTGAGAGACTTGGGAGAGAGACTGCTGTATGGTGGAGATGTCTGAAACAATTCCAAGGCAGAGAGGATAAAGGAGGAATGATTGTTCAGGATTTCTTAGGTACAAAGAATAGGGGCAGACTTTGACAGTAAGGTAAATACTTCATTTGGTTTCAGTTATGAAACTTGTAGCTTCAGAACAGTGTTGCCAAGTAGGTTCCCAAGAGCCAGCCCTCCCTGGTCACTCACTGGCTATAAAAAAGGGCAGCCTAGACAGATGGGGGTTTTGCAGTCTTGGAAGCTGAATGGGGGGGAAATGATGGCCTTGTTCACCACTCCGTACATGGTACAGGGACTGGGATGGACAGCTAGCTCAGCCTTTCCAGATGCTGTTCTGCTTCCTCTTTCCTACTCATGTTTCCTCACTGCTGCTTCTAGGCCCCCTTTTTCCAAGCTGGAAGATTCCTTTGAAGCTCTCTCTCTGTACCTGGGAGAACTTGCCATCCCCCTTCCATCTGAGCTGGAGGAGCTGGACCACAATGTGAGTGTGCAGTATGGACTGAACCGCGACAAGCTACCTGAGAACACAACCTAGTCTGCTCGTCCTGCTGCCTGCATCACTTCCAATGGAGCTGGCACGAGCGTCAGGGAGGGAGATGCACTTCAGCCACTTCCAGGGCATTAACGGGGCACCACGCTGTGCATCTGCTGCACTGCCTCTCTCTCCCCAGCCAGCTTCCCTCCTCTTGGATATCCTGATTCACTGTGGATTTCTGGCGTGTTTCAGAAGCTAAAAGGATTGTTTCCTGCCAGCTGCACCTAGGAAAGCCTCTGAACACTACTCTTCTGGCTTGAGAAATATTTCTCTGGCCTTTTCAGGCTTCTTTACTATGGTGCCTTAGAACTTGGCTGCAAGCTGTGAAGCCACCCTGGCCTGTCTGCCAGGGAGGGAATTGCTATAGGAGACTCTCCTGGGTAAGGACCAGCACTTCTGGAACAGCTTCCCCCACTGACTGCCCTGCCCAGAACGGTGGGGAAATCGAACATCCAGCAATATGTCCCACCAGGACAGCACATGTATGTATTTGCATGTGTTTCCCAGAGCAACCCACTGAGATTTTGGCCTCTGACATGCATCAGAGGAAGGAGTAAAAAGCCCCAGGAATTGGGCAGCTCTCCTGAAATACCTTGTCTCTGGGGAAGCACATATGAATTGTTGTTTTGGTTTTGTGGGCTTTTATTCCTTCTCTGTCTCTGAATACCTCCAAAAGCCTGCCTAGAAACACTAAGACTGAGCTCTGCTTGCCCCTCCTGATGGCGAATGAGGCAGGCTGCAAATGAGCCACTGGAGCATTTTCAGACCCTGCGCCTGCAGTGAGTTTGCCTGCCCAAAACCTTAACCTAGGTGAAAGTATTTGAACCTGAATGTGTAGTTCTGCACTAGGCACCGGGTGTGGACATTCCTGAGTGCTTGAGCTCTTGGCCTGTGGATGTGAGGTGACAGAAATGGCAGCAGAAGGTGCTTGTCAAAAAGCCAAAGGTTTGAAGTGGCCCAAACCTCGGGCATGGACAATGGCAAAAGGGGACTTGCCCGAGGTTAACTAAAGGATGGACTTGTCATGAATAGAAAAGTGCTGGAGAATGTCCCATCCTCCCTGCAGTGGCAGCTGAAGAAGTAATAATTCAGTTGCCACTACCTCATCCTTTCCTGCAGATTGTGCAAGTTGCTCCCTTTGAAGGTCCTTCTTGCAGCTGCTGCTGCAGCACCTGAGCTGATTCTCCAAACAGAAATTTTCCTCAGGGTCATTCCCTGCTCTGGGGGGGAAAAAAAGGGCTTGGAGTCATTGGGAGGTTGGGTAGGGGTGTATTTTCTTCCAGTACTTCTCTGCTTCCTCCCTTGGTGGGAGAAGGAAGGAAGGAAGCTACTGCTGCAGTAGCTCACATGGTTGTCAGAACTGAACAAAAAGCTGGATCAAGTTCTGCTCCTACGTCTCACAAACATCACGGTTGAACTGGATTTCTCCTTTTTCCCTCCTCCTCCTCCCTTCAGCATTGAATGGAGGGGAGTGGGTGTTAGTCTTTGCTGTTATTTTGGTTCCCTCCCCGTACCCATGAGTTTAAAGTATTATGTAAAATAACATGGGACCAGCCATCACCTGACATCAGGTATGCAAGGGGGGGTGTTTTTAGTCTGTGTAGTGGTGTTTTAGAAACACTGGGGACTCCCTGTGCTGTGAGTCAGGCAGGAGCCTCTCTAAAGTGGGTCCAGTGGATCCAGGATTGTTAACAGGATTCGCCCTTTCATTCCCTCTCCCAGGCTGGTTTGTGAGGGGATCCCTGGAGGGAGAGTCCTGAGTGATGTGTGGGTGGGGTTTATGAACTGTGATTTGCACAGGTCCATGTTCTAGCTCCATTAAAAAGCAGTAACTGTATGCTATTGAGAACAAGAGTTTGTGGTCTCTGTGTTGAATAAAGCCGGAAGCTGTAACTTTCTCGGGTTTCTATTGTAGTCACAAAATGGCAACAGCGGCAGTGCTCAGATGAGGTACCAGCTAGAACACCCTTGCTTGAGTCACTGGACTCTGCCACATTCACAGAACTGCAGAAACACAGTGCAGTGCTCTGTAGGACTGTTTACCTGGAGTGAGGGAAAGGGAAGAAGTGAAGTTCTGTTCATTCACTGGTTGGTTTTTAAGGGTGGACGGGAGGCAGCAGATCATGGAGCCTCTCTCCATTTTCCTTTTCTAATCCAGGGATAAAAATACAGCCTGTTCTTGGCAACATCTTATTCTGAAATACAGAGTTCAGGGGACAGTTGTTAAGACTCTGTTAGTACCTCCTGTAACCTGCTGTGCTCTGTCTCCATTGCACTTCTCAAGGGATGGAGTTGCTGTCGAGCAGCACCAAAGCAGAACTGACCCAGGTCAGTGCAGGAAGGGGCTGTAACCAAGAGTGTGCTCCCATGGGCCAGCCCGCTGAGTCACCCACAGCTCACACCCCCACAGCTGCTTTTCAGGAACAGTCCCAGTCTGAGAACAGCTGCTGGCAGTAGGGAGACAAGCTCCAGGCCCCTTGTCAGTGCTGGGGAGTGCAGGCACTGCTTGTAGGGGTTTACCTTTGGGCCTGGCAAAGTGAAGTGGCATCTTCCCTTCTCCTCAATTCACAGTCTGAAACAAGGCAAAGGATGCTGCTCTGGCAGGAGGAATGCACAGATGAGCCACAGTCCACACAGGTCTACAGAGCATTCTTCTTTTAAGCTTTAATACAAGGTAGCACAGTCTTCACCTTCTTATAATGAGGTATTTAAAACATTTTACAAAGAAATGGTATTCAAAGGCATTTAAAAATAAAATATTTCCCTTTTCTGAATCAAACATTAACACTAAAACCCCTGCTGCCAAGTGCTGCTCCCTGTTATGCCCACAGCTATAAAGCAGATGGCTAGAAAACTTACTTGAATGGCTTGAATCCCCGGAAGCAGGGACAGATGTTTCCCTGAACTGGCCTTGCCTTGATGCCATTAGGGAGACACTGCAGCAACCATCCCTTCCAAACCCCCTGAAATGCTAATAAAAGTTGTTACAAAACCTCTCTAATAGGACCAGGCTCTGTAAGTAAGTAGTCTTGCTGCACAAGCTGAGTGTGTGACAGAGGCTGGGCCAGGAGCCACGCCAGAACTTCAGTATCTTACAAAACAGCTGCCCTGTTCTGCCCTTAGAGCCAGAACTGCTGCAGTGTGATCAGGGTGACCTCCACAGCCTGGCCACTCTGTGGCCCACAGTCCCACAGCACTGGGTCTGTAGGAAGCCAAGGGAGTTCCAAAGAGGATGTTACCTATCCTCAATGTTTAACCTGCTGTAAGGAACTGAAGGGCAGTTTGTTTTCTTCACTCCACAACTACCAGTCGTCCTTGCTTTCCTGATTGGTGTAAGTGAGCAGGAGACACAGACAGACCCCCTCGACACCTGTAACTGTGGCTGTGCACGTAGCACCACAGGAGAATGGAGAAGTGGCCTCAGCCCTGGAAGACCTGGATTTGTCAAGAGCTTGAGGAGAGCACTGGGGCTAAACATACTGCTTCTGGCCAAAGACATCCCTCAAATAAGCTCTTCCTTGGAAAAAAAAACCCTGATCCAGTAGCAGGATTCTGGACAGTGCTTCCAGCTCTCAGCCACTAAAGCAAGAAGGCAGGAACTACAATCAGAGTGTAATTATCTAGCTAAATCTGACATGAAGCTCCCCTCAGTCCCTGCAGTACTGTTCTCTCCTGAGGTTCCAGGCTGAAACTTAAGTAACAGTGCACACCGTTAAATAGGAAAAGAACAGAAAAAGAGGAAGCCACGACCACACTCCGGGCTATGGGATCTGTGGCCAGTTGTAAGCCTGGCCCATCATCCTTCCCAGCTCCTTGGCACACCATGGAGACAGGTGGGAGGAAGCAGCAGGGTCCACCACACCAGTCCCCAGCTGGTCATGCACCGAATGGTGCCCCTCAAACAGATGATGAATAGCCCATTGTTCTGTTCCTCCGCATCACCTTCATCCGGCGTTCATCAAAAAGAAAACAAAATAGAAATGAACACACGCAACCCCTGCACTCACAGTGGGAAGCTGGAGGCTTTGCTCAGCCTGTAGAGCTCCTGCCTGAGCTGCTCAGGCACCAGGAGTCCCTGCCTGCCCCATGAGGGGCCCGCTGCCGTCCCGTGTGTCCTCCACGGGTGTCTGGTTGGTGTGCACCACGATGGTGTTCTCGTCCACCAGCTCGCACGCGGGGTTGGTGAACGCGGACAGCGGCAGCGTGATGCGCTGCATTTCACGCTCATAAACCTTCTGTTCATGCTTCTCCTTCAGGTCTTTCCCCCTGCATTAAAACAAAAACCAGAATACATACGTGGGGTGAGTGCTGCTGCTTGGGGGGAGAGTCTCAGTAAAGTTGATAGAGTATAGAAGAAGGGACTCTGCTCTTTAAGATAAACAGAGGTTTCTGCTGCATACAAAGGGCCAGAAATATTCCCTACTGTAAGCAGAGGACCACAGCTGAGCATCTCCAAAAAACAAGCAGCCAAGTGAAGTCTGTCACTCCCTCAAACTGGCTCATTCACTGACATTGCTGCTGATAAATGACTGTAAGGCCAGGCCCCTCCTTCAAACCACAGAGCTGCCATGTTTCCTTATCCTTTACAGTCCTACAGCACTGCCTTGTGCAGGCCCAGGGGAGAAGTGAGACAGTGCAGAGGCCACTGCTGTGGAAAAGAGCTTCTGGAACCTGCTTCATCTGAAACAAATACTGGAGGTGCTGACAGCTTCTGCCTTTTGTTGCAGCAAATTAAGCTATCCAGAAAGTATTAAAGCTGACTTCAGAGCTGGCCCTGCTTTCTGCCACTGCAGCTATAACAGCTTAATGCCACAACCAGCTCCTCAAGCCTACCTCAGACTCCAGCCTGTTGCTAAGGGAAGGAACACCTCTGTAATTTGTGCTGCGGAAGAACTGCCTTGCTTTAAAAATGGATTTGGCATTAATAGCATGTTGTCTCCATAAGAGCTGTGTATACCAAAAGCTACTAAACCCATTAAAGGTTTCTCACCACACCTACTACCCAAACCTGCCAGCTTGCACATGCAATTTTGAGATCAAGGCAAGAAGGGAGACGGTAAACCTGCACTACAGCCCTGCTGTCAGCTCCGTGTGACTGGAGAAGCCCATCTGGACAAAGCCCAACATTGGTCCATTGTTTCCTCCCGCTGAGGATAGGAGAGAGGTGGGACAGGCACCACTTGCTCCTCCTGAGGCTCGTGATCTCAAGCAGGCAGAGCTGCTGGGGTTTCCTGTCAGCATTTTGGCTGCTTTTCAAAGCTGCCTACAAGCGTGCAGCAGTGGCTGCCATTGCTGCCAGCACACAAGACACTGTTCTCTGAAGTGACACCTCAAATCAGATTCCTCGACAAGCAGCATTCTGTGTTTTGCCCCTTATGTAACACTCCTCCCTCTGCTTTTTTTTTGTCAGCATTTATTATAAACACTTACATAAGGACATGTCCCAGCTTGGGAAAGGGCTCCTTCTGCTTGCTTGTGTCAGACTGTTGTCAAACAGCCAAAACATAGAACAAACCCTCCCAGAGGAGGGAGCCTGGGCCTTTGCTTGCTGCAGGGACAATCACTGCTATTTGTTAATCCTGCCCTCTTCTCTTACAACTAAGCAGCTTGCTACTGCCACTACCCTCAAACACTGCTGAGCTACAGAAACATTTCTGCCCAACAGAAGCGGCTGAAGAAATAGTAACTGAAGTCCAAATCAAAACTGACCTTAAAGTATACAGGAGCTTTGCTAAAATGAACTTTGACCAAAAAAAAGTGCTACCTGATAGTCAGCTTCATAGGATACAATGCATGAGTAGGAAAAAAAATTGCCAATTGGTTTTCCTCTAAAGATAAACTAGAGAAATCAGGGGAACAGGTGGCCTGCTGGGAGGATTGTTCTTTTTCTGATCAAAAAAAACTCCCTGTGAGGGCACCTGGGGCCTGCTCTTTCCAGTTCTGACAAAATCCAGCTCCCCTGGATACATCTGAAAAAGCCACATCAAGGTGCACATACACACACAAAACCCCAAATATTAAAGAGGGCAATTTGAAACTTTAAGTGAGGCAGAACATCATAATAATGGGGGAAATGGAGAAGAACAGAACTAACTCTTCAGTAGTTCTTTCCTCAGTGTGACAAGCAAACTTGCTTAATGTGCAAACATATACTTCTGTCCCATTTCCTTGGGATCTGGTTGGGTCTGCAGGTGCTCAGACATTCCTGCTCTATATACACCAGCTTCTGAACAAAGAACAGCCACTCACCTCTTATAGATGTATCCCACCACAATGCCAGCCCCGATGGCAATGATTATCACCATCATGATCAGCCCCAGCACATAACCTGTGGAAAGAGGAAGAAAAGAGCCAAAATTACAGGCAGCAGATCCATCTATAAGAATATCAAAGCAGGTCTGTCCTGCTAGAATTCCAGGAATCACGTGGTCCTGGGTTTGTACCTAGTGTCCCTAAGTCCTTCTTTTCTTTGGAGTTCATCTGTACCCTCTGACTGATGCCAATGACGGGCTGCACCGCGGCTGCCTCGCTCCGGGAGGGCAAAGTATCAGCTGGTTCAAACACCTGCTCATCCTCCTGGGAAGCACCAACTTCTGCTGTAGGGACTGGGGCTGTGGTAGCTGTAGCATCTGTTGAGAGGGGAAAAAAAAAATATATATATACAACATACCAAGCACTTACAAGTACTTCAAAACAGCATGTGCCTTGAGAGTGGGACAGCTCTAGACTGGTATCACTGAACTGCCTTCAAAGCACACTGAAAAACACTCGTTCCCCCTTAAGTTGTTCCCAGAGCAGACAAGAAATGTACTCCTCCCCCCATTTTCCTTCAACATGAACCTATTTAACTAAGAGTCCAAGGTACCACCACAGATGGGAGAAGTCAGACAGCAGAATGAAACCCAGGTTCAGGGCATGAGTCCAGAGGATGCACAATGACTTCATTTGGTGTACAGATCGATATACAGGCTGCAGCTTCAATCATGCTGAACAGACGTGAACACGATTATGAGAATCTCCATCCCAAATCTCCCAGGAGCCTATTTATCTCTACCTCAATCTTCCTGACACAGGAAAGTTTGACAGGAGACTCCAGCTGGTGTGAAAGCAACCTGGGGATATTCTTCCCTAGCCCCTCTTTGCAGTGGTGTACCAAACTCTGATAGTCTGAGACACCACTGGACAGGCTAAGTCAGAGCAGCCCTCAGGCAGCACAACCACTGACAAAGGACAAGCTCCTCCTCAGCCAAGGCCCAGGAAAGGTACCCAAGGATACAGAAAAGTTCCTTCCCAGCCCTGGTTTTTATCAGTGCTCTTTTTCATCAACAGCATTGGAAGTTTTTCAAAGTAGCTCCCTCTTCCATGACACAGAGTTTAAACAGAAGCTGTAGCATTGAAAAAGCTGTAAAAACAGTGTAAAGTAGGTATCTATCACCTGTTCTACACAAAGCCCCCTCCTTCTTGGAAACGCTGTTCACAGTATGCATCCACACCTGGAAACTCACCCCACCTGCATCTCCCCCCACAGCAGGCAGTAAGTCCATGTGGATTTTCTACCTGCAGCCATTTTGAGTCCTCAGTGGAATGTGAAATGGAAGTACAGAAGCGAGTCAGAGACAGGAAATCAGGGTAACTTCAGACAGTAACTTCACGTAGGGTCAGCCCAGGCAACTGAACCAAACTGAACTGCTGGGCCATGAAAAGGTGCCCACTCTGAGATGCAAAAATATGAAACCTATTAAACATGCAAACGGCTGAAAGGTCAGGTAACTCTTCTGATCCTAAAGCTGCAAGAGTGTTCTGAGTAAGGATCTTGGCAGCAGAACTTTTTTTTTTTTTTTCCCTTCATCTTTAGGAAAAAACAGGCAAAAAAAAAGAGCAAAGTGAAAAAAAGGGGAGGGTGTTTGTGCGTGGGAAAAGTATTTATATGCAAGGATAGCAGTCTCAAGGGACAGTGGTGTGAGTAAATCTTGCAGGGCTCAGAAAGTAGTAAACAGTTCAAAAAACCCCAAGTGGTTACTCTGGTGTCAGTCAATACTGACACCTCCTCTCCCTGAAACAGGCTTCCACTACAGTTGTTTTGGCCAACTGTTTCTCACTGTGACTATAATACAGGAGGAATCCAGTGTTTCCATTTCTTACTGTCCTCCCTTCTAGTTCTCATTTTTTCCCCACATTCTTCCCCTGCGCCTCGTACTCAAATTCCCACTGGCAATCCTTTAACAGCAGGAAGCTTCTTTAGTCAGCTGTAATATGTCCCACAGCAACAGTCTACCCCCACCTCAGCAGTTCCTAGATGTCCAGACCTCAGCCTTTTGCAACGCGGCTAGAGAGCGCTATAGTGATTAAGTGAATTATGGGGAGTGGGGGCTTTGCACAGGCCTTTTCTGGCACTAATGGAAAAGCCATTTTCTAGGGGCGGAGCACGGCATAGCTGGGAGGCAGATGTGCACACACAGGCGGGGGCCGGAGGGGAGCCCTGGGTACGCGGCGTTTCCGAGGGAGGTGCCGGCGTAGCCCGGGGTTGTTTGTGCGCATCGGGGACCCCACCCCGGTGACAACCCCAGCTCCCCGCGGTAGGGGGCACGCCAGGGAGGGCAGGAAAACGGGGGGGAGCGGCGGCGGCCACTCTTACCTGAGCACTGGGCGATGTCGCAGGATCGCCGCTCGGGAATCCCGGTAGCGCCTTGGATGTAGCACCAGGGCGCGGCGTCGCCGTCCGGGTTCCTGCAGCTGTTGTGGTCCTCATCGACTGCCGGGGAGCAGCGGGCCGTCAGCGCGGCCGCGGCACCCTCCGCTGCCCCGAGAGCCCCCCCCCTCCCCCGCCGCGTCCCCCGGCCCCGGACCCACCTGCCGGGAGCGCGGCGCCGGGGCCGCTCCGCACCGTCAGCCAGTTGAGGCACGGGGCGCCGCCGGAGGCCACTTGCCGGCTGCCGCGGTAGGACGCGCCGTTGCCGCGGAGGCACTCTGCGGAGAGACGAGCCGAGCCTTGCGAGCGGCCCGGGCAGCCCCCGCCGCTCCGGGCCGCTCCCCAACACGGCCGCCGCCTTTCCCACGGGGGTGCTCCCCCTCCCGAGACCGGCCTTTGTCCCCCACAAAGCACTCACCCTCGGCGCCGCGGGCGGCCCCCAGCAGCAGCGAGCCCAGCAGCAGCGAGCCCAGCAGCAGCACGGCGCGCAGCATCCTCGGCGCGGAGGGCGAGGAGCCGCCGCCAGCCCGGCCGCGCAGCTCGGCTCCGCTCGGCGCCGCGGCGAGACCTGCCCCGGCACTCCCCTCCCCGGTAAACAACCGCCGGGCTGCGCTTCCCCCCCCGCCCCGCGGCCGCCGCCGGGTCCTAACGCTGCCGCTGCCGCCGCCCGCCCCCAGGAGGGGAAGGGGCGGCTGCCGCGGGGCAGGGCTCGGGGCAGCCGGGAACCCTCTGCCCCGGGACCGAGCCCGGCGGTGGGTGCTCGGTGCCGCGGGGCTCTTGGGCTCCAGAGAACTCCGCGTCCCTCGGCTTGTCTCCTACAGTCGCAGGAAAAGTCTTGGACCAGAAGAGGAGACTTTCCACACGGAACTACGCTTGAACTACTGCCTGTGGCAGAAGTGTTTATCTTCTGAGAACTAAAACTGCGCTCTCTCCTAGAGAATTATCATGAAGGACTAAATCCTGCTGTCCTTTGGGTTCCCTTAGCTCTAAAGAGACGTTGTGGGGGGTACACACTGCCACGGAGGCTGTGCACCTCCACCTTAAAAGGATTTACGTTCTCGCCTCTGCTAATCCATTACTTTTCATTTACTCCATGTACTTGCTCTAAGAGCTGTGCCTGCTTGTAGAAAAAAACAAGGTAAACAGCATGAAGATGGTTTACAGTAGCTCTACTGCTGGCATCCAGCCACTGTGAGAAAGCCTGTCTGCAGGTATTTCACACGGCTTATAATAGATACTTCTCTTTCTGAACATGCCAAGGGGTTCGGGCAGTGCAGTGCCGGTGTCTGTACACAAGCATCTGAAGTCCTCAGCACTGTTTCAGTTTTACACCAGTGAAAAACAAGCCACAGAATAGCTGGTCCTGTTCGACAATGAGCTTGCAAAGCAGCCGGGGCCAACTGATGGGTTTGTAGCCAAGGCACAGGCCTGCAGCACAAGGTGCTATTTCTGGCCTTCCCACAGAGTTTTCCCTGACCTTGGCCAACCTGCCTGCCTCACTCCTTTGCGCCTTCCCTTCCTTTCTCTCATATGAGGTAAAATCAAACCTTCCTTCTTAGAATAGGACAGGGAAGTTCCCTTCTTTTCAAGTTCTTTGAAATCACGTGGAAACCATTAAATACATAAGAAGTATTTCTATGCCAGGAAGCTGCTTCAGTGTTTGATGAATCGCTTTTCAAGGCAGCGCTGGCTGGAGCAGTGGTCTTTCTTTTCCACTCCCAGATGTTTCCATCCTGGCAGTGCTCTCTGTCAGGCTGCTACAGGTAATTGTGTAACAAACCTGCTCAAGGTTCTGATCCAACCCAACTTTTGCCCCTTTTTCTCCAGGTCTTGAGCACTTTAAGCCCTTTACAGCCAGGTCATCTGCTGCATCCAGTCCACAATGGAGCCACAAAACCCCAGATGTACCAGCATGAAAGGTGGGTAATGAGGAAACGTCAATTAAGAGGCACTACTGCCAAGTATGAAACCACAGGTCTTAGCACACATTTGGGTGACTCACGCTCTAACAGCATGATTTACCACTAGAGAAAATTTAGTTTAGTAAGGTCAGATTTTTTTTAAAAAAGGTTGCAAAAAATCAAAACAGAAAACCAAAACCCAACGGTATGTGCCAGTCCTGACTGACATCACCAGCTAAGATGCAGCCTTTGTGCCATTATGCTCATTGTCTGCACAGACACCCTGTTCCTGCATTCCTGATGCTCTCCAGTTACTCTCTGTAAAGGCAAGGCTAACTGGAGTCAGCAGGAATTTTTAATAAGGGCTATTCAATCAAGCTGCCTGTTTGTAATAGCTCTTCATCACAGATTTCATGGGACAAATTCCATTCAGCAGAAACTGCAGGGCCACACATGCATCCAGAGGCACTGGATGCAAAACTTTGCAGATGGGCTGCCAACCTGCACAATTAATTTCTTTTTGCTCATTTCATGAGACTAACTAATGCTTCCATGCCACCTAGCACAGAAAGCACCTCCTTCTGTACATACTGATCCAAGAACTGCAGTAATCTCTGTGGAAACAAACCTCAGACCTTCCCAGATCTCTCTCCTACCATGTAACAAGATAAGTTTGCACTTCTCATTACACTCAGCCAAGTTTCAGCAAACAATTTGAGTTTCTAGTCCACAGGACAATGGGGAATCTGGGAGAAATGCAAAAACCTTCACATTAATGGTAAAGATCAAAGTCTTTTCCACAACTGACTTCTAAGCATAATTTTTTCTTTCATCTCTAGCTTTCTCCAGGATGAGGGATGATTTATGCCTGGCAGTTTCACAGAGTTAAGTTTAATAGGATGCCAGGTGGCAGCTGTCAGAGGCAGACTCAATTGCTCTTTCCACTGCTGGGGAATGGGTTTGCTCTTCTTGCTACACTTTTAGAAAAATTAAACATGACGTTATTTCCTAAGACTTAATTTTAAACCACCCAAACTGTAAGTTAATAGCTTTGCAGCTCCTTCCTCACATAGGTTACACTTAGATGTCTGTAGGTATATAAAAATACATGTATCACAACACATCCCCATGTTTTACAGGAGAATATATATGCTATTTTTAGGAATAAGGGACATCGAGCATCCTCCCTAAACTCAGTGTGAACCAGTTTCAGCTGTGAGCTGGTACCTTTCTTTATACAGGTTCCAGAATGAACAATGTCTGCTTTCTCTCTCTCTTGTCTGTCAGCTGCTCTTTCTTGTTTGTTTGTTCTACTTTTTCACCTGGGGAAAAATCAAAAGTGTTTTGAGACTTCTATTAAAAAAAAAGAAAAAAAAGAAATCTAACATGTAACACTCTGTGCCAAGGGAGGTAGCCCCAGACCTACAGCTCTGGGATGACTCCATAAGAAGCCATCAAACCCACCCTCCTCCTCTGGCCACAGCCAAATGTGTTCAGATCTTGTGAGGCAGAAGTTCATCTAACCTCCTATGCAAGAACTAACATGCTTTATTACTTAATCTTACTAAATAAGACATGGAGGGGAGTAAACAAAATGAGTTTTCTAATCTGAGTAATCCCTCCTAGCCAAATTAACATGGATTGCTTAAAATGGAAAAAGTTGACCATTGCCCTCCTTTTAACAGGACATACGTCATGTTCCCATAACCTCCCCGTCCTTCTTCCTAGGTAACCAAAATAATTGTTCCAGTTTTCCCCAAAACTCATTTTTCTCAAATTTCTGCGTCTTTCATAAATGGCAATGCTTGAGAATGATAGTACAATTCTGAGACCTCACCATGAACAGTTTGTGCTTAAGCTTAAAAAGCTGCGACCATCGAATGTTACTAAACGCTATTAAGTACTTGAGTACTTGCAACTCCAACAAAAGCAGGGGTTTAATTTCTGGCCTCTCTCTTGATCATGAAAGCAACTGTGGGTCTCACCTGTAAGAAGCCTTCTGTAAGCAGTGATGTATGAGTTGGAAACAAATGTGTTTCATTTCTAACCTAGATACAATTTGAACTTAATAACGGAACATCAGGGCTGCAACAAAAGGATCAGATATTGACTTTATGAAACTGAGCCGAGTATAACCCAAAATCAAGGCAGAGGCAGTGACTACAAAGGAGTCGGTGTGGAGCGACACGAGTAGCTGCTGGCACTGTTGCATCGTGCTGCTTACATGCTCGAGGAGAGAGAGGCTTTCTCCTCCCCCTTCAGTCTGACAGCATGAGCTATTGCTAAGTAAATGCCAGCCACAGCCTCCAAGGACTAACAAGGAAGTCTGCAGAAGCAAAACAACCATATGCGATATTTGAACTGGTTCAGACTGGTTCAGAGTTTGCTCCACTAACTCAGAGTGCTCTCTCAGATGAGTTTTGTGTGTGAGCTGTAAGACAAGGCCAGAGGCCTCGGGAGGGCAATCTGGGTCCTATTGTTTACTGGGGAGAAGCACTGCAGCTACACTTCTCCAGCATTAAGAGATTAGCACTAAATACTCTCGGCAGTCGGTGACTGAAGAAATTTCACAGACTCTTCTCTAACAGCATCATTTTTTTGTCCCTTTTTGTCAAGAACTGCCCAGTGCCTTTCCAGTCTCCTCAGCCGTTTTGAAGAGCCCAAGTGCTGACAGATATCTGTGTTCACACTGGCCCACTGCAGCACTTGTGAAGGTCCCCATGGATCATCCCTCAGCTCTTCCCCTGGCTGCAGCATTCCAATCTCGGGATCTGGATCACAGATTGCTTTACCTGCTATCCAATGGGTGGGTGTGTATCGTAGCAGGATAAACCATAAAACCATAGCAATATTGTTAGGAATTGGGTACAGCTTCTAAAGATGTTTTCGTCTCCAGTTGCACTGGTTGTTGTTGAGTTTTTTGTTTGTTTGATTGTTTTTATGCTACAGATGCAGGCTGCCACTGACAAAAACCAGAGCACACATTTCTAAGTGTGGAGGAAGGGAAGCTATTTTGAAACATACTGTGATCTACTCAGAGAACACATAAGTCTGAGCCAAGAACAGGAGCCTTACTGTCAATTCTTTAACTGATCTTTGCCTGACCTTAGGGAAGCTTCTGCCTTGGTTTCCCATGTTAATATTACTTATGTCACAGAGGCAGAAATGATTATATGTCTGCAAAGTGCTTTGAAAGCTTCAGACATCCAATACCTACCTTACGAAATGGTTTTGTAGGGGAAGGAATCCTGGAGAGAGATAGGCATGAGACGTTCTCAAGTTCTACATGTGTAGTGCTGACTTAGATGAAAGCACAAACAAGCGTTAATACAGGAATTCATTAAAATAGAAGAATGTGTTGCTTGGTTGTTTTTCAAGGTATAAAAGTACTTTTGTAACTTTCTTGTTTCTCAAACCACAGTTGTGCCCAGCAGTGCCTGGCAAAGCTAAGCAGTCTGATAACCCAATTTGTTCTTGTTAGAAGATGCCTATCTAAAAATAACTGTTTATTATTTGCACATGAGGAACGTGAAAAGGCAGCATCAAAATATCTGGAGACTTCAGTCAAAAGGAATAAAGATCTCTGTTCTGATATCTGTTCAAATTAACCTCCAGTGAATTGGATGGGATTATTAAATATCCTTCTACCAATCTTCCACTCTCCATGGAAGCCAATTTCACAGTTAAACAGAAGTGAAAGCCCAAAACTCTGTTGTTTAAACTTCAGTAGTAATGGAATATTACCACAGTAACAGTTAGATTTCATTGTGAAAAACATGAGGTTAAAGTTGCACTTAAATATGCAAAACTCCTACTCTAAATAGCACAAACACTCATGTGACCTCTATCCCAAGCCATCAGAAAGGCTGTAAGGTTATAAACTTGGACACATAAAAAAGCCAGACGTGTATTTTCTTCTCTCTTTAGGGCTTTGGGACTAGGAGTGGAGTCATCAACATAAGAGCAGAAGCAGAGACTCATTTTGTAATGGGTCTCTGTAATTCAACATGTGAGCAGAGAAGCAGAGACCAAACCTTGCAGTGGAGCTACTGCTGTTTCCTCATGAAGTGTAGGATTCAGGGACATTTACAATGCAGAGCTCACACCTCTGGATTTTATTTCTTAGCTGACCTGAAAGCAGATAAAACCACTGGCACACAGGTACTGCAGAAGGCCTCTCTTCACAGGTGTTTGTCTGAAGGCTGTGGGAGGAGTTGTTAATTTTGGGAAGCTGCCCTTTCTTTCTTTCTTGTGTAGAAAGGCAAATCTGTATTTTCTCTGGGTTACACACATGCCATAAGCATGCAGAGATAGCCCTTTTCATGACTGACACAGGCATGTGGACTTTTTTACATCTATTTACAAAAGCAAAGACACTGTTCCTTCAAATATGTTTAGAGAACAGGGCAAATCTTTGTTGTTACTTTGGTCTTGAGTTTGCCATTCTTTTAGAAAGTTATGGCTCCAACTGGTAACACCATGAGGAGATAAAAAGCCAGGAAGAAACAAAGGCTTAATAAAGTTTCACTTAATACTTACACTTGTTTCTTTAGTATGTAAGGGTGTGGAGTTAAAACACTGTGCGTTTGACCAACACTCCAGCACCTGAGGTGGGCAGGCCAGAAGCAAAACTCTATTTATTTGACCTCAGTTTTATTTCACTGCCATTCAGTGAGGACAATACCAAATTTCACAGACACTTGTTACTCCACCCACTTATGGTAAACCAAGAAATCTCACCACACAGTGCCAGAGAAAGGTTGTCCTAGTGGAAATCAGGCCATCCTGATGCAGTGTTGCAACCTGCCCACCCCAGTATGAATTCTCACATGGAGCTGTGGAAATGTGCAAAGGCAGAACTGCCCCTGAAAAGGGGAAAATTTTGAGATATGAGAAGTCCAGGCCATCTCTCTGTGCACCCATGGTCTCTACTCTCCATCTCCAGGAAATGAATGCATGCAGCCTGCGGAGTTTAATTCTCTTTTGGTTTATTACTATTTAAAAATCAGGTTTTGTATCCCCTTCTACAGAGGCTTCACCTTCCAACAGAACATACAAAAAATACACACAATAGAAAAAAAAAAAAAAAGATAGGTAGGTAAGTTGCTTTATACAAACAGGTCCCTAAGAACCCAAAAAGGCTAAAACAGGCTCGGTTTCAATAGAAGCAGGCCCATAAATAGGCAAGAGACTTCATTCAAGTAGGGAAAGAGTCATCCATCCTCACCTAAGATCCTTTCTTGCTCCACTGAAGACCATGGGAGGATTCCCAACAACTTCAGTAGAAGCAGGATTGGGATTCATCAGAGCCAATGGCAAACTTTTCTGCTCCTTCCCTTCCAAGGCACTGTCTCTTCCATATGGCGTGCAGCCAGGGAAAAATACCAGTTTTCCTGACTCATCCCACACTCATGTTTCAGTTGTTCACTCTACAAGACATCTAAGAACAGCCTTTTATTTTCTCTCTTACTCTGGTATTTGCACTAATTGCAGCAAACTTTCAGATTACAACAGTACCGAAGAAAAATTCTGAGCCCAAGAGCAAGGCTTGGTTGGTTCCTTAAGAGCCAGCAGTCAGTCTGACAACTTTGCAGAGGGCATGTAAAATTTGCCTGGAGAAGGCACCAGTTTGTAGACACAGCAGACAAAAAGGTATTAGCAAGCAGGAGATTGATTTATTCTAAAATCACTTACCCAAGGTCACTATGTGACTGCAGGATGCTCAAGAGCATTTATGGCTGCCAGTGGCTGCATGAAGTGACTCCATGGTCCACATGGAACACAGGAGCTGGGAGGGAGTCACTGGAACATCAGTGAGACTCCAGTTACCTCCTTCCTTCAGCATATCTCCGCTCAGAGCACTTCCAGGCCTCAAGAATTGCAGTGCAAGTATGGAGGCCACCCAGGAAAAGCTTCATTCACATAAACCCTGAGAGCAGTTCAATAGTGCCAGGCAGTCTTTAAATAAATTTAAATATCACACCTTTCAGGAAAAATGTGGCCAAATGTTTGTTTAACTTTGCATTACACCTGAAGTCAGCGAGGCCAAACATTTATGCCAGAGTTCAGCAGCACAATTTGGCATGTCAATTAAATATTGGCACATTCTTACCTAAAGGTTATCATCATCTCCTCTTACAGACAAGGAGCACAACACAGAAAGAGGCTAGAGATGACACAGGGTGTTAATTCTTGGCAAACAGGCCACCATAGAGCGCACAGCTGTGCTTTCTCACTGCTGTGCCATAACCACTCCAACCATCACCACAGCCCCTCACAGCCAGGGCTCCTGCTCCTGGGCTGCATCACTGACTTGTGTCATAGCACTCCTTTTAAGTGGTGCTTCCTCTCGTTTCTTTTTAGCCAAATAGCTCCCTGCTTTGTTTTACAGCCAACATCTGCAGGGCTGCACGCATCCAAGCAGGCAGCACACTGCACAGGATGTGTGGAGGGTGTGGGCCAAAGCAGCAGGCAGACACTTGTCCAGTGCTGGTGCTGACCTGTGGCTGCAGCCCAGGAGCACTGCCTGCCCCCCTCCCTCTGGGTCTCAGACTGTGCTCTGGAACATGCTGCTTTCTCACAGGGACGGGGAGCTGCAGCACATTGGGCTGGAAGCCAAATCTGTTCCCAAGGGCTCATTCACAACAGCTGAAGGATCTTGTTTTGAAAAGGATGTTCAGGATAAAAAAACATGGCTCTTTTAGGAGACACCGGAGCCTTCCAGGATCTGTTTTCCTTTTTAAGTTTTCCTAGTGAGTTTTTTTCCCCCCCTCTTTGCTCATTTATTTTGTCTCTCAGGGTGGAACTGAGAGCCTAAGCTCAGAGATTCACTGCGAGCTTCTGCTCTGTTCAAATAAAACTCAGGTATTGTGCCCAAGAAAAAGGTGAGCAGTACTAAGCTGGCTTGATTTACATTCGGGTATCGACAATGCTGTTAAGGTATAATCATAATGCTGAAAAAGCCAGCACATTCCATGGTGTTGTTTGGCACTTGCTCTCAGACTTTCTGCCCTGGTGACAATTGAAAATATTTTATTATTTTTGTGGGTGGTAAAGAAAAGCCTTTCCAGTGTCATTACTTAGAATTTTGGTGGCTGTTTTTTACTTTGTCCATTTATCTCTCATGAAACCCAAGGAGAGCTCTTGCTCTCCATTCATTCTTCCAACACTGAAGTCTGGAGTTCCTTTGAAGTTTACTTTGGCATCTACTTCCTCAAGCAAGCACCTTAAAAAAAATTAAAGCTGAAAGTGGTACCCCACTCCCGACTCAAGACGTAAGTTTAGATACTGAATTCTAGGAACAAAGATTTAGTGAAAAAACAAGACACTAAAGTTACAACAGAGCCTACAAAATCTAGGTTAGCTTTCATACTAGCAATTCAATTAGTTGAGTTATAGACATTCAGTTACACAGCTCTTCTATTCAAGTCATTCCTTACTGCTGACAGCAGTTGAGGGAGAAACAATAATTTCAGGGAATACATGGGAAATGACAAATATTCCCTAAGTCACTGGCACTCAAACAGGTCTAAAATTGTGACTGGGCATTTACAATTATTCAAAAGATTGGTAGGAAGACCAACTCCACACCATCTTAATAGTTCTAGGCTTTAAAAACCAAAAAAACCCCCATCCCCCCCAACATATAATACTTTGCCCTACTATAATTAAGGCACTGGATTGAGAGAAGGAAAAATCTGTGTTCAATTTCTGGTTCTGCTATCAATTTCCCATATCACCATGGGCAAATCCTTTAGGATTGAGAACTCACATGCACATTGCCATGTGTCAGGTGGGCCACACTGCTTGCACACATTTAAGACATGACAAATGCAAGGTCACGTCACTTAATTAAACTCAGTATGGAATAAATTCACATTAAATTGCTTTACCTTGCATTTGTTCTGGATTAACATTTATAAATCCAGGCAATAAAAGACGCCTGAGAAGTTTGTGCCCCCACATTTAACACAACACTTAATTATGCATGCAAGTGGTTTTTAGTCCTTTATCTTTCACTCATTGTCTTATAAGCATCTATTCCTTTCTTGTCTGTCTTTAGATATTAGAGATCATGAATTACTGAAGATGTTTTCATCGTACCTAATACACAAGGCTCTAAGCCTCAGATGAGAGGTTATGGGACTCCTATAAAACAAACAAATACTACAAGTCTGATTATATAAATTTGCATGAACTGAAGTTTCCTTCTTGATAAGTGCACCAGCTCAAACATTGGCTTGCAGTCCCTCCAAAAGGGAAGGCAAGGAAGGGAAGGTGGCCCAAAATCAGAACTATCATCTAGACACTTATATGCCAATTAAAAATCAAATAAAATAGCAACAAGCTGCAATTCAGGGCACGTTGCATAACTTCCCCTTGAACTCTGAACTTGCGAGGCTGAGTTTTCTGTTTGGATCTGTCTCATGTCCTATGAGAAACAGGCATTTCCCAAAGTACAGAATAGAAAGAATTTGCATGTAGATTAAATTACTGTCCAGAATGGAACAGTATGGCCCTGAAGAAGCAAAAAGCACTGAAAACACACCCCAGCTAAAGATCTGCCCAACTTCCTACTGACACTAGGCTGCACCAGCCTCCTCTGTTGTTACAAATCTCTCCCATTAACACTAGGATGATCTAGAACTGTCATTTCAGGATTGTTAACCTCCTGCCTAATTGTTTCCCTGTCCACTAGACTGAGAAGTAAGTAGTTTTCATTCAATGTATTCATGACAACTTAGTAAGCATTTTCTTTGACAAGCAGAATACACAGTGTTTTAGAAGGCTTCGTTTTCAGATAGAGGCTTTTCTTTTGTTTCAGGTCAAATTCTGTAGCATTCAAAATTAAATTCTGATAGATACAGCCAAAATTCAACCCACTTGTAACACTAAAGTCAGGGGAGCTAAATGTAGGATCAAAGTATTCTATACTCTGGACTCAGCTTTTGAAGTTGAATTTTATGACTAATGCACCTTCTTTGAGTGCATATAAGAACACTGGGGACAAAACCTTCTGTCTTTCAGCATACAGCCTCAGTTCAACAGAAATTTCCCTTGTGGATTAATTATGAGCTATTAGTAAATTAGTGACTGCAGCTGCATTTGCAAATCCCAACAAACTGTTATGCTGACTGGAAAGCCTACTCTCTCCTGATTTGCTTGGCAGTTTACAAGGTTGCCTCAGCACTAGATTTGTAAGGTATTTTAAAATGTTTTGCCACTTTTCTAAGATGTTCTGGTTTTACCTGTCTACTAATCTTACCAGTACAAGAGAAATTCCATGAAGCTTTAGTGGTGTGGTTTGTTTGTTTCACTGGTTTTTCCTTTTAAATGAGGCTCATACCTATTCCAGGATTCTGGGAGGAGATGACTGGAGAAGAACATGTCCTTCAGTCTCCCAACACAGATTAATAGCAAAACATCAAGTCCACTGCAACATGCTCTCAATTTAGAAAGTGCTGGTGCTATAAAGAGAAAGCCATTGATTATTCATCCTTGATTTATAATAGTCGAGAGCAAGTATAAAAAGTAGCTTCTTACAAGAGAGAATCTGGGTCTTCTAACTCTGTAGAATTTAGAACGTAATTCCAAAATCCATACTTACAAAGGGCTCTCTAATTTTAACATAAAAACCAAATGGAAAATCAGGTAAGCATCAGCTACAGGGTTTGGCTAATAAGCACCTGGGCAATGCAGGCTGTGGTGCAATAACAGTTTGTGTCTCTGCACGTTTACACAGACAGATCAGCAAATGAGAACCTGGTCCAAGGAGACAGATACTGTTTCATGGGATGCAAGTTTGGTGCAGGACATGGGCTCTTCAGAGTGGCCTTTAGAAACATTCAGTACACAAAGCAGTTTACCAAATCACTGCTAAACCTTTGCTCAATAACCCTCTCGGCAATTGTGATGTAGAGGAGATTCTTCACAGGTATGAAATGAAGGAATAAATTCAGGAAACTGCTCTATGTGACCTTGAGCATCAACAGCAGAACCATAATTAAAACTCAGAGTATTCCTAACTCCTAACCCTGTGTTAAACAACATTTATACCTGGGTTTGGTACATAAAACCGTGACTAGTTACATGGAAGGAAAGGGAGGGTCAAGAAAGGACATTATTTCTGCACAAGTGGTATTTTCAGATTAAATGGAATGTCCAACAGCCTGGAACGCAGCTTCTTTGCATTTTGTAATCAATTCTTTTTCAAAGATATGCTGTTTGCAATTCCCACCTCTTATACTAGAAACCCTTCTCATTTGGAAAAGAAAGGAGTAACAGTGGCTTTTGCAAACCTGACTAGAGACAAATCAGGAGAGCACAACTGTGGCCAAAAAGCCCAGCTCACTGAGAAAACAGCACAGTGCAGAGTGGGATTCACATATTATTTACTGGCTCTCATTTGCACACCTTTTGGACAGGTGGCTAAATTGCTCAAAAACCAGACAAAACGAGGGGATGCAAAGTAACATACTAACTTCTTTAATAGAGTCCAATCCAATTAAACCAAAATCACTCTGTGAACCCCTGGGTTTATTCACACTAAACAAGTCAGTGGTACATCATGTTAACCCGATAGCTGATCGTGTTCATCCCCTAGGTCCCCACATGAAAAATGAGCACCAGCCAACCAGACTGTAATGGTATTTTTCCTTCCTTTTTTTTTCTTTCTTTTTTTTTTTTTCATAAAAACTATTTCTTTCATAAACTTAAAACAACCAACTAGCCAAGTTATTAATTATGGTACATCTAAAAAAAAAATTAATACTAACCCTAATGTGACTGCTGCTTTACGAGTGCTCTGTGTATCGCCTTAGACTGGCTTTTCAGTAGCAATTCATTACAACAGGTCCTAAAATAATAATAATAATAATAATAAAGAATTAAAAACCTGACAGCAAGTTTAATGGTCAAAAGTAATAAAAACAACCTGTTCTGAAAGGTGATTTTTCTCAGCAGCTCAGTCCTGCTGCAGCACTCACAGCCTCACAAAGGCAGAAGGGGTTCAAATTCACCTTCTTTAAATGTTTCTGGTTTTAAAAGGACAACTGCGTTGTAACCTGCTAGGAACCATGGGGCATTTTACTTAACATTATATTCAATAATGGGTCTGTTTTTTAAACTTACTGTTTTCCTGGGGGAGTTTAGGGAGGGTGGGGGAATAGAGAGAGGACAAAATCACAGCTCCCTGTAGCTGCAGCTCCCCAGGTGCCTCGGTCACTAGGACTGTCTCATTCTCAGACCAGTGCTGGTAACTTTTGATTACTCTCAAAGAACACAAACAAAACACCAGCAGCAGCCTCTAGAGCTCAATTTGTGTTGGGTCATGTCTCCTATTCAAGGCCACCATCTTCTGTAATTTCTCAGCTAAAGAAGCATGTTCTCCCTCTCCCCAGTGAAGGTTTAAAGGTGGGGTAGGGCATGAGACAAAGAGGGAAGCTAAAATGAATAAAAAATTCTCAGCTATAGAACCAAATTCCATTATTTCCTCTTTCATTCACAGCATCTTATCATTATAGCCAGACTGCTGCTTTGCTTTGTTGAGATCCAACTGATCTCATTTCCCCTCTGGCCCCATTGGTTGCTGGTCGACCTCTGGATCCACTAGGGATGATGCAAATGCTGACTGGACGATCTGAAACCCAAAGGACTCCAGAAGAGACATGTTCTGTTGGGGTGAGAAGGGGGATCCTAGAGCAGGACCCAGGTCCCCCAGGGGGCCACCAAGGGCCCTGACGTGAACTTTCTGTATGTGTTTGTTCAGGTAAGACTTGGATCTGAAAAAGCTGCCGCATTCAGGGCACGGGTACTTCTTCTCTCCTTCCGTCTCCATTTTGTTTTTGCTGACTGCCAGGTCACACGAGAAGGACCCATTGGTGCTCTGCTTCTCAGGAGTCTTGAGGTCACTGGTGTCAGAGAGGTCTCCATAGGAATCAGAACTCTCAATCGCGTCCGAATGTGAACATTTCTGGCCTTCTATGGGAAAAAGGAAAGAGGGAAGTTTTCAGAATCTTAGCCCCCAAAGGAAGACATTTAACATGCATCAAAATGAATTAGACTGGTTACCACCTGATCACATTAATGCCTGTCACAACAGAATGATACACACTTAACATCCAACCCCTCATATTCTAAAGCCCTTGAGCATAGGTCACCTTTCCAAACCACCAGGCTGCCATCAGAGCAACAGCTGGGGTTTCATTAGGGATTTGTCACGATACTGAATGCAACCACAATGGGTCTCTGGTTTATATAACACTTTGTGAATCCCAAGGATGTCTCACAATGTTTACAACTCAGACACTACAAAAGGATGGACCTAATGATGAGTTTTCAACTGTACAATTCACTTGCACGCTTCTGAAATGCTGTTGATACTTTGGGGGAGAGCCTAGAAACTTCACGAAGTCCAACAGGCTGCAGTAAGATGTGAAGAAACCTGGAAACACTCAGCAAAACAGCAGCGAGCTACTGCAATTTAAGAAGTGCAATTCCATTTAGTCTCAAGGAACTCTTTCTCACAAGTGCAACACTATTAGAAGTTCACTTCACAGCCTAAAATTGTTCTATCTTTAAATACTACAGTGTGAAACAGCACAGAGGTTAGGGATGTTATTTAAGTTATTTGGATACATGTCCTGGCAAAGCCATTGGTATGTTTGGAGTCTTCCCCATTCTCCTCTGGCATTATGCCAAGGAAGTTTGTCCACACTTTTTTGCTCAGCGCATGTGAATGAGCGTGAGAAACCCAGACATGCTCACTAAAGGAGTCTCTGAATACAAATAGGTTGTACCTACTATTAACTCTAAGAGACCAAAGAAGCACTTGGCACAACCCAAAAGACAGATTTGCTCTGGACTCAGCATTACAAACCTAACAGGATATGCATGAAATCAATACACCACTGAGCTGGAATAAACCTCTTGTTAAGTCAGCACACCACCCAAAACTAAAAGGGTTTCTGTAGTAACTATCAAGACTTTAACAGTAAAAATTACACAACTCGAGCTTTCTGCTAGCACAGACTTTGTTTCACCCAGCCCACTGTGTTCTCCTGAGCAAGGAAAAACCCAGAAGAACTGCGGCTTTGAAGAATTTTCTGATGTTTCACTTTCACCAGGAATACTGACAGCTCAAACCAGGAAGCAAAATCCTATTCTACAGAGATAAACACACTGCTTTACTTGTTCAGAAGTTAAATACTCCTCAGCTATGCTTACAGTAACACCTTCTTCTCCCCCCGCCCAAGTTAAATGAATGGCAAAACCAACAAGAAAGCACCAGCACTATCACCCTTTACCTCTCTTCCCCAACAACTGCATTTGGAAGGGTAAGTTTAGCTACAGACAGCTGGCTGCATGTACAGGATGGCTCCTATCAAAACCAGAAACGGGGTTTGACTGACGCGAGACTCAGGTGGAATGGGACTGACGAACTGGCCCTCAGGCAAAGTTCAGATGCTGATTGCTCCAAGGAAGAGGGTCAAGATGAACTAACGTGGCTTTTCCAATTTTCCAAACTGAAGAAGCTGCCAAAACTTCACATACTCTTCTGTGTCCATTTCCTTCCCCTAGACTTGTAAAATTGGCTCTCCAATGACAGGTGTTATTACATCCTGCGTGATGCTCTGGAATTTCTCTGCATCTCCCTAAGCTTCTCTCCGGTGTTTTCCCTGTCCTTCCTCCCTCCCCTTTCTCGTGCCCAGCCCAACGCCCCACAACACAAAGCTCTGCCCAGAGCAGCAAGGTGCAGAGCAGCGAGTCTCTTGCCTTTGATGCCATAGGTCCTGACGCAGTGGAACGCTGCTCCCCCATTCGGGATGGACTCCTGGTGCCTGGAGACCTGGGGAAGGGGAACACCGTGGTGGGTTTTAACATGGACCTTTAAGTAGGAGGCAGAGGAGAAACCTAAACAAGATAAAAGGAGATGAGATCCTGCCACCAGCAAAGACACACATCTGCCTTCCCTGTTCCTTTAATCTTTGTCTTGCTCCTGCTCCCTACTGCAAAGCTGCTGTTCCGCCAGCTCCCTCTGACATGCTCACGTAGGAGTCCTGTCATCATCAGGCAGTAATGCAATGCACACTTTTCATCAGACTGGGTTTGCTTTTTGTTAGTCACAAAGAGAGAACAGCCTCCTTAAAAAACAAATTTTGTGTAAGCAAACCTAGTAGGTGATACGAAACTTTCTGGAAAAAAAGGCAGAAGAGACATCATACAAAAAGGCACCCATGTCTCTTCACCATTTTTGTGCTGTTTTATTTATTTTAATTAAAAATACTTTTGCCATCTGATAATACTTTGGAAGATAGTTCCAATTTGTTGATTTTATGCTGTTAAGATCTGAAGGAATGCTATCTAGTAACAACCCTTGCTGAGTTTTAAGCACTTTCCCCTTAGGTTTCTAGCACTTATACTGACTTCTAGAAGGCAGAAAGCTCAAACTATTGACTTTTTAAGACATACAGTTTTTGCTCTAATTTTTAAAAAACATTTCCTGCAGTCAGCTCATCCTGGGTTTTAAAAAAATATACTAGAACTCATATTTTGTCTGTAGTTAACAATAAGTACTAAAAATAAATTTCAGTATTTTTATTAGCTCTGATCTGTAAGCGCCAAACACTGAAAATAAAAACATATATATCAAACAATTGATTGCTGAACAAACCAGATTTTTACATTTGTGCATGTGCTTTTTAAATTTTTTTTTTAAGTGTCACAAATACGTTGTTTTTCTTTAATGCGATAAATTGTCTCACATGTACTTTGGAATGTTTTTAAATTCAACCTCAGTAAGATTTGCAATTACTACTGGCACATTTGGACCACATATAAGGCACAAGGAGGAGAGAGTTTCAAAGACTTCCTACAGAGGTGAAGCTACCACCACCAACCAGCTAAATTTCTGTTATATTTTGAACAGAGTATTATGGCTCTTTCATGTTAGAAACATTTCCACTAACAACTAAGAACACAACACAAGGTTCACCATCACAGACCCAGAGTTGCAGGTTCCCTTTCTGGAGAGAGAAAACCCAAGCCCTAGATTTTTTAAAAGCATTTTCAGCTCAAGTCCTTGCAAGAGAACTTTCATAAAAATACTTTGCTTAAAATACGAATAGATGTCCTACCATAAAGCCATTTTTGTAGTGATATAACTGCATTGACATTTGATGATATATAATAATATATTAGGAAGCCTGCAAACCAAATACTACACACCTCTCTGAGGTGGATTTTCTGACTGCAGCTGTTAGTTTCAGCTGCTGAATTTAACACTGAATGTGGCTTTACACTAGATTTCCCTGTGCCTAGCACACAGAATATCCCTCTACCCCGACTTTTATTCAGGGGGTTTTAAGAATTATATATACAGGACCTGCAAAGCAAGAACTCCACAGCAACCTGCTGAAGGGAAAGGGGGCAGGCTGCTGAGAATGAACAAGAGGTAGTTACTGTGGACCCCTGAGCTGAAGATAAAAGTTCAGAGAAGTAGATACAAAACAACTGAAGAAACCAAGAACACAAGGCTCTCAAAATACAATGGAGTAGAATCGCCAAGGCCAAGTCATCTGGGGAATTAATGTAAGGATATTATCCTCTGAAACAATGCAAGACCTACCCTCAGACACAAAATGCTGCACTGAAAATTCTTACAAATACCAAAAATTCACTGCAGACCTGAAAGAACCAGTCTGACTGGCAGAGAAAAGGGCACAGTGTACAGATACAGTGGTGACACTTCCACCTACGAGATGCTTTCCTTATTTCACACACGTGGCTAATAACCACATGCATGCTGAGATCGACCTCTTTGATGCAGCAATGCATTAAAATCCCACTGCCAGCCATTAAAAAGGACTCCATGCAGGTATTCAGTGTTTTTCTACACCACAACTGACACAGGAAAATCTGAACTTGTAATCTCTGCCGGCAGTGTTTTTTTCTGAACTCTGCAGTTCTATTTGTAGAGTACATTGTTTTATATAATGAAAACTGCTGCAAAGTGTGTTAGCTCCCCTTTATGCACTTGGCAGATGAACATGTGAGTCATCAACTTCCATCAAAACCATAAGAATGCCAACTGCTTCATGGGAAACTGTATAAAGGGAGACTTTTTTGGGGTTGTTTTCATCCTAATTTTTTCCTGAAGCACTTAGCACTGGCCTTTTTATCTCCACCAGACTTTAATTATGAATGCCTGTCCTAGGAAGATGGGGGTTCATAGACCATAATCCTTCACTCTTAAAAGTCTCTTTCAGAGCAGAGTCAAACTAATCCAGAGGATAAAGCGGCAGTATTTTTCAGAGAAGGAATGTATTCATTGCTTTACTCATACACATTTCTCTACTTTGCAGGGCAAATTATTTCTTCATACTAGAAGAACCAATATTAAAAATATGTGTAGCAAGGAAATGATCTCCTTTATTTAAATGGGACCTCTCCCTTGATCTCTTAGATAAGATCTATAAGGAGATAACCTATAGAAATAATTGCAGGATGCTCCTTGTTCAAAAATGGTAATTGGATTTAGTGGGAACATGAGGAGAATGTGTCTTGCTTTAATGGACTGTGTCCACTACGAAATGTACAAGAACTCGGAATTTTTTAAATTTTTAAAACCTCAGAATTATAAAAATAAATTCCCATTTGTGATTGGAATATTTGCCCTTTTCCTAACTAATTTGATTCTGTGAAACAAACAATGCGTATGTGTTTGAAACACAACCCCAAACTTCCGAGTTGCAGGTGTTATTGCGAAGTACCAGCTCTAGACCTGTCAAAGTCATTAATCTCTTGAATTCTTTGTAAAAGCCCACACAAGGAAAATAAAGTTCCTAAGGATGGTAATAGAAGGTTGCGTAACAATGCAACAGGAGCGTGTCTCCTTCATTTAAACCGACTAAAGAGCATCTGTCTTAAAAAGTGAGGCTTGAGGATTCGTTTTTTAAGCACATTTTAGACAAATTCTTTAAGAAAAAAACCAAAACCCAACAAAATACCCAACCAAAAAAGGAAGAAAAACAAACCCCAAAATCTCAGGGGGAAAAAAGAACCAACACAAAACCCCCCCAAACCATGTTACTGTTCCCCTGATTTAACAAGATTTAGTTGCTTCCATGATTACTCTAAGCATAAAACCCTCAAGTAAGAAAACAACCTGGAAAAAAACACCAAATCACAGCTGGTAGTTTTTTAAAATTGTGCTGCCACGTTGTAAAAGAACTAAGTATGATCAACAAATGAACCCACATGAAATGGCCAACCACTGGCTACTGCTTTCTGCCAGGTACTGAGATCCATTCCCAACTCCTAAACCCATTAAACCTTTAAAACAACATGAGACACTTGATTAAGTTGCACAGAAAAGCTTTCAGTCCAGTGGGATAAACTGAGGGAGTCTAAACTCTGTCATTAACACTGGGAATGTTGAGCTGTGTAGAGTCACCTTTTCATCCACTTTAAGTGGCCAACATCCAAAATTCTCTGCACAAGCAGCTTGAGCTTGTAGAGCATTCTTGCTTGACAATTACTATATCCAGAACCAGCTAAGTTTCAATTAAAAAATACATCAGCACATTAGCCAAGGGAAGAGTAAACAAAATTCCACTGCACAAGCACCTCAGCCATGGCACAGCTGTGATCAGGTTACTGTGTGGCTTCTGGCTGCACCAATGCCTATCAAATAGGTATTTCTAATCCAGGAATTTTCCATTAGACCTAATCTTGCCAGGCTCTACAACTTAAAAAATAACTATTTAAAACAATGAACATTATCCTTTGATTCTAGAACACCTGGGATTGAAAATTCTGCTCTCATTGATCATACATCTATAACCAAAATTTACAGCATAAAACAATGAGTTTACAACACAACTGTTTGACAAATCCAGTCTTGTAGCTTCTCCCTCCTATGAATTTTAACACTTCCTATGAAATTTAACATTATTCACTATTACATTTTAAAATCCTGATGTCAGCTGAAATTCACAGCAGATAATTTCTGACAACTCCCATGAAATACACAAACTGTAAGAAGAAAGTAGTTGCTTAAAGTTCGCTGTACAACAGGTTCCCTATCCTTTTACAGAGGTGTATTTTATTTAAGTTGCCACTGTACATCTAGACTTGTAAAATGTGAATAAACCACTCAGTCATTTTATTGTTTGAGTGCCGGGTCTGTCTTTGTCACGCTGGCTCCATTTCCAAAGAACTGCAGTGACATCCAGTGGTAGTTAAGCTGAAATTCAAGCTTACAAATCGTGGAAACAAGACAATTCCCCCCAACCCATCGGAGTTTCTGTCCAGCACCACGTTCAGTGGAAGGAGAGCAGGATAGCACCTGGATCTCAAACAGTATCTTCCATGTTGTTGTCACAAAAACAATCGGGATAAACTTAAGCAGTTTTGTCAGAAGCCAGGCCTTCAGAAGAAAAGGAGGGCAAGCTTCATTTCACACCATCTACCTGGAGCTTCAAAACCTAAAGATTTTCAACCCAGATGCCTTTTCCACTCACACTGATAACATCACTTTCAGGATTTACAGACTGTTCAACTAGTGGAAACACCTCCCTTGCAATTTAATGTCTCATTATTCATCAACTCCAAAAGCTCCCTGTACAGTCTGCATATTAAACACAAAAGAGCTTTTTCTCCAAAGATTTCACCTCTCTTCAACTAGAAAACAGAACATAGGTCAGGAAAAAAGACTCATCAGAAAAAACAAGATCCCAGAACACAGCAGCAATCTCTTCTAACACCTACTAGCTATGTATATCTGTGTGAGCCAAAAAGGCACTTGGAAGTTGTGAATTAATCCCTCAAACAAAAGACACCAATAAATCAAAGTAATTTTTCCAGCTTGGGTGTACATCCACAAAGCCTAAATTTCCAACTCTCTCCAACTGAAGAGTACCACAAAGAGATGGAACAGCTTCACAAGCTCAGTCATATGGTTTAGTTTTACACGGTGCTGCACGGAGCAGGGAATTGGACTCGGTGACCTTTATGGGTCCATTCCAACTGTGAAAAGCCATATTTGTGCAAATAAAGGTAAAGCACATCTCTAGTGCTCTTTATAAAGTATGCTTTAGAAAGGTACACTAGCACAAAGCAATTTCTTGTGTTAAGAGGGAGAAGCAGCTTGACTCTACTGCACCAGGAGGTTAAGTAAGACTTAGGAACATAATGTAGATTTATGTTCAGTGTATGATTTTCAACCTGATGTTGAAAGATACAAAAACATTCTTCTTCCAAACTGACTGCAAGGGCTCAAGTCTAACCAGGTATAGAAAAAAAATTAGATGTGTGTTGAACAGCATCAAGGCAACTTATCATGGTTATTGTATAAGGATCTGGCTCTTCAGCAAATAAAATTTGCTTCAGATTTGATCTGAATTTCTTTGGGAATGATCTGCCATGTGAAACGGCCAGACCTATACTCCATCAGTTTCAGGGTTAAGTATTCAGTAGGAAAAGCAGAGTATGTACATCAATAGGGTATAACCTCCTCCTGTTGCAGAGAGTCACGCAGCCTTAGAGCTCCCCTCGAGTGCTGCCCCATCCCACTGGAATAAAAAAAGAGTTTCTTCATTACCTCGGTTACAGATAGTGCAGAAATTGCTTGGTCCTTCACTATGCTTCTTCAAGTGATCTGCCATATATGCTGCTCTCAAGTACTTCCCACACACTTGGCATGGAACTTTGTCTTCATGACATGCCAGGTGTGAACGCAGCCGGTCGCGAGTGGCAAAGGAAGCATTGCAAGTCTGCAGGTACAACGAGAACCATGTGACTCATCAACTCTGCTAACAGCACGGATATTGTTGAATAGATTTAGTATTCTTTAGAGTGAATACCTTAGATCCTGTGCAAACACAAAAAATGACACGATGCACAAGCCACTTTCCCCCAGATAAATTCAGAACACCAACACATTGCACAAGATGTAGTGTTACTACTCAAAAGAACTAAAGCAGCAAGAAAACAGCTCTGACACACTACAGACAATAAAACTTACACCAAGATAGACTTGTAAGGCTTTAGCTCCTTTCTGAGGATGAAGATACTAAAATCTTAAGTATTTTTTAACAGAAGAAATAGCAGAAACCACTTTGCTCCATTTACAATAAGTTCTGCCATTTCACTGAGCCATTACAATCACTTTAAACCACTCAAATGTCCTCTCTGTCATTTTCCTAAATGCTACTCTTTGATGTGATAAATCTAACTGCAGTACACAGAATTCTTTTGGAGTGTGAAGACATACCAACAAAGGCTCAGAGAATTATCTGGGATGACAATATGACCAGAGACAGTGGAAGAGTCATCCTGGCATCCACAGCATTATAGCAAACAAACCGTAGAAGTGAAGCCTCAAAACTGAGCAGGTATCAAAATAACTGCATGACATAGTAACCTGTTTTAACTTACCCCTGGTCAAGGTATCATATTCCACTTACTACCACAAAACAACCTTGATTTGTCGTAAGATAATATTGATTCTATTTGCCCACTTTCCAGCTGAAATCTGCATGCTAAGTGAAGGCTCCCTCCCATTTTTATAACCGCAGCAATGGGCAGGCAGGCAGGCTGTGCCCACAGTGGCCTGCCAGTTCTGAAAGGCTTGCTCTGTCTCTAATGTGTGAAGGGAAATAGATCACCAGCAATATGCTGCACAAGGTATTAGAGTTATAGTCGAAACCATTTCACAAGTGCAAGAGGAGAAACAAACCAAACACCCATCAGAATGACCAGACCAAGCCAGAGCAGTGACATTCAAGAGTTTACAGCGGTCTGTTTATACCAACTTCATATAAAGTAACACAGTTTTAAGAGCTATAACCAGAATCCCCAAAGAAATAATATGAGGCTGTTCAATGTCTTGGGAACTGGGTATAATCTGCATTTTTAAATATCAGTGTGTAATTAAACCACTGTTTCAATTGAGATAAGACTTGTAACAATCTTAGTAAAATTCCAAAATCATAATTCAAGTAAGTGGAATTGATAATACAGAAGAGGATAACGTAATTACATGGAATTCAGTTAATCAAGAGCTCAATCCAAAAACCATTGAAGGCAGCAGAAAAGCACCTATCAATTTCAACAGGCTTTACACTCATTGGATCCTGTGAGATGCTTAAGTGTGGAAAACCCCCATGGAGGCTGAAGCTGTCCCACAGCAAGTACGAGACTTAACACCTCCGAGGGTCAGGACTTCATGAAATTAAAAAGGCAACAGTAAAATTATCTGGATTTCTGCGACATAAACAGTTTAACTAGGCCCACCAGACAAAGATTTATAAATTACAAATATGGAGGTTTAAGAGGCAAACTCTTGAACATGAATGATTTCTCTTCATTTGTAATCTCAGTACACAGCGCTGAGCAAAACAGGTGCAGCTTTCACTTACTAAAGTGCTCTTAGAGGTAAGCACTCTCCTAAGGCAGGATTGCAGCACTGATACTAATCAATCTGTTGGATGTTAACTAAAGATGTATGACTGGGCTATCAACAATGACAGCCAAGAGATCCATCAGCAATAACTCTAAAGCTATGGAGCTGCAGGAAGGTCCATACCCCAGCACTGGGAGTGCATTAGCCGATGAGAAGCAGACCAGAGACAAATCACATAAATACAGCAATGCCAGAAGTAAAACCAAATCTATCCCACAGTGAACTCAGCAAGTTGAAAGCTTAGGGAAGAGCAATATAAAAATTTATGTGTTTGATTTCTCACTGTTGCTGCTGAGCTGTGTAAAGCTCGCCTTTGGATAAGCTATATAGTAAATATATCTGCAACAAAGCTTAAAAACAATAATTAAGTCCAGTGGAGAAAGCAAGAACCAGTTTAGCTGAATCATAACAATGGGAGACAGGACTAGGGTAAAAGAAAACCCCAAAGTTAATATTCAAATAGTTAATATTTATAAAAGGTATAGAGAAAAAAAAAAGCTTTATTTTATGAAAGATCTGAAGTGCTAAATGAGTGCTAAGTATTTATCATTAATTGTTAATTATAGAAGAAAACTCTCCAGTGCTTTCCTATCAAACATTGCACAGGTATATAAATAGATCAATAAGAATATATAAAGTTTAAAAAACATTGTTTAAGAAATACCTCTTGAAGTTTCAACTTTTCTATGGATGTGGATGTCTCTGAGCTTATTCCATGGTGGCTGCCATTTTCCTGCTAATAGGCAGGAAGTAAGAGAAATTAGGACAGGAAGAAACTCATTCTGCATTGAAATCAATGGGATACGCACTGGACTTGGGATGCCAATTAAGTTGTGCTTTAATTTAACCTGCATTTTTCTTTTTTATTTAATTTGCCAGAAGAACAACCTGTCTTGTCTCTGAGAAGAGCAAACTTCTGTTTTCTCCCCTTGTTCTTTCATGTCCACAGATTTCCAGATCACTGTTTGCTCCCAAACTGCAGCCTGACTTTCGTACATTGATGTGCCAAAGCTGACAGCTTCACCCCGTCCCATGGGGTCAGTAACTGGGCTGCCCCATTCTGGCCATAAAAACGACTCACTCCTTCTCCTATAGCCAGAACTCAACTGTCAGACTGGGGGGAAAAAATAAATTCACCAGTGCAACAATCCAAGGAAAAAGATCCAGAGTGCCATTTGCCTGGACACCAAGACAACTTCTTGGATCTGATTTCTCAGCTGCTTTGGCTCTGTGGAGATCTTCCCTAATCTGAGTCTATCTTAACAGAAATGAAAAAGTTGGAGTCAAGACTTTGGCATCAGGTGCTAGAGGTGCTGGAAGTTAGGATACTTGTGAAAGATCTGTGAAGCACAGCCATTATTTCACAGGGATGAGTGCAGGATTACAAACTGAGCACTGAAAACTACGGCTGTTGCAGGGATGTTCAGCTTAAAATTGTCCTGTTTCTCACACTTTGATTTATTCTGAAGTTGGATTGACACCTTCCCACTTTTGTTTTGGTACTCCAAAGTGCACTGTGATGCCACACCAACAAAACATTACATATCACCAGTTTGCAAAGATACCTGAGAGCTCAGGTAAATGGCCACTTTGCTTAAATCATAACAGAGCACAAATTCCAAAAATGCCATTACAATAAAGGATTCTGGGGTGCTCTTCTGTTTACTGACGGAGTAATTCTCTTTTCCAGTAAACATAAACAAAGCGTGACAATGACAGGAATTTTAAACAGGAACTGAACAGATTCAAAAAGGATGCTCAATGCTGTTCAGGCTGCTCTCAGGGGGAGCGGATTTGCCAAACAAAATCGATGGAAGAAGAGAATGGAAAATGGGCAAACAACATTATTATTTTCCTTCTTGGTGGCCAGATCCTGTGTTAGATACATATAATGGAACAGACACATAACTGGTTATGAGATAATCACAGGGAGAACTTTATCCCTTTACACATCAGTTTTCATATTTGAAACAAGTTCTCAGTGACTGCATCCCTTCTGTGGTTTCTGCCAGATCTGTGCATATTCAAGAAGAGTTTCTAAATCTGATAGGATATTACAAAGCATTTTCTGCAAAGACACACAACAGGTCATTAACAAATTTTCTGCACCTTAAGATTCATGAAAAATTAACTTTGCAGGGCTAAGCAATCAAAAATCTAGAACAAACCAAGCCTGAAGTTCAATCTCAACTCTGTCCTGATGATTGTAACCTACAGCCTGTACCTTTTAACTGAAATGAACAGTGCATACAGTATTATGGCACTTTAGACAACACACAGTAAGAAAGACTGTTCTTGGAAACTGCTGTCACAAAACACATGTGTGCAAGGAAATGGAGTTGAGCTGGGCTGTGCCATCTTAGCTTCCATATTTCTCTACTTCTGAGCTCTTAGTGCATCCTCTGATTCACACAGAGTTGATATTTAATATTCTTAAATCCATGTTAAACTCTAAAAGCATTATCGGTCATCAGCTGGCAAAGGACAATTCACAGCTAATAATAATTCCGTGTTATTTGTAAGCAGTGTTCATCTAGTAATCTTGGCATCAACTGGCAAAGGACTGATGAGTGTCTGTTCATGTTGGGAGGCAAACATTCATCATCAGTTCATCCACAGACCTCTTGCTGCCCCCACATTGTCAATTCTTTTCATGAGTGGAATTTTCCAATTTGTATAAATCTGTAACCCATAAATCATCTCAAGAAGCTCGAGCCAATGTAAGGCTTTATATAGGACAGAGTTAAATCAATGTGACAGCTCTATGGCCTGACTTTCCAATGTGCTGGGCTTTCACAGATCACATGGATGTCAACAGAAGCCTTTAGATGGCTCCAGCTGCCTGGAAAACTTCTCAGGATTCTTAAAATTTCAAAATGTTTCAAAACTCGCACAATTTGAAGGAAATATAGGTGTGTCAAAATGTGCAACAATGCAGATCAGGAGGCAGCAATCATGTAGGATTGTCTAGGTTCATAAAAAGTGGTTAAATATTTTAGAACAAAAAATCCTCTAACCTTCACTGTCTTCAAAAGAAAAAAAAAAAAAGGAAAATAATCTTGCTTCAGCTTCTTGAAATAAATATTAAATATTTCTTCAGAAGCCAAGCATGGAGATTGTTAGCCCAACAACTGTTTTAAAAGTTTGCCCAACATCTCTCTGATGGCAGTGCGTGATGGTGGAAGCTGATTCTCAACTTTGTTTTAATTGATACATCCAGGCACCTTTTAAATCTCTCTATAAATGGATTACAAAATATCTTCCTTCATTTGCTCTTTCAAACCTTATTAACAGTAAAAAACTATATACAACATTATGACATTGTACAACAAAGGATTTTGTGATGCCATTATTTATATTCTCCCTGAGATAAAAAAGCTTCCAATTTTGCTCAGTGCAATGTTCTGAAGGCTATGCAATTAAAAAAAATAGTATCTTGACAAGTTACGATAATTACAATTTACTATTTTTTTTATTGAAGTTATTCTAAAAAAAATGAAGTCAGCACTGGAGCCTCCTGATGGCAACAACTGCAATTAAAAAAACAAGGAGGGGAGGGAATCATCAGTGACATGGACCCAAGCCCAGGGGGCTAGGTAAGAGATCCAGGGTGAGATTGGGACAGCACAGTGTGGAAGAACATCTGGAAGAAGGGGAGGAGGCAGGAGGACCAAGGCTGTAGATGAGGTGAGGGATGTAAAGCAGATGTCACTATGGAACACTGTTCTTTACAAACATTCATCCCAAATCACAATCACATGGTATTTCCACTGGTACTTCCAAATGGTCTGCACACATAAATGCAATGCCAAAGGTTGCCCACAACATCAGTCTGGCTCCTACCTGACACTTGTGAGGTCTCTCTGAGGTATGCACCTGTTTGATGTGTCCATTCAAGTGGTCTGGCCTTAAAGGAAAATACACATAAGCACACTTAAAACAAATACTAAAAGTAAAGTTACAATTTTAACAAGAAAGAAAGAAAGAAAAAAAAAAGATCCCAGTGCTGTGTCTATTACAAATATAGTGATTTTTAACTTTCCAAGAACCAGATGGCCAATAACTGGGATTCTACCTTGTTATGTACCCTCTCCAACTGGCTAAAAAGCAGCATTTTCTCAGGAAGAAATCATGACTGAATGATCAGAGGGGACAGGAAATACAGGTTTATGAGTTTCAAGCCTGCATGTCCCCATCCAAAATCTTATTTAGACCTTAACAATCAGGGCACTTTGATTTAGTTGCCGAATATTTGAAAATCAGACCCTTTTGGTTTACGACCTGAACACAGACGTAAAAAGCCAACTTTAAGCACCTCTTGCAAAAAAGACTATCTAAACTCTGTTGCTGTGACACATTTTCCACCTGCAGGATGAAAAAATACTCCTAACTGACACCTTGGTAGGGAGACTGTATTAATACGAATAAAGTGCTCCGAACATTCCAACTAGAAGGTGCAATGGAAGAGCAAATTATCACTGTAAAAAGTTAGACCATCCTTCACAACCAGCAAAGCCTACTTGGAAGGAGAAAGGACTGAAGAGCTGCAGATTGTCCTGGTGGGAGTTTCTCCTAGTGGGAAGAAAGCTTTTCATTGTATGAGACCAAAACTGCTTGGAAACAAGTTCTCCACCCTCTCCTCCCCCAACTTCCCCGGCGCACCAATGAGAGGGCACGGGCTGGAATTCAGGCAGCGCAGACACAAAACAGGCTGGACTGTGCAGCGAGGCTCTCACAGCCGATGCCCCGGCGCTGGGCTGGAGCGGTGTAACCGGACAGACTGGTTGGGGACCCTCCGGGTACCTCCAGCCCAGCAACCTCACGTGCTGCGCTGCCGAATACAGGAAAGGACACTAAAATCAGACACCACGCTTCCAACTTCCTCTGGCTGCTCCTAAGAGTGAATGCTGAAACTTAGGAGTCTCTCGTTTTCATTCATACTTTGGGTTTTACAGATACGCAAACGGATTTGTTGTTAACTTTTGTAACGGCGTTCCCGCCTGTTCACATTAACTTACTGGGGAAAATAGGACCTCAACATGTATTTCTCACTTCCCCTCAATGACAAAAACCTTTCACACAGCAACAGCAGAGATCTTTAAGTGTCAGTAAAAACAATAAAACTTGGCACACGATCCCAGGTAGCGCTATCATAAAAAAAGTACTTTCACTTCTAGCCACAGGTGCAATTTTCATTTTGTGACCTTCCATCACTGAATCTGCAGTCCTTATGAAAATGCATCCCTAATTACTGCCGATCTAAAAGAAAAAACGGGGGGTGGGGCTACATTTTCATAATTTATTTCAATAACAGAAAGTCCCTCTGTCAAAAAGAGAGCAGGGGCACAATTCCACAATTTACACAGCCCGGTGGCCTTCTGATTTGTTTTCAGATCTCGATTCCTTCCCTCACGTTAGAGCAAATCGACTGCTGTAGAAAACCGACTGCTTGCACAGAAATAGCAGAGTGTATGCATCCCCCTCCCCCCACTACTTCTACACTCAAAGCGAGCGGCAAACTTCCAAAAAAGTTTCAAATTCATTAACTCAGACTATAAGATACCACTAACACAACTACGTGTACCAAACTACTTATTAAATTAGCTCCCACAAACAGCGACAACAAAAAATCAGCAACATTAAATGCACAGATCTTACGTATGTTGCAGGGCAGAAACAGGATCCCCTTCAGAAGGATGTAAACCCAAAGGACACAAAGATCATGTATTAAAAGATACTTGATGCTGCAGCCTTTGAAATCTCACCTCTTCCTTCACATTTGGGTGATAAAAAACATTACGAACTAAGAGAAATGAAGGGAAGTTAAGAAAAAGAAAATTTAAAATGGATACGAGAAAAAATAATAATCTTGAGATGTATTATTTTGCACTTCAACGGCACCTTCAAACTATCTACACATCAGCGATCTCGAGACACTTCTGTGAGGCAGGTAATTATTTCAATACCCATTTCACAGAAGAGTCATCTGAGGGAGACACTAACTGATATGCCCAAGGACACGCATACAGCCAACTCTGGGACAAAGCTGGGAACGTCAGCCAGAAGCCAGCTGACTCCCAGTTCGATGTCTTAATTACTTTTAAACCCTTCCAAGAGACTGCAGAATAGCCTCCCAGAGGAAATGATGGAAGTCTCATTCCTTGAAACATTCTAAAGCGGAACAGTCAAACTATCCTAAGAACATTTCCAAGGGATAGGAAAATCAACTTCCTAGGTCTCTGCCTGTGTCAGTGGTCCATCCAAGCACTCTCTTACCTGGAGAAGCCTTTTCCACAGCTCTGGCAGATGTAGGGCTTTCCCACAGAGCCATCATGCGATCGAACGTGATAGGACATCCTGTCTTTCCGCTTGAACCGCAAGCCACACACCGGACAAGAGTAAGGCTTTTCGCCAGAGTGTGACAGCTTGTGCCGATTCAGGTGGTACACGTCCCGAAAAATCTTGCCACAGATCTCACAGGCCACCTGTTTCCTCGTCCTGCTTCTTTTTCGAGGAGCGTCGGGATCATCCTGACCAGGAACACCGTTTTCACCCAGTCGCGGGGGTGGGATGTCTATGTAGCCCAGCTGCAAGCTTGTCACCCCATGTTGAGCCTCGTGCTGCCGCAGACGATTAGCATCCGTGAATACTTTCCCACAGAGACCACAAGGCAGGATACCGGCCTCTCGCAGGCCCCCTGGGGTACCAAACATCATGGAGTCCAAGAGATTGGCTTTACGGGGACGCCCTCTGCCCCTCTTGGTGCTTAAAGTGGGGGCACTAGCAGCAACATTCTGGAAGGGCGAGGCCAGCAGCGGTGGGGACAGAGGTCCTGCCACCATGGGCAGGCGGTCCACACCCTGCAGGACCGGTAGGGAGGACTGTGCCGCGGTGAGCGCAGCCCGCGTGGCCTCGTCTTCAGGCATGCCGGCAATGCCATTGCCATTGGGGGCCAAACTGGCACCGTTGGTCATGTCCAGAGGGAAGCCGAGGTCGGCAGCCCCCGGACGGAACAGCATAATGTCAGGGCGTGCGGGGGGCACGAGGAGCTGCACGTTGGACTGCTTGATGACCTCCTGGCAGATGTCGATCACAGAGCGCATCAGCAGGAACTTGGCGGCCGTCATGAGCTCCGGGAAGCTCTCCAGCCGGACCACGATGCGCGACGTGTAGGCGAAGTCCAGGATGTCTCCGAACACCTTGGAGCTGATGGTGTGCATCTCCAGCTCCCGCCCGCCCCCGGGGGCGCCGCCGGCCGCCGCCGCGGCCCCGCCGGCCGCCGCCTCCGCCGCGCTCCCCTCCGCGCCGCCGCCGCCGCCGCCACCTGCCCCGTCGCCGAGCTGCGCGCTGAACACCGACTCGAAGTACTCGCTGCAAGCGGCCAGCACGGCGCGGTGCGCCGGGAAGCTCTCGTCGCCCACGCGCAGGAGCACGTCGCAGAAGCGGCCGCCGTTCTTGCGCTGCTGGTTGAGGCTGTGCAGCACGTCGGCGCTGTGCCGGCTCACCTGGTAGGTGTAGCAGCCCGACGAGGGGCCGCAGGCGGCGGCCTCGCTCACCCGCTCCATGGGGGCTGCGCCGCCCCGCCGGCGCCCGCAGGGGGCGCGCGCGCTCTCGGGCCGCCCGGCGGCGCGCGCCGCCTCCTCCTGCTCGTTCCCCGCCCCTGCCCGGGCCGGCGGCGGCGCGCGCGCGGCGCTCCCTGCACGGCGCGAGGGGCTCGCGCGGCGCGGGGGGGGCGAGACAAAAGGCTCGGGCGGCCGAGGCGCGCGCGCGGCCGCGCGAGCCCCGCCCGGGCCCGGCCGCCACGAGGCGCTGCGGCCGCGGGGCCGCCGCGGGAAGGGGCGGGCGCGGCGCGGCGGCGGCGGCAGCCGGGAGGGACGGGGGTCCGGCGGCGGCTCCGGGCTGCCGGCTCCGTCCGTCCCTGTGTGTTTGGAGCGGAGGAAAGATGGCAGCGGCTGCACTTCCTCTTGCACTTTCACCCCTGGGGGGAGGAGAAGGAGGGGGCGATACCACCCCCCCTACAAAAATCCAGCGGGGGCCCCCCGGCTGCTGCTCCCCGACCAAGCGCCGCCGCCGCCGGCCCCGGTCCGGGCCCCGCCCGCTTCGACGCACCCTCACCGCCGGCGCCGCAAACTTTCCTCTCTTCTTTAGACGAGAAGACCCCCACCCTATTCACAGAGACCCCCCCCCCCTCCAGCCACTCGGGCTCCCCCCCTGCCCCCCCGCTTCCTGCCCCCCTCCCTCCCCGCATCCGCCAATGCAAGAGCAGCCAGAGCCAGCAGGCCGGCCCCCACCCCGCCCGCCCGCGGGGGCTGGGGGCTGCAGTCTCCCCCTTCCCCAGCACCGATCCTCCAATGCCGAGCCGGCAGTGAGGCCCCCGCCCGCGGCTCACGGGGGTGGTGGGGCTGCGCTCGCCCCCTCCCCCAAATATCCGGGCTGCAGCTCGCCCCCCAGGCCCCCCTCCCGCTGGAGAGAGGAGGAGGGGCCGGCGGGGGGGGCTGCAGGCAACCTTCCCCCCTCCCCAGGCGCGAATCGTCCAATGCAAACCCTCCCGGAGCTGCAGAGGCGCAGAGCGGCCCCCACCTCCTCGGCTCGCCTGAGGAGAGCCGATCCCAGAGGGGCCAGGGGCTGCAGCGCGGACCGGCCTCCCCCCGGTCTTTCATTGCATTTCTCACCCCCACCCCCCGCACGCGATCAACTCTCAGCCTCGCTGGAGGAGCGAGGCGCCGGCATTGTGGGGGAGGGAAGGGGTACAGCGGGAATTCTTGCAGTGCGAAAATGCCCTCCCCTCGGGAGCGGTTGGGAGGAACGGTACCCGCGGGCCGGGGGCTGCGGGAGGCACGGGCACCTCGCAGCCCCGAGCGCGTCCATGTTGGGGGAACCGCTTCCCGCGGAGCCCCGCCCGCGCCGCCGGGTTCCCACGGCCCCCGGAGCGCCCCGCGCCCCAGCGCGGCCGGGCTCCCGCTCCCTCAAGTTACCCTTCCCCGGGCCCAGGTTAAACGCTCCCAAAATGCGCCGCCGAATTCACTGCGCGGGGTTGCCTGGACTGTCCTAGTGCTGAATCTTCCCTGTGTGCTCGAGGTCTCTCTATGAAGAGCTGCTATTTCAACATCATCATTATCATTACTCGTTTGCAGCTGAAATCTGCTTTCTGTCTCAGACAAGAATTTTTCTCTACTTTTGAAGAAACATCTCCCCCCACACATATCACACTATCACACACACACACACACACACACACACACTCCCCAAACAGAGTTCTTTGTTTTGTTAAAGACAACGCTTGGAAAAAAGTGTTCAAGGACACTTTTTTGCATTTGTAACGTCAAGCCTAATTAAGAATGCTTGGACCACCTATTCACGGTCTAATATCGTCACTTAAACTATTCTGTGGAAAATACTGAACTTGGCACATGTGAGGGCATCACAAACTACAGAGCCTTCCAAAAGCTCAAACCCAGCACTTGAATTAAATAGTGGTGGAACTGAAAAAGCATTCTGGGTACTGATGTGCTAATGAGCGCACCAAGCTTCTAACTTCCAAAATACTACATTTAACACTTAAGGCCACACAGTGCCCTCAGCCCGTACACCAGATTTCTCCTGCTTTTGATAGGAACTGTTTGTGTCTACTGCAGTCAGAATATTACTAGTAACTTTTTATTACTGCACTATGTGTGCACACACCCTGGTACGAACATATACTTGAGAAATTCGAGGTGCAGTGGTAGCAATGCTGACAAACCCAGCTTAAATACACCCTATTATACAGATAACACAGTGCTCGTGTTCTCCTAAGTCTGTGTGCCACAGACATGCAAGTTGTACTTGCTACAGTGAGGAAAATGATTATGTTTAACTCACTAGCCAGGCTGCAAGCGCATACACACACTCATGGAGCAGTTAAAGAATCTGGAATTTGCTTATCTTTGCTAGTGGCTTTGGACAGTTGTGTGCCTTTCCCCCACTGGTTTATTAATTTGCTTTCTTTTAGCCCCCAGCCTCCTGACATGGTTCCTGCTTCCTATTTCAGTTCCCTCCTCGCCTGTTCTTTGTCTCTCCTCTAGGCAGGGGGAGGGGGGTCCTGCCTCTCTCACAGCACTTTCCTCAGAACTTTCTCCAGTTGCCACGGAATGTTCTGGTTTCAGCTTCCAGCCCTCCTGTTTAAAAGGCACCATCCAACACACCCTGCCTGCTTCTCTGGGTAAAAGCTGAAAAAAGCCCAAAGCGTGGCTGTTTCTTGGCAAGTGACCCACTCCCACTTGCCACGAGGACGCCAGACCAGCACACTGGGAGCTCACACTCCGAGCAGTTGCTGGGTGCTCGCTCGAGATGACCGCCAGCACCTCGCGCTCCCGGGTAGCCACAAGGACACAGACGCAGCCCTTTGCCTTGGCTCCTCAGCACTCTGCCATGGCAGTGGCTGCAGCTCTCCTCTTGGAACTTACAGCCTTTCTACACTGGCTTACCCTATAGCTCCACCAGCACATTTACAGGACTGCTGCTTAGAACATTTTCTGGTCCCAAACTTAACCTGTCTCAGAGGATGAGACTATCGAAGTAGCCACTCAGCTAGCATTTGTTACAGCCTTGCCAAAATTCTTCTGAAAATGAACAGGTACTAAACACACCGAGCAAAAATTTGGCTCATCACTATGAACACACTTGTAAGGTGAAGTTCCCTAAATTTAGTGTGATGACTAAATGGCATTTCTCCGTATATAACTCTGTAACAGACAGGAATGATTACCTTTGAACTCAATGACCACCACAACTAGCAAGTTACTTTTTGAAGACAAAGTTCCAGATAATGTGAAAGAAAGTTTTAAATTTCCATTTTAAAATTTACGTTTCCTGTATCCAGTATTTCCTCTCCTTTTCAGATGATTCCTAATCTATTTTCTTAGACATCTTCTGCACTGGAATGTGCTGAACTTCTTTTGAATCCATCCCTCTTTTAAATAAAGGCGCTTTCCCCAGCTACTTTATTCAGCTTCTCACTATTTCCTGTCTCACTTCTGCTCAAGGGAATTCCTGAGGTGTCCCTAAATGTTTTGCAGCTGCCTGGTGCCTGCTGAAGCACTTTGATTGGTATTTCAATAGTATTAATAATCCTCCTTTTCTCCAAACATGTGTGTACCATTTGGGACTCCACATTGTACATTGCTCGCTTCACTGCAGATCAATTGCTACTGGCCTTACTCAGAAGTGCAGACCTTAAATTGGTGTGCAAATATAGGAGGTAACAAAAGACTGTTACAGTCGAATCTGTTCAAACATATTTGGGTATATGTTAATTAGAGTTGAGTCATACCTATTTGTTCAACACTTTCAACTCGTGAATCTGTGTAGGTCTTGAGGCTACTGAAACTTTTCAGAATAGTCCCATTATTATACTCTTTAAGAAGGTTAGTCACAATTTCACATGGATTATAATATTAGCAGAGACATTTGTGCATAGCACTTGTGCCAGCTAATCAGTCATATGAACCATTTCCTTTGTGTGTGTGTTCCACAGAAACACGCAGCACTTCGCAGTTCGTGGCACACTTGCAATTTCAGTGAGTAGCTGTCAGTTTTTCTGAGCTTTCACTGGTATTTTAATTAACTGTCACTGATATAACAAGCAATTAATTCAGCATTCATTACTTATTAGGTTGATTATTACTTAAATTCAGTTTTTAAAGCTTGCTCAGTTTATTATTGGGAATCGTTCCATGAGAATGCCAACCCTAGCAGCAAGGATTCTCAGACTTGGAGACAGCAGTTTCCTCTGTAGCCCAGACGTGGTTTAGTGATTTGTCAGCTTTCTCCTCTAAAAGCACACGAATACTCTTTAAAAATACCCAACCGACAGCAATAGGATGGTATAGGATGCTGTGGAAAGTACACCGAAAGGCTTACTTTCAAAAGAGAAAAAAGCACTGTTTGTTTTTCCTCTTTTTGCTCACTCTCCTCGCTGCACTCATGTTCCGTGTACTCTGTGTGTTGCATGGCAGTGCACGACAAAGTGTGGGGAGCTGATGCTGAACTGTACAGCTTTTAGTTGTTGTACTAATTTTACACAGTCTTGGAAGCCAACCTTTGATACCTATTCTCCCTTTTGTTCCCCCCATTTCTTCAGTCTGCCCAGTTTAACTTATTCTAGACTGCCTGGAACCAAAGCAACCTGACCCATTCAGAACAAGACTGCCACATTAGGGACCTGTGCAACGTGGAAATACAACCTAGGATTCCATCTCTTTGACTGAATTAGGCATTCATGCCTACCTAAGCAAACCTGACAGACAACTTCTTCTCCCAAAACATACATTACAATGCAATCCTAAATATGCAATGCAAGCAACAAAGGTTTTTTTATTGAAGATTAACAGTTAAACTACTGTGCTGTCCCCAGGAAAACTCCGCCCTAGATAACAAGTAAACTGGCATAAAAAAAGGTTAATCCTAGAAGACGACTAGGAACGGCTACATCTGTACATTTTACAACATTGAAAAGAGACACAACTTTCTGTCTATTGGCTCAAGAGTTAATTAAGATGTGAATTGCATCAACTCTCAGAGTCACTTCACCTCAGGCAATCAGTATTATGCTTCCATTGAAGATTCAGAATTATGGATTTAAAAAATCTTACCTTTTGATAGAGGGTTTTCAAAATCTCTTTCCTCCAAATAGGCATGAAGCTGGCCCTTAGTCAACTCATTACAGCTCATTATAGTTTTGTCTCCTCTTCAGCACGAGCAGTTCTTTCCTGAAAGACAATAATAGGGTTAATTAGCAGCCAGTTCTCAAATCAAAGTACAATTCATAGGGTAAATTTGCAAAACTGTAAAAATAGAAAAAAAACCCCAAACAAAACCGAACAAAAACCCACAGAAAAACCACCTTAAAATGAACCGATTCTCTGTATGCCTTAAGTTGCAGTTACCCTTTTTTCACGAGGAACTTTGGTTGGTTGGTTACAGTCCCATAGCCATAATCCTTAAAATCATAAGTACTCAGACCGCCTTTACCATTCGATACAGATTATTTTTCACTGGGCTAGTGATCGTTTCTGAGAGGATATGAAATTTCAGGATCCTTGCTTCACCTGAAATCGTGCTTTCATTTCCTCCCTGTCACCTTCTCCCCACTTTCTGAAATCCTGCAGAAATCCCACCACTAATCTAGAAATGCAGTCTGTAGCAAGCCCACCAACACACAGCATCAGCTGGCTGCCAGTATTGTCAGCAGCTTCTGGCATGAGGTGAATTACCAAAACCACAAGTACTGTACTACCAGAGTGGCTCTTAAGCTAAAATGACCTTCTCAGTGCACTGTGAATAAACTTCATATCCACAAGTATTTGAGTTATTTATTAGAATATAAAAGAGGGGAAAGAACATCAAACCTGACTAGGTGAGCACACACTGCTTATTTTTAACAAGGGACTTAATGTGATTTTAATGGAGCATACACGAGTTATCACAATTAATTTCATACTCGTAGTATTTACCACGTAGTGTAAAATGAGAAATTTTACATGGTTATCCAAAAGACTTGCCTCTTCTTAATATACTTTGTTTGCATCTCACCATCTCATGTAAGTAAAACACTTAAGCTAAAATACTAGTTGTTTTAGAAAGAATTTCAGAATTTGACCCCTAATGAAGAAGCTTATTTAAAATTGGTAGTTTGGCATAAAACCTGAATGCATTAGCTCCTGAGGTCTCCTATGGCAGTGAACTACAGTTATCATACTTGCAGGGCAATGCTATGGAAACACGAAAGTTTCAATCATTCTGCGGCAGCTGCACATTCCTGTTGTGCAAAAATAAAACTGAGGCACAAGTAAAGGAAAGGACTTGCTCAAAATCAGTGTCAGCGGGACTGGAGTGTGTAGAAGATGAATTTCTGAAAGCCAATTTCCTACAGCCCTCCATGGTTCAGCTCTTGCTGATGAGGTATGTGCCATTTCAGTCACATTCCTGTCGTTGTAGCTGGGTGAAACAAACACTCCTGGGTTCTCCCAATCACTGATTCCACGCTGTGTCATGTTCCTTAAGTGTTTGATGAGACAGCCTTTATGTCAGATGCAGCCGTCGTCCCCTTGCTGAATACCCTTTAGTATATTGCTTTCCTTATCTTATTAAGAATATTGTTAGAGAAGTGCTGAAGCGATATACAGTTTATCAGTTAGTCATTCATACCACTACTTAATCATCTGTGGGTTTGACTTCAGATCTGAACCTTCACTCTGTGTCTCCTGACTGTATAGACAATTGGTCCCAGCAGAGATTGACTGTTGTGCAAGTTAAAGCCTTTGGAAGTATTCCCCCTGTTACACTTCATCTAGATTTCCTAAATGGAATGATTGCAATTTAAAAAACACACATATACATTTTACTGGAAAAGATGGCAATTCACAGACTCCATCTTCCATCAGTGCCCACTATAAAGCTCAATTAACCTTTCAAGCAGATCTCAGTCTCTTACATCTTCTTTCATTGTCTCTCTGGTTCTACTGGGGGCTTTTCTCCTCTCCTGACATCGCATCCAATTTTCTATTAATATTTTCCTTGATTTTACCCTTCTCTGAGTGACTTTTTTCTCCTTTTTCTTTAATAAGGTTTTATCATTTGCAGTCTATTTTCTAGTTTTGATTGCAGTCCTCGGGGGACATAATTTATCCATTGCCACTCGCCCACCCTTCAGTCATTTTTCCAGCTGCTGCACCTTATTTCCCATGGTCAGAACCCCCCTGTTCTCTAAGCACCATATCACATACAACACCTTTATATTAAAAAATTCACAGCAGTACTCACAATAAATAAAAGTAACTTTACTCTCTTCACAACGTGGAAACAAGCTCTGTTGAACAAGCCTTTCTGAAGCTTAAAAGATGGTGCTGTTATAAACTAATATAAACTGCTTTAAATCTTAACCAATCCTAACATAATCCTAACCGATTAGAAAGTGTTAATTTGGCTACCAAAAATCAGGCTAATTATCTCTATTAATTAAAGTCTTTCTCCCTTCAGGTAATTAAGGACAATACTCGACACTGAAGGAAGTTTTTAGGTGCATAAATTCCTTATAGCCTTTGCTGCAGGAACTTTCTGAGCAAAAAAGAATTTCAGAGCTTACTGAGCAGCTGTATGTTAAGAACACTGTGGAAACATAAACCAGGAACACGCAAACCAGCCAGTAACTAAATTTTCACACCATGTATTTTACTGACCTCTTTGTTCATTCAGCCCCCACTTCGAAAAATAATTTTAAGTAAGACTCAGTTTATGAGATTTGGAGTTTGTAAGAACAACTAGCAACAAGTTCTGAAGTTAACCACGATCTACTGCACAAAAGAGGGGGGGTCTTAAACCCTGACTGAGCATTCAGGGTCTGTACTTTTCTCAATGTTTTTCCTTTTGGTAAAAAACCCCACAAATGTGGACTGGTTGTATGGCTGAATTCAATTGAGCCATAAACAAGTCCAACTCCACCTGAAGTAAGCGGGAAAAATTTATACCAGGGTCAAATCTCTGTCCCTTGTTGCAGAAGGATATTGTTCACAAGGAATAATTAGAAAACCATGAACAAATATACAGTGGGTTGGTGCATTTATATTTACCCTAGCTTAGCTGAACTAACATTGCCAGGAATAGTAATTCCATTTTATTTGAGATTCTATTTCAGTAAGCTCTGTATAAGCTAATATTAATGACAGTTCCTACCATAAACAGTTTATGACAACAAAGGCTGCTTTTTTGATTGAAATGAGACAAAAAGGGAAATGCAGAGGCAGAGACCACAAATAGCAATGTGGTTCCCATTGCACTAGCACTCTTTTTTTTTTTTCCTTTTCACTGTAAGTTAAAGAAGATGTAATGATTCCATAATAATTTTATCACCAAAACTGTTGTAAGGTTAGTAAATTTTGTCAATTGTAACATACTCAGAATTCTGTCTGAAGATGTGGCAGGTGTGTATAAGTGCTCACACTACGGGCCCAGAAGAGTGTATTTTTGCCCTTTTTTTTTTTTTTTAAGTTAAGTTTTACATTTAGATACCCCCTATAAAAACAGACTTTGCAATAAATTGAGGTAGAAGAGCTTTCCTGGAAAGGATACTGAACATGGACAGAAAGGTTTCTAAAAATATTCTATTTCAGATGAAATATGACATGGAAACAAACTTGGAAACCAAAATCCTGAACAATGATTAAATCGTATTTCCTTATCATAAAAATACTTTTAATTTGAAATCCAATCGTTTGGCTTCTTGTGAAGCAGCCAAACGCTGGAAATACTTGGCATTTTAAAGTTTGAAGGGACAATTAAAAAAAAAAAAATCCTTTCTCTATTTAATTAGCCGACATTCAGTGCAGAGTTACAGATGTCCCTGGGGCAAAGTGGTACGGCCGGGGCCGAGCTGAAAGGAGCCGTGAGAAAGCTCCGGCATGAAGTCCCGGTTTGACAAAGCAGCAGCTCGGGAAGGCTCCGCCGCGGGCAGTGCGGCAGCGCCGCCCGGTCCGGCAGCGCCGCGGAACGCGGGCTGCCACAAACACACACCTGGCCACGGGCAGGGCGGGCTGAGGATGGACCGCGGAGAGGCTGCTCCGGATTGACCCCGGGAAGGGCACACGCCGCATCCCCTGGCGGGCAGCGAGACCCCCGGCTCCTCTCACACCTGCGGGGCCGCTGCCTCAGCGCACAGCTCCGCTCGCACCGTCCTCTCTCACAGCCGACACCCATCGCCTCACGCCGGCTGCTCCCGGCGCCGCCGCCCGGCTGCCCCTCACGGCCGAGCGCCTCAGCCTCGCCGGCACCGTGCCCCGGCCCCCGCCAAGGGCTCACGCCGGCTCCGAAACCCCGCAGCCGCCACAGCCGCGCTCTGCCTCGCACACATCACACGGACACGGGGCACAGACACACGGATCTCACACACACATCACACACACACGGATCTCACACACACACATCACCTGTGCACGGACCTCACACACATACACGTGTCTCCCCCACACAGGGACCTCCTACGCACACGGATCTCACACACTCAGGGATCTCCTCCACACACATGGATCTCTCTCTCACACAGATCCCATGGACACGCGAATCTCTCCCACACACATGGATCTCACAGGCACACGGACCCCTCACATACATGGATCTCACAGGCACACGGATCCCTCAGGCACACGGATCCCTCAGACACACGGATCCCTCAGACACACGGATCCCTCACACACACGGGTCCCTCAGGCACACGGATCCCTCAGGCACACGGATCACACAGGCACACGGGTCCCTCACACACACGGATCCCTCAGGCACACGGGTCCCTCAGGCACACGGGTCCCTCACACACACGGATCCCTCAGGCACACGGATCACACAGGCACACGGATCCCTCACACACACGGGTCCCTCACGCACACGGGTCCCTCACGCACACGGATCCCTCAGGTACACGGATCCCTCAGGCACACGGGTCCCTCACACACACGGATCCCTCAGGCACACGGATCCCTCAGGCACACGGGTCCCTCAGGCACACGGATCCCTCAGGCACACGGATCACACAGGCACACGGATCCCTCAGGCACACGGGTCCCTCAGGCACACGGGTCCCTCAGGCACACGGGTCCCTCAGGCACCCGGGTCCCACACTCGGGCATCTCTCGCTCCCGCTCTCCCCTCACAGCGCTGCCCGCAGTTCCTGTGAGGCGGCGCGCGCTCTCCGCACGGCCCAGGGGGCGCTGCGCCGCCTCCCCTCGGGGCAGCGCGCGAAGCCGGCGGCGCGCGCCGCGCGCCCTTTCCCGCCCGCCGCCTCTCGCGAGAGGTGGGCGGGCGCGTGCGCGGCCCCGAGCGGTGCGCCGGGAGCGGCGGCTGAGGGGCGGCCGGGCGGGCCGGGGCCGGCGCCACCATGAGCGGCACCCTGGCCAAGATCGCCGAGATTGAGGCGGAGGTACCGCCGGGCGCGGAGCGCCGGACGGGGCGGACGCGGGGCTCGGGCCGGGGAGGGGGACGGCCGCTGGGCCGCGCCGTGGAAGGAGGGGTGGCGGGGCCCCGTCCCCGAGCGGCGCGCAGGGCCCGAGGGCGGCGGAGCCCTCCCGGTGTGAGCCCTCGGTGCTGTGCCCTTGCAGATGGCCCGCACGCAGAAGAACAAGGCCACGGCCCATCACCTGGGGCTGCTGAAGGCCCGCCTGGCCAAGCTGCGCCGGGAGCTCATCACCCCCAAGGGAGGCGGCGGCGGCGGCCCCGGGGAAGGTGCGTTGTCTGTGCGGGAGGCGTGACGGGGCTCCACAGGACTGTGGGGCTCTTGTCCGCACAAACCGTGTCAGATTATCCACTAAACAGTCATAAAATCGCAGAAGGGTTTGGGTTGGAAGGGACCTTAGAGATCCCTTCGTTCTACACCTCTGTCACGGCAGGGACACCTTCCACTAGATGAGGTTGCTCGGAGCCCTGTTTAACCTGGCCGGGAGCACTTGCAGGGATGGGGCAGCCACAGCTCGGGGCAGCCTGTTCCCTCCTCGCTTTCTCTTGTCCTACCCAGTACAGGATCTCTCACCAGGATCCGTGGCCCTTCCTGAGGCTGTGGGGTGGAGCCCTTCCTGAAGTGTAGATGAAAGTGCTCTTGTATTTTGGCTGCTATAATCTTTGCAGAAATCTTAAGGTTTTTACGCGAAGAAGCACCTTTACAACAGCCATCTGTTTTAATACATAAAAGTGTGAATTGCCTAAGCCGCAGTGCTTAAGGGGAATGCTCCACTTACACTCAAGTCGAACACAGTCCACTGTGAAGCTTTGCAGCCAATACTTTCTTAGACAGATACTTACTATTTAGATATTTAGATTATTTAGACAGATATTTATTATTCAGTAGACAGATACGTGTCATGGAGTGTTACAAAGTGATACAAGGCAATAAAGATTGTGAACAATCAATTTCCCACTCTCATCCTTCTAGGAACACTTACTTGGCTTTTGCTCAGGCAATATTAAAAAAAATAGTGTGTCTGCTGTCCAGAACATTAGAATATAGAAAATGTCAATCGTTGGACAAATAATTCTACTCCTTATTTGCAGGTTTTGACGTTGCAAAGACAGGTGATGCCCGCATTGGGTTTGTGGGTTTTCCATCAGTGGGGAAATCTACTCTCCTAAGTAATCTTGCTGGTGTGTACTCTGAAGTGGCAGCCTATGAGTTCACCACACTGACTACTGTGCCTGGAGTCATTAGGTACAAAGGAGCAAAGATCCAGGTGAGATCTTGTGTCTGTGAGGGGAGGATGGGCTGCACAGGTGCTGTGCTGTTAGGGTTGAGTGGCCTGACATCAGCAGGTTGGAAGTGATGTGTGGAAGTGCTTGAGAATACCTTGGGAATATTTCCACGAGGTATGGATTTTTCCCTGCTTTTCACTGTGCTCTGGGAAGAAGTTCCTGTGGTAGTTCTAATTATTCCCTGTGACATGATCTGTTCCACTGTACCAGTAGGGCACATGGGATAATACAGTAGAGAACAATCAAATGGGAAACAGTCTTGTCATACCCTGTTCACATTTGCGGCTGGCTTGGAAGGGTAAAAGTAGGATTGATTTAATGAAGAATACTTTTCTCATGTGATACTTTCCTTCCTGTGAACAAATAGCTGCTTGATCTGCCAGGAATTATTGAAGGTGCCAAAGATGGTAAAGGCAGAGGACGGCAGGTCATTGCAGGTGAGTGTGTTGGAGCTGCAGACAGCAGCCTGTCACTGGTTCCTTTAACACAGTACAGCCGTGTGGGGGGTTGGATCACTGTCTCTAATGTCTTTAAAACGCTGAATTGTTTGCTGGGCTGGAGCTGCCTGCTGAGAAGCAGGAGCTGCTTTAATATTGTTTTCAGTTCTGGCTTTGTGCGCTTGCTGGGTTTATGCACTGCATTGACACTTCAGTGAAAGCGCATTGCCAGTTTTGCAGGCAGATGTGATCCCATCCTAAACAAGGCTGCTGTTTTAATTTCCTCACCCAGTTATTTGTCCTCAGTTTGATGTCTGAACGGAGACAGGAAGATTTTTTCCAGCCTCTGTCATTCTTACAGCATGTAAAGATCTGCCTATCAGTGAGGCTTGGCTAGCACAATAAACTTCAGTCCTACACTGGCATTTAAAAATGATGAATACGCTCCCCCTCAGGGGTTTCATGTCATCAGTCCACCCAGCCATATTGTGGTTGTTTTGTCTCAGGTTGTGTGAGCATGCTTTTTGAGAGGTGACTTTCTTTTTCTGATGCTTAGTTGCTCGAACCTGTAATCTCATTCTGATTGTACTGGATGTGCTGAAACCCCTTGGCCACAAGAAAATCATTGAGAATGAACTGGAGGGATTTGGAATTCGTCTGAATAGTAAGCCCCCCAATATTGGCTTTAAAAAAAAGGATAAAGGAGGCATTAACCTTACAGCCACAGTAAGTTGGAAATTTTCTTTAACCAAAATTAACAAATTGCTTGAAGGAAGAGGCATTTGTAGTTGATAGTATGTCTGGGGCAATGCTGTGCTGTGACTTGTTTAGGAGCTGCACTGCTGTGCTGTGCTGCAGTCAGTTACTTTCCTTAGAGGCCATCCACACCTCTCCTGGAGCCTGAGCACTCCTTTGCCCTCAAAACAGAGCCTTGGTTGCTCTCCACACATAAGTTTGAGATCCAAAGGAGAGTGTGCAAAAACTGCCTCTTATTTGGTGGCTACAGTGTTCTTCCAGAGAGGGTTGCTCAGAGTTTCAGGCCTTGCAACCCATTTACCTGACTCTTTAAAAGCACAGAAATAGCCAGAGATACCAGAAGTCAGAACTCTGTGCTCCAAGTACCTGAAGTGTAGTTGTCTGGGCCCTGAACTAGAGGATTCATGGGTTTGTGATGCACCTGATCCCAAACTGAAAGGAAACACTGCTTCTGCAATGTCTGACTGCTGCTCTCAGTGGGGCATTAATACAAACGAAGCTGTTAGGATTTAAGTCTGATTTTCCCTCTCCTCAGACCAGCTATGGTGCAATCAGTCAGGTCCAGTAACTTAAAATGCAGCTATTCTATCTAGTAATGTATTTGCAGTGGTTGCTGGGTGAGAGCACTGTTAATTGTAATACTGACTTGGCTGTTAGCTGTGCAGTCCTTAACGCTGTGTGTGTCTGTGTTCAGTGTCCCCAGAGTGAGCTGGACACGGAGACAGTGAAGAGCATCCTGGCAGAGTACAAAATCCACAACGCCGACGTCACCCTGCGCAGCGACGCCACTGCCGACGACCTGATTGACGTTGTGGAGGGAAACAGGTACTGCTGCCTCCCTGCCTGTGGCACACCTGCATTGCTCTGTGTTACAGAGAAAAAGAATTGTCTTTTGGGTTTGCTTCCCACACAGGCTGAGCCAGCAATGTGGCATCAACATAGGGATAAGCTTTTTAAAAACATTTTTTTCTTTGCAGCAAAGGTAGCAGCGTGCTGGCTGTCAGGTTGCTCTGACAGTTTCTTTCTCTTTGCAGGGTTTACATCCCATGCATTTATGTCCTAAATAAAATTGACCAAATTTCCATTGAAGAGCTAGATATCATTTACAAAGTACCCCACTGTGTACCAATATCTGCTCATCATCGCTGGAACTTTGATGATCTGCTGGAGAAAATCTGGGACTACTTGAAACTAGTCCGAATGTGAGTCAAAATTGCTGCTTTCTGTGGAGTTAAGTGTGTGGCTGAGACTGAAAAAGGTCTCAGGAATGGATGAGGAATATTTTATAATGCTTTTCGATTAACTGGTGTTTGCTTTGCAACCCAGGAATTGTGCTCGTCTTAGCTGTTGTGTCATTGCCACAAGTACTGGTTTGAATTTGTAGGGGAATTAAATGAGAACCTTGTGAAACCAAGACCAAAGCACATCCTAAAAAATTCCTGAAAACATGGAACTCTTGTCAAACTTTGTGGGAACACTGTGGTTCCAGATGTAATCATCTTTTCAGTCTGTCATGGATGCAGCTCTCTTGACAGAACTTGGTTCTTCATCTAGAATTTCAGATATTTTTACTACAAGTGATTCCAGGTTTACCTCGTAATTCTTAGGCATTTTTTGATGAATTTATGAATGAATTTACCAATACTCATAATACAGTACTTGCCTTTAAATTTATATCTATCATCTTGTGATAACGTAGAGTGTATCATGAAAAGGCATTTCACAATCCTTTGTATCTGTGGTCTAGATATCTATGCTATAGACTTCACCACGTGCTTTTTCTAATATATGTTGAGGTTTTCACAGAAAAAAAAAAGGACAAGTTGGAACCATAATACTGAAGATGTTCTTTCCCAAAAACTACTGTAATTTGGCTTTTTTTTTAAGCACCTTCAGAAAGTTCACAAGTGAGAAACCTTTGCAGTTACAAGGCAGAACCCACTGCAGCCACTTGGCTGCCCAGGTGCATTTTCAGCTTAGCTCCACCAAACATTTTGCAGTGTATCCGTTGTCACCACTGGAGTAGTGGGACTTGGCCCACTCTGGGGGTGACAGTGCAAATCACTGATGAAATATCGTTATGAGTTTGAAAAATAAAGTTTTGGTATTGACTGAGTGTTCCATCTGTGTTACAGCTACACCAAACCTAAAGGGCAGCTCCCAGACTACACCTCTCCTGTGGTACTACCTTACTGCAAGACCACAGTGGAGGATTTTTGCATGAAGATCCACAAAAATCTCATAAAAGACTTCAAATAGTAAGTATTATTGTAAAAGAATGTATAGAATAGAAAATACCTTACCTTCAGGAATATTATTTCATCCTCTTCTAGACTAGAAGGGAATACTAGGACCTTTTTATGTTAAATTGAATCAGTCTGCCTGTGATAAGCAAACATAGTACTTCAGTTGCTGTACTTTATATTCCAATGCTCTTTCCCACATAAATGTCCTCTGTGGAGAAAAATCTACTTTGCTATTTAAAAGCAGCACTAGACACAGCACTGAAGTCACTGTCCCATGCACTTGGGTACTTAGGACAACTTCAGGCTTTGTTCTGTCTATTTCTAACCCTGGTTCACACCAACCACTCAGCCAGGTACTTGTAGGAGAATAAAAATAGCTCGGAAGCATTGCTTTCTGTATTAGCTTTGTGACAGAAATAGCTGCTGTTCTGATTGCGTATCATACTTCTAAGCCTTTTAAATTTGATTTTTCTTCTTTCAGTGCACTGGTCTGGGGTTCATCTGTTAAACACAACCCTCAAAAAGTTGGTAAAGACCATACTCTTGAAGATGAGGATGTTATTCAGATTGTGAAGAAATAAAGTTATTCTTACACGGTTTGTTGCTGTGCCTGAAATTTGTCATTTATTGTAAGTGACAACCCCCCTCCCCCAGTTTTGATTTAGAAATAGCCTTTTATTGTAGTACCTTGCTGCATGATAAAAGTGATGTTTCTGGCCAGCTACACTGCAGGGCTCCTTCCAGCAGAACTTAAGAGATGAAAAACTCTGGCTATGTGACTTTCACAAGGGCAAAATCTTACAAGAAGCTTTGATTGCAGGGATAAGGTTCTGCTGCTGGTACATCTCTTTCCAAATTAGAAAAAAAGTTCATACATCAGGAATTTTTTTTTGTTCTAAGAACAAAACATGAAAAGCAGGGGCTAGAGAACCATATCTTATGAAACAATGCTAGAGGACAGAGTTCCAGCTGCCTTTATCTGGAAGTGTTCTTGTTGGACTACTTCAAGGCTATTAATAGTCCTGCAGTTGTGGAAAAGCTGGTCAGTTCTGCTCAGGAGCAATTGCTTTTTCAGTTGTTTAGACTAGTGGAAGTGAGCTAGCTGCTTGTGTCTGGATGACTGAAGGCTTTTAAGTTTTCTTAAAACAATTGCCTGCTTAGACAGAGAAGGTGCCCAAGAGAAGCACATTGCTCTTAGAGTGGTTCCATTGCTTAATAGAGATGAATAAAGCAGCTTTTAGCTCATGGCAAGAGCATTTATCAAATGCATCAGCCTCTAGCATTTGCTCTCCTACAAGAAGGAAGTAGGGGTGTTTAATTATAGGGGTGTTTAGATGCACAAAAAACACTCCCCCTCATGTTATTATTATACATTCAAGAAGACAAAAGTGATTAGAGACACCCACTCAAGCACTAAATCCTTGGAACAGTGGCTGCTATTCAGCCTGGTAGGGAAACATCCAAGCCTTGATTCTACTCCAAGCATTTCCACCTGTACTTTTTCTAGATCCCTGCATGGGTGAGCTGAACTGTGTGTGCAGGTGTGCTTGGCTTAGGAGCCTGAGTGGAAGGGGCAGAAGATGAGGCTGTTGCTCAGATTGGGCTTCACTGCTGTTTCCTCACATTCACACGTTGTTTAGAGGTTAGTTTAACAACAACTAATACACTGAGCCTCATTCCTCACACTTAACCCATGGCATTTAAATGGCAGCAATTCCCTTCTGGGTCTTCAGTGAGGCCCGTTACTCTTCTGAAAGCAGATTGATCCTCCCCACCCCTGGACTAATTGAGGCTTACTGCATCTCAACTCAAACCCTAGTCCCATCTTACCCACAAGAACAGTGCTAAAAATTAATCAATATTCTGACATAATTTAGTACAAGAGCAACTGATACAGAGAGCTGGTAGAATCAACTTTATTTACAGAATGTTACTGGGAAAGTGTCAAGTTAAAAAAGTATGAAAACAATCTTACAAGGACAAGCTGGTGATTGCATGTTTTACAAGGATTGTTTTGGGAACAACCACTAGAAGTATGGGTGACCTCCAACAGCTTCCAGGCTGGAGATTTCAGCTTGCTATTTCCATACAACACTGTCGCTGCTGCACTGAAACAAACCCACCACAGCACGCTGGCAAGGGTTAGAATACAGACAAGTGATTTATTTTTTCCTGCTGCTGGTTTTGCTTTCAGTGAGACCTAAGAAAGAGCAAGTCTGTGAGAGTTCTGCTTTTACTTTCACCTCTTAAAAGAGCACAATGGCCTAAGCTAGGTAGAGGACATGACAGCAGTACTAGACTCAACACAAGTGAAGGAGTGAAGTGAGGAACCATGCAGAAGGATGGAAGAGAACATTGAACTGTTCAGGGAAGTGAAACAGGCTTAAAAGGAACATAGTATTTTAAAACCAAATATACACAGTAAGATCACAAAACTACCCCATCCTCCCCCTTTCAAGCCACAGAACAAGACTCCAAAGGCAAATTTCACAGTAATGGCATCACTGGATGCACACTAGATTGAGGACAGTTCTTGGGACTCCCTTCCATGAACAGCACTGAAGGCAGTACAGAATATCCACAGCTATGACTGAGGAGTTGAAGGGTGAGGATTCCAAGGCTCCATTTTGATGACCTTTAGTAACTGGCTTGAAAGATTAAAACAAGGAAAATACTGCAGCTAAACAAGGACCAGCACCAGCCCTCTTGAAAGAACAACCAGTAGGTACCTACAGACTGAAGATCTGGCTTTATCATGACTGCACCAGGTCCCACCCTCAAGGCTTCCAAAGACTAAACAATTCTCTCATTTGGTGGCAACAGTCACAGGGAGTCAGACCTTTGTTACATAGACAGCAAGATGTGGGCTTTTACTTCGACACTTTAGCTACACTGAGTGCACAGTACATGACAGAGAAATGTGAGAGGGAGACCTAGAGGAGATGAGCAGCAAGAAAAGGCAAAGCAACTTCATCCTGTTCACTCACACTTAGGATATGCAGCTTTAATCTTAAAGAAAGTCCCACACGTACAATGGAGAAAGGTCCAAACCATAGGCACAACTAAAGCTCAACTGTTATCAGCTACTCTTATGTACAGCTGTATAGATTCAAAAAGGCTATTCTAGGTGTGTATGTACAAAAGATTGTTTATACACAAGTCTGTACAGAAGGGTCTATACATGTAGTTTTCTGCAGAAGGAATCCACAGCTGCTACCTCTACACTAGAGAATATCAGCACTTCATTCACATATCTTACAAAAACAAACAAACAAAAAAAAATTAGACACTTCCAGGATTAAACTGGCTTTGTCGTGCATCTAAATTTCTTCAGGCTTCACTATCCAAGCCATAATGGATCCTTTAGTCTTGATGCAGACATGAGACCAGGACAGGTGCCATGTGCTTTAGTCTCTCAAAAGGAAATTTTGCACAGAGTGCTAAAAATAAAAGCCCCAAAAAACCAAACAGAGGTGAAGTCCTGACTATGGACATTTTCATCCAGTCTAAAGAATCACAAATGTTCCACCCAGTGGTCACTGTTCACTGCCGGTATTCCAGTTCATCTACACTGATGACTTTGGATGGCATGGATGGAAGAGGCTGCTGCAACACATCTGAACCAAACCATTTTGCAAGGCCAATGGGAGAGCCACTTCTCTGGCTGGGGCGATGGTCGAGCTGCGTGTGCCCGTGAGATAATCCAGTCCGGGGCAGCACGTTTTGAGGGGTTGTTTGTGCACCAGCAGGTGATCCCTGTGCTCCAGAGCCTGTGAAATGTAAAGCTGTTAGAGGTGGAGTAATACCCAGCACAGATTTGCCCTCGAGCTATCACCTGATAAGGCATGTGAGCTGCATGTGGCTTTTATTCTTTCTATGAGCCCCAGGAAGTCCAGGCACCACGTGTTTAGTGTCATTAGTACTCCCATAAATGGCCTGACACTGCCAGTTCCGGACACGGTATCACACGGGTTTGAAGGGAAGACCGGGATCAAATAGCATTTCCCTGGAGAAGGTGGGTGGCCTGTGGCCCAGGAAGGCTGAAAGCTTGCACACATGCTGCAAGAGTCAGAGCTGTCAGTAGCAACACACGTTCTGCAACCGAACACTTCACTTGCACTTAGTTCTGGCGAAGCAGCCTGCAGTGACCCAAACCACCTGAGACCCACACAACGTTAGTGATAACGAATAACTAAATTAAAGTAGCTTCCTGCTAGCACAGTGTACTCAAAGCCCCAGAGTGTAGCCCGGATCTCACAATCCTGCGGTCAGTTTTACCCTACCTGATCGTTGTAGCTGCTGTTGCATCATGGCGAGCTGCAGAGGTGTCCCCGAGCGTGGATTCAGGATGTGATGGCTTGCTGTTGGTAGTGAGTAAAAAGGCTGGCCAAGGATGGGAGCAGATATTCCCTGCAAGTGAGACAGGTCCACTCCAGGAGGAAGCATACCTGTTGAAAATGAGCGAGAGAACTTCTCACCTGATAAGCATAAGGAATTTAATGTAAAACAAAACACTTGTGTTTAGACGCGTTGGAATTTATTGTCTGATTTTAAAGGTCAGTTCTGATATAATACAGACTACCAGTAGCATCAGTCTGTGCTGTTCCTAACACAAAGTCAGTCTCAAAGAGAACATGCGTGAAGAGGGAAAGAAGCATGGATTACCTGCTTGCAGCAGAGGAAGGTGTTGCGGATGGACCCCCTGTGCCATCATTCTCTGGACCAGTCCTGGGTGCAGTTGATGAGCAGGTCGTACAAGTGGTACATGGGGAACAAGGGGGACTTGATGAACAGGACGAAGAAAAGGGCCTCCTGGTACTGGGGAGGCCATTGTAGGAGTCTTCCTACCAGCTGATTTGGGCCTGTAGTCTTGCTCTTTGGTGCAACGATTTGCTTGGGTAAGAGGTGTGGAACATGCAGAGCGTTGCAGTGCAGGTAGTTTGGTACCTAAGGTGGGCAAAGTTCCTTGATCTGCATTCTCCACAGAACTAGACAGTAGGTTATCTGTAGCTAGAATTGAATACAACTATTACAGTCCACAGCTAGAGATTGCACCTAACGAAAATTAAAGCTTAATGATTGGATTTGATAGTTAGATTTCAGAACTAGCTGAACTGTAGTTGTATATATTTAATAGTAAGCATCTTTTTTCTGGATGCTGCTGGCCAAATTATTTCAAAAGAGTAATGAGAAGGAGTATGTTCCACAGAAATCCCTGTACAGGAAACTTAAATTAGATCAGAGTCAGCAGTAACTCCACTTTTAATTCTCATTTTTCCTTTTTCTTAGGAATTTTGAACTAGCAGCATGGATGAGTCACTGCCAAAGGTCACAGGAGGCACAAGAGACCTCCCTAGACAAGATTTTAAGCTGGAGTTGTGCCAGAAGTCAGTTTTTCAGTTTAGCTGTGTTTGGGGGTTAACAGCAGCCTTCTATGTCTGACATCTGCTTAGCAAGATTCGGAACACTAAAGCACCTCCAGAAGCTACTTCCACAGACCATCCAGATGAGTTGGACAAGGCCTAAAACACCTTGGCATCAACTACTGCAGCGGAGGTATTTCAGTTGGACTGCTACCATGAACTGCAAGCTGCCTCTGCAGCTACCAGAGCTGAAGCACAATGCCGTGACCGCTGACCACGTCAGGCAACTGGTGCTGAGCATTTCCTTTTAATAGCCTCTTACATCACTTTGGGTGACAGAATGCTTCCCTGATCTGCTACGCTTAACAGCTCAGCTGGTCTCAGTTTTGACTGTTCAGTTGTCTCAAGACAACTCCAGGTTTTCAGTTACTGGTGTAGACAGCTGTGGAAGCATTATGGTCACTGTGCTTGTTCAGCAAGAAAAGTTGCAAACAGTTATGGTCCAGGCATCTTAGTTGCTCAGAAATTGATAGGAAATTAAGCCCCAGCAGTACTAGAAGAGTGCACTTGGAAGTGAATCCCCTCCTCCCACAGGCTCCCTCACTTCTACACCCTCCTCAACTCCATGGATCAGGAATGTCTAAAGGTAGCCTGGCTGTATTATGTGCTGAGATAATCTGAGTCTATTCCAAATCCCTTTTGTTTATGGTATTTTAAAGCCATTACAATACCTTCATTTGGTCTCTGATTTTCATCTTTAACATCACTGATTTTCATTTTCCCAGAAACTGGATCCTCTTTGCTTTTCTCCTTGCTCTCATACATCTTGCGAATGACCGAGGTAGGTGTGAAGGAAGGAGACAGCTGCACAGAACACAGCAAGAAGCAAAGCCTCACCCAGTGCTCATGACCCACACCACAATGTCTCAGTTGTGGGTGGACACCAATTCTAGCACATCCTTTCCATTTAAAGCTCTTTCGGATCAGCTGCTGTGTGCCCGTGATTTCGCTTCACCTCGTTTCATAGCTTTAATTCTATAGTTTAAGCATTTCTCTTTAGCTTTTTTGCAAGTCCAATATCAAAGTCTGCAGCTGTTCTCAGTTAAATGTACCTTAACAGGCTTGAAACAAAATAGCTGAGCTTTAGTGTAAGTTCCAGCTGTTTCCCCTTTGCTGTTGGTCAGAAGGACAGCTCCACAGATATTCCTCTAGAGCTGCTTCATCACCCTGTGCTCAGGGCTGGTGTTGTGCAGATAACTATTGCCTCATCTGGGTTTTCCCCCATTCACAGTTTCATAGCACCTGGGGAAGTCACTCATTTGGAATACAAACTTGTATTACTTGTTTCATCGGGCAGGTGATTCTCTGTGTCAGTCGTGAGCTGCGAGTACCTGACTCATTAATTGGAAAATTTAGATCAAAACTGCGTTCTACGCAGTACTGAAGGCAGAGAGGCGACAGCTTGGCTTTGGGATTTTACTCCTTTTCCAAGTGACCCTGAAGCTCCTAGGTATTATTTCAACCCACAGACACTTGGGTCAAGCACTTCATACCCAAACACCAGTGTTCTCTGAAGCATCTCATGGCTTTCAGCACTGGTCTTCTGAAAATTTAGGCACCAAAATATGATGGCTTGAATTTTCAGAATCACCTTCATTTGGTTTCAGAAGATGAGGTCAAGGTAACATTAATGCTATTTGTTCAGTTTTAGCTAAGACAGCAGTCAGAAAAGGCTCTTTTCCAAGGTGAAGACGCTCAGTTTAAGCATCAAGGGAAACTCATTCTTGTATCATGTGGCCACAGATACAGCACGAGTATGATTAACTCCATGGCCTCCCTTTCTGCCATTGATTCCCACTGCTGTCATCTGGTTCCTGCAGACACTTTTACAGTTCTCCTGCAGCACTGAACATCAGGTACTGACCATGCTGGTGATGGATGCTGCGGGGGCTGGAGAAGATGCATTCCCTCTGTGTCCTGGTGCAGGGGATTTAGCCACTCGCTGCTGCCTGTGAAGGGACAGGGAGTCAGGAAAGGCTCTGCTCTTGGCACAGAATCAAAGGCAGCATTGCCAAGAACCAACGCAACCCTGAGTGACTAGTGCCAATATCTAGCGAAAGACAATATTCCCATTAAAAATCAGTTAATAGCATAGCCCTTAAATTTTCCAGTTGGGTGCTCACCTGTTTCTGTAGCCATCTCTGCTTTTGTCCATTTGTGGTTTACCAAAGCCATGCTGATAGAAGTTTGCTGCGTGTATGGCCAAGTCATGTGGGAGTGCCAGCCCCTCCAATGCAGCTTGCTGGATCTCCAGGGGACTCATCTGAGGCAGAGTTGCACAAAAACCACACAAGTCAAAGCCCGTACTTGGTTGGGGTTTTTAAATACTGGAGATCTTTCAATACTGAAGATTGACTGCCATAGCTACTAATGCCTTCCCCAACACCTGCACACCAACAGTCTGTTTTATTAACAGGCAATAGAAGTTTCAACAAATCTTATGCCTGAGGTACTCCTAGATGGACCAAATTGCAATGAGGTTCTGAGACTGTAGTAAATGAGACTTTGCATCCTCGCATCCAGAGTAAACTTAATGAAGCACGAACATCTGGATGCAACAGCAAAGTGTTTCCACAAGTTAGCTCTAGACCACAGAACAGAGAGAGATGCAAGCACATTAAACAAAAAGAATGCCATCTCACCTGTGCAGCAACTGGGCTCATGGGCTTCCTTACACCTGGAAATGGATCACCAAGCAATTGCTGAGAACCTTGTCCAAAACCTAAAGAATATTTAACAGTTGTATTTAAAAGTACTAACAGTTTCTTTCAATACACAACCAATATCCCAAAGTAAATTAATGCTGCATGAATTAAGAATTCCTTGTGAAGACTCTCAGCTCAATCCCTTAAATCCACATAGAGCTATATCTCTTCCTTTTCACAGAGCTGGAGAGCTACAAAGGAGGCTTCTGGTAGCGTTTTGTAATACAAATGGCCAAGCAGTCCTTGAAAGTTATTCTCACACAGCAGCTGAGCACACTATTCCACACCAGAACTCACTGTGAGGTCTGGGCCATGAATTTCACATTACAGACTAGTAAGTGAAAGGGCACTTTGCACCCAAAAGGCAGTTTGCCCTAGCTGCCCAGCAAGTGCCAGGAAGTTTCTGTAGTTCTGGAAAGCAGTCTTAAGAAAAGCTCAAGTAATAAACCCCCACGTTGCACGCAGCCTCACCAATGGGTGAAGATATTCTGTGGCGCAGGTAATCTGCAGAAGCAGCTCGCGTTGGGAACACAGGTGCAATGGGGGGAGATGGGGCTCTCTGTGCCAGCAAGGAGGCTGCAGGCTCCAAACCACCCATCAGGCCACTTAACACATTGGATGAAGCAGGTCTGGTAATGGGTGGGCCAAGAAGTTCCTAAGAAGAGGAAAACATTCAAATTATGACCAATTTACACAAACAAGCTCGTTTTACTGCACTACAGGCTGCCCTGTTTAGAGCAATTTAGAGACAAGGGGGACTTGTGCAGCCAGGTACACCAACCCTGGTTTGCCCAGAATTTGGCACTCAGCAAGCTTTTTATTTTCAAACTGTAATTATAGGAAATAACAGGACAAGACAAATTTTTAGGTAAACTGATCTAGTCCCTAGCTCTTCCTTCTCTATAGTTTCTTGTCTGACTACTGATCCCAGAATTGCCTTAAATGCCTTATTTTTAAATAATTTTTGTTTTCCCATTGGGGATATGCTTTTAAGTACTTCCCTCCCCCCAGTTAGAATACCTGCAGAATATTCTTTGATAGAGGCTGGCCTGACATCTCTGGAGGTGACATTAAGTGGCTTTCAAGGCTCTGCTAAGAAAACAAAAAACACAGCAAGTTAGACATAGCCACAACCAAGCTCATGAAGAGACTATCTGCATTTGTCTCAGTGACAGAAATAACTTCATCTTTTCTGTTAGAACAGTAGTTTATGCATCAGCCAAATAAAATTTCAGCAAAGTTAAGGGCTGAGCTGGCTCACAGATCTCCCCTGTCTAGAAAAATGCCCCGTGCTAGATTGCATACAGGGTAGTTCACTGTGCCTCATTCAGGTTGGGGTCAAATATATGAATTTAATTCTGTAAAGTGGAGATGGAACACTGAGGCACTGGTTAACTGAAAATACGTACAAACTGGAAAGTATTTCTATGTTAAAGAAATTATTTAAGGTATTCTTCTGAGCATCAAAATTGCACATTAATGTAGAGAGACACTCAGAAGCAAAAGTCTTGATTTAAGTTCTGAGATCAATCTGCAAATTCTTCACGGGGCAAATTTGCATTCTTCACTATCTTTTAGTGAAGTGGGATGAGTCTGAAAGTCCTTGGGCATAGTTTGGCAGGAAAAACAAATGCCTTAGACCTACTCGGTCGTTAGAAGTATCTTCTGGTGCCAGAAATATTTACTGACAGCTTTTGGGTCAAGTGCACTGTTCAGGCAGTTAGCGGCAGGATGAAATTTCATCCTACAATCCCTTGCAGTCTAAACCTTACTATCACCTGTTGTTTAACATTAATCTTCCAGCTAACAAGTCCTCACCTCAGTTTCATCTTAGTACAAGTGATGTTAAAAGTGTAAAATAATGGATTGTTCCCTGCCACACCTCTACTAAACAAAAGGCCCTAAAAACATCTGGGCTTCAGGTAAGGGTTGGCAGCTAACACAGGCCACCAGAGCCAGGCTGCTACTTACATTGACTTTGGGCTGTGAAGGCAGAGTCCCACTTGCCTTCATGCTGCTGACCAGTTTGTTAAACGCAGTCATATCGCCATCCTTCTTCATCTGTCTGGAGCCACTGACATTCAGGGCTTCTTCCATCTGCTCAGCCATAAAGGGAGTGGCAATTTTCCCCTCCTGATCCACTTTCAGGCCTTTTAGCCCGGCTTCAACTTCCTCCACTGAAAGTACAACTCCTGAATGTGCTGAGAAATACAGGAGAAATACTGATAAAACACAGTTCTGCTCTCAAGTGAGCTAGTAATTCTTGTGCAGGTGTTGAATAGAAGTTGTTTGAAAACTAGGAACAGCTAAAAACTTTTTTTTTTTTGATATTGATACTAGCTGTCAAACCATGACTGACCTGTGTTTAGACAGACATTCTAAAATATCCAAATTCAGAGAATTGACACGTACAACTACTGCCATGTAAGACTCTCCAAGAACCTGTTTAGGCTTCAGCTACTGAATTCTCACTCTCATTTATCCTGCAAGAAATGCTGTTACTACATTTTACAACTTTTCCTGCGTTTAACAGAGAACATTCACGTGACAACTGAGTTGTTTTCTTTTTCAATCAGGAAAGTTTCCTTTATCTCACACTCCAGGAGACCAGATGGTTTTACAGCCACAGTGCAAGCCATGTCAAATTTCTGAAGCTATTGTAAGTAGAAAGAATACATACCTGGAAATCTAGATACTTTTAAGGACTCAGCTACACACTTAAGCTCAGTGTGTATAAAGCTTGAAGTAGATTTTCTGCTCAGAAATTAAAGCCTCTTATAGAAAGATTTCACTGGCATAACCAGCATAAGGTACAGTGCTCTTGGCAGTAATTTTTTCCTGTATATGCATATATATATATACACACACATCTATAAACACCTACTGGTGCCTGACATCAAGGCTAAACATGCTTTATGGACCAGCTAACACACATCACAAGGTATGACACCTTAAAAGAAAAGGAAGAAGAGACAGAAGCATGCCATGGGTTGCAGATGTTGGCCCAAAGAAATAAGATTTACTGGAAATTTGGGCAAGAAGGTGGAGAAAAGAAACAATGATGGCAGACATGCAGCATGGAACATGAGTAAATATGATGCTGGTGGAGAGGAATTGACCTGAAAACTCCACAACACTTGAAGAGCTGTACAGCATTTTATGGGAATGCAGAGCCCCACATCAGGTACTTTTGAGGGAATGGAAGCTTGCCCACAGACTTTTGTTCCTTCATCCTTGGTTTGTGAGGATCAAAGTTGAAAAAGTTTTTAGTAGGAAAGTCAGACTAAGCAGAACAGAAATAGAACTACAAGTCTTTAAGTGAAATTAAGGAAGTTCTCCACATGTTAGCCAACACTGCCTACTCCCAGACTGGATGCTGAAGAATATTTGCAGTGCTTAGATGCTTTCCTTCCTAGCTGCTTCACATTAATCAGAGGGGCTTCACTTTTTCTTCAGTCCAGTTTACATGGCAATACATGCTGCTTGCCAAAGAGAAACCAATCTGGAACTAGGCCTCAAGATTTCACAGACCACATGCACTTGGTACACTCCATGCATGCTATGGGCTCAGACATGCAAATCCCTAAGCTGGAGGCACCCTTGAGAAAAAAACAAACCAAAACCAAACACATTCTCAAGCCACTGTTCAACTTCTTAAGATACTGACATTTAATGGATCAATGTGATCCATGACAGACACTGTCAAGGATGACTTACACTGCTGGTTTTTGGTAAAGCCAGAGCTTAAATGTCACAGTTTCAGAGCTGACACTACCAGTCACCAGTACGAAAAACCTTATACAAATGCCACACACAAAGCTGGAAACTCAGATCAAGACTTGCATCATCTTATAATGGTTTCTGGCCACTAAAGCAGTCTGAGAAAGTCCTGAAGTCATCCTGTGATTAGGATGAGAAGAGTCAGTGATGATATTGACACAACTGAGAGCTGCTGAATACTGAGTTTTCAGTACTGTAAGTAAATCTATAACACTGCCTACTGCTGGATTTGGCAGTGGAGGTTTCCAGAATACCAAGCCTCTTGCTGGGAGATACTGCATCACGAGAACTTGACAATAGCTGAAGAGGCACTTACTGCTCTCTCTAAGCTTTTCCTTGTTGGCTGAAAGACTTGAGAGAAGAGGTTTTAAGTCCACTTTGGCTTTCTGTAGCATTTCTAGGATGTCCACTTTGTTTTCAGAGTGGTCTTCCAATGGAATGGGAGCAAAGTAGTTTCCAGAGTTCTGGCCAGGGGAGAGAATGGCTTGCTCTAGACCTGAAACAGCAAAACCAGGAGCACTGCGACATCAGTTTACCAACCCAATGGCTCAAGATGAACAACACTGGCAACCAACTCCAACATGCCACTGCAAAGTTATGCCTCACACCCCTTCGCCCAAGATCAGCTGGAAAGTCATCAGGAAGCACAGACAAGAACATTTATTAAAAAAGAACTTACAGCTGCTTACTCTAAGAGCTTCCAGAAGAACGCCAAGTGCTTAAACTGTGGGAGAATTCGCTGTCCTAAAGCCTTATCTGCCATCTTCTCATTGAATGAGTAAGAGAGAATGTGGAAGGAGCTACCTGGCCCTGCACTGTCCTGCAGCCTTACCTGCTAGCCTCTCCAGTTCCTCATGAGGGGTAGATCTCAAGCTGCTTGACCGACTTCCAGAACGACTGGGATTAGAAAACCACCTGCTGAACCTGCTGGCAGACACTGAACCTTCCCCCAGCACATCCTCTATCATCTAAGGGAGGGAAAAAAGAAAGGAACGTCAGCAACATCAGCAACACCTCTGAAAGCTTTACTGTGCAAGCAAGATTCTTCTGCTACAGACAACTAGATGCTGCTCCCAGAGTTTCAAAGCTTTGATCTGCTGCTTTCCTGCAGTCAGTTAACATAACCCAGTGTACATCTCTAACTGACACTAATTATTTACCCACAGTGAAGCTGTGACTGAAAAAGCACAATCTGAGCACCCAGACCATTAACCACGCCATTTAAAAGTAGAAGTGTCAAAAGAACTCCAAGTATTTAAAAACAAGTGCATTATAAAAGCATAACTCAAACTAAAGCTTCTCCTATCCTGCAGGACAGTACCCAGTTAAAGCCTGGCTCAATAGGCACAGATACAGTCTCAGGCAGCATGTTTTCCTTTAGACAAAAGGAAGAGCAGCTTCTTCCTCTCAGAGAAATTGGGTTTTTTTGAAACATGGAGCATTCAACACTGTTTACAACAGGAAAAAATAGTATTGCTTCATTTGGTTTTGATTGTTTGACTCCAGCCTGTTAGAAGAATTAAGACAAGAAATGTACAACCTATCATAACACTTGTCACAGACATCACCAGCACAAAGAAACTCACTTTTATGACAAGTCATAACATCTGCCCATCTGTTTCATCAGCAGGTATTTTCACTTGGGAACTCCCTGATTTTGAAAGGAGTCACCTCTTGCACGTGTGCTGAAAATCAGATTATCAAGCCTAAAGAAACCATTTACAACTTCTGTAGGGAGAGGGAACTCTCCTCCATGTATTGACCAAATTACTGGCACCATTTGATGACTTTTCTAATGCAAGCAGCTTGTCCACATTGAAGATTAGGTCAGAAGTCATTCTTTTCTCAAACTTCAATGTTTCTAAACCATGTCAGGTCTGTTTGTTTGCAGTCAGAACACAATTTTTGACTTTTGACTGAATTGGTAGGCTGTGTTTATCCAACACAGGAGTAATAGTTCTAAAATATTAATTAGCCTCTTAAAGGTTAAAGTAATGAAGATTCAAACCCTTTAAGACATAAATCCTTTCAGGCACATTACCACCAGTCTCTCCAGGCTCACTGCCTGCCAGGAATTCTGCACAGAAGATCTGTTTGCTGCAATTCCCAGACTCAGATAGAAAAGGTTGTCTTCAGCTAGACTAAATTTGTATAGTCAGTCTTCTCTGAACAGATCTTTAATAATTCCAGAGAAGATCCACTCAGATTGTCAAGTTTGAGCCTTCAAGTAGTGACCAAAAGAAAGGACAAATAGTCAGCTGGTTTGCCTGAAACAGTTTGGAGATGGAGCCAGAGCCAGGGATAGCACTTAGGCAGAAACATCCTAACACTCCAAAGCTGAATCTCTGCAAATTCATCTTAAACTCACACACTTCATAAAGGAACCTCCACAAAGTGACAACTTTTAGCTTTCACAGAATGCAGCTGCAGCAAAAATGCTTCTCATGAATATACACAGTCTTTAAACCCAGAAAACTCACTGAAGCCAGGCCAGGAACACTTTTATCCAAGTTAAAGAACTCATTGAAGTCAAACTCTCCCGGAGCTGGTTCTTGTAAAACAGCTTCTCTAGGAACTTCTTGATCTGCTGGGGTTTCATTGGCAAGGACAGTTTGCACTTCATCCTCTTCTGCCACTCCACCATTGCATTCTATGCCTTGAAAAGAAAAATCAAGTGACTGCTGAATCGCTGACTTTGACTATTTCCTGTGGGAACAGTGCCTGAGAGCCAATGCACTTGCCCAAGGCTTAGAAGCACAGGCCCAAAGAAACCCAGTCCCCAGCTGATAACTCACCAGTGACACTGTGCTGGCTCCTGCAAGAGAAAGCAGCACCCACTGCAACTCCTAGCACAGAGCTTCTAGTCTGGTAGGAGTATCAAGCTCAAAAAAATAGGAATTGTCATTTAACCGTGCACAAACAACTGCATCCTGATCAGCCTGGGCTGTTATGCCACACCAAGCACATACAGCTGTTGCAGAAAGTCAACAGCTGCTGCTGTTTTTCCATCAAGAATCTTTTGGCAGCTCCTGCCTTTTTGACAGGGGTTCTTAATAGTCAGCATATGACAAATACTGCTTCTCCTCCATCAGGAGCAAGGCACTTCCCACTTAAAAGATTTCTCAGCAAGCTTGCACAGGGCACTGCAAACAAGTTGTGACATGGCTACAAACTCCTGTGCTTGGAACTGCACTACAATCCAGTTATGGTGTCCACCTGCAGAACTCTTAGCATTAAAAAGTCATCTTCTCTCTTACCATACTGCTTTTTTTTTTAATAATCCAATGACTGCACACAAATTCAGGTCTCCTAATCCAGTTTAAAGCTATGTTACTGGCAGCTGTATGCCCAGATCAGTGTTCCTAATCTTAGCATTACCATAAGGAAAAAATATTTCAAGTACCTCAAAGCATTAGCTTAATTTAAACAGAGCCTTCAGCACCCAGCAGGATATATGGACAAGAGCTTTAGAATAACCTATCAACTCTTGACATCATTCAACATCCATACAAGGTTTTTTCCCAGCCTCTCAATCCTGCCTCTCTTTGGGGGAAAAAAAAGTAATTTATAACCTAATTGATCTTTCAGATTACAAATACCATCATAGGCTTTACATGCTTCAGGATGACCAAAAGCTGTGCAAGTTTAAGATAAAGGTGTTCATTTACACTTGTCTGGATCTGTCACAGTCACCTGCACACCCAGCACTCCACCCCACTAGCAGACAGGCAGAGCTTTTGTGAAATCTGCCCTCACCTTCTTTCAGTGAGGCTGTGCGTCGCCTCGTACGTTTTCTCCCTTTGTGATCTTCCTCCAAAATTTTATCGTCAAATCCTGTGAGCTCAATGGTTTCAGACTGACTCGTAGGCCCAGCAGAGAACCACTCAGGCTCCTCTTCAGTGTAGGAATCATTCCTTCTTCGCTCCCCAAAGACACGTTTGCTGTCACCAAATTCCCTCTGAAGGGGGATATTAAAAACATTAGCATTAATAAAATGCTGAAGATTCTTCCTCAACTTCCACCTTTCTCACCAGTTCTGGGTATTTCTAAATGTGTATACAACCCCTCTGTACACTCTAAGTTTTTAAATTTTAAGCTTCACAGCTGAATTTCTGCTTCATCACACCAAAAGCTACCTCTCTGCAAGTGCTTCTATAAATTCAGTTTTGCAGCCTGAGAGTTAGCAGTACCTCTTTAAAAAAAAAGTACAAAAAAAGGCCTGAAAGCGTGGAAACCTCCCATTTGCTGAAGTTAAAGACAATGAGTGCTGACAACTGCAAAGTCAAGAACTGCAAAGGAACTACGAGACTTTTGAATGTCTTGCTGGTCAAAGCCAGCCACAGGCAGGGTTTGTCTGATGAACAGCATTACATGCACCCCTGTGGAGCTCTCTGAAGGAATGCACCTTTTGAAGCACCAGGTGCTCACCCTTCACTCCCTAAGAACGAAGGGCCTGCTTGCACAGAACACTGAAGTGCCGTATGCAGCCCACCTGCCCCCAGTGCCGGGCGACCAAACCCCCAATTTAAAGCGCAATGAGCCCCAGAAGGAACAAACCCTGAAGCGTTTATCCTTGTAGTCCCTGTCGCGATCGCGGTCCCTGGCGTCCCCCCCGCGGTGGTCCTTGTCGAAGTTCCTGGAGGAGATGATCCTGCCGCTGCCGATCCTGCGGCCGCCGATGACACGGACGCCGTCGCTGTCCTTCTCCAGGGGGCTCCCGGCCCGGCGGGAGCTGACCGAGGCGGTCACATGGCAGCCGCCGCCAAAGCTCCGCCTCTGGGGACTCAGCACCACATCCAGGTCATCCTCCTTCACTCGCTCCCTTGGGTCTGCGAGTCGAACACCACGCAAAAAGCATTGAATTTAACGCATTAGTGAAGATAAGTGAGTTGTCTGTGTAGCAGCCTTCTGTGCCATAGCCTTGTTGCTATCCCAGGGCTTTTAAAGGAAAAATGCCCATGATTTAGTTCTGATGAAATAACGCTGATCTAGCTGCACCACAGGAAGTGCAATGAAGAGATTTACAGCTGGGTATTGAAGAACTACTGCGGTCTCCTAGGAAGTACCTGCTTTCTCGCTATAGACCTTCTAAGTACTCAGCCTTGAGCTGCAGGGAAATTGTCCCAGCACTTGCATTTTACTTCTGTATTCACTATTACACGGCAAGAATAGGAGGATACCACTGAATCCTGCCCAGGCTTGTTCTTGGATAAGTCACCAGAAACCCCACTGTAGTCTGGTTGGAGCAATCAAGGTTTTTGACACTTACCCTATGCAGTCAAACAATTTTCCGAGACTTTGTTTAGCCTCCTTTGTGTTATCCCAACAGAAAGGTTCTGCCAAAAGCCCGGGTTCAGTTTTGAGCAAGGTGCTGCAGAACACACTCACCTACTATCCTACGCATAAGAGAAGTCCGATCTGAATCCAAATCTTTTTTAAAGCTTTCCACTGGTGAAGTTCTTCCTGAAGTTGGATATAAAGATGCATGCCACTTCTCTGGATCCCAGACACCATCACTAGGAAAATAAAATTGCAGGATTGTTTTGCTACCTTGTAGTCTAATAAACACTTCATAACGCTGCTGCTGGAAACCTAGAATTCACTGGTTAGCAACCTGTAAAGTGAATTATCCTTCATACTCAACGCATAAATCTGCCTTACTATGGTTTATTACTTCACACACACTATTTGGAACTCTTCTGTAACAGCAAAGAAGTAAAATACCCAGTATCAGATTTTAAGACTGAAGTTTGCCTGGTACACTGAAAAACAGTTCAAGTAGATCATACTGTGCTGCTCTTAAGCATTTGGGTAATTTTACCTCAACCTCACACTTGTACAATAAATTCATCTGAATTGTAAAGAAACTGCTGCTTAATGAACTTACAAACACCAGCCAAGAACACTCATCTCCATTTTTAATTGAGCTACAGTGACAACATGGGAGAGCAATCCACTGAGCAAGGCAGCTTGTTACAGCCTGACCCAGTCTGGACTACACACCCATCTGTGTTCTTGGTACTCTCGCCTGCAAGTCTGTAAGACTTGGGCTGTGTGAAGTTATGAGATCCAGCTGAAAATAATCTCTGTTCAGTGAGCAAAATCCCTGGCCAGAGCATTGAGGCTTTCCTAGTAGATTAGTACTTCTGAAAACTGGACCCTGGAGCAGTCTGAACTTTGCAGCACATGTACCCCTCCATCAACATAAGAGCACTTCTTAGCTAAGTGGTTTTTGCAATTTAAAGTTTTATTTTGAAAGAAATGCATATAGCCTCTGTATAATCAAGAAAATACCTGTCATATTTTTCAGAAAGACAAGAAGGTCTTTTTTTAGAGTAGGGACGCTCTTTAATATCCAGCAGTTCCTCCTAGGAAAAAAAAAAGTTTAAAAATCAAGACATGAGTTTCAATTCAGACAAGATTTAAGTGACTCAAAGCATCTATTCCAGACTGCCTGTTCAATTTAGTGTTTTAATTTGACAGCCCAGGTTTCCTCATATGTTGTTTCACATCCTGTGAAATACAGCACTGAACGTTTCTATTTCAGTTGTTCTACCAGTGGCCACTGACCAAACACTCATGGGAAGCACTAAGCCTTACTAGGCCAGGTTCAGCCCTTGTGAACACTCCAAGGCTGTTCACACCATAAATGTTTACGTAGTCACTTCCCTGGACAGTTCAGCTTATAAGCAACACAGGCAGCATGGACACCAGAGCTGGTGAGTTCTCAAGAAGGAATCAAAATTGCTGTGGTTAATGCTATATAAGGTTCAGCAGGTAAAAAAAAAGCATTAGCACAATTCCAGTTACTGGTGTAAATCTGGAAATTCTACATAAGCTTGCCATTTCTGACCACCACCAACTCCAAGATACCATCAATATGGGTTAGACAATTATCCATTCCACCCAACACCATATCAATGCTGAATGATAACTTGTTTTCCCACTTTCTCCCAGCTTTGAACAGCCCTTAGTTTACCAGTGCACACCCTGAGCAGACAGTCACTTGACTGGCAACCAGTGCAGTCTCACTGCAGTTTGCTCTATTCAGAAAGCACTGTTAATGCTGTGACTATCAGTGCTTTAAATCAACATCAACTCTGCTGCAGTTAAGATGCACATTTCCATTTACACTTACTCCTTCTCCCAAGATCCCCCTCCTTCAACCTGCCTCACTCCCAACTGCACTGAATTGATTCAGAACTGTGCACAGATCAGCAGGCAGCTGGAAGGATAAAAAAAAAATCCCTACAGCAGACACCATAACCAGCCAAACTGAAAGAAAACTCTACCTTTTGCCCCCCAAAATACAATATCCTTCAGAACTTTTACATCATTTTCTCCCCACGTGATTAAAGTCAGTTCACCTACTATGTGAGTTTGACACTTGTTCTAGATGGCAGTTTGGTAGCCAGACAAAACATTAACATCACCCTGTATTAGACCTCGGCAAAAAGAGCTCCATTAAAAGGAGCCTGGCCTCCCTGCCCCCAGCTTCCCAAAATAAACCTCAATCTGTGATACAGTCAGAGCCTGATGCAGACACTACAAGTATGAACAGCCCTGTCCATCACCAGACTGGGAATCTGGTTTTGCTGGCCACGAGAGGGAGTCTGCAGCCTCTCATTCACATCCTATCACAATTCTTCCACTCAAGTGAGGAAAATTTGAATTGTTTCTTGCCTTTCATTCATTAGCTGTGCACCCTTGGAGGAACAGATTCCCAAGAACTAGAAAAGACACAGCTTAAACTGTACAGCACTCCTGTAACAGAGGAGATAAATGCTGGCACTTCCATGTGTGGGGTTTTACGTTTAATTCACACACATTCTAAGCAGGCTGGGAGAAAAAGCGTGCTTAGCTGTTATCAAACAGTTTCAAGCAAAAAGCTTAGAACTACTCATAGTATGAGCCAGATGCTTTCCTTGTGGTAATAAGTGAATATAAACCACTAAAGGAACTCACTCCCCTTTCCAAATCAGCAGCACATACCCCAAAACAGTGTTCCCTCAATCCCAAATGAGTAGCAAACTGGAACACATGAAAATACCCTACAATACTGATTACCACACCACCTCAAAATATTTGAGCTGCAACCTGTAGAGAAACCATATGATGCAAAGTATTTTAACACAGACTGATTTCTGGTATTTCTTGATTTAGGCTGCTTGGAAACCAACTGATAAACAAGACTAGGCACCTTCTGGCACTAGTTCTGCAACTTTATCCTGGTCAGAACTATAGGTACTGAATTAACAAAACCTAAGCTACCAATGCATTGGTTTCAGTAAACAGCCACCACCAGCATTGGCTGCATGATGCCCCAAAGAGCAGAGCAGAAATTGAAGCTGCATTCAGTTACTACACAAGAAGAGTTAGGTTAGACTGAAAGAGAATGGAGGCCACTTTTTCAGCAGGGGAGCTTTTGAAACAGCTTTTCTCTTTCACTTAGCAGTTAACTGACTAACTAGGTCTGAGTAACAGCATACTTTGCATCCTCAAAAGTTAAGGGCACATCTTCTCTAAAAAGTCAGAGATTCCCAAGAAGTTTTGCCAGTTCTCAAGTACGTGGTTTATTGTTGATGTCTACTTAAAATAAGCCAGAGCTCTACTATCTCAACAGAACAGAGCCACAGTGATAATTTTTTTTTCTTTCAAAAACAACCTACTAAAAAGCCCACAGCTCCGAATTCCTCAAGAAAGATAACACAGTCAGCAACAGTAAACTATCTCACCCTGTTCCACACTTCAGGCCATTTGCTGCAAAGTATCTTAACAGCTTTTCACAAAGCAATGACCACCTGTTCCCACAGCTTGCAGCCATGGGAAAATCAACCACCATTACAGACTCTTTCCAGAGGCGTTTCTCACCAGTGGTACCAAAACCCCAAACAAAATTTGAATCCTAAACCCCACAGCATATCAAACTCACTTTGTACTGGGACAATCTTTCTTTTCCATTTTCAAGTTGTTTGGCTCTTTTTCTTCCACTCACACATACATATTTAGGCATCACAGTTAAACAAAAGCACCTGTGTTAATGTTTTAGCACTGAGCATTGACTGGAGTCACAACTGTTCAAGCTTCCAGCAATCAAATATGAGCAAGTCTAATGTTATAAAAAACACCCAGTAAACATACGAGAGGTCCTGATAACATCTAGCGTCCTTCCTAGGAAATGGCACCTACTGCAAAGAACATTTCTGTCAACTTCTTAAAAGAACACAGCTGAGGGCAGAACTACGAAGCGCTTGAGAAAGCTGGTAGAACAACATACTTCAGTCCCTACAATAACCTCTCAGCACACGCTGCGGGGCGCTCAGATATTAAAATAAGGTGGTGGGAAATAAAAGCATATCGAGGACAAGATTGCACAACTGCATCACATTTAACAAGCTGCTCGTTTGATACCACCTTGCAAATCCTAATCCAAGCAAAGGCTTTTCAGCTTTCACCTCGCTGACTCCCTCTCCCAGGAGCCTCCACCTCCCACTCTACTCCTGCGACCGAAAGTTCCACGCACAACTCAGAGACCAGAAGAGGGTGGGCTGACCTTTGTGTAACGATGTGGGTATTTAGTTGTAATTCTGTTCAGCTCCAGAAAAGCATCGCCATTTTCAGTTTCTGTTGCACCTCCTCTTTTATCCATGGTTACTTCAAAGCTTTTGACCGCGGAGCTAATTAAAACAAAACCAACCCGTCAGATTTCTAGACGTACCTTTCTAGAGGGTGCATCTTCTCTGCAGCCCGAGTCAGTTTAGCACTCGGGCACAGCAAAGTAGAGCCGCGTTCCCCAGAAGCGCCTGTCCCCTCCCAGCGCCGCCCCATCCCCCGGCCCGGCCGGGCGGCTCTCGCACAGGGCTCCGGGCGGCTCCGGCGGCGCGGCCGGCCCTGCCCCGCGCCGGGCGGCGCCGGTACACGGACATCGGGCCGCGGGCACGGCCGGGCCGCGCGGCCGCCGGGGCTCGCGCCCCACACGCCCCGCGGGGCCCTGAGGGGCCGGGGGCAGCGCGGCCCGGGCGCCGTCCCGAGGCGCCGGAGCCGCGGCGGGGAGCGGCGGCAGCGGGGCAGGTGACTCAGCGGATCCCCGGCCGGCCGCACTCACCGGCGGGTGTCCCGCGCCGCTCCGCTCCGCTCAAGGCCTCACCGCCGCCCGCGGCGTTTCCTGCTCCGGCCACCGGCCCCACTTTCTCCCCCGCCCGCCCCCACCCGAGGGGCCGCACGCGCCCCGGGCCGGCGCTGCCGCCGCCGCCGCCGCCGCCGCCCCCCCAGCCCCGGCCGCCCCGCGCGCCGCCGCCGCTCCCGCTCCGCCCGGCGCCGCCTCCGCTCAGCCGCCGTAGCCGGGGCCTCGCGCCGCCCGCTCCGCACCCATTTAACGCCCCGCGCGCAGGCGCGTCGGGCGCGCGCGCCGGGGGCTCCCCGCCCGCCGCCTGACCGGGAATAGGCGGCGGGAGGCGCCGAGGGCGGCGGCGCCGCGGGCCCGCCCCGTGTCCCCGCCGCCGGCCGCCCGCGGAACCGGCGTCTCACCTGGCGAGCGGTGCGGTGGGTGAGGAGAGGCGCGGGGCTCGGCGAGGGCCTGCAGGCAGTCTGGGAGGGCAGCCCCGCGGGGGAGGCGGCCGCCGGCGCGGTGCGGTGCGCGCCATGTGCGGGGCGGCAGCGGAATCGCGGGATCGGCCCGTCCCTGTCCCGGGACTGTCCCCGTGTCCCCGTTCCCGTCTCGCCTCAGGGGGAGCGCGGGGTGAGAGAAGGGCGGGAAGCGGCGGGGCGATCGCGGCTGAGGGGCCCGGGAGCGCGCTCGGCGGGCGCTCCCCTGGCGCCGCGCGTTGGCCGTGGTCAGCGGCGGGCTCGGGGCGCTGCCCGGGGCAGCTCGCCTTGGCGTCCCGCCGGGCGCGGCCCGGCTCCCGCGGGGACGGCGCCCGTCCGGCCCAGCCCGGCAGCGGCAGCGCAGGGCCCCGGTGCTCTCGGCCCACACCGGGCTCCTGTCAGTTCGGAGTCTGGAATTCCCGTGGGACAGCAGGGCTAGGTTGGTGCAGCGAGCGGAGCTGATTTTTCGGAGGCACCGGGAAAGTCTTTCAGTTTTGCTAACAAGAAGCAGATATTGTTTTCTACATCAGTGTGAGGAATTTTACTGAGCGAGATCGCCTGCCTCCGTTTGCTCACAGCTCAGTCCCTAGGACTTGCATCCATTCTGCCACAGGAACCTGTGTAGGAGCAACGAATTTCGTGTAGGGCCTGAATAAAAGTGAATAAAGTGTTCTTTTCCCTGATCTCTAATGAAGTTGAATACCAGAATTAAAATCTGGTTACCTCTGGAATGAGAGACATATACGAGAAATAAACATTTCTCACCTTTTTTTCGTGACAAAGTGCTGCATTATTAATGAGACAGCGCTGTAACTACTGCCAAGTGTCTTGAAGCCAGCAAGTACTTTCCAAACAAATACACTGGGAGGCTCCATAGCAACCAGCGGGCCACCAGCCTCGAGCTGAGTGGTTATTACGAGATGCTGTAGGCTTTCAGAAGGCCTGAACTATGTTGTGTTTCACCGTCGCCTTTGTGCACATCCCTGTTGTGAGCTAAAACAGGTTCTTTGGCTCCCAAAGGCACATCTGCCACAGGTGCCTGTTACTCGACGCTCACAGCAGAAATGTCCAGCGGCACGGAAGTGGCTGAGCACAGTTTTTTCCCAAGTGCAGCAGCTGCTCCCTGCCACGGCCGTTCAGTCCCTTTCCCTAGGTCGGTCCGTGCCTGTAAATCCCGGTCACACCGGGGCCGTGCCCGGGGACCGGGACAGCGCTGGGCCCCGCCCCGCCGCCCGGGGGCGCTGTCCCCGCCCCGCCGCCCGGGGGCGCTGTCCCCGCCCCGCCCCGCCGCCCGGGGGCGCTGTCCCCGCCCCGCCGCCCGGGGGCGCTGTCCCCGCCCCGCCCCGCCGCCCGGGGGCGCTGTCCCCGCCCCGCCGCCCGGGGGCGCTGTCCCCGCCCCGCCCCGCCGCCCGGGGGCGCTGTCCCCGCCCCGCCCCGCCGCCCGGGGGCGCTGTCCCCGCCCCGCCGCCCGGGGGCGCTGTCCCCGCCCCGCCGCACGGGGGCGCCCCGGGGCAGGCGGAGGGGCCGCGCGGGGCGGGGAGCGCTCGCCGCTCATGGCGGGGCCGCCTCAGGCGCTGCCGGTCCCGCCCTGCGGTTCTCTGCCCTTGGCGGTGGATTTCCCCGCCGCTGCCCCTCCGTCTCGTGTGCCGGTGCCGCATCCGCCGGTCCCGGGATCCGTGGCGCCCTCAGGGGCGGGGGCGGCTGTCGCGGTCCCTCACGGCGGGGTTGTGGAGCAGCGTCGTGTTTGTCCATGAGCACAAAAAGCGTTCAGCTTATAGTTACCTGCTGAAAGGAATCTTGTGCAGTGAAACCCCAGAAAAATATTGTAGGGTGTTGGGGTTTTTTTAAAGTTAATTTGGTTTGATTTCCCCTTTTTTTTTTTTTTTTTTTTTTTTAAATCACACCTTAACCGATGCTTATAGAAAAATCCACTTCGGCTCTCACAGGTGGAAGGTGATGCCTGGCCGCAATTCCAGGTGCTTTCCCAGAGTCACTCTTCCCAGGACTTTTGGAAGTCGCAGGGTCCCATGCATAGAGAAGTTCTCGCTGGAGATGGGTGCAACTTATTGTTTCCTTCATTTCTAAGTGCTTGTGAAGGAGAGGAACGCAGTATTAACAAAGGGGTGAAAAGAAGTCAGCTGCTGATGGTGTCACCCTTGGTTATTAATTTATTTTTAAGTAGGGGGACACAACTTGGAATAGTTTACTTTTTACAGCACCTTTCTAGCACGTTTTTGTTTAGGTGGGCAGAATTGCTGCCTTAGGTTTCAAATGGTTATTACTTTATTACCATTAGATTAAGCCAGCACAGTGTTGCTAAGTGAGACACCCAGATGCTTTTCATGTTAAACATCTGGAATTGCATTATGCTGTTTGGGTGCAGGTCGTCTGAGTGGAAATCATGTCATTTCTTTGATACAGACTGCATTGAGCATCGATCCATGTGATGGATTCATCGCAAGTAACAGGCACCAATTTATTCTTTGTCCAAAGTTAACAACGTTGCAGAGCAGAGAGTGCCTTTGTACCGCAGGCTTGGAACTACAGTGCAATGGAGAAATTCAGGGGCAGGTAAGCAGTAATAAGAAGCTACTATGTTAAAGACTTCAGCTGTAATTTATTTTATATTTATGACATCTTAGGATTTCCATGGGACAGAAAAAAGTTGAGTTACTCTCACAGAAGGGCTTATTAGTCTCTACGCAACTTTGTTAACCAGAAAATGTTCCTCTTAAAAGCAAAGTAAAAAAACAACCAACACCCCACCCCCAAACTGATCATGAATCACAACTTTATGTGGGTTTACATTGTCATAACATTGACATATAACAACTGATGTTCTTGAGCTTGAGATATTAGACGGGAACATAAGGTACTTGGACACAGTTGTTGGCCCAACCACAGATTTACTCCATGTTAGTTCTCTTATTCTTCCCATGCTTTTGTTTTCTAACTTTGCAAGGGAGAAATGATCCTTCTTTGACTTTATTTTTCATGGTCACTTGCCATAAATTTTGGGGGATGTGGGCTGTCGTTAAGTATGTGCAGCACATAACAGTGTTTCAAATAGAGAAATAATCTGTTTAAAAGTACATATGTTGGAAAATTTAATACTAGATATTCACACACCTTAGAGTTTAATACCAAACTTCTGCATGTTTTACCCAAGTTGGGTTTTTTCATCTCCTTTGTGTAAGGTTGTCATTGCATATGGTCAGACCAGATTTACCTTTGAGGCAGATGAAATAGTTTCAGAGGGAGTTTGGCCTAATAGGTGTGTACAAAAACTTGTGCTGAAAACTGTTTTACATCAATTTTAAAGTGCCTGAAACTCCTCTTCAAAAGTGCATGGAGTTGCCTTAACTGCACATCTTGATGTGAACAGAATTTTTTGTCTGCTGGACAGGGCCTGCCTCTTTCAGAAAACATTCAGATAATATTTTTTAGAAAAAGAGTTTCTCACACAAAATACAGGTCTTGTTTTCTTCCATTAACTTGTTTTTTTTTTTTTTTTAACTCTTTGCAGCCTGCTGGAACAAGCCAAAAATACTGTATTTCCTCCCAGTGATTTGTTATTAATAGTGGTTATTCAGCTGAACTTTTGAAACTTGCATTCTTCCAGTCACTTTGTGAAAACAACTTTTTTTTTTTTCTTTTTTTTTTTTTCTTTTTTTTTCCTGGCTGCAGCCGTGTTTTCCCTAGCTCAGTTCTGGAGATTATTAGAGTGAGATTTCAGATTATCCTCTTCCGTTGCCTCTTCTGGAGCTCAAGAATGTGTTTGTGGTTCTAATGTGCAAATTTTCAGGGTGGTGGCAGCATTTGTTTTGGGAAAGAAGCTTCGGTGGAACTGGTGCAGCAAGTTTTATCTGCACAGGGTTTTGTTTTTAATCCTTGTTTTCAGAAAATTATCAAGAAAAAGAATTTAGAATTCATAAAAACACACTTGTTATTTTTCAGATTAGAACTACATGTGGAAGTAAACTGTATGATGGAAAAATATGTCTAATTTTGTTTTTTAATGATGAACATGTAAAAACAGAAAGAGATTTTCAGGGGTTTTTTTTGAGGATAAACACAGTTAAAATATGAACAAAACTACGAAAGAGCTTGTAAAAGAACACTTTATGTTAAAATGGAAAGTTCTCACTTGAGTTCACTAGTGCTCAAGAGAATTTATCAGCAGTAGACAGAATTCCTTGATATATTTGAGACTAAAAGGCAGAAAACCACAGTCAGAGCTTCTCTGTCAAGGCACCCTGTGTGCACACACGAATGCATTTGAGTGATTTTTCATTTCAACTTTAGAGGAGAAAAGAGTTGCCTGTGATGTGATTGCACTGAAATGTATCTTCCTGGTTGGGTTGGAGAAAGCTGAAAATTCCAGGTACTGAAAAACACCTGCTAAAGAAACAATAAATGTTTTAGCATTTTGTAGCTGTCTTATTCTGTATTTGGTTAGATACCAAGCTATTGAAATAATGCCACTTCTTGGCAGGTAATACAGTTTTCCACAAAATATTTCTTCTTTCCTTTTAAGTTCAAAATCCCTGATGATGCATGAAATCCAGCAACCACCTGGGCATCAAGATCATGGAGCTGGGCAATCTGTGGCTCCCCAGTCTGCAACACATGAATTTCAGGACAGAGGCCATGACAAGCCGGGTCAAGATGGGTATACCCAGAGTCAAAGAAGAATGTTAGAAAATTTCCAAAGCAGGTGATAAATACAAAACGTATTTTTCACTAAATGGAGCAGGGGATCAGACCTAAAAATGTCAGGGTTTAGCAGTCCCATCTCAGGTTACAGCAGAAGCTTTAGTTCATGGCCAGGGCAGACAGTTCTGAAGATGCCTTGTGGTTACTTGAGGAGGACTGCCAGTCGGATTTCACATTTTTTTTTTTTATTTTCAAAGGCAAATTTAAAAATGGCTATTTAACAATATTCTTTGATGCACTACCAGGTGTAATGGTTTCTTCTTGCCCTCCTCTAGTGTTTTTTATTTGCTTCTTTTGTTTGTTGAAAGAACAAACAAAGACAAAGGTGGGATGCAAGTGTGTAGAGATTAAAAGCCCATCACTTGTTGAGCAGCTGGAGCTGATGGAGCAGCTGAAAGAGGGAGGCTCCCCTTCCTGGCTGTGTGCTTTAACTAATTACCTCGGTGAGCCTTTGGTGCTTATTGGGGCCCTCTGTGTGCCAATTAACTCTGAAATCCATTGGGGAAAAAAGAGAGGAGGGGTGATAGCGTCACAGGAAGGCATTAGTGAGCTGAGCTGGTGTTGGGAGGAACTTGTGGAGATGTGGATCTGCTGAGGGGAGGTGGGAAGAAGGAAGATCTGCTGGCTTCAGGAAGGGCCAGACATTAGATTGGCTCAAGGATTCTGGGCTCAGTGGTTGGCTCGGGGGGAAACAGTGATGTTACCTCACTGAAACCTCAGCGGGGGCCCCCAGGCAGCCAGCAGCCTGCTCGGTAGCGTCCACTGCTTGGAAGGCTTTTTGGCTACCCAGCATTCCTAAAGAAGTACATCTCAGTTCAAGTTTTGCAATGATGTTTGGCCTCTTTATGCTTTATGAATTGCTCTGTTACAGATAATAATTTCAGGGTCTAAATAGTTCAAATATGCACTGGTCTCTGCAAACTAGGTGCTTAGTTTTATTACTGAAACTAGAATAAAAATTCCTATTTTCACTACTCTCTGGGAATTTGCAGAGGAGGAGTACAAAGGCAACTAACCTTTCCTTGTATTCCAGATATCTAGCAAGGAAGTTTTTCTATCTGTGGGCAAAAATGACATTTGGACAAGTCCTCCCTTCCCAAGCCAGGTAAATAAAATTACAGAACTCAGAGGTGGGTATGTTTGGGGTTTTTTAAATTGTTTTTTATTGTTTTGGTGGGGGTTTTTTATGGCTTAGTGGTAAATCATTGGGATAAGAGAGCACTGACTGCCTTGGATGTATTTTAAGATTACTTGAAGATTTTCTTTGGATACCTTTCTTGCTCTTGTTTTTATTTTTTTTAAATAATCATGGTTAAACTTTTATGAACCAAATTCATAGGAATTGTGTTTTGATAAAGTTGAACAGTATGTACATATAAATGATGGGAAATGATTGGGATACCTGCTTTAAATTTAACTATTTCCCAGAGTTGTGATGATAGAGATTTCACAGACTATTCTGAGTTGGAAAGGACCCACGTGGATCATTGAGTCCAGCTCTTAGTATGAAATTCAGTTAATATTTCTGTTTGCACTGTTGTTCCCAATGTATATCTGTACGTGCTTGGTACCTGTCTGACTTGGAAACACCTGTGGCAGATAATTCCTTTCTGCTGTCAGTGTTCTGTGAGCTGCTGAAACCCCACGCTTTGATATTCATTTCTTGGTTTGCATTAATTTGCATGTTCATTCTTGCTTGACCACACCCTTGGGAACTGAAGCAGTTCCCAGTGGGAGGACTTGTATTTGGAATAAGATCAGCTCCTTAGTCGTTCAGTTTCATTTTTCTGTATCAAGTATGTTCTGTTTCTGCCTTTGTTGGTAAACAGAAGTTGTCCTGTGAACCTCAAACTGTTCCTCTTCATCTACTGAATTGACACTACTTTGGCTGTCTATCAATTCAGCACAATGATGAATTTATTTTTTAGGGGAAATGGATTTTATAAAGACCAGCAGGGAGCACAAGCAATAATGAATTGCTTTTCAAAAGTCCCCAGTTCTCCATAGCTTTAAGTTGTAATACCTGTTTCTACATGTGCAATACTGTTAATGTACCAAGTTAAAAAAATAATGCGTACCTCATCTCTTTTTTCTTTTTTTCCTTTTATGCATGAGTGCTTGGAATGATAGCAGCTTGGCTTGGGGTAGGTGGCTGTGAATTGCAACTTGTGAGAGGATTGATATGTTTCACTGAGAGACCTCTAGGTATTCTGGGCCTAATTCTGCTGTTATTACATGATAAAAACATCAAAGCCTTATAAAATCTGATGTAGCTTTTGTATTTATTTGTGTATATATAATATTTTGTGTTAAAATGGCAAAGAACAAAATTAGAAAGGAAAATAAATGTATTGTTTTCTACTGTTCTGGTTGTAGAGTAAAACACAACTGAGGATAAAAGATGTGAATAGGTCTCAAGTCAACGGGTGCTCAGATGTTTGACAGGTTAAAAACATCTGTCTTTTATTCCTTGTCTTTATGTGAAGTATTTACAGTCAGTAAAGTGATTGCTTCTTGCAGTACTTCACGGATTCTTGGAATGAAGTGTCACAGCAGAGTAGTGGTTTTAAATGCAATTAGATGCTGTTAAGCTAATGAGGCAAGCCTGGAGAAGAGGTGGTGTAATCTTCATTAAAACTGATTTGTGGTCACTCTGAAAACCTGTATGACGTTTCTCCTGTCCAAATCTTTCAACTGTTTAGATGTTTTTATGATCAGAAGATTCTTCTAAAAGCTTTTGGAGAGTGGAAGGAGCAGTGGACAGTTTGCAGAGAAAAGAAGCTCAGCCTCAGAGCAGACAGCCATTACAGGTTAGTGAAATGACTTCCCACTGGGGTGTGTATGAGAAATTTTCTGAAGGAGTTTTTGATAGCAGTGAGCCAGTTCTATCCGAGGTACATCTGGGCCAAGAGCAATGTTTTCATTGCTTATTTTTATGTTTTACTGAATGTCACTTCTTTCATTTTTTAGGCATTTTCTCCTTAATTTGATATTCAAGGCTTGGAGAGCCTATGCATGCCAACAGCAGGGAAAGAGGAACAAGTATTACGTTGCAGAGTCTCATGGTGAGTGAAGTGCTGGTGTTTACCAGTATCTGGGGACATACTGAGAGGGGAGTTTCCAGGGGAATTGTTTAGCAGAATCTGTGTCTCCTTTGCCGGTTTGCACGCTGAGCTCCCGCACCCCATGGCAGTGCAGTGCCTGCAGGAGCAGATGGCAGGGGGTTCTCTTGTAGGGGTGTAGCTATACAGTCGCTTAGGGATGCCAGTGAACGAGCTTAAGGGCCTCTCCCTCTGCTCTGCATTGCACTGTTTGTTTTAGAGGGGCTGGCTTGATTTTTGGTTGGGTTTTTTTTTTCCCCCACTTAATCACAATATATTTTCAAGTAGGTGTTTTTTGATCGAATGTTTTACTGGAATCAACTGTTGCTGTAGACATTAGACAGTATTTCTCTGTGCTTTTAATTGCACTTATTTTATGTCTATTGACTGTTCTTTCCAGCTTTTCTCTTGCAATAGAAAGAAGCCCAAACTTTTGGAGTGCCCTTTATCTTATTGTGTCGGTTCTTTGCTCTGCAAGGGATTTGACTTGGAGCTGTCTGTACTGGTAGCAGCTTTCTTGAGTTTAGGGAATATGTTTTGCTGAAGGGAGGTTGACCCTTGTTTAGAGATGCTGAGGTTTTGTTCTGTGCTGATTTGCAAAACGAGTAAACTGCTCTCTCTGCACATGAATGTAGCCTCGGGATGTCCTAGAAACTGGCACCTTTGGACACAAACCGACAGGCTATCCAGGTTTCCTTTCTTACTGAGTGAGGCCAGAGCATTTACAGCAGAAGCTCTGTGTTTACTTGGTCAAAAATAGAAAAAGGTGACCTGTTTCAAGGTAGGTTAATGCTTGATTCACTAGGAAATCCTAAAAAAGAAAAGCCTGGGTTTTTTTTATGTGTGTGATTGGCATAGAATCAATGCCAGCTTTTTTTTCTAATAACTCTGCTTTAATAGTGTCAGTTCTGACAAGCCAGCCCGCTGTGAGGAGAATATGCAGTGTGCTGCACTAAGTGGTAGACTGGAATTTGTGACACCACTTCTGTTTTTAGCTGCATGACCAGCCTGCTAATAACGTTGACTTGTTTCTGGTTGATTTCTCTGCTTGTGGTAGAGAGTAACTCTTGAAAAGCAACTGATGAACCTGATGAACTTCTTTTTTTCTTTTGAACAAACCAAAGAAAATCCTCTAATTCTCCCCAGTCCAGTCGTTATGCTGGCTATTGTTCTCCAGTTGTTTCCCTTGTAAGCACTGAAGACAAAGGGCTTGTGGGCCGTTGTCCGATCGTTCACGCTGCTGTGAGCAGGTGGCATGGACGCTGCTGTCAGCGATTCGGAGACTTCTCACCGTGACACCCTCGGCCGGAGGGACAGTCATTGTCATTTCAGGCTTTCCCACAAGGTGTCCCTGCAGGCTGAGGACACGAGTCGGGGGCCGTGTGTGATGGGGTGGGTGACATGTGCCAGATTCCTCCTGCCTGGGCTTAACGTGCTGCCGTCTTCTGTCGCGCACAGCAAAGAAGCAAGCTCTGCTCAGGACCTGGCAGCACTGGCTGCTCTATGTTGGCGTTCAGAGGAGGAAACATGGCATGCAGTCTGTGGCTCTGGCATTCAGGGAAAGAAGCTGTTTGCGGTAAGGATGGAATACAAGCAGGCAGAGAGGCACTCACCATAAGGCCATGCCTTTTATCTGCCTTATGTTATCTTGTCCTGCAGTGGCTTTGTTCAGTGTTTGATTTTTTTTTAAGAGTTCTTTTGCTTTCTGTGATGTGTAAGTTCTTCTGGCACACCCATAGACTGTGAATTTAAGAGGCATGGCAGCCAATACCTAATGGGAGCCTACAGGAAAGCTGGAGAGTGACTTTTGCAAAGGCATGCAAGTGGGAGGACAAGGGGGAATGGCTTTAAGTTGAAAGAGGGGAGATTTAGATTGAATATTAGGAAGAAATTCTTTACTCTGAGGGTGGTGAGGGCCTGAAACCTGGTGATTACTCAGAGATAATGTTGATGCTCCATCCCTGGAAGTGCTCAAGATCAGGCTGGATGGGACTTGGAGCAATGTGGGATAGTGGGAAGTGTCTCTGCCCCTGGCAGGGAGTTGGAACAAGATGATCTTTGAGGTCCCTTCCAACCCAAACCATTCAGTGGTTCTTTGAAAAGATTGTTGTTCGTACCTTTTTCCAGTGAGATGAAAGTGACTTCTTGCACCAAATTATGGCACCTGTGTTTGAACTTGTCTGTAACATTGTTTTGGCAGCATTTCATGGGCAGTGTGGAGAAGACAGCAGTACCAGAAATGCTCTGGACGTAGAATGAATATTTTGGCTCTGCAGCATTGGGCCCAGAGCCTGCAGTTTCGAGTAAGTTTCAGCAGCTTCAGCTTCTGCCATTGCTAACATTTAACTTGCTCACAAGTGAAAATGTTGCAGGTGAATAAAAATTTGGCCTTGTACTGATTTACTTTGCAAATTGCAGTACTTATGATGGAATATCATATCAGGACATGGGAAATGGAATAAAGCTTTGTCAGGGCAAGTTCAGGTTGGACATTAGGAAAAGGATCTTCCTGAGAGGGTGGTCAGTCCCTGGAACAGACTCCCCAGGGAAGCAGTCACAGCAGCAAACTGGTCAGAGTTCAAGGTGCCTCAAGTCCAACTTACTTCTTACAGGACTGCTTAAAACTAAATCAGATGACTGAGAGTGTTGTCCAGATTGTAGATCTTAGCCAAAGTGTGAACAGCTTGGGTTTCTTTCTTTCACTGAATCTGTGCCTTTTTGTCCATTTCCTTAAAAAGAAGGGATGGTATTTAATTTGACCTGCACTGTAAGATGCAACATGGCCTCTTTTAGGGCAGTATCCTTGCTAAGGAAAGAAACCTGTGACTTGGGAAGTCTTACAGCATCTCGTGATGTGATTCCCTTTTATATGAAAATACTCTGAAAGAAAGCCTGTTGGCAAAAGAAAAGTATTATTAATATATTAGGGTCTATTTAATGGGAAAAAGTGTGAGACTATTTAAAAAAGTGAAAAAAATCTTAGACCTTTTCTATGCTGACATTCCTTCAGTGTTTGTTTGGGTTCTGTTGGGGTTTTTTCCCTTTTTTGAGGGGAACCTCATTGCTCTTGGCTTTCACCTTTAGAACTTACCTGGAATTTCTTATTGCATGTGTGTTCTCCTTCCCTAATCTTGTCTGTTTCTCCCCCTAACTGCCCTTGCCCCCTAATTGTTCCTTCAGGCTTGGCTGCAGTGGCGAGAGCTGTATTCATACACCCAGAGTGAGAAGCAGAAGCACACCAGGGCAGTAACTCACCATCAGCACTGCGAATTGAGGAGATGTGTGGGAGCATGGCTGGGATACCTGAACCTCCACAGAGTGAAGAAACGCCAGAATGGTGAGAACAGGGCTCAGCCCCTTTGCTGAGGGCACAGTGATGGCTTTTTCTGTTTCAGGAGACACTGCAATGTCTCTGCCTCCCAGGTCATGTGATGCAGCTTGGGCTGTACACTGTGACAGGCCTGGCTAGCTCAGCTCATGTGCTGAACTGTCAGGAATCCTGCTTTCCATGGGATTTAAAAGAAAATTCTTTACAATTCCCTTGATGAAAACTTGCATGTCATCTCTTGTATTTTGACTGAGATATCTGTGAGAAGAGTATTCAAGACTTTGATCAGTCAGTCTGTGGATTTTCTTGACAATCAGTCAAATCACAACTCCTATAGGATGGTAAAGATTATTACACCAGTTCTTTTGTTTCTTCCCTTGAATGGGAATGAGTTCAGATATTTGTGTGAATTGCTTTTTAATTGGTGGCAGCAGAAAAGAATCTAGCTTGGATATGTAGGAATTAGTAATAGGAGTATGCTGAAATATGAGCAAGCTTGAGTATGTTGAACAAGTAATACAGTGTCCTAGCTTCCCTCTCTTAAGGCAGTGCAGGAGGTTACTGCTTTAAAACTGCCTTTGTGATCAATGGGAAGAATGTGATCTGTAGCTGAGAGTTAATGTGACTTCTTGTAAGCATTTTTCAGTGTTAGAGCTCCTGTCACTTGTGAACCAGTGGCTCAGATGCCAGGATCTCATCTGATAGGAATGAGCCTAGAACAGAACAAGCCATGAGTGGTTTGTGTTTGTGTTCCAGAGCTGGCCCAGGAGTTCCACCGGAGCAGGACGCTCCGCAGGTGCTTCTCCGACTGGCAGCTGTCGTGGGAGTGCAGGAGAAGAGTGCAGGCTCACCAAAGGGACCTGGAAAAACAAGCTGCAAGGATTGCCTTATGGAGAGCCTTTGCACACTGGAGGCATTGTATCCAACCTCTGCTTAGTCCCTGGCAAAGACATGTTCGAAGCATTCCCGCAGGGGGAAGATCCAGTTAATAAGCAGGAATGTTGTGCAGTAACACGGGTGACAACAAACATGTTGTCATTAGATAGGTGTAATGCCATGCTAACAATTCATTAAACTGTTGTAATTACGGTATATTAGCAGCTGTATAGGAGTGTATTAGAGTCTGCAGAGGATAATTTATGGTTGTTACTTGAGAGTGAATCAGAAACATACTGTGATAAGCCAGCAAGATCTAGAAGTTTGACTCTAGTCAGAACTTCTTCCGATAACAGTGCTGGACTTTGAAACATTGAAGGAAATTTCAATGGAGTTGTAGTGCCCCTCTGTGGGAGAAGGTTGTTTCTGTGTAAAAGGTACTTTAACTCAGTGACAGATGTTGTGCTGTGTGTGGAGGAGGCTCAGCAGTGTGAGCTGGCTGAAAAGCACTACAAGTGTCACCTGTTGGTAAGAGCACTGTTATGTGCCAGGTGGGAGGGGCTGTGGAGTGTCCCTGGAGCACGGACAGTGCTGTGTGGGTGTTAAGGGGGACATACACCAGGTTTCTAAATTAAAGCTATTCTGGAATCTGCCAGTTGAATCCAAATGGGGAAACTGGTGAAGTAGATTCATCTTGAGGGTGTTGGGTTACCTGCTCCCTGGCTATTCCGCCGTGAGCTTGTCTTTTCCCCTTGATTTCTTTTTCTTATGCTGTTTGCTACAATAATTATTTTTTCTTCTCTGCAGTAATGTGTGCATGCTACTTTTCACATAAGACCAAAGGTAGCTCGCTGCATGTGCAAGTAGTTGAGTGTTTTGGGGTTTTGCTAAGGTTTTAAGGTTTTTTTACAGAAAATTTAAATCACTGAAGGCTGAAAGGTGGGCGCAAGCAAGCCTCCAGCTTTTTGGAACGGAACTCTTTTCAAGGATGGATCAGTACTGGTCATTAAAAGAATACCAATAAACTGGTTTGGATCATGAAGTGAAAACATTAGTGATTAAAAGAGTGGGATGATTAGTGATTTGAAGTAGGATGCTCTCATAATGCTGTTTCCCATGTTCTGCCCCCACTCACGGGATTCTAGGATTGTAGATCAGTTCTAAATTTCCTGATTTGGTTTACAAATGCAAGTTGTGTTTATTTCTTGTTGTAACAGGAACTTGGCCTTAAGGGTCTTCAGCAGAATGTCCTGGACACTCGTCTTCAGCGAATGAGATCAAATCTGTCATCCCGTCAGCATCGAGTTACAGTGAGTTTGGTTCTTGTGTCACTTTGTCTTCAGCTGTCCTATTGGCTTTCACTGTCACCTGCACAGTACTTTTTATTACAGCAGTGGCTTTGTTCTTAAATACTAATAGCCACAGAAAATCTGTGTGACTCAGCTGCCACTCTTGGATATGTTTCGTTTTTCATTTCCCTGTGTTTATGGTGGATTTTTCCTTTTACCAGAAAAACTTGTAGGAGGTTATAAAGTTTGGTTTATGAAGCAGTGCAGCAGGCAACCATTGCAGTATGCAGCTTCATTAGGACTTTAATAATTTCTTTCTTTGCGTTTTTCTCTTGACTTGATATCATTGGGGGGTTTTGTGTCTTTCTTGTTTTATTTCAGGTGCTGCAGAAGTACTGGAACCTTTGGAAGTCCCGTTTGGAAGAGAAGGAGGAAGAACAGCAGCAGGCCTTAACATCAGTGGCTCATGCCCGTTATAGGTGTGCAGAGAAATATTAATACAAACTTGTACAAATGTGGAATCTGTGGGCCTTTGGTTCTCTTCTTAAGTATGGTAATAGCTTTGGGGGCATGATTTGATGGCAATTGCTCTGACATTTTCTGTGAGTCATGAACAATTTACATCTGCTTCTCTGTGGAATGTGAGAGGGAGATTGGATAAGCCTAGCTCTGGGGTTCATTTAGTCAGCTGACATTCTTAAGACCGATATGCTTTCTAAAGAGATTCTCTCCTGTGCTGACATTTTCTCCTTTTGCTTGCCAGGAGGGTGTTGATGAGGCAGGTGTTTGACAAATGGCTGCTGAAGGCCTGCAAGCTGCAAGAATATCGAATGGGAGAGAAGAAGGTAAATGTAACTCCTGCACCTTGCTTAGGAAGTAGAGGGGATGATTTCATAGTCACTCCCTGTGAATGTGAGTTAGCATGAGATAGACTTGGTTGTTGTAAATTCCCTTTTGCCCAGTGAGGGATCAAGTCGGAGGAAACAGATTACAACCAATATTTACTGATCACCTTTTTAAGTTAAGAAGTTTGTTAATAATATAATCAAGTTATTATTAGAGGATTGCCATTCACATAGTTCATTCACTTATTCTCTCACCCTGTAAATGTGTGTGTGCTCTCTCTCATACTAATACTAAATGGCCAAGCCCAGCCTATTTAGTGCAGGGTTGTACTGAGAAATTCGCTGCTTCTAGGTAGGTGTCCATAAAGTCCTTTACAGGGCCCATCATTTTCTAAGGGTCTCAGGGGTGTGTGTGTGTATACATATATATATATTATAGTCCTGGAGTATTTACATGTAGCAGCCACTGTGGCCCTTATGGGGTCTCTTACACAACTCCAAGTTGACAGTAGCACATGTGGGTGTCTTTGTGCAGATATGGCTCACCCATGGTGGTGGGAGATTATCAGCTCTTGTACATTCAACGGGACTGGTTTCAGTTTTTCAGCGGACTTATCAGTTCTTAGGAGTCCTTCACATGCTCTTTATCAGCTTGTAGTTTTCCTCTCCTTGGCCTGTTGGTTTTTGGTAACAGCTCCTCCATCCACGTGCACGCAGGTGCCTGCAGAGCTCGTTACATGACCTCACCATGAGGGGGCTTTGGTGGTGTGTCCATTGCTGTTCAGCCTCAGAAGAGCAAACACTGGACAGTTCTATGCATGACGTGAGTTGTTTCCTGTTGTTTGTAGCTGCCTGTGCTGTGCATTCATTGCCACCTTCTGTCCATTTCAGGCTGTCCTTCATTTCCAAAGGCAGCTCTTGCTGTGCTTCTGGCGCTGCTGGCGCAGCAGAACAGCTGCACGTTTGGAGGAGCAGGAGGGCTTGGTTCGTGCAGGACAGCACTGTAGTAACCACCTGCTGTTAAAGGCCTTCTCTCTCTGGAAACAGAAGACTCAGGAGAGAGAAACAGAGTAAGAATTTTTTTTCAAACAGAGAATGATTTGGATTTGCCCTGTGGCAGCCTACTTTGGACAAACAGCATTTAATTCACAATGGTGCTCAGTCCTTTCTTGTGCTTTGGAGTCTACTAAGGTTTTTTTGTGTAAATGAATTACTGAAAATAACAAATGTGGACTCAAGTCTGTGCTAGAAGTGTCCAGTAACATGGATTGCATTGTAGGACAAATAATTGTTTTTCTTATAGGAGGCTCAAGGAGGCCGAAGCTTTAAGATTTCACTGTTCAAAGTGTCTGCAGCAGGCTTGGAACAAGTGGAGAGAGGTGAGGGAGTTAACAGATGGGGAAGAGTGTGAAGTCTTTGTTATGTTTGAATGGCTTGTACCCGTATGGCCAGAAGTAAAATTGTTTGTTTTAAAGCTCTCCTCCCTTTTCATGTGGATAAAACCAGTTTGGTGTGGGTGGAACAGGAACTGCGTAGGGAGGGGAGGAAATTCTTTTTGTTCATGTATCTAGGCATGGTGAGAATAGGAATATGGTTTAGGTGTACCTGGGAATATAACCAGAGTTAGTCTGATGAAATTATCCCTACTCAGTACTGGGTGTGTCCTTCTCAAAACTTAAGTTAGAAGTTTGCAGGCAGGCCTTTGTGTATGGCCTGTGCTTGTGTTACAAATTGTAGCGAACACTGTCACAGAGTACTTCCATGGTGGGCCTTTTCCTTACTGTGATATGAGGTACCAGATGTGCCTTGCAGCATGTCTTGGGAATCTGTGAGAAATTTTATAGTTGGAGCCGCTGTGTTGGTGCACACCTGTTAACTTGAGTGGTTTACATCAGTCTCCAAGGGGATTCCTACACAGGACAGGGAAAAAAGCTCCTCAGCTGGGCTTTTTGGGGACATAGCAGAGTGCAGCACCAATTGGAGTGAAAAGCTGTTACAGCAACGTGAAGGATTGATGTTTCTCCAGAGACTGGAAATGGTCCTTTTCCCTCCTCTCTCTGCCATTTCTTGTTTTCCCTCTTTCATGTGTACATATCTTTTGGGGTTTTTTCCACTTCCTCCTTCTAGTACGTGGAACATCAGCGTGAGAAATGGAGGAAGTTGGTGCAAGCAGACCTGCACTATCGACATGTGTTGCTGGGCAAGACCTTGGCAGCTTGGAAGGTAGGATGGAGCAGCCTTTTTGAGGCACTTTTCTCTGTGTTCTGTATGTGCTGTAGTGTTTCAGTGAGAGCTGAAGCGCTCCCACACGGCTTCACTGGAGGCACATACGCACCCCGTGTGCAAGGTAGAATGGAGGCTCTTGTATGTAGGGGCTGGATGAGCTCCGGCATTGCTTTTTGGAGCAGAAGAACCAAGGTAATGTTGTAGCACTGGTGAATGGTCCATCACAGCTGGCATTAACTGTTGTGTGTGACTGCTTGGTACAGAAAAGCAGCATTTGATTTCAGTGGCTGTATCTTTTCCCCCATACTTTACTGCCAGTGCTACTTATGAGTTAGTAAGAGTTAATTAGATGCCCGAAGAGTTTCTAGATGTTTCCTCACCTCCCAGGTGTTAACGGTTGAGGTAAATTTACCTCTCAATACTATTTTTTTTTCAGATTTACCAACAAAACATCCAGTGCATTCTGTATCAAGTGGCTGAGAAGGAGGAACAGCACACTCGACTGCTGCTGCGGTGAGCCTCTTCCTAGGCAGTGTGAGAGAAGTGACTGCACTGCAGTCAAATTCATCGCTTTCTTCCACTGCCACCTTTGCAACTTCTTGAATGTTCTGTGCTGGGAGTTGGCTCTGTCATGCACTGCTGTTTCCTTGCATGCAGGTCATCTAGTTAAAAGAAATCAACCTCTTCCTGTTTGCTGTCTGTTTTGCTTGAATTTTTTTTTAAATCTCTCCGTAGTCCTGCAAGAGTCATCAGACAGCACACTGCATCATTCCCTGTCTGTTGTGGTGTTAAAGCAGTCTGAAAGATGCAGAGCCTCCCTTGCATTACAGTGGGGAGAGTGATTATAGATATTATCACATTGCATTGGCTGTAGTTACTTTAGTTTTAATTATCTTATTTGTTTTAATGCTGTGCAGCTCGAGTCACTTGCAGAGCCTGATTGGCTCAGCTGAAGCTGCTGGATTTCAGAGTGTTTTGTTTTGCACTGCCTTCTCTTCAGCAGAGACGTGAAGGGGCAGAAGTTGATTTGCATGATTGGGTTTATAGATGCAGCTGGTTTTGGTTCCCCTGTGAGTAGGGAAGTGCCAAATGAACAAGTGAGAATCATTCATAAAGAGTTTGTTTGTTTTTAACAATTGTGTGTGGTTTTGCCTTCAGACAGGTGCTGTGTACGTGGAGACAAAATGCCCTTGCTCTTATACATGAATCCAAGGCAACTACTCAGGCAGATGAGCACTACAGGAGAACAATCCTGTCAAAGGTAGGATCTGTACTGCAGGTGCCAAGGTCTCAGTACAGGTGCTGGTTCAGGCAGGGGTCAAGTAATTAGAAGGACCAAAAACTTAAATCTAAGAGCCACTGCTAAGAGAGATGTGCAAAGTGGGAGTCTCATCTTGTTTTTACAGGTGTCTCTGAAACTTGTCTCTGTGAGCTCATGGCTTTTTCTCTTCCTTCTTCTCATTCATTAGAAGGATGGGAAATCCAGTAGCATGGTGTAGTATTGGTGAGGTGGGGCAGGGAGGGGTTGGATGAAAGAGAAGAACACCTTGAAAAATGCCAAGGGGTCCCTCTGAAATACTTCTGTATTTAATTTGTAGGAAATTCTTACTGTCTGCTGAGCCTTTAGTGAAAAATGAGATGGAAATGGTTACCAGCAATGGGGGGAGAACATTGCGTCCCCTTCCATTGCAGTGCCAGTCTGTGTCCCATCTCCTGTTTGCCTTGTATCCTTAGGTGCTGCTGCAGTGGAGAGACACTGCCTGGCTACGAGCCTGTCACCGCCATCTGAAGGGGACAGCTGTGCTGGAGGCCAGAAAACATTTGGATTTAGGTGAGCTGATGGAGATGCTGAACTCTCAAAAGTCTCGTTGTCTGTGAATGAGCCAAGGGCAGTGTGTTGTGTCATCTGTACAGGTGAAGTGACTGGATGGTCTGTTGGCTTACAAAGGTTGTCCCCACAGAAGGGAGAGTGAATTGGGACTCCAGTGATCTGCTGAAACCTGCTTGTGTTACTTTTGTTTCTGTTTGTTCTAATACTGTATAATGGAGGATAACACTTCCTTCCTCAAAGGAATTTTCCATTACTAGTTTTGAGAACCTCAGACATCTGTTTTGAAGGCAGTGCAAGTAGTCTTACCAATTACTGCTTCAGTCTTTCTCTAGTAATTCATACTGAAAGACCCTCAAACTCTGCAAGCATTTTCATGGTGCCATGGTACATCCTTGACATGAGCACTCTGAAACACAGAGGACTTTTCTAAAGAATGTCAATGGCAGCTGGGAAGACTGGTAAGTCACAGCTCCCTGTCTGTTCCATAAAGTGTTCACAGTTCTTCTTCCCGTACTGAATACTGTTAGTGCTGAGTGTTGTCCAAGTATTGCTGAAACAGTTGGGAAGAGTAGCTGATCACTTGATTCTCTGAGATTAGTTGTCTCCTTTTGATACATGAGCTAATTTATCTCCTCCCAACAGTGCACTTACAGAGCCTGTTTCTTCACTGGAAGGAATTGATGAGGGAGTCTCTGATGCTGAGGGCTCAGCACTGCAGGGCAGCACAGCACCACCAGCAGCACCTGCTCCAGAAGTACCTGATGAAATGGAAACATTATCATCAGCAGTGCCTTGGGAAAAAGGTGAGAAGGATCAGGAACCTCACCAGCCTGTGGGAAGTTACAGGTGTGGATGAACACGCTGTTCCCTGGTCAGGGGAATGGCACTCTGGGCTGAGGAGGAGCATGGCAGCTTTGTGTGCTGGGGAGGAAGGAGCCGGGCTGTGTCTGCCTGAAGAAACTGATAGAGACAACAGACTTAACAACCTGAGACTACTGCAAATGAAATCCTTGCTGGGCTCATAGATGTCTGCACATGGGGATACACTGTAGGCCTCTTGGGTATTGAGGGTGGCCTCAACAGAACAAAGGGAGGGTGACAAAGGCTGTTTGCTAGCTGTTCTGATAGCATTTGGCTCAGATAAATGGGGTTTGTCTGCAAGTGACTCACTGTTTTGGTTGCCTTGCAGCTGCTGCAGAGAAGGGGAGATGAACTAATGACTCATAGACTTTGCTCTGCATCCTTTTCTTGCTGGAAAACTCGGGTAAGGAATTTTCCCCTGGGCAGACACCTAGCTCCTTACTCATCATTCTCCCTTCTCCTTCATGTTCCATTTACACAAGGACCAAAAAACTTTATTTAAACATTTTCAGGATTTTTTGGTTCAGCTAGCACACAAAACACTTTGCCATAGACTGAGTGAACTGAGTGGGTTTTTCTGCTCTGGCTCTACCATCACTTCCTCCTTGCTTGGTGCATTGTCTGGTGTTCCTGGTGTTGGGTATGTGAACTCCTAACCTGGTCGCTGTGCATTTTTTCCCCTAACAGCTGTTGCAGCAGCAATGGGAAAAGCAGCAGACAGTGCAGGCATTGTGGCACTGGTCCCTTTCAGTGCAGAGAAAGGTAAGGGGCTGGGCAGGGGCAGGCAAGCGAGTTTGCAGATGTGCAGATTTGACTGCAGTAGTCAGCAGAGTGCACACTGAATGTCTCTTTACTTTCCTCTCTGGGGTGCTCTGTGTTATTTTGGGATGCTGGAAAAATCCCTGAAATTTCTTAGCTGATTAAAAAATATGCACATTTTTCCCCATCTGGCCTCGGGCTGACTTAAATCTCTGTCCCTTTGTCATTGTGGCTGTGTCCTGCTGTTGCTGTGGCTCTGCCTGTTCCTGTCCAGTGGAAGGGAGAGTGTTGCTGTCTGCAGGGGGAGTCCCTGGCCTGGAACCTGCCTGTATAACACTCACAACTCTCCTTGTTCCTGTTGTAGGTATTTGATGCTTGGCTCAGGTTTGCCAAGGGGCAGCAGGAGGAGAAAGATGGCATTGAAAAAGTCCCAGGAATTCACCACACAGCTCCTTTGAGGGAAGGTGTAACCCCTGCCTTGAGAAACACTGCTGGCATCCAACAGCTGCAGGGACAGCTCCATACCCAGCAGCAGCTGGAGGTGAAAGAGTGATTGCTCAGATACATATCCAGAACTGGGCTGCTCTGGTCTCTGCTCTGTGTGTGGGATGTGTGCTTGTGTGTATGTGCATGCATGTATCTTGGATCTCCACATCCCAGCTGTTGTCTAGATCCTATGCACACTTCTGTCTCTGGCTCAAAGCATTTCATTCAGCCGAGACTAGAGGACTTCAGACTCATTGGGAACCTTTCTTAATGAAACTATTTTAAAACTGGCCAATTTCTGCCACAGACAATACTCCTGACTGAAACCTTTGCATGTGGGTCAGGTCTCTAAATTCTGTGCCAAGAATGAAGCTTTGGAGGCTACATCTGATCTTGTCTTAGCTGTGGCACTGCTTATACCTTCATATGTGGGCTTGTGTCACTTCTGCCTTTGAGTATCAGCCCAGCCCTGTGTGTGAAAAGGATGCCTGTACCGACTGCTCTCTTCCTGCTCCTGGGCAGCATTCCCAGCTCTTTTCCAAGTTTTCAGGATACCAGTTGTTCTGTTTGCTAATGTGCAGCTTGTCTTGGTGCAGAAGTACCCAATTAATTCTCCTCACCCCAATGTTACCACAGTGGACCTTTTGAATTAGGTTAGAGAGCTGGTATGGCTTCGAGGGCATCAGAAATCTTGGTTCCTTCTCTGCAGGTGATGTGGTGCTTCCTGCTCTCAGCCATCAGATGCTCTGCTATTCTCTGTGTTGGCAGGCAGCCTGCAGTCTTCGCCAGCCAGTGTATTGTTGTGCTGTGCGGTGGAAACTGAAGGCTCTCTCCCAGAAATTAAATCAGCCTTTTTCTTTTTTGCCACCTCTGAAGAAGCAAGTGACATTTAAAAGGCCTGATGTTAGTCCTGAGACAAGAGGACATTCACCAGAGGAAGAGCCGTGGCCTTTAAAATGCAGACATCTACCACTTCACCCTGCTGAGGGGGGCTCAGTTCTCCGTGGCCTGTGAGTGTAAATTTCAGTCCCTCCCCTTTCTCTGGCATATAAGTAACTTTGCATGTATGTAATCTATCTGTGCATGTCTCATTCTTGTGTTTCCAAGTTTTCTCATTGATGACTTAGCTCCTGACTTAACTCTGACTTGCCTCGTGGTGGTACAGAGTTATACAAGAGCTGCTGTGTAATGCAAGCATCAGCCCACACATAGTGCAGGTGTTTGTGACTGTCCTTGCCAGTGACAGGTAGAACCAGCTCAGCTATAGACCTTGCACTTTGTCTTTCTCAAGGTACAACAGAATTCATGGAGCATTGGCCATTTGTCATGGGAATAGTTACACAGAGAAATATTTGAAAGATACCTTTGATGGGACTTTGGCCATTGGGAGAGCTCATCTTGCCCAAGTGACCTTCTGTAATGAAGCTCTTGTTTTTTTTCACTGAAGTCATCTGATGAAATGAGCAACATCAGGATCCTGGTGTACAGAAACTGAACTTTCTTCTTGCCCCTTTCTTGTCCCTGGGGAAGCTATTCATTAAAAAATCGCTGTTGATCATGGAGCAGTTGCAAGGAACAATTGTCTATGAAGCTTCTCAGTGCAGGACAGGGACCCCACAGGGAAATAAGATTGTAACTTCACATTGCTTTAAGCAAGTATGTGCTGCCAAAAGAAGAGTTTCTGCCCTGTTCAGTTGTGTCACTTCCACCACTCACTGTTGACACAACCATTCCCATGGTGAAATAGATTCTCACATTAATACAGGTTGAAATTTAATTTTTAAGAATCCTTATTTGCATGCAAGGAGAACGTTGCAGAGCAGGGATGAATGATGAAACAGGATTGTTTCTTTAGCTGCAATGCCAGCTGATGCCAATTTATGATAATCCTAAATCTGGGGCATTCTTCGTTCTGTTCTTCCTTTCAGAAATGCCATTCAACGAGCCAGTTTACCACCACAGAAGCCTGCCTTCCCTCTGGCATCTCTAGAAAGCAAGGAACTGCTGAGACCTCCTTTCACTAGGTAGAAAATCTAATTTTAAAAGTAAAGCAAAGAGGGTGTGTGACTTACAGTGGGCATAGTACAGCAGCTAATTGGAGAGCTGTATGCAAAGGAATGACAGGAGTCTCCTCTTTTTTGCACTGACTGCAAAGGAAAAGACCAACAGGTTGCAATGCATAGTGACCTTATTCTTCTTCCTGTACAGGTCAGAGGGGCCCTTTCAGCAAACATCTGTGAATAAATGTCCTGCACAGACTGGGAACTTAATGCTGACACCTCACATGGAAGAAAGTGCCTGTAAATGTCTATCCCAGATGGGCACTGCTGCTCATCCCCATCCCTCTCTCACTTGTGCTTCTCTCCCCCCATGGACACAGGGCGTGCACCGTGCTGGGCAGGGGCCAGAGCTGTGGTCTCCTGCATCTTTCATGTCCCAAATGAAAGCTGGCTCAGAAGAGGTGAGTATTGCTGAAGGAACAATGAGTGTGTGTACTGGGCTGCTGTCAGCAGCCCTGTTGCTTACTGCTGTGTTTTCTTGTGCTTCTGAACTGCCCACCTGGATATTGAGCTGGTTTTCACTTGTTGTGGCTGTCATCTTTAAAGCTGACCAAGTGAACTGCCTCTGAATACCCAAGAGCTGTTTACCCCTAGTCTCATGCAATCCACATGTGTTGTTCTGTGTCCCGTGCCTTTTTCCTGGTTTTCCTAGCAAGTGACATGAGGGTGCTGCCTCTTCAGAGTTCAGAGCAGTTATACTTTGCTGTCCAGATTGCAGGGATGTAAGAGAAACTCAGCTTAGGAGCAGTGGGTGTGTCTGAGAGCTTTGAAAAAAATTAAATTCATTTTACCTCCTAATAGGTGATTGCATTTTGAACTCGTTCCACACAGAATGGGAAGTTTTAATCTTGGTGAAATATCTCCATGCTAGAAATCAAAGAGTCCATCTTTTAAGCTCTGCTTCTTTTGTGGGATTTTAAGAGAGGGGCTCAGCACCTACAGGAATTGTCTGAGTGGGAGTAGGACTGAGTAGGTCAGGCACATCCTACTTGTACGGCTGCCTTAAGAAAATGCTTTGAGGAAAGCCCCAATATCATTCTGACCTTCCAGAGAGGAGGTCAGCCTGTGAATGGTCACAAAGGAGCTCATTCCCAAGACTCTCAACAGAATTCTGTGGAGAAGAAGTTGCAGCCACGTTTGCTGTCACCTCAAGGCTTGGTGGGAAAAGGGAGTCACCAGACTGCAGGTACATCCTCAGATCTAAACTGTCGCATCTGCTCATCCTCTAATCTGTATGAGACTGCAGGTCACTGCCGCAAAACGTATGGGAGACAGGGAAATCTTGTGTGGCAGCATCAGGAGCTAAAGGGTACCAGTGTTCCTTTCTGGGGGGGTAAATGCAGTTTTATGGATTCTGCTGAGTCTAAAGCTCCAGGCACTGAAGGATGGGAGCTGCTTGAGGCCAGCTGCTCTTAGCAAGAGCGTGCTCAGGTGCTGGGGTGCTCATATGTACTACAGAACTTGCTTCAGGAGGGAAGGTCATCCAGTAGAGCTCTGAGATTTCCCTGTACTTACAATGTGGCTGTAAAGGGACAAATGGTGTCTAAGCACCTCTCATTGTGGTGTTTTTAATTTTAAGAGCATGAAATGTGTTCTGCAGGACTACTGTCCTTAATTACTGTTAGACTAAATGTGAAAGACTATATCCCGAACGGGCCAAAACAGCATCTGTAATACTAAACCATCCACCAGAACATTTCCTCTTTTGTGTATTCAGACTGAGCCTTCAAGAGCTTGTACTGCTGTCAGAACTCCTGCCCTCTCCCTGTACCTGATCCTTTGGGGTGAACAGGTACAGGTCACAGGGTGACAAAACACGTGAAAAGGACTCGGGAGGGTTCCGTTTTTCCTGTCATTAAAAATAATTCCTGTTTCTTTGATAAGAAGAAAGAGTGGTTGTCTGTTCTACCTCCATTGCTTGTGCCTTATATCTTCCATTCAGCTGAAGGGAAAAAGAGGGAGCACAGTTCCAGAGAAGAAACGACGTTGGAGAGAAAGGTGGAAGTTGAACTCCGACATATCCAGCAGCAGATGCAGTACTACTACAGCAGGAAGCAGGAACTCAGGTAAGGCCCCTTTAGCCAGCCTTTCTTCATGCTGTCCACTCTGCTGCGCTTTTTCTGGTATCTACCCTGGAAATTGTCTGTTCACAGTAGAACTGTGGATGAAACAGAGAAAAGTTCCAGAGATTTTTATTTTCCCCTTTTGAGTTCACTCCAGGTTAAGGAGAGTATTATGCATAACTACTTCTGTAGTCAGCCAAGTGGTTTAATTATACCTCTGGCAGCTCTTGCAGAAGCATGTCAGAGGTGTCATTGGGTGTAATCTGAAGACAGTACAAATAATTTGGGCAGAGCAGTTGAAATTTAGCTTTTTCTTATTTTATCAGGAGGAGCGAGGACTGAGCTTTTCCAGCTTTCAATGAAAAAAACTAAACATGGCTGGAATTTGGTAACAGCTCTACTAGAACAAGAGAACAGAAATGCTCAAAAGAAATGGCATTTGGGGGGGATTTAACTATCAGGAAAGGAAGAAGTCGGGGACTAGAAGCAGGAGATGGAGACAACAGTTTACAAATTCCTCTGCTTTACAGCATCTTTTTTTTTTTTTTTTACCTTTCTAAAAAATTTTAACCATTGACTGGTTTGAGACAAAAAAAATGGGTCTTATTGCAAGTATCAATTGCAAGTCTAAGTTGGCTTAGACTGTTCAGCTCTTAATTGGGATGAGAATCCTTCTAATCCATTTTATCAGGTGCTGTCAGCAGCAGGCACAGATTCTGCAGCAGTGGCTGGAAATGAGCACACAACCAGGAGGCCAAGATGGAGCACAAGGAGTTCAGGAAGAACTGGGCCAGGTGTGTACACCCCATTTAAACTGAAGCCACTGAGGTGATTATCACTGTGCTGTGCACTTTGCCTAGAGGCTGATGGTAGCTGTGAGGAATTGTGTAGTAAGCTGTTAGTAAAACGCCAAGAGAGGGGAAATTTGTAGTCAGAAGAGGGCTGAGGAGCACAACAGGCTGTGTAGGTTCATCTTCTGTTTGTTGAGAAATGTAACTCCTGCTCCAGTAAACCTTTCTGAGGCTGTTTCCAAGCTATGGATCAAGCTTTCATAGACTCAATCTCATTTTTTTCCCTGCAATTTCTCAAGACAGTTCCCTGTGTGCAGGCTGGACCTGCAGTGCTTTCAGGCCCCAGGTTCCCAGAGCCAGGTGTGGGTGCTGGTACCTCTGCCTCCAGCCAGTTCGGAGCTGTTCCTGAGGGACACTTAGTGGCCCTCAAGTGAGATAATACAAAAGCTGCTGGAGCAGCTCCTGCTGTCAGAAAGAGTAACTACTGTCTCACTGTACAAAGCTGATGCACTTTTGTTCCCTTTCAGCTGCAGGTGAGGATCAGCACTCTGACCAAAGCACAGCTGGCTGAGAGAAGCCATGTGCAGGCCCTGCTTGCCCGCCTGCGAGACATCCAGCTTGCCCTGGATCTGTAGTGCAGCTGCCAACTCCCCGGCTTGGGGCTAGGACTTCCTGCCCCTTCCACAGCAGGGGCTGATGGAAGGGATGTATCCATTCACTTAATTCTGTGTATGGCATTTATATTTGATAAATTAAAACAAGTCTGCTTTTTTTATTGTTAGTCTAGCTGATCAAAACCAAACTGGAGCTACATCTACCTCATGCTGCACTTTGCAATACCTAGTTTAGGTTACCTGTCATGCCACAAAGATAAAGCAACACAGATAAGACTCTTTATTTCAAAATGTTTGCAATTAAATGAGTTCATGTCAGTAAGTCATACACTTTGACATACAAAAGTACCGTGCTACTGATACAGTTGAATTAAATGGATTCTCCATGCAGGAGAAATTCACAGCATTATCAGTACCCTCGAGGAACTTGGTTTTCACTCCTGGGGTGCATTGCTGGCCCCTGCATCACAAGCAATGTTGGTTTATTAGCTCGCTCTGCACAGTATTACAGCCGTCATAAAAACAGCCACTTGCATGCTGAACCCTCTCTCCCTTTTCTGAGATTTCTAATAAAGCAAACATCAAGCAACCCATGCTCCATCACTAGACTAACAGTCACCTTCAGATACTATGGATGATGCTGCTGAGGAGGAAGAAAATAAAGCTTTAACTTCCTTTGGCTCTGTCTGGCTGTCACAGACTCCAGTGGGAAAGAGGGAAAAGATTCCGTTGTCTTTTTCTCCCCTCCACTGCAACAAATTTGCTTTCTCTTGTTACCATGACATTGATGTTTAATCAAAAAGCTCACCCTAACTTTATCCTCTCGGGGCTGATATTTGCCTTATTCTTTTCTCTCTCTCCAAGGTTTAAAAAGACTTGTATCTGGTACTATGCTGCTGCAGGAGTAAACTTGCTAATGCCAAGAAGTTTAACAAGATAGGTGGCTGAGAGCCACTTCAAGCTTTCAAACTCCTCCCTGTGTAAAGTGAGGAAAGACTGACTCCTGGAGCCAAATGAATTTTCTCCTGCTTGTCACCCAAACAGCCACCCTCATCTGACTTATGCCTGGCTACAGCACTTAGAGGCAGTGTCTTGTCCCTTCCTTCCCGATGACAAGCTAAGCGTACAGGACTTGGCAAACTGGACATTTGTACAACAAAATTATATTCTATTTTCTGCAGTGCATACAAAGAAGGGTTTCTTCAGGAGACCAGAGCTGGTCAAAGCCTCTCATCTCCTTGAAGTAGCAGAAAAGTAGCTCAAGCAAGGAAGTAGTATGAGAAATCTTTCAGAAAGCACAAAGGCAGGTTTCATAAGCATGTCCACTCCAACAAGCTCTGGACAGCAAAATCAGTTCTAAATGTTTGAGTGCTGGGACTTGAAACAGTTTATTCTTAAAAAAAATGATACATTGCTTTAAAACTTAATTCCTCTTCACTTTGGCAGTGGTTTTTGTCAGTGCCACATGCAGGAGATCCAAGGTGTTAGATTTTAACTCTTCTCGATGTGCAGTCACAAAGAGGCTCTAAAATTTTACAGTGGATTAAGCATCAGCACAAAGATTTCAGCCCCCAGCACATTCCTAGCATTAAGTATGAGGGCAGAAGTCAGAGCCAGTGTGGATTTTGTTTTGTATTTTGAATAAGATGAAGTTGTTGCCAGTCAAGGGAGGGCCAGATTGGCATCTGGGAAGCAACGGGGGATTTCTTTTAAGAGCCATAAATATTTTAAACACAGTCAGTGCATAGGGCATTTCACTCTGTGCAATAAAAATTGGTCCTGAAGTAGCTGAAGCTGTCCTGTAACAGAGGAACTAATTCTTCAAGAATTTAGTGACAAAGTAACAAGATACATAGCAGAAAGTAAAAACATACTTGAGTTGCCATCACATCATCCAAGAAAAATATGCCCTGTGTCTTCTAACTCCTTAATCCAAGAGGTGAAATTATCTGTCTCTCATAAAGACAAAAACTTTAAGGCCTGGAATAGCAAAATAAAACCATGGATTAGGAAGAGGACACAGAGCTTTGTCTGCCTTTAAAAAAAGGAAAAGAAAATCCCAAAATGACAAGTTCTGTTGTCTGGAATGTCGACACTGTTTTCAGATATAAAATACAGTGCAAAGTCCGTTTTTAAAGGGACAATGTCAGACAAAAGAACTAAAATTGTCCAACAGTACAAAACCGAAGATGAGTGTCACTCATGGTGCTGACTGACTTGCACATTTTGCTTTGTTTGGGCCATGAAGCCACACCAGCAAATTTCACTGTTTGGCGCTCTGTGCATTCAGAGACTGCATTTATCTAAGAATTTAGGCAGAGTTTCTTGGAATAAAATAAATATGAGAATATATTCTTTACTCAAGGTCTGAAAAACAGATACTGTAGATAAAAGGTACAAGATCTGACTCAGCCTGTCAGTGTCCCTTTAAATACAGGTAATCTCTACCTCCACCCTTTCCCCCTGCACCTGCCTAGGAAGGCTTAAAAGGGACTTAGAGGCTCTAAGAACATAATTATCCTGTGGCACACTCAGGGGAGAACATGAAAGACTACAGGCACAGGGTGGGCCAGAAACCACCCTGGGCAACATCTTTAAAGGCAGCTGTACCCAATACATCCATGATCATTCAATTCAGTTTCTACATTCAGCAGCAGGTAAATGTAGACCAAATACTTTCAAGTTTAACGCAGCAGTGACATCTTTTTTTTCTCCTCACCCAGGTCCTGCTGAGTGATACAGACTTGATAAGTGAAACACTCAGTGGTGTGAAAAGAGTCCCTTTTTATAGAAAATCTTCATGCTGAGACAGTTCCTATAGAGAGCCCAGTGCTTCTCCAAAGCGGATTTTCTGTCCAGCTTTGAGGTTGAATTTGAAGTCCTTGGGTGCCTCAAAGATTAGTACGATCGTAGAGCCTAAGTTAAATTCCCCTAAATGTTCCCCTTTCCTCATGGGGATTCCTTCCTTGTTGTTGTTGGATATGAAGCTGAAGTCGTTGTAGGAACCTTTAGAGTAGCTTGGGCTGTTCGTGTGCAAGTCCTGTACAGAGAAGGAAGAAGAGAAGGATTTACTGGAGGATTTCAGTGCTCTCTATTCATTCATCACCACAGCTGTGGACTGCACACACTCAGGCATTTTCCATTCAGGAACTCACAGTTCAAAGGGGCAATAGGAATATTTTAAAAATTGTCTACATTGGAGACAACACTGTTTAAATAAGTCTTAAAATATCAGTACTGTGAAACACTCTAATTTCAGGGTAATAAGATTTTTTTGTTGTTGTTGTTGTGCTGCACCAACCTCAACCACTAACACCACAAAGGTGCTTGCTGTCATCCTGCTCACCTGGTCAAAGTAGATGCGGATGGAGCCCACGTTTGTTGCTCCTACAGCTGTTAAGGAGAAAAAGCCATGTTTCCAGTCACCTGTCAGGACAACCCGTTCATTGTGGCAGAACAGTTCCTTGATCCAGCGAGCAACTCCGGGATTGACAGACATCAGAGAGCCTGAGGAAGTGGGAAAATACTCAGGTTAGGTGGTCTGGTTTGTAGAAATATTGTAATGCCACTCAGATGGTGTTTTCAGTGTAACTGGAGCTGACCCAGTAAACGGCTCTGTCAGTTATTTGTAGGAAGAGAGGCAAGTGCCAGGCAGGGCAATTGAAAGAGAAGTCTGTGCTGAAAACAAAGGGGTCACAGAAGGATGTGTGTGGTGGCTCAATCTCTCTCTCACGGTGTTTGAAACCAATTCCAAATACTTAGGTTGTTGCTAGATACCAAGAAGTAAAATATTTTTATCTGCAAAAACATCTGAGCCCAGCTCCAGTAGTGAAACTGTTGTATTTTCTTTGCCAAGCACAAGCAGAGATCATACTTCAGGCTACTGTTTGGTGTGATCTGCAGATCTATCTGTATTTCAGGTGCAAACAGTATTTGGGAACAGATCAGGTCAGCATGCATAAAGGGGTCCTTCAAAGAACTCAAACCAGTTTGAATGCAATATTAACGTTTTCACTATTTATATGTGATTTGCTCTAGTAAACCGTACGGCTGCAAAACTCCTTACTGTTTAAGACAAATCACTTTTCTGCCATTCCTGTACAACTTCTGCACTGCTGTGTCTCATTCAGCAGTGGCCCACGGCAGTGCTTCCCTCCATAGCTGCTCTGCAGTTGTTTCCTAGGAGCAGGAACCAACCTGGGAAATGCCGTCGGTGTGACACCGTCCAGTCCGTGGGCGAGTGGAAGCAGTGATAATCCCCTGGTGCAAGGTAAATTACACAGTGGTACAGCTCATTCCCCTCCTTTGTGACAAGCTGCTGCTGAAAAGAGTTACCAGGTGGGGCTGCAGAGAAAGCAGGGAAAGGAAGGGGTTAGATATTCCCCCTGAGGTCATCTGCCACAGCCAGGCAGTCTATCTTAGAGCCAGGGCAATAGCAGAGGATTAAATGCAGCCCACGAGACTACACAAACATATGTTTCATCCAGGAATCTAGTATTTCCAAGTGTTCCTTTCCCTTTACAAGAAAATTAGATCCTGGATTGTTTCAATCATAGTGAAACTTTTTCTTTTGGAGTTTGCCCTTCCCTAAGCAAAAAAAGCAGAAATCCAGTACAACAGAATTTTCATTAAAGCTACCCTTTAAGAACAGAATTTGCAAAGAGTCCTCTAAGTCATTAGAGGGGCAGTGCTTGAGCATGGATCTTGTTAAGGAGTAGCTTATCCAGTTTTTGCTAGGCAGTGCTTGGGCCCATTTCAGTGTGACAGCAGGAGTGCTGCAGCCATGGTACACCAACAGATCTTGGAGTCACGTGTAGGAATCAAACAACTCAGCTCAGATAATCAGAATGAGCCAGGCATGACTGTACAAAGCCACTGGTGAGAAACAGAAGAACTAGAACAGCGACATGGTTACCCTCAAATAAAATGAACCAAAAATCAGACCTGTTTTTGTTCCTGACAATGCAAGAAAATGTTACTTTTTTCCATCTCTCTTAGTCTCATGATTTCTGAACACTGAAAGGGCACAGCAGAATAAATGCAGAACTGACACAGAACTCACCCTGACTAAAATGCATTTCCTCCGTGGAGATGCGAGGTCCCAAGAAAGATTCCAGAGAATACGTGACCCCTTTTACTTGCTCCACTTCACAGTTTTTTACCTGACCGAAATTAAGGATCTTTCCATCAGAGGGACTAATCTACAGCAAAGAGAAGAAAGGGAAACAGTCAGCAGCCGATGAATTGCTCATGAAGCAGTGCCGTTCCCGTGGGGGCTGAGGGAAGCTGGCAGCGCTGGGCAAAGCCCTCCCTTCCTCTCACTCACCACGCTGTGCACGCAGCAGACCGGCCGCGCCTGCGGTTTCAGCTTCCTGCGGAAGAACTCGCTGAGGTTCCTGTAGTGGTGCAGATCCTCCACGGCCGCCTCCTTCATGTTCACGCCGAAGGTCCAGATGTACAGGCTGTACACCGGCTTCCGCAGCCACGTGGGCAGCTCCACCTGGTTCAGGCGGCCCCAGGCCCGCGACAGCAGCCGGGTGGGGACTGACTTGTACAGGGCGACCTGGAGGAACAATTGCAGCGGGTCAGTGCTCTCCCCACCCATGGCTCTCTTATTTCTCCCCCTAACACTGCAAGGATCAAACTGTTCCTGCAAACCCCTCCCTTGAATTCATGGCTTACAAGTAGCCTTTAAGGCAGCAAAAAAATTTACACTGCACTTCATCCTCATTCCCTCCATTCTGGTCAGAGTAGACAAGAGACAGGATGAAATTTATCGTAACTTTAAAGTGAAGCCAGGATTTCCACTCCCTTGCAGGCTGAAGCTCCGCATTGAAGTTACTGGAAACTGCCCAATGTGAGGCTTAGAGAAAAAAGAGACACTGCACATCTTCTAGTAGAACACTAATCCGAAAAGTTTAACATTACCAATGTGTAAATTTCTGTGAATAACCAAATGAAAATGACTTCTCAGTGTTGGATGACATGCTCCTCAGATGCAGGATACTACTGAGGGTGTTTCCAACACCCAGTACTGCGTGTTGTATGCTCTAATGACACAAGATCCATCAAAGAAATGTACCCACTGGATGCAGCTACACAGGTATAAACTTACACCAGCCTTACTCCTTCTCTCACAACAACAGGAGTTGCTAATTGCAAGAATAGAAAGTGCCTTTATTTCTGTAGAAATACACCTCCAGACTTGCACCAAAGCCCAAGTTTTATCACGGAAAACAAATGAAACAAAGTTGGCAAGAGGCATCTGCTGTTGATGGAAGTGGACAGATGACACCATCTTTCTGTTGATAATTCCAGCAGAAAACTCTTCTGAGGTTTGTGGTACTTGCTGTCAGCCAGGAAGCTCACATGGCTATGATGTAACTGTGGGGAGCTGGGGAATATGGACCAAGGGAACTGAACACTCTGAAACCACTTTTGCAAAGGAAGTGGTGATCTGCTGACTGGTGCTGTTTTGAAACAGCTACATCCAACTTGCAGCTAAACCTTGGGGTTTTTCTTAGTGAGAGTCGTCATTTGTTCTCAGTCATATCCTTCAGGACTAAGTCTTGCCAAACACAGCCATAAACACAAACAGAAGTACGCTCTGGCTCCATCGTATCAAATACAGCCAATTGAGATTTCACTTACGAATCACCATCCTGTGTACATACAGGGATATTTCAGAAAGGAAGTACCAACCTAATCTTACTTCAGATAAAACCTTCTAAATGAACAAACCTATACTTTAGGTTATGGAAGCTGAAGTACTGAAGAAAAAAATTGCCATTTTATTTGACATGCCCCATACTGTATTAATTTCTAAAAATTAACTTTGCTGTTTTCCACCAACACAGAAAATGTACATACAACTATAAAAACTGTCAAAAGTGGTATTTCCTAGCAGCCCCTTCTCTTCAAAGGAGCTTGGTTTTCAAGTCGATGGGATCAAACAGAACAGATGTTCAATGAAATAGGCTTAAGAATGGCAATTCCGTTCCTGTTTGCAATCAAAATACTTCCTTGGTTGTTGGATTCAGAAACCGCATGATTTGTGGGGAGAATTACTATGTGCAAGGCATCCCAGACCCTGCTCTCAACAGTGCCAGAGCAGAGATTTGCATATCATTTGGACATGCTGGACTAGAAATGCTCAATGAACTTGAGGAACAAACCTTAATGGTGCAAAAATAAAAACAAGAGACCATTTCAACGGGACCAGGAAAAGGAACCTGCCAAGAGGTTTGGCCTTCCTTGTCCTAGCCCCAATACTGTGAGGTGACTGAACTCCTTCAGAAGTTTCTGAAGACTTTCCCTGACTGTTAGAGGACAAATTCTCTGCTTCTGAAAAAGTGACTTGTCTGTGAGGCAATCCATCAACACACCACGAACAGTAAAAACTGAACAGAAGCATGAATTGCACCTCTGCTCTCACACCAGGCTGTCCTGCATGAAGCAACTCTTCCCCCCAGCTGCTGCCAGCTCCTCCAGGACACACAGCTCCCAGCAGGCACACGAGACACCTGCTCACACTTACCCTGCTCATAGGCCTCCATCCCACTCTGGTCAAGGGTTTAAGAGCACCGAAAGGCAGAAGGTAATAGAGAATAGTCAGAGGCCAAGAACGGAGTTTCAGAGCGGGCCTAGACATACAGCTCAGCTGGCCCAACCTTCGCCTCAGGGCCAGCTGGGGGAATTGCAACCTGAAAGATCACATACACAACATCAGAGGGTCAGGCATCTCAGCTTCCCACAGCTGGGGTCAGCTATTCCTCCTAAACATTTCTTAACCGTTGATACTACAAGTCTTTAGTCCTTTATTTTGATCAGTTCTTCCCCTTCCCAAAACAGAAGAACGGTTTATCTAAAAAACCAAAGTTCTCTGCCCAAATAAAGGTGTTCACGCTCACAGGTCACGTTTTATGAATGACACCCTCAAAAATTGAAGGTAAGACCAGTTTCCAGGTCTAAAAGCCTTCACTGAGTATCCTGGTTCTGAATAGGGAATGTGGACAGAGTCAATATTTCCACTACTGCACAATGACCCAATGGCCCAATAATCAACTTCCCTGCCCCATAACCAGCTGCATCTCTGATTTTTTTTGTTACGTGGCTGTCCTGACTGAGAGGGATCTCATTTTGCACCAATGGCCATGGGGAGAAGTTGACCTTCTAACTCTCACAGGGAAAAGCTGCTCAAGCTTCTCAGCAGAGGACAGACATCAAGGGCCTGCAAGTTCAGACCTTGGCAGGAGGTCTGGATGCAAAACCCTGATGCAAAACTCATGAAAAACCACTGGAATTTCTAAGGTCACGTTATCAAATGGAAATCTGTCTACCTGAGGGCAAACTATTCAACTGACTGACCCAACTCCTGCCTAGGAGACTGCTCTGCAACCAGAACACAGCGACGTGTGCACACAAACTCAAGTGGCACAGTCTGACTGTTCCCAACAGCTCCCTGCTCACTCAAGGGATTCTGTGATATGAAAGAGGAGCTACAAAACACTGCGTATGTCTTTCCACGATGGAAAGAAGCCACGAATTTAAAAGGGAGTTTTCTTGCCAACTCGTTCTTTTCAAAACTTGGATGAGAATTGAAATATCAGGCAGACAGGTATAACTGTCACCACTTTGGGACGAAAGATGGTGATTTTGGCTCAGGGATATTTTCTCTGCAGCGAACACAACTTCTTTCCCCTGAAGAACTAATAAATAAACAGAGAACGCTTTGTGCATCCTAATGCAACAGGGAAAAAGAACCCTGAGCAGAAGTGCTGTCTTAGCAGAGTTAATGCAGGCTTCTCAGCAGGAGGTGGGACTGACTCCCATGGGAATAGGAAGGGACACCTCACATTCTCCCTCCATCCCTAGCACCCAGCAGCCTGCGAGGGCTGGCAGGCCAGGAGCGGGTTGGGTCCCGTTCTCCCCCTCCTGCTGCTCTCCCCCCCTTCACTGCAGTCGCTCCTGGACCAATCCCTGCAGAGCTGCATCGCTTTGGAGCCCTCGGGCTTCTCACTGCCTTGGCCTGGTTTCAGAGCGGCCCCTCAACTCATTTTTCCATTCTCCTAGTGATGGAGAGAAGAAGGGAAAGGAATGAAAGCTTTCCCAGTCCCCTTGTCATGGAACAGCGTGCCCTTCTCTGCCAGGGCGATGTATAAGGAGCTTTACAGTAATTAAGCCAAACAAAAGCTTGGCAGATGGCTCCCGCTCCTTCTGCCCAGAAACCCTCCCAGCCTCCCTCCCGCTTCAGCCACCATTCCTGCAAAGCAGAAAACACTCAACAGTACCTGAAACGAGTTCTCCTACTTGGTGTCCCACCGGCAGAGGCAGCCGGGCCTGGACTCTCCAGCTGTGGGTGCTGGTCCCCGGCACAGCTGCCGCTGCCGCCGTTCCCTGAGCGCAGCCTCCGGACATGAATTTTAACTTTGCGGAGGTTGTAGCAAGAGGGTGGAGGGTTAGATAAAGCTTTGTAGCATCTCACCATTTCCCTGTGTGGAGCTCTGGTCCCTGCAGGGTGTTTGACTGACACATCGTCAGGGTGACGGCTGTTGCAAGGCTCAGTCTTTTCTCCTCTACCTCTCTTTCCTTTGCTTGCTCCGGCATAGGAGAGAGGACACGGCGTCACAGTTCCTAAATCCCTCGCTGGTTTGTCTCTGGATTCCCTCTCTGTTTCCCACTTGAATCTCTGCTACGAGGGTTGCAGCTATTGCAAACAAACAGGCATTGTGTCACATTTCAACATCCCGCTACAAAGCCGACTCTGCACACGATAAAAATGAGCTGTCCATATGAGCAGTCCTCGCTTCTTGCTAGTCCGGGTGGCCATTGAAACCCCACTCCCCAAAAAACACCCTGCAGGCTGTCCCAGGCTGCTGGGCAGCGATGCACTAGTGAGAGGAGCAGCCAGCTGGCCTTGCACAGTTCATCCCAGCACCAGCCTGATTGCGAGGCTGGGAGGAGGAGTGGGGCGGAGAGGAGGAGGAGATAACTCCCAGCTTCAATTCTGCAGTGCAGCAGCTGCTGCTAAGAGTTCTGGACTGTTGGGCACCAAAAATCCTTTCCTGCTCTTAGTGTCCAGCTTGTAAGTAACAAAATAGAACGGAAAGGAATGTCTTTCTATGTGACAACCCTTGCCAGACACAAACATCCATCTGCAGAAGTCTCCTTCCATCTCAAAACACTCACTTCAGGGAACAGGTAATGGACATTCTTCTACAAATGACCAGATACATACCAAATAAGCCAGTTTTAGGGCCAGCTTATGAATTGGGTATAAAAGAAGTGTTATGTGCCTATTCTGTGGTTTTCAGTACTGTCGCAGTTTTTATGTCCTGTAGAACTAAAATACGAAACGGGACTAAAGGAAGCTGTTTTGGTTTTTAAAGACCAAAGGCAGCAGTGTTTCTATCTAAGCATTCTAACCCTATAGAACACACCTTAAACATTGATTTTCTGAACCTCCTGTGACTGGGTTTGGATTGTTAAGGGAGCCCTGGTGCAAAAAGTGGAAGTCAGATAGCTACATCTCACCTCAAGATTAAACCAAATACTCAGAACTATTTCAGGGCTGACTCTCCAGTGGCTCCATTTCACTTCTGCTTTCTGCTAAATCTGGGTTGAAAACAACCAAAAACCCCCCTCCTTGTTTCCAAAGCCGCCTAAGCACCATGAAAACTGTGGCTAACAGTAGATCAAAACCAGCACTGCTGCTCTGATTGAGGGAAAGGCTTGCATTGTAATAGGGATAAGGCAGGAGGAGTGGGAGGACCAGCAGGAAAAGCTAGAATTAACTAGCTAATGGCAGCCCAGTCAGGCCTCAAAAGGAGAATATTCACGCAGTAATTGTGTATTTTGATTGGCTTTCAACTCCAAATATTCCAGATACTCCCCAGAAACACCTCTGGAGATCCTGCATTAGAGTATTTTTCTCAAGAAGAAAACTTCTATATGGTGTTCTGTGTGTGTCAGGCAGTTCTAAGACCTGTGTTCATGTTGTTTAAGCTGAATTTTAACAACTGTATATTTTTAAAAAAACCCAGCTAATTGAAAGAAGGCAAATTTAAGATCAATGAAAGCACTCAAAATATACTCCTTCCTCCCTGAGTCTTGTGCCAACTCTTTTTGTTTTCCTATTTAAAGTATCATTTAGTCTTTCTCTGGCTGGCACAAGAAACTCCTACACAACAAAAATGATGCCATCTGTATAGTAAAATGCTGAAAGCAGTTAGCCAAAATCCTATCAAAATTCAAAGAAAAGCAACAAGGAGCACAGGGGAGCTACTCCTCAATTCACCAGGAACATTAGAAATTACCACCAGTAAATACTTAATTTTAAACAGCAACAAGCTAAATTGACAACATGGTTTCAAAAGGAACTTCATCAGAGCAAGACAGAATTGTTTTTCACACTGAACACGTGTGTTCACAGAACTGTGGGGAGAGAGTTTGTTTGGCACTGGTGGAGCTGGGCAGGAGCAGCAGAGCACCCAGCCCGGCAGCCTGCAGGGAACCCTGCTCCCCATCCCATCTCCTCCTGTGCAACCTTCACCCTTGCAGAGAGACTGAGCAAATCCAAGTCTTATCACATCTGCTTCAGTGCTCTTCCCTTCAGGATAAGGGAGGTAACCCACAAGCTCTTCTGGTAAAGTTTAATTTTACCCCTCAAAACAATTTTAAGGAATTATGATGTTCTCAACGGAGTAACCATGATTCTATGGAGGCATGTACCCAGCTAAACAGCTGACCTGCTCCCTAAAAAAACCCAGACACTGAAATGTTCTGCAGCCTGATGCAGTGGGTAGCACCACCCTTCAGTCCAAAACAAAAAGCGTGGGGCAAGAGAGATTCCTCTCCAGGAACAAAAAAACCCATGAGTGCTACAAGTTCTTTTTTTCCACTTCTTAAAAAAACTGCACACAGCCAAGTAAGAAGTTTCTCTAAAGTTCTGCTCTACTTCCCTCATTCCATTCACCAGGATGCCAATACCTGAGTCCTGCTGAGATGCTGACATGCCTGGCCAGCTGCCATCCCTGCTGTGCCTGCCCCAGGAGTAACATGCAGTTGCTACAGTGTAAGAAGGCTGAACTGAAAAATGCACCCTGAGTTTACCTGCTTTCCATGGTGAAAGGACCAAGAACTGCTCATCAAACAGCTCATGATAGAGGAACTCATGTAATGGCATCTCAACAGCTGGACCTCTTGGGATGCAGGCAGCGCCCACAGCCTGTCACCATCAGCTTAGACAAAAAGCTTTAACATTCTTGATAATGCACACCATTATCAAACTCCCTCACCTGTGTGAACTCACCCAGAATCCACGCTGGGCGAATAAAGCAGCAGTTACCAGCAGGTATCAATCCACAGAGAACTATTATCTCAGAGAGGACTGCTAATCTGCCAGATATGCAACACCCTTCTACTCTGTCAGCTCAAATAAGCATCAAATCCAGTGACCTCTTTTAATTACTTGTCAAATAGTGAACTACTCAAGTCCTTCTCTCAAGTTTTAAAAAAACGACACAGCAAAGCAGTTGCAACAAAGACTAGTATGCAACTGAATCAAACCTGCAGCCTCGATTTTAAACCATAAGCATGAATCATTAGGCTTGGAATGTGCTGGTCAGTGCTCAAAGCCCTTTGGTCAAACTTTCTCTATTTGGTCACAGAACTACTGTTTAAAAAATGCACCGAATGCGTCCCAGTGCTGTACTCAAGTGCCAGCAAAAACTTCGGTCTTGCACCGAGGGGCGAGGTACTCTGCGACCGCTGGGAAAGGTTCCGCTCCTTTCCCAGCAGTAACTGTTTAGTATCGCCCACATCACCCCTGCTCCCACCCAACCCTCTCCGCAGGCGGCCCGGCAGGACAAACGCTGGATCCTCCAGAGCCGGGCAGGAGCTCCCCAACCCCGAGAGCACAACGGAACTGCCCCGATGCTGCCGGGAAAGCTGAGCGCCCGCCGAGCGCCCGCCAAGGCCACGGGATTGCTGCGCAGCGCCTTCGGGCCGGCTCCACCGCGGGGAGTTTTCCAACGGGACCGCTCTCCGCGGATTTACCAGCGCTGCCGAACGAAACGTGCCATGCCCGGCTGCATCCACCCTTACTGTCTGAAATTCTTTACTTTTCATTTGAAAAAAAGGCCTTTCTATCCATCTTCCCTCCGTATGTTAGGAAAAAAAACCCTTTTCATTGTTTTCCCCTAACTTTACAATGCTGTTTCAGTTGCTTTCTATAAACAGAGCAGGGAGCAAAAGTAGTATTTTAGGATAGCCTAACTGGACAACTGGGTTCTGAATTCTGTGCAAAAAGATATTCTGTCTCAAAGACATTCTGTGAAGCAAGGAGATAAAGCTTATTTATTTTACAAAGTGACATGAAATTTGATGGCACCCTTTTAATACTTTGGAGTAATCATTTCCAGTAAATGGTTTAAAACAACACCCCCCAGTACCACCCGCTACTATCGCCCCATTATTTTAGCTTAAGATAAGGGTAAAGCAAACTCTCAGCTCCATAAAGGGTCTCTAAAGGAAGCACGAGCCGCGTTACATCCTTCCCACCCGGCGGAAGCTGCGCAAAGGCTCCGGCGGCTCCTCGGCCCCCTGCCCGCCCCGCGGGACTCTGGACCAGCCTTATCGCAGACCAGCAGCCTCATTCTGTTTAAATCTACTCAGAGATTACTCATGAGTCGACTTTGGAACATCACCTGAAATTTCCAGCAAGGCGGAGTGAATCACCCCTTGGCCGCCAACCCTCGCACATCTGCCCTGCGGTCCAGCAGCCCTTACCTGATGCCCAGGGAAGTCTCCTCCGTCCCGGCTTTCCAACTCCAATCGCCGAAATACGACACCGACCCTTCCTTCCAAAGCAGTTTTCAGACACGTGAACAAAGTTCAGCGGACTGCGAACCCCCCCTCCCACGGCGCCGCAGCCATCCCGCCCCCGGGGCCCCTTCTCCGGCCGGGCAGGGGAGCGGACGGCGGCCGCCGCCTTCCCCCGGCCCGGCAGCTCCGCGCTTACCTCCCGCCCGTGGCCCCGGGGTGGGTCCCGGCCCCGGGCCGCGCTGCCGCTCGCTGAGCCGAGCTCTGTCTGCCCGCCCCAGCCTTAAGGAAGCGGCGCGGGCGGCGGCCCTGCCCCGCCTCGCCTCCGGCCACTGGCGCTGCTCGGCGGCTCCTTCCCGCACGGCCCCGGCCCCCGCGGAGGAGGGGCCAGGGCGGCCCGAACGCGGCGGAACACACAGCGGACGCCTCCGGGACACGGCGACGGCGATGTCGCGCCCGCGGGACGAGAACTGCCCTGGGAGGGTCGGGCACTCCCGGGGACCAGCGCCCAGCTTCCCAAAGAGCCGCTGGCCCGGACAACGGGGAAAGAGACTTGTCGGGGAGCAAGGCAGCGGTGCGGATCCTGTGCACTGCACAGCTTCCCTGGGACTGCTTCCCACCGCGCGTCCTGCTGCGGGAACACCGTCCCACAGAGTCCGGGTGCGGGAACACTGTCCCACAGAGTCCGGGTGCGGGAACACCATCCCACAGAGTCCGGGTGCGGGAACACCATCCCACCAGAGGCACTGGCAGCCAAAGTGTGCTCCAGTCTCATGAACTGCTTCCGAAGCGCTCAGATAAATTGCTCTGTAAGCCCAGCAAGATGCTCAGGAAGTTGCACGAGATAGAACACTCATCTACTCAAAAAGCCTTTCCACTGTTTAGATTTAAAAAAACCCACAATCCCAAACTCATTTTACTTGGTTCAATTTTCCAGGACAACCGAGAAAAACATTGACATCATTGCATCCTTTCCACAATTTGATGCTGTTGAAATGTCACTGGTTTTAGTATTTTCTAACCGTCTTTCTTGTGTACTTTGGACCACTTTACAAGGATTTTTTATAATTGCAAATATGCTCAAAAAACCCTCCAAGCATCAGAATCTGCGAGCAAGAATGAGATATAAGAGAACAACTCGAGATTGTATTTCTTCTGAAGTTGGATTAAAACAAAAATCAGATATTCTTCCATTATTAGCCCTTTCCTGAACTTGAAACACACCTCTTATCATAATACTAAATGTCTCCTCCGGGCCAAGAAAAGCACCTTCTGTATTGTACTGCCATATGAGCTCCAGTATCCTCTGTTACATAAATACAAGCACTTCCTGACATCAGTAGGAAAGGCTGTGTTGTTCTTACCTCTGAGAACCCAGGTCCTAAACCTATGCTCCAGCACTTTCCTAGTGAATTAAGTTGTTTTTGAAAACTGGCCCGTGACAATAAGCTGCAGTTTGAACACTGCAGCTCACTTCCAGAGTGGTTTACTGCGCTTTCCTGGCACATGTCACTCCAACAAACACTGCTCTTCCCTTACACAGAACAGAACAAACTACAGGAGCAAAGGACACCTACAAGCTCAACTCTCCAAACTCTGGTTCATCCGGTCACTCTGTTCTTCCAAACTCCCCCTCTGGCCAAGGTTTCCCACAGTAATTCTGTGATCCTGTACCAACAGTGCCCTGGTGCCTAGGTAAGAAACAAAATGCCTCTAGTTAGCATATGAATGGCATGCCATGCATGCAGATCCCAGCCAGGAAACGTTCTGTGACAGCAAAGATTTGGAACAATAAGCTTCCTTCCATCTGATAAACATCTACCTGTCTCCATCCAAGCCCTCTGCTTTACCTCATCTAATTAAATGAAAGCTGATCCCCACTGGTATTCACAGCAGGAGACACTAAAGCCCTAATCAGCTCAAGCTATTAGCAACACAATGTCTCCAAGAAAATTACACAAAGAAAAGGTCTGTGCTAAAGAAACAATAGTTCCCTCTTTCCCTGTGGAGAAACTTAAGGGACACTTGACTTACACCAGAATAATCCCCCCCCCCATTCTTTTATGAAGCTCAAGCAAAACAAAACCACACAGAAGCTGTCGACTCAGTAATTCAGTCAGAAATGATGCACACCTCAATGAGGATCCCAGCATGTACCCCTGCTACAGGGAGAGCTTCCCTGCCAGCTCAACAGGGTGAGGATTGGCCATTTAATGTCTGTCTCCTGCTCAGAAGCAGTGGAATCTGCCTCACACACAGAGCTGGCAGGTGGAAGATGGTCCACATTCCCACAGGAACACGAGGCTGGTACTGTGGAATCAGCACTTCAGAGCAGCAGGCTCCACAGGGAGGGCATGTGCACCAATTTCTTGTTCTGTTACTCTTCTGAAGTATTCAAAATCCATTCGATCACACTTGGTCTCTCTCTGCCTATGCAAAGGCTTATTCTGCCCTAAAAACAGGACAGCACCCCCCTTTCCACGCTCCTAAGCGTGTCCAGTGATGCAAAAACCCAGTACAATGGAAAATGATAGGTCAGCAAAAAACTCCACTTCACTTTACAATAAAAAGGAACAATGCAGCTCTTATATTTCTTGAATCCTTCGTTGTTTGAAATATTTCTCTCAATGTCTGACCACAGTTTCTCTTTTTCTTCATAACCATTGAGCTCCCTTTCCCTCTCACAGAAGCATTCAACAGAACTGAAAACACATCAGTAAAGGCTGGAACATCTTGTTAGTGTCTCCTACTAGGGTCTGCTGCATTTGGGGCCCTGCTCATCAGTTTGAAATTCTTTGTGTGTTTCCCCTCTGTAAACACCAAATCCTTTAAAGCTGCTTCATCAAATGCAATACTCTCAGCTCCACCAAATAATAACAAACCCACATATCAGTATAATGAAAGAAGACAAATGCAAGAAGAGAATTACCCGACTTCATACCAAAAAGTATGAACAATAACAAAAGAGTATTTGTTTTCAAGTATCAAAATTCAGTTGACATTGCCTTGTTAAATAAATACTCTGAGGACACTTACCAGTTCTTTTTTAATCAGAACCCATTTGAAACAAACTTCAGCAGGAAAAGAATATACAGAAGATGGATTTACAGACAGATTCCTCAGGAGCTATCAGAGGCTAAGCTGTTAGCATCTGGACGGTCTGGATCATATCTGCTTTGGGTCACTACTGAAAATGAATTTAGGGATTCCAGCCTAGACCCCCACAGGCACGGGGCCAAATCTCACACACTGGCAGTGTGCTCAGGAATGCAAAGAAACAGTGCCAAAGGTCACACTGAAGCATCTCCTGCACAACCTTACAATCCTAGAATCTTTAACTCCTTGCCTTCAGAAGTGGCACTGAAGCAGGCACTCAACTGGCTGTTTGGAAGAATACCACATTCATTTTAAACTGTCCAACACGGAGTTGTACAATATACTTCATACTTCAAAGGCAATATAGCAGTTAAAGGAAGTAATGAAGTATTTCTTACTTCAGTGCTGCAATGGGTATTTGACCTCTGAGTCTGATACACACACACTGCAATTCCACAATAATTTCTCAGCTCCTCGGAATCCAAAAGGAAAAGGCAAAAATCCCTCAGGATCAAGAGGAATTACAGACCCAAGTGTTACCTATGAAAAAAAAGGCTTGCTGTATATTTATACAAGGAACAGGGAGGTTTTTATTAACCAGGCATTAATCCCATCTCAGCTTTCTTGTAAAGCACATATGGTGTCAGCCACACTAAAAGGTGGAGGAGATGCTGGCAGTTCCTAATGTACCACGACTTGAGCCAAAATGAGTTACTGAAGGGACAGAAACTGTAGTTCCATGAGTTGTCATGTTGGCAGTACAGTCAAATCAAAGTTTCCTCTGTTGAAATGGAAGCAAAGGAGCTTTGCCTCAAACGTGGCAGAAGTTAAATTGCCCCAAGTTTCTTACCTCCCATTCACTTGCAAGTCTCACAGGCACCTCTATGCCCCTCTTCTCCAGCTGTTCCAACTTGTAATCCTCATATTTTCTGTATCCTGCATATCCTCCACCTGTAGCCACCAGCACATGGAAGGGCCGCAGGCGGAAGACTTGCCCCACAGGAGCAGTGTGAAGCTTCTTCCTGTCTGGAACAGAAAAAATCCCAGACTTCAGGAAAGAGAACAGCTACACAGTAAAGAGAAAGCAATTCTGTGTACTGAGGGATATGAGCTTGGGTGAAAATGTGATTAGCAAATAAATCTGACACAGAAGGTCTGTACAGATGCTGCTGAGTAACCCAGTTATTGCAGTTTACCAAGTTACTGTAACTCAACTGACCAACACTTAATTGGTCATCTGTGGTTTTAACCTCATCCCTGTCCCTGTCACCCCACACACTTCCAACATTCTTCTCCCCAAAATATGTATAAATTGTTCTCCCTGAAAGCCCCGTGGAGAAATACATAAAACTAATGTCTGACAGCACTATCCTACTTTCCAGCTGTGAGAACCTTGGTACGATGTGGAATAATCATTTGCTGGGGAACAATCTGCACTACTGTGAAGATTTGTGCTTCTCAGTCATTAAAGCTTTCACTACAGTTAGGGAATCTCCAGACTGTACAGCTAACTGGAAGAGGGAAGGGAATGATCACCTGTTTTAGGGTAGGCTTGGTAAGAGGAAAACAGGCCCATTTCTGCTGTAATACAAGTCACCATGGGAAACAAAGAGACGTGTAGTATTACATCTGTTTCTTTCTGAGTAACTACCAAGCTCCTCCTGCTCAAGTCCAGCCTTGCAGTCACTGTGAGATACAAGGACACCGTGGTCACTAGGCAACAGACCAAGCATGGGGCAGGCACAGCCGTGGGAGTATTTCCATTCCAAAATCTTCAGAGAAAACAAATCTGTCCAGGGCTAAGTCAGTATTAGACTGTGCTGCTCCTGAAGTCCTCAGCAATGAGTAGGAGCCACTGCCTGACAGAAAATGCTCAGAACCAATTCTTGATACTGACTGTGTCATTTCCACAGCAATCATTAACTTGGATGTGCCAGGATCAAACCCAATGAACTTTATCTTGCTCCATCAAAGTCAGGCTTCTTAGGGTTTGACTATGAAAGGATGCATTAGCAACCAAAAGAATTCAGCCAACACCAGCTCTATTTCTAGGCACACACAGAGACAAAGCACAATTGTTTTGAAGTCTGGAGAGGTTTAGTTCTAAGGAATTGAGTTGATTAGAAGCATTCAGCCACGATGCTGCAAAAAGATGCCAAATAAAAGTAATTCTTGTCCACATTTTGTTTCATCAAAATAATATTTCTGTATAATTTCTTTTCTACATGTGTGATTTAAAACATTGCTTAAATGATATGTCCTAAATGAATCATAAAACAAAACCAGCTTTGCTCCTCCTTAAAAAAAAAAAGAAAAAGAAAAAAAAAAGTATTTTCTTTCCTGGGGGAGAAAACCAAACCCAATAAACAAACAAGGCAGCAACCACAGTTACAGTTAAGATTCTAAAAATTATTCTTTCCTAAAGAACAATGCTCAGTGAAGGAGAGGGATCATTTAGAACAGCTGAATGTTTAAAAAGACCGACTTACTTGAATTTACAAAGACTCTGCAACCTTTCAACTTTGCATCACTATTTCAACAGAAATGTCTGTACACAGAGCAGTGATACTCTTTAGCCCTAAAGCCTTTAACTCCCTCTCACCACATCTTTGGTTCTAAGTTAGCAAAGCTGCTCAGCAATTTCAGCAGAGTTTCACAAATTCCCAAACCAAAACCCCTTAGTGGGAACCGCTCTTTCTCCTTCGGATCCAGAGAGAGGCAGTTTCTGCTTCAAGAGCATTGATTACAACCCTGTGAACATTTCCCTTCCTGTAGCAGTGACCACACCATGGGGTGTTCCACAAGCCACAGCAAACACAACTTCATTTGTTGATAAATGAAGAGTTGACGTTTCCCCATCTGCAGCATTAATGAAACAGCACTTCTGTAACTGGTCTCCAAAACATGATCACTGCAAAGGCATCCAACATGCCACGGTTCAGGTTTTTTTGCCCTGAGAAAATAAAATTCCACATCTTTCAGACACAAGTGGAATTCACACAAGTCCACAAGTTCAAAGACAAGAACACTAGTGACTGATTTTGGCAACAGATCCAGGTTCAGGCAGCTGGCACTGCTTAGATTTCAGCTGAACATCGCGTTCTCTAATGATGCTACTGCTGCTCCCTGGAAAGCAGCATGAGAATGTGTGGAGTGCTCTTACCTTGGCACAAGAGCCAGCAGAAACAAGCCCAGGGCGAGAGGAAAAAGATGCAGGACTATCAATGTACTAACAGCATTTTTAGATACTACCCTAAATCTGAAGCCCTCACAGATAAAGCCAGCCTCTTCCAGAATTCTCTTAAACACTGAATATATTCAGCAAATGAGAACAAAAAGTGGTTCCAAAAAATCAGTAACAGTTTCCTTCTCTGGAACAGGTGAAAAAGACGCATTTCCCTCAGAAATGCTGGAAAATTCAGGATGAGAAAGGAAAGTGAATAATGGCAGGAGTGCTCTAGTTTATGCAGTTAGATGCAGTAACATAAATGCTGCTTCATTACTCTGACCAAATTACGAATTTTTTCTACGACATGACACAAACACTTAGAGGAGGCCACTATAAGGGCTGGAGATAAAATTAGAGAAGAGTCATCTTTCCTTTCTAATGTCATCATGTACAAATCATCTAGATTTAAATCCAAATCAGAATCTGAAATATCAATGAATTACAAAATGTCAGGCTAAAAAGTTGACTTGTTCAAAACTCAAAGCTAATTTTGACTAAAATGACCTTTTCTTCTTTGTGATCAACAACTTTTGCTTATGTCTCAGCTTCCAAGATTTTTTTTCTATAATGACTTTGATTTATAGACAACAAAGAGCTGCTGTTTCTATTCATCTGAGTAAGCATATTTTTCAATAATGAAATATCCATATATGATATGCCAGACAAAGCATTCGGACAGGCAAGTTAACCCAAAGAAATGGTTTTAGAAAATGAGGCCAATAGCTCAGCTGGCAAGGAAACAAAAATTGAAGACAGCTATTTGTGATACCAATACATTACAATGCACATGCCACAAGTTTACAAATATTCCTTAAAAACAAACAATAAGATTTGATCTACACAGAAAGGTCAAGTGCAAGTCCCATTTTAACCAAGTCCTAAACATTTCATGTAAACCTACTCTGATTTCCTGATCTATTTAAATTATGAGTATAGATTGAAATATAAAAAGATATTTATACCTTTTTCTTTCTTATAGGGCTGTTAAACTGCTGAAATCTGAACCTCTCAGCCTTTTCAAGGTGAACACCTGATAAGAACAGCACTACAAAGCAGGTAATACAGCTGAAGATTCTAAATATGCCTAAGTTTGATGTTGCCCTTCCCAGTCAGTCACTTCAGTAGGTGTGCAAAGCACACAAATTATTGCTCATCAAGTTCATTTGAGTGGGTTTTTCAAAATGTAAAAACACTGTCCTAACATGAATCTTTCTGGTAAATTATACTGTGTTTTTAAAAAATAAAATTTTTGAACTCTAGATTTCTGAGAAAACTAAAGTGCAGAAATCAATTAAGAAAAATAAACCTATAGCTAATGGGTTTTAATTTGCTATTCAGGAATCATCTTCACTAGAAAAAGTTTCAGATGCTTTGTAAAGTTTGCAAGCAACAAACAACAACAGCTCATAATGAACCTTACGAAAAAGGTAAATATACTTCTTCTGCTATGTGGAAAACATAATTTGCAAGCTTGTGTCTAAGGAAATGCCATGAATTGGTCTTTGATGATGGACTTCCACTCCTTTCATTTCAAGGAATTCATCTTCCCCAATGAGAACACAATTTGCCAAACTTTGAGTGATCCTGAATTTCAAACCACCGGCAGACACAACCCATCACTTACCACTGAAAAATGTCCTTGAAGGAGGCTGCTTCCACAGGACTCCAGCTCTAACACACAGGTTCTTCTGCACCAGCAAGTTACAGCTGCACAGCAAACTGCAAATACAACAAAGAAGTGGCTGCTTAAGTGCAAATGTTCAGGAATGCAAACGTCAGCAGTTCAGTGTACTGACAATCTAATATTTAGCAGCTGAGTAATAGAGGGAGAAGCCTACTCAAATGATAAAATTTCCACTGGGCCTAGTTCCTTATGGTCTACTCCTTTCCTAAAAAAAATTTGAAAAACCTGACAATCCAACTGCTCTTGCAGGTATTTATTTAATGATGCATCTTTATATTTTCTTTTTCTTAACAAATATTGACGTGTTCCCCTTGGGCTGTTTTAACAGTGATACTTCTCTGGGTATTGTAGATGCTGATCTTGCCAATAGCCCTTTACAGACAACTATTTATGTTGTCAGCATGTACTACTGTATCTTGGCCTGTTTGGAGCTCTAAAATGCAAATGGAGTGGTAAATTTTATAATTATTGTTTAGTACTTGGGATTATTCCACCTCCGCTGGGCTGCTACAACTGCGTCATTTAAGAACCTCCTACAAGAGTAACTGTCTAGAGAGACACTTAGGGTTTGGTTCATGTAACTTTTACCTTACCATCCTGTGGGAAGGAGGAGGAGTACATAGAGAAGTTTTGGATTCTGTGAAGAAGTAATGGCATTTATTAGACCAGGTGGGGTAGCTGAAAAAGTAAAAAGGCTGCCAGGCACAGTAGCTCTCCCTTAGAATTTACCTTACCACTCTGCTCACTGGTGAACTGCAGTGAGAGTGGTTCTGCTCCTCTGAAAATACATAAAATAGACTTGGAACTGGGCAATCTAGAGAACAGGTTCAAACAGGACTTTCTGTGTTTAATATTTAATTTCATGTTTGTAATAAATCTGACAAGGAGACATCCAGTTGTACAAGAACCGTTCAAAGTCTGTAAATACGCATGCTTAAACAAGTATTTGACCGTGGCCTGACAACATCCTGCTGTCAGACAGGATCACAGGGAGGAGAGGGACAGGGTTCTCACCCCAACAGGCTCAGGCCCTAAGGAAGAACCAGATCTTTGTGTAACCTGCTCATTTCCAGGAGGCAATGGCACAGCTGGGATGTCTTCATCTGCCCTCTGGCCTTCATCTGCTCTTGATCAGATACGCCAAGGACACAATTACTTCAGTAGCTTACAAGCTATTGCATCATTTGGGGCCATTCAATCTCAGGAAGTGATTATTAAGAATTTAAAGACTTAATTTCAGGTGTCTACTGAGTTACATATAGACATGATGCCTTTATTTCAAAGAAGAATCTACAAATAATAGAATTCTTGTCTAGAAGTCACATCATTATGCCAGCACATGCTTGGTAACTATGCTTTAACATTAGCCAAGGACCAACAGCTAAAGTTTTCTCTTATCCCCACAGCAACAGTGTCAGAATATCTCACTCTGCCCTTCAGCTTCGTGGTCTCTATTAAAATCCCTGTATTAACTCAAATGTGACAGGACAGACCCTCCCCAAGCCCCAGATTCCTGTGACCACGTGCTAAACACGCCCCACTGCTGCATCATCTCCCAGGATGCCATTTCCTTGGCAAGACAGAAAAAGTGTTCCCACTGCTGCAGAACCTGTATGTTCTACAGAGTAACACGTTGTAATTTGTCATGAACAATGAGGTCACCTGATGCTCTTGGGTCATAAACCAGACCTACACTAATTTGTGGACTTACAAGGCCTGTTTTACAACATATTAAAACACTTGGGATAAAAGGAGCACTTGCTCATCAGTAAGCTGGGAGCCTGGCTACTTCTAAGGGATTCAAAAAAATAAAGAACTAATCAAATTAGCACGAGACTTAAATTTACCAGAAGAGTTTTCAAATCCTAAAAAGTAATGGAAAAAAAAATTAAATCTTAACTGCAGCCTAAAGCATTAGTATTTGAGACACTTATTAGCCTTCCTACATAATAGTCTAAACAAAAATGTAGTCAGAACAGAATGAGCTGTGTTGGCTTCACAGGAGCACCCGAGAGCTGTTCCTGCTGCTGAGGCGAGGCAGGGCAGGGCACCTGGGACCTCCTCAGACAGTGGAAGGACACAACACCTAACCCTAAGCTCTTCCCAAAACTGTTTCTGGTGTCCAACACTGGAAAATCAGTCTCCGCCTCACTCTGAAATCTGCCTAAAAGCAGGCTGAGATGACAAAACTGAACAGTCTCACCTTCCCTGCTCCTGACAGCCTGACCTTGATGGGTACAAATGCATGTGGGAGTATTGACCTTCTGCCTCTCCCACCCGACTGGAGGCTGGTGGAGAAGGAACTGCCAAGGAATTCCATGTTAACTTCAGCCCCTCTGGGTTTTCCATCTCTGGACGAGGGACAACACTCTGCTGCCAGCACTGAGGCCAGAGGTACCAGAACGTTCTGTGCACAAGGTGTTTTCTCCAGATTTTCAGGAACAGGGGGGAACAAGGGGACTGTGTGTTCTATCCTATCCAAGAATAGAGAACTGTGCCCGAGAAACAGCATTCCTTAAGCTGCTCGGTTGCTATGAAAAGCACAACCTGTAATAGGATATCTCCTGTAGAGGAGTATCAGTGCCCGGGCAGGTGCTTCCCCTCACAGCCACCCCCCCGGGACTGCATAACCCGAGGGGCTCTAGCCGGCCCCATCTACCGATTTCTACTCGGCACTTACACACTGACAGCCACACACTGCAAAACCGAGTCACAGCTATACAAGGCCACACGCTTGTGGTTCTCAAAACGCGTCAGCCCCTTATCTTCCTTTCCAGCTTAGAGAAGGAGGGCAAGGCTCCTCACACATGCCAAGGGCAGGGCCAAGGCTGCAGAGTGAACAGCACTCACCCCGGTAGGGAAACGTCAGCGAACGAGGAGGGAGACAAGGGGGCGGCTGCGGCCCCCGGCCCGGCTCCTCCTCCCCAGCGGGGTGCCGGCTGTCACACAGGGCTGCCGGGGCCGAGCAGTGACAGTGACAGTGACAGTGACAGTGACAATGACAGCCCCAGCCCCGCCGTGCCCGTACCTGCTCCGCGCCGCGGCCGCCGCCATCTTCCCACGCCGCCGCCGCGTCCTCTGCCGCGGCCCGCGCGCGAGGGCGGGAAGAGCGCGGGGGCGGGGCCGGGGGCGGGGCCTCGGCCGTGAGGGGAGCGGGCGGGGCCGGGCGCGGCGGGGCTCGGCGGGGGTATTCCCTGGAATTCCCGGAGAGAATGTGGCGTGTAGGCAGGGGTTCATTTTTCACTGGGGACCCGGAATGGGGATTCGGGTGCGAGGCTGTTCCTCAGTGGAGGCGTTGATTTGTGGGGAGGGCTGTTCTCCTGGCGCTAGGGGAGAAGGGGCCGCCGCTGAGGCGATGTGGAGTGGGGATGGGGCCGGCCCTGAGGGGCCGGGATGTGGGGACGTTTCCCGGGCGATGTAGAGTTTGGACAGGGTGGTGGTTCCTGAGGGTTTGTGCTGTGGGGATGAAGCTGCTCCACGAAGGGGCTGTGGGCTGTGCCCAGCGGGAGGACGGGGCTGCCGCTGGGGAGTTCAGGAGGAGGCAGGTGGGCTTCAGCTGCTTTTCAGCGCTGCTGTTGACAGGTAAGTTGTTTGTCCCAGGTATGGGAACACCAGGAATATCAGGGCGGGGATTTGAGGGAGAGGACACACGACATGGGACAGACCCAATGCTCTTCCTCCAAGTGAGATGTCTGGCAGGGTAGTGCAGTAACGTCTGTTCCTCCTCTGGTGTCCCTTGCCTGGATGTTGCCTGGCTGCCTCCTCCCCAGAGTGAATTTTATAAAAGTTCTTTGCTTTTCCACTCTCTTAGATGCATCCCTAGATGAATAAATGCTACGCTGCTGGGAAGTAGCTAATTTCCTTTCTCTGACGGCTGCAGAGGGGTAGTTTCATACAGTGAATCAGTAGGAAAAGAACTCAAGAGTCCTGGTACTATGTTTCCACATCCTCAGTGCTTTAGGATGTGGTCCTGAGGCAAGCTGATTAATTTAAATTCCTGATTTATGTTTGTTTATTTTCCTGACGAGGCCTAAATGAAGTCTACAACACCTTCATGTCATTCTGCCTTTTTTTCACATCACCATAGGCAGTAATATCTGTATAAGTATCTTAGACATGTACAGAAAAGCCTTTCATTGCTAAATATGTCAAATTTGAGGGGAAATCCAGATACAACCCTCATGAAGCAGTGATATTTTTAGCCAACTGAATTGTTGGGATTTACATATCCTTTACATAATGGTAGAACTGGCAGGAAGTAAAACCTCAAAGAAGGTGGGATTTGATGCTGTTAGGTGTTTTGGTTGCAAGAACCATTAGCTTTGATGTGTAAGTTCACCCCACTGGTGGGCCTGACAGACAAGTTTCCCCAGAACTGACTGAGAAGTGATTCAGAGGGTAAGGTGTAGTTAAATGTAACACACTTGTTTCTAGTGTAAAACAACTGTCATAAGACTAAACTGATTAATAATCTGTCCCAATCTAATCTTTCTCCTTGGAATTAAAAGTAAATATGTGGATGTGTAACTATTTTAAAATTACTTTTATCAATTGTCTTGTTCTTACATTGATGGGGTGTTTTAACATCTGATCAGATTATCTAGACTGCACTCACTGAGGGATTAAACCTACTTCCCTAAGGGTGCTGAGCTGTGCAAGGTCTGTGCCGCTGAGCCAAGTCAAAGAGGGGATTCATACCACAGCTTTGTTTTTCTTAAATCTTGGTTTATCCTTGTTGATGTCTAAACCCCCCTTGTTATCTTGCAGAAGCTTTGGTCATCACTGTGGAATTCCTGGTATGAGAAGGCAGAGCTTCAGGATAGAGGGAAGATCCTTGCTGAACTGCTGTAATGATGAAGATAGTGATTTTAATTGTCCTAATCATCTTCTCTTTGCTGGCTTCAGGTAAGGCTGATGCAGAGAAGGAGAGAGAAGGGTTTCCTCTGGGTGGGTGCCACTCAAACTAAGACATGCTTTGGTTTTGTTTTCCTCGGTGCAAAGAAAGAAGCTGCAGTTAGAGAGAAAGAAGCTGCAGTTAGAGCTGTGCCTGTGTCTTTTCTGTTTGATCATTGGCAGATGGTGACCCTGTTAGTTTTAAAACAGCTCGATCCACAACTTCCTGAGCAATTGTGTGAGGGTTTGTTTCCTTGGAATAGTTGGGATCTGCAGACTCATTAGCTGTGCCAGAATGAAGCCGTGGACCTCAAGCTGCTCCCCTCTAAAACCACTACGGGTTCTTCTTGGAATTGTGCTGAATTAATGTCAAAACAAGTGGAGGACTAATGTCTGATGCTATGCTCAAAGAAATAAAAACTTCAATGGTTTAATTGTGTGCATTGCTAGTATTAATAGTTCTCCAGAGAGTCAAATGTTTAAACATCTGGAAATGACAATGTTAGAAATATTGTGGCATTTTCTGTGCGTTGAGTCCTGGTTTTCATTACATGGCTTAAGATTCTTTCGAGTTACATAACTGCATGCTATTTTTGTGTACAGTAATCACTTTTTTTCCTCCTTAAATGCCTAGTATCTTCCTGGAGATGCATATGATGATATAGTTCAGAGTAGAATGCATTTCAGAGGAATAATACGAGATGGAATAATTGCAGCCTAAAGCAAAAGAGGAAATTTTGTTGGCATGTCTGGATTCCTTTAAGATATAGCTTTACAGTTGGTTTAAACCCACCAAACCTCCAAGTCCTTCTGAAAAAGGAAGTTTCACCTTCACCTCTACCCTTAATTGCATCTTTTTGGTGTGTGAAAGCACCAGAGGAAACAGCAGAGCAAAGATTAAAACAATGGCCTTGTATTGATAACCAAGGAGAGCAGTAAAACTGATAAATACCGAGGGATGCATGTTTACATCAAGATTAGAAGGTCTGTGCTCTGATAAAGTCACATCCCAGTTGACTTGTTAGGAGAAAAACTGCACTCTGGTAACAGGAAGATGGTTACCCTGCTTTGTAAGTGCCATTCCTTCTCTTGCTATCCCAACAGGAAAACAAGCCACAGCCATAAACACATCCTTCCCTTTGGTTCCTCCTAATTTTGGGTGGCAGCCTTACCTAAAATTCACTAAGGCTGAAGCAATGAAGATTCTGTGACAAAAGATCTTGCCATAATAATTGCTGATTCTTGAAAAATCTGCCCAAAACTATTTGGTTGCTTTCAGTCAAAAGGGAGCAAAGACACATATTAATGATTCAGCATCAAATGTTTTCCTTATGTTGGGCAGAAGTGATCTTGGCCACATGTGGGGACATCTCTTGGGTGCCTCTAAGTGCGTGGGTGTGTGCGTGTGAGTGGGCACAATCAAGCTATTGGGAAGTTAAATAAAATAGAATTACTTCTCTCTTCCAGAAGGTGTTAAACTGAGGGTTTTTTTAATGAAATCCTAAAAATCTTGACTTCTTTTTTGACCCTACAGGGAAGAAATTCCGATGGTGCACCCTTTCTGACCTGGAACAAAGGAAGTGTGCTGAGCTCTCCAAAGCACTTACAGCTGTACTGCCCCTCTCTACTGCCAGTTCCTTTACCAGGATTTCTTGCATCAGAGCCCACAATACATATGACTGCATTGATAAAATCAGGGTGAGTTCACAGAGACTTTAAAAACTGATTTTGTGTCCAAGTCCTCTTGGAAAACTAACTATTAAACGTAAACTATGGGAAAAGATACTGAGATAATCGAACTGCTTATATGACAAAGTATACAGTCACTTGAGAGGCAAGAATTGAATCCTATGAGCATTCTACCAGATGTACTGTTTTACTCCAGCTGAAGTCTTTGCAATCTCAAAGAAATAGAGAAAGCTGCTTGGAAATAAGTAGACAAAAGCAAACTACTAAAATAAAATTTGTTCAGGCAGAAACCATGGTCTTGTACCTTCTGTTTGTTTCCTTGTGAGCACACTTGTTTTCAGGGTTTTGCTGTTGTTTTAAAGGCAAATAAAGCAGATGCTGCCTCCTTGGATGCTGGAGATGTTTACTCTGCTGTAAAGCTCTATGGTTTGGCAGTGGTGGCAAAGGAGATCTATGATCAAGGTAGGCTGGTAAAGCTGAAGAATAAACTGTACTTCTGATTTGGCTTAGGAATGGCTCTAGATTTCTTGAAAAAAAAAGTCAATATGTTCTTATTAACTGGATTGGAATATGGAGGTGGCTAACAATTGTTGCTAAAATACTTGATGATGATGAATAAAATACCAGAGGTGCTCTGTACCCAGTAGTCTTTCTGCCTGTGGTACTGCCAAACTTGCATTGTTTGTTTGATAAGGTGCCATGTAGCCAGTATATGGTTGAGTTCCTGCCATGAGTACCTATGCTGAATAGGCCCAAGATAATTTCTGCTTTAGCTGTGTTCACTGAAGTAGTTCAGCTCCTCTTCAGAGACGGAAGCTGCAGTATTGAGATTTTTTTTTTTCTGTTGCACATTTTGTGCTCTTGCAGGAAATTGTGTGTTTGCTGTGGCCATTGCCAGGCGAGGAACTCTGGATATCCAGAGCCTACGAGGTGTGCGCAGCTGTCACAATGGAGCCAGGTGGACATCAGGCTGGAATATCCCACTTGGCTTTCTCCTTGCAAGAAATTATCTTTCCTGGGATGAGGCACAACCTCTGAGCCAAGGTAGGTGATAGGAGCCATAGGGCTACCTCTGGCCCCAGCAAAAGTAACTGAAATGCCAGCAGATACAGGATGAACTAGTTATGGCCATGATACATTTGGCCCCTTTTCCTACTCTGATTTTTTTCCCATTTGACTTTTTTCTTTCTTTTTGTTTTGTTTTTTTTTTTCCCCTACACCTGCAGCAATTAGTGAGTATTTCAATGCAAGCTGCATCCCTGGGGTTGGTGTTGCTGCTCCCCGATTGTGTGCTCTCTGCCAAGGACAAAAATCCTATGTCAGAGATAGGAACCACTTCTGTGAGACAAGCAGTAATGAACCCTTCTATGACTCCGAGGGAGCCTTCAGGTGAGCTCTGGGACACTGGGGCTGAATTCACTTTTGGGGGAAAAGAACTTATAAGGTAGGAAAGCCAGGTGAAATGATAATGAGATGGCGTTTGTCTTCCTGCAGGTGCTTGAAGGATGGAGTGGCAGACGTTGCCTTTTCAGATCATCTAAGAATTATGAGTGCCACAGGTAATCTTAAAAATGCAGTTTTCTTTTAATCTCTGTCTGTGTTCTTTCCTGCACAGGTGTTTGAGGGATATGCCTGTATTTTTGTTGTTTCCAGGGAAAATTCAATCCCTGAAATATCCCTGCGAGCAGTTCAGGGGTATTTCTTGGCTGTCCACCTAACTCAGAAAGAATAGAACAGGAAACTGTGAGTGAGCAATGATTGCTTACAGGAGATTCTTAGAATGGGAGCAGGCAGGTGATTTCAGTAGATGTGACTCTGACACAGCTGTCAGTATTTGCTTTGCCTGAGTTACAAGATTCCTTTAAAAATTCAGCATATTGAGCTGCAGAACTGTGAAGTTTCTGTACGCCTGTCCTGTACTTTTATACTCAGTTGAGCTCTGTACCAAAGGTGGTTAGCAGTAGTATTTGCAGGTAAGTATTTTTAAATAAATGTATGTACAGGGGTACAGCTTAAGGAGTATTTTGGAGCAGCTCTGGCTGAGGTCTCTCCCTTTGTTAAGAGAAGTACTTGCCAAAGACAACTTTCCCAAGTGTGCTTGGTACACTGTGCTGCCTGCATAACCTTTAGCCACCTCCACTGAAAATCATTTTATATTCCATCTCTATGCCAAGTCCTGGCTCCCAGGTTGCTGAGTGTCTCCTTGTTTCAGAGTCAGAACAGCAGGAATATGAACTCTTGTGTCCGGATGGGTCCAGGGCGGAGCTGAGCGAATACAGCGCCTGTAACCTGGGCAAGGGGCCTGGCCGCGGCATCGTCACCCGCAACAACTTCCAGAGGATCACAAACAAATTTCTTAGCATGATCCAAGTGAGTGAATATTAAAGGCTGTCTATCTCCACAGTTTTTTCTTCCATCTTTGTTTGTCAGTTATGACCCAGGTTGCCTCTTTTCTTGAGAAGTTTATAGGTACTGGGAATAAAATGCTAAAAATTGTTTGTTCTGGGGAAGGATCTTGCATTGGCTTGTGTGAGGTTTTGCTTTTTTCTGAAGTGTTCTTCTGTAGGAGGCTGGGAATAAATCAGTAAAGAAGGGGAAGATGCCATAACACACAAACTGGAAAATGGCTAATAAGGTTCATCCTGCCGTGGAATTTGAGTCAATTTTTATGTAGCTGAGGGAGACTCAAAGGTTCAGGCAGAGCTCACTTTTCTTCATCTCTTTTTCTCAACCTATAAATAGTATTTGATATCTTGACCATTGATACAAAGGAAAGGAAGGCTGAAGCTGTCTGTTGGTGGAAGAATGAGCAGATTTGTTACAATTTAAAAGTGTTGTTCTTGTCCTAGCGCCTCTTTGGACGTAAAGGAAAGGAAAGAGCCAGATTTGAACTCTTCAGTTCAGCACCCTTTGGGGGAAAGAACCTGCTGTTCCAAGATGCCACTCAGCACCTGCAGCTTCTCGAGGAGCATCTGGAGATTGCCTATGTCCTTGGTCTGGATTATGTAGCTCTCCTGAAGGGACTTGGCCATGAAGGTGAGAACCATTCCAGAGGACTGTAGCTAAGGAAAGGGAAGAGAAAGTACTCCTTCCACATTATTCCTCCCTCTAGGCACAAATGCATTTACCTGAACATCCCTTTAACATGCAACAGATTGGTGCCCTAGTGTCACGATCTGCTTCCATTTCAGGGAGCTCTTTGGACAGCAGCGTCGTGCGCTGGTGCTGCATCAGCGATGCTGAGCTCCGCAAATGTGAGGAGTGGGCACTGAGCATCAAATCCGACCCCTTAGTCTGTGTCCAAGCAACTTCCATGACCAAATGCATTGAAATGATCAAGGTGGGAGACTCCCTCTGCTCAGGGTATAAGAATTCACAGGGGGTGTATGTCTTGTCTGAACTAAAGAGAGGAAAACTAGCTTGAGGAGTAAGTTGGAATGAGAGGGAATTTATGCAGAGGAATTTCCAGCCAGTGGAGAAGTCCTGCTGCTTGGATACACAATTCATGCAAACCCTGGTTTTGATACTTTCTCTAATGCTGCTGGCAGAGTAGTGAGGCCGATGCGGTCACCCTGGACGCCACACACACCTACATTGCAGGGAGATGTGGACTGGTGCCTGTAGCTGCAGAATGCTATGGTGAGTTCTCACATGACCTTATCAAGAAGAGAGGGAATCAAAAAAGTACCATTCAGATTATAGTTAAATTTCCACCGTTTGTGATGTCTTGTGATGGAAGCAGGAGCCAGTATAAATGTCCAAATACTCTTCCCAGCTCTCCCACTAGCTGACTCTAGCATTTGGTCTGTTTGTTGTATCCCTTCTGTTGAAGGGATAAAGGCTGAAGAGGATCACAAGAGTTTTGAAGGAGTGCCATGTAAAAGGAATGACAACAGTTGCAAGATCCTTAATGTTTATATCTCCTTCCAGGGAGAGATTGTGCCCCAACAGCTGAGACCGTGGAGAAAGCAGGGAAACTAATTCATCTTAAGCACAAAGGTAACAGAAACTTTGAGAGGGCACAAGGTCTAGATTTACCCTCTAGGGTTTATGTAGGACTGTATTTGTGTGTTGATTTAGAATAGAATTTTCAGTGCAGGGACAAGAGCTTTGTGGCTAAGCAAAGAGTGTAGGTCCTGTACTGTAACTGAAGATACTGTGACAAGATGAGGGAGGGAAGGGGGCTGGACCCTTCTGGAATGTTTAATTGCCTTGGTATAACAGGTTGTTGTCATTGTTTCACAGCACTGCCACCAGTTTATGCTGTTGCCCTAGCTAAGAAAAGTGCCAAACAGATTCACATCCACAACCTTAGGGGAAGGCGATCCTGCCACAGTCACCTGTACAGTCCTGCAGGATGGTTACTGCTGTCCAGACACACAGTGGGAGCTCAGCAGAATGATACTGAGAACTGTGATATTGCCTCTGGTAAGGGCTGCTCTGGGTTCTCTCTTAACTAGACCATGAAAATCTGAAGCTCTAAATTTGGGAGTGAAATAGAGATGGGGCCACAAGGATCCAACCAGCAACTGATGACTACAGTTTCAGAGGGTGTTGAAGCAGCTTTTCCTCGTATTTGACTATGTGTCACACTATTTAGCCCTCTTCTTGCAAGTTTCTAGGATGAAATTCCTTTCCTGTCTTTTCCCATATGTGAGGAGGCTTGGGAACACCTTGCATTAATCTCATCTCAGTGTTCTTTACTCAGCTTATCAGAATTACTTCTGGAAGGGCTGCATGCCAGGAGCAGATGGAAACCTGTGCAAGGTGTGCATTGGAGATGGTGAGGTGGAAGGAGCTCGAGTGTCCAGCAGATGTGCCGCAAGTCACAACGAGCGTTACTATGGCAATATGGGAGCACTCAGGTGAGCTTTTGGGAGAGTCAGAAATGCAGAGCAACAGCCAGAGTTGCCTTTTATTTTGCTGATTTTTGGGAGGAAGTGGTTTTTTTTCCTATTTGTTAAGCATCTGGCTGCATAAACTTTCTCTAGTGTGTATTTTGTTTTGGTTGCAGTTGCTATGGGGTGTTCAGCTGACTGATGATGTAAAATGGTCATGAAACCATTTCCAGAGTAAGGCAGTGCTTCCAAACATGTAAGGCTTAGAGCATTGGTACTGACTCATTAAAGGGAAGGTATGAAAGAAGATCAGAGAGCAGAGGTGATGTGGTAAGAAGCAGTGTAGCATACAGGAGTGGAGATATAAAAAAAATAAATAGTTGAAGACAGAGGCAGAGAAGACTATTAAAGCTGGAAGCACTTTTATGAAATATATATAATGCATTTAGTTGAATTCCATTCTCTTTCCTGCCTAGGCTTGGGTGAAGGTGCTCATTGTGCAGCAGCTTTGACCTGGGAGCTGCTGTAAAGGATGAAAAGGATTGTCTTAACAAATCTCTGTGCTGACATCAACATATTCCAAGGGATTAGATATGGGAGGGATACTTCCAGCAACTCCTATTTTAGCTTCAGATGACTGTCCAAACGTCAGTTACCATGTAGGGCTGTCTTTGATCACTTGTTTTTTTCTTGCACTAGGTGCCTAGTTGGCAATCCCAGTGGGAGAAGCTTTGGAGATGTAGCTTTCCTGGAACACTCAAACCTGCTCCAGAACATAGAGGGTGAGATGCAGATATTCTCTTTTCCTTTGAGAATGTTCATTAATGTCAGTTACTTCCCACAAAGCAACCATCACTCATGAGGATCAGCCTTTACAGGTTTAATCTAGGTCCATGAAGTAGTGTTTTAAATGGAAGATTGCTAGAAGCTTTCTGCATGTAGGGGTTCCAGGAAAGCTCAGCATTCAGATCCTGTAAGAGAGGAAAGAAAAAGAAGCACCCAGTGCAAAGATGTGTGTTGGGACAATCATCCTTGGAGACTGCACTAAATTTCTGGAAAGCTCAAAGCTTTAAAAGGCAAACCAAACTATGTTTTCCTTAGAGTCAAGGAGAAAAGGGGCCCTCCTTAAAGCAAAATAAAATTCTTTTATAGGCAATTTCAGTAAGAGAAGAGGCTTCTCTAAGAGAGGAATCTCTCTAAAATCAAACGAAGGTTTAAGGGGCTGGAAAGCCACAGGAATTCCTGCAGCAATTAGCAGTTTGTTTGGGGAAGCAAAGGGCATGCAGACTGAATTGCTTTGTTTCTAGAAAGGGATCTGGTTACAGATGCAGATGAGACGTGATATGCTGTTCATATGCCTTGATATTATTCTAGTTTAGTTGATAGGTGCAGCTTAAGTTCACTGATGTCAGTGAAAACACTTCCCTGGTCCTTATGCATTCCTAAGAAATGAGCACATAGCACGCTGTGTTTGTTTTGAACACATTGACTAACTTCTCCCTCTCAAGTCTGAACATTTTATTTGAGATTCACCCTCTTTTCTGCTTTAATTTTTCAAAAGGATTACCTTTCACTTCATTTTCTTTTCAGATCTAGGCAGCTCTGGTTGGGCAAAAGGTTTTACCGCCCTTGACTTTGAACTCCTGTGCGCGGACGGGACGCGCGCCGCAGTCACAGAATGGGCGAGCTGTAACCTCGGGCCCGTTCCCCCCAGCACAGTCATCACTCGACCAGTCACTGTCACTAAAATCTCTGACTTTCTGCTACAATCTCAGGTATGACAGGTGGCAGGGAAAAGCTTGGCATGTTACCATTTGTTATGTACAACTGCTGAAAACCCTTTCAAGAGAAAAGCTTCATATACTAGTGCCTTCAGATCCAATACAAAAGAATTTAAAATGTGTGTAGGAGATTGAGAAATTATTATTTGGATTCTCTTAAGGGGTATTTTGGCACCAGTTCCCATTCCACAGAGGCCATACTTTTGCTGAGAAGTAAGGCACTGCAGAAGTTCATCTCTTTGTACTAACCAGAACAGTGCTAGATAAAAGTACTATTAATGACCCAAGCTGTGACTCTTTTATTCCTTTTCTGTTCAGGAATCTCTGGGAAGCAAACTGGATTCTGAATTCCAACTCTTTCAGTCGTGGAAGTATGGTGAAAGTGATCTGCTTTTCAAAGACACTACTCAGTACCTTGTTCATGCAAGTCACCTGAGCTATCAGGAGATCCTTGGAGAGTCTTTCATTCAGCTGGCAGAATCAGTGTTTAATTGCACACCTGCAGGTAAAGTCAAGGTCGTAATTCTGAGTTAGAAATGCAGCAGGCAGCCTTCTGTGCACAGCTCTGGCTCTTTTGACTGCAAGGAGAAGTATGTTGTACCTAACCCTGTAAGGAGTCCTGTGTTAGACTTCTGTGAGACTAAGTTGGTAACTGCAATTCAAAAGGGGAATTTGACCTCTGTTCTGCTATTTTAATGAATAGTATACAAAGAACTTTGTACTTTTGAAGCTGATAGCATCTTTAAGTGTATACTTTCTTACTGGTTTGCAGGCATCTTGGACTTCTGCAAACAGGATATCTGTGCATCCTCATCCAACTGACAGCCCATCCAGAGGCTTTGCAGGGCACATAACATCAGCAGCGTTGCGTTGCTGAGAACAAGGAAAACGTGCAAGTCCAACCAATCCAAAGCAATCAGCAAGGAAACAATCATCTCTGGAAATGTATGATGAACACCTTCTTGTCTTCTTTTTTTTTCAGCAGATTTTATGTGTATGATGATGTAATACTACTCACATGTCACCCCTTTCTTTTTTGGAGCATGGCAGCATGGGGAATAGCACAACCAACAGCTCAGAACTAGGATCAGCATCGTGGAAAGAGCAGGGCTAGTACTAAAATACAGACTGGTAGCAGTGTCACAGGTTAGTTAGTAGCATTTTGCCTTGTTTGTCTTATAGACAGTTTCCATGCAAAAACCCCAATCAACTGACATTTTGGTAGTTGCAACACTGTCTTCCTGTATCTGTGATTTTGGTTGCAGCTAGATAGTCCCTGCTGAAGGCACATATGTGTTTCTTCTTTAACCAACGATTTTTACTAGTAAATCAACATTTTTCCTCACAAATACATGTATTAAGACATTTAATAGCCAGCAGAACTGGATGCTTGCAGCAATGGATATTCCTCTTTGTCAAGACCTCCAACCATTACTTTGTATTGACACTTTGAATTTAAGATTCTCTGGAATGTCAAAATATTATCTGTCAATTAAACACCACAAGTTTTACACGCAGAAACTGCCTGAACGTGTTGTGAAGCCTTTTGAACAGAAATCATCTGTATCATTTATTGTCCCAGTATGGTGACAGAGCCAAATCCTCATATGCTGCTGCAGCCCTGAAGGAGCAGGGAAAGAGCAGGTTGCTTGTTTAGGCCTTTCAGGTGTTCCTGCCTTTCTTTCCTGGAGCTTCCCTGCCATCTGTGGGGCCTGTGTGACACTGCACTTGGGAGAAGGGAGTTGTGAGAACACGGTGAAGAAGTGCATCTGGCAGCCTAGCTTTGCCAAGAGCAGCATGCAGCTGCTCAGGGATAAATTAAAAATCTGGGTTATACACAAGATTTTATGGGTTGGAAGGGCAGGGATGTTGTTTTCTGACACAGACATTACAAATGCTTACTAGGCCTTGGTGATGACCCCGTGCTCCAGCTTTGATTCGCGAACATTGGTGTGCTTCCTTGCACAGCCTGTGGTACTTGAACCAGCCTCAGCCTTGAATCTCAGCTCTGAGCTGAGCAGGAACTGTCTGTGCTTTCTGTGCTCCCTGGCTCCTGCTACTCTGCTGTCTGAAGAGATGGGTGCTGCCTCAGTGCTCTGAATAGCAGCTGAGATCATGCTTAACATCTCCCAGGCCGGGATGAAGGAACAGCAGAACTGCTGCTCTGTGCCTCAGTAACAGCACACCCTGTTACTTAACAGCGCTGATCTCTTTGGAGATCTGACCTTCCCCCCACATGCAAGACATATTATCATGCATATTTACCCATACAAGCCTAAAGGCCTTAAAAACCTGAAAGGTTCTCAGAAAAAATTTATTTCCATAAATTAAAAACACACACAAAAGAAACAGTAAAATTTTAGATTCACACAATATTGAACAGAAACAAAATGCCAAGAGCATGATGGAGGCTAATGGCACAATTGTACAAATTCTCATTGAGCTATTTGTTAACTTGATAGCATCATACAGACTTTTAATCCACGGTTACCATCCATATTCTAGAAAAGCACCTGGAACATAATATACCAAAGGCCCACCTGAAATAAAATACAGTGAATGAGAACTGCTTGCAGGAAATCATATCCAGCAACTACCAGAACTCAAAGCCAGCCAGGCAAATGCTGTTCCATACATTAAGGAGCCTTAGCTGCTCCAGTCACAGCATGATGAAAACGATTTTTTTTCTTCCTTTCTTTTTTCTTTTTAAAGTGATCTTTCTATTTCTAACAATCAGCAAATTTAGCAAAGAGCTGCCTGGCTCTGCATAACTTACTAAGAGACAGGACATGGCAAAAGCTTTGCAATCCCTTCTCAAGCTGTTCTAGTCATCAGTCTGTGATGTACTTTCTATGGTGATACAAAAACATCCTCACTGGAGTGGGTTTGCTTAATGAAAAGGCAAGTGTACATATCCTCCTGCTAGGGATGTATGCAAGACCCCAAAAGATGAATCCTCTACACTTTTGTCTTTCAATTATCTGTGACAGAAGCAGCTCAGAATGGCAAATGCCCAGCTTTTGCCCAGTCATCACTCCCAGTGTACAAGCAGCAACCACAAGGAACATGGCTGTTCCATGAGCGCTGTAAACAGGAACAGAGGTGGGAAAGGAAGAAACAAAAAAGTGCACAAGCAGGACTGACACCTGTATGCTGGAGGGGGGAAGAGATGCTTGGTCTCCACTAGCTTATATCATCATACAAACACTAAACCAAAAGAGAATAATGCTGTGTATTTGGGTTTCCACAAACTAAGGTCTGGGAGAAGCTAGACAACTGCAACATCATTTTGTAACTCCTCCAATTACTGTAAACTGAAGAGAATTTGAGTGTTTTCTTTGCTCTGCTCTCTCTGCTGTAGCTTCTAGAAAAAAGTTAAGAACTCGTATTTCAATGCAACGAGAAACAAGAGAAAGCAGGGAATAAAAAAACCCACCCTAAACAAAACAAAAAAACCCCAACATAACCCAAAGGAAAAGACTCAACACATTCCATGTTTTGAAGCACATTAGAGGTCTGAACTTTTTCTGCACCCCCCCACCCCAATCTTTATGTCCTTGAAAGCCCCAGTAAGGTTACAGCTTAATTGCGTCACAGCACTGGAAGCCTCCCATATTAATAGAAGGTGAATGAATGCTCTCTAACAATCCCATTCTATAGCATAAATCCATAAAAATATATCTCTCACTCTTGCTACTGCTTCCGACTAGTCAGTAATTGGGCTAATAAGCCAGCACAGGGAAACTTTCAAACATTTTTTTAGGAGGCAGTTGATCTTTGTTTTTTAGGGATTTCTTTTTACAAAAATAAAGAGGATCAATTAGAATGTTCTACAACAGCCCAATAGGTTAACCAGAAAAATACTCTGTCAATATGTTCAAAGTTTGCTTAGCTATTTTACCCTCAAACTCCAAACACTACTACTCTAAGTGCGCACTCCTCTCTTTTCTGCAGTCTTCCTGATTAAAGATAATTAGCCTTAAAAACAAGAATATAAACTTTTAGAAATCCCAGCACATAAGCTGGGAGCAAAACAAACCCAGATTAGATTTAAGACTCAGGCACACACAGTGTAATAATCCTCTTCCGTTCCTCTACTCTCAAAGCTCTGAAATTCAACAGATTGCTTGGTAACATTTAGTTTTCTGTTTGGTCAGTAACAGAAGTGGTAGAGCAACAGAAGAAAATGATGGTATTTGCAGTCTTGCATTTATTGGGACTTTATAAAAAATACCCACCCACTAGATATTTGCTCAATTTGAAGGTATATAGAAACTCTATTATATGGGTAGATAAATAAGAAAGTGCAAGTTCAAGTCACAAGTGAAAGAAAGAACAGACTAATTAAATTTGAGCATCCCAGCAACAACAGCTTTGCCTGAATAACTTCTCTAGGCACTAAGGGACAGAAATTACCTGAACTGCAGCTAGCAAGTTAAGTTTAACAGAAGTTATGCCAGAAGGGAGCTCTCTTCCTTCCAAAGGTAGAGCTGAGAAATTGCCCAGTGCTGCATCAGATGATTACATATGGCCTTACATAATGAAAACAATGTCCACATACTCCGAGGCTCTTTGTACAACACTGGCTATTATACAACTGTGCTGTACAGAGAATATATAATTATGAGCTACAGGAATTGTAAATCTAAAATGGTAAAAAAACCCCCTTCTTGTTGACATTAAAATCAAGTTAGTATGAATGGAATTAAAATAACTTTAAAACAAGTATCAGAGATTTTGCTGGTGTTCCCTGCATGCAGCAGCTCAGCTCAGTTCAATAAAAATCTCTGCCTAGGTATCGTGCAGCTTAACATCTCATGGACCAATTACCTTTTCCTCTGGAGAAGAGGCTGGCATCAGCCAAGTAAGTAAAAAAAACCTGCTGTTTGGGAAAAAATAGTACTGGGCACCATTTTTCCTTAAAACATTACCTTTTTGGAGTTGAATCATGTTAAAAGAAACATATACAAAGTGCAAGTTATTTAAAGTCTAATTACGTGGGGCTTCTGCTGCCTGGAGCCAGAAAGGGCAAAGAAACTTAGAAGGAACCTTCTAAGTTAACAGAAGGAAGAAACAGTTGAATGCAAACCTAGACAGCTACTTGTAATTATCGAAAGGTTAGTGGTATATCAAGAATGTGTTTGCTAGAATTTTTCTTTATCAAACACCATATCTCATTTGTCAGCTTGTTAAAAATAGCCATTACAGTAACAGCAACAAATGTGCAAATGATCTGGAGTACAGAGTTCTAGCATCACTGAAGGTGCACTACTCCCTCCTTGACACTCCTACTCTACCCCCAAAAGATATTTAAACATAATTAATTAAATATAAGCAGTAATTTCCAGAGGTTGAGAAAGGAAGGGTAAATTTCATGTGGCTGTGTTACACTCAAACAGGGACTTAAAAGAATCCCTCCAACAGCATTTAAAAACAACAAAAAAATAGCACCTTAAAGAGGCTCACAGCCGAAAACTGATTATCAGATGTTAGAACAGAGTGACAGAGTAAGGTATGAAGAAGTCAGTAGAATTCTCCCAAGAAGAAAATACTAAAGAAGCTGACTGGACCATTTCCAGCTAAGTGGCTCCCTCAGATGCTGGAGGCCTGCTCCTGCCCAACCTCCTCTGCAAAAAAGGCTTCAAGGTCCATTAGCTTCTGACTCAGAAGAACATCTAACTCTGCACTCTGCAGTGCAGCTCTTTTTGCTCGGGTGAAGCTACCCACTGCTTTGATTTTGCCTCGTGTCTTCCTTTTCCGGGGAAGAGTAAAGTCCTGAAACTCTAGAATCCGCTTTCTCTTTTGCTGGCTGACAGAGATCAAGTGTCCATTTTTCTCCTTGGGCTCCTCAAAGATTGTTTCCAAGCTCCTGGGAAAGGCAAGAACAGAACTCATGAATCCTTTAGCAGCAGTCACCTTATGCTGACAGGGAGACTGGGGGATTTCAGAACCCAGGTGAACACACTTTAACTTTTACATTTTTACAGCCTCCTCACACCTCTTGTAATGCACATTACTGCCAGCTGAGTTACTGCTGCACAGACATTTGGGTAGAATCTCTTTGTATTTCAGTTCAAAAGCACAATTATAGAATCTTGATTTTACAGAATAACTAGGTTTGAACATTTGATGACAGGCCGTTATTGTTAGTATTTTAAAGAACATGTTATTTGAATTTTGAAAAGTACTGTACTTTGATGGAGACTGGAATAAATGGATAGATGAAAAAATATACAAATCCATACTTAACCAGCTGCAAATTCTTCATTCATATTCTATTTCACTTTTTCCCATCCAAACAGTAAAAGATACTATTTTGAAATTAACTTTCTCTAGCAGTTTAAACTAGACCAATTTTAAGAATATATTTCCCTCTTAGCTTTCATACACCTTTCATCTCCTCTCTCCCCCCCACTAATTATTAACATTTATCTTAAGTTTTCTTATTAGGAAGCAGAACCAACCTGGCAGGAGGAGGGGACTTATAGTTCTTGTTTGTGTAAATTTCTTCTAAACTAAATTCTTTCTTCTTAAGCCTGAAAAAGTAATGACAAATCAATCTAGAAGGAAGAACCTCAAAACACCCTCTTCACAGCAGGCAGATTTACAAGAAACAAGTACTGTTTGTATTCTATACTATACTAATTGTGCTTTAACTAATTGAGAACAAGGAGGAATGAAAAATGAGCTCATTAAGTACATCATTTCATACAGGGTTTTTATAAGGTTGGTGTCAAGACTTGCCCTTTTTGCAGAGGTCAATATTCCTTCCAGCACTCTGTGATACTTTGAAATAATGATGCTCAAAAGGGGAAATCCCCTTCACTCTTTTGTGAAAGCTGTGAAAAAGTCTTACAGTTTAACAGATTAATACTTCATCTCGAGACTGATTTTAGGTATTGACAATTACCAAGCAAATCTCTGAAGAAATGCATTCCTTTGTCAAAGGTGGTACCCGTGTTTAGGACAGAAGTCACACTAGATGAAGTATGACTAGCAATCGCACTAGATGACTGATTGGAAAACTTTATCAACATCTGGCACTGTGGTTCTCCACACTTTCAGTGAACTAATGCTTCCCTAAGATCATACCCCAAACAAAGGAAGAAATGTGAAAACCTTCAACACAATTTGCATCAACAGAACTTCCTAATAGATCACTTTATCTCACTGTGCACTGCAGGTGGACTGATTTTCACTTTATAACGATCAATAAAAACTTCTTTCTTCTTTAGAATTTAAAAATGACTGCATTGCAGCTTGCTTTTTCACATTTTGCCTAAACTCCAGTCAGTAGTTTTGATCCAGTTGATAGAGCTGTGTCAGTCATTTCTTGTAAAGGAACTGAACATCAGATGTCACTCAAGTGGGGCTGTATAAAACAGTGGTGGTAAGAGAAACATTTATTGAAATGATTACACTCATATATTTTGAGCCCATTTCAGAGGTACTGCTCACCTTTTTGGTTTGGGTAGTCCCATTGGAGTAAGGTTAGGGTCTGGCTTAGGAACAGTTTTCCTGATTCGGATCTGTGAGACTTTCTTTGGCCTCTTTTCTGGCTCAGTCTTAAGAAAGAAAGAAAGAAAGGAAGAAGGAAAAGAAAAGTTAAAATCAAGGAAATTAAAACCACAGTAGTCAACAGACTTTCCTTTTATTCTGAATATACATGATCTATAGAATAAACATTCCTCTCTGGTCTGCTACCTTCTTTCTGCTTGAATCAAAGCAAGCAGCAGCACAGAGTAGGACCTGCAGCCTGTTTTTTCTCCTCATCTTTAACAGTTACTTGATAATATCCAGCAGCAGCAGCTTCAGCTTCTGGAGAAGCAAGAGTCTGAGAGATTTAAAATATAATATGGACTCACTTTTTTCAGTTCTGTGTCATCTTGGGATCTCAGACAGGCTGGAACAGAAGCATCTGCTTCATCAAGGGCAGGGATTTGGAGCTCAGATGCTGAAAGCCTGGGGGGAGATGGCAATGACTCTGGAAGTGCATGAGGCTTTGGTAACGGAAAAGGGAATGAAGTTTCCAGACTGTAAGAGAGAAAGAATGAAACACGTGTACATTGATACCCAACTGATACTGCAAGAGCATTCCATGCTCTCAGGAGATGGTCCTAAATTGCAATTATGGGCACAAAAAGCCAACACAGTTCACAGAAATTGCCCAAGTAAGTGAACTCTGGTACACACATCCCACCCAAACCTGCTGCAGCCGGCTCTGATACTGACACTAACTAAACTGCCAGAGTATTTGAACATGTAATTTTAAACCCACTCTCTTCCTTTTCATACAGCTAAACAGTATACAGCTCTATTTATCAACTACTGATAGAAAGGGATCAATCCTCTGTTTCTGCCAGCAAATTTCTTTGACACAACTATTAATCACACTTTTTGTTTACAGATAACCTTAAAATACAGCTTTGATACCTGCCATGCCTACACTTAGAAGGAATAGAGAGAAGTTTCAGCACCTATCCAGTTGCTCAGGCAGAAAGGACTTATATCCAAGTAAGGAGTCAAATTTCTATCCAAGTAAGGAATCAAACTTCTATAGTTTCACATACTCATTTCATAAGAAGTGAAGTTGAAAGTAACAGAACTGTTCTGTGCAATGATCTATGTGGCGTTTGCATAACTGCCCCTCCACTCGTCTACATTACATCACCCCGTCAGCTTACCTCATCCACTGCCTAATCAGAAAGCTGTTCTGGGAGTGAACTGCCAAAAGCTGAAAGCCAAGATGACGTAAGCAATGGCTTTCTGAGGAAGGTTTTGGGCCCACTACTCAGAATGAACATCCGCATCCCCAGACTCACCGTATCGCATGGCCTGCGCTCTGCAGTGCTCCCATACTCTGTACAGGTGAGTGTGGTAACATGGCACAGCTGGGTCAAAAGAGGAATGAAAAAAAACAAAACAAGACAGGCAGAAGTTAGGTCTACACTATAAAAAGATGAGGGAAAAATCATTAGTATAAACTGGACTGTAAGACAAGATGCTCATATCAGGAATGAGAATGAAAGACTAAAATGATACAAAAGAAAGCCACATGGTGCTGTTTAGGCCACTAGATTTCATTGTTAGGGAAACTGTCCTACTTTCATTTAAAAATGGTAGTAATGAGAAAAGGAAAGGCACAGAAGGAGAGTGAGACAGTAATATTGAAAGTCGTAATTATTTCTCCATAATTATTAAAGTTTGAAAATTTTAATTCTTTCTATGAAAGTCTACATTGCTCATTCAAAACCCCAAGTTTTTACAATTAAAGTAACCAAAAACCCTTGAAGGATCTGGTTACTAAATAAAATAGTACATAATGGCAACAGTATCAGGTGAAATGAAGTACTTCCATTAAATTAACTCCCTGTTGCCTCTAACTCCCACAGCCTCCAATACCCTTACTTGACTGGAATAACCAAATGCCTTTCTATAAGGGTTGGTAATAACCAGAATTCTATGGCATAAAAGTCAGCACAGCAGCTCTGTGTCCTTTGATATTAAGCTTTACTTTTGTGTCCATACTGTTAATAGCAGGAAATCACTTGGGACAACTTTTATTACATTCAGCAGCAAATCTTGTATTTGCTGCTCTCTCAAACCAACAGTGAAATGCACTTCACTGTTCTAAAGCAAAGATGTTACAGCCAGACTGGAATTCTACAAAGGAAATTAGAACCAGCCATGCTGGAAGCACAGGGAATAGCACCAACTATTCATAAAGAGGTCAGAAAGACCCAATTTTTCTGTCTATCACTTATGTCAGAACTGTAACGTTCCAACATTACACTCACTGTCCCAGTGTTACTGGAACCTGTATCAACCTGCAGCAAAGCCCTCTCTGTTAGAGACAGAGCTTATTGTTTATGCAATAATAATACAAAATTACAAGGACAGAGGAAATCACTTCAGAAATTTTTAATTCAAATAAGCCTTAATTAGGAAAAAAGCTTCATCAGAAGAATACTTCTGTTATTGACAGTGGAGGGGACAGTGGAAGTCAGGTAGGACAACTACTTGTTCTTCTGGTTATTAAGAACACTAATTGTGAGTGAAATATTTAAAAGAGAACAAATCTTTTCTAGATGAAAATGGCCTGCAGGGAACTTTTTGATTTTTCTGATTTTTAATTATCTTAAAACAGGCAAAGATTTCTGTCACAGTGAGAGCTGAAAATGCTCTATTGAAAATACAGAAAATATAGAAAAATATACTGAAAATGCAGTATAAAACTGCACCAAACACACCTCTTATATTTACATACCAAACATCTGAGTGGGACAGATTTATGTCTGCTTCACATACATAGTTGTAAGGTATTTTAGAGAAAAAAAAACAAACTGAGTTTTAGGGTATTTTAACTCTGGCTTATTTTTCACTTGAAGTGAAAAGGTTTGATTTGAATACTCTCCCTTTGGGAAAAAGATCACTCATAGCAAAGCAGACAGCTTTCCAATTACTCTTTACGTCAGGAATGAAATCCTCTTACACATGAGCTAACTGGATATGCAGTCCCGAGCTGCTGAGGAGCCTGCAGACTTAAGGGTGTGGGAAAACCCCCAAGTTCTGATCTCCCAGTCCAAGGACAGCTTCCTTGTGACGCCACAGCAATCAAAACCACTAAATTCACACTAATTCACAACTAAGTTTTAAAAAGATCTTTGTTTTGTCTTTAACGATGTGTAATTTTTAAGTTTAGTGGTCAAACTGTACTGCTATGATCATTTTCAGAGTATGGAATGAAAATGGAAGCATGTCCCATAAAATGTGCTGCAAGTTGTCTCCATGCCATTATTCAACTTAATTCTTTTAGTGCACACAACTCCAGAATGGAGCAGTGCTTTCATAAGCTCACTCACACCTTTGGCAGACATTAGAATTTATAGTAACAAGTGATAAACTTTTAGATATGTTATCCATTTATATAAAACAAAATGCAGCATTGGTTATGTGGCAAGATTTTTGGTTACACTTGAGTCAATCTGTGACATAGGCTAAATTCAACAGTTCGCTACAGATTGCCACACTAATCAAAACAATTAATTAAACAGACTTTGCTACAGTGCTCATGAGCTCTCTGTCCCGGAATTGCAAGGCAACAAAACCAGGAACTGAACTGCTCTGTGTTACTGAGGGATAAAGGGCAAAATCTTTGCTCAAAGGCATGCAAAACTCCTGTCACAGAGCTAGGAACTTCTTTCATTCTTCTTATTAGCAAAATGATCTTAAATGCTCATAGCAAAGTAAAATCAAATATGCAAAGTAGATTTCAGTCCTCTTCCCACTCATAACAAGATTGACACACAGAGAAAAATTCATTACCAATGTTAACTGGAGCTACGTTTGCTCGTGTCAACATCACATATGAAAAGCCATAGCATGCATAAAGAGGTTTCAATTAGCATAGAATGGTCATGGAACACAAGTAAAAATGTTACTGAATGACACCCCCCGCCCTTTACAGTTCTTCCTAACCTGATATTGAGCATTTGGTTCCAAGGGGTATTTGTGGCTCAGACCTCTGAAAAAAACTTTCCTACCTCAGAAATCCAGTTCCTCTGCAGTCACTCTGAATAGACCTAATGAAGTAGCTCACCTTTTGCATTATATACTCTGATGCATGGTGTGTATATTTTGCAAGGGAGAAGAAAATAGAGTTAGCCATTCTGCCAAAACAGGATAGTATTAAAAGAAGTGAAGGCAAGTATATTTAAATTCAGCTAACAGACTGTTCTGTAATAAAGGATCTTCCACGTTGAGCCATTGCTGGAGCAGAATGTGTAGATCTGGAACAGGAGAAACTGACCCTCCAGTGCAAGCTGCAATTACCCTCTCCCTCCCAAAAAGGAGCAAGTATATACCCTGCACACATTTAATCTCAGAAATAAGTTGATGGGTTTTACCTGTTGTCGATGCCCACACTTGGTTGCCACTTGCAGTGACTGGAATGAAGCGGAGTGATTTCGGAAGGACGGGCAGAAGGACCGTGCTGACTCCATATGGACAATACCCTGCCCAGCGAGTATGGCAATGAGGAGACGAGCTCATCGGACACACACCTCGGGTACCTGTCCCCTTTCAAACCCTGTGCCAGCTGCGATATGAACAGTCTCTGGATGGTAGGAATATGGCTGGTTAGGTTTCTTCTTCTTGTCCAAATCCTGTAACATCCAGGGGAAGAAAGTGCTAACACTGTGTGAAGGCCAAGCGTGGAACAACCTCCTCTTCTTCCAGCTACAGGGTTTCTTCCAGGGTCAGGGTGAACAGCAACAGTCCTGGGGGTTGTTGTGGAGTGAGAGGAATGAAGCTCATTATTTACACTGGAATCTTCCTCGAGAGCTGTTGTATCTGAACAGCTCTGAGATAGGAGAAAAGACAAAGTCCACTTTGAAGCTGGTGCTGGAGTTTCTCTGAAAACAGGGCTGTGATGCACAGAGTGCTGGGATGTAATCCCTCTGAGGTCTGTCACAGGACTGGAGTCCAGTTTTATGTGAAAAGAAATTGGGAAAACTGAGGTGTCCAAGAAAGAGGTTGGAGGCGTGTGGCTTAAGTCCGAAGAAAGTATTTTGGTAGTTTCTACAGGATAAAGTGCCAAAGGCTGAAAGCTGAACATCTTGGTGCACCAGCTGTCAGCCCAGCGTGAGTGTACGTTCCTGTTAATGCAAGAAAAGGCTTCCAAGAGATTTTTAGATCTACATTGGCTGTACCTGTCACCCACTGAAAGAATTTCAGAAGAATATGGCAGAGGTTCTAAGTTACGGCTGCTTTTGGCAGGGGCCAGGAGCTTGCTGGCCATTGCAGACAACTTGCTCAACAATGCTGGTTCTTTGGTACATTTTCTGAATTTCAAGCTGTTCAACAAACTGCACCTCTTGGCCCTCTGCCTTGGCATATGCGCAAATCTCATGGCTGTTTCCTTTTCCACTGTCAGTGGTTTACATGGAAAGTACAAAGATTCCAGAAGCGTGTTTTCCTGTTTAGGGAATATTTCCAGGGGAATCTCAGAGAAAGGTGAACTTTTAATTTTTTTGATTTTTCTTACGGATTTTAGCTGACACAATATGGGAACTTTTTTGCATGTCCTTCCAGGTTGTATTTTTAATGGAAGAGGTCCTCTTAGTTTATTTGTAGTTCCTCTTCGTTTATTTGTAGTTCCAAAGGCACCAGGGATCCCATCATACCCTGAATTAAGGTTCAGGTTTTCCATTTCTGAATCCTGAGTCTTCAAAAACTGTGAACTAATAACATCTGTGGTAATCTTTGGCCTTCTAACTTCTTGTAAAGTGCTACATAGTGTATTTTCACTGCCTCTTACGGCAAAAATCTCTGAAGGGCCTCCAGACTTCGCATTTCTAGATGTCATCAAGTCAGCTGAAGAGCTGCATAAGAGTTCAGAACTGTGCAACATACTTGGTTGCAGTATGATTTTTGCTTTCTCCTGCTGTTTTAACTTCTGTTCTTGTTGTGCCTTGCCCAACTGATGTACTTCCATCTTTCCATACTTCTTTTGTTTGGGTTTTTGAAGTTTCTGTATTTGATCAAGTCTCTCTGAACCTAAAGCCCCATTTTCCTTGCAAACTGCATGAGTTGGTACTTTGTCCTGGCCTTCTGTTACCTCCTTTACATTATCTTTGCTCCGTGCATTTAATTTGTAAGGCACACACACTTCACTGCAAACCACACAGTTTGGGGATGGCTCTTTGCAACTGTCTGATAGTGTGCTCAGAGGTGGAGAAAATGTGGGCGTTGTATCATCCTGCACTTCTGGGGCAGCCCCTGTGTCAGATACAGCTCCAGCCTCATGATCATGCACAGTTTGTGAAAGTGCACTGGTACCTGCCAAGTTTGGGAGCTTTGTATCATTTTGTCTTTCTTTTGAAAGATTATTTAGTTTGGATCTTGGGATTTCTTCCAAAACCTTTCCATAATTCTCAGTCCTGAGGGGGACTATTTTGCTACCAGACTCTTTAGAATCTTCCAACAAGGACCATCGACAATCTTTGGCCAACCTTCCTCTAGGGGCTACCTCTTTTCCTATCTTCTCTTCTACACAGATATTCTTAAATTTCTCCTCACTGGGAGGACTTTTTGGTGAGCTCATGTCCATGTCTTTCATGGCTGGCGTGCAAAGCCTCTCACCTTTCAGACTTTCTTTGCTGTGGGCACAAACTCTTGAGCTTTTGGCACCATACCGAGAGCCAGCTGCTGATTCACTCCCTGAAGATGGAACCTCAATATTGCTGGATTTTTTCTTGACGGAAATTGTTACAGAAAGAATTTTTGTCATTGAAGTATCATTGTTAAATTTCTTGTCTGAAGATGAAATATCTCTTCGTGTATTCTCAGGTGACATACACAGCTTTTCTTTCTCAGGCAGAGAGATGTGAGAGTTCAGAGCTGACATTGTTTCTAAATCCACCTGAGTCTCATCAGAAGTTTCTTGGATGTCAAACTTTTCAGAATGGGATGCACTAACACCCCTTTGATCATCAGTTTCTTTACCAGCCTCAGAAGTTAACTCCGGGCAAGAATTATTTAAGATAGAAGTTACACTCAGACTTTCTCTGTTTTCCATATCTGAAAGCACATTTATATTTTCCAGCTTATCTGTATTCTTTAACGTCTCTTCACTGGGAAGACTTCTGGGTGAGCTCATGTCCATGTCTCTTACAGCTGACGTGCAAAGCCTCTCACCTTTCAGACTTTCTTTGCTGTGGGCACAAACTCTTGAGCTTTTGGGATCATACTGAGAGCCAGCTGCTGATTCACTCCCTGAAGATGGAACCTCAATATTGCTGGTTTTTTTCTTCACAGAAATTGTTACAGAAAGAATTTTTGTCATTGAAGTATCTTTGCTAAAAACTTCAGCTGAAGATGAATCACAATTATCTCTTTGTGTATTCTCAGGTGACATACACAACTTTTCTTTCTCAGGCTGAGAGATGTGAGAATTCAGAGCTGACAGAGTTTCTGAATCTGCCTGAGTCTCAACACAAGATTCTTGGATGTCAAACTTTCCAAAATGAGATGGACCAATGCCCCTTTGAGCATCAGTTTCTTTACCAGGCTCAAAAGTTAACTGGAAGCAAGAGTTATTTAAGATAGGATTTATACTCAGACTTTCTCTGTTTTCCGTATCTGAAAGCACACTCCTATTTTCTGGCTTGTATGAAAGACTCCCATGAGTTGATGAAATGGGCAGAAGTTGAGCACTAATTGTATTTTCCTGGTTCTCCACCAACGACTTAATCTTTGGCAAAGATTGCTGCGTTCTGTTTCCTGCAAACACCAGCTTTGCTTTCTCTTTTGCACATTTGATAAAACAAGCCTGCTGTGAGCAGTGTGGTCTGCCATCAGAAAAGTTTTCTTCAAGAGTTCCTTTATTGTTTCTTTCACATCTGTTCTCATGTTCTTGTAGTCTGATTGTCTTCTCTTCAATTAGATCACCGATGGAGTCCATGTATCCTGAAGACTGTTCATTTTTCACACCAATTGAAGAGTCCAAACCCATGACATTCTCTTGCAGAGCTCCTTCAAACCTGGCTTCTCTTGCATATTTATGGTCTAGCAGAGGCAGGTCACCAACTGTTTTTAGCAGAACCTTTTCACTGTGATTAGGACCAGCTTTTTCTCTTTCCACAGAACCACCCATGGTTTGTAAGTCGGTGTTTAGTTGGTTGGTCGAACTTTCTAAACGTTGCTCACTGCCTAGCACTGGGACATCAGACTCACTCTGACATGGATGAAGCTGATTTCCCATGGGACAAAGGGTCTCTCCTGTTTGGCCAGCATGCCACTTCACGTTGTCAAGTGCTGGGTGTGGATCACAGGTGGAAGTGCTGCACTTGCAGGGATCAGCTGTGAGCAATGGCATTTCTGCCTGCTCACATGTGTCGAGTTCTCTCTTCCATGGGCCTAACAGACAGTTGGAAAATCCAAAATTATGAGCACAGCTGTTTTTCTTCAAATATCTGTCACTCATCTTATTTCTCTGATTGCTTTCAGGAGCGTTTGGGGAATCCACAGCTCTTGTTTTATCAAATTCATGTGTCTGGGAAGCACACATGCCAATCTGTTCTTTCGCCTCATCTCTGTCATAAACAATTTCACGGCCCGTTCCCTTACAAAGATTAAATTGTTCCACAACCTCCACATTCTTATTTGAAATCTCATCTCTTGCCAAGGTAGCAGTAGACTTCTCTGCAGTATATGCTGAGCAAAACATGGTTTTTCCTCTGGGAATGTCATTTATCCCATGCAGAGCTATACCTCTGTTGCCCCAGTCACTTTCAAAAAGAGATCCACGTGCCAAAGGGCCGTGTGGTTCTGGAAAGATGATTGCCTCTTTACTGTTATATCCTGATGAAGACTCTCTTTCCAAATTATCATTTTTTTCAATCTTATCAACTTCCACACCAAAAGAATGACTGTTTAGGAAAAGTTCATCCACACGTGTACTCTCTGATAAAATACAGGAAGTACTGGCAGCTGTACCCTGTTTTTTTGTACTCTGATTACTGCAAATCCATGTGCAACAAAGTTCATTTTCTAAACCAGTGACCGCTCTCTCCATCTTTCCTGCAGAAGACTTTATGTTCATTTGGGATACTCTGCTTGTTGTATTAGGGTTATCAAAAGTCATGGAATTTACAGAAGACTTGAATTTGTCTTTATGAAGCAAAACTTCAGCAACTTGTTTCGCTGTTTTTCCAGAAGCACCAATTAATTCTTTTCTAGACAGATTATCCCAAGCCTTGTCCCTATACGAAACTTTATTAGCAGTACAAGGAAGACACTCATTATAATGAAGTTCTCTTGATTTTTGTAAAACAGGAGGTAGAGTTACATTTAGTGTATGAAACAAATTTGTTTTGTTCCCAGTGGATAAGCTGTCACTACTATCGGCTTCTGCAGCTCCAACTAAACCACCAGCCAACTCTTCTGATGTTGTATTGCTTTCAGGTTCCTTTTCAAGCAGTTGTGCCTTGGGTGAGTCTTTTTCTAGCTTGGTACTAAGATCAAGACAGCTGTGGTTACTGAGAGGAGGAATTTTACTGGCAGTACTATAAAGGCATCTGTCTCTCTGCCCAGTTTCATGGGAAGCAATGTTACTCGTTTCCACCCACAAACGATTTTCTTTTATATCATTCTTGCATGGGTCACTGACAGAGAATTGCCATTGGTCCTTTTTAAACTTATCACCTTCTGATAGGAATATTTTAAATCTTTCTTTCGAGAACTCAGCAGATGAAGCAACAGAATTAAAAACTGGAGAATGACAATGCTCAGAATTAGCAGCATCTTGAGGTTCAGGCCAGCTACACATTTCACTGTTATCTCCCACAGCAATTTTTCTCCAGACTTCAGCAGCCTCTTCAGATTCAGAGCTGTACGATTTTCCCATAGTAGCATTAAATTCCCTAGGATCAGTTTTTGCACTAGATAATCCGTTGTTCCTTACCATGGAGATCTGCTCTACTGGTACAGATGTGGAGGTTTGGTTTTCTAAAAACCCAGTTCCATGATCAAAAGGAGTGTGATGTTTGATGTTTTGGGGAAGGTACTTCTGGGGGATTTCATTGATAATTCCATGAACTGCAGAACTGCTTTCTAGTGGCATATTTCCAAAGTCCAAATAACAGACATTTTTCAGAACTGGACATAAAACTTCAGAACTTTGTGTGGAGAGTGTTCTACAGCTTTCTGCTGAGAACAACTCACGAGGTCCATTGTGTCCAGGTACAGAACCCTTAAAGTAGTCATAAGCATCATTTTCTTCATCCTGCTGACAAGTCTGGCAATTAGCAAGTGACGTACTGAATTCATTAAGAGGATTTTGTCTGGGTAACTTTTCTTCTCTAATCTCCAAAACAGATACACCATTCCCCCCTGTTCTCAATGGCATGGCAGCATGGGCTTTTGACCCACTATAGTCACTTGTTTCTTGTGGATGATCTGTAGCTGCTCCAATGTCTGTGACTTTTAAAGGCTCTAAAAAACCTAAGATGCTGGTTTCTGAAACCCCAGCTCTGGCCATGACTGTGTCTACATCTGGGCATTGACTGCTCTCAGGTGGAAGACCTTTACTCACTCTGTCATTCCTGAATCCTGCTTTACTAAATATCCTAGTCCCATCAGCCTTCATACCTTGTACTTCTTCAGTGAGCTTTGGCAGAGTTTCAGCTGTCACCTGAACATTTGCTTGGTTTTCTTCTGCATAAGAAAAAAATAAAGCAGATCAGAACCATATGCTAAATTTAGAAAGCACTCAGCTTATTAAGTACCTTTTGTTGTTATACACAACACTCTGCACAGTGCTGGTTACCAAAATGTTCTTAAAAGTGAGAATTGAGGCTCACAATTTTACAACAAGTCTTTAGAGGAAAGAACAAACTATTCCACCACAAAGCCAACAAAGACAATCCTTTTCAATACAGACATTCCCAGTCCTGTATATTTCAGATTCTTCTAATATCAAACTAGGTGAATGCAGGTCCTGTAACTTAACACATAGGAAGCCACGGCCAACGTTAAAATAATGCTGATTTGTAACATCAAAATTCAACATAAGCTGGGGCTTGATCTGCTCCAGCCTAGAAATACGGCTCTGCATTGTGTGGCCATTTCCATTTCTTCTTCCTTGAAGACACGTCTGTCAGTAACTCATCCACAGGAAAACAATACATATCTCATCTGCCCTAGCAATTTGGGTTATTTGCAAACTTTTTCTGTAAAATTACAAAGAAGGTGCTAATTAAAAAAATTACAGTTACTGTAGAATATCTTCATACTCAAAACTTTACAGGGAGCATACTGACTCAGACTTCTGCAGATCTTTTCCCTATTTTCTAGTAAGCACCAAGACTAGATGGCTGAGTAGATTCGGCAGCTAAACACAGGTTTAGGTAAAGATAGAAGGCAGGGAAATGGAAAATAATTACTTGATGCAGGCAAAGTGACCAAAGTACTTGGAGCTAGAAGATTATGGAGGATCATAACAAAATTTATAATTATGTTGGCTGTCCTCTTTATTTGGATTCTGCACTTTTAATTTTATTTTTCAGACCACTCAAAAATGAATGAGTAATACCTTTCTATATATATATGCTATTACTGCTGACATATACTCCACCTTTGAAACAAAAGGAAAAGCAAAACATCTGCTATTAACAACCTCTTCTGCTTTGGAAACAAATAACTAAAACATGTCTTCTACAGAAAAGGTCTTCAGGCAAGTACATACCCTGCCAGGAAAAAGTAAAGCATTGAGATTGTTATACTTACACAGGGTAATAGTTTCTACCATAAAACAAAATAAATGAGCCATCCCACAATCACTCATCTTTTTAAATCAACAGTAAATAACCGGGAGAGAAGCAGGGGCTGGATAGGGATGTACAGCTAAAATAACTACCTGTGTTCCTCAGAGATCCTGCAATTTCAGTGCAACAGGTTCTCAAAGACTTTGCCCCTTGCTCGTTTAAGTGAGGGTCCTCCTGAAACAAGACAGAAAGAGCAGTGGAAATGGTTAGATTTTCTGAAGTGTGTCATGTCTCAGGGACTGCACCTGCTCAGCTGGGTTAGTTCAGAACAAGGAATTCACTAAGAAACCTCCAGATGTATCGGCCTTGGCCAGAGGCAGCCCTGCATTGCGAGGGCTTCACACAAGCACTGAGGATGTATCCCCAAAACGCCTCTATTTAACAGCAATGAAGTCTTGTGATGTGGCAGCCAAAATGTAAGTACACAGCTTAAAATGCAAATTGTTGGAAATTGGAATGAGAAGAGTAATCCAGTCCCCAAGTCTAGTTCACACCCCCAAACTATTACCACTAGACTTCTGGGAAGATGTGTGCATTTTCTGTCTCTATTAGAACTTGCCTTCTTCTATTCCTTGTGCTCAAAACCACAAACCCTGGAACGGATGACCTAAGTCTGCCAACAAAACCACCAAACCATGATCCCACAACCAAACTACCTGCATTTAGAAATACGTGAAAATTCATCTGGGAAAACTGAATGACTATAAAGAATTTAATGATTTTAATTTCACATAACGATAAATAATTTTTTAAAAAAATTCAGATAAAAAGATATAAAAATTTGGAATTAAAGATACAGATTATTGTAGTGTTATGCAACACCCAATAATTAAAGTAAAACACTCCGCTGTGCACCTTGTTCTGGTACGTATCTGCCTTCCACCATTTCAACAGTATTTAAGCAAGTGAAAACATTGATGTTTTAAAATACTGCTGGTCTACTGAGTCTAATTTCTCAGTGGACCCACAATAATCCAGATACTGACACACACACACCCCCTGGACACGTCCAAGGCCAGGCTGGACAGGGCTCTGAGCAACCTGGTCCAGCAGAAGGTGTCCCTGCCCATGGCAGGGGGTTAGAACAAGATGACCTTCAAGGTTCTCTTCCCACCCAAACCATTTTATGATTCTATGCTGGAAGACACAAAAAAGAACCAGGAAACCCCTTGCCAAACCCACTGCCTTGTGACTCTAACCCTAAATTCAAATTATCACGCAGGGATTCTGCATTCACTTACTCGTTCTGACCAACTTTCCTCCAGGGTTGAAGGACAACATTCAGCATGATGGTGCTCAGCACCTTGTGCCTCTTCATCTTCTTTCTGGTATCCATCACTAGAACAGTCGAGTTTCTTAAAGTGTCTTTTTCTGCTTTTTTCATCCTCTGCAAGGTCTCCAGCCTGTAATAATTCTTCAGGAAAGGATTCTGCTGGCCCATGAGAAATCACCTGGAGCATATCACCCAAATCCTCCGTTTCCTGGCAGAAGTTTCCTATGGCAGAAGTCCATGGCCCATCCCTGTGTGCCAGCACGGGCACTGGCCCATCAGATTGTGCATCCAGTGCAAGGCTGGTCCCTGGCACTGCCATGAGTTCCGTGGAGATGCTCTCGGGCAGTCCAGTGTACAACTCCTCTATTACAGCAGACACAGAAGAATCAAGGAGAAACTCCACCCCAGATGAGAGCATCAGGGCTGTTGAACATCAGTTACCCTGAGCTTTTCAGTTTGTCCTAAAAAAGAAGCAATGTTAAATCAACGTACACTGAATTAACCATAGAAAACCCCAAGCTGGAAGGGACCCTCAAGGATCACTGAAGTCCAACTCCTGGGTCAGATTAAAAGGAAAAGCTTAATTCCTCAAGATTCAAGTATATATGTTTAAAAAAGACACTTCCAAATATGTCTTTAAGAAAGGTGCTGAGAAACATTTGAGTATCTAAGGAAATGCTGCATGAACAAAAGAAGAGAGTAAAGCCAAATAGTTATTCCCAAGCCTCATTTTCACATTCAAACACCTCCCTGCAGATTTAACCACATCCTCTGAGAAGCCCGAGAAGAGGTTATAAAGCAAATCACTGGGGCAGACATCCTCCTCCTTCACTAAAACGAAAGCATCGTTTGACTTCCTGGGATCTCCATGAGTTTCTAGTCTTTGGAAAAAAGCTCCAACTTTTCTTCACATTCCCGGCCTCAAAGGAACACTTTCTAAGCCATGAGCCAGCGGCCTGTTCCTCTCAGCTTCTCTCATTGAGCACCGGACACGCAGTACAGAGGGTGCCTTGTGCCCGCTCCCGGATCCTCCCGGGCCCAGCAGCGAACGCCCGGAGCGCGGCCGCTGCTTCGTGAGCACGGCACAGGAGCTGCGGCGGGGCTGACAGCGCTTCTGCCGGCACCGGGAAAACCCTGCCGTCAAATCGCTCCTGGAGGAGAACGGACAGCAACGGGCTCAGCCAGGCCTCCAGAGGAGCACCGGCTCCTCAGTTTACCAAAACACGGGCTGAGCAGCCGAGCGTCGATCCCTGCTCCCTAACCAAGAGCCGCCTGCGCAGACACAGGTGAAACTCGCAGCGGCCTCCGGGGAACACGCGAGGCCACTCGTCCCTGGGAGAGCATCGCCCTCCCGGCGATGCCGCCCCAGCATCGGCGGCACGACCGGGGGCCACCCTTTGTTCCGGGCGCCGCAGCAGCGCCGACAGACGCGGCCCCGAGCCCCGCTCCTTCTCCGCGGCAGCGGCCCCCGCACCGGCCGGCCCCGAGGGTCCGCAGGCGCCCTGCGGCAGCGCACCGGAGATCGCCGCTCTCCGTAATTACACAACGGCCGGTGTCTCCCCCGCGCCCGGGCTGGGCAGGGCCCCCGCCGGCCACTCGGCCCCGTTCCAACTCCCAGCCGGCGGCGGCGGGCGCAAGAGGCGGGTCCGCGCCGGGACACCCCCGCGCCCCGCCCCGCGCCCCGCGCCCCGCCCGGTGCCGTTACCTGAGCGGCGGCGGCCGCCGGCCCCGCTGCGCGCGCCTGCCGCGCCGCGCCCCGCCCCGCGCGCATCACTTCCGCATCCGGGGCCGGCGCGCGCAGCCCCGCCAGCCCGAGCTGTGGCCCCGCCTCCGGCGGCGACCGCCCCGCCCCCCGCACGGCCACGCCCCCGCAACGGGCCGTGCTCCCTCCGGCCCCGCCCCCGCGGTGGGCGTGTCCCGCCCGCCCCTTCCCACGGTGGGGCGCGGGTGTCACGTGGCGCGCGGCCCCGGACGCGGAAGTGCCGCGCGGAACCGGCGGTGCACGCACCGGCAGGTCCGGGCCCCGCGCTCGGACGCTCCGGGAGCAGCGGCGGGACTGCGCTGCGCTCTGCTCGGCTCTGCCGCGGCACGGCCGGCTCCGGCCGCGCTGACCTGGGGCTGGCTCAGCCCGCGGCGGCTGTGAGCGACTCGGAGAGTTAAGGTGCCCGAGCTCCCTTCGCTCCCGGACTGCGCCGTTCTCCCCGCTGTCCTTCCCCCGCGGGTCTGGCCTGAGCCGCCGCGCTACTCGCTGTGCGCTACTGCCCCCCGTGCTGGTAAGGACCCTGGCGGGCCCGTGTGCCGGACCGCCCCTCGCCGCTGCTCCGGGCAGGAGCTCGGCTGTCTCCATGGGCTTCTCTTTCCCTATAAGCGAGCGGCCGAATGAGCGCAGCGGTTCCATAGCTGCTTAAGGACTGTAGGCACGGCAGCGGGACTGTAACTGCTTGGGTTTGTTTGCTCTCCGCTCCGGCCCTGCTCTTTGTGGCGTCCCCGGTGCGGGTCTGCCGGCTCCCAGCACCGAGCGGCGCTTCTTTCCAGACCCGCGTCAGTTGCAAATTACAGAGTTTGTTTTAACAAATTTTGGGTGCATGGGTTTTTTTTTTTTTCCCACCACGACTCTGTAGCTCGGTAATTGACTTTCTGCCAAGCACATCTGCACGCTCAACCCTTTAACTTATTTGAAAAGCACACTTTTAGTCCCTCTCTCCTTGTGCCTGTACCTGTAGCTGCCCCGCACTCTCCTCTGCTGGGCGCAGCTCTGCCGCGCCGCGGTGAAATCGGCCGGGACAACGTGCTGGGTTCACGTGCAGAACATACACAATCGGTTTGCGTTGACAAGAGATCTGTGTTTGCTTTCATTTCTATGTTAGATATGCAAGATGCCTTTAACTGTCTTGGCTCGAAGCGTCTGAGAGGAACTGGAGCTCAAGATGAGAACCAACAAGGTGTACAAGCTCGTCATACATAAGAAGGGGTTTGGAGGCAGTGGTCAGTATCTCCCAGCTCATAACAGTGACACCAGCACTCACTTAATTGAAGGCATTTGTTTTATCGATTGTTTTAATAAAAGAGTGAAGATGGAACTTTGATGTAACAAGCAGTATTGTCAGCCAGAGTTTGGAAAGCTCTTTCTAATAACAGCATACAGCAAAATAAAAGAACGTTAATTGGAAGAGACCAAGATTGTATCTAAAAATGAAATTGCTTTATTTTTACTTCCTCCCCTTTTGTTGCAACACTTTTCTCTTATCCTGGTGTTTCAGTCACCCTAATGAGTGTCATATATGTCAGTGACTTATGACTGCACACAGATGTGTTTCTGAGCACTAATAACAGTGCCACTGATTGGATTGCTCCCTACTTCTAGACTTACAGCATGCTGATTAATCTTGTTGAGATTCTATAGCTGTCTACTTTCCTGCTGGTGTTTGTTGTATGAAAAGTACAGAAGATGATCCTGGTTGCATAAATGAGGTGCACAGTCTTTTGCTGAACACTTCTTTTGTGAAAGTTCTGTTGTTTGAGTTGTTTGTGCCTGCAAGAGTGGCTGATCTGAAGTGGCTGGGCGGGGACCTTGTCATGTGGTGAGCACAAAGCATTCTGCTGGTGTGTTCATCTTGGTTTGGTGTGTTTATACATGCTGAGCTATTGCATGCAAACGTGGAGGTGTCTGTGTTTAGCATATATCTGTTCACTGCCCTCATTCGTTTATGTCTTGTAGATGATGAACTGGTGGTGAATCCTAAAGTATTTCTTCAAATCAAGCTGGGAGATGTTGTGGAAATTGCCCATCCCAATGATGAATACAGGTGAATTCTCTTTGCTGATATCAGTGATGTTGGAGCACTGAAAGGATCTGTTCATGTGTAGTGGTTTCTAGAGTGAGACAGAACTTTGCTTCAGGATGCTGCCATGATTTTTTTCTGCCTAAAGAGAAGTAAAGAGGTTAACTTTAGCAGGAGTGCTTCCTTTAAATTTATGGAATTCTTTGTGTATGATGTTAGTTTGCTGATCTTCCATAGGCCAAGTAGCCCCTGAATATAGAATCGGCAATGTCTGTATTCTCTTCCTAGATCTGCTGTTACCTAAGGGTTATTCTCCTATCCTACAGTATATCCTAGGCAAAATTAAAATTTTGTGGCCTTGTTTTATGAACCTGTTCGTCCTGCAGCCTGTATCTGAAAAGCAGTGGTACACTTGTGTGAGGATCTCAGAAGTTCTTGTGTGACCTAATTTCCCATTTGTAGTGTTTTCTTTACCTCAAGAGTACTTTATAATTGTAAAGAATGTAAGGAACAAGGCAGAGAGACAGGTGGAGAAGATGGTGTATGAGGCTTTCTAGAAAATATTAATGTTTCTCTTTTGCTTATCCTGTGATCCTTGTCACAAAATAGTTTTGAGTGTGTGATTTACCAGAGACACTGTTGGTATCTCACCTTGTCTACCTTTTTTCTGTCTTCTCCATACTAGTCCCCTGCTTCTACAAGTGAAGTCACTTAAGGAAGATTTGCAGAAAGGTAAAACCCTACACTTATGCACAGTAAAGTCATAGGAGGGGTGGCATGACTGGGCTGTACCTGTGATTGGCTAATGTGTGTATTTTAATTTCATAAGAAAATCAATGCTTTGTCTGTTTAGGAGGATTAGAATTTTAACAGAAAATCAGCAGTTAGTTCTAAATCTGCTTTTGCTTGAGTAGTGTGAGTATGGTTTAAACAAACTTGGCTTTTTAGCCTGCAGTTTGTGTTTCATGACAGTCTCACAGTGTTGGTTTTGTGCCTGTAAACCCCTTGGAAGCTGTTGGGGACATTCACTTCTCTGCTGTCCTTTCTCGTTTCGGGGCAGAGACAATCAGTGTGGATCAGACCGTTGCCCAAGTGTTCCGCCTGCGGCCCTACCAGGATGTCCATGTCAATGTTGTTGACCCAAAGGTGTGTGGTTTTGCCACTTGTTTCCATCCATTCCATCACTTGACTCAAATCAGAACCCTGTGACTTCCCATCTACAGTAGTCTGGGGGGAAAAAGGCATTTATTTTATAATGAAAGATGTTAAGTCTTCTTCCCTAGGAAAATGAGCCTTAGACTTCTGAATTATTTATTGGTTTGTTATGTGTCTCTTCTCTTCCTACCATCTCTGCTCTTTTTTTGAGCTCCATGATCCTGCTTCAACAGTGCTTGGTAGAAATGTAAACATTTCACATATTTTTAAAATTCAGAAATACATGAGAACCAGGCACAGTAAAGAAAAAACAGTAGGTGGCCTAGTCAGGAGAAGAGTCATGGCCTGGATTTGCATTATTTGATGCACAGAGCCTCTTACAGGCTCTGTAAATGTCCCAACTTTTAAAAGAGCTGCAGTCAGAACTTACACTCTGCACAAGACAAAAATCTGGAGGAAATAAAGCTTCCTTAGTGCCATGAACAATGGCAGTAATTTGTTTTATTTCAGCTTCCAATCTGCACTGAGACTTGTAGTACAGACTTAGTCCTTGGGCTTTTTCTGGTCACATTGTACAATGTTTTACAGCTCACAGTAGGTGAGGTACACGCACAACTTTGGTATTTATTTGCATGGACTTCCCCTTTATCTTGCTGTTTTAGGGATCTTGACTCGCTTTTGAATGGCCCTTCTTTTAACATTTGGTTACTAAATGAACAGATTGGCGGGCCCTACTTAAAAACAGCCAGTAAAATCTAAGCAGTGTTTTTCATCCATTTCCCAGGAGGTGACCTTGGACTTGGTGGAGCTGACATTTAAAGATCAGTACATCGGGCGTGGGGATATGTGGCGGCTGAAGAAGAGTTTGGTAAGGCCCCTGCTGCCCCTGGGCAGGGTGCAGGTGATGAACCTTGTGTCTTGCTTACTGTGAAAGAAAAGAAGTGCTTTACAAAATGCAGAGAGCCAAAGACAGTGCCAGCAGCTCCTGAGGATCTTGTGCTGTGAGTGGCACATCAGAGTTGGAGAAATGGATGTAAATGTCTTGTAGGGAAACAGATCCCATCATTTCCTACTCCACTGCTATAATGTTGATTGCTGCCTTGGGCATTGAAAATGCTGTTCAGAGTTTTTTTGCTTATGTTCTGAATTTTAATGTTTAGCTGCGTTTGGAAGGAATTGAATCCAAGTGTTTTTCAAGTAGAAGTATGCTGAAGTGTCCCCTCTCTGAGAGTATCCCTTAATAAGTAGCTATTAGAATATCTTCTGCCTGCATCTCTGAAGTGCAGTCTTCTGCTCCTCTAAGTGCACTGAATTAGACAAATGATCCCAGCTAGAGTTTATCTATGTTAAAAGTGATTTTCTGTTGTCCAATACAGAGGTTCTGTAGGCTGAGCTATTAGTAGTACCTACACTGAATGGATTTTATGACTTCTGTTGTAAAAATCACATTTGAGCGCGAGTGGATTTATGTACATTGTTCTCCTCACTCTGAGCCTGCTCTTCTTCTAACACATGTAACTCCTCTTTCCTAGGTCAGCACATGTGCATATGTCACCCAAAAAGTCGAATTTGCAGGTATCAGGTGAGTGCCTCTTGTTACTTATTGCTTTAGCTTTGTGAGTTTTAAGTATCTAACTGGAGACCCTTCTCTGAAAAATCCTTCATGTTTCATTGTTCTCTTCCTCATCTACAGATGTCTGTCTGCACCATGGGGTGGGGGAAGGCTTCAGTCTGATTTGGGGTAAAAGAAACTGATAGCGGGGCAGCCAGCTACACTCTGGTGAAGGCCAAATAGTTTTCTTTTTGTCTCTCTTCCCAAGCTGTATTAATAGTTCAGAGGGGATTGCTTTTGGGGTGACACAGGGACAAGGAAATGTGCAGGTGCAGAGGGAAATGGCTGGTTGACATCTTTTGGGTTAAACGTTGGGTTTTAACCAAATAAGTCATCCTTGAGTGCAGATTTTGGTACATCTCTTACTTGCTCAAATACTGCCTCTCTAATCTTCGTATTCAAATATGCTGCACTTCTTTTCTTCCAGGGCCCAAGCAGGTGAACTGTGGGTAAAGAGTGAGAAAGTCACTTGTGGATACATCAGTGAGGACACCCGGGTAAGAGTTCAGGAAACAGGGGACAGCAGCTTTTCCCTTCCTTTCCTTGCCAGGATTTTTGTAGTTCCATCTCGCATTCAGATTAGTATGGATCATTAGAACTGGCTGTGTAGTAAGGTGAAGAATTGCAATAAACTTCAGCTCTGCTGTGCTGGCAGCACTAGGAATGACTTGTTAGAGGGGGAATGCCAGTTTCTTAGAGGGGAAATTCCCTGTGATGCAAGGACTGCAGTTGTATAAATTGCTGTATAGTTAACCTCTTCATTTGGGTCTTCTAATGAAAGTCCTTGGTTTTAAACCAGGTCTTGCATTCCTTTGCAGGTGGTCTTCCGCTCCACTTCTGCCATGGTTTATATTTTTATCCAGATGAGCTGTGAAATGTGGGATTTTGATATTTATGGTACGTAGGTAACTGACCTGCCTGTGACTTGGGATGATAGCAGCTGTCCTTTCTGCCCCTACTACAAAACTGCCACGACCAGCAAACTAACATATCCTGCCTTTGGCCTAAGCAGTGCTCCAGGGCATGTTGTGGTCTTTCCTTAGATCCTTCCTTGCAGAGCCACCTGTTTCTGTCCCTGGCTGTGCCATCCCTTTCCTGTCCCTTTAGAGCCTGGGTACCGTTGCCTTAGCCCTGAAATCACTGTGAGCATTGTAAAGGTTTTCTATGGGTATGAGCATGTTGGGTGGTGAGGGCAGGTGCGAGTTTGGGAATCCTGAAGCCAGAACTGTGTGGAAATTCTGTGCAAAGAGGCCCTTGATGGTTTAGATTTCTCTTGACATTGGCTTACTGAGGAAGTGAAACCTGCCTTAGCCCAGGTTGAAGTTGGTAACTTCAGCTGGAAGTATTACAACTTTAGGCATTAAGAATGAGTCACTTCTCTATGTCATCCTATTTTTTTCTGGCTTAATTCTTTAGCAAACCTCTTGCCACTTCCTTTGACCATGTGTTTAGGCATATGGAACTGGGAAACCATTCAAATCAGAGCAGGGGATCAGTTGTGCATTCTATGCCTAAAAGACAGTACAGATGCTTTCCCAGCATGCTGCAAATATGTTGGAAAAATGAATTAAAGGTCAGATCCTTCTGGCAGTAAGAGTCATGTTTACATCCTTTGAAAAAATGATGCTTTAAAATCTTTTTATCATAAAGCAGTCATGCTTTTTAATCTTTTTATCATCTTATCTTAGTGATATTGCCCTTTAATTATGCACACTGCTACTCAAATTTTAATAAATATAATTGTCCTAGAATCTTAGGGTTAGCTATGCTCCATAGCTGAAGTATCTGCTGTTATCTGATGCTTGGGAGATTTTTATTTTGCAGGGGATTTATACTTTGAGAAAGCTGTGAATGGTTTCCTTGCTGACCTCTTCACAAAATGGAAGGTAAATAGGGGATTGTGTTCAGATTTAATTTTTTATTTTTCTGGAATTGTTAGGGGCATCTATCTGAACAGTAACACATCAGAATATCAGATTGCTGTGGGTGGGTATAAACAAACTGTGTCAAATATCTGTTTTCTTAACAAAGATCTTGTCAACCACAGGGAGGAGCTTCTTTAGAGACTAGTGGAGAATGCTCCTGGTAAATGTGATACAGCCAAGCAGCACAGAATCTGCAGGACAGACCATTTTGTTATTTCAGAGAGGCAGGTGGAGCACTAATGCAGATCCATTAATGCCACAGCCTAGGTTTTGTTAGTTACCTTTGTTTCTAGGTGTGAGGGAAGAGAGGCTATTGCTATTGGTGTATGTACACAAGTTCCTACCAAATGTGACCTTTAAGATTTTCTTTTTGTGTTTGTTCTTCCTGGACAGGAGAAGAATTGCAGCCATGAAGTGACGGTGGTTCTGTTTTCAAGAACATTTTATGAAGCAAAATCTATAGGTATGCAAATTCTCTATTCTCATGTTTCCATTTTTAAACCTGTCTTATCTCTTGAAAGTTGGTCACAGGCTGACAGGGACTTTTTCTCTTTTTTTAATTGCCACGTTCAAAATATTCTCTATCAGGCACAGTAGGTACACAGACGTTGTTATGAAAGCACTGCAGTGAACACTTTACATAGAAGAATGTTGCAAATTTTCCTCATCATACTCAAGCTGTCATATTGGTTTAAAAGCAGTTTTTATATTGTGTAGGAGGTCCGATATTTCTCCAAGTATTTTGGGTTTTTGTTTGCTTACTGGGGGCTTTTTGGGGGTTTTTTTGTTTATTTTTAATGGAAATAACAGCTTCTTGCTGGAAAACATGAGTCATTTCTATACAAGAGCATGAGATGAGATGTGCTTTTCCTTCCATTTCAGATGAGTTTCCTGAAACACATCGTGCATCAATTCGGCAGGACCACGAGGGAAGATTTTATGAGGATTTTTACAAGTATGTTTTCCTCCCAATTCTTTTCACCTCTTGTCCCACAGTGTATGTGCAACCTGATGCACCCTTTTGTGCATTTCTTTGTAGTTTGCTCATCCCTTCTCAACTTCCCCTCATGGCTTCCTTTCATGGGCCTCACCAGGTTGTGTGTTTTCTAGAGTTGTAGTTCAGAATGAGAGGCGGGAAGAGTGGACCTCCTTGCTTGTGACCATTAAAAAGCTTTTCATCCAGTATCCCGTGTTGGTACGACTCGAGCAAGCAGGTACAAGAATCCTCCTTTGAACTCTTTTTTTTTTGTTGTTTTTTAGCTTGCCAGTAAACTGTCCAGTTTCAGTTGGAGTCTGGTGTCATGCTACTTGGTGCTCTCCTGGCTGGGGAATTTGCCTCAGTCTTTCTGTGGAACTTAATAACATCAATTTTGCCTGTAATTTTTGAGCTAATAGTATTTAGTACAGATGTATTTTTCTGTGAGTTTTTTATTATATAGAGCTAGTATACAGGAATGATGATTTTTTTTTCTCCCTTCTGGATACTTTTCCAGAGGGCTTTCCTCCAGGCTACAATTCTACCTCAGCACAAGGGAACTACCTGGAGGCAATAAATCTTTCATTCAATGGTAAGTTATGAGCAGTGGATTAAAATATACAGGGGAAGAACCATTCAAGCAGCTGCCAGTAAATGGCTGTGGACTTCTGGTACTTTTTCCTTAATACTGTGAAGCGGAGGGGAATATTAGGTGGCCACCTGTTGCATTTTATCTTCTTTTTGCCAGAGTCAGGATTAAATGCATGAGATGATATTTCTTGTTCTGACTCTTTATTAATTGTTATCTATACTACAGTCTCACAAACCTTGAGTTCTACAGCACTTCTAGCTAACAAACTAAAAATGGAGCCCCATCTCTCTCTCTACAAGGCCTTTTAAGGATAAACTGTCCAATTAAGAAATGACACCTAAATTATTTTTACTTTTAGCCCAATAACCACCTGTGGCCTGCAATGCAGACTTTTCAATCCAATTACAAAATACCACCTAGACCCATGAAGAAGAAGGTGAAAAAGGACTAGCCTCTGCCCTAACACTTTCATCTTGCTTTATATTTATTACTATATTCTAAAACCTTAAACTCTAAGTTTTCCACCATGTGATATTACACACTTCTATTCAAACTACACACCCACAATCCCAGTTCTGTCATTCAATTCTGGAAGCCTTCTCCGTTCCCTCAGGTCAAATGCAGTGTTTTCTTGGGGGTCAGTGCCTGTCAGCACAGAAAGTCTGTAATTCTCCGTGCCCAGGGTTCCAACAGTCACATCCATGGTCTTTTTAAAATATTTCTGCGTTCTTTCTGGCAGTGTTTGACAAGCATTACATCAACCGCAACTTTGACCGCACGGGGCAGATGTCGGTGGTGATCACCCCTGGCGTGGGCGTGTTCGAGGTGGATCGGCTCCTCATGATCCTCACCAAGCAGCGCATGATTGACAACGGTAAATAACTGCCTGCAGCCTCTCGGAAGGCAGACACGGCCTTGGCAAAGATCCAGCAGCTTCTGGCTGGGAAAAAGGATCTGCTGTGAGCTGTGTGCTCTGGGAGGAAGGGTTACAGCTGCAAGGCTTGTATCTGCTCTTTGTATTGGAATGAGCAGATTTTCAGAGTACTTACAGGCATTTAGTTTCTTTTGTTTGTGATAGAGAGCTTCACCCGTCTGTGCAAACTTTTCTCCTAAAGAATAATCTTGCACAAGTTGCATTAGTGTAGAAAAATAATTTCTTATATTCCCACAGGTGTTGTTGGTTTGTAACCATACTATGGGACCATTAACTGCCATTTTCAGTATTATTGCCTCTTATAATACGATATAAATAGATATTGGGTCTTCAATTCAAACTGATGATCTATTTTGTCTTAGCATATCAGTCCTGTTTGGTCAGCAGCTGAACTCTACTGCTGTCTGTTTACAGGGATCGGTGTGGATTTGGTGTGCATGGGAGAGCAACCCTTGCATGCTGTACCACTCTTTAAGGTAAGGCTGCTTTCCCTTCTCTCTGTTCCTGCTACAAACGTTACTCGTTTGGTGGCAGGCTGTTAGTTTGGTGGCAGGCTGTTAGTTTGGTGACTGGCTGTTAATTGCTTCTGAATTCCTCTTACAGCTCCATAATCGCTGTGGCCCTGGTGACTCACGAATGGGTGATGACTACAATATCCCACACTGGATAAATCATAGGTAGGTGATTTCTATCAGCTTTTGCTAAACAGTTCTGCTTTGCTTTACTCTTTGTAATCTCTTGAATTCTCTTTCTTCTTTCACTGTTTATCTCCTCTGCTTTCCTTGTGAAGCAAAGGAAATATTACATTACTCTTGCAGAACTCTGGCCATTAATGCAACCTAACAGAAATGACAGTTTTCAAACAGCTGATGTGAGTCACTACAGTTGTGTAAATCAGAATGAGTTGTGTAAATGGCAGGATGGCAGTGGATGCCTTTCTGTGGAAAGAGAAAATGAACTGGGCAATGCAGGTGTTAAGCATATTAAGAAGTGTCTAAGCTGAGGCTGTACAAGTGTCAGAGCCCTGTCTTTAGGCAAAGAGTAGCTTCTCTCAACCATCCCTCAGTGTTTTCCATACTTTTTTTATGCAGGGGAAGGTATCCCATTTTCTGTATCCATAGCTGACTCAGGTTCCTGGTCTGTTTACTTTGTAGCAAACCAACTGTGTTGAGTTCTTAAGGCCACACTGTTTCTTCTTTCAGTTTCTACACATCCAAAAGTCAACTCCTGTGTAACAGCTTCACTCCACGGATCAAGCTGGCGGGAAGGAAGGTGGGAATCTTTCTGATTTATGTTATCTTACTAGTTTGTCAGCTTCCTCTTTTCAGTCAAGCATCACAAAAGCTGGAACTAAGTTTCTGTGCTAAAAGGCTGTGAAAGCAAAGCTGCAAGGTTTGTTGTAAGGATTGTGAATGAGGGACTAGTTTATAGGTCTTTGCTTTCTACATAAAACTGGGTGAGAAATGTTTTAACCACTATAAAAATCAGTTTCATTCTGTAATGAAGTACTCTATGGAGAGGAAAAAAGATGTTGAACACTGTGTTTTTCACACAGGTTTGTGACCAAGCATCAGCATTTAATATTCCTGAAGTTGTGCGGCTGCCTCACTGAGTCAGCAAGCTGAACTTTGCTTGGTCACACCGGGGGTGTTTCCTTAGAACGTGCTGACTGATTCCCTTCCCTCTGTCTTTTCTGTTGCTCTCTTTTTTTTTTTTTTTTTTCCTTTTCATTCTTGTTTGTTTTCTTGGTCACTTCATGGTTCCTTTGTTGGACCCTCCAGCCACTGACGGAGAAAGCAAAAAATAGTCGTGATGCCTGTGAGTAATTCTGTTCTGGAATGATCTGTCCCACTGACCCCCAGACTAACAAACAGCTGCAGTAAGAGTGACGCTTTAGCACAGGGAAGGAGCAATTGTTACAGAAAACCGTCAAACCCAGATTTGATACTCGGGATGCTAATGTGCATGTACCAGTTGGCTTCTTGGCAATTATTCATTTAGTGTTTAGGATGTATGGGGGGAAAGACAAAATCAGCCAGCCTGATTCAGGGACACCAGCTTTGATAACTGAGCTACTCCAGCTGTTCTGCTCATGACTCTTTGGGATTCATTTTGGAGTCAATGCTTTCCTTAGGGGTGAGAGGTGGATACTCTGACTTGCAGACCTCGAACATTCTCGAAAGAGGTTCCAGTGCTGTATGATTTATATTTCAGCATTAGGAGCTCCAAAGGATGCTGAGAATGCCTTGCCTATCCAGGTAGATTATGATGGCTACGATGCCCAGGTGTTCAGACTGCCAGGCCCATCCAGAGCCCAGCGCTGTAGCACTTTCAGGTGAGAGGCTTGGGAGTGCACTGCTTCTGGAGCAGCCACGTTGTGTGTGCTTGATACATCAAATACTTGGAGAAATACAAGGAGAATTGATCTCCACATGCTCACAATGGAACAAAAAGCTTCATCTGTACCTGATCTTCATGACTGGTTGTCTGGTGTTTTACTTCTAAAGTAGTGTGTGGGGTCTAGGAAAAGGCGTAAATATATTTTTTTCTTAAATCTTTAGTTTTGTTTGAAGTGGAATAAAGCTAGTCTTCCTAGCAGATTTTACAAGGGGGTTAAGGAACTATTTACTCATTAGACTTGCATAGAGTTGTAGAAATAGATTGTTTGATGAGCTGCTTAGTAACTGGTGAACAGAGTGGTGAGGAATCCTCCCGGAAAATGATGCCAGTCTGAATGAGAGAAGAGGCAGAAAAGCTGGGTGCAGGTTCTCAGCTATTCCATGTCCTTTTGTCTGAGGAGAAAGGCTGATTATTCTCAGGTCCTGGCTAAATTCACTGAATAAACTATGAATTTGAGTGCTTTTTCAGAAGTATGGGGTTGACAAGCTTGTTTTGAAGTACTTTTTTTACTTTGCTTATTTCAGTAGTATTGCCTAACTCCAAGCATGTGGACTCACTTGTTAATATGTGAATTTGAGCAGCCTGTAGGAACAAATGCTGAAAGATACCAGCACAGTTTAAATAGTTCATCATTCCAAGTAGTTTCCCTCCAGCTACATGTTCCTGGCACTGTAGGCTGAGGTCTGGTATCTGCTAGGCCACATCTCTACCAGGTTGGTGTGATGTCTGTAGGATTGCGGAGGGAGTCAAACAGGCCTTTTCACAGCCCTTGCACTGGAAGCATTGCAGTGTTCTTGTTGTGTTGTGTGATGCACAGAAATACAAATTACCCAAGCAGTCAAAAAAGATAGTGATGGCTTCCCTGTAATGCCCTTCTTGAGGTCTCCTGCTGAGCATCGAGTCTTTGGCACGACTTGGGCTGTTGCAGCCCCCTGCTAACCATGAATGAATCTCAGGGAAATGAAGGAAAGGGGATGAATGTCTTTCCTGTCAGCAGGTCGGTGAGGGAGAGGGAGAGCCGCACCAGGAAGAGCTCCAGCTCGTACGACGTGTCGTGCAGCCCCTCGCTGCAGAGCCGCGCGCTGCCCCCCGAGGAGGTGAGGAGCCAGGCTTCTGACGACAGCTCCCTGGGCAAGATATCCAACATCCTCATGATCCCGCGGCCTCACCTGCACCAGTGTGAAGTCAGCAGCTCCTTGGGCTATACCAGCACCAGAGGTCAGCCTGGGGCATGTGGGGAGACAAGGGGGAAGTTTGTGTGGCCACTGCCAGGCCAGCACAGTGGAGATGGTGCTTGTATTGGCACTCATGGTACAGCATTTCCATAGCTCCAGCTCCCTTTGTCATCTTTGTCCAACTCCATTGCTTTTTTTTTAATGGCTTGTCCTAAATAGAAGTGTCCTGACACTGATTTGCTCTTTTCCCTTGCCTATTGCCTTCTTTAGTACTTGACTATTCTCCTGTGCCTGCCTGCCAGTGTGGACACACACAAGGAACTTGTATTATCCAGGTCACCTATAAGCTGTCAAATGAGAACTGGCCTTAGCAGTGTGCCCTGGGGGACTCTGCTTATAACATTTCTCTGTGGGGATTTGTTGTCATTAAGACTCACTTTCTAGATCCTTCCTTTTGACAATGTGCTGCTGAACTGTCTCAGCGTGTTAGCGGTGCTTTTCTTCTTTTCCAATTTAATTTTTTTCTCAGGCAGTACACAGTATCTTCCACAAACCCAGTTCATTTCTAGGCAAATAGTATTCCTCCTGCAACTGCTTCGTCTTCTATAAAATTCTCTCCCTGAAGGCTCTTCATGGTTTTTTCATGCCGTGCTCTATGACACTGGTAACATACTTATCCTGTCACAGGAATGGCAGTTACTGGTGTGGGGCTGCTCTCACACAGTGTACTTGACATCACATCTGCCATTCATGTTTTCCCCTTCTGTCAGTTAATACAACACTCTTCTTTCTTTGCTATTTCTGTTACTCCTTTAGTTTGAGGGGTAGCTGTGTGACCCAGCTGAAGGTGTTCAGCAGGATGAGGATGTGTGTGGATTAGGACTGGCAGGGAGGAAAGAATAAAACAAACTGAGTTTTCATGTTGTATTTGACAATATAGAATGGTAAATGAGACCCCTCCTTCTCTTTGAGATTTCCACTTGTTGAGCAGAGTAATTGCTATTTATCTACCTAAGTATATTTTTTCTCTCCTCTTTCTAAATAACTGGACTTCTGTTCCACACTGAATAGTGACAACTAACTGGTATCTTGTGAAGATCATGTTGCATGTCATCTGGGAGTAATCTCTGATTTCAGTGCTCATATCTGAGTGTCACAGAAAAGACGTGTGTACGAGGCTCAGCTGTGGCTTCTGTTATGTCAGTCTTTTGATTTCTCAGGAATTCTCGAAGGTCTGAGTAATTCTTCATAAATGGCTTAGCAAATGGTTTCTTTATGGATTCATTTATTGGAAGTTTTCAGTTTGCAGCAGCTCTGTAGTGGCAGGTGGAATAATGCTTTTTCTTGTCTGGGTTCTTGTTTACGTTGTAACTTTCAGGCTGGATAGGAATTGCTTTCAGCTTCTCTGCCTGCTTATTTCTTAGGTCTCCTTATTTCCCCTTACCCTGGGCAACCTCTACACCCCTGAGCAGTTAATTCTCTTGTGCTTGCCTCCTGCAGGCTCTCACGCTGGCTGGGTTGTGTTTTGCAGATTTCCTTGAGAACACGCTGGAGTCGCAGCAGCGCGATTCCAGCGCCCCGGGGCGGTTCCACGTGGGCAGCGCCGAGTCGCTGCTGCACATCCGGCCGGGCGGGTACGCGCCGCAGCGCGCCCTCATCAACCCCTTCGCCCCATCCCGCATGCCCATGAAGCTGACATCCAACCGCCGGCGCTGGATGCACACCTTCCCTGTGGGTGAGCTGCCCCACAGCACGGCCTGCTGTGGCTTTGTCCTTGCCGGGATTAGCGCAACGACACAGCCAGTGGGAACTCCGGGGTAGTAAAGTGCTCTGCACACTACACAATGAGTGTGCAGGCCTGAGCAGTCCTCTTTTGGGAAATACCTCTATTTGCAAACGAGCAGCGACAGGTACGCAACATTTCCCTGTTGAAGGGAATTGTAACTACAAATTGAGTTGATTTTTCTGATGCTGAATTGTTTGCATAATTGTTTAGCGGGCCCTCCAAAATGTTTTAAAAAAATATTTTGCTTCACTTGCTTCAGAGGAGATGGCAGAGGTTCGGGGCTTTGAGGATTTTGTGAACATGCTTTCTCAATGTCCATTAGCTCTCACTGCCTATGCTGTTGGCCAAATAAGAGTACAAACAACTGAGGAATCAGTGCAGATGTGGTGATCAGTGATCCAATTGTGACTGTGTAGGTCCCTCAGGAGAAGCTATCCAGATCCACCATCAGACCCGCCAGAACATGGCAGAAATGCAGGGCAGTGGGCAGCAGGATTTGACACATTCCTCTGCGGAGCTGCTGGAGCTGGCTTACCATGAGGCAACTGGCAGGTGAGCCATTCGCTCAGTCTTGAATGTTGGGTTTATGGACCGTGAAATCAGATCTGGACATAACCAGCAAAGCTTTATTTGTCTCCTGGGGGGATGTGAGTAGCTGGTTCTTTGCTGTCCTGCAAAGGCAGTGCTTTGATTATTGCTGGAGGCAAAGAACAAACAGTATGGACAGACATGGAATGCTGTCACAGCCTTCTCTGTGCTGCCCTGGTGCCCTTCCATCACTGCCAACATCAGTGAGGGAAGAGCTTGGTTCCACCTCGGCTGAGGCAGAGGGCTCGAGGGCTTGTTATTACATTTGCTATAAGCAAGGAATGGCCCGAGTGAGGAAGGTTGTACAAAAAAGGCGGCTTTGTTTGTCTGCAGACACATCAGCTCTCGGCATCCAGGGGACGGTGGTGGCTCGTTCCTGAGCTTCGGCGGGGCGGAGGAGTACGGGAACGGGCTGGGGGCCGGCCCCGGAGCAGGTACCGGGGCAGGGCAGGGCCTGCCTGTGCCAGGGGATGGGCAGGACTCGGCACGGCGCGGGCACTGCACAGCAGCCAGGATCGAGGATGGAAAACACAGATCTCTTAGGGCACTGGGACTTCTTGGTGTGTGGCAGTTCTTTGGGTTGTTTTGTTGGTTTTAACGTGTCTCTACTTCTCTGGGTGTGTTTTAAAAGGTTTATTATAGAAAGGTGCTCATTGTTTACTGAGTAATTGGGTTCCATAATAGCAAAACAGTGATGTTCAGACACCAAAAATAACTAAATATGCACTGGTGTTCAGAAGCCTTTTTTTTTCCTTGGTGGGACTGCCTTAAGCTGTTATCCTTTAGAGAGAAGACCTGTCTGTACTTTCACTTGAAGATTACCTCTATCTTCCTGAACTTACCCAGACACCTGAATTAGTGGAAGTTCTCAGCATCTTTTCAGCCCTGTAAATGGAACAACATGCCATGCTAAGCATTCTACTGTGTTGTCTGATTTTTGTGACCTACCCTCTGCTTTTGTGGATATGCATTTTAGCTAGGCACATCGAAAAAAGTTGAACTTTAGGGCTTACAGCATTTGTGACTTACGTTCTTTTCTCAAAACCAATTTAAAGATTTTTTAAGGAATAAATTTGCCCTTTAGAATTACATTGGATTAAGACAATTTTGTTTTTCCTTATGCTTTGCAGAGCAGTAAAGAAGTTAGCAGACTTAATTTTCTTGTACCTCATCTTGTATTCACATAGTCACATTAAAAATTATTTTCTGTTGTTTTCTTCTGTGAATTTCATCTGATTACATTTAATTTTTTTGCTTTACATTTTTAGTGTTTTCTGGCTTCCCGATAGGCTTTGTTTGTTTTTGCAATTGCTGAGCTGCATTTCAGCTGGATGCAGTTTGCACAGTGTAAATGCAGAGCATGTCCTGGTGATAAACACGCTTGAGTTTTACAGAATTTCTTTGTGTCTGTAGATCCTCACCCGTCTATTGGGGCCACCCTGGGTACTCAGTGGCTGGACTGAGAGTTCTCCCTTATGCTTTGAGTCACCTATGAAATGAAGCAGTTTGGAGGGGATGGTGGTTGTGTTTTGTTTTTTTTTTTTTTTTAATTTCCAAAAATGCGGTTTCTTATTAAGTCTGGTTCTCCTCTGCTGCCTGCAGCATGGTTTGGTGCATCACGGGCTTCAGAGTGATAAATGATCCCATCTCTTTCCCTTGGGGCTCGGGATGTTGTCGCTCTTGCCCCGCAGGGGGAGGTGGTAGCTCAGACAAGTGAATCCTGTTGCAGTTCCCGGTGTGGATGGCAGATGGCAGGAGGAGCTGGTGAAAGGTGCATGCCACTCCGAGCCAGCTCCCCCGCGGGTTACTGCCATCGCCACGGAGCAGATATCCGCCCTTTCTCGGTGTTGATAGCAATTTCCTGGGTCAATCTACCTCAGCTAGTTTTAAACAATTAGTTCCTTTTAAATGCTTAGAGGCTTACTGAAATTTTTATTTTGATGAATGGCTTTGAAGGCAGCAGTTTTTCTTGTCTCCTCAGCAGCTCTTTTTCTCTCATGTTCCACACCAGCTTGTTTATAGGAGTTTATAGCGTCCACTTTTGAAGATATTTCACCATTTTGGGGAGGAGGGTTTTGTTTGGGTTTTAGCTACTGAGCACTTCTAGTGAGATGTTCAAGTTTGATCCAAGATGTATTTTTTCCTCATTAATTGGCTTGGTTTTTTTTTTCTGCTGTGCAGAACCCTGAGATTTTCCATGCAGAGAGATTCTGTATCTTAAAACATCGTCACGCTTTTGATTTATTTTTATTTGAGATTCAAGAGAAGTGTAAAATTGCTTAAAATAAAACACATTTCTTTCTTGTAGGGGTGAACCTCAAAACTCAGAACAAGGATTCCTTGGAAGATGCTGTCTCCAATTCTCCAGATCCAAGTAAGCAGGAGAAAGGTTTGGAAGGGAGTTTGCCTAGGTGGGAAGATGGGGAGGGAAAGGGCATGTGCATATATAGAGGCATCAGAAGGTGGTAGGCAGGAAGCTGAGGAGCCTCCTTGGCTTTTGGCAGTGGTTTATTTTGGCCTGCAGTAATTTGCAGGATCTGCCTGTACTGTCTCACTGTGATTGCAGTTCCATAGCTCTTAAGAACATGTGAAGCTGTTTGTTGTGTTACAGCTGAAATTCTTTCCTTACCAGACACTATTATGCAAAAAGCTGAAGCTGCTGAACTCGTATCTGCCTCTCAGTATGAAAAGTTTGTTTGGTACCAGCTTGTTGAAGTAGAATCAGTGCAGTCAGTTTCTGAATTTGGTACCATTTACTGAGAAATATCTGCCTTCTCTTCCTAGAGAAACAAGTGTGTCACTGCTTAAGAAAGCATTTTCTTTGTAGCAGTCTGTCCTGTATTGCTTTCTTGAGCAGTGTTCTTGCTGTTGACGTTAACACTTTTATAGTAAAATATATTTGTCTGTAGGATCTCTATGACAAGAAGTTAAGCGTCAGTAGATGGTACAGATTGTTTGAATTGGGTCAGAATGTAAGGCAATGGTGAGCTGAGGATTTGGTATAATCTAGTTAGCTTTACCTTTTTAATGCCTAGTTTTTATTCCTGTAATCTCAAAACTGCAGCATAACTCTAGGAAGGGGTGTGGGAAATGATTGCTCTCCAAGTCACTATTTTTCTGGTCTTCCCACCCCTCTGGATAGATCTTCTCTTTTTATAACTGTGGAAATACTTCCTTTTCTGCTGTTGTACTATTCCAGAAAGAGGCTGGTCTGTCATTCTTTCTCTCCTCCTCTCCAGCTCCTTCTGCAGTTATCTAGGATGCAGAACTGATCTGATTTTCTTGTTCAGACTTGGAATGTTGATCTGTTTATTAATAATCAGTAACTGCACCTGACTTGCTGTAATTTTGGAAGAGCAGTGGCTATGTCAGCTCTAGCTTTCAGTCGAGAGGAAATTAAATGTATTAACTTTGAATGCCTTTTGCATGATGGGATTGAATCAGCATGTGCACTGCATTGTTTAACAAACTCTGTCTCTTTCTCTCCCTCCCTTCTTCCCATCCTGTTTTCTTTTTCCCTTCCCATTCCACACCCCTTTTTGTCCCTGTTCACTTTACGCCAACCCTGTTTCTCGTCTCTCATTCTCTTTAACTCTCCTCTTGGTGCACTCCTTTCATCCTGCCCTGCACCCTGTTTTTCCATGGGTGACCCCCCCGTGCCCCCCTTGTGTGCCCCCGTGACACGACGAGGCAGTTCTGACGCTGTCTGCTCCCCCCATAGTGCCAGGCTTCTGTTGTACAGTGGGAGTGGACTGGAAATCCCTCACCACCCCTGCCTGCCTCCCTCTCACCACGGATTACTTCCCCGACCGCCAGAGCCTGCAGAACGATTACACCGAGGGCTGCTATGACCTGCTGCCAGAGGCTGACATTGACAGGTTTGGCCAGCACCTCCCCTCTACAGTCCTGTGCTTAAGGAGCAGGTGATGGAAGAGGATCACTGCAGTCTGTACGAGTGAATGATGATGGATTGTTAACAGAGCAGCAGAATACTTGCGTTTTTCTCTTTTTTTCCAGTGATAGCTTTGGGCCTTTTCTGCTGATCCCACCTGACAGTATGGTGTCCTCTGTAGGTTTCATGTTAGAAATCGTTTGGATACAAATTTTAATGTCTCTTTTCTGTTGTTTTGATCAAAAAATTCAGCCTCAAGATATCATATCTGTTAGTCTACTTCCTAGCAAGTGTTTTGGAAACACTAAATGAGCAAATGCATTTGAACACAGTATTTAAGATGCTTATCCTCACTCTGAAGGCTGTTTAATTTAAAGACACTTGCTGGAAAACAGTGTTAGACAAATAGAACTTCTCTGCTTGTCTCGGAGGTCTCTGGTAACTATTCTTTAATAGAGGTTTGTGGTTTTTTCTGGGTTTTTTTGTTTTTTTTTTTAATTGAAGCAGTCTCGTTATCTTAAATTTCTTCAGTCTTCCCATAACTTGTAAGACAGCAAAAGACCTCCTTGTGTTGCTGCTTTATGGGAACAAAAGAAAAGTATGAATCTGGGAAATACATGGGAAGTTATAGGATTAATGAAGAAACACCTGAAAGAAACATCAATAGGAAGGCAGAGTTCAGAGCAGGAGTTGCACTGAGGTGAATCTGTCCTCTAATCCCTCCCTGCTCTGCACTCCCTCTGTGGGAGAGGCTGGAGCATTGCTGCCCATTGGCACCCTGGGCTCTCCTGAACATGTGCAAACCGCACTGAGGCTGCCTGCAAAGGGCAGAAAAAGTCATCTTTGGGGAATTTATAGTTTCACAGCTGCTGTAGGCAAATTTGTTACTAGCTGCCAATGTGCTTTCAAAGGCAGCAGTAAACATTGCCAGCCAGTTAATTGCCCTGTGTCAAAGGTGCCCCTTTTCCCTCCTGCTCCCACAGGCAGGTGTTCCCAGGCATGGGGCTCCAGAGCACAGCTAAGAATAGCTGTGTGGTCAGCTTCCTTATTCTAGTCTGCTTAACCTTTGTGTCCAGGAGGGATGAGGAAGGAGTGCAGATGACAGCCCAGCAGGTGTTTGAGGAGTTTATTTGTCAGCGTCTCATGCAAGGCTATCAGATTATTGTGCAGTCCAAACCGCAGAAACCGGCTCCAGCTGTGCCACCCCCGCTCAGCAGCAGCCCCCTCTACAGCAGAGGTGAGTGACCTGGCCTGGACAGGTCAGGCTTTTCTCTTTCCTCCTGCCACTCCCAGCAACCTCCAATTAGGCACATCCATCAGTTGCTCAACAGTTTGTGTTGGCTGTTCTTTGGTGGTTCTGCCCAGGGAAGCTCTAAATGGGCTGTGTATGAATCCCAAGTGCTCTTCTTTGCTTATGTTATCAGCAAATCTTAACTGTAAGAGCAAAAGACTCCTTGTGCAACTGCTCCCTAAAAACGTGGCCTCAAAGATGGATTTTACGTGCTGAGTTCAGTAGCCCACTTCTGGACTCCACTTCTGGAGTCTCTTTCCCTAGGCACAGTTTGTTGATAAAGTTCTGAGTACTGCAGTAAGCTGAAAGGGTTTTGCTTTTTACAACTAGGTCTCGTGTCAAGAAATAGGCCTGAGGAAGAGGATCAGTACTGGCTGAGCATGGGCCGTACTTTCCACAAAGTCACCTTAAAAGACAAAATAATTACTGTGACTCGGTACCTGCCAAAGTGAGTATCTCTCTGCTTGAGCAGTTTGCTGTCAGTGTTCAGATGAACATTTTTCTCCAGCTCTGTGTGTGCTTGAAAAAACACCTTCTTTCTTTTCAGGAGAAGGAAGAGAAGCACCAGTATCAGTAATACTGAGATGAATGCTTGTATTTGATCTTTTAGGTATCCATATGAATCTGCTCAGATAAACTACACCTACAGCTTGTGCCCCTCACACTCTGATTCTGAATTTGTCTCTTGCTGGGTAGAATTTTCCCATGAGAGACTAGAAGAGTACAAGTGGAATTACTTGGATCAGTATATCTGCTCTGCTGGTTCAGAGGATTTCAGGTGAGAGCTCCCTTTCCATCCAGACTGTTCTGTGTCCTAATTGCCTCTTTTCCTTTATGACCTAAAATTTCATCATCAAGTTCAACCCAGGAATGCTCAGTACTCCAGGGAGAATATCTGGCCTGCTTTCAGTGTCAGCTCCCAGTAGCTGTTGCCTTGTGGGAACCTTGCTCTGCGTTGCTGCTGCATTGTCTGACCTTTGATACAGACTCCTGATCTCAAAATCCACCATGAACTTCTTTCTTCCTCTGCTACAAATGCAAAGAAATAAGATGGCATTTTGTACCACACAGATGCTTTTCTTGGCTTCTTACTGATTTCTGGATCTGACTCAAAACTTCCATTTATTTTGAGGCTGTTGCAGGTTTGCTTGAGTGCTGGGCTTGACTGCAGTCCTACTCCTAAGCTGTGGAGCAAGTGCTTACCAGAAATGTGGAATATCTCCACTGGTATCAATAGCTTTTTTGATATCTTCTCTCCACACAACCAGTCTTTATCATCTTTTCTTTTCAGGTCTCAGTCAAAATACCTCCTACGCTAATGTGCACCTTGAAAATTCCTCTTTGCTTGCATATTTTTAGAGAAAAAGCTTTTGGGGCCTATCTTTTACAGAAAAGAAAGCATATCTCTGTGTGACAATTACTCTGAGGATAGCCTTGCTGCCGTATTCGAATTGCTGACCATTCCTTTGCACGTGTGCTCGTTCTGCCTCGGGAATAGCGGCGAGCTGCTCGCTGCACTCACTGAGATGTGCAGCAGGTAGATTTATGCTTTAAATTCCGGCAAACCCTTCCCAGAAAAGTGCTGAGCTCCGTCCTGCCTTCCACATTCCCGCAGCCTCATCGAGTCGCTGAAGTTCTGGAGGACGCGGTTCCTTCTGCTGCCCGCCTGCATCAGCGCCACCAAGCGCATCATGGAGGGGGAGGCGCACTGCGACGTGTACGGCGACAAGCCCCGCTCGGACGAGGAGGAGTGGCAGCTCCTCGACGGCTTCATCCGCTTCGTGGAGGGCTTGAACCGCATCCGCCGCCGCCACCGCTCCGATCGGATGATCCGAGTGAGTCGCCGGCCCCCGCCGAGGCTGGGCGTGACCTGAGCCGCTAGTGAGGCGTTAATGAGCCCGTCCCCGGCGGGCTGTGGGCCCGGAATCCGGCCCCAAAGGACGCTGCTGAGCCCTGTGCTGTGTCAGCTCTCTCGCTGTGGGGCTTGGGAACAGCTTGAGGGAAGTTTCCCTGGGCTGAGCGTCCCGTGCTGCTGTGGCTGCAACCAGGCTCGGGACAGCTCTTGCTCAGGGACAAGCCGGGCTCTCCTGCACTGTCCTGGCCTGGCGCTGCTCTGTTTTATACCGTGGCCAGTCTGTTCTTACCCACGAGCCTGACGCCTCCTCTGTGCAGGTGTGCTCTGCTTTGTGCTGCAGGTGGGCTTAGCCCGGGTGCACCACTCTGCCTGGTGATGCAGGCAGCTCATCCAGAGGGGTCTGAGCTAGCTGAGCTGGCCACTTCTGGCTTAACCTGGATTGGTTCTGTGCTACAGATTCAGGAGAAGGATTGGGAAAAGAGAAAGATGTGAGTGAATTTTTTGGTAAACAGTAGTTTCAAGAGGCTGAAGAGAAACTGGGTGATGTGTATTAAATGCTGTTCCCATTCTCACTGTAAATGGGGTAATTTATTTTGAAGCAAATTCACCTTTTCCAGAATAACAAACATTTCATTTTCAGAATAACATCCACACAAGACACTAGGCTATTCCACTTCTTGTGTTCCGATGGTTTGACTCCCTTTTAGAAGTGTGCTTAATAAAGCCCTGCTGACGTGAGGTGTTGTGTTCTTGCTTACTAGTTAAGCCTAGCTTGACTAAGTCTGTGCTTCCATTTTTTCTCTTAGAAAGGGTCTGCCATGAAAGGCTTGCAGATTGCTGGTCCAATTCCCACTCACTCTCTGGAGCAGTCTGGGCCTCCCATTGGGAAAAAAGGAACCTCAGCGCTGTCAGCTCTGCTGCAGATGGAAGCCAGTCAGAAGTGAGTCTCTACAGGCTGTGTGAAGAGCCTAGAACATCCTTCCTGCATATTGCTCCTGGCCTGGCTAAAGCACATTTGGGGAACTTTGCCTCATGTTGTGTTAAATACATCAGAGATCAATATTTTAATAATAAATTAGCATCACACAGGCATAATAAAGCAGAGTTCAAGGGTCCATGTTGTTTGTGTGGGTAAAAAGTGCTTCTGAAATGTTGGATCTGTGCCTCGGTGTGTGCGGGAAAGCAAATGTCTGAAAATACAGCAGTACCCCTCTGCAACATTTGCCTCTGGGGGGAAGCTGACATAGAGTATGTTTGAATAAACTCTGTATTCCTTCCTTTTCTCCTAGGACCCTGGGGGAGCAGCAAGCAGCAATGCTTTCTGGGAAGAGCTCTGGCCAGCCTTCAGAGAGCGGGAACATTGCCATCACACCCACCTATATGGACAGCCCTCGGAAGGTAAGGGCTTCCTTTAGCTGCTGTTTCTACATAAGAGTTCCTCAAATAATCAAAGGTTATTTCTCTGAGCACTTGGCTACATCATACCACACCTTACTCTGTAATCCAGCACGGGCTGCTCCTGTACAGGCCTTTATGTGCAAGGGCAGAGGAAATCAGTTCTGTAAGTGTGACAGTGATGTGGAATCCCTGGGATGCCGTGTCAGCGTTTTGCTGATCTAAGTGCTGTTTGCTAATTAGTGCATTTCCTCTGCTGGTAGCACATTTCATTTCAGTCATGGCTTGGCTGTTGGGTGTAGCAGTACAGTGCTGTGTGCATCTGTGTGCAGGCTGTCTTGGAGAGCAAAATCAACCTCTAGATTGTGACTGTGTGAACACGAGTGGGATTTTAACAGCAGGAACTTGAGTCTCTTGCCTCTGTTTAGAGGAGGGGGTGTGTTCCTGAGAAGTGATTTAGATGTCATTCCTTCACTGGCTGGACTCCAGGCTGGAGAAAGTGATCTTCCTGGAGCTCTCTTGAGACACTTAAAGAAAAGACTGTGCTATCCCTCAGCCTTTCTGTCACCTGTCCTGTGAGGCCCAGGAGAGCAGGAACTCTGTCTCTGAATCCAAACAGAAATATTTGATTATTTTTCTGTGTTCTGACATGAAGGTCTTTCAACAGAAGTAACAAGAAACTGAATAAAGATAGAGGCCTTAAATGTGACCTGTCTTTGGTTTCAACAGTTCAAATATTGCAAAGAAAAAGTTCTCAGATTTACCCCTATCAACCACTTCTCTCAGCATTTTTCTCTGTTTCTACATCCGCTGTTTTGTGCCACCACCAGGAGCAAGTATTGTGTTATCTTGGAGACCTAGATATTGAAAGTTGAAGTGGTAGAGTAACTGTGATGATCTTAGTACTAAACACTCGTAGTATTAGTGTTTGGAGAGCACAGATGAGAGTCTGGAGCAGGCTGTGCTAGGCCTGGGAACAGTAGGTGCTCAAACTGACTTGAGACGTGTGTGCCAACTTCCACATCATAATTCAGACTTTGCATGCTTCTCTTCTACCATTTGGAAAAGTCAGCTTCTCTCTTTAAATACAGAAATCTTAAATGTCCCTTTCTACCAGCAGAACTGGTGAAGATTCCACGTGAGATGCAGGAGGGAAGAATGTTGTGTCCAGTTGTTCTGTGTGGGGGGGTGGGGAAAAGGCAGAGTGGGCTTCCCTAGCAGTGGCACAGGAGTATGCTGGGACCAAATGAGCAGACTCTGTGCTACTAGAAAATGCCATCATGAGTAATGTTAAAAGTAATGTTCAAAAGCCTCTCTGGAAGGCTGACTGGAGGCTCTGGAAGAGTGTGTTATCAACTGAAGGCCTTTCATGCTGCAGCAGTAAACACTCCTGTAAATATTTACACACAGGGACTGGGAGATAAGCAGTTGGAATCTTCTAATTGATGGCTCATGCCTGTTGGAAAGATGCCAGTGGGCAGGCAGCATTCAGCAGCGTGTGCCTTGTGTCACAGCCCCTGCAGGGCTCCTCAGCACAGGGAGGTCTGGCTTTCCACACACTTGCAGCCAGAGGACTGACAAATTATCACAGCTGTGAGCTCTGCCAGCAGCCAAAGGAACAAGTGCTTTTCTAGGATGCTCCTCAGTGCTCGAGTTATTCCAGACCAAATTTGAGCCAGTGGCTTCACTTTGCTTTGTTTCAGAGTAGAATTGCCAGGTCACTTCAGCCAGTTACTGGGCTCAAGTGTGGTTTTAACCCAGTGAGTTCACTTGATCCATGGTCTGTTGGGGAAGTCTTTGCCCTTATGGATCCAGGGCTCTTGGCTCTGCTTCTGCACTATGTAAATTGCCAGTCATGTAACCCTGGCTTTGATTCTTTCAGGAAAATGTTTTATATGCACGTACCAAGGTAAGCATCATCTTAACTGCAGGCTAGACAAAAATATTTTGCCAAGGGAACAGAATAAAGAGTTGCAAATAGGGAATGAAAATCTAGATGCATTGTCTTGTGTGATAAGAGAATCTTGACACGTTTTGAATAGCAGCTGGGGATAAATTCACCAGGGTTTGTAAGTAGGCAGGAACGTAGCACAGGCAGTGTCTGTTTAATTTTGCATGAAGCATTAAACACAGTGTTGGAAGGATCTTTGTGATGAGTTTTTCTTCCCTTTCCTTTGCACCGTACCAGACCTGCATTTAAGAGGAAGAGGACACTTCCTGATAAGAGCTCCTTTGCCTCTCCCTCTTTATTGTTTGAATGTCTAACAGATTTGAAGAAAAACCCTGTCCTTCTTTGGATATTTGCCATTACACCTGTGGTTTCTGTATTTCAGTTTTTTATTTGGGATGGAAGCCCCCATACTTCAGAGCTCAAGTCTTTCTCCTTTGAAGTATGGAGGGAAGGCTGCAGTTTCAATTGGCTTCTGATCAGTGTGGGTTTCAAAATTTTGGGAAAGCATCTGTGCCCAGGAAGAGCAATGTCTTGTTACAGAGAGAGAAAGTAAAGGTGTATGTGTGAGCAATTCCTGATGCTGTGCATTCTGCTGCATCTGACCTTCCGGGTCTGGGATTTGCATTCTCCTCATACTTTCTCTCTGTGGTCATTTCATATTCGCACAACCTTGTATTTGCTTTTCTTCAACTCCTTGTTCCTGTTGCTGTTGCCATTAATGGGCCTACTTCCTCTGATGCCTTCAGGATGGGGCCTTCTTTATGGACTTTGTTCGCAGCCCACGCACAGCTTCAACCTTCTACTCCCAGGTTAGTTTGGAATGGGTTGTTGTCATCTCTGGCTTTTATATCGAGGCGATGGACAGCATTTGTGTCCTGAGCTTGCCGCACTGGGAACCTGTGTTAGTTCCCAGATACTCTCATTGAGAGTGAGATGTACAGCGTTGGCAGGACAAAGTGGCAGATGCGACCATTTTTTCCCACCATTGACTGTTTGTGCTGTGTTTTGGGTGTTCATGTGCCCTGTCTCACTGTCCTTTGCAGTACTGTCTTGTCAACTACTAAAGCTGCTCTTTCTGTTTTTCAGTAAGTGCTTGTTTTCCATCTTCCCTCACTGAGCAAAATGGCAACAGCTCACTTGCCTGGTTCTTGGCTAAATTTCCTCAGTGCTGTTTGAATGACACGTGACTCTGGGGATATCCAAGTCAAATCGTGTCCTTGGATTCCTGAACAACTGAGGCTGAAAATATAGAGTATCGTCTTGGTTTAAAGAGTCCTTGTGACAGAAGTCGTTGGTCCACTTAACACCAGTTAGGAATTAGCAGTAACACAGTGTGGCCATAGGAAATGCTGCTGCTTGAAGCGAGCCCTGAGGAGGGAGAAAAGCTTTTGCTGGCTGTGGGCACCGTAGAGTTGACCCTGAAGCATCTGCTGGTTTTGGCTGCCCAAGAAGGGACATCTGCCATTAGAGATTTTTGGGATGTCAGAAACGGCATAAATAAAGGACTCTTGGCTGTCAGACCTAAGTCAAGCTCCCAGCTCTGTGATTTTTAGCTGTGTATGTGCTGTGGATTCATCACGGCAGAGCTGCCCCCATATTTACACCAGCTTGAGTTAGAGTTACTCTGCTGTTCGTGTTCTCTCCCCCACCTCTCCAGCTTTTATGTAATGTGCCTTTACTAAACCATACGTGTTAATGACAGATGGCAATTACAGCCTGTACTTAGCTGAATCCTTCAGCATTCATGCTCTTTCTGAAATGATTTTATGTTAATTTGGTGAACTATTCAGTCTACCGTTGGAATAGTGCGAGTGTTCGTGCGGGAGGAAAGTGTTCCTGTTGTCTTGGCGACATAGGTGTGGGTGGGTGTCAACCAGCCTTCTCATACTGCCCTGAGAAAGGAGGGAAGAAGAGGAGCTGATTTTTTTTGGGCATTATGAAACTTGAATTCGTGTGATACATTTGCATATTTTTGAGAGTTAGACTTGAAACTATATTTACTTTTTTTGCTTATTTTTGCTTACTACCTTCCCATAGTGATAAAGTGTTCTGTTCTGTCTGTTGTGTGCTTATAATCAGAGTTGTTCCCTTGGGTTGAAAATGTCAGGTTTGGACTGGTGTTGCTGGTTTACCAGTAGTTTTCTCAATGCAGTTACTGGGTTGGTGATCCTCATCCTTATTTGGGTCTGAATTTGTTGTTTGTCAGGAGCTCTGTAGTGATGACAGAATTAGACTGTATTTATCCCTTCTGCATATGCTTGTGCTTCCTTAGAGTATTGCTTGTTGTTGACTAACTTGGGCTGAGGCAGGGATCGTGTGGGGAGGGGAGAAGATGGAAAATCGACTACATGATGGATTTCATGGAGATGTTGCTGTGTTTCCTCCTCCCAGGTCTCTATCGATCAATCAACTCCCGCAACCTCAGATGGCAGCACCTTGCTACCCGTGGGGCAGGGCCCTGACAGGGGCAGCAGCCAGGCCCTGGGGAGCACCCAGAACACTGCAGAGCCAGGATACAGCACAGCTGCTGCTGCAGAGGGCAGGTAGGGAAGGCACAGCAGTGCTCTGCTGCAGAGCTCTTCAATTCCAGCCCCTTTCTGGTGTCAGGGAATGGGCACTTAAACAGGAGCCTGGGAACAGGCTGTGCTGTGCCTGTCAGCACGAGCAGGCACTTGTCACAAGACCTTACTGCAGCATTTCCACGTGCAGAGAGTGTGGTAGTAAAATAAGCCCTGCAACCCAGTTTTCCTGAATTAAATGAACACAAGGCCTGATTTCTCCACCCACAAGAAGGGCTTCATTCTTCAAGAAATGAAGAGATTCCATTTCTCAAATCTGCTAGTAGGAAACCAGGCTTTGAATTGACGTCTTCTGTCTGCTTTGGCAAGGGGTGCAGGCCTGCAGGTCTGATTGGATTGAGTAGGCTGATGAAATCCAAGAGGTTCTAACCTGGAAACAAGACACTGGGGAGGAAGCAATGTTGAAAATAAACTTCATTAGCACCTGTTCCCTGTGGTTGTATATTACAGTAAAAAGAAAATTAGCCAGCTTCAAAAATGTTTGCTCTCAATTGCTGCTGAGTACAGCTGGATGTGAGATATTGTGCATTGGGTCCATATAGCAACGTCCTGGTGACCTCGGGGCAAATGCTCATCTGATGCTTTTCGTTGTCCTTCTTGAGATGAAACAGCAAATAAATGTGGCAAAGTCATTGTTGAGAAGAGAGGGCAGTTTTCTTAAATGTAGATATTTGAACAAATCTGGCAGCTTCCTTGATTTTTGAATGTGCTTCTGTTTACTGCCCAGCTCTCAGCAGTGTTCGACAAGTGCTCTGACTTCCTCCTCCACTTTGGTAGAGATTCTTGAAGCCATGAAACACCCCACGTAAGTTTTTAATAGAAATGTGTGTAACGTCTGATGAGGTGTTTAACAAGGGGACATGAGAAGTGGAGTCACTCAAAGGAGAGCCCCATGTCAGCTGTTAGAGAGTTTTAAACTTCCTTTTGTTATTCAGTTCCAGACTCTCTAATAAGGGATTTTATAGAAATTGAGATACCAGCAAAGACTTCAATTATTAGAGTCCCAGAACCTTGTCAAATCAAGAATTCCCAGTAAGTCACTAAAGTGTTGTCGATGTCAGCTCTTCATCTTGTTCCCAAAAGCCAGTGAGACATCACTCCAGGGGCACTGTTCATTTCTTGTCCTCTATTCTATCCTCCTCCCCCGTTTTTTTCTTTCCCCCCGCAGCGATTTTTGTCTTTGTTACCTAAAAGAGCTCTCGATCAGCCTGTGTTAACACCTGTGACTTGGTGTGCTTCAGCACAGGGATCCAGCTGCTCTCTGAACAGAAGGGCCTCTCCCCTTACTGCTTCATCAGTGCAGAAGTTGTGCACTGGCTGGTGAATAACGTGGAAGGAGTGCACACCCAGGCCATGGCCATTGACATCATGCAGGTAAGGAAACTCTCCAGGAGCATATGGAGGGCCAGAAATGCCTCACTCCGTGAAGGAAATGAAGTTTTAGGGCAAAGTATAACAATCATTTCTGTTACTTATTGAAATCATCTCACGGATGAGTATGGAAAGCAGTGCTCAACAGAACATGAGGTAATGATGACATTTTTTGGATTCCTTTTCACAAAACAGCAATTTATTCTTTAGTTATATGTATTTTTCTTTCTACTTATATGATGATGGTTCTGTTTATAACCTGCAATTAGCTGGTGTTAGCCAAGTACTCTGCATTGCGTTGGAATTGAGGCACTAGGCTGTGATGTGGTTTTCCTTTCTGATAATTAGTTACTGAAGTTGTGATAAAACCAGTGTGTGACCTTTCTGTTATGGATGCCAAAGCAGACACACTTTATGCAGGAACACTGCTTGTATTCATCAAGGGATTTTTCTGTATTGAACTGTGTCAGGGGCAGAAGGTTGGAAATGTTCTGGAGTTCATTCCTCTGCTGAGATCCCATATCAATTAACAGAGAACTTAGAATGTTTCCAAACTCTTACCTTCTATAAATTTATCTATAAAACCAGAGCAGGGTATGGGAGGAAGACAGACATCTGTGGAAAGGTCAAATGTAGTTTCTCAGGGAGATAAGAAATTGCTACATTTACTGAATATCAAGAGATAACTTTGCTGGTGTTCTTGTTAGGCACATATCTGGACAAAAAGATGTCAAGGAAAAGAAAATTACTTCCTAATGTTCTCTAGCAACCTTTTTATGTAACTGGAAGTGTGATTTCTTTTTTATCATGTTTGCTCTGTTCTTTTTCTTGTTCAGAAAATGTTAGAAGAGCAGCTTATTGTCCATGCATCTGGAGAAGCTTTACGAACCTTTATTTATGGCTTTTATTTTTACAAGATTGTTGTGGACAAAGAACCAGACCGAGGTCAGCATTTTTACTGCAAGACTTTCCTCGCTGTCCCTTTGCATAATCACTGGGGTGGTCTTGATTCGTACGGGTGCTGCAGCAGGAATGCATTTGGGAGCAACCAAAACCACCGATCTCAAGAGAAATTCATCCTTTTTAGTTAAGGGGGTCAAAAAAAGGAATAGCAGAAAACATAGAGTAATTTAGTTAAGGAAAAATTAAGGGAAAAAAAAGGAATAGCAGAAAACATAGAGTAATTTAGTTAAGGAAAAATTAAGGGAAAAAAAAGGAATAGCAGAAAACATAAAGTATTTTTTATCCTGCCTCTTTCTCATCAAGAACTACTTTTCTGAGTCTCGTTTCTAACTGGCCTTGCCCTTCCCCTTGCACAGTGGGGCTGCAGCAGCCTGCCATGTGGCACACAGCTGCCATGGATGACTTCTCAGCCTTCCAGAGGAAATGGTTTGAGGTGGCCTTTGTGGCAGAAGAGCTCCTGCACTCGGAGATCCCGGCGTTCTTCCTGCCCTGGCTGCCCAGCCGCCCCGCCTCCTATGCAAGTAGGCACAGTTCCTTTAGCCGCAGTTTCGGAGGACGGAGCCAGGCAGCTGCACTCTTAGGTAGATGCACAGCACAGGTGACAGCTGGGGAAGTTCCAGGGGATAGTTTGAAAGGGGAAGAGCAGCCAGCCAAGGGTATGATCTCACGTGGACCAGCAGTAAAGCTGCAAATTTCATGCTGGCCTTACAGTCTTGCACGTGGACTCGTTCTCATATGCCAGAGGTGTGTTTCACTGGCTGGGCAGGAAACTTCTACTTCAGAACTACTGGAACACAATAAAAAGTATTTCTTAAGATATTCCTTCTTCCTGAACCTCTGGAATTTAGGAAGGAAGATACTTTGTCTCCTTGAAAATCCTGAGAGATTCTTCACATTCTGTAAGGACCATGGAGGGGTAAGCTGTGAGAACAGCAAAGCAGCCAAATTGTTCTTAAAATTACATATCTAATTGCTTCCTAGGGGCAAATCCTCCTCATCACAGTAAGGTCCAGATGTGTTAGACGTTTTCTGTGATGTGCTGGAAGCTTTTTAGCTAATCTGAGCCAGACTCCTTAACATTAATAAGTCTGTGAAGCCCAGCTGCAGATGATCCCTGTGGTATGGAAGCAGTAGGAAGATCTTGCTGCTGAGCAAGATCCTGTTAATATCCAGTGTTCTCTGATGTGTGGAGAGTGACACTGACTGCCTCTAACAGCCCATGAAACACACTGGCTGCGTGACTGACCCTGTTGCTTTGTCAGCTTCTTGTTGCATATCCAGGCCAGCCTGAGTCACTTGCTTTTGTTCTTCTTTCTTTGTTTAAGAGAAAAATCATTGCTATGGAGCTGCAACTTCAGGTTTATTTAGATGCATCTGTTAAAGGGCTAGCAATTTAGGATAAAAGGAAAAATTTTGCTACTCTCTTGTTGTGTATATTTGACCTTCTGAAGAGAAATGCCTTACTACTGGTGTGGTATCTCTTAAACCTGAAGTCACAGTAATCCTTGAGTATTTCTGAGAGCCTTGTTTGAAGAGGAACAGCACCAGAAATGGGAAAGCATTAAGGATAGGAAGCCTGAACTAATGGTTAATTCCCTGAAGTCAACATATGCAGGTTATTTTCCCTGTCACACGATAAATCTGTTCCCTTGGCTGGTGTCCAACCTCATTAGCTCAGTGCCTGGCCAGAGCTGAAGCCTGAACATAGGCTGGCATGCAAGTACTGTGGAGACTGGAGGCACTGGGGCTAGATCCTCTTGGTGGTTTCATCTCTTACTCACTACTTAGCCTGAGGAAACCAGTTCACATTCCTCTGTCTGTGCTCTGCTGTGGGCTGAAGACTGAGACTCAGCAAGCCTGCACCCGTGGGGATTAATGGAAGTGTGCCTCAGTGTCCTCCTCGCCTTTCATTTAACACCAGCCAGGGAAAGAGTGTATTCCTGCAGCATGTGGCTATTACACACCTCTGCAGGTCTCCCTTTCAGTTGGGATTATGTCCATTTTACTGTTTAACTGATTTGCAGCCCCTGAATGAGTGATAAATGCCTTCAGATTGCGCTCATGCAGTCTGGATTTTCCAGGAATTACAGTTTCTTGTAGGAAAGTTGAGTGTGGAAGTTTTTTCTTACAAAAGAACTGGTTCAAATGATGCTTCTGTGCTGTTTCTCTTCTAAACAGTATTCCAAAAAAACTTCAGCAGTTCATCTGAGGTAAAGAGCTTTACTAAACCCAGATGACCCCTGGTCCACGTGACTTCATTTGTTCCTCTCTTGGTCTTGATTAGGTTGTGATTTTTATTTCTTCCCCTCCCCACCTTCCCTAAATGTCAGGCTGTGACATAAAATTGCATGCAAGCATTGGGAGCTCTGGAACAAGCTCCATGTATCTCTCAAATCTTTATCCCTCCCAATTTCCCAATCACTTGCCCAGTGACTGTCCCCTTTCCCTTCCCAGTGGAAGTCTGACCTGTGATACAGCTAATCTTGTCCCTTTGATTTGTAGCAGTGCATGCACTAGCAACTGTAGTCATGTATGTAGTGGAGTCTGTGACTGGAGAATAACCTGCCTGCTCCTCTCCGATTTGCTTAGTAAATCATTAGTTAAATACTCAATAGTAGAAGACAATTGGGAAGCAGGTGAGTCCTCTTAAAGTCTGACCTATGGAAGCCAGAGTACATTCTATTCAAATAAGCTGCTTTTAATCAGAAGCTTCTGAATTCAGACACGTGGACATTTCTCATCAGCGTTGAATGTATTTTTGATTAGCTCACCTCATTGGACTGGGTTCCTCTGGCTTTGCCTGTGAGCTGTGGCTGCAGGCAAGGCAGAGGGAGACAGCCCAGGCCCGGCAGGGAGTCTGCACTCTCTGGGAAAAGCAACAGTCTAAGGGAGCAGGGAGCTCATTCTTCACAGTGTGCTGGTTTGGGCACACTGGGCTGTGGTGTTATCACTGACCCCTTGGCTAATGACCAACACCTACCTGAGCGAGCTGCTTTGGTTCCACAGCTTCCAGGATGTTGTTTTCCAACACACTTTGTTACAAATTTGGCACCATAACCTCCTGACCACAAGGATTGTATTCACAATATCCAAAGGAGCCAGAAAAAACTCTCACGGTGTTGGTCTGACAATACCAGATCAGCTCAGAAATTGCAAATGACACATTTCCCAAAGACAGAAGTGGGTCTTATTTATGAAACAGGACTGGGTGATGCTCTTTCATTTTTGTTGGGTTTTTTTTAATTATTTTTCATGTTCTATGCTGCAGTAATAGCAATGTAAAGGATTTCCTTATAACCTTGAAAGTGCCTCCAGGTAACTTGCAGTAGAAATGAAGGTGGGAACTTTCCATCTACCTTGAGGAAGGATTTCAAATTTTTTTTAAATACCATCAAACCATCAAATTATAAGATAATTTAAAAGCTGACCCTATAAAGGGGTGCACATCTACTTCAGCAGGAGATAACAACACCCGTCCCTCATGTATGCAATAATGAAAAGGGCAGAAGTTTTCCACTAGAAGCCTTGCAGCCCATTGTTTTCTGACAATTTTTAACGTTACAGAAATGTTCAATTATGTGTTTAGCTAAAGAAAAGTTGAAAGTGATGCTGTGTTTCATAGCAGGACTTTGGTCTCCTAGTCAGGAGATGTGGGTTCTGTCCCCAGCCTTGCAGTCCTCTGTGTGACACCAGCCAGGTCACTTCCACTGCTGTGCTTCTCTCCCTCTCCTGCCTGATACCTGAGGGTTTCTGTCACCAGTGTGCTGGGGTGTGGGGCACAAAGGGAGCTGCACCTTGGGCACTATCCCAGCCCTTACTGCAAAGCTCTAGGAGCTATTGCAGTGGTCAGAATGCTGCTGCATGTCTTGGCTGACTCTTGGTGCTTTTACAGAAAGTGTTGGATGTGCACTTTCAACAATGCGGTAATGTGGGATATTGATACGAGACTAAAGAAACAAGAAGTTTAACTTCTGATCTCCTTTAGCTGTGGAAAGTCCTGGAATGCTCCTGCCCCATGGAACAGCACCCTGTTGTGATTTCTGGTGGAGGCATATAGAAATATTTGGAATGTTTTGGGCATGAAGAAGCTCGTGTTGTCTAGCCGTGCTTAATTATGGCACCAGCTGCCTGTTGATTAACTGCTGGATTCTTGGTCCTCTCTCCTTATTGCAGCTGAAATGTCTTTTGTCTGCTTGGGGAGGTGATTCTGTAGCACATACCCCTGACATGAGAAATAATTCAGGATTTTTGTCTTTTGCCATCTGGATGAGCGGCATTCTGGGACTATTCTGCTAGCCCAAAAGTACCTGGGGAGGAACGGGAGGACAAATTCATTTCAAATGACTGATCTTGGTTCTTCTGTTCCCTTCATCCTGTCTGCCACCTCCTCTGTAATGCCCCTTCTGAACACCGTGTCCCTTGGGTGCCCAGCTGCCACGGTGCCCGAGCAGCGGACGGTGACACTGGATGTGGATGTGAACAACCGCACGGACCGCCTGGAGTGGTGCAGTTGTTATTACCACGGCAATTTCTCCCTGAACGCTGCCTTTGAAATCAAGTTACACTGGATGGCAGTGACTGCAGCTGTTCTTTTTGAGATGGTGAGATCCTGGGGTTCTGCACAGCCACAGGAATGCTTGTCTGGCCTCTGTATCCCTTGGACAACTGGGGACATTGTATTGGGAAGGCGTAGGGAGAGACACAGTGGTTTGCTTCTGCCTTTATTTCCATAAGTAATTTTCCTGGTGCTTGTTAGCGTTGCTGCATCTGGTCAGCATTTATCACACCATCTCTAGTCGCTCTGTCTGCAGGAGTGTGTTCTGCTTCCAGTGGGTTTTATGCACAGTATGCAGAGATCAGCACAGGTCAGGGTGATAAATTTAAGTCCCCCTTAGGCAAATTTTAAACCCTGAGCCAGGTCCTTGGAAAAAAATCTGTTTTGCATTACGTTCCTTCTATCCTAAGACCTTAAAACTTTAAATCTTAGTAGAATTGCTTTCATAATAGGGCTTTTCCAGGCAATGTGTTCTGGAATGTTTTAGGGTTTTCTTAACTTGCTGAAAACATTTTGAATTGAAAACATGTCACTTTTAAATTTTTAGATTAAACTTTTAAATTCATATTTAGATTTTTTGGTTTCCCTAATGTAGCTTCTGTAAAACTCAAATTATTGAACACCAGGTTTTACCCCACCCAGCCAGACAGCACTAGGTAGTTGGTTTTGCCTTTTATTTAAAATCAATTGCACTGTTCCAGTAAAGCAGAAGTGTTTAGCCACTGGTAATAAGTAGGCTGAATCAGTTCCTGAAAAATGTCCAATTTAAAGTGCTTTCTGATTGATGGGGCACTTCAGAAAAAGGAAAGCCTGATGTCTTGTGCTTGTACCGCTTTGCTTGCAAGGACGTTGGTGTGCCTGCCATGCTGAGCCCGTGGAGAATTGAGCATGTCTGATCTATTCTTGGGAAGTGAGTTGCTCTTTTGCACATAAGTGCCCCTCGTCAGCTGGCACGTGTGCCGGGATTCATTGTCTGAATTTCTTCTCAGGTTCAGGGCTGGCACCGGAAAGCCACCTCCTGTGGGTTCCTGCTGGTCCCAGTCCTGGAGGGCCCCTTTGCTCTGCCCAGTTACTTGTACGGGGACCCCCTTCGAGCTCAGCTCTTCATCCCACTCAATGTCAGCTGCTTGCTGAAGGAGGGCAGCGAGCATTTGTTCGATGGTAAGAACTGCACTTCCCTTTACCCCTCAGGATGCTCTGCGCAAACAGGTCACTGTTGGCATGTAGCTGATGTAAAGAAACTCCTTTACCAGCCAGCCCTGGGGGGCTGAAGGAGCTGTTTGTACAGGTCAGCAGCCCCTGAGGAAGGAGGTGCTGCAGGAAGCTGTGCTGGCCGGCCGGCTGTGGGCAGGAGGGGTGGTCTCCCCAGTGATGCTTGCCCTGCACACCTGACAGAGCCCATACCTGGTAGCTGTTGGTTTGACAGACTCTTGTGTCTGTTTTGCTGGTAGACCCACAGCTGCTCTGCATTTGTATCCCGTGTTTGTTGATTCCCCCCCTCCCTAAGATTGGGCTTTCACCACTGCCATCCTTCTTTTGTTGTTGCTATGGTTACTTTAATGGTTACAGTGTTTGCACATGAGATTAGGCACCAGAAGCTGCAATCTCCTTTTCTGCAATGTGACCTCGCCCTGTTCAGTGAGCCTGATGTGGTAAACCTCAGGTGGAACCCCGAGATCAGAGAACTGTCCCTGTGCAGAGAAAGGCAAAATGGCATAATGAGAAGGGACAATTAGCAAAAGGCTCTGTTTTAAAATAGTAAATATGATTTTTTTTAATTAACCCTTGGCTCAGTGTGCAATGTACGTGACACTGTGTACAGTGAATGTGACAAATCCATATGCTGTGAGATCACCGTAGCCCAAGTGACTGAATTAAAGATTTTCAGAGCACTCTTGTGATATACAGCAGCCCACTCTTCTTCCTTGCCCCCTTCCACACCCCCCCTTTATGTTCCTCTCCTTCATCTCAAGAGACACAAATAATAAATTCAGGGATGAGTCTGCTACTGGAGTGTACAAGACACATCTTTACGAGACAGCTGACAATAAAATGTGACTGAAAGGAGTGGCTAGGGGGGAAAAAAAGAGTGCACGGAGGCCTCCTCAGGAAAACTGAAGTCTGGAAAAGGAAGGGAACAAAGTAGCTTGACTAGATAATTGTTACCTTTTTGTTTCTTTCAGGCTTTGAACCAGAAACGTACTGGGACCGAATGCATCTGCTGCAGGAAGCAATAGCACACAGGTATGTCTGCGGTGCAGCGGGGTGACCAAACAGTTCCTGTCTCCCTGGATAGTGTGGGATGTTCAGCCTGTGCTGAGCGGTCGCTCCTGACTCACTGGGTTCTGTGCTGTCTGCCTGTCTGCAGGCTGCTTACACGCTGACAGACTGACATACAGCCTGCGTGCCCTGGGGCGGTGCTGTGGGGGCACGGGGCAGCTCTGTGCTGTTTCAGCCTGGCACTCCTTAGGGGCCAACCTCTCCTCCTAGGGAGGGCCTTGCCTTTGCAAAGTGCCCGTTATTCTAAGCTAAAAGCAGAAAGACTAAATAAAAAAAGTAAATAGATTCTTCCTGAGAAGGGACAGTTATTTCCTTCGTGTGTATTTAGCACAGTCTTGAACTGGGTGACACCTGATGATTGACAATAGGCAGGAGACTGGGGTGGGAGCTGTACAGAGGAGGTTGGGCCCGATTTAAGAAGGAGTTGTTGGAAGCTTTGGATACTATCTAGCCTTATCTCTTTGTGTGACTGAGCTGCCAGTTTCTTTCATGGTGTTGCTGCCAGGGTTTCTTTCATGACAGAGAGGGCTGTCTTTTGTAATGGACTTTAGCTTGGAAATCAGCTTTTATTAGTTTACAAAGCAGAAGGGGAACAAGTATCCTACAAACAGCAGAGAACTGCCAGGTAAGCTGTTTGAAGTTCTGCATGGAACATTGCACATCATGAAAATAGTAATGTTGCAGCTTGAAACATGCCCAGGGAACAACGTCTGTCTGGACTATTGCTCTTCCCTCCCTTGTGTGCAGCTGCCCCATTTTGTCAGAGACTGCTTGGAGCTGCTGCTCTTGATTCCAGCTCAAAGCAGGACAGGGAGCAGTGTGGGGTGACAGGCTTTCACACTGTCTGGCAGGGGCAGAGAATATTTGGAGAGGCTCAGCTCTCTTCATCCCTTTTCCTTTGGCCTTCAGGCTGTGAGAAAGGGATAGTGGAAGGATTTCCTCCGGTGCCCCTGCCTTTGGTTGAGGAATCCAACATGGAGTGGCTCTTTTTATCCTTTTGCTTTCTTTTCTTTTTTAATTCCCCTTGTTTCTATTTCTTCAGATTTGGATTTGTACAAGACAAATATTCAGCCTCTGCATTCAACTTCCCAGCAGAAAACAAGCCCCAGTATATCCATGTCACAGGTGAGCAATATTTGGGAGGCTCTGTGGCAAGGAGGAGGTTATTACAAACAAGAGAACCATTTTACACGTGGTTTGTGGTTTGTGTCAGTGATGTTGGTGCTGTTCTGTCCCGAACCAGACGACAAGTAGGTGTGTCAGACAACACAAAGCAGTAAACTGGAGGGGGCAGTATGAAAAGCATGAAGTGTTGCTGCTAATAAATGGTGTTTGAAATGTTGCTTTACAGTGGCTGTGAAACTTTTCTTTCCAGAAGATGAGGAAATTTTAAAAAGTAAGGCAAAGCTTATTCCTAGGTCAATGTAAATAAATGTGTACCCAGAAGCTGGAAGGAGGGAAAGGTGTGGGGACAAGCCAGTGCTCTGTTCTTGTGCTTGAGATCTGTTGTAGATGAATCTCTACCCATATTCACTGGGTGGGAGATAGATCAAGCATTTAGGGTCCACTTGCTGAGATGTGAGAACAATGACAGGAAGGCAGTGTTTGGAAAATTGCAAAAGAGGATGGAAATAGATGGGAAGTTAGCAAGATGGATCAGAGCCTACACCTTTCCTTCATTCTGTGCTTGTGAGAGAGGGCAGACAAGTGCAGTCCCTCCCGGGGAAGGATATAGGAAGAAGTAGCACCTGAGAGCCAGTGGGAGTGAGTGGACAAAATCCCATTTTCTCTTGCTAAAAGGCAATTAAATGAAACTTTCCATTTCGGGCCAGTTTCATTTCAGGATTTAGCGACTCAGCTGGCAGTGGCAGGGGCTGAGGCCTGCCTCAGGCTGAGGTGCTGTCTGTTCCCTGCAGGGACGGTGTTTCTGCAGCTGCCCTATTCCAAGCGCAAGTTTTCCAGCGGGCAGCAGCGGCGGCGGCGCAACTCCACCAGCTCCAGCGGCCAGAACATGTTCTGTGAGGAGCGCATCGGCTACAACTGGGCCTACAACACCATGCTGACCAAAACCTGGCGCTCCAGCGCCACCGGCGACGAGAAGTTCGCAGACCGCCTGCTGAAAGACTTCACGGACTTCTGCTGGAACAAAGACAGCCGCCTCCTCACCTTCTGGACTGATTGTCTGGACAAGATGCATGCTAGTGCCCCGTGAATCTCTCAGATCTCTTAGGGAGACAGCTAGAAGCTTTACCTTGTGGCAAGGAAGTAGAAGTGAAGAGTCTCTCTGTTGGATTCATATTGAGGCTCCAAGAGGACCTGAGCAATATTGCTGTTGATATTCAACGGAATTTGATTAAGTGCTTGGAAAAAAAAAAGAATCTGAGCTCTTGGCTTGCCAGTGTCTATCACCTGACCTCAGCTTGGTTTCAAGTAGCTACAGTCCTTGGTTGCCAAAACTTTAGTTAGAGCAGAGGTAAAGGAGGGAGAGTGCAAATGGTTTTCAAGGGCAGTTGGGTTCAGCGCAGTGTGATGGTATCAGCTTCTGGTCGCTGGAAATGACCGGTTGGCATCTGATGTGCCTGGCAGCAGCCTGCCCCTTCCCCTCCCAAGGTGTACCCGGTTGTGTGAATATGTAAGATAAGATGTGAGAGATGCTTGTTAAATTTTCATACATGTAAATAAGTAAAATGCAGAAAATGAAGTGACCTCATGTTTTGTTGTAACTCTACAGACAGCAATACAGACTTGATGAGTAAAAGAAAACAATTGTCTAAAGAAAATACTGCTTTCTATGTTCAGCTGAAAGTTCAGTGCTGGGGCTTTGTCTTTAATCATGCAGGATTTTCTGTCTTCAAGTCTGGATCACAGCAAGAGCAGGAAGCCTGTTACTGTCTGGCAAGGCCAGCCCCAAGGCCTAAGGAGAAGTGGAGGGCCACTGAACCCAGGTTGCTGCTGAGGGTTATGGGCAGGTTTTTGGAAGGCGTCTGCATGCTGCAAGAGGAAGCTGCCTGCGCTCAAGTGTGTGGCCTTTGTCTTTGCAGGGCCTTGGCACGCCGGTTCTTGAAGCGCAGATTTAGCGCGGGACACAGCCGTGCCCACGGGCCGTTGGCCCCTGCTGCCGGATGGTTCCTCCTTGTTACATGTCCTCGAGAAATGGAGTCGGGGGGGACTGACACCGTCGCGGTGGTGTTCAGATCTGATTCAAGGCAAAGCGTAGCTGCTTCCGTTTTTTATCCCCTAAACTGAGTCAGGATGATTCACCTGTTTTCAGACAGCACCCACCTAGAGAAGGCGGGTTTGAGCTGTGTGCCTCTTCATTCAGTCGCTCTAAGTGTGTCAAAACTATCAGTGCTTGTCTGAACCCCATTAGCGACTTAACAATACTCTCTGCCGTGGAAGGAAGTCGTTGCCATCTCTTCCGTACGGTTCCAGCCTGTTCTGCGCCCCGGCCGTGGCTGCGCACGCGGCGGGTGCTCGGTCGAGGCTGCGCTGGGGGCGGAGAGCGGGCCCGGCCCCGGGGCCCCGCCCGGGGATCGCGCCGGCGGCCCCGCACCTGAGCCCGCGGAGCCGCCGGCGCCCGGACACCGAGCGAGGCCGCGGTGAGGACGGGGGTCGGCGCCGGGCCGGCTGCGGGGGCCTCGCCTCGCTGCCGGCGAAGGGCCCGGGGCTGCCGCGTGTCCCTGCGCTTTGCGGCTCTTTCGCGTTTTCCCCGGCGGCGCTGGGGCCGGGGCCCGGGGGGTGTCCGCGGGGAATCGCGCCGGCGTCCTCTTCCCAGGAAAACGGGTGAGAAACGGCCCCGACGAGGGTCTTACATTTTAGGGTAACTGCGGTCAGCCCGGGCCTGTCTGTCCCGTGCCATTTTGGAAAATTTTCACCCAATTAATTTCTCCGGAATGTCTCTTGGTAGTTTCAACCTGTAAGCAGTGGATATAAACCCTAGAGTTTCCGAGTTTTGGGGAAAGTTTAATGTGTCTTTCTGAGTTCGGTTTTCTCAACTGCAAACCCGGTATGTCTTTAGCTTTTCAGGGCTGCTTTAGGCCTAGTTTTATTTTAAGCATTTTCAGGTCCTTAGGATGCTTTTAACAGCACAGTGAATTTCTTTCCTTAAAAAAAAAAAAAAAAAAAAAAGAGAGAGAGAAAAAAATGGCATACCATGGAAGCTAAAAATAGGAGATAAAGGGTTTTTATCTAACCACAACTTTGTGCATTGCATAGAAAAACCTTTCAACAGGACATCATGATGATGCAGTTCATGGCCATGTTAAAGAAGAATGAAAATGAGCATCACCCGCCCACCAAGCTGTTGAATCTAGCAGGACAGCTTTGCCAGGAGCTCCAGATCCCGTCTCCTGGTCTGGAGGAGCTGGTTGAAACCATGATGGGATGCAAGAACAAGACATATTTTCTCACTAACATCCATATTGTCCGGGCCTGTGTGTCTGTTCATATCCATAAAGGGCAACATGATGCAGCCTGCAGTGTCCTGGAGGTAGGGATGTGTTCTTCAGTTCTTCACGGAAACAAAAAGCCACGGTAGAAAAGCAGCAGTTAGAGCTGTTAGAAGTACCTAAAGTGCAGCACACAGAGCACTCCCAGCTTGTGTAGGGCAGTGGAAGGTGCCAGGTGTGCAGTGTTGACCTGAAACACAGGACAAAGCCTTAGCTGCAGGCACTTAGAGATAAACAGCCAAGGGGGAAAAGGTAACTGGGAGATTATGAGGTTGGTGGTAGCGGGATTTTTGTTCTGCTGTGGTGCTTCTTGGTGTTCTTCACAACCTTAGGGCTCAGGACATAGAAGTGTTGGGAAGGCCAAGGTTAGGGGGCTGGGCAGGGTGGGAATACATGAGGAAGGCTGGAGGTGCCACTCAAGGTGAGGGATTTTTGGCCTCTCGATCTGGTAATGAAGACCTTTTCACCAGGGGAAGAGGAGGAATTAAGCAACTCCCTGTGTTCATGAGGGAAGGTACAGCCAGCCATATGCTTAGACAATGCTACCAGCTCTGTCAAGCCAGTAGGAATCCCTGAGTAAATTTCTGTTGAGGGTTTTCTCCTGTCCACATGGTCAGAGTGGCTCTCCAGAAAGGTTTGCTTACACACAGTTTTGTTTTAGTATTGCGAGGCAGAAGAGAAGGAAGAGCTGGTGCAACTTTGGCATGAGATTCACTACCGGAAGGTTATGGAGAAACAGCAAGTAAATTTTCTGACACCACTGCAGAAGTTCCGCTGCAGGAGGAGGTACTGCACTGTGGGGAAACTGAGATTTATTTTTTTTTTTGGTGCAATTTTCAAATGGAGAGGCTGGTTTTACACCTCGAGATGCTTGGTTTTTCTTGGTATTTTGACCATTTGTGGCAATGTGAGGAAATTCCCACGAATGGGACTTATTCCTTTGGGGTCCTTTTTAATCCCATTTTCTCCTGTGTACAGGAATCCTCCACCTGTTTCCCTTTGTCCCGAAGGTTTGAAGAATCGAAATTATTCGGAAGAAGTACGCCAGCACCTGCACAGGTTTGCTGCAGAGGTGACAGCAAATCCAAACAAGAAACAGCGGGTAGGGATATGCTGGGGGTCCTTCCCATCAAATCTCTCTGCCACAGGAATGCAGGACACTGCAATCAGGAGCTTACAACTGGTTCAATTTCTAAATCTTTGTTTTCAGAAGATTCATCAGGGCTGGGATTCCTCATATTTGATCTTTCCTTAAACATTTCTTTTAAAAATCATCAGGTTCACGCTAAGTAATTTCTCTTACTGTGGACAAAAAGTTGAGGGACAATAAATTCCTTACTGGGTTTTTAACAGTTCTAATATTGTAGTGATTGAGCATAGGCAACCAAACAACCATCACTCAGCAGAGCTCTATTACAATGATAAATAGTCCTGACTTGACTGAGTAACAGCCTATATAAAATTTCACTTTGCTTACCAGAACTTATTTTGTGCTGACTTTTCACATGCTGGTAATTTGATGTGATGATACAACAGGCTGTGTTGGTGTGTGCATGGATCTACCTTCTTTGGACAGGGACAGATTTGTAATGGAAGAGATATGCGAGTTAAATCAATAAGCACTGTTGATCCCTACCTTGCCAGGTGAGGGCTTCAGACTTCAATGTCTGCCTCTGTGAAGCTGTCATTCCATGGGAAAAGCATGCTTTGGTGAGGGCATTATCTGGTGAGCAGTATAGAATAGCAGTGGCTTCCTTAGCAAACAAATTGTCTGCGAGTGCAGGGTGGAATTTGCGTTCTTTATCAACTCTGAGTTTATAAAATGGTCTCTGCTGGATCCACTAGGCCTATTGGAGACCTAGTGAATAAATGACTCTGACTTTTGGATGGTCTTTTGCTGGACTGCTTTTGGAACTGAAGGGAAATTCCTGATTATTTGGATGTGATTCTTTTTCCTTGGATTTCTCCCTGTGCCTGGGTTTGCAGGAGGGATTGGCTCGGGACATGAACCTGCAGCCAGTTCAGGTCTATAACTGGTTTGCAAATTATCGACGACGTCAAAAAGCCCGCCTCCATCAGAAGGAACAGCTCAGCAATTCGCGTCCTGAGAGGGCTTTGGCTTCCCACACAAATGAGCCACAGCGTAAAGGATCCCACACTTCACAAACTGCAGGTTTGTCTCTTCCTAATGGGTTCAGGATGTGGTCCAGAGAGGTGAAAATCGATTTTAAATTCCCTCAGGAAGGGAAGGATATTGCTTCTTCAGAACAGCATTATGTGCTGATGGCTCAAGTGGATGCTGGAGGACTCTGCTTCGTGGAGTGCTTCATTGTTTGGCTCCAGGCTGTCACTCCAGAGGAGCAGACACTGCTAAGGCCTGTGCAACACAGCTTAGGAGAGATGCCTGGCTTTAAGGAGGCACCAAATGGAAGCAAATACATGGGAAGCAGCAGGTTTTAGCTCTCAGATTTTGGAAACAGGGCTCTGTACTCCAGGAAAATCCAGTATTTCCATGTCCTTCCACAGACACTTAACCAAACTTCAGTTGCAAGGAACACAGGGGTCTTGCTGCATTTGGCAGATTAGACTTGTTTTGTTGCCTTTTGGAGTAATCGTTGGGGTTGTTTCAACTGCTTGGCCTGCACCTTTCAGATGGATCTCATGTGGGCATCTGCCCTGAACAAGTGGAGGTAACCCCGACGCCCTGTGAGCCAGGATGGGAGCAGTCAGCTGCACCTCTGTATAAACCTCCTGAAGGATCCTTTTTAAAGATGCTGGAATCCAGGTGATGTATGGCATCTTTACAGTGACAGGTCAGAAATGAAGCAACATTTAAATGTATTCATGGAACTGACTTCCATGTTGGTGCCTTGGGGACATCATTTAGGAGCCTTGCCACCACGGATGGAAATGTTCCATGTCCAGTCAGAGCACCTCATCTCCCAGCTGTGGAGGGCAGGATTCAGAGCTTTAGCTGGGGGTCCCCTTTTGGCAAAGCAACATGTCTGGCTGATTAATTTTCTCCATCGTTGCAGCTGTCTGCAGAGCCCTGAGCTGTATGAAGCTGGAACAAGCAAGGCTTTGTTCACCACTCACAGCACTGAACAACCTGCGCCTCTTGGCACTGAGGCTGTGATGGAACCAGGAACCTGCTCTGGCTCTCCTGTGCTGCTGCAGGGGGGCGTTGCCCTGGGCTCTAACGAGTCCCTTCCCTCTGTGAATTGTTGTCTGCCCCTGTGGCAGGCCTCTGACAGCACCGGAGGAGGCTCTGGCTCCATGTGGACCCCAGGTGTGGAAGGTTAGTAAAACTGCACACAGACTGTGGACCTTAAGACTTTCCAAGCTTCCCTTCCCATTGTTGTAAACACTCTTGCTCACTTAAGGGTCCTGATTAAGGAGAGCAGGGCTTATTTTGAGCTTTGGAGTTCTACTTCCATGGGAGTTCAGTGAGAAAATCTGTTGATTTAAGGTGTTGAAACAGACATTGTTACCTACTCTTTTCCCTAAACTGTAACCACTTCCATAAGATAGTGGTGGATTCCTTTTAGTGTTTCCACTGAGAGAGTCCCTCCAGGTATTGTCCGCTCACCTTGTCCTTTTGCAAGCTTCTGAGTTTTTAATGCCTGTCATGATTAAGATATTGTCTGAGAAAAGTCTGTGAACTTCTTAACTGTGACTTAGTGCTTGTCTTCAAGCACGTGTTCTCGCTTTCCTTTCTCCCTCTTGCTATTTTTTCTCTCTTCCCCTTTGTCTTCTTCCTGTCCAGTCTTGTTCAGCATTCCCACCATCTCTTTTCTTCTCCTTGTTCTTCAGAACAGACTTGATAGGACGCATTAGTGACGTCCACTTGCCTTTGCTGTAGGTCTTGTCGAGCAGGAAGGGCTGTAACTGCACCCAGGCTCTGGTGAATGCGGAGCAAGGAGGGAAGGAATACCTGGGTCGGGGGTTGGGGCCGTGTTATCTGGATCTGTACTTGTGTTTAACACGCGCATTTATTTCAGCAGGTGTCAGAGTTCCCTTGAGCGCAGTCCCTCAAGGTGGCTGTGTTGAAGCCAGTTCAGAGAGAATCAATCAGCAGTCAGATTTACAGGATGAAAGCTTAATCCTTAGAGAAGAACAGCTAGGGACCCCGGAATCTGTTCCCCACAGGTAAAGGGAGGGAAAGCACAGGGCTGCCTAAAGGCAGGAATAGAAATGATGCTGAGTCCAGCCATGTCTTGATGCTCTGTTGAAGAGAGTCACAGAAATAGTGACACGCCTCGTTCCCAGGGACTGCTTCTCCTTGTGTCCATCCTTCTCTGCCAGTATTTATGGCTGTGCATGGGTAATGTTGTCTAAGCGTACATGTGTGTGTGGCACAAAGGAGATTTGCAACCAGCCTTATCAGGAAAGACATGACCCCGTGTTTTTAAAGCAGGTTCAGTTTCTGAACTATTTGCTTGGTTTTGTCAGAAAAGCATAACATTTACTGGTCCAGTGAGGGCTGGTTCTGTGGGCTGGGCTGGTAGGGCCTGTACTTAATCCTAAAATAGTTTTTGTAGCTTCACAACCTCATGACAAGATTATTCCATGGTGCAAGCTTCCAAATTGGAAGACAGAGACAGGCACTGTTCTCTCTTTGTTTTCCACCTATAACAAAGGTTTCAGATTTTCTCTGGGAATTGAGCTAAATTCAGAGAATGCAAACCAACAAAAATTCATGCCATTTTCCACATGTTATACAACTTTCATAATGTTACATAAAAATAAACACTGCCAGACATTATGGGCTTCCTCTAATTTACTGATCTGCAAGACCGAGCAGGAGCAGCAGCCCTATTTGATAGCCCTTCTGCTTGCCACTGACCAGCGTTTGTGCCAGCACGGCACTGTCAGTATGTCAGAAAGGCAGGTAGGAAAAGCTTTATTTCCACTTCAGACATGAGGAAGCAGAGGCACAGAAGGCTTTGTGTCTTGTTAAACAAGTAAATGCAGTGATTCACTGGAGATAAAGATTGGTGAGGCTTTGGCCCCAGTTCCCTCATGAAAACATTTCTGCCTTTTACCCCTGTTTCCCACTTGGCCTGGTGCCTCGTTCACATTCGTGTCAGACTCCTTGCTCTGAATTGCTGGGGAGAGCCCAGATCAGGCATTGTAAACCTCAGGCTGCGTTTCAGGGTTCACAGTTTTAAACAGTGGCTAAAGATCCCGAAAGATCAGCAAGGCTAGCTGGCAATATTTTGGCTAGGTTTAAAATTGCATGTTCTGACTCTGGAGTGAGCTCATGTTTATTTTTAAAATATGTTCTGCCAGTAGAAGAAATCTATGGTGGATGTCTCCTTGTTGGGTATGTCAGTGTGCCAGGCATCCACACACCCTTTATCATATTCCTGTGAGGGGCAGGACTTGCTGCTTTGTTGGCACCTTTTGGTGAGGACATAGTTATTTGAACTTGATTTGTAAGCCCTGTTTAGTGGCCTGGTCCAACTCCCCCCAAAACTCTGACCTCCTCAAAATTACATGAATGCTACGGAGCATCCATCTTTTTTCGGAAGTGAGTGAGGCTTAGGCTGCATTTTCATTTTGCAGTTTCTCTCTAGGCAGCCAGGAGAGCTCTTGTGGGTCGTTTTGGGTAAGATCACTGCTCAGTCAGTGAGGATCACCTGTGTTGTAAGGCAGAGCCCTGTAACAGAGGCAGGGATTAGAGTATTGTTACCAAAGTCCTCTTGAACAGTCACGGTGCAATGAGCCTCACTCCTCTGGGGACTCGTGGGGTAACAGATCAAACTGTAAGGACAGGACAGTGCCCTTATCCTGGTTTTAGAGCTAGGAGTAACACAAAAAGAAGGACATTATTTAGCCAAGATCATCTATCTGGAGCGGGCTCAGTGTTACGCTCTCCTTGCTTCCGGAGCACTGGGATAGAGCTACAAGTCGGCCAAAGGGCCCTTAATCTGCTTGTCTCAGTTTTAAAGATGCTCACCTGGAAAGGACATGGCCTCAAAGCTTATCAGAACAATTCCTGTTGATTTCTTTCATGGGCTTTTTACAGCCACTCCTACGCACTTGGGCTGTGTCCAAACCTCTTCTGATCTACAGGGCTGTGAGGTGGGAGTGTGAGAAGGAACCAGGCTGGAAGCTGACTGTCTCCATCTGCTTCTGCTGCCTGAGAGGAGGGTTTGATCCAGCAAGCGGACTGGAAGTCCCTGTGGGACACCAAACAGATGCTCCCCTTTACAGATAGTGGTGGTGTATCCTCTTCGCTCTGCAAGTTGGGACAGGTGGAATGTAGCCCAGCTAATGGTTCTTGCAGACTGGAAATCTCGTGCCTTCCACTTCAGAAAGAAAAGCACACTGAGCTCTATGGAGAAGGCATTCTGCATTTATGAGCCAGCATATTGATTTAGAAAATGTCCGTGCCGAGATGTTCGTGGCAGCTTACAGCTTCTGCCTGCATTTCTGGGATTCCAGCTCAGAGTGCTGGGAATCCTCCTGCTGTTAGGCCCTCCCCTCTGGACACCCCAGCATCCTGACACTGGCAGGCAGCGAGGCCCAAACCCACCAACAGAGGCTACTTTTTGGCATGTTGCATAACTGAATTGCAGAACTCATTGCTAAGGGCACCGTGCGTGTCGGTGTAAGTGGGCTGTGAAAAAGCATGAGACAAATTCTTGAGAGGGTGGGAGAGGGAATTGAGCCCATTTGTCATTAGGAAATGTGACTCTCTGAGTGCAGCTCCAGCAGAGGAGTCCCAAGGCTGGTTGCTGGAATCTGGGGAGCATTCCAAGAGAGGGCAACTTGACACTTATCCTGTTGGTTTTGCCTCTACTCTACTAGTTCCTTTTCTCCTATACTCTACTAGTGGGCACCTCTTGTCTGGGCCTCTATGGACACTCACACCTTGGGCTGTTCCTGGTGGTGGTACAGGCACTCTTGGTGCACCAGAGAGACTTTTGAGTTGGTGATGATGGGAGAGAACATCCCATTCTTGGGTACCCAGCGTCTGCCCCTTGACCCAGTGCCCACAGACTGGTCTTTTTGAGGGGCTGGCAAAGCCTCCGGGGGAGCGTGGATGGGGGACCCAGACTCCACTGCTGGCCTTGGAAAGCTGGAGCAGAAGCGTAGCCAATGTTGTGTCTTGTCTAAAGCCACATATTTTGACTCTGAAGGTCTTTGCTTTTAGAACACATTCCAGGAGTGAGACATTTTGGGAGACACCTCCTTGTTTATGGAGAACGTTTTGGGGCAGATGGAAAGTTGCAAACTGAGACGTGATTCCCTGTATGCCGCTCCGGTCAGGGCAGTCTTCCCACTGCAGAACATTTATTTTCAGGCCATAACAATTTTGAGAGATGGGGCAGGTGTGTAGACCACAGAACTCCATCGAATGAATAGTCTTGCCAACAGCCCTTCTTGTGCTGCTGCAAAACATTACAGTAAGTGGCAAATAGAGCAGAAATACAAATGCACTTGTATATTCTATTTTTTCCAGTTCCTCTCAGACTGTGTGTGACGAGCCTGAGTGCCCACCTGTTTCTGCACCCTGTGTGGAAGAAAGCCAAGCCTTGGGACAAGGGCAGGTAAGAGCACACCTGAAGTTCAGAGAAAGGAGCTCTGTATGCATGATCCCCTGCAGCTCTCTCAGAGATGTGAAATCTCATATCAGATTTAATTTGAAACATGTTTGATCTAAGCATAGCTTCTGGAGTCCAGTCCAGGGCAAGCTGGGCATTCCCTGGGTAACATCCAGCAAATAGTAGAAGGAAAGGTGGTTTTGCTGATCTTTTTCCTACTTGAATTGCAAATCAGACCCTGATTTTGCTAAATGTGCCATTTAAATGGTGGCCAAAAGATCCTGTGCAGATCCAAAGTGTCATTTAAATTTTCAGCAATGGAGGGCTCACCTATAGAGCAATCACATGAAGATAGCTGCTTGAGGTCCTCCCCTCTAAGGCGTTTTGCACAGTTTGGCTCTGTTCTCTCAGACATCTTAAAATGTTTAATGTAATTTTCATCTGCAAGTCTGTGTTAATGTTGAGGAAAGGGGATTTTGCACTGTTTTGAGATGTCTGACAGCAGTATACAGAGCAGTGTGATTATTGGCCGGGATAAAGAAGGTAGTTCCATGCTGTGGGTGCAGGGTGTGTGCGCCTTCTGATGGGGACTTCAAGGCAGTAGAGAATGCAAGTTAGAACTCTTGTGCTTTCAAGGGGATGGGACCTAAAAACAGGACCCAAGAAAGCCTTATCTAAGCTGTACATGGATGTATATTTTGGCTTTACATGTGCTGGTCTAACAGGCAGCATCCATCGCTGTTTCCCTTGCAGTGTGAGCTGCTGGGGAAAACCTTTTCAAAAGAGATTACAAAAAGCAGGACCCATATCGGCTGGCCCCATTAAGAGAAATGGCTGCAGCTCTGAGGGCAGTAACAGAACCCCTTTTGAGCCTCTGAAAGCATCAATATAAAGATCTGTATCTTAGGAAGTGGCCTTTTTACCAGCCATAATGTGAGCCAGACGAGAAGGAAAGCTTTGGGCATTAATAATGAATGAGCCTTTTCGAAGATTCCCAGAGCAGGCGGTCTCTAGCTAGTTTTCATCTTGCTGTTCTGCATCCTTGCACTGATTTTGCAGTGGTGAAGGAATGTGACACTCAATACACTGTGGGCTGGGGAGCAAGATACTGAGTGATGCTTGCAGATGCCAATCTTCAAATCTTTGTAATAATTACTCAGTTCAGGAATTCAGAAAAGCAATTTTTGCATATTTTTGTGTGTGCTCTAGGAAAAGGAAGAACTTGAATGGGTAAATGATTTTGCAGCATTCTCCAGACTTCCTGGGCACTTTGCTTCTTGCTGAATCAACTTACTCTGGGCTTGTGGCAAGAATATGCCGATATTTGGTTCCTATGGCTGAACCACAGAGGTGCAGATGAAAACTTTCTTGTCCACACAATTCAGGTTTTTTTTTTCTGTTGGTCATGCATCCCGTTAGAACCAAAATGAGAACGAAAGCAAGCAAACAAACAAAAATTTAATTCATTTAGGAGATGTTTCTTTCTCTCCCTGAGCAGAGTTCCCTGATTAATTCCTTAATTATTAATTATTTACTTCATGTCTTACCCTCTGTCAGTTGCTGGCTTTTATAGGAGCCAAAGCGTAGGGTAAAGCAAAGGGAATTGCTGTGCTTTGAATTCCTGGGAGTTGGATTGTGCTCATCACTTCTACACCCACTGATGGATTACTCTGCCTGAACTTGGAGGGGAAGAAAGCCTTTGTCACACAGCCCTGACCAGTGACATTCCCTCCCATCGCACACCTTGTGCTGCTGGCTGCCAAAACGAGCTCTTCCACCATAAGCAGCTGTGTTAAAATCATACCTGGTGAGGCTTTGGTTCTTTCCTGTGTCTTTCAGGTCCAGCAGGATCCAACTGTTAACTCAGCAGTCAGTGACATGTTCCAGGCAGCACTCCTGCTCTGTGAATTTTCTGCTGGTGGACGGAGGTGACCTGCCTGCAGATACACTCCACGAGTCTGCACTTCCCCAGGAAATGTTCCATTGCTTCCTCTTTCTTCCTTGTTCTTTTTTTTTTTTTTTAATGGAAGAAGAATCTGATAGGGGATGAATAGAGTGAGGGAGAAGGATTGAGGTGTTTCCAATGGTTACAAAGTTTGGTTTAGTTCCAGTTTTATTAAGAATTTTGCAAAGGATAGAAGAAAGCGAAGGTGCACTGTGGACTGTTGGTTTTTCCTGGAGCTGTACTGTAGATGTTAAAATTGTCAGGGCCTTGGTTCTGTGGCAGTTACGTAGATCTAATCATAGCACTGGCCAGATCCAAGTCCTTGGTTGCATCACGAAGGTAAAAAGAAGCTTCTGTGCTCAGAGGAGTAAAATTTGGTTACATTGCCTTGCAGTGGATATTGGATAACCTTTTCTCAGGCTTAGAAAATAGGTCTCAGCTAAGTGCTGGTAAAATACTGCAATTTCTTATCCCTGCTTTCCTGTTGCACTGCAGGGGGTAACTTCTGCAGCATTCCGTACTCTGTAGGGCCACAGGTGACACAAATCGGAGCAGAGCAGAATTCTCAGCGCTAGGACACGCTGTTTTTTAGGTGTTTAATACAAGAAGTAGCAAGGCAGACCCTTCATGCAGGTTTAAAACTAATCCTGCAAGTTATAGGGTGGGGTTTGGGGTATTTTCCTGAAGTGCTACTGTATTTGCAAAATGTTTCACCTTTGCCAAACCTCCAGCCCCCAGATACAGGGAGAAGATGCCTCCCTTGCCTTTTGTTACAAAGTTTTCAAGTAAAGATTTTCGTTTACTGTTTCTCCAGTGTTCGTTTTTTTTTTTCAAGGTAATGGTGTGAAGTGATATTTTTCACATGGCAATTATGTATTAAAACACAGGACCAGCTACCCTGGGAACACCTGCGGATGCTGATTGCCTGAAGCCTCCGTTATTTTGTTGGATCTCTCTAGGACTGCCCCTTTCTCGTTTGTGTTTGGAACAGCGGTGCTTGGAAGGGCTCGCACGCGTTCTGGTTTATCGCCGTCAACAGCGGGGCCGTGAGTGGCTGCGGGCGTTCGGACAGGGAGCGAAGCCGCCGGGCTGAGCGGCCCTGAGGGGCCAGCCCGCCCTGCCCTCACGGCCCCGCCGCCCGCTCTCCTCCGCTCGGGGCCCTTCCCGCCGCCCGCCGCCGCCTCCCATTGGCCCTCGCGCCGCCCGCCGCCGCCCTCCCATTGGCCGGCGGCCGCTAGCAACAGCGACAGATATATCCTGCCGCGCCCTGATTGGCTGTCGCCTCCCGCCGAGCCATAGCAACAGCGGGGCGGGGGGGCTGAGGCTGAGGGAGCGGCGGGAGCCCTGAGGGGCGGCGGACGCGCCGGGGCCGTTGCCGTGCTCTGGGCGCTGCCGCCGTCCTTTCTGCGGCCCGCGGTGCAACGGAGACGGGACACGGTCAGGAGCCAGCCGGCGACGCGGCTCCGTGCAGAGGCAGCAGCCCCATAGCAAAATTCCCACTGGATCTTGCTGGGCTGCTGTCTGAGATCCCAAAAAAGGTACTTTAGTTTTCATCCCTGCTGATATGACATGTCACTACAATGACTATGACTTAGCCAGCCAGTGGGACGTGATACATGTGGATGAAAGCCAGGGAGGTTACACTTCCCTGCTGTTGAAGATGTATTGGAGTAGAGAGGAATGATGGCTCTCTTACAATGAGATGTATTTTCAGTTCCTTTCAAATACTTAGTTCTGTTTCCTGTCAGGGGAGATAAGATTAGATTAACGCTGCCTGTATAGAAATTTTAGATAGCTGTCATTCTATATAGGTTCTTTTCTAAGAAAGCAACTCACGCTAGGGAATGCAGGTATTTTGGCTTGGCATATAAGTCACCTTTGTTCTACCACTTGAACCACACCAGTGTCCTAAGACCTTGTAAGTTTTTTTAATAGTTCAAGAACACAGTTGTTTTGGGTTTTTAGTTAAAAAGAAGAGGCTCAATTCAGCAAAATTCCTCAGGAGTGCTAGAACAACAAGTATCTTTTCCAAACTTAAATCTGAAACAGGATTTTCAGCTAAAGCAGAATTACGGCCTTTTCTCTTACACTTAATGAATTTCATTTCTGAATTTGGTACAGTTGTTCTCTGGAGGACACCTGAATTTTCTAGGTCGTTTCCCAGGTGAAATAACTTACTACTTTTCTGTAAATTTATGTTAGACAATTCAAAGTTTGTTATGTAAAATCAAGCAAATTAAAAGTATTTCCCTTTCAGAGATGTAAAGTCAAGTGGTTGAAGTACAGTGCATTTTGGCCCGCTGTTGCCCCGTGTCACCTGGATGCCGAACCTGCACAAAGCACTTTTGAGGAGCTAATTGCATTTGGACAGGACTTTGCAAGTGGTGCCTACAGCTGATCTCGCAGGGCTTGGCCGTGCTGGGTTCCAGGGGGCTGAGCAGGATTTGGGGGTGGGCTGCTGCTTGCCCATCCATGAGCCAGGACTGATGGGGTGCCTGGCCATGCAGCAGAGGAAGAGAACAAGGGAATCTGCTGAACGCCAGTAGTGCTTTTGACCTTCCCTGCCTGTGCTGCTGGCTGGAGTTGGTCTTCCAAGGAGAACCCAGTGGAGTTCTTCCCACTGGATTCACACTGGGGTAGCACTTAGTTCAATTTGTGTCTTACCTCGTTCTGGAGGTGATTCACGTCCCCATGGTGTTCTGCTTTCCCTGTCCTACCATCTGTAGCAAGCTCTGGGTGTGTTTATGTTGTTCTTCCTTGGAGCTGTACTTGGAAGCACGCTGAGCACGTGGCTGACCTGCCCTGAGCTGAATGTGCTGTACCTGCTGTTGTCATTCCTCCTCCTCCTCCACATGGCATGGCCCAGCAAAGGAAGGAGCTTGCCCTAGATAGAAAAAAAAAAACCCCAATGTTATTTTTATCCTAAAACGCATATAAGGGCCCAAAGTACAGTGCCTGCATGTGTTGATTGGGCACAGAAAGGGGATGGAAATCTAGGAGCACTGTCAGAAGTTCTGTTGCTTGGCTCTCCCTGAGGTGAGAGGGCAGCATCCATGTTTTCCAGCACTGCTGCTAGAGGTGGCTTTTCTCTTGGCAGTTCAGCAGACAGCCCCGAGCCTGGCAAGGTCAGAGGCCGAGGGTGGTTGTGCCCTGGAAGTGTGTGTGGAAATGGCTCTGTAGAGGTCCTGCACAGCAGCTGCCGTGAAAACTTCCCTGAACTAATCCATGTCATTGCTGCAGGGGGTGGAGGATGTGAGCAGCAGCTTTTCCTGCTTGCAGTCCCTTTGGCAGTTGTCACAGTCCCTGGTGCATCCAACACCCACTCAGGACAAATGCTGGGACACGCAGCTTCAAGGCAGTGTTTTCAGGCAGTGTCTCACTCTGGATGCCTGGCTCACCTTTCCTGGGGTTTTTAGAGGAAACGAGCACTTTACACAGTGACTCAAGCAGGGCACCCAGAAGAAGGGGCCACTTTTGAAAATGTCGGCAAAGGCATTTTGTTTTATCTCTGCACTTCATTAGTCTTATCCCCAAAGTCTTTCATGTTGTGTTCTACAGTGAAAGGTCATTGTTTCAGATCAATCATTTTCAGTGGGATTTAATCCAGTTCTAAGTCAAACTAATCCACTTTGGTAAAGGTTGAAGGGCGGTAAAAATTCATTTGTTAAGACAGATCTGGTCTTATTTTTAAAATGTGGCTGTTAGTGCGGAGTCCTTAATTGTGTATGCTCAGCATGAGGTGTTTCCCAGAGAGCTTCCAGAAATCGTAGGATTGAGTTATGTTGTATTCATATTGGGTTTTTTTTTTCTTCCAGCGTTTTCTTAACACAAGTTGTTTCTTTTTCCTCTTACCTGTAGAGCCTCTTTTCAAAATGGTGCTCTGGTGGCAGCTGCTGCTAAGCAGGCTTGTTCACGTCTTCCTGTTGAAGCTTGTCAATCCTGGTTACTTGCCCCTCGTTACACAAAGAGTAAAACTGCATTCTTCTGTCTGGGCAGGACAAGCAAACACCCGAGTCTGAAGTAGCTCATGAGGAGTTAAAGCTGCTTCCAATTAGCTACCGTGTTCTCGCCACTTAAAGGAACCCCCACAACTGAGCATGCTTGACAACCCCCTGTGCATATCCCTGAATCATTCTGGCAAGGAAAAGCTGCCATCATCTTTTATTCAGACATAGTGCTGTTTCCTCACTGGACTCTGAAATGAGCAGGTGCTGGAAGAAAGCACAATTTGCCAGAGAGTTCTGAGGGTTTATCAGCTTGTGCCTGCACAGGATTTTGAACGTGCAAAAGGCGACTGTGTGTGAATGCTGAATGGTATTAAGTAGACTGCAGTGATCCCAAACAGGCTTCGGGGTACAGAGCTACCCTTTCCCACGAGGGAGAAAAGCTTTGCAGGTTTTGTACTTCCCCACGATGCATGGCACGAAGCCTGCTGCTGCTGCTGCTGAGCAGCACTCAGGCACTGTCATCTTTCTTCATTCGAGGATTTACCCTTGAGTTACGAGGGAGGTTCTGTGAGAGTGATTCAGGATTAATATGAAATTGAAATATGACAAAGAGGAGAATATTTTCACACACTGTGACAGCCTAGAGGCTTGTTAAACTGTGGTGTATGGTTTGGCTAGAAATATGTCACTGAAATTACAGTCCCTTGTGGTTTGGGAGAGAATCATCACGCCGCAGCTCCACCCACTGCTATCTCGTGCTCTGATCTTGTCGTTGGGTACACCACCTATCCTCCTGATGCACACTTATCTCACTTTTCTGGGGGAATGTGCTGCTAGAATTCTAACAAGAAGAATGACAGATAGTCCTGAGCCTCTGGAAGAATCTGTCCTTACAGCACTATCGGAGCATCATGCCCCAGGTAGGGGCCAGTCACAAGTATTTCCAAGACCAGATGTTAACAATCCCCATCTCTCTCTTCCACAGTTGTCTCTACTTCCTCTGCTGTGATGTGGAAGCTGGTTAACCTCCCCCACCAGTGGGTGGTTTTTCTTCTCTCTCTCTCTGTTTTTCAGTATCTTGTCCCCAAGACTTTCATCATTTAGCAGTTCCCTAAATAAAACATTTCCTTGCTGCAGGAACGAGAGGGAAGATCATTTTCTCCAGGGATCAGGAGGATGTTAGTGGCAGGGACTTTGTAGCAGCGCTGCCGTAGTTCCACGAGTCTCGGAAAGAGTGTCACAAACTCTGTGTGCTCCCTCAGTGCTTCCAGGACAACCAAAGGGGAGGTTTTCCGCCGTGGGGAAAGCCTGGGAATGGCACATGGTGGTTTCCTTGTGGTGTTGCCTCTTCACCAGCGTCCCTGCAGCTAAACATCAGCCCTGGGGAGAACCCTCTGAGGCTGCTGTGGTGTCCCCAGTGCTCCTGTGCCAGTGAGCTCTGAACTGGGATGACATTTCAGCAGGCAGCTATTTATGGAACATGGGTGCTGTCCAATAATCAGATACGCCTGGGGAGCAGAGCCACTGCCTTAAGTCATAGTGCAATTTTCACTGCCATAAATTTCTCCATCTACAAATTCTTGCTGGGTGTGGTCACAGTGTGAACAATTCTCAGTCCTGCCTCGTGAGAGCGGTATTCCTGAGCTTTGCTGGGAACCACGGAGTGATGCCTCACATCCGAGCTCGGCAGGGCAACCACCGTCAGGCACTGTTTGCGCCCCATTCAGCACCCTAATAAAAGGCCTGCTGATTTTTCCATTCTCTTTCCATTTTTGAGACGTTGTGACTCATAAATGTTGTCGTAGATTATAAAACTCAGTGCATGAGCTCTGATTTCTGTTTGTTTGTACCTCTGTGGAGCCACTAGTGAGGATGAAGATCCTGAGCACTAGGCACTGTACGCACAGGAGACTGAATATAGGTTCTCTCCCCCAGACCCTGGATGTGAAATGCAATCTCTTCCCTTTCTTTAGGTTACAGTCACACTGTGGAAAAGCTGCACACAACGTTGCCTTATTTTAGCGCTTTTTCTTGCCACTGTTGAATTTAGATGTGTATCTGGTTTTAGAGCAGTGAGGTTACACATGACCTCGTGGATTCAAGGTTACGAATTTTTGAGATGCTTTAGGCTGACAAATAGCAGTTTCACAGAAGCCTCAATTAAGGAAACCAAAGCATTTAATGAGAATGTTTTGTGCATGTATAGATATATCCACATATATTTGGCAGATTAATGCAGATTGGTTCAGTGGGTGAATAACTCGTTTTAAAAATACTTTGTAATCCATTTCCCTGGGGAGTCTGAAGCTGCTGTACAAGACTAGAAAGCTTCTGGTAAACCCTCCATATTTTCAGAGCTGTTGGAATGCTTTGCAAAATGACTAATCTCTACTGAGAAATTATTACAGCTGCAAAGGTTCCCAGCTGAAGTGTGCTGGGCAAGGAGGATTGGCACATCTCTCACTGCTCTTGCCTAAGGGGCAGGTACGTTGAAATCCGTGTTTTTACATGGAATCATATCTTTTCAAAATCACATCCTTGCTGTCCGCACCTAAACATTTATTCTAAGGTAAAATCAATACAAGTTTCAAAATAACTATGGTAATAAATCGAACTGATACTTGGGATCCAGTCTGTTAAGGTTTTGAATGTCACCGCCTTCTCTTAGAAGCAGTGAAAACAAAACCCCAGTAGGAAAAAGCCCCATTTGGGTTGCTGGGATGTGTTCACAGTGGTGTATGTGCTTCACACTGCTGCAAAGGGCTGTTTCCAGAATGTTCTGGCAGTTTATAACTTGCTGGGTGTAATTTTAATCTTTCACGCCCTATTACATATAACTGTAATTTATTATTTGTCATATTTCTTTATATCCTTTAACAAGACAGCAATATTCATCTAATCCCTTTTAAAACCGCAGCATTTATTTTCAACGGCATTAGGTTTTACTGCACAAAAGCCAGCAGCATTAGAGTTAAGGCTAAAAACTTTTGTCTGACCCAAGGGACCGGATTGACTCATTTAAAGTAGTGTGAGAGTGCCGAGGGCAGTGGGAGAGCATGGGGAGCACCGAGAGCAGCCTCGTCCCGGCTGCCAGGCTCTGCCAAAGGACTCCTTTCCTTGGGAGCTTCAATTGCCACGGGTGCTCCGGTGCTGGAGTGTCCGCTGCTGAGCAAAGCCTTCCCTCAGCCGTACGGCAGCTCCCCGAACCTTCAGCGGAAGCTTCAGCGGTGCAGGGATGCTTAAATGCTGGCCAGGGTTGAAAAGAACAAGTTAATCTACGATTTATTGTAAGAGATGAGTAACGTGGCTCCCAGCGTTTCCGTGGACAGCCGCAGCAGTTTGTTGCTTGTGCAAGGCTCTTACCTGGAGGTGATTTTTATGTGAGAATGGTAGCCTGTCAATTTGTGAAAGAGGAGCTTGACTATTACACATTCAAGTATGTAGTCAAATTGAATTTATCGGCATCTCTTAGGCAAGGTAGTGGAATTGCTCGGTGGTACCACCCCCACCCCTCGGGCTGTTTCAAGGCAGCCGGGCTGCGGGATACACTTATTCCCCCGAGAGAGGCACAGCCGTGCCACCGCTGCCAGGCAAGGCCGGCAGGCTGCGGCCGCACAAAGCAGCCATGGTGCTGGGCAGGGTCGCGCACGTGAGCGCGGAGCGTGGTCACCCCGAGCGTGGTCAGACAGCCGCGGCCCGCCGGTGGCTGTGCCGAGGCCGGGCCGGGAGGGCGAGGCGGGGCCGGTGTCCGAGCCCCGCCGTGCCGTGCCGTGCCGTGCCGTGCCGTGCCCTGTCCTGTCCTGTCCCGTCCCGTCCCGTCCCGTCCCGTCCCGTCCCGTCCCGTCCCGTCCCGTCCCGTCCCGTCCCGTCCCGTCCCGTCCCGTCCCGTCCCGTCCCGTCCCGTCCCGTCCCGCAGTGCCCGCGCCCCCCGCCCACCTCCACCTTTGCAGCAGGAAAATGCAGCACTCGCAGCGCGCACGCGCGGCCCGCGGCCGGCGCCCCGCCATGGCTATTTATAGCAAGTGACGTCACCTAGAAATACAGCGCGGGGGAGCGGCGCCCCCTCCCCTCCCCTGCAGCACCGCGGCTCCGCCCCCTCGTTGCCTTCCCGGCGCGCAGGCGCGGGCGGCGGCAGCAGCGCCAGGCTCCGAGCCGCACACGCCGCGGTCGGTCCGGGAGCGCGGCCGGCGGGCGAGGGAGCGGCGGCCAGCGCGGCACAGCCCAGCCCGGCACAGCCCAGCCCGGCGCAGCCCAGCGGGCGGCTCCGCTTACGGCTCCTGCTCCCGCCACCCGTGCGCGGCCGGCCGCACATCCCCGCCCGCCTTCCGCTCTCTCTCAGGGGCGCGCAGAGCCCAGCCCGGCAGCCACCACGGAAGCGGCCATGGGGGACCGAGAGCAGCTGCTGCAGAGAGCCCGCCTGGCCGAGCAGGCGGAGAGATACGATGACATGGCCTCGGCCATGAAGTCGGTGAGTGGGGCCGGTAGCGTGGCGGCCGTCAGGGCCACTCGGGGAGGAGTGTGTAGGAGAGTAGTGGCGGGGGAGGGAGGGAAAGGAAGTGCGGGCTGGTCCGAGGCGGGGTCGGGTCCGGGGAGGATGCGAGCCGCCGGCTCCCACCCGTGGCGGTGAAGAAAGGAGGGCGGGAGCAGGAGCCACACCGTCCCGCCGGGACACCTCGCCGCCGTGCGGGGCGGTGCCCAGTACTACCTGCCTTCGGCGGACAGGAGACAAAGAGTAGCCGGTCCAAACCGGACCGAGCACCCCCTTTCAAAATCTGTTTCTTTCCCCCCTCCGTTCCCCCGTACGCGCTCTCTGGCAGCCCTCCCGCTCCCCGGCTGTCCCTGCCCCGGGGGTGTGGCCGTCCCCATGCCCTCCTCTCGGTCTCCCCACCGCGCCAATGGGGCTCGCAGTGCGGCCATTTGAATGCCGCCCGCCTCTCCTCGCGGCGGGAACGCCGGGCGTTCCTTCTCTGCCACAGACGGGGCCCATCCTCGCCCACCTCCCTTCCACCGCGCTGGGGTGCTGGGTTTCACCTTGGGGTGCATCTCCCCTTCTGGGCAGCCGCCAGCGTTTGGGGGCGCTGGTCCCGTGGGATGGGCGCTGCGGCGGGGCTGTCTGGGGACACAGCAAGAGGAGCCCCTTCCTCTTCTAGTCCTTTCTTTTGCCTCACCGTAAAAGACACGAATAGAGGCCTCACTCACTAACGCTGGTGACTCAAAAATAGGAGCTCCATCCAGGTGTGAAAGCTACCCCCTGTTCCAGGAGCATTTCCCGAGCTTTAACGTTGCCTTTTTGCCTCTTCTTTGTAGGGTAACAGTTTCTCAGTGCATTCCGTACCCTGTTGAATACTGTGAAATGTGTTTAAACAATGTTACATTTGCAACTCTGCTCCTTTCAGAACCAAGCAATGCAAATTATTTGTACTGATACATAATAAAATTGTAGAATGATCAAACCTATAATGTCTAGTCCCTTTTTTGAAAACAAGGTATTCACACGCTCCGAATATTATGGGTAATGTTAATGCCATTGGGTGCTTAGCAGTGTCTTTCCATATCAGATTGCAATTGGTTTGTTCTGGCTCATCTGTCCTCTGTGAACACCAAAGGCCCCAGGAGGAACTGTTGCTCTTGAGGGTGCTGCTGTTTGAAGGCACGAGATGATTTTAATTTGAAAAAGAGCGGCTTCAAATGGAGTCCACGTTTTTGTTGGAAGAATGTCACCTCCCTTAAATGAGGGCAGTAAAAAAGACACTAATTTTGCTGCTCTTGTTCACTTTTGCTATTATGTTGTAACAAATAATTACGGCCAGTCCAGTTCTAAACCAGTGATACTTCTGTCTCAATACCAGAGCCACAAGACATTAAAATAAGGTGTATTTATAATTCTATCTTTAGAGTTCTTGATACATAAGATGTAATAGTAACAGCCCTTCTTTCAGCTGATCATTTAAAAAGATGAAATAGAGGTCCCACTAAAGTGTACTGCTCAAGAAGACAATTTCTAGCTGTCACTAGGAGAAAGCTTTATATTTCTGCAAGACCTGCAGACCTGCAGTGTATGTATGGTCTGTGGGCTCGTGTGAAACCATGAGAACACAGTTGCTGCGCTTTAGGAAGTGTGTAAATAAAGTACTTACAACTAGTGTGTATGTCCAGTTGTCTTCAGACTGTACTAATTGCTAATTGTACTAATTTCCGATTTTCATTCATCTGGAGCCATGGTATTCTCCTCTGTAACACCACTTCTGCTTGCAAATAAATTGTGAGATCTTGAGCTTCTGTAGTTAGGAGCTCGAGAACACTTTGTGAGTGGAGGCTTGAAACTCACAGATACTTTTAAAATCCAAAAAGCAATCTGAATTTAAAAGCAACAGTTGCCTTGTTTTGAGCTGTTCATACACTGTTGCATACCTGTAATGTAGCCTCTGTTGATCACTTGTCTTTGGCAGGTGTTTACTCCAACAGGGCCATTTCCAGAATGCTCTTTAGGGTTCAGGTTGCTTTTGCAGGTCTGAGCATAATCTTCTGTGGAATGCTCCGAGGGCTGGCTGTCCTCACAGCTCACACTTCTGTTTCAGTGATTGCAAATAACAGATAATTAAGAGAGCTTTGATTTATCCAGATGGGTTAATATTGAAGTAATCTTGCAATGCAGAGAATTTAGACTTCCTCCAGAGGAAGGATAATCAGTATTCTAACTCAGAATACTGATTATCCTTGATATCTTGATTTGAAAAGATTTTTTGTTTTTAAATCTCTGAATGTAACACATCTGATACTTTTTAAAGGTGCCGTATGAAAGTAGTGTGCTTTCAGTGTAAACTGAAATCTGAACAATTAATTTGGGTTTTAGATATTACTACACTTAACAATACAGAATACAGCCAACAGCATTGTGTTTACTTCAAAAACATAAAGTGACAAAAGTAGCAAGTACTTGTTTTAGTGAAAGTGTATTGGCCTGATTTTTGACCACTGGAGAAAAAAAAGCATGACAAGGCTGCCATTTCATGTCAGCATAAATCTGGAGAAACATTTCTTTTTTATTCCCATCAATTCCTTCTATAAAGGAAAAAAGCCAGACCATGTAGCAGTTGTAGCTTAAATAAGGAGTTTATGGCTCAATACAAATTTTTGTTGTTGTCAACCTATTTTTGATGGAAGAATTCCAGTGTGTTTGCTTGTAATGTGTAAACAGGGGAGGAAAACGAAATAGTTGCTGCTACAAATTAATGGGTTTGGTAAACTAAACCCATTAATTTGTAACTTTTAGAGTTATTTTAATAGAAAATACAATCATATGTAAATGGCATTCTTCCATGGGGCATGGCATTCCCACTTCATTAAATGCTCCAGGATTCCAGCTAGTTCACATAAAGCTTACACGGTAGATACAGAATTGTTTCTCAGCACACTGCAGAAAGATGCTTTGGGTGTAAGTGTGAAAGGTCCCCAGTTGATGCAACAAGTGCCTCAGCCTCCTGAGATTGCAGCATTGGGTACCCTTTGGTTTAGAGAATTCCAGAAATCATGAAAAACTGCAGCTGCATAAGGCCTTCATTTTTGGGCCAGTATTAATCCTAAGAGGTAGTGCTCAGGACCTCTTGATTTATGTTGCTTTTCCAATATAGCTACATAGTGGTAAAAAATCATTTACTTTTTAAATTGGGCAATGTGGATGATGTGAGATACAGAATTTTTAAATTAGTCATGGTGAGAAATACTACACAGTGGAAGAAATCTAAGTCTTGAACTAAAGTTTTTGACACAAAATAGCTTGAGGTTCTAGTTTGTTTAAGTAGGCTTTATCTGTATATATAAATGGACTTAAAAAATTTGGGATGTTCTATATTTTTAGTACCTATCCCTGAGTGTCTGGTTTGGGGTTAATGAAGTGTGTTTGTGTAGGAGAGGGGAATGAGTTGTCCTTAGTGTAAGCAGTGCCCTCCCCTGCTAGGAGGTGACTTCCTCATGGCCTTCTCTGGGGTAAATGTGGCTACAGAAATTCCAGCTCTTGCTGTAGAGCTCTGTAACCACACGATACAAGAAACTGATCTGGTTTAAATTCATTACTCTGGTTTCTATTTGTTCCAAAATTATGGAGTGCGTAACTTTGTATCAGGCAAGTTTTAATAATTTAACCTGACTGTAGTCCCTCAGGTACAGTCCTTTTTGCAGCAGCTGGCTCAGAACTGGCTCTGGCTGCCAAAAGCGGTATCATCACAGGCCACTGACCTGGCTCAGGCCATGGAGCTGCTCTCCATTGTGGGACATTCACTTTGGGGTGGTTTCCACGTGAAAGGAGCTCAGCTCAGAGTATGGCCTGTGTGGGATCACACACAGAAGTCATTTCTGAGCTGGTGGAGTACTGCCACACTCATAGCACGTGGAGTAAGGAATTCCAGGGTTCTAGTCAGGATTCCTTTTATATGCTCCCATTTTGGTCACTAAACAGCAAAAGAACTGTTGATATCTTTACTGGAGAAGATTTAGGTGGGCTGTGGTGGAGATTGTTGAGGAAAATACTGACTGGGAGCTGTGATAAAGATTCTGAAGATGTCATTAAAGTTGACATTAAAGTGCATTTCATCCTCTGTAGGTTGCTTCTAATTCTATTAGAATTAGAGCAGAGCAGTGTCTTTTGGGACTTGAGGTTCCTGAACTGTGGAAAAGTCATTTTGGAGATAAAACTAATTGGCTTGATAGATTTTAAGAACAAAACCTAAATTTGAAAGTAAACTCTCTTATTGTAAGAGTTGTAATTAATGTAAAGGGGTTTTTTTTTGATCTGGAAACAAGCACGTTTCTTAGAAGGTTCACTGCCTACCCCAGCAGTCTCAGAAGAGTGTAAATATTTGTGACTTGATTGTAGTATGTAAGTATTTGGGTGTCAAGCAGTGTAAACGTGCACATTTTTTTAAATAAATAGTTAATGATTTTAACAGTGTCTGAGCAAGGATAAGTTTATTTTCACACCAAAGTACATATCCTTAGAATTCTAGTGTCTACTTTTAAAGCAATATGTGTAAGGTAGAGGAGTTACGTTTTTCATCCTAATTCCTTTGAGTCTAATTTCATGCGTATAAACTTTAAAAAGTAGAACAATTTCAAGTGACCATGAGTCTGATAGCCTAAATGAAAACATCAAGTGAAATAGGCCTACATATACAGTATTAGAAGTATTATCCTTCTATCTCAGCTTTTTTGGAGTAGCAGTTCAAAGTTGATCATGGCTTCATTCCTGATCTGCTGTCCTGTTTGTGTGCAGTTTCTTTCACGTCCTATCCCTGGAATTTGTCTGCAGCCAGTTAGCAGAAATCAGGGTGACTTTTGTATTGTGTCAGAAAGATACCGTGGAACACTAATTCCATTGGTGCTGTGCACAGCTTAATGACTGCAGTGCTTCCATCTCTGCTGTCGAATGAAGCAAGCAGCAGGGGACAGAAATGAGAGAATTGCACCGGCTTCCAGTGTCTGTGCTGTGCTCCAGATTCAAAATCTGCTGTTCTAGGTACATTTAAGTCCGTCACTAAGTGTGTAGTCTGTATAATTATAGCAGGCTTCCTAAAAAACCTGAGCCTTCCTCTGATTGCTTCTCCATTACACAAGCCTGCCTCACTTTTATTCAGTGAATGTTCTTTGCAATGGCTTCTAAATACCCCTTCTATTTCATGAGAACTATGGGGAATTCTCTCTTTTAAGTCCTGACTGCAGAACAGTTTTAAACTTTCAGTGGTACAAAGTTACTCCTGTCTAGAAGGAATTTTGGGTTCTAGAAGAAATTTTGAATCTTGCGCTTCATGATGAAAGTACTGAAGGGAGTTTGCACACTCTTCTCTAAGGCAAACCCTTTAAATTTGCTCTTTGTCTGTATTTTCAGGTAACTGAGCTGAATGAGCCCCTCTCAAATGAGGACAGGAACCTGCTGTCTGTAGCCTACAAGAATGTAGTGGGAGCCAGACGGTCCTCCTGGCGCGTCATCAGCAGCATAGAGCAGAAGACCATGGCAGATGGGAATGAGAAGAAGCTGGAGAAGGTTAAAGCCTATAGGGAGAAGATAGAAAAGGAGCTCGAGACAGTCTGCAATGATGTTTTGGCTCTCCTAGATAAATACTTGATCAAGAACTGCAATGACTTCCAGTATGAGAGCAAGGTCTTTTACCTGAAAATGAAGGGGGATTACTACCGCTATCTGGCAGAAGTTGCTGCTGGAGAGAAGAAGAACAGTGTCGTGGAAGCCTCAGAAGCTGCCTATAAAGAGGCTTTTGAAATCAGCAAAGAGCACATGCAGCCCACTCACCCCATTAGGCTCGGGCTGGCACTCAATTTCTCAGTGTTCTACTATGAAATCCAGAATGCCCCAGAGCAGGCCTGCCTTTTAGCCAAACAAGCCTTTGATGATGCCATAGCAGAGCTGGACACACTAAATGAGGATTCCTACAAGGACTCCACTCTCATCATGCAGTTACTTCGAGATAACCTCACTCTGTGGACGAGTGATCAGCAGGATGAAGAAGCAGGAGAGGGCAATAATTAATGAGCTTTCCTCTGATCCCTCTTTCATCCACTTGTCCATCCCCGTCATCACCAATATTTCCTTGCCACAGTCACACTAAATATCTAGTGCTAAGCATATCTGTATTGTACAGCTGTTCAGATCTGCTGTCCACTTTATCGAGAAGCAGTTTCAGATGAGTCTTCATGGGCATTGATGGATTGATTGGTTTATTGGCCCTATTTATCTTAGTTGCACTCGAGCAGTGCAGAAGGAGGCATTTTTAGTTTGCCTGTTGATTGGAAAATATGGGAAAGGATAATGGAAAGTGATTAAGGATGACTAGATTCCAGTTAAATTTTTTTCATTTGAAATGAGCTGACAGTTCTGTTAGGCAGTACATTTTGTGCATGCAAAGTAAATTAGCCACCCCAAATTTTTTTCAGTCAGTGAAAACAGTTAAGCTGATGTGAAATGACAACTCTATTCATCAGTTTACAATAAACTGTTTGAAATGTGAGGTTTCAGTAGAAATTTGGTTTTTTTGGCTCTAACTTATGTGCACAGTTTCTTTAAATGCAGTGCATCTACCTAAGAGTTTTGATACTTGTAACCTTTTGCAGTTGTTTTGAAGAATCATGAATTTATTTTTTGTAAACTCTTTGGCTGTTTAGTTGTCTGTGTATTCTGACAACTCTATGTCAATATTTGCCCATGTTAAGATGGATGACTGGGAAGCCAGACTTCTAAATTAAATGTTTTGGAATTAAGTGAATAAAATAAAATGCTGCTTCAGGGATGTTATCTCTACATGAGCTGTCCTGTCTTTTGTTCGGAGAGGAGATAGAGTTATTTGACACATCACTGATGGGTTAAAACATTTAATCAAAAGTTTAACGAGAAGTCGACACCTGCTAAACGACACAAAACCACAACATAGTGTGCTGAAAGAAGAAAAACCCAAACCCATAAACCCCAAAAACACCCGCAGTGGGTGTCACCTGTGTTAAAGTGAAGCTTCCCAAGGTGGTGTATTTAGTTGTTTGCTCATTACAACAGTTGCAAAGCACATAACTCACCATACCAATGCAGAGACTTGCGTTTGCTTCTGTCCACTGTAACTTCTCAGCTCTTTCTCTGAAGTGCTGATCACCAAATCAGCTTTACACGTGAATATCCCAGTAGCTATTTCATATTTACCTGCTTCAGACAGACGCAATACTTGTTGCTAAACACTGCCTTTCTCTATTTAGCTCACTTAAGTCCACAAAGTTAACACTGTTGTTTTTGTTTTCTCCCAACAGTTAGTGTACGTTTATTGGTGCCGTACACAGTTCTGTCATGGTATGGCCCAGAAGCAGGAAAAGTTAGCTGTATCCAGACTTCCAGTGGCACCTGAGCTAGCTCAAAGGTCATGTAAGTTCTCATTTATCAGAACTGATAGTCTTTAATTCTAGAAATAATTATTACTGCTCAGAATTACCCACAACAACTGCTCATACTTTTTAAAAGCAGTGCACTGGTTATTTTAAAGTATCTGGAGTTCTAGAATTTTTAATGGTAGATTTGTGTGCATTTATGTATTCTATCATCTTAAAGATAATTCTAGCTTTATTATATCAGTAAAATTGGCAACAATTGAAAGAGTAACACAACATCTGAAAAATATGAAAATACAGGTACACACCTTCCTTCTGCCCCCGTGGAACCAAGGTAAAACTTGGCCATAAGGTTGTCTTTTTACATTGAAACACTCTGGATGGTCAATAATAATACTGGCAGTTGGTAGGTTTATTTCCCTGTTGAGAGAAGCACCTGTCTTTTTGTTACCTTCTTTTTTTTCCTTAATTCAGAAGCCAAGGGATCCTTTTCATTTTCCTTCCTGTCTTGTGCAGACCCTTCCTCACAAAACCACGAGCATTATGTAGTTTGCAAGTGAGTCAGCAGGTCTGGCTTCTCTGGACTGGCTGATGGCTGTTGCCCTGGTGCACAGGATCCAAAGTGGAGACCAAAGTAATTCTGCAGTGTAGCAGTGAATTAGATTCCCAGTAGGAAAGCAGATACTTCTCCCTTGTTTTCCAGCTGTCAGTGAACGAGCCAATGACATGCAGAGCATGTTTTTGTGGTTGTGTTTTGGTAGGAGTTAGTAGAGAGTTTTCTATGGAGCAAGCAAAAAAACTGCTCCAGTGCAATCCATATTCTTGTTTCCACTTCAGCAGCTTTTTCATTTCCTGGGCCCTGGAATTGCAAAATGCTTTTGTGCAATCCTTCCTGTGATCTGGAGGAAACCAAAGCTGATGAATAGCACATGTTTATTCTAATATTTTTCAGTAGACCATAGGATTCAGGTATTTTGGAGCTGGTGTTTCTCATAGGTGACCCCCAAGTCGTGTTTTCTGCCTATCACTCTCTAAAATAAATAAAATCTTAGGCTATGCCCAAATGATTGCTTGAAAACACCAGATATATTCATCAAAGGTGCCTAGTTGAAGTTAACTACACTTTTTGAAGCAGAGGTAATTCCAATGGAAAGACTCAAAGCTGAGTGACTTTCTCCCCTGCCCCCACGGGGGGTTTCTTTATGTGTCCTTGAAGGCATAAAAGGTTCTTTGCTGCTCTTGACATGGTGAGGGTTTTATTAGGGTCCATCTGAGCATTACCTTTGCCCAGAGCCACACTTTTCATGTTTTTCACTGGCAGTCTTTGTTGAGAGGTTCTGTCATCTGAGGGTGTTGATATAATATTAACCAGGCCTGTGCATATCCTTGAATTGTTAACAACCTGACAGCTGCTAACGGTGAGGCAGCATTTTCTGGGATGTTAAAGGAATTTGAAAGCTGTGGTGTAGTCAGCCCTTAAATTAATTGTGTGTTCTTTATAGGGACAGAGATACTTTCAGTCTCTGTCCTAATCTGCTCACATATGTTCCAGTTTCATAGAAATGGTTGTGTTCATCTCTGAGTACAAGCACACCCACACCCTATTGAACCCACTGGAACAAACTGTGCCGGTGCTGTGGGACACTAAACTATGTACTGAGAGGCTGCTCTTTAACATGAGCAGTAGCACTGGGAATGTGAAGGTTTTAGGGAAGCAGAAACATTGAGAAGAGTGGTGAGACTGGATGGCCATGGATATCATATCAGAGGACCACAGATCCTCTGGTAAGTAACCATTCACTCTGTTACTGCTTAGGTCTCACGATGGGTTTGAAAATAGATTTTCCACATTGCCTTTCCCTTGCCTGTAACTTCAGGCTGTGGTTTTCCATCCCTAATACTCACACCTGTGATCTACATCTAGAAACTGGACGGACTGACTTCCAGAGCCCAATCTATTTCCAAAGGAGCATGAGGGTATTCCCTAACCTACTCTCAGGCCCCTTCCAGCAGCTGCAATAGGCTGCTTTATAATAATCTAGAAAAAATCATGTGAGTACACCTCTGGTTGAGGAAAATGAAAAGCCTGGCTGTATTTTAAGTCGTGGAAGAGAATGACTTCATGATAATGGAAGTTAAAAGGGTGAAAACTGGTGTAGTTATACATTATAAAACATCTGTCAGCATGGGACCAACTGGAGATCTTTCAATAAACCATTTTAAGGGCAGAGAGAAAACAGGAAGAAGATTCCAGTTCTTTGGATCCTTGATTTTTTAAAATTCTATCCGCACCACATATTTGAATTAATTTGACATAATTGATGAGGAAAAATTGGCTAAAACACTTCAACAACATGAGAAACCTATTTAGATAGATCTTAAGTTCATTGAAGCAGCCCCTTGAAATCAATGGCAGATTTTGAAGACTGTGAAGTTGATTATACACATAATTGACAGAGGATGTTTAGATCTTGTTCTGAACAAGCCTACAGTACTTGAAGTTCCATAGATGCAGATGGTTTCGTGTCTGAGCCTTAATGATTTTTGAGATAAATGAAGATGTTTTCTGAACACTGAGGTCAGGCCAGGTAAAATTTTAATTGGCGTTAAAAATTGAGCCATCTGCTAGAAAGAACAGTGTTTATTATGACTTTCCTGTATGCCAATTGGGATCTGATATTGAATAACTATAAATGTAGTAATACACTTTGTATATATATATATATACACACACACACACTTCAAGTATGCACAGTTCTTTTTTCTGAATCTTCAGTGTTACTTGTCATATATTTTAGTCTAAATGATTTTAACAAATCAGATTATGAACCATCTTGGTCTGTCCCAATTCAAACATTATAGCCAGATGAATTATTTTAATTCAATTGGGTTTTTGCAAACCCCAAAGTGCACCAAGGCAAAGCACTTTGAGTAGTTCAGCAGTGAATATATATATTTTTTTATGGAGGTAATCATTAAGAAATCACTTATGTACAGTAATGTACTTAAATTAGTATGAGCTATTTTCACATAATTCGATAATGTGATCGATTCCACTTTGGGATTCAATCTAATGGTAGTTGAACTCTTCCATCTCTGAAGAATTAAGTGGTTTAACAACGTCTAAGAGAAGAAACAGATCAAAATACACTATCCATATGACTCCCAGTGACATTTTGCCAGTTATAAATATTAAATATAATAATTATTTATAAATTATAATGAAGATATATATTACAAAAAGAAGCCAATTATATTAGCAGTAATAGTATATAAAGTTTGTGGCGTTTAGAGAGCTGCATCTTTGTCTGAGCACCTGAGGAATGTCCTTTATTCAGGGATTTCTCCAGCAGTGTTGATTCCTTTCCCACGCACATAAGGCACCCACTGGAAGGGAGCAGGACTTGTAGGGGGTTGGCAGGAGCAGCATTTTTCTGACTGCCTTTGTGACCCTCGTTGTGCCCTCAGTGCACCAGAGAACATTTGACTCTTGCAGAGGGCAGAGAAGCGGATGGATGACAGTGATGAACTGGTTTCCCTGCTGGGTAAAATGGATTGTGTTCTCTCTCTGCAAAGAGAAACTTGTGCTTGTTCGTGTTTTCCTTGCTTTGACTCAGAAAAAAGCCAGATCCTGGGTGGTTATTTGTTTTTGAAGTACAACCCAGTTACTCCAGTGACACGGCTGCCCAGGGTGTGGGGCCTTAGAGCAGCACCCAGAGGGATGCGAGGTGTGGGCACCATCTGTAGTGGCTTCCTGTGTCCCTGGCAGCCAGAGCCCCCCTGGAGCCATCAGCTCTGTTCCTGCCACTGCATCCCAGATCCCAGCAGGGAGCAGAAGGCTGGGCCTGCCTTTGGCTCTCTCCAAGGGTTTGCTGGCTGGCCAGCTGAGGGGGGAGTGAGATCCCACTCAGGAGCATCTCTGTTCTCTTGTCCCACCTCAACCTTTCTAAGGGCTGCTATTTGCCTCTGCTGAAACAAGTCCTACCCAGCCCCTCAGGGCTGTAAGCTGGTATGGAAGGATGGGGAAGTTCAAATTTTCCTGGCATTGGTATCATCAGAGCCCAACATTGCTCAGACATGAACAGGCTTTGGTACCACTGCTGAGTCATTCTCTGGGTTTCCACAGCTGACACTTCCTCACTTTGAGATTGGCCACAAGCCTGGATTACAGAGGGCAGAATTAACTTATTTTTAGGTTAGTGGAGCCCAGCTTTAGCTGAGCTTATTAGCTCAGTGTTAGTTGTGTTTAAAACAATTGCTTTAATTTTTTACTAAACACATTATGCGTGTATGCATGTTGTTAATTCTGCCATAAAGATTATGCAGAATCCTTGGATTAGGAGCCGATTGAGAACCACTAAAGTGCCAGATCTCTGGGTAAGGTATAATGAATTATTCATGCTGTTATCCTAGTGCAATCACAATAATGTCTTGGTGCTAATTAGCAGGTGGACGGACTGACACAAAGTCAGGAATGCCTAAGAGATATTTTATTCCACCTATATCCTGATTCCTCATGATAAATATATTTTCTGACCTTATAATTTATTTCTTACTCAGTAGAAACAACTCCTATTTTTCTCTCTGTTATTTCAGCTTTTGTTTTTTGAAACCAATTACTCTTTTAGGGCTTACTAGTCTGAGAGCTGAAGCTTTTAACAGCTTCTGGGACAGCTGCTGGAAAGCTTTACTATTATTCCTCACTGTAATACTTTGTCCATATTGGTGAGCTGCGTGTTACCATTGCTTCTATTATGTGTCATCTTTGTTGTCTTGTATCAGTCAGAGCAGAATTTGTCTTATTTTTAATTAACCCAGAACCTGTGCACTTGTAAAGCACGACACTTACTGTAGGAATGAATTAGATATTTGTGCATATTAATCTTTATTACTCAAGGCAACACAGTTTATGACAGATTTTTTTTGCTTGGTCATTAGTCATTACTCTATATTTTCCTCTTTCTCCCTTTTAAGTAAATTGTCAGCATTTTGTTTTACTTAATGTTGGCATTTCTCATTGTTCATCAAAGGGATTTATCAGAAATCAAACGAAAGGACATTAGCTTGTATTTTGCCACAGTTTCTTAAAAATTCCTAGTTTTTGAAATAAGACTGCAGCCTGAAGCATAGCTTAATGCAGATATTTCACATCTCAGCCTGAAAAAACCCCAGCCCACAACCCAAACAGTCCTCACCACCTATTTCCCACTTGTTTTCTTCTCTAGCAGTTGTTCTCCTTCATTTTGTGCTGACCCTGCTGAGCTTTCCTTCCACTCCCCTGCAGAAATAATTCTGGTAACTTCATGAAGATGGAACTGGTTTGTGAGACCTGTTGGTTGTACGGGCATGCCCAGCTTAGCCTGACTTTGGTGTGAGATGTGCAGCTGGCTGCCCCATGAATGTCTTTTGATTTAGGGAGGAAGTGTATGAGGACAGAAGAATAACTTGGGGGAAATGCTGCTGGCCCTCTTTGTGTCTGTCTCTGGTGTTTGTGTTTCTGCTCATCAGCAGCGTGAGATATTTATTCTCCCTTTCCTCTCCTCCTCCTCCCCTTTTCCTGTTTCTCTCCCTCGGCCACCACATCCTTCCTAGTGCTGCTTATCTCTGAGAATTTTTCTTCCCTCTCTCCGTTCTCACTCTGCTGCGTGTGATTAAGCACCTGGAACACTTCCAACCTGATGACTGCAGGGTTTTGCAATGAAACCCCTTGGAGATTTACTGAGTGGGCTACTCTGAAGGAGTTGGACTTTATGAGCCCCAATGCCTGCCTTTGTAGCGACTTGGAAAGTGCTTGGCATATTAAATGCATTGTTGCTCTCTGAGTAACAGCAACAATCTGCATGAGGTCTTGAGGTACAAAAATGTTTCCTTGTGACAAACTGTACAAAGCCTTTCCTATAGGAATGTGCTCTTTTCCTTTGTGCTGGGCTATACAGACAGCTGGGCTGATGGGCACTGCTGCCAGGGACCCGTGAGAGTCTGTGGGTTGGTCTGGGACAAATATCTCATCTACAGCCATGCTCAAATTAGGTTTCTAAACTTCACATAATTTGAGGTTTGGGTCTGAATAGACCAGCTGGGGTTCATCTTCAACTGTAAGGAACAAGTCACTTTGAGTAGAAGATGTCACATTGCTGAGCTGCAATGTTACAATCACAATCCCTACATCTGATTCTTTCGACATGAACTCCATCTGAAAAGGGTGGTGGAGGGCAATTACTGTGCTGGATAAACTATGCCAACGTTTTGCTTTAGAGACAGTATGTGAGGATGCCTTGCTGGATGCTGGATCGAAAACCACTGTGTGATAGACCTGAAAGCTTCCTCAGGAACATTGCCCAAAGCTTTTAGCCTCCAGGCTGTCCTCAGAAGGCAGAGCTTTCTGTTACTTTATCTTGCACTCAAGGCTGTGTACTCGGATAAAACACTGTGTATCAATAATGCTGGCCTTTTACTGCCAAGAAGCTTTCTCCCAGGGGTTTTATAGCCATTTAACATAAAGCTGGCAGTAACATCGTCTGCTGGCTGAGACTGGCCAGAACTAAAACAGGATTGAATGCAGAAAGGGTACTTGTACTCAGTAAATCCAAGTATTTGGGAGTATAACAGAATTGGAAGAAGGTCTAGACAGTTAAAAGGAAGGGACACTCTTCCATCTTGGTGAGGATCTGAAGGAGTTTTCAGTGAAAGGAAAACACATTTTCCTATGTCAGATGGCCAGGTTCTTATTATTGTGGCTTCAAGTACAGAGAACAGAAAGAAAAGGGCAAAGGAATCTTCTCCTCAAGCCCTGTACAGGTGGGGCAGCAATAACTGGTTAATGGCATTGCTGTGACAGAGCCCTGGGTAATCAGTCAGAGAATGGAAATATATTAGAAAATGTTCCTGTATATTCTGTGCAGTGTGATTTCCCTCAGTGTCTCTCTGGAGATTTCTGACAGTTTCTTCTGGATTGTCAGAAGTCCCTCCAGTAAATCAGTGTTCGAACCATGCCTAAACTTCCTGTGACCATGCATGCTTTGCTTCAGAATCTCTCACCTAAATAACGTATTAGAGATTATAGAATGAAGATCTTTAAAAACCAAATCACTGTTCAAATTACTTAAAATTTCTCCTTTTTTGTCTTCTGCCTGCCCTTCAATCTGTCCATCCATTCCTTTCCCTTGCACCTCTCCTTGTTACAAAGTCCATCTTTTTTACCTCAACCATCTTTTATCCTGCTCTTCCCCTGAGCCCTCTTTTGTCCTTTCTGACCTATCTTCCCACTTAAAATACTTTCTTCCTGGCCTCATGGAGCATTGCCATGGCGACCACATGACATCACTGCACTGGGAGCAGTTGCCAAGGAAACCATGTGATGTCATTGCACTGGAGGCAGTTGCCATGGTTACTGAGTTGGCTGAGGTAACTGGGAAAAAGGGTTTGTCATCTGACGGCTGCCAGGAAATGTTCCCATAAACTGGAATAAAGAAGAGACTTTTATTTATATTTTTCTGTTCCAGGGAGGGCTGCCTGTGACTCAAAGACCCCATTGCTTTATGCCCTGTAATGTTCTCCTGCTGGGCTCTTTCCATTGGTCCCTGGGATCTTGCCCACCTGTCTCTACTGTTGAATGTTGCTGTGAACATCAAACCACAGGAAAATGGAGAAAAGCTGTGTTGTCCTGTGGTTCTGCATAAGATGGGATTGCAGTTTCTATTGCTCTTTGATTTTTCCTCTTTGGTTCCCTTGGTTTCTGAGAGAAATAGCCCAGCCCAATATTTGTCCCAGCAGACATCTGAGGTGCTGTAACAGTAAATGTCACACCTCTGTGTGTGCCTGTAATTTGTTTTCCACTTCTTTCCTACCTTTCCCAATTTCTATTTCATCACTGCTGACATGTACCTGCCTTGTTTTAATAATTCCAGCAGTTCCCAGAAACGTCCTGTGTGAGTGGTGAAGCAGAGGTGAAATAAAAAGTAGGAGGCAGCTATTAGTGATGAGAAAGGTATGTAAGAACACGTTCAGTGTGTTTGTGATTCCTGTAAGGATCTGGGGATGTAAACAGTGGTTAGCACTGTTTGTGATGTGCAGATCTCTACCTCTGGCAGTATTTGTGTATGTACATAAACATACATGCAATTGCTCTATGGATAAATAAATAACTTTTTATGAAATAGCTTTTCCAGGCTTTCTGCAATTTGAGTGAATTACATGTCTAGGGCATATTAGTCAAGACATACATGTGTCAGTGTGACTGCCTCCACATCTCAAATAAAGTCTCTGCTCTCAGTACCCCTGCAGATGCTCTGGAGTTCACTAGAAACTAGTTGAAACTTCCCAGTGAAGTTCATGGAATGAGCCATTCTTTGGCCCCAGTGTGTGCAGTCATCTTCAAGCTGAAAACCTAAATCCTTACAATTACCGTGGAGCTGCAAACAGGAATGCAGTCAAAGAATCTATGGGGAGTGCTGATGTCAGACCAGGTACACAGTAATTTATCACCTGAACTCTTGACTGAAATCCAGGGCTCCGGAAATGTTGGGAGGAGGCTGGAATGGAGGTGGCAGCTCAGCTCTGGCAGAACTAAGAGGAAAATCCAGAAGAGGAAACGTAAATTCATTGGGCAAGGAACAGAATTTCCACTTGGGTGTGGGGAGAAGCAAGGGGATAGAGGTTGGGGGTTTTGATGTTTGTTCGTTTTGGATTCCCCTCCTTATGCTCTACAAGTACTGTTTGACTGACTGTTTATTTGTTCAGCACACTGAACAGAGCAATCTCAGTCTTTGTGCCAGAGTAACTGTAAAAGAAAGTTGTGCTTCATACCTGAAGTCACTGAATGTCGTTTTGATCAGATGGCAAGGAACAGAACAGCTCACGGAGGGGGAAAGCAGCAGCCAGCCAGTGCTCAGGTGTTCCCAACAATCAGGTGAGACATGAATAGTCACTTGCTTGTGCTTCCAATCTGTGCGTAAATCCTTCAATTCTAGTTTGAAAACAGTGTTTAGTTAATCAACAGGCAGTGGTGGGGTTTGCAAATCAGGCTCTTCTGTTCGTGGTGAGCCAAGGGAATTGCATCACTGTAAAACGTGTCAGTAATCATGGCCTTTCCTGGGCTCTAATGGACCCGAGCAGCCTTGCAGTTGCTAGTCTGGGATGCTGCTGAATCTGTAATTGAAGGGATATTTGATCCTGCTATTAATGGCCACTTGTGTTACTTTTTCTGTTAACTGAGCTCCAGAATGACCCCTGAACTCAGGTTTGTTTTATTTCAACCCTCTACCTGGCAATGGGAGGTTATTGTAGTTAAGTACATTTTAAACATTTATGTTTGGATGACATTTATTGGTAAAATATGAGAAAGCAAGCAAGAAACGAGACTGTGTTTGTTTAACTGTCAGGGAGGTGTGGGAAAAGGTTGGTAGAGCTTATGGGATTTTGGTAAATTTTACCTGAAATCCACATGTGTATGATTCATATTCCAGCTTCTCCTGTCACTGGACTTTCACCAATGTCAGGTTTCTGCAAATATTTAAATAATAATTGTGTGCTGTGCTATAGCAATACTGGAGATCTGAAGTGGTGCAGAATTATAGATTTATTTTCCACTAGTGTGAAGCTCTTGGGGTTTGTACGTGGTGAAGTTCTGTGAGCAGCAGTGGAGGTGGTTTGTGGTGCTGCAGGACAGACAGTCCTGTGAGAGCTCAGCTTTTGCTGACTAATGCTTCCATCTGCTGGAGAAGTTTGTTTGCACAGTATTCACTCTGTACTGCACTCAGAGAAATAAAATCTTGCCCATTAAACCGCCAAGGATTTAGTGATCATTAGTTAGTATAACAAAACAAGTTCCTCTGGGATTTTGAGCAGCTAACACAAATCACTTAGGTGCTCTGGAGCTTTTCATCTAAAAGATGGAACTCTCTGCCTACCTGGAATCAGTCCTCTTACGTTTTATTCCAAAATATCAGAACTTACAGGGTAGTAATGTAAGTTAAAGTACAGATTGTGCAAACATCTTCCTAGTGGGTGATTTTGTGACGTGTGACTCAAACTGGTGCTTTCCCTGAGAGACTGCAGAGGCTGTGGGGCTGTCCCTTGGCACTTCATGGCCAAGCAGGATGGGGCAGAGACCCATAGGGACAGGATGGACTTTAGTGCTGGGACTAGAAAGTTCACTCAGAATTATTTACACTGCCACAGTACATCAGGATCTGTGCTCCCAAAGCATATTTTTGAATTGTGGAGTTAACTTGTTTTGCTTTGAACTTGGGAATTTTAAATAAAATTTGTGCCTGGAGACACTGTAGCCCAGCTACCAGAGAACTTCCCAGCCCACCTTTCTCTCCATAATGAGTTATTTTCTAATTTTTTCCTGCAAATCCCTTGATTTGCTGGAAGAACAGCATGGGATGGTTACTCTATCTTTGCATTATCTTTTTATTCTTTCTGGTTGTGTAGGAAAAGTGTGCAAATAAAAAACCCCACCCCAAACTATAAAATTTGCGGAGAACAAATCTGTTCTGTGCTGCTCATTGTTTATGACAGTGTTGTTAAGAGTAATGATATCAGGACACCTTTGGACTTGATACAGTGGCATTACAAATAAATACAACATTCTTGTGTTGGATAAAAAATGTAACTTTATAAAGATAAAATTAGATAAAAAGTAAATCATAAAGTATATAAAAATTCTAAGCTTATACATTAGATTACATGTACTAGTTCAGATTAATTTTAGCGACATTCATAAAATTGCATGATGAATGAATTTAGATAAAGATGTAGATTCTTATCTATAGTGTAATCCTATATGAAGATTACACACTGTGGTATGTTTATTTATATTTATTTAAATGTATTTATTCAATGAACAATAAAAAGGATAATAAACAATAAAAAGGACTAAACAATAAATTCAGAGCACCTTGCCCCTGCCTCCCTGCAAGCTCTGCAGTTCTGTGCCCTTTGGGATCATCATTTCACTTGATAAAAATCATTCATTGTGCACGTGAAAGTTTGACTCGGCCTTCAGCAGCCAACCCTGTGGAACACATCAGCTCCATCTCCTTGAAATCTTGGGGCTCCACAGGGCAGGTGACATTTGGATGTTGGACTTGCCTGTGCAAAGACCACCAGGTGTGCTTTGCTTTAAGGCAAGGACTTGGAACCAGGATCAAACACTGCAAAAAGGGATGGAGTTTAGGGACTCAATGGTTTTAAAATTACGAGAGTGGTAGGAAATACAGGCTTGAGATTGGCTTTTGTTGTTCTTCTACTGCTAAGGAAAAATAATTCAAGGTGTCTTTCACTGATGACACTTACATGTTTTGTGAACAAGTTGATCCCATATGCTGTGGGCTTGTGGTTTTTTTTTGAAAATAAACAGCTCAGTACTTCTAGGCAGCAAATATTCTGCTCTGAGGGTTGAGAATGTGGGAAACAAATTTGTGAATGGTGGGAACACTACAATCATCATTTGTGTGGACAAATAGCTACTGTTTACCTTAGCAGCCATCAGAAGCTCTCTTTGAGTAGGATTAATTGAACTGGATGTGCAGCTCAAAGAAGTCACATGGAAGCCAGAGGCAAAACTTTAAGCAGTTAGTGTTTTCCTTGTGTTGTTACTTCACTTGCAGGAACAACAATATCTGAAGCTGCCATCGGTAGTAATTTAATAAAGAGGATTTTATTGGATTAAAAAGCCCCCCAAAACCGCAACCCCCCAAGAAACCAAACCCCCAAAAAACCAAACAAATGCAGGCTGTCCGTCCATCATGTTATATATGCAAATAAGGGCAGAAGTGCTTTCCCCTGAGTGCCCAGGCAGGAGCACATTCCATGGCTGATGTCTGTGCTCTCATCCTCAGAGTATTTTGGCAGTCAGTATCTTTATGGCTCACATACCTTAGCAGGCTGTAACTCACACCTGCAAGTCTCTGCACAGGGGGCTTGAATTTCTTTTTACCACCTCTGAACTGAGATGAAGCCGCTTGCTTTCCTTCTTAATGGATGCATTTGCTCTTGCTGCTTCAAAATGTTTTCTCAAGAAGTTATTCATAATTTAGTATTTAGCCAATTGTCAGTTCTTAATTTTCATTAAGAATCTACTTAAAGTGGCCTTAATTGCCTCTTTCATGATGTCATAACTTTGGACAGTGCCGTATCCCTGGGAAATGATATTTTCTATGTGCTTCATGTAGGATTGTGAACACAGAGATGTTGGGATGTTGTGTTGAGGGACATGATTCAAATCATAAATTGCCATAAAGTTTCAGAACCAGTCCCAGCAGGTGAAGAGCATGAATGCAAAATTGCCACCCTGGTTGTCAGTGATCAGATTCACAGGAACTGATGACAAATTTTTCATTGGATAAAGTAATAGGCAGAAAATGTTTTTCCCTGAAAAATGTATTTATACCACATTAAGCACAGTAATGCTCCTTAACTTTGGAGATAATCTTGTTTATTTTAAAGGAAGAAAAGTGTCTGTGTGTGTACAGGAGGAGGGAGAGGGTGAGTATTGATTTGAGCAGTTGAGTCATGGAAATCAATTTACTTTTCAGTTCCTGGAGGATGGCATTGCAGTTGGTGGTTCGTGACTGCCTTATCCTTTGTGTCATTGATGGGGCAGAGAGCAATTCTGTTCTGAAGCAGAAAGTTGCTGTGCCTTGGATGCTTTGTTCAGCTGGGAATAATGATTTGTTTCCAGTGATTAAATGATGTCAGCTACATTCACAGGTGAAACTGTGGCTGATGGAGCTGTTTGCAAGCTTTCTAGATGTTGTCTTCTCTACACTTCTGTGATTATAGAATACCCTGAGGTGGAATGGACCCGCAAGGATCATTGATTCAAAGTCCTGGCCCTGCACAGATTTCCACCCTGTGCCTGAGTGTGTTCTCCAAATGCTTCTGGAGCTCTGGCAGGGTTGGCACAGGCTCTGTTGGGTGGTGTCAAGGCTGGTTTTCAGTCTCATTCTATTCCCTCTTGGGGAGCAGCAAACAGAGGCAATTTTGTTTTAACATTCTTGATGTTCAGTGATGCTCAGCTTGTTGCAGAAGCAGTAGGGGAGTCCTGACTACACTGATGGAGCCCAAGGGGAGAGAAACAAGCCAGGGTTCTCTGCCTACACAAGCTTGCCCGATGCAGCGGTTTTTCTGTCTTCTTTCCTTCCCTGTGCCACCTGTACTGGTTCAGTGCACGCCTCACCTATTCATGTCAATTCTGTTCAGTCAGATTTGCAAGATGTCTCTCATACTAATTGTTCCATAGTAAATTTTGCTGTTCCTTCCACCTTCTTTTCTCCTCCCTATCTATTAGGTCTTGTATCCACCTGTTTAAAAATCCTTTTGTTGTGTTCCTTGGTTCAGATGCAACAATAGAACACTTTTTCCATGTTTGGAAATGTTCCTTTCTAAGTTTCTGATTGCTTTAATAAATAAGCCAAACAAATGAGCACTGATTGTAACTTTCCTCTTATTTTTGGTCCTGATGCCAATGGATGTCAGCCTCCCTTGACACTGAGCACTGCATGGATTACTGGTTAGTAAATGTTTTCAGGTGCTTATGGATCACATGTTTGTGCTCTTTACTACTTGCTTTAGCTACTATGTGAATGACGATCTAAGGACATAAACGAGTTAATTTCCTGGTACTTTGTGTTAGAGGTTCAATGTTCCACCCCTTTTACCTTTGCTGTTTTCACAGTGTTAGCAAGGTTGGAGCCAGCCAAGATTTATATGGTGTGGAGTATGTTACTTTTTTTCCATGGACGTGAGAGCAAAAAAAAAAGGTCTTCATCTCCTATAACTAAACCTTTCCAGACTTGTACATGGAGCTTTTTGTTGTGAAACTAAATGTTAGAAGTGTTTGAGTGGCACAGAGATGATCTCTGCTGACTTCAGCCACGGGAATTAGCTGTGCTTGTGCATATCCACCACAAGCCTGTTTTTTCACTGGTACAAGTTTGTGTAGTTTAGGATTTCTTTTCTGTGGATGTGGGATACCCTCTTGTGGATCACAAAGCATGTTAAAGGTCTGTGACAGACTGCAGCTTCTTTCCTGTAACAAGTTGTTCTGTAGAAAAACATGAAATAAAATAAGTAACTTGTTTTTTCTTCAAGGTTTCTTCAGGATAAACTGCAGTGCAGCCTTACTGGACAAATTTAATTCCTGGTATATCATTCTGCTTTGCTTTTTTTATTTTTTTTTGTTTGTTTTTTTTTAAATTGTAGAATACTGAAGTGGATAACCAGGGAGTTAATGAAATTTACTGATGTAAAAAAGTGAAAACGGTCTTTGCATGAATAAGGACTTAGATAATAAAAGCAGGAACCTGCAGTTGGAGCACCTTTACAAAGACTAGGGAAGGCTCTTCTCTTCTGCCAGTCTGGTCCTTGCTTTGTCAAAGGGTAGATCCACTCTTCTGAATTCATAATGTTTTAGAAACCTTATCAGCAGGGATCTCTGGCATGGTCCTGTACAAAGCTCATGTACAAACCTTATTAAAAAGCACATGATGTGTTTGTTGCCAAGGAAACATAAGCCATTAAGCCCTGGGAACATAATTCATAAAAACAAAATTTTAGCTATTAACATCTACTTTCCCCATTAGTGCCATGAAACCTCTATGAAACAGCCTTGCAGTCTCCAGCTAATGGATGTGACATAACTGGGAATGAGGAGGGAAAGGAGGAATTGCAATTCACTGAGCTCCAAGCGTGGCGGGAGCGAGGAGAATGCAGGACTGGGGATGTTCTCATCTCTGGTGTTCATCCCACTCCTGTTACTGTTCAATATCAATCACATCAAAGACAGGTCGTTGCTGAGCAGGGAAAGGTCAGGCCTGCATTTTCCTACAGTGTGTTCAGAATAGGAAAATAAAAGTTAGGAGTGGGAAAGGAAAAAGAGAAGTATTTGGTATTTGTCTCAGATTCAATATCTTAGTAATTTTAATTTTTGTTTCTCTGGAGTTAGTATGTGTATTCTGTTATAATTAGCTAACCCACAATGGGTTTAACATGAATTGTGCTTATAGATGGCATTTTTTAATTGTTGGTTTGTTTTGGTCCTTCTCAATTTGTTCTTAGAATCTAGAAGCTGTATTCTTCCTCTTCATCCTTCTCTTTTTAGGAATTAAATTGGATTCATTAATATTTTTTTCATCCTAATACTGCAAAGCACTTAGGAACTTCTTGTGAAGAGTCCACTGTGGCTACACAGTTGTTCTGTGCCAAAATTCCGCTGTACTTGTGTTCTAGAAAACATTTCTAGCAAAAAAAAAAAAAAAAAAAAAAAAGAGAGAGAAGCAAAGTGGATGTAGTTCAATTTTTGCCTGCTCTAAGCTGTTAATTGCCACTCCCAGGTGCTGTCCAGGACCACAGTCAGGCTCCCAAGACTGGCCTGTTGACACCTTGCAGTCTTGAGTGTTCAGTTTTGGGATCAAGAAGCCAAAGTGAACTCGTGGTCATTACTGAACTTTATTCTCAGCCATTCCACCAATGTTGAACCACCATTTCTGTATTTGAGAGCAGAATTAACATTGCTATCTGAAAAAAGTGCTGAATTTACTGTAATGGGGTAAGGCTTATGAATCGCTGGGATATGGAGCCTCAGTCTGCAAGTCATCCATCAACAATTCAGCGTAATAAATCAGTTACAATCAGTTGATGAAGTCCATTGCCAGCTTTGCCCAGAAGTTATTTGGGCACCTCTCCTGCAGCTCTGGAGAGATCTGTGCATGAGCTGAACAAATGGTGATTAGGAGCTCCCAGACTTTGCCCCCACAGCCCTGGTGTGGTTTCAGTTCAGCTCACATGCGGTTTCTGCTCAGATTAGTCACAATGGAGTGTGGCTCTGAGGTGCACTCTGCTTTCTCCAGGGTGTGATGGGACTTCGCCTGATAGCAGCCTCAAGGATCTGGCAGTGAGTGATTAGTAAAAAAATGAGTATATGACACTATTTACTATTTTAATTGCGAAAATGTGTGTCAAATCTCTGCCTTGTGAGCCTGTGATAGTAGACCTGAGTGCAGAGATGAGCTTGTCAAACAGCCTTGTACAGTAGGGTAGACTTCAAGAAAAGGAAATATGTCAGGGGTCTCCTGATAACATCACTTAGTTTGAAGTGGGCCTCCAGAGAACATGAAGGGCAAGGCTACCTTCAAAGGTAAATCAACTGCTCAGGGCCTTCCTAGTTCGATCAGATTTTGAAAACCTCTAGGAACAGAGATTTCTGTCTTTCTAGACAACCTGTTCCAGGACTTGAGCAATTCCACTGAGCTTTTTCTCTTCTATATCCACTTGTGCTTTCTCCTGCTCCATTCTATGACCATTGCTTCTTGCCCTTGCACTGTTACCTCTAAGAAGTGTCTTTATCTTGCATGTAATTGCCCTTTAAATGTTCGATTACAGCAGTTGGATTCCTCTCCCAAACCTTCTCTTCCCGAGGCTAAACACACTCAGCCCCTCAGCGTCTCCTCGTGTGCCATGTGGTGCAGGCACTTCACTCTTCAGTGACCCTTCCCTGAGCTCTCTCCAGGTTTTCAGGATCACCCTGGTGACAAAGAGCCCAGGGTGGGACACAGTGTCCCGGGGGCTGCCTCAGGAGTGTGAGCAGGGCTCCCTGCCCTGGCTGCTCCCTGTGCTCTGCCAGCGCACAGGCATTGCCATTGCAGTGTTGGTGCTTGCTGTTAGCGCAGTGTACAAAGGGATGTCCTCAAATGATCTGTGTCCTGATATCCATGTGTTTTCCTCTGCAAAGCAGGAAATCAGGACAATTGTATAACGCAGAAGTTTGTGGAGAAGTTTGTTCTTTGATATTAGCTTTTTTTCCAAGTTCAGTGTCAGGAAAAACACCGAGCTGCTGCAAGGACACTTGAGCTTCATGAGTGCCTGGATGCTGTACCATTTTTGACCTCCCATTCAAAGACAGTGTGCCAGGCTGTGGCAGAAAGCATCCTGAGACCGGGAGAGGCAACATTTCTGTCGTTGGTGAGGACTCCCGTGCTTATTTGGCAAAACAGCAACCAGCATGGAGCAGGGACTAAGCAGGGAGAGGGGAAGCCTTGAAACCTGGGCCTGCACTGCACTATTTTCAAGCAGTTTGGGACCTAAAATCTGCCACCACAATCTGGGAGGTGACCCCAGCCATGCGGGAATTTCTTGGCCCGTTGTTACGGATGCACAAGTATTAGTAACAGGCTTCCTTTGTGCAGCTGTAGGGAATTAGCTCTAGTGCTCTCACCTCTGGCAGTGAAGGTGTCCCCTCCTGTCCCCAAAATGTTGAAGAGGTTTGTCTTGATGGATGTTATTTAACAGTGACTTGCTCACGAAGGTCACCTTGGCTCTGACATGGTCTGAGGCCATGTGGGATTCACTGAAGCATCTGATCCTGATGAAAAGTCTTACATGGTAAAAAGAGTCTCCTTTCTCTTACTGCCAGTTGTTCTGGACTCCTAAGGAATCATTAACAAGTAGTAAAATTATAGCCACTCTAAATCACTTTGGTGTCCTGTGATTGTACAACAATGATTATTATTCTCTACCCCTTGTGATCTCCTTGGAGAAAGTACAATTGAAATACTATTTCAGTCAAGTGAGGTAATTTCTAGTGTATGAACGTGTAAAAGGAGCTTTTTATGTGTTTCCTAATTTGGATACTCAGCTTTCTTATAGAAACTCCTATTACTCCTAGATAAGAAATCTCTTAGAATTTTTCAAACTGGCAATAAAGTGTAAAAATAAATGTTTCAGAAAATGGAAAAAATTCCAGCAAGTTACAAATATACAGTTTTTCAGCAAACACTCATGCTAGCCCTCTGACAACTGAAGGGGCCTCACTGGTATTGTCATCAAATTATTTTTAAAAAAATTAATGTGTGATCTGCTTGCTCTCTAAAGTATTGAAATAAAATTTTATCTGCGAGCACCAATGAAAGCTCAGACTCTTAACTGTGCCTCTGGGCTATACCCAGAGTGTTCTGGAATGTGCATCTCCCATTCTATCTGTGATCTTTGCATGATGCTCCCTAAACATTCCCTCTCCTTTTGCATGGGCTCGAGGGAGGACCACTGACATTTGAGGAGTTAGAAGAGATTTTCGCTCTTCTGGGACAGATCTCTCAGAGCAGATTGTGAGCTTGTATTCCAGTGGGATGTATTCCCTCTGCATGTGATCTGTCTGGATGGTGTGGAAGCTCCATCTTGCCTGGGGTGACTTCAGTCCTCCCCCTGATCTGCACAGCTCAGTCTTACAGTCCTCAGTGCAGGTTCCAATAAGCAGCGTCCTGATGGTATGAAACTTCTTAACTGATGCTGAAAAATATGTTCCAAATTTTACACACCCTTCTTAAACATAGAGTACTACACAGTGTAACTGCGTCTGAATCACCCCAGTCCCACACCTGCAGGGTTGTGAAAGTGCAGAGCTTTTCAAAACTCTCCACCTTGTCCCTCTGCAAGCAGGTACAGAGAACCTGTCATCAATGCTAATCCTCCTGCCCAGCTCCCACCCTGTTCACACTCCCTGCCTGTACTGTGAGCAGGGCTGCCAAAAGCTTTATTCCGTCATCCTTGTTCCTGATAGATTCACATATGGATTTTATGTGCTGTGCCAGTGGATGGGGGAAAAGCAGGAATTATTCCTGTAGGTACAAGAAACAGAACAAGGGGAGCTGCTGCACAAACTGGATGTAGTTCTGACCTGTCCTGTGGATCCATCAGAGATCCTGCTGGGCCCTGAGCTTCCTGGCAGCTCAACAGGCTGCCAGAGCTATCCAAGCCCACAGGAGCTTTTCCTTTCAGCAGCATGACTTGGGAAATAGGTGTTGTTACATTCTGCTGCTAAAACTGTTCTTTATTAGGCTCTTATTGATTTCCCACTCCTAATTGCTAATAGTACCCTTCTCCGGCTTTAAAGAAGTAAACTGGAGGTGTGGAGTCCCCATAAAACCAAGATGATTTTTATGGGGGCTCTTTTGGAGTGGGTGGGGAGGAAGGGAAAAGGGAAAAGCATTCCAAGGATTTCTCTGTGTTCCTTTGGTATTGGTATAATTATGCAATATGCGGATGTGTCATTGTTTGCATTTAACACTGTTGAGCTGAATTGGTGTATGATAGTAAATGTGATTCTAGGCTGTAGCTATAGATTGTGCCATGGATTGGATGGATGAAGAGTATTGCAGTAATGACTGGTTTGGGTAGAAATGATAATTTTGTATCAAATCTTGGAGCAAGAGCCTGGCACCACTGAAGAGAAAGAAAAAAGGATACGATGCTGAATTTTTAGTTGCTTTGTGGTAATCCTGGGAGGGCAGGAACGCACGGAACTGCTCCAGGAGGTTTTCTCCCTGAAGAACATTTTTTCTGGTGCAGAGCATCCAGGACTGAGCCCCACTGTCACCGCCTGAATCCCTCGGCTCTGCCGCGGTTTGGGGAATACCGGCTCCTCCAGTCAGTCGGGCTTTCTGCCCCTGGCAGCTCACAGATAACAGGAAAGATACGGCTTTTGAAGCCAGTTTATTCCTAAATATTCTCCTCCTTGTGCCTGAGCGGTGCATTCTTAGGCGTAATCAGCCTCTGCGCTCCTGCAACAAAGGGGCAGGTGGCTCGAACTCTGGGAATGCTGATGGTCCTCGCCTGCTGCCTCTGCTTTGAGCACCGCTGCGAACCAGCGCTCTGGGCACCGTTGGAAACGTGAGGTTTAAAACATCAGCGACCTGCCTGCAGCAGGGCTCGGCTGTGCCGGGATGGGGGAGCTGATTCGCCTCAGCATTTTGAAGGGTTTCCTTCCCGTAAAGACACGATTACATTTAATTATCAGTTTGTCTGTGCCGCTGTAGCTCCTGACATCACGATGTGAGGAAATAGATCTCACTGCACGTGCAGAGAGCAAGTAGGAGTTTTTTGATGTTCTGCTGTCAGTAAACATTCATCTAAAAATGTAAGCAACCGGCTTGTGCCTCAGTGTCAAAATGCAGGAAACATCCACACCCATCGATGGGTCACCTCTCATCGTGTCCTGATGTGATACATGTGGAGAAATCCTCACCTAAAAGCACACACAGACTGAAGTAACATGGGTCTAATGGAGAAAACCATTGATACCTGAACTATAAATCCCTTCAGAAATGTTCTTCTTTCTACAAAATAACGTTTAAAGTCTATCCAAAGAATGCATCACACTTATTTTTGGGGGAGGTACCTCTGCAGAAATGTACCTGCTAATTTATTGATATTTTTTTGTTTTCAGATGTCAGTGTATTTTTCACACTCTTCATTATTGCCGTTTCTCTCCTTTCTTTTTCCAACAGTGATCTGTGTATAATCCCTTTTGTTGTTGGTTGGGGTGTTTTTGTTGATTTGTTAGCTTTTCCTTCCCCCTAGTAGGGATTTGTTTGCAGGCAATTTTTTTTGCTTTTATCCTGACCAGAGATTCCTTAAAGAATATTTCCCCAGGTTCTTTCCAACCATGTTTTCTGGTCTCTCTTATTTTCAAGAAGCTTCATATATATTTCGTAGAGTATTATTAAGATTTTGTCCCCATTTAACTTCTCTACCAAACACTTTCCAAACACTTTTAACTGAGGAGCCCCCGGGACTCTGTGGAGCAAATTGGACATTTATATTAGGCTATGACATTAGTAGATTATGATATTTGCCCCCCCTTCCCTTAGATTTCTTTAATCAAATTAAACCGTCAGATACAATAAATACTAACGTATTTGTTGCTGTTTATTGCTGTAAGGCAATCAGAACATACCCACAGAGGCTGAGGCTGGCTGTTGTTTAATTACGTTGGCTTTGAGAATATCGAGTAAGGCAATGAAGGCTTTCATTGGGTCTCCTGGAAAAGTGGAGAATTAATTCAGTGGAAGGGGCGGCAGCAGCTCAGCTCCTGTTCACTTCTCTCCTGTATTCTGTGCTGTTGAGATCCTGTTTTCCCTAAAGTGTTTCTGGAACACGAGTGTTCAAAATACTTGTGAGAGTTGGGATGCTGATTATGCAGCTCCTTTGCATAATTCCTCCTGTTATTTCGGTTTAGCAATAATAAAAGTGGCAGGCCAGCATGTATCCATCTCTAAAAAATGTTTTTCTGGACACATTGTTTCAAGGGAAAGGGGAAATCCCAAGGAGGATTAGCAAGACTCTAATATATACAAAATACAATGGATTATATCATGAGGATAATGAATAATGTCCTGTGTTACTTAGTGTATTATTTATGAGATAATAATACTAATACTTCTATTTTAATGAGAACGCTACTCAACTGAGAAGTTGCTTGTGGGGATTAATCTGCCCTGCCATCAGTTGGCTAAATCTGGTGACAGCCTGCGTTGGCTTTGGGGAGCAATTTTTAATCTGTTATTCAACTTTATTAGTCCCAGTGGAAATTTCAAACCCATCTCTTGCCATTAGTCCTCCCCTATTAACCTCCTTAAATATAAGAATTAATAAAACACTAATAAACCAAAAATAAATTAAATTATTTGCCGTCTTGGCCTGTCTTGTAGGAAGAACACAGCCCTGAGAGTGTTGTTTTTATAAGATTGGCAATGCTGGGATACTGCAGGGCTGAGTGTACTTAGTGATCACACAGAGATAACTGAATCAGTTGCTGAAGAAGTGAATGTATTTCCTCGCCTCATGTCTGTTGGTCTATCTGCATATAGACCTATTTTTGTGTCCTCCGATATTTCTCCTCTGTAGAGATACTAATCAGAAAATTAGTCTTGAAAGTGTCCATTTTTGTTATCTCTTTGGTCTCTTGATAAATACGTGGGTTTGTTCATGTTTCTTAATCTGATCCTCTCAGTGAATAAGAATAGAATGACCTTGCTTTCATTCTGATAACCTTTTAGGAAAACACCTGTTTTCCTACTGATTTTTTTTCTCCTATCTACATCATAACTGCTGGACTTCAATTCTTTTTTTCCTTTTAGTAATTCTTCTTCAATTGATTGCACATTTTAGTTCCCACATTTTTGTCATCCTTCTGTGACTAATTCTTCTAATTAAAGCCAGGTTTTGCTCACTTAATCAAGATTGCAGAAAGAGAAAAAGGATTTTTGGCATCAAAAAAAAAGGTGTTAAACAATTCTCTAACTGCCACCCTCTATTATTAGAACCATTTTAGGAAAACTGTGCTGAGAGTCTTTGATTCATATTTTGTCCACTTGCAAATATGAACTCTTTTCCAAGTTCATACTGCAGGATTAGGAAACTGTCAAAGGAGGGTAGAGAATCTACTAACACAGTATATGGCCTTCTGCAAATAAAATAACTGCAAAGTTCTGTCTGTGTTTTTCTTCATTGCTCGTACAAAGGATACTGTGTAAGTTAGCATTTCTGAAGAGCAGTCCCACAGAAATCTGCTTGCTTTATCAAGAGATGTGGGTGAATGCCAGGGAAGACTGGAGGAGTTCCTCCGTGGGAGGTACTTTGCATGCTGATGCATCTTTCTCTTTGTAGTTTATTTGCTTTACCATTGCTTTATCATTTGTCATCCTCAGGAGGAAGACTTCTACAGAAAAGTTTGTAAGAGACTTGGCTCAGTGCCAGTAGCTCTCCAATTTTCTGTGCTGCAGTTCCATTTCCTGAGGACAGCACAGCGATTGCAGCTTCTACACAGTTCATGAGCTGCCCTGTGGCTGGTCGGTGGGGAATGCAGATCCAGGCCATTTATCCTGTTTGGTCTCCATCAGCAGCCTGGGGTGGGAAGTGGAACCAGCTCCTCGCTGGTCTGGAGCTGATTGCCCGCTCCTCCACCCTCTGCTTTGTCTGGCAGGTAGGAACAGACATATTCATGATAAGCTAAATGTCACCAGGCTCTGTCCAGAGGGGAGCAATCATTCTAGACATGGATCAGAGGCACTGTGTTATGTTACTTAAACTATTTGCTTTTCTCACTCCTGTTAAAATCTCTCTTACTTCAATAAATTGCCCTGGCTCACAGGCAAGAGTAGCGCAATACCCTCAGTATATCAAATTATTTGTCAATTTGTCTAGTATTGGAGCCCTAAACCTGCTTGAAGAGATCCTCCAGGGTGATGAGAGACCCACTGAAGCACACTGCTGGCTGAGTGTGAGGAGAAATGGCTGTTGTGTTCTGACGTGGTGTTCACTCATCACGTCAGGAGATTTACTCGTGCTTGTCTTTGAAAGCTTTAGCACAAAGGAAGACTCAGCCTATTCCAATCTGAAAACCTCCCTGACCTTTCAGAGACCTTTTGTAGGCACTGAATTCATGCAGTGAATCACTGGGTACACCAGCAACCTACAATGCTCCCAGGTTTCTCTTTGGGCTGCAGATACGAGTATGTGGAGACGAGATATTCAGAGCCTTGACAAAGCCGCCTCCCCTTCTGACACTCTTGTAGATGATGCTGGTTTCTGCTTAGTTTCTGTTTGTGGCCTACAGAAATAAGAAACCCAATTATTTGTTTCCACTGTACATAAAGATAGGAATGGTGTGATTACTATTTTTAAGATGTTGATTCTCTATTAGTTTCAAACCTTGGAATTTTGTTGGTGTGGCCACACTAGGAGCTGTGGACAGAGGCTACAGCATTGCTCAGCCCCTGAGCTCTGTTCTGCACAGGCCAGGGAGAGAACACAAGGCACATTAGGGTTGATCAGCTCCTGACTAATGTTTGCTTTTGCTTGCCTCTGTAGGCTGACACAGAAATGGAATTCATGAAAACCAAACTTTTTGTCAGTTGCAAGGACCCGGAGGAATATGCGTCAATCTCTGTAAAGAAGTGCCATCTGCAGCCTATCTTAGGCAAACTGCTCCCTGATAATTAAGGTTAGTAAATAAGTCTTTTATTTTTCACTGAAATACACAGCAGGGAAGGTCAGAACTAATGGGAATTTTGGATGCTCAGCAGCTTCCAGGGTTAATTTTTTCTCTGTCGGATTTAAAGCTAACATTTCACAGTCATGTAGGACAAACTGAAGAAGGTGTTTGGGAGAGATGCCTAAACTATCAAAGGGTAGCACTGTTTATAAAGAGTATAGCTGCTCAAACAATAGAGAGGTTATTAAATTTTACTCTTGTAAGTAATCCCATTGTGTCATAGTTCTTTGCTGCTTTTTATTAGCCACAATTACCACAGGGTAGTTTACCTAGGAAAAAATGGTTGCCAATGAACAGAGTGCCAGCCCTCGATTTCATCTCTGAGGAAATAACACCTGCATGATCAGTCAGGCCTGCTGTGCTTCCCGTACCCTGGACTGCTTGTTCTGCTCAGTGTGACTTCAAGGTCACATTTTACACCCAAAAGGCTGTAAATGAATAATGATTCCCCATATCAAAGCAAGGAATGGGACTCAGATATCCTCAGAGCCCAGAAATGTGCCTGGCACCTGGTTTTACTGTTTTAAATACCCTGGATTTCTCTGACCACTTCTAGCTCCAACAGAGGATCACAGGCATCGTTTAGGGAAGCTTCCTTCCTCAGAGCTGTGAGGGTCTGTCTGTAGCCAGTGTGGTCACATCTTTGTGACCAGTTGCTTTGCTTAGCTCAATTCTGAAGTCAGAGGAGCAAATAAAGGGAGAGCAGGCCCAAGCTCTGATGAACTTTGAACTTACTCAAATATGAAGCTGATTAGCTACAATAGAGAGAGCCAACACCATGGTCTAAACAGCCTGAAATCCAGCCCAGTTAGCTCCTGGATCCAGGTCTTGTGTTCATATGCATCTTTACCTGTATCCATGTGAGGGATGGAAGCAGATTCAAGTTTCCTCCTTCCCAGAAACACAGGGCTGTTTTTCCACTGACTAATGCTGCTGAGTTGAGAGATGACACAGAGGGTGTCCCAGATCCTGGACTCCTGGGTTTTCCCCAGGTGTCAGGTCACTCCTCACAAATAATTGCTTACCATCATCAACTAAAAGAACTACATCTTCCATGACTAGATTTACAGGTACAACCACTTAAAAAAAAAAAAAAAAGTCTTCACCCACAGTGAGGTAAATATGCAGGTTTATTGCAGCAAAGCCACTCCTTTCCGTGTCATTCCTTCTCAGACATCTGCTCGTGGATGTTAAAACCCTGAGCACCTTTGGCAGGGCCACTGAACTCTGAAACCTGCAGCACCTGTAGCAGAGGAGCACTCTTTGGGAAAGAGTTGTCCAAGGAAAAGCTGCAGCTTCAACTTGTGTCCCATTGGAGACAAGTGAATCTGAAGTTATATATTATATAAGACGTAGGTGATGACAGCAGTTTATCATTAACCTGAACTCTGCAAGAAGCACATAAGGAGAGGAAGAAGAAGAAAGTCAGAGAAGCAGCCAGGATGGAATCCAACATAAAGATCAACAATCCTGCAGACATCTCTGTTATTATCATCTACTTTTTGCTGGTTCTGGCAGTGGGACTATGGGTATGTTGGGATTTCATTTGGTTTTACTTAATGAGCAGGTAGATTACAGAGTCTTGGTAAAATAACTTAGTAAGTGAGGATGTGTAATTATATAAAGATTTTGACGCTTAATCGAAATAGTTAACAAGTGCATGGTGGGCAAACTGCGGGCACCCATTGACATGAGAGGGGATGGTGACCCAGGGAGGCATCGCTTTGGGATGGCACCATGGGGAAGGGGGAGTGGTGGGGTTTGCGTGGGATGTGTTCGGTAAAGATCAGCCAGGGTCCCCGCGGGAAACAGGCTGGAGCCGAGAGGTGCTGCTCGGCCGCGGAGCACCGGGGCTGAGGGACAACCGGTGCTGCGAGGAGACGCCATAGGAAACAGTGGGGAGGGGGACTTGCAGGGGTGGGGCGGCGGTGCGGCACGGCCGCTGGCGCTGGGACGGTGACAGGGACGGGACGGGGCGGCAGAGCCACCGTGACTGGGAGCAGGAACAGCCCCGGGCCAGGGGCTGGCAGCGCCTCTGTGGTGCCTCCTGCCCCAGCCCCGCAGCGCTGCCAGGGGAGCCCGGAGCGCAGGGAAACACAGCTCCGGCAGCCGGGGAGAAAAGCAGCTCCCAGCCCGGCGGCGGCACCTCAGAGCTGGAGCGTTTGAGAGAATGGGCCAATACACTGAGCTCCAGCGGTGGGAACAGGGGAATGGCACTGAATTCGGGTTTCCCTGGGGCAAGCCCTCCAGGTCACCTGGACACCTGCCCATTAACAAGCAGAGAGGAGGGTTTGCCCCTCAGGAATCCTCTGCTTTGCAGGAGCATCCCAGGGACATTTCTCAGTGCAGAAAAGCCAGCTGCAGAACAAGCATCCCTTTCTAACAGCCTGGCAATATTTTGAAGGGCACCGAAAATTTAGGGTTTGCACAAAGCGGACACAACCTTTACTCTGCCGGTTCAGCATAGGAGTAGAAGCCAAAAATAAAGCCCAAAATCTGAAGCCCCAGTCCACCAGAACACCTTGTTGTCTGGCAGGAGGGAGCTGGGTCTTGCCATGACAATCTGGCTGCCGCTGTACTTGAACTTTATGTTAAAGATCTCTGACAACAAAGGGCTGATCTCTGGCTTCTCAGGCCTTTGTGTGCTGAGTTAATTCCCGGAGCCTTTTCCTTCCAGCCATGATGACATCGTTACTGGACAAATACTTACTCAGTTCCCGTGTGTAGTTAAATGTAAATCCATCATGTTTACTTCATTTCTTCTGCATCGGAAGAAAATATATGGCTATTTTTTCCTCAGGTCTTCTTTCTTTATTTATCTGTTCAAAGTCCATCAGAGAAGACAATGGAAATCCAGTAAATAATGGCTCAGGGTTATTAACAAAAGTTGGAGGAAACTTCCCTCTAAAGCCCACCCCTTAATAAAGAGAGCATGAGTTTGTGAAAAGGAAATTTTAGCTGGCTTCTTGTTTTGGACCTCCGGAGGGAATCAGGCACAATGCTGATATCACAACAGCAAAGCAGATACCTGTAGGGGTAGGATGGTATTGAGTAAAAAAGCTGCATACTTTCTGCTAATAAACTTGCACTTTTATAGTCTATTTTGATGCCTGAAATCAAAGGCTTTTCACCCCAATGAAAAATTCATTTGAGCTTTTACTCGAGTGATAATTTTTCTTGGTTAAATTTAATCTTACTTAGTGTTTCACACTACAATAATGAAAGGTGAAGGAATTAAACTTGAATGGCTAATGCAGACCTAGAGAAAAGAATCATTGTTCCATTGCATTATTTTCTTCATCGTAAGGTTGTTCATTTTAGCCACTCTCTCTTTCACTTTACCCTGTCCGTGTGTTTTATTATCCCTTCACTCTGGCTCTGTGTTCTCCCCTGTGTACAGCTTGCCCAATACACTTGAACTATGATTTAAACTTTGTTTTCTCCTTTGTTCCAGGCTATGTACTCCACCAACCGAGGCACAGTGGGTGGGTTTTTCCTGGCTGGACGGAGCATGATTTGGTGGCCGGTGAGTGCTGTGTGCTGTGCACACAAAACACAGGAGGTGCATCTGCATCCCCGCCACTGCCCAGTCCTTACATACCAAGACCCCTGGGACACTGCTGAGGCTGTGATGGCTTCGTTGTGGGGCTGCAAATCCAACCCCTTCTCCAGCTGTGGCGTCACAGGGCAAACTGCCCAAACAAAGCCACGGGGTGGGCAGGGAAAAGTGTTGGGGGAAGTTGTTTGTGTTCAGCTCTGAGCTGTCTCGATTATGTGATCAATTAGTTCGAACATAAATACATTGGTAATGGCAGTACAGACAGATCCAGTGCTTTGCCTTTCATCCCACTTAAAATCTTTTCAACATTTGGACTCCGTTCTTTTCATTGCATTGAAAGAAGCTGGCTCATTTTAAGGTTATCACAGACCGGAATGAATTTACTGAAATTTTCCCCTTTATCGCTCTATTGTTTCTACTTTTGGTAACAAGTTCTGGTCTGTACAAGGAGAAGAATCCTGGAAATGTTCTGATATGTTATTGGTAAAATGATTTTAAATGTATTTAGAGATTAGCTGTGGCTTACATTGGTTGTCTTCTGTGATGTCTATTATCTTCCAAGGTAGAGAACAGGAGTCATAGATACAAAGTGTTCTCAGCCATCCATTCCATCAGGCCTTTGGCAGAAATGATGTTAGAAACAATTATCTATTTCTTCCTGATCATAGAGTCTCTTTAATATGAAAAGCAGGAAACTTAGACAAGCCTTCTGTTTTACTGGAATACAGAAAATGTAAAACGTGATTCCATTTGTTCGAATGGAATTCCTCGACACTCCTGATCTTGCATTCAGTCTCTGAAATTGTTTCTGCACTTCATTAACGTTTGGGAGTCAAGACTCCACACACATTGATTCAATTACAGGACCAGAAGTCTGAGAGTAAATATTGTTTCCTTAAAGATTTAGGAATTTTCTTGAAGTAAGCTGCAGAAATACCCACAGACCTCTCAGTCTTGTGCTGCAGAGAGCTGCCCTCTGCCTTTAGAAGGCATTGGGACAGTCTCTTTTAAGGACATGAAAGGATTAAGGGCCAGTGACAGTAAAAGGTTTCTTCATCTGATGTAGTAGATCTAAGAAAATTCAGGTTCCTTTGGAAGATTGAGGAAAGAGAAAGTTTCCCAGTTATTTTAAGATAAAACCCATAATTCTGGGAGAAGAGAAAAAAACCCCAGCAGATTACTCTACTTAACTGTCACTTTAATCAGTGGGCTGGTTTTAACCTTGTGCAATTCTGTCTGCCTGTCAAGGGGACATGAAATCCTTTTGTGCAGATGTAAATGGAGATGGAGGCAGCAAGGCAGCAAAGACTCACCACAGAAAATTCTGTTGTGCTCCAGTGGCACTGAGAACTCCTAATGATTCCCCTGGGGGAGAGGATCTGACACTGAGTCCTCTGTCAGCACAAACCCGACAGAGTCAGCAAGCTCTCCTCCCCCAGTGGGAAGCCAAGAGGGATCACTCCAGAGTTCCTGCCAGGATCCCCTCTCTCCTTCCCAGACTCTGGGAGCTCAGCATGGACAAAGTGCTTGTCCCCAGTGCAGTCCTAGATCTCCTCTTCAATCCTTCCCTTTGGAATGCCGGGAGTGTCTTCCCATGCCATAAAAAGAAACCCTTCTTGTTCTTCTTCCTCGTATCGCTCAAAATAAACAAAGAGCAAGCACTCCAAAACCACAAACTAAACACCGTGTCAGCAGCATCACCCTGGAAAGTTTGCCTTGGATAAAAAGAGATTCCAAAACACCAATTCCCACAGCTTAGCAGGCAGATGGGATGTCCATCACCCAGAGCAAACTGGGCTGAAATCATGAGGAAACCAATGAAAGTATAGAAAGTTTAGGCAGAGATGTGATCTCAGTTCTGCAGCAGCTAAAGCTGTGTGTGATGTTTTACTTTTGTGCTTTGAGTTCTCTTTTGCTCCAAGTCAGGGCTGACCTGGAACAGTTCTGGAGAGCCCCAGTGCATTTCCACAGCCAGGGTGGGGGCAGTTGTTTTGCAAGTGGACTCTTGTTTGTCAGATTTCTCCCCTGCCATTTCAGGATAATGACCCTTGTCATGTAATTGCTTTGTGGAACAGAACAAAATGAAGAAAAAAAAAATCCTTCCGCAAACTTGGTATCAACTTAATTCCCCTAAACTAATTGTATTGTTCAGTGGTTGTGTGTATTCTGTGCTCTGCAGGGCACCCACAAGTGGCTTTTCTGACCCTACAGGGAAGGAGGCTCATTAGCAGTGTATTGGGATCTCTCACTGACGAGCTGGGAAATGGATTCTGTCCACTTAAACCATATAATATCTGTGGTTTGGTAGTCCAGAGGAGACCCTGGTAATGAAGGGCCAGAGGTTATTCCTACTTTTAGTATAGATTTTGAATGTTTGGCAGTCACTGGCAAAATGTGATCATGATTCGATTTCTCAATGTATAAAGTAGGACCAAGACACACCCTGGGCCAAATCTGTCCTGCTCTGGGTCTGATTGTTCCGCTCCAGCAGAATCCAAGAAACTTGTTGAACATTTTGCAGAACCAAGCCCAGAGATAGTTTTCTGGCTGAGGTGAGAGGTCACTTCACTGGAATCACTGCCCTTGTGCAGTGGCTGAGCCATCTCAGTAGTTCCAGTAGTTAATTAGAGATAAAGGTAAGAACATCCTCACAGATTACCCCAAAGTGAAATCTGTTCTCAGTTAGTCATAGTGGTGTGAAATGCTGTGTCCTTTCCACAGTCTTTTTATAGAAACTGAGAGAAGAACCTTCAAGAATCTGGTTTTGGTCTCTTGGGCTTTGAGGGGAGTATCTTCAGAAACAGCTCATCTGGCTCTTTAAATCCTCATAATCAGCTCTGCTTTTTCCAAAAAGACACAGAGAAGTTCAAGGCAAGGGACAGCTCTGTAGCAATGGGCCTTGCCAACTTCAGCTTCCTTCGCCAGATGAAGGAGCTGGGTTCAGCCAAATCCTTCCTGCCATTGTAGGACATGAAGGATCTGTTCCTGCGGAACAGTCAGCTTTGGTAGCAACCACTCTCACAGGATTAACAGCCCTTCGTGCACAATTCAAAAACCCCAAACTTTTGAAGCTTTCCTGCTTTTGAATGGTCTTCTTCAGGTTCCGTAGTTTAGCAGACAGAGCTGTCTGCACAAAATTACGGGTTACATTCTACACCTCAGTTCCCGAGGCATGAATGGTAACAGGACAAAGAGTATCTGCTGGGCATCTGGGGGCAGCTCTGTCAGATTTACTGAGCAGCAGGCAGCAAGGGTGCAGGGTCAAGGGCACTCCAAACAGAAATGTAACTCAGCTCGTTTCTAGTCATGAACATTTAGATCTTTGTGAGACAGATAAGAATTAGGGAAAAAAAAAAAAACCCAACAGATTCTTGCTTCAGCTGTGCACAGCTTATCTTTGTGGTCATCAGAACTGACCACTGGCAGGGTTTCTCTGATCTTTGCAGCCAGTTAAGTTTTACATACTCTCAGGATTTTCCCCACTTGCTGAATCTGACACTGCTATGAGGAACCAGGAGCCACAATTCTGCTGTGAATAAGATTTACATTTCTTTTTCTTAGGTAAAGTCAAATGAGGAATTACCGCAATATTGTCAAGTTCCATGTAAAAAAAAAAAGTGTTAAATCAATAGTTTTCAGGGTAAAAAGAATAACGAAGTGATGAAAGGAAAGCTTTGATAGAAAATTAATAGTTCAGTGAAATGAATTTCTGCAGATTCTGTGAGAATTTCCAGCTGGCTGAGAGGTGTTTCTGTCTCAGAGTGCAAAGTGGGGAGGTGTCAGATCCTCGTGAGCCATTGGGTTTGTGGGAGCACAGATATTTTGATGAGTACTGTACATCCATCCCTCCTGCTTAGTACACTGGGAATTGCATAGATGTGGTTTAGTTGGGTAATAATGCAATTCAGAGAATTTTCAGATCAATTGGGAAAGAAGAATAAAACCCCACACTTCCTTCTTTGGGTCTCAGAGCCTTGCAAGCGTGGCAGTAATGTTGCATTGTACTGGTTTTTCCAAAGTGGCTGAGGGTGATCCCAAAAAACTCAGGTAGGAAAAAGAATGCCTTTGCATTAAAGTCAGATGTTACAGAGAAGAGCTGTGAGTTAAAGAAAAGTGTGAACACTCCCAAGGAGCAGGAATGAGAAACGTGTCAGGGAAGAGGGATTTGAGAAGCAGCTTCTGCAGGTGACCCAGAGTGAGGAGTGATACCTCAGGGCCAGCTCAGGACCCCTGGGGTGAGAGGAGACCCTGCTGTTCTCTGGGATGGGGCTGAGGATCCAGTGGGAAAAGGATTTGGCACCGAGCTGATGCCCTCGGGAGGGTGGGCAGGGGGGCAGGAGGACGTGCTGGCAGGTCCTGGCAGGGAGAGGAGCCACAGGCTGTGCGTTCTGCCACTGTCACTGCAGCACTGTCACTGCAGCTGCCACTGGCCTGCAGAGCGCATCCATCCAGCTGGGAATGGCCAGGGCTGGGATGTCACTGCATCCTCTGCTGAGTGGGAAGAGCAAGGTGAAACAGTTAATGAATAACAGGAAAAACCACCGTGATCGTGATCGTGATCTCTTTCAGGGGGGTGGTACTTCTGCTGAACAGAGTGCTCTTGTTAAGACCTGACCTCTTAAAATATTTTAAAAGAGGTAATGTGCCATGTTTGCCTCAGGTTAGTTCAGGGTTTTTGTCCTCTTTCCCTCTTAGCAGCTTCTGTCCCTTTCAAGGAACTTTCTTCTTCACCTTGCCTCCCAGATCTGTCCTCCAAGTCAATTCGCTCACACATTCACTGAGAACAGTTAACACTTCCAGAAGATTGTTTCCCTCTGCCATTCCCGGTTTCAGCCCCGAGTTTTTAAGATGTTCAGCAGCATCTACCAATGGCAAATCAAGGATTCCAGCAACCAGCCTTTCCAGTACAAAAATCCCACAACAGTCAGTCCTTCAGCAAGGCAGCTCGGGCTCAGAGCCCATCTGCCTTCTTTCCTCACCCTTAAAACACGGCAGATGGGAAATCTCTCCTTCTCCTCTGGCATCAGCAGCCATTGGGGTGTGAGGGTATTTGGTCTGTTCTCCTCTCGCTGGGACTGTGCTGCAGATTCAAGGGTGATCTGCATTTTCCTGGCCACGAAGCCATGTTGCCCCTTCCCAGGTACATGACATAACTGAAACCCATTTTTTAAAATTGCATCCGTTATTAGTATATGCTGATCTTAAAGTTCTGCTGCACTGGATGTTCCCTAATTCAAAGAAAAAAAAAATTAGGATGTGAATGTGGGCTCTGCATTCACGTTGTTTTGCCCTTGTGCAGGTGCTGAATTTGTTGGTAGTTTTGGTTTGGTTTGGTTTTGTGTTTTTCTTTCAATACAATGGTATTTTAGATAAATTTGAGAACACAGCATCAGCAGCATTGCCTGCAGTGCGTCCTGGGGTTTCAGGCACCAAGCCAAAATTGTGCCTGTCAGTTCTCAAAGTTCTGCTTTAGCTGCTTTTGTTACTTGGGTCTGCCTTTAAGCTTTTGAAACAGGAGAGAGAACACAGTAAATAAAATCAGAGATTAATATGGTTAATATTTTCTGGTTTTTGTGTTTCTAGTAAGCTAGATTTAAGTTTAATTATTGATCTCCAAGGAAAGCATTGGGCAACAGTGCTAATGCTTGGTATAAATGGGACTTTTTTCTTCACTATCATTTCTGGAGAAGTGTTGCTGTCACAAAGAGGTTAGAAGAAACAGAGGTCTTTTGTTTGCCAGTGTTTGTAGTTCAGTTCGGTAAAAATGTCAAATGACAAACTGGTTACACTTCTGTAGGGCACAACTGACTTTCAGAAATGTGTAAAAAACTCCCAAATCCAGAACCGAATGAATTTAGAAATATAAATTTCCTGTCAGAGCAGAAGAAGAGTCTGTCTGCAAAAAGACTTGAAGTAATCAGATCAAACTGAGGAAAGAGGAAAAAAGTAAGCCTGGAAAAGAAAGAGTGGAGCCCTCTGAATTTTATTACGTGTTGCAAATAAAAAATGGGGGAGGACAATCAATTTGTTATCAGAGATGAGGATTGCGGGTTGAAGAGCATGGTTGCCATTTCTGGCTATGGCATAGCTCTACAGAATAAATCTGCTCTGCAGAGGTGGATTTCTGTGAAATCCTTCATCCTCTCAAACCTCAGGTGATCGTCCCTGTGCTCCCAGAAACACTGATTGAATATTTGCTGCTGTTCAAATCAGTTGGACTCAATGATCCTTGTGAATCCCTTCCAACTCAGGACATTCCATGATTTAAATGAGAGCAGTAGAAGAGGTCAGCAGAAGTTCCCTTGCCTGCTTCCTATGCGGTTTTCTTTTTAACCCTGTTTTGGGGTTTTTTGTTTGGTGGATTTTTTGATTTTTTTTTAAAGCTTTCAGAGAATATAAGGAAAAAAAAAGAGAAAAGAAAAAAAAAGTTCACTTTTTTTTTTTTTCATCTTGGAACTTCTCCACCTTCCTTGTCCTCTGCCCACAATACTCAATCCAATCCAATCTCCTTTTCATGCTCGACTTCTCCCCCTGCATCCTTCAGTACCTGAGCCAGTAAATTATCACTGGGTTTTTCTGCTGCCTTTAATGTGCTCATTTGGAGGAAATGAAGCTCATTCCTTTTCATCTTTTCTATTGTCTAAGACACTTGATTAAGGATTAGATCTTTGTAAATGGCTTCTGCCTGTCTGTAAACCAACAGGAGCCTTTCATTTTCAATCTCACCCTGTTCATCCATTCCTATGCTCTCCCCACTCTTCTGTTTGTATGATCAGTGCAGTATTTGGGGGTCTTAAAGATCCAGCCCTTCTTAAATGCAACTCCTTGATTTGCCATTGTTTGCAGCTTCCAGGACATTTCTGCTCTGCAGCTTTCAGAATTTAATTCAGTTACCAAATAACCTTTTGGCTAAAAGTGAACCAAGTCCAGCTCTCACCAATGGCACGTTTGGATGCCCAGGCTGTGCAACCTGGAACAGGGAGTGCGGGTTTGACAAATGGGGATGCCCTTGGCATTTCCTCCTTGAACAAGGAAGGTTGGGAAGATCACAGCCTTCTTCCCTGACTGCCTGGATATCATCCCAATGTCACTTTGGCAAGTTTTGCAAATATTTTTAAATCTATACCGGTGTAATATAGTTTTTGACTCAGCTGGAGGATATTTTATTCAACATCCTCTTCTCCCTCACTGCTGTAGATGTGATGGCTGGAGGCCCTGGTTTCAGTGGGAGCAGTAAGTGGGAGTCCTGGAAGTTATCCTGGAATTTATCAAGGAAGTTGTCAGCCATTCTCATCATCATCATCACCACCACAGATAGGCAGGACTTCAATGTGCCAGAGGAAGGGGATTTTTTTTTTTTTAATTCCCGTGAACATAAGAGCCAATTTTTGATTTTTCTCTTTGCAGATTGGTGCTTCTCTGTTCGCCAGCAACATTGGCAGTGGGCACTTTGTGGGAATAGCAGGAACAGCAGCAGCTGGAGGAATTGCCATCGGAGGCTTTGAGTGGAATGTAAGTGGAATATATGTCAGTGAAAGTACTTGTGACATCTGGATTATCTGCAGACCTTCATCAAAATAACATTGCCTGATAATTTAGGGCTGTCAAAGTTTGTGCTTGGCAGCACCTGTGTTCTGCACAGACCAGTAAGAGTCAATGTAATCTGGTATTTAACCTGTCTAAGCTGCTGGAAAAAGATGGCACTTTTTGGTTGAGGCTTTTTAGAGAGCATTTGAACCAAATAAGTTGGTGGGGTTTTTTCTCTATGCATATCTTTTTATTACTTTTAATGTCTTTGTGAAGAACATTTTCACACTGCAGGATGCTGGGAAGAATTTAACAGGTTTGTAAACCATGGAAATTTTTGCAGCATTTTGCTATGTAGAAATTGTTGAAGGGACTTTGATTTCTTCACAGGCTGTAAGGAATTTGGAACATCCTTCACAAGCACCTGCATTCCGAATATCTTTTCCTCTTTACCTTTTCCTTCCTGTAATTATGCACGTGTTTCGCTCGTGGTTCCAGTACAGGGAAGAGCTATCCAAGCTGACTTTAAATGAGCTTCCCGGAGTGGCAGGATCAGGGCAAACTGCAGCAGCACAGAGACTCCCGTGAACGACTGCAGCCCATTTCCTTGTGCTGTCAGGCTCCGCGGGTGCGGCTGACAATGTCGTTGTTGTGCCTAATTCACCCTCGGGGAGGGATTAGGCCAGGACACAAAGGGTTGAATGAGCCTTCACAGGTCGATACTTCCCTCACATTTACTCTTGAGCGGTGAAAGAATCCTCCCACCCTGCGGGATTTGGCTTGTGTTCATTAGCAAGTAAATGGCGGTTGCAGATAATCAAGTATTGCTTTGATATAAATGTTTAAGGAAAAGGACAAAGCTTAAAATGAACCCTAGGAAATGTGCAGTTTATCTGTCAGCTCCCTCTTTTTGATTATCTCAGGCCTGTGACAGACCTGATTCTCCTTTTTCCAGCAGAACAAAGCAAACCAAACCAGAACACAAATCTCTAGGGCCCCTGTCCTTCTTCAAACGGCTCTAACACTTGATCTCCGGGGAGGTTCCTGCTGGACCAACATCAGTACACCGTGTACAGCAATGCTTGGTTGGAAGCAGCAGTGATGTCTGTGGCTGTTTGTTCATGGTTTACAGTGGGACAGTTAACAGACCTAACAGAAGTCATGAAAGTGACACCAAATTGGACTGTTGTCATCCTTGCGTATCCCTGTTCCATTGAAATTATTTCTGTTTTGTATCAGAATGACAGCAGAAGCTGACCCAGTATTTCTTACCCATCTTACAGTTTTGACCTAAGGGCAGAACTTAAAAGATACGGTTTAAAAGCCCTCTAAGCCCTGTGGACAAAATAAATAGAGAGTGCAACTCTAAGGGCAGGAATTTGTATTTGTTCATTTAAGTGTGTACACCTCGGCATTGGACAGCATCCCAGCCATTAAAGTCAGAAAGCTGTGGCACTGCTACACAGTAAGTCAGTAGTTCACAGAATGCACATGGATACACAACATTATTAAATTGTAATACGAAAATACAAAATGTTTTACAAATTGCCTGTGGTGCATCCTGTACAGCCTATGTAATTGTTGTAAAACATTCAACCATCCTGGGCTTGCTCTGAAGAGAGCTGGGATAGGCCGGTGCCACTGGTGGAGTTACGATTCAATATTAGAGGACAATCCTGTGAGGAGAGATCAGCTTTTGTAGAAAATACAGAATCATGTGTGCTTCTTTGGGACAGCTAGCATGAAACCCAGGCTGCATTATACCTGCTGAAGTTTTTAGCCAAGACTTCAACCCCAAATTTTCAACTGTAAATCAAAGGAGAGAGCGGAACCTCCTCCCCCCACACCCCTGCAGTAGCCAGGTTTTTGTGATTTCACTGCTCTCTAGCTGCTGTTGGGTCTGATAAATGGTCTCTGGGAGCAGTGTTCAGAGAAAGGAGGCTAATTCAGCTGATCTTGTCTTTGCTGCAGGCTCTGATATTTGTGGTGGTTCTAGGATGGATCTTTGTGCCCATCTACATCAAAGCTGGGGTAAGTCAAACCACTCCATTCACTTGTCTTTGCTGCTCATGTTTGCAGCTCAGGGCTGGAACAGTGCAAAGTCATTATGAATGGCTCGAGATCCAACTGTACCACAACAGCTCTTTGTTATATTTGAGTACTTGAAAAATGAGGATTCCCTGTTCTAAGATCTGAGCTGAGAAGTACTGGGTGCTCTCTCCTTGTTTTCCTTTGATTCCTGGAGCTGCTTTTCCTTGAAACTGCAACTGCAGCTCCCCTAATTTTGTGCTCCACTCTCACAGTATCTGAGTGCCAAAAATCTTCCTCTAATTTGATTTGTGCCTGTTCCCCATTATCTAAAACCTTCTCCACACCCATAGGTGGTGACAATGCCAGAGTATCTGAGGAAGCGTTTCGGTGGGAAACGGATTCAGATCTACCTGTCAGTCCTTTCCTTGGTCATCTATGTATTCACAAAGATCTCAGTAAGTGAAACTTCTCCAGCATTTCCTCCATTCTACACTGATCTAAAGAAAAGCAATGCCCTTTTACAATGTTGTTCTCACAACAGGTCAACCATTTCAGGTTTGGAGCTCCTGGCTGAATTAACAACTGTAAAAGTATGATTTTTTTTCTTCTGTCCAGTGACACTCTGTTCTGCAATCCAAGGATTTTTCTTCCTGGCAGTGTCTCTTGATTCTTGTTGTGCTTTATCCTCTTTTTAAAGTTTTAGAGTTTACTTTTACATTTGCTCTCTTCTAGAAAACATCAGAGTGGAGGGAAACTTGTATTGTTTTACGATCTGTTATCTCAGGGATCTGTGAAACTCAGGGCAGGAAGTTTTGTCCCTAGATTTCATATTTATCTGTTTTAGTATCCTCTGGTGAACACATCATCAGTAATATAGATGAGGGAAAAGAGCACGGGGACCATGGATAAAAAAAAAAGAATAACAGCAATTAGAAAATGGAAGAGTGGGGAAATGGACACGAGGGAAATTGTAACAGCTGAGCTGAAAGGAGGGAAGAGGAGAGATTCTTTTAATGGGCAAGGGATTGGTGTAAACTTTAAGGTGCTATGAAGTTAATGTTTGTTAAGTAAATGGATGTGTTTCTGTGGAGTAGTAAAGGGAGCTGGTGTTTTCCATATATCTTGAAAGTACCAAGCTTCGAAAGAAGTCCACAGTTCAGGCATACCTCAGTCTGTTGTTTTGCAGAAGTTGTCATGGCAGATTAGTCTTTGCCCTCTGAATGGGAGTTGAGTGATAATAGTGCAATTTAAGCTAAAAGATTGGCCTTTTGCTCTCATTCTCACACCATGATAACTGATCCTTAGCGAGGTTATAAATTAAACAGGTAGGTAGCATGAGCTGGCCTCAGAGCTGGATTTCTGTATATTTCCAAAGGATTACAGAGTTTGCTGCAGTTGTGCTCAACTATGATAATCAGAACTCCTGGGTACTACACAGAGTTCTGGACGTTCCAGCGGCAGAGGAACTCCTCCAGCCAGTGACTCACAGTCCGTGTGTTGTTTCAGCAACACCGGTTGGTAGTGAGCCTGTCAAGGTGCTGTGTAGGTTCTGAATTTACTATCCCCCTTTGATTCCCAGCCTGTGTCATGCCTAAGGGTCTCATTGTGGGATTTTTCACTGTTTCAGTTGGAGTGTCCTGTTTCCAGGAAAAACAAGTTCTGCATTTAAGCTTCCAGCATGGTCATGAGGATCTAACACCCTCTCCATTGTCAAGGTTTCCATACAGCAGCAGGTTACCATTGGCCCATCCCAGCTTCCCATCAAACCATTTATTCCAGGTGTTTGAGGGGAAGTGCCGTGGAGCTGGGTTTCTGCGCTATGCAGGGGAAAATGCGGTGTTCAATTTCCTCTGAGCATTTCTTTTGTTTCCCCCAGCTGCCCCGAGCAGCTCTGGCAGTGTCTGTGCCTGTAAAGGGAGATTCCTGCTGTGCACAAGCAGGTCTCTGCAGTGCTGCCTCATGTCACTGCCTTTGGATGGGCAGAGTCTGCCCAGGACTGACTCGCTCTGGTTCGGATTAGGCAGAGCAGCCAGTCCCTGGAGGTTTCAGGCGCTGTCAGAGGATCTCACAGTGGGTTTTGCCATGCCACGCTGTGCAGCAGCACCACGTCCACGTGGCCGGAGCAGGGAGGGAAGGGCTGCTCCCTGCTGGGCTGCAGGGAGCTCTGCTGTGGGAGGGGTGCAAGCGCAGGGAGGGAGCACAGGCCTCCCTCCCCACACACACGTTGGCTATCCAAACACATCCACGTGCTGAGAAGCCATCGTATTTCACTTCCCTCAGTGCTGCCTTGGCAAACACTCCCTTGTGATCTCTGGGGCTGAGATTTGATAGAGAAGGACGGGCTTCTGCCCTGCCCTGAATGGCAGGTCCCACCCACCAGCGATCCTCACTGCCCCTCGTCCATGCTGAAGAGTGGCATCTCTTGCTTCTGGGGTAGTCATTTCATGTGCTTCTTCCTTGCTGTGTGGAAATATTGTGTAATGTACCTAATAATAGAATTATAACAATGCTTTCCAGGGAGCAGTATCACCCATCAGGTTGTGTGACTCCTGCTGTGCTTTCTGGCACAGTGCCACCCCCATGTGAGGATCAGATTCCCTTTGCACACCTCTACAATGTCCTTACTATTTCTCTTTCCCAGCACATTTTCTGTGGGTTTTGTTGATTACTTACCTTGCTTCGTGGCTAATCAGCCACTTGACAGACAAGGACATGCACAAGGAACTCATCCTTGGGATCAGGATCCATGTGATTTTTGAGCCCAAGGGATTTCTGTCATACAGGGACCTCACCTGTACCTGCTCCCTGCAGCACATTGTGAGTCGTGCCCATAGCAGCTTGCAGAGGCTTTTTAGCCATTAGTGGTGATGATATTGGTCATTATGCCAAAGGAAATGGTCTGGTAACAATAAAGTCTTGATGGATAGTAATAGACTAAGTTATTACAAGACAAAAGGGAATTAAGGTCTGAATGTTTTCGAAGCAATCAGAAATCGTAAACTGGATTTTCTAAATCTGTTATAGCATTTTCTTTCTGTTCATTGTGCATAGTTTCAGTAGGAAATCTCTGGGAAGACTTGCCAGGGGGAAGAGGAAGAGAGGAATAACCTTCTCCTAGGAGTGCACAGTACAGGGTAAAGTGTAGGTGCCCCTGCTCTGGCACCCACAGGATACGCTCATCTGACACGTGTCTGGCCAGCTGCTCCTTTGTGATCCCTGCCTTTGCAGAGACAGCCTGGAGCACAAAGGAAAGAGTGACTCTAATAAAAGATTAGATAAAGATTGTCTATAAAAGAGTATGAATGGAGAAACAAGGAAATACTGGAAGGCAATAATCTTACTGGGGAGAAGGAGCAGTGAAACTGGAAGATAACTCAGCAGTTTGAAGAGGCTGATAAATTTCTCAGAATGCTCAATAATTAACTGTACATTTCTTTGTACATAATTAACTCTACATTTCCCATTTTAGGACCATTAATATTTAATTATACATAGGCTAAACTAAAGCCAAGAGCAATAAAAGAAAGGTGTGGAACACGGACTGATTAGTGGTGTGAAAAGATGGGAAACAAATTACCATAGAGAGATGGAGCAAAGAACATGGCCTGACAGCCACTGGGGTAAGAGCTAAAGGTCCTGGTTCCCAGTTCCAGACTAAAGCCCGTGAGAAATCTGCTCCAGAGGCAGAGTTTTGGGAGTGGGACCTCTGCAGAGTGACTCACACTCTGCTCCACAGAAGGAGGCGTCCGCTGCCAGTGCAGTGGGGCCGCAGAGGTCTGGCCTCTTCCCCGTTCTTCAGCAGGAACCAGGGCGAGGTCCTGCCCCGCAGTCTCGGTTTCAGTGTTGATGAAGATGGTTTTTCTCTCTGGCATCTCCCAGCTGCCCGGCTGCGTGTGTGCCCTGCCCTCCCCGGGGCAGCAGCGGGGCTGCGCTGTGATCCCCGGCTCTGGCCGGCCCCTGGAGCCCCCGCAGGGCGGGTGTGGGAGGCTTTAGCCCAGGGCAGAGTCCTGTGTCTTTGCTTCAGGCTGAGAATCCCACGGGGAGTTGGTGTCCCTGTGCAGAGCCCTCGGTGTCTGTGCACAGGGAGGAGGGCCCCGGGCTGCAGAGGAGCTGCGCGCTCAGGAGCAACCTCTAATGAAAGCATAATTTACAGTAAGGCATCACAAGTGCACCGGGGCAGATTATTCTGATTGCAAACTTGTATAAATAACATCGAGGCCAATTATCTCTGAGTCAGGAACTGATTTAATGGGATTAACATCCCAGTGTTACTCTGAAACCTGAACAATTCCTTCCTTACCCAAGAGCTGTCTCCTCTCCTAGCCAACTGCCGTCGATTCTTCGAACAGGAACTTAAAAGTAGAGACCATGTAAGATATTTGCCTTTAATTTAAATGCACCATGTGTCCCAAAGCAGCAAGACAAGCTACAGCCCATGTGAGCAGGAAAGGGAAAGAGGTCTGTGGGTGGCACTGAATGAACTGTGCTGTGCCTTGGAGGTGTCACTCAATCCGGCCCTGCAGACAGCAGCAAATGGAACTGCCTCAGTTTTAAGCAGTTTGTTTTGAATCTGTCTCTTAGTGCCTAAGTACTGAGCAGTGAGGTGACTGTAGAGAAAACGACCCTGTTAAAAAAGGCCTGGAAATTCTCCGAGAAGTGTTACACCTCTGGTACTAAGAACTCCACAGCTCTGAGGGGACACCGGCAGGTGCCCAAAACGGCTTCTATTTTCTTTTTGATTTGTGTGTGCAGTACTACAAGAGGCAGAGTTGTGTATTTTGGTGCCCTCAGTCCGAAACTATAACGTCATCATGAATCTAAACATTGCTGAACCTATAATTTTTTCTTTTCTAGGCTGACATATTCTCTGGAGCTATATTTATCCAGCTGGCCATAGGGCTGAATCTTTATGTGGCCATAATTATCCTGCTTGCTATTACCGCTCTTTACACCATCACAGGTGAGTTTGCAGAGCTCTGATAAGTCAGAGATGTTGGGGGAGCCAGAAGAAAGAGAGAAGTAGAGAAAAAGGGAGAAATGAAAACCTGAAAGGGGGGTTATTACAGTGGTCTTTGAAAGACAGAGGTGGTGAGAAAAGGGGAAAAAAAGGAAAAAACATTTCCACTGAGACATTTGCCCAGGGCTAACTTATTTGTCCTGACTTTTCTCTGCCATCAGGTGGCCTTGCAGCTGTGATTTACACTGACACCTTACAAACGTTCATCATGGTAGTGGGATCCTTTATTCTCATGGGATTTGGTAAGTAAATCAGATGAATTAAACTGGAATGTTCAGCCATAAATCTTGCAGTGGCTACGGGAATGAATCCTGCAGTGTGAAACTGCTACCTTAACCAGGAGGTTTCAGCTCCTGTGTCTATGTACCAGGGAAGGAAACAGGCCTGTTGCCAGAAGTCAGGCAAATTGCCAAAGCCCTTTAGTCACTGAGTCACTCTGTCTCCCAAGCACAGGTGAATGTGTAAGGTAATAAACAGCATCCCATGACAGGATTTTTATGTCCACATTAAAGAGGCTTTTCTCCTCACACTCTCAAGCTCTGTTTGAGATTTCAGTAATAAATCCTTTATTGCTACTTTTCTTTCCTATGTTCCAGCATTTACTGAAGTAGGAGGGTATGAGGCTTTCATGCAGAAGTACATGGAAGCGATTCCATCCAACGTGTCCTATGGAGACACCGTGGTGGATCCCGAGTGCTACACTCCCCGCAAGGACTCCTTCCACATCTTCCGGGACCCCGTCAGCGGGGACCTGCCATGGCCAGGGGTGGTCTTTGGCCTCAGCATCCTTGCCATGTGGTACTGGTGCACAGACCAGGTAATGTGGGAGCCAAAAGGCCAAACACAGAGCTCCGTGCTCCGGTGTGATCTTCCCCTGTAATGTAAAGCTGGGCCACAGAAGTGGCTGTTTTTTTCAGCACTGGTCAGTGACTTCTCAGTTCCTGGTTTCTAGAACCCTCTCACATGTAACAAAACGGAATGGGTGTTCTTTCAAATCTTCCTGCACACCTCTGCTCAGCAGATCCTGTGTCTGCCTCCTTTCTCATTTTTTGTGTGTGACCACGTGTGAAAACACAGAGAGGTTGTGCTGTGAATGCTTACTTAGGGAACCGTGCAACAAATGACCCTTGTTAGACTGGGTCTAGATACCATTCCCTTTTCAGTAAGACAAGCTGGTTTCCTATATGTGCAGCTTTCATCTTTGCTCGCATAGTCTTGGGGGGATGTTCTTTACATGTCTGGTCTTTCAGCCTGGAGACTCTTCCCCAGTCATCCTTCCTTCTCTCCAAAACCTACTGTCCAGTTTCCCCAAGAGATCACACTGACATGAGTAAAGAAAAACGTGCTCCTGCAACATGTGAATGTGTCTCTAACAAATGATCTGTCTGCCTCCTGAATTGTGAGAAAGATCATCTTCATGATTTCTCACCAATTTACAAGACCCCCAATGTAACTCTATTTACTGCTCAGTGAAGGATTCTATTCCTTTTTGGCTTTTTAGTCTGTCTGCTTTAAAAACTTATTGTGAGAGAAGTCTTACCTCTCAAACACGCACCGGATAAGTAATATTTTCCTTTGCTTATTTCAGACATATCCTTTGATTTTCATGCAGTTTTCATTTTCCCTAGTGGCAGAAATGCTAAATAGGCTCTTTTGCCATGGCAGAAGTGAAGAACATGGCATGGTGTGATCATGGAAACGTTATAGCTGCCATGTGTCATTGACAGGTTATTGTCCAAAGATGTCTCTCTGGCAAGAACATGTCCCATGTGAAGGCTGGCTGCATCGTGTGTGGGTACCTCAAACTCCTTCCCATGTTTATCATAGTGATGCCTGGAATGATCAGCCGGATTTTGTACCCAGGTATGATGTGGATACAGAAATGCAAAGTTCTTCCAGCCTGCCTTTCATTGCCAATCTCTCTGTCCCTTCCAAAATACCCGTTAGACTGTCATCTTCTCATCCAGATAGTCCAGGGACCTTCAGCTAACTGCACTGTTAGAAGCCACAGGCCTTCCTCTTTTCCCTGACCCCAGGCTTCTGCTCACACCATTGCTGTCTGTTTCAGGGGAAAGAAATTCCACAGCGTTCCTCCCCAGCTGTCTGTTTATTACAGCCCCACTCTGACTGAATTGAGTGGAAAATGCTGCCCAGGACAGACACTCTGCTGGAATTGGAGGGACAGGGCCATCAGTCCCAGACTGCAGGGTCTGGGCCACGGGCAGTGCCAAGGACAGCACGGGGAAGTGCCGCTTTCCCATCTGCCTGGCCAGCAGAGGTTGGCTGTGTCTGGCAGCAGGCAGAGGAGAGAGGTTCAGGCTGCAGGGAGTGGGCTTTGTGTTCCTCTGCTTGTTTTCCTACTTGGTCTCCTTCTGTTGTTCAGCCCTGGTCTGACAAATAAGTGTTGATTTTCTTTTGACCTGCAGCACTTGTCAGTATTCTTTTAAAGAGGAAGGGAAGAGGTTTAGAATCACCTTCCTCCCTGCCAGCAAACCAAGGATGAAAGCAAACGTGTCAGTCCGGTGTCTCAACACAGAGATCCATTCTAGAGGCTCTATTAATTTGGGAGCAATCTGTTGTTTATATGACCTTGTCTCAGTGTCTCATTATCCTCTCCTCAGATGTGGTGGCTTGTGTTGTGCCTGAAATCTGTCAGCAACACTGTGGCACCGCAGTGGGCTGTACAAACATTGCTTATCCAAAACTGGTGGTGGAGCTTATGCCAAACGGTAAGACACCGTCTGTATTTGTTGTTTCTTTGTTTTAGGAAAGCCAGACTGCAAAAACAAGTGATAGAGGGAGTCCAAGACCCATATTTAGTTCCAAAATTCTTGTTAGAATTATGTACTATTAACCGAAGGGGTTGTCTGCATTAGCTGTAGGTGCAGAATAGCTCTACACTGACAGTGTCAGCTCTCAGCTGGCAAATACTGGGTGCTGAAATGGGAAACGAGCTCCCTTTTTGTGAAGGTAAAAAATAACCTGCTTGGCCAATGATTTATGAAAGACTCTCTGCCAGGATCTCTGAGCTGGAGGCTTATTCCTGTAGTCCTCCTGCCAGTCCTACAGAGGAGGGTGCTGGCTCATAAGGCAAAAAAGCCAGGTTATGATATTTTAGAGACCATGGCACTTCCCTGATAGCCTGGGTACTTTCCCATCCTTTGATAACTGTTGTTAAAATCCTGCAGTACTTCTCCATGCTCTGTGACCAGACCAAAGCACCTGGCAAAGAGGCTTACTCTGGTTTTCAGGCAGTAAAAGGAACTTGTTTGGTTGGGTTTTTTTTTGGCAAACGCCTGGTTCACAAATATACTACAAGCAAATGAGCACTCTCCTGCAAACAAGAGGAATTATTTTTTATAACTATTAGGAAAAGTCAGCTTAATATTATTGTCTTTTCATTCCAGCATTTAATCAGCAGCATTCACTAAAGAAGTACCTATGTGCTAAAAGTTCAAGAGTTCCCCTGGCACTGCTGTAAATAGCCTTTTCCAAGCTCTGCTTGCCCAGCAAGGGAATGTCAGACAGGATTTTCTGCACATGAATGTGCCAGACATGCCCAGAGCTGGCCGGTGGAAAGGGTGGGACAAACACCTAGTGCCAGGTATTGAGGCTCTCCATGGAATGCTCATCCCGGTTCCCATCTCTGTGTTCCAGGTCTGCGGGGTCTGATGCTGTCAGTCATGCTGGCCTCCCTTATGAGCTCCCTGACATCCATTTTTAACAGCGCCAGTACTTTGTTCACGATGGACATTTACACCAAAATTCGGACCCGGGCGTCTGAGAAGGAGCTGATGCTGGCTGGCAGGTGAGCGCGGCCGAGCTCCCCCAGGGCACAGAGCCCGAGCACCCCTGGGCACAGGCAGCCTGCTCCCAAAACGCCAGCGCGGCGGGAGCCAGGCAGCGCCCGGCGGAGCCGCAGTGGCCACCTGTGGCCGGAGCGGCCGTCCTGCCCCGTGCGCTCCTTTGGGGAAAACACGCCGTGCTCCCGAAGGAACAGACAGTGTGCATGAAGCAGCCAAGCTAATTCTCACTGCTTCTCACTGCTGTTCGAAGGAAAATCTTTTAAATTACCTTCCTGGGCTCCGTGCTGCACCAGGCTGCAGCGTCAATGAACTGGTTCCAGTTCATCTGCTATTGATTTGTCTCTGGACATCACAACCACAGGAGAGAAGTGATTTTCTATGTTTTGATTGCGTATTTAACTATGTGCTGATGGATATTTGACATACACGATGCCCAGCTTGGATTTCTTTTGTTTGTTCAGTGCTAATTTGCCATTATAATTGATTTCACTAGTTGAAATACAAAACGAACGTGTAAATTATTGATTAATTGCTGGGTTTTTTCTTTCTGATAGATCATAGATCTAAGCAGATGACTAATTGAATATCTGGCTATGTTTACAGGGCATTTATGTTAGTCTTAATTGGCATCAGCATTGCCTGGGTTCCTGTGGTGCAGTCAGCTCAGAGTGGGCAGCTCTTTGATTATATTCAGTCCGTTACCAGCTTCCTGGGACCTCCCATTGCTGCTGTTTTCCTGCTTGGTCTCTTCTGCAAGCGTGTCAATGAGCAGGTAAGTGCAAATTAGGAAACAGGTATGCTGCATGTTCCTTTAGGAATTGGGAGAACTGGTGGTTTTGGTTTTGGTTTTTGTTTTTAATCCTAGTAAAGCCCGGGGATTTTGTGTCTCCATACCCTAAAGCCTGAGGTTTCAGACAGGAGTTTGAAAAAGTTCTTTCACAGTCTGATAGACAGTCACCTAGGAATTCATAGATAGCTCTGAAGCTTAGGTTACCTATCACTTTGCCAAGAAGCGTGTTACATGGAAAATCTATGGACACATATTTAAAAGTTATCATTTAGGCTATTGTTCACCAAGCTGCTTTTTCAAACAAGTCACCTCTTACCTATCCTGTCCAGTTGGGGTTTGAATATCCCCAGGAATAGAGACTCCACAGTGTCTGTAGGCAACCTGTTCCAGTGATCAAGACTTTCACAGTAAAACAAACAAAAAATGATGTTCAAACAGAATTTCCCACATTTCAGTTTGTGCCCACGCATACCTCTATGGCTGTTATACTTTGGGCTGGAGAACAGCAGGTGCCCACCAACACTACTGAGAATTAAGTAGTTTCTCATGGGGCCATTAGCAGGTAAACCAGACGCACACTTCAGGAAGGATGACACAAGGTTCTGGCTCTCTCCTGTAGAAGGAGAGAGTTGTGTGGACTGTGAGAAACAGGCTGGATGTGCTGTCCTGAGGCGTGCCTGACATCTCAGAGCTGTTCATTGCCCCTTTCAGTTGCACTCATCCATTGAGCTGGAAATAAGGTCACTGAAAGTATTGGGGTTAAAACCCACACGCCAAAGCCACTGTAACACAATCCATAACTACATCCATGTTTCCTCCAGCACCTGTTTGAGAGCTCAGAGTTTATTTCCATGTCTGAAATTACTCATTTTGATCCCTTGTCACACCTTTGTCTGCAGGGTGCCTTCTGGGGCCTAATCATTGGGCTGCTGGCTGGACTGGGCAGGATGATCCCAGAGTTTGCCTATGGAAGTGGCAGCTGTGGGGTCCCTTCCAACTGCCCCTACATCATCTGTGGCATTCACTACCTTTACTTTGCACTGATCCTCTTTGCTGTTTCTGCCGTCATCATCCTGGCAGTCTCCTACATGACCAAGCCCATTCCTGATGTACACGTGAGTATTAACTGCAGTCCTGCTCCTCAAGAAATGGAACACAATGCAACCACCAGTTTGTATTTTGTGTGTTACCTCTCGACACTTCAGCCACCCCCAGCATACAGCTCCTGTAAGAAAGCAAAGGCAATAATCTTCGTTTACCTGTCACAGATCTTCAGTGACTCCTAACAGCCTTAGACATGGCAGACATTTGGATGCTGTGGTCTTACAGGCAGCTCAGGTGCTGGCCAGGCTGCTTGGCCTCTGTGCAGTGAGCCCGTGATCAATTCCACTCCTTTTGTTCCATGGCAGCTTTACCGCTTGTGCTGGTCTCTGCGAAACAGCAAAGAGGAACGGATTGATCTGGATGCGGAGGAGGAGCAGGACAGAGATGAGGAAAAAGATAATGAATCAGGTAACTGTTGAATACCTAGAGATTGTGTTAAATATTTGAGTATCCTTGTTTCATTCCTGAAGGCTCATTAACATGCTTGATAGTCGAAGACATCCTCCCTCCCCCCAACAACAAATCCTCAGCCCCCACAAATTTAAATGGCTCATGAGCTGCCTTTATCAATCTCTCAAGCTCAGCGTAAATTAGAAGTGAAGTGGATTTGAAGGGAGAAACTCTTATTCTCTTGGTAGCTGGGTGGCAGCTCCAGGACCAAACCAGTGGCAATGCTCTGGGTCAGCGCTGCTGTGCATTGGCAGAACTGTGCGTGAGTCCAGCACTCAGAGGGAATTCACCTGGAAATAGTGGGTTGTGGTCAGGATTGAGGGCACCATAAAAGCAGACTGCAAACCCACCTGCTCTCCTGACTGGGTTTCTGGTTCTGCTCCCTAGTTCCTCAGTATCCTCCAATTAATTTATTTGTCTTTCAATTAAGAGTGTAGAAAGCATTGAAAAAATGCAGTTTAAGCTTTGAAGCATAGCTTGCTTCTCCAATGCCAGGCCAAGTCTCTGGGCTGTAAAAGGCCCAAGTGTCTTCTGCAGAACTTGTAGAAAATCCCTCTTTTCCCAGGTGAGAACACAGTACTAACTTGATTCTTGTACTATTTTGTACTAAAACGCTTCCACTGAACTATGGCCATAAATCAGAACGGGGATGTCCTCAGTCCCAGAGACTGAGTGTGTGCCATGATCTGTACTCACCTTTCCTGACCAGAGTGTCATTCCTTCCAGTTAACGAGGAAAACCAGGAGGACCCGGGATGCTGTAGGAAAGTTTACAACTGGTTCTGTGGCCTGGACCAACAGAAGGGCCCCAAACTGAGCAAGGAGGAAGAAGAGGCACTGAAGAAGAAACTGACGGACACCAGTGAAGTGCCACTGTGGAGGAACATTGTGAATGTCAATGGCATCATCCTCTTGACCGTGGCTGTGTTTTGCCATGCATACTTTGCATAACCTCCCGAGCACAGTCCTGAAATTGTACTGCATTGTTCAAACAAAAATGATGGCTTGTAGATTTCCACAATTAGATACACATTGTATGCCCATCACCTACATTTGTCAAACATCAGAGTGATTTACTCGCTGATTTTGTGATCATAATTTCAACAATTTAAAGATGAAGGCCACTGGGATTTCAAGAGAGAGAATTTCTATTTAGACATTGAACCAATCCAGGGCTAACTGAGGTTCATAATTTCCATCCAATATTCTCTCTGTTCCTGATACATTTCATATTTTAGGTTCAGAACAAGGCTGTGTGAGCCATATTTCATATCAGGTTTTGTGGACTATCTTTTAGGGTTGATGATACTATTTTGATTTTCAACACTTCCTCTGATCATTCAATTTCCCCTTTCCTTTGGCTATGATAATTTAATTGCAAAAAACCCACAACCACTGAGGGACTGTATTACAAACTCAAAGTAAAACATAGCTTTTGTCCCTTCAATCATGGGATACCTTAAGTAAAGGATTTATGTATATATCAAAGTATTTGATACTATCTATAACTTTCCATTATCAGTTTCCCCCCCTTTTTCTCACTTTCCATTCGGTTGTGTTTCTCAGTTGACTAACTGGTTAGAACACTAACCTCTGAATTGATCTCATTTTGAAATTGGGGAACACACGTCTTGATGATCCTAAAAAGAATTTCGCTTAGAGCAGATTATCTGTTTAAGGTTAACTTCCAAAGGTCCTCTTCTCTTGTTGTTTTAATATATACCTATACTTGAATGTGAAGCTTTTTATACAAAATACATATGTTATATATACACAGGTAACACATTATGTATATGCACTATATATATATTATATATTTAAAATATATATTTATGTGTGTGTATATATACTATTTTTTACTAATCAATTCCCACCCAGGTGTGTCAAGGAGCTCTTTACTGTGGACTTGGAGCCCACGTACTGCCTCTCTGTGGACTGTGCTACAAACCGGCCCATGGAGAAACACCCACAGCATTGGAATGCTGGGCTGCATTTTGCAAATGCATCCAAGGGCTCTGTACTGCTTTTCTGCAAAGCTATAGATCTTTCCTCTGAAGATTTCATTCAGAAATAGGATTCCTGCTGCATGGCAGCATGAGTTAACAGTTGAGGAAGGAGAATAGTCACAGCTGTGTGATATCAGCTAAACCAGGCTGATTGTCTCCACTCGATAAGTTTGGTACCAGCTGGGGACACAGGAAAAGACAGATTTAACACTTCAAAGCAAAAAGCAATAGATCTTCTTTTCATCCCATTCAGCTTCCTGGGTAATCAAGTGTAGAAAGAAGATGCTGCTTGCTCAGTCAGGCAGTGCCACCATTCCCTGCTCCTTTCTGCACACGTAGGTGGGACTGTGCTGGCCCAGAGCATTCCCGAGGCTCTGCCGAGGGTGCTCCGGGCTGGCAGCAAGTGCAGCTGAAGGGAAGGGCAGAGCAGGCCCCGCATGTGCCACAGCAACTGCTCTGCCTCCTGGGCTTTCATCGCTCCTGAATTTCCTGGCAGGATCTTTGCTTCATTTGGATCTAACCCCAAATGCTCTGGATTCCAGCAGAATTGCAGCTCTTCAGTAGAATTGATGCTATTCAGCATAATCCCTGCAGGGTCCTTTGCATAGGCCAGGTCAAATCAATACTTCAGAAATACCAGTGCAAAGGCTTTTTTCCCTTACACTTAACACAGTGATAGAGTACTTGAAAGACCATGGAATTAATTGTATTTAAGGAACTATGAAGACTTGTATGTATTAAAGTAACTGTATATTTTGAAGTATTTGGTGTCCACAAAGTGATGGGATTTTTATTTAATATTATGGAAGACAGAGGAACTTCATTTGGTGTCTAGGTTCTGGCTCTGGGTAATAGTAATGGATGAAAAACAAACAAGGAGGACATCACTGAGGATTGCCCAGATCCCTCTTTGTCGTTCTTTGCTACAAAAATATGGTGAAATTACAAAGCTGTTTGGATAAAGACAACACGAGTGATTTCCTGGCAGTCTGAGCAGCCTCCGGATGATCTCCTGGTGAATCAGGCATCATTGCATGATTTTACTCCTCAGAACTAGAGAGTTTTGAAAATCTAACCCCCAGTTTCTCTGGGATATTCCCTGTATGTCCTCAGCAACCTGATTTCATTGTGGTCTGAAGGTGGATGTTGTGGAGGGCAGAGCTCAAATGTTTATATGAAGTTTGACAGCTACTGTTGACTCCTGTAATTTTGTAGAATTTCATAGAAAAATTGCTTTATATTGTGAACAGTTGATACAATTGTAATGTCTAGCTAACATGAAATGCCAACTCAAGTTGGCAGCTAATGCATTCATGATTTTAAGGAAGAAAATGACTTTTCTTCAGTTTTCAGGGGAGCTCTGTCCGTAAGCTGTTGTTGGGGACACTCAGATAAAAGCAGCAGCTTACACTGTTCTGGGCGTTGTCACAGATGGGAACTGTGAGCACACCCTTTCCCCCAGTGTTTGACCATACATTTGAAATTCTTCTGGTTACTGGTGAGGCTCCAAATAAATCTGTGGCTCGCGGCACAAAGCACCTGCTTGGCATCCACAGCACAACACAGCTGTGTTTCGAGGGATCTTGAGACTTCCCAGCTTACCCTGTCAAGTGAGAAACATAGCTAAAGCTTATTTTAGTGGACTTTAGTTAGATATACAGAACTATTTTAATAAAATAAAATAAAACAAAATAAAATGAAGTATGCACTTAGTAGTTCTGTCAGCAAATTGTCAGAGTCCTCTGTAAAGAACACACACTAAACAAAACCTTCCGTTTAAGAAATGCTACGTAGTTCTTAGGGAAAATCCTGCAAAACGGTAACCACTGTTCACTTAATTTGTCTGTATCACCCACGAAAATGTATCCAAGTGTCTCAAAAATGTTTGGTTTCAATGGTGATGAGAACACGCTGTTCTTAGAACTCAGAATTTGGGTTTATTCCCGTTTCGTTACTGAAAAACCTCACGCACTGGAATGCCAGGGGAGGGAAGGTCTGGCACTTCACTTGGAATAAACCTGCAGTGCCCGTGGTTTGGTTTTAAGCAGACTGTCTGGCCATGGCACAAGGCTGAGCTCCTCAGGTGCAGGTGATGGTGGTGACTGGAGCCCAGCAGCAGCTGGGATTGCCAGGGGACTCAGCTCCCTGACCTTCTGTAACTGGCAAAACCAGGAGCGCTCCTAGAAAGTAGAAGCCAAGACAAAAATGAGGAGCAAAGGTAAACAATAAATCCATGTGTTGTCAGTCATTGTATTTGAAGGGCACTTGAGCTCATTGGTTTGAAGTGTTTGAGCCAGGGGAGTTTAGAGCTGCCATTTCTGGGGACAGACTGCACAGCAAAGGGTGGGGCACAGGCTGGGGGGTGACAGCAAAGCTGCTCTCAGGAAAGCTGCTGGCTGCTTTAATTTGCTTAGTGGTCTGATGTGCCAGCTGCAGGTGTGTGTGCCCTGCACTGCAGTGTTCTCTGAGAGAGCTGAGACCCCACAGAGAGGGAACAGCAAGCAGAGACCTGCTCTTGTGCTGAACTGACAATCCTTAGTCCTAGATTTAATAACAGCAGGCAATACACTGCTGAAAGAGATGACAAATGCAGAAAACCCCTGGTTTCATTTGGTGATTCATGGCATTTTCTCACGGAGCGTGTCTTTGCATGGGTCTGTGCTGGAGAACCTAAAGGACAGACTAAAACTTCACTCGCTCCAGTTTCTACCAGTTGCTCTGATGCAAGACAGTATAAGAAGTGCCTCAAGCTATCGCCCTTATTATTGATAAAACAGGTTGCCTTTTTTGTGCCTCCTGAAGAATATTCCTTCTTGCCATCTACCATGGACAGCTGTGAGAAAGAGTAACTCCCCTTGAGCTCCTGAGCCCACCCTCTCCTCACCTGGCAGAGCTGAGGCCAGAGCAGTGTGTCTGCCTGTATCAGCACCTCCCCTACTTTCCTGAAGGTACCTGGAGGAGCTCCAAGCCGAGGTGTGAATGTCTTGTCACTCTGTGCAGTGTTTTTGTTTATAGTGTTGGAGCCTATAGCTTTAAAAATGTAGCTTACATGCAAGGTACGCTAAAACAAATTAGTAGAATGGGTTTTATTCATCCAAATTGCAAACTCTGTCTTGCTAAAAATAGGTCCAGGGCTTTGAGCACATTAGCTTTGTAGCTGTCTCTGCCCTTCTGGTTTAATGTCATTAGCCAAATCTGACTTTCCCAGACTATTTTGTCCTTAGACAAATGTCTCACTATATGATTGTTAATTTATTTTTTTTAATAGAAAAGGTAGTGACGGAAAGCAAATATACTCCCTGCTTTGAAACATGAAAAGATGGAATTAAAAGCTGCCTTTTCCCAGAGAGGACAGAATGGTTGCCACCCCTTGGCCTTCTGAAAGCACATAGGGACAGGGGAAATGAGTCTGTAGTTGCATGAACAAAGAGCCATAACATTTTTAACCTTCTGGAAACTGTTAGAAAAAATTCAATGTGACCTCTGCTTGGGTAGGACACAAGACTCCACAGGGAAGTCTTGCTTCCCATGGATGCAGCTGTCTTGTCCTCTGGTGTTGCTGAGGATTGTTGGGCAACTGGTTTGAAAACTCAATCTGTGTGGAGTGTAACTGTATTAATCCCAGTATTGACCCAGGACCACATTAATTATGTCTGGGCCTTAATAATTGTTGGCTTCAAGCTAAAAAGGCAAATTGATTTCATTGATGTTAAAGATCTGCCTTGGTGCTAAAGCCATCAGCATAGAGCACTGGGGAAGGTACAGTGCTAAAACCAGAGACTTGCTGTACACACAGCATTTCCTTTGAAGCAGTGAGTTTAATTAGGGTATGAGGTGCCAGATCTTGAGATGTTAATTTAAGTATTTATAATGTGTATGAAGTGATTCAAAAAGATCTTCAGCATTTTTGTGACCAAGTCTGTGGCAGATTTATTATGGAGTGTTCCTGACTGAAAGCTAAGTCAGTCTAGGGAAAGTGTTCATCAGCTGCTCCTTTGATCCAGCCAATTGTTTTACTGACACCTACAGTGCTAATTAATTCCCAGCCTCATGAAATGGGGACTCTTGTCTCTCATCCCAAAGCAGGGAATTAGCCCTCAGCACACCACGTGACTTTTGATTAATATATCTGCAACCTTTTTGTCAATAATGCAGCTTTGTAAGAAGAAAACCCCAGCTAACAGTGGTTCATGGCTTCCATACACAGACTTCACATTTTGGCATTTGCAGAGGCAGCACACGGTCAGTACAGCCCAAGGGAATTCCTGTTGTGTTTGGAGTGTGATGGTTTCACGTTGTCAGGTGTTACAGTGCCAAAGAATTGCTGACACAAAAGCAGACAGGTGGGAGGGCCCCAGTAGTGTCCATATCTCAGAGTTCACCTGAGGCTTTGTTCCATTTCTGTACTGTGTGTGCAAGATGAGAACACTGATCCTTGTAGAGGCTTTTTTGGGAACATTATATTGCCTTCAAAGCATTGATCAGGCAATTATTTGGAATGCAGTGCTTAAGGTCCAAGTCAATTTCTTCTAGTCAGAGCAGTTCAGTGTGGATGGTCTTATTTCTGCATCTGAACAAGTTAACTATTTTGGGAACTCACTGAAGGCTGATACCTGAATTATCGGGGAAGGCTGTGACAAGGTTGGACCCGAGCTAAAATGATGACTGTAACCAGATTTTCCTGCAGTTGTGTAAGAGCTGCTAAGCCTACACTGTGCTTCTCTAGTCCTTTAGCGGGTTATTAAAGCTGCCTGGCTTCTCTTATTGAGTTGGATGCACTCTGGCACCAATATGTATTACGTACGAGTGCCTTATGTGTTTAAAAGGCACAGTTGCTCCAAGATCCTGCCTGGAGGGAAAGAATCCAACTGACTCAATACTTTTGAATCACATCTTTATAGGAGAGGAAATTCACCCTTTGGTTACGTAGTGGAAGAGAAGCATTTTAACTGTAATCACTGCTACAGGAAGAGTTTATACAGTGGGGAAGGGTAATGCAGTTTGCAGTGTGACCGTGGGTTTGAATGGAAAAGCAGCCCTGACAAATAACCCCTTTTACAGACCTGATGCAGCCTCTTTGTAGCTACAGTTCTGGATATAAAACTCCCATGTGAGAACAAAACCCAGGTGAAAACAAATGGGACTTGCTGTGAAGCTGCACCAGCTGCTCTGTCACATTTTGGTGGCTGAGAACGGCCAGGGCTGTCCTGCTCCTTCGTGTTATTTCTTTGCCCAGACCTCCCGTTGAAGCCTCTTAAATCACACTCTGCTAACTGCAGACAGAAATTTGCAACTTGTCTGTAGTGAGCAGCCTTGAACTCCCAGTGAAGAAAATGTTACTGAAACTTCCCACCACTTCCACTGCCCTTCAAACCCCGAGGTGCTTTTGTTCCTTATTATAAGCAATTCCAATTAGGGATCAGAGCCCTCTCCTGTTGGAGGCCCCAACACAGCTTTACCAAGGGCTACCCCAGTCAAGGCTTTCTGACTTGGGTCTTAATCCCATGTTCACACATGCTTGCAGCAAAATTCATGTAAATTCCTGTTGTTAGATCAATTTGTCCGTACAGACAAGACTGCTGGGGGGGTTAAATGTGAACCTTTCTGATATAATTAATTATTGATTAGTGTTTGATAGGCTGAGGTTTAAAAAAAAAAAAAAACAAAAGGAGAGAACATCATGAGGAAAACAAAAAAGGGTTGGGGTCTTGTATCATAGGAAAATCCTGGTAACTTGGGCAATAACTCCTAGGGGAGAACTCCACACTTCCCAACTTTTCTTCCCCATTTTTCCGCTTGTGACCTGCAATGTAGACGTGAAACTGTTGCCAAATAACTTTTCAGGAGGAACTGATGGAGAATAAGTGAGGAATAGAGTTCTGGCGTTGAAGGTCTCGTGTAATCCTGCACCTTTTACAGCCAGACAACAACAGAGGGCAATAGATCTCTAGAAAAGATCGCGGCTGCAGAAGGGTTTCCAGTCGATCACGGCGATGGCGATATCGGCAGCTCTTTGCACGGCCTCGCTGGGATCATCCAGACGCCGCAGAAATGTGTCCCTGTGAGCCAGCAGTGTCTGGCGGCCCTCTGGCAGCTCAGCCAGCAGGGTGAGGGTTTTGATCGCATTCAAACGCGCTTTGCTGGTTTCCTCAGCAACCAGCGTCAGTAAAGGTGGGATGGCTTCAGCACCCATGGCTGAGGATCTCCCTGCGGGGAAATAAACCGCCTTTGAAATGCGTTCCGACATCTGATCGTCTTTCTTTTGGACGGACACGTTCTATTCCCTGCCCGGCTGCAGCTCTGAACAGCCCTGGAGCTGCAGTGCACAGAGGCAGAACACGCTCTTCTTTCAGAGACCGAGGTTGGCCCCCAGCTGTTTATTTTTAAGGAAAAAGATCTTTCATGGTTAACTTTATCTGCCTTGCACATTAGTATTTCATTTGCAACAAATTATCTAAAAATATGCGAGGCACCAAATGAGAGAATAAACTACGTTTTGGAGGGGGGTGAGGAGGAGCGGAGTGTGGTAGATGCCCTTAAGAACATCTGCCAGCCTTTCGTTTTTAAAAACACTTCAAAGACCAAGATCCACTCCTGAGTTGTCTTTGGAAGCCCGAGGAAGGTTTGCAGAGGAGGATTGGAACACAACTGCTGTTATTGAGTCTTTTATGTCTAATTACTCATTCATCACACTGGAAATTTAGCAGTTAGTATTTTCTGTGTCATGTAAGTTACTTGGGAGAGCTACAGACCCTATTAATATTCATTGCTCTCCCAGCTGTGAGAGAGGAGCTGCCTCTAATCTCAGAATGTTTCCCGAGAGCAGCGCTCCTCTGCTGAGCACCGCTGATTCAGTGGAGTTCCAGGTTTGTGGATCTCTGTGTGGTCTGGACTTGAATGGAAAATGTTCCCCTTCTGGAGGGAAATGATGCAGGTGAGGTAAATAAATAACTTCTTGACTTACTTAGGGGAATGAAATTTGAAATATTCTATCCCCCCTAGGCACTGTGACAAAGCAACAGTAGTTGCTAAAGGCAGTTTTAAAGAAACGTCCCAATCTTGGAGTTTCTTGACGAGCTGCCAGAAACAGAGGGCTTGGGGTGGGGGAGGGCAAATGTTTTGTTATTAAGTTGCCCTAGAATTGGATTTCCAGGAGGCACCCCAACAGAACTGCTCTGGCTCTCACCCTGAGGTGTAACAAGAGCAAACATCAGCGCTCCTCTTGAGTCCGCTTGAACTTGGGGCTGTGGGTCTTCCAGCAGGCCCAGCAGCGCAGGAATCACCTCTTCATTGTACACAGCGACTTTCCCCTCAGCGTGAGAACTGTGTGGACAAGATGGTTCAGTTGTTTCCTTGAGCTGTGCCTGGTGCCCGTGCAGCCCCCTCGGCCTCTGGCCCCGGTGCCACCGGCACTGTCACACCCTGCCGGGCTGCCCTGGAGGGACTGTCCTGCCGGGGCCACAGGACAGGGCTGTGCTTGTGCCTGCTGAACCCACCCCTGGGGGTACCACACTGACCTGCCGGCACCAGCTTCATCATATTTTAGGTGATTTTTAGGTGGTACCTGGATTTTTCAAAAAGCTTCCTATGGTACAGTGGACACTGACGGGCAGCTGCATGTAACAGGATGTAGGATTAAGGGTGCTGCTAGTCCTAATTGCAATGGAGTTACAAACCTGGCTGGTGAAGCCTCCGGAGATTTAAAAACCTGCTAAATCAGAGGGCTGAAATAAATTCCACTCCCAGATCACTTTTCTCTCTTTCTTTCCAGCCTCTCTAATGAGGAGAATATTTAATGTGGCCCAGCCATTGCAGGGCCCTAAAACGTAGCTCATGTCCATATTTCAGTTGCATTTTGCTTTCTTTCCGTGACTCACGTTAATTATACTCTTTTCCTCTAAGGCCTCTCTTGATTACAGGACATGGGGAAATGTGTAGTGCCAGTTGATATGTAAACTACATCATCTGCAGACATTCTGAACTAGACATTTGTTGAACACTTATTATATTTTCTGCTTGCAGTACAGTGGACTTAAGTTGTTCTTTTCATCCATTCTCCGATACACAAATTTAATATAAAGATTGCTTTTTCTGATCCATCGCTGATGTATGTGGCAGCCTGTGGCAGAAAACTATTTCTGTCTTCAATCACAGTGAAAGTTTCCAAGGACCCCTAATTTTCTGAGAGAGAGCACTTTTCTAAAAACATAAGGGAGATTCTCCCTACCTCCATAATGGTCAGAATCCTGTTTCTACAAGATTTTTCATGCAAGAATTTTTTCCTAGCAGTGCTGTACCAGGAAAAAAAAAATCCTGATTCCACTGCCAATACTGAAAACAAACAGAAGGAGAAGGAATGACTGATCAGCATCTGCTTTCTTCAATGATTTGTAGCAGTTAGGAATTTTTTAAGCCCCATGCGTCCCGTTTTGTTTCACCCATGCGTGCATTCGGGCTGATAGTGCTTTATGTGTGAAATGTGGCAGCTTGAGTGTGTAGTGGAACACAGCTGTAAATGAATGGCATTTATTTACTCCTGGAATTAGCTCTTTCTTGGACTAAAGCATTAGAGAGGTTTCTTTACCTGATTTCTAAGAGGACGCACGCTGCTTTGCTCCTGATGGCTGTGGAGGGGTGTGAGAGCTTTTCCTTCAGCACAGTAAGAGCACCAGCTGCCAGGGCTTCAGAAACCTCCACACGGAGACAGTTGGAGAGGGTATCAAGGATCAGCTCCTGGATCTCATCCAACTCCGTCTTCAGCTTCAGGACCAGGGGGGGAATCAAACCAGCCCGCAGGACACCACCAGCCCCTGCACAGGGGACAGGGAAGGAACGTGGATGAGAGCTGAGTGAAGCTACTATTGCTCCCTGCAGAAGATCAAAATACATGTGGGAACTCGTCCTTACACAGAAGTGGGATTGAGAGATGGAAACTACTCCAACACTGCCCTGTTTATACATGTCATTTCAGCATTGCTTCTTTGGGGAGCTCCCCCAAAACTCCTCTAAAGAAATCAAGACCAGGTAACAACCGACATGACAATTGCTTTGATGTTCCCAGTTTCTCTCTATAATATTTCTCTCAAAATTATCCTTGCAAGGAAAATAGAGGAGATATATATATATACACATTACAAAGTCACTTTCTCTGTAGCCTTTCTAACTGTTCTCAACAAGAACAGATGCTAAGAGAGGCAGAGATGTTGGCCTTTAGAGCTCGTTCTTTGATTTCCCACTGTAGTTTTTTGGAGGGGGCAGGGGGGGAAGTCAAGATTTTGGGAACTGTCAGCTTCCTCACACATTTCTTTGTAGTAGTTCTGTCAAGGCAAAAATTTAAATTCTGAACTTTCCAGCAGTCAGTACTCTTGCACTGGCTCCTAAAATATAACATCAAAGGCACAGAGATCATAACTTGCCCTGAAAGTGATGCCTTTGCTATGAGCAAGAGTCTGATTTGTACCATTTCTTACCCTTTACTAAGTCAACACTGCAACAGCAATGCCAGGGGAAAGCAGAACGTACTGTCCACAAGTAACTATGTGAAAACAAAATTCTCCAGCTTGTCTTGTTGCTAAGACTGATTCTTTGGTTGCTATGAGAAATGGGGCTCTTTTCAAAGTGATTCATATATGGTTAGATAGGAAGTTTTGTGGATAAGAGTCATCAAGGTATTTTCAAATGAATCTCCACAGCAGAGACAAGTGGGAAAGAGATTTTAACGACCCTTGGTGCTGCACAGGAGAAATCCCTCACCTTGATAACTGGGTGAAAACCAGGATTCTAATCTAGAGGTTATTGTACATACTGTTGTACATATTTCTGAGGCTTTGCTAATATAACTTATTAACTTATAACTTATGTTACTGACTTCTTAGGACCCATGCTACAGTGCCAAAGCAAAGAAATGCCTTGGGGTGATATTACACCTTTACTACCTGTGCGACACTTGGAGGTCAGTTTCTGTGAGAATTCAAATAAATAACGGAAACCAGTTCCAAGACAATTCACTTTGGAGGCTAACAGCATTTTACAAACAAGGATTTCTCCTTGTGCCACAAAGGCAAAGCAGGAGAGGAAAAGTGAAATAATGTTCTTTGGAGCTGTGGCTCTGTGTGCCACTACACAAGGGAGTTGGTGCTTTCACAGTGAAAACAACCCAACTAACTCTATATTGTTCCCTGGAGGAACAGAAGAAATCTGTCAAAGAGTAACTCCAGCCCATTTAAACTGTCCCTGCAGAAGGATGTGATAAAGGACACCTGCACTACTGCACTGGAAAGGACTCTCTTGGAGGGTCCCTGGGAAAGAGGGCCAGCTCGTCCATGACCAGCATCAACCCTCTTGCCAAGGGTTGCTGGGGTTTGGATTGTACATTATAGACATAGAAAGGTTTTGGCAGGTTACACAACAGCAGGAGTATGTCTGGGGATTCTCCATGCCTTATGGAACGCCAGGCAGTAGGGAACCCACTAGTGAACTGCTCCCAAGTTCCTAACTGCAAACCAAAGCAGTTACATCATATCCAGAATTCCTTTAGCCACACTTCCCAACAGTCTTTTGAAATGGCCTGTGAAAGACAAGATTTTTTCAAATGCAACTTCTTTAACTCCTCCCAAAGCTTTTCACGAAAAGAAACTGTATGGCCTGAGAGCATGAAATGGGGATCCCCAGACTGCTCAGTCACCATATGCACTTCTGAATTCTGGGTTGCTGTGGGAATCAGTACAGAATCTCAGTTTGGGAGGTACAGTTTCAGAGGAAGAGTAATAAATTGGAGGTGACAGACTCAAGCTCACACTGCCTGTCACAAGCACCTGTGTGCTGCTTGAACTCATGTGGATCCCAGTGCTCCTTGGGCCAGCCCATAAGCAAACCTTCCTTGCACAGTGCAGACCCTGGTTTGAGCCCAGAGAAACCATTGCTTGATTTAATTTAGCTTTCCATTCCATCTGTCTGCTACAACTGCTGCTGGAGCATTCCCTCCACCTCCCTCGTGCTGGGAGATGTACTTGCCTCCTTCCTCTTTTTTGTACTTGCTTTCAAATGCTTACTAGCTATTTTTTAACTCATCGTAAGTTTCATTTTCACTTTGATGCAATTCCCTCTTTTCCAAGACTTCCTTGCTAAGGTCTCTCAATTCTCTTGATCAGTTTGCCATCATACAGCCAGGAAGTATAACCAGCATTCAGGTGTCACTTTTCTTTGTGTCTGGATGTTTCAACTGTCTTCAATGTATTCCACCAATACATTCATCCAGCCAGGGCTGCTTCCACTGGCCCTTATTCCTCCCAGTTAATGCTTATTGACTTTCTTTGCCTCAGTCATCCCTCATTCATTGCACTTCATGTGCAAAATTTTTCTGGTGCTGGCCTTTACTATGGCGCTGCAGTTCTGGGTGTGAAACCCAACAAAGCCACATAGTGCCTGTGTCCACAGGCTGCTGGGATAATGCACAATGTTGTCTAGAACAGCTTTATTTTGTGCAGCCATTCAGCAGTATTTATTCTGGGGTTACTGGAGCTCATTTTGTCTGAACACTTGGGATGTTCTAATTTTCTTTTAAAATTGATTTTGTTTTACCAGGCTGGGTCTCTGTACCGGGAGCTTTCTCCTCTACTGTTTTTGTCAAGCTGTCTGAGCTCAAATGCTGTCGTGCTACTGGAGGGAGCTTCCCATATACAAATATAGAAACCAAGATGAATTGTTTGACCTTGTCAAAAGTCTCAATGTGGTGAAGAGAAAGAGGGTGGAGAGGAAAGGCCATCAACAACAACAAAAAGAGACTACCTACCACTGAGACTGAAATTTCCACGTGGAAATTCGTCATGGTTTTCCCAGGGGAAGCACAGGTTGAAAGGTCTCGGGAGGGAAAAGGGAGGAGGCAAAATCAGTGGCAAGTTGTTTGGGAGTCACTTGTAAATGAGAGTGGTCTCAGATCCTTGGATCCTAGTGAGCGAGCAATAGGAGGGGAAGGTAAGCTGGGGTTTTGAGGAGTCCTGTACTGAAAATTACAGTGGCATCCTCAGGATATCAACTTTTTCATTAAAATACTGCCCTTTCAAAGGGGATTTGTCTATTGCACAGAGTGTTCTAGATACCCTGGGCCCAGGAGAGTAGATGGGAAATATGTTTTCAAAATGCAAATAGTTGCATTTGCAGCTGCACAGTTAACGCCATTATTGATCTGTTTTTCTGAGAATTTGTAATCTTCCCTTGGGCTGCTTTTTATCTGAGCACTCATCTCTTCCTTCTCATAACTCTCTGGCCACTCTCATCCTCCCTTTCCTGATTTTTGTTTCAAATAGGCCCAAAGAGGAGTTGCCATTTATTCTGTTCTCTCAGTATGGCTGCAGGGCATGTAAACAAGTTAAATTTTGTAGAAGACGAAGGAGTTTTTTACAGCACACAACAGTGGTGTTTTGTTTTGGTTTTCAATTACATAAATTAAATCACACTGCAAATCCTTTTCCTTAAAAATGCTGATTTTCAACTCAAAATGTTTGTTTTGGTCTGAAGCATGTGCCTCATGCATGGCCACAAAGTGATGACTGGAGTAATGGAACATAGAAAAGATGGAAACACAGATCCTCTAGAATATGAATCTTTGTTGATACCTTGGATGTCTCTCTGCGACGGTCACAAAACTATTTGAAATGCTCAGGAAAGGCATTTGTGCTTAGGAAGGGGCACACAGGAAAAGCAAAGCAAAGCCATGGGAAGGGAATCTGCTGCCTGGCATCACAGCCAGCTGGGACAGCCCTGGGGGCAGCTCACTGACTGAGCAGCCAAGTGATCCTGACAAAACTCCCAGAGCAGCAGCTCTCGTTTGCCCTGCAATAGTTTATCACCATTTCAGAGGGAAGCAAGGGTTTATTACCCTTGTGAGTGCCACCATTCAACATAGACACAGGCAAACAGTGCTCAAGTGATGCTTCCTTTGTGCCAAGAGTGATACCTTGAGTGACAAGATGAGCACAGGGGATGCTGCCCCTGCACACCTTCCTTAACAACTCCTTGCTCACTACTGTTTAAATGGAAAAAAAAATCATTTATTCTGGGAAGATCTCTGAGTCACCTGTCACAAGAGCACAGTTTATGAACCTTGTAGTAGCTTATTTAATGTGAAGATTCAGCATTTTGATTCTCAGTGCTTCCAGCATTATGGCTGTGGCAAGGAGTAGATTGCATACAATATCAGAAACACTATAAAACTGGGCTGAGCTTCCTGGTGAGTTTGGAGCAGGAGGCAGACCACATTCAATGAACTACAGCTCACCTGCCTAGAACCCAGCAGCTTCACCAAGCCTTCTACCTGAAGGGGAGAATTCTCTCTGCGTCTTTGGAAATCAGAACATTTTCCTCTTCTTTGCAAGAATAGTTCTCTGTCTTTCCATGCCAATTTAACAGGAACAAACAGCAGTGTCCCCAGGGACGACTGTGCCTAGAGACAGAGGCTATCTCTTATCTGAAAGGACTGAGGGGTGGGAAGTCTCTGTTTACATGAACTGAAGAGCTACGGGGATATTAAGAGAACTGAGGAAAACACTGCAGAGATTGGATCAGACTAGAAATAGTAAACAATTCTGTATCAAACCATTTCAAATGGGAGCATTGGCTCCATGCATTTATCTTATGAGAGCCCTAGGGATTGCCAGGTACAAAATCACAACCTCAACAGTAGTATCTGTCAGATCCTCATTAAAAATACAACAGCTTTATAAAACTTTATAAGCTTTATAAAAGCATTATATGATCTGATTTTGAAGCCACTGAGAATTTTTCCAATCCTCAGGATTTTGAGATGCTGTCTGAATGAAAGATATGACAGAAATTAAGGTTATAAAAATATTAAAAAGTCAGCAGTACCCTGCAGGAACACATAATGTGGCTGCCTCTTGGGATGATTTAAAAACCCAAAATGTTTCCAGCATTAACAAGGAACAGGAAAGATAGTTCTGATAAACAAGAGGTTCCTAAGCCTCAGTAAAGAATGAAAGAGATTCCTGCATATCTCGTTTTTGTTTTTAGAAACTTTGCTTTAGAGTGTGTGCACTTGTAATATCAAAGCACCACTGAAAAAATTAACATAGAAACGACATCTGATATATCTGCATTATCTTCTCTGGTATAATTTAGAAATCCAAGAAACATTTTTCTTTACTTTAAAAAAAATTGTCATTTTGATAGTAATTAACTGCCTGCGACCACCTGCTTGAAAGGAGTGGGTTTAACTATTTAAATGATTCATGGCCAATGAAAAGAGGAATAATATCTAAAGAATTAAAAATTGTTAGTCTACAGAATGTATTTTATCACATCTCTAAAAACTCTAGGGATGAGTTAGACAGAATAGACTTGTGTTTCACATAGAAATTTTTCAAAATGAGACATAAACCTTGGGTACTGTTTTTGTACAAGATTTATCTACAGTCCAAGATCAATAACTGACCAAGACAAGTCCCCTCATTTTGACTGATGGCAGTGTCAGATCCTTCAGTTTTTGGGAAATCCCCTAACACGGAAAAGTGGCAATAATGAAATGTCTTCTCTGTTGTAATAGTGCATAGTCCAGCAACTGTGGATTGCTGCTCAGCCATGTGGAATCTGAAGGCAGTCTCCAAAATGAAAGCAACTTCTTCTTCTTTTACTGGAACTATATTGATTTGTTTTGATGTACAAGAAAGCAAACAATCAAAATGAAGATGAAATAATTTTTTTCCTAGCTCTAATTGCTGATAGTCTGCCTGTAAGTTGCAGGATAAGCTGTGCTATCTTTTGCAGGGGTTTTTATCCAGCCCTTCTGAAGTCCAGCTGCTGGCACCTCACTTTTAAGTAAATTTCTATAATTTTTCCACATTTGTAACTTCATCTACAGACCCCCTCACAGCCATCCTGTGTACCCAAAGGAATGAATGCACATGCACACACACAGCATGCATTTCACTGTTCTTCCATGCAGATTGATCACACAAATTGGGAAATTGCTTGGATTTTATTTTTCTGACCAAATATCTTTATAATCTTTTAAAAAGAATAAAAATCAAAGAAAAAAAATAGTAAAAATTCACCCAGAGGGTTGGGTTTTTTTCTTGTTCTTTTAGATGAAGAAGGAAATGTCACCCTGAAATGTATTAATTTCCTCTACAGGGAAGACTTTGCCAAAATACATGAAGGAAGGAAAACAATCTGACGTGCACTACTTGTGCCAAAGTCCTCAGATCAATAACTGTTCAGAAAATTAAAGCCTTAAGATAACTACTCCCAAAAAGCTGAGCCTTAGCCACTGAGGCTATTCCATTTCAGATTTTCCAAGTCAGAATTTATCCTTTTTTTTTTGCTGGTCAGTAATGGACACGTGTAGTTCTAAGATGAGAATAAGAGGGACCCGAGCGACCTTTAACCGTACGAGAATCTTGAATTTCAGCTTCCAAAAGTACCCACTGTGACCTGCAGGGTTCACAGAAGGCAGTGAATTTACTGTGCCTGACAGAAAACATTCAGAAAAGAACCTGGACTGGCACATCCACAAACACTGATTTAAATCTTGGATTTTGTACTTTAGACCAAGCATGTACAGCAAGTGTTAACAGTTCCTGTAGCAAGTTTCAGTCACAGAAAAATTGATGCTGGAAGGTGAACATGACATTATCAGTTTGACAAACGTTCATATGGTTATTGCCTCCATTGTAGCAATTTTTAGAGATTCCTGTGGCGAAAGGTCTGCCTTGTCACAGAGGTTTGTAAAGATGTGTGAGAGCTCATTTCCTACAGAGATGATTGTCTGCTTGGCAGGGGTGGAAGGAGTGGATGGGGTGGAGGGAGGCAGACATTTGTTTCAGGCAAACCAGTTGACCAGCTGAGAAACCATTCAGATCCATTTTACACTAATAAAAAGAGTTTTAAACTTTTAAGTCCAACTGTCTTACAAGCCCCCAATGTGAGACCGATGCACAACTGCAAGTTTTCAGAACTTATGCTGAGAAAATAAATTGAAAGAAAAAAAAATCTTTCCTCTTCTGGGGCAGAGGGCCAAAAAATTAAAGAAACATGAATGAAGTTCAAGAAACAGTTTTCTCAACACTCTTGAACTTCTGTACCTGGAAGTTACACCTGTGGAACTGGAATGCATTACAAAACAGCATTACACAGCCAAGTGACCATTAGAACATCTTGGACCTTACCTTTAAGGTTCACCTTCTGTAACCCGTGAATTAACCCCACACATGCTCAGGCATTAGAGAACATTTTTTTCAGTTTTGTTCCTTAGGAGAAATACGTCATTAAGATGGTGAAAGTGTTCTCTGAACTTCCATAGTACAACTAAATGGCAATCCATCAGAAACAGAGGTATATGAACGAGAATGTTTCCTATAGAGATTTGATTATACTGCTGTCAAACATTAAAAATGAGAGGCTTAAAGCAACCAAATATCTAAAATTAATTATGCGTCAGATTCTAAAGAATTTTGTCCTGAAAATTAACCTAAACTTGCTTTGATGATATGAATCATTGCACAGACTGAAAACTGAACAGACTGAAAGACTGCAAATAGTGGTAGAAAACAACAGGAAGAAATTAATGGGAACATGAATTCAGTCTCATTGTGTAAGCGCTTCTTTTTTACATTTTCTTCATTGTTAGAAGGGTGGGACATTATGTCATGTTATATGTTATATGTTATATGTTATATGTTATATGTTATATGTTATATGTTATATGTTATATGTTATATGTTATATGTTATGTTATGTTTTATGTTATGTTAAAAATGACCTGATAGAAACTTCACAGAAGAAGGAACTGGAGAAATCGTAGTGCTGACAAATCCACTGCTTCTCTTTGCTGGTCAGGCCTGCTGGCAAAGCTGCAATAAGGCAATTTTATCCTACAGTTCACACTGCTTCCACTGGTGCCAAGATGAGCACAATTGACTGGTGAGAACTGATAAAACCTCCTGAAAAGAAGAATACAGTACTACAGGTGGGTGAAATCCTTTTCTGCTTCAGATGCTCTGGCTTGGCAATTTTGTTTGAAATGAGAGCAGAAGAAACACATCTTGATTGGAACCACAGGCCCAGATGGCTGCACGACATGAGTGGAGCTGGGTGGAGAAGCAGATTGAGCCTCCCCTCTCCAGTCAGACCTGCTACTTTGCAGATTCCACGTTTTCCATGGGAAGCCATGTTCTTAAGGAAAACTGCTTTCTGCTACTCAATGAAAATTGCAGTCTGTTCTGACTGAGGCTCTGCAATAGTTCTTTCCAGTGTGTTTTAGCCTATATTTTATTTCAAGCAGTGAAAAATTCAAAAATCCTGATTGAATACAAGCCTGCCAAGGTGTGGGCTGCTTTGAGGATGATTTGTTTTTTGAAGTACAACCCCAGGAAACATTGGGAACAACAGAAAAATGAAGCTGTTACTTAACCTGGACTGAAATATTAGGTCTAGCTTCTGTAAACATGCCAGATTAAGCACAGGCACTTCAACAGTAGTACTTATGTGCTTATCTATAAGAACATTATATACACAGGATTCAAAACACTCTTAAACAGAAACAGAGAACACACTTTGTGTGTCTGCTTTGTACTTTGTAGGTGGGTTGGTAGGTAGATTGGAAACTCTTAGAGTTTATGTAGATGCAAAACCACCTGTGGGCCTGACGTTGACAATTGTCTAAACCAATTATTTAGTCCTGACTGCAATATTCCAAATTTTTTAAGAACTGGACTGGCATTTGAAGTCCCCATAGTAAAGCTACATGGATGTTCCCAGCTCTTCTTCTATAGCTTCCCAGAATTACCTTTGAGTCTTCAAAAAAATTGTCATCCTTTTTCTTTTTTTTAACAACCAAATAATTTCGGTTAATGAGACACAAGTAGGTTATAGAACAGATAAATAACAGTGCCTAATGAAACTGCAGTTATATCTTGTGGTTCGTACATGAAGAACTACATGCTTAAAGGATATAAGAAAATGTGAAGTCCAATTATAACATTTTTTTATGAGTATCTACTAAAATATATATAACCCTTCTGAGGGCCCAGTTTGATGCTTCGTCAGCTGGTAAGAACATAAGCGGCAAAACAAAATATATTTGAAACCAATACATTTCTTTTTGCTTGTTTGTTATTAGAAAAAGTTAAAACCCCACTAAATACCTACCCATGTCCTCAGGTGGGAGAGACCTTCTTTCAAGCTGTTCTTCAGTGAATATTTAATCTTTCTTATGAAGTGGAAAACCGGCAACCAGCAAGCTTGCAGGAGGGAAGAGGGGACCCAAAGAATAACCAACAACCTTGCTCAGACCACTTTTAACAGAAGATCTGAAGCTGGTACAATTTGTTTTAAAAGTCTTGGCTTCAAAAAATTCCTGGCACTCTTTAATTGCATCTCCTGGGTGTAATTCCCAAAGATCTCTGTATTTTGATCTAGTGATTTTTTCTGTTCAACCTTCACAGATCCTTTGTTGTATGCTTTACTAAGTGATCCCCAATTTGGGTTAACATTTGAGGGGTTTTGTTATGGTTTTTTTTCCCTATTCCTTTGCCCTTAATAGTGAAAAATGAGCAAAGAATACTTTAATTCACTTTTTTTTTTTTTTTTTTTTTTTTTTTTAAGTAAATAACATAATAATGCAGTCTTGAAGGACAGGCTCTTTACAAAGAACTATACTCCTTTATCTTATTTCACAGTATCACTGTAGCTTTCTTCATGGATTCATCCCAAAGCTTAGGATAAGTAAGAACAGCTGTGGAAAGTCTCCTGCACAGGAAAGCCAAGGTATCTTCCAGGGCTCTGGGAGAGCAGCTCTCCTCCAGCTGCTGGATTTAATGTTTGTTTTTCTCAACTTGGCTTCAGTAGCAACTGCTGATGCAGCAGCTGAAACAATGAGCTGCAAACACAGTAGGTACATAACAGAACTGTGAAGGAAGGGATGCAAAGCACTCAGCATTTGTAGGCTTTGGTTGTTGTTTTCTTTTTAAAGAAGTTCTTCTTTAGTTGATTGTGATATTAGATGCAATGCATTGTCAGGGTTCACATTCTCAAATGTCTCTCATGATTTGCTCTCATAGGAAGAGGAAACTGCTGATATTAAGCAAAACCCTCAGTTACCTGAAGGGTGAGAGAAGATAAAAGGGTGAAATCCTGGTAGAAAGTGAATTTTCCTCTTCAATGATGAAGCCAAATGAGGTCAGGCTGATACCACCTGATAGAAGGTGCATTCATGATTTTCTCCCCACCATCTCACAGTCACTGATACAAAGCAACAATATATCAGATAGATATAAATATCAGATCCCAATCATCTGTACATGATGCTATTTTAAATTCTTCCACGTGAGAAAAATGGTTAAAAATAAAAATACAGCCTTTTTATTCTCCTTTAAATGTTCTGTTCAGTTCTTCATGCTGAGAGAATCACAGACCTGTCTATAAATATCTAACCCAGATCTACAATTGCTTGTTAAAAAGATAGTGTTTGGTAGAAGATTGAATGAAACACAAAATGTCTTTTATTAAATTTTTATTGCAGACCAGATGTGGCCTCTCAATTTACCCTCTATCATTTGGAGATGTACATTCACCAAGAACATTGCATGTGTGCATATAAATATTTTCATGTTGTCATGGTATAATAAAGGGTAATTGATTAGAAAAATCCCTATGGGATTTTCCACTTAAGAGCACATTTTGTTTTAGCACTATTGTCTTCAAAATAAACATGTACGAATGCATCTATTTTGATTGATCCAGCAGAAAGCAGCAGTAAACAGGCAAGGCTTTGGCTTTTGGTTAATGAATAGCACTGGCAAGTCGAGTGGAACTCGTGCAGCCAACGGGGCCAGGAGGTTGTGTGTGGGATGCTGCACCTCAGCAGTCTAATCCTGCTCCCTTCAAACTCAAGCCTGCTCTGGTGGGGAAAAATGGTGACCTCCCTGACACAAGAGGAAATGGAAATCCAGTCAGAATGCCACAGGTCCCTAAAATTACTCTTTATATTTCCACATGAACTATTCCCTTTCTATAGTTATTTCTGTGTATTCAGTCTACCTGTTTGCAAAGCACAACGTTCAGAGTTCTGGGCTAAGGACCTGGATTTCTGTGCTGTTTGACTTTGGCATTTAATCACCTGTCCAGGCTGTTTGGAGACTTATTTCTCTTTAAATTCCTGTGGGAGCTTAGCTACATGTGATGCAATCAATACATGCTGAAAGGCCCTAATTGAGAATTTCTGGATGGAGGACAAGGTAAGACTGAAGAAAACTTAGACATATCTGATGAGGCATTTTTCGGGCAAGTTGGTTTTTAACTCTGCCATTAATCAACAGCAAGCTCCCACATGGTGGTGTTGAAATAATAGCCCCTAAATGTCTTAGACCTGTCCCAGGACTCAGGTACTGCATGTTTGTAATTCCTTCACTGCCAACATTTGATCTGTGCTCTGGTGCCTCCCTCAAAGCTGGAGGAAAGCAGGTGTTTTCTTACAGCAATGGAAAATGCCTAAAATTGCTCTCTCTGTAGACAGCATGCAAACGATGATCGGCCTAGCCAGGATGATGGTGGTTGGTGCTTTATTTCTGCCACACTTGGTTAGTGTGTGGAAGATGCCTTTTCTCACATATCAAGTACTATATTAAAGATACATGTAATGTGACAGTTTCTATAGTAACTACTTGTTCTTTATGGAATTGCAGATTAAAACTGTACACCTTGTTATTGTTCTTTTATCCTATTATCTAGACTACTCAGTTACCACAGATACATTTTTTAATTCTATTCCCTTGCCAACATAACTATATCAGGGATTTATGCACATAAAACAAAAACACTTAAAAGTTTTAAATTGACCACTATCTGATCTTACAAATGTACTGAGATGTTTGTGCATGTATATTAAAAGCTAAAATTTCAAAATAAGATTGTAGCAATATTTTTATTAAAGCAGGTCAAAATTATGATTTGAAAATTACTGTTTTGCTGGGAGAACAAGGCAAGTTATGTATATGACTTTTCTTTTCTAACAAATTTTACTAGAACAAATTTACCAGTCCAGATGAACTGGCAAACTCTTCCAATGTAAACAACGTCTAAGATTCCTTATTATAGGAAAATTTTCTCTACATGGTATACTGATTTTTATATGAAATTATTTCATTATTATGATTTGCCAATGCTACAGCTCTGCTGATAATATCAGTACTGGAAGTGATATCATTTACAGGGATCAGATGCTTTCTGCTTTGTATTATGTTAGCTTTATTGTGGGAAAAAATGCCTGCATCCCGTCTGTGTGTGTGAGTCTCTGTTGCTATCTCCAGCAGAAGTGTATCAGTAACAAATCAAGCTTACAAAATTAGCAGTGTAGGGAGAAATCAGCTACTTGATCAGGGCTGCAGATTCAACAATGCAACTAGTATTGTAGCCAAAAGGAAAAAGACACTAGGAAAAATGTAAAATATAAATTGGGTAAATCCATTAATGAGATAAAAAAAAAAAAGATACTCATCGTCAATTAAAAAAAAAAAACTGTAGTAAATTACACATACACAAATACAAAAGGCAGAAGGGGAAAACCAGAAAAAAAATATACCCAGTATTGAGAGCAACTGAGTGATGGTAGAAGCGGAAAGCAAACAGGAGATAAATTCCGCGGAACTAAAGAAACTGTTTTTTCTCCCTTTACCCTTGACCGTATCCTTCCAACACGTATGTGACTGGTTCTCCCTAAAACACGCATTGTGAAATGAAGCCTGGAACTCCCGGCGCTGCCAGAGCCGGGCACTGCCGTGCTGCAGCGAACATGGACCCGCGGAGCGGCCCCGGGTGCGGATGCAGTTGTGCAGAGGCAGAGCCCGCGGCACGTCTGTACCCGCACATTATGTAACGCGCGAGTGCAACGGAGCGTACGAGCCGGGAAAGAGCCACAAACCCCTCGCCAACACCCAGCTCCTCCAGCGCCGCGGCGGGGCGGGGGCTGCGGGGGCTGCAGGCCCGGCCGCCCCCCGGGCGGGAGCCGGAGCGGAGCCGGAGCGGAGCGGAGCGGAGCCGCCCGCCGGCCGCGCCGCCGCCCCGCCCGCGGTACCCCCGCCGTTGGCGTGGAAACGGGCTGGCGGCTCCGGCTCCTCCTCCAGCGCCAGCCCCGCGCTCCCCCTGCCCGGCTCCCCGGCGAGAGCGCGGAGCACCTCCCTGTCTCCCGCGGGGGGCCGCCGGACAAGTGCTCCCACTGCCGCCTTTAGAACGGCCCGGGTTTTTACGGTTGTGTTTTCTAGGGAGAAGATGGGAAAGGGCAGGTTCCTGCTCCTGCTGGGGCTGCGGGGCTAGTCCCTGCAGTCGTGGTGTGGTCTGCTCGGCAAATCACAGATGCTGATGTGAAAAAGGGCCAAAGCAGAGGAGAGGCGTCAGTGGATGCGAGCGTTTGTACTGATGGATTGAGGAGGTGGAGGCTGCCTGCCTGGTGCTGGAGAGGTGAGTGCAATATTCCGCATTTCCTTCTCTCTTAAATCAGTTCAGTGGTGAACCTTTCCAAAATAAAAAGGCACTTCTAAAACAAGAAGGAAAAGATGTCATTTTGAAACAATAAGATATGCTTCTGCTGGATTAAAAAATATGAGTGTCACAGTGAGGTAGCAACATTTTGCTGTGTGTAGACAAAAAATAGTAAAGGGGAGGCAGGCTGCTGATACAGTGAAAATGACCTTCTCAAGGGATACTGGCCTTCTGTTAGCTGCTGCTTCAGCTTGGGCCCTTTTGCTAAAAATTAAGTGGTCTCCCTTTCCTAGCCTGAATTGTAACCCATTAATAGCCTACACCTGAGCCTTAACAGGATCCGTTGCGTACCCTTAATGATTCAGAAAGATAATCCATTAGATTCTGCCTGTTGGGAGAAGAACCTCCAGGCTATGTAGCACCTCCTCCCAGGGAAATGCAGCCTGGATAACATTCTAGCAGGAAAGACTCCTGCTGCCAAATTTCAGTAATAAATCCTCCTGGTAACAGTCTCATCTGCTCATTGGAAGGATGTGTGGCTCTGCAGAGTCTCGATGTGTTCCCTCTCCGTGTGTGCCCATGCATGTGAAGGAATGAGGAGGGTTTATATGAATCTGCACCTGTGGACGGCTCCTATCTGCACTTGTGAACCACAAGTTTTTTGGTATCTTTGCATTTGCATTTTGGGCGAGTGCTTCATACACAAACCCCCCAAGCCTTCAATGTTAGCTGAGAGAGCTGCAGACAAATAGATGTCAGTTTAATTTCTGCTCACAGAACTGATCTGATCTGCTTTTGGCTGTTTCACTGTAGAAGCTGTTTAACGTGTGTTCTTGCAGTATTTATTCTGCAAGATACTGACCTATCTCAACATTTTCCTGGGAAGACTGGAGAAAAAAATCCCTAGTTTTCCCTCCAGCATTTCTTTGTATTTGTTGATATCAATTTTTTGATAGCCTCACACCCAAAATTTGATTTTTATTTGGGCTCAGTATTTCGCGCCATTGTGGGTCACACCCTTCGGGTGGCCATCAACATTCCGTCTATAAAGGTTACAGCAGCAGGTCAGGTGCTGGGAATACCTACTTGTGGATCACAAAGGGGCAAAAAATGAGTGTGTATTTTGGACTTAGGAGAAATCTTTTCTCACTTTATGGATATAGATGTTCAAAGTCCGAGCTGATGCCTTAGGTGCTGTTATAGGCAGAAATCCTCACTTTTCTTCAACAGGCACAGATTTGACAGCTGAACAGACACAGCTCTGCAGAACAGAGAGTGTTTTGCCATTAACTTGGCTGTCTCCATCAAATCATTTGTTTGGAAGCTATCATGCAAAAAGCACAGATCCCTGCCCTTGGATAAAGGACATTATCAGAGGAGAGGCCTATGTGTATAGAACGATGAAGATTTAGTCTTCAAGAGGCCAGTGACAGGTGTAATCAAAAGAAAACCTCTTAGTTATAAGGCATATTTAGGAGAAAAAACTCATGCTATCTTTCATCAGCAAAGCACTGATTGCATTTTCAGAGAAGAATCCCCCTCTGTGTACATAGGCATGCTTATAAGGAAAAAAAGCTGATTAATTCTGTGTAAGCCATGGAAATTTCACTCTGACAATGGACCTTACAGAGAAGAATAAACTCCATGTGCTACATAAAGAATGCCACACGTCTGGCTGAGATTATGTGCTTGTCACTTCACAGGCCACTGGTGAGCAGAGTTGAATAAGTCTTCTGGAGGTACTACCTTGAATTTTGAGAGCCTCCAGAACAGTTTCATGTTTCAGTTGCAGGCCTTGATTTTGAATTTAGTGGTGATAATCTAAAAATAACCAGCCAGGTAGCTCTGAAGGACTGAAGTGAAAGTGTTCTGGTTGTCTCAGTTCTGATTACACACTGATGGAGCAAGGTAAATTTAAGAAGTTAAATTTTAAGAAGCGTAGATAGAAACAGAAATTTGTCCCTTCTTAAGGAATCTACCTGCCAAACAGTGGGGAAGGCGATAAGGATAACAGAAAATTCAGTAGGTAATAAAAGCTCAAATCCTTAAATGGTGAAGTCAGCTCTTCCTCTCCAGCTTAAGCAGATAAGGACTTTGACACAGATAGAACCTTGGCTGATACACAGGCATGAGGCAATACAAGTGAATGGTGGCTTTTTCTCTCTCCCCCTCTATGAATTAAAGAAAAATACTTTCAATTCCTTTGGGTTAAATCACAGTAATCCCACTTATTTCAGAAGAAATTCTTCAGATTTATGTAACTGAAAATGAGAGTTGAATCTGAGTATTTCTGCTGAAGTTTTGGTCCTGCTTTCACAGGAGTCATTGGAAGTTTTGTGACTTACTTCATTGGGAGAGAGCCCAGCACACACGGTTTCAATAATCAGGTTCTCCCTCGCCTTTAGTAACAACAATATTTGTAGTTGGTTTCAGTGAGGTCACCAGCTCAGTGACAAATTCAGTAACTCTACTTCCATCACAAACTGTAATTCATAAATTATCGGTTATCTGAATCATGTTTTTTTTACTGAGAAAATGGGAGTGTTATTCCCATGTTAAGGTTGACAGTACCCACCCTCAGCAGTAACAGTTTCTACACAAGCAATCAACTATTTTCTTTTATCTAAGAGAAAACTTATTCAAAGGCTCTTAAAAATCACAATCTTGGCCTACATGCACAAAATCATATATATATACTTAGAGAGAAGTATTGTCCTATTCTAAATTTTGTTCTTTGTGATCCCCAAAGTATCCAGAATAAATGCACACCCATTACTAGTTACAACAAATTTCCTTCACTTACTTGAGAGGATAATATGACTTATATTTTGTATGTTATACTCAAAGTTCACTTTTTTTTTTTTTTTTTAACTTTCCAGAATTCAACAGTGGTGATTAGGAAGTCCAAATTTCAACTATCATATTGATGAAAGAATAATCCCAAACGGGAACAACTATACTGTTCCAAAGCAACCAAAATCGATTCTCTTCGCAAGGCTCCCTGGCAATTTAAGGTATGTGGAATAGACAAGATGACAGAGAAGGGCTAAATTCAGTTTGATTTATTCTGTTATTGAATCAGGAGTTGATACATATTAGCAATTTAAGTTGTTTTAGCTTTCAAGTGGAATCAAGGACAGAACCTAACCCTTGCCAGGAAGGCTACAGAGAAAATCCTCTTCTCTGAACCGTGGCTTTTCCTTAGCACTGAAGGGCACTGGTGGAGCTGGATGGAAGGAACAGATGGGTGATGGGGCCATCTCTTCCACCCTACCCAGACTTCAAACACTGGTTACTATCAAATACATTTAAACTCACAACTAACAAAACACACCACAAAAATTCAGAAGAAAAGGGCTTTATATGTTTTCTTTTTTTTCTTTTTTCTTTTTTTTTTTTTTACTTCTTCAAGTCAGAGCATTTTCTGTGGTTCAGCAGAAGCTTGACTATCCTCAGAATCCCATTTTATTATTTAGTATTGAACACCCAGTGAATTCTTTTACCCAACAAATCCTATTTGCCTTTTGTTTTCTCTTTAAGCCCCTTATACCAGAGAGTTGTTTCTTCTCTGGATTCCTAAGCTATCACACCAAAAAGACAAATGTGATAACACTCCCACATGATTCTACATTGCAGAAATAACCTGTTGGATTACCAGTCAACATCTTGGCCAATATAAAAACTTAAAGAGGCAAATCCAAAAATTCTAGGTGTTTGTTTTGCTCACACATGTCAAGAATAATGACCAGAAAGTAAACAGTAATTTCACAGGAACCAAATTTGATTTATTAAATAGCAATTGCCTGGACTTGGCAGTTGGAAGGAATTATTCTCATCACTTTCAGATGTCCATAACATGGATATGCACTTACGGAGCAGTTGTTAAGGCTTCCTTTTCAGCTAATGGAAGAAAAAGAGGTAGCTCCATTGGAGTTACCCAGACCAGTTTCTGGGTAACTTTCTATGTTAATGTGAGATTGAGCTGACCTCTGGAAACGACAGCTCCTTTCCACTGCCTCCGAGGGAAGCACTGAGTGAGGAGCTCTGAAGTAGCCACCTACATGCAGATGCTAAATCTGCACAGATGAATCCCACTCTTACTGTCTATAAGGTAATGTTTAACCAAGATTTACTAGTTAATTCTGAAGATATTTTCATGGTTCACCATAAATATTTGTAAGTCATAGTGCAGTTGCCATTCCCTACCTACCAGCCCTGTTTCCTTGAGAGTGACTGGGCTGGCATTGGCTTCCTCCTCAGAGGATCTCAGCAATAGTATTGGTCATGGCACTGGACAGGCTTCACTGGAACAGCACCAGGAATCCAAATCTTTTAACAGTTTCTGCTGGTGATCCAGGCAGTATTCTAGCACACGTTCCCAGTGTGTGTTTCTACTGGTTTTCTGTGCCTGCTTTCTATATTTTCAAACCTTGCCCAGACACCTTTATCTTCACAAACCGCATGAACACAAATACAATTAGGCAGCATAGCAAGTGTTGATGTACAAGTACAGTTGACACAGTTGTGATGTGGAAGGAAACAACACAGTGGAGCTGAATTGATTACAATTCAGTGTCAGGGCACAGTAACAAAAGCCCAGCTGGGTGTTTAGCTCTGAGAGGGCTTGTTGTTCAGAGGGGGCATGCACCTGGTTATTATATTCCTTCCATTAAAAGAGAAATGTGTGTATGATTCAAAAGGAAAGTTACCTACCAGCTAAGGGAACATCTTTCTGAAGATAATACAATTTGAGCCATTAGGTTGGATTTTTCAAGAGTTTTGTCTCTGAATATTACCAGCTCAATTAATATAATCCAAATATTGGAATGTGCTAACAAAATATGTTTCCTTTTGGATATATAATATCTATTTATACATATATATGCATTAGAGTATTTTTTTAGTTTGGATGTCTTATGAGGAAAGAAAGACCAGGATATTGGCTGTTGCCCCTCTCTAGTGTTTATGTTACAGGAGAGGATTCAAACCAATACTACAGGAAATATTTTTTATGTCATTTTAAGCACTCAATTCAGTAGATTAATGCATATGATGCTAACCAAATCCATTGAGAGCTAAAATTTTCCAGAATTAACACTGTTGCACTGGCGCATCTCTCTGTACAGCCTGCAAGTTGACTGTTGCAACAGGGCCTTGGCAGGAAGATTTTCTCTCAAGATGCCTTTCTGTGCCTGACCTTTTAAACTTGGCAGAGTTCAGGGTACCACAGTATAAGCCATTTTGTGATGGGAAGACAGTCGTATATTCTTACCACTGCTAAGAATCTAGTGAGCGTCCATGTTGTATTGCTCAGTAATGGCAGAACCTCACCTTAATCAGTCATTTCAGAGACATGTTTTTAATCTCTTTTTCAATCCATCTATGTCCATGAACAGATAAACTCACCTTAATTTGTAATTCAGTGACATTTATGTAGGTATTTAAAATTCTAAGGCTAGCCTACTTCAAATTTGAACAATTGTTCTACTATCACATTGTTTCTGTTCCCTGACTAGATGTGCAATAAGTCCTCTGATTATGTTTCATGCTGTGAATGTTTCCAAAAGCAAATCTGAACTTTGCCTCATAGCTGTGATTACACAGGTGTGTCAAGTTTGCTTTTTGCATGTGTGCTCACAAAAAGCAATGGAATACTTGAGACTTTATGTATTTTTTTAAATTACAGGAGCAAATTTTTGGCTACTAGGTTCAAGGGATCAACAATTGTTTCAAATGTGGCAAGACTCGAGGCTGATGTGCAGTTCAGTATTATATCAGCACAATATTATTTGCTCTCACAAGTCAAGTAAATATGCAATGGTCTAAACAAATTAAAGTATCAGGTAGCATCAGGAAGAGGTAGGGACCAGTGACTTTTAGCACTGCAGACTATAATTCTCCCCTTTTCCAGAGAGGCCTGATTGTACCCTGCAGCCCTGAACGGTGCAAAACCTATGTAACAGAAGTTAAAACATCGATAAAGCAGGAACAGTAATAACCCACCATATAGACAAAGAACTGAATTATTGGATCTCTTACAGTCCCATTCTCTGCCAGCACACGCAGGTTATAAACTAAAATTAAATGTTTACAGAGGATATTAGCCTGGTCTGTGACAAGAAAAACCTCTCTCTTTGCTGTATCCATGGCATAGCAGATCAACCCTTTTCCCACTTCTGCAGCCAAGGAAACCAAGTACAGCCACTGATATTGTGGCCTCTTGGGATCATACCTGGAAACTCTTCTAATTCATGCTGTGATTTAGGCAGCCCCCACCTGGCCCTACAATAAAGGCTGGATCACGAAAATTCTGTTCTTCTTCAGATACTGGAAGTGTTGGAGTTTCTCTGTATTTTTGATTACTTTATGTTGCTTTTCTAGTGTCTTCTGATAGTGGAAAGCAATGAACCTCAAGTAGAAAATATTGGAATATTTTAATTCAGAAATCATTTAGGCAGAGTGGATCTGGAAGGAATAGGTGATGCCCATGATAGCAAAAGTGTGCTTTGAAGGGGAGATTGGCACACAGGCATATGGAACTCTAGGAGTACCTTTAAATATTGTAGACTTAATTACCAAGTGACAGGAGAACTGCTCAGTGAGCAGCACAATTACAGTCTCTAGGTATTTTCATTCAGTGTCTTATTTGTGGTGTTGGATACCTCCAATGACAGGAGTCTGTAACTCATCAAAGCTTATCTGTACAACCGTAGCTTTGGATTTTGGATACATTATGTGTTCATTATTAACCTGTCAAGAATTATTCATAGACCTCATTGAAAGTTTACATAAACAAGTCAATTTAAGAAAAGAGTCAAGTGTTTGTTTTAAAGGAGACCAGATGGAATGCTGTCAATCTATGCAGCACTGTTCTTATTCAGCTGTGAGATACGAAGTGCAGATGGAATTTCTGTCTTTTTCTATGTTGCAAAGACTTATAGTTGATGCAGGTACATTAACAGTACATCAGTCTCATTGTTTACTTGGGGTCTGCATCTTATTATCAGAATCATCAATTATAGATTCCATAATTTCTAAGATGTAATTTAAAAGGATATGTTTTTTCAGAGTTATCTAGTCACAAAATCCATAGAAAACACTATTTTTCACTACAGTTTCTTAAGCTTCTGTTGGGATTGGTCAGAGGCAAGTGGTGATCAACAGAATACAAGCAATAGGAGGTCAAAATGAAAAGATTTCAGAAAATAATACAGGTGTGCAAGAGGTCAAGGACTTGGCTCTTCCTTTCAGCTTTCACAAAAGCCGTTAGAAATGTCACCCTTACCAATAAGCTCCCTCCTGCAACCAACACAAAAAATGCGAAGGGACTGCTAAATTTATTTTTCTGCAGAGCACTAGTTAACAGTAGACATGAGGATCTGAAATACAAACCAAAATTGTACCTCATTCTTATGAACTGAAGAGTTCTCAGAACAGCCAAGGAGACACAAGCAGTATCATGATGACAATGTACTGACTTGTTCAGTGCCACTCCTGAGTCTCTAACAGAGCAAAACCACTTACAGCGTTTAGCAGAGGTTTCCCTATCGCACTGAGCCTTCAGCCAGCAAAGAGGTGGCACAAACTGGGGGTTATTCCTCCTGAGCTATTTTGGCACAAAATATTCTTTGGGATGAGGAGACTGCCAGTAGGTGTGTGTCAGTGGCATTGCATCCTAATGGGATTGCTGCCAGCTGGAAGAGATTGAAACCAAATTGGAATTGCTATAAGGTGGGTTTGGACTGAAAGCTAAGCCAGCTGTGAGCTCTGTAGCTATTGTCTGTCTTTGTGCCTTTGGCAGAGATGGGGAGACACCTTATCTGGCCTTCTCCTGGAGTTGAGAAGTAAGAAATTTTATGTGCCTTGTTTTCTGGAATGCCTGTAGCTTTTTGGGGAGGTCATCAGTTTTTCTCTTACTACTCAGATTCATCCTGAGGGGGAATTTTTCAGCCTTGCTACACGAAGATGCAAAAGTGGTTTGAAAATCAGAGATGGCTTTAAAAGGCAGTAGCCCTTTACATCTTTTCATAGGTAAAATACTGATTCCAAAACTTCAGTTTAAAGGTCTTGAGGTTTTCTGTAAATGAACCAAAACATAACAAAAGCTGTGCTCTGAGGTACAATTGTCCTGGTAGTTATCAATTAAAGAACAGATATCAAACCAGTGGTACCTGAGATCTCTGAAAATGCAGACCCCACACCCCACCCCAGTCAGCCACGGAATCTGAGTGCCCTCAGAGGTGCCCTTGTAGTCCTTTAATGAAGTTTTCAAGATGAATTATTGTTCTGCTGTGCACTGGGGATATTTCCCTCCCACCCTCTCCCCTTGGTAAATCTGCTTTGTGACTTTAATGTGGATTTGGAATCCCTACAGCTGCAGCAGCTTTTGCACTGTTTTGTCCCAGTATGGCTTGCTGAGAAATTTGTGTCCAGCCCCTCTGCTGAAGGCTGCATGTGCTGTGGGTAACCTCCACCATATGTATTATTTTGTGTCCCAGATCTGTGCCTGTTTCACAGAGCTGTTTTTACGACGGCATCAACAGTAGATTTTTAGTGAGCAAAAAGAAATAAAACGGTGAGTCATCAGCTTTTTTCCTGCATATCTCATCTGTGTGAAATGCAGAATGCTAACTAGAATAGTTAGGAATCAGTGATAAAATTCCAGCTTTATGTGCCATCTTAATAGTAGGCTAGAGTGTTACCAGAAGCATTTTTTTTCCTGGTAATATGAGAAATGAATAACTAGGGATCCACTGCTGAATAATGAATAAACTAAAGGCTCGATTAGCACCTTTCAGCTTTCAGATAATTTTAGAGCTACTTGAGTCAAGAAGAGGTGTCACTGAGAGTAAAAGGAACAGAAAAGCAACTACCTGACATGCTGCTGTTAAAGCTGTGCTGTGAGGGTGCTGCTGTACATTTGGCTGGTCAGTGAGGCTCTCCCTCCAGCTGACAGGACAGCCTCATGCAGACAAAACCTGCAAAATTTGGTGGTTTTACCATTAACAGTAGCAGTCGATTATGTGTGTAGTCTCATAAATCAACCCATCACTTCTCAAAATATGATTCAAGAGGCTGCTTCAAACAAAAGGAATGAAACTACCAGGGTCCCAAAATGCTAAGCTGATCTCCATGTACCTTAAACTGGAGGAGACAATTCCAGCTAGGGTGTGATACAAAAAGGAAACTTTTCTGACTTCAGCAAAGGAGAACATGTACAACAGGAGAGAGATGGATTATGTAGAGGCAGAATTGAAGGGCTAAAGGGTAAGTAAAAATATAGACATGTTGGCTGGATGACTAGGAAGTTTTTGCAGGACAATAGAGAATAAAAAAAGATTGAGAGAAAATATCTGAATGATGAGAATGCCCTTACATGCAACAAAACTTGAACAGGAGCCCTCTCTCTCCACACACACACATATTTATAAGAGAAGTACTGGTAGTGTTAACAGAACACAAAAAAAAATTTGAAGCTAAACCTGTTAATATTACTAGTAGTACTACAGTTATCAATGAAAAATAAAACATTAAGAAAAATTACTGGATCTTGGTTTATCCCTAATAACAAAAATAAATCCATCTATCATTCATATGTTTCAGCTTTGGGGAAAAATAACAATTTACAAGCTTGCTTGAGGCTGAAAAATAACAACTTTGCCTAGCTAAATCTAAATCATGGTACTCCTATTTTGAAGTAAATACCCGGATTAAAAATCTACACAAGCTTCCTCAAAAGATGGACTTACATGTAGCAGCTTATTTTGTTACCTATCAATTTTTAAAGTAATTAATATTAATCAATATACAATACCTAATGTTTTATATTTGTTTTATAAACAAAAATCTGTCCTTTGTGGAATGAAAGCCACCCACAATTTTGACAGAATCAGTATAGCCCCATGGATAAGTGAAGCCATCTAACCATGTTTCGTCATAGCATGACTCAAATGTGGTCAAATCTGCCCTCTGCTCTTCTAAGAGTGATGAAACCTAGGAACAAACATAGTGAATACCAGCAGAAGCCAGGCTGGGAACATGTGCACAGAGCAAAAAATTAATGTTGAAACACAATGATATTGATCATGCTTCAGCATTTCCTAGAAATACAGTCACACTGAGATCACATAAAAGCGAGGAGCTGAAAGTTAAACAATTTTCGTATCTATTCTTATAGAACTTCTCAGCATAGATATTCTGATATATGAAGAATATGAATCATGCACTAAATACTAAATTGTCACCAGTAAAACAATCTACATTGCAGGAACTTTGGTATTCTGCTTGCAGTGTTGTTGAATACATTGTGTTTATTTTCATCATGTTCAAAACCAAATCCAAGCTCATTTCAGAACCTACTGAAGTCAACAAAACCACTATTTTTTATTGTAAGTGGATCACAGCCACAGCACTTTGCAGGATTAGGAATGTTTTTACTCGTATTTTCTTTTAATAAATACTGTCACTGTTTTTCTGATGAGGAAGAACTATGAACACCCTCACCCCAAAGTGTCACTTACCATAGAGTGCCATTTCACCACAATTAATTAAGTTCCTCTAGCTCATTTTACATTCTCATTTAGTGCCACATGGAAATATTTATCATCTCAGTAGAAAAAGAAAGGTTGAATAAGAGGAAAAACCTAATATTATCTAAGGAACTTAAACTCTTCAGAGCACAAGTGGTGAAAAGCACACTAGGGCTATTGCTAGGGATTTTTGCACTGCTGCTTTAGCTTCACTTTTTGGATAAATCAAGCCTTCAGCCTCCTCAAATCTGCAACCTGCATCTTCATCCACGACCAACTTGCTTATTAAAAGGCTTTTTAAAAAGTCTGATGAAAGGAATTTAACCACGCCAGTGGTCTAATATTCATTGTGTGTTCAACATAAGCTTCTTATAATCAACTGTGAGTTCGGAGCCAGCAGGGAGTGACTGAGATCCCTCTGCCGTGTGGTGGTGGGTGTGTAACTGCAGCAACTGCAGCTGGGGTGTAAGGAGGGTGTGATCACCCCTCCAGAGGGAGGGAATTGAAAGGAGAGACTGAAGAGAAATCCTCATAGCTGCTAAACCTCAGAAGGATGTTAGGTTCTTTCTGGCAGCAGCAATTAGTGGGTGGTGGGGTTTTGTGTTGGTGTTTTGTTTTGGTTTTGCTCAGGGGGAGGTGTCAGTGAAGGAAAAATGGGAGCTAAAGAAGTTGATGCATCAGATACCAAGGTCTTCTGGCTTTACTGTGCGTGAAAAAGAACTTAGTTTTTATAGGTCTCTACAGAACTTTATCTAGATGGCAAAATGATGGCTTTGCTTTTGAAATGAGGAGCTTATTAGCCATTGTACAACGTACTTAAATGTTTCTGGTTGCAGAGTTATTTTCTGTGCAGTAAAGTATATCTGAGTTTTGGATTCGGTACAAAGAAATTTCATATCAAAACCAGAACATGGGTAACTTCCTTCATATTCATCTTATAAAAAAAGGTCCTTTGAATTGAGAGTAACTCCAACAACAGCTCAGCTGTCTGGATGTACCTGCTGAAGCTCTTGCAGGCAGCAGGAGTGTACGACTGTCAAAGCTTCTGAATTTCAAAAGAGAAGCAGAATGAGACCAGGCGTAGGCTGCAGCTGTAATCTGTGCTTGGTAGCATCCAAGTCCTCTCCCATGAGTCACACTTCTGAGAACATCGTGGATTCTCTTTAGCCTCTTGGGATTTATATTTTTTTGGCCCTGGACTGCAGTCTAATACTTCTTCCACTTCTCATCTCCCTTCTGCTGATAAAATACTGTTTAATTGCAGTTGTTAAGATGAAACCTAGCAAATCCACAGTTCTGATGTAGATACCTTCTGACATAGTTCATATGGTTAATTTTATGTGTGGCCTAGGGCTGGAAAATACTCTCTACCCTACCTACCAAATTAATCCCTGATGATAGCCCTGCCTTTTATCCTGATATTGACACTCTCTTCCTTTCTTATTATATTAGGAACAGCATTTTAATCCATGATTCTGTCTTGTTGTGAGGTTAATAACCTGACAAAAGTGTGAAGTTTTCTTGTTCTTCCCTAAATTAGACCACCATGAGAACTATTGGCTTTATTCTTTCACTGTACTGCTTTCCTCTCTTCCGTTTTGACCAGCTCTTTGCTGTTTTTTCTGCACCATGTTGCTCTTTCCTCTCATGCTTTCATTGAGCTACTGCCTCTGAACTCCCTTACGATTCATGTGAATCTTCTGTAATCCTTTTTTGACTTTTTCTCATGTTGGTAACTTACTGCTCCTGCATACTCATTCAACCTATGTCTGTTTTTCTGTTTTTTCATTCATCAAGGTTCTTTCGATTTGTTCTCTGTGAAACATTACTCATTCTCTGTTGCTTAGTTCCCAGCTTTAACTATCACTTTGCCAGTTCTCCCATGCTTTCACCCAGGCTTGCCATGAATTCAGTGTTTATTACTTCTACAGAAACAGTTCCTGTATTTTGCTCTTCTTCCAAAACCTTTTGCTCTGCCTCTCCCTTCAAGGTCTGTTCTTGCCAACTTTCCAGTCCTGATCCACTCCCACCAATTTCCTTTCTCTAGCAAAACCATTCTGATGGAAGTCTGATGACCTAGGCAATTTCTTCCACCATGAACACCCTGGATTTATTATCTCCTTTTTTTTTCCTCCTAGTGTAATTAAATTCCATATGTGCAGACCCATCTTTACAGATTCTGAGTCAATCCTTTCCCTCTGGTCTTTTTTTTTTTTTTCCTGTGTGCAGATTTCTGCTGATCTTATGCCAGTATGATACAGTAAGATGTGCCCATCTGCTCTTCTTGCCTCATCTTTCCTTCCTCTATTGCTATCTCTTCCTTTTCTTCATGGATACAGGATTTCTCACTTCCTGTGTTTATATACCATTCCATTTACTCTAGAAATCTTACCTAGCTTCTCTCATTCCTTGCCTTAATCTTTGCCTTCCCTCCAGTTCTTTCCCTTAAAACTAGCAGAACAATTGTGATATACTTCTGTCTCCAAGATGCTTTCTTATGCATCATCACAGATAAAACTCATCTGTTGTCTCCAGGACTCCTATTTACTGGAGCATCTTCTCCTTGCCTCTTGCTTGGCCTTGAGCTTCAGTCTTTGAATCTTCACTGGCTGTTTTTCTCTATTGCATTAAACAAATCTCCTGTCTTCAGGACACTGTTATCTGTACCCAGACTCTATGTTCTCATTACAGAGATTCTCATAGCTCACGCCTGTCACTGGAACAGCTAAAAGCAAGCATAGTTCTGCTTTATTATATCACCTTTTATGCACAGGAAGAGAAACTTCCTTTTACAAGGCTATGCTGTTCTCCTGTTACAAATCCCTCATAAAATTTATTCTGCTCTAACTACCAAAATGTCCTTATCTTTCACAAGGTATCATATGCAATAAGGTTGAATGAGTGATATGAAATTTGCCATTACATTCATGAACAAATCTAATGTTTATTAGTGCTTTTTTTAATGTAATAAAATAATCTCCTTATTCTTATGAATCTCCCTGTAAGATTCATGAAACAGCAACCTTGTGGTAGTGAGTCTGAGCTCTCGAATCACTCACATAAGTGTTAGAGTCCCACTAATGACAAAAGCCAAACAGCAACACTAATGAAGACATAACCTCCACTGTTGTCATCACCCGAGGTGCTTACAAAACACTGAGTGGCCGCTGCATTTTGTTTGCTGCCTTATTGCACACTTTTAAATGAGTCTGATGTTTGTACATCCCTAAAGCAGATGCTGTGTGTGTTGTTTCTTCTCACCCTTGTCTAGCAGCCAGGATTTCCTGCACACCCACTGTTAGACCTACCGTAATATTCTTGTTCTTGTAATGCTTTTTTATGCCAGTCTAAAGGTCACCTCTAAAGTGGCTGCTGTGGCAGACTCTGGGTTTAGTTAAACCGCTGTGAAGCACAGCAACTCCCTGTGCAGGCACTGACACTGCCCTGGAGTTTTGGCCATGCAGCTCAGAACAGAACTGTTGTATATCTGGCTCTATTCAAGAGTCAGGCAGTCTTATGTCTGGTTGTGTTGGTGCTTCTTCTCACTGTTTCACAGTAGTTTGTGGATGTTGCTAAAACAGGTCATAATTTAAATAACTACCAAGTATTTTAGGTATTAATGCTTCACAGATTGATGTTTCCAACTTCCTCTAGTAAGTGGGGTGCGCACAGTTAAAAGGAAAATAACCAACTCTTGTTGAATGCTTGGTTTATAAGAAATACTATGTTTTCACTAGAAGTTCTTCGGTTTCCCTTAATCTTGGATGAAGCCTATATGCTAAATTTTGGCTGAGTGATACACTTAGCTAGTGGATATCCTTAACCAGCATAATTTGTATTGTGGTACTGCTAAAGTTTGTTGGATATTTTCCAAACAAGAGACAAAGATGTTTAAGTTAATGAATACAATATCTCACTGCAGCTAATCTGTTCTATCCCATGTCAGGCACACTCAATTATATACAGATAGATCTATGCCTACAGTCATTTTCTTTGGGTTCTCCATTATTTCCTTGTAAAACTTCCTTCTGCCACGTATCACAGAATGGTATCCCTAGGTGGCAATTCTATTAGTTGAGCACAGATTTCATGCCAAAAATCTGAGTATTTCTATAAAATCACAGTGGGAATCAGCAGATGAGAACCTAATGGACCTAGCAATTGTTCTTCCTGCAAGGGTGCTGACAGCAGCTGGGCTGGTAACAGTCAGTGCTGGTGACACTAAGGAGCTCATGGTATGGCACCAGCTCTGATCAGTGCCCTTCTCATCCCCTGCCTTGGACTAAGTTCTGAATTGAATTTTTTAAATCATTGTCCTTTTATGTTCCTTGACAACCTGTATTGGAAGAATCCCATCCTTACACAGCAGCTTCTATTATTTGATGTTGTTTACTGTGGCCGAGGTCCGGTACCATGAATATGCATTTCTTGACTGACTTTGCTATTCCTCTCATTTTGGTATCTTTTGCACAGACATTAATAATTTATTGACTCTATCTTAGGGAGTTGGTGTAGAGATTAGGCCCTGTTTCTCATGTAGAGATCAAGATGGATCAAGTGAAAAAAGATCATTTATTCAATATTGGAATATTTAGAGCACAGCTGTCACTGTGGCTGACTATACTTGAAAACTGAGTGCATTTCTTTGTCATAAACAGTATCTCAACTTGGGCATCTAGAGAAATGAAGAAGCAGAAATCATCTTTGAAAATATTAAGGGACTTAACTGATATCACAAAGAACCCTCATGACAAAAAGGGGCAGAATTTGGTAGTGTCCAGTTAAACACTCAGCTAATTAAATTATGACACTTCTTTCTTCACTCATCTGACTAACAGAATAGACATTTTAACTGCTACAATAAATAAACCTCAAATACAACAGCTTTCTCTGCTGTTTTCTTGTTCAACAACTACCTCTGGCCCATCCTTTGTCTTGGGTGAGATTATAGTGCCTTAATGTGTAATTAAAAGTTTTGTTATAACTTGAACATACTTCCTTGTCTTTCATGTTCCAATGATTGTATAAAGAGAATGTCAGTCATATCTGTGGTCACAGTTTTAAAATATACTTTCTTCTGCAATGAATGGACTTCAATCACCGTACATTAAACAGTAAATTAATTTCGGTGAAGTTATTTCAACCTTGTATTTCTACAGCATGCATGTCTGGGACTCTTTTCTGGATGCTTCCCAGATTCAAAAATCTGGACCAATTTTCCCATTTCTTGTGATCCTCAGTTCCTTTCTTTTTCTCTCTCTCCCTCAAAAAAAGCCTGCTTAGGTAGAACACTTGATTTCTTCCTCAGTGAATGCCTTGGGTATGTCCTGATATATCACATTCCCTTGTGTCTTCTTCCCTTTCATTAATAGTATAAGAAATGATTGAAAGTTAAAACGTGCAGAATTAAGGTTTTGTTAAAGTGCAGGAATTCTCAGTGGATGTGTTATAATCATTAGAAACTGATTACAGTATCTTGGCTTACACTTGTAAGTCTTACATGAGTTCCGTGTCACTTCTTGCTAGATTTGCTTGAGTTTGCTTTTACAAGGATGTAAAAGCTTTTCACAGTGTGTGAGTGGGCTGGTGGTCATGAAGCTAAATTATCAGACCACTTGCATTTGAGGGATAATACAGCTTTGTGCCTACAAGTCCAGCAGGAATTCCTGCTGCCAGCAGCATGCTGCATGCACAGTCTCTGTGCTGTGACAGTCACAGCCACTGGTTTTGTTCTCAGCTGAGGAAGTCACTGCCTTTCTACAAGATCGTGGGGGCATCATCTTTCCAGGCAGGTTCTGCAGCTCTGCCTTCCACGGCGATGTGTCAGTAGCTAATGAATCCAGAGACAATACTTGGATCTTTCCTTATGGAAGTGTTTACAATTGAATTCTGGTGCTGTGTCATTGTCCTTCCCTATGCCTCTTGTCCCTCTGCTGCCATAACTTGGGAACATGCTGGGAAAAGGGATTAGTGTTTATATTACACACACATGGATCAGTTAGTACAAGCCAGGAGTGATGGATAGGGGCAAAGAGCGAGCCCAGATATGAAACCAACAATAATGACTGGTTTTATTGGCTACAAATGGGTGGCCACAACAGCTGCTCAGGTTAACACTTTAACACAGTAACCAGTGCAGAATTTGTTCAGGTGTCCTTTCCACTCCAGGAATTGCTAGCATTCCTCTTTTGATAATGGAAAAAGATCACCGTTAGGTCAGGATTTGGGGCAAGTTAATCTTATCTTGTGGGAAAAACTACCCTTTCTAGTCATGACAAAATAGTCCATCTATATCATCAGACTTAAAAACTCCATCTTTTCTTAACCTTTTGAGCCTTCAGTTGTCAGGAGAAGGCAAATATATTAGTTTAGACACACAGATAGAGTATAATCTGGTCATTTGAATAGTAAGATTTTTAAAACAAACTTTAGACAAGTGTGCAAGTGAAAGAAAGCAATAGGACTTCCCACTAGAGTAACTGAAAATATACTTACCTAATTAGAAGCTTACAGTGATAAAACATGTGTTTAATATGAAATCTGATTTTAAAAACCCAACAAATTCTAGACTGCCTTTTTTCCTGAGTGTATTCCAAGAAAAAGTAAACCTGGTAAGAGAAAGTTCATCTGTATGTAGCCAGGGCAGTAAACTGCAGTAATGCAATAGTTTGTGAAGTTTCCTGAAATTAAAAAGTGACTGTGAACATGTGAGACTTTTTTCACTGTACATGGGAAAACTTACTCAAATAAACCAAACTTTCTTACTGTAGTGCCTATTTGAAAATAGCATTTATTACTCCATTTTACAAAGCAATAATATAATCACCTCATTGTGTTACTACTTGAAATAGTGATATTCAAATACATACACAATAGGAATGACTAGAAGTAAAAAAAAAAAAAAAGAAATTCGAGAGTGTAAAATTAATGTGTACTTACGTACTCCTGGTCTTTCCTACAATAAGGAGATCCTACTTTACTTTTTTTTGGTGTTAAAGATATTAATGAATGGCAAACAAAATAGGTGATATGTAAAACGCTGTGGAATATGAATGATGCTGTGGAAATATGCAATAGGAAATACCCTACAGAATGTATGGGCCGAATGAAAACAAAAAAATATTCCTGAGAGAGTCTTTCTACCCAACCATTTGTCAGAGGTGTTTGAGGCAAATAACATGAAGTTTAAAAAAGATCTGCCTGTCTTACATAGTCATAAAATCTCCAGACTGATGCTAAGTGCTGCTGCCTTTTGGCAGGAGTATGTGCCCTCGTGCTGCACGTTGCTAGCAATGAATTCTTTTGTTCAGGATGGAGCTACTATAAAGAGAGGGAGTCTCATATGTGTTCCTTGCAAAATTCCTCATCTGTAATCACCACAATACACAGAAAATGTCATAAAGAATTCAGTAAGAGGTTTTTTCAATGACATGTAAATGAGGCCTGCGATGATGAGGATTTAAAGGAGAACCAGTTTGAAATGTCCTGAACGTGTCAGAGTAAGTGTGATTAATGGAAGCAACCCTCATTTTTATATAAGTAAAATAAGAATCTGGCCTGATATCTAAGACAGAAATTTCATTCTCTCAGCATGGCTAGAAAGTTATTCATAAAGAACCTGCTTCCTCAACTCTAATTTTTGATTTTCTGTGATTATTGGAAAAAGTGAATTATTTGAAGAAAGTGTAACGTCTCACTTGGGAGGGTTTTCCTTTCCACATCTTCAGAGTAAGTAAAACTGTGCTAATTACCATTCTATTAATGTGTACACTATTCTTCTAATTTTTCACTGACTAATCTGTTCTTCACGTGCTAATGTCCTGTCACACAAAGAGAAGTAAGATAAACATAGCTGATATTAAGACTCTCTTGTAGAATTTCAGACCAGGTAAGAGCAATACATGGTGCATTTGGGGCAAAGAATTTGGATGTCTTTACATTTAAGATACCCAAAATACTTAAATTGCAAGCCTGTTCAAGCACAGTGGTCCCTACAGGCAAAGACAAGAGACAAGCACTTCAAACTGCTATGGAGAGATGACTCTCTGTACTGACTGGATAGTTTAGAACAACTCAGAGTAAGATTACCATGGTTAGTTAGAAAGTTAAGTACATGAGGTTGCAAGTAGTTGTAGTTATATCTCTTTTCTCACAAAAGCTTGAGGTTCAACATCTGGCTTGGAACATTCTATCTCACTCCTGGTAGTGTGGAATCATTCTCTTTAATATGCATTTTAATTTATTGTCACATCTACATTTAAATATTGGCAAGTTCAAGCAGGAAAATTTCTAAAGGCTTGTAGGGCAAGTTTGAAAATGGTATTGGGGGACTTTCTTAAAATGCAGTAGAAAGTTTTCTTTAGTAGACTCTGAAAGTTTCTGTAAGGATCTCAGTGCCAGGTACTTTGGTTTGCAAATACACTCACTGAGGAGCCTCCAGGCACAAGGAACCAGGCAGCAGGAGAGGTGCCAGGTTGTGCTGGGGCAGCATTCGGGGAGGAAGCTGTGACATCTGCGATTCCGCTGCCCACTGTGCTCAGAGCTTAGTGGGAGCAGCAAGCCCTTCCTAGAAGAGAGGCAAATGATCACCAATCAGCTGTTAGTAATGTGTTTTCCCTCTGCCAGAGTAACTGCTTCCTGCTGCTGCTTTCTGCAGAGTTCCAACTTGTAGGCTTAAACTCTAATCTGGGAAAGAATAATTGCTCTAACAGTCACTGAAAAGCTCTCTGCCCTCACTTGAGATGGCGTTTCCTCTGCCTCTTGTATGAAAAATTCACCTTGTAGTCACTGTTCCCTTTTACTGCAACTCAGAATTTCCAGTATTGAAATGGAAAGAGAGGAGGCTCATTAACCCTTAGCTTGGCTATGGAAAGAAGCTTACAAAGTCTACATCTCTTTACTGGTTAAGCAAGATGCAGGTACTGTGTTTAACAATACTGTTCTCCAAGGGGAAAAAAGAAAAGAGCTGTTACAAAGATCAGTAACTCTTCCTTTCTCAAATTCATGAAGCAAAGTTAATCAGCATCTTTTGCTTCTTAATTTAGTTACTTAAACGTTCAGTGGAGATAGATAAGATGAAAGAAAACTCAGGAGGACATCTGTCTGAGTACAAGATATTGATATAAATAGAGAGGCTGAGAAATATAGTTGTGAGTCTTTCATTTTCTACTTCAGACAAACCACTCGGAACAGAACTGTGCAGGAAAAGCACTGCCATAAGCTCTTGCTGAGGGAGAAATTGGGACACAGCTCAGCACTCTTTGTTTTCATGTAGGTTTAGATAATAAAACACAGGCTGAAAGGGAGATTTAATTTACTATTGTTCAGAAACCACATTTTCTTAGTCTGTGAGCTTCAGCTGTCCCTATGCTTTTACTATAATTTTAGATATTTGCTTTTCTTTACATATTTTTCCATCTGTATTTTCCATGTGGCATAATAAAAGGTTTAGAAGGCTAGAAGAGGAGGAAAAAGTGAGCGGCTTGTTGCAAGGAAGCCGAGTCTCTCATTCATTTCTTTTCCCATTGTTTGGCAGGTGGAAAGCACAGATTTACAGAGCTGAACTGGATCAGCTGAAGAAGTGGGAGAAGAGAAACAAAACAAGTACATTACCAGTGAAAAGAGCTTCAGCTTTATCTTGCAGCATCACCACAGCAACCAGAGAACACGATTAGAAGGAAAGGCTAGAGCAGAGAAGGCAAAAGTGCTGCTTCTTACCTTTGGACAGAAGGCAGCAAAATCATTATGCAGAACAGAAATGGGGATTTGATGGTTCTAAACAAACTGTGGCAAAGGGAAGTATCCCGTCATTAACAGGAATGTGCCACAGTTTATGCACTGGAAAGGGGAGTGCCATGAGATCTACTGAAGAGACTATTTCTGTGGCTGCATACCTACATGTGTTTGCACCCCTGCTGGGACTCAATTAGGTGGCTGTAGGCATCGAGGATCATCAGGTATTGGAGAGTGACCTTTTTTCCACTTGGGGTGTACCCGGCACGAGAACTGAAAGCCACAGAACATCTTTTGGGGGACGCCAACAGAGTGAGCCAATCTGCACCACTTCCCTTCTGTACCTGCCTGCTGTACCATGGGATGTCGGCAAAGCTCTGAGGAGAAAGAGGCAGCGCGGCGGTCCCGAAGGATTGACCGCCACCTGCGCTCTGAAAGCCAGCGACAACGAAGAGAGATAAAACTCCTCCTCCTGGGCACCAGCAATTCTGGGAAGAGTACTATCGTAAAGCAGATGAAAATCATTCACAGCGGTGGCTTTAACTTGGAGGCCTGTAAGGAATACAAACCTCTGATTATCTATAATGCAATTGACTCTCTCACACGTATCATTCGGGCTCTGGCCACCCTTAAGATAGAATTTCACAATCCTGACAGAGCATACGATGCAGTGCAGCTCTTTGCCCTGACAGGCCCAGCTGAGAGCAAAGGGGAGATCACCCCAGAGCTGCTGGGGGTGATGAAGAGGCTGTGGGCAGACCCCGGCGTGCAGGAGTGTTTTTGCCGCTCCAACGAATACCACCTGGAGGATAATGCTGCGTACTACCTGAACGACCTGGAGCGGATCGCAGCTCTGGACTACATCCCCACGGTGGAAGATATTCTACGGTCTCGGGACATGACCACAGGGATTGTAGAAAATAAGTTCACCTTCAAAGAGCTGACTTTCAAAATGGTGGATGTGGGTGGACAGAGATCTGAACGCAAAAAGTGGATCCACTGTTTCGAGGGGGTTACAGCAATAATTTTCTGTGTGGAGCTGAGTGGGTATGACTTGAAGCTGTATGAAGATAACCAAACAGTAAGTGCACCTTCTGCTCCTTGTTCTCTTTCCTTCTTTTTCTTTCTCCTTCGCTAGTATTTGGTCTTTTATCTTCCCCTCCTTCCTTCCCTCCCAAGGCAGTAATCCCCAATCTTTAGGAAAACCCAGAAGTTACGGTTCCTTTATTTGGATAGTTTCCCCTACTGGACAGGGTTAGTTATTTAACGTTACTTTTGGGAAATGGAAGTGCTCTTCTCATGACAGCAAATTTATTATTTTTTTGGTGCCTTTTAGCTAAATGTTTACATGGTTAATTGTTACTTCAAACATCACTTAAAAAGGTAGGCAGTAGTGACATCCTGGTGTACAGGGATGGTTCATTTGGACACCATGAAGATCCTGGGAAATGCTGAAGGTAAAATAATAAGAAGTAACAGTTACCTTCCCCTTTCTTTTCAGGATTTTCAATAGGAATTTGGGGCCAAATTAATTTTTTAAAGTAATTAAGCATGTTTTTTAATTAGTATAACATTTTTCTATTTAAAATTTTCTTTGACTGTTTTTGGTTAAATGGCTGATTTGCCTTGTCCAAAGAACAGCCATTCCCATTTAATAGTCTTTAATGTTGTCAGCTTCTAGTTTTCACAGCATGGAAGTACAGCAGCTATGGGAAATACCTGATTGCTTACAGATACGCAAATATATATTTGCTGTGACTTTCAAATTGCCTGAATTAAGCTTCACAGGGGTTTTACTTGAAATTTTTTTTTGACAGCCTTGTAAAACATGCTGTTTAAGAGAAGGGAGTTTGTGGGTAGGAATGTACAATGGTCCCTTTTTTGTTGGTATAGCTTATCACATATATAATATGTGATATTCCTCCTCATTTTCAGACATATTAGGAAAAGTATTTTACATCTAGACCCTGACTAGTAGTTTCTCGCATTTCTTTTGACTTTTCCTGCCTTACGGTTCAGATTTAAAAATCAAAAAGAACTACCTGAAAGGGAAAAAAAATCATTATACTCTGAAAAATCCTTATGAGCATTGGTCCGTACAGGACCAACCATAGTACCTACATTGGTATAATACTGGAACTGCAACACTGAGACTGCCACTCATGAGAAAAGCCCAACAAATTATAAAGTTGCAGAGTGTAAAATGCTTCCTGGTGTAGTATCTGTGGTGAAGAGAACTGCTAAATAAAACTAGCCTACTGCCAAACATAACTTACTGCTTGAGAGAGCATGTAAGAATCTGGCTGATTTATAAACTGTGAAAGCTGAGCAAATGATCTGTACGAACACGAAAACTTCTGTGATCCTGTTGACAGAAGTGGAGAAATGCTATGCATGAACTCTGTCTTTATTGAAGATGCGTTAAAGTAATGATTGACAGATATGGTAAAAAATGAGGGGAAAACCAGTTCTGCACACTTGTGGGTTCTGATTATAGCTGAGTCGTGAAGTCTGCTGAGGGTGAGATTGTTGTAGTGACACCAGTGAGCAGAAGGGAGAACAAAAATAATGCCCGAATTATCAGCTGCCTGGACAACTTTTCCTTTGTGTGTAATTTTAAGTGACTGTGTTAAATCTATCCTGCCTGAAAACAAATGACAGAAGGGGAAGGCTGACTTTTTCAGGGGTTTTTGTCTTTCTCCTGCTATGCTTCATTCTGGGTAACATCACTCCTAGGAACAAAACCACCTAAGTGGACAAACCAATATTTTAGCTTGTCTGTTTAACATTTGTGATATTTAGCTGTTTACTAAAGAGAAAGATAAATGAAGAACTACGGTTCACTTTTTTCCTTCACCTTGTGAGCTCTGTCACTCTATAACAATATTTTCCCTGCTTATCTAGGGTTATCTGGAAATGTGATCTGCGTCTGGTTTCATTTCTACAACGTCTTGGGAGGTTTTTTCCCTATCTAATGTAATAACTACAGCTTTATCATTCCATGCAGCATAGCTAGTTAGCATGACTCAACCACATAACAGCTGCCTCTTCTTCTGACACAGTTGCAAAATTGTAAAATACCTTTGGATTGCTACTGATTTATTGTATGATTATTATTCCTGACCAGCACTCTGAGAAAGTTGCCTTAGGTTTTTATATCCCATGCTGATTTCTTCTCAATAATGTCAAATAAATTGTCTTGTTTTTCATGGTCCTTAGCAGCTGATTGACCCATTCTATCTTTTATTGCACATTAAGATGCCATCTCTGGCCTTTGATAATGTTACATTATCAAGTAATAATTTTTTTGCCTTCTTCTATGTTGCATCCTGCACTTTGAAGGCACTACGCATTAAGAACAAAGTGTCTCATCTTTATTTCAATTTCTCTTTAAATGAATGTGTGCTAGAGGATGTTAAATGGTCTGTACTCTCAGAAGTCAGTGCTGCTGCCTGTCCCCATGAAAAGGATTCTTGCAGTTTCTTTGTGAGTGTCCCCATCTGTCCAGCTCTGTCCTGCTATACATTCTCACAGATGGTTTTCCTCCACAGCCTGTAGCTGCAACAGGGTTTGACACTATGAGAAACACTTAAAAGATGTAATAATAAAGTACATAATGAACCGAGTTAAACATGAGTGTGTACCTGAAAATTCCTGAGGTCAGTAGTCACAAGAGTGCAGGAGATACCAAGAAAAGGTTGGGCAGGTCTAAAAATGACACTGGTTCAGTAATTTTATAAATATGGATGTTAGGGGAAAACTCCTTGCAGGTAACAAGTAATTTTTATTCCCTTTTTTACAGCCCCTGCAAATGAATATAAAAATTAAATTTTAGGCTTTTTGAGGCCATTTTTTTAGTATCTTGTTAAAAGGAAGATGCAGACGAAAAAGTCAAAACGCTGCAGCAAACAGTTCAGGCTGGAGTAGGCCTCAAGCAACACTAATTGCTGGTGTCATAAGGGAACCTCTCAATTACCTAATAATAACTGGGAAGCCTTCTGTCATATGTTAATTGTATGAATTTTGAACAGAAATCCTGTTTCTGCCAGGAATTTTTTTATCAAGTAAACAACATTGGTAACATTTTTTTCTTCCTTTTTTTTTTTTTTCCCCGAGGCCAAATACTTAAGGGGCTTATTTGCCTTTCCTGACAGTTCAGCTTTTTGAGTAATTCAGGGTATTAAAAATCCTTTCTGGCATGCAGCTGTTTCTCTGCAATGCTAATGCTAACAGTCAGGACAGAGAGGAAATAGTGACCTATGTACCCGTAGCCCTTCTAGCACCTGTTATTATTGATGGTAAAACATCATGTCAGGAAACGTTTTTCTGACAAACTAAGTCACTTGGGAATCCTAGAAAAAGATTGACCTAAACTGTTCCATTTTTTCATGAAGCTTTTCCATTTCAAGACTTTTCATAGTGAAGTTTGTGTGGGAGCAGAGCCTAGATGACTTCAGCACTCATGTGTGCAATCTTTCAGCACCGCAAATGAAATTCTAGCTTTTTTGCACTTAACAAAGTAATATATATAGTCCCTTACCAAAGTTTAACTTTATATAGTAATACATGACAATTCCAGCCTCAAGACTTGTATCCAAGCATCTACCTACTAAAACATATAAACAGCAGTAAAATAATGAACATACATAACAGGAAATGATTGATCAACTGCAAATTTGCAGGTTTTTTACTAGATATTCTTTCAAGACTGAAGATTTACTTTTGTTTACATTGTTCATTATAATTACATGCTTCTTCTGTGATTATTCTTACATAGAACACATGGGGCAGCAATTTCTCATGTTCTGGATTTGTTGCCATACCCTGAACTTTACATTCTACGTAACTTCAGATACTGACAGTAACTTCATAGGCAAATAATTCTGTCTGTGTGTTCACTAAATTATTTCCTCTAACTGGGAGAAAACCAGTAATAAATATGATAATGTGCCACACTATGGAATACAAAAAACAGACTCATTCAAATGCCATCTTATGATGGCAGGAAGATGCCAGTATCAGATTGCAAAGCCTGGGAAGCTTTGCTGTGAGGCTTATCTATTTCATGTCAATAGACTAATCCCTAAGACAACCCTGTATTTAAACCTACAGATAAATACGTATTTTTGTCACTGTAGAGCAGTAGGCTTAATTAAAAGTAATTCATGGGGGCAAAACAAGAAAGGCTTTTACCAGTTTTGGAAAAGCATGGCATGGAAGTAATGGACCTACTGGGCAGTATCTGTCTGCTTTGGTAACCAGGGCTGTCAGACTTACATCTGAATTCGATGACTGAATTTCCTGACGTATTTAGGTAACAGCAGGCAATGGCTCCAATCCCCCATGACAAATGCCTGACAGATGATGTAGCTCTCTGGTTTTGGTCCCCGTGACTGGCTGTATTTAAAACTCCTAGACTAGGTAGGGTGTTTTGCTGTGATTTTTAAATTAATTCCAAGCACTAAGGTAAATAAAACATTGAGGCATCAGGAGTTGCAGAATGCTCCTAAATATCCTATGAACTTCAGGCTCAGAATAGTTTAGGTGGAAAGACAGGTATTGAGAGATGAATAAACAGAACTTAAGTTACAATCTCAGTGATCCAGTAACACGGCTGCTCTTCAAACTCTAAAAGAAGGAAAAAAAAAAAACCCAAGCAAAACCCAGGTTAATTCCAGGAATGCCTATCGGTGTAGAGGAGTAAAGCTTGCTCAGTAACTGCATGGTTAAAGCAGCCACCAGCATAGTACACATGAACACAAGGCAGCTGTCAAGCACTGGGAGGATTGTAATGAGTCAGAAAGCCACTGCCACTGGCAGGCAGAGGAGCTCATCATATACACTGGATAATATCAACTGGATAAAGAATCAGTTTCTGAAGGAAAGGAACTGAATGTCTCTGCCTCTCTCAACAGGGCTGGAAAGCCACAAACATCTTCCTAAATATATTGTCATAGGAAAGATCCAATTGGAGAACTGGTTATAGGAAGCAAGGAGTTAGAAGAGGAATACACCAGAGCAACACAAGGTTCCTCGACAGCATATTGTCATCTTTATGTGCACCTCTCTAGATGACTCTATTGCAAATCATTTACTTAAAAGCAAGTTGTAAATTTGTCCTTGAAGAATCCCCTCAACAGTAAGGAATGCCACATAATTTTAGGGCTGTGAGGCACATGTGACAAGCCTGGCTTAGCCTTATGGAAAATATGCTTCTTGGACATGTAGAGCTTTAATCTTCAGAAGTTAATTAGATTCTCTGAAACTTAATGCATATGAAGTAGAGTGGCATAATTCAGGCAATCAGCTTTACTTCTTTGTGATGAAAATACGTAACTTTCAATGTGAACTTTACAATAAACTGAGCAGCTTTCAAAGGACGTATGAGAAACATTTATGATATAGATGTAGCTTGGAAATTCACTTGACTGCATTGTAAGGGGTCAAGATCCCTCTGAAGCCCAATGCCACAAAAAGAATAATGTGGTTTGATTGTAGAAACTTAGAATCCATATAGTGGGTAGAAAAGTGTTGATATCATCTCTCATAATTTTGTATGTTGTCTACTTAACAATCACAGTGAATAGAAATGTGCCAACATGAAAAAAAAAAAAAAAAAAAAAAAGGAAAATTCCATCCTGGTCTAGAAAAACAGCTACTTTGGGTTATTTTTGTAAGTGTATAAGCTGTAACAACTCTCTGTGGTATGCCAACCCTGGAAAGAGCAGTGGAGTCCAATTAGCCTTAAAAACAAGCAGAAATGCTGGAACAAAGGAGGATCCTTGCTGTTAATACAGTGTCAGAGAGAGTTTTGGTGGTGCTGGATTTTTCAGAACTTTCTTCCATTATTACAAGCCAGTGATTTAGACTGCAGGTCAAATCAACAACCTCGTCAGACCAGCACTGGCCACGGACTCGTCCCTGAGCATTCCTGTTCTTGGAGGGTTACAGGATTCATCATGTTCTCTTTTATAAAAATTTACTATTAAGTCTGTCTACTACCTTTATACTAATATCCTTACAGGGTAATCATCCTCATAGCCTTTTACACCAACCACTGCAACACTAGAAAACCACTTGGTGGTTGTATTATTATCAGCATGTTCGAGCTGAGTTGAACAGCATGGATAAAAGGAGCCATACCAGGCCCTGACAGAAACTTTCAACTTAAGAAAATGTAGGTATTTGTTATGGGGTGCTGGAGAGGTGGTCAGTTTTATTTAAGCTATAAAGTTTTGCAAATAAAAATATTTGATCACCAGACCATACCTAGAAATATTCTCATGGGGCAGTTTGAAGCAGCACTTAATCTAGACTAGAGCCGTTTCAGATATAACTTTCTTTGTTCCTTTTTTTCTTTTTGCATTTAAAATATTCTGTGTATGCAAAACTCTTACCCAACTTGAAACTCATTTTGCTTGTTTCCTTTCTAAGGATCATTGGTGACTGCTCTCTGTCAGTTCTGCAAAATCTCTGAATTAAATTATTTACATGAATTTTAAAAAAATCTCGGTGACTTGGCATACAGCTGAAATTAATTCTAATTCTTAATCCTTGTCTGTGCTCATGGTATGTTTTAATGTAGTGTTATCTGTGACTATAGTTACTCTCTCTGTCATTAACTAAGATATTAAATAAGCTTGGGCATTAAACAGATCCTATACACTTGGAGAGATTTAGTAATTTGCCCTTGTTGCTGCAGTTTTACCAGTTTTACTGCTTTCAACCTTTTTTTTTTTTTCTTTTTTTTTTTTGATTGTGTGCTGCCAAGACTGCATACGTATGCCTGTATCTTGGGAAAGATTTTTGAGCATCAAAATGCATTTTTTGAAAGCTATTAATACGCTCAGTTAAACTTTTAACTTGTCAACCAATGACAGTGTCCCCTGATTATACTTCAAAATTAGCAGACAATGAATAACTCCTCTACTCCAATTAATTCAGCTCTCTAACTCCTGTCACTTATTTTTGAGATATTTAAGCTTGATACTGTCCTTTCTTTTCATTATTAAGCTGATTGAAACAACTTGCTTTCAAAACGCACCGTCCACATATTCTCTGTGTACTTTTCCTCATTATTTACCAATTGGCCATATTTTACTTTGCAAATAGGAACCAACTCCCAGCCATTTCCCATCAGTAAAAATCAACTGTTGATAATATTTTCAGACAATTTAGCATTGAATAAAAGCAAGAATCCTTCAGTTTCTCAGTTATGGGGAGAAAGCTTGTGCCTAAACTGATTTTGTAGAAGGCCATGATGGTGTGTCAGATGTGCCGCACCTCCTCCAGGACAGTGGGGCCCTCAGTTGACCACCCTGTGTTCCCTCCCTCTGCTGTTTCCCCTGCCAACACAGCGCTGGGCTGCCACAGCTGCTGACAGTGGCTTCAGCCGGGTCCTGCCAAAGCTCCCAGTGCTTCCAGCAGCCTGAGCTTTCCCACTGCAACTCTGTCATAACAATGAGCTTATTTCCATTAGTATCTCCCCAGACCAGTTGGGATTCCACTGGTGTAAATGCTGATGCAGTAGCACCCCAATAATGCTGATTAGGGATGTCACTGGACTTGTCAGAATACACTAATGTTTATAAAGTCTTTATTAGGTGTAGTCTCACAGTGTGCATTCTCCTGGCAGTGCTACAGAGGGGGATGGCTCCAATAGGAGCTAGCTGAGTGCCTTTGCTCTTCTTCAGAGATCAAATCAAAGTAGGAATTAGAAATAAATAAATAAATAAATAACCCCTCAACAACCCAGGCATGGGAAAAGGAAAAAAAAATCCAATTGAATTGGAAATGTTAGAGGTTAACAAAGGAGGTTAAAGACATGTTAAAAAAAAAAATAAAATGAAAGTTGACAAGAGTAAATGCTTTGTGGCTGTGCCTAAAATGTCCTGGAGGCAGTGTTCTGCAAAGCATGTGGCTCACATTGCTATCCAGCAATCCAGACTGAGAATTACAGCATTTAAAAAGGTTTCAAAAGGTTAATTAGTTTTGTAGAGCTAAAAAAATTTTGAAGTACCTGCTTGGTGTATAAATACCTGAAAGAACAAAAAATGCTTAGTATTTAAAGAAATGCGTAATCTAACAGAGAAAGGCAAAGAACAAATGGATGTAAGTTAGGTCAGATCAATACCAACTTGAAACAGCAGGAGGTTTAATTCTATTTTTTTAGGAAAGAGGCTGAACCAACTTTTCTCTGGCAGCTAAGGCTGATCCAGGCGGCAGCAAAGACATAAAGGTTATTGATGTGTTAGAAATCATGAACAAGCCTGGGAATGGTCACATGCAGGAATTAGTGCTCGCTCCCCCCAAAAGGTGGTGGGATCAGAAGCTCAACTGAAGCACATCTACACCAACACCCACAGCATGGGCAACCAACCAGGGAGATGGAAGGCATTGCACAGCAGGAAAACCACAGAGCTGCCATCACAGGAATGTGGTGGGATGACTGGCACAACTGGAGTGCTGCAATGGGTGGCCAGAAACTCTGCAGAAGGAGGAGGAGAGCTGGTAGGTGAGGTGCTGCTTGCAGGCTGCCTTGGCAGAGCAATCACAAAGGGAGAGTTTGCAATTCCCAGAAAGCAAGGAGGGAGCTCAGCAGAACTGACACCTTGCACTTGGCCTGTTCAGGAGACTGGCTGACAGAGCCCCTTGAGGGGACAGTCCTGAAGGGTAAAGGAGACCTTTGAAAGCTGGACATTGTTCAAGAAGGAAATTTTAAAGGCACAGGAGCGGGGCAGGCTGTCCCCATGTGCCAAAAGATGAGCCAGTGGGGAAGAACTTGCCTGGGAAACCTGTCTGCTTCTGGCTTGGATGGGTTTAATAAAGAGTCCGGTAAAATATACAACTAGATGATGAAAATCCTTCTATTTACATCATCCTCATGTAGCTTAATAGTTGAAATCCTTGTTTTACTGAAGAAAAAGTACTGGGAAATTGTACAAAATTCCAGCAGATTATATTGTAGATGCTGACTTCGTTTTATTGACAGTAGTTTTCAAACAACAAAATGAATGAAAATATTACTGCCACTGATTTTAATATGAGCAAAAGCAGGCTCCAGATTTTAATTCTTTGTATTTTGATTTCCTGATTAATACTTCTGTATTTCTGTGCTCTTTGCATTCATTATTTGCTGTGAGGAAATTGCTAATTTTTATTAGTATGAATTTTCTTTATTAATACTGCACATTCTCAATTGTTTCCTTTATTGTTAAATAGATCCTGGATGATATCTTGCTTTCTGACTCATGAAGTTGACTTTCCTATTTAGAAATCAGTTTTATATGCAATTTTTTGTATTGTTCAATGTACAGATACAATATAAATAGGGAAGTTCTTGTACAATATCAGAGAGAAATGAGGCACTGTAGAGCTAAGCAATATAGAAGGAAAAAATCTGGCTTTCCCCAGTTTGATTTTCCAATCATTCTCCCTCATCAATATCATTATTTTCATGACTGTAGTACACTGAATTCATCCCCCATCTGTAATATCACTCTGTCACTTTTTGAAGTTGACACAGATGGATAAGAGCTCCTGCTCAAAGGGTGTCAGTCACACAGCAGGGCAATGTCAAGCGAGGTGCAGCTGGCCAGCAAAGAGAAGAGGAATTACATGATAAAGTCTTGGCTCATCCATATGATTATGTATTGAATTTACAGGCCATGCATATGGAGGATTGCTTATATTTTCCCACTCTTTATTGCTTGGTATCTGTAGTCTTTCCTATCCAAACACTTCCAAAAAAAATCTTGGCTCTTTTCCTAATTTTTTATCCCACTTTAAAGAATCATTATTAGCTTAAAGATAGCATCAATTAGTTTCCAATTTTACACTAGAGGCAGAAAGATTAATAAATAATATGATTTGAACATTTATGCAGTAGTATTTTTGCTGAGGAGCCCTGTCCCATGTTTTGAGGTTTTTTGCTCCAAAGGTGCCAGTATCTGTCTTGAATGGAAGATAACTGGTTAGAGATTTAGCTGAAAATGATTCTGAATAGGGATTTCACAGATGGTATGATTTCCATTAGTTGCAGGTTCATCTTAATGCGAAGATTTTAGAGAAATTATAACCCTTTTTCCACTGAGAGCCTTTGCAAGATGCCTTCTTGGTTTGCCTTACACAAAGGATTCTAAGGCACGCTCATTGAAGTGATCAGAGTTTTCTGGAACAGCTTGACAAATCCTTTTATAATTCTACTGTTTTCTCTATTATGAAGATGATTATCCTCTGAACCATAGGGAAAGTACATGATTATCCAAAAGTGCAAGCTGGAAACCAACAGGTTTTTTATGGTAATAAATTCTGGACATAAAATACCTCCACTGTTCTTAAAATTAAGTGCTAAAGTGGTATCTGTGTCACACAGCTCTGATGAGGGCATGTGGCATGTCTGGTGGGAAAAAGAAGATAAGATTTTAAAAAATAGAAGTGTAATATGACTGACAAATGCACCTTCCAGAAAGAATGACTGAGCCATTGCTGTCTAAATCCTTTAATGTATCCCCAAAGGATCTTTCCTTCAATAGTTGTTTAGTGTCCTGCTGTTCTCCCTCATTCAGCAGATGACAAATACTTCCTCTTAGTCCTTGCTGCTCCTTTTGATGTGCTCCTCTTGATTCAGTGTTGGTATTTATGTCATACACTGTCGTTCAAGGAGCCAATCCCCAGAGGTGAGGCCTGAATGGCAGCATCATTATATAGAATTGTGTATGAAAATGTGTGTTATTTTTAAAATTTTAGTTATTAAACTTCACAGATGCAGTCAAAAGAGTGTATCTGCAGTGACTCTACAACAACAATTCCTAAACTTTTCTGTATTATAATGTTCCTTTTCTGTGGTGGAGCAGTGGAGAGAAGGGGTTTATTTCTTGATTGTTCTATCAACTTGCACCAGTGACTTAATCTTCCTTGTTCTGTCCTGCTTTTCTCAGTTCCAGATGTGTATAGCTTATAAAAAATAGATGTCTTTTGAAAGAGATACTTCTTGAAACACTTTTTTAGCATAAAAATGTCCCAGAGAATTTGTTGCAAGCAGAGCTTGGATAATTGGATTTGCAGGCTGGCATATTACCCTTGTTTGAATGTCTTTCAAAAAAAAAGGATTTACCAATAAACATGCTAGAAATCAGGCTGATTTTATAGATACAGACTAATAAACATTTTCATAGATCTTCATTAGTATGCACTCGTCATCTGCCCTGTGATTTGCAAGTTTTTTTTGATGGAAACTTCATGCAAACAAGTCAATACAACATTCTTGACTTCCACTACAAAAAGTGACAGTATTTTGACATATTGAAGTGTTTATTTTCATAAACTTGTATTTTAAAAATACTTTTGTTCTTGGAAAATGAAAACCACACCAAGTCTCTACGCAGTAAATGTTCTAACAGCAAGTTTTTAATTTATACATCTATTTACTGTTTGTTTTTCATAGATTTCTAAAAGTTGCCTTTATATTACATACTGTACTCTATTGTCCTTGAGGGTCAAAGTACTGCAGTGGAATCCGCCCATACAATGGTCTTTTAAGGACTAGAGCATTTATTTTGAATCATAAAAACAGATTTCCTAGAATATAAATGCTTATTTATACTACTAGAATAATTTTAGAAGTGCTCAAGACTCAAATCTCTATAATGAGTAAACAACCAAAATAGTCTGAGTAAGATTCATGAATAAAAATATAGATAAGTTCAGTGTATTTCCTGCTTCCAGTTAGATTTCCTAAGATAAAAAGGTTTTATAGTTATTTTAGAACATTAAATGTACTCAAGAGTTCAAATCTATGAGAGCCTTTTTGAAAGGGTTAAATTTTAATTTTGTATCAAATATTCTATATGCAATATCTGAAAGGAATTAGAAGCTTTATACAAGTAAGATTTTAAAATTTAATTAAATAGTTCGAAGTTGCGCAATATTTTTTCAGTTAACAAAAGTAATTCTGTAAGTTTAAATCATCTTCTCTTCCCTTCAGAAAGGGTTCAACTTCTAATAGAAAAATCTTAGCAGCATTTTATTTTGCATTGTTCTGGGAAATCTTGAAATCCATTCCTGCCTTCTCTGCAGGTCAGGTTTGTCCTGCCCATCCCTTCTGCTAGCACTGTGAGGGATTTATTCTGGGCCTGTTCTCCCCAGAATGCATTCGCTTACACACATGATCATTTACAGACAAGAACCCTAAATTTGACTGCCTGCTTCAGCAATACAGCATCTGTCATTTAAACCGTCTCTTTATCCCTTTTTATGAATATTTTAATGCCAAGAATATAAGCACAATTCTCTGCTATTTCCATGGAAACCTGAAGAGGGGCTTGAAATGAATGCAGTGGAAAACAGAAGTTGGAGGAGAAGGCATCTTGGGTTCTCTCTCTGTGCTTAGGACAGGTTCAGGAGTCACCGGACCAAAATTATTTTCTGTTATAACTGGCTACAAAATTAATGACAGTATTTCTGACCCAACTTAAACAGCAAGTTGAAAATAGGAAAGCAGTACACAACCCAAAAGCCTTTTCCCTTTTAAGGGACTGAACAGAAAATCAATCTGCACTTCCTTAAGAAGTCTGAGAAATGGACAAGTGATAAGCAGCCTTCCAAATAAATGAAATCCCTTCCAGGCTGCAAAAGCTGGCCACTTGGTTAGTTTTCCTCCCTGTTTCCTTTGGTATAAGTAATTCTAAGAATGTCCCTTGATTCAATCCTAGATCCATTAATTAAGAGTCCTCCAATCAGACAGCAGTTATTTCAACTGAGACAACACTAAAAGTTGATCTGTTGCAAAAGATATCAGATGGGCTGCCAAGGCTACTGCATTGTTACTCACATGGAGTAAACATTTAAAAAGAAAAAAGTTAGTATGACTTGTAGTTCTGAAGTAACAGAAGAGATCAAATGTTCAAACTTCTTTTCTTTTTTTCTTCTCTGTTGCTCTATTCTGTTATCCAACTTGTCATTACTCCACCAGCACTTCTGTGATTCCCCTTGTGATCCCAGAAGAACCAGTTCAAGTGACATGGTAATGTTTTTAAAGAAGCCAATAATGTTGTTTTTATTGTCTCCTGACAGTAGGAGAGTCCCACGAGACACTTCCTCGTGCAACTCAATTAGTCTCAGCACATCTGACACCCCTCTCAATCTCAGTTATCAATTTCAGCTGGAATTACTAGATGACAAGTTAAAATAAATAATGTGATGTACTTAGATGTATGGAATCCCACAGTTTAAGGAAAAACAATCCAGTCTCACTGAAATTCACACGCACAATCAATAATAAAATTTGGGGATGGATGTACAAAAGGCACAGCTCTATCTTCTAGCACTGCAAACACGAGGATTAAAGTACCACAAGAGCTTTTCCCCAGCATAGGAGAGAAGGAATTTTAGAATAATACAGGAGGATCCATTTAGAAGTAGCCACAGCCAAGATTCTTTATCAGATGCCTGATACCTAGAGATACATTTAAATACACCAAAATAACTCTTACCGTACTAGTCTAGTCATGAGAAAGCTGGGGACAGAAGACAATAAATCCACCTTTCTGTAAATGGTAAAATGCATGGTGATTTTAAAAAAATACTCATTTGCAGGAAAACAATACTTTCAACCATTATTAAAAAAGAAAAACAATTAAGAATTTCATTATTTTAACAGGATCTTAATATTTCAGATGGCACAGCCATGGTCTCAGAGATGCTGGGGTTTTTTCCTAATACCTTTTCTGTGTTTCTGTGCTAATATGAATGGTACAAACCAGTATTATGGAGATCTGATCAGCCTCTAACGGTACAAAATTATATAAGCACTGTTTCTCATCTGGAATGTACAAGTCAGAGGAGGAAACAGCACTGGAAGAGTGAGGAGGTTGGGAGTAAGCTTAGATTGTGAAGCATTGTGGGTTGAGGATGAGATGGAGAGGAGTTTAAGTGCTCTGCTGCAATCAAATAATCAAGAGTTAGTAAATGGGAGAATGTTGTTGTAACCTTATTTTGACTGTCTTGTTTGTGTATATTTTGATTCTGACTTTATATTGATGATGGGTTTTTTCCATAGATTTTATGCTTCTTTCAATGAATGCAAGGATTTTTCTATGATTAATGAGGGCTCATGTGATAAGTAAAACTGTCAACTGCAGGAGCACTTCCATCATCTCTAGCAGAGGGAGGAAAATGTGAAATGAATGGAACGTAAGGTTACAGGAAAACAGAAAGTTAATACGGCTAAAGCAGTGGAACACTACTGAAACACTGTACTAGAACCTGGCATAGGTCCACGTTCCTTTTTAGTTCTGAATGTGTTTATTAAATGACAATTTTCTTAGGTAATCCCACATTCTTCCTTACTTTTCTCAAAGGAACCTAATTAGAGTTTCTGTAATTTGATTTGTAGTAGGTCTGATTACTCAGAGCTACACCAGATATCACCGATAGCTCGAAAAACCTATTAAACTTTGTTAAATAAATTAATACGTGTGCTGAAAACTTATGTTCTAGAAAATTAGATTTGGTGTCTAGAATTACTGGGTTCCTTCTAACTATAATTTCTCAGTGTATAGATTGTTTCATTCCCTATTTATAAGTTCCTTTTAACAGCACCTCTTGATCTGACAACATGCTGTGGAAACAAATGTAGTCAATGAAATATTCAGATACAATAATTACAAGCTTGAGAAGAAACCAGTAATTCTGGTTTTTGAGCAGTTCATAAATAGCAAGTCTATAGTAAAGCACAAATCTATAAATTGAATTGTACTCTAAAGACAAATATTGACCAGCACAGGATATTGTCCATCTTGCAAGTTGAATGAGACAGAGTTCACTAAAGAGAAAATGTGTTCCTGTAACCTGAGACCACAATGTGGTCTTCTTAAATACAGTTTTGACCGAACAAAATTATTTTTACTTCTTTGTCTGTAACCCAACAGATTAAAATTTCCATCTCAAATATGAGACAAGCATTTTTTTTCAGCATACATCACCATTTCTTTCATTCTTCTCCAAATGCTCTAAAATAACTTCATAGAAATTATCTCTTGAAACTGATTTGATCTGAATCCCAGTAATGTTGCTTAAAACCAGAAGAATTTATTGAAAGTGAAGACAAGATTCTTCATGATGCTAAACATGCTGGTTTTGCACTCTTAGTACTTTTCTCAGCTTATGCAAAAAAGATCAGAAAGACCAGATTTAGACCTCTGCTTGAGGCTGCTTTGCAGTTTCCCTTCAACGTTCTTCCTCTTGCCTTTTCATTCTTGACTCTGAACACTGACCTTTGTGCCTCTCAGCCTTTGTTTCTTCCTGGTTAGTAGGAGGCAACCTCAGAACCCCAAGGAAGGGAAGAACTTTGTTAGAATCACAGGCAAGGGTGCTAAAACTAACCACTTGTTCCTGCTACCTTAATGCCGCAACATGGACAGGCTACAAAGGGAATGCAGCTGTTGTTCCCACAAGGGATCTTGCTGCGCTAAACTCTGTAGGCATCCTTCCTAAAATATCTTCAAAGGTGTTGTAAAACAAGAAGCCAGTGCTCCTGCAAAAATTTCAGCTGCCTAAGCTGTGAGGGCAAAACGCATCCCTCTCCAGATGTCCCACAGTCTAAGAAATGGTCTCAGGGTTTGTGGGACTTTTTTTCCCTGCAGTGAATTTCTCAGTACAAAGAGCCATTTACCTTTTTTGGCTGCTTTTATTGTTCAGATACCACTGAAGAATGAAATGACTGGCCAACTTTTTCTAGTGAAAACTGGTTCAGCATCAATGTGGACCAGTCTCTCTTTCTTTCTTTCTTTCTTTCTTTGTCTGTCCGTCTGTCTTCCTGTCATTCAAACCCTCCAGCACTGGACAATGCAAATTACTAGAGGTCAGTACTTCTAGTGCCAAGAGCCTTTGCCTACCTTTCAATGAGAAACACTCACTGCTTTAAATGATGGTGAAGTGTGTGAAACAAACTTCTTCAAGACTAACGGGAAAGGCAAAATTGCCTGGGAACTGAAGTGATTTCACATGGGTTATATAAAGGAGAAGTTTCACCAACAGAGAAATAAACAATGGATTTCTCTCCAAGGATGAGCTGTTCTGACAACCAAAACACACAGACCAGCTGTACTAGGTCACAGCCAGTACCTGCAGCAGGCTGTGTCTGACTATGGGCAACATTGGACATTTAGGAAAAATATGGGAATAGATCAAGCATGCACTGATATTTCCTACAATTCACCCTCCCAGGTAACTCAACAGCAGATTGCATCAACATCTTTCTGTTTAAGTGCCCTTTTAACTTAATTGCATCTTGAACCCAATTACACTTTTCTGACTTTTACTATTATCATTATGATTCTCTAACATCTCATGACAGAGTTTTACATTTAATTATGCACTGTATGGAAGGAATACTTGTCTGCTGTCACATAAATGAATTTGATGTTTCTTCCTTCTTGCATTTTAAGAAATGGTGAAAAAACCATCCGCTATTCAACATTTCCATACCATTCATGGTTTTATGACCTCTGCTGTATTCTCTCTCAGCTATTTCTTTTTCCAGATTGAAAAGAACTAGTTTATTTAATTTCATATTGATAGTCATTCCATGCTTCTGATAATTCTTGCTGGTTTTCTCTATTTTCTAATGCTACTTTTACAAATGATTCCTCATCTTACGTCTTTCATAAAGACCCAGAGAGTTTTGTTTGAAAGCTGGGCTTGAGTGTGTTGAAATGAAAACCTACTAATTTGATAAGCCCTCTTTTCTTTATATCATATGAGTATTTCCTCCAGAGAAAGGGCACTCACAGGCACGAGATTTTGCAATCTGTCCCCCTGCTATTATTGCGCTACACAAAATTACTGAACTCGCTGGTGCATTTTAGTGGCACACCAGTGGGCAAAAGTATTGGAGTCCTTTCATTTTTAAAAAACATATTAATTTCTTCTTATGTATCCAATATATTGTTTTACTTCAATTAAGATAATTGTCAGAAAGCAATATTCACCCCATTAATCCCCTTTCCCACCCTGCAATGTATTAGAAAAATGCCGTTTCAAAGAAGGTGCAATGACAAACATTTTTCTTTACAAATACAGTATCAGCCAAAGCTTGGGTTATGAATAAACTATACGAAAGGTAGGTTAGTCAGTAGCCAGAAACAGTGAATAAACATTTCTCTTTTTACTTATGTATTCTTGTGTAGTTCTCTTGCAGATTTCTGCACTATTTCAATAGCTTAAGGGCTATTCCAAGGACCAGACAGCATCAAAGAACAGAAAACAGTAAACCCTGGGTATTCCACAAAGGCCACAGCTCCTTAATAGTTAATTGGTTAACTATTTCCTTTTTATCCTGCCTCCATAACAAGATGGTGACTCTCTCCATCAAAGGATAGCCCTTGTGCTTGAATTCATCTCTTTGGGAGACAAAGTTTGAGACCTGCTCAGAACTGTGTGTGTAAAACTGGCTTTTTATTTATGCATTCAACTATAAATATGTTTTTACATTGCATGGAATTACAGAAATGTAGGCTGGATGTGATCTCGAAAGGTCTGGACTACTGCCAACAGTAAATCAGGCCAGCTATGGCTTTATCAGTTAGTTGAGTGAAAATCCTCTATGGATGTAGATTTCGCAAAACTCAGCAAATTGTTGCAGAGCTGTGCTTGTCTTCTAGAGAAAACCTAATGTCTAATCTGAACCTCCCAAACCTCAATTCATGTTCATTGCTGCTTATTCTTTCCTCTAATACTGCTGGGAAGAGTTCGGTGTCACCATTACTTCAATTACCGTGGGCTGACACCCTTTGGCCTCCTCTTTGCCAGCCCAAACAAGCCCAGTTCCCTCAGCCTCTCCCTGAAGGTCAATGCAGAGTTAAGTTACATCTTCTGGGTAGATGGAGACTGAAAATTAGGAAGAAGTTATTAACTATGAAGGTGGTGAGGCCCTGGCACAGGTTTGCCAGAGAAGCTGTGGATGCTCCGTTCCTGGAAGTGTCCCAAGGCCAGGCTGGAAGAGGCTCTGAGCAACCTGGGCCAGCAGAATGTGTCCCTGCCATGGCAGGAGCTGGGACTAGATGATCTTAAAGGTCCCTTTCAACTTAAACCATTCTGTGATACTATGAGTGTCTAGACACAGAAGGCTGTGTCTTAAGCTTAAGGGTCTCAAACCTTAAGTAAGCTTAAGGGTCTCAAACAAGGACAGCTAAAGTCCTGGACCACTTTATGTGTAAAACTATGCAATATTTCAGCTATGTGGAATATGTGCTTGAAATGCTCCTTTTGCCCTTGAGCTAAGCAAGTAATTTAAAGACCTGGAAGAAAACAAAACCAAAAAACCCACCCCACCTGAAAACACCGAGTGTTGAAAGCAAAGAAATACATTACCAGGAATAGAAAAGCTGGACTCTATTACCATATGAAAAGCTCAATCTTAGGCTAAAACATCCAGGTATTTACAACTGAAATATGGATGTTAATGATACTGTGAATATATTTTCAAGAGCTGTGACATTTTAAATGAATATGCTTTTATCAAGAAAATGTTTTTAAGCTAGATTTTTGCTAACCTCCAGAAATATGCAGTTTTCCTATAATATGCTGCAAATTTACTTCTTAGAACTGCATGAAGATCCCTATTTTGCTCAGGAAATCTTAATTTTCTGGCACTGTGAAAGATTCTGGAGATTTATTTTTATATTCCCTTTATGGGATGTTTGCCCTCTGAAGTACTGCTTATGGCCTAAAATGATTCACAGAGAGGCAGAGCACATGCACTCTTAATGCAGCAGCCAGAGGCTCCTGTAGCATGGCACTTTGCTGACTTTAGGGCAGTCAAAGCAGAGTGTTTACAGTTGTTTGCTGAGCAACTGAAACACAGCAAGCCCTCCCTTAAGGAGAAGAACCAAACTACCCGCCCATTTCATGATTCTCTTGGGTGCTTTTGCTGCAGGCCTGGCAGCACTGCCCTGGCTGGACACTGTCTGGGAAATGTGTAGGTTTTAATATGCTGGCCCACTGTGACATTAAGTTTCTTCTGTCAGCTGCAGCAGCATTACTTTTGCCAATCTATCCCTATTACTGCTTCCCAGAAACATTGACTTGTGTGGCTGCTGTGTCACGCACAGGACCAATACTGACTGCCCCATATTTCTGTTCTCTTGAACATACCTTTTTCTAGAACTTTCCTCTGTACTTGTAATTTCCTAATGGGTAGTGATAAATATAACACCTATCACATGCCCAATTTGTGACTTCTAAATATCATTCCCCTGTACTTCAGCTTAACTGAAGTTAACTGAACCAGTATAACTGGTCACAAGCAATAAACCAGTCCACGAGTATTTCTCCATTTCTATTTTGCCCCTTTCCTCGTTTGTGGAACAGCCTTTAATACCCTGCCCAGACACACAGGAGTAGCCTTTATCTGGAACTTTTAGCATTTCTATGGAATGATGAATGTCCCACCTTTTCTGATCCTTGAATTCCATTACCTTTTCCACTATTCTTCTAAGAGTTTTCTATATATCCTTTCTTTAAGTTCCCTTTAATTTATAGGTCCCAGCAGAACCACTTGTTGTCCTGCTTCTTTGCTTGGAAATCCCCTGGCTCAAAATCAAATCGCCAGCCAAGAAATTTAATCAAACTTCTTTCTCAGCTCAGCTTCCTTTACTACAACCATAGCTTGGTGTCACATTGTACTTAGTAAAACTAAAAAATCTGCACTGTTCCTGATCTAGGAATACAAAATAGTTTTGATAGATAGTATTAAAGATTGCTTTATCCCAGTCTGTCACTGGCACACGTATTACACATATGTAACAAGTACACACCAATGTTTAACTGAGTGTGCGCTCCTAAGACATGAGCTGCTGTTTCACTGCAGGCCTGAAAAGTTTCAGGGATCAATTTTCAAAGACATATGTTCAGGACTCTGTTAAAGTAATACTCCCAATGAAATCTGCTTTGTCTGATTTAGTCCACAGTAAGCCTTAGTAACACCCCAGGGTTTTCTCAGTCTTTGAGAACATGCATGATAAAATATTCATGATGTTGTTAATTGTCATCCTATACAATAGCCAAGCCTAAAGGTCCTCTTGTAATTCTCATTCATACTGTCAGATTCAGTTAGCATCAGCAGAGTTCTATGGAAAGATAATAGCAATATTCTAAAGGAAACCATCATGGGAGATTGTATGATGCACTACTACTTTCTAAGGTTTATTTTCCCTTGCTTCTCTGAAAAAGAGGTATCAAATACTCAAATACTGACTACTGCCTCCTCCACCAGTTCTACATTTGCATGTACAAACTGTAAGTATGAACAATTACAGGACATTACCTTTAAAATAAAGAAGAATTAATTTGGTAGCTTACAAATTTTGTTTGCTAATATATTGTATCCTCCTGATTTGAGAATGAATCTGATTTAAAAAAACCTCAAAGCAAAGTTGTTTCGTGCTTAATAAATTTTTTTGCCCGCACCATATAAATAGATATCTTCCTATCAAAATCACACAAGACTTCTGCATAATGCATATGTTTCTCAGCCTTCGACAAGCTCATTTCATAGTAGAGATTCAATATTCCTACAATATAAAAGCTTTTATCATCCCTTTCAATTTCCCTTCCTTGTGGTGGCATAAACTAACCCGCTATGTTAGGTGTTCACCTTTCTGCACTTCACAGTCCTCATATATGCAGGACATTGAAAGGCATTTTGGTAGGAAGGACAAAAACAGATGGCATGTGCATGTATGGATCTGGATGATAGGTGCTATATTGACATAGCTGCTTCTAATTGTCCCAAGCTCTTTCTGTTTTGTTTACAACATGACTGGTCAGGGTTTCCTGCAGTGGTTTTAGACCAATGAAACAAATTGTTTGCGTTCATCTGCTGGCAGAATAAGTTAAGCTGCTAAGTGACTTAAGAACACTTCTTAGGGAATTCACAGTGGGACTTACTCTTCTCTGTCTCCTCTTCTAATTTTGACAGTTTAGAATTCCATACTTTCCAGGAAAATTTTGGGGTCCTAGGATTGGGAAGAAGAGGTTTGGAAGCCAAAACAATTTTGTCTAGTCAAATCCCTATGGCTTTCCCCATCCCTTCTGGGAGATGCCAAAGCTAGAAACAGGTGAATACAGGACAACCCAGGTAAAGCGTTTTATCCCAGTTTAATGCTACATTGGTGGGGTTCTTAATTTCTTTGAGAGGTGTTGGATTAAGTCTATTTACTTCTCCCCAACAGATAGTTTCTTCTTTTTGATTTTTAGATTAAAGAAAGTTTTAAAAACTCATTAAATTATTGTAATTTTTCCCATTTAGTCTAGCAGCCACCTGAGCATATACATTCTTGTAGAAGTCTTCTTCCTTTGAACAAAAGATGAATCATACAGTAGTTTTGCATGCCTCTCTTATCCAGCACTCAATCAGGACTGCCTGACTGCTACACAGGAAGGACATTTCAACTAGCACTCATTGTAGTCTTTTTTACAAGTGTCTTTTCGTATTCACCCAAGCTATCACTTGCTTTCTGTATTTTTGTTTGGGAAATTCTTCTGCTTTCCATTTGCCTTTCCTCAAGCATAGTTTGAATTCCTGAACTGCTTTGACTATGAGTGTCCTGGGCAATGGTATCTACTTCGTTTATTTTGTAGACTGTCCTTATTTCAAATGGATTTCCTTTTTTTTTTTTTTTTTTTTGTCTATTAACCTTAAGGAAAAACATCCAACATTTTTATTACCTCACTACTCCTTCTTCAAATACTTTAGCTTCATCTGCTTTCTTCAGAAGATCTTAAGTCCTGGATCTCTAAAGAAGATATTTGAAATAGAGAGTTTCATGCCATTTTGTGAAGTAGCTCATAGCTACCAGCATAAGCTAAATGTCAGCCACTATTGCAAGGAAAGCCTCTACAGGAAAATGGCAACAGCTTCCACTGGTTATTCCAAGATTTACTGACATTTAAAGATTTTCTAACTTTTCTGGAAAGCAAATATTACCATTCCTGCACAAATTTTATTCATTATTGTTTATGGCTTACACAAGATAAATTTTACTTGGTTTAGTTAAGGTTTTCAAATCCCCAAGTGCCTCTCAGTTCTGAAATAATGATGATGAAAGAGATATAATGACTAAAAGATGAAGTTCTTAAGCTTTTAATACAAATGACAGTTAATTCCCTTATTTGTGATAGTTTCTCTCTTCATAATTTTTCATTTTGAATTTCAAAGCTCCCCCAGCTGTGACTAGAAAGCTTTAACGTGAAAGCTGTAAGGAGATATTACATTACAATTTAGCTCCATTTACCAACTCTGTTCTTTTAATTACTTGCTATCTTGATAACTGGGTCTTCCCTTTTTGCCCATTTTGCATAAGAAAACGCTTACTTGTTCAGAACTCTTTCTTACTAAGCACACCTCTACTGTTCCAGAGGATGACCAGGAACGTTTGTGCGTCTGCAAAGTACTGGAAGCATAGAAGCAGCCATCTGTTCCTTAGCATGTTCTTTCCCTTAAGCAACCAATTCTTTGTTCTTATGCTCAGAGAAGAATTTGCAATTAGCCTCCAACAAGGCCATCTGGGTAAGGCATTGACATTATCTTGCTTATACTCCAGCTTGAGTATAATTATAAAATTACAGTGGCACATTTTTTTTCTGACCACCTGGCTATACACTCCCTTCAGGATTCCAGAACTGGAAAAGACACTGCAGAGAAGAATGCCTATCATTATTTTACTGTGTTTCACCTTTGGGAGTCATACAACAATTTATTCTATTTTTATTATAATAAGCCATAACCCTCTCAAGTTGACTTTCCCTATGATATGTAAAGTAGTTTTACAGTATTGTCAAAAGCAGAAATGAGCCTGTTATGCTGGCATGCTGGCAGTATATGAGTGGATATACCATGTATTTTTTGTTTATTATATTAGAGCTGTGGATATATCACTTCTTAAGATATGGCAAGAAATCATGTGGGCTGAGGAGATGGAGCAGTACTGGGGAGAAGGGCTCAGGGATGCTGGTGGGCGCTGGGACCCAGAAACCTCCCTGTGCTGGGCTGATCCCCCAGTGTGGGCAGCAGGGGAGGGGGGATTCAGCCCCTCTGCCCCACTCAGGTGAGACCCCACCTGCAGAGCTGCCTCCAGCCCTGGGGTCCCACCACAGGAAGAACACGGAGATGTTGAAGCGAGTCCAGAGGAGGGTCACCAAGTTCATTAGTGGGATGGAGCACCTCTCCTATTAGGAAAGGCTGAGAAAATTTGTGTTCTTCAGCCTGGAGAAGACAAGGCTTAGGGGTGACCTAATTGTGGTCTTCCAGTACCTGAAAGGAACCTACAAGAAAGATAGAGAGAGACTAAATACAAGAGCCTGCAGTGACAGGACAAGGGGGAATGGCTTCAAACTGAAGGAGAGTAGATTCAGATTAGGTATTAATAAGAAACTCTTTCCTGTGAGAGTGGTGAGACACTGGTACGGGTTGCCCAGAGAATCTTTGGATGCCCCATCTCTGGAACTGTTCAAGGGCAGGCTGGGTGAGAGTGGAAGGTGTCCATGGCCATGGCAGGAGATTTGGAACTAGATGGTATTTAAGGTCCCTTCCAGCCCAAACACTGTATGACTGTAAGATTTGAAGACTTGGGTTTTCCTTTCTGATAAATTTCCTCATTGTTCAGTGATTTCAGGAAAATGACACATTTTCCTTCTTTGGCTATTAAAATCATGACCTGGATTTGGAGGGTTCATTTCCCAAGGTATATCACACGTTTATACTATGCAACCACAGCCTAGCACTGCATATCATCTGCATCTTTGTTGGAAATGATTCTTGATTGGCTTACTTGCTTTGTAACTAAAAGAATTTATATTCAGTTTAGTTAAGGATATTATGACTTTCAGATATTGTGCCAATACTATAATATTATATTGAAGAAGAAATTTCTTAGGTGTCAACATCAACAATTTACTAATATTTTCTTTACGTCACACAAGAGATCACCAAGTTTACAATAATTTAAAACCGTCTGTCCTCTTGTATGTGTTCATAACATCTCCCAATTGATGGAAGGGTTTCAGCTATCTGCTTTTGTCCTTGGATTACAGATTCCAATGGAGGATTTGGTAGTAGAGGGACAGTATTATGATTCACTACAAAATACAGTAATGAACATAAATCTCTTAAAATGCAATATCCTGGTTGTTCTGAGAGTTGGCCAAAAACCCATATTAGTGCCAAAAGATTTTTTTTTCAGACTATTAGTAGAAAAAGCTATTTGACTGAGATAAAAATTTCTTGCTTGGTTATTATCAGCCACAAAATCAGGAAAGGAAATCCTGAGTATTTGAAAACAGACCTATGATGTTTTAGGGGATTGTCTGTTGTGTCAGTATTTGCACTGTGAAAGGAAATGCTCAAACATATATTTAAAGCTATGTTTTCACACCTATAAATCTGTCTATATATAAAGTAGGCTGGAGTGTCAGATGACCCCACCTTACAAGGGAAGAAGTAAACAAACAGCCCCCAAATCAGAAGTGTCTGACTGAGCTTGTGTTCCAGTGTGCCTCAGGAGGCTGGTGAGTCAGCTTTGCCCCTGGCGGCCGAGGCTGTGCCAGCCTTCCCAGCACTCCCAGGGCTTTGGGAGAGACCAGGAACTGCCACCAGCCTTGGGTTTCACTGGAAACACAGAGATGAATCAGTGCCTTCACGGAACTCAGAGAACACAGGATGTAGTTCTGACCAAATCAATCCTTAGCAAATGAAAAGGAGTGATAACACAAAGTGAGGCAAGTATAAGAGGTAATTTGAAAAGCTTATGTAAACCAGCCTGCTCCTATTTCAGCAGCTATGCATTTTTAAGGGGTAATTTTTTCAGTATACAGCTTAAGTGTAACAATAATGATCAAAATTGTTGCAGAATTCTTTTAAAATAATAAAAATACAATGTAGTTGCCAAATAAAGCAAAATAAAAAGCAATTTCTAAATAAATGATATTTTCATATTATTTTGTGTGTAATAAACAGTGCATGAATATTCTCTCTCCCTCTCATCAGGTGACTCTAGTGAAGCCAAGGGAGATGCACTAGACACAACCAATACAAATTTCAGGAGAATTAGGCCCAAAATACTTTACTCCTATTAAAAGCCAAAGTCATCCTCTTGCCTCCACTGTTTGTTCCTTCCAAACTGGAGAACTGGCCACAATACTTCACAGTTAAACAACAACAAAAATGTCCAGCCTTCTGATTATTTTCATCCTTTCTGAACACAAGCCAGACAAATGGAATACATACATATTTGCAAATAGTCCTGCAAACTAAATATACCGTTGTTTTTTGATTTCCCAAATACCTGCTGTTGACTTACCCTGGATCACTCCCATGACTCATGAATTCTGTATAACATTTTCTGAAACCTAAACATGCTGGAAAAACATTGACCTTGCTAAAAAATGCCTGATTAAGAAATTTTATCCATCTACTTTTGACAATACTTGAGTGATATTTCTTTTAGTAATATATAGTATTTTCTATTCAAAACACTACATCTATTTACACCTACTTATAGATGTAATCCAAGCAATAAACACAGCCTCCCAAGAGCCCAGTACCATGGACAGCTCCAGCTGCAGCAGTCTGCGTCACAGTGGCAGCAATATCTCAGGAACATTCAAGACAGTCGCAGATTTTTAATGAACTTCTCTTCTTTCAGCCTATAGCATCATTGGATTTTAATTTCCAAACGTAATTGTGGTGCTCATGCTCAATTGGTCATAAATGGAGTTTACCTGCTCAGGGCAGCAGACAGAGCTGTGAGCTTTCTACAGTTCTGCTGAAACATTGCTGACACTGTTGTTTCCTCTCCTACAGAGTCGAATGGCTGAAAGTTTGCGTCTGTTTGATTCCATCTGCAACAACAACTGGTTTATCAACACTTCCCTCATCCTTTTTTTGAATAAGAAAGATCTGCTGGCAGAAAAAATCCGACGCATCCCCTTAACAGTGTGTTTTCCTGAATACAAAGGCCAAAACACTTACGAGGAGGCAGCAGTCTACATCCAACGCCAGTTTGAGGACTTGAATCGCAACAAGGAGACCAAGGAGATCTACTCACACTTCACCTGTGCCACTGATACCAGTAACATACAATTTGTGTTTGATGCAGTGACAGATGTCATCATTCAGAACAATCTCAAATACATTGGCCTCTGCTAAGAATCCTTTGGTTTAATCTGTTTTCCTGGAGTGATAAAAAAGGGGCTAACCTCTCCCACTTCTAGTGGAAAAAAAATTGGGCCATGCTTAATAGCCCAAGGAGAAAAAAGGGGAAATCTGATATATGAACACAGTTCCTCTTATGCCCCCTTAACCTGCTACATCATTTTCCCTAAATATATGTTCTGGAGGGTAAAAGCCTCCTCTCCAAGAAAACCAAACACCCCCAGTGAAAAAAAAAAAAACCCAACCAAAAACGCAAAAACCCCCCAAAAAAACAAAAAAAAAGAGATTGAGGCCTAACTCTGTGGAGATGTTTCGCCACAGTCACTGCACTTTTATTCCATTTGTTTCATTCCATTTCCTACAGTGGGAGTGTTATCATGTTCTGTGTAAGAAATGACTCTTCATCCAGCTGTCCTAAAATTTTATTGACATAAAAATATAAATCTGGTGAGTGACAGAGGAACTTGTTTGCACGGTGTGGAGCAGAATGCTTGTGATGGGGAGAAAAGCTAGTTCAAACCAGAAGCTACTGAATGAGAGAGTTTAAGCAAAATACTACTTAAATTTGTAGAGAGTGGGCATGCACCCACAATATTGGTATCCACAGTCAAGAGTATGTACACATCCATCATGTATGCACATGCACATGACTCTCAGCATATACTATGTACACACCTCTGCTTTACTTTACTGTTTCTCATGGACACCTTGCCTATTAAAGGAATTGTTGGTGCGCAACTGTTTTGTGATTTCCAAACTGACTAGCAGCTCTTTCTGCTCTTTATGGCTTCAAATATGCAGCAAAACTACATGAAATGAATCTTTGAATAGGCCAAATTAAGGTCGGTGTTTCTTCTACTGATAAGGAGTTTTATACATCAAAACAGTCTTCTTTTACATCTTTTTTTGCCAAATCTTGTGGTGTTTCATGAAAAACCAAATTATATTTAAGAAGTAGGTTAGTGTTCCTTTTTTTAATACAGATTAAAAAAATAAATCACAAAGCAATTTTTTAAATTATTGTTGTAATGTCTGGATTGCTGAATGTGAAAGTTGCCAACGGACAATTCTGTTCCACTGCTCCAAATACCTTCTGGGTATTGTAATATTGTAACAGATTTCCCAAGAAGCAGGAGCCATGGAGATTGTGTAGTATATAGCCTCCAAAGTCTTTTTTGTTGGTTTTTTAAATTATTTTTAAAATGTGATGTGTTACTAGAAGGTTAAAGATGAGCGATATGAACAATAACTAAATGTCTTGATATTTCAATTTAATAATTTAAATTATTTACAGTTTAGTGAAGTTAAGGAAACTGAAGAGATGCAATCCTCAGCTCCAGGTTTCATCTCATAAAGAAACACTACTGGATGGAGTAACATTCCGGCAAAAGTTTGAATGCATAAGAAGCTCTGTGGGACTATACTGGAAAATCTCATATGGATTATATAGACCTAAGTCTTTGGTCAGTTGGTTCTTTCCCTGCCATAGAAAAGACTTCTTAAAGACTTCAGTGTAAAGTTGGTGTGTAAATATATGTTTGATAACTGTAAAGCACATACGTACACAGAGACACAGACACACATGCACACTGGAAAATCACCTTCTACTTTTGTTCCCCTTATGTACTATGATTAGTGCAAGAAATCTCAGCCAAGGGCTCTAAGAAAATTAAAACAAAATGGTTAATAACATCAACATTTAAATTGTCCACTTCAAAAATAAATAATTCAAATGATACTGAACGTGTCTATAGTGTGTTCATTAAGTAGTGTTACAACAGTTACTTAATTGGATAATGCTTGTGAAGTTTTCTTCTAATCTGTCTAATTTTGAACAAGACATTTTAACCCTGTACTTTAAGCATTCCCTGCCACCTGCTACACCTGAAGAGTAGAGGCAAAAGAGCAAATGAGGCTGTGCCTTCAAGGTATAAAAGGTCTGTCATGGCACACAGAGTTTTTAGGGCTGACTTGTAGTGAGGAGGTACTGCTCCCTGCTTGGGTTATTTGCACTCAGGCTGCTTGGCCTGGCAAGTTTACTAAAATATGCATACAGTAATTGCCAATACAAGTTCCTTTAAACTTTGTTTGCTATTAAATTGCTATCATTTACTTGGGAAATCATGCAGTATTTCTAGACTGATTTGCTTTATACATGTAACATCCAATTATTAGCCAGTTGAATTGTGGAAAAGGTGGGAAGTGAGTCAGGGCTCCCTTTTCCAATGAATGGTCTATTAGATATTGTGTCTCCTTCACCTCTTTCTTTGATTGGACTGTGGCCATTTCAGATTAATGAAAGAAGTGACAAGAAAACACCAGCATTCATTACAGCATAGCTTCAAGGTAAGAAAGCTGGATAAAACCAGAAGTGTAGTCAATTATCAGGAGGGTAACAGACACTTCACATTAAAAACCAAATCTTTATTCAACTGAGAAGGTCTTTCTACCATAAGTATTAGAGATGATGAAGTGGAGAACCTAGGACATTTTAACAAAGGCCCAAGGGGATTTCTAAAGGAAAGCAGCCAGTTCATTCCTCATTGAGTGAAAGCTATCTTGGAAAAGAGAAAAGAGAGTGAAGCACCACCTGTGCTCCTACTTGACTTAAAATCAGAGGCATGGGGAAGAACAAAGAAGTAAATAATTATGTTTAAATAATCAAGTCACATAATCATGTTATCTGAATAGCAATTTCTTGCTATTAACTCTCTAATAATTTAATTCCTATGACCATTTTGATTTTAGCATTCTGAGTAAATCATGGTTACTCTGTTTACTCTGAAGAATTCAAGTTGTTAAAATAAATTATGTTTTATACAGAGTTCTCTGTACAAAAAATTCTGACTGTATAAGAAAACTGAGACATAGCAAAGTCAGAACTAAAAAGTCTGTTGGCTGAAGACAGATGCTGAAATTAAATCCCTTGACTCTTAGTCATCCACCTGGATAAATCATGCAATTAAATTTGCATCTATTTTCTCAGTTCTCAGGTTTATCAGTGATGCAGTGCACTGCCACCTGAAAGAGCTGCATTAATACAGCTGGGATTTCACTTCACCTGGGCAACAATGACATTTACAGAAGAGATGTCCCATCTGCTGCAGTAAGAATGCCATCTGTCCTTTCAGCATTTGCACTCCATACAGCAAAACAAGTTTTGAAGGGAAAAAGGTATCCTTAAAGAGTCCTTATCCACATACTCAATTGGTTATGATTTTTCAAGGGTGAAAGAGTGGAGACACTAAGAGTCAGCAGTGTAGGAGAAATACTATCTCTTGGGCTCTTCCCAAAGAGAGGTTCTGGCAAGCTTAAAAATTCATTGCCCTATCCATTCCACCTCAATCTTTGCCTAAAAGAATTAGGTACCCAAAAATGACAGGATAGGTAAAGGGTAAGAATTATTAGACCTTTCCAGTGTTAACCATATCATAATGAAAGATATTTTTTCCTAGAACTATTTTTGCAGTTGCTATTTCCAAGGTCATTTTTCATTGCATAACACCCTTTCACTAACATTGTCAAGTATTATATATGTCAACTAATTGTTTTTACAGAGAGAGGAAGTTTTGCCATTAATTTCTTTAATGGTTTTAATTTTCCCCTCCTGCTGGCCCTTCTCCCTCTTCTATCCTCTCCTGAACACATCCACCTATCTATCTATCTATCTATCTATCTATCTATCTATCTATCTATCTATCTATCTATTTTTGTCTTTCTTCTGCCCATTAATTCCTTTCACTAAGTTGTTGTTCCTTCTGGAAGTGTTACTCCTCAGTGTTCTCCCAGTGTTTGTGCATTCTCCCACCTTTTGTTTTTTAACAATCCAAGAGCTCCTGGAAGATACTGGTATATACCCTTAAATTTAGGAATCAAAAATACTCTGTAAGTGGATTTGCTCAAAATAACCACATTTTCCTAAATTACTGCTGTTTGGAAAAAGACCAAGTGGCCTGGCACAGAGCTAGCTGGAGTCACTGACCACTTCCCAGTTAAAACAGCTACACTTCATGCCAAGGGCACGTACAGCTTCTGTTCCTTTCTGTCTTGCACAGAACACGTTGCTTTATTGGCCTGCAAATTACCTCAGCTCGAGAGAACAGCACAACTGGAGCTGTGGATGCTGCCATAGCCGCTGACCTCCTCCAGCTGATCCAAGGTACATCCCATCTCATTATCTGGATGGGAGGTGCAGCGGTGAATGCAAAGATAAAGACAGACACTTTCTCGGCTAGCCAAAAAGGGCTGAATTACCAAGGAGAGACCTTTTTGTATCTGTACTGTGTCAAATGAATTATGTCAGGCCTTGTGACTCTTACTACTTATTGGAAATATTTGTGGTTATCGCTGATACTTCCCTGAATTGTCTCACAGCAGAAAGTTTTGCACCTTTTTGTTTTTCTTTTAAGTAGCCCTCTGTATGTGAGTCCGTTCTACACCGACACAATTCTGCTCCAGTATTTATCTTTCAGCCCTTAAATACAGGCATGTATATCTTTATAGATACATTGTATTTTAATTTAGATAAACAGAATACATTATTTTAAAAAACACTTTTTCCAAGAGTAACTACTTAGAGCTGCTTTTACAGACTTTTCCATACTGATGTTCGCAAAGTTGTTTAGCCCAACATTCTAATATCCTTCATGTGAACGGAATTATTGAAGACTTAAAAAAGGATTGCTTGCATGTAAAAGAAATCTTTAGATTTTTTGGAATTCATGTACAGTTATCAAGGCTCTGAGCATTCATTTGATTCTTTTTAAGCATCAGTAATGAAACTGAACTTCTCAGACAATACGCTTTCCTGGGAATTTAAACATTATGGCTTTTTGACTGATAATTTCTACTGAAATTTTCATTTTAAAATTATAATTTTGATTAAGTGGAAGAGAAGTTTAAGACTAATGTTCAGATTAGAACACTTAGGAAACCAATGCACTGTGATGAACAGCTGATCCGCACCTTGAACTGAAGAGACAAAGTGAAACCTTGATGCAAGATTCTGAAATAGCAATTCAAGCATGCAGTTCACAGAATCTGTACCTTGAGCAGGGAGCCTTAACTTGCAAAGGACCTAAGAAAATTAACTAAGGAAAACTAAGATAAGCAAAAATAGACAAGATACTGTTTTTAAATGTGAGTTTTAAGGGAAATGGAACAAATTAAATCTGGAGCATAGGTGCATTTACCTGATTTCCTCTGTGTTGTCTACTTGAATGCTTAACTGCTTAAAACCTCCTACCTTGAGGTAATTTTGCCAGCATGTCAAAAGTCTGATGGGTGTTCTTCCGACAGATATCGACTGGATCATCCAGGAGCCCAGCAAGGGCAGAAATGACTCCACCTCGTATTAGCCCTTCCCTAAAAACAACAACGGAGGACAGATTTAACCCAACATAATGAAACTAGTATATATTTGAGATATTTAATCTTAACTGCTCTTCTTTATGCTGCATCTGTCTGACAAAACTTAGGAACCCTGCTCTTATTTCTCACTGAAACATCACTTCCCACACGGTTCAGTAAACCTTGGAATTGCACCTACCTGCCAATACTATGTGAAGCCATCACAGAAAGAACTTCTGTTGCTTTTTGCCGGACAGTTTGGTCTTGATGCTCCAGCAAAGACTTCAGGCTATCCAGGAATCCTATGAGACATCACAGAGACAAATGAGTAAAATGCTCATTTTAACGTTTCTTACCTCCAGCATTAATTAGAAATAGCAATATTCATCGTTTATCTCACAATTTGAAGTGCCTCAGAATTTTCAGCTTGTCCTGACAGTGAAATTCTCATTGTCATATCTCAAGTTAGGAAGAAAATTTCAAATTTCAAGGCCTACTGCCAAAAATGTCATGCTACAAACAAGCTCCTGACTCCTTATCAAGTTAAATCCTAATCCTGCAAATATAAAGTGACATAACTCTAAAAATAAGTCAGTAGAGCTACTGATGTCTTTAGAAAAGCATGTTTTTGCAGGACTGACACTCACTTGTCTTTTTTGAACAGAAATAAATGTGGTGAACCATTAATGATTGGGCATGCACATATGGGCACTGCCTAAAGCCAAAAAACCTAACAACCTCAAACTAAAAACAATCTCACATTGCTTTGGCAATCAAACTGTTCATCAAACGCTAACTTAGTAAATTTTGAACGATTAGTCCCTTTTATGAGAGGAAAAAAATACAAAGGAAGTAAATGGAGAAAAAAGCAGTAGCAAATGAGTTTTTTTTCTGTTACATAATGAGCTATGTAGATACACCGCAGACTGCAAAAAATTGCAAAAATAAGTTTGAGGTTAGGGGGTTTTTTTTTCCCCCAAAACTGAAACTCAGGATTCTTCCAGGCTTTTGAAATAAGTGGTGGCCAGATGTAGTCCTGATGAGTATGATAAATTTGGTTATATTCTTTTCTAATTTCTCATTAAGTTCCAGGCAAGTGGTTGATGATGGTGATGGGATTCTAACTTCGAGCTAATTAAGTGGGGGTTTTTTTATTCAGCCTATGTTAGGAATAAGCTAAAATCAGAATAAAGTCTGGGGACATGGTTTAGTGGCGATCATGGCAGGGCAGAATTAACAGTTGAACTGGATTATCTTAGAGGTCTTTTCCCACCTTAACACTTCTAAGATTCTACGGAATGAAAGATTCTGCGCTACTTTTGTATTTAGGGGTTGACAAAACTTACGGTGAGCCATTGATGAATCCTAAAGTGATGATAAGTCTTGTAATAGCTGTCATGTATATGGTATTATTATACTCTTTACCTTTCTAAGGTAAAACAAACAGGAAATTTTTCCTGGGCATCTTGAGTCATCAAAGATATTGTAAGGAAAAAGTAACAGAAGAAAGTAAAGTGGGGTTCCCCCCTCAGCCTGTGTCAGAGCTAGTGAGAACACATCACTTACCTAATGCTATTGCCTGGTAGACTTTTTCTGGATCGTGGACCAGATCGCAGAGAGCCATCAGCGCCCGCTGCTGCGTCAGCAGCTCGGGAGACTGCAGCTCCTCATTCAGCTTAGGAAGGGCCCTCCTCCCAAAGGCCAGGGCAGCTTTGGTGGGGTCAATGTCAGGGGGCAGGTATGCTGAGATACGAGGTCGTGCCATCCCAAATCTTCCTGAGAAAGATTCTCCCTATCCCTAAAAATACTCTAAAAATGGCTGGACTTGGTGACTGGGCAGATAATGTACCATAAAGACACCTACTGACTTTAAACAGTGCTCCGTGTTCCCCAGGGAGCTCTTCTAGCAAACATACACTGTCAGGAAGCTGTGAAAGAGGCTGGAGCCATGCATCATCAGCACTAATGTGTGTTCATCTGCTGAATTGTCTTAATCAGGTTTAATTCTCACCGAACACTGTAAACAGAAGAGAGAGAGAAAGTTTAAAATTTCAAGGAAGCATATTAAAATTGATAGAACCTTTCTAAAAGGTTCAAATGAAGCAGCCCAATGCCCAAAATCGGAGGGGGCTCAAAATAATAAAATCAAAGCAAAGGAAAACGAAATACCCTTTTTTTCCCCAAAGAAAAAAAAAATGCATTTTTTAAAGGGATCTGGTTGAAACCCGCCCTCAGAATTCGGTAACGTCTGACAGAATACGGGAGGGCTGCTCTTCCCCCCACGCCCCCCCCGCCCTTCCCTCAGTACGGAAATCGCCTCAGCCGACTGAACACCAACGACCTCCAATATTGAAAACTGCTAACTGCAAAAACCCCAAAAGTTAAACCAGCCTCTAAACAACTCCACTCCTCCCTTCAAAGCAAACGAAACAGACGAAACACTCGAGGGCGCCGTGTGCCGTTACCGCGGCCCCGGCTCCCGGCCCTCAGCGCCGGCCGGCCCTCAGCGGGCGCGTGCCCCGGTTGCCACGGCGCCCGCTCTTTGCGTACGCGCCTCTTCGTGAATGGCGACCGACGGCGCCCAGCGCGGGCCGCGGCCCTGCGCCCCCGGCGGCAGCTCCGCGTCTGACGGCGCCCGCGCTGCGGCACTGGCGGCAGCGGCGCAGTTGGCGGCGGGGCGGGCGGGGGCTGAGGCGCGGCCGCCTTGGGGGGCCCCGTGAGGGGCCGGGAGGGCCCGCGGGGGCGGCCGTTCTCCTCTGCCGAAGTGTGGAGCCTCGCTCCTCGCCCCCTGTTCTCACAGTAATTTTACTTGAACAAAATCGAGGAAAATTCACAGCGAACAAAATGGTGGTCGAGTTAAGGGGCAGAAATCCGGCAGGCGAGTGCCTTGGGGTACAAGGGCTGAAGGGGGCACAGCAGTTTTGGACTAGGTTTTCTTCCTTAATCTTCTCCAGAATGTCGCTGTGAACAGCTAGAATGTGTAGTAAGGGTTTCCATTATTACTTAGTTTCACAAAACTGTTCAGAGGAAGGAACGCGGGAAGAACGGATCTTTGCGATATTGTGGCACAATTAAAGCGGGTTCTCGATTGTCAGATGTTATCTGGCATCACGAAAAAACTCTGAACAGCTTGTGCTGTAAACGGATAGTGCGCATAGTGAAGTCGAGATGTTTTTCATTACGTGAATAACAATTGTAGTAATCAAAGTTCTCAAAAAGGATTTTACAAATCCAAAGTAATTCTGATCAGCCGGATTAAAATGCATCACAGGGATAGGTTCTGGTTTGTTGATCTTCAAAATCCATAAAAGAAAAATTGCTACTTTAAAAAGTATTTTCTGGAAAGGATTCATTTTTCTGCAACATTTTAGAGCTGGTTATTTACTTTACAGGTGATTTACCTGAAATAGATTAGATTTGCACTATGTACTTGTAAAGGTTCACCTGATTTCCATAGGAAGAACATGAACTTTTCTCAGCATAGAAAGAGCGGGACCAAACCAAAGGCTTGTCCCTGAGTGTTACCTCTGCTTTTGGTGTGAGTTGTTCTGTCTTGTCCTTCACCACAGCTTGGAAGACTGATGTTGTTAGTGGTGATGATATTAACTTATTTTATGTATGCCTTCTGAATGCCTTCCTCACATCCTTTGTCTATCCACAGGAGCTGCTGGCACTACTGTTCTTGCAGTGTTGAGATAAGGAGGGTTGTGATGCCATGGAGACACTGTGTTCCCAGCCCTCCCTGATGACTGAATCCCCTTTCAGCTCTTTAAGGAGAGAAAATATGGATCATTCTTAGTATTTTTAGCAGCTTTTTGTTTCTTAAATTCTTTTCCTGTAATGGTGTGTCTTATTTGTTGACATGGTAAGTTGGGATGTGCTTATGTGTGTGTGAGATTTAGATTAAATACAGCAAGTGAAGATGGCCTCTCAGTTTTGAAATATATCTGTGGTTGTCTTGGTCACTCCTGTACTTTGCATTCACTGAGATTGTTGAACTGGGGTTTTTGTAGCTTAGTTTGTGAAAGAGCTCTGGGAGAGGAGCAGTGAGTCAGTCTGTGTACACATGACAGGTGTTTACCATGCTTTGGAGGTGTTGAACTACTACTAGAATATGCAGAAAGCAAGTTAGCGTTTGAAACTCATGGAGTTTTTGTTTTCAGAATTATACTAATAGCTCTGGCATTAATTAAGACATGAATATTGCCGTAAAATCATTCAATCTGGCCAGAAGGGCAGGAGCACACCATAACAAGAGTCTAGATCTCTCGACTTCTGTATGGTCACAAGTAGCCTAAGTAGGACTCTCCATATGGGAATAGATAAATACTGTAATGACACCTCCTTTGGTGAATAACCTATCAGCTACAAACCTGGGTTCTTTGTGGGGAAGTGGCTGTCTTGGTAAGGTTGAGATTGTATTCATACCTTAAGTGATTTAAAAGCAATTCCTTCTGGAAGAGAATAAAACATTAATTCTAAGTAGTGGACTAGTATTTTCTTAAGCATTATTCTTTGTGTGTGCTTGTAAAACACAACTGTAGGGTTTTTTCTTCTGTGCTTGCACACTGTTTAAAATTACTAATCTGCTTTTATATGCCCTTTAACCTTTTTAGTCTGCTGCAGAAATGGGAGAGGCTTGTCCCTTGGTTCAAAGCCTCTTCCAGCTTTATCAAAATGTGACTTAGAATGGGAGAGCTTTGTTTTCTCCTGAAAGTTGAAAATTTAAATCCTAATAAAAGACACAACAAAGTCTTTTAACATCCTAAGTTGCACTCTGGCTTACTAAATACAGTCTGAATTAATGAGTTAATTGACAATACTGAGGTAATGCAAAAAAGCTGTGTAATTTCTTATTCCTTTTCTTTGGTGTTTTGTACATTAGAAAGCAAGATTATTAATGAGTAGAAAGACATTTATATAATTCAGGATGTCTCATTAGTGGCATGCGCATTCTGACTTTAAAGCTGCGATGAAATCAAGTTGAACTGCTGAAAAAATCCCTTGGGAGTTCCTTTATAATTGCTGCTATGCTTAATATTAGCACTGTACCAGTTCCCCACTCCATTAGTTCCTTGTCAACTAGGTTAATCCTGCTGTTTGTATCCCTATATGCAACGATCTTTGAAGAAAATGGAACTGTTTCCTTAAACAGGATTAGGGACCATTGGGTCCTGCTGAGGAGCAGTTTCTGAACAAAGGAATCTGTATGACCACTAAAACGAGTTTGTTGTTTGAAAACTACGGCTCTATGTATAGTTAAATTACTCCAGCTCCGCCTTCCCGGTCTGTGGAAGAAGGGGAGGAAGGGAATTGTTGCAAACCTGTTGCTATGGCCACGAAGCAGGGGCAGAGCTGCTTGAATCCTGCTGCATCAGCTGCTGCTCGGTGAGTCCTTCCTTACACTTTGCTACATGATGAAAACGCTTCCATTAGAAATGTTCTTTTGAACGGCAGTAAGAAATCGGTACCCTAATCAGGGTCCCCTCCCCCAGAAACCCACGAGGTTTCCTTACATAACCAAATTGATATATCTCAGGTGAGACATCTGAATGCATTTGTGATTTTCATGTGAACATTATTCTTTTTCCATGTCAGACAGATTTCATTCTTTCTGAACTGATCTTGGATGAAAGTTTGATGTTGTGCCAAGGAATGTGGCGGCTTCGTCTTTCCTCCCTTCTTCTTCTGACCACATGAAATCTGGGATCCCCTAACATTAATTAATGAGCTTAGTGCAGAGGCATTTGAAACAATGATGAGCAAGATTTTAAAGTTAAACACTGCAGAATCCTTTGAGGGCTAAACTGCAAGCACTTAGGTTGGATTAAGTGGGTAATTCTCTTCCCTCCCAGGGAATTAGAGTTGGTGCCTTGTAGTTTCAGAAGGCCACTGTTTGCTACTACAACTGTGCACACTGAGGTGGTCCTTTTTACACGGGAAACAGCTTTCCTTCCATGCAAATGGAGTTGAAGAACTGCCAGTTGTACCGAAAAGAAAAAAAAGGAAAAAAAGAGATGACAAGTCTGCAAGAACTTGGTTAGTTTTTCTCATGTTGTCCCTGTATTGAGGTAATTCCTGACTACTCTGTTTCTCTTAACATATTTTCAGTCTTGTAGAATTGAGCTTGGAGGATGAAGTCCAGCCTAATGCATTTGGTTCCCCCAGTGAGCAGAGAAAGAATAATCTCCCAGTTTCCCAAGGTAAGAATTTTTTATCCCTTTGGTCACTGTGTGTAGCCCCTGCCACACTGATCTGTCTTTCCACTGTGCTAATATGGTATTTTAATTTAATGTACACTTGTTTTCTTCAGGTAAAATTACAAATTATTTAAGATTCTTTCAAAGTTTAATGTGACCTCATAGTCCCATTTAATGCTGATCTCTTTAACAATAATCCTCATTCTTCCTTCTAACCTTTACAAAAAGTGACTCTTGTTACAGAGGTGTTATCTTAAAATATTTGTCTTGTTTTTTCAGCAAAACAATAATAATTACATGCTTAAAGAGCTTCAACACTGAGGGCAAAGAGGAACCATAGCTGACATTAATTTGCCAAAAAATCTAATTAGGAGGCTTTGGTTAAAGAATTTGAGGCAGTTTTAATTTTCTGTTTGTACAAGAACCTTAGTCGTACAGTAGATCAAATGTAGTAGGCACTGTAGAAACACAGACAGAATACCTTTGATGTCCCCAAAGATTTTTGTATTTAAAGTATAATAGAACGGTTAGGGACAGGGAAAGGCAAGGAATTACCACATGTTTTTTTCACTTGTTCAAAAGATCCTTTTAAGGGAGTTCACTTTTTTTTTTCATTCTTGATCTCAGCCATTTCTTTTGCTTTTAGTTTTATGAAAAATACCACAGGTATTTTAAGCAAATGCAAGGTAAAATATGTGTTCCTCATTTTTAATTAATTCCCAGTTAAAGAGCTAGTCATAAAAACAGTGCTTCACACTTATGAAAGATTGAAAAAACTTCTGAGTAATAATGATTTGCTGGTGGTATGCTCCCATCCCTGTTTGTCTTGTGTGTCTTAGATTATTGGGATAATTGAAGGCACTTCGTGTTGCACAGAATGATGAGCAGATGGATTTGGCCACGGGTGCTTAGGCAGTGCTGGACACTGACACTCAGAGAGGTGCTCCAAGGACGGTGTTGTCCCAAGGAGCTTTTACAAACACAGCTCTGGGGAAACCTTACTGCCTTCTAACCCAGCCTACCCCTTTTTTTTATGCCAGGATAGCCCTGTTCTTGACAAATCCTGTGAACGAGCATTTTATCTGTTTTCCCTTCCCAGTCTGACTTCTTGCCAAGTAGCCATCACCCAGTTTGTCCCAGCAGCTGTTCTCTCTTTTCAGTGGTACACACCTGAGGCCTGTCTGCAGTTTAAAGAACACTTCCATGCACAGGTCAGGACTGCGTGTCAGCAGAGCACTGGAACAGCTGGGTAAGTTTGTAATAACCCAGGTATGCAAGGAACAAAGTATTTTAAGCCCCTTATAGCCTCCTTTGTTCATTGGCTTTCCCCCCCTCATTCCTCATGTTTTTCACTCCAGTACGTTTCAAGGCAGCTAAGTCCCTGCACGGGGCAGTTCTCTGACCTGTTGTGAATCAAGTGCCTTTTCTTCTGCTGGGATAGGTAGCACTGATAAAATGGTGTCGTAGTTTAGGAACAAAAAGGCTTTTAGCACCCTTTAAGTAAACACTCAGTTCAAAAGATCTAACAGATCCAGCCTTGCTGTGTTCTCTGTAGGTGTTCCAAAGGAGCAGTTAATAAAGGCTTTGGAGGGATGTAAAGGCAGCAGTTCTAAGTTTCTTGACACATCTAGGAATCTGTTTTTTGTCTTGGTTTTTTTTTTTTTTACTTTTTGAAGTATACATGCTGAGAAGTTCTCATAAATGGTTCCTTCAAATGAGCAAAGTTCTGGTAAATATATAACATTTAAAAATCAAAACGAGCTGGTTTATGCTCTACTGTTAATCTTGAAGTTGTTTTTTTTTTTCCCCTCATTATCTCTTCTCAAGAACTATTGCTATTCCTGATTTAATTATTGAAGCAAGGCAAGAAAGCTAAACTGTGTTGAAATCATCACTATTCAGTTACAATAAATAGCTGTACATTTTAGTGATAAATGCTTCTGGTTTCAGTGGGAAGGATCCTCCATAAAGTGGAGCTCCTATGAATACTGACAATTAGCTCACTATTCCTCCAGCTCTAGAGTTGCTGACATGAGACTTGTCATGATAACCATCTTTAAATGCGACTTTTTATTCATTTCACTAGGGAGTCTTGCTAAAAAAAAAATTTAAGCCAAAATATGTCACCCTGAGAGACATCAGTGACTTTATTCCTTTTTTAGAAACTCAGTCACTATCTTAGTTTCGTGTAAATTTGTTACAAGTGTCTGGACAATTTTCCAAGTGAGATGTGCTTTATTGAATTGAGGATTTTTTTTCCTTCCATTTCCAAGATGTATTTGTTTGGGATTTTTATTAGTAGTATTTTTTAAAATTTCTATACTAAACGAATTCTTTGCATAATTTATGCTGGTAACAGAGTATAACTAAAAAGCTGTATGTTTTGTCTTTCTGAATAGAATTAAACTACTTTTCTGTCACTTCTTTCTAGATATGATTATTATTTGGTCATTTTAGGTAATTTTTTTAGTGGAATGGGGGTAGGAAGAGCAGCCAGAGTGTTTTGTACAGTGCTCGTAAAGCTTGGCAGAAATAGCCATTATTTTCCGTTTCCATTATCCCAACTAATAAAATATTTCTTTGTCTTTTGGAAAGCTAGTCTGATAAATTCAGTAGCTAATGGCTGTGTTTAATGCTCTCCTGATGGTCCATCAGTGTGTTAAATGGTCTGATCTGGGATGGTTTTTCCCCCAGTACGAATCAATGGAACACGCAGCTCTAAACCATCACTTAGACTTTGGCTTTTCCTTTAAGTATTTTATTTAGTATTTTCTCAGTAACAGTAATCAGGAGCTCAGGGGCCTGTGGTCACCCAGTTAATGTTGACTGGCACACAAAACTTTCTTTTTCTTTTTTTGGAAATATTAGTCATGCAGTTTACCAGTCAAATTTTAGCTATTTAGAATAAATAACTTGGAATCAACATCACATGGAAGTTGATGTAACCAGAAATAGTATTCAACAGAGGATTTACTATCCTTTGTTAAAAAGCCATTCCTTGATAGAAAAGAACATTAAACCTCTTAAGCCATTTTTGTAGCATGTGCATAGGAGATGTCAATCCAAGTTTAGGTCAGCAAATAAACTTAAATTCACTTATCCACCTGGATCTCCTAAAAGAGACAGTTTCAATTTTAAGAATGCAGGCTGAGTCATCTAAAGCCCATCTGCTGTATCCTGTGGGAGGACCTAGAGCAAAGAGGATTATTTGCATGAAGCCAGGTCCAGATTAATATTATTCCAGATAGTCAGAAAAATGTATTTGCTCTAACCCTGTGGGTTGTTTTTCCCAGAGGCACATTCTGCAGTGGGTTCTTTTATTATCAGCAATTTCTTATTCCTGCACTTAGGACTTTATTTGTAGTATTGAAGTCAATGAGAAACTTGGGATAAATTGGAATGCAAAGGATGCAGATACCCTATGGCCTTATGTGTAAACTTATGTAAAATTATGCCAAATGAATATACTTGTAGTCAGAGCAATTTTAATAGAATAAAATTTGTTCCGTTGAATTTAAATTTAGAAAAAAGTAAGCAGAGTAAGAAATGGACTATTTCTGCTGCTGAAGGCTTTGGTTTTTTGGTGGCTTTCCTTATCACAATTTAGGACTCAGATTGTGCAGCACAGTGGTACAGAGATAAACTGAAGTCACAGGTACATGTGCTCCTTACTTGCAATTTAAAGATTAAATCAGAATATTTAGAAGGAGACTGTTGAAATTACTACTAAAGCTATGTAATATTTTTAAATATTTATAACAGGCTGAAAATATCCAAAGTGGTTGTGGTAGGAGACCTGTATGTTGGGAAAACCTGTCTTATCAACAGGTACAGTATACCTCAGCTGATGGTTTGATTTTCCTGTTTGTCCAAGAAATGTTATAACATTTCCATCGCTGGCTTTAAAACAGTGCTTCATGATTCTGGTTTCAACCTGAACCAGTATTTACTTCGTGGTTTTGTTATTAAATGAAGACAAAATGAAGCCAAGAATATGAGACAGTCTTGATACACTGACACAAAGATTGTGCTCTAGCACTTCAGTCAGTATATGTTGCATTCTGAGATATTTTTATCCAGTCAAATACGATACAGTGTTTTCTTAAGAAATCCAGCCTAAAGGCTAAACAAGTGGAAAAAAATTCCAGTGTCTGAGTCTTGGTTTCATTTGGGTCTTTAATAAAAGACTGAAAATATACTCCCTTGTAACTAAAACTGAAAGATACTGTACCTCCCTTGAGAGCCCAAAGATGTTTTATTCCGAGTTTCATTCTGTCCTGAGAGCTTACAAGATATATATGCTTTCTACTTTGTTACACAGTATCTCCTTTTCTTTTAATTAGTGTCTTGATGTTCTTATGTCTGCTTCTACATCATATAGCAAATCCACAGTTAGTTTTTTCATTTCTTCATAATTTACCTAGACAGTGTTAGTTTTGCAATTATTTGTAAAAATCATGCCCCTTTTTTTTAATTGCAGATTTTGTAAAGATAATTTTGACCGAGACTACAAGGCGACCATTGGAGTAGATTTTGAGATTGAACGTTTTGAGATAATTGGAATGCCATATAACCTCCAGATGTGAGTTGAAAGAGCATGGTTAAGCATTGCAGAGAGTACAGTCTCAGCCGAGCTTGAATTGCTGCAGGCTGTAGTGGAATAAAGATTTTAAAACTATAATACAATTGCACAAAGAAAAATGTGATCTGAAGAAAAGATTCTGTCTCTGGTCTTCCAGTTTTAGTAGAAATTTTACTCTTGGATTTCTCATCTCTAAAAAGCATTACAAACTTGTCAATGAAAATTCATCTTGGATGTCTTGCACTATTTCAGTGGAGTTCTGTCTTTTTTACTCAATGCTCATGAAAGAGAAGGGAAAGCTTTTGCCACAGCTATGTCCAGTGCTAGTGTAACCTCAGTCTGTGATTTCAGTTTAGTAGACACACTGAACACTGAACTTGGCTTTACTGGGGGTTTTATTCCTGTAGTCATTGAAATTAATGTTGAGGTGTCCAGTGATTTCACATCTCTTAATTAGCAACTAATTAATTATCCCTAAACCATAGAAAGGCTGGAGTGGTTTTATTAGAATATTAGAAGATTTTATTATAACATCTTTGATTTTCAACTTTGTTTGTCAGACTAGTGGGAATCCTGCCCCTCTTCCACCCGCTTTGGGTCTGTGGAGTGGTGTCCCTTTGTGTTTCTGGTGGCCAGCAACATTGTTCTGTGGAGGGCATCATGGAATCATCTGTAGTGACCTAGAGCAGATATAAGATGCTTTGCATGAAATATGATGCTTTTCATATTCTAGTACATGAATCTTAAAAACTTTTTTTACTTAGGAAAACTTTTTTCCGATGAGCTCACTGACATAGATGGCTTGTGGTATTTACTGAAAAAAAATACTTAAAAATCAATTTCCCACTGATTTCACTGCAATTGTGTTTGGGAAGTTCTGCCAGATTCTATCCTTTTGGAACCTGAGTCCCTCTAAAAATCTAGATTCATGCATCAGCGTTTTGCAAACTGAAGCAATAAGGTCAGGTTGCATTATCTGCAAAGTCTTCAGAAGCTGGGTAGAACATTTCCATATGATAAGCACTAGTGCCCCCTCTTGCTGAGAGATTTCCATACAAGATATATTTGCAAGTATCCATGACTGGCAGTACAAGGCTACAACAAAACCCAAACCTCTATAGTGCTGGAAGTAGCTGAAGGTGCTGCATGTCGTGTTCATTAATAAAAAGGACATTCTTGATTTTATTTAATGGTGTCATTAGTACCTGGTAGACTGAGCTGCAGGTCTGTAATTTGTAGCGGAGGGACAGATATCTTATCTAGCAGTTGCAAGATTCTAACATGGGCTAATACATGACTTAGCTAATATTAGCAGAGAAAATTTACAAAACTAGATTTCCCTAGAAATACATGTAAATTATATAGGTGAAAGAAAAAAAATGTTTTAAGGAAAGGATATTGCCATGCAGAATACAGATATTTGAATTGTCTCCAAAATTATTAGGTTTTTTTTTAAGAAAAGGTAAAAATGGTATTCTTATGTCTTCATTGACTAAAAGAGCTTTACTGTATTTCTATCAGTAGTTAATGAATAACATGTTCCAGATGGTGACACTTCTCTGGTATCACATTCTTCTCTGCTTTGTACCAGTCTGCTGCTTCATTAACATGTTTACTCAGGTTACCCTGGGTTTCATTAACCTGAAATTTCTTTTTTCCCCTGGTTGCACAGATGGGACACAGCAGGTCAGGAGAAGTTCAAGTGCATTGCATCTGCTTACTACCGAGGAGCAGAGGGTGAGAACAATATTAATTTGATCCTGCTTTTGTCAGGACGTTGGATTTTGTACAGCAACATATATCCATATTTGCTCCTTGGGAAGGTACCTCTAGACACAGTGAGGTGGAATGGATTGTCCATTATTGCAGGGAAGAAGGGATGAAGAAGTTCATGACTTGATGTGTTGTCACAACTGCAAGCTCTGAGTGTTCTGATGATGCAGTGATAGAAAGTGGCACTTGTGACTACGGGGAAAAGAATTTGAAGTTGGGTGAGATTAATGCTGGAGTTGGAAGTGGATATTTCTGGCTTTCCCTTTGGTAAGAGACAGTCCTGTGGGAATGTCCAAATGAAAGGGTTGATAGCACTGTAGACTGCAGACTACAGATATAATGTTGGAGACTAAGGACTTAGGTCTTATTGGGTGCTAGAAAAAGAAAAGGAATGAGCAAATGGAAATGGATAGTCTTCCACCTCCTATGTGTTAAATCTGTTCTTACACCTTATACATAAACATTCTCTGTTTAACAAGATGGGTTGGAGAGACCTCTGATACACTTTCTAATTTAATTACTTTTTTTTTTCGGTTCTTGTCTTTTATTGCAGTTATAATAACAGTGTTTGATTTGGCTGATATCCAAACTTTGGATCACACCAAGTAAGTTTCTGCATTTTGGCTTATCTTTTAAAGGTTTTTACAGCAGGTTTAATTGCCTTCCATATGTAGGTGTTAAGAACTTGCTGGATCATGAGTGTATTTTCTATTGAGCTAAGAAATTAAAAATGACAGTCACTAGTTTGGATTACATAGGGAGGGATTTTTTCTGAAGAAAATGCAGAGCATAAATCTGAACTGCTTACACTTGATTTCCTTTAAAGTCAGTGCAGAGAGAGGCACTTCAGTAAAAGCTTGATCTTTCCAAAGCTAGACATGCAGGAAGAGATGAAGTGCACCCCAAAAGTTGTTTTGTTTTTTTTTTTTCCACTTCACTTGCTCTAATTAGAGTACCAGGCTGGAATCTGATGTAAATGATAAAATTGATGAGATGCATCTCATGCATAATGTCTCATGAGCCTTTCGTTTTTCAGGGGCACTGTTATCCCCAAATTTTCCTTCTCTAGTTTCTGTGATTCTGATGAGAGATAAGCTGTCAGAAAGAGGAGACAAAATTATAAACTCCCAGTATGTGTAGATACAGCTAAACTCACTAGTTCAGATCCTTGTAATGATTTGGTAACAAGAACACGTTAATTGTTATGAGTAAACTCATTCTGCTTTAGTGCAGGCTGCAAAACCCTGTGTGGATCTGTAATCCACACTGCTGGCTCAGCTCAGAGCATATGTATTTCTAACGTGCTGTTGTGACTGTAATGCAGGTACAGACTTCTCTACAACCTGTACTCTGTCTTATTTGAATGTGTACTATGGTGCTTAGCTCATTTACATAGGACTTTGTAAAATAATATATATATTAGTGTCTCTGCTTGGCTGAAAGTAATTGAAGCCTGTGAACCTGATTTCCCACACACGTACACACTGCCTTCCCTCCTTGACTTGTGTTGGATGACTCAAGAGAAACTTGATTGCCAGAGTAACAAGAATATAAAAGCTTGTGAGACAAGAATCATACAGCCTTGATAGGGAGCTGTTTTATAATGCTGAATAGATTATTTCACTCTTTATTCCCATTTCTATCTAACCTGCTATGTGGTTCATACCTTTTCAGTTGCTTCTTGCTTTCTTTTCTTATTCCTTATCTTGCACTAAACTTTACCCTCTCCCCTATACTGAGAAGTATCCTCTCTGGGTGCTAAAATGATTGTTGAATTTGTACTCTGCCATGGCTATGATTTTTCCTTAGTGGGCGACATGTATTAAAAGGAGTTGGGATAGCTACTGCTCTCTCTGTCTAGAAAAAAAGTCTTTTGATACTCTCGCCTAAGTTCTTCCACTCACTTTTCTTGTGACCCTATTATCTGTCATCTTCTCCTGTACTCCTTGTTCCCTCTGACTGATTCTGTCATTTCTTTTTTGTATTTTAGACAGTGGCTAGAAGATGCATTGAGGGAGAATGAGCCACATTCCAGCTTCATCTTTCTGGTTGGAACAAAAAAAGATTTAGTGGTGAGTAAATTGAGTGCAGATAAGGAAATCAGATTTTCCCTAGTTCCTCAAGTGATTTCCCTTGCAAAGTTGTGCACAATGTCATTGAGATAAAGACCTTGAGCAGAAAATCTAAAAGGTAAATTGAACAGCACACTTGAAACCAATTTGAGAAGAGGCTTTCTGAAAAAATGGGTAGTTAGTGAAATATTTCTTGCATGACATTTTTCAAGCATATACAAACATACATCGTGATCTTGAAGGTTTTGTTGTTGTTCTGTAATTGTACATAGGTTTTCTTCTTTCTCTCCGTTTAAAATAACTGCTGTATGAAATTTAGAGCATTATATGGTTTCTTGTTATGCCAGCAAGCCTGACATGCTGGATATAAATCCTTTAAATAGGGAATTCTAAGCTAGATACTCACAACTGAGAATTAGAGTTCAGAGAGCTATTGGAAAAATTAGAGGGAAATTGGTTTTTAAGGGATAGTGTGTCCATTATTCAGGAGCAGGGAAAGGTTCTTACTTAATTGAATATCACATAATTTTCAAAAGACCAGGGTGAATGCAGTCTCTCTGTACAATTCTCAGTTCTGTGTTTGTCTTTCTGTAGAAAAAAGATTTTTGAAGTTTTGAAAACAAACTTGTTTCTTCTCTTACTAGTTGGTCCCACAACTCTTCTGCTGAGAAAGATGAGGTGACAAGGTTTTAAAGACCATTAGCAGGGCTGCTGACTTGATAGTTCTTTACCAGGGAGTGTGTTAGATACAAGGGTCCCTTGTTAACTCTCGTTTCAGTGCTGTGGGAGCTGAGTGGAGACTTCCATTTAAAGCCAGTACTAAATACTTGAACATTCTTGCAGTAGTGTCTGATTGCCCAAGTCCAGGCAAGGTCAGAAAGGCCATTGAGGAAACTGGAAGCATCACAGTGTAGGTGCTGTGGCAGTGCCTCTGTGGTGCTTCCAGCCCAGACACACTTCAGTTCAAGCTGTCCCACGTTGTTTGCCCAGTCAGGTGCTGTGTGTGAAAGGACAGAGCTGGAAGCCATCCGCTTTGCCAAGGAGATGCAGGCAGAATACTGGTCGGTTTCAGCCAAAACAGGTAAATCACTGCAAAGGATGTAAAAATAGCATCACCACGAGGGCTGATGTTGGAGTGGGAAGAATTTATTATCCCCCCCATTGCCAGGTTTTTTGTTGTTGTTGTTGTTGTTCTTGCATTTTGTTGCTATTAGAAACTTCAGGTTTATTAGTGGCTGATTTTATTTGAGGGTTTGTATGTGTGCTTTCACTGTCGTGTTTGCAGAAAGAAGTAATCAAGCTGCTTTGCAGTATCTGAGCATGTTTAATTCATAGTTAGTTACATAAATACACATGTGCACTACTACTCAACCTTTGCAATGGAAAAAGATTACACCACAAAATTAATTCCCTCTGTTGCTGGCTAAAAATAAAGGTGCAGCACAGGGTACAGCATTCCAGAGTAAGAAAATTAGAAATTATTTCTGCAGTGATCAGAATAGGAGACAGATTGTTGAAGAGGCCTGTTCTGTCCCAATATTGAGCAGTCAGCTGTTCACAGATGTGCTTGTTATGCTTGATCATCTGTTGATGTGCCTTTAGAAAAACACATCATTTCTGTCTTGTTTCCTAGGAGAAAATGTCAAAGAATTCTTTTCCCGCGTTGCTGCCTTGGCCTTTGAGCAGTCCATGATAAAGGAGCTGGAGAACACTCCTGGGCACACGGCCCAAATTGGGGCAGGAAATCTCATCAGTATGTGGAATTTTGCTTTTTGTCTGCATTTTCCTTGTTTATAGTCCTAAGGATTGGGGAGGTTTTTTGAGCATTAGAGCCAGTTTCAAACACCTGCAAGCATATTCATATCATTGTCTGCCCAGGTTTTAGCCTGCAGGAGTGACTGGGCCTGCATCCAGCTTTTGTTACCCGTAATACCAGATGGAATAATTTCTTGTAAGTTGATTTTATAACTTTTTTTTGTTTCCACAGAACTAGAGAAGAACATTATGGAAGTTCCAGAAGACAACAGTCAAGTCAGCCTGAGTTGCTGCTAACTGTCAACTGTTTCTGCAAGTGCCACACTTCTTTGCAACAATGCTCTCAAACCAGAACTAGAGAGCTTTAATTTTAGAAATGAGGGAGGAAAAACTTACCCAAACTTTCTTGCTGAGAGTTCCCTTGCTGCTGCAGGCTTCCCTTGCAGGGTGGTACAATTGTTATGTAAACCTTTCTCTGTGTAGATGAAACAGCATCCTTGTCATAATGCAAGAAGACATTGCCAGTGCCAAGGGCTCACCTGCCTGCCAGAAAGGCTTGTAGTCAAAAATGATGTCACTTTAGTGTGTTGTTTTTTGATAATTCTCTAGAAATCTTAGCTAGTGAAGTGGCATTCTTGTGGGAGCAGGAAACAAGTGGCAGTTCAGAATGAAGGGTGCTATCAATATGCTTTTGCCTTTTAAAATCATCATGTAAAACAACTCTGATTTGCTTTTATGCATTCCAAGTATTTTAGAACTATTTGAAACAAAATCTTTTTAAGTATCAGGCTTGGAAGTACACAAATGCAGACTGCATAGTTTCCACTGTGGTTTCTCCATCCAGGAAAAATGGCTATTACTTTTCATTTTCCACTTGAGAATCAGAGCCCAGTATTAAATATTTCCAAGCCTAAAAGAAGTCCAGGTAGGAACTTGGTTGTTTTAATGAAGATGTCTAATATTTTGAAAATATTGTCAGATAAGAATGCTATTCTTTTCTGTTCTCTTGAATAAGAAAGAATGGTCACACACGTGCATAATATGGAAAACATATTATTTCCCTCTAATTTTTCCAATAGCTCTCTGAACTCTAATATGCTGTTGTATCTAGCTTAGAATTCCATGTTTCTAGGATTCATATCCAGCATTTTAGGCTTGCTGGCATTAAAAAAAATAATGCTCCAAATTTCATACTGCAATTATTTTAAATGAAGAGAAAGAAGAAAACCTGTGAACAGTTACAAGGTACAGTTTCCTGAGATATTTATTCAATCATTGCAGAAAGAACAGTATGTTTAAAAATAATTATAACCGTACTCAGATTTAAGCTGCTGAGAAATAAAGGCATTTGTTAATAAAGAAATGCATCAGTCTGAAAATATTCCGGATTCTCTGCCATTTTCCCCACTTTGATAAGAAATGGGAAAAGTAGAGAAAAGATAGCTTGAATATGCTTTTTATTACTTTTGATGTAAGTTAGAGCAGCTTCCTAGAATATGATGAATAGAGATCTAGGAACTCAGTGTCTTTTTTTATCAGACAGTCTTCACTTTGGCAATTGTGCTGTGCCTGTTGGCAAGGACACAAATGTAGCATTTGGTGGAAAGAATGAGTCTGTGAGGGTACAAAAGGAGCTCTTTATCCAACTGTGTAATATCTCAACCTTATAGTGTTCTATCCAGTTGTACAATTCCAGAGGCTGTTTCACAAGGGAGGTGACTTTACACTGTGCTGTGCTGGGTGGGCAACATGGCCACGGCCTTTCTGTTTTCTGAGCCTGAGTGGAGATGGTTCACTCTGCTGCAGCAAATCAGGTTAGCTGGGCTTCAGTGCTCAAGTGAGAGACAGTGTTTACACTGCAAAATGACTCGGGAACAAATCTAAGAGAAGATCCATTTTTGGTTGGTTTTTTTTTTTTTTTTTTTTTTTTTTCCCCCCACCAAGAAATATATCTCCTAAGGGTTTCTTGTGTTGCTGAGCTCAGTTATTGTACAAAGTCACAGAGATGCAATCTCTTCAAGAACACAATCATGTTGCCTGGAAAATCAAATGGGACAGTTTTTTCCTAGGGATTCAGCACATTGCATGATGTTATTACTGTTCTATATCATCTGGAGCTCCAAAAACTTCACATACAAATGCAATACTCTGCCAGTCATCAGCTATCATGGGACAATAGCTTGAATCTGTTTATTAAATGATGAATGCTTTGAGCCTGGGTGTTTTTTGGTTGGTGTTTTGTTGGGTTTTTTGCTGTCTTTTTTGTTTGTGTTTGTGTTTTTATGCTTGGTTGGTTGGTTTTAAGGGTGTTTTTAGCACCCCTGAAACCTCCCCTGCAAAGAACTCCACATTAATATTTTATCACCTAAAACAAATCTTGGATCATGTGGCAAATGATGAGTTGCTTAGGAAAGCACAAAGGAAGCCAACTATAGAAAATAAATATAAATTTGTAAATTCTACCTGGCCCATACCTGTAAATCCATTCTATCAGCAACTTAATTGACTTTGAAGAAGCCTTAATATTTTGGAAAACAGTGTTGAAAAAACTTCATTATCTCTAATTATAGGTAGGCTAAACCACAACTTCTATATCAGTTGAAATCCCCCAGTGATCATGGCAACAGTCACAGTTTCAGCTTCCTTGTGGAATTTGCAGGTGAGAAATTGAAGTAAGCTTTGGAGTCAGTCTGAAGCAAAGGTAAAGGGCAATTGTAACAATCCATTTCCCAAATGAAGTACTAATGTTGTGCTGTTTCTTGTCTTTAATAAGTAAAACATGTTCCTGGATTGTGGATGCATTTGTGCTGAGCAAACCCACTGGTAATGGATCAAAAGCCATTAAAAAAAGCCACCTGACAAAGTTAATTTCATACTATAAAAGCCTGTTCTTTTAATTTTTAACAATGTTATTTCACCTTTTGAGTTATTATTTGACACTTAAGGTATGATTGTTTCTATTTACATAGGTCAGGGGATTCAGAACTTTCTGAATTTCCCATTGTGGTGGAACTGGAGTCCATTCTCCATGAAGAAATCTGTCCCCCTCTGTGTGTTTTTGGCTTTCCATCAATAGTTAGGCGTTGTTCTAATGTAACACACTGGGGAGCGAATGCTCTCGACATTCTGTATCACATCTCTGAGCATGCAAGTTAAAATGAAACGTTTGGTAAGTTGTAGGACAATACGTATTTGGTGGTGGAGAGGGTTGATCACTTTCCTGTGTTTTTGGCCTGAAAGTTGTTCTCACAGAGAGAAATTGCCAATTTGGAGAAGGGGAGTTCTTTTTTTTTCCCCGGGTTCATAGAATGATTTAGACTGCATGGGACTTCCCAGGGCCTGTCAGCTTTGTCAAACTCTACCAAGAGTGCTGCTTTGTCTTAACAAAAATACGATATTTTTTAGTTTCAACCACGTACTAATCAGAAACCGTATTTTATTTCTCATTTTAAAAGCTCAGTTTATGTCCTACGGTTATTGTATTTTGTTTTTTCCTTGCAAAACCCGCGGTCCTTCCGCGTGGGATGATGCTGAAGAACAGTTCTCGAGTGACGGCACGAGAACCTTACCAAGATCCAAGCGACTCCTCTTCCCACAAGAGGGAGCCCAGCGGTCACTGCAGGATCACATCCGTGCCGGCTCGGAAGCGCTGTGCGATCTCTCGCCTGCCAGCAGAGGGGATGTGCCGGGCAGGCCGGCCCGAATTTAGCCCCTTATCGCAGGATTCTCACTCTCAAATCACAGGTATGTGTCTGCCACCGTAGTCTTAAAGAAATTTTGTATCCAATTACAATACTGCTCTGTTCAATACATAAAGTATCAGCAAAAATTCAGAGAACAATTCCCAGTGGAATTTCTGGAGTTGTGCTTCCTCAGTAGATAAAGAGGGTGTAGTTGTTTAACAGTATTATTCACTAAAAGGTAAGTGTGCACATAGAAATTCCTCATCTGACTCATCAGAATTCTTACTCCCTCCAGAAAGGAAACAAATGTCAGAAAAGTGGACCCAAATAGAAACTGCTCTGGAAATCAATCAGAATGGTGAGCCTTCAGTAAAAGTTCTGTATGAATTCAGAACATATCCCAGTGCTGTCACATACCTGCCATTGTTTATAACCATGCCAGTACAATCTTTTTATTCCTAGAAATACATTGCACGTCAGAATGTTGTTGGTCAAACTGCTAATAAGCAAGCTAAAAGTATCAATGGAGAAAAGGCAATTCATTTTATTTCTGTGACAGATTCAGAAAGATTTATAGAGTTATTTATTAAACCTATAGATTTTATTACGATTTAGGTCATAATCTGTTTTCCATATAGGTCAGCCACTGCCTGCTATGTGTTAAAAGCTGAGGAAACAAGTGCAGGAAAAGCAGTTAAAGCCAGGAAACAAAAACCAACAGGGATGAACTATGCAAAAGTGAATACATGAGTAGCCGTTTGTGATATAGCTGAAAATACCCCCAAATATTTTGATTGGCATATAAAAAAGCATGGAGAGAAAAACTGCTTAATGGATTTTGAAACAGTGTATCTCAAAGGTAAGGGAGCTACTCCCATGGAGTTTTGCTTTTCATTCCTATGGGATTTTATTCTTATAAGGGCTATATCCCACTCTTTTCTAGCAACATGTACCAGAAAAGATATGCTTCACCACAAACATGAAAGAAACAGTTCTATGGGGGATATGAGGGTTACATATCACCTTTTCCTGTCCTCCAAACAGGCAAGATGGAATTTCGGTTGTATTTTTTACCCTTTTTTTAGAGGTTGAATTAATACACCAAAAGGACACATGCCTTAAGCAAGGATAGAAGGAAGCGTGATGGTGTGATTTCAGAAGGAAAATAATACCCAACAGCCAGAATTCTGTTTAAATCATTTGCCACCCTTCGCCCAGAGGTGAAGTGTGGGACTGAGTTACTGGGGCTAAATAGCATACAGGACAAAAATTAGTCTAATGTCCAAACAAAGCAGCCTTTATTGTCAGTATCAGAGTTATTTTGGGGTACCGGTTGCCCATCTCAGAAATCCAGCATGTCATTTATTAGCAAGGAAGGTAGGATTGAGGGGATGACAAGCCTGCTACTAACCAGCACTTACACGAGTGGGGGAAAACGTGACCTTTGAAGGTGAGCCGCATCAGTGCCTGGAGGGGGGAGCCTTGCTGTGAACACAAGAGAGAGCACAGAGACATGCTGGTGTTTATACATAATAGATGAGGGCATGGCTGTGTGGCCGGGAATGGATACCTCCCTATACACACAGCGCTGTGTGCATGGCATGTTCTGAAGCAGTCTTCGCTACGGTCACGTCCGTATGGTGTGATGATGCCCAGGCCCGTGGCTGCGAGGGCGAGCGGGTGGGGGCCGCTCACGACTTTGCCTTTTGTCTCACGGCCAGCCGAGAGGAAGGCGCTGGGCCGCCGCCACCCCCGCGGATCCCCCGGCCCGGCCGGCCCGGCTGCCCCTTTAAGAGGCCCCAGCGCCGTGTCAGTGCCTGCGCCGGGTCCTTCCCTCCCCTCCCCTTCCGCAGCGCCGCCGGAGCCGGGCCGCGATGGGCCGCCGCGGGCAGCGGGGGCCGCGCCGCCGGGGGGGCTCCCGCGGGGCCGCGGGGCGCTCGGGCACCGCCGGGTAGCGGCGGAGCTCGGCCGGGACGCGCCGCCGCATCGCCGCCCCGCGCGGGGACCGTGCGCGCCCCGAGCGCCGCACAATAGCCGGGAGGAGGAGACAGGGAAAGGGGCAGGGGGAGAGGAGGAGAGAGAAAGAGAAAGCACAACACGGGGGCTGGCGAGGCAGCGCGGAGCGGAGGGCTCCGGAGCGTGGCCGCGCTGAGGACCGTGCCCAGGACGGCGGCGACAGGAGGTGGGTGGGGGGCGATATTTACCTTCCCTCCCCCGCCCCGAGCCCGCTCCTTTGTCCACGCGCTTTGAACTGCTGGGGGATCGCCGGGGTGGGAGCATTGTTGTTCGCCAGCAGACGATCAGTCATGCCGGGGAGAGAGTAGCGAGTGTACGCGGGGCTGGGGCCGGCAGAAGCAGAAGGAGACGGGGAGGAGAGAGGATTGCGAGACAGGATTGCTGCCTGCCTCCCCAGTGCCCTGCATGGACCGCGAAAGAGACGCGCTGAGTTGACCCTGCCCGAGCTGTTTCTGCTTCTACATGTGAGATCCGGTTGGTTTTTTCTTTCCACCTCTTTCTCTCCAGCCTCCTTCTCGTATTCTCCACTTACTCCCGTATGCAAAATGGTGGACCCTGTGGGGTTTGTAGAGGCTTGGAAAGCACAATTTGCAGACTCTGAGCCTCCTAAAATGGAGCTGAAATCTGTGGGAGACATTGAACAGGAACTGGAGATGTGCAAAGCATCTATCCGGAGACTGGAGATGGAGGTTAACAAGGAGAGGTTCCGCATGATTTACCTGCAGACTCTTCTGGCAAAGGAGAAAAAAAGCTATGATAGACAGAGATGGGGTTTTAAACGTGTTTCTCAGTTGCCTGAAGGGGGTGCAGAGCAGCAGATCCAGGACCTGCATCATCACCAGTCTGCTGACCAAGACGAATATGAAAAAAGCAAGTCACATCACGGGGAGGAAAAGTTCAAACCCAGGATACCCTCTATGCGGAAGCTGTCTACCCAGAGTGATGGGTCAGACCTGTCACCTTTGGACAGTCCCCACCATGGAGAAGGAGAGCAGGACAGGTGTAAGTACTATGGTGAAGAGAAACTGAAGAGAGTTGTAGAAGACATGGAGAATCGCTGCGATACAGATGGCTCTCCTTCAAAACACAGATCGGCTTCCACTCGCAGACTGGTGGGATCTGCTGAGAAGGAGGGATCGTTTGAACCTAAGGAGAGAGGCAACAGCACCAGTGTGGCAGCCCTCAGGTCCAATTTTGAGAGAATGAAAAAGGTTAATTCGCACTCTTCTGGAGATAACAAGGATGTTGTTGAAAAGCCCTTTTATGTGAACATGGAGTATCATCACGAGAAGGGTCTAGTAAAGGTCAACGATAAGGATGTTTCTGATAAAATAAGCTCCCTTGGTAGCCAAGCCATGCAAATGGAACGCAAAAAGTCCTTGCACTCCCTCCCTTCTAACATGGTACCCAGCTTCAGCGAGTTCCAGAGACCTGCCTACAGGGGAAGGGCCTCAGAGAGCAGCTTTGGCTATGATGGAGAATACGAGGATGCTGAACTGAACCCCAAGTTTCTTAAAGATAACCTGATTAACGCCAATGGCAGCAACCGCTCACCTTGGCAGCCCATGGACTTTCAGCCGTATCAGAGTATCTACGTTGGTGGAATGATGGGGGAAGGAGAAGGAAAAGGACCTATCCTGCGCAATCAGGGCCCAGCTGACCAGGAAAAACATCTCACGTGGCCCAGGAGATCTTATTCCCCCAGGAGTTTTGAAGACATTGGAGGAGGATATACTCCTGATTGTAGCTCTAATGAGAACCTTACCTCCAGTGAGGAAGACTTCTCCTCAGGACAGTCCAGCCATGTCTCCCCCAGCCCCACCACTTACCGCATGTATCGGGATAAAAGCCGTTCCCCCTCGCAGAACTCTCAGCAGTCCTTTGACAGCAGCAGCCCACCAACGCCCCAGTCCCAGAAACGGCACCGGCAGCAGCAGGTCATCGTGTCTGAGGCCACCATTGTGGGTGTACGAAAGACAGGACAGATCTGGCCGAGTGATGGAGATCTGCCCTCTGGGAGATGTCACCAGGACAGCTGTTTCCACGGGGATACAGGTGTGTACCAGCTCTTTGCTTGGTCTTTTAAATGTACGGAGCAGGGAATGGCATGGTGGAAATGAATGGCAGACCCTGCGTGAATCACTGTGAGGGGGCAACTGTTTCATGTGAGAGTTCTGTGTTTAATTTGTAGTTTTGCCGTTTTAGGAAGATCCTACAGAAGTATATGTCAGACTGCATTTTAGGAATTCAATCTGGATTCCCAGAAGGGTTGATTCAGGCTTCTCTTGAGAGGATCAGTGGAGTCCCATGTTAATAATTTCAGTCTGAACACTGAGGTAAAAAGGGGCCAGAACTTCACCAGGTATTCACCACCTGTGGTGAATTCACCACCAGTTTATTCCCTCCCTCATATTTGTGCACTGTGGAGTAGTTAAACTCTACCTCAGAGGTGGTAGTATGCCAGCAAGCCACAGCCTGAGGGTTTTGCCAGAGCTTTACCGATAATGATGCTGCTCCCGCAGTCTTGTTTTTTCCTGTCTGTATTAATTGCAGTGCTAGTTTCTCGTTCTGTCTCGTGTCAGCCTTCAATTAGAGCTGATTGGAGGTGATGATTGTGCAGCCCTGTTCTTGGAGCTTTCTGCTATCTCTGACTGAAGGGAGAACTTGGAATATCAGGAAGCCCTGAGGGAAAAATGTTAACTAAATTTCAGCAGAATAAAACTCTTCATTTGGGGAAGGATGGGCAATGTTTGAACCCGTTCTTGTGTAAGTCATTCAGGCACGCAGGTGTGTCTGTGGAATCGCTGTGAATTTGTAGGTGGAAGAGGCATACAAGGAATTATATTAATTCAGACGGATTTTTTGAATGTATGTGGATGTCTGAACCTATTTAGCCAGGCAAGGCATGTAATGTGAATAGTGTCTTGTGCTAACACCAGTAGTCTGCTGTGCAGTAAATGAAAATCAAATCCAAGATTGAGGAAAATAGGAATGTTTGTTTTGACAGATATCTTTAATTATAAATCTGTGAGTTCTCTCATGGGTTTTCTTTGTCTCTTTGAATCTCTCATTTTAATAAGGGATTAACATGTTATTTGTCAATGGGACCAAATTCCTGTAGTAGTGGGTGAATTCAGAGGCCTGTCAGAGATGTCACTTTCTCAGGTTGTGAGAGTTTGCCCCATTACTTCTCAGAAGAGTAACTTTGCTCAAAGGAGATGCCTGGTTTTACTTTCCCTGCTGATTGGTTTTGTCAGCAATACTTCTGGGAGCAACAATGCAGGGAGAACTCTTCAGTGCCTTGGTGCCATCCTCTTACTCATTGTATTATTGGAAGGCTGGGCAGTTGTGGTGGATATTCAGTGTACGTGGAAGCTCTGCATCTCTTCACAGTGACTTCTCCCTTATCACATTGGATGTACATCCCTGTTTTCACTCTGGGACTGCTGCATTCTTCCTGGGTTTTAGGGGAGAGGCTGAGTCTTGTGCTCATTTGAACTGAGCTCAACCATCTGTCTCTGCTCTTGTTTACTGATGCTCTTTAGATGACTGGGAAGCCTCCTGGCAATTTCAGTTTTTGCAGAAGGAAACAAAGGGGTAAAAATAACGAAGGTTGATAAAGCTTGAGGATAAATTCAGCTTTCAAAAAGGCAGTAGATAATTTTTATTTTAAATCATTTATCTGGGATGCCGTGATATAAAAAAAGGCAGCTGAAAAGTCAGAACATTTACAATTCCTAGATGTGCTGGAAAGCTTTGTGTCTTGTTCCTAAGGATGACCACACATTGCAGGCAAGGACAGAATGTAACTGATCCACCTTCTGCTTTCCTCAGCTCAGGGGGCGACATGGCAAGCTTAGCAGGAACTTTCACCAGATGGCTAATCAGTACTGTCTTGCACATTAGCTGGTGGCAACTTTTTACTTGACCGAAAAGGCTTCTGCCTTCGGGAGGACTGTGTTTCTGATTAATTCCTACTGAGCATCGTTTTATAGGAATTTTCTTTCCTTCCCGATTGGGATGAATTTTGATCTGAAACCAGTTGGCAGAACCTCCTTTTCGTAAACCAAACAAAAGGCCTGAGAGACCACTGTGTGATTATCTGGCTCCCATTCCCAGCTACCCTGCTCTGCTGCGGGCTGTTCTCCATGGCCACGTGATACCAAAGCCATTCACACATCCAGACTGATTTTCCAGCACCTGTGGTTCAGTCACTGGTTCTGCCAGGCTTCCCTAAAGTTTTGCTTGAACAGAGTGCAAGTTTGAATCACAGTAGGTTCTGGCCAGCTTTAATGTTAATTAGCATCAAGTGGGGTTTATTCAACAGTACTTGACTTCCCTGTGTATTCAGGTTGTTGTGTGTTTTCTGGCTCTGCCTTTGATCGCTCTTCCCGTAGTAATGCTGAGTGTGCTGTGGACAGGTGCAATGGGAAATTTCCATCTGGATCTGTCCCAGTGCGCCTTGAGCTTGGCCAGCAGACATGGGCTATTCTGTCCAAATTATTTCATGAGTTCACAGTTAAGTGATGTTTTCCTGATTTTGTATTACACAAAAAAAAGGATGTAACTCTCAAGTGGATGGGGTTTTGAGCCAAAATTTGAATCTGAGTTTTTGGAGGTAGATTATCAAATACCTTAAAGCAGACCAAAGTGTAGTAGGCTTTCAGTTTTTTCCAAGGAGCAGCATGAGAGCTCCAGGGTTGAGATTTGGTAATAGCTGTACTTTCTATTAAATGTACTTAATGGAGCCTGGGCAAAGATATTGATATTAGGATTAATTATGTATCACTAATTTCCTGTAGTGGGAATAGAAAAAAAATCACATCTTAACTTTGCATTAAGCTTGAATATCTTTACTATGATTGTGAAGAAAGAACAAGATTTTTAAAATTACAGCTTCTCTTAAATGATAGTTGCAGAAACAGAGATGAGAAAAGCCACTTGTGCATTTCTGCTTATGGTCGAGGGGAAAGTTGCACAGTATTGTTGTGGAATGATGAGATCCTGCAATGGCCTCAGCTGAGACAGTTTTTAACTAGCAGTAATTTGTTAATGAAGAGCACAGTGGAGCTGTCGCTTGGCTTTGGAGCTTGCTGCATAAAATCAGTGCTCTCGCCCTGTGTGAAATGGTTTTATCTGTCTGCAGAATAACATGGAAACTATCTAGAGCCCACATAAATAATATTTACCTGCACAGCTGCTTCCCTCAAGGTGCCCCAGGGGCAACTTCTGTTCACGTGAGACTTGGTGGTGCTCTGGGGGAGTCAGGCCAGGCTCTTTCTCTAGACAGCCACCAACCACCACAGTGCACAGTATGAGGTCACTTTGGGGATATGTGTCATTTAATTCCATCGGAGGCAAGTTCTACTTATTTTAGCCTGTACTAAATGTGGGAGTTCTGCATGTCCCTTTCTGGAGAGCATGGAACGTTCTCTGTATTTTTAGTGAGTTTAATGTAGAGAGGAGAAAGAGCAGTGGAATTTATGCGTGTGTACTGCAAACCTCACGATTCCTGTTATGTTAGAAGGCCATTTTAAAACTCCTGCTTAACTAGAGCTGTAGGTTCTTCACTTTTTGTGTGCCTTAAATGCCTGACCAGCTAGACAAGCATCTGAATTTCCTGCTTTTAAAGCAAACTTTGCACTACTTATTTGTAAAGCCCCAAGAAAGCATGTAGTGTGTCATCATGGAAGGACCTTGTTCTGTACCACTTTCTGCAAGGGTTTGCTTCCTGAGTTATTTGCGTCTTCTGAGATCTTAGACAAGTTTCTTAACTCTGCACTTCTTCCACCCAGTATTGTATGCTGTGAATTTTAGTTTGGAGATGTAGTTTGAAAAGTTCTTTGCAGGGTTTTGCAGACTCGTGAGGCAACATGGCAGTCCTGTTGCTGTTGTTCAGATGCACAGCTTCCCTTTGAGCAGCTGAAGCAGACTTCAGTCCACTGTGGAGAGATTCTTCCTTCTGAGGAGCTGAAATGTAGGAGCTTTTATAATGTGCAGATTGCTTGTTAATTTTAAAGGAAAAGGACTCTTCTGGCCACAGGTCCTGCTTCCCATCTGTGCCTTATGTTGGATCAATAATGCAGTTTAGATTTTCCTGACACTTGTTTACTTCATTTTATTATTACTTCTTCACCATGTTTTAATTCTTTCCTGTGACGATCAGTGATTTCCTAGGAGCACTGATGCCAAGATGCTGTTTAAATGCAACCCCCACCCTGCCTTGCTTTTCAGCAATTTAGTGGCATTTGAGATTTTGGTGATTATCAGGATGCTTGCACTACCACTCCCCTCTTCTCAGTCTAGGGGAGTGAAGAGCTCCCTCCCTTTCTCTTCCAGATTTCTCTTTCCCTCCAGCAGGGTGTAACAGAATCTATGGAGCTGCTTTATGTCCCCAGTGATTATGGTGGACTCTGAAGTGTTTGTTTGGTTCCTCCTTCCACTGAGAGTTGCTAATGTTTACCTCAGGTCTACCAGAAGTAATAGCACGTAGATAGATTTATTTATTTTCTTTTCTTAGGTTCAACCTTCTGCAGTCACAAGGCACTTGCCTTTGAAATGGGAGTGTAAACCAATCCATCAGTGCAAGCCTGAAGTTTGGGAGTGGTGCAGGAACTCAGCAGCCCCAGAGGCACAGGGTCCATGCAGCATCCTTACTGTGATGGGCACAGACTGGAATGCTGTGCTGGAGACAAAACAGTTGGACCCAGGTGATTCCAGCTCAGTGATTTCAGAGCCAGGGGCTCGAGCCCTAAAGCTTTGCAGTGACTTTGGAAGTGATTTACTTGCGTGTGTAGGTGATGGACTTTAAAGCAGTGAGTTACATTGGTGAATGAAGTGCTTTGGTCTCCTGTGTCTTCTCATCTCTAGCAAAGCAGGTGTTGGGTGTGATTTTAACCTTGAAGATTTTTATTGTTTAGTGTAAATATACATGACCCCACGCACGCATGGACTTCCAGGGTGCAAAACTGGAACATTATACTCTTAATTCCTATAGTTATGCTATCTCAAGCTAATGCTGAGAAAAAGAAAGCTAAAAGCTTGCTAATTTGTGGAACTAATTGCTCTACCGTTTTTCCTAAGTGCTTCCATTTGTCTAATATCTCTGGTTTGGATATTTGAATAAAATGCTAAGTACCGTGTTCAGTCACTCTTTGATTGACAGCTTGCTTTTCACTGCCACCAGAAAGTTTCACGGAGACCTGAGCAAAAGTAATAAAATGAGTTGACTGGAATGGCAAAGAGACATCCTGAGTAACAGATTTGGGGTGAAAGAAGAGTAAGGTTTAATTATAAAATTTACTAAACCTTCAAGTGTGGGTTAGGAAATGCTTATTTTTGATTACTGGGCAGCACACTAGAGTTGTATACTGACTCTTAGAAGAAGTGTTGTGGGTGGGTGGTGTGATTTGTAATCCAAATTTGGCTTTGCAGGCTACCTGAAAGAAGGGCAGCAAAGGAGACCTACGCCTGTGAAGATTTGGGCCCCAGTTAAAGGCTGGAAACAGTTCTTATTCCAGTCCTAGCATGTTTAGCAGTTTGCTCTCTAATGCCCTCCCTTGCTCCCCAACCTCTTAGGGGTAAACATTTATCACGCAGAGGCAAGGGGGACCTGTATTTCAGCTTCAAGGAATTTTAGAGGTCAGTCCATAAAGGTTAATGAGGTGAGACTTGGCAAGCTGTTTGAGAATTGCTCCATTTCAATTACCATAGGGAAGCATATTGCTGCTCATGAAAATCAGAGTGTTGATTGGAGGCACAGCTTATCTGGAGCTTGCTATTCCCCAGAGAAACCAAGACCAGCAGTTTGGGTTGGTTTTTTTTTTACCGTCTCCTCTTTGATTTTTTTTCTGCTCAGTCAGATGAGCATGGAAAGAAGAATAAGGGTCTGATCCTGTTCTTGCTCTGGTGAAATATCACTGGCTTTAGTAATCTTTTGCTGGCACATGTAGGAAAAGAGGTGGTGTTCCAGTCCTGGTTGAATGGCAGATGGATGCAGGGGATAGGCTGCAAACGACTAGAAAAATGCGGGCGTGGATTAGTTTGGGTGAGCTGCATGTGAACGAAGTACTTCCAAAACACCGATTTGAGTGTCTTGGGTTACAAAGCAGGTTTTGGCCAGCTCACTGATGGCAAAGTGAATTGCTTTCCTGATCATATCTTTAAATTACAAGTGATGTGAAAGTAACCCTTAACTGTAAGTAAATCCGTGAATGTTGGTCTGTCTTACCACTAAGACAGTTTTACAAATCCATAACTTCTCATTTTTTTTTTCAAATTGTACTGTATGTGTTTCAAACAGTAAAAGTGTCCTGAGCACGACAACGTGGTGTATTTCTCACAAAATCTGGCTGCACTTTGCAAATCTGTCTGTGACTAAAACAACAAAGCACGTCTCCCTAAGTGCCAAAATGGTATCTCTCAGACCCTTTCTTAACCAGGTTATGGCTCATGTAGTAATCAGATTATTGCAAATGTAATTGGAGCCTCTGCTTTAGAGAAAGCTCTGCCCAAATGTGGCAGCTGGAGTCAAGTTAGTTGCTCATGGCTACACGGGTGCTCGAGGAGTATTTGTGTGAGAATCCCCGAGGACTGCCCTGTAGAAAGGGTGAATTACTAAAGTTCAGTGTGTTTGTTTTTACTACTAAATTGTGCCTGTTGGTGTTACAGCCCTTTTGTATCATTGTTACCTTCTGTTATTTTTTTATTTGCAGTCATTTCACCAATTTCTGTTACTACTGTGTGGGGATGGGTTTTTAAAAAAATTATTATTTATTTTATCTTGTGGATGATAAGGATTCTTTTCCAAAAGAGTGGATCCATCACAACCTTCCTTCCTTCCTTTAAAAACAATATATTTTTAAAACCCCTCCAAAACCACCCCATCCTCTTCAGGAACTTCTGCACAAGTTCTGAGGTATCCAAAATCCCCAAATGACTTGCAGATTGGTCTGTGACAACAGCACAGGAGCAGCCATGGCAGGCTGCTGTGGATCAGCATGTGAATACTGCGTGCGATATTTTCTGAAATCTAAGCAAGCAGCCCTTGCAGGAGGAGTTACTTAACAGTGAGTAACTTGTGTGCTTGGACTGCAGCTCCTCTCCTTGAGGTGTGGGGAAGTGCACCGTGCAGCCTTGGCTCGCTCTGTGTGTTTACTTCTTAAGAACTAAAGAATATTCTAGAGTCCACACTGAAATGCAGCTACTTCTCTGATGGGGTATTTACCAGCTATTCTGTTATCAGCAGTTACGTACTCCCTTGGCTGCAGAGCTAAGGAAGGAGTGCCCATTTTGAACCCACAAGATGGGCGAGGCTGGAGCAGGCTGTTAGGACAGCTTTAAGAAACTCAACACACAAAAAGCCACCAAAAAACAACAAATCCTTTTTGAAATGGGCCAGCAGCTTCCTAGAGTAATCTGTTCTGAAGGAAAACACCTCGTTCCCTGGAGCATGAGGCTCCAAATGTATTTGAGCTGCTAAAAAGTGAATGTAATTGGCCTGTTGTCACTAGGGAGGTGTCACATCCAAACCCAGCGCTGATTTGCTGCAGTGCAGTTACACTGCAGGGGATGACTGCCCAGCAGGACAGCCCCTGCCTGGGCTCAGGGCTCCCGAGAGGTTAGATTATGGTGCCTACAGTGAGCCAAGGCACAGAACACTTGTTTCTGTGGCTGTTAGTCCAGCTGCTTCAGATCATGATTCACTGCCCCATCTTCAGTTCTGCTTCCTGCTAACCTAGAGCTGCTCCGGAAAATTTTTTATGGTGTCCTGAAGTGACATTACTACATAAGTTTCAGAAAATATACGCTTAGAACAGTAGATCACTATTGGAAGCTTTGGATGTGTTTTCCCGTGTATTTGCCTGTCACTTCTGTAAACTGTCCCCTTTGTTTGAATCCTTTTAGGTAGAACAAGTATGGGAGTCCCTTCCCTGGGTAGGACATTTTTGCTTTACCCTCTCCTGAGGTGGTCATTGGATCTCTCGGTCTGACAGGGATGAAATCACTTGACATCACTCTGAGAAAACACAATAATGTCTCAACTGTCTTTGAGGAAATCATGGTATTTGGATGAATAAACTTGTCTTTGCCAGCTGTATCAATTACTTATTTGAATTTCTAAATTAGCCAGCAGAGAATGTCCAATTGCAAAATTCTATTGCAGTTCTCCCACCTAAGCCTAATTGTGGTGGATACCAAAGCCGGTGCTTAGCTGGGATTGAAAATGTCTTGTACAGGAGATGGGCATCCTACACTAAATCAGTGGCTGCAGTGAGGAGAGCACATCTTACAGTCCATTCCTTGTTTTACTTTTCTTGGTTTTCTTGATTAGAAAGCTGATGAGTGAAATCTGAATTGCAAGTGGGAAAAAGAATCTGACAAGCTGTCATGTGAAAATACTCTCTTTAGCCTGGGGACATACACCACTTCTCTAGTCCTAGTATTGATCATCTGTGGCTCCTGATGTAGAGTAAATGGATACCAGGAAGAGAATGTTGTAGTCAAATGCAGAGTATTGTCTCAAAGGCTTCCTAAGCTGGAGCAAGTACCTCTCAGCTCATGTAAGGAAGATCCTCAGGGGCCCTCAAGAGCTGCTTCTGACTCCGACAGAAAGCTGTGCACTTACTGCTTAATGTGAGCAATACACTGGGCTTAACAGTCACCTGAACAATTGTTTGGGTGAATCTTTTGTTCAGCCTTTTCTCCATTGGCATCTTTCCTGAGGAGCTTACTCAGGGGAATGAAGTATACTGAATACTCATTTGAGTTCTCCATTGTCTGCTGTTGCCCTCTTTCCCTTGAAACCTGTGACTGTAATGGGCCCAGAGGCAGATGCTGCTGGAGCAGAACTCGTGATAAGCATGTGTCTGATCAGGTGAGGGGGCTGCTGCGTGACAAGGAGGATTGTGTTTAGTCCTTGAGTATATCCAGAAGGGCCAGCGTGTGCTCAGCTCGACAGGGAACCTGGAAACCATTTGCTGTCTTACACTTACTCAACAGTTCAGGTTTTTTTCTGGCAGAAGGGCCATTGGCAGACCTGACTGATGGTCCCATGCTCTTTTCAGATGATAGGGATCGAGAAAATTCCCTGGTTTTCCTTTGGTGTTTCAGGTGGTGTATTGAGCTGCAGGCCTGACTGACTGCCTTCTTGATCTGTACTGCATGGCAGGGGTGAGAGACTAATTGCAATTTTGAGATGGTTCACACGGTCTGGTGCTCTTGCCATTCAGATGAGGGCTGAGTTCTGCTTCATGTGAAAGTAGAAGGTCTCTCATATCTTATGAATTTATATGAGGCCACAGTGGAGACAATTATTTTCCACTTTCCTGTATTCTTAAGTGATGCTTTAACACACAATGCAGAGAATGCAGAGCTGTCAGTGCACCCGTTTAGGTTTCAGAGAGGCACTTCCTCTGTTTGACTTGCTGAATTTGAAGGTCCTCCTGAGCACAGCTGAGCAGTTCCACAAACCCATAAGCCTTTTCTTTTGTAGTCGCTGAGAAACCACACTGCTTTGTATAGAAATATTTACATAGGATTTAAACATCACTTTGACCCTTCCTAATCCAAATTGATTTTGCAACTTCTGTATGCATTGGGTAAAATACGCAGTCACAGAGCTGAAGTCAACTTGCTATTACCAGTTTCTCTGTATTGCTAAAAGGGTCAGTGTTCTCAACAGGGAGAAATATCAGGAAAGAAGGTATGCGTTTGGAATAAGTAACAAGGAAGGAGCAAGAGAGCTTAACAAAATCTAGTTGTTTGGTTAGTTGTGTTTTTGCTTGGATTGTTGTTTTTTTGTTCTTTAACAGCTGTACACACCAGTGGCTACTCTTGAGACCTCTAACAGTGTCTTAGGAAAGACTTGATTGAGGTCTTGCTGATGCCAGGGGATTTCTAGTTTTGCTGGAGTGAAGCTTCACAGCACTAGCTGTTTGTTTCTGTGTAACTACCTGAACCAGAATTTCCCAAGAGACTTTGATTTTGAAGTTTTGAGCTCTGACTTCAAAAGAGCTCATAGGGTCTTCCCAGGCTTAGATTGTAAGTGTTTTAAAACTGGCATGCATGCAGGTTATGCTGTTTCAGTAGCAATGCTGCTGTGGGTGAGAGCTGGCTCAGAGCTATGCTGGGCAGGCAGTTCAAAACTATAATTTTGTTTTGAAGTTTCTTGTGCCTCTTGGAGAGCTGTGTACAATGGCCATATGTGTCTGCCACGCCTCCTGGTTAGGTGCTATGGAAACACTAATGCAATTTGGAAAGCATTTTTACTTTATTTAATCATTCTTTTCACCATCCTGCATCCTGAAGGGGAAAGTGGCCTGACAAAGTGATAAAATGGTGTTTATATCAAAACATCAGATACATTCTTTCCGGTTTGCCCAGTCTTCTACGCTAGGACTCTCAGAATGAGTTTTGGTTAGGTAGGGGGTTTTCAGTATTCAGGGAGAGAAAAGCGTGTCTATTTTGTCTCTAGAGTAGCTGAGACACCGGCAGAAGGTGCCTTCTCTGCTGGCCCATTGTGCGCAGGCAGCTGAGGCTGTGTCACAGCCTGGTGTGATGGGGCTGTTCTGTGGCACTGACCTGTCCTCTGTGCTCAGCAAACGTGCCCTAGGCCTGACCTTGACTACCCCAAATTCACTCAGCCTTGAGCACTGACCTATACATAATTTGTTTTGGTCTCTGCTCAAACTGAAACACATACTAATGTGATCTCAGCTCTGCTTTGTTCTGTGCTGATAGGTAGACGTAATAAAATTCCTGCTGCAGATAGAGGGTTACACATCTTCCTCCAGTTAGTGTCCTCCATTCCAGGGCACGGTAGAAATCTCAGTATCTCCACTTAAAGCAAAGAAGGAGACCTGATTATCTGTTATGTAAATGTGTTCTGACTATATATGTGCACAAGAAGAATATGAAGAGGAAGAATTTTAAACTTGAATATTTTATTCTGCATTTAGGTGTTTCAGGCTGGTTTCAGTGTACATGCAAATATGCAGCGATGCAAAGATACAAGCAAATTTAGAGAGTTCTACCTAAACTTTATAAGGAACTTTTCCTTCTAATTAGACCAACATCTGGTTAAGGAAGCATTCTGATGCTAAAACTGGTTTTCCCATTAATAGACACTTGCCGTGTAGGGCTGATGCATACTGAAACAGGCCTGTTTAATAGTCTTTAATAATTGGTTGCTTTGTGGTTGTGTTTTTTTAGTTTGTAAGGAAACGAGTCATTTGCAAGTTTTTTTCCAAACACATGTAAAGAATGAAAAGGGAATTTAAAAAGGAAAACAGCCTTAGGTTTATAGCAAGCTTTTATCTTAATATAGTGATTTGCATAAATAAATTTCTAAGTGTGTTAATGAGGAAATAAGCAGCTCAGTCTTTTGAGTTGTTGAAACTCAGGGTTTTAGCTGAATTTTGGTGAGCTGTAGTGTGCTGGAATCCAATTCCGTGCTGTTCTCCTGGATCACACTTTAGTTAGTAAATTGATTAACTTCCTCTATAGGTATGTGTTTAGAAATCGGTTTATATCCATATTTAACTTTTAAAAGAAAATACTGTCAAAAAAAAAAGAACAAAACACAATGAAAAAACCTGAGTTTTGTTGGTGGAGGGCTTGCCCTTTCACTGATTTCTACAATTCATATGCTTTCTTCCTCTATTTCTTTTTTTCTACTTAATTCTGTGTTTGTATTAACTCATTCATGTTCCTCTCTAAGTCAGTCAGTCCAGAATCTGGGTTTTTTGCCTGTGGCTGTTGCTGCTTGTGTGTTAATCTCTGGGTTTTCTACTTCTTCCTTTTTTTTGATTTCTTTACTTAAAATTTGAAGCACGAGCTGCCTCGTCTTACAACATGTATCTGTGTATGTCTTCCAGTATTTTTGTATTATGCCCCTTGAGGCTAAATCTTGATTTAAATTGTCTCTGGTGCTAAAGCCTCATGCTGTGACCTGCTGCCCTGTCAGTCGTGCCAGCAACTGCTCATTTCTAGGTTCATGCTGAGAACTGGATCAGAGAATTTATCTGTGGCATTTTTGGGGGTTTTGTTTGTTTTGTTCTGAGCCAAAATCAATCAAAGAAAAATCACAAAACTCACCCAACCAAAGCACAAAACCCCTCTAACCATGGATGCTAATCTATCCTCCTCCAAATGTTGCTGCTGGAGCAGCAACTGATGGGGCGGCGTTGGGGCAGAGTGCAATGCCATCAAAGACAATTTACACTTCAACCCCCAGTCCCCTGCGACTGGGGCTGCTAATTCAAATGACAATGGAACATTAATGCTGAGAAGTCTTGTTTAACTTCAGCAATTTTACTTATGGCTATCCAGCTGCTTTGGGCTTTCACAGAGAGGTTTGGGGTGTCCTTTGAGCAGGCTGCCTCTTCCCCAGGCAGATGCTTTGTTTCTGCTGCTGGGGGAGCGTGAATGAGTAAAAGCTGCCTGAGAGCTTGCAGATATTTGAAATTGTTTTGTAGAAGACATCTAAGCGGAGTGCTAGGACTGAGAATGGGAGTATTTACAGTAAGTATTTGCAAGACAGACCTGATGACATCCTGGTCTGTCTCAGTGACTCCCCTTCCAGTTGCCTGCGTAAGTACTTTGTGGTTTTAATTACTACATCAGCAAATACACTGACTGCTTATGACCAGGAGAAAATAGAAAAAACAGATACAATGATTCGTTTTTACTAAGACTTAAAAAGGTGACCAGCTTCTGCCAAAAGGTTGTTTAGATCATAAATCATCTGGAAAGAGGACAGGATGGATGCCAGGTCAGCACAGCTTTTAGAGGTGAGTGAACCTCCTTCAGTAACTTGTGTTTGCTTTCTCAGAGAGTGTGTGTGTGTTTATAGGCTTAGATTTCATGTAATTTTTTATGATGTAATTACTGTAATGAGACATCTGTAGTATTACATCTTACAACTATGTGAATATTTTCCCTTGATGAGTGTTTTTGGGAAAGTGGAGTTTTAGAGGTCATTCCTAGGCCTTTTTACATTTGTTTGCCTTGAAATATAAAATGTCATGTCCTGGCCTAATAATGCAACTAAGATTTCTGTCAGATAGGGTGATTTGCTTAAAAAGCTCAGTCTTGAACAAGGGGAGGGCAAGAGTCACCACCAGGAGAAAATACACATAGCTTGCAGCATTGAAACATCTTTACAGTTTCTCTGTTCAGTTTTATTTTGAATGCTTATGTGACTCCCAGATAAGACTTCTATTTTTACCTATGACTGCTGGCTCTGCAGAGATTTGGGAACTCTTCTGACTTAACGCCGCTGAATTCCTGCCTGTGCACCAGCCAGGTGCTACATTTCTGGCTTCCAGCTTCTTTTGCTTTTTCTGTTCCTGTTCAGTCCACAAACATGGGAAAAAAAGTGCCCCACCCTGCTGACTCATTGAGCCCAGAGCAGTCCCTATATTCCCGAAATAGGATTACTATCTGAGGCACTTTGAGCAACTCAGAGGAGCTGGGTCTGGTTCTCTTCTGTCAAACCTTTTAAAATAGCTGATTTCTTGTGCTTGGCTGTGTGCTCTGCCCCAGCCTCAAGGTGATTTCCTTAGCTGGTATTCATTTAAAGGGCTTTTGCAACAAATGCAACTGTTGGAGAAATCAACTCGTATGTAGAATAATCCTTTTAACAGGTTTATTCTGATACTCTCTTGGGTATTTAAGTGGATTTGACTGCATCGTTTAATATGTCCTTGAAGATGGCTCCGAATGAAACCTGTCAGAGTGTGTCCTATCTCTGTGTGCATACCAAGTGTGCCTGGGACATGTCAGCCAGTGCCCTAGGCAGTGGGGAGGAGTTGCTGTTTGTAGGGGAAAACTGGGAGTAGCAAACCATTCCTGCGTTTAACACTGTGCTGTCTACAACTCAGTCTCTCAGGCAGTGCTGAGAGAGTCTCGTTGCTCTGCCAGGACTCAGCACCCTGTTGCAAAGGCAAACTCATGTTCTTTTGCGTGTTCTCCTCCTTGCACAGCCTGCAGGTGTCCAGTGGCTCACCCCAGGGGCAGCTGTACTACTGAATGTATCCCTTTAGCTTCACTTGCTTTGGGATCAAAGGACTGTGGGAAGGCAGATATCAATTATTAATTCTCGGTTTTAAAAATACACAAGGTGACACACTTTTTCTCTTTGATTGAAGCAAACTGCAGTCTCCTTTCTGTCAGCAATGCTGTGCAACCCTGTTGAAATGGCTCAAGTTTTGAGTTTCTGCAAACAAGTACATCCTGGAAAGGGCCGTATTTGGCAGTGAAATAGTCAGCAAAATGCCTAGAAAAGAACATTACAACCTTGAGCACAGCCCTTTGGAATGTAGCAGGTTCCTGATAAGGCAAAAATTGGGTGGGTGAATGTTTTTCAGAGAAGCAGGCCTGGAGAAAGGAATAGTGCTAAGGATGTTGGGAGTACCGTGCTTAGAAAGTCCTGGGTTTTGTTTTAAGTATATTGAAATATAGTTTTAATAATCTGAAAGTCAGTGTGGTGAAACTTGTGATTAGTGTCAGTTATTTACTTTCAAAAGCATAATTTGTCCTTTTAGCTTACAATGTGCTGTATTGGAGGTTGCCTTAAAAAATGCACATAAGGATCGTATACCTGACATGGGAACGGGGAGTAGAAAACTCAGGCTAAGATTTTCTGCGCAGAAGAGGAAGGATACACACTCTTAAAACTGGGGTTTCTTTCCAGATCTTCTCTTGCACTGCTGTAATGATTTGGGCTTATTAGTTCTTGGGATCTGCAGGTGTTTCAGAAATGTGGGTACATTCCTTGTCCGTCCAGGGAAACTGAGAGAGTTTTTTTGTCCAAGATCATCTACAGATGATAGATCTGGGATCTTGACCCTGAACTTTAGTTTTTGCTTCTAGAACTTACTGCACACATCTCATCCATGATGTGAGGTGGTAACATGGATGCTTTATCCCCTCTCATCTCTGCCTGTGGTGGTTAGATCAGTGTGGTTTCACCTTTCTTTTCACTGTTTCAGGTGGAGCACTGCTGTGGATAGGGCCTAAAGGGCCCTAGTTTATATAGTTCTGCTGCCTTTTTGTTGGCTTATGCTGCAGTATTTGGATGATAAAGAACCATACTGGTGACCACATCTTTTTATGTAGCCAACCAACCAGCTAGTTTTTAATTACTAACGCATGTAAATGAACTGAAGGTATACAGTAGTTTGTGTCTCATTACCAGGCTCATTACTGGGAAGCTCTTCTGTCCTTGTTTTTTTCTCCCAACATTTCTATGGCTCTTGGCATGGTAGAATCCAGGGGTTTGACTTTCGTTCACTTACTAAAGTGCAAGAGACACTTCTTTTGACCATAACTGGTGTTAATTGAATGGTGCTTTGCAATACAAATTTTTGTGGCAGGAGAATATTTCAGGGAAGTTTGGTCTATTCTCCCCCTGAGTTTGCTTAAGAAATCAACCAAGCCTTTAGCTGGCAACAATAAAGGAGACAGGAATTGAAAAAATTCCATTTTTCCTGTGCTACAGGACTGACTGCCAGACTAACCGGCTTTTCTTATTTGCAGTTCTCCAAAGGCAGATCTGTATGTTGGAGGTTTTTTGGGTTGATGTTTGGTTTGGAGTTTTTGTTTGTTTGTTTGCTCGCTTTGGAGTTTTTGTTTATTTGTTTGTTTTTTTTTGTTTGTGTTTTAAGTGCTTAAAAGGCGCATTCACAGTGAAGGTAATTTGTGTTTCAGAATGACTTACTAACCAGTAAGTTCCTGCCAGAACAGTACTCCCCTAAATTTTAAAGCCTTCCAGGTAGGTCTCATTAACATTCTCTTACAAGATCAGTGAGAGAAGCTGGCGTACTCAGCCAAGAATGCAACTGTCTTGTGATCTGTGGTATATGACCAAGCCCAGAAACTTTCAGTATCTTCCTTGCAGCAGCTTTGCCCAGATTTTTCACTGTGTGATTGCTTATTTATATGCTTTGTATATGTTATTTTTTCCAAAACTCCTTTATTGTGTGCTCTCCTTGTTCCACCTCTTAAGGAGAACTTTAAAATCTGGAGTTGCTGATGCTCTGAATCAGCAGCTCCCTAAACCAGTTCCTGTGGTGAGTCTGTTTACAGTCGTATCAAGAAATGAGATGGCACTGTTCAAAGGAAAAAGAAATACCCAGCCCTCAGGGGATGTGTGCTTTGAGAGGAGCAGTACCTGCACAGCTCTCTTGACTCTCCTGAGAACAGCCCTGCTGAGCTAAGGCCTCCAGCACAGTGACACACTTTGCTGGAGAGGACTACACCCTTTTTTAGCTGGTGTTGGGAGGGTATCTGCCTTTCCTAATGCAATGGAAGGGGCTTGGTTTATGCATTGGGAAATTGCTTTTGTCCTCAGTGTTATTGTCCCTTCTGCCCAGCTGTGCATTCTGAGCTGTCAGATCAGAGCTTAGGATCTCCTGATGCTTTGCTATGATTTTAGTTGGTTTTTTCTTCACTGCTGAAGTATGTTCATTTTTGCAGCCCCATAAAATGAAGATTACTTTTGCCTGGGAGCAGAAATGTGTCTTCTCCAGAAGTGGCTGTGGCCATCGCGGTTGCTGATTTCCCTCCTTGTTGACATTTTTTGGCTGTGGTGTTTTTCTCCCATCTCAGTGACCTTTACTGCTCTGGTATCCCTGGTGTCTATGTACCATGCATGATTCAGTTTCATATGTAATTAGTTTCCTCTTTGGTGTTGATTTGTCTATCCTGAGCCTAATGAAACCTTAATTGCTCTCTGATACTTGTGTAAGGACTCTTTCTATGTATGATTTGCTGCTGCACAAACCCGCACTCCCTCATTTGGACTAGCTTAGCCGTACCCTGAGCTGGCTTAAAACCAGCTTTAATTTCAGAGACTTTGTGTTCCTGTCTCAACACTTTGCTTTTTGTCTTTCATTTCCCTCCATCCCATGGCTGTCATCTGTTTCTACTGCAATGCACTGTCACCTTTGGGGCAGCCCTGCAGTGTGACTGGGAGAGAGGAGGGTGGGAAGGTTGCAATTACAGCAGCAGCCTTGAGGAGCCCTAGAGTCATGTGAATGGGAGCATGTGAACTCTTGGAGGGGCTAATGGACTTGCCAGAGATGCTTCTGACTCTGCTTCTGCTAAAAGTTATTCTTTATCCTTCATAGAGAGCGCATGTGTTTGAGTATCAGGTGATGGGTGGGAGTCAGGCTGTAGTAAAGAATGTATGAACAGAGAGCAAAGAGCTTTGAGATATCTGAAAAGGTGTTAAGACAGTAAAACTGCCCTTAATCTTCTCAAAGCCCGTTGTTCTGTTACCCTTAACCTTTGATAACTTTGTATTTATTGTCCTCAGGGGTCACCATACTTCTACAAGTTGCAGCAGAGCTGTGCTGAAGAGCAGTAGAGTTGTGGGAATACATGACATCTGAGCTACTCAGTACAACCTTCTTCAAGAGGGTTTGTGAGACTGCTGCCAGCACATTTGTGAGCAAAGGCTTAAGGAAAGGGCAGTAGTTCAGTGGATTGCATCCATCTAAATTGTTGCCAGGCCCACTGGGTTTTTTTGTTTTGTGTTTTTCTCTGACTACCATTTCCCTGAAAATCACACATCCGGTACTGAGGTAGTAGGGAAACAATGTCTGCAAATCAACAGCATAACAAGAAAGAGTATCTGACTTCTGTTGCTCTGCTTTTTGTCTCTAAAAAATGCTGTGGCGCCATTTCTAGCTCCAGCATACAGGGAGGGGTTTTCCAGAACAAGTTGTTCATGATCCAAAATGGACCAGCCAGAGGGAGGGTAAGTAGCTGTCACAAACCAGGATGAATACGTTGCTTATCTGATCTATCCTGAAATGTCTAGTCTGTCACAGCCCTCAGAACCTGGGTATATGCTGGAGGATAAACCATATTTATGTCAGGAGGGTGTGCAAGAGAGAGGTGAGGCTGAGGGGGGAAGAAGTGACATTTAATCCCTTGCTTGCTGAACCCTAAAGGTTGCTTTGTGTTGGTCTGCTCCCCTGCACTTCCCTCCTACTTTAATGGTAGTGTTGAATGACAAATGGAGGCAAAGCAGTGAAAACAGGAAACATAATCCCTTAAAAATAACTGGTGGGAAAGGAGGAAAGAAACTGTAAATAAAGGAACCCCTGCTTTCATGGGGTAGCTCCACAGAACAGCTAATTGCTTGTCAACAAGAAGGAGCTGATATTTTCTGAGGTCACCAGAGAGTTTCTGAAGTCCTGGAAGGGTGAGGAAGACCTAAAAGCAGCGGAGCTGTGGTCTGCCCTGTGTTATTTTTATTGTTTGTTTTGGTTTTGTTTCTTTTTTTAAAAGAAGGTTTAGAACCACTTGTCTTGACTACAGCGTGAGGTTTGGCTGGGATGTGATTTATATTCACACACTGTTGTAGGCTGCAGAGGCCCTCAGTTTTCTCTGGCTGTGAGAGGCCAGCCTTGCTTCTGTATTGTCATTTAGTCATGGAGAGCAGAAGGGGTGGAGGAGAGCTGGCTGCAGCAGTTGTATCTGCATGGGGAGGGACCATTTAGAGCAGTGAGGAGCTGCTCAGCAGGACCTGTGTGCCTCAGGCTGGTTTTCTCACTTGTCTGTCTCTGGACCCTGGTTTTCTTGTTTCCACTATGTAAGAGGGGGTGGGAGTGTCACAGCTTTATTGCACACCCAGCAGAGTTACTGTCTGAGGGGTGCACAGAACAAGTTATGGTGGGCACAACTAAAATCTCTGTTGGTGGAGCGTTTTAGGAGGCATCACATTACTGCTTGACAAGGTTGAAGGTACAAGATTTCCACAAACCTTGATCAAAAATGCCAGATAGAGACATCCTGCCAGTTTTGGTGGTTTATCTTACAGGTCTTTTGACATCGTAGCTTTGGGTGTGTGTTGGATGGAATGCCTTCAGTGAGAAATTCTTGAGGTTGAATGAAAGTGAAGAAAGCAGAAGGGGGAATCTCTAGACCACTCTTACTCTCTGTGAATAGCAGGTGCTGAGTAGCTCGTGGAGGATCTACTTAACCTAAACTGGCAGACAAGGTTTGCTAAAGCCCAGCCCAGCCTTCCCAGCCCCTGTCTCCTGATCACCTTTCTGGGGATGGTAAAAGGCAATTGGCAATTTGCCTCCTGACTGTGCTGATTCCTATCATAAAGAAAGCCTGAAGGGAGTGGGATCCCTTTGGTACAGCACAGGACAGTGAAAGAAAGAGGGATGTTGAGGGGGATGTGCTTTACCTCTTTGCACCTTTGTTATCTTTTTGTGGAAGACAAAGATGAGGATGTTCTTCGTAAATCGTTTTGAATGTCGCTTACTGCAAAGGGAGACCAAATCCACGGTAGAAGTGCCTGTGGATGTGTCTGAAATGCACCCTGTGGCAACTCCCTTCATTAGGAACAGCCAATGGCACTGCCAAGCTTTGGCTGCATTCACGTGTTCTGGTTAACTCTGCTTTGGATGCCTTTCCCGAAGCAAGCTGGGCACAGCTTTCCTTTTTTCCCCCCATAATCTGTAAGGATGAGGGAGCTCGACCAGCTCTGTAATATCTCATCTGAAATAGCTAGAGGAAGAAAATACTAGACATGGATCAGTACTTTGAGCCTTTTGTTTCCAAGTGAGTCCATGTTAATGGGAAAATGGTTCCAAACCTGTGCCCGGCAACTGCCTGGTGAAGACTGGTGGCCTCAGTTGCATGGAATGTGGCAGCAGCTTGGATCCTGCAGAGTCTGGGCTCAGTAAAGGGACGCAAGAAAGGTAGGTGAAAAAGTTGGATGACTCACCTGTTTATTTCTTGTTTTCTTAGGACTTCTGTTAGTGGGGTGTGGATCTGTAGTAGTGTTAATTTAACTATAATTAAGTCAGTGTTCGAGAAATTTGCCTGTGCATATTTTTGTGTAGTTTCAACCACTACTTGTATGTTTGTATATGTTTAAAAAGTTTGAGAAGTACTGTTTGTGTGGCTCTTGCACTCTAGCCTCTCTGCAGCTATGCTTCCATTCTGGAGTTCCTCAGAGTGCTGCTGCTTATGCATTTGCCTCGTCTAACCCCTGTTTATCCAAGAATTTAGTGCTCAAACTTAGGCTGCCTGGCCTTCCCCTTAAGTTTGCAAGAGTACATGCAGAAAACAGCTGGTGGACCAGCTGTGACAGCGTTGGGAACCAGAAGGTGCTGTCAGAGCTGAGCTGATGTTCATTACCTGAGCTGTGCTGTGGAGTGAAACTCCCTGCTTAGCTTGAAAATTGCAGGATAGGCCTGTGAGGAATGTGATAGGCATCTATATCTGAGTATCACTGCTTACCTGAGTTTAGAGGAGTAGCAGTTCTTTAGCTGAAGGAACACTGAGGACCAGAGGAAGGCATAGAAGAATTTTTAAAAGGGAACACACATTTCACGAGTTACCACTGACTGTGGTAAATGTTACCCTGGCATGTTTCATTGGTTCTCCCATATGCTTACTCTGCCAGTTTTGCTTTTTATCTTATGTTTTATGGCCTGAACTTGGAGGACTTGGCTCCAGGGAAAGCTGCAGCTTTTCCTGCTGCTTAGATTCCCTTTCTGTGGCCACCACCCTCCAAACTCACTGCACTGGGCTCCAGCCGGGTTCTGCTGAGAGCTGTCACCTGTTGAGCTGCTGCTTCTCTTCTGTGGCTTTGTGACTTGCCACTTGTTGTGAGCCAGCTGTTGCCTTTGGAATGGGAGCTGTCACACACCCTGGGGTGGCATCTGTTGCTGGCTCTGGGGCAGGACTGAGCCCTCCAGCTCATGCCAGTGCTCACGGCCACTTGGGTTAGTTCTAGTCCTTTGTCACCTGCATCTTCCTGAAGCCTGGCTGATGGAAGCTCTGGGTGACTCAGGCACTTCGGCAGACAGGCTTCTCTCCACTCCTTTTCCCAGAAAGGCTGCAGGCAGGTGAGATTGCACTGAGCTTCACATTTTCTTTTTTAAAATTCTCTAGCCTTAGGTGCACTTGGATTTTCCCCAGCATTAAACATTAGCCCTCAGAACGAATAACTGCAAGCTGGAAGGAAGGAGAGGATGCCAATACATGGCATCTGTGTGCTTGCTCTGTTGCCCCGTTTTCCCGAGTCCTTTTTTGTCCTTTGCTGATGCTCTCCCCTGGGTGTGTTGGGGAGAGCCCCCTGCTCCCAGCCCCCACGGCTCTCCCTGCAGCTGCCAGGGCAGGGAGGCACAAAAGCTGCCTGTCTGTGCCTTGGGGAGACAGCTGATGGCTCAGCCCTGCTTTAGAAACTCGTGCTCTGCTACAGGTGCTGGGTGGGGGATGAACACTCTGTGCTGCTGTTTCCGTGGGGACTGGTGGGAATTTCGGAATTTTTATCCGCTGCGGTGGGGAGTGACAGAAAGGGATCCTCCACAAACACGCTTTGAAGGATCTGCAGCCTTTTCCTGCCCAGTGTAGCAGGATGGGATTTCCTTTGCCTGCCACACAGATTAGTTTGTTAGAGAGCTGTAGATTGCTTTTGGAGCACAAGTGCCTTTGTCAAGGTTGCTGTGCACGTCTGGAACCAGGGTTATTTCTGTCTTAAGGGGAGGAATTTGGAGTCAAAATTTGCATTTGGAAAGTTCTGTGCATTGTCTCAGTGGTACCCTGTCACTTGTAAACATTCATCACCTTCAGAGAGATTAGTGAGGGTAGTTCTGAGCCTTTCCTGAGATACCTACCCTGGAAATCCATGTATGTGTGCAGCTCTGATTAACAGCCGTTTGGATCAGTTTGGAATCTGGTGTAAATTAAAGTGTACAGGCCGATATCCTTCCAAATTTGTTTCTGTGGGGAAGGTGGAGAATGGTGAGAAGTGGGGAGGAGTATGGAAGACAATACTATTTTTGATTGTGGTAGGGATACACAGGACTCCATTGTGTGAAGGTTGGGATGAAGGAGTATTCATCTTTGATAACAGCTTTTTTCTCCGTAGTCTTTGTGTTTCGGTAGTGCCGAGAGCATGCCATCTCCAGGTACAAAGGAGTGGCTTAAGGACATCGTAAAGTGTGACAGAGAATTTTCTGCTTGTGTTTTAAATAGAAGGCTGTCACCTTATTACATGAATATGGTTGGATTTAAAAAGCTTGAGAAGATTACTGCTTGGAGAGACAGTCGTTGAAAACTGTGAAGATGCAACAAAACTGAAATTGTCTTTTCTTGTGTTTGTTTTCACTGATAAACTTCATTCATCTTACGGCAAGAAATTGATGCTCAGCAGGAACAGAATGTCTGGCTCTCCTGAGGCGCAGTCAATTCTGTAACTTTGCACTGCTGAAGGCAGTGACGCTCAAAATGACACTTAGTATCTATTACCACAGTTTCTGAGTTTAATTTAGCCTTTTTTCCATCTCCCCGGCAAAACATGAGCTGGTTCTTGCATTGGCTTGTTTCTTTCTTTCAGCTCAGTGGTAACCACACCCAGAGTTCAAGTCCCAGCGCACTTTACATTCCTAATTCTTTTAACTGCTGAAATACTGGTCAGAAAGTGCCAATAAATTTGTCTGGGGGAGTATTTTTTTCTGCATGAGTCTGAAGTATCTGGGAGTGTACTGTAACCTGAAAAATCTAAATGTGTCATGTGCACCTGTGAAACCTGATAAAGAAGGTTCCTCAAAGCTCTGCCTGGCACATTTGAAGCACTGTCTGGGTGAAACTCCGTGCTTTAGACAAGCCTTGTAGTGCCAGCTCTGAAATCCTGTTCATTGTCTCGTGTTGGTTTGTCCATGTGAACATATCAGAAACCAGTCTTGTTCAAAAGAGGTTGGTCTACAGAGTATGAACTCTGTATGCTGAAGTTTGATTCCAGAATGTTTTAATGTTAAATTGTTACAACTGAATCAGTATGTTCCCTGTGGATGACTTTTAATTCGGGATACACTGTCCTTGGGAGACTGTATCCTCTTTTAGCTGCAAAGCTGGACTTAAGAATGAAAATTAACGGATCAGCTGAATGGAAAATCTGTATCTTTTGGTTTACTTTTTTGTATCATTTCTCTGCCAGTCGATCTTAGTCAAGGTCAGATTTTAAACTGAAGCTGAAAACTGGTATGAGACAAGGGTAATTTATTAAATGAGTTGTTACTGAGGCTTTCAAAGTCGTGCCTTATCTCTGAGCAGGAGGCCAGGCTCCTTGTGCTGGTACAGCAGAGTGATGTTCCCACAGTGCTGTCCCACCGGACTGCCAAGCTGTGTCCTCTTCTGCCAGGAGATGCTCCTTCCTGCCTTTGGGTCTCCCCTCCTCTCTGGGGATGCAGTTTTGCCGTGATCAGAACTGGGGCTGCAGAAATACCTGCATAATTTCTTATTTCCACATGTCAGAGAAGCAGCATATGCAGCATGTAATGCTGCCTCTTTTTTCCTGTAGCGATGTGTAATTTGTGCCTGGGCATGGGCCTGGCCTCAGGCAGGTTCTTCCTCGGGACTGGCATCCATTCTTTTTGCTCTGTGTTGCCTCTGGGGCAGCTGTTTCCAGAACCATCTCTTTGCTGCACTCCTGCTCTGTTGGTGCCGACTTAACCAGACTCCTGGCTTGTTCATCGTCCCTTCCTTTGATGTCCTTGCTGTCACTGTAAGGTGATACAGAGGGAAAGCGGTTTTTATCACTGCAGTAATCCTCAGACAGCTGGTTCTGCTAGTGGTGAAAAACTACTTCATACTCTCCAGGAGGCTAATGTCTTCAGGATTTGTTGAATAACTGTGTTATGACTGCAGGCGTAATGAGCTATAATTGCAGATAAATGCATGTACAGGTTGGTGAGTGACACCATTTTTGTGCATGCATAATGTCCTTATCTGTGTTCTTCTGGGTAGCTGTTGCAGTCTGGTCTCACTTGCTCCGCTGTGGCAAAGCTGAGAGGGCTCTTCCCTAGGAAATCTGGTTTTACAATGTTCTGATAACAAGACAGATAGACTCCTTCACATGTGCTATAAAAAATGTCCTTCTCATGTTATGGTTTGCTGTGCTTATACTATCAAATGTTTTAAAGGTCCTGTGGAGAGTGTTAATGGTTTTTGTGGCGTTTCTTGGTATTGCAATGTGCAGAATATTTTATGGTTCAAGAGTGGGGCCTTTTCTCTTCACATTTGTGTGGTGCATAAAGCGTGAGCTCATTTGAAACTCCTGTGTCAGAAAATACATAATCTTATTCATTGACATGCCAGGTTTTGACATCCAGTATTGTCTGTATGCATAATATCAATTTGTTTGTTTATTCAGCATAAGAGCTCTGCCCCTGGAAGGCTTTGGCACTGCTTAACTGTTTCCCACTTGCTAAATGTACAAACCTTGAGTGGAGTGGTTTGGCCACCTGGAACATCACGACTCTGCCACAACTGCCCGTGAAAGGTGAGAGTTATCCTTGCTCAGGGCAGAGTCTGTGCAGAGGCTGATGCAGAGCTTCTCTTCCAGAGTCAGTGTGAGGAGGTAATGGCTGCTGCAGAGCTCTGTGCGGGCCCTAATTTCCCTAAATATTTAATTGCATGGTGTAGGTTACCCATTGCTGTGTGTCAGTGTGGTCTTTGCTGTCTGTGTGTGCTGCACAGTGTGCTGCTCGCACAGCCCCTGAGCTCACTGTGTGCCTTGTCAAATCTGAGCCCCTGTTCAATGACTTGCCCCAATCATTGCCCCAGGGTTACTCCTTTTCCTCACTGAAGGGCACTTTCCTGTTCGTTTTAATTATGAGTATTTCTTCTTTCTATTTTAAACAAAATGCTGTATCTTTTTTTCTTTTTTTTCCTAAATTGACAGGTAGTCTTGCGGTACACTGTTAGGAACCATTGATTAAACCAAATATTTGGATTTGCTTATCTAAGTGTTTTTCTTTATTTTTTTTTTTTACATAAACATTTACATAAACATGAAGAATCGCAATAGGTCAAAAGATCTGCTGATCTTAGTTGTGCCTGCTGATACATACTGGGAGCATCTTGCTTTGTGTTTCTGGAGGAGTGGTTTTGTTGTTCTAATTTGGATTGTTCTGCAAATTACTTTCTTGTCTTAAGTAATACGTGCTTCAAAGCACTGGAATACTTGACTTTTTAGTGTTTCTTCTGACAGTGTTCTGAGATATAGTCCCACTAGCTTCAGTGAAAAGAACTTTCTCAAGAGAATTATGAGAATCTTTTTCTGGTAACAATTTCTTTCATATTTCTTGGTCCTGACCCACAGGTATCTGAGACTTTTCACTGAGGGGAAAAAACAATCTGTGAGGGAGAGACCAGACATGTACATTTTTCAGCCCACAGTAGTAAATATCTCAGTGCATTATGTGTGGGGATCACCTCAGGAGTTCAGTTTAGAAATGTCTCTGAAGTGTAGACTGTTTGTTGGAGATCAGGGCTGACAAGCATCCACGTAGGATTTGAGTTACCAGAAGAAACCAGCTTGGAAGTGGAAGCATAGAGAAAATCTACTTAAAGTGCTGGGCAGCATTTTGATGAACAGAGCACATTATTCGAGTGCAGAAACATTGTCTCAGCTGTTTGACTAAGAGTTTCCAAATGTTTGATAGTACAGACTTGTTTTCTTGCATCTCATTTCTGTGACCTTACTTCATGTGAAGTCTAAAGATGGAGCTACAGATTTGTAATGGCAATTGCCATGCTGATTGCTGTCTTTAGGAATGTGGCAACAACTAAAAACATTGGAAAATGCAGCACATGAGCATAAATGAGAAGCACAGTTGTTGAAATGGGTTTAGGAATTCACTTAATCTGCTTCTGTATTTCTCCAAATGCTGTCTGTCCTCTTTTATTCCAGGGGACAAACATTATCTGTAAGGATGTGCAGGGTGACAGGGGTATTAAAAGTGCATCTGTTCTGTTATAGCTTGAGGTGGTAAGAAATCCAGGCTTTACAGTGCCATGATGTTTGGAGTACATTTTTTTTGCCTGTGGGCAGCAGCATGTGCAGTTAAGGGGCACCAAGTAAGTTTTCACACACCCTTCTTAAATCATGCTATTGTGTTTTGGGACAAAATAAGAGGCAGGACTTCGACACTTCCTGGCATTTGTTGAAGTACTGGCATTTGTTGAACTGCAGTATATTTTAAATGCCCCCCACCTCTTCTTTTTTGCTCAGTCATCTCTCTGATTCTCTTTAAGTGATGCTGCTCCCTGTGCCTCCCTGCACAGGATGAGATGGCAAAGCTTCTTCCTCTCTTAGACTGTGGTCTTCAAATTCCTTTGTGTCAGAGGGGAGTTAATGTGGCTAAAGGCCGGTTTGAAAAGCTTTGCCGGTAAGTGTTGCTCTCCAAAGAACGATTATGCACATCAGCTATTCACCCTCAGTTTTCCTAGGGAGGAGAACTAATTTTCTTTCCTGCAGAATTATAAGATTTGGTTACTTCCTGAGCCTAAAATAATGTGCCCTGCTGCTTAAACCTTGTTAGCAAGCTTAGACTTGCTGAAGAAGCATTTGCTTCTTCTGCTCCTCAACCTGTCAGGTTTTCAGATTATCCTTGCTTGTGTCCTGCTCATAGAGCCAGGTGGAAAATAATAAAACCCCTCTGCTTATCTGTGGTCAGCAGTGACTGAAAGGGAGAGCTTATCTCTCCTCCCCATGTGTCCTAGAGGAAGCCAGGCTGAAGCAATGAATCCCCGTTCCTAACAACAGGAAAACCCAGAATTTGACTTAAAGGGGATGATTGATCGGAGAAAGCAAACAAACAAACAAAAGACACCAAGTAGTTGGGATTGGTGTCAAGTGGCTGAAGCTCCATTTGTGGTCTGCTCAGGTGTGGCAATGCCCAGCCGCCTTCCCAGTGCACCTACAGAGCTCCCAGAGCAGCACTGGGCTCCACTAGCAGTCTGGTTATGTGTGCTGGAGGTCAGAGCAGCACCCACAGATTCATTTTTATTTGTGTCTTCAGGTTTCACTCTGGAGAAGCATGTACAGCAGGTTTCAGCTCAAGGAAGAGCAGAGGGGTGGTGCAGGATATGTACAGGAGCTGGCTCAGTCTTTGTTAACCTTCCTCACACGTCAGTCGTGTGACAGCAGATGTGATGTTTTATTCCCGGGCATGATTTCAGGAGAACTGCAGGTTGGGTGGGAGGCATGCCCTTATACAGTGACCTTCCTACCTGTAAGCTCTCAAAATAATAATGCATAAGTGTTCAAGAAGATGTCAAGTCAATTACTGTGTAAGCTTGTCGGAGGAGCGGCTGCTGGGACTGGCATCCATCAGGGCTGTGCAGAGGGGTAAAAACTGTAAACATAATGAATTTGAGACTGAGGCAATTTTTTTTCCATGTCCTTGCAGAAGCTTTGACTAAAGGATTGGTAGTAGAAAAGGTAAAAGAGGAGTCAAGTACTGCTTCCAGAAGAGCTTGACTGCAAAACATTGCCTTGGTGGGGATAATATGCAAGATTTTGGGGGTCCTGGATTTGTGTAATTCTGAAATTCTTCTGTTCTGTATGGCAGTGTGCGTCGCTTGTTTCTATAGTAACTTAAAGCTGTCTAGTTCTCCTTGTCTCAAAAAGCTGTTCCTGAGTGATGCTTTGGAATTTCTCTTCTTTGCAATTGAATAATTCAGCCCTGAACTGTATAGGTTATTCTAGTTACCAAACCCTCCCTGTTATGAAAAGTGCAGGTGAGAAGCCTAAGAAGAGTTAATTACCCGTAGGAAGTGACTTCCGCCCAAAAAACTGCTAATATGTTTTTTTTCTAGCTTTAACTTTACAGTTCTGAGTATAGTAGGACATTATCTCAGTTTAAAAATGGAGAAAGCCAAGGCAGTGCTGGATGCTAATCTGGCTCTTCCTGGAGTTGAACTGTTCACCTGCAGAACAAAAGACTCTGATCTCAGCTGTTGTCTTTCTGTAACGTGTCCTGAAATGAATATATAAAATAGTAAATTCAGCACATCTATACATGTCAGAAAGGTAAAAAACAATGGAAGAACTTGGGGTGTTGTTTAAAAGGCCACATTTCTAAAATGTTGTGGCTTTTCCCTGTTACATGAAAGGAATTGCTGTCCCAGATGGTTGGACACAAGGGGATTTGGTATACAGCAGGATTTTGTGCCGTGTATTGTCTTAGTAACCATGGTGCCACGCTGTCAAACTTTGCAGAAGAGTTTCCTAGACACTTTCCCAGTGACTGATGTAAATCACTGACTTTTTTCTTTTTCGTCAGGCTTTGTACATCTACAAGATCCAGAGAAATCCAAATTCATGGTGCCAGTCTTCTGAAAAATGAACTGCCCAGGTGATACTGGAAGTAGGGATATTTTTTGCCAGTTTCCAGAGCAGTCTGACTGCACGCAGAGAGCTGTGATGTTATAAGCAATTGAATTTAAGTTACTGGAATACTTCTAATTTCCAGCAGTCCTGGAGGCGTGGAAAATGCTTTCTGCCTTGGATTTGCTGCGTGCCAGGACTTCTTTTCTCCAGCTGTCGTTCTCAGAGAATCCACCTTCTCTCTGCCATCCGGTCTTTTTGGATTGAATTCTGTCACCAGCTCTTCTAGCCTTCTATGTCTCCTCAGCTGAGATTCTTGTTCCTAGCCTTGCAGACAGAAGTGTACCTAAATTAGGCTTTAGTCCTCCTGATTTGCAGCTCTAGCTCAGCATAAAGCTAAGTTTTATCCTTTGTGGTGGAATTTTGATATAATTCTGATGTTGCCAGGATCATTTCTTAGCCACTGCCAGGAGAGGCATTAACTTACATGCATGTATCATCTGTTACAAAGGTGACATTGAATGCATGCCTGGGTAAGGGAGAAAAAGGTTTCAGTTCCTTTAATGGGGTAAAAATCTCTGTAGCCAGGAATTCCTGACTCTTTCAATGGAATGCTGAGGGAACATTCAGAAATTACTGGGATTTGTTTGCTTGTGCAGAAGAAAGTTGTTTGATGTGTTTCCGTTTGAAGCAACTGTTTTTGAACTTCTATTTCAAGCTTTTTGTTCAGTCTTTTCTTCCATTTCTCCTGGACAGTACAGCAGGAAGTCTGTGCTCCATTTCCTGCAAGGAAAGACATCCCCAGAAATGCCACTTCTTTTTCCATGTGCGAGCTCTTTTCAGCCCTGATTGAGAGCCTTGCTCTGTAGGACCTTGCTCATGGGCTCTGCTGTTTAAAGAATGGGTTTTGGCATTGGTTGCCATTGGTATAATACTCCTTGTACCTGGCATGAGAACAGAGGGGAACGCTAGCACTGGGAACAGGGGAATAGTTTTGACTAGACCTGTTGTTACCATTTAAAGAAACTAAGCAGAAGGGGCTTGTCCAAGGTGGTTTCCTCCTTCCCTTTTATCAAAGCCCATAACCATGGACAGTGGAGAGGGAGAGATTTAAATTACCCAACAGATAGATAGGGAGTAACTCCTGACATCAAAGCTTCTATTTGTGTCTTCTCCTCCTCCTCCTTGCTTCCCTTAAATAATATGTATTTTATACACAGCTTTTGGGCCTATTAATTGAGCTGGTTTTGGGAGGTTCGAAATGGGAACGTGGTGTTTTGAGGCTGGGCACTAAACCACAGAGCTGAGCTCACTGAGGGGTTTTATGGCCTTGGCCTCCCTTTGCTTGCAGGCCTCCAGATGTGGAGGGCTGCGTGCACGACCCACACTGGCATTCTTAGGATTTCTGTAATGTGTGGACAGCATTCAGTAGCAAAAGCAGATTATTAACAGAATTTGAAGGAGGTGGGATCTTCACTGAAAGTCTCCTCTTCCAAGTTTCTTTCCAAGCTGCATAGGGCGACCTGCTGTGCTGGAAGCCAGATTTCCTGGCCTCTGTGCAGCAATAGGGTGTAACATTCTTCCCAGCATTTTTGTAAAACAAGCCTAGAGAAAGAGGAATATTCACATCCAAAAACTTTTCCAGCCTTTTCCAACCTTGTGGGCTAAGCAGGAGGAGTCCCAGCTTTTTGGAAGGCAAGAAAAAGCTTTACATTCTGTTCAGAAAGAAGTAGTGAGGAGAGGCAAACTTGTCATCTCTAGAGGGCAGATTAGAGAGAAAATACTGTTACTGGGAGAGAGGAATATTTTAATCCTGGACTGTTCATATGCCTGAAAGAGGAGTTTGGGTTTGAATAAGAAGTTGTACATCCAGTGGGAAGCTCATTTTGCACTATGGTCATTCCAAGTTTTAGCTGAGGAGTGGATTTTAAACCCTGTCTTTTGAAGGCATGAGCCTGCCCAGTGCCCAGGTCTCCACATTCCCAGTTACAGGATGGAATTGCCTTCCATGTGACAGTGGTACCTGCTGCTTGTTTATCACACCTGGTGTAGAGCGGCATTGATCCCTCGTGTCCTTGTGAGACTGTGCTTGGGGTGCCAAGGCCTGCTGGTGTCCGTGGTGCGTGTTCCACCTGTGCCATTTGCCTGCCCTGGGCTGTGGGAGCGGGGCCTGAGCTCCCCTGTTGAAGGGCTGCTCTGGGGTTAAGCCCCATCGGGTGCAGCTCTAGAGTTAGTTCTGCCGTTTGACAAGGCCCTCCTGCTGCAGTAGCTGCGCTGCCCTTCATCCCTCGTCAGCTGGGCTGCTGTGGCCGCCTTGCCTCCAGTCTGTGCCATCCCTCCTGCTAGGCAAGGGCCAGCCTCATGCAAGGAGCCCCCTCGGAGAATGGCTGATAGCCACCAATCCCTTTAGAAAAGTCTGTGTGCTGTGAGAGTGTTGTGCTGCAGATCCCACTGTGACTAAATTTTACATTTCACCCTTGGTTTTTTGCCAGGTCCCACGGAGGACCTAGGCTTCCAAGAAGCAGTTACAGAAAAGGAATAGTGGCTGCTCTTTGCTAGGGACCTATCAGGCAGTGCTCATCCTGCCCTGGGAGGAGAGGAGAGGAGAGGGAGGCAGCCCTGAAAGGAGGGATCACATGTTAGGCTCAAATCCTCCTAACCAAGACTCAACAGCAGCAGGGGATACTTTGTGGTACTCAGTTAAAATAGTCCCTTGTGTGAGCACTTCAGGTCCTGAGACTCTCACTGCCTTTGCTCCCCTGACCCTTTGTACCTCTCTGAGGCACAGCAGTGTGTGCAGGACTTCAGGGTAACTTCAGGTTTAGTCCCAGACTAAATCTCCTGGCTTGGGAAGAGGGAGCTGGCAGTTGAAGGTGCTGCCACGACTCGTAGAGAACAGGGACAGTGACCAAGGAACCAAGGCCTTTGGTTAACATGCAGGTTATGTGATGTCCAGGCCAGTGTAGTGCCACCCTTTTTGATAAGGCTCAGCTGTGCTTTCTCGGTTTTGCTCTTTCAGTTCCCTTCCTGTTTGTCAGCATCAGGTGCTGATCATTGGTGCTGCAGAACTGCCTTGTGACAGAATTGAACAGAGTGTGGGTCCTTGTGCTCCTGCTGAAGAGGGATGTAGTAACCAAAGGCAAGAGACCCATCTGCTTGGCATTCCACTGAGGGCTGAGTGCTGTGAGATGTGGTGGCTGGGTACAAGGGTAGCTGGCTTCACCTGGGGAGTCCTCACCTTGCTCACTGAGTTTGGCCTTCAGCTTCATGAAAACTTTGTGCTTGGATTAATACACATGAATCAGCAGCGCAGGTGATTATGAAACTTTACGTTTTTTTCTGAGCTGTTACATTCAGGAGTAATATGCAAATGGAGTGAGTTATGCTTGTTTTGTTTCTCTTCTCCTCATTCCCATCTGTTAGGAACAAACCCTTAAACAAAAATGAAGCTACTCCATTGTCTTTCATCTCCACCGGGCTGCTGTTAGAAGACAGCTTTGCCTTTATAAACTTCTGAGGTCCAGCCCATTTTTATTTTAGGATAGAAGAGACACAGGGGCTTGTTTCACTTCCTGCAGCTCCTGCTGTGTGTAGCCACTTGTGGTCCCCAAGCCCTGGGTTGCTGATGTGAAACTAACAACTTAAACGGTTGTGATTATTAACAGGAAGAAAGTGCCTGAGGATATTTGTCATCGCTTTTGTGTGAACTGTGTTTCTTCCATTACAACTTGATGTCATTCTCTGTGGCATCTTTAACACCTGCTGTTTTTATAGTCTACACTTTTTTGATTGAAAGCTTCTTGGCCAAGGATCTAGGCTAAAATTTGCTCAAATAGCTTGAGTCTAAGTCTTATTTTCATGAGTTACTTGGACTTGTGAGGTACCAGTGTGGTCCCAGAAATCCCCCATTTTAACTTACCTTCTCAAGATTCCTTCTTTTTATTCATAATGTTTTTGGGTTTAGAAGGAGAAGTTAATATTTGGTATTAAAAAGAGCCTCTCGAAGGTGGTGATTGTTGTTTTATGGTAGTGATGTCCTGAACAGGGTTTCCATTGCAACATCTGGTTTTTCTAATGGAGTATGTGCCCACTGTGCTGGGTGGGTGCCTTTTATGAGCTGTATAAGATCTGGTCTGGGGCATGCCCCACTCCAAGGAAGTCAAACAAATCCCCAGGTTAAGGTTTACTTTTCTGGGGACTGTTTGTCAAACCCTGTTCTTGGGGCAGGATCAAACTTTCCGCTTATGTGAGTGGACGCCGTGCTTGAAATAATTGGCTGGTTAGTCCCATATGGCAACTTAGAAGTAGTGTTTCTGTCTACAGCTGTCTGCTGTAGTAATATTGACAGGAATCTTGTCTTATGCTATGAATTCTTCAGTATTTCAAACCTATCAAAGTGTGTGACTCTGTCAGACAGTGTAGTTGTTGTTGAAAATAGATGGTGGAAATTAAAGGAAGCATTAATGCAGGAAACGTAGCGGCGTGCAGAGGTTTTGTAGAAAACAGTGACTGTGCTGTTGAACAGTATCTGCTCTGTGCAGCTTGCAGTCTGAAACGTCACAAATTCTATTTCAGGGCTGTGGCAAATTGCTTGAAGCTTTTTAGGGCTGGACCAAGCATCAACACAACACGTCTTCCAAGTTTCTGTAACAGTCCCAGTAAAGCAGTGTCTAAATATAGTGCTGATGTACAAGTGTTCCTTTATTTTCCCCTGTTGTGTTTTACTTGCCTCTGGTTGTACGTGGATTCCGTTTAAAGATGGTTAGGCTTTTCTCTGAAGTTTTCACTCAAAATATTTGACTGTCTGCAAACACGAGATGAAAGGCAAGAGATGAAAATAAATAAATACATTTCCTTTAAAAGGAATGAAGATTTGAGGCAGCTGTGCTGCATGGAGGAGTGCAGCCATCCTTCTGGGTGTATACTCCCTTACTGGCGCAAAGATCAGCTGTACATACAATTTACTCAGTTCAGAGCAAGTATTTGGGCCTGGCTAATCTTTTTCCCTTTCAAAATGGTCCAGTCAAGTCAGAAACCATGGCCTGGATCCTCTCCCTCTGACAGGAGGAGCATAACTGTGAGGATTTCTTCTGTTGACAAGTGATTGATCCCCTTCCAGTAAGCAGTTTATCCCATCTAAGATTTTTGTTTCCTTCCGGACGTGCCTCTGGACTATATAAGGAGTTTAGGTTGACATAATTTCTAAATCAGTTTCTTGGGGGTAGGTGGGATTAAAGTACCTTCAACTGCAATACAAATTGCTGTGAATTTCTACATCCTCACCTCTGTTAACTTGAATTGAATGAGGCCAAAGAGTCGTTTAGGTCTATGCTCTTTCTAAGGTGTCAAGACCGCGTGTGTATTTGTAACGCATTTTGGCACCAAGTTCTGTTATCTCTTGACTGACATAAAGGGCTTCTGGAAGCTCAGTGTCTTGAAGATTTTGGATCTTGTCTCAAATATTTGAAGTTTTTCCTCTTTGTATTTATAGGGTTGACCTCCATAGAGCTTCTCTGTGTGTTTCTGTGTTTGTAGAACTGCTGTCCTCTCAAAGCGCTGATTGCAGTGTCAGTTCACGCAGAGCATGTCACAGGCAGGGTTTCCACGGGCACTGCCGTGGTGCCAGTGACAGGCAGGCCAGCTCACTGCAGCACTCAGCCAAAGCAAAGGGCCTCAGGGGTCCCTGGCACAAGGGGAGCTGCTTCCCATCACCAGCTGCCCTCCGGGAGCTGCCCGGGCAGTGATGTGGGTGTGCTGGGGCTTGAGAGCTCCTGAAACAGCCCCTGTTCCTGCTACTGCCACGTACTTTCCTTTTTAATGCTTTGTTCTCTAGCAAAATGTTGCTTGGAAAGGGGGGAGGGAGGAGATCCCAGGCTATTATCTGCTAAGTAGGTCGTAATTCTGGTAAATAATTGATTTTTTTTTTTTCAGGCTTGAAATCAGAAGCAGGCCTTAAGTGCCATGTCAAACCACTGTGATTATCACTCCTTCTGGAATTTCAGTGCTTCAGCTTGAAGGCTAGTTGTCTGGCTCTTTTGGGAGGGGTGTGCCACTGGAAGTAAAAGGAGAAAGTAATTCCAAAACCATATGGAGAAAGCATTTCTTTTGCTGCTGTATTGGTTTTAAAGTTTTCCTACTTTAACCTAGCTCCTGTGAGAATTCTCTGCTTCTGGCTTCTGTCATGTTCTGGAATAGCTGTTTGGGCTCTTCACCTGTTTTTATTAAGCGGTGGAATTTGGAAATGCAAGTGTTAACAGCAGCCAGCATCATCATTGGCTGTGTCTGCTCTGTATGTGACTGTCCATGCTGTACTGCTTAATCTTTTAAAATCTTACCCTGCTGTGCAGACTGCTCAGTAGGAGTCTGCTGTGGATTGCTTGGGTTCAGCCTGTATTTTGGCAGACCAAATCCTGCTCCCAGATAGCTGGGGCAACTGATCAGTCTTCTTCTGGGGGGTGTATGTGTATATATATGTGTGTGTGTGTTTATGTACAGACACTTGGTGTGTATATTTTGTGATTTTTAGCTCTGCCTCCGGAGTGTTTCCTTAACAAGCTTTTTTCACCTCAAGGGAAAGAGGTCTTGTGCAGGGATGTGGGGAGGGGAGACACAGTCCCCTGAAACTCTGTTTATTTTGTGACTTGCCTGGGGGTGAGTCCTCGCTGTGGGCAATCCTTGGCTGCATCACCTGCAGTACAGCAACAGTGCAGAGGCTGCTCTGGGGCCTGCAGCAGACAGAGCTGTTCCCACAGGTAAGTCCTTCTCCTGCTTTGCCCTCTCCTGCACCAGCTGAGCTGAATTGCAGCTTCTGGGTGCCCTTGAAGATTGTGTGTGTGTGTGGCAGTCACAGCTGTCTGTTCAGGCAGCCAGGCTCTGATCCTGCCTGGCTCTGTGTGTCCCTGCAAATCCACAGCTCCCCTTGAAATACTGGGGAGCTGCAAGAGCTCAGTTCTTGGCCTTGGTGCAGTTAGTGAGTGGAACTGCTTTGTGACTTGCTGGGCATGGGAACACCCAGTCTGCTTTGGGAGCTCTGCTTTGTACCTACGAGGCTGGGTACAGACCAAAGCTCTTGGGGGACACCATCATCTGCACAGGTTGTTTTGTCTTTGTTGGGACTGATGTGGTCCTGTTTTCCTTTGGCTGAAATTCATTGGCATTTTAGTGCTTCCCCTTGGCATAGCTTCAAAATCCCTTGTTGGCTCATTCATGCTGTGGGATGTCAGGGCTTAATGAAGTGGTGGTGTAACACATCTGTGTTACCAAAATAAGCTCCCTCTTATCCCATGTTTTAATAAAATCTGAGCAGCAATGAATCAGTCAATGATGCTGAAGTGTAAACCAGCATTGTTGGTGTCTGATGAAGTACACCATGAGCTCTGACTGAGAGGTCTTTCCTCTCATCTGCTTTTCGGCTTCTCAGAGAGCTCTGGCACCACTGGGCTGCCTGTTTTTGAATTGTGTTTATCTCAATTTATTCTTCATAGTAATTAGAGGAGGACTTCCACTTCTAAAAGCAGGTTCCACACAGAAGCACATGGTTTGTGAAAAAGGTGGTGTGGGATGTCAGCTGAGAACTTTGTAACCCAGAGCAGACCTTGACCTTCATCTTAAACTAGTAGTTTCAAGGGGAAAGAGACAGAGAAAAGATGGTGTTTATTAATGCTGGTAGGTAGCTGTGTTTTACCTTCAGCACCTTTAATTAAAAGAAGTTCCTATAACTACCTTGCTGTGATTATGAATGACACAGAAGTGTTTTTTCTTCTCCAGCCAGATGACAGGAAGACACTGAGCTTGGGCAGCAGCTGTGTTCAGAAAGGGTTGTCAGTGGTGTAGGCAGAACCATCTGCCTAGCAAGGCATTTAGCTTGGGTTGCTTTTTCTAGGCCAAGATAGTAAATCAGTGGCTTATTTTTCAGTGTTACAAGTAAGATGCCAATGGGGTAGATTGACAGTGTAAACAGGAAGAAGGCAGCTACCTTTATTGGCTTCTTAGTGTCCCAGCTGCACTAGTGAGAAAACAAAACAATATTGCAAAAAGATAAAGCCAAAGCAACTCATCCTGAAAGAGGTCGAAGATCTAGAAACAAAACAGTGCTCTTATCAGACATTTTACTGTTTCTTTTAAATAGACTTTAATACCCCCCACTGCCTAGGGCTGACCCTCCCTTCCCTTCTCACAGAACTGTCAGTTCAGTTAAACTCTTGTTTGAACAGGCCCTTTCCTCTCCACATGCCAGGGCTGTTGGTCTGCTCCAGTTAAATACAGGAAAAGGTGTATATAGAAATGGGGAGGGGTTTTAAGAGATCATGAGGTGAGAATTGCTCTATTTTATTTAAATTAATTTTATAATCTACTTCGTTGGAGATTCCTGTTGCCAAATGTTGTTTGTAGTGCCTGCAAAACTCTGAGACAACTGTGAAGAGCAAAACAGTGAATAGTGTGCTGGTGGTGGTTGGAATTTTCTTCCATTCACCTGGCAAGTGACGGATGACTGGGTATGGGAGCAGCAGCCCTCCCAATGCAGTCAGCACAAGCAGTTTCCACTTGGGCTTTGTTACTGATGTTGTTTTTAGAGCTGAAGTGAAGGCTGTGGTTTGAGCACAGCAGCAGTGCTGACCTGAGCAGTCACATTTGCTGCATCCCACCTCGGTGCTCTTACGCTGCTGCATTGTGTGGGGAGGATCAGTGAGATGGAATAGGAACTGCTCTGGCTTATCAAATAACACTCTTTCCGGTTATTTTTAGCTTAGCCAGCTCCTACTGTGTTCTGCCACGGTCCTTGCAAATGTGATTTAGGGGGCAGTGGGTGGACATGGACAGGAACCTACACAGGGGAAACTGCTTGAATCCTAAAACTTTAGTCCTCAAAATTAAGGCCCTGCATTTGTTGGGAAATCCTTTTGACTTCCAGGTTCTCCTTACATCTGTGCGTGGTTTGTGGTTGTTTACTTGTTTGGTTTTGCTCTTGGTGGTTTTTTACCTTATTTTTCATGGAAACCTTTCTCTCTTGCAGTCAGTTTGCAACTCTGATCTAGGCAATGCTAAAGCTTCTGGTGCCTTTGGCACAAAGCCACACGTACTTCTGAATGTAGCTGCCTGTCCGTGTATCTCTGTGCTGAAAAGTCTCTACATGTGAACAACCAGGCCTAAAATTTGCTTTCTGCATGTTAGACTTGCAGTAAATGAGGACAGCTAAACTTGGTGCACAATCCTGAGTAAAGAGTGGAAAAGAAAACTGCAAAGGTGTTCCGGTGTGCTTTGGGGTTTCCTTTGCCAAGGACATCCAGTGGCCTGACTGCCAATATGAACTGAACATGGAAACCTTTCCAGCTTGCCTGAGAAAACATAGAACAGGAGAGGACTCTAAAGACATAGATGCTGTGAGGAAAGAGATTAATTGTCTGCTCTCTAAGGCAGGAACCTGAGGTATTCATCCATGTTGTGGGGTGTAATGTTGTGCCATTATGACTCAGTGGTAAACAGGAGGAGCAGTGAAAAAAGCAAGAAGGTGACAGGAGTTTCACTACTTTGGGCCCCGTGAGTATTCACACTCTGTTCCTTGAATGGGTGGTACCTGTGTAATTGAGCCTTGACCAGATTTCTCTGGCAAGATACAGCCAGGCCTGCTGGGAGCATCCCTGTCCGTGTATGTGTGTGTTTGCTGTTCAGGGCTCTAAGTGGGGGCGACTAAACCTTGTCAGTGGCAGCAGCCACCGGGACATGGGCACTGTCAGCTGTCACAGACCATGCTCAGGTCTTGCCTTCTGTGGTGGCAATGGGTGTAACTTTATTATCCTGATGTTGGTCACACCCCGCTGCTTGGAGTTTATCCTGGAATTTACAAATGGCTGTGGAGACACCCTGTATTTGAAAGGCCACATCTCCTAAAGGTGTAACCCATTCTCCTCCTAATCACAGCTCTTGTTATCGGCTGGACTCCCCTGTCTGGTTTGTGGTGTGCAGTGGTTGTGCTTCCCTCCCAGTGTTTCAGTTGGATTGAAACTGCACGAAGTGTCAGATGTCTTGGAGAGATGGGATTTTACACTTCGTGCCTTGCCGCCTGCTGTGCCCTTTGTGTGCTGGGTGTGAGGTGTGTGTGATTCCTCAGTGCAGCCGGGGCTGCTCACCGGAGCTGTCGGGGGTGAAGATGAGCAGCAGGGGAGTTGTGCTGGCAGAAGGGAGATCCTGGGAATTTGCATGCTGCCGAGCAGTCTTGTCTGGACTCTGCTGGATAATCAGGTTAGCTTCCTGGATTTTTCTAATGACTCTCAGTAGCTGGAGTGAGCAGCTCCTTCTGTCCTGTGGGAGGATGGCTTAGGTTTCCCTGAGATGGAGAATGGCTTCAATAGCCCCAGCTTTCACATTATGGGCGGGTGATGGAACCTCTTCTGCATGGGCATTAGATCCGTGTGGATGTTTAATCTGTCCCCACAAATACACCAATGAGAGCAAATGCAACATGTCTCACTAACAGGCTGCTGCAGACAGATCAGACCTGTCCTCTAGTCTCTGCATGAACTCTTCATGGAATATATGGGCAGATTAAAGAACTCTGATCTTCTTTTTTAGATGTTTAATGATCTGGGTTTGACACACCTAAAAGATTAAAAGTGGACTGCAGTTAATTCATCTCCTAAAGACTTAAAGGCGCTGTCTGCTATGGGGATAAAGCTCATCTGTGGTAGAGACAGAAGTTTCTTGGAGGCTGGTTAACATCCATGGCCTGGGATCCCCCGGGGGAGGGAGGGTGGAGAGAACCACCAGCTGTCTTGCTGCTTTCGTATGCAAGGTACATTGCTTTCTCCTCCTTCCACCTCAAAAATAAGATGCAGTTCTCAATCTGTACGTGCACACACACACTTGACTGGCATGTGAGGGCCTTACCCTTCCTTAGCACACATCGAAGCACTGTGTAAAATTTACATGTGACAGGTCCTGTTTCTGCAACCACTCCGCATGATTGAGAGATCACTTACTGGAATGAGAGGGCAGAGGATGTAAACCTGAGATGGATGTTGGTGATTGTGGGAAAATCTGCTGAAATTTTGCATTCACAAACTCCTTTTTTGCATGCTGCGTAAGCTGCAGTTGTCATTCTAGCGTCCAGCAATGTATTTAGAAACCTCCCTTCCTGGGGTGCTGCCTCCCTTTTGCTCTGTTCCCCGGAGAGGGTTTCACGTCTCCTGCAGAAGGGACAGTGCAGCCTGCGTGAAACTGCTTGTTTACCTCTGGGTTTGAGCTGACGGCTGTTTCCTGGGGTGAGCTGTGTTTCACTGCGGTTCTGATTCTGCAGCCCATGCTCCCAGTCAGCTTGTTCAGCAGCGTGGGGGATCACCCTCTGGACATTTCCTATGGCCAGTGATGGGTGCCTGGTAAGAGTCTCTCAGCACTGATCCCTGGCTTCGCTTCATGTGCCTAAAGGAGAAGCAGGCTCTGAGGCCATAGGCAGGCTTGGAGCTAACTTGGGGTGGTTTTGTCTTTGATTTTACCTCACACCGAAGAATGAGTTTACAAATTAATGGGACTTTTCAAAACTAAATGAATTGGTTTTGTATTTGAGTGGGGCTTCAGGGTTCACTGAATAGCCTTACGTGTAGGTATGCAGTCTTTATTTACATAGAGAGGAGATAGAAAGGATGAAGAAAACAGTTTGTTTTGAATCTGTTTAGCATCCTAGCAGAGCCTTTTCTTCATCCATACAAGAAAAATAAAGTCGTAGGGGTTTGACATGGCAAACATATCTGTTCTTTTTCTTTTGATATTTGATCTTTGTGGCCTGGGGGACAGGCTCCTGGTATAGGTAAACACCGCAATTATCATTTGTGGATCTCAGTTTTGTATGAAATTGTACATATTGAGTGTGCTGTTTCCTGGGTTTGGAGATGATGATTCAGGATATGTCAAGGAAATAAGCAAGATGTTTAGCTTTCCATAGCTTAGTTATTATATCTTTTAGAGAACGGTGCTGTATTCCCCAGGCAACTGCTTTCACAGCCCATCCACACTGATGTACTTCTGCGTGTGCTCAGCACTGGGCCTGAATCCCTGATCCTTCTCCAAGTAGCCTGGCCAGCACTAAGAAGTAAAATGACATGTTTCTGTATTGTTTATCACCAAGTAAACAGTGATAGGCAAAAGCTGCAGCTAAGGTTGGAAGGCACTTTAGTAACTTAAAGGTTACAAAGGAAAAATAAAAATAGAAGGGTGTTGCATTCCGGTAACTTACCCCTAAAGCAGCCACGTGTAAATCCCAGCAATTGCCTAAGCTTCAGCCTGAAGGAAAATGAAGCAGTGTTTTGCTAATATGTTCTTCAGTTGCAGCAGAAGCTTTTAAGTGTGCCCACCCCATGTCTACTGTGCGTGTATCCTTCCAGTTTGGATTTCTGAGCCATGAACTAGATCACAGAGCTGATCCAGCTTAGAAGGGAAGCGTCAAAGATATTTTTCTTTGAGCTGGCTGAGTTCTTTATCTGGACCACAGGCATCTGTGGGGTTGCAGAACTAAGGGGATAAGAGGGGAAAGGGCAGTGAAGTGGTTTATGGCTTGGTGGGGGAAACCTAAAACCCTGCTGCTGCCAAGACAATGCATTGTCAAACTATGGCCTCACACATTCCCTGGCATGGAAACACAGGGGTGCAAACTGCCGGAGCCCTGTTCTGCTCTGCAGCTGTGGGAATGTTTTTGGAGTGAGTGTAGACATTACAAACTTGTGCTAGCCTTGGTGCCATTCACAAAGAAGCCACAGTGATGTGGGGCTTTGGCAGGATGTACAGCTCCCTTCCCCCTCCAGGATTCTAGGTATTTACTTAGGCAGGCAGGTCTGAGCTGCTGTGGCTTCACTGCTCTTTTAGCGGGATTAGCTGGAGCACAGCTCGCTTGGAATCTTCTCTGCATGCTGCTGTTAAGCCTCTCAAGCAGCTCTGGATGTTGTGCTGCTGTGAAAGTATGACACGTGCATTTGAACCATTGTGTGGCCGTGGATTAGACGCAGATAATCTTTCTTTTTACTTAGAAGTTAATTTCTTTTACCCTTCCTGCTTTCTCATTAGGTCTGTGATTTCATATTTCCAAAGAATGAACGTGGCACCCAGCAGGAAGGGTGTAGGCAACAGGACAAGGGAGCAGTGTTGCTGTGCTCTCTGTGAGTGCCAGTGAATTTATAACTGTAAATTTGTTAGAGTCTTCCTTACCCCCCAGCCAGGTGTAATCTGAAGCAGTGAAGGAGGGAAGCAGTTTAGAAGGGGGAAGCACAAGGTCACAGAGGAAAGGAATATTATGTTTGAGAAAAACAAAAGACAATGAAAATGGGACGGAGATGAAAAACAAGATGAGAGGATGGAAGCAGTAACTGAGGAGGGAAATGCCAGAACAGACTCATATAAGCTGAAGCAAAGCAAGGCCAGGCTGTTGCTGTCAGAACCAAAGGTGGAAGCAAATGCTTGAGCATTTTTTTGCAGACTGTGGGAATTAATGATGAGCCTTGGTCGCCCCAGGTGGTTCAGAGCCCGTTGTGCTGCTGGAGGAGAGTGGTACTGTAAGAGACTGTCAGAGGGCTGGGGTAGAGATAGTCCCTCTTGCGTGCTGAGGGGGCTCGTGTCTGTAAGTGATAGAGCTCCATGGGCTGAGCTCTCTTTCAGGTTACCCAAAGGGGAGGAGGAAGGGCTGTGCCTGCTGCTGAGGTGAGAAGCAGAGCACACGTGGAGCCGTGTCCTCGGTGTCTCTCTGCGGCTCTCTCAGCCCACTGTCCTGGAGCCCCCCAACCTTGTTTGCCTGCCCTTTTTCTTGTCAGCAGTTATCTGTTGTTGGTTCATCTTCCTCTGGCCTTGATGGCAAAGTTATTGACAGTAACTCCGAGACTGGCTGGCCCTAAAATGAGAATAAAAACCCTCTTAATGCTCGCCTTAACAGAGACACTGGCTAAGAAGCCAAGTGCTCTTGCTTGAGCCCCTGTGCTGTCTCCACTTGCCATTGAGCACAGCAGCACCCGGAGCAGCTGGAAGTGTCAGAGCAGGTGAGCTCCTGGCTCTGATCTCTTTACTCTGGTCCTTTGCTCCCAGGTGGAGGCTGAGCAGCCTGTGAGCGTTGTGCTGGGCTGAGGAGATGTGAATAACCCAGTTTCCCTGGCAACAGCGGGCGCTTTAATCACTGAGACACAAGGCTACCTCTGTTCCTGGTGTTCAGCCTTGCGTGGTGTATCTGGCTGTGGCAGTACTTGGCTTTTCTTGGAAAAAATGGCAAATAAAGGCAAGAAGGTCGTTCTGCCTTTGAGATAATTAAAATCTGCAAAGGTAGATTTCAGTGCTGTATTCAGCAATAATGGAAGAAGGATTATAACTACTTCTAAGCTTTTTAATGTGTGAAGAATCCCTGGAGGATACAGAAATAAAGTTTTAAATTCTGTGTGGGGCTTTATGAACAGATCTCATAGCAGTCTGTGACACCGAGAGATTCATTCCTTGGCAAGATGACTTATTTTCTTTTTTATGGCTAGGGAGACAAAGTGATTCAAAGGTAGACTGAATCTTGTTGCAAAGTTAGGAATAAATATCCCTCTGAGCTGATCCTCCACCTGGCATTTCCTCCAGTTTCAGGTAAAGGTTTTCCTGTGCAGTTGGAGACAGAACACGTTATGGGAGGTAGAAGTGTGAAGCTGGTTTTTAGCTGGAGAAAGTGAGGAAAGTGGAAATGCTGTTATTCACTGCAAGCCTTTCTGCTAATGTATTTTAGTCTGCATTTACTCCCCCTCTAACGAAAGTAGAGCAAACTATTCATTTTGAGAGTGAGTGCTGGGAGCGAAAAAAATATTCCTGCCTTAGTTTCCGCTCCGCGACTTGGTCGTGTGCTGCGGGAGTGCAGAGGAATTGGTTTGGATAAGAACCGTTTGGAGAAACTTCTGCAGGAAAAAGGAACTCTTCCTTGAGTAGGCTTGAGGCCAGCAGAAGTGTCCAGTACTGATGTTCCTCCTTGGATAACGCCCATGTTCAATTATCAGTGATATATCACAGGTTTCTTGGGTTAGAAAGCTCTTGTTTCGGCAGCTCCCATGCAAGCTGCTGTTTAGAAAATCAGCTTCTGTGGTGTTTTCCAAATGGTTGTGGACTCTGGAAACCTCTGGAAACTTCCAGCATCTAGAGCACAGTTCCTTCCAGAGAGCAGATACCACCTTCCCTCTGCCCTTTGTTGCTGTGATTGTGCACAATCTAACAAGTCTTTTGAGGAGCACCATGAGAACTTGAGCACAAGGTAATAACTCGAGCAGGTGGGTGACATAAAACTCATGGAGTTTGTTAAAATAATATTGCCACAGTCCTTCAGCAGCCTAAAGGCCTTGTACCAGGCTGTTACTTAGCTGGGTGGCATTTGGTACGAGCTGAGACAGAGGCTCACATCTACAGTGAGTTTATTGTTGGGTTTTCAGGATATTGTTTGTGTAAATTCCCCAGACCAGCTCTCCCTCCTGAAAACGCCACATAGATCAAGTTTTATTCTGTTCCACATAAAGTTCACATCTTTTACTGAAATGAGTCATGCTTTAACTGAGTTTACTGTGAGGGAGGAAAGTGGGCTTTAAAATGTTACTCCTCCACCCTGCCTTAGTGATGTATAACAGGATTATTAGTATGCTTGGCAGCAGCTGCTTATTATTTTCACAGAACCTGGATATTTGTGAAAACAAGAAATTGCTTTTGCTTGTGTTCAATTGTAACTGTTTTTCCTTTTTTTTGATGTCTTTGTCTTCCATAAGGCTCACTGGCCTCTGTAAAGGCAGATCTGGCTTTTGTCCTTGGGGTTATTTTTCAGTTTGGGGAGAAGGGAGGCATTCTGTGCCTGGTAGCCGAAAGAGGAGTTACAGCTCTACCATTCTGTGGGCAGTGGCCTGTGCGTGGCTGGTACTGTCACACCCAGCACACTGCTGGGCTTTGGCAGGTGAAAGTGCTTCACTGGCCCATGGAAACTGGTGCGGTAGCACTGTGTGGACACCAAATTTGGCTCCTCTGTGTGTATTTCTTTGTGCAGAGAGGTGAAAAGCCTTTTAGTTTATGGCGAAGGAGCGGCTCAGTGTGTGTCCTCGTTACAGATTTTTGCAGGAGCAGTCTCTGTGCACAGCAACTAAAGATGCCATAACCAGTTTTGCTGCTCGTTTTTCCTGCAGAAGTTCATGGTTGTCTCATGCAGTAATGGTTAACTTGACTCCTGATGCCACCATCCTTTCTGCTTGTGTTTTGGATGTGTTGTTGTAGGGTTTTTGGGGGGAGGGGAGACAGGATGTATAGAAGGGATCAGTGTGGTGGTTTGTTTATTTGTTTAAGGGATTAAGCTCAAAATAGGAGGAGGGGCAGCCAACAGAAGAGGACGTTTTAGGATTTTATTTTTGGCAGTAGGTTGGGCCAACTTGACATGTAGGACCTTTCCTACTCTTCTTGCTGCTGAGAGTTATGGAGAGAGTTACAGCTCTCCCCTGAGTTATGTATCACTATCTTTCCTAAACTGGCAGGGGCATCGTCTGCTCTTGACTGACAGAACACCCAGAGTCTGTTACCCAGTAGGTTCCTCAACCCAGCCAGGTAACTTTTATGGAGCTGGCAGAAGCATTTATTTTGATGCCGATGCTTTTGGAGGAAAATGTGAGGGGGGATGAGCTGTCATTAAATGAGCACTAATGCAAGAAAGGACTTTGCCTTTTAACACTTAGAATAAGTAAAATGAACTTTTGGTGACAACACGAATTTAATGATATTTACTCCTCTCCTTGGTCAGTGTTTAACCCTGGCTGGCTCTGGGTTTGTGATGCTGTCCCCAGCAGCTGGGGGGCCGTGCCCGTGCTGCCCAGCCCGGCCGCAGGGTGAGCAGAGGCTGTTGTTGTGTTTTGCAGATGCCCCGTTCGGGGGCACCCCGCCCGGCTACGCATACGATGCTGACCGCGCCGAGGAGCAGAGGCGGCACCATGACATGATGCCCTACATCGACGACTCGCCCTCCTCCTCGCCTCACCTCAGCTCCAAGAGCCGCGGCAGCCGCGACACGCTGTCCTCGGGCTCCCTGGAATCCACAAAATCCGTGAGTCCTTCCTTGGAGGTTTGCCGGGGGGGGCGGCCCTGCCAGGGGACAGGAGGGGACTGCTGCTGCTGTGGGACACCACCCCATGGGATACATGTCATACCCCATGGGGTACACGTCATACCCCATGGGATACACGTCATACCCCATGGGATACACGTCATACCCCATGGGATACACGTCATACCCCATGGGATACACGTCATACCCCATGGGATATGTGTGTGGGACGTCACCCCATGGGATACACCTCATACCCCATGGGATACTCCTCATACCCCATGGGATACACATCATACCCCATGGGATACTCCTCATACCCCATGGGATACTCCTCATACCCCATGGGATACACATCATACCCTATGGGACGTGTGTGTGGGACACCACTGCTGCTGGTGTACAGTTAAAGCTAAACTGGGGCCTGGATTTCAGGGGTCAGTGTTGTGTATATGGTTTTTGAGCCCTTTGTGCATTTTAGTGCAGAGAATTGGTGACTAATTGCAGTTGAGAAGGTCTCTGAACAGCAGATATTTTGGACAGGAGACTGTGGAACCAAACACATTCATGAGTCTCTGGGTGTGGATTGTCATTGCCTTTCACAAGGAAAATAGAAGTTATTTTCAGGTAGGTTAAGGGTTTTGATCAAGCATCTGGAAGGCCTATTTCCTTCACCCTGTGAAAATGGAATAAAAAGAATTAAAAGTGCCAGCTCTGAAATGGTGACTTTGTGTGGGAGATGGCCACTACCTGTAATGGATTTGACTGTTCACTCAATAGCTGTCTATATAATCAATTATTATAGATCAGAGATACAGAAGGGACTGCCTTGCCTGACCTGTGGCTTAACACAGTCCTTCAGTCTGCCTTGCTTTGGTTTTGCTTCAGGTTCAGTAGCATGGCTATAGCTTGGAACTTCAGGAAAATTTCTGGTTTTGGTTTTACAATATTCTTTGCATCTGCATGCCTCAGTAAAGAACTATTGGCTCTGCTGTCTTCACAGTCCAAAATGCCTTCGTTTCAGCTTGGATTAGTCTCTTTGACTTTCAACCTTTTGTTTCTTTTTATCCTTTTGCAATAGATTGCAGAGCACTTGAGTCCCAAGTTGCTGTTTCCCTGAATATCTTTGTCATTTTCAAACTTTCGGGTTCCCCAAATCATTCATAAAAATGTTCAGTAGCACAAAGCCAACTGTCACTTCCTTCCTACAGTACTTCTAAGAAAATGTGCCAAACAACCTTGAATTCCCACATTGTAAATGACTCTTTGAAATCTCTCATCCAAGTGTTTTAACTTACTTGTTGCCTTTATATTGTTCTTTCCTGTTAATTAAGATGTCATGGAAGATAATTATGGGTATTTTAGAGATATCAGCGTACGTGTAAATCAACAGCATCACTATTATCAGGCAGTTTTATTTATCTTGCATCAAAAGGCAAGTCTGAGAAGTGCCACAAACCATCAGTGCTCAGTGTTCATTATACACATCCTTCTGCTCTCTGTTGGTTACTGTCCCAGCCGTGCTTACTTCTTCCAGGATCAATTCTAGGCTAAGAATCCTTCCTGATCCAGTGTCCTCGTTCTTTCTCATTTATAAAACTCATTGTCAAGATCTCTTAAAGCATTTATTTGGTTTATTGTTGATGTTTGCTTAATTTTATTTGACTGTAAAGTGTGGAATCTAGTTAGCTGCTTATGCTTTAGTGTATTCATTTTGAGATGCTTTCTTATCTCTCAAGATGAGAATTCTTGTGATATGTAAGAGGCTTTTGAATGAAGAAATTACCATTGGTAAATTCAAAAAGCTCCAAAGCCATTTTAGTATTGGCCTGAGATTTTCAGGTTATGTTTCTTAGGATGAAGGAAAAACACAATGTGACTACACATGGCTGAGAGTTATCTTCAAAGAACCAGTTATGACAGTGCCTGTGACTGGAAGAGACACTGCCCAATAGTTAATCTTGTTCTTTATTCGTTTGAATATTGCCTCATAAGCATTTAACAGAAGTTAATTTAAAAGTTACTTTAATAATGCTTGAAGGCTGCTTCTTCAAAAATAAATTTTTAACATAAATTGTTGCTTTCTTTTCTCTGACTATAAAAAGATGTTTCATGGCTTCCAAAAAGAAGATGTGTCCTGATAGATATTAGACTTCTAATCATGAACCTCAACTGCTTCACTTGATCCTGTCTGTAATCAGTCCACAGATGACAGTCTCTGGACAGTCCATGGCAAGCAGAAAGAGACTAATTTATATCCAGGTATTTCCCAAGCAAGTTAAACTTTCAGTCATCATGGACTGTGAGATGGCTTTTGCTGAGCTGCGTTTTCAGCTGTACTGGAAAAGACATCAGTAACAAAACTGAGTGTCAAACACTGCTGAGCCAAACATGTAACATGTGTTGGACCAGAAATACCAGGACATGGATCTATTCTATTTTCTTTTATTCTAAGCCTGATGAGCAGAAAACGTGTTTTGTCTAGATGTGTTTGCTTTTAAAGTTGTCTTGTTGCCCTTTTACTTTTAACTGAGGTGCCTGCAGTTACTTCTGAAGATTTCATGACCAGAGTCTGGAAGTGAAGTGAACTGCATGCAGCAACACAGTGCATGCCTTACATACACCCTGGCAAAACATTCAGGTTGTAAAGTCATTCAGAGGTTAAGAGGTCTCGAATCTTTATGATACCTTTGAATTACTGAATCGTCCCATGTCTCCTGTAGGCTCCTGCACTGTGCAGTGGATAGAGGGAATGATACTCCCTGGTTTCAGTATTTCATCTCTAGAGCTGCACCTTATTTACAGGACACTGCCAACTCTGGTCTGGGTACAAAAGTATTCCTTTCCATTGACTCCAAATACACCTGGAATGCCACAGAGGTCTGAATTGTGCTTGCAGTGTTCCTGTGAGATGAGAGGATGGTATGTTCACTAACCACAGGTAATCAGGGCAGACAGGTTATGGGAGAAGCATCTGGTAATTTAGGGTGCTTAATGTGAGATGTGTAGCGTTCTGCAAAACCAGATTCTGACTTTTAACACAGCTTTCTTCACATTAAAGTAAAATTCCTTTAATTTCACTTTGCAACCAAGAGTTAACAGAACTCCAGCTAGGCACCCAGAAAACAGAAAATGTAGCAAATCTCAAAAGCCTACAGGGACAGAGGAAAAAGAAGAAATAGGTTCCACTAATGCTTAAGTTGTTTGTTTATTTAACTTGAGAAGAGATTTAATTTTCCCAAATCTGTAAATCTTTTCCCAATTCCTTTCTGTAACAGCTGAACTGTTGTGATTGAACTACACAGAAATTCTGGAAACCTCTCTTGGAAAACATCAGCCCAAATGTTTGCCAAATAAGACAGTGCTGGTAGCTTCAGAAGGTGTCAGACTGTTGGTAAAAAATAGTGATAATTCACTCCCAGAAAGAGAGAGAATGTGTCTGTCTTTCCCATACAGTGAGGGTGAAGAACAGAGAAAATACCTGGATAAAGTTAGAGGAGGACAGAGGGAGAGTTTGCTACAGTGTTCTTAGGCCACAGGAAGGTGTAGGGACAGCTGGAAAATCAGAGACTGACACCCTTCAGGAGAGGAGAGTTACTGCCAGGAGTTTTGGAGTGGGTAGCTTGCAGCCTGGAGGCCGAAGGAGGCTGGGAGAAGGGGGAAGCCTCACTCACTGACACTGGCACTGACACTGGCACTGGCGCTGCTCCATATGAGGAGAGGTTGCAGCCCTGGGAAGTGCAGGAATAGGAAAGGCCTTTCAGGATGCTCCCCACACAGGCAGGCTCGGGGACGTGCCTGGGACTCTGTGGGGTGGGTGCAGGGCAGGCAGTGGAAAAGCAAAGCTCATTCCAGCGCCCCAGGAAACGAGGGGAGTCCCTTCTCAGGAGTTTAGAAGGTGAGTTTTTGACAAAACAGATCTCTCCAATCCATGCACGTATCAAAGCAAGGGAGGCAGGAGTGCTAAAGCTGAGGGACTACCTCCTGCTGTCTGTTCTGTTCTGTTAGGAGAAGCTGCCTGGTACTTACAGACTTCCAGGTAGAATTTCTCTTCCCTTTTCTGCTGTGCATCCATGGCTGGTGCAGCATTGGCAGCCATTGCCTGTCCTCTGGTCAGATCCCTTTGTTCCTGCTGTCTGCCAGCTCAGCAAGAGCAGGGCTGTGGCAGAGCAGGTTGTGGAGTTTGCTCCTAGCTTGGTCCCAAGGGGATGCAGAGAAGCTGACCCCTGAAGCCACAGGAGTAAATGGGATTACTGCTCCTCTTGGTACTTCTCTTGCTAGCTTGTCCTTCCCCCTCCAGCATTTCCTAACCATTCTTCTTTCTTCCTCTCAGTATTTGAATTGGTTTGTTTGTTTTGTTTTACTGTCACTTTCCCCTCACCACCCCCAACAGATGCAGTTTTTCCTTTTTATTCTCCAATTCTTTGCTCCTTAAGGGCTCTGCCTGGATGTACAGCCCTTCCTGAGGAGAGCTGGCACACCAGCACTGATGTTATAAATAATGTTGGCTCCTCTCCCTGCTGCTTCCCCTCCCCACATGGAGCATGATTGGCTTGATTACAGAATTTGCCCGATTTAATATCACCAAGACAATGAGACACCTCCAGCAGAAGCTTTCAAACATATTTATGCTTTAAAAATCGAACTGAATGTTTTTCTGTTTTGTAGGCTGTCAGCTTCTGTATGAGATTGTGAGCTTGGGAAACCTTGCCTTTGAACACATTCATTGCACGGTTTATGAACACCCTGTACCAAAGGAAGAGTTAAAGTGCCTTTTATACGCCCACTTTGAATCCCTGATTCTCTTCACAGAGCTGTGCCAGCAGCAACCTCTTTGCAAAATCTTACGTATTGTGGTTTCTAGATTCTTAATCTGTGCTCCTCTAACATTTGCAAGAAAACAATATTGCTGTTAATTTAAACAAGAACCAGGAAGCCCTGAGTTCTTTAACCCGAGTCAGGAAAAGCTGAATCTGTCTAAACCTTGGAGCTGGTGAATGTCAGCCTCGCAGTAATTGAACACAGCACACGATGCCAACCTGGTTAGTAAACTAAAGTACTTAGGCTGACAAGCTGTAAACACATTCAACCCAGCCATGGCTCGGGGCCAGCGTGTGCACTGTGATATCTCCAGAGCTTCCAACCCCTCTCGCTGGCCGAGGCTCAGGTTGCAAGATCACACTGTGACTCAATCTTTTGATTTTTTTAAGGCTTTGGAATAGCAAAAAGCACCCCCAGTTAGGAAGAGAGGAGAACACCGGGATCTTACAGGCACGAGATACCTGTGTAATTTCCTGTCGCCTGCTTTCCACCTTCCTTATTGTTTTTGTGTTTTTTAAATGTAGCTCATGAGGAGTGGAAGCAGAGCACTGATTTCTTGTTTGTTCAGATCTGGCTGGGTGCTGGGTCCTCACTGCTCCCATGGCAGGGAGACAGGAATGCTCTGCCTGCTGCCCTGCTACAGTCCTGTAAGATTTATTCTGAAACACATGGGTAGAGAGGTAGCCAAACGATGGGAGGGCAGTGGAGAAAGGGTAATGGAGAAAGGCGAGGCACGGATGCTGGCATCAAAGAGCAGGGACAGTCAGAGCATGAAATACCAGTCAGACTTGTCCAAGTGGCAAACAGGCTAACCAAGCTGGGTAGGAAGCATGGGATGGACTGCTGACCACCTGGCACTCCCTGCTGAGTGGTTAGAGTTTGCCAATACGGGCTGCTCCCACTTCCTGCTGGGAGCATCCCATCTGCACTTTGGTAATAGGTGTATTTTCCCCATCCTCTGTGGTCTGGTAGATGTGGTACCGGCTCCTCCACTTGCCACAAGCAGCTCAAAGATTTCAGACTGCTCCCTTCTTGCCAGGGTAGGGGAAAGGAGTCCTCAGCCTTGGCAGGTCTCCCTGTACTGGTGGGGAGCTTGATCCCAATGCCCAGGATGTTCCCTGTTAACTGTCCTGGCTGGAGTGCAGGAACAGAGGGGCAGTGGGGCTGTTGGAGTCAGGGTTGCTCTTTGTTTCCCTTCTGTGTCAGACACGGGCAAAGCAGAAATGCCCTTGGCCCAGAGCGCATCACGGCTTGCCTGCTGTGTGGGCAGGGTGGGAGGGCAGCCCCACAGCCTCTGCCTGCTCTCTGCTGTCCTGTTCTGGGTGAGCAGGTGCGCCTGTTCCCTGGTCTGTGAGTGAGGAATGCTCTAGTACCAAATAATAAACTTACTCTTCTTCCTCCTCATTTTGGCACCAAGTGAATTTCTGAGTCTTGGAGTACATTTCATAACAAGTGTGACTTAAAAGGACCCTGAGGCTGAAGAAGCACAGGGGCTGTTTCCCAGATGTTGATCGTGCTCCACGCAGCCCCAGCTGACTCTGTGAGCAAAGGCCTCCCTCAGCAGGAGCCCTTGTCAGGACACAGCTCCCGGGAGGGAACAGGAGCAGCAGCACAATGCACACAGCAGCTCCCTGGTGGTGCTCTGATCCCTAACGCAGCAGGAGCAGGGGTTCGTCTTTTCACACTGGAGGAAGCTGTATGTAAATCTGAGGTACTGCATTGGAGATCTTGTAATGTGCCCTGTGATCGTTGGTTCAACTCCCCTGAGGATTTCTTGAGCAATTGCTGTGCAGAGCGTGAAGCAGCCAGGCCCTGCCCTGTGTCCTGGCCGGCTGTGGCCGAGGCTGGACTTCTGCAAGCATCACACTTGGAAAAATGCCCCCGTTAAAAAAGGGTAAGGACAAAACCGTGGACTTTGCACAGTGCCCTCGTGGTAATGGCCAGGAAGGAAGGCCTGCAGTGTGTCCTGGGAGATGTTTGTCTCTCTGAAAGCTCATCTCTTTTAACGGGAGGAAATTAACATTCCGGCAGAAAATGCCGTCTCCGTCAGCTGACGGTGCCCAGCAAGAGCTGGCTTGTAAATTAAAGCTTTTACTTGTGGAGAGGAAAACTGTTCTCAGTGCTGTAAGGAAAACTGTTGTGCCGCTGTCGTGACGGGGAAGTCTAAGTAATTTAAATAACTTGTCATTGTGTGCTGCTCTTTACAGATGTTACAAACATATCCAGCTGGTTTTTAAATCCTCACCTCCTCCAAGAGAACCTGGTAAAGATAATTATGGTGCTGTGTCAATATTGACCAGTTACCTCATCCTCAGCAATGCGGACTTTGGAGCACTGTTAGTTTTTTCTCAATGCTTCTTTGTGTAGCTGCACTTTTTCTTTTGTAAGTGTTGTAAGAAATCTTTGGAAACCAAGAGCAATTGTGTTTTTCTTGCACCAGGGCTGCCACATCCCTTCCTCTTTGGATGAAGGCAATCTTTGTTAACCATCTTGGAGCTGCCTGTCTTGTTTGTGTGCGTGTACCATGCTTTACAAAATGGTCCATGGGCTGGACATCCAGGCACTCCTGGCACAGAAACCACAAGGAATGGTCACAGCCTTGTTGAACATTTCTGTGCCAGTCACACAGGTGCTCCACGGATGCAGAGTCTGGTGCAGTGTTCATTTCATCACGTACTTGTGTTTTTCTGAAGCCTTCTGAACGCTGACTGGTGAATTACAAATGTCTGCCTTCTTTGAGATGCCCTTTCAAGATTTCAAAAGGCCCTGCGGTTCTTACTGAATATCAGTGAAGGGTGGGATGCAAGGAGAAGTTCTTCATTCCATGTAGTACCTAACGTATGTGTAAATCTTACGCATTTCCTTAGAACAGCTTCTGTCTGCCACTTTTATTTAAGAGGTGGTGGTGGTATTTGACACCTCACAAAATTTTTATGAAGTAGTTGCTGCAAGTCTTTTAGGCTAGAATATAGCTTGTGAAATTTAATGAAACCGTTCAAAAAATCAGGATGGTTATTGATGAGACAGAATCCAGAAATATCTGGGAGCGTGAGGATCTGTTTCTTTCTTTGTGTTGTGTGTGGGCTCAAAGTCACACTCAGGATGTAATAGTTCCTGCAAACTGAACCTCCAGCCCAGGTACCTCATCTGTACGTCTGCAGAGGATCCTAAACTAAGTGGAGCTTTTCTGGGGGCAGCTATAGGGCTGTATATTCAGTCACTAGAGTGGAGTGTGCTGCTCTGCTTCCTGATCCTCCCACTGTGAAATCAAAAGCTGAAGATTCTTCTCGATATTAAGAGTAGGATGGAGCCCCAAAAAACCTACCCAAATCCCTTGAAAAGCATGTACCCTTTCAGAGCCAACTTCTGACTCTATTCTTAGAGACTTTTAACAACATAAAAAGGTTGCAAGAGTTTTAAAATGTTATTTCTGTGAATGACAGAAATAAAAAGAACTGGGAATAGGACTCTGTGTAAGGGGGATGTTTCTCATTATTTATAACCTTCATTGCTTGACCAAATTTTTCCAGAGTTTTTGAAAACACTCAGTTTCACTTTATCAGGTTAAATGCTTTTTCAGGTAACGGTTTTGGGAGGAAGGATAATTGAAATTCAACAGAAGGGATTACTGCTTCTCTTAACACTTCATGCTAGTCTTCCCCATTAGCCCTTGAACTTATGTGGGGCTTTTTCCCCCTCTCTTTCTTCAGTTGTTTTGGTTAAGAGCTCCTTCATGGAATTCCAATAAGAAAATCAGCGTGTGCATTCCAAGCCGTGCTGATTATTCCATCCTCTCACTAAAAATAGACACTGTGCAAGCTGGCACTGAAAAATAATTTAGGGACCAGTAGAGAGTGGGAGGAAGAACAGCCCTGTGGAGCCAGGTCAGGCTGTGACTGTGGTGTTTGTGCACACCCTGGGGAGGTGCAAAGGAGGGATCCCCTCTGCCCACAGAAACACTTTGCAGAGCTCCTGTGGAAGGAGGGAGGGCATTGCACAGAACAAGGGCCCCAACATTTGTTTAGGAGGATGAACTCTGAATTTTTAAGTTCCATGTTTTGAATTTTATGAACAAGTCTGGGCACCTAATTGAGACACCACAGTTGGATGACTAAAGCTGAAAGTTGTAAATAATCTAAGTGGTATCGGTTGCTGGTAAATAAAAATTTCTTTAATGTTTTATGTTGGCATATTTCTAGAAACAAGATGCTGAGCACAGGTGGATGTTTTTGTTTGGTTTTCAGTCTGAAAGTAAATCGAAAAAACAAGTGTGCTCTGGTCAACTGAATGGTCTTTTATTCTCCATCCTCATTCTTGGGTTTTTTTCTTACTCTCCCTGCAATGCACTCTTTATTTTTTAATTTTTTTTTTTCTCCTAAACAACTTCTTTGTAGAGTGAGCCAGACCTGGAGAAAGGCCTGGAGATGAGAAAATGGGTCCTGTCAGGAATCCTAGCCAGTGAGGAAACCTACCTGAGCCACCTGGAGGCCCTGCTGCTGGTAAGGTTGGGGACAGATACCAGTTCAAACCCTGGCACTTGAATTTTTACTGCTGCTTCTATCCAGAGTTTCCCTGAACTTCACATACCGTGGGTTACCGGTTGCTGGGTGCAAAAGGTACCTGTTGCTTCTCTTCTCCAGTAGACAGAGAGGCTTAAAGGAAGGACTGGATGTAGCAGGGTTTGGGAGTTGTTAATGTGGCAGTATCCAGGAGCTGTCTTTAAGTATCCTGTGCAAATTATTACACGTTGCTGTACAGTTGGACAGAGATGAGGGAAATGGAGTGCACAGGGATTTTAATTGCAGCATTGATATCCTGGGAAAATCCACCTACCAGGGCTGGCTGATCCCCACGAGAGAACTTGTTCATGTCTAGCTCTCAGGAGTTGTGTGAATGCAAATCTCACTTTTCATTAGGATGAAGAATAGCTCTATGGAGGGATGTGTTGCAGTGTGACAAAGGTGAACGTTCATGGTTTGCATGAGAGTGATTTCCTTCTTTCCTCATTTCAGCCTATGAAGCCTTTGAAAGCTGCTGCCACCACCTCACAGCCCGTGCTGACCAGTCAGCAGATTGAGACAATATTCTTCAAAGTGCCTGAGCTCTATGAGATCCACAAAGAATTCTATGATGGGCTCTTTCCCCGAGTGCAGCAGTGGAGTCACCAGCAACGTGTCGGGGACCTCTTCCAAAAGCTGGTGAGTCAGCTGCCGTCACCAAAGGTGCTGCTAACCCTCAGCCATCTCACGGGAGCTGCAGGTTCCCTTTGGTGACTGCAGAGGCCAAAGGGATCAAAGTCTGTGGCTGGAATAGATGAGAGGTTTCTCACCTCCTCACTTTGCCACCGCAGTGGAGGCCCTACAGCAAAAAAATGGCTCTTTCATTGTCTTTAATTAAAGACTGCAGCGAGCTGTGGTGGTAAAATAAATACGGTTTCACATAAATGTTGAATCTCCAGGGTTTCTGCCGAGTCCTCAAAGCATTTCCTTTCAATGGAGATGGGAGAGTGGCAGCATTACAAAGTGAAGTTAACACCAACAGTGAAGTGTTCTTCGTTACTGTTGAACTCCCCCACACACTCTCCCTGGTACTTTGCTCTACCTGGTGCTGATTTATGGTCATCACCATTGGCTTTGCTCTTCTGCCACTGTCCTGGCCCTTCTGTTCCCCTTGCTGTTATGCTGATGCAGTCAACCTGCAGCTGAGAATCCTCCAAGCAACCTCAACAAAATTCTCTGAGTGCACAAAAGGACAAAGACATATACAGGATATTCCCGAGGCTGAATTAAAATTGCTGAGTTTCTGAGCCAGATGACAAATTGTTTGCATTCTAGGAGGTTTTTTTGGCCCCTTCAGCCTCTCCCCTAGCATGTGCAGAGAGCAAAGGATTAAAGGAGCTGTTTTTTCCTTTTTAGAAAAGAGAAGAAGCCCTGCATTCCTGAGGTGCCTCTGGTTCTCAGGGTAGGAGTGACATTCCAGTGAGGGGTTTATTGGCTGGGGAGTGTGCTTTACCAGGGTCCATCAATTGTTAGCAGCTGTGTAGCCCAGCATCAGCCCCATCCCCTATGGAGCAGGGGGAGCTGGCCTGGAAGATGATGTTTTCTGTACGTGCCAGCAGCTCAAGATGAAAATACAGGAATCTGCCTTTCACTGCCAGCATGTTCTAGCCAGGAGGGGTCAAGTTGGTGCCTTGGTGAATAGTTCATGGTGTGCAATTTGAGCAGCTGGTTTGAGAGGACAAACCCAGCTGCTGCTGCGTGCTGAAGCAGACACAGAAGGCTGCTGGAGGTGGCAGCCTCACAAGCTGCCCTGGACATGTGGTGCATCAATGGGAATAGCACTAATTGGAGAAGACCTGAATGGATTCCTTGGCAGGGCTGTCCAGCAACTCTCTACTCCCTGCACAGCCACTCAGCTTTTGTTTCAGACCATTTCTTGTTGCTGCTGGTCTCGGGTGCAGGAGTTCAGCCCTTCCTCTGCCCTTACTTTCCCCTGATTTTTCTGCGTTTGTGACAGAACTATTTATTTTGTTGGATTAGCATTGGAAACAAAGGAACAAATTGCCCTGGTGCAGGAGGCTTTGAGCTGGCATAGCACTTTCAGTTTCGGGTGGTTTGGTACAGCGGCGGTGGGAATTGCAAACTCTTTGCTGGAAGAGATAAAGCTAATAATTTTTGGCAGGCACTGGGAAGGAACTAGATGAGAGAGACAGCAAGAACATCAGGCTTTATAAGGCATCTACGCTGGATATACATCAAATCTTTTGGTGCAGACTGTTTACTCGTGGTCATGTCATGCAGTCTGATGATAAACACTGAAATATCCAGATGTCCCTGGGGACATTATTTTTCTGTACTGTCACGCAAAAAAACAGCACAGTAGATTGAAGTCCCAGATAGTGGAGGCAAAGACTTTTAGAATTCTGTGTGTTCTGGCACAAAGTACAATCTATTTGCAACATCAAATTGACCGTTATTACACCTTTTCCTGTTGAGAAAAAGAAAAGATGCCAGGCGTGTGGGAGTGAAATACGCTTCTCATTTTTGGGGAATATATTGTACATTTTTTTTTATATAGCTAGAAAGGAAACTCTTTAGAGCTGTTTTTAGAAATGAAGAAATATTTAGCAAACATCCTCACTGATAGACCTCAGAAACAGGAAAAAAATAAGTCCAAAAGCCAGCCATTTCTACCAACTCTTGTTTCATTTTCAGTGGGTTCTTTTTAATTGAAAGAAAAATTAAACCAGCACGAAAATGGTGTATGAGCATTATTGCTGTGATTGGAAGCACAGTTTTTTGTGATGACACATTCAGAGGAGGAAAATGAAAGCTTAGAAAGACTTCAGGAGTAGCAGGAAATGAAAGAACTGCATGGGAATGGAGAAACTTTAAAGCTCTGCCATGTTAGCTGGCATCATCCAAATCTGAATGGCATAAGCCCTGCAAATGGTCAGTAATTCTGTCAGCAGCATCTTCACAGGATTGTGCCTCAGTGGCAAATACAGATTTCATTCTCTCCATGCTGCTGGAGTCACCCCTGGTATAAGTGAGCACAGTTTTCTTCAGCTTCAGTCATAACTGTGTAATTTTGTATAAGGGTTGAGATTGTTTCTAGTCTTTCAGTAAACTGTGGCCTAGGAAATGGCTCACTGTTTCTCAGCCCTGTTAACCGAGTTTGTGCAGGGAATGTTGTTGTGAGAGTGGCTTTTTCTCTTCTCTTGCACAAAGCTGCACAGAGAATGGGGAGCACCATGGTTATGAGAGAGAGCAGGAGAGGGAAGGAGCAGGGTGGAAGTTCCCTGCTCTGCCTCTTGCCTGTCTCGGGCAGCAAGCTTGGGGAGGGTGCAGAGGTGAGTGCAGCCCCAGCAATGTCTCCTTGCTGCACCCTTGGCTGCTGCACCCTTGGCTGCTGCCCGGCCCTGCAGGCTCAGGCTGCTGAGGTGTGCCCAGCCCAGCCTGGCAGCTCTGCAGCACAAAGCCAGTGCTGCACTCCAGACAAGCTTGGAGGCTACCCAGGGATTTCCCATGCTGGATCTTGTGTTCTCTGGCATGAATATGGCTGCAGTTCCTAAGTCAGCAAACGGGATCAGTGCTAAGGCTCTGTGATAATGACTTACTGCTGCACTCTGAGGCCTGTTCCATCCTCTTCTGGACCCATTCCATATTCCTTTTGCTGGAAAAACTGCCATTTTCTGTCACCTAGTGCCCCAGTCACTGCCATCCAAACAGATTGTGCTCTGGATCTCTCTTTGGTATTTTCAGCACTCTGCTGCCTTTATAATAATAATGCTCACTAATGCAGCTATGGGTAATATCTGGGTTTGAGTTAGTATATCCATCATGCAAAGACCAACAAGTAGCTTACTGGGGTCACATTTGTGCTGTTGGGCTGAATCATTCCTCCCTGATTCATATGTTGTGGCAAAAAGCCAGCAGCTCCAGTTACATCAATGAGCTGCAATATTAATAGATACTAATCTGGCAGTTCAGAAGGGAAAAATAGATGTCAGAAATAAGGATGTGTCATTCTCATAGGCTTTCACATCCTTCACAAGTAAACTTGTTCAGCATAGGGTGGAACTGGGTGCATGGGGGCACCAGTGCTGGTTCGACAAGGGTGAGAGGTCAGAGATGTCATTCTGGGACTGCTCAGCGTTCCCTGCAGTTGTTTGTGTGAAAGAAACATGACCTGATCACTGGATACCAGGACTGACCATCCCAAACTGCCTTCTCCCCCAGCATTTATTCTATTTTGTTTTGCTTCCTGCAGGCCAGCCAGCTGGGAGTGTACCGGGCCTTTGTGGATAACTATGAAGTTGCTATGGAGACAGCAGAGAAATGCTGCCAAGCCAATGCTCAGTTTGCTGAAATCTCTGAGGTAATGTCACGGTGTTCAGACACACGAGCTGTCTGGCTCTGACTAATACCCTGCCATGTCACTCCTGTCTATTCTCCAAGTACCTCTGCAGCCCTGACTTCTGGAGGAGTTCTGAGCTCCCACAGACTCCCTGCTCCAGCTCGTGTTCTTACACTGAGTTGTACCTCAGGCTGGTCACAGACACAGCTTTTGTGTGCTGTCCCCACCCAGGGGATCTGGTAGAAACTGGCATTGCTTTGAACTCCTCCAGCTCTGTGCCACCTTCACGCATTTCTAGAAGGGAAAGCTCTATGGGAGTTTCTCAAATGTTTCTCTTGCTAATGATGATTCTGGCTGTGGTATAAAAGCCATCCTTAATGGCTTGCACTGTGGCTGTCAGTGGGATTGCAGACTTCACTGGCATGGAGATGAGAGGGTGACTCTCTCTCTTGAAAAAGGCAAGTGTGTCAACCATAAATCTATAATACTGTTCTTTGGCCTGCTCTGATTTGCTCCCTGTCAGAGGAGTACTTGTCTCAAAGCATTTGGAATACTTTTTCAGGCTTCCCAGACCATCAGCTTTCTCTGCAGTGCATGTTCTCATTGGCCCTTTGTATTGCAGTGATTATTTCTTGAAGAGCTCAGTTGCCAGGAAAACATGAATTTCATACGTGTCTCCTTAAAAACAATCAGATAAATCATCAGAGCTGAGTCCTACCAGGGCCGTTTAGTGCTCTGAGAAAACTCCTCGGTACATTCTAGATCACATGTCCCTTGAGACTTTTATGAGAAAGAGGTAAAATATGATCTCTCAGTTTTGCTGTTTCTGACAAATAATTCTGAGTCTCCTGTGTTTGGAATGATGGTGATTGCACTTCTGCATTTGTGTCCTGGTGAGGATTTTGGAGCTGAGCACATTAATGCAAGGCATGGCCAATGGCAAAGAGCAGAGTCACAGACAGTGTTCCTTTGCTGCTGTGGAAGAACTGACGTGTCCAAGGTCACCCAGCTCTGAGTGCAGGAATAGGAAGCATAACCTGAGGGTATTGAATGCCAATCCTGTACTTTATTTTTTGGTGCTGGGACAGTGGCTGTGTCCTTATGGACGTCTTTCTTCTGCAGGTGATGTAAAAACTCCCCCATCCCTGTTGCTGTAGGTGGTTCCCTGCTTTGCTGCATGTCTATTGACAGGTGCTCCTAAGAACATTGCTTAATATTTGAGATGTGTGGGTGCCTGTGACATGGCAGTGATGGATTTACCGAGAAGGAAAGCACATTTTCCCTATCACTTGAACTGTGATAGGGCTCTCCTCCCTTCACATCTAGGCCTTCCCCTGGAGGAGCAGATAGTCTGTTGTGTTCCCATGTGATATTTCAAGGTGATTGACCATCTGCTATGTGGGTTTTCTTTTTCTTTTAGAATCTAAAGGCCAGAAGCACAAAGGAATCTAAAGATCAGACGACGAAAAATTCCTTGGAAAGTGAGTGATCCATGGAGAGGAGCCTGGTCTGTGAGGACTGTGTGGGGGCTGTTGCCAAACCTCCACCCTCCCTTTTTCTTTTTGAATGCTGGAAGGTTATGGAGTCTGCTGGCTGTACCTGGGAAGTCAGCTCCCTTTTGCTAAGTAGCAGAGCTCGTGCAAAGTAGGCTGCCTGCGTGGGGAAGTGCCTGCTGGCTTCAAACCTCATCAGTGCCTTTGGGCAAAGCCAGCCCAGCCACAGGGCTGCTGTTGTTTTAAGAGAACATCTGCTAGCCAGTTATAGCACAGATGCAGCCTCAGCAGTGATGGGTTTATGGGGGCATTTAGAGAGCCTGGTCAAGATCAGGTTCCACGGTGCTTGTCTCAGGGCACATGAGTAGAAGACACCCCATGCTAGGAGCTTCCGTATTCACTCCTCCTGATATTCCTACTGCTTTGTTTCCACAGCTCTGTTGTACAAGCCAGTGGATCGAGTCACCCGCAGCACACTTGTTTTGCATGTAAGTGTCTGAAGGGGAGTTTTCAAACTTTAGACCCCTGTCCTATTTTCTTTGACCTTCAAATTTCCCATGGAGCTGCAGAACTGCAAAAATAAACCTGTTGAGCTTCATAAGAGCCTCTTCCCTTTACACTGAGGAGATGGAGTCCATGGGTAGGATGCTGCTATCTTTGCAGTCTTGTCACCAAGAAGTGCAGGGTATTATTATCTTCTAGAGATAAAGCCTTGCTCTAATCTGCGTGAAGAAGATGGAGCTTCTTATCCTGCAGCTCTGCTTAGGGGTGCTCGAGGCCTCCTGCCATCCAGTGTGCCCATGAGTGTGTTCTGTGTTTGTGTTCCTGCTGTCAGGATTTGCTGAAGCACACTCCTGTGAGCCACCCTGACCATCCCCTGCTGCAGGATGCTCTGCGGATCTCGCAGAACTTCCTCTCCAGCATCAACGAGGAGATCACTCCTCGCCGGCAATCCATGACTGTAAAGAAAGGGGAGGTGAGTCTTCCTGCTCTTGTTATTTTCTCAGTTTCTAAGTACTGGTTATGTCTTTTCTGTAGAGCTGACTAGGAAGTTATGCTGTTAAGCTGTTTGTTGCTAAGATACAGTTTATGCGGTGTCCTTGTTCTCTAAAGGATGTGGTACAGCTCCCTCTGTTTTCTCTTCAGAAAACAGTTTGGAAACCGAGAGGAAAGGATGATTAGAGTTTTGTCCTTAGCATTGTTATAATCATTTGTCATGTGTAATTTCTATGGTGCACATTGCCATGCACTAAATGGATTTGTGTTTTACCTGCAAACTGAAACCAAATGGGAAGCCTGGGAGGAGAAGAAGGTGCGGAAACATCAGAGGTAATGAAAGATTAGGAAAAACTTTCCCAGAATCTTCATTTTCACTATAAAATTAATTTTGTGTATCCTTATTCTAAAGAAGAGTGTTGTAAATATGACTGGAAAGCAAAACAAATTGAATGGGTTGGGAAAGCCAGAGAGATGATTGACTCCTAAGAGTGTAATATTACACTTCTCAGCTCTGTAAGGAGCTGGACTGCAGCCAGAAAGGTCTGAGATGTGCAGACCCTTCCCCTGCATGCGGTGTTGTGCAGGGAGGCCACAGAGCTTCTCTGTGGTGGGGTCTGCATTCCTCAATGGCTCGGTTCAGCTGCCTCATAGTTCCATTAAAAAGGGATTCAGTCCCTCGTGATAAAGAAAGGCCAGGACTGGCAGAAGTGTTGAGAGAGAGAAGGATGTAGGAGACTGGACACAGAGAGGTGCAGCTCACATAGTAAAGGTGTAAGGAGAGCTGTGGCAGCATTCCAGGCATGGGCTGATCAACAGTGACCCACATTACCCTGTACAAAACCATCTCTTACAAAGCCCAGGAGATTGTTAAGATACCATGAACCTTCATGATTTATTCCCAAATCCTGACAGCTAAACATGCTTGCTTTTAGCTGTTAAAATGATTTTCAGCTGACAAAAGGTTTGCTGGAAGCTGCAGTTCTGGGAATTTGGTGCATTTTTCCCTGCAAGTCTTGGTCATTGTCTCATTTTGTCAACCGAGGACACCTCCAGCTGAGAAAAGAAGAGGAGGGGCTGAGCAATTGGAGGCTGAAGTAGAAGCTCAGCCATCAGTCACCAGTGCCTCAGTGACAGGGGATGGCCTCGTTAAAGTGGCTGCTGATTGAGTCATAGCAGAAAGCACAGGCTACAATGCCCCTCGCAGGGGAGGGAGGGAGCAGTTTGTGTTCTCTGGTTGTCTGACAGCTCTCAGTGAGGGATGCAGGCTTTGGAACATGTCATGCAGAATCCTAATGAGGTGCCAGAGCCCAGGCAGAGGAGCAGGCTCAGGAGGATGATCCTGCTGATGGCTTTTTGGAGCGGTGTATTTGTCAGATCTTAGGAAGCAGGAGGGGGAGGCACGGCAGGACTGGGCTCAGCAGGCTGGTCACACTCTCGCTGGTCCTGCCGTGACTCCAGGTGTGATGTGGGAGGGGAGGAAGAGGATGGACCAGAGCTGTGGGTATGCTAGGGGGGACTGGGAACCCTTTGTGCCCTCCCTCACTGCACACAGCTTTTCCTGAGCCCAGGGAAGAAAAGTACTTGCCTTCCACTCTGGGAATCTGAGCATGAATGTTTTCTTCAGTCATTTGGCACCAAAATCCCACTTCTATCAAAGCAGTAGTATCCCAGTTGAACCCTCTGTGTCCTGAGAGTAGGTATGTTCACTCTCCATGTAGTAATGCAGAGACACAAATCTGCTCCCAGCTACTCTGTGTGGGTTAGTGATGGCTGTTCCTTCCTGCAAGCTGCTCAGCTTGGGGTCATAGCTGGGTTTTGTTTATGCCTGTAAATCTTTCCTTTTCTACTTATCCTTTCCTCCCACTCGCCTTGCTGGTGCTTCCCCCGGGGTGACAGGACAGTGTGTGGATTGCATCTCCTAATTGACTGCTCTCAATGCATAATGCATTTTTTATTTTAATGAATCACCAGCATGCTTTGATGGCTTTTTTCATTATTTGTCTTCCTCCCATTGAAGTTTCCTTGGTGGAAAGGAAGGAGGGTAAAATAGCCTTTTCCCCTTATGTATTGCTTAGGTGCTGATCTCAGTTATCTTTTTTTCCCAGTCCCTGCCTTTTATGTGGAATATTTTTTCCCTTTGAGTGTGTTGTGGGGAGGAATCAAATCCCCTTTGCCAACCTCTTGCTCCAACTCTTTTTTTCAGGATTGCTTTGAACTGGGGAAAGCAGCCAGTCGCTAATCTCCCTAGTGACAGGCTGCCAAGGAGGGGAGTGCAGGTCAGGAGCGAGTACAGGCTCATCATCAGCACAGTGTTGTTCTCTTTTGCAGAGGTGATTCCCTGCTTTGGGAGCAGTGACTCGGCCTGCCCTGCTTGCTGGGCTCCCTGCGTGGTGCCAGGTGTCCACGCTGCACTCCAGCCCCCCAGTTCTGCTGGGCTCCAGAGGCTTTGTTCTAATCTAGACTTATGCACAGGAACTGGAAGGTTTCTGTCATGTGGTTTAATTTGCTGGGCTGGATGAGTATTTCAGGTAGTGCAAAGAGATGGGAACAAAGGGAGTAAAATCTCTCCCCGGAGGGCCAGAAAGAGCTGCAGCAGGGAAGGCAAAATTGGTGGAGTGAGCCTGTGAACAGTTTGGTCCTTGCTGACTGCAGCAGACTTTGCTGAGGGCCGCGGTACAGAGGAGCCGGCAGAGCCTCAGCCCCAGCCTGGCAACACAGGGGAGCAGGGGGGCGTCTCTGGCCTTTGGGGTCTGTTTCCATTCAGCTTGATCCACTGCATTCTCTTGCTCCCTTCTTTTCATCCCATCTTTCTACTTTTATATAGTCCTACCTTTTTTACTGTTTTTTTAATGAATCATCTACAGGCATCCACTTTGCTAACCCTCCAAATAACCAAGCAAATGCATGGAGAGGAAGGGACTCTTAGTAGCCCTGTACTTTGTGGCTTGGAATGTGAGTGGTGTAGAGTCACCCAGCCCTTGGGGCCGTGGAAGAGGCATCTTCTTGTCACTGCTGATCTTTCTGCACCACTTTTGTCTTGGTTTAAATAGGGAACGAGGTTAAGGTTCTACTGGGGACGGTGCCCTTGGGAAGGAGGAAAACAAATGCTTTGGGATGAGGGATGTGGCACAGTTACGTGCAGAAGGAGGGCAGTAATAACCTTCTCTAGTCTTATTAACAGAGCAGCTCTGGGTGCTGCCTGTTGGGCTTTTTTCAGCTAAGCCCGGATGCAAATGACTGTAGTGCTTGTATCTTTGCCTGCCAGAGGTCAAGGCTGGTGTTTCCTGCTAATTCAGTGCATTTGTGCAAAGCAGGAATTAATGAAGCAGCAAAAAATGGCAGAGTTCACTTGAGAGGCAGTGGTCCCTTTCTTGACTGCTGCTTCTCTTGTGTTCTTTGCATGACTGTTTTTCCAGGGCAGTTCAGATCAACCTGAGTGTGGTGGCTGCCACTCTGCCTTGCCCTGGCCATGTCCTCCCACCCTCTCTGAAGTGTTCATACTGATCTTTGTGTGATCCCACAGCGGCACAGAGGGATGGAGCCTGGAGTTTTGGGTCTCTGCCGCCTGAGTGGCTTCATGTCTGGTCTCATCAGCACCAGTCCAGACACAAGGGAGCTGACAGGCAGCTTTTTCTGGGAACAAGCCCACAGGTCACCTTGTGCTGCTGTACACCTTTGTCCTTGCCCTGGAGAGGAGAGGCTACTTGGCAAGCACCTGTACTGTGTTTCTAAACGTGGTTTTAAACTGCAGTCGAGGGACTGGCTATTGTTGCCTTAGGCTTCTGCTTGACTTCGTAGAGCACCAAGTGTGCTTGAGAAGAGAAAGGACAAAGGACGTGTGCAAGGGAGCAGAAGTGCAAACTGAAGCCTTTGCAAAGCTGGAAGGGAAGCTTAGACACAGCCGTGCACAGCATGGGGCCTGGTGCCTACTGCTCCTGGAGGCCTTGGGCAGATGTTGGCAGTAGAGCACTCAGAAATTATCTTGGCTGCTTCACACTCTGTCTTACAGCTGGAGCCAGAGGGCTCCTGGTGACAGGAGCTTTGGGAAGAAGAAAGAGGCCATTAAAATGCTCAAAGAGCAGCCAGTTTAACTCCCTAGGCAGAGCATCTCTTTTTTTCTTTTTTTCTTTTTTTTTTTTTTTTCAGTGCTGGTCTTGCAACACACTTACACACACGAGGAATCATTTTCTTCCTACGCTCTGCAGAAAGCCAAACCACCTCTTCCTCACTGACATGTGCCAATACCCATCTCCTGGTTTTCCCCTCCTCCCTGTGCCTCACACATGTCCCAGCCCTTCCCGGGGCTCTCACCCACGCACGCTGCAGGCCTCTGCTGTCACCACATGGGATGAGCTCTTTCCTCGGCACACAACGGGGAGATGGCCTTTTGTGCAGCTGTGCGGCTGCTCGGGTAGGTTTTTAAATTCCACTTTTTGTAATGTGTCTCAGACAAGCTGGCCACACTTCCTGGAGTTAATCAGTCTGTGACAGCAGCGGGATTTATCATATGCAAACAGCACAAAAACACTGTAGGATGAATAGATGAGCACACAGGTAGTCGTGAGCTTGGTAGCAGAGGAGGGGAAGATGCTCAGTGACAGAGGTAAGAGGAGGAGGAGGACAGCAAGAGGCAATCCAAAGAGGATAACCAAGCTCTGGAAGAGGTACAGGGAGAGCTCTTTTGTTCAGAGCACTGAGGTGGGTGGGAGAAGAAGCAGATGAAAACATGCAAAGAAAAGCAGGGCCTGGAAAAGAGACATGGAACTTATATTGCACCTGTACAGGAGCTTTGCAAGAACCACTGAAGTTAACAGCACAGGCCTTGTGTGAGAGATTAAAGATGATCCTAATTCACTCTATTATGATGTAAAATCAAGGCTTTCCTCCCACGCTTCCTGGAACATCTTTTTTGTGCTGGACACCTGACAGTCTTGGGGGCTGTCTGTGGAAGAGAGAGTGTCACTCTGCCACTTTCCTGCCACGGTCACCCTGTCACTCTAATCTTCTGCTCTCTTGGATGTTTATTTGGTGTTTCTGTAGTCAGTGTTATTTCAGGGTATTTTAGGAAATTTTTAGCACTTTTGGTTACTTTAACAAACAGAGTAGCTCTGGGAACAAGGTAGAGGGATGGTTTCCCACGTGAGAGCTGTTGTATGCCACGTACAGCAGGCTCACCCATCCAAAAAAACCCTTGTGTTTCAGGAGACGCCGTTTAACAGGAGGCCACCAAAGAAATAGCTGTTGGGTGGGAGGAGCCGACCAAAGCATTGGTTCCAAAACTGCAGAGCTGAGGTGGCACAGGCCTCTGAGTGGCACGAGCCCTGTCTGAGGGGGCTGCTGGCTCCCCCAGGGTGGGAGAGGATGGGCTGACTCATGTCAGGAGGTCCAGGAAGGTGCCCTTTGCTCCCACACTGGGGTTTGGCAGGGATCTGGTAAGCCATTGGGAAATCCTTTTATTGTTTCCCTCTGACCTGCTGAACCTCCCGGCAAGATGACTCATTTGCAGCAAAGGATGTGCCCCTTTGCTGGAAGTGCCCCTCCTCAGCCCCACGGATGCTGAGCAGCCTGGGGCATGCCTGTTTTACCCAGCCCTAATGAAAGTTCTCTTTTCCAAGAAAAGCTGGTAATGAGGAGAGATTTCCTGACTTGATCCACAAATGTTTTCTCCTGTACTCTCCTCCCCTGATGCTTGGTTGCTCTTGTGGCAGTTCACCCCTGCTCCTTGCTGGAGGGAGACCTTCCCAACTAGCTCCTATGAGCAAGAAGAATGAAGGGTTCTGGGAAGCTCCATGTTTCCCTCTGACTGACTGGAATACATCTCTTTCACCTCTTTCCTTCTGTTCCAGCCAAGCTTAGGAAGTGCAGGCTTGTCCTCTTCCACCCAGCTCTCTCTGTGGGACTTTTTGCTGCCTCGGTGTTGCACTGTGATAGGATTTAGTTCCCAGGAGTGCTAACCCAAATAAACTCAGTGCCACCTCAGGCCCAGGTGGGAATGGGAAGGTTGTTGGGTCATTTGGTGTGGAATGGCCGAGCTTTCTGCTCGGGTTTTGGGGAGATGTGCTCTTAGCAGGTTGCTGGGCTGGGGCTCTGGCTCATCTCACACACTGCCAGTGCCTGGTAGAGGCGGACAGAAGGTCAGGTCAGGACTGTGCCCTGTCACACTGCCAGGCAGGGAAAGGACAGTGCCACATCCTGCTGGGTAGCAGAGATGAGTAAGCTGTGAGAACGTCTTTACACCTACGAACAATGAGCAGAGGTTGAGCTGGCAACAAGCAGCTATTCTCATTTCTCCAGAGGGGCTGAGCTGATTTGCAGTGTAATTAATATTCATCAGATCTAGAAACCTGCGATCAGGGGTTTGGCTTGCTCAGAAAATATCTTTCCCTGTTTATTATTGCTCCCAAATGAAATTCTTTGCAGGAGTGGAGAGTGTTCTTGCTACTGACAACATGCCTCCTCCTGTATGGTTTTTTCCAAAGCTCAGTGTTTCTAGTTTCCTATCTGGGGCTTGCTCTCCCAGGCGGGAGGGGAAGGCGTGCTCAAGTGCCCATCAGCAGCAAAGGCATTAGTGCAGGCAGGAGTTCTCTCCTAAACCACTGAGAAGAAGCCAGGAGGATCACACCCCCCTAAAAATAAACACTAACATATGTACGGGCCTTTGTGAGCTGAATCACTGCTGGATGGCAGATCTCCCCAGAGTCCTGTCCAGAGATGGTGCAGCAGTCTGCCAGGGAGCAGCCTTGCGTCCTGCAGCTCTGGGAAACGTGCAGCTTTTGCTGCCCTGCTCACAGATTTCCAGGAGCTTCGTGTAATGGAAGGCAGCACCAAGGTGAGCTGCTGACACTGCTCCACGTGCTTCCACAGGTAGCTGTGGTGCTCTTGTAGCTGCAGACGGGAAAACGCAGGTTCCTAGTCCCTGTCAAGAAGTGTAGGGTGCTGTGGGACAGACTGTGGAGAGAAGAATTATGTCTGCAGGGGCATTTCTTTGTCCTGTGTTCCTTGCCGTGATGCCTGCTAGGCTGAGGACTGATGTGGCTTGTTTTCATTTCACAGAGCCAAGATGGGAAGAATGGCAGGCAGCAGGAGAGGCAGCGCGGGGGTTTGCACTCCCACACCCTCGGCAGGGAATGTGCTCAGGGTTTGTTAAATCATGCAACCAACAGAGCCCAGGGGCACCACCTGGGAAATGGAGGCATCCCTTGTGGTGTGAGTGTCCTGACCTTGCCCAGGGGAGCTGCTCGTGTGGGGCTGCCCTGTGGAGACCCTGCTGTGTGTGTGTCCAGTGGGGGTCCCGGCCCTGGGGCAGGGCAGCAGGGACTCGGGGGTGAGTCCTGAGCGTGGGGCTGGGCAAGGCTGGCAGGGAGGCAGCTGGGGAGGTGCTGGTTAGCCCTGGGCAGGGTTAGCAGAACTCTGCTGTCTCCAGGCACAGCGCTGTCTAGGCCGATGTGGGATGTCTGATGTGTCACTTAGTGATGGCAGAGGAGCATCAGCTTGGCTGGGATAACAAAGGAACTCCAGGTCAGGGAAGAGTTCCTTAGCATATGTGGGGAAGCTGATGGTTCCTGCTTGTACTGGCTGTGAAGTGAGGCAACGCTGACAGTTATACATATTGGTGGAAATAAAACTTGTCCAGAGCTGAATGCCCTGACTTCTGCTTGAAAATCAGTGGGAGGTGTCTCTTGCAGGTGTGCACTGAGTCCTGATGATCCTGACAGCACAGAGCAGGGCATGAAACTCCTGTCGTGGTCACTGGAAGGAGCACACGGCCACCTGTCTACGTGCCTGCATTCCAGCCTTTTGGCCTTTTAACTATGGAGGCCTGCCCCTCCCCCATAAGGGAATTAGGAAAGCAATGGCTCTGCCTGCCAATGCGTACCAACCCTTTCTTTAGAAGGCTGTAAAACAACGTGGAACTAGAAGCAGGATGAAAGGTGTCAGAGTTGTGCAGCTTCTTTGCATCTTCCAGGTTTGGGGAATCTTTATATGATATATATTGAAGATTTCAATAGGCACGTGATGAGGGTACATCCAGAAGGTTCTTCTAAGGCACAGGCTGATAAGGGACTCCTAAGAAGTTTGCCGGATACACGTGTTCAGTAATTATTCCTTAACAGCACTTGTAATGAAGAAGCAGCAATGGCGTTCATCTGTTAATGCTGACAAAGTCGGTCTGTGAATGGGAGAGGAAGGGGTCGAGGAGAGCTTTGCTATCCCTGTGCTGGGGTGGCTGAAGCCGATGCAGAGGCTGGGAAGCGGCTCTGGGAGAAGCGGCTCTGGGAGAAGCGGTGTGTGCTGCTCTCTGGTGGCTCGGGAGGGGACGACCTGCTGCCAGGGATTCAGGGACTCTGGTACAAAGGAGCTGGCCAGTGACTCGCAACAAACAGCACTTGGGCTCGGGAACAGGTGAAGGAGAGAAGGCCAAAGGCTGACCCAGCACAGGGCAGGGGAGAAGATGCATGGCTGTTTCTGCCTCTGGGAGAGAGGGCTGCAGCAGGGAGCAGAGTTGACAGCAAGGAGTATTTAATAGCCTTTTTCATTTTTCTGATTTAGACGGATGTACTGAATTAGCTCTGGTAGGAGTCCTGTCTAAGGACTGTGTTGCCCCAGTGCCAGATTTGCAGCTCATATTGCACTGAAACATTTTTCCTGTTTTTTCCCCAGCACCGGCAGCTGCTGAAAGACAGTTTCATGGTGGAGCTGGTGGAGGGGGCTCGCAAGCTACGTCACGTCTTTCTTTTTACTGACCTCTTCCTGTGTGCCAAGCTCAAGAAGCAGATTGGAGGGTGAGAGTTTCTTGTTGGGCTTTGTGCTTTGCACCTCAGCTGTAACAGAATCCTGGCTTTAGCCTGAAGTTTTAGTTGCATGTGGATACCCCAGACCTGGGTAACCATAATCCACGAGAAGTAGACAAGAAATGATCAGCAAGATGGGAATGTTTACTCTGAGATCCTGTCTAAGTCCTGACCCTTCGGGTGAGGTAATTCCTCCCATCCCTGCCCTGAGCCTACCTAGGAGAGCAGGATATGTTGTTGCTGCTGGTATTCTGGACAAATGTCATTCATTTTTCTACTTCCTCTTTCTTTTAATAGGTGACATTCTTAACTTTTTTTAATGACTAAGGTCGTTAATTTTGGCTTTGCAGCTACAGCCTGTTAACAGTTCTACAGAAAAATGGCAAAGGTGCAGTAAACAGACTATGTGTTAACCCCAAAGTGCAGCTATAAAAGCAGTTTTGCTGACACTTTTCACAAATGAGGGAGGAGAAACCATTACCAACGTACTTGCCTCAAATAAGGCTTCTCTTCATTTGGTAAACATTTGGGGAGACGTCTCTTATCTTCTTGCCCTCCTCAAGCAGAAAGTTACGCCTGCCCTTTTCAAAGCATGTGCTTGTGAGAAATGAGCCTTCAAAGGAGTGGGACATTCCCAAGAGTGGATCTTCCTGACAACAAAGGTGAAGAGGGAATAAATGACACGAAACATTAAAAAGGAGAGCTGCTTATCCTGGTGAAATGCCTGGAGAATGGCAGCTATGAGCTGTAGTTTCTGTCCCCTGGTTGGATTACAGAAAGGTTTATGTCCATTGGCTCACCTGCCCCACCTTGGCCCCAGCCTGGGCAGGAGAGACCCAGGTTCAGATTCCAGGGGGCCACCAGGTCACAGGTGTGGCACAGCTTTAGAACTTTGCCACACCAGAGGCTTCAAAGAGAGAGCACACAGGACCAAAATTGTCTGCAGGAGGTGGATGTGGTTTCTTAGGATGAAAGAAAACTAGATAACAAAATGAGTTGACTTTTTATGTGCTGTACCAGCTCTTGGCCCTGCTAGGCTGTCTTACTGAAAAGCAGCCTGTTGCCAGACTTTTTCCATATGGGAATCACAGTAAAGTTGGGCTGGTGTCTGCATCTTCTGCACTATAGCAGGGAAGAACTTGTGGGAAGGACTGGGTGTTGCCAAACGCCAGTAGTAGTAAAAGGTTTGGACCTTCTGCCTTTCAGAAAAAGCCAACAATATGACTGCAAGTGGTACATCCCGCTCACTGACCTCAGTTTCCAAATGGTGGATGAGTCTGAGGCAGTGCCCAATATCCCCCTGGTACCTGATGAGGAACTGGATGCCATGAAGATCAAGATATCCCAGATCAAGAACGACATCCAGCGGGAAAAGGTAAAGGGGTTGAGCTCTCCATGGCAATGCAGACACAGGGTCTGTGCTCAGATGAGGTGCTGGTGGCAGCTCTCCCAGGGCTGCACAGTGTGGGGAGCCAGGCTGCAACAGACTGCTCAGCAGGGGCTTGTGATAGCCAGGTGCTTTGCTCATCCGAGTGCACGGCCTGGGTGATGCTGCCCTGTGAGGAGGCAGAGACAAAAAGACCCTGTGGTTGTACCTAGCAGCTCCTCTACTCAGGAAAACCACCTATGAGCATCCATGTGAGGGGCAGGGATCTTCTGCTGCAGGCATGAGAAGGATTGGGAGTGTTATTTGCCAGTTTCTGTTTGTTAAATTATGATCCTGCCAGTGATTTTGGTCAGAAGCCATATACTCTTGAATTTTAGCAGGCTCAGTTATGCCTTTGTAGCTTTTTCCTATTTCCCTGATGTCAAAGTAGCAGCAAATATATAGAAAACAGCAATTATGCTGCCTGGACAGTCAGACATGGACATGGTGTCTCCGGCCCAGGCTTCTCTTTGCTTGCAAGATATGTTTTCTGAGAGCTGTTAAATCCCAAACCTTCCTGGACCCTAAAGGAGAAAGAAGAGTTTGAACACTGGTGGTGTGTAGAGCAGGATATGAATAACATTGTTCATACTGTGGGAAGGTTATTCCCCACATTTCCAAAGAACACACTTTTGCCTCTTGGCCCTGGCTGGCTTCTAAAGGCTTCCTGGAAAAAGTAAGATATTAGCAAGAACACTTTGTGGAAGCCTTTTACTCACCAGCTGTAGGTGTCTAAGATGCGTGCCTTAGTGGATCAGTGCTAAACAATACACATGGCTGGGTTTGGGACTGGATTTTTTCCAGGAAAAACTGTATTTTTAGCAGACCTCTGATGAAAATGGATCAGTGGGCGGCTTCTACAGAAGTTGCTTAGAGTCTCCTTAGTTAGGGGGGACCTGGCAGTGCTATGCCCAGTGACAGGATGCTACTGCAGCCTCTGGAATGGAAAATACAGGGAACAGCAGGGACAGTGGCCACACACCTCTGCACTTCAGCTGGGACAGCTGGAATGGGGGAACAGAGCCCAGTCCAAGTGTAGACATTCTGCAAACAACACCTTACTGAGCAGCTGGGAGTCCTGTGGATCTTACTGACAGCATTTCTTCTGCTCTGGGGCCATTTACCTACTCACAGGGTAGAGACTGTGGATTTCAAAACAGCAGTTAGTGTAAATGGGGGCAGATTTGGAGAGTAACGCATGTCCTCTGTCTCCCTCTCTCCCACACCCTTCAGAGGGCCAATAAAGGCAGCAAGGTCATTGAGAGGTTGAAAAAGAAGCTCTCGGAGCAGGAATCCCTCCTCCTGCTGATGTCTCCCAACATGGCCTTCCGGGTACACAATCGCAACGGCAAGGTGAGAGCACCCATCACCCCAGGGCCACGGAGCGTGGGGGCTTGTGTCTGTGACCGCACGTGCTCCTGCACAGGGAGGGCTCTGTGGCCTCTCCTGTGTCTACTCAAAGCACTTTGCAAGCAGCAGACACCTCACCCTTGCTGTGCCAAAGGTTATGATAGCATCCTATAAGGCTGTGACTAGTTTGCAGACAAGAGTGGCATTTAAAAAATAACCATGGAAATGAATCCCCTGTCTCAGCACCAGACCTGGCGGAGCCATAGGAACAGCCCTTCACCCAAGATCCAGCTCTGCAGCAGCTTCCTTCTAGACTGCCCTGTGGCTTCACGGCTTGGCACATCAGGGCAGTGTCCTCAGGGCTGCCCCTGCCAGGGTCCTCCTCTGCCAGGGGTATTCCCTGCTCTGGCAGTGCTGTAACCTCTCACTGTGGCCTTTCCATGCACATGGCAAAGGAGTCTCACAGGACTGTGTTACTGCTCAGTGAAAATCCATCCGCTGGTCACTGCTTCCTGACCGTCACTGCTTCAGCAGTGTCCAGGCCTGTGCTGGAGGCTTTTGGCATTCCTGGTGCAGCCGAATGCCTATTGGGAGGAATAGCACAAGCTGCCATGGGAGCTGCTGCGGGGCCACAGCTGCCCTTGGCAGGGCGGGGCTCTGTGAGCTCTGACTGTCCGTGTTGTAGCACGGGCACGTTGCCAGAGCCCAGCCTGTCTTGACAGAGATGAGATGCAGGATAAATGGCAGGAGTACCAGCAGAACCGTCTGTCCAGCAATGTGCCCTGGGGGAGGGTGGGAGCAGGCAGGCCCTGCCCTCAGTAGTGCATCAGACTAATGCATACCCTGCTTTCTTCTGTGTTCCTGGGCAGAGTTACACATTCCTCATTTCATCGGACTATGAAAGGGCAGAGTGGAGGGAGAATATCCGGGAGCAGCAGAAGAAATGTGAGTATCCCTCAGCTGCCATTGGTACAAATACTGTGATCTTAAGAGAGCAGGGCTCCAGAGGATGAGGTGTGGGACAAACCCTGCCAAAACAGAGATCTGCTTTGAAATCCACAGCAAAATATGGATGTCTCCTGTCTGAGGCTGTTGGGGGAACTAATGCTGCAGCAACATGTGAGGAATGTGTAGAGAGAACACTCAGTAAATAAATGTGTGTAGAGATTCTCCCATTAACCCTAGAGATCAGAGCTCATTGCAATTCCACAGAGAGGGAAGAGCAGCGCCCTTTTCCCTGGCTCCATTCAAAAGAAACTCAGTTACTTTTATGACACAGTGTTTTTGGCTTTGCAAGGAACTAAGAGCTCCTCTATTTCCTGTGAACCGTTCTAAGGCTTTACTTGGCAGAGTAACTAAGTATGCCCCCAGCAGAGCTGGGCTGCAGCCGCAGCAGTAGTGCCCTGAGCACCTCAGTGCTGCTGCTGAGCAGTGCCCAGGGAGCACTACCCATGTGTGCCCAGGATGAGGGGTCATGCATCCAGCCTCTCCTTGGATTTTTTACTCCTCCCTCTTTCCATCTCCATGGCAGGCTTTAAAAGCTTCTCACTCACATCGGTGGAGCTCCAGATGCTGACAAACTCCTGTGTGAAGCTACAGACAGTCCACAACATTCCCCTCACTATCAATAAGGAAGGTAAGACCTTTGGGTTCTGCTTTCACATGGTGCAGCTGCAGTGAAACTCTCCTCCTGCCTGACGTTGTGCTTTCCCCTAGAACTGCTCTTACTGTTCCCTTTGGCTACAGGTTGCAGGCATCCTCCTGCAACCATTAATCCACTATTAAATGGTCCTTGCATGCAGCTGTTGTGCAAGGTATCGGAATGCTGGTGGAGTCCTAGCCTTGGAAAAGCTTTGAGCTGTGCCTGAGAATCCTCTGGAACAACACTAGTTGGCCAAAATTGTGTCAGGGACCATCCTAAATTACTACTTAATCTGCTGATGTAGACTTAGCTTCTATAATTCACTTTATCTCCCTTGAATTTCTTCTATGCTGCCTTGCTGATCCTAGAACTGTCACTGTAAGAGCCCCCCAGAGCCAGAAGGTATCACAGGTGCCAGCTGTGGAACAGTCTCCTGTCTTGCTGAAGGGGTTGTTTATGTGTTCCCGCCATCCTTGGGGACAGTGACAGTTGACCCTTTGCTCATTACCTGTGTAACATCAGTCTCATCACTCTCACTCTTGGCTCCACTGTGAATGTAACAGAATCCCTTGGGTCTTTTGTACAGATGACGAATCCCCAGGTCTCTATGGATTCCTGAACGTCATTGTCCACTCTGCCACGGGATTCAAGCAAAGCTCAAGTGAGTTGCAGTTCTGGGACACACAAGAGATACTGATAGGGGTTAGATAAGCCATGTGCTGGGACAGCTGGGCCTGGATTGCAGCATCTGTGATGGCGGTGAGGAGGAGAGGTGTTTTGGGGAACTGGAAGTTCCTACTCTTAACTCCCAAAAAGATCACCATCAAGGATCGAGCACACAGCTTTTATTTTTAGGCCTAGTCTGAGATTTTTAAGCAGTGTTTGCTGATTACACAGCTGTTCTAGAAACAAGTCAGCTCTTATCCTGAATTCTTTAAGGTGTATTTTGTTTTACAATGAAAGAATGGAAGGCGTTCTCTGGCATCCAGAATTTTTGTTGGGAATAAAGTGGTGTTAAAATTCAGGGTAATGACTTGACACAAGGATCAAAAAAGGTGACAGAGCTTCTTAAGGACAGCTGGGCTGATCAAGGTGACGAGATTTCTGTGGGATGGTGTTTCTGGTACTAATGCAGAGATGATGGAAATGAAGGCACCCTGTGCAAGTGATTAATGCAAGTTAGGAGATTCTAGATTTTTTTTTAAAGTTTTTGTCCCTGTCTCCTCTCCTCAGATTTGTACTGCACATTAGAGGTGGATTCTTTTGGGTATTTTGTGAACAAGGCAAAAACTAGAGTTTACAGAGACACCACGGAGCCCAACTGGAATGAGGTAGGTTTGATTTTTCTTGGTGTGACTTGTTCCATGTGCCAAACATCAACACATGATGGGCAGAAGACCTGCCAATGGAAGAGGCTGCTGCATGCTCAGCACTTGTGCTGCATATGCTGCTTCTCAGAAAACACTTTTCTGCCAGGTTCATTTGGCTCTTGGGGCTTGCAGAAGATTTTCTCTTGGATTAGCGGTAGTTAAACAAACAATTTGATACAAACAAGTCTTGTCCAGTATTTAGTCTTTTAAACAGATGCATGCTTGATAATTTTTTTAAAGACTCAAGTAAAAATATGGTTTTGTTTATTTGTTGAGAGGGGGTAGAATTTGCTTTTTGCCTGTTTACAGCCAACTCAGACCTACTGGTGAGCAAGATTTCTTACAAGGAAGATGAGCAAATTTATATCTGGATAATGCTTTGCTGAGACCTGTGAAACCTGACTAAGGAGTGAACCATCTTAGTCTCCAATTTGACCACCTTATAGATACAAAATATGGTTTTAGCTTATTTCTAGACCAGTTCCAGTAGGGAGGAGGTTTTGGCCACTCCTTAAGCATTCTTCTGATGAATATTAAGGAGACTGTATTGATTATTCCGAGACTGGTGTCCTGTTGTGATGCAGCCATTGTTCTTTCCTTTCCTGGTGCCCTGCAGGAGTTTGAGATTGAGCTGGAGGGCTCACAGACACTGCGAATTCTGTGCTATGAAAAGTGCTACAACAAAACCAAGCTCACCAAAGAGGATGGAGAGAGCACAGACCGCATAATGGGGAAAGGACAGATCCAGGTAAGACTGTGCTCAACTCATTCCTGATCCCCTTACTGCAAAACATCACAGGACTTCTGGAACCTGGAGTTCACCACAGAGGTTTTTTTCTGCCTTCTGATTGTCTCAGCATTGAAGATCTTTCCCTCTGATAGTGAGGTACACAGTGTGCTTCACAGGCAGGAAGTCAGCAGCTTTGTCCCTCTTGCTTTGTGCCCTATGCCTGCTCCAGCACCCTTATGGAACAGCTGCTTGTTTTGATCTCTCATTTGCCCATTAACTTCAAAACTTCCACACCAGTGTATAGGAACTGCACTGCCCCTGGGCACTGGTGAGGATGCTTTATTTGTGACAGGAGGATGCCAGAATATTCTCTCTACTCTGTAAATCATGGGCAGGAAGGCTGCCATCTGTGTGTGCTGGAAGTTGATGGATGTGTTGGCCAGGCCCTGGGGCAGCCTGACTGTCCTAGTGACTGCCGTGCCCAGAGCGTGGTGTCCATGACAGCAGGCAGCATCTGAGGAACATTTCCACTGCTGAGAATTGGCCTGGGACGCTCTGTGTGGCAGATGTGTAGTACAGTGGGGGAGGTGATGATGGCAAAGGGCTGCTGCTCTTGGGGAGCTGCTGTGTGATAGAGCACTGAAGTTGGATGTAGGAGAAATCAGGCCATATGTGGAGGAAAACATGGGGGACACGTCCCCCATCTCGTTCCAGTTTGTTGCACTGTCTGTCCACAGCTTTAGGAGGGTGTTTAAATGCCTGCTCTGAGGACACATTCTCTGTGTTGGAGTGGCTGTTGAACAGAACAGAGACCCTGCCCAGATACCTTTTCCTTTCTGGCATATTTAAGGATCTCCCCAGTTCCCCTCCATTTAGGTCTGGCTGTCCATCTCCCTGTGGATGACAGCTTTCCCTGGCACTGGAGTGATGGTCATGCAGGCCAAGGCCATTTGTGGGATTGCAGAAGCAGCCGGGGGTGAGGGTGGCCTGTGGGATCACATCCCACCTTGGCTCTGGCAGGGTTCATTGCCTAAATGACTTTGATCAGGCCTCTTCCCTCTCTCCTGTTGTCAGGGAGAGCTTTTGTCTCAGATGCAGGGTGGGATTTGGAAGGGAATTCATGTGCAGACAATAAATGCCAGCACAGGGTGTCTCCTGTGTGTGTGTCTCAGCTGAGCTGAAATCCCTGTGTCCCTTCAGCTAACAAAGGCTGTTTTCCATGGAGCTGAGCAACTACAAAAGAGCAAATTTCCAGCCCTGAAATGCCCTGGAGATTTGTGTGCTCATAACAGAGAACCCTGAAATCACTGACCCACTAAATTCTGCAAATATTTTGCGTAGAAAGATTAAAAAACGCAAATAAAATCTTTTAAATTTTTGGCAATTTTTTTTTCCTTCTCATAGCTGTGGGCATTTTTACTCACAGCAATTGTACATTTTGTAAAAATAAAAATACTCTTTGATGGCAGTTAAATATTAATTGCATCTTGATTCTTTTACAGAAACCTAAACAGTGGGAAGGTTAAAAAATCAATTAAAATGTTTTTAATTAATGTACAAATGTTGCATTCTGTTGTATCATAAAAGGCACATGCAAAAGTTCTCTTGCTTTCTTTAATCCCCTTTACAATTTATAAAGAAACTTGATCAGTTGCCAGAATAACCTCCTGATTTTCAGTGATTTCTGTCCCATCATGAATTTCAAACTCTGTTGAATCAAACAGAACTCATATGACAGTCTGGTAAGATTTTGGATTGATAAAAAACATTAAAAAATTTGATTTAGTTGTATTTTTGGAGTAAACACCATTTCTCTATTAAGAAATCATAATAATGCAACAAAATCTGATGACAGCCTGGGGCTGAAGGTTGGCTGTGTTCTCCCAGGTGCTTTTGTATAAAATTCTGTTTACCTTATAGTTTGTAGTTTATCCTGGCCTTTCTGATTTGTTGTTGCACTGTCATTATTCAGCCCAAGTCTGTATGTCTAAAGGCAAGGTCTGTGAAGTTGGGTGAGGATTTTTTCATAAAAAACTTTAGTTAAATACTCTGGGAACATGAAGAGTCGTGCCTGCATCCTCCTGTTGACAAAAACAGAGAAGTTTCTCCACTGGCTAAATTGCAGAGTATTGTTAAGCCACGTATTATTGTAAATATGCGACTTCCCACTACTGGGAATTCTGACTCACCAAATACTGAGCCTCAGTGATGAAGACAATCAAGGAGATGAGGACTGTTTTGGCTGTAAAAATGTTTATTAAATCTCTCCGTTACATTATGGCAGTGAAGGAAGGAAGGAAGGCTGGAAATTGGTCCGTGTAGTCACAAGTTTCCAGGAATGGGCAGCAATTTTAATAGCTCCCATTTGCTCATATTTTCTTTTCCTATGGAATATTTTGTTTGCCTGTCTTTATAGCCAGATGCAAGAGCTACTTCTTTCCTGCCTGTCTGCAAGTTTTTTATCTCAGAAACATAAACCCGTGAGGTTTTAGTGTGGGAGAACCTCCTGTAAACGTAGAAGTGAATTCCTCACCAGACCTGGGCACAGCAGTGTGGGGTGTGCAGTGCTGAACTGATGGGCACACATGGCTGAGGCTTCTGGTGCACCTCAGGCATGAGAAATACTATTCCTGGGTACACTGTGAAATGAAATTACTGGGGGAGCTGGGGAAGATGGAATGGACATCACATGATGGGAGGAAATGTGAGGCTTAGTTCAGCTGTGGGCATAAGCCCCTCTCATTGTGAGCACTCTGGGCTTTTCTTTCTGTTGCTGCCTTGCAGTCCACCTTTGGCACTTGGGCTGGCCCTTTGGCTCCTCGAGTTTTGCACATCACTTGGCAGACACGTCCCCCTCCATGTTTGGAGTGCAGCAGCCTTTTGCTTGGTGATGAGACTGTACCTAAGTGGGCACATTTGTCAGCAGGACCAGCGTGTGCCTTGGGAACAGTGCGTGAGTGAAGGGATGCTTCACCCTGTGATCCAGCTCTTGCCACTGGTGCCTCCTAGAAATGCCATTTCCTTTGCTGTTTTCTTTTTCTGCATGATCAGCTCAAGCTAAATATTTCCTTCTCCCTCACAGCGGTGCTGGAAAATCAGGGAGGATGTGACCTTAGATCACTCATTCTGTGGAGCAGCACCATTCCTCTGTTGCCTTGCAAAACTATCACTCTTATCTTAATTATCTGGGATGTCTCATAGCAGTGCCCATGGCTATTTCAGGCATTAAGTTGTTTTCCATGTAAACCAGATTGTCCCATGCTGTACCTCCCAAGTGTTAACTTGGATACCTTTTACTCACTCAAGCTTGTTTAAACAGTTTGCTGAAGCGGAACATTGTCCCAGCAGTGAAAACGGGGGAAATGAAGAAGGCAGTGGGTCATGGCTAAAGGGTGATGGTGGGAAAGATTAACCTGTCAGTAGGGAGCTGTGAGAAGAATGGGGTTATGGCAGGACTGGGAGTTCCCAGCAGCAGTGACACTCTGACAACATGTATGTCACATCAGTTACAATTCAAAATTGATGGAGTGTAAAGTTGCCTGGGAAATTTAATAAAGGGAAGAAGTAATGTGAATAAATATATAAAACACACTAACCTTAATGTTCTACAGTCCAGGCTCTTTCATTTCCACTGAGGCTTCTTTGTTTTTCCCTCCTTCTGCATGTTTTCTTTTCTCTCTGGGGAAAAAGAAATCATGATCAAGCTCTCTGTGGTGGTTTCCCTTCCTAGTGCCTGGCTCGCATTTGCCAGAGCAGCCTCCCCAGTTTGCCTTTTTCCAGGTTTTCACAATGCTGCTGTGTACTCTCAGCCTTTCCTGACTGCTGTGCCCTGTCTGAATTCAGTGCTGAGCTACAAGGGCCAGAGACCTGCACTGAGGAACCCCTGTGGTGCTGAGCTGCTTTGTCCTGTTGTGTTTTGGGCAGGATACAGAGAGGTATTGCCTTGATTCATTAGTGAATTTGGGGCTGCAGCTTGCCACTGCAAATACCAAAGGCCCCAAGGGGCCTGGAGGGAGCTGCAAACAGACAGAGTGGTTGGTTTGTATTTTCCTGTTCAGCATGAGCTTTTGGTGGGGACTGTGCAAACAAGCCCATGTGATATGGTCTGTGAGGCTTTTAGCAGGTCTGTCCTATTTGCACAGAGCATGGAAACAACACAGTGGCTCTGCTTCAAACCAAGGTCACTCAAACCAAGCAACTGCTTGGAGGAACTGTGTAAAAGAGCAGTAAATTCCACTGTCAAATGCAGAGGCAGCAGTTGCACAGTGCCTCCCCTGCTTGAGCTGGCACAGCTTGCCCAGAGCTGCCTCCCTTTGCCATGCTGGCCGTGGATTGCATTCTTCTACTCAGTGTTCCTTCTTTCAGGTCACTGATCTCCAAATCAGGCCACAAGACAGCACGGCCCCGTTTGTCCTCTGTGCTGGAGCATCGCTCTTGCTAGCTCATTGTCCTCAGTGTGCTCTCTCCCTGCCTGCTCCAGCTGCCCTTTCCCTCTGTTGCTCTTGCTGGCCTCAGAGGGTCACTCATCAGCTGGGACCACGACTGAAACTTGATTGAAGTCCCAGTGACAGCTCTTGGTTTCCTGTTGACTCTGTTATGTCCTACTGTGACTTATCAGACTGTTAGACCTGATCTTCCTGTCTCACTCAGTGTTGCTGAGAGTTTATTCAAGCTTTGCTCTTTTAATAGCTTCCATCATTTTGCTTTATTATTTTAAAAGCACCTTGGAGGAGTTTGGGTTTTTTTCCCCCTTAATTGCTGTTGTTATTGCCAGTGATTCATGCAGGGTTGGCTGGGTCAGCCAGCCCTGGTGCCTGTTCTCCCTGGCTGTCCCCATTCAGTACAAAGCATTCTCCAGCAGGAGTCAAACAGTAGGAGGGAGTGCAGGGGTCCTGCCAGCTCTGCAGGAGAGTTCAGAAACAAGGGAGCAAGAGGCAGCAGCAGGTACATGGAGGTTTACTCGTAGTCCTGGCTCAGCCCCAGCAGTTACCCAGTGATGAAGAATCTCTGTGAGCTCTCAGCTCCAGCAAGGAAAAGTCTTTGCGAGTTCTCAGCCCCAGCACTCAGCTTCTGCTTCTCCTTTGCAGCAGTGTCAAAGTCACTCTTGAAACAGAACAGGATGTGTTTGGCTCGTATTTTTTAACAGCTATTTACTTGCTTTTGTTTCGTGCAGTGGCAGGAATTCCCTGGTCGTTACTGAGACATACCCAGTAATACCTGTTAGCTTAAATAAACCGTAACTGGATTCTGCTGGACTCTTCCTTTAAAGTTTTTGGCAAATATTCAAACCCTCTTTCCCCTTTAGTCTTAAGCTATAAATAATATAGCTCCCTGCTATAAATAATAAACTCAATGACTCTGTTCTAAAAGCATATGGAAAACTAGTTCCCAGCAAGAGGATTGGCCGTGACTGTGTCCATCAGCAGAGTCATTTTGGCAGCTTAACCAGATGACGCTTCAGAGCTGGAGATCAAGCTTTCAGGAACACTTAGCATGGTTGCTCCTCATAGGAAACCAGACACTTAGAAATGGTTTCCTCTTGATTCTGGGAAAGAATTCAGTTGTTGAAAGAAATCAAACTTCCAGCACGGAAGTTCAGGGTAGAACAGCCTAGAAGCTGGCCAGCCCGTGGGGCCCTTGGCCAGCCCCACAGGCGGGGGCGGATCTGTTCTGCCGGAGTTAAAAGCGAAGCCCCTTGGCCAGCAGTCCTGTGTTTGGGGTCGCTGAGGCACTGAAGCCAGGCGCTGCTGCCCATTGGCGTCCTGGACCTTTGCACAGTCCCAAAATGTGGGAGCTGCTGGTTACTGACAATTCCTTGCAAGGGCTCTTCAGCAATTTCTGCCGGCGTTGCACCTACAGGAGCCGGTCCAATTCCTCAGGGAAGCATGTGTGTGCTGGCAGCATCCCGCTGTGGGCTCACGTCCGTAACAGAGTGCGCAGGGACAAGGTTGGCCTCGCTTCTTCTGTTGTTGCTTGGGGTCTCTGCAGTGGGAGGAAGCAGGGAGGAACTTTACTCTCTGCTGCTTGTCTTTCTTTGGGGAGTGGGGAAGGGCATGGGGGGCTTGTCTCTGGGCTGCTCTGTTGATGATCTGAGTGCGACCGTGACCGTGTCTAAGCTCTCCCAGAATTTCCTGCAGCTGCCATTGTTCCAGCATTTCCCTCCCCTGCCAGAGCTCTCTGGCCCTGCACGGGGCTCTGTGAGAGGGGGGAGCTGTGCTGCAAAGCAGCTCTGGTTATGACTGTCTGTTTGCTGACAGCAGTAAACTCAAAACAGTTTGCTGCAGTTGCCTCCTCCCGGTCTTACTGTGCCTCTGTGTTCAAGAGTTACAAAGCTATCTCAGGAGGCACCGAATTCTTGCTTTGGCTGGTTCCAGTGGCTGATCAAGCCCCCAAGCAGACAGCTCCTCCTCTCTCTTGCCAGTTTCCCAGGAGCTGAGCACCACTCCTCAGGCCTTCAGATGTGTTTGGGCTCTCCCAAGGCAGTAGTGGAATTGATGGGTGACGTTCTAGCACTTGAGTCAGCTGCTCCCCAGCCTCACAATTCTCCTCTCAAAAGATCAAGTAAAGCTGAAAATGAGAGATTGGAACTTGTTTCTGTTTAATGACTGCTTGCAATAGCAGGGCCTGGTGTTCTTCCTGCCTCTATGCTCAGATAGAAAAGGAATAGGCAGGTTGAAGGACAGTTTTCCATGATTTCTCAGCAGAGTCAAACATTGGTTGTGCTCCCTGAGGTTGCCTTTATTGTTGAGCAGACACTGCTCTCACGTTGCTGGGTTTTCCATGTGTATGAACCCTCATCAGCCCTGTTTAGAGGGCCCTCATTAGCCCCGCACAATATCCAAAACCTGGTTTCCCTGAAACCAGGGAGACTTTGGAATGTGGATTTTTCTATGGATAATAAATAACAAGGTAAAAGTGATCATGCTCTGCTCACTTGCAGAAACCATCTAGGCTAGCTGGTTTCTCTGAAGTCTGATCCTAGCTCTTAACTTCTGTTTTCCAGCTGGACCCGCAGGCACTGCAGGACAAAGATTGGCAGCGCACAGTCATCTCCATGAATGGGGTAGGTGTGGCAAACAGAAATTAGCTCTGTCTCTGTACCTCCTGTGGGCTTTATTTCTTTGCTCTTCATTGCAGCATGAAAAAAAATTAAAAAAAGAAAATGCTTAAAAAGTAAGAGCTGTTCTCTTTGGTTCAGGTGGAAGTGAAGCTGTCAGTGAAGTTCACCAGCCGGGAGTTCAGCCTGAAAAGGATGCCATCCCGCAAGCAGACGGGCGTGTTCGGGGTCAAGATTGCCATTGTCACCAAGTGAGCTGATGGGTCACGTTTGTCCCCGTTGTGTTTCAGGAAGAAACTGGCTAGTGGGGTGCACCTGCCTGTGTCCCCCTGAGGGGTCTGGCAGTCCAGCCTGCTCCACTAGTATGGGAGTGTAGATGTGGCTGCAGACAGGAGATGCTTTACAATCTCCGAGCTTCGTTTTTTGGAGAGATAAAAACCAATTTGCACGCAGGCTGTTTACTGACAGCCTATCGCTCCTCTGAGTTCCGGAAATCCCCCTTGCCCTTGCCTTCTCTGTAGTTAGCTGACATGGTCACAAATTTCCAGAGCCACTGAACAGTGATGTTTCCTTTCCATAATCAAAAATGTTCAAGGTCTTTGGATCCCATTGTATTATTTTAACCCCTGATCTTTTGTCATGAATCATTTGCCAGCAGAAACCTGTTTGTTCTGTTGTGTGGTTTGGGAAGTGTGGTATTTCCTCCCCATGGAATTGCATCAGTTTGAAAGCAACAGGGTTGCTATGTATCCAAGGGCTGTTTGGGAATCCTCTGATTACCTGGGCAGAGTCACAGGCTCTGGGGGCACTGGGACCCGGCCAAGAGCTCAAGCACTCAGGGAAGCTGCAGAACAGCCAGAGCCGGGCTGAGACAGTCAGAAAACCCTCTCTAGTTTTAAAAGGAGTTTTTCAGCTCAGTCTTGACTGCCTGCTCAGACTTCCTATCACCCATTTTCCAGAGGAGGTTTGCACAGGGACACGTTGGGGTGCCTGTAGCCGTCCTGGCTGGCTGGGGAGCAGGCACAGAGGCCTGGGCTGACCTGACCTGCTGTGTCTGGCTTTCTCAGGAGAGAGAGGTCGAAGGTGCCGTACATCGTGCGGCAGTGCGTGGAGGAGATCGAGCGGCGCGGGATGGAGGAGGTGGGGATCTACCGCGTCTCCGGGGTGGCAACCGACATCCAGGCTTTGAAAGCTGCCTTTGATGTCAGTAAGTATTTGTGTCTGACTTTTCCCTTTGCTCTCTGAGAACCTGCCTGAGCTCCCTGTCAGGTGGCTGTGCTATTTTTAATCTTATGTTGCTCAAGAAGCATTAAGAAGTAGAGATTTTCACTCAAGGAAAATAATTTTAACCCTGGCTGCATATTTTATTTACTGATGTAACCCAAGACATACGACAGGATGGATCCTGTACCAAACCATGCTTTTTTGATTCTTCCCAGACATGAAATGATGGCTTTATCTGCCTTGCCAAATCTTTGTAAATAGCAGACAGACACCCCTCTGAGGGGAAACATCAGCAATCAGAAGTCATAATTTCTTCGCTGTTGTGAGGTGTCCAAATAAATAGAAGTCCTTGAAATAAAGAATGTTTTGTGAAAGCTAATGTTCCTTAGAACTAGGAGGGGTGTTCATGAAACTGGGGTTGGGTGGTCAGGGCTTCTCTCCCTAACTCCATGTGGACTGATGTGCATAGGCTTAGAAAATTAGATCACTTTGAGCAACCTCTGCAAAGCTCTCTTTGATCTTGAGCAGAAAAAGGCTCCTTACTGGTGCTACATTTAAAAGAGTTGCCTGTATGTCCCAAAAGACACCTGGGATAAGGCAGGTGAAAGCCCTCCAAATTGCTGAGGTACAAAAAGTGAAATTTTGCCCTACTTGCAGCTTCCATGTGATGGTCCAAGAACTATTCAAGCCATGCTCCACCAGTCACAAGATCTGTGCCAGACACCCAAATTCACTCTCCCTGCACTTTTGCTTCAGTTTTTAGGGAAATTTCCTCCCTGTGTTTTCTTTTCAATCACCCTAAGCTATCAAAAACCATTGATGAATCTCTGCTAGTGCAAGTAAGGGTCTTTCACAATTTGAAAAACAACTTTTTCAAACCAGTGCTGGCTGATGTTTAGTTTAGGGAGAGGGGGTGGTTTTGTTGTTCTTAATAGTAACAAAACTGGAATATAAGCCCTGAATTGCCTTAGCTACACTCAGTTATACATTAGAGAGTTAGAGAGTTAGAGAATCTCAGAATCTCTTATTCTAAGCTGTTAGAGGCAGGGAATTGGAATAACAACTGCTGTCAGTAATGAAAGTTGAAATGCATATAAATACAGTCAAGTAGGGGCTTGTTCAGATCAGGCTGGGGTCGCTGGCACAGCACAGCTGGCCCTGGGAGAGTGAGGTTGCCTGGCTTGATGTAAAGCAATGCAGTGTTTGTAGTCATTTGTGCAGCACTTCTCAGCTGGAAGGTTGCTCATTTAATCCAGAGAAATGTAAACAGGAAAACTCCCGGCTATTTGGGCAGAGACAAAAGATAAACAGACCCAAAGCAAGGAAAAGAAAGAATGCAAGGCCAGCAGCTCCTCTCTACCCTTCCTCTGCTCTCCCCTCTTTCAGATAACAAGGACGTGTCGGTGATGATGAGTGAGATGGACGTTAATGCCATTGCAGGCACCCTCAAACTGTACTTCCGGGAGCTGCCGGAGCCGCTCTTCACAGACGAGCTGTACCCCAACTTTGCTGAGGGCATCGGTAGGTGCAGCACAAGGAACCCTTGAGAACGGAGGCTGCTCTTAAAGCATCATAAACCCTGTATTTAGTGTTGGACGAAAGCCTGGAGCAAGCTGTGAGGGGAGTGGAATGGAGCTCAGAATGACATCGCCTTCCCACGTGGTGCAATACGGGCGCTTGCCATGCTGTTCTGCAAGCTGCAAAAGCCCAGGTTTCTGAAGGATAGGTTCAGGACAGAATGCCAGCCTGCTTGCTGGGGCTGTGCACACTCACTGCCCAGGCAGGCTTCAGGGAATCCCCCTTTGGAGGGGAGAGGGATATGTACCTCATCTTATCTTGATGCAGAGAAAAAAAAATCAATGATTGAAAGCCTCAAAGCACTTGAACTGCTTGAGAGAAAAGGATTCTTAATGAATTTATGAAATAAAAGATGCTGTGGGGTATTGATGTGCAACTCTGACCTTCCAGGCTATGATGATGTACTCAGTCCTTTTGGGTCTATCCCCGTTGGCTGTTCTGGGACATGGCTCAGTCAGATTCACACTTGCTGCCTGTGGTGATGTCTTCTTCTCTGTCTTGTAGCACTTTCAGATCCTGTTGCAAAGGAGAGCTGTATGTTGAATCTGTTGCTATCACTTCCAGAACCCAACCTTGTGACATTCCTTTTCCTTCTGGACCATTTAAAAAGGTAATATGTGGTTCCTTGAGAAATGCATTTAATGTGTAAAGCATTGGCTATTTTGAAAAGTGGAGCCTTTTCTTTAAATACCTGCTGAATCACAGAAATGAAGAAGTATTTGCTGATCTGCTGTGAATGCTCATCAGATAACTATTGTCTCATACTCACTTAGTGAGGCAGTAAATCCTGAATTCCATTCCCACTCATACTGAAAAAGGATTAGAACTGGAGAAAGAAATAACAAAAGAGTCAGGGCTTATCTATGGCAAATGCAAATTCCTGCTGCAATGTCACTGAGACTGCACCTGCATCCGGATACAAAGACCAGGAAAAGGTTTTTGTATAAACCATGGAGCTTTGGCCATATTTAAGGTCTAGGAAACCCTGTCTCAGAAGGTCTCTGAAATCCAGTATGATCTACTTCTTAAATTCCAGCACTTTGCCTAACTGCAGTTGTCAGTTTCTTTTGTAGTCATCTTTCTGGTTTTGTCTATGTCATTGTAATATGGTTGTAACTGTGAAAAACTATTGCCATGCATTTGACATTAATGCAATAAGCTGGCTTAATGCTTGCCCAATGTGTTGATTTGCATAAGTATGTTGTACACACCAGAGACTGTCCCTGGAGACATGAAAGATCATTTTGTGATTGAGATTCTGGATTAAAATCCAGGAAATCTGGGCTTCACTTGTGTTTCTGCTGCAGACATTTCTACCCTTAGGCAAATTTTTTAAACTTTGTGCCTCAGTTTCTCATTTATAAAACTCAGATATTTATGAAGGTCTGCCTTGTGATTGTTTCTTCTCCCAGGGTTGCTGAGAGGGAAGGTGTGAACAAGATGTCCCTACATAATCTTGCAACTGTCTTTGGACCAACACTGCTCAGACCTTCAGAGAAGGACAGTAAAATCCCTGCTAACCCAACCCAGCCCATCACAATGACTGACAGCTGGTCACTAGAAGTCATGTCCCAGGTAAAATCCTGAATGTGCCATTCCATCTTGGGAAGACACTTTCTGGGAAAGCACAGTCCTGTGGCAGGCCTGGCTCAGCGACCCCGCTGGGTTTTCATGATCATTTCTTTGATAAACATAAAACAACTTTTGCCCTCACACAGACATTTTAGCCTGTCTGTCTGTAGAACATTGTTCCTTCAGTTTGCATCTGTATGAATACGGCTTTTCATGAAGGAATGTCTGTGTGTGCATCCTCTGTGTGCTCATGCATGGGAAGAGTTTTTGGGGAGCTGTGTCCCAGCACTGTGCTGCTGGCCTGGGATAAAAGAATCAGCAGTGTTTCCACAATGCTCCTCAGCACTTAAACCACCTTCACTGATGCACAACAAAATTCTTTGGCCACTGCTGCCTTTGAAGGTTATGCAGAGGGTTGGAGCACAGTCACTGAGTCAGACTGGTTTGTATTTCTCTGTTGAGTAATGGCAAATTCTAGATTTAATTTTTTCAGTGCTGGAACCAACCAGCACCATTGTTCCACCTGGAATCTAAAAAGAGTATCTCTGAAGCACTGTGAGTTCTGCTATTTCTACTGCTGTAATACAGTGTATTAAATACACAGCTGCTAGATGTCCCAGAGAGCCGTATCACCAGCTCTCACGAGTTTTTACAGGGTTTTAGTCTTACCTTGTTGTTTCTCTTTCCAGGTTCAAGTTCTTCTGTACTTCCTGCAGCTAGAGACTATCCCTACCCCGGACAGCAAGAGGCAAAGCATTCTCTTTTCCACAGAGGTGTAGGTGCCTGCGGTACCAACAGGACACAAACTGCTTTTGGCGTAACTGTGTCACCCTGGGAAAAAGATGGCTGGTGTTTCCTCGGACTGGCCTGTTCCTGTCCTGGGGAATTCCAGCCCTCAGTGCTTCTGCTGTTTGTTAACCAGAGACAAGCGGGAGGGAATGGAGAAAAACCTCCTTGTGCTGGTAGGACCAGGACTAACCGGAGATGGAGCTGTGCGGAATCTCCACTAGAAGGAGCAATAGACACTTGGACAAATGCACCACAGAGTGTGGCGATTGTTCTTGTTGGGAATGTGACAGAAGGTATTCCTCATTTTATGGATTTAATTTATCATAAAGAAACTTCAAGATTTCTACTGGACCACTTGATAGGACACCCCTTTTTGGGAGAGGGGGTGTTAAAGGATATATCACAACTGTGTCTTTAATAACTGCTGTTTTTCAAGTACTGTTCAAGGCTACAAAAAATAGCATTGCTTTGCAAGAGGAAGGAGAAGAGAAGGGTCTGGGATCTAAAATTCTCTCCACAGAAATTCAAGTCTTGATTTGAATATGGTTCTAAAGAAATCAAAGAGATTTATGTACAGCTAGAACTGTTGTCTGGTTGGGGGCTGGGTTTTTTTCTTTTGTTTGTACGTTTTTTTGGCTCACCCAGCCCTTCCCATAGAAATGTTTGTACATCCCAGGGAAGGAGATGCCCTGCTCTTGCCTATGTTGCACTTCTGATGGGTTTTGTTGGGTTGAGACAAACTCAACAATATAAATAAATAAATACAGCAAATTAAAGTGAGGCAGGGAGGATAACAGTCAGTGATTCTGTTGTTTGTTTGCTTATAAAAGCAGAGGCAATATTATCCAGGAAGGATTGCTAAGTTCCTTAGACCCCACCAAACTTGATGAAAATTAATTGGGAAGACCGTTAATTCCCAACACTCCAAAGAAAATATGTTATCTCTGCAAAAGTAATTGAAGAATTTGTGGATTAAAAAAGAAAAAAAATCAACAGCTCTGTTTGGCTGGCTGCTTACTCCAGACTTTTAGCAGAACATCTTTTTTTTTGATACTTGAATTTTTGGAGGCTTTGTACATTGTTTCTACAAGAGTCTTTTTCTGATAGATACAAACGCTCTGAAAAAATGCCAGAATGTACTTTATGGACAATCTAGCAAGTAGCATGCATTGTGGATTCTCCAGAAATTCCAACTCTGTTTTAATTAAGAGCAGTGGAGAAATTTCTGTGGAACTCCATCTAGCAGTACAAAAGGTCTGGCCAAACACCAATTTTGTATTTCCCTCCCTAAATCAGTTGCAGCTACAGGGGTGGAAAAGGCAGCAGTATTTGTCCAGGGAATTGAAACTGCAGAATCTAATAGCTGGTATCCAGAGCCAGCATTCTGTCCCTGAAGCAGTTGTGCCAAACATCCTGGGTGTGGGAGCAATGCCATTTTCCTAAACTATTCCAGCCCCCACTACTCCTACCCAGCTATGCAGCAGCCATTTAGTGGCATCTGTCCATCATCATCCTGGCTAGAAGGAAAGTACAGCTGGAAGACAAGGGAAGGAATCAGCACAAAAAGGGGAGGGAGGGACAGATTTTGGAAGATTGGTAGGGTCAGATTGTCAGTATCATTTGCAGGGAAATATGACACAGAAAGCAACTCCTCTTGTGCTGAATTGCACATTTTCTGATGGGTGATCTGCAAACTCTCAATTAAAAAAAAAAAAGCAAAGGAATGTTTCAAGCAAATAGAAAAAAATTAAAGGGAAATGATTTTGTAGTCACTGTAATTCTGACTGCTGCAGAATATTAGAAATTATTGTACTGTGAAGTTGCAAAATCAGAAAGGAACAAATATAAATTTCAATTTTGTGAGTATATCAATATTTTGCATGCTTTGTAAGGATTCTTATAGGAATTTAATATTGCTTAGTATCCCTCCCTCCTTAGGTCTGGGAGCAAACCTCTTTGTAATGTAATGTACAACTAGAAATTCCTTCTCTCTTGTATGTATTTCCACAACATTCCAACTTCTGAACCCGCAAAAAAGAAAAAAACTGTCTGTAGTAGGAGGTGCTTTTGGGGGGGAGGGAGGGAATGAAGGCAAGGAAACTTGAAGGCTTAAGATTTTGATTTTTTTTTAAGCTTTAGTTTCATATTTTGCCTGTTTGAAGGTAAAAATTAGTCACAATCCTGAAAAACCATTGACTTGAGCCATGTGGTGCAGAGCAGTAAAGCATTCTCTGTGTTTGTTAATCTGTATTTGTTTCCCGTTTCCCTTTTCCCCAGCAGCTCTTCAGCAATCCTTGCACTCCTGCCTGCTCCCACTGGGGGGGAAGGGACCTGAGGCAGGAGCACTGCTGATGACTTCAAGGAAAAGGGAAAAAGCCCAGGCTACACCTGGTGCTGGGTGATAACCTTTTCCTTTGGTGTTTGGAGTCTGTGGCTGCTCCTTGCAGTGTTGAAACTGGAAAGCAATACCATAATGACTGTGCCAATTTACTTTTGCCCAACTTTTTCATTTTTATTTATATAGGAAGTTATTTTTAATATTAAATTACTGATCTGTAGTATGTAACCATGAGAAAATTGCTTTTGCTTTGGTTACTGTGACAGGTTGTTGCTGTCAGTCTCTCATTACAATGCTCAGTTCTAATGTAATGTTATCTAACATGCAGGCATGTGGATCAGGGAAAAAAAGTTAATTTAACTTAACCCATTAATTATTTCTGTTAAGTATGAATATGTTTTCCCCAAAGCTGGTAATTTTGGGCTGGAAAAGATCGTGGATCATATTGCTGATGATGAAATCATGAACTGATTTGAAATACGAGAATTGATTTCTTGAATTTCCTTTAATTTTGCAATTAATTTTTTCCAGTAGTCTTATGTTTTCAGAAATTAGGTATTTCCAAAAGGCTTTTATGGTTTTTTTCCCAGGGATGTTGGTTGGGGTTTTTTGTTTGTTTAGAGGGGTTTTTTTGTGTTTTGGGTTTTATTTTTACTTTATTTTTTTTAATAAGCCTTATCATACTTAAACAAAAAGGGAAATGCAAAACTTGGCTTTAGTAAAGGCCTTCTGATTTCTCCTCTTATACATTCCCTTGTGAGTTGTGTCACAAAACTGGACTCATTAATTTTCTATGTTAAAAGGTACAATATAAACAACACAAGAGCAAACTAGCAAAAAGTTACCCTTTATATGTGCACTGGGAGATTTTGCTCCTTCAGTTTCTAATGTATTGGAGAGACTTTTCTACAAATGTCACTTTCAGGAACAGGAATCTGAAATGTTTAAGTTTTCAGCTAAGGAAATTCAGGTGATTAGGATAGTCTGTGTCTCTCTCCAGTTTAAGGAGGGGAATAAGCATCAGTTTTATGGCTTTTAGAAGCCACCTTAAAATTCTCGTGGGTTTTTTTTAACACTGAATAGGTTTTTAAGTAGAATTTTTAAAAAGTTAGGCAAATGAAGGGAAAAGTTTTCAAAGATGGACAAGAAATAACAGTTACTAGCTCAGAGTCAGCTTTGTGTTTGTGTGTGCTTTGTGTGGGAGGGAAGTGTCGGAAACCAAATTGAAATACATCCATTCAAATGCTGCTGGTGTTCTTTATTCTTGCACATTTTTAACAAGTTGAGGTAGTAGCTAAGCTATTCCAGGCTGTATTTTTATGCTGCTATTTTTCAGTGTTTCAGCTAAGGGCAAAAGCCAGCAGTGTGGTGCCTGTCCCTGCGGGTGCCCACTGCCCCCTGGGCTCTGGCCGTCATCGCGCACACGTGGCCCTGGTGGTGCTGGCCATGAGGTGGTGGAACCACAGAGGATATTTAATGGAGGTGCAGGATTTTTACAGTTTATTAGTTTTACCTGTTTAAAAACTCTTTGATGGTTGTTCCTGTTCGTTTTCTATGAGTTTATTTAAACAAATGGACTGTTCCTTAAGGCAGATGTGGATCTCCAGATTGGGTTGTCACATGTGTAACACTGGAAGGCATCACAGTGTGTTCATTTACCTTAATGTGCCATTCTTTCAAGTGTGTATAAAATATAAACTGACCAATGGTCAGTGGTTTTAAAAATGTTTAAAGTCTGATGGCAAAACCCCAACGGTGTCCCATTCCTCACTAGGTAATCCTTTCGTTTCAGTGTTTGGTCACCTACTGGGATAACTTTATCAGATGTGGCATTCTTCTTATGGAAATTTTAGTATAAAATGGGAAATATTTTAAGAAAAAATCTCCCACTTCCTCTTTTTACTTTAATTCAAGATGACAGGGATTTGTAATAACAGAAGACCAATACTTTTATGCAGGAACTTGGGGGGGATTTGTTTCTGTTCCTTGAAGAAGAAAAATCTGAAAGGGCAATTCCTAGATACAATCAAATTAATCCAATTCTTGTAGATAGTCACTTGTTTATGCCCTCTTAAGTTCCTACTCGAGGGATGTTTTTCTTTGTAGCCTTTGCTAACATTGTCCTACTACTATTAGTGAAAAATAAACATGGTACCATTCCCTCCCTTTAACACAGGGCCTGTACAACTGAGATACTGGAGCCTTGGACTAGTATTAGCAATTCTCCATTCTGGACTAGGATGAAATAAATGATCATCTGTGTTCTATGAACTTTCTAATTGAATAGAATTAAATCCATGGATTGCCCTTAAAATCAACAGAAGCTATAAAGGAAGCACTTAAAGTTAATAAACTTTTCCTTAACAATCTTTAGGGAATAAAACCAACACAAATGGAAAAGGGAAGCAAAATTAGGAATTGCTCAAGATCATGTTGCTTGGGACTAGAATGAGGTTCTCATTTTGAGTTACAGAAGGTGGCTCATGCCCTAGATAACTGAGGAAAGGCTCTCTTGCCAGTAAATAAACATGAATACGGGAATGCCAGGAATTTAGCTACAGCAGCCTCACAGTTCTGATGTGCTGCAACCCCTCTTTCCTGCTAGTGAACATTCACAGTTCAGTGCTAAGAAAGCAAAGCTTACCACTTGCTCTCTACCATTTCCCCCTGAGGCAGCAGCTATAGTGCCTGTATGTTAATGTAGGTGAACCACCACCACAAAGAAGTAAAAAGCTCCTAGAACCACAAAGTTGGACTATTGCTTAAGCTAGAAGTCTGGTTTGGGGCTGCAAGGATAAAATGCCACAACAGCTGAAATAACAGAAGGGTTGGGGCAGTAGGACCAAAGCAGACCTGAGTGTATGTGTTGTCTTGATTCTCCCTTCTGTGAGCATATCATTAGATTGATGCCTCTCGGGTCAAGCAAATTCATAAATGCTCTTGTCGAGAATTAGAAAATTATTAAATTACCTGGTTTGCCTCCACTGTTGATTCTCTTTGTGTTACCTTCTTCCAGTGACATTGCTGGAGACCACAGTTAAACATGCAGCAGTTTTTACATAATTTTTTCCTGCTGCCATGTTTCACCTCACAGTAAGGCAAGACCCCTCCTTTCCCAACAGAACCACTTCACATCTTTCTGCACTGTATCAATACCACACTGAGAGGTTCAGTTTGTAGCAGAGCTACAGAGCAGAGCCCTGGAGATAATTACACTATTTCCAGCCTTGTTGTGCAGAGTGGACCAGGTACTGCTGAAGTTCTGGGCTCCCGCAGGGCTGTGCTGTGAGCTAAGTAAAATTCTATTATTTACAGGTGTTCAAGCAAATTTGGGAATTAATATAATTACAGAGTGCCCAAGCCTAGCAGAGGTGTTTACTCTACTGCTTTGTCTGAATCACAGTCATGTTCAAATCCTCTTGTCAAAAATGGTTCACCAGAATAGAGAAAATTTTATTTTGTGCTAGAGCTTTTGTTGTGTCACTGCTGTGGTCTTTTCCCCTGTGGTGGGATGTTCTGAGCATCTGAGACATTCTACAGATGAACTGTTTCTCTAATCTGCAGAATGATTTACACCACACAGCATTTTATATCCCTGTGGATGTACAAAAGGGCAGGCTTGTGTACAAAACAGCTTCCTGCCTGCAAGGAGACTGCAGCAGCTTCCTGGAGATGACCCCAAGCGAGGTCACAGCGGGTCCAGCCCAGAGTGAGCAGAGAGAGCCCTTGGATGCTCCCATCTGCCCTAGGCTCAGAAGGCAGTTCTGAGTTCCTTCTTACTGCACCCAACCAAGTGATCAAATGCTGATCTAGAGTAGCTCAAAATTTCTCTATTTTAGTCCCACTTTGGGAGAAACAGGGACAGCGCTGATTCGGAATTGTACAAATAACTGAAAACTGATCTATTTCTATAACCTATGTCTTATATAGTAAATGGCAATGTAAAAGCTGCCACAGCAAAAGGTCATTTCTCCACAAGAACCTTTTCTACTCCCTGCCTTCTTTACTGCATCTCACAGCCTAAAAGAAGTCTTGTCTTGGGTTTCACATTCACATATAAAACTTGCAGAATCCTGGATAAAACTTAGCTATGCAGGGACCAATGTTTCAGGAGTACTAAAAGTGATTACCAAGGTAGCAAAAAGAGGGTAAGGAATTACTGTGTTGGGATAACTGAAAAGCATCACAATGAAATGGTGAATTTAAAAATGATCTCACAGCAGGACACTGAAATGTTGTCCTTTCTGTGTCTGTCCAGCAAAAAAGAAACCCCAACAAAAACTCAGCCTTCTCTTGCCTATGTAAGTTGTGTAGTTGGTTCTTTATCTCTAGTATTATAAGTGTTTATAATCCATGAAGAATTCCAAGGAAAGGAGTTAAGACTATTTATTTAAATATAAATACAATTAAATTATATAATTAGTCCTAAATTATCAGATGTAGAAGACAAACAACTTCTTATTGTTTGGATAATTTGGGGTTTCATCAGAGCTAATACTGTTGGCATTATTTTAAACACTACCATATTAGGGAGTCAGTTTTTGACATTTTATCCTGCTGTTGCTAGTGCTTCAGTATCTCATAGTGCTCTGTTTTGGGGAAAGAAAACCTATTCCTAGTAGTTTAATATGGAAAGGTGTTGAAACCATACTGCTAAACATCTCTCAGTTTAGGCCCAAAGAGAAGGGGAAAGGGAAAAATTGTAATTCTGGATTTTTTTTAAAACTTTCTGAGAAAAGTGATATGAAAACGGGATCCAAAAACTGTATGTGGGGGAAAAATGTCTTAAGGCATTTGTAGCCTTTCTTTGTACACAATGTTAAATAAAATCTCCTGTATCTATGTTGTCAGGTTCTTTTGGTTTTATTTAGATAAAAGTGGGCCTACATTACGCTGAATGTGTGAATTGCATTCAGCTGAGTTTGCTGGGGGCATGGAATTTAACGCTGCTATTTCAAAATTAAAGCTGTTTCTTGTTTTACAAGGTAAAAGCTTTATCACCTAAAATCTAGAGGTTAGTACAGAGAACTAAACCGAAACAACTTGAATGTGTGGAAATAGTTTACATGGAAGGTAGAGAAATAGCTGAGCAACCCAGTCCATGCTCAGATCTGTATGAATCCTTTTGTAGGAGTTCTGCTTCAAAACCCAGCCCGGCTCAGACTTTCTCAACTTTCCATTTGTGTGCAGAGCACTTGAACTGTAGTTCATACTTACTAAGAAATCAGCTCTGGCCTCCAGTTCTTCAAACACTGCATGAAATTAGTGGTATTTTGTAGGAATCAGTGTGGAAACTGAATCAGTTATTTAAATCAAGTTAACTTGGTGCTTTATTTAAATATTGTTTAAATTATTAATGTAATTAAAGTACATTTATGTTGGAATATAGTCCAAATTTAATATAATATATAAACCTTTCTACAATAAAAAGATACCTGCTTGAAAGCTCTCTAGCCCATTTCATTAAGTGTGTATCACTAAGATTACAGGGTTCCATTGCAACGTTGGAAATAGATAAAATATAACTGACTGCAGTATTTAAAACTACACTGAATATCACTCTTGAACTGGGCAAGAAGGGGAAACTCCATGACAATTACTAATACTTCTTACCAATGTTGTGGCTGTATAATATAAAATAGTTTTCCAGTAGCTTCAATGTGAAATTCTTCTGCCAGGAGGTTCTCCCTCTCCCAGAAAGCGAACCCTTGAAGTGCAACCACATGGAACAGCAGCCCCTGGATGAGCCTGGAAGGGATTGTGTCCTGCCCCAGGCACTCTGCACCCACAACCAGCTCCTACCGTGTCCAGCTCTCTGCTGACTTCCAGCCTGGAGCACCCCAGCCACTCCTCCTGGGTGCTCTTCCCCACTGAAGGCCCCAGGTGAGCAGAGCTGCCCTGGGCTGGAGGGGAGCCTGAGCAAAGCAGCCGGCACACACCTGAGGCACCTGGAACGAGAGGGAGCAAATGAAACCCAAGGCTGGAGCAGGATGAGAAAGAACGTGAATATAATAATCACGGATGTTCCGTGCAAACTGCTCCACCTGAGCAGGTGTCTTTCCATTTTCCAGACAGCCCTGAGGCTTGGACAGGCTGCCCTGGGGCAGCAGCTCCCCTGAGAGCCGAGGGATACAGCTGTCAGTGTGAGGCAGGATCAGCCGTCCCTGCCTGACTCTGGAGGGATATTTGTCTGCTCTTTGTTAGGAGCCTCCAGTTATGGAGATTCTGTAATCCTCTGGGGCAGTCTAACCCAGAACGTAACCACAATGAGAAACCTTTCCTAGCAGACAGCTGAACCACTCTTGCACACATTACAGCACACAATACTGCAATTTAACGCATTTTTTTTCAGCGACCTTTTAAGTTCCAGAACCAAAATCCAAGGCATACGCACTGTCAGCTAGCAGCTTGTTCATTAATTCACTGAGCTGAGCTTCCTGCTGCAAAACAGAAAGCTGAGCCCTTTGTGGGCTTCCGTGAGAAATACATTGTACAAAACAAATGCAGTCACTTTTCATATCCTCAATTCAGAAGTAGTGCCATTGAAATGCCATTTTTAGCTGATAACTTTCAAAAATCAACCCAAAGGTAGAAACACAGGACAACATTTTGCTGGAGGTATCATGAAGCAGAAAATCTAGCAGAATGACATTGGTCATACTGTGGGAAAATAAACATCAGGATCATTACTTAAACATAAAGAAGCTTTTCACTGTCAAACGAGTATGCCACGTCTGTGCAGCCCTGCCAGGGGAATCCCCAGCAGGTAGGAGCAGGCAGAGTGACAAAGAAATGGACAGGGAAGGACATCTCAATGAAACTGACTTTGTGAGACACATAAACAGAAAAAATTTCCCACCATGTAAATTTAGCTATGTTGCAATATCTGGCAGCATACATCCTGTCAGCTTTAAAGAGAATTCTGATGTAATAGCAATATCATTTACTTTAATTTATGATATTAAAAATTTAACTTCACCAAAGATAAGGGGACTCTAAATCATACTTGGCCTACCAGTCTCCAACCTACAAATTCTATATTCCTGTGAATTCTAGGAAGGAATGTACCTCAAGGGAGAACATGCAACTCAATCTCACACTGAAATGTTCCTCATGCTGAAACAGCTGAGTTGCTGTTGGGAGAGAAGCTTTAACCTAAATAGAGGGAAACTTTTACAGGGATGTGTCAAATCAGCACATTTTCTTCATTACTGTGTTCATAGCACTTCCCAGCCAGTGCCTGTAAATACAAACTCCGCTATACCTCCCACCAAGGCACCCACGCTGCAATTTGGGGTTATTAACTTCAGTTGCTGGTTATTCATGACAAGTCAAACATCCTGCACAGTGATGGGCTGCAAAGCTGAGTTTAGTGTGTTTGAAGGGAGCTCAGACTCTGAAAGCTTGTGTGCACGTGAGTTCTTGTAACCTAAGAAGGCAAAGCTATTTCCTACCACAATGTGCTGGTTTTGGCTGGGGTAGAGTTCATTTTCTTCAAGGTGGCTAGTACAGGCTATATTTGGGTTTGTGCTGAACACAGTGAAGAAAACTCTAGCCCATTTAAGCCATGACACACATTTAAACAAACATCTGCTTCTCACTCGAATGAGAAGCTTCAATTATAGATCTGGGCAGTAAGGCACAGGTTTAAAAGACCCACAACCCCCCCGCTCACACTTATGCTTCCTGCACTGTGCGTGCTTGGTCCCAGAGCTTAAAAATTATGCGTGCTTATTCTCCCGCCCCAAAATAATTGATTTTTTCATCAGTCCCAGATGCAGGCCCTGGGCCGGGGCCGTTGCCGCCCTCCCGCCCTCAGACGGGCAGCGAGGCTGGGGAAGGGCCTGGAGCACCAGAGTGACGAGGAGCGGCTGAGGGAGCTGAGGGGGGGTTCGGCCTGGAGAAAAGGAGGCTCGGGGGGGACCTTCTGTCCCTCCACAACTCCCCGGCAGGAGGATGCCGCCCTGAGGGGTCGGGGTCTGCCCCCGGCAACAAGGGACAGGATGAGAGGAAAGGGCCCCAAGCTGTGCCAGGGGAGGTTCAGGTTGGACACGAGTAATTTCTCCACAGAAGGGCTAATCAGACTTCGGAACGGGCTGCCCTGGGAGGTGATGGAGTCACCGTGCCGGGAGGCGCTTAAGGGCAGACTGAACGTGGCGCTGAGTTCACCGCCATGTTCTAGATGACCCGATGGTGTTGGGTCACAGTTTGGGCTCGACCACCTGAGAGTCTTTCCCTCGCAACCGGCAGCCGGCATCCCGCCGTTCTGAGCTTCAGGTGCGGACAGCCCGGCGCTGAGGGAGGGGCCGCCCCGCGCAGGCGCCGCCCGTGCCCGCGCCCCGCCCTTTCCCCTCACGGCCCCCGGGGCGGGGCGGGCCCGCGGGGGGCGCGTGCGCGGTGCCGCCAGGGGGCGGGGCGGAGGCGGGCGGAGGGGGTCCCTGCCGTGCGCGCGCCCCTCCGCGCCCCCCTCCCGCCGGCCCGGCCCGCGCGGCGCCCCCGGAGCCGGGGCTGCGGAGCAGCGGCAAGGAGGCGGCGGCTGCCCCGGTAAGCGCCGAGCGCCGGCGGGCGCAGCCCGGCCACGACCCCCGCCCGCCCGCCGGGGGGTCGCCCGCGGCCGCGCAGGCTCCGGCGGGGCCTGTGTCCCGCGCCCCGGCCGCAGCGCCTCACGGCCGCGGGAAGCCCCGGGCTCGGCCCCTCCTCACCGCCGCCCCCCGAGGGCTGTCACCCCGCGGCCGTGACGCCGCCCCGCGCCCGCCTCGGGTCCCCCCGCACCCTGCGGCCGCCCTGCCGCGTCCTCCCTGTCACCCGTGTCGCGATGAGCCTGCGGGAGCGCCGCGGGGCAGGCGCCGAGGGAGCGGGGCGGCCGCCGCTGCCGGCCGGCGGGGAGGCGCGCGTCGGCCCGCGATCGCATCCCGCGGGGGAATCATCGGCTTCGCGCTGCTGCCTGGGGTCTGTCAGAGGGATGGTGGGTGCGTGTGGGGCTCCCTGAGGAGAAACGCCTAGTGCCCGCGTTCAGCAGCTTTCTAGCTGGGTTTTGGAGTGTTTGGGAGCACCTTTGTTTGAATTCTGGTCTCGTGGTTCTCTGGAGCGCGGTTTTCCTGCCTTTTTAGAGCTGAAAGGGTCTCTGAGTTCCAGTTTTGTGCCTGCTCTCTGCTATCCTGTGCCTCACACTATTTTAGTTTCCAAGTCTGTCATGACCTGATATTACCAGGGATGTAAGAAGGCAAGTTCCTGTAGCTGGGACAAACCCAGTCACCAGCCTGTTCTGAGAGGTTCTGTACGCTGTGTCTTTAGAGAGAAAACCAATGCAGTGCTGTGCTGATGCTCAGCAAACTGCAGCCTCCTCTCCACAACAGCATCCTCACTGTCTGTGATTGCATGAAGTGTCTTTCTGTGCTGGGATCTGGGAAGCACCGTTCTCTTGTAGCAGAAAATGTGTCCTGTAAGTGGTTCTGCTGGGTGAAAAAAGCTCTAAGGAGCCATGGGTTCCCTTGAAGGGCATAGTCTGTGCAAGCTCTGCTCACCCCAAAAGCAAACATAAACCTTCTGGAGCTGCTTCCTGCTTCATTAATGGTGTGGACTTTGGCTGCTGGAAGGCAAATTAAAGCCAGTGACTGCTTTTAACACTGTGGATCACCATATAGTGCTGCAGTAGCTCAGAAGAAGAGAAGCAGTTTTTTCCCCGTCTCCAGCCTAGTTGAGTGTTCTTAGGTAGTTGCTAACAAAAATGAAAAGAGAAGGTCATTGTAAATAGTCTGAGATTAAAACTGGGAAACTGAGACGGGAGTAGTCTCATGTTTCTTGTAACACTGCCACTTCACTTTCAGCTAATGGAAAAACCAGATTCCAGGCTGGTAAACTAGGTGAAGTGAGGAAAAGAGCCCTTGATTTCTCAGATGTTGTTTTGTATGGCTGAAGATACATGTGTTTTTCTTTCTTTTTTGAATACAATGCATAATTAGGAATAAAACGTCTCAAATCTTTTTGATGTGTTTTTCTGTTTCTGTCAACTAAAGGCCCATCTCGTTAGATAATGCAGCCCACATTTTCTCATTTTATCTGCTCAAGCCAGGTGTTGACACGTGTTTTAGTGTGATCATGGGTAAAGATCTTGTCTCTTCGATTGTATGAGTGTTTTTTATATTAAAGTCTGATGATAGTGGAACATCACTGTGGGAAAACACCTGTGCAGGGATTTCCAGCTGTCACGGACTGTTACCTTCTATCGTGATTTGCAGCTCTGGGGTATTTTCCCTTTCCCTCTGTGCTCTAGGTTGGTGTGATCTCTGTGGCCTCCAGGCATCTGCCAAAGGTGTCTTCTGCATCAGGCTGGGTCTAAGGGTTCCCTCCATGTGTGTCCATAGTGGTAAATCAAGGACAGCTTGGGTGTTGGGCTGAGGTCTGGCACGTGCTTGGCCACATCCTTGTCAGCATGGGCATTGGCATGGCTTGCTTGGGCCAGCTGGCATTTTCCTGAGCCATGCCTGGACATCATTTAAAGGTGGCAAATGCCAGGTCTAATACTTCTTGAGTTTTAGAAGTTTCTGTAATAAATCTGATGTACAGTCAACGTTTTATGCATTAATAGAAATGTACTTAGAAGTAACATTTTGAAGTCAAATTTGTGCCATTTTTGCTTTACTATTGGTATGAAAGAAGAAAAGAGATTCTCAGTAGGTGGAGGCTATGGAAACTCCTTAAGAGATTTTTCACTAACGTAATTCAGAAGCTCTTTTTTGACCTTGTGATGTTGGAGCCTGTCTTGTCAACAAGGATCCAGTCCTAGCAGTGTGTAATGCTATTAATGGGACTGAATCACTATTGCTCATTGGGAAAAACAGCATAAGAAACGTTAGTTAGGCTTGTACTTCCTGGCTAAAAAAAGTCTCCCCATTTAGTCTTATTTTTGGTCTTTATACTGAAAAAGGGAGAAAGAGCAAGTGTTGGAAGCTGATTTATGTACATTAGGGGAGCCTTACGTGACTCGTTACAAGGAACATATTACTTGTTTCTTTTGAGCTTATTCCAGTTGAAATGATCGGAGAAGGCACCATTTGGAGCACTTAGCAGTAGTGTAGCCTGGAAGTAATCACAGGACACTATCTTTAAATAAATTAAAAAAAAATCATTAGTAGAGTTTTCACACATACATGCATGATTTTCCTTGGGAAAGACAACTTTACTGTCCTGCATCTAGGAGGCGTAGGCACACTGTAAGCACTACAACTTTTGTTCTTCATCTTTGTAACTAAATATCTTCAGGTACTTCAGTTTTGCAAAGAACTGACACTGTGTTGCAAATCAGTGGCAGAGCATTGCAGGGAAGACTAGTACGAGAATGAATTCTGAAGTTAGGTGAAGGGAGACTCTATGAAGGGTTTCAATCCACAAGGTTTCAGTACAAAAAAAAAAATTAGAACTAGTCACTTTTTACGTATCAAGTGGTTATAAAGCCACTAAAGCAAAGTTTCAAAGGAATAAATAACAAGTTTTCACTTACTTCGAACTTGGTTTGACATTTTTGAAAGATAAATCTTACGTAAATTTTATTTTCCATCACTGTGTGCCAGAGTGGAGCCTAGGTAATGGCTGGCTGCAACTCATTGTTAGATATGCAGTTTTATTCAGGAAAAGAAACTGAGCATCTAACATGTAGAATTTGAATAATACTAAAAAAGAGTTAAGGTGGAGTTGAAGTACTCGAGTGATGCATTTGATGACATCAGTCTGAAAGTATTTGTATTTTTTAGATGCTAAAAGCATTTCCTTGGCTTTGGTCATTTGGCCAGTGTGGGATACGTGTTGTGCACAGGTACATGCAGTGAGTCATGACTTTCTGTGGGATCTGTGTTAGGGGAGGTGGGTGGAAAGCATGACCACGAGGCTGGCGTTCCTACCGCTCCCTGAAACTTTCTGTGTTCTTCTTAATGCATTTCTGTGGATGTTCTTAATTAAAAGCACACAGTGGTTTTGGCAGATGGAACCTTCTTGAAGTTTCGGCTGCAGAATTTGCTTGCTGTGTGAGGGTTGGCATTGGAGAGGCTTCTTCAATGTATTTCACTGCTAGAATGTTGGCTGTCTTTGTATGGACAGGTCTTCAGTGACATGGGCAGGTTTATTATAATGATCTGCTAGAGTTTCTCTTTCTCTGTTTAGCCATAGGATTTTTAATGTTTTTTTTCTTTTTACTGAATTGCCAGGTTATACTGAGCTAAAATTTTCTTTTATTTAGCAAAGTAAATGACACTGAGGGTTGGTAATGGGTGTGCATTTAAAGTAGCATCTGCTGTGCAGTGTCTTTTCAGACAGTGGTCTTGCCTGTTTCAATTTGCTCGACCCTAACAAGTCACCAGCGCTTTAAATGGTTAATGGCAAATATTTCCTTCAGGTCCCTGAAGGAATATAGGCTTTACTGGAAGAGAAAAGGAAAATTAAAGCTGCTTTTATAGACATGATTCCTTCCACTACTCTGAGTAACTGTGTACACTTGAAGTTTTCTTTTTGTTTTTATTTCTTTTTGTGACAAAACAAACCAAACAAAAAAAAACTGCCTTCTTTCCTTTCAGTGGCAGAATCATGCAAAGCTACTTTGAATCTGCACTTGCTTATATAAGATGGACAATTAATGTCTCTTTTGAAAATTATGAACTTCTTAAATACATACACTTGCTGGTAGCTGTTGTCATCGAATTATTCTTGACATAAATATGAGATGCATCCTTGAATGTGGCAATATAATTGAATTTAACAATAGTGAGGTCATCAGGAATTAACATGTTAAAATGAAAACTTTGTGACATAAACTTTTCTCCCATTACTATTGCTGTTCTTTCTAGTTTTATACAAAACTACAGGAGAGAGTTTCCTGTAGCATGGGCATGCCTGTGACTTTGGAAAAGTTTAAAGGTGGCATCATTCTGTTTTCCAAAGGTTTTGATAGTTTGCTGGGATAGATATTACTGTAAACAATGTAAATTCTGTTTTGTGAAAACTCAGGAAACATAGCGAAGACATTTTAAAGGGTGTAGATTCAAGTGTGCAGGTGAAATTTCAGTCTACTTCGTTTCATATTCAGAACTACATTTGCTGTGTTAAAAACTTGAAATCATGCAAATACTTGTTACAAAAACTTCTTGACAGTTTCCTGAAAATCTTTCTGATAATACACACACCTGTAAAAAATAAATGGTGTTTGTCTACAGAAGAAAATTAGATCTATCAGTTATGGACATTAATGCTGTAATGTAAAGGATATTTGAGGGAAAAGAAAAAGACTTCAGTGTAGCCTTTTTTAATAGAAAGACTGCATTTTTCTGGAGGAAAAACTATTCTGAGGCCACACATCAGAGGCTTGCCAGGAAACCTGGAGATACAGGAGCTTTTCAAAGAAATACCTGCAAAGTGTTTCACAGTGGAAAGTGCCCTTAGCATTCCATGGAGATATCAGCACATCAGCAGCTCCATCAGCTGGGGATGCTGTACTGGGCTTTCAGTGCTTTCCCAGCCTTTGTCCCATGTAAAATCCTGCATTGCTCCAACAAGCAAACTGTCCCAGGGAATGGTGACTCCATAAACTGCCTGGTGATTCACCCTTTTCTGGAAGGCTTGGAATTAAGTTTGGAAGAGAAACAGTCTTGCCCTTTTTCCCTGGGGAAATAAAAAAATTACCCGTTGAGGGAAACCTCTCCATCCTGTCACAAGGACTTTTCTTCCATATGACTCAAGTTTTTATGTCCTTGTGCTTCCACACTGGGGCTGGTAACTGCTCCTCCCTTAGTGATACCAGAGTATTTAGGAAGGATTTGCATGTGGCTCTGTCTGCCAAGCCTGAAGGACTTTAAACTGTATAATGAGTGTGTTGGTGACAGGTCTTGGAGGTGAGGAAAGATGTGGGCCACTGCACAGGATTGAAATCCCTTGATAGCCAGGCTTCAGACCCCTCAGTGCCCTGTTTTGTCATGTGGTGACAGTGTAAAAATGACACGGTTCATCTGTGCCCTGGAACAGTGTGGCTTGGAAATGTTGGTGGTTTGGTGGCAGTAAGAAGTTCATTTAAAGCAGGGCTGTTGCTGAGCGGCCAATAGCCTGAAACTGAATTAAAACAAATCTGGGACTACACCATCTCTGAAAGGATGAGACTTCCTCCTTGTTCCCAGTTCCCAGTCCCGCTGCTTCCTTTGCATAGTATCTAGCAATTACAAGGTGAGTCACATCAGTCCTGATCTGTCTGAAAGACCAAGTCATCAGAAATGAGCTGTGATCTCTAGAATGGAGAAAAGTGAGAGGACTGAGGAAGGGGTGGGACTGCCTCTTTAGGTGGCAGGGTACAATTAAATTATTTCCATGACTAACTTAAGCAGTCCCCAGCAGGCACTTCCCTCCCTCAGCCTTAGCAAGATTGACTTGTGCATGAGCCATTCCCAGCTGGGCCATTCTGTTGGTGCATCTGAGACCAGGATGGTCCTTCTGGGCTTGGGAATCCCAGAGCTGTAAACACCTGGGGCCTGGGAAGGTCCTCAGGTGATACATCTCATTATTGCTTCTTCTGTTCTCTGGGACTTTTTTTGTTGCAATGCCTTCAAGAATGTTGTCAGACCAGGCTGGTGGTGAAGTGGACATTGTGAGCACCCAGTCACCTTGCAGCCTTTAGAAAGTCCTCAAGCTGAGAATTAACCAGCTGCTGGTAAGAACAGATCTATCATCATAACCATCCCGGTATCAGGACTTGGAGGGTTTGGATTTTGCATGAACTGAAGGTCTGGTGGAGTGTTTTGGATGAGGATGAGACCTAGTCAAAGTTAATCACTTCTCTTACAGGTTTTACCTGTATCACACGTGTGCTGGGAGCCACTGGTGTGCCTGTGGAATGGCCCATTGCATGGCCTTTCTCCGTCCCCCTTCCTGTCGTGGGCACCTGGCTGCTGCCTGCCTTACTCCTCCCTGGGAGCCTGATGCCGCAGAAGCCTTTGCTGAGGTTGTTGATAGCCGAGTTCAGCTGACTGAATTTACCATGGACCAAAGGGAGGAGGTCACCCCTGGTCACCTGCTCAAGGCAGCACTTTTGGGAGCAGCCGTGCCGGAGAGAGAACATTGCAGTGAAATGTACACTGAGCAAGTCAGTCTGAAAGGGAAGGAAGCTGTTGTGTTGGTTGTACACCTTTTGTTGTGCTCTTCTACCAACTCCCCTGGTTTTAAAAATGACATGGCTGGTTTTGAAAGTACTGCCAGGAGAACTTCCACGTGTGTGTTTGTCAGTAGGACTCAGGTCTGTAGGAATCACAGCAATTAGCAGTGTAAGCATTCCACCAGTGGACTTTGCTATGTGAGGAATACAGTATATGCTTAAGGTTATAGGACACTAAATACACCTTTCGCTGGAAGGTTGCTGATTTTTGGAATAACTTATTTTAGAGCATGCTTGGAATAACAGGTAAGAGCACTTCCAGTGAATGGAGTTAGCTGATCAAGCATCACTTTTTAGATTACTGGGGTTTTGTACTTAAAGCCGGGCAGTCCTATGGCTGGGCAAATTAGTGTGTTCATTTTTATATTTTCGTGGAAAACAAGTTTTGCTGTAGGAGTTGGCTCTGTTATTTAGCTAATATTAACCCTAGGGTTTTACAGGGAAGATTGACACGTCTGCAGTTTGTTCAAGCATGTAAAACCTGACATAGAAGTGTAATTGCTACCCAGGAAATAGGTGTATGCTGCCTCATCTCTTAGTGTGTGGCTTAAAATTGGGATGCAACTGTGAAATTTCCCAAAAGGAGTGAAAAATGACAATGTAACCAAATTACCTGTATTTGCAACACCAAGGAAACAAACCCTACTGTAGTAATGTGGATGGTATTTTGATCTGGACTGTGAGCAGCTGTAGTTAATGGGAGTGCTAAGGGTGCTGAGCTGACCTGGAATGTTTTTTAATCAGCTCAACGATGGATACCAGTAAGGTATGGATTTACCTCGTCTGTTATTCTGTTTTTCAAAGCAATAATTAAAAAAAAGTCTTCTGAAGCTGCAGTCAGTGTAGGAGCTCAGGAGACCAAGTTATGGACAGTGTTGCCCTTCTCTGTGGAACAGTTCCCCCATGCTAGTTGATGAACAGTTGTTCTTTGTTTCCTTGGCCGTGGTTTGAAATAGGAGTTGTTTGAAATAGGAGCTTGAAAACCAGGCTACATAATTTTAATTTTGTTATGAAAAGGCTTTTAGAGCACAGTTTGTGAGTTCAGGAGTTCTGTAAATGTTCCTGTCACTTGTCTGGAATGTTAAGTATTGCAACGGTTACACATCGCTCGCAGCAGCTACAGCTCTGAAGTTTTCTCCAAAGAAGGAGTAGAGGAATTGAGGTGTGTAACAGCCAATTCTTGCCCAAAGCTCTGGTCTTTCCTCCCTTCTGTTTGAAAGAGAAGTAGCAATAGCAAACGTAGCTTGAAAACAGCAGATGGATAGCATAACTTCTATGCAGAATTCTTATTTTTGTAATCCCACAACTTGTAGTGGAAAACTGTAAAGGCTCTTCAGAATTTTTAAGACAGAAAGTAATAGAAAGGTCTTTTCTCTCGAAATGACTCCTTGCAGCCATTGTTCCAGGAGTGCAGCGCCGTGTGCTCCATCTGTATTGCTCTGCAATGCACAGCTGGGTATTTTCCTCGCAGCACAAGAGCTGCCCACACTGGGTCCAGCCCACCTGGAGCTCCAGCCCACCTGCAGCCATGGGCAGATGCCTTAGGAAAAAACCCAAACCCAAGATCTTCCCTCCTGCCCTGACTGCGTTCCCACCTTGCAATTAGTTTTGGCTCAGAGGGGTTTCTGAGCCCTTTGTGCTCAGATATTTAACAGCCATTAGGAAATTTCTGTACCTTGTGCATGACCAGTCTCCCCATCTCCTCACACAATATCCATTAAAAATAGAGCTCACTTTTTTTATTTAGAACCTGGCTCTAAATTCATTTTCTGGTCTTTAGTTTTAGTACTGAAGAGGTGATTAACAGCCACTCCCAGTCTGCCTTCTCGATTCCATTCCAGATTTGATAGGCTTTTGTCATGTTCTGTGAGATGTCTCATGGGAGCTATTATATACACCTTTGATCTTATTTTTGCCCCTTCCTTGATCAGTTTAAGATCTGTAAGGAAATCTTTGTTGTTGTTGTTGTTGTTGTTTGAGGTTGAGAGAAGAACTGCACACAGCAATTAAAGTGTGGGTAGATGGGCAAAAAATTGATTTGTTGAGTGTGATATTTGTGTTTTATGGTTCATTCTCTATTCCTTTCTTTAATAATTTCTGGAATTGCTTTGCTTCTTTTCTTTCCCTTATTCCAAACACTGTACTGATAGTTTAATGAAGCTGTGAATCAGAATGCTGTAGTCTTGCTGAGCAGTATTGATACACTGAGAGCACATTTATATTTGAAGCTGAAGTTGCTTTCCCCCCAGAGATAGATGTGTTTGTGTTTGCCTATATTTAATTTTGTTTGCTGTTTTTATTGTCTCATAAGGGTCTTTGTGATTCCATGGACTCTCCTGTTATCCTTGATGTCTTAAATTACCAGCTAGCATCAGCAAACTTTCAAGTCCCTGAAACTGATGTTTTGATCTTAAGCAATAAAAGAAATGCACTATTTGCTCTGGGCTGCTGGAATCCAGTGGTTTATAAATCATGTTTTTGGAATTATTGGGCAAGAGACATTACTGTAGAGTGCTTGTGCAGTTTGCAGGCTGAAAGTTATAAATGTAGAGAGCTGTGTCTCTTTCTATATAGCTTGTTTCATATTCCAGATACGGAACTTTTTGGTGTCTGTGCTGTCTTGTCTGCAGAGACTTGGGAAAGTTCTGTATCTGTACTTTGCAGGGGGTTGATGAGGCTGTGTTTTATAATCTCTTTGCTTTTTTTGCCTTTTGGGACTGTAAGTGACCTGAAAATGTCATTCCCTAATTATTTGGGCAAAGTTGTCAGCCTAAATATATCAAAACCAAAGAATTTGCACAAATAGAGAGTGAAAGTGTACTGACTCTATTGCTCTGAGATGTGAGCAGTTTCTTCTACAACTTGGGTATTTGATTTTTGAAAAGTGCTCTGTATCCTCAGATTTGAGGGATCACTTGCTTCTATTTTTTTTTTTTTTTACCTCTTTGAAGATAATGCTAAGATTATTTATGATTTTCCTAATAATTCACAATTTTTACTAGGTAGCACTGCTTAATGCCTCTCAAAAAATACTTTTATTGCTTCACCCCCTATTGTCTTCCAGGCACAGGAAACTGTATTTTATACTCTTGTAACTGAGCTTTACTTTTGTGACAGCAATATTAGCATAAACAAGCATATTAAATAATGGATGAGATTAAAATAATCACAGTGAGGAATCATCCCCTCCCTGCCCTGCTCCAGTGCTCAGGGATCTGAAGAGAAATTCTGAAAGCATTACATGTTGGCTGGCTGGATGTATCATATCAGTTTACACTTAGGAGCAGAGCCATGCTATTGGGCAAAACAGTTTTAAATTATTATTTATGCAGTTGTGTTTGCAGCTGGTATAAAGTGCAGGACTGGTTTCACATGCCTCCAACAGAGCAGGGGGAGCACTCCTGAGCAAGGCTCTCCTGTTTCCTGACTATGTGTGCTATGGAAAGAGAGACGGCTGGGAAAGGATACAGGTTAGAGTGAATAGTTACAGTTTGGTGTAGGAATGCAGTCTTTCTGTCTGATATTTTGGCATTTCTTAGGCTTTTTCCCATTTTGATTAATTGATACTGTTTGTGCTATCATTAATCAAATGTTTTCCAGTAACGTCTTGTGCCTGTTGATGAGTATTTTCTTTAGTAGTGGCTTTTTCTTCCTTTTTTTTTTTCTTTTTCTTTTTCTTTTTTTTTTTTTTTTTTTCCTTTTTGAGGAGGAGGAAGTGTGTATAAAGGGAAAGGAAGTCTTCAGTAATTCCTTCTTTCTCCCTAGGGCAAAATATAAAATACGGTTTTATATGCAGTATTTTCTTTTTAAAACAATAGTGAAATAATATTTGGTTCTCATTTGAATTGTTAGTGCCGTATGTTACTCTTCAGAAAGCTTCGTTTGGTTAGAGAGTGTTCCATTTCTTACTTTAAAATTTATTGTTACATTTTCTTGTTGGGCAGAGACAAGATTATTGTTGATTCTTAATACTGTTTATTCTAAAGGAATGTGGTGGTGTTCTTCAGAAGCACAAAAGTCGTTTTTATCTGCCATGCCTGCCTTTTGAGAAGCTGGTGAAGCAGGGCTTTTTCTACTCCCAGTCACACAATATTGATGTCGTCTGTTTTCAGTGCTGAAACCCTGTCTTCTTTTTCCTTCCTGGAGAAGGCAGGAAGGGAGAAATTGGCACAGAGAGGCCATAAATTCACTTCAGGAGTCTTAGTGAGCAGCTGCTTTTAGAACCTGTAAGGCTAATTGATGTCTTATTCTTATTTTGTGTGACTCATTTGTGTATTTTTCTCACTTTTTAAACTATAATGACGTAAACTTCTTTCATTAGGAAAGTAACTACTAAGGCTTAGTTTCTCTGGAAATAAAACAGTAACAGAGGTCCCTAACCCTTCTTGTCCTCTGTGTATCTTTAAAGTTTCTGGACATGCAGTGCTGCCTTTGAGTTTCAGAGAATCAAAAGTAGTGGTCTTGTGTGTCAAATTTACAGATTTAAAGTAATGCTGTGATGAAACATGAGGATTGTACTTAGCTGACGTTGTTGAGTTGTACTTGCTTCCATCTCTGTGCTTGGCAGTTGCTGTTGTTGAAGCAAACACTGTGGCATGTTTTCAGGAGCACTTCTCATGGGTGAGAAACATTTGAGTTCACAGTCTTGTCACTGCTGACCCCCTGAGATATACTGATATTGGTATAAATGGTTTGTTCTGTAAAAGGTAATGTTAGCCTGTATCTCTTTCTGAGGCCATCCATCCAGTGGGTTGTGTTATTGTCTTAGTTGCTGTAATAAACAGCTCCAACTGTGTTTACTGTGCATGCAAAGCTCATGTGTGCTGTGTCTGGCTTTGCAGGGTGTGTCAGGGCTGATGAGTGTGCTCTGCAGTCCTGAAGGATGTGCACTGCAACCAGCCAGTGCTGGGTGTCTCCATGCCAGCCACTGCTTTATCTACATTGCCAGGCAAGGTTGTCAGGCTTTGCCTAAATGTATCACAGTCAAATTTATCACAAATTTACCACTGCTGGTGCCCTAACCCTCCTCGGAGTGCTGGCCTTCCCACTCTGTGAGCTGTCAAAAAGGGATGGTTCTGACTGGCTGGATTTATCACAGGTGTGGTTTTTCTTGGGGATAATTTTTTAAATGCAGTCAGCTTCACTACAAAGTGCGCTCTGCAAATTCATTTGGTTATTCCTCAAGCGTGCTATGGGCCATTGATTTATGTCTGTAGAACATCAAGAATTCCATTCAGTAGTAAATATGTTGGTTTCACTAAAGAACTCTAACCTCTTTAGTATTTTCAGTTTTAGTTTTCAGTTGAATAAGATCAAAAGCACAAGTGAGTGATTGACTCATGAACATGAAAAAAGCAAGAAATAGAAGTGTGGTAACTTAGACGGTAACCAGTGTTACCATCTGCTTCTGGAATCTAGTAGGCAGTTGTACCACTTAATATTATGTGTGTATAGCAAACATATTACCTTCCTGGGGCTTTTCTGGTTTGGGTTTTGGTTTTTTAAGGAGTCTCTCATTTCAAATTGTCTCTCAGTTATTTAATCTTCTGTGAAGGCATTCTGATTTCTTGTAGCTGTATGGCAGGACTGGTGCATTTTTGACATTGTGATGATGAAACTGCAACAGCAAACAAAGTTTTCTGTGTCTGTTCATGGCAGCTTTCAGAGCTAAAGGGAATCTGGAAGCTATGAACAAATATTTTCAGTGTCTTAAGATGAAGCTTCCTGTTGCTTCTGTTAACATTACTTAGGGATCTGAGGAGGCAAAACTCCTGGAGTTTTACTGACTTTTATCAAAGTCAGAATTGAAATATACTCGTGTGCAGCTGAGGTGGCGCTCAGAAGGAAGGAGTGTGTGTACAGGTATGGTTAATTTTGTTAAGTGAAACTATTTAGTACTTCTGATGACTGTGTTGTTACGGCAGATGTCTCGTGCACACAATCATCAGTCTGCTTTTTGTGCCTTTGAAATGCTTCAATTTTTAAGAGATGGAAATGACTGGACGTGTTTCATGTTTCTAATCAGCTGTGAGTTATTGGGCTCAGATAAAGCTGATCACTTGCTTCCACCTGGAATCTGTAAGACTGAAAGTGGAATGGAGATGCTGTCCTCTTAATCTTCCATCCCACGACATCTGACTCAGGATGATGAAGAAAACAGCTGCCTGCTCTCCCTCTTGCAGGAGGAGAAGATCCTGGTGTGTCTAGTCTTTCTGGTAGCCCATGCTTCAAGTTATAGCTGTTCTGTTAGTCTGTGCTTCCTTGGATTTAGCTGTTGTTGTTATACCTCCAGTTTTCGGGTCTGTTGTGGCTGCTCCTGGGTTGGGATAAAGTCAGCTTTGTTTTCTGGACTTTCCTCTGTGCTCGTGGGTGGAATGGCAGTGCTGGCAGTTGTCTGCTGGCAGAGGCAGCAGGCCAGGCAAGCTGCAGGGGTGTCCTCACTGCGGGCCGTGGAACCCAGTGAGCTGCTTCTGGCTGCTTCTTGCAGAGAATCCTCGTAACCACATGACTCGTGTTAAATTTTATAAAATTCAGTGTGTTTATTATTGTGATTTTTAATAATTGGTTTGAGGGAATCTGAATTTTTCAACGTCTTTGGATTTTTTGTAGAGTAAGTTTTTCTCCGCGGCTGCCGTTTTTCTCACCGCGCTGGAGTTACCGAGCCAGTGGTAATCTTTTCTCAGATCCAGTGTTGTTGGTAGTTAGGCTGTTGCCTGAACACTCCCACAGTGTTTTCCTTCCCACAGTCAGAAATAAAGGACGTTGCTCCCTTGTAAGCCTTTCTTTCGCTGGCTAACGAGTGAACTCAGCAACATGGGGCACTTATAAAATATCCTCAATTCAATGCCATTTGTGGAACGAGAACTAAAAAAAAAAGATTATAATTTGAAGTGGAGCTGTAGGAAGTGCTTAGTCCTTAGCAAAAATCCCTTTTAAAAAAAAGGCAAAAACCATTGGTCAGTCACATGCATTTTGTTTGGCTCTAATTTGAGGTCTTTGCTGCTCCTCTGGATTTCTGGTCTTAAATAGAACTTTTTTAAAAAAAGACATTGCTTTTCATCTGGATTTTATATTTAAAGTCTCTTTCTTTCTGCTTGTAGATTTGTTTGTAAATGCATCATAAACAGACAGCCCAGAATGAAGAAAGCAAGCAGGAGTGTTGGCTCAGTGCCCAAAGTGCCTGGAGTAAATAAAGCTCAAACAAGTGAAAAAGCCAAACCAGAAAACGGCTCCTCAGTGTCTGCAGTAACAAAACTCTCCAAAACCGGGACATCAGCATCTCTTTTGAAGGTAATAACCAGCAGAACATTCTGATTATTTGTATTTTTTACAGTAAAGCTTTAAAAAGGGTAGAATTTCAAGGCTTGTCTTTAATGAAGCTTAGACTAGAGGTTGCATGGGTAGCTGGAGGGAATCTGGGAAGTTCCAGAGTGCTGGGCAGGGTGACAGGATCTTGTGTGTCATTCATGCTGTACTTTCATACTGCAGGATGAGGTGGAGGGGAATGTGCTGTGCAGGACTTGGCTGTTGTGCAAAAGGAGCAGAGTGGAAGTTGTGTTCTGACGAATGTTGTTTGTTTGGTGTTATGCTTGAATGATGTCAGTGACTAATAGGATTTGATAAGAGTTATTTACTAGTTCTGAGAAAAGAACTAATGAAGTATCTAACATGAGAACTTCTATATGTCAGTGCAGCTGAATTCTTCTGGCTGTTTTGGCCTTTGTGTTGAAGTACTGCTTGAGCTGAATTTTCACAAGTTGATTCTTGCTCCCAGAACAAGTTCAAAGGTAGAGGTTTTCTCTTACAGTAGCAAAATCGGGCAATATATGTAGGAGCATATGGCTTCCAACAAACAGACACACTGAGGTGTGCTGGTGGGGAGTTTTCACCTGGGAGCAACCACATCTGTGTTGGATGGATGGATGGAATGAGCCTGCCTGGTCTGTCTCCTTTTCCTGGCATGGAGACGTGGCTGGATCCAGCTCCTTTTGCTCTCTGCAGCCCCGGTGTGCAGTGCTGTGCTGCTGCTGCCCTGGAACAAATGGACAGAGCAGGGAACAGGGTGTCCAGCTGGGACCTGCACTGCTATCACTGACACACAGGGAGCCACAAAGGCCATTTAAGTAACTGGCAAATAAAGATCCAAAATGAAAGAAGTGTAAGGGTTGAGGTCTCTCTGTAATAGCTCTGCAGGATTACTGAAGTCAAAAGGTGTGTTCCCTTTCTCTTCTTCCTTTTCTTTTATGGAAGAATGGTTAATACTTTTGCTGATGAACTTGCAAGCCAGGTTTCAGGGAGGTTTTCTCCCAGTGCCCCTCCTTTCTTCCATCACCCAGTGCATCTTGCAGTTTTCTGAGCTTTAAATAATCTTTTGATGCTTGTTGACACTACTTACTTTATATTTTTAGAAACCTCTCAAAGCAACTGAAGTCCTTTGTAGTTTCCTTATCAAGTTTCTTATGTCATACCTCTCAGGGAGATAAAGGAGGAGGATGATCTAACAGTGAACAGATTTGACCCAGCATGCTTTCACAGTTTTACTTATATTAGTAACACTTCTGGCTGTGTTTTGGTGTGGGATTAGAATTCATGACAATTTGTGAGTTTGAGGCACAATGAAAATTTTCTCTTGATTACTAAGGCTTATCTCAGGTTTATGTTCAACCAGGCTTACTCATACAGTTGGATGTCTTTTACTTGTTGGGGTGCTGATGTGCCAACTGGGTGACTTAATGCTAGTGATGAATCTTCTTTGAGTGTTGTGTATATAACAAAGTTAGTTGTTTGTGGAGTGTTTTTGTTTACTGGTACTGACAACTGACATAATTTCTGGCTTGAAATAACTATCAATAGAAGTTTCATTTTTTAAACAATTTTTAATATCATTTGATATTTGATATTGTTGACGAAACATTTGGCATATTGTTTTCCTCATAGAAGCTGTAGGGTATGCTCCTAGAGTTGATGAATTGGTGTGTGTTCTGAATTTCATTTAATATTCTTTGACCAAAAAAAAAAAGCTGCCATTAAATAACTTCATTGCAATGCTTACTAATTTATTCAGTCCTTTGAGTTGGATATTGAGTGAAAGGCCCTGTCTGTTCAGCTTCTCCCCAGTGCCCTTGGTCGTTTCCTTCTCTGTAGTTTCTGTCTCCCACTTTTCCCAGCACTTGTGCAAATGTTCAGCACCCCACACACATTATTACTACAGAAATTTAACTGCCAGCCACTTTTAGTTTGTAATCTGTCAAAAACCACCCTACAAATAATATATTCTTATTTTTAAGGTCATTATTTTTTGACTTCTTCAGCTAATGAGCTTGTGATCCTGCTAACACTCCCAGCTGTAATTAGACAGCAGCTGTACTTCAGACGAATTGCAAAAGCCAGTGTCCCTGAAAAGCCAGGACTCTGAGACCAATATTTGAATATTAAAAGTTAGAGTGTGTTTTCAGTATTCATATGTCTGGGCTTCTATTCTGTTTGCAAAATGCAGTAACTTAATTACAGATTGTTGTGAAGTTTTGTGTTTGAAAAGCTCAAATGCAGCAACAACAACCATCAAAGAAAATCTTAGGTAGGAATAATTATATATATATAAAGGCATTTGAATGAGATGCAGTAAATAGGGTATACCTGTTGAGAAACTAAGATGAAATGAATTGTATAGGTCATTATTCAAGTTTTGTTGCGCTGAAAGAAAGCAGTGAGAGGAAAACAGAATATGAATTGTATAATTATAAAGTGGTTTTTTCTATAGAAAATCAAAATAGGTCTGGATGAACTTTTCTAATTTTTTCATATTTTAATGTAAGAGTTTTAGTGCTGAGCAGGATGGCACAGTTCTTAGTAAATGGAAAAAAGTGGTTTGATAAATATACACCATTGCTTTTGCTTCAATTTAAAAGATATGCTGCTAAAATACTTTGATTTTGAAACTTCTGAACGGTTGCCATTGTGGAACATTAAGAAGAGAGCTGCCGGTTTGTAATTTTTCCAAAGCTTTGCTAAATAGTTTTCTTTGCCAAGAATATAATGTTACAGCTTTGAGAAACTGTTTACTAATTGGCTGCAGAGGAGGCAGTGCCTTCCAACCTAGACCAGAAATAGTTTATGGGTAAGTCAAAAGAAGAATGGCTGTCTTAAATTCCTTTGTTCAGCAAGGACAGCAGATGACTAATGTCTGAAAGTGTATATTTTACTTAGCGTTTTTTTTTTTCTTCAAGCTGAGTCACATCTTGACCTATTTGGCTTGATAACATGTACTTGTACTCTAAGTGTCTAAAAGCTTAATCTAATTTCCCCAGTCTTTCAGCAGGCTGAAAATGCTGACAGCTCACAGTCTGTTTGAACTATCACGTTTGCAGGAGGGTGGGCAGATGCAGCAGCCAAGCAGAAAATCACTGTTCTGTGCCTTCTTGTAATACCTTGGTTTAGGGAACAGTAGCACAGGGTTGTTTCCCTACCCCTGTACCCCCATGCCCACAAAATTGGCTTAATTAGATACAAAAGCTAATTGGATCACAGGTAAGCCAGGGTTGTTGTAGACCTGTAGTTTGTGCTCAGCCCGTCCTCCCCACACGAGCTGGGTGGGCTTTATGGCTTTTGTAGCCCCCCACATTTTTGCTTTCCTATTTCTATTTCCATTGCCTGTGCCTGTTTGCATGGCTGCGTGTCGTGGCAGATCAAGGGGCTGCTCTGACTCCTGGGAGGAAGGAGCCCTTGGAAAAGCCTTGTTTGCACAGCCAACTCCAATGGCATTTTCATAGCAGAAACGCCAGCTTTAGATGCACAGCAGACTAGATCCTTGGAGTGTTGTGTTTTCTTCCAGCCTTTTATTAACTTTACCAGAAGCTGCACAATTTCTGACATGATTCAATAAAAACATTCTTGTCCTAGAGGATTTTACCCTTAAACATTTCTATCTGTAAATTTTCTGTATTTCTATCAATTGCATGCAGAACAAATATGTTCTTGTCCCAAAGCTCCCTTTTGTTTTGCAGCTGCTCTTTGTAAATGGCACAGATCCCATCCATGCTCTTTCCACCGTGCTGTGATCAGTGTTCCTAGCTGTTCTGGAATTGGCACTTGCAAAAACAGACTGTAGAGAATATAGTGACATGCAACTATTTTTTTTTAATTAAGCAAGTCTGTCTTTATTCTAAATGTATAGAATTTTAATGTCTGCAGTATAGTTTTTAACATGGATTCGTGTGGGAGCTGGAAGTTACAAACTTACAGACGTGATGGAAAGCAACTGGTTAACTTCTATGCACTACCTTTTAGCTGGGATGTTGGAGGAGAGTTCAAATGTGTTGTCCAGCTGAATAATAAAGTTGCTCAAGGAATGCTGCTAGCACAGCTGTTTTCTTTTAAATTTTTTTTTCCTCATATAATGGGAAAAATGTTGAGCATATTTTAATTTTCACCATTTGAAAAATTGTATTCTAAAGAGTATAAAGTCTGCCAATTAATGCTTAAGAGATTAGTATTCCTAGACTTTGCTTTATTCTGAAAGATATATTCTCTGTTTGGGAGTCTGGTTGTTGAGAATGCTGTGCTTGCTGCCTTGTCACATTCCAGGAAGCGTTTGTGGCTAACAGTAGTTTCAGGAGCAATCATATGAGGTTAGACAAAAAGTCCATCAAACAAATACCCCATCTCTTAAAATTCCCTAGAAAAGGCCTTGAAAGCAGGGCAAGGACATATACTGAGGATAGCTTTTCCTCTGCCTCTGTCCTAGTTTCTAGTGATCTGTAGCTTAGTATTTTGAGCTAGAAGTTGTATTTTGCTGATGTTGGATTGATTTTTGCTCTTCTTTAATTTGAGCTTTTTGTTGTGAATTTGTCCACCGGAAAACATTTGATCATATTCAATTGAAGGATATTGTACTAACGTCCTGGTAATTGGTGGTTTAATTAGCTAAGGAGTGCCTTCGTTTTCATGCATAAGCAAACTTTCAGTCAAAATTGACAAGTTTTATACTATGATGTGTTACTGTGCCTTAATTGGTTTTTTAATTATTATTTTTCTCCTTGGTACTGAAAGATTAAGAATTTTTTTGGGGGGGGAGAGACGACTCAGTTTCAATGCTCACTCATATGTAAGGAGTTAAAGTTCCATTTCAGTTTACCGACTCTGCACAGTGCAGTGCACTTACACTTTTCAGCATTCTTGCATAGACACATGACTTGTCAAATATGTACTTTTTAAACTGAAGGAATCTTTACCAGTAGAAGTGTTGGCTGTGCAGACTGCTGGGCCAGCTGTCTTAAAGCTGCTTCTTCCCTTTCTTTCAGACTAAGAGTAACGATGACCTCTTAGCAGGGATGGCTGGTGGTGGTGGAGTGACCATGACCAACGGTGTCAAGGCCAAGAAGAACTCTTGTGTATCAACAGCATCTTCAGCTCCAGGGACAACCATGAACAGTCTGGAAAACAAACCCAAAACTATTGCAGGTAAACGGATATATTGATTCTTAAAGGTGGAAGTTGGGAGGCTTTTCATTTTCATTTAATGTATTGAGGATCCAGGTTGCCTACTGAAGTGCTCATTCAAACCTTGGTCAAATCACACACCTTCTGAAATCCTTTCCTGTTTTTAATAATGTAATTGCTTTTTTGGAGGGTGTTCCTTTTAGTTTTTTCAGTACTGACTGTGCAACTCTTATCTAAAATGAAATAATATAATTAATTTAGAGAATCATAGATTTTTCGAAAGTTGTCTGTTTAAAAAATCCATGACACAAGTACTAAATCTCCAAGATGCCTTGTTACAGTGAACATTTTGGACATTTTGTATTGCTTTATAGAAATGAAGTAAGAAGGCTTTCAGAAACTGTTCAGAAAAGTGAAATCATTTAGTGTGTTATTGATATGGATTGAAATAGATCTTCCTTCCATTGCTATGTTTTGGATTCAGTAATGCTTGCAAAGCTGCAAAGCATCTGGAAGCAAAGGAGTAATGATCTATATCTTCATTTTTATGCAATGAGATGAAAATATAGGGAACAGAAAATGCTGAATGTTGGGTTAATGCTTACTTCCAATATTTTCTATGAAATGTACGTAGCAGTGTGATTGAGAAAATCAACCACTGTGTTGCCTTCTGTGACAGATATTGTATTTTAAATTCATGTTCCTAACTTTTGAAAAACATACAGGTACCAGTTCCACAGCTAAGCGTAGCACTTCATCTGGAAATAAAGAGTCCAGCTCTTCCAGAGAGAGGATCCGGGACCGTTCCCGTTTGAGCCAGAGCAAGAAGCTGCCCCTGGCAGGGCAGGGGCCCGGTGACACGGTGCTGGCCAAGCGCTCCCGCAGCCGCACCAACCCCGAGGCCGACATCCGCATGAGCAAGTCCAAGTCAGACAACCAGATCAGTGACAAAGCTGCGCTGGAGGCTAAGGTCAATGATCTTCTGACCTTAGCAAAGACTAAAGATGTGGAAATCTTGCACCTGAGAAATGAGTTAAGGGACATGCGTGCTCAGCTGGGACTCAATGAAGATCATCTTGAGGGGGATGAAAAATCTGAAGAGAAAGAAGCCATTGTTGTCCATCAGCCAACTGATGTAGAGTCTACACTGCTCCAGTTACAGGAACAAAACACTGCCATCCGAGAAGAGCTCAACCAGCTGAAGAATGAGAATCGAATGTTAAAAGACAGACTAAATGCTTTGGGCTTTTCTTTGGAACAAAGGCTAGACAACTCTGAAAAGCTCTTTGGCTATCAGTCTTTGAGTCCAGAGATTACAGCTGGCAACCACAGCGATGGTGGGGGCACTCTGACATCTTCAGTGGAAGGCTCTGCTCCTGGATCAATGGAAGACTTGTTAAGTCAGGATGAAAACACTCTCATGGACAACCAACACAGTAATTCCATGGATAATTTAGACAGCGAGTGCAGTGAAGTTTATCAGCCACTGACATCAAGCGATGATGCCTTAGATGCTCCGTCCTCTTCAGAATCTGAAGGAGTACCAAGCATAGAAAGATCCAGGAAGGGAAGCAGTGGCAATGCAAGTGAAGTATCCGTAGCTTGTCTGACAGAACGGATACATCAGATGGAGGAGAATCAACACAGTACAGCTGAAGAGCTCCAAGCCACGCTTCAAGAGCTTGCAGACCTGCAACAAATAACACAAGAGCTGAACAGCGAGAATGAAAGACTTGGAGAGGAAAAAGTAATCCTGATGGAGTCTTTGTGCCAGCAGAGTGACAAGCTGGAACACTTCAGCCGCCAGATCGAGTATTTCCGGTCCCTTTTGGATGAGCACCACATTTCCTATGTGATTGATGAAGACATGAAGAGCGGGCGCTACATGGAGCTGGAGCAGCGTTACATGGAGCTGGCGGAGAACGCTCGCTTCGAGCGCGAGCAGCTGCTGGGGGTGCAGCAGCACTTGAGCAACACTTTAAAGATGGCAGAGCAAGACAACAAGGAGGCCCAAGAAATGATAGGGGCGTTAAAAGAGAGGAATCACCACATGGAACGGATTATTGAGTCGGAGCAGAAAAGCAAAACAGCTCTGGCAGCTACCTTAGAGGAGTACAAAGCCACGGTAGCCAGTGACCAGATTGAAATGAACAGGCTGAAAGCTCAGCTAGAGCACGAAAAGCAGAGAGTGGCCGAGTTGTACTCTATACACAACTCTGGAGATAAATCAGATATACAAGACCTGCTGGAGAGTGTCAGGCTGGATAAGGAAAAAGCAGAGACCTTGGCCAGTGGCCTGCAGGAAGAGCTGGCACACACGCGCAACGACGCCAATCGATTGCAAGATGCCATTGCTAAGGTAGTGCTTAAAACACCATTGCATTCTAACATCCCATGTACACTGTGACTTTTTGGCCTCTGTAGTTCTTTCAAGAGTAAAAGATTAATTATGGCCTTAATTGGATTGCAGTTGTGTTAGGACTGATTACTTTCTCTTGACTTTTGCAGTAAAAATGATGTGAGCATTTGAAAGAATTTATGGATTCACTGAGCTACAGGGTGACTCTTATGTTACTTTTTAAAAATATTTAAACTTCACAGCTTATTTCAGTGGCCAAACTTAAACAGTATTTAAAATATTGTACTAGTTTAGTGCTTAAATTGCACACCTTTTGCAAGACTTTATGTGCTGATCAGGTTTTGGATCAAAATGTTTATTTCCAGTTCTGTTTTGACCCAAATATTTCTAATTTATGCAGTAGCTATGTCTAGTAACGGTATTTACCATAATTTAATATAAAAGCAAGAATCACACAATTGACTTATATGCACTTAAAGGTATATCTTCCTGAAGGGACAATTTATGCCAAATAAAATGTGTGAACTATATATTAGCTGCAAATCAACATGTTAGTCATGATCACGAGCCTGTTAGAATCAACCTTAATTTGGGGTGAAAAATACACTAAAATAATTTTAATAATTGAAGTTGGAGAGTGCTGTTAAAATAAGAAGCACTTAAACTAATGACATAAAAGCAGGCTATTTTGTCTATTAAACTTGGTGCCTGCCAGCCTTGCCCACCCTAAGCCACAACCTAATTTCCCTTGTTTTTCTGACACCCCATTTTTGCTATTGGGTTAATGTGCCTCTGGTCCCAGCCTGTTACTTATGTTACAGTTTTATGAGGCAAGACAAAATCTCTCTTCCCCTGCTCCTGAAAGAGAGAAGTCAAGCAAGTCCACTTCTTCCCTTCCCTGTTTTGTGATGTTTTTTGTTTTTGGTTTTTTTCCAATTTAATAGTTTGACAGGCTCCTCTGAGAACTGCTTCAACTCACTAACACACCTCACACACAAATGTGACACTTGCTTAAGGAAATCACTCATCACACACGTCCAGCAAGCACTAAAATTGATGCACAAGAGACCAAGCTTTTTTTCTTTTGACAAGAGAAAGGAAGGATAAAGAGGTTTCCCCCACCCTGTCCCTTTTCCGTGGCAGCTGGGTGTTAAATTGGATCAGCTGCTCATGAAACCTCAGCCTTGATACAATGGTGGTGTTGCTTCACTTGTATGCAGGGCTCTGGTCTTAGAATAGCTGGGAATACTCATATATCCAGCCTGAGAATAAAAAAGTTTTACTTTGGCCCAGGAAAAGAGTTGCACTAGAAGAATGTATAGTCAAAGGCTTACATTCCCCCTGTATTTTTCTGGTTGCGGAAATAGATTGTAAGTGTGGTAGTTACAAAACTGAAAGTATGTTTAATATGCAACTGAGATAAATTCTTCTTTAGGTTGAAGATGAATATCGAGTGTTTCAAGAAGAAGCCAAGAAACAAATTGAGGATCTCAATGTGACTCTAGAAAAGCTTCGGACAGAACTAGATGAAAAAGAGACTGAGAGGAGTGACATGAAAGAAACCATCTTTGAGCTGGAGGATGAAGTAGAGCAGCACCGTGCTGTGAAGCTTCATGACAATCTTATCATATCTGATTTGGAGAGTAAGTATTATGCATTTCTCCTGAGAGAAAGGATAATTTAAGAGAAGCTCAAGTAGAACACTGTAATATTGAAAATATTTCCACTTGTCTTTTGTATGTCTGAATTCAAGTCAGACTAGGTTTTGCAGAATCTTCACACACTAGGGAAAGAAAGAAATCAAGTTGGCTTGGCTTTTCCCACATAGTAGATGGTGTGGGAATAAAAACCTGTGAATAGAGAACAAATATGAAATCTACTAATATTGTTTTCAAGTTCTTCAAAGTAGAAAAACATGTAGTAGAAAACATGTTTACTGTGTACCTGTCTAGCTCTCTGTGCCTTAGTTCCCTCTCTGATCTTGGAGACCTGCTCAGACATTCCTACCACGGGCTGGAATTCTGCAATTAGTCTCCATCTAAATAAGAACACAGGCAACTCTACCCTGGCAAGCTCAATTTGCACAGTGCTACTTAGGGAATTCAAATATCTGTTAGTCTTCCATGTTATTCAAAGATGAAACAAGATAACAAAAACAAACAAACAAAAAAAACAACCAAAGCATGATTCCTTCTAACAACAAGGGAAATATTCATAGAAAGGGTTTTAAATTGGTCTGCTATCAAGAAAAGTTAGTGTCTTAAGCAACCTAAATGGTTTATTCAAGCTCAGTGTCTTCAGACATGGCTGTGAGTGTTGTTTCCCTAAGCAATCCTTCTTTATTTATCTTGAAAGGCAATCGCTGCTTCTCTTCACAAAATAGTTATAAGTTTTTATTCTGAATATTTTTTCCCTTTCTGTGCTAAAAGACAGTAATTTTGGAGCAAAGACTCAAAAAGGTTGAACAGTTTTCTACTTGTTTTGTTTTGTCCATTAACTGAAATACACTCATGCAGGAAACAGCACTCTAGTCAAGTAGTTATTTAGGAACCTGATTACAAGGCAGCTCTGATTTTTAGATGCTTCTGCTTTATGGGTACAAACCAGCTGTCAGATATTTAATTTCGACTGGTAAAAATTCTCTCAGACAAACCTCTGCCAGGGGAGAAATTCTCAACTAAAATTGCAACAGTCTTTGTTATTCATTGGTCTTGAAATGGTTTGGAAAATTCATCTGGACCAGCCGGTGTCCTGACGTGATCCTTTGGGGGGGAAGCAAGCTGTTGTTATATGCTGGAAGGAGAGTGGCATCTAGTGGCAGTAAGAAAGGATGGCACCCGAAGAATTGTATGAAAACTTTAAAAGTGTATTATTTCTGACAGCTTGAAAACTCTGTTGGTTGTGGGTTCATAGTTAAACCTCTTACAGGAGTTTTTTCGTGGTAGTCTCTAGGTACTGACAGCATAGAACATCGTGAAAAACCTGGGTCTCCGAGGTAGTACATACAACATTTAAAAGAGTTCTAAACACAAAATGGAAAATTATAACTTAAAGATTTTCCTAAAGACACACTTTACACTTAGGAGAAAGATGCCTCATAGATGAAGTGGTGAGTGTTCACTCAATTTAATGATTAATCAACGAAAATAGTAATGTAGGAATGGGAAACACTCCAAGCACTGGTACTTAGGGTATGGTTCACTGTGGGCTTTTCAAACACCAAAAAGAAACACAAGGAACCTACAATGGCACATTTTTCACAGTAATCTGGGTATTCAACTGTCACATTTTAGCTGTTAATATGTCTGCCTGCAGAAACAGGGATCTCTTTGATGTGTGCAGCAGGATGCAAATTGCATTGATGGAAAACACACGGTATGTTCCTGACATCCATCCAGATGTGGTGAGAGCTGCAGTGAGCTTGTTACTGCTGGGATGAAGAGTTTTAAGCATAGTGCTTAAAGGGCCTGGAGGGAAAACCTAATGAGGAGCAGCTGAGGGCACTTGGTTTGTTCAGCCTGGAGGAGGCTGAGGGGAGACCTGGTTGTGGTCTTCAATTCCTGCTCTCTGTGGCTGGTGACAGGGCTTGAGGAAATGGCTGGAGCTAAGTCAGGGCAGCTTTAGGCTGGATACCAGGAAAAGGTTCTTCACCCGGGGGGTTGTTGGGCACAGGAACAGGCTCCCCAAGGACAGTGGTCATGGCCCCAAGGCTGCCAGAGCTCAAGGAGTGTTTGGACAATGCTCTCAGGCACAGGGTGGGATTATTGGGGTGACCTGTGCAGGGCCAGGAGTTGAACTCGATGATCCTGATAGATCCCTTCCAAGTGAGAGTACTCTATGATTCTATTGTACGTGAAAAGTCCCAGAAACATTAAAATAATCTGCATGTTTTCTGTCCTCCCTGCTGTGCTGAGCTGAAAGAGGCTGTGGGGAGGGAAGGACCGTGGAGAAGGCTGACACCGCACTAGATGGCGTGTTGCCTCTGGATTTTGCTTCTGACTCCCAAAAACTTGCACTAGTCAGGTGGCCCAGCTGTCACATTAGTCATCCGCAGTAACTAAGGGGGAAAGAAAAAACCTTTTTTTCCTCCCAAGCAGTTAATAAGAGTTTGTGGGGAATTTTTTTCCAGAAAAAGTTTTACTCCTAATTTAGAGAAAATATGTATTTGTAAGTTAGCTTACCACTTCTCAGAGGTTTCTTCTGAAGCGCAAAAATGGTCATTGCTTGTTCTCTTAGCACAGGTGCACGCAGGTTCTCCTAGTCTGTAACTATGTAAGTCAGTGAATTTTTGGGACAAAGGTAGGTGAGCTAGAAGGTGGATATATTTAATGTTCAGTGAATAGTTCTTTTATGGATCTGACAGTGTTAGTTTTAATTCTGCTATATCTCATTTGAAAAGGATCTTGACAGCAGTTATGAAATGAAAAGTTTGCATTACCATATTTAGGCCTTTTCTAACAAAGTGTTGGAAAAGTCAATAGGATGTTCATTTCTTGTACTTTTTTTAACATTTCATGTACTTTTTTTTTTTTACTAATGGCAGACCCTTAAAAAATCACCTTTCTTGATGTATAAACGTGTTGTCTGACATGATGAGCTCAAAAGCAAGATTGATTTACAAATTGCCTGAGCTTTGGTATTTGTACCCAATGCCTCTTCCTTGCAGAAGGGAGCTGTAGTTCTCATACTACTCTGTATATTTGTGGTTGTGCTGGGAGAGCCATTTCTATGCTAAAGAATCAAAATGCTCTCCCAGTATAAGGCATGCCTGTGTAACCAGTACAAAAACTGTGGGAGTGCCCATTGTGGAATTGCCTGTGTCAGAATTACTTGGTTTAGTGTCCCCTCCCAGGAACTGTCATGTCATTTTTGCTGAAACTACTGCATGTGTCTGAATATTGTTAGTATTTTTTCCCTTATTTTTCCCCAGAAACTATTAAATTAAACAACTGAATGTTGATACTCATTTTTATTTCATAGTGATAAATTCTAACTGCTAGTTATATTGGAATTAATAAAAATTGCATATACAGAACATTGTGATACCTTTTCTCTGGTAGCCTTACAAAACTCTTCCTCCTACCCCCAGCCCAAGTTGTAAAGGTTTTCTTTGCCATTTGTAGTCTGCATGTCCCATAATCTTTTTTTTTTTTCCCTGCCTCTTAGGTAGAGGTAAGGCCTTGTCAAACTGTGGCTTAAATCAATATCATTTTGTGAAATGTAGGTGTAATTGGATCCTGCAGTAAAACACGAGCTAGCTGATTTGCCATTTCTGATTATCCTATTCATTCATCAGAAGAGTCTCCTTGTTCTTCATTTACCCTAACATGCAGTTACTTTTTCTTTTATCTCAGTCTTCTTTGTTGTCTATGATCCTTAAAAGAAGGAGACTGGATAATGGTAGAAGGTCCTTCCGTACTGAAAATTCAGGCAGGTGGAGGTGGAAAGGGTTTGTGTGTGTTAGAGAAGGGTGTGGAGTTTGCAAGGGTGCAGAAAGGAAAGATTCTACATGGCAGCCTCTACTTATTTTGACTACTTGAATTATCTGGTTGTAGTTGGTGGAAGAGGTGAAATCACTTATATTAGTCATAATTTCTCACGGCATTTCAAATTCAGTTGCAATTTGGTGGGGGTTGTTTTAAATCTCCTTGGTTGATTGGGGAGGAGAAAGAGCACTGTTTCCAGCAACTGCTCTAAACTCCTCTGTATTATTTATGGTACCTGCAGAATATTCAGACCATTGTGTTTTACTTCAAAGCCTAAATACACTAAAATTTAATGGTGCGTTTCATAACTCACAGAAGCTCAAAACAATGGCACTACACAGGCTTTAACTGTGGGTGCATTTATGGTTTCTGGTTTGTGGTTATTTTTAGATAGCTTGCTTTTAGTAGTACTGCAAATTTTGTTTTTGAAAACATTTTTTCTTTGAACTGTTTTAAAAATAAAAATGAACATCAACTTGATTTGTTCCAAAATGTATTTAAAGGAAAAGAGGGGGGGGGAGCAAGTTTTATAACTTTGGCCTAAAGCTGGCCCCTTTAGTTCTGAATTTAGCTCAAACAAGTTGTGTATAAAGAGACAAGCTAAAAATTGGAGGGCTTTGCTTAAGTATCATAGTATCATGAGATTTGAGTGGCCCACCCTGTAGGCTTATCTTCAAAGCTTAAAGATCAGCTGGGTGCAACTTAAAATGGGCAGTCTTGCAAGGAGGAGATAAATACAGACGGATCTGTCTATTTTTAATCTTTCAGCTTTTCCAAGTTTGAAAGGTTATCATGTTTTCAGGCCAGCTGAGGTTTATATGGTTCTTGTAAAGAAACTGTGACTTAAAAATGCCTGTACTTGGGGTTATTGAGGAAGGTTTTGTGTATTGAACAGCCTAAATGTATTAGGCACCTTCTGTCATGTTTTGGAAAGAGCATTGCTAATATACGGGAAGAATATTTGTTTCCAGCAGGTGTTGGGATATTGCATCTGAGCAACAAAATGCATTTAGTCAGTTTCTTCATCATTTTTAAAGTTTTTACAGTCACACGAATGCTATAGAAATAAAATATCCTAGAATCCAAGGATCAGTGAAGTGACACACTAGTTAGAAATTTATGCCGTGTTCTTCTTTATTAGTTAATTAGTTTTAAGAATGGAGAAATCAATTACATTGTCCCTGTGTATTGAATAAAGTCACAAATGAATAATAATTGCAGTAGCCAGTCTGTCAGACGCCACACAGGAGCTGCTGGTGATCGGGCTGTGAACCCTTTTGTGTCACTGCTGACAGATTTAGGGGAACATCTCTCTCATAACACGAGCTCACAGACTGTTTGGCCTTTTGCTGTAAATATAGTTTGCTTTGACCTCAAATAGTAGCTTGATAGACAAGAATGTCAGATTCTTGGGGGCATGAGTTCAGTTTTAGCCCTGTGGAAGGCACGGCTGTGAGTGTTATGTCAGCTGCTTTATGGCAGGAATTAAACTGTGAATCAAAAGGCTTCATGTAGCTGCAGCTCATGTTTGAGGAGGGAAACCCCCCCTGAGACACTGCTGTCTTTAGGATCCTTTCATGTTAAATTGCCTACCTTGTTTACCTGCTCTTTGTTATTGCTTTGTTGCTTTAGCATTGTGATTTGGGATTTGTATAAGAATTGAGTTTGCTTATGCTGCTCCCCTTACCAGTCACAGAGGAGTGTGTACTTATTAACACCCTCTGGCAAATTATTCCTTCTCAAACTATGTTTCATCAGATGTCTTTGGTTATAAAAATGTCTTCTCTGAGTAAGTCTTCAAAAACATTTGCAGGTCTTTTCAGTTACTCATTTTTAAGTAAATAAATCCCTGACTCAGATCTTACAGGGAATTTAACTTTTTTTTTTCCAGATACAGTTAAAAAGCTTCAGGATCAAAAGCATGACATGGAAAGAGAGATCAAGAATCTTCACAGGAGACTCCGGGTAGGTAACAACCGAAAAAGTCAATAAATTGTAAGCTTAGAATTTCCTAAGACAAGCATATGAAATTGTGAAAAGATAATATTAGATACAATGCCAATAAAATAATCCTTTCTGAAAGACAGGCATCATGGGAATATATTTACTAACCTACAGACACTAAACAATGCTGAAAATTTCTCAGTGCCACAAAGATATGATGTTGGCCTGAGAAGAAAATGTTCTTGTGTGTTTTGATGTGGAGTTTAATATGAAATATTTTTCTCCTCCACTTTGAACATTTTATTTGTCTCCAGAAAAGAAATTCATGACTTTCAAAGTCTAGTTAACTTCCAGCAAAACCTCTTCAGTTTAACTTGTGAGTTAGGTCATCCCTAACACTGGACAAGTGCCTCTGTCGTTCTGTAAATCGTTTCCTTTAACAGCATAGGAAAACTATGAATAATAAGGATAACTTTTATTTTTAACTTCCAAACTGATGCTTGCAGGAGGAGTCAGCAGAATGGCGCCAGTTCCAGGCAGACCTGCAGACTGCAGTGGTTATAGCCAACGATATCAAGTCCGAGGCCCAGGAGGAGATCGGGGACCTGAAGCGCAGATTGCACGAGGCGCAGGAGAAAAACGAGAAGCTCACCAAGGAGCTGGAGGAGATAAAGTCACGCAAGTATGCAAATGACAACAGGGATACATGGTCTTTTTTGCAGTTTTGGAAATCCAGTTTCTTAATTGTTGAGGCTCCAGTAGTTTGTAAATCCTCTCACTGCGAGGATCTGCATTTCAGCAAGCTGCTTTATGCTGCTTTCAGCGGTCAAAATAGGTACACTTACACCAGCAATATTTGTTTCTTTATACTGTATAGTTAATCCACCCTGGGTTTTACAAAAGCAGGTTGAAGTGCAGGATTTTTTATAGTTTAACAGCTAAAAATGATTTCGCTTCCCACAGTGTTGAAAAGCAAGCAGTGTTGGCTTTTCTGTACCATCATTAATATTTCTTATTAGCAGCCAAGGCTTTTGGTGTGGTTAAAAACACAGCTGGGTTTTTACCTGAGAAGAAACCTTAATCAAGTTCTGCATATAACTTACTTACACTGTTTTCTTCCCACTACTAATTAGAGATGCTTTCTATATAAAAACCAAAATAATCCAAATTGTGATGTATTGTGGCTTGAATTAGGTGCTCCAGAGATGTAGAAACTTGAGTTATCTGTCTTTCAGAAGTATTGAAGTCCTCAAATAGGAACATCTTGGACAGCACCATTTGAATGCTGACTACATTGTCTCTAGGGGTTAGATATGAATGTAGCTTACAGAATGATGCTTGTGATGTGTATATATAGAACAATTGTTTTCTGCATGGATGGCAATTTGGTAAGATTTACATTACATTTAGCCCAGCATCTGGTAGGACAGGAGATAGCACAGGCTGTGAAACTTGGGGAAAAGCAGATACTGCCTGAAGATGTATACCAGAAATATATTCTTACCTCCTTAGTATTAAATTGTTTTCCATTTATTCAGGTGGAAAAAAATTCTCTCCTCTGAGATGATTATTTTCATGTAGAATGATAAAATCCTTAAGCCTCAATTTTTTCCATCCATGTGTGTGTGAGATAGGAGCAGGAATTAAAGCCTTATACAAGATATTGTTTTGATAGACTTTTTTACCAGTTGCTGAGCTCTGTTGCTGACAAACAGTAAGAACTTACAGTGATAATTTGGGTTGATAACCTATTTCTGAATTACAGTGGAAAGAAAACTAGGTTAATGCAATGACCCATTTGGACCGTAGGTTTTAATTCAGCTTCAATTCACGTTAATTTTTTTAAGACTTTCCCTGTTAAAATGTTTTTAAATGCCCTAAATGAGCAGCCCATTGACTTCAGGCAGGAAGAAGAGCGTGGTCGAGTGTACAATTACATGAATGCAGTCGAGAGGGATCTGGCAGCTCTGAGACAAGGAATGGGCCTGAGTCGCAGATCCTCCACCTCCTCGGAGCCAACTCCCACTGTGAAAACGCTCATCAAGTCCTTTGACAGTGCCTCCTCCCAAGGTGAGTGCACAGGCTGCCCCTCTGCACGTGTCACCTGGTCATCTCCGGTGGCTCCGCTCACTCACAGGCAAACTGCTCTGTCCTGTCATGACCTCCAAGTGATGGCTGAAACAAACCAACCCAAACTGGATTGCAGAACAGATTGTTCACTGCAGTTAAGTGCAAGCATCCTTTTTTTGTCTTGTCTTTATTTTTCTCTTTGCTGTCGCATTGCCAGTGACTCATATGCTGGATGCTTTGATTCAGTGCTCCTGTATATTAGAAATACATAAACACATATGACACACATAATTATAGCTGGGAGCACAGCTGATTTCAGCCCGATTATTAAAATGTGAACTTAATGTACCAAATTAAGCATTTTAAAAGCCATGTAATAGCTACAGCTGAGTTTATTTCTTTTAATAACTTATATCTTATATTCAAAGCTCTGATGACAGTTAAAAGTAAGATCCAGCCAGTATCACCTATTGAAAGATATAGGAGATATTTTCTAAAATGGAAGGAGTCTCACTCTTGAGACAGTGGACTTTACTATGATTCTGATTGTGGGAAGAAGTGGTGTTCTTCTCTATTAGTGACCAGAATAAGGAGTCCAAGTAATTATTCTGAAATGAGAAACACTTGGGTTTCACCTTTAACTGCAAGTATGACACCTTGTATGGATTTAAACATTTCCCTTTCCAGGTCTTTGAGTTTTGACTTTCATGTCCAACAAAGTCACTGTAAGTCTCATGTAAAAAGGCTTGGTCTGCAGCAGATTGAGTTAGCAGAGACAGTACAGTACTGTGCCCAGCGAAGCTGCTTTTCACTGCTTAGAACCAGGAAGTTTAAGATACAGAACCATCTCTGTTATTTAACCATTCTGTAAATGCTTCTATTTCCATTCTTGTTCGTCTTGTTCATAGGCATTTACAGTTTTTTATTTTTCTAGTGCTAATTTAGAAGTTCTTTTTAGCGTGTTACTCGAGGAAGGTGCTTTCTTGCCAGTTAGTTTACTTAAATGCTAAATCTCCTCTCCCTTCTTCAGAATCCTTTATTTCAAGCTAGTATCTCCCTTCTACCTCAGCATTCGTGTCTAATCATGTTGTTAAATCATCAGATCACTGCTTCACCAATTTAGAATTTTTCTGTTTTCATACATTTCTAAAAATGTTACTTGTTTAATCCTAAAATTTAAGCTTTGTAATAATCTACTCCCTGTGGACTTTGATTAGAAACTAGAAAGGAGAAGCAGGTGATATAGTTTATCTTTCTTGTATTACTGGCAGAGCCAGGAGCCTGCTGCTATGTCTTTAATTGTCTGAAGATCAGAGAACTAGTAATGCCATGATTTACATCTGCCAAGGTAATAGTATCCTGCACCTTAGCCTTGTCCACCCCCAGCACACTCAGGCTTTTACCATGGATGATAGAAAGACAGCAAATGAAGGTAATTGCAGGGGAGTAAATGTGTAGGCATACTTTCAAATGACTTTTCAGTCAATTGCTAATTGAAATTCTGAGAGTGTGATCTGGTAAAACTAGTAATGTAAAGTACAAGGTGAGGGTTGGCTTTAGCAGTCTCCTGTTGCACTGCAGAACAGCGTCATGCTCACGATGGCTTCCTTTCCATGTTCCTCCTAGTTCCAAGCCCTGCTGCTGCCACAATTCCTCGCACTCCCCTGAGCCCAAGTCCCATGAAAACCCCCCCAGCTGCTGCTGTATCCCCTATGCAGGTGGGTGTTTTATGACTGCACTTAATCCTTCTCTGTGAAGAAGATTATGTGAAACTATGGGTGGTAACATACAAATATTGGCTGACTTGCTGGGGAAATAATGATAAAATGTTGCCTTAAGTAAGTAATTACTAAACTGTTCAGTCTAACAAGTCTTTCACTGAGAAGCACGTTGGAAATTTGGAAGTTCTTGTTAAATATTTGCAACCATTGCAATTCATGTGCTATTAAAACGCATGAGAAGAAGACTTTATTTGCGTTCCTTAGTTTTAGAGTTGCTGTTTGTCAGTTCTTAGTCCTGTGCCTGGCAGGGAAACAGCAGTAATTCCCTTCAGTAGTGCACTAAGGTCTGTGCAGAACCTGTCAGCAATCATTAGTATAAATGTATCTTTCAATGCAGGCCTGACAAGGGAGGATTGATATAATTGCAAATTTCTGGTCTTTGTTCATTTTGCACTGACTGAGTTTGGCCAGTGGGTGATGGTGCTGTGTGTTTTGTGCTGTCCCCTCTGAAGCTTTGTCCTTTTGCTCAGCTGCTGCAGCAGCCTGGGTGCACTGAGATGGCATTGTCAGGACTCTGATGTTCAGCTTTGTAGATCTTTGCTGGTTTGATTATCTCACTTGCTGTGTGAAGTGAGATTTTGGCAGAAGCCATCAAGTTTAAGGGCAAAGCAGATGGGACCAGATTCATAAAGAGAAATCAAAGAATGTACTTGGTTTTACTCCTTTAATATCCGTAATTCTCCTGTTGTCTTCAAGATATTGTTATCCAAAAGTTCCGAAACTCGATTTTCACTGTAGGTCAGCGTAATGATTTGGTAATACATTCTCTCTGCCTGAACTGAGGACTTTACAGACATATTAGCTTTAGTCCTCAAGGAACAATACCTGGAACAGACTGACTGTTCTCCTGTTCTCAGACTGGTGCAGGTTTTATTCATTTAAGAGTGAATTTCATGAAACAAATAGATAGCCTTAAAGCAAAGAGAAAGAATTAAATGTTTTTTTGGGAGAGCTTCTGCTACTTCTTGTGGTTCAGTCACTCTTGACAGCAGTTTTCTAAATTAGTCAAGTGTGACGAGTTCGCTGACAGATGCATTGTTCCTATTGATCTGTCTTTATATTTCTGTTTATTTCTGCACTCTTGTAGGAGGAGGCAGACTTAATCTCATGTTCCAAAGGGCTGAACCAGACCTTTGGCAGACAGAAGACTTTTTGGTGAAGCCTAAGGCTTATCCCACTTTATTTACCTGTAAATTAACCATGAACCAAAGTAATCTCTTAGAATACTGCAAAGCTGCTCAGGTTTACAGCTCTTGTTTGATGTTCTTGATCTGCCAGAATTACTTGAATTTTGAATTCAACTTCTGGTATAGATCCAAGTCATTAACAGCTGGATACTCATTAGTGGGAAACGTTGCCTGAAAGACAAAGGGGAGGGTGTGTAAATGAAAACAGCTTCTATTGTCTTTCTGAAGATAGGTGGTTTTCTTCAAAGTGCCTGTAATTATCCGGAAGGCAATTGGGTTTCATGACCCCAGTTATGTGAATATTTTCTGCTCAAAAGAGAAGAGGGTTGAGTTTTATTTTCATATTGCTGCCTCATTTTCTACTGTTGTGTTCTGTGTAATTTTTTTGAAACATTTTTTGTTTGTTCTCTCTCGCAATTGAAAAGCAAGATTTTAACAAGTAATCACAATGTGAGCTGACCTGTTGGCTCCCACCTTATAGAAGTCATCTATGGTTTAAGGTCTTTGAGGAAAGGTGGATCTCTATGAGTGTTGCAATGTTTATTATCATTAATCTTGGTTGCTTTTAAATACTGTCATGGGGGAAATATTTGCATGGGCACCTACTGAGAAACTGGCACAGTGTTGGTACTTCTGTAAGATGGATTGGTTGCAAAAACATTGTCCAAGTACAGATGCATCAACCGTGTGCTTTGTCTTTGGATTGTGTCATGGATTTCCTCTGTCTTGAAGAGTTTTTGTTTGCTTAGTTTGTTTTTCTTTACAGCTGTGTGTGTATGTATAATGAGACAGATTCTTGGATATATTTTGCGACCCAAAACAAACAAACAAAACCCTTTCTGGCTTCAGGTCCAAGCCTGCAGTGGAACATAGCTGTGTTTTACTATGGCTCTTAGCAGTACTGCAGAACAATTTCGGCAGAGAGGTATGAAGAGAATGCTCTTCAGAATGTGAGAACAGCCCCACTGGGTTAGCCCAAAGCTTAGTTGCTCTGGTATGCCACTGGGAGTGACCAAAGCAGATGCCTAGGGAGGAATATAAGGACAAGGGAGTATATCTGCTCCTGTCCCTGGGTACTTTCTTTCGCTGCTTTTTGGCTGGAGGACACTCTGAAACAGACATGGTTTCAGATTTACAGGTTACCATTGAATGTCCTGGTTTGCTCTGAGCATATAAACTTCCAAGGTCGAAGCAATTTAGCGTTAAAGACTTCCTATATCTTAACTAGCCAATATGTGAAAAACAGTGTTTGTTCTGCAACTGCCATGTGGAGGTGCACTGGCATGAAGTGCAAAGTGATCAGGAAGATACTTTCCTCTAGTGGTGATGGTCATGTTTCCTTCCATAGCTGACACCAGACACAAGGATGGCGAATCAGAAGCCAAATATTTGGAGTTGAAGCGATTAGTTCATCCTGCCATAACTCTGATTCAAATTTAGAATATCTCCCAGACACCTGTGCACTGCTCCATCGATGGAGGCAGGTGAAAATAGATAAACATCAGGTGGTCCATGTTCCTCTGGTTTGCAGTGCAGCAGTCGCTGTGTTACTGCTGGTAGCTGTGAGATACAGAATAAGGCACTAAGCAGTGCAAGGGAGCCCTGTCTGCAGGGCCTACAGGAGCAGAGACAACCGCTTTGTTTTATTGCAAAGACACCAACATGCAGCAAGTTCTCAGCTGAGTGATACAGCAACTTTCTGACAATATCCATAAAGGATGTTTGTGTTTAAGGGATAAAGGTATAGGGTTATCCAGCTCTGTACATACCTGTGTTTAGTGGCTGAAGCTCTGTACTCCCCCCCCCCCCCCGTAGTGCTAGTCCCAAAGCTAACCAAAATTAAATCTTTTTATTTTAGCCTCATTATCTATTTTAGCTGTTTCCTGGCGTGGGGAGATGCAATGAAATGGCTCACTTTGGTAAGGTTCTTGTCCTTTAGTTAGGAAATGTTAGGTGGTTTTTTAGGTAGGGAAGTGTGAAATAGCAGCTCGTAGGGGAAGCTGTTGTGGGCATTTCTGTGCATGGCTCACAGTCACTTTCACCTGCACGTTTAAAGGTATAGTCTCTGTTGTGTATGTGCAGGACATTGGATATACGAAGAGGTGAAATTCTTCGTGCTGTATGTTGGCAGTAGTTCTCTCCATTTGATTTCTAGCACAAAAACGTAACTCTAGTTTGACTCTAACTGATGAATAAGCAGCCCTGTAATCCTGCCTGTGCTATGGGATGCTGGAAAGTATGTACTGTTAACTTGTTTTAATCACAGTTCTGGATTTGTCTGTCTTGCCTACATAATTTGGCATGAGAAACACCTGACCTTTAGTATTTTATGAAGATAAGACTCATTTAACCTTGGGCCAGATGGAGACCTGAAAGAGTTTTCAGGATAAACACATTAGTGGACTGATTATGATTGAATATTGGAATCTAATAGAAAGGACAGGGTGAATAAAGGATGAATTGTAATTTGCAACAGGCTCTTTGAAATGATTAATTTGAAGTAATTGTGGGTGATCTTCCATGAGTCTTCAGCAACTGAATCTGTTTCAGTAACTATAAGGGTAATTACTGCTTTGTACAGTTTACTGTGTGAGACTAAAATGCTTATTTTAGTCCTATTCAGTGCTTACTGAATTGTGTGTACGAGTCTTAACACAGCTGTGATCATGTGCTTCCTAAAAGCCATATATTGCTAAATGTTTATATAAAATTTGAAAATAACGTGCTCAATTCATAGCTGTTTAAAGGAGAACAAAAATTAAAGTGACTCGAAAAGGCAAAAAAAAAAAAAAATCCTATTTGTGTTTTATTACATCTTTGGCAAATAATAAAATGTGTCTTCATTTGTTCCCAGAACATCTCAGTTAAATATGAGGGAACAAAAGCTCCTGACATTCTGAATAAACCCCATTTTTTCAGTAGTGTTTTTCATAGCAAAGAGTACTTTGGGTCACTATATCCATTCTCCCAACTTTCCAGGAAGAGGCACAAAGCTGTAAAGACTTATAACACAAGTCATGCACTAAAACCTTGGCTTTATATAGGGCATTCTGTTGATTTAAATAAACACATCAAATTTAACCAGAACAGGTTTGTTCAGACAAAAGATAAATGAGAGTGAGAATTAATAGAAAAACTGCAAGAGCATCCACAGCCTTAGTTTTTAACATTGGTCTGAGAAACAGGTCTCAGTTTAAAGAGGTAAATGGCATGTAGTTTGGCAAAAGTAAAGGTTTTTAATGTAAAGAAGGAAAAAGTTTTAAAGATTCCTTTATTTTTGTAGTTCTTTAAAATTAGTAATAATGTCATATCTGAATTTCTAAAGCTGATTCTGCATTCTCACATTTGTTTTTTACCTTCCAGTTATCTCTGACACAAGTATTTTTCCATTTCAGAGGCATTCCATAAGTGGGCCAATCTCAGCCTCAAAACCCCTTGCTACACTGACAGACAAAAGACCAAGCTATGCAGAAATTCCTGTTCAAGGTACTGATTCAAGTTCATTTAAACTTTGGTTTCAGCACTGCTGTTGATAGTTTTGTAAAAAATTATTTCATATCCAAAGCATTATCATGTTGCATACTTTTTATTATCAAAGTATCTTAATAGAATCATAGACTATCTCATGTTTAAGTTCTTTTTACTTGTGTTTCATCACAGGTGGTGGTATAACGTAAAGATGCTTTTTTGAATTTCCAACAGAACCACAATTGCATGCTGATAACTTGGTATTATTCTGACAAGTTTCAGTGTGTGCATAAACTAAGATCATTTGTAAAATCAAGATAAGATAATTTCAGGGACATCTCTTGCAGCTGTCCCAGATACTTAAAACCCCACCTCTGGGGTTACAATAGTTGTGTGGTTGTGGGTTTTTTAACCCCCCAAAACAAAACAAGGATGATGGTTGGCATTGTATTGCATGTGAATAATAAACTTATTAAGTATTGAACCTTCAGGAGCCAGATGAAAAATTGAATGGAATCGAGTGTTGATTTATCTATTTCCCAATATTCCCCTGTTCTGTGAACTTTGTTTTGTCTCTCAAAACACTGTTCACAATGTGCTCTTCCTGTGAGAATGAATGGCTATCATGTGTTGGGTGTAGCTCTCTGATTTATGCCTGCTTTAGGGGCTTTTTGTGTGTAGATGTTTCTCAAGATAATCCCCATATGACTCCAGGCTGAATATTTCCTCTCAATTTGGTATTCCTGAGGTCTGATGTTTTCTAAAGGGTTGGGATTTTTTTTTTCTGTAGCACTTCATAATAGTCTGTATGTGCCAGATTTCCTTCTTGCTTTTGTTGAATCCATATTGAGGCTCTTTGTACAATGCAGCTGCAGTTTTAATTTTAGAAACTTTGATATTTTTAGGAATATTGAAATGCCTTTCCAAGAAGATAATACAGGATTCTTTAATTGTTACAAAGTTCAGGGGTAGACATAAGCTTAAACACAAAATGAATGGTATGTTTCACATGGCTTTTGTGGTTTTTTTCCAATCAGCGAATGCAGGAGCAGGACTGTGTTCCAGTAGTGAGGGTGCCAGACAGAATTCCTGTATACAGCCATACAGATATACTTTTAATGTATCTCTCCAGCAATGTATGTTTCTTATGTCACAATTTCAACTAATAAATGGGGTTACACTTTTCTTAATCCTTGTTTCCATGCGGCTTTATATTCAAATTACTCTAAGTGTTTCTACATAGGGGTGTGTAAACTTTTTGTTTGCAGTTTTTACTTGAAGGAATATTTTGTGATAGGAAATAGCTTTGATTTATTGCTACAGAAAATTAATTTTGTTGTAGGTTTTTTTTACTCATTGGCATTGGGCAGAACTAATCTTGCAGTACAATATGTAAAGGCACCTTTTAGACTCTACTGCATGGAGGAAGAAAGAAAAAATGTGTAGTTTTATTTAATAATAAAATGTAAAAAAAACCAAAACCCAAAGCCCAAAAAACGTCAATCCAACAAACCAGAGAGGAGGAAAAAAAAATCACCTGAGGGACAAAGCAATCTGCTTTACCATTGAACGTGGTGAAGGACACATTGAGTATTTTTGGCCATGTGCTGAAGGGGGGTTCCTTTCTCAGCCTTTTGGTTTAAGGATTTTTTTTATGACCAGGGCAAGTGGATTAGCAAGAGACTTTAGGGAAAAGGATTAATGTGCTCATGGTGTGTTCCTAGTGCACTTCATTGGCAATTTTAGGGCTTCTCTGTCTTCCAGATAAAATCAATTGCCCTCCCTAAAACAGCCAAATATTGCACGGGTGGGCAATATTCATGACTCAGACTGGATGTCTTACATTTGGCTGGAATCTTGAGCAATGATGATCTCTCTCCTTTTCCCTTGTCCAGAGCATTTGTTGAGAACATCCTCTACCAGCCGGCCGGCCTCTCTGCCCAGAGTCCCTGCCATGGAAAGTGCCAAATCTATTTCAGGTAACACCACGGGCTTTAGGTGATCAGGAAAATTAGAAATTCTCATTTCAGCCATGTACTTACAGGTCTACTTTGTGACTGGCATAACCCACAAATATTCTTCAGTATTGCTGATGGTAGTTGCTGGATATTTGATGTTAACTTTGCACTTAAAAAAAACAGACTTGCTAAATACAAGTTTATGCAGAGTGTTAGTTTACTATCAAGCTGTATATACTGATGTCTCAGTATCAGCAGGGGTTTTAAAACCAAATCTTTACGAATTATAGCACAAGTACTGTGATACTGTGAAAACGATGCTTTGTATAATCTAGACAGAATTGATTTTAGATCAATATTTTTTTAAAAAAACCCCTTTCATAGTTGAGTAAATGCTTACAAGTTTTAGATTTTAGTTTTTGTTTGTCTTAAGAACCCAAACTTCTTGTGTCTGGTATTTATAAATTAAGGTACTTGCCCCCAGGTCATTAGAAAATGAGTCCCTGATTTATGTAAAGAATTGAATCTTTGATTTGCACAAACATGAACAGTGGTGACTATTTAAGTATAAAGGCAGACCTCATACTTTTAACTGGAAACTCTTCCCTGTAGAGAACATGTAACAATTCCAAATTTGGTTTTACAGAGTACAATGCTTGTGCTTTCATTTGAAAAGAAAAATCATTTCCTTTCTTAAAATGAAGCAAGCTCTGTGGAATGTGGCTGACTGGGCTCAGGTCAATGTTTGATATTATTGTTGATGATATTTAATTAATGTCCAGAGCATCACATACATGCCAATTCTTCATTAAAATTAAATGGAAGTAAAACAGCTGTCATCTCTAAACTGATTTGGTCTTTTTCCCTAACTACTTGAAGCTTTGCAATGTAACTATATGGACTAGAGGAAAATGAATGCTTTGATGTTCAAATTCCTTTTCATTCATTAGATCCTTCAATTGGAAATAGTGATATTCCATTAAGATACATCCATCAAACTTTCATTGCTTCAAAATACAGCCTTGATCATAAATGTTTCTAGTGTAGTCTAAGTCCTTCATATTTCCAAAGTGGAAAGTGTCAAGAAGAGTGTTGACACCCACTATTAGATCCAGGTTTCTATACTTGGTTTCTGAACTGATGCTTGTCTGAGAGCATGTTTGAAAGTTTTTATATTTGCAAATGATCAGTGCATGGGCAATTCCCCTTTAGTGTCTCGAAGAAGTAGTGAAGAGATGAAGCGGGACATCAGTGCCCCTGATGGAGCATCCCCAGCATCTCTGATGGCAATGGGTACCACCTCACCACAGCTGTCCCTCTCATCTTCTCCTACAGCATCAGTCACCCCTACAACCAGAAGCAGAATAAGGTACAAATCCTTTATTGGGGTTAATTCCACAGCTGTCTGTCTGCATACCTCTAGTCTGTAATATTGGTGCTGAGACTCCAGACCCCACACAGTAATGATCTTCAGTAATCTGTAAGAGCTTCAGAAAGGTTTTTCTGCGGCTCAGTATTTGCTTTAGAAGTTAGACTAAAAGTTAAGACTTTCTCATAAGCTTTTTAAAGCTTATGAGTTAAAGCAAGTTAAGTCATGTCACTAAATATTAATACCAATTCAAAATACCACGAAGCCAAATTCAGGAAGTGAGCTTACAGCACATGGAGCAGATCATGCAGACTGGCTTGGACCCAGGGAGACCATGATAAACCTTAACTCCTGTAATCCCAGTTGAAGACAAAAAGCAGCATGCCCAGGTCTTAATCCCAGACACTTGCAAGTCTTTTTAATAACCATGAGTGAATGGGCCTGGGTTTTTTGTCCCACAGATGGAGTCATAGTGCAAGTCTGAGCAACAAATTGCCAGACAACCTCCTTTGATTAGTAGGGACAAAAGATAAGTCTGTGGTAAATTTAAAACTTTTCCTCTCTGTTGTGTTATCAGTCAGAGGACTTCAAAGTGTTTAATCCTCAAGTTATCCAAGTGAAGTATGTCCTCAGCTCTGCTTCAGAGATTGGGAAATTGGCAGACAAAGGTTAAATAACTCTGTCAAGACCGTTTCTCACAGAGCTTCCTGACAAAACTTTTCTGCAGCAGAAGTATTTAAACCCTTTAATGTTCAGAGACACTGGCAATATGTACAAAATTCTAAGATATTCACAGCTGTGGGTGCTTTTGAAAGTGATTTTCCTGAAATCAGCTGAGACAGACCTCCGTACTGCCCTGCTTTTATTGTGCAGAAATTAAAATGAATTTAACTGTGGGTACTTTATGACCAGCAATTAATGTGTATGTTAGCACCTAAATTTAAACTGAGTACATCCAGAAATAAGTTTAAAAAAAACCCCTGAAACACCTGTGTATGAGCTTTGAACTGATAAGATTGAGTTGTATTGGTGTCAGTCTGCAGACTGGAGCAAAAAGTGTGAAACTGTACAGTTATAATTATGAAATCCAGGGTGAAACTGTACAGTTATAATTATGAAATCATTACTGTGCTTATGAAAGCATTGCCTGCAATGTTCAGTTCTACAAAAGACTTAATGGGCTGTGCAGCAGTGGGTGTGGGGTGATGAGTGTGGCCTTTGGAGCCACTCTGAGTGTCGCTGCTGGAGTTCAGTTTGTTACATGACCAGATTGCTCTGTTTTCCCCCTACCTTTTAATGAAAGTTATTGGAAGATAAACAGTTATTGGTGTAGTTCACTAGAACAAATACTTGCAGTTTACTGTTCCCTGTTCTAGTTGAAACTTGGTTGGCTCTTTGATTTGGAATGCAGTTGACCTAATATGTGAACATGTAAGATTTGTATGTCAAGCCATTTCTCATTGTCTCCATACAACTTAATGCTAATTTATTTTCTTCAGCAGTGTTTTCATAACTGTGAGAACCTGATATAAACCATGTGCTCTTGCTGGAATTTGAGAACAGGCTGTACAGCTCCCTCATGGCTAAACAGTATGTTTAGCGTAAAGAGAGAGGGATATTTTTATTTGAGTTCTATTGTCGCCCCAGATCTCTGTTCTTCAGTTCTCATAGTGTTGCATAACCGTCATTATAGATTGAATATGCAATCCCATTGTTACTTGTTTCAATCACCAAAGGAAAAAAATACACCAGTGTAAGTTGTTGATATTTGTACTGATGTAAAAACTGAATTATTTGTACTGATTTAAAAACTTGAACCATCATTCTGGCTGTGTGGTGCCCATGAAGTTTAGGTACAGTGGCCCATTCAGATAACTTATTTCATATTTTAAATACACAATTATTGACTTCCTTGTCGTGTTAATTCAAGATGACCAGTTAGGTTGGAAGGCTCTGCATCAAAGATAGCAGTTACTGTTTTGTGTTTACTGTCCTGCTAGGCATAAATTTTCATGGATATTTCAAGTGTTATTTCTAAGTAACTTCAAGATCCTGCCCATCCATATGTTGGCCAAGCAAATTGCAATATGTGAACTTAAGATCAGTGCCTTAAAACATTTCCTTGTCTGTTGGGCCAGTTCTCTTTTGTGCATTGACCAGGAGATGCTGATACATGGAATAGTCTCCGGTGTTCTGTTCGTAGCACACACAAAGAAAGAAATCCACATTCCATGGATGCCTTCTTTTCCCTTAGCTGGAGCTGCAGAATTGCTACCTGTAGATCTGCAGCAGAGAATCCACTGATGATATGATGTATTTCCACATTCCACCCCTCTTTCCAGTCACCATATGGGCTGTAAAGAACAAAGAGCTGAAGATTTGAGAGTGAATGTATACAATGCCTATGTCTTTTGGGAAATATTCAGAAAGAGTAACATAGGGTGTCATCTCTGTAAATGTTGTCAAAAATTTGCTTACATCTGATAGACTCTTTAAAATGGCAGATGGGGAAGTTTTTGCAGTTCATTGATAGCTGTCTTATTTTAATTTTCCAAATGGAGATTATTAAAAACAAGAACAACTGCTGGCACACTTCATGTGTGGTAACTAATATCCAGAATGGTGTAGTATTTGCTCTTTCTTTCAAAGACTGTTTATTATAATATCTATAGAAATACTGAATCATGTAACCAAGCCACTAGCGAAGTATTAGCCTCTATAACATATATATTTTTAAAATCTAAGAATTAATTTCTGAAGCCTGGTAAAGAGATGCTTGTAACGTAAGGCTCACGAAAAAATGGCCAACTTAGTTAGGTTGTTCTTTTCTCCCCCAAACTTTTCTTAAGGAAAAAATTACTTAAGATAGCTTGACAAACTGGAATTGAAATTAATTGACTGCTTTTATTGTGCTAATACATCAAATGGCAGATCAGCCTACATAGATCTCCCCCTTCTTTTTTGAGAACTCCAGGTCTCAGGCAAATGTTCTGTTAATAGTGCCGTGCTGCTCATATGCAAACTTGCTGTTTCAAGGTGACATTTGTAATCAGCCATAAGATGCAAAAGAGATAGCATCAGTTTATTTTCTTTCTAAATACGAAATAAAGTCACTTGAGTTGGCTTAATGGTTCAGACTGGAAATTACTGTGCTGTGAGTGTAATTTTTCAAACTCTTAGAAATATCATTGAGGTGCAAAGATCCAGTAAAAAAAGCTTAAAGGAAAAAGAAGGATGACTTGCTAATGAAAGAATTCCTCCAAACGAACTCAGAAGTCTTTCTCAGGTATTCCTGTGTGTTCTGTTTTTCAGTCAGAAGTGCTGTATCTTGCTACTTTCAGCGTGCCGAGAATTTGTCCTTCTGTTTAAGCCTTTATAAATACCTGTTTCTGATGCGTTATAAGCTCTTCTGGTCTTGTTCCTAGGGAAGAGAGGAAAGATCCCTTGTCTGCCCTGGCAAGAGAATATGGAGGCTCCAAGAGGAACGCCCTGCTGAAGTGGTGCCAGAAGAAAACAGAGGGCTACCAGGTACCTGCAGAGCTGCCTAAGGCCATGGTCAGTGGCTGCCAGTGGCATGAGCCAGGCTGCTGCACACCTGACTGCATAGCCTGAGTGCCCTGGCATGTCCTGTACCCTCCCCTTGGAACATGTGCTCCCAGTGCTGCTCCAGCCCCAGCAGCTCCTCTGGCACTTTGCTCCACAGCTTTTTCTTAAGGGGGCAGCTGCCCTCCCAATGAGGCACTCGAAATCAGCCTTTCACAGGTTGCACTTTTGAAACTGGAGCTGAAACTTTATCAGCTTCATGTTTAAATGTTTCCCAAATGCAGTTGAAGTACACTTTCTCAGATTTCAGAGATTTATTTTTTTTTTTTATTGGTAATTATCATAGGGGTTTTCTTTGGATCCTTGAATGCACTCCCATTTAGCCTCTTAGGGACAGTTTGTTTTGTGAGGGTGGCATTGTCTTGCATTTCAAATTTGGCTTTCCACTGTGGTTGCAGACTTTTTTTTTTTTTCACTTGGTCCAAATTGTTATCAGAAGCCAAAAGAACTAACAAGATAACTGTCCAGAGTTCTCCTGATTACATTATTTTTTCAAAAGAATAGTGGCTTCAGCAAACTAAACCAGGATGTTAATAGTCTGACCGTGATGTATTTGTTTGGTTAACTTGTATTGAAAGTGTTTGGAGTTCCCAACACAATCCTCAGTTTAAGAACTTTACTCTTTCCATGACTTGAGCCTCACAATGCAGGAGGAAGTTGAGAGGCTCATAACAGGATGGTCACCCATCCATAGGAAAAGTCCTCCTCCAGCACAATGGACAGGCTGTGATATGAGCCCTCCCCCTCTTCCTGTGGCACGTCTGGTACTCTACTGTGCTATTTCTGAGGATAAGCAGCTTTGTGGAAAGAGCCTTTCTCCTTCCCCACATTTTAAAAAAGGCAGGATGTTATATTTCTTTATAAATCCTCAAACTAAGTGCAAAAATATTTTCCCATATTGTCTTGAGATGAAAGATGAATTTGACAGCTTCGTTAATCTGGTTAGGAAAAGTGATAGAAATTATTCCAAACTTTTCAGTCTGTAGTTGTGTGCACATTCAAGAATATGCTTCTGATTCTACAGATTGCTGCTTATAATTCCTTGAGTTTTATAAACACTGGTAAAAGGACAGGGTTTGAGACTTTCTGTACTTGCTTCAGAACCTGCAGCATGGTACTGAGAAAGCACAGAGCATCTGCAGAGCCACTGCAGTGCCTTCATTGAAACTATAAGATAGTATCAGGAGGTTATATTAAGTAGTTCTGGGAGAAGAATGGCTTTTGCTTTAGGCACACTCATTTTTCATTTCTTTGTTGTACAGAATTTGATTATTTTCAGCATGCCCTGGAATTCAGTTCTGGTTGAACACCGTGTTGGTGGTGTTCTAATGTTTTAAATATACCCAGCACTGTATTCATTGTGAACAGTGCTTATCCAGATTTTTGGCATCTCAATGTTATCAATATCAGATAAGGATCTTTTTCTTTTTTCCATTTTCAATGAATCTCTGCTTCATTTTAATTTTATTTTAAAACTATGTGTGTTCAAAGCTGACAAACAGTAAACAAGCATCAGGGTGATGAACATGTCCCTTCCTCATTCGGTGTTGCTGAAGGTATTCAGCTCTTCTTCCTTCCCCGCCATCCAAGCATGGACAGGACCCTCTTTACCTCCAGCTCTTCCTGGTGTCTCACGCTCTGCCACAGCTCCCTTTTCTCCCCAGCATTTCCTATCATTAGAACTTCTACTTTTCCTCTGTACCACTGTTGTTTTGTTTGCTTTAGCACCTGGGTGAGAGCCAGCACAAGCTTTCTGAGCTGCAGGTACATGCTGGTTGCCCAGCCCTCCTCTGTCTCTGAGCTGCTGCAGGAGCCTCACAGAATACAAGTCCTGAATATCCCAAGCTTTTCCTCTAGGAAGAGCAGCAGGTTGCCTTCTATCCAGTCACCAATTTCTATCCAATATTACCAGTTTGGCCAATATTAGCAGCAAATATGGCAGGCTAAAGGAAAGTTTCTTGCAAATTGAGTCCGTAACAAGTTCTGAAATGACCTGGAAAATTGCAACCATCATTTGGAAACAACCAAAAGAAAAGAAAAAATTAGAAGCCTTTTGTTTCAGAATAATCCTTGTCTTAATTTTGTCCTATTAAATTAGCTACCAATACTTAGTATTTTTCAAGATGTGTTTCCTCTCTTCATCCATTGCCAACAGTAATCAGTTTTTTTCTCTTTTCTCCCTCTCACCTGGAGGTGATGTCTCACAGCTGTAGGTCTTTATGCATAAATGCATGAAAGGTATTTATAGAAAATTATTTCAGCTGTTGGTGCTTCACAGGGAAGATGGAACCCTGCAGGTTGAGTTAAAGCTCCATTTCTAACAGAGACATGTTTGCTCCTGGTATTGTTTTTTTGCCTTTCATCTCTGCCATTATATTTTGCACTGGATAGTGGAAAGTAGCTAATAAATACTAACAAATAGCAATCACACAAGTAACCAGATACAAATCTGAATTTCTAAAATTCTTGAAAGTGTACAGAGTGGTGTAGGTGAGCTGCCTGTTAAGCACCAGGTGTGGTGGAGTTGGTTTATCCTTATCAACAACAGCAAATACTAAAGAAGGAGAAAACCCCCCAAAACCACACCAAAGTCTGTCCTGTTTCAAAGAGAGAAGGTTTTCTTTACTCACAAGATACTTGTGGAGAATACAGCACTGCAGAATTGTCTGGTACCACTGGTATGGGGGTTTTTTTCTGCTCAAGTAAAGTGGAAGAGAAATAACTCCTGCTTTCCTATCCCTTCTAGAAAATTGCTTTCAAGCTTTTGATTAAAAGTCTTAAGTACTTGTTTCTGCTTTAGAAGCTTGAAACTTTGTGAATGCTAAATAATTCAAGTATGATAGTGTTGTGAAGCTCTTCATTTCAGTCCATTAGAGTGGAATAAACCCTGTTAAAAACCCTGTAAATTACTTAATTGTACACTTTTCTTATTTATTCAACCAAATTTGAAGGAGAATAAATGAATAGTCACCTTTAAATGTAGTTAATATTTAACTGTGCTCCAAATGTTTTTTCAAGACCTTAGTAAAAAAAAAATCAGGTTGATGCAGCCAATGAAAATAAGAGAAATTACTGGTGTAAAAACCTGAATGACTTCATATCTTACTATATTGTAGCTTTTAACATGCTGCCTGAATGTTGTTTGCAGGCAGGATTTCTCCTTGGAGCTCAGGTTTGGAGAATGGTGATCTGCAGAAGGTCAGTGCAGCACTAGCAGAGGCAGGTTCTGTATTAACTTCCACCCAGAGCCTGTTCAGTCTTCACACAATTGCACACACAGAGTTACTGAGCTGCTTTGTATTCTGGGCTGGGCAGATCTCTGAGCCGTGAGAGAGGAGAGCTGCTCTCAAGATAAGCATTTAGATAAAAGAGGAGCAGATCACCTTTAGTTTTCAGATCAACAGGCACAAAATAGTTGAAATTTCATCGTGTGTTAGCTTTGCTCAGGATCTGACACTGCTGCAGAGTGCAGAGTCAAATGCTGCATTTTTCAGAGGAGAGAATCCTCCTGGCTCCTCTAAAATATGTGCAGTGTCATAAAACTGTCATAAATTCCAGATATCTTCAAAGCATAAAGTAATCCCATCCAGCTGTTCTGGAGCATTTACCCTGGCTGGAGCACAGCTACTTTCATTTTGAGTACACAGCTAATAAAAGTCCCAAAAAGGATGTGAGCATGCATGTTTCATGTTAAAAGAGGACCAACAAACAGGATACACACATCCTTACCCATTCTTATCTCCACCAGTATTGCAATTTATTTTCCATTTTTGTCAGCATTCTGAGAGATAATTCACTTCCAGAAGTCTGACACTGAAAAAGCAATTGTCACAAAATAGGAACAAGAATAGAGTATTTTTTTTAAAACTTTCTTTAAGCTTTACACACTTCCTAAATACAGATACACTTAGTGTAGTCCTGTAGTTGCTGTCCTCTATTTCATGCAATGCTGCTTTCTGGAAAGACTTTTGCTGCAAAGACCTAAGTTTTACCTCCTGTATAGATCAAAGCTACGTGTCTTACAAAAAATTGAATCCTGTGCTCAATGCACCTTGAAATCAAACAATGCTTTCTTTTGTGCTTGAGCAATAAGTGTAGAATAACAAAACTAGAAGTAAAAAATGGTTCAGGTTGCTTTTTTTAAAAAAAAACTTATCAACACTAAGCTAGGTCATATTCCATTCAAAGTACTATATTGATTTTAAAAATGCACAAGAGAAGGACATGACTGTGCTTATGTAAGCCTGTGTTCAAAAACTGACTGCAGGGTGTGCATTCTGTGCTGTCTGGTTGATTCATCAGAGCAGTCAGGATGCCAAAACACTTCTCTCCTTGGTTTAAGCTGTTGCTTTAGCCAAAAATCGTTGAGTTATGGAAGGACATGCTTCCTTTTTGTGTTTGGATTGGATTCTGATAGAAGAGAAATGTCAACTTGTTAGATTTAATTATGGCAAAATTTAGAATAAATTACGAAGCTGTCTGTACCTCTTAAGTACATTAATGTCTGAAGCTATTACTGGATTTTGTGAGAATGACTGCTTCTTTTATGGTGGTTCTTTGTGCCCAAACTGAAGAATGGCATGTGTTTGGTATGGAAAGAAACATTACGAGTCAGTGTTTCAGGGTTTTGATGGTCTATATTTGCCATTTACTGCCTTTCCAGAAGCTGGGATTGAGGAGGCAGTAGCTGGGACTGTTGCTAAGTCTATTCCAGAAATACTTTTATGTCTTTCATGTTCTCACCTCCAGCCACGGCTTTATTCCATGATTTGAGAGTTGGTGAATCCTGATTCAATGGAGTGTGGATAGCAGTTCTTTTGTAGTTTTGTAGCTCTTTGTAGTCTTCTATAATGGGTACTCTCTTCCTTTGTGGATATATCTTTAAAAGCTTTTAAAAGCATTTTACTAGTAATTTTCTGCCCTGGGAAGAAGTCTGCCAAGGTCTGTACGCTTAAACTTCAAATCTTGTTTAAAGGCTTTAATATATTATAGCATAGAATCATATTAATAGTTTTGCTTTCTCAACCCACTTATTTAATTAACTAATACAACAGAGACATAGACACATGTTCTTATTTTCTTCATGTCCTGACTCTTTTGAGAGCCAAACCAAGTTTGGATATGGGAATCTCTCCCCCTTTTGCAGAACAAGGGATGGAGAAATAGCTGCTGTGCAAGATGTCCATAGTTCGGGGAGATTGAAGCTGGGGATATGTCTGAAAAAGTGGTTAAAATTACTTTGTTTTTAATTTGTAACTGCGAGTTAGAAACCACGTTTTCTGTAGTTGGGCTTCTTGATGTTTGTGGGATTTTTTTAGCTGTGGAAGTTTTCTGGGGGCATAAAAAAGTAAGGAGTTACTGGGTTATAATAGTTAACATCTGTTTCTTGGTTTTTTTTTAAAAAAAGTATTTTCACTGACTTTAGAAGACCCTCTGTTGATTTAGAATTATTGCAAAAAAGCAATAGGAGAAAATGTTAAAATTAGCAATATGCTGGTTAAAACCACTTTAAAATGGTGAATTTTAGAAAAGTCATAGGTTTGCAGAGATCTTAGATTGATGTTATGCACAAGCCAGTCTATTAAGCAGTGTAGAAAGTTTCATGGGGAATACTGGTTTTAGTCTTTTTTTTCAATATGAGCTCCAGGGAATCCTCATTTTGTGGTGACTGCTCCTGCTCTGCAGTTTCCCCTCGGACTCAGGGGCTGGAGTCATGCTTCAAATGCTTCTTGGTTGTGGATCTACCAGGTTGTTCTGTTACCATCCCTTTTTCACTTTGTATTTGTATGTTCTGTCTCCAGAAAGTCTTACAAATTTTTAACCAGCAGTTGTTTACTCCTGGTTGGAAAGTGCCTTCCGCAGATCTTTTTATGACAATGGTCTGTTGCTTAATTTTTGTTAGAATTGTCTTTTTAAAAACCATCTGCCCCAAGTACTAGAGGTGGCTTCACTCCCATCCTACCTATTAGTCATTAGTAGACAAGGGATGATAAATCCCCTTCTAGTTCATTTATCTCCAGAAAAGCTTATTCCTCATGTGACAATTTATCTGAAAGTATGTCCTTCCATTGCTTTAATACTTTGTGGTCTGAAATGTCTTGAATAATTCTAGATTAGATTCCAGCAGAATTCTCTTAATAGAGCCAATTACTTAATAAAAGCAGTAACAAAGAAGAAATTATGTCAGAGATTTTAGGCTGATGTTCTGTTTACCATCAATTCTTTGAGAAATAAGAGCTTAATGCAAGATTGATTTCATTATACTGACCAAGCTTTTTCAAAAAAAACCACAAGTAGTTAAAAGCATTTAGGAAATAAAATTTGCTGTATTTAAATGTGCCAGTTATGTGCTCAAAGCCCTACATGAAAAATTAAATTTTCAGTTTAAATGACGATCTGTCCCATTTCTAGATTTGTTTTTACTGTCTGACCAATATTATACTTCTTTTAGTCTGAGAGGTAATAATAATTCATAATGCTTAGAGCAATTGGAAACAGAAACCAGTCCCTTTTAATAGTTTCCTTCCGTTGTATTTAATTCAGCTTCTCTGGATACATTAAAATTCTTGGATGATGGGTTTGTTTTCTGCTTGTTGTCTTAATAATAAAAGCTGGACCCTACAAGATGATTTAGAAAAAATGGGGTATTCTGAGCTTGGTTTTGTTTGAGAACCAATCGTACTTGTAGGTGCACTTTAAGTGGCCCTTCCCCCCCCAAAGTTTATATTAAAAATTCAGCATTCTGTGGATACTTACTAAAAATAGTTGAACTGAAGTTTTTAGTTTGTCCGGTTGTAATGTTTAAGGGGAGATTTGCTGGTTGCAATTTCACTGTGGCGATGCCAGTGTACATCTGCCTCCTCCCCTTCCCACATCACTGGGTCATCTCAGGGAAAGCGGGAGAGCATTTCAGCCAAGAGGTGAAAACCAGGTTTGAGTTTTTCTCCCTCAGTGGAGTCTGTAGCAAAGCAAGCGTGATCATTCACACCTGATTTTTACAGCCGGCTTGCCACACACACCTGTGATGAGGAAAAGCCCCTCTCCCTACCTTTATCCATCCTACTGACACAGATAGGAGTCTGAGGCCTCATTGGGTACAGGGTAGGAGGAAAGAACTTTCCGAAAAGTGTAAATGGACACATGTAGAGATTTATTGGCTTTAACAATCTGACATTTTTCCCATTTTTTTCTCTTAAAGTCTCATACTATGTGTTGCGTATGTTTCTTTAATTTAAGTAACACTGAGAAAGTTTTAACCAGGAATTAATTTAAATCCAATTTCCTGTCTCTCTTGAGGAGAAAAGGGCTTTTTTTTTTTTTTTCTCCCTTCATTTTTTTCCCTTTTGCTTTTGCTTTTTCCCAGCCTGTGGCTGGAGGAAGCTTGTGCAGGGCAGTTCCCACAGCCCGGGGGTCTCCAGCGCCGTTTCCGTGTGCAGCGCTGTGAGCCCCAGCACGTACACTGGGACCACTTCACAGCAAAAGTGCTAAAGCTGAGCAGGAAACCAAGATTTCCCTCACATTCTTCTAGAAATTGCCCAGAGTTTTGTTTTTTCCCCTCTGTCGGAGGAGATTGTGGTTGTTGTTCATTTGAAGTCCAAGTGCCCTGGTCTGCCTGGCACAGAACTCTGGCTCTGGGTGGAGTTTTCTGCCTTAGGAATAACCAGTTTTAGTGTCTTGTTCAAGACAGATGTTGAGGATGATGACTGAATTGCTGTCAGGTGAAAGGTTGGCTCAGGTGATTGGGATCCTGCGCTTCTGTGACTGGAGGTTTTAGTTCCTGCAGTAAACTAAGTAAGCTTCTGCTTGAGCCCAGTTAAGTGAGTTAGATATGAAAGCATATTTATAATTTCTCCATGAAAGTGTAAAAGATATATGATATATTGTTGTTACTGGTTGTTTCCTAATTAAAGTTTAAACTGACTGCCATCCACTTAGCCTCTCTAACATTGTTTGACTGCCAACAGCCAAATATACAGTCATTTAAAAGGTCACAGAGGCATCTTGTTCATGACTCTTTTGGACTGGGCTGACTCTACAATAATTTATACAGTCTCAGGAGATGCATTTACCAGTCCCACTGAATTTCCTACGGGAACTGAAAGATCAAGAGTGCAAGACAGCAATTTTCAATTTCAGTTTCAATCCCAAAGATTGTCTTCTACTGTCAGCACTAAATCTGCTGGAACATCTTTATTTCCAAATGGAAGTAAACTTTTGTTTGTGATCTCGTTTACATAAGTTTCTATAGAGAAATGGTTTGTTTAGAAGAAAAAGTACTTTTCCTCATCATTTAGAAATTTTCTCTGGATATGAATGCAGTAGAAGCAGAAAATGGAACGAACATGAACAGAGATAGGAGCACATTGTCTGATCAGGGATTTGTGGTACAGGTCTTTGTCTCCTTTGCTTTTCTGTCTTGGGGTGTACAGTTGCACCAAATCCATTACCTTTTACAGCTTTTAACACACACTCAAGCACACGTTTTGCACTTTTTTTTAAGGGAGGACTTAATGTTACCTGAAATTAATATATAAAGTAACTGACTTTCTTACAACTGTATTAGTAGTGCAGCTCTTACCACAGCACTTTGGTATTGGGCTGTCCCCTTTCCCTGCCAGTTTCTTCAGAGGTATTAAAAGGAACTATTGATGAATTGGTAGCATGTAATAATTGTTAGATTATGATTTTAATATTGCTTTTATTTTTTTTTTCTCTTCAAGAATATTGACATCACAAACTTCAGCAGCAGCTGGAATGATGGCCTGGCTTTCTGTGCAGTTCTCCACACTTACCTCCCAGCCCATATTCCCTACCAAGAACTGAACAGCCAGGACAAGGTAAGACTTAAAAAATTCCATTCCCAGGACTGCAGTGCTTTAATTAATATGAGTTAATAAAGACCAATGAACTAATTTGAGTTCTAAAAATCCCACTGTTACTAGGATTTCTAAATCATCTCTGTGTGTTCTGGTCTGCCACAGTTCCTACCTGCTGGTTAGCCCAGGATGTACAATTAATGATAATAGATCCTAAAAACAAAAGATTATTTCATTAAGGCATGAAGAGATTTTTTTTGTTTGTTTATGCTTTTGAGAGAATAAATAATCTTTAGTATTTTATAACTCAGGTATTCTTCACTGACAATGATACTCAGCATTATCTTCTGAACAGGCAGTTAATTAAAATTTTTATAAATTTTTGGATTATATTAAAACATCCATTCCTATGACTTTTAAATTACTGTAGTCTCCATTTGAAGCAAAAGTAGTAGCAGTATTATGAACATTCTTAAGATCATTTTGTTATGTTAGAAATAGTATTTCCTTGTTTTCTAACATGTTTTCATATCTCATGCAGAGAAGAAATTTCACTTTGGCTTTTCAGGCAGCTGAAAGTGTTGGCATCAAATCTACTCTGGTAAGATTTAAATGCATATTGAATGAATTATGACCCATTTATAAAAATCAAAATTACTCTGTTTTGTAGACTCAAAGGATTTGGATGTTTATACTTAAAAATAGCAGCAGATGAGCTCAGCTAGAGATTACTGCACTAAATAATGACTGAAATACAGACCAGTTAAGCTTTAAAAGGAAGGTTCACTAACTCTCCCACTAGGAAAATAAATACCAATAACAGCAATGAATTTGTTTGAGAATATGTTTTTCAAGGATCCATTAAATCTGTTCTGTCTCTGACCTACTTTTAAATTATTTGGGATTTTTTGAACTCTGGAGCTACAAATCAAGCAATGTAATTTGTTCTTTTTTTCTCAGTGTAGTGTGTGAGCTGAGATTTGCCTTTTAAGTTTAGACTTTTAATTTGTCATCATTGCACATAGTTGTAAGGTTTTTCCAGTGATTGTTTAAAAATTTTCTTACACAAATTTTAGAGTAAAAGAATTAGTTTTCAATAGTAGAGTGTTTACTAGAACAGGAGTATTTCTGAAGGTGTGGAATTGGGAGTATCCTAAACCCTTGTGACTGATCACAAAAGCTCAGCTGAAGTGGCCGCTATCAGAAATGAGATTTAAGTGATACTTTCGTAACCTAAATTCTAACAAAGCTGCCATAGTTAGCAACTAACAGTACAACAGAGTTTTTAAAAATAACACTTTCCTTGATCCTTATCAGTGCTTTTAGCCCCCCAGCATTGTGTTTGCCGACAATGGCAGTGCAACTCCTGGGCTTTCGTACTTTGTCTTTGGCACCGATTTGACATGTGGAAGTTTCTTACTAAGTGCTGATGTAAGAATGAGATTGTGGAAAATAACTGCAGAAATTCTTGCATAACTCAGCCTTAGTCCAAATGTCTGCCCTTCCCTTTTGTGATGCACTTCATTACAGATACTCTAAACAGGCAAACTGAATGGAATTCAATGCAAATTGTATCCATCTTAAGAAGTTAGTATCTATTCACATACCTACGTGCACACTCTGTGTGATTTGTAGGTTTGTGGATTTTTGTCTCATCCATATTACATGAGCAAGGGGTTAGGAAGGGTGTGAAAACTGCTGTATGTAAACAGGAGTGGAATGCAGGTAGAAGTTATTCATTCCGAAGGTGTTCAGCTAAAAGAACTCACAACTTCTTTGTTGAGTTCTGGAGATTCCTGCATCCAAAGCTTTCAAGAAGAGCCTTACAGTAAACAGAAATTACTAGGAATCACTCTGTTTTGCTTTGTACATTTGCTGAAGAGGGTAGATGGGAGTCAGTTATTCATTGATGCTTAACCTGATGGGAATTTTGAACTTTAATTAATATCTGGGCCTTGATTCCGTGTCTCACAGTTCCTGGGTAGGTTGTGTTGATTTGCAAGGATGGTGCAGGGTTATGTGAACACTAAAGTCTGACTATTGTACCAGCTGTGCTCAGTGGGGGACAGCTTGATCATGCACAGCATCAGGCATTTCAATCTTAAGTCAACAAAAGAACTATCTACAGATATGCTATTCATTACATTTTGTGAGCAATACCAAGATATAGGGAAGAAAACAGGGCTTTCTTCATCAGTACTTTAAATTGTGGAAACTTGACAGATTTACCGTTCCCAGGAATGTGTGAAAACACTGCCTCATTGCTCTCAGGGTTTTCATTCCTGACTTTGACCAATCTGTTTTCTGTGACAGGACATCAATGAAATGGTGCGAACGGAGCGTCCAGACTGGCAGAATGTCATGCTGTATGTTACAGCAATTTACAAATACTTTGAAACCTGAACCCTGATCATTCGACAGATCCATGGGATACAACCAACATGAGCTACCAAATGGAAATCTTACTGAAATGCTAATCTCCATTTCACTGAAAACTGGCAACATTTGAGTCCCCTCAAACTTCAGTGACACTATCATGGATTGCCTCAGATTGCTTCAGCTCCTAAGCATGGAAACAACTGTTTAAAAGCAAGAACTTGTTGCCACAGTGCTTGGAATAACCCAAGTTATTAAGCTATTCAGATTAATTATGTAGCCTAAAGAGCCTGAACTACTTCTGTGCTGCCTTTCTAGTCAGACTTCCTGAAACTTTCTTTGCTGGGAGAGTGAGATGAATGCTTCCTCTGGCATATAGGAGACTGAATGTACAGATAAAGCTTTGAGAAGGAAAAGGATAACATGGCATCATATTACTGAACTTTCTGTAGCATCCTGATTCCACAGACTCTGAATATTCTACCCACAGCATATGGCAGCCCATTTCAGTAGAGTTCTTAATGGTAACTTAGTTACTGCCTATACAGCTATTTTCCATCCTTTAAAATGTGCACAATATTCTAGGAAAACAAGCTTTGATTCCATAATGACAAATTGAGGGGAAAAGTGCTCTTGATACCTCGAAAAATCTGGCACAGAAGAAGTCTTCATTCTAAAGCTTCATTATAAGCCTACCTCTGTCACAGTGATGTGGCTTTCATCTTTATCTTATGGATTGTAAAGACTAGCACATGCAGCTCCTGGCTTTCAGGGTACACTACACTTCAAGGAATCTGTGCAAAGTCCCTGTGCTTCCACTCTGACAGAAATGAATCAATGATCGCCCCTTGCCTGGCTTGTTCTTTGCTCTCTTCTTCCTTTGCCTGTGCAGCACATGCAGCCACCCCGGGCTCTCCTTACAGCAATACGAGCACACGTCGTGGATATCTGGGGTAGAAGTTTGGAACTGGGATAACATTTCCTTTGCAGAGAAGATATTCTCAATAAGACGTAATAATGAAGTAGTTTGTATCAAAATCCAGCTTTGCCATGTTTTCTGTGTGTTTTTCATTGGTCTTGCACATCCTCATCTGAGTGACAGAAGGTGAGATGTTCTCTGGGAAGGACTGTGGAGGAACTGATGTAATGTGTGTACACCCAGTAGTCTCAAATATTGCGTGGAAATGACTCACTGTCACAAGGAAGGAATTGAGAAACTTTAGTCTGCTCAACTTCTTTTTGTTTTGTTTTGGTTTTTTTTCTGAAAATGTACCTGAATTCATTTAGCAGCTCTTGGGCAAAACAGTTTAAGTGCCTTAGTGATCATTGAGTTGATCCGTCCTGGCACTTCAGGGCCTGGTGTGGAATGTTAATGGCTCCCAACAGTTTCATGGCTCCATTTGTCACAAGCTGTTTGTTGTAATCTTGTTTGTCAAATCCAGGGGAGACTTCACTCTGTCATTGCTTCTGCCTCTTGCTTTTCTGAACGCTTCCCAGCAGTTCAGCCACGGAACATCTCATTAATATTAAGCAGAAGCCAACTTGAGCAGTGAGTTCTGTAACAGCTGCTATTTATAAGCACAGGCTCTTTCAGCAGTAAAGAAAATAAATCTGTTCTATGGTGCTCTTACGACTGTTAAGGACAGTTTGAATGTCATAGATGTTAACCCAGTGAATGCAACCGTGCTTGGCATCTGTGAAACTTCTTCATGGTATAAAAGCACAGATTTAACTCAAAAGTATTGCCAAATCCCAAGCCCCATCATCTGAAAAACATAGCCCACGTGAAGAGTAATAATTCGGCGTGTCTCTAGCGTTGTATAAGAATACACATTTACACTGATATGTGCCTGTGAGAATTATGGAACTTTGCAAAATAACTACTTAACCTGTGCGGAGGGCCTTAGGAGAAGTTTTCCGAGCAGCAATGTCTCAAACATTCTTACAGCTCTTTAGGACTAGAAGTAGAGACCCTCAGATTATTAATTGGTGCGTTTGAAGAGCCAGCATAACCTAAAGACAATTGTTGCAAGAGAGGTTTCAACTGAAAGATCTTCATTAATAGATTTTAATAAAAGTCTGAAATGCATTTTCCTCTCCTCTATATTTCTTCAAAAATTTTTTTACTTCATTAGTTTCAATCAGAATAGTCTTAGTGGAAATACACATTACTGCTGTCTTGCTTTCTATCTCCTGTTATTAAATTCCAGATTTTGCCAATCAGTGTTTAAAAACCCTTCTGTTTATCCACTGAACAGATATCCTTCTCTATGATTGTCTTATTCATTGCCTTAGAGTTAAAAAAAAATATTTTTCTAATGAAAAGGATAGCATTTCTTGATCTAAATTCACTCGTTACATGTGTTGGTGAGGTAATTTGAGCTTTGAGCTTATTTTTTTTCTGTCCAATGGTTATTTTAATTTACCTGGAATGTTGTCAGAGTCCTTAAATGCAATAATCCTGAGAGTGTAACCATTTGTCAAAGAAGAAATCAACGTTTGCCAGATCCTTTCTGTTAAAAACACGAGCTGCTGGTCTTCAGAAAGGAAGAGAGAGAAAAGCTAGCAGTAATTATGGAAGGGATCTTGTTATGAACTTCAGAGCTCTGTAAACTTCTTCTTAGTGTTTTTGTGTCCTGATGCATCTGAGCCTTTACATGTGAGGTGCTGCACAGCTGCCGAGTGGAAGGAATGAAGCAATGGAAGATCTAAAGCAAACACAATGCCCTGCTGCACTCTACAATGTGGTTTTTTTCTGAAGGTTCAAACTGCTTTCAGTTGTCCAAGAGGAAAAATAGCAGTAGCCCTTCTGGATGTAGAATAAATACACTGTTGTGTTTGGTTTCTGTTCCTAGTTAATCCTGAAACAGCTTGGGGTTTTGTTCACGTGAAGTGCAAGTTTATGCTGATTTGTTTTACTTTTAATCCAGAAGCTATTTCTGAATGTACTGAAAATATGTTGTCATCCATTTATATTTTACTATGTGCCTTGCAAATGCCTGTGCTGTAGAGTATCAGGGTTACTCATGGCCAGCTGTAGGGTGGGCAACAAAATGGAGCTGTGGGGACACCCTGATGCAGGTACAGCTGTGTCGTCCTCTGGATGGAAACACTTCCACAGGTGTTACACTTGATTTGGTTTTCAGTTGGTTTCGTTTAAAAATTCAGTTTGATTTGGCTGTTTGTTTGAATAGAAACACTAATTTAGTGTCTCCAGTGTGAATCTCTGGCCCTCACAAAAAAAGTCTTCTGCCTCTGAAAAACTGAGTGAAATTTTCACTTTTAAATTTGTGTTTGTGCATAGTTTATCCAGAATATAGTATATAATTCTGACATATTCTGATTAAAAGGTAGATTTTTGTCTCTTTTGCATAAAATGTATTCTTTGAGTTACATGTAGTGTTTCTGAAAATTTTTTGTCTCCAATTTTATAAAACATTCCCACTGTGTTTTTCTGTAAAGTCCGTCATCGTGTCTTAGAAGACCCTTAATTTGCCAGAGCTAAATGACCTCTGCTTTAATTTATTGTGTAAATCCCTGTTAATGTCCCTGGCAGCAGGTTTTAGGTGCATGAGGAGAAATAAATTGGCCCCCTCCTGTGATGGTGCAGTGGTTTAAGCTGCTGAGGATCTGCCTTGTGGATGGTGTAGCTGTGGCCTTGGAGACTCATTTCTCTTACTGATCTCAGTGTTGAGTTCTTGGCTATGTTTTCGGTTTCAACACTCCAGACATTTGGATTCTTTTGCATCACCAGAAGATTACTTTCACTCAGTTCTATTTCTGTACAGATTTGGCCCAGGGCACAATTTTTATTCCGGCCTAGTTTTAACCAAGATTATTTGGGAAGATGGAGATTTGGAGAACTTGTGGGTGTCTTTCTTCCTGCCTGTTCCTGGTCTGGGGACACTTCCTGGTGTTCAGATGTTGTGTGACAGTTCATTCCAAGGGCTGAAGTGATGCAGTTACACCTTTAAACTGACTCCTCTGGTGACTTCACCTCTTGTTTCCCTCTTGCAACTAACACAGCTCCAAGCAGGAGCTCCTAAGGGGGGAAATACTTCTAGGAAGGAATGCAGTTGTACACCTTCATGCTGTTTTTTGCCTATTGTGAGTTACGCTGAGGTGGTCTAGAAAGAGGACCTTAAAATAGCCATGCTCATGTATGGACTGAGTTAACTGTGTAGCTTGTTTGTGGTCCTTCCCTTGACTTGGTAAATATTTATTTCTGTTTGATTTTTATGTTCTGCTGAGCTCTATCTCTGCAATTCCTTTCTTTAAGCTACCATTAGTGTATCCCTTTCTTGAAGCTACTATTAACCAGTTTGAGGAATTACTTGCTGAGAAGTGCTATTAAAGTGTCTTCGTCATCCATGAGGGCTGGACATGCCATTGTGCTTTCCCAAGTTAGTGTGTGTTGACTGGCAAAACACAGACATCTCTGGATACATTTAATTGTCCCTATTTAGCAAGATATCTTTAACAGTGTTTCTGCTTTCACAGGAGAGTGGCTGAATGGGTTTTAAATTACTGCGTGGCTTGCTGTGTCCCTCCTTCAGCTAAGGTTCTTCTGTTGTGTTCCCTGATTTCAGAATCAGCCTTGTAGTACACTCTATAATTATCTCACCCAAGACGTTAAGCATCTGGAATATGTAGCAAGTATGCTGTGGATAATTAATGCTAAATAACTTCAAAGGTCGAGGCTTGTACAGTTCTCGTTTCTTTTTATTGATGCGAGTCTTTTTTTCCTTGTATTTTTGCTACACTTACCAGTTGTTTGGACGCAGCACCCTTGGACTCAGTTTGACAAAGCCCCTGTCCTGATCTCCTTGAGCTCATTAATTCTGGGATATTAGAATTACTTCCTCCCAATGAAACTTTAGTGAAACCCATGAATACCAGATGACTTCCTTCCAACTGACATTAGCTTTTGCTTGGAATATTCCTTACCCAAAGGCCACTGTCTGCCTCAGAGTTGCACAGAAAGTTCCCATCAGTCCCAGCAGGACTTGGGGATATGCAGTAGGGTAAACTTCTGGCAGAATATTACAGCAGCCTGATGCAAGGTTTCATTTTAACCCCCTATTTTCAGGGGGTTTCAGTTGAGGCAAAATCATTTACTGAGAGCTGAAATGTGGCCTGTTAGTTCTCCACTGGGAAGTATGCTTCTGTTTAATAATATTTTTATGAGATTGTATTTATGGAAATGGAAAGGAAAATGTCATAAAGCTAGTTTTGTTGCACTTTTCTAAGGCTTTTGTATTTTGCATAGTTGTAGACTGTGAGGAAGTCGCTTGGGGAAGGCAAGGCTTGGAACCTGCTCTGCCCCAGCATAGCAATGTGTGATGTGCATTTTCACCCTAGTGATCCATGTATTGTTTTAACTGCATGTAACTGGTGTATTTATATGGTAGTGAGGGAGCCCAGCAGACATTTCCTGCTGCACAGGAGCCACTGGCAGTCCAGCTTCCACAGCTCATGGACTGACCTGTTCTGACTGTGGACTGCACTTGCAATAATGGAATAGTCCCGTTTTGATTTGGAACTCTTTCAACAAGTGGGGAGAAGGGGGCTCTTCTTTACTTTTTTGTTTGTTTTTTTTTTTTGTGTGGTTTGTTTTTTTTTGTTGTTTTTTTGTGGGTTGTTGTGGTTTTTTTTTTGGAGGGGGGTGTGATTGTTGTTGGGGTTTTTTTGACTGTATTTTTTGTTTGGTTGGGGGTTTTTTTTGGGGGGGGGGGGTGTTTTTTGTTCCATTGTTGAAAATTCTTTGGAGGCTTTTAATGGTTTCCAATTATTGCATATGTTCAGTTAGGATGGTTACTTGGGAATCAGTTCGTCTAGGAGGGCACAAACACATGTAACATACTCAAGTAATTAATCCTTGTAACTTACAACATTTCAGTTTGATAGAAACTTTTGGTTTAATGTGTATTGTAAGGTTAATTTTTCTGTCTATAAGTAGCACTTTTATATGTATCTGAAGGTTTTTTTGAACAGAAATGTGTTTTTTTTCTGTGTATTATCTAATGGGAAGAAAGTATAACACTACTAAATAAGACATAGACTAGTTTGCCTCCAGACTGTAAGTTCACTTTAGGTCAGTAATGATCAAGAGTTGTTCAGTGTATCTGAAATAAATCAGTGATCCCATTTAATGCTGAACAGCTCTCCTGATCAAACCCAGAAGGGCATTAATTGGTACCCTCCACCTCTTGGACGAGGGTACTTCCAGTTCAGGTGTGAGGCAGGACTGACGGAACAGTGTGATGAATTTTGGACTTAGTGAAAGAACAGAATTTTATTGAAGCCTCAGTCTGACTTCACAGCACTATATTGGATAAGGACTAACCTTGTTTGAGATGACACTGCAGCCAGTAATGATCTCTGCTAAACAGCTAATTTAAAGCTCACTTTCCATGGCCTTTAAAGATGATACAAAACCCAGTGATTCTAAAAGCTCTTCTCATCCTTCCAGCTTTTCTGATTTGTCTTGGTTTTACTCTTCCTTGAAACACAGCTGTTGTATGTCAGCCTGTCACTAGACAGGTGCAAGTACTTTGTTTTTTTCCAGAACCCTTTTGAATAGTTTGCACACATCTTACACGGAGAGAGGCTTTGCATAAACGTACAGATGTAGCCACATGCACATGTGTGACTGTGTGTGTTGAGGTCTGTACTCCTGCAGGTTCTGAGTAACATGGATCGTGTTTCAACAAGCGCTTGTGTCTTGAGTACTTAGGCTGGTGTATTAGTGTATATATTTAAATGGCAAGGAGGAAAAAAAAAAATTTGTTTGCTTCTGGTTAGAGCTGAGAAATACAGGTTTGAGGAGAATTTGAATGAGTGTTCCAATTGTATTTCATCCTGTTTCTGGTTTGAAAGGCACAAGTTGGTAATGATTGGACCTTGAAAAGTCAGCCAAGCCTATGTTAAGCTAAACCTTTTGGAGGACCCAATATGCTTTCAGTTTGCAAGGACCACTAAAGACCTGGGCATTTACTTTCTCCATAATGTATTCTGTATGAGTATTTAGTATGTATGCCTTCAATTTGCCAATGTTGCCATGTTTTCTTCTTAATTATTCATGAAATAAAGGTTGCAAATAGCAGATCGTGTGTGTGTTTTCTTGGCCGAGGGCCGGCACAAGGGGCTGTTCTCACGCTGGGTCTGGCGCTGTTTTTTCAGCAGTGTTGCAGGAAGCAATGCTGGAGGTGAGGATGCTCATAACCTCAGGATTTTTTTGGAAGTCATTTCTCTTGGGACACCAGCAGCCTCTACAGGATCTGCCCCCAAAGGGTTTTAAGTGATAAGTCAGTGAATACCCCAGATAAGAGGGACATGTTTAAGGCATCTGCTTAACCTGTATTGTTCTAGAGAAGGAAATGGCAGAGAGTACGTTCAGTTTAGGCAACTTCTGTAATATGTTGCAGGATTAGAATTACTTAAATGTTACTTAGCCCAACCCAAGTAAGGCAATAGTGTGCTCACTCCCTCTCTGTCTCTAAAGGAGTTGGGCTGGAGAGGGCTTGGGGACTTAATCTCTAGAACAGTTCAGACTCTTTAAAGCAAGCCTAAACGTAGATTTTCCAGGTGAAAATAAAGCTTAGAACACTTTAACGTGGTTTGGTCTCAAATCATCCTGGATGGTAACTGTTTTCAAGTGCTGGTTGCGAACTTAAATTTCAAGTGCTCTGGGATAAATTGGATCCGGAGGTTTGGATTGAGCTCCTAATTATTGTAAATATTATTCTGAAAGGCACTAGCTAGTAGAGGTATTTTAATTCTCCCTTTCTGAGATTTTGTGTGGTGTTTTCTGACTGTTCAGCCATCCAGGAAAGTCTTTGTCTCAGTAATGTTGTTCTGCAAGAAAGTGTCTTGTTTCTCCTCTCTTGAGGGGAAATACTCTCCCTGAGAACTCCTTCCTGCAGTGTCTGGAGCTGCTGGAGGTGTGTGCTTTGAGAACATGGGTTTATATCCTGTTTGTAAGTGTGGATCTTCAATTTTCCTACTTCTTTTGCAAATAAGTGTTTCAGAAGTGTAGTGTAGTAGGCGCATGTTAGAAAGTAGATGTTTTTCTTTGCTGTAGCAAGTGCAGTACCACAGGAGGGACTTTTCCAGGTGCAGTGGGCATCTGGGGGGCAGGACATGGGCCAGGCCTGAGGGATGCTAAAGCTGCAGGATCTGCACAGTCTGTAGAGCTGCAACTTTTCTTTCCCATATCCACTGAAATAATATTCCCTCACCAGGGTATTTTTGTGGATTGCCTTCCAAGATGTCACTAGAAAATTTTGTTAAAAATGTGAAACCAGCTCCATAAGTGTGTCTAAGTTGAATATAATAAAATTGCTTCATTAGTTTTTAAGATCTTGCTGTAACAAAAAGCTACAGCTAAGTGGAATAGTAAAATACCTCAGAAGCAGCAGCAATATAATATTCCATTGTATTAAATCACAAAAGCTGATATTGGAGTCGTGGTTTTTCTGCAGTTAAATTCCGTGGAGGAACTAAGTTAGCAATGCAGAACTGCTGAAATTGTGCTGAAGGGTTTCACAATTGCTTTGATGGACAGAAGAGACTTGGATTAAATCCTGTCTGTTGCAGAGGGTTCTACAAAGGGCAGAGATCAGAGGGGCTCACGAAAGATGTGCGTTATTACCACACTGAATTGTTTTAGAGGAGACCCTTATCATTGAAAGTTAACTCCCTTCTTAACTGTATTAATTAGGAAGCTATTTACAGCCAGCAGCCACTGCTAGAGCTTAAAAAACAAACAAAAAGGGAGCTGAATTCTGTGCCCCTCTCGGCTCCCTCACTCGGTGCTTTGTCCGTGTTGTTTTTTCAGCACTGTCTTTCCTTGAGCCCAGCATTTCATGTTGAGATGTTCTCAAATCTCAAGCTGGTTTTCTTTTTCATCCTCAGTAGTAAAGGTTGAGTGAATTCTCCTTTGAATTTGCTTGGAAAGTTGTGATGGCATTGAGGAAACTCCAGTACCTTCTCCATGAATTCCTACTTGGTACTGCAACCCAGCACCTTGAATGATTGGCTGATCAGTGTCTCTGTTCCTGGCAGCTCGAGATTGGAAGAGCATTTATGTCTAATTAAATATTTTTTATTAGTCTAATTTCTATTAGAAGAGTTGATTTGAAACTTCTCCCATGTAAATTTTTGTTCAGAAAAAAAATCTGTCTATGAATTTTTAAAGAAGCAGATGAGCGACTGGTGCCACCAATTCTAATCCAGGTTAAGGTTTTTATTAGCCTTTGCTATTTCCTCTGTGTCACCATTGTTTAACCCTTCTTGTAGAACTGAATTTCTGTATGTGAAATGCCCTATTTGAAAAACATGATGTTGACTTTTCTCAAATGGCCTTTGTCCTTCAGGATTTTGACTTCTTTGGAACCTTCTTAATCTCATTATGAATACAGAGTTGGACGCAGTAGTGTCTCATCCCGGTATTTTTGCTCTTAGACATCTGCATTGATTCTATAGTGTGGGGCACTATTTGTGCTTCTCTCCAGTGCTGTGCATAGCTCACTCCCTTGTTTATGTCCTTTTCTTAAACCATTTTAGGCTCTATCCTCACGCCAGAAGCCTAAAAGTTAAGCTCTTAAAAATGAAAGAAACTTGAGAAGGAGACATAACAGTCTGGAGACAATTTCACTGAGCTGTTGACAATATCATATTTTTCAAAAATAAATATCCCACAGAGCACCAAAATGCCACTGTGTTGAGTTCAGGCTGTGTCTCCCTGGGGCCACACTCAGAGTCCATGGGCTGCACCAGGGCACAGCCTGCACTGGGCAGAGCCGGGGCTGTCTCTGCAGAATCGCAGCTTTGCATTGTCAGCTTTGCTGCTCCAAGAAATGAATCCAGCTGGGCTTTGGTCTGGGCAAAAGGGAGGTTTGGTGCCGTTCTGCTCTTGGCCACAGGTACATCTGGCATTGAAATGGGATGCTAAAACATGAGCTCAGCTCTATGAAGCCCCGAAGTTGTGTCATTTTGCACCGACGTTTCCAGCACACACTATGCCCCAGCAGGGAGTGGTGGGGAGCAGGGTCAGCAGCTACTTTCTGTCTCCAGTTTGTGTGTGGGACAAAGCTGGGTTATATACAATGTGTATTTTGTCGAGTTAAATAAGGGTTGCCCTCTCATTGCTCCTCACATTAAAATGAGAATAGTTCAAGTGAAGAAGAATCAAGTGACTTCTGCTGGGCCTTTCAAATCCAACAGTTCATTTATTGTATAAAGGTAAGTTATATTTTAGCTGTTGCTCTGCAGCTCCCACATGATGATTCATGCTACCAGTTTTTCTTCTATTAATAGTTTACAGAGAGTGCTTAAATTTAGATTGAATTCCATCTCATAGTCTGTCATGCTGAATAGCATTGAGAGAAATACAGCCACAGTCTGTTTGGGCAGTGCCTTTTACGGAGAGTAGTCAACTCCTGACATGAAATTACTGAAAATCCTTCTTTCGTTCTGACCCAGACTGGGTTCAGACTCGGTTGGGGATATAGTTTGCATTTCCCTGTGAGGGCAAAGCTTACCTTGACTTCAGCTTCTCCTTAAGCCTTTGGTAAAAGCTGAACTCCTCCTGTGCTGGAATTGAACAGTTTGTGCAAAAACGCTCCAGTCTCTGACACAGGAGTGTCCTTTATTATGATTTTAGCCAGAGGCATTGCCAGCACAATTCTGCATGTGTAACTTTGATTAAGAAGACACTCTTCAGGAAAATTGAGCTTTTCCCAATGTTGATTTTAAAAATGCTATCAAATAGTTAATGTTGAGCAATGTGAGGGAAATAACCATATATTTACAAACACACATACAGATTTTTACATATATCTCTGTCTTTAATGCTGAAGGATTTGCTGGTGTATTCAAAGGACCTCAAGTAACTGTGCCCTCATCCCATCTTTTAGACTAACACAGGTGTCTTTCATTGCTTTTGAGGAGATTCAGGCAGTATTAGTGGGAGTGGGATATGTACAAGTCAGAACACACCATTTGAAATGTCCTGTTTAACAACATTGAACACGTGCTAATGCAATTCTCAGTTGGGTGTTCTTGGCAAAGTATGCATCCCTTAAATGTCATTTTGCATGTGTTTAATAATTCGGTCTAGTTAGAAAGAAAAAGTTCATGACAGAGAAGAGCCTCAAAGCATTAATCTCTTTGTAAAGACAGAAATGATTTTTCTGTTTAAAATAAGATTAATTCTTCCAGATTCTGTCCTAGGCAAACTGATCATTTTCAGTCCTCCACATGGAAGCCTCAGTATCTGGGTCTGATTTTCAGGGTGGCAGGCTGTGTTTGGTCATGAACCTGTTTTGTGTTCCAGGGGTATCCCTGACGTGCCCAAGGTGTTGCTCGTGCAGTGCCAGCAAAGGGAAGGGTGAGTTTCACAACAGGTCTCGAGCAGGAGGTTTTTATTTGCTTTGCTCTCACCTTTTTGGAGGAAGCATTTCAAGGGTTGTTCTACACAGGCTTTCTAGAGTTTACTGCTTGAGCTGAGTTGCTGAGGAGTGCAAATACTCTTATCACTACTTTTCAGCTGCCCAAACCTCTGGAGTTTGCCTTGTTCAGTGAGACAATGAACAGGATATTACTGCAGCTCTGCTTTCCAGGAATGAGAAAGCCGTTCTTGGATCCACATGGGAGAATCAGAAAATTTAACTTCTGTCCTTGCAGTCCTGGACTCGTTTCAGCTCAGCTCAGAGCCAGCTCTGAACGTGTGGCAGTACCTTCCCATGGCTGCGGGGGCTGCTGGAAGCTGTTTTGTTTCCAGGAGGTTTCAGCCTGTCTCTTCATGTCACCCCTTCTCAAGCTGTGCCTGGGCACTTAGAGTAATGCTGGTTTATTCTCCAGAGTGACCAAGGGCAGTTGCACTCTCTGGTGCTGCTGCCACCCCTGCATTTATTATAAAAACCCAAAGATATAAAAGCTGTTTGTATTCCTTATTGTCAATTTACTGTCATTGGCCACTGGCAAGAGAGGGCATAAGTAGAAATACCCAGAGGTAAGGACAGTGCACATGGAATATACACAAGAGTTATGGTGTGGTACTTGGCAGGGACAATGGCATAGAACCACGAGAAAACCAATTCATTTTTTAGGTCGAAAGAAAGGTAACAGATCTATTCAAATCTTATTATAGTAATGGAAGTTATCCCATCCAACTGCTGAACAGGACATAAAACAGCAGCTGCTCATTATAAACACAGTTACTTGTGCAGAAGTGAGAAATGAGCATGCAGAAGACATGGAGGGTCTGGCCGAGTTGCTCTGGGAGGTGTTAATACTGGTTTTAACATTTTAGATCCCTGCAGAGTTCCCAGCTGCACAGAGAAAATCAGTAGGTGACAATGGGGATCTGATATGCTGTGCAAACTGGAATGGCCAGTGAGGGAAGGAACCAGTGGTTTGGTGCTCCTGGTATCAGAACACTTTTCATGGAAGGAAAGTAATTTCTGAGAAGGTTTAGAAGCTGCTTAGGGAGACGTTATCAGCCAGTCTTGTGAAAGTACTTCACATTTGCTTTGGATCTTCTATGACTTGCAGATTTAAAAGAAAACCTACATTAAATACTCTTAAAATTGGTTAGCTGCAAAAATCAGAGTTAAAACTGGGAAAAGAAACACCCAGTGATGCATTTCTGGGGTCCTTCAAAGGTATGGTGATCAACATTTGTGACTTGGGAAACCTGTAAGGTGATATATTGAGGATGGGATGGTTGGAATAAACCAGTCTGGCAGTTCAGCAAAGGGAGTTGACTGCGACAGCTTTGGATTTAATGCATTCAGGAACAAAATAATATTTAGAAACTGCATCTCTGCTCCTTAAAAGTATTTTGATTTCCAGCTTTCATTGATTTCAGCGGGAGAGAGTAATTTGGATGGCTTTGAGGACCTGGGCCAAAGAGTGAGGCAGCCTCTGCAATACAGGAAACACTGCCCTGGGAAGGAGCAACACTGAGCAGATGCGGCAGAGCCTGGCAGGCAGCTGATTTTGACTTGCCCCTCTAGTTCAAAAACAATTGCATGGTATAAAATTCCAGGGAATATCAATTAGGAGTGGGAAAATACTACCTCTTGTACAGGGCAGATGTGAGACCATTACATGGACAGTATCCCATTCCTAGTGTCGGCATTTTTTAAAAAAAGCTCTGGTAAACATCATGTAGGCAGATGGCATTTCTAAATCTATCATTTATGCAGCATGCTTTGATGAGACTTCTAATTTTCTCATCTCCCACTTTTGCTTTTTCTCTTGACTTGGCTAGTCAGTGTATGTGTTCCTTAAAATCATTTCATGTTACTGTGTGGTAAATTACTCCAGCTTTTTCTGTAACTTCCTGGGAAAAACTACTTTTTTTTTTTCTCTTCTCCCCAGAGGATTCCCATTGTGTTTGGAGCAGCCTTCGCTGTGCTCTGTAGTTCCCAGCTGCGTAGCTGAGCCAGCCCATGAACCTTTCTGCCTTCCTGACTGGGGTGAGAGTGGAGGGGAGGGCAGCTCAGGTGCCAGGAGCTGCTGCCAGAGCTGAATTTTTAATGCTTAGATGCTCATAGATTTTGAGGTTGGCACTGAAGGGGCTGGTGCCAGTTCTGCTCCTTCTTTCCTACTGTCTTGTTACACCAAGGAGATGTAAAGCATCACCAGTGCTGCTGCTGCTGCCGGGGAAGGCAGGGGGAGCAGTGCTGGGTGTCAGGATGTGGGGATGCTTTTGGCCAAGGTGGCAGCAGCAAAGCCCCTCTGGAGCAGGGAATCCTAGAATAAAACCTCACTGCATGACACAAGCACCCAAGCTGTGGCAGTCCCTGCACAAGAGGGGCCCGGGCTGGCTGTCACTGAGGTGGATCAGTCTGTCCCAGGCTGGGACCTGCCATAGCGCTGGTGGGAAATGTGGAGTCACGTTGGAGGTTTTTCCTGTTTGCAATGTCCACCCAATAGGAACGTGTAGATTGCTTACTTGCGAAGAGGTAAACTTGAAAAATAGGAGTTAAAAAACTTAGAAGATCCCCACAAAGACCAGTGAGGTCAAACTCTTGAGAGGTTCTCTCCCTGTTTCAAACTTGCTGCGAGATGAGTCATGGCTGTCCCCAAGTCCTTGGGAGGAGCAGGAGCTGGCTGGGGACATGGGCAGCGCCAGGGGCACCGCGGGCAGGAGTTGTGCTGTGAGCTGGGGGCATCCACAGCCTGCCCGCTGGGAATGGGAAACGGCTGTCAAAGAGTCAATATCTCTGCAGAGAACTCTTCAACCTTCCCGGGTAGTACAGCACAGGGGCTCCTTTCCGTCCGTAGGAGTTAGGAAGAGAGTGAAGTTTCTCTGTGTGCAGCCTGACCCGGTGTCCCCCGCAGCACCGCACGGTGCCACCCAGCCCTGTGCTACAGCTGCAGCCTTCCACTGGCTGGGTGGGTTTTCCAGCCTGGAAAGAAGTAGATGCTTAAAATAATGTAGTGAGAAAGCCCTCCTCTCCTCCCCTCCCCTCTGCCCTCTCCCCTCTCCTTCTCCCTTCCCTTTCCCCTCTCCTCTCCTTTCCTCTCCTCTCCTTTCTTTCCTCCTTTCATTGTATGCAGATCAAGCCCAGTCAAAGCCCGCTGCTGTCACTGGCAGGTCCCTCACGACGAGCGAGGACTCTCAAGTAAGTGCCCTCCCTCCTGCAGCCCCGCTGCGGGGGTGCTGCTCCGGGCTGCCCGTGTTGGCACCGAGCGCCGCGGGGCCGGGTGGCCGCCAGGTAAAGCTGCGGGGCTGCGGGGCGCCCATCCCGCCGGGAGCGGGGCCGGGAGCGGGGCCCGGAGCGGGAGCCATTCCCGTGGCCGCACGTCCCGCTCTTGGTGCCGCTCCCGGTGCCGTCCCCGGTGCCGCTCTCGGGGCCGCTCCCGGGGCCGCTCCCGGTGCCGCTCCTGGGGCCGTTCCCGGTGCCGTTCCCGGTGCCGTTCCCGGTGCCGCTCCCGGTGCCGTCCCCGGTGCCGTCCCCGGTGCCGTCCCCGGTGCCGTTCCCGGTGCCGCTCCCGGTGCCGTTCCCGGTGCCGTCCCCGGTGCCGCTCCCGGGGCCGTGGCCGCCCCGCGCCCGCCCCGCGCCGCCCTGCAGGGGGAGCCGCGGCAGCCGCGTCCTGCGCGGAGGCGGGAGCGGAGCGGGGCAGCGCCGGCACCGCCACACGGCTCCGGGCGCGGCCGGAGCGGAGCGGAGCCCCGAGCCCAGGTGGGTGAGGCCGGCGGGCCCGCGGGGAGGGGCGGCGGGGGCGCGGGGAGCAGCTCCCGGGGCGGAGCGGGACCTCCCGGCCGGGGCGGGCGGCGGGGCTCGTCCCGCTGGAGCATCCCGGGCGCGGCGGTCCCCGGCCCCGGCAGCGCGGCTCGGTTCCCCTCGCGGCGTCCGCGGCAGCCCCGCTCCCTCTCCTGCCCGTGCCGCGAATTTGAAAAGCGGCCGCCCGCCGCCCTCTCGGTGCGGCCGAGCCCCTAGCCCCAAGACGGCGCGATTTTGCCCTGCTGCCGCTTTCTCGTGCCCCGGCTCGGACGGCGTTTCCCCGGTGGAGCCGGTGCTTTTCACTCCGTGCTGATTCCCAACTGTCAGTCCCTCGACACACCCCCGCGCTCCAAGATGTTTGCTCCACGGATCTTCCCTCAAACATCAGGTGCTGGACTTTGCCTCCCTGCACCCAGCCCTCCTTGGCCCCTTCAGCAGATATTTGTGCTTAATCACGAAATAGTGATTCCACAGGAGCGCCCTTCATCCTGCAAACTTCTCTCTAGGGCTTTCAAAGGAGATCTCTATGCGCTTCCCAGCCGTGTGGAAGGGTAAAAGGCAGGGACTGAATAGATGGCTTCAAACCTGTGCGGTCCTGTCGCATTCCTTGCCCCCAAAAGCCCCAACTCTGCCTTATCTCTGCCGAGCAGCTGCAAGTTCCTCAGCAGAGTGAGTGCCTTTCCCTGTGCCGGGAGCGCTCAGCCCCGGAGCCCCCCGAGGGGCCTGTGGCCCTGCGCCGGGGGAGAGGGCAGCTGAAGGACAGCCGGCAGGCTGCGAGGTGTCTCCGGGGCTGTGGGCAGGGGGTGGATGCAGGTTTTTGCCCCGCCCGGGGCTCACCTGCCTTCACGGGGTGCCTGAGGCTGCAGGTGCGTTCCCATCCCGCTGTGTCAGTGCCGGCGCGTGGTGCCCAAGCCGGGGATGCTCCTGGGAGATTTTCTGCGTGGTTGTTTGTGTGGTCTAAGAGTCAGGGTCGCTTTATTGCTCTTTTGTGCCCTGGACTGTGTGAGTTTGGGGGGTCTCGAGTGCAGGGGGACTGCAGGCTTTGCCATAGCCTGAAAGGAGGAAAGGTGCTTGAGCACCTTCTTCAAAACTGCCTGGGGCACTGAGCCCACGAAAAGACAGGAAGGGTTAACTTAAAGAGAACAACATGAGTCACTTGGTAAATAGTTAATAGAATTGCTGTAACTACTTAAAATGATTTTCCTAAGCAGATGGCCAACTATTAGATAACTCGGTCTTTGGATGTATTTGTTTTCAGGTTTCTTATCAGGCTTGTAAGTCTCAGGCACATGTAACTCAAGAACTGGAGTAACTGATAAATTCATTCTTCTGCATGAGGAAAACTAACAGAGAGAGAAAGCGTGGTCAGCCCCTGAAGTTAGAGCCATGCCTGGAGCATGTTGCCCAAGTGAGGTTGAAAAAGATTAGATAAAGTGACCAGCAAGGATGTGAGAAATATTCCAATTGAGTTAGGTCTGTGGAGGAAATACCTTATTTTGAATCTCAATTAAAAAGTCAATGTAAATGTAATCACGTACCACAAAAACCCATGGAAACAAAATCTTGCCTAATGTGGCAAATAGATTAAATTCTGAATTTACCAGGAAAGCTGTGAACCTCTGAATTTGTAGAGAAAACATGTGGGTACAAACTGCAAACATGTATGTGTGTACATAAAATAAAAATGACCTATTGCAGGGTGTGAAAAAAAAAGCGAAAGGCAAGCAGGTCTCCTTTTTAATGGTGGCCATGTGGTACGTTTGTAATTTTCATGTGCATATAATCTGTGTCTCTCCACACGTATTTTTGTGCATAAAAAATAGAATCAGCATCACCCTGTACCAGGTCAAGGGATGTTGGCCCAATAATGATGTTTTTAGCCTCTGTCCTTCTATTAATGGCTGCAAAAGACACTAAAGGTCTGAGCTGGAAAGCCTCTGCCAGGTCTCCTATGTTGTGTTTGCATTTCTGTTTTTGCTGGTATTTTAATAGGATGTTTCCATAAGGGCTGCTACTGCTATTGCATTTGAATATAATCAACTTTCGAAAGCTCTTCATCTTTGTTGTTTAATCCTCAATGATGGATTTCACGTAGAGCCGTGTGGTTAAGTTCTCCTAAGAGCCACTGGGAACAGCTCAGCCCTGCAGAAGGTTTGGGGGGAATCTTTACTCTTCCTTTCTGTCCTGTCTCTCATAAGGGTCTGGTCCCCCTTGGTCTTGAGCCTGGCTGCTTTCCCATCTTGTGTCGAGGGAAAGCCTCTGCCTTTACCACTTCCTTTCTGCCTGGCTGACTGATGGCCGTGTGATTTCTTGTCCGTACAGGATGTTTAAGCTTTCACAGATTTCCCACCATTTTCATTACGCTTCAGGTCTTCACTGGGGTTTGACATTTCTGCCCACACGAGCTGGGGACAAGGCACAGTGTGGGGAAAGTCTCTGAGCTCTGCACAGCTGGGAGTGAGGTGTTCTCCATCCAAAGGCCGGTGCCAACATCTCCCTTGGTGTCCTGCAAAGTTTGTCCTTGTCTTCAGCTCAAAACAGATTCTGGCTCTGCTTGTTCATTTTCTCATTTGATCTGGATTGCGATTAACTCCCAAGGTTGTTCTTTATTGTGTGATTTCCATCTGAAAATGGAGATGGGCTATTAAACTTTTTTTTTTGTTTTTGTTTTTTTTTTTTTTTTTTGTTTTTTTTTTTGTTGGACTCTAAAGTAAAAACCAGGGAAGAGATCTTGAGCTGTGTGTGAAGGAATCAGAGAAGATCCTCACGAGGAGGATTATTCCCTTTTATCAGCTATTTGGTATTTAGGACCAGAAGGTTTGGTTTCTTCATGGACCATCTTCAGGTTTTGCACAGTGCACCTGAGCAGCCTTGATGAAGCTACTTGAACAAAATAGCACCAGTTCCTTGCCTCTCTTCTCATTTCAAAAATGCTGAGGCAGCTGCCACTTAATGAGATGCTTTTGTGGTTGAACATTGAGGGTTGGACTGTTAGGGGTGAAGAACTGGCAGCATTCTGTCTTGGGAGGGCAGGAGGGTCTGGGCAGATGCACAGAAGGTGATTTAACCTCTGAAGGCTTCAATTCCTTTTGTAGTCAGAAGATGCCTCTCCCTTCACAAAGGTTGCATCTGTATCAGGAATAATTATTGGTTGTATTGCGCTTTTTTTTTTCTCTGCAGTAAATCTCTGTAGATCGGAATGGACAGATGGCACATACAATTCTCAATTATGGAAAATATCCTTAAGAGGCACTTGGAGGTCATCTAATCCAGACCTCTGCCCAAAGGCAGGATCAGCTGTGGATTTGCCATTCCTGGCATCTTTCTCTGTCCTGCTCCTAAGACCTGCAGTGGAGACTCCTCACTTTCCTGGTGTGCAGGAAATACCCTGATGTCCAGCTTAAAGCTCCTTTGATCTAACTTGTTCTCCATCCTGACAACAGTGGGCAACCCACAGACAACCAGCAAAGAGTATTTCAAAGAACTTCACCAAAAGTTGATATTTGGTATATGTGAGTGGCTAAAGGTGTGATCTCTTTCATTCCTCAACCTGAGTCCTGGGGCTCTTGCTGATGGGATTTTAAAATTTATTATTTCTTTAAAAGTTACACATTTCAAGCCCGAATAAAGTCATTTTATTACCGCTACAAATGCAGCTGTAGAAGGCAGGGTTTGAAAAGAAATGGCAGCCACAAGACAAATTGTATTTATCTTAGATGGTAAGTCAGGGGCTGCATGCAGTAGGTTTATCACTATCTGACAGGTAACAAGATAAAGTCCAGGTGTTACACAGGGATGTGGAAAGACTTGAAACAGGAATAAAGAATACTTTACAAAGCATTTTTAGGGAACATTTGCAAACAATGCATCCGAGACAACGGAGAAGTGAGCAGGGAGGGAAACTTCTTGCAGGGATGATTTGATCCAGGGACCGGGGGAGGGAAAGGCATTGCAGGGGATGAGGGAATCTTCCTGTCCCCCTGTGATACAAGGAGAGGAAAGGGGGGTTTTCCTGGAGCTTTGGAGACGTGACGGGTGACATGCTGGGCTCCTGTCTGTGTGTTGATTAGCATTTGTGATTGCTCCCAGTTCCAGGGGGGAAGGCACTCCGGCATTCCAGTCCTTGCAGCTTGGGGCTGTTTTATCTGCGGCACGGCGTTCCCTGTCTCCCCGTGCCCGGTGTTGGGAGCTGTTCGCAGCTCGCCGGGGGGGTTTGGCTGCTGGAGCCTCTCGGAGCCCGGCCCGAGGCTGATCCTGTCTGAGCATCCCCCGGGCAGGGCAGGAACGCTGCTGAGCAGAGCGAGGTGCAAGCCTGTAACGCATCCCTTCGGGAATGGTGAGGTTTGCAGTTTTCCCGGTTGGAAGTTTCCTCATTTAGTATTCAGACCTCAGAGTCTCCTCTGTTTTTCTCCTGGCTTTGCTTTGTTGGGGACGTTTTGGTTTGGGTTTGCACTGTTGTGTTCTCCTCTTGCTTCTTGTCTCCCCTTCCCCTCCCCTCCCCTCCCCTCTCCCTCTTATTTTTTCTACCTAGGGCAGCAGAAATGTTTCTGCTCTTTCTGCCTGTTCTCTAATGCAAATCCCCCTTCTTGTACCGGGAAACTCCTCTACAAACAGCCCTATCATTTTGGTCATTGAGTTTTCCCCAATAGAACAGGATTGCCAGATCCTGGTATGAATCAGCTGTTGAGCTTAAGGATTTAAGGGAAGTAGGTGGTTCAGTGTCATATTCTGTGATAATAACAACTTTGGTTTCAGTATGAGAGCCACAGACTTGGGCACAGACTGGGATTTTCCATAGGAAACATTCCCCTGGATAAAAGACAGCTAAGAGGTATGTGGCTTTTTACTAAAATCTTCAGAAGAGAGGCACGTGATTGAAATTGATTTGAATAATTACAGTTTCCACATACGTCCAATGCACAGATCAGTGCCCAGGTTCAATGGGACGGTGGAAAATCACATCAGGCTGACCTGGGCTGGCACCAGCACCATTACAGCTCCTGGAGCATGTGCGGGGAAGCACACTGATGTTTAAAAAGTTTGTAAAACGCTCTGCAGCCCGGATTTTGGCAAAAAAATGATCTGTGCTGATGGCTGACTAGTCAGGAATAATCTGGGACTGTTTCTGATAATCCCAAAAGGCAGCTCCTCTTTAGTGGACCTTTCAAAACTGAGGTACCTGACTTTGTCAAACACCTAACAAACATTAATACTTCCTTTTATGCCATCCTGTGTCTTACGAAATGTTGATCCAAACGTTGCTTGACCATTATGATTCATCCTTGTTAACTTTCCCACCCCATTCCTAAAGGGAAATCTTCCTTTTCCTCCTTGTAGCCACCATTCAGCCCAGCTGTATGATTACAGCAGGCAAGAGATGGACACAGTCCATGGGGGAGAAACCATCCTAAAGGCTCGGGGATATCTGTTCTGAGCACCTCCCCGGGATCCATCTCTGCTTGACTAACAGCTTCTGTGTTGGGAGTCAAAAGTCAGTCCCTAAGGAATTTGCCTTGGGGGTCTTTTTCGGATTATCCTTGTTTGGCAAGGTGTGAGGATCTTGGTTGTCAGGAATTTGAGAAATGATCGCAGGTTTCTTTACAGATGGACCTTTTGTGTGATATCTTGTTGTGCAGAGACTGTAACATGTCTCAAGTTTTCAGAGGACAGAAGGGCCCTTTCCCAAGGCTGGTGGAGGGATGTGCTCTAGCGGGGTCCTGACAGCTGCTCTCTCCTTTCTGCTCCCTCTGGACAAGAACATCAGCCCGTGAACGGCCAGCAAAGGCAGCGAGATGTTTTCCGAAGTGATTTATGAACGGCTGCAGGTTCTCCGGTGTGGTGGCTGGATGCAGAAGGACTGGACTCAGCGGTGAGGAGTGTCATTTCCCCAGCAGCTCAGTGCTCTCCCCCGGCCCAGCAGCGGCTCCGGTGCCGGCGGAGCAGGAAGCGGGAGCGGTGCGGGGCCGGCGGAGCAGCGGATGCGCCCTGACCGCAGCTCGGGGGCTGAGGAAATGACACAAGGGCTTCAGAGCCCTCGGAGCACGGCTGAACACTCCGCCAGCAGCAGCGGGGACAGTGGAAAGTTCGTAATAAACGGCCTTATAAGCAAGGACTCGGGGATGCAAACAGTCCCTTTGAGTAGCTCCAGGTGATAGTGTCACCTCACAAGGGTGACAGCAGCGTGGCGCAAGTCACGGCAAAGAGGAGAGGGAATGACCAAGTGAGGGCAAGTGGCCTCGGGGCATCATCAGAGCATCAGCTCCTTATCCGCAGAGGGTGGCAGAGTCCTAAACATGTCAGAAATAGCTTTGAGGCTGCGACAGAAGCACTGACGGGACGGTGAGGCTGACACTGAGCACCTGACAAAAAGGAGGAGGGAAAGTTGCTGGAAACAAACTCAGGGGAAAGAAAATTTGTAATTGTGGGTTCTGCCTGCTTTTGGGATGAACAGTGGCGTACAAAGCTTTCGTCAGGATAGGGAAGGACAGCTGGGGAATCCTTTTTTCATGGAGAGAGATGGTAAGAGTTACATTCTTTCTGCTGTAGAGGGATGTTGACCTGCTGCAACAGCTCTCCCTGCACTGGGGTGAGTTTTTGTTTCACCATCAGAGTTCATGCAAACAGGCAGCCCGCAGGACAGCGCTCCAGGGAGCAGGGATCACGGGCCGTGGTGGAGAGAAATCCTGTACTTAGAGAAGGCAAACGGGCTTTGGGAATAAGTGGATAAAAATGCAAGAAAACGAACAGATGTACCCAATTCTCGACAGCCTGTCTGGAAACTTCATACAGAAATGAGAGGCAAACTCACATCTGGAGAGAAATCTACTCTGTTATTTTAAAATCAACCAGAATGGACGCATTAGCAATATGATAAATATCTTCAGAGAAAATTCTTCCCTTGCCTGTATTCCTCAGTGGGTCACCTCTTCTTTATATCCTGTTTCCTCATTTCTTTTATTTTGTCCTTGAAGGAAATGCTCCTCATGTGTGAACACAGCTGGCTTTAGTGAGGCTGTGAGGAGGCAGAGTTTGAGTTGTTCCCTCACACAGGAAAGGAAAACTGGCTCCTCAGAGACATTGTGGATGATATTGGCAGTAGTAACTTGTTTCTGGTCATGGTACATGGTTTTAATTATGCTTTTTTACTTGTCTGCCTTATGAAAGCTTATCCAAATGCTCTTTTTTTTTTTTTTTTTTTGTATTTTTTAGAAATGCCACCATAGATAAATGAACATCAGCCGTCCTGAGTACAAATAATTTCCTCAAAAATCCAACATGTTTTGGTGTCTTTTGGCAACATATCATGATGCCTGCTGCTGCCCAGCGAGACTTTGGTGAGCACCGGGGAGCTGTTCTCCCTTCTGTTTGTTTGATCTGGCTTATTTAACTGCTGGTCATTCATCCCTACTTAGTTTTGCCCTCCTTGGCTTTTTGTGACCATTAGAATTGGAATAATTACTGTGAGGTTTGTTTTTTTTTTTTCTTGCTTTTAAACATTTATAACATCCACTTAGGAAAAAAAAAATATGGTCAAATGTGTTCTGTTCTAATCTTCCGCTACCACAATAAAAATGAATCCACTTCTAGCACTTGGAGGGTAGGAGGCAAAGCTGCAATATTGGTTTGGGATTAGCCATTCCTGACAGAAAGCCCATCTGTGTTACAACCTTTGCTTGTTCTCCAGTGGGATTTCACTTTTGGGGCAGTTTTTGGTTTTAATTTCTTTTTTCTAATGGGCATAAACAGGAGGAGAAGGGAGGCACAGGACCGGCTGGCAGGGTGTGGTTTTGTCCCGGTTTCGGTTGCTGCCACTGAGGCAGCAGTCCGGCTATCTCTGGTCAATCAGTCGAGATTTACACCCAGGTCCACCATGCTTGTTGCTGGAGTACAGCCTCCCTTCTTGGCCTGGACTGCAGCAGGGATGGAAATGTGAAACAGGATTGTTGCCCCTCTTTCCCGTTTTTTAAACTGAGAGACAAAGTTCAGGCACAGTACAGGTCTCTGAAGAGCCATTTCTTCTGCCTTTCACAAGTACATGAAGGGAAGGGTTTAAGTCTCAGAGGGCTGTTGCTTTCCTGTAAGAGGGGATTACACCAAATTTAGCAAAGCTGAAGCTCTCATTTTACTTATTATTTCAGGAGAACTTGCAAAGCCTATCCAGAAAGCTCATTACCCCACTGTAGGTTTATATTACAGCACACTTCACTTCCCAAGAGGAGACAAAGTCTGTTCTTCCAAAAATCCTTGGCCTTGCATTTTTGCACTCAGAGCATCAGTGGCTCAGATGATATTTTGGATAAAATTTGAAACGGTGCCTGGAGGGGTCAGACTGGCACGTGGAGCTCCTTGATAGAACAAAAATTTCCACTCCTGCCCTTGTTCTGCACTTGCAAGGGTGTCCACACATTGCCAGGGCCTCCAGGGAGGGCTCAGGGAAAGTGCGAGTGCTCCAGCTACCTGAAAACCAAGACCATGGTGTGCTGATAATTTTGCCTGCTTTGTTTCACTCGCATCCTTTGTTAACAAAGAGCAGTCTAGAGGGAAATAGTCTATTATTAATATTTAATTTCCTCCTATTACTGTAAGCAGATGACCTAAAAGATCATTTAGGCAGCAGCCAATAATAAAGCAAAGAGAGGAATCAGAAAATGTACGTCTTGGTTAGGTGGGTGATGCCTCCTTCCTCCTCTTTCCTGCCCCACCCAGCCACAGCTCCTCATCCTTGCAAGGGAGGCGAGGCTGAGGATGCTCCCCACAGCTGTGTGTGAGCAGTCAGGGACCCGGGGAAGCTGCTCGACGTGAAGTATTCAGAAAATACCCAGCTACAGAAGGGAAGCCCTTGAGCAACACAGAGAAGTGCTCCTGCTGCACTCCCTATCGTTCTCCCCAAAGGACACCTGTTTTCATTATGTTTTACAGCCCCGGTTGTTTTGCAAATTTGCGTTCTGCCCTTGAGCACATTGGCTGGTTTATTGTGACTCGATCCTCTGAAGTGGCGGGGGAGAGACAAGATTTCTTGGAGTCTTTGATTTAAAAGATAGGGAGATTCTCTTTGAGCTGAAGGGATTTCAAAGAGAGGATAAAAACTGACAGGCATCTCCCCCTCCAGGCTTTGGAAAGTAGGAAACAAACGATTTAGCAGCACCAATTTTTCTGCTTAGGGCCATGTGTGAATTCAAGGATTTTCCCTAAGGGAATTAGGTAATCTGCATGCGGCCGGTACCTGCGAAGGGTCATGTTGTCAAAGGGAAATGCAAGATTGTGATCTGTGGAATGAGCCTTGACGAACACCCTCCCTGGCCCCCCTAAGCTGCCTGCTGCCTCTGCTGCCCCATCCCAGAGCAGACACAGAGCCCAGCCCCTCTGGGGCCCGGGGAGCTGCAGTCTGTCACCTACGTGCCCACAGACTGTCCTGGGTGCCCTGAGGGCTGCTGATCGTCTGGAGGTTTTGCTCATACGTGAGAGGAGCTGTCAAACTGAAGTGTCACAGGCCCTGTGAGCCTGGCAGGCACGGAGGGTGAGTCTGCTCTGGACCAGCTGACGGAGGCGGCCAAACCCTCCCAGAGCGGGCTGGACTCAGCCTGGAGGGGACAAGAGCAGGACATGAGCCTGTCTGAGGTGGGTGATCTGAAGCAAGCGGTGGCCAAGGGCTCAGCTCGATGCTTTTGGCACTCAGGAGGGAGAAGGGGCAGCGCCTTGGTCCAAAGTCAACTGGAGATGCCAAACCAAAGCTTGCTTAGGCTCTGCTGGTGAGTGGCTTCATGGGAACGTGCTGTGCAGATGCTTTATTGAATTTTCAAGCAGGAGTTTCTCATTGGGACTGAAATATGAGAGAGAACAGAGTGTTCCAAGTCACTACAAACGAACAGAGCACCAGGTTTACAGGTTTGTGAATGACAAAAAAGGTTTATTTAATAATGGGGGAAAGGCCGGAACACAGCCCGGGGTATCAAGAAGGAATTAACAAAATAAAACAAGGGCTTATGAAGAAATACTAATTGTGGCTGTCCAGCCTGTTGGGTGATACAGGCTATTTTTCTTAAGTTTCAAGAAGCTTGCCATGCTGATCCCTCAAGGGCCTGAGATGTTAAATATACACTTCCCCAGTGAGTAAAGCAGATTGTTAATTAATTTTTTCTTATTAGACCTGATTGCTGAGCCTTTGGGTCTTGCATGAAGTAGACAATTCTACAATAAATTTCATTTTGCCTCTGGATCGATGTCATCTTCTCTGGGTGGTCTTCATTTCATTTTGTCCCTGTGCAGTGAATTTCTAGCTGTATAAGCAGAAAGACCGAGCCTGATCTTGTTCTAAAGCAAGTCGCAAATGCTCCTGAAATGGAGATTTGTTGTGTCAGGTGAGCACCACAGCAGCTGACCCTGTGAGAGAGGAATGAGGAGAGGTGGGTGAGCTCAGGGTGAACGTGAACCCTCCCTGCCTGTGGCACATTCTGGCAGCAGCAGGTGAGGCTGGGGCTGTGTGGCCAGTAATTGCTTTTTCTAATTGCTTGTCAGTGGCTACTCAGCGGCGCTGAGGCAGAGACAAAATGTTGTTTTGTCGTGGCTGGGACACCTGCTCAGCTCCAGCCATTTCTCCCCTGAGATGTGCTGGCTCTGCAGAACTCCGAGTGTTTTCCGGCCATCTGAGAGCAGAGGGTGGAAGGACATGCTGTCCTTTTCTGGACATAACATTCCCATTGCTTCAGAATAAATGGCTGGGGCTTGGGATGAAGAATCAGGCCGCTGTTTGTGTAGAGAGATGGGAAGCGAGGGACAAACAAATTCAGAGATAAATATTCAGATTTAACATCGGGCCATGAAACAGTCAAAGTAGAAGGCTAAAAGCTCTGTTGTGTCAGAAAACAGCGTGTGATGTAGTCATTAAACTTCGCATTCCAGCACTGTGCTTTTTCAGGTTCAGGCAGAGGTGCAGGAAATTTCGGCTTTGTGCTGAGCCACTGATTTGTGCAGAACCTCCACAGTGAAGTTTGTAACTTTCCTCCACGTCCTGCTGGAGTTTGAGACGAGCCATTGAAAGAGTCAGGTTAAACAAAATGCATCTCTAGGGTCGGTATGGATTCATGACCCTACTGAAGGGAGCTCTCAAATGGGGAAGAATATCCAGTAATTTTGCTTTGATGCTCTTCACTGAGGTATATGAGCTGTGAACATGATGGGCCAGAGCAGCACAGCAGGACTTCAGATAAATCCTCTGAGCATCAAGGTTAAGGTGCCCAGGGCTTCCTTCAGTTCTTCTGACTCCATCTCAGAGGGGCTGCTGGGGGAATTAGAGTGGCTTTAGCAGTAGTTTTGGCCCAAATATGCCAGAGTAATTTGCTAATTTTTCTAAACTTGGCCTGGCTCTGGAGTTTGAACGTGCTCTTGTCCTGCACAGTGAGGTGGGAGCCTGTGGGAGGTGTGTGCTCCCAGCCTGTCCTGCTGAGGGCTCAGGGGCTCACACCCACCTCAGAGTCTCAGGCACAGCCATGTCCTGCACCCCCCTTCCTCTTAGGAGCCTGTTTTGCCCACTGCTTCCTTTGTTAGGTTGTTTTTTCCTCCTACCAGCTTTTTCCTGTCTTTTTTCCCTCCCTTCTTGCTCACACACGTACACTAAGCATTGTTTATTTCTCATCCTGCCCCTTCTGTTCTCTCTGCCTCCAGATCTTCTGTATTCCTATCTTATATTAATTCTAATCCTCTTCCCTGGAAGCTGGGCTGGAGGTTGAGGTTTCAGTATCACTGCTTTGAAACAAACCTGTTGGGATTTGTAATGGACAAGCAGATGCTTGCAGAGGCATATCACTGACATCCCTGAAATCCAAGAAAGTAAAAGCCATCTTTAGGAAGTCACTGAAAAACTGGAGGCTTTGCTGCAGGAGCATAGGCTATAGAGACTTCTTGGGGTTTTTCTTCTTTAAAAAGATTAAATGGATGATCTTTATCTTCCTCTTAATGGCTAGATCACACACTGATCTCTTCTGTTGATTTCTTCTGCTAAAACCAAACACAGAAACAAGATAGCTGAAGGTAGAGAAAAGCAAAGGTTTTGAACCATGTCCAAACCACCACGAATCATTCACTTTCCTTTCAAATGCAGCATTAGCAATAGAGCTCTAAATCAATGAAAGGTCTAAAATTAGATTATATTCCTGAGATCAGATGTGAATCACAAGTTAATAATATTTTCTTTTATTATCACTGTCTTTACCCTTTTATTTTACCCTGAGAAATTAGGTTTCTGACTTGAAAAACAGAGAGAACTGTGAAGGCATCAAACCCTGATGGGTGAGACCACACCAGATCACCTGTGGACGGGGCTCAGAAATCTTGGGGTTTGGAGGTTCATGTTGCATCCAAAACTGAGCTTGGTGATTTATCAGTTAGTGCCGTGTTCCTCTCTCTCCTGGCCCTCTGATGTATCAAGCTGTTTCTTAAATTAATGAGAAAATATTATTGCTAAAGCTTGCTAAATAAGGTTTGCAACCCACTCTGGAAGTGACAGGTGAGGACAGCAAGCAATTATCTCTTGACTGTGGCACAAAGCTCAGGGAATTGTGTTTTTTAGCTGAAACCGTGGTGAAACGCACCCACATCTGAAGCAGAGGTACCAGGTGAGCTGCAAGGGCGTGCAGGTGATGTGGATCTGTATAAAATGCAGCTGCAGGACTGTTTCCTCACAAGCAGCACCAGCTTTAGTCCCAGGGCTGCGTGCAGGACACTGCAGGAACTCAAACACAGCCCTGAGCTGTGACATTGGCATCGTGCCTCTGTGTGTGTTTCTGGGAGAGGGGTGTTTGCGTGGACGTGTTGCTGGCTGGTTGTAGGTGAAGGATGATGCTGTCCTGGATGCAACAAACACTATGGACAGTGCAGGTGTCGTGAACAAATGGTTTGCTCGTAGGATACAGATCTACCTGAACAAAAATGATGGAGCTGCAGGAGGGGAACCTGCAGAGACCCTTGCAAAGCGTGTGCACGGTCAGCAGGGATGTCCTCGAAGATGTCCCTGTGTGGGACCCCTTGAGCACTTCTCCCTGCCATGGATCTTGTTCCAGCGCCTGCAGACACGGAGGCCAGCCAGGTGTGGCCCCAGAGGGGTGACCACACGCGCCAGCAGCGCGGCTCCCCTGTGAACGAGGGCTCATGGCCTTGCAGAGCCGGGAATTGCTGCAGCAGTTTGGTGGCAAAGCACGTGAGGGTGGGCAGCACGTGATGGCTCAGAGCCGGTGTTTGTGACCACAGGGAGACAGGTGTGTGTGAAAGGCTCCTCCACCTTTCCTCTGTGCAGCCTCAGCACTTGCCAGGACACAATTAGTGGGGCTCTCGTGTTTCAGGGCGGGCTATGGAGCAGCTGCTGAAGTGCCAGCTCACTTGGTAGCCTCGAAAACAAAACGTCCCTTGTTTCTCATCACCGCTGTGAAACGCTGCCTTCCCGGGCTTGGGCTTGGCCCTGCAGCTTTCAGGATAGACAAAATGTGAGAATTTTGCCAACAATGTATTCTTCTAGGTCTGTTTAATATCCGTTATCAATTTAATGTGCCGCTTTAATGAGATTTTGCTTTCTCCATCTCCTCCATAGAGCTGATTACTTAGTGGATGTGGTTGGTGTTTTCTTTTCTTTTTAGAAAGGAGGAAACTGCAAGTGAAGAAGTTTCATGTTTGCTTCAGCTGAAGAGAATATTTCCCAAGTCCTGGCGGGAAAAGGTGAAAAAGAGGACCAGAGGATGTTGCTAGTAGGTATGGAGATGACAGGAAGCCATGACTAGAAGGGAGATTGTCAACAGGAAACAAAGCACCGGAGCTGATGTGACACTGCTGTACAGTACAGCTGCTGTGCTGCACTGCCTGCTGCACTCTGAGGCCTGGGGAGCACTGTGTGTCTCCAAGAGAGACTCTCCTGTCCGTTTGTCTGCTGGAGTTTGAATTATTCTGCACCTGGTTGAATCCACTTTGCTGGAGCTGGCAAACCCTGGGCTTTTTTTTCTTGACACCAGCTACTGTAAAGTCCTTGAACAACTGTGGGGAGAAAAACGTGTGTGTGAGCAGCCTTCCTGGGCTGGCAGCCGAGCACCCCACGGCCCCCAGGCAGCTTTTGGGCGTCTTGGCTGTTCAGTGCTCTGCAGATATGAACGCTGAGCTTTGGGGCTGGTTGTTCTCACCATGCTAGTACATGGGAAGGACGACTTCCTCTCAGACATAGCCTACATCATCCTGGAGCTGATCATCGCCGTGCTGGCCATCCTGGGGAACATCCTGGTCTGCTGGGCCGTCTACCTGAACAGCAACTTGCAGAACGTCACCAACTATTTCGTGGTGTCCCTGGCTGCTGCTGACATTGCCGTGGGTGTGCTGGCGATCCCCTTTGCCATCACCATCAGCACTGGCTTCTGTGCCTTCTTCTATGGCTGCCTCTTCATTGCCTGCTTTGTCCTGGTGTTGACTCAGAGCTCCATCTTCAGCCTCCTTGCCATCGCCATCGACAGGATCATTGCCATCCGAATACCCCTCAGGTGAGCACGGGCTGGGCTGGGCTGCTGAGGGCTCCACAACCCCAAAAATGTCCGGAGATGAATCAAGGAAGGAAAAGTTCAATGAAGATCAGTGCTTTTTCTCCTGTATTTTGAAAGCAACTTTTCTAGGTCCTAAAGTCTGCCTTGGCTGGTGGATTTTCTGGCTGCTTCCTTTTCCTGTTCTCCGGTGGTGGGTGTCCATGGCATCACAGAGGTGCTGCCTGGGAGCTGCCACTCCATACTTGGGCAAACTGTGCCCTGAGCTGCAGCCAGTGGCACCAGAAGGAGGGTGGAGGGCAGAAAAGGGCAAGGTCAGCTTGCCCCCCTCCCTGTGGAAGGTGTAGCAGCAGGGCTGGGGAAGGGAGGTGGGCTTTTCTCTCAGGGGTCCATTAAATGTGAAGGGAGAAGCAGCAGCAGGCTACCAAGAAATGGGCCTTAGGGAGATTCGGAGTGGCTCAGGCACTGCCCCTGGAAGCACAGCACAGGTTGAAGGTGGAGGCTGCAGACGGGGGTTTTGTGGTCTCTGCAGTTTAAAGACAGAAAAGGACATTTTAACGACTGAGCCTGGCTGCTGTGTGGTGTGCAGCCAGGGAGGCTGACACGGGGCAGGGGAAGTTTTGCCCCACACACACAGAGGCTGCTGCTCAGGTCAGTTTTGCAGGAGCAGGTTGCTGTGGTGGGCTGTGTGTGCCCGTGGGCGCGAGGCAGCGTTGCTGTGACAATGCTCCGAGTCACTCACTGAGCTCCAGAGATGGAGAGGAAGCCCCTGGAGAGGCTGCTGCAGGAGAACTGTAGGAGTCTCCTTCCTTCCTGTCTCATCCTTAGGAGGATGCAGCACGCTCTCAGGAGTGGAGAGACCGCCTTCGTCTCCTGAACAACCAAAGTGGCTGAAAAAAATGGAACAAATTTCTGGTTTTTTGAGCTCTTGAGTTTGAGTCTTTGGATATCCTCACTCTTCTTGAGCTTAAATCACTTGTGCTGATCTGTACAATTTAGTCCTGTCTCTTCTGAATACTTTGGTCATGCAGCACTTATGTCAATTAACACAAACCTCCTGTTCAAAACCAGACTGGGAGCCCTGGAGAGCGGAAATTGCCTTTCCATGTGGACCAGTGCAGCCAAGTCTTTCCTGAAGCCTCACCTCAGCAAGTTTGTGCTGCTGTAACATTGCCTTTAGTGGGCAGTTTCCAAACCCTATTGGTCACACCTGTTACAGCCTCTAATTTTGATGCAGACATAAGGAATAACGGTTCCATTCCATTGCAGAGAAAACTTTGCCAATAATGGTTACCCATAAACTGGACTGTCTCCACGTTTCTACAGTTCTGCTGTAGATGATTTCAGTTTAAAAACCAAAATAATGATAAATGGTACAAGGAAACATGTAGAGCAGCCCCTGGGAGCTGCCTCTGAAATGATTTTGAGAAGGGCTGATGTCTTGATTTCATCTCTCACAAGCTAACTCTGAGGATGTCTGCTGACAGTTTAAGCACTCTTATTGCTAGAGGATGACTTGCCAGGAAAGGGATTTTAAAAATCTGGATTTCTGCCCACGTTTTGGGCTATCACTGTAACTATATTGTCTTGAAAATGTAATTTCCTGGAACAGCCAAGGTAGAGAGTCTTTTCAAAAAAAGCAGACTACATCAGTGCTGGGCACGGCACCGGTTTCACTATCTTGTTTTGGAAAAAACAGAGCACACCCTCTTCCTCCCCAGGGACAGAGGGACTGACTGGATGCAGAAACCCACAGGTAAATCCATGGGCTCCTCCTCCTCCCTGTCCTCTGCTCGTTTGTCCTTTTTCAGCAGGAGTGATGAACTTGTCAATTGTGTTTCCCCTTTAGAATTTATGGAGGAATAAGCTTTAGATTTATAGCCTCAGACATGCTGAGAAAATGAAAGCTGATTATCCGAAGAGGGAAATGTGATATAATTTAGACTGCCCACATCCTCACGTTTTTTTCTTTCACTAATACCTGTTTGTCTCAAAAATGGGTCCAACAATTTGAAGGCAAGTTCTGCCACTAACACTGAGTTGCTTTCACCCCATTCTTTAACATCTGGGAAGGGCCCTTCTCCTTCTCAGATGACATGAAAGGCACCACCAGGTATTCCTAATATCCATTTGCTGAATCATTAATAAACCAGACTTCCTTCACTCCAGTGAAACCAAAAAGGGCCAAACCTGTGTTTTATTCTTCTAATTCCCTTTAAATATTTCATGTCTGATTTGTCCTAATGAAGGGAACTGCATATGTGGATGTGTATTCGCATAAATGAAATAAAAATAAACTGTCAGTACTAAGAAGGCAGAAGAGTGGGTTTTCTGATACTGCTTGGTTCTGGACCCCTCAGTACATTATTAGGTACTTTTCAAATTATTTTTCTGTGGAGAAGAGATCCTCCTCCAAAAAACTGCAATGAGAAAAGACATTTACAGGTGAAATTTTAAAATGGATAAAAACTAATTTGTGAGTATCTTATGTGTTCTGCCTTTCAAACAATTGAAACATTTTGTAGAATTTGGTTACTTTTCCACAAGTTCTCAAGCACTCTGCTGAATTCTGTCAGCTTTTCTACAAGGGTAACACTCTGCAAGTTGCAGTAAGGCACTCCCAAGGAAAGGAGCCCGAGCCATTGTTCGGTCTAGGACAAAACGAGGCAGGTCCCTGAAAACCTGCACCGGCTAATATCAAACCCCCAGGTGCTCTGAACAAAACTGGCTGTGACTCTGAGCCCCAGGACGGAGCCCTGGGCCAAGAACAATTGCTGCTTTCCAGGCTCTGTGGTGCCAGCAGAGCTCCGTGGGCACCGTGCCCAGCCACGTGCTCCTGTGCAGGCTTTGGTGTAAAGACATTCCCAGGGGAAGGACAGGTAGCTCCAACACACTGCAAAGAGAGGGGAAATTCTCCTTCCTGCAGCCAAACAGAAAAGTTTGCTGAGGTTACTGAGGCTGCTGCTTGCTCTCTGTGCTGGATTGAGGCACGAAACCCCCAGGTCACACAGTGCCAGCTGCAGGCCTTTCCCTCTGCTGGAAGCTGTTTTTACTGCTGCGGTGCTTCTCCGGGGAAACATTATTAAGGTGCAGTTCCCTGGTGTTTGGAGCTTTGGGACTGATTTATCCCATGTGGTGGTGATTTAAAGTGCAGTTCTGAGGTGGCGCTGGGATGTTTTTCTGCCAGAGGACATGAAGAACTTCTCAAAGTCTAGGAGGAATAGGGGAGATGAACACCAACCCTGAATGAAGTATAGGATGTGCAGGATGGATCTCTCTTTGTGCTGAGAACAGCCTGTTTCAGTAGTTGCTTTAATTTCCTAGGGTTTCCTTCTGAAACGCTCATGTGAGCATCTAAACCAATGAACCAGGGTTTTAATGTTTTATTGTCACTTTGAGCCATATGTGGACTCATTTCTTCCCCTGCTCACCATAAACCTTTTGGCTTTATGGCAGGCATTTCCTACATATGCTCATGTTAAATAGCTTTAGGGCAGGTTATGTGAGAACAGAGTAATTCCCCTCCTTCTTTTAACATGGGCACAGCTTTGAAAGCAGTGCCTTCATGGCCTGCACAGAGGTTGCTGTTACCATGGTTTTATTCAGGAAGCTGATCACTTCATGAGCAGAACTGTTTGCCCATCATTCCTGCTCCTGCTCCTTAGAGAAGAGATAATGCTGGGCACCTGTGTCCACCTGTGGGACTCACCTCCCCGGTCTCCACAGCATGGACAAACACCAGGGTCAGCTGGTACCTGGCAATGGAGGAGGAAGGTTCTGGACTGAGGGGTTTGGGAAAGGTTGCTTAGTTGGTACATGTGAAGGTCTCAGTTGGATTTCTTGCCCTGACACAGATTTCCTGGATGATCTGGGATTGCCAGGATTTCTCATTTCCACACAGATGTGATGGGGATTGAACATCCTGCTTGGTCCTGGCCCTGGTGGCTGCAGCTGCCCGAGGTGTGGGCTGATGAGTGGATGTGTTTGGTGAGCAGCGTTTTGTAGCGATTTGTTAAACACCTTTGAGCAGCGCTGGAATTCAGATCAAAGCCCGCAGCTGAGCACAGGCATTCTGGGTGGTGCAGTAAAGGTGCCTGAAAACTGCTCCGCACCTGCCAGAGGATGTGCAGGGCTGTCCACCAAAGGAGGGTTTGCAAGACAAGCAGCAGGATGGCTGGACACTGTGACGGTGAGTTAGGCCAGCTACAGATCATGCAATGTATTGAAAGATTTTTACTTCTCCCTGAAGACACTCTGGGCAGACTACCAGCTCTGTCTTCCACCAGTCTCAGAGACTCTGCGCTGGAGTCTTTGTCTTCATGGCACAGCACTTAGCCCAAGGACCCAGAAGAGGCCCATCCACAGCCGAGTTACTCTGGGCAGCCCAGAGGAGCTGTACATTCACCAAGGGCAGCTGTTCTCCTGCAGTCACTCTGCCAGCTGGCTGGTTGGGAGAGCAGCAGGGCAGGTGGAACTATTTTGGGGAAAAGTTTCACATTTTCATGTGTTTGCAAAAGTTGGTTTAGGTTTTTAGAGGAGGCAGGTGACTCTGTCCCCACACCCAGTGCCACCATGAGCATCCCTGTGCTCTGCTCTCATATCCTTTGAGTCTGGAATTTCACAAGCAGAAGTGGTTGTTTGTGTAGCAAGTGTGTTATTTCCAGGAAGCAGAACTGCTGGTGCACAGACAATCCAGTGCTGTCTGGACACATCAGACATGCTGCAAAGTCACCTGCCAGCTGTGCAGAGCATGGGCTGCAGGTGTGACCAGCTCCTTTCAGCAGCTTGTGTCTCCTGCACGGTGCCAGCTGCTCCCAGGAGAGGGGATGTGTCTGGGAAGCCCTGAACTTACCCTGCATAGCTCTGCAGCACTGAGGATATGGAGAGTGGCTTTGGCCTGGCTGCTGTGAGCCTGGAAAGATACTGAGACAAAGTACACAAAGATGTACACTGAAGGCATTGCCTTCAGTGACATCTCCAAGTGGCTGAGAGAAAAGAGTCCAGGAAAGCCCAACTGGACTGTAGCACTCCCTCAGCCAAGTCACTCAGAGGTGCCTCATGTAGATCCTAGAAATAAAGCTCTCCTAAACAAATTAACACTTCTCAGTGGGTACCTGGCCAACACAAGGCCACCGGCTATGTCAGGAGATGCTGTGAGCTTTCCGTCCTGACCCGGGGAGATCCTGACAAGGTGCTATGGACATGCACTCCGGCACAATGCACTGCAGCGGGAAGCTGCTCGGGTTTCTGAAGCCTTGTCAAGCTCCTTGCATGGGAATCCCCGGAGGATAAGAGGGAGGGGGAAGTGTGTGTGTGTGGGGGGGGGGTGTTTTGTTTGTCTGGAGCAGTAGTGAATATATTTTTAGTGGAAGGGAAGGGACATCTCTAGTCGTGGGATAACAGCTGCACAATTTCAAAATTCCTCTGACGAGATGTAGCTAATTCCGGAGCTGCAGGGTTTTGATGGTTGTGTTTTTCGGTTGTTGGTGATTTTTTTTTTTTCTGTTTTGGTCTGGTTTGTTTGGGTTTGTTTGTTTTGTTTGGTTTGGTTTGTTTTGTTGTTTTTCCAAGCCTCAAGGGCCTCCAGCCACTCTCTTGCTCCCCGAGTGTACATTTCAAAGCACAGATGCTGTTTTGATGTGTTGATGAGGTCTGAATGGAGCAGCTCTCTGCTACCATTCATGCCGTGCCCTTTGCATCCTTTAAGCACTGGGCAGGATCCACTAAGTGCTGGAAAAAACCTTTTCCTCCCTCAGAATCGGCTGAATTCCTTCCTCATTTCTGGAAGGGCAATTTAGGTGTGTTTTGCGTGCTGGGAATTGTGCGGTTGGCTCCCGTAACCACTCACTCTTTTCTGGTTTTGAAATGCGACTGAGAAAGGGAAATTCAAGCCTGATGGATCTTGTTTTTTCCAAGGCCCGTTGTCAGGGATTTAAAGCATGTGCAGGATCTCCATTCTTTACTGTGCAAAAGCAGCCACTCTTCTTGCCTGTCTTGAACTTGTGTTGGGATAGGAGCATGAACCTGTGGGAGTAATTATTTCACTGGGAGATGGAAAGATTTCTGTGGTTTGTTGTATTATTTCTTGTCATGTTTGTTTTTGGAGAGAATCCTGGGGACAGAGGGAGAAGGAGCACAGGGTAAACACTGGGAGCCCAGCGCTACCGTCCGATCACAGACACACGGGGTCAAACGCAGTGTGGGACCCACGCTGCACAATGTGGGAATCCGGCCATCTACTTTCCATGCTGAGCATTACCCAGGGAAGGAAATTGCATTGAAATGTTAAACTGCTGCCCTAATTTACATTTTCAGAGGGAAGGACTGGTGGAGTCAGCTCAGGACTCGCAGTAACCTGTGAGGCCTTGGAAACTGGCTGAAATTCCAAACAAACCAAGTCTCCACTGCACTGTCGGATTCTTACCATGTCGCTTATTGTTTCTTTCAACAGATCTTGGAGAGTTTACTGTTAAGAGCACTGGCTTCAGGCAGGCATCAATACCTCCTCCACCACTGAGGTCCCTTTGGTGTGTGCAGTGCAGCCCACGGCACACCTGTAGTCAGAGAATTGTCCTCAGCTCAATTCCTCCTTTCTGAGAAAGACATGGGGTCGACTTAGCTGGGCTGGTGAGGAAAACTGCTGACTTGCCTCGGTTATTTCAGGAAGGTTGGTGGTGCTGGTCTTCCTGAAAGTGCCATTGAGGAGAGAGTGAGGTGCCAGGCAGGCAATGCCAGCCTGGCTGCTGCAACTGAGCCGGCAGGATTTCCCTGGAGCACACCACAATGTGGACGCAGGGCTGGTGGCACTGTGCCTCCAGGTTCTTTTGGACTGTTTGGTTTACAGATCTACCGCAAGACAGACCTAACAATTCCATGCTAAAAGGCCGCTCCTTTGCCAGGAAGGAGACACTGCCTTAGCCTTTGGCAAGAGACCCACAGTGGTCTTCATCACGAGGGTCGGAGCAGTGCTGTTGGTTATCCAGGCTGCAAGATCTATGTGCATGCCCAAGTGGACTGGTGGGGTGAAGGAGCACAGATGAAAACTGAACTGATTCCCCTGCTTTTCTGTCAACTATTCACTGCTAAAGGAAAGGGGAGGGAAGTAGGTGGCAGTGTCACCATGTCCTTGGTGTGCTGCATTGGTTCTGCACATCAGTGCAAAGGCCTCTCGGATGAAGCAGGTGCTTTTCTCACTGTTTTCTGGAACGTGGGGCTGTCGCCCTGATTCTTTAGCCTTCTGATGACTGTTTACATATTTCTAGCGGAGTCTCTCATGAATGTAACATAAACAAGTAGATTGTTTTCATACCAGTCTCTGATGGACTGGTGAACTGACCACTAGGGTCAGAAAGGTGTTCCTCTCATCTACCAATCCTTGACCAAACTCCAAATCCCATTTAAATCACAAATGATAATAAACTCTTTCTTTCTCTGCTCACCTCTGAACCTGAGTGAGTGTGGTTCTTTCGTGTCCCTACCGGCGACACGGGGCCATTGTGAGGTTGTGTGGGTGCCAACAGCTTGTTGAATGCCACCAATATAACTCCCATCTTCTCTGCTTTCCAGGTACAATGGCTTGGTGACCGGCTCCCGAGCCAAAGGCATCATTGCCATCTGCTGGGTGCTGTCCTTCATCATCGGCCTGACCCCAATGCTGGGGTGGCACAAGCGTGCCCAGATCGACGACCCGGGTTCCAACTGGTCCTCTCCCATCAACTGCAGCAACAGCATGGTGGCGTGTCTCTTCGAGGCCGTGGTCACCATGGAGTACATGGTCTACTACAACTTCTTTGCCTGTGTGCTCCTGCCCCTCCTTCTCATGTTTGGCATCTACTTGAAAATCTTCATGGCAGCCCGGCGGCAGCTGAAGCAGATGGAGAACAAGATGGTACACGGGGAACGCTCCCGCTCCACGCTGCAGAAGGAAGTGCACGCAGCCAAGTCTTTAGCCATCATCGTGGGGCTGTTTGCAGTCTGCTGGCTTCCACTACACATTATTAACTGCTTTACCCTCTTTTGCCCAAACTGCGCCCACGCTCCCCTCTGGCTGATGTACCTGGCTATTATCCTGTCCCACGCTAACTCAGTTGTAAACCCCCTAATTTATGCCTACCGCATCAGGGAGTTCCGATACACCTTCCGGAAAATCATCAGCCAGCACATCCTGGGCCGCAAGGAGCCCTTCAAGGCGGGAGCAGCCAGCTCCAGGACTTCCACCCACGGCGGGGACGCAGAGAACGCCAGCATACGGATCAGTGAGTATGCACTAGAGGTGTACACCAACGGGGAGATCCACAGGGATCCCGAAAAGCAGGACTTAAACAAATGCAAAGCTGGCTTGGAATGGCACCAGAATGGAAATGCTCTGGACTTGGAGACAAACGGGCATCTCCCACACTCCTGCAAAAATGGGATTCTCTCAGATGCATGCCTGAACAGGGAGCGTCACAGTGAAGAGCTATTTGATGCCCAGGTGTCTTACTCAGATCTGGAAAGAGCAGCCTTTGCTGCAGCTGATGTTTCCTGATGAGACTTTCGAAGTTTTCCTGGTAGAATTATTTTTTTTTCCATTGGTGACCTCTGCCATGGCAGAAAGGGAGGTTGGGGGGCGGGGGGAGAGCAGTGTATTCAGATCGCTGTGGAGAAAGGGGTCCATATCCAGGACTATTGGATGATCCTAAATACCAGACTGGAGAAAAGCCAAGAGACCACTGAAGTGGACAAAGGAAGGAGGGACACGTTACCCATCAATGACCTGTCACCAAGAGCAGTGCCAAGGCCGAGGATGGCATTCCAAGTTCAGCACTGGGAGACTGCTGATGCAGGGGTTTCGGGACACTGCTGTACTGTGCCTGTGGCTGAGTGTTGGTTTCGTGTCTTTACCAATGGAAATAGAAGCGTGGCTGTGGAAGTATTCCCTGAATAACAAAGAGCAACTGGGAAGGGCCTCTCAGTACTGTGGCCCTGCAACAAGCAGAAGGGGAGATAGCAAAATCTGTCATCGGGAAGGATGCCAGGAGCTGCTCGGAGAAGGAAGGGATTTACCTGATGGGAACTCTGGATACTTTCAACCATGGCATTTTGTCTTTCAGTTTGTGTTTTTAAAGCTTATACTGCAACAGGTTGCTCAAATGTTTTTTTGCCACGTGATGACCAGGTTACTTTACGTGAAGTTATAAAAGATGGGCAAGAACTCACATCCGTGCCCTGAGTGCTCAGTGTTCCAGATGCACATGATGGCAAATATCACCTCTTAGCGCTCCACTTTGTCCAACAAATCACCAAAGCTGAGCCCTGCCGAGGATTTCCCCTGGCAAAAGGGCTGTCAGCAGGACGTGGTGCTGTGGGCTGTCCTCAGGGCAGGGCTGTGAAGGGCTGTGGGTGTGTGAGCTCTTGGCAGGCTGGTGGCACTTTCTGCTTTCTCCCTGTCTCTGTGCTTCTCCTCCCGAGCTCCTAGAATGCAAATTCTTTCCATGGCCCCAGACGTGTGTGAGGGGAGGCAATATTCCATATTTCAGTCATCTTCATCCTCACCCAACAGGCTGAGGGACTTCTTTCTTCTTTCTTGGGATAGAGAGCAACCCACACACATACCTTGACCTAATTTTGAAATTCCAATGACCTTTATTTAAAAATCTTTTCTCCTGTGATTTCAGTTTTTTCCTGTGAAGGCTGATGTGTCCCTGGTGGTGCAGAGGCCAACAGAGCTGGGCCTGTCTGGTTAGAGGATGCTCCTGCTCTGAGAAGCTGAAAGGTGTCAGTAGTATTGGAACTCAACTTAGAAACTGCAGTTTCTACTTTCTGTAGAAGAGACCAGGCAAATTTGTGCTGCAGCAAGTGTACACACTGCTGTGGTTTGTTGCACAGTTTGTTTCACTGCAGTTTGGTAATTTTTCTGTGTCACAACAAGTCTAGAAGCTCAAGGATAGCAGAAAACCACATCAGCTTGAATTCTACCTGAGGATTGTCTGGGTTTTGTTTCTCAGACAAATAATCCATGTCCAGTACTACCAGCCTTCTGGAGAGACAGGCAGTAGTGGTCCTACTGGGAAATGAAAAGTCTGGTACTTTCATTCTTTCAGTCTTTCGGGGATCTGAAGCTTATTCCCTAGCTGAAAACATCACAAATATCCTCTCCCAATCTGGTTCCTCCTCTTGTCTGTCCACTAACATTTCAGAAGCCAAGGGAAACTGGATTTTCATACTTGAGGAAGAGCAGGATAGGTTTGCATGTTCTTATTCCATGTTTATTTTATATATTGTGAACTATTAAAATGAAAAATTAGTTTTATTTTGAGGGGAATTTTCTTTTTGCCAGTTTCCCTACATGCACGTGGGGAGAAGTTTGTGATGCTGAATGTGTTTGAGCATGTAGCTGCTGCAGGCTAGCACAAAGCTTACTGTGAGATGGATAAAAAGATGTGGCTGTCCACCACAGCCCTTAGCAGAAAGACTGGCCAGTTTGTAAAACAATAGACTTCGTGGTTTAATTGAGCTGCTGCTTTCTTGGCAGGGCTCTTCCCCACAGTCTGACGTCAGAGGAGAGGATTATCACTCCAGCACCATTAAGGAACACGAAGCCATTTCCCTGTGACTGACGTCACAGGTCGTTCCTCTGTAGGGTGACTCGGGGTCTCGTTACTCTTGATCCTTCTTGATGGAATATTTCTGTAGGTTATTGGTGTGATGGCTTCTCTGACCTCCTGTAACAATGGCAGAGGAACTCAGGAAAATGGGGGGCTGCTCTCTTCAGGCCTCAGCTGGGAGCTGAAATGTTTCTAAGAATAACACAAGATTACATCCGGCACTCATGTCAGTAACAATTAGGTCCACGAAGACCCAGAGCAGGGAGGGAAGTGTGGGAAAATGCCAGCATTGCTCATGTGCTGACACACACGAGTGCAGAAGTGTTGCCTGTTGAGCCTTAGCTGCCATGGTAAAGGGATGGTTTGCACTGCACTGGATCAGACTTTCAGCAGTTAGTGTGGATTGGTTGCTTTCTATTGTTTCCTGAGCATCTCCACACTTACTTATGGCAGTTTCTTGCTTGGTTGCCCCAAGAATCAAGTTGATCTGTGTTGATGGACACACTTAGGATTGTTCTGCTTTCCAGATTGCTCTGGAAAACTTTCCTGCCCAACAAGATCACCACGTGAGCTTACTGACTTTCCAGATGTCTCGAATTTAGCTCTTGTCTTGCTGCTTGAGCTGCCCCCAAGTGTATCCAGTCCCTTTCAGTACTGGTGATCCAGACCTGAAGTGAAAAGAGTGTGTGAAGGGGGTGGGCTGTGTGCAGGAGGAAGGGCAGGGTATGGACAGGGTGGTTTGTGGAGCTGTCTGCAGCCACAGGAAGGGAGGGATGGCAGCTGCGCCACATGCCAGGCCTTCTGGCAAATGTGTGGCTGAGATGGACCCTCAGAGGATGTTTCTGGAGCAGCTGTTGGGGAGAGCAGGAGCTTTTTGAACATAATTTTGGACTTCATATTTCTTGTTTCTTAGGGATCATAATTTCAGGGCTTCCTGCTTCTTGGTTTGTTATCCTTAAAAAAAAAAAAAAAAAAAAAAAAAAAAAAAAAAAAAAAAAAAAGAAGCAATAGGTCCCATCAGTGAAGTGTGCTCTTTCTTTCTTCTGGCAGCTCTCCACTCTTGAGAAAAGTGCCTGCCTTCCAAACTTCATAGGACCACTCATATGCCCATTTTTCTTCCTGCTGGAGAACGTTTAGTTGATCCAGCTGTTCTGGTTAGACAAAGATGGTGCCAAGACAAAGGGAAGAATGAGGTGACAATCAGGAGAGGTTGGAGAAGACCTTCTTGGGAATTCCAGGTGCAGTGGGTCCAGAGAGCAGGAGCTGGGGTCAGCAGAGACTGTTTTCATTGAATGAGAACTTTTTGCTAAAAAAGTCTGAAGATGCACATAGAGATGTGGTGCTTCATTTGGCATGAGGGCATTCCATGAATTTCACCATTCCCTGAAGACTCTTAGGTTCAGAGTTTATTTGCTTTATAAGTTTTGGAGAAAGCAAAGTTTGATCATTGCCAGGAGTAATTTTGCCAGGAGTTCTTGGGGCTCTTCTCAATAAGGCACTGCTCTTTGGTGTGTGCAAATAAATGCACTTACAGCTGTATCCTGCAGAGTCCCTTTTGGATCAGTGATATGTCAAAGTTCTGTGCAAGCTTGAACTGCTGCTCTTGAACCAAGAAGCAATTTGGCATGGTGGGGCAGCTGGGAATACTGGAGACAGAAAGGATTTCTCACTGGTCCCAGTTGGTGCTAGGGCACAGGTGGACTTGGAGTGACATGGAATAGTCTGAACCTTTGATCATTCTTTGAAGAGGCCTCAGGGGATGCTGGTGGATATAGAGAAGTCTCTAAGGTGTGGGAGACTGGAGGGTCAGGATGGACAGGAACTCTTGGTAGTGAAGGAGCATTTGTAGAGTAGGTGTTTGGGAGGATTTCAGGGGAGCAGGAATGTGCTGGGAGGTGCTGTGGGGTGTAAAGATGATGCTGGCTTGAGACCAGTGTGTGACTTGCTGAGGGAAGGACTCTGGAAGGGACATGGAGCCTTACAGCTCTCCTGGGGTCACTGCAAGGATCAGCCCTTCTGGGGTGTGCACAGGGTTGACTTTGTAGGATCTATATTGACTGAGGCAGGGATGGTTCTTACGGGTGACGTCCTTTCCAGATACATTGTCCCATTTCATGAGCACATCCAGCACAACAAATCCCCTTCTGCTTCATGAGCATGGACCCCACCTAAATGCAAATCCTTCCAGCCAAGTTCTGTGGAAGGACAAACAGGCTGCAGTGGTGCCATGATGCATTAAACCTGCATGCAATACTCTCTGGTGGTGTTTGCTAAGTTCAGCTGTCTAAAAGTTCTCTCCCAAATTGTTTTGGGCATCAAATTGCACTGAGTCATTTCAGCATTTTTTCTTTCCGGCCCTGAGCTTCTGGCTGTCTCTATGGCAAAACACATGAAGAGTAACAAAAATCACCAGTTCCTCATTTGCATGAGAGGTGACTAACCCTGACAGAGGAGAATCCCCAGACTGGGCCAATGTTGTGTGTAACTCCCCACCTTACTTGCCTGCTGGGGCTGTTCACACGAGGACGTGTTAAAATCAAGACTGGAACCTGTTGATCTGAGAACATCCTTCACTCCCCCCACTGTCTCAGGAGCTGGTGGTCCTGCCCTGTCCTGTGGAGAGGTTCTCTGTGGTCTGAAAACCAAGACACTATGAACACCTTGCTGCACATGCTGTCAGTATGAAACAATTACTCTTTTAATTTAAATGTTTTATGATATAGGTGTTGTTTTCCCTCTGTCAGTTACCATTGGGGGGGTGGGAAGGGAGTGGGAGAATCTGTGCATGCAAATGTATTTAAAGTGCATTGACCAAAGGTTTTTTTGAATCTGTGAAGTTTTCATATCTGTGAAGTCATCAGACTGCTGGGCAGTGAGGAGCCGCTGGTGCTGCGGAGTCTGTCTTGGTTACATTTCTTAATAAGCATTAAAATAATAAAATATATTTGTAAAAGAGAGTGTGAGTGTCTTTGTCCCAGGAAGATCCATCTGGCTGGATCTTGTGTGCAAGCTTTTTTATTATATTATTGGCTTTCTCCATTGACTGATCCTTCTGGAGCGTTCTCTCCCTGGTGCTGCCTGTGCTTTCACAGAGGAGATTAGCACGGACAAAAGTGACAGACCCAAATGGACTAGAAGACTCCCCCCATCTCTAACATCCCGGGATCTGTCATGGTGGCACTAGAAATCGTTCACAGCTGTGTAGAGAACACAAAGTAAAGCTGTTTTCACCCAAACCACTGCCCGGGCAGGAAGGGGGTGTTCCACAGCAGGACCTGAGGGTCCATAACTGCACCATGCAACAACTTTGTGACTGGGCCATCCCACCCTGCTGGCTCTCCTTCCATGGGGCCCTGCTGGTGCACCTCAGACCATCACCCTTTCAGGCTTCTGCCCAGTTCTTGCCCGCCAAATTAGTCTGGAAATGGAGGCAGGAAATCTGGATGCTGCTGTGGTGTTTCTCCTGTCAAATCCAACCAGGGCTGAACCAGGAGTAATTTCCAGCTTCTTCCAGCTGGTGGCTACTAAACGTGTGCCTAAGGAGGTGAACAGAAATCTGTTCAATCCAGGAGCACTTGGAATTGGGAGGTTCTGAAATGAAAACTTCACCAGATAGCCGTCAGCCACCAGTCATTCCCTCTTTTGGGGCACTTTGCAGCTGTGTTCAAGGCCTCCTCACAGGAGGAGGAGTTTGTGGAGGGGTGCTGGCACTCTGGTGCTCTGCAGCCAACTGCCCGAGCTGTTCCACCAAGTGTGTAATTGAGAAGCTTTTTGATTTTCCCTCCTTTCACAAACACTGTGCGTTTTGTTCTGCAGCATCAAAGGCCGGGAGCTTTGGAACAATGGGCGTCTGCAGGAGCCCAGCGGGAACAATGCTCGTACCTAAGAAAGGGAACTTGGAAGAACAGAGAGAGCTCCCAGCTTAACAACACAATTGGCCTGATCAGAAATCTCTGCTCAGAGATCCACACCTTGGCTCAGTCACCTGGAGCAATTAGACTCTGAGGGCTTTTGCTGTAGGCAAGAGTTGGCTGCGGCACTGGGGAACTGCTGATATTTCTAAGTGATGAAGTAGGATGGGGCTGTGGAGGATTAGCAGGTGTTCCCTACAAATGGCAGAATGATTTTGGCTAAAGAGCTTTTCACAGTATCTAAAGCAGCAGAATCTTCTTTGTCACTTTTGCCCCCAAATAGGAAGACTTCGCTGCTAAGCATAATACACACAAGTGTCGACATGTGTTTCAAGAAGTTTCAGGTAGTCAAAAAGCTCTGAGCACCTCCTCTGAGGCCCTGTGGACCTCACAATTTACTTTCACAGGAAAGATTCCTCCAGTCCTGCATTTGACTGTGATCATGTGAGAGATGAGATTCTCTGTGTGCCCATTCATGGGAAGGAGACAGACTTTTGCCTGCTCAGAGTGATCCTGGGAGGAATCCACCTCTCTGATCCCACAAATAAGCACCTCAGGTTAGATGATGTGACCCACTGCAGGTTGGAGTCTCACTGAATAGTAAGTGGACCTGTGTTCCTCCCTGCCTTCTCTTTCTCCTTTTCAGTGTTGTTTGGATAACAAGGAGGGGCATCTCTGGATATTGGAGATGTTTCCTCAGAAATGACCCGGTGGGTGGAGTTGTTGGAGGAGTTTTGGCTGTAAGATGCAGTCACTTCTCTGCTTTGGGACTGCAGCAGTCACTGCTAAGATCCTGCAGTGTCAGGAAAGTGCTGTCTAGATCTCAGAAAATCAGAATTTCATTTCAAGAATTCAGAAAATCAGAATTTCATTTCAAGAATTAGAGTCCTTGCAACACATCAGAGAAAGTAATCTAAACCAAGTCTGGGTCTGAGAGCAGCGCAGTGATTTTTCAGCAAGTGAAAGGCAAGGAGTGGGAAAAGACCTTTCCATCTGCAAGTTCAGAGTAAGCTGTACAAAGATGAGGTTATGTGGAGTGCAGATCCATACTGTGTGGTCCAAGACTGTTACTCTGAACTCCAGAGCAGGGACTGTGGTTTCTGGGAGTGTTCTGCTGCAATCCAGAGAGGTGACTGCAACTTAAGCCTTGAAACCTGCTGGCTTGGACACTGACAGCATTGGAGCTACAATTGCTCAGGTCTAGCCAAGGATTTACCCAGAGCCTGAGGCAGCTCCAATCTTTTGCCTTTCCTAGGTAACAGCTCAAAATGACAATGAAGAAATCTATGTGCATGGGGTATCTTGCTGCCTCAGATCATGGGGATGTTTTTTGGGCTGGTATTGCTCCAGGATATTTCTTCTAATTGGGAGTTAAGCATATCTCAGGTGCTTCATGTTGGTGGAGAACTTGCAGCTGCATCATTTGGGTATTTGGCATCATCTGGCCTGTGAAAGCTTGTGTCTGTTCTTTGGGATTTCCATGGATGCAGGGCTCCTGTGCAAGTGCGGTGACTGCACCCAGGGAAAAAACCACCTCCTAATAAAGAGAATTGAGCAGCCTGGATCAGTTCTATGAAGAATGCAAAACAAGCCTGGGCCATCTCAGGGTAAGCTGCACTCATGGTGCCTCCTGAACCCATGTCCTGTTATTGTTGGTGTGGAACGTGAGGGTCTGGGCCAATGAAAATAAGGAAGGTGACTTGACAGACACAGATTTTATCTTTTGAGATTCGTCATGACCTTTCTTGTGTATAATAAATAAAGTTGACTCAGGAATTGGCAAGTGCCCTATAACACGCAGTCCTGGTGTTGGGACTCGGCAGAATGTTCTGCTTAGCAATGCACTCCGCTGGCTTTGTTTGCCAAGCTCCTATTTTGGAGGTGCTGAAGGGCTGAGCAGCAGCAGATGCTGAAGCTTCCTGCAGACAGGTGTGCTGGGCTCAGCACCTCTGCCCATGCTGACCTGGGCTGGGTAAATCTGTTTTGACTCCATGCTCATACGAGCTTTTACCACTGAGCAGTAGAAAAGAGTCCTGCCAAGGAGAAATGCTGTTTGCAGGGCTGTGAGTCCCGGGCCCAAGTGGGCTCCCATCCTTCCCCATTACTGTACAACCTGCCAGGCAGTTAAGTCAACATTGAACAATATTGCTTCCTGTGTTAATGTCTTGAGCAGCCCTGCCACACACACTGGATCCTGTGATATTAAACCATTCCATCATCCAGAGAATTTGACTGGTTTCACAGGTGACAGGAATGGTAGCTCTGAGACTTGCCAAGTGACTCCCTGACATCCTGTCTTCTCTGTTAATGTGATTGTGAGCAATCACAGGTTTCCTGATCCAGGCCTGTGATACACAGGGCTCCTTGCAGGCTACTGAAGATTGTGCTGCTGACTTGAAGCTGTTCTGTGCTGGCAACACATCTGATTGTGACATTATTCTGTAGATCCAAAAGACATTGGGGAGAAGAGGGCTAATGTCTGCATTCCCATCCCAGAGAGGCTAGTGTGGGACGGCTGCAGTTAATTCACAAGGATTGCGACAGATTGCAAGGCAGAGTCTCAAGAGGAGAGCACCCAGCACCAGCACAGGCGTGCTGGGCTACGTGGCATCCAGCACCTTAAAGGACAGCTGACTGCCTCGTTTCTGAGGTGCCTGCCATTTGGGAGCAGTCCAGTATTCCGAGTGCTTCCTGCCTTTCTTTATATCTATGCCAAAAGCACTAACAGAATAGGGTGGAGACAAAAAAAAAAAAAAAAAAAAAAAAAAGTCTCAGACCCTCCTCAAGATCTTCCTCTAATTCCAGAAGGATCAAAATGCTAAAGGTTGCATTGAAAAAACAGAAATAGTATTTTCTCCCACCATGAGTAACTCAATGCCACAAGTAAAGCTGAGACTCAGCTGCTTGTTCTACAGCTGTGTCCTTTCTGAAGTCATGAGAAACAGCATTTTGGTTTCCTTCCAGAGGAAATACACAACAATATCCCTAACTTGCACTGAGGCCTTCCAGTTTGCTGAACAAACCCAGCTAGAATTCATCTGCAACAAAATTAAACCCAAGATCCCTATTCCGTATGGATCGAGGCAATGCACAGGAATCAAGCCTTTTAATCAGAACCACTTCTAGCTTGCTTTCTCAGAGCACTTGCTTCCCAAGCAATTTCTCTCCCATCCTAAATTCTGTGTTTGCAGATGATCCCTCCTTCCTGCCATACACCAGACCTATTGCACAAGAAGTTTATTCAAGATGCAGGGGCTGCCTGCGCCTTTCCATGGTTCAGAACTGCCTGCACTTTCAAGGACTGCAGCAACCATGCTCCTGTAGATCTTCCCTCTGTGGCTTGAGCAGAGGAGGTGCTCTCTACGCTAACAGAAGTCTCTGATTCCCTTGCAGGAGGATGTCTCCATCAGCGTTTGATTTGGAAACGCTGTGTGGGTCATGCAATCCTCCCTGGGAGAGTTTAATACCTTCTTCCCGTCAGGAGCATGAGGCTGTATCCTGGGGCCGGGATGTCAGTGACATGTGGCTGACGCTGAACACTGAAGCCTGTGTGTCAGTCAGGTCTTGGAAGAGCTGTGCTCTGTCTGCTGCACAGACACGTTCACGGTCTCCAAAGGGAGGTCCTTGAGGACAGAACCATGTTTCAGTGTTTTCCAGGTGGCTGTGTTCTGTCCATGCCAGATGAATCCCAGCGCGGTGAAATGTGTCCCTGTTCTTCTTCCTAAAGACATGCATCTGCTGATGTCAGCTTCCAGGTAAGGACACACAGGAACCTGCTCTCCCTCAGCATCTGTGGCCTCTGGCCTCTGCTGGTAGTCAGGCATCCCAAGAAAACTAGAAGTGACCTAAAACTCTTTTTTTCTTTTTTTTTTTTTTTTTTTTTTTTTTTCTTTTTTTTTTTTTTTTTTTTTTTTCTGCTAACCCTTGGCCAATGTTGCAGATAGAGAAGTAACAGCAGTTTTCCAGCAGGTGAGACCCTCCAGGCCAGCCAAGCAGACAAGAAAAATAAACACAGGAAACATCCATGCAATATGATAACAGAGAAAGGAGAGGCTGGGAGAGCTTTCCGCTGCTTGTGTGTCAGGGGGAAACCCAGAGCTTGGAGTTCTCTCCAACAGGAGCAAGCAGATGTTGAACCTCAGCACAAAGGAAGGGGTTACTGCCTGGACGGAGAGGAGAGGAGAAGAGAGGAGAGGAGAGGAGAGGAGAGGAGAGGAGAGGAGAGGAGAGGAGAGGAGAGGAGAGGAGAGGAGAGGAGAGGAGAGGAGAGGAGAGGAGAGGAGAGGAGAGGAGAGGAGAGGAGAGGAGAGGAGAGGAGAGGAGAGGAGAGGAGAGGAGGTTTCTGCTTTGCCCAGACAGAGCAGGACTTGCTCTATAGGGTATGGTGTCTGTGGAATGAAGACCTTGGGTCTAGATGTGGGGTGAGTTGGTGCTTTGCTCAGGGCAGAGGCACTGATCAGCTCTGCTCCGTTTTTCTGCCTCAAAAGCAGTTCTCAGACTCGGTGTTGATAGAAATTCTGCTGTGTCTCACCTGTGAAACCCACTCCCTGAACTCCTCCCTTTGTGTCCCACCCCTCCAGATCCAATGGGCTTATCAGAGCCTTCACACTGCTCAGTTTACCCCCGGTGGAATGGCAGAGCAGTACTGTGGTGAGGCATCTGCTGGCTCCATCCCTGTGCTCAGTGAGATGGAGAAACCACCTGTGGTGCCCAAAATAGCCCGTGCCTGGGCAATCCAATCCAAGTGGTGCTGATAGTGCTGGGGGACTCCCATGCCTCATAAAGAGGCTTTTGTTGGAGCATCTAAACTGAGCTCGAGGCCTTGCCAGCTGTGGAGAGAAGCAGATGGATCTGCAGTATAAAAATAGATGGGAGCAGACTTGTTTTGCCTCTTTTCTTCACCAGCTCAAAGTACAGTCCCAGAGGTGCCTGGTCAGCAGAACCAGAGCAGGGAACTGGGTGCTTTGCAGCTGCCAGTCTGCCTGGAGCCCATTAGCTATTGTCAGAGACAGAAATTTATCTCTCCTCAGTCCCATTGCCTTACAGCTGCCGTGTGGACAATCTTGTTTGCTCGCAGCTGTTGGCAGCATGTTACATCCCATTTCCCTGGGGCAACAAAAGCAGGAGAATGGGACATTTCTCTGAGACACCATGTCCCTGAAAGGGGTAATAGTCTGTGGCTATGTCTTCTGAGATCTGAGATCTGTTCAGCAGTTTAGGAAATGTGCTGAAGACTTTCACCAGTGTGTCAGGGGCTGTTCCAGCAGCTGACTGGTAGATTTTGCAACATCTAAGACCTTTTCGTATTGCACATGGAAATCTCACCTTTTCCCAACCCCAGCTACAGGGGGATCATTTTGAACTGGTATTGTCTCTGTTGTTGCTCCAAGTGACTTGGCTGCTTGTCTCAATGCCAAAACTCTAAGGTAAAAACACCTTCCAAAGACATCTAAGGTTCATCAACCTTGGTCTCTTATGTAGATTAAAAGGGGATGTCTCCTGTGGATACCTCCAGGTCCAGCTGTTCATCCCAGTATTTTCTATCTAAGATCAGAATTTTTTCAACTCTAAAATATGATGGTTCTTGTGCACAAAAGCAATTGAGAGGCTGCACCAATATTTTGTACAGGCAGGACATGTCCCTGCCAGTCCAGCAGTCCCGTGTTTGCATAAAATCCCCTTCTCAGCTGGCATCCCCACTCCATCTCTCCCTGCTAACAGAATAAGGAGCATATAGACATTTCCTGAAGGGGTTTTCTGAAGGCACTAATTTGATACACACAGGGCATCTTCCTGTAATGAATGTTCCTGAGGTAAGGTAATTGAAGCTGACTCTGCCTGGGTGGGTGGGGACAACAGGTCAGCACTGCTGGCAGAGATCATGGGATTAATAGAAGAAAATTTATTGTTCCAACAAATTCAAAGGTGTTGTCTCTCTTTATGCTCCCCAACTTCTACCTGTGCTGTGTTTTGAAGGTGGTTGCACTCTTCTTCTCCTCCTCACCTTTATTTTATTATTTCATCTTGTGAATCTGTTCTGCACTTTCTTCATTTTTAGCTTTTTGTTTCTTTGCTGGTTTCTTCTCCTCTGCCTCATGTTCTCCTGCTTCCTGAAAAGCTGTGTGCTGTGGCATGTCAGGCAGAGGCCCTGAGGCTGGCCATACCTCTCTAAACTGGCATCCAAAGATCAAGCTGATATTTCTTTGTGCCAAATAGCAGCAAGAAGGGAAGAGGGAGGAAAGAATAGCATCACTGAGAGAAACCAGGTCAGAGGCTGAGGTGGATGTGCAAATGGGGCCTTTTTGATAAGAAATTTCCAAAAGGCTGCAGACAGTTTCTCATCAGGAATATTCTCCTTGATCACAGACCCCAGTGCTCTCATTTGGTGCTGGGAGTCAGGAAGTAGTGGCAGCATTGAGCCTTTCATTGAGCCTATTTACAGCATTTCCTTTTGCTTGCCGGGGAACAGAAAGGGCTGTCTAAAGGGCTTGTGTTTTATCTGAATAAGTTTGATTTGCCGAGTAGAGGCAATTGCTGTTCCTTGGGAACCTTGGGAAGCACATGGTGGGGAAAGGTGACTTCTGGAGCCCAGGGACTGGGGTTTTTCCTCACACATCTAGAAAGCCTGGATTGACAGAACTGCTGACAAGAACCCACGGGTAACATGCCAGTAAACAGACCAGGAAGGATCTGCTCTGCATTTCAATAGTGTAAACTTGACATTTAACCCCTGACTATTTTTTTTTTTTTTTTTTTTTTTGGCTGCGTAATGTTTGGTAATTACAGGAATGTTTCAGCCTCTAAATTGATGGGATTCGGTTGACAAAATGCTTCCTCTCTAGTGACTGTCATGAGAGATCTCACACTTGATGGGGGAGCTCAGAGTTGTCTCCACTATCAACAGAGAGATACAGGGATCTGGTGGGATGGAGCCTTCACAGGAAATTCCAGCAGCACTGCAGGAAAGGTGGGATCAAAACTGGGGGCTCCAGCAGTCCAGTTCAGACCTCATTTCCATCTCCACATCTCCAGTGAAACCCTAGATACTAACCAGAATCAGGACTAAACGTGTGCTGTGATCCCTGTGCGCTTGGTGTAGCACAGCAGGGGAAACACCCTCCAAAACAAAGCCCTTCTTAAGCACCTGGTTTGGGCATTCACTTGGTCTAATAATTCAGCAGCATTTGAACCACAAGTGTAGCATGTGTATAGTGGTACCTCCATTTTTCCAGGTGGCCGCCGGGGGTCATTTTTACTTTTGTTTTGCATTGTTGAACTCGGACAGGATGCTCGAGCTGAGGACCGGAGCAGTGAGTGCTCCCTCTGCTGTCTGTGGTCTTTCAGGTTCCTGGCTGATCTGGTCCCTGCTCAGATTCAATGATTTGCCAGGCTGGAGATGACACTGGGAGCTCTTTGGTCCGCAGACGGCTATGTAAAGAACCCATCAAAAATATTTATTGCTGTTTGTAAGCAAGGCCCAGTGTGACTCACAGCCTGTGTGGGACTGTGAGTTCAGGTTTGGATGGAGCACAATACCATAATAATGAGAAGGGATGGATGTGTCAGTTTTGTATTCAACTGAGGATGAACTGGACTGGGGGACACTCATGCAAGTGGTCTTTCCTGAGGAGGTGACACCTGTGATGTGTCATCCTGCGTGAGACAAGAAGAAATAAAATCCTGTTCAGTTTGGGGTAGAAATCTCCGGTCTGTGAAACAGCTTCTTCTGTGGACTTCTCTGGTGGTTTATTTCAGACAGGTTTCTACGCTCCAAAGGAGAGAACAATGGAGACTCAGACCAGGACACGACTTGACTCAGCATCAAGACTAAGGCCCTTAGGGAGGTGCCAAGAAGTCAGCGGGGAATGGGGCAACCACAAAGGATTTTTAAAAGCAATTAAGCAATTTAAGAGCAAAAGTGCCTCTAAATTACTCTGAATGTTGGGATTATTAGGCTTATTAACCCTGGTCCTTATTTTCTTGGAAGAAGATAGAAAGCACTCTGGCTATTTGAACTGGGCAGTGCCTTGCCAGAGAGCAGCAGCAAATTGGGGGGCAGCCCTTCCCTTTGCCTTGGACTTGGCTGTTTTCTCACTTCATGTTTATGCTTTTTGCTTTTGGAGGGTCTTCCCCTTTGTTTGCTTGCTTTGTGGGGGATTTTTTCCCCCTCAGCACTGTCTATTTGCAAACCACATTTTGGAATTGTGCTCATGAAGACATTCCTGTGTTTCTCGGCTGTAACATAATCGATCCTTTGTTATGGTATTTCACTTAGTTCAGGTGAAGATTGGAGGGATGAGCAACTGTGATCAGAAGCAACAAGGTTTTCTGGCTGTGATTGTTCACTGGCCTGGCAACTAATAAAAGTGCTGTTTTTCTTCACCTTGGTTAAACTGCAAACATGTCCCTGCATGCACAAGACGTGGAGGTTCAATAAACCCAAAGGGCTCATTGTTAAGCAAGCAAGGTAAGTTGTCCTGAGAGGCTGGGCATTAGATGGCTTTCTATATTTAAGAGAGGAAATTAGCTTAAAAATCTTTTTGGGTGTTGTTAAGTTTGGCCCTTGCTTTGTTAGCAGGTGTACACATTAAACAAGCTAAAATAAAATACAGCATTAAAAAAAAATGAGATATAAAAATAAGATAAAGGAATAACAGAAACAAGCAGCAATCAGATCGTGTATCTGAGCTCATCCAGACCATATGGAAGCTGTGAATTGTAAGCAGGCAGCTGAAAGACAAAATGGTAGTAATCTTAGAAGTTTCGTTCAAGTTTATGAAAATAAGTGAGAACATACTTATAGGCCAAGTACACATGGATGAGAGAAGCTGAATCACTGGCAAATCAGAGACAGGAAGAAAGAGGTGGAAGCAGAGGTCAGGACTGGGAAGGGTTATTGCCTGGGATATGAATAATTTGTCTAATGCAGAAGAGATGGAAAGGTGAAGAAAGGCCAAAGGCATATTAGTTATTTGGAAATTGCACTGTGTCTTCCCTCCCTCTGCCCAATTTCAGCCATTGTGTGGAGCAGGCAGCAATACGTGTGCATGCTGCATCCATCCATCTTCATAAGAGCTGGCTTAAATTGCACAATCTTTAGGAATATCATTTGCAGGCAGCTCTTATTGCTGCTCCCAGCCTCTGTCCAGTAATCTGTGGCTCCAGGGGCTGGGCACATTTTGAAACTGCGGTGAGACACAAAGTATTTGTATGCTGCTGCTCCTCTCACCTTTATATTCTATTATTCTGCTAAATCACTGCTTTATAAGTAAGCATTCCTCTAGGACTGGTAATTCAAGATCTTGTGATTCAACATGACAAGAGCATGACTCGTTGTACCTGTAGGAAGTGAGGAATCTTACCACTCAAATTTTCTTATATCCTTGGGGAGACCTCCCACTCTGAAAACTAGAGTTTTGTATATACAGAGCTTCCCAGTGGTTTGGTTTCTGAAGAGATCCTGCTTGCAGTGGAAAAGTACACTATGCTAGAAGGAAGCTTTGAAGACTTGCAAGAGTTAACATGAAATTAGGCACATAAGGTGACCAGAGAAGCACAGACCAGCAGATGTGATAGTCAGTGGATCATTTTTTTGTACACTGAATGCAAGGTCCCAGTGAATCTCTGAAGTGTTGCAATTCCTCAGGACCACAGCCTAACTGGAGGTTGTTTTGCAATGCTGAGCAGCCCTTCAGTGTAATTGCTTCTTCTCTCCCAAAGCCTGAACATCTGGATTTATGGTGACAAAAGCAGTCCAGCAAGAAAGGGCATGAGAAATGGTACCCCTGTGGATTAGAAGAGATACTAGATATGGTCTGAGTTACAGCACATTAAAGACATTCTCTGGTATCCCCCAGCTGTCCCATCCCTCACTAACAGTTCCACTGCTGCTCTCCTCTGTCGGGAACTGCTGCTCACAGGGATGGCTCCTCAGCCAAAACACCTCTCAGAGCTCCTCTGCCATCATCTAAATGGTGCGCCATCAGCCACTTTCAGTAGGAACTACTGATAACAGCCTCTACCATTTTGCCCTAATATCAATTCAATACCTTTCTGTGTTTTAGGTGCATGTTGGCTAATTTTCACCTGCCACTGCCCACCTCTCTGGAGAGAACTTACAACTGTTATGATCTGTGTGTTACTAGATCATAAAAACTCTATAGCTGAAAGGGATGCAACAGTAATTGAAGTGACCACTGTCTCTTCCTGGGACAATTATGAATTTTGGTGCCCCTTGAAGGAGCTATGTGGACCCTACTCACACATCTTCACCTCTGCCTGAAGTGTCTGCTAATGTTCTGTGGAGTCAGGGTGAGGAGTGTAGATGTGTAGGTAGGCAGATACGTGTTCTTCACTTCTCCTTCTGATTAACACAGGAGGAGGCTGTGTTAGAGGGGCTTCCCAGGGCACAGCCTGGCTTGATGGAGGCTTTTAGAAAAACATCTAATTTTATTCAGTTCCTGGAACTGAGCTGATGCTGGTGACTGTCATTATATGCCAGGCCCAGGAGGAACTGAACTGTGTCAAACATATTTGTGAGTGACACGCTTGTGACTGCTTCCCATTGTAGAACAGAGGATGTAAAGGATGAGTGGGCAGATAGCAAAAGTCTCCAGGCATGCAAATAAAGGGGGGGGGGGGTAGCATTTTTTTCCAAAAAACATTTATTTTTGGTATGTAAAAAGAAGGGTCTTTTGTTCAAGGTATTTCTCACCCAGAGTTGCATCTTGGAGAAAAGCAAGAGCTAGTGCTCGTGTTGTTGCTAGCGATTAAGAATTCCCACAGGAGACCCTGTGTATCTTTGACGTAGGCTCATTCCTTTGCGTGCTGGCTGCCTCCATCCCCATCAGTGAGGCATTCTCTGCCTCTCTCTCCTCTCTTCTCCCATTTCCTTCTGCCCCTACCAACTTGAAACAGCATCTTTTAAAAAATCTTTGTTGACACAAGCTGTCTTAGTTTTAGATGCTGCAGGGGTTGGGAAGGCTCCTCAAGCAAAGAAAGTCCTTGGGGTCATGGAAACCAGCCAGGAATTTCTGCTCTCCCATTCCCAGGGGCATGAGGAGCCCACAGAGGAAAACCAAAGGTGACCATTTCCTCAGTTTAAATGTCACTGACCTGAATTGCAGATGTTTTCCAAGACTTTTTAAGATCAAGAGAGCAGTTTTGGAAATATAACTGGTATCTTGACGGAGGATTATTTGAAATTATAGAGTCCTATAAAACAATATGGGAAATTTTTATTTGAAAAGAAGAAAGCATCATCACTATCTTTTTCAAGTCTTCAGAGCATTTTTTTTTTTAATCACACCTGATACATGTATGCAGCTTGTTCATTGAGGGAGCTGGATATGAAACGGCCAGATGTTATTTCTTGAAAGTATGAACACAGAATATCAAGACAGTCTAAAATGTTAGCTATGTGCTATAGGATCACTGAGGATAGTGTGTTCCTCAGAAGGGGAAAGGAGGTGACAGTGGGACTAAAGCTGCCTCTTTTCTGTAAGGGTGATATTTTAACAGCTCTCATGGGAGGAAGGACATGTTCAACCTAATAGGATAATGGAATAATATGTTGAACATATCAGCTTTGACACAGACCATCTGGTGGCTGTAGACACAAATAACCTAAGGAAAACAAATTTGAAATGTTTCAGGAAATGGCTATATGCATGCAGAACAGTGGGGGGCAGGGTGGGGGGCAGGAGGGTGCCTGTGTGTAGAAGGAAAGAGATAAAAGCCCCTCTCTTTGGCTGTGGGAAGAGTGTCTCACTTGTTCCTGGAAAGGACTACATTCCATCCTTAATGATATTTGGGCTATAAATTTTGTACTGTCATCTCCTCTGGACCCACAGAACTCTGCACTGTGAGGTTGGACCAAAGGTCTCATATGGAGTCTAGCTGGTAAACAGAAAAATCCCCAAAGCCAAACAAAGAATCTTCCTACAGTTACTGCTGGAAATTAGCTCAGAAATTGTTGGTATGGTAACTATTGCTCAGCAGGGAAATTATCTCCACCAGTAGGTCATCCACAATCTCTTCCTTCTTTCTACTGCCGTTGTGTTTCTAACACATCCTGTCTTCTCATCTCTGTCCAACAGGTTTAAATTCCAGCGACTTGCACGTTGTTCAAGTTGTTACCAGTTGTGTCTTGAGGCACCACATGAGTCTGTTCTGTGTGTACAACCTGGCTGGCCACATTTCAGCAGGTTGTGTGACCACCCAGGGGCATCAAACCCATCGCTCTGGGTTCCCTCTGCTGTGGCTGGGAACATGTCACCAGTGACAGTATCAGTGACATAAACTGTAAAGAGCCTTTAAAAGATGCTGAAAATGCCCAAGATCTTGCAGAGGCAAATCAGTCCTTGCAGATCCCCTCTTGCCTTGGTGCACAGGCGCTGTCTCTCATTTGGAAGTTTTCGGTTTGTGCCACTTGAAGTCTGCAGACATTTGTATGGGCTCAGGAAGGGCAGCAAAATGTGTTACACTCTTCATAAATACACCTCCCTTCTTCCTCCTGTGCCAGCAGCACGTCAGCAGCAAGTATCACTTTCCTGTGCAGGAATGGCTTTGATAAAAGGTACACTAATAAGATATACTCCATTGATGAGTTATTTCTGGCACAGACAGAGCTGGAAGGAAGTCAGCATTACACACAGACACTCTCTGGCCTGGGAAGGTCTGAGAACCCTTTAAACACTTGGCTCAGAAATGGCTCTTTTCCTTTTATCTAGGAGATTTTTCCTTTATTGTTAAGTTAATTAAACTTCTGTTTTGTCTTCCTCACGCCCTTTTGCCAGGCTGTCCATGAAGACACCAGTTCAATAACCATCATTTAGAGTGTCAAGCTTATGTTACTACTGTTTGTTTGCCAAGTGCAGCTGCATCTGTCTGCCCAATTTCACATGTTGCTGTGAGCCAGAGATACTGGCCTTTACTACACAAATGTGCCATTGAGGCCTCACAGCATCCGATCCTCACCCTTGAAAGATTCTAAGTTTTGTTGTCTTCCCACTTCTCTGAAAAAAGGGCTTGTTTACACCAAACAACTGATTTGGGTTGCAGTGGAGTCTGGAGTTTAGGTGAGATTTACTTCTGGTTAGCACCCTGTATTCTCAGTAGTATCACAGATATTCTCACTGTGGAATAAGAGTATGTTACTCAGAAATAAATTCTACAGCACATCAGGTTATTCTCAAGCAGAAGTTTCCAGGCTGGGTGTCAGTGAGGGTCCCTGTGTATAAAACCTCTGAAATCCTGAGAGACTGTGTCTGGGTGTCAGGGGTATGTTATCAACTCATTGGGCAAATTCAGTTGAAGGGTTGAAGCCCCTTTGCCACTCAGCACAAAATTGTGCTTCCACATCAAGGTGCTGCAGATGGACCCCACAGATGCTCCCTTTTTTCTTCCCTTCCCTGCCACTGAAATCACTCTGCAGGTCTAGTTCCTTCTGGTCAGTGGGAGCTGTGAGTTGAATGACTTTGGTGAGAGTCTAATGAGGAAGTATTTTAATCTGGAGAATGTCCTGTCTATGGGCCAGTCTGTGCAATCTGCACTGGAAGTCCTTTAATACAGGGCCAGTAGGAGAGATCTAACACGTTTTTGCTAATCATTCTAGTGGTGGGAAGGGTCTCAACCTCTGTGAGAGAGAGCCTTACTGTAATTTCCTCAATCTCAGCATGAATGCCTTCCCAGAAAAGCAAGGTGTTGACTGTTAGTGGATGTTGCTGTTCCTTTTGTGCTGTCAAGTGTGAAACTAAAGATTAATGTAGCACTGTATTGACTGCTGTGTGCAGGTTTTGACCTGCCTGAAAAATATTCAGTGCCTATCCTAAAAGTTACCCATTTGGTGTCCAGTTCAGTGGGCAAGCTCTGAAAACAAACCTCTTCAAGGTCCTTGTTCAGTTGCTTTGAATATCATCAAACACCAAACCATACAACTGAGAGCCAGGGCAGTGTATTGAATAATTAATACCACTTTGCCACTGGCCAAGCTATTAACCAAAGCTTTCACCTAGAAAATACGGGTCTTGGGGCCAGCTAATAATCTCACCTGGAACAATTTGCAGGTTTTTGCATGAAATCATTTTTCAATTACTTTTCCCCCCTTAAGGACAATGTAAGGCTTCCGTATTCTGCATCTGGTTTTAACTTGGATGGCTCTGAGGTAGCTGTTTGGGATAACATTACAATCAGATCCTTTATACAGGGTTAAATGACTGAAAAATCATCCTCTTCAGATCTTCAAACAAGCTTCCATTCCTTTTAATATGATATCCCTATCAAATGCTTTCCCAAAGTTCATACAATTCACATAGAGTTTCCATGCAGAAGGATGTGGAAGGATCATTCCACTTGAGGATTTTGAAGTTAGCCCTGTGATAAATTCAAGCCCATCTTTCTCAAGATCAGATTACTCAATTCCAGATTAGATGTTTGCTAATTCCATTCTTTAACAATATTCTTGACAGGAATCTGGCAGTATAGAAATGTCATGTTCCAGACTCTCCTTCATCTCTCCAGCTCTTACTCTTTGAAATACCTAACTTCTGCAAGGATTGAAACAAAAGATCTTTCTTCTCCTGTGAGGGGAGGGACATCTTCCTTTTCCCAGATTATACCTAAAATTCACTCATTTTGGTATAGACTACTACCCACTTTGATGAAGGATTAGAACACTATTTATAGTAGGTGCTTAAAACTGGGCTTCCTGAACCCGTGGAAAACAAATGCGCCAGATTTTACTCTTTTGTTCTTTTAATAAACTGTCCGTGAGATTCATCCCCTCCCCTCCTTTCCTGCTGGTTTACTTGCATTCTTATATGTTCAGTGTTTTTCTCTTCTCTCTTTGTTCCAGTTTATCAGCAATTTACACACAGTTGTTTCCCAGACCTCATGATTTCAACAGCAAAAATAACACTGACCTTTTGAGCCCATGAGCAATTTTGTTGGTGGTAATTTAGCAGAAAGTTACAGTAATGAACAAGAACTCTGCTCTTAAATGTTAGATCACTAAATGCGTTTTATGAGTCTTTATTACTTCTTTAATGCACTTCCTGTGCACCAGGGAGACAGCCATATTCCAGAGGAGGATGAAGTTTTAATTGGCAAAGTAGCCAATTTGTGAATCTGTTCTGCTTTAAAGATACATGTTCAGGTGTGATTCAGTCAAAGCAATCAAGGAAAATGTTTCTAGCTACAAAGACAACAGCATTATCAACAGAAGGGATCTTCCAAAGATATATTAACTCTGAAAACTGTGAGCCGGGCTTTTCCTGTGGGAGGGAGGGGGAGAGTGGCTAAAAACTTAAGATTTCACTGCCCAGATTTGGGGCTGCCTGGGGACTGCTTTGGACCCAGGCATGCCTGAGAGCAGACAAAATGTATTGTCAACAATAAACTTCCTCAGTTTTCAGCCACTTCCCCTCACCCAGCCTTCAGAACAGCAGGAAGCCAAAAGCAGAGGACACAAAGTCAAGTAGATGAGGTTTATAATTTGGCTCTGCTGCCAAATAGACAGGCATAGGTGATTGTACCTATGGCTGTTGCAGAGTTCACAGTTAAGACAGGTGAACTAAATGCAGGCTGGAATTTTCCATCCATATCAAAATGCTCAACTTCACTTTGGCTCAGGTTTACATACAGACCCATTTCTAAAACTGATAACAGTACTTGGCAGGATTTAAGTAGAATTAAGAAGAGAGCTTTGTCTGCAAAGGCAAAAACGCAAACCCCAAAAGCCCCATCAGGGTTAAGTGCCATTAGCAAGAGGTCATGGTACAAAGGAGTGACTTTAAAACGGAGAATTTTGGTTTTCCTGCATCAGAGCACCTTTAAACCAAAGGGGAAGAGACAGGAAGGTTAGCAACTCCCTTCTTTTAGCTGTGTATTAAGGAGCCTGAAGCTAGTGTTTTATCTTCCCTCGGTATTTTAGACCTTCTCCTCTCCTACACTTCTATTATGCTAATTCCCCTTCACTGCCTGTCTCTTACACTTGAAATGTTTTGAATCAGGTGTGTTTCAAGATAATTGTGTTATATTTCCACATGAAGCAAGGGAATTTGTATTTGAGGTGAAGCAATGTAAAGACCTGATTGCAGTAGAATTCAGTACTTTATTTTGTGGCCACTGGAAAAGGACATTGTAGAAGAAAATTTTAAAGGGTATTGCAGCATTAAAAAAAAGCAAGCTTAGACAGAGCACCAACATCATGTGCCCTGTTGCAGGACACATCTGTCTCCACCCAAATCCCTCGATAGGTGTTAATGACCAGCAGCGTGACACTGGGGATGTCTGAGGCAGCTACTGGATTAGGGACATGAGATATTAATTTATTTAGCTGCTCTGGAGAACTCTGTGTGACCAATTTCAAGGACTGACAGGTGAAGAAAGTGTCAGAAACATGATCCACATGGTGATAGTAGCAGGGTTTGTAAGAAGCTGGGTGTTTTAGAGGAGTAGATATATGTGCTTCTGCCTTAGGAAGGACAGACAGAAATGCTGCCTGTAATCCTGCCTACTAGGACTGATTTGTGATGCTGTTCAGCTTTCCTACTATCTTGGGCTACAGTGGAAAGACTTTGTTTGTTTGTTTAAATCTTTTCTTGGGTCTGTCCCAATTTTAGCCTGAACTCCAGATATTTGGCTCTTAAATTCATTCTCCAGGGTGCTTCTGACTCATGCCAGGGTGCTATTGTGGGGTTTTACAGGAACTCTCGGGAACAGTCTTGCAGCACAGAGTTGTGGACCAGCACTACCAAAGCCCAGATTTAGCTCTGTGATGGTGTCTGTGCAATGCAGGGTTTCAGCACAGAAACACACGAGAACTGTTTCTGTACAGATTGCACTGTGTGGTCCCGACTTCTACACCCGACTTTATGGACCACCCTGACTGAGGGCAATGGAGATGAAAAGCATGTGCACTTCAGAACTGTTTTTGAGGAATTTTCCCTCGTTTTGAAGTGCTTTTGTTCCATAAAATACTTATTTTCCTCTAAATCAGTTATTACAGTTTGGGTTCATACCAAAAGTTTCAGCTGTTTCCCAAAACATTTACTTGGTCCAGGTAATGCAGAATTGGGAAGAAGTTCAAATGCAGACACTTGAGGAAGTCAGAATCAGAACTGAGATCTGGATTCAAGCATCCTACTTAAAAGATAATTGCACTGACTGAGGTGGAACATTCAGACTTAAATCCAAGCCCTCTAATATGCTTTGTCTGGGATATGGAAGGCATCTTCCTTTATTAGGTTACTTTCCTGCTCAACATTAACATTTCGTGCTTTGAAGGTTTATTGTGTTGGCTGGAGTTATACCTTTATATACACGCAGTCCCTATGGAATAGCCTGATCTCCTTTCATCATTATTAGTAATTCTAGGCTTGTCATTTCCTATTCATGCAGTCTGGACCTCACTGCGTTGTTGCAGGATGGTTGATACGGTGCACAGGAAATGTTCTGTTTTTTCAGGTCTCCGCTGTTCCTAAGTATTCTTTTCAGGGGCTTCAGTTTTATTGCCATGAAGTCTATTTCCTACATGTAGTACAATTTACTAAATTACAAATAAACAAGGCACCAATAGAGAAGTCAGTGAAAGTTCACACTAAGAATAGAACTTGAAGAGAAAAGTTCAGTTATGTGACCTTCCTCAGGAGCTGGATACAAAATAGACCTGCTGTTTTTCCCTTTAATTTGCAGTCCGGGCAGAAAAGAACTTGAACAGTTCCCAGAGAATCCCAGGCCCTTCTGTTTGTTTCTCCGAATCCTCCAGATATGCTTTATCTGTTGACATCCTGGCTATGCTGATATGGAAATGAACTTACTTGGCCTCCTCATTTCCCCCCTGTATTGTCAGCTGATTTTTCATTGATGTCCCTCCCTGCAATGTTTAAAGATCTGCCAGCCATGAACAAAACAAAATGTTATAGATCGTACCTTTAAAATTGGCCATTAAAGAAGATTAGGATCATCAGATGAAAAATCTAATGCATGTATCAGCCACTGCTTATCATTTCCCTTCAAAAATATGTTTGGGCAAGAAAAGTAATTTCACTGAAACTTTTTTCGGTTAAAAAGGGTGAATTAGAGAGAAAGAATCGTGTGTCTCCAAATGCCTTGATGAAACCAGACTACCCCTGGACACTTTCTGCCTAAAGTTAAATATTAGACACTCTCTCCCTGACATTCTTTTTTTATTTCGTCTAAAAGGCTTAATATTTAACTCAAAATACCTAACAACTGCAAACGCTAAGTGCTGAAAGTTGCTACATCCTCCAGCAGATACATAAAGCAGTGCTTAAACTCAGCGGGATATATTTAGAGATGTGTCGCCACCCCTGGACTTCGTGTTCCACTCGGATGAGAAACCCAGTTGCTATGTTGTGAACTTGTGTGTGTTTTGAAGCAGAAGGCACAGCCAGCAGTTCAGTGGGAATAACTGCTTTAAACAGGGTGTCTGCCTTGCACCTGCAGAAGGAAATGTCCTTTATTTGACGCGCTTTTATTTTGTCCCAGATCAAGGTCTGAATTGGTTCAATCCTTTATCTGAAATTAGGTCTGGTTTTGGGATGGATTTCCAATTACAATGGGCCTCGAAATCCATGTTAAACTCGAAGTTATTTATTACTGGCTCCTGTGCAGAGTTTTACTGCAACTTCAGTGGATACACACATATCCATGAGAACCACCACCATTTAATGACCTATTTCCAAGCCTTTTTGTTGGAAAGGCATCATTAGAAAAAGCTCCTAAAGATGTTCTGCTTTTAGATGAGTTATGTCCGAAGCACAAGAGTTGGTCCAAAAGTGGCAAGTAGCCAGGAACAGCCACATCCCCTGGACATGCCATCGGCTGGACCGATTGAACCAGGGCTGGGGATCTTTTTGCTTTCCTTTCCTCTCCCCTACCACTTCTTTTTGTTCTTTCCTCCTTTCCCCTCTTCTCTTCCCTCTTTTGTCCTTTCTCCTTTCTTTTCTCGTCTTTTTTTTTTTTTTATTCCCTCTTTTCCCCTCTTTTCTCTCTCTTTCCCCCTTTTTTTCTCTTTTCTTTCTACTCTGTGCTCATATAGTAGGTCAGGGACCAACATAATGGATTTCCGCGGCAAAGTGACTTTTTTGCGGACTCCCCGACTTTTGTGGCTCCTTTCGACCACGGGCATTTACGAGTCCTGGGCGCTCCCTTCCCCTCAGCGCCGAGAGCCCGGCGATGGCGGCGCCGCCGTCCCTCAGGGCCCCGCGGGCGCCTCACGGCCCCGTCCCGCCAAAACCCGTGAGGGGAGCGGGGCGTGGCCGACGGGGTCGCCCGGGGCAAAGTCCAGGGGCCGGCGAGCGCCTGAGGGGCTGCGCGCGCTCGCCCTCCGCCATGGCGGCAGGCCTGGAGTCTCTGGAATTGTGCCTGGAGCGGCACATCCCGCCCGGGGAACTCGCCGAGGTGAAGCGGATCCTCTATGGGGGCGAGGCCAGGTGCGCCATCAGGACGGGCTCGCCCCCCGCTCTGCGGGTTTTCGTGCCTCCTCTCCCCTGGGCCGAGGGGTTGCCCCCGGGTGTGAGGGGAAGGAGTCAGCGTGAGGGCCGGTGTGCAAGACGCAGGGCTGGGCTGAGGGGAAAAAGGAAAAGTAGGGCTTGTGGTGCTGCAGTGAGGTGAATGGGGTATTTTGGAGGTGATCCAGGTGTGGGGAGCAGGCCAGTGTGAGAAGGTGATGGACAGGAATGGGAGACCTGACGGGAATAGTAATATCGGGGTGATGGAGCCTGAAAAGTAGGGATTAAACCTGAGAAAAATACATTGGAGGGAAAGTATTTGTAATCCAGGTATGGCAGGTGGAAATTTGTGCGTTTGTGATGCTTGATTTCTGCAGCAAGGTGTTAGTGTCAGGAAATGACAGTCGGACGGTGGGAGATTGGTGATGTGGTGTTTAACGGTGAGATCAGCACATGAGCTGCGCTGCCTGTCCCTTGGCTGATGGGTGAATGTTGGGGCATGGGAGCTTTGGGTGTCTCTGCAGGGTTAGGCAGAACTGTCATCCCCTTGGTCCATTGCATTCAGAGCAGAAAAGGAGAACATCTCATCTTGAAATATCTGTTTCCTGTTCAATCCAGAAAACTTCATTTGCCAACTGCTGCAGTGGCAGCAGCCGAGGAAAGAGATTTTGAACTACAGGGCTATGGATTTGATGCTGCTCCAGAGCAATTGAGAAGGCCACGTATTGTTCGAGTGGGGCTGATACAGAATAAAATTCCTCTTCCCACAGACACACCAGTGGCAGTCCAGGTACACAAACTGGGACTGGGGCTGTTTCTAACTCCTCTTCTGCTGGATTGAGACATAACACAGTTTAGTTGTTGATTTTAGGAATTCTGTCATGAAACGTCTGATGATTGCCTGGCAGTACAGGACCCATCGCTACTGCAGTAGGGCGTCCTGCAAGATATTTGAATGACACCTTTGGTTTTATTGTTTCTCAGAAACATCTTTTGTGTTTACCTAGCACACCCAACCTGCTTGCAGTTTTTCCAAAGCTAAATATTTAGTAGCTCGTTTTGCACATGAAAATCCTTTGCCTCTAAGATGAAACACAGAATCATTTACACAAAATCAAAAGGGATGGCAACTAGTGGAAACCACAGGTGCAGTTCTTATTTTAATTGAGAAATGTTCCATTACAGGAAAATCCATTAGAGGAAACAGATTAATAAAGCTGCGTTCATTATTCTTTGTACAGCAGTGAGTGAAATCTTATTACAAGATAACATGGTTTAGTGGTGACTTGGCAGTGCTGGGTTAATGGTTGGACTTGGTTGATGATCTTAGAGGTCTATTCCAACATTAATGATTCTGAAACCATCATCTCTTTAACATCTTGGACACAACAGCACTGAAGTGACAAATATGTATAGAAGTAGTCCCCTGAGAGTAGTTTTTAAAAAGGGAAAGAAAATACTGTGTTTATAAAATCTCTTGGAGTGGTAGTTTTGTGCAGTGACAGGACAGAACATTTCTGAAGTAGTTTGTTTTGGAAAGATTAGGTATCACAGATGCAAGTCATTAATTCAGTAAATGAATCAAGTTTGTGGATTCTTTGTAACATCTGTTGAATGAAGTACCAGCTATATTAATGATTTTACTTTATGAATAACTAGTTAACTATTTCTGTAAATCAATATACAGTTTTTTAGTTCATAGGTCACTGCAGTCTTGCCTTTATTAGTTTTTTTGACACCTGAAAATAGCAATGAAAAGTACTACACCTATGCTTATCTTTAGGTAGAATAATATAGAAAACTAATTAATAAATACTTTGATGATTTTTCTTGGTAATAATTACTTAGCTCTTAGGACAGAGGGCTTAACATCATCCTGTAGGTTGTTTACAATGACCAGCAAAATTATAGTTTTTGTTGATTCTGTTTAGATTTTCAGCTTTTTGCAAGTCAGGCAGCAGTGAGTTTCCAGCTATATGAATGTTGCAGCCATGGAATTAGCATCCCATTGGAATGCTTTCTCTATTTTCAGCATCTAAATGCTTTTAAAAATCTATATCTGACTCTATTGTCAGTGTCCAGGAATGATACCTGGAGTTACTCCTGCTGAAAGCAATGGCACCAAGTATAGAACAAAGATAAACTCCGTGTGAACAAAGGTTGTGAAACCAGGCATTAACACAGAGGTGAGTTAGAACATGTGGCTTTTTTAACAGTGTGACATTTCTCATCATCAGGTGGCTGCTCTGCACAGACGCATCGAGGAGATCGTGGAAGTGGCTGCAATGTGTGGGGTCAACATTGTGTGTTTCCAGGAGGCTTGGAGTGAGTATTCTCTGGGGTTCTCTGGAGGCTGACACATGTCCAGTGCCTTCTGTTTTAACAGATGTCCTGTACTATGTCTTGTAAGTAAAGAGTAGAAATCTTCCAAGATACAACAACTGACTGCAGTGATTTGCTTCCTAAAGGAAAAACCAAAGAGTCTGAGGTAGCAGAACTGTGTGGAAGAGACATGAGGGGTCTGTGGTTTTGAAGACTGCCATAAGATACTTGGAGCTCCTTCGTGGCATCCTTTATGAGCCTTTCCTCATTTTTTTTTTCTCCTAAAACTTCAGGGTTTTTTTCTAGACAGACAGTAAAATTTAAAAACTTGTTTTTAATTAACATGGGGTGTTTGAGGCTTAAGAGAAGCAAACCCCTTCACTTTCATGGGCAAGTGAAGATCCATGAAATGTTGGTGAAAACAGGTTATTCACAGTGTACACTAGTCTTTTTATCCCTGTACATTGTCTTTTTATCCCTGCTGAGACTTCACTAAGTGCATCCTTTCTCTTCTGGTTTGCCCTGTGTGAGCTCAAAACTCCTTGCCCCGGCTAAAAATATTTTTAAATGGCTTTTGCCTTTAAACAAGGAAAACAGTTGAATCATTCTTAATTGTTTAATTTTTTAATCTGTATTCATGCAAATAGCATGTATTTCTTGAGTGACATGAACATTTTTGTACATTTTGCCTTGTTTTGGTGTTTTCCAGCCATGCCCTTTGCTTTTTGTACGAGAGAGAAGCTTCCTTGGACTGAATTTGCTGAGTCAGCAGAGGATGGGCCTACAACAAAATTCTGTCACGAGGTAAAAAACCAACCAACCAAGCAAGCTAAAAAGACCAGCTAACATCATTTGAAGGAAAAGACAATACACCAGTGAACTGGCAGGCAGAATTTGCTGTATTTCTCACTTGTACCTGTGTTATTTAACATTTCCAGTTAACATGTAATGCTGTTCTACCTTTTCTTTGAATTAACTGTTTCCAGCTGACTGTGGTATCTGTCATTCTGGGCTGCTGCAGCCTGGTGTATAATAGAGGAATTGTGTTCATTTGTGCAGCTTGCAAAGAAGTACAATATGGTCGTGGTGTCCCCAATCCTGGAGCGAGATGAGCTGCATGGTGGAATTCTGTGGAACACTGCCGTGGTCATTTCTAATTCTGGAGCAATCCTTGGCAAAAGTAGGAAAAATCACATTCCAAGGGTTGGAGATTTCAATGAGGTAAGGTGCAGTAGTGTGACAATCAGGTTAGCCTTACCTTGCAGCTCTTGTTTGTGCCAGCATGTGTTGTGTCAGAGTCACAGTGGCAGGAAATGCAATGTGTTTCCCTTACTGTCAAATCAGTTTTTCTGAGAGGAAGTGGTAGTAAGTTAATTTATCAAGAAGGAATAATTTTTGTGAGAGTGATGATTCTTAAAGGAAAAATAGCATTGAATCTTGTTAGGTACTCTTCCTTTGCCTAGTGAAACTTCAGAAGTATCAAGTATCCTTTAAAGGAATTGTTTAAGTTATAGCTGTGTTATGTTTGTTGTGCATGATTGGCTTGGGTAGTTTTGTCATGTGTGCACGTTGAACTTACTTTAATTTGCAGGGCGATTGTTTCATGGTTCAAGCATGAACATTACTTACAGCCTTTCTCTGTTTCTCTGTGAGGTTGTCTTGGAAATGACAGTTCTTTTGCTTGTGTTTATTCGAGCAGAATCCCTTAATTCATTGTGCCTCTGACTGAATTGCTGGTTTATGGCATCTTCTGTTTACTAAGGACATTATTGCAGCTGAAGCCCCCAGCAGGTTTTGGGCCATCCTCCAGGATCAGAAACTGAACTGGCAGTAAAGGCAGTGACTGGGAGATCTGAAATCTGTTTATACATCCGTAGAATTATCACAAGCAGAAAGATCAAGATTAAAAATTAACTGAAGTCTAAAAATACATTGTCTTACCTTAACTAAATCTCTCCTTGTCAGCTAAAGTGAGTAATTAACAGAGGCATTTCTTCTAAGCACCGGAGGCTGCTGTATGCCTGCAGTTTCTTTTGTTCCCTGTCTGACTGCTCCAGTCATCAAACTGAGCCTTCAGAACCTAAAGTGCTTTTTTATTAATGTAAAAAGTTCTTTTGGGTCTCAGAACTTTGTGTTCAAAGATCTCTGGAAGTTTTGACCTTGCTCCCAGACCTGATCAGGCTGGTTTGAGTTTCTCCAGAGGAGGCTGCTAGTAGAGTTCTACACAATGAATTTCTGGCACAGTCTGTCAGTCACCAGTCTTCCCTTGTATTTTTAACAATTATTTTGATATTTAATATTATTTTATCAGCTCTGTCCTTTAGCTAGCAAAAGCACTAACTTACAAATCCATCGGTTGCTTTCCACATTTTTTATTTGTTCCCTGTATAATCCAACAAAAAATAAATTCCTGTTGCTTGTGCTGAAACATGATGTCTTCAGTTTTCCTGACAGTGTTTGTGGAGAATCAACAGATTCCAAGAAACTCATTGTTTCCAACCATGAAACTGTAATGAGAGACACCTAAAAAAAGAAAGTATTTTTACTTTCTCATGTGAAGTGTGAATAGGGTTTCATAAAGAGTTTTGCATAGTTGCTAAAAGAAGTTAGTTCTTAGAATCCTAAATGCCAGAATGACTACAAAACAATCTGTTTATAGCTTCCAGATACACTATAATGATCTGGCATTTCTTCTTGTATCTACCTTGTTACAGAATCTAGTGTTGTTTACCCAAGACAGCACTGTCTTCAGCTGGCTTTGTTAGCAAAGCAATAACTCCAGTCTTCTGAGCTGAACAATTCTGATAAAGCAACTTCAGAAACCACCCAGGCTACAGGAAAGGATTATATTAATCTGTGTTACTTTAATGTTGTTTTCTTTATCAACAAAGTTAAACCTCAAGGAAATATCGAGTTTGAAATTATTTCTTGTGGGTTTTCTCTGTAGGGCAGATGGGAAAGCAGCCTTGTTGAGATTGTGCCCATTGAATCAGTAAGAACTAAGTGGAAAGAGCAAAGAGTCTATTCAGCCATGTGTGGGAGGCCATACAAACAAAAATCAATCCTTCTTGAGACATCACAGTTTATTGCTGTGGAGAGGATTGTGACCTCTGGTGTGAAATAAAGAAATAGGAACTGATGAATTCCCTGAAGCAACAGCATTCTTGTTTTTCTTCTCCCATTGTAAGGAAAGAAACTGAGAATAGTAGAAAGAATGGAAATATATTCATTCAGCAGAATTGTTTTGAAAAAGGCTTGTGTGAGCACCCACCATGTGGTCTGCTGTCTACAGACATGAAAGGAGATCAAATCAGTGCCCAAGAGATTGTGCAATTTCATGAGGCCTGATAAAAAAATGAGAAACATGAGATGATTATTTTACTGGACATACTGAACCTGTAGCCCGTGGTTTCAGAAGGTGACTGTCCTGTGTGCGTCATTGGCCCACACTTAGAGGAGGCCCAGGTTTGTTCCCCAGCTGTACCTGCTTGCTTTGGGCCTCTGGTGGTTCTGCTTCCTTCAGGACCAATGGCAGTGCTGGTTACAAGGAACAGATAATTTCAATAAAGAGTGTCGTGCTTTACCTTCCTTCCCTGGTGGGAGACATGTCCCCTTGGGTCAGGATGGTGGAGTGTGTCCCTTGCTCTTCTGTCTCAGTCTGGCACCAGAGGATACTGTCAGGAATCAGCCTGGCCACTGCAGCTTCTGTGCTCCCTTGGGATCCTCAGTGTTGGATAAGGAATGTTGGGTGTCATGTTTTGTCTCCTTATCTGTGAGTCTTTATCACTGTCTGTCCCTGTCTGAACCTGGTGATGGTACTTGCAGAAAGCAGCACTGCATCAGATGTGTGCTGCATCAGAGAAGTTCCTTTGCTTGAAAGCAGGTATGAGAGTGTAATTTCAGTGAATACACACTCCTGCCGCTGCCTTGGCATTTCTGTATTCATCTTTTCTACTGCCTAAGTGGTTTTGTAAATCTCATCGTACTATCCTCAGCCTTCCCTCTACAGGTTGAAAAGCTTTTTTAGTTAGAGGTGCTTATTAGCACTTTTTTAAGAAGTCTGCCTTGGTGGGTTTTGTTGGTTAGTTGGGTTTTTTGTTTGTTCTTTCTTTTGTTTGTTTGTAGTCTACTTACTATATGGAAGGAAATACAGGACACCCAGTGTTCCAGACACAGTTTGGGGCAATTGCTGTCAACATCTGCTACGGGCGCCACCACCCTCTGAACTGGCTCATGTACAGCATGAATGGGGCAGAGATCATCTTCAACCCTTCAGCCACTATTGGGACACTCAGGTAAAAAACACACTGATCTGTGCCATTGCTCCCTTTGTGAGTTGATTGAACCTCTGAGCCCCTCACTGGGGCCTAAAAGGCACCTTGCTGAGGTCTTGGAAATGTAGTCTCCTTGTTTTGCCTTCACAAAGGAGCCTGCATTCTCTTCCACCAGGAATTTTGGGCTCCTGGTCTCCTCCCAGTAACTGATTCTCTTTCAAAATTTTATTGTTCTAACATCAGCAGGTCTCCTGTCTTTCAGACAGCATTAACCAGCATCCAGCTGGTGTTCTGAAGACTGAGAGTTTATTTAGATTTTTTTATGTGATATTTTTGCTATGTAATAGGTAGTGGTCATGTTCAGGCTTATTTTACCAGCTTGCACTGCCCACCTGGAAGTGTGGTATGAAATTGCAGTTTTCAGAACCAAGCTGAGATACCCTTTCCTCAGAAACTTTTTTTTTAAACTGTTGGCAATTTTATGATTACCAGGCCTCTTGAACCAGACTTGGACCAGTGTAAACTGTCCCTTGAGATTAATCTTCTGCAGATTAACATTAATTGCACCCTACTGACTTGATTTCCTGAAGGCTAACTTTGGCCTCTCTGCCAGCAAGTGTGCAGTGTGAGACTGTAGATTTAGCCCTGGAGTTACAGTAACGAACACCTGCTGCCTGTTTGTGTTGCAGCGAGGCGCTGTGGCCCATCGAGGCCAGGAACGCTGCCATAGCCAACCACTGCTTCACCTGCCCCATCAACAGAGTGGGAACGGTTCGTATCTCCGTTGTTTCCTCTCATTCCATTGTTGGGGCTTGGGGCATGAGTTTGCTCAAGGCAGGGACTGATGGCACCAGGATGCAGGGGTTCCTCTGCTGTGTGACCGCTGTACTGGAGTTTATGATGTGATGTGATTTGAAGATGGGCAGTGATGAAGAGATTGAGAGCTGCCTCTGTTGCTGGCAGCCTACTTTTTGATTGCAGCTGCTTCCTGTTCTTGCATTGAATCTTTGTAACAGGCACCCGTCCTTTTCCCAACTCTCCCAGTTTCTCTGGTGAAATCAATATTCTTTTAGCCAAAATGACTGAAAATTTGATATATCCTCAAGTCAACAGTACACAACGTGTGGCTGTTGTACAGATACTATCCCCTTCTGAACTGTAAAAATCTATAATGAAATTTAATAGTGCATGCAATAGATGATTCTTACCTTCAGATTAGTCCAATTATGCTACATGTATATTTTTAAAATTAGATTCCCTGCTTGTCGTTGTTTGTTATATGAATATGTTTGCCTTTTTTGTGATTCAACAAGATGCGTTTGGTTAAATATCTCCTCTTTTGCCTCTTTAAACTTGTGAAATGGATAGGAGGCGTGTTCCCCAAAGTGTGTGAACAACAAAAAAACCTTGTGTTCTCTGTTATCCATCACAGAAACTAGGCCTCTCTGATGACTCCCTTTAGACAGTGCTGACTGTATGCCAGAAAAAAATATTTGTAGATTTATATAAACTTCCAAAATATGATAGACTAGCAAGGATTTCATGAATGAAACAGAATTATACTGCCACCTATGGATTCTTCTTGTTTCACAGGAATACTACAAAAACGCCTTTACTTCTGGAGACGGTGGAAAAGGTATATTCAGAGATCACATTCAGTACCTGTTCCCAGATTTGCTGGAAGTTAAAGATCAATGAGGAGTTTGGGATTTTCTTGTATGTACTTATATGTTGAAACACAGTAATTTGTGCTGTGAAAACGACGGCAGCTTGTGGCTCCATCCAGAGCGGACCTGAGCCTTTTTTAGCCAGTTTTGGAGCTAAGTGTTTTTAGCAGCTGCATGAAGAAGGTCAGTGGTATCCATTGCTTAGTGGTACAACAGATGTGATTGATTTTTGGCACAACTCAGAGTTGTGCAATATGAAATAACATCTTTTCTGTGCCTCATATCCCAGTGTTTTCACCTCTGACCTTTTATAGAAAATAGAATGGGTGGATCTCTCTCAGCTGTTCTGAAAATGTATGATTTGACAATTAGAATTCATTTAAATGCTAAGTAAAAAGCAATGAAAGCAAAGCCTTTAGTCCAGAGACTTAATAATGGGAAAGCATAATGGTACATTATTTGAAAGGCAGTGCAGTGAGCTTTTCCTGATAATTTGATACTGTACTGGGCATGAAAATGATAACCGGCCAAAACTGCAGTTATTTTAGGATCATGCTGTGACCCTCCAAGATGATTATCTTGCCTAAGGGCCAGCGAGTCCCTGTGAAATGGAGTCAGGTTTTGTGGGACACTGTATGTTAAGTTACCAATACATGCTTTTTGAATCTGTCTCTAAGCACACCACGAGCTGGGCCATTTCTATGGCTCGAGTTACGTGGCTGCCCCTGACGGCAGCAGGACCCCGGGGCTCTCCCGCACTCAGGATGGGCTGCTGGTGGCAGAGATGGACCTCAACCTCTGCAGGCAAGTCGGGGACAAATGGAATTTCAAGGTAAGCCTGATTATAAAGAAAACAGGATATTAGAACAAACAAACTTTGATAATGATGTCACAATAGTTAAAAGGCAGCCTGCCTTTTTTTTTTTTTTTTAGCAGTTCAGAGCTTAAATTGTTGAGGTAATTTAACAGGATGATATGGAGGCCAAAAGCATAAATCGATCTGGAAGAGGAGTAGCTAAATTCAGGGAAACTAGGCCAGTAGCTTTCAAATGAAAAGCTTAGCCTCAAGACCATGATGTGGATTGCCAGCATCTCTGAGGGTTGCTGGGGAAGAGTTTGTGCTTTTTTGAGTTAGGCATTTGTTGCTCAGCTGACACAGGCATTGGATCTATCTTACATGGTACTACTATAAATTCTTAAACGCATTAATTCTCAGTTTTGCTGAAATTCAGTGAAAACCCAAACCCACAAGCTCCTGAGAACTTTCTGAAGGCAAAATTCTTGCTATGTTAACTTCCTGAAATTGTGGATATGTTGAAACTACAGAGAAAGAACTGTGTACTGTATATATTCATCTCTGAAGCATCTTAACACACTTTTGAATTTATCTAAATCAGATCAAGATAGCTGCAAGCTGCTCCATATGGCTTTAACAAACCTTATTTATTACTATTTTTTTGTATTCTGAGATAAAGCTAATTTGGTTCATCTTTCCAGAGGCCATAATTGGATTTAATTTGTCCAGCAGCAGTGCTGGTTGAAGAAACGGCTGCCTCAGCACAGCAGCTTGCTAACCCTTCAGTTGTGCCAGTTCAAGCCATGTGGGGGGCTATATTAGATAATGATTTAGTGGAGTGGCCAGATTTATTCCTTTTAAACAAACAACACTCTAGTTCTTTTTTTTATTCTGATCAAGTTTACAGAAGATCCTGTTGGAACAAAAAAAGAAAAGAAGTGGCAACTTTGGAAGTAGGCTTTGTTGATGAAGAAAACATCTTGCTTGCTTCTGTGGAGATGGATCTTTTGTTCTAGTCCTCAGTGCTGCTAAAGACTAGAACTTTTTCCTAGTCACTCTTAAGATCAGCATGATTGGAATCCTAACAAAATAGACCAGAATGCCTGACTAAGCAGCTGTACAGTATCTGTGGGTTCTTAAGTGATCACCCAGTATTTAAAATAAGTGATCATTTGCAAGGAGTGTCAATTTTTGAACATCATGCTACTGCAAGCAGACATTTATTTTATCGAGCTGGTTTATTTGCCTGTTGTGCATTACAGTATGGTGCAGTATTCGACATGTTTTGATGTCAGTTTAACATAAAGCTGAAAACTCTCTGTGGATTTGAAATGCTGAATAAGCTAATTAAAATTAGTAATTTCTTATCTAGAGCCTAATTTTTTTGCTCATATTGCTAATCCATATATAGGGACTAAAACCAAGACATAATTTCAGGTCATCTTCTGGAACAGAATTGCATTTGTTATTTTACAGATGCCTGTGGTAGGCATGTGGTTGTTGCCATAATGGAATTAAGTTGTGCTGAGAGAGTCTTAATTTTTTGTCAAGCAGGCGTTTAGTTTTGCTTTGCCGCCAGAGTCAGGCTTTTACTGCAGAGTAGAGGCTTGGTGTGTCAGGAAGCACGTGGAGCATTTCTTCTACCACCTTAGGAGGGATATCTGAACAAAAACAATTGTATTGATTAGGAAAAACAAACAGTAAAAGCAAAACACTTCCCTTTGGCTGATTTGTGTGGAATTGTGTGGTTTTTGTTGTCTTCAAGTCCTGTGCTTTCAGCACCTTAATTTCATGTTGATGGTGTGGAGTGCTATTGTTGGGCTTTGGCACATAAGGCACAGCTGTGGCTTTGTTTGTGTGACAGGGGAGAGCTGTTTCCTTTTTCCTCTCTCTCCGTTGTGGCCAAGACAGAGGTGGTTCTTGCTGAGGGGAATGAGGAACAGTGGTCACAGGTTACCCACTGCAGAAAACCCTTACCAGCCAGTAGGAACCCATTTAACCCGCTCTGGTATCTGCAGTTTCCACCCAGTGATGCCTGAGGGACATCAGTAGAAAGTCTTTGCTAAACTCAGAGCAGCAAAGGGGTTAAACAAATTAAATGAAGGTGTCAATTGCCCTTCCAGAGCAGTGCTGTGGGCTGTGCAGTTCAGAAGAGGACCACAGCACTTACATCAGGTGCTGTATTGCAGCACTGCCAGCACTTGCTCTGTTGCCCAAACCACTGATATTTCGTAATATTAATGAGTGAAGTAAGACTAACTCCAGCACTGTCAGTGCAAACTTACTGCTGACAGCAGAGTTCCTTGGCTGGCAAGGACATGACATGAAGCCCTAATTACAGAGACACTCCTTTGCCTTCACTGACATAACTTAAATTGTTGATGCGTGAGAGAGCGAGTCCACCTTTCACATTCAACTTTCAGCTCCACCTTTCACATTCAACTTTCAGCTATCCAGAATAGCTTTAATAAGTAGTAAGTCAGCAGACATGACTGTCACTGAAGGAGAGCTGCAAAACAGGAAGGTGTTCATTTAAAAGTTTGACTTTTCACTTCTTTTTTGGCTGGAAATACAGTCCTAGGCAATACAAGTTCTTTTATAAAAAATAGTTTGTGCTAAGGCACTGGAGATCTTGAATTTTGAGGGAATTATGTTTTTTGATGTTTGGGACAATTAAATCATGTATTATCATAGAAAAAACCAACCAGTGGATAGAAATATTTTCTACTGAAGTGCTTCTGTAGCTCACTGAAAGAACTGAAGCTTTTTCTTTTCCAGATGACTGGTCGATATGAAATGTATGCAGAAAAGCTTGCTGAAGCAATCCAGCCTTTCTTTATACCCAATATCGTCAAAGAGTAAGAGGGAGCATCTCATTACACTCAAATGTTACAAGACAAATTTGAAGTTACTGTTGGATGATAGCTTTACTATGAATTACAAGCTGCTGTTTTAGTGTTGTCAGTTTAATTTCATGTAACCAGTTTTAAATAGTAAGATTCAAAACTGTTACGTAAAATAATTGAAAATGACTTCTTAAGTGTTTGTTATTTACACTAATGAATCCAAAGTTTTGTTCCTTGTTAGAAATACATCCAGTGTTTTTTAGAGTAGAAACACAGTGTACTGTGATAGAGTTGATAGGATGAGTTCAGAGGACATGAACATTTTACCCAAACTTTGCATTGTACATCTCTTTCTGCTTTCCAGTTTTTACCCTCTGCCCAAATGCATAATTTAGGGAGAAAGGAGGCAGAAATTGTTTTCATCTGGGTTATGTTTGCTTTCTCTGCTTATAAACTACTTGATGCAGTTGTGTTACAACTGAGTAATGTCCCAGACATCCCAGTTATTTGAAGATCTGTGAGTGCTGTAAAACAAGGCCCCTTTGGTTCTGTTGCCTTTTACACAACCAGAGCTGGAGCAGTGTCTTTGCTGGGCCCCTCCCAGGTGCAGAAGTTGTGCTCAGAGAGATGCTTTGGTATCTTCCAAAGCTCAGTGCCCTGGTGGGAAGCAGAAATAGAGACCCTGGCCAACGCACAGGCAAGGCTGGGGCAGTTGCATGCCTTTCTCTGTGAACAGAAAGCTCAGGATGGGTAAGGAAAACTCCTTCCCTGGGGCTGCACTCCAGTAGGATATGTGGTGGCTGCAGAGTAAACACACCAGCTGTGGAATGAAGGTACTAATGATACTTTTGCTGTTCTTGGGTAGTGCTGTATTCTGAAATTTTGCCTTGTGATTCGGGTGATGGCAGTAGGTGTTCAGGCAATGCACACTGAATACAATTTACAGCCCAGCAACTATGAGTTTATAGCTGTAATAAATACTTGAACTCGTTTTTGTTTTTCTAAATTACAATTTCAGATTTTCAAGAACATTTTCCTAATAAACTTGTTAATAAATGCACTTGCTGCATTGTGTTACAGGGTTATTTGTGAGTTTAACCTTTATTGAGAATGGCTTAATTACAAATAAAAATATATTTATGTATAAAATCCCTGCATGTAAAATCCCCTTCCTTTACTATTGACATCCTGACAGAAACAAAGCAACAGAACATTTTCAAGGTGAGTGTTTTGATAGACGGTCTTGTAATAGGAAACTAAGTTTCAGAAAATGCAGATGTTCTGGATGCTTGTGCAGTGAGCTGCTTTTTCAGCTGAATTTGTGCCATATACTCAGTCTTTTCACTTGGCTTTTGCTTCTTCCTTGTGTTTTTATCTCTCATAGCCATCTTCCATTTGGCAGCTGTACAAGATCCTGTTGTAATAGTGTAACTCTCCTTTTGTCTGCACTAGCTTAGACAGCTTTGTTTATCTTTCACTTCTGTTGAAGCATTTAAACCCTGGGTACCAAATGCTTACCAGTCAAAACTGTTACACCTGTGTGTGCACTTCAGAACACTAAGCTTGCCCTTAAGTTCATGTTTTCTATACACCCAGAATTCACTTTTGGTAACGGAAACAGTAATATCAATTACAAACCTTTGTAAGAATTGTTTTTATTCAACTAATCTAGCCTGCTCTAAGATAAATCCTGTGGCAGTTTAGTGGTATTGAATGACCTACCTACCTGAAAATGCATGGGTTAAGGAAGTACTCTAACAGCCTGTAGCTTCCATATCTGTTAATTATTAACAGAGCTAATACACTCTCTCTAAATTAAACATCACAATTTTGGCCTTGGATATAAAAATTCCCAAATCAGGAATCTTCTGATGACTTACTCTGGAGGAGTTGAAAGGCATTATCTACAACAGGTTTTGTACCTTTCTTCTTGAGGGATTCTGCTGGTGGCACTGATGGACCAGTTCTACACAAATCACATCCTACCTGTTACTTACCAGTGCCAAGAATGTATTTAAACTTCACCAGTGATAAGCGAAATTTGACACACAAAATTTCCTGTCATGCACTTCTGTTTGGAATTTTTTAAGGGTTACTGCACTTTATATGTCTGTTACTATTTTTCATCTTTGTACAAAGGAGCACTTTGGATTCTACTAAATACTCAGTCAACACTGTATGCTTTTCAGTTACTCAACAACTGATAAAGGAAAATGTTTATCTTGGTAAAAAAAACTTTCTATGCTGAATGTAGATTCCTATTTATTCTATCCACCAGTAAATAATAATACCTTTTTACTGTGATTCCACACAGTTCCAGAACTTGAACAGTTCTTTTCCTAAAACCATGACAGAGATGTGGGATCTCTGTCTTAAGTGCAAATTTTCCTAGTTTTACATCAGTGCTGATTTTCCTACTCACTTTCATACAGGCAGGACTGAAGATTGAGACTTAGAGGAAATTAGGATTGATGAAGCTGAAGTAAGTGGCTTTTTCCTACACTTCAGAATGCTCCTCAGGTAACAGAGGAAGGGGCTATGAGTGGGCTGCTACCACTTAATGTCTCAATACAGCAGCAACTTAATCCAAATACAGCTGTAGTATAAGAGCTAGAAAAATATAAGTTCCTGGCTTCTTACTTGTAGCAGGTATGTTTGTATTTCCTCTTTTCTTAATTGATTTTAGCTCTTCTTAGAAGGTCACTGAACTAACACCAACAGCAAAATTTGGCTCAAATTATGATTCAGCATTTAGGTACAATGCAGTAGATGCTGTCAGATATTTACACTTTACACACAAAATCTGTGCCATTAGTGTGGATGATAATTTTCTGCATTTGCTTAATAAGATTAAATACTTAGAGCATTCATATTTTGAATGGATTCTGCAGAATGTGGCACATGTGGGTGGCATAACATTCAGAGCGTTTTGCAAAGAGCAATAAAGACTTCCAAGTGCAAATAAAATCTTTCCACTTGAAAGTTTTGGAGCAATCTGGAGCTCTGAGCAGTCATCCAAGAGCATTGAGCCAAAAGAGATTGAATTTGTAGTGCAAGGGAGCAATTCCAGTATTGCAGTTGAATAAATGCTAAATCTCTGTGAATTTGATACGTGGGAAGTTTCCTACATTGCAGACAGTACTGATGACCCACAAGGCATTTTTTTATTATTTAAAAGTAGTTTAAGTTAACATTTTTTCCTTTTATAATACTCTGCTGAACTTCAAATCCATAGATTATGGATGAAGAGCAGCCCTTGATGCTTTGACAGAGAGAGAAACAGGTATTTTCTGGGGTTTTTTCTTTTTCTTTCTAAACCTGTGCAAATATTACCACGTGTTAAAAGTTCATAAATTTGGTGCTTTTTTCTTACATATTTAATTTGAAAATAAGCTGAAAGTGAACAGGCTCTGGGCCTGTATTTTAGAACTACTGTCAAATGTGCAATGTTAAAAATAAGGGGGGGAAAAAATCAAATACAAACCAGAGACAGACATTGCAAAATCAGATACATCATCAAGAAAAAAAAAAAAAGGTGAAGACAGCATTGCAGTCTAGTCCTGTCAATGTCTATAAAGCCTCCCTTGTGAAGATCCCACTGCAGTTGAGGAGTGAGGTGTGTGCAGGGGAGTCCTGAGACGAGCAGCCAGCTGCCGTGCAGGCTGTGCAGGAAGGAGCAGGAGTGTCCTCTGTGGGTGTCAGCTGTCTGTGTAGATGAACAGAATATCTTCATCAGTGCCATAACTTGTCCTGGCTTCCTCAAAGTTACTGATGCTGGTGCAGCATGTTCCTGGGAAGAAGGAACAAAATGTTAGGAAAATTCAGAAGGATTTGTCAGTGAAAGGTTCTTTCACTGGATGTAACAGCATCCACAAACCAGTGTAGAGACTTCACCCAGCAGCTTAGGTTACAGCTTTACTCGGGTAGATTTTTTCACCTTAAAGAGCTCACTGAAGTAATGCTGCAAATAGGTACCAAACTGGCCCTTCTGTTACATTCTGCACATAAACATTTCAGCATCTCTCCCTAACCTATCTGAAAGCCAAACAAGCCATTTGCTAGAATGCCTATCTGAATGCTTCAACTAAATCACACCACAAAATGCAGCAGTGATATAATTAATGGCAAAACCCCTTGTGACAAATTGGGTAATGATGCCTGTGCACTGATGGGAGGTCCAGCTGTGGCTGTGTCAGACTCATTAGCAATGCACTGGCTGAGAATCCATCCAAAAGGGACAGGCTACTCACGGTCAGCATAGGCAGGGTTGTTGTAGTAAATACTCCCTGAGGCTTTGTTGTAGCCACATAACACAATGAAATGGCCCTGGTAGTCAGGGCTCCTGCAGAAGCACTTCTGTCCAATGGGAAGGAAGCAGCAGTATTTGACAGGACTTGAGCAGAGATCACACAGCAGCAGGACTGCGTTGACAAGGACAATGGCTATGTGACCCTGGGACAGGTGGTTCTGGATGTCTTGAACGGTTACTGTGCTGCAAGGAAGGAAACAGACATGCTTATTGAAAGAGGCTGGTGTAAAGGAAGTGCCTGACGGTGCACAGTGCAGCTGGCACTTCTACAGATACCCCACAGATTGACTATAGATATACTTCTGTATCACAGGTACAGCTCTTTGCTGTTCAACCTTGCAGGCTTTGCTATGGACAAAGCCTGACAGAACCAGTAGCATTCAAGGTCTTTCTATTTCATTGCTGCTACTGAAGTGCAGAGCAACCGCTCTGGATTCTGCAGTGACATGTTCTGAGATGACTTATCAGATGCCCCAGAGAAGAGAATTAAAGTAGCTGGCAACTCACTCAGTAACTTGAGGGACTTCTTTTGTAGGAAATTTTAGTGTTCTGTCTGTGTTCTGTTCTGTCTGTGTTTCTGTTAGAAAAGCTAATCTCTGAGACACCAAATCTTCATTGATTAAGTGGTTAAATATTGTGTAACCACTAACCAAATTAAGATTTGCCTGTGTCACAGAGGACTGTGTTTCTCCCAGCTGAAGTTTTGAGTTCCCTGATACTCTTGAGGCTTTATTTCTACAGAGTAAGTATCTACCATACATCATCTATAACCTCATCTGTTAAAAGCTGTCCTTCACTGAGGCAGATGGTGTGTTCCATATGTGTGAGAAACTCATCACTTGGATCTGTTCCAGATGTCTGTGAACCACCTGACTGAACTCATGTGCTTTTTATTTAATCCTTCCCAGTGTCACTTGCCCCCTCTGATGCCCCAGCCTCAGTACTGCACATCTCCTCTGTCCCTGGCTTGATCAAGGCCAGTCTTAAGACTGCAGAAGCAAGAGGGACTGAGTGTCCCTTCTGTCCTGTCACGGCTGTAGTTTTAAGTGATGGTGACTCCACACGTTAGAAAGGACACTTGATTCTGCTAAATACAAGTTACACTCCAGCATTCAAATGCTATTGTGGCTGCCTCATATCCTCTCCTTTGCTTATTTACCCCACTTCAACAACAGGGATCCAAATACAGCTTCCCTATAAAAAGGGATGCAGCTCAAATTGGATGCTTAGTCATTCCCCAGTAGAATTTCACTGCCGATTGTGAAAATTCTGCAGTTTTTTCATTTTTTATGGGTTTGCAGTTCTTTCATGGAGTTCCTTATTTGATGGTCCCCTTGGCAAAAGCTCCTGTGCTAACTTATACTTTGCATGTTTGTCTGGGAAGAGAGATCCATGTTTGCATAGCTTTGGGAACAATGAGTTCTGTTCCACACAGCATTCTCCTTAATTCCAACAATGGCCAGTTAGAGTGCTGTAGGCACTCCCTATTGCCTAAATGTAATGGACAACCAAATTCAAAACACAGTCAGCTCCTATCAGCATTTTCATATCACTTACTGTGCATCATGAATAATTTTTCTTCAAACTTCATTATTAGCTCTTGATGTGCATGGGGGTTTTTTGAGACAGATATAGTAGAAAGACACTAATTGGCAAAAAAAGGCTTAGGGCTCGATTTCATTCTGTTTCAGCAGTTTAGCTTGGTGCCTCCAAGAAAAACGGGCCCACAGAATCTCCAAAGAGAAAGAAAACAGCAAGCTTACCATTTCTCCACCAGCACCTTGCAGTCTTTGGCTTGTGCAAAGAGCTGATTCACTCGATTCTCTTCTGTGTCAAAGTGCTTCCTGTAAAATGACTGGGGAAATAAAAGAAGTTCTGAACTGGAATGGTGTTTACCTTGGGTAATCCACCACTTAAGACTGCTAGCAAGGGCCTGCATAAATTGGAGATCTGGCTATGGGATAAAAGATCTCTCCCTTAGTTCACTGGGAACAGGACAAGGATTTATGCTCTGAAATACAAATTAAATCGCCCCTGGTCAGTTACTGTTGCTGTTTCAATCCAGTGGCTGTACAGCTGCCTACAAGAGAGAGCCTGTCTGGTTTCCCAGGGGAAACTGGGCAGGAGCTTGCAATAAAGTCACAGCTGCTACAGGCCCTCCTTGGCCCCTTGTGGGCAGTCCTGGAGAGGCCGAGCTCTCAGTGGATGGGAGGCTGAGTTCCCCTCTCACCTCTAGAGGTGGATCTTCCAGGTCAAGGCTGAGGCACGGTGGTGGGGAAAGTGTGGAAGCTAAACACTGCTGCTGCCCAGGCTGTACCTGTTCTGTAGATAAATACAGGGCTTCAGTCTCCAAGGCTGTCAAATAGGTTGGAACCTTTCATGAACACTACATGCAAACTTCTTAAAAATTAAAAAGATGGAATCAATACGTGGGATCACACTGCCTTTGGAATAGATTTGTGCCAGTTTTGGCAGGGGGTCAAATTAACTATGGCTGACTGTCAGTAACACAGCAGAGCTTTTATAGCATGATACCTGAGGTTTTTAAAGCTGCCTGCTCTTCCCCTGCAGATGAGAATACTGACCTGATTTTTGTAGCCCTTGTCCACTCCGAGTGTCTGGGTGCAAAACTTATGCCTAACTCCGAAGTGCCGCATTAGGTAGGCCAGGTCAATAGTCCAGATACTCTTTGTTAACTGGAGTTCCTGGATGGCTTTCTGAAACTCATCATTGTCCAAATGATTCAGGTACCTATGGTATCAAGAAAGGCAGGGGAAGGGAAGCACAGGTCTTAGGAGAAGCAAAATGTGTGCTGTAGCCCAAGCCTCTACATCACAGCACATAAAAACTGAAACAATGGGCTTGGCTACAAAATAACCAAAGAAAAAACCAACCCACAAAGGAGACAGAAATTTAAGGGAAGGGAATAGGGAATATTTAACTGGATTTATTGCTGACTTTTTAAAATTGGAAATGTGTGGTGCCTTGGCTATTTTAGAGTGCTAGAAGTGTACAGGTGCTGTACCAGAGGCAAGCTGGTATAGAACTCTGTCCTGAAGGGTTTACAGTGTAATGTACAAGTGTATTAGAGCCAACACAGAAAGAAGAGTTAAAGACTAAAACTTCCTTCACGCCATAGATGGATTTCAAAAGGAGGAGCCATAAAGGAATTCAGTAAATATTCAAAGGAAGCTTGTCTCAGGCACTGATGACACAAAAGGAAGAAAAGGGGAGATGAAATCAGGAGGAAGCTCGGGACAGGTTGCAAGGGGGCGGGGCGAGGTAGTTACAGGGAGCTCTGAAAATAAGAAGAGGAATGGAAATACATGATGAAAAACAAAAAGGGACTGGAATTGAGGATGCGGGGAAAACAAGGTCAGATCAGCAGGGTGAAAAGATTAATCTTGGAAGCTGAGTTTTGGGCAGACTGGAGTAGCAAAGAGGTAAAGGGAATAGAGGTTACAGTAGTCAAGATGGGAAATTACCAGCACACGGACTAACGTCTTGGCAGAAGGGATGGAGAGAAATGAAAATCTTCTGCTTCATATCTACTAAGTGGACATCTAAATAGGTATTTCTCCTGCACCTAAGCTCATGTTCCTCTGTGGAAGGAAAGAGGAGTTCAGCAGGACAGCTACTAGTTCAAAAAAAGGTAAAACCAAAAAGAAACAAAAAAAAAAACCCCAAGGGGCATCACAATTTTGAAGCTGAAACTAGTCCTGGAACACAAACACTCATCCCACAGGTCGGGCTCAGCAGGACAGAGGTAGTACGGGTACAGCACACACTCATAAACTGGGATACACCTACCCATCACTGGGAAGGAAACACAGAGAGGAACCTGGTGAGTCACAGCTAACTATCAGCTCTGAATTGTAACAACAGGATAGAGGCAACACTTTCTATGAGCTTATGCATACCAGCCTGCAAAGTTCATAGAGCTGATTAGGTATTCTGCATCTAATTATTCAAAAGGATCCAAAGTTCACTTCAGTTTGTATTTTCCCTTGCTCCAGCTGGAGAGCTGGGCCAGGCCCAAGCAGCAGTCACTGTCCAAGGGTACCTCAAAGAACCTGCTGCTCTCCTAAGAATGAACTCATGGCTGTTTCAACACACCTCTTCTCCCTGGGACTTGCTTCCTGCAACCCCTCCCCGTGGAATGAGATTTCCCACTCTAAGAGAGCCACTTACTGAAGCACCATCCTGGAGCAGGCCAGCCCACAGTCCCAGTGGTACAGCTGCTGAATCACTGGCACTTTCAGCTGGATGCAGTCAACTGTGTGAGCAGAACACAATGTCAATCCATACAGGAATGTTTTCCCATGCCACTAAAAGTCAGCCTGTCCTCAGCACTACAGCCACAGAGACTTAGGAACGTGGTTTTATCTGATTGGCAGGTGGATTTTTTTCTTTCTTAGGGGAATGCGCATTTAGTATTTCTGTTCAGGTAAGCATTTGGTTTAATTTCATACTCCTTTATTGTTCCATACCTAGATCACTGGCTTTGCAACCCTTTTTCCCTTGGAAGTTTCTTTTTTTTTATGGTGGGGTGATGTACCCACCATCCCTCAGTTGAAGCTGTGTCTCCTCCTGGATAACAGCAGGTGAGACACAGGTATTCATCCTTTCTCTTGTGTCTGATTGTACTTCTGTGCCTCAACAGGACTTAAAGGAAACTGGGTGAAAACATACCAAGATCTCGGGACAGGAATCTCTTAGAAGCCCCACAGATTTAAGCCTTTTCTATAGATTTGGGGTTTTATCCTCAGGGATGGTAATTTACAGAATTTAAACAAGACTCACAAGTTAAAACTCGCAAGTGGAACCAGTTGTACTTTTGTATTAATTCCATCAAAATATCAATAGGGAGGGAAAATTAATAATCTTTGCCAAAAAGTCCCAAAATACAACCTCCATCCTCTGCCTCCGTTTTTTATTTTTATGGAGTCAGCAATGTGGTGGTTTCAGTTCCAGGGACATCCTCACCACTAGCAGGACTTGAAGAGTTGTGCCTATCATTGCTACTTCAGCATTGACCAAAGTGAGTTAATCACAAAGGGCTTTTCTCAGTAACCTTTGATCTAGAAAAGGCCTTTGAGAACTCTTGTTAACAAGATCCTCTCCATTTTATAATGGGAATAAAAATACATTGGACATCACATGGACTCATCTAGTTTTGGTGTAATAGCATTTATCAACCTTTTTAGATAAAGTTGTCTTATTTTTCCTAGTTGTGCCCCTGTTTAATCATGACTTTAAAGAGTGGCACACCGGTTGATATATTCAGTCTTTTTTAAAATTCATCTAGCTTAAGGTGCTCTTGAGTATCATAACAAAAGAAAACAAACAAACAAACAAAAAGAAAAAAAAAACAATTCCCACTTGTCCTCAAACCAGAACTTCTCGAGTATTTTATCATCATTTTTTCTTAGCATGTTATGTGAATCTGTCCCCTTTTTATAAACAGCCACGTCCTCTACCGAGTCCCACATTAACCAAGAGGTACATGTTTTCTACGTGAAAGCTTCAGAGAGCAATAACAAGTTTTCCTGGCCGTCCAGCTTCCAGTCACCTGTTTCCCAACACACCTAGAGCTCTTCAGCGCTGGCTGTCGGCTGTCCCGGGACGAGACACCGGCCCGTCCCTGCCGTGCCTGTAAATCACCCCGCGAACCCTCTGCGCCTTGCCAGCTCCCCGCCGCCGCCGCCACCCTACCGACGGGGCCGGTAACTGCACACGGCTCCACACGGCCGAACCCGCGGCACCGCGGCTCGGGAGGACCGAGAGGCCGCCGGGGGCTGCGGCGGGGCCCGCAGGAGCCGCCCGCTCCCCACCGGGCACCCCCGGCCGGTTCCGCGGGGGAACTCCGCCTCCCCGCCGCCCCCAGCCCGCAGAGCCCCGCGCAGCGCTGGGCGGGCCGCACTGACCTGGCGGCGGCTCGCCGGCCTCCCGGGGGCTCTTCATGGCGCCGGCGGCACCCGCCGCCCGCTCACTGCCGGCCCCGTCGAGCCGGCGGCGCGGCCCCGGGGCCCGGCGCTGGCTCCTCCCGGAGGCGGGGGCTGAGGGGGGCCGGGCCCCGGGGCGCTTGGCCCGCGCCGTGGCGGCGGGGAGAGCGGCGGGGCGTGCGGGCGGGCAGGGGCATGACACGGCGGGCGGGGGGCGCGCAGCCCTGCCCCGGGCTCGGGGCACCGCGGGGCTGCCGGGCCGGCCCCGGGCGGGAGCGGACGGGACGAGGCCGCGCCGCCCCCAGCGCCGCGTTCCGGTTCCGGCCGCGGAGCAGGGCGGGAGGCGGCGGAGGCCATTAGCGCGGAGTGCGGGCGGTGGGTACCGGGCCGCGCCGCGTTCTCCTGCGGGGCCTGCTGGCCTCCTGAGGGGCCGGGGGGGCCGGGCCGGGGCGGCGAGGTGCGGGAGGGCTGGGGTGGCCCCGGCTCCCTCACGAAGGGGCCTCGGTGCTCGGCGCTGCGGCCCCCGAGCGCGCCGTGCTGCCCGCGGGGCTCGCAGGGGCCGTGCCGCTGTGGGATGTACCTGGGGCTCTTCCCTTGGAGGGGCCCGTGGTTTGTTATGTGGTCCTTACGAGTGAATATCCTGGAAGAGACTGGCAGTCGATATTTAAAGTCTCTCCATGGGCACGTCTCTAGAGAAGTGTTCTTGATGCGTAGTCAGAGCACATGTTGTGTTTAAATGTGAGAAATTTGGTACTTCATGCTAACGGAAAGGATGAGGCGTTGTGTAGTTGGAGCTTGTTCTATATCTTCCTTTGTAGTAAAAGGTTTTGTTTGCCTTGTGCCCCAGGTGTAGAGCCAGAGCACTGCAGCCATGTCCATCGGGGTGCCCATCAAGGTCCTGCACGAGGCCGAGGGCCACATCGTCACCTGCGAGACCAACACGGGAGAAGTCTATCGAGGGAAACTTATCGAAGCTGAGGACAACATGAATTGTCAGGTATCTTTTGCTTCACAAGGATGGGGGGAAGGTTGGCTGATCTGGGCCTGGAAAGGCTGAAAATTTGATTAAATGATTGTTGCTTTTAGTTCTGAGATAAAGAAAACTGTGCTGCTAGTTTTTACCGGGAGGAAGTGGATTCAGCATTACAGAGTGCTCCAAAGAGGCCAGAGCTTATTTCTAATTTCAGAGTAGGTTTGGGCATCCCTGTCAGTAAGATCAGAGATTTTAAGATTCTGTCCTGTGAACAGTGTTTTTTCCAGAGTTCTTTCTTTAAAGTCACTGAGTGTAAAAATAAAAAAACCCTTGACTTAAGAAACTGAAGCTTACTTAATGCACATCGCTTCAGTCATTCCAATAGGGCCTAATTTTGACTTCAGGCAAGTGGTCATTGAAATCAGAATGTGTTCCTAATAGTACTAGAACAGCTTTATTAAAACTCTTTGCATATAAGAAAACAACAATAATGATGCTGATAAAGCTAATTTGTAAACTGGAGAGAAAGCAAAAGTCCTGGGAAGCAGGCATGGGGTGTGTTTAAATGGTCATGATGCCTCGTGTCACAGCTGAGGCCTGTCTGGTGAGCACTGACTTTGCCTTGCAGATGTCCAACATAACAGTGACATACAGAGATGGCCGGGTGGCACAGCTCGAGCAGGTGTACATCAGGGGCAGCAAGATACGGTTCCTCATCTTACCAGATATGTTGAAGAATGCTCCTATGCTAAAGAGCATGAAGAATAAAAACCAGGGTTCTGGAGCTGGGCGAGGGAAAGCAGCTATTCTCAAAGCTCAAGGTATGTACAATTTCTTCATGGTCCCTCTCCCTATTTTTCTGTAGAACTGGAAAGCTCATCTCTGTCACTGAGGTGATAAAGTAGTAAGAAGTAAAAGGATTACTGGTTCATACCGTGTTTTTCTGTATGTTCTGTCTTACAGTGAGAGTCAAGACTCAAACTGTCCCAGTTACCTGAATGTGTAATATTGATTAATATTGGCAGTAATTTAGAGGTAGTGAGTAGTCTTGTTGAACAGAGCCTTTCTGTTAAACTTTGGAGTTCAATTTTCCTGAGTTGTGTCCACCAGCTGTTTGGAATACTTTGGGAGGGATTCAGGTGTTCTTGTTAAGCTTTTGTAGGAAAACAGCTTCAGTTATAAAGATGGTACTTAAGCTACTGAGAAGCTGTAATTATCACTTTTTCTGTAGTTCACTCTCATTTGTGCCTTTCTCAGGGGATCAGTCGACTTATTAGGTAGTTGAGTAACAATCACGTGCCATAAAGTCCCTGGTTAACTTCAGTGTGCAGTAACATTTATGTGGGGGAGTAACTTACTGCGTGGTGTTGCAAAACTTTGCAAGAGTGTGGGGTTTCAAATCTCTTGGGTGACGCAGGTTTGTGTGTCAGAAGGAGCATAAGGTGTATGAATATTTACTGCTGTTATTCTGAGGAGCCAGACTGTGGGACCATTACGTTCTGGTTCTTCTCACAGAAAGCTTCTTGCTCTCACTTCACTTCCTGAGTCTTTCCTTGCTTCTGAGCAAGAGACCTTGAGTGTTGTTGATGTTTTGCTTGTCAGTTGTTGAGATAAATGTGCTGGTATGTCAAATTCATGTCATCCCTGATGTTTTCTTTCTTCAGTGGCTGCAAGAGGAAGAGGCCGTGGGATGGGCCGTGGCAACATCTTCCAGAAGCGAAGATAATTTTGGTCTTGGCCGAATTGCTTTTTTTATTAGGGATGTTAACTTGACAACGTGTGCATTGGTATCAGTTTTGTTTAATAAATGTTTCTGACAAAAACTCGTCTGCTCTTACCTGACAGGACAATTTTTGGGCAAATACACTCTAGGTTGATTTCAAAGTCAAGCCAGCTTTGGAAAATAGTGGACTTTGTTACATCTAGTTTTGACCACTTTGTGTGATGCATTAGTTTCTAAAGGTCATTATGTTTCCTTTTTCTTGTTTAGTCCTGCTGTCATTTATTCTCTAAAGAATTAGAAGGCATACTTACTGAAGACTTTTTAAGTCATACATTATAAAGTCTTATTAGCAGCTGCATTTATGGAAAATACAGCAAAACAGAAGCAGCTTCCTGAGAAGCAGAACACTGTGTTCTTTTGCTTTATATGGGCCTACAATAGATAGAGGTCCATTTTCGGATCTGTATGTTGAACTTGTATTCTTGCATTTCTTATTTTTCTCTTTGGATATGGGGAGAATTTTTCATGAGGAACACACAACTTTGATAGCCTGAATCTATATTTGCAGTGAAAAAATCTATTCTGATATTCATAGCAGTTTTTCCCTGTGTCTGGGAGAAGATGACAGGACATAGAATAGGCATTTTCCAGGATAAATTTGAAATGCTTTCTAGATTTGAAAGGCAGTGCAGGTGTATAAGGAAAGTCTTATGAATAGTTAACCATTAAATACAGCTCAATACAAATGCTGATGTTTTGAACAAAACTCATGATCAACTTCAGCTTTTGATCTTATCTCTACACCTTGTGTAGAGATCAGCTGATCTGCAGGATGCCAAATATTGGTGTACCTTCAGTTTATTTTGCTTTAAGTGTAGCGTGGGTGTTTTTACTGACTTAAATGGTTGAAATGTTTCAATGTAACCCTTCTGTACCTAATCACTTACTTGCATACAATCAATTACCAGTTTGTGCACACAGAAAAGAGCTGCTCTTTTCTGCTGGGATGCTGTGGAGATTCTCCCTTGTGTGCAGACAGGAAAGTTGAACTAATGTATTAACTTGTTGAATTGTGTGTAAATAAAGCTGTATTTGGTCTCACATCACGAGGGAAAACCCTGCTGCATGTTCTTCTGGGTAGTAGTGATCCTAAATATTTGCAATGGAAACTTCCTTAGAATGTGTTAAAGGGATACTTGATCTTAACTACAAAAGCACTGCAGTGTCATCTTACACCTCCCCTGAGGGATGTGTCCAAAAGATGGCACAAAAGTTCTCACAGACAGGGTCCACTTCCACTGATGGTGAGTGGCTCACCTCTTTTAAAGTGTCCCTGTTTCTCCTTCTTGAGCAATGCCAAGCTGCTGTTCTCTCAGGAGCAGTGGCTGTGGCATTCAGCAGCACTGAGGGCGGGGGACAACCACGAGTTTTGGAGAAAACCAGTCACCCTCAGGAGGTTTGATAGAACAAATTCTGTGTCTGCTTTAAGAAGTTTGAAGTAGCATCTCTAATGCATATCAGCTTTGAAGAAGGTACTGGATTCTGCATAAACAAAAAGCTTTGGACTATGGCTTCAGGTTGAGGCTGAGTCTGGGATGGACTGTTCAGAAAGATACCGTTAATTTAGTGTTAAAAATGTTGAAGTTTCACGCAGGTAGGAAAGTCCCAGCCAAGACAACCATCACTTAGCAATTTCTGACTGGAGTAACTGGAATGCTAGTTACAGGCTGCTTTCCAGAGCTTTCCTGTGATGTGTGGATACTCACAGTGTGATAAATCAAAATTTCCTTCGCACAGACGAGGCCTCACCCACTAGATGGCTCTGTTGTGAAGAGAATGAAGCTCAAGAAACCAGCACCCCTTGGAAAAGAAAAATGCAAGAAATAAACTCAAGGGGGATTATAAACTAGCATGAAAATACCTTGTTTTCTTCCTTCCTCAGTGTTCCCAGAGTGCTGGCTTCCTACATGGCTGGGTTATTCCAGCTGCTGATTGATGCTGTGTTTCCCTGGTACTCAGCTAATTGGGCAAATGCACTTAGATCATGTAGGTTCCTCAGTTGAGTAACTTAAGCAATCTATTTCCCTGGCAGATACTGAGGAGAGATGCAGCTGTTTTTAACATCTGCACTTACTTGTCACTTCTTTTTTTATCACAGCTTGCGGCATTTCTTTTCATTCTTTGCCATCACACTGTGTGTGGGCTTGTAAAGCTCATGCTTTTCAGTGGGTTCAGGGCTCGCCATAGTTTCCTGCTTTTGACAGCGAGAGAGAGACAAGCACTGGCCCAAAGCCTTGCTCTAAACCTGCCCCTTTGATAACACCAGTGTAGGTGCCTTTGAAGTACTCGTGGGACAGAGAATCTGCACTGCAGCTGTGTGTGGAGGGGTGCAGGTAGAAATTCACCCAGTCTTCCAGGGTCAAAACCACACTTGTGCTCTGGTATGAAAACAGGGCATAACATCACAGAAGAGTCAGAGAAAGTATCACTTGAAAAAAAATTACTTTCCACAGAACTGTAGGATCTTTGCTCACTGACCAGGTGCTTTCATCCCATACACGGGCAGTTCTTCTCTCCAGGTATGTCTAACTTATATTTAATCCTAAAGTTGTACTTTTCTTTAAATTCTTTTTTCAATGTGCTTCAGAAAACCTCTTTTAGGAGGGCAGAATGGAGTGGGAAATGTGAATTTCTGGTGCTGGTAGTCAGAATAACTGTCCAGTCTGTATCTCTTTGCTACTTGAGCTTTACAGTGAGCTTTCCTGTAAAATAGATGTGTTCTATTTCTTTTATTAGTCAAAGGTGAGCAAGGGTGGAAGACTGATATCCCAGTGGAGCAATGGTTTGGGAAAGTAGCAGTGGGTGGAATTCTGAGGTCTACAAGGAGGTGTCAGTGATTCAGTTGTTTATTTCTCACGTGAGGGTCAAAAGCAGGGAAAGAGTTCTCCCAGGGACCCTTGATGTTTCCATCCTGACAGGAGCAAACATTTAGATCTGGACTTGCACCTTATTTCAACCAACCTGATTTCAGACAGAGCTGGTCCTCCTCCTCTAACATTAGACAAAACTTCATGGGGCCCTCCTGCCTTCAGTGATTCTTTGGAAAGAAATACAGATGCATCACTTCAAAAAGCATGGTCATGGGACAGCCTTGAAGAAATGCTGATGGGTCAGCGTGTGCAGATCACTTTGCAAGTGAGAGGAGACTTCACCTGCTCACACCTGCAGACAGGAGATCTACCAGATGACTCCAGTGTGCTGGTGCCTGAAGTAGTCACAGCATTGCCTGTCTGCACGTATTTTCCAGGTCAAGCTGTGTTTTGACTGTTCCAGGTGTCCTGTTGTTGCTTAGACCTGATAGGATCGGGAGTATTTTGGAGGTGATGAATAAGGAAGTGCCGCCCTTCCCTGCTCATGGTAACTGTTCCTCACAGACCAGGGGATTATTTAACTATTTAACTATTATTATTATTGATTTACTGTGGAGGCTGACATTAGTGTGCAGGATGAGCAGTAGGTTTGGGGTGGGTTCATGCTACTTAATTCAGGCGTTAAATGAGGAAAGTATTTGGGGTTTGTGTGTGAGTTGCTTGTTCCTAGTAGACGGGCTATTATTCCTGGCACAGGACCAGTCCTTGCATAAGCAAGTATTGTGCAGCCTTCTGCTGCTCAGCAGAGACTATCAGAGTCTATGAAAAGTGGAGACTTTCCAGCATCGTTAATTCAGGGGAGAACGCTGAAGCCCTGGCAAAGAAACAGATTGTATCCAGAAGATGTGTAGTTATGCTGGGAGAAATGAAAAGAATTGCAGAAAAACACTATTATTGTTCTTTTGTTTGGTGAACTGCTTGCAGTGAGCATTTAATTTGTTCTTCATTTTCCCTTGCCTGGGGACTTAAAATCTGTTTTGTGGCTGGGGGTTTGCCCTAATTCCCACTCAGTGGAGGAGATGCTGGTACATCTACTCCAGAGCAAAACACTTTGAGGCAAAACTTCTTATATTTTGTCCCTTGGTGCCTAAAATGTTAATGGGGAGTGAGTGGAGCCCACAGCCCCAGAGAGGTTTTGGAGCACTGCAGCTGATGGCCCTCAGCAGACATGGGCTGAAGCTGATGCTGTGATAATGCATAGACCCATGTGGTGCCATTTTAGAATGCTTATTGATATCTTCACACTCCCCATAAATCTCAAGGAAACTGTAGAGGGAATAGAGGTTTTTTTTCCCTGACACCATACCCAGCTGAGACACAGAACAGGCATGTGGAGATTTTTACTTTTCTCTAACAAAGAGGGGTTGCTGTTTGTTGCTTCACGATCAAATGAGCTGCTTTCTGTCTCATGTCTCTGAAACAGCTCCACAACAAGCCTTTTTTTTGCAAAGCTCAGCCAAAAATTAATGTCATTCCCCTTGAAGTGCACCCTATCAAAGGGCACATCAGATGTATCCTCAGAACCAGGCAGGAGTGTGTCATTTACCTGCAGTCTTGTTCACCTCTTGCTTTTGAGGGCGGTTTGCATACAGCAGCAGAAGTGCTGTTGTTTGGGGAAAGGAGTGGCTGCACTTAGAAGAAATGTTGCCTCTTCCTTTTCTCTTGGTACTTGTTAGCATTGGCTGTCTTTGGCTTGTCTTTTCATTGCTACCTTTCTTTGTTTTCCAGTTAATGATCCAATTTTGACATGGAGAAAGTGGATGAAGCTCTAGGGTACTCATTAGAGGCTTTTTATGTCAGAATTTGACTCCAAATACATGAAGTCTAATCCTAAACCCCGGCACAGATTTATACCATGGGACATGCTGAAGCATCTGGCTGGAGGCTGTTGAAAGGGTCCATGCAGATCTCGTTTTATCTCCATGGCCTCATTTGAGCCTGCCTGTTACTGGCCCTGCAGCCCCTGCCTGAGCTGGATACTTTGGAAAGGAGCTCTGGAGGTGCATCCTGCTGTCCTCCTTGTGAGAGCCAAACGTTCCCCTAGCTCCAGAGCACCTGGCCCTGTGCTAGCAGGAGCTTTTGGGGCTGCCAGTGACACTGTGAAACACTGGGATTCATACTGCAGCTGAGGGATGGGCCAGTCCAGGGCGGAGATCCAGGCAAGGGGGCCTGGAGACCCTCTGGGTTGTTGTCTCTGGGTGTCCGGTTACACATCAAACCTGTTCCTTTGGCCTCCACTTTGCTCTCTTTCCTTTGCAGCTTCTGAAAAACTAAAACCCCAAAAACCTGCTGGTAAAATGAGTTGATGGGTTGTGACTTGCTCGGTTTTTCTGTTGCAGCACAGTTCAGACAAAGGTGCACATGTCAAACTGTTGGCTCTGCAAACCAAAAGATTTTGGGGGATCAAGAACAAGGCTCTGCTCAGGAGTCTGACATGGACACCCAAAGGCAGCTGCCTCTGCTAGTCTGGGAAAGGGCCTTTTCCCCATTTTTGTGTCATGTTTTTATTGTTGAGACACCATGTGTTTCAGGGGAATTGCACAGGTTGTGAATAAGGCCCACGTCATTTTTGATAGCTTCTAAATGCTTCCCATCATTGTGTCCAATGTGGGGCAGGTTGACACAAAAATGAACTGCGAGGAACAACCCTTCCAGAAGCTGAGGAACTGGCTGATCAGAAAGCAGACAAGTATCTCTCTTCCACCTTTGTGAAACCCTGCATGCAAGCAGAATGAACCTGATGCTGCTGTGGAAGGAAATGTCAGTGCCGTGGAGGTTCACTTGCTTTTGAGGCCCGTTTGGGTACAGCAGGGGGAGTGCTGGGCTGTGGGAAAAGGAGTAAATGGAAGAAAAGCTGACTTTCCTCTGATCTCTTCTGCTGAAGCAGAGTTCCTGTGTGGTTGTTGTGTTTTGTGGCTGTTGTGGTTTGGAATCAGCATCACTGAACTGGGGACCTGTCAGATCTGAGAGGTTTCATAGTCAAGTACTTGGTGTCTCCAAGTGGATCAAGAGGCAGTGGTGGCCTTCCACAGCACTGGCCTCAGCTGGCAGTGTTCCAGCCTGGTTTGTTTGTGAGCCACCTCTTGGCAGCCTTAAACCAGCTACTGCATCTACTTTGGGAGCACCTGTTTAAGGCCAATAAAGTGCAAAACAGGTTCTCTTATCTATGGATAATGTCCCCAGCTGGGGTGGCTGGGCTTCCTGCCAGCTGCCCTTGGAGGCTTCTCACCTGCACTGCCAGGGACTGCGTGATAAGAGTTTGTATTGAGGCACTTTGCCTCTTTCAAGCTTTGAATCACGTCCTCTGGTAGGGAGCAGAGCAATCTCTAAAGGCAATGTTTAATCTTCTCTTGTTTGTTTTCTTAAGATGAAACAATTTATATTTTTGACATCTTTGTCAGCAGCTGTCCACTAAGGAGCTTGTCAGCCTGCCCCAAACAGTGCAAACTCCTTTATCTTCCTAGTGCTTGTGATGAGAAATGAATTCTAAGTTGAAAAAAGAGCCTTGGCAGTGCAAAAGCAAAGGGCCTTGACAGGTTTTGAAGTGTGTGAAATAAAAAATAGATTAGACAAGCCTGTGCTTCCAGCTGCTTTTTGCATCCTTACCTCGACAAAATAATTACCACTTATTTAGTCAGAATCACTGAAGTGAGGGGAGGCTTTTGCTGAACTCAGTGCTCAGCATATTGCTACCTGGAGCATGCCAAGATGCTTACCTGGGTTTTGTTCTCAGAAGCTGAGGTAAAATACAGGATGGAAGTACAAGGAGGGTGTTGTCCCTTAAGGCAGGGAGAGAACCAGTGTTTTTCTGTTGGAGTAACTGTTCCTTCTTCCCTCTCCGGCACCAGTGGCCTCGTTAGCTGTGGTGTTGCTCGTTTTCTCCACATGTGTGGCTGGGCTCTGCAGGCTGCCTGAGCCCCGCAGAGCCCCAGCTGACAGTGCTCAGCAGCATCTTCAAGGGAGATGCTTTACACCTGGTGACATCTCCTTGCAGCTGCTTAGATGTCTCACTGAGAGCTGCGGTGAGGCTGGTCACCTGGTGGGAGGTCGGGAAGATGCATCTGTGCATCTTCCTTCCTGCCACATGGCACAGGTCCCATCCCAGGATGACCATGTGCCTGCACGGAGAGGGAGGCTGGCAAACTGAAAATGGTGGAGAGAGGCTGGTGTCTGAGTCTCGACACAGAGTGCTGCTCTAAGTACCTGAGATTACAGCCCGGCACCAGCAGGGACCTCCTGAAGAGAGGATTCAGTCCTGCTGAATGAGCTACCTGACAGGAGACAGCTCACTGCAGGGCAGGTGGCCCCTGATTTAGCACCATGACTAAGCTGGTTCCTCTGGCTGCCTGTGGGGAGACCTGAATGAGCAGCTCATCCCTTTAATTCCCTTTGAGAGCCCTGAGCATTCTCACGCAGTGCAAGGCAAGGCTCATTTTGGTTGTCATCCTCTCTGGTTGGTGAACTAACTCAGCTTTTATTAAAATTGCAGATTTGGGGCCTCCAGGTCTGCTCCTTGAGCAGGCACCTGATCTGTAGGGGGCCCAGGAGCACTTCCCAGCTTTGGAGCTGCATGCACTGTGCTGCCCAGAGCCCCTCACCTATCCATGTGATCAGCAGCTGGCAGGGAGTAGCTGGATGTGCTGGGATCATTTCTGCTCAGCTACAGCCCTTCAAAGTTCATCCGAGAAGCAGTGGCAGAACTTCATTTGCATTTTCACATATTTATTCACAACCAGTTCTCCACGGGGAGCTTTCTGTGGCAAAGCAACCAAGTGCACATAGAGCAATAAACATGCATGCCACAGCTGCTCAGCTGAACCAGTGTGTTTCCAGCTTTATCTCCAGATCCTGGAGTTGCCAACTGGCAGGTGGCATCACTAGCGATCGGCACAGAAATCCTCTGCAAGGGGCCGAATGTCTCCTCCCCGTCCTGCTGGGTAGCAGAGCTCAGACTGAAAGCACGGCTTTGAGCAGGGCTGGAAACAGGCTGGGGCTGAGCCAGGGGCTCTGCAGGGAAGAGCTGTGTCAGGGGTGCTCTACACACTGAGGGTCTCACCTCGTTTTAGGGGGGTTGCTGCTGTTATGGAAAAGCTGTGAAGATGCCTCGATGCAGAGCCCTGGGGGGACAGTGCTCAGAGCCAAAGACCAAATGTTCAGCAGCACTGCTCCCTCTTTGTAGATCCGCACTGGCTCACCAGGCAGCTCCAAGCCTTCATTTAAATGCTTCGTGCCCGAGTTTTCTTGGCACAGAGCAGAGGGCTGCTCTGCTTAGACTGTAAGAGTTTAAGCAGATCTTGCTGACATTTCAAATACTTTTCATTTTTGATCAAAGGTATTTTGGAAGGAAAAGAAAAAATGAATAGCATCTCTTCCACAGCAGGGAAGGAAACGAAGGGCTGAGAGTGGTGGTAAATGGAACTGCAGCCAGCTGGGGCTGGTCACTAGTGGGGTTCCCCAGGGCTCACTGCTGGGGCCGGTTCTGTTTAACGTCCTTATCAATTATCTGGATGCGGGGATCAAGGGCATCCTCAGCTGAATTCAGACGATCCCGAGCTGGGTGGGAATGTTAAACTGCTGGAGGGTGGGAAGACTCTGCAGAAGGGTTTGGACAGGCTGGATTTGATGGTCCCAGGACAATTGTGTGAGGTCCAACAAGGTCACGTGCCAGGTTCTGCACCTGGGTCACAACAACCCCAAACAGGACTCCAGGCTTGGGGAAGAGCAGCTGGAAAGCTGCTGAGTGGAAAAGACCAGTGGCATCCTGGCTTGTATATGCCACAGTGTGGCCAGCAGGACTGGGTTGTCAAGCATTGAACAGGATGCCCAGGGCAGCGGTTGAGTCGCCATCCTGGAATTATGTAAAAGAGGTGCAGCTGTGGCACTCAGGGACATGGCTTGGTGGCGGGCATGGCAGTGCTGGGTTAATGTTTGGACTCAACCACCTCAAAGGTCTTTTCCAACTGAAACAATCTGATGATTCTTAAAGATACTACACTGAGGAGGGGAAAATGAGTTATGAGAAGAGAGCAGGTGGTGACCTTTGTGCAGGATAACGTGAAGGTTACGAGGCCTGGACCTGTGACTGGAGTGCAGATAGGACTGGGGGCAGCATTTGCAGTGTCAGACTGTAATGCTCAGCACAGTGTCTAATCCCACCCTTCTTCCTCAGGGAGCTGGTTTTGTTTGGGGCTTTTGGTGGTTGATCAGAGACACCAATACCTCCCAGTATCCTCACGCTCTTGGTCCAAAAGAAATAGATCACTTGAAAAATATCACCAATTTACTTCTTGCAAAGTCTTGTAAAATTAGTAAAGAGCATGAAAGGTGTATCCACCCGTGAGTGTGTTCGCCCATGTGAGTTTGGGTTTTTATATGTGAGTGTTGCTTATATGTGTTGCTCTGAGATTCACCAAGATGATCAGCAGAGGAAGGCAAAGTTACCATTGATAGTTTAGAAGGGTGAGGATTTTTATGTGGTTTTTTTTTTTTTTTTAAATATGTCTCATTTCTTTAACTTTTAACTCTTTCAAAAACTCATCCACTCTGAATTCCTGTGGGGACAGATAATTGAGAGGACTTGACTTATCAGCTAAATCTCATCAGGTTATTTCTACCAGGCCCTTGCAACACAAAGGACGGCGGCCTACCACAAATGAGCACCCACGTTTCTCTTTCCTAAAGGAATGAACCACAATGCCCAGTGTGAATAGTACCTGATACTGTCCCTCAGGCACTGCATCAGGGCTCTGCTCCATATTCCAAGATCTGCAAACAACCCAGATACTCAGACTCTGAAGTGCTTCACGCTCATGTCCAAGAGAACTCTTTATTACGTTTACATAGAGCATGAGCAATGTGGAAAACACTGGAAATTCTGCATCAGTGGCTTGGATTTTGGACAGCACTGGGAATGGCGATGCAGCTGCTCACGTCGTGTCTGTATGACGAGGTGTGCAACGTGCCACAAGGAGCCAAGGCTTTGCACTTCCAATTGGGAAGAGCCCACCTCTGGCACATTCACTGCTTGCTCCTCTAGTGCCACAGTTAGGTGCCGAGCTGTCAGCTTTTCCTCAGTTTCACTTGGGACTTGCAATTGTAGTACCTTGGAACTTGTAATTTTAGTACAAAAGCACGCTTTTTGAAACCAATCCTACTAATCCACAAGACCGTTCCCCTCCCCTCTCCTCCCCCCTCCTCCCAATCCCATCCCAACTCATCCCATCCCCCATGCTCCCACCAACACATACCTCCTTCCCCTCCCTCTCACCCCGGTCACACAGCAAATATCCTGATGCTGCAGTTCCAAGCCATGTGTCCGCCCCAGCCTATGTGATCCAATGGTCTCTGACCAGGTCCCTTTGTTCAGACGTTCATACAAAACACACAATAGGAAAAAAACAAAACAAAAGGAGCCAGACACAAGAGGGAGACACACTGCCGGGCTCCAGCTCTGGCCTCTGAGCCCTTCCACTAAGCTCCACAGCACTAGGCTCTTGGGGTACCTCCTTTCACACTCAAGGCTGCAGGTCCCAAGGTTTCCAAGGTGCATAGGAAAAGGAAGAAAGGAAGTAGACTACAAGCCTGTTTCTGTTTTAGGTTTCCCCCTAGTCCCTTTCCCTCAACCCAATGGCTGCTGGAGGATATTCTTGACTCCGACAGGTCTTTTCCCGTCTTCCAGTGAGACCCTGCCTGGGGACCAGGTTCACTGTAAGTCACTGGTTCCTCTCTGGAACGTGGGCAATGGGTTTGGCAGCGAGGGGAGGGAGCGGAGCACGTTGTGGGGGGACGACAGGCTTTTGTCTCACAGCAGGTTGGGGGGAAGATGTCAGGGAAGGCGAGAGAAAAGAGCCAAGGGAAGCCGGTCAAGCTGGCCCTCTGCTTGATGTTTGTACTCAAAACTTCTCCTTGGGCTTGCCTCGGTGTGCCAGCGCCGGCCCGTTGTTCAGTCACCTCTCGCAGCCCTGCTGAGAAAAAGCACGTGGCGGGGTGCTTCCGGCTGCTTCATCCTCTGGCTGGCTGCCCTCGTGCCCGCCGGCGATCTCAGAGTCGCAGTCATGCGCCTCATAGATGGTCGGCAGCGTGGTCTGCTGGCTGAGGCGCTTGCGCAGGCCCACCAGCAGCGGCTGCGGCATGGAGGAGACGTCCACGTTGTTGCCGAGGTCAACCCAGGCCAGGCAAGGGAACTTGTTCATGTCCTTCATGGTGTCAGTCAGCTCCTTCATGGTGGCCCGCGTCAGGCGGTTGCCGTTGAGGGACAGGTGGGTGAGTTTGGGCAGCGCCCAGAGGAAGGGCAGCAGCAGGCGCACCATGTCGTCGTTGAGCTCCGTGAAGCTCAGGTCCACCGAGGTGAGGTGGTCCCCGTTGTTCTGCAGGTAGTAGGCCATGCGGTGGACATCCCGCATGGTCAGGGGGATCCCGGACAAATCCATGGAGTCCTGGCTCACCTTCTTCTGCAGGCTGGTCTTCAGGCTGAGGTTTGGAGAAGGGGAGACAGGGAGATCATTAAGGGCAGCGCTCCCATCCGTCTCAGCCAAGTGAGAGAGCACTTGGGACAGGGAGAACTCATTAACAGCCTGGGCTAGAATGTTAAGGAAAGGGTTAATAGAGCTCACTGGGGAAACAAGCATTTGCACCACAGCTCAGGGCAGACTGTCCTGGGGCTTTGCTGTGTATTCTCCGCACTCACACGTGAACTTTGCCAGAACTGGCTAAACGCAGGTTGCCAAAGTGTCTCCCGCTAGCAAATGTCAAAGTGTTTGTCTGTACGTGCCCATACAGGCGCTCATGCATAGAAAGCAAAAATAACCAAGGCAAGCAAACCTTCCAAGAGCACTGATTTACACTGTGTGGGGGCTGTTTGTGAGCCGCCTCTCCAGGTGAATGCCGAGGTCTGTGCTACAGAGGAGAGCAGTGTTAAACCTCTGAGAAATGGATGTTTCATCAGGAAAACAATAGACAGGCAAACTGCACTCCAGGAATGGATTTACTGCGTGTCCCTTTAAAAGCCTTCACAAGCAGCACTTAGTCAGTGAGCAGCACCAGTGGCTGCCCTATTTGGGTCTCTGTGGTCAGCAGATCATCTGGGATCTGCTGCAGCTATGAGGAGGCGGGGAGGGCATAAGGGTGCCAAGAGATGGCTTCAGCCATTTCTTTTCTTGTCTGCCTGGCCAAGGGAGTGAGGAGGAGGTAGGAAAGCTGTGCTGTGAGGCTGCTAGGCACGCAAAAGGAGTGGGGTGTGGAGCTTAATGGTAGACTGTGGGTTTGTAATAGTGCTGTGAGAAGTGGGGACTGTGGGGCTACAGGAGCTGCTGGGGGATACGTTGCAAAACTGAGTGCAAACGTGTGTTGGTGTAACACAGGAGAATCTAATCCCTTAGTGTAAATTGTGTTAACCTTGCTGCTCTTTCAGACACATCCTGCCTGAAGGACATGGGAGCCCTAGTAGGACCCCCCAGTCATGTGCTCAGGGGGGTCTTGTAAGTGCCTTATTGAGTTTGGGAGGATCCGGGTGGGTTAAGCATTAACCACCACTTTGAAGGTCCCCACTCTTCCTATCTGGCTCTCTGTAGTGTCCTGCACACCTGTGGCACAGCCAGTCCCTGAAAGCAATGGGTACATGGGGACATGCAATTTCCTCGGAGGAGGCTACAGCACCGCAGGAGCTCCCGTGGCAGGTGAGAATGTCCCTACAAGCCTCAGTATTGCCAGGCTCTGCTGGAGCTGTGCAGAGGATGTGGCACTGCCTCTGTAGCTTTGCTTTACATATGCAGTTCATGGCATCCTAGAAATTTCAGCCCTTAATAATCCCCTATAAGCATGTGTTGATACAAGGGAGTAAACGTGCACCGGTGCGAGCAACAGCCCTTTGTGGACATATTTAGGCACAAACCTGCAGCTGCACTTCCTTGTAGGAGCATGAGGCAGAAAGACCTCGTGGCCTGCCCTCTCAATTCTTAAGCCCACAAATTCCTGCTCTGGGTTTAGCAGTACTTTGCTCAGGCTGCTTCTGTGTGTCTCTGTATTTCCCATGGGAATTCACTGTGCAAGGCTGAAACCGTATCTGCAAGCATGCATTTGGACTAATGAGCTCTCGTGGCAGAGGGCTAATAACAGCATGAATTGATTTCTATTCAGACCTAAAGTATTGTAAGTAAAATGTATAAATTACTAAATATTTACACACCAGAAGACCCACACTACACCTCAGTGGATCACAGGAGGGGCAAGGGGAACAGCGCTTGTCTGTACTGCCAAACAGCAGGGACTGATGTACTGGGGAATTGGATGACTGATGACTGGGAAATTGGTCTGAGCACACAAGGAAGGTCACCAAAGGGCCTTGAAGATGGAACCTGATATCCCTCCACCATTTGGGCCCCAGAGATGGGACTGTGAAGAATCAATCCACCACAATGCTTGTAGCAGCAGTTGTGAACTGTGCATGCTGTGGTCTGGGTGGCACTGAGCAAGTCTCCCTTTTCCTGCTAATCCAAGGGATGCTTGAGATCAGTCCAGGCTGTCTGGGAGCTGTATTTCTTCAACTCTCTTGAGAAACAATGCATGTATTTCGGTGTAGTTTGTCACCAATCACTGGCAGTGGTGTAGCACAAAAGGGGGAGAGTTCATCGTGTATGAAATTTATCAGGGACCAGCCCCAAAGCTGGAAACGCCTCAGGTTTCCCCTCGCACAACAAGAGTTATCCTTTTAGCCATGCTAGGTATTTTATCAGGGTGTTTGATCTGGAGTGCTTGTTCTAGCAGAACAGAGCATCCAGTGCACAGTGCAGGTGTGCATTCATATGGGTCAGGTGGAGCAGGGAGAAATGCAACGGAGTGAGAACCTGAGTGCACAGGGTAACTGTCCCCCGTATCCACAAGGGGCTGGTACAAGAGATACAGCAGCCTTCTCTGGCCTGTAGGGGTTTAGAATAAGGCTTTCTTGGGAGTGTGGGGAATACAGAATAAAGAAGCATAGAAACACGCCTGTAACTACTTCAGTGCCTGCTTTGTACGAACGCAGCCTGTGGCTCCTGGAAATTCTCTCCCCCAGCGCTGTCAAGCCATGGCAGATCCTGGGTGGGTGGGGGACACAGAAAGGAGACGTGAGCATAGGGGCACCTTCCCCAGCCCTAAGCCTCGTGTCGGTCTGTGCGATGGCTCCTCAGAGCCCTTTTCTAAAGCCGCAGGGCACCAGCGGAGCCGGGAGTGGGGCTGGGCGCCAGGCGGGAGCGGGGACCGCTGGAGGGCACGGCTGAGCCGGCTCCGCTCCGCGGCCGCCCTCGGCATTCAGGTGCCGTTCTTCCCGTCGCGTCTGCAGCAGCGGCTGTCTTAACGGGGGGCACGTTCCAAAGGCTCTCGGGGTCCCCTCTGCTTGGAGCGACTTGGCTCTGAGTGCAGACAGCGATGACTGAAGGGAAATGGCTCAAAGACAGAGGCGATGTGCTCGTCTGTCCCTGCCCGTTAAGCCTCCCCTCCTGTGAGCGCCGTGTGGAGACTGCAGTAATAAGTCACGGATCGTGCTGTTCTCACCAGAGCAGGTACCTCCTGCTGCTCTCCCCAGCAACGAGCCAATACCCCAAGGAGGCTTTAATCAAGCGGACAAATTATCTTCCCATAATTGATTCTCCAGACCGGACTGCTCCTGGCTGAATGTGCTTCAACCCTCCTGTCCTGTGCCAGAGCCCGGCCTCCCTCCCTTCTTTGCTGGCTTGTTTTTCTTTCCTTTCCTGTGTTTTTTGCTGCTTCCTTTTGCCCTCATTGCTGTACCTGCCAGGGTGACTCTGGGCCTCCTCTCTCAGGGCTGGGGGCTCCCTCCTGTGTTTAAGCTGTTCTCTTGCCTATAAAAATGCCTCTTGTAGGGATGTGTCTGTAGGAGCCTCATCCTGGTGGACACAGCCCTATGCTGCAGCCAGGCCCTCAGCTCTCCGGTAAGTGCTGAAGCATGAGATCCAACACCCCACGCATGCTGTGAACCCTGGCAGCCTCCTCCTCGCCTCCCTGGTGTGTCTGTGCAGCTCCAAGAGGCACAGCTAAATCCCAGCTCTAGGGCAAGGCACAGAAAAGCTGCCCACTCTCTCTACTGCTTTAGAGGTAAATTTGTCTGCAGTCAGAAATGGGTCAGGGAGATGTGGGTAGATGCTTTACTCTGAATTATCTGACACTTGGTTTGTTTTGTTGGGGTTTTTTTTGGAGCTCTGTTAAGCTCTACTTCTTGGGGGGGAGAGGGGCATGATACACAGGGCACCAAGCTCTCAGTCACTTGGGCAGCAGCTGAGAAAATACTAGGTTTATTTCCTGGGAAATGGGTCATCTATTATCCCCTAATTTCTGCACTTGAAATAGGCTTTAAGATTGCTTCAGCTGCAGAAGGCTTTTTTTCCTTTGTGTGAGATAAAACAGCTACTTAGCAACGTGGCTCTTGATGCCCGTGGGACTTGTGGACAGAGGCTGCAGAGCACTGGGGGCTGGATTAACCTACTGCTTCTGCAACTGGTGCTCAGGGCACATTTGTAATTGTGAGGATTTGCATCTAACAAGGATCTGGACGCTGGATGCAGGGCGGCAGACTGTGTTTGTATTATCTGCAGCAAGCTTGGAGAGGAAACAACCCCCCACTCCCTCAGATGCTGGAGAAATGGCCGCAAGTGAGAAATTCTTGGAAACTTTGAGTAAGAAACAAGGGCAATCAAGCAGGCCATCCCCTACTGCCTGCCTGGGGTGCAGCATCCAGTGAGGAATGGTGCTGGCCCAGAGTCCTGTTTATAAGGGATCAGCACCCTGCTTGCAACCCTTGTCCAGCCCTGCTGAGGGACGGCAGCTCTTTGAGGTGCATCTCCTTGTTTCTCCTGTGGAAGGTTTCACTTTGCATTGTTCCCAGCTCCCTTCTTGGGGTCCGGCCTTTCTCCCATGGACAAGGAGGCATTCTTCCTTCCACCCTCACTGCCACTAATCCCGTTCCTGGGTGCCAACTCTACTCTTCAGCAGGCATTTACCAGCAGTGCCTAGGCTGCACTTTGAGCCTGGCTTTGGGAGATCCACCCTGGATCAGTCCAGACAGAGCAGGGGCCTGAGGGACCTGTGGGTGTCTGGAAAAAAACCCCTCTCAGTGAGAAATGTGGGCTGGGAAAGAGGTGAAACCATCTTGTGCCTCCCCAGGCTTTCTTTTGGGATAAAAGTCTTCCTCTTTCTACTAACACTCAGCCACCGTTGCAGCCTCCTGGGAACTCAGCTGTGTAAGCAAATACAGAGCTGTCTTGAAATGGGACAACTGGGAGACCTGAAATTAATTGCTAGTTGTTTGTCTCCAGGACCTGTCCCAAGGGAACTAACCCTTAGGCCATCTTCCAGGCCCAGCTTGGAATCCATGAAGCTGCAGGCTCAGCACGTTTGGGGTTTTTTTTATTAGCACTGAATCCCATCAATTTCTTGCTCATCAGCTGAATTCTTTGGTGGCTGCAGGGAAGGGACGTAATGGCTCCTGACTGTTGCCCTGTTGGGACCTGCAGCAGTCACAGTGGTGTCTGGCCTCTTGTTGGCTTTGTGGCGCTTGGGGGAGCTCGTTCAGCTCAAGAATGTTGAGGTTCCTGGAGCCTCAGCTCATTTCCTTGTCTCCATGCTATGGAGAAAGGCTGGGAGGACACAGTAAGAGTCAGAGAGAACGTGGCTAAGAAGGGGTGCTCACTACTTCATACCTATTTCTCTGGAGAATTACTAGCTTTCTACCCCTCTGTCTTTTATTTTTACATTAAATTTGTCTCCAAATATAAAACTTTGCTGATGCCAGAAATCCCCATGACTGTGTATCCCCTCTGTCGTTAACAGGCACTGCCAGCAGTGGCTAATTAGCCATGAGTCAGGTATCTCTCAGCTGCTCTTTCTTGCACAGAACCTCAGGCATGTCTGGATGGCTTCCCTGCTTTGAGCAGCGATTTAGGGGATGGATTCTGAGCTTTTTAATTGCCTACTTAGCATAATCTGCTTGCTTTGCTTCCCCAGTGGCACAGGGTGCTGCTGTGCAAGGCTGCCTCTAATGCAACACGAAAAAGGAAAGAGAAGCCTCAAAAGTACTGACCTAGACTAACCCAGCCCCAGCTGATCTGAGGCTGGGCCTGGCCCTGCTGTGAGGGTGGGGGCAGTGCACAAATAGGTCACTTCCATGAGAAGTCCCTTAGTCACATCTCCATCCTTGTGCCCTGTGTCCTGCTCTTTAGACCAGCTGTGGAGAGGAGGCAAAGGCAGCCTTTCTCCTGCCTCACTCCCTCTGCAGCTGGGGTGGGACGTGGAAATCTGCAGTTGTTGATGCAGCTGAACGCCTCTCTCTTCCTGCCTCTGCTGTCACTTTGTCCTTGAAGGTGTGTTCAAGAGAGCTGTGAACCCTTGGCCTATCTATCTTGCTATTTAATCTGTCCAAGGTTGTTTCCCTTCATTATTTAGGCCTCTCCTAGCAAAGCAGGGAATGAGGCTGCCTCCTTGCCGTAAATATCATGTATTGACCATGTCCTTGTCAGACCTTTGACTGGGTAAGAGTCACAAAGGTACAAGGTCTCTGCTGATTGCTTTTAGCTCCCACCTGCCACCCAGGCTCTGTATTTCACTCCCTGTCTCCACCAGTGTCCTGCTTCTCTTGCCTGCCAGTCTTGGCCGTTTTACTCCCGACTCTGACAGGGCAGTGTCAAGCAGCCGGGTGACCCTTCCTGCCACCTCATACATTTCCAAATGTATGGGCCTCTTGATGCTGCTGGGAGCCCTCCTCAGGGGTAATGTTTGGGATGCTCTGCACTGTAAGATGAGGGCACAATTCCTGCCTCCGTCCACAACTCACCCACCAGCTCATGTCTGTCCATCTGTTATCTCTGTGACAGCAGCTTCTTGGAAACAGTGTGTGGGGCAGCTCCTGTACTCCCATATGATGTTTACCATGTGGCTTTGGTTAACTGACTTGGCTTCCTCTCACCAAAGCAGGAATGATGGTGCCTGTTTACCCTGTTGCATAAGGGTGACACGAAGCCGGAGTTAATATTCTCCTCATGCCATGTGAAGGCTGGGATCTCATCTGCCAGAACTGTCAGCCTCAGTGCTGAGTGATGTTTTCAAGGAAAGAAAAAAGATCTGAAGCCCTTTCGAGCTGTTTCCTTGAAGTCCTCTAGACACAAGTGCTTTCACTGCATTTTAAAAGTGCATCTAATGCTGCAATGTCTGGCCAATGCACATCAATAACAGAAAGGGAGCAATAAGCCCAGAAGGGATACTCTGCTCTCCACCCACTCTGGATTAGCCGTGATGAAATTCACTCAGATGAGCAAAGTGAAGCTGTGGTGAGGTTTGTGAAAAGGAAAGGCCATATGCCTGTGGTTTGGGAGTTCACTCCATGCACACAACTGCCTTTGCTCTCCCAGAACCAGCCACTGTGTGAAAAATCTGGAGGGCTTTTTGTCACAATTATAAAGCTGTGTCTGCTGCCTGCCTGCTTTGTGGATTCAGGTTTGATCCTTTGCACTCAGGAAAGGGAGTAGTTACACTGAAGCAGCCAGCTCTGGGGATGATGCAAGTGGAAGATACATTAAGGCTCCCTGTCACGGCCCTGCCAAGACAGTTCAGCTGTAATCCAGAGCTTCCTGATCACAGTACCAGACTGTGATCCAGCTCTCCAGACAAAGGCTGCCTTCACCTGATACCCTTCTCCCTCTCTGCTCTGAACTGCGGCCCAGTGTGTCTGGCCCTCAGAAAATAATACACCCTCGGCATCCCGCCCTGTTCTGGCAGCAGATGGTGACAATTTTCTTGAATTCAGCATGGCAGGAGGCCCCAGGAATTCTGAAGACAAGAATTAATAACATCTGAAAGTTCTGCATCTGTCAAAATGCCACAGAAGTGGCACTGATAGCCTAAAAGGTCTGTGTCTGTATAAAGGAGCACTTCTTAATCCATTACTCTTTACACACTAAACATCAATTTAACGAGAAAGTGAAGCTGGAGTTACACAACACTCTAGGATGTATTCTGCTCGTTAAGTGGGAGTGATCTATACAACTGTAAAATGGTGCTAAAACTAAATTCCCTCTAGGATATAAAGGACTGAAAATTGTGCAGTAGTTATGCTAGTCCCTGCTGCAGAAATCTTATCCTCCAGCTTTTGAGCTTTTAATTTTAAAACCCCTAGAGTAAATCTGCAAGAGCTCATCTTCCTAGTTTGGTTAGGCAGCCAACCCAAGTAGGGCAGAGCTAGTGGGGTGCAGGCTGTTGGCTGCAAACCTGAGACAGAATTTTGCAGGAAAGGAGCCCCTTCCTTTCAGTGTGGCAAACTTGTCTGAGTATCAGCTAAAATAGTCTCTTTGGGTGACTGCACAGCTGGGGACTGCAACCCTTCCTTGTACAAGGCATACAGCCACTCCAAGGAACCCACAGGCATGGATGCAGAGGGCAAGTTGCCTCCCAGCTTCACCTTCAGCAGTGTAGTCAGGCACAGAAACCAGACAGAGCCTGGGCTGGATGTCTCCTGCTCCCTGCAGCTGCTGTTGCACTGAGTCCATGGACCTGCAATGAGCTTTCTCCTTCCACATTTCTGTGTGGGCTCTACCTGTGTACTGAAACAGCAGTGCTTGAAGAAATGTATCTGATCCTTTTTGCTTTACCAGCTCATGGGTGGCTCAGGTTTGTACCTGCTGGATGTGGGTGCCACTGAGATCAGCTGGGGATGTAACTGCTGTTAGTTTGTTTGTGACCCAATGGTTTGGCAGTGGGGACAAACACCTGGTGTGTGATCCGACTCCAGGTCCTCTCCATCTCCCTACATCTCCATAACAGCCCAAACGTCATTAAAACCTGGCAGATGCTCCAAGCTCTCTGTATGGACGGGCTTGCTAATTATCTCCTGCGCCCATCTAACATGCTGCCAGAAAGTAGAAATTGCATTTCAGAGAACAAGGGAGTCCGGCATCAGCTCTGTGAAAGCCAGATGCCAAAGCCCAAGAGGCTGCAAAAGCGAGAGGAGAATTTGGTTTCTGGATGTTGTCTCCATGCACAGGTTCCTCCCTGCTGTCCTTAACCCCCACTAGATTTTAGAAATTCCTTCAAAGTATTGCTGCTACACCCGTGCTCTTTACAGGACCTCAGCAGCTGGAAGAATGCAAGCCAAGGGCACAGGGTTTGAGACAGACACTACAGTAAAATACTCCCACTAGCAGACAGAGGGAAGTGGAGAATTTGGATCACATGAAAACAGCCTGCCTAACCAAACTTAGGCCTTGCTATCTCCTAATGAAGCAGCTATTTCTTGCCTTCCTGCTACTGACAACACCCATTTTCTTGCAGCGGCCTCAGATGCCAACTCTGCAGGCACCTTCTGCTGCAAACTGCAAACCATTTCATCTCCACACTTAAAAGAGGAAGCTCTGCTGTTAAATATTTAATCGAAATTAATTTGTGCCTTATGTAACACATTGTAACTGGGTGTGGAAGCCAGGCAGGGCAGCCCACTTTAGACTCTCTTTCCCTCCACTGCACGTTGCCTCGTTGCCCTCTCCCTGCTTGTGCTCACAGATGCTCTGTACCTGGCCAGCACTTGGGGCCTGACCCCTCTATGTGGGGTGCCCACTGGACCCAGAGCTCTTCCTCTGGCCACAAACCTCCTCTCTGTTGTTACTGCAAGATGGGTTTGCAGCAGTTTGCAGTCCTCTGCTGTCCCCAGCCTGTGCAATCACGGGGAACACTTCCAGTTTGACTCTTCATCCTGAAGTCCAACTGGAGAAGAGGTTTGTCTGCAAGCAGGACTTTGGAGTCCTGAACTTTTTTATCTTTCAGTTTATCTTGGGAGGAGACAGGGATGAGGTCAGAACTGGCATCTGTATCCTGCATCTCCAGTATTCCGCAGGATCCTATAGGGAAAATGTCATTGAGTGGGTCTGGAGAAGGTCTCACTCAGCTCTGAAGCCTCAGTCCTGTTCTGTGCTGTGGTTAACACCTGCAAAGCAGCACCAGCAGTCCTGCCCTGTGGGGTGCTGGGGCTGAGAGCATTGGGAGTGCTTGGCTTCAGTGGCCAAGTGGGGCTACAGGTGCAAGAGGCAGATGGCCTGGAAATCGTGGTATTAGGGATTTTATTCCTTAAGATGCACTGGGAACCTGCCTCTGAGTCAGAATGAAAGATATGACGGAAATGTCAATTCCCATGGGGAATTTTAAGTTGCTGGCATACACATCAAAGACCTAAAGCATCAGAAAAGCCCAAGGCCATTCTCAGAGTGCTGCTGATTTTGCATTTCTTTTTATCCAATCCTGCATTTACTCCTGTGAAGCTAATGGGGCTGACATGAGCTCTCTTCTTAGTCACTTCTCTGTCTTTTCTTCAGCAGTGGTGATCTGTGTGACAGGAACAGGGTTTGCTCCAAGAAAATGACAAGAGGAGGGGTGGATTTAGAAGACGTGGGGATTGCTCTTTATCTGGGCAGAAAAACCAGCAAGTGTCAAGGAGGGAACAAGTCTGGGTGTCTGAATACACTTCTAGCAGTGCAAAGCAGCTGCCATCCAGGAGCTGTCATTGGCCAACACGCTCTGAGTTGGGTTCTCTGTGCATCTGCACCATCCCAGGGCCCTCTCCAGGTGCTGGCAGAGAAGTGGGAGGTAAGAAGGACGGTCACCTCTCTGCCAGCCACCCCAGAGTGGTTCCTGCTGAATGGGGTGATCAGCTGGCGACAGTGCCTTGTAATGGGACACTTTTCCCACTGTCAGGGAAGCTTTAAACGAGGCCAGGGTGATACAGAGCCAGGAACAGCTCTGGTTGGCACATGGGTGTTTCTGCAGGCTGGTAGCCCTGGCCAAACACCCTGCAAGCCCTGCAGGAGGGTCGTCTGTGCTGTGCACTCGGGGGGATTGATTTCAGTGCACTTTGGAGAGGGTGAAGAACTGTAACGCCACACAGAAATGAGCAAACACCGAAAGAGAACAAAGAGAGGGGTGTTGGGTTTTGGAGGAGGCTGCACCACAGCTGCTGAGCACTGGTTTCAGTGCTGCCTCTCCCTGAGGAGGGCAGGGGTGGCAGGCTGGGATGGTGCTCGGCTGCAGCACCGTTTGCCCAGGCAGATCCCCCCCTGTGCCCATCCACAGGTCCTTACCACACTTGGGACTTCCTGCGGGGCATCCCGTGCCGGTGCCATTTCGAGTGTGGGGTTAGGTGGTAAATCAGCTGCCTGCAGATCCTGTCTGAGGATTTCCAGGGGTCATATTCCTGAAAGCAAAGGGACAACTTAGACTGCCTGCACCATTGCAGAACGTAAGAAAAGGAGGAGGGCAGAGGAGGATGGGAAAGGAATAAAGATGGCAGTGGAGCAGGGTCATGTATGGAAGGGAAGAGATGAAGAGAAGAGAGAACGAAAGAGGAACGGTGAGAAGGCCTGAGATGCCTCTGCCACATGCCAACTCCTCCTGGGGTGGAGGAGGAGCAGGAGGAGCTCTGCACTGCCAGGAAGAACCCCAGCCCAGCCACCATGTTCCTGCCCAGAGCAAGGGCTACCATTTCACAGCCTACCCAGAACAAGTGAAACTCAGAAGAGGGATTCACTTTCCAGGGCTGTGGCAGGGGTGACTGACAATGCTCTATTGCAGGGACCCCTCCACTGCCAATTACAGGACAATGCTAAATTTCTATTAATTATCTTGTTGCCATGCTTCCCCAAACTCTGTCTCTGGACTATCTGATACCCTGGTGTGGAAAGGTCAGTAACTGGCACCCTTGTCCCATCCCCAAGGTGCTTCTTGCTCCTCCTGCAGGAGCACACTGATTCCACGGCCTCCTGTGCTCTAGCTGGGAGATGTCAGGACAGGGAACTTTGGCCACTTCCCCATAGTCCATCTTACTTCCTTGCAGTCCACTCTGCTACTGGAGGTTTCAGTTTGGGAGCTTCCAATGCCAGCAGTTCCCTCCTGCCCCTGCACTGACTCGTCAGGAAAAGCAGGCGCCCACATGGTTGCTGCCTTCCTGGGTTATTTTTGCACATGTTCTTTAGTGCCATGACTTGGAACAGAACCTCTTCCTCTGCTGAGGCAGAATGGCAAATGGCAGCTGCTGAAGGCTGGGACTTCTGCCTTCTCTATTGTATTTTCCAATTGCTGACAGACACCTGCATTCCCACCCCTCGGCCCTCCAGCCATGGTGCCACATGCACATTTAGGGATTTGATAGGTAAACACCCAGTAAAGGTGTCAGGGAATGCCCTGACTGATTCCTTACTGTGAGTGGTTAAAGCACTGCACTGGGGCCAACAGCTGCACTGTGACTTTATTCAGCAGCCCCTGAATCAGCCGAACTCCCCAGGGATGCAGTGCCAGCATGTGGCAGTTCTCCTGTGCCAAGGGGAGAGGGATCCTAGCCTTCTGCTCAGCTGAGCACCCCTCATCCCCATCCCAGCTTCCCTAGGAACCCCACAGGGACTGGCCCTGCCTTTGGCTTGGGTGCCTTGTTCTAGACTCCTACTGTGCTGGCAGGGCTGCAGCTGGCACTCTGCTGTCACCTACAACAGCCAACCTCTCCAAGTGGGTGCACGTGCACACCAGGCTCCAGTACAGCAGCTGGCACAAAGCTCTGCGAGCGATTGTTGGCTCAGAGCTGACAGTTACCCTCCTGTTCTTTCCTGTGTCCTCAGTGATTTAATTTCCACTGACAGACTGGGAATTGCACTCAGCCTGCTTGCCTGTAATGCAGTTACCCCCACCAGATGCTCAGCCAGGGTCGGAGAGGGGACGTGGTCTGGCGTTGTTCTGGGAAGGGTGCTGCTGCTGTAGCTACTGAATTTCTACAACCACTTAATTAAACTTCTGTTGCCTTTGAAGGGCAACTCAGGCGCTCAACATCTTCCCTAGGAATGGGGAAAATAATTTCTTATGCAATGGTACGTGTGTCAGTGCATCCAGAAGGCATGAAACTGCAGCGGGGGCAGAAACAGGTGAACAGAAATGGTAATGTGTTATCTGCCAAACACATGGCTACTAGATCAGAGTAAGATCCCCTCCTGCTGCCTGCCCCGAGGGGCACTGCTCAGCACGGGCCTGGAGGTGCTCTGGAAGAACAGCTGCAGATGAGGTCAAGTGAAGGGTGGTTAAAGGGACACCACTGCTACAACCCACGCCTTCCTTCAGATGCTGACATGAATTACACAGACATTACACTTGGAAAGATTTTTTTTTTTTTCCAAGCTGCACTGCAGCCCAATAATGATGATTAAACTTTGGCTAAATGTAGTTTGTCTATTGAGACATGACTGGTTAATTGTTATCAGTGAGCCTCAGGAGACAGCAGAACAAGGTTAGAAATGCCCCTAATCTACACCAGGCATTCAGTGTATTCCCTGGGGCACTGCTGCTTGCTCTCAGCTGTGTGTACTTAATATCTCCCTCTGAATAAAGAAATTCACTCTATTCCTCTCCTTATAAAGCAAACATGACACTTGCCAAGCCTAACGAGCAAACGGATACATTGCAAATCCAAGTGTTTGTGGTGGCAAAGGGGAACAGAAATAGATGCTGGTTGTTGCAGTGGGACTGGGACATCTGTGATGTTTGTCTGTTCTCAGCCCTGCCTTTCTGTCTCTGCCCTCCTCATCCTCTGAAGGAAAGTGCTGGAGCAGGCAGGGATGCTGTGTACATAACACATTTACTTCCTGAACCCCCAGTGGTAATATATTCCTACAGCACCTCTCTGTACAGAGAACTCGGAGACTTAAGGGGGGAAACAATGCCGGGCTGAGGTCATTACATATGGCAAAGGGCCCAGGAAGAGAGACGAGGGGTTTCCTGCAGAGATCTCTGCTCTCCTCTGCAGCTCCATGAGCACCCCATGAGCTCAGCTGCTTTGAACCCCTGTGACACCAGTGATTTTGGCTCTCTGCCCTGTCACTAAGTTTACTATGGGCACAAAAAGTAATTTCCTAATATTTGTGCACATAACCTTCTTCAGCTGCATTCATGTTCTGAGGTAGTTTTAACTGATTTCTACAGAACTGTGGCCCACAATCCACATGCTGCCGCTCCCAGGGCACACACTGCCTGGCTCTGGAGGATTGATTGCAGCGCCAGCTGCCCCAGTAGGGCTCTCTGCATCAGGGCTGTGCCACAAAGTATTCACTGAGCTGAGGGAGAATTCACCTTTTTGGGACATTGCAGATCTCTAGCAAGGCTCATCAGCAGGTCATGGGAGATGGGATCCACCAAGTTGAGGAAAGTTGCATTTTTGTAGAGCACTTCATTGAGAAACGTTCCTTCCAGTCCTAGGTCCTACAAAAGAAACAGACAGTCAGGCACGCAGGCTTCCTCAGAGCTATTATCCATGGGATGTTCTGAAACCAGAAAGAAAATCTGATGTGATGCCAGCTGGATGTCCAGTGCAGGAAATGATCCAGCAGAGGTGAAGCAGCCGTGTCTGACCCAGCATTACTGTGCTGGGGGTGCAGACAGCCAGAGCTGAATGAGATGCAGTGTTAATTTGAGCTAGTCAGCCTAGGGCTGACCACCTTATTTCCACCTACCACAGGAAGGTGAGAATTCTATCATTTCCAGGCTGCCTGGAGGCTGAAGAGAATTAACTTCAGAGAAACACAGTTTTGTCAGCCTCTATGTGTGAATCTGCTGCAGAAGCCAAGCAGGAAGGCTGGCTCTAAAGCTGCTTCTCCAATCTCAGCTTTTCTGGAAGAATCAGACCTTTCTCAGGTATTTAGATGCTGCCTGGTGGTGGCTGGCTGAGCAGAAGTCCTGCCCATCTGTACGAGTTTAGCTGTGCTGTGAATTTCTCAGTAAGAACCAAGCAATGGGGTGCAATGGTAAATTCAGAGGTGGCTTTACACCACAGTCAGAGGAACTCCTCTTCCATCTTCCACGGTGTGAGTTAGGGGAACAGCTGTGGTCCAGGCAACTTATCTGTGTGGACCAGGGGATGGGGTGCCTTCAGAGGAGACCTCAGCATATTTGGGAACAGAAAGCCTTCCCAGGGCTAGAGGGATGATATTGCAAAGAACCAAGCCGTTTCTTGCTAAGAGGAAAGCAAAGAAGTAATATACTGACACAGTTATTACAATCAGAAGGTACCACAGAGCTGTGAAAAACAAACAAAATTTTTAAAAAATGTGGGAAAGAGAGATCACATATTCACATGAAAGTGCCACAGGGGCAAAAAAACCCAACCAACCAAAGAAAAAACCCTAGGAGTAGAAATGTGGAACAGAAAAAGTCCCTAGTAGGGACAGTGCTGGGTTTGATTCAGTTGATAAGGAGGGCTCAGCTAAGGAGAAGAAACGTCTTCTCCCCATTCTGAATGCAGCTGACGGGAGAAATGAATAAGCAAATGGGTGCCCCATATGTTCACACTGCTCTACTGAGTGTGTGTTTCAGGCACCACCCAGTGACTGAGAGCTAAAAAAAAAATGGAGTGAGAGAGGGAAAAAATGCTGGATGTATGCACATACATCACCAACAGGGACAGAGCCATCGCTGGCAGAGGTTTGGGATCTTAACTCTAAGCACCAATCAAAGACAGTGCTGTATCCTGCCCTGGATATGCTGGATTGAGTAGAAAGCACAATCCCAAAGAGACTCTGACTAGAGACACGAAAAGGGAGAATAAATTAAATCTATTAAAACTTTACAGCCCCATCACTCTGCAAACACAAATGACACCCATACGCAGGCAAGGAACCCAAGCAGTGGATCAGTCCTGAAGGACAGACAGGCACAGCTGGATATGGGCCAGGAGCCTACCAAGGCATCATGCCAGTGTCTCCCTTAACCATAAGGCTTCAGGGAAACGAAGCCTCCTACACCAAGTGTAATGTGCACAGATGAAGAAAGCTGCCGTGAGGACGGCATGGCTGGGCATGCAGCAGGGGATGTCAGAGCAGTAATTAAACTCCCCCAGTTGGAGCTATACCATTAAGATGAATCTGCATTCCCATTATAAATCCTGCCTGCGAGGGTTTTGTAAGTAATATAGCTGTAAATATTCACTTCACATTGATATTCCATAAATTCTTAGCCCGGAGGCATTTTCCGGCTCATCTTACTTATTTCCCTGTCTCCCTCCCTCTCTCTCTCATTTCTTGGAAAATTTTGTACCACCTAAAGGGAGGCTGCAGACAGCAGAATATTATAATTCTTGCCAGTTCAGCTAACTTAGTGCTGTTGTCTTAAGAATGACACTTTGCCATTGTCTCAGGACAGGGAAAACAGATTATCCCAGACTTTTTGCTGGTGTAAGTCTAATGTCTCCCTGGGCTTCAGCTCTAGAGTGATGCTCACCCAGATCAGCAGGAAAGCTGATCTGGCTTCTGCTGGTGGGCATTTCTGGGGTAGATGATGTGCAATGGAGCTGTCCAAGTGTTCATGTACAGAGCACGTGTGCACCTGTGGTTTGCAGCTGCTCTCCAGGCAGTTTCTAAAATGCTGGGATCTCACAGCTCTGTCAGTGGATCTGCTTCTGCCCGGCTTGCTTGCTTTACATTATCACACCCTCTGAACATCCCAGGAATAGTCTGCAGACCACAGGTCAAAACCCACTGGCAGACACATCAGCAGGGTACACCTGCAGGGCTGGCCAAGGGGGGGGGTGTTGTGGGAGCAGCAGGAGGCACACATGGGATCCCGTGTGCTCTGCTCTGGCTGTACTGTCCGCTCACCTGAGGAGGCTGCAGGTCCACTCCCATCGTTTCTCTGCCTTCCCTGGGGTGTTTGCACCCTGGCCCAAGGCACAGTGATGAGGTGCAGTGTTAAATATCCTCCCTGTCCACCAGAGTGAACAAGGCATCTCTCTTTTTACAGGTGACAAGCAGACCCTCACCTGGGACACATTAATCCGTGACTCCCGAGAGCGTGACACTGCCAAGGTAAGGAGGGACACTCTGGGGACCAAGCTAAGGGTGAATGTAGCTGTGGAGTGAGGAAAATTTATATATTAGAAAAAAGGCTGATCTGAAGCTGACATTGGACATGTCAGGAGGACTGGTGGTGATTACATGACCCCAGGCTGGGTGTGGTACATGTTAGTGGTGTGGTACATGTCAGTGGTGTAAACCCTCTGTCTCCGAAACCTCTGAGCACTCAATGAACCAGAGGCTTTGGGGTGTTGCTGGACGGGTTTCCATCTTGCTTGGCAGAAGGTGTTGTGATTACAGGATGGATGCATGTCCCTCTGTTCTGTTGTGAGCAGATGGACAGACAGTCACTGTTTCAACACGGGCAGGCAGAGATGGGGACCAGGAATAACATGGGGAACTGGAAAGGCAGCAGGCAAAACGTGAATGTTCAGGACATGGCAATTCTCAAGCACAGATATGGGGAAGCCAAGTGTTTAACTGATCCTGAAATAAGCTTAGAAATGACCCTCCATTCCATATGGCCCCTGTGACTTAGCACTCAAACCCTGTCTGCTCACACAGATGGGCCTGGAGACCTCCAAGGTCTGTGGAGGGTTTCAGTGCTTCAGTCTCCAGGAGAGGTGCTGAGCACTACAGAAAATGACATTCTGTAATTCTGGCCTCTGGCTTACCCTAGTAAAGTCTGTTCATGTTACATCGCCACATCCATGAAGGGAATGGTTGCCTCTCTTTCTTCATAAGCTTCTTGCCATACGCCCTCTCAAAAACTGCCTTTGAAATCTTATTCAGCCCTCGTCTGCCATACTGGTGCACACACAGAGGTTCTCTGCCGTGAGTTTATCTGTCCACATGTATGGCAAGAAGAGTGTGGTGCTGGTAACAATCTTCAAGCGAATGCTGAAGTAGTGGACAGGAAAAGCAGAGATGTAATTTTGGGTCCTGTGAATTCTTAACTTGTGAGTGTGCAACTTCCTGGTAGCCCAGGGCAGCAAGCACCACTGTCAGATGTGTTGTGGACATGCAGAGCAGACAGGGCTGTTCGTGCAGCTCCCTGCAGCTGGTGGTGTGGGTGAACAAGCATCCAGTGAGCCAGTCCCCGCTCCACTGCACTCACACCCACTTGCTACTAAGGCAAGAAATAATGTACGTTCCCAAGATGAAGTAGATTGTCATCCAATGAAGCAACACGATAAGCTACAAACTGATGGTGTTTTATGTCCGTGTCTCAGGTGGGCTTTGTCCCCTGTGCTACCGGAGCTGCCTGCAGTTTAGGGCAGCTGACTTTGGCTGGAAAGTGATGGTAGCAGTGGGCGATGGAGGAGATGGCTCTGCTCCAGCGGCAGGGCTCTGTCCTCAGCATCACTTTGGCACCACACTGTCTGCACACTGGCTGCTCTGTTCCTGAATGGCGGCAGACAGAAACATGCTCCCACTGATACACTGACCCCTTTACCTCTCCTCTCAGCCGCCATTGTCCCAGAGGTCCCCTCCAAAACCATTTTGGGGTTTCCCAGCCATATCTCAGCCAGTCTGGCTGAGTGGCCATAATGGGATGTGCTGGCAGTGGGGCGGCACTGGCTTTTTTCTGGAGGGCATCAATCCTGAGCACACCCGCGGGCTGGACGGAGGGGTGTGGATGAGCACAGTTCAAGCTCGGAGCCCCCTTCTCTTGCGTGTAGCACAGTTCCCTTCGCAGCTCCCTCCCAGCCCCCGGCAGTGGGGCTAGGCACCCCTCGCCCAGGCTGTGAGCCCGGGAGGTGGCTGGTGTCACCTGGCACGGTGTGGACCGAGCGGGGAAAGGACCAGGGCACGGAGCGGAGAAAAGCAGCACAAAGAGCCCCGCCAAGGAGGGCTGCAAACCCCAGCGCCGGGGAGGGGGCTCCTGTAGCGCGGCTCCCTGCACCAGAGCGCCGGGCGGGGGCTGCAGCCCCCGGCCCCCCACGGCCCTTTGTCCCCGTCCCGTCCTGCCCTGCCCTGCCCCGCCCCGCCCCGGGCCCGCATCCCGCGGCAGGTACCTTCCTAAGCAGCCGGAGGATGTGCACGGCGTGCTCCCGCTTGTGCTCCCGGATGGTGGCCTGGATCTCCCGCAGCCACCCCACCCGCCGCACGTAGGGCGCGGGCGAGGCTTTCCGCAGCACCCCGGGCAGCTTCTGCGGGTGCAGCAGCAGCGAGGAGAGGTGGAAGTCGCCCCGGCCGCTCTCCAGCCTGCCGGGGCAGGGCTCCTCGGCGCTCTCCTCCTCCAGGCTGCTCTGCCGGCTGAGCCGGGAGCCCATGGCCGCGCTCCGGCCGCGCCGCCGCCGCGCTCCGGACCGGGCGGGCTCGGGGCCGCGGGCCGGGGGAGGCGCCGGGGAAGGCGGGGGGTCCGCGCTGCCCCGCCCGGCCCGGCCCGCCCCGGCTCCCCGCGCTCCCGCCGCTCCCGCAGGAGCGACGCCCCGGGGCTCTGGGGCTGCGGGGCTCCGGGCTCGGCAGCCGCCTCCCCGGCGGCCGGGCAGCCCCGCTGCCTCTGCTCCCGAGGCGCCTCCTCCTCCTCCTCCTCCTCCCGGGTTTGTTCTGCCGGGAGATGCTCGGTGGGGAAGACAAAGAGAGACGCGGATGCTGCCGAGACTGCTCCTTCCATCCAGGCATTTAGGGGAGCTATTTTATTCCTGGACAAACTCTTTGAACATCGCAAAAGGTTGTCTAGATTAATAGTAGTTCAAAACACACCATCTGCAGGGACTGCTTCTGTGGGCTGTGTTTTCTATCAGTCTGCTGTTGGATCCAGAGGAGGTGTTTTACCAATCTAGAAAGCGGCAGGAATTTTGCCCACCACCCATCATCTGCAACTGATAGTACGATGCTGGCACTGTTCCTCACCTGCTGTGGGTAGAACTGTTTTCCTTGTGTGCATTCTTCCCTCCTCCAGCAGTGCACAGCAAGTTTAGCACATGCTTTTCCTCAGACAAAATCATTGCCATCCAACAGGATGGTAAAAACCAAAGCCTGTATCCCATCTCCAGGCACGGAGATTTTGCAGGCAGCTCTATCATGCTCTCAGCATAACCAGTGGCCCAGGCTGACCTACTTTTTGGAATTGGATCCATGAGCTTACTTCTGTTGAGGACTATCACCACCGTGAGCCCCGGTGCCCATGGCAGCCTGTGGGTCCTGCACACAGAGCAGGGCTGTGTGGTAGCTGTGATGTGAGGGCACACAGCTGTAGGAACGGCCTGGGGCTCCCACTGCCTTGTGCATCCGTGGACAAGCACCATCCAATGTGTCTGTGGAAGAATGTTGTGGCTGTTGGGCTCGCACTTTGGGGGAATGGGGATGGCCATGGCTCTTTGTGGTACAGAGCCTGCAAGGCTCGTTTTCCTCCTCAGCCTTCCTCTGAGCCGTGAATGGAGATGGAGATGAGGATGCTTCGCATCATGACAGCCTTTCAAATATTCAGCTGGTAACCTGTGTCTGGCTTGAAGAGACAGAGACAAAAAGGGGCTGGACTCCAATGCAGCCTGACTAATGCATTAATTTTGTCACAGTGTTTGTGCAGCCCTCTAACCATGGTAGGCCAGATTCCGAAGGCCCCTCTCAGAATTTTACTCGACGCTTTGTCAGACAAAAGCCCTGACTGTCCACCTGCCCATTAGTCCCCTCCCTGTTCTAAGCATCTGCATGAGGGAAATTAGCATCAACAGATCTTGAGATATGGCTGAGACTGACTCAAGCTAATCCCATTTGGAGGGAGTAGATGCTGAGTAAGGACTTCTGGATCTGGTCAGAGAGCTTTGAGAGAGGCTGGGTCAAGAGAAAATCACTCATATGGGGTGCAGTCTTACAGCTGCAGAATTGTCACGGGGAGCAAAGGCAAGGACAAAAAGTGCTGGAGTGTCAAAGGAGGGGTGCACAATGGCCTTTCCCTGCTGACTGGCAGCTGGACAGGCTGCCACAGATCCGAGCTCCTGCCTGCTCTGCTCTGAGTGCTGCTGAAAGGAGCAGCAGAGATAGTGGATTTGGAACCAAAGGATCAGTTCATCAGCAGAACGGCTTTGTATGGCTCAGTTGTCTCACACCTTATCTCTGAGAGTCAGAAGGAAACACAATCTGCAGTTTACTCGTAGTGGGGGCGAAATCAGATGGATTGTTCTGGGGCAGTGGGAGAACCAGGGCACACGAGTGGCTCCGAGGATGGCACTGTTACCAGGATACCCCTCCTCTGCATGTGACCTGGAAATATCCTGCCACAGAGCAAATCCTCTTAACGAGCAAACAATTGCAGGGGCAATTCAGCTGTCTCCCGGCTGTGCTTTAGCACTGGGAACGCTACAATAGCATGGATAATAGGAGCTAATGAGAAACACACCAGTGCTCCACTTGGCTTCCCTGAAGGAGAATGCCTGGCCAGCGGCTCTCTGTAGACTAAGAGATAATCCTGCCCTATCTGCGTGTGCTTTCAAAGGGCGCAAGACAGCGAATGGATGTACTTCTAGAGCTGAGATGGTCAGCAAGGGAAGGGGGCAGGAGTTTGCTTGGAAAAAATGGACTTTTCTGCCAAAGTCTGCCTCCTCTGGTCCTAATGCAACCCTAGGAGAGAGTGAGGCAGTAGGTGAGCATGCGAGACCTGGGAGATACCAATCTACAGGAGTGTCCCCACCTTTCTTCCATCTCTGCTGCAGCGTCAGGGACACACGTAAACTTTACAGAGGGATAGATCAGCTCATGAGCTGGGTTGGTACAACAGAGTGGGAACTGTGGGGTTTCTCACAACGGCCACAAGCTGTGGGTTTGAGACTTGGAAATCCCATCCCCGAGGATATTTTAGCACTTCTCAGAAGGATGTGATCTTGTTTCTAAACTGAATGCGGGGTACATGGTGCTGCCAACTGCATCTAGCTGGGTGCAGCATGACTGAGGTAATTTTACCAAAAATTGCTCCTAACATGAGAAATGGGGAAAATGGAAAGCAGAGATCCTTTCGCTATTCACTCCAATTCTGTGCTATAGGCACATCTCCTTGTTGTCACCCAAGTGCCCAGAAATGGGAATGTTTCCAGTTCCTTGTCTTTCAGGCAAGTAAAGAGAGCTCAGATCAGTGCCAGGACAGAAGAATAATTGTACTGGATCAGACCACAGGTCTCTTCCCCCTGGGATCCTCAATTAGCAGTGGTTAATAGAGGAGGATGTCCAGCGAGGACATTAACCACAGGGGGATGTAGGTCAGTGTGCTGCTGAGTACTCTCCTTACCATCAGCCATCTGTAGTTCAGGAATTTCCTGAGATGTGGATCTCTGCATTTAATATTCTTTTCAAGTTTTTCCTAAACCCTTTTTTGAGCCTGAGAAAATTTTGGGTATCCACAGCAACTTATGGCACTGTTCAGCTGTGTGAAGAAATATTTACTTTGTACTGAATCTGTCACTCACTGTTTTCATTTGATGCTTTTGTAGCTTAAATATTGGAAGAAGCAGCAGGCAGTCGTTCCTCATTCATTTTCTCTAAGCCACTCTCAGATAAACCTCTGCTGTTCCCCCTCTCATGTTTCCGCTTCCCAAACTGAAGAGTGTTGGACTTGCACGAAAACCATTTCAGCCCTTAGTTCGTCCTTAACTACATCCCTGCCTCTCCTCTAGCCCTGCCGTAGCCCGTACATGGGACAGCAGCCATGGGGCTGCAGCTGCACCCTGGAGCTACCCGGGAGCACACTGAGTTTGCGATTTTGCTCCGGCTGCCAGCCCTCATTTGGATTTTTTTTTTTGATTTCGCTTGAGCCTTGAGCTGATGCTTTCACTGAACACTCCTGCCTTGCTCTTGCTGTCCCTTGGCCCCCGTGACTCAGTTTCCCATTAGTAGGCCAGGGAGGAGATAGTCATTGCCCACCCCATTTATGAATTCAAACTGTCAGTCATGGTCAGGGATTTCCAAGGCCGCGTTTCCATGATGTCCATCCCCGCAGGGTCTGCGCAGCGCCGGCCTGGGGGTTTGGGCTCCCATCTCTGCCTGGGGGAGGTTGTGGCTTCCTCCCTGACACGGCTGAAGGGGCTGCCTGGGTGAGCAGTGCCTGCCGTGCCCCTGGGCTGTCCGTGCAGTGCTCGGTGCCGCAGCACTCCCCGCAGAGCCGGGTGGCCGGGGCTGGAGCCGCTGCCCTTTCCCCGGGCACAGCCTGCGCTGTGAGCGCAATTCCAAAGGCCCCTGCCCGCTCCCGGGGCTGCTCTCATTTGTATGCTGGTCAAGCTGCCTTCGAATGACAATCCTAATTATGTTTGCCTTGTGTATGATGAAGGTTACATTTCTGACTGATTTTGCCGGGCTGGAAGCGTAATTGATTAATTTAGTGCTTAAGAAGGGAAAGAGGATTAAGGCGGAGGTGAGGCTGTGCTGCCAGACACTGCATTGACTGCCTCGCACTTTCACAGCTTCAGCTTTTGTTTGCCCGAAAACCAGCTTGTCTGAGCTCCCAAGTTGTTATTTCTCGGGGCTCTGAGCTTGTTGGCAGATCCCTCAAAGCCAAGCTTCCTGCTGGGAGGGGAGCTGTAGCTCTGGAGAGATACATGCAAAGAGCTAGTGCAGGCTCCAGATTTAATTCCATTGTATGTAGGGGCAAATGCGTTTGCTGTTTGGCCATGAGCTGTTCATGTGGGAGCTCCATATCCCAAATACCTGTAAGCTCTTGAGTGAACAAAGCAGCAGACCTGCAGAAGGTCCGTCTGTCATGACAGTGCAATTTTGGGGAAGAAGTCCTCTTAAATGACAACCATTAGGGGGATTTCTTCCTTGAAACTGGAGATGGGGAGATACAAGATGAACACAGCATCACCTGGGCTGTAGTCAGGGACTGTCTGCAGCATCAGTGCTGGTGGAAGCAGCTGCATGCAGGCAGTCACTGCTGGGGCTCTGCATTTGATGGAGAAATGGTAGCAATAGCCCATGTAACATTCATTAGGTCTTAAACCTTTTGCTTCTTGCAGCTGAGGCTCTCTTTGCAGCCCACAAGGCCCTGGGTGGTGTTCTGGGTCTGAAGCAGTGATGAGTTTACAAAAGGATAGAGTTCTGCTACATAATTATGGACACTGGCCTGCTCATTATTGGACAAATTAATCAAGTTCTTGCAGTGCCCATAAAAGCAGATTTGCTGGGCTGTATATTGCCCGCATAGAGAATATTAACCACCTGTGATCCTGTGGTCACGGTGAAACTGGACGACACTGCTGTGAGCACAGGGAAGGTCATCAGTCTGCTCCAGTGACACACGGCATTATCTTGACTTTTAGCACAAGGAAATTCTGAGCTTCTGCTGCTTTCACAGTGAGTCGGTGTGGGAACTGAGGTGCATGGAGAATTTCTGTTACCTCCATTCTGGGAGCACGCTGCACCCATTTCATTTAGATTAATTTTGTCTTGATTAAATTAAGATGGGCTGTGAAGATACTGTGGGGTTTGGACTCACAGCCTTGTGCTGAACTGCTGCAGTGGCCGTAGCCCCTGGCAGAAAGGCAGGGCAGGCAGCTCTGAAAGCACCAGCAGAGATGTTCCTCACTGCTCTGGGAGCAGTGGGGCTTGCCAGGCTCTCCTGTCCCAGGCAGGAAAGGAATCACACACCTGCATTGTGGGGTATCCCTTCCAACCCTGTTGGGGCTTTCAGAGAGAGGTGGTGGGAAGCTCTGGCTCTTCTCACATTCTGCCCCAAGCTCACACTTCCCCTCTCTTTCCTTCCACCTTTTGCACCTTTCCACTGCCACCTGGAACTATGTGTGCTTTCCAGACACCTTTTCTGTCCTTCCCAGCCCCTTGCTTTCCCCTGGCAGACACACAAGGAAGGAAGGGGAGAGTCGCTGGGAGCAGCAGGAGGTCTTTCAAGGCAGCAGCACAAGGTCCCCTTTGTAACACCTTGTGCTTTTGATCAGCCTGTAAAGGGGGGCAGTAGAGTTTAAAAACAATAGCAGAGCAGTGCAGTTAATGAAGCAAATGCTGGCAAGTGACACTTCCAGGGGCAGCCTGTGGTCCCAAGGGGCTGCTTTTCTGTTCAGCCACCTGCCTTTGTTTGGAGCACAGAGGTGGCTCTTGCCTGCAGATGCCTTCACAAGGCTGATGGGATGTGTAGGGGGGGGCCTGGGACCTCTCCAGGCATCACCATACTTCAGACCATTTAAGAAGCTGATCTAAGACAGGAGAAACGTTGGAGGAAAGCCTTGCAAGGACTTAAATTGTACTTTGCCGTGGAGCTCTCACATTTCCAGCTTTTAAGAGGCAGAAATGCCTGATCTTATAATATGTCTCTCTGGAATCCCTTTTTTTTTGTGTGTGTCTCATAAAAATATTTCTGAAGAGCTTTTGGAAAACCTGGCTTAGAAGCTCCCCAGTTGAAAGCCATGGGCTGGAGTTACGGTTTCATAAAAGAATTAAGCCATCTTAAGCCCATGCAGGAGAGGCTGAAGGCAGCACCTGGTGCTGCTAAGCTTCTTTTGGAATTTGAAACCACGAAGTGCACAGATTATGTTAGCTCTAAGCATCTTAGCAAGCAGCTCTAAACCACCGAGAGCAACCACAGGCCCTCGGGGGAGGACTAGGCACTGGAGGCCAGGCTGAGGAGTCTGACCTGAGCAGACACAGTGCATGGAGCTGCTCCTGCCTGGTTTGAGGGTGGCTGCAGGGAAAGCTCAATGCTCTCCACCACGGGCTCTGGCAGAGGGAAGCAGGTCTACCTGCGAGATGTCCTTCTGGTGAGAACATCCCTGACTAGGACTTTCACGTTCTCCAAAGACCTCAGCACTTCTTGAAATGTGTTTACAGTTCATGGCGGGCCTGGAAAAGCAGTCAGTGGTTTTTATTTCCTTCCAGTCTGACTATTCTTTCTCCATTTATATCCAAAGATAAAAAGACATCTTTTGTCTAAAAAACCCCAAATGTTTGAAAAGTACAAGAAGCAGAACTTGGAGTGGGATCTGAAGCACAAAAGCCTTTTTTGAGCGTTTCCTTCTCAGCCCAGGAACCTTTTGGGTTGTTACACACTAGTGACCCAGCATTTCGATTTAGACGGCTGATCCGAAGCAGGTCTCCAAGTCTGTCAGTGAGAGCCCAGTGTGGAAGGGGCTTCTCTGGCTGTTCTGTACTTCTCAGCCTCAGGACACTGGACTGGAGCTGTCCCCAGGATCTAGCATGATTCTTTCTCCAGGTTCTGCCCAGGTCACCAGTGTCACCCACTCCAGCCTTTAAAAGGCAAGAGCCAAACTGACCTACTGCCCTGTTTACACCATGGATGAATTTGGATTTTAGAGTGCAGGCATCTGAATTATGTTTTGTCTCTCACCTACAACACCCTGAGGGATTCCCCCTGTGGGGTTTGATCTAGGTGATCCCTAGCCCCACTGCAGTCTGCAGGGCAGTGCCACGAGCAGACAGACAGGAAAGGGTAGTGCTGCTGGAAAAGCAAACAGGCTTTTCCTTGGAGACTTGTCTGTGTCATTAATACCTGGCATCACTGAGCAGCTCAGCACAAAAGCTCTTTTGGGCTTTGCCAGGCTCAGGTTTGGTTTGGATAACACCCATGTGTGCCACTTGTGCCCTGTGCACAGAGCTTGCTGCTCTCCTCAGTGCCACCCTGCATATACTGTCCCTCGTGCCCTGCCATGGACGGAGCTGTTCCAGGCAGGCTGTCAGAGCCTGTCATCTTCAGCAGAGCCATTAACTGGGTTAACCTTTGAAGTAAAGTTAATTTCGAATGTCAGAACAGCAGAGGCCAACATACAAACTTCCACCTTCCCATACTTTTATTTTTTTTGTCACCATAGAAGGCGTTTTGGCTTTTTCTGTGCTTACCACAGCAGTTTGTGTGGCTTAGCCCATGTTTGCCTCATCGCGTCGGTCCACACAGTTCACTGGTAAGGAATTTCATCCACACCTTAAAGAAATTGAGGAAGATGAGGTTGGGAAGGCTCTGGGGTGCAGGTCCTGCCTCAGTGATTGCAGGCAGCAGTGCTGAAAAGCAAGAAAACCAGGAGGAAGAGCGAGCTGCTTGAGAGGAGCTACCTTGTGACAAATGCTTTAAGAGCAGTGACTAAGTGCTTCCCTCCTTTGCACTGTCATCCCACGGGGCAAAGGAAAGGTGCTGGGGTGCCACTCCCCAGAACTGGCCTGAACCCAGAGGGACCACTGATGGGGTACCTGGCCCTGGCTGTCTCTCTCCGCACGCCGGGTATCAGGTGCTCTTTATTGTCCTGGAGGATGATGACCAAGGTGCAGCCTGACACCGAAACAGGACAGGCCCTCCCGGGGAGGATTTCTGCCCTCTTTTTGACAGTTCGAGCCAAATACAGGGCTGCTCTGTGAACCAGGTATATTCAGCGAGCCCGAGCGTGGTGAGGAATAGCAGATCATGCCCAGGAGGCAGGGGCACGGATGCCACAGCCCTTGCCGGGCTATCCAGCTTCCCTGCAGCGCAGGTGGCGCCTTGGCTGGACAGGACGGGATGTGAGGGGGTGCAGCAGGGCAGTGGCAGCGGGGGCACCCCGTGGAGGGGATACCCGTGGGCTGAGGCTGCTGGCAGCGCATTCCCCACGGCAGCAGCCCCCCTTGGGCAAGCGGCAGCCCCCGGCGCGGCCCGCCCAGCCCGGGCTCCCGTCGAAGCGCCTCCCGTCTGTGCCATCTAGTGCCCAGCACAAGAACTGGGACTGACCCAGCCTCTCACCCACAGGGGAACGGCCCGGCTGCTCTGGAGAACAGGCTCTCCTCTCCCTGGGCCAGGCAGGGATGTGCTGGGAGGACCCCTGAGATGCCGCACCGCCCGCATGGAAAATCCCACTTAGCTCCAGGTAGGATCGCAGCGCGCAGGTGTGTCCGTGGGGCGGATGGAGGGAGTGACTCTGCTCGGAGGCTGCAGGTGAGATGAGGCTGGGCCAGACCTCACTGCCAGAGGCTCCAGGTAGGGAGAGGAAGGCTGGAAGCTCTTGGGAATCCTGCCTCTGCTTTTCAGGCATTGTGTTCCTGTGGCGTGCTCTAAGGCTGCACACATGTTTTAAGGGATGAAAATAATGACCTCTGACTGGAATTCTCCTGTTTGGACAGATTTCAATGCTATTCCAAGGGAGCTGCAGTTAGCTGCACTTGAGTGAACAGCCTAGACTGAAAACACTTTATTTTGCGGTGTGTTGGGCATAATCTTTGTTCTGTCATTTCTTAGGTAAGTTCCTGGTACTAAGTTATTATTTTTTTTTCAAAAGTTTCCATAGCTGTAGCTTGATTTGCCAGCTTTGATTCTTAACTCTGCCTCTGTCCTCTTTATCCTTTTCAAAGGAATACTTTTCCTCTTTCCAGACCCAGTTTCATTTATAAGCTTTAAATAAGAGCCAATGAATCAGGAGCTAACAAATTCTTGCTTCTTTCTTTCTGCATTTCACCCCCCCCACCCCCACCCCAAATCTTTTAAGAGATTTAACAGTGGTGTAAGGAGCTTCTAACTCAAACCCATCAATATATATCTATCCTTCATATTGATTTATCACAGCCAGGCATTACATGTTTCTCTATATTGAATTTCATCAGCTATTATTTGCCCCGTTTCACAGATGTTTTCAAGTTTTCCACAACTGAAATCTTCCTGATGTCTTTTGCTAGCTCCATATGTTATCTTTACTATTTCATCTCTGGGCCACAAGTAAATATATTGAACATGCTGCCTCCGGCATCCACAGGACACCCACTAAGCTTTTTCCACGTGAAGTTTTGATCAGTAATTCTTCTCTTGTAACTTGTATTGGATTAAAAATGATCACCTGATAGCTGCTGCCCAGCACATCCTGTTCGTGACTTTAGGGATTTAGTAGTAAAACTATTCAAGGAGCAGATGAGCATATCCTTGTTCTTGGGATCACATCCAGTATCTGTGAGCTCTGCTCCTCTTTGTCTGTGAACTCTCTCTGTGGGTTTGCCTCTCCAGGTTATATTGCACAGGCACATCGTGCTGTTTCCGAAATGTGAAATTTCCTACTGATCTTTTTTTTCCTTGGTGCTTAAGTAAGGCTGATTGCTTAGGAAGAAAAATCTTGGTTGCCTTTTCAAATATGAAAAGGCAGCAGTGGCCCTTAGCATCTGATAGGTAACTGGCTGTAGTGAAAGCCTGGTGGTTTTGGAGCCGGCATGCTTAGAGCTCTCCTGGGTCTGCTATTGATCTTGGCATGTTCCTGCTTTTCAAGGGACTGATCTTTGAAACTAGGCTCCAGGAAATCATTTAAGGATGTGCTTGCATCCTGCTGAGCACTGAAACTGTGAGGATTTCAGTGGGAAGGAAGCTCATCTTGACAGAGAGACAGTCTTTATCTGCTTTCCCTAATTAGCGCTCCATCTTCCCGGAGGTGGTATTCTCTACAGCATCCCCTCGGCAGCAGGAAGCCAGTGCTGGGGTTAAGTCCCCACTTGCCCAAAGCTTACCTGGTCCTGTGCCCTGGGAGCTCTGTTTCTGAGATGCCTGAGCTCAGGGCAGGTCCTTGCTGTGCTGGCCCCACAGCTGTTTGCACACCTGTGGTGGCCCTTCTGCCAAGACCGAGGGTTGCAGAGGCACAGTTGGTTCTCCAGCAGGCTCCCAGCTCCTTGCAGGTCTGTAAGCTCTTTTATTGTTGTCTCTCAGTTCTTTGGAACTTAGTTCCTAGGGCTTCACACCTTCCCCTGTGTAATCCACTCCCAAGTCTGTTGTGTGCCACAGTCAGGCTTTAAAGTGTTTGGGTGCCAGCAAGACTCCAATCTGTGGTTTGTTCCCAGAGCTGCCTAACTACCAGGGAAGCCCAAAAATCTCTGTTTTGCATGAAAGCAAATGGAGGCTTGGACTGGCAGTGTGATTTATTGCAACCGTTTAGCACCAGAAACAGGAGAAAGGCCCCCCTTCCCTCCCCACACCTCAGTGCTGTAACCCCAAGGCCACTGCAGCAGAGTCAGGGTGGGTGCCCGGCCGTAACTGGGGCGGTTTGGTGCAGGGGAGGCCCCCTCCCCTGTGCTGAGGAGGTGCCTGGCTTCACCTGCATCACCTTCGCTCGTGGCATGACGGGGCTGTGCCTGGGCAGGGCTCAGCTGAGCCCGGTGCAGGAAGGGGTTGTGTGACAGCTGTATCCCCAAACTCCATCCCGGCTTTAATTACACTGACACTGCTGCCTGGGTGTAATTAGCAGTTGAGGAAATCTGAGTGTGATTTTAATAAGCTGAGAGTAATGCAATTTGTCTTTTCTGTAAGAGATGCTTTGCAAATAAAAGCTGTAATTAAGAAGCACATGCATAGGGCAAACAGCGACTGTGCCATGGGTGTGTGGCTGCTCGGTGTGCAGAGTGTCTGGCACATGGCCTGGCCTGGCACGGGGGTCCCCCTTTGGGGCAGTCTTCATCCTGGGGTTCCCAAGAGAACGTAAAAACCGCAGGATTTGGCTCAGTTGTGGCTTTTACAAAAGGCTCTTCCCTGTCTTCACAGATCCCCTTTGATATGCTGTTGGGTTTTGATCAGAGTAGGTCTCCTGGGTGTCACCCTCCCTATTGCTTTGTTGCCTTTCATTCCTGTCACTATTGTGTTTCTGTGTTCTCACCCATGAGCCCAAATTAGCTCGAGGCTGGTGGGATCTCTGTGGCAGAGGCCAGGGTGGCATGGGGGGGAGTCAGGAAGCCTTTTCAAGAGCAGCCAGCATTTCTGGTAGCGTCACATCTGAACAGCCAGACCAGGCTCTGGGCTCTGCCTCTCTTTCCTGCTCCTTCCTGCTCTTCTAAAAAAAATCCATATCTATAAAAAGGTAATGTCTTTTATCTAGTCTTCTGTCTCTGCACAATTCTGCCCTGCCCTGCTGGAGTTCAAGGTTCATTTCTGGCTGTGGGAGCTCTCACAGAGGAGCAGCCCTGTCGAACCCCAAGGTCTGTTTCCCACAAACCCCCGTGACACATCAGGCTGACCTCACCGAAAATTGATCCTCTTCCCCAGTGCTATGGGCAACTGTGAGGGGACAAGGTGGGAGACAGAGGCACAGCTGGTGTCAGAAAATGGTTAAACCCACAGCATCAGAGGGCTGGAGTTGCTGGCTGACGTGTGGAACATTGCTCCAGCCTGTGGGAAGCCCTTTGGCCTCTATCTGCAGGGAAGGTGAGAGCCTTTCCCAGGGAAGGCCGCTCTACCCCCCTGCAAAAGTCCATTTGTGCCTGATGGCATTGGTTGCTGTGGCTCTCAAAATTTAGGAGGTGTCTGTGTTTATAGGAGCCACCCTGATCTTCGAGAGTGCATTGCTTGTCGTTTCTCATGCATTGTCATTTCTCCCTGGGAAGGTCAGGGGGTCAGGGGGCTTGGGTTGATAGAGGGGGGTTCAAGCAGCTTTGTGCAGGTGTGACTGGCCCACTCCACCAGCTAATTGCAGCCCTGGCACGCTGGGCAAACAAACCAAGCCTTCCCCAGAGATCGCGTGGAAACGTGGCAAAGGCGTCTGTGGCTCCCTCTGGCAGGGGAAATGGGAGCAGGTGCGGTTCAGCGGGTGGGAAGGCACCAGCACCTGCCCCATGCTGCCCAGAGAGGCTGTGATGTAAAGGCTGAGCAGCCCCTGTGTGTGGTATGGAAGGGGAGAGCTGCTGGGGCAGCTCCTGTGCGGGGCCGTGTGTCCAGCCCCTGCAGCCCGTGCGCTCCTCCCAAAGCCAAGTGTGTGTTCCCGGAGCCGTGCTGGTGCAGGCTCTGCCTCCAGCCCAGCTGACCTCCTCACACTTTCCAACAGAGGTTCCAAGTGCTTTGAGGCAGAGGTTTGTGACTGTGGTTTCTCATAAGAAGATGGGCATTTCTGGTGCCCTTTGCAGCACCTAAACAAACAAGCCCTGAAGGAGACAGACAGGACACGAACCAGACAGGGACTCTTTTCTGTGATCTGTACTTGAGGTGTGAGTCCTGTTCTCCTGGTAGCATGAGGCATCTCTCAGGACAGAAGACTTGTTGGTGTTTGAGCACCTATCCTTTCCTTAGTCCTGTGTTATGCTCTGCCCAGAGAAGGAGATGCTGCAAGCACCAAACCTGCCAGATTTCTGCATTCAGATGCAGAGGCCAGTCAAGACAGGCTCCTGTCTCTGGAGTCTTCTTTCATAGGAACTTTGTGACTGCCCTTCTGGACAGCACTGAGTCACCCAGTGATTTCAGAGTATAGCCTGGGGCTGGGGGAAGCTGAACTTGCTCAGCTGCTTTGCTCTTTGCTGTGGTGGGCTGTGAGGGGAGCCTGTCCCATTGTACAGTGGTGCCCATTGCACACGTGGGCTGTAGCTCATGGTGTGCACCAAGACTGAACCTGTGCTTGTGTTTCTTTCCTAAGGTTAAAACTCACAGGTTGCAAATGACCACACAGACATGAAATGTATTGCCCAAGCCTTAGCTGGACTAAATGTGAGCCTGAAGCAAGGGCAATGTTGGGTCTGCAGTGAGTGAAAGAAATTCTATTTTATTCTATAAAAAGGAAAATTCACTTATTTCCTGAGGCCGTTGTTCTGGGGAGTATGAACCCGGAGAGTATGAAGTGCTGAGAACCACTGGAATGAAAGAGTTGTACGTCCAGATTCTCTTTCAGGGCGTGAGCTGTCTTGCATGGTGTGCACCTCTTCTATGTAGGGCTATATGAACTATTTGTATGACTGCTGAGCACCCTCCTCACCTGCCTACAGCAGGGAAAGGGGTCCCAGTGTAAAGGTCCATGAAACTCTTGCTTCTGGGTGTTGATCCCTGAGATAGGCTTGCCCTCTGAAGCCTGGCAGTAGTGAAGGCAGAATGTCCATAGCCCCTGCCCACTCAGTGCAAATTAGAGCTTTATCCACAGCCTTCTCAGGGACTCCGTGGGATTTCTTCCCTCGCAGCACTTAAGAGCCATCCGTGGCTCTTTGCTGGGTTGATTCCCACCCCTCTGTGAGCTGAGTGGCCCTGCAGTGCTGGCAGAAGGCACCCCCAGGGCTGGGCAAGCAGCTTGGCAATGACAGATTTGGGGAGGGCTGTGCTGCTGCTGTGCCCCATCCCTCTCTGAGAGGCCGCTGCCCTGACCCTGCCACATGGTCCCATTGAAACCTTGCCGTACCAAGGTAACCCAGGACAGATTCTGGCTTACCGGGATGTGCTGGATTTTATGATGAGAGGTTTCATTTGTTGCTCGCAGAGCAGTAGAACTGATCCTTCAGCAGAAACTGCTGAGAAAGGAACAAGAAGTTGGGGGATTTCCTGAGAAGCACAGCTCTCATGAGGCGAGGTTTGGGTGGGCTGCACGCTCAGATCTCTGTGAGTCAGTGTTCGTTCACGTCCAGGAACAACTTCTGAGCCTCACATCTCCAAGTCCTACTAATTCTTAAGCAGAATGGAAAGTGGACCTTGGCTCTTGCTGGGCAAGTCTGTGTTCCTCTGGTTTTAGGGCCCTCTTACTTAGGTTAGACTTTAACAGTGATTAGTTACCCAACAACTTTCTGTAAGTAAAGCAATCTGTAAGTTTTCCATTAAGTGGCAAACACTTTGAACTTCCTCCCAGCTCCTCCGCTGCAATCTAATCTGCTGTCTTTTTTCACAAGGAGATGGAAGGTGCTACCTTCATGTTTTATTAATTTCCTGTTTATAGTGGAGGAGAGACCAAAGCTGTGAGGAGCACTGAACACAACATCCCATGGAGCTCTGGGCACAGTGCAGTAGGTCCGTGTCAGCCTCCACCCCTGTCACTTCCTCTGGATTTACTGTATATAGCAGGCACGTGACAGGGAAGAAAGGTAATATCTAGGAACCTGGTTAAGGAATCTGGGGGGAAGAGTCCTTATTCCAGCTCAGGCACTGTCCTACTCTGAAGCCCTGGGCAAGATGTCTGTTGTCCTGTCTCTGAAGAGGGGATATAAATGCTTTTATCATGTGGGCCTGTAAGGCTTCCTGGCCCTGATAGTAAGGGCTTTAAAATGCCCCTAAGTAGTGATTTAAAAAAAAATATATTTTATTTTTTGTGGTGATGATGATAAGAATTCAGCAGTCTGGACAGGTAATGGAGTTTGGAGATCTTCGTGTAGGTGCAGCAAGTACTGGAGATCCATATTTGGTAGGCAGCTTTACACAGTCTCCCCTGTGTCTCTGTCTCTTACCAGGAGTATCAGTGGAGAAATAGGGGAAGGGACCTATTATGGCTCTGTTCTTCCTCTTTGTGCTTACAGTTTGGTTAGAGTTTACTTTGTCACCCACCCAGCGTGTTCAGGTTGTCTCCCAGCAATCCTGTAACAAACATGCTGCACACTGAGCAGATGGGGAGCTTTCCTTGGGATGGACAGCTTCTGCTGCAGTTGTGGTTGAACTGAAAAATACCTGTTGGGTACAGATTCTTGTTTGGATAAGGATAACATAACAATTAAATGTTAATTGTTTCTGTTTCGTTCCCAATAGCGCCAAAGCCAGGACCCCTCAAAACAACAGAACAAGAGGGAGTAGCCTTATTGGGATTCTGTAATTTGCAGGAGAGTGCAAATATGGTAGAGGAAATCTTACATCTGTAAGAGGGAGCTGGTTTGTCCTGGATCTGAAAAAATCTATTAGGTACCTTTCATGGCACTTAAAAGGGGTTCTCAATTGTGTATCTGCTTTCAAGTCCCTTGACACTATCATATCAGAGCCATTCCTCAGGGTAAGAAAGACTCAGGCTTAATTCTCAGAGCAGTCAAGAGACTGTGCACAGGAATGCTCCTTCCAGTGCACAGGAGTAGCTCCTTTACTTGAGATGGCACAGTGTTGTGTCGACAGGGGACATCTCTGGCTAAAAAAATAACCTGTGAAGTGGTAAAGGCACTGCTGTTCTCCAGTTCAGTTCACTATTCATTGCTCAAGCAGCCCTTCTTGCAAGAATCATTCCCCCATCTCCTTTCCCCAGCCAAATTGGAGAAGTACTCACGGAGGTTCCTGTCAGTGTGAGGCTTTGGTTCTCGGAGCTGGTGGGTTTTGTTTGGCTGCTGTTGCACGATCCTGTGGATCTTGGTGCTGCTCCTGGTGGAGGACTGTAACTGTGAATTCCACTTTGTGAAAGCCTGGACTGGCTCCTGCCTTTTCCAATTGCCTCATCTGAGAGCACACAGAAACCTTTTGTTAGACCTGGTCTCTCCCTTTATACAGCAATCACAGAGCTACCCAACTGATTGTTTATAACCTTTGAATTAGGCAAACCTTGTCCTAATGCCCGACGTGGCTTTTCATGGTCAAACAAGCCCTTCAGTGAGAGATCAACAAAACTGAAATGAAGGAAGTAAAAAATTAATTCTTTTCCCTTTGGACAGCACTGGCACATCCTTGAGAGATTTCCTCTCCATTCACAGGGTTCAAGATTTCCTCTGATGGAGAAGGGCAGGATGTGCCTCTCAAGAGCTTCCCAGGTCAGTGTCCAAGACACCACCATTTATGGGATGCACATTTCTTCTCCTCTACAGAGCTCTCAGCCCCTATGGCCATGGAGCTGGGCAGTGCTCCAGCGTCAGCCAACCTGGAAGAGGGCAGGAATGGGGTTTCCTCTGTCAGGACGGGTACGGGGACACCAGTGCTCTAACGCAGAGAGTGTCCCCCCTGTCAGGACTTATGCCAGGGGAAACCAGCAACTTGGCAGAGAATTGTTTGATGCATGAAGAAAAGAAACAACTCTGCCGGTACAGATTCACTCCTGGGACTACCTCACATCAAAGTATTGTCTCCATCCAACTCTGATCTTTGCTTGCTCCCCACCCTCTCCGCTGTTCCCTTTACCGTGAGAAAGCACGGCACGGAAAGTGCTGGACCACTCTGTTCTCATCTTGCCCTGTGAGCCAACAATTCTTCAGGGACAGGGAGGGGGAAGGGTGGCATGCCTTTACTGCTCAAAGATAGGGCTTCATTACATCACCCTCCCCTTCTGACCACTCCCATATATGAAGCCTAGCTGCCACTCAGCTCTGTGTCACCCGTCTTGTTTTTGGAGTCCCTGCTTCTGGGAACTCTTGAGGAATAAGGGACGAGGGAACCAGGCAGAAGCCCCTTCTTTTGGTGTCACTGGCTGGAGGTGGACTGCATCCAGGGGGAACGGACCTTTTAAAGTAGTGAGTAAACAGCATGATTTTATCTTATCATCTCCATATTTTGGTTGGATTGGGGTGTGAAATTGTGGAGTTGTTTCTTTCCCTTTATTGCGTACCTTTCCACCTCATTAATCCCATTTTATTAAAGGGTAGCTTTGTTTCACAAGCCTTCAGGCTCAGGGTTGAAGAGCAAGTGTTTCTCTCTTGCAAGGATTGACAGGACTTGATCTTCGTGTTGCCTTTGGATTGCCTCAGTTAGCAAAGGCTGCAGGGTCTCTGTCCAGGCAGCCTGAGCAGCTGCTGAGCCACCCTTTAGGGGAGCTGCTGTGCCTTGGCAGGGTCAGCAGCACATGGACTGATGGCTTCTAGAAGGATTGGGGTTTCTGACAGGCTGAGATCAGGGCAAGGAGCTGGAAGTCTAGTGAGCTGGGATCTCAGTCCCATCACTGGGGAAGACATTTGACCTCGGCATGGCCCATCCAACCCTTTGCAGGTACTGTCTACCACCCAAGCTGATGTTGGTCCCGGCTCCTTTTTGGGTTGTAAAGGTTTTGCAGGTAGTGTACGTGACAGGGATTGCTGATAAGAGAAGTGCTGTTTTGACAAGCTGACACAGGAAAGGCTCCCAAAACGACCGGAGAGCTGGTCACTCAGAGCTACACAAACATGGGAAGGCAGATTTCATGGGGTCCTGAGGATGAGAAATTCTTATGTCAGTCAATGTCCCTCTGGCAGGTGGTGCTCTTCCGAGGAATCAAGGTCTAAGAAGTAGGCTGAAATCCATGATTTGGATTTCATTAGATGTTGGATATCTCTTCTTTCCATGTCACTCTGTGCTTCCAATTGGTAACCTGAAAAATGTAAGCCCTGTTGGTGTGGGAGGTCAAGCACTGGCAGGTTTCTTACCTGCTACCTAGGGGAAAGGCCAGGAGGCAGGTGCAGAACCAGAAGAGCTGCAGGGCCAATGGGATGATGGGTGTGTGTGATCCAGAAGCAGGGTGGAAGGGCAATGCTGTAGGAGACAGCAGAGCTCCTTATGCAGAGCACTCAGTAGAGCGCAGGTCAGGGGATCGTTCATGTGTGTGGGAACTGGCCTGTGAAAGAGAAAGAAATATTCTGAAATAAATCAAGCACTCCACATTCAATTCTTTGTTTTCAAAAAAAAATCTGTTGCAAAGAACTATCAAGGGCAACTGTATTTGTATGAAAATGAGCAGATTCCACCCAGGAAAATGAATATTTAGACACATGAAGAACCAGAACAGCACCTGAGAGACTCTCTGCTCCTTACCAGAACTAAAAGAATGGCACTCTCCTATATGTGTTTAGAAAACAAAGACCTGCTCCTGCTCTTGGCTGGATCCCCTCTAACAGGTCAGGGGTGGGCTCTCCAGGACCAGGGTTTTTCTCGCAAGATCTCAGTCCTGGGGTGCATTTCCTGATCCAGGTGTCCACAGCAAACAGGACTGAGATAGGAGATGCAAAGCCATTCAAACCAGCTCTAGGGTCATTAAGGTATTCCCCTACCTGTAGAGTCTTGGTTTAACAAAAACAGGTGAATTTAAGCAGGTAGCTACAATTTTTTTTCAGTTGGAAACAGCTCTCTTCCAACTTCAGCTGAAGTCTGTGGAACCTCTTCAGTGAATGCAGTCTTGAGTTCATTTATTATAACCAGAATCCAGGGGTTTTGGTGGCCTCACCCACCCATCCAGATGCTCTACAGTCTATAAAATACACAGTTATCTTCTATGGTAGGTGTAACATTACATAAACCTTACATAAAAATTACATAAACCCTTCTTCACAGCATCAAGGAAGTCCAAACTTCATCTGTGATCTGAGAGCTTCAATGTGCCTGTGCAGGACAGGTCCAAGTCCAGTGGTCAGGAAAGACTGGGGAAAACCTCTAGCCTTGAGAGAGAGGGCATCGTTCATTTTTTGCCTTTCAGTTTCCCCTTTTCCTCTTCTTTCACCTTTTCTGTCCTCCTATCTTCATTCATTTATTTTGCCCCCCTTCACCAGTTTAGGTTTTCTTCTTTCCCTGTGTCATTCCCTCTTCTTTCCCCTGTCTCCAGCATCCCTGTCCCCTTTTAGTCAGGGATGGTGAGGTTGAGGGGAAGTTGTGTGGGACTGTGTTGCTGAGCTCATTGCTGGCTGCTGCGGGAAAGGCAGCTCTGTCAGCTGCAAGAACGCAGTCCCTTTGGTGGCCTGGCAGAAAGGGTTTGCAAAGATTAAAGGGCTTTTTTAAGCTGGTAGATAAATGGTACAGATTGATGTAGGTTTTGGAAACTGCAGAGCTTGACATAAAGTTAATGAGTAAGATTGAGTTGAGAGAGCAGAGAGATAAAATTGAGGAAAAATGATAAAAGAAGGCAGAACTTGGACAGAGGAGAGCCACTCATTTCTGGAAGGGAGGAGCAGAAGGGTTTCTTCTGCAACAGCAACCAACAACCCCCAAGCACTGAGGAGACCCAGCAGTTCACACAGCACCGTCCCAGCAATGCTGCTGCAGCTGCCTCCGGGGTTAGAAGGATATAACCAGGACTGGTTAACCAGTGTGGCTGACAGGAAAGGATTAATAAACCTCCCTGTTCACCAGCTATCTTCCACTTGCTTACTTTTGTCCCAGGGATAAGTGTGCACCTGTGGGCGATTATGGGAAAACAGATCCATAAAATGAAAGCCTGTGGGTTTAGTGGGTGGCTCCCTTTCAGCAGGTGAGTTACGGTGGAAGCAGCTCTCACGGGAGGGGAAGGAGGTGCTTTGGCTGTGGACAAACACCTGCTTGTTTATTTTCAGCTCTATAAGGCAACTTTTGTGTCCCTGCTCTTAGTCAACTCGACCTCTTGCACACTAGGCATCTTTTCCATTCTTAAAGTACCTTTTCTCTCAGAGTCTTCCCTAGTGACTTTTCCAGGGCTTTTTCAGCAGTGATCTCTTTTCGAATCAGTGTTTCTTAGGTCATGTTTAGCCAAAACTGGAGTTGTCTGCTACCCATACAGCTTGTACCTAGCTTCCACTGGTTGCCCTCATCATGGAAGGGTAGAGCAAGGGGTCCAAAAGGGACTGTTATTTAGTAGGAGGAAGCCTCATGTGCTTATGTAGAGCTCTGTGTTAGTGGGCACTCAAGATGCTATTTTTAATGCTCATTTTCAGGTAGTAATGGATTGCAACTCTCCTCTGTTAGAGGGGAAGGACTTCCTCATGGGGAAAATAGCTAACCTGCAACAAGAGGTAAACCTAAGCTACAACACCTTGTAACAGAGTCTGTTCCAATAGTGCATTGGGATGGTAAAACATTGGGAAATGGAGGCCTCGGGTTGCTTGTTCTGCCATAAAAAGTAGGAGTCTAAACAGTAGATGTGGTCTGTGAGTCATTGCTGGGGTCGCTTCATGAAACTCCTACAGAAAAAAAACCAACAAGGGTGGGGGGAAGAAACTGAAAGAAAAATTGCCCAGGAGCGCCTTGGGTTGCCTGATGCTTTTCAGTATCTGCAAGTTCCATGACGAGCTATGAAAGCGTTGCTTCATTTGCCGAAAGATGCACTCCTGTGTTGCTCAAGATTCAATGTAATAGCGCACGCTAATTTTGGGGGAATGTTAAAGGTGACCGTGCCACGAACATCACAGGCGGAAGGAGGTGGCAACTCCTTCAGGAGATTTTTTTTATTATTATTATTTGTAATGGGTTGAGAAGAACAAGTCAGCAATGCACCTGCGTTAAAGATGGCATTACTGCTTGAGGTCTGGCTTTTCAGCTTGAAACATGTAAGGCTGAGTTACAACAGGGCTCTCTGCTATATTAGTGCCTAGACAGAGATACTTGATAATTGCCAAATATTATGTTCAGCTGAAATAAGGTAGCTTTGCATAGCACAACCTGTACACGGCAGTGTTCACCCTTTGGAACTGCAGGCGCTGACTTCAGGTTTCATAACTTTCTCTGACCCTATCTTCAACTCTACTTTGTGCATAAGTGAAAGAGTAACTTGCTGAGGAGCATCCAGCTTGTTCCAGCTCTGTGCTGGTAAGAACCTGACACTGCACTGTCCTTGAAGAAGGACAGATTTTGCTTTGTTTTGTTGGCTCACTGATCTAAACCCCGTCTTTCAGCAGCGGGTGTGAAATACCACAGTGGGATAAATATGATTCAGAACTGGGCTTTCTTAGAGCCTTTCCATGTCACCTTGCACCCTCTGAGACAAATGTTTCAGGGAGACTCTCTTCTGATCTAGACCCACTTCAGGGATGCAGCAACTTTAGAACTATGGAATCATTAAGAATAAAACCTGGTACCATCATCACGCCTACAGGGTCAGTAAATTAAGAACAGGGTTCTGCTCAGTAGACTGCATCTTAAATTGCCCTGTTAATATTAAAGGTGAGGCAGACTGAAAGTGGAGGTTGATTTGTTTGGGGCAGAGACCCACACTGTCTGCTTTTTCAGAGGATAGTTGTGTGCTCCTGTCACGATCTTTTCTGTGGAGCATCATGAATCTCACATCAATAAATCAGACACAGTGAACAGAGTATTTTCTGTGCCAGTATCTACTTTCCAGAAAGCTTCCATTTCTTGCTCAAGACCTCTTGGACAAAAGCAATATAACTGAAGGGGTCTGTGCTCTTCATACAATGTCTTGAAAGGGGCATTTGAAAGTCATCTTTGAAGGATGGGCCAGGCTATATTCCTTCCAAATACCTCAGGGCTGAAATGCTCATGTTTTATAGCACTGATTTTTTCCACACGTAAATGTTAAACAGAACTCCATTTTGTGGCGATTACAGAAAAGAGGATGTATTTTTAGACAGAGAAAATATCACCCTAAAGCTTTTAATCTTGGAACTAGGCCAAACGTGAATGAGTCAGTGTAGCACAGCTACTGCCCTTCTGCAGCAAGTGGAGATGTGGTGTATCTAAGGTTGGAGTGGGGCAGAGGGCCTGGGCTGGTTTGGAGTTGTGGCATTAACCTCTTGACTCATCCTGTAAGTCCAAAGATAAGCATCTAATGGTGCTGACTGGCATCCAGGCAGACTTTGCTTCCTTCACCCTGTGTTTGCAGAGTGTCTTCTGGCTAAAAGTCAGGCTTGAGACATGTGGGCTTGAATCCTCACCGTGCCCAAGTTTCAGGCAAGCTGTGATTTGCTTGTGTTACGTTCTGGATGGGTGTTCAGCATTTCTGGATGGGCATTGAACTCGTGTTCAAAGGAGGGTCTGGGATTTCTGGTGAGCCATGGACAGAAACAGTGCCCTAAGTTTTAGCAGCTGAGTTCAATAGAGTCCAAGGACAGTTTGTACAGCTCCTTCCCTTCGTCTGGGTTCTGCTGGGTTTTGTGCTACACTCCAACAGCAGGTGAGCTGCAGCCTCGGAGCTGCAGCTGTGCTTCCAGACTTGGCACAAGCAGACACGGAGGATTGTTGCTTAAAATCCTCAGTGAGGTTTAGTGGTGGAGTGCAGGTTTCTTCATCCCTGCCCTCCTGCTCTGCCGTCCTGCCTGCCAGAGGGTGCTGCTGTGGGAGCAGGCCAGGCAGAACAGGCATCACACCTTCTTATTGCAGCTGGAGTATTAATCTGATGTGAGCCTGGTGCCAGTCTGAGGCGGTGTGGCTGGGATTGCTGAGGGGGAGGTGTGCGAGCTGATCAGTGCCCTGGCACTGCCAGCTGCTGCCCACACTCGGCAGGCAGGTTATTCCCACCAAGTGTAATCACAGCTGAGTCCGGCAGTGTCTGGGTTTAAGCTGAAGGGACAGACACAAAATCCAGTCTCTCTGTGGGCACAAGGGTTTAGGCAGGAGTGGTGTGAGGGTACCTGGCCATGTGGAAACACCGTGTATTTAGAATCACACAACCATTTAGGTTGGAAAAGACCTTTAAGATCATTGAGTCCAACGATTAACCCAGCGCTGTCAAATCACCACTAAACCATTCCCCAGGTGCTATATCTACATATTTTTAAAATCCATCCAGAGGTGGTTACTCCACAAATTCCTGGGGCAGCCAGACCACCATTTCAGTGAAGAAATTTTTCCTAACTTCCAATCTAAACCCTCCCTGGTGCATCTTGAGTCCACTGTATTTGCTCAGTTGCTTAATCAGAACTTCAGAGCTAGAAATAAGGTGAGGAAAAATATTTGTACCACGTGGTAATCAAATCCAGGAACACAGAGCGATTCTGCTGTTGATGAACAATCTCTGCGATTCTGCTGTGGATAAACAATCTTTGGATCCTAAAATATGCATTTTGAGAGGTGTGGGTTCTTGACTCTTCACCTAGTCAATGATTATTTCTGCATTCCTCTAGTACTGTGAATTCAAACATAATGAGTTTCAATGGGTTCATCTCTGTGAGCAGAGCAGTACAAATAACAAATGGGAGTTTTGGAGAGCTTTTAAGGGAAGATAAGTGGTTACGGCTACTGCTACAAGGATGTTTTGCTCCTAGAAAGTGTTCACTTCCTGGGAAAGGACATTCAGAGGAGGTCAGTACACACAGGTCAGTGCGAAAGGACAGGACCAACTGCAAATACTCTTGAGAGGTAAGGAGGAGACAGGAATTACCTCCATTGAGCCATTCCCCTCAGCGTGAAAGTGCTGTGTGGGATTTCTTATTCAACAGGATGTGTGAAAATGTGACTTTTTTAGTAAGCTGAGGAAAGCTTGCCAAAAGAAAATGATAGGACCTGACTAACCAGTCTGAATGAGTTCAGGTCTAATAAACAACTTCTAGTTTAATGGCAAAAGAGCACCTGAAAACATCTTTTGCAACAGTTGGGAGAACTGAGCTATTTTGATGAAACATTTTGACTTTAAATTGGGAGTGACTGTAACAATGATGTTTTTAATGGGTTTATAAAACTTTAATAACTTGAGTTTTTGAGATTGAGTTCGCCAGTTGTGGATTTCTGGGAGGTCCTCAACTACGAAACACTGTGAAAACTATGTGATACGGGGGATTCTGTATTTATTCCACCTTTCTGCCTTTTTTTCCTCCCCACTTCATAGTTTATGCTGAAGTGTCTTAAAAAATGTTGGATTTGATGCTCAAATTTCTGCAGGGAGACATGAGGGGTTTTTGTGGAAAAAGTTGCTTCAAGAGGAAATTATTGTCTCTTTCTCAGTGAGTTTGATCTACATTGGGTAGAATACTTCATGCCATCAGGCTTCAGAAAAGCCTGTGCTCGTGGAGGAGTCACAAACTGTGATCACAAGAGCTCTCTCTGAGTCACAAGAGCTCTCCTCAAGCAGCACCTGAGGCCCAGCTGAGCAGCCCCTTCGTTCACAGACTTAGTGCTCCGTTCTTTTCAGTGTTGATTATGTCAGCATTGAGCAGGGAGCACTGATCCCCACTGAGGCCTTTCTCCTGCAAACTGATGTGTGTCCACACGAGTCTGCAATGCTGGGATTATCCAAGAGGGGGGTGCTGGCCGCTGGACAGGAACCAGCACGGAGGCACCATCTGTGAGGAAGGCTTTTCACTCGCTTGAATGGAGTTGTTGTGTTTCTCCAGGGACTGCTTTGTCCTCCTGCTTCAGGTGGGAGCAGTGCCTCGGTCTGACTTCGGAAGCCTCTTTGGGCTTCTTCATGGCTTGGCTGAACCAATGCTTTCGTTCCCTTATCACTGGTGGAGCTGAAGACTGCGTAAGACTTCGATTAAAGTATCTGTGATGGAACTTTGTCATGTGACACCAGGGCATGGCCTGCGTCCTGTGGCAAGACTCCAGATGTCCAAACTATCCTTGCATTTCTTGTGCTGCCTGGAGAAAGTAAGGGTGGATATCTCAAAGCTAACGGCCAAGTAGTGGTTACTGGGCTGTGAGTGGGAGCACAGGCAACTCTCAGGAGCGGGTGCTGAGGTATGAAGCTGTTGCAAGATGGGTTTGAATCAGAAACGTGTTGTGGTAAAGTTTGTGGTTAAAATTTTAGGTGTTGTCAGTGGATGCTTCATTTACTATTTCATTTGGGAGCAAAGCAGTGCCTGGTCCTGCCTGGAGTCCTTTGTCATCATCTGGTATCCCACTGTCCTCTCCCCACTGCTTTCTGGCCAGTACATCTCCTTTTCTTCTCCCAACTCTCCTGGCACATTCCCTGACCATGGCAGACTCCTCATCTCTACAGAATGCCCCAGCCCTCTTGGCAGAGATGTCAGACCCTGCTTCTCCTGCCTGACACTAACGAGTACCCTGTTGCACTGGGGTACTTTTAATTCAAACCCAGTTTCATGTTTAAATAAGGTTGTGCGTGTTGTGACACATCTGAGTACAGCTCAATGGGGCTGCTTATACAAGCGTAACTCTGCTACTTGCTGGTCCTCCCCCTTTCCTAATGTAAATTAGGGCAATCAGGCTACTTTTTAAGTTCCATGGCTAAGACTGGCTGGTGGACCTTTGTAACAGTGAGAAATAATTGTATTGCGTTTAATTGCTTTATAGCCCTTCTCTCCTGGAGACCTTTTCCCGCTGCCAAAGCGCTCTGTGACTGAAGCCAGCCTTCCAAGCAGCTGGATTTGGCAGAGATGTGGAGGTTAAAGCTAGCCCCAGTGGAGAGTAGCTGGGGTGCCTGCTCAGGTGGTGGCTTGCAGCTGCTGCTCAATAATAAATGATTCCCAATAATAAATCATAATGGGGACTCAACTCAGAGCCAAGGTTCAAACCATTGGTCCAAAAACTCAGCTGTTTCTGCAGCGTGCCTGCCCAGGGCACAAGGAATATGGAGAGGTGGGTTAGCAGTGGATATCTGAAGGCTCCCGATCCTTCCCCTGATTTCTGTTCATCAAACCAAATGCACATTTGGCTCTGCCACGCCACGGTTGGGAAGGGAGCGAGGGCTGTGCTCCTTTATAGGGTCAGGCCTGGTTTGGGATAAGGAGCGTATGGGAGCTGGGCTGGCAGCAAAGGTGGAGAGGATTATCCTCAGTTGGGTTTGCTCTCTGCTCATTGCTGGAGAAGAGAAAGCTGCAGGTCTCGAGCTCATACATCCTCTGCTTCCTGGGCAGGGTCAGTCTGACAGATTGCACAGATCCACCTTCATTAAGAGCATTCACTTGAGTTGCAGAGGCACAGGGTGGTGCCACAGCACAGCACAGGGTCAGGATCTCTGCGTGGCAGCCTGTGTGTATTGCTGCCCAGTGGTGCATGTCTTGTCCTCATGCCTGGCAGGCCAGGAGCTGTGCATGAAGCATATGAAGCTGTTTGGAGGGCCTTTCCAAGGTCTGTGCCCTCAGCAGGCAGCAGGACACAGCATGGAGCTCTTCTGGGTCTGCAGGATGCTCACAGGTGTGATCCCATTCCAGCGAGGAGGTGAGAGCAGAGGCAGCACCTGAAATCTCCCCTTCTCTCCTGCTGTCAGAGTAACTTGCCTGACGAGGCAGTAAACCTCTGTGGGGGCCCGGCAGTGAGACCACCAGCTGTGGAGAAGAGCTGCAGAGCCCCAGCCAGGAGCCCACGGGTTAACTCAGCACTATGAGGCTCGAGTGAGCCCAGGCTTGAAGGACAGCCCAGCACAGAGCAGCCTTCAGACCAAACAAAGTACCTTCTGCCGAGCTGGGGCACAGATAAAAGATCCCATGGCATTTCTTGTGAAGCCTGGAGGAGACTGCCAGTGCTGAAGCTGAAATCTCTCTGCCAACAAACAAAACTGTCTTTAAACTCTGAGGCTGTGTGTGAGCTATTGTTGGGAACATAATGGCCTCTCTGTTTGCCTGCACAGTCATTGCTCTGCAAACACACCACTGGTCTCTTCTAAAAGTGGTTGAGTGTAAATTAAGTTCTAGAACCTGGAAAGAGGTTTCGTCCATTTACTTTTACTACCCTCGAGTGACATTTGTTGACAGAGCAGCACATACAGTAGATTTACAGCTGCTTCACCTGGATGGAGATGGGCATCTTTAGTACTCAGGCTGAGACTCACAGATACAGGGCTTGGATAGCAAATGTGTATCTCCTGGTTTAAGCCCGGGGGTGAGGCTAGGGGGATGCTGCTTCCTAATCACCCCCCTCTGAGAAAAGTTTTGGTTTGGCTGGCCTGGCCTGTTTCCTCTAGTTAGCTCAGTGCTGGCACGCTCACTGCTGCCTAATTCTGAGTGTGTGGCTGCTGCAGGGCACTGAGTGCTGCTCTGGCTGTCGGGGTTCGCTCTGCCTTGGGCTGCTGGGCATCCACAGTGGGGTTGGTGCATCTCTTCTTCACCACAATTCCATGGACTGGCATTTCTCTGAGGATGGCAGATGCTTTGGTAAGGTAAAAGACATCTTGGCTATTGTGCTGAAGTTGTGGTATAAACCCAGAGCTGCAGTACAAAGGGGGAAAGTGGTCTGAAGGCAAAACTATTAATTTAGGTCTATTTTGCTGGAATGGTCTTGTAATGGAAAAGAAAATGGGTCAAAGAGTAGCTGTTCAAGCTGTATTTGCTGAACTACCTGTCCCACCAAGGTGGCAGTGACTCTTCATCCCCTCGATAGCTCTCCACTCATCCCCGTGTGTACCCAGGGGGCTTCTTGGCATTCTGTGCACACTCTCAGATGAGCTGCAGCCCTGTGCAGCCTGAGAGCAGCTGAGTGCAGGACTGGGACACACGGGGACCTGAGCGCTGGCCATGGCCCTCTGGAAGTGCCCAGCTCATTGGGAAGGTGCCCTGGCCCAGGGCCCAGGCAGGAATGGGTGCTGTGCTCACACTGGGCTGGTAGCTTTATCCAAGGTTGCTTCCTAATGACCTAGATATGTTTTGCACTGGTCCTTGGCAACCTTCCAGGCAGAGACTCCTCCACAGACATGGCGTTTGAAAGCAGATTGTGTGAAGTTAAATTTTTATAAATTTTAAAGATGTTTTTGTCCTGAAGATGATATCAGCCATGACTAACAGCAATTGTGTTCTGCTCCTTGGATTTCCCTGCTCGCCTATGCATCTGGAGGTTTTTCAGCGTGTGATGTTTCCTGCCTGCTGTGAGGCGGGTTCCTTCCTGGGTGATAGTTGTTGTGTTTGATGTGACAGGAGGCGGCAGCAGGGCTGACAATCCTGTCTCTTTCCACAGGAAGATGAAGACACGCTGTGTGGTGGTGACGGTGGTGGCTGTGGTCCTGCTGGGGCTGGTGCTGTTCCTGGGGCTGTTCTTCGGGCTGCGCTCAGGGGACGCACACACGTACAGGAGGGCGGCCGTGGCCACCGACGCGGGGCCCTGCTCCATCGTTGGAAGGTACCCACTCACCGTGCCCTGCCTCTCGTTAGCTCTGACAGCTCTTGCATCAGGCAGAACTGTTGCTTCCCCCACGTTCAGGTGCAATCCTTGCTGTTGCCCAGCATGGATAATCAATGCCTAATCTCCCTGTAGAAAGAGGAGATCCTAATAAACCCCAGGCTTTTACCATGCTTGACCAGCTTTACTGCAGTTGCTCACAGGCAACGTAGCAGGAAAAGATTCCTTGGATCCATGAGCAATGAGAACAAGAGTTTTCTTTCTAGCTCCTTTAAAAAAAACCCATTTATTGATATATCCTCCAGTTCTAGTCTCAAGTGCTGCAGATTTAAGGCTCCTCAGGAACCTTTCATTTCTTATGACAGTGCAATGAATGCGTGTGGAATGTCTGTCCCCACGTGAACTGTCACACCTCGCTGTTTTCAGGCTGGTTTGGATGTGTCTCTAATGAGGGCTGATCTGGTCTGCACACTGACCATTAAGGGTCTATTCTCTCTGGTGACAGAAGCTCAGAACTTCCTGCTCCTGAGGAACACATAGACTGGGTGTGGACAGATGTGCCTCAGAGAATCCATCATAGCTGCTCTGACATGGTGCAGGCACTGCTCACAGGGAGCTGAGACACTGTCACATGTCACCTTCCCTTCTGCTGCACAGGGACATCCTCAAGCAGGGAGGATCAGCGGTGGATGCTGCGATTGCAGCCCTGCTGTGCGTAGGACTCATGAATGCTCACAGCATGGGCATTGGAGGGGGCCTCTTCTTTACCATCTACAGCAGCACAGGTAAGGGACAGGGCCACACGCAGCTGGAACAGTTGGAGAACTTTTATCTAAGGCAGGTGGTTTATCCTACCTGAGAGAAGGTAAAGGACTGATGCCCACAGCCTCTGGGGAAATTTCCTCAAAATAATTGCCAAGAAACTGGCTCATGTTGATCAGAGTCCTTCAGCAGAGACCAGACCTGTGTGCTGAATCCAGAGCTAAACATCATCTTCCTTGCTCTGTCATTAAAGGAAAAGTGGAAATCATTAATGCGAGAGAGGTGGCTCCAAAGAACGCATCGGAGGACATGTTTGGGAACAACACACAGCTCTCTCTGAAAGGTATGGCAAAGGCTGCTTCACTGCTCTGGGGGGACCACACAGCTCCAGCACTCGCCGCTACCGGCACCTCTACATTAGGAACGTTTCTAACGGTTAGGTTCTTGCCTACCTACCTTGCCTACCAAAGGATTTCTCACCTAGAAATATCCTGGAAATATCCTTTTACACAATTTGCGGACTCTGGCCTGAGAAAAGAAGCTAAAAACATTGCCCTTTAAACTAGTCAGGGAGCCCATCACTTTCTGCTTTTCACTTCATGAAGAAGCAGGTGAACGCAAAGCACTGAGTATGACCTGTTCCACACGTGCTATCTTTCCTTTCCACCTGTTTGAATAAATCCTTGTGTGGATTACCTTGGGTTTTGTCGGTTCCGTTGTCCTCCCTAAATTACTTGTTGTGGTGGCTTCAGCTAATGGCTTGGGGCCTCCAGAGAAGTTTCCTTTCAGGAAAGTATTTTCGAATAAGAAATAGAAAGAAATACTAACTTGTTCTCCTCATGGCCCCTCTTCTAAGCAAGAAGGAACAGCATCTCAGAGCAGGTTTGAGCAGTGTGTTGAACTTCTCGGAGGTGCAAGTGAAAACAGGATTGAAGCAAACTGCTGCATTACTGTGCAGTGTGGAATCAAACTTCTAGTTGTAGTTACAATGGTGCAATGAAGTTTTTGGCTTAAGTATATCACAGTCTGTGTCCTCTCACTGAGATAGCTTCTGTGTTCTGAGCAGCTTTGCTCTGGTACAGAGCCTATTGAGGGGAAATGACCCTAAAAGTGGAGTTACCAGCAAGAGGACAGAGGGGTTTCAGCAGTTCAGAACACGTAGGCACAAATGTTGGACCAAATGATTCTGTTAATTCTGTTAATTCTCTCAAGCTGAGCTGGTCACAGTACACACAAGCCCTGCCTAAAACCAGGGCTGGCAGAGATGCCTGCCCTACCTCCTGCTCCATCAACTCTCTCTTTCCTTGCTGTGGAAGACTTAACACATTCCTTTCCTGCTCCAGGAGGACTGTCGATTGCTGTTCCAGGAGAAATCCGTGGCTATGAGCTGGCTCACAAACGTCATGGCAAACTGGCATGGAAAGACCTGTTTCTGCCCAGTATCAAGCTGGCAAGAGAAGGATTCCCTGTTGGGAAAGGCCTTGCTGCAGCCATCAAATCAAAAGAGGAGGCAATTGAAAGCAATCCCTTGCTGTGGTAGGTAGAGCAGTTGCTGTTCTGTGCAGGGAAGTTGGGGCTGGCTGCATCCAATCTGCAAAGTCCCTGTGTTTGTGTACTGCAGTGTCTGTGAGGAGTGTGCATCCCCTGCAGTGACCACACTCACTGTGCCTGCTGGTGTCACTGCCTAAAGGTGCTAAATCATGGGGAATCTTCAGTCCTGACCTTTAAAGGGGGAGAGATTCTATTCCTGAAGTCCATTTGTCTGAGCAAAGGTGCAATTAGAGTATGTGCTGGGATCAGTCTGCCCAATGGCAATGTGTTTTCTGAATCCCCAGCTTTTCCTCATGCTGTAAGTGCAGTAAGCTCATCTCACCTGCATTTGGAGCAATTGAAGAGCCTCCCTGAGCATCTCATCTGCTGTCAGGCAGTGGGAATTTAGATCATCTCTTACTCTGCAATCAGCCGTCCTCAAGCAGTGCCTCTGACCATCCCCTTCTGGCAAAGACTTTGAGCATGAAGGGTTTCAAATACTCCTCCACTTCTTAAAGTCAAACCCTTAGTGTTTGTGTCCAGCCCCGCTGGAGATCATGCCTAATTCTCTCTTTTCCCTAAAATCTTTGCCAGCTGATTGTTTCCTATCCAATTGGTAATGTACACCCTGACCTTTCTCCTGACCTTCCATCTGGCAGGTCCACAGCAGCACAATCATGAGGGAGCTAGAGAGGAAACAATCTACCTTACAGTGATCTAACAAACAGGGACTGAAACACTTCTGGGTTTACTGGAAGCTTTGAACCTCATAGCTTAATGGACTGCTCTGAACTGAACTGCTGAGTCCAAGGACTGTGGCATCTCCTCTGCATCTTGAGGCACTTGTTGGCCCCTCGGGTGGGCAGGGAGGGTGGTGCCGTGGTGAAAATCCCTGCTGCAGGCTCCACTGAGCAAACTGAGCGTGTGGAATTGCAGGTCAGAAAACACTGTTCAATTTCATGTCTCAGTGCTAAGATGTGAGGACCCCTGAGCCATGGCTCAGGCAGTTTCTCTTCTCTCCAAGAAGCAGTTAGCGTGAACACTCATGCTACTTCAGCTGCCACAGATGTGATGCACCCAGTTTTGAACTTGTCTCTCAGACCTGTTCTTCTCAATCTCCTTTCTCTGTTAGCGAAGTGTTCTGCAAAGGAGGGAAAATTCTGCAAGAGGGTGAAATCATCAAGATGCCCAAACTAGCCAACACTTACCAGACTATAGCCACAGAAGGAGCAGATGCCTTTTACACAGGAAGCCTGGCGAAGCAGATCATTGCTGACATCCAGAGCGCAGGTGAGAACCAGGACATCTGTCCCAAGCAGCGGGAGTGACCACACTGCTCAGAGCCCTGGGAGGAGCCAGTGACCTGCAGAAGCCTTGGGAGAGGTCAACTCTGAAATGCTGCCTCTGACATCTGTGGCAACAGGACACCCAAAAGGTGCACTTTAACAGATGCGTTTGAAACTAAGAAATAGAGAGTATTTACTGTGCGTTTCTGTACCACAGAGCCTCCCAAGTCTGTGCAGTTCTGGCTGTAGCTGAGTAGATACAGGCTGTTCACAGAGCCTGAATCCAACGAGTTTGTACCTAAAACGTTACATACGTGGTGGTCCTGTGAACTCTGAGCTGTTTGAACTCTTGGTACCACTAGATGGTGGCAGTATCCTATCCTCACCAGCCAGCATTGGCTAGCTTGGTGAACTTCCTGTGAGTAATTTACTGGCTTAATTTGTGGTGGAGAATTACTTACGGTCTTCCCTCTTCAGATAAGAAAGGTGATGGAGCGCTCAAATTATTCTACCTGTGGCATGCCACAAAGCATCTGCACCCAAGACTGCATCTTTCTGCTGTAAACAGAATTCTTAAGGGCATTTTGTGGCATGACACTGCTGGTGTCCTTTGTAAGAAAAGGTGGATCACCAGGGTTGTACACCAGGTGGCTGTAAATCAGCTCAACTTCGTGCTTAGACTATCTGAGCCTCAGATGGAGCTATCAAGGAGTAAATCTCATCTTTGCTTTCTTCACCTCGTTACTTTTTGGATTTGTCCACGTTCCCTCCAATCCTTGCTGTGATTCATGGTGATGGAGTATGACCTCCTCTTCCCACCAGAGCTCACATAAACCCACATCTCTAGTTTCCTTCTCTTTCCAGGGGGAATTGTCACATTAGAAGACCTGCGGAACTACAATGCCACAGTGATCGAGGACCCCATACAGATCAAACTCGGGGAGTTCACCCTCTACACACCCAGTGCCCCCCTTAGTGGCCCAGTTCTGGCCCTCATTTTCAACATACTGAAAGGTGAGAGTGCCGCAGAGCACCTTTTTGGGGGGAGCAAGGCCTCCCTGATATCCCTCCAGCAGGTGACAAGTCTGAGAGCCCAGGAGAGACCAGAGATGCAGAAACATCCCTCTTCTCCTGTAAACTCAGGGATGTTGCCTTCCTACCTGAAATACAGGTGCAAGAGGAAAAATATTTTCCTGATAGGGGAGCTTTCCTAATACTCGTATGGGTGGAACCTAACATCTACTTGAAGCTTCTTTGGAAAGCACCTCTCCAAGTACACATTCTGCTGGTGACTCCCACAGTGCTCCTGAGCTCTCCGTGTGGAGATGAGGACACTCCAGTGGCTGCATCTCTGTAGAGACTGGGCGTCAAGATTATACGTTTGACACTGCAGTTAGCATTAGCAATCCACTGACCCCGTGCTTTGTGTTCACAGTTGTTTGTCCTCTGTTGCCAGGATATAATTTCTCTGCTGCCAGCATCAAAACCATGGAGGAGAAAGGCCTGACCTACCACCGCATCGTGGAGGCCTTTCGCTTTGCCTACGCCAAGAGGACTTTGCTGGGAGACCCCAAATTTGTCAACATTACAGAGGTACCTGGCAAAAGCCTTTTCTTTCTGCAACACCAAAACTGACTGGAACGTGGCTTAAAGTTTTTGGATGACTCCACTTTGTCAGGGATGCTCTGTGCCACTTGCTGTTGACAGGCACTGAAACAGCTCTGAGTCAAAAAGCGATGTCCTATGTGGCTTATGACTGAGCTGTGAGGGCTATAAATGGAGACAAGCTTCCTGCTCTAAGGAAAAACAAACTCCTCCATTCACCAGGAGAGCTGGAGTACATTTAGGTCTAACCCTGCCTGTTTTTATAGTCTTTGAAGCCTTATTCACTATATTCCCATCATCCTTGTGGCTCTCTAACCAGAGTCCTGCCTGTAGTAAAATGGAGCAACAGATGGGAAGGGGTGAGAATATTTGTCCCAACTTTGCACTTTGTGCTTTACTTCTGCGCCTGCAAAAGCAGCAGACTCTGAGCCCAGCCCAGCATGATGAACACAGATTTTCGACTTACGAGCTCTGGTCAGATTTTGTCCTTGTCCTTTCAATCCAACCCCATTCCTCTTGTCCCTGAAACAAGTGTAGCCCTGCTTGCCTCACAGCGATGTGAAAGCAGCTTTCCATAGCACTGCAATAATGGGTGCTGATCAACTTCTGCACAAAGGGGTGACTGCAACAGCAGCTCCTGTGACAGCTTAAAAGGATCTTTTGGTACAATGTCCATCTTCCAAGAAGGAAGGCCCCTAGGGGGGAAACTGTAGCCTCACTGCTGGGATTTGCCCCTGTTCTGTGGTTGGATGTACTGGATATCAGCCTCATAACTACGTGTCTCTTAAATCTGCTGAGTAACTGCACTGGATTTCTCTGGCAGGCAATCAGAAACATGACATCCGAGTTCTTTGCGGATGGTCTCCGGAGGAAAATCACAGACAACACCTCCCATCCAGTTGACTACTACGAGCCCGTGTATTACACTGGAGACAATGCCGGTACATCCCACGTCTCCATTGTGGCTGATGATGGCAGTGCTGTGTCCGCCACCAGCACCATCAACCAATAGTATGAGCTCAGACATTCCTTCCCTGTAGGCCTTTGCCACCTTCCTAGTGCTGGTTCTGGGGTTGGTGTCAAACACCGCTGAGCTGTCACCTCTGGGGCGGGCTGGGGGTCAGTAGTGCTGGTGATGGGCATTTCTACTGAGCTGGCAGGTCCGTGCTTGACACTGAGGCCTCGTGCTTGTGTCAGTGGACAAGATGTGTCCTCTCTCATGTTGAATTCCACCACAACGTTCACTGCATCTGGATCTTCTCATAAGCAGAGCTGCTGCTGCTGGGTCTGATTTCCCAGGCGTTTGGAAGGAATTTGAGCTAACACAGCTGGCCTGGAAGCGCCGTGTTTGGCTGTGAGTGCTGTCAGAAAGAGCTGTGTTCGCACGTACGGCCTGGAGCCAGGGCGTGAAGCTCATTTTTATCTATAGAAAATGTCTCCAGCTTGACACATCTAAGCAAAGCCCCAGTCATTCCCAAATGTGCCAGCCTTTGAGCTGTGCTGCCTCTGCATGGAGTGCAGTGCTGCCCACCTGGAAGGGGCAGGAGTTGTGCTGAGGTGCTGTGCTGGTTTTCCCCATGGGTCCTCTCAGGGGAGCTGTAGGAAGGGCTCTGGGCTGCCTCTCCTCTGTGTGTAGCAGTGTACTCACGGCATTAACTGCTTCCTTTCCCCTAGGGGTGACAGAAAGTCCCTTACAATGGGAGGGAGTGGAGCATTACTCCAATCACATCCCAGGTTTCACATTGTGGTGAATTCAGCTGAAGCTCTGCCTTGGTTTGCTGTGCTTCTGACCTGACTTTGACAACTTGTTTTCTCCAGCTTTGGCTCTGATGTACGATCCAATGTGAGCGGAATCATATTTAATGATGAAATGGATGACTTCAGCTCACCTTACATAATCAATGGATTTGGGATCCCTCCTTCTCCAGCGAATTTCATAGCTCCAGGTAGCTGTAAACTTCCTTCCTGAATCAGTCTTTTGGCTGCATTGTGCATGCTCACACTGTAGCATCTGTGCCATGGGACACAGGTCTGGGACCTGCAGAGGACAGGGGCAGGAGATGAGTGCAGGGGATGGTGGGATCGCCAAGAACTGAACAGGACACGTGAGCTGAGTCAGGGAGGTGGATACTGGAGCTCTGAGTTTAGACATGGAGCAAGAGCGGAGAGTTTGTGAGCTGCAGATAGAAAGCTGAGCCTCTGTGTTGCGTCTGTGTCCCCAACAGGTAAACAGCCAATGTCCTCTATGTGCCCCTCCATTTTGGTGGATAAAATGAAAAAGGTGAAGATGGTGGTTGGTGCTTCTGGGGGAACAAAAATAACTACAGCAACAGCACTGGTACGTGATGGTGTGGGCAAATGGGGGACAACACGAGGCAAAATGGGAGAGGCAGCATTTGGGGGGACTCCTGAATGCACCTGTGACAGGATCATGGCTGTGGCTCCCTGCTGGGGGTAGGGGCTTGAAAAGGAGGTTCCTACCTGGAATTCTGAGGGCCAGACCCCCAACACCAACTCCTGCCAGGGCTACAAAAGGTCTGCTATTAAATTGCCTCCTTTAGTGACTCCAGTGCCTCCTTCAGTGACGTTTTCTCTGGCAAGTTGTTCTAACCATGTGCACAACATTTGCTTTGAATGCTGTTCTCTGAATCTCCATGAGCCTATTTACCTAGTTTAGAGTTGCTCCCATCTAACATTCCTAACTTTGGATGAAAATCACACAGAGAAGCTAAATAAGAGCTCAGCTCAAGCACGGTGTCAGGCCTGACAGCAGGGCCTCTGTGAGCTGCTGTGGCAGCCACTCAAACCACCCAAGAGTTATTGCAGCAATGACCATCCCCTGTGCCAGCAGCACCAGGCTGGATCTGGCTTTTTGGCTGAGGTAGAGAAGTCTGTAAAAACCACTACGAGCAACTTCCTAAGCCCTGAGGACTCTGAGAGTGTTCTCACTTCCCAGCTGCTCCAGCCTGCGGCTCAACCCTGCAGAGATGAGCCAGGCCTAAGGGAAATGGTTGTACAATAGCAGGAAGCTGTAGGTGTGTTTGTTGAGGTGACTGTTGTGTGCTTAGTCACAGCAGCATAAATCCAGCCACCATAGCTTAGGGATCGGATCCTTTTGCTGTGTTAATTGTAGTCACTCATGGTTTCTTGGTGTGGGAGTCCTCCTAGGCGTATACAAGCTGCAATGTACCTGTGTTTCACTTAGCCAAGAGAAGTACCGCTGTAAACCAGGAATTGTGCCTTTTGTGTGCTCTGGTGAGCATCCTTGAGGCGCCTCTGCCTGCGTGGCTCCAAGAGTCAGACTTCTTTGAAGACAAGTAATTAACATCAAGGCTTTTTGCTTCCCACAGACCATAATGAATTCCATCTGGTTTGATTACGATGTGAAGAAAGCAGTGGAGGAGCCCAGAATTCACGATCAGCTGTTCCCCAATATCACGGAGCTTGAGCAGCAAATAGAGGAGGTTGGTCTCACTAGAGCCATACATGAACATTATGGGCTGGGTTCCTAGTGCTGGGAAGGCAAGATCTGTGGAAAATCGTCCGGTTCGCCAAATTGCTCCTAGGTGAGCAGTAGTAAAGCTGGTACAGGTCTAGTGCTGGGTCACAATAAGCTGTTCAAAGTGTACCTTCAGTCTCAGTCACACAGGTGTGAGGGCAGTACATTGAAGGGTGACTTGCATCTGACACTGAGCATTGGCTTCCAGGGATGTTTGGCACAAAGGACTTGCAAAACAGCAAACCACATCAGGGCCCTGACCATCCAGCAGTCTAAATCCAGTCAGTCTCAGGGAACTCTTGTCCTGTTGTGTAACTTCATGATGAATCTGGAAGGCCTGGCCCAGAGCTAGCAAGGGGGGATGCCCAGAGGGACCTGGGAACAGGCTTGAAAATACATTCACGGTAGGGATGTCAGCACAGTACTGTCAGTCAGAGCTGATGGCAAGGTCTGCCTTGCTCTCGACCACTCACCTGAGCTGGCAGCTTCATTCACACTGAGAAGCTGCATGTCCCAGAGGCCTGAGACAGGCACAGGCTTTGTACATACCTCATGCCTCTGTAGCTGCCTCTTTGTACATCTCTCATATCTCTGCACCTCTGTATTTGGGAAAGCAGTCCTACATAATGCAGTTTTCATATCAAACTCCGTAGAATTTCCTCTGTCAGTAAGCTTGTTGTGAAGGTAACAGCTGAGATATCTGCCAGCACTGGGGAGGATACCCTGCTCTCTACAAGTCCTGCGTTTTCCACCACTGCCAAACAGGATCCATCAGTCTTGGCTGTTAGTGTGTGAATATCTGTGACCAAGAACAGTATTGGTAACCCACACTGAGCACCACAAATATCGAATCTTCTGAATTCCACTTCTTCAAAAGTAGGGCATCCCAGAAAGCAAAGGGAAGAGGAGGAGCAGCATGTAGATTTAGCCCTATCTGACACAGGCCCTGAACACCTGGGTGGTTGTGGGGGATGCAGGTGGCCGGCTGCAGCAGGTGCAGTTTCCCTCAGCGCTGTGCGTTACATTTGGTCACAGTTTTGGAGGCAAGCACATGACTGAACACACTGAGATCATGTGACAACAGCCAGCATTCGTTGATGAACGTCCCCTTCTATAGGGGTTGAAATTTCCCCTGCTTGAACACCTGATTGGTCGGGGTCTCAGCACTGCCCAGCTCTCTGGCAGTGATGTGTCTGCATTCGGGGTTGGGTGGCATTGGCTGGGGTCCCTGTTTGAGCTCAAACCCAACCCATCATTGTCTTACCTGGGGGCTTGTTTCCTTCTACTCTTTAACGAGCTAGGCTGGTCGAGTGGGGTTCAGTTATGGCCAGATTTATCTGTGCAGCTCCAGAGCAGCTGCAGCTGTCCGAGTTGTGCATTGCAGGGCATAGAGCAGCAGCTGAAGAAGAGGAGGCACGACACGGCGCGGGTGAGCGGCGGCGCGGTGGTGCAGGCCATCCTCAGGACGGAGCGCGGATGGGCGGCGGCCTCCGACTCACGGAAAGGGGGCTTCCCTGCAGGCTACTGACCTGCCTCAGCTCCTTCTTTCAGCGACACAAAGGTGTGTTTGGGGGGAAGATCCTTTAGATCTGCAACTCAGGGACTTCTCACAGGAATGAGAACACGTTTACCTGTGATTCTGTTGATGGAACTGGGACAGTTCTCTACAGCCATGACCGAAGTGCCTCATGCCACAGCCGTCTGCTAAGACAGGCATGTCCACCAGGACGTGCAGTACTTACTTGAAGAGTCTGTTCTGCCTTGAAGAGTTTGTTCCCTGCCTCCTCTCCATCCCATGAAGACAGATTGGGTGCCCAGTCTCTGCGGAAGGTCCGGCTCACTCAGGCTGCAGGAAGCTTTTCCCCTGCACGGTGTCAGCCACCAGGAATGTCCCTGTCACTGCTAGAGAAGATATTTGCTTCGTGTTGAGCAAGTGGGAGTTACCGGACTCTGGGACTGGGTTTTCTAAGTTACAAACTAATAGGTCTGTGCCATAGCAGGAAGCCCAGCTCTAGACTGGGATAAGCCAAACTCACCGCTCTGTTAACAAAAGACGTTTCTGCATTTCACCCAGCTGATTTTTGGAGATGAGTGGGGAAATGGGGAAATGGCTTCAAACTTTTTTATATTTCTGTTGAGAAGGTCTAAAGGGAAGATGCTACCTGTAAAACTCTGAGCACAACTAAAATAAATAAAATATGGAGTCACACATTTTCCTTGCCTGCACAGTTGCTGCAAAAAGGGATGGTGAGAGTCTGTGTGAAAGAAGCTTTTCTGAGATTTTTGTCTTGTCTCTGCTGCTTTGATGAAGTCATGAGTAAACAATAATAGTTACATATCCAAAACAAGCTTGTTTTTCTCCACTTTGCTTTTTTTCACGTCGTACTGCAGGCATGAAATATCAGAGTTGGGGAAATGAAACTTCTACAAAAGGGTACACTGCAGTTACTCTTGTTTAAAGGTAAGTTACTATTGACCAGACTGCTAAGGACCTCTCAGAAATCCCTGTCTGATATGGAGCAGCTGAGAGTATTTGTACCTGCATGAGGGGGTTTGGTGTTCACCTACCAGCATGGATCAATATATCACTTAGCCCAAGACCAAAACCAAATGATCCAGGATGTTGTCATGCTCTAGTGGTGTTTTTGAAATCCTTGATACACAAGTGGCAGTAAGTTAACTCATCTATTTGGCTTGTTGAAACTTCCTGTCAGTTTGTAAGAACCTTAAAATACAGAAGAGAAAATGAAAGGCTGAAGTTTTAGGCATCGTGCAACCTCTTTCCTGGAAGTGTCTGGAACTGAGGAGAGCCCAGTTTCACAGAATAAAGTGATAGCTAGATGATGTTTAAATCAGAGTCTTGACTTTGGCATACATATTTGCTTATATCATTTGACCCAAATGAGTGGCTTTTACCAAACGTGCTCTGGGTGTGCTCTGTCTCCTTTTCCTGAGCTCTTACTGGTAGTGCTGCATTAGGTACAGCAAAGGCAGTGATTCTAAATGACCTTTGGTCACGGTGTTCCCTCCTGTTCCTCAAGAGACCAGTTGGGGGCCAAGCCTGTGTTCTCTTATTGCTGAACTGAGACTTCTGCATTTCCACTTCTTGTAATTCCACTACTGGTGTTTCTCAATGGCAGGCTGCCTTTGGAATTCAGACTAGATGAGTTTTTTCTTGGCTAGGTGTGACCTGGGAAATAAAGAAAACTACTGCACAGCAAAATAAGCTTTTTGAAATCTTACAGTCACTACATTTAGTCCAAAATTGGAAGGGAACTGATTTCTGGGGAAAGCCTGTTGGACAATCCTGATTTTTGATACAGGTCTGAGTGCTGCTGCTGGGCTGCCTCTAACAGTTCATGGTACAGCATTTGTTTTGATGTTCCTGAATTTCTACTTGCTGGTCAGAGAGTTCCCCTATTATTTATAACCTGCATTAAAAAGCTTCCCCTGTGGAAAGCTTAAAACGCTCCTAGTTACAACTGTTCTTACATAAATGCATTTGAATTCTTGACTCTACAGAAATTTGTTTGGTTGTTTTTTAGTGGTGTCACTGCAGAGGAATGTTCTGTTAAACTGGGCTACAGCTTGCACTTACATCCTACGTTTTTAAAAAAAGCTGTAGGATACTTCTGCAAACTGTAATTATCTGCATCTCATTTGGACATATCCGTACACGGAGCAGGCACTTCTGCCCCCTGCTTGGATACCACATCCCACTACTCACCCAGCGCTGGGGCTGTCTGTGCATTAACAGCCAGATGTCAGCCAGTGGTTCCTGCTGTAAAACCTCCGACTGTACCCTCCAGGCTGCTCAGCTTACGGGATGTTTCAGCTGCAGGGAAAAGTTTTCTGGATAGGACAAGAGGTAATGGCTTTAAATTGAAAGAGGGTACATTTAGGTTACATATTAAGATGATATTCTTACCTGTGTCAGCAGTGAGGCCCTGGCAGGGGTTACCCAGAGGAACCGTGGCTGCCTCATGCCTGGACATGTTCAAGGACAGGCTGGATGGCGCTGGGTCTAGTGAGTGACATCCCTGCCCATGACAGAGGGATCAGAACAAGATGGTCTCTGAGCTCCCTCATCATTCCGTGGTCCCACCTATTGAATGCAAGCACCTGGCTCTGCTCCTGGGTGCACGCAGTGTGTTGGTGTGGGCTGCCTGCCCCAGTGCAGGGCATGGAGAACAGGACGCATTATCCATGACTGGTTCCAGCTGATGTGAAAGGAAGCTGTATCATTAAAAGGCAATTCAGATCATAAGCTGGAGGGTTCACCTCTTGCCCCTATTCTTCAGTCTGACATTACCACAATTTTCTTTTGGCAACCATCCAGCCTCTGGAAGGGAACAAAATTCAGCTGTGAGAGACAAGTGGCACGAGCTGCACCATTCCTCAGCTTCTCCTGCAGCGTATGAGGCTCCAGAATGAAGAACTGTTACTCCTGCAAAGACCTGCATGGAGTCCTCTGTGCTTGTGTGATGGGATAGGCAACAGGTTTAGAGGAGAAATTCCCAGTCAGGTTTAAAAACACTTTATTAAAAGTATAACTTAAAGACTTCATTAGAAAATAGAGCAGCCTCTGTACAATGATGCTTTAAAAGTCCTTATAAGTTTATTTCAGTACAAAAATAATGCTCTCTTGTTGGGAGGAGCGGGAATATGGAAGGACCAAACTGAGAGGCTCTTGACCCCAGCAGATTTCAGCAGCAGTGAGGAGGTGTCAGGCAAGAACAGAGGTGCTGAAGCAGGTACAGTCTCAGCTTCACCAGGTGTTCTGCTGGAAGAACTGCAGGACTGGAAGTCTCTGCCACATTGAGAGATCTGCACTCCCCTTCCCTTCTGTCTTCCAAATGAAATCTGTGATGGGTTTTTAAACTGCTTCACTGTCTGACTTGCAAAGTTAATAGCAAAGCAGTTAAACTGCAGTGGGTACTGGACTAAGGAATATTATCTTATGTCTTTGTGGTGGGAAGTAGCTGTGATACTACTGCACTGGAAAGGTGGTAGGCTGGAGTACTGCAGGGTGCTTCACCCTAAGCTGTGTCAGAAGCAAAGGTAATGAAAGACTTAGTTACTTGGTGACTTGGGTTTTCTGTAGTGAAACATGATGGAGAGGGACCAGAGCACTCCTGAACGTGGCTCTGAAGCCTAATAGGGAAGCCAGGAGTGCTCTCCCTGTGTCCAGCCAGTGCCACTCTCAGTTGCTGACTGTAAACTCTCAGCTCAGTAGAGTTAACTGGAAATAACTACATATCTTGCCAGAGCCAGCATCCGGTCTGGTGCTGCAGTGGGAGCTGCAGATGGTGTCTGGCGCCTGTCAGTGCTTCCCCTGCACAGCTCTGTCGGGTGGTGTTTCTGACACCAGAGCTGATGCTCCCAGGAACTGCTCGCTGGGGCAAGGGAGTTAATCAAGGTAGAAAACTTCAGCAAATTAGGTAGATTTGGTTTCTTTGGTAGTCATAGCCAATGTAACCCCTTCCATGTCGACATAAAAACTGCCCCTCGTCAGGTTTTGGGGCTGTTTCCTTTCCCATTCACCAGCATTGTGATGCTGCCTCACAGGGTGCTGGGGCACTTCCATGGTGTGAGTGATCAGCTCTGATGGGGGAACCAGCAGTTCTTCCTGAATTGAGGGATTTGAGGTGAATTCCACTTGGACAAGGAGGGAGCAGGGCAGTGCATGGAGCTGGCTCCATCCATAAGTAACTTGATTTCCAGATGCATGAATAAGTGCTTGTACTTATGATCTGGTAACCCAGTAATCATTCACTGATACGGCAGGGGTCGTGCTCCAGTCCTTGGTGTACAACTTCTGAAGGAAAACACATGTCTGGCTCTGGTCAGCTTCACTTGGACCATAACTAAAATGCAAGTTCAGTAAACTGATGGCTTTATTAGACGGGCTTTTGGGTAAAAACATTTGGCATAAAATCTAGCTGGCCTTGCTTTAATTTGTGTTTTTTAATAGTGCGTTCTTGTTTTAATGTTTACAGAGGGATTCTATTTGTTGAAGAACTAGGAGTCCCATGGGCTCTGTGTGTGAGGAGGAGGGCTCTGCTAGTGCCTGGCTCTGGTTTCTCTCTCTTTCAGACACACACAGAGCACTGTGCCCATAGGGCAATCAGGCTCAGAAGCTTTCAGAAAATGGAATTTTGGAGGATTCTGGGAATTTGACCCTGCATATTTGAAGAGCTTTGGGGATTTTGTGGGGTTTAGGTTTTACTTTCATAAATGTTTGATTCTCTGGGCCATTTTGAGCCGGGCAAGATTATGGATTAACTGCAAAAGGCCTTTTGCATCCAGGTGCAAAATCCAGGACCTTTTGCATTGAGGTCTCTTCTCCAAAACTTTTCTCTTTCTGTGATAGTTCTTCGAGTGCTACAATGTCCTCCTTGTGGTTTGAAGGGAACACTAGAGATTAGCTGTGGTAAACGGGGATTTGGAGCATGTAGGATATGGGAGACTTCTGCTCATGCCTGATAGTGCTGCATCGCTTCTCAGCAGTCCTGGTGTTTGCCTGGCTAGGCTGAGCTCGGGGCTACAAATGACATCTCCTGATCACGTGTACTTTGCAATTTGAAGAAAGTTCTAAAGTTTCCTAAAAACAACCTTTCCACTGCCTTTCTGACCTGCCTTCCCAAAGACTGATGTACCAGTGTTGAGGAGGGAGAACTGGCACAGACTGGGACCCATCTCGCCACAGGCAGAGGCACCTCCAGGGAGCTCAGCTGAAGCCTGTTCACCCCAGGAGCAGGGAAATCACAAGCCCCCACGGGAGGCTATTCTTAGAGTCACAGTGTGCAGGGCTGGAGGAAGTGTTGGTGCAGTTACCCTGAGCCTGTGGGGTCCTTTGCACCACTGATGCAGAGAGCAGCAGGCAGGGGAGCACTTGTGCCATGGTGCCATTTCATCTGCCACCTTGGGGAAAAGCCGAGCTTCTTTGGAAGGGAAAACAGAGGGGGAGTGTAGAATTTTGATCTCTTCCTTTTCCAAACCCACACTGTAAGCCTGAATGCTTCAGATTTTAAAATCCTGACCCTACAGAAGCTTCTTGTTCATAGCTAAGACAGTTATGTATTTCACATTGCTGTGCCCCAGCAATAAACTTATTGTGGAACAGCCTGGAAGAAACTGAGACTCCCTCAGGAATGGAAGGTACAGCTGGGCCATTTCACAGTGTTCTCAGTGGGGTTTGGACCAGTTTTCCTTTCACACTTTGAATTCTCTCATTCTGAGTAACTGATGTGCTCAAGAAATATGTTCTCTGTGCATCATATAAGTAATGAAAGATGTAACTCTAAACAAGGTTGTCTCCACTCCTTGTGTTGTCGGAGGGTGACCTGCAGTCTGCTGGAATTAGATGTAATCACAGACTGTGCCCATGCGCCAGGAGACATCCTGATGGGAACAGGAAATTTTGGGCATTTCCAAGCAAAGCCAGTTCTGAATCTCCTGTGGCTTTGTGAATTGTGATGGCATTCATGCTAATATCCAGCTGACTTCCCCAGCTTCCTTTTATCAGAGTAAGCAGAGATGCATTTTCCTTCCTTGGAAATTCCCTGTACAACATTCATTGCAAATTTATCTTTCTTTTCTTTATGTCCTCTGTCCAGCAGGCCAGTCCTAACCTCCTGTGGGGGGAGAGAAGAAGAAATGGAGTGAATGGGGCAGGGACCTGAGATCTTGACATTGCCAGGTGTGGAACTGTAGGATGTGTGTGTGGAGTCTGGTTGAGAAAGTGAGGTTTAGCCAAGAAGGAGGTGAGCCAGAGGCAAAATAAGGATTACCCAGGAGAGTTACAGAAGCAATCTGCTTCCCACCGAGGCCACTGACCTTGCTGAAAGTCTCCTCAAATAGGACACTCTCACCCTGGGTGTGCATGACAGGAGCTGAAATGGCGTGTTCCAGGTCGTAGCCAAACCACAGCTTGTTTATAATCACCTGCAATAAAACAAATCCCACACTGCCCAACTGGACATAAAACCTGGGCTGTCCAACCCAGGCTGCACTGAGCCAGACCCACAGTCCCAGCAGTCCTGTTTTCATGGTGACCAATACTAGATGCCTGGGGCAAGTAAAAGAATAGGATGAGCACATAATTCTTTCCAGAATACTTTCCCTGGCCTACAGTCTGCAGTCTCTAGTGACTTCTAAATTGCAAATTAAAAAAAAACACCAAGGAGTCAAGATCTGAGGAGAGCTGAGTAGGGACTGAACATGGCTGGAAATTTGGGAGAGCTGAAAAAACTGGCAACTTGTTGTGGGTTTCACTTACCATGGTGGTAGCACTGATAATCCAGCCCCCCCCAGCTCCTCCGATCACCAGCATGTCTCCTGACTTGGAGACGAGGATGGAAGGCACCATTGCTGAGGGAGGCTTCTCTCCTAGAGCAGAGGAAGAGATATTATTCTTTCCGTGTGGCTCTAAACAGGGCAGGAGGGACACAGCTTCATCTACCTTGCCTTACTTTTGTCTCCCACAGAAAAACAAGCTGCTGCTCCTTCCTCAAGATGCTCAAGACTTCCTGAAAAATTTCCTTGCACTGAAAGCCTGTCTCCCAAGAAACTGGGACCTTTATGGCACAAGCTAAACAAGCTTCTCTTGATGCAGGACAGGGCATCCTACAAGTATTCAGGACATGCTGCAGCTCATCCAACCGGACGAGGAACCCTTCACAGAAACCCTGCCATGGCAGCACTGGTGTCCTCTCCCAGCAGGCTGAGGGGGCTGCAGCAGGGACAGCTCATGGCACAGAGCCATATCTGCACCAACACTGCTGTGCCACGGAGCTCAGTGCAAGCCTCTAGCAGCTCTATACTCAGAATCATAGGTGAGCCTAAAATATCAGCAGGCTTGTCTTAGCAGTAGTTTCTTCACTTCTTCCCTCCCCTTCCCATCAGTCAGTGATCAGCTTCAGAATTTTTTTAACCTCTGATTTCTCTGGTTAGAAACAAAAACTTCTGTTTCCATACAAGGAGATATGTGAGTAGACACAGACACACTACAGGGCTTTATCCTATTTTAGTCTGAAATAAACTTGTTCTCATCCAGATCTAGGAAAGGGAAGAGTACCTGTAAGTTTACAGGTTGTCCCTGCCTACTTGTACAAAGCATATGTGTCCATCCCCTGGCCCTGTGCTTTTATTCTGAGGATGAGGATGCTCACCTGGTTTAATGGTTCTGTTTGCTATGCAGAAGTCAGCAAGTTCATTATTTAAAATGATCCCAGTTCGGTTAGAATACACAAAGGAGCCAAATCTGCAGGGAGGAAAGGTGAAGCCTTTAAGTGCTATGGGTTCCCCTGTTGTGGATGACATTAACTGCACATGGCACTCTGCGAGTAACTTCTGTCTCCTCCCAGCCTGCCAGTGTCCCACTGAGGGTATCCAAAAGGAATTTGTCCTGCTGCTGGTGACAGAGATAAGTTCCCTATTACTGGTGCCTGTGTGGATTTTCTCAACCCACAGAAATTCAGCAAGAGCCTCAGCAAGTTCTTGCATCCTCCTGAATTATGACGGCCCTTGGAGCTGATGCTCACAGATCTTTGTTGTCACATGAAAAAAGTATTCACAGCTCAGAAGCTGCCTAAACCAGTGAAACCCAAGGGGTTTGCACTTCTGGTACCCGGCCCTTGCAGCTGCCCTGTGACCCTGACACGTGGCCTGTGTCACTCTGTTGCTCAGCCCCGGGCTACTCACGGGTAGTTGATGGTGCTGGTGGCAGACACGGCGCTGCCGTCTGCAGCGAGCACGGAGATGTGGCTGGTGCCCATGCTTCTGTATTTGTCATTGTAGAGGGACTCCAGCAGGTTGTAGTGGCTGACTGGGTGGTCACCACGAGTATCTATGCGCTGCCTCACAAACTCAGCAAACTGCTCAGACAGCAGGGTCCCCACAGGCACCTGCAAGCACAGCAAGGACACTGAGTGGTCACCAAAGCACAGGCATGTCTTTGGGCACAGGCAGGCCTCAGGAACTGAGCCCCAAGAGTCAGAGCCTGAGGGGCTCAGCATTGGCAGCATTCAGCCCCAGGCCACTCTCATCCCAGAAAACGGACCAAGCTCAGCACTGAGGCACCTCAACACTGGCAGGAGCGGGAGCACATCCTTTTCAGGCAAGTGAGTGCCAGCCTACAGCTGAAGCTGCAGAGCAAACAGCCTGATCCTCCCTCTGCCTTGGCCGACCCAGCTGCCCTGCTCTTCAGTAGCAGCTCTATTTTCTTTCCTTCCGGGCAGCAAAGGAGGAGCATGTCAGAGCATTGCTCGGTGCTGTAGCACTGTACCCACACACCATGGAGCTCACCTGAACTTCAGAGAAGGCTGGGTCACTCATCAGGGGTCTTAGCATGTTGCCAAACTTCAGGGCCTCTGCAATGTAGTGGTAGGCTTCTACCTTCTCCTCAGGTGTTGCCAGCGATGCTTTATGGAATTTGAACTCTATGGAGCAGGATGAAGTAATTTTGTTAATAGACCCAAGGCAATGTTTTTTCAAGAAGTGTAGGGAAAAAAAAAAACTTGAAAGGAGCCTCCTCTTCCCATCCCAGTTCTTACTAGGTTTCCCCTATGCTTTAGCAGGATGTGGACACAGAAACAACCAAGTACTATTTTCCACTGTGACTTCAATTTCTTTTGAAGCATTGGGAAAGTCATGCATCCTTTGGCCTTTGCTGCAGCTGTGGTGATGCTGACACACTGTACAGGTGACCCAGTTCATCCTTCTGCTGCATAGCATGGTCACACTGCTGCTTTGGGCCCCATTCTGGCTCAAAAACTCCATTTCTGCCTGTTGCATTTTATCACTCTGGAGCAACCCTTTCCGAAAACCTCTTGCTGCTGACTCTTTTCCGTTGGGAATTTACCTTCCAATACTTTGAGGATGAACATGAGCACTGCACCTCCCATGGGTGGTCCTGGAGCAAACACCTTGGTGCGGCTGTTCAGGGTGATGTTCAGAGCTGAGGACACCTCTGCTTTGTATGCCCGAAGGTCCTCCAGCGTCAGACTGGACCCTTCAACAGAGACCCAGGAGCTGCCATCAGCACAGCAACTTGTACTGCTGCTGTGGGCTGCCTACATCAGAGCCTTGGTAAAGCTTGTGTAGAGCCCATCCCCGTACAGCCCAAATTCCTTCCACCCAGCAAAGCTGTCACATATCCTCATGTGCTGCCAAGCCCCAGGATGTCACAAAACCTAAAGGAGTCAGAGGGGCCAGTGCATGAGCACTGTGGGTAAAGGCCAGAGCAGTGGGTGGTCTCAGCCCTGCTTCTGGGCCTGAGTTACAGGATCTGGGAAAGGTGGCCTCTTCCCATGTCAGGTACCAAGTGACAAGCAAATGGCTTGTGCTGGCTTTCCCTGGTGCAGGCTCACTGTGAGCCAATGCCTGGGAGAAAGGCCTGTATATCAGGACTACCTGTAGCTGTTACCTACCAGCCTTCCTGGCGTCCTCCACCAGGGCCTTTCCTATCTCTCCCTCATAAAACGCTGCAGCTCCGTGTTCTGCTACAGCTTGCAGTGTTTGCTGCAGCGCTCGCCACCGGAAGGTCTCGCCACCCTTCAGAAATCTTTGACCATCACACAGCAGTGGGCTGTTAAAGAAGAACATTCATCAGTTTTACAGCATGAGCTTTTTCTTGCCCAGGGCCAATGACTTTCCTACCAAGAGCTGATCTGCATTATGTATGCTATATGCTATATGCTATATGCTTTCCAAGGCAGTGCTACGCTGCAGCCCCTTTTGAAAACCCACTGCTGCGATTCTCTCCCACTCCGTAGCAAGTGTTCCCTAAGCACAAACCGCAGCAGCAGCCTGTGCTCCACGTCAGCATGTCAGAGAAAGGGTCAGAAGATGAGGGAACACTGGCCCTCCCACTGCAGTTTCATTCATGGGTCTTACCACAGGCTTTTCCCTGGATTAGAGAAGTCTGGGTGATGGAGAATTTTTTCCAGAACTGGGGAAATGACAAGTGGCCCCGACAGAAGCTTGATGGTTGGTTCAAACAGGGCTTTCCATGGTAAGCGGCCGTGTCGCCTGTGGGCTTCCTCATACCCACGGAGTTCTCCAGGCACACCAATCCAGGGGGCACCTGAGGAGCAGAAGAGCACTGTCACACCCAGTCAGTCACTGCCTTGGGGTTCCACCTCTCTGAAAGCTCTCCAATCAAGGTCTGAGTTGGTAGAGGCAACCGAGGCTTCTAAAAGCAGGCTTGGTTTGTTCACTACCTTTTCCTGTTCCTGTATTTCCCTGTTACTGACCAGCAGGGGTGTAGAGAGGCTGGAGGGAGGCCTGAGGTGTGCTGAAAGCGTGACGGGCAACAGGCACATGCTGCAGCAAGGGAGGTGCCAGCTGGACACTGGAGAAGTGGCACTCATGGGCCTGGTCAAACATCAGAACAAGGGAAGCAGTGAAATTCTCCATCCCTGGAGAAATTCAAAAATGTGACAGGACAAGGCTGTGAGCAGCCTGAGCAACACCTGACATCACCCTGGTTTGAGCAGACCTCCAGCTGTCCCTTCCAACCAGAGCTGCTCCTGATTCCTTTCCAGGCTCTTCCAAGGGCAAGAACATCACCAGAATCTAGGACACACCCCAAAAGATAACATTCTAGGGAAGGAGAATGAATGCAGCAAGAAATGTGGAAAGATCCAAGAAGTGCTGCTAAAGCAAGAGTGCTGAGCCCAGCAACTCAAACCCTGAAGTGCTTCCCCGATCTATGGATGTGGGCAAGCACACAAGATTGATTTCTTTTGTTCCCAGAAAGCTACTGATCTTTTTTTTCTCTGTAGGAACTTCTGGGGAATGAGAGCTTTGGAAAATCCAGTTTTGAACTGTAGACTTCCTACGGAGAGAAGTTACACTGTGATTTCTCCTCCTGCTGTCTCCCCATTGCCTCCCTGGTCAGGTTGCCGGTGTTATCATCCAACAGGAATTTTTATGGACCTAGTATTTTTAGTTACTTTTGCAAAAGGCTATCCAGCTAGGGTGTATTAAACTAAACAGAACTCCAGATCAAGTCAGTGAGGTGCTCAGCTCCCCACCCTGAGCTCAGTGCCCACCAGGAGAGCACACGGCTGTGGCCCAGGCTGTGTCCTTACCAATGGGGAAACCAACACTACAGCGAGACAATAAGTTGTGAGAAAACATTCGTGGGGCCGTCTCACGGGCGTTGATCACCTCGACTGTTCCTAGAAGGAAGAAGAGGGAAATGCATGATGTTGTTTTCCTGAAGCAGGTGAACATCACGCTTGAGTCAGCTGTAGCACTGCACGTGCTGCCGGCTCAGAGCTGAGCGGTTCTGGAGCCTTTTGCCAGGTGTGCCAAGTGCACCTGCAGGGTCAGGTGTCAGCACAACTTGTCCTTGACTCCTGTGCTTTTATTTTGGGCAAACCAAGCAGTGCCTACCTAAAGGTACTGAAAGTACAGGGAGAAGGCCAGGGCTTGTCTCCAGCCAGCAAAGGTTCCCCCAGGGTTCGTGGGCTGGGACATGCTGCTGGGACATGCTGCCTCACACCTGCAGGTTCCTGCACTTTTTCTACAGATGGGACGTGTCAGAAACACAATGTGAGCCTCATTGGAAGGGCCATTTACTAAATGATGATGTCCTGTATGTGTCAGGGAGCTTGAAAGGAGAAAAACAACCCCAAACCCCCACTTGCCTCCTTCTCTGCCTTGTGTTTATCTGTCCCTTTCACAGTCCTGTGCTGCAGGAGTGTTCCCTGGGGTACCAAGTGCCTGAGCTGTGCATGGCCACGGGCAGCTCTGTGCTGCGGCATAACTCAGGTAGCAGTGGTGGATTGCTGTCAGGAAACAAAGTTCCGTGGCCGTGCCAAAAGGGAAAAGAAGAAAAATAAAGGTGTTGTGCCAAATTAGGCTCTTGCATAAGATACACCCAAACATTTCCAGATTTGTGACTCTAAGGAACGACTTGGCAGGGGTTTTAAAACTATGATATTGTTACAGCGTTCATTGTTGATATTACTAATAGATACATAAGCTCTGGGGATTTTTGGAAGCCAAGACTTCAAAACTCCCACATTAAAGACATAAAAACAAGAAAACAACGCTAGAGTTTAAGCCAAACACAGAAGGGCTCCCCAGCAGACACTGAACATTGCTAGGTTTGGGTTTCTGAGGTGGAGGTGCATCTCCTGCGACGGGAAGTGCCAATGCTGCTTCGGGTGGAGAGAGACAGCCCCAGGGGCAGCAGGCACTGCCAGAGCTGCTGGGCAGCACAAGCCCCTCAGGTGCCGTCCCGAGGGCTCAGCTGAGGCACTGGCAGCCCAGCGCTGACACCACTCCACTCCTGCCTGCGTCACTCGGCCCTTCACACCTGGCTGCAGTCAGCTGTGTGGCTTGGAAATGTACTGTGGGGTTGCTTTGGAGGGCGAAGGAGAGGCAAACTCAGTTCATTTTATATCAAAGCTCTTTCCTCCACACCCATATTCTTGCTGTGAAATGACGGTCACGGCTCCCTGTGGCGGATGCTTTGGATTAAGAGCGCAAGTGTGGTTTGTGGTGTAGCTTCTATATGCAAAGTATTGCTCTGAGAGAACGGGAAGGGTTCTGATTTCTCCACAGCAGTTGTGTGTCTGCAGAGGGACAAGGCACCATGGAGAGGCCAGGGCAGGCCCATACCTGTGCTGGCATTATAGATGCTAAATACGACACCCCCACCCAGGCCTGAACTCTGAGGGTTCATCACTGAAGTGCAGATCAAGCCAGCAATGGCAGCATCCACAGCTGAGCCTCCGCTTTTCAGGATGTTCCTGTGGTGGGAAGGGAAGAAAAAAGACACTGTTAAAATCCAGGAGTGTCAGAATGGAGGAACCACATGAAAATGCTCCCCCTGGGGCCCCTGGAACTTGAGGAGAGCAGCTGGAGAAATGTAGTGGCAGCAGTGTGGGGTGTAAGGGCAGGGAGGGGCACCTTCCTCTGCTGGAGTGAGGAGGAAAAATTAGAGGGAAAGAAAGGAGAGACCACAGGAGGAAAGAGCAGCCAGGGCCAGACCTGTGTGAGGCTGGACTGCCTCTGGGGAAAGGGTTATGGGACAGAGAGAACTGCAGCTGCTCACAAATGCTGTGGGCTAAAAGGGGCAGCAAGAAGCCCCGAGACATGGAGGAGGATGCTCTGAGCACAGAAGAGGGCTTTCCACATACTAGGAACCAAGCAACTGATCTCCAGCTTCCCAAATGCCATTCCTAAAAAAAGCATATGCTGGTCAACTGGACGGGAGCACTGAAGTGGGAACACGGGGTCCACGTGAAGCAAACTCCCTGGACAAAATGTCTATTAGCACAATAGTCACTTCATTGTTCCTACAATGTGACTTCCTGGGCTTATCAGCAAAAAAAAAAAAAAAAAAAAAAAAAAAAATCCCACCCTGCTCCCTGTATTCCCAAAGACAAAACAAACAAACAAACAAACAAACAAAAAAGAAACCCCCAAAAAACAGGAAACAAATCCTACACCTACTTCTACCAAGGCACAGCTACGTGAAAGAGCACACAGGCATTGTGGCAGCCTCTTGCTGACAGCAACGAGGTTCTGTTAGAGAAACGTGTCTCAACAAATGCTTCCCTCAAGAACATTTGAAAAACATCTTTCCCTCGCAGTGGAAATGGGGTGGCATTTTCTGCACAGCCTGCCAGTAGCCAGCACTGGTGTATGCTAGGAAGGTTCCTAACTGTTTTATTGGGTTATTGTTCAGATGTGGCAAAGTCAGAGGAGAAACTGGAATAGTTCATAAATTGTAATGCAACCGCTCCCAGAGTTTGCATGGGAACACAGAGCACACACGGAGATTGTGTTTATTTTACACCCACTGACATGGCTGGGACCTGCTGGGTGCAGGAACAGGATGCTGCAGGCACACTGGTTGTGGCTTTCCTGTTTCTCCAAGTGCATCGGAATCACTGCATGTAAGGAAATGACACGTGTACAAGTGGGAAGAAAAGAAAGAGTAGGGAACATCAGGCTTTCTGTTTGGGGTCTGCATGGCTTTTGGCCTCCTGGAGCTCCCTGGCTGTAGCTCTGGACATGGAGACTGAGGCTCAGGCTCGCCCATCCAGCCCCTCAGAGCAGGGATGGACTCACCACGCCAATGTCCCTGGGAGGTGGTTTTCTGAAATGGAAGCTGTTAATTGCTGACGATAGAAAGGAAAGACACGAGGGCTTCCTAAAAAACTGGGTCACCTCAGCAGAAGACCCAAACAGCATGTTAGAAAGCTGGAAAAAGAGGGAAGAAGGACTGCTACACTGACCCGGGACAGCACTCCCCGGACCCTCTGGAATATGGGCTGTGAGGCAACACGTACACAAAGCCTGGTGACAGGGACACGAATGGTTCTGGCGGTGAAAAAAAGCTTTACAAAGAAGCTTGGAGATAGTATAGCCTGCATTTCAATGCAATGCATTGAGACCTTAACATGGAACATCAGGCACATTTCCCAGAGCCTGAAAAGCACCAGATTCTCACCCAAATTCACAGCACATTCACACTGGCCTCCAGCCTTGACACCTTTCCCTCCAGCCCCTCCAGAGACTGAAACTCAGCAGAGAATACTCTGAGCTGGCTCTTGGTGTGTCACATTTGGCTCCCTGTGCCTGGCCCACTCACCTCCAGTCAGAAACCTGCCACTTCCCTGGAACTGATGCCTGGGCAATTTAGGGCCATTATATATAGCAAAACCACATCTGGATTTGTGACCCATTACCTGTCTCCCTTTAGGTGGATCTCTGCTGCAATGAGCTTAATTACAATGCAAAATCTTTAAAGTGTGGCACTTTACCAGGTCTCTCTAGAGATACCAGTGCTGCAGCTGGCAAGATCTGATAACAGTGTTTTGTCCCATATCCTTCCTGCCACACAGATCAGCGTTAGGGTTTAGTCATTAATGGAGTTTCCTTACAACAATGAGCAGAAGAGGGTGTTCACAGCCAAGTCCCACTCCAGCAGCAGCAAACAGGGATTCAGCCTCCCTGGAAGGGTGAACGATGGCACTTTGCTCACAGCAAAGATGGGCTGTGCTGGACTGCAGACCAAACCCGCTGTTCTGCCCTAGGCTAGAGGGAGCCCTTTAAACACACTTCTAACGCATTAAATTGTATTGACTTTTTTTTTTTTTTCTGCTAAAGAAGGCTGGGGACTAGGACACCACCCATTATGCAGCAGCTGCCTCCTTAGGATTTATGAAGAGCAAAAGCAACCACCGCTTCTGTAAAAAAGGGCCAGTTACCAAATTTAAAACGTACAAGAAGGGAAACCAAATCCTTTGGGATGTAAACACACTCCAGGAATCTGCTGGGCCATCACTGGAAAGGATTTTTGTATCAGATTCTCTGGCTAGAACTGAGCTTCCCAGGGCTGCAGAGGTTTTCTGACTGTTAAAGCCTCACCATTCTCACCCTCCCCACCACCCTGTCCCCCTGGGGGGTGTTGATTTCAAAGGAGGTCGGTTCCCAGGGCTCGTGCTAGGCTACACTGGAGAAACGGGATCAGAGATGGCTGCTGGGCCAGGCCGGGTCAGCTCGCCTCGCTGCAGTGAATCCCACCACTGGGAATGAACATTTTTCCTAAATCTGTCCCTGACCTTGTGCTGGCTCTTGCTTCTGCCATCTGGGAAACCAAGGAATGCAGAGCAGTGGGTGACAGAGCTCAAACTGGTAGGGAATATAGAGCTTTGTGCATGCTTGCTGAAAAGAGCCTCTTCCAAGAGGGAACAAGTGGCTCGGAGTTGGAAGTGAAGTTTGAATCACTGTCACAGGGTAATCATCTCCTGTCTCGTCATGGTTTTTGACATGAGGACAAATTAATGAGGTGGACAGTGGCACCAAATCCACATCCTTGGGTAAAAACTGCCCTGGTTCTCCTTATAGCCTCCAATCCCTCTTCATCAAAGCGCTTCACTTCATTCAGGGTCAAGTTTTCTCCCAGGGCAGGGACTTATCCTGGACCGGACAGCTGTACAAGGTTGCTTTCAGCCCCCAGTTTCCAGCAGAAAAAACACAGCAAGAGACCCAACCTCGCTCAGCACTGAGAGCTGGGCACTGATGGCTAGGGGCAAGTTTAGCTCAGGACCTGCCAACATGGATGGTGACAGGCTGAAGGCTCATTGAGATTGCTCAATTTCTGCAGGGACCCGAAGAGATGCATAAAGATTTCAAAAATTCAGAGTACACAAACACAATCTCCAGAGCTGGAAAACACGTCGGCCCTGAGGTGTTTCCCCCAGCCCACTATGCCACTCATTGAAATAGAAGATTTCTCCTCAAGCAAGAGGTTTAGTTCAGTTATTCTCAGTAAGTTCAACTGATAATTCTATAAGGAGCACACAAAGATTCCCAAATGGAAGAATTTTAAACCAACAGAATATCATGTAGTGCCCCAGGAATTTCATTCCTGACAACTCACAGAGCATGTGGTTTGAGTTTCTCCTTAAAATAAACAAGAGTTTTTAATTAAAGAATAAAATCTGTAAGTAAGTCAGAGATTAGGTGCTGCTTTTACATTCCATGGCTTCAGGCACCAGACCAGTTTTCTCAGCATCCCCCGCCCGGATTCCTGTGAGCTCGGGGAGGGGGATTTGCAGGATGAAGGGGGTGGCTGTGGGGGACAGCCTGGGGTCACAGCAGGAGAGAGGGTCTGCAAGGTCAGTGAGGAAGAGCGGGGACAAACCAGCCCTGTTGTGTGTCTTCAGGGACTGGCATCCAGGGCTGCTTGGCTTTGCCCTGCTCTCACCTTGTTGCTAAAGTAAAGTGGCACATGAACTGCCAGGTCACAGGTGGGTTGGCAGGGCCTAGTGGCTGAGACTGCTCTCAGAAATCGGATTTTATTGCTCCTGCTGTGACAAAATTCCTATGGATGCTAAAATCTTAAACAGCAAAGATGAGGCAGAAAGCAGCTGTAAGCTCATCATCTGGTGGTGCTCCCATCAGGGACTCTGAGTCAGCCTTGAGGAAAGCCTTGCCCTGCAGAGTCCCCCAGGAGGTCACAGAGCAGAGCAGAGGGCTCTGAAAGGCTGAGCCGCTGGCCAGAGCCCCTCTGCTGTGCCATCCTCCCAGTGCCACTGCCGTGTGAGACATCCTCACCAGTGAAAGAACATCATTTTCTTGCCTAGCAGTTTGCTCTGAGAACTAATTTAGTGGTGACCATGATGTGCTAAGAGCTGAGAGCTTAAAAAGTGACTTACAGGTATAACAGCATAGAAATGTCTAGGAGAAAATGTAAAAGATCACATGCAGTACAGAGCATGCCATATGCTTCCAAGAGAGAAAAATGAAGCCACTACTGTGGGCCAGTGGGATGGAGAAAGAAATATGACAACAACAAGGAAAAGAGCAAATATTATACAAAGCTTCTGATCCCAAGCTCTCTTGCAGACTCGCATTTTTATAAACAATTTTACTTTTATTATAATATTTTACAAGAGCATGCACAGAAGAAGCTGGGAGAACAACACAGAAGTTTGTCTCAGTCTAAGGGCAGCATGAAATGAGCACAAAGATTTCCAAGAACGGCTGGAGGCAAAGGGTACTGGGAAGAGCAGCAGCAATCATGCAGCAGCAGGGGAGTAGAGCTGACCACCAGGCAGAGGGAGAGTACTGTAGAGCCCAGGCAAAGGAGGAGAATGGCCACTGCTGGGGAGGTGCCAGAGGCTTGGCAGAGCTGGAGGAGAGAGCAGGACCTGATGTGCAGATGCCCCAGAATGGCCCAAAGGGGAAAAAGATGTGATGGGAAGGTGGAGCAAGGGCAGGATTTTGTGGGGATCATTGGCAGACTGTTTGTAGGGAATTTAAGTTGGTCCATGCACTGGAGGGACAGCACAGAGCTGCCAGCAAGTGAGCTGGAGCTGCAGCTGCAGCAATGGTGGAGGCTGGAGAAGCCTGTGGAGCTTCTTGCTGAGAGAAGGGAAGGAAATAAGTGAGACCTCAGCGGCAATAGCCAACTAGACAAAGCTGCGCAGTTGTCTGCTGGCCACAGATTTCTGTGGCTCTCACTTCAATGTCTTCCAGCTGATTATACATCAAGTTAAAACTTACAATAGCTGCAAAAACAAATGCAGTGGTTTTCCCCAGCAGATTCTTTGGGCAATCCAATTAGGTATTTCCCTCTTTTTCCATTAAGACTGATTTTAAAAATACTTCTGCTTTCTGAAGAACTAACCTGTGGCTTGGCATAAAAAACCCCATCTCACTGCTTGACATATGTGCAGCCACAGTATATTTTCTCCAGCTACTCACAAATGTTGTGCCAGCACCTCATTGCCAGAATCAGAGGTGAGACATGGCAAAGTGTGGTATTATGGTACCATGTCTCATTTCGCTCCCCCTGTGTGCTGGAGCACACAGCTCCAGCATCCATCGCTGGAGCATCCAGCATCACATGTAAACTTCCATCCTTCTGCTTTCATGGATGCAGGCATTTAATAACTGAAGGAACAGTAAAATAATAACATGGGAGTCAAAATGTTTGAGAGACACGTTTGACACAAACTGAAGGCATACAACCTGGGCATCTAGAGAATTTTTTTAACCTACTTTTCTTTTCAAGTGATGTAAATATCTTTTGTACTTCTACTGTCTAGACTGAATTTCAATCAAAATCTGCTCTTTGCTTTTTTTCATCATAGCAGACACACTTGCCGCAGGCTTCAGTCCAGAAACACACCCCAAAAAGGCAGGGATGTCAGTCCCCCTTCCCCTGCCTTCTCTTCCTTGTCACTGTTGGAGGGAGCCCGGCTGCAGCTCTCTGCAAGCTCCTACAAGTCACTCATCCGGCAGACCCACCACGCCATAAAAAGTAAATCTCTTCCTTCCCCACTTAAAACCAGCATTGTCTCCTACAAATATTTATACTTCCCAAAAGGCCAAGGGTTTGCACAGTTGCAAGTTTACGGGACACTATAAGGAAAGTAAGCATGGCAGGCAGAGGCTCCGTCTGCTCTGCCGGCTGGAGTCAGCCCGGGAGCGGCATCGCGGCGCGGCCCCGCTCCTGGGGTGCTCGTCCTCTCCGTTAGCCCGAGCCACGACACGCACAACAGCAGAGCCAGCGGAGCCAGGGGAGCCAGGAGCTCCGTGCACGTACCGGCCGATGAGGGAGCAGCTCTCGGTGTCGGCAGCCACGGCGCCGTGCAGGTACTGCTGGGCACCGCACCTGGGCTGGGTCAGCGTGACCACGAGCGTCACCGCCACTGCCAGCGCTCCCAGGGTCAGCAGCGCCAGGCAGCACATCTTCCCCCGGGTCATGGCTCTTCCCGTGCCGCCGGAGCAGCTGGAAGGAGCTCGATCCTTTCGAGGAGGCGCCTGCCTTGCCCGGGGGAAGTGGATATATCCCGGCAGTTTTGTGAGGGAGGTCCCACGGCAGTGGGCTCTGCCCCCAGCGATTATCTTCTTTCTAACATTAAAAGCTGCTAAAAAGCGAACGCTGTGCTCTTTCTTTTCTACTCTCTGACATGTGAGGGGCTTTTCACTCTCTTTTATAAACTTTTCTTGCAGATCCATCATCCGCCTTTTTCGTGTGTGTCTCTGATGAAAACATTTAACATACTCACTCCCGGAGCAGTTCAAAGAGAAATCTCCACACTGCTCCTCACAGCCTCTCTGCCTTCCCATTCTTGACACACAAATTACCTAACAAAGGTGGCCTATGTGAATCACCGGGAAAATTACCTCACTGCAAACTTGGGGTGTTTTGTTCCTGTAAAACTCCTCAAAGAAGTAAAAGCTGAACACGCTGTACAAAGCTAGAACCTTCATATCTACTCTCACTTTACCTTATAGTTTGTTATAATCTTATTTACTTCTTTTCATATGTACATCTTGCCAGTGTCCACAGCATACACCTTCTGTAAATGAGCACAAGAGAATAACCAGAATAAAGCAGCACTTTGCAAACATTGGTGCCCAGAGCACCGAGAGCTCTGGGGTCCAGCCTGTGCACGGCTGGTCACTGGGACAGACCTGATCCCTCACGGAGCAGGGATGAGCAGCCGGAATTGCTTCCCAGTGCTGCTGACCCCAGCTGGATCTTTAATGTTATAAATATATATTATAATATTGGTTTTTTGCAAGTATTAAAATGGATGCTATATGTATAATATCAAAGTAACTTTGCTATAAAGAGAGAGTTTTATTTCTGCTATTAACTAAACTTAGACACAGTAGTAAAAATAGCTGATATGCTTGTAACTGAACTGCCTGCTTGGTTGGGATAACATGTGATATATGGCGAAGACCCCTGCTACTGATATGCCAACTATCAGCACCTACTGTCTGTAGAAAGTATGGACCAAAACCCAAGCTGGAGATGATAAAAAGAACAGACTAAAACCACAGCCAAGAAACGTGCATGCTCTAAAGAGGCGGACCCAAGGAGGACCCATGCTAAGCAGTTCTTGGTAGATGTAAACTAGTTTGGGCAAAAGTTTGAATCTGCATAATTGTTTATGAATAAGCGATAGACTGATGCAATAGAAAAGATATTAAAAGAGTGTCTCTGAAATAGCAGGTGTGCTCTTGGCTGAATGCCAAGCTCTCCACCATTAAAAACCTTGCTTTATTGTCTTTGTCTCCTATTGTCCATTATTAAATTTTAAATTTTACCAGGAGAGTGAACCTCGCTTCTCACATTTAACAACCTCTTAATTGCACAGTTCTCCTTGCACTCCAGAAATTAAAGATAGGGCTCCACATCTGCCTGCTGTCTTTCTAAAAGATGTTACCTGTGATCCTTTCCCTGCAAGATTTGGGAAGAAAGCTGTTTGCTGGTTGAAAGACATCTCTCATAACCAGCCTTGGAAGCCTGGAGGTGAGGAGACAATCCCAAAGACCCCCGGCATCTACACGAGGTGTAAGCATGCTTTTCATTTGGCAGAATAAACCTGGAGATGCAAATCAAGGAGCCACCTTTGGAGAAGATGGAGACCTCTGTGTTGAAGCAGGATCCATGACAGTCCAGGGCCATACGAAGAAAAACAAGGTTGCAGCTTTGTGTGCAGCAAAAGAGTAGGTTTGTGGCCTGAATGACATTTCATTTTAATTCAATTTCAAGCATCGTGTTTTTCCTCCTTTTCTTTAGTGCTGCTTTCCATTGATTGAGGGGAAGAGCAGACAGAAAGTCAGACATTTGTACTTGACAAAGAAAAGCTAAGTTATTGACACTCAGTTTATCAGTCTTCATCTCATCTTTTAAAAATATAAATTAAAAGAACCCTAAATGCACACCAAACTCATGAGCCAGTCTCACACTAGTGTCCTAAATAACCTCATTTGCCACGGTCTCTACACTGTCCAAATTATTTTGCAACATACTCAGGAGGATGCCTCTTTCTGCTGGTGTGAGCAGAGCATTGTCTACAGTAACCAAGCTCTTACTGTAATAAGTAAGAAGTGCATTTTACAATTTCCAGCTCAACATTAGGTTTTAACCCTTGGACGAGGGTCTAGGAAAGCTTCCAAGATCATGCAACCGAAAGCCAAATTTCATACGCTGTTTGTCCCCTCCTTCATCATGTATATTTATAACCCAGGAATATCAATAAACTCTATATGATAATCAAACAACCCAATAACAGGCAACATTCAGGGACTTTACTGTCTAAGGGACATGGCTGTGAGTTCCACAGTTGGTGCTCATGATCCGTTTGTCTCAGTACAGCTCTTCACAAACTGCTACATGCTAAACTTTGCACATTGTTTTCCTTTGCACACAAGCAAGCTTACTTTATTGAGGGTCATGGGTCTGCTCTCACAAAAGCCAAGTGTTCAGGCTTCTGGCAAAACAGATACTTGGAATCAGGAAATTCTGGTACTCAAGAATTTCTCATTCATATTTCTCTTTCCTCTGTTATTCCTCAGAATTCAGGATGACAGTTAAACCCATAAACTGCCCTGATTCAAGAAAACCAAATTATTCTTCTTTTATTACTGAAATCAGAAAAGGGAAATATGCTCCTAGTTTACTCATAGGTCTGTGTTCTCCTGAGATTAGCATTTAAGTACCTTCTGAATTTTTGGTTTTCCTTTTAATTAGAAGGCACGCCAGGGAGTAACTCTCACACTTCTAGCTGAGAAACTTGGCAGTACTTCACCTCAAATCTTGAAAACACACTTCTGGCTCCAACCGTAATAATGGTTGAACAGATTCATGCAACAAAGCTGTGAAAGGTTGGAGGGTGATCACAAGCATTCCATCTTTTAGAGGCACAGCAGCAGTAACAGATGACTGGAGAGGGCAAACTTACATCTTGAGGACGGCAAGTATCAACTGTCCAGTACTACTCTGAAACTATTTTCCTCAACCACACTGTCCTTCAGTTTCCCATTTAAAGGATCTCTCTTTGTGGGCTGTAAGCATGTACAAAGGGAAAGCACTTGAACAGGAGAGTCACAGGACACACACCATTTCTCACGTCACTGAAAGCCTCAAGGGACCCACAGGATCTCAGGGAGTTCTCCACCTTGAATTTTTCAAGGTTAAAGGCAGACCTGCTGCCTCCTTTCTCCTTTCCTGCTGGTTACAAAGTAATGCCTGTTGGAAATGATCCATGGAACCCAAACCAGAAGAACCTCTATTTCACAGTGACATTGACCCAACGAAAGTCAACTTTTGCACAGCTCTGCTTAGTGGGACATATGGCACAAAGCACTGCCCAAGGGAAACTCTTCTCTATTTCCTTTCTTCAATGAGGATATCCAGGCACAGTTTACTGCAAACATCAGCACTTTATTCTTTCTGTAACACTCCAGCTATTCTCAATATTAGATTAAGAGTGAAACCTTCTGATTCAGTCCTTCACTCTTGAGTGCCCTTCTGGACCAAATCCAGCAGTTTTCCCAAAGACTAAACCTCATTACTACAATTACTATAACAGCTGAAAGTATTGGCAGGAAAAAAACAAAAGGAAGCTTTGTGTGCATCCAAAGACACTGACAGCAAACTCTGCCTGAACTCTGTATTGTCTAAAATAGGCCAGAGTATCACATCAGTGACCCCAAGGATAGCTGTGGAGGGTTTTAATCCACATGGAAGCACTAAATTCACTGAAAGTACTAAATATAATATATTTATAGTAAAGTATGTGTGTTTCTATTCGGAACTACATATAAGGCTGCCATAATTTGCTTTATATGACCTCAGTGAACCCCAGCCAGTGAGTACTGGTTCAAGAGCTGCCCGGATCAGTTTTCTCCCTAAGTCCTGGCAGGCTGGAGGTCCCTTGGTCTCCCCAGAGCCCAGCACAGGGCAACATGAGCCACTCTGAACACACAAGAGAAGCACATCAGCTGAGGAAGCTGAGGATGATTTTGCCAGGGATCTTCACAGAGAGAATAACATGCTCAAATCCTGAACTCTAATGCCAAAAGCCCTAGAAAGATGTTCAGAAAAAGATGTGCTGTTGAAATACAGTTTCAAAGTCAAAAAGGGAATCAATGAGGATGAAAGTCTCTGGCTTGGACTAAGTTAAGGGGAATGGCTGGCAAGAGGCAGAGCATCATCCACAGGAACCTTGCTGCACTTGGACAGAGCCCTCATGAAGTTTGGTACAGAGCAGGGCAGAGGTCTGCACGCAGACAGAGTAACGTGCTCAGCACAGGCTCTCTTGTGGGCCGCTCTCCACGTTGGAGAGGGATCCAGGTAAATGACTATTTAAATGCTGGCAAGACCCACAGGCTTGACTGTGTGTTCCCTTCCAAGCCCTCTACATGTTTCTCCAGCCTCTAACACCCTGGTTCTCAACTCCACAAAGCAGGGACTATCCCCCACCAAACATTCCCGCATCTGCCTCCCCCTGCCATCCCCACGCTCTGGGTCCCTGCTCCATGTTGTGGCCCCACACAGTCAATGCAAGCTCACACCATGCAAAGGGCAAAGACTCCGTGGGCTGCACATACTGAGCCCCAGGCAATGGGGATGTGACCTCTGCATTAGGCTGTTTGTGCAGCTGCTACAACTTTTTCTTTTCACTCTTAACTTTTTTTTTTTTTTAAGTAGTTGGTGTTAAGGGTATGTAAAAACAATAGGGAGTCTTGTCTTAGGAGATCACCTGAAAATAACCTCATCCTCTCAGAAAAAAGGAGCAAGGATGGGAATTCCCCTGAATTCCCCTAAATTCCCCTAAATGAGAACTGAGGCTTCTCTGGGTTTCCCAGGTAAACGACAGAGCTACACTGCTGTGCACAGTGAGGCTTTCCAAAGTGCTTAATCACACTACAATTTCTGAGTCAGGAATCAAGACCAGGACTAGTGTCTGGATTTCATCTCCTCTCCAAAATGAGCACGACTGGTGAACTGCATCCAAAGAGATTGCGCTTTCCTGTGAAGTCTCCAAGCCCCACCTCTGCCCATCCCTGCAGCTCTTTCTGAGAAATGAAAGCATCCACACAGCATCCCCACTGGAGTTCTGCAGCTTCCCACCATCTCACTGGAATCCAGTGACATCCACCAGCATCAGAGTGCTGAAAGGGATAGAAAGGGAGGACACGTGCAGCTGGTGCAGGAAGGATAGGAAGGGACCAGGATGTGCCTCTGGGAAGCCACAAGTTACTGAAGAGACTCCCTTACACTTGCCTCAGACCCTCCCCTCATGAATCTTAGCTTAAACACAACCTGCACCACTACCCTCTCCCTGCTGCACTTCCAGCTTTGAGGAGGGGAAATTCCTGGGAAAACAAGCCAGATGTGTGAGTGTTGCAAGTCAATAAGGATCTCAGAGCGCCAGCACATATGAAAACCAGAGCAAGCTGAGCTTCTCCAAAAGGGAATGCAGGAAGAGCAGGTTCTTAACTGCCCTTATGATCCTCATGCACTTCACAAGCAGAGCAATAGAGAGGCTGACAGAAGGGAGCCTACATCTGTAGTTGCCCAATACCAATATCCTTCATTTTTTTGGCAAGGACATGGGACATTAGGACATTAGGACATGGCAAGGGCTGTTTATTGAGCTGGCTGTCTTGGTTCCAGAGATAACAGATATTTGCTTCACAATAACTTCCCTTCTTTCTGAATGGCCCTGGGAGCCTGTGTGAGGTAACCCTTTCCTTGTGCAAGAGTACAAGAAACTGTTTGCTTTCTTCCCTAGAAAGTGCAAGAGCAGCATGCAGGAAAAGAGAAAATCAGTCTTGTAGACTTTGTTTTCTGTACTTTTCACTGCTGTTTTACTTTGGAAATTCCCTGCTATTCAAATATGGTGTTTCCAGGTTGTTGCACAATTCCCTTTGGAGCTGTTGAATTACTTATCATTAGCCACTTTCCCACACTCTGATCATAGTAAATGTCTCCTTCCTCCCTTCAAAATTTTACACCCTTTCCTCTAGGGACATGCTGATATTATAGTCCCAACATTTACTCAGCTGGAACATGGGGTAGAAAATGCAAGAAGTCAACTGCTGCTCATTCATGAGCATGAACAATGGGAAAGGAAAAAGTCCCTGCTTTCCCACATTCAGAATTTGAATATCATCAGTGTTAAATATATAGTGTATGAATACCTGAGCTGAGATGCCAGAGTACCTCATATTTTTATTTCAGTAGAAAATGAGCAGTTTTCAGAATTTCGTGCATATCCTTCCCTTCTTTTCTACCTTGTCTATTTAATTTTAAGACCTTTCTTTGTACAATGGCTGGTTAAGATTCTTACCATATTAAAGGAAGACATTTTCAGCTTGTAAGATGGGAAAATGTGAGTAAGTTATTGTCAGCTATGCATTCTAGTTCTCAACAATAACGTAGTCCCTTTCCAAATTACGTGGCAGTAGCTGTACCACCACAGTACATTTCACAAACCTCTTCAGGATTCAAACCCTAAGCCACTACAGTAATGTGCAGATTTCCACAGAAGTCATCAAAGGAAAGACAGTTGCATGAGGAAAAAGGTTGACTCAAGAAAACCTTGAGTGTTTGTGGGGGGTTGTTGGGGGGGCGGGGGTGGTTGTTGGGTGTTGTTTGTTTGGGGTTTGGTTTTTATTTGGGTTTTTGGTTGTTTGTTGTTTGTTTGGGGCTTTTTTTGGTTCTGTGTTTTTTCCATAAAATGCAGAACTGCTGGTCTCCATACCAAAGGGTAGAGGGAAGCAGCAGCATTTAACAAAAAGCAACAGTTTCTACATGGTGCACCAGGGTCAATGTAGAAAAGACAAAATAAATAATGCACACAGAAACATCTGGAGTTTGTTTGCAACAGATTAAAGGACTTCCAGCAGTGACTGGACAGGGTGTCCTAGTTTAATAAAAATTAATTTGAAAGCTTTTGGAACACAGAAACTGGATGACAGTGTGCATCTCCAGAGCTCCATGCCAGTGGGCAGAATGGGAAACGGACATGGTCCTTCAGCCTCACACATCATCCTCTCTGAAATTCAGGAAATCAAAACCTAGCTCCAGGTGCCATAGCCACGAGGCTGATGGCATCCTGGCTTCCCTTCTGGCCCTCTTCTTTCTGTCTGCAGCAGACAATTTTCACAGTGCTTCCACTTTCACTGCCTAGTTCAGGCAGAGTCTTTCAGATGCATGAGCAGTGACCAAACTTTTTGTCACTTCAGGCCCCTGGATGAGTTACAGAAATCCACAGCTCTCCTACCAGGTGACTGCAGGTATTTCCATCACATTATCCCATCAGCATCTACTCCCCTGCCCGCTGCTTTCTTTTCTGAGATCTGCTTCCTGTCCACAGAGCTTTCCCAGCTGGCAGTTCCTGGTGCAGCCTCTTGAGTGCTGCACACCCATAAAACATTCCACCCCCAAAGCATGTGGAATTCATAATCAGTTACAGAGATCCTCTGGGCTGCCCAAGAGCATGGACAGTGCCTTATTACTAAAATTTCAAATCTCTCCTTTCTGAGACAGTTGGTGCCTGGGGTCACTCTCCCCCTGAAGACTCCCTCCTGACATGGCAGAGCCTCTGCCACAGGGACAATTCTTTTCTTTCAGCAGCTCTGCCCAGCATCTATCACCTCCTGGAATGGGAAAAGGTCCTTCAAATCGGGCAGCCATCACCAAGGCCCAAAGAAACAATTCTTCCAGACCCTTTGCTCCTGCCAAAAGGTAACCAGCCCTTTTTCCTTCCTTTGCCTATTCCCATTTCCCACTGCCTAGGAAAAGCAAAACCCAGCTCCTGGATGTCAGTCTCTATTTCATGTCATGTGCTAAAGTGGTGCCACATCTCAGTCCTGGAGCCAGCTTGGACTTTCCCTTTCTGCTTCCTCTCCAAGGTCTGACACTTGCTGTGGAATAAAGGGCAGATCAGTGCAGGATTCCAGACAGCTGTCAAGCCTGGACTCTCAGCAGACTGTGCAAGTTTTATCTTTCCTTGCCTGACATGAAATTCTGACAGTCTGAACAGAGTTGGACACGCACATAAACACACTCATCACACACACATTAATGGCCAAGATTGCCCAACACCATATTTTGGAGGCTTGTTTATTCAAGATAAACCAAATAGCTGTTTTGAAGACATAAACACAGTAAAAACAAAAGTGTTTATATTGGGAAAATTTTTCTATTCTCCATGCATTGTTTAGAAAAAGAAAAAAAAAATTAAACCCCCCTGAAAGAGGTCAATGTTCAAATGCAAAGACATACAGCACAGTCCTGTCCTGGTTTCATGGTCACAGATACTGTTTCATCTAAAGAAAATTTGTCTCATTTGCTTACATTTCCATCCTTTCTAAACAATAGGTTTAGATGTTGCCTATATTTATATTAGAACAAAAAAAAAGGCAGGTAGGTCAAACTGAGAGCCCCACAGCTCCTGTCTCTGACAGCAGCCAGCATTGAAAGCCCAGGGAAGACTTCAGCAGGAAGAGGACAACAATAAATGAACAGTCATTCTTCCCTAAATGCTATCTCAGCCTCCAAATACTTGAAATTCAGAAACTTCCTGAGCCACAAGTGCCTCTCTGTATTTGGTACCCCTTGATAATTTAGTTTAATGGATTTTTCCAATGTCATCCAGCTTTTGATTTACAGGATGATAAAAGAGACCAAAACACATCTTCACTGTGCTGCTTCCCTTCAGACTCACCACTCTTGATCGCCCAGACTGCTGTTACTCCAGCAATGGACTAACAGTGGCGAGTCTCCGCTTTAGGAAAACAGGACTTGCCAAAGTAGCTCTGTCTGAGCCAAGGAAACACTGCCACCTCAATTCAGCAGTAGGTGTACTGCTGCCCCTCCAGTGAGCCCGGAGCAATGAGGTGGCCTGGAAAGAGCCCCTGTCAAAGCAGCAACTTCTGAAACTCACCACAAATCATCCCCTTTGTCACCCTCCTGACTGCAACACCTCGAGCCCTGAAATTGCAGGGAGCAGCCCATGCTACAACCCAGAATAAAGGCTTTTGGAACGTACCCTAAATGAACAATCAGAGAGAAAGAAACACACTGAGACTGAGAGGGCTGCCTGTCCTCTGACCCTTTGGGCAACTGAGCCAACTTCTCGGGGCTTTTCTGGAAAACAGGCTGAAATACAGTCACAGCCCAGCAGGAGTACTAGAATGTGAACTATAAAGGGATTAGTAACAAGAAAGGACAGATTTAAGTAACTTCTTACTCTTTTAGAAAACCACAGGCTTTATCCACTCAACCACAACCCTGCATCTACAGCCAATGTTGAGCTCATTCCTCATGGATGTGTTGGACAGTTAAATAGGATCTCCTGATAAATGCAAATATGTTTTGACAGAGGAGTTCAAGATAAACACAAAACCATCTCAAACCATAGCTTACAAATTATAAATTTCTTTTCCTATGACCCATTAGAAACCCAAAAGCAAGTTCCTATCCTGGTTGTATTTATGCTGACACATGAAGTCACCTGAGATTCAAGGTTTAACTGTCAAAGCAACAATCACAACAGAGGTAGTAGCAACTCACTGAGAGCACGTGATAGACTGGAGATCATTTCCAACAGAGAACATGGCAGAGAATAATCTCATATCAGACTACAGTTAAGAGCTCTTCTCCATAATAGCCAGTTTCCACAAGAAATTGAAGATGGAACTTACTTTTGAGTCCAAGCCGTTCCATTGGTGGTTCTCCAGTGACTCAGCAAAGTGAGGATTAATGGTGACTGCTTTGCTGCAGAGGACAGGTGTCTACATTTCTGAAACTTAGAGTGCCCCACTGTCACTGTCAATAACAAGGCCAGGTGTTGGAAGTAGCCCCTCAGGCACCTCCTTGCTCCCAGCTGATGTCTGCTCCTTTGTGGCAGTACAGCACGAATTCTCATCCTGCAAATACACCTCATGTAAGAGAACCAAAGTTTTGTTCTTCTTGAGGTTGTGATTTGACATTTCTGATCAGCCATATCATGTCAGTAACAGTAAAGTGATGTAGAAGTTGGTGTTTAGTCACTTCCTTTTACTAAAGTAACAGGAATGTCAAATTCAAACAGAGAACAGTATGAAATGGACAGCAATAGGCAAGGAATTGCACAGCTAAAGCTTGATGATGGTGGGGAAGCAATGTGAATGTCTAGAGGTTAAACTATCGTGAACAGGAAGTAAGGCAGCATGGAGCTGGAATCTCTCAGCCTGCTAGAAATATGAGATATGAATTCTAAGGGTCGAAAAGCAGAACACATTTCTGGGAAATAGAGAAGAGTTTTAAAAAAATACATATACAAGCTTGGAAACAAAGTTCATTAGTGAAACTGGGAGCTCTGCCCTCTCCCTGGAACTCTGTGCGATTCTAAACATGGTTTGATAGTAGGACCTTTAGAAGGATGCAATGAACTTAATCTCTATTTACACAGGAGGGTAGCTCTGTCCCAAGAAAAATAACTGGGTGCTGAGGGTGATTGTGTTAACCTTGTCTGAGCCAAGGAAAAATTCATGGCATGGTTCTTTTTCTGTCTGACAGTGATAGCCCCAGTGCTTTCAGCATGAGTGGATCTCCTGCGGAGGGCTGCTATGCAGGCTCCACACCTCTGGTTCTGTTACTCCTGGTGAATTGTGGTGCCTGGATTGAGCTGGTGTGGGCACCATCTGCACTGAGCCCAGCAAATACAGCTCAGAAGGGGACAGAGGGGAACAAGGCTCTGGTTGAGAAGGCAGTGCTGGGTTAATGGCTGGACTTGATCTTAAAAGCCTTTTCCAACCTACATGACTCTATGACCTCACTGTCTCTGCCTAAGAGCCACTAGAGCCCACCCCTCACCCACCCCCTAAGATGTCCCTTATCCATGGGGCACTGCAGTCCTCAGACAAAGGATTGCTGAGGGAAGAGCACAAGTAAAAGCCCTCGTTTTATTGCGGAGTCACCTCTGACCCTCACTCCTGCCACATGGTTGAATTTCTCACTGTCAGAGCCATAGTCTTGACTCTGAACCCTGACTGGGCTCTAAGCCAGGACAACAGCCACACTCCCAGGTCACCTGGTGTTGAGCAGACCCTACCAACTGTCTTCCCACTGTTTTGACAACCCCCCTCGAGTGTCCCTCTCTCACTGTACATCTAGATTTCTCTTTCCTTGGTTCCTAGCTCTAACTCCATGTCTGTAGTGAAATTTACACAGTGGGATCCACCGCAAAACTTGGGAAGGTTTAGGTGGGAATACACCCAACTGTCCCCAATGACAGAACTACTACTGTTCTCCAGTGATGCTTTAATGAGTACTCTGTCCTCAGAGTGCAGGTGGGCTGTATTTTGAGAAACATCTGTGCAGAATCCATCAGTGCCTCAGGGCATTTAGAAACAAATACACAATTGAAGAATAGACTGGGAGATAAGAACACCTACAGGAAAAAGGATCTTCCCCAGGCTGTTCCTGAAGCATTGCCTCTATGACATTCTTGACATGACATCATGTTTTGTGCCGCACAAAAGAGCTGATAGGTCTGGAGAAGACGACTGACAGGGCTGCAGGTTCAGTAATATCTCTTCTGGCACTGATGGTGGTGATTTCTTAACCCCTGGAGCTGACCAACACTCAGGAATTTCTGAGTTTTTCCGCTTATGCCTTTCAATAACTTTCAGGTAGCATCACCTTAGATACCTATGGTTGCCAATGTCTTTTCCTCCTCTATTGTGACTTGTTCAGCAACTCCTAAACTTCTGAACCTAAAGGATATAAGAACAGGATAGGGAGGCATAAGGTACCTACCACACAGTCTGAATGACAGCCCAGTCCAGGCACGATTCCTACTCTCAGTCAGTCTCTGAGCTCCCTAGAACAGGAGCTGTTGATAGTTGAGTCATATATTTACACAGCACAACAGAAAGAACCCCAGATCTGCCACTTGTCTGAGTCCCTTTGTCTTTATGCAATAAACTGTATTTCATTTTAACCAACAGCAATCCTACAAATCACATTCATTTCCCACCACAGCACGAATAAAAATTTTTATTTCCCCTCAGGCAAATGTTTTACTCATTCTCCAAAGCTGAATGATTTACAGGCACCTATTGTGACATTCGCTATTCAATATTTCATATTTAGATGCAAGATGATAAAGTTTTAGTATTTTGGAGAACAGAACAATGAGATGTTCTGTTTTTATAGTATTCCTGTAAGCCCTTAGGCACCATCCTGTACCAGATATGATGCCACTGACCTCCCTACATGTATTACAGGCTGACACACAATGAACAACAGTAGGGTTTATTTTAAATCCAATCTCACGATACAAAATAAATTTCAACCCTGGAAACTGAGAATTTCACAGGCATAGGATGAATTGTGGGTTGGTAATCTATCTGGTCTGTGTCCTGCTGTGTGTGACAGCATGAGCCTGAAGTCTCTGCACACAGTTTGCTTTAGGTTGACTCTAACAGCCCAGGGTGCAAAGGGATAGAACAGGGCCTGTCCTACCGGGTCCCAAATTTTAGTTCTGGGGCCCATTTCTCAGTTCTGCTCAGTACTGCTGGAAATACACCAAGAAATCTGGTTCAGGGTAAGAACAGCCTGTTCCAAGACAGTTTCTCTCATTTCAGCATTTCAAATGCTCTTGAACGCTTGGCTTGGCATCCAAAGCAGAAACTCTTAATTCCATCCTTAATTCTGTCTCCTGTATGACTGGGAGATTTTATCGTGACAATTTTGGTTACAGAATCGGGCACTTGAAATGAGAAACAAATTTAAAGATGCAAATAATGGTTTGTGGTAAATCTGTTACATTTTAAATGGTGTTACATTAAAAAAGCAACTTCAACTCTTGTACTGCAAGGAAAAAAATCCATCTTCCATCTTCAAGCAAGAAGAAAGTGTCAGCTTCTGAGAAGTTAAAAAATCATATAAATCCAAACTATATTTAAAAGTGTATTTGACTAAACACAAATGTCAATACCATGTCTGTAAGCAAAACAAATCCCTCTTCCATCTTCAAGGAACAAGAAAGTGTCAGCTCTGAGAAATTAAATATCATACAAATCCAAACTATATTTAAAAGTGTCTTTGACAAAGTACAAATGTCAATACCGTGTCTGTAAGCATCTTCATGAAAACCTGTGGCCTCCCACATTGTTAAACCAAATTAAAAAAGAGAAGGTGGTCAATAAATGTGAGTAAAAGATTTAAAAGGTGAATCTACACCAGAAATTGTTCAGCATTCACCGAAGCTTCTTACATGAGTCTCTACTTTCTGCCTCGGGGGATTTTATGTGTTTGTACTTTTTTATAGTCTTTTCTGAGGTCCTGTGACTGATCCTCCTTCATGGCCCCATGCAGCTCCCCATTCATGCACACTCCATCGTGCTTGTCAGGCTGAAGCAGCCAATATTCAAGGCTTTCAAGGTTCACCTCCTGGTCACTCACCCCAGCAATCTACATTGATTTCTCTCTTCTTGACTGCCAGGACCTAAAAACAGCATGCTCTGAGAGCAAATTATTCACATGGGTAAAAGACTGCAGAATCAGAAAGGATAAAGATGAAAGCCAGTTGGCAGACAGCCATTAGTGGGAGAGACATTCTGCTTCCAAAATATGGCTTTCAAAAGGAAAGTGGAGATTATTAAAGGTATCATTAAATAGATTCCCTGCTCTTTAAGAATGGCAGTATCTGGTTTTAACTGGAAGGATAAAAATAACATGAAATACTGTATCAGTTACAAAACCAACCAGCTACAGCTTATTCCATTCATATTATAGCTCTGAACTGCCTCCCTTCCTAAGGCTATTATTTCTTCTTTATTATAGTTCATTTTATTAAGCAGCTTAGAGCTGTATTTACTTGGGTTTTTTGAGTACTGGGGTTATTAAAGGACCTGGATGCTGAACTAATCCAAGGACATGCCATGGTGATAGCTCAGTAGGTTCCTTGGGAGCACTCACCTAACACAAACTTTGTAGATAGAGAAGCTGCCTTTCAGGGACACAGAAAGAGGGATCACATTCACAGGTACCCAGCACTGTGGAGCAAGGAATGTCACTGTCCCTCTGCAGAAGGACCGTTGTTTCTCCACCACACTGGTGAATTATCCTGCAGTTGGGAAGAACTTGGAAATGTGTTGGAACTAAAAGAGGTCTCTGTTCTAAGCGAGAGCAGTAATTACCTGACAAAAAAAATTCTCTCTGGAAGGCTCAGACTGTGCAGCTGGAAATGCACAGAATTTAGAGGCTGATCTGGGGCTCTGTAACAAATTCCACAGACAGAGAAGCATTTAATCATGAGCCCACTCCTCCCCTCAGGGCTGTGAGGAGCACTGTGCACAGTCAAAGGCCACCCCCACCCTCACAGTGCCCCTGTTCCACAGCCCTGCCCCACGGGCAGAACTGCAGCTCATGAGGAGAAGGTGACTTTGCCATCAGTGGCACTTTGCAGAAACCTGGTGAACTGAGAAATAGGAACATCAATTTGGCAAAGTATAAATAGCAAGCAGAGCTCCTACTGCATGCTTCAAGTGGTAGTTAAACTGAGCAATTAATCCTTATCTTACTGCAACAAGATCTCATTTTAGATCAGGGAAATTTCTGGAAATGAAAGCATAGTTATCAGCTTGAAGTACTATTTCCTTCAAAATCAACAGGAAAAGCTTCTCACAAATGGCACAAAGTGTTTTCTTGCTCAGGCCAACATAACTTAAAATCAGAATATGGACCACCAGCAACTAGAAGCCACTTAACTGTGGGTTTACTTTTCAATCCCAGCCCTCAACCACTAAAATAAAAAAGCAAAACTCAGTAATGGTCACCATATGCAGCTTCCTCAGGCTCCTGATCCAAGAGTTGCTTTAGCCCCTGCATAATGCATTATGTTCACACACTCTGCCACCAGTACTCATATTTTATCCCATGTGTTGAAATACTGAGATTACTTATGCCTCAAGCTCCTGGATTCATGTGATTATGCAAGAAATCCAATTTTAATTAAAACCAAATTTCGAGCTTTTCATATGGAGAAGAAAATCTTCAAAATGGGGCTGCCAAAGTTGCAAAATTCCAAGTACCCATAAACAGGCACAAAATACACTGCTTCTAAAATCAGACTATCCTTAAGGTATTCTCAAGACTGGGAGGCAAGCTGGAGCTGGAACTCCTGATACCATGCTGTCATGCAACATCTTAAGCAATCTCTGCCTGAAGAAGCCAGGCAAAAAATATAACAAATTTGTAGAAATCGTTAAGAAAAATGACAATGGATGCCTGAGGAGCTGCACACTCAAACTGGGTGGAGATGGGGATGCCTGATCCTGCAATGTTTCAATGCTGCTGGCATTGCCTTCACAGGAGAAGCCAACACATGCACTGGGTGAGTTAATGTTTTCTCAGACTACACATGAAGTCTCATCTCCAGCCATGTGGAACTCTGACTGACAGCCTAAGCAGGCCTGTGCACGTCAGGAACAGTATAAAGTGGATGTCTGCATGAACTGAACAGCTTTGGAGACAGAAGTTACTTTGGTTGGGTAGGAACATAGTGACAGATCTGAAAATTCCCCTTTTCTCCTCACCTATGTGAATCCAGGTCCTGTTCCAGATGGTTTCTCCTTAACTGGTAGTCTGGTTTTGTTCCCATCACAGCTGAACAGACTGGATATTTTCTAATCATTTTGCCCATCCCTGACATATCAACACCCAAATAATTCTCCAGCCAAAAGAAAACATTTGACAGATCTCCCCTGTTAGATCCCTCTAAGCTGTACTTACAGGAAGATATTAAATAATTCCTGCAAAAGCAACAAGGTCTGGCTATGTTATCAGATGCCTATGCTATTTCTCTAAATTAAATTATTTCTAATTTGTCTTTTCCTTTCATTAATCAGCATAATGAAGTTACAGTCATGTTTTCCTAGCTTGGACTTGTTTGCTGCATCTGAGTCAGACTTCAAGAGAAGCTGGAGTGTCCCAAAGCTTCTGTCTCTCCCTCTGATATCTATCAGGTCTATAAGAGATGGCATCACTCACTACAAACACCGTTTTAAAGGGGAAAAGCCTTACTAAAGCCTTGATGTAATAGCCCTGAACCCAAACTTCCCATCAATGCCTGTGAATGATGCAGTGGGTGCCCCATATGAATGAATTCAAAGGTTTTTAGTAGTGCTTTCAGAAAAAAAAGGCTGTGTGAGCTCCAGAGCCAGCATTGTGAGCACCAGAACCACAGTCTGGTTCTTTACCTGTCCCAAATGTTTAACCTGAGCATCAGTAACAGTGCAAGCTGGCATTGGAGGATTTAGAAACTCTCTTTTCCTCGTGGATTTTCTGGTAACTGGGTGTTGTGTTAACTCAATCTTCTATGCACAAATTGAGTTATTCATCTCTATGACAATTACATTAACTCAATTACCTCTGTAGAGCTTGATGCTCTAGTGATTACACCAAGGTGACAAAATGTGAGGCTACCTAGGAGAGCTCTTGGTATGGCTGGTTAGTCACTTCTTTGCCTGTCAGAAACCTCTGACAATGAATGCTGAAAACAAAATAAAAGCCCCAAAATATGGAATCCACACTTGCAGAAAACAGCTCAGCCTCCAACTCCCTCAGGAATATTTCTCTCAGGAAAAACATACCAACAACAGAAAAAAAGCCTTTCTTGTTGCTGTGGCTTAAAGGCAGCTAAAATTTGGGAGGAAGGGAAAAAGGAAACCAAGGTAAAGTGGCGTATCAGAGGAAACCTAGGTAAGGAGACTTTTCTGAACTTCGGTATTTGCATCTGCAAAATGGGAAAAAAATACATATACAATCTTGATATATACATGTGAAAATGCTGTGTGTAAGAGGGATAATGAACCTACACCATCGATTTCACCAGGCTCCAGGACACACCCGACTGTCGTTCCACAGGTCTCCTCGGCAGATCCATTAGTTCCTACAATAATTTGATACATTTCTCCCATGCAGCTCTCTGAACAGGCATCACTGGGCCATGCCCACCGAGCACCTCCAGTGTTGTCTTTCCACATATTCACCCAAACCTTTACTTCTTCTTGCATTCTTTCTCCGACCCTATCACCCACTGAAAATACACCAAGGTCTACCGTTTCCTTAATTCCTGACACACATATAACTTTTACACCAAATAAGCACAACGCAGGATCTTTGCCATCAAAAAGATGGAGCTTTTTCTGGAGCTAAAGCAGCTCGTTATCCCCACCTGGAGGACGGACCGACCCCTCGAGGAGCCGCGTTCACTCACAGTCAGTCTCTTGTCTACAAGGGGACGTGTAAAGCACGGCAGGAATCCCAGCCAGGACACGCACACGTGTGTGCCTCACATCCAGCTCAGGACACACACACACACACACACACACGTGCGCTACAGTTTGGACAAAACTGTCCTTTTGAGCAGTCAGGAGGTGTGTGTTACCAGTGAGGTCTGCCTTGGCCCTCGAGAAAAACGAAAATTCACTCTTAGACTATTTTCAAAAGTTTGATAAGGGAATAAAAAAGGACAATGTCCAGCGCTGGGGTGTTCCTGACTATCGGCCAAAGAACATGGTAGTGCATTAAGGCAGTGTTATCTATCTACTGTTACTTTACTAAGGCACATACATATTCATAAGTTTCATGCATTATTCAAACATCCCTGGGAGCTTTTGATGTTGTAGGAACTTTCTTTCGTTTTGATTTTTCACTCTGATTTATCTGCATGACATCCTGCAGATCAGGTCAATATATTTTATTTCTTCTCGTGGCTTCATCCTGTCGTTTCACACTTCCCTGATAACGAGGAGTTAAGTTCTTCTCTAATTCTCCTCGGGAGCTCTGGTTCGTGTCACTGTTGCATTGTCACTTGGAGAGGTCAGTCACCAGATGTGGGAAAAAAACATAATTGCTTTATACAGTTTTTCCAGTTACATAGAAGTATTTTAACATTTTATGCTTCGCTAAGGTCTACAGTAAAGTACATTCATCACACCATTATTTCTATAAGCTACAAGGTGTGTACATAGATACAATTTAATCATCACACTACTATTTCTATGGGCTATACAGTGCATCCTTAGACTAAAAACCCTGTTACATTAGCAAGCCGCTAAAAGGGGTTACAAATTGTGCTGTATTTGAATACTTACAATCAATAACAACATGCAAAAGGTAAAACGTAAACGCAACAGCCAGTATTCTAGGGTCATTTTTAACAGCCCTGACTGCGGGTAATTTGCTCACACGGTGCTCGTCCCTCGCCAGGATCGGCAAACAAAGGCCTCGCCCGCCCCACCGAGCCCGGCGGGGCTGCGAGCGGCGCCCCGGGACACCACGAGTGTCTAACAGGTCTGTGGGTACGAAAGGAAAGAAACCCCTGGAGCCCCAAACACGGGATATGGGGCACTCCCTCGAGGGCAGAGAGGCCTCGGTAAATCAGAGGGCCGAGCAACCACCAGCCGTGCGGAATTTAACGAGAGTGAGGGATTCAGGGCAGTCCTGGCTGTGTCTGCACTGGGGTAGCCTCACCTTGAATATTGTGTGCCGTTTGGGGCACCGCAGTATAAAAAAGACATTCAGCTATTAGGAAGGGTCCAAATGAGGGACACGAGGATGGGGAAGGGTCTGGAGGGGAAGCCTGATGAGGAGAGGCTGAGGGCACTTTGCTCACCTTGGGGAAGACTGAGGGGAGACCTCACTGGGCTCTTCAACATCCTCACGAGGGGCAGTGCAGGGGATCAGTGCAGGCACTGATCTCACCTCTGGTGACCAGGGACAGAACTGGAGGGAATGGCGCAAAGCTGAGGTAGGGGACGTTTAGGCTGGATATCGGGAAAAGGTTCCTCCCCCAGAGGGTGGCCGAGCACTGGAAGAGGCTCCCCAGGGCAGTGCTCATGGGTCCAGACCTGACACAGTTCAAGGAGTGTTTGGATAACGCTCAGGCAGGCACAGGCTGGGGCTGCTGGGGTGACCTGTGCACCGCCAGGGGCTGGACTCGTCGCTCCCTGCGGGTCTCTCCCAGCCCAGGTTATCTGTTCCAGGGCGCTGGGAAGGCGCCCGGGCCCGCCGGCCGCGGGGCCGTCCCCATGGCAACGCCGCCGTGACGTCATCCGCGCGGGCCGTGACGCGCAAGGGCCGCGCGGGCGGGGGGAGCGCTGAGGGCTCCCGGGAGCCGGGGCGGGAGCGGAGACATGGCCGGGCCGCACCTGCAGCAGCCCAGCTTCCTCCTGGTGGGTGTGAGGGCACGGCACGGCCTCCTCCTGCAGCGGGGCGAGCCCGCGGGAACGGGCCGGGCCGGGCGGTGTCTCGGTACATGGGTGCTGTGCCTGTGAAGGCGCCCGCGGGCCGGGCCGCGCAGCCTCGGGTGTCGGCAGGAATGCTGCGCCGGAGCGGCGGCGCCGGGGGGGATTTTCACTCGTCGCGGCCGCGGTAAGTGCTGTCCTGCCCGGCAGCTGTGATCGGCTTTCCCTTGTGGTTTGTCCCAGGCCACGCTGAAGGCGGATTGTGTCAACAAACCGTTCGCGCAGAGGTGCCACGATCTGGAGACCGTCATCGAGGAGCTGCCCGCCAAGGTGAGCGGTCTCTGCTTAATCAGAACCTCGCTGCCTGGCAAGTTTCAGGGGAATTGCGTTTTTCTATTACTGTTTTCTTTGTTCCTCTTAATCTTACCAAGACAAACTGTCTGGAACGGGCTGCCCAGGGAGGTGGTGGAGCCACGTGGAAGTGTTTAGGGAAGAGCTGGATATGGCACTCAGTGCCATGGTCTGGTTGACACGGTGGTGTTTGGTCACGGGATGGACTCGATGATCTCATCTCTTTTCCAACTTAACTGATTTTGTGTTTTGGGGGCCTCCAGTGAAACAGTGGGAATCCAGTGTTGCCAAGAATTAAGAACCTTTTCTAGTCATTAAAGGGTTGTTTCCTTTCACCTCCCTTCATTAATACCTTTCAGTCTCAGTTTAAAAAGAAAACTTATTTTCAAAGTATGGCAAATAATTGCAAGTGATGCTGATGAGCATTGCTGCAGCTTCAGTGGGATCAGAAATCAGGATAGCTCTCCCATAATCGCCATGTTAAAATGCAATGTTTAGAGTGGGTGATTTGCCCAGTGATAATCCAGAAACAGCCATAAATAAATGGCAGACATGTCTTTGTTGTTCTAGTGCATGCAGTAGAGGTTGTCCAAGTGAGGAATTGTGCATGTAATTCTTTGTGTCTGTTTTCCCTGAAGGAACTACATGGCATCTTCCAGTGGCTGGTGGAGAGCATTTTTGGCAGCCTGGATGGCATCATCGTGGGCTGGAATCTTCGCTGCTTGCAAGGAAGAACAAATCCTAATGAATATTCTGTGGCTTTGGATTTCCTGGATCCCAGGTAAACTCATTCATTTCAGCACAGATTAAGAAATTAATTGGTGAACGATTGACCAGTGTTTGACCTTTTTCCATTGTGCAAACCCAAGTTCACAGAAGTGAGGCAGCAGAGGGTATTTACCATGGGATTCACTTTCTGGTGCTTGTTTGCAGTGGCCCGATGATGAAGCTGGTTTACAAACTCCAAGCAGAAGAGTACAGATATGACTTCCCAGTCTCATATCTTCCAGTGAGTAACTGAATAGTTTGTAAGAAGGGAATGTAGTTGTTGGAACTTTGCATGCGCTTTATACCTACATTTCAGTATAAGCCAAGTTGTAGCTTCAGTGCTCCAGGTTTAGAGCAGACCCATTTCTTGAAATGGTTCCTGGAGGAGGAGAGTGTCCAGCCATGAAATCTCTAGGAGATTGTGGTTCTCAGCAGCTGGATATGTTTGTTCAGCCAAGAAAACTGCACTGTGATTCTTACTGTGTCCCCAGAGAGAGTTGTGTGGTTATTAGTAGTTGCAGGATTGAAAGCAGTTTTCTAAACTTACCACAGGGCAGTGCCTTCCCTGCCTGTGCTGTGTGCTCATGGGTTTGACTGCTATCCTGGATATGAAATCACATTTCCAGCAAAAGTGTTCATCTGCAGAGTTGTTTCACTGTGTTTCTTCCATTGCTACCACCTACATGCTACCTAGAGATTGGTTCAGGTAGCCCTATAGTCTTTAACAGATGGAAACCTCATTTAAATATATGGTAATTGCTGGTCCACAGGTCAATTACTTGGACAAAACCAGCAGCTAAACACCAATACTCTGCTGCTCCCACTCTTAACTGGAAAATTCACAGTGAAGGCTTTTTAAAAAAATACTGAATTTAAATGAAAAAAGTACTGAATACTCATTTTCAGAGAGCACGTTAAGAGTTCTCCAAAGACTCTGCATTTGGGCATGGAACTACTGCAATGCAATAAAATCCCAGTGAGCTGAGTGTAGAGGTCATCCCAGAGTGCTGGAATGCAGAATCTCACTATCTGAAAAGATTGCAATATGCTGAGTAGCCAGATGAATGTTTTGTTACTCTGTCTTTCAGGGCCCTGTGAAGGCTTCAATACAAGAGCAAGTCCTACCAGAATGCTCTTTATACCACAACAAAGTCCAGTTTCCTTCATCTGGTGGTTTAGGTTTGAATTTGGCTCTTAGTATCCTTTTAATCATTGGATATCTATTTTTTTTTAAAGTATCTAAAACTGAGAGATCATGAGTGTTTCTGTTCTACATTTATTATGTTTGTGGGGTAAATCGTGGTCATGCTGAAGAGTTTGGGCTGATTAGAAACATTAGGCTGATTAGAAACATTAGGCTGATTAGAAACATTTAGACTGCAATTTAAAAGTGTCCTCTTATGAACCCTTGTTGGAGGAATTCCTGGCCTTAATCAAGTCAAAAGTGAAATTCCCAGGGTTTCTCAGTAGAGCCTGTATTTCACAATTTTTGTTTTTGTAACTACTTGCAGTTTATGCAGTATGGTAGGAAAAGGGCATGTTCACTCTGCAGCTAGAGTACTTTTGGAAGCAGTGTAGCTGTAGCTGCGCTGGTTTCAGTTTGAAATAGTCAGATGTGCCAAGAGTAGCACACACACTTTGCCACACAGAGAACAACCTCAATTACCAATGTTTCAGTCATCTGGAAAGCAAGAAGCCAAGGTTGAATTTGCTCAAAAGTTTTAGCAAGGTACTTTAGACAAAATACAAATGTAACGTCTGTTCAGCATCTCCCAATATCTAACAGCTGTACCTGGCTTTTGTTATGTGATCCTTAACTGTGTTCTTCCAGATCCATTTGAATATTACATGTTCTACTTTGCAATTAGTTTGATTACACAGAAGGTAAGTACCTTTCACGTTTTTTCCCTTAAAATAGTACTGGCCTCTCTCCATAATGCTCTAAGAGCCTGCTGGGGTGCTGTGTAGCTAAATTAAGAGGAGTTTCATCTGTTCCCTTGGAATTTGTTATTGCTTTGCTTCACTTGATGATCCAAGACTGGATAATAAACCAAATACCCACCTTGGATACACCAGTAAGCAGTCTCATGCCAACAAGGAGCAGGCAATGGATTCCAAATACTTTCTCTCTCCCTGTATCCAGTGAGGGCTTCTCTACAGTCAGAGCCACAGCTTGGTGCTGTGGAGTGTTGCTTTTTGGTTCCTCTGCCTGTTGTTACCTCTCCTGTGCTTGGTTACCATCATTGCTACAGTAACCCTTCTCTCACAGCTCATTTCCCTTTGCCCCAAGGGGTCTTTGCAGCCAGTTCACCCTTTCTAACCACTGGGAATCTGCTTTTTTATGCTGAGGGGGTCTGCCCTCACCCCCCAGCAATGGCTTAAAGCAGCAATGTTTAACCCCAGGTGTACCCTGTGTGTCTGTTCCAGAACTCACCTGTCACTCATCATGTCAGCCCTTCCAACAGCGCTTATTTCATCCTGGTGGACACGTACCTCAAGTGTTTCCTACCCACAGAAGGAAGTGTCCTTCCCCCACCTTCTTCCAATCCTGGGGGAGCTATCCCTTCCCCTACTCCCAGGTAATGGCTATAGTGTCAGGGGCAGACTGTGGGAACAGTGCAGACAAAATATGGCTTGTTGGAATAAAATCAAACAAATAGAAACACCTCCACACTTCCATCTGTGTGTACTTATTACATAGAATAGCGATGCAGTGTTTGGTTATAGTTGAAGTGATTAGTAATTACAGGAGTTTGCGGAAGTTTGAAATGTGTGATCAATTACGCAGTTTGAAAGACTGTTTTAAAGTGTATAAAATACTTATTAAAATCAATGATACATCCCCACATCCCCCTGTACTGCCCTAAGCCTTCCTGACTTGTGTATTTCCCTGCATCTGTCCCCAAAGGTCCCCAGCAGTGCCTTTCTCCTCCTATGGCATGCACCACACCAGCCTGCTGAAAAGGCACATTGCCCACCAGCCCTCTGTGAACGCTGACCCAGCCTCGCAGGAGATCTGGAGGTCAGAAACACTGCTTCAGGTACGTTCCATTTAGGGAAGAAAACACCCTGCAATGTTTTTTTCTGCTCACTGAGGGATCTCTTCTTTTTAAACCAGAGGCAGGTCAGTTTGCTTCAGCTTAGTTTTGGAATTGAGCAGTGCAGCTGCTGCTTCCTGTTAATGCAACAAAGAGCCACTGTGAAGCTGTTAAATTGTAGTTTAAGGCACTTAATATCTTCTTAGACCAAGGGTCTAACAACTGATCTTGGGGATTTGAGTATTTTATTTCTGGAAAAGTTTCTGCACCTGATTTTCTTTTTTAAATCTTACATCAATTCTATGCTCTATGCAAAGTCAGAGATTAAACACAGCCAAGTTGGTTTTGTTCATTGTCAAGGGAAGGAGAAGAAAATCTGAATTTAGTAGTTATTCTGAAACAAGTTCCTACCGTGTTGCTGAGCTGACTAATTGATGCCTGGCAGTTGCCAAGAGTTTGTCTTCTCAGCCATTGGCGTGATAACCTGAAACATCTTGAATAGGTGCTGTCTATTTACCTGTACAGCTTAGTTTTCAAGTTATATACTGTGGTCTTCCTTATACTTATCTTCTGACTGACAGGGTGGGATTATTTCTCTGTCCCTAGCTGCGAAAATATTTGTTTTGCAGATCTTTGTTGAAATGTGGCTTCATCATTATTCTCTGGAAATGTACCAGAAAATGCAGTCCCCTCACGTCAAGGTAATAGTTTGTTCTGCACTCGTGAACATCACCTGGTGGTTGAGCTCTTACCTTGGGGTAAATCTCTTATTCTGTGCAGAACTTTGTGTTGTGAGTTGGTCCAAAGGAAAGAAATATCTTACCAGAGTATCTACATAAGTGTGCCAGAGTTGTTAGTCCAGTTACAAAGAATGTTGTGAATAAGTGTGTCATCCAGATTTGCCTTCATTGCGGAAGTTGTGTTAGTTTTGTTCTGGTTTTTGTTTCTTTTTTTTTTTTGTTCAAGATGAGTTTGTGGGATGGTCACAACAATCTGAGCATCAATATCAAAGTACTAATGATTGAGAAGATGCCACTATAAAACCATTGTGTTAAATCCCACTGGGACAACATGACTGCTAAAAATAGCTAAAATTGATTTCCAGCAGAGATAGCAACTGTTACTGAAGTACCAATTAGTAATTTCTAACATCCGTAACCATTTTTAGCCTAAATCCAAATTTAAAAAAAAAAAAATCTTGCTAAACTGCCATTTTTATTGTTTCGTGTTCCAAAATGTGCTTTTCACCATAATGGTGTCAGAAGCAGTTGTGTAGCTACAGAATTTGGATTATCTGACAAGCTCTTGCTCGGATGATGCACTGTTGTAAGCAGTTTGTGGTGGCCTGTTCAGTAACAAACTACTGCATGTAAGGAGTAAGTAAGTGTTGGGGAGGCTAAGATTGAAGGCATTATAAATGTAAAGGGAATTTGAAGGAGAAAATGTTGATCCTCTGAATTCCCTCTGGGTCACAGTGGGACTTTCATAGAAGGGGAGAGAAATAATAAAAGCTGCTCAGTGTTTATTCCTTTGTGGAACTGCAATATGAGAGTTGATTGAAAAATTCTATTCCTTCACTCCACAGGATATGAAACAAAACACATTTATATTTTGCTAGGGAAAAACATTGGAGAGCTGAAATGTGATGGGTTTTTGTCTTTCATTCTCAAAGTTGAGGTCAAAATGCAAACTCACTAATGTCACAAAGTCTCCACTTGGGACTCCCAGCAGCATGGCTGTGCACCTGTGATGGAAAGGCTTTGCTTGAAGTACCTTTGGTCTGTCTGTCTGTCCAGTCTCTGTGCATCAAGCGCTGTGCTTAGGCCAGAAATGATGATTGCTTTAAACTTCTCTCCTCTGTTCACCCTCTGTATTTCAGATGCTCTCTTCTAGCACTAGGGAGCAGCAGTTGCAGACAGTGACTCCCCACGTTATGGTGGAATAGGGCCTAGGTAGAGCTTACAGTTCTCTGAAATCAGCACTTCAGGATCCTCCACGAGGTGTGTTGAGCCACAACCTGAGGCCATAACTCCCTGATGGTATTTTAGTTTCATCTTGGATGGGAAGTAATCACGGACGTGTAAAATAGGAAGTCTTCCTCTTTGGGAGGGGTGGAAGAGTGGAATGGGGCGCTGGAATTCCCCATGAGATATGGAAATGGGTGAAGGATCTCTCCTGCAGGACTGAGGAGAGGTTCCAGATCAGGTGGGGGCAGGACTGTTCATTAGCCTGTGATGCTTAAACTGAACTTTGTAGACTGGATGGGCTGAAGGAGAACAGTCTGCCTTGTAGTTCCTCAGATGAGGATGTAGAACATCCAGAAGTGTAAGCTCTGTTTTAACACAAGCATTAAGGACCTTGACTGGAAACCCAAGATGGCCCTATACCTTATTCTTAAAATTATTGATAATTGTGCAGGTTCTCTTGATTCCATTTAGCGTTCTGTGTGTTTGTGAGGAAGGGTAATTAGTGACCATTCAGTCCTGGATCTCGAGCTGTTTGCCCATCAGTGGATTGAAGTGGCTGCATGTCTGTATTGGAGGGTGGGGTGAGGTTCTGCAGAACTTGCTCACTCTTTGTCCAGCAGCCATGTTTGTTTGCTTTCATGGGCCAAGACAAATCTCAGATAAGTAACTTTCTTGAGAAGGAGAATCATAGATTTTTCCCTTAAACCTTGGTAATGTCATCACAGTCTTCCCTTTATAAGTAGAAGGCAGTGGAATGGGAATGAATAGTAAATAATTTCTTTGGAGAAGATACACATTACTAGTTGGAATTCTTTTTGAGTCTGCTGTGAACTTGAGGTCGATGCTATTTGCTATGCTGTCACTGTTTTCCCTTTTAATTCAACTATTTTCCAATTCTTTTGTCTGTTTTTTTTTTCTCTCTCTGATGATCTAGAGTCCAAGTGTGCAGCATCTTTTTTCCTATTCCCTTCTGCTGTTACCACAAGAAACGCTTAAAAAGTAGTTTGATAAAACCTTGTCATGCTTCCTGACCTTCCAATGCCAGGTGTTCAGCCCCCAGCACTGCATGTGGAACACCCATTAAAATCCAGGGGGTTGCAGGTTCCTGTGGCAGGGCAGTCAGTTTGGGAGCAGACAGTCCGCCCAAGCTCCTGGGGAGCCTGCAGTGACAATCCTGCCACTCCGAGGGTGTGAAACCAAAAGCTGCCAAACTGACAGCGGAGGAGATGGGCTAGAGGCTGTTTAAAGACGGCAGAGGTGTGATCTGGAGAGTTAGTTTAGATGCCTGACAACAGTCATTGGGGTCTGTGTAGTGTACATTTTTTGTTTTATGTTTTTTTCATTAATTTCATACATGTGTGTCACTGTTGCTACAGTATCCTCTTCACTGTCACAGTCAGAAAATACTGGTCAGCTTGTTCCTTCAAGAGGGGATCTGGCTGAGGCTTGCAGAGACTTCAGTGTTATGGCAAGGTGCCCTTTGCTTCAGCATATAGCACTATGCTAGGTGTGCCTCTGCCTTTTTAGATGTGTAATGTTTCTCTACCAACAAAAGTAATTTCCTCTTTTGAGGAAATTCACAAGACCTGCAGCCTTCCCAAATGGCCTTTTAAGTAGAGAGAAGACACAGGATTTCTCTGGACAGGAAAGTCCAATTTGAGCTTCTTCCACATACAAACTGTACTTCTCGAGCAGAACAGAAAGACAAGACAAAGTTTTCAAAATAAATGTTAAAAAGTTCGCAGAATATTGCTCTCTTACTCTGTTTTTAATAAAACACTGTAACAGTGTGTAAATCCTTGTTGCTGCAGTTCAATTCACTTCTGAAATGGGAAATTTATTTGGCAAAAGCTCCATAACCCCCACCAGTCTTTGCTCTGAGTGCAGGAAAGAGAACAGTCAATTTTTTGACACATACTCGCAGTTGTATTTCCAAGTTGATAAAGAGTCAGAAATACTGTGGAATCAATCTACTGAACCCCAGAAAAAAAGAGGATACTGTGGCTGCAGTTGTTATTGTGATATGTTGTCCCTGACTGTATTTGTGATGTTCATTTTTCCCCCCACCCTTCTTCCTTGGGCTCATTCTCACTTTTTTTTTCTCTTGCTCTCTTCTCTCCTTTTTTCCCTCCCCCCTTCCTTTTTGTTTCTGTTGTCTCAGCTGGAGGTTCTCCACTACCGACTCAGTATCTCCAGTAAACACCACGGTAGTCCTGCCCAATCCAGCTACCAGGCCCTCCACGCATACCAAGTATTACCATCTTTTCATTTTGTTTCCTTTTTAAAAATCTTGTTCCATCATATAATCTGCCAAGTGTATTGGTGCTGGCTGTACAGCAGCTTCTTCTGCCAAGGTGTGGTTTTGTAATCTGAGAGCACTGCAATGAAATTCACCAAATTGTTCAGTGAAACAGATGCTGAGAGATACCAGCAAAGGTCATGGAGAAAAGAGTTAAACTCTTGCATGTTATGGTCATGGAGAAAAGAGTTAAACTCTAGCATGTTATGAGGACTAATTGGAAACTCTGTTTCTAGAAATGCATTCTTGCAATGTCAGACTTACCAGCTATGCTGTTTTTTGGCACCAAAGCTGTCTTCACCAATGGCAGATTTCTGCCTCTCACACAGTAGTCATTTAAGCAAACCTTGCGTGGAAGAAAAGATCAGAATTTGCATGGCTGTCACCCAGATTAAGGTAGGTAACATCTGGGGGTTTTTAGCCAAGGAAATGTCATTGGATGATACTAAATTTGTGGTGGCAATGTCAACTTGACTGTCCACTTCTGCAAAAGCACAAGTGGTACATTTGCAGATTGTTCAGGAAATGTGCATGCAAAAACATTCCTGTTGGAACAGATTGCTGATTCCTCTTTCCTTACTTCAGCCCTTTATTCATTGGGTCTTCATTTTGGGCATGGGAGGGCTAAGCTTATGTACTGTAAAGCTCTTTAGCACTCCATGGCATTTCCCTGCTCTTTAATCCTTTTGTTTTGTTTTGTTCTGTTTTGTTTTAATTAAGTGCTAAAATATCTCAGGGTGCTGTTTAGAAAGGAAGATAGGAAGTCCTACTTTAAAGCTTTTTTACTGTTACATTTATTTAATTTCTGTATTAAGAATTGAGAATGGCACACATCTATCCTGTAGAAAAGGTTTGACAACAGAAACACTTGTGGGGAAAGGTAGTTTTTAAAGCAGTGACATTCACAATGGTGCTGATCCAGGCTAAGAGGAAATTGTAAGAACTGCTATGTGGAAAAACTACCAACAACACCCAAAATGATGTATTGAAATAGGGTGGTTTTGTAAATTCCAAAGGTACCTTCAAGTGGGGCTTGGGATTTTTAAAATCACAGCCTTTCAAGGCCTGTAGCAGAGAACTCAACCTCTCTAATTGCTGGGGAGATCCTGGTCCAAACTCCAAGAAGTCTTGGAGTTCTACCTTCTTGCATAAACTCATCAGGACTGTAGAAAACATGCTGATACAAGTTGGAGCTGTCAAAAACCAGCCCAGCCTTCATTAGGACTGGTCAAGGTTAATCCCTGTGTTAGAAGAGTCTCGGGTCTGGCTGCACTACAGGACTGTCATCGAGCCTGGAGTGAATGTCACAGTGTATTCAAAATCCTTAGGAGTGTAAAATGACATCTGCTTTGCCTCAGGCATTGCTGAGAAAGGACATAAAGACAGACACACACTCCTTCCCTGCCTCAAGCACTGGAAACTCCTTGCAGCTAATCCAATACACCTTTCTAGCACTTCCCATTATATTTGCAGCTGTAACTGACATTTCATGTACGTTATTCTTCTCAACTTTGGTGAAACAGAATCCAAGTCTCAAAATCAGCCTTCAGTGGTGGATTGAGATCAGTTCATTACTCAAGCAGATGACAGTAGCAGAAGAGTGAGTGCTTTGGCTGCACATTCTGCAGCAGACCCACCCAGGAGAACCAGCAGGTCTTTGCCTAGTTCACCTCCCTGCTGCATAAGACACTCCCTTGCTCATTAGTAACATCACTGTGGCTCACCATCACTCCTTGCGCTGCTCCCACCCAGGCTACTTCTCCCCCTGAGGATGTTAGAACCAACAGGATCTCCCAGGACTGGAAACAGTTCTTATTCTGACTGTAACTGTCTAGGATTATTCTCTCCTGTAAGGCTGATGAGTCCCAGCATAGGAAGGAGAACTCAGTAGAGCCAGCCATGAGCATAAACAAAGGACCTGCTGTGCTTCTGCAGCAATGAACTTACAGCCGTAATGAAAGGCTGAATGTTCTTTTTTCAGAAAGGGTAAGTCAAAATCTACAAGTTATTCTGTTCTTTAAAGCTAGCCCAGAATTGAGTGCATTAGGGTGCTGTAGATAACTTTTCTTACAACCCAAATATGCTGCTGTTTCTTAGTGAACTGGTGGCAGAAGATTGATGCAGCTTGTCCTGGGGAGCAAACCTGTCCAAAATCAGGTGACACCAAACTATGGTGAAGAACCTAGAAGGAAGAGAGCATTTCCTGTATTTCAGTCTAAGAATATAATTTTCCTGAATTCCCTGAACATTTAGCAAATTACACTCATTAGTTCCCTCTCTTTTGCTTTGAATCTAGGAGTCATTCAAGCCCACTGAAGAGCACGTGCTAGTGGTGAGACTGCTTGTGAAACATCTGCATGCTTTCAGCAACAGCCTGAAACCAGAGCCTCTCTCCCCTTCAGCCCACTCCCACACAGCCAGCCCACTGGAGGAATTTAAAAGGTTGGTGCGTGAGCATGTCTCTGAAATGTACAGAACTGAAAAGCTGAGGTTTCTCCATGAAAATCTCAGCTTTCTCTGAGAGGTTGAGTTATGCTGTTGTGATGCTGAATACAGAAGGACATTATTAAAAGTACAGGAGGAGGGCAGCTTCAGCAGCAGCTATTGCACTAGTCTATAGAGAAAAGAAAATGCTACCAGAGGATTATGGCCAAGGTTAGTTTAGTATTTGGTATTTAATAATTTGAGTTGAAATTCAATGGCTTGAAGTAGTTTCAGTTTAAAAAATAAGAAATTTTGCTCAATTCTTTATTTGCATTTGTGAAAGTGTGTTGGGTTGTTGGTAGGGTTGGGTGTTTTGTTTTTAAAATTTGCTGCCAGTTTATACCTGAGAATGTGTTTGAAACTTTTCGCAGGGTGGTGATTCCTCGGTTTGTCCAGGAGAAGCTTTACATCTTTCTGCAACACTGTTTTGGCCACTGGCCTCTGGATGCCTCTTTCAGAGCAGTATGTACCTGCTTCTCCACCCAAGTCTGTACTCAACAGAACTAGTTATTAGTTATTAGAACTAGTTATTAGTTATTGCTGTTTAGCAGCTGTTTCTTGGTCCTTACATCTCTCTTTTCTAGAGCAGTGGAATTCTTAATATCACAAATAAAAAAATGAACAAAAAACCCCTTCCTGCCTTCCTTTCCAAAAAAGTCTTGGTGCTCATGTGGGTTTATGTGTGATCTTGCTTAGGTCCTTGAGATGTGGCTGAGTTACCTGCAGCCCTGGAGGTACGCGCCCGAAAAGCCACCACAGAGCACTGAGCCTTTGCCTCGCAGCGTCCCGGAGAAATGGTGAGGAGGGACTGAGCTGAGCCAAACCCCAAGGAGATCCTGACTAAAACAGCAGCATTTCAGGAGCACCACCCTGAATTAAATTCCTGTATAAGACTAGAGAATTATTTCTTAGAACACCAGTTTTTGTTTTGAGAGTATTCTTTTGTCTCAGTGGAAATTTCCAGACACGGTATAAAACACTCCCTTAGTGACTTTTTTGGTAGAAAACAAATTAACAGTTCTTCAAATAGCTGTACTCATAAATCCTGTACTCACTTCCACAGGTCTTCCTTCATTCAAGAAAACCTGCTCATGTATACCAAGCTGTTTGTGGGATTTCTGAACAGAGCTCTTCGGACAGACTTGGTCAGTCCAAAAAATGCCCTCATGGTGTTCCGAGTAGCTAAGGTCTTTGCTCAGCCCAATCTAGCTGAAATGATCCTGAAAGGTAAAAGGCTGTTTGACGTCTTGTGTTGTCCTGTCTCAATCTTTCTTCGCAACAGTTATATCTCATCTCAGAAGCACTGAGGGGAATGGATTTCTCTCCTATTTTTCATGCTATTTTGCCATTTAAAAGTCTATCTTCACTAATGTCTGTCAATTGGTTTAGTAAGTCTATAGTTCTCTTCTAATCACCATAGATTGCATTCCACAAACTTTCTTTAAAGAATAAGGAACCCAATTACAATTGTCAGTTTTTCTTACACTTGTATTACTTCATTATATACTTCAGGATTTAAACTTTATCATCTTTGAGAGTCTCTCTACTTAGTAAAAGAGTCATGCATGCATTTCAGGATGATTAGGATATAGTGGATTTAGGAGTGACGAGATTGGACAAGGATCAGTGTCTGGAGTATGTTTCTCCACTGCCTTTTGTTGAAAAATGTTACTAATTTAAAACGCTGCTGTGTATGGTCTGCATTAAATGCACGCTGTCACTTTCTCCTCTGGGCAGAGAGAAGTCAGTAATGACCAATGATTAAGGCCTCCTTCCCCTTAGAACTCTCTCTCTAAATGAAGTTGCCCAGCAGCCTTAAGGCAGCTGCACCTTCCCCAGCAAGACCAGTATTATGTAACCATCTTCACTCTTTTTTCAAATTCTAGGGGAACAGTTATTCCTGGAGCCAGAACTTGTTATTCCCCACCGCCAACACAGACTTTTTATGAGCCCCACTCTTGGTGGGAGTTTTTTGTCATCACGGTCTCCAGCTGTTACAGATGCCTCATTTAAGGTGAAGAGTCATGTTTACAGCCTGGAAGGACAGGACTTCCAGTATAAACAGATGTTTGGCGCTGAAGTCAGGAATTTGGTAAGCAACAAGCTCCTTGTCACCTGCCTTTCTACTGTGACAGATGTTTTCTCAGTGCTGAGCATCCAGAGCAGAAGTTAAAGAGTGGAAAACTTCACACCCTGCATTGCTGAGTAATTTCGTTTGCTGACAGTAACTTCTGGACCCTGAGGGGTCTCAGTCCAGCACAGCTGTAAAAATCTGCTTCTTTTTTGATAAATAATAAGTTAATGTAACAGCTTGCTGCCTTGGAGCAGTATATAAGCATGTTTCCTCTCAAACATGCTTACTGTGATCTTCTGGTCGATCAGTACCTACCAGCAAGTCACTCAAAAGCAGCAGGAAAAAGAAAAAAAGCAGCTGAAGAACTTAAGCAGCACTGAAGTTACTTAAATGCTTCAGCAGAACTGCCTCTGCCCTGTTAGAAATCCAGCTAACAGCACAAATCCAATCCATATAGGAGTGAGTTTGCTGGGATTGCTCTCTTTTCAGCTCTCGAGGCAGAGTTTTATCCATGTATTGACACTTAGTAGTCCTTTATCTGTGTCCCACACCATTTTTGTGGGTTTTTTTTTTGTTTTAGGTGTTAAAACTGGCCCAGTTAATTTGCCAGGCACAGCAGACAGCAAAGTCCATCTCAGACCATTCTGCAGAGACAATGGCCAGCCAGTCCTTCTTCTCGTGGTTTAGGTTCACACCATCTGAGGTGAACGGTTCCTACACAGGCAATGACCTGGATGAAATTGGGCAGGACAGCATCAAAAAAACAGATGAATATTTAGAGAAGGCACTGGAATATTTGTGCCAGATCTTTAAGGTAAGTAACATCTTTCAAAGGACTTGTGCAGCAAGAACGAGAGTCAGGATTTGTCAAGTGTACATCTGTGTCTCTTGTACTTTGTGGGGTCACAAAGCTGGCCAGAGACCTTGCTAATAAATTCTAACATCTTCTCAACTTTACCTGCTTCAAAACCATTTTCAGTGTAGATGGAATGAAGTGTTCTGAACTTTGAAGTATCAAACCTACTTTGTTTAAGTGACCACTCTTTGGGACTGTGTAATTTATACCAAACCTGATTATACCAAGTCTGGCCTCATGTTTCCAAATGGGCAATTTAAAAAACTCTCCAGTGTCTTCTAAATGTAGAGCTGTAAAAATACAACTGCAGCTATGGACAAACTGTTAAACTTAAAAATAACAGATTAATTTCTCTGCAGCCACACTCCCTTGTACAGAATTGCCCTAGGAGCCGGCTCTTTGATACTTCGTGGGAGACAAGGGAGATATAAACCAGAGCACTTCTCTAGAATTTGACAAGCACAGACAAATCTGGAGAGGTTTATCTCATTTTAATGTCTAACTGAGGTGCTATTAAGCAGTTCTTGCTATCTGAGCTGGCTGTCGAAGACTTCCAATGCTAATGAGTTAAAGTGAGAAATAAACTAAATAGGGGGTCGATCAAACACCTGCTTGAGAAGTGTGTTATTCTTGTGTAGCTGAGTGAAGCCCAGCTGACCCAGATGATGATGAAGTGTGGGACAGCTCAAGATGAGAATGGCAAAAAACAGCTGCCAGACTGCATTGCAAGTGAGAATGGCCTCATCCTTACACCCCTTGGCAGGTACCAGGTGAGAGAAAAACCATTCCATGTCACTCCCTAGGTTGTTCTTGAAAAAACAACTTCTCCTCCTATGATGAAGAGAAATGCAACTTACCTGGGGCTAAGAGAGGTGCCAGTAACAAGGTGTTTCAGATGGGAGCAGCAAGATGAGGTGTTTATTTTTGCATTTCCAGATCATCAATGGCCTAAGGAGGTTTGAGCTGCAGTACCAGGGGGACACTGAGCTCCAGCCCATCCGCAGCTACGAGAACGCCGCCCTGGTCCGGCTGCTGTTCCGCCTGTCCTCGGTGCTCAACCAAAGGGTGAGCACAGCCCTGCCTCCCCAGGGCGTTCCACTGCCCCTTTCTGTTCTGTGCTCCACCTGTACCTCTTATCACACTACAGTTCTTACTCCATCTTCCTCACTGTGCTCTAGATGGGTATTTCCTTGTAGTACGAGGCCTGTGTCTCTACCTGTAATTCTACATTGCAAGTGTGATTTGTTAAGGGACTCTCATGGTTGATGAACAGTGAGTGGAGTAACATTCAGAATGCATGATTCTAAACAGGAAAAGCAAATTCTTAGTGCAGGCTTCCCTTGTGTTTTCATACCTAAGACAGTTCTGCTGTTTAAAAGCCGAGTTTGATCCCATTCCCTATAATCCTCATTCTCTAAATGAAGAAAATCATTAAGTAAGTTACTTTATGAGAGAATTTGCAGGAGGACACTAACTTTTAACTACATCTTCCCTCAGTTTGCTGATGAGATGGAAGTGCTTTGCTCCAGGGACGATTTTGTTGGCAGACTGTGTCGCTATCACCTGACCAACCCCCAGCTCATACAGAAAATCAGGTACAGCCCCGTGGTGAGGGACAGGACAAGCCACAACTGGGGACCCAGGATCAGTCTGAGGTTTCTGGCCAGCTACAGGACTCTGATTTCTCTGCTGATGATCTACTTCCTTGCATCCTGGTTTTATGTTGGGCCAGTTGGCTGCACGTTCATTATCCTAACTGGATATTTTCTGTATGCTGTAATAATGACTTTCCTTTTTGAAGGATGGAAACCACATGAACACTAGTTTCCTCTTCCTGGCCTGCAAAAATAAATCTTTTAAGGATGAGCCTGGGATTCCATGACTAAAATGTTAACTATATCAGATCTTTGTGAAATATTTTTTAATACTAAAGTTAACAGAGTTTTATAAAAATTGATGTGGCCTTGTAGAGATAATCAATGTAAATTTTATTTTTATAAAAGTGTTCCTGTAGACTCTAGTGAATATGTTGTTTGGGTTGTTTGGTTTTTTTTGGAGGGGGGAAGAACGAGCCATGAGTATTTATAAAACTGCAGTCATGCCAGAGGTCGATCCCATCACTGACCTCCTGACCAGTTCTTCCAGTTCACTGAGGACAGGAAGGATGTGATGCAGGAGATACAGAGCCACTTATGATTTGTCCCCTACCCTTCAATGCCAGTGAGTTTTCACTTACCACAGAACACAGTAACCCTCACCCCACACTATCTTAACAGGGGAAGAGCAGTACAATGTTAGCATCCAACACAGGAATAATAATAAATTTATTACAGTAGAAACAAAGAGATACTGCATTAGCTCATGTACAAAATACTGACAGCATTCTGCTGCCTCAGTCAGTGCTTACTAAGAACCCACATTGAAAACATCCTAAAACTGATGACACCACATGGATTTACAGAGGTCATAGCAATTTCTTGACACTACTGTAAGAGAGAGCCCAGCTACTCTTTAGGTTTGCTGCACAACACAGAGAGAGATGGGGCAGGATAGAACTGGAACATCTGATATTTGAAATTCTCCTGCACCAGGAACTTAAGCAGCAACTTAGACACACGGGGAAATATGAAAAATGCATTAAATTAGAGTTTCTTGTGGTGAATGTGTTCATTCAAAGTGCCAACAATAGGGCAGCTGATGACTGACTTGAGTGCCCATCACTGTTCAAGGCACGATGGATTAGTTGTCAGTTCTACTCCTGAGATGTTGGTTTCTGCCTTTTTTGTTTAAACAAACTGATATAACATAGAAACATTTTCAGAGCACTGCATTAACTCCCATTGGAAGCCAGATGCCTCAGAAAGACTCTTAAAAGAAGAAATGTAGCTACAAGCCTGCTGGATTGACTTGTGTCACTTGGCCTTTGTACTGTTGGTTTCCCCCCCTATTTACGTACAGATTTACTGAATTTCTAGAGGAACTCAGTGTGCACATTGGCATCTCTTCTGTCTCATCAACCTTACTCTTTTGGAGTGAGAAACATGGTCCGTGTAACCAAAAACCGTTTATACAAAGTCGCATTTAAAATAAGCTATAAAAGGTTTTATAAAATAAAACCTTTTTTTTGCTGTTTGGTTCCATATTGCCATGCTCAAGTATAATTATCCATATTTATCTCACATAGTAGAGGGATATCTCAAAAGAATGCAATTTATCCCATCTCTGGACAAAGCTAATAGTCAAAAAGATTTCCTGCACCCACTGGGAAGTTTGCAAGCACATTCGAGTTGCAGCTCATTTATTTCTGGGGCAGTATCAGGTCACGAAACATACGGTGTGAAAGAAATACTGGCACTGAGCAAATTTTGAAGCAAATTAGGACATTTTTCCCTACCGCCTCTTATACCAGACTCCCTGATGGAAGTCCACAAATAATTTCTTCTCTAAGAAGACAATAAAAACTCATCCTAAATACAGTCTTGAGAACCATATATACACATTTTGTATATCTGAAAATGCTGGCAGTAGTCCACAGAGGCAGAAGATAGAAAGCATGAAAGCTAAGTCTAACATCAGGTTCTCTACTGAACCTGACAACCTAGAAACAAAACAACATAAGGCTTCTTTCTTCTGAAGTCACCTCCCCACACTGTGGTTTCCCAGTGGCACGTGGAAGAGGCCAGCTGATGGGAGCTTCTTTCTGGCTTCACGGTTTCAGAGGTGAGCTGTTACGCAGCAGAGAGACAGGCCTGACGAATGCTTTGTGCCCAGGTGTTCAGGAGAGCTGTCACTGAATGCTTGTCTGGGAGCTGCAATAGTTTTGAGGTCATGTATCGATACACTGACTGCAAAAAGGGATTGGCTGCTGGAGAAAAAAAGAGGTAACAGATAAAGGAAGTTGTCATAAAAATCAAAAGCGTCCAAGTGAAAGAGCAACATTAGGTGTTCACATTTCCCCACTACTGCCACGTACACATGCCCAACAAATGCAATGGCAGCATCTTCATACCATACTGTCTGGGGTTCTTTATCCACAGAGGGCTCTGGTCTGGGTAGTCTGCTGGAACACTGAGCTGGAGCGGGGGGACATTTGGAAGATTCTTGTCATCTGAAAGGCAAACACACTTCCATCAGAGCACAGCACTTCTTGCCAGACAGGAGGGGTTTTGTGCTTAACTGAGCTTGATTTCTAGCCTGTGAACCCCACTGAGGAACCGGACTGCACATCTCCCCCCTTCCTCTTACCTAGCTTGCATATGAGATGAACTGTGCCGTTATTACTGCAATGTGAGGGGTCCAGGTTCACCAGGAATTTAGGATTTAATCTTGCAACTTCTCCTTGTAAGACGTTTGGTATGGTTTGTCTTTCATCCTCTTCGTATTTCCGCTTCCGAGGGGAAGCGATGGGAGCCCTGTGTAAAACACAGTCCACAGTCCACAAAAGCACTTGATCAATATTTCGCACATGAAAAAAGAAAAGCTACAGGTGACCCCCATGCATAAACCCATCTGTTGTTTCAACAGTTTCTAGAGAAAGGTTTCTGCTCGAGCAATGAGCCCTCAGCAGGCGTGGTACGTACGTGATGGGCTGGCCGTGGATGGCGGTCATGGCCGGCATGAAGGTGCGGTACAGGGAGTGGTTGAACACCGGGGAGCGGATGTTGGCCAGAACTGCGTCCAACAGGGGCTGGCACAGGTACTGCTGCTTGGTGGGGGGCACTGGGGGAGGTGGTGGAGTAGGCTGAAACACAACAGAAGCCCCTTTAATCAGCACCACAAAACAGAAATACCTGCTGTTGATTCTGAAAAATATTATGGCCGTAAAACTTGCAAGGCACGAAATGCAAATGATTCTCAAAACTGTATCTAGTAACATTAAGGGAGGAAGTAAAGAAAAAAAAAAAACCACCCTTATGCAGTTTTGGTTTAGGAAGGCTGTCCTGAAATCAGCCAGAGTCCAAAGGAAGAATCATTCAAGACTTGGCACAGAGCACAAGAAATTGAAAGTTCAGTTAAAAGATACATACAGGTGACTTACATGAAGTCCATTTTTTTCCTATTTTCTTCTTTTGTTCAACCTTACTTGAAGTTTCAACAGCATGAGTAATAAAAACTGCAAAAACGATCCTGCCAAGTCTTAAGACCTTTTGGAATGAGCTGCTTATCTCTGCTGGCACAAAGCATTACATACCACAGCCATATCATTCTTCAGCTTCTCCAGAGCAATTTCACATTTCTGCAGCGTCTTCAGGGGGCACCTGTGGAAGAGGAGAAATTTCATCCACATCACCCACCAAAGCTGAAGTGTTTCTGCTCGGAGCCCCAGTGACAGCCCCAGTGCCACCTGGGCTGGGTGCTGAACTACAGATTTCTGGAAGAGCTGGGAAAGCTGACAGGAAAAGTTACCGTTTTGAAGGGTCAGTCAGGATATCCAAGAGACTCTTCATTTTGCTCAGGTCCTTCTTCCTGTCTGAAACAGTGTGAGAAACACAAACATTGACTACAAGAATAGCTTCTGTTCTTGCAGACAAAAATACAGCACACTGTTAACCATGAAAACATGAGCCAATCCTAAAGAAACTAGTGAGGATTAAAGAGCTTTCATCTAATGCTAAATATATCCAAAGCATAAACTCTGCATGTTTCAAAACCATCAGAAGTAAAAAAAAAAAAAACAACTGATGAGAATTTAAGGAAAAGGGTTTTTCCCACTCCTCACACTGCAATCTTTAGTTAGAAGGAAGAAAGAACAGCTAACTTTCTCTGACATTTTTAATCCCTGGAAAAGAAGTCACCACAAAAGACAAAGTATTGCTTCTTTCAGCAGATAAGAGAGCTGACACAGATAAATGCATGGCCAAATACAGGAAACCTCACCTTCATTTTTATCTATTTTATTGATCATCCTCCGGAGTGGCTCAATGTATTTTGATAGTTGTTTGAGTTTTTCCAGATACTGTTGCTCCTCTGACTGACCAGAACTGGCTGGACTCATGACAGAATTTGGATTTCCTGGCAAAAAGGAAGACTGCATGTCACAGGGTGATAAAAGATAACTGCAGAACATTATTCTCATATTTCAGGATCTTGGTCTGAAAAGTGGCACTCTCAAAGTATAGCTCCTGTCAAATATCCAAATCCACAACTGGATGCCCTCCATAGGTTCAGTGTTTGCCAATCCTCTAGTCTTTGTGTGGAAATAACATGTTCTGTGGGCAGAACAGCAAGTCCCACTTAATACATTTTATTCCTGCAAAGTTCCAAAATCCCATACACCCATTTCCCAGGTCTTTATTTTGCCCTCACTCTGATGCTTTAAACACAAAATAAACACAATAAATTCACAGCAGTTTTTGTTAAGTGGGTCCTTTCCTATCTGCAGAGCACACAACACTGGTATGAGAAGGAGCCAGTGTGTTACCTCCATTCACAGCACCACAAACTGTTTATTCTGTCCTTAGGGAAGTGCAAAGTGCCAGAGTAAACCTGGGAAGGTGTTCTGGAGCAAAGCAGCCTCTGCCTGGCATTATCTGCTGCCTGGGATTAAGTGGTTATGTCCTTTACAACTGCACAGTGTCACTAAGGGTTCCTTCCTGTTGGAACTAAGGAATCATTATGCTTCTATACACTTGCTCCATTAAATTAAGTATCATTCTGTTTTTCAAAGACTGGGGAAGTTAGAAAACCCCATTACCTAATTCAGTGATGAGAAAAGAGGTTTCAATTGATTTTGGTTTGGGAATCCAAACTGTTGTGTTATGTGGTGTATGTGACATGTTCACTACCTGCAATGCCAGCTGCTACACAGAGCTCTTGAAGTTCACACTGTGTCAACAAAACCAGGTTTCCCAGGAACTATTACAGTTACCAAAACATAGTCCAGCCATGGTGTGCAGTACAGCTCTCAGATCATTTACCTGGAGTGTTTAAAGGACCTGGGGATGGGACACTGAAGTTCTGAGGTGTTCGTGCAGCTGCTGGGCTCTGCGATGGTTGTGGAGAGGGACTGGGGAGAAAGCTGCTGGGGGATGGAGCAGGGCCAGAGCTGAAAAATAAGCATAAAATTAAACCTGCCAGAATCTGACAAGGAAGGATCATCAGCCTGTAAGCAGATATGATTTTAGTAAGCATCATCATGGCAGTCTGTAGTTCTGCCTCGGTGAGATTTCATACACGGATTCCTTATGTAAAATACGAGTTTTCACAGTGAATTCAACACAGTCTCACCTGTGCTCCCAGTGGAGCTGATATTAAAATTCATTCACTTGGGTGGAAACAGATTATTGAATGTTTGTGAAAAGCTGAGGCTCATGGCATGAACAGAAGTGCCCAAAGGTGCAGTGGGGCTCACCTGACATTGGAGTTTGGCTGGGACGTTGGCTGGCCCGGCTGAGGAGACGGCTGTGGCTGCGGTGGAGGCGGCATCGACTGCGGTGTCTGAGCTTGCTGCACAGGAGATGGGGATGACATCATGGTGATATTGCTCTGGCTCACCTGGAATGTGGGAGAAGACACCATCAAGAACAACAAAAGGGAGCAGAGGATGGGAACCTAACTAAAAGGCTTTACCTGTGGAGAGAAGTGTATCCTCAGGCCTACGAGAAATGAAAGCATTAGTTTCCTGTCTCCCCCATAAGGACACTCCCACCTGTGTCACTCTTGAAGCTCTCAGGGCAGGAAGTCTTATCAAGTTCAGTAGAAATGACCAGTAAAACTGCACACAGCTTGAATTAACTGTATAATAATTGTTTTTCACTGCCCAAACCATCGTGTTGCAATTAAAATGTTGGAAGTGAAATGTGAAAAACCTGTACTTTATTAAAACTGAAGAAGAGCAGGAAGAAAAGACATTTCCCACTTGATAATTAAGAGTCAAAACCGCCTCCTTATTTAGAGATTTTAATTACAGTCTTCAAAGGTCTGTCAGACTCAACTGCAGCTTCTCAACTGGTTTTCTTTAGGAAGAAGGAAGAAAAAAATTAGGTAAGCCAAATCACCAAAACCTTGTTTAAATATTGAGATCTGAAAGTCTGGGTGGAGATAGAAACTCCAAACTGAACAGCTGGGTGGAAAAAAAAAAATGAAGGAGCTTTCTGTCCTTTGGAGAATGATGAGGTGCCTAAAGGACAAAAAGGCAAGTAAGAGCATTTCCAGAACAGCACCAAACTCTGGGTAACAACTAAGTTTATTCTGTACACTCCACAGTGCCAGAGCCAGATGAACTAAAATCTGTGCAACTTTTCACGTGTTCTAATACACATTTTTCCTCTCAATCACTTAAAACCAAACAGGAAAACCTGTGCAATGGCAGAGGCCATGGCATAGTAATGCAGATATTAAGTGATCACATTTGTTTAAGGCACATGCAGAGTTCTTATGGGTTGAGGCTGTAAATAAGTAAATACAAAGATAAATGGAATTAGCTTGCAGAGGCAATTTATTGTGGCTTATTAACCCATGTGTCCATTCTGTAAGTCACTGATTAGCATCTTTGAATTAACAACTCTCAAAGTTTCAGTAAATCCACAAGTCCCAGACACATCACAGGCACTGCAAATTGGTGCTGCCCTCCACTCTCTTGTTAAATATCCATCTAATTAATCCAATGGTATCCAGAGGACATGATATTTAGCACACTGACAAGTATTCCATTGTCTGCTTTTGCATGGACACACTGACTACAAGAGGAAATGCTTTGCTTGGACTATCACATTGCAGCTGTGCAAAAGGTCACATCCCCCAAAAAGGCACAAACAATCCCCAGCTCAGTGCAAAACTACTAACCTTGAAGCTACTAGTTTACCATCCATTACAGAATAGTTCAAAACCAAATGCAGCCTGACATACCATGATGTTTTTTCAATCTTCAATAGCCCCAGCACCTCTGCAACCTCTCACACAAAGGTAACACATACAAGTGAGGCTGAAATGATACAATATATTCCTTTTCTCCATTACCAACAACCACTGAGCCTGTGCTTGCTGTTTTCCAAAGGAGGTGGATTCTTTAGCAGCATGTCTCTCCTCAACAGCTGGAAAAGCATTTCTGAGACTGAAAAGCACAGTTTGCCTCCTGCAGACACCAGGCAGCTCACTGTGTTTGGAAGGAAGCTGGGATGGACACTACAAAAAGCATTCCTTGACCCTTCACAAGTCTATTTAAAGTGCCCATATGGATCCTGCACCCATTTTTCATCAAGTCAGACTAAAACCACTTGGAGTGGTTCATCACTTCCTGAAAACCAAGCCCCTGTCTCAAGTTGGTTACAAAAAAATGACTTCTGAATACTTAAATCCTTGTGTTTTGGGAAGGAAGGAGAGAGATTTCATTAGGTTTTCTGCCAGATTTAAGTTTCTGTGTGTAATTCAGCACCAAGGACATTATTACCATTAATTTCCAAATGCTGCAGAAAAGTGAAGGATATGCAGCATTTACTGTGCACATAAGCATGGGGTGAATTAAATTTTTTTGCACTACCCCTCCTCATTCAAATACTTGCACAGACAAACAGATTTCCTCCTTTCCAGGTTTGCTCTCTGCCAGCTTCATTTCACAACAGCAAAGGCCAATGTCCAACAGTAAGCAAAACTGTGACATTTTCAAAAACATGCATTCAGAAGTGTGCACCTCTGAACTTCCTGCCTTGGTTTTCTTTGACAGCAGTTCATTTGCTACATAATTTCAGGCGTCTTTCTATAGAACAGATTTAAAGACGATTTCAGATTTAGCTTTCTATGTTGTTTGCAGGATACGGATTAAGATTGTAACAATTTAATGAAATTTCAATTTCTAGGGAATGCTCTTTGCAGATGACTCCCCAAACAAACACACCACAAACATAGCTATGAATAGCTATGAAAAGACAAAACCTCCTCCTTTCCAGAGTTTTAACTCCATTGAATTCATTCAATTCCAGAGTTAAGCCATGGTTACTGATTATTTGTATACCCTGCATCTTCAACAGACACAAGGAAATCCAACTACACATTTTTTCACCGAGGGATATGAATTTCTGCACATAAAAGCATCTCCATGGACAGCTACTACACCCCACTGAGCATGAACTTGCTCTGTGACCCTACAGTGACCTGATCATGACACCATCCTCTAATTTTCTCAAGTCTTGCCCAAAAGGTATTCAGGCCTGCATTCACATCCACTAAATCAAAGCTATTTTCAGTGTTCAGAGCACACTGTCCTGAAAGACAAACCCAGCTGTGAGTTCTCTCTCCAGCTAGTGAGTCTCAGGCACAGATCAGCACTCAGGAGATAAGGCTGGTAAGGGCTCTCAGTTCTCTCTTGCAAGTCAAAACATCAGGTGACTGAGGAATACAGTATCTCAATAATTTTTGGTTTGTTTTGTTTGATAAGACTGTAATAAGCAAAAGACCCCAACCAAACAAATAAACTCACTGGAGAATCAAATGAGTCTTGTGATAGAAAAGGACAGACTGTTTTGTCATGTGGGATAAAAATAAATAGCCACAAGGTATTGATACCACATCTGGTCCTTGTGTTGAAAAGCATTCTTCAGTGCAACACCAAGATTCTTTTCTAAAGAGAAAATACACCCTGAACTACCTATCACCACATCCAAATGGATTTTGATACTACAGTCAAGGAGAGGACGTGCTCTTAACTGAGTGATTAATAACCACAGCTCTGCTACAGCCCCTTACTCCTACTGTGAACAGCTGAAGGGCCCTGATGACAAGGCAGTTATACCCAACAGACAATAGCAGTTGAGCATTTTATTAGATTAAGAGGTGGAAAAGACAACATTTCTAATTTCCAATCTACCTAGAACCTGAACAAAATGTTTTGGCAGGCAGTACTAGAGATTCATGCTGGTCCAGACCTGTCAAGTACTTGTCAGGTCAGACTGCCTCCAAAACATATTTCCAGCCACGAGGAATCACTCACTCATCCTAGCACCAGCTTCAGATCCATTTTCACGACAATCATTGCTCATGAAAATTTTTTCTCCTTCTTCTGCTTTGACCAGTTGTTCAGCCTTCTACATCACTTACACAATCCTTGGCATGCTGCTGACAACACTTCCTGATGAGCAGTTCACTTGGTGTCAGAAAGCAAAGCTCCTCAGTAACAGTGACAGTGCTGAAAGATCACCCCGTGACACTGAATGCTTGAACTAGAAGTCTTTTGCTATGAGTCAAATATTATATATAAGCAAAACTAATATTTAAATATCCATGGGAAGGCTTCAAACATTGTGGTTATTTCAAATGGGAGATGATTATCTCAGTATCTATTAACTGCTACAGTGACCAAAGGACAAAGTAAACTCCCCTCTTGACTCCACAGCTATGGCTGGGGTTTGTTAACATGTACACACTGTCCTGGACTGAAAGGACCACCCATCTTCAACCAGAAACGACAACAGATGTGTTTGCCTAGGACTGCAGAACCTTCTTGTCACTGTCACTACCTTTGCAAACTCCTGAGAAGAAGTGACGTGCTCTGACCTCATGCATTTTCCAGCAGCAACTGGACAGGAGCTGCCAGCCTGCCTGCACAGGTTCTTCTCTGCTGCAGCTACAAGTGGAATCCTTCTGGCAGTTCCTCCTACACAACCATGAAAGAAAAGAACAGCTCAAATTTCTCTGGGTCCCTGGTACCATGCCAAGGAGCTGCTCAAGCTGAAACAAGCCAAGTGTACTAATAACACGAGGAGCACCTGTACAGAGCATGAACACACACCACGCAAGGTCCTGGACACAACTCAGCCAGGTATGCTGACTTGCAGCACTCAGAAATGCACACTCATGGAGTGCGGACCTTTAATTTGAGACTTGAATCAATCCTGAACATGGAAAAAGTTTGAAATGTTAAAATAAAGATCTATTTTACAAACGCTTTATTTAGTATCTCAAACTCTCAGAAAACCTATTACTTAAAATGAAAAAAGGACCCATCAAACACGCAGCCTAAACAGACCAACACCCTGAGTAACAGCGGCAAGCTGATTGTTTGTGAACAGTCCCCTGGTTGGAAAGGCAGCTCTAGAGACCCAGGCAGTGAAGCTTTGCCGACACAGAGGCTGTGACCCAGTAAATACCTGTGGCATTTGCTGTCCGCCCAGGGGGATGGCGCTGGCTGCTGTGGCAGACACCGCGGTGGTAGGCGGGAACCGTGGTCTGATTTGCATCCCGCCTCGGGCCATGGGTGCGGTGATCATCTTTGAGGACAGAGGGACAACAGACAAAAGTAATCGCAAAACAAGAAATGCAGTGCACTGGCAGGATGAGAAGCACATGCAGCCTGCAGGAACTGGGGGGGGGGAGCATGAAGGGAAGGTTAGTGAGCTTTTCTCTAAGGGTTACCCTAACCTGCTGGCTTGGAAATCCAACTCCTTTTCATACTCCTTCTATCAGTTTCAGAAAGCACCTAATGAACTCCTGGGATCCTGAGGGAGCTGAGATGCAGACTCAGATCCGCGGGTCAAGGGTTGACCGTCCTGTCATTTCCATTTCCTACATTTTTCCTGACATCTTGAAGTTCTAAAAGTCTTGGAAACAAGTACTCTAAGATACTTTTACTCCACCTAAGCAGCTCTATAATGCCATAGGTTTCTGATGTGCTTTCCCCCACTGTGGACTCCGAGGGCTTAGCACTACTGGCCAATGCCCCCTCTGTTACAGGAGTTTTTGTTCAACAGCAGCTGTCAGTACAATGCTCCACAGCGAGCAAATTCCACACCAGCCTAACCTGTGCCAGTATAACAATGCCAAAGACAACAAAAATGACTTCCAGGTTTGAAAAATCGATTTCCTTCCTATTATAACCCACACAATAATTCAAGTATACCTTTTTAATTACCATAATTTTGACGAATACCTATTCCTCTACTACTAAATTATTCTGAGTCCATAATCTTCCTCAAGCCTATTCATGCTTTTTGATTCTCCAGCTGTATAGAGTGAGCACACCCTAAAGTACAATCATTTAGGGTAAATGATAAAGGTTAGCATTAGAATAATTTTTTTTATTTTGAAATAGTATTAGGACTATGCTGCTCTGCAGTGTCTAAAGTACCTTTCAGAACCATCAGCCTGCATGAGCCACATAGATTTAATTTTTTATATCTGTATAGCCCTCTGCTACTTAAAATTTGATATTACCCCACCTACTGAGAATTAACAACAAATACAGCATGTATTTGAGGTAGTATTCAGGTAGCTTTGGCAGATTCACTGATCAGTAAAAGAGCTTCTGTTTGGGACTTCAAAGATCTACAGTAAAGTTCTCTGGGCTACCTTTCTTTCCTAGCTTACATGTTACCAAGGAACCTACAGAATCCTAACTAACCTAAGAGATAATGGAGCCTCCTTCCTGTGAATGGTTTGGGGCACTCCTGCTTGGTGTTTATGTAAATGGACTGAAGCAGCCAGCAACACATCTCTACAGTCAAAGAATGCATGTGCTTACAATTGTTAAAAATAAATGAAATTAAATACAACATAGCAAGACTGAAAAAGGAAAGCAATAACTGATAAAGAAAACAGTGTCAAATTCAGCACAGCTGTTAGTTCACAACATCAGAGCAATGCAGTCCCTTTCCATCCAGGCACAGAGGGATGGTCAGAGACAGGATTTCAAAAGGGGAACAGATGAGAGCGCCTCAGACATCACACACACATGCACACGTGCACACACGGCATGCAGCAGCTGCCACGAGCAAACACAACAACCCAGCACTGCCACAAAGCACAGGTGGATGCTACAAAGTGCAGTGAAGAGCTACAGTATCAACATGAGAGCTGGTGAAGCAACATAACCCTAACAAAACCAAAAAAAAAAAAAAAAAGGAGGAAATTGCTGAGGGGGAAGGAATCTATCCTTTCAGGCACAATCACCCCATCTTAGACCCTCCAGATCTCTGGAGCTGTGGAATCCCAGGAATGTTATGGTGACCCACATGTCCCATCCTGGCCGTGTTTCTGAAGCCACACCACCAAAGTGTGAAGATTTAGATTACTTCCACTGAGGCAAAGGAAATTACAAGAATATTCACAGGTTAAGTGTGGCAAACCACTGAACACCAGCATGACAAACTCCAGTTCAAAGGTTTTCAGCTGTTTGTAGTATTGTGGTTGGTCAAACGAGTGCACAAGCAGACAATTTTGGGTTAAGGGTTTTTGTATTTTTTGAAATGTGTGCTTTGGAAAGGAAATACATCTATAAAACGACATCAATTCCACTCTCTTAACAAAAGTAATCTATTTTCCCCCATTCTCCAGTTCATTTATATTTACAAAACCCATGACCCTTTGACAAAGGAGTCAGGAAAGGGGGTTCCAAAGCAGTATGTCCATAAAGGAGTTACTCTTCTCGTAAGATAAGAACACGACCAGAAATGTTCAACTATTTTTGAAAAAGATTTTAACTGACACATATCTTCCTCCACAAATGAAATTGGTTCTTACAAGGTAAAATTCCAGACCCTGTAAATTGAGATAAATGAGAGAGCAAGAGGAGGATGTCCCTCCAAAGTAAGCTACAAACCCCATTATTTGATAAAAATGACGTGCAATAGAACAAATAGAATCCAGAACCTGTAACTTTCTTTTATCTAACACCCAAACATTCAGCATCCCATAAACACACAGCCTCTGGTGAGCACATGTTTGTACAGTGCCACTGACAGATTTTCAGTCAGCCATTCTGCATTCTGAGCACCTGAAGGAATTGCACCAGAACAGCGACTTAACTTCACTAATACTGAACTGCAGTTGATTACAGATCTTTTTCCTTGGTGCTGCATTTTGTGTAGGTCTCTGGTTGCTAGGACACTACTGCTATGAGATTCCCCGTGAGTTACCTGCTCACAAGGACTACAGCAGGGTAACATTGACCTGGGTGGTGTCTTTAGAACTTCAGAGCAGAACTTCTCACGTGAATCCATGTTTAAACCTGGGACTGCTTTTACTTATATGTAGGAAGGATTTACAGAAACTTTATGGAAAAGGAAAAATGCAGAGATAGCAAGTAAAATTCCCAGTTTGAAAGCCCTTAAAGACTAAGTTTAAATGTAACAAGCCAAGATTAGGATAGGGTTTGTTTATTAAAAAAGCTTCCCTGAACCAAATAAAGAAATCAAGGCAGATTTATTAAAAATGCTGATGCTACTGAAAAATCTGCTAAATAGAAAACAAAAATCTAGTCTTAAAACAGACTTCTTATAAAGTAAAGAAAATCCTTATACACTCTCAACACTGAAGCTGCATTGTAATATTATATACAGCCATAATCTTAAAACTATTATATACAGAAAGTATTTAGACAAGTACAAGAAACCCATTTAGTTATTGGACTTCATAGTGGTAGGTGAATTTTAGCAGACTCATCTTGCTATGGCATGAACATAAGTGGAGTAAAGCCTGTATGTGGAATATTCCAAACTCCATATGTGGTAGATAAATCCCCAAGTTTACTACACAGGAATGGATAAAGCTGCAATACAAAACTGTCTGTCAACCACGACATCACCCAAAGCCTTTCAAATGCACTGTGCTGTTAAGCCACTGGCACATGAAGTCACTAAAGGGGCAAGAATTAAGTTGACTCTACATAAACACAATCCATCTGCTTCAGAGTTGAAAAGAGCACCATTAAAGTTAGTAACAAGAAAAAAAAGTCAGTGTCTCCTTCCAGTCAGCCTAAGTCCCTGCAGCTCCCACCTGCAAATTATTTAGGAAACAAACAAGTTTTAATTCACATTTCAACTGTTGGAAGAGAATTCTGCACTGCTGCCAGTACTGTGCCAACTGTACTTACCACTGCTCAGCTTTTACATCCTGTGTTACATTGACACAAGCCAAAGGAGCAATTCAGAAGCAGAACTTGGCCGCACCAGCAAGGACGTGGCCACGTCAGAGTTACCATGGTACAAGACACTACCCCTGATACAAGTCTGGGAGGTGTACATTGAAGAAGCAATTGCTATCACAGTTCATATCAAAAGCTTCCTACTGAACCTATAAAATTACTTGTGCACTGAATGGAAAATGATGCTTGAAAAACATGGAATGTCTGGGTATACAAAAAGAATTTTGCCATTAGTCCTAGTCAGCCTCATTTCATCTGTCTGCCTCTCTCTTCATCTACAGAGTGGTGATATTTGTACTTACCCATGACTGTAAAATGCCTCAATATGAAACACTACAGAGGTAAGCCACAAAAGATTTTCATACTCTTGTGGAAAATGGGATAAGAGGTTCAGCTTCAAGCCATTCCCCATTTTTTCCCCATGTCTCCTTCATACCAGACACACATCAAGAAACAACCACTGGGGCTACAGGTGTATTGTAGGATAAAAAAAAACCATGTTAGACAGCAAGCTTTCACCCAGCACTTTTCTTTTTTTAATGTAACTCTGCACTTGTGACACACGCCATTTGTTCTTCACAATTCACATCCAGAACAAGAGCATCTAGATCTACTGCCCATTGCACTCAGAAGAGGAATGAAAGATGAAAGGACTGAAAGGGGAGTGCAGAGACATTTCATCATCTACGCTATTTATTTTATAGTCAATACATGAAGATGGAAGGTAAATCACATGTGATTAAAGATAGCAGGCAAAGATTCACAGTACAGAAATCAGTTTACACAACAAAGCAGTCACCTAAGAGAGTTTCTAATGAAAGAAGAGGTGATACACTCCAGGTACCAACAGTCAGGCTTGTAGTGTGCCCACAGGAGACCACCTTACTCATGTGCATTCCTGTGTCAGTACAGGCAACACTGGGACCTACTTGGGACAGAGAGCATGCACAGAGAGGTTGGCAATGAAATCCTGCCTCTGACTCCAGGCAAAGGAGAAACAGCAGAGAAGACCATATTCCCTTTATACAGGGGGTGACCAAAGTCAGACCCCCCATCAGAAACCACCAGAAACCCAACTCCATGCTCATCTCTAGCATGCACTTGCCACAGCCTGTGAGCTGTGACACTGGCCCCTGGGCCCTTACCTGCCCTGAAGCTCCCATCTGAGCAGCTTGGGCCTGAGCTGCTTGCACTGCTGCTGCTGCCTGCTGCTGCTGCTGGACCAGCTGAGCTCTTACCTGGAGTATGAGAACAAAACCCAAAGTAAACATCCATACCTGAGTAGGGAATGACACTTCTGTTCCAACTGCATTGACTATGTTCACTAAAATGGGTATGGAAACAAGACCAGCCTCACAAACAAAGGTCTTTGAGGTTTTCTGTGAAAACAAGTTCCTATGTTTAGAACATTTAGAATAGTTTTCCCACAGTCTGCACACCCAAATTCAACAACTTCTTGCAACTTCTAACCTGTACCATCAGGTCTTACATACAATAAGAGATACTTAACTTTCTGGCAAGCCTCCCAATGACCAGCATTTCAAATGTTTATAAATTCATTACATCGGTCAGTGTGACAATCATGACATTTAACTACTCCCAGCTTAGCTCCAGGAGCACAAAGTGGAGGTGCCAACTCATCCATTTCTGAAGTGTGGCTGACGCTCCTCCCCAGTAAGGCCCAAAGAAAAACAGGTCTGAGCTTTGGCTCCACAGTAACCTATGCAGCCCAGATAAAAATGACTGTAACACTTCAAAAAGCTGCACCATTAAAAAGATACCAGCAACAGATTTACCAGAGTAAAACTACTGTCCTGCCCACCTTCTCTTCAAGGCAGGAACAACCAGCATATTAAACTGTGACCCAAATCTCCCAATATGGCAGGAGAAGCAAAGCCAGCATGGCAGAGAGCTAACACTGCCTGCAGTCTAGAACATTCAAAGTAATTGCTCATGTTCTAGAAAAGAAAACAGCACAGGGGTAATTTTTCTTTAACCAGAGTATATTTCTTTTTCTTTTTTTCACTTGTCCATACAAGAGTGAGACAAGAAATTATTTTTTAAATGTTAGCTGCATTAATGGCTTTCACAGATTTCCAGAACTCCTACCCTCAGGTACAAAACTGTTCTCTACTGGCAGGCCCAGAGAAAAACCTTTAAACACCCAATACTCATAACTTTCTAACTGCAGAGCTCTTAACAAGCTATGGTTTTCCTAATTCATTATTAGCAAAAGTCAGATGTATTTTTTATTTCTCTAGATAGTCGTAACAAATCGGCAATCAGCTGGTCACTAGCCCTTACCTGCATAGCTTTTAACTGCTGTGGTGTGAGAGTAACAGGCATAACCTGACTGGGAATTTGTCCTGAGATTGCCTGAGGTTGAGATACCATGGGCTGGGGTTGAGGCTGGGATTGTGGTGGAAGTTGAGACTGTTGCGCCTGAGCAACCTGTTGTTGTTGTTGCTGCTGCTGCTGTTGCTGCTGTTGTTGCTGCTGCATCTGTTGCATCTGCTGTTGCATGACTTGCTGAGGTGGCTGCTGCTGTATCTGTTGTTGTGGTATTTGCTGCTGCTGTTGCTGCTGCTGCTGTTGCTGCTGCTGCTGCTGTGCCTGCATGACCTGCGCTGCCTGCAGCTGCTGCATTTGAGCAATCCGCTGGAGCTGCTGCTGCTGCTGTTGCTGCTGCATCTGAAAAGCAGGAAAAGCAGGATGTTAAAGCTTCCAGCAATGTGACAGCAGACTTCCTTCTATAGCATAAACCAAAAGGAAACAGAATCCTAACACATCGGATTGATGTTTTCAGCCCAAAGGGAAAGTCCAACCTTTTTATCCGCTCATCCCTCATATATCTCAGCCCTAAATGATGCTATAGCCTCTATTTCCACATTACAAGCTTTCCTGTAACTTTTAAAAGCAAAGGTGAAGTCCCTCAGCTTCTCCTGTACAAATGGGCTCAGATAAAGCTTTTCAAATGTAATCACCCTTTACCAAAAACCGCACAAGAATATGACAGCTGAAGTTTCCTCATCTGCTTTTGTGCCTAAGGGTAATATATATGTACATACACACATGTATATATACACATTTTTAAAGTGGCAACACACTATTCACACAACAAAACAGCCACTATTGCTGGAGTAATACAAGTGCTGTTCTTTCCCAATGTCTGTCAGAATGAAAGACTATCCTGACGTTTATAAAGAGACAAATATTTTAATAGAAGAAAGCAACAAAACATCTGTAAAGCCGTTCCTCTAGCATGTTAATATGCTGCTGTCAATTAACTTGCCAATCTAATGTGAAGCCCCAGGCCAAAGTGGAAATGTGTGAGTAACAGGCAGAGCTGATACTTCCACACAAGGCAAGCCTCACCTGACAAGTAACTCATTGTCTCAGGCTGCAATGCAAGATGTAACCAGCAGTATGTGTTCTATTACCAGCTGTTCAAACCAGGTGGGGCCAGTGTTCTTTATCTCTTCCACAACCCATCCTCCCTCCGGGGGATATCTGCTCATCATGGGCCATCAAGGCTCACTGCATGACTAATAAAATTTCATCAGCCCACTGGGAGATGCAGGAGGAGCCCAGCATTCCTACCTGGATAAAATCTGAGATTTAGAACACCAGCACAGCCTGTTTGCACTGGATTCCCAGAGGAAGACCAGACCCATCTCAGCACCACTGGACTTGCAGAGGAAAACTACACCCTTCTACAGGATCACCTCTGCTCCAACAGAACCACATCTGTCACTCCAGGAGGACTGTAGCCACCATTTAACTAGACTGCTACCAAACCCCTGGGTGTCAGGTCGTATTCTGACTCTGTCAGTGTTTTTGTACTACTGCATTTTAATTTTCCTATTAAATTGTAGTTCTGACTTGGGATCTCCCACTGGTTTGCTTTCAAACCAGCACACTGATCACATTTGCCATTGCAGTTGTTTGTCATCACCTGCTGTTGGTTTTGCTGCTGCTGCATCTGCAGTTTCAGCATGTGCTGCTGCTGCTGCTGGACAGCCTGCAACTGCTGCTGTTGCTGCTGCTGCTGCTGCGCCACTGCAGCGGCCGCCGCCTGCTGCTGCTGCACCTGGAACTGCTGCTGCATGGCTGACTGCTGGGCCTGGAACTGCTGCTGCTGCTGCAGGGCCACCTGCTGCTGCTGGAACTGCTGCTGCTGCTGCTGTTGCTGCTGAGCTATCTGCTGAAGCTGGAGCTGGGCTAAAGAGAAGACAGATGGCAGTTAAAACACGATACCCAAATAATGTGAGATTAATTAATGTCCTTCCTCAGCCGTGTATACTTTTGCTTCCTCAAATGGATGGGGCACATTAACAGCAGAATTAATTAGACTTTGTACTACCAACTTGTAATTGACTCTGCCTCCACTGAGTCAGCAACCTAAGAGTAATAATGTGCAGGAAGAAATGTGCACCGAGGTCACCAGCAGGAAGCACTGTAACATGGAAAACACAGGTGAGCTCTACAAAAACAATGCTCTGAAGTTGAAATGAAGAAAGAAGAATTTGCTCATACAACAGTTACACTCTTGTTGGCTATACTATGGAAGACATTTATCAAATTAGGTAGCAGTACTTGAAATCAATTCTTTTCCACAGTTCACTTGGCTGATTTAGGCAGAAGTATGACATCTCTTCAGCACCTTTTCCTTCAGGAAAGGAGTTTTTACTGAAAAGGTGATCTAACAACTTCAGTGGCTGAAGCAAACCGAACACTTACTCTGCTGAGTGGCTGTGGAGACACCAGGCATCCCATGAGGGGCCATTCCCGAGGTTCCAGGAGGCTGCTGCTGCCCTGGGAGACTCATCTGCTGTGCCATTGGACCGAGGCCCGTCATCCCAGTCATGGGTGCTCCCTGAGCTCGGGCAGCCATGGCCATGCCAGGCGCCCCCGCCGCGGGACCCCCAGTCAGGTTCTGCAGGGCGTTCATGGGATCTGCAAGGGAAACACACACTGATATGCAGCCAGCCATGGCACTGCTCTTCCATGATCCTCTGCTCCCCATCATCCACTCTCTGATCTGACAACTGCAGACCATGACTAGATCCAATACCCTAACTCAGATTCACTGCCCTGCCTGTGAGACAGGGATCCCAGCACATCTTTGCCTCTCTGCAAAGAGAGTAGAGATGATTTACAGTGCTCCAGTGTCGTGAAGTTCCACACAGGTTTTAAATACATCAGAGAAAAGGAACTTATTAGCCACCTCCAAATTAATATACAACTCAAAACAAGCTGCCAACAAAACTCCATGAGGATATAAAGCTTTTAACCTCAAAAACCAAGTGAGTCTCACTGTGGATCTTCCTCCTCAAGTCAGAGAAGCAATGCTCAGACCAGAGGATGTACTTTACTATACAGTACCCCCTCATGCATTGAATTTATTCAAGACAGTTTTCATAATCTGAATCCTGGGCACACAGAAAAGTGAAGTCAAAGAGAGAAAAACAATTCAAGACGTCAAAACGCAACGTGGGCTACAGAAGCAATATTAACCAGGTACAGAATACACACCATGTCTTTCTTAAGAATACTTACAAAGTAATTTCCAGCAGTCTAGACCGCATGTTAATCAATTACAGCTTGCATATTTGCCCTACAGAGGGGTAAAACCACAGGACCATTCTGTGTCCCTAACATCCACTGTAGTGAGGACTAGCACAGAGGCAGAAGCCAGGATCAGATCTAAGCTCACCAAATGACCCCACAAATGCCTCTGGTGCAACACCTGAGGAAGCCACAGCTGGCAACAGGCAGGAACCGGGGCTGCTCAGCACATTATTTTCAGTCACCCTCCTGCCTTCATGAATCTTAGTGCTGTGAGCTAACAAAAGTACAAACAAGTCTGCTGTGATACGTCCAAAGCACTGGCCAAGCCTGTCACCCTCATCACTGAACAGCTCCAAGACTGTCCTGCTCCCCTTCCTTTACTCCAGCAGCATTTCATATCCCAGTTAGGGATACACAGATGTTTTATCCTTACTACACCACAGCCCTGATTTCTAAGCTGTTCTGTTTAGAAATGGAGAGTATGGGGCAAGGAAGAAAACAACAACAAAAAAGGAACTCTTACCACTGACTGAGGCCTGAGATTTCTTATTGTCTGCAAAGAAAAAACAATTAATCATCTGTGCTAATACTGTCACATTGGCCCTTTGGATATACTCTCCACAAGAAATACATTCACATCATAATTTAAAAAATTAAAAAAAACGTTATCTACTGTAGCTCTAATAAAATACATTAACCTAAGCCAATCTGGTAATCAGAATGCTCTATGAAAAATAGAAAGAAGGCAAATACAAAGGAAAAAATAGGAAGGAGGAAAAGCAGCAAGTTTAAATAATTGCTCAAATACTTTTCAATTGTAGAGGATGTGTAAAAGAAACAGTATTTGTAAATTAGGCATGCATACTACAGGAAGATTTTTAAAGCAACTTGTTAAGAATCACACATAGAAGCCTTAATATTTACTTTTTTTTTCTTTTTTTTTTTTTTTTTTTAATGAGGAATCACTGAGTAACCATGATTGAAAAGAAATGAAAAACCAAAACTAAAAAAATTACTTACGAATATCTCGGAAATGGATAATAAGTCTGGCCACAAGAGAAAGATATTCCTCCTAGAGGTGAAAAATGAGTATTTTAGCGTAAGAAATGCAAACAGAATAACCATTACTTTCTGGTTCTTCAGTAGTCTTCCTCAACATACTGGATTTCACTTTACAATGTGTGTGGGCTTTTCAGAGCAGTTCACTTCCAAGGAACAGTCTGTTTATTAACCAGGAATATTTTTACTGATACGTCATTGCGGCTGACAGTACGAGAACGCCAAGAAACCACAAAACTCACAGGAAAGAACCTCCCTGACAGCCACATTTAACAGCACCACAATATGCAAACATTATAAACCAACACACATTTTCCACTTCTTATCCACTATAATTCCTTTTTTATAAGGACAGTACCTGCTTACTTGGCACTCTGAATTATTTAAGTCCTTGAATTATGTCACATTTGTACTACAGTAACTCTTTCTAAAGCTAAATTCATATTACAAATACAAGTAAATTAATAAATTGGAAAACTAACATGACAGAAGTGTCAGGAGTGAAAAGACAAATATTCTTTGAAATATTTTCTTAGTGTGCCTCATCATTTGTAGGTAGCTGCAGAGGGCTGAGACAGCCTTCCTGCCCATGACACAACTCACCAGGGAGGATGCCAACAGTGGGTGCAGATCTGTGACATCAGCATTAACATTTTCACCAAGACAAGCTCTATTTCAAACATGGCTCATTTGGAGACAGCAACAGTATCCAATTTCTCATAACACAGCTCCAGGGAAGAAGTTTATGATTTGATAAGAGTGCAGAATTGAACATTATAGCCAGACTTCCACTGAGACCAGGGCTCCTCCCATGGGGTTATTCTTTTCGTTAATATCCTAGGTTTTTCTGATCCCCCAGGTGAAATGGTGCTACACTGCAGATAAAGGAAATTCTATGCAATTCACTATTCAGGTAAGAGAAGTGTGGTTCCATACATGCATGAAACACTGCAGCATCAGCAAAGCTGTCCTGCACTAAGTCCAGTTTGACTACCCAAAGTAGAAGCAGCAGCACATGTAAATTAAAATTTCAAATGACTCTCTATTCTTAAGTGCATTGGCTTTGCTACTCCTGCAATTTGTAACAAACTTCTTTTGACACCAAATAACTCCTGGAAGCAAATAGAGATTTACCCTTGTTTTGGCCTTCATAAACACATGGCTCTCCATATCTTTGCTAGATTTATTATGGGCAACACCAGCTTTCCTCATAGCTTCATCACTGAAAAAAGAGGAAAAAACAAGGCGGTGTATTAATTGAGGGTATTGCAAAATACTTCCTGTAGTTAGAAAGGTCTGTGAAACAGCTTTTTACCCCTCTCTCATTTATAGGTTAGAAACAAACAAAAAACCCAAATACCCACCAAAAAAACAAAAACAAAAAAAAAAAACCAAAAAAAAAAAAAAAAAAACAAAAAAAAACCAAAAAAACCCCAAAACAACAACAAAAAACCCCAAAACAAAACAAAACACTACCACATATTACTTAAAACTGCCACCCTTGAAAGTTTCTTCAAATAACCGAGAAAAAAGCCAACTAATTTCTAAATGGCAACACAAATATCCTTTGCAGAAATTCAAGACCAACTGCTAAACAAGTCATTATTTTACTGCCTGATGTAGGAGGACTTGTTTATTTGAGGAAAGCTGAATGACAGGATTAGTGTAATCCATGTTTGGCAAACAATGAGATGGAGCTTCCTAGCATCGGGATTTTCCAAAAGAATTCTCTAAACATAAGGTGGAAGAACAAAACAAAACAAAACGAGGTGGCCTAAAGGCACAGAGGCTTAAGCAGTGAGTGAGGACAATGAGCAGGGCCAGGGATGGGCAGGGTGGGAGAGGACATGAGTGGAAAAGAAGGGGCATTCTCAGTACATCAAAGAGCAGCAACCAATTCATGGATGGAACACGCAAAGAAAGAGATCCCAAAACAAGGATTTCAGCCGGGTGAAGCCCTACTCCAATCCCCTAGGCACTGTCATTCTCAGAAACTTCCCTGCAAAACCTGCTCTTTTTTAAAGCAGCCTGGCAGTTACAGTCTAAATTCCACAAACAAGTGAGCAGGAAATACTTTCACTTTGTAATTAACAGGTCAGAAAGTTATTTCTCAGTGACTGCCACTGCACGAGCAGCTACCCTACAGTAAATACACATCAGGGCAGTGACCCCGGGAAGTTTCAGCCACTCTGAAGAGGCACTACTGTTTTCTCTGCCCTGAATTTCTACGACCTCCCATGCAGCAGGAATGGTGCTTGCACAAGAAGTACATGGGTTCAGCTTTCTGAATTAACCCAATGACAGTCTCAGAAGAGAAGGGCAGATGCTACAGCCTTAAAATGCAGGAGCTTAGGCTGCCACAACTCACACCCTCACCTGGCAAACCAGCAGCTCACAGCTAAACTGCTGCAGCCCTGAACACAGAACACAGATCATATGAAGCTTACTTAAACCGGAGCAGAATCTGAACCTAATGTAGAGTAACTATTCCCCCATGGGCAAACAAGCCTTGAAGTGAACTGCTCATAAAGGAGCTCTGCTGTGGAGGAAGAAGCTATATCCAATTCTCTATTAACAAGTCCTATTTTTCACACTTTCCTTTTTAGAAAGGCTGCCTCTAAATCCACACTACTCTGAATCCTCCTTAACTTTCCAGTCCCAGTACAATGACAACGACTTTCATGTTGAGAGCACTGAAAACTGAGCAGACAAAAAGAAGAAAAAGATTGCGCAGAGGCAAGTAAAGAAAGTAACACATAAGTGGCACTTAGTGGATGTGATAGAGACAGTGATCAATATGGTATCAGGAACTCAAAAAAAATTCACAGCAAAAAAATTATTTGCTTTTATATGAATCATTTCCTCTTGACAGTATAGAACATGAAGATGTATTATTGTGACTACATCTGCATTACTGAAAATGCCACTTCAAGTCCTATCTGTCAGCATTCCAATAAAGGTTTAGACAAGGAAGAAACAAAAACACACAACTTGTTCCCTGTTCACCTATTTAACTGCCATCAACATAAAAACAGTGACATGAAAAGACTAGGGAAGTCAGCTGAAAAAGAGTCATAGCTTTAGCACAGAGCACATTCCTTGCAGAACACTTTGGGAACTAGATGGTATCAACCAATTCAACCTTCATCTGCCTTGTAAGCACTTAGTAAATGCACCATTAGTAAATGTGGAGATGTGCACTAAAAATCTGCCTTCCCCACTGCAGGCAGAACACTCAGAGCTGTGCTTTCACAAGATGAAGCGTTCAACACGAACACCAGCTCCTGGAATTCCCCCTCCACTCTCAAGAAGCTTGTTTCCAGCCCAATATGTGCAAATATGTGCAACCTCTCACTCAGGCTAGCTGGTCTAACAGAAAAATCTTGCAGAACATGTTCTCCTTCAAAAACTGCCCCAGCTCCCTACCCAGTCCACAACTGACTCCATGAATCAGTTGTTCCAGTGAAACACCAAGCAAAGGAGTTCCGGGGCCAGCACACAGGGTGAGTTACACCCTATCCCCACACTCAGCACAATTCCCTTCTAACACAGCCTGGAGCAGCTCAGGGCAGGGACTGGACACCAGCACAGGCTGAGTTTACAGCCCAGGTCACATCTGTCCTGCAGGCAATACCAACAACTAAAAACATACTAAGGAAAGGCCTTTAGAAAGGAGACTCCCAAGGCAGCAGTGTGTACTGGCTCTCTGTAAGGCACAGAATAAAGTGGTGCCCGGCAAGCAGAAGTGTTTATCCACACACCCACATCAGTGCTGCCTCCTGGAACACCCTGGGAGAAGCCAAAGCTGCTCCTCAGCCTCAGTCACTGGAGCTCAGGCTTCCTCAGCCTTGCAGCAGTGTGGAAGTTCTGCCCATGCCTGCAGTCACACAGAACCCAGGACTGGAAGAGGCTTCTCAGGACATCAAAAGCACTGTTCTCCCAAATGTCCACAACCAAACCATGCACATGGACCACGGACACATTCCTCAGGATTGCCCGCACTGAAATGTTCACTCACATAACACCACTGCTGAAAAACACAGCCAAAACCCAGAAAACTGAAATTCAGTGTTGTAATGAAAACCCAAGTATGGAACTGCAACAAACTGAGACACCTACATCCAGCAGCTATAAAGAGGCGCTCAGAATAAGTTATGTGAATGGTTTCATGCTTTTAATGCTCAAGGCCAAGTGTTAACACTCATCTTGACAAGAATCACTTCTTGGTTGCAGGATGAACTGGAAGATATACAAACATTGAAGACTGTATTTCCCTGACTGCTTGGAACAACCTTCCCACAGATTGTAAAAACCTTCAGATGATTCACCAGATATTTAATTACCTCTCTCTTCCACCTACTATGTCAGCCTCTAATGACAAAGCTGGCAGCTTCTGGAGAGAAACAGGAACTTGTTGCATAGAGAGCTCAAGCTTTATAGCAAGTGCATAGATTTTATTTCTCATTCAACAAACTCTGCTTCTGGCTAGCTTCATCTTATTCCAAGTGCCCCATGAAACCAGGCCAGGCTGTTTCTGGATATCTAATACACTGTAATTGCTTTTAAAAACCTGCTGCAGCCACTGTTACAACTCTTCCCAGTCATCCCAGTAGCAGTTTTGCTTGCTTTTTAAACAAGGCCATGAATACAAATATCTGATCCATACTGTAAAACTGGATGGGGTGCAAGGAAGTGACAGAAAAACTGTCCCTACATCTGTAATAAAAAGCCCACTACTCATACAGATACATCTGAGCACTTGTGTAAAAGAAAATAAATAAAGGGCATTTATTACAAGTTTAGGACTACTGCCATCTCTTCATTTGGCATGAACCTTAAAGATTTTTTGGTCAGTAGTAGCAATTTCTTAATCTCTTGTTGCATACTTCCATTGAAACATTTCTGAGCATTGTTTGGCGCTCAGAGAAAAGCATTACAGTTTGCAGGGCAAATCCAAACTCAGTTTTATTGTGTTAGGTTTGCATGTGCTCGCTCATGTTTATTTCCTCAAAGCTACACAGAATTCAAGGGCACTTTGGTTTGCTTGTTTTGACGAAGCAGTAGGAGAACAGGAGAAGTAGTAAGGGATTAATCTAAGGAGATTAATGACTTTACAGGAAGTTTAGAAAGTGAAACATCAGTTGTCAGCACCAAGAAAGTCTGCATGGCTCTGACAGACAAACACCATCATATTTCTTCAATGAATATTGCAACAGCTGAATTCTGGAACAGCACCCTAACTGCTGTAAACCCACAAACACTCAAACTACTTACAAAAAACCCAGTCCAGTTCCAGATATTGATTGTTAAAAGTAGCAAGAAAATAACCAAGCATGCATGAATTAGCACTCCAACATCACTTTATAAACAATGAACAGTGCTTTCACTTCTGTGCTCATCACCTTGCACAGGGTAGAAGAGCCTTCCAAAAAATAAAATAAAGCCTGCAGAGCAGCGAAGTAACTCAAGAAAAGCAACTGTTTCACAAAGGAAAACTAAAAAGGCAACAAGTTGAACGCCACATTAAATCGCCAGGATTTTTATTTCAGATTTGCCCCCAAAAGTCAGAGGCAAGCCCATAAGAGGGATTCTCATAGGGTTAAATACGCCGGATTTCAGATCGCGGACACTGGCAAAACCAAAGCCCTACGACAGACGGTGTCAAGCAGGGTAGGAAGCCGATATCACTGAAGAGAAGGAAAATGAAAGAGAAGGAGGATCGGAAAAATGAAGTCAAAGAACAGTCCCGGCTACCCCCGCACAGGGTCTGAGCAAACCCCGGTAAGGAGGCCCCCTCGGGAGAGGGAACAGCGGGGAGCGGGCACGAGCGCAGCCAGGGAGGGCAGGGCCGGAGAGCCCCGCGGAGGAGCGGCCACGGCCCCACGGGCGGACACCGGCGGGACACGGGCGGGCACGGGGGCGGCCCGAGCCGAGGCCCGCGCGCGGCCTACCCAGCCCCGAGCCCGCGGCTCTCACTCACATCTGGCTGACGAGCTTCTGGCGGAAGTTGGTGCTGCGCCAGTCGGTCTCGGGCCCGGTCACGTCCATGGCCGCCCCCCGGAGCGCCTCCCGCCGCCGCCGCCGCCGCCTGCCGCCGCTGCCCCGGGCCTCGGCCGCCGAGCCGCCGCGCCGCCGCTTCCGGCGTGCCAGGGATCGCGGGAAATGAAGTCCCGGCGCCAACCCCGCCAACTCTCGCGGGATCTACCTGCTCGGTGTGAGGCTCGCTGGGAAATGTAGTCCGGCCCAGGAGCGCTACTCGACGGTGGCGGCTCGGGCGCGCCCCGCACCGGCCCCGAGGGTCGCGGCCACGGCAGCCCCGGCGTCCTCGCGGCGGTGACCGGCCCGGCCCTCACCGGGCACGGCCGCAGCACTTGCCCGGGCGGTGCCGGGGCCGCCCACGCCGCCCGCCTCGGTTCCGGCCGCCGCCGCCCCTCCCTCGCCCGGTGGGTTCCGGGTCGCACATGAAGGCGGAGGCGCCGCCGCCGCTCTCGGTAGGTGCTGCGGCGGGGGCGAGGGAGCGCGGGCCCCGGCCGGGCCGCCCGGCGCTCCTCTGCCGGCACCGGCGCTGCCGTTCCCCGGGGGGCGCCGCGGAGCCCCGGGGCCGAGCGTTGGGAGCGTGTCCCGGCCCGACCCCTCGGGGCGAGGCCGTGTCCTGCTGCCCGGGGACACGGCGGGAGAACGGGAGGGAGTACCGCGGCCGGAGCGGGGGCCGGGGCGGGTCTGCCCGGGCGGCCCCCGCCCTGGTGCCGCCTGAGGACGGCCGGCAGGTGGAGGCCGGCCCCGCGGACCCGTGCAGGGCTGGCCGGGGAGCGGCTGCGGCCGCAGCCGGTGTCAGCACCCGCAAAGGCGTTGTCAGGCCGGTAACAGAAAGTAAAACCGTCACTGTGCTTCACCTGGCTTTGACCTCTTCGTCACGGGGCTGGGCTGGAGCCAGGCTGCCTCGCTGAGCGCTGTGCAACTCCAGGTCACCTTCCCCTGCAGGGAAAACCGCTCGTTCCGTGTCACTGCTGAGAAATGTCTAAGTCATGGGTTAGAACCCCACAGACACCTGCCAGAACAAAATTAATGTGAATAATGTGAAAAAAAAAAATCACGTTTATGAGAAACTGGAGCCGGAAAGTCCTGAAAGAGGCCTTTGCTCTCTTCCAGGTCATTTAAGTGTTGTGCTTGGCATAGAAATAATTACTTCCAATTTTTTTCCTCCTTGTTTTTTAGAATACTTAAAAGGTCATGATATGGATTAAGCAATTCAATAAATCAGGTTCAAGTCTTGGCAGCTACCTGAGTTTCTCAAAATTCTTTGAGCATTTTGGCTAATTTATAAATGATACAAAAATTACACGACAGGAAACATTTCAGTTCTATGAATGTGGGTAAGTTGCAAATCTGTTACAGATAAGGTAAAGCACTCAAATTAGAGAAGCTCCTATTCTTTAGGTTATACTACTGTTCATGGGAGGAAAAATATTTTTAAGTATCCATTTATTTAAATATAGATATACTTCATGGTGGTGTTGTCATGTACATTTTAAATTAGATGTTTTATTCTGGATATGTCTTAGAAATAACTTGTAATGGGTTTGGGGGGGGGAAAAGCAAAACCCCCCAGGTGTTTGCTGAAAGGAATGAATGCCAACGTTTGTGAGACAGCACAGTTTGCAAAAGCTGTTTCCCAAGCCACGCCTTTTGGTTTCCTCCCACACTTCAAGTATACTACTAATGCTGGAAACTGAAAATGCCTCAGAAAGTCAATTCAGAGTGTGTTTCTGCATATTTCATTAGTGACATAAGGGAAGACTGTGTGTACAGTGCAGGCAAAAGCACGTCATCATTTGAGTGCTCAAAAATAATGCTGAGATATTATATAATACCAGATATCCTCCCTTCTTCCTTTTTGTGGGGACCTCGGTCAAAAGGAGTTGTTTGTGTTGTTTCTTGTATTTGTAGAATGTTCCTAAAATGGATTCTTTTAGAATACTTATTTTTGCACAGTTGTGAATGCACAGAGCAATTCTGAAAGAAGAATTACTGACATAAGCTTCTGTCTTCCCTTTACCTTTCCTCCCTTTTCCTTAAAAGAGAGCACAAAACTGGTTTAAGTCTTGTCTACATGTAACATGAACTCACTTGTCTTCTATGTAACAGTTTCACAAGTGCCCATCACAAATTATCACACAGTTAATGAACTATTCTGGTATTTGCACTCCAGTTGGAATGAACAATAGTTTTGCTTTTCATTTTACATTGGTTGTGGCATCACATTTGTTTTCCCAAGTATTTTGGTAGGCACTCAGCTGCCTCCCCTTTCTGCACACTCCCTGACTTAGCTGATGGTTTGTTTGTGTGTCCTCTGCCCCGTTAAAGTTCTGGTGCATGGCCAGGTTCTGCCTGCTGGCATCTGCAGCCCCCAGGACTCAACAGAGTCTTGCTCCAGCCTTTTTTTTTTTTTTTTCTCCAGCCCTGTCTCTTGTCTTGTCAGGCTTGCAGCTGGAATCCTGGTTTAAATCCTAATCCTTGGTACTCCCTAGGGAGAGATGAAGGTGTGGGAAGCCTCAGGGCACAGATTTTCAAATTCCTCCAATGCATTAAGACTTTTAAGGGCCTAATGTATTTGGATCCCAACCAGCACACCATACTGGTCGTTCTGTGTCAGGGAAAAGCTCTGATGAGTATGGCCTGCAAGAAAGAGGACAGCAAGCTCTAAGAGGGGACCAAGAGAGGAACTACATCATTTTTAACAGCAAAAGCAAAGTCATGCTGGGTAAGAGTAACTCCAGTTATCACAGCAGGTAGGAGACAAGCCTGGTTGCAAGGAAGAGACCCTGGGGATCCTGATGAGCAGCTAGTTGAATATGATTTCTCCAGTGGGGTCCAGCTTCATACCTGGGCTGTGTTAGTGAGAGTGTGGCCAGTAGGTCATGTGAAATTATTGTTTCCCACTCTATTAACCACTCACAATCCCAAAAAATTGGAATACTGTGCCCAGTTTTGAGGTCTCTACTGAAAGAAAAACCTGAGAATTCAGTGGAGGAACCGCACAGGGCCAGAGCACTTACAAGAAGATAGAAGCAGCTGCAAGGCAAGAACACTGGATTTGTTCAGTGGGGGGTCAAAAAGAATAAGGGCAGAGCCAACTGACATTTTTAAAACTACCTAATGGGCACAGGACAGTGTAGAGCCAAACTCTGCTTTGTGGTACACCATGCCAGGGATGAGAGGCATGTGTCACAAACTGCAGGAAAAAAATTCAGACAGCTAAAGAAGAAAACGAATCTGGTGGTTAAACAATCAGTTTTCTGACTACTGACAGGGATGGAGATTTTGCACTCGACTAGACCAGACTCTCCACATCCTGACCTGATTTTGAAGGTTTCCCTGCTTCGAGCACAGATTGGACTAGAGACCTCCCAAGTTTCTTTCCAGTCTAAATTATTCCACACTTCTAAGAAAGCATGGGACCCCCACCAAGCTCGAGCCACCTGTCCATATGGCAGTAAGCTAAACAGATTTGGATACCCGACACCAGCGAGCTCGAGTTTATTTTGGGCACAGCTGATGCACAAGAAAATATCACTATCTGCGTAAAACACCTCTTTGTAGTGATGTAACTGACAGCCACGAGCTCTTGAATACAAAAATGTCTGAGTTTCCATAGAAACTAACTTGGTTAATCCTTCCTGCATCCAGCCATTTCTCTACAGTAGAGAATCAAGGCTGTCAGCACAACTTTACAAAAAGACACCCCCAAACCCACACATGCACCTCACATTAGGAGCACCTCTCTGACCTGGATGCTGGTCATACGAGGGGTGAATATTTGGCCAGGTGTGCATCATACCAACAACAGACTTCTGCACTGTAGATGATCTACGCCACATTAAAGCACGGCAGAAAACAGGCTGCGTTAGCTGTAATGGCAGCACAGGAACACCATGGTGTGACAATTGATCTGTGTTGGAAAATATCATTGGGACAGACACTGCCTTCTCCTCTACCATATCTATTTTGTCATGCCTTTTACTTTTCCCTTCCCCTCTGCTTGTGGTTGTTACTCCATTCCTAGACCCTGTGTTCTTAAAAGGGTGAGGAATTTCAGTGAGCACAAGAGCAAACCAGCATACCAGTTTCTCACCATTTTGCCATTGATCAAACTACAGTGCATTCCCTAAAATCCTCCTGTCCCAGTGACAACTTCCTCAGTCATAAGCCACATGCCTTTGTGATGAAAGCAAGTCTTCTGTTGTTGATCAGAGAAGGGATTTTGTTTTTAAAAAATTTCCACAACTCTTCCTGGGTAGGTAATGAGTTATTTCAGTTGAATAATCAGAAGCATAAGCTTCACCCCCTTTCTGTTACTTTTAAAGGTTATTCGGATAGAGAATGTATTCTGAACAGTAACTATCTACAGTCATATTAATTAAAATGAAAAAAGTAAAGGCTTGCATTATTATATGGGTTTCCCACTCTACCCTGCGTGGATCTCTCTCTCTGTAACCTGCTTCTCCTACAATACATTTCTTTGTTAACACTTGTTACAGGGCTTCAGTGGCCGGTGTGTTTTTATCTCTCACTTATCTTGCCTTGGCCTCTCTCCCACCAATGACTGCAGTATATGATATGCTATGAGATTGTATCAAAGGTCATTCTTTTCCCCTACTCCTGAAATTACTTGAGAGGCAGAAAATAGTTAATTTGTTGCTTTTACTTCTGTTTTTTTGATACAGTGATTTTACTTCCATGGGGACTTGTTTTGATACAGCTCTCTCAGAAGAGGAAAAGATGTAACCTCTTTTGGAGCTTTAACCACATTAAACCACATTAACAGAATTAATCTTAATCAGTTCCTCATTTGGACCATATGTCACCCTACTTTGGTTTTGCTGCATTTATTTCCTTTTAGTGAAATGGGAAATTTCTGATCAACATCATGTAACAGTCACTGTTTCACTTGCCTTTCTTACTGTATTATTTCCCTTGCCTCAATCCATCACTCTTAGTATTCCCCAGGAGCAAATGCAATGATACAGTAATGTTTTGTCTGCTTTCATGTGATTTCTAGGAAAAGCATCAACCTGTCATGAAAACTAACCCATTACTCATCTCTTCAGCTGATGATGGATAGTTTTCCCTCTCTAATCGACCTCAGTGCTCCCCAGAAGGCTGTCTTGTCAGAGCTCCTCTTCTGAGCTGCTGTCTTTTCTGGTTTTGCTGGCAAAGAGCAGATGAACATTAATACACTTTCTCAGGGTTTTTTCCATCCCGTTCACCATGCAACACCCACCTTCCTTTTGTTTTGGACAGTGTAGGCTAACTTCCTCAGGCAGAACAATGAACATTTTCATATTTCTTGCTGTCATCTGGGCAGCTCCTTCCTTGCGCCCATACCAAGAATACCTGCAGTATTTTGAGAGATCTCCAGTGCTGCACTCCCTGTCTATGGCTGGCACAATTAAACAGTGGTTCCATTTCTTCACTGTTTGTTCTCTTTTGCTTCCCTGACTGCTGCTAACCCCTTGTGACTGTCCCTTGTGGTACTAAGCTGTTTCCCAGGTTGCTGAAGAGAGGATCTTATGAATGTGTTAGCAGCCATATGAGCTCACTTACTTCCTTTTGCTAATGGGGGCTGTTTTTTTAATGTGCTCTGACAACTGTGTAGAGTGTAGAAGCTCTGACTGCTACAGCTTCTGACATTCTTCAGACACAATGGACACGGTAAATTACAGGATGGTAGAAGAGGACTCATGAGATTTTGATTGCTTAACCATAGACATGAAACACAATCACTTCCAGATAGCTTTTTACAGGTGTTTCCCAATGTGCCATAGGGGACCTTCCCAGTGTGTCCATGGCAGCCCTAGAAAAAGGTACAGGATAGTCTTGGACAGTGCGCATTCTGGAGGAAATACTCATTTTGAAGCCTGCAGTTTCATACAGTATTTTGCACAATTATGGCTGGAAATGTGCTCAGCTACAGAAAATGGAAAAAGCAAACACAGGGAGAGAGGAGAGCTTTCTGATTCTGTGGTAAAATATTAAGAGAAAGATGGAAGGTGCAGTTTATATTGCAGAAAAGTTACCTGAGAATATTAGGCAATTTGGAACGTGGCAAAAATTTGGTCCATTTTTTGTTGCAGATGATGATGCAGAAATACGAAAGAAACATGGGGGTTTGGTAATGGATTGGGAAGTGAAACTCTTGCTAAGAAAAAAAAAACCCCCATGTGACACATACTCAGATATTGGTCTGAAAACCCAGGAGTTGGAACACATGTTTTTGGAAAACCTTATTGTGCCACTTTGGTGTGCTGATGTCCATCTGTCTGTTTTCAGTGTAATTTGGAATGATTTGTTCAGCATAGAACTGCCTCTCCATTGGCTGAAGAGCTGCTTTATTTTCTGTGACAGGCAAGGGTCAGAGGACCGTTTGCAAAGCAAAAGGCACAAACCTTTGCTGGTTCTGTTGCCTCACAGCTTTCATTCTGCTGCAGCTGGTGGCTGAGCATTTCTGCCTGGGATGGCGGAGGATCAGGAGCTGACTCAGGCACACAAAGCTGCCCTGGAGCCGTCCCTGCAGCAGCGCAGCAGCAACACTTACCGCAGCGCAGAGCACTCGCAGGCCCTGCTCAGCGGGCTGGTGTCTCTGCGGGACAGCAGCATCCTCTTCGATGTGGTGCTGGTGGTGGAGGACAAACCCATCGAGGCTCATCGCATCCTCCTGGCCGCGTCCTGTGACTACTTCAGGTACGCCTCGGTAACGCGCACGTGTCTCAGTCAGAACTGGGACATCCAAATCTTCTGTCTGGGCATACTCCTTCTGAATCTAAAATCAGAGCCCTGAGATGGAGCTGAGGCTGTTTCAAAATACTAACTATGGCTTTATTCATCTCTCTGTTATTTCTCTGCAGAAATAAAGCTCTTGTTCCTGCACACTGAGCTTACCTCCACTAAATTCACTGAGGTACTTGGAGGTTTATAAAGAGGAGAGGCTATCTGAACTGGTGTCTTCTGCTTAAGTGCACTCTAAGTGGCTTTTAACATATCCTTAGCACTGTAAGACTTTGCCCGTTGTGATCATTTCATAATACACAAACACTCACTGGAGGTGGGTCACTGTTGTGTGCCTGCAGGGCACATTGCTGGCCATTAAACCAGGCAACCCCCAGCCTATTTGATTAGCAGTTTCTTTGTTTTCATAGAGCAAACACCCAAGTCAATCCAGACAAACTTCTAACTGAAGGAAGAACTGCTCTACCTTAGAAAAAAATTCCCACTGGCCCAAGTTCCTCTGCGTTTCCTCTTTCCCCAGCCCCAGAGTATCTGCCTTTGACCATTGACCATATGTGCTGGGTCTGTATTTTAGTCCACCTGTGAACTGTACCTTCTAGGTTGCCTCTACTGTTTTCCTACACAATGAAGAGTTACTTTCTTAGATCCTAAAGGCCTGTACTCTTAACTTAGAGAAGAGGTAATCATATAAAAGTGTCTAGCTAGGTTTTTGTATTTCTGAATATTTTTTATATTCAGGACAACATAAGATGAGCAAACTGGAAATAGCTTTAAGGCAAATCTGCTATAGCATGTGCCATTGTCTGTTTTGCAGAGGAATGTTTGCAGGAGGATTGAGGGAGATGGAACAAGAAGAAGTTCATATTCATGGCATCTCCTACAATGCAATGTGTAAAATCTTGAACTTCATTTACACTTCTGAGCTGGAACTCAGTGTCAACAGTGTGCAGGAAACCTTAGCTGCAGCCTGTCAACTTCAGGTGAGGTACTGGGAGATGCGACAAAAAAGAAACAAGAAACAAAAGCAACGATGAAAGAAACAGAAAACGTGGCTATCTGGTTAGAGGGAGGGTTAAGAGGTGAGCAGGAGCATGGGCACGACAAGAAGGATTTCTGGGATGCTGTATCCACTAGAACTAACTGTGGAACAGTAGGAAGAATGGATGGGTACTTGCACATCTCATTTGTGCCAATAGTTTCATTACTTGAAACATTACCCTTTTCATCTAGAGGAGTATTTTATACAGCATTCACTTTCACTGATCTGCTAATGAGAGCTTCCCTGAAACAGAATATCCCTGGCCTATGGTAAAGAATGGGGTTTGCTGCTCAGAAATTGCTGTGCTGCTCAAGGTCTTCCCCAAGTGAGTCCACAGGCACATGACCTCTCCTGACCCTGTCACTACAGGAAATCCTGCCACTATGGTTTGCACTAAGTGCAGGGTTCATGAGCTTTTAAGACAAGTTTTTTTTTTTCACTAATTTTCTCTGCAGCTAACTGCTGCACAAGGCTTTGGTACCAAATCTTAAACTTTGTGAGTGCTTGCTTTGGTTGGTTTTTCCACACTTTGTTAGCAGGGGGGCTCCTGGACAGCAGTTTGTTCTTTGTTTGCCAGTAGTTCCTCCTGTCAGGTTGTGTTCAGAAGACAATACTAAATATTCATCTTCCTTTCCAATGGCTTCCTATGCTCCTGAGTGATGTATTTGTTACAGATACAATCTTTGAGATAGTATGTCTCTAGTGCGCTGAAAAAACAAACACAGAGTGACTGTAGTCACCATGTTCTCTGTGTCTGTTTTCCTGGCTGCCCAGTGTCCCATGTGTCTTGGAAGACACAGTGCAGCTGCACCTGGAGCCAAACTCAGTCTGGCAGTACAGCATGGCTAGAAGGGCTGTACATAGCCACACTGAGTTCTCTTTCTCTGGAGAAATGTGAATAGGGCAGAAGTGACCACGGTGGTCAGACTGTGAGGAGAGCAGCCATTTCATGGACAGTTTCCTTACAGTCATCCCAGGCTTGAGTCCCGTGTCTCTCAAGTGTGGGGCACGTGGTGTCTGAAATGAAAAATCTCTCTCTTGCAGATTCCAGAAGTCATTAAGTTCTGTTGTGATTTCCTCATGTCCTGGGTAGATGAAGAGAACATCCTTGACGTGTACAGACTAGCTGACCACTATGACTTGAGGCATTTGAGTGAGCAGCTGGACTCCTACATTTTGAAGAACTTTACAGCTTTCTCAAGGACACAAGTGTACCGACAGCTACCCCTGCAGAAAGTCTACTCCCTTCTCAGCAGCAACCGTTTGGAGGTTAACTATGAGTTTGAAGTTTATGATGGAGCACTTTTTTATCACTATTCTCCAGAGGAACTGGAGACAGATCAGGTCTCCCTGATGGAGCCCCTTAAGCTACTTGAGACAGTTCGTTTTCCTCTGATGGAACCGCAGATCCTGCAAAGGCTTCATGACAAATTAAGTCCGTGTCCTTTAAAAGATACAGTTGCAGATGCATTAATGTACCACAAGAATGAATGTCTTCAGCCAATGCTTCAGAGCTCCCAGACACAGCTGAGATCAGAGTTCCAGTGTGTCGTGGGATTCGGAGGGATGCATTCTACTCCATCCATTGTCCTCAGTGATCAAGCCAAGTATTTGAACCCCTTGTTGGGGGAGTGGAGGCACTTTACAGCTGCACTAGCCCCCAGAATGTCCAACCAAGGGATTGCTGTTCTCAATAATTTTGTATATTTAATTGGTGGAGACAACAATGTAAGTGGCTTTCGAGCAGAGTCAAGGTGTTGGAGGTAAGATAAGGATAATCCTGCTATTAATTTTTATTGCCACGCTGTTGTCCATTTCTGAGTCAGTAAGCCAGCAGACAGTCAGTACACTTGCCAGCCAAAAGATTAGAACTGAGCAGGTGCCTCATTGAAAGAAAACACAAGAAATGAGCTTCATAGTTACAGGAAGCTCCCAGCAGTGCTTAGGAGACCAAGCCCAGCCTGACAGTGTAGAAACAGCTACTCATTCAAGAGCATTACTCCTGCTACTTTCTGCTTTGTTGGAGGAGGGAAGTATTAAAGGTGTGGGAAGCAGTAATGAGCCTGAACTCTAGGTTGTCTAGATGCTCTCTAACTAGCATTTTCTGGAAGTCTTCTATGTGTAGTTTTTGTTCCAATACAAAAGGATTTAAAATAAAATGCTGTTACCAACAGATTTTCAAAAATCTGTGTGCACAATAGCAGCATTCCAGAGTCCTTTTACATTTCTGTGTGACAGGGAAAAGAGCAGGAGGAAGGATCAGGTTTAGACCTTCATGCCCATTACATTGCAAAAACAGATATAAACCCTTTTACCTTTATATTGTGCTCATGTTTACAAGTCTTAGCTGAGTTGCTCTTACTGTATGGCAGGCATAGTTTCAATTCTCAACCAGTTTTCTCTGTAACTAAAATTTCCAGATGAAAGAGATAGTTTGACATGAAAGTGAATCATGAGATTCACTTTGAGCAGCAGATATTTGGGGACAGGAATCAAAGAACCCACCACATATTTATGCCCTCCTTGTATGCTTGAAGATCCAGATTCAGTCTTTGTGCTATTTTTAGACTGTGCTATCTTGTAGAATGGCTTTGTGCAAACAGAGATTGTGATATGTAATCTGAGAGCAGTGTACAAGATAATGGAAAACCTAGGCTTTTATAGCATGATTATGTCAGCTAAAGCACGTCTTCTATAAATAGAATGAAACAACTTTGCTAATAATAAAATGCTTCAAATTTCCATCACTTACAGCTGAGCTCAATTTCAGCTGAAAGACAGCGCAGTAACCCACATCCATGGAGCTGTCTGGTATTCCAGCAGTGATACTATGGCTCTAGGAATAACTCTCTTTGATCCCATTCTTTTACAAGGTATGACCCACGACACAACAGATGGTTCCAGATCCAGTCCCTGCAGCAGGAGCACGCTGACCTCAGTGTTTGTGTCGTGGACAACTATATTTATGCCGTCGCAGGCCGAGATTACCATGAAGACCTGAGGGAAGTGGAGAGGTATGACCCTAAAACCAACACTTGGGAATATGTGACACCTCTGAAGAAGGAGGTAAGGAGTGCATTAGCCACACACACACACACTACCACTGTTCCCCACTTGCTGATTTAATCTTGCTAGATGTTTTTCTCTGGTGTAACTTTTCATTTGCTGATATTCAGATGGAAAGCAGTAAACTCTGTATATGGAACAAATGGATGACAAGAAAATAAAATAATAGCATATGTAAATTACATTTTCCAGTTAAATGCTTATTTTTCCTATTTCTTGCTGATTTTGCCTTTATTGTGTTAATCTTTAAAACTATTAATAAAACGAATAATAAATGTGTGTCAGCGCTGAAAATATCAAAAGCCTGAATTGAGTGCTACTAAGTAGAATAACTTGCATTTCTGATAACACTGCTTGTATAAGAAAAGTTACCAATAAAAAGGCTTCCAAGTAGATTAGGCGGTAAAGTTATAGTATGAATGATCTTCTGATCAAGAAACAATAAAGACAGAATGCTGCAGTTTTAGAAATTCTCGTGTGTTTCATTCAGAAATTCACAATTACAGTATCTTAGAACTGTCCATAAGAAAACCCTTTCTGATTTTGATCTCTGCATAACTCATGAAGAGTGTCACCCCCTTCATGTCCATTCCCTGCTTTCAAAACTGGGAGAGATACATAAATCCAGACCTCAACCTCTTGCTTTGCTGCTGCTGTGGTGGTGCAGGTGTACGCGCACGCGGGAGCAGCGCTGGATGGGAAGATGTACATCACGTGTGGGAGGAGAGGAGAGGACTATCTGAAGGAGCTGCAGTGCTATGACCCCAGGACTGACCGCTGGGACGTGCTGGCGGACGGCCCAGTGAGGCGGGCGTGGCACGGCATGGCTGCCCTGCTGGGAAAGCTCTACGTCATCGGGGGCAGCAACAACGACTCCGGCTACAGGAGGGACGTTCACCAGGTGAGACATGGCACACCTCTCTCTTGTCTGGTTTCTTATGGATGCTGGCACTTAGATGTAATGTCTTTCTCCTACTTTCTGCAAATAAAACTGTCTGCTCAGCAGTGGCTGCTGGACAAGCTCTCCCCCACTCGCCTGCAGAACTGGCAATGATTTACTTACTGTTGTCCGTCTTGGACGCTTTGTCTCACCCCCAAAAGCATTAAAGCTCTAGCACTTGGAATTCTTACCCATTTTGAAACATCTCTGATGGGTAACTTCATTGGCATGCAAATGCCCAGTAAGTAGCACATCAGTTAAATTTACTTTATGCTGTCTTTACAAGCATTTTTTCTAAGTGGAGAACTTTTGAATTACCAATGTGTAATTGCAGGGCAGAGCTGTTCAGGATATCTTGGATGGCAGTTGTATAATGCAATTAAAATGTACAGTATCTGATGGTAAGGGACATCTGGAGAGAATTCTCTTGAACCTTATTCCAGCTTCTAGAACTGCTAGACTCTTGAGAAGAAGATAAAAAAAGTAACTGTTTTTATAGAGCCAGTGGAGATGGCAGAATTAAATCTAGCTGAAGAGTGTATCTGAATGATAAGAAGGTGCCTACAAATGAAAGCATTTAGTCAAGTAGGTACCCAATGAAATCTAAAACTCTCCAACATATGGCACAGAGGCAGCTTAGCAGATCTGTCATATTTGTATGTTCCAGCATTTTTTCTCTAATGCAAACAGGTGCATTATGCCTGGGCTTATGTTAGCACATGTTCCCATTTCTTTCACTTTTGTATACATTTTTGTAATGACATACAGCTGTTACTCCAGCAGCAGGGTCAGAATTTTGATTTCAAAGCTATGTGGCAACTATGCACAATTTTCTGCTGAGCACTGTACTTGTATTAGATAGTCACATGCTGCCTCCATTATCAACATACTGTCAAAAGACTGATGATATTCTTTCCTAAATAGTTTACCTTATGGCCAGGCTCTGTCACTAGGATACACGTTCAGTCTTGGCTTCTCTCTTTTCCTTTTTTGCTTTACAGGTTGCCTGCTATAAGCCAAGCACTGACCAGTGGACAAATGTCTGTCCACTTCCCGCAGGACATGGAGAGCCAGGCATTGCAGTCTTAGACAACAGGATCTATGTCTTGGGAGGCAGATCCCACAACAGGGGAATCCGCATGGACTATGTCCACATTTATGATGCAGAGAGAGACTGTTGGGAGGAAGGACCCCAGCTGGAGGATGATATTTCTGGGATGGCTGCCTGTGTCCTCACGTTGCCCAGGGCTATTTTAATGGAAACAGAGAAGTGGCTCTCAGAATGGCACGCAGACCGAATGAAGCATCATCTTGACTTTCCATCAGAAGTTATGAGCGTATCAGACTGGGAGGAATTTGACAACTCAAGTGAAGATTAGAAAACTTTATTTTTTTTTTTGCCAGTGGATGAGGAAATTAAGGCTTGGGGAAAGTACTTCAGAGATTTTATATGTCTTTCTTATATACATAAAAGTATTTAATGGTTTTAAAAATAAGTGTTCTGCACAAAATGCCATTCACAGCCAATATCTACCCATCTGCAAGTGTTCTGCACAAAATGCACTTACAGGACCTGCCCACCTGCCAGAAAGCAGCGTTTTTAAAGTAACCACACAACTGCCATTTCCCCCCCAGTTGTACAGAGGTTCTTGTACTCTGAAGGAGGCTTTTCTCAGTCTTCAGCATGGACAGAAAAAAAGCACAGAAGGCTCAGCTTGACTAGCTTCTTTCCTTCCAGCTTTTAGCTCAAAATAGCTTGTTGAGATTTTTTTTTTTCCTTTTCTTTTGGGTAATAAAACTTCCTAGCCAGATTAATACAGGAAGGTAACACCTAGTGCTGCCCTCCTGTTGCCAGGTGTCAGACAGCTTGATTAGTTTTTCAGCAAGAGTGAACATACAGAAACAGGAACAGTAGCAAGTCTGAACCTTCATCTCATCTGGGCATGCAGCCATCCTTGTAACTGGCTGAGAGTCTGTGAACTGACACCCACTCCTGAACTTCTATACTGCAAGTTCTGTCAACACAGTGGAAAGAGGATTTCTAGAAAAATCTGTACAGAATATGGCAATCTCATCATTCCACTGTCAGACACATTTGTTCTCAACCATAAATTAATAAATTCTTGTCAGAACTTTTTTAACTGCTGTCTCCGTTTTATTAACAGTGATGTGGTGGCTGAAAGTTCCATTATATCCTACAGCAGTACTGACAAAGTTACTCCAGCCTGGGAGATGGGCAATTTTTTCATTCTTTTATTATATGCTTTAGAAGAGAATAAAGAGAACAGAGATTGGTTTGCCACAGCAAAGGAAATAAATAATGAGATAACAAGAAGTATGGAAGATTACACTGGTCCAAGACCCTGCAGTAGCTGAATGCCAGGAACTACAGCTGAGAAAGATAAGGCACAGTAAATCCTTCCTTCATGGGGCCTTAAAATAATTGACTCCTGACTTACCATCTTGCTTAACATTAGGTTAGAAGCTGATTTAAAATCTGAACCAGTGTGATACTGGACAGTATGAGATCCTTCCTCTTGGAGGGGTGGAGTAATCAGTGCCACCAGAAAATCCTGAAAAACTACCAAAAGCTTTTAAATCTTACAGCAATAACGGGGTTGCAGAAAGGCAAAACCAGTGACAACCAGAATGACTTGGGACTAGTCAAGTGTCATCACACAGTGACAAATACTGCACATGGATGTGCTACTTCAGAGAAATGCAGTAAGTTCCTGATATTCCTCCTGCTTGGGGGTATTCTGTTCATGGAAGCAAAGATGATTTCAAAATAGACCTAGGTTACTCTGCTTTAGTAGACTGGGCTTCTGGGAAAAGGTTCAAGACTATTTGCACATTTGTTTAAATGAGTTCAGTAGCTTTTTCTTGGTAAGAGGGGCATTTGTTGGACTTTATTCTTCAGCACTCTCGATTTCCACCTCCATCTCTGAACCTTTGCCAACTGGCAAATAAAGCAAAAGACTTGGTAACTGTAGGAAACCCTGATTATGAGCTTTTTCAGAAAACACTGTTTTGATAGCAAACTCTGGACTGCACACAGGGTCTGGAAATACAGACTTTATTACACCGCAATATTAGAGACTGATAAATATTCCTCTTTTTTTGCCTGCAGAGTTACTTGTAATATGTAGGAATTAAATGCAGCCTTCAGATGTAAGGACACAACTCACTGACCTGGGTATCACTAGAACCACTCCTTCCAGACAATTTGTTTCCTCTGCAAACAAGTGATTAAAGACCCAGCTGTTTCTGTCTAACAGACATCTAAGTCAATGCAGTGCATTTTCCATTTTAACCAGCACCTCTAGACAGACCAGTGATGTCCTGTGTTACACAAAGATAGAGGGTTATTTATGTTATTTAGATGAAATCTCACTTAGCCTCTTTAACAATGATAAAATAAATAATCATTCTTTGTCTAGCTCCTTTTCCTATGCGTACCACTAGAGGGTATTACTCACTGTTACAAATAACCAACCTGAGAGGCTGATTCTTAGATTACATAGGAGAATAGAAGACATTCATGAGTAATTAATGAGCCAAAGAAACAGCTTGAGAAAATTTGGGGGGTGGGTTCCAGCTTCTACCCCGTCACTCCTGTGTTTGAATACTGATTTCTAGAGAGCTCATCCATTATTCCATTTATCTGTATATGCAATTTTGTGATTGCATTATTCACTTATTGTTGCAGTTGGATGCTGTGCAAATCTAATGAATATGAGGCTTAGAATGCACTTGCAAGGAAATTACTTAAAGTAGATGATCATCTACCTTAGCACTACGTTATTTTTCTCCTTTTTTACTTATTGGTCTAATAACCCTATGCTACATGAACTAAATTTAAGGGCAGGTAATATTTGATCAAAATAGAACTTGTTGCTTTCAGCCCCGAAATTTCTTTACATCTGAGCAAAATGTGACTGTTGAAAGTTACAGTATGCACTACTGTACTTGCATGTAGCTCATTTTAGGCCAGCATGTCATTTTCTCAAACTAGCACACAGGCTAAATAATAATAAAATTGCTTTGCTTTAAAAATGTCAATTTTCTTCTACTCAGCAGACATAAAGGACTTCTTGTTTACTACCATTACCTATATGAACAAATTGCAGGAATTACAATAATTAATTATTATTGATTGCTTTTCCTTTCAGGAATAATGCTTCAGGAACTGAACTTTCATGAGCCCACTTAAGCTTTGTTACCTCAAAAGAAACATGTACCCACAGGGATTTCCAGCTGATTCTGTACTTTTTTATTTATAAATTCTCTGGTGTCCTAAATATGTCAATCTTGTATCTGACAGTAAAAGGCTTTCTTTCTTTTTCTTTTTTTTTTTTTTTTTTTTACAGTAAGCTCTCTGAGCCAGTATAAAACAAGACATTGTGGACAGATGGACAATGAACTAAGAAAGCTTTAAGTTATTTCTGGTCTGTGAGAGAACAATCAAATAGCTCTTCCAGAACTGAGTGATCAAAATACCAACACAAACTGCTGATACATTAGGAAGTCCAGAAGAATAGTAATTAGGTTTCTTGATGATCTATTTTCCTATTTCCTGCCAGCACAGAGGTAAAGCTGTACAGGCATATTTGCCAGATTTGTAATTAGTGGACTTGTATCCTGAAGTATTTCAGGCTTCCACATTTGCAGAAGTGATTGTGATTGCTTCAGTTTTGTTTCATAACTGCTTTCACTACTGTATTTCTTCTCCAGCTGTCTACTTCCAAATCCAACATATCCTTTCCAATTTTCCTCATAGATTAAATTAGGATCGTTAATTTTGCATTGGAAGCATACCCAGGACTTGACTTGAAACAAAATAAGGATTCTTATTCTGTACCCTTGACAGAAATTTACTTCTCCTTGCTTAGGGATGAGCCACATGTACAATTTATCTGGCACTCGGCCCAACTGATGGGCTCAAAAGCTTCTGGTGAAAGGAAGAAGGAACAGCTGGGCACAGGGAAAGAGGTACAGGGCCTCCTCAAGGGAATATTCTGCCAAGTGAGTTTTTATTTCATGGGCAGCTGATGCACTTTTGAGCTCCCCACTCCTCCACTGTGTTGCAACTGGCCATGCTCTGAGGGCGTCAGCTGCCAACAGGTAAAGTCAAAGGGCATAAAGGCATTTATAGGTACTAAAATGTAAAGTGGTACCAGACATTCATCCATTCTTCCTAAACCAAATGCATTTGCAGGGATGTAATACACCTGAGATGATTGTCTGTAGTTTAGGAAGTTGAAGCCCAGTCTTATCAGAAAACATCAATGATGAACAAATCACCTTTTTCTCATATGGAAGTAGAATGTGGGATCTTCAACCTAAAATATCTGCTTTCGTTTAACCACAGTTACTAAAACTGAGGAGGGAATTACCTGAAGGATGCACACAACCTGCATACATACAAGTTCAGAACACCTAATTTGAAAGCTCCTTCCAAACTGAAAACATCTCCGTGCCTTAGAATCCTCTCTGGATGGGAAGGTGGCTGAGTTGGTTCTCCAGCAGCAGTGCAGCCCCATGCAGTACTGCACAAAAACTGGGTTATAATTAATACTACTTATTTCTGACATGTTCCAACTCTTTTGAGATTCTAGTATTATCTGTACAAAATGGAGGCAAAATCACTATGTATATTTGATTTTTATTTTAACAAAAATTGTAATTCCATCAAATGAAGCAGCAGGAACTTTTATTTCCTTTTTACACACTATGTGTTACTAAATCTGCTGCTAACTTATGGCTTTTGTAATTATTTTAAAACATTATTTAGCATGTTATTGCAAGCCCAAGTGCTACCTTTTAATCTGTATTTTGGCCATGGTCAAACAGAAAACAATCCAGATCTGTTCAAATGACACAAAAACCCATCATAACCTTTATATTCTATTGTAGCCTGTCTACAGGTGTTTAAAACTGACTCTTACTGGTAGATACAAGCACTTAAACCAGTAGGAATGGATCAGAGGTATAGCTACTAAGTAAACTTTCCTAGTAATGGATGAAATTTTTTTGCATAGATGTGAATGTTCAGATGTAATTATTCATCTCTAGGTCACTGTTTTGCCAGTGCTGCTGTACATGACTAACAGCTGTTGTTTTCCACCCAGGAGATGGCTGTATGTCAGCAGCTGGTAAAATGATACCTGTAACACAGATTCAGGGGCTGCTTTAAGATACTTTCATCTTAACGATGAGACTTTTCCTGGACGGTTTTGTCTAAAACATGACACCGGAGAAGTCTTCCATTTTAGATGATTTGAACTTTGCTAAATGTCTGCAGAGACACAGCCCATATGTTCCAAGCCAGACACCTCAGCTGGCACTGATTGCCAAGGCAGGATGAGGAACAAAGAGGAAAAAGATGATTGTGTAATGACGGAGCTTTTGGAAAAGACAGAGCATGAAAGAAAGACAGCAAAGCTGGAATAACACTGCACAACAGTCCAGTTAAGCGCTTCAAGACAGACATCTTAAATCTATTTCTCCATTTGAACTGGCGCTTTTTTTTTTTTTTTTTTTTTTTTTTTGGCTTTCAAGTACTGCTTCGTTTCACGTTGCCAGCCCTGAAGCAAAACGAAAATCAAAAGCACAAATGCAACGAAGTCACAGGACCGAGCTAAAATCACACCATCCGCAGAGGTTTCCAGCACGTCCGGGGAGCCGGGGCAGTCGCCGCGGCTGCACAGGCCGAGTGCCGCCGCCGGCCCCGGGACGTGAGTCACAGCTCCGCGCCTGTCCGGGCTCAGGGCGCCAACCTCCCTCTCAAATTCAAACAACTCAGCCGCACTTTGTGCCCAGCGCCGCCCCCGAGCCCTGCTGAGTCCTTTCCGGGGTTTCCTTCCTGTTCAGCAGCTGCGACACCACCGTCCCCCCCGCCCGGGCCAGGCAGGGCTCTGACCCCGTTATCTGGGAACAAGGCTATGAAGAGGCAGGAAACGGCCCCTTAGAGCACGGAGGAAGTTATCTCGAGATCAGAGATGATTATCGCAGCGGGCCGTTTTGTTCCTTAAAAGAAAATTAATTAACTAGTAAAAACCAGCAAAACCTCAGGAGAGGTGGTGTCTGTCTGCCAACGCCTGGGGTCAGGGTGCTGGCACTGCTCAGATCCAGGAGCGCTGAGAGCGGCCCGAGGCAGTCCCGGGGCACCGCGGGGCAAAGCCTGGGGCTGGGCGGCACCGAGGAGGGAGGACGAGCCGGGAAGGATGCGGAGAAGATGGAGGGTGCCCCTCAGATACCTTAAGGCCAAGGGCTGGGGAGTTTCTCTGTGGTGACCGGCGTCAAAGCGCGCCTGCAGCAGCGAGAGAGCCCTGCCCTGTGAGGGGATGCGGCAGGCGCGGGGTCACCCCCGCCTCACTCACCGCACCGACCGGGGGTGCGCCGGGGACGGCTTGAGTGACTCTCGCGGAGCAGTGGGGAAGGGGCGGCTCTCCCGCTCCCCTGGCCGCCAGGACGGGACCCCGGGGCACGGACCCCGGGGCACGGACCCCCGGCCCGGCCCCGCCGCCGGCCTCCGCCCGGCCCCTGAGGCGGGCGCGGCCCCCCGCTGCCGCCGCCGCCGCCGCCGCCATGGCGCGTGCGCGGGGCGGTGTCTCGCAGCGTTCGCGCGGCCCGGCGCGGCCGCCATTTTGGAGCTCGGCTAGCGAGGGGAGGAACCGGCGGGAGGACGCGGCGCCCGGCGCTTCTGCCTCCCCCGTCCCGCCCCGAGCCGGCTCCGCTCGCCGCTTTCTCGGGCCGCCTGTCCGTGTCAGCCGCCGCCGCCGCTCTTCGTCACCCGCCTGGCCGGGCCCGCCGCAGGCCTGAGAGAGGCGGGAAGGATGCCCTGCACACCCCGTCGCTGAGGGAGACTCGGGGGCCCTGCGCGCCGCGTCTGGCCAGCCCCACCCCAGCCGCTCGTCGGCCCTTCGCCTCCAGCGGCGCGGAGCTTCCTTCTCCCTTATCCCCCTTGCCCTGGGTTTCCTTTCTCCTGGAGTAGGCACGAGCCGCTTCCCCCTCGCCCCCAGCCCGCTCCGCCTCCCAGGCCTCTCTGCCCAGGCCTCCTCTTCCCCGGGTCTCTTCCTCCGCCAGGGCCTTCGGGCTCCTCACCTTCCTTCCTCCCTTTCCTTCCCCTTCCCCGCCCGGAGCCATGTCCTCGGCCGCTCGTTTCGATTCGTCGGACCGCTCCAGCTGGTACGTGGGCCCGGTGTCCCGGGCGGAGGCGCAGACGCGGCTGCAGGGGCAGCGGCACGGCATGTTCTTGGTGCGGGACTCGTCCACCTGCCCGGGGGACTACGTCCTCTCGGTGTCCGAGAACTCCCGCGTTTCCCACTACATCATCAACTCCCTGCCCAACCGCCGCTTTAAGATCGGCGACCAGGAGTTCGAGCACCTGCCCGCTCTGCTGGAGTTCTACAAGATCCACTACCTGGACACCACCACTCTGATCGAGCCCGCGCCCAGGTGAGTGCCCGCCGCCCCCGCCACACCCACCGCCGCCTTTGCTCCGGGCGCTGCGGGGAGGTGACACTGTAAAGGTGTCGGAGTCCAGCCCAGTGGCTCCGGGAGCCTGGCAGTGGATGTAGATGCTATGAATAAATACTAAGGAAACATTCTTGTCTAACACTGGGCTTTCTGAACGCTCTGGATCTCGGTGGCAGTTCATAAGTGTTGCTCGTTCAGCCAAATCATCCAGGGTCCCTGTGCTGACCTTGTGTGTAAAAGTACCATGTTGTACCTCCACCACGGGCTGTAATTGCCTTGAAAAGAGGGTGTGGTCGCACGTCACCCTTTTTGTGTTACCCTTTTCTTCTAGTATTGCCTCTCCGATTCCAAGGATGGTTCAGAAGCTGGTTCACCGGTCGTCTCCGTGTTTAAAGTGAAGCCTCCGAGCTTAGTTTGCTGTCTACCCCTGCACCCACACCGATTACAGCAGAACTGGCTTTTATGTGATTAGGCTGCTCCGGCCTGTTAAGTCAGCAGTAATACGTTCTAGGGCAGCATTTCCCAAACTTCTGGAATGGCGTTTCTGCGCCAAATAAAAATGTTAAACACTTACTTCTCACAGTTTGCTTATGGCACTGTTCATCTATATCTGCATATACCATACACTTCACTGAGAAATGGTGTCCTAGGAGGATGGGAAAATGTGACTTGGCCATGAGCTCCTTCTTTGTCCTGGTCCCAGCATGGGACATACCTGCAACATGCATCAGTAAACTGCTTATGAAGAACCCTAGAACATATTCCTTACTTTTAATTAATAAAGCCTTTCTCAGGATCTTTTGCCAAAGCTTTTGGGCTGCCTGGATAGGATGAAGTGAAATGAAATAAGAGAAAAGCAGTGACATATTACAAAAAAAAACAAATCCACATTGGTTCACTTCTGAATTCTGCATTTTAATATCTTATTATGTTTGGCAGATTAGCAAGTTCTTAGGAGGGAAGAATGACTTTGAGGTTTATAATCACAACTGAACCTTGGCATAGACCAGTACTTAATGACAGTCAGTCACTTGTCAAAGGTTGACAATAGCTTGTCAAGTAGGAAAACTCGAGTGTTCAAAAGTCATTCTGGAAAGCTGTCAAGTGATGGGCAGGCTGTGACAGAAAGCACAACCTTCAGGAGCTCTTCAAGCTGCTGGCAGCCTTTTGGGGAGTGATTGTAGCTACAGAGATGGGTAGATGAACAAAAAAATTGTTTTCACCATTGCAGGAATGCTTAAATGGAGCTGCCCAGTGTTATGTGCATGCTTAAACTTGTGGAGAGTTGGGAAGAAAGTCTTATGCTGAAGCAATCTTCATGGTTATCTCTACTCTCCAACCCGGATACAAAAACTTGTTCTTCATCATTTATGGCTGTGACTGACTTGGCTTTCTCGAAACACTTGAGAACTTAGAGCTGATTGCACTTGCACACTTGGTATTTGTTAGGAGTGCTGTGTGAAATGTTCTGTGAGCATTTTAGTACCACCTTACTTTCAAGGTTTTTGTTGCATATTGTTCTCTCAGCACAGGGACAGATGGGACCTAACCTGCTGTGAATTGACAGGGTCTTTTATAGACCTACAAATGGGATCGACTAGGTGTTTTTATTTAGCATGATTTTTGTTAAAACTAGAAAAATCAATGATGTGGTTGATGGTTTTAAACTCTGTGCAAAGGAGACTTCCTGCTGCAAGAGGGAGGATGAAGGGTAGCATTTCCAGAATTTTGGGGGTTTTATTTTTAGTTAATGGACTAATTTTAGAATAGGGGTGGTCAGATATGTGCTTCAGAACTGTTATGCTAATTCTTATTTCTCTGGCATTTTCCTGAGCGCATTGCTGTCAGATGCTTGTGCTTTTGAAAGCTGTTCATTCTTTTCATTTCATAAAGTACAGTCTGAAAGGTGCTTTCTATATAGAGCCCTACAGTACTTCTAGATCTTGGAGGTGACATCTTAAACTTTTAAAACAGTTGCAAATGGACCATTTTAAATTTTCTGATTGTTTTGTGTCTCTAGTAGTGAGCTCTGACCATCCTTGCTGATGTTCCTGAGCTCCCTGAAGGGTTCCCTCTGTCCCCCTGCTTTGGCTGCACCAGGATGTCTGAAGGATGGAATATCTTTCCCTTCAGGGTTCTGGCATATCTTTCACAAATCACAGGGATTTGACTTCCATTGTATTTTGCAAGTAGCAGGAGAGAATTGAAGTAGGCTAATGACATGCATTCTTGCTATCATAGCTTAGATAATAAGTATCTGCTGTGGCCTATATCCATTAAGGTTTTTTGACAGCTGCTTTGAATAAAATGTGTAACATTTATGATGAAAATAGTGAAAGCATTCTCACTTGATGGACAATCTTATATATAATCACAGACAACAAAGTGACTGTATTTGTCAAATGATGGACATAGGAATAAACAATTATGTAAATAAATTAAAGACAATATGGTTAATAGGCAAAGGAATATTTCTAGAAGGCAAGTTGGTTTGGTTTTTTTTTTTTCTCTTTAGTTCCTTCTTATCAGTGGATACAAGTATTTCATAGTGTCTTTATGAATATGTCATACCATCTTACTTTTGTTCCCTTTTTCCTCTACGGTGCTTCAAGTCTAGCATTTACATACCAAATTCCTTAGAAGTGGATACTGAAGTCAAAATAAAATTATCTGGATGACTTTGGAGGTGGCAGGGGACTCCTGGAGAGCTTCACAGCTACGTTTTTATGTCTTGCCCTTCCACCTCAGTCATCCACGTAGTCTTGATTTGGTTTTCTGTATTATTACTCTCGTAACTTAAGCTATAGAATTAATTTGACTCTATGGTCTTCACAACAATCCAGAGCAGGTGGATGAAGATTCTGCATTATCTCTCCCAGTTTTCTTCATTCCATGATAGATTAGTTCAGGTTTCTGGGGAAGCTACTTTGGGTATTTAAGTAATTATTTGAGAGTGTGTGTTACTCATGAAATTGCTCACAGTGCTACCAAGCCAACACTTCTGTTACAAATCCAAGTAACTCTTGTCTAACTGATGTTCCTGCTGCACACCTGGTGCTTAGTGTTCTTACTGGAAATACAAACCAACAGCTGTTACTTTTACCAAACCTTCAGGTACCCAAGCCCACCGATGGGATCTGGATCTGCCCCTGCCATGTCCAGTGCAGAAGAAAACGTGGAGTATGTCCGGACTCTGTATGACTTCCCTGGCAACGACGCCGAGGATCTCCCATTTAAAAAGGGCGAGATGCTGGTGATTGTGGAGAAGCCAGAAGAACAGTGGTGGAGTGCCAGGAACAAGGAGGGTCGGATTGGGATGATCCCTGTTCCTTACGTAGAAAAGCTGGTCAGATCTTCCGTTGGGAAGCATGGGAACAGGAATTCCAACAGTTACGGTATTCCAGAACCTGCCCATGCTTATGCTCAGCCTCAAACCGCCACTCCCCTTCCCTCAGTATCCAGCACACCTGGAGCAGTGATCAACCCTCTGCCATCCACACAGAACGGACCAGTCTATGCCAAAGCTGTCCAAAAGAGAGTACCCTGTGCTTATGACAAGACTGCGCTGGCATTAGAGGTAAGTCTTTCCTCCAGTCTCAGAGTTTTCAATTGCCTGGTGAAAGATGAAACTAAAAATCGTTATGAAGTTGGTGTGGGTGACTTCATGTGGAGTCTGCTTATTTATGTCAAGGGACTGGGAAGTTAGGTTACATTCTGAAGAAACATCCACAAGAGTTGCTTCATCTCGACCACTTCCTTTGAGAAAAGTGACCTAGTAAGAAAGGAAGGGAGAAAAGGGCCTGTATTTTCCCTCCCTTCTTGCTTGTTCAACTGTGCAAACGTTACAAGGGTAGCAGAGTGTACACATGCTGAAGAAGTGCTAGTGAGAGGATGGCTTTGCTTCTCCACCTAATCTTGGGGAAGGAAAGGGATGTTTCATTAGTCATTGTAGAGTTCCAGGCTAAGAACTGACACTGGCGTCCTCCAGGGAAAGGTGAAGATTGCTGGCTGATACACTTAGTTTCTGATCCTCAGCTGTGAGATGCACTTGAAGATCTTATGCTGAGAGCTGAAATCTGGGCAGAATATATCAGAAATACTCTAGTCCCCTTTACTTTGGTTTTCAAAAGTGGAATTTGAGAAACCTTAACACCTAAACTGGGGCTGAGGAGTGTAGTGTAACCTCTAAAGTGCTGGAAGTTCCTGTGCTTGCTATTGCATTTTCAATTTTATTTTTATTAGAGATATCTTACAAAACTTTAGAGTGTTAATTGTTGTTCTGTAAATAGTAAGGAATTCTTATGATACTTCTGGTTTAATTGGAATAAATTATTGATTGGAAGAAGTTTTTCAAAGCTATATCCAGAAGACTAAGATTGTTACTTTTACATTTAGATGATACTGAAGGCTAGTTAACCTGTAATTCAAAAATGTCTCACCTGGAAGAAGTGAAATTTGAGCGTGCTGCAATACTTCCAGGAACAAATGCAAGTAAACAAGCATAGGAAGCAACATTTTAGCAAGTGAAATAATAAAGGTGTTTAAAATACTTTTGAACATTTCCTGTTGTTTTTGCTCAGTTACTTTGCCAGTTAAAGCTGTTACCTATGCCTATACTTTTGACTGAAATTCGGAGGTTATATTTGTGACTTCCCTTATTCATACTGCTCACCCTAATTGTTTCACTCCTGTATTTGTAAGACTTCTACAGGTGGTTACTCTTTTGGGGTTAAAAGTTAAATATGAATCACTTCAACTTCTTCGTCTTGTGAAATCTAGCAGCTTGTTATTTGTGAACAGTGTGTGAAAATTATCATAGAACAACGTGTAAATTCACTGCCAACTGCACTGTACAGAAGATCCCTGCCAAAACTACTCATGCTTCTGAAAGCAAAGCAAGGCAAGAGATTGATTTTGTTGTGTTAACAATGTGTCATGGAATTACTTCAGGGAGCTTGCATTGCTGCAGGGTAGCAGAACCACCTGGAAGGTTGGTCCTTACATACAGACTTTCCTGACTTGTCCTTTAAGTGACCCCGGTAACCCCATCAGTTTAGCTCCTCTGGGATACCGGTGGGATTCATTCTCTGGCCAACAAATAGGTTTGCCTTGGTTTGAACCTTCAAATTACTGAAGTCTTGTTTGAGAGATTCTTCTCATCCTCGAACCACTTACTGCCTCTTGTTTTTGTGTCTCTCAACACTGGCACGTTTTGTCTTCCCATGCAGTCCGTTTTCTTTGCCAGTGCACCTCATCCACACTGTGGCTTCTCCAGAGGCTTCGGAAGCAGAATTCTGGGAACTGCTCTACATTGTCATTGAAGTCAGTGATTGCAGCTTCTCCATATTTATCCATGCATAGGGAACTTTATCAACTTCATTATAGCAGTGGGGTTTTTTTGTCATACGGGCTATTCTTAAAGAAAAAGAATGATTCAGCTTCTTTTAATGATTTTCCTTTAGTTTCCCAAACGCCTGCAGGACCCTGATAAAATATTTAATCCCAGCCTTGTGAGGGCTTTACTAAATAAACTGAACCATTTGAAACTTCTGTTTTGTAAGATCACTGAAAGTAGTGTTAGACAAAAAACAGGTTATGGGACTGTTTTGGGGAAGAAGGTTGATGGTGGTCTGTCGTAAAAACATTATTTGACAGTTCTCCACTTCAGTCCAGGTGTACCCTGTGGCAGTTCAGCTCAGACAGGCAGAGCACCTTGTGAGTGTAATTGCATGGTTGCTGATGGTGCAATCTCATTTAAACTGATAAAGCAGTTTGAAAGCAAAGGATCTGTTTGCTGGCTGGAGCCTTGTGTGGTCAGCACACAGACAGGACTTAAAAGGAAGAGAATAGCATCTGGAGTAAATAAATCCATGGCACAGTAATCTGCTCAACTTCCTTTTAAGTGGAGCGATGTCATTCGTCCTGGTTCAGCTTGAAAATGGGACAAGCTCCCTGCCTGCAAGCCCAGTGTTCCCACTGTACACTATTGTTTACAGAAGCTGACAGAATTTTTCTTTAAGAAAAGGTAAAAAAATTATGGCCTGTTACAGAGAAGTTTGTTTTGTAAGCAAGTTTTTGTTTTGTTTTGTTTTTTTTTTTATTTCTTACATGAAAAATATAAGTGACCAAGTGACTGTTCCACAGAAAATCTGAAACAAGATCTGATAGGTTGGATAGAGATGAAGGGTTCAACTGGTGAATTTTAAAAAGTGTGACAGTTTAAGAGCAACTGCAATTTTATTTCTGTAGGATACTAGTCAATAAGGCATTTTTATTTGCTGGACTAAGTTTATTTAGCATTATATACAATGGTTTGGGTTGGAGGGGACCTTAGAGCTCATTCCATTCCACCCCTGCCATGGGCAGGGACACTTTCCACTGTCCCAGGTTCTCCAAGCCCCATCCAATGTGGCCTTGGACACTTCCAGGGGTGGGGAGTTCACAACCTCTCTGGGTAACAATATTGGTGTTATTGAAGTTGCTAATGCATAAGTGTTGACTCGATCCTATTGTATTATATACTCCACTTTTATTCTCTAAAATAAAAAAAAATAAATTATAATCTGTTCATAGGTTAAAATGGTAGTTGCAAGGATAGACACTATCTCAAAGCTTACAGCTGGTGGTACATGTAATTTTGTGCATCTCCCTTCACCAGGGAACAGTCAGTAAAGCCTACAATAAATTGTATGTATTTCTAAGATTTACACATGCTCCTGTATGTTGAGTTACTTTGGCAGTTCACATTTAATGTTTTTAATGAACATTAAACTCTACAGGTTGAAGTCTGTAGCTTCTCACTACAACTAACTTCATTACTAATATGTGTAGAACTTTATGGATACTACATTAAAAAACCCCAAACCACTAAACAAGCAAGCTACAGAATAAAAATAAAACCGACCAAGCCCAACCCCTAACCGACAAGTTCAACAGCCGAGGAGGCAGGTCTGTTTCTTTACTTGTGTACTTGTAGCCAAGAAGCTATTTCCTTCCTTTCTGGGGCTGAGAGGAAGGCTAGGAAGGACAGGGTGACAGTGTCCTGTGCTGCTTGGGACTAAAACTCTGCACCACAGGCTGATGCATTGCTGTTCTTCAGTCCTGCTGTGGCAAAAGCAGGAGGGCAATCCCACGTTCAAAGGACTTACACTTTAGGCAGGTGAATGGATTTGATAAGAGCAGAGACTCTTTGGCACTGTTACTGTGATACAGAGCAGCAAAGTCTACCTGAAAGTTTCCCAGCCTTTAAAAACTTGTAGCAAATCTCCAGCCAGTCTGTGAGCAATAGTGTGCTAATAAAGCCTTGTTTCAAACTGACGAGTTCTAACCAGGACATGAACAACAAATTCTATATTCACTTATAAAATGGAATTAAATAGGGTAAGGAAACAGACAATGGGAGATCCAGCAGCCACCAGATTTATACCTGTTGTATTTAAAAAAATGATTCTTAAATATATCACCAGTGCTCTAATCGGTGTCATAGTTAATTTTGAAGGCAGCAGTGATTCTAGGGTTTGTCTCCAGACTTAACTTGCAAGTGTTATGGAATCAAAGATTTATTTTTCTCTTTTTAAACAAGAGTTGCACTATATTTTTAAAAGTTTTGATACTAGTGTTGGCTTTTTATGGACTCACGCCAGCATTATAGTGTTAAGTAGTTTATCTTTTTGTGATGTAGCAATTACACATGTGTATGTTTGCTAGTACAGAGTTAACCTGTCACTGAAAATTTTTGATGAAATAAATATCCATCCACCATAATTATATAACTGACTTACAGGATTTCTCTTGAGCTTGTTACAATTAGGTTACAGTTAACTTTTTTCCCTCTTCAAAGGAAAGTTGAGACAAGTAGGCCAAAATGTGCTAGCAGTAGAACTTTCTTAATTAGGAAATTAGGCTACTTCTTTCAGTAGACAACAAGCATTGTGTTTTTCTTAAGCCCAGGAAACTTAGCCTTGCTGTGTTAAACATCAAAATGCATCTAACCCACAAAGTCTGGATTTTAAGCAAAGTATTGATCCTGTATTTGTGTAGTGTGAGTTGTTGATCAGGGGTCTGTAGCTGCTGTAACTGTTGAACTGAAAGTGAACTCTCCAAATTCTGTACAGTCACATCAGTGGCTTAATCTGAAGGAGACAGGCTACCGCCATGTAATGAAAAGCAGCCCTTTTTTGATGCTGCAGCCCCTACTCTGACCATTTTCCTGGCTCTTGGTGAAATGCAGAGTTCCTTTGTTTTAATCTGTTCCTAGATGAGGCCAGATTAATTGCATGGAAGACTTCCACGTTTCTGTGTTGCCCTTGAACCTCCTTTCACGCCTCAAGAATGGATGAAGCTTTTCCTCGGAGCTGTTTGATTCTCTGCTTTGGGCATCAGCTGTGTTCTGGCCCAGAACATCAGGAGTGAAGGATAACTGAGCTGTGCTTTTAGCCTGCTGCTTTCTTGGATCTTCCAATACACACAGCACCAGCTGCTTCAGTGTCCTTTGTCCTGTTTGCAGAGGCTGAACTCTGCCTGCCTTGTGTAGCTCCTCACTTTGGGGACAGTGGGCTCTCAGGTATTTTCTCAGTGTTGGACCCTGTCTGTTCTTCTCCAGACAGGCAGCTGGCCTCAACAACTGTTTTGGTTTTGGTATCAATGTTAGTGCTACCAAAGAAGGTGAGCTGTGACACTAATTAGGATAATGACTGAGATTCAACACCCTGTAGATTCCAGAGACCAATGTTTTCTGTAGCACTGACCCAGTGGGCTAAAATGATGATTTAGAATTTTAATGCATTTTCATCTCCTTAAACTTATATTGCAGAACTTTATCAACCATAGAACTATTAACATACAGGTTTTGGAGTATCTGTAAAACTCACTGAATTGGTTGACTAAAATGGCTTGCAGGAAACCTTTTGCAGAGTATGAATCAGCTTCAAATGGAAGACAGGTATGGAAGTGTCTGGAGTGAATGAGGTAACCTTTCTGACTGACATGTTCCACAGCTTGTGTTTCCCCAGGGCTTTGAATTCATGCTCTAACAAGGACATAATGAAAGATGCTATCTAAAATACATTTGGATTTTTATCATTTGGGTGTAACCAAATGGCTGCATGTCAGAAGTATTGCTCATTTCAGCAGTGATACTTCATTCCAGCGATGCTGGTGTGCTTCACAACTGAATTAACTTAGCTGAGAGATGCTGAGTCTCAGGAAGTGTTCTCCTCATCTCTAGATAAGGGCTATTAGCTGTCCAGAGTCAGACAGGAAGTTTGTGGCAGAGATGAGAATAGAACCAGGTCTCCTGACTCTGTCCTGTGCCTAATCATAAGACAATTCTTCTGACTGGCTTAAAACATTCCCTGAAAAAAACAGTGTGTTAAATAATTTTAGTGGGAGATTGCACCTCAGCTGACCATGTTATAGATGCTTTCAAAGGCATTTATGAAATAATGCTTTACTTGGGGGGGAAAATACAGAGGGACTAGTTGACTGGATTTTTCTAGTCATTTTTGAAATTAAGGTCTTTAAGATAAGACTCATGAGTTAGTCTAGCATGAAATCAAGGTTCCAGCACCAAAAATATTATTCCAACATGCTGTTTAATTTAGTCTTCTCAGGGAAACTACATTTTTAAAATAATATAGCACAAGAGGATATTCAGCAGCATTCATTAAAAAAAAAAAAAAAAGTCCTCTCAAAACCAGTAGAAAGTTATTGCAAATTATTTTACTATTCCAGTGGTTTTCTGCATATGGAGTGGGGCTTAGTAGCTTTTGTCAGGCAGCTGTCTTTGGTGGCAGATGCTGGTGTGCTGGGCAGATGCTTTGCCCACCCAGCAGCATAAAGGACATTTTACATCATTAATCTGCAGGGCAGTTTGTTGCAATGCAATAGGAGACATATTTAAAATATTCTTTTCTCTCAGCTGAAGCAAGATTTCCAAACCTATTCACATTGTGAAGTCTTTCAGAACCAAATTGAAGAATATCTGTTCCAGAGCTTCAGAATGAAAAACGGATTGATCTCTACAGCACATGAACAGAATTACATTGTCAGACTCTCAGAAAATGCAGGCCCATGTTCCTGATTCAAAAGATTAGTTCTAAGATTAAAGGGTTTGAGAGTGGGTTTGGTTTGTGGTGTAATGAAAATGAAACTCATTAGCTTTAGACTGTTGTGATGTTGGCTGAATCTTCCTCAGGTTGGGTCTAGAATTTGGAGCTTAGATCTGTCTTCAAGAGCTATTTAAATGTAGCCATGTAACAGGGAGTATTTATAGATGTTATCAGCCTTTTCCTAAAGAGACATTTGCTAGGTTCCTGTTTAGGTCATCTTGTTACTATTTAAAGCTTTCTTAAGTGAGAAGTCTGACAAATTGTGCTTTTTAGCAAATACACAATTAGAGCATGCTGCAGCAGGCCCTGGAGAGATGAAAAGCAAAGGGGTGGATGCTGTGTGTACATGCAGTGTTTAACTGCTTCATTCTGTGTGCTGGCTTCATGTTTGAGCTCAGGAACAGCATACATAAAAATGTCCATTTAAGAAAGTAATATGGTCTCAGTTACATCCTAAGAACTTAAGGGAGTTCAAAGGGATTTCTCCTCTCTCAAAAGCACAAGGTTACAATTGTTCCAAGTGACACAGTCTCAAAAATGGGGGGCAGGCAGGACACAGACAACCAAAGTAGTGGAGAAAAAGTAGGGAAGGCAGAGCAACACATAAGGCTTAAATTTCTGAGAATGGTTTCAAAGTTCAACGAATTTTATTTTAAGAGACATAACACTGAGCGACTGTTCGTGAGTTTATTATAGTATCTTAAATTTCACTTTTAAGGGTTCTTGCTTCTGCGCGATCTTCAGAAATATCTGCTATGGTAATGGCAACTGGTTTAAATGGGCTTCAAATCATCTAGTGACATGCACATCATTTTGTAAACTCAGAAAAACTGTTTTTCTTTAACATAAAGTATACAGGTCTCACCTGAAAAGTTTAAGGCTGTTGGCCAAGGGCCTATCTGCATCTGGTCTGAATTTTAGTACTATTTAGAAAATATAGACAAATTGCTTTACATACTGTATCAATGTCTATTTTTTCCTTAAATAAGATTAAAGCTAGTTTCCTTTGAATTTCACAGCAGTAGTTTGATAACTGAGACTCAGTTACAAAGAGCTTGGACCTAGTTTGGGAACGAAAGTTACAAACTGTTGGGCATTGGTCATAGGCTGGTTCTGCTTTTTGTGAAATTAGTTTTTAGCTGCTAATGTCACTTTTCTAATATTTACTGTAGTTACTACATAGAGTCGAATAAGTAAACAGGAAAGGAGGGGGAGAGTTAGCTGCTGTAACAGACCACGTGTTCAGCTCTCCAGAAGCATCTCAGGGAGAATGAGCATTCAGCTTGTCTTAAATGCTTCTTGTCAGTTTGGATATTTCACTTTGTAAATTGTCCTAATCCAGATTAAACACAGGTGTTGAACAGTAACAGTATAATTTATCATCATTTGAGCTGTTGTTTCTTGCTTCATCATATTTTAGACTTCTCTCCTTTTTCACTGCCAGGTAGGAAGAGAACATTTATGGTAGGAAAGGCCTGACAAGTCATCATTCCTGCTTCAAATGCTTTGACAGGAAATAGATGTGAAAACCACAAATAAAGCTAGAATCTACATCTACTACTACTAAAAAAAAAAAAGAGTTTCAGATTGCATTTCCCCGCTTTGGAAGAGTACCATTGTTTTAGAAATTACAGAAGGTTCTTAGACCTTGGTTATCAGAATTAGAGCTTCAAGTAATGGTTCCTTTGCCTTAGGAATCTGTCTTTGAAAAACTACATTTCTTTTTAGTCAGCTGCTGCTAAAACCAGTCCCAGTACTGTGCTCTTTTGAAAGGATGTAGTGACTCATCACTGATGGTAGCTTTACTGATGTGAATTTATATGTAAGCTAAAGATACTGTTGCATGAAGCTGTAAGCTCTCCTATAAAAAGAGGTGTAGTTCAGTAAACTTTATAAATATACGTGTAATTCAGAGCCTCAGGGTGCAGACAACATTATTATGTTTAGCAATGAAGCGTTGGTTTTGTAGTTCAGTAAAAGTAACTTTTCAATTGAACCTTCTGCCAAGAAGAGGGCAAGATCTCTTTCCCTATGATGGCCTTGTTAGTGTTGTTCTTCATTTGATTTGTATTTGTGTCAGAGGTGAGAGTCCCATGTGTGATAAGGTTGTTTTGTTTCTAATCCCGCAGGTTGGAGACATTGTGAAGGTCACGAGGATGAACATAAACGGTCAGTGGGAAGGAGAAGTCAACGGTCGAAAAGGGCTCTTCCCTTTCACACATGTCAAAATATTTGACCCTCAAAACCCAGAGGAGAACGAGTGACTCCCTCTGCCCATTTACACTGCTGCTTCATTTTTCTGGCTATCATTAGCGTTGTTTGAGGTGGGATGATGACTTAATGGCACATTGCTAGCATTGCCCATTTTCCAGCTTGCTGCAGTTTGACAGTTCTTTTAATATACATTTGGAATACATACAACTGAAGTCACTGCCTGACCTTCAGGCCATAGTTGCGTCATCCAGAATTTAGTTTCACTTCTAAAACTTTACTGGGCCTTAAGCTGGAGAAGACTGAACTGGAATATAGCAGAGAGGCATGGGAAAAAAAGCCTTTCCTGTTGAGACTTGCCTGGACTTTTTCTGGTTTACTCAGTAGGAAGAGCCCTAATCTTAGATCAAACATGCAACTTGTGCATTACTGTCCAACAAAAAGCAACAACAAAAATGCAATTTTAGAACTGAAGAATTTTAGTTTTAAAATGACCTGTCCTGAGGTGTAGTACATTTAAAGTGATGGATTCTTTAAAGGACAATAATTGGAGCTTATGTATTCTAAGCAGTGGTATTAGACGCTGCTCTTTTCTGTTAACTCTTAAGCTTGTTGTTGACCTTCCTGAAACAGTGTGTGTTAAATGCAAATAACCATTGATTGAGCTGCATTGAAGCTGAGGCATTTATTTATAAGGAAACCTAGGAGGGGTTGATACTTGTAACTTGGTTTTGACATATTTAATGCATTTCTGTTGATTTTTGCAAGCACTAACTGTAGAAAGTGAGCTTTAAGGGGAAACACTTTGGCCTGGTCTACGTACAGCTCTTCTGCAGTGCTGAAAGTGTAGTTTTACTAGTACAGAAGTGCTTGTAATCAAGCTGTTACCTGGTAGACAGATCAGATTGCCATGAGGAGAGGTAGGAGTGGGACAGAAGAACTTGGTAAATACCGATAGAATCCTCTTATTTAAACATTTAGAGACCTTTTATGTCCATTTCTCTGTAGGCTCCCTGCTCTCTCCAAAGTTTCCTAGCCATGCCAGCCCCAGCTCATCAAAAGCTCCTTTTCAAACACAGTACCTTTTTACCAGGGTGTCTGTATTGCTGTGCTTCTCTTCCAGAGCTGCTTTCATCTTCTTTTTCCCCTTCATTCTTTTTCCTTGCTTGTATCCCAAGTCCTCTGCATGCTAACATCTTTTTTTTTTTTTTTTTTTTTTTTTTTTACCCTTCCTAAGGCGCTGGCTCTGGTTTATATATGACCCAGGTCCCTCCCTCTAGAAAATGGTTAATTGGAGTCAGCCGCCTGGGTTCCCCCACGTGATGATGCTGGGGCTGGAGGAGGCCACAGAGGTGTCTGTGATTAGTGTAGCCCCTTCCCTCCCTGTGCCCCTAAGCTCTGCTGCTGTGGTTGTGCAGCAGGAGCTCCTGGCTGCAGCTGGGTGAGCACTGTGAGTGTGCTCAGCCCGAGCCTGGGTGCAGGATATCAGAGTGTAGGCACAGTGGAATCCTGTGCCACCTTCTTCAAATGTGTGTTGTAGGTGAACTGGAATGCTCTTTTCAAAATGATGGAATGCTGAATTAACAGAATACATGTCTGCAAAGATACAGCTACAAAACCTCCCTTTTCAGACAGCCTGGTTAAGACAGATGTCCAGTGTGGAAGCTGGCAGGAAAACAGCAGCTCCCATTTTTCAACTTCGGAAGGCTCTTGGTTGTAGCAAAACAAGAAACTTCAAACACCTGCAGAATGTCATCAGATCTTACAAATGTCTAAAGATATAAACATTGTCTTAAGTTCCAGCATGTTTTCTTGTTGATTTGTGTTGCTTGATCCTAATAAAAGCGTGTTGTTAGTGGCTCATGTGGGAGTGCCATGAGATCCTGAGCTGGGAGGCACTGAAGAACTGCAGCAATGGCATTCACAAGCAGACATTCAGAATGCCAGGTTTTAAAGAAGTCTCTCCGTTCATCTGTTAACTGTTTTCTGTAGTATTGATCAAGTGGCTGACAGTCTGGAAGTTCTTGTAGAGCATTTTACTACCAAATTAACTGTGAAGTAGAGTAGCATTGACTGAAGTGTTTTGGTGCTGTAATTCTTGACAATAGGCATTGACATTTTGTTTTGCAAAGAAAAGCTATGCAGTTCTCTTAACTAAAGAAGGTCATGCTTTTCCTGTGCCCCAACAATACCTGCACATTTACTACACAGATTGTACTACTGAAAGTCATCTTCTGAATACAAACTGCACTAAACTCAGTCTGCTGCAGAGAAATCTTATTTCAGGCCTGACCTAGTTACAGGCAGCTCTCCAGAAGACTGATTGTAGAATTCTTCCTTTGCGTGGTAAATAAATACTGTGAGATATGAGATCTTGAACGTAACTTTTAACCTGATTTTTTTTTTCATTAAAATAAACATCTTGACTCATCCCCTCATTGACTAAGGTCTACGCTTTGAAACATTGTTTTAGGTTTAATTATGTTCCAATACTGCAGAAAAGCAAAGTATTTTACCTTCAAAACTATGCAAAATTTGTGTGTAGTGGTATCTGATGCAAAGATGAGAATTCTTGAGTTTCTGTGAACCTGGTTTTAGGGCCATGAATGAACAGTGTTTCTCCAAGTAGCAGTGGTGTGGTTCAGGTATGTAAAATGTGGTTTCAATGTAGCATACTGACCAGCCTAAGGTGATTGTAACCTTGCTTCAAAATGTGTCTTGGCTATTTTACTATGAGACAAGTATTTTCATATAAAGACTGCTGACCACTGACATTGGATCAGTGTGTGTTTCTCTCTGAAGGACTCTGGATTCTCAATCGCTTGTCGCTTGCTTACACATGTGCTGTCGTTTTATGAAACCTCTTAAATCTGAGTTGATAATCTATCAGTGTAAATGTTCTTGGGCGTGTAAGGTAACCTTGATATGAAGCATGAGAGCCTACAAGTGATGGCTTCAATCTATGCACCATTAAAGTTGTCCTTGCTTTGGAACTAGGAGCTGGTGTAATGACCCGGTGCCACAGTAGTCAACTATGACGAAAGGCTTGGCTTCCTCCTGCTGTGTACATGTGTATATAGACATTGAAGCCTCTGACCAGTCTGAAAGTTTAAATGAAAACTGTTTTAATCAGTGTCCATCACTGGATAAGCGCTTATTTAATTCATGATTGTTTACAAATTGGGAAAGAATAAACAAAAGGGAATATCCTGTTTGGGTTGAGGCTCTGAAGAGCCTGAACATTATTTTTGTAAAGGGAAAAACAGCATTCTTTGTGCCATTTCATGTGCCTGTAATTTTTTATATTGTATTAACATCCTGGGAATAAGTGGGCTGCCTTTGTTTTCTAGTCCAGTTTTCAAGCATTTTCCTCAGTACCTGCATTTGAAAGTGAGACCTGCCTAAAAGACTGCCTTTTGGGACCAGTGAAAGCATTCTGTATAGTTGTCATTTTCTGTTTATTTGTGTTAAAGTGTATTTTGGGACAAGGATACAATTACTGCAGTGGGAAAGGTGGCCTTGTATTTGAGACAGTCTTCACTGTGTAAACTTTTAAACACAATATGTAATTTAAAGACCATGATCTTCAGGCAATAATATTAAGTGTAAGCTTTTAAAATTTATTTTGGGGATCATAGCTTGTTTTATTTTTTGTGCTATAAGATTAACAGTATTAAATGAATTATATTCTTAGAAGATACGGAGTGTCTTTTCTTAAGATTAGTGCCTTTTTAATTTCTTACTCCACTTAATTCATAGAACTGGTCCCAACATCAAGCCACTGTGTTTTTTCCCCAACGCCCTGTTTGTACAGTTTAAATAAAACTTGCCTCAACTTACAGTATTATTTGTCATCTTTAGTCTGAAAACCTTGACTATTACAGCAGAGTGTGTAAGACCTTACCCTGTCCTTACAATGCCCCGTTCTGTGGGTGAACAGCGTGCCAACTGAAGTTTTCCAGACTCAAAGGAAGAATTAAGCAGGAGCAAATGCTGTTGCCAGGCTGAATGATACTCTCCTGTTCCACCCTCGTGCCTCTTCTCAGACAATACTGCCCTGGAGGTTCACATGAAAACGATGCATCACTGGTGATACAGATTACCACTGTCTCCTCCACCCTGATGCCCGACACGTCCACGCTCCTCCTGCTCTTCCACCACTGTATTTATTGTGCTCTTTGGCCCTGGCTTCTAAGGATCTCTGGAAACCATGACCTTTGTTTACTGTGATGCCCTTGACTGTGCTTGTAAGAATGACTGGTTTATGCAATGGTTTGAATTTCACTTATTATTGGTTGAGTAACTAAGGTGCAGGCACTGGAGAGCAGGGACTGCTGCTCTGGCCCCTGCCATGAGGTGCTGGTGCACAACATCAGAACTGTTTGCGTTTGGAAGTCAAAACCCACATCCTGGTCATCTTCTACCCTTTTAGTCAATCCAGATCAATAGTAACTTAACTAAACTTAAAGGGTTTTTTCAGTTAAATCATTAACAAGGTGTTGATACTTGAGCTGATCCCGTGTAGGAGGAAAACTTAAGAACATCAGCCATTCAACTGCTGCAAAGGAGAAGCCTACAAAGCTTGTATTGATTCCCTGGACTCTGTAGGTATGGTAACAGCCTCGTGTTTGTCTTCTCTGGAGTACAGATTTCCATGTGATGTTAATAAACATTCATAGCCAACTCTGCACAGTGTCTTATCATCAAATAGTCACATTTGGCAAGTTATGTTTTGGAGAAAGCCAGTTGTGTTTTAAAGATGAGAAATAGGTCTGATACATTCAGTGGGCTTGGTAATCCTGTTTCAGGCTAAAAGGCAAAAAGTAAAAGGTAGCAAGAAGCAAGCAGTAACTCAAGGTGTGTTTATTTGTCTTACCTGCTTTCAGGCTTCCACCAGTGCAAATCTGAAGTAGTTCAGTTACTTCAGTCCAACAACAGGCAGCTCCAATCTCCAGTTTTCAGTGTAAGCTGGGTTCATCAGTTTGTCACTGATTTACTTAAAAGGTTTTATTTCTAAACCAGTGTGATGACAAACACCCTTTTAGATATACCCAGAGGTGTGTCTGTTGGAGCTTACACCAGTTGGAAATACACCAAATAAACTGCAGCCACAGCAGAACACAGTTCCATTTCTACACGATTCTCCACAGTGTGGACTCTGCACAGATGGAAGCTCCTGAGGTCCGCGCTCACCTTGGAGTAACCATACTGATTTCTGTCCCCCATTTTGTCCCCTCCGCCTTTTTTCTTTTTCTTTTTCTTTTTTTTTTTAGAGGACAGGTCAGCTGCTCCTGTAGCAGCTGTTGAACCGCCAGTCACAGCTCAGCAGGGAAAGGTAAAGCAGTTCCAATTTCAGGAACCCTCCATCCCCGGGCTGCAAACCGGCGGTCGCTGTGCAAACAGGCCGGCAGCGGGGAAAGAAGCCATCCCAGCTGTCCCAGAGTGAGCCTCGTGCTCTGAAATGCAAGCCCTGAGAGCTTGCCGAGAGCCACAGCGGCCGCGATTGTTGTGACTCATTAACACCGGGTGTTGTGTGCCCACCCTGAGTCAGGCTGCCCAGCACTGCTCCAGCTGCCCGCCCTCCGCGGGAGCGGCCCGGGAGCCCCGCGCCCAGCCCCTGACTCAGCCCCTCTGCTTCACGGGGCTCCTGCTCCACACTTGGACCTTGGGAGCAAAAGCTGAGCCACCCCTGCTCTGCGGCGTGCCGGTGCTCCCCGGGGACTGGCACCCCTCGGTGCAGCCTCACCTGCGGAAGAGCCATCCCACTGCTCCTGGGAGCGAGAGGCGATGGGAATTAACGCAGCGCTCCCCTCAGTTAACCTTCCCAGCGCCTGCTTGCTTCATTCCGGGCATTTTGTAACCAGAAGCCTCCCTGCACGAGTTATTAGTCTAACCCGCCGCTGGCACAGCAGACAATTGGGATCAGAGCTAAATCTGGGGTATCCGCAGGGAGACGGCTCCTGCTTTGTACGCCCCGGCTGGTCCAACAAGGGCAGCTGAAAGTCAGCGCTGAGGAATCCGTTACTAGCATTTGGTCTAGAAATTTATCACTAAAGCTGAAGTGAGTGTGTGGATCCCAAGGCGCTGTTAATCCCCTCCACTGCACTGATTCCCAGTCTGGGCTAGCCAGTGAGCCCTCTCCAGGCAGGAGCAGCTCTTCCTGGGCTGTCAGAGGGCAGCAGGGGTAGAAGGGCAGTGCTGGACACGCTGCTTTGCCTTCCCCCAGCTGCCCCCGCACCCGAAATCCAACTGATCTGGGCGAGTGGCAAGTCCCAGGAGAGGATGCTGATTTGAACAGACAGAAGGGACTGACATAAGTGAACAAGAGGAGCTGGTTTGAAACTCTTGGCACTCAACTCCTGTTCAGCCCACCACCAGTCAGCAGCCAAGCTGGAGACCTCCAGCTCCTGACAGAAGTGACAAACCCAGCCAGGCCTTAGAGTGCACTGTTGCTATCCTTGTCATAAAAAATACAAAAATCAAACTTGCCCATTTTTCATTACTGGGAAGTAACGACTCCCTGTATTTCTAGACTCGATTTCCACAGTTTTTAATCTATTCTGTTACTTTATTACTTTGATCTGGATTATGGGGTTCAGGGGCTCTCCTGGGGACATCTACCTGCCAAATTCATTTCTGTTTTCTTAGACTATCTCTTCTTTTCCCCTCTTCTTGTGACCAGTGATACAATCAATCCACTGACCTTGAAGAGAAAGAGCTTTTCTCTTTCCAGGTATCGCAGCTGGCGCTCTGGCTCTGAGTCTGCGGTGACAACGGATACACAGCTCTGGGCTGGATTCCTGCTGAGCATCAGCCTCGTGCTCTGCAGGGCACAAAGGAAATGGAATTCATCAGGCTTGGCCTTCGTTGTATAAGGAGGAGTCATATCCCACAAAGATCGAACAGCTCCCGCTGTGCCCGACTACCTGCAATAGCTGTGCCTACTCGGCACTTTGGAGAACTAGATCTAAAATTAACAAAGATCATTTCCCTGCAAGAAATAGCACCTTGGCCTGGACACGGGACACAGCAGCAGGAGTCTGAAACAGAAAAGCTAAAATTAACTCGGGTCTGGGATTCTGCTGAATGCGCTAACACAGGTCTGACCACCACATGGAGGATAAGCAGCACCATTGAACATCTCTGGCCAAAACCATCCCAAACTGCAGGATGTACGCCAGCAGTGACAAAAAGGTTACTCCAAGTACTGAGTAGCAGCTCCTGCCTGTATGAGGCTCAGTGATCCACCCTCGCCATACTAGTGACCATCTGACCAAGGCAGAGGTGGGTGATGGGATGGAAACAGCTCTCCAGCTGGTGCTGGATTTCTATCAAGGCTTTCTGCTGTACAGCAGCGGAAGCCCACAGACCTCCACAGTGGTGTTTGTGGGATCAACACCAACAGATTTAAATAGACAAAAATAAAGACAAATTGGAGAGCAGCCTAGGAACAGAAAGTGTATGCAGTCCTTAACAGGGCAGTAAAGATGTGGGACTTGCATCCATCAGCTGTGCAGGGCTCACACCTCCCTCACTGCAGTGCCCTGATTTCAGCCCACGCTGCAGCCCCGCAGCCCCATGGCAGCTCCGCATTGGAACAGCTGTGGAAAATGGAGGGGGGTGGAGATGATGTACCTGGAGAAGGACAGGCTGATTTAACACCCCTCCCTGCTGCCAAATGCTCCGTGGGCTCTGCAGTCATCACCCAAAATAGAGCCACAGTCTGTGCCTCCTCCAGGAGACAGCCCCTGCTGGAAACATACCAGGGCATTGCTTGGGGCAGTGGTTTCCTGCAGGAGCCACCTCGGGAGATGCTGGCACCATGTCCCATTGCACCTGGCTCCTTTCCCTCTCCCCCACCATTCAAGCTGCCTGTTGATGCTTGTTACAGCCTGGGAACACAAAACACCGGGTTTGACCTAGCAAGGAATGTAGGCAGGGTTTGGGCAGAAGGGAGGAAAGGTCTTGCATTAAACTCACAAATCCACCACACATGGCTGTCACCTACTGCTCAAGACACAAGGGGTCCTTTCCTGGCAGAGGCTGAGGGGCTCCAAGGCAGCCCCTGTGACAGCCTTGTCTCCCTGGGACCAGACACACTGCCCCGCAGCTGCCTGCACTTCTCAAAGCAGAGACACATCCTCCCCACGGGGAGCAGCTCGTCCCAGGAAACCGCCTTCTCCTTCCTTTGTTTTGCTGCCTGGTCCCTCCTAAAACGTGAGCTGCTTCAGCCCCAACTTGCCCAACACTTGGCTTCTGTCAGCACCTGAGCAAACCGTGCAAAACCCTCGCTCCAGACACAGCACAACAGCCCCAGAGCTTTGCCTCCTGTGCACTGTCACCACAAAGCAACAACATCCACGATTTCTTGGCTTCCTGTTCTCCACACTGTCCTGGGATACCCCTGGTGCAGCTTCCAGGCCTCAGCACCTTCGCAGCAACCCCCCCGCAGGCTGCCCCAGCTGTCCCCTCGCAGGTCACACACAGTCACTGGGTGGCACTGTGCCCCTGCCTGTGCGTGCCCGGCTCCAGCCTCCTCCTCCGCTCGGGGTGCCTCGAGGAGCCCCGGCTGGGCCAAGGGCTCTCCGTGCCAAAATGCACCCACGGTGGCACCGACAGGTACCCGGGGACCCCAGGAGCCCGCAGGGTTGTGACCCCAACGCCCAAACACAGGCGTCCTGCTGCCTCCCAGCCAGGGTCTCTCTCCCCACCGTGGTTGTATTCTCATTACCGTGGCAAAAGGAGACCAACAGCATCCTTACAATAGGCCCCTCCATAAAACTAATAGGCCAGGCAATTGGGACAGGCCTGTGAAGTACTTTATACTCTGGACTCGAGGAGTTCGTGCCACAGCTCACAAGCTGTCCCAGCTGTACATCCCAGGAATCACAGTGTCATTTCTCCCTATCATCCCCACTTTCAGCCTGGGAGCAGCATGAGGATGAGCATGGTTCCCCCACACTTGCTTTTGCGTGTCTCCTGCCACCCCCAGAGCCTCACCTGATTCCAGCAGCACACGGCTCTCAGGACCATCCACAGGAATCAGGGTTTCCTTTTTCCAGGGCACCACGGCACAGTTCTGCCCTGATTCCAGATTTGACACCATCAGCACGTGCCCAGGGTCCTGAGGCTGGACCCAGCACTGGGCCAGGGCAGAGGCCAGCGAGGTCCTTTGTCAGTGCTTTGCCATTTGCTTCATTTGCAGTTGAAAGCCAGAGGAGCAGAGAGCCCTTCTGACACTGTGATGGCAAAACCCTCTCAGCTCTGTAGAAGATCCTTCCCTCTACGCTGACAGCCCGTGTCTGTTTGGGAAGCTGGGGTGACACATTTGGTGTAACCCAGAGCCCCATTTCAGAGGGGACCTGGTGAGGTTTCAGGGACTGCTTTGCCTTGCCGGGACCTGGCCAGTCTCCATGGTGCACTCCAAGTGTTCCTAGAGCTGGGAGCTGGGCTCTGGATGACCCTGGGGACAGCAATAACCAAACAGAGCAGCCACTGTCACCTTCCCTCTTCCTGCTGTGTAAAAACTGCCCAAGAAAAGCCTCCTTTAATCGCTCCCCCTACATTAGACCTTCCAAGGGAAATTAGCACAAATGCAACATCAGTGGCACCAAGGGAACAGACCCCGAATGACTTGGAGGGAGGTTAATTAGTTCGTTAAAATCCTTCTCTCTTTAGTTGCCACCTAAATCTCCAAGCCTTGACAAACAGTTGGGAAAAAGGGTCTCTGCAGAAAATCAATGCTCTTTAGAGGTAAGAGTTAAAGATCCTCCAAGGAGCATACAGCTGGGAAATAAAGTGGAGAAGACTGTTTCTCCACCATTAGGGTAGAAGATGAATGTTAGATGGGAAAGCAAAATATTTCCAGATCTCCATAAAAGTCAGAAGGGGGACAAAAAGCCCATTTCTCCCTCTGTGGTTTACTGTCTTTAATCTCTCTGCCTTAGTGTCCCCACCCACCCTGCAACAGAGATGCTGAAAAGCTTTAACTGGCTTTTGCAGAACTGATTCAGGATCCCGGCTACTGAGTGCCAGAGATGTGCCAGGTGTGATTGCCCGTCCCTTTGGAGGACAATCTCCTCAGTGCTGGAGCTGCTGGCAGACTGCTCCCCACTCCTGGGCACACCAGGCAGGGAACACGAGTGTGCTGGGGACAGGGGGAAAGCCCCACAGCCCCTTAAAGACAGTTGCCCCCCTTAGACTAATTTAATAGATGACTGCATTGACCCCAGAGAATTTTGTACAGCTCCCAGCCCCCCGTAGGTGCCCCAAGCATGGTGGCACCAGGAACCTGTCACAGAGCTGGTGTGTGCCCATGGTGAGACAGGGCCCTACCAGTGCTTCTGCTACTTCCACTGCCACTGTAGGGCTGTGGTGGGATGGCTAAAGCACAGTGCTGCAGCTCAGCGACTGCCACAGGCAGCACTTTGGGACTAAGGTCTCCTTGAGTACCTGGTTTAAAGTTGGGACTAACTTCATTCAGTCTCCACACCAGAGCTCTGTGCTGCCCTGTGGGTGATAAAAGAGCGGAAAGTTCCAGCTCCAGAACCAAGTCTTCTTTAATCTAAGGACATGATTTCTTTGCTAGACATGATGAACTGTGTGCCCTGCCTTCTATACTGTCCACTGATGTTTGTATTTCGAAAGCCACTACATCATCAGATTCTGGCCAGCTGTCTAAAAAAAAACCCCAAAACAGACAACATCCTGTGTACTGCTGGGACCTCTTTGTCAGAGGCTGTGAACTCATCTGCATCCAGCACCAGGATGGATTGAACAAACTGAAGCAGTATTTTATTGCTGAAGCATAAACCACGGGAATAAACAAGCACCAAAGTGCTACTGATCATTAAAAGCAGATGGGAGCCCATTTACTGCCTCCAGCAGCAAGGTGCCATGGCTGCTCTGCTGGGGCCCCCTTGAAATAGGAAACCCAGTGCACCATCTGGGAGGTGCTGCATGGCAGTGGCTACAGGCAGCCCCTGCAATTCCAGCCTGGAGTTATCTGCACTGTGCTCTCACCACCACCCCAGGGATGACCAAGGAGCGTCAGAGCTCTGAATCCTAGCCCCAGAAATACAGCCACCCCTGTAAGGTTGTGTCTCCGGCAGGGACAAGCAGCCCATCCAGGGTCAGTCCCATTGTCCAGGGGAGGTGGGGCAGGGAGAATTCCAGGCTGAATTCCCACACACAGACCAGGGGCTCGGTGACATTCCAACAGTCTTTGTTCAAATGCACATCAGAGGACCATCAAGGGTTCTGGTCATTCCTGTGCAATTCAGCTCCCACAGGGTGGATTATCCAAGGCAGTCCAGGTCTGACCTTCTTCCTTACCAACCAGAGCTGTCTGGCACGGGAAGTGAAGTGCTACAGTGGGAAGAAGCCAGAGGCTATTTCCTCTCCTTCCTAATTAACACACCCACCACAGATAAACACCCAACGAGAACATTCCCAGTCTGGCTACTGGAAACTGGCCTCCAGGAACAGCTCCATCCTGAGTAGCCCCAGCTGCAAGCTGAGCTCAGCCCCCTCCCCAGACTGAAGCTTTGCACCTTTGTCTCCAAGCCCCATCTTCCCGTGGCAGGGAGCCCTCTCAGCAGCTGAAACCGGAGCACGGCATGGGGCCAGGGATGGATTCCTGGGCAGCCCGAGAGGAGATGCAAATGGAGCGGGAGACTGCTCGAGAAGCAGAGACAGACAGATGCTTTTACACTTCAAAGGGAACAGGGCCCTGGGAGGCTTTCAGGAATACGCACAAATCGATAGACTCCTTTCAAACACCGAGCACATTTGCTCAAGTGTGAGGCAATTATTCCCTGAGGACGGAGGCAGGACAAGGCCATTAACAGCCATACGGGCAGGAGGAGCGCCAGCCCAGCCCGGGGGGCAGAACACCGCTGTCCTGGCCCAGCTTTCTCACCCAGGATTTACAGAATGCCCTGGTGTCCCCAGGGGCTCTATAGGGAGCGCGTTAGTGTCATTCAGCCTATGCCAGTGCGACGCTCAGCACATCCTTTTGGCGAACAGCAGGTTTGATCACATCCCCTCCGCTGCTCGAGTTCACTGCCTTTACCCCTGGAGGGCTGACTTACGCTTACTGGAGCAATTCCCATTTCGCCCTCACCCGAACGCTGCTGGGCAGAGCCTGAGCTGCTCTGCAGAGCTCTGTCTCCACTGAGCCCCTTCTAGACGGCAAAGCAGAGCCCAAACCAGATTGTGGGCGAGCAGAGGGCTGGCTGCTCAGCATGGGGACAGACCCCGCGGCGTGACAGGAATCACGCCTGACTCATCCCTGCCTACTCCGCACCAGCACTTCCCTGCAGATTACCCTTAATGCACCATCTCCCAGCAAGGATGTTACAGAGATCACAGGTGCCCGTGCTTTGCGACCCCGCAGATGGGAGCTGGAGTGACAGTGCCAGCACACAGGAAGTCTCTCCTGTGAACAGCTGCCGTCTCACATGTGCAGTCATATTTGTACAACGGGAGGCAGAGATACTGAAAGTGAGCAGCGCTTCATGCCTGGTGCATGACTGATGGGAGTGCCCGTCCTGTATCACCGGCTGCCCACTCTGCTTTATGGAGGCACATAATTTACCCTCTCCAGGAAAAATAGAGGAGGAGGAAATAAACATCTCAGCATGTCCCCAAAGAACTGTAGGAGATTAAAATTAAATCTATCCATTACACTCACCAAGCAGGGCGCTGTCTGGGCAGGAACGCTGTAGATGTACACCTGCACGTTCAAAGAAAAGAAATGGAGTATTAGAGAAGTGTCAGAGGCAATCCAGCACCCCACAGCAAAGTGCTTCAGGTCATAAAACAAACTCACACGACTTGGAAAAACAAAAAAGGAATAACACTAAACTGAACAGCAACACTGCTCAGCACAGCTGCAGCACCTCTTCTCAACCCTGCATCAAAGGTTTGCTTCACCCTCGGTTAAAATTTTGTCTGACACCTCTGCTCAGGCCCAGCTCTCAAGAACGCTTCTGGGTTTGCTCCGGGACATGCGTGTTGTGCGCTGTGGGGGAGAAACACCCTCCCCACTTCCTTCACTGTGCCCTGTAAGCCTCTCCCTGTGTTCCTCCTGCTGTAGTGTCCAGAAAGAACATTTAGGCGTGACTGCAGCTCTGCAAGGCAGGAGAGTAAAAAGCAGCTTACCTGGAGGAGCAGGGAGCCAGGCCAGCAGCAGAGGACTGGGAACACAGCCCTGGAGACAGAACAGGCCTCCCTGGCAGCCACTGGCACTGCAGTAAGGTCGTGAACAGCTCCAGGGCAGCTGAGGGACACAGAACAGGCCATCCCCACCACGATCAGAGAAGTCCCTCCATTCCCCAGCCGGCCCTACACAGTTCTATCCCTCTCTCTTTGCTCTTGGCCACTCACTGACTACCTGGAGGCCGAGGGCGGGCAGGTACATGAAGAACCGGCAGCCGCACATGTGGGGGCTGAGGAGCGGGCACAGGGGCCGGCAGTGCGGGCAGCAAGGATGGGCAGCAGGGACACAGCTTGGAGCTGCCCCGGGCAGCAGGAATGGGCAGCCGGAATGGGCAGCGGGGATGTGGCTTGTTGCCGCTCCAGCCACTCACGGCGGGTAACCAGCACCGCTTGTTGCTTCAACCAAATGCTGCCTCCCCCCTGCTAAGAGGCTCCGCATGGATCCCACCCTAGGGCTCCGGAATTAAGTGGAGTTTAAGCTCTGCAATAAAACCCCATTTGACTTGAAAGAATGTTGTTATTCCTGGAAGGGGGTTTGCGCTACTTGCTTGGATCGCCTTTAAGTGAGCCGGTACTTAGGCTGACCAGACACCGCACCCCGGGCAGTGGGGTCAGCCCAAAGCAAGCCAGCAGTCCTGCTCAGCCTGGCTGTCCAGCACCAGGTGTTTCAAGCGAGCTGGGCATGGAAATGCTGCTCCCCAGGATCTCCTCAGGCCTCCCTGCAGACAAGGAGCCGCCGTGGGCCGCGCAGGCCCTGCCCTGCCCGCCCCACACGCCGGAGGGCTCGGCCCCGCTCTGGGCGCCTGAGCGCGGCCAGCGGCACCGTCCCAGAGCTTGGTTTGTACCGGCCCGGCACATCCTTGTCCCTGCGGCACCTGGAAATGAGAAAAGCTCTTTGTAAAACCAGCTGGGAGTTGCTTCGGCAGAGCCAGCGCGGGTCCCAGCGCAGAGGCCGCGGCCCGGGCCGTGTCTCCCCGGGGCTGTGGGCAGAGCTGGAGCCGCGCCGCAGGGAAACTGCCGCCACTGCACAGCCTGCAGCTGCCTGGGCAAGGACTGCAGCATCGGCAAGAAAGCATTCTTCTGCCGTCCCCATCAGCATTGAGGCAGTGTCAGACAAGGCTGAAGGCTGCAAAAACCAGTAGGAGAAACCAAAATAAATCAAGATCTTGATTTCTCATAGGAAATGTACCTAGATCCCATTTATAGTCCATTTGCCCTCCTCCTTATGTAACGTCTCTGCAGGAGAGGAGCAGAAAACACAGAGAAGATAAACAGTTTTCTGCAAAGAATTGGTGCAAGAGCCTGAGTCACATCTAGCAGGGTGAGCAGATAACCTGAGGCTCAGTGAACACTGTGGAGAACAATGAATGCTGAGATCAACAGCGTGTCGTGCACGTACAAACTGGCCCCAGGTAACATGACTAAAGCAGAGCACGTTGTGCTTGAGAAAGATGCACAAAACCTACACTTTTGAGTTTATTTTATTAGTCTTAATGGCCCGACTTCCACATGTCTCATTTCCTTTTATTGAAGCTGTCAGAGGCATTACATTATGTCACATGCGTGCAAAACCAGCATTGCAGTCGAGCTCACACAGACTTTAAATGCCACAGCTGAAGAAAACAAGGCAGTGGGAACTGCAAAGGGAGGGGGCGGGAGCAGAGTCCGGAGCACACCTACAGGCAAAATCTCCAAAGGCTTCTCAAACAAGCCGAGCGCAGCCTCTAATCAGAGGGAAAGGATAGGTACTTCTCCGGCAAGCTGGATGATTCACTGGAGAAGGGCGAGCAGTCCTGTTGCAACAGAAGGCTGATGAGTAATTGATAGCTCGTCCTAGGCACAAAGCTGAGTCTTTTACCCCAGTGCAGAGCTGTCTGCCAAACCAGCTCGACCGACAGGCCCAGGGGGCAGCAGCACCTGCACTGCTACTGCAAAGGTTTGAAAGAAACAGCATTGCACTCGTATTTTCACAGGAATTCCCCAGTGCTGCCCAGCTGGCCTCAGTTACTCGTGCTCACTGCAGCTTTTCATCCTCATTAGCGCTCTGTGGCAGGGAAACACATCCCAGCTACAAAGATAAAGAAACAGATCTAACCAGGTAGCCTGTGGGGGGATGCATTCTCTCTTGTGGCCATGCTGCTGGCAGCGATCCTGTGTCGTGCACTAAGTATCCCCCTCGGGTCCCTCCACATGGTGCTCAAGGCACTCAGCTCCCCAGCCATTCTGCTCATCTCATTTCCAAGATGTGAAAGACAGTGGTGGCAAAATTAACTACTAATGGTCATAGACAGCCTTTTACAGCTGACCTGCCGTTACACAGCTGGCATTTGGACAGCAGGAAATCATGATATTCTGGCATTAAAAAAAAACCTGCTCCACATTTTGTTTCCCCAGCCAGATTTCTTTTTAAGTGAGTTGCTCACATCCACATGTGTCATGCACAGCAGGTACAAATCACTACTGGCCAGGGTGCCGTCAGAGGGGAGGCTCACAGGGCATTGTGTACATGTTCTGTGGCAAAGTCTGACCTTTATTTCAATGCTGCACAACCTCACATCCTGGGAAGCCCACGGGAAGGACTCAGATGCTCTGTACATGTCATAATTGTGGTACAAAAGCAGTTCGCAATATACAATTTAAATAAGGAAACAGTCATTGTAACTGAGTCCACAAATTTACAGGGCTACTTTTCACAGTAATTTTAACAGTAACAACATGGCTCAACATCCCTATGCTATGCAGATGCACACCGAGGAGTTGGTGCCCCAAAAACCTGCAAGCCTTTCCCAATGTCCCTGCACAGGGGTTCTGGAGCACTGGGCACAAACCTGCCCAGGTCTGCTCAGAGACAACATCTTGCTACACACACACACACTCATGTGTGTGCACACAGAAAACCATCTGGCACACAGGCTCAGTGACACACCCCAGTGCCTACTGATGGCTGCAGGGGCCACACGGCAGCTATTAGTGTGACATGGAAACATTCCCTGAATAACACCTAGGCACATGTCTATCCTCCCTGAGAAGCCATGAGTCTGTCTCACCAAGTCCCCAATGCCAGGGCCATCTGCACTTGGGCAAATAGGGAGGCCTCCCCCTTCTAACAGGAAAAGAACCCCCGCTTCCATGGCAGTGCACAGGCTGCTCCTGCCCAGGATGGGACCAGAGAGGAGGGAGGTGGAACCACTCTGCTAACTGAACATGGACAGATCCCTACAGACTCCCAAACAGTGGCCAGATGACTTCACACACTCACAGAGCAGGAACCACAACTATAAATGATACTCTCCAGGGGTGGCAGGGAACGGGAGAAGGAGAAAGTTTGCAGTGAAAAATTTCCTTTCCCTCTAAAGGAAGAGGCTGGAGTGACACAGGAGCACTGCTGTTCATGGCCCTGCTTCTGACAACTTTCGAAAGCCCCAGAGGAGCCCCCCACATTCCATGAACAACCTCCCTCCACCTCCACAGAATGAAGAGCTTTTCACTGACCTCGAATCTAGGGCTGACAGAGGAGGGATGGGCACAGGGACAGATGGCACCACACACAGCCTTGCTGCCACTTCTCCTGCATGGAACAAACTCCCCTGCCTGCACGACCCATTGCTGTGCTCCAGACACACCTTGCTGTGCATTTTACTCTCATCTGCTGCTGGAAGAAAGGCAAGAGTCTAGCTTTACTTTGACTATACTAACTGAGGAAGCTGCTTAAAGTTCACCAGGATTGCTTGCTTTGCTCATCTTTGCAATATTTTCTACACCTTTTTGGCCACATAGATGGCTTACTGGAAGTCCTCGGCCCCTATCTCCTTGCACCAAGTCCCAGGAGGAAGGGATGTTGGAAACTGCCAAATGTGAGGTGCCAACACCGTGACTGTGAGTTCAGCAGCTCTTTAAATACTGCTCTTGCAGACCTGTAGTTTCCTACTCCTGCTGGGAAAAAATACCACTGCAGAACACATTGAGTCTGACCCACAAGGACATGGCTGGGGCAGCCACCAGTTTAACCACTGCTTGCGAAATGTTGTGAGGGTTGTTGTGCAAGGAGACAGGGAAGCGAAGGTGTCCCATGCTACTGCTTGCAGCAATACCTCTGCCTAGTGTAGGCAAAGCTTCACAAGTCCAACACCCCAGAGCAAATTCAATCTCATTTACAATTTTCTTTCAGTTTTTTCACGGGGAAGGGTCCTCCCCATTCACCAGCAGGCGTAAGGGAACAGAGGGTACTGGCTCCACTCTGCCACGGTGCCATGGGCATGTCCTGGAGTTCCTTGTGTGTTGTACTCCGTGGAGAAGGCCGAGTAGCTCATTGCCCTGTACTGGCTGTGGGAAGGCACCACCCACTGCCCCAGGCCCTGCTCCGTGCCATAGGGACTGTACATGGGCGCCCGGGCCCCGGCTTTCCCCACAGAGTCCAGAGCCATGTTCACCACTCCTGTGTAGTCCTGGGGAGGAGGCAAAGGTGGGGGCAGTGGGGGCAGGTTGGTGAAGGCCTCTGGGAGCTGTTTGGGGTCGTGCTCGGGCACCATGGCGAGATCCAAGGCGTGGCACCTTGCCCGGAAATCGTTCAGGGTGGCGGCATCGCGGCTGGGGAGCTGCTGGCTGTCCCCAGCCTCGTGGAACCTGGGCCCAAGGGCAGAGAGAAGAGCGAGTCAGACCTACCACAGTGGAAAACCATGGAAAACCCACAAAAATCCCCTAGGGAAAGACAGGGCAAGCTCTTCCCCTTGCCTACTGCTTCATCTTACTGTTACAGTGGATTTTAGCCCAGGCTTCACTGTCACACTCCCAGAAAAATGAAATGCCAGAGAAGGTGAGTCCAGACTACCTTAGTTCTGGCTAAGTTCTAGTCTGGACTCACACCCAATTTTCCAATGAGGAAGGAAAAATCACTGGAGTCTTGTCACTCCTCCCACACTTCCTCCGAAGGACAGGCAAGCTCTGTAGTACACAGAGATGGCTGGGAGAGCATTTTGGGACAGGGAAATAAAGAACATTACAAAGACACGAGCATGCCCAGAATCAGTGGGTTTGAACTAGAAGAGAAAGGCTATCCTTGGACCTACGTCCATGCTAATCTACCATCTCTCAACCACATGGTCAAATGTCAGAGCCTCCAAATGTCAGAATCAAGCTGTTGAACAGAAAGGCATCCTCCCCCTATTCCCAACTGGCTGTTTTCCTTAGGAAATATCCAGCAGAAGAGGACTCTTCCCAACTAAAGTGTGGCTTTGGAGCAGAAGGCAGGACTCACCGATAGGTTTGGTAGGACGGTGTTGGCACTTGCTCTCTGGCCAAACCCTCCCTCTGCTCAGCAGGCACTGGAGAGGCTGCAGGGAAGGCCTGGCTGCTGTTCTGCTCCGAGCCCCAGAAGGGATAGCCACTGCTCACCACCACAGGGTTACTCTCTTCCTTCACATCTACGTTCTCATCCTTCTCAAAATCTGACTCAAAGCAGGGAGAAGAAAGAATGGAAAAGAATGAGAAAGGGGAAGAGGTAGGAAGAGGTCATAATGGTTTATTGGCAGGATGGTGGAAGGAAACACACTACCACCTCCTGCAGTCCTTCTGTCTTAAGGGAATAGCCTCTTCCAGCTCTTTTCTGCCCACATACTGTGGTGGCCAGTCCTGCCCTGTCCTCTCTCCTTAGCTGTGCTACTGCAAGCAGCACCATGTGCTGGAGCAAGGAATGATTTAGCTGAAAAATTTTTCTGAATATCATTCTCTGGGTTTGCTGTGATCAATATTACCACGTTCCTCAGCAGCAGGCTCCTTTTCCTCAGGCAGCTTCCTCTTCTGGCTCTTAGCTGGACTGGGCTTTTGGCATTTGGCTCGTCCTTCCCTGGAAAGAAAAAAGATGTGGGAGTAGCTTTGATGTAAGCTTTTTGCCTAGATATATAGGCAGGGATGCTATTAGGAGGAAAGAAAATCCATTACATTTTTAAAGTTTAAGTAAAAAAGAGTCAGTTTTGGCCTTTTTTCATAAGGATTTTCTTTTTCAGGAGATTTTTTTTTTTCAGGGGTAAAATAACACAAAACAAAATCTCAGATATTTTCATAACATTTCCTGCTTGGAAAAAAACCCTCCATTTTTCCCTTCTCTATTGCCAGTCTGGGGTTGCAATGTAAGCTTTTTTTTTTTCATCTCATCCACTGGCTGCCCTTAGACCAAGGGGAAGATCTCACTGGTACTGGTATCCATCTTCCCTCTTGCAGGCAAAATCTCCCACTGGAAGAGACACTTTTCCTCCCACAGGAAAAGGAGACAAGGGAGCCTCCAAATGTCAGAATCAAGCTGATCTCCAAGAGACCAAATGGTCTGCTGTGGGCTCCTGTTATCACTGCTATTCACATGTCAGACTCCAGTCTAGCTCCAATGTGCAAGGGAGTACAGGTCTCAAATTTGTCACACCTCCCACATTTCTGTAGGAATTGTCACCTCCCACTCCCCAAGTCTCTTGAGAAGAGGCTGCACAGAGGGACATCAGTCCCAGATACAGGGAAATGCAGTGTGCACAATGCAGCAGGCTCAGCAGAGCTGGCTGGCAGAGTTTTTGCTCAAAGACCTTGGGTAAAATTCACAAGCGAACTCCAGTTACAAATGAATTAAAATGAAAAAACAGTTTACCTTCGAGTGTTCTTCCCATGTTCACGGAAACCTTTAGCAAATGGATTGTTGTCAATCTTGAGCTTTGTAATCTTTAAATGAAAGGAACAAGACTCAGCATCACAGTGACTGATATGGGTCTTCACTATTCCAAGACCTCAGTATTTATCACAACAGATAAACTGTGTGAGGGTTTTGGCTTTGCCACAGTATCTCAGCTCTCCCAGCAGCCCCCCTCATTGATCAAGAACTGACCCACAGAGAGAAGTGACTTTGCCAGGGTCAGCAGGGATTTGGGTGGGATCCATCTGACTAGAGAAATATACAGGGTGAGGAGCTGTATCTGGACCTGCAGCCATACTTCTTACTGCATTTGGAGTTCTGTGTCACTGACAGTGCCCTCAATACCATCACGGTGCATGACTCATCCCATCCCAGAGGAGATGTTTTCCACAGGAACCACGACGTGCCTGTTTCTTCCCGCTGTCCCCCACAGGTGCCCAGCATGAGCAGACAGGAAGGAGACCCCTTCCTTTACAGGAATTCTACAGCCAGCATTTCACAGTGTGTCCAGAAGCAGAGCCTCCACACCGTACCTGCTCGTTCTGGTAGGCAGTGACAGAGGTGAAGACAGTCTCAGGGAAGCTGAACACCTGGAAGATGCTCCAGCGGACACTGAAGAGGTCATCTGCCTGCACGATGTGGAAGCGCGGCTTGTAACGGTGCATGGAGTGCAGGATGATCTGGGGCAGACAAAGGACAAGGTTTCCATGTGCCAGCACACTGCAGATCCCCTGTGGAGACTCCCAGGACACCCAGTTCTAACCAGGCACTCCTGCTGGGACTGGTGTAGCCACCCAGCCCTTGCACTGACAGCACAGACCCACGCCTTCCTTCGCAGGGAGCTAAGAGGGCACTTAAATCTTTTCATTTGTACATCATTTAATTTCTCATAAATCCTGCTTATTTCCCACAATGTTTGCCTGCAATGAATTCCAAGAGAGCACAGTACAACCTACATGCCCATGTTGATCCAGAGTGTTGTTAGTGAGCTTCAGTTTTTGGAAGGAGACAGGTTCTTTCATCCAGTGGCTGCCAGGAGCTGGAGAATCTGGGTGGACATAGGTGCGACAAGGGAGCTGGGGCTCTGCTTTTCCAGCAACTTCCCACTGATCTTTATTCCACTGTGAAAGGAAAGACAGAAATCTGGAGCTTAAAAAAAAAAAAAGCTTTCAGTACAGAAAATCCCCAGTAAGTTTGCTTGACTGTCAATTCAGCGCACTCCTCTCAAGCACAAGTAGCAGATTTTCTCTTATGAGCCATGATCATGTTACCAAATCAGCTCCAAGTTTAGGCCTCATTTTTCCTCCCTTTCTCCCAATGGCTGCAAAAAAAGTCTGACATTAATCATGATTAAAACTGTACTGCTTACAATGAAAATCAGTTACCTTTCCAGCTGCTCCCCAAGCAAAACTGACAAATAACTCCAGAGAGGTATAAAATCCATCAATTACTTCTGAACTTTGTCCAAAGAGAATTTATTTATCAGTGTGACAAGTGAAGCATAAAGATTAATCTATTTCAAGCAAAGATGAAAGGACAGTATAAATTCTGTTATTTAAAGTACTTACCTTGTACCTGAAGTTATCCATTGGCACAAAATCTACCAGCATGAGGTACTTGGCATATGGGATTAAGCCAGAGACTTTGATTTTGCATTGAGGAAACATTCGTCTGAAGGAGAAATGAGAAATAGGGTATAAAGGTTTCTCTGTAAAGTGGCTGTTAATGATCAAGCAGCATGTCACATTTACTCACTACTGTGCAAAGCCCTGTGAGCAATATTTCTCCAGCCAGCCACTGACCATTTGTCCATCTTATTGGTGGACAGTCCTGTGGGTTTAGCTGGGATAGACACTAACAGGGCAGCAGTCACTGAGGGCCTGACACTGTTATTGCTTTTGTTCTTCCAATTCCTCTGACAGAACAGTGAGAAAGTTGAAAGGAACTATTTGGAGGTTGTACGTAGTTCCTGGCCTGCTGCAGCTCTCACAGCCCCGGAGGATGGATTAAATCTGAGCGTGGGTAGAAAACGTGCTCTCGTCTAAGAGCACACCCAGCTTTCTGTTCCCATACTCCCTGCCACTACTTTTAACTTCTGACTCTGCAAAAAAGCTTTGACAGCTACCTCCCTACCCAAAGGGATTATTCCAGCTCACAGCAGCGTTGACACAATACTTTACAGCTTCACAATTCCATCTTCTTTCACTGCGAGCTCCACAATGCATGACTCATTTATACTTCAGTGGAGTCTGCACACACAGATTGTTACGAGTCTGGGCCACATTGTTGTCTGCAAACACAGATTCAAACCCAAGCATTTACTGCTCAACTGCTGCTGCCTGTGACCCAGGCAAAGGGAGCCCAGGGCACCTCCCAGGGCAACCTCAAAGTGACAGGAAGAACACCAGTGTTAAGTGGTGAGATAAGGGTACAGGAGTTTTCTCAGCACATCAGGCCCACAAGTGACCTTTTGCACTTCTCTGACACCCTGAAAGTGCAATTCTTCTGCCAGGATCAGGAAGGTCAGCATAACTGGCTACAAAACCAGTTTAAGGGCCAGCATTCAAAAAATGAGCACCCGGAGACTTTGACAACAGCTTGGAAGGGTGTGGTGTGGATGGGCAGCTGTCCTGTGCCCATTACCTGCCAGATTTGGTGATGATCATCTCAGTCCCGATCTGGTGAAACTTCATCCAGAGCCCCATGTCCTCCAGGGTGACCACGATGGAGCTCTGTGGGAAGGGCTCCAGGCTGGGGGAAGGAAGGGCCTCACACGGCGCTTTCACGTCTGCAAGGAGAAATGAGAGGGTGACTGCAGACAGACAGGAGAGGAACTGACCCTCGGGGTCTGGGCGGTCTGTGCCACAACAAACCTCTTAAAAACCGTTACTATTCTTCAAAGGATTTCTGTTACAAAGTAGGCTCAGAGGTAGGGAGCCTTCTCCAACAGGTTTGGTTTTAGCTGGTAGGTCCTTTTGTAAGGATCTGTGTGTTGTACCAACTCAACCTAAATTCCATTGTTACAAAAGCCACACTGGCAGGTAGCCACAATCCACTGTTCCGGTATGATCAGGGTTACACAAAAAATTTTATCAAGAGAATACAATGAAAGCTGAAAGGACTGGAAAGATTTTAAGGGCACCTGTGCGTAATCAGAGAAAATGACAAGTAGGAGGTAGCAGAGGTGAAAAATCCCCCCAGAAGACAAAGATGAGACAGACAGGAGTCCTAAATGTAAGGGAAGGCAAGAAAAGGAGGTGACAGAGATAGACTATGGATAGACTACACTCTGAAAAGAGAACGGGTGGTCTGAGCTGGAAGTGGAGATGGGGATGACAGGAGTCTGTGAGAGAGGTGGAAGGTGTCCCTTCAGTAACACACCAAGACAGCGCTGCAATCTGCCTGCTCTTCCTCTTGGAGGCACAGGACCAGCTGTGGGTCTGGGGAAGAGGAAAGGGAGGATTCCGGAGGAACCATTCTGGAGGAACTGCCTTTGGTGTTGATGGCACCAAACACCTCTGTACAGCTGTTTGGACTAAAAACCTCCTTAAAACCTCCAGTAGGTGCTCTCAGCAATTGCAGTGCAGGCAAGATTGCTGCTGCTGTACTGAAAAGCCCAGTTCTATTTTAGGTCATAATGTGAGCCAGTACAGTTCTGGTGGGCTGAGTTCAGAGCCAGCAGGGCTTTAGGAACACTGCCCTGAGGAGGGATGAGGAGCCTGCTCAGCAGGGCACCCACAGCAGCACGTCAGGGCCAGCAGGACCCCTCTGGGTGGTACATTAGCAGCCAGGCACAGCTCTTTGTTTAAAAGGTAGATTTTTCTTCCTCTCAGCCTGATCAGATCTTCTTCAGAGCATAGCAGAAAAAAAGGGAATTTTCACCTTGTTACAGCTTTCCTGAGTAATTCCTTCAAAAGAGCATTCACAAAAAGTAGACAACTATTATCAGAGAAATTCGCTTTTTTCACAAAGGGACATCTTTCCACCAAAACAACCCAGTACAAGTCTAAGTGGTTCTTCCCTCAGGATTAAGAAGCAGAAAACATTAAAATGTAACTTTGTCTGTTTGTAGAAGTCTTTAGGCATCTAAAAAAAAAAAATCCTCTACCCTTTTTTCTGCTTTGATCCAACATTAATGAACTGGCCAAGAAGTGACACCTAGTTTGCTCACCAAGATTAGCCTGTTAACATCTTCCTACTAAAGCTTCCCCCATATCCTCTTGCAAAGACATGAAAGCTGCCATGAGACATGCATTTGGTAGCTCAGTGCAGCACATGTATCAAAAGGAGTTACAATAAAATTGGGCTGATTTCCCACAGGAGCCATCCAGTCACAAATAAATGCAAACAGGTTTTGATTAGCTAGACAGATGCTCACTTCTTCCCCAAATGAGTTTTCGAATTAACATTTCTTTAAGCAAATTCCAAAGCCATTAAAAGAGAATACAACAAGGCAGATCTCAGGAGTCTTTCGTGAGGGGAGATTTCCAATGAAGTCGAGAAGAACTGAAGGGAAAGGAGTTCAACACTGAATTAAAAATCAAAGGCAGATGTTATAATCTGGTTTTTACCAAAATGAGTCCACAGCACACCTGCAGGAGCATGATGCTGCAGGAGACAGGGACAATCAATATTGCAGCTGAGGTTTTAAAATGTGGTTAATGCCTTTCACTGTGCAGGTTCTGTGTGCACAGGCTGAGGCTGAAAAGCAGGACATGACCAGTGTGCACGAGGGCCTGGAGCCCAGCAAGGGTGTGAGCTGCTGAATGGATCCACCCAGATGCCGGCGGTCCAGCGTGACCCTGCAGCGATGGATCTATTTGTAGGATCCACTTTGGATTTTGTTTGCAAATCTCGTTTGGGTTTTTGTTTCCCTCCTAGTCTGTGCCTGTCTAACTGATGGCAAGGCTCATGCACTCACCCTCCCACAAAGGTGCCTGAGTGTTGGAATTATGGCACGGAGAGGTTTGGCCAGAGTGTCCAAGCACTGAAAGGAACTTGTGTGAGCTGTACTTTTATGGCTTCCTCTACTATGCAACTTGGCTTTAAAACCCTTATTATCCAAAAGAGATTTAAACCTTCTCCAGCAGTTCTAGTTTTACTTTTTAAAAAATATCCCTATTATCATTGTGTTGGTAACACCACATGTAGCCTGTCCAAAAACATGTCCTTTATGTCCAGATGAGGCTGAAAGGCAGGAAGCTGCTATGGTAAAGGCACTGAAAATGAAGAGATCTTCAATCTATCCTGTGCTTGATTTGAAGGCCCTTATACCAACAGGAGTAGCTTGGGCTACAGTTTCTGTATCTAGAATGAGCTGTACATATCTTATTGTCATCTTGGGGACAGAAAGGAAAGAAGGAGAAATGTGAGACATTTAGTAGTTTTAGGAGGAAGATCTCTGGATAGAAGATGCTGGAGTACAATTGCCTCACCTAAAGCAGTTCCTCAATTAACTTTCCATTACTGAGACAATGTTAAAATGTCAGAAAATTTGTTGCAGCCTGTCCAAAATGTGTAGGATAGGATCTGCAATACTGGGAAAATTCCAATAAGGGAAAAACTGTGCTTACCTTGACTAAAATCAGTCCTTATTACATTTGTTGCTGTTATCTTCCGAGCGAAGCCCAACACTTACAGCTATCCAGTGTCCACCAGGGAGGAATGTACATCAACATACAAAGCTTTCTAATAAATTCATCTTGCAAACAAGCAAAAAAACCCCTCCCATGTTCTCTGATCTTCTCAATGTCACTAGAAACACCCCGAGCCTCTGGAGGGAGCCTCATTTCTCAGATCCAGAAAGTTTTTTGGCAATAACAAAAATATGATGTTTCTACAAATGCAATGGCTTAATCTCTCAGATGCATCCAGTCATCACCTGGAACATTTCTGCTGTAGGGGGTCACACACCAGAAGCAACCCAGTAAGAGAATGAGGTGAATACGGCAATATTTGGAATCTTTAACATGATAATACCATAATACAGTCTACATTTTTTTCATTGTTGATCTTTTGTTTTTCACCTTAAAATTCAAGTGGCAGAAATCAGTATGAATCACATCAACACAGCAGGGACTAAAAAAAACCCAAATAGCAGCAAAGGTGGAAATCATCTAAACCACTGCACAAGGATTCTGCTCATGAATGGGACAACATCTTGCAAAGGAAGAGAAAGGAAGCTGAGACTGTCCAGTCACCTCTGGTGTGCCTATAAACTGGGCCAGGGTTTTTTTTTTATTCTGATGCAGAGTGAATTTAGGGTTCAGTTGCACTGACAAATACAGCACCTCTGGGCTGGCCCTCAGTGTCCCAAGGCATCTCTGTCATTGTGCCCAATCCAATCATGCTCCACACAGGAGAGATCAACGGCATGCTATGAGATGGACTGAAGGAAAACATAATGAAACCCTTAGGAAATCACAAAAATCCCGTGCTGGGTGTGAACCTGGAATGCTATGCCTGATTGGGGTTCATGCTTTCAAAGGGCAGAGGAAATAGGAAAAAAAACCCCAATATCAGAGAGCTTGTATCAGAACTGTTATTAAAAATATGACAAATGTTTCCAAACTTTCTGTGGCCTTCAACCTGAAGAACTCAGCGCTTTGCAGACAATCCACAAACTCCAACCTTCAGCTGAAGGGTCACACTACACAAGGTGATGGGGTAAGGGAGTTTGGGGCACAATCGGGAGCAAACCTTTGCTACCTTACAAAAGATCTTCCAAGGCTCTCAAAAAACACTCAAATGCACAACTTTTCATCTACTCCCAAGGAAAAAAGCCCAGTTTTTAAATCTTCTCCAGCCCCATGCACTCTTCCATAAATACTGGTAAGCCCTTCAGGAGCACTTGCTCCTTTCTGGCATGAGTCTAGGATCTTTCTGTGCAGTGAGAAAAGGGAAGGATCCTTCACTTACCTGGTAAAGCTTGCATTTTTCCATGTACTGTGACGTCGAGGAGCTTGCAGGGCCAAGAGAGCCACCAGAGTTCTTACAAGGGGAGCCAAAATAGTCCAGTTCAAAAGCAGGTCTGATTTCCTGAAGCAAGCACAAGCCCTTCCTTCCGAGATCCAGTGTCAAGAGTGAGCGGGATGAGGATGGGACTCCAAGCACAGCTAGCCAAGGTGAGTTCCTGTTTTATGGAGGCTAATGAGCAGGGAGGAGCTTCCCGCCAGGGCTGTCCCCTTGCGAGCCTTTGATGTCCAAAGGGACAAAGAGAGGAAGGATCTGCAGCAATGGCTGGGGCTAGGGGAAGAAAATCAAAGAGAATTAACATGGCTTTGACATACAGGAAACCCTACAGGGGAAATGCACCTTGATTTACTGCTAACGCACTTTTAAACAAATAGAGACAAGACTGAAAACATCAGTTGAGGATTTGGCTACAAAATGAAAACAAATCCCTTAAACAGCAAGCAGGGATCATTTCTCTTTACTATTCCATGGGTTTGTGATAATTCTGATCTTCAGCACACAGAATCATTTTACTTTTGACTTCTGGTATCAAAATCAGGATGGCATCGAGCTCGTTTCTTCCCAAGTGGGTGATTAACAGTCTGTGTAAAGTTTGCTCTCACAACTGGAATGCTGCAGTAACTCATCCCTTCACCCACAGATGCCTTCTCCAACAACATGAACACATTTGATGGTGTAACATCACTCATCTGCCCCATTTCTGCATTCCCAGCCTCTAACTGCACTTCTTTTCCGGGAAGATCAGGCACTGAGGTTATGCCTTGCTCAAGGCACTGCTCTTACCCAGGGAAGGCTGAGCAGAAATCGAAGGGCTTGAGCATTTTCCCTTAATTAGTTTATTCTGCAAGTGTGACCATTAGCTTTTGTGCTTATAAATGCTTACAAGTGCTAAGAGACAGCAATCAAGGCTGAAGCTCCAGGGCACAACAGAGCCACGCACCTCCTGAGGAAGGGGCTTCTGTGCATTCACACACAGAAATGGCTGTACTGACATTTCCAGGACCAAGACGTCAAAAAGTGGAGGTCGAAAGCAGGATATCACTCTGAACGGGCCAGTGCTGGATCCTGCACAGCAAATTAAGGAGCTCCGTTCATTACAAAGAACTTGCTGTAAGGCTGCATCTCTTTCACTTTAGTCTAGATTTATTCCAAATAAAATAAAGGTTTTCTTCTGTTTTGTCAGTGATGTTACTGGGACAGCTGATCTTCAGTCTGACATACAAAACAAATTTTGCATTTATTTAGTGAGTTTCTACACCCAAACAACATTCCTTCAGTTCTGTTTTAACTGCCTTTTGGAGCAGGCAATGCAGGGACATGCAAAAAGGACAAAGGAGCTTAATCAGAGCAGGGACCGACTCTCTTCCAGTGCTATATTGAATTTTAGGCATCCCAGTGCTAGCCAGGGAGGGAAAAGCCAGTGCTTAGTATGGCAAGGAAGAATGTTTAAAAGAAAAGGCTTGGAGAATTTGAGAAGTTCTGAGGAGGATTTTGTAGCAGGAGATGGTCCACTGGCTCCTGGGATCTCTGAAGAACCAAATGCAGCCTTGCTGGCATCCCTTTTAAACCACTGGGTAACAGAAGACTACAGGCTTTTCTCCCTCAGGTAACTTGGAGAAATCCAGAGCTGTGGAGTCTCAGCATCACTGAGGAGAGGAATGGTGGAGAAATGTCAACTTGTAGCTCAAATGGAAATTATTTATTAAATATGTGAAGAAATAAATCAGAAGGGAAAAGGTCAGCTGAAATGGTATCAAGGTCAGATCTCTGCCTGTGCTTGCACAGCCACTACCAGACACAAACAAAATAGGATGCAGAAATGCTTTTTTGCCCTGCTACAGAAGGAAAGGCAGCATTGCATCTGCTCCCCCTCCATGTCCTGCTTTTCTAATGCTAGTATTTTAATTGTAGAAAGCGGAAAAAGACAACCATAATCAGAATCTGAAAAGGAAAAATAGAACAAAAATTGGGTCAGATTCAAGCTAGCAGCGAGATGAATCAACATCCCACACAGTCAGAAACCGCACAACAGCAGCAGCAGCTCTGGGAATTTCAGACTTCACCTGACAGGAGCGTGGGATGTGTATCATGACTTACTGCTGCTTCCACAAAGGCTATGAGATGGTCTCCTGCTGCCACTTCATTTGCACACTGTGTATCAGCATGTCTGGGGAATGCACATTTGCCATAAGTACTCAAATCCTTTTGGCTTCTCCCAGCTGATTGATGGGGAAGGTGGAGCCATTAATTACCCATGACTAGTTAACGACCAGCTTTCTCCCAGCCATTCTGGTTGCACTGGAAATGTTTCAAAAGTGAAAAAAAAAAAAAGTGAATTTGTTACTATTGCTGGAAAGCGTGGCTAATAGGAGCAATCCCCAGGAAATTCATCCCTAGCAAAGGGGGAATTTAACACATTACCCTCATCTGTCCATCCATGGAGAGCCCTCAGGCAGCTTGATGGGAAGTCAGAGGTGAATGTGCTGGTGTCTAACAATTCACTGGCAAATTGGAGGCTGAGGGTGTGGGAGGGATGGGAGAGAGAGTGGATGTGACACGTGTAAGTCAGTGACATACACGGCTCTGCTCTGAACCCATTTACAGCAGCAGGGATAAATCCTGCTGAGCCCAGCTCTAACAGCAGGCTCTGCCCTATGCCAAGGGATGAGGTAGGGCAGGAGGGAGGGGATGTGTGATGACAAAAGCAGAGGCCAAGAGCTTTTGCTTTGCATCTCTTTGAGAAGCTGATTAGAAAGAAACATTCCCCTCTGGGTTTTGTAGTAAGGCAAATGTTTTCTGGCATTTCTCCCACCTTAAGGGAAGGTTTAACCCTTCCAGCTCAGCAGGAGCCTGCAGGGAGCTGGTTTGTACACAAGCCTCTGAGCTCTCAACACAGTGATATCTTGCCATCGCTGGCAGCTGCCTGGGGCTCCCACACGGCAGGAGGACAGATCAGGTGTCAGGCTTTGGCTAGTGGAGTTGGAGTGGCACTGCCACCTCTGCCAGGCACAGTCCCCAGGAGAGCAAGCTCCAGTGTGGGGCACACAGCTACTGCCTGGGACACAGCTGAAATGTAAAAGTCGCCTTTCAAAAGAACCAGCCTTGGATCATTGCTCGTGGTGCAGTAGCCAGTACCCAGCCCTCAGGTTTCCCTCTGTGAGGAAGTGTTACCATATCAGCTTTAATAAACTGGGCTAAAGCGAGGCTGCCTTGTCTGCCTGGATCTGCACAAGCAGGAAAGGACAACATAGAGCAGTGGAAACTGCCTCTAAGAGATCCTCCCCTCGGAAACGTGAGGAAAGCCTTCCTGCCATTTAAATGGGACTCGTTTAGCTGATTCCCACCTGGCACAGAGGCCACAGCCCCAGAGCATCTTGGCAACTCTGTGAAGGATCCTCTGCCATCTGCTCAGAATGAGTACTGGAAAGTGAAAAGACAGCATGTCATCAACAGGGCCCAAAATAAAACAGATAGCTCTACACTGATACCCACTTACTTTCATACTTCATTAAAAACATGAAGTGGCCCTAGATTCTCCAGAATCCACAAACCGGCTCCTTAAATCCAGGCTCAGCTCACTGTGGAGCAAATGCAGCCTGATTTATTATGGCACACAGGGCCATGGGGGAAAAGCCGAGTTTTTCCAGAGAAAAAAACCTGACTAAACTCTTGCTCCTACAGCTGTGCCAGCATGTGACTCCTTGTCCTTGTTAGTGCCTGACACCTCACCCAGAAAACAGGAAATACAAGTGCAGGGTTGGCCAGGACAGAGCTGCTGAGCTCTGGCAGCACAGGCACAGCCTGAACTCGGGCAGCTTTCTGAGCAAGTCTCTGTGGGCGGCTGCAGGAATGGTAAAAGCCTGCAGTGTTTTGAGAGCCTCTGAAGAAGTGCTACAGATCTCCTATCATGCTGCAGCACAAGAAACAGTTCCTACCCAGCTCCTTACAGCAGCTCACGTAACACAGCGTCTTCTTCTGATGCAGGGAAATGGCACCTTTTCCCCTCCTTTTTAAGGTTTTGATCGATTTTTTTCCCTGAGAAAAGCTACCTGGTGTCTTCAGGTACACTGCAAGTGTCACACAGACCTTCCGACCCTGGCACCAACGCAAGGGACCCCAGAGAAGGCAGATCTGTGTAGGGCTGAAAACCCCATACTGAGCCCCAAATTGCATCACCCCCAAATCCTCCCCGTGCTCTCGAGAGGGCAGAAATGACATTTGGCGAACCAAAAGCAGCTGTTTGGAGGGGACCTGTCGGTAACATGTCCACGCTAATTCACCCCAGGGTCCCAGCACGGAGGCTCCGGGAGCTGTGGGGACGGGTCACAGGCCTCAGGGCAGCTGTGACAGGATCTGCTCTGGAAGGGAACGTGGGAAAGCAGCTCGGGGAGACAAAAAGCTGTACGTGATAAGCTCAACAGCAGGTTTTTCTCTTCGCGGGTTTGCGGATCGAGGAACGTGGCCGCAGAGCCGCGGAGGACGCTCCGTGTGCCCGTCCCTCACCCCCGCCCTGCCCGGCCCGGAGCTCCCCAGCACGGGCACAAGGAGGGAAATACTTAGCGGCCACTTAACACTGCGGCCCCAGCTCGGCCTCAAAGGCTGCAGTCCAGAGTCAAATGCAAAATATGTCTGTCTAGAGCCCTTTCAAGTCCTCACAGGCTCCTGATGTTGGGTGCGCTGTTTTCCTGTGAGCCCATTGTGTTTCCCAGACACAGCTGAGCGCTCTGTCCCGCTCAAATCCACAAAAAGAACCTGCAGCAGCCAGGAGAGCTCGGCGAAGAGCAGCGAAGCCTTTCCAGCCCTGCATCCTTCCTCCCGCAGCCTGAACCTCCTGCTCTCCACCGGCAGCCCCCAAAGGAGCAGCCTGAGAAAACAAGGCAGCAAACAACGCCGGCTTAACATCCAGCCATAAATACTTCGGTGTTTGTACACATGTGCAGGCACTCATATCAAAAAGAAGCATCAATGCAGATCTTAAAAACTGTTGGCAGTTTACTTTAACCATGAATTGAGAGCAGACAAAAGCCCTGAGCAGAAGGGATTCTGCTGAATAGCAGGCACTAATGCAGCAATCTCTGGTAAAAAGCTGATGTTTCCAGGAAAAAAAAAAAAAGCAGCAGCTCGGACCTAGAAGGTTTTATCTAAACTTCATGGACTTTTCAGATTGCTGATACAATGACACAGTACCTCGGTCTCCACAAAAGATAACTTTTGTTGCTGATCAGGCATTTGTAAAGCCAGGAAACCAACAGGTAAAAAGGCCAGAATTCAATAATGCAAGTTACTCAGGCAAAGACAGATCTCTTCTGCCACAAGGAAGTTTCCATAAACTGTTCATCACAGTAAGGCTCTAATCAAACCAGGAAATCAATAAACGTGTATAATTCCTCAGCAGAGGAACTGCCTTCAAAGAGCAAATTAAAATTGGTAAGGTTTAAAGTGTTTGGAATTTAAAAATAAAAGCTGCTGTGAGCTCTACAGAGCTGTGTAGAGCTCAGTTCCTCCAACACCACTATTGACTCTAAAGAACTTTCTGAGGAAGTTAATTATCATTACCAGAAATCATGACAAGAGAACAATTAAACCATACACCGCAGATTTTGATTCAGAGCACTTACAATAAATCACATTTCATTTTAATAAGATTTTATTACTGCCTATTTATTTTCCTTTTATATAATTATTTATAATTTCTTTGAAAACGAACTATAAAAAATTATATAGCCACAGGATACATCCATCTCCCAGCAGCAAGGGAACTGAACACACTGGATGTCTCACTGACCTGGAGAGTCTGAGCTGAGCTTTACAGGCTCTCCCCAAAGTGAAATGAACACCAAGACACATTCATGCAGCCCATCCTGCAAGATGCTTTTTGAAAACTGATTTAGAGCATTTTGATGGGATATGCATCATCTGCAGCAATGTCTGAAGTCGGTAACAAAGAGCTGAAAATATATGTGGATTTTAAGCAGAAAGCCCTTGGATAAACTCTGAGCTGTACTTCTTCTCACCCAACTTGTTCATCACCTCCCAGAAAAATGATATTTGGGTCCACAATAACAACACTCAGGTAAGAATCCTTCAACACCACTGATAATAAGAAAAAAAGCACCTGTCAGATTTCATGGATTCCTCAAATCAGCCCCGGGATGAGGCTGCCATAAATGTACGTGAGCTGACACAATCAAACACAACTGCCGCTTCTCCTTGCACTCCCTCACCTCTCCAGATTTCTCCCCTTCATTCTTCCCCTAGCCAAGTTTCTCAAGCTCATTCTTTGTTGCAGGCAGGGGCCGGGCACAGACCGCGGGCAGATCAGAGCCCAGGGCTCCCTCCCCCTCCCCAGCAGATTGTGAAGTGTTTATGACCGGGCTCTTATGGCTCTAGAGGTGCTGAATGGCCTTTTCCCCCCTCGACTCTCAGCTCCTGATGGGCAGCCACAGACCAACTTTTAGCGGGTTTGGTCCGTAGTTGTGGGTTTTATTGCCCAGTTTGTCTCTTCAGCTCACATTTGTAAGCTCCAGAGTAGATTTTTCCCTGGGTAACACTCTGCAGCTCAAAGAACTCCTCTTGTTTTTATTACATCCTTAGTGATTAAAGGGATATTTAAACCTCACAGTGTTCCCTGCTGTGAATATAAAAGCCTAGCATCATTTCGGATAGATGTGCTTAGAAAAATAAATTAAAAATTAGCCCTGCTATATCGAACAAATGCTCCTAAGTGGTTAAGAACATCAGACACCCGAATGATTTAAATACATGGGATGCAATTCCTTGAGAAACCAAGGGATGACACACGGCTTTGTCCTGTCAGAACAGTTATACAGACAAGCTTCCCTTGGGAGGAGGACAGCAGAGGTGTGCAATGGGTGCATTATACTGAAAATACGGGATTTTATCTACTTAGGCATAAACGACTTAGATTTCTTCCCCTCTCTAACCCTGCAAATATCAATACACTTAATAGATGCTGCTCTTAAAAACACAAACTTCGCATTTGTGAGGCGAAACTGTTTTTAAATGACTGCCTCTCCACAGCCTGACCTACGCCTGCCAACCAAAGGTAGATCCAAACAATGCAATGTAAATTCAACAGAAATATTTATAAATTCTGCTCAGAAAAGCGCTGGGGAGTGTGCAGGAGGAAATCAAAGTCAGGTTTGGAGCAGGCATTCCTGTGAGCCCAGATCAGGTGGTTATCAATAACGAGGTCACAATTTGCCACCCTCCAGTACTGCAGTTTCTGGTTTAAGTTTCTGCTGGGGTCAGGTTTGGAGAGCTGAGCCTGCCTGAGACGGAGGTTTGGACTCACCACCAAGGGCCTTCATTTCCAAATAACTGCGGACAGTGCACAGAGAACCAGCCAGACCTGGAGGCCTTGTGATGTTCAGGACAGGAGTGGACAAGTTACTGCAGCAGCCAGGAGAAGCTGCTTTAGATTATCGGAAACCTGAAGCAAAAATTGGAAATCTAAGTCCACACATGGTCCCCCAGTATGTCTTTCTGACCTTTCTGTCTTATATTTCCTCTCCAAGATGGAACTACTCCTTCTCTTCCCTTGGCACCATACTCTGAAGAAGGTGTCCAAAGGAGGAATTGCTGAATTCTGGAATTCTTCACCTCAATTCCAGATTTTCCCTTAAGAGAAAATCACTTGAACTTTTCTTTTGAACAGTGATGTTCAGCCATACCCACCAATAAAAATATGGTAATATTAAGGAGGTTCCAATACAGAGGTAATTTCTAGGGTTTTCAGCACTAGGTGTGATTTCATTTCCTTGTTGAAAATATAACCACAAATATAACTAGAGGATACATATGTGAAAATAGCATACAGTTGAGCAGGAAAGTGGCAAGGCCTCTTTCTGTGAGCCTGCTGTAAAACAAACTAGCAAAACCACATGTAATTCTTATCACCTCATTATCAAAGCTGCCAGGGCACTGGAGGGAGACTGGATGAGGTGAACACCAGAAAAGATTAGAAGAGTTGGTTAAGGAAAGCTTCCATGATTGATGGCCCTGCTCACAAAGAAGAAACGAACGTGTCTGCAGGGTGTAAACATACAGATGACAGAGGAATTAATATTCTACAAAGGGATATAATTATCTTCATTAGTTGGGATGAAAGTGAGAGAGAAGCAATGTGACTATCCAGGAAAAACCACTGTGGCTGTGCAAGGGCAGCCTGTTCTCAGAGGAACAGACAAACTCCTTCCTGTATTAGGCTTTTAATGACCCTTTGCACACACCAGCGGCACTGCAGAGAACAACCTGCCTTCTACTGAGTGAGCAGCAAAGAAGGCTCTGATGGATCTGCTCTTTTCTTATTCCTGTGATTCCTCAAAGGAGCACTAAATGAATTCAGGGGACACATGGAAGAACGGATGTTCTGCTGGCACATGAACAGGCTGCTGCCCAGTGGATGGAACCCGGGCTCACTGACACACTCTGGGTTACAGCACTACACACTTCCTGTGTTTCTACACATCGTCTTTCACAAAAGACCAGCTATGGACTCCCAAGGGAGGTGTGACTGCAACAGAAACACCACCGACCTTGGGAGAGCACCCTAGGGCTGAGGTCAGAACAAGGGGACAGGTGACAAGTTATTGAGCCACTCACTGGGTGACATTTCCCACAAAGTGCCTTTGGGTGACGGTGGAGACACACTAAAGCCACCAGCCATTGTGTTAGAGCTGACAGAAGACTGACCCACGGAGAAGAGATGCGTTTTATCTGCAATTCTGAAGCACAAAGTTTATGAGCTGTTCTCTGGGCTTTCAGAGGGCTTCAAACGGCCCTCAAGGGAGAGAAAAGAACTTCGGGTTACACAACCATGCCCACTCTGTTCATTTAACTCCTGCACAGGGTTCATGGTTCACCATGTCATTTTCTGTGTTCTGACAAACTCCTGCCACAGGCAGCTCCTCCCTTTTTCTTTTCTATCCCTTGATAACAAAGAGCAGGCCAGAAACAGAACATTCCCTGTGATGAGAAGTCCTTTCCTTTGAGGAATCCAGCCTAGGACTGTTACTGCAATAAACTGGGATGGACAATACCTCCCACTCCTCTGTTTCAGCCCTAATGTTCACAGAAGTGCCAGATTTAGCCCTGCAAATTGAAGTCCTTTTTGCCAGAACTGATTTAGCTGTGGTTGAGGCAGTGGGTACTTGTAATGTATTCTGGAGAGGAATATATCCATCTTTGTCCAGGAAGGTCAACCTTGAGACTGACTTCCCACCCTTCAATACCTGGGTTTTGATCTCTAATTAGTAGAAATGCAGCAAATCCACCAACTCATTGTTTAAAGATGGCCTTAACCTTGCAGAGAAGTAAAACTCACATAACAACAGTTATTTAGGAACAGAACTTGTCAGGTTCTGATTTAGCACTTACTGCCTAAATTTTTTCTTGCCTGAAGACAAATGAAAATATCCCTGCAGAAACACAGGTTTTGTTCAATTTGCACCAGGATGAGGAGAGTCAGAATAAAAGAAATCATCACTGTTACCTGCATGTCCCCCTGAGCATCTTTGGCTTCTGCAGTGCAGCCCTCTTCACTGATTTTGTAACCCAAGGAGCTCCAAACTGCTTCTGTGCCACACCCTCATCAGTCAGTTCTGTCTTGCAGTAGGTGAGACAGTGCCAACAAACCTGCAGTGGGATTATCACCATTAAAAGGTTTTCTGACAAGCCTGGCCTTGCAACTTGTTTGCCATCCTCAAAGTTACAACTGAAGCCTGCATCTTATTCGGCAGCATACCAAGGGCATTCAATCCTCAGTCTGTTCCTGTCTGCAGAGAAAAAAATTATGTTAATGGATGAAGAGAGTGTGGGAGACAGTTATTCCTGAGGAAACTCTGCCCAAGCCAAAGGATCCTGGGTTTCCTGACAGCAGTTCTGCCCCAGCTTTTCCAGAAGGCTGCCTTCAGAAATGGAATTAGGCCCTTAAGGGAGCTCTCATTTAAATGCATTTACCAATCAGTGGTCATCTTAAATAAATCTCAACGTACTTATGCTCTCATTCCATGTTTAGCCAAACGATGTAAGAGGTTTTCTTCAGCAAATAAACCAGAATTCAGCAAAAATAAAAGCAGCAGAACCAACCCTCCCCACTCCAACATCATTCTGCAGCAGGCAAAATGCTAAACCTACAGGAGTGTTCTGGCAGTGAGGAAATATTCTCAAAACAACAGTATCACAGCAGTAATGTCTTCTGCTTTGGAAATGTGTTACCTTGATGTTTATATAGCCACAGGAGACTATTCAACAATGGCAATGTGTTAATTCCATTGACATTATCGCTCAAATTCAGTCACAGGGGCCGGCGAATTCTTTTTTTTACATGGCTCTTTCATCTAAAAGAGAATAAAGCAGGACATAATGGATGGTTAGTAACATATTGTTAAATGGTTACAAGACACAGGAAATTTCAGTTGGGGAAGGGGAAAAACTGAAAAATCCAAGAAAGTCTTAATTAGAGCAGAGACTTGGTTCTGCTACACTGCACTATGCCAATTCCTCAGCATTCAGAGCTAAGGATTCTCCAAAAACACTGAGCCTGTTCTGCTCTTACAGGAGTGGACACTTTTTAGTCCTCTCCAGAACTCTGCTCATGGGAAGCTCTGAGTTATTTGGAGTTATTCACTATCACAAAAAGCCAGGTAACCTTTTGTGTTGCTCTCATTTGACTTTATCATGGGAGTGGTTCCTAGCGGATACTCATATTCCATCACTCAAGATGAAAACCCTCATTGTTTTACTCTAAATTGGCTAGAAAATAAAATTATAAACAATTTATGACATATAAAAATCTCCTAGCTGCAAATTCAGTGGCCATTTAGGGGACAGGGGACAGTTTTGGACAATTAGTTTCTATTTGATGGAGACAGAAGATGAAGATAAACCAAAAATTCCACCAGCAAGTGTGAAAGCTCTGAGTCAAAACTGAGGTTTTTTGAGTTATGATTTAACCAATAAATCCAAGGTGTTATCATGCAATAGATGCAGAAAGTGAATATTGGCAAAGCCCGGATAGAGAACCCAGGAAGAATGAGCCAGCTTCAAGTCCATCTTCCTCCAAACCTATCACCAGTTCTGCTGCTGCTGTTCTGGAAGCCACCAGGATTTCCTTGCTGGAGCAATATCAGCCACTGGGGGATGCTGGGGGAGAAAAGCTGTTAAAGAAAATGATCTTCCTAATAAACACTGCCTCAGGGATCACTTGAAGACAGGTGTCACTAAACAGAACTTCCACTAGTTGTTCTGCAGAATTCCTCTATATGCCATAACCACCATAATTTCAGGGAGAAGTAATTAGGGCTGAATTTTTTACCACCAGAGATATTTCCACCTTTCCTTGGACTTTTGTATTTTTCAGTGGTTAACTGTGAACTTTGGAGTTTGCATGTATGAAGGAATTAAGTCTGTTTATTTTAAAGTAGCTATTTTCCATGGAAATTTTTAGTTGTGGAAATACTTTATGTCACTGAAGGAGCTGTACACCTCACAGGCCTAGGGTGACACACAACCTGAGGCTGCCCTTGGCTGTCTTCACTGAAATCAAGAGGAGTTATTTATGTTTTGGTTCCTTGTTGAATCAGGCACATCTTTAAGAAGAAACATCGTCCTCTTCCTCTCTCCCTCTTCCCCAGCAGACACTCTGCACTTGGAAATAACATTTCCATATTTTCATATTCTTCCCAGGTACTTTTCCACGTGTGTTGACACTACCAGAAAACTGACACTGTGGTGTCCGTGCCTGAGCTGTAACTGAAACACGACCACACACCCAGCCTGGACATCACCACATTCTGGGTATTTCTGAGTTTCACTGACATTGCAACAAGTTCACCTTATTAAAAAATGAAATGCAGCAGGAGTGCATTTAAGCACTGACTATTTACTCTCTCTTACACTTTAATTGAATTCTCAATTATCTAAATGGGAACTCCCCAGTTTGGAGGGGGACACCTGCAGAGCTGAATTATGCACAGTTGTTAAGGCCCTTGTGTGGCTCTCAGCAGCTGTCAATCCACGTCCAGGGGCTCGGCCAGGCCAGGCAGCTGCACAGGGACACCTCTGTGGCAAGGGGGAGGCAGTGGCAAGACATGGAGGGATTAAAACAACTCCCAGGCTTTCTAGCAATCCTGCACTGCTTTCTCATCTTTCTTACACTGAGAAAAACAGCTACATTAACAACTTGCCAAGGGAAAGTACAGGCCTGGTAAACACGCCATTGTAGGAGAAATCCTTGTGCAGTTCAGTGAAATATCCATTTTTGAGACAGTAAACAGCATCAGGGGGCGTCCAGGCGTGTACCAGTAAATGTACTTGGCTTGTTTGGCTCCTGCAGGACCCCTGTCTGCCCCATCACCACTGAACGTGAGCTGGCAGCACTGCCCGGACACCAGCAGCTGCTTCTGGCTGGATCCAAAGGCCCCCTCAGCCTGCAGAGCCATGGGATCACAGAGCAGGTTATCAACACCAATGCTCTGCATTTCTCTTTGCACAGATACTTTACAATGTGCAATCCCAAGCTGTTATTACATTCCAAGCAAGCCAAAGTGAAACATCACCTTGTAGCACTGCTGCTTGCTGTGAGGAAACACGTCAGGGCTCTTTGTTTTGCTCCCAGGAAAGCCCATTTACTTAATAAAGTGTAGGAAGCATTTCCAGCAGGGTGTCTATTGGGAGAGCCACGACAGAAGTTATTTGTTTGAACTTGTGCTGCTTTCTTGAGGGCACAGCACTGCAAATTGATGTTGTAAGCTCAGAACTTCCGCTATGAATTCCTAAAGTTTAATTTTTTTCCCCTAACCCACTCTAACCTAATGGAGATCTAACTTACAGCCAAGACATTCCTAAGGGACAAATTTCTATATTCAAACTGCTTTCTGACATCCACGCAGCATGGTGGGTTTCTTGGTGAGTACGTTGGCTCAATTAACAAGTGAAGCAATTCTTTAGGCATCTAGTGCCATCTCTTAAGGGGAAAATTATCACTGCAATCTTACTGAAAGAGTTGCATTTTATATCTATCCATGCATTTAGAGGAGAAAATGCGACTCTTCTTACACATTAGGGTATAATTTAAGGAAATGAAATCTCTGGTGTGACTTAAATTACAAGGAATCAAAGAATACTTCTGAACATGAAGTTTTTCTGCTCATACAACATCCTTTACTAATTATTACTGAACAGTATGTGTTCAGTGCTATATTAGATCCTAGTTCATGCAATGCATATTGCAAATAAAACTCAGTTGCACATTATTCCTTGGGAACAGCCCTCTGTCAGACACCTCAGAGAAGCAAAGTGAAAGGAATGTGAATACAGAGGTTCTTGGGCTAACTGTAGGTCTATCCATTCTCACAGGAGGCACTGTTTCTAAAATACCTTTGCCCTGTTACATGGCCTTTCACTTGCAGTTATTATTTCCCTCAACTAAAATGAAACGAATACCATTCCAATGTGGTTCTCATATGCTTATACCATATATGAACTTTGTCTATACTCCATTTATACTGGAATTCACTGTTGTTTGCAAGGTCTCTGAGAGAGATGGGAGAGAAAAAAAATAGGCTGAGGAACAAAACTCAAGAGGGGGATATCTATGTCTAATCTGAAAACAAAAACTACTTACCATATATGTTGACTTAGCTTTAGACAGGCAGTTTCCTTCAGTAAGACAATGCAGGTAGAGAGACACTGCAGAGTGCTCCTCCCCCTGGGATTATGTAATGGAATGTTTTTCTACCAGCTACAGACACAACCATTTAATTGCACAGATAAATCTTACACACAGGCAGAAGTGTGATTTTACTTTTCCTCTTGGGAGAAGTGATTTGGTTTTTCTGATTCTTCAGTCAGTGGCCTCAGCTCCACACCCCTGCTCCCTTTCCCGAGCTGCCAGATGGTTGCAGGACCTGATCTCACCTCGGGGCTGCTCCACATAACAGAGACTGTCTTACAAGATTTTACCCAAGCTTGAACACTACGTCTTTCTTCCATCGTTCTCATACACATTTTCATCCCTGATTAGGATTTGACTTGAACAAAACTCCCTCAAAGCACTTCACAGATCCACAAGTTGCATGTTTGTCACCGACTCTTGGGCTCAGAGCTGGGGCTGGGGCTGGGGCTGGCACAAGCCCCACACCACTGTCATGAACCAGGGTTGAATTCATCAGGATTCACACTGACAAAGCTGAACACGTTATTTGAACCCTTTCACACAGGACTGACTGTCAGGAGATACCCATAACACCCCAGTGTAATATGCTGCACATTATGAATATGGAAACACCCAGGGGGCTTCTTATGGGGGAATTAAGGAGAAAAAAAAAAAAAAAAAGGAAAAGAAGTCATGGGGCAAACAGATTTTGTGTGAAAAGCAAGTATACAGTGGACCTGTTTTCCTGCCAAGTGTCAATATTAATGGTGACAAAGCAAGCTCTTGTGTTTCGTTGCCATGGCCAGGGACACAATCCTGTGACCAGCCCGTGAGGATTCTCATTCCCTCGGCTTTTGCTCAGACCATACATTATGCAAAGGACATATGGAACAGTAGCAGAAAGCCCTCAGAACTCAACGGGGTCAAAACCAGCAGTGCACTGTAGTCTCAGAAGTTTCAAGACAGATCGTGGACATTCATTTAGGGTGGGGGTTGGTCCCCTTCCCCTTCTTTCCCCTCCCTTCCCTCCTCTGTCCTCGGGCCCCCTCTAGTGCTCCCGGAGCAGGCAGTGTGGCTGCCCTGGGCACGGGGCTGCAGATGCAGCCACAGCCAGCACACACCTGCACAAACCTCTGCTGAGGCCACTGAGCCCAAAGGCGGCTTTCAGGGCTGCACCAGAGCCTCTGTTTAGCCTTGTTGGCTAGACAAGCACTTGCTGATGGGTGTCATCGTCACAGGTACATTAAACAAACAGCAGCAGGAACGAAGACGTACATCCAGGGAGATGCACCTTTTAATCTCTGCTGAGATTTGCCTGGGATTCTCTAAGTATTAATGTGAAAGAGCCATTTGAGTGAAGATAAGTCATTCTCCAGAAGCCAACAAACTCAGATGCTGGTCTGTTCCCCTCTGCAGGCCCCCCACGCCCTGAGAGTCCCACAAAGGCATGACTTGGGCTAGAACAGCCTGTGGTACAGTACCCTGAGGTTACTCCAAAAGCCATAAATTACATCACAACTTGGCATTAGTGGATCCCTAGTCATTAACTGGAAGGGAAAGATGGCAATTAACATTCAGCCTACAGAGAACCTCTCACTGTCACCTTCAAATACGAGAGCAAAGCCTCTTCATCCCAGCTTTCCATGACAAAGAGGTCACAAAATTTCTGTCTGCTATGCTTTTTTTTAAATGTGCATCTCAAATCATTTACCTGCCGCCCAGTCCCCTAAAATATGACAGCACCTGCAGGAGCAGAAATGAGCTGTGCTCAGTGTGTAACTGTACACACAGGCTACACCACAGATGCTCCACCCTCACTGAACTCTCCAATTCAATGCTGTGCTTTTCACAGTGCTGTGATCCCACCCTCAGTGGTAAGACTTGGTCTGCTCTCACCTGGCCCCTCTGTTTCCTTCAGTCCATTTTGTCTCCTATCAGCTTCAGCTGCTGCTGTGCCTTCCTCATCTTTTCCTGGTCCCTTTCTCCCTGACCATATGGTGTTCATTTTGGCTGCAAAAGACATTAATTTCATTATTCATGAGAAATCTCACTCCAATTAAGATTAAAAAAAAAAAAAAAACCAACCAAGAGACAACAACTGACAAACCCTAGCACATAATAAAATTAAGGAGGTACTTGGTATCTTCCTTGATCTGCTATTTTGGTTGTGGAAGGAAACATTATTAGCTTTTGAAAAAAATGCTACAGCATTTGTCAGACAGTGGGCAGAAGCCACTAATGACAGCTGTGCTCGACAAAATTAATTCTTAGTAAAACACTAGTCCTTGCCTGAGAGATAAATTCTCAATGGTCTTAACTACACATGGATTATATAATCCCTGTGCCAGGAAATGACACTGCAAACAGCCAAACCCCAGTACTATATATCTGAAGAATACTTTCACCTTAACAGTGGAAGACATCTGTGTGCACAGACAGTGCCCAGTAACAGCACAGAAAGGATATCAACTCTCCACAAATTACTCTCCAGAGCCAATTCAAAATCATTCCTTTTTCCATCTCCCATGGAACAAAAACGGTTTTGCTATTTGTCTGGAAGTCTGAACAGTCTGGCTTTTCAGTAGCCGAAAGGGATTTGGGGTTTAATCAATTATTGTCAGGGAAAAAAAAAAAAAAAAGAGAGAGAAAGCTTCACCCCACTTGGTCACAGACCTCACCTTGAAGTTTGCTTTAGGCACCAGACATTCCTGTCCCTATGGCATCACAGGGAAAACCCAAACTAAGACCATTCCAGAGCAACATACTTCAGCAGCTGCCATTTATTTGTCTGGCACAGAAAGCCTGGGAACACAGACCTCAGCAGCAATGGTCACCCAGTAAATCCTGAAGGCAGATGGAGCATTTACATTTGATCTGCAACTTGGTAAGTTGGATCTTGCCCAGGCTTGAATTTCAAGCTCTTACCACCAGGATTAGACCAAAATAAAAAAATCTACTTCAAGCCATCGCTAACTGCAGTTTCACAATACCTGTTCTTGATAATTGCACAAGATGACACGGCCAAGCTTCAGGAGAGGCATTACTGACTGAATACCTCTGTTTGTAAGGGTTTGAAGTTCTTGCTCTGAGTACCTTTAGGGATGGTTCTTCAGCCAAACATCGTTAGCTCAGTGCTCCCAGGGACCGTGGCTCCCTGAACTGAAGAACCACAGCAGCTGTACTTACAGAGAGGAGATTTCACACATGGAGAAGAAGAAAGGCTCCCTCAGTGCAGCAGGAACACCCTTGTGGAAGAAACATGCTGAGAAACATGATATTTAGTCAACAGCAGAAGGGCAGGATTGGAGGGAGGTGGCCTGTATAGTTCAGTCTCAGTAATTTCTTGAGCTTGAGAAAAAGTCCTTGAGCTACTCAAAAGCGTAATGGGAATAATAAAATCATAGATTAAAAGAAAAAACAAAAAAAAACCAACAAAGGAAAACCAGGCAAGAGAATTCACTACAGCATCAAACAAGTTGCACATTTGAGTAGTTTGAAGGTTAAAATGAGTTTAGAGCAGATCAGCAATTGCAGCTCTTGTTGCTGGCAGGAACAGTTACATTTACTGTTCTAGTTTTCCTAAACCAGCAAAATTTTAAATCCGTCTCAAAAAGGACTAGAATTCAAAAGAAAGCTCAAGACCAGCGTTTTAGGAAGTCTGGAGGAAAAAAAAAAAAAAACACCAAAAACCAGAAAGCCTAATGCCAAGGAATCCTTAAGAATAATAAAGGAAAGCCAACAATTTTCAGTGGTCACATTCAATTAGAAAATCAAATGCTTTATACACCAAACCCAAGCTAAAGTGTGGTCTTAAAAATTTAAACACGATCTTTAAGTTAGCAGTACATTTAAGAACATAGATTAGCCAAACAGTCTGTGCAGTCTATTCCATTTGGGTAAAAAAAACCCTTTTCAGAAATACACCCTCCTCTTTCAATTTCTCCTAAGCAGCTGATTTATTTCATTCTGTGCTTACTTCTTAAAAAACCTAAACATCATGATTATCTGAAACTTCCTCGGCCTTTTTACCTGTCCAGACTACACGGTATGCTATACACTGCATTTAGAATAACCCACAGCAAATCAGAGTAAACACTGAAAACGCTTTACTACCGAAAACACTTGTTGGCTTTTACCATCAGCTGCCTCATCTTTTCTGGGTCAGTTGCACTCACCTCACCTATCACTTGTAGTAAGTGAACAAGTTACCCACACAGTTGCTGACACATCCAAAATGGATGTGCTCACTTCCTTGTAAACCACATTTTCCGCAAAACAAACCCCCTAGAATTTGAGAACAACTTTGGAATACATTTGCTGCAGCTTCTTTTTACCCACAGTCCATTTATCATTCTTATCAATGACATCAATCACGGTAATAACGGATCAAGTGCAAATCTGTATAACCAAATATTCTGTGTGATCCTGTCCCCCATGCGGTGTCTTCCCCCTTACGTTGCTCATCAGCTTTCAAAGACACCAAGATGGGTGAAAAAGAATTCACGTCTCCGTGGGGAGCTGAACCCGCTGCAGGCAAATTTGGCAACACCGGGTTCTGGGTCACACACACCAAACCCTCCCCAAGAGCTCTGGCAGTCCTCAGAAAATAAAGGGCTTCCCATCAAGTCCCCCCAACCCCTTTTTCGTTACCCAAAAAAAAAAAAAAGGGAAGAGAAGCAGTTCTTTTTCCAGAACCACAGCGCCTTGTGCCCTTCTCAAACAAACAGAGACAACAGTGCATTTCAACTTTATTAGAAAAGAAACCCAAAAATTTATACAAAGCTCTGCATTTTACAGAAAACCAACCCCCCAAACACAAAGAAATCCGACATTGCAAGCTGTATGCATTTTCTGTTTTCATATACAGACATATATATATGTACATACACATATATATATGTGTGTGGGCGCACGCGGGTGTATATATAGTGTGTGACGTATTTTTTTTTTTGCATGGTTTGCATTCATTATTTTACAAAGTTAACATTCAGTAGAAAAAAAAAAAAAAGGATTTTTGTTACCATTATTTTCTCATATAAATTACTGTGAGCAGTCCCTCTGCAGATAGATAAAAAACACCTTTTCGTGTCATTCTGTAAAAAACAGACATTACTGAAATGGTACTGAAATCTTTCAAGTTTGTTTTTTTTTTTTTTTTTTTTCAATACCACCATAAAAATATCATCTAGCCCCCAATTCAAAATGCTTGTCCAAGGCATTAGAAGAGAAAGGACTGTAAGACAATTCCGGAAAGATCAGTTCTTTAAGCCAACATTCAGGTAGATAAATTTTGCTGGACCTCATACATTGGTGTGAAATGAGCACAAACAGGAGACCACCCTCTCTGTCTGCCTGGAAAAGCTGCTTCTTTTGTCTATTTGAAAGAGTCAAATTCCAACAAAGCACCCAGCAGTGTGCAGGAGCTGACAGACTCTCAGCTCACCCTCCTTGCCCTATGACAAAACCACAGATTTTCTCGATGCAATTAAAATCTCTACCAGCTCAGCAATTTTTTCCTACTTCATTCACCTTAAAAAGAGCTGTTGGATTAATCATGGCATGGTTAGACAGACATCAGGTTGCTGAATTACTGGGACAAAAACTTAGCTAGAGGGGGAAAATACAAGACAACTAAAAGGAAGAAAACACTATAGAAAAGAGCTACCGGAGCAACTCCCAAGGCTCTGGTTTGGAGAAGCAGGAACAGTAGAGAGATATAAATTGCAGCTCAAAACATCCTTGTGTTTACTGAAGTTCCTGGTGACAGCATGATCCAGAGTAACCAACTGCCTGGTGAACAATCATTCATTCTTTCCTTCAAGCACCATGATGGGGAGAATGGCCAAGAGTCTGAAGGCAATACAAGTGGTTGTGGTGATAACAAAGGAAATGAAAGTGAAGAACACAATGATGCCAATTAGATGGAGAGTAATGCCAATGAAGATGTTTCAACTTCCAGAGATGCTGGCAACAAGAAGAATGTGGTGATGTGGTTGGTGTTGATGATGGCCAGAATTCATTCATATGTCCATGTAGTCATCATCTTCATCAGTATCACTTTCCAGTGAGGACTCCTGGCTTGAGGTCTCTAAGATTTCCAAAGCTGGCTGACAAAGGCTCTCCTTCTTTACATTCGCTGCAGACTGAGCAGACAAAATAGCAGACTGATCCCAAAAAGAGAGAGAGAGAATATATTGCTAAATAGTCAGGATAAACCCATGATCACAGGGACAAAAGCCCACTGGTTGCTATTCCTTCACATTCAATAATTGTGTGGATAAAAGATGTCATCCTAACGTAAAACAACATAACATTTACCAGTAGGCTTCCCAACAGTTAATGTTCTGGTAGCTTCCACTAATCTAAGAACTGCAATGGCTGCACTAGGTCACTCAGCCGTTTTTGTCATTTTTTCCAAATCCCTCAGGAAAGGGATAGGGACTAGAAGAGCTCTCATTTCACCCATAGCCAGTATTTCACCTTTAAGAACTGGCTCCTGCAGGTAACAGCTAGCACCTCCTTCCACTACTTATCTACCTCTGGTTATGAACTGGGGACATGAACTTTCGCTTCTTTCACACGAGTATTTTATTGAGGGGAGAATTAAGATATAAAAACAATAATCTAAAAAATTACTGGTTCCCTTTTATTACCTTTAATTTTTGCTTGGTCTCTTCTGAAATGCTGCCCTTTGGAGAAAGGAGGGTGGGAGTGGGTGGAGTGACAGTGATCTCAGGTGGAAATTTGGTGACAGATGAAGGTATGAAAAGCTTTGGCATGTTGGGCAGAATGCGAGTTTTTACTCGGGTGCCATCTGTCTTGTTCTGCTGACTTCCCAAAGTCTGTGAACTGGAGCTGAGTTCAGGCTTGGAACTGGAGGCTAAACAGAAAACAGCAAGGAAAAAATATGTTAGGAAGTTATCTAGGATTTCAGATGTCAAAGAAGAGGGAAGAGTTCGTTGTTAGATGTAAGGCTGGCTCAAAAGGCCTTTCTTCAAGCCTTGCAATAACCAAAGCTTAGAACCAGAAAAAAAGATTGTAAAATGACAACTGGAAACCAGCAGCAATTAAAAAATATCTTACTGGATGGCAGAAACCAGCAGTAATTAAAAAATATCTTACTGGATGGCAGAAACTCAACCTGACCAAGCACAACAACTACCAAGCACAGGGTAGTGTAGCACTGGCCAACTCCATCTACTACAAACACCATCTTCCACTTGTGTCAGATGCAATCATCTTTGCACCCTCTGTCTCTCCATCCTGCAATGCAACAAACAAAGCTCTTTAGCTTGACTTCTGAGTCTTCATTTCCTCCACCACAGTGTTGTCTCTTTAATTACTGAGAGAGCAACCCCTCAACAATTAGAGAAAATATATGGTAACACTTGTCAAAACTTCTCCATTACTCCGTTCAAACCCTGCCATAAACCCCTCCTTGGTGTGCTCATGCCGCTGGCTCCACACTAGTTAGCATCACTTCCACATCCTTCCCGAGGGTCTCAGCTTGGGGCCTCTACAATGCAAACTTTCTCAGAGTGTTTATTGAGAACATCTCACAAGGAGGATCCAGCCCTTCCCTAGGCACTATCACATTACAAAATTATGTATACACCACAATAAACAGTAGATGACAATGCTCTGATGTTAAAAGCTGAATATTTGTTAAAAGAGACTTCTTACTAATAATGCTGTTTCACAGAGTCAAAATTATTTTTAAGAAACTGCGTAAATGGAAACACCAGAGCCTTTCTCAGTCTGGTAATAATGACAGGTGTTCATATACATCTTTTCAGATTCAGTATTGTCAAATCCATCTCTGGCAGATATTGGGAGCCAACATGGCCACTTACACACAGCAAAATCAAGGCCAGTTTCCTAATGCTACCCTGAGAAACAGGCAGCAGCAGAACAAACTACGAAGGGATGTAAAACTGAATTGCAGTTCTCAACGGCACACAGGAATGTAAGAGCTGCCACAACAGATGAGGCATGGCTTTCCATCAAGGTCAGTGACCCATCTCCATGGGCAGCCAATCCTTCCAGACAGTGATCAGACACAGGATAATCTGCCTCACAAATAAGGAAAAACAAGATACCCCAAACACGAATATCTAGATTATGCCTGCCTGAAATACCAGGTTTTACATTTCTTCAATTAAAACACCAACTTCTTCTCTTGGGAAGAGGGCAGAGGAGGGATAGAACACATTAGCTGCTGTAATGCTGGGTTTTATGTTTACTCAGACTGAGTCAGTTTTGTGAAAAACCATTTCCTTCTGCTAAATATCCCAACAGTGTAATCCAAAGTGTTCTCATACTGCCCCATATAAGACTTCAATTAAAAGAAAAATTCTGCTTTAAAGGATGCACAAACTATACTGCACGAAAACTGGTACTGGAGGTTTTTTATTTGGCTTTGCTGCCATGGGTATTTAGCATGCCAGACATGCACCAAACAGAATCACCACCAAGGGATGGCAGGGCTCCTGCCCAGGAAATTCAGGCATTGCCAGGAATGCATCTAAACTCCGCAATACTTGACTGGAAGGCAGGCAGAGAACCTGAGGAACGTCAATCCCACCTGCCCAACCAGTGAGTGCCTACAGCCTGCTGCACAGCTCACCACCCCATCGCAGAATCCTCTGAAGCACAGGAAGCTCCTACCTGGGGTACAAACATGTCCCGAATTTGTGCTGGGCACGGGCTCCACTTGCCAGCAAACAGGCTCTGGCGATGGTGCGACAGTAGCCATTTTCATCTGCTGACAAAGCCGTGACTCCTGCTGCTGAAATCCAAGCCCCTCCAAAGGCACTTCAAGCTCTTCTTCCTCTTTAGTAATGAAATATAATTCACAGATTAAGAGACATCCTGATCTCTCTGCTGAGCCTCAATCCTTTTGCTGTCTAAGCAACAGGTAGAAAAATCCTTTTAACCCTTGCTCTACTTCTAAACCGTAACATGACTGAGTGAAATTAAATATTGGCCAAAGATGGCCAAAGCAACTTTTTCATACTTAATGCCATCAATTCCAACTCTTAAAAAAAAGCTAAATGTCATTTAAAAAGTGAAGGAAAAAAAATTTGAGTCTGACATTTTGTCATCTCTGCAAAAAACAGAGCTGAGCACTTCCTTTGGAGCTGTGAGGGCTGGAAGGAAGAGCTGCCACGTGCAGAGCAAAATCCATCACCCTCACTGAAGGGCCAGCTGTGATGGATGGGTCCCTCTCTGATCTCCAGCCACAGGTACCTGCTACACTGAGCACAGCTCGCTGCCAAGGAACACCCATTACTGTCAACATGGAATAACAGGGCCGAATCCATTTCTCCCGAAACCCACATCAAGGGATACTCAATGCCCACTCTTCACTGATATGTCCACTGTACCTCTCGAAATATATTAACCTCAAATTCCCACCTTCTGCTATTCTAGAACCTGGGATGTTTATAACTCAGAATCCATGTGGGTGTACACATGGATTATCATTATTATCATTATTATTGTATGTAATATTGTATAAGACTATTGTATTGTCTTGTTATTATGTCCCAGCTGCACCTGCTTTTCAATTAATGCAGAGTTAAAGGAGCTTTCTTACACACGGAGGTGCATGTTGGACATACCAGGAGTCATTTCCACTGAACTGCCAAGAGCTGTCAGGGCCCTTCTGAGGCAGGGCAGCAACCCTTTCAAGGCTATGGACACACAAACAAGCTCTTATTCTCTCTTAAAAATGAAGACATTCTTCAAAAGCAACGGGCTGCCTAGTCTAATTTGAATCACCTCATATTTCCACAGGCTAAGGAGTGCACAAGCAGCTATCATGGACCAGCACATGCAGTGGATATTCACAGCCTCACTTGCTCTAAAATTCTTTGTATGTCAATGCTCCAAATTAATTTGGGATTTTGACCATGCAACGTCTTAAAAAGGAATACATATTTTAACTTTTCCTCATTGGAAAACTGCTCCCACCCCCTCAAGTGTTGAAAACACTTCTCCATCTCCACCAATATAGAGAAGATCTCGGAATTTACCATGGTAATATTCTCCTGTACAAGAGTTCCCCTTGCAGAAACTGCTTCAGAAAACATCACAGCTTAACAGTCTGATCTACACAGTCAGAAAGATGCAACTTTTTAACAGAGTTATCTTTTCTATGGTTCTTGAATAACTTGTAGGAAAAAAGGCTCAGGAAAGCAGGCTGTTCTTTCATCCACTAATTTTCATAGGTAAAGAAAAAACCCCATCATCTAGACTTGTAGCTGAAAGCTCATATAAGCCTTAGGAAAAATGAGATTGCTTGTAGAAAAGTGTCCAATAGCTCCCAAAAAGGAAAGGTCACCCACTAGGCAGCTCCTGTTCTGAGATGTTCCACTCACTATCAAGCACAAAATGGAACAGTCTAATGCAGATGAATGCTGTTCTCATTCTCAGCACTCTCTTGCACATTTCTGGATACTTCAAAATACAGCACTGGAAATAGGAAAATAATTCTTGCATCTGTACATGTATTAATAGACCAAATCAGCTGAGAAACAACGCAGAAGGAAGCGCTTAACTGTAGGAATCTTGAGTAGGAAAATCCCAAAGCATTGTTCCCCTTCTGAGGAAGCAGAGGAGAGCTGAAGGATCCCTGGGTCTTGCCTGCCCTTTGCAGAGGGGATTTAACCCCCAAGGAGCAGAGCCTGCAGGAGCAGCCCCAGGGCAGCACACACACTTCCCATCACACTGCTGCAGCCCAAGCCCAGAGCACTCCCACACTGACATGGCTACAAGGCACTGGATCCAAGACAGGAGCACGCATCACAACAACATCTGAAGAAAAGCGAGGTGAAAATGATGATGGCTTCAGATTACTCCACAAGACAGAGGAGAAGTCAACTCATTCTTAACTTACTCCAGCACTCCAGAATCACTGCCTTAAGCACCCAGGGTAAGTACTAACAGAACCTTTCTTATCCAGTTATTAACCCAGAATACAAACCAGTAATTAACTTAGCAGCTGCAAAACTATATACAAATAAACTGCAAATCCTACAGCCTCAACTATAGTGCTAACTGAGAGTTTTGTACCTACTCTACTACTTAACTACATTAGGGACTTATTAGCTCACAATACAGAGTAAGAGCTCTGATTTGCATTATTATTTAATGACAAAACTCTACTTCTTATGCTGATTACAATATTTGTTTAATTATAAGATATATCATTGCTTAAACTGATTTGCTGTACTTTATTTTAACTAAATTATGGCCCACTGACAAAAGCTCTTTTGAGCAGCCTAATTCTAGGAAGATGCTACAAGACTGGTATCAGTCTGTGTTCCCTCAAGAGCAATCAGCATCCTCAGACACATCTCCATCTTCCAGAATATATTTTTTCAAGTTTTGAAGATGCAGTTTTACAGTACAGTAAAATTAGATTTAAATTTGAATAAAATAACTGACAGCAATTTTTAACGTAGAAGTGAATGGAAATGAAAGGGCAGGAGTCTGGCACACTGTGTATTTCTATCACTGCACTTCTGGAAATAATATTTGTTAATATTCTATTAGAATGTGCCTTTGAGTACAATAGAAATCAAGAACCACTGTCTGTTAATCAATCCCTTGCTGTCAGAGATGTTCAATACAGTCACAGAATTCTATTCCCTGACTGGGTCATACACTTTATTCTTTCAGGACTCTGCAATTATAATTTTAATTTAAATAGAAACAGTGCCACTCAAGTGACCAAGTTAAAAATAAAGTAAATAAACAAAATATTTTTTAGACTTCTTGAAAATAACAAGAATTGGTTGTTTCAGTGTACATATCATAATTTATACTTTAATACATTGCAGAGATATTTGTTCTTTTTTCATTACAGACAAAAAGGTCAAAACAAGGAAGGACAATCAAAGAGAAATATACAGTTGGATCTCCTCATTATTTATCTAAAACGGATTTCTGAAGAGAATATTTTAATATTTGTTTTGAGGAAGATGCTGTTAAAGCCCTGAACATAATGTCCTAGTTCTTCTAATAAAAACTTTCCCCAGGGAGGTAAAGACTCCACTAACTCCTGAGCCACAATATTCTGCACGAGTGCAAGAACACCAGAATGTAAGTGCAGCACATTCTGAAGGTGCTCAGAAGCTCAGATTTAATATCAGTTAATAAATCTTTTGGTACTACCCAGCACTTGTACTGTCTTGGCAGGTTTTCAAACATTAGCTCTACAACAAACCCAGTTTAAAATAAACCCAGTTTCTGAAGACATAATATGCAAGAGACACTTGTCCCCAGGCTGAGGATGGGGCAGGCACTGTACTCTGGAGACCCATTTAGCACTCTCACAACACAACACACAAATTAAGCACACAGAGAAAAGCACAGATTTGCAATGCACGTCACTATTGATACAGAAAAGTTCCTCTCCAATCGAGCTGAATTACAAGGATTTTTTTTTTTTAGCCTTCCCTTTCCCAACAACTGCCTAAATACATATAAAATAGTACACGACATAGAAAGAGGGACATCATACCTTTCAACATCTCCCTGCTTTAGTGAGGAAGAAACAAGCTGACAACAATTCAATGCAACAACCTACTCCAGCTTTCCTCTCCAACCTCTTCCCACTTGTTGCCAGGGTAACCAGTGTTTGCAGATGCCTATAGCGGGCGCCTGGGTTCATGACTTCATCACAGTTAATATCCTCTCCCCAGCTCTTCATACACAGAATGCACTACATGCATTTATCCACACACCATAAACACAAAGATTATACAACCCTGCGAGCGTTTTTATACCGAGACCGCTCACTTTGCTATTCTGATGTACATTAAAAAAAAAAAAAAAAAAAAAATCAAAAATAACACGGGCAAAAATAATCACTCGGCAATTTGGAGATGTGGAGAAAGTTTAAAAGCAGTACTACTGTAACCAGTGAGCAGCTGCTCTGGTCCCTCTGCACTGAACACTTCAGAATTTGATTTCATCATGCTGTCAGGTATGAGGCATTAACATTAGTGTTATAAAACATTTTGCATGGAGTTTCGAAAAATTCTTTAGTCATGCACTAAACCTCTTGCATTACGACAGAAAGACAAGCCCAGAAAATGTGACTAGCACCTGGATAAAACCATTTTCCAGTTTCTAACAGAAGCAGTTTGAAGTATTACAGCACAGATAAGTTAAAGAATCTAGGCAACACAGAGTGCATGCACAAAGCACCATTTCATTGTCGGAAAGAAGAAGGAGCTGAGCTTTGAACTCCAGGACAAAATATTAACACCATTTCAAAAGAAAATGCAAGAAGTGAACGGACAACAACCTCAAGTGCTTAAATAAAGCACTTGCACCACTTGCCTTCATGCCTCTGCAAAATACCTTCCCCCCAGCAGTTCTGTGTGTCAAGACAAAAAAACCTGAGAATACATCAGTAGGATTTAACTGATTTGTACTACCTTGCCTTCCAACCACTTCAAAAGACTAAGGATTGAATTCTGTGTGCCTCCAGACTCTAGGAAACACTTCTCTTCCTACTCCCAGTAACAACTGGTTTACTCTGCACTAGTGGCCACCCACAGCACACACAGTTGTTCACAATTCACTGTACAAGGCAGAGACTCTTTTTTTTTCCACCCAATGGAAACGGGTCTGATCCTTTGCTCCCTGACATAGTGGAGGAAATATCTTACCACATTTCCAAGGAATAATACTAATGTGAAAACAATTCGTTTTCTCTATTCCATCTGCCTTGCTCTCCAGTGTGCTGGGAATTAATACAGCTTTTTTCCCCACGCAGCAGTTGCAAAGGCCATGGAAAGCCTGAATTTGAAGGAGCTCAGAGTTTCCTTGTGAGCTGTGCTACTAAGTCAGCAGAAAGACTGCACTGGAACACAGGTTTGCTCAGCTGAAGAGAGTTAAGGATGCTGAAACACAGAAACAGCAGAGCCTCCACCACGAGGTACCACAGCACAGCAGACAGAGAGGCTACCTAGCTCATCATAGGACGTGGCAGAAACACTTGGTAGCCCTGCTTTCTCTAAACTCATTCCAAATATCCTGCCATGAAATTTACTTCTAAAAAAGCACTGCCAAGTGCTTTTAGTGCATATAGCTGTAGAAAGAAGTATTTGACTTGAAATGCCAAATGCAGGAAATTACATTCAAAGCTGACACACCAAGTCGGATGTTAAAAATTAGGCATCGGAGTAATTTTGGAGGCGAAAAGCTGCAGAACACAAGTTCCATTGCCCCCTGAAATAAAAGAAATACAAGCAGTCTGGTGACCAGGAGTTTGCAGTGCAATAGCACAGCACAGTGCTATATTTATCACTAGGTCCTGAGCAGGGAGAGTGTACCGTACAACCAAATGAGACATACCCCAAAACTCTTCCTGATGCTGAGGTCAGCTGTCACAGAACATTACCGAGACTAACATTTAAAATGGGTGGCTGCTTTAATAATGCTTCCTGGAAATAGTCCCTGGCCCATACTAACTCCCAGAGCCCTCTAACAGCCATGCTGGGCCAGTCTAACAGCAGAGACAGTGGAATTCCTGTGTCCAAAACCATTTCCTGCCACCACCAGCTGCCCTAGAGGTGCAGAAACCTGACATGCACACGGGTAAAGAAAAACCCCGAAGTTCAATCCCAACTTTTCTTTTTTTTAAACAAAACTTCAATTTAAAAGAACAAACAATGGCCCCAGATCAAAAAGACAACAGTTTGATATTCAATTACATGAACTTTCAAACGGCATTTTCAAAACACAGTTAATTGATATTTGTTTAATATCTGACTCAGCAAGGACACATCATCTGGGGAGCATCACAGCAGCACCTGCGGACAGGAACAGTCCTTTGCAGTCTCCTGCTTCTGAAATTTCTCTGAGTTACCTAACAAAAGCTGCAAGACCTTTCCTTTGCCATCAATATTCAGCCTCCTTTGCCCTGACAGCCAACTAAGCACAAGGAAATTAGCAAAGCAGCTGGCAGAAAAATCTCTTAAGTGAATGTAATGACACCCCACAATTTTCTAGGTACTTTGTAAGCAACACAATACCTGTGCAGAGGACTTATAACTACATCTCTCTTCAGTCTGCCTTTGTGCAGGAATATATGTAAATTTTATGCTGCTGACAGCAATCTAAAACTATTGAAACTGAACTATATTGTAGCCATACAGCATTGCTACCATGTTCCTTTACAAAAATCCAAAAAAAAAAGTGTTTCAGTAGTGCAAGACATCCACAGGGCAATGACTCCCCAGGATTTTCAGGGAGATCTAAGAGTGCTCAGGGCTAGAGAGCCTCCTGGAGCACAGACCCGCCCTGAGTGCACTAAACCCTGGCTCCAGACCATCACCTCACCTGCCCCTGCTGGGCAGCTGCTGCCCCTGCCCGCTTTGTTCTTACTGATCCAACATAGGTACATAAAAATTAGGACAGTTTTAATGTCAAAAGATTTTCTGCACTACACTGGATTGAGTAAATAAAACTTATAGAATCTGAAGTGTAGATATCAGACACAGACATTAAGTGTACTGAAGAATTCTTCTGGAATGAGTTTGTTTCGACAGGAGGCAATTCAGCACACTTTCACAAAGGGAAGAGGAAGAGCCATGACTGACTGGTACTGTCTGAGCACTGCAAAAGGGAATTAAGAAGTCATTCACAAACAGGAAACCCCTGCTGACATTCAGCAGTCAAGTTGCTCTCAGAGTGCACCCATTGTGAAAAAATAAAAAGCTTCATGAAAAGCATGGATCAGACAAGGGGAAGTGAGAACACCCATGCCAAGGAGGCTGAAGCAGCAAGAGATCAGAGAGAGCCCGTGCAGAGGTCCCTGGAGGAAGCCTGGCTGACTCCCACGGGTGACTCCTCAGTCACCAGCAGGTGAGCTGGGGCTTCCAGCCCAGGCCAGCACCCATGGGGTGGGGCTACCAGCGTTTAAAGGAGAGGTTTGAAAGCCAAGGAGAAATCCAGCCTTGGGAACTGAGGAAGACAGCTTTCAAAAACCACAACAAGTTTTCAGTTTTTCCAGTTTTCAGCCCTGGAAATTGAGGAGACAGTAGTGAAAAGTAAGATGCACACAAGCAGAGTAGAAGAACACACGCATTTAAGAGAGAAGCTTCAGGCCAGGTAACTGCAATATGAAGGCAGCTCACATGAGGCCACAGATCCTTGGCCTGCTTAACTTTTTCTGTTTCTTCTTTTTTTGAGTCATCTGTTGAGAACAACTCTGTGCTCGACAGCACAATTTTGAATTCAACAGAAAAAAGAAGGTAAGACACTGACTGCAATTAAGAGGGTTGAATGTTACTACTTAGAGTCATTTAAAAAATACCTGAAAATTTGAATTGAAATGCATTGTTAAAGTAAGGAATGGCCAATAGGGCCAAATACTTTTGTGGAAGAAGAAAGTTGTCAAAACACTGAACTACAGGCTCTTAAAATCTCTGTTTGTCTTTGGAAATTCGTGACAAGCAAACTGAGGAGCCACTGAGATCAGCATGTGGTAAAGCTCAGCTCATGATGGCAAAGTACAATCTCCATTATTTCACTCAGGAATTATGGATGCCCACTGATGTCTGGGCATCTAGAAACTGCAAGGAATTGAGGTGGGCCCTTGTGCCATGCGCTGTTTTAATACAGAGAGATGCTGTCAATGCAAAATGATGGTTTACATTCTCTGTAGTGATGCCTTAGGAAAACATTCAGTCTCTTCAGTCTTCTAAGAATACACCATCAACCTGAAGTCGTGTATCAGTTGCTAAAATAAACTAAGTTGCAGGCTTCTGGAGAAAGATGCCCCTTACAACTAAAAGCATCTCAGGATTTCCCACTTCAAAACCCTCTTTAACTGGAACATTTGCCTTTCAAGGATTCTGCTGCTGCCTGCACACACTTAAACAATTTAATAACGTCATTGCTCTCTATGCAATAGTTTGCTCATCTTTCCATGCAACTGTCCTCACCTGTATTTACTTCTTGTGCTTCTGAAACTCTCAAAGTTCTACAGGTTGAGCTATACTTACACCTCCACTTCCCCTGTTGTGCCCATTTCACAAACATCTGAAATTACAGCAGGATATTCCCATGCCTTATGGAGTGCCACTTCCCTGCACAACACAAAGAATTGTCTTCCTTAGCTTTAAATTTCTAGGTTTGGACAGCTTTATCATGACCTTGCTTTCATATTGAACTGCTTAGACCTTAAATGGATAAAAATTAACAGTGGGGAATCTTTTACTTGGATTTTATATTCCAACTTGGTAAATAGCTGGCTTTAAGCAAAACACAGAACTTTAAATTTCCAGATATGAAAACCTTCTCTTGGTGTCAGAACTCAAATGTGAATGTTTTCCTGTTCATTCCTCATAAAAATCATTATTGCAACAAGGACAGTGAAGAAGAAAATGTCAAGATTTTTCAGCAATTTAGAACCATGTAATACTGGAACAGTGTGACAGGCTGGAGAGAGTTTGCCTTAATTGTCCTATTTTGGCTTCCCCAGAGAAATGTTAGGCTGAGCTAGGAAGGCTAAGAGTCCCAAGCACATTTATACCCAAATGCAGGAAGGTGTCCTGCTGAAACTGCCACCATCATCCCTCTGCTGCTGGACTCCATCACGCTGTACCAGTTAGTCATGCACTCGACAAAATCTCAGGAAAATATTTACATCAGAAATCAGTGGCACAGCATCAACAGTGCTTGGAAAAACAAATCCTTTTTCTGGGAAATCAGAGAAAATGAGAGCAGCTAATACTCCCTGATGTGTAATACCTCCACATGAATAAGTAGGTACAGGCAGAGGTGATGAGACAAAAAAGTTGAGAACAGTTTACTCTAGAAATGGGAGGAGTTTTTACCCAAACAGAACTAATGGAAGGCAGATGAAAAAGGGTTGTAGCAGAATTCTAAATAATTCTTTTTAGAGGAGGTGGATGCAAAGGTAGGAGAATTAAAAAGAAAAGAAGAAGAAAGGACACAGCAGTAACTGGTGTCTCTCAGCTAGAGAAATGACCTGTCAGGTAGGGCTGAGAGCCAAATACAACACGTGCATTCAGCACTGAGCTTTGGAGAGAGAGCCTCTTGATCTTCATTTTCAGGGGTGTAATTCTGGCAGCTAACCCTTCCATCTCCCACAACCAAGATGATGTATAAAAAAACATCAAAGCAGAACGAACAATATCTCACTCTACAACTTTAACAAAGCCCAGAAAGTCAAAAGATTCAAATAAATGTTCCAATCACTGCAACGTGGCCTGGGGAATGGCAGAGATGAAAGCACATCAGAAATGCTCTTGAGTTCTGTTTGAAAACCAGAAGAATGCCCGGGTTCTTATCAGCATTGTCATTCCTACACCAGTCTCCTTAGTAAGTACATAACAGCTTCACAGAGGATTCACTTTTTCCTCCCCTGTTGTCTAGGCACAAACTCAAATTACTCCCTGCTGAGCAAGCCAGACAAGACATCTTATGACACCAGGCAACTCCATTCTTTTGCTTCCCAAGGACAGAAACAAATGCAATTTACACACAGACTAAGCCATTCCTTCCTCAGCACTCCCCTTTTCTCTTTTCCCTTCCTAAGACAACCTCTCCCTGGAATTGTGAAAAATGAAAATTAGACAATACAACTGCTGATACTAGATGTTAAATTTCAGTTTTGTTCTGTACTCAGAGATTAGCAAACTGGGAAAACCTATTTCTCCCTAACTTGCTCTTCAGTGCTGATGAATTCAGACTGCATGCATTCAAACACTAAGGCTGATTACATAAAGGAAAGAAATGATATACCAGAAGTATAAAGACAAAAACTTTATGAAGTCACAATTCCAAACTAAGAAAACATCCTGTCTCACAAAACTGGGCACTATTACCACTGTATCTTCACGCACCATTTTCCACAATACCTGTTCTCTCTGTGGTTCATTCATAGCTTTATCTGGGCTCCCTTGACTTGTCTAAGGAATTTTGTGAGTAGTGCTGGGCCCAGGCTTGTGAACAGATGGAGTGAGCACAGGCTGCAGCAGATGCTTTTTCAGACAGTGTTTCTGCTAAAGTTGCAAGAAAGTACAGGCTATGGCAGGTGCTGTGCCACCTTAACACGCACAGTGTCCCACAAATATTCCCAACCACCTCCTTGGGACCCAAGGCAAGTCTGAAACGGGGTCTAATCTTCACTCCCTAAAGTGGATCAGTATTGCCCAGCACAGTGAATTTTCAGCTGCTAACGAGCCAGCCTGCCATGACAGCAGTAAAGCAAATGACAGCATTCTCATTTATTCCTTCCTCATCTAGAAAACTGTATAGGACCAATTACATAATACAGTCATAAACAAATCACACAATCATGCTACAGAATAAATAACATTTGTTTGGTTTCTTCAATCCTTTCCTGTGCTCTAACCTGGCACGTAACCACACCAGGGCAATAAATAACACATTCCAACATGCTGGTCCTGTCAGATGCTTCTTTTCTGAAATGTAAAACCTAATAGTGATGATAAGCTAACTTTCTAGACCACATAGAATCTTGCTCATCAATGTTATCAATCTCCACACTCACATATGCTGGGCAGTGAGCTGTGCAGCTAATTATGCTAATCAAGCACTTCTAAGACAGATGTAGGCTGCTCACCAGTTTATTTTAATTGTAATCACTTTAAAAATACCTTAAATCTTTTAAAACGTTAAAAGAGCTGGATCCTCAACTCATTGAAGAAAACAAAATAATTTTACTTTTAATGCTGCCGAAGACTTTGATTCTCTTACAGAGATGACTAGCATCAGGCTGCTATTTCATGATTTCACATGTAAGTTACATAGAGTGGTCACTCTTTTAATCTATCCTACAAATTAAAGTATGTATTGATTATGCAGATGCACCCACTTCAGGACCAAGCCAAAACTCTGTGCAGCCTTTTGAACGTGGTGTAGCGATCAGAAAACGGGCCAGAACCAGAACTGAGGCACTAAATCACCATGTGGAAACTGAAGAGAGGGGCCAGAAGGCTCTCCCTGGCTGGGACTTACCCTGAGCAGCATCTCCCATGCTGGGGGCAGCCTCTGTGCTCTGGCCCCGGGGCTGCTCCGGGTCCCGCTGCGGCTCCTGCGAGGGCGGCACCGAGGACGCCGAGGAGGAGGAGGAGGAGGAAGAAGAGGCTGGTTTGGATTTGGAATGCAGATCGTTCAGTCTCAGGAGGTTTTCAGGAGTCACAGTGTCTGGATTCACTGGGGTGGGATGCAGTGTGGCTGGTGCTACTGGGAAGAAGCTCTCTCGGTTGTCCTTCGTGTGCTTTGGGGTTGTGGGCGCTTCTCCTGTGGACTGCACAAAACAAGGGGCAGCGGTGAGAAGATGTCTGCATGTCACTGACTCCGTGCTACCTGCTCCAGTGAGTGCTGCAAGCAGCACATTTTATACACACCAAACACTCTCTTTTAAGTGAATACAATATAACAGTGATTCAATCACTATTCTAAAGAAATCTTTTCTCCTTTATGGATTATTTTCCTGTCCTTTATGGTCTATTTATCAAACTAGCACTTGAACACTTATTCACATTTACAAAGTTTAATTTAACACATCCCTCACAACATAACATACTTTCCTGAACTCTGTAATTAAGCATGAGTTACAATCTCCTGGAAACAGAAACATATTTATTTCATTTAAAAACACGTTGACAAGTACTTGACCTGAACAAACAGATCTGCAACGCTTTAAAGAGACTTTGCAAATTATCACAAGAAATAATTCTTAGTGAATAGTGTGAGAAGAAATGGAGAAAATAGAAAAATGTATTCACTTGAGAAAGAAGAGATCACCATAACTCCAAATCATAAATTCCTGACAACTGCAGAAGTGAGTAACACAGAGGTCCAGTTGAAACAGGCTTGGGAAGATCTGCTGCCTGTGCACAAGTAAGAGAGGCACCAAGACTAACGCTCTTCTCCAAAGCCAGTGCTAAAAATTTCATGCAGAGCCATTTATTATATAGACAGAAGGTAGAAGTGGGACATAAATTCACCAAAGAAGGGAATAAAAGTACCCGTAAAACGAACATCTTCTCTATAACTCCTATCAGTAATCAAATAAAGTATTCTCGCTTGTGAGACCACAGAAAGCATTTATTTTACACTCTTTACAGTCTTCATTTAATAGAGATTTATTGGACCATAAAAGATGCAGTTAGATAGAATTCTCAGATGTTTAATTGTTTGTCTCATACCTCTACCAAGGAAAAAAACCCTCATTTCAACCATGGTGGTAAGAGTAAGAATGTCTGAAACAGAAACAGGGTTCAGCTGCCAAATGTAAAATCAAATTGGACCCTAATGTCCTAAATGACCGAAGATTGATTACAAAGGCAGAAAAGTCAGTAGAATTTCACTGAGAGAACAGAGGAACTTTCAGGTGGAGAAAATGCATACTTAAAATTCAAAGGTAGACAGCACACAAGTACATTAAAAAAAAATAATTGGCAGAATGTATTTTTGAAGTTCCTGAACTTGATTAATCAATCTCTAAAAAGCATACAATTAAAACCTGCAAGATTCTATGTGTACACAAGAGAAAAAAAGTACAGCAGCCATATTCACAACAATTACCACACTGGATCAAAAAAAGGTCAATCCTGCATCTGAAAGCAGCAAGTTTCTGATGCTTAAAGCATCAGGTCCAAAACTAAAGGTCTCAACACACAAATGGGATCACACAAACCTGAGGGAAATTAAACTGCAGAAGAAAGCCTTAAGCCAGAAGTGAGATCACTTGAGGAAATGTTTTCAGCTGTGATTTAAAGGGAAAGCCCTTCACACCCATGCACTTCATTAACTTGCATAATGGATGATGTAGAACCTGACATTTCTGCGCTTGTATTGTATCCAAATCTTTTTTTCTGGAGAAACACACGAAGGTACAACTTAGGTACATCCACGTTAAAAATGGATCTGCACCTCAAACTGGATTTCTACAAAAATGCACAGCTATTTGCAGAGCCAGGAAGAGGACATTTGGAAAGTAACTCAGCAGAATTTGGATGGTATTCAGACAAGAAAGTATTAGAGAGTGCAACCCCCATGGAATAATTGCTGCTGGAAGGGACCTCTGGAGGTCTCCAGTCCAAGTTCCTGCTCGAAGCAGAGCTGACTTCCCAGCTCCATCAGTTTACTGGGGGCCCAGGGCCAGCCCAGTCCAAATACTGCCAAGGAAGGAGATTCAAGAGCCCCTCCAGGCCCCTTTCTAGTGTTTTACCACCTTCCCAGTGAACATTTATTTCCAACCACTTCATCCAAATTTCTCTTGCTGCAACTTTAAATGGTGCCTCTTGTCTGGTTCCTTCCTTTCTGCTGAAGATCACAATTCCATAATCTTATCCACCATTATTCTTCTCCTCACCAGGACGAAATATCCCAGCTCTTTTTCCAGAGAACTGAAACATTTTATTTACAAAAAAGAATAAAGCTGAAACTAACACGATGTTTCTGACTCAGGAAAACCATGACCAAAAATTCTAACGTGCAGTCAAAAAAATGCAGCCTTATACAAAAGAAAGCAACACAAAGATTATTGTGTTTATACTTTAAAGGGAACTTTCCAGATGTGACCTGGTGAAGAGTTGTCTCAGGCTGCTGTAAACAGACAGGTTCTTTTCAATCCAATGAAACAAAGACTTTGGGAGGAAAAATACAAAAATGTCACACTGACTTTGTTTTCTCAAAAGAGGGGGTGGAGAAGGAAGAAAAAGGAGAAAGCTTTCTTTAAAATCAGAGCCAAGCATTAAAAACCCCATTGTTGGCTACTGTGCATTCTGCAACTCACAGAGCCTTAAGAAAAGGGATTTAAACCTGCTTCATGTATTTTTACTGCACTCAGAAACTGAAGACCATCCAAAAGCTGTAAGCACAAAGCTAAAATGAACACTGCAGTGAGGCACATGCTCTTTCAAAGATTCTGGGTTTAGTGTAGGGGCAAGAATTCCAGCCCCTCTGATCAGTAAGTGATGCTACTCACAAGAGCCAGCTCAGGGAATGTCACTAACTACACTGCTCAGAACTTCTGGGGCCACATCTCATCATCCTGCAGATCTCCAGGAAAACACAGGACCTCACAACACCCAGCTGGGAAATAAACCCAGAAAAACTCACTACAGCGAGTCTGGGATTTACCAGAGGCCTTTTATGTTCTTCTATCTCTACGGCTAAACCAACAGTAAGGCATGATAAAGACCGCTTTCCACAGACAGACAGTAGGAAATTGAGAGGCAGTGACAAACCTTTAGCAGTGTTTTATGTGGTTTCTCATCAGAGGATTATTCTTTAGTTTTCACTTTGCTGTGGTACTAAGCCAAAACTCAGTTCTGACTCAGTCTGAACTTCTCCTTTTCCCCTCCCAATCCATCTCACCACACTCAGTGCCTCTGCTACCACCACTGTTACAAAGTGGCTTTAGTCACCAAGAGGAAATGAATATTGTCTTACATTTAATATTACTTACAGAACATGTGAATATAACTGAATTAAGAAAAAACTCTTTTATCTGACTTCTTCCTGCCTTTCATTGCAATTACAGGTTCCTCTAGTCAAGACTGGACTTCCTTCTAGATAAAAAAAGAGGTACTGAAGGGTATGCAGTACTGCTTTTGTATTGACTACGATATCAAAGTGGACAGAAGAAATATTGGAGGCTTATTATTAATATCCAAATGAGGCAGCATGGATGATCTACTGGTTCCATAAAGAGCCCACTATCTTATTTCTCTTCTGTAAAAAAACTTAGCAAAAACTGGCTTTCATTCTGAACAATGTATAAAGCTGTAAATTTAAATGAATAATTAGGATGGACGTCTGTGCGAATTGCGACTATTTCTGACTTGGGCTACAAAATCAGACTCTTTATTTGTTAGAACCTTGACTATTTCAGCACGCTCCTCAAAGAGTTCATTCAGCTTCACAGATGTGATGGACAAACCCTTGCCATGCTGAAAGCTGATGTAAAAACAAGTAAGGAAAATGCTGGAAATCCAGCACTGGGGCAGCCTTCCACCAATAAAATTATCAGCAAAAGTGCAGATTTTTTTTCACAGATGTTACTGGAAAAAATAGCTTCCTACAGTTTCCCAGTGAGGCCCTTCAGCAGCAGCTAAAAGAAATCCAGCATTAAGATAAAACATGAGAAAAATTTTCCTTTGTAGCAATCATAAACCAAAGAACCTGACCAAGGGTTTATTTTTACCATACTCACTGTTTTTTTCAAAACACATTTTGAAAAACAAAGCAATCCTACAGGAACCTTCCCGCTCCTGCTTTTGGGAGTGCTCAGTGCTCTGTGGCTGTGGGAAAAATTACCAACCAAATGTTCCGAAGAAAGGGAAAGTGACAGTTTTCCCAAGAAAAGTTTCCTAATGAAAGATGCTGGAACTGCAACTGTTACATAACATTTTCTTGTGACTTTTTCTTTTTTTCCCAATTACTCCCATGCCCGAGTTTAGCACTCTAGTGGGACTGAAGTCAGAACCCCCCTCACACAAAGGTGTGCCTTTTCAGAAGGACACCAGCACATCCCCACAAAGCCTGAAGCTGTCACACAAACTGCCTGAACAATATGCTGGCCACATTCCACAGTATCACCATTCCAACTCCTGCTCAATACTGTGCTTTAGCTGAATTATGCCTATCCATTCTTTTTTTTTCCCCATCAAGCTCTCTACAGCAGCATTTGAAAGAAATCTCATTTGGAAGTTTTCTTCTAGGTGCACCAGAAATACCACCAATATCCATGACCAAGATTCTGCAGAAGCTTGTATTTCTCAAGACCAGTTTATATATAGAAAATAAGAAAGGTTTACATACACATGGTTGAACTCTAGCCTAACGAAATCCCCCATTAACACAAATGTCCTGCTCTACACAGGCAGCCATACTGCAGCAACACTTCCAGCCACAAAAACATCATTATTGGACCAAGAGAGACCAGGGAGCAGGGTGAAAAACATTAATATACAAAGTAAAAGACAAAAAGTGTCTTTTCTTTCCTTCATGTTCACTTAATGATTGCTTTCTGCAGGAGACAGAAGGAGGAGAGCTGTTAATTATATCAAGAATACACCTCCAGGATAGAGTGAGAGGGGGATGCCATGGCAACTGGCAAATGCAACAGTGAACAAAATGGTCACCCTTTGGTAGGAGACCATGAAAGAGCTCGTCCTTTTGTCCCCCCCATCCCCACCTCCTCCTTCCCCCTCCTTTCTTGTCATCCTTGCTGCATTAATAAAGCATACAGACAACTCAGGAAAAACAACTTTTTCTGTAAGCAGTCTCTGACGTCTTGATGTGCAGGAAGAAAAGATGAAAATTAGCAGCATGTGGGTGGAACAAAAAGGGGGAGAAAACACATGAGGTAGAAGATGATTATTTTCTAATTATTTAATATTCTCCTAATCTCCTCCCCATTCCCAGCAAAGTGCCTTTACAGAAGGCTTTTAGCAGTTTCCTGAAGAGAACAGCTTGGTGGTTTGTTGCTTTGTGGGGGTTTTTTAATGTGAGAATTCGAGAAGAAAACGCTCTAGACACCCAAGGCAGTTCAAACAAGTCACTCTCAAGTTTTCTCCTTGAAGAAAAATGCCTGAGAGCCCATGTCACTGCAGTGCTGACTGCATTCCACAGCAGAAGGGGAAAAATCCATGGGAGTGCCCTCTAGCTTCGCTCACAGAAGAAAATGTTCTCCTGCTCCAAGTGAAATCCCACATCCACTGTAAGGTCCAACACAGGGACTGCACCATCACTGGAGCCATGCTCCAGAGTCAATCTGAGCTCGTTGTGTGTGGTTTCAGCACAGCTCTCAGGGATCAAACCCACCAATGATCCCATCAAATCCTTCAGTGCGAGGTTGTGGATTCACACTGCTCATCACCCGCCCTGGGAAGAGGCAAACATGGGTGGAAGGAGAAAACGAGACCCCAGTTACCTGTTTGGGAACTAGAGAAGGGCAGGAAAAGCACTAAAACAGCACCTTCCCTCAGAACTACCACTTTTACGTTACAGCAGCAGCAAAACTTTGTAAAATCGGGGATCACCCTGGCAGCCTGCCAGGAGCCTGAAAGGCTCCTTTGCATAACCTGATTGTGTTTAGAATTAAATTCATTGTTTTGATTCGGCTGGTAGCTTCACATGAAGCATCAGTTTTAATTAGACCTGACACTGAAACAGGCTGATGTGTTTTGACTGGAGGTTGAGACAGGGAAATGGGGAAAGCACTTGGAGGTTGGCATAGCCAGGGGGAGAAGGTGGCCATGGGTGTTACTGTGGAAGAGCTGAGTGAAGCACAAGGTGAAAGGGAAGATTCGGGCAGTCAGAACCAAGCAGGGAGAGCTCAAGGCCTGGCAGATGGAGCAGAAAAGAGCAGTTGAAAATTTCCTTTCTCTCGCTGACACTTCAGGGATGGAGTTGGTCCCAGAGCAAGGATTTTTTGGCTAAGGCAGCAGTGAGTCTTAAATAACTCAGCAATGTTGAAATAGCCCCTTCTCATGACATTTGGATGATATACTATACCTTGAAGAGCCAATAGAAATCTCAGCTCCTACAACACTACCCATTACCAAGGCTTTCTACACAGCCCCATACTCTCAGGGGTCACAACACAGGACCAGGGACTCGGTGGCACTTTGGAACTTTGCCTCTGAACGCTCTTGTATTTTTAGAGATGTTAAATCCAGCCCTGTGTGCAATGTTGATTTTTACAATGCTTTAAGGTTTTATATAAGTTCAGTTCTCAGGATTAGAGATACATTAGATCCCAACACACAACCACAGAGTTTTAACTGTCATGACTCTCAACACTGGTGAAAGGTGTAATTTTAGTATTAAGAAATTCAATATTAAGTCCACGTTAATAAAAATACCTTTTCAGATTGCAGGAAAAAAGAAGGCAGATGGGTTCTTAAACTGAAGTATCTCCACATGCATTTACAGAATATTCTGTGCAATACAAAACTTCATCCTAGCTTCTACGGCAATAACTTTCCCATGTCAATATGTCCTTAACAGCATAAAATGAAGAATTTAGTAAGAGCAATTTTAGGCAGTCAGTGGAAAGGCTTATTAGGAATTCTCTAATTATCTAGAATTCTTACAACTGCTTTCTGCCAACATGTCCCCTCCTTGGTCCTCAGGACCAGGTATTTAAGTGCAATGCTACTTCAAAATCAGACTAGTCTGCCTCAATCTTTCATCCTCCCTCAACAAGGCCTCCTTCGTATTCCATTTCCAGGGACCATTAATTTCATATGAAAATCACAGTTGGCAAGACTAAAAATATAACTCAGAGCAATAGATGACTGCTTCCAGGATCTCTGCACATCTTTTAGATAACATTCTCAGACAGAAAAAATCAAAGAAAAGAACAAGAAACCTTCAAAATGCTGCTTGATCAGAAAGTCAATTAATCTCCAGTGTTACTTGAGTTACTTGACATCTAATGACCCAGTGACCACCACTGGATTTCAGCCCATTTGATAGTGTATATCAAAAGCCTTACACACACTTAGGAATTTAAAGGGAAAAGTGGAGGAATTACTTTTGGCCATGCCTTTCTCCACAACAGCATTAATATCAGCACTTAAAAACGTTGCATCACCACTCTGTAAACTGTGAACCAAAATGCGCTGAAACTGATGAATATGTAACTTAAAAAGAGTATTAATATTGAATACTGAAAGAAATGTCCCAGTAATTTACCTGGAATACAATTTTATATCAATTACTGGAGTCTCCCAATGGAAAACACTCCAATTTCTCCACTGCAACTTATCATGGCAAGGTTTTGTACCAGTGACTTTTTCTGCCTTCCTCAAAGCTGGAAGTCAACCTTTCTCAGCCACTTCCCACGTTTTTAGCTGACTTTGTAGGTGATGTACCTCTCACTGGCTGGAAAGAAGTTAGCAGTGCATCACTCATAACAACCAGAGAGGATTTCTGAAACCAAGTCAAAGGGTCACAGCATTGCCAAGCTATTAAAAAGATTAGATCTCGTCACAGAAGTGGAAGGAGCCACTTTGTCCAGTTCCACTTACTGATTGTTCTATTGTTTCCTGCTTGTGCCTGGAGAGGCAGAGAAGGAGATTTTAACATAGTTATTAAATATTTAGGTTAGAAACTCTCACTGGTCTGGAAGAAAGTTGAAAAGCCAGAATTTAAGTAATGCCTAATTTTAGTAGCAAGCGAAAACTTTCATAAAGAAACCATCTAACACCTGGAACTTTAAAAAACAACAGCCAGCTGAGAAAGACATGTATCAAGGTGGATTTTGTGTCTGTCTTTGTTTTTTTTTACTGTCAATTTCTTGGGCTAAGTGACTGAAGAACCACAGGCCCTGCAAACCCACTCAAACTGTCCAGGAACAAAGCATTTCCCCCGGCTGCAGCAGCTCTACAGATGACATCATTTGCTTACAGAAGGCAAATACTCGCCAATTTTAAATAAAACAGGATTCAGTCTGCTGAAAACAGACAGATGTCTACAAGAGTGGCTATCCCTGTGTCTCCACACTAATTCACAGTGCTGGACGAGCAGCTTCACTCAGCTTGCAAGATCCTGCTGGAAGCAGAGGAAAATGAGACTGCAGGATGTAATAACCTCGTTAGCTGGGACTGCTTCCTAAAAGGGAAAGCTTCCAAGTGCACCATGTTAAGGAGTATGTTTTATTTCAAGTGATTTCACAGGAAATCTTATTGCTTCCAATGCTGTTAAATACTAGCTCACCTATTGTGTCTACTCTCGAGATCAGTTTCTGTGCAGGTTTTTCTCATTGTCATTCTCACGTTTTGTCACATGCCTGAGTAACTGGTGACTCTGCTGGGAGAACTGGAACAGCAATGACATTCCCAGAACCTTCAAGAAAGCCCAGTAAGGAATTGGGTTGATACACGAGAATTTGGTGAGTGTTTTTTAAAAAGGTGAATGCATCCAAAAAAGCAACAGTAACATTACTTTCTAAAGAAGCTTTCTAGCAAATTCTTTTTCTTTTAAAGTCATACATCACAGTGTGATGACGTCTGTTTTTTCCCCAGAATAAACTGAAAAAGACTTACCATGCTGAGCTAACATTTATTTATTAAAAAAAAAATTTAAACCTGAAATACCAAGCCACAAGCAAGCCAACACTTCTACTAAATACCTCTCTTGACATTTCAGTTCATTTCTATAGTCCAATGGAACAATGTTACTGACTTCCTGAGGGGCACAAATTGGAGAAAGTCACTTCCATGAAAAACTAAAAATAAAAAAAACCTACCTTTCCTCTTACATCCTCTCCTATTACTCTGCTAAGAGATGCACTATACAAAAGCATATTTTAACTGAACAAACACGGAAAATACAAATCTAGTAAATACTTTGGGGCTGCAAAATAAATACCAATAAATATGTCATTCATCCAGTTTTCTTCTTGGCTTCGATTTCACATTAAGGACTGATAAGTAATGATCCCTTTAAAGCTCTTATAATTGTTTGCTGGGTAAACCCAGAAACTACAAGCTAAAAACAAGCTGAGTAACAGTTTGTTTTTAACAGAGTTAAAGAAAATCTGTCTGCTGTCTCTGGAGCAGAGTGCAATGCCAGCAAGGCAAGAGCTGATGAGGTTGGAGCCCTTAGGGAGCAGAGAGAAGCAATTACCATCCATGAAATGCTGGGCTATGATGTGGACATTAGGAAAACTGTAGTATGCCATAAATACTTCAATTTGAAGATCGTTTGGGGTTTCCCCAACAGCTTTTGGGCATGAAAACTATCCTGCAAGCCTGACATAAACAGTAGCACTGATCCAAATAAAGGGGATGATCTTCCTAATGTAGCCCAAGTTATCCTAGATGACATCAATACAAGGGAAAGTAGGTATTTCTACGTGCTGCAGACACTCAGCAACAGATTTGCCTGTACAGACTCATAAAAACTTGTCAGCAGCACTCAAAGGCTTCAGAGCTTACCTGTTTCTGTGCTGATGCTCCCATATGCACCTGGCAAAACTTGACTGCCTGTTCAAGTGCTGCTTCTTCATCCACCTGAACAGAGAATCACAGCTAATGAAGTCATAATTACTTAGCTCATCTATAAATCTATTTAAATTGAGATGAAATGGGGATGTAGAGCTTGGGAGCAAGGGGGACAAGCAGCAGTTCTACAGCAAAATGCTGACCTTAAGTTATTCAGGAGCACATATCCAAAGATGAATACCCAGCTCTCTCAATTCAAACTAACGTTTAGCTGAACAAACATCACTTAAGTGGAACTACAGCTTTTAACTCATTTCAGAAATTTAGTTTCAAAACGTGGAGGGTCCTACTCCCTATCCCCAGCAATGGCCCTGTGAAGAGAATGGTTCTTTGGGAGGTGTTTATCTCCCCAAGTTTTTAACAGATACAGGGCTATTTTCATACTGCCTGGTTTAGCAATTCCTGTTAGATCCTACAACCATATCTGGGACCACACAGATAAATGACAATTAATCATACAATACCTGTTTAATCAGCATGTATGTCTCAGACATGATCTTCTCAATTTTGCCCAGGTCATAGGCCATAACTTTCTGACCTTGCTGCCAGACTCGATAAGCATCGAGCAGAAGTGTTTTTCCAGACTCCACATCCTCAAGTAATTTCCTCTTCCTGCTTGACCTCTGGACAGGTTCTTCTGTAGGTACTGCTTGAACTGTTCCTTTAGCTGCCTGCTGCTGGTGTTTGGAGCTGATACTGAGCTCTTCCAAGGAAAGTTCTGGAGTCCTGCTCTCTGGAGCTCTGTCCTTGGAGTTCCTGCCGGGCTGCAGACGCTCCGGCTCGCTGCGTTTACACGAAGAATCAATTTTTTCAGGGTCGTTGGAATAGCCATCAAGATCCATAGGCTCCACTGAACCAGGGCCAGGAAGCTCTTTAATCTCCTTGTCATTCCTGTCCTCTTGTTCCAATATGTCCATAGCATTGGGAATTTGTCCCTGGGTCACTTCCTTCACTCCATTTTCAGTACTATGTACTGCTCCATCTGATAAAACTGGCTTTTTGGGAAGGACATCCTTCCCCTCTTCAGCATTAGTTTTATTGGAGACGTCTGTTGTCATCCTTCCTGAAGCAAGGCCAGAAGACTTGGAACCCTGATCTTCTGAAACCTTAATAAAAGAAATCATTCTTCTCTGTTATCAATGAAATCAGAAAGCACTTGAGCACAGCTGTGACTATCATGAATATTGACAAGCACCTTTCATTACTGCTTCTGTTGAAGAAAATACATTTATTCTATGTTCATTCCTTTTTGTTCTTCAATATTAATTAATTCAGGCCACAAATCTTACAATTAGAAGTATTTTACTAAGTGAAAATACCACAGAGAAGTGTCAACAGCTCAGGCTAAACCAAAGCCACAGTGTTTATTTTCCCTCACTACTTCAGTACATGCTAAGGGATCCAACTAAATGAAATCCAAGGTTTTAACTGCACAAATTTTTCTTCTAATATAACGTATTGAAATCAAAACCAAACCTGTTTCTTTTGGCAGCTGCAGATCAAGCTCAAGTTTAAGAATCTTTCCTTTCGTTGTTCTTACATAACCTTTTTAATAGATCAAGGAGTAGGCAAAACCCTGCTATAGTATTTTACTTTTTGTACCTTTACTTTGGTGATGTTCCAAAGGTAGAAAACCTCGGTACATCATCTCTTCTCCCAAAAACTGATAATGACACAACTCTTACATCCAGATTTATGAACAAACTAATTCATATACAGAGTTCCAGTGTTCTTGACAATGTTTTCATTAAATTTGTTAAACCGAGAGTCTGTTAACTTAGAAAACCCTTGGGAACAAGTTCTTCCTTGAATGCTTTTACCAAGTAAAGTTCCAATATCCAGATCCCTTAACCTGGAAACTGATTAGCCTCTATATAATTTTAAAAAACTAAATCTAAATTCCAATTATATGTAATAATGAGTGTGGTGCTGTCAAGGACCAGCAGTGTGAAGTGTCTAGGCATGCAACACTAAGTTGTCTGGGTTTGTTTTGCAAGAGGAAACTTAGTTCATTTTAAGAGGAATTTTCCTATAGATCCCACCTGAAAATGGAGCCCTTGTACGCTACATGTATCTACCATTATTTGAAGTTAAGGGACTGTCAGACCAAACTTACTGCAATCCATTTTCAAAAACTGTATTTGTTACTGAATTTCAACACCAATAAAACAACAATGCTGGAAGAAAATTTTCTGCATAGTGGAATATAAACAAACGGTATTAGAAGGGCTTATAAATGCAGCCCTTCAGTCTCAGTGAACAGAACACTGCAAAGCCTAATTCCTCAATTCCAGCCATGAAGTGCCCTGCTGCCTCACCTGTGTGAGATCGTTGAGGGTGTCCTCCAGCACCTTCACTGTGAGCACAAAGGCTTGCTGGGCCAGCACCTGGCGATCTGCATCCCGCAGGTACTTCCTGTGCCACAGCAAGAGAGCACGAATGAAGTTAGCAGCCAAAAGCTTACAGCACTCCAAAAGCAAGAACCAGGACATTGAAAGAAAAAACCAAGAAAAAGCCAACCTCACAGCTTTAAAACACAAGAAACAAACAAAACATCTACAGGTGCATACTGAAATAGAACAATATTGGGATATAACGCTTTAGCTCTGTTTCCCTCCACTTCTCCCCAGCAGCATCAGAGATGACACAAATGAAGCAGAAGACAGCTCTGTCTACAGAGGGAAGGGCAGAAATGGGAAGACACCAAGCAACTAAACCCAGAGCAAACCAGATTCACAGTTTTCTTGTATCAAGCCTTCTGTGCCCCTCAAACACCAGCTTTTTATTCAATCCTTTTTTTTGACAAAGAGTATTACAGTTACACAAAGCTATGCTGAACTCTCAGGTGATTTTCACGTTCTGGATAAAGCGTGTATGTGAGATTAAGGACATCAGCAAATCCTCTCTCTTTGATCATGTCAGTTGCCTTTGAACCCAGGATTTTTAGAGCTAAAACATGGGTGTGCTACTACGTTTTTTCCTAGTTAGTATTACAAAAAAATAATAACGTATGTGTGAAACATTCCCTCTATAGCTTCACTCAATTTAGTAGAGCACTGTAATTTCAGTGTATTTGGGCACAATGGTTTGGTATGCTTTCAAGCAGAACACTTTCAGCTGTCAATCCCACCTAATCAAGTTTAATGGAAAACTTCATTTCTATTTCAGAATTAGGAGGTTTTAATGAGAGGCCTAGGAATCAAGTAAATAACTCTGAAGGGTTTTGACTATTTCAGTCAAAAGGCCAACATTTTAAATACAAATATTCCCTACGATTTTATGTTAAATCGGTAATTTTGTTATCTTTTGTCTGAAAAGCAAACCATAAACATCTGACTCCTCATTAGTTCAGTAATAATGAAAACCTCCCTGTTTTTAAAAATAGGGTTGTTCCAGGCATGTACCAGACACACCCAGAATATCTGCATTTCTAAGTTCCTCTAACAATTGCAGCTCACCATGGCTGGCACTGGCTGATCCAACATGTCAAATCACTTGTTTTTTGAATTCAGTCTAGACTTACAAATAACATCATATTTTTAGTACAGCTATGGGTTCGCTTAGGATAGAACTGAAACCTTCTATGGTCCAGTTCTTCTGATATGTTAAAAGTCAAAGTATTTTTGGCTTCAAGTCTGCTGAACAAGTGGTGACATATTCCCAGACACACTACAATCCATGCAAATTCACATGCACTCACACTCAAAAACACATGAAGAAACCTCCAATGCCTCCAACTTATTGCCATCAATCATTCAAGTTTCATTTCTTAAGCATTTGCCAGAGACCAAATTCAACAGTTCCCACAGGACAACCTACTAGAATTTTACCTCAGTTGCTTCAGTGTTTTCCTTGGATGTTTATTTTGGTCTTTCTCATTGATATGAGTCCATATATAGCTCACACTAATCGCTTCTTTTTTTCTTAAATAAGGTTAATGCAATTAAAATTAGATCACCCCTGAACAGGATAAGCTTTTTAAATAGCATCAGCTGCCAAGAGGCACATAACCATTGTTCAGGCCATCAAGGATTACAGGAAGGCAGGATGCTGGGCCGTGACCTCCGTGCTGCGCTCGGCTCTTACGCAAGAGCGAGCTGAGGGTGCCCAAGTCACGCTCTGCTCCTCCAGAGAATCCCTCCTCGTGACACACCTCCTCTGTAAGCCTGCTAAGGCACCTCTAGGGCTGCTCAGAGTTCCAACAGAAAGGCAGAGAAACTCGAGGCTACATTCTAGAATCGTAATCCTGAGAAAAGTTAACCATCGTTCCGCTCTATTCCCGAGGGAATCTGTCTGAAGACTTTTTTTCCTTAAACAAAGAACAGCTTTAAATAAAATAGTCACACAGCGAACAAAATACACTCAAAAGCTTTCACAAAGCGATGGCTTCAAAGAAATCCATCGTACTTTCCCTGATCAGGGGTCCTCTGCAGCATAGATGAGACCTTGAGCAGGGTGTTGTAGTCCTTCAGCTGTGCCAGCACGTTCAGCAGCAGCACGATGGAGCGGTTCATATGAGACGCAAAACTGCCCGGGCGGTCGATCTCATCCACGGGGATGCGCCAGATTCCCTGCACAGGGAGAAGAAGAGGAAAACTTTCATTTAAAGAGGGATGCAGCTGGAAAGGACAGAGCCATGAAAATATGGGTCAGATTCCGCAGCATGTTGGATTTCACAGAGGGGCAGGGGAATAACGGACAGACAAAAGCTGTGGGCCCCCGGACAGTGAGATGTGGGTTTAGACCCGGATTTGAAGTCAAATGACTGCTGACAGTAGCAAAAGAAGGCGGCTCACAGAAGCCACAGGACACCTAAATATGCTTCTGAACTGTTCCAAGAAAAAGCAAGCAAAGCCCAAACTATACTGTGCAAATATGTCACTTCAATGTCCATGAACATGCCTTACTAAGTCAAAGCTCAACTACCATAAAAAAATAAGGAGTAACTCGAAGTAAGTTTTCCTGTCCTGAAAGCTGTTAATACGCAGTCACAGCAAGTTTCTATCTTCAAATAATCTGTTACTAAACATCTTAGGAACTTGGTCAGTGCCTTGACACCATCAGTGTTCACTGTGGACTAACCAGCCCAATAGGAAGAATCAGATTCCTCAGCAGAATCCATTTTCCACTGGCAGATTCAAACACTTGGCCATACATCCTGATCCTTCTAATTAAATTTCTGGGACAAGGAAATCTTTGGGGAGCAAGGCTGGAGTCTGATAGCAAATATAATTTAATTAGGGTTAGTCAGCTCAGATTTTGCCATGTCTAACACATCTAACAAGACTGTTTTCAGGTGTTTATTGCCAATGCTGTCACCACCCAAATCAACCACACCTGAAAAAATGAACTGCACATACTGCCATACTTGCATGTTAGGATGGGTCTTATATTATGATCATTCAAAAAAAACTGCATCAGTGCAAACCCTTCCCTCGTGCTTTATTCAGTTCTGAAGCTTTTCTTGTAGCTTCCTAAGATGAAAATCCTCTGATCATGTAAACATGTCTGTGACAAAGCAGGAAAGAATAGTCTCATTGATAGGAGTACCTGACTGAGAAGGAGTTTGGCTTTCCAAACCTGTTCAGAGAGCAGGATATACAAATATTTACTCCTCCATCTTTGTTTAAAGGTCTTGCTTCGATTTGTTTAGCTTTAATTTCAGCGTGATCAAAACTCTTCAGAACTTAATGGAAAGTGGAAGCAAAGAAAATGATTACTACAATCATAAATGACATTTGACCAGAAAAGCAGATCCATAACCCCTGTGTCAAATGGACCCTTCCCTTGCATGTCTGCAGAAAATCTCTAGTTTCACTCCATAAGATGTATAGGAACTTAGGAAAAAACAACACAGACATATCAGTGGTTTAATATCGGTGTTTTTACATGGAAAACAGTGACTTTAATTAGATATAATGCACAGACTAATCTGCCAAATTTTCTTGCTCTTGCTTTTCCTCATGCTCTCTACTCTTACTCCCTAGTGATCACAATAAAGCTGTTCTTCCTCTTTGCTCCTTGAAGCTTCCTTTCCAACTCTTTTTTATAGCTTCCCTTTTCCAGCATGTACCTAAACCCACACCATGACCCAGCCCCAGGCACGGCCATCGTTTCCTCCCCTGCCCAACAACCAACACCCACAAACCCCTCCCGTGGCCTGGGGGCCAAGAGCTCGTCAGCTCAGGGAGCTCATCAGCTCATAAGCACAAACAGATCCTGCAGGTGACAGTTCTGTAAACCAGCACATACTTCCATTTAAATTGAGATGCTTTTTCTTCCCCCAAGCCATACAATGGCTCTCCTTTCAGCCTACAGATGAAACACACATTCTGGAGCTGCTATTTTTTGCTTCTCTGCACGTATGTAAACTGGGTTTCTGCCAAATCCCAAAACAAGTGAATGCCTCATAATGGCACCACATTGCAACAACCTACTTAGCCAATTTAACTACACAAAACAATTTATGGTCAACTACAGCACACTGTAGGAGTGGAACACTGCCAGTGTGTAGGTAGGTTCCTGGTCTTTTTCAGCATTATCTCATCCTTCATTTGAATCAGGAGGATCATTGGATCAGATACCGTATCTGGAATTAGTTGGAAATAATTTTGCAGCTCCTTCTCACATATCCCATGTATACATTTTAATGCTGCTCTGGAAATTAGAACAATGTATTGAACCACTTTCAATGACAATATACAAACTGCATCCAGAAAGCCAGGAAAAAGTCCCTCAGATAGAAGCAGAGTTGTGTATTATGGAGAATGCTGCTGTCTTCTTCAACAGGCACCTTAGAGGAGGTTACATTAAAACTCACATTAGGGACATCCAAGTTTACCACTGCAATTACAAAAAGTAGGACAGATTTTAAAAGGATAGTCACTAACTTTTCATGTGTTGACTTGCAGCTTTATAAACGCAAAACAGCAATAGAGATAGGGGTCCAATGTTCCATACCTGCCTGTTCCACAGGCAGCCTGGAGCCAAAAGCAGAAAGAAATCTGCCATCAGAGCAATCTTCATTCCATCACTGGATTTGATTAAGCAATATGCAAAGCACCGATGGGAAAGTGAGTTTATTTCATGAGTCATATGGAATTTTTAAGACTGCGATTTCAGTCAGAATCTAAAGAACGTCTTGTTTAAATCTCCCCCAAAGAGAAGTTTAACAAAGCCCATCAGGTATTATTTTTTCCTTCCTAAATACCAATAAACTTCAGTGACAATACTTCTAAATTCAGATCACACACTGCAACTTTTTTTTAAGAAGCTCAATGTTAGGCTTTTATGATTTTTAACAAAGCTTAAGAAATACACAAATGCAAAGTTTGTAAAGATATAACTGGGGAGAAGACCAGGAGATATTATTCAGTTTGACTAAAAGTGAAGTTTTTATATCATCACTTGAAAGTTGAGATTTGTTAGCAAAGTACCTCTCTTGAAAGTACACTCACAGAAGAGTGCAGATCCTTGTGACAACACCTCCCATTTCTTTGACAGCTTTTGCTGCTGGTTCTGGCCACTCAGAGTACCTGACAAAATGTCTCCAGCTCTGGCCACCGAAAGGATTTTACGTCCAACGCCCGCTCGTGTTTGCTGGCCACCATTGGCACTGCTGAAAGGTTCTCCTCCCTGCTGCCACAGCCAGCAGAGCTGTTTACACCAAACCAGAGGAAGGAGTGAGACACTTCCAACAACTCCAAAATGCCTCTCAAGATCCAAAACATCAGGCTGCTCTCCATGCCTTCCTGGCAAAACAAACACGCTGCAAGAGTGGGGGCGGGGGAAGCCTGACACACACTGCTAGGAAAAAATAAATCTGAGAGTAGTGAAAACCCTGCAGAGAACTTAATACTGAACATTACAATAAATATAAAACTGAATAATGAAGCCAGTCTACCATAATCCTGATGACACTTCTACAATTCTTTTTCAGCTTGGAACTGCTGCTGCGCCTCCCCGAGCAGAAGCGCAGGCTCGGGAGGAGGCTGAGCAGGAGAGGACGGTGCTGTGAGCAGAGCTGCAGCACTGTGGTACTTTCTAGTTCAGTCACTCAAAATAGAAAGGAAGGAAGTGCTTATTATTCCTCCACGCTGCTTACTCCAGAACTTTAGGGGAGGGGATTCCCTGGGGTTTAGGAATGCCTCTCTGAGGAGGAGAGGCTGACAGAACCCAGCAAACCCCAATTTCCCTGGGGATGGCTGCTGCTGCCACGGCACAGCTCCAGGGTAAGCCATTTTCTAAGCACAGATCAAACTTTGCTCTCTCACTGCTCCATGGCTTCGCTTCTCAACGAAATGGAGAAATGCAAGTCATGCTTCAGATGATCCAATTCACATACAAACACATAAACCCCACACTAACACAAATAAAGACTTCCCATTACTTAACTCCCTCTTTTTCATCCTTTTTTTTTTTTTTCTTTTTTCAAGGGGTCCTGGAAGTTCAAGTTGCACTACAGACAACAAACTGGATTCCAAGTGACCAAACCAAAACCAAACATTTCTTCATTTGTCAGCCTCAGTAATATACTGCTAAGAGCCTTTAGTAAAAATAAATATCATTTAAATATTATTTCAAGATTGCTAGAAAGTATGACAGAACTAGCAAACTAACTAATTAAGCGGTTCAGTGAAGGCACCAATTAATAATGCAATGACCCACATGGTATTTCAAAATCATGAAGTTGAACCCAGCACAGTTGTATAATCCCTGGAAAGCTCACACTTTCCTCAACTATCTGAAGTTTCTGTTTTTATAAACACAACATACTGAAATACTAGCAGTTTTACTCATGTCCTGTCTTCTTAGTTACTTACATAATTTTAATGTCTTGCTCTGGGTGTCTGCAGAGGAAAGGAATATGGTTCAAGCTGAACAGATTCAATACCCAGGGTCGGAGACCTCTCTATTTGAAATTAGGAAGTTCCAGCACAGACCCTGAATATCCCCACCCTGCCCTGTAAGCAGGGCTTTATTTAGTGCTCAGCTCGGGGAGCTGTCTTTGCCTGACACAACTTCCTGCTACCTCTGAGCACAACCATTAAAACCACTGCCCCCTCCCCCATTTGGCAAATTACTAAACCACCTTTCCTCAACCAATCTTAACACGCTCCCATATCTCTTATTATTTTACTCTGTCACTTGATTTTGACTTTTCTTCTTTTCTACAGATAATTCCGTTCTTTTTCTTCCTCAATTCCTCACTTCATCCACACTGCTATTCAGCCGGTAATGGAACAACTCTGCCTCTGTGAACAGGAATGCAAGTGGGCAGAAGAGTATTAAGGAAGAAAAGCAGCAGTATTCAGGGTATTAAAACTGATCCGCAGGGGCCTCTGCCATCAGGCAACCCCTGCTTACTGTAACTTAGCTGATTTCAGGAAAAGCTTACCAACTTTTTCAGACTATAGTTATTACATAGCGCAGTAAGAGAATATATTCAAAAAATATAATACATAAATTACATCTTATCGGCCTGGAAAAGGAAAGAGAAATAAAGGCAAAACTGCAGCAACCTCCTTTCAGTAAGTCAAGAACAAGCACGGTTACAATTCCTAGTATATAAGGCAAATATTGTCAATTCCTTATTTTCTTATCTTTTAAATACACGCACACTTGGAAATGAATAAACAGCATGTATACATTTTGGAAGAATTGTGGAATTCTGTAACTTTATTTTAGCAAGACAGCAGCATGAAAAAATATTGACAAATGGAAGCGCTCCACATGCTCCAATCATCATATGCTGATAAAGAAACATAATGGACAAATTTCACCTCTTATTTCTCTCTTCAAAACACAATGTATTTGCAGGGTCTTAAATTTCAGACTTTTCAATTTCCAGAACAATCATTTTACAGTCGACTTGACTTTAAATTGGTTCTAACCCTATGAAAAGAACACCCAAGCCACAGCCACTTGGGGAGACTGGAGGCAGGAGTCAGGGACATCCACACAGGAGGCAGGGAAAGGGAATGATTTCCTTGCTGCATAAGCAATTACATAAAACCAGAAATGCCTTGTTAAGAAGATGAGCTACAAGTTCAGGTGGAATTAATGAAACAGAAACTGAGGCCCACAGATGGCCTCTGCAGAGCTTTGGGTTTGGCCACTTGCCAGGCAGAATCTAGAGGTTTATGTTCACCCGGTCAGGAGGCTTGAGGAGGTTTTACTCAGATGGTTCCCATGTACCATGTGATTTCACAACCATGTCAACAGAAAGTCACATCACTTCTTTTTTTTAAAAGGGAAACAGCTAACTAGACTGCAAGAAAAGGAAATAAAGAAACCTGCGTGGCTATGACAGAAAGAAAGACAAAGAAAGCAAGGAGAAGCAACAGACCAGTCTCTTAAAACCTGTTTTGAAGGTGCAATCCTGCTCAAACAATAACACAGCTGCATTCCCTCCGGAGCTCTGCACCAGAGTGCCTCAGGCAGACATCACCCACACGAAAATCCAGGAAACACAGGAGCTGTGTGCATAATGCATCATTCTCAGGATGAAGGTGCCTGCTCCCGGCGCTGCTTTTCCAGGTTAACACCAACAGTGCCAGGGCAGGATCTTTCTCCAGGCTACTCTAACAATTCCCTCTTGTTCAGTCCCTCATCCCTCTAACCTGCAAATCTGGGGTGCTAAAGAAAAAGTGGATTTGAAGATAAAGCTGTGGAACATGAACTTTTTTTTTTTTTCCTTTTTTCTGTTGCCAATATTAACAAAGGTTCCCTTTCAGACAGCTGGACATCTTCTCAAGCTGGAAGGTCAGTTACTGATAAAAAGACTTTGGAACAAATTACTTCGGTGCATTTACCACCTTTCCTCTATAAGTTGCTCCCTTTTACCAACTGTATTTTAGGAGAGAGAACAAAAGGGGTTGGTTAGGAATTAAATAACCAGCAGCTAGGTTTCATTCACCATGTCCTGCAGACAATTCAAGGTTGCCAAAAGGATGCAGAAGAGCAGAAGCCATTCAGAGACTTAGTCAGGCACTTCCATCTACTCAACAGAAAACACTGAGGAGTGTCTCCTCACCCATGGTGGAATTTCAGATCCTGCCTTTGCTACTTCAGTACCCTTTTCTGAGGTACATTTCAGTTTTATGTCATGTCCCTGTCTGAAAGAGTTTGAAATTTTTTCTTTGGGAGAATATAAAGCACAGATATCCAGACAACACGGACTGCTTCTAAATCTTCTAACACACAAATAACTTGATGCAGAAATCTCACGAAAGAATATGAAAACTTTGATGGGAACACCCTTTATTAGACTTTTGAATTTATTTAGTCATTTTCTGGGGCCAGATGCAGGAAGATTTCTCTACCACCAAAATAAATGGGTAGCAGGGCACATCTAGACAGTGGTTTCACCTAACGGACAGCATTTCCTTGTATTAAGACGATTTTCCTGCTAAGAACTTTTCTGTGTATCTGCTACAACCAGACTGCCTGGCATCAGATGCAAATGGTACTCAAAGGTGATGTAACAAGCTTGGTACAGTCCATCCAGCAGCCTGGAAGTGGGCAGGCTTCTTCACCAGCCCCCTGCAGACATAAGCAAACTCATTTTTTTGGACAACATGTGGCATTAATTTAATCTAATTCCACACATCTGTGGTACAGACACATACCTTTAATGGTACCACCCAGAAACATTTTACAGGGGGAAAAAGGCATTTAGGGGATGTGGCTCACCTGAGCTATTACAGGCTCCACGTCAGGATGAGACGAATTTCAAGCTAGAAATTACTGTTTCCTTTCAACACAAAGGCTGATGGCTAAGTCATAAAAGATGACAAATGTTAGGGGACATAAATGACAACCAGAAACTTTGCAAGATGGTTCTGGTCTCTGTCCATGGCAAACCAAGGCTGAGCCCCACCACTCAGTCTTACTCCTAAAGGAGGTGCTGCAGAACCAGAGAACTGGGGTTACACAGAGCTGGGAGAAGCTCTTGGTTCCCAGAGAAGGGCAAGTTTAAGGATTATGGGATTGGGGGTTTTTTTTCACCCAGACCCCAACAGTCCTGTCTGTGCAGTGACTGTCCCAATACCCGCAGAGGTTACAAAGCCAGCAGTGCACAGGCACTGTAACTGCTGTTATCTGCTGAAGGGAAGGTCACCTGGGGATCCCAGCTGAGGTGGGTCCAGGGGAGGCCACAGAGATGTCCAGAGGGCTGGAGCACCTCTGCTGTGAGGAAAGGCTGAGAGAGCTGGGGCTGTTCAGCCTGGAGAACACAGACTCTGGGAAGGCCTCAGAGTGGCCTTTCAATACTTAAAGGGGACCTATAAGAAAAATGGGGACACACATTTTAGCAGGGCCTGTCATGATAGGGCAATGGTTTTAAAGTAAAGAAGGGCTGATCTAGGTGAGACACAATGAAAAACTTATTTCACTATGAGGGTGGCTAAACACTGGCACAGACTGCCCAGAGCAGTGGTGGATGCCCCAGCCCTGGAGCATTCATGGTCAGATGGTACAGGGCTTGGAACATCCTCATCTGGTTGAAGATGTTCCTGTTCTTTGCAGGAGATTTGGACTGGCTGACCTTTAAAGGTCTCTTACAACCCAAACCATTCTGTGATTCTACAAATCTATGACTCTACCTCAGCCTAATTTTAAGAAAATTGAAAACTGCTTCAGAACACAGAACTACCAGCTATCATTCCTGACTATGTCTTGTAGCACCCAGAAACAGTGAACCTGGCACGGAGCATTGCTGAGGTTATTCTGACAACACTCCTGCCTTAAAAGACTGCATGGGCAGTAGAGCATAACAAAGCCTCCATCATCTAGTGCAGTATATACAGCCCTAGAAAGGAAAGGAGCACAAGAACTTCATAACATCAAGTGCTATGCTAATTGTTGAGATTCAGCACACTATTGATGTAGAATTAACATTCTGAATTAACATGAAGAGCTGTTCAGAGGTTCTTCATGCTGTAACACTGCAGTAAGGGTCTCCTTCTTGTACAGGATGTCTACTATTTCAGCCTGAAATCCTTCAGGCTTGAAGGATTTGAAGAAATAAGATTTTCACCTACTTAAATACCAAGTTTTAGATGTAAATTACTGATTATCCAGTACATAAAGACCCATTAGTTTGGAGTATTTTAAACTAGGCTGTCAGAGTGCTAAAAAGTTATTTAACCAAAATACTCCAGTTTTTCTGCCAACACAAACTGGTCTTCAATCTTATATCGCTTGCTTTTCAACAAACAAAATGCTTAACTGCCCACTCCCACCCAACAGCTGACATCCAGCATCCCTGCACTGACAGCACAGACTTGCAGCTTTTACTCTCCTCTGCATAATGACACAGAGAGTAAAATATCAAGACGAGAGTCTGTAAAATCCCCGTGTTTGCAAAATATTTCACCATGTTCATAAAATGCTTAGAAAAAGTGACATCATCCACCTTTACATTTTACATCTATATCACCGTGTTAGACTCAAAGTCTCAGAAAATATCAAAAGCTAGAGGGTTAGATCAGCAGCACAGAGGACAATGTTATCATTTCAGGAAACAATACTGATCAAGCACTCAGTGCTCTGCCTTGTCAGTACCAAATCACTAGAATACATGGCATTAGGAGATCCTGCTGAGATCTTTAAACCTGAAGAAACACAAATCAAAAGGCCCAGGGAATGTTTGCCACTAATTTCCATCACAAGTTTTGAAAACAGAAAACCCTCTACAGCAGCATCAGACGGTAGATCATAAAATACAATCAAGTGATGTGTTGAAACCCTGGAAACTTAGATTTTAACCCACAGTGATGATCGTTAAAACTGGTAGAAAAGAGACCTCACTTTAATTCTATCTTGATACAAAATTACATCTTCATCAAAACTACTCAGAAACATTCTCCTTAAAATGCCTGCTGGCTAAGATGCATCTTTCAGACAAACACTTTTACCTCAGAGTACAACGAGTGACCAGTGACACAGCCACAGCACCTAACTTGGGGGGCCACTTAGGGATTTTTCAGAAGAGAACATTTTTCCTCAGTGACCTGTTGGCTGAGTTTTCTCAACTGGCCCTGGTAAGTAAGAAAAAGTAAAGTAGGTTCAAGGTAACAGAACACAAAATCAGGTTTGTGTACTGTACATACTGAAAGTTGGCCAGAAAAGGGCCATGCCACTACTCCAAGTGACCAATCCATACGTAACAACTACTCCGGTTGGGTACTGGCAATTTTCTTTAAAGCTCCTGTGACCTTACATTCATGTTCAGTAGTTTATAAGCCACAGACTTCAAAACACACATAGGTAGGGGGTTTTGCAGCTTATTTAGGAACAAATCAAGATTATGAAAAAAGCTGGTAAACCTCACTGAATAGTTATTTACAAAAATAAAGAGCTGCGTATTGGAACTTAACGAAGAACTGTTAGTACTTTTAACAGCACAAATATAAACAAGCACTACCAACAAGAGTGAAATATAAAATGCAATACATACCAGGAATAGTACTAAAAAAATACACTCAACTGTTCACTATTGGAAAACACTTTTGGAAAGTGACAAGAATGGCATGTTCCATGACAGGCTGGTATTTTGGTATGTGCACACAATCTGGAAGCACAGAGAAATACTTGAATCTTTTGTCAACGTTGAGAAGAAAAAAAACGCAACAGAAAGCTGAAGGGAACGAAAACTTAAACTCCTCTAGTGTTCTGACAGAGATAAAGTAACGGCAGGAGCTAGCAGAAAAGCCTTTCAAACCAGAATCCTGTAAGTCTGACTAGGGTTCCCTACTCCTTTTTCTAATGCCAGTTCTGGAAAGACATCTGTTTGTAAACACATGACTTAATACATATTTGAAGGTCCCAGCTCTATCTGAGGTTTCATACTGGCTTAGGAATGACAGAAAGACACATTCTGGATTTCAAACAGTTTGTTAGCTGTAGTTGAGGGCAGGAAGCAGCTTATTTGAAATAGGTAGTAAGAAACAAATATCCCACAATAGAGGTTATGAACCAGAAAAAGACATATGCAGTGAGTAAAGCTTTGGAGAATACATACTCCTCTCCAAAAACTAGAGCCCTACATGAGTTTGCACATTTCATCCTCAACAATTAAGAGCCTCGAATTAAGCCATTAGGAGCTGACAAGTAATTAATTTCATTATCTCTTTTCCCCCCACTACAGCAGCATCCACAGAACATTTCCCTTCTCTGTCCAGCAAGTGGAGGCCCTGAAGGAAGCCTGACGGCTATAAAAGGTAAAAAAATCTCTTTCTGTTATGCACCCCACAGCTAATCTCAAGTTATCTTCTCTCCTCTGATACGGGAATTCATGCAACAAAAAAGAATTTCAACAACTCTGTTTCTCATGTATTTTACCTTTTTTTTTTTTGCAGGGGAGGACATATATGTGTGTTAACACCTTATGCTGTCTTGCTTTCAGACACTGCCAGGACTTCCTCAGAAAAACAAAAGCAGTTCTTTATCCAGTTGTAAGAGTTAGTAGAAATGCCTAATTCCAGGAAACGTTTAGGCAGCAGCCTGCCTAGCACCCCAACTAAAGTTGTCTGATCCTTGGTAACACCAGAGGAACAAGACATTGCAGGGAAGCAATAATTTAATTACCCTATTTACAGTAACATAAATCACAGTATACACAGGGGAGCTTCAATGTTCAACCAGTAGCAATACTACAACAGCTCAATCTAACACAAGGCAAGGCAGTGTCTCAGCTCTCAGCTCACAACACAGGGTAGTGTTTGATTTCAGTGATACTGTGAGATAGAAATGATTTGAGAACAACCAGAGTAATTATTGAGGGGGAAGAAGAGTTAGGAAGGCCTCAACATTTAGAGTATTTCAGACTCCAGTAAGGATGCTAAAAACACACAACAGTCCTATTACTGAAAACAGTATCTGGGTATTCAAGATGTCAACCTGAATATGCTCCAATAGAAAGGATACAACTTGCAGCTCCCTGGGTAATAAAAACCTCTACAGCATATGCTTTAATTCCTAGATCTGCTTCATGCAAAATGCCCCCAGCACACACAAAAATCTGCCGTTGCACAAATAAACAGAGGCTGCAGTAAATTAAAAAAATAGAGACATGGAGCTGCCACAGCCAATGCCGCAAACAGCGTGTGGCACTTGCTTTATGCACAACACCAGAATTTACTGCAATTAAGACATACGTTCTAAAATTATAAACATGTGACCAGACAAAGCTGACTGGTTTTAACAAACTGCTAATTAAACTGGAATCCTCTTATCCTCTCTCTCTCCCTCTCTCTTTTTAGCTGAATGAAGCAGCAACTGTTACAGCATAGTAGCTCATGCAAAATAGACGCTGAACAACAGGCTTTCCTGTTAGGTCACCGCTAAGCAGGGGAATCTCCCGTGCGCGCCCGGCTCTGGCAGCAGAGCGGGGAGCGCACAGCAGAGAGCACAGCTGGGCTGCTCTGTGCCACACTGAATTCTCAGAGACCTACCGGCTCTTCCAGACATGAAAGCCGCCCCTCGCAAGCTTTAGGGCTGGATTGAAAACGAGGGTGCTAAGTAATTCATCCCACCCAGGGGGTGGAGGAAGGAGAAATCCCAAACAATACAGACCGAATCAAACAAAAATCCCTCACCCTTTCGTCCCCCCTTCCAAACTTCTCTCGACTCCTCCGTTTCCCATCGCCCTCAGGATTTTCCTGTGCAGCAAAGCAGCTCTGCTCAGCCTCTAACCGCAGGCGAACCGAACTAATGAAATAAGTATTTCCCAACCACGACGGCAAATGTCATCACATCACATCTCCCTCCCTCCAGCTCGGAGCTGGGATGAGCCCAGCGGCGCCCGCAGCCCGCCCAGCACCGGAGAAGGGATTCCCCGCAGGTCCCGGCCAGCTGCTCGGCAGGGTTTGAGTACCCGCGGAACGGGAAAGGGCGAAGGCACGCCGAGGAACGCCCTACAGCGCGGGGGAGCCGGCAGCTGCTGGTGCTGCTGCGGGCAGAGAGAGCCAACTTCCTCCAGCAGCGCATCCGTCCCCGCCGGAGCCCCCGGCCGCCCCGCGGGGCATCACCCGCAGCCCGGCCCGCCCGCCGGCGCCGGGGAAGTTCCCCCGAGCCGCCGCCCGCACTCACCATCACCGGGGCGCGGGCTGGCTCCGCCGGAGTTCCCCGGCGGCCGCGGAGCCGGAGCGCGCCCGCCCCGCCCGGGCCCCGCGCCGCCCCCGCGCCCCCACCTGACCGCCCCCGCCCGCCTCACACTTCCTCTCGCACCGGAGTTGCCCGAGCCCTGGAAGCCGCATACCTCGGATTTCCTGCCGCCGCGGACAGTTATTTATTTTATTTCTCCCCGCGTCTTCGCCGCCGGGAGGCTGCGGGCCGGGGCCGGCCGTGCCTGACAAGAGGATGTCGGTGCCGGCTACCGCCGAGCCTGGCTCGCAGCCATCCCGCTTAGGGCAACGCAGCCAACAGCTGCCGCTGTCGCTTGGCGAGCATTAATAAAAACCAGTTATCTGCTCCCACCTGTCCGCCAAACCTTCCCGAAATATTCCCTGACCCAGTTTAACCCCGCGGGTGCCGCTTCACCGCCCTTCACCTCGCCGCCACCGAAGGCCCGTCCGTGACCTATTTTTCCCCGGCGCGGCCGGCTCGCTGCTGTGCCCGCAGCGCCGAGGCGGCGGGGCCCGCCGGGATGCTCGGAGTGGAGCCGAGCCCGCCACCCGCCGCCTCCCCGCCGCAGCTGCCGCCATGGCCGGGCGCGGGGCCGCCCCCGCCGCCGCGCAGCCCGCACCGCTGTGCGCTCGCCCCCGCGGGGCCACCCCGCGCCTCCCCCGCACGGCTCCTGCATTACCGGCGGGGCTGCCCGCACCGTTCTCGCACCAGTCCTCAGCCACTTCTTTCGTTATCCTGCTGCATTTCTCAAACTATTTTTGAAGGGGAAAACAAAAAGGTCTCCCCTCTTCTCTTCCCCCGAACTTCCCTCTCCCTACTTTTCATGATTTCGGTCAATCCCCCATTAAAAGACCCAAACGTGTGACAGTCCGCTGCCAACCTCAGTCCTCGTAATCCTGCTCCACAAACTCACTGATACATCTTTCTCAATCTCGGCTCAGCACAGCTAAACTCATCTTCTTTTCCCAGCCACTGATCCAGGCTCTGCTCCAGAATTACCTTCATCTCAGAAGTTGAAACATTTTATCTTTACTTGCTCCTTTCTCTCACTTTTGCAGGCAGGGCAATTGCTTTGACCTCTTCCTTGCCTTTCCAAGCATTGCAGGGACTTGGTTCGGCTTTTTTTCCCTTCCCACTTACTAGGATTATTCTTAAGTGCTCAAAATCCATCCTGTTTACTAACACCTCAGGTTTAATACCTTGCTTCTCTACCACGACAGTCCCCACTGTAGGCAGAAATCAGGTGCTAACATTATCTTCCTTTCCCATCATTTTAGCCACTTTTTACCCATCTTTCCATTTCTTCATGTTCCTATTCTCTTAGCAGGGCAGCTCCAAGGGTTCTCACACTGAAAACCCTAAACACCTTGCCATTTCCTACTTATGTGCATACATATCATACACATACTTCCATGCTTAACAGCATATTGAAAAAATAGCTGAAGAATAATTCAGCTACCCTATTTACCTCGTATAAAATGATATTAATCAGCAATACCCTGAGTCTATGTCTCCACTTAAACTGCAAGACAGACCATCTTTTGTTTTAAAGCTAAGATTTCACTATGGGCAGTGCCACTCTAAAATAACCCATATCTTCCTTCACTGCCTCTCACATCTTTCCACCAAAGGCAATAACAAATTCTATATTGATTAACAACACAATTTTGACACTACCACTTCAAAAATCCATTAACCTTTGCTCTTTTGCCTACGTAACACCGATTTACATTTTAAATACAGAACTGAAATGAATACTTACTTTCTATGTATTCATGCAAATAGGCTTCCTTCTGACCTGCCCTTTTTCATCTGCTCCTTTAGTCACAGTAGAGTTCCTATCTCCCCTATTACACTGCGGTTTTTTCCTATGTATTGTCATTTTTAATGCAAATTAAGTAGCTGCTGTACCTGGAATTAAATACACTGTTGGTGCTCGCTAATTTGAAATTGTCTCTTTATCTTTAAAGTTTAAAAGGATATGTTTTTCACCATTTATTATCTTCGATTCTGTCCAATTCCAAAGGTTTCTTATCAACTTTTTGTTTCTCTGACTGGCATTTTCATTAATCACCATGGTATTTCCCATGTTTGCATTGCAGGCTCCTATAGCATCCATTAGACAGTTGTCTGAACCATCACAAGCAGAAGGAATTTTGCAATATTTGCACGTGCAGGTGTACATAACTTACGGTGCTACTGAGCAAAATAATTTCAAATCAGTTACCTGAGGTAAAAAATACATCTGCTCGATGAGGGGTATCCCCTGTACCTGTGGGAATCAACAACACACCACAGGATATGAGATATGAAACATGTGACAGAGATGCTCCAGATTCAGGAGGGTTGTGAAGAACAAGTGGATAAAACTACCTGGTGCTCACAGAAAGGGACTAAACCTTTGGTGCTCGTGACAGAAATGTCCTTGAGTTATTCACAGGCACCCACACACATCCCTGGAAGCTGCAGCCCTGGTTCAGGCACTCCTGCTCCCAGTACTGCTGCAGGCTCCTGCAGAGGGTGGTTGGCACCATCCTGCTGGTGTTCTTGGTTCAGACTCACCATCACCTAAAATCAAAGGCCTTTGCACTAATTACTTTCATACAGAGCAGTATTTGGGACACAAGATTTAAGTCTTCTGGCTGATTAAGGGTAAAAGATGACACACTATTTTCTTGTTTTATTAGTTGGAGACACTGGGCAAATGAGGGCTGTAGAAACAGCTAACTTCTACTGTTTTTTAAACTTAATTTAGGTGATACAGAACTAAAACAATGTGGCTTTATGCATTTTGGCAAGGAAGGATGGATGGGAAAAAGACTGACAGAGCAATTACAGGGAACTTGAAACATGCCCAGAGTCAACAAGATGACCTAACATTTGTCCTTTTAAAAATAAATACTCAGAATGAATAGTTTGAGCTCAGCAAACCATCTCTGAGAAAGGAAAACAATCATCCTAGGTGCAACTGGTAATCCTCAAAGACCATGTCCTATGCTTGTCCTTCAGTTATGGGAAAGGAGGAGTGCAAAGCACTATCCCAGACCATTAAAACAGAGAAGTTTATACTGCACTCCATGTTTCCTGCTTCAAGCCTCATTTAATTTTTTTTTTTATTTAAAAATTGTCCTATCTTCAAATCAATAACAAGCAGAAAAAGTCTGATGAACACCTCAGCCAGAATCAGCCACGGTATGTGAGCTCCAGCATGTGCTCCCCAGTGCCACAATACCAGGAGCCAGATGGAAATGATTTTACACTTCTGCACACTGGGATTTCTCCATGAAATGTTCTAGGGTGAATAATGAATGTTCAGAAAGACTGCAGGCCTCTCTGCACTGTTGAGATAAGGGTGCCAGCTTTCCTTGCAAACACAGCATATGAGTTTGTTAAGGTCATTTGAAATTCTGTTCCATTTTCAAATGGTGTTTTTTTCAGTTTGAAGGATATGCACTGTAAATCCTAGCATGAACTCTATTTCCACTTAGCAGAGGTAGATTTCACCTCTTGTTTTTAAGGAAGTAGGACATTGTTTTCACTTAGAGATGACTCCTTTTTTCCTTGTAGAGATAAGAGTAATCTGAAGTTTCCAGTTCAGTGCAAGTCCTACAGGAACCAGAAAATAACATTCCTCCAGCAGCAGTATTTGCCTCCTTTAACTCAGGTATTTTCAATCTTGTGAAGAGTCAGATAACAATAGCCACCAGATTGAAATATTTGCCTAGAAACCCCTGTCTAGTCCAGAGTGGCAAATTTTGTGGTCTTATGTAAGTATTTCCCAGGAAAATTTTCTCTTTTCCATCAGTGCTGGAACTGAATTTGATACAATTTTATACCTGAAAAACTTACTCAAGAACAGCAATTTCTACAGATAAAGCTATTACTCGGGGAATTTCAGATGGAACATATGCTGTCTGTCTAGAGACAAACAAATGTAAAATCATATCAAATGATTTGTCTACATGACATTTGAACTGTTGTTCTCAAAAGGGCAAATGGAAGAAGAAAGAACAAGTGCAAATGGAAAAATGGGAGAGGAGGATGTCAAAAGGTAGCAATAGGAATAAATGAAGCTGAAAGGAGACTTGGAACAGGAATCTGCAGCTCAGAGTCTCGCTGTCTTCACCTTGCTGCCCACATACTTTAAAGACTTCAGATTCATCTCCTGGTGGGCCTTTCATTTTGTCAGCTCCAGTCTGCTGCTGGAGACAGCTCTCAGACAGAAGTTCTCAGGAAGAAAGACACTTTGCTTTGCTTTACCTTATCGATTTGAGAACATACAGAAGCAGGAAATTTTATCCTGGCTCGATTATTCACAAAAAGCATGCAGAGACTTGTCAGATTTTGAAGGGAGAGAAGTGACATATTGAGAAGACGGTGACAAAATAACCCAGAAAATAAATAGGCCTACATGGGAATGGTTTACCTGCCTACCCTGCCACCGTGATGCTCAGCCCAGGAAACACTGGCTGTGGCTTCTAGCAACGATTTCAGAAAGAGAGCAATACTCACTGACTACTAACTTAGAAAGCAGAAAGTCACCCTTCTGCTTAAAATTATTTCTCCCACGCTTTGTCAGCAGAGTCACATTGATTGTCTAAATCCTGGGCTGAGAACTCCCTGGGCAGGACATGTGTAAGGCAGTTAAGTCCTGTCTGTGTATCTCCTCTTTTCTTCCCTAATTCAAATCCTTTTGCTTTCTAAGTGCCTGGGTGACAAGGGACACAACTTGGAATAATAACTTTCATGGCACAGGAGTTGATAATTCTGAATGTCAGCAAGGGCAACTGAGTGCTCTGAAATTTCACATCAAGACACTGACAATCTCCAAAGCAATCAACACTGGGGTTTTTGGTAAAATTCTTCACTTGAAATTCTGTAACACAACCTAGCAATGCTGAAAACCCAAGTCTGTTTCCTGACCAAGACTCCCTCCAGCTGGGAACATGCTCACTGCTGTTAATTTAAATTTCAGTCAGTTTCTAATACTTTTATAGTTTAGCGTTCTGTTTACTATATAGAATATTGCTTATTTGCTCGTGCAATTTAAATACTGAAAATAAGATTAAAAAAAAAAAAAACAAATAGCAAAAGCCTAAGCTTCCAAAATCTCTTTGTTTGAAATAAGCTTAACTTTCAGAAAATGTCTGTGTACGTAGCTGCATGTTTTATTTGAAACACTAGAAAACGTGAAGTATTATTTTTGTTGGTCCTGAAAGTAATGTTCTCTTTAGTATAAAAAAAATTCAGAAAAATGCTTTTGCTTTCTTATTAATTGGAAAAAAAAAAGTTACAGTGAAAATACCCTGACCTGAAACCTGCTGGGAAGTAAGTAATTTTCAGTAAGACCTTTAGTACAGAGCTGTCAGTCTAAGGGCAAACAAAGCCATATGTTTTTCTTTCAAGCCTGTGGAAAAAACTACTGTGTTAAGGGCATGAAAACAGCACCTTTATGTGGCACTAAATACAATTTTTAAGGATTACGTTTATCCCATTGTCAGTATTTCGGCTTACAAAGTATTTGGAATGTGCATTTCATTTCAACACTTACATTCCCTTTATGAGTATTTTCTCTTATGCTACCAAGAAAATACCTTTGAAATCATTGCACTGCATTCACCTCAGAAATCCCATCTTCATTATACAACCACACAGGCCTGCAAGCCCTACTTCTCTTTAAAATCTGATTTATGATTCTATTTCAGCTTTTTTAAACACTGAATCTGCCAGGAGCTTTGACACACATGGATTACAAACATAAAAGATGTGCTCTATATTAAAGAGATCACCCAGGACAGAAGTGTGCTGAAGTGTCCCAGAGTTTGGGATGGCTGAAACACTTCCCCATGGATGAGCTACGTGGACATAAAAGCCTGGCCTATCTTCAGGTTTGTCCAGATTTTTCCCACTTGGAAATTCTTTAGTCACTTCAGTATCACCGAAATAACTGGAGCCTAGTGATTCTGAAACGCTGTAGTTGATAGTTACGCTATTAATTAAGAAAAAAATGAGCAACAAACCCCAACACATACTTTTAAACCCTTAGTGCAGTCTGTCAGGAGAAATAAGCCAGGGATGTGTAAACAGAAATCATTTTAGCTGTTACACCAAGCTCATTAAATTATCTCAAACATCTGAATACTTAAGAAAATGCCATTGTATTAATGACTCCCACTAGTTTCAGTCTGCTAAACAGGAGATCATAGTCTAAGTGCTAATTCACTTTGAATATACACACAGGGAGCAGCTGAAGAGATAAAGATTTAAATAGAAAATGACCTAGTAGGAGTTTTCAGTTCTGATTTTTTACTGTGTCAGCAAACCAAATAGCCAGAAAAATTCATAATTCATTCTGAGTAACTGCTAGAAAGTGCTTCGAGTGAAAACTTGTGGTGGCTTTTTTTCTGATTTTCCTTCCTCTAACCTATAGAAAAATAAAACAACTTCATAAAAGCCGAATTTGTGAAACTTTATTGACAGGAGGTGAGTAAGCAAACTGGAGGAGATGAAGTGGAGGCAACTGAAAGGAACAAAGGCCATAAAGCTCCTGGAAAAAAGCCATTTGTCACTCAAGCTCTTACAGAAATTCCCTTGTCGGATCAGAGCAATACATCTGAGTGTTCAGAGGAGCACGCTGAAATACTGACCACTGTGGGCTTCATTACTTTCACTCACCCACTCAATCCTGTTTTGTTTTAATTCCTTTCAGGAGGCTGAGAAAGTCACCTTGTCTAAGTGGCCAACCCCTGCTGTTTCCCACAGCAGCTACCACGCAAACTCCAAAAGTGTTCATATTATGCCAGGAAATCCTACCTCCTCCACAGGAGCCAAAGAGTCTGGAACAATAACACACTATACAATATTCAACGTTTTTACTCCTCTAACTTCAGGAATTTTGCCAAAAGATGGAGTACTATTACTCAGAGAACTCCCACTTCAATGTCCACATTTCAGCTCCACGCAGACATTGCAGTCAGCCAGCAAACTGGTCAGCCTACACAGCAACAAACATGCTCTTACCTATCACCTGCCATCTTATCTTCTCCATCTTAACCTTCTTAACTTGGCCAATTAGATCTTGCTGTAGACATTAAGTTAAAAACATTTATCTATAAATGCTACCTGCTTGCATAGGTACACACAGACTTACATCATGCTGCTTTCATCCCACATCCTTCTGTTTTCAGTTTTGCACTAAGGCAGTGTATATCCATGAAAAATACTTATATCCTTTTCCAGAGAACTGAAATTCCTGGAATATTTCTCATGAAATAGGCTTGTTTAATAAAATAAAGTTAATTTCACTATTAATTCTCTTCTTTCTACGAGGATGAAAGTTGTAATGAATTACCATAATTCCAGGTAAATTAAAACCATCAGTGGTGCAGAAGGAAATTCTCAGGGGTTCCAGAAAGGCAGGATGACCTGGTGCAAGTGGTTTTGTGTTCCCCTATAGCCATTTGGGTTCTTTCACCGTTACAGTGAGATGGGTGTTTTTACATAGACAAGATACAGGAATGAAAATAATCTGTCATACCTGGAATATGGAAGAGACAAGCGTGGTCCTGAGCAAGATATACAGGCTGATATCTCCCCCAGAAGCAGTTGTGGAAATATGTCCAAAATTGAATGTACAGAAGAGGAAACTGCCTTGCTTAACATCACAGAATCCTCTGAACATACAACTGGTGGAAAGAGCTCATCAAAAAGCACTCTTCATCCTGGCTTTATCACACACAGTTTCACTATGAAGGGAGCATTGAAGAAAACTCCCCTGAGTCTGTCTTGATTCTGCCTCTACAAACATTACATAAATGTTCCTCAGAGTGATGCCACCAGTTTTAGAACAAAAGAAGGGGGTATTTAAAGACAAAAGGTACAACTTCACCACTTCAGACACATGCACATTACTGGCCTGCTCACCACTCTTGTGTGAACTCCACACATGGATATTAATAGGGATTCTCTGTCAAAGCTTTCAGAGAGAGACTGTAGGAATTTGTAGGAGAAAGGAAAGCTAATGACAGCTAATTAAAGATTCAATTTTATGTCTTAGATTTGCTTCGAAGATTCCAGATTTAGTCTTTTCTGGGTTTGTTTGCTTTGTTTTGCTTATGCAGCAGTCTACACTGATGTAACTGTTCTTGCCACTTATTTCCATGATAAAACTAGGAGAAATAACTCATAGTAAGAACCTGCAAAAACTAGTCTGATAAATGGGTAACGGACATGTAACACACATACAATATAAAAACACGTATTTTAAAGACCTTTCATGGATCACCACCTTTAAAACTCTGTTCTCCTACTGCATTTAAAAATCTTAAGTTAGTTAAAAAATCCTATTTAATTTTTTTAAAGAGGAAAGAAGCCAATCCAAGTGTAAAAGTAATCCCATTAAGTGCCTAAAGGTAGCTCTCCCACCTGTATCTGATACACAGCTAGCAGATGGAAAAATCAAATTATGGATTTATTCATTACACATTTGTAAAAGGACACTCATCACACAGTATTCCAGCAAGCCTCCACTTTTCAAATACTGTCTAGAGTGGGTGGAATGGTTGCTGTTAGACTTTTAAGATTCAGGTTTAAAACGAACTGCTTTATGTCCTGTAACACACTACAATCTCCATGACAATCTCTCTTCCACACAGCAATAGCTTCATTTATTTCAGGGTTATTTGCTCCCTTGCTTACCTTTGTCTAGAAATTCATCTACTCAACAAAAGAAGAAACTTTTCCTAGGGAAACAGAATGGAAAAAAATCGCTGTTTAATATCCACTGGCACAAGCGACAGTTCCAAAGCCCATGCTCGTATCTCCAGGGATTGAGATTTATTGGCATCTTTACTAGCTGGGTCTTGGAAGCCTGCAAAGTTGGCCAGGAAGAACAGCGTGTATATATTGAGACAGAAAACTCTGTGAACGACGGACATTTTTCACTGATGAGTTCTGTTTTTCCAAGAGGATGGAGTGAAGAACTGTAAATAACATGTTGGGCAGAGGTTGAAAAAGTTATCTAGCTTTTTATAGGCAACTTTAAGGCTTCATTGCTTGCTGGGTTTCTGGGCTCAAGCCAATCACTATGAAAGTTTCACTTGCACAGTTAACTCCTTGTTTACCTTCGGTCCCAGAGTTGGTATTAAGGTTGCCTAAGAGAGTGAGCACACGTGAGAGCAAACGAGAGAGAATGAGACAACAAACTCCTCTCTACCTACTAAAAGCATTCTTGCAACTAAAACATTAGAAAATCAGTGGACAGGGGATGGATGAGTAGAATGACATTAACTACAAATGGAGAAACAAGGGGCAAAGATGGAAAACGGCTTTTACTGACTAAAGAACAACGACCAAAGGTAAAGTCAGAAAATAAATAATTTAGCTCTAACTGTAGGGACAACTTGTAGCACACTTTCCTTCTTCCCCTTTCCCCAGCAGAGGCCATTTACCACACTAGACAAGAAAAACAATGGACACTAATATGATTACTTGACTTAAATATGTGGATTTTTGAAAAGCTACCTTTTTCCACATAGAAACAGCTGGCCTATCTCAAACACATAAACCTCAGTAAATTCAAGAGTCAGAGTCACTAATCTTTCAGACATTCAGTTTCATAAAATTGACTTTCAGTCATGGCTTGAGAAAAGGGCTGGACTCTCACCTCATTTTAATGAATCAGCTTGTCCAAAATTTAAGTGGTCATTAAAAATAAACAAAAAAAACCCCTCCAGTTTCTAGATTTGATGCAAAAAATAACCCTGTAAATAAGACTCATATTTAATCAATACAAATATGCTTTCCTGAATCTGCAGGCAGGTAAGACCATGATTTTTTTTCAGGAGTTCCTCTATCCTGTAGCTCAAGGAACATTGAATGTTGAGTGCTGGAAGCATCACACCTGTAACACTGTTTTGCTCTGCAGAAGATGCAGTGAAGGGAAATGGAGAAAATTAGCAAAGACCAAAAAGGAAGAAAAACAAGGAAAAGATAATGGGAAAAGAGTGATTTGTTTGCAGTTTTCAGTCTTCCAAACATTAGTTTGTACTGTAACCATAAAATATCTACCATTTATACAGCTGACGGTATTTACAAATTAAGGCATATGATCATAGAATCATTTGGCTCAGAAGGGACTCCTGGAGGGTTTTTCATTTATTCCCAGCAGTTTTCCACACAGAAATGTCTTCACCACACCAGAAATGGTTTCCTCACACAGATGAAGAACAATAGCTCCATAATGTCATTATTCAGGAACGTAGGAAAAGCTATGAAATCCTTGTTAAAATTCCTGGGGCAGCAGGCCAGGCAGGCAGTGTGGCAGCTCCAGCCCACGTGAGGCAGAGCAGCAATGCCTGCGCTGTGTGTGCCCGAGGAGAGCTCTCCCAGCCCCTCTGCAGCACAGGCTTCACTGCAGGAGCCTCCTGAGCACAGCCCAGCACTGTTGACAGCACCAGCTCCCAAACTGTCACAGCATCTCACCCAGTAGCTCGCTCCTCCTAGCACAAGGAGAAAATCTGCAGCAGAGAGATGCCTTTTACTTAATATCTGAATACCTCCCAGTCAGTGGAGGAGCTGCCATTACTGAACAGCCCTTCCACAAGGCAGAGCACTGGCTGATGCTGGGCCTGTTCCTGCCCAGGGAAAACACTGACATGTCATGGCTGTAATATGGCCATCTCTTCAAGAGACTAAAAACAATGCTATCTTCTAAAGCAGGGAGGAATTTAACCATCTCCTAACCTGATGTCCTTATCTACCTAGCCTAAGCACAGAAAAGAAAAAATAAGTAGTAGAAAAAAAATGAGACTGTTATTATATATTGTCATTATGATATCGTTACTATTTTGTTTAGTCCAGCTACATAGGGTCAGTGGTGGAGGTCACCTTTTCTAAACACTTGTTTCTGCATATTACATGGTACTAAGTCTAACAACTTGCTTCAAGCACTATTTAGTTGCTGGAATCAAAGTGGTTTTTTGGTTTTTTTAAATGATTCCTTCATGGTTTCTGTTCCCTTGTGGTTTCATAAAAACGGCATCCAAAACCCTCAGAAGTAAGAAGGGCAAAATGGGATAACTAAACCCTTGTGATTTCTGGGATGTCCCTTGTGATTTCTATTTTTTTTTTTTAATTTGAGTTGGCAACCCCTCATATTCATTTTCACATAAAGCATTAGAAGCACTAAAAAGACCAACATTTTTTCAGAACCAATCGTGATCAAACTAAAACATGATCATTAATTTTTTTAGGGCCTCCACACATGATTAAACCCCACCTCTCACCATGCTGAGGGCACAATCTCAACTTGATGGATGCACAGTAAGTTTCTTCAAGTTTTTTCCATTTCCCCCCAGCCTGATTTAAGTGGCAGTAGTTTGGTCGGTAGGCTCGTGTTCCACACATAGCAGATGTCTAGGAGCTGCAAGCACATTTGCCAACCAAAAAGAGACACATCAGCTATGAGCAGGAGGAGGGTAACTCAGATCTCTCACCAGCCAAGGACAGGAAGGAAAGCAGAGTGGTAAGATTTCTACAAAAATGGTTTTAGTCTGCTGTTGCCTGCCGTTTCAAGTTTTCAAGTACACAGCAGGTTTCAGCCAGGTTGTCTCAAGCAACCCTGAAAAGCTGCCCCATGGCCCTGAGTGCTGTTTGGGGCTTCTTCAAGCAAACATTAGTGGCAAACTCAGACTGGGCTGAACACACGTCTAAAATAGGTTCAGAGCACCACCAATGGACTTCCCTCTTCCCTTGGATGATATGTAACCAGTTGTCTCTAACAGAGACATGAAATTCTGTAACAAATCTTTCATTTTAATCAAAGACATGAGAATCATTAAGGCTGAGGTTACACTTCAGGAAATGGGAGAGAAACAAACAATGGCTGGATTGGATCAAAATAAAATCACATATATTCGCTCAATGCCACATTTTTGACAGTGACCAGTAATGTATATCTACGGGAATGTATAAAAACAATCGAGGCATAAAATGGAATTTCCTTGATAGAACTGCCCAACTTCCAGGAGAGCTGAGGCCTGTTGCCTGTTTGCCCCCTATACTGGGGACTTCCTAAGAGCCTTCTTTTCTGCATCTCAAGTTCACCTGTATGGCTCTGGTCACACAGAATCCCAAAACAGCACCCTGCTCTCCTTTTCAGAACCAACTTTCCTTCTAAGACAGGGAGATGTAACTCAGCCTGGAACACAACTAAGGGAAGAACCTGCTACACAGAGTGTACCAGAGAAAGCTCCCACTGGGTAACACCATGCTGTGTAGTAAGAACTACTTTTAGAAATCTGCAGCACCAACTTTAGACTTCAACTGCTCAGTGTCCAGAGCTCGCCCTTCTGCTCAGCAGAGTCTCCTGCCAGTGCCCAGTCACACTTGGCATGAACAAAGGCAAAATAAAGGGAACTCACTGCTGTGTCCAGCTTCAGGCACTCCGTGGATGCCCCCAACTTCATTTGAACCTGCTTGCCCAGACCACAGAATGAAAAGGTCTTTACACATACTGAAGTGAATAAACACACTGCATTGCTTTTGGAATTAAAAATAGAACAATTATCCACAACAGTTTACAGCAAGGCTTCATGCACACCAGTGTCTACACTATAGTATATGGTGTGCATGCACAGCTTTTGTCTGTGGGAAACAGTTACCAAAGATGGACATGAAGATCTTTATTACAACAGATCATTATTACCACAGAAGATGTGCCAGGAAAGCACAAATAGTGTATTTTAAACCATCTGGAGAACTTGCTGGTTTGTGGAGCTCAACCATCAAAATGCTTCTTCCACAATCCCCACCTACCCACAGCCTGATCAATGCCCATCATCTGTGCACAAAGTTTAACTTTGCTTTATTAATAGTACCATGAAATCTGGATATATAAGGAATTGCCCTACTATATAAAGCAATATATTGGGATTTTTTTTTCTTCCTGCTGAAATAATTTCTAATTTAGTTACTATAGAAACCATCCTGCAGCCATCCTAAAAAAATTCTCTGTATATATTTACACTCACACTGAGAAAAAGAAGAGAAGAAAAGCTGGAATGTACCTGTACATGCAAGAGAGAAATGGCCAAACAAAACAGATTTGACAGTAATTTATAGGAACACAGCTAAAACTCCTTAAAATCTAACAGCCATATTCATTCATACGATTGCCATTACTAACAAAGTCATGAACATGCAAAAACCTCTGCTTACAGAAAACCAGGGCTTCTCTACTGCTCAGGAAACAAACAGGTACAATAATGCAGTAACACTATTTTTTCTTAGTGAAAAAGGGAAGTTCTGAGCATCCTGACATTATTCTAATATGTCAAATGAGAAGAAGTCAGGGCTAACTGAACATGCCTTTTTTGCTCATTTAAGTTGCAGGTGAGTGACAGCTAACAAATTATACAACAGCCCGTGACACACAGATCCAGACCAGCAGTTCTGCAGTAGAATTTAACAAGGGACAGTTTTACCCAGGTTTATTTCTTTTCATACAGTGCTGTCATAAACATTTCATAAATAATTCTACTAGGAGTATGCATGATTTATAAAATGTCTGGGAGGAGCTGCTAGCTTTCTCTCTTGCACTCTGTTGTTTGTACTTGTAAAATTGAGTCAGCTGTAATTTCAACAACCCTAAATCTTCTCTATGAGAGATTAAAAACACCAGTGCTACTTGCTGTAGCAGAAAAAGGTATTCCAGTAGTAAAGTATCTACAGAAAACCACTGAGACATGCATTTAACTGTTCTGTATCGTGAAGGCTGAAGAGTTCCCAAAACAGAAAACCAAAGGCATTTTATGGAAGCAAATAAATCCTTTGGGTAAAAGGTTTCTGCTGGAAATAACCCTGGGGGACATTAATAGGCTTAGAAAATCTTAAGGTTGGCCATTCAATTTCTAAGATTAGATGAGACTACTTTTGCAGAGTGCTAGAATTTGTGTTTTATCACCCGAGCCTGTATGTGAAGACAGAAGCTGGGACAGTGGGCTGCAGCACCATCTGCACAGGGGATGACACACCAGAGCTCTGACCCAGATGGTGCAGCTCAGTCTCTTCCCCACTGCCTGGCTGGGAGCTTTGCATGAGAACAGAAGAGTTGTGGTTTAACCCAGGCAAGGTCAATGCAGAGCTGAGAGGTTGTTTTCCAAGTTGTTCAGAGATTTAGGTTTGTCCAATTCTGGAATGTCAGCTGACACCACCAGCTTTTTGTCATGGGCACTTGTAGCCCTTTCCCTCTCAGATCTGGATTTTCTCACTCTGCTAAGTCTGTGTCATCTGTTCTGGATTAATGCCACATGCTTCACACAATGTTACTTGAAGAGGATTTTCAAAATATAGCTGGGTAGAAAATGAGACCACCAAAATATTTTATCATGCTAAACTCGAGCCTGTTACCAGGAAGACTAACCTACATGCATGCAGGAAGAAGTCGAGCTGTCCCCACAGCTGAGACACTGGACTTCACCCCCAAACCAAAATTTCTAAAGCCTGGAGACAGTGGTCTGCATGGAGGACTCCAGACTAACACCACCTTTGTATGTTGACAGACCCAAGTTCAAACTGAGAATATCATTTACAAACACCTTCTATCTTTTCTACCAGTATTCACAATGTACTACACTGGGCCAGCATATACCTTTTGTTGAAGGTTCTCTTTTCTTTCAAAGTGTATCTAATTTCTGATTAAAGAAATCAATTATGGGAATCAACTTCTTGTTGATTTACAAAATAACATTATTATACTGCTGTCTAGTATCTATACTAGCACTTTTCATCCTTCAGAGTATAAAAATCATCAGTATGCAGAGTAAGAAATAATTACTTTCTGAAATAATGCTAGCAGATTCCACCTAGGAATATAGTGGAGTCTCTTTAAATTAAATTAGCTAGCATTAACATTCAAAAACTAGACAAGATTTAGGTCAACCAATGATCTCTCCTAATGTGGTAATTCACATTTTCAAGTAGAAAAACTCCCTTATACACACCTCTCAGTTCCCTACTGCTCATCTTCCTCATACATTAAACCAGAATACTTTCGACACTTAAGCCTGCAGAGATGAACAAGCCAGCCTTGATCATGCAAAGTTCACACTTGGCTTGAAGCATGTTGAATAATTCCATTAATTTCCAGGAGAATACTTTCCGCTGTGTGAATCTCAGTCCAAGCATTCAGCACTGTGAGGGGCTAATCACAGCAGGATTTTTGTAGGGAAAACTGGCAGACAGTGCAGGGAAATCAGCACAAAGCCACGTAGCCATCAATCAGGTCAGCACTGTTTAGTCTGCCCTATCAGGCTGTGCCCTGCTTTCAGCTGGGATAGAGTTAATTCTATTCCTAGTAGCTGGTACAGCTTTGTGTTTTGGAGGCAGTGTGAGAATAATGTTGATAACACACTGATGTTGTAGTTGTTGCTAAGCAGTGCTTACTCTAAATCAGTTTCCCAGGCTCTGCCAGTGAGGAAGTGCACAAGAAGCTGGGAGGGAGCACGGCCAGGAAAGCTGACTGGAACTGGCCAAAGGGTGGAACAGAGGTATGTACACAGACCAGTGCGGAAACCGGGGGAGCTGGCTGGGAGGGACCCATTGCTGCTGGGGAACTGGTGCAGCAGTCAGCAGGTACTGAGTATCACTGAGTATCTCCCTTTTCATTACTGTTGTTATAATATCCTTTTATTTCAATTTTTTAATTGATCTTAGTCCATGGGCTTTACCTTTTTTCTTATTCGCCTCCCCATCCCACGGGGATGGCCGGAGGCGAATCAGAAAAAAGGAGGGAGGGGAGTGATCAGATGGATGCATGGTATTTAGTTGCTGGCTTGTTAATCAGAACTTCCCTCCAGAAAGATGTAATGATATAGAAACCCTTTTTGCAGACTGATCGATGAATCAATTCTGAACCATTGTCAATACTCCTTAGGTGTTCAACCCATCTGAAGGATTATAATCAGAGAAGAGCACTTACCTTGTACTTAAAAGAGGTTTGCAGAGAGGTGCTAATTAACACAACATACAGCAAAAATGAAGGTAGATGTTAACAGATATAAAGCTGAAATAAATTTCACAATTCCAAGATTAAAACAGAAGTGCTGGATGGGAAAGCAGAGACACAAAACTTTGTCACTGCCATCACAGGCAATCACATAACAGATCTGGACTGTATACAGCCCAGAAGGACAAGCAGAGCATCTCCAGGCTCTCACCACACACTGCAAACCAGAAATGCTGAAGAATCTTACCACAAAAGAAAAAAAGCAAAACCCCTGGGACATACCACAGAAAAGCCAAAGATGCCAAAGACAACAGCAGCGTGGAAGTGGCAATCACAGCAGGGAATTTGATAGATGAATGCCCATGTGAGTCTCAGAAGCATTCTGTGTCCCACGTCAGTGAGAGGCACAGACACTCCTGTGGCAGTGATCACAGACACAGGGACAATCTCTGTGACAGTGCTGCTGCCTCACTCTGGGGCTTGGAGACACTTTGTGCTGAGCCAAGCTACAGAGAGCAGAGCACAAGAAAGCTCCTTCCAACTCAGGAGATTTCTCTCAGCAAATAGCACTATTTTTCTATCACGAGAAGTGCAGCTGGAGTTAAGAAACTATAAACAACAGGATAATTAAGATGAACAAAATTAAAATTTTTAAAGAGGGTTCAGCCATCAAATATATCATAAATGATGCATAACTGAAAAAAAGCTGGTGCTTCTCTCCCCATGTTTTCAAGCTCACCAGAAAGAATCCTTCTAGTATGGTTCCCTTCAAGAGAGAGATATTCACCCAGTAAATATCTCTGTAATTCCCCGTTCCTTCAGCTGCTCACGGCTTGTTTAACGTGCCTGTGTGGAATTTCACATCCCCACCCCGTTGCAAACCTTTGCAATGAGAAGCAGGTGTTGCAGGGATGGCTGTGTTTATCAGCTGTGTAAACTTACGTTGAAGAAGTTGGTCTTGTTCCTCTCGCAGAAGAGGCCCTGTGCAGGCATGTGCTTCAGCTGCTGCCAGGGCACCCCGCTGCCCAGCAGCACGTCCCGCGCCCACTGCAGGTTCTGTGGACAACAACAGCCAGGTCAGTCGTGGCCAGGGGATGGCAATGCCACTACAGGTGAAAGCACAGAACAAAGTACGCTTTTGTTTATTAGCCTGCAGCGTCTTTTCTCCTTTTCTACACGCTTGCTGTTCCAACAGTATTTCTTGTCCCCACACACTCCCTGGAAGCACTCCCAGCTCTTCCCTCGGGCCAGCCACCTGCAGGGAATACCTACCAGAGCTGAGGCCTTGACCCTCAGGCTTAAACTGCAGCCTTCTTTTAGTGGGGTAGTAAAATCAGACCTTTTAGCCTGATTACTGAATTAGACCTACCCAGCCACTGCCCTCCATGTACGTTCACTCAACCTCCCTGGAAATTCCATGACTGTCATCAAACTTGGTTAATAGCACTCAATCAATTAACGAGAAAGTAGCAGTAGGGGACTAAATGATAGATGACAACTAAAAATTGATAAAAGCACTAGCCTTCTAAAGAGTTCAGTGCATGAACCTCTCTTGTGTAGCTGAGAACCGGGGACAGCTGTTGGCTGCAGGCAGAATGCTACCAACAGATGGGACAATTATTAATTGTGAGATTTCACTGATGGAAGTTTTGCTTTACTTCATTTTTTATTTCAGGGTTCAAAAGTGGCATTTGAGTCACATCTGACCAGCTTTTGTACAGGAATCTTCTCAACAGAGGACATGAAAGAAAGAGGAAGATGTTTGGTTCATAGAGACAAATGAGAATGTTGCACCCTGGCTTGTGTTCTGTGGACTGGAAATACACTTCTGTGAGTCATAAATGTGATTAAATCATGTCCATCCAAGAAGCATATTCCAGCTGTAATATCCTCTTTTTTGTGTGTGTGTCTGTGTGTTGGGGTGAGGGGGTTATTAGAAAAGTTCTTATCCTGTGCTCCAGATTATTTTTGTTTGTGAGACCCTGGTGAAACAGTAAAAGCTCAGCTCAATCATCAGTGACTTTGTGCTAATGACAGTAATCATGCAGAAGTCTCCAAAGTCTTATGAGAATTGGAGCATCCCCTCTAGCAAAATGCTGATTATGGATACATGTGCAAGAGAGCTGAATGCTGGCAGTAATAACCAGATATTTACGGGTGTCAAAAATCCCTCATTGCAAGACCTCATAGAGGTACTTACACAGGACCTACATGATTATAGTGCAGCATAATCAAGGGGATTTGGACAGCTTTGTTTTGGTATGGAACAAATACATATTCACTCATAAACATCACAAGGTACTTTCTGGCTGGTCATGGGAATCAGTAAATTTAATTATTATCACTGAGTGTCCAATTTACTTAAGACCGAAGAAAGCAGAGGGTGTAAACTCAGCTGCATATTCACTTTTTTCTACATAACTTCTTTTGTAATATGTATTTCTGTAATCCTGTTAACCTAATCCTGAAAAATACTTGGAACTACATACAGAAAAAAAAAAATACAACACAAGAGAACCTACAAAAATCTGGTCTTCCATGAAAGTCATCTTCTTTTGAATAAAATCAGGATCCAACAAAAATAAGCCTATTGGAACATCCAAGATGCAGGCACATAAAATGCTTTATTTTGTGCTAATTGTAGTCATCAGAAATGTAAGTTAATTCCAAGTGTGAAAATGAAGTAAAACTTGCCTAACGTGTGGTAATCTGAATCTTACAGTTAAAACTATCACATAAAAATACAAGGAAAACAAAACCCTTAAGAAAGTTACCATCCCACCACAAAGCTTAAATCTAAAATCCCAGTCTAAAGAAATGTGAGCTATGGATGTATTCCCCAATGGAAGTTTTACAAGGAAAAGGTTAAGAGATCATTAATTGTCTCATTAATTGTAGCCTCATGCTCTGGTGCTGGGATGTGCTATGCACATTACACTGACCATCCACAGGCATGTGTTTGGTACACATAATTCACAGGCTTTTATTGAACAAGATGATGGCACTAACCCAGCTAGGAGGAGAAAAAGATCATTCAGACAAATGGGGCAATTACACGGTAACTTCACACAATCAAAGCTAATAGGAATAAAAGACATAGTTACAGATTTTCCACTACCCTTCTCCTTAAATCAGCATGATCACTTATTCCCAGTAAATATGCCTGAGCAGGTCTCAACTCATTAGATTTCACAGAGTCTGCTCTGCTTGGTTTTCAGCTGATGAAGTTATTAGGAGTGGGTGAAGGGATCCAGGACACAGCAAAAAGGATTTATTCTTCTTGGCACACTGCTTGCCAGTCTGAAATGCTGGATTTGGCTGTCTGACTCAGGGCCATTATGAAATACTCTTTTCCAGTTCAGCTGTTGCCTCCCACATCTTTATCACCCCAAGATTCAAAGACAAGATGACTGACAGGGTACAGCAACTTGCAAAAATGCTGAAGTAGAAAAGGAAAATCTCTTAGGGTCAACCAAGTGGAACTCTGAGTCACCTGAGATGGATACCCCTCAACTCAATGGTGTCAGAAGCACCTTTACCTAAATTGGTAACTCCACAGAAGTGTTTCTGAGAGGTGAAAAAAACACTCCAGTATACTGTAATCCTTCCCTCTGATTTCATTTACAGTCCATTAGAAGGTTTTGTCCCCAAAACCTCCTCCTACTCTTGCATCAAACAAAAGCAAAATAGAAAGACTACTGATTTGAAGGGTGGCCTTTTAAATGAACTGTTATTATCAAACTGTTTCTACTTGAAGTGGTTACATCTATTATGCTTCCAGATTATGTCTGTATCTATTAAGCCTAAATACATACAATCTTGCAATTTCTACATGCATGTATTATGCCTGGTTTGACTAACTTGTCACATCACTGACCTCATATCACACCCAACATTCATTTCCCCATTAAGGGCCCTGCTAATAACAGACATTATAGAACATACAAACTTAAAAACTCACACAAACAGGCTTTGAGCAGATTCTTCCAGAATTTACAGTGCACTTTTTATTTTGAGATTTTAAAAAAAAAGCACGTAAGTAAATATTTTTATTTCCTGACAGCCTGCCGGTTACAGATGATCAGACCAGTTCCACATACGGATCCATAAGGACCATAAGGAGAATACTTTTCCCAAAGTTGCACTGACAAGCAGTGTCTTGCCAAGTCCTAACTTCTCCTTCCAAACAGTGCCAACATTCATTTTGTAGGTAAAAATCACAAACGATGAAGACTTTACTTCAAGACAGTGTTAATGGGAAACTGAAAGTACTGCCCAAACTGACAATGAAGTAATTTCTGAACATTCATCCTGCCCATTTACTCCTACTAAAAACAGCTATGTATAAATTTGTTCTGATAACAGACTAAAACAAAGAAAAATAGACTCCAAATATTAAGCTGGATTTTGCAGGGGAAAAAAACTCCAACAGAACATGTAGCCAAACAAAATGTTCAAAGAGTTTGAAAGGATGTTTAAAACAAAAAAGCACTCAACGACTATCTTCACTAATCTCACAACAGCAAAACCAGGAAAACTGTGAAATGGGAGAAAACAGATTGCATATGGAAAACTTGTTTTTCTATGCACTATGGAGACCTGCCAATCCTCTCCTTTTCCCAGCCAACCATGAATTTTGGCCATCAGTCTAAATTCTTCATGCAAATTCCGGGCGTTGGAACCTAAATGCTGAATTTTCCAAGATGGTTATATGCATTTAAAAATTAATCTCAGTTTTCTAAAATTTACCAATCTGCCCCCCAACAACACAACCTGATGTAATTTGTCTGATTTTTGAAATCAGCCTTAATGTAAGCATAATTCTTACTCCAGTTACTGCTGACAATGCATAGATCCATTTTGTGGTTTAAGTTTATGCAGGAGTATAACTTCCACTGAAGATCCAGTAATGTGCCATTAAAACACAGACACTGGACATTGCTCTACACAAGAACCTGAATGAGTCATTAAAGGAAGAGAAAGTAAAACACATGTGAACATGTACAGTGCACATATATCAATAAGGAGACTTTTTTGTTGTTTTTGCCATGTCAAATGGCTGTTCCTTATGCAGGGAAGTAATAAAAAAGGACAGTGAAACCCAAAAATGCTCAATGAAACCAGCCTGGGAACTACTAGGCTCAAACAGGCAGGATTCAGTTTTTCTGAGTTCCAAGAGGAAATAGATTTAGTTAACAATGTGTGTTTCACATAGAAATCCATCACTGAGTTGATATTTATATAAGGAGGAAGATATAAAAAGCAAAAGAGAAAGCTTCATCGGGGAAAAATAATAGAGGAAAATATTTTGCAAGTAGTTCCTCAGGCAAGGACATGCTATTTGAACCAATAAATTGAAAACAGGCAGCTTTTTTTGTTGAATGTTGATACAAAATCATGTCAGCAACAGTAATGACAGATTGCAAGAATCTATGGCTCCTATTCATGATTAGCTCCATGGAAAAATTAACAACTGTTACATACAAACAGCATAAGAATGTTTTCAAAACAGGCTCTGTATAAAAAAGAGTGATATTTTCCTGGATAATCACTCTACAGACAAATGGAATATTCATCACCTTCCCGTAGGTTGGTAAGGCTTGTTTGTGCTCACTTTGCAGTGACACTGGTGATGTTTCTGCTTCAAGGTCAGGGATACAATTTGTTTCCCTTCCCTGTTTTTCAGGTAAGTTTCAGTACTGGTGGGGAAGAAAATTCAGGAGCCCATGCAGAGCAGCATGTGATCTAATACCAGACTTCCAAATATATAATCTGCGAATTCAAACCTTGATTATGACAAATAGTAAAATATCTCTGATCATTTCAATGTAATATTCCTACACATTTTACCAGCAAAGACCCAGGATACCCAGAAAGTTCATCTGTGTCACATGATGTGTTTACACAATACTGATTAATTTCTGCTCCAAGTCACTTTTCAGTCCACTTATTCAGTAAAATAAATAATTGCTGTCATTTTTATGAGAACATCTTAATTTATGTGACATATCTAAAATGTAATTCTCTGCTGAATGACAGAAAATTAGTTCAGTAATAAAAAAAGACATTTTCTCCTTAACTGACCTCACACACGAGCCAGACAATCTAGGAGCTGAAGGCTTCCCAAAGTGTAATTTCACTCCAAACTGCATTGAACAAGGTGTATTTTAACACTGAGACTTGTGCACCAGTGCCAGTGGCAGCACAGCTGGTTTGCTTGGGCTCAGCAAGGTCCACAGATCCACTGGGATGACAAAAATCTAAGATTTTCAAACTTCCACTGTAGTATCCAGATAAATCCTGCTACGACTCAGGTACAGACCAATTTATCAAATACACCTGACTAGGACAAGAGAAAAATCACATCTAAATATGTTTTCTGCTCTGCATCCTCCTTTTGAACAATATCAACATGTGCATGTTTCTCCAGATGGCTGCTCTCTAAATTTATTTCAGGATTCTCTAAACCGTGTCCCTCTGCATGAGTTTCCAAATGACGGTACAAAATTTATGGGTAGAAAATGCAGTACCAGAGCAGGCCTGGGGTCTGTAGGAAAAGGCCTGTAAACAGAAAGCTTCATTAGCACCCATGGAGGGAAAGGATGGATTGATCCGGCATGTTGCGCTTAGTCACACGACCATAGGGGAACAGTAATCTGACAGCAGTCAGAGAAACAAGTGAAATACATGAAAGGCACTCTATGAGAGCTCACCTTGTGTGTTTTGCTGTAGGTGTAGAGGTAGGCCAGCCTGTAGAGGCTCTTGTAGTGCTGGGGGAAGCGGCTGAGGCACAGGCAGAAGGAGGAGATGCACTGCTCCGTCAGGAACTTGCGCTGCTCCTCCAGGTCTGTGGGCAGCCCGTGAGGAAACTCAGATGCATCCTCTGCACAAGGCTCAGCTCTCTTCTTGCAGTCCCACTGCGAGCCTGGGGGGATGGCAGCTTTGAGGGGATTGCCAGAAGCACACTGAGGATCCACCACCAGTTTTTGGCCTGTAGGCTCAGCAGGATCGTAAGATTCTGAGCTCTCCAGCAGCTCCTCTGACTTTCCTGCAGCTGGAACAGTAAGTGAAAAGCGAGGGTGAAATTGCCATTTCTAAATGGCAAATGACATATAGAAAATGACAGAAATTCAATATGACAAAAGGTAATCCTTTTCTTCATTAAAGCATAGGCAGAAATATTGAAAAAAATGTAGGACTATTTGTGATGTTCATTGAATAAGTAATCTGCAACTCATTGACAGAGTCACACAGTGCCATCTCCATTGTCTTCACTTGGGTTTTATCCTGAACAATGGCATGAATTCACCACACCTCACACAATGCAGGGTTTCACATACTCTTGGAAGATTGAGGAGGAGGAGGGGAAAAAAGCCGAAATAAAAGAGTAAATTCAGTAACACTTTACCGCAAAGAAAAGAAGAAAGAACCGAAAATTAAAGCCACACTCCCAAGTGAAATGTATTACTCTTAATAGTCTGCCGAGGAGAACACAATCCCAGAACACAAAATGGGTGCAGACAGAATGATCAGCAGCAGCTCACCTGCATCATGTAGGACCTACAGTTCCATGGAAATATTTTTGTGATTGACTTGGTAACTTATAATTCAATTGACCCACCTTTTGTTGAAGGATACCCAATCTTACTTCAGAACACATCCTGTTACAGCGGCAGCTTCCACATTTCCTGTTAGCTACCCATTATTGCTGGAAACACACATGCTACATGCAGATTAATTTCTTTAACTTTGATTTTTAGTCATGGAAGTTTACCACGTCTTTGTCTTTGCTAAAATAAAGAGCCTCTTACATTAGATCTTATCTCCCAGCAGAGAGTGCAGAGATATGATAAAATGTATTTCATCCCCAAATATAAAGCTGCTCCACAACTTTTTCTGTGATAAGGCTGAACTTTTAGGTCAAACATGTTTTACAGGAATTCACATTTTTCAAAATGTGCTTGCCTGATGTCTGTATCCATTACAATTTTACTGTACAGGTAGCTTTATGGGAAACAATATCTGCTCTAATAAACATCAGTAATTTAAGAAGGCATTTGATGGTTTTTCTGACAGACAAATGATGACAATAACACAACCCACTGCAAGCCTGAAAAAGAGCCATGTTTTTAGTCTAGAAGCCAAAAGACTACTTTTTAGTCTTTTAGGATATAGTGATTATGGAAGTACTACTTCAGAAAACTAGGAACTGGCATCCATTTCAGCATGTCAATGCAAGCACCACCACAGGCTTCCCTAGCTTAGGCAAGACTGAAGTAAAATATTTGTAAAAACAAGAAACCAAGGTAATCCAAGTCTGCAAACAGAGAGATAACTGCTTGGCACTTGTTCCTACTGAGACCAGAGAAGTGATCCAGGACTATCCACATAGCATGATCTCTGGATCTCTGAAACGGGGAAAGTGTCAATTGGCAAAGATTTAACATCCCACAAAAAGCCACAGCCTGGAAAGGTGGACAGAATTTACACATGGGTTTTGTTTGTCTTTCCCTGTTGAAGTCCAGCCTCTTTATCTACTGCCACATCCAACTGTACAAACATCAGACAAAGGGAAATTCCAGCTAATGGATTTTGAAACTATTTTTCCAGTGGAATACAGAACACTTGGTACTATTATATATGGAAAAATCTGAGAGCAATTCTAGTTCTCCACTGGGATGAAATATACAATGGAATAAAGCATCTAAATTCTACTACTTTTGCTCTTCTCTGTACTGATTATTACCCTGCTACTGGGACAGAACAAAAAGGGCATCTATTCCTGGGAAAAGTAAAAAAGTCTTGTTTGAGACTATATTTAAATAACTATTCTTTAAATTATTTTAAAATATGAAACACTGAAGAAAAAGTAAATAATAACCTAAAAGAAGGCGAGTCAGTCAAAAGGCCACCACAGACAGAAGTTTATCTTCGTTTTTTCTTTGTAAGATTTAACAGCTAGAACAAATTGGCTTGGTGGCCACATAAGTGAGGCAGAGCTCCAAATTTAAGCTACACACATACAGGCAGCAACGATACCTAGTTAAAATTCTTAGTCACAGTGCAGCATATTTCAGAGCATCTGCAAGCCAGGAGAAACATTTTAATGAGACTATTGCAGCTGACATTATCTGTGAAATCAGGCATACCCTTTTCCTCTGCAGATCCCAGGGTCTCTTTGCTGAGCATCAGTGTATCAGCACAGGTAGTAGAAATCCTCTTCTCTGTGTAAGTCTTCTTCAGGCTGTCTTGAGAATTGGCAGGCTCATTAAACATATCCTGTGTGGAACTGGAGTCAGACAGCACTGCTCCAGTGCTATCCTGACTCCTCTCTGCAAAAGAGATAAAGAAGGAATGCACCACTTCGTACTCTTCAAGCTGTTTCTTGTCTCTTGGTAACAGCGAGACAAAACTGAAGCCACTCTGCAAACTCTTACAACTGCCATATAGGATCCCTAACCACCACCAAGAAAAGGTACTTCATTCTCACCACATCTCTTCCTAGAATATGATCCTGGAATTTGATTCAAAAGCAATAAAGCTCAACTTTCAAGAGCAGTTGGACTGGGGACACGATATTTCAGCTTGTATGGCCCTGTAGAATTTCCCAGGTTTACTGTTACCATTTGCCTTGCAAAGCACCCGGTATAATTTTGAACCTGACACAAGCAAAGTTCAATTGACAAGAGAAAACCATGAAGAACAATACTGGTAAAAATTACTCATGAAGGAAAGTAAAATCAGTACAACTAGAGGGCAAAGACTTACAGGAGTGATCTCTGATGCCAACAACCCTGCAATAGTAAGATGCTATTCAACAAACGTTCTGAAAGGCGATTTGATGTGGCAAATAAACAACACAGCAGAGAACCAGGCCTAACACAGACAGGAAAACTGGACTGCAAGGCAGCAGACAAAAGAATAGAAGTGACTTTACCTTGACAGAGTGGAGCAGTGGCTGCTGACTACAGTACAGTCACAACTAAGCTGTTAATCTGCACAGGAACAGGCATCGTGACTTTATCATGGGGGATAAAACACACCTCAGAACAGGCAAGTGAAAACCTCCCACTCATGTCTGAAACCTGCCAGATATAACCCAAGTTCTTTACATCAAGGGTTATCACAGGCAACCCAGCATGACTGAAGAACACAGCTTAGTCTCTCTGACAGAAAGAGGCCTGCACATTCCCACTGAGATGGGAAACTGGTGTTTTTCCATATTGTGCCAACATAATTCAGTGTTCAATACAAAATTCCAATACAGGCAATGCCCTTTAAATCTGGAGTCCACATGAATAATTTCCAATTTCTTGTTAAGATACTGACACTTGATTCTGTGATCCAGTTAAAAGTGTCCCTGCTCATTGCAGGGGTGTGGGACTAGATGATCTTTAAAGGTTTGTTCCAACCCAAACCATTTTATGATGCTCTACAGAAATGGCATAACCAGGAGGGGGCTACATCCATTGTCTAGGTAGTTCCACTGCATTCTGATTCATTAATTTTATTGATAAGATCAAGAAAGAAAATTAACAAAGCAAAAGCCTTTGCTTTGAGATGAGCGGATAATTTAATTAAATTTCTTCTGTTCCATCTGAATTGCACTTGTTCAGGAGAGAGCTAAGAGCCTCCTATGAATTTATTTTATCAAGATAAATCCCTCTGCAAACCTTCAGCTTGCAGATCAGGTTCTGCTTATTAGGATTCAAATGAATTTAATGCACAAATTTGATGCACTCTGTAGGCTTTTCACTGCTACACAAAGAAAACCTTCCCTTTCAGTGAGCAGATCTTAATAAAACTATATCTTGAAAAAAGAATGGGGGGAACAGTATTTGCTTCCTAATTGGAAGCTATATAAGTTGGTTAATGATGACAAGTTTTATACAGAAAGAATATAATTACAAAGAATGGGAAGAGAAGGATTCTGAAGAGAGGTCAGTCAAGCTTTAAATGACTCATTTATAAAGCTTTAATAACTTTCTGTGGTACAAATCGATACTATTGAACTCCCAGTTGACATCAGGAAAACCATTTACAGTAGTTCCCTTGATATACTTTTAAAAGAAGTTTCTGCATCTGTGGCAAAGAGGCTGAATTACTAATCTAGGGGAAAAAAAAATTGCAGATTTCCAGATGTTGCCACAAGCCTGCAGGTCAGATCTGATGTGTGGGTTATGACAGATGAAGCATTAGAATGTAAATCAAGAAGTGCCAGACCAATATGCCTGGGTGAGATCAGATCACTGGGAAATTACAATAATTTTTCACCATGCAAAGAGAGACAATGATTCAACCCATTAAATTTCAAATGTATGCATGAGCTTTTCCATTTGGGAACAAGTGTAAATACCTCCCTACAATTAGCTAGCTACTTTAATTTGAAATTTCTGCTTAAATGAATGTGGGTCTAGGTAGGGATGTTTATAACCTTTGCTTTCAATATACACTGACTCTAAAAAAGAGTGATATTAACATTGAGCTCCTTAATCACTGGAAACCAGAGGAAGAGAACTATTGAGACAACTTTCTATTATATTAGATATTCCTTGAATGCAGCAGATGCTTTCAAACTACATGAGCCAGATGGAAAACCCTGGAGTATTCCAGAAATTAGCAGCAGCCACCAATTATTAGTATTAATTTCTCAGAAATCACAGGGGACTGGTGAAGTCCCAGGGAATGTAAAACAAAGTGTAGTACTTATCTTTCCAAAGGATGAAAGGTCAAAGCTGTGAGCCAGCCAGCCTTCATTTTCCACAGAATTATTTGAGCATAAATAAATAAATCCTTCTCTAAGCACCTAAAAGGTAACACAATCAGGAGTAGAAAATGTGGATCCCAGCACACACATTCCCACGTGCCTGTGAAGAATTTGTGATTCTCAAACCAGAACTGGTCAAAATGTCAGGCTACTCTAAACACACCTCAGCAAAACAGCATTCTTGAATGTGTAATCAGGAACTTTGCAGAAAAAATATGCAGCAGTCTTCCTGTTCTACTGAGCACTAATGAAAATTAAACTTAATTATGGTGCCTGTATTTGGGACCCACATTTTAAAAAAGACACTGAAATAAGGAAAATTAATTCAGAGGAGAGGATAAAAAATGAGAGATTAATGAGATGACATACGAAAAGTACCAAGAGAATTGGACTTATCTTAAAAAAGATGAGGGAGAATTTCCAAATACATATGATTAACCAAAATAAAAATACAATAATTGCTGTTCATACTCATTAGATACAGTGCAAAAGGTTTTAATTGCAGCAAGCAAACTGACTTTTTTTTCCCCTCATCTCTATCTTAACTGCTACATACAGTTAGAAAATAGCACAGTGAACCTATAGAATCACTGAAGGCTTTTAAAGACAGGCAGACAAATAGCCATCATTTGTTAGGTTACCCAAGGTGTTCCTTAATAAAATAAAAAGCTCTGTCAATACCTAAATACTGCAGGATGCAATGCAGAACATCTGGCAACTCCACCAATTCACATCCTAACTCTGGTTTTCTAAAAAGAAAAAAAAATGGCATATTTTGTATATATGAAAGCACTATTCTCTTCTAGCCTGACTGCCAAGTACAGCTCTTTTTAATAAATATATATATGTGCTGGATGGACACAAAGCACATATTTTCCATTTGTTTTGCAGGGAAGATTTTCCTTTATCTGGTAAGAGCTGACTGCAGCTGAGACAGTCATTAGTGTTACTCAACCTACGTGCCAAAGACTGCAGTGTGTGAAGCACGAGAATGAATTCCAAATTCCCAACTGCCATCAACACCTGCCCTTCTGAATGACACAAATCCATGGAGAACATCAGTGCTTTTTAATAACTGCTGCTAGAATTAGAGACAATTTTATGCAACCCAGTGCAATTTAAGAGTTAAAAAATTACCAGGTTTCGGGTTTTTTTAATCCGTTTTCTTAGTTTCCCCACCCAGCAATAGCAATAAGGCAAGTTTTTCCAAAAAAGCTGGGGTGGTCCCTTGCTGTAAGAGATTGGTAAATCAAGGACTAAATATTCTTTTGAGGTCCCTCCCTGTAAAGTTTCCTATCACTTCAAAAGCCAAGATAAAAATACAGCTGGGTATTAATGTCCCAAAATTATTATCTGTAGCGGAAATGAAGAGACTAGGGAGAAGTTCTACTAAATTGTGCATAAGTAACTGTAACAATATTCCTATGAAAAATACGATCTGATAGAAGATGTTTCTCCTTGGTATCATTATATTTTGTTTCATGACTTCGTTGCATCGTTCCTAAGTTTTAGGAAGATTTCAAACAACCTGATGAGCTGAAATCTCTATTTGATGTGAAGATAAATATTTCATGTTTATCTCTAAAAATTTCAGAAAATGGCACTTGAAAGCAAATTTTTTTTTTACCTCATTTCTCTTAATGTCCTCAACTTGTGACATTTCATTTCAAATCTATGTCAGATTACATCCTCTACTCTGTCAATGGATGAAAGAGTGCAGCTTTGGACAGGAGATTTCAAAAGGTCAAAAGAAGAATCTTGTTAACTTTCCAAGACATTAGTGAAAAAATACTAATTATTATCAGAAAGATGTCATTGGGAAGAAAGAACCTGTATATTCATCTGTACTTCCAAGCCATTTATTGCATCACACAGGTGCTGTCAGTCACACAGATGATTAATTTACCATCATTACTGAAACACATCTGTCACAGATGTTAGAAAAAATATCTGAAGTCTGTTTGCCTTAATTCCATGCTTAAGAGCATTTTAACATTAATCTTATCCTGGATGGAATAGGTTTACTGGGATGACTTCAAAAATCTCTGCACCCCACTATTTCTCCATAACAGACACAGCCATCAGCATGTCACTGTCACTGCCCCCTCAGCATTTGGGCACAGCACCTGCAGGCCACCCCATCACCAGGACACAGCTGTGTTAAACTCTGCAGAGCCCAAATGACTTCAATTTTAAAATGCAACAGGAAAACAAGGCTCAGTACTGCAGCAGGCATTACCCTGTGCCAGCACCTTCCCACAGGGGCCCTGAGCACCATCCATAAGACTTGTTACCTAAAAACTGAGCCCCCTCAGCCCTGAAGAGGGACAAGGAGAGTGATGTGTGACAGTGTGAGTGACCTAAACTGAGCCCCCTCAGCCCTGAAGAGGGACAAGGAGAGTGATGTGTGACAGTGAGAGTGACCTGAACCAGCTCAGACAATCCTAATGACAGAGCTCTCACTGCTAAGTATGATGAGCAGGTACCAGCTGTGGTACAGACTTACAGAATTTATTCTCAGGGGAGCTGAGAATGCCAATGGCAATGAGGTGTTCTGCCTTTGACAATTATTCACCAGGCAGCTCAGTAATTCTCTTGTGGAACTTTCTGGAAGTTAAAAGGAAGATGGAGAAGACCTCTGAAACATCTACATGCAGGAGTAAGTAAAAGGCTCAGAAAGCCAAGAGGGTACAACTCACTTCTGAATGATATCTTTGTCTGTCTTAAACATCTGAAGGAAAATGTGCATCCAGTTACTATAAGAAGATACCTGAATCACGACAAACAATCAGTTACAAGTCAAAAAATCAGACATGAGTGGCACAGAAAGCTTTTCTACATAGCTCTATACATATGCTAACTCAATTTGCAGAAAAGAAAAATCCTGCTGCACAGTTCAGACCTTATGAATAAGCAACTATATATAACTAAAAAAAACCCCCAAACCCTTGTCTCATGCAATAAAGGTGGGTTGTTCATAGGCTGTGATGGTACAGACTCTCTTTATCCTGCCTGGCACCATCTCTCCCCTCTGCACTTGAACACATGAGCATTTTTCTTTACTGGTCTGCAGTCAGAAACATGATGTATCACAGAATTCTCATTCTGCAAACAGATTCCACCCATAACGGAAGACAACATTTAGCTCTGCATCAAAAGGCACTTGCACATTATTAAAAAACAAAAGAATTGCAAAGATTTGCATGGGAGTAGGTTAATTTGAGGACAGCAATTTAAAGGGAGTTCTCTTTTAACATGAGTCAAAGATGAGAGTCTATGTTTTGTCTGGCTGCACTGAACACAGAATGTGTTTCCATAACTTACAGTCCTATACTGCTGTTCAGTCTTCAAGAGCAGAGCACCAGAGTATCTCACCAGTGTCCCATTTATTTGGACAAATGCTTTTTACATAACCTCACACTACATGTCAGTGTGACACTTGTACTAATCAGAGAGAGGTTAAATTGGGGAAAGGTAAAAATGGAGCACACTGCAATAAACTGGGTGTGATTCATTATTCATGTAGCCCAGTATGCAGTCTCCATGAACATCCAGCACCACGGGCCAGAACAGGACATGCACTGCAGACCCAAAGATTTCGTTTTTAACTGCTGAAGAGAGAGAATTTGAAGGGCAAGATTTTTAACGTACCAAAAAGCAACGTGGACATTCTTTTTACGCACAGAAACATCCACTCCATCCCAAAAGCTGATTTAGCTTAGCATGAGCAACAACCAGGTGCAAGAAGCTGCTCAGAGATCACCTTTGTCTCATCAGGATGTTGAGAACCCCCATTTACAAAAACTGTGCATCTTGATAACATTTGCAGAATTACAGACCGACACACTATGGAGTGAGACTTCTCCCACAGCACGAAGCAAGGAGCCTCTCCCAGTGAGTTTATCATGCAGGTTCTGCCAATTATTAAAAGCAAGCCGTGACAGGTAAAAGCAGGAAGAGAATGCCTGGGGAACAGAGATTTGTGTAAAGGTTAGAGGCAGCACGGGCAATATTGGTTGCAAAAGCAATCAGGCAAAGACAAACACAAAAAAGGACAATTAAGTCTAACTACACACGACGTACTACATGACATGGATGAAGACTGAAACAACACAACATTTTAACACTCCAATAGCCATGGATACATCATCTGCATACCACCACAGGAATATGGAATTGAGTATCAACACAACAAAGGCATAGTACAGCAAAATAGACCTCCTAAACAATCTCCCAGTCTACTTTTTGGGAAACAGATACCTTAGTCAGATTATTTTTTTTTCTTTATTTTACTGTTTTTCCTGCTTTCTGAACTAACTGTTGCTTTTACTGCAATTGGTCTTTACTGACTATAAATATCCAGCCTGTATAGAGGAGGACAGAGAGTATATCTGTTTTGCTATGTAACACCGGCCTTTTAGCTGTGTAAATACAGTAACAGCACAGGTAATAAAAGGAAGTGCCTGGCAAATTCCTGGGTTTTCCTGTTTCCTATTTAGAAAATAAGAGTCTGAACCTATGCTTCAGACTTCAAATGCAAGTTTTCACTCTGAAGGGTTATAAAATAGCAATAGGCAGGGGTGATGACAGGAAAGACAGGATTAACAGAAGAAAAGATGCTGCAGAACGGAGAACAAGAAAAGAGAAAGGAAGCTGCCCATTTTACACACATGACAGCAGCAAGTCAGCCAGCAAATAACAGCTGCCACTCAGTAATACTTTTGTCTCCTTGAAGGAGATATGTGCTAGCAGCTGCCATGGGGAAAAAGAAGTTCAGTTACTTTACAAGCTGTATTCACTGGTTCCTTTCTCCCATTTTCATTAAAAACATGACTTAAAACTACTATCACCAGCATTCACTGGATCTGAAGCCTTTCAATGCTCTCAACCTGAACAGTGATTTCTGCATATCCCAGTCATCATCTTCCACAGCAAAACGTGCTAGAGAGCTACAGATCTATAATGACACATTTAAATATAATGTATTCAAAGCAAGTCTGCCCTCACAGCTTCACCTGTTTACAGATAAATGTTTAAAGATCAGAACCCCCAGTATTTTCAAGAGATGATGTTTGGCTGTGCAACAATTCTCTCCAGCTTGTCATGAGATAATTTGCTGCTCTAGAAGGAACAAAACTAACAACCCCACCAAAACCCAAACCCACAACCCCCCCCCAAATTAATAGAATAAGTAGAGTTCAGAAGGAACTGCAAGTGTTCATCTAGTCCTTTCCTTTTTCCATCAGGATAAATTACATCTCCATCATAGCTAGCAGACAGCTGCATTGCCAATTTTAATGACTTCCAGTGCTAAAATATTGCAGGGTTATACAAAACCAGTATTTCCTAAGACTACTCTATCACTGTTTTCTAATATTCAGAATGAAAATGCAATTTAGGTGCAATATCATCTGTTCTGTCTTCCATGAACATGGACGTGCTGGGGTTTTGCCTCTAACTCTTTGTACAGCCTTCAACACTATTTAGGTCACTCTGCTGTCATGTCTCCCCTGAGTCTTCTCCTCTGCAGACAAACCACCCCAGTTCCTTCTCTCTTTCCTCACAGGTCATGTTTTCTCGAAGCACAGAACACAAAAATGGTTAAAAAAGGTCTCAAAGGTCAGCAATGATCCCAAAGAGCATCTTGCCTGTGGTAATATAAGAAAAGAAGTGTGTAAACTGTACAATACCCTTACTTTACTTATGCCATGTATGATCAATAGTATCAATACAAGAGTAAATAAGAGTATTGTCAATCCTCAGAAAGAATAAATACCTAGGCTGAATTTAGGTCAACTAACTCATTCCTGAACAACAATATAGACTGCTTCACTTCTGTCAGAATGGTTAGAAAGCAACCTAAAGAGCAGTCAAATGATGAGCATTTCCTTGCTATTTTTAGGAATGGTACAATGGAAGTGCTGGCACCAGCTTTCTTCAGTGATGTGATTATGTGTAAGATGTCAAGAGCATTTTACTTCAAAAGTATGTATTTTAATACAAGTAAAATGCAAATGTATGCAGAAGAGCACAGTATATGTAATAATATAAAAGTAGAAGACTTCTGAGCCTGTTAGCTCAGCCTGTTAGCTCTTCCATCTGTAACAGCCTCAAGGCAAATATTTCAGTTTCCTGGGGTTCTTCAATATGCTGTATCCAGGGTTTAGTTGTGCCAGCAACTTACAAAACATTATGAATGATGCAGTACTCTGCAATTCTCCTTGTCATGGTTACACACAGCCTTCCTGAAGATCACCCAAACTCCGCTTCTTCCAGCAGCTGACATTTGGAATTGCTTTGACAGCACAAAGCTCAGTCCCAGCTAGGCTCATCTTGCAGATCCAGGAACTGCTCCTGCAGCCCTGGCAGAGGCAGATGTTCCTGCACTTGCACCTACAGGCTTGGCTCAGCAGCCGCCTCCGCTCCCACTGGGCCATCGGCTGCCACAGCCCCGAATGTCTCACTTGGAGAGGAGGCACTAAGCACACACACTGGAGTATTTATCTAGCTTATGGCTCTCCTGGGAGCACTGACAGTCTTCAGGACCTAAGCAGATGTAGTCTTAGTAAGAAATGTATCTCACAGGGATTATTACTTTAAAAATATTTAAATATTTGTTCCCTTCTATGACGTTGTGTCAAAAGACATCAAAAAGCCAGTAAGAGAGCCCGAGCACTACATAAGCCATTGACACCTCCACACTACAAATGATCTCCAAACAGTCTAATGAATTGGTCCCAAGTGAAATGCAAGCAGTAACGAAATGAACATTTCTCTGTTCAATATAATGAAAGAAAGAAAAGAGCTTCAGTCAGATGCACCAAGAATTGCTGAGAAAAAGGAATAAATTCATCCTGCAAAAATTTCAGGCATATGAACATTCGTTTCAAAATGGTGTCAACGAAGTTATTTACGAATTTCCATTCTTCAGAAAATGACAATAGGAAGCAGCCCACCCTCCAGAAATAAATTCATATCAAGCAGAGCATTTCTGTGGGGCCTGGCACATTCTACCAACACCAAGCTAAACACTGAAGGCATTTTACTCCTTGAGTGCTGATACTCATAGATCCAGATGGATAAACAAATGGCTGGAAGAGTAGAATCAGAATCAAATTCCTAGCCAAATAATAAACTCAGGTTACTTAAATTGTAACTTAATTCCTATTATATATGCAATTGCAAAATCTTCATTAACACTATGATACCACCCCCCTTCTTCTTACATTTATAAGCCAATTATTTATTCTATCACTTTATATTCTACAAAGATGAGCTGCTAACCAGTCATTGTAAATGATAAAGAAAAATTAAAAGATGAAATCTACTGGACTGTCATGCAAATCACTTCGTGCTGAATCACAATATATTCAAAATAGTTACCACCTGCCTCCTTCCAAAAATTCTAATAGTGGATTGTGTTGTCTTTTTAGCAAATTGTCTTGTTTGAACCAGTTTAAATTTTCATCTGGTCATTTTACAAAGGCCGAAACAGTGTCCAGTCTTCTAAAGATTGAACCCAAATCTTTTCTAAGGAGCTCAGAAGAAGAAAAAAAATCACTGAAAATTTGATGAGCTCATACTCCTCCCACCAACACAACTGTTTTGACTAAGTGACAGCAACCAGCGGTGGCAGGTGACAACTTTGAGTTTCGTATTTAAAGCTCTATATAAAAAAATAATGAGCTTCAATATTGCCCGTGTTACCACAGACCCCTCACCCTCCTGGAGCAGTTTGATCATTGCTGGTCAAACCCCCCATGCTCAGAGCACCTCCCTGCTGGCAGAATTGAGAACAGGGACTGTACCGTCCGGCGTTGCCTGCTGACGGGGTTTTTTACATTTGACGTAATCGTGGTCAACTGGAGTGGCTGTGTAAGGTGGGGATGTCAGACCTGGACCCGAGGAGGAGGGGAGGGAAGTCCCAGGGCCTGGCACTGTTCCAGCTGAGGAGTGAGAATCTTCATCTATCAAACAAGGTTTTTCTCTGGGAGGACGAGAAGAAAGGTGAAATGTTTATTTACAAAGAATAAAAGGAGACTGCATGTTCTTACAGCATTTCCAATAGAGCAATTAAACCTCACTAACAAATCCTAAACAAAGGAGTATCAGTACAAGTCATTTTCCACCCTTGCCACTGGTCAGTAGTAAACTCTTCTTTATTTTGTAGTTGTTAATGAAACAACATGTAAAGACTAAAATCTCTCCTCCTAGAAGAGAAGGTTAATTTGCGTTCGCATTTTTTAACAGTACATTTTAAAAATCAGATTTATAAATAAATAAAAAGTGTTTTCAAAATTGATCACAGGGTCAGAATTGTTCTGTTTTCTTCCTTTCCCATTTCCTCTGTGCCAATTATTGAGATCTCAGAGTAGCATGTAATCTTATTCATGGTACCTGAAAACTGCAAATATTACCATTGATCTTATTTACTTTATTTATTTAATAGCTTATTGTACAGTAGTTTATTATCATTCATTCAGAGAATACTGCTGGAAACCAGCACTCACTTTTCTGCAACTTTTGGGGTGTTCTTCTCCTCACCCCTGGCGAAGGGTCCCTCAGAAGCTTCCTTCATGAAACTAACCAGTACCTCTGCATCTACTCCAGAGTCTGGTTTCCCCACAAGTTTCAAAATAGAAGCATGAAGTCGAAAATACACCTAAAAAACACCAAAGTCCATTTGGTCAGTAATGAATCTGTAGCTCTGTAATCTAATCTATTCCAAATAGGCTTTTCTCTGTAGAACCTGCAGGAGTTAGTTAAGACAGCTACCTGTCACCTAAACTTACCTGAACTGAACGTTCCCTGCCTTTGAAAGTTGCTTTTAAATTACAAAATCTGAACATTGTACAAAATTTATAACTGCAACCTATGGAACACAACAAAGAAAGCAGAAGTAGCCTTGTTGCAAGCAAGGCACCACTGGGTATGTTCCAGGGCCACTGCTTTTACCAGACAACACAGTGAAAGCAAAGTCCCACCTCATGCATGAACTTGTGTTTCCACAGCTATGAGATGCTTGTGAATCCTGTCAATGTTTGATTTTTATAAAAACTAATGAACTGTGTGCAGCAAAATTCAGAAGTGGAACTGGTACCCACCTGTCCAAACTGCCTCTGAAATGAAACCAACCTGAATAACAGGCTCCATTTTACTCTCCAGGTCTGTCTTGCAAAAACGCCCCCCCGATGCAGAGCACCATCTACATGTGCCTAACTGTTGGAATTCTGGAAACTTCGATTGTGAGGTTTTGGTATACAGTAATGTATGTGAAGGAATATGGAGGATTTAGGGTGTTGTCTAAGTCCTTCTTCTTCACCTTCTTCTTCCTTCTTCATGGTTTTGGGTGGTTTTTTCTTATTGGGTGAGAGGGTCTGCATTGTGGACCTTGGGTGATCAATTATTGGGTTAAAAGAATAAATACTATAGGGGTCATCTTGTTATTGGGTAACTATCCCTTAAATAACCTTGGAAAGAGTTAGAAGCGGCCATTTCATCACCATTTCTACCTTCTTAGCTACAGCTCATGGCTTGTGAGACTGTAATATAGATAAAAATTAATACACATCCTGCATCCCGTGCATTAATCCCGGCTCTAACAGGAAGAAAAGAAGATAAGAATCCTCACCCCTAACAACCTGTAGGAACAAGGCCTCGAGCCTACACATTGAACTTGCTTTTACCTCCAAGGCTTCCATGGCAAGTTCAGGTGGATTGTGGTAGTGAATCTTCTTTGGATAGCGAGCAGCCTCCTCGTGCAGGTAATGGCCAGCCTGTTTGTAGTGCAGCAGGTACACCACAGGAGGCTGCTTCTGCTTCTCGGCGATCTTGCCCAGCATGTAGTGGATGAGCCACTCCTCCTCGTCGCCGTCGCCCTCGCAGCGCGCCGCCGACGTGAAGCACAGCTTGGCTGTCTCCAGCATGCTGTCCCTGCGCTCCTCCATCTGCCACCAGCCAGGGGACAACACAACACAGCACACCTGAGCTCTGCAGCTCACAAGGGAAACTCTAGAAACGTGCTGCTGACCGTGTAAAAGCACGTAAACACAGTACAGCTCTTAAATGCTTTCAACCTAGAAGACGTAGAAGTGATCAAACACAATCCAAGTGGTCAAACACACCCCAACAGCCCACAAAATGTGTTTATGGATAGTTTTTGTTCACTCCAGTAAGTGCTGGCACAAAAAACCAGAACAAAACAGTAAGACAGAAGAAATATTTTCAGATTTATATAAATATAAATCTGAAAAATGGCAACCCAATATTCATGTCTGCAGAAATTCTACCACTTTTTCGCAGCTGTAATTATCTTAACTCTTCAAAGAAAAAAAATATTTGCTTTGTTCTGCAACTGAAGTCTGCTAAAGCCACGGGCACTGCTGCCCGTGTAAAAGCACATAGACACGGTACAGCTTTTAAACACTTTCAACCTAAAAGATGTGGAAGTGATCAGATACATCCCAAGTGGTCAAACACATCCCAACAGCCCACAAAATGTATTTATGGATGGGATTTTGTTCACTCTGGTAACTGCTGGCACAAACAACCAGAACAAAACAGCAAGACAGAAGAAATATTTATATGTATATGTATATGTATATTTATAAACCTAACCCTAACCCTAAATATATTCCTATTTATATAAGTAGAAATTTGAAAAATAACACCCCAATATTCACGTCTACAGAAATTCCACCACCTTTTCTCAGCTGTAATTATCTTAACTCTTCAAAGAAAAAAATCATTTGCTTTGTTCTGCAACTGAAGTCTGCTAAAGCCACTACGGGCCACTCTCATTTGTGAAGGAAAGTATTTCATCTTGCTTGCAATGTATCTAATTTTGAGGAGAATATTCTCCCCATCCCACCCGTCAAAAAAAAAATTAAAACCAGCAGCATAAATTAAAGTTAAGTGCCAATAAATTCATGTAAAAAAAAAACTAGGTCAAAAGATGCATTAATATAATTTTCCCTCTTTGAAAATGAAGTTTATAAATTTAAGCTGTGTGGCTATAACCAAGAATTAAAACATAACTTTCCTTTCCTAAACATTTTGTAAGAAGAAGAGAATAATAGGGGTTTTATGTATGAGAAACACATTCCTGAAGAGATATATCTTTGGAAGTGAGATGAAATTGTTTCAATTTCTTTTATTACAATAGAGCTTTTCTTCCTAAATTATGCATTTTTAATATATTCACTTGAATAAAATGAAGACTTAAGTAGTCCTAAGTAAACATTCTCATTTAATCCTCAACTACAGATGGCTGCTCTGTATTGCTCCTTTTTTCTGATAATATGAAGTAACTCCAGCACTATCCCTGGAACTGTTCTACAAATCCCTCATCGCCAAGAGGCTGCAAGACCATAAGACCAAACTTCTGATAGGGCAAAGATATAAAATGTAGTAACTTCATTTTCTGAGGAGTTGCTTTTGGAGTTGTTGGACGCAAAAACTCTCCAGAAGAAAACTCTACTGTTAAATGTTATTTCAAACATACTCTTTAATAAACAGTTTGTTCCCTTTAAATCCGCAGGCTGCCATCATCTTTGTTCTTAGGCAAGAAAGTGCCAGCGGGAAGCGCAGTGTTAATGCAGCGCTGGAGGCAGCTCACTTGGGAGACTCACCACCTCCTGGAAGTATTTCTCCCACAAGCAAAGGGTGTTCCCAGCACTGATCTCTGTAGTTCAATCACTGAAAGTTTTACAAATTACAGCAGAGGAGCAGCATTTCCTTTTTTTCATTGTGCTTCCAGCTGCAGACTGTGTAACATCTGGAAGTCAGAATAGCTAAACCAGAAATGGAGATCACTGGTCCAAAAAGACAAAACATTTTCTCAAGCAACTGTTATCACTGTCAGAGTGTATTTAGAATTGTTCATTTTGGCTTAGCAATAAACTTCTTAATAATCCTTTTCACCTCCCTTCCGCGGAAAGAAATAATGAATTCATAACAATGTTGTCAATGGAAATTCTACTAATCCTCTCACTTTGATCTTTTGTTTAGGTAAATGGCCCAAAACCACAGAAAAAGGGGAGGATTCTTTTGATATAAGAGATGACACGTGGACACAGATATCAGAGTAATTTCTGATCTCTTCACTATTTCAATATGTATACATTTCACCTTTTCCTGGAAACACTGCATGACATTTACAGAAAGGAAAGGTAAAGACAATTCCCCTTTCCAGAAGGTTACAACAATTTTGTATCCCCTTCAAAAGATAATTCAAATATTAGCCTCAAACTGATTTCAAGCAGGAAAATGAAAGAAAAAAACCCACCTTCAAATGCTGCTTGACACCACCAGATCACATGAATATTGGAATTTCCAACACTACTAAGTAACCATACAGTTGCATATGTGGAATATAGCATGTAAATGCTTAATTCAAAAAATTTACTATGTTAGAAAGCCTAATTTTAAACACTTAAAATTTTATACTCTCTCTGTTAGATCCCACCTGCTGCACAACTTCAGGAGGAAGTTCCATTTTCCACTGCTTAAGCTGTCGGGATGCAAAGGAATGCAGGGCATAGGAAATGGTGCCGTACTCAATCCACAGGGAGAGGTTGGAGCTGTCGATCTCCAGGGCTCGTTTGAAGCAGTTCAGGACAGGGGTAGAGTGTTTCCAGATGGGGCCATCACTCTTCAATTCATTGGAGTTCAGCTTGTCCTGAATCCGGCTCGCTCGAGCCAGAGCCATCCCAGCCCAGGAGTCAAACCTGTGCAGGCAAGAACGTAACCCATGAACAAACTCCCCCCTGAACATTACACTGAGGGCGTAGACAAGATTTGTCCTCTTGTATCTGCAACTTTTTCTTCCTTTCATCACACAAAACAGATTCCTGCACTTCCTCCTCTCCTCAGCGTGGAACATAAGCTGTACAGCCTAAATCATACTGATTTTCTTCAAGCGGTTTCCTTACAAAGCACTACCCTCAGTAACTACCACACATGGAAAACAGATGAAAAATCCAGGTTTATTTGCCACGCAAAGCCAGTATATCTATATTTCTAATGGCAGCACTCCCATTGTTGTTTTCTCAGTAACCACACAGCCCTGTCAAAATGTTGTCACCCTGTAGGCCAGCAGACACTGTGACACCTTGTACTGTTGGACTCAACTGTGAATAATCATCATCATTTCCCAGCATAAAAATCATAAAGCCAAAATTGCATTCAAGTGGGAAAACTCTGATGAACTAAAACTGTTGTTTCTGCCTGAGGGACTCTTGAAGGCCCAGCCCTGTGATTATTGACAATACAGCCTGAAGGGTGGTTTCATAGGCCACAACCTCACTTTAATGCCAGGGTTCAGCTGCTCTGGGGCTTTTCAATTTTACCATGATTTTAACACCAAGGCAATAACCATAATGTTCTCATACTTTTGCCTGCAATTTCTTCTGATTCCAACTGAAAACCCATTTCTAGGTCAAGTGACCTCAACAGTCAGATTCCTGAGGGGAATGGAACAGGAACTGTAGTACAGACAAGTACCAAAGATTTTGACTGGGGCAAAAACACTATGCTACCTCATAAGGCATCTTGTGAGCAAAGACATGCCACACATTAAAGTAAAAATGCGTTCCATTCATTTATTTTTGAATTTAAGTTTTAGAACACCAAAATTACAGAAAAATGGGTATGGGGTGGTATTGGTAATTTCTTTATCAGCCTTGAAACAAAAGTTTTTGCCATTTGCTAGTCACAAGTCCCAGACTAGAAGATGCAATAACATTAAACTACGGCTATTTCCTCCGAAGATTTCACATCTAAAATTGCTCTGTGCCTTCACCTTCCCTTTTGTCTCTGTTACGTGACTGGATTTAGAAACAATTTTCTTGTCTCAAATCTATCAAATTAGGGTTTTTGTCACTGACCCTGATCTATCAACTTCAAGGAGAATTAAAATGATAACACCTAATATGCAAACTCTATATTTAATCAGTAAATTTAAAGGTTATTTAATTTAATTTAGAAGACTGATATTCAGAACATGCTTTATTTTTAAGATGAGAGAGCTTAATCTTGACGGTGTTTCAGTGAGTTATATATTATCAAGAAACAAGGTGGTTTGGTTTAAATATCACTTAAATACTTCACTTGTATTCTTTGTGCAGTTCTCTAGTAGCAAAATCAACACTTTTAGGAAAAGGTCAGCCTAAACAATTAATCCACTAAAGGATGCCATTTGTGCTGTAGCTACACTATCAAATGATGACATTTTTCACTCCTTATCATGCATAAACATGCCAAAGCAAAAAACAAAAGGTGAACACAGTTCATTCTTCACAGTTATTCTTCAGTTCAATTTAGTTTCCCTCTCCCCCTTCCATTTTTTGGTTTTAATTTCAAAGCAAATATTTAACCCTACATTTTGAGTTTTATTTTCTCTGTTGGGTTGTTTTAGAGATGCCCTTAATTATACAATGAACCTGTGATAATGGATTGCAGGTGGGGGTTTTGGTTGTTTGGGTTTTTTTTTTCATTCCTGAAAACAGCTGTCTGCTTTTCAGTACTGAAAGATGTGAGAAGAATGAAGGACGTGCAGCAGGATTCAAAAATACTGACCTGTTTGGACAAATGCAAATATCGTGCATGTAAAATTTAATGGCCTTGGACTGTTCTTTGTTCTTGAAATGATAGTCTGCCAGGAGGTAATACAGCTCAGTCACCACTGGTGGAGAGTAGTCTGCACCCTCGGGGAGAGATGGTGCCTGAAAATCAAAAAGGCAAAGGTTCATACTAAATGAGCTGCACATTTGCATCTTCCTTGTAGAGGAAGTAGCCTTTTCATCACACAATATGAAGGTTTTGAATATGAAGACTTTGAAAGCATTTCACAGATACACAGAGCACTTACAAACACTAAAGAACATCTCATGCTGACTATATTTTACCATTCAAAGACTAAAAGCTTTGACTAAAGAGATCATTCTTATTTTATTTAAATGCAATTACCCAAAGAAACCCAACATCATGGAATAAATCACTCCACTGATAATCTCAAAGTCAACATAAAAATAGCAACACCAGTTTTTACTCCCTTCAGTTTAATTTTTAAAAAAATCAATTAATTATACCTTGCTGCATGTTCCTTCAATATAGGCAGATACAGTCTCCAGGCTCAGCATAGGCTTGTCAGTTCGAGGAACAATTGTGGCAGTTTTCTTCAGAAGGTTGGCCAAATCAGCAGACACAGTACTGGTTTTGTAACTATCAAATTCTGGAAGAGTTTTAGGCTTAAAATACTCAAACATGAACAAAGCATCTTCCCATGTCAGATCAACCTGAAGAGGGAAGTAGATGAGGGGAAAAAAATAGTTCAAATCCCAGAATTCAAGTCCAGCAATGATGGTTTTCTGTAGCCTTTCTAGTTCATAAGAGTGTACACATAACTCTAGCAGGAACCAAATCAAACCTCCCAAGAACAGAGCTAAAGGTGCTATTAATTTATGCTGCCCACAAATACAAAATAATGCTCACTGATTTCAAAAAGATATTGCTGTAACTTAGTGTATGCCACTAAAATCACAATAAAGTAAAAATAAATTCATTCTACTTGCTTAGGAGACTTGCTCAGAAAAGCTGTTTATAAGCAAGAATCAATTGTAAACATTCTGAGTGACACTTAGATCACGGGTGAGATATGGAGAACTCTGCCCCTTCCATTCCAGAGCCAAGAAGGAAGAGTTAATGAAATGGGAAACAAACAAAATTGTGAGCCTCAAAAATCTTTGAGCTCTCTACAGAAAGTTACTTCCAGAATTTACTCCTCATTTCCTCTTCACTTTTCTTTCTTGAAAACAGTAAGAATACCCAAAACAATTCAGAGTTCTCTTCTGCTAGACTCTAGACTAAGTTTTTCTCCTTTTATTGTACACCTTACCATTACAGTAAATTTTGCTCTGCATTGAAAAACAGGGAAGTTGCAGAGGGTAATCTCTTTATACTTCCCTTTTTTTTTTACTTATCCCCTTTCTCTCATTATCTTCACTCTCTAAGACGTACGTATAACATATAACATTTCCAAACAGTCAACGAACAGCAATTGAAGAGCATTTGCCTATTTTAAAAGGTTTGTTCAACAGAGCCAGACAATCATTTTGCTAGTATGAAAATGGTTTGATTGTTAATTCTATGATCACTTACAAATTTTAAGTGCAAAATAGTCTGGAGTTTTTGAACAAAATGAGTGATGTTTCTCAAGGCAGAGCATTGTATTGCTGCCCTGTATTTTTCTCTTCCGCCCTTATTATTACAACCCTCTTCCAGAGGCACTCTGTAGTTGCCTTTCTCCTCAAGGAGAAATTCTCAACTGAATTTTACCTTTCTCAAAAACAGCCACCAGGTATTTACTATCAGAGATGTCAAAATAAGTGATAATACAAACTTTCAACAGTGACACTTTTCACTTTCATAAACTGAAGGCTGGCTGCTAAAGTTTTCTTCTCTCAAGCTGACTTTTCCTCTCTAAATTTTCCTCAACCTTGAACTTCTTCTGAGCTGAAAACAGGAAAGTGATAGCTTAATAAAACCAATTTCTCAATACTTCCATGATGGCAGATTACTGTGAGTAAGACTAGCATTTAATTTAAAATACTCAAAATTAAATAAATACAAAATTATATGTATAATTTTAAAAAATAAGAACACTTTTAGATTATTCTCTACAATGTGTAAAATACATAAAATTTACAAGTAAATAAAAGTAATCTTTCTCCAAAATACATTGAAGTGCATTAGAACAAAACAAGAGTGCATCTTTCATCACTTCAGGATATTCCACTGACACTGGATAACAGGTAACTTACCTGCTGTACTGAATGTTCCTCTAGGTACCTTGCTTTGCTTTTTTTGCTAGGGAAACCATATAAACAATAAAAACATTGTTCCAAGGCTGTTTCCAGCTCTTCTTTGTATGGATGAGTATCTTCAGAAGTGGAAGCTGCAAGTTCTTTCTGTAGTACCTGAACCTACAAGGCAAGCATCAAGGACAAGGTCACCTGCAGATCACAGTGAGTGCCCAGCTGTCTGAAGGCAGGTGATGAAAGCAACTTTAAGGGACTACATGGATTTTTCCCCAACAACAACCAAATATTGCTTGTTTATGTCTGCAAACTGGTCTCACACAAGTCATTCCAACGGCACTGCAGCAGCACTGAAGTGCTTTTATTTTTCTTCCTGTGTTAATTCACAAACACTTATCTTTAATCAATGAGGTTAAATATCAGCTTCATGTTTCAGACTTTCCCCTACACACCAAGCTGCTTCTGTGAATATAAACACTACAGTTCATCAAGGCTGTAAATAAAGAAAAGGCACAAAATAATTTCTGCCCTAACTCCCAACCAGCAATCTCCTCTGCATGAAAAAAGCAGGATGGAGAGGACTTTGCAGCAAAAGAAGAGAGAGAGTTAATGAAAATCTGGCTGAAAGGACTATAGAATGGAACAGTATGAACAGTATTACACAGATGGCTACACACCAAGGAAAGTGGCTGGATTGATCCCAAATTACTAAACACTGTAGCAAGTTGCTATCTTTACCTTCAACACTACAAGAGAAAGCACCCATCAGGAGAATATTTTGGAAGATGCTGATACTTTAAGACACTTCATTATAAAAACTGCAGCTGAATGCCAAAAGAAGAAAGGTAACTCTTTGAAAATTCTCACTAAGCTTCCATAAAAAAACAAACCAAAAAGGAACACATTCCAAGAAGACATTTCAAGGTCAATAAAAATATGCTCATCAAGAATAACCTGTGTAGGGGGATTCTGGATATTTATTTCATAAGCAAAAAAATCCCCACACAACCACCACAGTTTAAGATTCAATTTCAATGTGTTCCTCTGTGGAATTTCAATTAAAAAAAAAAAAAAAAAAGAAATGTTAATTTGTGACCATTTACCATTTTTCAACATCTAGGATTGCAAACTCACTTATTTATGCATGATCCTACAAGAAGCTTCTCAACATGATGGGCTTTCCTGTCAATACAAACACTGCATTACAAGGCAAAAGTCTGATATTCTACATGCAAGAAGCTCATTTGTAAGAGCTGGAATTAAATATAAGATGCTGATTCTCTTCTAATTAAAATATTTGTGCTGAGATCAAGGCACTGTTTATTAAGAGCCAAATCCCTGAAAAATAAAAACAAAGACAATTCTTAGAAAGCATTTCAATGACATCTAGAGTCACAGCAGACTCACTCATATTGAGTCCCAGCAGACACCTTATTGCCAGCACTTTCCCTGTATGAATTTGTGAACAACATTAGAAATTTACAGAAAGTGTAGCTAAATAAACTGAAGAAAAACAGTGAGCATCAGAGGATATTGTAACAAAAGCCTTATATTCCTACTGCTACAAACAAATGCACATCTAACAGCAGTAACAGAATTCTCACTTGAACGGCATTCAAAACCATCTCCTGTGTTCTTATACAACTTTAAAGTTCTTGGCCGAAATCCAGAATTGCTCCTAATAACTCAGACTATTGCTAAAGGTCTTAATTAATATTAACACCTTCTCTTGCACAGCACAGTCATCTACAAGCAACATAAGGTCCTTGAGCAGACAGTTCACCTACAGAAGGTGATCATTTAATACTAATCTATGAAACACACTTTTAATGTTCTTGAAGCTGCCTTTCTCTTCAAATAATTAATCCCATTTTATCTTTGTCTTTCCCTATCCTTCCAACACCCTCTCGTCTCTGAAAACTAAATTCTTGTGTTGAATAATACTATATTTTAGTTAAAGAAGCAGGCAATTCTGTAAGTGAAAATGAAACATTTTGTTTAAAGTACCTGATGACATTTGCAAAGATCTCACTGCACATACATTATCTGTACTTTGCCCAGGTTCACAGCCCATGCTCTGTGACTCCCCAGGCTGTGGGTACAGGCACAATTCAGACTCATCACGTCGGAGCACGACACCCGTGGGCAGGCTGGAGCCTGGGAACAGCCCAGCTATTCTCATGAAGCACAGGGCTGAGCTAATCAGCCCTCTGGAGTCCCTGCAGGGCCAGCTCAGGTGTATCAGCATAATGTTCCTAACACCAGGGAGGCCGAGGAGAGCAGGACATAGAGAAAAGCTGATAGTTCTACCCTGAGTCAGCCTCAGTTCAAACACTGCTCATTCACTGCAGCCCTACCAGGGTGAGCTGACTCCTGCAGAACCCCTCAGGCTCTCTGTGCCATCCTTCCCAGCTGTCTAAATTACTGTCCTGGACATGCCACTGCTCAAATGCAGAGGTAGATAGAGTCTGGCACTGAGCTGCGGCTAATAAGCTCCAGGGAGTGCTGAGAAGGGAAATTAAGAGATTCCTGAGTAGCTCCATGCAGAACTAATCATGATTTTCTCTTGGCTGAAGGTAATAAACCTCAGTGAAGAAGTCAAGCTGAATCTGCAAAGTGCCACTGAAATGTCCCTGTAGAGCACGGCCCCGTGGATGCCACGGCACCGCATTATGTGGGATTTGGCAGCAGCCAGGCTGTCCTGACAGTGCCCTGCTCAGGGAAACACTTCGGTTTCTCAGCTAAGATAAAATGAGCAAACACAGAGATAGTCTACTTAACCATGGGAAATTTCTTTTCTGGTGTAACAATGAGACTTCAAGGAATAATCTTAAAAAGGCCAACCATGAATGGGTAAGTCCTTTCATCTAATAATGTGACAGCATTACTGGCCCAGACACCCATTCCTGGAGCATATGAGATGTAAGACACCCATCTGAACAACAGAGCAAAGAACAGCCTTAAGACACAGGAAAATGGAGGGCTAAAGTAGCTCTTCATTCTCATCACTGTTCAACAGATGAACTCTGTATATATATTTTAAACATTATTTAGTTATTAACATGAAAAGAATGGAATTGCTATTTTTTTTCAGACTGTGGTATAAAATCAAGGTAGGTATAATCAAACAAGACAAACTTATCAACTGCTGAACAATTAAAGGCATCACAGCTTCTGGGCAAATCCAGGTAACACCGCAGGATGTGGGAGCAATCAGGAGCATTCCAGTTGTGTCACTGAGGACAGATGATGGCCTACAAATCTTTACTCTTACGATTTGGAAGAAACAAACAACCAAGCTGTTCAAATTGAATTTTCTTGGCTGAAAGTTTAAATATGTTCTTTTTACATGATAAACAGTATTTATGTACACTGAAAATGTGCAAACCCTACCTAACACTTGACAAATTCAGTTCTCTGAAGTGAGCAATTTATTTAGAATCACTGAGACAAGATGAATATGGAATCCCCACTGTGTTATTTTAGCAGCAATTTTAAAGATGTAACAGTACAGGGTTTTTTAGCTTCTGAATGATGTACAGTACTATCAGACTGCTTGGTTATTCCTACTTCCCTTTCAAATCCCATGAACAAAATAAAATACTTGTGCAAGAAGCAAAACAAAGGAGGAAAAAAAGAAGAAAACAATTATTCTCCTCAGTGAGGTAAGTCCAGAGAACAATGAAAAGTTATGACAGAAGCAGACCAATAGAATAGGGTCTGGAATAACAAGTCTTTGCTAACCCAATTAAACTGACTGAAACTTTCATATATTTGTCTGGGAGAAGATGGAAAGTGGATTTAAAAGTGTATATTTAACATGAAGACAAGGCAATAAACAATCTAACTCTGAACTTTGTTTCTTGCTCTGAGATGTGGCTTGGCCACAGGACTTTCAGGGATCAATCACAATCAATCTCAGTTGTTCCATGATGCCAATACTTACATAGAATTTGAGCAGAGCACCATCTGAATTGCAACACCAGGATCTTCTTCCCAAATACTCATGAGCTGTGTTCAGCAGCATCAGTGAGGAAGGCAACATAGGGGTATCAGGACTCACTGGAAGAAAGAAATTGGTAAATGTTAAAGTAGCACAGAACTGAGTTAAATCTGAGTCAATGCTTCAGCTGGCAAAAAGCTTCCTCTCTGGTGGAAAGTGATGCTTGCATAGCCCTCTACTCCCTTTGGCCAGCAAGGTAAGACATCAAACAAGTATTTTATTACTTTATATTCCCTGAGCTAGATGGTAAAGAGCTCAGGTCCAATACGTGAAAGTGAAGAAACAATCCACCTTCTTCTCCCTGGTTCTGCTGCTGCTGGCAGCAAAGGGATCGAAAAGCATCTTCCTCATGCTGGATGATCCTGTGCAGGATAATCCATGGAAGCACCGAGGACACATATGGCTCTTTGGGCTCTTCCTGGACAGCCATGCTGCAGTCTATGATCTAATAAAGAAACAGACATTACACAGACAAAGTGATGCAAGACAAGGGTGGGGTGTGAATCCTTTCCAAACAACCCAAAGTTGTGGCAATACATTTTACCCCAAGGAAATAATCTAAAGCTGAGTCTCAGCTTCTCACAAGTGGCTGTAAAAATGCTAGAGGCAGATCAATCAGTAGGGGAAGGGTAGTAGAATATTTGCCCTCATTTTCCACCTAGATGTGTCTCTGTTAATATGCTCTACAAGCAACTCATAGTAAGCAAATACACAGCATCAATTCTTAGCATTGCTAGGCCTCATTACTGTACAAGAAATTTCTCTACAGCCCAGATGAACAGGAACTTAAATTCCTGAATTCTAGAACAGCTCTTGCAGCAACTGTTAAAGACCAAGTGGAATCATTAAAGATGCTATATAAATGCTGTGCCTGAACACTCTGTTCTTCAGAATTCCATTACATTCCATAATACATACAACCTTACACAATGAGAGTATGATTTTGTAAGTAGTGAAGGGTCCTTGGCTTTTACTGAAGTAAATGGAGATTTGAGAATTGCAAGCACATTGAATTTTGACATTAACTAGACCCGCTTCTTAACAGAACTGCCATTTGTAAGTCTGCCATTTGTTACCTGGACTGAAAATGCTCATTCTGTCTTGAGGTTTGAAAGTACCTTCTGTAAAAGGCTAAAATTAGCTGTATTCATAATTCTAGAGCAGTTCACATTTCACTTTCCCCTGCCCTGTTCAGATCACCCTCTCAGATTTTACTAGAAAAACACTTACTTTGGGAGGCACTTGCAAGAAATTCTACCATGTCTCTAAGACTTCCAGGACCTTGCCCCCCAGCCTGAACCACAAACAGGCAAGATCAGAGCCATAACTTAGGCAATGTTACACCCAGGCAGCTCAATCTTCACATTATCACCATTTCAAATATCTCAAAACTCCCAGTGCTGGGTTATCTTACCACCATATTTTGATTGTTTTGGGCAGCCTGGTGTCTAAAGGTACCTGTTGGTATTGGTTCTAGCACAGGTGTGTGCTCAGTGCAGGTCCATCACACTGCAGACCATGACAATGCTCACACAATATGGTGATACCCATCTTCCCAAAAATGTATCAGAAATGTAACCAAAACCAACACTAGGAGAGGGTGGGAATTCCCAGAGCAGTTGTATCATGCCTGGAGGCCTGCAGCACACATCCCTGCTGGTGCCAGGGCACGGGTTACCTGGATCAGGTTGTTGGTTAACCGAACCAGGCTGGGTGTGACAGAGGAGTCTTTCAAGATGCTGTTAACTGATGATAATGAAGTGTCTATTCCTGTGAGCAGCTGTGTTACCGTAGCAACCCACTCCTCTTTAGCAGAGGCTGCTGTCATATTAATCATCTGCTGAATTGCTTCATTCAGGGCAACATCTGAGCATTCGAAGCATTGCTTGTAGTCTTTCAGTTTGAGCAGGGAGTCCTAGGGAATGTAAATATGAAAAAGATCTATTATAACAATGAAGAGTTTATTTTAAGCACGAATGCACAGCAGGGCAAAGCAAAACACTACTCTCAGTTAATGTGATTGCTTCAGTGAAACGAAACAGAACACCTTTAAATACAACATTAAAAGGACAATAGGAGGTGCAGGGATCCTGGATGACAAACACACAAGTAGGATCTAACTACAAAAAAATCATCACATCTTTCTGCTTTAGTAAGAGATGCAAGGAAACAAAATAGGAAAAGGATGGCCGTAGGTCTCTAATTCTAATGATCTACAGCTGAATAGAGCCCTTACAAGAAACAGGGTTTGGACCTTTATGGTTTTGTGCTACCATTTTATTACTTCATAAAAAACGGAGTATCAACTCTAAGGCCAGAGTAAAAGCAACATTCTCCTGCTTCTTTCCACTCTGCAGAGGTTGGGTCACAAGATAGCACGGAAACTGTAGGATTTGGTTCAGTCCAGTTAAAGACCATCAGTCTTTTTTTGTGCAAACTTTTTCCCCCCCAAATAGCCTAATATACTCACAGCTGAGCTAATTTATACACTTATTTTTACAGCATCAAATGGACTAACTCTACAGCGATTATACTGCATGTATCAACAGTTTCTCATTCATGCAGGAGAGTGTCTTTCCAGCATAAAAATCATTCATACGCTAGATAACCAAGTCTCAGAACGGTTCTAAGTCACCATATAGTCAACAGCAGCATGAATTCATCCATAAAATAACTCAGGAAATGATTCAAGTTTCTATTCATTTCATGGAGGCCTCAGCATCTTGCATCTTCAGCCACATTCTCAGTCAGCAAAAGCTGGCACATGGCTAATGATGTCGCTAAAGCTGTGCTCTTCAGAGCATTTACAGGTTTGGTTCCAAGTTTAGCTTTGTAAATAAGACTCATGACTGTTAACACAGTTAAAACTCCAGAACCCCTTCCATCCCCTTTTCAGGAATAAGTTTTGATTCCTTACTACAACTGATATTTTAAGAAACAAAGCAAACCTGGAGGAGCAGCAGCTGTGCTGGCCTCTCTGGTATGGATGTGACAAACTCCAGGTGTTTGGCTCTGCCATAACCATTAAAGCACAGGGTTGGCCGGAGCAGATGCACCACTGCATGATAATCCCCTGCCTCGTACAGCCGCTGGATCTCTTCCAAGGACTGGCACCTCTCCAAAGATTTTAGGTTCTTTTCAATCTGCAAAGGTCACAGATGATACAATCTTAACTTTTGTTTTCACATGTATTTGACTACTGACACTTCTCCCAGCAGTTTAGCTCTTAATGTTAAAGAAAAGAAAAAAAAAATCACTGATTCTATAATCTACTGCTGTACATGCAGCTGCTTTAATATTTTTATTTTGCACAAAAGCAATCTAAAGATGTACAGGACCAACAGATACAAAAACTGTAGTTTTTGAAAATGAGAGGGTAGACTTTATCATCTTCAAACCGCAAAATCCTCACTCTGAGATCAGTAAACTTCCATCACAAAAGAACTAACTCCTAGGTGACATTTGAAACTGGGAGAGCTGGAGTGTGAGGGCTGGAACAGGGAACACACACCTGCAAATTAATCCTTACCTCTTCCAGAGAGACCACAGAATCAACATGCAGATTAGGCAACCGTATCACGATGCTACACTCATTGCCAGCTTTGGCTTGTGTGCCCGTGGAGTTCTGCAGCATCTCAGTGCAGATATCATAGTTCTCAAGTGCCTGTTCCATGTCTCCCTATAGAAACAGTACAGAGGAAAATAATCAACCAAAAAATCCTATGGTTCTCACCGCAGAAAGGGTCTCCGAAACCTGCAGAAAATGTTTAAATTTAATGTAGGCACTGCCAGTGTGATTACTGCACGTCCTCAAAAATTAAAAAACAAATTCAACTGAATAGCTCAAATTAAAGCAAAAATATTTTAAAATATCTTACCAATTATTTCAATAATAGAGAAAACATATCAGGAAAATAGAATTCAGCCTGCATAAATCTGCAAGATTGGTCTGGAGTGCTAAAACTCCATTCCTTTAAAAAGGCAGAAGAGTAAACCACCAGAAATAACTCTTCCATTTGTGCAAATTAAAACACTGAGTCAAGAAACATTCATACACTCAACAAAGTGAATGAATTCTATTTGCTCTGTGCAAAGTAGTTACTGAAGCTGAGAGGCCAGGAAGGAATGCACAAGCAAAATACAGCTCTGCATACCACAAGGGAAAAAGTGCCAGTAGTTGTATAGGAACTCTCATTTTTCCTAAATAACTCTATTAGAAAGGAATCCTTAGATGCAGGAAGAAAAAAGGGAAGGAACAAGTTAGCTCACACTTACGAAACTGACTCACGTAACAAGTTGACAATTGATTTAAACATAATTAATGCATAAAAAACCCTCTTTGATGTCCTGGGGAAGCAACACATAGAGGGGAAAAAAAAAACTAGGATCAAATAACATTTCTTTTAAACTATTCCCTCAGTGATAGGCTTAAAACCCTCTGCTGCAAAATTTGCATATTAAATTAAAAGTCTTCAAAAACAGAACCATGCCACCTTGAAAAAGCAGAGGGAAGAGTAATAAAACAGAGTCTGCTTCAGTTAAAATCTGCATTTTGGACTTCCTCCGACTTTGATAGTGTCCACGATCCCAGGTCCCCTAAAATCTTATGTTCTGCAGCTCCACAATAGTATTCCAAGTAACTTAACTACAAACATTTTTTTTAAGCTGAGCGCGAGTTATTTTAAACAAAGACATATATTAAACATATCTGAATATTTGCTTAGCATGTGAGACCTCCTACTTAATTTCCACCTCAGCCCTGAGGGAAAGTTAATTATATTTAAAAGTAAAATGAAATCGCTATGTTTTAAGCTGATTTTATCCACACGCTTAAAAGAGCTGAGATTCCCCAATCAGCTGCATGTGAACAATATTGACTTTGATTTAGGAAGAGCTGTGTTTAAGCAGAAGTAAACCAAACCTGCAGTGCCAGGAAGCGAGCCTTCAGCCAATACACCCGGGTGACAAACTCCATCCAGCCCTCCTCAAACAGATCTCGCTGCGAAGACGCGAATGACAGCTGCAACAGGTCTCCCAAAAAATGAGTTCCTGGGAAGTCAGGACCAAACTTCCCATTCACAGAGGCAGCAGGACAGTTGCGTGGAGAAACTGCAAGGCAATTAAATACATTTTATCATGAAGTTATTGGCATCCCATGGGAAGAGTCCCACACACCAGAATTTCAAAGGTACTGATCTACCTAAGGGCAAACAATTGATAGACTAATAAAACACAGATCTGAAAGATATTAAGAAAAAATAGCTCCAAAATCCAGTGAACTCCTGGAAACATTTCTTCATATACTCTCAGTGTTTTCAGAGTCTGAAGAAAGTGACATCAAGTTCTCACCTGTAGAACTCTTTCCTTTTGTCAGTAGCCACTGATCTAATTGCAGTTCCATGCAAGAAAGGCTCATTATCATCATATCCTTCAGAAAAAGTAAGGAGATATCAAAAGAGTATTCACAGAAAGAAATACATTAAAAGAAGCATTAATTAAAAAAAAAAAAAATCACTAAATTTGCAATTTACTTCAAAGAAAGCCTTCATCTTGTCCTCTTGGGATTTCTATTCCCAAGCTTTAACTACTTCTTCTGCCCAAAAGGTTTATAATACCATTGACAAATCAACAGGTGCAAAACCAAACAATACTTACAAGCATTAAAAAAGAAAAATGTCAGCTCATGAAAGAAGGTCAGAACAGCATTGCCTGATGTTAGAAAAAATTGTCACACTTATGTTTTCATCTGGCTGAAATAAAACTATATTAAATTGCCAAATCATGCTAAAAGCACGATTCCAGAATATAGCAGTAGCACTGACATTTGAAAAATAAGACAAAATTTACACACAAGTAAGCAGTTACGCAGTAATAATGAGAACCAAGGGAATTTATTTATACATATATTTACATTTGTTTAAAAAAGGGCATATATATGTGAAAAAAAACACATAAATAAGTCACAGGATGTATAAAAATTTAACATCTGCTATATAGAGGCACTTTTGTTTGTTTTGTAAATGACATCAATGGAACACAGCAATTTTCATAATTAATATTTCATCTACAAAGAAGTAAAAACTCTTGATCTGAAAAAATATTTAAACTAAAGTCATACCAAAGGCAAATAACTTTCCAAATGAATACAGACTCCTAACATTAAAAAGATTACATAGGCTGGCTCCGTGGACAAGAAGTATCAGAACTGGTTTTATAATTCAAGAAATATCATCTTCTGTCATTAAACTCGTTTACCTTTAATGTAAAGAACTTACTATTTTTCTATTTGCTTTCAGGAAATTCCAGATTTATAAATGTAATAAAATGGTGATGCTGTAGAGGAAGTTTTGGTTTGTTTTGTTGTTTGGGTTTATTTACTGTAAATTCCAGGTTATCTTAAAACTACACTGTATTTTTAAAGCAGCAATGCTGAGCCTCAATCAGCCAGTGAGAACAGAGCAGCCTCTGTACTGACCTGATGACAAAACAAAACTGTGTCACATCAGATGAAAAGGGAGAGGGGGGAAAAAGAAAGAGCAACAACAGAACAAAGGGGCAAAACATACCCGTGTCTGTTCCATCTCTGTGGGTGTGTGTGTGCATAAACACACCTTATATACAGGTTAGAGCTGCATGTAGCATCACCCAGGTCTGTTCAGCTCAGGAACAGCTCCAGGAGCTGCAGTGACCAAAGTTTAGGACAGTCACTACAGCTGGGACAAGCAGCTGCAGGCAGAGTTAAGCCAAACCTGTGTCTGCTGGATTTCAGTTGGGTACTTCTGACACACGGACACCAAGACAACAGCAAACACAGGAATAAGGAGAAGTGCTGCATTACCTTGATGTGCTGATTACTTGAGTCCCTCAGGAGTGGGTTGGGAAGGCTACTGCTGTGCTTCCTCCAGCTGTTGTAGATAGTGAGCACCACCTCACACAAGCCAGGAGGCCACTTCACCAGGAACTTCTGGCTGATGACTTTTAGATATCTCATCATCAGCTCCAAGATCCCACCGTTGTTCAGATTATCCAGCAGGAATTCGTGAACATCCTGCTTTTCTAAAAAGTAGATAAACACAAAGGCCTACATGTGCAAGGTTGAGGCAGATCATAACTTGAAACAATGAAGTTTCAACAGTGTTTTATGCACTTATCTCACAGCAGCTCTTCTGCGCTGCACACGTGCAGAATCAGTTACTGTATTCCAATCTGTTTAAATGGGAAATTCCACACAACAGGGCTCCTGCACACAGTGATTAGGCAATCCCCCAGACTTACAGAATTAGTACCAACTGAGATACTTCTTTACCAAAAAATGATACTTTTAAAAACAGCATATATTTCTCTATCTTCTAGGCATGACAGGAAAATACAGAGAATAAAGCACACAATATGGAAAAAACAACCAAGAAAGAACAGGGGTTATAATGAAATCCTTACCAGATTCCATAAATGTTGTAGAATCAAATGACATTCTATGTGGCCCAACATGCTGAAAATTCTCCTCTTTGATCTCTGACTGCACCTCATAGTTATTGAACGGGTCCTCCTCCTCCTCAGGATCTAATTTCCTTAATCTGTGTGAAAGGGGGGAAAAAACCACAATATCAACAGAGTCCTCTTTTTATCTTTCATTACTAGATGAAACCTAAATATGAAACATCGTGTAAATTTAACAGTGAAAACATATTACTGAAACAAATTCAGAGATTTGCATCCACTTCCTTTCATCCAAATCAAGATTACTTTATCTTATTTTGATACGTGCCTTGTCCACTAATTCACTTTAACAGTAGTAAAAGCTTTCTTATTTTTCAATTTCTACTCAGCAATTTTACTACTTAATAAAATATTAAATTTATCAGAAGATAATGCACCACATCTGCTTCAAAAAATAGCATAGTTTTAAGGTTGGGGGGATGTCAGTCAAACAAAATCCCAAACAGCTTCCTCTCTATGATTATCTCATAATGAAAGCTGTTGCTGTACACTACCTGGAAGGAAGGAATTTCACCAACAGCTCTTGAAAGTCAACCTTCTCCTCTTTTTTACACTTGGTGTTCCGAACTCTTGCAGATCTCCTTTTGGCTGTTTCACCACTGTCTTCTGTAATTCTTCTTCGCTTCACTCCTTTCTTAGATTTATCACCTGCAGATATGTCACCTAAAAACATAATGAAAAAACCCCAAAATCTGACAGGTTAAACTGACAAATAAAAGTGAGTAATCTTTTTTATTTAAAAAGAAATAATTACACAGCAACACTTGAGATTCATTGGTCTCCTTCTGAAGACAGTGCCAAAAAAAATCTTGTACAGATTGCAAATAAATATAGGTGACAGCTTGGTCTTCTCAGCTTCTTCAAGTGACACATGAGCTGAAAAATAACAGTCACCTTTTTGTAAAACAGCTCATTCATTCGATGGAGCTCAAGGCCCTTCCCAGCATTAAAAGTTTGATATGCATCACTGCTGGAATGGAGTCACAATTTTTCTCATCTGAAAGACTGAAAAACTGAAGCATGAGGCGACAGCACAAAACTAGAAAAGGTCAGATACTCCTTCACTTTTTCTATCACATGTTACACATATGTTGCAAAGGTTCTGACTCCACCAACATGCAGCTGAAAGACAGCATGTCCCAAAAAATTCTGAGGTGTTTTTTATACCCAGGGAAGTAGAAAAGATATCATGAATCTTAGATTGAAGTACCTTGCTCACCTACGGTAGCTCCTGGTTCCAATGAACTCTGACAGTGGCTTGGGAAGTTGGGTGTGGTTGGAGTATAAGGTAATACAGGATCTGGCATTGTCACCACTGGGTTAGTGCTGACAGGAGTTGGCTGAATTACACTGACAGGAGTAGAGGTGGGAGAAAGCATCAGATGTTGAACAGGGTCCCTGTAGTCTGAGAGATCAATTCTCTTTCCCAGACTGGGTCGAGGAGGATCACATGTTGTGAGGTGCTGATACATGGCAAGTAAAGCTTCTCCTAAACACTTCCACCTGCAAGTGGAAACACAATGGCATCACAATGTCTTCAGTTCCTGTCACATTATTTCATGTTTACAAACCTAACAGCATTCAACATTGTTTTTCTCCAACAGCTTAGAGGTAGCATGAGGAGCCTCTCAGTGGGACAGCAATACACACCTGAGTGTCAAAAACCTGTCCCATCACTCAAAAAAGGTCTCTAAAATCACAATGTCCATGCAATAGTTGCTGAGAAAATTACACCAAAAGCTAAAACGTAGTGTCAATTTTCAGCTACTGCATTCAACCAACAACAATAAAAGAACTCATCCCTATTCACAAGTAGAAACAATTTCTCTGCAATATGAACTACATGCAGAGTCTACTAATATCCCAGAAAAATATGGGCAATACAAAAACCAAACTCCAATCCTTTATACCTTAATAAAGACATATCTAACAATTTATTAGTATCCTTATATCTCCCTGAAAATAAAGAACTGCAGTTTTTTTTCTGAGTTTTCATTATCCCAAAAGTAAAAACATTTTTTAAAAGCAAAACTTGCTTTGAAATTCCCATCCAAATTAGTAACATATGAAAAATCCAGTAATGCATTGGAATAGCTGCCAAATCATTCTCAGATATATTTATTTTTTACATCACTGGTTTAAAATCAAAAGTTGAAAACTAACACCTATGGGGTTTATGCTAAAATCATAAGCACACCAAACCAACCTATAAGCTAATAAGAAAACACTGGGGGGGTTGGTTTGTTTTCACAAGGAAAAAAAAAATGGTGTCTTGAAGAAATCTGAAGCACAACACAGTTGTGAGAATTTGTGCCTCAGAGGATCCTTCTGAAAAGAGCAAATACAAAGACGTACGTGAAGAAGGGAATTGGCTGCACCAGCCTGAGGTCTGGCTCTCTCTCACGCACCAGCAGCGCTTGTCTTTTCTTACGCAGCTCCAGGGCTTCATTTATGATCCTTCCTGTTTCAGCTGCACTCACGTTCACATTATGGATAGACATGTCACTAAGAAATAATAAAAAATGGAGCGAAGTTAAAGGTTTAGTTTGTTGGGGTATTTTTTAATTAAAGTCTAGAGGGGATGCATTTAATACCCTCATATAACATAACAAAAACAGCGTTAAAAGCATTCACACAACATTATGTTACCAACTTTATGGCATACGTATAGAAGTGTCAACCATCAGAAAACTTGGTTCGGAAGGATCAGTTAACCTAGACAGATCCTGTAAATTTTATGGGCCTCTATTTTCCCACTTTCCTTCTACCCACTCACACTATAAAATCCACACAGAAAGAAAAGCAGTAACATGTGGGGAGTTTTTGGTGAGGTTTTCTTGCGGGGGAGGCGAGAGTTGGTTTGGTTTTGGTTGTTATTGGCTTAATTAGGAAAACTAAAGTGAATGCTGCAGGGATCAGGAACTAGTAAGTAAAACAAAGGTAGATGATTACAAGAGATCTAGCCGTGAAAATAAACGACCATCAACTAATGGATTCTTTTCCTCTTTCCATCTCTCTCCAAAAGGAACTCCTGAAGAACATTCTGTCAGCAGCCCCAACACGTAACATTATTCAGAAGGCAGGTCAGCAAGGTATTCCTATCACTCAAAGCACAAGATCTCAGCAGGTTTTTTGAGCAGCCCCAAAAGCAAAATTTACACTCTAAAGGCAGTATATACTCTCAGACAACACTCACCATTTGAGGAACATCCTTAAGGAGTCTTTCTGGAGGCAAGGCTGCTCCTCAAAGATCTTCTCCTTCAGAACCAATCCTTTGCTGTACAGACAGTCTTTTTCCAGAGCTTTGCAGATAAAGTACAAACATGCTGACAGAGAAACAGAAATTGAATGGTCAATGGCTGCTTTGGTTCATTCAGAACTCCCATTTCTGGGCCTCACATACACCACTGAATTCCACCTAAATGTGGCATTTATATGAATTAGTGCAGTTGCTTTCTAAGGTGTCAAATAATTACATGCATACAGTTAAAATAGTCTATTGTGTCTTCCTAGGTATTGTATCCAGAAAAAGATTATTAATTAATTAATATTAATAAGGATTATTAATAATTAATTTCATTTAAACCATGTTTGCAGTACATCTTTCACTTACTTTCAAGCCTGTTCTGGCACAGAAGGAAATAAAACCATAAAACTTAAACACAATTATTCACAATTATTGGTTATGTGATCAAATGTCTTAACTGCAGACTCCATTAGTGAAGCAAACAGTGCATCCACTGCTGTAACTACAATTAATCCTACCAGGATTACGAGTGAGACTATTTTTCTACCCAAATCCTAGAGCTATGCAGCGGCAAATTACTAGAAAGCCAAAACCAACACACACGGAAAGGCAAAGGAACAGAGTACAAGGAAACTTCTTGCAGAGGCTCTGATCAGTGAGACCCTAGACAGTTATTTTTAGGGTAACCAAAACTTATCTAAGCCATCATGCTTTATAAAATCTCTATCCTGAAGTAGCAGTCTCTATCAAACCCTGCTGCATTGCTTATGCAAGAAACATTTCAACCCGTATGATTTATGATTTCATTGGTACAATCTTTCTTGGTATGTAAAATCTCACACATACTGAGATGTTTTTCATGCATTGTACTCACTCGTGTAGTCACTGAGTGTATACAAAATTGTGATAAGGTTATCTAAACAAGGCCAGTGATCAGGATTACACCTGAGCCCTTCTTCAAAAGCATGACGAGCCAAGGGAAGGCGGATCAGTTTTATTGCCACACGACCAATTTTATACCAGAGGTTGACATCAGTAGAGTCCAGCATTACAGCCTAGAAAGCACAACAAACAATATTATCCACATTTCAGACATTCATTCCCACTTTGCTGCAGGGACTGGCACTGCTTTCGTTTTCAGCAGGATCACAACTGCTTTGGGGAGTGAGTGGTGGAGCAATTTTATTCCATACAGCATCAGAAAGAATACAGTGTTCAACTACACACTGACATGATGTAAGCTGGATGTGTATGTCTGTATTTTAGAAAGTTTTTACAAACATTAAGGCTCCAGTGTATAATTTCAGCTGCACTGTACCTCCAGATAGAACTCCATGGCTGTCTCTAAGTCATCCCTCTGTGCTGCCAGTTGTGCTAGGTTTTTATAGGTGGAATATTTTAACATCAAACCTGGGTGTTTCAGCCCTTCTCTCTCATCACCAGAAAGAACTGCCTAGAAATCATAAAATAAATGCAACGTGAGCATCAGGAATCAGACAAGTAACAAGGACAGCAAAACAACTTGCTAATTGATAATACTGACATTTCCAGTTAGCCAGCTGGAAATGAAGTAGGACAAAAGATAGCAAACAGTTTCTAGAGTGTCATTCTCTCAGACACTGACCTCTCGCAGAAGACGGATCTCAAGCAGCTCATGATAAGCTTTAGCAGACTCTTCAAATCTGTCATGTTTCTGAAGATCCAAAGCTTTGTGGTACAAAGCAAAAGCTTCTGCTTCCTGTGATTTAAATAATTAGAATGTATTTATTAAGACAACTTCATTAAATATACTTACGTATTTCAGTGGTATCACAGTTTTAATACTTTCTGCTACATGGCAGAACATTTGTGTTACTGTCCTAAAATAACTCATTTAAGCGAAGTTTTAGTTGGCTAAAGGAGGGTTCAGGAGACAGAGTAACTAAACTTCCATAAAAACAAAGTATCATGGTTGAACAAATCCCTGCACCTAGAGGAGAAAACACCCCTCAAGACAAAACTTCATTAAGAAAATTGTGGAATTACTTACCTGAGCTTCCTTTGTCTGTGTCTTATGACTTTTGAAGGTACCCTCATAGTCATCCTCCACCGTGGAGCTCGCATTCAGGGCTGCGATTCGAATCTGGAATGACAATTGAGATGTGATAAGAAATGTGACATCTACATATGTCCCACTTTCCTTTGACAACTGGATTTTTCTCTTTTTTTAACTAACTGGAACATGAACAATACTGACAGCTCTCTACATAAAGTTACAAGATGTAATTAATTTAATCATCCCTAATTGGAAATAAACAAATACCAAAACCATTTCCCATCTAAAATCAGCCAAAAAATCAAATCTCAAGTGTCTTGCAAGCAACAGCTTTCCTAGAATAGACATGTGCATTAAAGTGATTTTTTTCCCAAATTCTTAAATTTACCAATAACAACAATCACTCCAAAACAGTGTTCTCATTATGGCAATTTATTCTTAGTCCCAGGGAAGGAGAAAATTCTCAATTTTATTTCTACCAAAACACCTCAAAAGCCATCTCAGAAAACCCTTACCATGTTCACAACCATTCACAATGTCTTTCTCCAGGAACAGAAGGAAGGGTCTATCACAAACAGGTCTGGAAAGCAAACAGCATTAGAATGTTTATTCTGTTCACAAAGAAAACATTCAGAACTAAAAGACAAGCTGGGAACACTTTACAAGCATACATTAATAACCAATTAACCACCACCCCATGCCAGGAGATAGACAGCCCAACCACTGAGGAACAATAATTCCACTGAGGAATAATTTTCATTACTGCCATCCCTGCTGGAACAGAACCAGTGTTTGTACCACAGTTGTTCTGAGTACACTGACCAACCCCCACAGACCAGCCCTAATGCAAAACCAGGTTACAGCTGCTGCAGACACACTTAGTTCTACTAGAAGGACGCAAACAAAAGAAAATGAAGTTTTACTAACTAGCACTCCCTCATTCTGAAAAAGGATACTCATATTTCCAGTCCTTTTTACCCCTGATAAAAAGTTTGAAGGGGTCAATACGCCTTTATAACCTGCAAGTAATTTTTCCTCATAGGTAAGTCCATCATTTATATTCAATTAATGGCTTGAAACATCATGTTAGAAAAGGCAAAAATATATGGAAGAGCTTTGTGCTGCTTTTATAGAAAACCTTCACTACTATATGATAAAACCTTCCCATCAACTCAAACAAGGAGATGACACATGCAAGACAGGCTAAAAACAGTCTTTAATATGGGAGACTACATTAATAGAAGAGTAAGTCCAGAATTAACCACAGCAGGAAGCAGTGGGAGTTTTGAACTATAAGCTGAATTAACTCATACATCATCATGATTAGTTCTGCATGTAGAGAAAATAATGCCCTGACAGGAATTTCACTCATTCAGCAATGAGCATTTGCTTGCCCAAGCACCACTGGCTCTCCTCTCCTGTAGTTAAATCAAACTGACAACTGCACAGCAATAAAGCATTTTTCTCTTTAAAGTCACCAGATAAACATTAATAAAACCTCAAATCTTCAGGACAGATTCCTTATCTATTCTTCACACGAAGAAAATACATGCACAGCGATTAATGGTCACCTCTTTCAGACAGACTGAGTGTTACACATTTGGACAGGGTGTAGATGCTCATCACAATTGAAATAAGTCAGTGTGTATGATCCCAAAACAATGACATATTTAAGTTGATGGGGTTTAAGTCCACTTACAAAAATGCCTATATTCAGTAATATGCCCAATTCTTTTGCTGAATCCAAATGATCTCACTCAAGGTGCCAGAGGAAGTCAACAGCAGAGACCACAGCCAGGACTTCACTTCCGAGGTTGGACTCTTGGGGAAACTGCAACTACAGAAAACGCGGGAAAACTATTTCAGTCCTACTTCTTATTTATACTGGAAGCTTGTTAACACTCAGGAACTTAACAACAACCATTCAGCATCCCTCCTGCCTGGTGCTCACGGGCTGCAAGCACAGAACCAAACAGGACTGTGAGATGCTGCTAGAAAACAAGGGCAGGGTGTTGCCCCCACACAGTTTTGCACAGTTTTGGGTTTTATTTCGTTTTGGTTTAAACCAGGCACGGCACACGGCTGTAAAACTACCCTGACCATGGAGTGAGTTACACCAGTGCCACAGCGTTTAGGAACTGAGCACAAGGACTTCCAGAGGAACACAGCTACATCAGACAAGTAGGCAAAAAAATAACTGCTCTTTCATATTAAGTATTACAAGGCAGTTTGAATTTTTTCAGATACAGGAGTGTCTCAGCTATAAATCTGTGGCTACAACAGGTGTGCACATCCTGAAAAGAAACAAGTCTTTTGCCTTTAAAACCTTCTCTCCTTTTACCTTAGTCGTTTAAAATTTAGGTAAATATTTCCAATGTCAGCTCTTGCTCCCAGAGGTTGTGTTCTCAACTTCTAAGAGACAAAGGGCGTGACTTGGGCTTTCCCAGCTTTTGTTGTTCCTGCTACACTTGGGATCCATACATCGTAAACACACGTTTAAAAAAGCACTTGAGTTTTGGTTTGGATTTTTTTTTTTCTTAACATTGCGAAGATCCGACTCACTTGAGCACAAGCCATTTTTACCGAAACACGACCACTCTGCGCACGGAGGAGCAGGGACGGCGCTCACGCCGCCGGCCCGTGGGGCGGCACACGGGGCCGGGAGGAAGCGGGAGCCCGTGTTCGCCTCCGACCGCGGCTCCGCGGAAGGAGCGGCGCGGGCGAGACCGCCCAGGCCGGGCTCTCGCTCCTCTCACCGGGCAGGGCCCAAACGCCGGCTGCCCCTCCGCGGGGCCGGGCGGACGGGACACTCACCTCGCGGGGCCGCCCCCGGCATGCCGGCGCTGCTCCCGGGGGTTTCCCGGGGGTGTTCCCGGCGCGGGTCCCTCGGGCTCCCGCCGCTCCCCCGGGAGCCGCGCACCGGCGGTTTCCACCGCAACCGCCTCCGGGAGCCACGGCGCCAACAAGGCGGCGCCGCATTGGCCGAGCCGCCCTCCCGCCGGCAGCCAATGGGAGCGCTGCGCACTGGGAGCTGGCAGGGCGGGACGGCGCTGAGGGCGCCCGCGGGTCGCGGTGTCCCGGGCTCGGTTCGGCTCGAAAAGGGCGCCGGGGTCAGGGCCCCAGCTGGGACCGAACACCACCCTACCCACCAGACCACGTCCAGTCTTTCTTTAAACTTTAAACTGGACTTTTCTTTCAACGTCCAGACTTTCACTTCCAGGGACGGTGTCATCTCCCTGGGCACCACGGTCTAATGTCTTAATCACTTTTTCTGTGGAGAAATGCCTCCTAATATCCAATCTAAACCTCCCCTGGCGCAGCTTAGGACACTGATTGAACCAACACCAAAAGTACCAGGACATGCTGGCTTTTACCTCCCCTGGGCAGCCTGGTATCTGCACCTGAAACACTGCGTCCAGGTGTTTTCTTTCCTATGGAAAAGTGTCACCATTCCCTTGCAGGGATCCCCCACCAAAATTTGGACACCACCTCCAAGGCTGATCCCACTCAAAAGCTGTCAGGACAGAAAGGTGTTTCTTGTATCCGGACAGTGTTGTCCGACTGTCAACACTGGGACCACGAGCATTCCTTCCCAAGGAAAGGTGCTGTCATTATCTTTCAGCAGCCCAACTCCAAAATGTGGAGCTGATCGTCCAAATTGAATATATCTGGGCATTTCTCACAGAAAAAATGGTGCAAGGGCAGAAAGCAGTTCCTTGCCTTTGCAACCCTCCAACACCTTTAACACCTGCACAAACAATGCTGGGCAGAGCTGCTTTCCTTCACAAAGTAAGGCACCGTCATCCTCTTTTTGCAGCCCATCTGCAAAATCTGGATTCCAGCTTCAGAAATTAATATGTCTAAAGACTGCTCCTACTCAACAGGTGACAGGAAGGTCAGATGTTATTCTGCCCCAGGAGCTTCAGATGCAGCTTGTGTGGGGTGTGTGGGCAAAAAAAGCCTGAGGGTGTGTGGATCCCCTGCCCAGGGGGCTGGAAATCAGCCCAAGGCCACCGAGTTTCCCTAAGGTTTGCCATGGAGCTAGCCGGAGATGGGAAGACACTTCTGTGCCCCGGGGATCTGGGGGAGGTGAAGCCCAGCCCCACTGAGACAGCTCCGTGTGTAAATGGCTTTGTTTGAGTGTAAGGTGGTCAGAGAGCAGCGCGTGTCCAAGAGCAGATGTGCCGCCTGCAGCCGCACAGAGACCTCAGCACAGCCCAAGCACATGCCAGACAGGCTGGCAAGGCCCCAGCTGTGGCACAGAACCTCACCTTTGAATACTCCTGTTGCTACAACACATCACGTCACACTTGTGCTCAAGCACTGCACTGAATCACCACTTAGCACTACGAGGAAGAGCCCTTCTTCATCTCAAATGTACCACTTGTGTTAATGCCCTTTTTTCCACCATGACACACCAAGCACAGGGCTGCTGTGAGCAGCAGCATCACACTGCTGTGTTTGGGGAATAACTGAAAAAGCTATCACAACTCTGCAGTACTTTCCTGTCAGTGGTGCCCTGCATCACCCTCAGGGCCTCATGCTCCTCTCTAGAGTAAATACACAGAGAGATTGTCCAAAGTCGAAAGGTTTGGGGCTAGGGAATGCTTACTCAGTGTTCAAAATCAGGGCATTGCCTTTCAATTGGAACAGATGCCTATACTGTCTTTTCAAAAAACAGAGGCCACTTTGGGGAGCAGAAATATTTGTTAACCTTAGGAGGCTGAGCTTCGGAAGTTACAACAGTAAAAAGATCAACCATAGCTGGGAGTCACTAACTCCAGATGTCAGGCAGGCTCCAGCCCACGGAACAGGGAACATCTGCATGTAGCATTCAGGGGAAAGGGATTTTATAATGTCATTGCTGAGCCATAGATAAGGGTGGTGTATCTGATTTTCTCCAATCTGAGGTGTGAAAAACGTTTTCTGCTTCTGTTGGTTGATGTGTTCATGCCCTGGGGCAGGTTCCAGGGGCCTGCATAACCCCTTTGGACGTTATCCTTCTCAAGTCCCAAAATACTGTCAAACCTACTCCAACATGAGCTCAGTGAAGTAAAAAATAGGCCATTTCTTCAGATCAACATGATCTTTCTTACATCTTCTTGCTCAGCTCTGCAATACTGGGGAAGTTGTTCCCAAGCACAAGCCCACACTGGGAGCAGCCAAGGGTGAGGAAAGCACAGAGCCTCCAAGTCCCCAGGTGGCCAACATGGCCCAAAACCAAGAGAGCTGGGGCCCAGGGCTGAGCGAGATTTCTCTGAAGGAAACAAAGGCTTTGGCAAGGGTTTGTGGTTGTTACTTGAGGAGGCAGAAAGGCCTCCAGGAAATGAACCATCTGCAGATCAGAATTAAAGTGAGATTATTTTCTGCATTTTGGAATATTCACCTCAAGCTGGTCCAAAGCCGGGGCCGTCCACTCCCTTCTCTGACACACAGTACTGCTGAGCCAGTGTTCTCAGACTCAGTTCACCTACCTGTTTGTTGCCTGAGTTTCAAAAACTGTTGATTGAAAAGACCTCCTGAGGAGGTCAGGGGCAGCCACAACCTCTGTCTCCAAGCACTAAGACCTACAACCCCCCAGTGCTGTGAGCCAGAAAACTGACACTTATCAAAAGCTTTGCTGCAGTTTATTAACCAGATAAGGTGTAGCCCCCCAGCCTGATGCACAAATTTGTGTTTGGTATTATATTCCTGTCAGACTTGTCAAATACAGAAATTATTTATGCTGTATAGGGAACAAACAACTTTTATTTGCTAATTAGAAGGAATATTTTCAATAAAGCCATAAACAAATAAAACTCCATTTATAAAGACGAAGGAGCACAGAAGCCGCCTTCAGCCTTGTGTTCTCATGGACCCCCATGTCCCAGGGATGTGCTCTCAGCTCTGCTGAGCTCCCTGACCTCCACCTGACCAAGTCACAATCTGAAAGGGAACTGAGAAATGTTTTCACTGGCAGCAGAAGGCAGAGGCAACATTGTACACAAAAAGTACCCTGCTTTTGTTTTAATGAAATGCCCTGTGTATCCCAGTTACAAAGTGAGGGAGTATAGGGGTCCTAAACAACCAAAACACTTCTCTGCAGGAACACTGAGCCGGAAACATCAGCCACAGATCACAGTGAGATGCTGTATCATCCCAAAACTCCCCCTAACAGCAAGGAAAAGGACTCTGAACAAACAGTGAACAACAGGAATTAAAGCTGGCAGTAGCAGAAACTTAAAAATATTTTTTGGTGGCACAGTGCAGGTCTTTAGAAGGGACTCTCTCCTCCAGACACTGCCATCAGCAGACAGACTGTGAGCCCTGAAAACCTTGTGAACAAGTAACACTTTGTCCGAGCAGTCACAGGAGGTGACAATGGCAGAGCACAGAGCACGAGATCTGACATGAGCCTTCAATGCCTAAACTTCTGTCCCAAAAATCACCTCTCTTTCCAGAAAGGGCTTTCAGAGGAGCCTGAAAAAGAAAAGAATTTGACTTCCAGGCCATCTTCACTGGCCTGACACCCTTCTGCTGCTACAGAGAAACAGAAAAAAAGGATTTTTTTCTGCCTTGCAAACTATGAGAAAAACTAGATAAACCTCAGAACCTCTCTGGTCCTCACTAAAGCCAAATATTCTAGAATTAAACTTTTTACTGCTTACAAGCAGCTTTGTCTAGGCCTGACCTTGAGACAAAGACTTTGAACTATTTCAGTAAAATCAGTACAGGTAATTGCCTCCCTCTTGAGCTTTGTGTGTACAGGATGCAAAGATGAAAGTGAATCATTCAGGTGAAAGTGTAGAGGTACACAGATTTGATCCCAAGAGGGGACAAGTAGATAAACAGTAGATAGCGAGACGAAAGTGAATCATTCAGGTGAAGGTGTAGAGCTACACAGATTGGATCACAAGAGGGAACACGTAGACAGACAGAGCTGATCATCCCTGGGTTGCCTTCATCCTTGCTTTGTTCCAGCCGGCCGCTCAAAGGATCACAGGAATGTCATCACTGTCCTGTTCTTGCCGATCTGCCACGGCTCCAGTGGGTAAAAGCGGATGACAATCCTTTTGGGTATAAGAGCAAAAGTGTGGACAGGAAACATTATTGTACAATTAAACATTATTGCTGCCCCGTTTGCAGCATAGTAGAAAATCTGCACTAGGGTCTCACTGTCTTACACTTCAGGGTGTTCATTTAACAGGAGGAAACATAAGCTGTGTATGGTCAGGGTACAAACAGACTTCACCCACACAAACAAAAGCAGTCTGTTTTCAACAATTTAAATGAGATATTTGTCCATTTTAGAAGAAACCACATAATGCATAATCTTGCCAGGGATTTCACCCAAGAGGCAGGAGAGTACTGTTATCACTCTCCTTTGGGGAGATGGGCAAGACAAGCAGAGATGGACATGGCTGACCTTCAGGAACAGCCGTGTTCCAGCATTTGGCAGGGTGACCCCTGTGAAGCTCTACCAATTCTGGTGGAGTTGGCACCAGTTTCACCAACTGTAACTACTGATCTTCGGAGATCAGCAACGCCCAGCCTGTTCAACAAGTGCATACCAGCCTATGGTTTTATCTCGCTCCAAACCACATCTGGGATTCAGCATCCATGAGCACTCAAGTGTTTGCAATCTCGTCTTGCGTTACAGTTTAGTCTCCTGGAGGACATGGGAACTGTCACTATCTGCACTACTCTGAACATCCCCTTGGTACTTGTTTGCCGTGTTCCATACCCACGGACCACACAGACGCGTCGGCCCGATGGGAGGACGCCCTGGCTGCCCTCGGGGCGAGCACGGCGTCCCCGGGCTGAGCCCCCGCCAGCCCGCACTCACCGCTCTTGGCCGAGGCCCAGCTGCGCCGTCAGGATGTCGAAGAAGCGGGCGCTGTGCGCCTTGTTCTGCTCCGCCGTGCCCACCACGCCGATGGAGGAGACCACCAGCTGGGCGCAGGGCTCTGCCGAGCCCGACAGCACCATGGCCAGCCCGCTCCGCACCGTCACGTTCACCCTCTGCCGGGACAGCCACCGTCAGCCCCCGCCGCCTCCCGCCCGGCCTCCCGCGGCCTCCGGCCCCGCCGCCCCGGCCGCTCGGCCTGCCCGGCCCCCGCCGCGGCCCCGCTCACCTCCGCCGGCTTGCCCAGGATGTCGGCGGTGGCGGCGCACAGGGTCTGGGCCAGCCCCGGCGGAAGCCGCTCGGCCGGCAGGCTGGTGTCCAGCTCCACGAAGGGCATGGCGCTCCTGCCCCGCACCGCCGGCGCCCGCGCCCCCCGAGCCCGGCCCGGCGCCCGCCCCGCCCCCGGGGCCGCGCAGGCGGCGGAGCCGCGGCGGGGGCGGGCTCAGCCCCGGGCCTGCCCCGCCGTGCCCCTCGCTCCGTGCCAACCGCGGCAAGGTTACTGCGCTTCACCGCGGCTGCACCAGCTGGCTGCCGGCCCTTCGGGATTCATCATGGCCTCTAGCCCTGCTCCCATGCCTGAGCTGCTTTGGTTTCCTGAAATTCTTTCCCCAAAGAATCTTCTGCAAACAGGAGAAATGGTTTTGTAACTGTAACTTTGTTTTTCATTTCTTTTCCTAGGAGGGACTTCTTCTTGATTGTCCCTCTGGTCTGACCGATGTGATTAAAGAGGTTTGCTTTTGTTTCACCAATCAAACTGGTCTGCGTAAAATAGTAGAAAAGGGAGACGCATCCCAAAAATAAAGAAGTCGTTTTCAGCCTTCTGAATCTCAAAGTCTGCGTCGTTGTAGTGTAAGAGAGCATCAATGGGCTGTGAGACCACAACCATCACATCTCGCTCACGGGTGGGTAAAATGAGTTCTGTGACAGCCCTTGCTGCCAGTGGAAAAACATTTCAGGTCACTACAAGAGACACCTCTGTGCAGGGAGGGTTGAGAATGGAAGTGCGGTAATTTCTCAAAACAACCAACACTACAAGAAATCAAAAAGCAAGCAGAGAGGTTTACTGCTTTATCCAATGTGTATTAATTACAAGGACTTTGAGCAATCAGGACTTTGAGCTCCCAAGTTGCTAAGTGACCACGGCAGGCTGGCTCACAGGGACAGTCTAATCTGCAGACCAGAGGTGTCTAAAGTAGAGATCAGAGGCTTCTCAGAAGCTGAGCTACTGTCCAGTGAGGTTCCATGAGCTCATTTACACCAAAGGGTTATGAACCAGTTGTACTAAAAGGTCATCTTTTAAGGCACAAAACTGTTGGGAAAGTTTGCCTTGTGTAATGTGACATCTTGGGTTTTTTCTACAATTCCAGACAACGCTAATGAAAACTGACGGAATTGCTCATTTTTTCTGCTTAGGGAATTGCTTGGCCTTCACTGCTGCTAGTGAAGACAATACTGGCACTAAGAGTCATGTGCAAAAAAACAGCCAGGAATAAGGCTGGGGAAAGATTTCTAGGACAGAGTAGTATCTAGAACTGAAACCTTGGTGAAAAACACCACGAGAAAACAACAGGTTTTTTAGAACTTGCCAGCAAAAAATATCACTAGCCAAGACATGGTAGCACTGTAGGAAAAAAAGAAAAAGCAGTTATTTGATTATGAAAGAAGCAATTCCTGAATTCCACTACTCATTTTGGTTTAGTCTTTACAGGAAGAACTTTTTGGCAAGGATTTTAGGGTAAGGGCAGCAACTACTTATGAATGGAAATACACAGATTTATATTCCACCAATTTCTGCATCCTTTACAATTTGTTATTTTCAACTGAAGAAACTGGAAACGGTTGGATTTGCTCAGTTTTACCTCATAAATTGTGCTGCAATACAAAAGGATTTTGTATTTCAGCTATAACTGAGCAGAAACAAACAGCCAAGAAAAAGAGCCCAAAAGCTCCAAAACAACTCTTTGCCCTTTTATTGTGATGCATGTGTTGCTCAATGCCACAAAATCTCTCTTATTACTTCAGCTGCACAGGGTGACTTACTTGGTGAACTTCCACCCCAAACAGTCTCAGAAGAGCATGTCTGCATTTAATCCCTCTCTGCATTTCCTAGGAGAAATGTGGATTGCTATTACAGTATTACCATAGAAAAAACCTCAATTTGTGTACTGTTATATTCTCTTTCACGAAAACACTGTGAATGCATTCTTTCTATAAAATATCAACATGGTATTTTAGGTAGGCAGTGATTCCAAGGCTGTGGCCACCAGCAGCATGAATGTCCAAGAACGGCTGCTGCCACACGTACTGGTAGACAGAGCACCAACAGAACCCAGGCTTTCAGAAATCCAAAGCAGCAGTTAAACTGCAGAATTATCACGATTCACAGTTGTAAATGAATACAAAGAAATTTCTCAAAGGAACTTCAAGGGGAAAACAAGTGTGGAATGTACATGGACAGCCAAGCAAAATGCCTCAACAATAAGAAACTTTCAAAATTTATTTTTTTTTTTTTACTTTTGAGAAGTAGTTTTGTGCTCTACTTCTCTGAGCAGACACAGGCTGGGAAGATGAGGATCAGACACACTTTGCAGTACAATTGTTAAAATTGAAAACAATGATCCTCACCCTACTCAGTTCTTTAACATTCCCAGTTTATAGGCTGGCTTGAATTCTGTCAGGAAATACTGTTCTTGTCTCTACCATCTCTGAGAAGACTGACACTGAAATAAAATCCAGATGCACGTTAAGTGACCTGTAGAGCCTCAGGCTTCCGTATAAATTTAATGTTTTAGGTCTTAAACTTTCCCCAGCTCCCACCCCCAAAGTTACAAGAAAGACCAGGCCTGGGGGGAAACTCTCTGCAATTTTTGTTTTAGAATTACAGTGCTCTTTCCAGTTACATGTAGAACTGGATGTCAGAGAAGAAGTTAAAAAGGGAAAAAAAAGGCAGGAAAAATGCTAGGATAGGTTAATTCATTTCAACATCTTCATCAACACAGGCGCCAGTTGCTCTTTTAGCTGTGGATCAATTTGAATGTTGCTCAGTTCTTTGATATTGAGGATCATCTCATGGGCTTGGAAAAAAAGCTCTTTGCCCACGGCATCCTCCACCCGCCTGCGCCACTCCCTCAGCCTGGGTCTGTCTTCAAAGATGTCACAACCAACTCCAACAGGCTGCAGAAAGGGGAGAGAGCAACAGTGAGGCTTGGGGCAGTCACTTCTTAACTGAGCCAACAGGCACTAAAAGTATACTTGCAGGTACAGGTAAAGGGGGGAAAAAAGGAAGAGCTCCTAGAGGAGCAGTAGGAAGGAGGGAAATCTCCTCTGGTCGGGTGTACCTTATCTGGGGGACACAAAAGCTAACCTGTATTTTAAAGGGCATTTACAACTCACTTCCTGGGTGCTGAAATAGCTGTTTAGTGCAGCACAGACGACCACATTCTGTGATTGATTTTGAGCCACGACACTGAAGCTGTGGTGGGCTGGCAGTTCCAGGGACCACTGCCCCGTTTGTAGTAATAATCCAGATAATCCAGAGTGCTGGATTACACAGCAACACCCAGCACAAAACATGAAGTGTTTAACTGAGCCAGTGTCCTAATTAACATAATCTACCCCGCTCCTGCTTTCTGCCTGTGCCACTCTCTGGAACACAACATAGAACTGCAGAACTGCTGTTTTTCAGTCCCTTGGACACTGAACTGGGAGAAGGAAATCACTGCTGGGCTGCAGGGTCCAGACCCGGGTGGTCTGGCAGGCAACAACCGGTTTGTAACAGAGTTAATTTGATTGCCTACGTCTGAGATTAATTCTTTCATCTTCCAGACATGGCATGGGCAAGTATTATATTCTTGAGTGATAGAAATATTCCTATATAGTTGTCTCATTTCATCAGACCTGTCTGCTATTGCTTCTCACTTTATATATTACCTCCTTCTGTGGAGGTTAAAAATAAAGTCATGATAAAAAATGAAGAAGAGTTTACTGCTAGAGATGAGAAACAAAAGAGATCTGTTACAGCCAGCTTTTTTTTTTTTTTTTTTTTGATTTTCACTGCTGTTCTGAACCCATTCCCACATTCTCCCTATTGTCTTAGGCCAGTTCTGCCCTCGCTTCTCCTCCTAGTGAAGCGTTACCACATGCTGCACTCTCCCTGCTCAGCAGCATCTGTTTTCCCTTGTGCTGTTGCTTCCTCACCATGCTCCAGCACTCACCTGCATCAGTTCCACAATGGCCACAAGATCTGCTAGGGAGATCTCATTCCCAATGATAAAAGCCTTGTCCTGCAGAAACCTCTCCTCAAACTGCTTCAGGGAAGTGGACAGCCCCTCCATAACCTCCTGGAGCTTCTCCGAGGGCAGTGGCTGCCCTGTGAAGAGGGGAATCAACACCTGAGAAGAGAAAGGACATAACAGTACACATGACCATCTTTTCTGTAGTAGTAGTAATTTAAGTTACACCCCATGATCATCGGTGACCTGCAATAAAGCCACAGAAGGGGTTCCAGAGCTTCATGGACTGTGGCAGCTCCACGGAGCTCCTGGACAGAGAGCACACCAGCAGTCCTAGGCTGCTGACCTGCCACGGCAGTGACCTCCAGCTCGCCAGCAGCAATGTGCAGAACAAAGTCAAGGATCCTCATCTCATTTTGTGCCTGGCAGCTGTGCCCTCCCACTCCACCCTGTTGGGCTACAAAAGAAAAAAGGGCAACAGCTCCAGGGAAGACAAATCTCTGCCACAGTCACCCCTGCTACATCCTCTGTGGCACCAGCAGCTGCCCAGCAGCCACTCCTGCTGTGGAACTGGGTGCTGCAGGCAGCTGCCTGTCCCACAGGGTGACGGAGAGGAGGGAATGGTGGTGGCTGTGGCAGGAGCATCAGAAGGACTAGGATGCATCAACACTGGCTGAAGAGACAGAAGTGGCTTCCTCTGTGTGACAGCAGCCAGCAAGGCTGGAAGTGGTCAATGCCATTTTTACAGTGGCTTAAAGCACCATTCTTTAAACCACTAGAATTTTTTTCTGGAGCAATCACATAAGTGCAGTCCTTGTGTCTGCACAGACTTGCTGGCACAGGGGGTAGCTGCCTTTCCACCAGTCACAGAGATGTATGCACCACTGGAGCCCTCAGTGTTTCACAGCTGTGCTGCCTTCACCTTCCCCAGCTAAAGAAGTACAGTTTGTTTAGAGAATCGAAATAAAACATACAAATTTCAGTCAGTGCGAGCGGACTGAATTTCTGCTTACTGCTAGTATATTCAACAATTCAAGTTGGGATTGCTTAATTCAAGCCAGGATTTTGGCCAAATACATGTGGAATCTATTTAATCACAAAATTCGTGGCCAGTTCTCTTCCTAAGTGATTCCAATTATGCATGATGGGATCTTTGGGTAAAATCGCTTGAAACAGCATCTTCTTCCTTTTCCTTATCTCAGGGCTGTCTATCTTCCCCATTTCTAGCTAATATGCTTCTCTTACATGGTGGCTTTATATGTTTCCATGTTTACAGTTATTCTGAGGACCTTTTCTGCATCTGGGCTATCAAATCATCAGCAGCAACAATTAGTTGGATTTCTTTCCCTTGGAGCACTGCAGTGACAGCCTGCAGAAGCTGGAAGAAACTGCTTCTTTTATGAATCTGACTCATATTTGAATTGCCTCTCTGTACTTTACTGCCAAAAAATCAAATATCAATAAATTCAAGAAGATAAATGAGTCCTGATATGCTTTGTTAGACACAAACAAGGGCAAACTTTACAATGGAGGAGTGAAGTCCTTACCTGTTTACTAGCAGTCCTGATTTCATCTGAAATTCCATACCAGCTGTCCTCTCACAACTATACTTGCACCTAGGGCTCTCTAGGGAGAGTTGCATTAACTCTCTGCTGAGTTGGTTGGAAATAGGTGTCCAGCAAAATCATCTGATACTAAATGATTTTCTGGCTCAGGATGAATCAGGTGATTTTGCCTAAATGTAAACTGGCCTGACTACACTGAGTAAAGAAAATCTGCCTCTCAGTGTGTCTCTCCTCTCTGTCCCTGAGCCTGTTTCAGAGAAGCAGTGAGCTGGAAGACTCCTTCTGGATTTCCACCCTAAGGAGGCTGCAGGGACTTGTATGAAGAATGCAAGTCTTTATGCTTCCAGCAACAAAACACACGTTCACCAAAGCCAAACTCTGCCTATGTGCACACTCTGCACAGCTGTGCAGGGAGGGGGAGGCCCGTGGAAGCCATACTAAGTGTTACATTTTCCCTTACAAATCCAGGCAATGAAAGTCTGTTGGGTTTGAGACCTTCTGTACCAGACCTTCTTTAAGGGTGTCTTGGTTTAGGGCAAATTTGGGAGAAAACCTCTCTTTGGAAAGTAAACTTAAAGGGTTCTTTTTTAAAGGGTTCTTTTAAACTGGTTTGGGAAAGAATTTCCTTGGAGAAAAGTGAAAAAAAAAAATTTAACAAATAAAGTGTTCACAAGCATAAAAAATGAACAATATGAAACAACAAAATCTCTTGTTGTTTTGAAGAGAGATGGTAAAATCGAGAAAGTCCTTGCTGTGGGTGCAGCTCGGCTCACTTAGTATTTTATTAGTCAAGACAAAGAGAAAAATCAAAATGGCCAAATCTGCATTTGCCAAATCCTGACATTGATCAGTTTGGAACAGCTCCCTCTCCAACAGCTCCTTTCAGCTGGGAATGGCCCAGGTTTGTTGTTTCATCATGACAATCCGTCTCTGAACTGCGACTGTTAAAATGCTCGGTATTCTCACAGGAAAACACCACTTTCCTCACATTTCTCCATTCAGTCTCCTTACCTTGATCCACATGGTCTTAGGAGCATTGGCGCGGATGTTGGCGTGGTGCCAGGACAGGTACTCATCCACCCGGGCCCGTTTCTGGATGTCTGAGGGGTACCAGTGGTCGGGAGTGTTGTACTTTCGGCTCAGGTACAGCAGGATGGCCGTGCTGCCCACGCACCAGCAGGAGACAAGAGAGGGGTCAGGCAGTTACAGAATGCTTCTGCCTAAGCTCCCTCTCCTGCTCCTCAGCTTGTTGCTTCCACTAAAAAGCACTCAGATCAGGATTTCCAGTGGACCATATAAAGGCATCTAATTCATGGTGACATCAGTGGCCCTTAATCACCTCAGCTTCTATAAAAACTTTAACCTGCTGGAAAATCACAGCACTGTTCTATGGTGCTGCTGGATAGTACTGGGGTAAACAAACAATAAATCTCCATGATCATCGATCAGTGATGGTAACTCCACTTGCTCCTTGCCTGTTCTGACCCATCTCTCTGAAATCTGCACCGTTTCTGTGCCTGTGTGCTAAATGAAACTCTCTGATGGGTGTTTGCTGCCTTTTCATCAGGTCTGTCGCCAGCATGCAGCTTCCACTGAAGTCACTGGAAGTCTCAGCAAGGAAACCCTACAGAAACTTTTTGTGTTTGTCCAGATGTTTGTACTTTCACTAACTGGCAGAAGTCAGATGGAAAAATATCTTAGTCATCTGCAAGAATACAGAAAAAGATGCCACAGAAAATGTGCTGACAAAATGGGAGAAAATGCAGACACCCCTACCATGCTGATACTGCTACAGTTCAACTGTTTCAGTGTTATGACATCATTAACCAGTCTCCATATTAATCTTTTAATGCAAAGCCTAAATTTTATCTGTGTTGATGTTCACTCAGCCTTGACTAATTCAGATAAACAGAATTCTTTCCTTGAGTAAAAGGGATTTCTTTTCCTAGGGTGAAAGGGATTTTTATAAGCTTTAAACATCTCCCAGAAATGTTTATAATCTCATTTTGAGGTAAGTGCATTCAGGGTGAGATGAAGAAGCTAAGTCAGCTGAGTTGTTTACATTCTGAAAGATAATTCAAACAGAAAGTGGAAAGAGATCAAATGAGGTTATACTATTAAAAATAACCAGCATGTTCATATATTCTGTGATCCTTAATTATTCCATGGGAATGACATCTTCTGAACGCAGCACAGATTGCTGGTACACAAAGCAGTCTAAGGACTGAGTTCTTACCATTCTGCAAGGGTGAAGTCTCCGTCCTTCAGTGCTGGCACTTTCTTCAAGAGGCTGACTTTGCCTGCACCTTCACTATTTGATGGCCCTAAGAACAAGAACAAGCAAGTGTGAGGTCAGGAGTGTATCTGCCAGTACATGATAAATTAAATACCTGCATCCAGCTGGATGACCAGTGACCTGTGTAAGGTTTTCCCAATAGGGCCATAGCTCACAACTGAAAGGTAATGAAATGGCAGAGTAAGAGCTGTCTGCAGAGGGCACTCGGCTCAGGCTGCACACGTGGCATGGAGCAGTTTGTGTTTCTAACAGTTCTCTCGCTTGACCCAGGTACCAGGATACTTGCAGAACTTACTGACAGAGTGGACATTGGCTAGGGGCGGGGAAGCTCAGACACCTCAACCCTGCACTGCCCCTGACTCTGTGTTACTCCTGGCTCTGCATGTCAACCTACTTCTAACAGGAAAACACAGGAGGAAGACACCATTCTGTAAGAGTTTAAACTCCACAATGCCATGGAAGAACTAACAGCTGACTATCTAATCAGGCTTTCAGTTTCCCACGCTGGCACCAGACTTGCCAGTCTGCAGTTTTAAATGCCAGGGAATTGCACAACAGCCCAGGAACACCTGAGTAAGAAAAGCTGTGGGGAATTTGTTTGCTTTGCTTGTTTTTAGTGCTCCTGAGGAGACGGGACAATTAAGGTGCAAATCCTGGTCAAATCAGCATGACCAGCAAGAGGTCTTGTACAAAAATCCCTTTGTTCAAAAAAAAAGACAAGAAAAAGGATCATTATCTCCATCTCTAAGAACTATTTGTGCCCATTGAGGAAGCAGTGGCAGTGTCCACATTACTGGACAAATGTGCAGTAGGAAATATTCTCTGGCAAATAAAACCAGCCTCTGCACAAACAAGTTTATTTGCAGCTGGTTTGGGAAGGGCTGGGAGAAGGCAGGTTGCTGCATTACAATTACAGATTACTTTCCTTTAGATCAATTTCACATACTGAGTTAAATTAAGCAGAGCATACATTACCACTTGTTCTCCTTTCCAGCTGACTAGCCTCTACCTTGTTTCCTCTTTGACAAGTGGGGTTTTTAAAATTCCAGTCAAAGTAGCTTCATCAGAGACTGAGGCTTACATTCACCTGCTGTTTGAAGGGATTCAAACCCACATTTTCCTTTTCATTAGGAAAAGCCTCTGGCTACCTGCTGTGACGATGGCTTCCCGCTTAGCTGGGTAAGAGGTTCCATCCGCACAGCAGAACCAAGCAACACTGTCAGGAGAGGTAGGAAGCCCTAGGTAGGGCTTCTTAAAAATAATAGCCTGATAGAAAGCACAAGTTAAGCCAAATAATCGAGAAAAGTGAGTATAAAAAGAAAAATGTCCAAAAATCAAGCCAGCGGGTGAAGTACAGGATGCCTCAGTCTCATGATTTCTATCATAGAAACAGCGAGACAAATGTTTGTAAGTCTACTGTCTTGCAAGGAGTTGCTCAGGGAAGGTGCTTTGTTCTGTGCTTTGGGAAGGGCCCCAAGGCCAGTGCTCACCACACACCCAGCTCTGGGGAGATCTGTAGTGTTCACTGGGTCTTTGGAAAAACACAGTAGAAAGTTGCCAGTCGGTAATGCTTACAGCTAACGAGCAGTCCCTTGTCAGACCCAGCTGTTTGGTTGTCCTGCTGTCTGTGTTTATTATCCAGGGCAGCAGGAAACTAAGAAACAAGGACATGAGAAGTAAGCAGTGGGTGAGGGCAGCCTGAATCAGATTTCAGAGAGCTTTCATCATACTGCAGTTCTAGCAGGAATACTGAGCAGATTTGTTCCCTGACGGGGCTAACGTGCCATTACAGCAGGCTGGACAGTAGGTGAGTGTCTGTGACACAGCCCAGGGATGGCATCAGTTACTTTGGTTTGTTTATAGACATAGAAGACCTGTGCAGAGACTCTGACCGTGCTGTGAACTGGTAAATGCCTTGGTGAACACTAACTCCAGGCTGCTTCACTGGGACCCACTGCTTATTGTATGAAAATAGAGACCAATATTTGTAATTTCAGTTTAGCAGAATTTAAGCTTGTGCCTCTCTTCCGGCCAGCAGAGTCAGCCTTTTTGTTTAGTGGTATTGGGTGGCCCATATTTATCATTTCCGTGATATTGGCTTGACTTACAGTTCTGTTTAACATCAATTGTACCTGGGGTAATTAGTTCTTGATGAGTCCCAAGGATGGATGGAGAGATAGATAGATAGATAGATAGATAGATAGATAGATAGATAGATATAGATACTCACACACAGTGTGAATTGTTGGACTTTGAGGTGTAACTTTAACAAGCAGAGTATCCACAGTCAAAAAGCAGGGCAGGCTGCACACATGAGGAAATCTCAAGCGTAATTCATAGTGCATAGGAGGAGATTTATTAGTGGGTGAAAAGAGCACTGGAGAAGATTTTGTGGAAATAGAAGGGGGGAAATCCCACTCTACTTTGCCAATCACATACTTCCTAATCATCTAATCCTCAGCCATGGGTTTCCAAGAAACATGCTTTGCCTTAGGCACAAAAGTAACGATTTACAAGGAAAAGGTAACATCTAACTGGGCAATAGTCATACAGCTGGAGGAGCCCGAACAGCTGAGTGCGTCCGCAAAGTACAGCATTCCCAGCTCACTCCTCGGCTGTCAGTGTGACTAATTTGCTAGAAATGGCTAGAGGAACATTCCTTGGAGCGCCACAAAAATAGATGCAGCAGAGCTACGAGACTGCTCTGGGAACTGGAGCCGCACGGTCAAACCACTGCGTTCAGTGCCCCGGGCAGCGCAGGGACTCAGCATCACTCGGGTGACCCTGGAGCTCGTCCTTTCCCTCTCACCGGGCTGAAGGACGCGCTGCTGCTCCCGTGCCGGGAGGCGAAGGGCATCCCCGGGGTCCGTGAGAGCAAAGCCCCGCCGGGTCCTGGGCAGCAGCTCCGCCCGCTCCCCGCCCGGGGCTCGTTACAGCGCCGGGCGCTTGCGGGGCCCGCGCCGTCCCTTCCCCGCCCGGGGACACGCTCGGCCCGTGGGGACCCTCCCGTCCGCTGCCCTGCCCTCACCTGCGCGGGGCTGCTCCGCGCCGCTCCCCGCCGCCGGCTTCTTCCCCAGCACCGAGTCTGCCAAGAGCCAAGAGAGCGGCTGAGCCCGCGCCCCGCCGGGCCGCGCCCGCCCCGGCCCCGCCATCGCCTCCTCGGGGCGGCAGCGCGGCGGCGGCGCCCGTCCCACCTTTGAACAGCTCCACGTGCTTGAACTCGAAGGGGATGTTGTTGCTTCGGGCGAAGATGTAGATGGAGCGGCAGGGCTGCGACAGCAGGTCCAGGTACAGCTCCAGCCCCATCCCGACCCGGCCCGCCCTGCGGGGAGCTGCCGCGGCTCTGCCGCCGAGCGCCCGGAGCCGCCCCGCATGGGCCGGCGGGGGCCGAGCCGCGCCGGGCGGGAGCTGCCCTCCGTCCCTCCCTCCCTTCTTCCCTCCTTCCCTCCCCCGGGCCGCCCCGAGGCCGTGCGGGGCGGGGGCGGAGGGAGCGGGGTCTGTGCCCCGGTGGGACCGCGGGACGCCGCTCTCCTCCGGGACGAGGACTGGAGAGTGTCGGGGGAGCCCGGGAGAGCCCCCGTCAGCCGGGCCAGGGGCGGGGAGGCGCGGCCGGAGCTGGGACAGGGGTTACAGAGTTCCCCTTCCCGCAGCGTCCCGCGGGCCTGGCCCGCTGTGGCTGGCGTCGCGTTCATTCATTTTCCTGCAGGAAGGGAAGGTGACGTGAGTAGTGACAATCTGCGAGTAACGGGCGATTACCAGCCCAAAAGAGAGATTGCGCTAAGCAGTGCGGGAGAGGGGGCCGTCCCTCCCCTCCACGGCTTTGGCTGGCACCGCAGGGGCTCGGGTGTCACTTTCACCCCGAGCATCCCACTCTCACAAGGCAAATGCTGAGTTTTGTAACACAGTTCTGCAGGGCTGTGCCACGCTGCAGACGGGGCTGTGCACAGTGTCCTCTAAGCCAGTGTTAATCACGCACCGCCAGGTCTCAGTACGGTTTTCAATTCAGACCGTAATTCTTTGGTCACATAGTCTGCTGCAAGGTGACATCTGAATGGCAGTGAAGTGTGGAGGACTTCTCTGTGGACATTATGTCTGCATACTCACTCAAAGTGACTTTCCTCTCTCCCTGGTATTTGTCACTTCAGATTTTCGCGCAAATGAAGGAGAACTAAAGAAGCTTAGAGTCAATTCAAGCCCTTGCATTGACCCCGCAGCGTTTCACAGCTGTGTAATTCAGGAAGGTGACATGGTGGCTTGAGTACAGGGACTTCTGGGACCTGGGAGATAGAGCAGCTGAACCACTCAGGGCAAAGTCACCCCCAGTCAAACCCACCTCAGCTGTGCTGACACCTTGCTATCAGCGTTGTGCCAGAGAGCTTGTATGTCACACACAGATCTTTGGAAAGAGCCATGGGAATCTCAAGGAGGGGGAACTGGAGGATCAGTTGCTCTTTTTCTTGTGTAAAGGATGGTGAAGAGGGTGGTGAAGAGGCTTCGGTACTGAGCTCGGAGCTTGTGAACTAGGCTCTAGCCCTGGTTCCATGCCTGAGGTGTTTTGGTGTTCTGAAATTCTTTTCCCAGAGTGTTTTCTGTAAGCAGAAGCGTTTTTGTAACTGTACCTTTGTCACTCATTCCTTTTCCTAAGAGGAACTTCTTAATGTCCCTCTGGTCTGACCAATATAGTTGAAGAAGTTTGCCTTTGTTTCACCAGTCACATTGGTCTGTGTAAAATAGTACAAAAGAGAGACAGATCCCAAAAATAAAGGAGTCATTTTCAGCCTTCTAAATCTCGGAGTCTGTATCGTGGTGTAAAACAATGTCACTAGACAAATTATAAACTGGAACATTTCCAGGGGTTTAGAACTTTCAGATTTAGAAGGGCACTGTAAGAATTTTTCCGTTTCTCAGGCAGAACAGGGAGAGGGGCTGTGCACACCCTTCACTTCCCCTGCAGCACAGTTCACCCTCTGGAGCACCTGCACCCAGCACCGACATGCTGCAGATCACGGCTCACAGAGTACTGTGGCAGGTGCTGGAGTTCAAATTCCTTCAGTGCAAAGGAATCTGAAATGTTAAGGGAGTGGGGGAAAGGAGCATGAAAGTGGCTCTGCACAGGTAATACTTGGAGAAGTCTTTGTGCTTCAAAGTGCTCCCATGCCCATGCTCTGGGCTGCCACTGAGAAGAGTGTTGGTCTCAGCGGTGTGCAGCAACATTAGCAGTGTGGGTTCACTTTGCTCCTTTATTCATGGTTCAGTTGATCCGTTCGTCCTATCTGAACTTCAAAGATCTTTTCATGTGCCTCCTGGAAATGTTCCTTCCTCAAGTTTTTCTCCAATCTGCTGACTGCACTGCAGAGCCCACACAACCAAAGAGGTGCTTTTATCTGGTTGTGTTATAGGCCATTTGATTGATTATTCCTGGCTCCAGGCGAGTGCTTCTAGCACTGTATTTACATTTGACTCCATCACCTCAAAGACCATTTTTCCTGCCCTTATTTTCTCAGTCAGCGTTTTGGAAACAGGAACAAGACAGGAAAAAAAAAAAAAGCATTACGTTTTGCGGTTTATTTCTTAATCATTTAGAAAAAGTCTCAGGATGGGTTGTTTTTTTTGTTTGTTTGTTTTAAACATTCCTCCTATTTTATGTGTTACAACTTCATTCCAGAAATCACAGGTTCTCACTTATTTCCAAGTAGCCCTGGCAAGAACTGAGGATGTTGAGCTGAAAACGTTCGATTAAGCTGACACATTGAGCTGCCAGTGGAGGTGTAACCCCTCTCCCTTTTCAGGGTGAATGGGGAGTGGACACTCAACAGACCTTATACCAAGGCAAACAAAACTCTTGCACAACCTGTTGGGTTTTGGCATGCAGCTCCCGGGGCTTCCAGTCTGGGAACTGGAACCAGACAAGATCCAATGGCACAAAGGAACAAAATAACAGAGGTGGAGGGGTAGCAAAAGGCAAAGTACAAGGATGAGCAGCCTTATCTCCATGATCTAGAGCAAAGAACAAGGCAGATTTATCTGTTTTTCACTCTGTGGCCATGCCAGGAGTTACTCGAGGGAGGTGCTTTGTCCTGTGGGAATGGAAGGGCTCAAAATGCCACTGGTCACTGCATACACACCAGGCAGAAACTATGGGAAAAACAATTTCAAATCCCTTCCTGTCATCATGTCCAGGCTGGAGTGAGGCAAGTGTACTTGTCCTTTGTGAAAGAGCAGTGGAGGAGCACCAGAGAGCCAGCTCTGAACATAGCTCCAGCTTGGTTTTGAAGTCAGCTGTCCTTGCAGTAGTGCACAATGGGGGACATTTAAGGAACTTGTGCCTCGTTCCAGCAAGCAGAAAATTGGCTCAAGACTCTTATGTGGAGCTCTTGTGCTACAAGAATTGTAAATAAAAAAAAATTAAAAAGACCCTTTGTTTGCCTTGGCTTGTGCAACAGTTTGCATGCAGGGCAGCCCTATCTGGAGATTCTGCACGAAGATGTGTGTCACAAAAGGCTTTGCTCTTAAGTCCATTTTAAGATCTGTCAAGATTAGCACCCTACAAAACAGACTTTTGATTGTTTCTCTGCTCTGCTTATACTTGAACAGAGAGTGTGGGAAATATTTATGATGCTGGTAGAAGTTTGCTCTCTCCAAGAAAAGGAAAAAGTTGAAAGTCAGGGAAAGTACGCAGGTGCCAACAGCAGAGTGCAGCAAGGCTGGGCAGCCTTGGTGAGGCAGCAAAGGGACCTCTTTAATTGCAGGGCAGCCCAGCTGCTGAGTGAGGTAAAGCTGCAGTTGGAGGGAAGGAAGTGGTTGGTGGTACAACGTAAACATCTCTTGAGGCTCAGCACTCTGGCAGCTGCAGCAGGACAGTGTCGTCAGGGATTGCTGCTCAGGCACCAGGCATGCAACTAGCACTCTTGGGGCCAGAAGAGAGCTGCTGTTGTTGACTTTGCTCACTGGCGTGCAACAGGTCCTTCTCAACAAATTTACCAATAAAAAGTCAGGTAAGAGGACAAATATCCCCGCATCCGTCAGCACGGAAAGGGAGAGAGTTTGAGGGCAAATGTGCCTTTTCACCACTGACATTGAGGATTTCCTGAAGGATGGAAGGATGGAAAGCAAAGGCACCAGCTTGCTTGGCTCCTATAGCTCAGCCTGCAGGCATGTGCATTGCAGACTGGTTCATGTGGCCTTTTGAACTAGAGGGCAGGTTTACTCAGAAAACAAACAGAAAAGCCAGCTGGCTCAATCCCCAAAAACAGTAGATCCAGCTGAAAGAATGTGTGAGACTTTGAGCAGCTACATTCACCATTTGTGGGCACTGTAATGACTTGACTTGCATTCAGACAATTGATACCTCACACCCAGCACACTGTGCAGCCTTCCCCGTGGATGGAGTAACCAGCAGCAGAGACAAACAGACTGCCAGGTACAAATACAGCTCAACAAGGAGGGGAGGAAAACACTTCTGCAAACTGGAACCCTCCTCATGGAAGCCTGCGCCTGGAAATGGGAGGTCACAGGGACAGAACAGGGAAGCAGGAGTGGCACAAAGGGACACAGGCAGGAGGTAATAAAGGATGCTGCACAGGTGTGGATGATGACTTGATGTCCACTTCCTTCCAAATGCTGATTACAAATCCAAACAGAGCTACAACACCTGGCCCATGCAGCCCTTGGCTTGAGGGGGGATCTGAGGAGACTGAAGAGCAGTGGAGCATTAACTGTGTGTGGGACACTCCTCAGCTCATGGACCCAGCTCTGCTCTCCAGGGGCTGCCCAGCACAGCTCCCTCTGCTAACAGTGCTGGCCCAGCACTGCAGCATCAGTGCTGACAGCCTGGCCAAAATGGTTTCCACAAACCACCCTGGGAGAGGGGCAGAGCACTGATCTGGTTTGCAGAGGGGACTGTGTGATTGCACAGCAGCTTGACCACCAAAAGCAGCTTTTTTCCACTGTGCAGGATGTTCTTTGTAGGGTGTAGCACGAGTCTCTGGGCGAGGAGCTTTATTGACTCTGTCCTTGGCAGAAGCTGGAGGCATCCCTTGGGTCCCAGCACTGCTCCCTGCCCCTGGGCACTGTGTCCCTTTGCTCTCACAGGTTAACCAGCAGCATCTAGTGGCCAGGTGCTCCAAGGGCCCTGGCAGGGTTCCCACCGGGGGCTGGGGCCTGACCTGTCTCTTTCCTAAAGAGCAAAAATCTTCCAGCAGACTGTTTTCACTTGGCAAAGTGAAAACCATCTGCTGCAATGGCTTCCCCTTGTTTCAGACACATCTGTTCTGCCATACCCTCAGGAAACCTTTGCTCTGGCCTGGGAAACTCAGAACAGAGATGGGAGGGCAGCTCTGACTGTCCCCGTTCCCACACAGACTGAATCACCTCAGCCCTGAAACAGATCCAGTGGTGCTGGAGCATGAAAGAAAAGCCTACAGGGCTACAGCTCCCATGCTGCAGTGGACAAGAGGGAAAAGCAGCTCGTGGCAGTCTAAGATGTATTTTTCTTCCCTTTAAAGTTGCAGAAAGGCTGTGAATTAAGAGAAGTGCATTTTGTGGGATGGTGTTTCTGTATGATTTTTAGAAGAAATGCTGAAAGACTACAGTAAGCCTTCAGAAAATAATCAATTTTATTAGACCATAACCCTCTAATTCTAGCTGAACTGCTTTAGGAGCAGCTGCTTGAAACTCTCCTTCAGCTCAGGTGCCAGCTGATCAGCAGTCAAGTTCTTAACGTTCATGATGTCTTCGTGGGCTTCCTGGAAGAGCTGCTTCCCCACAGCTTCCTCCACCCGCCGGCGCCACTCCTTCAGCTTGGGCCTGTCCTCGAACAGGTCGTACCCAGCACACACAGGCTGCAGAGACACAGAGCACCCAGGGTGAGGCAAACCGGGCTCTTGCCAGGGATGGCACCAAAGGAAAGGTGGATTTGCTTCTGGCTCAAGGCAGCAGGCTCATCTCTGCCTCTTAGGTGACATCCTCAGCAGCTGCTGTCCCTTGGGGCGTGCAGCAAGCAGCTCTGCCAGAGCTAACCCGAGAACGGTCTGAGGCAGAACACCCGTGCACGCCAACACAGCTCTTCCAAATATCTCTGCTTCCCTGCCTAGTTTGTAACTTTTCTTTCTTTCCTGATGAATTCTGTCCGTATTTCTATAGGAAGAACTGTTTCATCAAAGTAGCTTTTCCCCGGCAAATTTAATTGTGGTCGAAGTCAAAAAGGAACAAGGCTTGACCCCAGGGAAGATCTGCCATGACAGAGGTGGGGCTGCAGCCCCTTGGCCTGGCCTGCCCACAGCGCAATTCCCATACCCAGCAGTGCTGGGGTCGATGCTCACCTGCATGAGCTCTACCAATGCTACCAGGTCTGCCAGGGAGATCTCGGTGCCTGCAATGAAGGGCTTGTCCTGCAAGAACTTTTCCTCAAACTGCTTCAGGGCAACGTTCAGGTCCTCAGTAGCAAACTCCAGTTTCTCTGGAGGAAGTGGCTGGCCTGTGATAAGAGGCAGTATCACCTGGGAGGGAGAAGAAAAAAGTTCTTTTTTATGTGTTTCCTTCCAAATCTAGCCATCACACTGTCACTGCCACCTTCTGAGGATCCCTCACCAGCCACGCATGAGAACAAGCAGAACTGCTCATCAACCTTGCCAGGTTAATTAATGTCAGTCATTCCTTCTATCTCTCCTTGTCTGCTGCCTAGAAATCTGAAAATTCAGCCACAAGAGTCTCCTCTCAAGGGAAGACTGTATCATCTGCCAGCACCGGTGCTTTGTTTTCCAGAGGGAGATTGTTTCTTTGCATGAAGCTGGGCAGCCAGCACTGAGCTGTCTGCTCACCCAAGGATGCATTTGCTCCGGGCCTTTGGCTGCAGCATGAAGGACCCAGGCCACTTCAGTTAGGCTCGTTTCAGCAGCCAAGTCGGTTTTGTTCCTGTCTCTCACTTGGTTTGTACATTTGCTGAGAAAGGCCCTGCACACAGGCAAGCCTTTTCAATACAGTTCTTAGCACTTCATTTGTGAGACACAATGGTTTTACCTTGCTTAAGAACAATTTGCTCCCCTTCATACGGATGTTGGTGTGCTGCCAGGACAGGTACTCATCAACCCTCGCCCTTTTTTGCAGGTCAGATGGGTACCAGTGATCAGGAGTCTTGAATTTCTGGACCAGGTACAGGAGGATTGCGATGCTGCCCAGAGAGAAGACAGACCGGCGAGTTGATCATCTGAGATCAAAGCACCTCATCCTTTCTTTTCCCCCCCAAATTGTGCACTGCTGGACAAGCAGCCACACCAACCTGATGGGAGTCAGGTAGAAGTGCAGCAGGGCACAGCACAGGAGAGTTTGTGCTGCTGCCTGTGGACTGCAATCTCTGATATGAGATACCCAGCAAGACAGGTGTGGTCTGCTGGTGCCGTTTTGGGCAATTAGAAGCTGCAGAATGAATTTATACCAATCTGAGCTTCACGTTGCCTGGCCATCCGGCAGCGGGTGCTTTATGTCAGGTTTCCTGCACTGACCTACAGCCTCCAGCTGCAGGCAGAGAGCAGGACACGTGGGACAGGTATTTAAGCTCAGAAACACTGCCTGCAAGGTAGCTTCAAGCAGCAGCTTTTTCTGCTATTAATGCTGTTCAAGTTGCTTACACAAGATAACTTCTCTTGAAACACAGGTTTGTTATGTACAAGTGGAACACAGGATAGGAAGGAGACGAAAACCTGCCTGGACTGGAGTGCCAGCAGTACACTGGCGGAATCCAAGCACTAGGATAAACAATGCTGCAGTAGGGGACTGAGCTTGTTTGAGCCTCACCTCTCTGCTAAGGTGAAAGAACCATCCTTCAGTGCAGGCACCTTCATCAGGACATTCACCTTCCGGAACTCCTCTGTCTTGTGCTGCCCTGAGGAGGGAAATGAGAAGTTTGACTTGGCAGGGATACTCAGGACCTGTTTGTAAACACCAGAGGAGTTTGTGGGGACTTTGTCTAGCCTCAAGTTCTTGTTTTTGATTGTACAAATCGAGTCTTGCATCAAGTGTATAACCAAGGAGTCAGTGCTGCAGGGTGAGTAGGGGGCTAGCGCTTTGCTATCAGCTTTCCTGCTTATTGCCTGCATGCCAGACCCACCTCTGCCCCGAGGGCAGGATGGTTAGGAGTCCTTTCATACCAACGGCACTTGACAGCCTGGGGCTCTATCCGCACCGAGTTTGTGCCTGGAGGTGCCCGTCCTGTCCAAACCCAGAGGGAGCACCAAGCACCTTGGAGGAAAGGGATCTCAGTATCCCTTTCCTCCAAGGAAGGGAGGACGGTGAGAAAGCAGATGCCTTTTTCTGTAAAACAATGTAATTTATATTCAACTATGCCTTCTAAAGTTCACAGATGAAAATAAATTCCTGTGACTCCATATAAAGCCAAGGGTACTTCATTACAGATCTTTCAATTAGCTCCTGTGCATTTTACATACCTTTTGTAAGAGCAAATATGGATTTAAGGTTGCATTTAAGCTATCTTATGGTCCTCCCCAAAAGGTGGGCAGAGTGAACCTGACAGAAGGTGCTTTGTTCATCTGAGGTCTCAGTGTACTCCAGTCTGTCTGAAACCAGCCCCAGAAGCCTTGTTTTTGTGTGACTTGTTTGTGACAGCCTTTTCCACCCATTCACTTCAGCCGCATGTGGCTGCCTGGGTATTCCAGCCTCTCTAAAGTGTAACTAACCTTGTGCCTCCTCCTGCTGTTTGAGCCATCTGAGAATCTGTGTGCCAGAGGAGATGCTCTGGAAGCAAATCTAGCTTTTGTGGTACTCATCAAACCTGATTTGTGACTATTCCCCTGTCACTTGGCTCACGGCCCATCTCGCCACCCCTCTCAAAAGGATGAAGTGTGCAGATTCCAGCTCTTCAGGTGTCCTTGGAATGTCATGTGATTCCCATCCATTCTCACTCTTTCTCCCCCTTTCATTGACACCCGCCCTTCTGGGGGCCAACAGCTTTTCCGGGGCATCACATTTAACCTGCCAGCTCAACACTGAGTACCAGTTCCCTCACCTTGTCCTCATAAACCGTGCAGTGCCAGGTGCCCGGGCAGTGAGGGGAGCTCAGAATGCAGTGCCAGGTGCCCGGGCAGTGAGGAGAGCTCAGAATGCAGTGCCAGGGCAGTGAGGGGAGCTCAGAATGCAGTGCCAGGTGCCCAGGCAGTGAGGCTTCCCCACTGTGGTGCCAGTGCAGGTACCTGCAGAGCTTCCCCACACAGCATGGGAGGTGCATGCTCTGCAGGAATGGGATGACATGCACCCAAATCACCCATTTTAAATTCACAGGGCAAAAGCAGGCACTGTTGCCAAGGGGCACAGAGCAATGGGAATCCGTGATTTAATTCCTTTTCCTTCCTCTCACTTCCCCTATCCTTGCATTTCAGTTGTTCCGTTTTCTTTGGTGCTCTCATTCCTTGCCTGCCGGTCTCCTTTGCTCCAGTGTCTCACCACAACAATTAATCTATTGGGAAAGAAGGGCAAGGACACAAGATGAGCCAGCCCCCAGCTACAAACAATTGCAAAAAGTTTTACAAGACAAGTGGGAGGAAAGCCACAGTGAGGTACAACCAATGCACAGCTCAGGTGCAGGGAACACCCAAACCACAACACATCTTAGCCTTGTCTCAAGTTGGAGCCTCTTTTGTTCCTTTATCAATTTCAGCCCCAGGAGACTTCTCATCTTTCATTGTTTTTCAGCATTACTCACTGAGGCCTTTTTATACCCAATGCTTTACCTTAATTTCCAATCCATCAGATATCTGGAAAGGCTGAAGGATAGGTTTTACCAGCTTCAATTGCAAAGAAAGAAGATACAGATCTTCAGGCCTCCTTTGATGAAAACACACCTTTGGACAAGCTCCTACGAGTTATCAGTTGGGTTTAACCCAACTAAACCACCTCTTTTCATTTCTGTGTTCAGATTACTGGCAGCTGCACTGTCTTGCTCCACAGCCTTCACAAGCTGGTCCTCAACCCTCTCGAAATAACCTCACCACAAACCACTTGACCCGGTGGGACCCCCAGAGGGGCAGCCCTACCCCTGCCCTGCCCACACATGGGGACAGCTCTGCAAAGTGGTGCGTGACGAGCCTCCCGAGGGGCTGTTAACCCTCTCCGAAAGGAGAAGGGCTGCTCTGCAGCAACTGCTGCTGCTAACCAGAGCACAGGTTTTTCTAAGTTGAATTACTGAACAAGGACCACACAATCGGCTGTCCTCGCCCATACCTGAGTGTCCCATCTCTGCAGCTTTTTGTTTCCCTTCTAAATGGGGAATGCCTCAGACCTGTCATGTCCTGAGAGCTTCTCAGAAAAGCGTCTCCGGTTTTTTTCTCTGCTGGGGTGGGGCCGATTTCAAAGATACCACATGCCTCGGCAGAGTCCTGTTCGCTGCAGAGGAGCGCAGGCACTGAAATCAGTACTTAAAATACAGGATTGCATCGGAGAATCGGGTACTGTTTATGCGTAGGCAGCAGGAGCCCCACCCGCTGTCAGCATCTCGCACCGACGGGACGGCGAGTGGCCCTCCTGCCACCCGCGGGCTGCGACCGAGCATCCCCCCGGAGCGGCCAAGGGACCCGGAGTGCCGGCGAGGGGACAGCCGCAAAGCCTGGCCTGGGACGGCCCGGGACCGCCTGGGACACGGGCCCCCCGCGCCCCCCGGCCCCGCTCACCCTTAGCCAGCTGCACCCGCTTCAGCTCGAAGGGGATGTTGTTGTTCCGGGCGAAGATGTAGAGCGCCCGGCAGGGCTGCGAGAGCAGGTCCAGGTACAGCTCCAGCCCCATCCTGTCACTGCTGTCACGGCTGTCACGGCTGTCACGGCTGTCAGGGCTGTCACTGCCGCTGCGGCCGCCCGGCTCAGTGGCAGCCCGTCCCGCCCGGGGCCGTTAAATGCCGGCCGCCAACACCGGCCCGCCCAGCCGGGGCGGGGCCGCAGCGGGGCCCGGGGCCGGTGTTCCGCTGACGGGACGGCGCCGCCGGCACTGCCCGGGCAAAGTCTCAGCCGGGCTCGGCCACCTTACAGCCGCCGGCACATCGGATTGTCCCCGTACCTGCCCTCAGTGAAAAAGAGCCCACGGGCCGGCCGGCGGGACGGGAGAGGCACAGCCTGGTTCTGCTCTCCCTGGGAGCTCACGGCTCTTGCGCAAGAGACTTTCCATTCCTGTGACTCCAGCACCAGCCCAGACACCCGTGCCATGGAAAAACAACTGGAGAGCAAGCAGTCACAGCAGAGCACACGCTGCTTCACTGCTATCAAACAACCTTGCTCCTGTCTTCACAAGAGCCAACCACCATTCCCAAACCCCATTCCTTCCAGATTCCCTGCTTTCAAAAATTTATTGCTAATGCCGGTGTATATTGATTTCGCTTTGTAAAACAAGAAGCCAGAGCTGGAGCCGTTCCTGCTGAAGGAAAAGCAACACTTGGAGAGTAGTTGCAGGCCACAGCTACATGGCAGCTCTAAGCCTTCTGCCAGGGCAGCTAAAAATACCATGGCACGTGTCAAATACAGACTTATGGCTTGCAGTGACACAAGCTGGCTCCAGGACATTCATATTAGACATCAGACATTTCAGTCTGCATTAACATCAATCTACACTTAATAATACCTGCTGTTACCTCTGGTTCAGAACACTGGAGGGAAACAACACAGGCAAGAAAAAGGACAAGGCACAAGACTGTAACAGTGAAAAGTCCTTTTAACAGTATCTCCATCCCTAATTATAAAATATCCTGAGTTGGAATGGACCCACAAGGATCATCAAGTCCAATTCCTGAGCCCAGGAATCTTTACTAGACACTGTTTTAAAAAGACATATAATATTTATTTAATATTTACTTAAAAGTTGGAGCCACTGCAGCCCAGAGCAGCTCTTCAAACACATTTCTGCTACAGGCACTGCACAGGTGTTGATGCATCTGCAGACAGACAGAACCATTGTCCCGGAGCAGAAGTGAGGGCCCAGCCCTCACCATTGTAGGACAGCAGTTCCATCAGGCCACGCTCAAGAGCTGGTGGTAATCCTGCATGTGCCAGCAGGGTACGATGCAAAGTCCTCTTCAAGACAACCTGTATCTCCAATTTTATCTTCTTTTTTTTTCTTTTAAAACCAGTAGCTGAACTCTGTTCACAGTGTCCTTGAAAGAGGAATAAGGCCTGTAATAGCTGACTTCAGATATGGTAAGGCTGAGGAAGCAGCCCTTGAGGGACCATGACTCAGTCCATGGCCTGTTCAGTGCCACATCAGCCATCTCAGCTTCCACTCCTTCAGGCTCGCTTCTGCGCTCGCTCGTTCTGTGCAAAATTAAAGTCGAGAAGGTGACTGGAGATGCCAGAGTCTCAGAGTCACACAGATAGGACTTCAGGGAGGAATAGGACAATTTAACAATCCTTTCTGTCTCAGTTCTCAAACATTCCTAGTCTACAACTCAAAATCCTAAATATTCAGGGCCAGGTATTTATGAGTTCTCAGATTAGAGAGCAGAACACTTGCCCAAATCATGCAAAGTCTATTAAGGATCCCTAGTCCCCCCATCTGGCAAGGTAAATGCTACCCTGTTTTTGTCTCAAAGCTCTCAGCTTCACACTGGTGTATAAAAAAGGGCCTGCAGATAGCTGTACATTACAGTCTCAAACCTGTAGTGACAAAAGATTTAATCTCTGCATTTTGCTTGCAGTCCTCTGGGTAGCTGTCAAAATCCCAGCTACAGAGGTAAAGAGAAGGGCAGAACAGAAAAAAATCACCAAAAATCAGAATTGTTTTGGTTGAAAAAGACCCTTAAGACCATCGAATCCAACCACTTACCTGGCACTGCCAAACTTCCACTAGATCATGTCCCCAGGTGCCACATCTACATGTCTTTTAAACCCCTCCAGGAACGCTGCCTAACTTTGACAGAAAACCTCTTTCTCCCCACCCCTCTTCACCCTTTCTGGGTATTCCATAAGGATGCACACACAAGTGTTGCCCTCACACTGAACTGGTATTGTCTCAGACAAAGGAAAGGATCCCGGACACTAACACTAGTGCTAAGCGTGAATGGCAATAAAAAAAACCAAACTCCAACTTGCACAGGTTATTTCCTTCCCCATTTCAATTACCTTGACTGTCTTCTCAAGCTTACACAGAGCTTCCTCATATTGCTGCACCAATGGCTTCAAGGAGTTGCCCTTCACTGGGTTTTTCTTTATATCCCTGATGCCAGCATCCCTCAGCATCCGCAGGAACCGCCGTTCCTGCACCAGACAGACACTGGAGATGAGACACGCCCCTGCCCATCAGCCAGCAAACCAGCACATTTGGGAACATGCTGCTTAGTCAGGAAATAATTGAAGTTTCCAAGCACAAAGCTCAGCTGAATGGAAAAGGTGGGAAGTCATATCAACTTTATGATCCTTATGGCCCTGCATTGCACCCTTATCAAATGAATCCCACACCAAAGACACACCTGAATTCTAAGGACCAAGCTGAAAGCAACACCTGCTTCTCCTGCACGAGCTGTTCTTCCAACCCTGGAGACAGAGAAAGTAGCTTCAGGTCAGTTTAGCCTCATAGTCACTGCCATTATCAACTCCAAGAATCTGATGCTGAAATCCTCCAGTTTTCAGAAAGTGTGTTTCCAAGCAATGCTAGCCTTAATTTTGGCTAGAAAGCTATTTGCACATTAAAACAAAAAGAAAAGCTAAAAGCCCTTTTAAGTGCATGTCACCTTTGCTAAACATCTCAAAGCAAACCAAGCTCAGACATCTTTCCTTTTGCTCCTGCTGTCTTACCGGTGAATGTAGGTCCTGATGAACTGAGGCGCATCATAGTTGATCACATAATTCACTCCTCTAACATCAATCCCTCGGGCTGTGGCATCTGTGCTGATTAACCTGTTTGTAAATGTATACATAGTCATTCTCAGGTAATATCTCAGGCACTACACACACAAAACACAAGTGAACACAGCACAACTCTTGCTAATCTCTGTTCAAACTGGACAGTCAGCCTCTGCCTCTAAGCCTGGCAGCAGCACTGCAAGTCACTCCTTATTGCCACTGGCCTTATTAGCTGCCCGCAGACTGTGGGAAATGGATCTGGAGAGAATTTTTAAAAAATAGAACGATGAAAGAGGCACTGTAGCAGGACCCACAAAGAGTAATTTTAGATGATTGGCTTTAAGGCATTTACAGCATTGTGTGCCAAAAGCTGATAGGCAAAAAAAATTTGCTTATAATGTATTGTAATTAGGAAATAGTTGGCTTCTGATTGTGATGGCGTGAATGATAACACCTGTGTTGTCTCACCCTTCACATGAGACTGAAAATGGAATCAAAGTTTTTAAAACACCTCTCAGCTGCCCCACCTCTGGGTCAGAAAAGGGCATAACCCAACAAGAGACCTCCAAGCATCACTACAGGCTTGTCACCCTCTGCTGAGCATGAAAAGTTACTGGGTGTTTCCAGGTTCTCCAAGCTCACCAGACACCTCCCAGCTCACTGGAGCTCACAAATGCCTAAGGAATCTGAACATTCCATACAAGCACAGAACACGCAAAGAGTGAGGTGAGAAATCCCAGTAGTCAAGGAGGAATTTGTACACCAGGTTTGGATAAAAAGAACACCCAGCAAATAAGAGACGTTCCACAGATACAATCTCATATAACTACCGAAACCACAATGCAAATCAAACACAGGGACAGGAGTAGGTCTGTATGCCAGTCTGAGCAGGGATTGCTTTGGTAGGAAGCTCTAACACCATTATACAGTTTCTGCCCCAACATCCATTTCTGCCCTACAAGTACCAGATGCCCAGCACAAACTCTATTGTGGAGTGTGGAAACTCCAAATTAAACTCCAGATCTGCAAACCTGTGTGTGTTGGGCAACTCTATCAACACACATTTGTAATTATTGCTCGTTACAAAACAACACATAGAAACTCAGACTGCAGCTAGATTAGAACGGGCTGAGTTACATGAAGGATAAACAATTCAAAGTCACAAGTCCAAGTCTCACACCCATTCTGCGACAGACTCCTGCATGTTTTAGAAGACCCCATGTAACTGTGTCCCTTGTTCTGTTGAGCTTTTTACACTGGAAACAGCTTGTGCTGGAAAACATAAGGAAACTAGTCTAAGATGCTCACAGTTGTATTTTTCCTTGTTCAAACTCCTTCAGGGTCCTCTTTCTCTCATTTGGAGGTAACCGAGAAGAAAACTCTGCCACGGTGACTCCACCAAAGGCTCGAACCAGCAGGAACAACCTGCAGGAAACCAGGAGAGAAACTGTCACTTCCTTACCTCTGTAAGGCCCCTTGACAGATACCCAGGACAGTGATCCCATTAATGTTCACCTGTGAGAGGCTTCCCTGGAGTTGGTAAAGCACAACACGCGGGTGAATCTCATTTCCAGCATGAAATACAAGAGGAGCAAAGGCTTGGAGTTCAGGTCACAAGGCACGTAACATTGCTGCAGTCAACAGGGAAAGAGTTCAGAGAGAAAAATTACTTCTTGCCAACACTATCTTCCCTGACGCCCACTACCTGTCCATGACCTACACAGGTTTGGATGTTTTACAGCTGACTAACAGCAGCAAAACCAGAGCCCAGAATGCCACCCCTTTTAGAGAAAACAGGCTGGCAGGACAGAACACGAGTGGAGACAGGAGACCTGAGCTGTTCCAATGCTCTTACACCTCCATGGCAAGTAACAACATGCGCTGCCTTCCTGCCTACAGCCTGGCCTGTATATACATGTCTTGAAGTGAAGGTTAGACATATGGACAACAGATAGGTGCTACTACATTATCATGACTTCCTAGTTCACTCCCCATTGCTGCTAAACTTAATTCCACATGAAGAGAGATTAATTAAAATAATAATCAAGTCTTAACCAAATGAACGTTAATAATGAGAAAACAAAAGTGGAAAGGTACAGCCCTCTGGGTCATATATACTCCCAAAACCACTTCTGCAAGGAAACACAGGGAAGACATACTTGTTTTAAGGTAAAACCACAACTAGACAGTCGAGCATTAAACAAATCTTCAAATGTAACTCATTCAAAAGAATTCACATCATACCGATAGCCCCTCAGGGAGTGTGTATTTATTGTTGGTATCTTGTTCAGTTTCTGTTCCATCTCCGTTTTTCTCAGAATACACAGATGAGAAAAGACGAGGCTGGAATAAATCCAGCTGCTGCAATTTCTCTGGGTCCTGGGTCAGTGTGGCTGAAAACAGCAGTTTCTGTAAGGGTATCTGAGGAGAGCAGGAACTGAAAGAAACAGCACACAGAAACTGGGCTTTGAGGATGGGGCAAAGGAGTTTCACCCCAAGAGCCCTCACATGATATAAGGGAAGCAATGAATGCTCTTTGATGCTCTTTTCCTGCCCTGGCCTTTGCTGTAGGTTCTTTTCCACCCTTGTTTTATGGTGGAGTTCACAGACAGACGTGATGAGCATTCTCAGTCAAATGCCCAACCCCAGTCCATCACTCCTACACAAGTCCCTGCACCCTGGTTACCCATGTCCTCATTCTAGTCATGTCCTTCCTTGGCCATTCATCTCAGTTTCTGACACATCTCTGCCACTGCTGTACAAAACCAGCAGCTGCAGATTGTTAATTGCAAGAGTTTTCCTCCAAATCCATTACTCAGCTTTGCCAGAAGGCATTACTACAGTGACTGTGCAAATGATCACAGATTTGCAATATTTGTGCATTCTTCTGATGTTCCTTTAGTCTGAATAAGGAAAGGCTGGAGAACACAAAACTTAGTATGAAGGACATCCTCTGGCATCAGCTGTTCACTGCCTTGTTTTGGAAGACATTTCTCAGAGGAATCAAGCTTTGGGAGTCTGTGTGGCACTGTACAGAGGGGCAGGGCAGTGACATCCAAGTGCTGGTGTCCATACTTCCAGTTCAAAGAAATGCATTTTGCAACTCACCTGGCTGCTGTTATAGGCCCTGGTTTGGTCCTCTGGAAAAGCATGTTGGAGCCAGAGTCATTTTCCCCTTGGAATGCAGCTTTGACAATCTGGTTCAGACAGTTCTGGTGCATGTCATCAATCATACGGTCAGCTTCATCCACGATCTGAATTCACAGGGATGAAAACCACCACTTGTCAAATACTGGGAGCTTTTATTTTCCTTTGTATCTGTAACCAGTGAGCCAGAAGGTAAGATAATGGAAGCTTCTAGTCAACAGATTTGCTCTCCTTGCCCATCCTTACTCCAAGTTTGCAAGAGCCTAAGAGAGAAGGGGAAGTGGGTGGATGCTTGGGCGTCACGAGTTGGAATCAAACATCTCATCTTGTGACTGCTCCCTCCACAATCTGGAGCGCAGACAGGCCCACACAACAGTTCCAACAGAGAGGTATTTATGTTCCACACAAGAAGCAAGCAGGAATCACTGCTGCAGCAGACACACACTGCTCTCAGACGGGAGAGCTGTGGAGGTGACTCACCAGGAAGCGAAGCTGTGTCAGGCTGAAGCCTGGGGTCTGGTTAATGTGATCCGTGAGCCTCCCTGGTGTGGCCACGACAATGTCAGCCAGGCTGCAGTAGCCTGTCACTCTGAAAGGACAAGCAGCCCATCAGTAAGTCTCTCTCTTCACAACAAAGCCTGTAGCAGAGACCTTAAGAAGCAGACCTTAAGGTTTTCCTACCACTCAATTAACTGAGGAATAACAAAATTCACGTATGGGCTTGACACTGGGACAGCATGCAGGGGTAGGGGTGGACACCAAACACCTGTCTCCACTGTGCTGCCTTATTTGAAACAGAAAGTGTCATTCTTCACTGCTCCTCAAAAGAGTTTAATTGCAGCAAAATCCCACACAGTCATATGTACACGGGGCACAAGGTAAACATTCACATTCTGAGCATTTGCTGGTGAAGAACCCCAAAAATCCAGCAAAACATTACAATCACAAAACAGGGGTTGTAACAAGCACTGTGACAAAGAACCGCCAGAGCATATAAACCCATTATCCAAAATCATGATAGCATGATGCTGTGCTGCAACAGTCTGTATCTTGACCCCGCCTTAATGAGATTAATTAGCCTGTAATCTCTATCAACTTTGTCAAAATAACTTTTAACCTACTTTTTCTGGACAAGCATCTCCTGCTCCTTTGCAAAAGATTTCTGGCCAGTAATCAAAGCGACCTTCAGACCTGTCCCGTCAGTGTAAACGTTGAACACTTTACTCACCTGCAAAGAGATGCGCTTTGTCAGCTGCAGTGAATTACATAAACAACATCAAAATTACATGAACAGCACCAAACCCACTGGCAGGTCTTCAGCCTGCTCCACAGAGCGGCCAAAGTACTGGCTGCACCAGCCTGTCCCCCAGCCCAGCTCTGCCCAGAGACAGTGAGGTGCCACATACCTGTTGTGCCAGTTCTTTAGTGGGCAGAACAACCAGAGCTCGTACGTGGCAAACCACTCGATCCAACAGAACCTGCCAAAATAAAGGCCAAGTGAGTCCCTGAAAGAACAGGGGAGAACGGGGTTCTTGAGTCTCACTTAGCAAAAGAAGATGGGCTTGACACATTCTCACAGTTTTATGCTCCCATTTTTCTCCCTCCACCCTCCCAACTCCTCATGCTGTGCCTGCTGTCTGAGAAAAGGAGTGGGATGCTGACAAGAAGCTCCCTCAGCCAGCTTGGAGCTGAAAATCTGCCGCCTTATGTCCACAAATTCCTCGGCTTCTCAACCTACTTACAAGTTCAGGTTTTGCCTGAGCAAAAGCAACGCCAGCATTTCCCCTAGAGACACTTCCCAGGGGGTAAACTCACCTGCACAATGGGTATGACAAAAGACAGGGTCTTCCCACTGCCCGTGGGTGCTGACACACAGATGTCCTTGGGGCGGAACCCGCCCCGCCCCAGCAGGTACCCGTTGGAGGCACTCTGGAGAATGGCAGGAATCACCTCTGCCTGGACTGAGCAAAACCAGAAATAAACACACACTGCATGTTTCAGGAACTCACCAACAACTGAAAACGTTACATGAAAGTGTTTCTGAAATGAGAAAACGTGTGCCGGCTTCCCAACATAACCCTGATGGGCCTCTGACACAGCCTGAGTCTCCAGGCTCAGCTGGGCCAAGGTCACCCTCCATCCTTGTCCTTGCACCCAGCTGTCCTTTCTTCTTATTTAAGAGCCAGCATTCATTGTACTTGTTTGCAAAAGTGGCAAAATAACAGAAAACAAACGGATTTTTTTTTGTTTGTTTGGATATTTTCCTGGTGCTTTAATGAGCTGAAGGAGTTCCCAGAAAGCTCTGATCAGCAGCAGTTGGTGGGAAATGAAGAGCTAAAGCCCAAGCTTCCACAAGGAGGAAAACTGTGAGGACACAAGAGACTTCCCTCTCTGGGCAGCTCTGAGCCACCACTCCAAGCTGTATTTATGAGTAGGTAACAGACTTTTACTCAGCCTAGACAAAGCTTAGAGAAAGAAGGGTTAAACCTGCTACAATCACTTCCATGCATTAAATTCTGTCCTGCGTTTTACTTCACTGCCTACATAAAATATACAGCACCAGAACTCTTTAGGTCCCTTTAGAAAGAAACAAAAGCACTATCAAGGCACCTGGAAAAAAGGACTCTATTCCATTCATTTGCAGCTTTTTCAGCAGCCTGGGATGGATTCCTGGGACATCACTGATGGGACACAGATTATCTTTGATGCGTTTCTGCACCCGCTTGGGCTGAGCAAGCCACTGTGGTAAGAAGGGCTGGACCTGAGGTGAGGAGAAAGGAGAATATGGCAATACCATGAGTAAAATAAACTTGTGAGAAGCACTCTTTTCCATCGCCACAACTCAGCCAAGCTGGTTACCTTCTGCACTGGCTTTGCGTCGTAGTCTCCGAGAAGCATCATACTGGAGGGTGGATGACTTGCCTCGTCCCCTGAGCCTGCTAAGGGCAGCTCCTCCTTTGTAGTTTGATTTCCTTCGGCTTTTTCACTGCTCTCTTTCTTCCCTTTCTCATCTTCTTGTGTTTCCTCATCTGTCTTCTTCCTTTTGTCAGATTTTTTTTTAAAGTTGTTCCTGTTTTCCTGTTGTTTGATGTCTTCTTCAGAATCTAGAATTTGGATAACAGCAATACAAAGCTACAGGTCTGAGCATACCACAGAAAAGGGATTTGGCAATTTTACAGCACAGGACTTAAGCAACAACTTGCAAGCCCTTTTTTCCAAAATCCAAGTGCAGAAGTCAAACACTTCTTTGTTGGCATAGACAGAACAAGACTGAGGTGATGTGACATGCTTCCCTCCTCCCCTGACACTAAACTGATCCTCAAAGTTTGCAATACAGGCCCTTCCCTTAAAGAAAAGAAAATGGGAACTTATTAAGGAGATGAAAACAAAATTAGGTAAACTGGGCAAGGTACTCAAAGAGCAACTCGTGTCCACTTTCCTGTGGAAACTGTCAACCACAATGAACTGAAATCCTACAGCCTCACTTTATCCGTACCTGCTTCAGTCCTCTCTCGCTGCACTTTCGATTTTCTTCTGTTTGCTTTCTTCTTCTTTGTGCGGCTGCTGCCATCTGCTGCCTCTTCGGTACCAGCCCTTTCTTCCGAAGGGCTGCGTGGCTGTTGTTTTGTCTTCGGCTTCTTCTGTCTGTGCGCACTGGGCTGCTCTTCGCTCTCCCTCTTCCTCTTTCCCTTTCCTTGGCCGGGCTCCCCGCCGGGGCTCAGCCCCGCGCCCCCCGGCCCTTCCCCTCCCTGGGGCTGCGCCTCTCGCTGCTTCTTCAGCTGCCGGGCCCTCGCCTGCTGCTGCAGCCGCTCCAGCAGGACCCGCGCCCGGTCCTTCGCCTCAGCATCCTCCTCCTGCTCGTCCTCGCCGCCGTACCTGAAACAGCCCGGACAAACCTCCTCAGGCACGAGCCGCCCGCCCGCACAGGCCTCCGGACAGACAGCCCCGGCCCGAGCCCGGGGCTGAGGCAGCGCCCGGGACAAGGGCAGGGCGCGGGTGTAGGAGGAGAACAGGAGCGGGACAGCAGCAGAGGCCGGGAGCGGAGCCGTGCCCGCGGTACCTGCGGATGCAGAACAGCGCCATGGCCACGCCGCGCCGTGCCGGCGCACCGGGATGACGTCACCGCGCCCCGCGAGGCCGCGGCGGAAACCTCCGGACGGCGCGGGGAGAGCGCGCCCCCTGCCGGCCGCGGGTGGAAGGGGACGGGGACAGCGCCGCGCCCGCGCCCAGCGGGGACCCTGAGGGGAGGGACGGGAACGGGAGCGCCGGGAGCCCCGGGGCGGCACCGGGCACAGCACCGGCGGGGACAGGCTGCGACAGCAGAGCACCTGTGTGGGACAGGCTGCGACAGCACAGCACCGGCGGGGACAGGCTGCGACAGCAGAGCATCTGTGTGGGACAGGCTGCGACAGCACAGCACCGGCCGGGGACAGCACAGCACCGGCCAGGGACAGGCCGGAGAGGGCACAGCACCAGTGAGGGACAGGCTGGCGAGGGCACAGCACCAGTGAGGGACAGGCTGGCACAGCACCAGTGAGGGACAGGCTGGCACAGCACACTGAAGCTCCCCACAGTGCTGCAGGCCCCTGCAGAGCTTCCACGGCGCTGAGGGCCACCCCTGCTGGAGCAGGCAGTGTAAGCTATGTGGATAACAAGATTTCCCCTCTGCGAGCAAAAGCACTCCTTCCTTGCTCGTTTGGCTGTACATAGGTGGTACATGCTAAGAGGAAAGCTGCCCTGAAGCAGCAGGCACAGAGCTGGTCCAAGGACTGTGGCAATAGCAGACACAATCCAGAAACAAACCTCAGAGCCACAAGCAGCCCTGAACACACCTATAGCCTTACCTACAGCAAGGTAAAAATCACTGCAGTGCTGTCAGGAACCAGCCCCAGGCACCACCACCATAGTGTGAAATACTGCGTCTAGGAAACCCGGGCGAACCCAAAACATTCCTTTTGTTTGCTTTAGGATCAGGGCAAAACAGACGTGTTAGCAATTGCCCAACTCCATCCCCAACCTGCCAAAGCCTACACCACACAGCTTACTTCTAAATCTTTATTTGTTTTCTACACAGAGAAAACAGGAATGTTGAAGCAGCAATATTTAAACACACTAGCAAGGAGCCATCAATCTGTGAGAGTGCACAAAGTGCAACACGGGGCCATTTGTGCCGTGGTCTCTGCTACAGGGCAGGGTGAGGGGAGGTCCAGGAACAGCCTCTTCAGACAGACAGGAGAGCTCTATGCAAAGGTGGAACCGTTCCAGCCCACGTTGGCAGCATTCATGTCGAAGTAGTTGATGTAGACCCTGCAGAAGAGGCACAGGAGGAAATAGCAGCCTTATTAACTAATTTATATAAGTCAGGACAACACAACAGGGGACAGGGTTTCCCATTCTTCTGCTTGAAAAAAACAACAAGTTTCATCTTTACCGAAAATCTGGTGGAGCCTCCAGTCAGTATTTCTCACTTCTCAAAATTTTACCTTTTTTTTTTTTTTTTTAAATACAAATTCTTCTGTAGTCTGGGACTGTCCAGACACCAGACAGCTTTTGTTTAGCAGCCTGTCAAGAGAAATCAACCCTTTTGTTTCTGAGCGCTGCAGTCCCTCACACGTGTCACACAGACTGGCAGCCTTGGAGAGTTAAGCAGGCCCTCAGGCGTGGCTCTGCATGTCTCCCTTCAACCCTCATGGCACCAGGTTCCTCCCATCCTTCACAGCTGCACGCAGACACCCTCCCAAACTCTGCAGCCTACAAGGGGGCTGTTCACAGCCTGCTGGCTTCTACTTTAGTCTCCCAGCTCCAGCCTGTTCCTGCTCCTTGCTCGTGCTTTCAGCCTTGCTTCCTCAGAGGACAAGACATCACACCTCAGAGGCAAAAGACACACTGGGCAACTCGTCAGTGCTCTGGTGTTTTTCCCTACTCTCAGAGCAGAAAGCCATTGAACAGAGGACTCTCCAGGGAAAGAGGCAGGCACCATTCTTATGTGGACGTGAAAGTGCTGCAAGCAGTGCCTTGGTATTTTCCAAAACACATGGACTTATTCCTGGCTTTTTGAATTTTTAATTAGACTTTTCAAAGCAGTTTCAGAAAGCCAGACAGAGATGGTTAAACTGTGTCCCAGCCTTACCTGTCTGCAGATACGTGCAAGTGCTTCGAGATGAGATCACACAGCATCTTGGTGTAAGTCTTGTTCTGCTGCCCTCCGATTTTGCCGATGCTGTAGAGGCTGCAGAGTGCGCAGGGATCAGTGGAGCCCCCGAAGGACATCATCTGGTCAGGTATGATGTGCACAGCTATGTACTGCGGGAGGGAAACATTCCGTTAAAGGCTGTCTGAACTGCCCCCTCCTGAAGAAAATTGCCTTTAGGTACCAACTCTTAAGAGGGCAGTTGTATTGGGGTCGGGCAGCGCTTCAGTGCTGGCCTCTGCGCACTTCCCATGCCCAGGGGAGGCTCAGGCCCGGCAGCCCCCACGGGGGGCACGGCCGTGGGGGCTGTGGGGACCCTGGGCCCGGCTCTCAGCGTTCGGAACGCGGTTAGGCGTGCACAAAGCCGCCGGCGAGGCAGGCACTCCCGCCCGCCACAGCCTGGCCACCGCGCGGGGCGGAGCGAGATAAAGGCCCAGCCGCTGTGCCTGCGTGCCACAGCTCACATCCCCAAATCACGGACCGAGACGCCGGGCCTGCGGCAGAGCCGGGCAGCGATTCCTTCTTATCGGGCTCCGGCTCCCGGGGCTGCTGCGGTCTGGCCCGAGACGGGCCGTGCAGGATGGCCGAACCGCCGGGAGCCGCGGGGAGCAGCCCGGAGCGCTCGGTCTGTCCGAGCCTCTGCGCGGGAGGGTCCGTGCCACTGCGCAGCTCCGCTGCTCGAATCGCGGCGCATCCCCGGCTACGTGCGCGCCGCGCTCCTGCAGGCCCGGCTGCTGCTCCAGCCAGGGGAGACGGAACGGGCTCCTTCCTCGGGAGCAGCGGGGCCGCCGCCGCCGCGTTGCGCCGCAGCCGCTCCCGCGGCGGCCGCGGCCTGCCCGCCCCAGGGGCCGAGGGAGCGGAGACGCCCCGGGGCCCGAGGCAGCGGAGATGCCCAGGGCCGCTCCGCCGCCGCCCCTCCCGCCGGGCCCGCCGAGCCTCCGCCGCACACGTGCTCGCCCCGCCGCCCGCCCTCACCTGCGCGGGCTTGCCAGTGGCCTTGGCCAGCTGCTGGGTGAGGTCGCCCAACAGGCTGTCGGGCACGGCGTCCTTGCAGACATTGGTGTAGATGGCGAACATGGGCATGGTGGCGGCTGCGGGGGCGGCGGGGCCGGCGATGGAAGAGCAACGGAGCGGCGGGACCTGCACAGTGGAGCGGGGAGGCGTCAGCGGCGCTTTTAGTGCGCGGGGCCGGCCCGGACGTGAAGCGGCCCCGCCCGGCAGGGAGGGGAGGGAGCGGGGCGGGGACACACACTCAGCCGCTCCGCGGGCTGCGGCCGCGGTGCGCCGTGCAGATCCCTCCCGCGGCGGGCTCTGGACCAGCGGTCTGCCCCGCTCCGCCGTTATTCCTTGGCTTCGTTACTGCCACTGAACATTTTTTGAGGGTTTGTTGCCGGCTCCTTTCTGGAACGGCGTCCGGGCGCGCTGGGCAGCTCATACATAACCTGGTATCAGCGCATGTGATACGAGCGCTGTAGCACTCCCGCTGGTTTCTGCGGGACCAGAGCCAGAGAGGGATATAGGCTTCAGCTTGGCAGTTGCGAAAAGGGATGCTTGCCCTGGCTCCGGCCATGTTTTTCTTTTGCAAAACAAAGTAACATTTGTAGCGGTTTAACTGTGTGTGCAGATTTAGCTCGGTATAAGTAGAAACGTCTGCCTTGCTGCCATATGAATTAATCTCTGTTTCAGTCAAATTAAAAACTACCTATTGCTCCTCAGCCTCCCCATTTTCACATCGTTTTTTTCTAGTGGAAAAAGGCAGAAGTAAATTTTGTTTGGCTTAGGAATGAACCTATTGGGAGGTGAGAGGCAGCAGAGCCGTATGCTGGGCTGTGTGATGTGATGCACGTAGGCTGCCAGGGCACGGTTCCCCACCCTGACTCTTGCCTGCCCCAACGGCGGCAGCGCTGCTCTGCTGCACGAAATGACTCACAGGGAGGCTAAAGAGGATCAGGCCCGGAGCCCTCTCCACCCAGACATTTCACACGCAGCAATCTTGCACTGCTGCTACTAGAAAGCTTGCCCAGATGTACATGTTACATATGTGAACACTCAGAGCCCTGAATGAGGAGTAAAGGATGGTACCATACGGGAATGCATTGGAGTGCCACAGGTTATAATGCTGAGAACTGGAGCACTTCCTTTTCTAGTGATTAACAGTGCTTAAGAACAGCGACTAAGAACTGATTAAGTTTCCTCCCTTTGATATCCTCAGCTCCCTGCCCTTGGATAGTCCCACTTATTCCTCTCACCTTCCTGCCTCTCAGACTTATTACATGGACGTGGGGTGGGAATTCTACCTGTGCAGGGAGAAAGGCTTGAGAGCAATGTCGCCACTGGTGTGCTTGCCCTGGCAGGCCTAGAGTGGCAGCCCCTGGCTATGCTGCCACACAATGGAGAGATATCTGCAATTTCATTCTCTTTTGCCTCCCTGACTGAGAAAGAAGCTTTCACCAAAGCAGCTTCCATCCCTTATCCCAACAAAGCATTTTTGTTGTTTGAGCTGCAGGTCTGTGCTTAAAGTCTGTGCCTGCAAAGCAAAGCTGTGGTAGGGACACAATGGGATGTTAACAATAGAGTTCAGAACAGGGGTGTGATAAGGTTTGCTCTTCCAGAAAAAACTCACAATACACTTAACTACAGAATTTCAGGAAGCATCTCTACTCAATCTTTTATTTTACTTTGGAAGCAAATGATCTTATCTGACCAAGGGCTTAAATAATAAATATTTGTATGCAAATCTTCCTTTCATAATTAATTCACCACTTCAGTCCCTAGGAATGGCACACTGTGGCTTGCTGTGCCTCTGCCTCGTTCTGAGTTGTGCTCTAATCTTCGCTGTCACTACAAATTGTTCAATGGATGAAAAGGGGAGGGCACAGCAGCGAACAGTGGTTTTTTCCACTCACTCCCTCTGCCTATGCTGAGCCCTGGGACAGTCACAGCACAAGTTTTTCTGCTGCTCAGCTAGATATCCCTGTAGTGATAGGCCTAAAGAGGACCTGGGCTGCAATCCATCCCTTTTAAATAAGAGGTAACCATGTCTTTTCTCCTTCTGAAGGGAGGTCAATGTGCAACATTTGTAGCCACATCTATTAACTCAAACATATCATGAAACCAGGTCAAGATATATTTATCTCTTCTTGAAATTTGGCTCTTGAGCATGGAGAGGACAAAGGCAAAAGGAGTGTTCATTTTCATATATGACTAAACTTTTTTTAGAAGAAAAGCTTCTGTTAAGGATATTTTGAGAAGGCACCCTCCATCTCAACTACAGGCCTTCCCAAAACAACGAGAAGGTCCCAGTCATCAGGTTTCTGCTGCATTTTTGTTTAAGCAGCAGGCAAGATGTTAAACAGCAGTGCGTAGCAGCAACTAAAGATACCAATGCCTTTTGCATTTGGCAGATGCCAGAAGGTGACTAGAACTGCAGTTCTCAGACCATGAGGAGGGTTCAGGAATAAGCTGTGATTTCCCCAGGGCACCTGAAGCGAAGGTGGAGTTATTCCAGCCTACATTGCCAGGGCTGACGGCAAAGAAGCTGCTGTAGATTCTGGAAGGGAAGACAGGCACTGTTAACAGCTGGGAGCAGAGTGCTGCAGGCTGGTCAGGGTGCTCCTGCACCAGCACACACAGCCACGCTGCAGACTCTCTCCTGGGGCTTTATCCCTCTCAGGCCTTACACTCCCTTCCCCCTGCCCCTTTTAATGCCTCATCTACTTGCATTCTGGAGTTCCTAGTGATCAATTATAGCTGTTCCTGGTCTTTTGCACATGATATCTGTGGGTACATACAGTGCCTGAACCTACATCATTTTAACCAAGGAATTCTGCAGCCTCTGGACATCAGAAGCTCATGCAATGGGTCCTTTTTTCTTTTTAACTGGGGAGTTGCTCAGTGGAGTTGGCATTTAACCTCTTCAATCAGCACGTTAATAGAGAACACCAAAGGACCAGCCTGGGATGAACAGTTTTTACAATCTGTGGAAAGTCATGTCAGACAAGTTGCTGTGAGCTCACCTGTCAGATGGTATTTTCAGCTGTTTGTTCAGCAGGTCACAAAGCAGTTTGGAGCAGACCTTGTTCTCCTGCTCCCCTGTCTTTCCAATGCTGTAGAGAAAGCACAAGGGTCTGTGGAGCCACCAAAGGACTTCACATGATCAGGAGAGATCTGTATTGCTAGATACAGTTGGAAGAAGAAAATGAATGTTATTTTCTTTGCTGTATTAGGAAAAGTTTTGAAAATCCAGGAAGGCATTTGCGTACCTAAACTGCAGTGAAAATAAGCACGTTTTTCATGTGCAAGTCTTTCATTTGTTGATATCTTATTGTCTAGATTTGCATTCTACTCCAAGATATCCACTGCTGTGTCAAAGGCCAGTACAAAGGCTCCATAGTTTTTAGGCTTCCTAGTCCAGGTGCTCCAGGAGCTCCAGCACCTCCTCCAAGCCACCAGGCTCTCCCTGCCTGTGTGGGAAGGTCAGGGGCGAGGGGGTGTGCAATGGTACTGCTGCCGCATTGCGTTCCAGAGAGATTTTGCACCTCACTGGCTCCTGCTGCAGTCTTTCCTGCTGAGGTAAATGCGAACTGACACAGCCGAGGCCTAAATCAACATCCCCCTCATTAAACAAAATACAGCCTAATCCTGCTTTTGTTCTTGATATCAGGAAAAACAGAAAAAAGTATCTATGTTAATATTAATGACCAGCCTGCGATTTTCCCTGCTGCTAATACACAGTGTCAGATCCACACCCTGGGGAATCTGGGGATCAGTTCCTCTGGCATTCGTCTGGTTCTGTGCTGTTCTTACCCACGTTTATTAGCAGCGCATCGTTGGAACTCGGCAGCAATTAACCCTCTTGGTAAAACAAGCCAGGCTGAGTACCAGGAGTTGTCTGGGTAATTAGTCTTGGCCATCATTTACAGTTTGTTTGGGTGTAAGGTGCATCAGACCACAGCAGGACAGGATAAGCCGAGGAGATCCTGCTGAGGTACCACTTGCTTGGCCCTGTTCTCCCCTGTCTGGACACCATGTGCTCTTGACTTTATGCCAAATGTAGGTACCTCCATGCCTTTAACATCTACCCAGGAAGCAGGTTATCACTATTAAAAGAAAAACAGAGTTGAAGTATTAATCAGCATTAATTTCTTCTTAGAGCACTTTGAAAATATTTGGAACTGTCCTTCCAGCAGGAAAAAAACCTATTTGATTAAAAATTCTTATTTTTCCCAAACGGTACAGTTTCCTGTGAGAGGAAAGCTCTGCATTCCAGCCCATCCTAATCCTTTCCTTCTTTCTGTGTTATAACTAAGAGACTCTCCCTTTCCTATTGCCTCCTTTGTCACGAAGAGCTTGTATGTCCTCTTCAGAAAAATCTCTTTGTTATTCCCTGTATATTTCTAAGTCCCATTACATATCCCTTCCACACAGCTGCACAAACCTGTCCCAGCTGCATCCCAGCCCTGGCCTCTAGTTTTATATGCAGAAGCTGTTATGCAAGACACACCCCTTGCCCCCCCCAACAGCAAGTTCTTGTTTGCTAGACTGATAAAAACTGGCTTTTTTAAAAAGAGGGATAGAACACATCAGAATTCTTTACATAAGAATTTAATGTGTTCAGGTGTCCCAGTGCATAGAGAAAGGTTTGCTGGGGAGCCCTCAGAACCCTTTCTGTGGGCACCAGAGCTCCAGTCTTTGTACAGCTTCAAAGCATCACTCCCAAAGCAAAATAAACATTTTCTGAAGATGGGCTCGTGAATATGCAGAAGTGGTGCTTAAAGAAGTGGCTACAGATCCATAGGCAATCCACTGAAGTTACTGCTGCTGCAGCAACTGAGGTCTAGCTCATGTTATGAAATTTACAGCTCTGTAGAGAAGTTTTCTTTTGGCTTTTCATATTCAACAATCTTGAGTAAGCAACTGACACGGTGACTAGTGAGCAGTCAGTATTAAGAGAATAATAACCTTATAAATCCTTGTAAGACCCTCAATACCAGTATTTCAGGACTTCACCTCAGTAGCATATTGCCATATGTTTTGGCAGGTAAAAGCCCTCTAGTTTGGTAGTGAAACCAGCAGGCAGCTTTTACTCTGGTATTTTGACTACAAATAGCAGGATGACACACAGATATTTTTGCCAGATGTCCAAGCAAGCTGAATAAATAATTTTTTTACTTCAACTGTAACCACTTGGCTACAGGCAATTTGGTGGCAAATAGCAGGCACTTATTCAACAGGACTCAGCAAGGAAGTGGAGGGTGAGGTTTGCTCTTCAGTCAGGCAGATTCTTGAGAGGTATTCACAGGTACCTGTGGACATGTACCCACATACATCCAGTGTCTTCACATACACAGATAACTACATGCAATACCATCCTACACAAAGCTAGTTTGAATACTCCAGGGTTTTGAGACCTCAATAAAACTACGTTACAGTGAACAAGTATTTGATGTGCTCCCAGAGAAAAGACTGCAAATACTGGTGAGTCATTAGCTAAATTAATTTATCAAGGCTCTCACTAAGAAACAGCTCTTTGCATAGGCACAGCTGACTAAAGATGGAAAACATTTCAGCAAATGGACTTACCTGTGCTGGTTTGCCCAATGCTTTTGATAACTGTTGGGTGAGCTCCCCTGCAAAAGATTCTGGAACTTTATCCTTGTTTATATTTGTGTTAACAATGAATTTAGGCATCTTTGGATCACAAGCAGGTTTCTTCTCAGCTTTATTTCTAACTCACCCACAAGCTCACTCAGCCCACTGTGGCAGTAAGGACCTCAGGAGCCTCTAAATAGTCAGTGACACCTGCAGCAGGTGCACTGAGAGGGGTGGGAGCGTGAGGCTCAGGAGAGGTGAGGCTCACTGTGCCATCTGCAGGCTGCTAACACAGACAGCCAATGCACGGGCCTGTGAAGGAACTCAGCTTCTGCACTCTGGAAACCAAAGCATCCAAAACCACACTTCATATTTGGATACAGCCCGATCATGAAACCAGTGAAAAAGCAAAGGTTTCAGAGACTAAGTGTAGGTTGTAATGCACCTCTTTATGCAAGGCTAGTAATTTTTTTTTTTTGATTGGATGAATGATTCGATTGTGAGGTCCTAAACTCTGTCTGTGGAATAGACCATAACAAAAAGCCCGCGGTGACACATGTTGTGCAGACCTTTCCTGAACCATGACTAAGTCATGACAAAGATGCCTTAAAACCAGGGTCTTGGTTTTCCGCTGTGGGGATGGATTCTACATGCTCAGAGAAGGCTTGTTTTCAACTCGCTCCTTTGTTGTGCAAATAGTTCCATAACAGTCATAACTCCTGAGAGATAGGAAATCCACAGGCTTTCTGACATGAGCAGCTTTTATCCAGAGTGGAGGGAGTGTGTGGCAAGGCTGGGATCAGTTCTCGCTGCTGCCTAGAAGAGCCTTACATGAGAGAAGTGATTTAGAGGGCTCATACGGCATTTGGTAGGGGGTGCTCACAGCGAGATGTGTGGGGAAAGCAGGTTGAAAATGCTGATGGGGATAAAATAAATGGTTTGATGATCTCTCCATGTTAAAAGTGCTGAGTGTCTTTATGCCCAGTAGTTTCTGAGTTAAGAGCTTTTCTACTCACTCCATTTTCTCCAGGGAGCAGAAAAGAGGGAGAGCTTTCTACAGCTTGCACTAAATGCTTGTATCAAATGGTGCAGTTGAAGCAAATACTTTTTAATGGTGAAAACTTCTGTGTGAACCTGTTGAAGCTGATTGTGTTCAAGGTCAGGTTGACTGGGCCCTGAGCAACCTGACCTAAATGGTGGCATCTCTGCCCATGGCAGGGAGGGTGGAACTAGGTGATCTTTAAGGTCCCTTCCAACCCAATCCATTCTATGATTGTGTGGTGTATGTTGATTTTAAGTTAGCTCCTTCACTGTAGCACCCTTGCTGTAAAAAGTCAGCAAATAAAAAGTCAGGAGATGAAATTACTGTGTCAGTGTTCATTTACAGCCCACGTTTGTGGATTGTGTTTCCTGTATGCATTCTGAAAATAATGAAAACCCTAAAAAAACCCAGAAATAAAATCTGCTTTACAAAAAGCCTTTTCAGGGTGTATTTCCTAAGCCAAAGTGTTGAAAACAAACCCAAGTGACACCTCCATCTGTAAGGAGAGGAGATGTAATTTGTAGTATTGATTTTTTCTTCAGTGGTTCGAGGAAAGCAGGTGGCATGATCCAAAGTGTTTAGTTTCAAGTCATCCTATACTTGTTATTGGTCACTTGGAAAAACTTAGACTATTTCCAATGATCTTCACAATCTATTTTTACTGCTGGGTACAATAATCAGTCGTTATTCCCAGCTTGCTTACATAACAAGAAAAACACTTCCAAAACAAACTCTTTCTTCTGTGAAAACATCTGATGTAATTCCCAGAAGCTGATGCACCAGGTTGAAAATCAGTTCCTTAGACACCAGAGATGCTCTCCAGAGTCTGCTTTATTTTATAGCAGTCATTTCACTTTTTTTGCATGCAAGAATATCTCAGTTTAGCAGGTCCTGCCCCCTGCCTAGAGTTACCAGGATGCTTTCCACTGAAATTTCCCTTACATCTCCAGGACGGTTGTGCAGCAAATTTTGCTTTCAATACTTTTTTTTTCTTTTGTCATGCTGAAACCCGTTTTCCAAATTTGAGTTGTTAAGTTTTTAATCTCTATCTGCTTGGGTCACCCTAAACCATGTATTTAGCTTTTCCTCTGTGTTCCTGTCAGCCAAATATTTTGGATTTCTTTGTTTCCCCAGCCTCATGACTGTTGGTCATTGAGCTTTCTTAATAATTCTTTACCTTGGTTTGTCTTCTTAAAATATTTCTCTTGTTCTTTTGTATTTCTGATACTCCTCTCTGAGCTGTTTGCCAGCAGGTTCCTGGTTATGAGGTACATAGTGTTACTCTTGAATAATGAGTATCTATCTCAAAAAAGAAAAAATAAATGAGACAGAAGAGCTTGCAGTCTGTTTTTAATGTTTCCTTTTTAGTTCTATTGCAACATTATTTCCTGTCTTTTTAAAGAGATACAATTTTTTTTTCCCCTGAACATTCAGAGCTTGGTGCAAGACAACTGTTCCTTAGGAAAGTTATTTTCAGTGACAGAGGTTTCTTTTTTCCCAAAGTTCAGCTTGTTGAATTCTGCTTTTATTTCCATGATTGACTTTCCTTTAGTCTCAGGAAGATACAGGTAGATGAAAATTGCTGATAAAGCAAGGATACCCAAAAAGATAAGGAAGCAGAAGGGTCCAAGGTTATCCTGTAAGCAGAATTGCAAGACAGTGTAAATAAAATAAGAAACTCATTTCTATTTCCCTGCCCTTTAGTGCAAACCTGTGTCTTAGAAGTTCAAATTCAAAGGTGTGCTCAATACACAATCCAGGACAGGTGTCAAACCAGGAGTTTCCACTGGCCATGTCTGACCTGAGTCCGTTTGCTGCTCCTTGAGAAGCCTGGGGAATTTCTGAGCAGGTTTGCTGTTTGGACAGTTCACTAAGCATTGTATACCATTGCAATTTATTGCTGTTGTTCTGCCCCTTGTCAGCATAACAAGGTGCAGAAAATTTCTATTTGGAAATAGATTAGCCTGGAAAGAGGGATCCTGTGAGAGTCACTTACAACAATTACTGGAAAAATCATCCCAAGTACGAACAGTCCCATCCAGTTGATGCAGCCAACAATCAGAAAGGCTGATGGTCTGTACGACTGGCTGAAGATTTCAACCATCACAGATATGGTGGCTCCAGCTGAAAAAGCAAAGCCAAACACACATCGGGTTTGTTTCCTTGCTGCTGCTGAAGCTCCTCCCAATGGCAGCGGCAGAGATGACGCACAGGGTGAATAGGTGACCTGTTGACAGGTGACCTCTCCTATGAGGGTGAAAGACCTTGACTGCAGAAACGGAATCCAGCAGTTAATTTAGGTTCCCCTTGTATGTACTGGAATCCTTTTTCTGGTATCAGTGGATCTGTGCAGCTCCATATTGCACTGGTTGTTTTTACTGGGGCAGCGGTTTATAAAACCAGCCTCCCTCTTGGCTCCTGTGGCCACTTCCACCTGGAGCATCTTGGTAGGCATAAGCTTAACTTGTTAAGTAGTTGAAGATGATTACTATGACGTACCTGGCAATGCCTAGAATCCTGATTTTGGCTGATTAATTTAGAAATTACTTTGAAATTTTTATCTCACATCCTCTGGAGAGGATGATACTGTTTTAAATTATTTTGGTCATGTGATCAGCAATGAAATTTGAGGTGTCTGTATCCTTTTCTTGTCTCCCTCTTGCACGTGACTGCCCTTCCCTCCTCAATTTCAAGAACTTTTTAGCAAGGCACTAGCCTGTTCTTCCTCTGCCAGTTGTGTTGCCAACCAACACGACACCAAATTTCCTCCCAGTATAACCACTGATGTACTCACATGGTCCAATTCCATAGAAGACAACGAACAGAAAGATCAAGATAACACTGAAGTAATGCATCCAGAAAAACCGATGCTGAAAGTGAGAAACCAGTGAGATCAAACCATTAGACTCAGGATGGAACAGCAGAGCTCTGTATTTCCTGCCACTGGCTGCAGTTTTTATACATCTCCTGCAAGTTAAGAGCAGAAAGGGGGGGCTGGGGAAGGGGCCAGGAGGCTGGTGCCTCTTTACCTGCAGTGACAGGGTCATGGTGAGCAGCGCCAGCACAGAGCTCATCAGTGAGTATCCACCCCAGAGCAGCACCTTCCGCCCAAACCGGTCTATAAGGGTGCTCTGGAAAGCAGAAAACATGGATAACAAACCTCAGTTCTCAAAGGAAATAATTCCTCCTGTCTCCATGTGTTCTGTGCAGAAGGCTTGTCTAAATAATAGCCATAAATCAATGTATTTCAGTCTCTTAGTTCCTAATGAATTTGATTAGTTTCTTCAAAACTAATTCATTATTAATTACACTTTGTTTCTTAGTCAATCCTAACTGTGTTACAGTTCCCTCTCTTGCATGCTGTCATATGTCAAATTGTGCACACATACACATCTAATGTGTGCACATATCTAATCCAGAACATCAGAAAATAATTATTTTGCAGAAAAAAGTGAGTCTAAAGACACACACTCCTGCAAATAATTTGGGAAAAAAACCTTCTTTGTATCATGCCTGTGGTTTTGCAGAAGCAGGAAGACGTGGCTTAGGTTATGCAAAATTTCCCTGAGCCCAGTTATAAGAAAGGAAAAGCACAGTTGTTGACCATATTAAAATTTTCCTTCAAACTCAAATCTGAAAAGACTTACACACAGTATAGAGGACAAGCACTCACACAACCCAACTCCCAGGGACACGTATGGGATAAGGTATTCTTCAAACTTGGCTGTGTGGAATACTTCAAAAGAATAGAAGTATATCTGAAAAATGCAATGAGAAAATTAAACTGTGAAAAAAATATTGCATTTGAGATACAACTCTAAGCTGGTTTAATAACATTGACTTTGAGAGGTTTGTAATGCTGGTCCTGGGGATAAAGAGAGAACACTCAACTGCATTGATTCCACAGAGCTGCAACGTGGTCATGACAGTCATCAAAATGTAAAGCTGCCAGCGCAAAGATCGCTCTTTTATTACTTCAAGGACACGCAAGGTTTTTGTGCTGGCCATTGCACCCTTCTCCTTCATAATGTCATCAATTTCTGCTTGGTGGTCCCCTTCCCCCCAGAGCTTCCTGATGGCTGTAGGGGAGAAAGAAGGAAGCAGATTATCCTACCAGGATAGCTCCAGCAGGAGTGGTTGCACTAAACCCTTTGGGCTGCCTATCCATTGGAGTAGGTGGTTGTGCTGGTGCTGCTTCTGCCATTTGGTTGCTGCAGGGACAGTGGGCAATTGGAAGGATTTTGCCTGTCTGGTTGTCAGTATAGCACAGCTTTCTAATATGGAGTTTACATAACTGTAAACAGAATAAACATTTTAGGGTGTTGGTTTTTTTTTTTTTTGTTTTTTTTTTTTTAAATAATACCAAAAAGGACAGCTGCCTGAACAATTTCCTTTAAAGAAATAAAGCAGTGCCCACCAAGGTGGGAAATGTCAGACATGCTGATATACATCTGTGTTTCTTGTCTTCATGGACTGCATGAGGCTGAGCGAGCCCAGGCTAATGCAGACACTGCCACGGGTACTTCGGCTGTTGTAAGTGAAACTGTCTGTGCTCCATGGCCCTGCCCTGTGCAGCACAGCTCTGCCCTGCCTCATCCTCTGCAGAGCCTCTCACTGTGACAGACCAGATGAAGGGAAGTAAGTGAGGAAAGCAGACACTCTACCTTTCCTGCAGGCTTCCTCATTACCCTTCTGTATCAGGAGGTAGGATGGTGAATCAGGGAAAAATGGGAGGGTAACCAGTTGAACCAATGCTGAGAGTCCACTAGATGCTAACAACCATGGCCACAAAGCTTCGCTTCCTAAAATCTCCCTGGAAAGTGTACGTGAAACAAAATTATGCTGAAATAATGGAATGAATGTTCAGGAAGTTTTTCTGAGTGATAAAGATTGCTCTGATTCCATTCAAGGGTTCACTGGAGTTAACCTCGGAATTTTAATTTGGCAAATTTCACAAATTTGGCTATTTTTATTTCTGACAATTTATTTTAAAGGAATTATCTGATACTTTGAAAATATTTCTGAATACCATTGGAACCCAGTATAATGTCTAGAGAGCTGATGAGACTCATGTGACCACTGCTTGGCCACAAGAGCAAAACATCTTGCTAAGACTTTTCATGTAAGTACACTGAATTTTGAAGGGGAAGTCTCGTTGTAGAAAGAGTGTGGAAATAAGAAGAAATCAGGTTATGAGTAAGTATTTTTCTGCCTTCTATATTTAAAACTATATTTCTCTCAAATACCATCAATATTTTTCTTCTGGCATAAGCTAAGGCATGTTTTGGGGAGGAGGAGAGTGTTTCTCAGTCACTGACTGGGTGAGAGGGTAAAGTTATAGAAACATTTTTACTTTTAGTGTAACTTGATAGAAAATTGGAGAATTTACCGTAGTCCAACAACCTGTCCTGTGAGTTTTCCCAGGGTCAGGAAAACAGCAACAGTGGAGTTGGTAAACCCACGCAACTTCTTGGGTGAAATCTCTCCTACATACTGAGGATGTATATTGAGAGAAAAACCTTGAACATACAAGAAGATAAATAACAGTTAAAATATTTAGAAAAGGTTAACTTTTTGACCATCCTCTCTTATATTGTTTCCATTGTAATTAGATAACAATTTCTTACAAAGGAGATGATAGATATCTTTCACTTTTATTGAGTCCCTGGTGTATTTGCCTTAAAAACCACTCTTCAAGGATGGCTGTAGAGACAACCCCAGGACAGCAAGTCCTGCAGGCCTCGGTGACATACCTGAGCCAATGCCATAGAGAAAACGCCCAACCAGAATCATCTCGAAGGATTTGGCTGTTTTACTGAGGGCCATGAAAAGTGCAGCTACCAACATGATCAGGTTGGTGAACATTTGGCACTTTTTCCTGGGGAAAAAGAAAAAAAAAAAAAAGACCTTGAGAATTCAGTGTGAAATGAGAACCTCTTGTACTCTTTTGATTACTCTTGCTGTGACAGGAAGCGTGGCACAGCCATTCCTACTGTTTTGAGGAATGGCTGAAATAATTTTGACTTAGAATAGTCAAAATGGTTCTTTAAAATTTGAGGATCTGTTAGATTTGAATTAATAAATTTTTTTACGTTGGAATTTAAACAGTTGGAACCCTTTGTCAGCATTTTCACAGCACAAGTAGGGAAAAAGATTGAAGGACTGGCCCAGTTTGTCACCAAGATTTTTAAATGGCTCTAAGTCTTTATAAAATGTCAAGTTGTTCCCCAGAAACAGTCTGAGTCCACAGGTCCCGTTCTAGAATTGGTCATACTAAGGACACTCTTGGCTAAATGTGTGATCTGAGATGGCAGACAGAGTTTTTTAGAGGCATATTTCATTTCAGAAGTCACTCTGTGAGAATCACAGGCTGGTGTGTTCACCACCCTGGTGTCTCAAAGTCTTTTGCACTCAGATGTTTTGCTGTGACACTTGTTAGACAGGAGCCTCCTTACACACGTTAAGGATCACAGAGACTCTGTGTTTAGGCTGTGATTCAGCAATTAGCTACCACGTGTTAAATAACCCATGGGAGAGGTGCATGATCTTGTTTCCAGTCTCGGGAGACTCTCAGCGTGTGGGATGAGGCAGTGTCCCACAAGAAATTTCTTGGGGGCACTTACCTGTTAGGAAAGAACAGAATTGCAGGCAGGCTAAGATGGTTTGTTGAGACCCAAATGAGGGGCCCCTGGATCAGTGTGTTGTGGAGAAGATCTTTAAGTGGGTCACACCAAGAAGATATGTTTGCCAATTTCTCTGCAAATGAAATTAGTGGTGTTATACACAAGGCACCAAGAACAGACCAGACTGGTGAGGAAACCTTCCTTCTACTTTGCCACCATCAATCCAGTGGGAAAGATAGTTTGGAATTTCAGTAAAATGGATTGCCAAGAACAGAGATGTCTCTTGGACATCTGTTTTGGTGCTGATTATATATTTACAGTGAAATTACAAGCAATTTGTTTTTCTCTTCTCTCCATATTTTCACTAGAGTAGATCTGAATATTTAATGTAATGTCACCACCCCAAAATGAGTGTGTTTAAATGGAAGTCTGACTCTTCTTTGTCACATAAGGATATTTTCCAGGTGTTTGAGTAACTGCATATAATGTGCTACAACACAAGACACACAGCTCCTTCATTGGAGTTTGTAAAGATTGGGAGACCTTTATGAGAGTGATAGGAGACCTTGAAGAGAATGTGATCCTAGTCCACTACTCCCAGAGGCACTGATCTGGTAATGTGATGATGGCTGCAGCCTTTACAGAACACAGTTCCCTGGGGAGGGCAGATAAATAGGACAGAAGGGTGCTTGGAAAAAGTGGATGTGCCAGGAAACCAAATCAATTGTCTTCAACAGGGCTGCTTCAACCAAAAAGAAGGGACTTGTTTGTCCACCTTGGTATTTCCCTGTACTTTCTGACTGCTGAGCTGTTACAAGAAGCACTTACTTCCTGTATTTTGTAGTCAGGTAGCCACAGCAGAGGCTTCCCAGGAATCCTCCTATCCCATAAACAGATACAATGAAGGACCACAACAGCATGATTGTCTCAGGATGGAGGGGAGAGCCATGTCGATCTATCCAGGTTTCATTAATAAACTTCCTGATGTGCTGAAAAATAAAACGAGATTTGCCTGGATAACAGGTATAAGATTTCTTCACATTTGGCTGTTGTACTTCAGGTCAAGCCTATGGTTCTCATATTAGACTTATTTTGAGACTCTTTTAGTAAAACAAGTTCATTGAGATGACATTGCAAATTCTTCAAGTCTGCATCAGTCAGGAAGGTTCCTGGTGAGCATGCTGAGAGCTCATTTTGTGCCCTCCTTTGGAGGCTTGTACTCTACCTGGCAAGAGCTTATTTAAAACAGAAAAAGCTATCCAGGTCCTTAAAGGAGGAAAAGTTCTCTACACATGTGATGTCACTGTTAGCCAAAGAAAAGGCCTAGACATATCAGCTGAGTGCACAGTAAATTCGGGATTTATGGGAGAACAGCAGTCTCGGGCTCTCATTTTTTGTGGTTTCAGCCTCAGAGAGATGCCTACTTACCGCAGAAGGATAGTTGATGACAGAAATATGGAATCCATATGGGAAGCTACCACCAATTCCCAGCACTAAGATCATTTGAAGTAGTCCCCGGAACTGAACCTGCAAAGCAAAAACAAAATGCTCCATCAGCTTCTCATTAGTCTAGTTTTGTGCAAGGCCAGAGACTTTGTAGCCACACTGGTCCTTCCTCTTTGTCCACTTCAGATCCTTTTGAATTCAAACATTTTCCAAAATCCCTCTATTGTGGTGCCAAAGTCCAACCATCAGCCACACTGCCAGAGCAAACCACACGGGTGTAAGGGTGATAATCCATCACGCTGCTTGCAAGAAGGAAAAGGAGTTTGAAAAGATGCTCCTGACAGTACAACTCGCACTGTGTGCCAGCAACATCTGACAGGTTGGCTGGATGAAGGTGGCAGTTCTGGATGTGGGGAGAGGGAATTCTTTTCCCTGTCTGCAATCGACAGCAACCAATGCACACCAAACCGTAGTGTGTGATGAGACATATCACTTCTTCCCGTTTTAAGATTATGGAAACTCTTGATGGATTATATTAATTACCTTTTGATGAAGTGAAGAAAGTAATTCATTTAAAAGCTTATGTCATGATTTCTTAGCCTTTTGCTGTACCATTACCATATTCATTATTTTGGGAAGTAATCACAGTGCTTAATATTTAGTCTTGTTTTCAGTAATTTAGAACACAAAGTAAAGTATTGTAGTCATTGGTGGAAGAGTCAGAGCTGTTGTTAGATTTTCATTTAATTTTATTTCATTTCATTTCATTTCGCCATGTCATTTCATCATGTAATTTCATTTCATGTCATTTCACTGCTTCATTTTATCTTGTTGCATAGAAAAGACAATGCAACAGGGTCTTCATGGCCCCAAGCCCATTACTCTTTATGATGTTTTAACACAGAAAGGAAAGATGGCCTCTGTAACAAAGGAATTTAAACTCTTTAAAGAACCCGAATCTCTAGTATTATGTTGTCTTTGTCTTTTGTAAGTCAGAGGCCTGAGGAGATGTGAGCAGGTACTCACCAGGTTGGAGAAGAAGGCAGCCATCTCCTGTGGACGAGCCGGTGCCTGCAGCTCACTGCCGGTACCTGCCAAAGGAACCAAATGCTCACATTATACAACAGCAGTGGCAGTGAACTAGTCCCATGTTACTGAAGTTAAATTTTACTTCAGAGGTTTTTGAGTTAATTACACATATTCCCGCCGTCGTACAAAGTTTAGGATTGTTGGATTAAATATTTCAACCAATGGTTATGTCTAGCCCGAGTAAACAGGATGGTGTCCCTTGCAGAACCTATATACTTAATGAACTCTGTCTTCTGCTAGGGGGACAGAGGACTGAGAAAACAATTTTAAACTGGACTCCCATCATCATAACCTGCTCAGTTTTCAGTAAAAGAGAAACTTAGACACAGAGAACTCTGTTGGGCATCTTGGATGGGTCTTGGACAGTGAACTCCAGGACTTTGACATGTAATAGGAAAGAACTGTCCTCTCTCCAGATGACGGCAACGGGAGCACATCGTAACTTAATCATTACTGGGAGGAACTGAACTACTCCATGATTTTGAAATGGGGTGTAAATGTAACAGTTCTACTGTGGCACATCAGGCTTGACCAGCCAAGTGTTTAGTAGATGATTTTTCTTTGCTGGTAGAGTGAAAGATTCATCATACACAGTTTTGTCTGGCATTTCCATTAGTCAGTGTACTTATTTCTGTGTCTGCGATGGAAAAGAAGGTTGTTATGAAGCTGTTTTGTAACCTCCACAGCTGGATTGATGTATGTTTCTTCCGAGAGAAAAATCTCAGGCTTTAACTTCAGTTATTTCACAATTAAGAGGACCTTGAATGTATTCAGTTGGTAAATGGCTTAGTTATCACTTGCCATTTACACTTCAGTTGAAGGAGAAGATGAAGAAATCATAAAGGGCTTAGTTAATGCAAGCAGTCATATTAACTAGAAAATATTTCACATGCAAAGCATATTCCTGGATTCTCTAGCTAATGTTTGAAATATAGTGTATGGTACCACCCCGCCATTTCTCCTGCCACTTTCAGGCCTCATCATGACCTTGACTTTGCTGTTGATTTGTGCTCATGGAGGGATTTTTTTTTCAGTTGAGGTTCTTCAGCAGATAAGCTGTTGTTAGAGCACGAATGAGAGTGTCCCTTTGATGCTAAGAATTAATTTCCTTTTCTGTAAAGTTATACAAAGGTGAAACAACCTGATGTGCCTCTGACAAAGGGATGAAATTCCATGTTAGCTGCTGGCACCTGCCTTGCTCAGATGATATTGGGGGGACACACAAAAAGGCAGTATAGATTTCAGCACGGGGCACTCCTTCTCAAATGCAGCCTATTGAACAAATTATCTAAGGTTTTACTCTACCCACCTCTACTTAGCGTATTTATATATATTGGAACTTACACTTTTTGCTCTTGGACTGTAATTTAGGATTCCTACCTTGAGTGGATTGAATCTTCCTCTCATAACTCCCTTTCTGTGTCATGTCTTTTGCATTTATGGTTATTAGTGACTGTACTGCTTGTGTGCTGTTACTGCTTAGAGGCCCCTGCTGTTCTGAGGGCCCCTTTATTAGATGTGCAGTTTCATACAAAGAAGTTAGCAGATATCTTACAGGTATCCTTTAGTCAGATTTGTGCTCAGGACAGTAAATCTCACAGCATCAGGTCATTTAGTCATTTATCTTTGCAGTTTTCCAGTGATGTGTGACACAAATATCCAAAGCTGTGCTAAGCCTTCCTTAATAATGATCCATATTTTTTGTGTCCAGCTTACAGAAGTTCGCAGATACATTTTTAAAGTTTTTATATCTGCCTCAATTAGTATTTGAGACGTAGCTTAGCTATCAGCTGATGTCTCTGGAAGAAAATGTGCGTGTAGTGTTCCTGAATTGCTGTCCCCTTTGTCCCTGTGCCCTCCCAGGTGTGTTTGAGCCATCCCTTTTGCTGTTTCATCCCCTGACCACGCTGTCCCCATGACACAGCTCTCGCTCCACTGAGCAGAGGCCAAGGCTGACCTGTGCCCCACATGGCTGTTCCACTCCATTGTCACAGCAATGTTCCATAGGGCACTGCCAGCTTCCTGGGGAGGCTCCTGTGGGGAAGGCTTCCCTAAATGGCACCTAATGGATAACTGAGATCAGAGCAGTGACTCACTGGAGTCTCTCAGCAATGCTACACAGTGCCACTCTGCTCTTGTTTCCAAAGGTTTCAGGGATTGTTGTAATGGAATGGTGTTTCCAGAATGACAGGTAGAGAAGAGAGAATTCTGTTTTGCAAAAAAGTTGGTGTTTCTTATCTATACTGGTCTCCAGATGACTGGTAGTTTTCAATCATATTACATAGGTATGGGACACTACAAAATTATTGAGTTTTCTGACTTTAGGACACTTCATGTTTCTTAGATACATAGTTCTATTTATGTAGTTATATTTAATGAGATATCTGAAGTGTCACTCAGTGCTAAAGACAGGAATAATGAAAAACCCCAATCATAGAAGGTTATGAACACTAACAGCCCTTTCTAGTCAACTCCCCCTGAGGAGGTAATGATGTGTGGAAAGAAATATTTGTGGAGGCCAGAAGTTTTATTACAAGACAATCTGCCATTTTTATTATGGTTACCATTTGCAATTAAAAATAAGCAGTTAAGATGAACAATTGAATTCTTATTTTGAATAACTTGAGTTGAAGTAAATATGCCAGTCAAAGCAACAGCAGAGGTAAAACCACTTATTTTTCTGTGCAAGGCTAGAGTTTGGAGTTTAAATTGTATAGTGTGCTTCACAGTGAACCTTAGCTTTGTTCATGTTCTTCCTCATAGTATTGATTTCTTCTACAACTGTGTGAGCCTCTCATTAATAGAGGGAAACACACAGAACATCTGACACCTTCTAAAGAAAAGAAAAGTCCCATGGGCCTGTATATTTCAAAAAAAAGTTTCTGATTCAATCAGTTCCAGTCTGAGGCAGTTCTTCTGGGGTAAACAGGTTCCAGGGAGCCGAAAGTCACAAGAGGAAAGTAGCAGTTCAGTTGCTGTGGGATTCACAGCCCTTGAGATGTCTGGGGGAATTCTGCTCCTGGAGGAGGAGCTGCAGACTTGAGATGGCAGCAGTGATGGGCAGGATAGCACAGAGTATCTAAAATGACCGTGGATGCCTGGGGTTTATGGTGACTGGATTCTATCCATCAGTCCTTTTTGCTCTGTTGCTGCTGAAAGGCAATCTGAAACGGCTGAAGTCTGTCAAACTAGACACTACACAAGGACAACATGGCACTGTGCATGGGAACCTGGCAAGGTTTGGTTATTCAGTTGAATCTAGAGAAACAAAGAATTTATCTCCTATTCCACTAAATTTTTTCTTTAATCTGTTATGGATTGAACGCTAGCCAGAGATAGCAAGCCAAGAACTTCACTGTTCCCATTTCAGCGCTGTAAAAACATACTCAGAAATCATAGAGAGAGAGAGGATCACAGGTCTTTCCTTTCTCTATGGTCAGCAGAGTGTTTATAAATCCTACACGTGTAGTTTCAGTGTGTATTAGTTGCTCTGTTATGAAGAGATTTACACATCAGCACATTAAGCCAAAATGCTCGTGATTCACACAAGTCTATCCTGTTAATATCAGTCCTTAACCCTTTTCAGAGCTGCCCAGAGTGGAGTGCTTGAGAAAGAAGCTGGTTTGGCAAAATGGGAACCTTGTAAGTGACAGATAGGAAAGTTGACAGTCCATTTGGAGCAGCTTGATAGTCAGAAAATGGCAAATGTCTTTCTTTTTCCTACATTTTTCAAAATCCTGATTCTCCCTTACAGCCAGTCAAAGCCTGGTGCAGAAGGAGTAATCCTCTGTGACATGATTTGGAGTTTCTGGAACACGTTTGTTTTTAAAGTTTAGCTTATTGAATTCTTCTGTGATTTCCATGATTGATTTCCCTTTTGTTTCTGGAAGGAACAGGTGGACAATCATCCCTGAAGTGAAAAGTACCACCATAAAGATGAGGAAGCAGAAGTGCTTGAGTCTTTCCTGTAGGGAAGAACAAAGTGAGAAAGAGAGCAAGATGAGCATGTCTTTGCTTTAGTCACTTTCTTGGCACATTTTTTTGTATTTGGGTCCCATGATGCCTTAAATTTAACTTTTATTTTTTTCAGATCCTGTAGTACATTAGTGTATAACTCTGAATTCTGTATAGAATGCTAGTCAGCTCTCATCCCATTTTGGTCAGACCAAACAATCCTTCCAGGCCTGGGAACCAAGGTCACCAACACAGCCTCAGGTCCGAAAAGTACAAACAAAAGTGAATCAGGGTGGAGAAAAACGGGGGAAAATGACTTCATTACCTGAAGCTGTAATTGGACAATTAACCTTTGATACGCAGAGAGACCAAACTTATTTCTGTCTGAGAAACTCGGGACCATCATCCACCTTGGGTGTAGCCTCTGCGAGGCTTTGCACTGCCCCAGGTGCATCCTTTGAAGCCTTTAATAAATACCTACTTAATTGTTTTAACTCTGCCTGGCCTCTGTTCTAGGTAGCCTCTCAAGGCATCACCCATATTTTGAATTTGATATGGAATTCTTTCTGTTTTGACCTTGGAGAAATATTTCAGTCTGAATGAGTATCTTGGGCCAATCAGGGCTCTTCAGTTGCAAAAGTGGACGTGGGGAGCAGGTGCCAGGAGCACTCCAGGCTGACACAGCACTGTCACCTCTCCTGCTGTGGCTGGAGCTGCCTGGGCAGGGGCACTCACCACGATGAAGGGGAAGGTGGTGCCGATCACAAACACTCCCAGCCAGTTCAGAACAGCGCTGATCACAAAGGCAGGAGGTCTGCAGGACAGCTTGAAAATCTCAACCCTGGTGGAAACCGTGGCTCCACCTGAAAGGAAAGGAAAACAAGAATTTGTTCTTGTTTGATTTGTTTGCCTTCAACATTTGGATTGAGTGTTACTGTTACACTGTCAGCTAATGGATGAGACTATAACAGACTGGCATGAGTTCCAGAATTGGGCAGTGGCATTTAGTATGCTGGTCTTTTCCACAAAAAAAACCATTTGTGGCATCTAATAAACTGCTAGACATCAGTTTATTAAAGTGGCAAAATACCCAAATAAATTTTTGGGAAGATCCAAGACTTAAGTAGTGGACACTTGAGGAAGCCTGACCTCCTCTCATGAAAGAAGATGTGTCAGGATGGAATGACAGTTATTATTGCTAAAAGGAATTTCCTGTGTCATTCTTCTAGATCACCAATGAGTGATCTTCCCAGATTTACTTCCTGGGCATTTCAGTTATGTTTTGAGGTCGCAGGATTTCAACTGTTTTGAGTTAGGAAAATAATTCAACCCTGCCATATGGGAAGGCAAATATTTAAAAAATTATTAGCCTTTATAAAATAAAATTTAATGAGTCACAGGCAATAAATGCTAGGAAAGGAATTACTCCAAAGTAGGTCTTCTGCACTGCTGTCTGTGTGGGATAAGATGTAACATTATACAACATTGAATTTAAAAGAACTCTTGCTTTTCTTTTTCTCTTTTTCCCCCCCTATCACTTAAAAAAATCTCTTACCCATCTGCTTTTGCTCTATTTTTGTTGTATTTTTCCAGTGTGTTCCTTTCCTCTTGTTAGCAAAATTCAAACCTGATGGTATTGAATTTTATGTCCAATGAATAACTGGACCCACAAATTACTGCAAGATTATGTTAAATGAATTTACTTTTGCTAAATATTATACAATATAAGGCCGTATTTTCCTTATCCTATTAATAAGCTCACATGACTCAATTCCTTTATTTCCTTTGATTGAGAACTCACCTGGCCCAACAGCAAAGACAACTGTAAACAGGATAATGAGACCAAGGCTGCAGTATGGCATCCAGAAGTACCAGTCCTGGGGGAAAAAAAGCCCATAACAAACTTCTGGTTGAAAACTGTTAACAACCCTGGGTGAGGAACGCTCCTGCTTTTCCAACGCTGCCACCTCAAGACAGAAATATTCAGTGTGTGGGAGCTGAGGGTCGTGAGTGCTTTACTCTGTGAGTGGAGCAGCTGAGGTCTTTGTTAGGTGAGCAGATGCAGGCCTGCCAGCGCAGAGCAGCTGCATATCTAGGGAAGCTTCAATTAAATGAAGTCTGAAGAGTATTTTTGCACCCTGTCCTTTCTTTTTGACCTCATAGCGCTTCCTCTGATCCTTAGAGAAATGAGAAAGATCTCCTCAGAGTTCTTTCTTAACTTCTGTTAGGTTATAGATTTAATAACTGGTACTGAAAAGCAGATTTTCCAGATGTTAGTCAAGGAAAAATGAGACTCCATGCTTTAGGAGAAAAAAATTTCTCTCCTCTATGTTTGACAACTTTCATGACTGAAACAAAACCAGAAGTCTGCTGCCACCTTGCTTCCAGGTCAATTTTGCAGTGTATTTGCAGAGAAGCTCCAGATGAGTACTGGTAATGCAGGTGATTTGCTTCTGAAAAAGCTACAGCAATGACACAGAGATGTCACTGTTTGAGAAGTGAACTGGTCTCCAGTCTCTGAACAGAGAGTGCCTTCCCACAATTATCTGCAGCAAAGTTCAATTTTAAATTAACTGATGCAAAAGGTCTAGGGTTTTGTTGTTACTTGTTAAAAACAGCATGAATAGAAAGGGTCATTTTCCCAGGACTGTCCTGTGGTCTGTGCAGGCCAGTGTTTGGGGTTTGCAGTCTGATGAGCTCTGGAGCCAATCTCCCAGTGTTTTATGTGTTCCTTGCTAAGGTCATGGGATCGTGATGAAAGGAAGGCAGGAGTACAAGAGACCACTGGCTAAGAGAGAGTTTAAATCTACCTATAGACAGGCATGATCTAAGCCTCATTTTCCTTTCTCAGTAGCGTGGTCGTACCAGTGAGCTTTAGGTCAGAAACAGAGTAGACAGAGCAATCTGCTGTGGGCAGAATTTCCTTACCTGTAAGGACAGAGTCACAGTGATAGCAGCTAGCAGTGAACCCATGATCCAGTAGCCTCCTCTTATGAGCACTTTTCTGCCCAGTCGCTCAATGATGGAGCTCTGAAGGACAGAAATCACATCAGTGTCAGTGCTGGAGAGCAAAGTGTGCCCCACTCCCCTGGGAATGTGACTTACACAGACTACAGCAGCTATGAGTTCAGAGAGTCCAATAGAGAGGGTCATATAGGAGGCCATTTTTTCATCAAAGCCAGCTGCTTGGAGGACTTCAAAGGTATAAAAATAAATCTGGAAAAAAACCACCAAACGGTAAAAGAAGAAAATAATTGATTTCTTACCCAAACTTGCGTGACACCGCCCTAGACATGAGCTGCTGCTAATCAGGGAACATGCAGCTCAGCTTGGGAGTGAGGAGGAATTCTGCACTCTTTTTGGTAGTATTCACTTTATCAGCAGAAAAAAATATTATAAAACATTAATTAAATCATTATTTAGATAAAATATAAAATGAATGGGACCTCCAGCTACTACAATGCATTTAGGTTTGCAGACTACTGATTAAGATGTTTTCAGAAACAGCCAGGTACATTTTGTTTTCAGACCCCATACAAAAACATCATTGTAAGATCTTCCCAAGGAAGAAGAGCGTGGGTTATGGAGTTATGAGGAGATGAACCAAACACCTTTTCAAATATCTCTGCTAGTGTTTGGAGATGTGCTGAGGTGATAAAGATTCCAGTTTAAGCTGGGTTAGATTCAGCTGTGTATTTCCTTTACAGATGCTGCTGCATCGTGGTGTTAGAGGTAGGAGGGTCGTGCAGGCAATTGCAAAGCTGTGACTTCAGAGGGATCCCAGAGAAGCACTGCTGTGAGGAAAGCAGAGCTGCAGAAGCTGCAGAACAGGGAAGCATGCTTGTTAGCTTTAAGTGCAGAGTGAGCAGACTGCCATCCCCACATGTCAGGGTGCTAAGGGCCAGGGGACAAACAGCAGCAGTTGCAGTGAGCAGTCGCATAAAACTACAGATTTTGCCAGTAAAGAGTGGGCTCATTTGTAAGAGTGAGCTCTGGAGCTCTGCAATGGCTCCCAAAGGTGGCTGCTCCATGAGCCTAACTAGAGAAGCAGGGAACTCCAGCAAGGACCAAGAACTGGGCAGAGGGATGTCACACAGAGAGCCCAGCCAAGCTTTGTGGCTGCTGCTGTCCTGTAGAAGGGCCGGCAGACAGCAAGGATTGGTCTGAGAAGCCTGAGAAAAATGGAGGAAGCTCCTGTGAGCTGTGATATCTTGGGACTTTAAGGGGGAAATACACTCAACTGCATTGATGCCACATAGCTGAATTGTGGCGGTCAGAATAACTGTCATGTACAGCTGCCAACGGAAAGCTGGTTCTTTCACTAGTTCCAGGACACTCAAGATCTTGGTGTTTTTCATTGTTGCCTTCTCTTTCAAGATGTCATCAATCTCTGCTTGGTGTTGGCCTTCACCCCAAAGCTGCCTTATGGCTGTGAAGAGGAGAGCGAGACCTGCCATGTTAATTCTCTGTTTATTCCCTAAGGACTTTTCTGAGAAGAGAATACAAATGTGTGGCAGCCCAGCATGGGCCGGGGCTGTGCTGAGAGGCAGAGATGTCTTACAGCGTGTTCCTGATCCCCTCCTGCACAGTGGGACCTGCTGTGACAGAGGGGGCTAGAGGGGTGTACGAGGGCTCCCTCCTTGCCCATGGGGCCACTTTTCTGCCTTCCTCCTTCTCTCAGGGTGTGAGCAGGGTACACAGCCAATAACCAGAGCTAAGGGGTGCCCACTGGAGCCCTGCAGTGCAAACAGCTATTTTTCATTTATCATTTAGCATGAATCATCACACTGACAGTGCAGGTGGTGTCAGACAAATGCGAAAGGTTTTGTAAAACAGAGCTGTAGAGGGAAGTAGTTTTGTGTTCTATGTGGGGGCTACAACTATAATGGACTTAATAGGTATTCACAGAGCCACGTGGGAAATGAGCAGGGAGAAACTTTGTCCTATTTATTTCTTTCCATATGGGGAAAGCAAGCATCACAAAATGATTCTAAGTCAAGTGAGGAACAGGAACCTGAAGCTCACACTTACCTTTTTTGCAGCCTTCCTGGTCTCCTTTATGCATGAGGAGGTAGGGAGGGGACTCTGGGAAGGAGGGAAGCGCGACCAGCTGGACCAGTGCTGGGATTCCACAGGAGGCCATCAGCATGGGCCACAGCGACTGGCTGCCCAGCAGCTCCCTGGCAGGGAGAAAATGTGTGTTAGAGGAAAAGTTCATTGCATCGGCTTTGAGGAGAGAAAGGGATGGATGGAAAAGCACCGCAAGAAGCAAAAAGTGGAAGGGATCCAGAAATGAATTGTGTGGGTAATCAATTATACCTTTGTCCTGAAATTTGCCCTATGGCTTTTCCCAACGACCAAAAGAAAGAGGAAGTAGAGTTTGCAAATCCACGTAGCTTCCTAGGGGAAATTTCTCCAACATATTGGTGATGCAGAGGAACACAAAGACCTTGAGGTGAAGAGGGGATTATGGGAGAGAAGAAAGAAGACATAAGCATTAGAAATAAAACTGGATGTAACTAATCAAGTATTACAGAATACAGCTGTTGCTGGCGTATACCTCAACTCACATACGAGCCTTTCAGTACTAGATTTAACTCTTTCTACAAAAGTATTGGTCCTCTTTGCAGAGTGTAGTGATCTTAAGAAATGTACAGTTTTCCCCTCAAAGTGTAGATGTAGCCTCATCATAACATCTCCTGTGAGCCTTAGCAAGGTTTGAAGGACACAGGGTATGCAAGTGCTGAATAACTAAACCCTTTTTAGCAGTATTGAATGTGCTTGTAGTTAACCCACATTATCTCGACCTCTTCTGACATAATGCTATGGAAGAGCTGCATGGTAGATTTATGGCAAATTATCACATATAGAGCTATAGTCAATGTTGATTTCTATGTGACTTAGGTGGAGACACAAGTATTTCTTTTCTGATATCCAGCAATAATTTTTATGATTTCAGGCAGAGCTGGTTTTTCCAGTTATATTTATGAACTCAGACATGCTAAATACTAGTCTAAATACTAGCTTTTTCCTGATATGGTGGTCACAGCCCCTTTTATCTGTTTCAAATGCAACATGTTTTTCTCTTGGCTGTATGTGATGGCAAAGCAATCTCTTTTGATCGCAATCTCTTAAAAAAAATCAGGTTTTTGAATGAGGCATGATGCAGGTTCTAGACCAGAACAAGACCCCTGTGGGTAAGCTGTTCCCAAATTACAACCACAGCTCTTCAACACAACTGTATGTCAGACAAGCAATGTACAAAATCTGGTTATTGAAAATAGGCATTAACTTTTAAGTTAACTCTTTAATAAGTTAAAAGAGGCATCCCTGTGAATATGCAAACAACAGAAAGAGAAGTTTTTTGTGGAGAAAAAAATACAAAAAAATACTGATAGCAGCACAGGATGTTTTTACTGCTTGTAGTCTACTTGCTAGGAGTGATTTTGCTTTATTAAGCCCAGATCTTTGTACTGACCCCAAGGACTTACTACTTGGATACTTCCCCTTATGAAAAAACTAGCTTTAAACGGTATAATTTTCAGTACTGCTAGCTAAATTTAAGAAAATATTATACATATTTTTCCTTCAGAAAATCCCTTGTTTTATGTGGTATCAAAACATTTCTGACGTCTCTGAATATTCATACACTTGGCAAAGCTTAATTTCATTTGGTATCAGTGAAATTAATAGTAATTATGCTTTTTATTGCAGAGCATTATAGAAAATCTTACAGAAAATCACTGACTTCAACATTTTGTTTTCTTAGTGGAGGCTTATTATTTATTTTGAATAAAGATGTAAAATTTTGTGAGATTCTGCTGACCTGTGGGAGAAGTCACTCACCTGCACTCACTCCACACATGAAGCGTCCAATTAGAATCATCTCAAAGGACTGGGATATTTTACTGCAGCCCATGATAGATGCTGCCACTATCATGAGCACGTTGTTGCACAAGAGACATTTCTTTCTGTAAGTGCAAGAAAATGAAAAGACTTTTTGTGACTCAGAAGGGAAATGGCACTTAATGCCATGCAGGAAGTCTTGGTTGAAGTTGTCTTGATAGTTTTTTGAAAATACTCGTATGTGGTCTGGGAGAAAATAAGCACTGGGTACTTTGGACTCATGGTGTGCCTTGGCACGTGGCTGCCCCTGGGAGTTTGGGAACATTTCTGGGTTGTGTAGCAGAGAAAACTCTGAAAGTTTTTCTGCACTTGAACATCCACCGTGAAACACATTATTGCAGCCCCAACAATGATCTCAATGCTTCTGTATTTCGAGTAGCACTTTCAAGAACCCATTTGGACTTCAGCCAGGTGCTGCCTTTCCTCATTGCCGAGATGAACCCGATCTGAGGAGCCGTGCCTGGTGTGACAGGCTGACAGCACAGTCCATGCCACAGGACATGGACAGGAAGCAGGAAAATCAGCTGACACCACAGCTAAGCCGGCTGTGCCACCACCATGACTAAGTGTAAAAGTCTGTCTCATTTAAAACCTCGACTATCATTTCCTTAAGCTAAGATTTAATCAACAAATTGTCTTTAAACATACATACTTGCCAAATTTGACAGTGAGGTATCTGCTTCCTGAAGAGCCCAAGATACCTCCTATCCCAAAGATGGACACAGTGATAGACCACAGGAACAAGAGGTTATCCTGTTGGATGGGATAGCCATAGCGCTCCAGCCAAGTTTCATTAATGAAAGCTTTTACATGCTGAGACAGAAAAAAAAAAAATCATTAATGATACCTGTGATAGCAGGGCAGGTATTTTATTATATTTGCAAAATAATTTTGTTCTTCAGCTGAAGTTATGATTTTATTTTACATAGGCTTTAAAAGTGTGTATTAGCTAACAGACATAGTACAATAGAGTCTGCTATGCTCATTCTGCCATTAAAAGTTCAATCTCTGCGTTTTTTATCCTTGAAATCGGAGGAAGCAAGGCACGAACTGGTACTAAAGAATAGTGTAAACAGGACTACAAAGTTCTGCAAGTGAGTTATGGGTTTTCTCTCACACACCTGGCAGGAATGCCACATTACACAGAGCCTGTTCAGTGCAATTCCTAAATACTTTTTCACTCAGAACTTAGTGTTGTGAAGCCAGAAAATAATGCTTTTCCACTTAGGTGATGTCTAGAAAATAATGATGTCTTCCCTCGAGACTTCAGTGCCTTAAATGGAAGTTTTACCTGCGATCAGTGGAGAGAAGCAGACATTTTCCTAGAGCATGGCTCACTTGTTCTATTTTTCTGTGAGGATGGATAACCATAAAAATATCAACTGAAACCACTGAAGAAGGCACATGTGCTATAAGAGTTTAGGGAAGACAGATGCCACCCTAGTTAGTGTGTGTCTTCTGAGGAACAGTTCTATTAGCAACAACTTGCAGTTCTCTTCTTCTGTTTGCAACACTTTGACATTCTCTGCTCTTCATGATAGCATAGCACAGCAGATGGGAAATAAAGGGAGAATACTGATTAAACCCTTTCTGAATGCCAGAGGAGCAGCCTCAGGCAGCAATGGAGACTCAGTGCTCTCATTAACCAGTGTGCCACGTGCATCTCTGCCTACCTGAGACATGTAGGTGAGGGTAGAAATTTGAAAGCCGATTTGGAACGTGCCACCAAACCCCAAGACAGCGATCATTCGAAAGAGCCCCTGGTATTGTACCTGCAGAAGTAGAATGAAAACTTCTTAAAGTCTAGCCACATCAGGCTGTTCTCACAATGTCTTTCATTCTCCAGAAACATCAGGGGATTTTCACATAGGAATGTTCCCTCTGCTTGCCCTGGAGTGAGATGTACATCCCCCTGTGATTTCCCTACATCCAACTCAAGGAAGTGCAGCTTCCACAAATATCCTTATCAAGGCACCACGGCTGCTAGCATGCAGTCCTGTTCCCTGCCTCTCAGAACCTCTGCCTGCCATGCCTTGCACTCAATAATTAGATATATTTAACAAAGAACTTTTTTTTTACCAGATAAGCAAAGCAAATTATGTTTCTAGATAAGCGAATATTTTTCAGTCCATTAAAACATTTAAGACACATTAACATATTGGTAAAAATGTGGCAAAGATGGATGGCAGAGCATATGAAGTGCTGTAATACCTCAAAATAGCGGGCAGAACCACTTCCAAGATGCTTGTCGTGAACAGGAGCCTTGTTCTTACCAAGACACCGATTTTGTTTTCTTTGAAGCCCCAGCAGCACACAAAAATGCCACAGATGTAAATACCCCACCAAGTACTTACCAGGTTTGATAGGAAACCCGTCATCTCTGGCTGAGGGCTGGCTGACCAGCGTGAGATGTGTCTTTGTCATCACAGGCTTGTGTCTCTCTGTCTCCTGCCTGCTGCTACAGCAGTGGGCATTTGGCTTCAGGGGTCAGAGTTAAATTTTCACTGTTTCATCTTCACTCACTTATATTTACCTCAACTGGCCAAAGTTAACACTGCCAGATTAAGTATTTTAGGAAATAATTACATCTAGTGCAGTCTCCAGGGGGGAGGTTTCAAAGCAGAGAAAATTTGCTTCTGGGGACCAGTGAGGGCTTTGGGAAGGGAAACGAGAAGAGTTTAGGCAAAACAATCCAAATAGTTTTCCAGGAACAGTCAAATGCTTGACTTCTATGATATTGACTAGTGTGTATATTATGGCTTTCTGCCATAATCTACAGAAAGCAAAAAGCAGCTGGTACAAGGTTTAGCTACTGTTATTTATTAATAAGTACGTGGTGTTGTGTTTCAGATTCATTGATAAAGTAAATAATGTAATTAGAAGAAAAATAGGCAAATTTCGGAGCCTAATTTTGCTGTTCTGGCTTTATGAATCAGTTGGACTGTGCTGAGGAAGGGTATTTGTTGTCTGCTGTTTATGGGGGTGTTTGTCAACCAGGTGTGTTGAGAAAGCAGCAAGAGACTAGGACTCATGAAAATTGTCAGAGAAGGTAAATATTTCCTAAAGAATTGGGATGAGACCACTGGGATCTTCTCACGTTTCAGCTTTGACCCAGAATGGCTCCAAAATCAGTGTTGCAGGCATTAAAAAATCACCTTTGATTGCCAGAGGCTGCTTTCTCATGAGGTAAAGCTCAAGCTGCATCTCTACATAGCTTCCACTGCAGGCAGCACTTGGAAAAAGAGATTGGTTTGCCTGAGACTTTCCTGTGTGGTTGATGCCCTGTGCTCTTCTTGCCTTCCAAGTCTTTGCTCATTCCTCTCATGCCAGGGGATTCTCCTGGTGGGGGCAAATGGGGCAATGGGGTTATACTGAGACCCTCAGGAAACGCTCAAGCTCATCCTCAGGACTTGTACTTTCAGTTTATAAAACACAGAATGCAATTATTTACAGAGGGGTTCACTGCAAATCCAACACTCTGAGTCTAAATAAATGAGAAAAAAAAAGCATGTTAATATTAAAACCTTGGTTACTTGTGCAATTCCAGCTATTGTCTGTATAACTGCATGGCAAATGCTGTTTATCCTGGCTGGCAATAGTGTTTAGAATGATTCAGCGTTTTTTGTATTTTCTCCTGAACACCGACATTGTAACTACTTGCCGAATCTCTTGGCTATTGTTTCAAAATGTTAATGCTTCCTTTTCATTATGGATTTTTTCCTCAAATTGTAGTCAGGCTATTTCACAAAGATTCACCCCTTGAAAATAATTACTGTGGACCTCAAATAGCAGCAAATCCCACCAGCTCACAGTGAAATTTCTCTTTTTTGAGGGATTTCTGGGCCATGGTACTATTTCACCTTATTAGAAATTTTAGGAGAATTTCATTCTAGGGGCTTATTTCTTGGATTTTTGTCAAGTCACTGAAATTGACCATTTCTGTTGAAAAATGTCACCTATATTCTTGAAAAAGCTGCTACACTGAGAGTTGTGCATGGTTTCATTTTTAAAGGATTATTACTGAGTTAAGGAGATCTTGTAATTTTTTTTTTTTAATAGAGCTGTAGGAAATGTTTGCTGTGAGATGGACAAACACACGAACCCCACCTTCATGAGGTGTGTCAAACAGTTTTGTCTAAAGAGCTGAAAACCAGGCTTGGTTCTAAGCCAGCTTGAGCCACACTAGACTGCTCATTGTGGATGACTGAAGCCATCCGCAGTTTAATTCTGCACCAAGAGAAACTCAGTGGTTTCTTTCAGATTTGATTTGGGTTTGTTAGAATCCAAAACTCCAAATGAAATTCTGAATAGCAAAAGAACTGGAACTAAAGAAGATGTTTAGGTACAAAATACGTCCTAAGTGAAATCTAAGAGTTTAACATAGCACATATTTTCTGTTACAATGACCTGTTGGTTGTTCACTGCTCTCATATTCTCAAGGTGATACGAGAGTGACTCTCATTCGTGAAGATTCCACTTGAGGCTGTGAAAAAATAATAGTATCTTTTCCCATAATAGAAAACAATAATTTGCCTTTGTTTTGTGTCTGCAAGCATCAAGGTCTTTTATGGCCTTAACATATGGTCTTTCTGCTGACCACTTTGTGTAGGTGGTACTTCCTCAAGAGAAGTAGTTCCTGTAAAGGAATGAAGTATCTTCCTAAAACCTAATGTGCCAAATTCTTCAGTTATTTTCATAACAAAGTTTTCCTTTGTCTCTGGAAGGAAGAGGAAGGTGAAGATGTTGAACTGATGAGGATTTCGGTAAAGATAAGGAAGAAGAAAGAGATGAGGTTTTCCTGAAAATAAATCAGAGAAAAACAATTTTATTTTATTTTTTTACTCCTCCTTTTACAGCATTTTGAACATGATGACAAGATGATGGCAATGAAGGCAAAGTTTAGCTTCAGGAAATCCAGTTTGTTTGGTTATTGTGACATGATACACTCCAGTCTTTAGGTGTGAAACAGCAATAGAAATAAAATAGTTAAAATTTTCTTCTTTCCTGAAGGCAGGAGGGAGAGGATGAGCAGTCAAAATAATTTGACACGTCACTTGCAGAAGTATGAGAGAAAGGCCTTGGAATGTGATTAAGACAACTCACAAACATCAATATTGGCAGGTTAATAATCTACTCTCTGGTTTATCAGTAACTGCAAGAGATGCAGCAATAGGGAACAGGCCTCCTGAGGTCTGGCACTTTGGATTGGTGTGGTTTGGGAGGATGGATGCTCAAGATGGAAAGGTTTATTAAGCCATGAAGCAGAGGAGGTGCCCACCAAAGCAACCTGGCTTCTTGCAGGAGACACAGGAACTATATCAGAGCCAGCATGGCTGGACTTCATAAAACAGGGACAGAGGAATCCAAGGCACCTGGTTTTACACCAGCCATGGTGCTGTGTGACAGGGATGAACAGTCCCTCTGTGGTGTTCCAGCTGTGCTTCTGCTGAGACCAGCTCCTGCAAAAAAAACAGCAAAGAGAGTGAAATCAGAGAGAAGGAACTGAGACATGAAAGTGGAAGTTACCACAGCAGAACACACCATTGATCTGGTACAGTGCCAATAGTGAACACTGATCACAATGGGTATTTTTCCATGTGTCTATTAGGTTAGCAGCTCTATGGCTTTAGTGTCTGCTCAGCACAGTTCAGAGTTACTGCCACCTGCAATTGCATTTCATTGTAAAACCTGTGCAGGCCTGGAAAGAACAGCATGGAAGAAGATAAATGTTACATCTGTAATCCGTTTTGCCTCATGCTGTTCTCATTGTCACACAGGAGACACAGGCGTTAGAAATTCCCCTTTATAACACTGCTAGGGGAGCTGCAAGCTGCACTGTCAGAGAGGCCACAGAGGGAAGAGGGCATGGTAGCAACGTCTGTTGAGTGGGGAGATTGATGTGTTTGTTACCTGAGCATGGTCACCAAAGGCAGCTGTAGGTGAGCTCTTACCCTTTCCTTCTGCAAAGAAGAGTGGCTGGAAAGAGCTGGGAATGAAAATGGAAAAAAATGCAGTTTGATTTTGGAATCATCCTTTACATTTTGACCCCACCATCAATGACTCCTGAAGATGTTCTATCTGCTTTCCTTATGATGGAGGAGGAATTGTTCATAGAGGTTTGAAATGGACTTGTGAGGGATCCACCAGTTCCCAACACAAAGAACATTACAACCAAACACTGGTACTGAACATGCAAGGAACACTACAAGCTCATCACAGAAGAAGCTGTGATATCGTAGTCCCTGCATTTCTAGGATATCTGATGCTTAAACCATCTCAGCAGAATACACAAAGCATAAATGCAAAAAAAGATGGGCCAGATAAAGGATCTGGATTTTCAGTTTTTCTACTCTTCTTCACATTAACTAAATCATCCACAAAACCTTTCTTTTCAAATGTACCATTTCTTAACATTATCAGCCTACAAGCAAGGAGAGTAGCCTGATAGTATCACACTTGGACATGGAAGTAAGCAGGTAAATATGGTACAAAAATGCCTCATCATCTAAGAAGTATATTAATTTAATTTTTAATTTTTTAAATTAGTTTTTCTAACTAGCTGGAACTTCTTTCAAAGTTTCCATGATGATTTAGTCCAGAAAGTTAGGTCTGTGTCTTTTGATTTTTTTTTTTATTTTTAAATGTTAGCTCTAATTTTAAAGGATTATCCCCTGCCTACCATATTATTTTGAAAAAAGTTTGGTAAATATGTAATGCATTGTCTTTAGGAATGGCAATTGCAACAGGAAACCTCTCAGTTCTTCTGAAAGTTCATGCTAACAGCTGGTGCTGCCAGCTGCAGTACTCACCACTTCTGGAAGGAGCTTGTCCATCTCTATCAAAAGTGTGGCTGATCCCAGGCAGACAGAACTCTGTCAGATTGAGGAACTGTTTTCTCCTATGCCTCTTCTGCACCTTCAGCTTAAGTAACCATCCTACTCTGAGGCTGAGGTTAATGTTTACCTCGTGTGATTTCTGTTGATTTATGGGTTTTTTTGTAGCAATTGGACAATGCTTAAAATGGGTGGATTAAACATTTCAGTCCCTCAATGGGAGAGGGCCCTCTGAATGGGAACATTCCATATCATGAGTGCTCCCTGGTTTGATACAGGGAGTGATAAAAGGAGTGAATCTAAAATCAAAGTCAGGTTTCAGTTGTTGGAACACACACTGGCACTAACATCAGAACTCCTTCTGTGGTTATTCGTTTAGAAGCAGTGAGTATATTATTTGAAATTTTTAAATAGAAAACTCTCTAAACAACCTGAAACTCAATTCAGACCCCAGCACAATGATAATACATAAGAATGCTTAAACTGCAGAAAGAAAGGACTTATGGTCCTGCTAAAGAGGAGGCATGAAATACCATCTGCAATTATGGCAGAAAAAGGAAAAATAACTTGTCATCCTATACAAAGGTAGAGGAGGTTGGGCAGGGAAGTGATTAGACACTGCAGTGGCCAGCAGGACTGGCAGCCCTTGAGCAGCACAGTGCAGGAGTGCTGTGGAGCACAGCAGGGAAGTGGAGGACGGTGTGCAGCAGCAAAGTGCAGCGTGTCCCACAGCAGCACACAGCTGGCAGATACTGGCCATCATAACTTCTCCTTTTACTTTTTTATAAAATGGGCTGAATTTTCAAGCTGCCTACACTCTCAGTGCTCTCTCAAAATCTTGCTCTCTGTCTCTCTCCAGGGCTCTTTCCTTCCAGCTCTCAGCACTGTGTATTTGTTAACCCCTGTGCCATCCATGAGGCACCAGAATATATTACAAGAACTTCCTCCTGATTTTGCCACAACTGATCTGCATGGAGAGTCTCATCACTCCAGAGGATGCAAGTGAGAGTTCTTCTGTATCAAATGCCTGGGGATCAGGGCTGATCCCCGACAGTCATAGAGACAACCAGGACATTAGGTTACTTGATGTCAGCTCAAGGAAATAGAAGACGTTATTCTACCTGGTATTTGTATTCGACGTGGCATTTGTTCATGTGCAGCGTTCACAATCAAATCTAAGTCCTTTACAGTGTGATAGCATAAAGAAATTACATGAAAATTGTTTGCAAGACTATGGCTATGTTTAATCCTATCTTCATCCCACTCTTATTCCTGAGCAGAACTTTCTTACAAAGTAAGAAACACAGACACAAATCTTGCTGCTTTAAAATGACAGCAATGGAGAAAAATTTGAAATACATTTGACGTGTTATGCCTGAACAGTGGAAATTACTTCTGGTGGCTTATCAGAGCTTGGTGCAAAATGTCTTTTCTCCAGCAGCATGCATCTCCACAGCCTGATGACGAGTCCTCTTAAACTTGCGGGTTTTGAATTTTTCTGTGATTTCAGAGGTTGACTTCCCTTTTGTTTCTGGGAGGAACAGGTAGATAAGGACTGCTGAAATGACCAGCACAGCAATAAAGATGAGGAAGCAAAAAGGACCAAGAAGCATCTGGAGATAAAAAATAGAACAAGATGAGTGATTTCCTTGGCAACACTTGCCCCTAAAGATTCTTGAAACTTGTTGATTTGTTCCTGTGAAATAAGGAATGGGCTCATTTTACAGAAACAATATTTATTAATCTTTTCAATCTGTTCTTGGGGCAGCAGGTGGTTTCCGAAGTATTGGGAAGTGCTTTATATAAACGGCCTCCATATGCCATTGCAATAAGGGATTCGCAGCTTTGATCATCTACAAGTCATTTCATCCTACTCCCTGTCCAGATCAGCCTAGAAAGCCAGATTAAATTGACAGAGTCAAAGAGAAGATTTGAATCAAGTTACGTACTACAGCAAAGGGGAAAATCATTCCAGTGAAGGTGAGGCCTAGCCAAATGACAATTCCACCAATTACAAAAGCAGAGGCCCTTGTTGAGAGGGTGAAGATTTCATTCATGACAGACACAACAACTCCAGCTGAGGAAAGATAAAAAAACAGCATAAAAAAGTCATAGAAACATTGTTAATTGACCCTTTCCTATAGAAGATAACGCAGTTGTGGAAATTCTGCTGTGTTTTCAAGACATCCATGGTGTCCAGGTACAACACTTACAATACCAAAGGCTGACATTTGATTTTGGAGACTTTAGGAACTACTGGTAATGTTTAGTTAGATAACTTCCAGAGTAAATCCTGGTCTTAGGTGAGTGAGGTTCTACCAGAGAGCTGTAAGTTTGGGTCTGGTGTTACTGATGTTGATGATCAAGGGTGATATTAAGAGAGGACAAGCAAGGACAGAGCAGTGCTAAGAGACAGATTATGCATTCTGTCAGGTGTCAGTCTTTCACAGAGTAGGATTTTACAGGTAAGATGAGAAAACTCTGGTACTTTAGAAAAGCCTACCTCTGCCCTTTGGCAGAGACCGGCCAGCTGAACCTGTATGCACTGAACAGTATTAACACCATGAAAAACAGATCTTCATGAACTGATTAACAAGAATTTATTTGGTTTGAACCTGTAATCCAGTGAGAGAAAACAGAGTCCTGATTCATCTGGGTGTGAATGATTTACATAATTTGTTAAAGAAATTGTTTCTTGGGTAATTAATTCATCAAAAATTGAGATTCCCTCAATCTCAGTCTCAATTGAGCTGTTGATTTTCAAAGATATACTCACACATTCTAGTTCTACTTCTATGCATTCACGGCCTGTGCTTATCCCTGCTGTCCAAGCTTTCCTGTTGCTTTTATTGTGGTACTCACCTGGACCTATTCCATAAGCAATGATGAACAAAAAGATGAGAATAACACTGCAGTAACGCAACCAGAGGAACTGATCCTAGGCAAAGGCAAAGGGAGGGAAGAGAATGAAAATTAGTTTTATAGCTGTAACACAGCTGATCCAAGCACAGGAGCAGCAATATTTGGGAAAAAGCCCACGATGCTGAGCTGTGCAGATGGTCTCTAGACCTGCTTATCTTTCTACACTGAACACAGTGGAAGGCCAGGAGCACCTTGTGGTGTCACGTCTACAGAGGTGAGCTTGTGTTTATGAGACATTCTGACCGGCTGGTTTGGACAGGAAAGCTAAGGCTGGCTATCTGCTGTCTACACAGAGAGTTCTGATGCAGATCCACTCCCAGGAATGCTTACACTCAGCAGAAGGCTCGTTTCAAGCAGCACCAGTATCAGTGCCATCAGCAGATAACCACCACACAGGAGCATTCGCCGTCCAAACCGATCGATTATGGAGCTCTGAGGAAAAGAATTGCCAATCACTGGAAGCATGGCAAAATCCAACTGTGAGCCATCCAACAAATCAAGCATTCTCCTTGAGTTCTTTTTACATCAGAGAACACTAATCTTATTGCTAGCAACTTTGTTATTTTATTGAATTCCTTCTACACTCTAACACTATGAATTACCACCACTGCCCAGCATTGCAGCTACCTCTTAAACACTGTAATCAATGGAAGCACATTACAATTCCATTTCAATGCATAGATGTGCACAAATATATGGAAATGAGTACACATATTTATGTTTGAATGACAGTTCATAAGGAATTCTTGTAAGAAATAAGGATGAATGAGGATGGGATGAAACACTTGAAAGTTGGGACAGAATTTGCAGTGGATGGTAACAACCACTGTACAGATTTATGCAGCACCACAGAAAAATTCTTTGGTTCATAAGGAGAAGATTCATTTGCTTCAAGGAAGACTACTTTAATTCTTAAAATCCCAGGAAACTCTGACTTACACAGAATATGATAGAGATGAGTTCAGAGATTGAAACCCCTAGAGATACATATGGGATTGTGCTTTCCGGCAGGTTGGCTGTCTGAAAAATTTCTGAGGTGTAAAAGGTGATCTGGGAAATAAGAAAAATAAAGCACATTTAATAGAAGTGATATGTGCCTATCCAACATCACTTAGAACTAGATTTGTCATCACTGCAAAACCAGCAATACATTATCGGGGCTTGATAGAGGTAACATAACTGCTCCACATGAAATCAAAAGGTGAATGAAATCAAAAGGTTAATGGCAATCAAGGAAATGGATTTGTAAGGGGAAAAAAAAAAGGAAAAAAAAGTAGTTGTAAGGAGAATATTGTAAGACATGGGGAAAAGGTGTCATTTTGGCAAAAAGGAAAGGGACAAGAGAAAGAAAAGCAAATCTCAGTCTTAGCACACCATACATTGTCAAGCAAACAGTTGATTCTGCTGCCCCTTTCCAGTTGCTAAACAGAAGCTGCTCGTCTGCAGAGTCCCTGTGAGGGAATGGGCACCATTTCCCTGCCAGCAGAGTGTAGAGGGAATTCCAATGCTGGAAGCTGGAATGAACCACCTCCAGCACAGGCTGAACCAGGGCTCGTGGAGAGACACCCCTGGACAAGTGACAACATGAAGGGGAATGGCTGCCAACTTGGGCTGTACTGGGCTCAGCCAGCTTTAGGTGGAAACAGCTGAAAGGATGTTAATGAATGGAAAAATGTCCCTTCTCAAATGACATGGGACTGGGTGGCAGCAGCCGGCCATCTGCTACTGCAGAAGTCAAAGGAAGTGGTGCTGGGTTGCTGTGGGCCTTAGGATACTTGTAACCCTTTCCTCCACACATTCCTTGGTTGTACCACGAGGGGAATGAAGGCAACAGAGCCCTTGCAGGAACTTGGGCTGAGCTCTTGTATTCCCACCTGAGAAGCTCCCTTAAAGGTATGAGCAATACTGGGGATGATACCACAGGTGTCAGGCAGTGGGCTCTGTGTGAGGAGGAATAATGTAGACCCAGAGGAAAGGGAGAAACTGGCATTGTGGAACTTTGGAGACTTAACAGCAGATCCAAGCGTGGAAACAGGGCATACTCAACTGCACTCAGGCCACAGAGCTGCAGACTCAGCAAAAGGAGGACCATGGTACACAGCTGTGGGTACACGGATCGTTCTCTAAGCACCTCTAGGACATTCATGATTTTGGTGCCTTTTGTTATAGCCTTTTCCTTCATCAAGTCATCAAATTCTGTTTGATAATTCCCTTCTCCCCAGAGTTGCTTCATGGCTACAGAAGAGACAGAATGAAGTATACCCCTCCATCATTTCATCCCCTCATAATTCTGTGTTTTTCAACTTTTAATAATGCTAAACATTTGCAGTTGAGTCCATGCTTTGATTCATCAGTTACTGAGCAAAGGACTGGAAGGAACATCACTTACTGGAACATGGTGAACCTTCCCTGGAAAATGCTGTAGCAGTTAGAGGTAGATCTTAAGTGTCTCTGATGATTCTGCTTGGTCTGGAGGACTTTAATCATGTAATTATCAAGAAATCTGTAGCTGGCTAATAGAAAAGCCAATTCCTGCTGTTAGCTTCATTTTCCCAAGAGTTATGATTTAACAAACTAAAGATCTAAAGTTTTACTTTACCTTTCAAGCAGGCAGCTTTGTCTTCTTTTTGCAGCAAGAGATAGGGCGGAGACTCAGGAAAGAATGGCAAAAAGAGCAATTGAATCAATGCCACCAGCCCAGAGAAGGACAATAGCACGTGCCACATGTCTTCAGTTCCTAAAAGTTCTCTATGAAAGCATGTTAGAATCTATTTATAGTCCAGTGAAATTACAGTTTATGACTAAACTGGTATTTTCTAAATTCTACGCTAGCTAAAGAGACACAAAATACATACAGTCATTGAAAAGTTCAATTGAAATAGATGATGTTTAGGTTAGCGACAGGAAAACAGACTAATACTTTATTTCTTCTGCAAGACTGATATTTTTTTCTTAGACTTTTAATTTCTGAAGGCCAGAATATTCCCACAACAGCTCTCTGAACCAACACCACAACTCTGCGTGAGGTTATCAAGAAATTAGCAAAACTATTAGATCTCACAGATTTACCAGAAGTATTTACATTCAATCTTTTCTTATTCACTTCAGCAGAGAGACTGCACCTCCAGAAGTGGAGTCATTCTTTCCCAAGAGAAAGGCCTTTCTCTCCTCAGGGAATGACATGGAAACCTCAGTGACTTGTATGGGGTAGATGCCTCTTCTTTGACCGCTGTAGTTGGGCAAAATAAAGCCCCACTCTGGTTGTATCTCTGTTTCTAGGAGAACACCACTTCCCTGCTATGTGGAAGAAAAATAAAAATAAAACAGGCTGAGAAGGAGTAGCACAAGCACCTTAATCCGAGAATTCTTGCCACAGTTTTTCCTAGTGCAAGAAACACCGTGGAGGTCACATTTATAAATCCACGTAGCTTCTTAGGTGAGATCTCTCCAGCATACTGAACATGGGCATTCATGTGTATTCCTAAAGGGAGAAGACAGGAGAGTGCTAAAGCTGTGGAGAGAGGATCCCTTATCAGTTCCCTTTCAGCTCTCTCCTCTCTGTCCTGAACCCTTTCCCATAAATCCTCTGCAATAACCTTTTACTTTAATCGAGGCGTTTATCTAATCCATCAGATCTCTCTACAAGCCCTCTTGAAGGCAAAGCACAGCTCATCCTACCTTGCCCCAGTCTGTTCCTTGTTCCACTGGGTTACAATGCTTTCCTGGGTACTCCCAGCAGGAAGATTTCTGTATCCACCCCAAAGATGTCACATTAACATGGAGTAGTGGGAGCCCTACCAGCAGCGATGCCCTCGAGGAAGCGCCCAGCCAGGATCATCTCGAAAGCCTTGGCTCTCCTGCTGAAGCCCGTGTGCAGCGTGGCTGTTATTAGCACCACGTCGTTGACCAGTAGGCATTTCTTCCTGCAACAGCAAACAACACGTGGGTGTGATCCATGTTTTGTTTTTCTTCTTTGACTAATCTCGGATTCTTCTCCTCTGGATTTACAGGCTGAAGCCATGGCCATGTTTAAACCCATTGCTTACAGGACAACTAAATCTGGTTCTGAAAAGGCAGGATGTCTTTGCAGAGGAGTGGGAAGGGAGAAGCTAGATTCCTCTTACTTGCTGTGTGAGCAAACCATGAGGCTGAAGGAAACTCCTGCAGGGTAAAACATCAGCAAAAATACGGGAATTGTATGGCAACAAAAGCTGTGCCAAGGGAATCAGAAATATCTGCATGGTTCTGTCTCTCCAGTGCTCCCAGGTGTAGTTTTATGTGCTGGGTAAATTCTGCGGCAGCAGGGGGCAGTGAAATTCTGATATCCCTTCTCTCAGTAGAATAATATTTAACAGCTTCCCCTGTTGCAGCCCTGGGTAGTGAGATGCTGAAAAATGTACTTACTTTCCAAATTTTGCAGTCAGGTACCCACTACACAGACACCCTATCATGCCACCCACGCAGTACATAGACACGATGAGGGACCACAGCAGCATCAGGGTCTCCTGAGGCAGCACAGAACCATACCGCTCCAACCAAGTTTCATTGATAAACTTCTGAATATACTGGGACAAAAAAGAGATTTTCATTCCACCAAGGCACTAATCATAATGTTCTTCATAATGTTTACAATTTAAAAAATTTCGATTAATAGTCGTGACTAGAAGCGTGACTACAGGACATTTGTTTGCAAATAAGGATTGATGTTTCCTCTCATACAGCCAAATAATATACAACCATCTTTCAAAAATTAATTATACTCTTTAGCGTGTTGAATCCTACCTTTCCTACACCAGGAAATTAGGATCTTATATTCATTATAGTAAAGTGCAAATGTTCTTGTGGTCAATAATGGATATAAAGAGAAAAGGGCTAAGCTGAAGGCTGACTCTGTCAGCTAGTTTTGGGGTTTTTTTCTCCATGGGATAAACTCTAAGGAGGTATCTCAATATGTTGGTTCCACAAAATTCTGTGGGAAGTTGTCTTTGGAGCACAGCTCCTTGCAATCATGCAAACTTTGACAGTGACAGTCTGGCACTGGAAACAGCTGGGAATAAACTGACACAACAACACCTAAGAGCTTTTTCCATGAGGAGCAGCTAGAGATGGGATTTTCTTTTCTCCAGCTTTGCCTACCGGAGAAGCGTAATTGATCACAGACATTTGAAAACCAGAGAGGTGGGTTCCACCAATTCCCAGCACCACAATCATCAGCAATAGCCTCCGGTATTGAACCTGCCAAGGAGAGCAAAACACATCCTAAGTTCCTGATACTGGCACGCCTTTCAGACCATGAGATAATTTACAGGCCCTTATAACTTCACATTTCTATGACTAAGAAACCTTGAACATGCAAAAACCCATCTTGAATTTTACAATAATCAAGCAAAATTCATTTGTTAATCATTAAAATACAAATCTGCACATTCTACTACGTTCCTCTCCTGGTTATAAGCAATTTGAAAAAATGCATTCTCTAATTCTTTTAGTTCTGCTAACCACAGAAAACAAAAATCATAAAAGCTTTGTTGACATCACTTGGGTTTACCTTTGTACTAGAAAGAAGGCACAGCTTTCTTGAATCCCTTTTTGCTTTCACCTTTGCCTCCTCAGGGACAGTGTTCACCATTTTCCAGAGATGACTCAGGTCTGTCCTCTCAAAACCTATTTTTTCTTACATTTCACTTTTATCAACCCTGTGTGAAATTACATTTTTAGAGGCCCTATCTGAATGATTCCTATTAGAAATGCTGTGTTTCTATGATATACACTGAATTTCAGAGCATTTCTCACAAGCACATATGTTTTCTGGCATTTAGTCTTGTCAGACTTTAAGCTGATGAGTATCTTCGATTGTCCTTAAGAGTGCAGAGCAGCAGAGTGGGAGAGTTTTTAGTGTTTTGTGTTTTTCACTGATGCTATGTTCTCTATCTTCCCCCATATTCCCATCTTTCTTGGTTTCCCAGGTCCTCTTAAACCTCTCACTGTTTTGCATTTCTAATGTATTTTCTGCAGATGCTATTTAGTCAGTCACTGCTCAACTGATGTTGTCCCAAGCTCTGTTGCTCACTTTTATTGCAAGAAAGAATTATTCCCTTTGCTGCAATCTTAAAGACCATGCTGCTGTTAGTGACCATTGCTAGAACACAAGAATTTGGATACTCACCAGGTCGGAGAGGAAACCAGCCATTTCCCCTTGAAACCCTGCCTGCTCTGAGAGCCCTTGTCAAGTCTGCCGGATGAGAGAGATGGGCTCCACACTGAGATTGTAAGAGTTTGGGATCACAGCACGGAAGTTAAATTCTAACTATGTGGCTTTTAGCAAATTGTGTCCTCCCCTGACACTGGCCAGGGCCTGTTCTTGCTGGTTTAATTATTCTAAGACCCAGATATGACAAGCTGATTACAACATTGGTCAATGTTGGGAGCACTCGCCCTTACTGGCACCGCTAAAGCCCCTGCGTGTTTCTGTTGTGTGAGGTGTCAGAGCCACCATCCTCCCTTCAGGGAGCAGAGCCCCTCTTCACCTCTCTGAAAAGCAGCTTGGGCAGGGGAGGTTTTCCACCCCTCCAGTCTACTGCAGGCCTTTAGAATTGTAGCTCAGCCATAATGCCTAGCCTTGCCTGCTAGAACATTCACAATTGCTTAAATAATTTCCCAGATTGAAGGAAGTATCCCAGGAAATGAAGTATTGGAATATTGGCATTTTGCTTCCTTGCTAACACCCAGTTCTTTGCAGAGCCTCAGAGTTTTTCCAGAGCCACTCAGAAGCCTCTCTGTAACAGTGGAATTGACCCACTGTGTGCCAGAGCAGGCTGTCACATCTCAGTGAGCAAGAAAAGGTTGAGCCTGGAGGAACTAGAGGGGAAAGGATGATTTTTCTTTGAGCTGAGGATGGAAAGAAGGACACACACGGCAGCTCCAGACCTTTCCAGAGAGGTTTCCAAACACTGGCTGTGGCCAATTTTTAACACCCGGTTGATCACCCAGTCCCTGCAGAGCCCTGTTCCTCTTCCTCCTGCTGTGTATGTCCCTCCTAGAATCCTCCTACTGCCTCACACTGTTGTTCAGTGCTGGATGATGGAAAAAGCAAACCTTAAATGCTCAGTACAGTTTGTATTTATTTTCCTAAAGTGTAACAGTGTGTTTTTTTCGGGGTGCAGCCACAGACTTTCTAAATCCCAGTCAGCCTCTCTGTAGAGAAACTGCTTGAGAAGTGTTCAGGCAGAAATCGAGCTCACACAACCAAAAAGACACACTGCTACACTAAAGAAGAGGACAAGATTCATCCCTCCACCTAGGATTTGAACACTACAAGAAATGTGCATTTTCCAGACCCAGTATGGAGCTCACCCAGTGCCCTGGACTTGGAGGGATTTTGTTTTCAGAGATGCCCTGTGTTGCACCCGTGTGATCCTGGATCCTGGAACCGCAGATTCACAAGTACTTCTTCAACCTTTATTCCCATTCCATGATAGTTTATGGCAATGTTAATGATTTACCACACTTTCCCTCTTGTGGACAGCTGTTAGTGGGAGAAGTAAGGCAGGTTGAACACAACCATGCTGTAGAAAGACTTGTATCAGGAAATGAGTTTTTAATGTCTTGTAAGACCGTAAAAACTTCCTCATTAGGAACCACTAAGTTTGAGAAAGACCAAACCAAGTAAGGACCTTTAAAATAACCAATTACCTAATATTTTCTTTTCAAAACATTTCCAAGGCTTCTTTTTTTTCCCCTGCATTTTTGACCAGAAGAAGGAATGCATGTTGGCTATTAAAGTGGCACTGTGCGGTCAATGATCTCAAACCTTGAAACAATAAACTTCATCTAGTTTTTTTGATAGTGTGTTGATTGTCATGGGAGGGATGGCTATGTTGGGAAAGCTCCCTGCTCCTGGCATTAGCTTTTGACACTGCCGAAAATACTGCTGGAGCATGATGTGAAGATAAAATAGCACAAGCCTTAGGGTTGTGAAAGAAACTGCTGCTCAATATTCAGACCCTTTTGCAAAATTTATTGTGCAGCATCTGCATCAGTCGGTAGTGAAGGTCTCATCTCCAGAACAAGACAGACACAGCATTCCTTGACCCCAGTAACATCACCCCAGAAAATGGGGTCTACGCTGTCCCTGACTCTTCATTCAATGAAAATCAATCCAGGCACAATCAGAAGGATGTGTTTTTATAGCCACTGCTTTTTATTTCCTCATCAGAAAACTGTAAAGCATGAAAAAGACCAAAAATGTGTCATGTTATAAAGCAATGAACACAAACGTGAAGCCATTTTTACCAGGTTTTATAATGAAAACGTGAAGTATTCAGAGACCTGGAAAGAGAAGCAGTCACACATATGGATTAATTCCCCAGGAGAGGTGTCCCTCTTCTCTGTCTCATCAGTACCAGTTACTCTCAGGGCTCAATCCCATTGAAACCCAGTGTTCTCCAGGCTGAAGAGACACTACCCAGTCATTGCCAATGAGGAAGGAGAATCTGCACACTGGATTTGCCCACTCATGATTTCCTGCTGCTCTGCTTTCTTTGCTCATTGCTTTCCTGCAGTGCTGACATATCCCTGTTTTTCCTAATAGAACCTCCAAGATTCTAAATGTGGAGGGAATATTGCATATTGATTCTGCCTCTGCTGATAAGCAAGGCACACTTCTTTCACTGGATTAAAGAGCTAAACACTTCTTTTCCTGTGAACTGAAGCTTCTACTCTGGAAAGCTCATCGGCACTGACTTGTTAATAGGAGCAGATAATTTCAGTGTCAAAGCTCTGTCTTCTTTGCAAGTTTGCTGTACCTCTGTACCTTTCAGAATCACTTCTCCTAACTGTGGAGTCCTGTTTTGCCAAGAAAATAGCAGATCCCGTGTTTTCAGTTTACAACTGCAAGTTTGGAGCAACTGACAAAGATCTTATTTTCTCTAGAAACTGTGTTTAATTTTTTTCTGCAGGGGAGTTAATTCAGCTCATACTTCAGGAGCTTGAGAGAACCACCAAGTTCATGCTGCACCCCGTACTGAAGGTGATATTTTTTTGTGGATCTATGGATTCTCTCTTGCTTAGTGGGACTTCTGGGCACTATAGTAATAAAAGAGCAAAACATGAAGTGGAGCGTTTGTTCTTAAAGCCTAGTAACAGTCACCACTGAGCAGTTACTCTGCTGTAGGGCTGCCTGTCCCTTCTTCCCACGGTAGTTCAGGCGGTTGAACTCCTCCATGACCTGCAGCATGGTCTTTCCTTTGGTCTCAGGCAGCACCAGGAACACAAAAATAGCCATGGACAGACAGTATGTCAGGAAAATTATGAAACAGAAATTACCAAGACCTTCCTACAGGAAAACAAAGAGAAAAAATGTGTTCATAAACATTTATCTTATTCCCTTCTCTTATGATATAGAGTTTCTGGGTTTGCATTTACTAAAAGAACTTGGTCAGAGACTTAGTTGATATAAACCCTGCTGCAAATGACATCGGACAGTGTTGGTGCCTCTGTCTGTGTTGCCTATGTCGCTCTAACCTGTGTAGTTAGAAGCATTTTGTGGGTTTGCTACACTTCCAGTAAATACCTGGTTAAAAAGGAAGAGGCCATCAGAACTGCAATTAATTTGGGCTCTGTCTGTTGCATGAAGTACTGATAAGAGAAGCACGCTCTGGGTTCAAGAGGGGTGTAACTTCCTCTGAACTGAAACAATCACCCTACTTTGCTTACCACAATGAAAGGGAACACAAATCCAAGGATGAAAAGTTGGATCCAGTTTACAACACCATTAAAAACATAAGCAGTTGGTCTGTATGAGTGAATAAATATTTCCGTGATCAAGGGGCACACTACTCCACCTGAAAAAATATTGAAGAAAGAAGGAAGCTTAGAAATTTTGCAAGATGCTTCTGTACCTCATACTTCATTTTGCTGCATAAGTTCATGGCTTTAAGCGGCCTTGAAGTGTCTGAAGTGGTGCTTGCCTCTTCAGAAAAAGGGCATGTAGGAATGCAATAGGAAATGTATTTGACCTCCTACCATAGTATGGAGGGAAATATTGACACCTGCACTGACTCAGAAGTAGGGATTCATGCCTATTTTGGATCAGCTATGCCGGGAATGTCTCCTAAAGGCTGCAGTGAGAAAGGAATGAGTGAATAAATGAAACTATTCCAGTAGAAAATACCAACCTGGCCCAATGCCAAAGCTCAGGATGAAAATAAAGACAAGGGCTACAGAGCAGTATGGTACCCAGGAAAAGGAGTCCTGTGGTAGGAAATGAAAAGCAAATAAAATCAGAAATTAAAATTTTGTTTATCTAGCTCCATTACAAATGTTCATCACTACTAAGTATGTCAATGTTTAACATAGATCTACTTCCTCTTCTTTCGGAAATGTCATGAGATGGCCTTGGCAGTGATCTTGGTTGTGTAAAGCTACTGTCTTTAATCCATATGTACATGACTGAGAACTGTCCTCTATGAATATGATGGTTAGCCCCAAAAATACTTCTGCTCACCAAAAAGTGGTTTGTGGGGAGGGAAATAGTCATGCTATCTGGCATACAATAAAACGTGGGCACAGTTCTAATGCATCAGTGGGGTCTTACCTGTAGTGAGAGTGTGACGGTGAGGAGCCCGAGAGCCAAGGCCATCACCGTGTAGCTTTTCCACAGCAGTGTCTTCCTCCCTGCACGATCAATGAGGAAACCCTGCAAGCAGGAGGAGATGCTGCCAGCCCCGAGGGACAGCCTGAGGGCAGGCACCGGTGAGCTGCTCCAGTCTCTGCCTTCCCTGGCCAGGCAGGAAATCACCGGGCCACTGGGGACTGGGAAGCAGCACCTTCTCTGGGAGGGTGAGGAGAGGCATCTGGGGAGCCTGAGCAGGACCAGGAGCTGTGGGGTGGAGCAGGAGGTGGGAGGTGCAGGGCTGCAGGGAGCACTGGCTGGGCAGAGGAGGGTGTTCTGCAGGCAAAGGAGAGCCAGGCAGGAAGGCTTACACTGCTAATTGCTGTGATTCCTACAGCCTGAGTCCTACTGACAAATGACACCTGCCCTTCCTCTAGGGGGGAACTGGGACTCCCAAGTCTGGCCCACAGTGGGTTGTGGTTTTGACAGAAAGACTCTCAACTCTTTCCAGAAGCTCAATAGAAATGTCCATGTTTGCAGGGTGTGGGGAGAGGATTTTATCTGATCGGTTTCATGGTTGATTTGTTGCAAAAATTTGATTCCTGGAGCTCCATTTACAGCATTTCTAAAGATCAAAATGGGAAATGTATTACAGCAGAACAAAATTCAGCTGAAAAGCCACTTACACACAGAACTGTGGAGAGGATCTCAGTAGTCCCAACCCCCAGGGAGACGTAATGGATTTGGGCAGGGGGGATTCCAGCCTTTGTAAAGATACTGTATGCATAAAAGTAAACCTGGAAAGAAGAGAAATTCATGAAAGCTGTACACATGTGGCCACGTTCACAGCAGCGTCTGTCTTTTTGGGCAGAATACTAACCAGACCTTAACAAAATAGAAAATCATCACAACAGGGTAGTCCATAGAAATGCCTTCAGAAGAAACTTGCCAAAACACAGTTCTTGACTTATCCCAAGGCCCAGACTTCCAGGGGAAAAGATTGTAATAAACAGTAACAACAGATGCCTCCTTAGGGCACTGTTGCAGTCATTCCCAGCTCCTTGCGGAGGAGCCTGTCAGCCATGCAGAGGGCAGAGCCAAGCAGTGCACGTACCACATTGAACCCGATGAGCTGCATGCAGGAGATGACCAGGAACAGGGAGATGAGCTGCCAGCGCACGGCCCTGTCCCGGAGCAGGTCCCAAACGCTCTTCGCCTTCTCCCCACCGATGGCTTTCTGCTCTGACAGCATGTCATTTATCTCAGCCATATAGTCCCCATCTCCCCAGAGCTGCTTCACAGCTGGAAGGAGAGGAGGAGAGGTGACCCAGCTCACCAGCACAGACATGAATCCAGAAGATTATTTCCTGCTTTGCAGAGTATCTCATTAGAACTTCATGCTCTTTTCTTGCTTGAACTTCCTAGGGATCTGGGCTCAGATAGGACACAAAACCAGATCGTTGTTGTCTGTTTTTACCCATGAATCTTAATATTACCTCACCTTTGGCCAATAGCTGCTGACAGTTGTTCAATGTAAGTCACACTTTCATTCTTACCAATCCTTTCCTGAATACCTTCTTCTAAATGTGCAGTTCTAGGGCACACTCCAGAACACAGACAAGATAAAATGACTCCTACATATAAAAGACAGATTTACATCCAAGTTCTGTCTGTTGATGGTTAAACACTCACAGTGGCTGTTGCTGAGTTTCTGTCAATAGCTGCTGTCAGGCTTACCAAAGAACTGGAATGCTCACAGATACAGCATGACACTGCAGAGCCTCTCTTTCTCACACAGAGAAGGTACTGTATCTACACTCTGACTGTTCAGGGCAGAATTTGCATTGCTGGAAATACAAGCTGTGTGTGGTCACCCCCCTTGGAGTACCCTGGCAGAGGGTAAGGGAAATACCAGTGCCAAGAGAGCACTAATATCCAAACAGAAGACGCTGACTTTCATTGAAGCTGAAGGTGCTTTCAGAGCCAAAACACCGAGTCTTTGTCCCACCTGTACCTCTCTGCCAGGCTTATCTGGGGCTTTACTGGATTTTCCCCCTTTTCCTGAAATGAATGACTGATGGCCCATTTCCTTACCTTTGAGACATCCCTCCTTGTCCTTTCGGTCAATGAGCAGGTAGCGGGGAGAGTCTGGGAAGAAGGGGAGGGTGAGAAACTGAACAAGGACAGGGACTACATTGGCTGTCAGGAGAATTGGCCAGAGAGCCTCCACTCCAAGAAGTTCCCTGGAACAAAAGCAGCAGGGTGTGAGAGGGGCTGAGGACTGTGTGTGCCGGCCCTGTGAGCCACTGCAGACACGAGGTCATCCCCCGGCCCCGCTGGGTGTGTCCCGGCAGCTCCCACCACCAGGCGCAGCAAGGCCACCTGCGTCCTCCTGCAGCAGCCGAGGGCTCGCAGGGACCAACAGTCCCAGCACAAGCGCTGAAGGAGAACCTGCAGGGGCTGATCCCTCTGCTTCTGATCCAAATCGGCTCACATTACCTTTATGACACCATCCGTGAGTTATCAGGCTGGTACCGACTGCCCCAAATGGCAGCTACTGGGCATAGGTGTGCATTGGTACATGCATGTATTTTAATCACAGAAGAAATGGAGTAGGTTTCAGACTCTCTTACCTGAGACCCAGAACAAATCCTACAAATTTTCCAACAGCAATGGAGGTAGAAGCTGTTATGGCAATCAGCCCGCGGAGATTCTGTGGAGCACATTCCCCAGCAAACATGATATGGACATTCTGAGCTAAACCTGCAGTGACAAAGGACTCTTAGGGCCATGCAAATCCTCCTCACAGGTCTGGTGTTTTGGAGGAGACCACTATGGACGTTGCTTGTACGGGTTGGCTCTCAGATACATTTTTATCTGTGCTGAGGATGTGGCTGCCTGACACGCAGCATTTGCCCCATACCGTGGCCTTGTGCCTTTGCTAAATATTTCACTAAGTATGAGCCCCTGGGAAGTCTGTCCTTCAGCAGGCTGGCCTTCTCTTACAGTGTTTCCTACAGCCACATATACAGACAGGACTGTGGTTACTCCCTCTAGTCTCAGATGACGTTTCTCTGTGGCTATTCAGATGCTATGTGCCTCATTTTCTGCTTGAAACCACCAAGCTGGTAAATGCTGTACATTCTATTTGCTCAGTGAAATAATTAATTATTAATCCTCTCAATATTTTTTTTTTCTGGTTAGTATTATCTTTATCCAACTTCTCGGGGATTAAAAGCAGTGGCAGAATGTAACCTTCTGAGGCGTCTGGAAATTAGAAATGAAAATTCTAATTGAATTGGCTTGAAAACCGTTCCCTTGTCTGTAATGTGGAGGGCATCATCAGCCACAGCAAAAAGCAACAGGAACAACAGAGCCCAGTTCTTTATTGAGTGAGCATGCTTCCCTGAAATATTGCATGGTTTAGATTTTTCAGAAGTTGGCAGTACCTTTTATATGGACTGGATGTAAAGACAGAAGAAAGAGAAATGGAGATGTAATACCTTACTAATTTAATTATATTTCTGGGCACTCAGAATCATGTTCTCTGCAGAATGTAGTAAAAAAATCTGTGATCTGTTTACTCAGGCTGGTGAATCCTTGTGACCCTCAGCCACTGCTCTTCCCACTATTTAATACCGCAGGTGGGAATGCCAATTTACCTCCACAGACTCCAGAAAATAACCTTCCAGCAATGATCATCTCAAAAGATCCACACAGCCGGCTGAGTCCCATCAGAGCTGCACCCAGCAGAGCAGGGATGTTGGCAAGCAGCATGGTCTTCTTCCTGGAATTCATTCAAATTAACGTGAGCATAAATACTGCCCCTGCCTCATTCACAGCCTGACAGGAGCGGCGTGAATTGTACCGTGGTTACAGACTCAGTACTGGCCTCCCAGATCAGCTGAAGTAAATGGGAAATGGCAATGGGGAATCTGGTCACAGACTGATAAGTTAGTTTAAGGTTTGGATTCCTCTAGTGGAGTCAATATCTACGCTGGAGAACAAGCATTGTGAGTGGTTGTCTCTGAAATTCTCTTTAAAATGCATGTACTTCTTGTATGACTTCCCCGGACTGGATTTGCTTTGGACTTTATAAGGGAGAGGGTACGATTTTCCCTGTGGTTATTGGCAGATTTTCCATTCTCCACTATACTGGTCTTTAACTGGAAGCCCTGAGCTGCTCACAATGCCACATTACAAGCAGTGCTTCTCCCGAGACAGCGTTTACTTTTCTGCAGTTGTGGGTGTGAACAGAATGACTGGTGTAACCACTCTTCCTACCTCCCAAATCTAACAGACAAGTAGCCAGCAGACGAGGAGCCCAGGAGCCCACCGATGCTGTAAATGGACACAATGAAGGACCACATCAGAGTGATCATCTCGGCACTGGGAGAGGAGCCATATCTCTTCAGCCACGTCTCACGGATGAAACTTTGGATGTACTTTAAAAGAGAAAGAAAACAATGGACTCAGTCAACATGTTTTTGCATAATTCCACTGCTTTTTTAATTCTCTTACCCGCTTATCCGTGTTTTTGATACATTTCTATTGATAGCCTTGATTGACATCTTAGCCCCAATGAAATCAATGGGAATTTTGCCATTAACATCCACAGAGCTGATGCTTTAGCAATGAGATCCAATGAATAAATATATCAATATTAAATATCAACTGTGAGTGCAGGTAAGAGAATGGTAGGCTGGTCTTCTGTTTCTGTGCTGAACACAGATTTTTTTCTCTACCCGATCTTTTCCTGCCATTCCCACTTGTCTGTGGTAATAGTACGAGCTCTGTGTCCTTGGTACCATTCAGGATGACAAACACCTTCCCCAGTTTTCCTTTTCCAGCTACAGGTACAAGTGCTGACCTCAGCTCTTGAGCTACAGTCTTTTCCTGCCCTATTTCACCTTACAACCACTTGGAAATAGTGTGTGTGGTCAAGCACATCTTACAAGGGAGTCCCTGAGTGATGGAGAGAGGAGAATGCCCTGGGAGCAATTCCACTCAGTAAGGGGAAAATGGCTGACTTTGTGGATATCATTCATCCTTCCCTTTCCCAGTTCTCTCACATCAGACAGAAGTTCACACCTCATGAAACACAAGAGCAGTAGCAGCTACTCTAAGAACTAAGAAACCACGATTAGTCTAACTTTGAAAGCACAAGCAAAAAGTTAGCCATTGCATATAGAGGCATGAATGCCTGAGAACAGTGAAATCCTGGTAGCTCACTCTTTGAGCTCTCCATGCTTACCTCAGCAGGAGAATTGATAATGGAGACCTGCAATCCATAGTGGAAAGCTCCAGTAAGGCCCAGGACAAAAGCCAGGAGAAAAAGGTTGTAGCTCATTTTCTTGCAGGGAATAGAAACAGCAAACAAAGTGGTTCAGCTATGCAGACATGCCTCCAAATGTCCTGTGTTTTCCCTGGGAGCTCTAACAGTTGAGCAAGCAATGCCACACACCTGCCTCCTCTGAGATCAAGGAGCCAGCAATGGGAAGCCACAGCTACTAAAGCACAGGGCAGCGAGAACACTGAGTAGAGACAAAGCTCACAGATGCCGCCCAGACCCCAGTTACACACTTCAGTGCTTCTGTCTTCAGCTTTGGCCGTCTTAATCTGCACTGTCATAGTTGTGGGAGCATAGTGCAATGTGCAAGCATTTTGTGAACAATTCCACCTATTTGTCCTCCTTTCCCACTTGGTATCTCACCTAAGTGAATATTTTGCTCAGTGACTTGGCTGAGACTGGATAAACATTTGAGGATTGAAGTGCAATTCCTGGTTTCATAGTTTATTCACCTTTTCTTAGAACTCTCTGATAAGAGGCTTAAGAATACAGGACTGCAGTACATGCACCTCAACCTCTCCCACTGCCTCTGCTCCCTGTTACTGACTGTCCTGGGGATATTTTGGCCAGCAACGAGAGTGTGATGCTGCACCTCCATGCCTGGAATATTTCATACTCAAACAATGACTGCCAAGCATTTACAAGCTGATTTCTAATCAGGGGAATGTCATTGCTCCAATGGGCATCAAAGGTCTTCACACCAACTTGCATGCAAGGTTAGTCATCCCTGCTTGCAGTATAGATCTTTCCTGATGCTTTCTTTGGCTGCTTTGGGAAAAGTTCCTTTTTATACAGAGAAAGAGGAGCCTGAGACAATATTTCAATACGTCATTGTGTTCTTTTGCAGTGTTTACACTCCCTTTGGTTTGTCATGAAGTTCTTGCTATGTGGTTTGTTGCTGTTGTGTTGGTTACTGATGAAGCAGAGGATAGCTGGTGAGCTGTGTGCTCCTGCCAGGGCTCTGGGCGTGCTCTGGCAGCAGCTGTGGACAGTAAGAGCTGCGGGAGACGAGTAAAGGACAGCAAGGAAAGCACTGGTAGAAGCTGAAGTCCAAGGACTGGTGCAAACTGGAGTCGGCTGGCTTGGACTCCCCAAGTCATGGGCTGGGTAATCAGTGATCACATTCAAAGGGAAAGTTCCCGACTGCTACCTTGAGCCCAAATTCAGAAAAGCTTTTTTAAGCCCAACTTGGCTGAGACAGACAATGCCTGTGCATCCAACTGTTGAATTATCAGCTGACTGATCAATTGACTCATCCAGAGTAATGGTCATTGGCCGAAAGTTCAAGTCTGTATCCCTACAATATATAGCAGATGCTAGGAAAGTTTAATATCAGTTTTAAATCCTGACTGTAAAACCATTAGTTTTATCCATAATTTTCAAAGGGGCTCTTTATCTAGCAGTGTCCAAGATGGTTCTGTTAAAAGGCTTTTACAAGTTATTCCAACAGCTCAGGGGGGAATTCCTTCTCCTGGTGAGTGGCTGTCCTTGGTGGCTCCCCAAGCTAGGCTGCTGTGTGTCTTTGGAAGAACCCCAACACCGGTCGGGTTGCGAGTGAGAGCTGGCTTATGCAAAGGATGAGTGTTTGAGGACAGCAGCAGTACTAGTTTTCTCTAGTGTTGATGGCTTTCAATCAATCCAACAGTGCACAGTTATCTGTTCTGCAAACAGTGATATCAACTTTGAGTCGCTGAGGATCATTTTCCAAGATGTGGTTTTGCCTAACACTTCATATGGTAAGAAAATGTGAACAATTGTAATAGATTTCTCAGTTGAAGGTGTTTTAATTCAGTATCAATTAACCTCCTTGTTAAATGCTTCAATTAAAATTTAACAACTTAGACCAACTGAAATGTAACCACTGTTTGTGTTTGCTTAATCAGTCTATAGACCCCTGATTTCAGGCCACAGTCAGAAAAAAACGCTGAAAGCTGGAATTCATGTTTTCTGCCACATGTACTTGCAGGACTGGCTCTAAAAGTCAGGATGTCGAGTAAATGTGTATCCTTTCTGACCAAGCCTGTTTCATCCTGGCAGGTGCAGATGGCCTCTGCCCTTGCAGGGCTCTGGGAAAAGGCACAGTCCTGACTCACGGGAGTGGCCACAGAAGTGGCCAAGGTGAGGACCTCTGGACACTGCAGGACTTCTCTCTTCTCTGACCTGTATGTTCCAGGGTCAGCCAGGCCTCTCCCTGCCCAGGCAGTCTCCTCATCCACCCCTGCGTCCTACCCTGCATGCTCCCCACTGATCTGCTTCCTTTCTTCACTCTTCTCTGCTTCATTTCTGTTTGTTCCTCACTGAAGGAATGACAGAGTGTTTTGCTACCGTCATGATGGTAGTTGTACTTTTTGCTTTGACTTTGTGTTTCACTCTTTCCATCTGCCCCTCACTGCTCTCTCCAAACTATAGTAATGAAAAGTATCTCTTCAGTTCCCAATTCTATGGAGCCCTGCTCTTGATTGTCTTGTCTCAAAATCCTGCACACTTCAAAATCTGTGTTTTCTAAGAGAAGATTAATTGCTCTTGCCCCTGTCTATAGATTAATGACTTCTAAAATAGCAGCAACCACAAAGGAAAAAGGTTTACTTTTATTTTTCATATGTTATAAACTTTGGGTAGTGAAAGAGAGTTCTTGCACAGACTCCTCTTCTGATATCTGCTGCTCCACTCATGCCCAGCATGACAGTAATACACTCCAGAAATGTTTACAGTCTTTTTATTCAAAAATGCTGCACTTGTCTATAAAATGTAGTTTAAAAATACACTGAAAGAAACTTTACCTACTTATTTTGAAAATGTGCGTGCTCTTCTTTGTTGCAAATACAAGCACTCTCATACAAACAAAGTCAAAAGAAAAGAGGTGGCTTGATTATGACTTTGAGAAGAAACGGGAAGAAACTTAACCAGTCAGGCCAATGCCTGTGAAAGGCCACATTCAATGAGGAGTGTTGCCCTGCTCTGTATCAGGTTAACTAAAAGGAATCAATGTCACATCTGGGTCTTTGCCAATGTGCTCTACAGAGACAACAAGGGCATGCTGCAGAGAACATTGTGGTGTGATCTAAAGATCCACATCCAAAATAAGCTGCTGCCATGCCAGCTCCTCACCACACTTAACCTCAGCAGAGCACGGGTGTAAAACTACAAAATGCACCAACAGTGTCTGTGGGAGCAGAACAAACTGGGCAGAAGAATTACTTGTGCTTTACAACATATGACTGGAAGACAACAAACAAACCATGAAGAGATCCAGTCCAGAATAAATAAGTCGGCAAAACAATGCCCAAAAGTCTGTTGTGTAATAAGCCACTTAGCAAGTGCTAGAAGATTTCTTTCTAATCCATCTGTCACATGTTTTTATAGCTGAAAATAATTAACTGCTCACTATTGCTTAACAAGCAGGGGTCTATTTGAAATCACTTAATAACAGAAACAACGGGAGCACCAAGACAAGGTACTGAAAATTTCATCTGGTGTCTGAAACCAGAATTTAATCGCATTAATTTCTGTGTTAGAAAGCCCAGATTCAGGGGCAAGGAAAGAAGCGCTTCTGAGATGGAAGTTACTGTTTGGGGGATTTCTGAAGGCATTTCCTAAAGCATTACATGGTGTTGTATTATGATAAGAGAATAAGGCGCCATTCTGTCACTCTCTGATATGGATTCTAAAATATGCATGTGTTACTCAGTACTAAAAGTTGAGAACAGATCATTGAACTTTTGCTTGGATTTATCAGTTCAAGTGTATGTTCTCAAAGTGAACTTAAGAACCTAAGAGTAATACATTGTCCCTAACTTCTCTTTGTGTCCATGCAAGGGCACGTAGTCACTGCTGAATTCACTGCAGAATTCCCCCAGATACCATCTTCCTTTCTTCTGCTACAATGTGGTGGTTTTGATCTCCTCAGGGCCTTTATAGTAACCTGCACGGGTCTTAGTTTTGAAGTTCCGTTTCCTGAACTCCTCCGAGATTTCCAGGAAGGACTTTCCCTTTGTTTCAGGAAGGAAAAACCAAACGTAGAGGGCAGTGCAGACACAGACCGTGAGGAATGGGATGTAGCAGAAATGTGCTAGACTTTTCTGAGGAGGAGGAAAGAACAAGACAGTGTTGGTGACATTCTGTATGATGACAAAAAGGCCACTAATCCCTCTTCCTGCACAGTCTAAATTCACCCAGGGATGATTTCTGTGAATCCTGATGAGGGCATCACATGCCTAGATGCTACAGCTTCCCAGCACAGATTGGGAAATTGGACATAGCAAGAACAGTATTTTGAAATGTCTATTTCTGTTTTTCTCTACATATAGTTGAAAAGCATGGGAGGCCTCAGTAGGAAATAAGACCGGAATATATATTGTGGAGTTCTGCTCCCTTTTGCTTCAGGAATCATCTTAGGGAGTGGTGCCAGAGTCTGGCAAAGGGACGTTACATCACATCTTTAGTTCCAGCTGCTCTCAACTGAGGACAGGTGAGGAATATTGTTCATCCATCCCCCAAATGATTCCGCTCCCAACCTCAAATCAGAAATCACCATAGGGACATGGAGAAAGTTTGGTTTAAAGGAGTTCTGGCCACTGTCCTCAGAAAGATACTTTTCAATAAAGTGCTGTCATGCTGCTTGCAATATTCTCTTTCCCTGGTCACTACCAGAGCGTCTTTCTTGTACAGAACACTAAAGAGCTGCTTTGCTTTGGGAACGCACCACAATGAATGGGAAGGCTGTTCCAACCAGAAACAGGTTGAACCAGAGCAGGGAGCCACAGATCATGTAAGCAGCTGGTCGGGACATTTGATCAAAAACCTCTGTGGGCAGAACTCCTGTTACACCAGCTGGAAAAAGAAATGGCAAGAAAGTTTAATAATGTTGTTGACATTACATTAGAAACAAGAGAACACATCTTAAGAAAAAAACCCAACATGGAGTATAAGAGGTGAATTTTTAGGTTAAATATTAAGGAGTGGGTAATTATTCAAACTTTCTCATGTTAGAATGAACTGCCAAGAAAGATTTTGTAATCCACATTATTCTTCCCAGGACCCAACGTTGAGAAAGGCTTATAATTAATTCAACCCCATGGCACTGTAGGGACTGAGACAAGAAATTATTGCCAACTTGTGTGGCATGTGACACTGGCAGCTTGGTCCTATTCTTACCTACCTTCCTTCAAACTCATGTGAGCCAACAGAGTCTCACATCTATATATTCACCATGCAAACATCCCCAACATCCTGTGTATTGCCCACCCCCAGAAACTCGTGGATTCTGCCACAGAAAGGCACATTAGTGGGCTAACAAATAGACATAGAAATTGTGCTTCCAGGTATCTGCAAGAAAATAATCAGACGGCATAGCCAACAGTTTCTAGGATTAAAGTGAAGCATTAGAAATGCTGGTTTACAGCCCTAATGGACTGGGCAGCAAATCAAAAGCTTGTCATCTGCTTAAGCCAAGAATCACTTCCAAGTACCTTGGCCTAATAGCCAAGATGACTTTGAGGGGGAATATGACAGAGAGAGAAATGGGCACAGCCTGGCCCTGCCCAACTCTAACTCACCAGGGACACACAAACCCCTGTGAAACAGCCAAACACCAGCAGCAGAAATTGCCTCGTTCCTCTGAGTATGCTGCAGCTAAAGAGGGTCTGAGAGTTTCCATAAGATGCCTGCACACAACTCCAAACCCCTGCAGTACCCAAAAGTTTCACTGAAAACACTGAGGGAACTGACCTGGTCCGATTCCAAAGCTCAGGATATAGGCGAAAATGCAGGCCATGCTGAGATAAGGCATCCAGCTAATCTGAGTCTACAGCCACAGAGACCAATGGAAAACCAGTGAGGGCACTTATTTGCCACCACTGAACACCCCAGTCACATAAAAGGCAAAGCCCAACTCCATTCCACTTAAATAATCCATTAAATTTGTTACCTGCTGGCTCAGAGCGACCATGAAGACAATGGCCCATCCTGCCATGAAGATATATCCCCCCAGCAGCAGCGGCCTCCGACCAGCGTAGTCTATAATCATGTTCTGCACAAAGTAACACAGTGAAATAAAGCAAGATCTTTAACCTGCATTTATATTTCCTGCCTCTTTCCTCTCTCCCTTTCAGTACTCCATGCCCAATTCGCTTTCCTCTCTCCCTTTCAGTACTCCATGCCCAATTCGCTCTACAATAACCTTCAGGATGTTGTCTGCTTCACAGCTAAAAAAAAAACCAAAAAACAAAAAACAAACAAACCTCAAAAGAAAGTTCTGGTGGCAAGAGTCAGGCAAGAAGGGTGTTGAGGGGTGATAAGAATGCCCCAGCTGCACCTAAACTCTGCCACCATCCATATGAACACAAAGCAAGAGAGTTACGCTTGTTAGAGACTTCAGACAGCCATGGCAGTGCAATGTCTGATCAAATACCTCTGCATTGACCTATCTGGCTGGGGCTGCTGACAGACAGCCTGGCTCCTGTGCCTGAAGGGCTTCCTTGGCATGAAAAGCAATGTAAACCCCAAATTTGTAATGAGCAGCCTCCTCCCTGCCCACAGAGGCTGCATGTCACCAGAGTGCATTGAGAGTCTCACACAAGTGACAGAAGTGATCAGCTCACAGCTTCCCGTGCCGATTACAACATAGGGGATTTTGTCCTCGGGAATTCCAGCCTCTTGGAACACGTAAGCTGCATAAAAATACATCTGTGAAGAGAGGAAAGGAGAAAGCAGTAAGGGAAGACATCTGAAAATACACCTCCTTGTTTTTCCTGAAGGACCATGCAGAGTGACTAACGTGCTGTCACACAGGCTACTGTGACAGCATCCTTCTGAATCTCCCCATAATGCACAGGTGTATTTTGGGAACCAAACATCTGGCATTTGAAGATCTCCACAGGCAGAGAGACGCTATTCATTCCTTTCCTGCTGCCAGAACGTTGAGCCCAAGAGGTCCCAGCCACATCCCAGGACCCAGGCTGCTCACCGAGTCATTCCCGCAGAGCTGCATGGCACTGCTCAGCACAACGATGCTCACCAGCTGCCACCTCAGAGCTGGGTTCTGGAACAGCTCCCACGGGTTCTTTGCTCTCTGGCCTTTAACAGCAGCCTGTTCTGCCAGCATCTCTTCCAGCTCTGCACTCAGGTCACTGGTGCCTCTGAGCTTCTGCAGCGCTGCAAGGACAAGGGAACCTCTTACTCCTGGGCCTTGTCTTCAGTGCGCTGCTCTGCAGGGTGAGGGATTGAGCAGCAGGTGATGGCTGCAGAAAGCTGCAGGACAGAGCCTATGATCATGCTGTGACCTTCACAGAGTTGATCAGCTATGGTGCAGCCACTTGAAAGATTTGGGGGAAAGGGAGTTCAAATCCCTCACCGTTGTTTGGCAACTGAGTATTTCCCAACAGTGCCATTTTAGCAGCCATGCTTCTGACTCAGATCTCAAGTGCCTCCCCCGGGAAATGCAGGCATTAGGATGTTCTTGGTACACAGCACATATTTCCCACAAAATAACTCCAACCACTCTGCATATGAGGATTTGTATGCCACAAATCTAAGTAAATCCTTTAATATGAATTGGCTTCAGATTTGATCCTGAGCTCTTCAACTGGCATTTATTTCACTTCATAGTTACAAAACATATTTGCCATTGTGAACACAAGTCTTACCTTTTGACCCTATTACTGTAGCAAATAAGTCTATTGTAGGAAGATGCCTTTGAATTACCTCAATAGAAAAAATATATTTAAGATTGTAGAATGTTCTTTAGTTTGGAAGGAGGAAGTGATCATATTTACAACTTGATATGAAACTTCCTACATGTAAAATTTGTGACACCATTCCAAAAATGTTGGGGCCCAAGTCTCACATGTTCTGTAAGGAGCTAACAGTCACCCTGGACTCACCAGAGATGCAGGATTCTTTGTCTCCACGGTCAATCAAGAGATATCTGGGACTTTCAGGGAGCCAAGGCAGAGCTGTGAGCTGGATCAGGGCAGGAACCACATTGCTTGCTAAAAGGAATGGCCAGCTCTCCTCCCCTCCTAGGAGCTCCCTAGAGAAAAACAAACACAATTTACACAGTAGTTTCACAGCCTGGGGAAGGAAGGAAGGAAGGAAGGAAGGAAGGAAGGAAGGAAGGAAGGAAGGAAGGAAGGAAGGAAGGAAGGAAGGAAGGAAGGAAGGAAGGAAGGAAGGAAGGAAGGAAGGAAGGAAGGAAGGAAGGAAGGAAGGAAGGAAGGAAGGAAGGAAGGAAGGAAGGAAGGAAGGAAGGAAGGAAGGAAGGAAGGAAGGAAGGAAGGAAGGAAGGAAGGAAGGAAGGAAGGAAGGAAGGAAGGAAGGATTTAATGAGTGGGCTGCTTGCTTTACATTACCTGAGTCCAACAACCTGTCCCAGCACCAGCCCCAGGGCTGTAAAGGACGCAGAGGTCAAGGCCACAGCTCCTCTGAGCTTCTTTGGGGCACTCTCTGCCAGGTACATGGGCTGAATGTTCATGCTTACACCTGGGCAAGGCAGAGAAATGCTGAGCTCAGCTTGTGGGCAGAGGAGACAAGAATAAATGCGGTCAGCCATCTCTCGAGGTTGCCCAGCTGCACTCTTCTGTTGCAGGCCATGTGATAACTAATCTACCAGCGCTTGTTATTTACCCAAACCTTCAATTTCACCCCTGTCCCTTGTGTAACTAAACACACATATTCATCAGTAGCCGTGGATAATGAAACTGAAACCTGTCAGGGCCTCAGTCCTATGGTCTTCTCAGCACCAAATCCAAGGTTATATGCAATGTTTCCCTTGACTTCCCCCTTTTGAGGGGAATATCATATTTTAAGTCCCTTATATTGATCATTTCCTGGGATGAACTTCCACAAAAGCTTTTGTGTTGGTGCTCGTGCTGGTGAGTGACTGACATTCTTACAAGCAGATTGGGATCCATTTTCAGCTCAAATTTTCCCTGTGCACAGAGATGCTTATGTGTAGTACACAAACTCCCATTGCCTGTGTATGCTTTAAAAGAAAGCCCTTAGAAGCAGAGTAAAAAATCTGTATATACAACTTCTTAATTCACTTACACGTATCTGATCAGCCTAAAGGATTAATTCCTTCAATATCCTGGATCATTCCTACTTAAATTTCTTCTAATTGTTACCACCTTCATCCTTCTGTATTTCTCATGTTGCCGTACCTGCATTCACGCCAGTAAAAAATCTGCTGAGCATAATCATTTCAAAGGATTTGGCCATTCGGCTGAAGCCAGACAAGGTTGCAGCTATGATCACAAAGACGTTGTTCAACAGCAGGGACATCTTCCTTCCGGGAGAAAAGACAGTTGTGAGCACGTGTGTCAGGTTCAGTTCCCGGATAAAACACCTCCCGTGGCAGGAGGCACCTGCCAGGCCTGGGAGCTCCAGATGGGCTGCTCAGCCTTCTCACAGAATATCCTGGTTAATCCAAGCCCTGCAGGAGGTGTCTGTGTGCCGCAGGCTGTGCCTGCACCGCTGCCTTTAGGCTCTCTGAGGGCACCACCAGGCTCTCCCCCAGGTTCAGGGCTCTTGTGCTCACACGCAGTTTCCATTTGAATGGAGAGGAATATTCCTGCAGTGAGCCATCAGCATTTTGGTCTGAAAATGCTAATTTGTTGAAACAGGCATTTTTTAATGTAATAGTATAATCGGCGTGAAATTTTGTCAGAAAGTTTTCATGTGTGTCAGGAGAAATTTCTGCTGAAAACCAGGGGGGGAAAGAGTTCTATTGACCCATACTTTTATTATTATTATTGCCAGAAATTCCCTCTAGTCCCGGCCCATTGCCTTACCGGTCAGTCTTTGTTTCTCTTATTTATGATGGAATATGATTTGATTCCAAAGTAATACAGGGTGAAATCTCAAAAATTTTAATGGATTAAGGAAGCCATATTCTCTCAGGTCTTCATAACCATGAAACTAGTAAGTCATGGGACCTCAAACCATAATGGGGTCTCCTTCATCATATAAGAGGAGCAAACTAAAGTGATAGCACATGGAGGAAAACCTTGGGGTCAAGAGATAGGGAGGTAAAATCTAATTTCCTATTAGTTTATGTTGGTAACATTGGTTTGGTTTTTTTGGTTATTTTCTGGAGAGAACTGGGGATAGAGCTGTGTACGAAAGATACAGGAGGTAAGACAGACGCTTTTCAGAGACACGAGCACAGAGAAAAAAATCCCACTGTGGAGATTTACTGCATACTTCCTGAAATATTTCAGACCAAAATGTGGATACACAGCCTGTGAGACATGAGGAGCTGGGATACAACCACTGCTCTTTTTAAGCACCCTCTGTTTTTCTAGTGTCATTCCCACAGTTCATTTTGAAGAAAAATCCCTAGTCTCCATTGTGATTTCCCATTTAAAAACACGGCAGAAAACTGGGCACAAAAATGATAGATATTATGTAGGTGGGTACTGTGATAAGGAATTGAGCTGAAATCCTTGTGGCACCTCAGATGGGCTGGAATGTGATGTGAAGGTAATGTGGAGAAAAAAACGTTCCCCGCTGAGTTTTGAGATATGAAATACTGTCCTGTCAAGTTGTTTCTCCCCACCAGCCCAGAGTGTTTACGGCAGACTGATCTGTGATACAAAACCCGTTTTCATTATTTTTTACCATGGTGCGTATTTTGCTGCGGGGCTCCTGATTCCTCTTGGACTAAGGGAAGCTGCAAAGCTCAAATGAAAGCCCAGCACCTCTTACCTGCCCAGCATGATGGCCATGGGACCAGCAACCACAGCCCCAGTGAGGCCTCCCAGGGGGTAGGCAGAGACAGTGAAGGACCAGAGCAGCAGGATCACGTTGCTCTCCAGGGGAGCTCCCATGCGCTCCAGCCACGTCGTGTTCATGAACGTCTGGATGTACTGAGAGAGAAGGACAGGGCTGCAGGACCACCAGAGAGGTGAAGGACACAGAGAAAAGCTCTCTTACTAATATATCTATTTATCCTGTGTTTATGCTTCCAGTCTCCTTAGAGGGGTTTTTAGCAAAGAGTTTAGGGTGTAAAACTGCTGCTGTTGAAAAGTCGCAGTTGGTTTATAACTCTATGTAGTTACTTTTGATAATTTAAAAATTGATTTAATGGGCCTCACTTTCAATCTAAGGGCAAAAATCAACTTCAAAGGATGCAGGTTGGAAAATCCTAGAATTAGAATTTTGCTAAAGCAGTTGAAACAAATCTTCTGAATAAACTCTTGTGGCACTAGGTCCTGCTTAAGGGTGGCTTTTGACAACAAAGTCCTGTACTCCAGATGTGAATTATACAGAGGGAAAAACACTTCCTTGCTTTCTATCCCTCAGCAGCAGCAGCAGCCTGCAGATTTCCAGTGGCACACCAGTGTTCACAGCCCAACAGAGCCACGGAAGGATCTGTCAAGGGGGAGGCACCCGGGCCAGCAGCACTTACTGAGGCTGGGGCATTGATGATGGAGATGTTGTAACCGTACTGGAAAGTGCCTCCAATCCCAGCAGCACATATCGTCAGGATCAGGATCTTGTTCTGAAGCTGAAGAAAAGGGGCAGACAATGGATGGCTTCCTTGCACAGAATAAAATCATCCAAAAGACATTCAGACTTTAAGCTGGGGGATTTCCCACAGCCATGTGCTTTTGGGACTCCTTGGTGTTCTATTATTTCTGTCCTTTCCTGATAATAACCCATATTTTAGATTAGAGTGTCATTTCTGTGATGCTGCACTTGTTGTACAGAGCAGACAATGTTTAGCAGTCTATAACTGTGTATCCAGCGTTATGATACAGGTGAAGTATGTGGCACACAGGGGGTTCCTATGCCAAGGTCTCCTTGAGGACATTTCTTTATGAGTATTGCCATTTGCTCATATAGCCAAGTGAGCAAGTGGCAACACTTGTGAAGAAATGTCCTCTAGGACACAGCTGAGCCTTGGGAAGCACGGGCAGGGGAATGGGCTGCCTCATGCAGCATCGCAGGATCGGCTGTTGCTGCAATAGTGATGGCTCCTGACTTTTTAAAGGGTGAAGAACAAGCTGTCCTGGCTGGCCCAGCTCAGCAGCTGACAGCTCACTGGCAGGCTGACAACCAAAAACATACAGCTTTTTCCCACTATTTTGTGCCCCTGCCTTTGGTTTCCCCATCGGTAGGTGCAATCCTGTGACAGGCAAGATGTGCCCTGAGGGGGTCTTAGGACTGGGAGCTCTGCTCCACATCTCAAGACTACTCTGAGCATGCTGGGGGCCCCTGGTCTTTAACCTGACACCCCTGCACAATATTCTGGGTGTCTCAAGGCCAGGATGGCCTTTGCCAGCCCCCTGCTGGAAAACCCCTCCCGCTGGGAAAGCTCTGGTGTAACACTAAGAGCCCATGCTCAGGCTCGGCTCTTTGCCAGTCAGTGCAGGGCACCTCAGGCCAGATCGTGTTTTGCTACATGAATACGACCCCAGTGACCCTGAGAACTTAAATAACCCAAAGCTGAGGACCTCCTTCTGCTTTACCTGCTCCATTTCTTCTTCCAGAGCTATCCACCAAAGAAAAGGAAATTTGGGTCTAATCTCACAATAGTTCTAAAAACCACAAATTCAAATAATCTTGGATTTTTTTCCCTTTCCTCAAAGTGTTTTCTTCTAAATAACTTCCATACCAGCCCAGGACAGAATGTTCTCCCAGGACAGAAATAAAGGCAGGCTATTCCAAGCCTGCAGCAAGAGGAGACTGAGCCCTGCTGTCCCAGCTAGCAGCAGATACATTTCGCTTGCACTTTCCGTGGCTACACCACTTCCCTGTCTTGTTACTGAGAGCTGAGCTAAGGATTGGGCACCGCAGATCTCTGCTATTCCTACTTATTCTCGTTCTCCAGGTGAGAGACAGTTTCTTCTCCCTACAGTAGCACATTTCTTTTTCATTTGCAATGTCTAGGAATATACCACTCCTTCTGTTCATTTCCCTGCTTTCATTACAGAGTACATCCCCTATCAAGTCGTGTATCACAGAGCTCTTTTGTGACCATGAGCTAAAGCAAAATGATTTGTTTCTCCCTTCAGGGGCCGGCAAACACCTCTGTGCTCAGAGCTGAGCAGTTTTTACAGAGTGACCTTCCCAAGCTTTCTGTAGCACCCGGCTTGTGCACTCTTTTCCCAGCCACCGTGGTGGTGTGCAGCTGCCAGCAGAGCCATTAGTCTGCCAGCTTTATCCCAAGGACTGGGATGAACTGGAAAAAGAATTCTATGCAAATCTGACAGTACTTACACAACCTTATAAAAATTCAAATTAAAAAAACAAAACCAGTTAATAATTACAGTAAAATAGATGTTTTACCAGTCTCTGCAGCTTGTTCATCCTCTTTCGTAGGTTTTCCTCTGTCTGCCAAAGCCTCTGGTACTCTCACGGTGCTCTAAAGGATTATTTAAATCTCCAGCACAGGAATGTGTATTTAGTCACCTATTACGCTAGGATAAGACACTTGATTTGGCAGGTGTTTTGCCAGCTGATTTACATTCCCAAAACTGAGCTGCAAGTTCATTAGCAAGACAGTTCAATTCATTTTGTTGAAAGCCCATGACAGTCCAGGGAAATGATTCTCCAAGATCCAGATCTGTGTAAACCCTCTTGAAGGCCAGTGTGATTTACAACACCAACTCCTTCTCAGAGCATCAGGCACAGCTACCAGTATCACTTCTCTGATTAAGTGTGATCAAAGCAGAAGCGAAGTACAATTTTTCTTTTCCTGATTGGATCTGTCCTGGAACACAATCTAGGACCTGAAAGACAAACCAGACTATTTCCCTTGGTCCCATCAGTGACAGGAATGAATGAAGCCCAAGCCTTTCAAATCCCTGGTTATCCAAGGCCTCTCCCTGTGCTCCTGTGTATGTCCTGGTGACAGATAGGCAATCCAGCTGTTGCTGGAAAGGCTGTGCTCCTGTTTCCCCTCCACAGCCTGGCACAGGGCAAACAGCCACACTCGGAGCACTGGATCCTGTCAGGTACAGAAGACAGCAGGGCCAGCCTTGCTTCTTTCTACAGAACAGAAAGGCGCTCCCTGGCAGTGGGAAATGGCCAATCCTTATGAATCCCTGAGATGGAGATGGAGGCCCTGCCAGCAGTAACATTAAAGCTGCTGCTTCGCAAAACATCTGGCCCTCAGGAATTATCATCCTTTTAACATCCTTTCATGCTGCAGAGTGAGATGTGTGAGGGCCCTGACGGATTTCAGAGAGTTTGAAATAAGTGGAATGTTTTTAAGTGCCTCTTTGCCCCTATTCAGGTTTTACTGCACCGGAACAGAACTATGAACCTGCCCCACATCACAGAGGTATTCTTTGGTGAACGTGTAGCCAGGGCTGTGGTGCTGCATCAGCTGCAGCCACTAAGTGGCAGGAGAAGTACAAAATTTGCTGTATTAGGCTCCGAATCCAACATGCCAGCACTGTGCTGCCTGTGGCATGTGGCAGGGGTTGGGTGAACGCTTCCAACAGCTTCCCAAACAATAACTCCTTAACTGCGAAACAGACGTCAGTGTACCCGTCACCCGGCACTGATGGGTTGTTCAGGCAGCATATATCAACACCAGTAATTCATTCAAAAAGGAAAGCTCCAGTTTCCTCGTAGCTGTCTGCTCTGAGCTTGTGCCACATGCCAGAGGCGAGGGGAGTCCTGTTGATGGGGAACGCGGCACGGGCTGTTCACGAGCCTCCCTGTTCCAGAGGGGGCACAAACAGGATGCTGCTGTGGCGAGATCTCTGTGCAGCTGGCTAGCTGGGAGTTACAGGAAGTTTTTCTCTATCTTTTCGAGAGACAGCTGCCTTGATGAGGAGTTAAAGGGTAGATTTTTTTTCGTCTACACAGCATCTATATTATTCGTGCTTTGGTGCTGAGAGATGTTAACACCGGTTGTGTTTCTAACTGGCTTTTTGCTGCACCTCAAAACCCCCAGCTTTCCCGATGCTTCATCCTTGTTGTCAGAGTTTCAGAGTCACAGCTGTCAATGAGAAATCCCCGGGGTCAGGGTCTGTCACCGGGGTGTAACCACTGCTCTGCAGTTGCTCAGACTCCCGGTGCTGGAAGCCTTCACATAAACCCGGCAGGTTTCCAGCAGTACTGCAGGGACCCACCACCCTCTTCCTTCAAATACTCTCTCACTGAACTCAAACCTGTCATAATCAGGGTGAAATATGATGCCATGAGCATGGGAGAGGAGGTATTTGGAGAACGTGATGGCAGTCTCTGCCTGCAGTTATCTGACTGCAGGAATAAGTGGTAATCCTGCTATTAGGAAAGACCATCAACACATGCTCTTTGATCTGTCACGAACTGAGAGGTTCCAATGTTTTAGTGTGTTTTTACACCAGAATCATCTGGACCAACTTCAAGGGGAGAAAAGGGGCCCCATTTCCATCTGTGAGGCTTGGATCTACCGGATGAATTCTCCCTACAAACGCTACACTGTAAATTGCAGAAGAGATTTGGAGCAGCTCCCTGGCTGGTTGTTGATTTTCCCAAGCTCTAGCCTATTTCTGCAATCCCTTCTCACTTTCCTGTAAGGACCATCACTGTAAGATACAAAATGCCTCTGTTTCCTTGTCCTGAGTCTTGCAGAACTCACTCAACCTACAGAAAACAAATAATAATATCAGCAAACAAGCAGCTGTCTCAAGAAACATGCAGCAGGTTTGCTGATTTCATGGTGAAAGCAATGTTTATGCAACTTAGTTGTTGAAAGGGATATTTCTTTGTAGGAAATGAGTGCCCTGCTGTGACGCCATTATTCTCAGTTCCAGCAGTCCACTAATGTTCTTTATAAAAACCCCACAATTTATGTAAGTTCAAGACACTTCAGGAAATGAGCTTCATCACAGAGGTTTCTCAGGGCAGGGACCCAATGCTGACATAGCTTCTGCTACCACACAGAGTCTCTGGGACACTTTCCAGAGCAGTGGAGATCCATGGGAGCTGAGTCCTTTGAGGACACGAGGGCTGAGACAGCCAAGGGAACTCGCTGCTTTCCTTTGCTAGCAGGGATTTTTGGATTCCAGAAGAACAGCTGTATGTTCTGTGTGTTGGATCAGCAGTCTGCCTTCTCCTCCACCTGATAAGCACTAGAGCTTCTCTGGGAAAACTGAGAAAACTCAGAATCCTAAAAATAATGGAAATACCTTTTTTTTCAGTCCATTGTGAGCTTTAGGGCATGCTGTGCCTGAACTAATTTTTTTCCTTCCATCTCTGTATCAGACACTGATACAGGCAGTTTGAATTGAGTGACCTCAAGGCCAGAGGGAACAAAGTCCTTGCCTGAACAAAAACTCTGCTTCTACGTGTGAGAGAAGAGCATTTAGAGTCTACCAAATGGCATCAAATGTTGCTGAATGTTCCCATCAGAGGAGAGGAAAATGTGTGCAGCAGTGTCAGAGTGTCAGAGTCAACCAGCTTTCTTATTTAACAGTCCCTTCAGACAGAGCTTTTGATTAGAGCTGTGCCCTGGCTTATTGAGAGGCAGCTGGGCTGGGACACATAGTCCTGCCTCTGGTGAAAGCCAAAGTACAAATACCTTTTCTGACTCCTTGCAGGGGTCTCCAGCAGCTGACAGCATGCTCAGCTGACGTGCTGCTATTGTGAGCTGAGCATAGACCCCTTTTTATAAGACACAAGCATTGTTTTCCATTTCTCTTGTTGATTTGGCCACAGTGCTTAGGAAATGGATGTTACAAAATAAAGGCCCCTGAAGGATATTCCCAGCTGTGGGAGGTGACCTGTGGTGTAGGGGACAGATCACAAGGCAGAAGAATTTAACAGGAATTATTAAACACTGGAGAAAAATAACTGTGCAAAGAGACAGACATCTTCTTGTTTGATGTCTTCAACTCATGATCAGAAACTGTTTTGGAAGAGGTGCTTTATTTGGATATGTGATGAGGCTCTGCTTAAGGAAATTTAAATGAGATCTTTCTCATGATATGCCAGACAAAAAGCTGTATTTTTGAACTAAAACCCATAGGAAATAAAAATAACATTAGCTGTGATTTACAGCAAACCCTGTGCAAACCACATGACCTTGGAGGGTTGAACTCTAAGTGCTATCTTTAGTTTCTTTCTAACAAACAAACAAATTTAAAACTCCATCCAATTCTGTATGATTCACTTTCTCCTGACTTTAGCCATCACACTCCAGAGTTTGCTGATGTGGAACAAGAAATCCTTCATTGAAGGAGTAAGAATTAATATATGGCTATTATACATGGAAAAGTAAACATTTCAAGTGCCTCAAGCAGTTATGATTACACAGCTTATCCATGCGCAGCGGGTTCGCGGAGCTCTTGGCACCTCTTGTCCATTGCCACTGAGGACTCAGTTTGGGAGCTGAAATAACCTTCCAGAAAGGTTCTCCTGGCTGGTCTGGCTCACTTCTGGTTCCTAGTGCCAGGGCATCAGGCATGTAGAGACCTCTTCTACACCAAGGCTACCAGGGGCTCAGGCATGGCATGTCCTGGGGAGCACCGTGGGCGAGACCTTGAGCACAACTGGCCTGAGATAAGATCTCATTCCCTGGTAGGGAGAGCCTCTCAGAGTGGGTGTGGGGGTATCTTTGTTTTCAGATGAAGGAAAGATTTGGGACTTTAAGAAGAGGGGTGGAGCATTACCCCAAGCGAGGGGCTTGGGGTTATGTGGCCAGGGAGTGAACACTCTCCCCCGAGTCCCCGACAGCCCAGCTGGAGGAGATGCCTGCGCATCGCCAGGCCAGGTATGACTCGTCACAGCAGGACAAGATGCAAAACATCATCAGGTGAAGTTACAAAGGAAATGCCCAGGGTGTTGAAGAGCAGAGGGCACATGTCACCGGCTGGGCACTCACAAGTGCGTGCCTGGGGCAGTTTTCCTGCCCCGTCAGCTGCGGGCGGGGTGAGCGCCCTGCCAAGGGCGCCAGCGCTCGTTAGGGGCTGTGCTGACACGGCACAGCTCCTTTCATCCTGCGACCCCGGGACTGCTGTGCTGGGCAAAAGGGAGCTGCCGCCTTTAAACAAAGCAGCTGTTTATTCTTGAAACAATTAGAGACGGCAGTTAGGTCTTGAACTCGTTACTGAGCCCAAAACAATTATGATAAAAACAAGTTCCAGATGGGCTCAAAAGGAGTTGTTTTTGTCTTTACTGAACTAGAATGGATTCCATGTCTTCAAGTTCCTCTGGTATTTATGGACAGGAAACATGAATTACACACAATAATTTACTACAAACAAAAGAGATGACTGCTGCAACAGCCCATTTATCTTTGCTTATGTGCCTTCTTGAGGTTTATGTGCTGTTTAACTCATGGGGAGAGTTAATAGCATTTTTCTCTGTTTTCTAACTCCGCAGTTTTGGTTTGCAGAAACTGAGACAGGAAGTTGTTGGATTTGTGCTGCAGGTTAGTATCACTGAGCCTGCAGATGCACAATGGGTAAATATTGTCTGGCAAAGAGATACCATCATGTTTCAGTTCTTCCTTTGAAGGATTTGTGCGAAGGTGGGAATCCTTCTAATTAGGTCCTCTGGCTGCTCCAAGAGTGTGCAGACAGAGATCTTTTTCAAAGTCTGTCCAAAATGGACTGAAGTCTGGGCATCACACATATTTGTATGGAAACTTTGAGTTTCTGACATCTTGGGTTTTGAAGCTGATACTGCACATTGACAGCAATTGAACTGATCCCAAAAGGAAGGGGAGCCCGGCAGAGGGCAGGAAGCAATGGCACATCACTGTGCTGCACTGCTCCGAGTCCCCAGCCAGGGGTAGGACAAGGCAGCAGCAGATCAGTGAGAAAACTCCTGGGCAGCATTTTTCTGGCAGTCCCTCTTACCTTCTTGCAGCTGAGACAGAGTATGGCTTTGTTTTTATTCCAGGTTTTTATTTAGATTTTATGATTTTATAAAAGGCCACATGTCATCCTCACAACGAAGGTGTGTGCGTGAACCCAAATACGTGGCTGGGCTGATGGGAACTTGTGGAAGGCCATATATCCAAAACCCCATAAAATGTGACACAGATTGTAACAAAGACTAAAGCTGCCCTGGGTGTACTGCAGTGCACGAAGTCAGCTTGGCTGAGCTCCGAAGGGAGCGAGATCATGGGCAGGAAGCAGCCTGGGAACTCAGGGTGACACTGAGATTTGTTTGGCCTCTCCCAGTGGGAGCTGGTGAGCTTCCTGATGCATTTCATCACTTCTCCTCCTTCCCCCATAAACCCTAGAAAAGAGGCCTTAAGTAGAAGCCTGGACAAGTGGAGTTCTCCAGTTTTGGCTAAAAAAAGGGAAGGAAAGGGATTGAGAAAGTGATTATTATTTTTTGTTGTTGTTTTTTAGATTTTATGCAATGTTTCATTTGCACAGTCTTTCAGAGAGTAAACGGGATTGATTATTTGGATTCTTATCTCTGTGGAGCTAGTGAGGGCCTCCTTCCAGAAGAGAGGTTCCCAATATTCATCTCCCAGCCTTGGTTCAAAACCGGAAGGAGCAGGAATCACGGTGCTTGAATTCAGCTTCTGTCTGGTGTCCACAGGCAGCAAGAGCAGATAGGAAACCTCTAATTCCCCACCCAAAGGAACAGGATACTTATTCATTTATTTCATTTATTGTTCATTTATGGACTCTCAGTTCTTCAACTCAGCTGCCCATTCTGCTGGGTTGGGAGCTCTGTGGCCTGCTGGAGGGCTGAGCTGGAGCAGCACAGCATTTGGGCTGAGCCAGCCACATGAATAAGGGCAGCCCTTTGCAGAGCTCCCGGCAAGATGAATTTCCCTGCAAGCTCAGCTCTTCTCAACTGTCAGAGCTCTCACATCCATCCCAGCTCCCACCACAAGCCTGTGCCCACACAGCCAAGCCTCCTGCCAGAGCTGCAGTTTGGGGTCCAAGTTCCTCACTCAGCTCCATCCCCAGGAGCCCTAATGCAGCTCCCTCTTCTCCCCCAGGCACACCAGAGGTGCTCTCAGTGAGCCCGGGGCACTCAGGAGCCCATTCTCTGCTCTGACAGACCCCACCGGTCTCGTCTTCTCCCCTCTCTCCCGTTATGTTCCTTTAACCTCACGTCCGTCATCTTCATCTGGGTTTTGTATTTCATCCAAGGGCAGTCAGGGTGGAGGACACAAAGCCTCCCTTCCCCCCTGGGTAATTTCATTTCCCATTAACTGCGGGTTTAAAGGGAAATCTCAGGACTCATTAAGGCTCTGATGACAGCTTAGCCCTCTCCAGCGCAAACCCAACACCAGGCCCATTCCTCATCTGATCCCAGGGTGGCTGTAACATTAGAGCCGACTGCTGAGCAGGGCAGACGGGTCTGGAGGGCGCAGCCAGCAGCAGGGTGAAGGGTGCCGGGTTTCTGGAGCCCTTGACAGCTCCGGTTTCCAGGAGCGCTGTCTGTGCGACACGCGGGCTCTGCTCCCTCCGGAGGGCGGAACGCGAGCGCTGCCGCCGCTCCCCGGGCCGCCCTCAGCACCCGGCGGCACCGCACGGTTCCTGGAGACTCCGGAGACCTTGCGCGACCTTGACAGCGCGGGGCGACCCCGCACAGCTCGGGGAAGCGCCTCACTGCTCCATCCAGGAGGCGGCAGAGCTTCCGGCAGCAGTGGCCGAAAACCCCAAGCAAGCCCTTTGTGCCTTAGTGAACACAAGACCCTTCAGACCAGCGAAGCCACCGGCAGCACACCCGGGCTCAGGCAGCGGCACCGCCGCCCTTTTCCTGGCGGCGGGCTCCCGTCCCTCCGAGCCCGCGCGGGGAACACCGCGGTGACAGCCCCCGGCCCTCGGGGGACACTGCGGGGCCGCGGCTGAGCGCACACCGCGGCTCCCTCGGCCGCGGCAGGAGCCGGGCGGAGGCTCCCCAGGCCGGGCATGTCGCTGTCGCTGTCCCAGCGCCCGCCGTGCCGTGCCGTGCCGTGCCGTGCCGTGCCGCGCCGTGCCGTGCCGTGCCGTGCCGGCCCAGCCCGGCCGCTCCGCCGCCCCGCCCGCCCCCGGCGCCGCCTCTGCCACGGCCGCGGGGCGGGGCCGCTCCGGGTTGGCGGCGGCCGCGGGCCGGGGCCATGAGGCGCGCTCCCATTGGCCGGCGCGCGCCGCCTGTCGCTCGGGGATTGGCCGGGCGCTCCCCGCGGGGGCGGGGCGTGAGGCGGCGCGGTGGGGGGGCGTTAAAGGCGCCGCGTCGGGCGGGCGGAGCGGCGCGGCCATGGCGTACCAGGGCTTCGCGCAGGAGTACCTGGGCATGCCGGCCGTGACCCGCGCCTACACCACCGCCTGCGTGCTCACCACCGCCGCCGTGGTGAGCGGGGGCCGGGGCGGGGGGCCGGGGCCCCGGGGGGCCGCGGGGCGGGAGCCGGGGCTGGCCGAGGGCAGCGGGTGATGGCAGCTGCTCTGCCTGTCTCCCACAGCAGCTGGAGTTCATCACCCCCTTCCAGCTGTACTTCAACCCCGACCTCATCTTCAGGAAGTTCCAGGTGAGGCCTCGCCCGGGGTTTGGGCCCCCGTGCCTCCTCGCGGCGCGGGGTGGGTGTGTCGGCGTGGGCCCGGCGTGTCCCGCTGCCCGGGCAGTGCTGTGTCATCCCGAGGGGCTCCTGTCGCTCCTCCAGCCGCCCCCGAGTGCTGCCAGCGGGGTCCTCGACACAGCGTCCCTTCGTGTCACGGCACCTGCGTGGGGAGAGCTCCTTCCAGCCTTTCCCTGCCACACACCATCTTGGCATTCTCCTTTTTCCTCGCCTCAAACCCCATCCCTCCCTTCTCTGTTACGCCGCGTGTGGCAGCTGCTGTTGGGCTGGTTGGAGGGGGCTTTCTTGTAGAGAGGCTCGAAAAGTAATTGATTTGGCTCTGGGTGCTGAATTGTGGCTGTTTGTCCTCTCCGGAAAAGTAGAGAAATCTTCTTTTCCATTCCTGGAAAGGTGAGATACTCTGATGGATCTGAGTATCATGTCAGGAGGTGCCACTAGAGGGTGGAGCAGTTGTCTGGTGTCCTGGGGTAGTTCTGAAGGATCAGGTGCATGACTGAGCATTCCCTGTGGACAGTGTGATGGGCTGCTCTACATGTGGTGGGGAGACACCTCTGTCCACCTCCTTTTCTCTCTCCTCTTTCTTCTCTTTCAGATATGGAGGCTGATCACCAACTTCCTCTTTTTCGGTCCCCTGGGATTCAGTTTCTTTTTCAACATGATATTTCTGTATCCTTTGGTCTCAGTGAAGTTCTCTGCTCCCACTTTGGCTTAGATGCAACTGCCCCCATCCCTCTTCCTCCCCAGCATGGCTTGCCTTGGCAGCACTCTAGGGCTGTGGGTTCTCCCCTTGGCTCTTTTCAGTTGAAGCCATGACCCTCGTGCCCCTCCACCTGTGCTTGCTGCGGGGCCAACCCTGCCACAAGGGAAGCTGGCAGTGCTGCTGCTGTGGCTCTTGCTGGACAGCACTGCCCATTCCTGGGGTGAGCTCTGGCTGAAGCACAGCAGGTGCCTCTTTCTTTCCTTGGGGGCAGCGGTGTGAGGTGAAGTTGGCACTGTTTTGCTCTGGGCTCGCACACCTGGCTGAGCTTCCTGGGATGCAGTAGCTTGCGGCAGCTTGTTTCCTGGGAAGGCCTGCTGTGGGGCACAGGGTGGCCAGCTGTTAATTTCCTTTACTGCAACCCCTCCCTTCTGCTCTCAGGTACAGGTACTGCCGCATGCTAGAAGAAGGCTCCTTCCGTGGAAGGACGGCTGACTTTGTCTTCATGTTCCTCTTTGGAGGCTTTCTCATGACAGTATCCTTTGGAGCAGCTTGAGGCTCGTTGGTGTCTCCTGAGATGCTGTGCACAGTGTGGGGCTTGTCTGCTGCCCCTGTGTCCTGGCTGTGCTGTGGAGCAGGTGCCTCGTGCTGAGCTGCACAGCCGGTTTATGAACCTTCCTGGTACCTCAGGGCAGAGGGGCCTGTGCCCCAGGCCCATGCCCCGTGGCCGGGGAGAGCTCTGCTGAGCATGTGGTGCAAGGGCAGCGTCTGGCTCTCTGGCACAGCTTGGCCTGTGCCTCATCCAGTGTGCTCAAAGAGAAAAGCTGCCTGTGACTGTGCTGCTGTCTGCAGAAGTGCTGATGCCCCCGGCAAGGGGCTGGGCTGCCTCGTCCCTGAAGAGGACACGTGGCCGAGTGTTCAGCTCAGCCTGAAAGGAGGCCACGTGTTCTGCTGCAAGAACCTGTCCAGCTGTGACAGGGCCACTGGCTGAGCTCTGGTGAGGGCAGCGTGGCTGTGATTGCGTGAGGCTGGCTCAGGACAAAGGCAGGGACGTGGAGCCATGAGGACAAGGGGTGGGTTCCCGCATACTCCCTTGTCAGCACGTCAGGCAGTGTGAGATGAGAGCTTGCAGCCTGTCAGTAGCTGGAGGTACCATCACACAGCTTAAGTTCTTTTCACGACACAGGGATCTGATGGTGACATTTATTTCCCTCCCAAGCATAAGCCACCTCTGGATATCTTCTGCTGTCTTATGCAGATGGCTCAGAGCACTGCTGTCCCCGCAGGGCTCTGCATGAAACTGTGTGAGCCATTAGAATCCAGGTGGCTGCAGCAGCCACGTGCTTGGCCAGAGGTGGATTTGGAGTCCAACTACAACAAGGGCAGGGGAAATTTTTGCCTCTCTCTGTCTCCTTGTGCTCTGAAGAAGAGGACTTTGAATTCCAAGAGCTATCTCGCTGCTGAACTTCTTCTGTAGAGGGCAGATACTGGATGTGAGCTGGTTGTTTAGATATGCCACTGTCCCAAGTGCTGTAAGACTCTGAAAGCCCTTCTTCAAAGGTCATTTTGATGTTCATTTTGCAAAGGTGACTGTAGAGCTCTCTGGTCTCCGGTGGTTGTAGACATCAGCTTAAGGAGTGAGCAACCTGCATGTGTGCTCCGGAGTGTCTTGTTCTGGGGTGGCATGGAGGGAGATGTGTATGGGGACAGTGGTGGTCAGTATATCTCAGCCAGGAAAGGCTTGGTGACATGGGCAGTGTCTCAGAACGCTGTGATCTAGTTTGGGTTTCCTGTCCCAAAGCACCCTGTGCTGCCTGGAGGTGGTGCACAGGGTGGGTGGGCTTTTCCTTGACTCGGTAGTTCGCAGCTGTTTGGACTCTTTGCCAGCCTGTTTTTCCTGGGCCAGGCTTTCACCATCATGCTGGTGTACGTATGGAGCCGCAGGAACCCTTACATCCGCATGAACTTTTTTGGGCTTCTTAACTTCCAAGCGCCCTTCCTGCCCTGGGTCCTGATGGGATTCTCTCTGCTCCTGGGCAATTCCATCATCATCGATTTGCTGGGTAAGTCAGAGCTGGTGGGCGATGGGAACAAGGACACCTTGCAGCCACAGTGCTCAGTCCTCATAGGTGCTGCAGGGACACTGGCACCTTCTCCTGGTTCCACCAGACCTAAGATGTTGGGTTTCCTAAAGTGAGCTGGCTGGGTTTCTGGGTGGCTGGGCTTTTGCTTTGACCTGCTTTTTGGTGTGTCTTTCCCAGGGGCAGAAGCTGGGCCTGGTGAGCTCTGCCTGACGCTCTGTTGTCTGTTCTCCTGGGTGTGCAATGCTGCCCTCAGGCTAACGGGCTCCCTGTGTGCTGATCACAGGGAAGTGCAGCATCCCTGGCTCAGGAGGGATTCTTAGTTCTGCCCAGCAGCTCTGGCTCAGCTGGCAAAAGAGTCACAGCTGTGCCTGACCTTGGTGGCATCTCTCCCCAGGGATTGCAGTGGGTCATATCTATTATTTCTTGGAAGATGTTTTCCCCAATCAGCCTGGAGGAAAGAAGTTGCTGTTAACCCCTAGCTTTCTGTAAGTAAAGCAGATTCTTTCTGGGCTTTACTGTGGGCTTTCTCAACCTGATCACTTCCCTAGAAAACTGTAAGAGGCAACTGCCTGCTGACAGCACCTCAGCTCCACAGATCGTGCCCTTGCTGCATTATTTGCACATTATGTACACGTGTACAGGGCCCACAGAGCTGCTGCTGCCTTCAGCTTTGCTACTAGAACTAGAGTCTGCTTAGTGCTTGTGGAAATGCCAGGTGGAGGCAGGGCTTTTTTCTGATATATTTTTGTAGTTTAAGAAAGCAGATTATGTTCTGCTTTGTGCACTGACAATCAAATCTGACCCAGTGATCAAGGAAGGAGGTCCTGTCACCACTGTGTATGAGCTGAGCAAAGGAATGGTTGTTGATGGTGCAGTGGGCCCGTGGCTGTGGCTGCCAGCCAAGCCCCACAGAGGGCCAGGGTGTTCCTAGGAGGGCTGGGGGCTTCTCATCCTTCCTCAGCTCAGTTCCCTAACCTGCCTGCCTGGTGGGATGGGCGTGTCCCTTGCCAGGAAGATGGTTTTTGACACACCTGAAGAGGATCCCAATTACAACCCTCTCCCTGAGGATCGTCCAGAACAGCAGCCTAGAGACCATGACCAGAACGAGCAGCAGCATCCACAGTAACATGGGGGACTTCTTCATGTGGCCGGATCCCTCTCTTCTGGCTGGACTTTTGCTGTGGCCCAGAGATCCTACTGGAATAACACCAGTTGCCATTCCGATGTGTCGTGTGTCGCTGTTTGTGTGGGTAACCCATCTTCCCCTTGTACAAAGTGGATCCACAGAGCTCTGCACACAAGAACTCCTGAATGCTTACAGAGGCGTTCTAGGGACAGGGGCTGAAGCTGTGACAGCTCCTCAGTTAGTTGGTGTGGAATAAGTATCAAAAGTTCCTCCTCCTGCTGCTGTTAATGACTTACTGTGTGCCGGGTCACTCTTGCCCTCTGTACAAAGACTAATGCACCTGGCCCTCACTGTTGTGAAACCTCTGTGTGGGCTTTCAGTGAAGTAGTTCTGTACCATGGTAGAATGCAGCTCAGCCTCTTTCTTTCCTTTATGTCCCCCACTCCTTTTCTGGTGGTTGTTTCCAAAGAGTCTTTACATTAAAGTCTTTATTTTTCAGTTGTGTGTCCATTTCTGCCAGGGGCAGAGGCAGCAATTCATCAGGAATTTGGCTCAAAACTACCAGGTTTGGGATTTCCTTTTCTGGTGGGCAAAGCAAAGTCCAGGCTAGCTGGAAGACGTCCTTTCCCTCTCCTCTCAGCAGGGCTGCAGAGCATGAGGAGTGTGGGGGATATCTAATTGGGTAAAGGGGTGCCTGGGAAAGGACAAAGGGACTGAGGTGGACACTTGATCCAGTGGCTGGAAGCAGCACTTGACACTGGTAATAGACTGTCTGCACCTGCAGTGTAAATTCCACTCTGGTTGAATTTTTTAGTTCTGAAACTTAAACATCTGAGTTTCAGGGGAAAACTAAACAAGCTCATCCCTACCCTGACACCTGTACGAAATGGATCTGATCATTCTCGCTAATCCAGCACACGCTGTGCTTGTACCTGACCTCAAAGCCTTCCAGTCTGCACACACTGGTTCTTACAACAGCTCGCTCATTACAGTGCCGGCTGCTCAAACTTGCAAACCACCACCAAACTATGAAATGTGAGTAACCTGCACCTGATTAATCACACACACAAACCCCCACACACACCCACTCCCCCTCCCCTGTGCTCTTCCAATAAAACACCTTAACAAAAATCAAACCTAGTTGGAACAAGCTCTTTTGCTGCACTTATGCTTCCCTCCACAAAGAGGATGAGAGGCCTGTACAGGTGGTGATTTGTTCAGTGGTACTCAGGCTAAGCAGTGTCAGACTCAAGTACTTGCTGGGTGCTCATGACCTAATGATAACAGAGCTGGGGTTTCAGTCCCTAGGAGGAGTTTGTCTTTGAAGTCTGCAGATGTTCTGCTTTAAATTGCCTGAGATGGGGCTTTGAAATGTAAAAGTTGGGCTGTGCTTTTAGGTAGGGTGCCAAATTAACCCAAGGAATTGTGATTGTAGAGCAAGAAAGCTGCTCCTGGCTGTTCCCCAGTAGTCCTAGTGCTGCATAAAGAAAGCTGGATGAAGTTGCCTTTTTCTGGACTTGGTCCCTCAACTGTCCTGCTTTGAGAGACAATTTGTACAGCCTCTCTGGCCTTGAGAAGCGCTGCAGTCCTTGTGTGCCTGTACCTCATGGTGAACTCGAGGATTAGTAATCACAAACTTCACAGCAATTAAACTGCACTACAGATGATAATTTAAGGCTACAGCAGTTTCACACATATTTTAGTTGAATTCCCTGAAGAGGCTGCTGGCAGAAGTCCCTGGTCATATAACAAAGGAAGGCTGAAGTGTTCTCAAGAAGGCTGGGAGTTTTTATGTCCATGAGCCAAAACACGTTTTAGATGGGAGGTTAAGATGCAGCAGCATCCCAGGTTTTGTCTTACTTGCTCAAATAACCTTTCAACCTCACTAATACAAAGTAATGCCTGGAGTACCACTCTGGTACAGGAGCCTAGGATAAGGCTGAATAATATTATCACTAAATTGCAAGTTTTTGGTTTCTGCAGACTAACATCTGGAAAAAGTTCCCTCCCACCCAGGAATCAGAACTATCTCTGTTATTACTCAAGTCTAAACAAGATAAATTAAGGTCAGAAAGTGTTTTTTGACTGTGCTAGCAGGGTGGGTGGATCAGCAAGGATCATAAAACCTATGGCTTTATCATAAAGGCCTGAACATAACTGTCAGGCTGCCAGCAAAATCTGCCTTGCTTGCAACACTCATCAGTTCTGGCAGTGAATGGTAGGAACGCTGTCAAAGAGATGGGGCACCTCAACAGCAAGATGGATTCTAATTAGTTGGTAAGCAAGCTTGGATTCTTCTCTAGAACTTACTCCAATGAATTTTGTTTTCAGACTCCCTAGAGAAAGACAGGTTGTTTCTGGGGTTGCAAAGTCCTGACCCTGCAGTGCCAGGTGCGTTCATGACACCCACTTTGCTTTGAGTGCTCTGTGCACTGCAGCTGGCAGTGCTGTGTGCTGACAGAGACCACAGCAAAGGCACTGGCTGCAGAGAACCTTCAGTCCCAGTCACTGGAGGCTTTACCTGCTCTACCAGCGCAGAGACTGTGCTGTTTTCCAGATACAATCTTCACAAAAAAAAAAAAAAAAAAAAAAAAAAAGGGTTCACCACACACCAGGCTGACATCTGACAGAAATGGCTCTTAAGTCTGTGATTTCAGTTGAACTGTTCTACCTTGTTGAGTAAACCAGCTGAACACCTCCCCAGGTTCATTACAGACTGTGCCAAGTCTGGTAACAGACCACTCCTTAGAGAACTGTTTGCTGCTTCTAGTTCCAAGTCTCTTTCTCACTTTCCCCTTGCACCAAAAGGTTTTAGGGTGTTTTACCTGTTGAAGTAAAGCACCCAGGAAAACTGAATGCATGTGAGTGTTCAGCACTACACCCAAAAGCATTAATATTAGGCCCTGGGAGTGCTCAGTTACCAGAATAGCACAAAACACAGTGACATTCACTGCTCATTCAAACTTACTGAACTCAACCTACATTGTATGCATTCCTTTTATTTAAAAAGTTGTCCTAACAGTGCATGTTGCACCTATACAAAAGAATCTTTACACTGTGCACACACAGGTAAAAGAGGGCTCCAACACCTGCCACAGATCTCAGCTAGGTCACGCTGCCCACGCAGCGTTCTTGGTACGTGGCTTTGGGTGGAGGGGGTGGGGGCAGAAGTCAGCAGTACTGGGAACTCATGGCAAGTGGAATGTGTGTCCCCTTCAGAGACAGAAAGACCCCTGCCAATTCTAGATCCATTTTGGGGAGAGGAATAGGGATAAAGTCTGTAGGAAGAGCACCAGTGTCACAACAGGAAGGTTACCAGGCTGGAGCAGTGTTGGCCAAACGTCTCATGCGCCTGAGGGAGGGAGAGAGAAAGAGAGAGAGAGAAGTACAGTAAGTGCATGTTACAGTCATGGGAGGTCTTACCAAAACCAAGGCTTTTGGGGAGGCTGCCACAGCTTTGTAGACAGGTTTATTCCTAGACAGAACTCCTCAGTCACCTGAGTATGCCCGTTGATAAGGCAAAGACACTACTTTCACTAACAGCTGTTAGGGCACTTTTGTTCATTAACTTGGATTGAACCAACTGCTACTGTAAACTCTTCGGTCAGCCATAGTAATGCACAAAATGACTGTGCTACTGTTAAATCAGCAGCTAAAAAAATGTCCTGGGAAAGAGCTGAGCCAGTATATTTACTGTTTCCACAATGCATCTTTTGAAGAGATGCCAGCCATTCATTTATATCTGCCAGGAAGAATTTCATCAAGGAGGTGTAAACTCTCAACTGCTTGTCAAACATCACTTAGCAGGTCTCTGGTGGGCAGAGCTTCTCCTGGAACCACACAGTGCTCCCCGTGCTGGCAAACAGGTTGGCATCAGTCAGGCTAGAGCTGGGAGCTTGCCCACTGCTACATCAAATTGAACTTTACACTACATAGAAGGAAGCTTTGTGGCAGGATTCTGAGGGAGCATGACAGTGCATGAAACTCCAATATGTTTGATTCATGCCTTCCTATACAAACAACTCCCCTGGACAAGAAATGACCACAAGGACAAGAAAAAAAAGTGGGTTAAAATAAAAAGGAAACTGCTGCAAGTAGGAGATGGTAAAATAGACATTTCAATGTTTGTGGAGGAAGATGGTAACAGTTGAATACCCTGAAGCTAAAGTTTCTGTTGTGAGCAAGGCTGACATCCTGCCAGTTGGCTCTCAGTAGGGAAAGAAACATCAAAGCTTGGAACTTCAGTCAAGGGACAGGCCAAGAGAAGTGTCCAAAGTAGTGGCAGTACCTTGTGTTTCTGTCCTGGTCTCTGATCTTCTTCTCCATCTCGGCGTCCGTGAGGGTTTCCAGGAGCGGGCACCACTGGTCAGCGTCCCCCGTGTTGCGGATTGCGATCTCCACGGTGGGCAGGGGGTTCTCGCTGCAGGGCACAGGGCAACAGAGCAACAGCTATCAGTGGGCCCAGAGCACTCCCCTGGCTCACCAGCACAGGGACAACACGGCATCATCTACGGCATCATTCCTTCTTTGCCCCACTAAGCACAGTCTGGTTCCCTGAAGTTCACCACACGCTCCTGGTTACACCCTCGGGGAACCTGAAGTTTCTGGAAAGCAGCTACACCCATGTCCAGCCACCACTGGAAAGGGATTAGTGCTGGACCTGAAATTCTTCCCCACACAGGCTGTTACATCCCTGGCTGGCAGGGTTCAACCCCAAAAGGCACAGCTCATCGCCGTCCATTAGTCCTGGGAGCTCCTCTCCCAGTGCAGCCCTGGAGCTGGGACTGTTCCCAGGGCTCCCTGCCCAGCCCTGCTGTTCTGCAGCTCTGACCTCCTAGCTGTAGTTTGCCTAGCACACCCCTGACAGCTCTTCCCCGGCAAAGTCTGCCTTTCTTGGGAGCATGACACTAGGAAGAGCAGTCTTTTAGGACCTGCTGTTGCAACCAGAAGCTGTGGCTAACGAAACACCAGGCTGTGCCCCAAATCACAAGATCTGTTCCTCAGAGATTCCTCTGCCCTGACCAGCTGTATTACCACATGCACAAAAATATTTACTGCTTCACTAGCTGCTTTTCAGTAAAAGTCAACAGGAATTGACCAAGAGTAGTTTCCCAAATATTGACAGTGGAGCCGGAAGCCCAGCATAAATATAGAGGAGCCTTGGAATGTAAATGTTTGCTTTGAATTCTCAAAAGTGGCTCAGCCTGAGCTGCAGAAGTGTGTGTGTCAGAGGAGCCCTGGGACAGATGTGCACACACATCCGGCCCCCTCCCCAGGGACGTGCACCCCTACACAGGATTTCAGCACTCACAGGCAGCCCTCTCATTCCCTCAGGAAAGAACTCAAATGCTAATCATCATGGGAACAAGCAACATCTGCATCAAAGCTAACAATCTAAAAGAACAAGTCTTCAAAGTAATGCTACCATGAAAAATTAAACCAGAGCCTTTGGTATCTGATCCGAGGAGGAAGCTTTAATTAAATCTACTTCCAGTACTGCTGACATCCACTAAACAACACTCAAACCCAGGAATTTCAGCTTAGTCCTAGAATGTCACACATTCCAGGCAAAATCAGATATCAGCTGGGGTTTTGTGAGAGCATGATCTCTACCTCACTATGTTTAACACTGAGCATTCACTGAATTAAATGGGGGATGGAAAGCTGGACTCATGCACAACCTAACTGCAAGGCAACTCAGATACCACATTTCTTTAACAAAGAATCAGAGAGAAACTGAAAAATCCTTCCTCATCTCCCAACCTCTACAGTAAGACAACTCCTCCACTGCTTTTCCTGATGAGGAGGAAAGTGCTGCTGCCAGAATGGCTGAAGAGCAGTCAGCTGCAGGCATCCCAGAAGTGCAAGGAGCTCTGTGCTCAGGCTCCTGGCCTCTGGCAGTAGTGGCAGGGGCACGCCAACAAAGCAGGGAGACGTCGTCTTTTGGAAAGGTGACTCCTCAGGCACGTGGGTTTGGTGTGTGGGAGAACCCGTGCCATCACGCAGGTCTCAAAGGCAAAACTGGCTGAGGTGCTGTGAGCTGCCACCAGAAACACTCAGCATGCAGGAGGGAATATCAGAGCACACACTGAAAATCCCCCAGGCAGCAGCTACCTCTGCCTCCAGGCCTGCCCATCCACTGGCTTTCCTTGTTTTGTAAGGAGCAGCTCAGCTGAAAAAAGTGCCCTGGCTTTCATCAACTGAAAGACAGTTTCACCTCTCCCTCAGATGATTAAGAGACACATGACTTCTCAAACCCCCAATCCCTTGAGATATTAAGGTTCTTTTGATACATCTAAAGCAGACCCTTTTCCTACATCAGTGGAATGATGCTGGAGCAAGCACCACTCCTGCGGTTTGGAAATTCAGGAACTAACCAACCACAGAACCCAAATATCATTAATCACTGTAAGGTTTCAAAATACTCCTTTGCTAGAAGAAAAGAGGGAAGAGGAGGACGTGTTTGTACTATGACAAAAAAAAAAAAAAAAAACAACGAGGTTTCAATTAGGTGTTTTTTTCTCTCTGAACAGCTCATGTTTATGTACTTTGTTCTGTTGGGGCTCCTTTTTTAGTTTTTTTGTTCTCCTTCCTGCAGTACTGCCACAGTCTGAAGAAGGCCTGAAATCTGCCTGTTTGACATACCCCTAACAGGAAGCAGCCACGTACAGGAAGTACCATGGCCCAACATATGTTTTTAGAGAGAATAGTGTGAAGCTGGCGTTAACAGGAGCTGGGCAGTACTGACCAAAACTTTATTTACTGCAAGTTCCAGCCACAGAGCAGAAGCAAAAGGAGAAATGAACCCCACTCTCACTCCCAAGAGTCAACACTGCCATGGATTACTTTCTTGGATATCTGCAATCCGCTGAGAAGCACAGGAAGGAGGGACAGAGACTTCACTGCAGGCCACCATGCTGACAGTGCTGCAGGACAGCACGGATCAGGTTCTCATCCACCACCCTGCAAGTTCTCATCACTTCTCAGCAATACCCACCCACTGCTTTGGTGGTGGTGGTGGTGTTGCTGGATGTAGACCCAAGCCAAAACTGCAAGTATCAGTCCAAAGTTGTGGAGGGAAAGGTAGAAACCACCTTCCACGGGACATCAGCAGGACGGACACACCATCTGACAATTTAATTCAGAGTTTAATTCACATGTGCTAAAGGGTCCCTTTCCATTTTATGATATGAATCACTCTGGGGATCACTTTAGAACCAGGCAGTTGCTGTGAAAGACTGGCAGGATAAAAACTGTACCCAGAGGAAGCAGAGTGAGACCAGTGCAAGAGCAACTAGGCCAGAGCAGATCAGTGTCTGTTTCTCACAGAAGGCTGATCAGACAGGAAACCTTCAGATGGAGCAGGAAGATGGAGCAGAGCTCCCCAGCAGTAGCCAGCTTCCCCACAGTCTCCAGCTCCTCTTTGCTTACTCCCACTCCCAGTACTCCCTGCCCTCTGCCTGAGGTAGGACAGGGCCAGGCACGTTTCCCTGTGCTGCTTCCTTGAACTGACCCCTACAAAACTGGTGTCAACAGTACCATTCCCTCCTCTGCAAATACAGCATTTGCTGAACTCTTAAACTTCCTTGACTGTCACCATGACCCGAGGTCACAAAACCTCAGAGTGTACATTAAAGGACTGTCAGAGCTGCAGACTCAGCACTGTGCTGTGGATAACATCAGTGCAGGAACTCACCACAGAACGCTGCACAGCACAACTGGAAGCCATTTAGGAGACAAATTACAAAGATGACTAATCAAACCTGGCAATGCTGTATTCCAGCTGTGAGAAGGGTCTATGATCAACCCACCTCTAACATCAGCCTGAGTAGAGAGGTACAGTTTTCATCACTCCAAGATCAAAAAAACAACGCTTGAAACATTGGATGGCCCATGTTAGGCAAAGCCAACAAAACAAAAAAATGTATCTGGGGCTCATCATGACCTTACATTAGAAGAGGGACTATTCCTGTTAATTAATTCTGTTAGCAGAAGCTGACATTTCATCAATATTGGGTCCTGAAATGTATTAGACCCAACAGGAAACAATATTTAGGCACAAGCACAAAAAATTGTTAAGACGTACAGAATGGGTGCAAGCCATAAGGACTAACTTCAAACAAAACCTTCTGCATCAGGTCAGCTGTTTTAAGATCCACTGATGCAAATGCCCATGAAGCACAAACACAGCCCAGAGGCAGAGAAGGAGGTGGCAGTTCAGTACCTGAAGGCATAGGTCTTCTGGTGCCAGCTCAGCTGCCCCCGGATGCTGTAGGCAATAGTGGTGACAAACTCCCCGCCCAGGCCAAGCTCTGAGCACAGCTTCAAGGCAAACTTCTCTGGGGAGTTCTCCTTCTCTGACATGTCCCACTCAAACTGGTCTACCAGGGAGATGTTTCCTACATGGATGTTCAGCTGGAGATAAGGGAAGAAGCAGGTTATTTGTTTCCACTTTCACAAAGGTTTGTCCAAGGTAACTGAAGTGACGAGACAGAGGCTGAAGAGAGCAGTAACTCCTAGTTCATCTGCAGAATTCCTTAACTGAATTCTTAATTTCAGTGGCACAAAGACAACTCAGCATTGCTCACCAAGGTTCAGCTCTTCCAAAGGAAGATGGCAATGCTTTAACTGAACTATTTCATCATCTCAGAGGCTGGGCACATAGATGTTTAATCATCTGTCACCTTGGTTCTGTTCTCAATACAAAGGACAAAGGCGAATCTGGTTGGTATTAAGAGCTCCTTTGCTCTGAGGGAAGCTTTTGTACTCTTAGTACCCCATAACATAACTAGAGAAACCCAAATGGCTCAGCTCTCATTCTACTGCCTTCCTGTCTTACCTTAATAATAACTCGTTGGTCTGACTGATCCTCCAGGATGCTGTCAGTCGGGTACGACTCGATCTGCTGTCGGATGGCAGATGCAATAGCAGGGACAAAGGTCAGAGGATTCAAATCCAGGTCATCACAAAGAATCTCAGAGAACATTTCTGGGGTCATCAGCTTTTCTGTTGCAGAAAAAGAATGAACACTGTAAACTTCCTTAGAAATTAATGTCTGCCACTTACAGAACACACAAAATCCCACAGGGCGAGGCGACAAAGGGAATCCCAAATGCGTTACCTTTTGCTTTTAAGAGGGTGTTTTGTACCAGGTCTGTAAGGGCAGATACACTGATGCAGGGGCCTACACCTTCCTTTACCTGCTCCATGGCATCCAGACAGCGTGGCCACAGAAAGCCACAGCCAATAACCTCAGCTAACAGAGTACCCTCAGACCACTGAGCTGATGAACTGGCTCAGGAAAATCTGCCAGTTAAACTCTTCAGACTACACGTGTCCAGGAATGACTGCACCCCATGGAAATGACAGAGCATTTGCTAAGAATGCAAGCACTGAATACAGTCCAAAGTGGGAGAGCTTTAAAGCTTTGTCTGTATGGGACAATGACATTTGGTGATGGACACAACTTTACCTCTCCAGCCTCAGGAAACTCTCCTTGCTACATACCATTCATGTTCCACGTAAATGCATCTCGGAGTTTCTGCCCATCAATTTCCATATCAAGCCTGATTGGAACCAGAACCTCTGGCTGGGATGCATTCTCATGGATCACTGCTGGGTCATGGTCATCAAAGCTACAGTGGAGAGCAACAACACAGTATAAGCAATGAGCACATGACACATCTGGCATCCATAGAGGGAAGGCAACATTTGCTGGAAGCAATCCCCACACTCCAACTCCCCAGTCTGTCTGTAGGCAGACTCTTCAGTGCAAGCTTACAGGGCTCTGGCAACTAATACCAGTTTATCACCTTTTATTACATTTATCATAACACATTCCTGCAAATAAACCAAGGAAGTTTTCTAGGATTAGATTTATCTTGGTTGCCTGAAGTTTCACAATGGAAAAAACATTAGTCATGAGCTTCAGCTGAGTTTCCCACTCATAATAAACTAGATCAAAGTTACTGGTACATGTCAGCGAGAAGCAGCCTGTCCTTCACAAAGTGGGTCTGCAGGCTTCTCAAATGACAACTGCTCAGCAAATCAGCAGGCAGTAGAAGGAACTCATCAGGAAAAGAATAAACCATTTTCCTGACAAAAGGAAAGCCACCGTTCTGAGCCATGGATGGCTACTGTAACACAGAGCCTCAAGACACACAATTTAACCTCAACGTTCATGATCTGTAGGTCATTTGTCAGCTGGGGATGAATCACAACATTACATGAACTCATCAGTACTACCCTGGCAGTGTGTCATTTCAGTAACTATTCCCACTTTCCAGAAGCAGGAAGCTGTCTTACCACAGAGGGAATGTTCTCTTCTTGTCCCTGCCCATGCGGTTCCTGTTGATGGTTGTGGAGCACGGCACTGCGTCCAGGTGATGGGAGCTGTTGGGCAGGGTCGGCACCCACTGGTTGTTCCTCTTTGCCTTCTGTTCTCTGAAAGAGGCTGGATGTTAACCTGCAGGCCCTCAGCACCACTGCTGCTGCTGAAGGAATGGTGTCATTTTAAACTTTTAAGTGCTATTACGAGTTCCTGCTGTTTTATTCTAGAACCACCAACATTAGTGTTCCACCAGGAACTCCTGTTCCACACCAGCCTCTCAGAAGGCCACTCCCCAGCTTGCAAACATCCATCAGATATGGATCCAGGTGCACCTTTATAAATACTAGATTCATATTTGGATTTTCTGTCTATACTTTACAAAAGGACTGCTGAGAAATGCAAGGTCTCCAGAAGGCAGTATGTCCAGAGAGCGTTCTGTAAAACATCTGTTGCAGATGGAATGCAGTAATTGCAAAAGTTGTATCATCAAACACTTAGATTTTTCTTCCTGTTTTACGTGGACAGTAACCCAATCCTTACACTCTGGAGATCCCCAGATTTGCCCGGCACTGCAAATACTTAATGCAGACTGGCAAACAACCCCTGCACAAGGGCCTGGGCTTGTGCAATTCCTCGTGCTACCTGCCCAAGCTGACATCTTCCCAGCAGCTCCATTCTGAGCTCGGCCCTCCCCGACGCTGGTTACCTGAGGTAGGTAGGAGGTTCTGTGCTGATAGACACTGCCTTGTACTTCTCATCATTTCCATCCAAGATCTCTTCCACTTCAGAGGCCTTTAGCAGCGTCACGCTAGTGGCTAATGTTGTATAGCCATGATCTATTACCAGGAAAGATGCCAATAATTACCAGGGCAAAGCGCTACAGAGCACTGTAGCGTGAACAGGCTACATAGTGACAAGCCCTGTCACTGCAGGAGGGACTAACACAGAGATACAAGTGTCCCTTGGGCTTCCTCTTCTTGTAGATATCTACAAGGCCCAGAAAACAATCAGCCCTCAGTGGACTGAAAGGTCGGAAATAGAGATGCATCTCTATAGATGATCGATAGAAAAGGTGTTAGGACTTGGGAAAGGGGGAGAAACCTCGGGACAGCTCCTGCTGAATGACAGAGCCCACCTGCACTGGAGAGTCCTGCTAAGGGTCTGAGAAAGAAGAGTTAGGCCTGGGATCAGGAGGCACAATTAGGGAGACCACAAGGAGAGATCAGAGGAAGAGGATTAGACATTAATATTATTGTAATAGCACCAAAGGTCACAGTGGACATTCTTCCTCTAGCACAGCTAAGAACATCACACAGATGATACTTACATCTTCGGGGACTGTGAGACCGCTGATTTTCTGTTGGGGGGAAAAAAGAAAGCAAGAGGTCAGCAGGATACTTGGACGAACGAGACATAAGCCCAGAGTAAACCATTATTTTTATTATGCTTTAGTCTACAGAACATACAAGAAATCACATTGCTAAGAAATTTAACTGCTTGCTATTAGTCCCTCAAAAAACCAATATCGTCCCTGTAGTTACATCACTAGCAACACACCACAAACTCTGGCAAGCACAAACACCCAGTCCCTGCAAGAAGCAAAGTTAAGCAAAGATGCACATCTTCAATGGGACAACCTTGCAGCACTCCTGCCTATTTAACAAAAGAGACAAAGACACCCCTCTTAGTCTACAAAAAATCTGTTCTGAAATATTACATTGATTTGGAGATGTGGCTTTTGCTTTGTGATGAATGTAGCCAACCCCAGGAACTCCATGATGGATGTTTCCATTTCAGAACGTTTTTGATCAGGTGATATTTGTTGCCAGGCTGAGCCAGGAGCCACCAGTGCCACCGCTGCAGGGTGCTCCATCACTGGGGCAATCTGAAGTGATTCACACAGCCCTCAAGGTGCACAAGCTTCTGAATCGCCAGGAACAGTTTCTCAGGGCAAAGTTTTCCATAAACATTACTGGGAATGTTTACTCATCTTCTCACCATGTGAAGAGGCCACAATCTTCTTCCTCTCCTCCACCGTGGCCAGGCGCCTCCAGAGCGAGGGGTACCTCTTGTACAGGGAGCCCCGAAACATACGCAGGTAGTTCCCCACCTGCAAGGAGACAAGTGGAGATGTGGCCTGGTATTCCATTTAAGAGAGTTTGAGCAGAAGCTGGAAGAAATTCAACTCTTTTTAATGATAAGAAGGACCTCTCAAGAGGGTGTTTTTGCTGGGTTTTTGTGCTGTGCTTGGCATCAAATAGCACGGCGATTTTTCTGGCAATACAGAAAACAAAATTTTTCTCAGCACTTATTTCAGTGGTGCTGTCTTATTTCACTAGATCCAAAAAAACCTCCCATCCACTGATAATAGGAAACTTAATAGGAAAACACTCAATTCATCTGCATGCATTTTTGAACCACCTACCCCTTCTTTACTTCAGTTTCCACATCAATGTGCAATGCTCAGTTAGAATATAACTAAACCAGATACCCAGCTCTCTGACACATTATTTTTACTTTGAACCTCCCTGTCATCTAGACATTATTTGACTACAGCAAACACCCAGAGACTTGTATTTTGTATTAAACCCTTTGAACATCAAAAATGTGATTGCAGCCAATAGTCCTCCTTCAGATTTACTTACCACCTGTAAAGCAGTTCTGTTCTTCCTGGCATAAGATCCTCACCTGTGCTGAAGGCTAAAGCAGGCCTCGCTGAACAACTATTTCTAGACTCTGAAATCAAATTTTTAGACTGACAGGACACTGGCAGACTGCCATACAACAAGACTTCTATTCCTTGTTTGAGAAGACTCTTTTTTGATCTCAGTTTTTAGCTGTATCTTTCACCCTACAGTACTCAGCCACACACAGAAATTAATGGTAGATAAAAAAAGACAACCCTTTTCCTTCTCCATGTACCTGACATAGCAATCTCACAGCTCAGCTGACTGCAGTTACAGTTTGCTTTCAAACTCTACACTTCACATGAGCTGGGGGTGTTTAGTCCCTGCTCAACCTATAGAGCTGGCAGTTAAGCTTAGCCAATAGTCCCTTTTCTGCATCAAGCTGGGGGCTATAACATTTTTTCCCGTTTCCCTGGTGCTAAAGGGCCGGTGTTTCTTGCTTGAATAAGGCTCTTCGTCAGGGAGGCTCAACGCCCTCTCAGCACGGGACAACAGCGTGTCAGCACAGACACCGGGGTGCTCGAACTGCCCGCCGGTGTTTGCCGACCACCCTGCACAAGGCAGAAGGAGCTGCCCCGCCCGATTTTGGTGCTGTTCCCGAGCCCAAAGGTCCAGGTGGCGGATTCGCTGCCTCGCAGCACGTGAAATAACCCGAACCCCTCAAACAACCGCGTGCAGGAAATCTCGGTGATCGGGAGCGGGGCCTCAGGCTCCGACCGGGCGATGATCCGGTCCCCACACACCCGCGCGGGTCCCAGGGGCCGCCCTTAGGGCAGCCCTGATCCCGCCCGTCCCCGGCACGGCTCGGGCAGCGCCCACCGGGGGCTGAGGGGACCGTAAGGCCGCTCCCCCCGCGCCGGGTTCTCCTCCGCCCCTTGCCGGCCCTGAGCGCAGCCTCCCGCAGCCCCCGGCCCGGCCCGGCCCCTGTAACCCCCGGCCCGTTCCCTGTGTCCCCCGGCCCGGCCCCCGTGTCCCCCGGCCCGGCCCCTGTAACCCCCGGCCCGTTCCCTGTGTCCCCCGGCCCGTTCCCTGTGTCCCCCGGCCCGGCCCCTGTAACCCCCGGCCCGTTCCCTGTGTCCCCCGGCCCGTTCCCTGTGTCCCCCGGCCCGTTCCCTGTGTCCCCCGGCCCGTTCCCTGTGTCCCCCGGCCCGGCCCGGGCCCGGCTCCCGCTCGGGCCGCACCTCGGAGCCGATCATGTAGAACTCGCCGTCCTCCTCCAGCTGGAACTTGACGGGCTTCTGCCCGAAGGTCTTGCTCAGCGCCATCATCATCATCGCGGCGGCGGGCGGGGGCGGCGGCGCCCAGAGCGCGGAGCGCGGCCCGGCGGCGGCGGCGGCGGCGGCGGCGACAACGGGCGGCGCCGGGCCTGGTGCGGGCCTGGTGCGGGCCCGCTGCGCGCATGCGGCGGGAGGGGCCAGGGAGGCACGGCCGGACGGCGGGCGTAGAAAAGAGGCGGATTTTATTGTGGCGGGGCGGTACATAAATACACACAGAGCTCCCCGCCGGCCGGGCCGCGCACCCGGCTTGGGCTGGGAGGTGGAGAGGGAGTTGGCAGCCCGCGGGGATGCTGGTGTGGGGCTGAGCGGACACGGCGCTGTGCGGTGTCGGCCCGGGCCGGGAAGGGCGGGACGAGAGCGATCAGTGCATCTGAGCAGCCCGGGATGGGGAGCTCGGGGGATGAGCGCGGGGCGGTGTCCAGCACCGGCACCCAGCACCGGGGAGGGAAGGGAAGAAGGAAGGGAGCCCCTTGTCTATATACAGATCGGTACAAAATCCTAACGCGTACTAGGGATACAACATCAAGCCGGGATGGGGCTGCGGCAGGGCCCTGGCAGTCACCACGGCTGCCCTGTAACTCTGGCAGCAGCCGCACGGCGCAGTCCTCCTCCTCCTCCTCCTCCTGTGCAGGTAGGGTCGGTGTCCTTCAAAGCCCCGGGCTGGGGGATCATTCCTCCTTGGCCAGCGTCTGCAGCAGCAAAGGGCTGCCGTAGCGAGTTATGTAAACATAGGAAATGCCATTGGATCAGTTCTACAGGATGGGGTTCGGATTAATTATGGCAGCACGATCCCATTCCAGGCTGGCTGGTGGCTTTTGGGATGCTACTGCTAGAAGAGAGTGGCCGCCCTTGCCCGTAAAGAACACGGCAGCTGCTTTTACATTGATAGCAACTGAAGCTGGGGCTGCTGGAACTGGAGAGGAGCAAACTTTGTCACTTGTGACAGACACTTGTTGAGTCAGATGCTGAGCCCGGATGGAAGCCAGGAATGGCAGAGGGAACCCTCCGTGTGGCTGCTGGAGGTAAAGGGAGATGATCGGGGAGCGTGGAGGACACAGGCTCCCCGCTCATCTGAAGGAGTTGGAGGAGGGTGTACAGCTGAAGAAGTCCTGGCTGATCTGGCGTGGGTAGCCCTCCAGCACTTTCACCTGGACCGGATCAAACTTCCAATAATCTTGGCCTCTCAGGAAATAGGCAAAACCTGTGGGTGAGAGAGGAAGGTTTAGAAGACACAGCATTCATGAGCTCTTTCCCAGCATTTTGTTCGGCTGTCACTCTGCAACACATTCAGTACTGAATGAGAGCTGGAGGAGGGAGGAGGTTTTACTTGAACCCAGGCTCGTGGCATTCGCTTTTCTCTCACACTGTTTTAGTTTTGATAAAAAATCTAGTTTTGCTTTTTGGGCAGTAAACAGGATGGATTTGATTTTATTTTATTTTCCTGGTGGGTTTAAATATGCTGTATGCTTGTAGTGAGGGCAGGGACAGGCAACTTGTGAAGACCTGCTCCGAGCATCTGTTACTGTGGGCAAGCTGCCCTGGAATTTAGGTTCTGGAAGCAGTGGGGAGTTGTTTCACTTCATCCTAGAGAGGAAAGAGGCACTCACCACACCTGTCATCCCAAGCGCCCTGGCTGTCCCCAGTGTCTCTGTGGCACTGCTGTACTGTTTTCGGCATTGGGCACATTGGTCAATACCAAAAGCTGCCTGTTCTTTGTTCAGCTCCCTGGGCTAAAGTGCGGGCAGTGTTTCTGTTGTCTCCTCATCACCTCTTTTGGCAGGAGCAGTAAGAGCTGGGCAGGACTCTGTGACCAAGTCAGATATTTGACTTCTCTCTATCATACACTTACATATCAGTTGCTGCAATTAATGAGAATGCAACTTCTTCTCAATTCTCTACGCACTGGAGGGAACTGCCCCTCTACATTGTATGGGATGTGTTGTGCTTGGGAAATATCCACCGCTACCAGATGTCTAAATGTGCCCAGCTCTTCCAGCTGGGCGGTGCTGTCAGGCAGGGCAGGCCATGCTCCTGCTGCACTGACCAGACTCATCCTGGAAGGCGGCGTCGATCTCGGGCGGGACGCCGCGCCAGTCGGCCATGGCCCGGGGGTAGATGTTGTCCACCTGCCGCCTCTGCGGGTTGAAGCGCCAGTAGTTGCCTCCACTGAAGATGTAGATCTTGTTCTTCTCAGCCCCCCACACCAGAGCTGCCTGCACAGGGGATGCAGGGAGGCCCAGCTCCACGATTGGGGTGGGACCAGATACCCGTCTCTCACCATCATAAATCCAGTATTGAGAATCTATTGAGGAGACAGAAAAGGGGGACAAAGGGGTCAAAAACTCTGGTAATTTGGCAGTGAACTGTGCAACTGGAGCTGGTGCCTTGGCAGAGCTCCCACGGGAATCTGTGTTTGAGAGGCAAAACCACCACCAAGTGTAGTGGACCCTGCCACTGTTGTGTGTCCAAAATGCTGCCAATGCATTGACATCGCACCTCAGTCCAGCCTGGTGGGTGTTGGTGGGGGACAGGAAGGTCCTTTTCAGCACATTTTTCTCTATTTGTGGAAGTTATAAAGGACTTGGCTGGAGGGACCAGCCTCTGCCCTGCAACCTCAGCACTTGGAAATCATGCGGGCATGCACAGGCACAAAGGGGGCATGTGGCTGGAAAGGAGCAAGCTGCAGAAACCAGGAAGAATTTGCCAAGTTGAAATAGAGAATGGAAGCATAGTTCCAGATTAGATTAAAATGAGAATCTCTGTAATTAGCCCACGGCATGTAATACTTTCCCCTTATCTCATTTTAACTCACCGTAGGAGCCTGCCAATTTTAGCACTGTAAGTCCTTGCAGGCAGGTCAGGTGCTCAGAAATGTGTTTATGCAGGAGCTCTGCCTGCAGAGCCACTGGTGTGATTTTGATACTCAGTCTCATGGAGTGCAGACAGGGTGTGCACACCCACAACGAGTTCCCATGTCATTCTGCATCCCTCCTATTAAACCTACACTTGGGAAGGGCATTAAAGAAAACAGTGGAGCTGAAATGGGGTTTGTTGCGGGCCTTGAACCCCAGAAATGGCCAAGAGGTGGTTTTGTTTTTAATCATTCTGGTTGCTGCAGGTTGCCTGACTCTGCACCCAGGCTCCCTGTAGGCTCATAAAGTCATGGTGTACCAGGGAAGTTCCAAACCACATCTCTGAGGAGCAGAGAAAATGCTGTCCCCAACCTGAGCAGGGCCCTGGGGACACAGGCACAGCCAGGGAAGATGCTGGGGTCCACTTCTGGCACAGTGCTTCCCATAACATCTGGGATGATGGAGCAAATATTTCCTTCTTTCTCCTCTGCCAGGGCGGAGGCTCATTACAAATCTTTGTGTTCCAGGGAAGGAGAATGGGATATTGTGGCTGTGGTTAAAACAAAAGTGACCCTTTGTTCTCTCTTCTCTGCTCAATACCTGATAGAAAGTTTAAATAGATAAGGAAACAAATAACAAGGATTGCTGGATTGCTGAGGATTTATTCTCCCAGGAACCTGCCGGGTCCTGACTACCCCTAAGTAATTGAGATGCATTTCCGAGCCATCTGATCACAGTGCAGCTCCTACCTTGGAAAAACCAGATGTTGCCCCGGGGGTCCTCGAAGGTGGCATCGACAGAGGTGGGGATGCCCTGCCAGTGGCGAGAGGCCAGGGCTGGGTATCCGTCCTGCAGCTTCCCAGCGCGGAGCCGCCACACGAAGCGGGACCTGAAGAAGAACAGCTCCCCTCGGATGGTGGCTGCAGCATCGAAAGCTGTGTGGCAGGCACTGGGCTGCACAGCCTGCCAAAGCACAGCACAGGGTCAGGGCTGGCACCCCAGGAGCCCCCAGCCCAGGGGAGGGCCCTGTGCCCAGGCAGCTGCCCGGTTTGGGTTGGGCAGAGATCCCCTCCCCGCACATCCCACTGCCAGCTGGGGGTCTGGCCTCAGCAGTGTTGGTGGGGGAGGCAGACACCAACTCGGGCTGCTGCCAGCCTCCTGCTGAGGGCAGCCAGGGTGTCAGGGAAGGGCACAGACCAGCCCCTCACTCACCTCCACGTTGGTGATCTCATTTGTTTCCAGGTCTGGCTGGGGCAGCTGTGCTGGCTGAGTTGGGGTTGGGTCAGGGTCCGGTGAGGGTTTCCCATACAGGTACTGGATGCCTTGCTTGTCATCCTCACTCAGGCTGAGGGGGTAGCGGAAGATGTAGAAAGGAGACATCAGGGACTTGGAGACAGCCGTGTGCTGCAGGCCCAGGACGTGGCCAAACTCATGAGCAGCCACTTGCAGAAGGTCAGTGCCTACACAGGGAAAAGATGGAAGATACTTTTGTCTACTCACGTGCTTTGGCCTCCTGGGCCTGCTCCTACCAGTTACCAGACACTGACATGTGTTGCAGGAGTCCAAGAAGAGGAAAGAGAAATCTACTTCCGACTGTGTTGTTCCCAGGTATCTGCTGTGTAGCTCCAAAATATGCTTGTGGGGGTTTTTTTTTAAGAGTCAGAGGGCATAGTAAAGGGGTTCACTGGTTCAGAAGCACCATGAATCAATTCATACACTTAGGTATTAACCTGGACATGTTGGTAATTTGGAATTCTGGTGTCAGAGGCTCTTGCCTCTTGGTTACCAGGAAAAAAAGGATTTTCCACGCACTTTTGGAAAGGAGAAATTTGCACAGAGAAGGAAGTCTAGCCCAGAGGTGCAGGAGGTGGGGTGGTAAGGTTGGTGTTTGTCCACCCAGCCTTGAAGCAGTTGTTGGCTGGAGCCGAAGTTTAACAAGTTCCAGTTAGATCACATCCAATGTGGAAGGTACTGGTGTCAGTGAGAGAGCCCTGGGATTAACGCCTGCCAAAGGCTGCTGTCACACAGACAGCAGAGGGAGCTCAATTATTGCTTGTCTGGGGGCTGTGTCAAGAAGGTGTCATTTAGAAATAAATCCATGACAGATTATCTAATGTCAAGGCCTGAGACTTCTTCACCAGATTTAAACAGATTTATGGGAGACCATGTTTTAGGAATACATGACCTTGGAGCATCTACAAAAGGAGAGGGGGGAAAGGGGATTTCAGTACGCAAACTTGTATTGTTTGGCAGGTTTTGCTTAGCTTCCACTGGGTCCTTTTTAAGGCTGCTAAATTTCACTGTGAGTGGAGGCTGTTTGTTGACGGGTCCCAGCATATTCATCCACTTGCCTTCAGCCAGAAATCCTCCAAGCTGCAGCCCAAGTGATGAGAACAGCAGGGATGTGAGTCAGCCAGCCTTGATGCTCCAAGCAGGATTTCCCTGCTGGCTCCAGGGGAGCAGGTCACTTCTCAGCCCCAGGACCAGGGGGAATACAGTGGGGAGGAATGCCTGGGAAGGGTGGAGGGGAAGGTGAGCGCCGGCCTTCCTCCGCTGGCCCGCTTTACTTGGAAGCGATGAATTTGCACAGCACTGGCCTGATTAAATCAACACATCTAGGCCAGCTGAGAGAGGGGGATTTCTAGGCCAGTGATTTATTACAAACTTTCAGACACTTCTGTTTAGCTTGGCAGGCTCCTCACTCGCTGCTTTCCAGTGTTGGCAGATCAGCTGTGCTGTCAGATTCTCCAGGGAAGGTGCGCAGCAGCGCGGCTGAGGGAGCTGTGCTGGGCAGCATCCCTGTGTCCCTCATGGATGGCCCTGCGTCCTGCACGGCTCTGGAGTGACCCCAGGGCACACTTGTGCTCTCCCATCAGGAAAATCAGGCTAAGGATTTCCCTGTCTCGCTGAGAGCTGAGTCAAGGGTTTATCCATGTTTATATCGCAAAGCTCTTTTCAGCATATTAAACGGCAATTAGCTCCAAAGAGATTTACAGCGGTTATTTATGGATGATTTTGGGGGTTGGAGAGGGGGGAATGCCATGGAATAGAGCTGGATTCTGATGGGAACTGCTGTCCATTTTCAGTTCCTGGTTTGGCCCCAACACTGTTTTATGGGAGAATGCAGGAAATTCTTCAAAAACACAGGCAACCCCGACAAAGGGCGAACACCGACAGAGCCCACCCCTCCCCCAGGAGCAGAAACACTTCTGCAAAGAGGTCCTGTGCTCTGTGATTCTTGTTGTGGGTCAGCGTGAGCAGGGTTGGAGATACAGCAGTGCTATGCCCCACACAGTCAAACTGGCCTACAGCTGACATTGACACGGGCTTTGGGGGACCCCACTGACAGGGCCAACATTTCTGGGGATCCTTGGAGAGGCTTGGGGTTAACTTGGGCTTTGTGATTGTTTCTTTGTTCGTGTAGATAAACTGGGAAGGAGGAGGAGGAACTGGTTTAATTTTGGAGCTGGGATAATTTTGGTGAGTCTTCCAGAAACTGATGCTCTGGGCAGGGCTCCAGATGGTCCCAGGCGGTAGCGCAGTATCTCATGAGATACTGTGACACCAGACCCTGAGTGCCCAAGCAAAGAGCTACCGGCTTGGATCTATTATTAGCAGAAATTAAAAAAAGAGTCTTGACTGGATGTGGCCTTGTTTATGGTCAGGGCATTCCCAGGGCACTGGACAGAGCTGGAGCCTGGGTGGTTTCCCTTTATGGATTTGTTTGAGGGCACATGGTGAACAATGTGTGCAGGGACTGGGACTGAGGCTGTTCTTTGGAAGACAATGGTGTCACACGGAGCTTGTGCCTCAGCTCTCCTCCATCCTTTCCTTGTTTCATTTCTAGTGACTCCTGCCAATGCTGGGTGCAATTCCCACATGGCAAGGCACATGACTTGCTCCCCCCACACAGGAGGAATCCATGGGGAAGCCGGGGTCCTGCTGCTGGACACCGGCTCTGCTGTGGCTGAAAGATAAAAATACTGGAATACTAACAGCAGTGGTGGGAGATGACAATGCTCACCACAAAAATAGTTGTTGCTTCTCAGTTTAACAGGGTCCCTGCTCACACCACAGGGAGTCATTTCCAAGTTCATTGACAAGCATCCTGGAGCACCCACAGCTCACCCACGGTACCATACCCAGGTTGTTCCCAATCGTCCAGGTCTCGTCATAGTCAAAGTGAACATCTCCTTCCCGGTGTGTTTTGGGGAAGAAGGCGTGTGCCAGGATCCCTCCAGGCCCATCAAAAGGCAAGTTGTCTCCGTGCCAGTACCTGCAGGGAAGACATGTTGCACCTCAGCCAAAGGGCCGTGGAGTTCCAGCACCATACAGCTGAAGGTGGGAGCCACTGAGAGGGGACAGTTCATCCCACGGGTCTAGATCAACTGCTCAGAGCTATTCCAATTGCCACAAGCCAAATGCTGCATCAGAGCCCTGAGGAAGCAGCTTGAGCACACCAAGCACTGAGGAAGCAGATCTCAGTCACACCAAGCCCTGTAGGGTTTGTATGTTTTCTCAGGGATGTTTCTCCCACTCCCCTCCTCAGCTTCCAGCCCAGAGCTGACTATGGAGCCTTAAGAATTAAGGAGGTGACTGCCTAAGCCAAGATTGAGTTGATATTACTGAGTGATGGGGGGCTTCAGAGGGGCAGCTGGCAGCAAACCCAGCCAAACTCTCAGATCCTCACTCAAGTCAAGCCACTGATGAGTAATGAAGGAAACCCATGAGAGATGTGGCCACTTGAGAGAGCTGAAGGAGGCAAATATACAGCATGCGAATCACATCACTGCTTGGACAGTCTCCACTGCCCTCATTAGCTCTGTGCAAACATGCAGCTTGGGGAAGTCTTTGCCCCAGTGAGTATTTTGCCAAAAGGGAATTTCAGGCCAGGAGCCAAGATTCACTTAACCAAGAAACTATATTTGTCTTTGGACAGACAGTTACATCGTTCAGTCAAGGGACAGGATGGAGGACTTGAAGATGGAAAGTCAAAACAAACGCTTAAGCAAACAGCCTGTGGGCAAAGAAACGTAAATGTACCAGGAAAATTAATGAATGATCAGCAACGGTGCTGTGCACAGCCAGTGTGGAACAGCTGCACTCACACCGAGCAGCCCACGACTGACAAAACTGAAACGATCCCAGTGTCTGTAAGCAGAAATATGAGCCTCCATTTCAGTGCCTAAGCTGTGTGCTGGCAGGTCTCTGCTCTGGTTACAGCCCTGCTCCTCTGGCAGGGAGGAGGGGGTGCTGCCCACCGTGCTCACCTTGTGAAATCGATGACGATGTCAGCCCGTCCCTCCTGCACCTCGGTGAAGGTCAGCGGGGTCACATCGCTCCAGACCTTCAAAGCTTCCTCAATGGTCCTTCTCACTTCAGCTTTTACAAGTTGCCATGGGAACCTGATAATTCTGGAAGGCAACAGACACTGGATGATGGAGAGTCCATGGACAGGGCTGTCACAAAGTCACCAGTTCTACGATCAGTGTCACTGGGGCCACCATTCTCAGCACAGAACATCTCCCATCCATACATGCACTGCTCCAGCACCCTCTAATGAGCAACACGTGCAGCAGATAAATCCCATCACTGTTGAAACCCTCTGGTTGGTGTGCCAGAGGTGAGTTCCCTGGAGAGTTTTGCAGATTCTGTGTTGTTCTGAAGTGCCACAGCACCCCCCAGGTCTGTCTCCTGTAAGGCCACCACCACGAAGATTCCTGACAGTGGTGTGATGTGATTTCTTCTCAGTCTCTGCATTTTTTTGCCCCTGGAAACTTGGGTTCACTCAGCAGTCACTTCCTCCAATAACAAGAGCAGACTGAAAGGTCTACCACAGAGGGAGGTTTCTTTCCCTTCCACTAACGGTGTTGCTGTGTGTAAATCCCTGCTGTGTTTCTTTCTTTAACACTATTGACCAAAAAGAAAAAGAAAAGGAAGAAGCCTTTATGTTATCTACAGCCTCCTGATGGTGTGAGGATCTACCTCCTGTACTGGATTAAGCAAAAGATGATTTACATGTTGTCAGGGTCCATATGACTGTGCTCACTTCTCCACTCATACCCCTGAGGGCAGCTGGGGAGGCAGCACAACCCTCCCGCCAGCCTCTTGAGCAGATTCACAACTGACAATGTGTGCGGTGATTTGGGCAAAACTTTACACTGAAGTCGTGTTTACGGGACCATCAACAACAGCTGAACAAAAAGATCCTTTTAAAATAAACTGTGAGGTGATTGCCCTGGGGGTGGCTGTGGGGGCAGAGGCGCAGCAGGAGGGTGCTGCGGGAGGCTCAGCTCAGCACGGGAGGGCAGCGACCCTGTGTGCCCAGGGCTGTCGCTGCAGGGCTGACCGAGGGCTGGGCAGGGCTGCGAGGGCAGCTGGCTTTGCGGAGCGTGCTGACGATGGGGGATGTGGAGGCGCTGGGCACAAACCTGCCGCGGTTCAGCGTGTGGCTGCCCCGCTTGCCCTGCGCCTCCAGGGTCACATCCCAGCTCCAGGGAGCATCACACCGAGCAGCTGGGGAGGGAGAAGCAAACCAGCCTGACTGCCCCTGCAGGCCTCCCTTACTTGTAGGTGAGGTTGGTCTTGTCCCAGCGCCCCCCGGAGAGCACGAAGCGCTTCTGGCGGTTGCGGCCGCTCTGTCCGTCGGGCAGCGGCGGCAGGTCGGGCACGCCGCAGCGCGGGGGGTTCCAGCCGGGCTGCCCCGCTGCACCCCCGGGGGAGCCCTTGGCAGGCACCCCCGTGCCCACGGCCTTCACCAGGGCAGACAGCCAGGGAGCCTGCTCCTTCCAGGGGTGATGCTTTCGAGACACGTCCTGAAAGGCAAAAGCAAAACCGTGACTCCGGTGCCCGTGAAGACGCTTCGTGCTGCAGAGGGGACGAGTGCCCCCAGCAGTCCTGCAGCAGCGAGTTCTGCTTCTGCCCAGGGCTGCTTCCCCTCTGCTCCCCACAAACACGCCGTGCTCCCTGGGCCCTGCTGCTCTGAGGCTGGCTCACACCTGGGAGGCACTGTGTCATGCCATGGCACCCACTAAGCACTCGGCTATTTTTGGTCCACATTTCCTTGGCAGCTGGCCGGCAGGAAATACTTTTGCAGGCTGTGGATGAGAACCAGACCCTTCAAGCATAAAACAAATCACTAGGGAATAAATTCTCCCCCTTTGCCCTACATCCTTTATTCCCTCCTGGCCCTGGGTAGAGGTGACATTAATGGAGGAAGTCTTGAGTCCCCAGCATGCAGTTGTGTTCAGTTGTCACTTCCCTGGTGTCCTCTTGCTGCCCTGGCACCGTGGGCAGCTCTCAGCAGGGCCAGTGGGCACGGCAGAGCAGGACACAGGGATGTGGGGGTGACAGCCCAGCCCACGGGGCAGAGAGCAGCAGTGACTGTCCCTGCAGCCCCATCACTGCCTGAGGGAAGGCCTGCACCACATCCCCTTGCCTCAGCGTACTGTGACTCTGCTTGGGGTAAGATCCCCTGGGCTCTCCCACACTTAGTTGGAAAAGCAAGGTTTCTCTTGACAGCATTAACTAATGCTAATTAGCTGACTTCCACTGGTTTCCCACGCGACAGCAGGACTGTTTTGCCACCCTGAAACACAGCCCGGGTGTCATCAACCTGCTGTGAGGCATGTGGGGTGAGAGGTGCTTGGTCCACGTCACTGCGCTGCAGAGGGCCAAACGCAGATGTTTTCTGCCTGATTTTATGCAGCAAATGTAAAGGTGTCTGAGCAGCAGGAGGAGCTGAGAGGCAGCAGTGCTGCATCTCTACCTGGACACAGGCAGGCTCTGTCCCACAGGGCTCCAGAGGGACGACTGGGCTTTAGGTAGCCTCTCTCTTCCTCTGCAAAGACCTGCCTTCTTCCAGGCCAGCTTTCCTGGCTGGGCTGCCAGGGACACAAAGGTCAGGGTGGCACAATGCCAAGCTGCCACGATGCCGTGTAATCCGCATGCTGCCACCACTCTGCTCCCCACAATGAGCCCATTCATGCGGGCTGGAATGAAGTGTGAAGGCCTTGGCATTAATTCCAGCACCGAGCTCCAGCCCTCTGAGTGAGGCACAGATGGACAGGGGTGCCAGGGAGGTCACACAAGGTGCGGTTTGGGTGTCCACACGTCACTTCAGCCTTTCGTGTGTCTGTCACTGCTCGAGCCTGCTGGCTTGTCCTCCCCAGACAGACAGACAGACATCCTTGGTGGCTTGGCACCTGCCAGCCTGTGCCTGAGAACCATTGACACAATCCTGGTGTCCCAGTGCACTTTCACACACCACAGGGACTGCACCAGCAGCACATGCAAAGAGAGAAAGCCTTTTCACATCCTGAACAGCAAAACCTGTCCAAGGCACCAGCCATGCACTGAGCATCCATTCAGTGCTTTAGGGGAGGAGGAGCACGGGCTGGCCTGCCCCAGAGGAGCCTGCACAGGGCTGCTCCTGCCGAGCACTGGAGCCCTGCCAGGCTGGAGGTACCTGTTTCTCTAAGAGGAGCTCTCTGAGAGACACCTGGCACCGTGTCTGGGCTGGCAGCTACTGCCTGCAGGGGACAGCTGGCAGGAGAAGCTGACAAAGTTCATGGTCTGGCCAACATCTTGCTCTCAGCCCCGATGACACCGAAGCACATTATGGCAGCTGTGTCACCAAAGTGCAGCCCGGAGGGCTCTCTGCCCCTTGCTCCTGGGAGCACCCACTGCCATGCCCTGACAGCTGAGGACTTGGGGTGATGAATGCATCTGGTTTGCCAAGGCCAGGAAGTGCAGGAAGAAGGAGCACTGGGAAACCCTCAGGAATTGCTCAGGTAGGTGAGCGGGCTGAGGCTGACCCAGATGCCTTACCCCTGGTTTTAGTCTGCACATTCCCCTCCTGGGAAAGCCAGTTGCCTCACAGCCTGGGGCCACTGGCATGAACTGAAGATCATCACTCTCCTCTGACCAGGAGCAGAGAGAGGAGAAGTTGCCTCTTTTCTCTCCCCTCCTTGGTTAGCTCAAGGCCACTTTTATGAATCCCAGCTTCCTAAAACCCACCGTGCAATACCAGGACCCTCCCTGCTCCTCCTGCCCTTTGCAGATTCGGTCCTGGAAGGGGCACAGGGTGGTTCTGTGAGTGGCTCTGGGTGGGACAGGAGGCAAAACCTGCCCTGCCTGTGCCCCTGGACAAACAGTGACTCTCCCCTGTCGTCACTGCACCAGCGTTAGGACCATGGCAGGAAAGGGCTGGAAAATGCCACTGCAGGCACAGCCAGCAAGGGGAAATGTGACAGGCACAAACCACTTGCCAAACAATGCTCAGGGGACACCCAGGCTGCAGATCTTGGTCTCCTTGGCTGGACACACCTTTCTGCAGGCACTTCCCAGGGTTTAGATATTGTGTCCACTTGCTTAAGATTGCATCCTTCCCACCCAGTGCCGAGCCCAGCCTCTGGTGGGGAGATCCTGCTTTGTTCCCTGAGCTGTGCTACCACTCCCTGACTGCATTTCACAGGGTTCACTTAGGGCCCTGCTGCTGCCGAAGCTGCGACAGACCTGTCAGGGGAGGGGAAGAGGGCATTGGGTGCTGGGTACCTATCAGGGCATCCCCACTTGTCCCATCCCACCAGCAGAAGGGAAGGGATTCCTCAACACAAAAGCAAAGGAAATTCCCTGCAGCCCAGGACAGGGTTTGTCCCAGCAGAGTGCAAACCTGATCCGAGCCTCTGGCTGAGTGTGTGCAGCCACTTGCACTGCTCCTCCCTGCACAACCCACAGCTGGGCTGCCTGCTGGGAAGGGAACAGCTGCCCTGTAGTCGAGGAAGAGGCCAGGGCTTTGCAAGAGAGGCTGATCAGTACATGTGAATACAGCACAAGCACAGAGAGGATTCCAGGCCTGAAACCGAGGGCTGAGGGCAGCCAGAACAGCAGAGGAGCAAAGCTGTAGACAAAGAGGGCTGTGCTGCAGGCTGGTCACTGCTGCTCACAAAGAAAGGGCCTCTTCCTGCAGCCTTGTGACTGAAAGGCTGAGGGGGAGCAGGAGGGAAGGGGCAGATCCCATGGGACAGCAGAAACCACAGCGGAGGTACAGGCTGCCCACTCAGTTCCTCACAGCTTTATCGGCCTTCGAGTGCTGTGATACAACAGCCATCACCTCTGGGTCTGCTGGAGCCAGATGAACACCAGCCAAGCTTCCCAGGAAGTGTTCCAGCCATCCAAGGAGCCAGGAGCATCTCTAAGCTCGTTGTGCTGGGCAGCACTGACCCTGCAGAGCTGCCGGGAGGGGCAGCAGCCAGAGCAGCAGCACCGTGTGTGAATGAGCGTGGGGTGGGGCTGGTGCCTGGGGGGACAAACGCCCGGCTCTCCACTGCCTGGGTCCATCCTCCTCTGCCTGCCCTGGACTTTAACTTGTGTCCTCTACTGTGTACCTAATTACCTGGGCTCCTGGCTGCTTCTGTGGCACGGACATGAAAGGAGACCCCTCTCCCCGCCAGACAGGAGCGACTGGACAAGTTACAGCCTGAGCCCCATCAGTCTTGGGAGCTTCCCCTGTCACTGGGGCTGTTTTCTCTGAAGTTGGGGAACGAGCTCATGGACTTTGTCTCCACTTCTCTGTCCCTTCTGCTCCTGCTTTTCCATTGCTTCTGTTCCTGCTTTCTCCTTTGGTTACTCAGAGTGTTTGCCGCCTCTCTGGATGGTGGCATTATCCTCCTCCTACCTATGAGCCCGCACCTCAGAGCACTCCTGCCCTTTTTTCAGTGGGGAAGGACAGCAGAGATGCTTTCCCCTGCAGTTCTCATGTAAGACAGTTCTCTCACCCCATTTCTGTCCACTCTGGGGTGGCTGTGCCCCCCACGGGCTCTGCACCCCCTTACAGCAGTGCTCCTGCCCGAGATCAGCACTGTTCTCCTGATGCATGGACAGCTTTCTGCCCAGTGTGCCTTTCAGCCCAGCACGGAGTTGCAGAGGTTGGATTTGAAAGCGCAGTTACAGCTGATGGCTAATGGTAAAACTGGAACCAGTTTCATTCCAGTCAGGTTGTGTTCCAGGAGCAAGCTGGGCCCAGAAGGTGCTGATGCTGCAGGTGAAATTTCAAGGCAGAAACTGACCACATGACTGTGGTCTGGTCTAACCCGGAGCTAAATGTGCTCCTGGTCGAGGCACTATTAGTGGAAACAGTGCCTGGGCAAAGCCACCAGATTTATTGATCCCACCTCCCCCAGGACAAGGCAGAGCCTCCCAGCCCCTCTATGAATTCTTTGCTCACACAAAATACTTCTGCTCCGCACTGGCTCCTCCATGCTGGGCTGCAGCCTGGCCCTGCTGCAGACAGAGCCAGGGAGAGCAAAAAGGCCAAACAGGAGCTGCACACGCAGTTGGGTTTGCCTCTCCTCTCACTTCCCCCAGCCCATGGCACCATCCAGCACCTCCCGGGGCCTGACAGTTCGTTTCCGGATTATTTGGTGGTAGTTGTTGTTGGCAATGAAAAAAGGAAAATGTTTATTTCTCCTAAGCAACACGAAACATGAAACATTAGGGACTGCAAATGTTTATGGCCACAGACAGAATGAGAAGAACCAGGCCCTGGTGTAACAAGAGAAAGCAAATGAATAAACACTGCGGGACTATTTTTATTATCAGACATTTTAATTATGTGACAGTTTGAGAGACTATTCCATCAACAACACCACAACCAAGCTGCTGGTGTCCCCCAAGCAACAGTTTGCCAGAAGCAGGAGTACTTGCAGAGCAAACAAGCCCCAGGATGCTGACATAGCAAAAGGTTTCAAGAGCCCTTAATCTGATGACCTAGAAATCCCCTTGAAATGAAGAAACTGCTCTAGGATGTGGCACACTCCTGGCAGGGGAGGAAGGGGGTTGAGATATTTTGCTCATTGTGCAGTTGTATCCAAGTTAAGGGGAGCCACAAGCTACCAGTGCCCCTCTCCTGCCCCAATCCACCAAGAGGAGGAAGTCTGGTCACCTGCCTGTCCTTGTTGGGACTCCTCTATCTGCACCAGGATCTCAGTGAACATCTAAAAACATGTCTGTGGCCCTTAGTGAACCCCTGAAGTGCTCTGCTTTTCATTTTACTATGTGCAGACTCACCAGTGCTTCCATTCACTTTAGGCTGAGCCATCCACAGTGCAAGAACACCCACAAACCCTTCATTTACCTGTCTGTATATTTGGGATTAGTAGGAAAGAGCTACTTAGCAGGAAAAAAAAAAAAAAAAAAAAAAAAGCAGGATCAGCATCCCTGCAGGACAACTTTCCACCAAAAATTCTTTTCAAACAACTCCTACACAGTGCATCCCTTCTTCTGCAGAGCCCCACGAGTTATGGTGCCAGGGCAGGACAAGTGTGGGGGCAACATAACCTGGAGAGGGGGATCCTCCCCAAGCTGCTTCTCCGCTCTCCCTCCCGGGTCTGCTTTGGCAGCTGCACCCCAGCCCTGCCACACTGCAGGGCGAGCGTGTGTGCTGCCCGTGGAGGCACAAACACAACAAACCCGCTGGAGAATAACTACTTACATGTGTCTTGAGTCTCTCCCAGAGCAGAAGATAAACATGCCTAAAATTACCCCAGCACTGACTGCAGGATTTAAATAGCCAAAGCGTGCAAATCAAAGCCTTCCTGCGGGAGCTGCCCGAGCCCGGAGCGGGGCAGGCAGGGGCTGTGGGGAAGGCAGTGCCCTGCTGCCAGAGGGGAACCTGCTGTGCTCAGGGGAGAGCTGCAGGACCTCCGATGGGTTATGCTGGTAGCTGGGAGGGTGCCCACCACTCCTCCACGGAGAGAGACCTTCCCAGCAAATACACTAGCTTTGATTTCCCAGGGGAGCCAAAAGCAAGGCAGGAATTCGGTGTCTGCGCGTGCACAGCCCCGAGGACTGCAGATCTTTTGTTCTCAGCTTTTACAGTGGACACCAGACACAGCCTTTATTCTGCTCTCAGTTTTCTCTTTCTTTCTTTCTTTAGGCATTAATATAAAAGTGAAGGAGCTCTACAGGGTTTGCCTCGAAGAACACAAGTCCTTCTGCAACTTGCCCTCTAGCCTGGCTTTAAAATGAGACTTAGCCTTTGATTCCCTCTCCTCTCAGCTGCTGCTGCGACTCGCAGTTGGAGCACAAAGAGCTGGGGTGCAGCACACTCCTGCACCTGGGCTGGCTTTGCCCACCTCACATCCCAGCACAGCTCCAGGAACCCCTGTGGTCTGTCTTGTAGGAGTGTGAACCTCTTCTCCCGGCTCAGCCCCTTGGCTCCTTTCTCATTCATCACCTGACAGCAAAAGGTGGCCAGACAGGAAATTAGCTGCTGTTAGACATTAGGGAAACATCCCTTTGTGCAGCAGGCAGGGAGTAGTCAGAGCAGGGAACACGTGCTGGCGTGGCACAGCTCCCTGTGAGAGAGGGCAGAGAGTGGCCGCGAGCGCAGCAGAGCCACCTCAGCTGTCCTGCACTCGGAGGAGCGGGGTGCACTGCTGCCAGCTTACACCGTGTAAAACTGCCTTCACCCCAGAGGCAGCAGGAGAACCTTCAGAAGCCTTGACACCAGATGAGGAAGCCAAAAGAGCAGCTATTTGGGATAACAGAACTGCTGTTTGTAAGGATGGGAACTCCTCTGTCCATTTCCAGCCCAACCAGTGCAGCCACCATCTCTGCAAAGACTGAATCAAACACACCAATCTGGAACCCCGAGCCCCACGTGGCTGATCCTGAACAAAACATGCCTGCAGGAATATCTATCACCTGCAGGAGTTACTCCAGCCAAGAGGAAAGCATTAGCACTCACAGTGCAGAGCATTAGGATGAAGAAGAAATCACCTCTGTTGGCAGACCCAACTTGGGGGACCTTCTTCTGGAGCGTGGTAGTGGATTTGATGGACCAGCCCTGGACCCCTGCATTGATTCTGTGCTCCTCAGCAGTTTGGTGTAGTTCCCACTTCAAGGGGTACTGGCCAAGCCAGCTGAGCCCCAGCAGCCCCTGCAGGCAGTCAGCGGCTGTGAGCGCTGGCAAAAGGAGGTGCACAGTGACACGGCAGCCGGGCTGGGCCAAGCTCAGATGGAGTGAAACCCAGGCTGGCTCTCCCTTCCCCCCGGACCCCACGCAGGTCCTCGCTGGCATCAAGAGCAGGACCAGAGGCTGTGCAGGTTCCTCCAGGAGCAGCAGCTGCCCAGCTCACACAGGGCAGAGCATGAGGCACCTGCCAGCCCAGCCCGTGTCCCACGGGAACCAGCAGTCCCCAGCTTTATGCGGGTGGAGCTCTGCCCTCCCAGCTCACTGCCTACTGCCCTCCGAGGGGCCTGGAGCCCTCGGGGCAGCGTCATTCCTGAAGTGCACAGTGCCACCACCCAGCGTTGGCCTCACCTTCCTCAGAGGCAGAGCGGAGCCAAGCACGGTGACATTTCCCTTGGAGGAACGCGAGCACTTTGGGGGCCAAGGCTGCTCTGTGCCAAGTCCCAGCCCACAGCAGATTTAGCAGCCAAGTTAGAAAGTGCTCAGATGACAGAGCTGATAATGAAACCATCGACAGAACCTGAACTAATCCCCTTGGGCTGCTACTGGGCATTTGCTGTGTTATTATTTCATGGCACACCGGCGAAGCGCATGTCTATAATAACCCAATTACGCACGCACACATTCCCGGCACAAGGAACTCTCTGTCTTCTCCCGTCCCCCAAATCCCTCTCACGCCGCTGCTCTTCCCTGGCAGCCGCAGTCCCCGCTGCTCGCGGCTCCGTCCCAGGTGCTGGGATCGGGCAGGCATGTGCAGGAAGAGCGAGCCCTGCTGCTCCTCTCCTGCCTGCGCCTTTGATTCATCCCTTCAGCCTCGTCTCCCCGAAACACTCCTGGGAGCTGCCAGCACGGTGTGCAGGGGGTGTTCGAGCAGCAGCGAGTGCTCTGCCGCCTGTAAAGCACGCGGGATGCCGTGTCCTCTCCTAAACTCTCCTGGTCCCGGTCCCCGTTTTCCCTCGGGAACACGGCTGTGAAAACTCCCCGACAAGGCAAGCGGAGCCCGCGGAGCGGGAGGCACGGCCGGGGCAGGGGCAGCCGTCCCGCTGACTCCGGTGCCGGCGTCCCGAGCGCGGCTCGGGGATGGATGGAGCGGTGAGGGACTCATCCCGTTCAGCGGCGGGTCTGCCGGGGAGCTGCTGCCCTCGGGACAGCATCGGAGAGCGGCGGGGACACGGAGGCAGGCACCGGGCGGCCCCGACTCACCGGTTTGTGGCGGCGGGCGGGCGCGGCGGGCGCGCAGTGCAGCAGAGCGGCGGCCAGCAAGGCGGCAGCGGCGGGCAGCGGCGGGCGGGCCATGCCGGGCGGCGGAGCGGGCTCGGACATGGGGCAGAGGAGAGGGGGGGGGGGGGTCCTCGCTGAGCCTTTTATCCCCCCACCGTGGCCGCCTGCCCTCCTCCTCGCGCCTCCTCCCGCTCCTGCCTTTTGTTCTCCCCGAGCCGCGGCTGCACGGGCCGGGGGGACACGGGCCGGCGGCATCGCGGGAGGGGGGTCCCGCCCGGCCCGGCCGCTCCGCCCCGCCACCCCCCGGGGGCGGAGCGGGGCGGGACCCCCCTCCCACGCCTGCCCGGCCCCGGCCTCCTGCACCCGGGTCCTGCCTGGCTTGGGGGGCCTTTAAACGGGTGACTAAAGGTGTCTTTCACCTCTCCTGCCTGAGGGTGCCAAGGACTAAACCCAATCTTCTTAGTGCCCGTCGGGACCACTCCAGTCCCCATGGGGACTAGCTCACAGCCGTGTTGGAATGTGTTTGCACTCCTGCTTTGCCTGTGCGGGGCTCTGCTTTGCTCACTTTTTCACCCAAACCCTTCACTCACCCTTTGCAAGGCGGCTTTCCCTAGCAGGGATGCTGAGGGAGGGGAAGGAAGGGAGCAACTCCCCATTTTGGAGATGCCAAAGCCTTCCCCATCTGCTCAGCCACCTGGAGATGGAGGCAGCAATGCACTGATCTGGTTTCTTGGTTCCTGTTTCTATGGGAGAAGCCCTGGATTGTGTCAGCATCCTCTCAGCAGACCGAGTTTAGCTGAAAATTGTTTCAAGAAATGTACTGCAAATAAGAAAACTTTGATCTCCAGCTGTCTGGGCTGGTGTGCAGGGAGTGGGTAAAGCTTCCTGACATCCCGGACTCTATTACTGCTCTATTTGCCTGTGATCAGTTGTTCATGTTTAGTTTTATGGGAACCATTCTGCTGGTGTAAATTCTGGGTACGGTAAGCAGATGTGAGAAGAAAGAGCCTGGTCTTGGCTGGCTCTGGAAGGTGCTGCAGTGTTTAACTTGCAGGCTGTTAGCAAGATGTCCCTGCACCACAGCACCACGCTCAGCATATCCCTGAGGCCTTATCCGTAAGAGGGGATAGGGGAGTAGGGAAAACCACTTTGCACTGTGGAATTTACCCTTCTGCTCTTATTCTGGCTGTGCCCCAGGAATGCAGAGCAGACCCTCGTTTCTTGCCTTTCTCTGAGCCAGACAGCTGGGTCCCAGTGAAAAAAAAGCTTTCCTGCCTTTGTCTCTCTTTTCTTTAGTGTCTTTTCTTTTAATGCTGGTGTCTCTGGGAGCTCAGTGCTTTCCAGTCCATGGCAGGGGAGCCCTGGGGAAGTGGGAGCAGCCTGTAAGGCAGCAACAAGCAGTTTTGGCTCTTCTTAATGAAGGGAGACTTTTAAAAGGGGTGTTCTGGGAAACTTGGTTCTTGCAGAGATGGAACTGCCTGTGAGAACTGCTGGCTCCTGCCAAGGCTCTTCACACAAAAGAAAGTGCCTGGTGTGTTTGGGATCACAGCTATTTCCCAGCCAAGCAAGTAGATGTTTAGCAGCAGGAAAATGGCCCGTTGGGTGTTCTGGGGGCTGGTGTGCTCACCTTCTGCAGAGGGCCCCGTGTGCAGCCTGCAGAATTCATTTTTGTTGTGTTCCTGAGCTGGGAGCTCTCCCAGCCACTGTGTGTCCTATCAGCCCTCAGCCCTGCCTGCAGCCCGATGGATGCACAGAGGCTGCTGCCAGAGGAGTGCAGAGCACCCACCCCAGCCCCAGAGCATCGACAGTCTGACGTCTCTCAGTCTGACCTCTCACTGTCTGCTGCTTTCCTGCAGCTCCTGCCAGGCCAGAGCCAGACTTGGGCTTCTCGGGATGGCTGCAGGAGCTCAGTGGAAGTTTTCAGGTTGAGAGGTCCTGACGGTCTCTGGTGTTGCTGATTTAGCATTCACGCATGGAGTTCTTCTTGCTCAGCATCTGTTCAGGGCCTTCCAGCCCCAGCAAGTGGCAGAGCTGTCATGAGTTTAATAAGTCCTTCTGACCACAAGCTTTAGCTCTTCTCCCACTCCCCTCAGCCTTTCCAACAAGGAGAGCCTTGTGAACACCTGGGCAGGCAAAGCAGCATCGTAATGTGAGTCCCAACAGGAACCACCAGCTGGGGATAACCTCTCTCTACAGCCCAGCAGGTGTTAGGTGGAAAGAGGCTGTGCAAAGGGAAAAGAACAGCAGGTTTGATTCTTTGTGAGCAGCAAAGAGGTGGAATAACTCTCTCAGCCCACGGGCCACTTGGGTGTGAAACTGCTGTGAGGCACTTGGGACTGAGAGGAGGTGGGGGAAGAGCCAAGGGGAAAGGGGAGGGAAGTGAGAGAGAAACTGAATTTAAATGGATTAAGCCTGTCTGTCCAAAGTCCTTTGTTTCCTGCCACCTCCCTGGTGTGACTTTCACAGCTGTATTCTGTGTGCCTGGGGACCTGGCTCGAGGTCCCCTGTTACGCCTCCTGGGCATTTCCCTGTGCAGGTGGAAGAGGGTCCAGGAGCCAAATCCCCAGGACAGAGAAACCCCTTTGATTTCTCTGATGTCTTTCCTACTCTCTCTGTCGGAGATAACCTCAGGAGCTGATGTCTCCAGCATCACTGCTCAGCGGGTGACAAATGAGGACACATCCCCATCAGACAAATCTCTGTTCTCACCTCTTGCTTTTGGCATTCCCCTTTTCTTTGGCCCTGGCACCTTGTTTTTCTCCTGGGCAGCCAAAGTGGGCGTTTATACATGTGGTGGTGGGAGCAAACAAGGCTGGGGGTCATGCCCACATAAACATGATTGATCAGGAGTATTTTTTGAATTACCCAGTTCTCCTCCTCTGCTGGCAGCCCAAGACATGGAGAGTGGGCAAGAAGATGTTGTGGAGTGGAAACTTGGCCTTTGGGCCTGGACTCACAAGTGGAAAGGTAAAGTAATATGTAAAATAAAGTAATACATAAAAATGTATGTTGGTCAGTAAAGTGCTTTGCTTCAAAACTCTTTTGGGGTTTTAAAAATACTTAAAATGGAAATGCTGGAATTGTACAGGCTGTCCTGCATCCAAACAAGGTGGAACCTTGAAAACACCAAAGTTTTCCAGACTTCAGCTTAACCTATAGGTCAGTCTCACTATGAATTTCCAGAAAGTCTTGCTTGATTCCCTACTACTTATTTTACATCTCTTTTCTTTCACCCTTAAAATTCCCCTTTCTTTGACCTTAATTCTGGGTTGAACCCAGTGGTGCAGAGTGAGGCAAGTTTGGGATCTTCTTGATGCAGTGCCCTTATGAAACCAAGGGGCCCGTGTGGGGTGGAGCCCCTGGGCAGGGCCGTGGCTGCCGGCAGGGCTGCTGGGCAGGCACTGCTGCCCCTCTGACCCAGGAACGAGGGACACGGTGGCAGGACCGTCCTGCCCCTCACCTTGCACAGCTGCCCTGCACTCTGAGGGGCCCAGAACGGGAAGGGATCCCTGGGGGAGCACTGAGACAGCCACAGCCTGTCCCCCTGCAGCTCCCACTGCATCTCTCACTGCAGCTCACACAGTGCCCGAGCAGCTGCGAGGTCCTGCATCTCTTCCTCGCCCTTGTCTCGCTGTAGCCCCAGTGCAGCTGCAGCAGCCCTGGGAGCTAGCCCGGGGCCCAGCCCTGGATTTATCCCTAGGCTCAGCCCTGGATTTATCCCTGGGCTCAGCCCTGGCCCCAGCCCTGGGCTCAGCGCTGGGGTTTGGCCCCCGAGGAGCGGTGCCGTGGTGCGGGCAGGGCCGGGCCGCAGCTCGGGGAGCTCCGCCACAGTGTTTGTTGTCTCATCATCTCCTGCCCCCGTGCCAGAAGCCGAGCGCACACAAACAGAGCCGGGCTCCGGTGAGCAGTGCTGCCTGCGAGATAAGCCAGGCGAGGAAAACACATCCATCTTCGTGTCTCTTGGCCTGAGATGCAGTTTCATCTGCTGGCATTTTCCTGGCGCAGGCTCAGGGCACACCACAATTCACCTGGGGAGCCAGACGCCGGGGAGCCGGCTGCCATTCCTGGCGAAAGGCGCTGGTCCGGGCTGGAGCAGGGGGCCATCCGTGGTGTCGAGGAGCTGGCGGTGCTCGGGGGAGCTCGGGGTGCTGAGCCCGGGCCGAACCCCTGTGGCTGCGGGTCACCCACAGCGTGCTCACCTGAGCCACGGGCCCACACTCGCTGCCCAGACCCCCTGTGCCCGGCCGTGCACCCAGCACAGCCCGGGGGAAGAAGAGCTCCCAGGCAGCAGCCTGGACAAAGCAGAAGCGGCTGGGACACGGAGTGCCGAGCAGAGGCCCTGCGGCTGCTCGGAGTCTGATAAGGAGGCTGCTAGTGCCGTCTTGCAGCGCTCCCAACCTGCCAGCTCCCCGCGAATGAAACGTCCCGGTGAAACGCCCCCCACCCTTGGCTCCCTCTGATCCCCTCCGAAGCTGATCTGAGACTGGAATGTCTCCTGGGATGTGATTCCCTCTAGCCTGAGGGCAACAGCGTTAATAAAACCCAGCGTGAGCTGTGGAGGCGATGGGGGAGGAGGCAGGCAGGGCTGGGGAGATGAGGCTTTTATGAACAAGTCGCAAGGCTGCTGGAAATGTCCCGTCCTGTCCTCTCTCCCTCTCCCTGTCCCTGGAGTCGAGCTGTGGAATTCAGGGTGTGGGTCGAGGCTTTTCTTCACGCACGTTTCTGCTCAGAGCAGCCAAGCCCCTCAGCTCCTTCTCCCCCCTCCTCAGCAAACGCTGCTGAACTCCCTTCCCTGGAGCAGGTCCCACTCCCGCAGCTCCTCCCGGCACAGCGCCGCTGCTGCCGGGACCCTCCTGCCCCTCCACATTGCTCCGGCATCATCCCTTGGGGGGTGTTCACCTGCGGCAGGTGGGAGCTGTGGGTCCCCTTGGCCAGTCAGGGCCGGCAGCAGGAAGCAGAGAGGGCTCCCCACATCTCGGCAGGATGGGGGTCTGCACTCATGGGCTGGTGGGTTTTGGGTGAGCAGAACCAGCCAGAGTCGGGGCTCTGACTGAATAAAGCCACGGGAAGGCAGTAAGGATGTGGGCCGGGGGAAAAAGACAGGAAAGCAAGAAAATGTGGGCCAGAGGAGATTTCCGTGAAGAGAGACCACGGAAATTTGATTTTTCTTGGTGTGAGCACACTGCTGGCTCCCTCTGGGATGCAAAGTGCTTCTCCCAGCAGTAACTGCACAGCAGAGATGCCGTGTCCTACCATTCCTGGATGCTCTGTGTGACACACACTGCATTGCCACTAGCAAATGTCACTGGAATAAATAGGTTGGACAGTGTCAGAGATCAGTTCCCAAAGGGTTTTCCCACTTTCTCTCTGGCTGCAAATGCTGAACTCTGAGACTGTATTATCACAAACTCCCCGTGGAAGCCTCAGATCCGGAGAAGCACCCAGAGACCACACTGAAGATCCTGAAGAGCCATCTAAAAAGAGCACCAGGAGAGCTTGCACAAGGCTGGGAATGAATCCAGCACAGCATCCACAGTGTCCAGCCTTTTCAGGGGTTTGCTTAGACCACTGACATTTCAAAAGGTCAAGCTGTTCTTACAGAGCAGGATGTTTGCAGTCTTCCTGTGGAGGAGCCCATGGATGGACTCTGCACTGAGCTCAGCACTCTGGTGGAGATGCCAACAGAAAGAAAAGCATTTCAGCAGAAATCATGAGAAATCAGAGTGCACAACCAGGCTGCCCTGTGCATTTGCAAGGATTGTTGACTCTCCAAGTGAAAAGGAGATACCACTGGCTTCTTTTACAGGAAGGAAAAGAAAGGATCTGATATTTAGTTTCTATCTGAAAAATTCTTTTTGGGAAGCTGATGGTTGGGGAGCCTCGGTAGGACAGGGAGAGCAACGTGATGACTGAAATTCATTAAACATTTTGGAGAGCTGGGACAGAAGACCCCAGATCTGTGCACTGTCGTGTAGAGGCTGCAGCACCTCAGAAGATCTCTCTGGGGGCCATATGAGCTGTGTCTTCATTTGGGAAGGGGGAGAGGTGGGCAGTCACTGTAAGGTTCTAGTTCAAAGCAGTAGCTGTTGATGGGTTGGTGCTAAGAGCCTCCTAAAGGTCACAGGCCTCACACACAGACCCACCCTCGATTCTGGTCTTGTGTTGTTTCACTGCAGTGAAACTCCATCAGTGCCCCCCGCAGCTGTGTGGGGAACCACGGGGGCAGCTCCCTGGAGGTGTTTGCTGTCTGTCTGTCTGTCTGTCTGCAGAGAGAGGGGGGAATCAGACTGGCCAGGGAGGAGCTGTGCAGGAGCAGGAGGGAATGGCCTCTGGGCACACATTTGAGTGGGGAGGAAATGCTCAGCGCTGAGCCCGGACACTGAAGGTAAAGCACGGACAGGTGAAGCAGGGAGCCTGTACAGGTGTGAGATCCCTCCAGGGCTCACTCAGCACTGTTATCTCCTTGCAAGGGCTATGACCTCGCTGCTTCGGACTCCCTGAAACCACCTGACAGGAGCCAGAGGAGGGGCAGCAAAGGTCACAGCCTCATTGCTCAGATCCCCCAGACATGCACCAAAAAAGCCTGTGCTGGTTTTTAACTGGCTTTTTATCTCCAGACTCAGGTTTGCTGTCTTGTCCTGTGTGCAGCAGGTGAATTCACAGTAATTGTCCTCGTGATCTGAGGATACACCAGATGTGTTTTGGAAGAGGTAATTTCTTGACTTCTGTGACTGAAGAATTTGGGAACACAAAAGCCCCTCTTTCAGTTACAATTAATGGCATCATCCTTCAGCTGGGATGAGAACATGACTCCAAGAGCACAAGCCCCACTACTGGAAGTGTGAGTACAAAGGAAATGGAACTTCCAAGATGCAGCTGCCACAAAGAGATTTGGAAAATTGTCTTTCTACCTCCTCTCCTTTCCCCACCAGGAGCTGAGGGCATCCACATTTGGTACCTTCCTCCACCAGAGTGGGTTCAAGTGGCACAGGTAAAGGCAGGGGTGTTCCTGCACCTCCCAGGAGCCCGGGGCTTGGCTGAGAGAAGCCTCTTCTGAGGGAGGAAACCTCTCAGTGCCTGGGGCTCAAACAGGAAACACTCATGACGTGAATGGATTGGGGTCCAGAAGAGCCTTCAGACCAAAAGTGGGCTAGCATGAACGAGTTAAAATCCTTTCCTTTGCTTGGTGAAATTTATTGAAAACTACATTGTTCATCTGTTGAAACTTCACAGCTGTTGAGATTGCCCTCGGGGCAAACCACATCCAAGAAATGGCATGTAGATCCCGGGAGCACGGGACTTGAAAGCTGAAACGGCACTGTGAGTGCTGTGAGCGCTGCCTCCCTTCCCTCGCAGTCGCGTCTGGCCATCTGCAGCTCCTCCGGTCAGGCACTGCGGGTTTTTCTTCCTCCCATTGCTCATCTCCGACTCCTGCAGCACGGTCACTTTGTTTCAGGCATCGTATTTTGGCTAAAGAGTAACGGAGCAGGGATGCGGACAGGAAGACGTCTGTGTGAGGAGTGTGCCCGGAGCCTGTGACACCCAGAGTGAGACAGGGCTGTGTGCCACCATGGAACATCACCTGCCTGTGACACTGCTAGTTTGTGATCCCCTGGAGCGGTGCTGAGGCAGGCCTGTGGGAAATGTGCTGTTTGCTCATGAAAAATCTGTGAATTCTGTTTAGTGGTAGCAACTTGCCTGTTTATTTTTTTCATTATTATTATTATTATTACTACTATTATTAGTTGGCTGCAACTCTCCTTGCTAAAGACTGTATAGGATAAAAAGGTAGTTCTTACATATTTCCTCCTGACCTGAATGCTCTGTGTGAACTTGGGGACTGAAATCAGCCGCTTGGCACAAGAGCTACAGCTCAAAGAACAAAATAAAAGGAGGACATGAGAAACCCACTGCCTGCATACACTCAGTCACAAATGATTCATGGAGTAATTTTGAGTAGCAAACACACTGGTAAGAACGGGAGGGTTTGCTTCTGTCTTTTCGGGGGATCGTCCACAAACAAAAATATTGGCGAATTCATCAGACACTTTCTTCTGCTTTGAATAGTTTGCCCAGATCCCCGAGCAATCATCCAGCGCAATTTGCTGCTAACCTAAATAACTTCAATTCAGGTACACCCAGAGCACTGCCCAGATCTGCCCCTGCTTGCACTAATTAGGGTTTCTCCAAGCGCAAACCTGCAGCTCGGGAGGCTCCGGCGGCAGCCCCGGACGGCTCCGCGCTGGTGGGGCAGGGACCGGGCAGGACGTGCCCGCAGCGCAGCGGGGCTGCCGCACCCCCGGTGTCACCCGGGGCTGTCACTGTCCCCTCGGCAAAGCCAGCCTGGCAGAGCCGGCCCGCGCTGTGCCCAGCACGGGCAGACAGGCGGGAGACGCCGGGAGGCCGGCGTTGCATTCCTTACCTGTGAAACAACCCCTGGAGAGACAAACGCTTGGGGAATTCCTAGATCTCTTTGTAGCCACATTTCAGCTGTGACAGCGTGAGGATTTAAGCGAGGCAGACTCTGGAGGGGGAGGTTGTGAGTTCCTTTTAGAGCAGTGGAGAGAAAGCAGTTGAAAAAACACAGACTTGTCTTACCTGCTCCTGCTGGTAACAGGAGGATGAACTGACCAGCCAGGGCACCAAGTTACTCAGAAATTACTGATTTTGAGTAAATCCTTCCACAAGTATTCAAGAATTAGTTACTGTCTTTCACATCTATATACCCCTAAATCCAGAGTCAAGCCCTAACACTTGATCTGTGTGAGGAGAGATCTGGAGCAGGGGAAAGGAGAGAGGCAAAATGAAGCTACTTCATTGAATCAAAGATCAAATTTAGGGTGAAAAATAGCGGCATTAGGAAGTTTGGCCACTCAAACGGTGAAAATTGTTGCAAGGATATTTCGATGTAAATGAGGCCCTCCTGCAGAAGCCCCCAGCGGGAGGACGGCTCCTCGCAGGGAGACCTGACACCATAATTCCACCTCCGGTGCCGAGGCCCTTCCAGCTGGGAGCGGAGGGCTCGGGGCGGGCGGTGTGTGCGCGGGTGGAGTTGTGTATACTCAGCTTCCCAGACAGCCACAATAAATTATCTCATTAGTAAACCCAGGGTAGCTGCGCTGCTCAGCACATACCCGGCCTCCCACTGCACAGAAAAACTTTGTGTCTGATTACCCAAATCAAAGGTCCCCAGACGCAGCTGAGAGGGACGGGCTCAGCTTGAAGCCCAGGCTCCTTCAGCAAGTTGTTCTGCACGTAGTGGAACTAATGAATCTTGATTTCTTACGGCTGGAGCTCTGGCATTCCCTGTGCCCCCTGCAAGGCCGTTCTCTCCTCCCTCCAGCATGCCGAGCCCCTTCCTATGGCCAGGAACAACCCGGGAAAGGAGCCTGTGGTGTGACAGCCCCAGCTGCCACTCTGATGGCTCATGCTGACAGCAGAGAGCCCAGCTGAGCTGGCAGAGCTGAGTTCCCTCACAGCGAGGGGCTCCCTGAGGTCTCCCCTCCTGCCCTTTCTCTCTCCTGTCTCCAAGACCTCTGTTTGCTCTCATGGCTCGTCGGGACGGGGCCACACTTCTCCCCTCCAAGGAAAGGAACCACACTTCTCCAGGACATACACCTGGGAAAAGGAAAAAGTGCAGGTGCTGCTGAGGCAGGGGCTTTCCAGTCACATTCCTCTGCTTTTACCGCTGCTTGGGCCCCTCTCTGTCAGCGGGAAAAGACAGGCAGGGGAACGCTGGATGTAAAATGTTGCTGTTGCAGCTGAAAGCAGCACTGCACAGCTCCCGGGGCAGGAGAGCTCCCCGGCACTGCGGGAGGAAGGATTTGGGGGTGTTGCCCCTCGCAGCGGTGTTTGAGGAACAATCCTTTTCTTTGCTCAGCAGTGCAGGAGCTGCAGCTCCCCCTGCCCGCCCGGCTCCTGCGCCAAGGGGCAGCTTTGCTTTACAAACGCTTTTCTCTTCCCCTCGTGCTGGAAATTTGACTCTATAAAAACACTTCCACAGCAGCTAATTGCCAGCCTCGCAGTGACTTAGCTCTCTAATTCCTGCCAGTCAATGAACCAGCCCAAAGAGCTGCTTTTCATAACTTGCTGAATGTACCAACGCAGCTCTAGAGACATGACATAGCTGGGATTTCTTTTTTTTCTTGGACATCTTCTGGATCCTTCTCAATTTTGGAAATTTCTCTCTCTCCACTGGGCATAAGGAACATCCAAAGATGGAGGTGGCAACAAGGCCCATTCCAGGGAGACACTGAGGAGACGTGGACACACAGAGGCCCTGGAGACTAGCAGGGATGCCAGGGAAGAGATGATTGTCTGGAAATTGGTTTGGAGGTAAAACTGGCGTCGTCCAGCCTGTCTCTTCATGATTTGAGGGCTCATCATCATCTTTTCGTGGATTCCTACTGCCCAACAACGTCCACGCCTTGCAAACCGTTCCTTGATCTCCTGGTTTGTATCCAGAGGGCTGCTGCAAAAATTGTAAAGCTGGGCAACGGCTTAGACCACATCATTCCTCCTTTCCCTCCTCCCCGGCAGCCTCCTTTCTCTGCCCCAGTTGCGGAGTGCTCATCTTCCCTCTGCCAGCCCCTCATTATCCAGCTCTCCTCCGCCCGTGCAGCAGAGGATTTGTTCCTCGCCCGTGACAGCGAGCCCCTTCACGCTCTCCCGGCCTGCCCCACGCCTGGCAGGAGCTCCTCCCGGGAGCTCTGCTCTGTCCCCGCACCTGCAGCGCCTGTCCCGGGAGTGGAGGATGGAGCCGGGAGGGATGGTTCTGTTCCCGCAGGTAGCGAGGGGCAGCACGAGAGGGAGTGTTTGGATCGGACATTCGGGAAAACTTCTTCACGGGAAGAAGGGCCGTTCGGCCCAGCGCCGCTACCCAGGGCAGCGCTGGAGTCACCGTCTGCGGTGCTCAGAAACCGTGTGGGTGCGGCAGCTGGGGACACAGGGCAGTGGTGGCCTTGGCAGGGCTGGGTGAAGCCTGGACTCGGTGCTTGTTTCGGTGTTTCGGTGTTTCGGTGATCGATCCTGTGATTGATCCCGCGATTGATCCCGCCATCGATTCCCGGCTCCCTCACGGGCCTGGCGCGCCCTCTGCCGGCGGCGGGCGGGCGGTGCGCGGACGCCTCAGCGCTTTCTGCGCATGCGCCCTGCGGGAGCGGCGCCTTCCCTCAGCGGGGCGGGGCCTGGCTCGGGCCGCCCGTCTGCGCGTGCGCGCCTCGTCAGGTGGGGGCGCGGGCGGCTTAAGGCGGAGCGCGGGGCGGGGCGCGCAGAGTCGCTGCAGACAGTCATGGCGCGGGGCAGCAGGAGCGCGTCCCGGCCCGCCGCGCCACCGGCGCACGCCAGGTACCGGGGCTCGGCTCGGCGGGCACACCGCGGCACGCCGCCCTCCCTGTGCCGCTCCTCCATGACACCCTTCTCTCCGCAGCCCGGCCCCAGCGGCCCCGGCGCCCGCGGCGCAGCCGGCGCAGCCCGGGCTGATGGCGCAGATGGCGAGCACGGCGGCCGGCGTGGCCGTGGGTTCCGCCGTGGGACACGTCGTGGGCAGCGCCATCACCGGCGTCTTCAGCGGCGGCTCCTCCGAGCCGGCCAAGGCGGCGGCGCCCTCCCAGGTGCGAGCGGAGCCGGGCTGTGCCCTTGGGCTGTGCCCTTGGGCCGCCCTTGGGCGGGGGTGCGGGCGGCGGGAGAGGGGAGCGCGGCCGTGCGGGGAGGGACGGACGGACAGACAGCCGTGCCCAGCTCAGGGGGACGGGAGCCCGCTGGAGGGGGCTCCGCTGCCGCTGGGCCGCCCTGACCGGGCCCGCGGCCGCAGGAGCCCCGGCCCGTGATGCAGCAGTCGCCGTACGGACCGTGCCACTATGAGATGAAGCAGTTCCTGGAGTGCGCGACCAACCAGAGAGACCTGACCCTGTGCGAGGGCTTCAACGAGGCCCTGAAGCAGTGCAAGTACAGCAATGGTGAGTGCGCCCCGTCCCCGCAGGGGAACTGCTGCCAGCACAGCACCGCAGAGGGTGTGAAGGTTGCAGAAGTGATCTTTTGGGGATACAGTGCCCTTTAGGGTTTTAAGTAGGAAGTAGTTGTGTCTTTCTTGTGCTCTGAAGAGCAGCAGGCAGCTGGAAAGGGAAGGAGAAATGATTCTGACCATGGTTCTGTGAAGTTTGGGAGGCTGTAGGTCCACTCTTGCTGCCATGGGCAGCCTGCTGCTCCCTCTAGCTGATTCTTTAATTCCTGTTGCATTTGGTACAAGCTGTTGTCAGTAGTTAGATCATGATCTGGGTACCTTGGGGGAGAGCTTTTAATTCCAGCTGCTGGAACATTAACCTAATGCTGGACTTCTGCTTCTTCCCTGTAGGTGTTTCTTCTCTCCTGTGAAGAATTTGCCCCTTCGTAGGGAAGAGGATCATGGTGTAGAGCCCTGCTATCCACAGGGAATGGAAGGACAGACAGGGAGTGAGCAGACTGACCAGACAGGAGTATTCTAGTGGTAATTCACTTCTGAACTAGTAGGGAAGGAAAGGAATGGTTGGACCCAAGGGTCTTCAGTGTTCACATAGTGCTGTATTTATTACAGAGAAATAAAAGAATTTGTTTGGACCTATCACTTGTGCATGTTCTTTATTTAATTCTTCAGCTAAAATTAAGCTACCAAGATATTAACATTATGAGCCAAAGGACAAGGCACAAGTGTGTATTTCCTGCAAATGGGGCTGCAGCCTAGCAAGGACTTGTGCCTGCATGACTTGGCAGAAGGTGATCCAGACACTGGCTGCCCTCCAGGGAGAGGAGAGGCTGCAGAGAGGTAAGCCAACATGTGTCCACAGTATTTTCAGTGACAAATTACTTTTCTATAGATATCCTCTTCCTGAATACCTGTGCTGACCTCAGAGCTAAGACAGTGTGACCTGTCTGGCTGTGGGACTTGGATACAGTTGGCTGATCTGACTTTGAAGCTTTAGTAGGTTATGCAATGCTCTCAAGGTCACTGGCATCAGGTGGGGTTGGGAGCTGCTTTCCTCTTACAAGTCACCTTGGCCGGACAGCCTCGTGACTGCTGCCCATGGACTGGCCTCCAGCAGGACACCCTGTTCGTCATGTTGGCGTAAGAGGGAATTCTGAGGTCTCAGCTGGAGTTTTAGTGGCACAGCAGTGAAACCCAGGGCACTTTCAGATGCTTAACTGGTGCATTTTTCATGGCAGAATGAGTCTTTTAACCTTTTGATCTCTGACTGTTGAATAAAGGACAAGTTCTCAGCCCCTTGCTGGGATCTGTGAGGAAATCCAAGTCTAGATGGTAAATGCTGGCAGCAGATGCTGTTAGCAGACACTGGAGGCTGGTGTTCAAAGTCCTGCCCCTTCTAAATGTCACTTGTAAATTCTTGGTAGAGATGTCCTGAGCTGTGCCTGGCCTTAACAGGGGTGTCTTGTGTTCTGAGAGACAGCCAAGGGAAAAAGCAGATGTGAGAGATTAAAAGCCCAAGTGCTCCATGTGCTGAGCTGTCCTGTGCAAGCAGAGAGGAACCACTCCAAAGCTGTTCAACTCCCTTTAAGAAATAAGTATATTAGACTGTTGCTGTGCTGCCCTGGGTGGAGAAGCAGTTAAGGAGAATCTGCAGCAGGTGTGTTCTGCCTTTGACCCCTCTTGGCCAAGTGCTGCTTCTGCAGTTGTGGGGACTGGCTGTCTCTGCAGCAGCTCCGCTGGTGGTTGCAGTGGACAGTCCCTCAGGGCCACTCCAGAGTGGTGCAGGGGGAAGCAGACCCATCCAGAGATAGGGGTGCAGGTCCTTGTCCCTGGGGAGTGCAGGCTGTGCCATGGGAACACGAGGCCCCTTGAAGGAGGATGGTGCTGGTGCCTGGCTTGTCAGGGTGCAGCTTGGGATGTGCAGTGTGCAGCTCTGGGAGGGGCAGGGGATCTCAGGAAGAGGGGCTCAATAACAGGGGGCTCTTGCTGTGCTGGGAATAAGTACCTGGGCAGGTGTTTGGGCCCTGGTGGAGGCTGTGCTGCCTGTGTGACCAGTAATGGGTCTGTTCCTCATTTACGGGTTTTCTTGAGTTCCAAGTTCTTCTTGCTCTGTAAGGTGGTCCTGCTCCTGGTTCGGGTGCTGGTGTCAGGCTGATCCCTCTGCAAGGAACCTTTCTGCCTCTGCTCTGTCCTCTGGGTCTTTCCTGAGAGCTGCTGCAGCTGATCTGTGGAGTGACCAAGCCCTTCCAGAGTTGTGTTTTCCTGCTGTTGGTCAGTTGCCCATTTCACGTTGTGCAAGGCACTGCCAACCTGTGGGACTAGAGCCTGGGAGAGACACTTGGGGCTTTCCTGATCTCTCGTGATGTTCTTCCCTCCCTGTTTGTTCCAAGGAGATGACTCTCTTTGCCAAGGGGACAAGCTGGGTAGGCCTCTGCCTGGTGTGGGGTGTCACTCTTAACTAGGAGGGCTCCTGCAGACCAGCCCTGCTTGTCCCCTCCCTTGGTGCCTGAATGCACTCACTGCCCACAGCCATGAGAGCCCTGAAGGAGCACAGGGGGATCAGAGGACCCACAGGTGCTGTATGAGGGCTGAGGTGGGAACAGGACTCATGCCTGCACCCCGACTTCTCTATGGGGGTGAGGTGGGTGCCTGGCTCTTACCTGGTAGGTCAGGGTAATGTTTCCCCAGGTCTTCTAGCAAGGATTCATAGCAGATGGCTTCAGAGTTTTCTTCTCCTGCCAGCAGAATGGGAGAAATGGATTAGTCTCTCTCCTGGCTGTAAACTGAAGGCTTGTAACTGGGGCAGGTGGTTCTGCCCAGGAAAAGTTCCTTCTCCCTTGGACCAGCCCTTGGAGAAACAAGCTCAGTTTTATCTCTTTATCTGACCTGGCTTCTGCCTCTTCGGAGCTCCTGTGCTGTGTCCCAGTGGCTGCTGAACAGAGCCCTCTCCAAAGCTCCCCCAGAGCAGGCCCTTCCTGGCCCAGAGGCTGTGCTGTGTGGACAAGGAACTTACGGACAACCCTGATGAGGATGTAGCACTGCCTTCCCTGTAGGTATTTACTGGCATATTCGGATGCAGGATTTTCCACTTTGCTCAGGTTCATCAGGGTGCCCTTTTCATCCACAAGATCGATGCAGTCTGGAGGGAGAGATGCGGTGAAGGAAGCCCAGGGTGCCCCTGTGTGGCCGACATGAGCACGTGGGGTTTAGAGGTATTTCCCCTGGCAAGTTACTCTTTGAACAGAATCTGTTGCGATCTGGGGAGTGGGAGGTTTGCTGTCCCTTTCCCTGTGTTTTGGGATGTTCTGTGACTCCCATGTGACCCATTGGTTACCCCCCGCTGTTCCTCTAGGGGTGAGTGGCAGTCCCTCGGTGAGCACAGCCCAGAGCACTCATACCTTCAGGCCTGCACTGACACTTGCTCTTCAGGTGGCCTGTGAGGCTCTGGACACAGCAGAGCAGGTTCACCAGCTGCTGGCGGTTGGCTGCAGACAGGAATGAGACCTGAGACGGGAGCGTGGTCACCCCAAACCCAGGGGGCACAGCAGGTGGCTGAGAGGTGCCCACTGTGACCAGCAAAGGCAGGATCCTGCCGTGGCATCAGCGGGGCTTTGGGCAGCTGCATGACAGCTGTGGGTGCTGAGAGTGCCCCGGGGCAAGAGGAGAAGATGGTTCTGATTGATGAAGTGTCTCTGTACTTCAGCTTTGTTTCATCAAGCATGAGTAGGAAAAAGCAGTGAGCCCTGGTCCTTGCCAGTCCCCTGCTACCAGCTGGTCCCAGTCACAAGGGGAAAGAGCTGGAGATTGTGGCTGAGTCACCTGAGGATATTTTGGCCATGAACTCTGACCGAGTTTGTCACAATTGAGAAATCCCCCAGGGCTGACACACGTCAGCAGTCAGAGCTGGGGATCCAGTTCAAATAGCAGAGGGAGCAAAGGCTTAGGACTGTGTGTGTCTGATGGCTTCAGCCACGAGTGTCTGGGGTCAGGCCAAGGCTTTCAGCCAGCTGGGTGAGGTCAGGGTAGGGGCTGCTCATTCCTTCCCACAAATACCTGCTCTCTGAAACCGAGAGCCAGGATTTGAGTCAGGGAACCCTTCCCACACAGCCCAGAACGGAGGAGCTCTGCTAGCAGCAGGCACTTGTGCCCCATGGTTCTTCTGGTTGTGTCTAGACAAGCACGGTCCCCTCTGGTGATTTCCCAGAGCTGCCAGGCTGGGAACTCACCCTCACCTCCAGCCTCCCTCCCTGTGATTAACTCAGCTCTGCTGGAGTGGTTTTGCTCCATGATTTGGAGTGTAGGGCTATTAGATCTCCCGTTTTTTCAAGCAGGTGAGCTGCAGGATGCTGCTGTGCCCTGGTAGAGCTCTCCTGCCTGCTCCCTAAGCACCGGGCATTTTGTGTCCCTCCCTGCCCCGGTGGGGGTGACAAGGGTGGCCCGGGCTGGGGCAGGGCCGAGGCTTTTCCCACCTACCTCCGAATCTCACTGTGGCGAACATGGATGGCGCTGCTGTGGCCCTGGCGGGGCTGTGGGGCCGGGTCCCTTCGTGCAGGCAGCGCTGGGAGCTGCTGGGGAGCCCAGGACACGCAGGCTCATTTCTCACTGGCGCTGTTGTGGTTTCAGTAGCCGGATCGCCCAGCAACGGTGAATGGCCCCCGCAGATTCTCGACCGTCCTGCGGGGCGAGAGCGGGGAGGTAGAGCAAGGGCTGAGCTCAACAGCGTGCTGGGAGGGCTGCCTGCTCTACGTGGGCCCAGATGCTCTGAATTTCAGACTTCTTGTATTCTCGTGGTGCTTCCTGACACCCCACATTTGTCCTGCATCTCATCTGGGCTGTGGTGGTGCCACATCTGCTCACCCTGCTCCTAACTGAGCCCAGCACTGCTGCAAGGGCAGCCTGGCCTCCTCTGTGATGTGACTGGATGCCACTGGAGAAATCTCCCTGAGGACCCTGTCTGTGCTGGGCCTGCTCTGGAGCAGGAGGCAGGGGGGTTTTGCAGCCCCGTGGTGCACGTGGTCATGTGCCAGCTGCATCTTCTGTTTGGTGCCCAAATGTTGCTATGCAAGTGTTCCTGCAGTCAGGGCCCTGTAGCATCATCCCCTTTTCCTGTGGAAAACATGGATGCAATCGTGTCCCTGAGCTGCTCAGCAGATGGGGAGGGCCAGAATGGTGGGAACCAGTAACAACACTGGGGAGGGAGAGGCTGTCCCTGGATGGTGATGAGGTCCTGGCAGGGGCACGGCCCGCCTGTGGAGGGCAGGAGGCACCACGGGCTCTGGCACATGACAAGTGCCCTCCCTGCCGGGGACAGCCCGGGCTGGTGGCCGTGTGTCAGTGTCCCGTGACAGGTGTCACAGACGGGAGGGGCTTCACGCCCGCTGAGCTGGTGGCCGTTTGCTGTAACGTCTGCTGTCCTTCCGCAGCCGGCACCAGCTGTGCTGCAGCCACCGCTGCTCCCTGGGGACATGCCTCCTGCCCGCTGGCCTCGGCAGCCCAGCCGCCCAACCCACCACGGCTGCTGCTCCTCAGGGGGCCCTGCTGAAGAGACAGCACCCTCAGCAGGTCCCAGCCCCTGCTGCAGGTTATGCTGAGACCCTGCCAAGTCGTTCCTGTCACAGCGATGGAGCTGCATGAAGGGAGCAGCAACTTTCCTTATGCTGCTTCTGTGCTGGAACAGCTGCCTCGGCATCTTCTGTTGTCCCTGGTGGCCCCGAGCCTGCTGCCTCCCCAGGGCACCCTTGGCATGGTGTGGGTCAGGCTCCTGGCCTCCTGCATGCCTGGCAGCAGAAGGCTTGTGTGTGAGACCCCAGGGAAACCTCTCTGCTCCTCCCATCAGCAGAGAGAGAGGGTCAGCGATGCCACCCCACTGCCCAGGGCAGGGGCTGGGCTGTGGCTGTGTTGGTGCAGCTGAAGGAAATGGGCTGGGGTGAAGGTGGGTGGCTCTCACCCCCTCTCTGAAGCCCAGCTGCAGCAGAGCGAGCAGCCCCGGGGAGCTGAGTCCCTGAGCCCCCTGTGTCATTTACATACATCCCGCCAGTGCCCACGGCACCACCCTGGCTTTGTGCAGCACCCCAGACCCTCTCTGAAACAGCCTCCCTTCCTCTGCCTGCTGCCATGGCCCTGGGCTTCACTGTCCTGCTCCTGGTGGGGACGCTGGGCTCAGGTAAGGGTGGCACGGCCGAGTCAGCTCTGCCTGGGGGGCACTGCAGGGCGCTGGGCAGGGCTGGGCTGCCCGAGGGGAGGTTGGTTTGAGCAGGGCGTTTTGCTCGGGGGCTGTGCGATGCGATGAGCAGGATGGCGGGTGGGTAATGGCGTTGCCTCAAAGGACGTTTTGGGGCTGAGGGTGATGGGGGACACGGCTCAGCCCATCACTCACTGCATCCCTGGTGTGCGCAGCTTCCAGGGCTCAGCCCGTGCTGACCCAGCCGCACTCCGTGTTCGTGCTGCCCGGGCAGACGGCTCGGCTGTCCTGCACCCTGAGCCCGCAGTACAACATCAGCCACTTCGGCATCTCCTGGTACCAGCAGCGCCCGGGGCACTCCCTCAGCTATCTGCTCTATTACAACTCCGAGCTGGACAAGCACAAGCCTGCCAGGACTCCCGACCGCTTCTCGGCCACCAAAGACCTGGCCAGCAACGCCTGCATCCTCACCATCGCGTCCGCCTGCCAGGACGACAACGGCACCTACTACTGCTCCCTGTCACCTGCCCTCAAATGGCTCTAGAGACGGGGAACTAGAGCTTTCCGCGCTTGCCTTGGCGACCCTGATGTGCAGGGAGAGCAGCAGCCCTGGGAGGGATGGGGAAAATCCATCTTTGCATGCTCGAGCGGGCCCAGCAGCGCTGCCTCGTGCCCGGAGGGGCAGCAACCTCCTCTTTGTCCCCAAGCGTCCCCCGTGGGGCCTCGGACACCCCGACACGTCCCGCTGCAGCGGCCTGGCCTTCCTGGGCTCTCCCAGCACCCGGCGGCTTCCACCTGGCTGGGGCTTCCGCAGAGTTTGGCTTACCTGGTAATAAAATTATTCCTCATCCCCGCGGCTCGTGTGGTGTGTACCAGGGCGGGCAGGAGGGGCTGCGGCCCCCGCGGGGTCGCTGGGGCCGGCCGGAGCCCCCACCCAGCCCTGGGGCAGCCCCTGGCCCCACAGCACCGCCCTGTGCCCCTGCGGGGACAGGGACACGCGTACCCCCGCGGGTGCTTTGCGGGGGCACTTTCACACACAGGGACGAAGGGTTTTCCCACCAAATTCCCACAGAATTCGGGAAAATAGCGGGACGGCGGCATTGCGCATGCTCAGTTCGGCCCGCGCGGGGCAGCGAGCGTTAGGACCCAACGGCGGGCGCTGGTGTCACGTGAGGAGCAGCCGGCACTACCATTGGCTAAGGGGGAGACAAAACTGGGCGCTCCACTTCCGGGTTACCTCAATGAGCGCCAGGGCCGCGGGGCGCCTGTCTCGCTCCTGTGTTCAGCGTGTGCGAAAAGCCACGCTATGAAAAGCCAGTGTCCACAAAGGAGACAGAGGAGTCCTGCAACTTTATTCGAATAAGGGGAGAGAGACCATTACGCCATACCCCCGTGAGGGTATCTTCGAGATTTCGGAGGACGCAGCCTCCTTTTATCCTAACTCCCAGCTGCACGTTGCCCTCTTCCTTTCCCCATTGGCTGAGGTACAGTGGCAGGAGTTGGGCACTAGATTGTGTAAAGCAAGCATGAGATAATGAATTCTTGTCTTCATGTAACTGAGTCCCGTTCATTACGTTTGTCAAAGGTGAAGATCAGCTTGAATTTGGCATAAGGAGGCTCCAAGGGCTAAAAGGAAGCTGCTGTTTGCTTGCTGAGATGCAGATGTAAAACGTTTCAGGATCTGCTGGAAATGCCAAGGAGCTGGACCAGGCCGGCAGACCCATCCTGCCTCCTTCCCTGGAGCAGTGTGGAAAGGCACAGGCAGGCCTGGGAAAGGTGCTGTGGAGAGCTCGGCTCCACCCTTCTGCCTCCTGCACAACCAGGAGTCAAGTACATTTGAAATACCAAGGCCTGAACAAGTTCAAGCAAAGAAATCTTCCCTGCTCCCTGTCAGCAGGTGAACAGCAGAGAGCTGCTCACAAAACTGGAGTCCTCTTTGAGGAAACTGCTGCACAGTAACAAGGAAAGTTTAGAGACAATAAACATCCCATCCTAGGCAGACCCCTGCTCTTCTCTTGTGCTATGGGACTTTGGCAGAAGAACAACTCCATTGGAGTTCTGAATGGTTTAAACTCACTAAGAGGAACATTAGTACTATAATGACAAATCCCAATGCAATTCCTTTAGACTAAGGAGGGAAAAAAAACCCTACCAACTTTAGTCAGCATCTAAAATATCCCTTCTAGCTGACGCAGCAAGCAGGGACTGAAAGGCATCCACAACTAGCTATGCAAAGCATCCATACTTCAGCCAGTGACCCATATAAAATGAATAAATAACTCATAATTACATATGCAGTGTACACCATGCATGTCAAGAAGGGTTCCAGAGAGAGAAGCACAGCGGGCATGCTTTGCTCTCTGAAAGGAAGAGTCCTCCAGTTACCACTGTCCCTCTGGAAAAACTCTGGACTGCAGAGACACAACTGAACCTCCATTTACAGCTGCAAAGCCACATCAGATATTTTTCCCATGATGTTCCAGACCCTAGATTGACTCCACGATTCCTGAAATTTAGAGGAAGTATTCAAAGAATGCACTGGCACAGTAGCACAGTCCCAGCACTCCAAAGCAGATGCATAAAAACATTGAAGAAAGCAAGATTCAGTCGTGAGATTCAGTCCCAAAGAACTTAAGTTCCTTACTTCCCCTGTTCACCTCTGGGTTTGCCCCCACATACAAGACAAGCTTTTTGCACTGAAGCTTTGGTAAAGCAACAGCTGCTGTCTTGTTCTCTTGAATTCAAGTCTCCAGTTCCTTCCTTCTGCTCAGATCTGCAGCTCTCAAACAGGCAGGAGCTCTGGGGGGTACTCGCCATAGCAGTATTTGGCAATTGGGTCTCTGTAGGTGTTCTCATGCTGCACACTCTGCCAGGAAAGAAGAAGCTTTAACAATATATACACAGTGAAACAAGGCATCCCTTCACTGAGAGACAAAACCCACAGTGTTTATGCACAGGCAAAAAAAAAAAAATCCTCAAATTCTTCTACACATCAGAGTGTCTTTGGAGTCAAAGAACTCTGCATTGCCAACATACAAGAGCCAGTTGATGTATTACAGCACTGCAATGTTGAACCAGAACCTCCTTTTCAAGAGACTAGGTAGGAAGAGATTTCATTAAAAAAAAAATTAGATATGTTTAGGCAGTATCATCAAACGTTCTAAGCAAGCAGAGCACAATAAAGTTGGTACTTGAGATGTGTACATTTTTCTTGATAAGAGGTAGAGTTCGGATTTTATGGGTAAAAAAACTCCAGTAACTTTGGAGACATTTGGAACTCTATCCTTTGTTTGCAGTCCATCCTACTGCTACATGAAATACTGAAGCTGAAGGACATGGCCAACAGCACTGCCTAAAAGGGCCACTGCTTGCTTAGACCAAAACTTCTAACAAAATCACATGGGTAACAGAAGTTCACCTCTGTCCTTAATAAGCAAAGAAACGAGAACATAGTTTTTGAGTTACTATGCAGATGATTGTCAGCACATGGTTAGTCTCCAACTGTACTGTAAAATAAAGAGCATTCTGAGGCTACTGGGAACAGCTCTCACTGTTTTCATCCTAATGAGATCTTCCCCAGAACTCACCTGAGATCTTCACTGGTCACTGAGCTCAGTCTCTTTTTAGTTAAGTCCCTCTTTCCTAAGGAGAATGTGTAACTTGTCCTGCTCTAAACATGTGCTTTGCCTTCAGACTGGCTCTCAGCCACAGCCTCAACTTTCATAAAAATACAAACACGACACACCAGCCATTCACAGGATTGAGCCCTATTTTCCAAAGGCCCTTTTTTGAGCCCTGGGCATGTGCTTGTGCCTCACCTGTGATGAAGTCCTACATTTGGCCAGACACAGCTCAAAGTGATCTTCCACTGCCATGAAGAGGTTTTGGAAGGCAATCGCTGCCCGGTTCAAGAACCGCTCCAGGAGATGTTGCTGAAGTGGTCAGCAAAGAGAAGACAAAAAACAGAAACACTCTGCTTCAGTAGCAATGATCAAAGCCCACCTTAACCTACAAAGCTCAGGTATCAGAGGAATAGTAAGCAACTCCACCTAGGATTTCTAGCAAGCCCTGAAAGGCCAATGCCTCAGAACCCCAGAGGCAGGACAAGAATCTAAGAGAAGCTCACAGGATACAGGAAAGTGCCAATGACAAAAGTAACACTGGCTGGAGTAACGCTTCTGCAATCATCTCCCTTCAGCAAATGCAATTCCCCTGAAGCTGAAGCACTTTGCAAGGCTCCCAGTATTTTCTCCCAAAGGTGGGAAGGATGAATTTTGTTAAAGCTTTATCTATAGCTTGCCATATGCTCTTTGGAGGCTTTCCTCATCCTTCCAAGAAAAGGAGCTGTCCTTTTAAGGGCAAAGCTCCTGACAAAGAAGATCTTTTAGCCACAGGGGAGCCTGAGAACACCTGGGAAGCAGGAGCAGGTCCATCACCTTGCTGGGCTGCAGGCAGCAGGACACACAGTACTCGTAGACGCTGCAGCAGCCGTTGGGCAGGCAGCTGTCACAGCTGTACAGCCTCGTGCTGGGCACGTTCACATTGCAGCAGCCGTTCACCAGCAGGTCCCTCCTCTCACAGATGTAGCCTGGAAAACAGCAACAGGAGTCACAACTGGCAAAGCACACACACTCCTCTGTATGTTCTGAGAAAATCCACAGTAAGGATCACATTCCTTGAGGACAGGTTTGTTTATCATTTAGTAGATTGTGATCCCCCTCAGTGCTACGTAGCCATCCTTTGAAATGGAGAGCAGTGCTTCGAACAGCCTGGTGTCATCTGCACAACTACTATATCCTACTCTAATATGTGCTGTATATACACTATGAGTATTTAAATGCAAATTATTTAAGTTCTGACTTTTTTGGGGCATAGTTCCTTGTTTGAAAGGGGGAATGGGATTGGCATTGATTATATTGGAAAAAAACCACGACACACGTTTTTTTCAACGGGTCTGTGTCTGGATAATTCTCTTACAGTTCAGTATGAATAGATTTCAATTTAGCCATGCAGGATAGTGTAATATTCATTGCTGAGTGGAATCCTTAATTGTATCCTACCACAGTGTTAGACTGTGAGAGGTCTGTAATTTTTAGAGATCTTATGAACTGGCACTAAGCCTAAGTCAGGCAGTGCCAAATTTAACATTGATGCAAATCACGAAAGATGTGGTGGGTTTTCTACAGCCATGATTTGTGGCCAAGTAAGATTCAGGGTCTAAGCAACAAGCACAGTGCAGGGCAGGAAAGGGTCTTTAACTTCTACCACTTAAAACAAGTGGTTGACAACCTCGGGTTTACAAGGGTCAGGCGAGCTTGTTAATTGTGACTGACCACTAATTACACCAGTCCTGAGCTGCCTCCATACAAGGCCAAGGTTTCCTCAATTGCCCTCCCTTACCCCCCTGACAGTGGGAGCACACTGGCAGGGAGACACACAGAGCTCTGCAAGCAACCACAGCAAACTGAGCAGGATTAAACGTCTGGGTTCTGTGCAAAGGTAACTGAAATTCTCTGACTTTAACGTGGTCACAGTCACACTCATGCAGCCCTGGGCCTGAGTCTGGAGTGCTCAGAACCAAAGCAGCAGCATCTGCAGCCACAGCAAGACTGAGCCAGCCACAGGCCAAGGACTGAGTAAAAAAGCCTTAATAAAAAGCAGTTGTTACATGAAAGTGCCATCAGCAGTCACACAGGCAAAGCAGCGTTCAGCACTGCCATATGCAGAATAAATTCAACTAAGTATCAACTATACCCAGTTCATCTGTAATCAGGAGCTTCCCCTGCACAGAGTTCCTGCACTGGTTGCTCAGCTGACTGCTGTTCCCCGAGCTGAACTTCACCTTCCACATGATGGGCTGCTCATGCTCCTGCACTTGAAGGAGATTCCGATCTCTCACCATCCTCTCTTCCTGCAAGGAAAAACAGGAATGCAACCAAACATACAAGTTCCTTCTGCCACTTCAATCCACGTGCCTTTCCCAGGATTAAAGATGCCTAGTGCTTGTAAACTTCACAGCACAGGAAATTCCAGCATCAATGGTGCTAACAATTTACTACTTGTAGCATCTCACTTCATACTATATACAACAGGAAGGTACACAGTAAAGTGAGGGTATTCAAGTTCACCATGGATCAGCTAACACAGCTGAACTCAGTCACTACAACCACAAAAGTAGTATACATTCTATTAAATAACCACAACTGAACGTATTTCTCTTTCATGAGCCCACTGCCAGTGGAATCACCACTCCCAAGAGACACAACAAAAACAACTACCAAACCCATCGCAGAGACTTTTCTTTTCCCAGTTTTGGTTCAAACCGCTACTGCTGTCAAACACAGATTCAGGCACTCCTATTGTAAACTCTCGCGTCTATCAAATCTTTACAACGCCGTTCTTACGGCAGCATTACCCAGGAGTTCGGTGACACCGCCTGAAGAACAAAAGTCACCGCGGGATAAGGGATGTTTCAGCCCACCCCGCGGCGTGTCGGGGCAGCGGCGGGCACTGACCTGCTTGAAGGTGCTGCTGATGAAGTAAACGAGCGAGAGCCCGAAGACGACGCCGAGCACCCATCGCTTCCTGAGCAGCCGCCGCCAGAGCACGGCCCCGCAGGGCAGCATGGCCGGGCGAGGGGCAGCGCGGGCCCGGGGCCGGCATCACCGGCGGGCCGGCATCACCGGCGGGCCGGCAGCGAGCAGCGCCCAGCCCCGGGCGGCCCCAGCGCGGCCCCGGCGCGGCCCCGGCGCGGCCCGAGCGCTTCCGCCGGCGGGGCGGAGAGGCGGAAGCCGCGGCCGGGCGTGCGCGGGGCGGCACCGGCACCGGCACCGGCACCGGGGGGCTGGGTGCGGGGCACCGCGGGCCGAGCGGGAACCTCCTGCCCCCACCTCATAGGAACAAAAGGCCTGGCTTATGTCTCTGTGTGTGTGTACGTACAGAACTGTATTTATACATATGTATCTGTAATCTATATGTGTGTATATACCTCTATATGTATGTCTATATATGTATTATGGATATGTGTGTGTATATATATGTATAAATGTATAGAATCATATTAATAGATACGTCTGTGTATATATGTATATACGTCTATGTATATCTGTAAATGTGTATGTATATATAGTTATATCTGTATAGCTATATACATATGTCTATATATGTGTATTATATATATAGATGTATATATGTATTTATATCTACAGAACCATATTAATAGATTTATCTATATATATTCTTCTATAAATACCTATATGTGTATATGTGTGTATGTATAGATTTGTATTTTTATATATATGTATGTATTCCATATGTCTGTTTATATATCTATGTATGTATGTCTATATATGTGTGTCATGTATGTATGTGTGTGTATATATAGAGGATATATGTATTTATATCTGTAGAACCATATTAATAGATATGTCTGTATATATATGCATATACCTGTATGTATATCTATACATATATATATGTATTTATGTGTGTATGTATAGGACTATGCTCATAGATGGGTATGTGGGTACATATGAACAGATCTATACCTATACATCTATGTATATGCACATATGTGTGTATATATGTGCACACATACACATGTAGATATGTGTATGTATAGATCTATATATAAAATATATACTATATGTGTGTGATATATTCTGTGCTACATGTGCATGCGTATAAATGCATTTATATCCGTACGTGTTTGTTACAGACCCAGATATGTGTGTGTAACAAAAGGTGTGTGTATGGACAGGGTGAAGGCAGAGGCCAGCTCTGGGAGCACTCCCAGGGAGTGCCTGTGTGGGAAGCAGGGCTGCAGGTGCCAATCCCACAGGAAAAGCCTTGTTGGGTCATGCACGTGGGCAGGGCTTGAAGCGCTGAGGGTTCTTGCACCCCTCTGCCTTTCCCGGGGAGATGGAGAGGTAAAACTCTTTGTGCTGTGCTGAAGGTTACTCTCTGTGTGTGCTTCCTCCAGGTGGGCCTGTGGGAGCTCTGGGGCCAGGTGCTGACAGTCACTGGCTTGAAAGACCTGGGATGAGTTTGAAATCTGGACTGTCTTGGACTGTCTGAAGTGCTCCCTCGGTGAATGTCTGCACGATCTTGGGCTTCCACCTCTCCCAGTGTGGCACCTTTCACCTCTGGATAAAGCTGTTGTTCAGGTATTGTGCTTTGAGACAGGTGGCAAACCTTCCCAGAGCCATTGGGCCTTTACACATGGGCTACACATTTTTGTATATATTATAATGTGTTATGAATAATGTTATAACTTTTTATATTTAAGAATATTTAGATCTTAGTCTTTACATTTTATTTAGTAGCTATAGTACTTTGGAGCTGTTGTCCAGACTTTTCAAATGGCATTTCTGTAGATTAAAATGAATGAGTTGCTTTTTTAAAATAATATTGTCATAAGATAATTGTATTTTTTTTTCATTAAAAATGTTTACATGTTTTCTTTTTCTTCCTCCCTCTCAGTTTTGCTTTACAAAGCAGTTCCTGCAGAAAAGGAAGACAGGATCTCATTCCTCAAGAGGCTGTTGAGTCACACATCACATTGAGAGCCACTGCTAGATGTCCCCATGTTCCTTGCCAGGACATGCCATCCCTCCTGGTGACTGCCACTTCCTGCAGAAGGGGACCTGACTGAATCCTGCCCAGCCTGGACACCTGTGTGCCCCCATTTGCCATTCAAAGTTGTCTCTCCAAGTGTGCTGAGGAACAAATGGGAGCTGGAGGTGCTCTGTCACAGCAGCAAATGGTTCCTGCCAGCCATGTCCCCAGCTGAGCGGGTCCCACAGCCCTCTGCCCCCAGGGCCTGTGCCAGTATCCACACTGGGATTTGCTGAGCCACAGGGTTCATGTTGAGCGTGCTGTGTTTTAGGGTGCTGAGGAAAATGCAGAGGCGGCACAGCAGCAACACTGACACCGTGCCTCCTGAAAGGTAAATCCTTCCCCTTCTTCTTTCCTCTGTGCTCCTCTCCCAAGAGGAGTGCTCTGATTTAGGAGTAGGGGGTGTTTTAGAGGATGAAAGCTCAAAATTGAGAAAGACATCAAATTCCTGGGCGTGTGGTATGCCCGGGCTTTCTGCTCGAGTCTGGGGATTCTAGAGACAAGTTTACTTTACTTCTTCCTGTCAGTTACTGGTTGCTGCCAACCACAGTGTTTCAGGATGATCCAGGATGGCACAGCTGGCAGACAGCTGGCTGGGCATGGGCAGGATGTGTGGAGCTCTGGAGGAGGGGTTGGATTCATGGCCCAGTCCTGTGGGGACCCTGGACACTGTCAGTGTGCAAGGATTGATTGACCTGTGTGAACAGGAACCATTAACACTTCTATCTTATTGAGGTGTTTAAAAAGTCTGCTGGTCTGAAGCTCCCAACTACTCTGACTTAGTGTTTTATAAAGAGTTTGGGTGACCTTTTACATCTTCCCAGAGTCTGTATCTATCTTCATATATGTGAGTATTTAGAAGTAGAATACGTCTAATTTGTTTCTGTAATTATAACACAGGCAAGGGAGCCTTGCCACTGTTGTTGTTCTGGTACTACATATTCCCTGGTGCTTTCCCAGAGTTTAGAGTATGACTTTTTTTTTACTTTTATTCCTAAAGAAGAATATAATCTTAATTACTCCAAGACAAAGATGGAACTAACGAATTTCATTGCTCTGTTTGAGCTGAGATTGTAAGTGAAAGGTCATTAGTAAATATTTTATTTTCTATACTGGTTTTGCAATTAGAGTTGAAGCCTTATGTCGTGGCCACTGCTAGCATGGTTCCATTCTTAGTTTCAGGGGGAAAGAAAGCCATCTTCAGTTTTTTTCTGCATGATGCTTCTGATTTTTAACAGGGTAAATACATAGGAACAGAGGCAGAAGCTTGTCTAACTGTAGAGGGAAATGCTGTTGCCACTGGTCTTCACTTCTGTTAACTTCAGCAGCCTCACAATTTCAACAAACAAACTTTGTTTGTTTATAAACATGTCACAGATTAATTCCTTCCTGCTGAAAGCACACTCCAGTATCCTGGTAATATTATTCCAAACAATAGTTGTGTCTTTATTTGTAACACTGGGTTCCTCCCAGGCTGTATGTTACATTCCCAGCCCTAAGCTATGCACACACCCCTGAATTGTAATGTTAGGTGTGAATTTAAAGACCTGGCTGATGAATATTTTGGATCAGAAAGAGGTGTGCAATGTCTTGTTGACTTGATTCCTTGCAGAAGCCTGTGGAGATACAGTGGGAATGGGGTGCAGCTATAAAAAGCATTATTAGGAGTTTGCTTAGTGGGAAGGTGTGGCCAGAGAGGTTTGAAGGTGTCCCCAAAGGGAGGTGAAAGGCAGAGCTCTGTGCCTGGGGAGGCTTTGGAACCCACGGGGGAGAGAGGGTTGAGGGCCCAGGGTGTGCTGTCTCAACTTGTAACCACTATTCCTAAAGTTAGAGATCTCCCAGGATTCAAATCTGGAGGGACCAAAGCTCTGCAACATGCCATATTTGTGGGCTTTGCCTCTGGCTGAGGTTTATTTATTGTTTACTCTCCTTCTGCAGGTTAGAGAAGTTTTTGCTGTCTGTCAGGCATTTACTGCCTGGTGATCATTCTACTTGTTACCTGCGTTGTTCCCTCTCACCTAAACTTTCCTTGTATTGACTTCTAGTGAAGAAAAAAACCCCGTGTTGTCTTCTGCTGTTAGGATAAAGTATTTCTTTTTGGAATCTGGCTGTATTCCAACATGCTTAGGAAAGATCAGTGCCAGAATCAGTCCTGTCCAGTGCCCAGTAATTTGGGTACATCCATGCCCAATTTGCCAAAAATATCAAAATAAAAGAATTTATCCTTCACTTTGGTGTCAGGTCAGGGACACACAAGCAGCTGTCAACACTTCTCTTCCCCTCGTGATTCTGTCTTCAGTTCATCAGTGGGCAGGTAGTGATTGTCCCAAAATAAAGAGAGAGGATATTGGGGGTAGGTCATTGCTTTGAGTTAGCTTGGTTAATCTGTTTGTTTATAATACGACTTGACTTGGTGGTGCTGTGTCAGTTTCTGTGAGGTTTTGTATGTTTTTCTTTAAATACTCAAATCATTATAGAAGATACTGGATTTGGTATGGGATGTATTATTTATTTGTTTGTTTCCAAAAGCAAACAGGCTGTTCAGGAGCTTTGTTCCTTGGTGAAGGAACTGATGTGTCAGGTCTGGAGAGGCTCTCTGGTCTTATCTGAGGGATCTGGTTACTGCCCTCTAGTTCTGCAGCTGTGACTTCCTGACAGAAAATAGAGGAAAAAACACGTGGAGACCTTGGTGTCGTGATAGGAACTGAGGAAGCACTGCAGTCAGGGCTGGGCTAAAACACCCCCGAGCTCTGTGTGTTTGTGTTTAATCCCCTCGTGTCTGCCCGCCGCAGGAACCGCAGCCAGACGGTCAGCTCGGAGACCAGCGTGGATGAGAGCGGCGTGTTCGAGAGCCTCAAGGCCGAGGCCTCGTCCCCTCAGCAGCTCTTCTCGGGGCTGGCCGGGATCCCCTCGGGCTCCATCTCGGCCGCTCCCTTCCCCTCGGGGCTGGTGCTGGGCTCGGCGGCCGGAGGCGGGGAGGTGTTCATCCAGATGCCGGCCCCGAGGGAGGAGGGCGCCGGCCGCGCCGAGGGAGCCCCGTTCCACCACCGGGCCCCGGCCCATCACTTCCACCACGGCCACCACCGCGGGCCCTCCCTGCTGCACATGGCCGGGGACCGGCACGGCCACGCCGAGGAGGGCACCGAGGAGCAGGCCGGCACTCCGGCCCCGGCCCTGTCTGAGCTCAAAGCTGTGGTCGGTTGGCTGCAGAAGGGGCTTCCCTTCATCCTGATCCTCCTGGCCAAAGTTTGTTTCCAGCACAAGCTTGGTGAGCGTTCATCAGAGCTTTTGGAACTGTGGTTAGAGTGTGGTTGGGAGGCTTTATCAGGTTCTGATGTCTGATCCGTTTGTCCTTGTGGCAGTGTCCAGATAGAGTCTAGCATGAAGGGAACATGCTCAAATGCATGGGATAATGCACGTGGTGAAACTCACCCTACTTTCAGTCCAAGCTGTTTTCCTCTGGGTTGACCAGTACTGTTCCTTTTCCTGATTTCTCCTTGACATTCGTGTGAGGCTGAGGATGTTACCAAGGCTTCTCCCTCAGACCTCTGTCCAGGACCCGTGGGGAGAGCTTACATTGGTGATAACAAAGATTTCTGTGTAGCACAGAAGGGTTCAGAGGGATGAGACCCTTGTCTTGCTGGTGTGGTGGTGGTTGTGAAATCAAGTCAAACAGCATCAGCAGTTACTCTCTGACAGAGCCTTTTCCTGCAGGAATTGCTGTGTGCATTGGCATGGCCAGCACCTTTGCCTACGCCAACTCCACGCTCCGAGAACAGGTGGCTCTGAAGGTGAGTCCAGCGTTTTACCTTCTTCTGTTCCCAGCAAACATCATTTTCCATCATTTTCCACAAAAGAGCCTCTGTGTTGAACCTTTGATTGCAACCTAGGGCTGAATGCATTTATATGTGTACAGATCTGTCTTCTTCTTCCTGCCTCTCGCCACTGATGCTCTCCCAAAGTCTCTATGCTGCTTTTTTTGTGGAAGTGTGGCAGAGTAAAACAAATGGAGGACAGGTCAGGGATGCTGTAATCTGCATCTCCCTCTGCCTGGCAGTGCCTATTCAAGCACTTCTCTGCACCTTGGTTTCCCATCATGTACAGCAGAGATACTGAATCTATTTGACTTGTTAATGATGAGATTTAGCTTATTAGCATTTAGATAATGTTTTGAGATGTTCAGCTGAAAGATTTCATAAATGTACTGCTTGCTAGTAGCTTTATAAAGCTCTGTGCATAGTATGCTTAGAATATAAAGAAACCAGCAGATCTTTTCAGGTCTTCTGATCTTCTGTGTCAGGAGAACAGTTCAACAGCACTAAAAGCACAAGCTAGAATTGCTTTATTGTTAAAATTACATGGCTGGCACAAGTGCAAGCTTGTATCTACCAGCAGCAGTGGAATCAGTGTGATCCAGCACTGAATGAGCAGATAAATGGCACAAGCCAGTAACAGATTGCTGTTGCCTTGCACTCTGCACCTCTGGCCTTCCAGCACTGTGCCCCTTAATCTGCCTGCTTTAAATCTCAGCCCAACAGTCCTGGCTGTTCAACAGCTACAGGGACCTCCTTTCTTAATAAATCAGCTCACAAGAAAAATGGTGGGTGTTTTCCTCTCAGGAATAAGATTTACTCCCCAAAGTTACCAAGGGCCAAGACCCAGAACAGATCTTCTGCCATCCAGCCTGTCTGTAACATTCCATATATGCTGAAATGCAAAATTTCCACTTCTTTTGACCTTTCTTTACTTATTTCTTCAATCATAAATGAGTGTTGCAGAACCTCCATGCTTTAGGAGAACACCCAGATGTGCTGCATGTAGTGGTGGAGTAAATTTGATTTAGCTGAGCCTTCCACTGAGTGACTTTGGGTCTATTTATAAAACACCCCTTTGATGAATTGTCACTCCAGCCAGGTGACAGCTCAGAATTTAGGACAATACGTGGAATGGACTTTTTTTTAGTCTGCTTGTCATACTGCATTTTAAATATCAGGAGATTTTAGGTGTCCCAAGAAAGATCCCAACTTTGAAGATACATTCTGGAAGTGAGGCTGTTGTCTTCATCAACTTATTTCCATTAATTTCCATTGAAAAGGTTACCTGAGTGAGGGGCATTTCTGCTTGTTCTTATTTATGTCTTTACCTCACAGACTACTTCTTAGTCCTGTGTAAATAAACTAATTACTGAACACTTTGTTACATATTTGCATCCCCTGGGTTGGATTTTTCAGCAGTTGAAGGCTCAGCTCAAGTCTTGAGATTTTGAGCTGAAATAACTCTTCTTTTCCTTGCTCAGGAGAAGAGATCAGTGCTGGTTGTCTTCTGGATCCTGGCCTTTCTCACTGGAAACACCCTGTACTTGCTTTACACATTCAGCTCTCAGCAGCTTTACAACAGGTGAGCAAAATCTACATTGTACAGGGTGGGAGCAGGTGATGATTGCCAGGGAGGAAAAGAGGGAAGCCCACCTTTCCCCCACACTGTGGGAAAAAGTGTGTGTGCCTAAAGGATCTGCTGTCTTTGTTACATCTTTGTGATATTTTGCAGTGCAGGAAAAGAATGTGTGTGTCACCAGTGGATTATGCTCCTGTCAATAAAGGACATAAGCAGTGTATAAATGGGCCAGGGTGGATCCTTTTCAAAGATGACCTCTGAATTCCCGTTGCAGCTGAACGTAAAGTGCAGGTGTCAGAGGCAGATGAGGGATTGACCCACTGATTTTCCTATGGTGTTTTCAGTCTATCAGGATTGGAGTGTAGGACAGGAGAGGAAATAGCAGTTTTACTCCAGTGTTCTCAGGGCTTGGAGGCACGTGGGTCTGAGGTAATTAAGATAGCCTTGCCTTTCAAATCCTGACTGAATTAGTCCTCAAATAGTCAAATACAGAAAGGTTTGTGCTAATGGATTTGGTTCAGCAATTTTTGTAAAGCAGATAGGAATAATGACAGGTAGGAAGCAGAGAAAGGGGGAGAGCTGAGAAGGTTTGAATTTGTAGATCTGAATGGGAGAGGCCAAGCCCTGGAATTGTCTGGATGGAGCTTGTGGGGGGGGAGTGGAAAGGAAGGAACAGGAATGACAGAAAGGTGTGAAAGGGAAATCTGCACCACAGGGTAACAGTGTGTCTCTAAGGTAAGGTAGTCAAGGTTAAAAGCATGAATGGGACTAGTTTAAAATAAAGGCTAGATCATCTAAAATAAAGAGATTTTAGCGGTTTGGGGCCATCCTGCAGACAGTTTAGAGTGTGGTTTACTACCAGTGGACAGGCTGGGCCACAGCTCCAAGAAAAGCCCTGTTCCTGTGAGTGTAGCAGTGGTGTCATGCTCAGGTTGGTGTATCTCTTGTTTGCTGGTGTGGGGACCTTTGACTGTTCACAAGCCAGGCTTGTCAAATTAGAAATGTCTGCTTCAGTTTTGTTTCTTTTTGGCTTACTTTTCATTTCTTGAGGTTTTTTTTTTTTTCTTGTTTCTAGTGCATGAGTAGTAGTAAAGTCTCTGATTCTGTTTCTGTTTTTAGGGTGTAATTTTACCTGTTGTGCTGTGCCAGTGTTGTGAGTATTTTAAATTCATGTTCAGGCTTTTCATTTTGGGTTGGTTACTTTACTTTGCCTTTTTTTTTTTTTTTCCTGTTAAGTTTTTGCTTTCTACCATGAGCTTTTAGCAGGTAAATATCCTGAAGGTAAATCCTGCTTTTTCATCATGAGTAGGGTCTACTGAGTTCTCATTATTGCTCAGGCCAGTAAGTATCTCCTGCCCATGCTGGGTGCTATTCTGCTGTCCCAGACTCCACTTTTTTAAGCACCAAACGTTCAGGCCAGTAAATGACATTATGTAAGGGCCATTAATTTTTGGATCTTTGATTCAGGTAAGAGTATTGACAGAGCCCAGCTCTGGTTGTGCTCCAGGCAGTGGCCACTGTCAGGGCATGACACGTGTGAAGTTCTCACCTTTCTGCCATGGATGGTGCAGAGTTTTCTTTGTCCCCACTTTGTTTGATGTGCACAAGGAGCTTTAGGGACTGTGCCCCTGCGGCAAAGCAGCCTCAGGGGCTGTGGGGATGTTCCCCAAACTGTTCTGAGCAGGACTTCCCAGGACAAGCTGTGACACCCAGATCCAGGGGAGCACCCCTGTGCACTGAGGGCACTGTCAGCACACCAGAGGCTCTGCTGCACTGGGAAAGGCAGGTTATGGAGACTACTGTGTTCCAAAACAGGCTTTGTTGGTGTTTGGGTCCTGTTTTTGTGGGAAAACCTGCTGACCTCAGTAGATGTGGGCAAGAGCAAAGTCAGGAGGCGCAAAGGAACCACAGATCTGATTTGTGTGTCTTCTTTTCTTGGCCTTGAGAACTTCCTTGAAGTTCAGGGGAGTTTCTGGGCTCTCTCTAGCCAGCAGTGGATACAAGGAACTTGAGCAAGGTTCTCCTCAGTAGTATTTGAGCTTTGGTGTCTCTTTCAGCCTCATTTTCCTGAAACCCAACCTAGACAGGCTGGACTTCTTCGACCTGATGTGGATCGTGGGCATCGCAGACTTTGTGCTGAAGTACCTCACCATTGCCCTGAAATGCCTCGTGGTGGCCCTGCCCAAGATCATCCTTGCTGTCAAGTCAAAGGTAGGAGACTCTTCTTGAGGTTCAAACCTTTGTCTTTGGTAATCTGATGCCTTTACCATACGTTTGCAGCATGGAATCAGAGAATCATAGAGTGGTTTTGGTTTTAAAGCCCACTCATTGCCACCCCCTGCCATGGGCAGGGACACCTCCCACCGTCCCAGGCTGCTCCAAGCCCTGTTCAGCCTGGCCTGGGACACTGCCAGGGATCCAGGGACAGCCACAGCTGCTCTGGGCACCCTGTGCCAGTGCCAGATATGGATGAAAGAATAAAACCATTAAAATCTGTTGATAAACGTTTGGCAGAAAGTCACCTGGGGATTGAGGGTTGGTTTTTGAGCCATCACAGACATGAGCAAGGGTTTAGTACTACCAGCAGTGATGAGAGGTGAGTATTACTTGAGGAGGAATCAGTACTAGCAGGTGACTGCTTTTCTTGTCTTGTTTTCTGAGTAATCTCTGAAAATTCCTATTTCTGAAGCAGGATCCTTATCATTTCCTGGGGAGAAATTGCAAGTATTTGTCTCTTTGGCTTCCCACTTGGGTCAAAGAAGTGACTGGGTTAAACTGAAGCTCCTGATGCCACAAAAGTCAGCACCAGTTCTAACCATGGGAGAAGAAATATTTTAATTAAATGCTTCACATACTTAAATGTTCATGAAACCGTATGCAGACTAAGCCTAACTTTTAAAGGTTTCTCACTACATTCTCTCTCTTAAAACAGCTTTTGATATGCTTTTACTTTTTCAGCTCTAGTGTCCACATTTCAGGGGCAGGTGTAGCAATGTGTCTTATTTGCATTCAGTTGGGATGAAAGGCACTCTGTAATGCAAGGTACCAGCATTAATTGCTGAAAGTCTCAGGCAGGGCACTTCAGGGGGTATCTAAACTGGGAATAGTTTTGCTTAGAAATGACATGGGTGGCAGGGGACTTGAGCAGTTTGTTCCTGCACAGCAGGGCTATCTGAGATGGTTATTAATTTATTTCTGGCAATTGTCCAGCTTTTGGGTTTTTTTCCTTCTTCTATTATTATTATTATATTTTGGGAGATTAATGTGCTGGGTCAGAGCATAATCCAGGCTGGGGAGGGAGGGAGAAGTGATGTGAATAGTCTTCCCAAGATAAATGGCAGTGTTGGAAAAGGTTCACAGCCTTTGCTTGCTTGTCTGAGAGCCATCCCAAGTACTCATTAATCCTTGTCGGGGGAGAAGAAAGAGAAGGGGTCTTTATTTGCAGCTCCAGTGAGAGGCTGGTAGGATCACATCTGTCAAGGGCCTGTAATGACTCAGAGCACAGATGCTTCATTTTTAATACCTTTTTCTGGAGAGCAATGTGGCTCACTTTGTTTTAAGCCCCTTTTTGTCTTAGGATGTTGTGGATGGTGTCGCTGTCCCCTGGCACCTGGGACTGCTGTCACCCACCACCAGTCTGGGTTTGGTTCTCTCCCCCACTCTGCAGCCATCAATGCAGCCAAGGATGAGATCTGGTGTAACAAATTAGGCCAGATCAGACTGGGATGGGAGGGCTCCAGGAGAGCCACAGGACACCATGGCAATGGTAATTGGTGATCACAGAGCTGAGCTCCTTCCCTGAGCCTGCTGACTCCTGGCCTGCACAGGCCAGCGCAGGGGAGGGGTTTAAATGGAAGCTTTTGCTCACTTGGAACACTTCTGGTGCAATTTAGACACATCAACTTTGACCAAGGTTTTTATCAAGTTTTCTCTCTGAATACTTGCCAGATACAAAGTTATTCTCTTCCTCCCAATGTGCTCCAAGTAATATTTCTGCCCGAAGCCCAGCTTGGAGTTTATTAACTTTTGGGTAGTTGTCACTTAATGGTTACAGGCTGCTGCAGAAATACTAATTTAACTCAGTGGGGCTTGGTTTTTTCAAGATGAGTATTTATATATAGGGAGAAGTTTTTGTGCCAATTTAACTACTCTGAACAGCAGCCTCTCGCTCCCCTAAGAGAGGGTCTGAAGTGGAGGTTGCTGCACTCTCAGGGCTGGAGTTCAGCACAGAGGGGTTGAATCCTGAGCTCCCTTGCAGTCCTCTCGTGCTAGCAGTCAGCAGTAGATCCTAAAACTTGCCCATGGATGGGATGTGGGGAACTTTATTCATCCTGCACTCAGACTCTCAGCTGGCTCTTCAGATTTTCCTCATTTTGGAGGTTCAAAGGCACTTGCAAAGCTAGTCTGGCTTTTCCTGCTGCTCTTTGGGATCCTGGTCTTCTCTGAATACTGAGTGACTTTTACTTTTATTTATCAGTCTTTATATCTCCCCTCACTCTTGTCTGTAGACTGAACACCAACAATTTTTTGAGTCTTCCCTCAGAGATTGTTAATTCCAGATTTTATTAATCTCTTCTGGACTGTCTTTATTCCCTCCCTGTTTTTTAGCCCATTTCTCCAGTTTGTCAAGATGAATTTGGAATATAATCCTTCTTTCCAATTGTGTTTACAGTTTACTGTCAGCTGTACATTACTCTATTCCATCGAGATCGTCAATGAAAATAGTGAATAGCACTAAACTCTGCTTACATCAGTGGGATGCAGCTTTTAATTCTGAGAGTAAACACATGAAAAATCTGGGTTAGAACACTCAGTTCCTCCCATCCAAAGTACCTGTGGTGCGTCACAGGAAGGGCAACTTTTGGTGTAAATTTCTGTGATTTGTAGCATCAGTTTATGCTTTAACTGAGAAAAAGCAAACTAAAACTGAGGGGCAGAAAAAGTTTGCACAGTGGGCAAAAACCACGATCATGGGTGCTTGAAGTGTGAAGCATGAGAGCTGCTTTACTATGAGGATCCAACCAGCCAGAGTTCTCCAAGCCTGAGTAACTCAGAAACTCAAGATCTCTACAAGCAACTCCTCCAAGGAATGAAGCAACTCCTCCAAGGAATGAGGGAAGACAGAAAATTTGACAAAATAACCTCAGACTTTCCCAGGTTCCAAACCAACCTGGAAAACAGGCACCAAGAGAGGCTGTGAAACTCTAATCAGGCTGGAAAGCAGGGAGGGAAGAGCTTGTGAATTGGAGAGAAAAGCAGGAAGAGGAAGGTGACCCCAGCATCAGCCTGATCTCTCAGCTCTCTGGAGTTTCCAGAAGGATCAGAGCTGTGGCTGGAGGTGTCCCTCTCTCCCCCCAGGCTGTGACACCGAGCTGGGAACAAGTTTCAGTAACAGCTGAGCTCATCATTCCTTTGGAAGGGGGGGCTTGGCTGAAGGCTCTCCATTAGAAAAGCCAAATAAGATCATTTGGTTCAATATAAAATGAATTAAAGTAAATTAAACTGCAGGAGCCATGTGGCCTGCAGAGGCTTCCATTGTTGTGCACACATCAAGGGCAGCTTTTCATTTTCGCTGCTAAGGAAAGAACAGCTTGAGGGGGGTGGAATTCAAAATCAGGAAATAAATAATAAAAAGACACAGTTGCCAAAGATTGCACTTAGGAAATCCCAGGTGCCTGCAGGCCTCCCATCCCCTCCTCATGTTGTTGTCAGCAATCTGAGCTGGAGAAGTGAGTGAAACATGGGGGGAGGGAGAAGGAAAACCAAACAGGACTGTAAGGAACTGTTACCCCAAGTTCTTTGACCTGTGTATCCCTATAGGGGACAAAGATACCGTGGACATTTTGATACATTAAAAAGGCCCTAAGTAAGAGTTTTCTCTTCATGTTCAATGCAGAGCCAAGTTACAGGGTACTGCATTTCCAGGAAAGTGAAAATGCAGAAGGAGAACACTGACATTGGCCCCTCACTGCAGCTTTGAAAATGCTTGCTTGGTGGTTTTTCCAGTTGATTGTTTTATTAGTGCTTTTTATTTTAAAAGTACCATCTCAACAAGTCTCGTCAGAGAAAACTTGACCTGGATGGGTCAGCAATTCCAAATTCTGCACTTGAACCTTGGACCAAAAACCTTCTTCAGGTGCACATCATGTTTCCTGCCACAGATGGGTACAACTCTGCCATGGAACCTGGCACATTAATTTCCATGTTCCTTCCGAAACTGTGCCCTTTTTTTTGTCCTAAGGGGGGAAAACAAAGGCTCTTGGAGCATTTGAATCCTCTAAAAATACAGAGCTGGCTCACAGCTGATGTTTAATAAAAAACACCCTGGCAAAGATGTTCCTGGTCCTTGTCTGTGCAATATGGAATTTATTCCTGCTCTTCCCTCACAGTGTGGCTGAAGGGGTGTTCCCAGGCAGGTGACAGCGCATCCTCTCATTCCCCTCTCCTCTCTGACCTTGGATCCTCTTTGGGGAAGCTCGCTCACAATCAGATTCACTCTTCAAGGACAGCAGTCTGAGCTTAGATCCTCCTGAGCCACAGGAGCTCCAGGATGTTCTGCAAAGACTTTTCCCTGCTGCAGCAGGGACTGATGTGCTGTCCCAAAGTCAGAAGTGTGGGGTTTATTTTTTACAAAATTAAAAAACTTAACTGAAGCATAAGAGCAGGTACTGAGGAGTGGGGACTCCTCTGTCCCCTTCCCTAAGCTTGCTGTGCAAATCACTGCTACTGAACTTTTTAAAAATCATTGCTCTTCAGTGCTTTCCCAGTTTAACTTTCCAGTTTAGGATACAAAAGATGTGATTTTCAGAAATGTCGTGCATTAAGTAAAATTCTCATTTTCCCCTCTAGTCCTACCTTGACATTACTCCTGCGTGGGTTTTCACCAGCGTCCTCCATGCCACAATGCAGTTTACTGTGTAAATCTGGGAATTTTCTCTGTTGTACTGCTCCTACCCAACACTTGATCTATTGGCACCATGACCTGGAATCTCAGCAGAGCCTGCTCTCCTCTGATCCAAATTGCCAGCAGGTCTCCAAAGCTTTTTCCAGCATCTCCCTGGTTCAGAATATGCCCTAATGCTGCTGGCAGCAGAACAAGTGAGACTTGGAGCTTCCCTCGAGTGCTAATCACACCTTGCAGTTGCCTCATTGCAACTTCTCTCACTTCTCTTGCATCCCCCGCCCTGACTCGGCTGTGTCAATCCTTGCTGTGCCTCTCTGTTCCTTGTGGGGAGGCACACGTGCACTGAGGCAAAGCCTTATGGCAAAAGAGGCTGCACAGGGAGGCTCTGGGGGAATCAGCATTGCCTCTGCTGCTGCAACCTGCCCCCTTTGCTGTGCCTAGGTTGGGATTCAATTTTTAATTATACTGTTCCACGTTATTCTTCTGTGAGATTTCTCCCCTCCATCACCACACCCCGAGGATGAAGGAGAGGGATTGGAAAAAAGCTGTTGCAGCAACTGGAAAGTTCACAGGAAACAAAAGAGGCTGCTGGAAGAACATTCTGCAAGTTCAAGTTGAGTGCTACACTGGAGAATTAAATCCTGTCCTTTACTTTGCCAAATAATTCCTGTGTGAGCCCAGAGAAGTCAGGTAGAGCTGCAAACTGAAGTCAGTGGTTCAGCTTTTAATGGTAACGTGATCTGTAAAATGAAGTGCTTTATAAAAAGTCTAATCCCAACACCTCAGCTTGGACACCAAAACAACCTTACCTTGACCTTTGTCTTTCTGTGTCTCAGGTTCTCATTTAGAAAATGCAGAGGAAAGCTGTCCCCGAGGTCAGCCAGCAGCATGAAAATAAGGGGGTTTTAAAAGTGTTTTCTGTAGTGCTGGTGTCATAAAGGGGCTGAAGAAATTCTAGGAATGTGCTCCTCTGAGCAGAGCTCAAATGGCAGGAAAGGATCCGATGCAGATCTGCCATCAAGTAGTGAGGATGTAACAAAATACCAAGAAGTTACATGCTCAGTGTGCAAAAACAGGGCAGTACAGACTGGAGCACTGCACCTAGAGAAGGCAAAGTGCAATTGTATGAAAATGCTGAATTCCCCTCTTTCAAAATAAGTTCTTGGTTTGAAGTATAAAAATGGTCTTTCTATGTGGTGAGGGAGGTTCAGGAAAATGGGGGGCTTGTACACAAGTCATTGACTTGTTTGGTTGGTTTTTTTTTTAACTGAGCACCGAAGAAAAGGAATCAAAATTTCACCATGTGGTATCTGAGGCTCATCAGCAGAGCTGCTAAAATTAGATCCCAGCACAGCCCTTCCCCACGTGTGCTAATGAAGTGTTTGATACCAGCGGCAGCCGCTCCCACAGAGCTCCCTCAGAGGAAGCAGGGCCAGCACTGCCCTTCTCACTTCTTGGCCAGGCTTAACCCTTGATAAGAGCAGAGCCTTCCTCCTGTTCTCTACCCACACCCTCATTAGGAGCCATAATTCCAGGTAATAATTCCTATTTAGTCTCTGCAGTTCTGCTGCCTCCTGCACAGTCCAGTCCCACACTGGGGCTGGCTCACAGGCTCACCAGAAGGACTCTGCTGATCTTAGAGAGCTCTTCAATCCCTTTCCAGTGCATTCCAGAGAAAATTCCCAGATTCACACAGGGTTTTTTGTGACATAGGAAAAGTCACCTGACAGAGACAGGCCTTGCCTTATTTTAAGCTGTGGTGCCAACTCAGTCAGCACAGGAGAAATAATTATGTTTGTGCTTCATATAACACACAGGTCTAATCTTAAAGAAAAAAAAAAAAAAGGCTGATATATTTTAGCTGAATTTTTCAGACAAAATACAGCTCGAGACAAAGATTTGGCTGTGAAAAATGTAACCCAGATAGCCAAGAGATAACAGAGCTGAGAAGTGGCAGACAGGTATGTTGAGTGTGCTTCCCACTGATGGGTGCTGTCTGCAGTAAGTCGCTGCTATCAGAAATCTACATTTGCTGCTGAAATTATAGGGAGTAGTCCTCATTTTCAAGCTTCTGGCTCAGAAGAAGGGCCTCACTTCTGCAGCAGCCCTTTGTAGAATAATTTCTGATTTTCTGGCACTTTTCCTAGTTTAAAAAAGGGGCTGGTGTGGCGCACTGAGATGCCTGACAAGACTCGGAACTTTGTGGTTCTCTTCAAGTGATGCTCAGTTGCCCTTGTATTGCTCCCTCCCTCCTGGAATCACTGTAAATTTATCAACATTTCATGGTCAGGTGGGTGCTGCTGTTGAGGGGCTGCATGGAGGGATGCATTCCTTAAAACTTCACTCTTGGGAGGCTCTGACCAAGTTTCTAGCTGCTAAAAAATCCTGGTGCCCTGCAGTGACCCCCGAAATCTGAAGATTTGCCTTAGATAAGGGAATTGTGAAGGCTCTGGGGAGGGTGGAGAGGTTGTGGGTGGGTGCTGGTTTGTCACTTGCTGCCACTGCCACCCCCACAGCCTGGCTGTGCCCTGCGGCTGCCCCGGACCCTCCTTTGCTCACACCTTGGGGTGTTTCAGTCTCTCAGAAGTTGTGTTGTAGCAGAATTGCAGCCGGGAACGGCCGGGATGCTGCATGCAGCAGCTCTGTCTGATGCAACGGGACAGCAAGCAGTGACCTGTGCCAGCCCAGCTGCTGGGACAGCAGGGATCCGTGAAGGATGGTGGGTGGGAGGGACGAGCTGGAGAAAGCAAAGTTTGCTGCCTTTTTCTTGCTGGGAGCTTTCATCAGAGCCGTGTGGAGGGACACGGTGACAGCTTTGTCATTTCTGCCACAGCAGCGCCCAAAATAAACGATGATTGCATCTCAGCACCGGCCTGGAGAGAGACCTCTCTGCTAATTTAATAAATTGCTGGCGTTTTTTTGCTGCTGCTCCGTGTTCGCTTCGCGATGCCACCCGGGAGTGGTGGAGAGGAGGGGATGGGGATGGGGATGGGGATGGGGATGGGGACGCCGAGGGCAGGGAAGCAGCCGGAGCCGATAGCAGCCGCTGGTGTGACCTCACTCGCGTCCCGGGGGACATGAGATCATGAGCGTGCCCGAGCTCTGGGAAGGATTGGATTTGTCGGGAGCAGCAGGATGGCCTGCGAGTGATCTCATCGCAGCCCCCGGGGAAGGGCGCTGGCTGCTGCCAGCCCGGCTGCCAGGACTCAATCCCCATCCCCACCTCAGCAATTAGTGATTGGCCTGCGATGACATCACTGATGACAGAGCTAACTGGGACAACACAGCAAAATTCCAGGGGAATTTCCCCTTCTCCAGGAGCTTAGCAAATAAAAGGATTTTGACAGGACAAACCCAAATCTTTCAGCCCGGATAATGTCATTGCAGATTAAGAATCGTTCTGGGCTCGGTTTGCCCCCAGCTGTCCCTGTAAACAGCGTGGGATACAACGAACTGGGGGTGGCCCTAAATTAGGCACTTATTCAGGCTTTGGTGAAGGTTAGCAAAGGATATTGCCCATTCTTTGAGTCTCTTTTGAGAGAAAAACATTCCAACACTTCCCCCTCCCCACCTTGAGGTCTTCAGGAAGGTTTGGTCCCTTGGAGTTTTAAATGCCCCGAGGGTTTAGTTTTCAGCACTAGTCTTTTTGTCTGTGCGCTGCCCAAGAGCCAGCACACACCTGAGGGGAAGGGGAAGGATGCTGTCAAACATAATTAATTTGATTCTTTGGGATTACCTAAAAAGTTGTCAGGAAGACTGAGGTTGCTTAAATTTAATCCCTGTACTTTCAGAAGGGGTGTGAGGTCAAAGAGATCTAACTTGGTTTTCTTTTCTCACTTATAATAATAATATCTACAATTTACATCATATTAATCCCCTATTAACCTTTGCTTTTCTGCAGCCTTGTCCAGATAGACGATTTATTGCCTATCCATAACCTGCTGTAAAGTTTAAAATTCCAAACGGCAGCACAGCTGGGTCAGTGACAGAGCCCTGTGGAGGAATGAAGGGATATTTATCCCTTCTAGGCACAGAGTTCAGGGGCTGAAGAGAAATGGCTGCATCTCATGAGTGTGGTCTCTGCACCATTTAACAGTGCAGTGGTCAGTGAACACCAGCCCTGCACAAATTAAATGTTCTTCTTTTGGCTTCCTGATAACAATCACGTCTCACTTGCCTGGTTGTCTTGCAGGGAAAGTTTTATCTGATTATCGAGGAGCTGAGCCAGCTGTTCCGCTCCCTGGTCCCCATCCAGCTGTGGTACAAATACATCATGGGAGATGATCCATCCAGCAGCTACTTCCTGGGTGGGATCCTGATCATCATGTACAGCCTCTGCAAGGTGAGCACCGGCTCCTGAACAAGCCCTGGGGGCTGTGGCAGGAGCAGGGGGAGCCGCACAAGGGGACAAATGCCCCTTTTGGTTGTGGCTGTCCCTGCCCAGGAAACTGCAGCGTTGCTTCAGCTGCCAGAGACATTTTGCTCCCCAGCATGTGGGCATTGCTGGACTGGGGGAGGATCTGAGGCTGCTCCTAGTGTTGCATCAGACTCATGAAGTCATTGCTGCTCTGCTAATCCCTCTCTGCAGAGGCTGCAGGAGAAGGGGAGCTGGTCCTGGGGGAGCAGAGGTGCTGGCTGGCTCCACACCTCCAGCTGCCACACAAAGGCAGGCTGCACACACTCACGTGATTGTCTCTAAGCTTTCCTCTGCCACTCACAGCTCTGAGTGCAGCAGGGAGAGAAAGCAGCATCTAAGTCCTGCCTGGATAAAACAGGTCCCACCCTAGGTCCCGGTCTGGCTGATGCAAGCAATGGACAGGAGTAATTCATGTTTCCTCATAAAGGAGAGCACAGAGTTGTTAAAAGTGTAGATGAGTAGGTGTGGTTTAGTCGGAAGAGTCCCAGGTCTAGAAATAATTGTAATTCTAATGCTGTGTGTTAAACCCTGCCCAGGGGTAGAGCTGTAGCTGAAGCAAACTGTGATAAACCAGATGTTCACCCCTCTGAGAAGGGCCAGGCTTGCTCCATCCCAGATCCCTGTCTGTGCCTGTGGCTCTGCAGGAGCAGACTGAAAAATGGAGAATAGAGAATATATCCGAGCTGGAAACAGCTCAAAGGAGCAGAGCAATGCTGAGTTACACTGTGGCTCTGTATTGTGTAGGAATAGGGTCATGCAACCCCTCCTGCCCAGGGACTTGCAGTTCTTGTGAGCAAATTAGGCAGAGGAAAGAGGTCAGGGCCAGTGAAGTGATGTGGTCACAGCAGGTCTGAGACCACGCCAGGGGCAGAGCAAACAGGGCCAGGGCAGCAGCACACGAGGCCAGTGCAGCTCCCTGCACACCCCTCCAGCCCCAGCTCCTTCCTGCTCCTCTCTCTGTGCTCTGGGGGAGGATTGTTGGCCCTTTCAGAGGTGTCACTGCCTGCACCCACTGCGGTATCCACCCTTCCCTGCCCCTCTGGTTTGGCAGCTCAGGTGGGCACACCACAGGTGTACAAGAGCAGATTCCAAGTGATATTTCTGGTTCCCTGCTTGCAAAAGTAACTCAACACCTGGAAAAGGGATGCAGTTTCAAGTGCCATTTCTTACAGCTGGAGAAGCCCTCAGAGTGGGAAGATGCTGATGGGGAATTCTGCTCCTTGGAGCAAGAGGAGGCAAGCTCAAAACCACAGCTGGCAGGGAAAGATCTCCCCAGCCAGGGGAGACAGAGTCCAACAGCTGCAGGGCAGAGCCACAGCAATGAGGCAGGCTCAGGGGGAGGATGAGGAGTCACCCCAGGTGCTGCGGTGTCCAGAGCAGGGGGATCTAGAGCAGGGCACAGCTGAACTGGACACCAGCACCTTCAGAGCACAGCTCGGCCATGAGCTGAGACCTCCAGAGCTGAGCTGAACTCAGGGACAGGGGCTGTGGGAGGAGAGCCCAGGTGAGGCTCCTCAGGGCCTGGCACAGGTGGGAGAAGTTCCTTGGGGGTCAACTTGCTGTTCCTGTCCTGTGAAGCCTTTATAGGGAGTGTTGGGGTGGTCTAGACTGGAAAAGCAGCTTCATTTTGGAAAGTTTGCGTCCAGGTCAGGCTTAGCCCTGTGCACACCGAGACTTTGCCTGGAGGTGAAGGGAAAGGGGGAGCTCCTCTCCCAGTGCAGGGCATGGAGCCCTGGGTGTGCCCATCCCATTTCCAGTCACCAGAGCTGCAGGTCCAGCTCCTTGCCTGAGACACTGAAAAGATCCCCAAAGGAGTCCACATTAGCAAAGCCACAAACCACATTAGAAAAACCACAGAAGCCAATTTGGCACTGAGAGCTTCTGTGCTCCTGGCAAAATTCCAGGGCTGGGCTCGGGCTGTGTCCCCTTCCCCTGCACCGGGGGCAGGAGCACCTCCAGGAGGTTGCTGAGAGCTGTGGTGGTGCCTCTGTCTGGACTGTGTAGTCATGAGCCTGTGGTTTTGGTGGAGAAATCCCATGTGTTCACAAGCAGAGCATCCAGGTTGTATTTTTGCCCTGCCCCTGGGTGTGACCCAGTTGTGAAATGATGGCTGGTACGGCAAAAAACGGGTGAGAAACGGATGTTGGCTCTCTGAAACACGCAGCTCTTGGGGGTGAAGGGAGCTCCAGAGGGAAAGAAATGAGGGGGAATACGGGCTGGGAGAGAGGAGACATCGGAGCAAAGGCATTGGAGTCATGCTGTGAGCAAAGCAACCGGGAAAAGCTGGGAATTGCACTGTGGAAAAGGGCTGATCCCCACCCTTGGTAGGAGTTGGAAGGTCTGAGGCAGTGGGCAGCCCCAGGTGGTGGCTGCTGAGTGGAAGCATTACTGGAAGGAGGCTGGGAGCCCTGTGTGTGCTGACTGGAAGCATTATTGGTGCCTTCATTTGCTTCCACATCCCTTGCAGGATGAGCTCATTGGCATTCCCTGCAGTGAGCCCACTCAATCACGCTCACCAAAAACACATAAACAACACAAAGCCAACTCCACTCGGTGCCTTTGCAGTGCTGCTCCAGCTCTGCAGCTGCAGCATCTCAGCCTCCCCTGCCCTCAGGTGACGGCCAAAAGCTCCTGCTGTGCCACCAGCCCCAGCTGATGCAGGGCTGCTCCTTGCACTGTTACGTGTTCACATCTTGTTTAGTTCCGTGTCTTTCCCTGTGCTCTGCCAGAAGATAGGGAAGATAAAGATGATGGACTGGATTAAGTTTTCAAGCTATTTTCTTTCTTTTTTTTTTTTTTTCTTCCCTTTCCTCTTTCTCCTTTCCCCTTTCCTCTTCCCTTCCTTTCCCTTCCCTGCCCTATGGGAATGGGTTCATTTTAGCCCTTCCCTACTTAGTGGGGTGGACAATTGTCCCCAGCACAGGCTGGTGCCAGCCCCTCTCTGTGTCCTGTCAAGTCCCCAGTTTGCAGTCAGCTGCTCCCAGAGCTTTTCTGGCCACCCTTCCCCGCTGTCAATTCCCATTTGTTACATATTTCATGATCACCATGAAATCTTTTTTGGCACCATTGTTACTTCTTCCCCTCTGAGTATCCATTTGGAGGATGTTTGCCGAGTTTCTGGACTCACACACACGCAGAGATTTTGTGAAAATTATCTAAAATGGGAATTTTTTTTGCAGTCTTTTGACATCTGTGGCCGTGTGGGAAGTGTCAGGAAGGCGCTGAAGGTCCTTTGCACCCCCCAGGTAAGGAGTTCAACAGAGAGGAGCAATCTCAGAGATGGAACCTTGTTCCTGCTGAATAAGATTGCAAATTGCTCCGTGCATCAGGACCACAGAATAAAACAGTGTTATCCCAAGGCTGGACAAGCTGGGGGCTCCTGCCAGGGATGTCAGGGACCTTTTCTGGCACCTGCCCTGTCCCAGCTGTGGAGAGAGATCGTTCCTGTTCTGTCTGATTGGAAGCTCTGTGTCATGTGGATTAATCCAACTGCAAGGGGCTGACAAAACTTTGTAGTGCAGAGTGTGGGAAGGGCTTTGTGGTGCCTGATGTGCAGTGACATTGAAAGAGACCCTGCAGTGCACAGGAATTATCCCAGGCACTGCATTCCACAGGGCTGGTATTTAGATCTGCTGCAGTGACTTACATTTGGAAAGGGTAAAATCAAAGACTGTAGAGGAAAAGAACCTCATCAAAGTTTGTTAGAGCTTATCTTGCTTATTCCCTGGGCTCGGGCTGGTCATTTTCCCTCAGCAGGTTTCTGTTTCCCCGAAATCTGTTACAGTGGGAGAAGCAACGTTTACCTTCCATGTATCTAAAGAGAAAGTGGGCAGCCTGTGGGTGCTGCTGCTGCTGTTCTCTTTCTTCTATTGTCTACTTGCTAATAATAATAATACCTCCCTCCATCTAAACACCCCTGCAAATGATGCTGAATTAATCCTCTCAGCTCCCTGTTGAGCTCATTAAATTCCATTATCCTTGCTGCACAAGTGGAGGCCCTAAAAGAGGGAGTCAGCTCGAGGGGAAAGGCAAACAGGGAGCTCAGAGCTCCAGACTCCCTGTGTGCCCTGATCCCCCTTCCCCAAACAGTTACATGACACCGGTGTCCCTGTGGGGAATCTGAAAAGCAATCTCTGTGCACGTTTACCCTTCCAATCCTTTGACATGGGTTTGTTTTTTCCCCCCTGTCCCTGGCAGACCTATGGAGTCCGAGCCACGAGCCAGCAGTGCAGTGAGGCAGGAGACATCTGTGCCATTTGCCAGGCAGAGTTCAGGGAACCTCTGATCCTTCTGTGCCAGGTAAGACCCCAAAACTCCCCTGCTGGCATTCCTTCAGTGCACTCCTGCAGTGGGGAGAGGCACAGCCAGCCTGGGAACTTCTGAAGTCCTTTGCTGGGTCGTGATCCAGCTCCTGGTGGATCTTCATTGCCCTGGATAACCACTGGATTGTGGCTGTGGGATGGACACAGCCCTGTGGGGCAGGGACTGCAATGGGCGGTGCACATCCTGGTCTGGAGGGAGCAGAGCTTTACCTGCCCCTGGAGGGGGCTGGGTAGCTTTAATACTCTCTTTTGATAACAGGGTTATCAAATTAAAGCCATCCTGTGCATCAAAGGTGCCTCTTAGCCTTGCTGTGAACATCTGTGCAGATGTTTCCAAGCTGGAAGCCTCCGAGAAGCAGCTTTAGGATCTGCTTGGCAGAGCTGGGGTTTTGAGGAGTGACGTTTCTGCTGACTCCACACGTGTGGAGGAGTTCTCAGCTCCACACAGCTCCTCGGGCTCCCTCCTTGCCCTTTTCCTGCTCTCCCAGTCCGGGACTGGATGGTGTATGCTGGAGAGAACCCAGGGAGGGGTCAGTGGAAACGAGAGGAGGAGATAGGGGGTGAAAACTGACATTTGTGGAAAAATGGAAACTGGGACTGCAGAATAAAGCAACTACAAGGAGCAGGGCGAAGAGAGGGGTTGATAGAGCTCAGTAGGACTGAGATAACTCAGGGAAGTAAGGACGGAAATGTGGATTAGAGGAAAACCCTCTCAACCCAGGTGTTGTAGACCTTTGGAATGTTTCTTTCTAGTGCTGCTATTAAAAACCAGAGTGCTAAACCGTTGGCTTTGGCAACCCGGGGTTCATTTCCCACACCCTGGGAGTGCGGGCCGCCTCCCTGCTGGCGGTGACGGTCCCTGTGTCCCCAGCACGTGTTCTGTGAGGAGTGCCTGTGCCTGTGGTTCGACCGGGAGAAGACGTGTCCCCTGTGCCGCTCGGTCACCGTGGAGACGCTGCGCTGCTGGAAGGACGGCACCACCTCCGCCCACTTCCAGGTGTACTGACAGCGGGGCAGCCCAGCGGGAACAGCGGGGAAACCCCGGGATCCCAGCTCCATGTTGTTGTCACTCCTTCCTCCAGCTCTGAGCCAACAGAACTGTTGTGGCTGGGCAGAAACTTTACCCGGGAAGGCGGGGGAGGTGTGGGTTATGTTGTGGCAAACTCCAGGGTGTTTCTGGAGCTGACAGGGTTATCGAGTGTCTGGGATGGTTCCTATTTTCCTGTTCTTTTAGTGTGGACAAACACTGTATGTCCAGACACGTGACTGCATGTGCTGAACAAAGCTGTGCTCTGGCTGAGGAGCTTCACATTACCTGGCCCTGCATTCCCTGAATCCACGGCTTTACAGAATTACACAGCACCTCTCTGAGAACTCTTCCAAGCTGTGCTTCAGAACCTTGTGTCTAAAGTTGCAGCTGGAGAAATGGCATTTTCCAGCTGCTGTTTTTCCAACTGATTCCACAAATGGCACGTGCTGTCACCGTAAGAAAATCACAGGGAGCTTGGAAATGACACTTCCTTTCCCTGGGAATGCTTTTCTTCTTTCATTTTCATGACGAGACTTTCTGATTTCCCAACCTCTGGGGAGAGCAGAGGGAGTTAAAGTCGAGTTGGGTTTGTCTGGATGAAGATCCAGCACCTGACCAAGAGCATCTCACAAACTCAGTGTCTGCCCGGTGCTCCTCAGCCAGGACCTGCCTGGGCCCTCCAGCAGGAGATTCCTGACAGGAATTAACAGGAATTAACCCCATCCCTGTGGCCGAGGTCTCTGCTGAGGTTCTCCAGCAGCACAAGCCCTGAGAGGGAGCTGCTCTTTGTTCTGGAGCTTTCCCCGTCCCCAAAGCACCTCTGCTCCCACCCCGTCAGGAACAGCAGCATCTTCCCAGCTCATTGCCATGGAAATGGCTCAAGGTGACAGCCCCACCTGGGCCGTCAGCGGGAAGAGGCTCCTGAGGGAACGGGGCTGTGTCTATGCTGATGGAAACTCCACAGGGGAGGAATTAAAGCAAACGGGAGCTGATGGGAACAGGATCAAGGCTCCACATTCCTTTGGAAATAACAGCTCAGTGTGGCTGAGGAGGAATGGGAAGAGTCCAAACCTGGCTTGGGAGGTCCAGGGAAGCAGAGGAGGAAAAGCTTCACTGCCCAAAACAAAGTGATGTCAAATTTTTGTCTAATGGATCCTGGGAAAGCGGAGAACTAAGCCAAGGAATCTCATTGCTCTCTGCAATGGGAATAGCTTCCCTGTCTTTGGGATGGGAGACAGTTCAGAACAGCAGGGAGCAAGGTTTTCATTGGGCAAAAAAATGTTATGTGTGATAGCCTGGAATTTCACCAGGAAAAGGGAAATCAGTGATTCCAAGGGCAGGGAGTTTCTGAAAGGCCTCAGTGTCACTGCAGTGCCAGTGAACACAAGGCTTGGTGTTTCTGCTTTCAGACTGTTTGAAAAGCTACTTCTCATTCTGAATTTTTATTCCCCTAAATGCTCCTGGAAAACGTGTTTGGAGAAGTGTAGGAAAAGCTCAGGAGGAGCCCAGCTCTACAGAAACTGCTTCAAAAGTTGTATTTGATGGTAAGGCAGGAAATCAACAGGAAAGTGTGGGTTTGCATTCTTAAAGTTTTGGGGTTTTTTTGGGAGGATGGTCCTACCTTCTCCTAGAACGTGACACTTGGACCAGAAAATATCCAGGGGAAACTTCAGTTCCAATGACAGCTGCTGGGAACCTGTTGATTTCCATGGGAAAACAGAGGAGGCTGTGGAAGGAAATTCCTCTGAGGGAGGAAATAAAACCCGGAGCCTTTTTTTGCCATTGAACAGTTATTTTTCCTTTTTTTTTTTTTTTTAATAAATTCCTTATAAATATGTACAAAGAGTCTCAGCATATGAAATTCCTTTTACAAAAGAGAGAAACCCCATCCAGCCAGGACCAGGAGCCTCCTGGAGCTCCAGGAACTCCGAGCACAGGCCCTGCCCTTGCTTTGGTGAGGGGAAACCTGCACAGTGACCCTGCTGTTACATCCCAATGGTACTGGATCAGCAAAATGCCAGGAATTGGGCATTCCCTGCCTGCCATTCCCTTGGCAATGCCCCTGGGAGAGACTGGGGAATTTGCAGTGGCCTCAGGACCAAGGAGGATGGGAGGGTTTTGTGGTAAACTGTGGTGAATGACTGGAAAAGGGATGCTGTAAAAACCCAGGGAATTAAATCCCACTGCACCTGTAACTACTGATGGAGTAACTAATAAAGGTGTGACTAATAAAGGTGTAATTAATAACGGTGTAACTAATTAATGACCATTTAATCCTCAGATGCTTTCAGTGAATATTTATCAAGCTCCAAAGTCACTTCCTGTAAATATTAAAAACCTTGAGAAAGTCAAGCACTTCAGTAACTCCCTCAGAGTGGACACTGAAGTCACATCAAAACTCACTCCTGTACTCAAATAAATACTGTCGGGGAAAAATATTCCCCTGTTTGGATTTTGTGGGGTAGAAACCCGAGGCAGGAGCAGCAGGGGAGGATCCCTCCCCTCTTCTCAGACTGGCTGCTCCTAGGGAAGCCCAGTTCCCATGGTATTTACAATTCCCTCGGCCCTTGGATCTGGCATTGGCATGGCCAGAGTCTCCTCACCGTGAGATGGAAAGTTCAGCTCACACAGCAAAGTTACACAAGAACGAGGCTCAGTTTGAAGCCTGGATTGAAAATCAAATTTGCTGGGAGCAAACTGGCTCCAAGGAAAGCTGTGCACCTGCTGGGGAGCTGGGATACAGCCAGGAGGGTTGGACATGGACAGCCTGTGTCCAGGATTCGGTGTGGAGCCTCAGGTATCTGTTCTAGACATACCAGGCTCCTGTCGACATCAGGGACAGATGCTGTGTAGGAAAATTGAACTTTATGTGCTATTCTGTCCTCACTGGGGCCGTTTTTCACAGGGCAGTGCAGTTTTCCAGCGGGGAATGCCTCATTCCAGGCTGCCTGTGGACAGACACTGCACCAGTTTAACCAGTTCAGTTTGTCACGGATTTCAACAGCAGGAACTGCTTCTGCTCATGCTGAGGGTTTGAGACCTTTATAACTTTTACTGTGATCCAGAAACAAAACAAACTCACAAATCAGATGAAATTGATTCAAGAAGTGTTTGGGATTTAAGGGAATTGCTTTAGCTTTGGGCTTGGCTCGAGGAGGAATTCCTGCCTCCCTGCTCTGAAGCAGGATGGGATTCTCCCCCCTGCCCACTGACAGCTCCCTGCTTTGGGTAATTGGCTGAGGTTTGCCTGGGGTGCTGCCCCTCCTGGGCACACCAAGCTGTGTGACAGGAGGCCTGGGCCCGTTCCATGCTTTTTTACCTGCTGAAAATGATTGTGCATGAGAAGAGGAAGGAATGTGGAAGTGATGGGCCGAGCCCTGCCCTGGTGTAACCCAGCAGTGGGTTCACTGGCCAAGGGAGCTGTTGGAGCAGGCTGCTCTTTTACCTTGGAATACAGAATTCCAGGTTGTGCTGGGAGCTGTCTTGGCAGAGAACTGCTTTAAAAATTCATGAAGAGTCCCCTCCCAGCCGTGCTGTGCACAGACTATGAGCTCATAACTGCGCTCTGCTGACTGCTGAAACCCGAGAGGGCTCTGTTATCCCTCCCCGGCCTTCCCAGCTGACCCAACCCAGGGATTGCTCGGCTGCTGTGAGAAAACAAAAGGGCCAGAGGGGAACTGTGCCGGTTTCCTGCCCACAGGAGGGGACAGGGAATTTCCAGGGAGTTCACAGTACCCTTCCCTTTCCGTGCAAACACCAACCGGGGGCAAAGCAGATCTTGTAGAAAGGATAAAAACACTCCTTGTCAAAAAATGGAGGCGTTTAAGGATAGCAATTACACCACAAAATGTAAGGCTTTGACAAATCCCTACCCTCAAAGAAGGAATTCCAGTTCTGTACAGGGAATTCTGGCTACTAAACTCCAAAACTTCACCCTCGGCTCATACGAAACATCCAGTTTGGAACTACAAAAGTGAAGCAAACCAGGAGCAAGGCAGGATTTGGGGTACCAGACCTGCTCTGGTTTCCACTTGGGAAGCACCACAGATGTGCTTGTTCCATGCTGGGCAGGACAAGTCTATTAACATTTTTTGCTGACTGTTTGGAGCCCCTGAGGATAGCAATCCCCTGGGAGCTCTGAGGTTTGGGAATTTTTATAGACAAGCCTGTCCATGGAGTGTTGGGACTGAGGGAGATCAGCCAATCCCTGCCCTGGGGCTGATCACAGATTTGAGGGCTCTCCCGAGGTGAGTAGGACAGAATTCCTTTGCTTTTCCTTGGCTGTGCTGTTCCAGGGGAATTGAAACACTGGGAGCAGCCTGAAGCCCCCACCAGCCAGGGCAGCAGGAGAGCCAAGGGCAGTGCCAGCTGTGTGCACAGGGAAAATGGAATAATGTCTATTCCAGGTGAGCAGTTTATTACATTCAGAGCTGATAAAGGTGAGGAATTTGTGGGAGAGCCTCTGAGGGATGTGACCCAGCCTGTCCCAGGGCAGAGCTGCAGGAGGTGTCCCCTACAGCCAAAGTGTCACTTCCCTGGTTCCTGTTCAAGTGGGACTTGTGTGATTCCATGCACACAATTTCACTCCCACATTCCAGGGATTTCCAGAAACTGGTATTTTCAAGGCTCTGCCCAGCACTGACAGCACTCCTGGAATCAGCTGAGGCTCCTCCTTTTGTTAGAAGAATTTGTCCTTGTTTCTGTAGGAGACTGAGCCGGGAAGGGGTTCAGGATGCTGAGGATTACTGAGCATCAGGCCAGAAATGGCAGGGAAATGTTTCATTGGTCCCTGTGGCTCTGAGACCATCCAAAGGGCATGGACAGACAAACTACACGGAGCTACACCACCCCTCCCAACGCTGCACATCACCTAAGGCAGGGCAAGGCTCTTCACTAGGAACAATCTGCTCTTCCAGCAGAGCCCTTGCTGCTGTTTGGGAATGGACTTGGATCAATAGCAGCCAGGAAAATGTGTGCAGGGGCTTGAAACACTGTGGTGAATATTTGATAAAGGGAGAATTTAGCTTTCAGATTGCTTAGAAACCTTTCTCCTGCAGCAGTGGAAATTGCAAGGTCTGACTGTCCACAGTGGCCGCTTTTCCTGGGCTGGGCGAGGGGTAGGAAGTATTTTTAAAATCAAGGAGCCAAACTTCCTTTAGAAATCAGGTTCTAACATTCCTTTATGCCTTTGAAAATGCCCACCCTGCCATGGCAGGGTCAATCTTCTGGTGCAAATATCTGAAGGTAGGAAAAATGTTTCTAAAAAACTGTGCACAGGTTGCTGTTATGTGGAAGGTACCCGAAATCTGACAGGTAGTTTTGGCTGCAAGGAAAAAAGTGCTCAGTACTAGACTGAAAAAAGCCCTTTGACTTCTAAGGCCAAGTTCTCCTGTTATCCCCTGCTCTAGTGATCTGTCTGGATAAGAGTTCTCTTCCCTGGTTCACGGGATTTGGGACTGAATAAATCACCATGCAGGAGAATTCCCAGCTCTGGAGCTGCAGAAGTGCTGCTCTAGCAGACTTTGATGTGCACACTGCAGTGGAAAGGGCCCTGTGTCCTTTCCACCTCAGTGCCTGCTGCTTCCCAAGCTCCACACTGTCAAAAGAAAAAGAACTGCTCCAAAGAAAAGGAGTTTTATAAACTTCTGGGGTAGATTATCTGTTTTGTCTTAGTTTCTGCAGAGATTGAAAGAAAGAAAAAAAAATAGCACCTTCTCAACAAGTCTTATTTTTTGCTATCTTGTGTATAAATATCAATAACCAAAATAGATCTTTCCTTGTCCCACATTTCATTTCAGAACATCCTCTTGGGGAAACTGTAGCACCACAAGAGAGGCAGTTTAGCCCCAGACAAATATTAAATGTAGCACCAGAGAAACTAAAGTCATAGGAAAGCTGCTCTCCCCTGGTGCCAGAGCATGAATATTTACACACACAAACTGCTGTCCGAGCTGCTCCGCACCCGCTCCCCGCCACGCCCGGGCCGTGCCCGCGCTGCAGCACGCTTGGAATTCTCAGGATTACTAATCTGGGTGTAGAGATTCCTCCTCATCCTGCTGCATAAATGGGCCAGCAGGGCAGTGGGTGGTGTCCAGCAGGGCCAGCAGCAGTGCCAGGGCTCGGCCTGCGGGAGCAGGGCTGCTGACAGCAGCGATCTACAGGGAATGTCGCTTACGCTCTCGACAAGGCATGCACGCGTCCACGTCTGCATACACAGGGGTTACATTCTTCTATATATAAGCAGGTTTTGTGTCTCTGGTTTGCTGCTGGGCCCTTGAACAGCTCCTTCCGGGCAAATCCTCCGTCTCACGTCGCCCAAAGCACTTCCAGCATCTCCCACTTCTTTCTTTCTCTCCACTCTTCACAGCTGCTGCTCAGGCTCTGGATTCCCTGGAGGAAAAGGGGAAACAATTTTCTCCAAGGGCACAGGGTTTGCTCCAGCCTAAGAAAGCAAAAGAATGGGGTTGGCTGTTAATTATCTTGATGCACTGAGTACGATAAAAGCTTCTTTTAAATTTATGCTTGAACCCTCCTACTAAGTTTACGGACAAGAAGAGGTGTGGAATTTATGGGGAGGATGGTCCGTGGTTCAGACAGGGGATGGTGCCTTTGGCCCTGAGTACTGCAGGTTCCTGGGAGCTCTCCCCCTTGCAAGGCTCCTTTTGGGTGCTCTGGCTCCATTTACATGGCATTAACAAAAATGTGAACTTTTAGGGAAGCCATTAAATCTGTTCCAGGTAGGCAGTGGGGTGCATGGAGTATCACAGGAGACTGCAAGAACTCACTCATTCCTGGCTCTGCCACTGATTAGATTTGTGGCCTCGGGCAAACCACTGCTTTCACTTCTGCTGGAAAATGAGGGCACTAATAACTTCTTTGCCTCACAGGTGGGCTGCGAGCCTTAATTAATAAAGTGCTCAGAGAAAGGCACCCATCTAAGTGCAAATTAGCAGGAGAGGTGCCCAAGGGGCATCTGCGATGAAATTCCCATGTCCCAGCGTTTATCCCGCAGTTTGTTGACAGCAGCCCTGGCTGGGGCGGATGCCGTGGATTTCTCGTTGGCAGGCTGTGACACTGAGAGATCCTAGGAAAACCTGCACGGAGAAATCTCTGCCGGCCGCAGGGATGAGGTGATTTCACCGCTGGGAGAAGGTGGGGGAGTCGCTGCCGGTGCAACTGCAGCAGCCATGAAGTCACAGAGTAATTAGGGCCGGGGCAGATCCTGAGCCGCCTCACTCCGGAATCCCTTCCCTTCCTGCTGTCCTGCCCTGCTCATGCCAGCGGGAAGGTAGCAGGAGACAGCCTTGGGATGGGTTGAACCTCCAGGGCAAGAGGTGAATTCTGGTGCTGCCACGGACTCTGAGCAGAGCCACAGAGTATCCCGAGTGGGAAGGGACCCACAGGGATCATCAGTCCAACTCCTGGCTCCAGGACACCCCAGCAATGCCTCCCTGTGCCGGAGAGCCGAGCCCGAACGCAGCCTTGGGGCTGTGACCTTGCCCTGTTCCAGCCACCTGGAATGTCTCTGCCTCCTCGGCAGAAGAATGAACCATGTCTGCTTTATCCCAGTTCCTGCCGGTTGCGCACAGGATGTGGCAATTCCAGCCTCTCCCTCCCTCATGCCCAGCATTGCTTTCTAGTTTCGTGGAACCTGAAGCGACAGTGGGAATAGCTGGAAGGAGGAAGGCCGGGATGAAGCCTCCAGAGGTGAAGCACATTTCCAATCTGGCCGTGATCAAGGCTGTCAGGCAGCCCCATCCCAGGGCTGCTGCACCTCCAAGCTCCATCTCCCACATCCCACCTGCCCTCTGGAAGTACTGGAGAATCCCAAAGTGGTTTAGCAGAGCTGTGCTTGGCTTTTTTGGCAGAAGGTAAATAAATAGGAGGAGAGGTGTTTGCTGTGTGGGAAGGGACAAAGCTACACAAAACCAGCAGCTGGGCACAGGGAGTCAATGCAGGGATACCCCAGGGCTTGGAATGTGCCTCTGCTCAGTCCCCGGAGCTGCATGCCTGGGACACAGCCCTTCCTGCATCCCTGTGTGCTCAGGGACAGGCACACAACACCACGGCATTCTCCAGACCTGGGAAACATTACCAGGAGGGGATTTGGGCACCTGCACTCCCCACACAAGATGCCAGAATTCCCCAGAGCAGGGCACAGCTGGGGCTGTGAGTGTGGCACTGTACAAAGCAGGAGGATGTGGCTGCCTCCGCTCCAAGAGGTGAGATATTTACTCAAGTTACACTGGAATAGAGTTCAGGAGTTGATTAAAGGATTTCCTCCACAGCAAAACCATTTAATCCTTATTTATTATTTCTCCTGCAGCAGCACTTCCAACTGCCAAGCTCTGAACCCTTGTCCTGCTGTGCCACCCATGGCTGGCAACAGATCATCCGTGGTGTCACTGTGTTTTACAAACTGCCTCTCTGTGTCACTTAACGTATAGAAAATCTATAAAAACCTGTAAAAGTTGATAAATCCTAGAACATCTTGAACTCCAAGCGATAAATCTGCTCCAGGGCAGGCAAAGAGCTCGGCACAACGTTTATGCATCTCACAAGCCCCATTCTAAGGGCTTAAATGGCTCTTAAGTTTTGCATCAGCCTCGTGCTGGCCTTCTGCAGGAAGGTGAATTTCATGGAAAGAATAAAAGAGAACCCCAGAATCCTGGCCCCAAGCCCATCTCTCAATAAACCAATTTTGAATATCCTAGGCTGTGTTAAAGCCATTTCTGGGTGCATATTGGCTGCATTGCCAGTATCTGACTCATTAATGGAATATACTTTGAGCCAATTCTGATCTCATTTACAGCACCGTAAATCCAGGGCAACCCAATTGACTCCAGTGGAGTTACTCCAAATTTCCCACAATAGGCACTCAGCAGACAGAGCAAAATTTGGTACTTTGGGTCTGAAAAAGGCTGAGGAAAGCCAAGCTACATCCCATTTGTACTGGGGTGGATAGTAAGTTGGAAAGAGAGCCAACATATCCCTTCTGTAGAGCTGCTGAAAAATTGATTATCTTATGCGCCGTTCTTGAAAGGCTGAAACTTTGGGGGAAACTGTCCACAACTATCAACATTTTCCTTTCCTTATGAAATAAAAGGAACTATGGCTGAGTGCCTATATGAAAACTGTAGTGTCTATTGGAAACATGGATGGGAGTGATAAGAAAGAATTCACTTCCTTTGACATTTTTTCATGGGAACCGCCATTCCCTTTGGTGATGTATCCATCTGTGCCTGGGCATTCAGGGAGAGACAGATTTTGCTCAGAAAGTTGCCCTCAACCATCGCACAAATGAAGCAATAAGGTTATGAGACAACAAATGGCTTTGGTTGCAAAACCACCTCAGCCAACCTCGCCACATCCCGGTGCTTTACCACACACAGGCAGTTCCGCTTCCCAATTATCTGGAATTCTCCAGCCTTATCCCACAGCTTTACCAAAAAAACCAAGCTGCTTTCTCATGGATGCTGAGTGGGATGGGCATGAAACGACTCAGGTAGGGGGTCTTGTGTCTCTTAGCACTTCTCTGAGTGATCTTTATTCAGGGAGGGGAGGCGAAGCCACCTTTGGGCAGCACCTGCACAAAGCCAGAGCGGAGTTTGAGCTCCCGGCTCCGGCAGCGGCTGGAAAAAGGAGTTGTGCTCACAGCTACTGTGTCAGCATGGAACTGCTCCATTTAAATGGATTACAGGGGCCACTCGCTTGGCACACGTCCCACTGCTAATAAACAAAATAACAGTTATTGATATATTGAAAGGGAAAAATATATCCAAGGGCTTGGATCGCTGAGGGCACGCTGGAGGCAGGGACTAAACGAGGCACAATCGCTTCCGTCCTCGCAGCAGCAGCTTAATGAGGGAACAAGGGCTGGGCAAGAGCCCTGTCAAATTCCCAAGCAGCCCCATCCGTGTACACTCACACTTCATTAGCATCTCCGCGGGAGATGGAAGGGGAACTTGGAAGACCAAGAAACAATTGGGAGGGGGTTCAGGAGTACTAGGGACGAACTGGGAAGAATTGTGTCTCCGGGAGATCTTTGCATAGGAAGACCAGGCAAAGACCAGGGAACCCAGACAGTAAAAAAATACATTCGGGCTCCAATCCTCCCGCAGAGACCGTCCTGCTTGGCCTGAGGCCACCTGTGGAATGAGCCATTTCTGGGCTGCTGTTTGTTTGTGCAAACTCTGATGCTTGTTTATCGGGAGAGTTAATGTTGAAGGTTTTCTTTATTCAATTTAACTGTGAGGCTGAGGCCAGGGTGGCAGGGACCTTTGGCTTTTTTGAGCAGGATGCTTGCCACTGGGAGGGCTGGCTTTTTCCTGATCCAGGAGGATAAACAACAGAGCCTGCCTCTTTGTGTGAGGGACACACACGGGGTGCACGAGGCTGGATGTTTGTCCTGGTGCAGAACCAGCTCTCTGCATCTCCACTGCCTCTGGTCCTTCGTTTGCTCTGCTCTCCTGCACAGCTCAGTGGGACACCTCCAGAAATCTTATAAACCCAGTTTTAATACAGATAATTAACTGCACTGAGACTTTGGACAGAGCGGCTCTGCATGAACCTCGCAGCAAACAGTGGGGGGAATTCCTGGCAACACAGTGGGCACGGAACCAGGCTGGTGGAGCTGGCAGGGACAAGTAGGGTTTGATTTTAATACACTGCCACTCCTGAACTAACAGAGCGAAATACAAGTGACATTGTATGCCAAACTGGCACCTGACAACTATACTTCATGCCCTGGTTGGATGTTTCAAGGTGATGTCAGATTACATATTACAAAACTGCCAGTTGCAAAGCATCCGTCCCCAAATCCCAAGCACGGTCCGCAGATGCAAGTTGGTCACACGCAGCGGTCCCAGTCCTGCTCTCACTGGCAACACCCAGGGCTGTGGGAGCAGGAGGGGTTCCCTGGGGCACAGGACTATTCCCTGAGCTCTGCTGTTGTGTAAAGCCACAGAGCTGAGGGAACAAGCTGAGGGAACCTTCTGCCTCAGAAGCCGTACGCGCGCTCACAGCAGCCAACGCTGCTGCCTCTTGAAAAAGCAGGAGGGGAACTCGAAGAATAACCCAAGCTGAAACTGGCCTTTTCCTCTCTCCTCCATTCCTTCTGCAACCACCAGATCCCGAGACAAAGGCTGACTCTGCAGGGCACTCATTCACTGTACAAGTTACTCTCCTCTTCCCAGCCTTTCCATGAAATCCCAAGATCACAGGTGGTTAGAGGCTGGACTTCCCAGCTTGTTGCAGGACAACGTTATTGTCACTGCAGAGTTCTCTGAGGATGGCAGGAAAATGCCTGTTTTGTTCATAAATACTCTGCTGAGGTAATCAAACACTGTCTTACCTTATCTCAGAGGCTAACCCAGCTCACTGCACTGTCACTGGGGCTCTGAGACACTGCAGACTGTCAGAAACCTCAGAAACCGGTGGAAGCAAATTACTGCTCAGGATGAAAAGATTATTAATGGCCAGAATAACCCAGGAACTGAGGTGCAGATGACACAGTTAATTATTCTGGGCTTGCATTGTATTTTCATCTACAGCTTGGTCACTCGTGCCTTAGAAGCATGGCAGGAGTGGGACAGGTTGCACACAGGGACAGCCAGGAGAGTGTCACAGCCAGGAGAGTGTCACCATCTCGCACCTTTATCCCTGAAACCGCTTCCCGTCCCACACCAGGAGCTCCTTTTCAGCCTTACATGTGTATTTGTGTCCAGGAGCATTTGGAGGCGGCTCAACGCCGTCTGTGGCAGCCTTTGAAGCCATGGGCAGGACGGTGCTGCCCATGGACTTCGCCTCGGAGGCACCCAGGAGTCAGGCTTGGCTTTTCCACAGCCTCTCATCAAAGCCATTTATAAGCAACTGGTGGGCAGAAATGGAAGTGAGGACTCCAGGAGCAACAGCAGAAGAGACTGGAGAAAAGAATAGCGTCTGCCCAATAAACCTTCACAAAAATTAATACTCCAAACAGCAATGGCCTCGTGGGATTGCCAGGAAGTCTGGGCTCAGTGTGTGCAAGGACCACCAGGGCCAGCTAACAGGCTCCCTCTGCCAGCCCTGCTCACCTGCCACCTTCTCTGCTTGGGATGGAGTCCCAGACTGGGCAGGGAGGATTTTCCCTGGCTTGTTAGAAAGAAAAAGGACATTTGAGACATTAGATAAGGGAGATCAGTGCAGTTCCCCCTTGGATTTCAACTCTGTTGTCACTCAGAGAGGCCAGCGAGGCAGACGGTTGGGTTGGCTTCCAAACACTGGAACCAAACTTGCCACAAACTGACGGGGAGGGAGAGATGTGTTTGCTCTGCTCCTGACCACAGTCCCACACCACTGACACCACCTCTGAGGGCTTCGCTGGGCACAGCTTTTATGGAAATTGAGGCTTTGATTCATCAAAACCCCACAGTTCTCTGTTTTCGTTTCGAAGAAAGCTTTCCAAAGGTGACCAGCCGAACCTCCCGCCAGACACAGCAGTTGTGGCTCAGATGGATGACAACAATGCCCCCCCCAGTGTGCACACACACAGTGCAAACACACAGACCTGCTGGAAAACCTCATTTTTAAACTCTCTGATAACCTGTCTTCCCCTCCACACTACCATATCCAAGCTGGTGGGATACCAGTGCACGCTGAAAGTTAGACATGCGCTGAAATTGTTCCCTGAACACAGACAGACACTGGGGGGTGTTTATGATGCAATTTAAAGCACCCAAAAGAGGAGCCCGTGCTCCTTAGGTCTGTGGCGACAAATCCACGACCCAAAGAGCACCTAAAATCCCTGAGGTGACCCCACATATGCTCAGTATCTGAGTGCTCCCAGGGCTGAGGGTGCCGAGCTGTCCCCACAAGCCCCAGAGCTGTCACCAGGATGACAACCATGAAGGTTACAGGACCAGGAATGCCCTGGTCCCCTGCTGCTCATTTGCTCAGTGCCTCTGGAGCACAGAACCAGCAGTAACTGGACTTGGGTGCTTTTCCTGGCCAGTCCCCTCGGGGAGAACTCCCAGCACTGGGCACAAGGTATTATCCAAAACACAGAGTCAGTGTCCCAGGCTGCCCCACTGGAAAGTTCAGTGGGGACATTCCACCACCCAGTGACCTTAGCGATGGGTGCCCGTGGGTCTAAAGCTCACCAGGGAATGGCAGGACACAGGGAGAGTTCCTGCACGCAAAAGAGGGCTGGAGGTTTGACAGGCACGGGTGTGCGGGGCATCCTCCAGCTCCCGGGACCGGCAGCCAGGGCAACACGGGACCTGCTCGGCTCCCCCTGAGCTGCCCCGCGCCGCTGCCGGGCATGGAGCTCAGACTGCCACACGAGAGCACGGGTGGCGCGGGCGGAGAGGAGCCACGGGGGTGGACGCCGTGAAAAGTTTGGGGAAGGGGAAAGGGGGCGTTTGAGGAGTCCTGGGAAACGGGGAGAGGAGAGAGGGAAAGTGGGGATGGACAGGGGGGAGAGGTGAGAGCGACGGGTCGGTGCGACCCGGCACCAGCAGTCCAGGGGAGAGGAAGAGAGAGGGGAAAGGAGAGGGAGAGGGATAGGAAAAGGAGAGGGATCGGTGCGACTCGGCAGCACGAGCAGCCCGTGGCTCGGCGCGCTGCCGCGATCAGCCCCCGCAGCCCGTGGCTCGGCGCGGGTACCGCGGACAGCGCGCTCGGCCGGGCCGGACCGAGCCGAGCCCCCGCGCCCGCTCCCGCCGCCCGTCCCGCTCGGCGCCCCGCCGGCCGCCCCGTCCCGCGCCCACCTGTTGCGCGTCCCGCCTGCTCCCCGCTCCGTCCAGCGCCCCTCTCCCTAGAGGCTCCTCCTGCGGATCAGCCAGGCCAGCGCGGCCGCGGGCGTGAGCGCGCAGAGCAGCCCCGCCACGGCGGCCAGGCGGCGGACGGCCGAGGGGCCGCGGCCCCGCGCCTTGCGCCGCTGCTCCAGCTCATCGCCCAGGCGGCGCAGGCGGGCGGCGACCCGGCGGGCGGCGGCCTCGGGCCGGGCGGCGCGGCCGGGGCCGCAGGGGCTGCAGGGCGCGGGGGGGGCCGCGCAGCGCGCACGGGCACATGGCTGCGTCCGCTCGCCGCCGAGCCCGCCGAGTGTGCGGCGGGCGGGACGCGGGCGGGACACGGGGGGGACGGGGGGTTACATCATCCCCCGCGGGGCGGCGCTCGGCCGCGGGCGGAGCGGGGGGAGCCAGGAGACGGCGCGGGGGTGGAGGGCGGGGGGGGGACAGCGGCTGGGCGGTGGGACGGGCTGGTGTCCGGCGGTGGTGTGGGAGTTCGGCGGGACGGCGGAGGGACGGGGGGATGGCGTGGGGAGGGGGGGACGGCACAGGGATGGGGGTGATGGTGTGGGGATAGAAGGACACGGGGGGACTGAGGGGAACAGTGCTCGTGTGGTGGGACGTTGTGGTGTCCACGGATGGGTGGGAGTTCAGTGGGACAGCATGGGAATGGATGGATGGACGGATGGATGGACAGTGTTGAGATGGAGGGGACAGCACGGGCATGCAAGGACACTGGGGATGGAATGACAGTGTGGGACAGGGAGGGGAGGGAACAGTGCTTGTGTGGTGGAAGATTCTCCTATCCAGGGTGGGATGTGGATGGCACAGCGTAGGAATGGGGGGATAGCATGGGGATGAAAGGGACAGTGTGGGATAGAAAGGACAGTGGGGAAGGTGGGACAGGGAGGTCAGCGTGGGGATGGAGGGAGAGTTTGGGGATAGAGAGGACAGTATGGAATAGAGAGGACAGCGTGGGGATAGAGGGACAGTTTGGGGATAGAGGGGAAGTGTGAGGAAGGTGGGACAGTGTGGGATAGAGGGGATAGCATGGGGACAGAGGGGACAGTATGGGGATGGAGGGCACAGTTTGGGGGTAGAGGGGACAGTATGGGGACAGTGTGGGGATAGAGGGGACTGTGGGACAGAGGGGACGGCGTGGGGATAGAGGGACTGTGCGAGGCTACAGATGACTGTGGGCTGGAGGAGGGGACAGTGAGGAGATGCAGGGGGGCAGTGAGGGGATTACACAGAGCCGGAGCCGATTTCATCACCCACAGCATTACGGATTCGGATCACATTTCGGGTGGCCGAGGCAGGAGCTCACAGCCCCCGGCACTGACCCGGGGCCCGTGCGGCCTCCCGGGCTGCAGGGCACAGGAGCAGGGCTGGCACCCCCGGGCAGGGCTCCCTGCGCACACCAGCCCTGGGATGGACACGGGGGGCTCTCTGTGGGGCAGGAATCACCACAAACTGACCTGTTTCTCCCCTGCTTCGCAGAGAAGCTGCTGCGAACCTCCTGGCAAAACATCCCCGCCCATCCACCCTCCCTGAACAGCCCCATGTCCTGCTGCAGGGGCAGCTCCCGGTCTGCAGTCCCACCGAGGGCCGGGCTCACCAGCATATGGACCCCAGGGAGACCCCTCCTCTAAGTCCCTCCAAGTGATTGTTTTGTAGGGAATACCAATCACAGAAACACAGACTGGTTTGTGTTGGAAAGGATTGTAAACGTCATCCCATTCCGCCCCTTCCCATGGGCAGGGACACCTCCCACTGTCCCAGCTGCTCCAAGCCCCAATATCCAGCCTGGCCTTGGACACTGCCAGGGATCCAGGGGCAGCCACAGCTTCTCTGGGCACCCTGTGCCAGGGCCTGCCCACCCTCCCAGGGAACAATTCCTGCCCAATATCCCATCCAGCCCTGCCCTCTGGCACTGGGAAGCCATTCCCCATGTCCTGTCCCTCCAGCCCTTGTCCCCAGTCCCTCTCCAGGTCTCCTGGAGCCCCTTTAGGCCCTGGAAGGGGCTCTGAGCTCTCCCTGGAGCCTTCTGTTCTCCAGGTGAGCACCCCCAGCTCTCCCAGCCTGGCCCCAGAGCAGAGGGGCTCCAGCCCTGGCAGCATCTCCTCCTCTGGCCTCACTCCAGCTCCTCCACATCCTTCCCATGTTGGGGACCCCACAGGCAGGGGCAGCTCTGTAGGTGGGGTCTCACCTGGGCAGGGCAGAGGGGCAGAATCCCCCTCTCCTTTCCTGCTGCCCACGCTGGGGGATCAGCCCAGGGCAGGGAGGTTTTGGGGTCTACCACACACGGCCAAGGCATGGCCAGCCTTCACCCACCTGCCTTTTGCAGGGTTTCTACATACAGGAGTTCCTCCCCTAAACGAGGTCGTTTGGGTTCTTCCTGGACACCTGTTCATGTTCATTAAGTTGGGTTTTATATACAGCACAGGCAGCAACAAGCAGTAGAGGAGAGAAACCAGCAAGTGGCCCGTGAGGAAGGTAGAGGTGGACACCAGGGTGGGGGTAACTGCACAAGCTGCTGCTGAGAGCAAGGGCTGTGTTTTACAGCTTGTTCTAGAAGGACCAGCTGTTTGTGCACCAACACATCACTTACCTGTTCTATTTCCTTGAGGGCGCCACAGGAATCGCTCCGAGGACTTGAGTACTCGTGGCGTCTCTGCTCCCCTGGGCAGCTGGACTGGCTGAAGCAGCAGACGCTTCGCAGCCACGGCTCAGCATCATTTGAATGGGTTCAGCATCCTTCGAATGCAGCCTCTGAGCACCAAGGTGTGTTGATATTGAAGAGGAACTGAGCCAACTTCGTGTCCTCCCCCAAACGCCATGAAAGGGGCAGCTCTCGGGCTGAGGTGGCTGCAGGAGGTGGGTGTGATTGAACACCTTCCCAGCAGGTGTGGTGGGCATGGCAGCGGTGGGGCCACCCCTGCCCGCCTGCCCGGCTTCAGACACGGCCAAGAGAAAGGACAAAATGGCCTTAGGGAGGTACATCGGTCACTCCGAGCAGCCACTTCCATGGGCAACAACCCTCTCGTGGGAGCGGCTTCTCCCCGCGGGGCCGGCCATGGCTGTGAGGGGGCTGAGGGCTCCCAGCGGGGCTGGCCATGGCCGAGGGCTCTTAGAGGGGCCCTGTGTGCCCAGCAGGACCCTGCCCTGTCCCTGTCCCCGGCCATGGCTGAGGGCTCTTAGAGGGGCTCTGTGTGCCCAGCGGACCCTGCCCTGTCCCTGCCCCCGGCCATGGCTGAGGGCTCTTAGAGGGGCTCTGTGTGCCCAGCGGACCCTGCCCTGTCCCTGACCCTGTCCCTGTCCCCGGCCATGGCTGAGGGCTCCCAGAGGCGCTCTGTGTGCCCAGCAGGACCCTGCCCTGTCCCCGGCCATGGCTGAGGGCTCTTAGAGGGGCTCTGTGTGCCCAGCAGGACCCTGCCCTGTCCCTGTTCCTGCCCCCGGCCACGGCCGAGGGCTCCCAGCGAGTCCCAGAGCCCAGACCGACCCTGCCGTCGCCGCTGCCTCTCCCGGCCGCCCGCGGCTCTCCAGAGCAAGATCGGGCCCTCAGGCCGCCATCGCCGCTCTCCTGTGGGGACCACAAAGTGACAGCCCCGGCCCCAACACCGCCTTCATTCCCGGCCGCATCCCCGGTCCCGGCGGCGGCGGAACCTTGTGGCGGCGGAACGCGCGGGCGCGGGGCGCGGTTTCCGTGCCGCGCCGGGCCGGCCCCGCCGCCATGGCCGCGGTGCCGGCGGAGCGGGAGCGGCCCCGCCGGCGGGAGGAGCGGGCCGGGGGCTCCAAGCGGCGGCGGCGGGAGGAATCCCCTCAGGAGCCACCGGAGGAGTCCCCGGAGAGGTCGGGAGAGACCCCGCGGGAGCCCCCGGCCGAGCCCGGGTACCTGGCGCTGGCCCGCGGGCTGCTGGCCGGCGGCTCCTCGGCCCGCCGCAGCCCGGCGCCCGCCCGGCCCGCCGGGGAGCCCGCGGGGGACGGAGCCGGAGATGGGGACGACCTGCTGGGACAGCTGATCCGAGACCTGGTAGGGCTGCGAGGGCCGGGGGCGGCCCTGGGGCTGTGCCCGGGACAGGCCGGGCTCCGGGCGGGGAGGGCGGGCGCGGGGCCGGCACCGGAGCTCGGCTCGGGGGTCGCTGGGAGGCGGCGAGCAAAGGGGACATTGAATTTGTGTTCCTGTGTGCTTGTTTATAACCTCAGCTTCTGATTATAGATCCCTTTGCAAAGTTTTAAGCCTTCAAAATCGGCCTGTCCTGTGTAATGCACAAGGTGGGATTGTTGGGGTGTCCTCTGCGGGGCTAGGTGTTGGGCTCCATGATCCTCCAGGATCTCTTCCAACTCGAGATATTCCGTGACTCTATGAAATAGTTATTTTTGTTTTTCTCTTAATATTTTTTGTTGTTTACTCAGGCAGTTTGATGCGGGTGCAGTAATTGAGGATATCCTGCCTTGTGACACAGCAGTGTAGTAAGAAAACAAGCTTTACTTCTTTAAATAAAGGCGTTAATTTGGAAATAGTCTTAAATACAGTTCTGAACCAGATAAAAGTTATTTTGGTAAATCCTCTAAATGCTATAGAGATGTTATTTACAGTATAGGAAAACTAGGGGGGAAACCCATTTTCTTGTTTCTCACTAACCTCACTATGACTAATTACTCTTTGCTTAAAAAAAATTAAAAGGAACAGATTAAATTTCTGTCTGCAAGGCACAAATTAATCCATTTACAGAATTAGTGCTCCATTAGCACACAGGAGCCCGAATCTGTCTCAGAGGGGCTGGTTGTATTTGAGTTTTGGACTCATTCCAGTAGACTTTTAGACAGACTGGTGCTGACTTAACATCCCTGCTTCCTTGTGCTGAGGACAAGCTGCAGGAATTTTGGGGGTGTGGGAAGACCTGGATCTGCCCCTAATGTTGGGATTGTATTAGAGGGGGATCAGTATGAGTTTGTGCTGTGCCTTCAGAACCTCAGGCGGATCCCAAATGGGGATCATCCCCTTCCTCCTGGCACTTTCCTAACCCCCATGCCTTTGTTTCTTTGTAGGTCTCTTCTACAGCTACTCTTCATTTAAACTTGGACCCCTTTGCAGCACCAAAGTAGGAAAAAAAAAAAGGGCACTTTGGTTTTATTTGAGGCAGGGTATAAATCCCCTTGCAGCTCAGTTTATAAACAGCCTGCCTGGCTGTTTTTTGCTCTTTTCCCCTCCTTTCCTTGGGAGCACGGTTGGTGTTGAGCGTTGTGTCAGCACTGCTGTGTCTGCAGGCCCTCAGTCCTTGCAGCAAGACCTCTGTGTGCATCCAGCCAGCCCAGGATCTGCTGCCTGGACACGAGTCAACTCCAATTTGGAAGGAGCACATCCATGGTGGTGCCGTGAGTGCCTGAGCTCACGAGCCTGGAGCTGACAACCCCTGCCCCACGGCTCCTGTGGTTTGTGTGGGCAGCCCGTGGTTCCAGAGCGGTTCTGTGGCTGCTGGAGCCGCAGGGATCACATCTGGCCAGCTCAGAGCCTGCATGTGGCCCTGGAGAGGCTCCCGTGGTGTTTTCCTTCGGATGGGATTTACAGCACGAGAAAACAAAACACATCCCGCCGATCCGCAGCGGGGAGCGGAGCCGCGACCCCGGCACGGGGCGGGGAAAAGGAGCTTGTTTCCCTTGTTTGTGCAGGGAAATCGTGGGTCAGGAGGGAGGGGAGCAGCAAGGTTGGCTGCAGGTCCTGCCTTAAGTCACTTAAGTGGGAGGTTCCAGTCTGTGTGAAGTGATGTTCTGTTGCTCCAAAGACCCGATGGGAACATTGCCCGTATTTGTGCTGTCTATACACTTGCCTAGTGTAGAGTATCTTTTGCTTTAAAAACCACACCAGCACGTTATATTGTGATTTCCATGAGTAACTGCTTTAAATAAACCCAGGATACCCTTTCTCTTCTACTTTGGTACTGCAAATGGCCCAGATTTGAATGAGTAGGAGAGACCCACAAAGAAACAAAGGTACCAGGGTTAGGGAAGTGCCAAGAGACAGGAGATGATCCTGCTTTGGGATGCCTGAGCTTCTGAAGGCAAACAATGGAGGTGGGTTCTAACTGAGCAGCTGATTTTGTGCATGAGGATTGATGGACAATGATCAGGAGCACCCCGGAGGGGACAGAATCCAGAGAAAACACTGGAGAGCAAAACTGGCGACACAGGAGTGGTTAGAATCAACTGATTTAGCTCCTTCTCTGTTACAGAGTGTAAAAATTTTGAATATCTATGCAGGATTAGAGGGAAGATAAATTCTGTTGAGATAACTGCAGAAAGAAGATGTAATAATTATGTGATCAAACCAAACAAAGTATATCTCAGAAAAATCTACGTGCTGCATTTAGCTGTTAGCTTAAATTGATGGATTCGGCTTCAGATTTTTTGTTTGAGTTCCTCAGTCAGTTAAAGGAGGAACGTTTCATATTAAAGGGCATTTTTATGTTAGTAATGAAAGAAACCAGCATCATCCCCATTCAATTTTATTTAAAATATTTGTTCATTTTTCCATCATATGGGGTTGAAATCTTGCAAGTGAAATTAATAATGGGCATATGTCTTCCAAGTGCTTATTTATTTGGTCTTTTTGGCACTTCAGCCAAACTGTTGTACTAGAACTTGTGTCTTGCCTTTCTCTGCCCTTTGAAGGGCCATGAAAGGGGGGAGAGGCAGAAGAACTCCTGAGGTTTTCATGGAGCTGTGGTGGCCCTGAGGACACACCATTCCTTCTCCATACTATGGTACCTTCTCCTGCTGTCAAACTCTCTGTTAAGCCAGCCTCACAAATTACGTTCTCTTTTTTCCTTTCCAGAATGAAATCAATGAGGTTCCTTTTTTCGATGTGCAGCTGCCTTATGAGCTGGCACTGAAGATATTCCAGTACCTGGGCAAGGCTGAGTTGGGGAGGTGTGCTCAGGTAAGAGCTGCTGGCAGTTTGATGCTCTGATACCACTTAAAACTGGCAGAAATAGGGAAAATCCAGGCACCTCCCGTGTAGGGAAGTGGGGTGGCTGCCCAAGGAACTCAGGTGGCTGTGCTTTCACTTACAGGAGACAGTTCCAAAGCTGAATATTGCAAATGTAATGGTACATGAGCTGGATTTACAGCTGCACTTGAGCAGAGTTAAATAAAACATCTGTGGCTTGCGCAGCAGCCACACCTTAAAATTGAAAATAAATAGTACAAAGATATATTGAATCAAGGGAGTGTTCTGAAGCATTTTTGATTCAGATGAGTGTCTTGCAGTATTTGGAACTCAGCACCTGGCAGTGCTAAGGGCATGGCAAGAGCTGCTCCTCCCACTCTCCAGCCTGGGATTGAACCACAGACACTGGAGCAGTAACTTTCTGTCTGGAGTATTTCCACGTGAGGCTAAATTCTCAAATGACCCTGATTTCCTCCCCCTAGCCCTGGAAGGGGTTTATATTTTTCTTTTCTAATACTTTCAGATAATGCTCACAGCAGGCTGTACTCAGACCTGGGCCGTAATTTATGTGTAGTTGTAAAGTGCCTGCCTCTTCCAGAACTTTACTAACTGAAACACTCACTCTCACCTCATTCTGCTTGGGGTTGTTCAGCCCACACTGTTGGGCCTCTTTATTTCCTTTCTTCACACACTGAATGATGAACCTCCTCTCTGAATGGGTCTTCAAAGCAAACTTAATTGGCAAGTGCTGATTAACCTGTGAAATCAAGCAGAATTATGTTATATCCATTATATTGTGAATATAATTCCAGCTTCTCCTGTGGCCACTGTTTAGGGTTCCAGGCTGGTGTTCATTAACTCTTATGTACAAAGCACATCTTGCAGCTAAACAAAAATCCTAGCAAAACCATTCTTTGTGTTACAGACAGTCTGGGCCATGGTTTGAGTGGAGGAAAAAATGTGAATGTGTGAAAACTGAGAAGTGACACACAGGGTCTGTTGAGGATGGTAAACTAAATTCAAATATTCTGCAAATGACCCAGGCTTTGAAAGGAACTTGGGCTTTTAATGTTCGCTATGAGCATGTTGTGGTGTTAAATAGCTACAAGTGGTTATTGCTTAAATCTTTGACTTGCTAATGCCTTTTAGGAACAGGGACTGTTTAAAGAAAATTAATTCCTGGTGCAGGGCTGCTCTTGCAGAGGGCAGAATTCTCTAGGATTATTTTTTGATGCTGTCCAGGACAGGGAAGCTTTCAGATATGCTCAAGTTTCTGTCTCTTGGGGTAGAGATATGCCATCAGTAAAGGCCACAGCCCATGACATGGAACAGGGCTGCATTTTTGAAGCAGATTAGTTTAAGGTAATTCTTTCACTCTCTTCCCCCCCCATCCTTAGGCATGATCAGTTTACCTCATGGCATAGTAAAAAGATGGGCTGCTGTAGGGCTGCTCCTTTTCCCTGTGCCTGAGGCTGCACTGGATTTCCCTCCCCTTCACTTGGCTTTTTAGATTGAACCTGTTCTCATAAGATGTGTTTTAACACACACGATTTTCCACGTTTCTCATTCTCCTCTTCCCAAGTCATTGTTCCTTTGTGGCAGCTGACAGGTAGCTGAGCATGTGCCCAGTGTTTTACAGGGCTTTCCCAATCAGATGAATATCCAGTGCAGAGCTGGCTTCTTTTAAAGTGTTCAAATAAAAAGCAGAGCCATAAAAATAAATAGCATTTTCATTTTTCTCTTGATGGTTTTGTTTTTGAAGGGGGGGAGCCCTCTTCTGTTCCATGGAAAACCCTGCTGCTTTATGGTGTTATCCTAGAAAGATTTTTTTTTTTTATTAAGGTGCCTTGGGATTTCAGTGAAATTGGGCCAGTTGGTGGAATTGGCATCATTATCTATGTGAGTGCCTTTGGAGAAAACCTGTTTGCTTAGTTCTTTCTGCCAAATTGGTAACCAACTAACACGAAAGGAGCCTGACTGCAGAGCCTCTCTGAGATTTAATCACACCACAGACTGCCTGGAGAACTTTCATTTCACCTTGCTATTTCCCTCTCCCTCGCTCCCCCACAGCTTTTCTTTGATTTTTGGAATTAGTACTGTAAACCACAACCTGTCTGGGTGGCGCTGGAAATACAGAAGCCTGTAAATAAGTGTTCTCAGTGCCTGAGCTCTGCTGGGTCTGCAGCAGGGAGGTGACATTCAGTAGCATCCATCAGACCAGTCCCTGTTGATAGCCCACATTTGGAATTCAAGGAGAAAAGTATCCAGGGCTTCATGGAGCACAGAAGAGGCCAGAGAGATGCAGAATTTTGCCCTGTGAGCACGTTTTGATTGTGTTCTGACCATTGGCAGAAATATCTGTGCCATGAGTGACTCTCCTGTGAGTGTGAGCTGGTTTGGGAGCAGTCACTCCTTCCTTCTGGTCAGGATGTAGAGGGAAAGGAAAAACAATCCCTTGGGACACCACAGATGTGACAAACTGAAGTGTCCCTGTGTGATTTGGGGCTGATGCTGTAGATACATTAATTTTACCCATGGCCTGGGGACGTGGCCTTTGTGGTTCAGCTTAGTGATGATGAGTTTGAATTCAGCAGCACTGAATTCTGCCAGTTTTGTTTCTGAATAGATGAGTGAGAAATTCCCTTGACCTGTTAGGTTTTCATCTTAGAGAAGGTTTAGAAGTGTTTACCAACACAGGGATTGTGTATGTATCTAGGGCAAGGGAGACTGTTTCTAGGAATTTAGGAATGAATTGTCGTGCATAAATCAAGAATTTCAGCTGCTTGCCTCCAGGGCTTCTGGGATTGTGAAACTGTTGAGGCTTTAGTGTTTATACATTTACAAAAAGAAAATTGAATGTGGATTTTTGGGAATGGTTTTTGCATCAGGGTTGTTTATGGGTAAAAGCCATCATCCATCCTCCTTGTGATTCCCAGAGAGAGCAGAGAAATGGATGGATAAGGATATGCCTGCCCTGGGCTGAGCCCCCAGCGTGGGCAACAGGAAAGGAGAGGCGCATCCTTCCCCTCTGCCCTGCCCAGGTGAGACCCCACCTGCAGAGCTGCCCCTGCCTGTGGGGTCCCCAACATGGGAAGGATGTGGAGGAGCTGGAGTGAGGCCAGAGGAGGAGATGCTGCCAGGGCTGGAGCCCCTCTGCTCTGGGGCCAGGCTGGGAGAGCTGGGGGTGCTCACCTGGAGAACAGAAGGCTCCAGGGAGAGCTCAGAGCCCCTGCCAGGGCCTAAAGGGGCTCCAGGAGAGCTGGAGAGGGACTGGGGACAAGGGATGGAGGGACAGGACACAGGGAATGGCTTTCCACTGCCAGAGGGCAGGGATGGATGGGATATTGGGCAGGAATTGTTCCCCGGGAGGGTGGGGAGGGGCTGGGATGGAAATCCCAGAGAAGCTGTGGCTGCCCCTGGATCCCTGGCAGTGTCCAAGGCCAGGCTGGACAGGGCTTGGAGCAGCCTGGGACAGTGGGAGGTGTCCCTGCCCATGGCAGGGGGTGGCACTGGGTGGTCTTTAAGGTCTCTTCCAGCCCAAAACATTTTGTGCTCAGGGCTGTGAACAGAAAAGATGAGCAGCTTCCATCAGAATGGCTTTGGATTAAACACTTGGCACTATTTTTTGTACTGAGCTCAAAGTCCAGCTAGTTCTAATTGAGGCCCCTGGTCTCAGCAAATGAGCCTTGACTCTGCCTTTGTGTGTCTGGGGAAGAAAATAAACCTAGTGAAATAAAAACCATTATCAGATGCAGAGGGATGAATAAACCTTCATTAGGATTTGAGCCAGTTGATTTAGATGGGATTAGAAGAAATTTTGGATTTGATGGAAGAGGTGGGGTTTTTTAGGGGGAAAAATATCCCCCAGAGGCAAAACCAAATAGCAAAGCCTATGTCAGCAAAAGCCTTTGAAGTCCTTCAGAACATTATTACTTGCTGAACTATAAAATGTAAAACTGTCCCTGCGTGGAGCTCTGGGGAACCCAAACTTTCTTTGCTGAGAACAGTTGTAAAAAGATAATAGGAACACTGAAGACAAAATTAAATTCAGGACTCCAAATGTATAGACAAGTCTGCAAGATGCTGTCATTGATCCTTGCTGGAGTTTCTGTGCAGTTTAGATTTGGGAACAGTTTTAACAAGAGCTTTGCACATCTCAGCTCCTCTCAAGCACCCAGCGTTTGGGTGCATGTAAATAAAGCCATAATGCCCTGGCTTTTGGGGCCTCACCTGAAACTCCAAGTCAAGCAGATCTAATAAAGCTGACTTGAAGCCAATGGCTGGTTTTAATGCTGCAGCTCACAGTGGTGCTGTAAAGTGAAATGCTTGAGACTCTTTATTAGTGATTTCGTGCAGCTGAGCCTCGCTCAGTGGGGTTTTACAAGGGATTGGCATGCGAGTTTGGGGCTGTAAGAAAAGGCTGGGTTAGGGACCCTTTGGAAATTCAGGCTTGTAAAGCAGCAGGGTTTGCTGTAATTTGATTGAAAAAAAATCAGGGTAGGATAGGATCTTTATTCTCCCTGAAAGTTGAAAGGGCAGTCGAAATTTTATGTAGCTCCCCCCCCCCCCCCCCCCCTTTTCTTTTGTTTTACTCTCTTTATAAAACGCTTTTAAGACCTTGAAACTCGAAAGGTCTGTGCAATATTGTCTGTTTTGGCAGACTGAAAGGTGTGTGTTTATTTTTGATTTTCCTTTTGGAAAGCAAGGCGAAAGCTGGCCTGGTTTGGCTGTGCTTCCCTGTGCGTGTGCTCAGCCTGTCCCTGTCAGGAGAATGTGCTGCTGTTTGGGGAGGGGACAGAGGTTCTGCCTGGGGAGCTCCACTCCTGCACCACAGCTGCTCTTTTGGTGTGTCAGCAGAAAGCTGCTTTGGGGTTGTTTTTTTTTTTCTGGTATACTTGGAGCAATAACACAGATACTTATCCTACTTTCAAATCAAATGGAGAGCAAATTCCTAATGGTTTGGTTTTGGGATTGCCTCTTTTTGGTGCTTTTGAAGTTGCTGAGTGTGTCCCTCTGGGGACAGGAGCACTCAGCACTTTGATTCCAGGGTGATGTGTGTTGCTGGAGAAGCCTCAGTGCTGGTTCTGTCATTTCAGGGCATTGTTCTTGCCCTGTGCAGGTCGTTTTCTTTGTCAGAGGATGGGAGGGGATTGTCTCCCTCTACCAGTTTGCACTGAGGTCTCTGGGTGATTAAGAGCATTCATTTTGCTGCATTTGGATATTCTTATCTGAGCACTGCTCTTCTTTGTAGGTCTCATATCTTAAAAACACTTGCAGGTTACTCAGATCACCCCTTCTTTCATCATATTAAACATTTTTTGTGTGTGTGACTAGGGAAAAAATGGCAAATGAATAAAAAGAGATGGTCCTGGGAGAGTTTGTGTCCATAGGAGGCTTGGATTCTTGGCATAATCTGGGGACTGAAATGAACATTAGATGCTTAATTGTAACTTACTGAAAATGATGTCAGTCTCAGAAGGTTCTTTTAATCTTTTTAGAAACAGAGCACAATTGATTGCTGCTTTCACCAGTCGTGGCTTTCATTGGTTACGTCTGTTTTTTTAAATTAAGAATTACAGAGGGAAAAAAAAAAAAGCTACTTAAGTTGGCTCTTACCTCTTGAATCTTTAATTCTGAGCCCACAATTGATTGTGATGAAGCTGTTCTCTCTGGAATGGGTAGCAACTTGAGGCTGCTTGAAAAACTTAATAATTCATTCCTATTTATGCATACTGTAATACAATAGGTTATAAATCACTAATGTCATACCCCTAATCAGGCATTGTCAGTGGGACTTCAGAGATATGGTGCTGTGATCTGAGAGGGTTTCTTAGCTACAAATATGAAAATAAATTCATTTTTTTGGTCTACGCTAAAAATTCTCTCTTAATTGTTTTCTTGCTGCTTTCCCTGTCAAAATGTTCCAGTCACTGATATTTCAGGTTGACAGTGGGGCCACTAAACTGGTGTCCACATTGTGTGGAGTTTTAGTGGAGTATAAACTCAGTTATTTCTTGAAGAACCCACAGAAAACAAGCCTTTTGTTAAAGGTCTGGGGTTTTTTATACACTCTGGTGTATGAACAATGAACAAATATATTTGTTAGAGTAAGACTTTCACCTTAGTACAGGCCTGTATTCATTTATGTGTTTATATTTCAGATATTATTTAAAATTATGTATTAAATCTAATTTTTTTTACACATTTATGGGAGATCCTTATATAAACATTGATTTCTAGGTCAGCAGGACGTGGAAGGTCCTTGCAGAAGATGAAGTGTTGTGGTACCGGCTGTGCCAGGAGGAGGGATACCTGTTGGACATGAGCATCTCCGACCATTCCTGCTGGAAACTGGCTCTCAAAAACTGCAGAGCCAGAGAGCACATGCTGAAAACCAACTGGAAGGTGAGAGGCAATTTCCCTAGAGGGATCCAGGTGCTGGAGAAAAATGGGAACCGGGTTCCAACAAGTGGGAGAGGAGAGTTGGCGTTGTGTTTCGCACCTCCTCTTTCCCAGCTGAAAGCTGCTGGGGGGGGATTTTGGACTGGATGTGTCTTCTCTCAGCAGCAGTAGCAAAGCTGGGAGTTCCCCAGCAGTGGATTTTTGGTGGGTGAAGGAATGGGAGCACCAACCCCTGTGTCCTCTCTGCAGAACCGCGTGGGTGCCGTGAGCCAGCTGCGCTACGAGCCCGGCCGGGTCCTGTGCGACGTCCACTGCTGCGACGGCGTGGTCATGGCTGGGTGAGCACGGTGGGCAGGGCCCTGCGCCTTGTGCGGGGTGGGCAATGCCCCCTGCGCCTTGTGCGGGGTGGGCAATGCCCCCCGCGCCTTGTGCGGGGTGGGCAATGCCCCCTGCGCCTTGTGCGGGGTGGGCAATGCACCCCGCGCCTTGTGCGGGGTGGGCAATGCCCCCTGCGCCTTGTGTGGGGTGGGCAATGCCCCCTGCGCCTTGTGTGGGGTGGGTAATGCCCCCTGCGCCTTGTGCGGGGTGGGCAATGCCCCCTGCGCCTTGTGTGGGGTGGGTAATGCCCACTGCACCTCATGTAGGGTGTGTAATGCCCCCTGCATCTTCTATAGGGTGTGTAATGCCCACTCCATCTTTTATAGTGTGTGTAATTCCCACTCTGCCTTTACCAGGCTGTGTAATACTCACTCCACCTCTACCAGGCTGTGTAGAGCCCACTCCATCTTTACCAGGCTGTGTAGTGTCCACTCCATCTTTACCAGGCTGTGTAGTGCCCACTCCATCTTTACCAGGCTGTGTAACGCTCACTCCACCTTCACCATCTGATATCTCAGGAGTTTCTTTTAATAAATTCAAAAGCAGCACCTGTTTGAAGCCTTAAGAATGGATTCACCTGCAGTTCTTGAGGCAGACTGTCCTTAAGTGACTGATAAGGATGGTTATCTACAATTTACCTCAGCAGTTCAAATTTTTATGCAACTATTCAAAAGCTATCTCATGTACAAATAGTCCCTGTGGAAACTCGGGTGCTTCTGATGAACTCCATCTATTGTTTTGCAGTGGAAGCACCCAGAATGTATTAAACATTTTACATATCTACTGAAAAACCCCCTTTTTTAATGTTTTTCCATAAAAATCTCTTAGTCACAAGGATATCCTGTCACAGCACAAAAATAACTTTAGAAGGACTATTACTTTTCTCCATTCTTACTTAGAAGACAACCTGAAAGGAAAATAACCCACTCAGAATAGATAAACTCAAACTTCTCTTTTCCTAATACAGAAGTTTTCTGGACATTGGTTTAATGTTAGCTATTCATGTGGTTTATACTCTTAAATACAATTTTAAGAACCTCACAAATTTTTAGAAGTGGTTACAGTGATTCTCTCAGGAAGTGTGAGGCTTTACTGTGCTCTGTTTGGATTTCACAGGTTCAGTAATTAGTAACCCTCCAGAAATCACTTGAGTAAATAAAATTTATGGGACATTTTCCTTGACATACCAGAGTTCAATGTTGTATGGTAGCACTTCATGTTAATGGTGTGGGATTAGAGAAAACTGCTTCTAAAATACTTCAAAATTCACAGACTGGTTGTAAGAAAGATGCCTGGAAAACTCCAGTTCATGGAAATGCTTTTGAATGCTCTTGGGCAACTGAGAGCAGGACTCTAAACTATCAGACAGCAAACCCAGTTGTCTCCATGCTGCTGCCAAAACCTCCAGCTCTTCTTTTCCTTCATTTTCTCCATGGTATTTATATCCAAACATGCAGTAGATAGGAGTTAGGCAGATTAACTTACATTTCTGAAGTATTAATAAACAAAGGTTATGAATCCTGCATATTAAACTCAAATAGTTCATATTTTGGCTTGGTGCATTACAGAATTTGGGTTCTGACAGTTGCACAAACCCTTTTCGTATTGGTTCTCCAGTTCCTCTAGTATCTCCTGATTCTCTTGCTGAATTTACACCAGGGGTGTGGTACAATTAAATAATTCAGGTTCCTGAAAATAGGTGAGCAGGTAAGAGACCATTCTCTGAAAAATGAATTATCTCTTTATGAAGCTGTGAGCATGGATTAGATAAAACAGCATGAGGAAATTAGAATTTAGCTGGTTCGAATTTACCTGGTTAGTAAATGGAAAGTTCAGAGTATTAGAACACAAAAATTATGTTATGTCCTTTGCTCTTGACTGCTTGTCCTGCACTCTGCTTTGTCCCTTAATTTATTAAATGGTAAATATCAAATGAGGGAGACTTCAAGTTTTAGTTATAACTTCCAAGGGCATCAGCAAATTGTGCAGGGAAATACTTTATGTGCATTTGGTAAGTATTTAGGGTATTGAGGAATTTGTTGGGGTTTTGTTGTTTGCTGTGTTTTTATTTTTTAAATCCAACCATAACCCTCCCCTGTCTCTCCCAGCTTATAAAATTGTACTTAATGGCATTGTGCTTTCAAATTTGTCATAAAAGTGTAATGAATCTGGTGATCAATAGCAAACTGTTGTGTTCTTTCAGTACCGAAGAAGTAATTTAATAGCTGAGGTTTACAAAGTCAATTCTCCTCTCAGTATAAATACCAATTATCTGTTACATTTAATGATTCTCTCTCCCGTTTCACAAACACTTGTGTGCTCAGCTTTGCATGGGAATAATCAGTGATTACAGAGGGCCCTGTGTGTCTGAGCTAAGCTGGTGTGTGAGTTTGCAAGGCCTGATGCTGCTGATCCAGAATTGTGAGGCATTTCTTTCCCAAGGTTTTTCTATCCAGTGGCTTGGGCCATCACCTTTCTTCTGTCTCAGGTTGCTGCACCGGACACTCAGGGCTGCTCAGTTTTTAGGAGGTTTTTTTTGACCAGAATTCCCTCAGCCACTCCTGGTGCTCCAGCCCCTTTCCCTGGACATGCTCCAGCCCCTCAAGGTCCTTTTTGTCCCGAGGGGCCCAGAACTGGGCAGAGGATTGGAGGTGCCCCAGGAGTGCCCTGGGACAGCCCAGGTGCCCTTGGCATTCATGCAACGCCTGGGCTGGTGCCCAGCTGCTGTCACCAGCACGCCCAGGCCATGTCCACCTTGTTCAGCCGCTCCTGCCCAGGCCTTTGGCGTTCCCTGGGGTGGTGGTGGCCCAGGGTAGGACCCAGCACTTTGCCCTGGTGATGTTCTGTTCCAGAACTTTGCCTGGCACTGAGGTCAGGCTGGCAGGCCAGCATTTCCCTGGATCCTCCTTCCAGCCCAGCTCCTGGATGGGTGTCACGATGCTGACTGCAGTCCCGTGGGTGAGGAGGGTCCATGACCTCCCTGCTGGGAAGGGTGGGAGGTGTCTGGGAGAGCTCTCCCCTGCTCCCTCAGCACTCTGGGGTGGATCCCATCCCTCCATGGAACTGTGTGTCCTAAGTGCTGCAGCAGAATTCCAGCCATTTCCACTTGGATCATGGGGACTTCATTCTGCTCCCTGTCCCTGTTTTCCAGCCTGGGTACCCTGAGGACAAGGCCTTAATTCCCTCAGCCTTTTCCTCTTCTTTTTGTCACTGTTTCTCCCTGATCCAATAAAGATGGAGATTCTCCTTTTGTTGCTGATGTATTTATAGAAACATCTTTAATTCTTTTTCTGGCAGCAGCCAGATTAAGTTCTAGTTGGGCTGAGAGGAGTTCTAGTTGGAGAGAACAGGAGTGCTGGGGTCGGTGTGTTTGGGAATCTGGGAGCAAACCTGGAATCACTGATTGATTTGAACCTGTGCTGTGCTAAATGTGATCTTGCAATCTTCACTGTCCTGCTTCAAACTCTGCTGCAAAGTGGAATAATTTTTATTTTAGTTACTGTCGAGCTTTTAAGTCTTTCTGAAAGGGAATTTATACAGGTTGTGAGCAGAGTGACTTAAACCAGCAGCGGCTGCTGTGATTTATAGAGGCACAGTTTGAACTGGTTCAGGAGCAGCTCTTTATTAATCTGTGGAGGAAGCAAAGGCGCACTACACAGAGAAATGCCCCTATTCCATGCACTCTCCACTTTTCCCCACGCTGCTGCCCAGGCTGAAGCCAGGAGATGGCAGAGTATCAAGGATTGATTAAGTGCAACCTGAGCCGGGAGCCGAAGGTGGCTGCGAGCAGCTCCCCTTTGTGCGAGCCTGACATCAGATAATTCAATCTGGCCTGCACGCAGAGCTTCTTGTGTTTGTCATTAAAATTTCATCCCGGTGGTTACGAGGCTTGTTTTCTGGGTCAGCCCCCGAATCCCTTTTCATTTGAGCCAGTGGTGTTTGTGGTTACCTCACTCCCAATCAATGTTATATTCGCCAGCCTTTCTACGGTTACACGTCTCGAAGGATCTTCTCTAAAGCGATGATGTTCTCCCCCTCACTCTCGATTCAAATGGAGTTTCAGCCCTAAGTCAGAGCTTACTTAAAGCAATTATATAGCTGCTTGCTTGGCTTTTAGAAATTCCTACTGGTGATGAGGCTCGCTGTGCCTAATGCTGTCATTTACTGTGCAGAATGCCTGGATTGCTTCGCTTTCTCTTACTAAAATCTGGATTTATCTGGGGTTTTTTTAAGCAAATGCGTGTTCAGACAGTAAAATTGCTACTTTTTTTGCTACTTTTTTTCTCTTTTTTGGCAGCGTAGTCAGAAGTTGGGTCTTCCTGGACAGAGCGATCTCAGAACATGCATCTGGTCCTAGTTTGACCTTGTCATTGCAGAGAGTCCCGTGATGTGACATACCCATGGCACTGTTGTGAGACTGCTGCTGCCTGACTGGCTCTGAAATACTCACCTGTGGCTGTTCTTGAGCCCTGTGCTGAACTTGCCTTGTGCTGGTGGAGACCATCTCACCTCACAGCTCACCCCTAAAACCACACCAAGCAGGCTTTGAGGGGGATGTGTGAATTTTTTAGTGCTTGCAGAAAAGGCACTGTGGCTTCACTGCTGCTGCTGCTGGCTCTGAGAATCAATAAACAGAAGAGGCCCAGAGTCAGACCACCCTTCCCAAGACCCAGAACTATAAAGTACCATCTTTTCCTTGTTTCTTCAGTTTTCCATGACTGAGTGGTGGCCTGTTTGTGAGGAGCTTGGCCACAAACTGATTTAGCAGATGCTGTGAGGAGTCCCTACACCTCTTTCAGACTGGGAAATCAGCCCTGGGTTCTCTTGAAATTTTAATTTCAGATGTTTTCCTCCTTCCTCACTAAGTACTGCTGGCTTTCCTTGAGATTTGAGGAGTTAGGGCTGGTGAGATTCATTTGCTGATTGCCTTAATCAACGAACAGATTCAGGTTTCCTCCCTTTTCAGGGTGGAGTACACCTGGCACAGGTGATGTTTCCCCAAGTGATGCTTGATAAAGGAAATGAGAAGCTAAGGAAGAACTTCCTAAATATCCTGTGCGGTTCATTAGGGGAATCTGGACATTTATTTCTTATGCTGACATCCTAAATGCTGAAATGATTTCATACAGTTGTCTTCATTCTGGTGAGTCTTGTGGCAGCACTCACAAACAATTTGGCCTTTCAGTTTAAGTCATTTTGAGCAACATCTACGCACAAGTCGATGGTTCTTTATGGTGAGTTCCTTTGTTCTCTTCCATCACCTCCCACTCCACTTTGCTCCTGCTCAAAGGTGACCTGCAAATGACTTTTTAGAAGCTGGGCTTGCCACTCTCTTTAGTTTCATAATGATGTGTGAAACTAGCCCGAAAGGCTTGAAAACCCTTTCCTGCACTTTTAAAAACTTCACGTCAACTCTCATCTAATTTGGATTTTTTGCTATAGGGCTCATGGGTTATTCTCAAGGTATTTATTATTAGCTCTTGCATCTTAATTCAGTGTGCAGACCTGAGGAAACCAAAATATTAATTAGTAATGAAAATGAATCAAAATTAACAAACTGAAGACTTGAAACAGCCTCAATAAACTCCTGCCTTGTTTAATTGCCTAAATTTCACTTCTATGATGGCACAACTTTCACAGGTTTCTCCCTCCCCTCCCAGTGACTGCGAGCCAAGATGTCAAACAAAGCAGAAGGTGAAAATAATTGCTTTTTTTTCTTCAACCTTCCCCAAACCTTTTGTGCTCTCTTCACTCATTCTCTCATTGTTAAGGAGCAGTGTCAGGGCTCCTCTTTTCCATGTGAGTCACCCTGAGGAGGCTGAACACGGCAATGACATCCTGAGCTCGAGGGTCGGGTGACAGATGACCAGGGGCTTAGGTAAGGTTGTGTTAGTGACAGCCGGGTTGGCTTTTCTGTCAGCTCCTGAAAAAAGCCTTTCAGGTGAAACCAAGAGTAGAAGCCTGTTCTGACTCTTTTTTCCCAGCCTGCCTGGCCCTGGAGCTCTTGGTTTACCTGTGGGTTTTGCTGCTGCAGGGATGTGCTCAGTGATGCCTTCAGTGTTCTCAGGCACAGGCAGTAATTTTGAGTTTGTAAATCCTGGTTTTCTACTAAGGCCAGACAAACCCATCCTTCTTTCTACTAAACTTCTTGAAGGTTTCATTTTTCCTCTTTGGGCTGTCACCATCAGTGCCTGGAGCTGAGGTGATGCCTCTCCTCTCTGCTGCTTGCAGCATGTTGCAGTTTGAGTTCCTTCCAATGAGCAAACAGATCAATTGCCGGCATCCTCACATGGTGTTTTCTCACCTCTGTCTGCAACTGGAGCCATTGTTTTATCTGTTCTTTGTCCTTTGTGACATAATAGGGCTGATGGAGCAGAGCCTTCCCAAATTGCATCATAATTCCTCCTGAATTCTTATGGAAAAGATAATTTTTTTCCTCCTGTACACGCAGTAATTTATTTCCTTTAATTAATGGGCCTGGGCTGATGCAAGCCACTGGAACCTTGAGCTAAGGGATGGGAGATTTTTTGCCCTAAAAATCAAATTACTAGAAACAGTTTGGCTTTTTCTAGTTGCTGCTTTTATAAATGTTCATTAAAATGTTTTCCTTACAATACAACCCTTTGGCTTGTTTCTGTTCCCTTGGCATGACATTTGCATGCACTTAATATAGAAGGTGAGGCAGAAGCCGTGAGGATGGTGAAATGTTAATTTTGTTACAGATAACAGTGCTAAGCTGTAGAACTACACACTCCAGCAGCTTAACCCACTTTCTCAAGGGATAATTTCCTAAATAAAGCCCTAAAAATGAAGGTAGAAGCTCTCTGCAGCTCCATTTCTGTCTAGGGTCCACAGATGGGCGTGGGTTGGTAAATTGGGAAGTCGGGTTTCCAGCAGAAGAGTTTGGGAACTGATCATGAGGATGCTCAGAATGGATTTCCTACATGCTAAATCTAAAAGTGCTTCCAGATCCATTTTGGGACACATTAGTCACATTTTTCATAGTTCTACTCGTGTATCAAGCAACTCAAAAGAACATTTGGATGAAATCAGGGATATTAATTTTCTACTCTGCATTCTCTACCAGCATTAGGATTGTTTCAAACTCTGGGTTTGGTTTACCCCCATCTGTTTTTCCTTGTGTTTTATGGTGTAGCTTTCTGCTATGTAATAGAAAATTTTCTCTTCCCTGTTCCATTTGTGCTTTATTTTTGGCCATTGTGTTCTATTTATAGTCCTTTTTTGCCATGTGAAGTAGCTCTTTTCTGCTACTATTACTTTTTCCTGAATCCCTTCCATAAGGAGTCCCTCAGCCAGGCTACCTGTTGGTTAGAGTTGGCACAATCAATGTCTCCAAAAACCTGGGAGAATTGGGAACATTTACCTCTTGCAGTCTTTGAGGCACCTCACCCTGTGGTAGATGTTTCTAAGCGGTCCATCATTCATCCCTCACTTCAAAGGAGTACAAAGAAGATGCTAGAATCCCTTTAATTCCGGTATTTTTAATTGTGATTGAGGTGCCTCCCAACATGTCGTGGTTCTGATGAAGAGATGTTTTGAAATTGGACACTGAGTTGTCTCATGTGAGCCCTGGACAGAAGATGAAGCTCAGGAGCAATTTGAACCAGCTTGAAGGTGTTTGGGCTTGGGTTTGCATCTTTAATTGGGTCTTATTCTTGAGCCTGCTGAGGGGGGCACTGGCTGATACCTTAATTAAACACATGAAGGACTGGAGAGTTGCTTTTGGTGGAATAAGGATGAAAGCTCTGAGGTGCTTGTTGGAGCAAGACAATGCAAAATACTCATTATTTTACTTGCTTATCAACAGGCGTCCATTTAAACAGAGACTGTTACTGCAGCAAAATTCCTACTGACTTCAATAAAATGCACTGACATTGTAAGGACTTCATAATCTTTTGAGTATTAACAGATGGTCACTGACTGCCTGAAACAAAGTTGTTGGGATTTTTTGTTTTTTTTGGTTTGTTGATCACCGCAGGTATCTGGAAACGGAACAGACTTTGCCTTCTGGAAATCAGACCTGACTGTGAAACAAAGGGGGTTCTTTCTCCTTCCTTTTCCTCGCTACAGACTCTTTAGAGAAAATATGGAAAATGTAAACTGGTTTCTGGTGTGTTTTATCAGAAGTCTTTGGTGACCAGCCCGACTTGGTGCAGCGAGCCTTGGCCTGGAGGGGTGTGCTTGAGGCAGCACCGAAAGTGAGTGGCACCAGCATCCTGTCTGAACAGAAACCCAGCAAGGGTCTTGTTGACCCTGTGCTTTGAAGTGAAATTCTGCAGTGCCAGCAGTACCCCAGCCATGAAGGAAAGCAGTTTGTCTTTGCTGCTGCCATGGACTGAATGAGCGGAGTCTGAACTGTTTGGAAAATGTTCCTGTTAACAGTTTTTCTTTTGTGTATTTGTCAGTTTATATATTAGTTGCAGTTGTACTTTGCACAAACACTAATTAGACAGCCATCAACACTCAGGGCCAAAGGCTTACTAACAATGCAACTGTGATAGCAATGTCTTAATTGGTTGAGTATAATTGTCATTAGGCAACCATAAAGACATCTGGGGCTCTGGAGAGAGATCAGCCTCCCCCTCCTCCTCTTCCCCAAATTTGTTCTGGCTACTGCTATGCAGCACAGTGGAGCTTTTTCAGATGAGATTCTGTGTTTTGACCAGTTTCCTGATGTTTTTCTCCTTATGAAATCGTCTGCCTCTTCAGCACCACTTCATTAGAGCTGTGCCCAGCCTCCAGCTCGGCTTCCTCCCACATGTGCTCTGCACTCTACCACCTGCTTCCCAGACATTCGTCGTGGGGCAGCAGCAGCAGCAGCTTTTAACCTCAGCTCCTTCTGCTTTCACTCATGTGAGAGGGCACGAGCAAAATGTTCATCTCATTAGGGCATTACTGCCAGTAAAAAGTAGTCATGATGCTTTTGGTTAGTGAGTAGGTGTTTTTATTGTATGTGAATTTCATTTTTCCCAGTTTTTCTGTGTCATATGCATTCCACCTATTGTTGCTCCATTTCAGCAAGATTTTGAGGCATCTCTGTAAGGCTTAAGCTCAATCTCCAGGCTAGTTTTTACAGCTAGATCCATATCTGGCCAGAATTACAGAACAGGCTCGTTGAGGAAAAGTATATTTAGAAAAATTCAGCTTGTCTCTTCTCCTGCTGCTGCTTCTCATGTGACTATGCTGAAATATTCCGAAGAACAAGGGCAAAGTGGAATGTGAGTCCATCAAAGAAGCTGAGTTATTTGGGTGGAGAGAAGGAAAAATGTGTCTGTGTCTAGAGAGAGCTGGGAGCCAGGTGTGGTGTGGATGGAAGGAGTGAGGGAAGGGGTATCAGGAGAGGGGCAAATTGGCCTTGTGTGCAACAGGCTTCTTGTTGCTCCCTGTTATGCTCAGGAGAGCAAGACTTTGGACAGCCTTTCTAAATGAAATGGAGCAGGTGTGGTCTCTAATGTGGGTTATTTTAGGGTTTGGGGTTGGGTTGTTGGGTCTGCTCAGTGCAAGTGGTATCAGGTGTTGGAGTATTTACCTGCCACTGCAGTAATCAGCTCATGGCACCCCTCAGGGGGAAACAGCAGCAACTGAAGGCTCTTGGTGTCAGAGCAAATAGGACGTGATTGTTGTGGTATTAAACAGGGAGGGAGTTTTGGGTTGGTTTGGGTGTTTTTTCACTCCAGCGGAAAGCTAAGTGGGCATTTCATTACCATCTCGGTAGAAAAATCAGTAACAGTGGGTTTGGAGTGCTGGGCTTGTTCTTGGGCAGGACTTGCCTCTGGGGTTATTTCATTGAGTGATCCAAATGAAAATTTCGGGGCAAAATGTAAAAGTTGTGGTGGGAAATGAATAGAAATCTTGAAATGATCTCGAAATAGTGCAGTGTGTTCCTCTCTCCAGCCATCTCTATTGATAGGGCAGATTTGCCAATTATCTGCAATAAAGCAGCCTTTTTATTTTTTTTACAGCAAGGCAGTGCTTTAATAGTTTAAAAGCCTTTTGTTGTGGCTACAAATTGAAAGTGTGGTGCTCTTTACAACAGCATTAATTTATTTTTTTTTTCCCTTCTGAATTGGATTCATCTGTGTTTGAAATTCTTCCAGTTCAGTCCTGGTGCAGGCCCAGTGCACTCTGGAAATGGGCAGTGGAGGAGCTGGTTTATCTCTCCCATTTCTCCAGGCTGCTTCCCTGCCCAGACCTGGAGCTCCACTCATGTTTCCACCACAGTCTTGTGGAACATCCTTTCCAATCTTTCAGCTTTGCTGCATGGGGCTGCACTGGGAAGGATGGGAATGGTGAGAAATGGGGGAGGAGGAAGCCTTAGGAACCTCCTGAGGAGCCTCTCCTGTGCTGGCACTGCTGGGGTTTCTGGGCAGCCACGGGGAAGGTTTGTGGGCTCTTGCAGGGTTCTCCTGGCACAGGGAGTCTCCCTGGTGTCTGTCACTGGAGGGAGCACCACAGCCAGGATGCTCTCAGGGATTGTTTGGCACTGTCAGAGCCCACTGGGCACAGCTGGACAAACTCTGGTGTCCTGCAGGTCCTGGCAAGGGCTGGGAGAGCACCTGTGGGGTTTTTATCTTCTTTCTGTTAGAGCCAGGATTAAATGCTCAAGAGATGTTGTTTCGTGTTCGGACTCAGATGTTTATTAATTCTTATCTATGTTACAGTCTCACAAGTTGTGGCTTCTAGCTGACAAAGTGAAAAATGGTTCTGTCTCTATCTCTCCAAAGTCTTTTAAGAACAAACTGTCCAATTAAGAAATGACTCCTAAATTATTTTTACTTTTAAGCCAATAACCAACCACCCGTGGCCTGCAATGTGGATTTTTCTATCCAATTACAAAATCCCACCCAGACTCGTGAAGAGGAAGGTGGAAAAGAAAGACTTAGCCTCCACCTGAAAATCTCCATCTTGCTTTATTTATATTATTATATGCTAAAACCTTAACACTGTTTTCCACGCTGTGATATCAAACACTTCTATTCAAACTCCACACCCACAATCCCAGTGCTGTCACTCCGTTTTGGAAGCCTTTTCCAAGGTTTCAGGTCAAATGCAGTGTTTGCTTAGGGGTCAGTGCCTGTCAGCACAGAAAGTCTAGAATTCCCAGGTTTCAACAAGTACCGTGGCTCCCTGGCACAGGAGTGGGGGTTCTCCAGCATGACCTGATCCACCAGGGACTGGAGGAGGCTGCAGGGTGGGCTGATGCAGACCCCACCAAACTGGTCCCAGCACAAACACACCAGAATTTGTGTCAAACTGATTTCAAACCAATGGCCAGAAGTGTTTGGTGGTGCTGCTCCAGTTTGAGCTTGGCTTAGAAGTGGTTCAGGTGGTTCTGCGTGAACAAAGAATGGTTCAAACTAAATTTTGATTTGATTGTATTCTGAGATAAAATTAATTTAAGGATTTACTGTGGTCCTGTGATGTTGGATCTCTAATTCCAGGATTGCAGTCACTGCCTTGTTGTTTTTCGGTGGATCCTTTGTGTCCCAGGCTGTGTAGGGAAACCAGATGCAGTGTGCCCTGAGAATTATCCAGCCCTGGGTCTCTCCTCCTGCCATTTTCTCCATCTCTGTCTTTCTTTTTACATCTCCAGCCTGGACTATGTGAGAGCTACACTAGGAGGAGATGCTGTTCTTCCCTGTTTATTTAGAGATGAAAACAAATATTCTGTCATTGAGTTCTGTCCAGTCTACCAGTGTTTTATGTCTCCCCTGAAACTCACTTTTCAGTGACAAGAGAATTTTGGCTTCCCTTGGGAGGAATCTGCTGCTCTTGGCAGTCAGGAGAAGCTTGAAAACATGACCCCAACCAACCCTAACATAAGGAAACAAAAATCAGCTCAAAATTAAAATGCTTCCAAAACATTGTGTGCCTCTTGTTGAGGGGGACTGCAGCAGATCTGTGCAATCACCTGTCCTGTTGTGGTTTATCTCCAGATTTTGAAGCAAAATGAGCCCTTTGCAGTTTTGCAACCTGAAGAGATTTGTTGTGATCTGATCCACGCTCTGTGCCCAATCCAACGTGAAGCATTTTGCTTTGGGGAAGCTTCTTTCTTGGTCTGTTCTTCTTAAATTGTGCTGCTGTGAATTGGAAATGAAAGCAGGATTCAGAGGGGGTTTGGGCCTCCTCTGCAGAGGGAGGGAAAGGCAGAAGTGTCCCACCCTGTTCTCTCATTTCCCTGGGTGTTCCCCAGTAAGGCACAGCAGAGGAGGCAGGTGACAAGGACATGGTTCCCTCTCTTCCTGATCAGTGCAGGGAATTAATGTGCATCTCTCTCTGCCTGACAGATTTCACCTCCCCCTGGGCACTTTAATTCCTTCTGTAAATTGGAGCCTTTTCACCAGGAGATGTTGGGAGTGATCTGCTCCCAGTACCAGGAGCCCCGGGCATGGCACTGCCCAGAGAACTGGGAAACCTGAGTGCAGCTTCCCCATCTCCTAAACCTTCCTTTCCTTCTTTTTCTGTGTAATTAACTGGTTTTTTTTCCTCATAAGCACAGCACAGCCAGATTCCCAACCACCAGACCCCTGAGGCTTGTAAGAATCATTCTTACAAAATACTTTCCCCCCCAAAATCAGGATGTAACAACAAAGGTGACAGAGCAGGAAGCACCTTTGATTTTCCAGAAGAATCCAAGTGTCAGCTGTGCCAGAGGAAGACATCTGACAGTGTTAATTATCACAGTTTTGTCAAAACTGGCCTTAAATAATTATTGAACTCTGGTCTTTGACCAGTTGTAGAAGCTTCTCTGCTTTTTCTGTGATTTATTTTCCTTTAATAGTCTCTTTTTGTGGGCATAGATGGCCCAGAGCGGTTTATCCATTGTTTGCTGTGTAACAACTTACTTTCATTCAGATATATTCAATATTATCTGACAAGTTTAGTTCTGTTTCTTTATCTCCTCATTGACAAGCTGATGTTAAACTACAGTTTTTGTGATACTTTAGTGAGCCTGCTGCAAAAAATAAACCGCTGTCTTAATTCTAAAGACACTTAGTCTAATTAATTATTAATTAGTCTTCAGACATGTAGGTAAATTGATCTATGGATGAGACATCAAGAAATTTATTCTATAAAAAGAAATTTCTTCCTATAAAGAGGAGTAGGTTGGGTGGGTGCTTGTATGGACATAGATAAATGCTCTGGTTTAACACAACCACCAGTCTTGAAAGACGGAAAAGAACCAGTTTGAAGTTTTGCCATGTTATAATTTAGGCTTGTTCCTGACTTCCTTTTTCATCTTGAGCTTGGCTGTCCTTGTGTGTTAATTGCAAAGTGAATATTGATAGTGGTAGCTCAGTTGTGTGGATCACAGTACCACGGAACGAACTGGGTTAGAAAAGAGCTTTGAGAACATCAAGTCCAACCTGTGACCCAACAGCTCCTCATCAACCAAACCATGGTACTGAGTGCCACATCCAGTCTTTTTTTTAAACATTTCCAGGGATGCTGACTCCACCACCTCCCTGGGCAGACAATTCCAGTGCCCCATCACTCTTTCAGTGAAGTTTTTTTTCTGATGTTTAACCTAAACTTCCCCTGGTGCAACTTGAGTCTGCGTCCTCTCATTCTGTCAGTTGTTGCCTGGGAGAAGAGACCGACCCCCTCTGGCTACAGCTTCCTGTCAGGGAGTTGTGCAGAGTGATAAGGTCACCTCTGACCCTTCTTTTTTCCAGACTAAACCACCCCAGCTCCCTCAGTCATTCCTCACAGGGTTTGTATTCCAAGCCCCTCACCAGCCTTGTTTCCCTTATCTGGATGCATTCAAGTGTCTCAACGTCCGTCCTAAACTGAGACACCCAGAGCTGGACACAGCACTCAGTGTCCATCCTAAACTGAGATCCCAGAGCTGGACACAGCACTCAGTGTCCTTCCTAAACTGAGACACCAGAGCTGGACACAGCACTCAGTGTCCATCCTAAACTGAGACACCAGAGCTGGACACAGCACTCAGTGTCCATCCTAAACTGAGACACCAGAACTGGACACAGCACTCGAGGTGCAGCCTCACCAGTGCTGAGCACAGGGGAAGAGTCACTGCCCTGCTCCCGCTGGCCACATCATTCCTTGTAGCTCCAATTTCAATTTACCTGCCTGCCTTGGTAGACTTTGGCACCGCGTTCTATAAAAGGGACTAAAATGTGCGAAGCTGCTGGTTTTGTGCACAGAGGACTGGGGGAGGATCAGTCTGGGAGCTGTTTTATCCCGTTCCTGTTCCTTCCTCCCTCCTGCTGCAGATGCAGTGGGGTGACCCTGCCCTTTGTTTTGCAGGTACACCTCAGGGGAGGTGAGGCTGTGGGACACGCGCACCTGGGACTACACAGCCCCCGTGCTGGCAGCAGTGGCGGGCCCTGGAGGGGCTGGAGCCCCGCCACACGTCTCCTTTGTCAGGATAAACAGCTCCCTGGCCGTGGCAGCCTACGAGGACGGTGAGCAACCACAACTCTCTTCCCTATTTAAACAAGAGCAAAAAAAAAAAAAAAAAAGGCTTTACAAAAACTGAAGCAGCTGTGCTCAGCTTTTTGTGTGTCTGTAATCCTGTGTATCCACACACACGCACACACTTGCTTTTATGTGAGAAAGTTGGCCAATAACCCTAAATGCATTAGGAGGCCTTGGAACATTGCACCCATTAAAACTGAGCTTTAATTCCTACTGGAGCTGCTGCACAAAGCTTGAGTGCCAGGCTGTAGTCCAGCCAAGCTATCTTAAGCAAATAACTTGTTTTGCTATAAAAATATTAAATATTCTTCCACCAGCCTTCTCCTCTGGCCAAAAGTCCCTTGGGGTGCTGTGGAGCTTTGTTATGGGGATGGTGGTAAACTTGGATGTCTGATTAATCCCCGTCCCTCTCTCTCTTGGCATGGTGTGTGGATGCACCGAAGTGTTGGTTTGCAGTGCTGGGTTGTTATTATATACTTGGATTTAAAGAAATGAAAGCTTTGACTTAATATTTAGTGAGTGAAACCCTCATAAAATCCTGGTTGTGTGCATTGTTTTAAATATCCTTAGAGGGTTTCTATAATGGACAGCAAGAGCCAGAGACCAACATCTTCTGGATGTGGGAACAGCAATTAAAAAACTCAGGTTTGGACAGTGCCAGCCGACTGGGATCCTAAACTGAGGGGCTCAGGCAGAACTCAACTCCCATCATCTTTCTTTAAAATGTATAATTTGATACTTAAAATGTCTCCTTGGGTAGAAATAAGGGATATTTGTAAGTTTAGAGAGCTTTGTACACATACTGTCTTTGATCCTTGGTACTTCTACGTGGTGAAAACAAAACAGAAGGTGGATGCTCCAAACAAAATCCCTAATCCATACTTTTATTTTAAAAGTAAATTAAATGCTTTATGTGTTTTAAGATTCTCGACATCCTTAGCTGTTTTTTTAGCTTGGATCATGCCAGGGTGGTTTTCTGTGGGTATAAATTGTTAATAGGCAACATTTTCTGATAACAGCAAATCTGGTGTTATTAATATTATTTACTGGAGTCATAGGAAAATTATAACACAGGTTTAAATGCTGGCTTTTTTTTTTCCATTGTGCCAAACAATGACTAGCAGAGGGTCTTTTGTTTGTTTTCTAGTTTCCCACTGACTAATCTAATAATTTGTCTGGGTTTTTTGCCTGTCATATCCCTTGCTGTCAGTGCTGTGACTGAACTAGTTTGCATAAAGCTCGGCGTCTTTTATTCTTTTGGGTAGAAATTTTAATAGGCTCTGTGATACGGCAGTTACTCTGATTTGAGAAGCCTTGGTCAGAATAGATTAGTTTCTATGGGAATAGGGAAATAAAAAGACCCATTTTAGCAGTGTTTACTAACTGCAAGCCGAAAGCACGTATTTACAGTTTGGTGGAGAGAGTTATTTTAAATTTTGGGGAGGGAGCGGACGGCTTTGAAGATAATGTGTTTGATTGTTCTTTGTTGTACTTTTCCAGCTCCCTTTTCCTCTTTGTTTGTAAGTTTGACTAACCCAGAGAAACCATCTGCTCGTGTTGGAGGTGGTGCTGTCAGGCAGTCTAGACTTCCCTGGCGAATCCCTGGCTCGTCCCGATCCCATCGGCTGCTCCCGGTCCCGCAGGGCTCCCGCAGCGCTGGGAAGGGCTGACAGGCACAGCCTGCCCTGTCCTGCTCCTCAGCTCCCTTCCCCAGGCACAGCAAGGACAGAGGTTTGTCCTCCCGGGATGCCCCAGTCCCAGCTGGGTTGTCACTCCACGGTGGCCCTGAAGGAAAAAGGGATTGTGGCTCCTGGTGAAACGGGCTGCAGGGAGAGGGAGAGGAGGGAGAAATGGATGGGGAGCAAATGAAGTTCCCTGTGCCCGTGCCAGCGCTCAGTGGGGGCACTGGATGTACACCTGGGGCAACGGGACTTGGCAACTCGAGCCACAGTTGTGATTTTTGAATTCCAACCCACTGGCCTCATATTTCTTCTGCCTTGTTTCCTATTGTCAGCACTGGCAGTGCTCCAGTTTGATTTTACCACTAATTGTGTTGCACGTTACCGAACTGAAATGAATCAAATCAAAATGCTTTTCCTGGAGCATTAGATAAAGCAGGCGAGGGTTCTGGGTAATGAGCAGATGCTGCTAATGCAGGGACAGGAGAGGCCTTGCCAGGACTCCATCTGCTCCATGCTTGCCTGCCTTTGGCTGGGAGCCACAGCTTTTGGGAAACAGCAGTCTACTTCAGCCATCCCTCTCCCCCCTGCGCTCTGAAGTTGCACGGTTTGACTGGAAAACATTGTGCGGCAACAGGAGAACAGAACTTTTTCCTGCTCTCCTTTAAATGCCGCGACCACCCTGGTGTAGGCATGGCGGGGAGCACAGCCCTGCTGCCCTGCTTGGACCCCCTCAGACCCACTGTGAGGAGCTGGTGGCCCCTCACAAGCTGCAGAGTCACTCCATGGAGCAGAGGAGGGTGCTTGCTGCAGCGGTCAGAGGTGCTCCTGCTGCTGCAGGCTCCAGGAGGGGAATTCTGGCAGTGCTGCTTTTGGGAATTCTGTGCTCTTGTCCTTTCTGATGCCCCTAAAGCTGCCCTGGGGGTGTTGTCCCTTCTGTGCCCTCTTTGCAGAGTGATGGGTATGGTGCCTTTTCCTGAATGCCAGGACATGCTCCAAGAGAGCCAGGAGCATTCCAGGCTGGCTGAAGGAAAAAAATGTTAGAAGAAAACTGCAGGGTCTAGGGCTGGGATGTTTATTCCCATTGGTGGCTGTGGGTGCAGATCTCTTGGTTTGGGTGAGTGGAGTGTGCTTTCCCATCCCAATTATCCCATTCCGCATGCTGGGAATGAAACAGGGTCTGTGCCTTCTCCGAGGGACTGTCCAGGGATGGATTTGTGTGGAAATCCCTGGAAGAAGGGTGGTGGAGGTAAAATCTGGGAACATTTGGTGGGAACTGGTGTGGTAATGGTGGTATGAGGGCAAGGTTTTTGTCACTGAGGTCTGATCTCTCACTCTTTCTACCCTCAGGACCTGCTGGAAGTGAAAATTAAATGTAAAATGGTTAATGAACTTCAAGTATCTACTGAGGTTAAATTGGCTCCTCTACCTAGAAATGTTTTTGGGAAAAACTCAAAATTCACAGCAACAAGTTTTGATACTCCAGGCTGGTGCTCATTTCCACCCATGCTTTTCTTACACTTCTTGTACTTCGTAGAGATATGATATAGCTGAAATTAATGTTCCCTCTTTGGGAGTAAAAAGAAACACCTGTAAGGAGCCGTAGAATCACAGAATAGCCTGAGCTGGAAGGGACTCACGAGGGTCATCAAGTCCAAGGGTTTTCAGAAGGTAAAAAAGAGTTTTATTTTATTTAAATCAAGGTGGCAAGACCACAAATCTGAAACAGGACAAACATCATGGGGATGATGTGGATTCAGCACCTTCTGGCCTTCCCACGCCGTTGTGTTTAGAAGCTGAAGTGAACGAGCATGTGAACCACGAGCACATTTGGATTCCCTGCTCCAGCACAGACAAAATTCTGGGATTTTAATTTTTTTTTTTCAGATAATGCACATGTAAATTGCTTTACATCTCCCCCAAAGCTGGCAGCAGCCACCAGCTGACAGCAAATGCTGGTTTACACATGGAAGAGCTGATGCAATGGGTCTTCAGGATCCGAGCTGGGATCTTCCACACGCAGATCCAGCCCTCCCATCCCAAGCTCCCCGGGCAGGCAGCTTGGGTGGGCAGTGCCCTGTGCTGTGCCCAGCTCGGGAGGGGCTCAGACAGGCTGTGTGACACTGCCAGACACAGCCAGGATAATATTTACAAGTGAGATTTAAGGCTGTTTGCTCTGTGTTTGTGCTGTCTCGCCCTGTCGGAGGATTAGGGGATTTTAAAGGAAAAGAGATACTTGGGTTTGTTTAATTTTGTAGCAAATGTGTTGCCTGTAATAGCAGAGAAAAACCTGTGTGGAAACAGATGTAACAGCTGCTTTTGCAGGATGTCTTTTGTGCTGCCAGCACTGCTGATGGAGAGAGAGGAGCCTCCGGCCTCCCACCTTTGACACAGCAAGAGCTGTGCAAGGCTGGTGATGCTCCCGAAATTTGGAGTTCAGTCAGGATCAGCACTGCGCTCCCTGAGGCACAGCAGCCTCATGCTCAATGTTTTATCCAAGTACTTTCCAGTCTGGAGTGAGTGGCAATAAATGGACCTTTCATCGGGCCACAGTTCAAAAAATTGGGAGTTGAATTTTTTGTCCAATCTGGGGCAAAGTGATAAACGAGGCTGGTGCAGTGATTGTCAGGTTGAATGTCACAGCATTACACCATCAGCAGAAGCTTCTTGCATTTCTTTTCTTAAACTACACGGACTTTCCAGCTTGCTCATAATTCTAAATAATTTGGGGGAGTTGTTGTTAGAGTTCAGTTGGAACAATCACAATTACGGTGCAGATTTTAGCGTGCCGTGAAAGCGCTGCTTATAATTTTGATTTCATGACCTTCTAACACTAGGAAGATTTCAATATTAAAAAAAAAAAAAAAAGATAACGTATGGCTGCAACCTTAACTTCACCTCAGCAGAGGAATTGCTGTGGAAATGAGGCACTGGGCAATGCTGGAGGCAGGAAGACAGACTGTGGAGAGCAGTGATCTCATCTGCACTGCTAAATCTTAGCCTGATTTTTTTTTTTTTCTTTTTTAGTGCCACACTAATAACCTGAACTGGAATGGTGTGGGATTTTTTGCTCTTACCCAAACATGATTGACTGTTGCAAGGACTTGCACACCCATAAATACCTTTTACCGTTTCTGCAGCGAAATGCAGAATATTCTGAGCAGCACGTTTAGCCCTCATAGCAGCTTCACCTATTTATAAATCCAGTGGAGTGTTTGCTTTTTCTGTTTTCCTTCTGTCCCGATCCCTGTGCATCCCTCCCAACTCAGGATATTCGTAGAACTCTCCCTGTTACTCTTTACTTTGTGCTCCTTCATCACATGTGAATTTGTGACTGGTCACTTTTTTTTTTTTTAGATTACCAGGAATGTATTGCTCATATCATGTATCAGATGTTGCACACTCTGTGTTTGCCTGGTTAAAATCTTTTATTTTGGGCGGATTTTGTCATGGTTGAGATGCAGTAATAATAATAATAGTAATAATCATAATAGTAATAATAATTAGTGACTTGTTGCCCAAAATTAGAGAGCAGAACCCTGAGCTCTGGGTTTCCCAGTTTGTTCCTGTGGTCAGAATAATTATTTTGTCCATTTAGACACTGTTAAACCCAGTAGAATGTTCATCACAGAGATGTGTAAACAAAAGGCTTCACTGGAAACAGATCAGCCTCCCTTTTTCTCCTCCATGAACCTGGTCTTTAATTGGGATAAATTTTCTGCTGAACAAAAATTGAAAATCCTCCTGCTTGGAGGAGCCTGGCAGCCAAACCTGTGGTCCGACACAAAAGTCCGGTTCTGACTCCCTTTATCTGATCTCAGTTTATCACTGATGGGGTTTTTTGCCTCTCCTGGAGAGGAGACCTCCCCATCCCTTTGCTTTGGGGAAGAGGTGCCTCAGCTCAGCCCTGGCGTGGGGTGCAGGGGATGCAGCCTGTGCTGCCCAGTTGGATTTGTTAACTGGTTTTAAGCTGTGTGCACCCAGTCTGTTTTGCAAACCCAGTTCAGCAGTTATTTACCTTTCAAGCAATTAACATAATTACCATTATGCTAAGAAGTAATTTTGGGAAGTTCTGCTCCGAGCCCTTACGGCTCCGTCGGGACAGTTTTAGTCGGGACTTATCTTTTTGATGGAAGCCTAATTGCAGTTTTGGCTTTGTGTAAACAAACAGAGGCGGCTAATTGTTTAGGCAAATAGCAGATTAATTTAAATATTCATCCCTAATAAAACAAAAATGGTCCCCATTATGGTACTCATTCCCATGGTGAGGAATATAAATATTCAGTGGGAGTGCCATTAGACAGGGATCTTAAGGATTATCTGCATTATTTCACATCGGTAGCACTTTCCAGATACCAAATAATCTTTACAAAAGCTACCATAAATCAATTTAAACTCATTTAGCTACCATTTCACTATGTGCAGTTTCATTACCACACTCTTGCTTCACCTCCTCTGGGACTGGGGAGGAGTGTTTGCAAACTGGCAGTGGTGCCCATCCACAGCTGTCTGTCAGGGCTTTTATGTCTCCTTCTGAAGGAAGAGCTGCCATTAATCATTTCATCATTAACGTGCTCCACTGGAAGGGAGGCTTCTCCAGCCCTGCCTGTCACGCTGGAAGATTGCTTCTCCTTAATTCAGTGCAAAGGTGGCCCAGAAGGCTCCAATTCCCTTCTGTTCCCTCCTGATTGCCTCAGGTTGCTCTTACTCAGATTATGATGCTTTTAAATAGAGAATTGAGGAGCCAAGCTGGCAAAAATGCAATTACAAATATGTTTTGTTTTGGCTTACGCTCCTTTATTCTTTAGGATTTGTATTCTTTAGGTTTTCTCTGTGGTGACCAGGGACAGGACCCCGGGAATGGCTGGAGCTGTGTTAGGGAGGTTTAGCTGGAGATCAGGAAAGGTTTTTCCCCCAGAGGGTGCTGGCACTGCCCAGGCTCCCCAGGGAATGGGCACAGCCCCGAGGCTGCCAGAGCTCCAGGAGCCTTTGGACAGCGCTGCCAGGGATGGCCTGGGTGGGATTGTTGGGGGGTCTGGGCAGGGACAGGGGCTGGGATGATCCCTGTGGGTCCCTTGCAGCTCAGGACCTTCTGTGGTTCTGTGAATTGTGCAGCAAAGTGACTTAAAATTGGAGTGTGGTTCTTCCTCACTGGTTTTGGGGTGATTGAGAGCCTCTCTGTAACAGAACAAAATTTCAGGTGTCTGTTTACATCTGATCTCCAAACATGGAAATGTGAGAGAAGTCAAAGAGTCTTCCTCAAGGTAGTTACTAATCTTATTGGTAAGTCAGAAACCGGGAATCAGGTGCAGAGCAACAGAGCCTGGAATCACAGAATCACAGATGGATTTGGGTTGGAATCTTAGATCTCATCCAGTGCCACCCCTGCCGCGGCAGGGACACCTTCCACTGTCCCAGGCTGCTCCAAGCCCCAGTGTCCAACCTGGCCTTGGACACTGCCAGGGATCCAGGGGCAGCCGCAGCTGCTCTGGGCAACCTGTGCTGGGGCCACCCTCCCAGGGAGGAAACCCTTCCCAATATCCCATCTATACATCCCCTCCTTCAGCTTCAGGCCAGAGCACCTAAATTTCCTGTGAAGCTGTCCCATGGTCAGAGGAGCCACAGCACCCTGAAGTTCAGGTGTCCTGCCCTCATCTCTTCCCCGTATAGCCCTTTGTTCCCCCAGGTTGATTTGCAGCTGTTGAAAAGCCCTTTGAAAGCCGTGTCAGAGGCTGAGCTAACTCCCAGTGCCCATTTCCCGTGTGCAGGCACCGTCAGTGTGTGGAGCCTGCTGCTGGGGCAGGAGCCCATCCATCACTTCCAGCACAACCAGCGCATCCAGGCCCTGGCGCTGGCCCCGGGCGGCTCCGCGGTGGCCACGGCGTCCGGCTTCCAGGTCAAGGTGGAGAGCCCCGACGACAGAGGCTTCTGGCAAACCCCAGGAACCTTTGAAATCCAGAAATTGGTGAGTCTCCAGGCTGCTCTGCTTCGTTCCAGGAGCTCCTGATCCGCTAATTATTTGTGGTAGGGTGAAGATGGTTCTTCTAAAAGTCTTACAGCCTGAGCTAGATCGAGGCTCGAGGCTCTGACTTACCAGCTCGAGCCTCTGTCTTTGGAGCAGGTTAAGGGATGAGTCTTCCATCCCTGAAGAGCAAGGGTGAACTGCTGGCTTAAACTAGGAGTGAAAATGAACACAAGTCCATATGGTGCAGGAGGTTGGCTGGGTTTAAATTTTTTTTTTTTTTTTTGTCAACAATAAACTAAGTTGGCTCATTTTGTAAATCAGTTTTCTCGCATAGAATTGGAGCTGAAACTCCAGGTCTCATTCCAGATCCACACTGTCTGATTAATTCTGAGGCAGGATATTGCAGGCAGCCTAATAGTGGCACTTGTGAAGCTGTAACTACTCGTGCAGCTTCTTTAGGTTGCACCTTCTGTCACTGAAGTTTTGAGAGTTGTAATTAGAACTCATTCTCTGAAGTTTTATTTTGTCTCAGAGTATCAGCATTTGTTCAAAAGGGGAAGGAAGTGTGTAGGAATAATTGAGTCTTGCAGCCTCTCTCCTGTAGGAGGAAGCTGTGCAGTTAAAGGGTGTGAAGTGATTTAAACCACTCCTGATTAATCCCCTCTCCAAAGCTAAATCAGTCTTACAGTTCAGCAATGAGCTTGAGACTTGGTCTTTGTGTAGAGTTAATCCATAACTGACATGATTCAGGACACACATGAGTAGTTTGTTCAGTTCAGCACGCGGCACTAGCGATGCAAAAGAGTTTTTGACTGTATTAGAATAAATTAAAATAAAAAATAAAATAAAAAGTCTGCTCTTTTTAGGTCAACTTCCTTAATCTGGTTCCAGATGTCACGGGGAGCCCAGTGGCAGTGGCAGCTGCAGAGGACATTGTCTATCTCCTGAAAGCAGAAGATCCTGGCAGAATCCTCCACTCTGTCTATGGTCAGCCTGTCACCTGCCTGGATGTGGCTGCTCACGAAGCAGCCTTTGGCATCAAAACCTTTGGCTGGTTATTGAACGAGCCCAACCAGGTACTGTAATTATTTTCTGAGAAGATTTCTATACCTTTATAATTAAGGAAAAAAGAGTTCATGCTGAGGACTTCTTTCCCTGCTCTCCAGCTTTTGACAGTAGAGAGGAGACAATTCAATGCAATAATATGATATTTCTTTGTGCTCTCCTGTGGGCTGAAGTGAGGGATTATTGTTCAGCCAGCTGAGTTCACTTTGGAACCTCTGTTCCTCAGCAGGGTCCAGCTCAGTCTATGCTACATCGATGGCATCAGGGGGAGCTCATCTCAAAGAACCCACCTAAAAACCCCAGTAAACAACCCCAAATCCCAAACCATGCCTCAGCCTTTCTGGTGAGGGATCCTGAGCAGTGTCAGGCAAATGAGCACCCTTAGGAGGAGAGTGAGTTTTGTGCTGTGCTCTTGAGTATTTGGCCAAACTGTAAAGAGACTTTGGTGTTTCCAGATGCCTCGGGAAGAGTTCCTGTCCCTTTCCTGCATCTTGCCTCCCTTTTGCACTCCCTGGTTTCATTCCAGTTTTGTGTTACACTTCAGGCTATCAGCAGTGAGGGAAGGAGGGTGCTTCAGGCAGCTGGAGAAGGGAGCAGGAGTGGAGCATCCAGGAGAAAGGACCTGTGGTCTGGAGTGTGAAAATGCAGGATTTTCCTTGGCAAGTGACTGGAATGGGAAAGCTTTATTTAGGACTTCCTCTGTAAGGAATAAACGTGTCCAGCTACATCTCATTGCCCTTAAAACCCCCATTTGCTCACCATAAATACCTCGAGGGCTGAGATGCTGGGAGCTGTGCTGTCTTTATTAATTCCTTTGCTGTTCTAATCCAGCTCCTTTCCCTGCAGAGGTGGGAGGTCAGGAGGTAAAATTGCCTCGTTTGGGCGGCATTACCCCAGTGATCACTTTCGTGCCTCATAAAGAGCAGAGAAACCTCCCCAGGCCCCGAGCGGCGCCCAGCAAAGCCGGACATCTTTCCTCATTTAGTTCTGAGCTCCCTGGCTCTTGCTGGCGGATTATATTAAGCCTGGTGCATCCTAATCAGGGAGATGGGCCCAGACGGCCGGGGGGTGTGACAAGGACACTGCCTTGGCACCGCTGCTCCAGCTGACATCACGCCGGAAATTAATTACCGATGTCTATTATGATAATTACCGGCCCCGCGCAGACGTGAAGGGACTTTGCAGCGGCTGATTACGCCGGGCACACGGTGACAATCTGTCTTTGGGAGAGCTCTCCTGCCTGGAAGTGGAATCCTGGAGGATTCCAGCTCCGTTGGCTGCTGCCTGTGTTTCTCCCCAGTTTGGGGTTTGCTTTGTTTTCCTCGGGGTTATTATTTTCCTTCTGGCAATGCCTGCCTAGTAACCTGCTTCCTGATGAAAGCGCTCAGGGAAACCATCTTTGCCCTCCCTCTCTCTTCTTTTTTTAAAATCATTTTCTAATTTTAGCCACGTTTGACAGCAGAGCCGAGATCTGAGGCATAAATTTTGTGGGAACTTTCATGTTGGAGAGGAGGAAAACATCAAATCCGTGGCCTAGACTTGGCTCCTGTCAGATGACAGACACCCGTGCAGGAGGGAGGGGAGAACAGAAATGCTTCATCCCTGAGAAGTTCAGCTCACACTTTACTAGCACCAGACAACCCAAATATGATGCTGTTTCTTGAAAGTTCCTCTGCTTTAGTGCTCCTGGAACTCTTTTTTGAAGTTAAGCTATGAAAGATTTTGTTGTTAACTCACCATGAAATCCCTTAAAGTCCAAATTCTGAGATCTGTGTTCCCATCTAGGCTTGTCTAGGGCTAATGAAACAGCCCAGAAAATGACCCATGGGGGAAATCCTTATTCCCAGGGCATCCAGGGGACATTCCTTGAGGGATGATGTCAGGCCAGTGACACATCCCCCCGTGTCAGGCAGTTGGGAGCCCCGTGATCACAGAGCTGCTGCAGCACCACCAAGGCTGAGCATTCACCTGTGGGAATTTTGGCTTTAAACACCGTGGGGGAGATTAAATCCACAGATTGGCTTTGGTCCTCTTCATGTCAAGGTCTAAACCTCATAAGGAGGCAGCAGGATGAATGTTAGGCTTGACTTCGCCTGGTTTCTGATGCAATCTGGATCTGGCTGGAGCTGTTTTCATAGCTGGTGCCTTTATAACCTTCCCTGAATCTGCTGTCAGGTAAGTCTGGTCTCCTGCTTTAGCTCAGGTGAGCTTTGTGGATTTTTTCTATGAAATTTAGAGGTGTTTATTCTCCTGAGATGAGGGGAAAAAATCCTAAAGCACAACTTCCTCCTGTATTTCAAATTCTATTCAAAAATTTTAACATATTCAGCAGTTCTTGGGGATATGAGATACTGAACAAAGGAGGATTCGGGGGGTTCATGTAGCATGCATGAGAATTTTTATTGCAGCTCTTGTCAGGCACAGTTCAGCTGTGGGTTTGGTTGCTTTGTGCACAGACCTGGTTCCAGGACTGGTGGATGGGAAGAGAGGAGGGAAGGGATGATTTTCCAGCTTCCAGCTCAGAGGCAGAAGGCTGGATGTGCTGAGATCAGCTCTCTTGGGTGCTGCTTGTTAGTGCTGTCTCTTGTGCAGCTCTTGGGAGCTGCTGGTTGCCTTGTACTTGAGGAAAGGTGTTCAACCTCACCTGGCTCCTCTCAGCAGCCATGGAAACACTGCCTGGGTTTGCTCCTGGATTTCATGTTCCCATGGATTTCTTCAGCTGATTGGAAATGTGAGTGTATCCAGTGGAATTAACCACTGCTCTGAACTGATAGTGAGTGAAAACGAATTTTATATCATAGAATCCCAGAGTGGTTTGGGTCGGAAGGGACCTTAAAGTCCATCCATTCCCACCCCCTGTCGTGGGCAGGGACACCTTCCACTATCCCAGGCTCATCCAAGTCCTGTCCAGCCTGGCCTTGGACATTTCTAGGGATCCAAGAGTAGCCACAGCTGCTCTGGACAACAGCAAATAATCCTTTAAATTGAATTTCGTACTTTACTGTCATTTTTGGATGATATATTTAGGTCATGGTTTCTTTATATGAGCTTTTACACCTTACTTACACCTTATTTTAACTAAAATCCTTCTAAATGGGAAGCTGCATTGTCTTTTCTGGTGTCGAGTGTCTCCAGTTTACACAGAGTTCCAAAGACTTCCATTTTTTTTAATCTTAGTTTTTCTTGTTAAAAAATGTGAGGTTTTTCACTTCTGTTGGCCCCCACGACCCTTGTAAAGAGCCCAGTTTTCAACAAATTCCTCTTCTTGAACTCTTGTGTTCATACCAGTAGAAGGGCAGGGCTTGCTGGTGGCTGAACAGATGGATCTTGCCCAAATGTCTCTCTTTGAGGAGCTGCAGGTCTGCAGGGTGTTAGCAGATCTTTGGAGGTGTTGAAAGGTGTTTCAAATACCTTTTTCTTTCTAAATGCTTTGATACCATGTCAGAGAGGCAGAACTCTCTGAGGAACTGAACTGTGCTGGCCACTACAAGAAAAAGAGACCAGCAGAGAGTCCAGAACTTTTCCTTGTCTAAACTTTGCATGATTTATTGACCAAACGCTGTAAACGGCCAGGAATAATTTTGCAAGTTGAAATAAACAAAAGGCTAAATAAATAAATAAATAATAAAAGAATAAATCCCTTTCTATTGGCTGACATTAAGGACATCCTGCTTTTTCCCCCCCTGTTTGTGCTATAGAGTGTGAGTGCCTCAAAATTGGCACAGCAGCTTAGGTGGGTGCCCCAGGTTTGGAAAATACAGCTGCTAGGATGTGCCATGAATATTCCAGGTGATGAAACCAAGGGATTTAATTCAGTTTTTTAAGGTTCTCCTTGCCTCCCTTCTCCACGGGAGAAGGTTTCCCTCAGGTTAGGGAAAACCTGTCCCTGGGCTAGAGGGGTTTTTTGAGTGTGTGGGTGGTTCGGTGGGTAAACACAACATCCTCCCCACGGGTGCTGGAGCTCTCAGCCCAGGCTTCAGCCACGAGTCAAACGAGCCTGGTGACCCCATTCCAGGTCCTAGCAGACATCTGCCCACATCCCAGCCCATCCCAGGCTGGCAGAGCCCCGGGGGCTGGCAGTGCCCAGGGCTGCAGGTGCGTTGGCGGCGCCGGCACAACGCTTGGCTCCCCTTCTTGCCACCAGCCTGAAGCCTCACTCTGGAACTCCAGGCACAGGGAAACTTCAAAGGGAAAAGCAAACTCCACTTGTCTTTAGCTCTGTGTGTGACTTGTGCAGCAGGTGTTGGATGGGGAGGAGCGGGGAGCTGCTTTTCCTGCTGGATTTGCTGGGAGCTGTGCGGGCTCTGCTGCTTTTGGGTTTTTCAGGCGTTGCCCGGCGCATGCGTCTGCCAGGAAGAGTCACCTTTAGGATGGCATGAAAGTCAATTTTCCACATGCTCAGAGAAGCACTCGTGTTCCCAGCTCCCCACAATGACTTATATCTGGCAAGAACTTGAAAAATAGTCTCTCTGGCTGATTGTCAAAAATTACATCATATTGGAGTAAACTGCTTTTAAATCAAACATCCATTATTCATGGATATTAACTGCTTATTTTATTTATTTATTTATTTTAACTGGCTGTTTTGTGTTTGATTTACTCTTTTTCTTCCTCTCTGATTGTCTGTCTGTCTCCCTCAGCTGCTCCTTTTAAATCTTAGCTCATCTTGAAATTTATGGAGCCAGAACACTTATCTGTGTGCACAAGTCTCAGCGTGCTGACCTTGCATTTGTTAACAGTCAAATTGTTTTTGTTGTTGTTGCAGTGTTATGTGCCATATTTACAGTAGGCAATCCAATACATTTGCACTGGGAAACTGTGCCCCTGGGGCTTGTAAACTTTAAAAATATTCTTGTTTTCCACATCACTTTAGAAATAAAATCCAAACTTGCAGCAGTGTGTACCATATGTTGTCTTTAATTTGATGAGTTCCCCCACAAATGCATATTCCTGCTTTTGTAGGTACTCTCTGGATTGGATGGGTTTGACCTGAGCAGAAACCAGATTCCTTTTTATTTATGGTGGACTTGGAAATTCACAACCTTTTTTATTTTTTTTTTTGGCAATATTTGTGTGTATTCAGGCAATGTTTTTCCAGTTGGCAGAGGACTGGACCAAAGCAAAAGGGAGAAACATAATCTGAAAATTAATGTAAATGCAGTTCTCAGGCTTGCTGCTTGATCCTCTGCCACTCTGAGCAACTCAGGGTGGTTTTATTTTACTTAAAATGACAGAAACCTCAATCCTGGACAGTTCTTTCTGAAAAAGTGGTTCTGTAATGGATCCTGTGTGTTGTTCAGTGAGGAGAAGGATGTAGGGTTTGAGTGTGGTTTTACATTGTGCTTTTTGCTCATATTTATTATCCTTTCTCCACAACAGCATCTAAAAAAGAACCAAACACCCCACATGCAGAGGGGTTCACCCAGGTCTGAGACACAGCTCAGTCTCCACCTGCCACACGCTGTTCCTGTGGACAGGAATGGGCTGGGAAGCGAAAAGGAAAGGGAGAGCAGCTCTTCCCCAGGGCAGGCGTGTGCTGGCTGCCATCCAGGACAGTGGGATGGACACCCCAGCTCTTGTTGAAAGTACCACAGGCTCTTTGATAACAAGTGCTCAGGGATTTGTTGTTTTAATGTTCCGTCCAAAAAAGACATCTCCAACAGCACAGCATCCCAAAACACCTGCTGGGGTTTTGGCCACGCATGGAAGAGTTCCATCAGCAGCATTTCCTTCAGTTCCTTGGTTTTTCTTGGAAGTGTCTCAAGCAGAGTGCATCGACCACGCTTGACCTCACTTAGCTGCGAGATGTAACAAAGCTCCCAGCTCAGCTCTTCTGGCTCCAGAGCCTTTAATTCTTTGGGAATTAATTTCAGGCATCTTTCACGAGTTCTTGGACGGCATTTAAAGAGAGTTCCCTGTCCCCACCTCTCTGCAATTCCGTGCAGAGCAGTAACTTTGCCTTTTTTCCCGTGCCTGGGCTGGGGGATTTGCCAGGCTCCCGGCGCATCCCTCCCGCAGGAGCGGCCACAGGCTGAGCCGTGCCCAAGTCGCCCAGTAAAGAGGGGAATTAGTCTAATGCACTGCCTTAACAAAGGGGAGACTATCAGCTTGAATAATTAATACCCCCAGTCTGTGGCAGTGGGCTGAAATGAAGTCCCATTTGCTCAGCCTTATTAAAAGAGAGAGAGAGAGAGGGAGGGATGGTAAAGGTCGTTAAGGGACTTGTAACAGGGAAAGGATCGCCTCGGAGATGGATAATGTGTTTGCTAATCTCTGTGGTCTTTAACTAAACAGAGTGCTGGAGGTGCTCTGGCTATTCCTGGCTTGTTGAATTATTAAGCATTCAGGGAGATTGCCTGGCTCTTGGCCAACAACTTGGACTTTTCATTTGGCCAATGTTAATAGGTGACACTTTTTATTTGGAGCGTTGGATCCCTGTGCTGGCTGCACGGGGTCTTTAATGCTTTTCCTCCCTGAGGTCCCAGTGGGGCCAGGGCTGCTCGTTAGTGTGTTATCCCAGGGTTCTTCATTTCACACCCAAATGCTCTTGGTTGACTTCTCTCAGTTCGGTACCGATTAGGTCACTGGGCTTGGGCGTCCATTATAGGATTATAAATACCTTTAAAAGGGTAATCCCTTTGCAGTGTGCATTATAGGATTATAAACCTCCCAGAGATCTTATGCTTTATCTGCCCTTTAACACACAGGCCCTTATTTCAAGTCCCTATTGACCAGGTATTTCCATTCTCTCTCCTTGGCCTTTGTAAGGAAAATCCTTCTTGCCTTGGGTTATTACAGGAGAGCTCATCAGAGGTGTTCCAGCAACTTCAGAATTGTCATCAGTGTGCTTTTAAATCCCTGTCTCCAGGAAATTATTATTCAGACTTAAGCATTCTGAGTGCTTTTAGCTTCTTTACTTATCAATTGGTCAGGATAAGGGTTTAAAATTCATTTGCAGGTCATAAAACTGCTCAAGACAGGTTGGATTTCGAGATAGGCAAAAGCTGGATGCTGAAAATCACAAAGAGACTCTTCCAGTGATGGGGCTGATGGGTTAGAAAGATATTTGTGCATGATAAAATCTAAAATAAACAATCTTTAAAAGAATAGAGATGGGCATGGGAGGGAATTGAAGGGGGTAGGAGAAGATGATATAAGCTTTTCTTCCATTTTTGTGGGTGTGAACCCTTATTGTTTTTTTTTACAGATGCTTAGATGCAAACACTTTAAATTGGTGGCCACCTACAAGTTATGTGAGGAAAAATAAGTCCTTTTTCCAGCTGCTGTTACCTGTGGGCTTTGCCACAGGGCTGCAGGCAGGAGAAAGTGTAACATGGAAAATGTTACATGGGAATCTTTCAGTGCTGTGTGGAAGCGATTTTTCATTCCAGCCTTTCATGGCCATGGCTGGATGTTCAAATATGTATCCTGTCTTTATAGCAGAGATGGGAGCTCTGGTCATTTAGATAAATTAATAGTTTATGGATGTTCACTGCAAGTATCAGCCCCAGGGGACTTTTAAGAAAACAGCTTTTGGCCCTCTCCCCTCTGGAGTTTTAACATCCAGCTGGGAAAGGCTCAACTGGGAGCTGGAATACAGCTCTCCTGACCCCATCAGTTCTTGTTCTTAAGCTGAATTCAGCAGTTTATTGACTTTTGTCTTCTGTTCCAAACTTTCCAAGGAGAAGTTTGGATTGCCAGGCACAGATATTAATTTCCTTTGCACTGAAAACCCTTCGAGGTGCCTTTGCCAGAACTTCATTATCTGTGGGTTTGGTTACTGAGCTGTTGGGAGCTGGGCTGAAGTGAGAACAGGCTGTAAACTGGTTTTTACCTCAAACACTGACATTTCCATGCAGTTTTGTATCAGCTTTTTCCTTGGGGTTGGAAGCTGAAATTAGTTTTTATTTAAATTTAAACTTTATGTCCTAGGTTTTCCAACAAAGGTCATCTTTGCTTTGGGTTCTTTGGGTCTTAGGGATGAAAAATGCCATGTTTTTTGAGACAGCTTCACAGACAACTAATTGGAAGGTTATAAATCTTAGGAACACCTAAGGAAGTTGAATGTGGATGTGTTGATCCTAGTAGGGAGGTGAAATATGTCTGAATTTGCCTGGTCATTACCTGGGAGAATGGCAGGTGGAGGAAACCTGCAAATTCTCTGCCTCTCTTTGCCCTGTTCCTCGAGATCTTTGAAGCTTCACTTTGGTTGGCCAGAGGCCTCCATCAGAAAATGATCCTCTTCTGCTCTCTTAATTCACCCTTCAGATCTCTGAAATGGCACAGAGAGGAAATAAAAGGCCAGGCAGCATCAGTGCTGCTGCTCTGGCAAATGTTGAAATAATACATCCAGATAGTGCAATATTTATTGAGCTGCACGTGGCTATAATCAGCAAATTAGAAGTAAAGGGTATTGATGTGACGTTGACATGGCCATGCTGATGTTGCCATGGAAGCTGTGGGAGTTTTCTGATGTTTTAAATATCATTAACTCTTTTCATGGTCACAAGGTTTCTTTTCATTTAAACGAGCATCACCGTGAAATTTAATCATGTTTATGAAGTTATATGAGGCCAGGTGCAGCACTGAGCTCCAGTGGGCTTCGACCAGTGCATTTTTCTGTTTCTAAAAATACTGGTTCTCCTAAATTGAAAGGTCCAACTAGACAGATCTGATCTGGCCCCACAGGAAGGACAGCAAACATGATTAAACTGATGGAGGAGAGGAGTGGGAACGGACAGGGAACAACTCGTGCTTCTCATCCAGGCTCTGGTTGAATCATCTCCGATGCTGCCTAAAAACAGAGTTGTTTTTCTGCCTTTCCCATCTGAGCTGCCACTTCAGATGTGACATTTTTGTGTGTTTGTGTGAGGGCACTCAGGCTCTCAGCAGAGCTGTGGTCAGCTCTGCCCTGCAGTTCCTGCTGCACTTCACTGGATCTGCCTCTCACTGTCCATGTGTCCAAACCTCTTCAGGGCTGGTGCTGTTTGCTTTTACTCTCTCTCTCAAAAGTCAAAATTGACGAGGAAACTCTCTGCTTTTCCTGTAACCCTGAAGATTTCACCTGTGTGGTTTGCCTGAGAGCTGCACCCAGCCATTCTGGTGCTGCATCCCTGCTTCTTGCTGGATCTCTCTGGGAAACCTGAATTCCTTATTTCTGAGGGTGTCATTGCCTTTCTTCATAGGGGTAGATGTGTCTCTTGGTTCTGTTTTACACATCAAGAAACAAATCCTGTAGAACACCTCTGGTGGTCACAGCTCTGCTTGGTGCTGCTGCAAAGCATTGCCGTGGTGCTCCTGCTGAACTGATGTGGTGTTTTATTCTCTCTCTGCCAGATCCTTCTTTACAACCTGGAAACCAACCAGTGTGTGACCAAGGTGGGCAGCTCCATAGGTGACTTCTCATGTGTCAACCTCCACAGCAGCCCCCCCAACATGCTGGTGGCAGGCAACAAGGACAGAAGGTAGGTGCTCCCCAGAGCCCGTCTCCAATCTCCCATCTCCGGCTTCCTCTCCTGCATCTGGCCCTGCTGGAATTGGTTCCTCCTCTGGTGTTTCCATGAAGTTGAGGAGCAAACTATTAGGTAATAGTTGGAAGTGGCAGTCAGTGTGCTTTGTCTGGGAAGCTCCCTGGGAAGAGGAGCTTTCGGAGCCATTTGGTGGACGCAGTTGGTGCACAGCCCAGCGAGACCACTTGGAATATCTTCCACTTCCCCGCCGCCACCCGCAAAATGAGTTTGGCATTTAAAAGCTCACTTTCTGATATTAAAAAAATAACCTAAGGGATGAATCATGGAGGATGAGATGGGCCCGGCTGCCAAATGATGTCAAGAGTGTATTTCGGAACACTGTGATGTCCCTCAGGTGACAGAGAAAAAAAGAGACTTTCATATGAACAGATTCCAGCTTCTATTTAGCTGATTAGCAGCTTTCTCTTTAACTCCTTGGCTTGGGGAGTAGGATTTTCCCAGCTCAGTGTCTGCTGCCAGGAATGGCCGCGCTGGGAACAGGCAGTGCGAAAGGATTAAAATGCTTAAAAAGACCCTTTGAGTCCAATTTTTAGATTTCCTTTTTTTGGCGAGTCGTCTGTGGGGTCTGATCCAGTGCACCAAAGGAGATGTGGGATGGCCAGGAGCCAGTCTCTAATGGCTCCTGCTTCCTTCCCTCCTCCTTTCCACACTGGGCACCAGGCTGCAGGTGGTGCTCTGCTCTGGTGCTGGGATCAGATTGGAAGGCGGGCACTTCCCTCTGCCAAATCCCAGACCTCTGTCCCGCCAGTGCAGCAGCTTGCAAAAATGATTATTTTGTCAAACAGCTTTTTTTTTTTTTTCCTTCCCGGAGAATAGAGAGTGCGAGCGAGCCTCACACTTTCTCAGCAAGGAGGATAAAGGAAATAGCTGAAGTTTGACAAGTGGAATTGAATCCCTGGGAGGTTTTTTCCCCTCTAAAAGCAGATAATTGGTTTTCCAAAGCACCCCAGTAAAGCTGCCTCCAGTTTTGATCTGCACGATGACAGGAGAGGAGCTGGAGTTGATACCCCTCCTGTTTATAGCAGAAGAGATGTCTGTGCCCTTCCCCTCCAGAAAGCTTTAGGGGTTTTCAGCTTTAGCACTGACTGAGTTCAAGGGTTTGGGTGTCACTGGAAAAGCAAGGAGTTAGGGATGAATAATTGGGAAGGTGAGTTTGGCACCCAGGAGACAAGAGCAGAGATCTCAAAGGTCAGGTCCTCCTGAGGTGCTGCAGGAAGGTGCTGGGCATCCACAGGTGGAACGAGACTGGGGTCTCCATGGCCATGTTATGGAGTGAGTTTATTAAACAGGGACCTTGCCGTGGGAGTCCAGACTGCTGCTGGCCAGAGGGAACACTTATTGCTTGAATTAGATCCAGCAATTCCCCAATTTCACTTGAATCTGCTCTTCTTTTACACAAAACCATCATTTTGAAAAGCAGCACTTGTGAATTGGTTTTGGTAGGACCTGTAAAATCTGTCTTTCCATCCGAAATTCCTCCTGAAGCACTGCTGATTGATTTGATTTCCTGAGCTGTGCTTTGCTCTGGCAAGAGGCCTCCTAGCACGGAGTGTGTGCTGATCCTGCTTTTCCTGGGTGGAAGCTGGGGTGGAGAGGAGCCTTGGGAAAGCAAACATACGGCAAACCCAGAAAGGTGTGGATCCAAACGAGTTCCTTGCTCTCCTGAAGGCCAGGCAGCTCCCTCCCAAGGCAGTGTGACAGGAGGGTCCAAGCCTGGCCTCCAGAACACCTCCCTGGAGCTGGGATGAGTCTGAAGTGCTCCCACCGAGCCCTGCTGTCCAGGCAGGACATGCTGCGCCAGGTCTGTGTTACAGCATCACGTGGGACTGGCAAAACACTGTTCCTTTTTTCCCTTGAGGCACGTCTGAGCAGCCAAGTGTGCCTCTGCTTCTCCCAGGGGTGTGCCAGCATGGACACCTGCCTGGAAGCTGGGTGCTTCCTCACGGGATAAGCAGGGCTGGCTGGGATCTTGGCTTCCAGCCGCGCTTCCCAAACAGGAGCTGTGAGAACACACCCGGGACAACGGGGAGAGCTCCAGGAGCGAGCCCTTCCCAACCAGCCCATCCTTTCCCAGAGCACAGCCCAGGCTGTAGCCAGAGCTGCTCTCTGCTGGAGCTGGGGGAAGCGAGAAATCCTTTCCCCCTCACGCTGTGGGATGGGATGGGCTGTCCCACACAGAGCACTCCTCACCCTGCTCCAGTGTTCTCCTCCTCATCAGATGGATGCTGCTCTGCTGGAGCTCTGGACTGCTCTGCTGCCTTGTCTCTCAGTCCCTGAAACGTGTTATTTGTAAAATCAGATGATGCAATCTCGGCTGGAGAAGGGGAGAGGAAGGACTTGCAGCACCATTAGGATCGTAGCAGGGGTATGGAATGAAGCACAGTTAATGTGTTGGAACAAGTGTGTTTTGGCTTTTTCTGGAATTAATGTGTACCTGATGGGTTTGTTCCTGATAGCCATCAGCTGCGAGGAACTTGCTCTGGCTTCTCCTCAAATCTGAGATCAGTATTTCCCCTTTCCTTCTGCTTTCACTTGCTGCATTTTTTGTTTATTTACGTACTTTGCTTTATCTCTTGATCTTGATAAATAAGGATCAAACCCCACGCTCCTTTGTGATATGAGCTGGGTTTAAAACGTAACACAATTAGCTCTAACTGGTATTGTGGCCTTGTAGCTGTGCTTGGAATCCTAAAGCTCTTTTTCTGTAGTTCTGCTTCTAGCTCAGTCTTCAGTTTATTTCTCTTCAAAATGTTTTGTTTGGGTGCTCAATAATGTCCAAAAACCAGATGTACCTAAAAACTGCCCACAGTCAGTTGCATTTTTGGAGTCAAAGCAGATCCTGGTTGCTGGGTGCTTGCTTTGAATATTGGTGATTAAGTCAAGGGTATGAACCTGTAATTCCCTGTCTGTTTTGAATTGCTGCACATTTAATCTCCTCTGAAATCTTTGCAATAATAATCCTTCCCTTGATCCTGGTAATAATATCACCCCTCATCCACAGTGGATGTGGGTATGTACCAGGGAGTGGGATGTGTTGACAGTGTGTCCAGAATGGGTGTTTCATGCCTCATGACATTGCTGATGATTTGGGAGGCACAGAGAGAGGAGCTTTCTCCAAGTCTCACTTTTATTTTATATCATAACTCATAGAACTGTGGAATGGTTGGGGAGGGACCTTAAACCTCATCCAGTTCCCCCCCTGCCATGGGCAGGGACACCTCCCACTGTCCCAGGCTGCTCCAAGCCCCAATGTCCGACCTTGGACACTGCCAGGGATCCAGGGGCAGCCACAGCTGCTCTGGGATTTCCATCCCAGCCCCTCCCCACCCACCCAGGGAACAATTCCTTCCCGATATCCCATCCAGCCCTGCCCTCTGGCACTGGGAAGCCATTCCCTGTGTCCTGTCCCTCCATCCCTTGTCCCCAGTCCCTCTCCAGCTCTCCTGGAGCCCCTTTAGGCCCTGGCAGGGGCTCTGAGCTCTCCCTGGAGCCTTCTGTTCTCCAGGTGAGCACGCCCAGCTCTCCCAGGCTGGCTCCAGAGCAGAGGGGCTCCAGCCCTGGGAGCATCTCCATCTCCTCCTCTGGACTCTCCAGCGGCTCCAGGTCCCTCCTGTGCTGGGACCCCAGAGCCCTCTTTAGGTCCTAGAACCTGTAAAGACTCAGAGAGGTCCCGTATGGTGGGAGAACTCCGCCTGAAAAGGATCTTTTCTAACAGAAGTCAGGGTGGCAATCCAGTGGCGCCGAGGATGTTCCTCACTGGTTTCCCAGCCGTGGGGCAGCAGTGGCAGATGGATTTCCACAACCCCGAAGTCCCTGTGCTGTCGGAACCCACAGGCTGCATGTCCAGAGGCGTTCCCACGGCTGTGTTTCCCCGCAGGGTGAGGGTGTTCGACGTGCGGCGTGGCGCGGCCGCGTGCTCCGTGTACGGCCACCAGCTGGGCGTATCCGCCGTGCGCATGGACGACTGGAAGATGGTCAGCGGAGGGGAGGAGGGCCTGGTGTGCGTGTGGGACCAGCGCATGGCCGCCAAACTCTGGGAGATGCACGCCAGGTAACTGGGCTGGGGGGGAGCCCCGGGCCAGGGGGGTTATCGGGGCTGCAAGGAGGAGGTGGGAGTGAGGTGATTTTGGGGGAATTCTGTGTGGTTTCCATGGGTTGCCTCCCCTGCTGGAGCCCTGTGTGTTTCTGAGGGGGCCCTTTAGCTGTCATGGCCTTTTTACTCGTTAGCTGAATGTTTCAGTGGGTGTTGGGTGCAGGGAAGTTATTCTGATGCCTTGGGAAGGCTGTCCTGAAAGAGAGACTGGACAGGGCTAGAGAATAAAGTAGGGATTTATTGAAAGGCTTATAGGATACACCTTGGGCAGGACAAGAGCCTGACCAGGGCTGCACCCAAGGTAGACTTGGAATAGTCACAGAATGGCTCCCCTGTCATGAGGTCTCACATGTTTATAAGTTTTGGTCCATTTGCATATTGGGCTTTAATTGTCCAATTACAGCTTCAGGTTGTGAGGTCCCATCCTTCTTGTTCCTCCCTTCAGCTTTTGGGCTGAAAGTTTTCCTGGGTCTTCACCAGGAAAAGGATTTGTTTTGTGTCCCTGCTGTGTGCAGAGCTGAGTGACACTGTCTGTGAGCTCAGAGCTGCACCCCTGGGCAGCACAGAACCTGAAATACATGAAAGCTACGACTTCAGGCATCAGTCCCCCCTGGATTTTCCATGAAGTTCAGTCAGTGATTTCTCCCTGCCCCATCCCCAACCTCTATTTAGTTGTGGAACCTTGGGTTTGAAGTGCTGGACTGGCTGTTTTGAGAGTGACTGGTTCTGGCTGTCTCCATCCAGTGTATCCATCACAATCCCTCATCCACACATTCCCTTCATGGTGAGGATCAAAGCGTTTAAACTCATTGAAATATTGAAATATCGGTTTGTACTGAGGCCAAGGAGCACAGTACTGAAAGTACAAACAGAGATCAGCATTCTGGAGCTGACACTTTGTACAGCTAAATGAGGATTTCCTGATCAAAGCACCATTCCCAGGCTTTCTCTGGATAAAGACTCGAGGATTTAGCCCCTTGTAAGTCTGAGTGATATCCATTAAGTGAACATATAAATCCTGATTTCTTTTTTTATTATTATTATTATTTTTCATGCATCTTCCCCAAAGAGGAGCTAGATGAGGTATTTACAGGCAGGGAAGTTCAAGCTGCAGTTGTCATTGATTAATAGCAGGTATCACTTTCTGTGTTGACCCTGGGAATGATAAAGCCTGTTGTGATGTGGCTGATGCATTAAGGACAATATTCCATTGATTGTCTCCTTGGCATGCTCATTAGTGCTGCTCCAGGAGGAGGGCAGGCAGGGCAGGGCTGAGCTCAGGGATGCACTCCGAGTGAAACCATTCGATTAAACATGTAGAAAGCAGTGTTTAATCTATGGAGTAATCAGAAGGCATCACTTCAATCAAAAGGCTTTCTTAGATAAGGTGTGTGCTCTTATCCCTGCCTTTGGCCTCGTGCCAGGATTGGAAGACAGGAGCAGGAGCTGAGGGAGGTGACAGGAGACACGTTTGGGGTGTGAAGATGAGCAATCCTCATCTGAGAAGTGACTCCTGCTTGAACAGAAAGTGCTGTCCCTGGGGTTTGGGGTCACTTACTCAACAGTGAGAGGGAAAGGAATGAAGACCTGACTTGGGTGTCCAAAGGAGGGGCACGAGGATGGGGAAGGGTCTGGAGGAGCAGCTGAGGGCACTCAGAACATTCAGCTGGAGCAGAGGAGACCGAGGGGAGACACCTCAGGGGCTGCAGCTCCTCCCGAGGGCAGCTCCAGTCTCTGCTCTGGGACAGGGACAGCGCCCAGGGCAGGGCTGGAGCTGGGCCAGGGCAGGCTCAGGCTGGAGATCAGGAAAGGTTCTTCCCCCAGAGGGTGCTGGCACTGCCCAGGCTCCCCAGGGAATGGGCACGGCCCCGAGGCTGCCAGAGCTCCAGGAGCCTTTGGACAGCGCTGCCAGGGATGGCCTGGGTGGGATTGTTGGGGGGTCTGGGCAGGGACAGGGGCTGGGATGATCCCTGTGGGTCCCTTCCCACTCCATGGTTCCTAGGTTGTGCTTTATCGTGCTTTTCTAAACCAGCTCAGTGCATGGGTGTGTGGGGTCCCTTCCCCTTCGTTTTAGGAAGCATCCTGCCCTTCCCGGGCGTGCCGCAGTCCTTAGGGCAGCCAGCCCAACCCAGCCCTGACAGCCGGTGCTCTGCCGGCTTTCCAGCGCTGTTTTCTGGCCTCCCCGTGTGTTCTGGGAAGAGCCCACTAGATGGGGATAGAAGATGTGGGATGTGCTGCAGGCTGGGAGAGCCAGAAGTGCGGGTTCCCAGCCTCTGGCCGTGGGGAGGGCGCTGATTTCACTCACTCCGTGTTTAATCCAAGGCCATTCCTCTCCCAGCACTCGGATTTCGGGAGTGCGGTGCAGCTGGCCCCTCACCCCGTGCTCTGGGCTGTTTTGCAGACATCCCGTCCGCCTGGTGTGGTTCAATTCCCACAGCCTGATCACTGCCAACATCCCCGAGGAGAAGAACCCCCGGGGCTCCAGCATCACCGAGGACGACCCCAGCTTGCACCGAAAGTGAGAAACCAGCCCTCAGCAATCTGCTTTGTTTTTAAATAGCACCCTGAGCACCTGAGTCATCACCCAGAGCACTTACAGAGAGGGTATAGAGCAAAAAAATGGAATTAAAAAAAGTTTAGGGTAAGGTTTATAAAACAAGCGATGAATTGGCTCTTGATTTGCTTGAGCACAAAAAAAAAAAAGTTTTTTTTTTTTCTCAGCAGGGGAACATAAAGTCCACTGAAGCCAGCCAGGGAATGCAGCCCTCTCCATGCTCGAAATATTAGTAATGCTGTCTCCTCCTAAAGGAAAACTACTGGCATTTAAACTGCAGGTTTTGGTATTTGCATCTCAAACGGCTGTTAGTGCTAATTGAACTATCAAATACCAATGTATTTATCTTCCCCCGTGCTGGAGAGCCTGGAGATGTTTCAGCAGATGACAGTCACGTCTCTGCAGGGCTGGAGGAATGATTCACCAGCCCTTCCCAGCTTGCTGGGTCCCTGGCAGGAGGCAGGAGGGAGCTTTCCCTGTTTAAAAGTGCAGAAGGGATTGGGGGCTTTTACCCAGCTCGTGCAGCATGGCATTTTTCAGTTCAGGTGATTTTTATAGTGACTTCTACCCCTGTTTGCTTTCCCACTGAGGTGAGATGGTGTGGCCTGGTTGTTCTTGCCCACAGGTACCGAGGGGTGATTTATTCCTACGAGTTCTCCGTGGACCAGCTGGCCGTGGACAGCGTCCTGCCCATCTGCCGCTCCTCCTACGACGAGCTGACAGGTTACAACTACAACATCGGCCTGGCAGTGCCCTATGACAGCATCTAGGGCACAGCCAGGGCCACAGGCAAAGGAAAATCCATGTGGGACAAGCTCCCAAAAGCTGGTGTGGGCTGCTCAAAGCCCTGGGGATGGGAACCAGACAGAGCGCCCCGCTGGAATGTGTCACCCTGGACGTGTCCAGAGGTCCAGCCTGCTGGAGTGGAGAGGCTGAGGAGGGAAAGGAACACTGCAGGGTGAACAAAAATATTCCTGCTGCTTGTGGGAAAGATGCTGCAGGTCCCATCTTGGTCAGGAAGGCAGAGTGGGACACTGAAGGGGTGGGAAGCTGGGAGCTCTCTGAGTTCTTGCCTACCCCAGGAGGGAAAAAAAATCACCAAGGACTTGGAGAAAGCATGTGCTGAGCCACATGTTCGAAATGTCTGTCCTGGTATTGAGCTGCTCGTTCTTGTTTTCCTTGGAGTGCATTGGAATGTGCCTGGGAACAGGACAACAGGACCATGCACAAAAGGTTACAGTGGCTGGGAGAGGGATTGGGATGGAGAGGGAGGGAAAGGTTCCCCAGGCCAGGCTGGATGTTTGGGAACTCAGCAGGCCACACACACATCAACATTATTTTATACAAAATTATTTTTTCAGTTCTTTAAAATCCCGGGTTAAATGTTTTCTAATGGTATGTGTACATCTGTCTGTGGAATTTTGGTCCTGAGCCTTTTAGGGTGAGCTGACCCCTGTTCATTGGGACAGAGGGCTGGCCCAGGTTGTCGGGTGTGTTCTTGGCTGGATCCTGTCCTTCCACAGCACCTGGAGGGTTTTCAATGCTGTCCTTGCTTCCAAGCTGGGAATTGATCATGGAACAGAAGGGATGAAGTGGCCACAGTGCCCTCCCTGGGTATTGAGCCCCAAAGCTCTGGGGAAGCACCAGGTGGTGCTGTCCAGGTGGAAACGAGGAGTGAGGCTTTACCTGAAGCCCAGGTAGCACTGACAGGTAAAACCAGTTTGGGGAACAAGAGCTCCAGTCCTGCATGGATCTTGTTACTGATTTAAAATGATTTTATTGTGATTTGCCCTTGTAAACTTATTGGTGCAAACCAAAGCTGTGTCAGTTCTGTTTGAATTGGGGTTAAGTTTTAACTTACACCATTTTTCCTGGGTCAATGGAATCAGTGTAAAGTACTGGGGAGAGGTGCAGGAATGTGCCCAAACCTGCAGGAGAGGGGCTGGGCTGGCACTTCACCCCTGAGCAGTCACCGAGACAGCCCTGCAGAGAGCTGCATTTCACTGCTCTTCTTTGGCTTGGGGTGGTTTCCCATGACCCCCGAGGCCAAAGTTTCATGGTTTAGGTTTTTAATTTACCTTTTTCCATGTGATGGGTACACAAAAAGTGCAAGGGGCAAAGCCATTCTGTCTGACCAATAAATTTGATCTTTCATAAAGGCTTTGGTCTTTTTTTTCTATTATTATTCCTCTACCCTTCTAGGAAGCCAGCTCCCTCCCTCCGTTCCTGGAAGAGCTGGAAGTGTCATGGATGCAGAGCTTGGACAAGAGTTCAGCTGAAACCTGACAAATAAATAATGCCTTGTGTAGCAGAAATGATGGGGGTTGCCCCAGCCCTGTGACTCCTGCGGTGTCAGAAGCAGGGAGAGCTCCCGTGTCATTGTTCTCCCTTCTCCTTATCTCGCCTCATTATCTGGGAGCAGCTTTGTTCCTCCTTCACGTCCCTGCTGCAAGGAGCAGATAAGTTTGTGCGGTGCCCACGTGAGCCCTTTTCCCGGAGTCCTCCCCCGCACTCCCCGCTCCTCCCTGGAGCCGCCGGGAAGGGGATTCGCAGCACCTGCACGAGCAGGTGTTCCATTCCCGAGTCCAGGCTCACCTGCGCTGGAGATGGAGCTCACAGCCCCTGTTCACTGGCTGACATCACAGCTCCTCCGGGGGGTGCTCCTTTGGGTCTTTTCCCTGATAATTAATGGAATTAACTGGGGAAGGTTGCAGTGCAGCAGAGAGTCGTTTAACTTGCACTCCTCATGCGGGTGAGGGCACTCAGATGTTGGAGGGTGTCCACGTGGGGACTTTGTGCGAAGGGATGTTGTCCTGCCTCCCTGGGTGCTCCTCAGTGCTGCGCTGCAGTGCAGCAATCCCCAGCGAGGCTGCTGAGCTTTGGGCTCAGGGGGCGCTGAAATGGAGCCTCTTCCTTCATTCCAAGAGCAGGAACAGGGTCACCGGCGCAGCTGTACCGGGGACAGAAGCCACCTTGGAGCTCCCCAGCCCAGGGTTTTGTCCCAGAGGTCAGGGGTGGGCACTGAGAAGGGGCAAAGCTGCTGCCTTGGGGGGCTGCAGGGGAGGAGCTGCAGTCGGAACACGTTGGAGCAGTGTGGCCTGAGCTGGCAGAGGTCAGGCTGGAGGTCAGGCTCACGCAGGTGACACCTGCCAGGCTGGTGGCCCTCAGACAGGGACAGATAACAGATCCAAAGGCATCCCAGCAGGAAACGGCCTGGCATGAAAAGCCTTGAGAGTTCCGGTGTCCACTGTTGGTGGCAGCGATCCTCGGCTGAAGAGAGGTGTCTGTGTCCTTGTGGGAAGGATCCCTGCTGCAAAGGGCACGTGGGATCCAGGCGGAGCTGTGTGTGTGTCACGGCCCCAGCCGTGCCCTCAGGGAGCAGCTCCAGGGGTGCCAGGTGCAGCCATCCTGGAGGGCAGAGCCCTGCTGGAAAATCCCCACGGCCCCTCCTCTGCTCCCGGGTCACGCCACCAGCACAGCCCCCAGAAAGGGCTTTTTGCCTGTTTTGCGTCCTCGATCACCTTGTCTGAGGGAAGAGCCACTCCAGGGCTGCCATCCCTCTCCTGAAGATCAGAGGAGTGGTGGCAGGAGGAGCAGGGGGTGATTTTTGTAGACATGTGCTCTGGGGGTGGTCTCTGAACCCTCTTTCTCTCCCTCCCTGTGGCCTTTCCCCCCCAGCTCTGCTTTCCTGCCCTGCCCTCCTCTGTCACTCCCTGTCCTGGCTGCTGTCACAGAGGGGTGAACGTAGGTGCACTGAAGTGGCGCAGGAACTTGTTCATGTCCCCTCTGCCCCCTCCTCTCCTCCAGTGCCATTTGCCTGTCCATTTCCACCTCCTGTGGATGGTCCTGAAGCTCCAGGTGCGCGGAGCTGGTGTCCTCCTGCTGCCCGAGGGGGAGGTGGAGCAGCAGTGCCTGGAGGCCCCATAAGCAGATCAAGTGCTGGTGGGTTATGCAGCAGAGGCCTGGGGGAAAGGGCCTGTTCCAGGTCAGGATTTGTACCACTGGCAGATTTTTATCCAGAAACGTGGAGCTCCAGCCTCTGGACCAAATTCCTCTTCATGGAAGAGCTGTAGGTGGGGGTTTCCTCTGTCACCCCTGCCTCAGACAGTGCCGCTCAAAGGAACGAGGAATTCCTCAAAGTAGCTTAGAAATACCAGCTGCAAGCAGCTGCCCCGGCTCCGTGGCTGTGGGGTCTGTGCTGCCTCCTGCTCTTCCCTCCCTTCCTGGACAGCTGTCCCCTTCTTTAGTCTCTCCTGCCATTCCCAGGCTCCAGGTTGCCTGATGGATGAGGGGGAATGATGGGGACATGGGTCAAGCAGTGTCCCCTCTGTGCCAATGCCCACCTGCCCAGGATCCCTGCCCTGCAGTCCTGGGGTCACTCAGTTCCCCTCTCCGATCCCAGGAGCCTCCCCTCTCTCTGATGCTGCTCAGCCTTTATCATCCTCCCCTGGAGTTTTCCAATTTGTGAGAAAGCAGCTCCAGTTTTCCAATCACCCTCTGTTGAGCGCCGCTGGGATCTGCCACAGAGCTTTGTGCCACGTCCCGGGGTTCAGCATCCTGGCCCCGCAACAGAACCTTCATCCTTTATGGAACACTCTGGGCTCTGCAGGGTTTTGCTGGGCAGAAGCATTGCCCTTGCCAGGTTTCCCGGGGCCCTGCCAGATTTTCCTGTGATTTTCAGGATTATTATCCTCGTTGTGCTGGGGTTTGCTGTGTGTAACATCAACACCGTGTGGTGCTGGAGTGATGCTCCTGCCCATCCTTGGGGCTCCTCGCCTCCATCCCTTTCCTGGGCTGAGGTTCAGGCTCAGCTGCCCTGCTCCCTCCCCGTCACCTGCTCTGTCCAACCCTCCCTCCTGCTCTCCACCCATCCCGTTTCCCACAGAGAATTCCCAACACAAGCAAAGGGAAACCGCTGCAGCCGGTTTGTGCCGGGTCCTGCCTCTGTTTCCCAACCTCCTCCACTTTCCTTGCTACTTAGAATATCAGGGGGCAGCTAATTAACTCAAGGGATAATAATTATCCTCTCGTCCCTCCTCCTCACTCCTCCCGGCCTCTCCTTCCCTGCGTTGCCGGGCGTTCCCAGCCCTTGCAGCTCGGGATCCTCTTGGACGATTCCTCCAAGGAGGGGGAGTGGGACCCCGATCTCGTGTTAACCCCTGCAGCCCCAGCTGGGAGGTTTGGGGGCAGAAAAGGACCTTTCAGGCACCCAGGACTGTGACTGGGAGCACGGGGCTGGGTTAGGGAGTGGGATGGTCCCGCAGCGTCTGGGAATTTTAGTGGGAAAACAGGGAAAGGAGCCTGGGTTGGCTGCGGAAACCTGGGAATTTGGGGAGGCGCTGGATGTTGTGCCCTCGTGTGCTTGGGGTGGGGAGGGAGCACTGAGGGTCGAGGAGGAGGAGGACGAGGAGGAAGAGGAGGAGGAGGAGGCTCCTCTGCCCGGGCGGTGCCGATGTGGTGCCCGGGACATGGGGACGCCCAGAGGGGCCCAGGGAGAGCCGGAGGGAATCCCGGAGCCCCGCAAAGGCAGCCCAGGCTGTGGGGCAGCCCCAGGAGCCCCGCTGGGCCCAAAGGCTCCTCCGGGAGAGCCGGGAGCTCCGTGCCCGCCGTCCGCAGCCAGCCCAGCTCCGGCTCCCCGCGGCAGCCCCGCAGGCTCCGGCAGCGTCTCCCCGGGCTCCGGGGACATTCCCGGCCTGGAGAAGGGCTCAGCTCCGTGGGCCGGGCTCAGCCCCGGGCCGGCCGCGCTGCAGCCCAGCCGGGCGGTCCCTGCGGGGCAGGTCTGCATTGCAGGGGAGCGCTCGCTGTCCTTCCCCGCGGCTGCGGCTCCGGGAGCCGCTCCAGGCTCAGCTCCAGCGGCTCCGAGAGGACGCGGGGACTTTGGAGGGGACAGAGCCCGTGAGGGAAGCCGCAGATTGGCCCTCAGGGAGGGGATGCCTGAGCAGAGAGCCCCAGCCATGTGGGAAAGGAGGAGAGGCGTTGCTGCCCTGAGCCGGGGATGCGCTGGGTGCCGCAGGGATGGAGGGGGTGACAGCAGGGCCGGGGGCTCCCACCGCCTGCTCGGGTCACCGAGGAAAGCCGGTTTTTGATAAAACCAATAAATGTCCCCTGCTTTTCTAAAAATAGCCATTGCCCTTTTCCCCCCTCCCTGCCTCCCTCCCCGGCTCCGGCTGCCTTAGAGACAGAAAAACCCGCCTGGAGCCATCCAGTTATTAATACCAGTAAACAACCCCCCGTCTCCGGTGCCTTGTTCTAGCGGGAACATGTGGGGGCAGGAGCCACCTGGTTGCCAGGAGCCCACGTCCCCGTGTCCCCGCGTCCCCGCATCCCTGCTGCCTGCTCCGGGCTCCTCCTGCCTGGCTCCGGCCGGCGGCGAGGCTGGGTTGGGATTAAATCGGGAATATTCCTTGCGTCGCTGCCACCACCTTCACTGCGGGGTGCAGAGTGGGATGCGTTTGTCCTTGCAGGTGCTGAGGGCGCTGCCTTCGCCTGCTGCCCCTCAGCATCCCCACCCCTGCCTCTCCCCACAGCCCGGGGTCAGCCCGAGCTGGGCAGCTCCTTCCCTGCAGCAGCACGTGGCAGAGGCTAAAAATCCGGATTTCTGGGGCAGCCAGGATTTGCGGAGGCTTTCTGCTCAGGGAGACACTCCGCCGTGGAGTGATGGATGGACGGAGTATTTCTCAGCGAGGACTAAAAAGAGAAATATCTTTTATTACAGATAAAAGCCTCTGATGTTTCTAGAGAGCAGAGGGCAGCCCCAGCGTGGAACGGGCACACGGGTGGGGCAGAGCCATGGAGCTGGGAGCCAGGTGCCAGGACATGGAGCTGCTGCTGGGTCCTCTTCCTCCTCCTCTTCCTCCTGCTGCTGCTGCCCGTCCTCAGTAGCAGTGAGCGATGGTGTCCACGTTGAGGAAGCGGACGTGCATCTTGGTCTCGATGTCGATTCCCTGCCACATCTGCCGGGGGCCGGGGCTGAGCGGGGCCGGGGCCACCCCCCGCCCCCTGTGCCCGCCCAGGCCCGTCCCTCTGGGAACACTGCAGAGATGTCACCGACCTTCAGGAAATCCTCGAAGGTGATGCCCTCGTACACCTGGTCCGGGCCCTGTCGCGGTGAGAGAGGAAACATCGCAGCTGCCTCGGGGGGACGGGGAAGGGGAGGCCCAGGGATGTCCCCTGGGGCTGAGGGACACGTCTCCCATGGGTTCCCTGCCCTGTTCCCCATGGGCAGCCCAAAACTGGCTCCCAAAGCCCCATGGCTGCGGGGGCAGCCTTTTCCATGAGCAGTAAGGATGGGGGTTTATGGGATGCTGTTCACTGATCCCCCCCGGGCTCTTCTCATGAGAAAACATCACCCTGGAAGCTGCTGCCAGCAAAAACATCTCCAGCCAAAGCAGCCCTGGGACAGGGAGATGCCCTGGGAAGCAGGGACACCTTCCAGCCCCGTTTTTTGATGCCAGCACAGCCCCTCAGTGCCGGGGACAGCTCCCAGCACAGGCTCCCACCATTTGTCCCACACAGATGCTGGCTGCCTCCATCATGGCCCCGTCGGCGATGGACCGAGCCGACTCCTTCTCCAGGTGGGGGTTCCCTGAGAGCAGCTCCTCCACCACCTGCAAGGCACGGGGTGAGCCCCAGGCTGGGCACTGGGGGGGTGGGGAAGCAGGGAGCCCACGTTACATTTCTGTACTCCTGCAGCGTGATCTTCCCGTCGTGGTCCGAGTCGTACATGTGGAACAGGACTGGGAGGGACAGGAGGAGAGGGCAGGGTCAGGGCAGCCCCTCCCTTCCCACCGCCCCACAGCCCAGGCCCTGGCACAGCCTCACATTTCAGCTTCTCCTTGCGGAAGCGGTCGAGCTGCTCCTCGTCCATGTTCATCTCGATGGGTCTGAAGTAGGACATGATGGTCAGGAAGTCCTCGAAGTTGATCTCCTCGGCCAGCCCATCCGACTCCTGCCGCAGGTTCCTGGGGGTGCCCGAGCCCAGGGTGATGGGGAGCCCCCAGACACCCACCCAGCCCATCACACCCCCCAGCAAGGCTTTAGGACTGCTTTGTCCCCAAGATTCAGCTCAAATGTCTCGTTTTCCACCTGGTCCCACCCCAGACTTGAGGGAACAGATCCTTGCCCAGCCCCATCCCATTTCCAGAGGAGAAATCTCCCCTCCCTGGGTGCTGGGGGGGTTCTCACCGCTTGTCAAAGAAGGCGTGGACGATTTTCCCCCTGATTGGGTTGAACTCCAGGTCGGGAATGCTGTCAAAGTTCTCCTTGCTGCAGAGGGGACAGAGACAGCCCGGAGTGTGAGGGAGATGGAGAGGAGGGAGAGGCCACTGAGGGACCCGACCCCTTCCCTCCGAAACAGTCACGGGAAGACAAAGAGGTTTTGGATAAAACCCCTTTTTTGCCTTCCCTTCAGACTGAGAGCAAGTCTGTGCTCAGGGGTTTGTCCCACTGAAAGGGTCTTTGGGAAGCTCTTGGGGTGACACTGGGGCCCTTCGCACGGCTCCACCTGCCGTGGATTTTAGCTTTCCCAGGACAAAGGCCTCAAACTGAGCTCAACGAGGCACAGGAAGGAGATCCTGCTGCCCACCCTCCCCTCAGCTTTGTGCGGAGTCCGTGCTGGGCATTTGCTCTCCACGACTTATAAAGCGAAGGGGACAAGGAGTAACCCCCGGGGGGAGGGAGCAGCGGGGGCTTGGAGCTCTCCCGGGGTGACAATTCCCTGTGCAGCCCCCGAGGAGAGGGACAAGAGCAACTGCAACCCCCCCTTCCCTCCCCAGAATGGATTTAAAAGCCGGGAGATGATGTTTGTCAGGAGTGCCCCTGCTCCGAGGCCACCGTGTCATTGTGTGGTTTTCCTTGGAATATTTGCAAGGCCACGCTGCAGGAGCTGGCTCAGCACGGCTGGGGGTGGCTGGGAAGGACGCTCGGAATCCCAGCCCTGGATTGGGACCCCTGGGCAGCCCAGGGAAGGGGGAGATGCTGGCGGTGGCCCTGGCTGTAGGGCTGGAATTGACATGGGCTGGAATTGCCACGGGGCTGGAATTGCAGTGGGGCTGGAATGACAATGGAATTTCCATGGAATTTCCATACCGGATGGTCAGCTGGTCCTGGCTCAGCTGCTTGAAGCGCCGGTGCAGGTGCTCGATCTGTTCAGAGGTGACTGCCAGGGAAAGGAGAGAGGTGACAGGGGCTGAGCCCCGGGGGACCCTTGGGACACCCCTCTGTGCCTGTCCCCACACCGCCGGCAGCGGGGCAGGGCCCGGGCACTCCTGGGCACAGCTGAGACACCCCACTTCCCTTCGGTGGCTCCGTGCAGCCCTGCAGGGTCCATCTGTGTCCGTGTCCCCGTGTCCCTGTGCCCCGTGTCCCCATGCCCTGTGACCCGTGTCCCCGTGTCCCTGTGTCCCCGTGCCCCGTGTCCCCGTGTCCCCGTGTCCCCGTGTCCCCGTGTCCCTGTGTCCCCGTGCCCCGTGTCCCTGTGCCCCGTGTCCCTGTGCCCTGTGTCCCTGTGTCCCTGTGTCCCCGTGACCCCGTGTCCCCGTGCTGGCTGCGAGGTTGCTGCCCAGGGCTGGTGGATCCCCTGTCCCAGTCTGCAGGAGATTCCCTGGCCCAGCACGGCACGGAATGGCACGGTGGGATCCCACCCCCAGGTCAGGATCCCTGGTTCCAGGCCACTGGAACATTTCTTGGCATTTCTTTTGGGGTTGTTGGCACCGTGGGCAGAGCAGTGCCCAGGGAGCTCCTCTCCCCCTGCCCCAGGACAGCTCCAGGAGGTTCCTCCGTGTCCGCAGCCATGGCTGCTGCAGGAAATAACTCTGGGATCAGAAATCACCTTCCCCTTGCCAGGAAGGGGCACAGCAGCGCCCCAAAACCAACGCCTGGCTTTGAAATTGCTGCCACTGCTCCGGGTGAGCCCCAAACCATCGGGGTGGGCACTGCCCCAGGGATGCACCCACCCTGTCCTGGGGTGGGCAGGGCTGGAAGGGGGGACCAGCAGCTCCCTCTGGGCCCCCCAGGTGCTGGGGTTCCAGCCTGAGGCCCAGCAGCACCTCCCCACTGCCCTGACTCCCCAGCACGGGTGAGTTTATCTTGCCCAGCTGCTCTCCGGGGGCTCTAACTAAGCTCTAACCCCCTCCCAGAGCCTGATTTGTGCAAATGTTGACAGGGGCCATTCCCAGGAGGCAGGGAAGGGTTTGGAGCTGTGTCTCTGTGAGCTGGGGGTGTCTGTCTGGGCACCAGCCGACCCACAGGCTCCTCCAACCCTGGCTGGGGCCGGGCACGGGGCAGGGCTGCCCCAGCAGCAGGAAATCCACTCCTGGCATCGTGGGGAGACACAAGACCACGTTAAAGTGTCGCTGAGGGGCTGCAAAGGGTTAATTGCAGCAAGCCAGCAGGGTCAGAGCTGGGCTGAGCTGCCTCCCGCGCTCCCTTTTATGATGTTTAAATAATGTCCTTCGCTTTCCCGACTGCTGCTTCACAGCCTGGAAATAGCAAGCCTATTGATCAGCGGAGCCGAGCCCTCACAGCCCTCTGTTCACAGCCTAGAAATCCCATCAGGATGGGGCCTGAGCCCCGGGCCTGGATCTCACCAGCACCTCTGCAGGATGGGCTTCAGAGCCCCTTGGTTCACCCCGCCTTGACCCCACGGGCTCCCAGGTGAGGATGCCCTGGCCCCACTGATCCCTGCCTTGGATGGTTCCTCCCCTAATCCCTCCTGGCTGCTGCTCTGCTGCTCTCCACACGCACCCATGGGAACTTTCCCCGGACTTTGCTTTCCAATTTTGGCCATGGAGGAGTGACCTTTGACCCCCCTGCCCTGACGACATCGCCGTCACCATGGGAGCAGTTGGGCCACCAAGCCTTCAGCGTCTGGGACTTGGGTGAGCACAAAGAAGCTTTGATCTCTCAGAAAAATGTCCCAGGCACCGAGAGGGCAAAGAGCTGGCCTCGGGGGCTGGATGCTCATGGCTGGGCCAGCCCTGGAAGGCTGGAAGAGGATTTTCCTCCCTCTTTCCCCAGTCCCAGGTCTTCCTCTCAGGGCAGAGCTCCCAGCATCGCTCTGTCCTGTAAAGGCGGCAGCACTCGGCTGTTTTCCAGAAAAAAAAAAGATGGAAAATCTGCAGAAAAGGCAAAAGCTATGCTGGAAGAAGGGCTGGCTCAAGGGCAGCAGAGGCTGCTCGTATCCCTGAGAAGCATCCTGATGCTGCAGGCCCGTGTCCAAGCACGGCAGCCTCCGCTAATGGGGGAAAAATGGGATTTAAACCAAAGGGAGCTGGGCTGGCTGTTCCCTGTGCTGCTTGAGCAAAGGGAAAGGGGCACTGGGGGGGCTCAGCCCTCCCTGCGGGACCAGCCTGGCTGCAGGGAATGGTCACAGCAGCCGCTTCACCCCGGACAGGCTCCTGCAGCAGCTTTGGGATGGAGCACAGGGAGGGAAGGGAGGGGAATCGGCCCCGAGCAGCCCCTCAGGATGCCCCTCCACGGGGGAGAAGGAACAAGCCACGGGCACCTCCAGGTGGCTCTGCCCGGTCCCTGCTCCTCCCACAGGACCCAGAGCGGCTGCAGTGCCCCGCACGCGTTCGGACCGCAGCAGCGAGGCTGCAAATCCCCGGAATTCCCAGGGATTTTGGCAGCAGCCCCAGCACGGTGGGTGCTCTGTGAATACCACGGGGAGCACGGGACGTGCATCCCCGTCATAGCTTGGAGTTATGGGCTCCCCCTGCCCTCCCTCCTCTGGTTTCGATGAGATTTTTGGGTGTTGCCCTGGCAAACCCTTCCCGGGGTTGGTTCACGGGGCAGGAGCCTCCCACGGGCAGCTGCCGTCTGTGCTGGGGATGCTGCTGCGGGGTCCCCGGGCCGGGGGGCTCCCCAAAACCCTCCTCCCCCCCTGGGCTGCCAGGCTGGCACCCCGCCGGCTCCCTGGAGTGCGCCCCGGGGTGCTCAGGGGGGTGCGGGGGGCTCAGCCCTCCCTCGGGGAGGAGGAGGAGGGGAGATGCGGGGACTCTGGGGACAGTCCCTGGACCTTCTCGGCCCCCACAGACCCTTCGGCGGGGGCAGAGCCGCCCCTCAGCCCTGCCTCTATCGCAGCGGCTCAGCACGGTCGGAGCGGGAGGATGGAGGTGGGGACAGCCCGGTCCCCGTGCCCGCAGCTCGCCACGTCCTGGAGCGGTGACACTTCCCAGCACGGACACGACCTGCGGGGAGCCCTGGGCCGCGTCCCTGCTCCTTTCCCTGCTGCTCCCTCCGTCCCAAAGCACAGACCCGGAGCAGCCCCGAGGGTGTCACGGCCCGGTGGTTCCGGGGCAGAGCAGCCGTGTGGGGACAATTCCCGGCACGGAGACGCGGGTGGGCAGAGCCTGGCTGGGGCTCGCACGTGTGGCCGCTCGACGCCCTGGCTCGTGGCACGGTGGCACCGGCGACACGGCTGCACGCCCAGGGTGACATGCTGGCACCCTCTGGTGACAGCCCTACCCCCTCCCCTCTTATCCCCCGACCCCTTCCCCCGCTCCATCCCCCGGGCTGTCACATCCTGCTCTCCCCCAGCCCAGGTGACACCTCGGCACCCTCCCCGAGTGACATTTCCTGCATCCTCCCCGCGGGTGACACGGCACGTCCTGCATCCCCCTCCCCTGCTCCAGCGTCACCTCCTGCAGCCCCCCGCCCACCCGGGTGACATTTCCTGTCCCCCCCCCTCCGTCCCCGGGTGTGTCCCCCGCGGGGCCGGACCGCGGTGTCCCCTCGGGCGGCGGGGCCGGGGTCTGCGGGGCGGGCTGAGGCCGGGGGGCGGCGGCGGCAGCGCCCGGCCGAGGTTCCCGCGGGTGCCCGGTACTCACAGCCCGTCCTGTCGGCCAGTTCCCGCATCTCGGCGGGCACGGAGTGCGCGGAGCCCATCCCGGGCCGTGCCGGGAGCGGCGCCGCGGGCGCTGCACCGGAGCCGCCGCCGCCGCTTTTAAGGGCGGGCGCGGCGGGGAGGCGGCGGCGGCGCGGCGGCCCCGGGTCCCTGCGCGCCCCCGCCCGGAGCCAGCGCAGGGAGCGCGGGGGTGGGACCCTCCGGCAGCGGGGACAGCCCCGGCAGCGGCGGGCGGCACCGGGAGCCCCCGGGCGCGCCTCTGGGGCGGTCCCGGAGAAGGGCACGGAGCCGCCCCCGCGTACCCCAGCGCGGGAACGGGGGCCGGGGTCTCCCCGTGGACACCCCGCAGCAGCTCCCACCTGAGCCCCTCGGCTGCCCCGGCCCCGGCACTGCCCGGGCTGTGCCCCCCGCGGCTGGGGAGGGACAAAGGGGACGCGCAGAGGTGACCCAGGACCCCCATAACGGGGAGGGATTCCCGGGGCAGAGCGGGGAATTCTGTCAGCACCTCCCTCCCTGGCACCGGCAGGGACGCGTCACCCTCCCAGGGGCACAGGGAAGAGCGAAGCCCTTCCAGGAGTGCAGGCAGAGGTTTGGGAGCAGCTCAAAGAGCACAGCACACCGCGGCAGTAGGTAGCAAGTCAGTGTTGTTTATTTGTTTAAAGCCAAATATAAACAGGAAAGGGATGAAATCATTCCCAGCCTCCAGCTGTCCAGGAAAATACCTGTTTATAAATAAAAACGGAGAAAGGAGAGACGTCTCCATCTTGCGACCTCGGGCGTCACTGTCAGGGGCCCTGGGGCTCAGGGCTCCTCACCCTCCATTCCTGGGCCAGCAGTTTTCCATCCAATGTGGAATTTTGCCCAGCCCAGGCACTTCCAGGCGGGAGGAGGAGGAGGAGGGCAGGAAGGGGGAAATACATGCAGCACTCTGTCCCTGCCCACAGTCCCCGTGTCCCCCATGGGGGAATGGCCAGCGGGGAGGCAGGCAGGGCCCACAGAGCTGGGATACCCCTGGGATACCCCTGGAGATGCCTGGAACGCCTCAGGACAGCACCTGGAGCCAGCTCGTGTACAGGTGGAGGTGGCCTGGAAGGGAGCAGGAGATCCCAGGGACCCTTCTCCAGCCCAGAGCAGCCCTTTCCTCCTCACCTTCCTGCCCCAGAGGACGCAGCTCTCCCTGGCCCCAGGCTGGGCTGGAGGATCCTGGGGTTTGGTTTTCCTGCAAGGATTGCAGACAAACTCCCGCGGTTTATCAGCGGCCTCACTCCCTGCCCTCAGCTGTGTCACGGTGCTCTCAGTGTGTCCCTGTGTGCCAGGATGGCTCCAAAGGCGTTGGAAACGCTTCCCACGAGGATCCAGGAGCTGTCCCTCCCTGCCCCTGTGCTGCTGGAGGGCACCAGCAGCTCCTCAGCCTGACCTGGAGCAGCGGCACATCAAAACTCGGCCTCCAAGGGTGGACAAACCTCCCGGCGACGCCGCTGCCCACAGGACTCGCTCCCTGTCAGAGGAAGGCTGGGAAGGGCAGTGCCTGGAACATCCCTGAGTGCCAACATCCAGTGGCAAAGCTCGGAACCAGCCCTGGCTTTTCCCTACAATCCAGCCACTGAGTACCCCTCACTTCCTACCCCTTCCCAGCCTCCTCTTCCCCCATTCTGTATTTTTTCCTTCAGCCTCTGGATTTTAATGGGACAGCAGCGGGGCTGCTCTGTCCCCAGGACAGGTGACACGGAAAGGGAAGGGAGAACACGGCACGAACCGCAGGGAGTTCACCCCCTGCTCCCGAGGACTTGGGCACTGCACAGGAGTGACCTGGCCAGGCTTTGCGCCTGGCGGCAGAGAAGGGAGGCGATTCCACCTTCCCCAGAAAGCCACACAGACAGGACAGGACAGGACAAATCCCCAGGGACACCACGGATCCAGACCTCACTCACAGACACAAGGAGCCTTTGGGATCCACTGCTGTCTGCTGGGGAAAAGGTGACTGTGCCTGTGCTCCAGGAGGGGAGGGGGCACAGGCAAACCCCAAGTGTCACCCCATAGAGGTGTTCCCACAGCGCAGGACCGTGGATGTGCAGCCTGTGGGAACCCAGCAGCATTCCAAGCATGGACACACAGGTAGCCTGGGGGTTTCCAGCTTTCCCTGGCCACTCTGGATACACCCTGGGGCTTCCCAGCTTTCCCTGGCCACCCTGGATACACCCTGGGGCTTCCCAGCTTTCCCTGGCCACCTTGGATACACCCTGGGGGTTTCCAACCTTCCCTGGCCACCCTGGATGCTGGGCTGAGGCCTCCCACAGCAGCAGGTGCTCACAGGGGAGTTTCTCCTCACCAAGACAAAGACTCCACCCAGGACAAGCAGCACTGGAGGCAGTGGGGACACTCTTCCCAAATGGGAAACCAAGGGAACTCACCCTTCCCTCTGGGTTTGTCTCAAATCCCAAAATCTGACTAGGCCCCTGGGCTGAGGCTGTGTGGAAAACACATCGGAACAGCCCGATTTTTTCCCAAATTTGGCACCTCCAAGGCTGTGTTGGTGCTCTGGGTGACCCCAACACCCACAGCCTGGGTTTGGATGTGGGCAGCACCCAGAGCAGGCAGAGCTGAGGTCACAGTTCCTCCAAGAACTCCTGCCAGAGGGATGAGGATTTAGTTCCAGGGCTGCTGGGCTGCCCTGAGCAGCCAAGGCTGTCCCCACCTGCACTCCAGGCCACACCAGGCTGTGGTGAGCAACAGCTCGCACACTTCCTCCATACCCTTCTCAGGGTACGGGCACAGAGTGACGCCAAAGGAGGGACAGAAAGGGCCCTGCTGGCTGCTCTGGGAGCCCTGAAGCACCCAGCAGCTTTCCAGGTGGCTTGGTAAGCACTGGCCGGTTCTCAGGGAAGCTCTGGGTGCTTTCTGTTGGCTCCTGTGGCTCTTTTACGGCAGGGCTGTACCTCAGGCAGCTCCTCGTGCTTCCCTGAGCTCTGGAATTCCCTGCATGCACTGCAGAGAGGCCCAGGTGGCAACAGAAGGGAGCACAAAATCCCAGGAGTCTTGCTGACAGCTGGGAATGGGGAGCCCAAGCCCTGCTTTTCCCATTCTCAGCTACCTTGGGACTCACCACCCCCATTCCCCACCATGCAGCCCTGACAGGAATCTTCTGGGATCCTTTTCAAAACAGGTTGGAGGGCTGGGGTCTGCTCCAACCCTCAAGAACACGGGATGGGTTTTCGGATTTTTGCCTGAGGATTCCCTACCCTGCCCCACAGTGGAAACTCCTCCCTCTCCCCAAGTTCATAGTGAAGGTGTCCCTGCCCATGGAACAAGAGGAGCTCCAAGGGCCTTTCCAGCCCAAACCATTCAGGGATTGTGACTCTTTAAAGCCAGAGCTCTGCTTGGGGCAGAGCCCCCTCAGCATTCCTCACACTCTCCCCACAGGCTGCTCTTCCTGGAGCCTCAGATCCCTGCAGACCACCACCACCAAAGAGCTGGGCTCTCAGCATTTATTTCCACACCAAACCAGTGCTCAGGGTTGCAGGAGGTGACATGCAGGGCAGGCATTGCTGGAGAGGAGGGCTGTGATTCCACGTGGAGATACCTGTAGTGCATAAGAGACTAAAGAGCATCCACCTACCTCTACAGGGCCCTAATTGTCAGCTCAGAGAGAAGAATTATTGTGTTGCAAGTGGACAGTGACAGGAGACATGAGCTGCAGCTACTCTACACACATTGCTTCAGAAACCACAAAGATATGCACAAACACCGTGTCACTCTGCACCCCACAGCCCCTGAGCCCAGAGGAAAACCTCTTCTGCAGTGGTTCTGTCTGGGCCTTTAAGTCAAGGTTAAAAGTCATGTGCCTCGAGCTGCTAAAGCTCTTCCCTCGTAGGCAGCCAAGTCTGCGCACCCCCAGAATCCGTTTTCTTTTGGCAACAAGGAAGAAGGCCTCAAGCTGCAGGAATTAACATCTTGCTTCCATAATGGTTTGCCTGACTCCAGGGATGGCCAGGTTCCAGTCATCATTCCACTGTATTGCATAAATACCTATTGGAGAAAAGAATTGGAGCTGGCAGCGAGCGGCAGCTCCACGTCCATCCAAGTCACTCTGGTGCTGCCCTCCAGGTCCCACCAAACAGCCCCACAAGGTTCCAAATCCTCCTGGGAACACTCATGGCTGTGCCACGGATCCCACCTTGGACACACACCACAGACAGACTGAAAAACGAGGTCAGGACACGGGCTGGGTGCGCTCAGCGGGCATGGAAAGGGGCCAGGAGCTCCTCCTCTGCTTTCGGAGTCTCTGCCATGGGCGAGGTGTGGCCACCTGGCCCTGGGGTCAGCACTGCTCGCCACCCCACGAGCCTCACTGCTGCTGGTCTTCTGGAGCTCTTTCCCAGGCCCAGAAGGATATTCAGGATTGGAACAGTAGCTCTAGGAACAGACTACAGAGGTGAAGCAATACCTGACCCAAAAATTCAGACTGGAGAAGACAACAGTGAAACGTGAGAGACTTTAAAAACTATCGCCTGCACGGGATAGAGACACTCAAACCAAACCAGACAGACACAGCCAAACAAAAATACTGCCGGGACAAGCAACTTCCTTCTCCGGAAGAGAGGGGTTCCTCCATATTCCACACCAGGATCTCGCTGAGTTGACCTTCTAAGGCCACCACAGAAGGAGCAGAATGTGCAGATCCTTCCCAAGGATGATGCTCCTGGCACAGCCATCCCTGCAAGATCCTCCTGCTGGGCCTCCAGTACCAAAGTGTCCCTGTGCCTTCGGGCCAGGACGGGCAGGCAGACAACGGGAAGATGCTGTAGCACCAGTTTCCAAGTTCAATGCAGTTTTCAATGCATTAAGCCAAAGGATTGTCACCAAACTTGCTTCCCACGCAAGTTCTGCAAAGAGGGTAAAGCTACACTCCAGCTGCTTCTGTCCCCAGAATGCCTTTGGCACTCACTCCTTGCCTGAGCTGTAAATCTTCTGCACTGTGGCTCGGGTGAGCTCCAGATCCTCCGGGTACCGGATTTCCAGCTCGGTGTTTGCCAGGTAGTGAACGCCAGTGAACTCGGAGAAATAGCGGCCGATGTCGGGGTGAGGAATCTCCCGAGGCTCGGAGTTGTACTCCAGGTTCTCTGTGAGGGAAGGAAAGCAGCAGTTACCACCACAGCAACAGCTGCTGCAAGGCAGTGAGCCCTGGGCCTCCTTCAGGCCTTGCCTGTGTTTCTAGAAACACCAAATCTGGTGCTTGAAAGGAAAAAAATGCCCTAATCCAGGAAAATGGGCAGAGCAAGCCAGAATGACTGCTCACAGAGCCTCACCTGATGTCCCCACTGAGCAGGGACATGGGAACTGTTTTATGCCTGGGATGGTCTGGCATTAGACTGGAGGAGCAGGATGCTGCTCCCACTCTGCTGGTCACAGGACTCGGTTGTAAGCGCAGGGAGAAGCTGCTGCACTGAGCTCTGCTCCTCTAATCCCCCACAGCCCTTGAGGGTCAGTTTTAGGAGAGATCCCCCTCAAATGCTCCAAGCTGAGCCCACCTGCACAAGAGCTTCCTCCCTCAGCCTGTGCTTCCACCATGCCAAGGCCCAGCATTTGCCTCCAGCAGAATAAACTTCCCTAAAGCCAAACTTCCCCAAGCCAAGGGAAAGTCCCTAAGAAGGACACGTTGATTCTTTCCCACAGCAGCTCCAGATAACCCAGTAAGGCACAAGAGTTGAACAAAATTAAACCCCAAAGGTGACCCCTAAACACTGAACCCCAGAGGTGACCCTGGCCAAGGGCTGCTCTGCTCTGCTCTGCAGTGTAGGCACTGAGCAGGGACTGGGAGTAAATCCCACAGGCTGCAGCCCTGCAGCACTCCCCAAATGATGTCATTTTTTTCCAGCACAGTGCCAGATAAAACAGGTAGTATTAGCAAGGAGAAAAAAAAAAAAGCTGCATCAAGATCAAAGGCTGACTTTGGGCAGGACAGGAACCAGCTGGGGTGCAGAGAATGTCATTCAGGAATAATCTGTCTCTGAAATCCAGTTCATTACTGGGAGCAGAGAATCCCTATTAATCCATGCAGGCTCTTTGAAGCTGCTGCATGTCAGGGTGTGCAGCCAGCAGCACCAGAGCTTCCCATGCCTCAGCAGCCTGCTGCAGTCCTAGAGGCTTGCAAAGGACCTTTTTGGATACTGCACCACTGCGGAAAACGACTTGCACTGCTGAATGCTCTGCAGCAGCATGGCTGAGCGGGGAGCTGTGCTCAGGGAGCTGCAGGGATGCAGCTGCAGCTGGCAGGGGGGAATAGACTGACACAGGCGAGCTCAGCACAAGGTGGGAGCCTCCCAAAGGTGCTGACAAGCAGTTCTGAGGCACAGATCTCTCTCCCGTGCTGTCACAAAGCAAACAAAACACAGCCAAGAGTGGACAGGTACCAAATTCCCTGCATGACACAGGAGTTCTGGAATCAGCTGCACTCAACCCACAGATTTACAGGAAGGCCTCAAACTGAGGTACAGTTATCTATAATAAGCTTGGAGTTATTTCTGAGCTGGTTAAATTAAACTCCACACGAGGATTTGTTTAGGATTCTTTCAGTAAAAAACTCTCCCTCCCCAGAGTCAGGTCAGGAGGATATGAAATAATCCTTCCCAAATGATCTGAGGATGTTTTAGATGGGCTATCAATAGCAGCAAGAACAAACCCTTCACTTCTCCCCAGCAATAGCAGAACTCTTGGAGGCCACAGAGATGCAGTGATAACAGTGTCTCCTACACGGAGATAACAGTGTCAGCCTACCCTGCAAGAACTGTGGGACCAGACAGAGCTCTGTTTGTTTAAACATCATTAAACTGAAGATAAGTGATGACTCAGCCCCAGCAGCACTGGGGACAATTACCTGATTAGGCAATTACCAAGATGCATATTTTAATATCAACCCATGGCACATGAGAATTTCTGTTTTTTAGACTCTCTGAGGCCAAGCCCTGCCTGATCTGCGCCACCAGGCTTTGCCACTTCATTTTTTTGGGCTTCTGAATATAAAAAAAAGCCACTCTCAGGACAGTGGGAAACACCTGCACCTTAAATCTACAGAGGGAAGAGTGTCCCTGCCTGTAAAACCACCTCTTGTGACTCTCAGGGGACCAGAACATGAGGGAGCACCCAGGGAAAGGGCCTTTTGGTCAGTATTTTCCCTCCAGCAGCTTCCACATCTTCCCTTAGCCAAGCACACTGTGGCTGTGCAGTTGCCCTGCCTGGATGGGGCCCCCTGTCACAGGGGGAACACAAACATGAGGCAAATTAACATTTTTACAATGCACAGACTCACAGTTATGCTTTTCTTTTGCAATACTCTTCAGAACCTCAGCTCAACAGTTCTCCACGTACCCCAACCACACACTCTGACCACCAGACAAGAGTTTCCTCTTGTGGTTTGTTGCATAAAGCACATGTGACATAGAGATTTCTACACTTCCCTGCACTTGTGAAGAGACATTAATTTTTGTTCTGGTTAAAGGTGGCACTAACAGCCAGGTTACCTGTGTTCCCTGCGATCCTGGCATGTGACAGTGGCCAGAACCATGTCCTGACCAGCAACCCCTCATTAAATCCCATTTCCAGGTCCTGTCACAGCTGTCAGGAGCTGCTGACAGACCTTCAGCCTTCAGCAGAAGCTGAATTATTTCTTGCAAAGCAGCAATCAAGGTTAACACCACGAGAGTGTCCGAAACACTTCTGAGGCAAGAGGAGATGACACCAGAGTGGGCCTTCATGTCCATCCCAGCAGTGCCGATTTCAGAGGGAGCAAACAGAGCAGCCCACGATTCAGGATCACTTCCACCTTTATAACCCTTGCTAACCACACTTGATTGATCAATTCAGCATCCCTTTGTCCTGGTGTGGGCAGAGAGTGCCCACAGGAGCCCCTGCTCACCTTGGGCAGCGTATCTGCAGGAGCCATCCTCCACCAGGACGTTGTAGAAGGGCTGGTGGGGGCCGTGGGGGAGGCTGTGCACGTTCATGTTCCGGATCCACTCGTGGCCCATCATGCAGGCAGGATCCCAGCCATAAATCACACAGTTGTAGCCATACCTGATTAAAGAAATTGCACACACAAAGGCTGTGCAAACTCCAGAGCCAGCTCTTTTTCCTCAAGATTAACAGAGCACAAACAGGACAGGAACCTCCTGAGAGCTGGCACAAGGAGGAGAGGAACAGGAGGGGAAAAAAATCAATTCAGAAGGACTTTGTGTTTGTATTTTGAAGTGGAAGGAAATGACTACAAATGACTGGATAAACAGACAGGACTAAACAGCTGAAGACAAAGGCAAACCAAATGTGAGCAGAAGAGAATAGGGAAGAGCCTAGAAGTCAGCAGCCAGAAGAGGAAGGAAGAAATAAGGAGGGATCAACCACCCTGCTGGGCTGTGCAGGTACTCATGTGCTTATCGTGCAGACGTGGCAACCCCAACACTGAGAGCAAAGCCATTGCTATTTACAGAATATTTATGGGATTAATTGTGAGGTGTTGGAACTGCCACTGCTGATGCCCCTCAAATATGCTCTGGATGTCTTGGTGAGTCAGAGGAGTGGCCAAAGCAACACAGTGCTGGCCTGGCTCTCTGGCAGAGCAGCACAGGCAGGAACAGGGAATGAGAGCACAGGGAAACATCCATAAACTGTCCTGGGAATATCAGATTTGATTTTGAAGTTGATCCTGTTGCACAGTCCCTCATTAAGTGATTGCTGCTGTTTCCTGGAGAGCTCTGTGCCGTGGGGATGTTACCTGTGTGACGGGGGATGACTCACACAAGTCAGGCTCTCTGCAGTGCAAACATTTGCTCTCGCCAGGCACTCACAGAACCACCCCCATTTTCCTGCACGGGACGGACGCATGTGCCCGGCATTTCCCACTCCACCTTGGCACGAAAACCGCATCTCACTGCGGTCAGCTCAAACCCTTCTGCTCTGCTGACTGTGGGGAAGGCTCCAAGCTCACCTCTTGTGTTTCATGATGAGCCCAATGGAGAAGCAAACCTCCTTGTGCTTCTCATCTGAGCGGTGCTTGACCTCGGGGCCCAGCTCCTCCTTGCGCCGCTCGATGTGCTCCAGGGTGTGCTGCACCAGGTACCCCACAGCCCCGTGCTGGGAAGGGTCCAGGGCCTGGATGTGCTGCAGGATGTCCAGGACCTTCCAAACCACAGCAAAAACACGTTCAGGACACGTCCCTGCGGCAGCACAGCTCATGAACACATACAGGTATATTGCGTGTAAAGTGCCCGGAGATCTGCCACAACATCCCCCACATTGTTCTCTGCTACAGCTTCCTGTTCAGCCTGCACACAGCCTATCCTTATTCCTTTCCTCTTTGTAAAGATCCCAACCTCCAAGGAAAGGCACTGGAGAGCACAGCAGCTCCTTAAAACTCAGCCCCATGAGTTCATCACATCCTGTTTAGTGCCCACAGAGCACCTCTCAAGGTTTCTGGTCATGAGAATGCAGCAGTTCCAAAATGCTGCTGGGAAGTTGATTCCAGGTGACTTCTACTGCTCTTGAGAACTAATATTTTAACTTAAAAGAGCTTCTCAGCATGTCTGTGAGGAGCAAAAATAGGGCAGCACAGGAGGAAATGGAAATAACCTCCATGATGCTCTCCCATGGAACAGGGAACAAGACAGAAAAGCTGCTTGTCTCAGGATGACTAAAGAACACGAAGCAGCAAGGTCTGCAGATCCAGAATTCCAACCTCCCAACACCCTCTGGCACAACATCAGAGCATCTGCTGCCGAGTTTGTTAGAGGCAGGCGAAACAAATCTTAATTTTTTGGTAAAAGCAAGGGAAAAAAAACCCAACCTGCTGTGTAAACATGTTGGGAAAAGACACGTATCTGTCTCAACATCAAACACCTCAGCTCCCAAAACCTGCCACACTTTGGCACCTGGCAAAAAGATTGTCTCCTTGAGCATAGGTTTGGTCATTAAGTTCAGAGCAGGAGCAGAAGAGGAATGGAAATCTCAGGCTGTTCAGCATGGACAGCAGCCAAAAACTGAGGAAAATCAATTTAAATAAAGAACAGGTGAGTAATTCATGGGAAGAAACACAGCTCAAGCTTCCTGGCCACTTTAGTTCTATTAAGGATTAAGAAGGATGTGAAAATCCTGAAAAATCCTAAAGGAAGGAAGTAACCACAGCTGTCAGAGATTCTTGGGAATTTTATTTACTCTTATTTACAAATGTTTAGGGCAACATTATGTGTAGCTCTGCAGGACTTTTTACATTTCTTACCCATCCATAAATCTGGCAGGCCCTGTCAAAGCTGGTACATTGTGTCCTGTCAGACACAGCATTCTCTCTGGTTAGCTGCAACCCTGCCTGACAGCCCAGAACGACTGGATGCAATCCTGAAAGATCCAAATTTGCTCATTTCCATCGCATCTGGTGCAGGGAACTCAGCAAAACTCAGCCCTGGGGCTGGCTGATGTGTTCTGAGGGGCTGCAAATCCAAGTCTGGTGCTCTCCAAACACATCCCTGAGTGCCAGGACAATCTTTCAGTGTTCCCCATTTACGTCCAGTTGCCATTTCAGCTCAGTGACTTCTTCCCACACACAATTTTTTGGTGCTGGTTTTTCTGTGCTGACCCTAAAATTTGCTGCCATAAGAAAGGAAGGCCAAGCTTAGCACAGTTTGTTCTTCAAAGGGAAGGAGGCAGCTTCTCCAGCCATCCTGTTCCAGTTCATTTGGTGGGAAGAGCTTTGCTTTCTGCTCAGCTCTGTCCAGCCAATATTCCTGCTCCCTTCCCAAACCTGACAAGTGGAACTGGCACAGGCTCCACTGAACCAGCACAGGGAATTTTGAGTAGGAAAAACCTCTGTGCTGCAGTGACACACTAAAAAAAATCCAGATTTTTTTGAGTTACAGGCTCTTCCCTGTGCCTTCTCCTGATTCAGTGAAAGCCTTGGATGATCCAGAAAACCTGTAAATCTCAGCACCTTCTTTCCCACACTCCCAAGATAACAGGACTGGAGTTGTTACCCTGAAGGAAAAGGAATTCCAAGGACAGGAATATCAAGCTGCTTTTCCACAAGAGCCACAGACTGTGTGGCCAAGCTTTGGTTTTATTTATAGAAGATAAATTCCTGAAGTTTTCTGATAAGGTAATTGCTCCTTTTCCAGGAGCCTAGCAGGAGTTTTACCACAGAGCAAACAGGATGCTCTTACAACTCACAGTACACAGTCTTGGTTGCAAGACAAGCTGTAAATCATAAATTAAGACTCTAGGCTGCTCCTAAGTCTTCCCTGGGACAAGCAGGCAAGAATCATCCACTCTTCCTGCTTCAAATTGATCCCCTGCAATGTGAGAACTCCTCCAGCTGCATTCATTACAGATACAACTTGTGGCAGACTGTAATGCAGGCTGACATAGCCCAAAAATCAATAACCCAGCGTTAATAGTGCTCAGCCTTCCCCAAAACATTCCCCTGAGTGCCCAGGTACCTTTTCTGGCCAGATTCCCAGGTGGAAGTATAACCTGGCCTGGAGCATGAGGTGCTGCACATTGTCTGGGTACATGGCCAGGTACAGGTCCAGGGAGTCTCTCAGGAGCTGGTAGGACTGGTCAGTGCTCTCTCTGCCAGCAGAAAGGAAACTCAGCTGTCAGGCTCTGCAACCCAGAGCTCCCAGGGACAGGGGGAGCCCCCCAAATGATGCTGCAGGTACAGCATGCTCACAGCAGTGACTGCAGCATGGATTGTCACTCACCCCATCAGCCTGCTACAAGGAAAAAGCACTGCACAACTGATCACTGAACTCTGCCCTCCCACCCACTGCTCTTCTCCTGGGTCAGAGAATTCACTCTCCAAGCCATTTCCTTTTGTTCCCCTGACACCTAAAGCAATACTTCCACTCTTGTGAGTCTGTCTATGGCTGCTTAGGAAAGGGATTATCAGGAGGATTTGAAAACAAAACAATGTTCTACACACCAACAGCATCTCTGAAAATGCTCATTTGAACATGAGGGTTGTGCCTCACACATGAGAGAAAAAGGCTCTGCTCTTAAGGTGGACAATCCTTATCAGCTTTCCGCAGAGAAAATAAAATATCTTGTCTATTTTCTTGAGAGGAACTAGTTTCACTAAATATTTTTGTTTCCACTCAGATGCAGGTGATTGAAAGCACCCAGCCAATGCCTTGTGGCACACGGAACCTTCAGGCTCTGACGAGGGGAGTGACACTTTTTGGAAGCACCAACACTGGATATGCAGATAATGCACCCTGGGTCCTTTTTTCCAGGGCATGGATGCCCAGCTCACCTCTTGCCAAGGTTGAGGAGGTTCCCCACCATGCGCTGCAGGACCTCCTTGGAGGTCACCACCCCATAGAACTCCTCTGTCACGTGGTGCCCGATCAGGTACTCGCACTCCTTCACTGTCAGCTGCTTCCCCTTCCCAAAGGCATCGATATAGGTGTAGTCAAAAATGTCTGTGCTTCTGGAGAGGCAACAAAGAGACCAAACTGTGATCAGGGTCTCGTGGTGAAGCAGGATTTGCTGTTTCTCTTCTTCCCTCAGCACTTCTAACCCAGGTCCTTCATTCCTCAGCTTCCTCCCAAACAGAGTCTACCTGGTACCTTCTCCCTTTTCCATAATTCTCACATCACCTCATGGATATTATTATTTCAGGAAATCTGTTATTATTCAGCAGCAGCAGCAGAACTGAGTTCTAGGAAAACCTTCCAGAAGATCTGATTTTTCCCCTCTGTATAGGTTATAATTCCAGATGGAAAATAATAAAACATTCTCCTCCAAGTCCAGAGCAGGAAATCTGTTACCATTCAGCAGCAGCTGAGCTCTAGGAAAACTTTCCTAAAGATCTGATTTTTCCCTCTGTACAAGCAGATGGAACATAATTAAACACTCTCACACAGGTCTGGAGCTGTAAATGTTTTCTGGTTTTGTCACAGTGGGCACAATTTCAGAGTTCAGCAGGTCACTCACCCTTCTTTCCCTTGACACCATCGCAGCAGGAAATGGCTGGGAAAGTTGACAGGCTCCAGTTTGACTCCCAGCTGCCTGGCAATTGTTAAATAAAGCACAGACAAACTGATGGGAATTCCTGTCCTGCGGATCAAAACCTGGGGGAGAAAAATGTGACAAAAACACAGGCGGGATTTAAGAAAAAACAAATTTCAAGGGTTTCAATTTCACAACTCAAAATACAGCTTGACAGAACATGCACTGAAGGATGACATATTTATTTAAGAGTTGCTCTTATTTATTTAAGAGTTGCTCTTCAGAGAGAATTATTTGTCTGGCTACATTCAGACAAATAGTGTCTCGAGCCTTCCAGCCTCCCAGTTTCTGCCTAACACACACATACCTGGTGAATGTAGGAATTCAGGGAGTTGTAGTAATCCAGCTCATTCCCTTTGTATTTCAGCTGCTCATACAGGACACAGTTCATGGCATCAAGCACCTGCCTCTGAAGTTCCACTTCTGGGACAAGAACTTCTCCTGGAAACACATGCAGTGAAATAAAGACTGAGAAAACAAGAACACTCAACCTTTACGCAATGAAATCTTCACATGGGCAGGCTTAGTCTCCTCTTGAAAGCCTGGAATTATTCACTGTTTATAAAACCAAGGAGCAAGATGCTGCCTGACCTTTGGTGATGATAAACATGCACCTTTCTACTGATCATTTTCTGAGATTGGCAGGAAAGAGGTTATCTATAGCTCAGCTATAGATAACAGGACTAATAAGATTTCAGGGACAAATGGGAAAAAATGGAATTCCCCTCCCAATTCTTTTAGCATCAGATGGACTGCACCCTGGGCTATTGAACAGCTGTTTCTTGAATGATGGCTTAAGTAAATGTCAGAATTCTGTTTGCCAGGGGATAAAAACAACAGCTCTTTAAGCTGCCACAACTCCACAGCTGTTTCAGCTGTGCAGAGGTGCAGGAAGGCTCTGCAGGAAAGCACATTTCTGTACAGTACCTGCCTTGGAAGCCAAGCTGGGGTGCCTGGGGTTCTTGGTCCGCAGCACTTTGCGCACTTTGTCCGTGATATCGTCTACCTGAGCCTGGACACTCTTGAGGCAGATGTCTGACAGGGGGTTACAGTACTGATCAATCAACACAGCACCTGGAAAAAACAAACTACATAAGAAACAGGACTTCAGTTTTTTTTCTTTGCTTGGTTTTGCCTGCTCTGCATTCCAGGCATGCAGCGAGCGGTTGCAGCAGAACAGCAGAGCTGTGTGTGAAACCTGCAGTCATCTGCTGGATTTGTCACACAAACTGCAGACAATGAGGTGACATGAGAAATTACCAGCTCAACTCAGTATTCCCCTCTTCCTATGCTGAAAGGTATCTGCACCTTGAGCAGGAATGCTGCTGGATCAGGCCTGACCAGCTCTGCACTCACACTGCAGCCCCTGGCACCTCCCCAACATAGAGATTTTTATTCAGAGCCTGAAACAATCCCAGCTTCACTCAAATTGCCTCAGCTCTGACCTCTCCCTGTCACATCCTCCGTATCATCCTTGTTCCTCACTTCCTTGTCTGCCACATTCATCTTCCTCTTCCACACCTGCTCTCCATCTTCCTGACACAACACAGAACAGCAGAGACTGTCCTGTAGCTCCTGCCCCAGCCTCTGCAGGAAAACACTTCCTTTCACAGAACCTTCTCCTTGGCACCACTGCTCTTTCCAAAACCTCCTTCTGTTCAATCCTTGGAATCAGCTGGAAGGATTTTGCATGGACCACACCTCTTCCAGCCTCCTACATGGCTTTGTCAACATGTCCATGACAGGCCTGTAAATCAAGGAATTCAGCAGGGTCCTGTGTCTCCTTTCTGCCCTCCCAAAGTGTTCCCTGTGCTGACCAGGTGAAAATTCCCAAAAATCTTCCTGCTGGTGCTCCAAAGGCACTTTCATGGCAGACAAATCACACATATTTGTGACCTACACGACTAAGTCTCATACTTAATTTGGTTTTTTTCTACCAAAGACCACTTTCTGCTTTCCCTTCCCGCCCTAACAGCCCCTTCTTCAAAGTCTATTGCATTTCCAAGAACCAGCTTTGGTGTGAGAGCCTCTTTTGTCCTCTTTCAGGGACATTTTGGAGCGTGTACCAAGAGAAAAGGCCTCTTCTACAGCCCCTGACAGCTTCTGAGCCACTCAGAAGACAGAAGAAGAATATGTCCTTCATATTCTCAGGAGACTGAGGACATGAAGAGCAGAAGAAGCAGAAGAAGGAGCTTCTGCTTTCTTAGCAGATGTAAGTGCCCTTCCACCATGTGACTGGACTTGGATTTGTTTCCCATCAAAGTCCAGCACTCAATTCTTGAGATACTCCCAGTGCTCAGGCTACAACAATTCCCTCTGCTTCCTCCCTGCCCTTATCTGAGGAGCTCCTGGGAAAAGGGGAAAGCAGGGAGCTGATTTGGAATCAGCTCAGCTGAATGCAGCCCAGGGGCCACAGCAGCCATGTCAGTAATTAGGAGGTTGGGCTACAGCTCATTTTCTCAGCACCCTGTTCAAGTGTTTCACCACTTTCTGCCTTCAGCCCAGCTGTCCAGGGGTGATTCTCCAAGCACACAGCACTGACAGCACCTGCTGCCATCCTGACATCCTGACACAACGCTGCTGCGGGATGGGGAGGATTCCAGGCACATCCCAAATCCAACCTGAATTCTGAGTCATTAGCCAAGGGCTTGCTGGAATCTAAGCAAGGCAGGCTCCTTGCAAGTCAAAGCATGATGGAGAGCTGTCATCAGTGTCCCAGCTGGGCTTTCTGCCAAGGACTCACCCTCCAGAAAGGACTGCCGCTCCGTAGGGCGCTGCAGATACTCCTTCAGGTTCTTCAGTATGTTCTGCTGCCGTAGGAAATAGAGAATTTTCTTTGCATAGTACTTCCAGGTGAGACCTTTCCTGCACAGTTAAACACAAGAAGAAGCATTTCCCTTAATAGGCATTTGAAGGGTGAACAGTTGGTTTAAGTTTTCCAATGAATACAAGTTTACAGTTTAGATTACTGTTTTTCTCAACAAGCACTGTCACTGAAAGTCAACCCCAAAGGGGAATGAATGTTGAGAGGAATTTATCATAAAAAGCCACACAACTTGCAAAACATTGCTCCTATCACCTCCAATTTTCATCCCATCACCGATACATCATTTTGAGAAGATACATTATCATGGGAAACAACACAGAGCCTAATTAAAGGAGCTCAGGAATATCTGATTAAAATCCTATACTTTATTCATAAAACATTACCCTCTGTCTGACTGCATCTCTCCAGAGTCACTCCTAAAGGATCCTCTCTGCATTAAAAATAGATTGATGAGGGACACGAATGTGAGTCCAATAGCATGCAGAAGAAAAACAAAAATTCCCCAGTGGAAAACCAACTCTGCAGCTCTGAAGAGGCAGGAGGAGATCAACAGTTGCTCTGTAGATGACACAATTCCAAAACTTTTTACAGTAAAGCCCCACCACTTTCTAAAGCCTCTCCATCCTCCTGGACAGCAGAGCAATCAAATCTCATAATATTTTATCTTCTTCCAATAAACTGGGATCCACAATAGGGACAACTGCTTTATTGGGATATCTTCCAGGGAAATGATTTAGCCTAATGCCCCTGAATGGCAATGACTACAGCTTAATCAGGGTGTAATTAGCATCAATTCTGCTTTATGGGGAAGCATTTGGCCAGTGCAAAGCCTCAAAAGCTTTTTACCCAGTTGTCAAATGAGAGATGCTCAGGCCCAGCTCGAACAGAGAAGGCAATAAAATGGATGGGAAAAGGCAAAAATGAGATGATTGCCATTCCAGTTGGGTTTTTTCAAGCTCTATTAACAGTCCCTCTAATCAAGGCTATTAGGCTCCATTAAGGACATTTATCACAGCTTTGTATTACAGCAAACCCAGCCTGGGTAGGTGGTACCAGCAGAAAAAGCTTCAGATAAAACAAATAAAACCTTCAAATAAACTTACTCATCTTGCCCAGTGTTAATCAAGGTGATGAGATCACCCAGGCAGATAAAACCCAGGAGTTTTATTTACCACCTGTCTGAATAATTTACAGAACTGCAAATTTTGCAGTGGCTGAATTCAATTCGGTTGCTTTTTTGGGGACAAAAAATTGGACCAACCTACTCCAGCTCAGAAAAGGAAAGAAAAAGCTGGAATTTCATGGTGGCAATCCTGAAGGATTCCTGCTTCCCTCTGGTGCTCTGGCCTAATCCTGCAAATCAGTTCAGCAAACTGATCCAGGCTTAAATCAAAAAGGAACAAGAGGACGGGAACTGCTTAGGCAGAGATGAGGGTGTATGGGATATGTCCCAAGAGATGCCATGAGCTGGCAAGGAAATAAACAACAAAAAGCAACACAAAGCTTTCTTCTTCCTGTGGGACAAGGTTTCCATGTTTTCCTCCGGATACACTCAAGCTGTTCTGCAGTCAGACCTTAGCAGGTCTGGGGGTGTTGTCTAATGAGTGACCAAGGGCAGAGGCTGATGTCAGGCATTAACCAGGGTATTTTTCCCCTTGGACTGGTGAAAGAGGGAAATCCCTGTCAATTCTCATCCCTCTCTTACCTTCCTTCCATGTTGAGGATACACATCAGCTCATCCTCAAAGAAATGGCTGGGGCAGCCCAGAGTCTCAATGTCACTGAACCCATCACAGGGCACCTGCCAAAGCAGACAAGGAGTTACACACAGCACAACAGATCCTCCCAGAGCTCCAGAAACAGCCTCAAAACCAAGTTCGCCCTGTTTCTTAAAATTTACAGAAGATCTTAAAAATGTCCTGCTCCCCAAATACTCACAGTCTGTACTCATGGATTTATTATTCCATTGAGAACCCCAGGAACATCCTACAGCAATTTCAGCCAAATTCTACAGCATTTAGGGCTGTGATGCTGAGCTCAGGACCAGCAGAATCACATTTATGCAGGGTGGGCACAAGCTGAAAGTGATTTTAAGCTGGAATCAACTTCTGCTTGTGGTTGATTGAACCTCTCCATACACCCCCCTGTGCAGGAGATTCATCCTGGGTGAAGGAATGAAGAGGCAGGAGCCTTTTTTTTTTGCAACAACCACTCCTGCATCTAAATTCAGAACAGCTATTTTCTTCCAGAATTCAGAATTACTTTTAAAATTTTGGCTGAACTGAAAAAAAAAAAAAAAGAGAAAAGGCTTTCAAGCATTTCACCATAGGGTATGGGCTCATCTATGGGTTTGAAAGTCTTTTGCTCTCAGTTCTGAGCAGGGAATCAAGCTGCAGTTTCTGGCCCCACAGGAGATGGTTCTCATCATGAGGCCTTTGGGCATTGCTTCATGCTCTCTCCATAGTTTTTGCATACATGATTAAAACAGGAGGAATCCAGGAGCAGCTTCTCCCAGTCAAAGCTCTGACAATTCTCCATGGACAAACGCCTGGCTGCTGCAGAACAGAGCAGCCAGGGGACACCAAACCCCCACCTGGCCCTGCTGCCTTCCTTTTGCACAGGAGCCATAAAAGGGGGGCTCTTCAGTGGCTCCTGTGTGGAATTTTGAATTCAGCCAAAGTTCCAGGCAGTTTTTATGCTTTACTCACAGAATTCCAGGCTGACCTACCTGTACAGCTTGCCAAAATCCACAGCCACCTACTAATCAAACAGCCAAGTAACTCCTGTTTCATGTGCACGTCAGTGTGAGACATCCCATTTTCACCTCTTCCCCACTGAACACAGCAGCATCTCAGGGTCATGGCTGGCTGGAGAACTTCAAAAACAACACTTTGCAACTGAGTGGCCCTGTTGTGCCTTGCTCCTGAACTCTAAGGGCTTGTGACAGCTCTCAGAACTCGTCCTTGCACAAGGTCTGCAGCAGAAACAGCAGCTGTGCTCTGTGTCAACAAACTCTGTGGCCTTCAGAATTCTCAGAGCCAGGGCTGGACTCCCAGCAAAAAGCAAAGAGCTTTCAGGGCTGAATGCAATCCCAGAGTGTGCTGCACTCCACACACCTCTGCATTTGGAACTCTCTCCCCTTTTGGCTGTGTTTCAGCATTCTCACACCAAGTCAGGAAATACAAAACCTCTGACTGCACAGCTGAGGTGATGTGGAGAGAGGGGCAAGAGAAACTGATAAAAAGAACTGATCACAATCAAGGAAGGTGAATCTTTGAAATATTATGGAATCATGGAATATCCTGAGCTACCACAAGGATCATTCCAGTCCCACTCCTGGCCCTGCACAGACATCCCAAAATTCCACAACATTCCTGGCAGAGCTGTCCAAAGGCTCCTGGAGCTCTGGCCCATTCCCTGGGGAGTGCCCAGCACCCTCTGAGGGAAAAAGAACCTTTTCCTAACATAAATAATAATAAAGACTAAATAAACACATTTTTAAAAGGCAAAACCCCCTAAGAAATAAACAACTTCTGAAAGGTTTAAGATTTTTTAAAAGAAGAATACACCCTGGTGACATGAATGCTCAGGCAGTGTTGAGGAAACAGCCTCAAGCTGCTCCAGGGGAGGTGCAGCTTGGAAATTAGGAAAAATTGATTAATTAAAAGGGTTGTCAAGCATTGGAAGAAGCTGCTTAGGGAAGTGGTGCAATCCCTGTCCTTTGGAGGGCTCAGAAAATGTGAAGATGTGCTTAGGGACAGTTCAGTGGCTGGATTAGATCTTGGAGGTCTCTTCAACCTCAATGATTCAATTAACGATTTTATTAATGATTCTATCAGACAAGTGGCCAGGTTGCTGCACACAGACATAAAGAGAGGAGGACTCACGTGTTCTGAGAAGAACCTTTTGGAGAAGGAAGCCACGATCCTCTGCGCCTCCAGCCCCGCGTTGTGCCGCGCCTTGTACTCCTCCAGCCAGCTGACACCGTCACTGTGGCTGTAGTACTTCAGCAGGGACGGCCACCTGCACACACAGACACAAACCAACAGCATTTCGTTAATATTTCACACCCCTGAGAGCCTCCAGAACGAGCTGAGGGGCTGAGACAGCGCTCAGACACTGCCCAGCCTTAAACCGCATTGAATTACCTCAGACATCAAAGCACAACTCCCTGATTGCAGCCGTGCATTAATGATTATTTAAAAGCAAGCTCTCCTGAAACCTTCAGAGGCTCCCACGGCAGGATTTCAATACCTAAACATCCTAAACGCTTCAGTTTTATAATTAAAAGAGTTTACCACAAAGAAGCGTCATGTGGAAGCCAACCTGGCACTGAAGAGAAGGGGAATTCTTTGTCCTGTGCTCTTCCCTAGCACCTCGGGGAGCTCATTAAAAGGCTGCACAAAACACAGCTCCCTCCATTGCCCTTGCTGGTGGCAACATCCACGGGAGGAAAACACAATCCTGAAGTCAAGTTGTGACAGCTAAACGCTTCTGCAGTTTGGTTTGGAGACAAGAAATAATTGTTTGAAGAAGAAAAAAAAAGAACAAAAATCAACCTCCCAGGTTTCTTGTGAAAAACTCCACCTTCGCTGAGACATTTCACAGCTTACTCAGGATTTCGAGGTTCAGCTGAAAATCCAACTTCAGGGCATGTTCTGGGGGCTGTGAGCAGCACCTTTTTGAATAAAGTGGGTGTGTGGTGCCACAACACAGCTTTGGGCCGTAAAACATGTGCCAGCACTGCAATCCCTGCTGCTGGGAAGACACCAGGATCACTCGTGTGAGAAACATGAACAAGAATCAGCACAGATGGAAACATTTTGGAAAGAAAGCTGAAAGGGGTTTCTTTTCATTTGCTGGGGGATTTATTCCACATTTTGAAAAGCTGTTCATTATTACTGGTTTATACAAAACATTTTCCTTCAGCTGCATGGGTTATCTTAGTTTCTTTCCAGGTGTTTTATATATATTTTTATATATATATTTTTAATTTGCCAAATACTGAAATCACTCTTCCTGTATAACAATTATTACCAGTGTCCAAACCACACCTGGAAGATATTTCAGTGCTGGTTAATAATAAAACTCCCGTGCCCTTTTCCTTCACAAAATAAAGTCAAATAACCTCACATTACATAACAACCTCCCTCCTGATGAATCCCTGCCCCTTGAGCTCCTGCTGAAATGGAGCCACCTCCCACTAACCATCACAGGCTTTTATTTTGGGGTGAGAAAGGAGAATCTCATGGGTTGGAAGGACAGTGGGAATTTTAGGAGGATGAAAGTGCCATTGCTCACGGTGGAATCCAGCCAGGATGGCGAGGTCAGGGTGAAACCTCCTGCCAAAAACTCCATTACCAAGGAGAGAGGAGGAGAGCAGCGTGTGCCAGTCACCCACCACATCCCATCCCAGCTGCTGGATCCCAACCAGGCTGAAACCTGCAGGAATTGCAGCCACTGAACTGGTGAAAGTCAGTCCCAGAGCCATGCCTTGGTGGAGTGGGGAAGCTGTAATTGTCCAGCAGGTTTTTTCTCCCCTATGAAAAGGGAGCAATCCCCACATTTGGGCTGTGCTGAATTTCAGGAGGCAGCTAGCACTCAGGGAAAGCAATTCTGCTGCTGCTCCTGTGCCAACACAGCCAAAAGCAGGTAAGAGATGAGCAGGTGCTACCCTGGACAGCCCCGGGGATGAGGGGAGGTGCCCCCAGGACTGCTGAAACCAGCACAGCATCAGCGATATCACACCCACCCTTCAGCCCCAGCCAAAATATCCACAGCGTCACTGAGCACAGCGCCCTGGGGGGAACAAAACAGCAGCAGCAAAACCCCAACCCGAGGATTTGGCTGTCTGTGAGAGCAGCTCTCCCCAAATCCTCTTGAACAAACACTTCTCTGCTGCCCAGCATCAGTCCTGACGTGGGTCTTGGCTGCTGTTTTGGAAGCTCCCGGAGGGCTCAGGGAGGCCAATCCACAACCCCAGTGCACGGTGCCACCGCCAGAGCCCGGGCCTGACCTGGGAACGCAGGGGATCCACGTGCCCCGGTGAGGAAAGGGCTACAAAACTGATCCCTGGCCAAGGGGGATCCCCTGCGAGCAGCAGGCTCAGCCTGATCGCTCCCCGTGGGATTTGGGAGGAGAGGCAAATGTAGAAATCCTCGGAGCAGTGCGGGACACCAGCGCGGAGCAGCCGTGGCTGCCCCATCCCCGGGAGTGTTCCAGGCCAGGCTGGATAAACCTGGAGCAGACCGGGACAGCGCAAGGCGTCCCTGCCCGCGGCACGGGGTGAAAGGACGGGCTCAGAGCTCCAGCCCGCCCCAAAGCGCTCCGTGCCCCCGGGCCCGCCCGTGAGGAGCCCACCGGGAGGCACGGAGGGACCGGGCGGTGACGGCGGCGCTCCCACCACCCCAGGCACACACCACCCACACAGCCCGGGCCGGTCCGGCCATCCCCGGTGCCGCCGAAGCCCGGGGGGCCCGTTCCCTCCCGTTCCCTCCCGTCCGAGCCCGGCGGGCCGGGCCGTGCGGCGGTGCCCACCTGAGGCGGAAGCGCTCCCGCCACACCTTGCCGCGGGGCTGGCACGCCTCGCGCAGCCGGCGGCAGGTGCAGGACACGCGGCCGATGTCGGCGGCGCCCAGCACGTCGCAGCAGAGGATGAGCTCCAGCAGCTCTCCCGGCAGGTCCGTCAGGCCCGTGCCGCCGCCGCTGCCGGGCCCCGCCGGGCCCGCGGCCTCCGCCGCCATCTTGGCTGTTTACCTGCGCTCCGGGGCCGCCGGCGCTTCCGGGGAGGGGCGGCCCGGGGAGCGTCCGCAAAGTGCGGCCGCGGCGCCGAGCGCAGAGCGGGCCAAGGGAGCGTCTGCCAAGTGACGGGCAAGCGCCGGGGAGACGCCGCTGCGGCCCGGCCCGGGAACGGGCACGGCGGGGATCGGTCAGCATCGGGAACGAAAGGGGACCTCGTCTGTGGGGTCAGTGTTGGGAACGGAGTGCCAAAAGGGGCCTCGTCGATGTGTATCAATAGTGGAAACGGGGGCCAATAAGAGATCTCCTTGATGTGTATCATTATTGGAAAGAGAGTGCCAAAAAGGGGCCTCAGTGGTGTGATCAATATCAGAAGCGGGGGCCAGTAAGGGGATCTCATCAATGTGTATCAATATTGGAAATGGGGGGCAAAAAGGGACCTCGTCAATGTGTATCAATATTGGAAATGGGGGGCAAAAAGGGACCTCATCAATGTGTATCAGTATTGGAAATGGGGGGCAAAAAGGGACCTCATCGATGTGTATCAATATTGGAAATGGGGGGCAAAAAAGGGACCTCGTCAATGTGTATCAATATTGGGAACAGAGTGACAAAAAAGGGCCCTCCTCGATGTGATCTATCAAAAATGGGGTGGACAGGAGTGATGTATCAATGTGTATCAATATCGGAAACAGAGTGCCAAAAAGGAGGCTCATCAATGTGTATCAATATTGGGAACAGAGTGCCAAAAAAGGGGCCTCATTGATATGTTTAATATCAAAAATGGGGTGCACCGGGGGATCTATCAATGTGTATCAATATCGGAAACCGAGTGCCAAAACAGGGCCTCATTTATATGTATCTTATCAGAAATGGGGTGCCAAAAGGGGACCTCATCAATGTGTATCAGTATTGGAAATGGGGTGCACAGGGGGATCTATCAATGTGTATCAGTATAGAAAAGGAGGAGCCCAAAGGAGACCTTATCTAATCAACACCTAATGTGCATCAATACCTGAGACCTGGTGCCTAAAGGGAACTTATCAAAATGCATCAGTATTGAAAAGGAGGACCTCATCAATATGTATCAATATCGAAAAGGGCTGCGCAAAGGAGACCTATCAATGTGTATCAATATCAAAAAAGAGGTGCCAGAAGGGGATCTCATCAGTGTGTATCAATATCTGCACAGAGGGCACTCCACTGACAGGGATAAATATCAAAAAGGGGGTGCTCAAAGGGGACCTATCAGTCTGTATCAATATGGAAAAAGAGGTGCCAAAAGGGGCTCTCATCAATGTGCATCAATATCTGAAAGGGGGAGCCCAAAGGGGACCTTATCAGACGTGTATCAATAATACCTAAAAGGGGGTGCACGGAGGGAACATATCAATGTGTAAAAATACCTAAAAGGAGGTACCAAAGGGAGGTTTATCAGAGTGTATCAATACCTAAGAGGGGCTGCACAGAGGGCACCTCATCAATAGGTAGAAATATTAATAATAAATAATTGATAATAAAATGGATCAATGTGTATCAATATCCAAAGGGGGCACCCTGTCCCAGGGCCTGCCCACCCTCCCAGGGAACAATTTCTTCCCACTATCCCACCTAACCCTGCCCTCTGGCAGTGGGAAGCCATTCCCAGCCCATGGAAAAAAAATCACTCAACCTCTCTTTTAAGAAGCCCCCTTCAAGTACTGGAAGGATCCCCTTTACATGGGAAAAAATCTTTTTCCCGTGGGAAAAGCCGTGTCCGTATTTCTGCCTCGTTCCCCTGGCTGCTCTCTGCCATCCCCAGGCCTCTCAGCTCCTGCCTGGGCTGCTTTTGCTGTGTTCCCAAGGCTCCAAAACTCAGCCCGCACAGAGCCAGCCCTCCTCGCTGGGCTGTGACATTTCCCCCGAGGACACGGGGATAAATGACGGGATCCACGGATTGCTGTGACTCAGGCCACCTCACAAGGCAGCGCCTGTGTCTGGCAGGTAAACAGGTGCTGCTGATTGTCACTGCTATTTATGGCACCCCGGCATTACAGGTGGCAGAGCGGAGCGAGGCCAAGGCATCAGCAGAGACCTCGAGCAGCCTTCTGGTGTTAAAAACCCAGAGAGGAGAGAAGAACTGCCGGGGTTTAGTTCACTTTTTTTTTATTATTATTTTTTATTTTGACCGTAATGCAAACAGGCATAAGTATTCCATAAAATCAGAAGATTTGGGACTATACAGAGAGAGGTGCATGCTTCAGAACAACGTGGATATCTTGCAAACAGAGCCAGAGTCAGTCTGAGAGAGGGGCTGGAGCACGGGGGGCGAATGGCAGAGATTTTAGCAGCATTGAGAGCTCGGAGGTAGGGGAAGAACCACGTTTCTGGCTGCTTAAAGCACTGGTAGGATCACACACAGCTCGGGCTCACCCCACCCCTGCACCCTCAGCACAAACCTACCCTGGGGTCACACCAAAAAGCAGCTGCCAAAGGAGCTCCCCCTGCTCCACGCACACCTCTGGGATGGGATGCGAAGTGAGAGTGCCAGGCTCAAATCGCGGCAGCGTTTCCTCGAGCGAATGAAGGCACAGCGACGCGAGGGCGGCGAGGAGCAGGGAGCAGCCGGGGCTGGGAGCCCCACCCAGCCCAGCCCAGCAGGATTTACCCACATCGGAAGGTTTTACAGTGGGAGGTTTGGGAATTCCCTGCCCCAAAGCTGCCACCTTGCCCAGCCCAGCCCCGGTCCTCATCGTGGCACCGCTGCTCGTCAGGAAAAGGCCACCGGAAAATTAAAGACTCCAACCCAACCTTTGAGTCTGAGACTAAAGGTGCCTGGGAGGAGCCGAGGGGATAAATCCCTGCTCCTATTACAGAAATTAATTGGCACTGAATATCAAACTCCCCGGGCAGCTGGCAGGAGTGGTGTTTTTAACTCTGTGCAATCGGAAAAGCGATGAGTCCCGGCTGAAAGTCATCATCTCGTCCTCTGCCTGGGGAATTGTGTGTGCACTCTGGAAAAGCTGCAGACTGCTCACAAAGCACACAGAGCCCGGGGTTTTTAAAGGCAATTCGAGGCAGCAGGGCATGGGAGTTCAACCTTGGGAATTGTGAGGATTTGCCTATATTGTAGGATTTTAGCAAAGCAGGGATTTTGCACTGAATCTCACTCGCAGGGTGATTCCCCAACCCCAAATCCTCTTCCTGGACATCCTCTGGGCTACTGGGAAGTGGCTTTTGTTAAGACAGGATTCCATGCTACGATCACACGGAGAGGAGAACAAAAAAGCAGGCTCAGAAGCAAGGAGCATTAATGTCTCAGTTAATTAAGGCTGTTTTGTTGCCCTTGATAAATTTTAAAAACCTCCGCTAGCAGTTATTGTAGCAACAAAAAGTTTGATTTAATCCCAATTCGATACACTGGCTGTTTGCTCTCTGTTTGCTTTCCCCACCCCAAAGCCAACACATGAAAACAAAACAACAAAAAGAAGCCCTGAATTAGTTCCTCTCTTAGATCGACTTTTCCAGCATTTAGCCTTTCAATTTTCCAGGTATTAAGGATGTCCCTGGAAGGAAAAGGCCTTGCCCGGTGTTTTTCACTCACAGATTCCTGCACCAGCCCTGCAGAGAGACAGGCAGGAGCTGCTCTGCATCCCAGTGCTGAGTTCCTGCTTTTCCACAGCTCCAGAACAGCTCTGAAAGCTTTGGGTACAAGAATCTTGCCCAATTCCTCACCACAGGAATGAGGAATGGCTGCAAAACTTTAGCCTGTAGGCTCCTGATAAAGCAGGAACTTTGGGGCCAGGCTCACAGGTTTTATTTGCTCACTTTGAGGTGCTTCCTCCCTCCCCAAAATCTGGCCAGGTGGGATGTGGATGGGTAAGGCAGGAGAGCAGCAGCCCTGGCAGTGAGGTGCTGCCACTGCTCAGCTCTGAGCTCACAACCTGCTGGCGTTTTACTCCTGTGACTCCAGGGCTCTCATTTCCATCACAGCCAAACGTCTGTAGGGGTGGAGGCCAGGAATTGCCAGTCTGCTTCATTTTCCCAGCAGGAAAGAAAAAAAAAAAAAAAAGGTGGATCTGCATGGCAATGCTTGGATACCCCAGGAGTTTCCCTGTGCTGAACCAAACTCAAGTTTTGGAGAGATTTTGACCTCTCTGAAATTCTGTTTCCCCTCTGGAACCAAGTGCTTTAAAGCAGCAACTTTCTCCCTCTCCCCTGACTCCCTGCTGAACACATACAGCCACATGGAAGAAGCTGGAGCTGGGATCTTCCTGGGAAAGGGGAGATTTCCCAGGGATTGCTGGAGCCATGCGCTGCAGGCACGTGCAAGTGCGGATTGACACACGCAAAAATATTCTGAATTTGCTGCTGCTGCTGCTGCTGCCGTGCAAGCTGCCAAAATCCCCAGTGCCACTGAAGCCAGCAGGTGTGGAAGGCATTTTGGATCTTGGGAGGACTTGGATTCCAGGCTCATTTTATCCAAGTTCAGGATTACAGGTTTTCAAGAGCACTGGCCAAATTTTGCTCTCCCTCTTATGGCAGAAGGAATTGTTATAACAAACACGGAGTTACAGCAAAGTTGAATGGTCCTGAAAATGTGTCTCCATCTGTTCTGTGTAGGGACTGTGCTCCCCTCTGGAACTATCAAAGCAATTGCAGAGTTATCAGAGCAATTCTGAAGCTGAGAACTAGTCCCCGGTGAAAGTAGGAACAGAATTTCGTTTGGAGCATAAAATTATCCTTCCAAAAAAACAGTGGGAACCCTCAGAGGGCAATGGAATGGCTTCAGTGGTCAGAAGTCAGGAGGCAGCAGCTTTGGCTTGGGCTTGGTGCAAGTCCGTGAGGCTTCAAGCACAAACAGTGCTTGAAGTTTAATCGGAACGGGGCCTCCAGGATGTGGGAGAGTTCACAGCCCCAGCTTGCACCCACTGTGTGACTTCTCCCCACCTCCATCCCCCTGTGGAACCCCACCCCGGGGAGATGGGGCTGAGCTCACTCCCAGTTATCCCGGGGGGCATTTCCCCAGCCCTGGGGAACGGGGCGAACGGGGCCAGCGGGCAGGAGCGGTGCCGTGCTCCCTTCCCAGCACAAGGCACTGTGAGCCCCTGCCCGTCCCAGCACCGGCACTTCCCGCTGGGCAGGGCTGGGAAGGGCGGGATGTCCAGAGGGAAGCAGCCGGGGATGGGGTGAGGGGGATCACACATTGACGGGAAAGGAGCAGCCACAGGCTGGGCACGGGGTCATTCCCGTCTGTTCCCAGGTTCTCCTGCAGGGCCGTGGTTCCTGGCCCAGGACACACCTGCAGGACTGCTGGCCGTGCACAGATCCCCGTGCTCAGGGTGTGAGCAGGGTCCCTGCTCCCCCCTGGGGACACACAGGCACAGAGGGGACAGGGAGCGTGGACATCCCGGAGTCAGATGCCATTCTCTGGCCGGTTGGGGTGTGACTGGCTCAGTTCCTCTCCAGCAAGGAGCTCAGGCCGCGTTGTGGAGGTGACAGCTCTGTGAGGCCACTGCTGGTGGCAGATGTCGCGTTGTTTTGCCATTGTCTCATTGTTTAGCCATTGTCTCTCATAAACAGAACAACAAACTCCCAGGCAGTCCTTCCCAGGAGATGAAACCTCAGAAATCAACAACACAACTCTGGTTTCCTGTGCACTGAATGGTTTTCCCCTGCTGGTGGACACAGCAGGTTGGGAAAACACCCAAACCTTTCCCCCTGGGTTTTCAAATCCATACAATGACTCTCTGCAGACGCTTGAAAGATCTAGGAAGTAAAATCTTTGCAAAAAACCCCTCATTTTGTAGTGTCTTGAAAATCAAACCTCCCGTTCAGAGAAGAGTCTCTTTAACACTTGGAGAGTGAAAAGGAGCAGAACCGCTCAGATTTGGGGTGGTGGAGATCCTCAGGAGAGTGACTGGGACACTGGCCAGGCTGGGTGTCCCTCAGATGCAGCATAGGAGGGGTGGGCAGCAGGCACCCAGAGGGGACAGATCTGTGACCCGAGTGCCCCAGAGGCATCACCCCTCTGTGTGTGACCCCTGGAGCAGCCCCAGGGCTGGGGCAGAGCCCACCTCACTCTGTGTCTATAGCAGAGATTTCGTGGCTGCACCCGCACATCAGAAATGCCACAGCGAGAGGAGCAGAGGCCAGGCTGGAAAAGCCACATTTCGGGAATCATAAAGCACATCCACAAGTTTCCTTCCCCTGTTGCTACGGGAGAAAATGAAGCTCGAGGGGAGTGCGAAGCCCCTGCAGGTGGAGGGGATGAAGGGGAGCAGTTCAGACGTCTGAGGCTGACTCAACAGCAAACAGTGAATCCCAATTCCCAGCGGTGCAGCATGTGAGGAGCCAGCAGTCCCACCCAGGCTGCGGGAGCAGAGGCAGCTCGGAGCCCTGGGGGTCTTTAACTCCATGGACCTTCATGGAGGGAGGGGATTTCTGCTCCAGGACCAGGCAAGGAGCCTTAAACCAGCATTTCCCTCGCCCAGGGCTCGGCAGGGCTCAGGCACGGGGTGTTTGCTGAGCTCTGTGAGCCTGCCCGGCCCAGACCCCACCGGCAGGGCTGTGCTTCCTGCTGCAGCTCAGCTGGGAGGGGGGGGGGACAGAGGGGACAAGCTTTGGGATGCATGGAAAGCAAGATAATCCAGCTCAGGCACGGGCTCCAGATGGGAGATGGTACAGCAGAGCAGGCAGGAGCAGGACAGGAGGGAAAAACCTGCCAGCACCACGGTGTGAGCTGGGAAGAGGACTGAGAGATGTTTCTTTGGGCATTACCTCCTCCTCCTCCTCCTCCTCCTCGTCAGGTTGCATCGCCCCTTCTTCCAAAGGAGGACCAGAGCACAAAGCCGGAGCCACAGTTTCCCAGAAGAAGAGGATGAGTCTGGTTTTCTTTCTGATTTTAGCTTTGTTTCTGCAGCCACAGGGTGGGGCTCAGGCCGAGCTTGCTGCGTGTTCCCCGCTCTGCAGCCGGGGAGTTTCCTCCCAGGCAGGACCTCTCCCAAACTCACACATCCCAAGCCGACGGACCCAGCTCCTCCATCCCACTGCCTGCCCTGGGGTCGGGGCACAGCCCACAGGGGCGGGCTGCCCTTTCCTCCGTGCTCTGCAGCTTTGCCCTGCGGCTCACCGAGCCCCGAGGCAGCGCCACGCAGCCGCCCCGTGTGCCAGCCCCGCCAGCCCAGCTCAGCTCTGGCCACACCGTGGCAGCATTTATTCGCTTTAGCCCGTGTAGGATGCTCAGCTGGCACCGGCGGACCCGCATCTCAAATTCTCCCGGTGCCTGGAGCCCTTTTGCTCCTGGATTTTTGGCTGGAGATGCTTCAGGGGTTCAGGGAGTCGAAGTTGCAGAAGGTGCCACAGCCCATGGAGACGTGGCAGGAGAGGGCAGGGGATCCTGGCTGAGGGTGGGAATAACAGCACAGCCTGAGCCAGGGGAGCCAGCGGGGCTTGTTCCATGGGCTGGGAGAGCAGCAAACCTCCTGCAGCTCTTTCTGTGCTGCCTTTAGCTCAGGGCAGGTGATCTTAGCTCTGTGAAAGCCCCTGGACAATCCCTGTCACCAGTTCTGGCACTCAGCTCCATCCAGGATCCCTGCACAGCTGGGCAGAGCAGGGCAGGAGGGGAGGATCAGCAGCTGCCACCTCAAGATGCCAACCCTGTATCCCTGCCTCCAGCAGGAGCTGCAGCCACGTCCTGCTGTCCCTGTGATGGCAGTGAGGGAGGACAAACCTGGGACTGGCTGAGATGGGCAGAACCTGGTGCTAAAAACGCTGAGGTTCAATCCCTGGATGGGCCATTCAGTCAGGAGTTGGGCTTGGTCCTTGTGGGTCCTTTACAATTCAGAATATTCTGTGATTCTTCAGGGTGCAGCCAAAGGAAGGACACACAAGGTCACGTTTGCTTTCCCTTGCAGACAGCTTTTCTCTGTTAGAGGCTTTCTGTTTTCTCCAACCTTTCTGTGGCTGTGTTAACAAATTGCTTTTGGGGCCAGGTTCTTGCAGCAGGGCTGAGGTGTGAGCGTGTCAGAGCCCAGCACCTTTGCAGCTGATCTCACCTCCCTTCTCACATGAGGTGTCCTGGCTGAGACAGCTCATGCCACTGGCAGGTGGCACTGAGAGGCCTGGCTCACCCCCGAAATGCCACACGTGTCTCTCTTGGCAGGCAGGTGGCTCCATGGTGGCACTTTCTGCTCCCTAAAACGTGGGAAGGGCTGGGGTCGGCTGTCCCACAAGTGCTCATGAGATGTGCTAGGAGCTGGTGGCTCTGGGATTTCACGATTCCTCTGTTGGCACATCCTCCCCAAAGACCTGGAGCCTCCATCCCCCTCCAAGTGCTGCCTTTGGTGCCTCTGGCAGCTGGGAGCTGCTTCTGTCCCGTCCTCGTGGCTTTCCAGGCTCACCTGGGAGTGGGATCAGATCATGCAAAGCTCTGGGTGCAGCCAAGCCCTCAGCGTGCGCCTGCAGATCAAATATTCCCCGTAAAACCCTCTGGAGATGTCACTGCTGGGAGCTTTTCCTTGGCCTGCACATCAGCCTATGTGTTCAGAGTTTGTGGGAGAACTTCCATGCCAGCAAAAGTTGGGATGGAGCAAAAGGAGAGGCTCACAGGGAGCAGGGAAAGAGAGCGGGAAAAGAGAGACAGAGCGCAGGGCCCATTTAGGAGGAATCGTGACACATAAATCAGATCAAAAACCACACAGCTGTTCCCAGGCTGCTTGGGGATGAATAAAATCCACGGGCACAAGGGAATTGCACATCATCTGCCCCCAGCCTCAGGCACATGCCCAGGCTTGTCCCAATCCAAAGGAAAGCCATGAAAACACAAGGATTCAGCCAAGCCCCAAGCTGGGGAAAGAGGGAGCCTGGCAGGAACAACCCCCAGCTCTGGACAAGCAACAAGACCTTGCCATTGCCCAGCCCCTGCTACCTCTGCTCACCCCCAGAAACACCCAAAAATGATCACAAAAGGTGGTGATTTCATGCAGCTGCAAAATGCCCCCATGGGAAAGGAGGGGAAATGTGGAATTCTGAAAAGAGCCACTGCAGGTTATAAAGCCATCGAACTCCAGTGGGGAAATCCAGGGAAAGGGGAAGGAAGTAAAAAGAAATGGCCACAGGACAAGAGCAAGAGAAGGGGGAAGAAAAGGAAATAAAAGTCATCATCATCATCATCATCATCATCATGACACAACAACAGGACGAGAGACAGAGCGCTTTCCATGGGCAGTTCCCCGTGGAAAAGGAGCCACCGTGTCCGTGAAATACAAAACCCAGTGCCCTCCAGCTGGAGGGGGCAGCAGGTGCTGGGACTGGTTTGGCATCCCCTGGGGGCGAAGGGTCCAGTTAGGAGCAGAAAACCCTGCAAGGGAAAGGGGAGAAAGGCCGGCCTTAGAGGGAGCAGTGAGGAGCACCGGGATCATCCCCACCTGGACTTGCCATGCTGTGGGCAGGACTTTACAGCGCTGGGTGAGGTGGGCAGGAAGGTGGGAAACTGAGGCACTGAGACCCCAGAGTATGTGATTCCTTGGAGAAAAATTCCTACCAGACCTCGGGGATGTGGGGAAACCCACTCCAGGCACTACACAGGGAAGGGGTTTCACCCCAGACCACCAAGGGCCAGCACAAGGAGCAAGATCCATGCAGCTGCCCAGCCTTTATCCTAAATAATCCTTCTGCTCAGCCAGGGAAAATCCCACCACGAGCAGGCTGAGCAAATGGCAGGACTTGGTAGAGCAGAAACAAACACGGCAAATGTCAAGATTTTTTTTTTTTTTTCTGACTTCTGGTTGTTTTTGCAACAGCAGGGAGAAAAATCTCTGGATCTTTCCTGAAGGGGCATGGAGAGCTGAACACCTGGAGCCAGCCAGGCTCCCCTGCAGCTGGGGAGAGTCACCCCTTCCTGTGGGTTTTCCCAGCCTGGAAGCAGGCAACAGGCAGGACAATTTTCCTTTGGATGGGATTGTCAGGTCTGAGCGTATCATTGCAATAAACTGGGAAGCTGGGGGGATTTATCCTAGAGAGGTGACAGCTATTCCAGAGGCACCGCCAGGCTTCCAGAGCAAAAATCCAGCGCCTTCCAGTGCTCTAAGGTGTGCACAAAAGTCAAAGCTTCCTTTGCCATCCTTTCCCACCCTTCCCCAGCCCAGGAGGTGGCTGCAGGGGTTAAAATAACCGTGTTGACTCACTCATCCGTGTCTTTTTTGCTCTCCTCGATGAACGCGATGGACTCGGATCTAAGGCGGTTTGTCACCTCGTACGTGCGCAGGGTGACTCCAAAAATATCCTCGTGGTACCGGCTGTCATCCTGGGAGAGAGGGTGGCAGAGGGAAAGATGGGGTTTGTAAAGGGTTGGTGTGGGCCCCAGCAGGGTCCTGCGTGGTGGGGAGGCACCAAAGGCACAGGAGAGGGTTTGGGGTCTGTCGGGAGCGGGACAGAGGGGAGGGAACGTCCGTCACAGAGGGGATGGAATGACCTTCCCAAGGTCACGCCCCGGGACACAGTGCAGCTCTTCCACCCTTGAGACCCCCTCAGCTGCTGGGAATTCCTGGCTGGCAGGGGCACAGCAGCCCAGTGCCAGCCTGCGGACAACCAGGGGCTCTGGGCTCCCTTGGGGCCTGGATGGAGGTGGGGACGTGGTTCAGAAGGGGAAATCCCATGGGGATCATGCGGAGTTATCCTCCTGGGTAGAAGCAGAGCTGTTCCAGCATCCATCCGTGGGCCTGTGTCTCAAAGTCAGCTCATTTAAGCTCCAGCTGCATCATCTGTGCCTGGCATGGGGCACACAGACAGGGGGATTTGGAGCGGTGACCCACAAAATGCCCTGATAAACTCATTTTTTTGATGGAGGGGCTTTGCAGGGCGAACAAGCCCTGCCAGAGGTGCCCAAAAGCGCTGGCACTGGCGCTGGGCACACTCCTCCCAGGAGCCAGGCGACCTCCTTGCACACAGAAACCTTGGGAATGTCACCCTGCCGAGCCTCCTTGGGTGGAGCCCCCGTGGTGGAGGCAGCAGGTGCAGTGCCCGTGGCTGGAGGTGGCCGTGGTGGCACACGCAGGTGGGAGAAAAGCTGGGAGAGAAACCTGAAAAGGTCCTTGAGGCACAAACAAAAGTTATTGAAAAAACTCTTGCAGCTGAGCAGGTGGACTCTGCCAAAAGGGGTTTGTTTTAACTGTGGAAAGCCTACAACGGCAGCACAAACCAAGTCTTCTACAACATCTACTAAGTCACCATCTGCCCTTGATGTCAGAAAGGGAAACGTTTTATGAGGTTTTGTCATTCTCAGTTTGACATCGATGGTAATCCTCTGCCGTTAAACTCAACAAAGAGTAATCAGAGAATGAGCTGAGTGCCCTTAAAAATCTGGTAAAGGAGCAACCACAAAAAGATCAAAAGGCTGATCACATGAGAGAAAGACTTTATCACGTCGCTGGACAAAAGCCTGAGTCCTACCTCATTTTTATCTCAAATGTGAAGTCTGTTCAATTAGAGCCAGCTTTTTTATACGCTTTGTCAATTTTTGTGTGATTTCCTCTGAGCCACGTGCCATTTTGAAACCTCATTTTTGCTTTCTAGCTACGCCGTACATTTCTCTAATTAGGCCCTTTTTAATTTGTCCTTACACTTTCTATACAAGAGGACCCACTGCTGTTTCTTAACCCTCAAGTATTTTTCTTTTTAAGATCCCCGAAGAAGATCTCTGCGCTTCGTTTCCAGCTTCCCGTGAACTTCGCAGCCCCGCGGCGGCGGCACTGCGGACACGACTCACCCGCAGCTTGCTGAGGAAGGCTCCTGCCTCCTCTGCCGACAGCTGGCCCTGCTGCCTCACGATGCTCTGCACGGCCTTCAGGACGTCCCCGGCCATGGTGACATCCCCGCACACGTAGATGTGACCTCCCTGCTCCTTCAGTGCTTTGAACACAGTCTGGGCCAGCTGCTCCTGTAACACGTCCTGCACGTATTTCTGAGGGACGAGGAAGAGGAGGGAGCTGGGGTTAACTCTGGTTTCTCGGCCCTGAGGGGTGTCCCCTCCTCTTTGGGGGTCATAGCTGTGCCTTGCAGCACCCACAGTGACAAAAAAGAGACGGGGACAGCAGCAAAGCATCGTTCTGCTCTTGCACGGGCACACCTGCAGCACGTCTTTCAGTGCCAGGCCTGTTCAGGTCCCAGTGGGAATTTGGAGCAGGTATGTGGACTGGCTCTGGGCCACCCCACGGGGTGACCCTTTCCCTTCCCTTTTTCCTTTTTCCTTTCCTGCCCTCACCTTTCCTTTCCCACCTGCCTGGCTGCAGGAGCAGCCTGGGCACACATTCCAGCTGGCACTGGGATGGGGACACGCCCTGGGAACGGTGGCCACTGGGAAGGGACAATCCCACCCATTTACGTGCCCCAGGCACGAGTGACCCCTGGCCAAGGAACCAGCGTGTCCCTGCCCCGCTGACCCCCCGTGGGCCCCCAGGGCCACCCCGGGGCCGTGCCCACCTTTGGTTTGTCGGGCTCCCGGGAATAGGCCGTGTACAGCTCTCTGAAGACGCCCTGGGTTTTGGCAAAGAGCGTCTCCTCCTTGTAGATGTGATCGATCCTGGACTGCCGGCAGCCGAACACCAGCACCATGGGACACGGCTTCAGCCCTGGGGACAGCCCGAGGACAGCAGTCAGCCCCGGGGCCACCAGCTGCCACAAGCCACCTCCCTCCAGACTGCCAGCAGATCTGCTGGGACAGCCTGGCAGGGTGGGACCCTCATCCCTACACCTCAGCCCAGGGCCCCCAAAAGCTCTGTGAGGTGAGGAAGAGGACGGCCCCACCCCAAACCTGTTGGAGGTGAGGAAGAGGACGGCCCCACCCCAAACCTGTTGGAGGTGAGGAAGAGGACGGCCCCACCTTTATGTTGGATGTCAAAGAGCCGCTGCTGCCAGAAGCTGCGGAAGGGGGCGATGCCGGTGCCGGGCCCGATGAGGATGCAGGGCACCTGCGGGTCCTGGGGCAGGTGGAACCCGGGGGCACTGCACACAGCAAAGATCCAGTTAAAAACAAGCAGGGTGTTCCTTCTCTCCCTCCCCTGTGCCCACAGCCAGCTGAGACACCTCCCGGAGAGGGAGGGGTAGAAAACGAGGTAAAATCCCAGGATGTGATATTTTTGTGCAGAATTTCTCTCAAAGGGGAACCATTTGCTCACAAACACAGCCCTGCTTTTTTTCTGCCACTGTGACAACAATCGAGGGCAGAGAGTTCGTCCTGTGAGGGGTCTCACTGCCTCTTCCCCAGCCCTGGCCTTGTGTGGGTCACTCACCCTCGGACAAAGCAGGGCACCACTTCATCCGTCTGGATCCGACTGAGCCACGAGGAGCAGACTCCGTGGTGGATTGGCCCCTCTCCATCTGGGAAGGGAGGGAGGGAAGGAGGTCTGTACATAACCCAACAACTCTGTTCTCTTTCCTAAAACCCTCCCTGCTACATCCTGCATGAACACCTCCCTGAAAGATTTCACATCTCAGCATCCATTCTCCACGAACTTGGCAGAGTTTGGCACTTGGATCCCTCTCTGGAGCTACCCAGGACCCAAACTTGGCATAGCTGGACCTCCACAGTCCTCAGGGAGCACCCAGCTCTCCTTTGGACCTTTTTGGCAGGAGCAGCATGGTGATGCTCCCAGACACAAACCCTCGGCGGCAGCTCCACTGTCCTCCCTGTGCCCTGCAGAGCGCCAGAGCTGTCTCTACCTACACCATGACCATGCTTGGACACACCAGTGCTTGCACTGCTACAGAAGTCTGGCTACTGGGAATGTGGATTTCGGGGTGGGCAAACAGAATCCTACACGGAGCTTGGGTTATGTACCTGCCCCAGAAATGTCATCTCTGTGTCACTGCCACTCTCCATGGCATGGGACAGCAGCGCCATGGTTTGGGGGAACCTACTCTTGCTGATGCCTTAATTTTTATCTTTCATGTATTTCAGGTTCTGTGCTGCCCAGGGGTGCAGCTCTGAGCTCACAGACAGTGTCACTCGGCTCTGCACGGAGCAGGGACACAAAACAAATCCTTTTCCTGGTGAAGACCAAGGACAATGGTTACAAGTTTCCAGCCCCAAAAGCACAAACAAGGGTGGGCTGAAGAGAGGAGCAAGAAGGATGGGACCTCACACCTGAAGCTGTAATTGGACAATTAAAGCCCAATATGCAAATGGTCCAAAACTTATAAAAATGTGAGACCTCGTGACTGGTGTCATTTTGTGTCCATTTTGTGATCTTTCCTAGCCCACCTTGGGTGTAGCCCTGGTCAAGCCCTGTCCTGCCCAGGTGTATCCTAAAGACCTTTCAATAAATCCCTACTTTATTCCCTAGCTCTGCCCAGTGTGTTTCAGGTCTCCCAGGGCACCACTGCAGCAGGCAGAGAGGCTTTAAAGGAGCATCTCCCTGCCAGAGATGCGGTGAGGATGCCCCTGTGCTGCTGCCGCTGCCTTTCCCCAGAGCCCAGCCCTGCCGGGTACCTCGGGTGCGGTAGGACACCACGGCCACGGTGAGGTGCACCTCCCCCGGGTACATCTCCGGGGACGAGCTGATGGAGTAGTAGCGAGGCTGCAGGAGGGGCAGCTGCGTGAGCAGCAGCGTGGAGGGCATCTGCACCGAGGGGAACTCCTCCAGCACCTCCACGATCGTGGGGTTCTTGGACCACTTCCACTCCTCGTACTCCTGCAAGCCCTGGGAGAGAGAGAGGGAGGGAGGGAGGAGAGAGCTGCAGGATCCACCTTTTCCAGGTGCCTCGAGTGATGTGCCAGGAGGACCACGGCTGTGGGAAATACTAAAGGTAAGAAGGCTTTCAGAAACAGAGAGAGCAGGAGAACTTGGAATTAGCTGCAGCTGAAAAGCTTGAAAGTAGGAAAAGCTGCAATAGCACAGCAAGCAAGGACATGAAACAATAGTTTGAGTTTTAGGTTTGTCCAGGTGAGACCTTAAGGCTGCAGATAAATATGCCTAGCAAGATAGGTTTTAGGCTTCATAATGGAATATTGTGTTTTGTTAATAGAAAGCATCCAAGAGAGCATTGTTTGAAGCAGGTGTACGTATGCTTTCAGCCATTGGTAGAACAATTGTCTGTGAGCTTTAGCAATGTGCTATTGGCTGGAAAACCTTTAAAATGCCCTGTAACAAAGAAATCTTTGCCTGCTGCTGGCAGACGTGAGCTGTTGCCATCTTTCAATTGTCTCAACCTGTTACGAGGCTGATGCTGCAGTAAAGCTCAAGGAACATCTCCCAGTGGTCCTGTCCTCTTTGTGCAAAACACCAACACACGTGGCAAAGCTGGAGTGGTGCCACTGAAGGCACCCTGAGCCCTGCTCAGGGTTAGAGACTCAGCCTAAGCACAAAATGGGATGAAAACGCCCTGGCTGGGCTCTGATTGTCCCCAGGGCCTGGCACAGCCTGGGGCTCGGGCTCTTTACCTTGCTAAGGACCTGCAGACGTTTCTTCTCCTTGTCACTGGTGGCCAGCAGAGCGAACTGCTGCAGCAGCAGCGGGGTGGGAGGGGTGGTGATGTCCAGGTAGTACTTGAAGGCCTGGAAGATGGTGCAGGGTGGGACACGGCTCTCGTCTGTCCAGTTGCTGATGACGCCTGCCAGGAGGGGATCCAGCACAAGCCTGGGATCAGCTGAGCAGCAGGGCCAAGGTGGGCAAATCCTGCTTTTCATCCCCCTCGGAGACACTGGATTAGGGTTTTCCATCTCCAGTCACACCATGCGTGGCAGCAGCGAGTCAGACTTATCCCTGAGATAGTGTTGGATGGCACCTCAAGATCCCTTAACTCTTCTTCCCAGTCCTAGACATTGCCCTCTCTAAGGGAATACAAACACCTTCCATTTTTCCACGGAATAAGGAAATATCTTCCCCAGGGCCCTGCCCACCCTTCAAACCCCTGCTCCACTTCCCAAGTGCAGACGAGCAAAGCCTCTGGGCAGAGCAGGGATGAAGGAGGCGCTCCCAGTCCAGGCAAACACAGCAGGGAGATGAAAATAATTTTCCTGGGGCCACCCACCCCGCTGAGGAGCTACAAGAACTTCAGGAGCTGGGAAAGCAGGAGAGAGGCCACCTGCACTCCCTGTTTACCTAGAGCCGTGCTCCTCTCCTCCAGCAGCTCCACCTTCACCACCTGGTTGGCCGGAGGGGCATCCTCGAGCCTGTCTATGAGGGCATTGACCAAGTCCTCGTGGTTCCCTGGGAACACCCCCAGGTGGTCCCCGGGCAGGTACTGGAGCTCCTGGTGCCCGTTGGTGTGCAGGCGCAGGAAAATCGTCAGGCGGCTGCGGGGGAAGGAGGAAAAGCAGGGAAAAGTGTTTTGGGGGATCCTCCAGGGAGTGGCTGAGCCCTGGGCGGTGGTGGTGGCATGTCCAAGCTGTGGTGGCCGTGTCACGGAGGTCACAGCAGGGAGAAGGGACACTGCAGCACACCCTGACTCACCCTCAGGGACTTTTTAAAAGGGAAAAAAATCCCGATTTAACCTCTTGCTCAGCGATTTTATCCTTCCTTTGCTGTCATTCCAGCCAGCTCCCCATCCCATGGGCTGAGGGAGGTGCCAGCAGGAACTTCACCGTGCATGGGGGGCAGGAACACCCTCCACTGGCCTCCAGCCTTACTAATAGTTTGCACAGAGGAGGATTCCATGGACACGCAGGGCTCAGGGCCTGTTTGTAGCAGTTTTGGGTGCCCCAGGTGTGCATTCAGCCCCCGGGACTGCGGCATCTCCTACCTGGACTTGGGGCTCTGCAGGTTCTGCCGTGTGAGGAGCCGGGCTGCATAGACGCGTTTTTTGTGGATGCTGTACAGTCCTGAGGAGGAAAAGAGTCAGGGAGGGGATTCAGCAGAGCGTGGCCAAGGCTTCTGGCTTTTGTAGGATCGTTGTGGGTTCAACCCTTCAGACCAGAGCTGACCACAGGGGGGGTTTGACCTCCCTCCCGCGAGCCCAGGGCTGAACCAAGCAGGTTAATTCAGCGACAGAGGAGGACTCCAAGCCCCCCTCCATGAGACTGAGGGCCTTGCCCACAGGCTCCTCTCGCTGCCAGAGCCACCTGGCTGGCGGGAGAGCGCCGGGATTTGGGAAGAGCCGAGCGGTGCAGAGCTGCAGGAGCCGTGCTGAGGGGCCAGGTGTCCGTGGGCCGGGCCTGCCTTTGCTCCGCAGCGCTCGGTGGAGCAGGGCTGGACAAAATGAGCTTGGAAAGAGCCCAAGTTTCCAGCTCCTCGCTTCAAAAAACGGGGTCAGGAGGAGGGAGAGCGGATCGTGTCCAAACATCTCTGTTACACACACGGACAGGGATCGGCCAGAGGGGCCTGGGACTGTCCCAGGCTGCTCCTTGGGCACGGGATGGGGGGAAAGGCAGGGCTGAAACGCTGGGAATTCAACAGAGACAAAAAAACGGGGTTTGGCCCCTTTGCCCCTGTGTCTTCTCCATGTGGCCCACAGGCAGAGCCCTCCAGGTGAGTCTGTCTGTACCTTGTGTGAGCTCCGGGGCCTCGGCCACGTAGGTCAGGCGGAACTTGCTCCTCTTCCAGCTGCGGTCGTTGCTGATGAGGGAGTTGTTGGCCTTCTCGATGTTGACGTCGTCCCCCACGCAGAACACGTCACAGGCTGCCTGCAGCACGCACCAGGCCCTCAGGCACCTCCCTGACCCCAGCTTAGCCCACCCCACGTGGAGAAGGAGCCCCCAGCAGGGCAGGGCTGTATCAGTGGCCATGGGCAGGCCTTGGGCTGCTCTCCTGCCCAGATATTTGGGATGATGCAGGAAGTCAACTTTCGGTGGTCAGCATGGATGAACCAGAGCGTCAGCTCCACCCTCTTTGTTGTGGGCTGGGGTGGGAACCCTAAAAATCCTCTCAGGGAAACTTCTAGGCTTTGCCCTGGAAAGATTTACCATGGAGTTTTTCCTGCCTAGACTGAAAGAGAAGACTTCCCTCATGGTGTCTTGCAGGACTGCTGCCCATTCACCTTGGATTGCTTCCCCACTGGCTAGCTGACCCTGCCCACTCCAATCGCCCATCCCTCAACTCCCCACAGGTTTGGTGCCCTTTGCCCTGCCTTTGCACCACCCCCGTGCCCCACTGGTTCCTGACCCCACTCTAAAACCTGTGCACAGCACATGGTCGGGGTCTTCTGTCCCTGATCCCTTCAGCATGCTGAAATAAACCTTTTTTGGAACATATCATACAGGAGACCCTTCCTGCCTTTCCTCTGCTGAGGGGTGTGTGCATGGACCCCAAAGGGCTGCTCCCGTGGCCTGCTCTAAGCTGCTTCTGGAGAAGACACTTCAAGAAGGGAGCAGCATTTCTCCACCCTGCCATGCTGCTACAGGCTGGGGTGGTGCTGAGTGTCCCGGGGCAAGGAAGGTTCAGATCCAGCTCCAACCTCTGTCCTCCTCCCCCCTGCTCCTCCCTGCAGCACCAGGGCAGCCCCAGGTTACCTTGAAGACCTTCTTGGCCCAAGTCCTGAAGGATTCCTCCTGGCCACAGAGCTCATCCCCCTCTCCCATGCGGAGGATCCTCTCTCCCCCCAGCTCCTCCAGGAGCGTGTCCACGGCGCGGGCGAAGGCGCAGAAGTGGGGGTAAGCCCGGGAGCCCAGCCCGAACACGGAGAACCTGTGCAGAGATGGCTCAGCTGTGGCTGCTCAGCTGCGAGGGACACTGGCACGTCCCCTCCTGCCCCACCACCACCCACAGCAGCCTCGAGGGGTCTGCACATCACCAAGACACCTCAGGGTGAGGTGGGAGTGTCGGGGTCAGTGCAGCACCGGCTCCTGCTCTGTTCCTCCTGTTGGAACCCCGGGAGCTGAGAATTTCAGGCTTTCTGTTTAGCAGGCACTGACCCCTCAAGCAAGCACCACATGTGACCTGAGGTGGTGGAACAGGCTTCTGAAATTGAGTGACGGCACTGGGGCTGTGGGTGTGTAGTCTGAATAGAAGTGTGGGATGTCACAGAGTGGAAAACTTAGACTTTAAGATTTTAGTATATAGTAATACATATAAAGCAACATGGAGGATTGAGGGCGTAGGCCAAGTCCTTCTTTTTCACCTTCTTCTTCATGGGTTTGGGTGGTAGCTTGTAACTGGGTGAAAAGGTCTGCATTGCGGGCCACGGGTGGTTGGTTATTGGGTTAGAAGTAAAAATAATTTAGGTGTCATCTCGTTACTGGACAATTAGTGCTTAAGAGACCTTGGAAAGAGATAAAGACAGAGCCACGTTCTACCTTGTTGGCTAGAACTCCCAGTTTTTGTGTCTCCTCCCTCCCTGTCCCCTTTACCTGACGTTTGCCAGGGGCCCCGTGCTCTCGAAGTTGTCCCTGGAGTCAGGGCCATCACTGGAGGATTTCCGTGCGTCCGAGTAGGAGGAGACGCTGTTGAACCGGACCTTGTAGCTCCTGTGAACAGCGACAGCAGCCAGGTCACACCGGGGTCCCCTGCCTGCCTCTCACCTGCCTTCGTGCTCAGAGGGGACCCAAGTGTGGGGGACACCAAAGCAGAGCTCAGGGCTCACCATTCCATGAGCAGGCCCTGTGGGAAGAGCAGAGGAATGCGTTCCCTCTGGGAATAAAGCCATGGCAAGCCCTCCGCATCCCCCAGCTGGAGCAGGAACGCTCCATCAGGTCCTTGTCACCCTCCCACGGAGCTGGCCACCACATTGTCCCCAGTGACGCAGAGCTGCCAGGACCTTTGGCTTTACCTGTCCTTCCCTGGCAGCACACAAGGTCGGGTGTGTCTGAAGAGATATTCTGAGGGTTGTTTCATTCATAGGAAGTGGGAAATTACAAAAAAAAAACCAAAGTGAGAGAAGAAGGGCTGAGGAGGGGGAAGGGGAGCAGAGAAAAAAAAAAAAATCTGACAACAGCAGAAGTATTTCTGAATTGAACCATCTCCCAAAATTGCTCCACACAAGAGTTGCTAAATTTACAGCCAGAGCAGTGAGCAGTGGTGTGTGCATGAGTCACGGCACAGCTCCTGCAGCCGGCACGGCACGCGGAGAGCACAGCCCCGAGCCCAGTGACAGCCAGGTCACAGAGCCCCCAGAGCCACCTCTGCCCTCTGCCTCCCCTCTCCCCCCTGACCTCCACGCTTCTCTGCTTCTCCCCCTGCTGCAGCCCGCTCCGCTGGCCCTGGCCACGTCCTCACCCTGGGTTATCCCTCCCTCCCCAGCCTCTGAGACGCTCAAAGCTCATCCTCCTGTGTGGGGGATTTTCTGCAACCCCAGACTCTGTTCAGGGCAGCACAACCCTCTGGATTAGATGGACACGTAGCTCAGATTCCCCAGGCTGGGACAGCAGCTGGAATGAGAAGGTCCTTTTGGTGTGGGATGGCTGCTGAAGGATAGATAGGCTGCATTTGAACAGTAGCCTTGGAGTAGAAATGTCTTAGGAATGCTTTGGAAAACCCTTGGAAAACCTTTGCTGTAAAGCATGAGGAGCCAAATATCAATCCCAGCACAGCCTCAGGGCTGTGGGAAGAGCTGTGGCCACAGAGCCCTGCCAGGATCCTGTGACGCTGGGATTTGGAGAGGCCACCCTGCCCTGAGGGGTCTCAGCATTCCCTGGGGGAGCTGGGAGCCCAGGGGGTGCATGGACAGGAACTGCTCTCTCCAGCTCTCTTTTAGCAGGCTGACCCTGCACTGCCCCTCTTCACCTGGCAGTCTCCTCCAGGTCTCCTTTTCTCATTGCAAAAGGGGTTTTTTTGCGTGCTTGATGTTAGCAAGGTCCTGGGTAGTGACTGGGGCAATCTCAAAGCGAGTTTGCCCAGAGAAGCTGTGGATTCCCCTGGATCCCTGCAAGTGTCCAAGGCCAGGCTGGATGGAGCAGCCTGGGTTGGTGGAGGTTGTCCCTGCCTGGCTCTTAGAAACCCCTACCAGCCCTTAAATCACACTTGGAGGTGTCTGGGACAGCGAGCACTGAGCTCAGGGGCTTTTAACCTCCTCAAATCTGCCTGACCGGCCATGGGCAGCATCTCTGCACCCAATGAAAAGATTTGCACCTCCGCACCTTGGGACGAGAACCTTCTCACCTTGGGGTGAGAACCACGTGTGGAATGCTCCTTCTCCATTCCAACCCCTCCGGGGCAGCCTGCACTCCCCGTTTTGCCGCTGTCCCCATTAAGGCACGAGGCCATTAGGAACCGAATGGGTTTTCAGCGGGGCAGCCCTGCAGGGATCCATCAGCTGACCTGGCTGCACAGCGAGGAGAGCACTTCAGGGCTGCAGCAGGGCCAGCTCTGCAGAGCCACAGATTGGTCCCTGCCGTGTTTGTCACCGCTCCACGGCCCCGGTGACACCGCTCCCAGTCAGGGCGCTGGAATTGCCCTGGATCCCTGGCCAGGGCTCATCCATCCTTAATTAAGGAGCAGCCCTGTGCCAGTTGTTAACTCAGGAGACATTCCAGGGCAGAGCAGTGTCCCAGTTCAGGGAAATATTTTATTCTTCACAGCTAAAATAAGAGGAGACCCCAAATGATTATTCTCACTGCCCTCCTTTCCCAGCCCCTGGGATCTGCACGGAGATGCTCAAAGCTCATCTTCCCCTGAAAGGGGATTTTCTACAGTCCCAGATTCTGTCTCCAAGGTACCGGTTACAAACATCACAGGATTATCACAGCTCTTATTTTCCCTAGAAATCTTTTCACACCATGCATGCAGCTAAATCTGGTTCTCAAGCCCTCCCCCACCTACATCTGCAAGGCTGGGAACTCCCTTCTACCTCCAACTCGTACTATTTTGGTGCCTCCTGGACAGGCCCTGGCTCTCAGAATCGATGATTTTGGGAAAATTACTACTTTTATCTGTTTGTTGGTTTTTTTTTTCATAGATTCCTGCCTCTTCAAGATGAAGAGAGAAGCTTTAAAGTGTCATCCCAGGGAATTTCAAGCTGGGATCCACAGGCACTCCTGATTGTGCTTTTGTCCTTCCTGGGACCTCCAGTGTCTCCATTCCCTGGGTCTCCAGGCAGGTCTCATCCCTGGGTATTTGCAAATGTGGGATCTGCCTGAGAATTTCCCCTTGGGAGAGGATGAAGGCAGGGAACATGTCCTGCATGCTGGGGTTTGGATCGGGAGGGGAAGGGGTTGGAATGGGAGGGGGAGGGGTTGCTCTTACTTCCTCTCCTCCAGGTTGGAGTTGGGATTCTTCATCTCCATTAACGCACAGCCAAATTTCTACAGAAAAAAAAAAGAATAAAAAAGGCTCTCAGTTTTGCCAGGTTTTGCAGGAAACAGCCCTAAACACAGCCTGGGCTGTGGCGCTGCTCCCTGCTCGCTGTTCCCAGCTGCCAGGTCACAGCCTTCAAACCAGGGGACTGTCACCTTCTGTGTGACACTGGTGGTGGTCACACAGGAGGAATTTAACAGCGGATCAGTGGCTGTCTCATGGCAGGGAATCAGGAGATACTCCTGCTCCAGAGCAGGCTGGAGGCAGCTACAGCACCTGGACCTGTTTTGGGTCATTCCAGCTCAGTCTGAGCCAAAAGAGGACGTTCCTGGCCCTGTCCCACTGCTGTCCCCCCTCCCTGCTGTCCTACCTCTCCGTTCTCAGGCGGGTCCCCGTTGCCAAAGGTGCTGGTGACCACCAGGACCATGGTCTCGTGCTCCAGGTGCACGATGTCGTACTCGTCCATGGACATCACCTGGGAGCACAGAGAGGTTACAGAGAGGTGGGAGCCTCCTGGGCTGGCTCCAGTGTCCCTGGGGATGGGAACAGCACATCCCTGCTGAGATCTCGGCATGGGGAGGACGGGAACAGGAGCCTGGAGGGACACGGGCAGCCCTGGAGCTGCCACCTGAGGGGCCACAGGCAAACGGGCGCTGCAATGGCAGCAGGAAATCAGCTGGAAAAATCCCCGTGCAGGCTCCAACCCAGACCCACAGGGACACATCCTGAAGGGCCTGGGCAGCTGTTTTCCACCTATTTCCCTGGAGCCCCCAGGATTTCACACCCCTCCGCTGTCAGGAGCCGGGAGCTGGTACAATACCTTGGCATCGAAGGCGTGTTTGAAGATCTCGCACAGAGTTTTTGCATAGACCTGGGACTTGCCCGTCTCCGTGGCGTACAGGATGGTGGCCTTGACCCTCTTGGCCATGGCTTGGCCCATCAGCTTGGCTGAGAACTTCACAGCCCTGGGAAGCAGGAGTAAATCCCAGTCAGAGCTTAGTCCTTACCGGTGCCTCTAGCCCAGACCTTTTTGTTTCTTATTAAATGAATGGCCTTACAAAGCTGTAGCATCAAAGTTTTGGTTGTTATATGGCAAACAGGGAAGCCTTGGAAGAGCTCAGAACTTGTCAGGGAGGAAGAGGAGATGAGGGAGCTTGAAGAGAGCTCAAACACCTGAATGGGTTGAAGGAGCAAAATGCTAAACCAGGCACAGGGGTGGTATTTCTGCAGGGGCAGAGAAGCAGGAGAAGATTCAGGGGCAGCTAATGCCAAAGGAAAAGCTGGAACCAACCAGAGCTGGAGCTACAGGAGGAACAGCAGCTCCTCCATCCCTTAAATCCAACAGGGTTCTGGCCAGCCCTGCTGCCCACAGAGCTTGGGGACACTGAGGTCACACCGAGCTGTCCCAGTGCCTGTGATCTGCACTCTGGTGACACCGAGAGCTCCCCTGGGAGCGATGCCTTAATTTTTATCTTTCATGTATTTCAGGTTCTGTGCTGCCCAGGGGTGCAGCTCTGAGCTCACAGACAGTGTCACTCAGCTCTGCACACAGCAGGGACACAAAACAAATCCTTTTCCTGCTGGACACTAAGGACAACTCTCAGGCTCAAAAGCACAAACAAGGGTGGGCTGGAGGGAGGAACAAGGAGGATGGGACCTCACAACCTGCAGCTGGAGTTGGACAATTAAATCCCAAAATGCAGATGGACCAAAACTTATAAACATGTGAGACTTCATGATGGGTCAGCCATTTTGTGACCATTCCTAGTCCACCTTGGGTGCAGTCCTGTTCAGGCCCTGTCCTGCCCAAGGTGTATCCTATAAACCTTTCAATAAATCCCTACTTTATTCTCCAGCTCTGCCCAGTGTGATTCAGGTCAGCCTTCCCAAGGCATCAGGAGGAGCAGCCCTCCTGAAGCCGGGGGGTGACACATTGTCCTGGTTTAGGGCAAATTCGGGAGGAAACCTCCCGAATTAGGGATACAAACATCATAAAGTCACCCTAGGACACAGGGTGACTTTGCCAGGCTGTGCCCAGCTGGCAGTTTCCTGTGCCTGCAGCCATGACCAGGTGCTTTTCCTCCAGTTTTCCCCGCTGGCTCAGGGCAGAGGGGCCCTGGGATGTCACCAACCTTTCTCCAGTCCTGGCCCAGGTGATGCAGCACCAGGAATGCTGATTCCTTGTCTGTGGCATCAGCGGGAGCACCGTGATGGGGGACAGGCATGGTGGGTTTGTCGTTTTAGGGATGTTCATAATCACATCAACACTGTTTTTCCTACATGCCGAACATCTTTTTTTTCCAAGTGGACCACCAAGCCTTTAAATGGGGCCGCCAGAAAGGCAGAAACCCATCAGGTCTGGATTTAGGCCGATGTTGCAACAGAGAAAGGCAATTTTTGGGAGGCTGAAGGAGCACAAAGCATCTCTGTGGCCTCTGCAAGAGGAAGGGCTGCTTGATTCGCTTTGACAGCCCTTGCCCCAGGTTTGTGAGTTCAGCAGGACTCCCGCAGCCCCTCCAGATGGGCTGTGGGCAATGGAGGCTGCAGCTGCAATGGTCACACTGGGCTGGAGGAGCCCAGCTTCCCCCTGCCCCTCCTGCCCAGAAACACTCTGGTTTGGGGGAATCATTTAGGGAGGAAAAAAAGAGGAAAGAAGAGGTAGAAACTCCTCCAGGCTGGTTTATCCTGCCTGGCCCTGGCAGCAAATCTCCATGGCCTCAGGAGCATTGCTGTTTGCGGCTGCTTCACCCCCCTCGGTGAAGTTCTGCCCCTTGGTTACCCCGTGGTGGCACTGTCCCCTGTCCCCAGGGCAGGGAAGGGGCAGGCAGGGCAGGGACTGCAGGTCTGCAGGCTCAGATTTGGCCAGATTTTTCAGTCTGAGCAGGCACCAAATCATGCTCAAGGCTCTGGGCTCAGGCTGCCTCTTCTCCAGCTGATAAGCTCAGATCCAGACAGGATTAATGGCGAATTACAGAAACAATTCCTTTCCCTGCACCAGGAACAATGGAGATTTTGTTTTAAATTACCTGCCACGCTCACATTTCTATAAAACCATCCCTCAGTGGGGGCACACAGCAACGAAAGCGGTTTTTTTTCTGCAAACTCCATGAATCCTCCTGCTCTATCCCCAGCCCCAGCGTCAGCTGCAGGAGCACATTCCTCAGCTGCTGATCCTGTTTATGGATGCACCACGGGGAACAGCTCGCAGGAGGTGACAGCTGAAGAGTGGGAGCGAATTGATAGCAGGGATTCGGGGAAGCTGAAGCGTGGGGAGATGCTGTGACGAGCCAGGGCCACCTGGCAGCCTGGCCACCGTCACCAGGGCACACCCAGCCCTCTCCTGCCTTGGCCCAGGGCTCTGCTGCCACGGGACCAGCAGCTCCTCTCTGCCAATGGCCCACAGGGGAGGGATTTGGGCCAGAATCAGCCAAAGGGTCCAAACTGCGCCTCGTTCCTGCATCCCTGCTGCTGAGGAGCCTTGGCAGGGAAGAGGGACTGGGGTGGCCCCTTGCCAGGGGTCAACTGACCATGAAGTGCAAATCTCAGCTCAGCCCTGATCCATCTGCTGCCTGCAGGGAGATTCCTCATTCCCATCTCCCCCCTTCCTTCCAGAGCAGGTGTTTGGAGGGTTGGGCACACACTGGAGCAGGTTCTCCCCGAGTAGGGGAAAAGTCAATGGGAAAAGGAGGAATATGGACAGGAGTTTCATCTCCTTAGTGCCAGTACAGCCCTGAAGAGGGAGGGGGAATCTTCCTGCTCCAAGGAAGGGAAAACCAGGCAAAACACCCTCAAAAAGTGGGAAAGCCATCCCTGAGTGTTGAGACCTCCTAACTGGAGAATGAGCAGCTCGGGGGAACAAACAATGTCCAAGATCTGGTATTCACCTGGTCACACCCCTTTTGGTGGTCTAAGGGGGTGTTCAAAGGACTGCCTGTGTCCCCAGATGTCCCTCATGGCAGGTAAAGCCTTCAGGGGCCCAAAGCCCAGTGTGATGCACACACCCATGGGGTGCTCAAATCCAGGGGCAGCCCCAAACATTCCAGGCCTTTCCAGAGCCTGCTGGTACTTACTTTGCCAGCTTCTTAAAGCCAATGGCCCTCTTCTTGGTGGGGGTCCCATTGACCCCTTTCCAGACATGGGTGTTCCAGGGGTCCGGCTAGGAGAGGGAAAAGCAGGATCAGGTGGTGGGGAGTGCTCAGAGCTTGGAGAAATGCAGCCTCCACAGCACTGAGAGTTAAAGTCTTCCAGTCAGGAAAGGGAGGAGTAGCTGCTGCTCCACAGCTCTCCCTCTCCTCTCCATGTCCCTGATCCTTGGAGCCTCATGGAGCTTTTTTTATTTTTTGGGCAATGGAACATGCCCAGGAAAATTGCAATCTAATAAACCCTCCTGGCTTGTGAGAGCATCTGGCCAATTGCTCCGTCACCTCTTGAGAGGAGCGTTAATAGGCCACAGCCAAAAAGAAGCCAACGCCAGAAGGGGAGAGGTGATGGAAACAAATCCTTTCCCCTGTTCTGGCCACAGGGCTTTTTTCCCCCTAAGAGGCCCTTTGGGAAGGGGAGGCAGCTGAAGCCAGGAGCAAGCACACAGAAGCTCATTCCGTGCCCTTGCAGGCTGCAATCAGAGCCAGAAAGCATCGGGGTGCCTGGTGGGTTGGTTACAGGAGTGAACAGACTGCTCCTGCTCTCTGATTATTCCTTAAGGGCTCTTGACTAAAGGTCACATTGTGTGGAAAGCACCGGAGCAGGGATGGCTGGATAACGAGGGAGTGTTCGCTTAGGGGTTTTTCTTCATGGTCTGGAGTGTTAAATACCCCAGCAGCAGCATTTGATCCCCTGCTGGGTCTGCTGGGCCACAGCCCCGCTCCCACTCTTGGGTCACCAGGGTCCAGGAGCCATCCACTCAAACCTGCAGGCTGGAATGAGATCCAGGAGTGATCCACTCAAACCTGCAGGCTGGAATGGGATCCAGGAGCCATCCACTCAAACCTGCAGGCTGGAATGGGATCCAGGAGCCATCCACTCAAACCTGCAGGCTGGAATGGGATCCAGGAGTGATCCACTCAAACCTGCAGGCTGGAATGGGATCCAGGAGCCATCCACTCAAACCTGCAGGCTGGAATGGGATCCAGGAGTGATCCACTCAAACCTGCAGGCTGGAATGGGATCCAGGAGCCATCCACTCAAACCTGCAGGCTGGAATGGGATCCAGGAGCCATCCACTCAAACCTGCAGGCTGGAATGGGATCCAGGAGCCATCCACTCAAACCTGCAGGCTGGAATGGGATCCAGGAGTGATCCACTCAAACCTGCAGGCTGGAATTGGAGGGATACAGGAGCCTTCAGGCCACTTCCTCACCCACCCATCAGGCACTCCCAAAGGGGAGTAGCTCTGTGTGACTAAAAACTGGGAGCTCAGGTGTCCCACACTCCCACAAAGAGTCAACCCCCCACTATTACATTATGTGAGGGTCAAATATCCACTGGGCAGCTCGTGAGGGAGTTGGATGGTGCGGTGGGGACAGCACCTGGTACTCGAAGGAGGGCGTCAGGCGGTAGTTGAGCATCTCCTGGTGGAAGACGGGGGTGATGCTGCCCGACATGGGCGGCACGATCCAGACCCAGTCGGCGGGACAGCCCCCCCGGCAGCGGTACTCGTTCTCCATGTGCTTGATGAAGGACTCGGTGGCCGAGTGGTGATCCACGATGGTCACCTTGTCACTCTGTGCGGGGACAGGAGAGCAGAGCCAGCAGTCGGCAACGCGGCCCAGAGGGGAAAAAGCCAAAATTTAACGTTTGGAGCTGTTTGTCCCAACTATTCCCATGGTCTTTGGGGACGATCCAAGGTGGCTGGTCTTCCCAAGGGGGCTCTAAAGCTGCCCCAGTGCTCTGAGAGCAGATGTTCTATGGGAGCCCTGCTCTCCCTGTTAACTGTCCTGGGTCAAGCGAAGATGGGGTGGATGGGATGGAGCAGGCTCTGCTCAGAACCTTGGGAAGCTCTTCCGGCAGGGCGGCTCTGACACAGCTCTGGGAAGGGCTCTCACCCTTTGAAGCTGGATCACCAAGGACTGGTTTTGTTACTCAGCCTTTAAAGGCAGGCTGGGGGAGAGCCTGGGCCACTTCCTGCCTCATGGATAGGTCAGAAGGGCTGGATTTTTCCCCTGCTGGGATACTCCTTCTGGACCAGCAGGACTCAGCTGCTGATGGTGTTGTTTTACAACAGCCAGAGGGTGGGGATTATTAAATCCCACTGCAGCAGCCCAAATTCGGGAGGCACAGCCCAATTTCAGCTGTTGTCCTTGGGTGGATGTCTCCACACATGTCCCACCCAGTCCCTGTGTCCCTCCAGCCTGGCCCAGACGAAGCAGGGTCCCGAGGTACCTGGAAGCTGTAGAGCACAGCGATGTTGATCTCCACCAGGGCCTGGTCCTTCCACAGCGAGGATGTTTTCCTCATATCCAGGTTCATTTTCTTGGCCACTTGCTGCAACAACACATGGCAGGAGGGGAAGGACTTAATGGCCAGAAAAACAAGGTTTGGAGATGTCTCCTTGGGGAGAGGAACCCAGAGGAGAGGCCCAGGCTGGCACAAGGCACCCCCAGGGCAGGGAAGGGCTGATGTTGTGCCTTCCTCTGGGAAGGAATCCTGCCTTTTCTCTCCACGGCAGGAGCACACGGCCTTTCCTCCTCCCTGAGCAGAGGCAGGTGGCCAAATGCTGCTGAGAAGGCCACCAGGAGCAGCTGGACCCTCACACGGCTCCCACCCCTCTGGTTTTCAGGAGACTGGGGAGGGATGGAGCCCCTCTAAGTAACACAACATTCCTTGGAAGGTTCTGATGGATCCAGACCCCCTGCACGGGCACCTCCCCACGGCTTGGCTTCATCTCTCCCAGTGTGGATAGTCCCTGAGCCATAGGACCAGCTGGAAAGTCCCCAAGGGCACACACGTCCCTGGGGAACCACCAAGTGTCTCTGCACGCTTTCACACTTTAGCACTTGGCCTCAACTGAGCATGTGGCCAGGTGCCTGCTGATCCCTAAAATCCTTTGGGAAGCTCTGCAGGGATCACACTGGCCGTGTCAAACACCTGCTGGCCCCACAGGACACAGAGACCCTGCCAACCTCAGCCATGTGGCTCTGGGAGAAGGGATACCCTGTCCTCTCCCGCTCCAAGGAACACTCCCCCCGTGTCCTGCCTGCTCCCCAGTGACTGCCCAGGCGTCAGGAGCAGCAGGAATCACCTCCAGGATGTTGTAGCGGGAGTTGTCGCAGTAGTCGCGGACGCCGATCTCCGTGCCCATGTACCAGCCGCTGAAGGGGCACGCGGAGAACTCCAAGCCCCCGATCTCCAGGAGCATGTTGGAAACGGCTGGCAGCCCGTACCACTTCAGGCCCAGGTCCTTAAACCACTCAAACCTGCCGGGAAAAAAGGCAGGATTAGGCAACCAGGCAGGAATTCTCTGCCCAATGCATTCAGAGGGTGTGGGAGGTCACTTTGCCACCAGGGTGAAGGACTTGAAGCAGAACATTTCCATCAGTACTTCCCTTTAGGGCTGTTTATGGGGACAAGGTGATTATGGAGTGGTGTAAGCCCTGGGAGACTTCAAGGAAAAGGAAACTTCCCAGGAAAATCAATCTGGATATGGGAGAAAGCCCTGAGACATGGACACAATCTCCTTGCCAGGTCTGCCAACTTTACTGGAGGGAAGACCTGGGAAAGGGTCTTGGGTGAAGCCCCCAGGCCATGGCAGGGGTGGAACCAGAGGAGCTGAGTCCTGCTGATCCCCTCAGAGCAGTTTTGGGGCTGCCTGTGACTCACTTGGGGTGCCGGATGGGCACTTCCAGCACCAGCTCCGGCGGGATTTCGAAGAGTTCGGGGTCGTTGCCGTTGGCTTGGAGGAGCAGGGGCAGGATATCGAAGCGTCCGTACGGAGCCTTCCAGCCTTGCTGGATGCAGATCTGCAGGCGAAATAAAGACTGGGTTGATGTCCCAGAGGTCACCTGCTCTTCAGGCCCTGTGGGCATGGAATTGTGTGGTCCTGGGCACAGCTCCTGGCAGGATTTCTGCCCGTATGGTTGAGCAAAGAGAGCTACAAGAGGGAGTGGCCTGTCCCAGCCCACCCGCGGCCAAGTCAGGGGAATTTGGGATAAAAACTCCCCTGGAACAGATCCCCAGTGGGATCACGGCTTGTGCCTGTAATGGTGAAGGAGAAAATGGGCGAGAAAAGCAGAAAAGTGATAAAACCCAGCCTTTATTCCTGGGAAAAAGACAGGGGGTGACACAAACCAAACCTCCCCCTGCAGTGCTGCACTGGACAATCCCAACCTGCTTGACCCAGTGTTGGGGGTTAGATTTGTTTCTTTTTTACTCGTAGAATTTTTTCCCAGAAGTTGCTAGGAGACTAACTGCTGGGTACTTGTGGGTGCCTGACTAAAACAGAGAGGTGGCCAAAAGTCGGGAGAGGAGTATAGCACTGGGGGCTAAACTTCTGTCTCGGGGAGTTTCCCTCAGGAGGGGAAAGATAAAATGAGTTTTGGGAGCAGGTAAAGGATGGGGCTGGGGGCAGCTATGTTGTCTCTTGCTCTCGACATTGGAGAGAGGACAGACAGGCTGCTGCTTGCTGTGGGAGGAGTTCACTGTCACCACCAAGTCCCGTCCTGGGAAATTTTCCATCATTTGCTCGTATGCCCAGGAATTCTGAGCTCGCCACCTCCAGCTCTGTCCTGCCACCACCGCTTCATCAGCGCTGCTTTGAGGGGTTTTTTTTGGTACACTTTACCCCTGGACTGCCCTACCCTGCCGGGACATCCCTGCCATTCCAGCTACCACCGACGGAGCTTCTGATATGTCTCATCCACCAGCCCGGGATTTTCCACCGTTCTGGCTTGGTGCTCTCAGGGTCCTGCAGGGGCACTGAGATCAGACTGCTTTGTGAAACAAAGCCCCTCAAGGCCCTTGGTTCTGTTTATTATTAATGCTGTCGTTGTTGTTGTTTGTTTGCTTTGTTATACAAGTAAAGAACTAGTAAAGAACTAGTAAAGAACTAGTAAAGAACTGTTACTCCCATCCCCATATCTTTGCCTGAGAGCCCCTTAACTTTCAAAATTATAATAACTGGGGGGGTTGTGTTTGAATTCTCCCTTCCAAGGGAGGCCCTGCCCTCCTTAGCAGACACCAGCCTTTTCCAAACCAAGGCTCCCTGCCGGGGCTCTCAGAATTCCCGTGTGTCCCCGGCAGGGGAGGGGTGGGGCTGTCACCTCGGTGAGCTCCACGTTGGCGGGGTCTCCCAGGACGGAGCCGTCGGGCTGTTTGTAGCCGGCATAGCGGATCAGCTGCGCGTTCCAGATGCGGAAGTCGTGCTTGCTGTCTGTGCGCTGCGGGAAGATGGTGATGGCAGATCTGCAAGGGGGGAAAGGTGCCGGGTTAAGCCCTTTTCTGACCCAGAGATGGGGCTCCTGAGAGGCGTTTTAAAAGCTTTTATTCCATTTTCAGTCTCGCGTGGAGGGCGAGACGGTACAGGTGTTATCATTCACACCATCACAATCAGAAGGCAAACTATTTCCTAGTTGCAATACATTAGAAGTGTTTCTTGGCACATCAGCTTTCGCTGCTAATGCCTTAAAGCCAATTATCTAAAATTATCTCTCATGGGTCCTACTACAATGTTGGAATCCTAGAAACTTAGAGTTTAGGGTTTTAGTGTATAGTAATACATATGAGTCAAGATGGAGGATTATGCCTAAGTCCTTCTTCCTCTTCACCTTCTTCTTCCTTCTTCTTCATGGGTTTGGGTGGTTTTCTCTAATTGGGTGAAGAAAGTCCGCATTGCGGGCCTCGAGCGGTCATTATTGGGTCAGAAATATAAATAATATAGGTGTTACCTTGTTATTGGGTAATTACCTCTTCAATAGCCTTAGTAAGAGTCAGAAGCTCTCCATTTTACCTCATTTCCCTGGCTTGCTAGTTAAGCTCACGGCTCGTGAGCCTGTAAATACTGTAAATAGGTAAGATATAATAAACATTCCAAGTTTGAACTTGACGTCTTAGTTTCCTGAGTATTATTCACCCTGACCTTAGCGAGAAAAGAAGCCAAAACAGTGACACTACAATGCACATTTCATAGTTCTGTGTCTCCAAAGTATCCAGTCTTATTTGCAAGGCCATCCTTTGAAACTTGTTTCCAGTTCCATTTCTCTGTCAGCAGTATCTCTCCTATTCCATGGCATTTCTGGGTTTACAAAACAATTTCCCACAAAAGGCAGCTGGCGAATGGCCAGGAGCAGCAGGAGTGGGGAAATGCTGGAGGAAAAGGTGCTGCCACCACCTCTGGGTGTGCTCGAGCAAGTCCCAAGAGTTGTTACACCGGAGGAAGTCGCAGCTCTGGAATTCGGGGTGCTCCCAGCTCCTGGCTGCTAACGGGGGGGTTCAGACAGATCTGGAGAGCAGTGCGAGCTCTGTGCTGGATGCAGAATACAGGAAAGGGGAAATAACGGGAAAATCTTCCCTCTGAGGTCCCACAGGCAGCAAGAAGAGACTTGGAGCAGCAGGACTCCTCCACCCCAGATCAGGTCCCTCCAAGGCTCCCCAGGAGCTGCTGGCCGGGCAGTGGCCCAGACCAAACTCCAGCAGGGCCCAGAGCTGGGTCTCCACTCACCCAGAGACCCTCGCATTCACACCCCGGTGGCTCACCTGAGGTTGCCCTTGTTGGTGGCGTACTTGATGTGGTTGCAGATGTAATTGAACATCCCGTGGGCCGTGGTGCAGTCCCGGGCATCGAACACCTGGAACAGAGAAGCAGTTGTGGGGATGCTCCAGCTCCTAAGGCAGAGCCAGCAGAGGAAACACAGCACATGGAGAACTCCAGGCACCACCGTGGCTTCTCAGGGATCTAAAGCTCCACAATTATGTGTTCCCTGCCTTTGGAACACGTGGATATCTAATCCAGCTGCCCCTTTTGCTTTGGAGAGGTGACTCATCTGCTGCTCAGGCAAAAACCTCCTCGTTCCCGTGCTCCCGACCTGCTGCTGTTCCTGCCTTATCCCCCAACAATTGCAGATTCTGCTCTGCTTCTCCTGTAGATCAGCACTCAAAGCAGGAACAGGACAGGTGTCAGTAAGGTCTGAGGGACAGGGAATCATGGAATCATGGAATGGTTTGGGACTTTTAAAGAACATCTCATTCCACTCCCTGCAGGGACACCTTCCACTGTCCCAGGTTCCTCCAAGCCCCATCCAGCCTGGCCTCGGATGCTTCCAGGGACAGGGCATCCACGAAAGCATTGGGAAATCAGGAAGAGGGATCAGCAGAAGTGGCTGTGCCCATTCCCTGTGTGAAGCAGCCACAGGAGCTGCTCAGCAGCTCTGGATTTGTTCCAGGTTACAGGAGGAAAGGACATCTCTGTACCAAGGGATTCCCTAGGGATCACTGTTTCCCAATCCCGTTCCATGTTTCCCTTGCCAAAAGGGCACTGAGCCAAATCCTCTCCTGCTGGATCTCAGTGCTGAGGACAAACTTGTCCTGCTGCCTCTCTCCAGGCGGAGCAACAGGTTTGGAAGCAGCAGGGGAGATGTTGGAGCACGATCTGATTTTGGAAAATGTCCCCTGGAGCACCAGCTTCCATTTCAGACACAGCCACCTCATCTCCCATCCCACAGACACTGGTGAAGCTATTCCATCCATCTTTTCTGTCATTCCAGCAAATTAGAAAAACTGTCCTGATTTTGGAGTTGGAGGTGAACGGTGTTCAGCTCTATTACTTTTGTAGAGTTTATAAGCACTTTGAAACGATCATCAGCTTGTGGGCCAGTAAGCAACAGATGGTCAGAGCTGAAAACTCTATTCCTGAAATTTGTTTCCACCTTTTAAACCCTTCTCTCTACCTTCCCCATCAGTAAATATAGGAGGTATTAAATTCATCTCTATGTTACGCATTATCATGTATTACAGGGCTTGTAGGTTGTGTGGGACAGCTGGACACACGTGAGTCCAGCTCCAGCCGACACCCCAAAGCTGCTGAGGGGAGCTCTGTGTGCTGAGCACCTGCCCCTGGGCCTGTGCTGCGCTTCCCAAGTGCTGGAGAGCAGGATTTGCCTCTCCAGAACTCCAGCACAGCCTTGGGCAGGGATCTCCTGGATGGTCCTGGCGGGCTTGGTGCTCACCTGCAGCTTGGACCACTGGATCCTGCCCACGCAGCGCGCCGCGTTCCTCCAGGCGTGCTTGGCCCCGTAGATCAGCTCCGTGTCCCGCAGCTGGTAGGTGTCGGTGGCCTCAATCTCCTTGGTCACCTCCTCCAGCCTCTCCATGTGTGCCTTGGAGCCGGATCTGGGGAGGTTGGGAGGAGAGGGAGGGCAGGGTCAGGCAGAGGGCAGGGAATGCTGCTGCTCTCCACCTGGAATGCTTTGTTCCTACACACACACACAGAGGGATTGTGTGGATGGATGTCCCAGCTGCTGGATCACAGGCGAGCAAGGACCAGGGGGAGAGGGCAGTGACTTGTGCAGAGACACAACAAACACCAGGAATGAAACTCTACTCAAGAGGCAGCTGCTGGTGGAGCAGCAGAGTCTCCCCGTGCTGTGACTCGCACCTGTGGGAGATCAGATCATGGAATGGCCTGGGTTGGAATGGACCTTAAAGCTCATCCCATCCCATCACCCCCTGCCCTGGCCAGGGACACCTCCCACTATCCCAGGCTGCTCCAAGCCCCAGTGTCCAGCCTGGCCTTGGACACTGCCAGGGATCCAGGGGCAGCCACAGCTGCTCTGGGCACCCTGTGCCAGGGCCTGCCCACCCTCCCAGGGAACAATTCCTGCCCAATATCCCATCCATCCCCGCCCTCTGGCAGTGGGAAGCCATTCCCTGTGTCCTGTCCCTCCAAGCCCTTGCCTCAAGTCTCTCTCCATGTTTCTTTTTGCCTCCTTCAGGCACTGGAAGGCCACAATGAGGTCACACCAAAGCTTCTCTTCTCCGGGCCGAACATTCCCAACTCTCATCCCTTCCTCCCAGCAGAGCTGCTCCATCCCTCTGATCATCCTGGTGCCTCCTCTGGGCTGCCTCCAGCAGCTCCAGCTCCTTCCTGTGCTGGGCCCCAGCGCTGGAGGCAGTGGGTGACACATGTGACATCTCAGCACCAGCAGCAGCCTGGGGCTGTGGCCTCCTGCAGGCAGCACTCACCTCTTGATGGAGGAGTAGTACTGGTCAATGAAGTCCTTGGCCAGGAGCAGCACCTCCTCCTTGGTCCTGGTGTCCTCTGACTTGCGGATGTGGGGGCTGGGGGTCATCACGGAGCCCATGCAGATCTGCTCGGTGCACGCCGTGGCCTGAGGGGACAGCAGGGGACAGGAATGTTCTGGAGCCACCACGGCACTCCTGGGCACCTGAGCTGGGCTGGGGCAGCCAGTGACCACCTGCACAGAGTGTGGTGGTGTCTGACACACAGGGACACTCCCAGCTGCCTGGGGACACTGCGTGATGACACAGCCAGGCCACGTGCAGTCACCTCTTGTCCCTCCTGACCCAGACAGCAGAGAGATGGGATCTGCACCCCAGCTTGGCAGGAAGTCAAAGGCCTTTCCTTATTTATCCCAGATGATTTCCCTCTCTCTGCCTATTGCACCAGATTTGGAATTCAAACCCTACAGGAGACAAGACTGAATTCCTCCACTTCTGCATTCCTGGGTAAATCCATCCTGGAAACGGCGCTATCCACTCAACCATGCTCACCGGATTTTGGCCAGTCCTACTAACTCTACTCACCATGGCAGTCTTGAGGTGCAGGGTGTCGTGGAGCACGGAGCCCGTCTCCCAGTTCTTGATTTTCACAAAACGGGGGCATTTGGAAGGGCTCCCGTTGAGGGTGTTCTTGGTTGGGGACTGGCGCCCGGACGGCGGCGGCTGGAAAACAGGGAACACCCGGCACAAGGTCAGAACTCGTCACCAAAGCACAGGAAAAGGTCCCAACAACACAGGATCGTGCGTGGGTGGATGCCTGTGCCTAAATTCCGGGGGCGACACAGCCAGACAAGGTGTATTATCCCAGTATTCGGCATTATTTGGGATCCTACAACGGAGCAGCCAACTCACAATGGAATTAAGAAATCGTGTCTGGTTATGGGACAGCCAAACCTGTGGAAAATGAGTCAAAAACACAGGTGGAAGGGACTCGAAGAACATTGTGCTCAAGTTTCCCAGAGGAAGACTCTCCTCCAAAATCTGTGGGATGTTTCTTTCCAAGGAGCATCACCTGCTCAGTTTCTGCTGGTGCCAAGCTCTGCCTCGCTGGTCACACAGAACTAAGAGCTGAGCATCGACCTGAGCAAGCCAAAGGCTCAGCCCCTTTGATATTAACGCTGGAAAGGATTGTAGGAATGAGGATGGATAAATTATCCAAATGGGCGGGCTGCTGAGTCACGAGTAGTTGGATTTCTCCAGACTCAGCTCCCCGACACTCTGCCCTGGATGAGCACTCTGCACTCTGGATGAGCTGGGCTCAGCCGGCTCTCCTTGAGCTCTGTGCCAGCACACAGCTTGTGAGGAGCAGAACTGGTTCCAGGTGCTTCTTTTTGCCCATTTTCACAGATCAAACCACAATTTTCTGCTGTGGCCCTTACTCACTCCAAGCACTTAAAGCTTAAAGAGTCACCAGTGTCTCCAGTGGGGACAGGGGAGCTGCAGTGGCTCTGGGAAGCAGAGCTCTGTCTCCTGGGAATCAGATCTTACACCGGGATGTAATTCCATCACAGGAACCACGGCGCTGTTGCTGCAGCTCTCCAGGGAACATCTGAGAGCGTCCTGGCCAAAGCTGCTGGTGTTTGGCACCACTTCAAGGCTCTGCACAGCAGAGCCGGGCTTGGATTGGATCTGCCCCTTCCTGCAAGAATCCTGGGGCTGGCGTCCCTTTTGAACTGATCTGGTTTTCCTGAAGCTGACACTGCCTTCAGCAGAGTGTCACACTCCTTTCTGGGGGTCCCGGGCTCATGTCACCACTGCAGAGGGGCAGCAGCAGCACAAATTCAGCCTGAAGCCAAGAACCAGGCCGGGGGAAGCTGCTGGTTGAGGAAGGAAAGCAGCAGGAGCCACAGGGATGACAAAGCAGCCGAGGCTCCAGGTCTGACTCGTCCCCGCTTGGCCAGAGGATTGCTCTGCCTTTCCAAAGCTCGGAGAGATCAATGCCCGGCTGATTGCAAGGCTGATGCCTGGGCTGAGCAGACACCTTTGCATTGCCCTGCTGGCGCTGTTGGCCAGAGTTTTTGCTCAGTCCTTGTTTTTACTAGAATCTCCAGATGTTTTTTCCCCTTGAAAACAGGGATTTCAAGCAGCCTGAGGCTCACAGTGCAATGCCATGCTCTGAAAACATATCCTGGGAACAAGGGACAGAGGCTGGAGGGGAAGGCAGAGATTTACAGCCTCAATCCTCAGCAGGACCTTCTTTAGTCCTTGCAGTTTCCAAAAGCTGCTCCCCGCACCCCCTCAGGCTGTGCTGCCGTGGACCTCTGACATTCCTCATGTCACAAATCCCACGATTTTCCCAAGGAGCGTGTCAAAGTCTACCCCTTGAAGCCAAATGTCCACACACCACATCTCAGCCCCCCCTTTGCATGCTGCAGAAACCAAACAAAAAAAACCTCATGTAGAGCTCAAACCCACCAGTAAATTAAAAGGACTTCCTCGATGTAGTCCTGGAAAAACACTATTTTTAAGCTCATTTTTTTTCAATTTTGAGGAATCCAGCCTGAATCATGGCAGTGGCAGCTCCTGGTCATTTCCTCCCCTGCTTGTTTTACTCTTCCAAGAGAATGAAATAATTTCTTTAGTCACTGACAGGGTCCTGTGCTCCCTGACCCACCCTGAGGACCAAAGGGGACAATCTGCCACCTTCCCTCTGAGCCTGATTGCATCTCTGCGATGGGCAAAAGTGCTGAAAACAGCTCAGAAATGCAACCAAAACCAATCCTCACCTGCAGCTGCACCTGCCAGACAGAAACCGGGAGCACCAGGCGGGGAGTGTTGATTGTATCCAGCACTTTTTAATCGGAGTTCTGATCTCCTGACAAGGTCTGCTGCTAAAATACTCCTTGCTGGAGCAGGTATGGCCCCAAAACGTGCTGGGAATGCAGCTGGAGCAGTGCCCCCATCATTGGGGATGTTGGAAGTTTATCAGCCTGCAGATGTTCTGCCTCAAACCCCCTCAAAGCTGCTCCCTCTCCCATTTGTCTTCTCCCTGCAGGAACTGGGCAAGCAGGGATCTTGGAATCCCAGAGTCACTAAAGGTTGGGAAAGATCTCCAAGATGGTTGATCCCAGCCTTTGAATCATGGAATGGTTTGGGTTGAGACTTTTAAAGAGCATCTCATCTCACCCCCTGCCATCGGCAGAGACACTTCCCACCATCCCAGGTTGCTCCAAGTCTGGCCAGCGCCAAGCTGTCAGCTAGGGCAGAGCACTGAGTGTCATTCCTCGGACAGTTCCAGGGATTAACCCATTAATCTCTCCCAGTGCCTGACAACCCTTGAGGGAGAGGGCCGCGGAGCAGAGGGATGCAGAATCCTGGGATCCCAGCCAGGCTGGAACAGAGGTGTCAGCTCTGACAACCACATCCCGGAGCAGCTGTGGAGAGAGAACCCAGAGGAGCCCGGGAAGGAGCCGCGTGTGAGTTTGTGTGTGCGCCTTCCCTGCACGCTGAGACTGACGCCAAATATTCCCCGCCGCTCTGCCAGCGAAGGCTGCGTGAGATCTTTTCATGTTTTAATTAGGCAGCTGGGATATCGGTGACTCAGGAGAGGGACAAGCCGAGAGACAACTGCGGCAGCCGGGGCGCACACGCGTTACGCAAACAGCTTCCACCGAGAGCGTGCCAGCACTTTGCGGCTCCGGAGCTGTCTGCTCCCGCAGCAGGGGCACGCCCGGCCCTGGGGGCTCCTTGGGGACAGAATGACAGCGGACATCTCCCGTCCTGGGCTCTGCAGGTGCTCACCCTGCCATGGGACCGCTGGGCTGAGCCCCATCGGCTGTGCCAGGGCAGCAGCAGCAGCAGCAGCCGCCAAGTCGTGGATTTATCTCCGCGCTGACATTTCCTTCCAGACTGCATCAGCTCCGCTCGGCTCAGAGCGTGTCCTTTGCCTTCGTACAGCTGCAAATCACCCTCACAAGCTGCTCTGAGCGGCTTCCCCCGGGAGCTGCAGGGGCACAGCGCTCCCGGTTGCCCTCCAGCTGCTCACAAACCAGTCCCCGGGGGCTGAAACAGGAGCTGGCGCAGCCACGGCACCTCCAGGGTTGGGGCCAGGGGGATTGGGCTCCTGGGAAACAGGCGAAAAACGCGCGGCGGTTTTGTAAAAAATAACAGAGGGATGGGGATCGATGCCCAGCGGGGCTTTCAGCACCTTATTACGAGCCTCAGTGAGCATTCGCCACCTGGCCAAGTGAATCCACCCAATCCTGCTTCAAAAAACCAGGGAAAGTTCCCACTTGGCTTGACTTTCCCCTGTGTTAATAGTATTTATTGCTGCTTGAAAGAAGTTCAGCTGCCTTGACTGCACACAGCCCCGGGGAACGGCTGGGGGAAAAGCCACAGCGCTTCCAGAAAAGCAGGCGTAAGGATTCAGGGATAAGAAGGATAAAAAGAGAGCTGTGCATCCAGCGAAAAAAAAAAAATTAAAAAAAAAATAAAGAGTTTAATAGCGGCTTAAGACTGGCGGTTTTGGCAGCCCCAGCACAGGGAGAAATTAAGCTCTGCACACAGAAGGTTATAAAGTGCTTATAGTAACAGACACGGACACGCACGGGGCTTAGCAAAGGAGCAGGAACCCGGAGTCTCTGCAGAGCTGGGGCACAGGGAGAGCAGCACTGAGCTGTCCCTGGGCTCAGGATTCCTGCCACAGCGCCTTATCCATGTGCTGGATATTATCCATGGGCTGCCCAGGGCCACCCCGGGGGTGCTGCCCCTGCCCTGTGCCCGTCTGGGGTGGCACCACCCCGAGGTGGCCGTGCTGCTGGGACACCTGGCCAGTGTCCTGAGGGCAGGGAGGGTGGGAATGGATCCCAGCTGCACCTCAGCACCCAGCCAGGCTGGTGACAGCCCTGCAGCCTGGGCAGGGCCGTCCCAGTGCCCTGTGTGGGGCACAGAGGGGCTCGTGTGTCCCCCACACGTCCCTGACGCTGTAATGGGAACATCATTCCATGCAGGATTCCCAGGAGAAATGCAGCCAGCCCTGGGTCCCAGCACAGGAGGGACCTGGAGCTGCTGGAGCCAGCCCAGAGGAGGTCACAGAGATGCTCCCAGGGCTGGAGCCCCTCTGCTCTGGAGCCAGGCTGGGAGAGCTGGGGGTGCTCACCTGGAGAACAGAAGGCTCCAGGGAGAGCTCAGAGCCCCTGCCAGGGCCTAAAGGGGCTCCAGGAGAGCTGGAGAGGGACTGGGGACAAGGGCTGGAGGGACAGGACACAGGGAATGGCTTCCCACTGCCAGAGGGCAGGGATGGAGGGGATATTGGGCAGGAATTGTTCCCTGGGAGGGTGGGGAGGCCCTGGCACAGGGTGCCCAGAGCAGCTGTGGCTGCCCCTGGATCCCTGGCAGTGTCCAAGGTCAGGCTGGACACTGGGGCTTGGAGCAGCCTGGGATGGTGGAAGATGTCCCAGCCCAGGGCAGGGAGGTGATCTCCAGTCTGGTCCCCAGGTCCTGCCCTGGATAATCCCATCAGGGGAGACCCTTTTGCCCCAGCACTGGCAGAGCTCACACACGTCATGTTCACCCCGAGGTGATCTTGGTGGCCTGGCAGGGTCTGCCTGACGTCTCTGGCTTTGCTACAAACGTGGAGTTAATCTCCTTTTGGCAAGGAAGCCTGAGAATTTATGGCTGTGAAGTGTGAGGAGATGAAAAGGCACCGTGGAAGGCATTATCTGAAGTGCTCTATTGAATTACCATCAGATGAATCCAAAGGACTTTAATGATGCAGCCTGGCCTTGTGCCACCAGAAGGGATCACATTCCCCAGGGAGCCTCAGCGTCCTGGTCCCTGGCTGGGCTCCCATCCCACGTCAGCCCCTGGATGCAGAGCATCATTCTCCAGTGACCTCCATTCCCTGCCTGAACCACAGCAACTTCAGCTCCTGGCCCAAACAGGCTCTGGGATCCATCCCCTCCAGCTTCTGGGATCAAACACACCTCGTCCCTGCAGGTTCTTTGCGCTGTGAGAACCCACCAGGATGGGCCACATTCCCACAAATCCTAGGAATTTTGGTTTTCCCACCCAAAGCAGCCCCAGCCATGGCCTCTTACCTGCTCTGCTTCAGAGTAGGGGTTGTTCAGGACCACAGGGACGTTGCTCTTCCCCCACAGGTCCCCCGGGACACGATCGTTCTCCATCCGAGCTGGCAAAGCTTTCTGGGGGTTGTTCTCCCCTTCCCTGAAACTGAAGGGTTAAGGATCATTGGGGTCCCTGGGTGCTGGACCACAGCTCCTGCTCCAGCTGCTTCCCACAGGAGCCAACACTTGGCTGCTGCCCCGGGGGAAGGAAGGAAAGGCTGAGCCTGGGCCAAGGCCATGAATCAGCGAGGTGAGGACAACCCAAACACAACGGAAATTCCACCTCAGAGCCACGCCTGGGCCCTGTCCCCACACTGGCTCTGCAGCAGAGCCTCTCCACCCCAAAAAGCCGAGCTGGAACCCTGGGAAAACAAGCAGGGAGATGGGGAAAGGAGGCTGGAAAAGCTGGTGGCAGGAGTTTGCAGAGGAGCTCGGTGTTTATGAGCAGGGAAGACGAAAAAAGAACAAACCCAGAAGAAACAGGAGGCTCCCAGGAGCTCTGTCTCCTCTTCCTGACCTTTCCAGATGCTGGGAGTGGAAGCGATTTCAGTCAAGCAAACTGATGGATTTGCCCCTGGAACTGCTGGGGATGAGGGGAAGGCTGGGGACCGAGGACATCCCAGCGCTGGTGACACCGGAGTAACTCAGGTGTAAGTCAGGGGTAACTCAGGTGTAACTCACTGCACCACACACATCCCGGGCTGTGGGAGAGGCTCTGAAATGCCACCTGAGCAGCTGAATGCAAAAGCTCTGCCACGTGAGGCCTCGCCAAGGAAAAGGCAAACAGGATTTAGGGGATGTGACATTCAGACAGGCAGGAGGTGGCACCTGTGTCACCAGCCCTGCCGAGGGAAGGGGCTCCCTGCACTGGCTGAGCAGGGCCACGGGTCAGGATGGGCACAGACACCGAAGAAATGCCCTCTGGAATTGTTTTGCTCCTGCTGTCAGTCCTTAAAAGTCTTCCAGATGCCACTGAATCGATAATGAGAGTTCTCATTAGCGGTGGCAGGGCTCGGCCACTGACCGAAGCAGGACACTTGCACTCAAGGCATCAATCACACCAACAGGATGCTCTGGATTCAATTGCAGGCAGACAAATAAATACAAATAAATTCGGTTTCACAGTCCTTGAACTCCTTTAGCTTAAGGAAAAGACTTCATTTAAGGAGCACCTCCCTGTGCTTTTTCTGTCATTTTTCTGCTTTCACAGAGCCATGCTCAGCTGTCAAAACATTTCCCTGGGCTCTGGCCACCTTCCAAACGTTGGAAAGTGGCCACCTTGGTGCAAGTGAGGAGGCACAGGTGCCTAGGGGCCGTTTTTCCTGGGATTTCTGTGCCCCTCCAGGCTGTGAGAGCTGCTCCCCGGTGACCTGGCTGCTGGGAGGATGTGGAAGGGTTTTCGATCAGATGAAACACAAGAAACCCCGCCCGCAGCACCTCAGCCAAAGGCAACAGATCCCAATCTCCGCTGCAGGCGGTGGGGATCCACACAGACCCCCGGATCCACAGGGATCCCGGGGGCAGGGACACAACCCCGCTGTGCCCAACCCAAAGGGCAAGCTCAGGGTCTCCTGCCCAGCCTCCCTCCATCCCAGTAATCCCCAGCAGCAAGGCAGGGAATTAGCAGGATGAAGCTGCAGCCGATCTGGCTCTCCCCTCCCAGCCAGCCCCAGCTGTTAAATCTCCAGAGAACTCTCATTCCCAGGGCTGCACATCCCTGCCCTCCTGCCCTGATCCCACCGTGCCAGGGCACAAGGAGCCAGGTCAGCACGGGGCCACCGAGCTCCTGAAGTCACCTCCAGCAGCTGCCCAGCCCCAGCTGCTGCTCCTCACAGCTTTGGGCCCAAAATTGAGACAGAAGCACTGAATCCATCGGGAGAGACATCCTTTGGCTCTCCAGGAAGTTGGGACTTAGCACAGGGAACCCCCTGGAAATCCACGGGGCCCGCAGGAGAAGTTTGGGATTAGCCCGAGATCCCACAGGCACCTCCAGAAGGATGCTGGTACCTGCTGCTCCCACAGAAGGGTCTGCAGGGCCACTGCCAGCACGAGGGAAGCTTGGGGAGGGATCCATCCGTCAGCAGCAGCAGCTGGAGGCCTTGGAAATGTGGGATTGCATTGTGTGCACAGCAGCAGAGCCATAAACGTTGGCAGCTGGAGAAATCCCAGATGCCGAATTAAACTGGGCGTTAATTTGGGTGGTTTGGGGTTTACAGCTCCTGCTGGAATCGCTCGCATTCCTTGGCCTGGAGCAGCACCTCTCAGCGGGGTGTCCCATCCTGAGGGACAGGGACATCCAGGTGGGGATTACCTGGATTCTCCACAGCCCTGGCACGTCTGCAGGTGTGGCAGGAGCGGGATTGGCGCTGCTGTTCCCGACGGATTTATGGCTGCACGAGCAGTGAGGGGCTGGCCCCGCTGGAAAAAGCTCTGCTGGAAAAGCCCAGCCAAGCGTGGCTGTGACAAAGGCACCAGGGTGACCTGGGGGTGTTGCTGGTGCTGTGCCTGGCCAGGGGCTGCCCTGAGCCAGCACAGCCTCCCCCGGATGAGGCTGCCCAGAAGGATCCGGCTCTGTCTTTCTGGAGAGAGGCAGGGAGAGAAAAGGCCATTCAGAGCAGCCAGAGCCTCACCCCAGTCCGAGCACAGATGGGGGAATAAAAATAAAAACCCATCAATTGCTTCATTTTACAAAGATTTCCTGCCCCTTGCTTGTAAGGGCCTTGTTTGCGAGCTGGGACAGGAACAGGATTTTTGGGATGAGTTATTTTCCTCTCTTGCCGTGGCTGCTCCAGCCCCCAGAGGCACAGGGTGACCTGGCACATCCCTGTGAGGGTGTCACTCACAGCCACAACACCAAGCTCACCCCCTGGATAAGGTTTCCAAAAGGATTTTATCAACAGGAGAGCCCACAGGGCCATTCAGAGGGCACTGGGGAGGGCACAGCTCCCTCCAGGAGCCAGGCTGGACATCCCCAGGGATCTGCCTTGGGAGAGAGGAGCTGCCTCCTCTTCTTTGGAGAACTCCAGGCCAGGTTGGACAGGGCTTGGAGCAGCCTGGGATAGTGGGAGGTGTGCCTGCCCATGGCAGGGGTGGAACAGGATGAGCTTTAAGGTCTTTTCCAACCCAGACCATTCCATTTGATTTTTTCTATCCCCACTCCGATGTCTTTGGGAAACTGGAAGCAGTGCTGAAGATGGAGGCCACTGATTAGATGAACTCTCCCAAAAGCCAGATCCAGGATCCGGGCATCCCTCTCTGACCACTCCCAGATCCATTACACACTCTTAGCCAGATCTCTCAGATCCAGAGACCCAAACCCCTGTTTGAGAGGCTTCTTCCTGTTCTGAAAGCCAAATTTGAGACTTTAAAAAGGAAAGAGGAATCCTGCCCTCCCCCACTGGTGCCAGGCAGAGCCTGGGATGCTGCCTCCCCTTGGAAAGAGCATCTGGCTGCTTGGAGAAATGAGAGGCACCACTGTTTTCTTTTGACTAATTTGATGATGTTGCAGTGCTCCGAGTGATGAAGCAGAAGGGAAGTTGCTGAGACAGCCCTTTCAGAAATTTCTCCAAAGCTTTTCCAAAAAGAAATTAAAGAGGGGGGAAAAAAAGAGCAAAAGGGAAGTTTGTCGGTTTGTCACTCGGCTCCTTTGAATTTCCTTGGCAGAAGGATCTCTCTGACTTCCCAGGCAGGGAGCAGAGATAGCCCTGGCTGCTGCCAGCCCAGTCTGGATGGATGAGAAGGATGGCAGTGCCCACACCTCCGGTGACAGCTCTGGTGACACTGACACCACCACCCTGTGCTGTGACCAGGGACAAGTTTCTCCCTTCCAAGCTTCCCCTGGAAAACCTGAGCCTGCTTGGGAAGCTCACACCTCATACAGGGAAAGGAATTCCTCCTTCTTACCTCATTCCCTGATTTTTCCCGGGGAATGGCTGCACTTGCAGTGCTCCTCCTTCCGGGTGCCTGGGGCTGGGATAAGCAGCTCTTGCCTCACCTTTGTTTTGTCCCATGGAAAACCACATTCCAGAGGGGAAAACCACATTCCAGAGGGGAAAACCACATTCCAGAGGGCATGGCATCCTCAGAAATGAAAGTTCCCTGGGGCAGTTGGAAAACAGTGCTGGCTGCAGGCTGGAGGGTTCAGCGAGGTCGGGACAACAGCAGAGGGAGAGGGATGGGGCAGGAGAAGGGATTTGCAGGGCGCAGGGGATGAGCAGAGCTCAGGAAGGAAGCAGGAATTTGGAAGAAGGAATAACGCCAAAAGCTGGGATGTGCTCCCTGGAGAGGCAGCAGGGACCCTGTGCCCAGGGTGGGAACAGGGTGATCCAAGCACGGAACAAACGGGAAAGGGGATGTGGGTCAGCACAGAAGGAAGAGCACAAAAGCCTCGGGAAGAACCTGTGGAATGATCTGGAGAAGATCCTGCGGGCTCAGAAAGTCAGGAATGTGCCCAGCGCTGGGATCAGGGACTAATGAGCCGAGCAAGCTGCAGCCTCAGGGAGTCTGTGAAATATGAGGCTGGAAAATGCCTTTGTGGAGGCGCTGACACATAAAGACCTGGGAGCAGATCCAAACAATCCCAAAGTCCCACCAGCACAGCTCAAAATTCAACCAGCACCGAGCTGCAGTGGCTGCTGCCGTCCCTTCCCAGCCACTCCCAGTGAGCACCTGGAGGATTCCAGCCTCTCCAGAGGGAAAGCACAGCTCAGGTGTGCTGGGAATCACACCTGGATCTCCTTCGGGATCACCCCTGGGCCACGGGATTGTCTGCTGGGATCACACACAAGGAGAAGGGCTGGCCCAGCCCGTGGGATGCGAGAGGCAGAACAGAAGGCAGGGTGAGAAAAGGGCGACTCTGGGAGTGGTCTGATGTATTTGGGGGGAATACGGGATATATTTGGATGGACTATGGGATATATTTGGGTGGAATATGTGTTTTCCAGGCAGGAAATGCCTCTCTGGATCAGTGATGGGGTAGAGCGATGAGGTAGAAGCCCCGGCCAAGGGCAAAGGGGAAGGTTATTCCCTGCCAGAGCTCCCTGCATCCATTTCCCGAAAGGCACAAGCGTGGTAATTCCAGGGAACCTTCACCTTTCCGAAGGTTTGAAAGTTTTGTGTCCAAGTGCAGAAGAATGAAGACAGATCAGAAATGCAAATGAACTGTTTTGAGCAACACAAAGAGATTTTGGCGGTCCTGAGGAAGGTGGGAGGAAGAGAACTTTCTCTGAACCGCAAAATTATGGGGTTTGTTCCAAGGCAAGATGGAGCCTGAAACCTTGAAACCTTTCCCGAGCTGAATTCCTGCTCTCAGCATTCTTCTCCCTCTCGGGGCTGCTGTTTGGACTGAAACTGCCATGTTTCCATCATGCTGCTCATGTCATGGAAGAGACCTGGGAAGGAAAATAAACCCTGGCAACCCAGTGGGGAGGGGGGAGGAAGAAGAAGGGAAGATGGGACCTGACAATCTCCCCAGAGCTCTGAGGGAAAAACAGACCTGGGTTGGCTGGCAGGGAGTGAATCAAACTCTATTTTTGCTTCCTAGCCCACGGTGAGCCTCATGGCAGAAATGCCAGCTCTCATCATACCTTGAGGTCCATGTCTGTGCTCCCTTTTCCCATCGCAGACGACCTGAGCCCAGGAGCGGCCGTGGGCACGGCCACTCCATGGACACGCTCCGGGGCCACACGTTGGGAGGGAAAGCCAGCAAGGAGAATTCCCTGGGGGAATGCAGACCATGGGTGCTGGGGACGGAGAGGAACTCATTGTGTCTCCAAAGCAAACTTGGGATCAATCAATCAGCCGCAGGACGGATTGGAAGAGACCTTAAAGAACATCCAGTCCCTTGGGGAGGGACACCTCCCACTGTCCCAGGCTGCTCCAAGCCCGAGTGTCCAACCCAGCCTTGGACACTGCCAGGGATCCAGGGGCAGCCACAGCTGCTCTGGGCACCCTGTGCCAGGGCCTCAGCACCCTCCCAGGAACAATTCCTGCCCAATTTCCCATCTAACCCTGCCCTCTGACAGTTTGAATCCATTCTCCTTATCCCGTCCTTCCATGCTCCTATAAAAAGTCCCTCTTCATCTTTCTTGTAGGCTCCCTCCCAGTTTTCCTTGGAAGCAACACTGGAGAGAGGAGCTGGAAGCCCAAAGCATCAGGTGTAGTTTGAATTGTTTTTGCCAAAGCCCGTCTTGAGCCAGAAGTTTCTGGCTCCCTGTGGACAAGCTCAGCCTTGCGCCATTCCTGCCTGCCCCAGGAACGCCGTCACAGCTCTGTGAGCTGGATCAGCTCCGGCAAAGGGCCACAGGCTGGGAAGGGCAGCACCAGGCAGAGAGGAGACAGAACAGGATTCATCCCAACCCCACCATCTCCAGCTGGATCAACAGCCAAACAGCCCAGGCTGGAGGTGTCCAGCTCAACCTTGAGCCAGGTTTTGCACCCTCCTGGGTGTGGGTAGAGCTCAATTCCTGCACTATTCCTGCCTGGAGAAGTCACAGCCGATGCCCGGGAGCTGCATCCATCTGATGAGGCTCGCTGCCGGTTTTTTTTTGGCATTTCCTTGGCACGGACCAACACTCTCCCCAGTCATCCGCTCCCCATTATTCCCTGACCTTTCTGCACTTCTCCTGCCATCCAAGAAAACTTGGAGTGCAGGAGACCTTCAGGATGCCCCGACTCTGTGTGAGCCCGAGGCGAGGAGATGAATCATCCGCAGCCTGATCCCACAGAAATGCCCTTTGCCCCGCACGGCAGCTCCTGACAGCTTCTCCCTGCAGTAAATCTCCTTCCCACAGCTCTGCTCCAGCCTGGGTCTTCTCCCTCACACAGAGTCCTTCCACAAGAGCCAGGCTGCGGCTTTTCATCGAGCAGGAGAATTTGTGGGTTTTCATCCCCAAGCTATAGAGATTAGAAAGATTTATTTTTTTCATTACGATACTGAAAAAAATAAAATAGATATTTTGGTGAAGTCCCCGCTTTGCTGCTTCAGTATCCTTCAGTTTAAGTGAAATCAAAGTGAAATCAAAGCATTTCTGTCTCATCTCTGAATAGAAGAGACTCCACAAAGCAAAACCACGTTTTTCATCCCTCCCCACGGCTGGAGCAGAATTTCCTTAGGGGAGATCCTGCAGCCGGTGGGATGGGGACAGGGTTTGAAGGCTGCACCTTGTACAATCCCGGAGTTTGGGATTGTGTCCCCTGGGCTGCAACCCCCAGGTTCCAGAGGGGATTTTGAAGCCCCCTGCACATTTTGTGGATCCCGTCATGACCCTTTCAATGTCTCAGCTCTTAAACCAGGCTCTCCCAGGATGGGCTGGCGCTGGATTAAAGCATGCACAGTCCAGACAGGTTTTTGGAGAGCGTCCCAAGCTCGGGGGGGAAGGGGGATGGGGGGGTTCAATCATTTCCCATTGCACAGCAGATTTCCAAATTTTCCAAATCCCAGCAATTCCCAAATGAACAAGACCTGAAGAGTACCTGTGGTGGGGAGGGGATGGCAGGAAGGACACCCAGACACCGGCACCGAGCCCAGCAGATATTTTTTTCCCTCTGACTCAGTGTGAGCACCCTAACAAGCTTAGAGCACCGTGTCCTCCACGGGAAACAGGAATAAATTGGGAGAGCAAGAACGGTATGAAAACAACTGAAAATAAAACAAGGAAGGTGGAAAACACAGGGGGTGTGGGTGGGATTGGGATGGGAGCGAGCGGGAGCTCAGCCTTGGCTGGGAGCCCACGGGGGGGACCCTGCTGTGGCTCTCTCCTCTTGTTTCTGATAGAGAAAAACGAGCACAATGTTTTCCTTTTTTCCTAAGAAGCGTCTACAGCGAGAGAACCTGAAATTACAGAGAACTTGAAATTACAGATCTTTGCGTGGCTGAGCCACAGACCTGCAGCTCCAGCAAACCCTCGGGGCTTTTCCAGCCAGTCAATAAGCGAGGGCAGCCACAACCTGCTGCAGCACTTGACACTGCTAAAATGTGTTTGGGGACTTGGGGAAAAGCAACAGGAAAAGGCAACCCATCAGTGTTAATGAACGGTCAGGAGGAGAGGGAGTTGGCGCTGAAAAGACCCGGCTACAAACAACAGCTTTGTAAAGCAGAAATGGCCCTGGGGAGCTGCTCCAGCTCGGGAGCGATGCGCTGCAGCTCAGGGAAATGCTGAGGAAAATCGGGAGCTGCCCCAATTCCCCCTCCTCAAAGGGACGTGGGACAAGCATTTTCCATGTCCCCACCCATGCACGCAAGTCCTGAAATTGTGATCTGGCTCCAGAAGGAGCAGGGGCAGAGCCACGCTGGCATTTCTACAAGGATTGGCCGTTCCCAGCTCTCGATAGAAAACATCTCCCCCCTTCCCACCAGGCTGGTGCCACTGCCCTTGCCCTGTCTGGGCTTCAGATGGAGCAGGACTGGGGCTCTCCTCCCATCTCCCAAAAGGTTTGGAAACTCCTTTCTCCTGGGAAGCACCGTGCCCTGCTGGTCCCACCTTCCTGCCCCCTCTCCCACAGTTAAAGCAGATTTCAACTGGAGAGCCCTAAAGCAGGACCACGAAGACAGGAATACCACGGACCTTATCTGGCAGGTGGGGAAATTGAGGCACGGGATTTTGCTTCAACTTTAAACAAATGGAATTGAGAACATGGAGCAGAAGTTTATCCCAGCCCAGCCCAGCCCATGATCCACCACATCACAGAGCTCAGCTTTTCATGAGACATTATCCCTGATCTCCCCAATTTCCCACACTTACATCTTTCTTCCACAACCTTCTCCCAGTTTTTTATCTTCCCCTCACTGACTGCTTCCCCCTTTTTTCCCATCCCTTCCTCTCCATCTCCACCCTGCTGTGCCAGTCAGCAGCCAGCTGTGGAGAGGCGCTCACCGACACCACGGGGAGCCAAAACCAGCACGTTCCACCAAAGGTAAAAAATGTATTTAGGGACCTACCAGTCCACCTGGACTTCTATATCCCGTGTCTCTACCTTGGAGGGCGCATCTCCATCGCTGTCCTTACTGCTGCTCTTCAGCAGGTCCAGGACGGGCTCGATTTCTTTGAGCAGCTCATTGTCCTCCACGCCGCCGTTGAGACAGGAGTGAGCACCAGCCCCGTCCTTGCCCTTCCCGGCATCCGGCCCTTTGCTGCCGGGAACGACGCCGTTAACGTGGACCATGGGCTCCTTCCCCATCTCCCTGCTCCACAGGGATCCCATGGCTGCCGGCTGCTCTTTGCTGGGAACGCTTGGGTTGGACAAGTCAACCGCCTTGGGAGCCGGGCACAGGGGTCTGGTGACACGGACGGTTTTGGGCGTCCCGTCGCCGGTGAAGGTGGTCTCCAGGTGGGTGGTGAAGCCCTCAGGGCCGCGCAGGATGAGGACCACGTAGGTCTCGGAGGCGATGCTTCTCAGGATCTCCAGCGCCGTCTCATAGCTCATGTCCACCAGGGGCCTGCCATTGACGGCCAGAATGATGTCCCCAGCCTGGATGAGGCCACTCTGCTCGGCAGCCCCGCCCCGGATCAGGTCGGAGATGATGACGGGCGGTTTGCTGACGCGCTCCTTCACCAGGAAGCCGAGGCCGCCCACCTTGCGCTTGAAGAGCCTCACCGAGATGACGTTGGGCTGGATCTGCTGCACGCTGAACACATTCTCTTCCATGGCAGCCCCCTCCTGCAGCCCGTGCTCCGGGACCTCAACACCCGCTGGGCGCGGGGAAATTCGCCGTCCGAGGCACTTCCCAGCGGCCGGGTGGGAAGGGGCAACTGTGGCTTTTGAGGAGCTGGACTCACTGGAAAACTCCCCTGGGCTTCGGCTGCAGAGGGGCTTTCTGCGGCATGCTCGGTGCCGCTGCTCTCCGGACAGGAGAAAAGCGGGAGTGTCACCCCTGGGAAGCCAGGCTAGGAGCAGGGCGGGCAGGGCTGGGCATGGCGTGGAGTGGGAAACATTCCAGCTTCCAGTCAGCCGCTGGTCCTGCGCCGGGCAGACAGGGGGAGGCAGCCCGCTCGCTTCACCGGCATCCCCGCCGACGGTGCGCGGGCTTCTTTATCTGGAAAGGAGGGGGAAAACCAACAAAGGAGGGAGATAAGTGAGGCAGGGCAGGCGCAAGTGCCTGCTCAGCACGGGGCTCGGCACGCCACAGGCGCCCCGTCCCCACAGATGTCACCCCCCCCGGGCTGCGTTTGGGAGCCAGGCTGCAGCCTCGCAGCGCTCCGGGCTTTGTTTCCTCCACCTCCCCCTGCGAAAATCGGCACCATCTGTTCGGCGGGGGCCGCGGAGGAGCGGGGGGAGCGGGGAGCCCTGGCAGGGCCCGCCGGGCACGGGCAGTGCCGGGCAGCCGGGCTCGGACACCGCCCGCTCTGCCCACCCTGCAGGGCTCACACGCGGGGAGTGACTCCTGCCGGCTCACGATCCCGTCTCCATGGGTTTTCCAGAGCATCCAACAAGCTGATGGGTGAGAACCAGACAGGGGACGGGCATCCCTGCCCGGGAGGAAACCTGTGTCCGTAGGTGCTGCCGCTCCGAGGAGCCTTCTGGAGCAGGAGCAGCAGCCACGGGCACAACGAGGGAACAGACGAGGCCGCTCGGCTCCCCTTCCCCTGAGTTAGGAAAACACTTCCAAAGGCAACCGCTCTTAAGGCTGGCTGCAGGGATCACGGCTCAGCTCCTCCTCTCCCCATATTTCCAGCCTGGCACGGGGAGAAGGAGGCGACGCTCGCACTCCCCCGAGCGCAGCCCTGCCATGCTGCTCCGAACTGCTCCCGCACCAGCTGCTTCTGCGGAGGGAAACCACCGCCCGGAGAACACGCACGGAGCTCGTCCTGCCCTCGGGGGAGCCCCGCGCGGCGGGGCACGGCTGCGAACGGCCCTCGCGGGGCTCGGGGAGTCACATCCCATCGACTCCTGATGGGACCCTTGTTCGCACACGGCCACGCTTGGCTGCCGTCACTTCTGCTCCCGAAGCCTCCCCGCGCTCCCCTCGCGCTCCTCAGATGCTCCGGAGAACGTTTCTCTCCAGGACTGTGCCCTGACACTTTGCAGCGAGCCAGCACCTTCTTTTTCTTTTTTAAAAGCTGAGTTTTGGGCAGAGAACAGAGGGCGCTTGTTCTGCTGGAGGCACTGACACGGCAAGGAGAACAATCTTCTCTCTCCCCATACTCGGGGCGGCATTTGCACCCTCAGCCCCCCTCTGCCGGGAGCTCCTCCAGCTGGGACAAACAGCGATCAGAGGAGCAGGGCAGTGCCACCAGCGCCCCTTGGGCACGTTGATCCTCACGTCGGGAATGCTGCTGAGCCCAGGCTGGGCTTTTTAGCAGCGAATGAGGAATAAAACAATCAGAGAACCGAAACCCAGACCGATGGGTTGAACCCCTGTGACTCGGGCCTGCAGAGCAGCAGCAGCAGCTTGCAAAGGGTTAAATGCCACCGAGTCACATCCTCAAGGGCTAATTAACACCCTAATTGTCAGGTTACTTCCTGCAAATGACACTGGATCAGGACCCCGGGATGGGCTGTGCCACCTCACGGGGCTCGGGCAGCAGAGCAGGACAGGGAAGGTTCCAGTTTTGGGGAGAATGGAGGAAAGGAGGAATTTGCTTCTACCAGACAGGTTCTGCCCCTTTCCTTCCCTCCCAGCCCTCCATCCCTTCCCCATCCCCACCCCGCTCTCACAGTGGGTTTTCCCCCTCTTTCCCAGGCTCTTTGGGAATCAGGGGAGCAGCCTCCTTCTCCCTGCCAGGCTCTGATTCTCCTGACCCCGCTCCCGCAGCCCCCGCACGAGGTGACCGTCACCCTGACGCCCGGGCACGGCACCGAGTCACACCAAACTCACCCCAAAGCCTCGGCTGACGCCGTGGGGACAAAGGTGGCTTTGGGAGCAGCCCAAGTGCCAGGGGAGCGTGGAACAGCGGCTTCCAGCCAGGGTACAGCCCCGCTCTGCGCTCGGGGCTCCGCATCAGCAGCACAGCGCCCACCGAGCCCTCCCCCTGGGAGAGGTCTGTGTCTGCACCGTGCCCGTCTCAGAGGGCAAAGCCACCCTGGGCACGGCCTGGCACGGCTCCCTGCCACTGCCGGCCGTCCCCAGCCGCTCACACGGGCAGATGCTGCACAGCTGGAGGGCACCGTGCACGTCCTTCAGCCCCGCTCGACCTTACAGCGGGACTTGCTGAGCTCGCTGGAAAGAAACCCCGGTGTTTAATGCCTCACTCTGCTCCCACCAGGATAATTTCCAGCTATTTCCATGGAAAAGCTTGTCATTTCTTGTGTGCGTGTTCATCCCCAGCCGGCAATCCCATGGAACACCAGCAATTCTAGGTGCTCATTGTTCCCTGACCCCAAACCCACTGACACGTCAGCATTCCTTACAAAAGGGATGAGAAGAAAAAAGTGGATTTTAAGTGATACCTCAACACCCATCCAGGGATTTGTCCTTTTTTTTCTGCTGCTCCTCAGAGTCAGGAAGGTCAGAAAAAAGCCAGAAAGGAGAGGGACAGCCAAGGAGAGGGAGGGCAGACAGGCTCTAAGCCCCTCAGCCTCCTGCTCCTTTAGGGAATAGCTGGATAAGGATTCTCACAGAATCATGGCAATCATTTGCGTCAGAAAATAATCTTAAAGATCGTTGAGTCCGACTATTTTCCAGCTGGAAAGCCCTGCACAAACTCAGCCTGGAGAGAGGAGGGAGAGGGAGAAGTTCAGGGAGGCGGGAGACACCAGGAGTGCTCAGAAGACTCCCCCAGGAGGGCGAGGGCTCTCCTGTCCCAGCTCCGGGGTGTCCCAGCTCTGATTCCAGAGGGGACACGTTTCACATGGAAGCTAAGCACTTCAACCCTGTGGGTGGCTGAGCTGTGCTGGGCTCTGTGAGCCCACAGATTCCCACTTTTCCCTCTCAGCACCATGAGGACTCTGATTTATGGACCCCAGAGCCACGTCAGTCATTTAAAAGTTACTGCAGGTGTCACGTCTAACTCCTTAAAACAGTGAGAGCAGAACGGGGTTTCACCAGGGTAAGAACATTTATTTCACCCCCAGAGAGAGCCGGGAGATGGCAAATCCATCAGCAAAGCCAGGCTCAGCTCCCTGCCGGGCCACCCTGCTGGAATAAACCACAGATGGTGCATCCCACTCCCGCCTCAGTTTCCCTGCCCTTCCCAAAGCATAAACCCAACTCAAGCTACAGGAGAGCAACAAACCCTGCAGAGGGGCAGCGCCCCAGGCAAGCCTCAACCCCGATCCCAACAGCATTCCCTGGGAACGTCCCTCCTCTGGAGGCTTTCAGGGAAGAGCAGCAGAGCCGGCTCCCCTCCGGCAGCGACCAAAGCGCTGCCTCAACAAACAAACCCCGCCAGGAGCTCCTTGAGCTGCCAGATGACATTCCAAGAACGAACTCCGGCACAAACGTTAACGGGATGATTTGATTTCCAAGGCGAAGCAAAAGGAGGAGAAATCAATCTCGGGGGCCTTTAACACAATCTCCTCCCCGTGCCAGGCAAGAGCCGCCGGCTGTGCCCCTCGGCGCGGCCGCCCCGCGCTGCCCTCGGCCTCACAGATCCATTTGGAGCCCTGTTTTCCCAGCGATAATGGCTCCTGCATCCCTGTGCCAGCTTTAAATGGGCACCATTGTCCTCCTTAATTAGCTTTCGTGGGATTTATAGCGCTCGAGGAAGATCCCCAGCGCTGATGGATTTATGCCCATTTAATTTTTACGACCCACGGAGCATCGGAGGATGGGATGAGGAGCGCTGGGATGCAACATATGCACAGTTCCTGTAAACCTGCATGGCTGTGCCTCCGAAAATGGAGCGTTCCAGTGATTCCCTGGCAGGCAGCTCGCCGGTGCCAGCAGCTCCACGCTCCATCCCCACCCAGTGTCTCCTTGTCCACGGCCTCTTAATCCTGGGAATACTCAGGCAGTGTTCCTCTGATGCCTTAAGTTTTAGCTTTTATATTTTTCAGATGCAACTCTGAATTCTGTATAGAATGCTAGTCAGCTCTCATCCCATTTTGGTCAGACCAAACAATCCTTCCAGGCCTGGGAACCAAGGTCACCAACACAGCCTCAGGTCCGAAAAGTAGAAACAAAATTGAATCAGGGTGGAGGAAACTGAGGGAATATGACTTCATTACCTGAAGCTGTAATTGGACAATCAACCTTTGATACGCAGAGAGACCAAGCTTATTTCTACAGAGAAACTCGGGACCATCATCCACCTTGGGTGTAGCCTCTGCGAGGCTTTGCACTGCCCCAGGTGCATCCTTTGAAGCTCTTAATAAATACCTACTTAATTCTTTTAACTCTGTCTGGCCTCTGTTCTAGGTAGCCTCTCAAGGCATCACCTGCAGCTGGAGTCATACACCTCGCCTCAGCCTTCCCCAAATCCACCCAGGAAGGGCGAGACCTTTTCCCTTCAAAGCCAAACGATGGCTCTGCCTCTCCCTTCCCATTCCCAGCACGTCTGCTTGGGAATCATTATTCCAGCTGGGCTGGCACTTTGCCTTCGCCCCCAGTGAAGCTGATTTCCACCAGGAGCGGCCGGAACGAGGCACTTTGCCATCTGTACAATGCCTTGGTGCCAGTGCCTGCTGACCCGAGCTGGACACCAGCAGGCTCTGGAAGGACACTGCCAAAAGGATGGAATGCCAAGGGCTCCACCCTGAAGACCCCCGCACCTCCCTGTGGCTGTCTGCACCCAAAACGTTCCTGTTCCTGCAGGAAGAGCAGTTAAGCAGATAAATCCTTGCTTCTGATAGAAATAAATCCATGGCCAGACTCCAAGAGGGTTCATCTGCCTCTAATCAGGGGTTGTTTCCTGGAAAACAAGCCACAACTCTTTGCTCATGTTGGGATAAATCTGCCCCAAAGCCCCTGGACCTGCACATTTATCCAACTCCTGGCACTGGGTTTGGTGTCCATCCCCTCTCAAGGGAATGAAAGAGCCAAGGAAAGCCTGGTCCTGCTGGCACAACAGCCACCGGAATGTCTAGGCAGCTAAAATTATCATTGTAGATCTTCTCCAACATAAATTTTCCATTTTCTCTGATCTGATCCTATCCCATCCCCTTCAGACCAGCGTCCGGCACACTCCTGATCACGGGACAAAAGTGCTGGAGGAGGCAGAGCCACCACAAAACTTTCCTGCAATTTATTGGAGCCCCTCCCGTTCTCCCCACCCGACACAACCCGAGCAGACCGCGCCAAATGCATTTTAGTGTTGCCAAGACAACTGTGTTGACAAAATCCCCCTTTTTCTTTGGCTGCCAGAACCCGGGTTTTGTTGTAATTTGGAGTTCAGGACTGAGCAGATTTCTGCACCACGCCTGCCATTCCTCTTTTGCTGTTTCCTACAATATTTTCCCGGTGCCTGTGGTGTGTGGCTCCAACAGAATTTAGATAAAAGCGTCAATTCCGCCGCTCGCCCCATCTCAAACTGATGTTCTTATTAGGGCTTGGCCCATCTGTAAAAACCTCAATTCCACCACCATCAATTTTCTGAGAGACTTGGAATTACACCAGTGGCTCCAGCGTGACAAATTGGAGCGGTGTTAACACACCGCCACTTTGTCCTGGAAGACAAAATAGGTAGGGAGGAAATAAATGAGAAAAAGCCACTTGATGGATGGTCTGGCAACCCAATCGCAGCACGAGAGGGGAACTGGGGCTCCATTTAGGGAAAAACAAAAGAAAAAGAAAATTCAAAAATCACAGCAGGTTGGCTGGAGCTGTAATAGCCCCGGAGCTGCCAGCGAGCATCAATAAAGTCAGGGATGGAGCTCCCGGCTCTGAGTCCATCCAGGAATGCACTCCTGGTCCTTTTCAGCCACTCACGTCCCCTCCTTTGCTGCTGACACCCCAAAATCCTTCTTGTGCAGCACTAAATTTTCCAGTAAATCCTGCTGGCCCTGGTTTTCTAAGGAGTGACTCATATCCCTGTTTAAAACCCTGGGGAGAAGATCAGGCTCCTGGAGGCACAAGCCCCGAGCCCCCAGCCAGACCCCAGTGAAATTCTGTCCGTGGGACAGCTCTGGGGTCTCCTCCTGAGCATTGTCACCACCACGGGAAGGTGCAGGGTTAGGATTGCTCACCCCCCCCGCGGATGAGTCTGACACACAGCAGAGCTCTCGCCCTCTTTGCCTCGGCATCCTCAGGGACGTGCCAGGGGAAAATCGAGGATAATTTGTTCCCCCGAGTTTCTGTCCATGCTCTCCATTAGCACTTGTTGCCATAGTACCAACAACAGCGGCAAACTTCTCCAGGGGCCTCCTGGGACCCGCTCCTTGTCCTACAAGGGCTCTGACTCTAATTCCGGCAGGATTCAGGTGCGGAGATGATGTGGAATTTCCTGCCTCCTGGATTTGCTAAAGGTGCTGCAGGTGGAAGAGAGGCTGTTCCCTGGAAGCAGCACCAGCCTCATCATCCTCGCCCCTCCAGCATCCCTGAACAGGGATGTGGCAAGAAACCCAGGAGTGTGTGTGGGAGAGGAATGGAAACGGACCCCATCCATCCCTGGGGTTTCCCCCTTCCCTGTGGAAGCTGAGGCAGCCCCAGCCCCTATCCTGAAACAGATTTTCCCTATGCCAAAGGAGAGGATTTTGGGTCCCCAAGTCCCTGCTCCTCGCTGCTGGCATTTGGGGCAGGCTGTCACCCCAGGGCCAGCTCGGAGCCCTCGGCCCAGATGTGGCAGTGATGCTGCTCCATTTGCTGCCTTTGGGGATGAAGGATAATCCCTGCTGGGAGAACACTGAGCTCCCCGGCCTTTGAAAGCCAGAAGGAGCTGCACGTTTCCAGCACGTCTGGGAACATAAGCCTGAAACTCTGGAAAATGGGATTAAGACGAGCCTCCCCTAGAAGGGCATTGCTAGATCTCGTTAAGCATTTTGGGATTGTCACAGAGAGGAGAAGCCACGGAAAGCGTTTCCTTGGCATCACTGCCCCCGTTTTTGTAGGAACACACACGGAACTTCCAGGTTTCCATGCTCCGCATACAGAGCCACCACCCTGGTGACATCTGGGTGACATTCCCACAGCCACACCCCGAGCCAGATCCCGCAGGGATGGTGACAACCCAGGGTCCCTTATCACACACAGCCCATCAGGGCTCATTTGCAACGAGCATGATTTATCCAGCCTCAGCCAGCCTGTGGCTCACAGCCTCTTCGGGACACAATACATTTATTTTTGGAGGGATCAGATTGCATCTATAGATCTGATTTAACGCACAGATACGATCAGAGCAGTGGGAGCAGAACAAAGGCATCTGAGCTCCGCGCCGAGCCGCCGCTCCAACCCGGCCCCTCGTTATCGGGGTTGGGTTTCTTTAGGGGAAAATTGATGGTATCAACAAGTATCAAACAATATCCTTGTTACTCGGGAAAGGTAAATGCTAATCTATGCGAGCTGAGCTCATGTGACTTACCAGTTACTAAAAATAGTTGTTTTCAGGCACTGATTTAGGGAATCTGGCAGATTTCCTAAGCCTTTGTACAGACACACCACTGAAATGGAAAAGACAAAATACACAAGCAAAGCAGGGAGCAGGGGGGGAAAAAAATCTGACAGGGCCAAAATGGCCCTGAGGGCGAGGGAGGACCAAGCCCTCCCCGTGAGCAGCCACACAACGTTAATTCCAAGTGAGAATTCCAAGGAGGATTCAGCCCAAACCCCTCTGCCTAAGATGGCCTCTCGCTCTCAGTTGTGGCGCTGGCAGGGAGAATGAACAGAATCCAAAAGGGCACGAGGAATTGTCCCTCTCCTGGGCTCCGGAGGGGCTGTGATGCTTCTCCCACAGCGGGTACCTGAGCAGGGAATTACCCCCTCCAACCCCACGGCTGCGTGGGAAGAAACTCCGCACCCGGAGTTTGTTTGCAAACATTTGAAACTGCGGAGTCTGTGCCTGAGTTTGTGGCATCTTTAAGGAAATATTCTGGGAAATACGAGCTGGGAGAAAAGAGAGGGAGGAGGAAATTGCTGATGCAAACCTAAATTCTTTAAATGAGGCTTCCCCACTGAGACCTTGAACAGAAAATGATAACCCACAAAAGGCGCAAGGTAGAAATTCCTGGGAGAGTGATTTCCCCTCTGCTCCCAAAGCCTCCCTGCAGCTTCTGTGTGATCATCCCTGTAGATTCCCGTCTGCCGGAGCTGCCGGCACCTGGGAATGTGGGTGAGGAAGAGGAGCCGGTGTTCAAAGCAGCCGAGCCCCCCTACTGCTGCAGCTGCCCCTGCGATCTCCCCCATCTCCCGTGCCAGACAGCCCCTGCTCCCCCGGGAAGGAAGGAAGGAAGGAAGGAGACACTTCCCCTCCATCTCAGTGAGAGGCGGATCCGCTTCTCGGGGACTCGGCAGATCGTCGTCAAGTCGCCTGCCAGAATTTCCTCCCGACAGTCATAACTTGGAAGCGTCAGGAGAAAATGTCCGCACCTGGGCTGTGGGTGCTGAGCGGGGACCCGGGGCTGGACGGGGCAGCGCACACCCGCCCCGCCGCCAGATGTTCCAGATGTGCCTGCACAAAGAGCTCTTTTTCCTCCCTCTGCTTTGCCAGTCAGAACCAAAAGCTTTCGGCTGCAAGCCCAGCCGAGGCAGCAGCGGGGCAAGCAGGGTTCATCCCCTCCCATCCCTGCGGCAACAACTCCCGCCTGCATCCCCGGCTCATCCAGGGGGACCTGAGAGCGCCTCGGTGGGCAGAGGGAAGGGGAACGATCCGGGCTGAACTCCCGTTCTCCCTACAGGACAGGAGCCAGCCCGAGGACTGCAGCCGCGCTGGGGATCTCCTCCCCACCCCGGGCCGAATGGGGGTCTTGCTTCCACCCCAGTGACAGCGAGGACACCCCGGGGACAGCTGGGACATCCCGGCCCCCCAGGGACAGGGCAAACAGCGAGGGCAGGACCCGGCGTGCGCCACTCCCCACCCCAGCGCGGGGCTCGGTGGCATCTGCTGCAATCCCGAGCTGTCCCCGTCGGGGTCCGGAGGCTCGGGAGAGCCGGCGCTGCGGGCAGAGTTCAGCACCCGGGACAGCTCTGGCGAGGCGGGCGGATCAGCCTCACCCACCCGGGACAACGCCGCTGCCCCGGGACAATGCCCCCCGCCCCCCGAAACCGCCTTCTCCCGGGAAACGGAGTCCCCAGGGAAAGTTGCCGTCCCCCGGCAGGCTGAAACTGCCCCCTCGCCCTCCCCACGAACCGGCCCGTCTAACCCCGCTCGGGAGAACGGCCGCTGCCGCTCCCCGCCCTCTCCGCACCGATGGCACCGGCCCCCGCCCGCCCCGGCTGCGCTCGCTGCCCTCCCCGGGCGCGGTGCCGCCCGTCCCGGGCTCGCTGCCCGCCTGCCGCCCCCGCGCTCCGTCCACCTGCCCCGGGCACGCCGTGTGCCCTCCCGCCGTGCAGCCCCCGAGCCCCGTCCCAACTTGCTGCTCCGAGTTGCGGGGGAGGGAGACTCCGGCTCCGGCAGCCGCCTCAGCGGGGCCGCGGGGCGAGCCGGCCTCGGAGGCGCTGCAGGAACTTTGCGGGGTGCGGAGGGACGGGGTGGGGGGGACACCCACAGCGGGTCCTGGGGCTGCGGGGCCAATGGGAGCCGCGTCTCGGCGAGGTCACCCGGAGCAGCGAGGCGGCTTTCCCCGGGCACGGAGTGTCCCCCGCTCCGGGAGCCAGCGCTGCCTTCACGGCCCTCACTGCCAGGGTCCCGCCGTCGCCTCCCCGTCCCCCGGCCGCGGGCACGGCGCAGCGGCGCGGCCCCGGTGCCCGGAGGCGGCGGCGCTTCCGACGGGGCGCACGGTCCCGCAGCCCCTGCGAAGTTTCCCGGAGAAGCGGCGCCCGGTGCGGGGCTGGGGGGCACCTACCGTGCGGCCGAGACGAGCCGTGCCCGGCCCCGGCCCCGCGGCCGGCCCCGCATCCCTCCCGGCGGCTGGGCAGGGACGGAGCCCGGCGCGGCGCTGGGCTCGGCTGGGCTGGCAGGGGGGGAGCCAGTCCTCGCTGCGCCCCTTTATCCCAGCATCACCGAAACGAATCCGCTTTGACGTCCAACCAGGGTTTTTATGGGTGTGGAGCGAGCCGGTGCAGCCCTCATTAGGAGACACTCGGCTCTCCAAATCATACATCTTTTATATAACCTCATTTCCAGCGTGGCTTTTCTTCCCCCCTCCCTCCCCTTGCCGGGGAGCATCGCACCCCCCCCCCCCCCCAACTCCCCCACCAATTAAAGAGCTCCGAGACACCCCCCGGCCCCCACTTGTTGCTCGGAAGCTCCGCTTCACCCCCCGCGGGCCTGACTCAGCCCGCCCCGGGCGAGTGGGGGGCTCTGCCCGCCCCGGGGGGCAACGGAGGGGCTGAGCGCTCCCCAAGACCCTTCCCAGCCCTGCTGCAGCCCCCACATTCCTGCTCCCAGGCTGGTTATGCTGAAAATCCCCCTCTTTTCCTGCCAGCGGGAAGCCCCCCGTGCCTGCTCGGTGCCCAGGGCAGACACCAGCGTTCCTCCGGGATCTTCCAGCGCTCCCAGCCCGGCTCCCGGATCCAGGCGCTGCTGGGACGGCCCCGCGCCTCAGCTGCCGGAGCTGCCCCCGGGCCGCACAAGGGGCAGGGAACAAAGGGTCTCCTCACCCCACTTCCCCTCCTGACTCTTTATCTGCCCCCAACGCGGCCCAGAGCAGACCCAGGCTTGACATCAGCCTCCAGCCTTTGCGATTGTGCTCATTCCCATGGCAACAACAAACACACAATTATAGATATATAATATTATATAAACCCAGCGGGCTCTCGGGCACGGCTGGGAGGTTCACCTGCTCCCCAGCCCAGGAGGAGGCTCCCACCGGAGCACAGAGAGGTGTCCTGAGCCCGGTGAAGGTGCCCAGCCCGTGCATGCCCGGCAGCTCCGGTGCCACCCGGCCCGGGCGGCCCCAGCGCCTGCCCCACCGCCTCCCCAGAGGCAGGCGAACAGAACAACACAGGGCACGGCAGGAGATTCAATTACAGAACTTCCCACGGCGCAGGGGGAGCGGAGCAGCCCTGTTCCTGCCCGGCACACCGGGAGATGTGCAGAGGTGGAGAGCGGGAGAGGACGGGCAAATGCGGCAGCAGAAGCGGGGCTGCCTCCCCCGTCCCGCCCCTCCCGGGAGAGCTCAGGCGGTAACACTGTCTGGGGCTAAGGAAAACGTGATTCTGCCGATTTAGAGCCAGGAGGACTCATCTAAGAGCAAGGACATCTGCTCTGGTCCGCCGGCCAGGGTGCGTTGCCCCGCGCAGGGAGGAGTGGGCACACCCCGGTGACAAAGGACAAGCGACCCAGGCACAGGCTGGCCAGGGGCAGCTCAGCCCGGGCTGGGAAAAGTCCAAACCCTTCTCCTTCCAGGGCTGGCGGCTTGGAGCCTCAGAGCTGCAGGGCTCTGAGGGCAGGTGGCTCCAAGGAAGCTGGAGCAGGGTTCCTTGGATAGGGGTGCAGGCAGGGCTGGTGGCTGTGATGTCACCTGTCAGAGGGGACTCTGCACTGCCAAAGCCACCCCAGCACACGGCCACCAGCATCTCCTGCTCCTCCTGCCAGTGAGGTAGACCCATCAAGGGAAGCAAAGCCCCGATCCAGGGGAGCAGGGCTCCCTGTGCCACTCCAAGACAAGGCTTTGGAAGTCCAGCTCTTCCATCCACCTGCCAGGGCAGATCCCAGCCCAGGATCCCAGGGAGCAGAGCTCTGCTTATCCACGGGCCCAATCACACACAGAATCACACACAAAATCACAGAATCTCAGAATCACACACAGAATCTCACACAGAATCACACACAGAATCACAGAATCTCACACAGAAACACACACAGAATCACAGAATCTCACACAGAATCACAGAATCTCACACAAAATCACAGAATCTCACACAGAATCACAGAATCTGACACAGAATCACAGAATCTCACACAGAATCACAGAATCTGACACAGAATCACAGAACCTCACACAGAATCACACACAGAATCACAGAATCTCACCCAGAATCACAGAATCTCACCCAGAATCACACACAGAATCACACACACAATCACACACAGAATCACACTCAGACTCACAGAATCACCAGGTCGGAAGAGACCTTCAAGACCATCAAGTCCAACCCAACCCCAACACCTCACCCAGACCCTGGCACCGAGTGCCACGTCCAGTCTGGGTTTTTTTGAACACATCCTGACAGGGCACGGCAGCACCTGCGAGGATGCTGCCTTCCTGTGAGGATAATTTCCTTTCCCCACGGGAAACTGGGTGGGACAAGGCTCATTTTGGGATCACCTGGAGCTTTGCCGCTGCCCGGAAATCCGTGTGAGCCAGCAGCGAAGTGTCCCCGTGGGGAGGGAGCCGCGGGCCTGAGCGTGTCCTGTGCTCCCCCTGCGCCAGGGAGGAGCCCCAGGTAGCCTTTCCCTCCAGCTGGGAGCCGTGAGTCAGCCGGGAAGGGAAGGCTTGGAGGCTCACAAACAACTGGGGAGGCAGAGGTTGGGCTGTGCATGGAGAAGGAGGAGCGAGACCCTCGCCAGCACCACCGAGCCCCTTCCCGGCCCAGCTCCTGCTGTGACAGGGCTGCACCTCCATCCCTCCAGCAAGAAGCGTCTGGGGACAGGATTTCTCCCCAGGGAAGGTGTCCCTGTCATTCTGCCTCCTCCTCCTCCTCCCCGGTCAGCCCCAGAGAGCAGCGCCAGCTCTGGAGAACCCCCCCATCCCCAGCTAGCCTCGTCCATGGAAGTTGTTTCCCCCTTTTCCCACAGCTGGGAGCAAATCCAGACGGTGCTGCCCGGGAAGTTCTCCCCCAAAACTGCTCAGGAGAGGGCAGAGCCGCCTCCCCGCCCCTCACAGCGCTGCTGCCCGGTCCCCTCGCTCCTCTGGAAGCAGCTCAGCGCCGCTCGCTCCCGGCCATATGCTGCCAGAGGTTAGAGATAGAAACCAAATATAAACCCGGCACTTAATGCCCAAATTTCCTTCCCGGCCCGCCCATCCCGCTGCTTCCCCTCTGCCGCTGCCCCTCTCCCTCACCCACCTCTCTGTGAGGACCGTGCCGAGGAGCCGGATCCCCCCGCCGGAGCTCCCAGCCCGCTGGGATCCGCCGGGAATGTGCCGCTCAGGATGCTCGGCTCTCCCTAAGATCCTTAGGAACGCGTGGCCTCGGCAGGGATCACAATCTCCCAATCTCCGCGGCAGCCGCGGCTCGGGAGTTACTGGGCTGCTCTATTTCCATGCGGCTGGAAATGCGTGCGGGGGATTAAAGCCCGCCGGGCTAAAGGAAGGGCTGAACGTATTTATACCAAAGCTTTAGGAACGGCGCGCACACACCACACACACACGCGCACCAGCTGATAGCGGGGTCTGGCACTGCCACTGCGGCGATTTGGGACAAATCCCAGGATTGTCTGCCCGTGCTCCAGTTTAGAGCGAGCGCCGATGCTGGGCTTTGCCTAGAGGTGGCAGTGAGCCTTCGCTCTTCCCTCTTCCCGAGCCCCCGGCAGAGGCTGGGGAGTCCCGGGAGCTCTGGCGGGCTGGGGAAGGGCTGCTGTGACCGTCACAGGCACAGGTGGCACCGCTGTCCCCTCCGGAAGCCTTTGCGGGCTTCGGGGGATCCTCTGGCACCGTCGTCTCTGCGCGGGGCAAAGGTTGGGCGTTCATCGAAGACGGGTTTGGAGCAAAACCCGGGGTTTGACCAAATCCTTCAAACCTGGGACTTCACGGCCAGGGCAACTCGCTTTTAACACATCCCCGGGCCAGCTCCCAGCTCCTCACCCCCCACGGCATTGTAGGGGAAAACTCTTCGCCCCTCACCACTTCCAGACGCTGTCACAGCCCTCAGTGACCAGGCAGAGCTGTGACAACGTGAAATATCCCAGTATCCAACAAGACACCTGGAAACCCCACCAAAAGCCACATTTCTGTCCCAAACCTCTGGGTTGGGACATAAAAGTGGCTTTTATGCCACCGCCCTGGGGGTCAGAGTTGGAAAACGCTGCTGGAAAGATTCCTTGGGAGTCGCTCTCCTCCTCCTCCTCCTCGGGCACGAGGTAGGTGATGAAGGGTGATCTCTCTCTCACACACGTGGGCACACACGCACGCAGCAAATCTAATAAAAAGATATTAGTCCGAGAGAATTTGGCTTCTGGCATTCAACTATCTCGAGCCTCATACAGACACCAAAGAAATGAGATTATGGGAGCACACAAACAAGAAATTCCAGGGGGATGAATTTATGTTTCATCGCTGTTACAGGGGATGGAAGGACCTGTCTGTCTTCCCTTGCATTTCTTTTTAAATTCTGCTTCAAAATATGAACCCCCTTCCCTTCAAAAGTCACATTTCCTCCAGCCCCAAGCCCTGCCACCTCCCCATCAAAATCCAAATTGCTCTCATTATCATTTTAAGGGCGCGTTCAAAGTTCAAGGACTTCTTGTAAATCCGGGGTGTAATTTAGATGAAAAAAAGCCCTGCTTCTTTAAAACCTCGCTTGGCAGCCTGAGAAGGGGCTCGAGTCACTCCTGGGTTATTCAGATGCAAACCCTGTTTTGAAGCACAAGTGTCTGAGCTGAGCCATCCCCAGCAGCTGGAGGTTCGGGGGCAGATGCTTCGCAGCAGCAGCAGAGCTCCACGACTCCACTGGAATCAGCGGAATCGAGATCATTAAAGCCAGCTGAAACCAGCCAGTTCCCAGGATTTCGTGCCATCTGAGTCCCTATTTCCAGCCCGTTCCTTTCCAGTGGGATCAGCCCCCCCCCCCCCCCCCCAAACGGCACCTTTGAACCTTCGGATCAATCCTTGGTGTAATTACAAACCAGGAAAATCACGTTCGTGTCAACCTTAAGCAGTAAATTTCGAGGTTTTAAATTGTTGGTGTTTTTTTTCAATGGAGTGACACATTTCTGAGGGCTGTAGGTTAAAGGCTCTTTTGAAAAGCCCCAAATCCCTAATCTGAAGTGAAAAGTTATCGCTGGAGCACCTTGGGGTGGGTGGTGACAAACACAGGAAAGGTCCCTGCGTCACCGGGGCTGTGGGTAAATAGGGCCGGGGAGGAGAGGCAGGGCTGGAGCAGCCTGACGAGCCTGATAAGCCAAATCTGCGCAGCATTCACTGCAAAAAAACCAGCACAAAGCAAACCCAAAAGCACAGAAACAGCTGCTGCCGAGTCCTTCATTTCTAAAGAGGAGCAAGGAGGAAAAAATAATATGATAAAAATAATCCACGGCGAAGCAGCAAAGTCTCTCCGTGCTGCCCTGCAGGGAGGAGGCTCCAGTTCCCTGCTGCCCCCATGACCCACCCCAATAAACTGGGAATTCGGGCATCCCACAAGGAGGAGAGAGCAGTGAGAGTAGGGTTAGATGGGATTTTGGGGAGGAACTGTTCCCTGGGAGGGTGGAGAGGGGCTGGGATGGAATTCCCAGGGAAGCTGTGGCTGCCCCTGGATCCCTGGCAGTGCCCAAGGCCAGGTTGGATGGGGCTTGGAGCAGCCTGGGACAGTGGGAGGTGTCCCTGACTGTGGGAATGAGATGAACTTTAAGGTCCCTTCCCACCCAAACCATTCCATGATTCCGTATCCCAGCTTCTTCCAGTCTGCAAAGAGCAAGGAGAAGGTGACCGTGTGGAAGGCAAATCCCAGCTCCCAAATTGATCACAGCCCAGCCAAATACTAATTTTAAAAAGAAAAAAAAAAAAAAAAAGAAAAAAAAAAAAAGAAAAAGCCTTGAGTGACATTCCCCTCTAACTCAGCCCCGTCTGGCTGATCCCAAACAGCTGCCATGGAGCTCTCACAGCCCAAGTCCTCCCAAAAAAGAGGGACAAACAAGAACTCAAGAGATGGAGCTGTCAGATTTCCCCCCTTTTCTTCCCCAAATCCCACAAAAAGCCTCTGCTCAGCCTTCCCACCAACTGAGGAGAAGTTTGCAGATGCTGTGCCAGGAGTTTGGATTTATTCCTGGCATGGCTTTAATGGGATACCGAAACTTCTGGAATTTGAAGGCATTCAACAGCTCCTTCTCAGCGCCCAAAACCCACTTTGCTTTGAGCCAACAAACCCCAGCCCGGCCAGGAGAGCTGAGCACGAAGCCCCAGAAGCAGATTTGGACATGCCAGGCCCTAAATAAAATACAAAACCTCAATATTGAGCTTTTTGGCTCCCTGCAGACACAGCGCAGTGATTCACCTGGGAGAAGTTTCCCACAGCCAGATCCTGCCCCGTGGGCAACCCCTGGGAGTTCAGGCTCCTGGGAGCAGGACTGGTCCCAGTAAGGGGAGGGAACTGGGGCTCAGCAGCTCCCTGGGGTCACCAGTGCCCATCCCTGTGCGGGGCTGGAATCTCCAAGGAGGCTGATGGAGGTTTTGCCTGGAGCCAAAACCGCCCCTGACGTCCCCTTGTGAGATCCCACAGCCCAAATCCCGGCTCCCTGGCTTCATCCCACCCATTCCAGGCACCCTTTTCCCTCAGTTCCCAAACCCATCCTGTTTCCGAGGTGTCCCAGTGAATTTTGGTCAGGATGAGGCACAGGGATAAAGCCCAGCTGGAGGCTCCCTTAGGAAAGGGAGGCCAAAGGGAACCCCAAAAAGGAAAACAACCCCCCAAACCTTCCAGAGTTTTGGTGCTGCTGGAGAAGGGAAATTGTCCCTGTGTTTAAAATCTGGAGGATTTCCCCCTCTGGATCTATCCGGAGGGTGATGGGAACTCCACAAGGGTGGAATTGCTGCCCAGAAATCCCAGCTGCTTTTTGGGGGGATGAAAAGATGTTTTCCTCCAGCCACAGATAAATCCCAGACAGGGAGAAGATTCCTGATCCCTGCAGGTGTCCAAGGCCAGACTGGACAGGGATTGGAGCAAGCAGGGATGGTGGAGGGTGGGTGAGAAGGGATGAGCTTCAAGGTCCCTCCCATCCCAAACCATTCCATGATTCCACGCGGGGCACACCCAGGTCCCAGCTGGATCCTGTCCAGTTTGCAGCAGGAGGTGAAATCCTGGGATATCCTGTCTCTCCATGCCAGGAAAACCTGCCAGGAGCCCCACCTGTTTTGATTTCCAGGCTTTCCTTTCACCTCAGCACCCTCCAGCTCCTTGGAATGGCTCATTCCAGGCTGGAGCCTGGAGAAAAGCCTGGGCACGAGGATGGAGCCCCACAGGCCAGACAGACCCAGCCCCACAATCTTTTCTGCACCACTATGGGATAATCAGGAACTGGAGGAGCTCGGGATACCAAGGAGAGGCAGCATCCAAGCCACTGTTCCTTATTTTATTATTTTATTTTATTTTTAGCAATGTTATTTTCCCCTCCTGGTCTCAGGGTGTTTTGCAGCAGGAGCAGCTGATGGGCTGGAAAAAACCTGGGAGTTGGGAGCGGGAGGTGCCCATCCATGCAGCCCAAGGGAGGGATTGGAGGCTAAAAGCACAGCAAACAGGAAAAACAACTTCACAGAGAACCAGGCCACCTTGGACCAGCGAAGCACTGCCCCGTGAAAGGCTGGAAAATAACCAATTCCTCCCCAGTTCCCATCTAGAAATGGGAAACAAAGGCACAGAAAGGATCAGGGTGAGCCACCAGGTTTGCAGCACCCCCAGGGCCAAACTTCAAAGGGAAAAATAAAATTATACAAGTATTTATATTTTTTTCTCTCAGCTGCCTGCCAGATGAGAGACAGAGCCCAGGGGTTTCATAGGACCACCAGGAATTCCTGGAGCAGGGGAAGGCTGGAAAACTCTCACCCCAATGGAGCAGCCACAGGCAGAGGGACCCAGCCTGGGGCCTGGCAAACCAAAGGCTCCTGTTTGCCACCGAGACAGAAAAAATCAGAGCGAGAAAGACCAGGAAGAAAAGAAACAAACACTGCACAGGACCAGGACCAAGTGAGAAAAGACCTGTGACAAAATACTGGATCTCTCCCTGCTGCTTGGGCTGCCCGGAGCATTCCCAACCCCACTCTGCTCCCCAGGGAGGCTTCTCATCCCAGGGTGGAAAGAGGAAAAATTGGGAAGTGTGGGGACAGCTGAAGGGGGAGGAAGGGACGGATGTGGGAATGGCAGAGACTGGGATTGCACTGGAGCCTTGCTGGGACCTGGACTGGGAGTGTGGGAGAGCTGCACCCACTGGAGCCCAGCACAGGAGGGACCTGGAGCTGCTGGATCCAGTCCAGAGGAGGCCACAGAGACAATCCAAGGGCTGGAGCCAGGCTGGGAGAGCTGGGGGTGCTCACCTGGAGAACAGAAGGCTCCAGGGAGAGCTCAGAGCCCCTTTCAGGGCCTAAAGGGGCTCCAGGAGAGCTGGAGAGGGACTGGGGACAAGGGCTGGAGGGACAGGACACAGGGAATGGCTTCCCACTGCCAGAGGGCAGGGCTGGATGGGATATTGGGAAGAAATTGTTCCTGGGGAGGGTGGGCAGGCCCTTCATTCCAAGAAGGAATGATGGAAATAATGCAGCTGCCTGAACAACTGGAGTGGAAGGGAAGGAGCTGCCCCTCGGAGCTCATTTGGGATAAATTCAGGACAGCTCTTTTTCCATGGACACCGTTGTGCTGTGCCTGTGGCCGAGACACCACAGCCAGGGGAGAGGGGAGGAAGGGGGTGGAGAGGAGGGAGAGGTTGGCTGGAGGAATATTTTGTTCCTTCCAGATGCCCAAAATTCAGTGGAGAAAGGTGTGGCCAAGGGAGAAGGACACAGGACAAGGGGAATGGCTTTAAACTGAAAGAGGGCAGAGTTAAATGGGATATTGGGCAGGAATTGTTCCCTGGGAGGGCGTGGGGGGGGGGGGGGGGCTGGGATGGAATTCCCAGAGCAGCTGTGGCTGCCCCTGGATCCCTGGCAGTGTCCAAGGCCTGGGACAGTGGGAGGTGTCCCTGCCATGGCAGGGGGTGGGATGGGATTTGAGGTCCTGATGATCTTTGAGCTGACCCCAATCCCCGCCAGGAGTTCTCACCTGAACCCCGCAGTTTGCCCGGGCCAGGGCTCCCATCCTGTCCTGGCTTCAGCCCGGTGCCAAAGGTGTCCCAGGGATGACCCAGGACAGGATCGGAGCAGCGCAGCCCAGGGCGATGATCGCACACCGGGAAGCTGCTGACCCCCCCCCGCTGCAGCTCCAAGTCAGAACCACCCACCCTCCGGACCCCTCCCGGTGTAATTCCACTCTCCCTCCAAGAAATCCCGCCTCTCCAGAGCCTGTTTTCCCCTCACAGCCCATTTCCCCGCTTCCCCTTCCCTCTCCGGCACCCTGCTGCTCCCTAAAGGAGTCTCTCCCGCCTTCTCCAGATTTCGGAGCGATAACACAACCTCAGAGGTGTTTTTCTTGCTCTCAGGGTCCTATCAACGCCCCGCAGGGAGGCCGGGGCAGCCTCTGGCCCCGGGCTGGGATGAGCCACGAGAACCAGAGCCCTTCAAACCTTCCCTGCAACCCAGACAGAGAGAGAGAGAGAGAGAGAGGAGTCCGAACCGGGCTCCCCCTCCTCTTTTTCTTCCTCTCTCTTTATTTTTCCTTCTCCCCCCCCACCCCGCCTCTCCCCGACCTCTTATTCCCAGTGGCCAAGAACATTTAGTCTGGCCGGGAAAAGGAAATCTCATTACAGAATTATGGTTCATTTAGCGGGTCCCACTGGAAGCCCTGCAATAACCACTGCCTTCCTAACAGGATTAGCCAGTGTCTGAACCTCCCGCTCTCCCTGCAGGCATCTCCCCGCCCAAAAAACCCAAAAAACCCCAGAAAACCCCAAAACAGCCACGGAAAACCGCCATTCAGGTGGAGGCAGGGAAGGGAGGATTGAGGGGAGCTGCAGGTGGAGAATTTGTTGGTGTGAAGGTGGGCGCTGCCAGCAGAGGTTTGAACAGGTTATCTCAGGGTTGGTTATCCCAGAGTTATCCCAGGGTTATCCCGGGGTTATCCCAGCTCCTCCAGCTGCAAATCCCACTTTTCTCTGCTCTCTTGGCCTCTCCCAATCTGTCCACTCTCTCCCAGTGATGGGAACTGGGGATATTGATGTTGGAAACACCAGGAACGCCCCAGATTACACAAATCCTGCTTGGCATTCCCAAACCAGGATCCAGGTGCTCCTGGAAGCTGCTGGAGCTTCTCCTGGAATTAGCCTTGGAGCCCTCACAGTTATTGGTTGGAAACGCCAACACGATTCCTGGGATCTGCTCTTGTTAAGAGGGTGGAGAAACATAATCCAAAGGAGGTGAAGAAAAAAGCCGAATTATGTGGGGCCAGCAGAACATCCCGGACCAGGCTGAAATGTCTCTGCTCTTCCCATCCCTGTCCCCACGCAGAAGCAGGAAAAGGGGGTTAAAGAGCAAGAAATTGGGTGTAGAATGTATAAAACCACCCCTGCTCTGGATTTCCCTGCTCTCTGTACCGTTCCTCTCTCCTCTCTTCCCACAGTTTTCACTCCAGGCTGGTGGGGCCGAACCCAGGAGATGCCCAGGGCTCCATGAGCACACTGGGTCACTCCTGGAGGGGACACAGGGACAGCAGGGACATCAGGCTGAGGCTGGCACACGCAGCTCAGCCTGGAGCTGGCTCTGTGCTGGGCCCTGGGCAGGGAGGCGGCAGCAGGAACAGGGAGAATATTCTGCCTACAGCAGCTGCTGGAAGTGTCTGAGCAGCAGCAGGCTCCAGGTGTTCCCTGGGAAAGGAGGAGCTCAAACCAGGGGCAGGATTTGCCTGGATTGCCTCCCCTCAGAGCAGGGAGGGGTTTGAGGAGAGGTTGTAAGGTTCAAAAGGAATGGGAATAGTCCTATTAAAATTTCATTATTAAGAATTTTTTAAAATTTATTATTTTTTATTTATACATTTATTTATTAAGAAATTTCTTGACCAAATTTGCCAAGACTGAGCTCTCATTACTGCCTTACTCTCATCACAACCCTCCTCCTCCTCACTCCTTCCCTCCTCTGCTGACTACCCCAGCTCTCCTGGAAAACAGGGAATTCTTTCCTCCCCCCCTCGGTCTGTCAGTGCCCCAGGAAAGCCAAGCCCTGTGGGGTCACTGGCTCTGGGAGTTCCCTTTGTGGGGACCCTCCACGGAGCAGCCTCTGCACTGGGGGTGACACATTTAGGGACACAGGGAACCCTGCAGAGACCCTTCCCAAATATCCACATCCTATCCCAAAGCACTCCCCACTGGAGGGGCCCACACTGTCAGGGCAGGGAATAACATCATTAATGAATTAATGCAAATGACATCATCAATGCACACGTCACTGGAAAACTGTGGCTGTGTTTAAGGATTACCAGTGACTGCAAAAATGCATCCAAAGTGATTTTGGAACAGGATCCCATCCCCTAAATCTGCCTGGGGATAATCCTTCAGGACATACAGAGTGTGATCAGCAACGATAATAATTAATAATAATAATAATTAATAAATAAGATACAAAGTGTGTGCTCAGCAAGGGGCAGTCATACTTTCAGGGTGCGTAGCTCTGGGATGGAAGCGAGGTGTTAATTACAATTAGGTTCAAATTGACCCAAATTCATCCCTGGAGATTCCACCCCTCATGCGAGAGCTGCTCTGAGGTTTCCCAGCTCCAAGGTCGCAGCGAATTCCCCTCCCTGCAGGGATTTCGGAGCCCGGCCTGGTCTCCCCCCTCTGCTCCCCCTCAGGAGTGTTCCAGGCTCCAGGTTGTGTTTGCAGGGACTCAGCATGGAACAGGATTTGGGGATGCCAACCCCGTCCCATCCAGGCAGCGGCAACTCCGTCCCCCCCCGGAATTTCTGCGCCATTAAAACTTCTGCTCGAATGTGAATTTATTGCCCGGTTTTCCCTCATTTTCCCAGGCAGAGCCCACCCCAGCCAGGCCCCCCGGAGCTCCCTGCCCATGGAGCCCCCGCTGGCTGGGAGCCCCGGGAGGAGCTGGAGCCCTCCCAGCCCCGGAGCCGGCGGGGTTTGCTCCCACCTTTGATGCTCTGAACGAGCTGGGGATGGCTGAGACACATCATTAGCAGGAAATAAAAGGCCTGGGCGGGTTGTTTTTCTCTCAAGGATGAGCCCTGCAAGCTCCCACGCTGTTCCAGCAGAGGTTTTGCAGCGTTAACGAGACTCTGTCCGGAGCTGCAGGGACGTGGTGGCCCTGGAGTGGCCGTGTGGGCAGGGGTCAGTGCTGGGGGCAGCAGCAGGAGCGGTTTGTGCTCACGGGGTCCCCGTGGAGGCAGCAGGATCTCAGCGATCGGCACCATCAGCCCCGAGGGCAAAGCCTGGGGTGAACATTGTGGGAGGAGAGGAGCAGAGAGCAGGGAAAGTTCCCCTCATGGACACTCTGGAGCTCAGCCTGCAGCATCTCCCGAGGCCAAAAGGCGTTTCCGGAGCTAATAGGAGCACGGGGGTTGGGATTGTCCTGCCAGGAGGGTGCAAATCCCTGCTCCAGACCTTCCAGCACAGGTGGATCCTCTGCGGAGAGGGGAGGACAAAGAGCCCAGTCCAGCGGGGGTGGGCAGGGAGGGGACAGCCTGAGCCCTGCCACAGCTCCAGGACAAGGATCTCATTCCCTCAGGACAGAAATCCCTGCTGTACCCCTCACCTTGGCTTTGGGGAGGGTTTTCATCCCCTTTTTTCTGAGCTGGCACAGAGCTGTGAGGGCCCTGCAGGGCCCCTGAGCACCATTCCCAGCACTGCTCCCCTGGCAGGGCAGGAACACCACTGGGAGACCTGGGAAAGTGCAAATCCCACCTTTCAGCAGGGCACAACATCCGCGGGGGGCCTGGCAGCAAGGCCCTGGTGCCCACAATGTCCCTGCAGCTTCCCCCACACCCCTTTCCCGTTTCCCCTCTCCCCTCGTTTGTTTATTTGGCCATCCAAGCTTGCAGCAGCAGCAACGGGCTCTGGCAGCCCAAAACTTCCCCTGGGGAAGAAGTTCTGGCATCCAGCGGCCGAGTCAGGAGACTCTGGAAAGTTGCTCCGAGCCTGTCTCATCTCAGGGCTTGACATATCACTGCTGTCCATTTCCCTTCCCAAGGAAATCTGATTTGTTCCAAAGTTTATAGTTTCAGTGACCTAATCCCAGCATAGTTGTTCCTGTTTGCCTTTAATTTACTGCCACGGCTTGTATTAATTGATGGATTGCAGAGGGTTTGAGCCCAGCTAATTGTTTTAGGACCAGGAAAAAAAAATAAAAAAAGGAGAAAGAAAGGGAGATGTGAGGTCCCTTAGTGGATTACGGAGGGGTTCGGAGAGGGAAGCTGCAGCCGCCGGGAAAAAACTCCAAACAGGAACAAATGTCTGGAGAGGTGGAGGTTCTCCAGTGCTCCCTGCAGCCAGAAATAACTTCCCTGGGATGACCCTGGAGTGGGAGAGGAGGGCTGGGGTGGCTCCTGTGCTTCACCCCTCTGGTGCTGCCCTCACCTGAGCTGCTCCTGTCCCTGGGTGGTGCTGGGGACCAGGGGAGCTCCCTGAGCCCAGGGAAAAGGGGAACATCACCCATCAGCCAGCAGGGCTGATCCAGGGAAGCACAGGGAACCCGGTAGGGATGATCCCGGGAAGCACAGGCAGCTCTGAGGAGGTGATGGAGCCAGTCCTCCCGGGAGGATCCCATCCGTGGTGGATGTGGGAGTCGCTGGGAGCTGCCAGCAGGGATTGATCAGGTGTAAACCATGGCCAGTGGCCCTGCTCTCTTCCCAGGACAGGGCCCGGGCTCTGCGGATCAGGAGCAGCAGTTCAGGCTGCGAGGCCTGGCTTTGGCAAGGCCTTGGACGGTGCTGTGGTATCAGAGAATGGAATCATGGAAGGGTTTGGGTTGGAAAGGACTCTTAAATCCCATCCCATCCCTGCCCTGCCATGGGCAGAGACACCTTCCACCATCCCAGGGTGCTCCAAGTCCTGTCCAGCCTGGCCTTGGACACTGCCAGGGATGGAGCAGCCACATCTCACTACCCTCACCCTAAAGAACACCTTCTTGTATCTCATCCACATCAACCCTCTCCCAGTTTAGAACTGGGAGTTCTCAGCTGGGTCCAGTCCCACGGAATCCTGGGCCAAGGGAGGATTCGGGATCTCCTCTGCCTTCTCTCATTTCCTTGCCCCCCAGCCCTCCTCCATCTCCCCCAGCAGAACCAAAGCAGAGGCAAAACCTCTTCAGGCAGCAGAGAATCCGTTTGGAGATGGGGGTGCAAGGAGGGGACACCCCCAGAGGGAATCCCAGGAGTCCCCAGCACCCTCTGAACCGCAGCATCACCAAAGTATTAAAGTTCTGCAGGCAAGGAACACTCTCTTGTTTCCCTGGCCAAACCCCCCCTTTTCCATAAATCAGCCCAGGCTCTTTCAGCACGGCTCTCGCAGAGAGGTTGATTTATTCAGGAGCAACACAGGGAGTTTCCAGATTCACACTAATTGCTCTCCCAAATTACTTAATAGTTGAAATTGCAGTCCTCTCTTTGGAAATCATCTCAGACAGCTCAATAAAAAACTATCAGCGGAGAGACAACTGCAAATTGATAAAGTCTTTGAGACGAGGGTAATATCATTGTTGTCTGGCAAATTTATTCATCTGAAACCCAAACGAGGAGGATAAACAGCCTGGCTCGGCGAGGAAGACACCGCCCGCTACCGAGTTGCTCAATTTTTCTCTTCCAGAGCTGCTCTGATTACTCAGAGAAGAGAAGAGGCAGCGCTGCTGAAACCAGGCAGCCACTGCAACGCCTGCCAATAAAAACTCCAACCTTCCCCTCGCCGAGGAGAGACAGAATTTGAAAGAAATGTAATAACAATTATAATAATAACAACACAAGCGCTTGTGCCGGCGCTGGCGGGAGGCAGGGGCTGCTGCTCCCCTCGGGGGTGCGGATTCGGGAGCTGGCTGGTGGCCACAGAGCTCCCGCGGCGTTGAAATTGTCACCCAGGAGGGAAGGGGAAAACTTGTTTCATTTTGGCCGTTTCCCAATTTCCCGGGCGCTCCGGGGGCGGGAGGGCAGAGGGGAGAGCCGGAGGTGTGGGGGGCTCCTGGTGGGGCACAGCCCCATCGAGGGGCAGCACCAAGCCAGTGGGGGTTCGGGGGGACGCTGAGCAGGACGAGCACGCTGGGAGCATCAGCCGTGCGAGATTTTGGGGCTCTCCCGTTTGGGGAGCATCACCCCTGCCGTGCCAGGCTTTGGGGCTCTCACTCTTTGGGAACATCCCCTCTGCCGTGCCAGGTTTTGGGGCTCTCCTGTTTTGGGGGCACCACCCCTGCCGTGCGAGGTTTTGGAGCAGTTTGGTGTCCAGGAAGGAGCTCAGCCCCAGGCTCCCCATCCCGGGGTGACCCCAATTGCTGACAGTGACCCCCGGGTCCCGCCCAGGCCCCTCCCTTCTCGGGGGCCAGAAAAGCTGCTCCTTTCTCCTGGTTTTGAATCAATTTCTGGAGGATTTGGCAGGAGGGGGGTGGAGGAGCAGGGTCGCTGTCACCACTGACTGGCGGGCAGCGCTTCAGACCCACAAACTTCCTCCCCTCGCGTCCCCAGCTCAGGGCATCGCACCAGGAACAGCGACGAGAAACTCCTCGGCGGGTTGGGCACGGGGCTTAAATGGGTATCAGAGAATCTCCTCAGCGGAGAGGCCCCAAACCCCCGCGGGTTTCCCCAGAGAGCAGCGTGGGAGCGAGGGGGTTACGAGGAGCCGCTGCCCAGCACGGTGCCAGGAGCCACAGGGATCCGAGAGCCAGCCCGGCCGATGGCTGCCATCTGCTCCTGGCACCTCGTGTCACTGCCGGAGCCCGACAGCGCCCGGGAGCGAGGGGAAAACAATCCCAAAACAACCCCAAAGCCCAGGCAGCCCCAAAGCAGCCCCAGCCCCGCCAGCCCCGGCCGGGGAAAGCGGGACTGGGAGCGGGGAGATGCCACAGCAGCTGCGACACGGCCGGCGGGGACACGCAGTGACACATTGAAGCTGCTGGAGCCCTCCGGGGTGTTTAAAGAGCTGTGAAAGCCTCACAGCCACGGCCGTGTCCCCCCTGTCCTTTGTGGGGTGGCCGGGGACAGGCAGACAGCGGGAGGGTGACGAGGAGGCTGTGGGGGTCCCCAGGAAGCTTCTCCTCACTTCTGGCACCCAAGGGTGCCCCAAGAGCAACAAATCCCAGCAGAAACACAGCGCCAAGCCATGCCCGGTGTCCCGAGGCCCTGCGGGAGCTGCAGAGGGAGCGGGGAGGTGGCAGTGCCACCTTAAAGGGCACTAGCGCGGCCGCCCGCGGGGCCACGGCTTTGATGCCACCCCAGGAGCGGGGAAGAGCAGCTCGGAGATCCATCCCCATCGCCATCCCCATCCCTCCGGGAAGGCGTCCAAGGCAGCCGGGCTTGGCAGAGCAGGCAATTCAAGCGAGGAGCGGGCGAGCGGCGGCAGAGCCACGTCCGGGTGACCTCGGAGCCGCGGGGGAGCGCGGCCGCGTTCCCTGACCCCAACCCCCCGCTCGGGGCCCGGGGAGAAAGAAAAACCCTTTAAAAAAAAATAAATAAAAAGAAGTCTCATTCATCATTCAGCCTCTGTTTGTTTTCTGCACTCCGCTAAGCTCAAACAAGCAAAACAGATTAGCTGGGCTCATTTGTTTCCTACTTAATTACACCTCTTCGGTGCTGATGTAATATTTCAAGATTTGGGTTGCTAAGGCTGAAAATCCACCTGCCCCACTCCCACACCCACCTTGGCTTTTCATTCCCATCATGAAAAAGCCCAGATGGGGATTTTTTTTTCCGAAAAAACTCCTCTAATTATTGAGGAATTCAAGGCTCTGAATGCAGAAGCTGCCAGCGAGCGCTCAGGTTGTCAGAAGCAGATGGACGCCAGCTCCAGCTTTTGATCACAGGCTCGGAACCCCTCCTCAAAGAAACAGGGAGAAGGGGGGGAAGGACCCCGCATCTGCAGCAGCACACGGCCGCGGATAACTTTAGTCATTCCCCCTCCCTCTCCAGCATCGCTTTGGCATCAACAGGACTTCCCAGGAAGCCGGAGCAGCTGCGGTGCCGACGCAGTTTGCAGGATGAGCTCCTCGCTGGAGGAAGGAGCGCACGCCTCCCCGCAGGAGCTGCTTCCCTTCCCTTCCCCTTCCCTTCGGATGCTTTTCCTTCTCCCTTCCCCACAGCCGCACCCCACGTCTCCGCAGGTGCCCCCAAATCTGCTGCGCTTTTCCCGAGGCAGAGCACGGCCCTGCCAGCCCATGCACGGAGGAGAAGCTGAGGGTGCCCCAGGTGGAGAAAGGCGCACCTGGGAGGGGTTTGTAAGGCTGACAGTGCCTAAAAGGGTCCCGCAGAGCCCCCAGCCAGTCGGGAGCTGCCCAAAGGTGTGTCCAAGGCGAGGAACAAGCGGAGCCGGCAGAGGGTGGGAGATGGAGAATGATCCCCAGCAGGAATCTGAACAGACCCCCCCACCTCATCCCATCCCGAACAAACCACTCCTGGAAAACTGCAACTCCCTCTTGGGTGCCAACCAAAGCCATTCCCACCCTGCGGGCCGCGCGGAGCCACCTCCCCGGAGCGTCCCCGGGGTCCCCAGCCTTACTTGGGTCCGGAGGGAGCCGCGGAGAGACCCCCGGGCACCGCGCCCCGCTCGCCCCCGCCGCAGCTGCCGCTCGGCCGGGCCCCGCTCCCCCCGCCCCGGGCTCCGGGCCCCGAAAGGAAGAGCGAACAAAAGGCACACACCGAGGCCATGGCTCGTCCCGAGGCAGGGGCTGGCCGGAGCCGGGGAAGGAGGCGCTGGGCAGCGGCAGGAAAAGGGCTCAGCCGGCGCTGGAGCTGCGGGAGGGCTGCGTGAGCCGTGCCCAGCCGGCTGCGCCGTCCCCGCCGCCTTTCCCACGGCGGCATCGGCCCTCAGCGGCTCCTGCGCTGTCCTTGTCCCCTCGCCAGCTCGTGCCCAGGACCCACCGTGCTCATCGCTCCAGCCAGGACATCATCCCCTGTGGCTCGCCAGGGTTGGGGTGGGGGAAATCGCTGGCGGTTTTGGGATGAGCGGAATGCCCGCGGGGCACCGGGCACCTGGCAGCGGCCACGGCCCCCGCAGGAGTTGGGTTATTCAGTAACTTTTAATCTCTCCCGGCTGGAAGCTGCTCCACGCCCGCCTGAGCTCGGCTTCCAGCTGATTTTCGGGTGTTTAGGGCGGCTGCGTCTCCCCGCGTGGGGTTGGCAAGGAGGGCGAGGATGGGAGAAGCTCCGGCATCGAGTTCCGAACATCAACTCGTGGGAAAAGCAGGAAGAGCCCAACAGCCCCTCGGGGCCCCCTTCCCTTCCCCAAAATGCTTCTCCCAAAGGTGCAGAGCCGGGAAAAAAAGGCGTTTCCACCCCACAGCCGGGCCAAGTACTGCTCTTTCTGCCCTAAACCCAAGGAATTTTATCCATCTATAAGGGAAGGCGGAATTTTTAACCCGCTCCCAGAGGGGCAGGCAAGGAGCTCCTGTCCTTGGCGGCAGCGGGGTTTTGTTTGAGCTTGATCGGGAGATAAGGGAGCTCTCCGCGCGTTTGGAAGGGTTTTCCATTGATTTTTCTCAGCTCCAAAGGGAGGGAGGGAGAGCAGAAAGGCACATCCAGGCTCCGCAGCACAACCTCAGCCCCTGTGCGCAGCAAAGTCAGGCGTGCCTGGACAATCAGGAGTCATCCAAGGGCTGCTGCATTAATTAAAGGAGTCCTTGGAGATTAAATCATCTCCAGGACCCGTTGTCCCTGTCCCCTCCAGCTGTCCCACCCAGCAGGACAAGCTGCACCTCAGTTCAAGGTCAGGTTCTGCTCCAAAGCCCCTGAACATGCCCACATACAATTTCCTTCTTTAAACTGAAGAGATTTTAACCCCTGAGCAGGGAGAAACGATCTTGACCCGCCCATCACACCAACACGGATGTGGCTCTCTTGCCCCCAAAGTCCCAGTTTAACTCTGAGGAGCCAAACGAAATAAAAATAAAATGAAATAAAAATAAAATAAAATTTAAAAAATAGTTTTGGATGTCAGATCGCTGCTGTCAACACCTCCAGAGCAGGTCCCTGCCACACCTCACACGATCCTTCCCATCCCCAGGTGACTCGGATACAGCTCCTGAGGGCAGGAACCCTCCGTGCCCTCACCCCAAACTCCACTTTTATCCATCCCGAAGCCATTTAATCCAGCATTTCCTGTTTCCCAAAACCAGAACCTGTCCCTGCTGCTCTGTCCCAGGGCCATTTAACCAACAAATTTCCACGGGAAGGATTTTTGAGCAGCCACCTCCCACCAGAGGCATCGGGGCAGTTTCAGTGGTTCTGAATCCCACATTCCCAGGATCCATCCCCACACACCAACCAGATCCATGGGAATAAGGAGGGAGCAGTAGGAAAAGGGGCTGTGACTGATGGACAGGCCATTTTTCCATTTTTATCATTGAATTGATGAGGGGCTTGGACATCTCCAGCAGCACTGGGGGAAGCTGTGGATGGATGGATGGATGGATGGAGCTGCAGCCAGGCAGGAACAGGCAGCTCCCACCAGGGAAATCGCTGTTTTTGCAGCTTCCCAAACATTTGAAGGCAAACCCTTTGTCTTTCCCACCTTATTCCCATGACAAGAGTAGTGGATCCACAACAATTCCCAGCTCCCTTTAGGAGCACAGCACAACCTTCCCAGCCACTCATCCCCCAAATTCCCCCCACAACAGGCACCCCAGAGCACATCATCCCATCCAGCAACATTCCAAAACGCTGGATCCAGCCCAGAGTATCCCCCCCCCACGCCCAGCACAGCCCACATCCCGCTCACCGCTGCATCCAGGGATGGCCACGGTGTTTTTTTCCCAGGAAAATCAGCCCCGGGGTGCTCGGTGGGAGGCGTGGGAGCAGCTCTCGGGGCCAGGTGCGTTGTATTTAAGGTGTGGGACTGAGCAGGGATAATGAGACAATCAATCCATTCTCCTTCGGTCTGCGCCCAGCCAAGCCCGGGGGCAGGGCCTGGGGAAAGGCACTGGCGGTGTCTGCCCAGCCATGGAGCGAGGAATTCCCACAGGCAGACCCACGAATTTCCTACTGCCAGAACCAGGGAATTCCCACTGCCAAAACCATTCAATTCCAACTGCCAGAACCAAGAGATTCCCACTTCCAGAACCAGATAATTCCCACTGCCAGAACCCAAGGAGTTCCCACTGCCAGAACCAGGGAATTCAAACTACCAGGACCAAGGAATTCCCACTCCCACAACTAGGGAATTCCCACTCCCAGAACCCAAGGAGTTCCCACTGCCAGAATCAAGGAATTCCCTCTGCCAGAACCAAGGAATTCCCACTGCCAGAGAGAAGCAATTCCCATTCCCAGAACCCAAGGAGTTCCCACTGTCAGAACCCAGCAATTCCCACTGCCAGAACCAAGAGATTCTCACTGCCAGAATCTTTCCCTTCCCCACTCTCCGGAGCCTCCCTGCATCCCTGTGGAGATCCATGATGTGCAGCTGCCAATGCAGAGCCATTCCCACCTGGCAGAGCCGTGCTGTAGCTGCTCCCAAAGCTTGGATGCACTGCTGGAAATGCAAAACCAGCTGGGAAGCAGCCAAATGGTTCGGGGGCTCGGGGCTGATCCCTGTGTGGGAGGGATAATTCCAGCAGCAAATCCCCCTTGGAAGGGGTGAGCAAGGAGCCATCCCCATCCAGAGAGCTGGAAGTGGGGATGAATGGAGAAAGCAGCTGGGAATAAGTTAAGGGAGGTTAAATCCCAAAAAGGAGCTTGGCCATGCAGAGGAAGGACCCATCACGCTGAGCATCATCACCCATGGGATTTACAGGACCAAAAATATCCGAAACCCAATCCAGGGACATCAATCCCGATGTCCACGAGCTCGGGGGTGGCCACCCCCTCCTGCAGCCCCTGGTCACGGGGCAGCAGCCAAGGCCACTGTGGGTGCAGTGTCACCAGACACCCCCAAGGGCCACTGCAGCCAGCAAAACAGCCTCTGGGAAAACCTCTGGACTAAAACCAGGTATTCCTGGAGTGAGATTTTCCTTCATGGATCCTGCTGAGCTCCCAGCACTGCAGCACGGCTGGGGGGAATTCGGTGCAGAGGGAGCTTGGAAAAAAATGGACAGAATGGTTTCCAGTCCCTCCCTGCAGCATCCCAGAGCTCCCAGACTGCAATCCCACATGGAATCACATGCTGCCGGGCTCTGCCCTGCTCCAGCTGCCAGCTCAGCTCCCTGGATGGGGATGGCTCCTTGCTCACCCCTTCCACGGGGGATTTGCTGCTGGAATTATCCCTCCCACACAGGGATCAGCCCCGAGCCCCCGAACCATTTGGCTGCTTCCCAGCTGGTTTTGCATTTCCAGCAGTGCATCCAAGCTTTGGGAGCAGCTACAGCACGGCTCTGCCAGGTGGGAATGGCTCTGCATTGGCAGCTGCACATCATGGATCTCCACAGGGATGCAGGGAGGCTCCGGAGAGCGGGGAAGGGAAAGGTTCTGGCAGTGGGAATCTCTTGTTTCTGGCAGGGGGAATTCCCTGGTTCTGTCAGTGGGAATCTCTTGGTTCTGGCTGTGGGAACCTCTGGATTCTGGCAGTGGGAACCTCTGGATTCTGGCAGTGGGAATTCCTTGGTTCTGGCAGAGGGAATTCCTTGGTTCTGGCCATGGGACTGAGTTCTGGCAGTGGGAATTATCTGGATTCTGGCAGTGGGAACCTCTGGATTCTGGCAGTGGGAACTCTTTGGTTCTGGCAGTGAGAATCTCTTGGTTCTGGCAGTGGGAATTCCTTGGTTCCGCCCCATGGCCGTGGGGCTGGAGAAAGCTGGAGCTGCACTGTCCCCACAGGAGCTGGTGGCTGAGGCGGATGGAAGGACAGGCCGAAGGCTCATCGGCAGTGCCTGGCACCTTCCAGGATGCTGGAATGTCTCTCCACCAGCTGGAAGTGGGGCCATGGAGCCAGGGGGTACCTCAGGGCACCCCTACCCCATGGCTGTCCCTAGGATGGGGGGCACAGGGATTTCCTCAGGCTCTCCAGAGCCTCCGGAGGATGTCTGGCACCCCGAGGTGCTGGGAAAGGTCACCCTTATCCTGGTGGGACAATTCCCCTCTAGGACAACTTCTCCCCTCCGGGTGCCCAGGCACAAACCCTGAGCGTGGGATTATTTCCCTTCAGCACCGTAGACCCTTCCCCACCCCACAGGGACCTCACAGCACACCCAGGGTCCCCTGACTCCCTCCCACCCCTCAATCCAGGCACAGAAAGCCATCCTGTCCCCCCCCAAAAAACAGGGATAAATAAAGAACTGTGGGGCACAGGAAAACCTTCAGCCAGTTTTTCTACCTGCTGCTGCCCAGGGCACGGCTCGGCTGTCTGGAGAAGGCTGCGGGTGTCAAGTTCAGGGGGAAAAAGCCGGGAATTGGGAATCTCTCCTGTTTCCCAGAGCGGCCAGGAGGAAAGAGTCCTGCTCTGGGAGGCCGGCAGGGGCTCTCGCAGCGTCTGCAGTCACGGGGGGTCAGGTTTCTGTCCCCGAGGGCCGCGTAAAAATAGAGGTGAGGAAAGAGAATCTGCTGAGCAATGGGACAGCAGGAGCGCGGGGACCCGGAGCAGGGCAGCCCCGTCCCAGCAGGCGGGCGGGAGATGCTGGAACCCCCTGGGGACGCTCCCTGGCTGGAGTTAATCCCGCCGGCGAGCCGGGGCTCCGTGCAAAGCGGGATCAGCTCCGCGCTGGCTCAGAGCGACAATCCTGTTAGTGACCACGACAGAAGTGGCCAATTAGCCCGGGCTCGGGCCCTGCCTGCCCGGAGCTCTGCCCGGGGCTCTCCCCGAGGCTCGGGCCGTCCCGGCGTGTCCCGCTCCCGGCGCAGGGCAGCCCGTAACGAGCTAATCAAGCCCTAATGAAGAGCTGCTGCTTTCCCCAGGCAGGACCCCCCCGGGCCGTGCTGGCGTGGCTGCGGGGGGCTCAGCCCAGCCCGGCTCTCCCCGAAAGGACCGGCCCTGTCCTTGCGGCTGCTGAGAAAGCCCAGACGAGCCTGGGGTGGAAACATAAATCAGAGCGGGGAACAATGGCCCATTGTGGCGGAGCCCGGCCCGGGGAGCACCGGCACGGGCCGGGGCCGGGGCAGGGATGTGGGATCGGGGCCAGCCCCGCCCGGCTCCGAGCTGTGCCGCCTTCAGCTGCGGATTGTCCCCCTGTGCCCTCCCCGGGACCCCCCGGGACTGCGGCAGCCCTGGCTGCGGGTTCTCACCCTCCCGGCCCCGGGCTCGGCTCCTGGCCAGCCTTTTCTTCTGCTGCTCCGGGGCGGAAAGGGGAAGCCGGAGCTGCCGACAGCGCCGGGTCCCAGGGCGAGCACAGGCTTGTGGCCACCCGCCAGCTCTGACAGCCACACCTCGGTGTATCTGAGGTGTTAACTTCAGCTCAATACACGGCTTGATTCGGGGGCAGAAATAAACAAATCGAGGCAGATTTTGTGTCTCTAATAAGCCTGATGAGTCCGGAGGGAGGGTGGGTAACCCAGTCAGCGCTGGGACACCACGGGGACAGATTTAGGGCCATCCTCCCTGGTGGAAACAGAGGTGGTTTGTTTTCTCCAGCATCACAACCGACCCCAAAGGTTTCAGTACCCCAAAGCAAGCCCCGTTTGGTGTTGGAGCATCCCGATTGTGCCCACACCGAGAGCATCCAAGCGGGGATGACGCCGTGGGCTCACCCAGCAGCAGTGACAGGAGAGCTGGAGCTGCTGTCCTGGGGGTTGAACTCCTCTGTCCCTCCCTGCATTTATCCTTTGCCTGTGAAATATTAATGGCCCGTGATTCATCCCCAGCAAGGAGGAGGTGAGGACCACGTGTGAGCATTTCCTGCACACACACACACACACAGATCCACACAGGGATTTATCCAAAGGCATCCCCAGTCCTCCAAAGCTGTTATTAAAGCTGGCTGGGGGAATATTTTTGACATTTCTCACCGCCCTGGTGCTGGCATCTCATCAACCACAAGCCAGGAGTGAGCTCAGCCTCCCTGCTCGGGCTCTGCAGTGCCACCAGCAGCTCTGTCCCCGGAGCTGGAGTCACCAGGGCTGCCCGGTTACACACCAGTGCCAGCCAGTTACACACCAGTGCCAACCAGCTCCTCTCCAGACCGGTGCCAGCCCTCCAGCTTCACCGAGAACCCCGTTTATCGCACATCCAAGAGATGATGGTGACACCACGGTGAACCCAGCGAGGGAGGCGGGGTGGGCATCGAGAGGTGGCTCTAGACCCCCAAACCCCCCATTTGTACTGCTGGGAGGATCCATCGGAGCAGCCCCTTCCCAAGAACCCCCTCCCTGGATGGCTCTGCCCCTGCTCCCTGCCCGGGCTGAGCCTGGTTTAATTGGTTCCAGCTCCTGCAGGCTTTGAAAGATGAAAAGCCCTCGACAAGCCAAGTGTGGAGCGTTCATGATTTATTAATGGCCAGCCATCATTATTTTACCTTTCAAGTGCTCAGGCAATGGCGAGCAGGGAAGGAGAGGGGGGAAACCCTGTGAACTTCCCACGGTTTCCTTCTCCATCTCCTGGGTGCCCCCACCAGCCACCGCTGCCGCTTTTCCAGAGGGGCTGCCTGGCAGATTGATGGTGGCATCCCGGGAAAACAGCATGGGAGAGGCAAACAAACGGAGCAGCAGATGCCAGGAGCCCTCAGTGCTCCATCACCGGGCTCAGCCGTCCCCCTGGCACCCACCCACCCCAGCCCCTCTGCTGAGCACAGCTGGGTGGAAATGGATCCGCTGCCGGCCCAGAATGTGCCCAATCCCCACGTTTGCTGCTGCTGCATCTCCCATCCAAGAGTTCGCTGGGAATTCTCATCCCCAAAGGGCTGGGCTGGGAGCTGGCACAGTGGGGGAGAGAGGAAAAAGGGATTTGGCAGTGCTGGACCAGGCAGAGACGCTCCCAAGGCTCTGATGGACTCATCCCGACCCCACCACGGATAAAAAATCCCGGGAGACGACGAGGAGAGGACGCGGAGCAGCACAGGGCAGGGCAACGTTTTTTTCAAATGTGTTTTGGATTTTTGGGGTTTTTTGTTTTTGTTTTTGTTTTGTTTTTTATTGGCATAAATAATTCATACACTGTCACCTCACCAAACACTGCACGAGAAACCACGGGAACAAATGGCTATCCAGGTCTGCAGGTCCCAGAGATTCGCACCCAGCCAGACAGCGGAAATTAGAAATTACTTTCTTCAAGTGTAGAAAACGTTAGAAATGTTCCTGTACAAATTTACAGCGGGGAGAATCCATCGCGCCTTTCTCAGAAATTCCTTTTTTTTTTCTTTTTATTTTTTTTTCAGTGGTTTGTGGGGGTGATTGGTATTTTTATTTCTCACCAGCTTCTTTTTTTCTAGAGTTTTTTTTTTTTTTTGCAACGACGACAACAAAATATATATATATATATATATATATTTATATATATATTTATAAAAAAGAAAAAAGGGGGTGGGGGGGAGGAAAAGGGAACTGAAAATCAGCTCATTCTGCAGAACTACCACGGAGAAAACGAAGCAGGCCAGCGAGTTCAGTTGGAAACTGTACAGGATTGAGGTCTGTATATATCTATATACATACATATAGAGATATGTATATATATCCATATATACCTTATGTACAAGGCAATGGAATGGGGGAATTTACAGGGACCTGAAATTAAAGGCAGCGCTCGCAGCTGACCAAGCTTCCCCCCCCCCCAAAAAAAAAAAAGAGTTGCTGTTGGCAACAAAATGGATAAATTCAAAGAAATCCATAGAAATTCAAAGAAATTCATAGAAATTCAATTAAATTCAAATAATTTAAAATAAATAAAGGGTGGAGAAAGGAGGAAGGGCTCGACCCAGGGCACTTGGGGGGCAGTGGGCAGTGGGAGAGAGGCTCCATCAGCACAGAGCCCTTCTCCTCACGCAGCCAAAGAGGCCGAGTTCCAGGCACCAGCTGTTCCAGGGAATCCTAAATTGGCACAGGGAGGGGTTGGACTGCGTGTTGGAAGGGAATTTTTCCTGGGGAGGTCTGGCACAGGGTGCCCAGAGCAGCTGTGGCTGCCCCTGGATCCCTGGAATGTCCAAGGAAGGTCGGACAGGGCTTGGAGCAGCCTGGGACAGTGGGAGGTGTCCCTGCCCGTGGGGTTAAAGGTCCCTTCCAGCCCAAACCATTCCATAATTCCATGGTCTAGGAAAGGCTGAGCAGCCCCTCCACCTCCAAGACGTTGATTTCTGCCTCCCATCCATCCAAAATCTGCATCCTCCCGGCTCCTGCCACGGCCAAGGACTGGATAAAAGTCACGGGGGCTGAACTCTGAGCTCGTCATTCCCAGAAATTGCCCGGTCAGGGCTCAGCGAGGATTTGGGAATTTGTGGGGAAAGGGAAACAGAAGAAAAATCCAGACCAGGGGATATCCTTTAGCAGCCAAAGGAGGACACAGAGCTTTGGGGCCACCTCTTCCACCCGTGGGAGAGCCCACACGACAGACTTGGTGTCCCATCAGCATCAAAACGCCGGGAAAAACCTCCAGCATCAGCAGCAAAGTCAGGGAGCTCTGGGACGAGCCCGGGAGGGTGATGGGAGGGCGAAGCAGCTGCAGGGCTGGGCCAGGAGAGCGTCACGGGGGCTGCGAGAGCCGGGGAGGTGCCCTGGGGCTGGGGGTGGCTCCTGCATCTCAAAGGCAGAGCTGAGATGAGCCCAGCTCTGGCTGGAAATAGCCCTGGCTCTGTGCTGGCTCCCGGCTAAGCCGAGCCTCCGGATGGACCCTCTCCCTCCTTCGGAGCTCCCATTAGAGGCCATTGTGGAGAGCTTCTCCTGCATTCCCTCCTCGCTGAAGCGCTGGATATTTTTAAACTGGGCCAAAAAAAAAAAAAAATCCTTCATAAAGGCTGAGTCAAAAAAAAAACCCCAAAAACCTCCAAACAACAACAACAACAAAAATAAGATTTGTTGGTTTGGTGGGTGGGGTTTTTTTCGTTTTTTTTTTTTTTAATAATGAAGACTTTAAAAATAAGAAGGAATGATGGAAATAACGCAGCTGCCTGAACAACTGGAGTGGAAGGGAAGGAGCTGCCCCTCAGAGCTCGTTTGGGATAAATTCAGGACAGCTCTTTTTCCATGGACACCGTTGTGCTGTGCCTGTGACCGAGACACCACAGCCAGGGGAGAGGGGAGGAAGGGGGTGGAGAGGAGGGAGAGGTTGGCTGGAGGAATATTTTGTTCCTTCCAGAGGCCCAAAATTCAGTGGAGAAAGGTGTGGCCAAGGGGGAAGGACACAGGACAAGGGGAATGGCTTTAAACTGAAAGAGGGCAGAGTTAAATGGGATATTGGGCAGGAATTGTTCCCTGGGAGGGTGGGGAGGGGCTGGGATGGAATTCCCAGAGCAGCTGTGGCTGCCCCTGGATCCCTGGCAGTGTCCAAGGCCAGCTGGACGGGGCTTGGAGCAGCCTGGGATAGAGGAATTGGGGTGGGATGAGCTTTAAGGTCCTTTCCCACCCAACCCATTCCATGGTTCTGTGGCTGAGGCTGCAGCCCAGGGAGGCCCTGACACCCCGGGGGAACCAACCCAACACCCATCACTTCATTGCTCCCTCCACTCCTGGCCCACAAAATCCATCAGGGGTCTGCCAGCAGCTGGGAGACCCCACGGGGGACACACTGAGGTGAGAATTTCCAGGCCAGGAGACGACTTGGCACACAGGGAGCAAACCCACAATGACTCCAAGACAGACTTTGTCCCTTCCGCCATAAATCCACACAACACCCACCAGGCTCCAGCCCTGCTGGGCACCACCCCTGGTGTCACCTCCTTCCTCCTTCCAACACCTTCCCCTCACTCCTGTTCACCTGGGAAGTTCCCAGCTGCTCAGAAACCAAACCCCTGCAGGCAGCAGGACTCCGGCCATCGCTCCCCCTGGGTGGGGTTTGGGGATGGGTGACACCCTCCCCGAGCCCCCCCAGCACCCAAAGGCTCTGGGAAAGGGGAAAGGGGATTTTCTGCCTCCCCCAGAGCCCGGGAGCAGCACAGGTGAAGGCATTGGTGAAAGCTCAGAGAGACTCCGAGGTTTTAGTGCAACGTTTATGGCACGTGTGTGCAGCAGGGACAGCTGAGGGCTGGGGTGGGATAAAAGGCAGGGGAAGAGGTGGGATGAGCCCTCAGGGACCCCAACCTGTGCTGCTGGAGCAGGGAGCAATTAGCCCAAGCGAGGGCTCAGCCTGCCCATCCCACTCGGCCTCAGCCCCCAAAGCCATCCTGCCTCATCCCCATCCTGCCTCATCCCAGCTCTGTGCACCGCCTCCCAGACAGGGATGTGACTGCACACCCCAAAAACATCAGCAGGAGGATCCTCCAGATCCTTTTGGGGCCTGGATCCACCCCTCCCTGCTCCTGCCCACCTTGGAATTGTCACACGTGCACGTGTGGGGATTTTAATACCCCCCCCCCAATTAAAATCCCATCTCATCCCAGCCGCAATTAAGTTTCTAATCTTCATTTACTTATGCTAAAGCACTTCCCACACCAGCAAGGAGGAGCAGCCAGACAAACCAGGGCTGGTTGAGTTTGCAAAGCCTCGTCACGGCTCCAAATTAAAGCGAACTGAGACTACAATTGAATTATCCGGGATGGTTCCTGTCAAGCAATTATGCTCCATGAGAGCCTGGGAATGCAATTTGCTCTCGTCTGACTGCTCGTCTGAGGGGCTGGAGGGCCCAGCTGAGCTGGGGGGAAGAGGGAAATAGCAGCACGTGGAATTCGGGGGGCAACAGCAGCTCCCAAAGAGAGTTTTTTGGGAAAGTCGGGGATTTGGCTGATGGGAGATGAGGATGTGGGGGAAATGGTCCTGTGAGATGTCCCAGTGTGGGGCTGGGAGATGCTCTGTACAACCAGAGCCTGTCTGCACTCCCAGCTGTAGGAACGAGCCCGGGAAGGCCACAGGAGAGAGGATGGATCCCAATTCCAGCTGCCCTGCCGTGCCCAGCCCCAGAGCATCCCCAAAGCCGGGTTTTGGGAGCGAGGAGCAAAGCCAAGAGCAGGGCAGGGATGGCGAGAGCGAGAGGGCAGGGCTGGCTGATGAGACACGGGCCGGGAAAAGCGGATAAATTAACGGGAATGTGGAGATGTGCCCCGCCGGGAGGGAGGCCCGCGGGGGGACACGTAAGTGGCCGCGGCTGGGAGGGAGAGAAGCCACTTGTGAAAGGTCAGCGCTGCCCACGCAGGGGCCGCGGGGGCAGCGGGACAGATGCATCTCCCCGCGGGGGGCAGCTAATGGCAGTGGCACTCCCCGGCCCCGCAGGATCCGGGGATAAACTCATGAACCAGCGACGTTCCCCCTTTTCTCATGACAAAACCGCAAAGAAATAAATAAAAGGGAATTAACTAAACCCACAGAGAACCGAGAACGAGCCCTCCCCAACCGAGCATCGTCGTGAGCACTGGATGGGGATCAGAGGAGCCCTGGGGATAAACTGAAGTCATTGTCCTCTGGGTCACCCCTGCTCGGGGGGTGGCACTGTCCCCAGAGCCACCGCCTGTGCACGGAGAGCCGCCTGCTGTCCCCGTCCGCTGTCCCCATCACCGCAGCCGGGCGCTCCCGGGGCCGCTCCGGCTCCTCCCGCCCGCGCCGAGAGGATTCCCGGGATGATGAGGCGCTGCGGGGGAAGAGTCTCATTCCCGGCCCGCTGTCGGCCCCGCTGCTCCTCCGTAGCGCAGGGTGGGAAGCGGAGAGGAAGAGGAGACCCGCTGGGGGAGGAAGGCACCGTCCCTTAACTCCTCCCGTCACAGCCTGGAAGGGACACAAGGAGCAGAGTCAGCGCTGGGCGCCTCCTCCCAAGGAAACGCGGGGACTCGCAGGGAAGATCTTTGGGGAGAAAAACCTCCTGGAACAGCTTTGCCACGGAGCTGCTCCCAAAAGCAGCGGCATCGCGGGAAGCCGTGAACTCCTGCACCTCCCCCTCGGCCTGCCTGGCTCCTGGAGCATCATCCAGAGGGAAAAGGGCTCCTTGGGTGTCACTGTGCATCCAGGATCCCGCGGGGGATTTTTGTGGATCCATTGGATCCAGGGATGGCCGAGCCTGAGGGTACCGCAGGCAGCTCATCCCCGTGCACAGCCAGAATTCCTGGACTGGCGGGGACCTAACAGGAACAACAGCCAGAGCTGAGTCCCGGTGAAAGGAATCAGCTCCCATGGAAAGCTGAGCTGGAACATCCTGATTAACAAAAGATTGGGCCGGTAATTAACAGGGAGCTGCGGGGCAGCCTCAGCCCAGGGCAGGCAGAGCGTGGCTCAGTGATTGGAAAAACATTCCCAAACCCAGCGGAGCAGTTCCGCAGCTGCCTGGGGGCCCAGAATCCTGCAGCATTCCTTGTCCGGCTGCCGGAGCCGCCCCGGTGCCTGCTTGGAGCGTGGCTTGGGAATTAACTCCCCTCCTGATTAACATCTCCCGTTGTTCCGGGTGTTTCGCTGCTCCCGGCAACCCCCCCGGGGACGGGGAGTGGCACAGGTGACATTCCAGACACTCTTGGGGCCACCCAGATAAAGAGGAAAGGCAGTTTGTTATCAGCAGCAGGAGAAATCGGCATCTCCAACCCTCTGTAAGGACCAAGAGCGATTCCTGAAGCCCCCAAAATGTCCTCACTTCTCTCCCTGAGCTCACATCTCCTTCCCTCCATCCATTCCCATTTCCAGCCCCCGGGGATGCACGCTGGGAGCAGGAGAAATCCCCCCCCCCCGTGAACACCACCCCCACATGGGCGAGATTTTGGTTCTATTTGTCACAATATGACAAATCCCGGGGAGGAAAATGAGTTTCTAAGTGATTGCTCTGCGTTTTGCCTGCTGTTCCCAACAGGGCAGATCCCGAAATCCCGACTGGGGACCCACTGACGCCGTTTCCTGGAGCAGAGGGATGTGACTAAGCCAAAGCAATGGAACGGAGCAGGGCTTGGCCATGGGAGAAGAAGGGATCAGGCTGGAAGCTGTGAGAGCTGAGGGTCTGGGAAGGGTCCCTGGGCAGGGCATTCCCCCATCCAATAAATCCGGGAATAGGGGAGGATGGGCAGGGATGGGGACTTACTCTGCCGACTTCCAAAAGTGCCCCGGGTGGGAAAGGCGGCGGTTGCGCTTTGGCAGTTTCTCCAGCATGTCCATGAGCTTGGTGAAGGTGGGTCTCTCCTCCTGCTCGTAGGCCCAGCAGAACAGCAGGATGTCCTGGAGCCACCGGGAGAGACCGTGAGGAAACCTGGCCAGGCCCTCTCCCAGCGGGAATTCAGACAGTTCCACACCCACTGCAACCCTCACCACATCCCCGGGACCCCAGCTCCATCAGCACATCCTTGGGAAGGGCTGGGATGGAGGGAATGTGTCCATCCCATGAGGATCCATTTCCATCACTTGATCCTTGTTCAGGATTGGGATTGCGGGATTGTGTCCATCCCAAGAAGAGCCATTTCCATCACTGAATTCTCATGAAGGGCTGGGATGGAGGGGATGTGCCCAACCCACAAGGATCCCATTTGCATCCCCACGCCCTCACAAAAGGCTGGGATGAAGGGGGAGGGGTGTCCATCCCATAAGCACCCATCTCCATCCCCACATCCACGGGAAGGGCTGGAGCAAAGGGAACGGCCAAGCCGAGCACAGCAGCAGGACCAAGCCTGGCTGGATGAGATCAGCAGATCCAGGGGGTTTTCCCAAGAGCCCCAGGAGCCCTGTCCCAATCCACGCACACCCACACAGGGCCCCGCAGCACCTACCGAGATCTCCTTGCCCATCCCGATCTGGCTGAGGTTGGGCTTCATCCCTCTTCCCACCTGCCAGATTATTGCCTCTGCTGGCTGCGTCTTGAAGGGCCATTCCCGGGCGTGCAGCTCGTACCAGATGGTGCTGGTGGGAGACACTGGGAATTAGGGATGGAGCAGCCGGGAGGGATTCGGGATGGGGAATCCATCCTGATGGATGGATGGATGGATCCAAGATGGTCCAGCCACTGCACCCACATCCAACATCTCTCCCTGCTCCAGAACCACCTCATCCAGGAGGTGCTTCATCCCAGAGGAGCTCAGCCCTCGTTACAGAGGTGTCAACTCTCCTATTTTCCAGAGGAAGGAATTTTACCTGGAGCGAGCCCTGATTCCCACCAGGGGAAATCCCAACCCATGGGAAGAGGACAGAGGCCAATGGAGGCCCAGGCAGAGCCATCCTGTGACATCAGGTGGGAATGTCCCACCTGGATGCAACAGCACTGCCCAGGGAGCAGCTGAAGAGAGGATGGTGGGGATCCAGCTGCCACCACCCCGCCAGAATTCCAGGAAAGGATGAGCCCAAGATTCACTTTCACTCCAGCTTTTCCCTTTTTCCCCTACAAAAAGCTCTCCACGCTCCAAAAATCCATCCAAGTTGTGCCATGAACCATCCCAGGTGTCCTCACCAGGTGATGGCCACGTGAAGCCCCGGCCATCTGCTCCTGCTCTCATGCCTAAGCCAAGCCCTCCTTCCCGTGAGGAATCCCAAATCCAAGGGAATATCCCAAAACAAGGGCATCACCGATGGAACTGGTGGGCTCCCCTGTGGTTCTGCCGCCCCCGCTACTGCCTGGAAGTTTTGCATCATCATTTTCTGGCACCCGGAGCCTGGATGAGCCTGGATTCCCACAATGCCGGCCCCACTGCCCAAGGCAAATTCCCTGGACCCGGTTTTCCCTCCCAGGGATGTCCTCGTGACCACTTAAAGTATCAAACTCCAGGGTTAAAATGATGCCAGGGTGGAAAAATCTGTCTGATAAACCAAAGATTCCACTCGGTTAGGGAAGCTCCCTTATTTCAGGAATTGGAATTTTTCTGATTTTGCACAGTTTGTCTGGAAATCTCAAAAAAAAAAAAATTGGACAATGGGAGAATTATGTGGGTACAGAGGAATGGGGGGCTTGGAGAGGGGCAGATCCTGTGGGCACAGGACAAAATCCTCAGGAGGAGCATCCAAGCACCCTCAGAGCGGATTTAACACATCCAAGGTGTTAATTCCAGTTTCTCACTGGGAGTTTTTGTCATCTTTGAAAGATCTTTTCCTCTTGCTGCCCCTGATCCCCAAATCCCTGGAGGGAGGCAACCCCTCCGGATCATCCCTGGGCCTCCTGGGCTTGATGGAGAGCAGCAGAAACAAGGAAGAGGGAAAACGTGGGGAAACCTTTTCATCTTTTCAGGAAACTCGTGCTTTCCATAAGGGCAGGGCTCACACTTGAGGAAAAAAAAAAAGGGAAAATTACGTCTCCCCACCCACTCTCACTTAGTTGGATACGATCCTTTAATTACCTCTTCATTTCTGTGCTGAAGTTGTACCTCAGGGAGGGCAAAAAAAAGAAAAAAAAAAGGAGCCAGACCCTTCCAGCTGTAATTACTGTGGGTTGGATGGGAATATTGCCTTGGATAACGGGCCCACACTCTCTAATCCCACAGCCTTCAAGGTATCCATGAGAAAATTAATCCTCTGGGTGAAATCTGCGTCCGCCTCAGGAAGGGTTTAGAGAGGTGGAATTTGGCTCGTGCCCTCAGGGAGGTTTGTGGGCAGGAAAAGGGCAGGAGGAATGAACTGGCTTGCTGAGGAAAACTTTGGAATTCTCATTTTCTTGGCTTTTGGCAACTCCTCGTAGAGCTGGCACCACCGTCAGCCCCCAGCAGTGGCTGGAGGGGGGAACTGGGGTGTCCAGGGGCTCCCAGAGCTGTGTCCCCAACCTTTGGCATCCCCACCTTCTGATCAGTTCCCACCCCAGGAGGGTGCAGGGGAGAGATGATGCCAGGCTGGCATTCCCAGGAGACTCTGGATCCCATTGCCTGGAGCCACCCTGATCCATGGCCAAAATAGGAAGGTTTGATAATTTAGAGAGAATCGGGATGTCCAAAGGCTCCCAGAACTGTGTCCCCAACCTCTGGCATCCCCATCCATCATCCAAGCACCTTCTCATTGGTGCCTGCCCCAGGAGGGTGCAGGGGAGAGGTGATGCCAGGCTGGCATTCCCAGGAGACTCTGGATCCCATTGCCCAGCACCACTCTGGTCCAAACCAGGAGGATTTGGTAATTTGGGGAGAACCGAGCTGTCCAGGGGCTCCCAGACCTGTGTTCCAACCCCAGCCCCCTGCACCCCCAAGCTGACATCCTCAGGATACTCTGGATCCCATCACCCAGAGCCAGCCTGGTCTAAAACAGGAGGATTTGGTGGTTATGGGATGGTTTCACCCCAAATCTCTCGAAGCAGGAAGGTTCATGCAGCCTAGCAATGGGAATTCCATCCGGCAGCGTCCCCTGGGATTTGGGGCAACCCAACAGTGTCCTCATCCCCTGCCGTGCCCAGAGCAGCTCCCAGCTGACCCACCCACGCCAGCTCCCTGCTCCCGGTGGCCCAGGACTCACCCCAGTGCAAAGACATCCGAGTGCTTGGAGAAGGGCAGCTTGTCCTCCTCGGTGTCCGGGGAGAGCTGCCGGATGATCTCGGGGGCCAGGTGGCACAGCCAGCCGTTCTGGATCCGCAGCTTGTTCTCCCTCCTGCCGGGACACGGAGCCGGAGCCGTGGGTGCCACGGCATCACCACAGCCCAGGGAGCAGCCCCTGGTTTCCCATCTCCCCCCAAGGGGTTTAAGCCTGGCTTTTCCCACCTTTCATCCTTGCAAAGTCAGGCTTTAGCCCTGCCCTGAGAAATGTCCCTGTCAGGCTGCAGGACAAAACTGGGGCACAGGACGGTGCTTAAGGGGAGCTCTGGCTCTTGCAGGCTGGTGATGGAGGTTCAGGGTCTGCTGGGGCTCCTGCTGTGCCCTGTGCACCAAAACCCCTGAAGGGATTCAGGGGTGAAGTGGGGATAAATCCCCCAGCGGCCCCACTGTGGCTGGAGCAGGAGGTTGGACTGGGGACCGCGAAGGGCCCCTGTGAGCAAATCCATCCAAAGGTAACAGCCTTGGAATTGGTGTTTCCACACGTTTGGCCCCAAAACAGCCCCTCCAAGCCTCCAATGGCGTCTCCCATGGGAGCAGCCTGGCTTTGTAACAACCCCTCATGTCACCTCACCTCTCCTTCCTCCACCTCCCCAGGCTCCTCCCCCCGCTCAGGATAAACACATCGGAATGCTTTGGCCAGCGGCTGAGGATGACACTGGTGACTCCTCTGTCCTTTACACCCTCCAACAGGCACCTGGGATACACTGCTGGCTTCAGAATCCCTGGGTCATCAGCGGTGGTGGCACCATTTGGGATCCATCGTGTGTCTGACCCTGAGCTCAGCAGCAGGAGGGAACAAAACTGCCCCACGTCACGTTGGGCTGGAGAAGGAAGAGCCCACTGGCTCCTGCCAGGAATATCTCCCTGTTTGTGCTCGGAACCCTCCCAAAGGTGGGGATGAACAGGGCTAAGGGATGTGGCTGTGGGGTCATCTGTCCTCCTGAATGTCAGCCTGGGGCCCAAATCCCATGGGACACCCTCCAGGGACGGGATCCCACCTCAAAGCAGACTCATAATCCCAAAATGACACAACCCAGATCCTCCCATCTGCAGAGCCATCCCTGCTCCCAGTCACAGGCAGTGACCAGAGGGGCTGTTCCCTCGGGAAGGACCCTGCCACTCCCGGGGATCACTGATGAAGCCTCCTTGTCCCCTCTGGGGTGTCCATGGCTCCTCTCCTCTCCACCTGTGGGAATCTCCAGCGCAATCAGCGGCTGCGGCACGGCTCGGACCCTCCGGAACCGCGGGAAAAGCACTTCGGCACAGAGGGGAGGCTTTCAGCTGCCCAGCCATCGCCCTCCAGCTCTTAATTACCGGCCAGCATTAAGCACCTAGGCAATTAAAAAGGCCTGGGCTGGCTCGTGCTTCGCCGTGCCTGCCTCTCCCTCCCGGGATGCGGCGGGATGCGGCGGGATGCGGCGGGATGCGGCGGGATGCGGCGGGATGCGGCGGGATGCGGCGGGATGTGGCGGGCAGAGCTCGGATCTGCTCCAGCACCCCCAGCAAGGCCGGGTTTGCTCCTGAGGCTTTTGTTTCTGCTCACTGAAGTGGCTCCGGGCTGTGACATCCCACAGGCAGCCTCGGGATGCTCCAGGGACTGGACTGGGATGCACAGCCCGTCCCTGGCTGAGCTTCTGCGGGTTATGAGCTCGCAGCAATGAGGGCTGGGCTTTAATGGGGTCACAGAAGCGGCTCGGTTACAGCAATCTGAGGGTTTGTGACCAAAGTTCACTTGACTTCACGACCACACCCAGCCGAGTATCTTCCAAGCCACCCCCAGGGCAAAAGCAGGAGGAGAAGAGCTCCTCAGACTCCTCAAGACCCACCTCGTCCTCCTCCTAATTCCAGAGCAGCCCCACCGAGCCTGAGAGCATTTAAATAAATGAGGAATAAACCGGATTTCAGGAGGATGAGACCCCAAGTCACCAAATCTCTGCAGGAAGTGTTTTAAACCCAGCGAAACCAGCTGAAGAAATGTCACGATCCTTAACCTGACCTCCAAAAATTTGCTTCCTTCCTAACAGATGTTTTTCTGAGCCTCCAAAATTGGGGTTTATCTCCCCAATTAATCTGAGAGACACAAAAAGCAGCAAAAACCCACCCTGACAAGGGAAGATCAAACCTGCAGACACTTCCTGTTCCAAAATTCATGGTGGCTGTGGATCCCTGATCTTCTCTCAGCTCTCCTCCAGCAGAAAATTTGCTACCAGCAGCCCAGGGCACAAATTTTCTCATTTTCTCCATTTTCCCAACAAACTCCTGCTCGTTTCTATCCAGCCTCTCTTTCCTGGCCATTCCTCCTCTCCTGAATCATCTCCCGGATTCTGACCCCACAAAGGACATCCCAGTCTTGGGCAGAGGTGGCCACACATCAGAAACCCCATTCCCCCCATTTGTCATTCCGTCTCTGGAGCATCCCTGACCTTCACAGCAAAGATTCCCAGCAAAACTTGGCCAGTTTTGCCCAAATCCTCATTCCCTGCTGGAATGAGCTGTCCCCTCCTCCTGGCAGGCCCTGAATCCCAAACCCCCCGCCCAGCTGCCGAACCAGAGGCAAACCCCACTTTGCCACAGCGGGAGATCCTGATTTCCTGGCCTCCCAAAGTTTCTGGCCGAGTCTCTGCTAAAATCCATTGATATTTATCCAGGCTGAGCGGAAAATCTGGGAGTGCACAGTGTGGGATGGAGAGGGGTGGCCGCTGCTGTATCCTCTCTAATCCTTTGAACTCATTGCTGGGAAACTGGGAAAAAAATCCATCACTTCCAAGGGGCTTTTTATCTCCTGAGCATCTCTGCCATGGAGATGGAAGGACCAGGAGGAAACTGCCCAAACCTGGCCTGTGCTGCTCCCAGCACAAAGGGTTCAGTGGGAAAGGTGGGAAAAGTCGGCGATGTTCTTATTCCTCACTTTAAAAAACTGGAAAATATAATCTCTGTCCTTCCTTCCCCACTTCTGTTTCCTTTCTCCACCCCAGCTTTGCTTTTCCTCCTTCCCACAGCTGCTGGAACTCTTTTCCTTGCCATTCTTACAGCTGGAATACCTCCCAAAGCATCGGGAAAATAAATTTAATAAGGAACATTTACCAAAACCTTCAGATTTAAACCCTCCGAGACCCCAAAATGTCACAATGTTGTGAAAGTCCCAAGCCTGGCTCTCATTTCCCGTGTCTTGCTCCATGCCCAGCACAGACACCATGGCCAGATGTCTGCAATTCCCAAAATGTCACCAGAGTGGGGACAGCACAGGGATGGCTTCACTCAATCCAGGCAGGAGATGAAGCAGATGCCAGGGAATTATAATGATGGAAAAGGGAAAAGCCAAGGGATGAACCAGCCCTGCTGCCACAGGAGCATCTCCTGGGTGGCTGCAGGGTGGTTTGGCCATGGAAATGATGCATCCCGTGGGAAGAGGTTGGTCCAAGAGGCACAATCTGCCTCCCTGAGCCAAAATTCCAGAGGCCCACACATGGCATCGTGTTCCTTCCTACGGATCAAAACCAACTCCCTTCAAACAGAGCAGCCCCACGACACTCAAAGGCCTCTTGGACTCTCGTCTGCTGAGGCTGGGGACACAAAAAGGCACTTGGAGAGGGATTTTTTGGGATCTTTGGCCATGTTCCCAGCTTTAGGGCATGGGGAGGAACTCCTGTTTGTCCATGTCCTCCTACCTGCCCGCTTGGAGAACCCCGGAGATGCTGAAGAGCCCGAAGTCGGTGATCACCACCTTCCCGTTGTCGTAGAAGACATTCTTGGACTTGAGGTCCTTGTGGAGGATGCCCTTGGCATGCAGGTATCCCATTCCCTGGGATGGAACAGAGAGAGGAAAACACCCCAGAGTCACAAAAGCGGCACAAAGGGATGGGATAAGGCCGGAGCGGCAGCATTCCCGTGGGATGCTGGGAGCATCCATGAGCCACCACGGCACATCCAAGCTGGACCACGTCCCCCAAGGGCCCTGCAGGAAGGGAAAGTGTCGGAAGGGGTCCCTGGTTTGGGATGGGCTCCCAGAGGGAGATGGGATTGTAGTGTGAGTGTCCCAGCTGCCACGGCGCCCGCTCATCTTCCTGATTAATTGATTCCGCAGGAAAAATTAGCACCAAAGCCGCCCGGCAGCCACTTCCCTGGAATCCTCTGCTGGGAAATGGATGGTGATGATGTTTCTGCCTCCCTTTTTTTGGGGGGCTGGGAGAGCAGGGTGATAAGTCACTGCTCCCCATCGCCCCGGCGGAGCCATCGGCGCTTCCGACGGCCCCATCCGCCTGGAAACGGGTGCCTCGCAGGAGTCCTGCCTTAATTCCTTTCCCCCAGGAAAAACTGCTCGGCAGTTAATTAAAATTAGCGCTAATGAGGCACAAAAAGGCCATGGGTGGGAAATCCAAACTCTCCTGTTTAGCATCGGCAAATCAAGCAGACTGCTGGCAGCTCCGTGTGGCGGATGTTCAGCTCCGCGGGATAATTCTGGGAGTGGGGAGGGGGATAAAACACATTCATCCCAACTTCAGCAGGGATTTTGATGATGTCCCACTTTTCACTCTCCTAAGCAGACTCGGGGAAAACTTGATCTGCAGGATGCTGCTGAAGGATCAATGCCCAACAGGCCGGCAAACTGTTGCTTAAGAGGGAATATTGGTTGTCTGTCACTGGAAAAGGGGGATTTATTAACTGGGATTCCGTGGGGATCCATCCATCCCGAGTCTCATCTTTTCATCTATCATCATTAACCATGCAGGCTGTGCGAGAAGAATTTATTTTTAAGCTGGCGGCTGATGTGGAGCCAGAAGACCTAATCCAAATTCCACCATCTGGAAAAAGTGGGAAAACAAATGGAAAAACACCCCAACCCAGCAAGATATGGGGGTTTCACTGCACCCCACGGGGAGCAAATCCTAAAGAGCTTCTGCCAAAGGATGCTGGAGGAAGGAAAGGATTTGGGGCTGGATGCCAGGACCATTCCAGGCACTGGGATTAATTAGGGGACTCCAGTTCCCAGCACATGAAATAATGATGAGGTTTAAAAAGCGCCTCTCAAATGTCACTGTCACCTCCAGAAAGTGCCAGGGTGGAGCAAGGAACAACATTCCAATGTTTCTCTGGCCAGGGGCAGCGCAGGGCCCTGAGCATCCATGGATGAGCCCCAGTGCCACAGGAATGCTCTGCAGCACCTTCCCATTGTTTGAGGGTGATGGGATCCCGGAGCAACATCAAGCCCTTGCTCCCACATCCAGTGGTGAGCTCATCTCCATGGAATCATCAAACGCAGCCCGGCCTTCCCTGAAGGAATTTCTCCGGGCAAACCCAAATCCCTCACCTCCCTCCGTGCAGATCCCACTGCAAATTCCAGCCCTGCCACCTCAGCCCCTGGGATGATCCCTGAGGAAACACTCTGGGCCCAGTAATGCCTTAATTTGCTCGGCTGTGTGAAAAGCCAGCTCCCTCTGCCGGCACCGCTCCCGGGATAAATCATCCTTCCCCTCCCCTTTGAGGATCTTGGGATAACCTTGCACCCACTAATCCAACGAGCTGAGCAGCTCTCCTGTCACATTCCAGGACTCAAAGGATAAAACCAAACAACTGCTGTGACTGCACAGCAAACCCAAAGCCTCCGGAAAACGCAGCTCCAAGCCCACCCAAACCCAGGTGCTGGGATTTCCCTTTGCCTCCCAACACCCTGGGCCACTTCCAAGCCCACTGAAACATCTGCTGGGGATTGGTGGGGAAAGATGGGAAGCTGCTCCTCAGCGGGAATAGGCCACGTGGTGGGGTCATGGTGTTGTGGCAGGGCTGGAGTTCTCCCGGAATTCCCTTTGGTGCACGGGGAGAGCCTTTGGAGCTCTGCTAATTCCTCCAGGGATCTGGGCTGGATACAAAGCCTCTCTGCCTCTCAACACCGCAGAGCTGGAGGTTTCCAACCTGCTCCTAAGAGGCACCAGCTGCAGAAAACAAGGATGTCAGCCTCATGCTCGAAACCCACACGGAGCGACGAACCCACGCAGGGAAAGGGGCTGAACTGATCCATTCCTCCCGCTGGGAACATCTGGAAGGCAAAAGCCCTGAGCACAAAATGGGGGGGAAATACAAGGCTAAACTGCGATGCTTCAAGTGTTTGCTCAGCGGGAAAAATCCCTGTCTAAAAGGTGGAAAACATGGATCAGAAGCAGGAATTAAGAGGGGAGGCTCCGGGCTGCCTCAGGCACCCCCAGCTCAGGCCAAGGCTCCCAGGGAGCAAAAGGTTCAGGCTGGGCTCGCCTGTCAGGTCCTGCCTGGACACTCCAGGAGAACTGAAGGAATTTAAACTTAAGAGTTAAAACTGGGTCTAAATAAACACAAAATAAACACAAAATAAACACAAAATAAACACAAAATAAGCAACTTAATAAGACACAGCCTAGGCACCGTCCAGGAAATATTGCCGAACAAATTGTGCTTTTAACCTGTGTTTGAATGTCTAAGGGGGGAGAGGATCTGCCAGAAAACCTGACTTTGCGTTGTTTTCCCAGAGTTAAATGTGGGATCAGCTCCAGGCTTGGGCTCCAGGGTGGAGGTGTTGGCTGACCTTGAGCAGGGCACGGGGGCAGTGTCACCGCTCCCGTGGCAGAGCATGTGCCAAATATTTTCGGCGATAAATGTGTTTGGAATCACAGCACAGCCCCACTCTGGCAGACAGCTCAACACCTCAGTGCTGCTGCCGACATGCCATGGGAAGCTGTGAGGGGTCAGGACCCAAATTCCCGGGCACTCCACCCTGCCACGGGAGGATCCTCCCCGGGATTGTTTATAGGGACACGTCTGAAGTGTGGAAGATGCACTTGGAGTCATCCCTGGGAAAGGAAAAGCGTTTTTAGCTCTGGAAAATGTATGTGAGCTTGGTATTGTGGCACCATGGTACAGATTTCTTCAGGAGCCTTGGCCCTGGGAATGCTTTATGGGAATACTGGGAACGCTGGAAGTGTCCAAGGCCAGGTTGGATGGGGTTTGGAGCAACCTGGGACAGTGGAAGGTGTCCCTGCCCATGGCAGGAGGTGGATTGAGTTTTAAGCTCCCTTCCAACACAAGTCATTCATGTATTCCACGATTATTACATTTTTTTCCCAGAGGAGAGGAATATCCCACCAGGAACAGCAGCAATGCTGGACTTAAACACCTGAAATTCCAGCAGAGAAAAGGAGCAGTGGCCAGGAGGATCCCCAAGCATGGGGAGCCCATGGAAGCTTTGGTGCCACGCCAATGCAGCCACATGAGAGAGAGGTCAGAGACCTGGATTTTAAAACCAAGGAGTTCTATCCTGCCCAGAATCCTTGGATTTTAAAGCCAAGCAGAGTTATCTATCCTGCTCAGAATCCGTGGCTGCTCCTGTCCTGCTCCCCAGAATGACTGGACTGGGCTCTTGGCCGGGGTTTTTGCTGGATCCAGACCCCATCAGACCATACCTTCACAATTTCTTGTGCTATCTGCCTCGTCTTGTTGACATCCAGGACAATTTTGGCGTCCCTCACCACGGAGTAGAGAGTCCGTCCTTTGCACAGGCTGGAAGAACAGGAAAAGGGAGAGAGGAGTTACAAACCCTCCTGGAGAAACAGCCCCAGATTATAAAGCAGGGAACTGTGAATCTTCACAGGGTTTTGGTCAGATTTTGGCCTCTTGGCTCGAGGCAGATTGGAGATGCCTCAGGGAACCGGGGCCTCTCCCAGTTTGGCACTGGGAGGGAGCTCTCACTGCTCCTGGAATGTCCTGGTGCCACCACGGTGGTGCCACAGGGGACAACCTGGGCTGGCTCCTTGATTTTCCCTCAATCCCAGCCTGGAGCAAACCACCTGGTCCTCCTGCTTCCGAATTTTAGTGCAGAACTGGCCGTGGCTCCCTCCTCCTCCTCCTCCTCCTCCTCCTCCCTCGGGATACGGAGCTCACAGATGTAAAATGAGTCAAAAGAGGAAAGACAGGGAGGGGGAAAAAAATCCCCCAACCCAACCCCATGTACTGTACAATGTCCTCCAATTTTCCTTCTCGTACCAATTACAGTAAAATCTATTTACAGAGCCTTAATTACCAAAGGCAGCTGGATTGGGGGGGGGGGGGGAGGGGGGGGGGGGATGGATATAAACCAATTAAAAATATATTGACATTTGAATATCATAATGGAGGACGTGGGTGGCTGCTGCCTCGACTCCCGCCCACAAAAAAAAGGGCTTTTTTTTTTTGCTTTTCTCTATCCACCCACGCTCATTGCAGGCAACTTTGGAAAGATGAGACTGGATACCTGTGCCTGAGAAATAAAACACCCAACACGCAGCTAGTTAAAGAGGTTTGGTGGCTGCAGATGTTGATTTGATTCTGTTCTGGTCAACAAATTAAAAGTTCTGGGGTTTCATTCCACTGCTTTCCCCTCGTCCAGTTCCTCCTGCCCTGGGAATTCCAGCATGAAGTGATTTGGATTCCTCCCCTGAGATAGGTTTTGTCCTTTTTGGGTGAAAATCGTCACAGAATCGCAAAAGAGAGTCATAGAATGGTTTGGGTTTAAGGATTGTATAATACTGCCATGGGCAGGGACACCTTGGATGGGGCCTGGAGCAAGCTGGGATAGTGGGAGGTGTCCCTGCCCATGACAGAGGGTGGAATGGGATGAGCTTTAAGGTCCCTTCCCATCCAAACCACTCCATGAGTCCATGAAACCCAGAAGGACCCCAAATTCCAGAAGGTCACAAATACAAAGGATCCTCCTGCTCCTAAGCCAGAAGCTCCACATCGCTCCATGGGCAGAGAGCAGAATTCTCAGGACAAGCAGTGAAACAGGAATAGGATCAATCCCACATCCCACGGGTTTTGGAAAGACGACGGTACCTTTCCAAATATTCCCTCCCTGAGAGTGTTAGAAACTGTCCTGCTGGACACAAGTGAGCTGCAGTGGGGATTTAGGGCAGCAAGTGCCTCCTCAGGGATGGTTTTCCTTGCTCAGGTGTCCCAGCACAGCCCTGAGCATCCCAGCTGGCTTTAGCACCGCGGCGGCTGCGATAGGAACACGCTACCTCTGAACCATCTTACTGTCTCCTGCAGCACTTCGGCTGCAGTCAAATCAGAATTTACTGGAGATTAGGATCCAAGAACTTGGAAATCAGTGATAAAATCCTTGGGTTTCCGTACCTGGAACGAATCAAAGTGTGCAGAATAATGACAGGCATGAATTGTCCTTCCACCACCTGTATTTTTCTGAAACAATTTGCTACACAAACCCACCAAGCTTTAAGCTCTGCCCCACAACAGCCTTTTGCCACCTCCATGACCTGCCTGCACACACAGGAGTTGCCCCAGCCCTTCTCAACCCCTGGAAAACACATTTTCTCTCAGAGAAAACCGTTTTACAGCCAGTTGCCTGTGATCTGAATTGGTCGCAAATTGACACTGGAAATGCAATGAGTGGATTAGCGCTGGAACGGGGCTGGGTTCCAACCCTAAAGCAAGTTAAGATCAGCTGTTTTCCTGGGAAAGGGTTGTTTAGAGGAAAATCCTCACATTTCTGCCTATCTGAACTGCTGAGATAACCCCGAGAGCAGAGCTTGCCGCCCTTTGCTGGTGAGATTCCCATCTTTCCACTTCATTTACAGGATTTCCAAATCCTTCCCAGGGGACAGAACCACTGAAGGAGAGCAGCCAGATCTGTGGTGGTGCACCAGGATGTGTCCCTGTCACCTCTGCTCCTCAGAGCCTGGCAGTGCCATCAAAGCAGCCCAGGTGCTTCTCCCCTCCCCGCGATGAATGACGGCTCCGAATGAATTCACCGCACTCCCGCCGCACCGGCACATCCCGACTTTTCTTGCTGGATAAGGAGCTGCCAAAGCAGAGATAAAGCCCGGTTGATACCTTTTATGCAGCACCTGAGCCCATTCAGCCACCACCTGCAGAGCCTTTTCATGGCACAGCTCAACAATTCCGCTTCTCCTCGTTCCTCAATCGCTCCCCATTCGGGCGGGACAAAGAGCGGAGCCCAGGGCACGCTCGGAGCCTTCTGCCTTCCCACTTGGAGAGGTCCCTGCTGAGTGTGGCTTTGAGGGACACGGCTGTGGATGACAAGGCCACAAAACGCTTACGCTCAACGCCAACAACAAGGCAGATAATTTGCATCTTCAGATGGATCACGGTTTATTCAGCGCTGAAGAGAAACTTCATAAGGAATTCTTGTCTTCTTCTCCCAAACTTCTCCGTCTCACCTGGCGGCAGAGAGGGCTGATGACATGTGCCCCAGTGCCATGAGGTGACCAAAAGCCATCCAGAGCTGAGGGGTGGCTGGGACAGAGACGCAGAGATCCTTCTGGGAGTCCTCAGGAGTGCACCTCATCCCATGGCACATCCACATTCACATCCCGGTGCCTTTCCCAGCATCAGGACAGGCCCAGCCCCATCCTGCTGCAGATGCCACTCTCAATTCAAAATGAGTTTTTGAAGTGTTCAGCCAAGCAAGCCAAATCCCAAATTGCTTTATAAACATGCTGCATTCCCAACGTGGGCTGGAGACATCAGCAGCGGGAGCAAAGCCAAGGCGGCTCGCAGAGGAACAATTTGGGATGAGGGAGGAAGAGCTGGAGCGCTGCCTCTGGGTGTTTCTGCTGCTCCGTGGGAAAACAGCCTCATCCGTCTTCCATCCTTTGGGGTTTTTTACCCCTCTCTGCAGTATGGATGGTCATCAGCTCTGCACTGGTAGCCACCACCTCTATATCGATGGCCATTACTCCTACACTGGTGGCCACCACCTCTACACTGGTGGCCATCACCTCTACACTGATGGTCATGAAGTCTACACTGATGGCCATCACCTCTACTTTGATGGCCACCACCTCTACACCAATGGTCATTGTCTCTACACTGGTGGCCATCACCTCTACCTTGATGGTCACCACCTCTATCCTGGTGACCATCACCTCTACATTCATGGCCATCACCTCTACATCAATGGTCATCACCTCTACACTGATGGCCAACACCTCTACACTGGTGGACATTACCTCCAATTGTCATCATCTCTACACTGATGTCATCAGCTCTCCTCTGGTGGCCAACAGCTCTGTATTGACGGTCACTGTCTCTAGACTGATGGCCATTACTCCCACACTGGTGGCCATCGCCTCTACCTTGAAGGTCACCACCTCTATCCTGGTGACCATCACCTCCACACTGATGGTCATCACCTCTACATTCACGGCCATCACCTCTACATCAATGGTCATCAGCTCTACATTGATGGCCAGCACCTCTGTTTTGGGTTGAAGTATATTTTATCACCATCTTCAAGAACTGTTGAAACCAGGTGAGGCAGTGCTCCCTGCCTCCTCCACTCTGGCTTATCTTCTGTTAATGGGCCATCAGCACCTTTGCTACACAGCTCACAGATAACCCCCTCCTGGACTACCTCCTGTTAATGGGCCCATCAGGCCTTATCACATGACTCACCATCCCATTGTGGGATGCTCCGCCCAGAGGGAGAAACCAAGCATTCCAGCCTGGATATAAGCTGAGACTCTGAACACCAGGGGGGCGCTTACCCACTGGATTCCCAGAGGACCCGAGCTACCAGACTTTTCTACAGGATCACTGCTTCAGGAAGACCACCTCATCTGGACTGCTTCCATCACTACGCTCAGGTTGTATTCTGACTCTGTCAGTGGTCTTTTGTATTATTGCATTGATTTTATTTTACTTTCTTTCCTTTTTTTTCTTTTTTTCCTATTAAATTGTATCTCTGACTTAGAGCCTCTCATTTGTTTTGCCTTGAAACTACTACATTTTTGGCGCCCAACGTGGGGCACAAGGCACTGAGAAAAGTCAGAATTACAATTTTGTATTGAAGAAGACACCTGTTCGCTATGATGCTCAACATGCTTACATGTGTCTTATATCTATCTCTCTATATTTTTCCACAACTGGGGTACTATCTGCCACTGCCAGTCTTAATGCTCCTGCGTAGACCAGGGTATGGTACTAAAATTGCTTTAGTAGTCTATTATGTCCATTGCTTGATAAACTCTGAGGCACTGAACATTATTCAGAATATACACCCAGTTTTGTTTTCTTGTTCTGGTCTAGGATGCTACATCTGGGGCCTCAACAATCTCACCCAGCCCCTGTGGGGAGGGGTGAAGAATGATTTTTTCCAGCTTTTCAGGCATGACACAGCAGTTTTTGAAAATATGGAATACCCTCTGGATGCCAAGGACAGCATGATGTTGTTGTTAGTCCTGCTTTGTCTTCTCTGCACGGCCCGCACCATGCTTACACTACCTAGTGTGATACAGCGTGTTCTGGAGGAAGAGGGAAAAAGAAGCAGAGCAACGATATCAGTGTCTACACAGAGTGTCACAGAGGTGAAAGGAACCAAAGGCAAGGCAACAGTGTCCTCATCTACACAGACCGTCACAGAGGAGAAAGAAGCCAAAAGTGAGGCAACAGTGTCCACATCTACGCAGACTGTCACAGAGGAGAAAGGGACTAAGGGTGCCATCAGCATCTCCACACAAACCATCACCGAACCGGAACAGCCTAAACCAGTAGCAGTTGCCCCCGTTCAGAAGAAGAAATCAAGGACCAAATCAGTCCGCATAGTGACTGATGAGGGTGCAGCAGGACCTTCACAATCAGCAGAAGAGACAGAGCCAGAAATCATCACTCGCTCTCTATCTCTGGGTGAGCTGCGTGACCTGCGAAGGGAATTCACCCGCCAGACCAACGAGTCCATCCTGACCTGGCTGCTCCGCATCTGGGACGCTGCAGCCAATGACACCATTCTGGATGGAAGTGAGGCCAGGCAACTGAGATCGTTGTCCCGGGATGTGGTCATTGACCAGGGGATTGGGAAAAGCCAAGAACCTCTCAGCCTCTGGCAGCGACTGCTAACAAGTGTGAAGGATAGATACCTTTGTAAAGAAGACCTCCAAGTGCACCAAGGAAAATGGAACACAATAGAACAAGGTATCCGATGCCTGAGGGAATTGGCTGTGTTGGAAATCATTTTTTCAGAAGATGAGAGATTTCCTAAAAACCCAGATAGTGTCCAGTGCACATCACGGATGTGGTTGAGATTTGCACGGCTTGGACCCGAGATGTACTCACGTTACCTGGCAACACTGCAATGGAAGGAAAGTGAGGACAGGGTAGGTGTCTTGGCTAATAAACTAAGAATTTACGAGGACACTGTCACTGCCCCAGTTCGTACCCATGTCTCATCTGTGGAAACAAGACTGGCTGAGCAAGTCCGGAACTTGATTGAAGAAGGCCATCAGAAACTAAAAAAAGAACTTAAGGAAGAAATTTACCATATCCAGCCAGAGCCAATGAGAGTCTCTGCCATTAGGAGCAGGCGCTCCCCAGCCAGGGAGAGAGGATACACACCCCGAGGTAACCTCTGGTCTTTTCTTCGGGAGCATGGAGAAGACATGAGGAAGTGGGATGGAAAACCCACCTCCTCCTTAGCAGCCCGAGTACGTGAACTGAAAAGAGAAACACCTACCACAAAGAGCCCATCTAGAATCAATGTTGCTCCGGTCTCTCGTGCACAGAACTCCAGACGGTACAGGAATGACGATATGACTGATCCTCTTGAAGGAACCTCAGAAACATATTTACAAGAAGAGAGCAATGTATGCCATGACCAGGAATAGGGGGGCCCTGCCTCTAGCCAGGTAGAGGAAAGGGACAATCGGATCTACTGGACTGTGTGGATCCGATGGCCTGGAACATCTGACCCACAAAGATATACGGCTCTGGTTGATACCGGTGCTCAGTGTACTCTGATGCCATCAAGGTACGTGGGAGCAGAACCCATTTCCATTTCTGGGGTGACAGGAGGATCCCAGGAGCTGACTGTACTGGAAGCTGAAGTAAGTCTAACTGGGAAAGAATGGCAGAAACACCCCATTGTGACTGGTCCAGAGGCCCCATGCATTTTGGGCATAGACTATCTCAGAAATGAGTATTTCAAAGACCCAAGAGGATACCGCTGGGTTTTTGGCATAGCTGCTCTAGAGACAGAAGGCATCAGACAACTGAGTACCTTGCCTGGACTCTCAGACGACCCCTCTGCTGTGGGACTACTGAAAGTTGAAGAACAACAGGTGCCGATCGCCCGAGCAACAGTGCACCGTCGGCAATATCGCACCGACAGAGACTCTGTGGTCCCCATCCATAAGATGATTCGTGAGCTGGAGAGCCAAGGGGTGGTAAGCAAGGCTCATTCACCCTTTAATAGCCCTATATGGCCCGTGCGTAAGTCCAGTAGAGAATGGAGACTGACAGTGGATTACCGTGGCCTGAATGAAGTCACACCACCACTGAGCGCTGCCGTACCAGACATGTTGGAGCTTCAGTATGAGCTGGAATCCAAGGCAGCAAAATGGTATGCGACCATTGATATTGCAAATGCCTTTTTCTCCATTCCTCTGGCAGCAGAATGCAGGCCTCAGTTTGCCTTCACCTGGAGAGGCGTGCAGTACACCTGGAACCGACTGCCCCAGGGGTGGAAGCACAGTCCCACCATTTGCCATGGACTGATCCAGGCTGCACTGGAAAAGGGTGAGGCTCCAGAACACCTGCAATACATTGACGACATTATCGTGTGGGGAAACACCGCAACAGAAGTCTTTAAGAAGGGAGAAAAGATCATTCAGATTCTCCTGAAGGCCGGCTTCGCCATCAAGAGGAGCAAAGTCAAGGGACCTGCTCGAGAGATCCAGTTCCTGGGAGTGAAGTGGCAAGATGGACGGCGTCAGATTCCCACTGAAGTCATCAATAAGATCACTGCAATGTCTCCACCGACCAACAAGAAGGAAACACAAGCTTTCCTAGGTGCCATAGGTTTCTGGAGGATGCACATTCCCGAGTATAGCCAAATTGTGAGCCCTCTCTACCTGGTCACCCGCAAGAAGAACGATTTCCACTGGGGCCCAGAACAGCAGCAAGCTTTCGCCCAGATCAAGCAGGAAATCGCTCATGCGGTAGCCCTTGGCCCAGTCAGGACGGGATCAGAGGTGAAGAATGTGCTTTACTCTGCAGCCGGGAGCCATGGTCTGTCATGGAGCCTTTGGCAGAAGGTGCCAGGTGAGACTCGGGGACGACCACTGGGATTCTGGAGCCGAAGCTACAGAAGATCCGAAGCCAACTACACTCCCACAGAGAAGGAAATCTTAGCCGCCTATGAAGGAGTCCAAGCTGCCTCAGAGGTGATTGGTACTGAAGCACAGCTGCTTCTGGCACCTCGACTACCGGTGCTGGGGTAGATGTTCAAGGGAAAAGTTCCTACCACACATCACGCCACCGACACCACGTGGAGCAAATGGATCGCCCTGATCACGCAGCGCGCCCGTATTGGAAACCTGAATCGCCCTGGGATTCTGGAAATTATAACAAACTGGCCTGAAGGTGAGACCTTTGGATTATCCTCTGAAGAAGAGGAGGAGCAAGTGACACGGACCGAAGAAGCCCCACCATATAACGAGCTACCAGAGAGTGAGAGACGATATGCCCTTTTCACCGACGGTTCCTGCCGAATTGTAGGTGCTAACCGGAAATGAAAAGCTGCTGTATGGAGCCCCACACGACGAGTTGCACAGGCTACCGAGGGAGAAGGTGGATCGAGTCAGGTCGCAGAGCTTAAAGCTGTCCAGCTGGCTTTGGATATTGCTGAACGAGAGAAGTGGCCGAGGCTCTATCTCTACACTAACTCATGGATGGTAGCTAATGCTCTGTGGGGATGGCTGGACCGCTGGAGAAAGGCCAACTGGCAGCGCAGAGGGAAACCCATCTGGGCTGCTGAGATTTGGCAGGACATCGCCACCCAAGTAGAAAGGCTGACCGTGAAAGTTCGACACGTGGATGCGCATGTACCCAAGAGTCGGGCTAATGAAGAACATCATAACAACGAGCAGGTAAATCGAGCTGCCAAGGTGAAAGTATCTCAAGTTGATCTAGACTGGCAGCACAAAGGAGAATTGTTCCTAGCTCGTTGGGCTCATGATGCCTCTGGTCATCAAGGGAGAGATGCAACATATCGATGGGCTCGTGACCGAGGGGTAGACATTACTATGGACAGCATCTCCCAGGCTATCCATGACTGCGAGACCTGTGCTGCGATCAAACAGGCCAAGCGAGTGAAGCCTCTGTGGTATGGCGGACGATGGTCAAAGTATAGGTATGGGGAAGCCTGGCAAATTGACTACATCACCCTTCCCCAAACCCGCCAAGGCAAGCGCTACGTGCTCACCATGGTGGAAGCAACCACTGGATGGCTGGAGACCTACCCTGTGCCTCATGCTACTGCCCGGAACACCATCGTGGGCCTGGAAAAGCAGGTCCTGTGGAGACATGGCACCCCTGAGAGAATTGAGTCAGACAACGGGACTCATTTCAAGAATGGCCTCATAAGCACTTGGGCCAGAGAACACGGAATCGAATGGATATACCATATCCCATACCATGCACCAGCTGCCGGGAAGGTGGAACGCTGCAATGGACTGCTTAAAACTACCCTTAAGGCACTTGGTAGAGGGACCTTCAAAAATTGGGAACAGAACTTAGCGAAGGCCACCTGGATGGTCAATACCCGAGGGTCCATCAATCGAGCTGGTCCTGCCCAGTCTGAATCCTTGCATACAGTAGATGGAGATAGGGTCCCTGTGGTACACATGAGAGGTATGTTAAGAAAGACTGTTTGGATTAATCCCACCTCGGGCAAGGGCAAACCCATCCGTGGGGTTGTCTTTGCACAAAGACCTGGTTACACTTGGTAGGTGATGCAAAAGGATGGGGACACCCACTGTGTACCACAAGGAGACCTTATTTTAAGTGAGAACTGTGTGTAAAATTTCATTATATATATATATGTGTGTGTGTGTAGTTTAAGGAAGGTATTGATTTGGGATGATGTAGATGGTAATAGAATAAGGGGTGGATAATGTCCTGGGTTGAAGTATATTCTATCACCATCTTCAAGAACTGTTGAAACCAGGTGAGGCAGTGCTCCCTGCCTCCTCCACTCTGGCTTATCTTCTGTTAATGGGCCATCAGCACCTTTGCTACACAGCTCACAGATAACCCCCTCCTGGACTACCTCCTGTTAATGGGCCCATCAGGCCTTATCACATGACTCACCATCCCATTGTGGGATGCTCCGCCCAGAGGGAGAAACCAAGCATTCCAGCCTGGATATAAGCTGAGACTCTGAACACCAGGGGGGCGCTTACCCACTGGATTCCCAGAGGACCCGAGCTACCAGACTTTTCTACAGGATCACTGCTTCAGGAAGACCACCTCATCTGGACTGCTTCCATCACTACGCTCAGGTTGTATTCTGACTCTGTCAGTGGTCTTTTGTATTATTGCATTGATTTTATTTTACTTTCTTTCCTTTTTTTTCTTTTTTTCCTATTAAATTGTATCTCTGACTTAGAGCCTCTCATTTGTTTTGCCTTGAAACTACTACAACCTCCACACTGGTAGACTTCACTTCTAATGGTCATTGTCTCTACTTTGAATGGTCATCGTCTCTACACTGATGGTAATCAGCTCCACATTGATGACCATCACCTTTATATTGGTGGCCACCACCTCTGTACTGATGGCCATAACTCTATATTCATGGCCAACACTTCTACATTGGTGGAGACTCCATCCTGGCTCCAGCTTAGGAGCAGGGATCATTCCCAGCCAAAGGCCTGGTGGTTGTAGGGTACATTCCATCACTCCAGGAGCTTTGTGCTTCCCTTCCCTCTTCCCATCCACATAAACGCCCATTCAATTAAAGAGGTGATAAATGCCAGACCCCAGGAAGCTCATTCCTTGCCGGGATATGGATTTATAGGGAAGCAGCTTGGGTACCATGGAGACAGCCAGCACTATAGACCCAGGGGAGACACTGGAGAAGAGAGCGAGGTGGGGAATTAATAAAAAATGCTTTAATATAAAAATACCTCTGCTCCCAGGTTACATCTGTGCTGGAGGAAAGACACGGCAAAGGATGCTTGGATGCTCCCACGTTCCCCAGCAGTTTACCCACTTGGAGATTTTCATGGAAAAGGGACCCTTTGGGGAATGTTAAGAAAGAAACAGCAACAAGAACCACTGAGCCGGGACTTATTTGATTTCATTTGAGCAGGACCAGAGAGGGAAAGAAAGAGCTCTGCACATTCCGGCACATTCCTGACTTATTTGGGAAGTTTTCCAGCTGTTCCCATAGACTGGCTCATTTTTCTCCTTTTCCCAGCATCTGGCAACAGTGCTTTTGGAACTCAACAGCTCCTGAGGTGTTTCACAAAAAGGAAAATTCAACAAGGCTGGAAGAGCAGCAAAGGGAGAGCTTTGGGTTCATTTTTATCCTGAGGTTTTGTTTTCCTCTAAATAGATAAGGAATTTCACCCCCTTGATTCCCTGCCAATGCCAGAGCGAGCAGTGGCACCATCCAGCCTGAAATTCCTCGGCCCTCCAAACACCATGACCATGACCAGGGAGGAAAAATTAGCATATGAGGGAAAATCTCTTCATTGAAAGGGTTGTCAAGCCCTGGCACATCCCTGGAATGCTGTGTGGATGTGGCACTTGGGGACACGGATCAGTGGGTGGCCTTGGCAGTGCTAGCGGAATGGTTGGAATTGACGATCTTAAGGATCTTTTCCAATCAAAACAATTCTGTGGTTCTATGGAAGTAGCAGCCAAAACTCAGTGCCAACAAAGGCGTGAGCTGAGCAGCAGCATCCAGCAGATCCCGGCCCCTCCGGGCTGGAAATACTCATCCCACCCAACCCCATTCCAACTGAACCCAAAGCAACCCCGAACGGGAAGCCAGGGAATTCAATTCCTGCCAGTTCAAGCAGAGCCCATGTCCCCAGCCCGGAGGTGGGAGAGACCCTCCTGCTCCTCATGGAGAAGCCTCTGCAGAGCCAGACCAGCAGGAGGAAACAGAGAAGCCCTGGAGAGCCAACGCTTCCCTCATCCCGCTATCTCCAGCCGATGGAAGCACCGGCTTTTGATGGATATTACTTAGGCAGCAAAATTTTCCTGCCGGCAGCTGGCACGCGAGATAACTACAGCCAAACCACAAGGGCTGCAGGAGGAGGAGGAGGAGGAGGGGGATCAGCCTCCCCGAAAAGTAGCTCCAACTCTATCGTCGCCTCGGAAAAAAACAAGTTCTTTGGAAAAAGCCAACTCCATGCATTTTTATTTGGAGGAAATAGAGGAGACGAGCTCTTCCCCAGCTGCGGGGAGAAGAGCTCGGAGCCAGGTGAATGCAAAGCAGCCCCTGGGGCTTAGCTAAAGCCAGGCTTGCAAACAAGTCATCCAAACAAACTCCACGCTCCAGGTGCCGCTTGCTGCCTTTGGGAAGGACGCGCTCGGAATCAGCTCCGAGAGGGAGGGTTGGGTGCACAGGGATGAGCGGAGGCGCCTCGACCTCCTTTTCTCTGATATATTCTCTGCACCCCTCTCCTCTGGCTGTTCCCAACTTCAGGTTGGGAAAGAAATCTTTTTAAAGCGCTTTTGGAGAAAGGAAAGAAACTTCGGATTGAGCTGGCTGCTTCCCTGGAACCCGGCTCCACTTTGGAATAGTAATAATGATTATTATTAATAAAAAGTTAATGCTGCTGTCACAGGAAGGATCTGTTTCTTTGGCTAGGCAGAGTGCCAGCACATGGATCCCCCACAGGCAGCCCTGCTCTGTCCCAAAGAGGATCCCAGGCACTGAGGGTGCTCGGAAAAAATCAGCAATGATGCTGGGATGTCACTCAACAGGGACGGGAAGAGCTGGCACGAGCGGAAGGACTTTTGGGACCATCTCTCAGCGGGGCACTTAATCAAAGGCATTTCCTTAAATCCCTTCCTCTCCAGCAAAGCAAATCCCGCTGCGTTAAGCACTTTCCCGGAGAAATCAGGGCCAAACCAGCAATATTTCCATGGCATTTGAAAACACTCCTAAAGCACAAAGGAAAACTTTCCCCCTGGAGCATCCTCCACGTTAAGGAGCAGCCGCCGGCGGGGATTTGATGCTCCAGTGGGTAAGAAAAGCTCAGCCAGCCCCGATGTTTTCACATCAAACACGGAGGATCAAGCTGCTGCTTTTCCCCCTTCCCAACCATCCTCTTGGCTTGGGATATTCCAGGCCCCTCCCCAAGCTGCTGCCTGCTGGTGGAAGATATATCCAGGTTTAATGTATGTATTAATCCAGGTATTGACTTTCCCGTTGTCAGTCGTTATCAAGATTTATCCGGCCTGATGGGCTGGCATCGATTGGGGGGGAGTGTATTCCCACGGGTCAATCCATTCTGATCCACAGCCTGGCATGAAGTCGATCCCTATTTATTATATGATCTACGAGCTCCATTATTTAACTGCCAGAGAAGGGAATGGGGCAGAAAAGCAGGAAAAGGGAAAACAACAGAGGCAGAGAAGAGGGGTCTGACTCCCAAAATGGGTGTTTGAACATGGAGAGGGTTAGAGGGGGACAGGAAACCATGGCTTCCTTTCCCAAAATACACCCAGGAGTGGGGAGAGAAGGGCAGGACCTGAAAGGCACTTTGGAAACAGTCCGGGATCGGAGAATCATGGAATGGTTTAAGTGGGAAGGGACCTTGAAGATGATCTCATCCCACGCCCTGCCATGGGCAGGGACACTTTCCACTGTCCCAGGCTGCTCCAAGCCCCGTCCAGCCTGGCCTGGAACACTTCCAGGGATCCAGGGGCAGCCTGTACCTAGGCCTCACAGGGAAGAATCTCTTCCCAAAATCCCATCTAACCCTGCCCTGTGTCCATGGGAAGCCATTCCCTGTGTCCTATCAGTGCACAGCTCCAGCCTGGCATGGAGGAGAACAAGGTGGCAACTCTGTGCCTCAGTTTCCCTCCCACTGAACAGGATTTAAGAGCTTCTCCTTCAATTCCCAGCGCAGGAAGGAAGGCTGGGAGGATTCATTTTAAGTCCATTGAGGAGAAAAATCCAATTTCATAGAATCCTGCGATGGTTTGGGTTTGAAGAGACCTTAAAGATCCTCTCAATTCCAACCCTTGCCATGGGCAGTGACACCACTGAGGTTGCCCAGGGCTCCATCCCACGCTGATTTTCAATTTGTGGTTCGTTAAAGCTCAAAAGACAATTTGGATGCCTTGGAGGAAACAGGGAGCTGGCTGCAAGCACCACAGACCATCCAGAGGGAAAAATCACGTTCCATCTTAAGTGCCATGGTTTCCACCCTTCCCCTTTCCTCCCAGCCTTCAAATCAAGTTCAATATCCCCAGCTTCCCGAGCATTAAAATTTACAAGCCCCAAATCCTTCCCAGCTGGGCTGTCCCTGTAAATGTCAGGAGATCTGGCACTGGGAGAGGCTCAGAGGAGTTTAAAGCCGAGCTTTGTCCGGACCTCCTCCGTGCCCACCGGGAACAAGGGCCAGGGATGGGAGAGTGTCCCTCGGGAAGGGCTTGTTCCTCCCAGCAGCAGAGCCAAACATTAAATATTGGCAAAATCCAGCATGGAAATCTATTATAAAATCAAAGGAAGCCCCAATGTTTAGTCCATGCACTAAAGTTATCCATGAATAAACAGCTGAAGTGCCTTGGATATTCCTCCCATCCCTTGCTCTCATGCCTTCCCTATTAATTAGTGCCAGGGAATGTGTTCCTGTCATTAAATCCTGTTTTTCACAGAGAAAAAAGAGCAAACTCTCATTTCATCTTCGATATCAGGTAAGGACAGGGACTGGGTTTATCTCCACCCCCCCACCACCAACAGCTCCAGGGAAGGGTTTAGGAGATGCTCCCTCTCCAGCAAAAACATTCCAAGTTCCTCTGCTCCAAAGGCACCTTCGACAAATTAATTCTCTTTACACAGTCCTGCCAAGGGCAGGTTAATTCCTAATGTTCCTCAATGCTCTCCTTGGTCTTCCCAGCAGGGACATAAATCATGGCCACACAGCCCTGGTGGCATCACCAGTGGCACCCTGGACAATTGAAGTCACCCTGACATGACAAGAGAAGGGCCAAAACCCAGCCCGAAGCATCCCAGGGAGCAAATCCCAGACTCCTTGCACGAGCTCCGAGAGCCTCGTTAGAGCTCTCGGCTAAAAACCCAGGGAATCTTGGAAAAGCTGCACCAACTCCCCGTCACAGGCCAGTGTGAGCTCAAAGGCCAGGCCAACTCCAGCTCAGATCTCCTCCCAGACTGGCTAACCTCGCCCCCTTCCCCCAAACAACATTCCCAACCAACAGGAGCACCAAGAAGCTGCATGCAGTGTGCTGATCCCCTGCTCCCATTAAAGACTGGAACCTTGGGAAGCATCGATAAACATTCAAATCCCCCCCTTCCTTTTTTTTTTTTTTCTCAGAACCCTAAAATGTGGGAGTTTCTGCTTTCATGAGTGGCTGGGGCCATTTTAGCTGGATTAGGAAAGGACTTTATCCTTGCCAGGCCCCCCGTGTAGCTGAGGCTTTACCTCTGTTCCTGCTCTGGGGGCCAGCACCAGGAACCCCAGGGAGCTGAGTTTACCCAGGCCTGGATTTGTTGTGCTCCCCACCAGCAAAGCCAGCTCGTTATTCCCACAAACAGGGAGCTTTTCCAGCCCTTTCATCCCCGCAGAGCCGAGGACTTCGCCGCCGTTTCCCGCCATCCATTAAGCAGCGCTCAAAGGCTCGCGCCCGCTCCTGCTCCAGACTAATTAAGATGGATGTTAATTGTCCCCAGCGCTCATTACCCAAGAGAAAACCCATTAGAAGCTCTGATGGAACCGCTCCTCGCGCTCGCCACCTCCCACTGGTGAAAAATGCTGGATTTCTGCTTTTCTGTCGCATTGAGAGACAACTCAGGAATCATGGAATGGGTTGGGTTTGAAGGGACCTTAAAGACCACCCAGTGCCACCCCTGCCCTGGGCAGGGACACCTCCCACTGTCCCAGGCTGCTCCAAGCCCCATCCAACCTGGCCTTGGACACTGCCAGGGATCCAGGGGCAGCCACAGCTGCTCTGGGCACCCTGTGCCAGGGCCTGCCCACCATCCCAGGGAACAATTCCTGCCCAATCTCCCATCCATCCCTGCCCTCTGGAAGCGGGAAGCCATTCCCTGTGTCCTGTCCCTCCAGCCCTTGTCCCCAGTCCCTCTCCAGCTCTCCTGGAGCCCCTTTAGGCCCTGGAAGGGGCTCTGAGCTCTCCCTGGAGCCTTCTCTTTTCCAGCCTCAATCCCACTGTTTTTATCATTGATGAAGATATCAAACAGTGCTGGTCCCCTTTATCCACAAAAACGGTTAATACAGAGAAAATCAGATTTTTGACCCAAACTATCCCACCCTCAGCCAGCTGCTGCCTCAGTTTCCCCTTCCATTTCTCCCCTGTGGGCCGTGCTGTTTGGATGGGGGAAATTTCTTTCTGCTAATGAGACGATCCCTGAATATCACAGGCAATCAGGAAGGAAAACGTCGGGATGGGGAAAAGTAAAAATAAACGCAGCTATAAATAACCCCCTTCCGGCAGCGCCGGTGGCACGACGTGGTGAAGCCCCTTCCCAGGGACACGCAGCTGCTCCCAGACGTGCAGGGAAACGGAGATTTCTGTAACAGCCACAAGGAATTGCTGGGATTTTGTGGGAAAAACGGCCTCGAGTGGCCACTTGTGGGCTCCCAGAAGAAGAGTGGCCTTTTCCACACGCAGAAAGTCCTGCCCTGGGAATGGGCCCAGGGAGGGTGAGGAAATCCTGATATCCTGGGTTTGCAGCCATAATTAACAGTTGGGAATGGTTTCCCCCCACTCCAAGCAAAGCCTGGTTTAAAGTTATTCCCATAAACCAGAGAGGAAAACTTGGGTCCCTTTGGGAAAGTCCTGTTGGAAGAGCCATGCTCCCTCAGTGCCACCTCCTGGACCGTTCCCAGTATCCTGGACCATTCCCACCTAGGCCATGTTGTCCTCTTCCCAGCCTCATTCCCTACAACACCCCAGCAGCAATTCTCATGGCAGAAAAGCCCCCAGGGCTGTCATATCCCTTAGGAAAAACCTGAAATGTGGATGGGAGGGAAACTTCCACATGGTGAGAAGGATTTTCCCCACAGGAGATGGCCGGAGACTTCCCAAAAATATAGAATATATTTAATAAAATATAGAACATACTTAATAAAATATATCCCTCCCAGTTGAGGACAGACCAGACAAGGAGTGCCAGCACAAGAGCAAGGAAGCATCCTCGGATATAGGGAGTAGATCAGACACCAGGAAAAGTTTTCCACAGTGAGGGTGGGCAGGCCCTGGCACAGGGTGCCCAGAGCAGCTGTGGCTGCCCCTGGATCCCTGGCAGTGTCCAAGGCCAGGCTGGACATTGGGGCTTGGAGCAGCCTGGGATAGTGGAAGGTGTCCCTGCCCATGGCAGGGGTGGGACTGGCTGGGCTTTGAGGTCCCTTCCAACCCAAACTATTCCAAAATCCTCTGATTCCTGTGCTGTCACAGAGCAGCAGGACAGAGTCCAACAAGAAGCTTCAAAGCAGGAAAACTGTGTCTGGAAGTTACCTCCAGGCTATGGGATGTGTACTCACACAGTCCTGGGCTTCCCAAAAATCCTCTGAGACTGAGCTGAGCCCCACCGGTTTTCCTGCACCCCAGAAATCCCAGCAGGAGAAATCAAATGGGTTTCCAGTTGGAATTGTACAATTCTCATGGAATGGTTTGGCTTGGGCTGGGAGGGACCTTAAAGCCCATCCCAATCCAGGTGGAAGGGGCACCTCCCACTATCCCAGGCTGCTCCAAGCCCTGTCCAGCCTGGCCTTGGACACTGCCAGGGATCCAGGGGCAGCCACAGCTGCTCTGGGCACCCTGTGCCAGGGCCTGCCCACCCTCCCAGGGAACAATTCCTTCCCCATATCCCATCTAACCCTACTGTCCTTTGATTTAAAGGTGATTTTGATTCAACTTTCAAAGGATGCAGATAAAAGTGGGTTGTAGGATGCCCAGAAATGTTGTGAGCTTGGGTTACATTTTGGGCCATTTAATAAATTTATATTTTGACCTTAAAAAACAGGACCAAGTGCAGCTGGAAGAGGAACAGGACGAGCAGAGAGCTCCACGTCCCTCACATTAATTCACCAGGATGCAGCAGCACACAGGCTGATTTTGTCCAACTGTCAAAAATGGCATCGTTCTGCTTTTATGGAAAGACCCATTAGAATAGAAAATGGAAGAGAAAACATTCCACGGCTCAAAAAAAAAAAACCCTAAAAAAAAAAAAATCAAGAGATACATTTCCCAGGTTTTGCTGTTGAATAGCACTGAAAAGCTGAGCAAAGGGGGGCTGCAAAGGGACGGCGGAGCGGGATGGAGACGCCGCCTTTTCCTTTGGGAACGCGCTGTAACACACGGATGGGGGCTCTGACTCATCCATCAATACATGTGTTTGCACACTTTTCCAAAAGCTTTTTGGCCTGGAGCTACCCAATAGATGGAAATGCTGCGGAATTTTCCCCAGATGGCTCATTTTGGGCCCTGAATAAAAGGCATCGTTTTTCCAGCCGCCAGCTGGGGAGAGCCGGCCCAACTTTGGAGTCACTCTGACCCCAGAGGGTGAAACTCCCAAGGAAAACACAACCCATGAACCCACCGGAGCAGGGAGCAAGGGAAGAGGTAACACGAATTTGGGGTGAAATCCTTTTGTTTTGGACAAAGAGGGAGCAGAGCACCTGCAGAGCCGCCTCATCTGGGATCGGGGACTGGGAGGTGTCACTTTCAAGGGAAAATTAGGGACATTAGGGAAAGATGATGCAATATTTCATCACTGATGGCTGCTGGAAGCGGTGCCATTCCATTGCTTTTTGAAATGCTGCCAGGAGGAAAATTCAGCCTCACCTTGGGGAAACTTCTCTGGGAGAAAATAACCCGGGGTGGGACAAAAAGCAGGACCATGTCCAGTCCCATGGCTGAAAGCACAGTCTGGAGGTGAAGGAAATCATGGAATTCCCTGGAATAAATGTATTTCCCATGACAACAGCTGCTCTGGGAGCAGTTGCAGCCTCTTTGCCTCCAGGCCAGGTGGGATTTTTTGCCCAGCCAAGCATGGATTACACTGGGAGACTCAGTGCTGCATTCCCACTGGGAATGTGGGTGAGGGCAGGTATTTGGGAATGCCTTGAGACCAAGAAAGCTGTGGAGGTGTTGGGTGGTCTGGGAGACTCCACATCCCAGCTTGCTCCCATGAAAGCTGCAAGGAGCCTCCCAGTCTTCCAGTTCCTAAAGGGGCTCCAGGAGAGCTAGAGAGGGACTGGGGACAAGGGATGGAGGGACAGGACACAGGGAATGGCTTCCCACTGCCAGAGGGCAGGGATGGATGGGATATTGGGCAGGAATTGTTCCCCGGGAGGGTGGGCAGGCCCTGGCACAGGGTGCCCAGAGCAGCTGTGGCTGCCCCTGGATCCCTGGCAGTGTCCAAGGCTGGGTTGGAATAACCGGACAGTGGAAGGTGTCCCTGCCCATGGCAGGGCAGAGACTGGATGGGCTTTAAGGTCCCTCCCAACCCAACCCATTCCATGATTCCATGACGCTGGAATAAAACATGACCCTGGATGAAACAAACGACTCCTGTCCAGAGCTCCCCTCCTAGAGCAGAATGACCTGCCTGGACAGACTTTTGGATTTGCTGTGTCTTCCACACCACAAACCACAGCACGTGGAGAACATGGACACAGCACATGGAGAACACCCATTCCTGAGGGCAGGAAACTCCACCCAACGGCACCGTTGGACCAGAGGGAAAAAACAACGCGGGGAAAAAAAACAAATGTTTGGGCAGGGAAAACAAATTTTTGGACAGAAAGGAAACGATTCCGACCTGGTGATGATGGCGAGGTGGGGAGGGCTCATGCAGGCCCCCATGAAGAGCACCACGTTCTCGTGCCGGGTCTGCCTGTAGGCCATGACCTCCCTCTTGAAGGCCTTGAGCTGGTCCTCGTTGTCGCGCTCGATGTCGATGAGGCGGATGGCCACCTCCCCGTGCCAGCGCCCGTGGAACACCTGCCCGAAGCGGCCCTTCCCGATCAGCTCCCCGATCTCCAGCTGCTCGAAGGGGATGTCCCACTCCTGCAGGAAGATGCTGGTCTGGCTGGCCTTGCGCGGGAAGTTGCGCGCGGAGAGCAGCGAGAGGTTCATCTCCTCGAAGTCGTCCTCGGACTCCTGCACCTCCTCGGCGCCTTCCTCGTTCTGGGGCGGGCAAAGGGCATCAGGAACAATGAAATTGTGGGAAAAACTCCCCACCGATCCAAGTCTTGCTCGCTCGGACCCAGAGGAACCAGTCAGGTGCCTCCCAAAGCCAACAGAGCGGCCCCGTCCTACGTAAAGTTGGGCAGAATTCCAGATTTTCATAGAATCATGGGATCCTCTAGGTTGGAGAAGCTCTCTGAGATTGACTCCAACCCTGCCCCAGCATGGCCAAGGCCACCACAAACCCATGTCCCCAAGTGGCACATCCCCAGGGCTTTAAATCCCTCCAGAGCTGGGGGCTCCACCACTTCCCTGCGGGGACATTTATTTACCCTGGGCTTAAATTTAAGATTGTGACCCAGCAGAGATTTAATTAATTTGTCTTAAAACAGTTTCATCCTCCCCTGGCTGAGCTGTGCTCCGTTAATTCCCATTACTCCCAGACCCCTTGATGGTCCATTTAGACTTCCTACAGGATTTACAACGCCCTTTAAAAGCTCCATCCTCATCTTCCCTCTCCCTTCCTTCCCTTCCACCGCATTTTTAATGCGTCCTAAAAACACCTCATTGAATTCCAAACTCGAAGCCCAGGAGGGTCCCTCTCCACAGGGTGGGGACACGGATGCCTGGACTTTAATTCAATTATCAGCAATTCCTCTGCACAGATGGGAAACGTCTCCATTTCCTAGGAAATGTGCCCCAAGATATCCTTAAAACCAAGGCCCATTAAGCACAGGAGCTATCTCACCTCCGAGGTGGGCTCCACTTCAATTTGAAGCAATGGGTTTCCTTCCAGGCTGTTAAAAGAATTACGGAATTAGCACCATGGAAAAACACCGGGATCTGGGGAGCAGTCCCTCTTCCTGCCCCAGGGATAAAGGGATCAGGGAGGAGAAGGTGTCACTAACCCAGGGAAAGGGACAGATTTACCCCCCCCCACAGACCCTGACCACACTTGGGGTGTTTCCAGGGATTTCTAAGATTCCTTCACAACCAACACCAGCCAAAGCAGAAGTGCAGAAGGAAGGAAAAGGAGTTTTCGAATAATTTTGGAGAAGTGGAGGGTTCAAAGATCCTCTCCCTGCAGTCAAGTGCCCAAATCTGCCTGGTTTTCTGGTTCTTTCTCCTTCCCTGCTCACTCAGCACCTCCCACCCCAAGGTCCATGACCAGGGTCTTGCTGCTCCTGACAATTAACAGGAAATTAGGGAAATTCTGGATGGGGTATCAGCTGGAACAGCTCGAGTGGTTTCAAACATCATAGAAATAGATTATCAATTATTGTTATTAATCACATAAATAACAAAATCCCTTCCCAGGGGAAATCTGCTCCCCGGGCCACTCAGACATGGCGATCCTGCGAGTCCTGCCCCATTCCCTGACCACTAAAGACTATAAATCCCAGGATCCTAGCCAAAAGGAGTCAATCCTCGTGTTTTGGGCAGCTTGAGAAGCCCAGGTGGCTGCAAAACATCTCCATGAATGGGTGGTTTGCAGGAGCAGCCGGCTCCTCATCGCTATCCCAGGCACGAATTCCTGTCTCCCGAGGATCCAGAGATGTTTAACCCAGCCAAGCCCAGGATGGCTCCCATGGGATGCTCTCAGTGGGGGGACGCAGAGAGAATCACAGATTTTGGATATTGAAAGCTGTTCCTCCCCAAAAATCCTATGTCTTGACACCTTCCTTTAGGCAGGGGATAAAAAAAAAAAGGCTTTGACTTCACCATTTTCCCATGAATTCCCAAGGGACAGTGGTTCCATCCTTTGCTCCGCTGGATCCCCAGTGGAATTTGGAGAGTGTGGATGAACCAGCCACAACCTGGGGCCAGACCTGATCCCTTAAACCCCTGGCTTGTGAAATCCTCAAAAAATGGCCATTGGAGAAAGGACCAGGAAGGACACAGCAGTGGAATGTCACTGCTGGAGCAGCACAGGCACCAGGACATCAAGGAATGATGGATTCGAGCTCGACATGCTGGGGAGGGGTGGCTCTAATACTGATCAGATGCTGCTTTTCCCAACTTTCAGCCCAAAGTTCATTGGGCTTGAAAATACTGGAAGTGGTAAAGGTATCCTGGTTACCTGCTTTTAATTTAATTATAATTTAATTAATCCCTTGGGCTTTTTGGACTGAAATCCAATTTTTTTTTTTTTTTTTCTAGCAGCGAAGAGCTGTGGGTTATAAATTAACCTCCTGCCTCCCTTCTCAACCTTCCAGAGCTTTGGGGTCTCACCAGGAGCACCTGAGCCCCCAAGGCCAGGGGAGCCCCCGTGGGTGCCTGGAGGATTTGGGGTGCAGGGGGAAGGGGATGGGAAGGGGGAGTCACTCACATGGGGTTGGAGGTGACAGGGTGCAGGACGACCTGCGGGGCTCGGGTCGGCGTCTCAGGCACCACATCTGGGAACCAGAGAGAGGAGTCAGAGACCTCCAAGGGAATGAAACCCCACCCTTCACCCCCAGGTCCAGTTCAGGGGCACCTGAGCAGGGCTGGGTGTCACTTAGGGCCACCCAACCCTGCAGCACCAATAGGCTTTGAGGAGAAATCCCACCCCGGCACAAACCCAAGGGTTTGGATCTGTGCACCCATCCCCACCAGGAGAAATCCCACCATCCTGGAAAAATCCCGGAGAGCCTCACCTGGGAAAATGAACTGCTGCTTGTACTTGTAGTAATGGGAGGCTGGAAAAGAGGGAAAAAAGGTTCAACACTGACCTGTGGAGGTGGGAAAGCTCCAACCTGTGCCCAGCTCCTCACCAGGAAACCTCAACCCCAGCTGTGTGAACCTCTCTGGTGTGATCCAACCTTTCCCACTTCCACATCCCCCCATACAGAATATTCCAAACTGGCACATAGGATACCCAGGTCAAAAATTTAAGACCTTTCCTGGATTGTAACTTGATTTCCCCCCGCCCCATCAACTCTCCTGCACCATTTGGAGAGCGCTGATGTCATCCATGCAGTCACTGGTGGGGTTTGCACACCAGTTTGCAGCAGGGTTTGAGTGCCGGCCCTCAAGCGGAGTTTGGGAACCTCTTGGCACCATGGAGACTTTGCCAAGGGACGTGTTTGGAACTGCTGCCCATTTGGGCCACGTTCCACCCTCTTTTCCCTTGCTTTGGAGTTGTGTCCTTCCTGGAAGGAGTCCCGGGAGCCACTGTTCAAGGCCAGAGCTGGGAGATGCTCTGGGTGTTGGGAACATCCACTGGCTCCCATCTCCAGCCCAAGGATTGATCCAATCGCACGGGCAGGCAGGTCACGGGTGTGAAGAACTCAGAGCTGCTGAGGCCACCAGAGGTTGGCACCGGCTCAGAAGTCACCTTCTTATCTGCAAGACCCCAAGGGCCATCCCTTAGCTTCCCCTCTCCAGCTTGGAGACCCCAGAGTCTGACCCCAGCCCTGCAGCAGGACCTGAGCCAACTTCAAAGGAGCCTGGAAGGTAATTCCAGCCGGAGAAGGTCACCATGTCACAGTTTCCAAGCTCAAATCCTAATCCCTGAGATGACCACCTCGATGGGATAAACCACAGAAAACTTCCCGCCTGGGAAGATGAAAGCAGGGTCGGTCCTGCTTCGGAACCCACCCTGCTCCTCACAGGAATAAAACAGGGAGCAAACACTCCCCAGAGCTGCCAGGGTCTGGTCCTGCCCTGCTCCATCCCTGCCGGCCAGGAATGTGTTCCAGGTCCCCAAAAGGAAGGTGAAATCTGTGGTCTCTGCTTTAAACCACAAGAAATAATGCCTCAAAAAACCCCACGGGGAGGTGTCTGCCCCAGGAGTGACCAACCCGTGATGGGGAAACCAAAGGCTGGATCCCCCAGAGCCAGGCGGGGCCCAGGGCGGGCCCAGGAGGTGGGTTGGGATGCTGAGACATCGGGATGTTTGGGCTCTGGAAGAGCTCCTTGCACTGGGTCACGCCAGCATGGATCCCACGCCATGTCTTCATGGATCCTGGAGTCTCCAGGGTTGTGCCTGGTGAAATCCTGATCCTATGGGTGGGTCACACCATTCCTGGAAGTGCCCAGGACTTCCTCCCAGCTCCTCTGATGCCTTCCTCATACCATTCCAGGATCCTGCCTGAATCCCAGGCGCTCCAAAGGGCTGCCACGTCCCCAGGCACACAAGGACACGATGGGTGGTTGACTGCTGGGGGCTTTTCCCAGCTTTTGGAAGTGTTTGTTGTTGTGGTGATGGATTCTGCCAGGCAATCTTCTCCTCCTCCTCCTCTCTGGTTGAAGGCTTGTCAGGATGGAAGCACCACAGTGGAGCACGAAGGTTCTGCCTGGTTCCTCTGGAGAAGCCATCCTGATCTTCCTTCCGACCCCACCAGTCCATTAATCCTGGGATTTTGGGGGTGCAGGGCAGACCCCAACCTTCCAGCTGCTCCAGCAAAGAGGCCATGGATGGAGCAGGGCCACCAGGACAGCCAGGAGTGCTTCAGCATCCCAGAGATCTCCTCTCCCCTCACCAGCTGTTTTTTGGGAGCAGATGGACACACTTCCAGGAGTGATGCTGAGCCATTCCCTCCTAGAAGGGACCTTTCCTGGAGCAGCAGGACATCCTGAAGGAAAGCTGGGACAGGCTTTGATACATCCTCAGCCCAGGAAGAGCTTTTTGGGCCGTCTTCAATAATATCCATGTCCTGCAGCCATCCCAACCTCCCCGCCTCTCCCACCCTCCCTAAAGAGACGGAGCAGATGGATCCCAGGTCCAGATTCCATGGGACAAGCCACGTCACACAACCCCAGAATCACTACACCCGGCATCGGCCAACCTGTTGGGGGCCCAGCACCCCAAAAACATGGTGGGGTCACCTCAATTTGCCCTCACAGAGGGATCAGCTCCTGGTTTCCATTTGCACCTGAGGTGAAATGCCATGGAAAATCCGTGCCTGGAAAGGTTTTGTACCCTCAAGAGCAGCAGAAGTTGGGCTGGTTGCAGCCTTGGGGGATTCCAAGACTGGAGCAAGCCTTGAGCTCTGACCCTTCTTCGTGCAGGTTTGGCCAGAGGCCCCCAGCCTGAATTAGCCTAAACTCATCTCCTCTCCTGATTTCTGTCAGAACCCTGGAGGCTGAAAATTTCAGGCTTTCTGTGTTAAAAGGTGCTGACCCTCAGGCGAGCACCACATTTGACCTGAGGCCTTGGAAGAGGCTCCCAAGATTGAGTGACGGCACCGGGGTTGTGGGTGTGTGGTTTGAACAGTATTGTGCGATCTCACAGGGTGAAAAACTTGGATTTAAGATTTTAGTATATGGTGATATATATGGAGCAAGACGAAGGATTTTGGGCATTGTCTAAGTCCTTTTTCACCTTCTTCTTCCTTCTTCTTCATGGATTTGGGTGGTTTTCTGTAATTTGGTGAAAAAGGTCCACATTGCAGGCCTTGGGCAGTCATTATTGGGTCAGAAATATAAATAATATAGGTGTCACCTCATTATTGGCTAATTATGACTTAATTAATCTTGAAAAGGTGCTCCATTTTACCTCATTTCTGTAACTTGATAGTTAGAGCTTATGGCTTGTGTGTCGGTAAATAAATAGGAAATAATAAACACCCAAGTCTGGACTCAAAACCTACGTGTTATTCCTCCCGACCTTGGCAAGGAATAAAAGAAGCCGGAACGGTCACAATTCCTCCCTCCACCTTCTCCGTATCCCAGCGTAAACCCAGGCAGGGAATCAGCTGGAACTGCTCCACATCCCAGGGACACCCCAGGACACGAGTCCCGCACAGGGGGCAGGTGGGGACAGTACCTGGCAGGTTGAACTGCTTCTGCTGCCGCGGGCACTGCGGCGACGGGTGCAGGGGGGACGGGGGGGTGGCGCTGGGCGGCAGCGGCGGCGCCGGCGAGGACGGCGTGGACGATGTGGTGGACGAGGGGTTGCTGCTGGAGTCTGGCTGGTAGGGCACCGGAATGTGGTCCTGAGGGACACGGGGAAGGAGGGAAAACACAGGAGGCGGTGAGAGCGGCGCCGGTCAGTGCCGTGCCGAGGCGCAAAGGACCCCGGGTGGCAAGTGACAGCTGCATCACCCCGCCCGCCTCTTCCAGAAGCCCTAGAAAACACCCAGAGCTTTTCCCAAAGCTGTTTGTATTCCCTGAGGCCATTTCCCACCCTCACCCCCGGTTGAGGGCTCTGCAGGTCTCCTGGTTCTGCACAGCCACGGCCACCAAGGACAGAACTGGGGCCACCACCTCGGGGACAACAAGGTCCTGGAAGTTCCTGCTGAGCTCCATGGAGCCAAACCCCAAGGGCCTTGCAGGGAGCACAGGGATCTGGAAGGAGCGGCCAATGCATCCCAAGACATTCCTCACCATTTCTTGACTCTTCCCAGTCAAGGCCAGTGATTTTGGGATGGGGGGGAAGGGACCACCAAGAGCCAGCGGGCAGGAAGACCTGCTTGGATATATTGGATCCAAAAAGGAAAATCGAGGCCAGAATTTCCCCCCTTGCTGCCCAACTTGGAGCCACTGAGCAGGGTTTGAGCAGTGCTGAGCGCTCCAATCCCCACAGAATTTCCCTCCAGGGTTAAAAAATCTGCACAAGCCTTCCCCAGCAGGTAATTTTGTCCTAATTAATTAATTCTTAAATGAGCCGGGCTTTCCAGGAAACCCATTTTGGTCATCATTCCGTGCTCAATAATCTTGGTCAGGTGAATTCTTTTTTTAAGCAACCAGTGAAGGTCACAACAATAAGGGGGGTTGAAATTAGATGGGGGCTCTCATGGGAATTTCACGAGGGGTTGGAATTAGAGGGATTTAAGGTCTCTTCCAGCCCAGGGCATTCCATGATTTCATTCAGGATACCTTTAAAGAAATGCTTTTAGGAACAGCAAAGTAAGAAGGGGCCCCTGCTGAAATAAGAACATTTGTAGGGGGAATTGCAGCCTGAATGGGAGCGCTCAGGACAAAAGCACCACCCCAAAACAACAAAACGAGAGCAGATCCCCACACCGAGGAATTCCTAAAAAGATTGAGGATTAAAATCAGTGTCTCCAGGAGCATCTTGGTACCCAGACTTTTCCCAGAGCCAAAAGATGCAGAGGGCTGGAGGAGCTCAGCCAGGCTTTGGGAATTCAGGGTTCTGTTGATCCATTCCTCATCACATCAGTGATATCCCTCTTTTTGAGCACTTTCAGCCTGCCAACTCCTCACCCTGCCTTTCCTCCAAGGAATTTTCCACTGGTGGCCAACAGGCTTTAAATTCCATCAGAACCAAGCCCGTGATGGGTTTATTGTATCAAGGCAGAGCAGGAGTGAGCTAGGTGCTCTGTCAGGTCTGGCTTGAGCAGCTCCGCCAGGGACAATCAAATTCCAGGCTTGTTTTATTTGCAACAATAAATTTGTTATTTATTGAAGCCTCCGCGGGCAGCAGAGACCTCAAACCACCCCAAATTCAGCTTGGACCTGGAGACTGAGAGGCCACAATGGAGCAGGGCTGGGACTGCAAGGTCCTGGTTGTTCTGGAGGTGCTGATCCCAGTTGATTTTTAAAAGAAATAACTTCATTGGATACATGGCCAGGGCAGGGAACGGAGCTGGGGAAGGGAATGGAGCCCCAGGAGAGGCTGAGGGAGCTGGGAAAGGGGCTGAGCCTGGAGAAAAGGAGCCTCAGGGGGGACCTGGTGGCTCTGCACAACTCCCTGACAGGAGGGGACAGCCGGGGGGGTCGGGCTCTGCTCCCAGGGAACAGGGACAGGAGGAGAGGGAACGGCCTCAGGCCGGGCCAGGGGAGGCTCAGGGTGGATATTGGGAACATTTCTTCATGCAAAGGGTTGCCCAGCCCTGGCACAGCTGCCCAGGGCAGGGCTGGAGTCATTTATCAGCTGTGTGCATGGGGCACTTGGGGACAAGGGGCAGTGGTGGCCTTGGCAGGGCTGGGGGAACAATCAAACTCAATTTTCCTAAAGGATCTTTTCCAGCCTGAAGGATTCCACGATTCCCTGCAAAGCTGTGGATATTTGGGTGCAGGGGGCCCTGTCCCTGTGGCAGGGTGTGGACACGGGGGGCCTGGGGCTCACCTTGTTGAGTTTGTTGGTTTTGGGGAGCGTTTGGCTGACGTGCAGGTCCGAGTACCGGGGCGGCTTCCTCAGGGGGTTGTTGATGTCACAGGGCACCGACTCTGTCCGGACTAACCTTGCTGGATTAAGAAGGGAGAGAGGGAAAAGGGGATGGAGAGGAGGGGAAGAGAGAGGCAAGGACATCAAAGCTCAGCGGGAGCGCTTGGGGTCACCCTGCGCTTGCAAACCGCTCTCCAAAGCGATTCCCGCGGCACTTCCAGCCTGGGATGGCAGCTGAACTTCGGGATCCTCCTGCACCCCGGCCGCAGCCAACCCCCCCAGGGTGTGAGGTGGCAATCTGGGGGGTCCAGCAGCTGCCACGGCCCCTTTGTGAGCCGGGGCTCAGCCAGCACAGTCCTGCTCCTTGCCGGAGCTTTTTGGGGGTGAAGGGAAGGAGCCGGCTCAGAACACTCCCAGCAGGGAGATTTTGGGGGGAAAAGCCAGCCTGAAGGTTGGGGGTAGCTCAGGAATGGGTTGACTGCAAGGTAATGGATTTAAGAGTTGGGTTTGGGGATTTTTGGGGCGTGGGGAGGTATTTCAGTGATGCCGAGGCCACCCCAAAGCCATGCTGCTCCTAAAACACACAGCGGGCAGCTCCGGCTCTTGCAACATCACGGCCCTAAATCCCAATTCCTGCCCATCCCGGGAGCCCGAGTGCCCCGGGACGCTGCCTTCCCTGCCTCCCGGGCAGGGTTTGCAGCAGCTCCGAGCCTGACGGGGGGGTCTTCAACCGCTTCCACCCAAATTTGCTGCAAGCGAGGGCGTGGCGGTGGGGGGGAGGCTGCAAAACTGGCCCCTCTGAGGTGCCACCAGCACAATCCTTTTCCCCGGGGTTAAACCAAGGAGCGGGCTTGGGGGTGGATATTTGACACAAAGGAACAGCTTTAAGAGCTCGAAATTCAAGGCAAGAGCGATTTGGAAGCGTTTCCCTCAGGCAGTCGCGGTCCTCTGGCCAGCAAGGGAGCCAAAATCTGGAAGAAAAGAGGTGGGAAGCGCCGCCCCGCCGTCCTGCTGCAAAGTTCTGCCTGTCTCTGTGCGGATTTCAGGCCGGGCTCTCCCGCAGGAGAGCGGGATAAGGCAGTTCCAAAAAGCACCACGAGCATCCGCAGGGCCACGGCCGCGTCCCCGGCGCGGGGACCCCGCATGCACCGGGAGGGTCGGGGTCCCCCATCCGCCCTGAGCTCTCGACAGAAGCAAAAGGCCAAAACCTGGTTGGACTTACCCCGTGCGGTGGGGAATCTGAAAAGAAAAGGAGGCAGGGGGAGGGTGGGTGGAAGTGGTTTGCAATGCAAATCTGCCTCGCCCCGACCGGCTCGTCTCCCTACAAGCGGAAAAAACGGTGGGTAACATTTCCCCGGAGAGCCCAAGCGGTTCGGGAGCCTCCGTCCCGCCGGGGACCCCGCCTGGGCCCGGCTCCCGAATCGCCCGGGGGGGCTTTTGAAAGTTTCACCCGCTGGCAACATCCCCGGAGCGCGGAGCGGGGCGGAGAGAGGGCCTTACCTCCGCGGTGGATGATCAGCAGGTGACACGGAGGCGCCTCTTTGGTGCATTTGTTGTGGCACTTGAGCCTGGCAGGGCACAGAGAGAAAGGAGTGAGAGGGGAACAGCGATGGATGGAGAGTTTCTGGAGTGACTGGATCAGGGGGAACTTCTTCCCACTGCCAGAGGGCAGGGATGGATGGGATTTGGGGAAGGGATTGTGCCCTGGGAGGGAGGTGGAGGCTGTGGCTGCCCCTGGATCCCTGGCCAGGTTGGATGGGGTTGGAGCACCCTGGGATAGTGGGGGTGTGGCACTGGATGGGCCTTAAGGTCCCATCCAGGCCCTTCTGGGATTCCATGATGGAGCTCAGGGCTTTTTCCTCCTTTTCCCCTCGGCAAAGTGACCGGATGCAAGGCTTTGGTTGCTCACCCGGGCCGAGTGAACCCTCCAGGCTCCCTGCTTCCCATCATTCCCAAGCAGCAGGCTCGGGGATGAGGAACAGTATGGGATGCACATCCTGGAGGATCAGGAAGGGCTGACTGGCAGCACACGGGGGCTGCACACCCTTGGAGAACGTGTCCATCCCAACGGAGCAGCACAGAAATTCCCAAACCTGGGGGCTCTGCCCAGCTGCCCCTTTCTCTGCCAGCTGGGGGGAGACCAGGCTTGAGGACATCCCAAATTGTCACTTCTGCAATAAAAGGAGCCCAGTCCTGCACTAGGGGGAAGGGTTTACTGGAAGGTGGGACAGGAGGAGTTTTAAGGTCCCTTCCAGCCCAAACCATTCCATGAATTCCCCGTTCCCACCATCCTGCTGCTGGATGCTTAGTTAAATTCAGGAGCAGCAGAGGGGGAGGAAGTGGCTGCCCTGGTCCCCGATGCGTCCCTGTCATTGTGCTCTCCTCTCCTGGCTTTATTGAGGACATTTAACCAAAATAAAGAGAGGAGTTACAGCCTCTGGATATTCCGCAGAGTTTTTCCCTGTTTGTGGAGCCAGGGCAGGAGTCTGGAGGGCCTCACCCCCGGGTGATGCATATAGGCATGGGCAGAGTCCCAAATCCTTCCCATTCCTCCTTAATTAATGCTGGAAACGCATCCCCAGCTCACGCTCTGCCAGGTCGGCAGAAAGCCATGGGGGGAAAGGGAAAAAGGAGGAAAGGATTTATCAAAACAAGGGGAAATGATGGGGAAAAAAAAAAAAAAAAAAAAAAAAAAAAAAAAAAAAAAAGAACGGCAGCTTCAAGTCAATGAGCTGGGTAATGAAAATTCAGGAGCTGCCCGTGTTAGCTTTTATTACAAAGCTGTTCCTAGAGGGAAAGGCAGGAATTAATTCGGTATTTGAGGCTTGGGGGGTTTGGGGTCCTGCTGTTTGTTTTACCTGTTGGTTCCCCTCTGCTTTCTGGGGAAAGCAGCGCCGGGGCAAGGCTGGAAAAAACCTAAATGCCTTGTGTTTACTCCCAACTTTTGATTGCCAGGAAATGGATTTGTTCTTTTCTCTAGGATTACAGGGAGCAGGATTTGCGCAGCCAGAGCCGCAGCATCCCTGATCCTGGTCAGGGAGCAGGCACAACATCCCTCCTCCAGCACGGGAAAACCTCCCGTTCCTTGAGCATGGATGCAACGGGAATCACCCCTTTAAAATCCCTGTATTTGATAACATCCCTTCCAGAAAAGCCCCACCAGCTGTGGAGTAACCGAGCGCTTCTCGGCAGGTTTAAATCCCAATTTACCAACTCATCAGCTCTTAATCAGCGGCAGCAGCGATCGTTATCGCTCCGTTACCCGCAGACAATCTCGCATTCCCGGCTCCCAGCCCCAGGAAAGGCAATCCTGGCTCCAGCAGCAGCTTCCCCGAGTGCCGATGGCTGCACGGGTCTGCCCAAGGCTGGGGCGGACCGAGAGCAGCTGGAGCAGCCCCCGCCTCTGCCTCACTGTTTTCCCGGTCCTGCCCCATTTTATCCCATCTCCTCTGCACCGCGGATTGACTGACTTGGGGCGAGTTGGCTCCTCAGGGCTACGACCCTGCCAGGACGCAGAGGTGCCCAAAACTTGGCAGAAACAGAGGCTACAGCCCAAAAGCGTGGGCACAACCCACCCGACGCCCAGAGCTATTCCCGCCTGCTCCAGCACATCCATCCCCATGTCCTGCAGGTAATTCCGCAGGGAATCTCCATAGCGTGGGGCTCTAAAGCCAGGCTTAGGGAAGGCGGGTTGGCAGGATCTGACTCAGAGCTCTGGAGCGAGCAGAGCCGGGGTCTGGCAGGCACATCCTCCCCGAGGAGCCTGATCCCATCCCAGACACAACCCCGGCCCTGCTTTGGGGTGTCGTTCGCCCGATTCCACATCTCATTAAAGCTTCCTGTGAGGATGAGCTGGCCAGGGCCTGGTTGGTCTCCCCATGCCCAAATCCCTGCTCGGCTCCCCCAGCAGAACCCCGATTATCCCCTCACAAGTCTAAGGAGTGACACAAACAGCCCCGGCACGGCGCCGTACTTGCAGTTTTTGCATTTTAAGCCGAACAACATTCCCTTCCCGCAGACGGTGCAGGTCTGAGACATCCAGTACTTGGTGGAAAACCTGTGGGGAGAAACACGGAGAGAGTGGCCAGGGAGAGCTGAAGCCTCGCTTATCTCCCGAGCCCTGCTTTGTGCTCTCTCCGCTGCCCTCAAACTCCGCTGCAGGTGCTGAGGAATTTTTCTAGGGATGCCAAAACACAACCCCGAGCCTTCCTTTGGTTCTGGAAGCTTGTTCCAAAGGGAATCCAATCCTAGCTCCCCGTGATTCCCCAGCTTTGCCTACCCCAAAACCCCTCCCTGCCCTGGGGACCAACGTTTCCAGCCCCTTGGGAAGCAGCTTCCCATCAAACAGCAGCACTCTCCCTAGTGCTTTTCCCTCCTCAGCGAGATATGGAAGGGTTATAATCCAGAGATGGGGAATTTGCTGAAGGTTGGCAAGGTCACAGATAATACACGGCTTTTATTGATAGCGACTCGAGCCTTATCTAAACCAGATCTGAACTGAAATGGAATTGAAATGGGCCTGGAGGACAGCATGGGAGAGAGGGGAATGTCCCCAATCTCAGTGTCCTGGAGCAGAGATGGGGAGGGAGATGCCTCATCCCTCATCCCCCAGCCTGGCACGGCAGCAGGGGGGCCTACCTGTGTTTTATGGAGTTTCCTAAATCCCGGCGAGGGATCTGCGGGGACCAGCGAGGCACTGACAGCGTATCTGCAGGGAGACACCAGGAAAACCAGCACTGGTAACGACATCGAGAGCTGGGATTCGAGATTTTGGGAAGGGGAGCAAAGGATGTGCACAAAAAGTGGGATTTTTCCTGAAAAATTTGGGGCTTTTTCCCCCTGGAATGCTTCACTGAGCTCCCTGTCTGGAAAGCAGGAGAGCTCTGGGCTTTGTGGGTCTGTGGGAATTGGGGTCTCCTGTCCCAGATCCCATCACCCAGTTTGGACCAGGGAGGGGGGAGGAGAGGGTGCATCAATCCACGTGCAGGCAGGGCGGGATTGCAAAACTTTTGGAATCACATCACCATGTCCAAACAGGAAAGGGAAAATAAAGCTGGAACAGCCCCGTCGTCAGTTTATAATAAGACATCACGGCTTGAGGTGGCAGCTGAGGAAAAGCTGAGTGCCAGCCACTCCAAAGGCGATTTCATTCATATTCCAAGGGAAGAACAGAGTTAAAAGCAGTCCTGGGGGTCTCCTTCCAAGGGAAAAGTGGGGCGAGGGATAAGGAAAAAAAGGGAAGTTCCCTGGCACTGCTGGAGCAGGAAGGTAACCAGGAGCGTGGCCGTGCTTGGATTCCACATCCACCTTCAGCCTCAGCAAGGGTGGAAAAGCTGCTCCTCTTCCTGCTCCTCGTGGTCACGGGAATGCTGCTGGCCCGCATGGTGCCCAGCACCGGGAGCGGATCCGTGCCGGGATCCAAAGGCTGGATTTTCACTCAGGGATTTGAGAGGTTTCCCGGGCACCAGCGGCGGTTCCCGGCTGTTTGCTCAGAGTGCCGGCAAATCCCTGGCTAAACAGGCGCTGGATATTATCCCTGGGAGCGGGGAGAGCCGCTGTTTGCTTTAATATCCCATTTTAATATAGCGGCAGGCATGGGGCTCTAATTGCACTCGCCGGCTGAAGGTTACATTTACATCTCGCTCCCCGGATTAGGAATCCTGGGAGCATCCCAAGATGAGCTGCTCCAGCACCTCCCACCAGCAGCAGCTCTGGATCCTTCTCTTCTTCTGGTCATTGCACAGGCAGAGGCAGCAATTGAGATGTCAGAATCATGGAATCACGGAATGGTTTGGGATGGAAGGGACATTAAAATCAACTCATTCCATGGACAGGGACACCCCCCACTATCCCAGGCTGCTCCAAGGCCCGTCCAACCCGGCCCTGGCAATTCCAGGGATCCAGGGGCAGCCACAGCTGCTCTGGGCACCCTGTGCCAGGGCCTGCCCACCCTCCCAGGGAACAATTCCTGCCCAATATCCCATCCATCCCTGCCCTCTGGCAGTGGGAAGCCGTTCCCTGTGTCCTGGCTTTATTCACCCGTGTAAAAAGTCACTCTCCCTAATTTTTATAAGCTGTCTTCAAAGCCAAGGAAGGGAATTCCTATCCCCAGCACCACGTTGTCAGTATTTTTGATATTTTCTCACCAGCCTTTGTGACAGCTCACCCCGGGCTGCTGGGCCAGCATCCCCCCACTACCTCCACATCCACAACCTCGCCGGGGTGGGAATTTGGTCCACAAATCCGGGAGGTGACGCTCTGCCGAGTGACCCCCTCCATGCACAGCCCGGTGCCTCCCTGAGCGTCATTCCCCCCTCACCAAACCCCACTCCAGAGCTGAGTTTTCATCATCTCCCCCTCCAACGCCGCTCCCCGAAGAACCAAACACCCGAGCTAGAGCAGCTCCTCTCCCGGAATTAAATTACAACCTCCACGTTATCAGCCACAATTTATTCCCACTAACTTTCGGCTGGCCTCAATTAAATCCTGCCAGCCCGGCGAGGGGGAGAGGGGATGGAGGCACCGGCGGCTGCTGAGCCTTTTAATTACTTTCTAAATGCGCTCGCTGCAAAGATGTACTGAAGTGTAGCGGGGATTTTGACCTCGTAACATAAATGAGCCCGACGTGACTCACAGCTAATTACCTTCATTAGCGGCAGCGAGCCACGTAGGATCGCGGCGTTTAACAATAGAGCCGCTGTTGGCGGGAGGGAAAAGCAGCGGAGCGGGGCAGGAGGGCAGGGAGAGGCACCGGGGATCAGCCCCGAGGGCTTGGGGGCTCTGGAGTTAATTGAGGACCCTCCCCCTTACCCGGGTTCCTACCCGGAGGAAAAGCTGTCGCTGGCAGCGTTAACTCGGGGGGATGCCCGGGGGGAGGGTGGAGATGCAGCGGCCTCGCCCCCAGCACGGAAGGAATATTCTCATCGAGAACCCCCCCAAATTGCCACAATTAGCGTTAATTACAGGGCGGAAAAAACCCACGGGCGCGTCTTGTTTCAAGGTGGGAAGGTCAGGCTTTGTCGTGGGGGCCCTGTGATGGAGAAGTGGCAGCGGGACCCGCTGATCCTTGCAAGCTTTGAAGCGTGACAGCGGCTGCCTGTCCCCCATCCTCTCCCTCTCCCGCTCCCTCCAGCTTTCCTTGTTACCTCCCGCGCCCTGGAGCTGCTCTTGATGTCTCCCGACCTCCGCTGCCCCCGTGCCAGTCATTACCTAAACCTTCACCACCGGCGACCTCCGGCCTGCCTCGAAAATCCGAACTCTCCCGGCCATAATGCCCCCCTGCTCCCTCTCCCTCTCCGAGCTGACATTTCACTGGGCACAAGTGGAATTTCGCAGGGTGGCACCCACTGGGCACCCCCACGGAGGCTTCTCCCCGTCACCCACGGCATTCCTGTCTCCCGAGGGGTTCCCGAAAGCCAAACCCCGCTTCCCGGTGTCGTGGCAGTGCCCGGTGGCCGCACAGCCACGGTGCCAAGGAATGCCACCCTCCTCCCAACACCTCCGCGTTTTCCTTCGCCGCTCCGGCAAAGGTCAGGGCTCCTGCTCCGCGCGGCACAGCTCATCCCAAAATCAACAGCCGCGCTTGATGGGATCAGCTGTGCCAGGAGGAGAGCCGGGAAAGGGGGAAACCAGCCGGGCCAAGGGTGACAGCCACCTCCGGCGTGTCCCTGACAGGCGACACGGCAGAGGAGCGCTGCCAGCCCGCTCCCCGGGGGTGACAGGCAGCTGTGACAGCCGGCGCCGCTCCTGAGTGGCACCCGCGCGCCTCGGAGGTGACGGGGACGGCGGCGCTGCCGTGGCTGTGACGCCCTAGCTGCCCCCGCTGCCATCCCGGTGAATTCCGGCTGCTTCCCAGCTGCGATGCCTGGGCGTGTCCCGCATGGAGAAAAGCACCTGGAGCTTCCCTAGTTCATTATTTTTGGGGTTCCACCCTCCTGGGGTGGGCGGTGATGCCCTCCGGGAGCCCCAAACCCTCACCAAGAACACCTGGAGCATCTTCCAGGGGTGGCAGCAGTGCCGAACCACGTGGATGGGGACTGGGGACGGTGTTTTGTCGCTACTGCCCCCTCCTCATCCCCTGGCCCTGCCTGGATGGCAGGGAGCTGGTGGGAGCACATTATCCATCACGGAGACAGCCTGACCAACAAACGCTCCTTCTGCTGCTACAGCAAACAGAGATCCATGTTATGAATGGCACGGATAAAATCGATGGAAGTGGACTGGTGAGAATCCTGGGACGAGTCACTGCAAAGCCAAGAAATGGCCAGGAGACTTTGCTGACATCCCAGGCTGTCACCAAAACGCTCCCGAGGTTGGTGAGGCCCATGGAGAGATTGAGGGGAGACTCCAGGGTGGAGCTTCTTCCCAGAAGAGTTCAACAGCAAAAGAGATCCAGGATCAGGAATATCTCTACCAGCAGGCAAAAATCCCACTCCAGAGACAAATGATAACATCCGTGGAATGGTTTGGATGGGAAAGAATCTTGAAGGTGATCTTGTTCCACCCCCTGCCACGGGCAGGGACACCTCCCACTGTCCCAGGCTGCTCCAAGCCCTGTTCAGCCTGGCCTTGGACACTGCCAGGGATCCAGGGGCAGCCACAGCTGCTCTGGACACCCTGTGCCAGCTCCAGTGACAGAGTCCCAATGTCTCAGCCTGTGGCAGTCCCAGGGACACTGTCCCAGTGTCTCCCCACCATCCTGGGTTTATCTCCCTCACTGTCCCAGCTGGGAGCCAAGCACCCCAGGGAGATGCTCTGCACCAAAGTCCCTTCGTGGGACACCTCAGGCCTTGCTCCTGCTGTTTTTAGGCCAGAATAGGATGGGAGAGATCCCAGAGCCTTCCCTCCCCAGGGCATAAAGCCATGCAGAATTCAAGCTACAAAGGCAGTGACTGACTCCCTCCGTTAGTGCACGTGGCAAACATTCCACATGGAATTTGATCCGGGTGGGAAGTGTCCCTGTCCATGCAGGGGGTTGGAAAGGGATGGTCTTCAAGGTCCCTTCCAACCCTGTGGGTCACAGCCAGGTCCAGTGGGCGGAAGGATGATCCAGGATGGATCCAGCAGGATGAAACCAAACCTAAGCCAGAGCAGAGGGGCTCATCCAAAGCAGGAGCTGCTCCTGGAGCATCCCTCCAGTAAGGAAAGAGTCCCTTTCTAATCTGGGCAGTTCCACCTTCCAGCGTGACAATCCCATTTATCCAGCTCAAATGTCACGTTCAGCTGGCTTAACGTCTCACATCGGGATTTTCCCCACCAATTCCCAGCCTTGCAGGGAATTCTGGATAAGCCTCAATTAGGCTTATCCAGACAAAGCTGTGCCCTCCAACTCTGCTGCCGGGGTGGGAAACCCTCTGGGCTGCCAGCTGTGGCCAGATGTGGCTGCAGGGAGCTGCCAGCTGTGCTGCCAACACAGCTGGGGAGTGCTCCTGCCGTGGTTCAGGGAGGACAGAACCATCAGTGGTCCCAAAGAAAGGAGGTGTTCCCTCTGGGAATCCCCTCCTGGAGGTGGTTGGGGCTGGGGCATCGCCAGGGAGTGTCCCCCGACAAAGGCAGCACTGGGAATGGGATGGCCACGGAGAGGGGGCACTGGCTGTTCCCCATGTCACCTTTGGCACCACTGTCATGTCCTTGGGTCCAGCCTGGTGTTTTCCAGCAGAAAAGCTGGATTTAGGGCTCTGGGACTCCTGCCTGACCCACTGGACATCATCCTGGATCCCTGTCCACCAAACCTGCCTGAGGTCAGCCCTTCAGGGGCTGCTCCACACACAGCTCAGCAGGTGGGGCAGCTCAAGGAGCTCTGGTGGCACCTCAGCACTTGTCACCTGGCCATCCCTGGTTGGGACCCTGCTCATGCCCAACACCATAAACTGCAAATTCCTCGCTCACAAAGCCGAGAGGAAGAGACAGGGCTGGGATTCGGGAGAGTCCCCCAGGGACACGGCCAGAGCAGCACCACAGTGGCTGTGATGGAGTTGTCACACAGGACTGGGCAGGGAGGGGACACCCCTGGAGATTAAACCGGTTCTACAACTTCCTTCTGAGGGGCAGCTCGGGTCTCTGCTCCCTGGGACAGGGAAAGGGAATGGCTGGAGCTGTGTTGGAAGGTTTAGGTGGAGATCAGGAAAGATTCTTCCCCCAGGGGGTGCTGGCACTGCCCAGGCTCACCAGGGAATGGGCACGGCCCCAAGGCTGCCAGAGCTCCAGGAGCCTTTGGACAGCGCTGCCAGGGATGGCCTGGGTGGGATTGTTGAGTGGTCTGGGCAGGGACAGGGGCTGGATCAATGATCCCTGTGGATCAACTCAGGATATTCCATGATCCTGTGATTCCTCCAGCCAGATTTGTGCTGCCGAGGAAGAGGCTCCTCCTGCAGCTCCCTCCAGCCCTCTGTGAAAATCCATTCCCAGCAGGACAAAGGGATGTTAAAAATCAGAGGGAAGCATCCAAACCCACTCCTGACCTGGGCCAGGGATGACTCAGATGGGAATGTGCTCCTGCCAGGAACAGCAAGACTGTGGAAAAGAAATCATGGAGAGACAGCCAGGGAGGGTCGGGGCCCCTCACCCATCTCCAGCTGTCAACAACAACAATTTTTGTATTTCTGTGCTTAGGGAAGTAATTCCACAGCAATCCAGAGCATCTGGGAGCTGCTGTGCTGCTCCCACGGGAGGAAAAGGGAAAAGGGATTTTTAGAAAAGCCCAGAGGGATGGGATATTGTGGAGAGCTCAGCTGTTGAACCACCACAAGGATGGGAACGGGAATCCTGCGGGGCTTGGAGCAACCTGCTCTACTGGGGGGTGTCCCTGCCCGTGGAAGTGGATGAGCTTCAAGCTCCCTTCCAGTCCAAATCATTCCACAATTCTGCTCCCTACAAACAAACGTCTGCCCTGCTTGGCGTAACTCCCACACGGATGTTGATCCTGCAAGGACCAAACAGCTCCACTGATGCCGAAACCTCCCAGCAGGGATCAACCAGCTGGGGAAACCCAGCTCCCATCCAGCCCGGAAAACATTCCCAGCAGCCGGGGAGGGCAGAGGGAAATGAGAGGAGACACCTCTCCAGCAGCGTTAGTCACTTGCCAGCCCATCACTTCCTATCGCATCCCGCTCCGGCGGTGCCACGTTCCATCAGGATGTCACAGCACGGGATGTAATCCCACACTGAGGCGTGAGGGAAACTAATTCGAGGAGACACGCCCGGAGCTGGCTGGGAATGGGGTTTGGGCCGTGCTTTCTGCTCTGTTGGTCGTGCTGCGAGTGGAGCGCAGACAATTCCATGTGGGAAACAGCAAGGCAAAAATCCCCCTCGCTCCAGGCAAATCCAGGGGCGGGGATTGGATAACTCTGGGAATAGCATCGTCTGCCTGCACAGCTCCTGCCAGGTCCCACCGCCCCCAAAGCCAGAGGGAGAGGAGGAAAAGGACAGCAGGATTGGCTGGAGGAGTCCTCAGTGATCCCAGACTGCAGGGGAAGGGAAGGGAAGGGAAAGGAAGGGAAGGGAAGGGAAGGGAAGGGAAGGGAAGGGAAGGGAAGGGAAGGGAAGGGAAGGGAAGGGAAGGGAAGGGAAGGGAAGGGAAGGGAAGGGAAGGGAAGGGAAGGGAAGGGAAGGGAAGGGAAGGGAAGGGAAGGGAAGGGAAGGGAAGGGAAGGGAAGGGAAGGGAAGGGAAGGGGACTTGGCTGCAAACCCTTCATCAGCCAAGAGTTGAGCAGGAGGAATGAGCGGAACACCCCAAAACAAGACAGGAAGACATTTCCAGAAAGGAAACAAGGGAAAAATCCCGGGAAGGGAGGATGACAGAAACCCAGACTGGATGTGGAGTTGGAGGAAGTTTTAGCTGAGGAACAAGAGGCAAGGGGACCTCAATTTGTCTGGGAATCACTCCCAGCAGCTGCCACTTGTTTCCAGGGAAGTTCTTCTTGGGCCAGGAGCCACGCCTGGCTTGGAAAAGCTTCAATCCCTGTGGAATTAATCCCAGCACTGGTCTGGGACCAGGAAATGAGTCTCAGGCTGTTCCTCCCAGACCTTGGTGAGCTCATGGAGCCAACCCCACCCAGTGAGTGCCAGCACCAGCACCTCTGGCAAGAGGACAAACTCCCGTCAGGTGGGACCAGGGCTGGCTGCTGGGATCAGCTCCACGGGGTTTGCACCAGGACTGGCTTCCCAAAACTCCACATCAGCTCCAAATCCAGCGAGCAGGAGAGGTTTAAACACAGCAGTGAAACCACAGCTGGGTTTACAAAGCAACGCTCAGAAAAGTCACTTTTAGGTGACATCCAGGCAGTGCCACCAACCCAGACATCACGGAAACCTCGTGGCTTTCCCGAAAACCAGAAATAATCAAGCTTTTGTGGTTACCTTTGCCCAGAAGCACCCACAGATCTCTAAACACCAGCATGAGGCAGCTCCACAAGGGCTGCGCTCATTCCACAACGCTCAACCAACGTCCTCCAAACCACTGACTCCAAAACTCCCCAGTCCCACCCTCTGCTCGGCATCTCCCACCCCCTGGAGAGGGATCCGAGGGGCCCACGGGGACTTACTTGCTGAGAAGGTGGTGTCGGTGTGGACGGGCGGGGTGGAGGGCAGGAAGGGCGGGTACCCCACGAAGAAGGAGCGCAGGGAGCGCTCGGAGAGGAGAGGGGAGCGCTGGGCCGGGATGTTCTCGCAGCTCCCCACGCTGTTGTGGATCTTGAGGTTCAGGGGCTTGTTCTTCTTCTTGACTCTGGCAGGGAAGAAAGGGAAAAGGAGGGAAGAGTGAAGGGAAGGGAGTTGGGGATGGGCACCCGTGGGATGGGGGTGTTGCTGCATCTCCTGTCTGATCATTAATCCCGCTTCCCTGTGAGAATTCCCAATCCCTCCCCGTCATCAAACAAAGGCAATTTTCATTAAGGAACATTCCAGAGCTTTTCCTCTTGGGAACAGGGTGAGAAAAATCATTTGTTCCAAAAGCTTGTGAGCCTTGCTGGCCTCGTCAGGTCCCCTAAATGATCACATTTAATGTCACTACATCAAATGTGGGGCCCGAGCAAGGGTGGGCTGCAGTGGAGAATGAGAGGGACCCCAACAGATTCCCAGGAATCAGTTGGTCAAGGCACAGGACTGTGCTATGGACAACCCAAAAACCCAGGAGGAATTCCTCAGAAATGAAACTCGGCAGAGCGGGGGGGAGGATTCGCTGCCTCTCCCTCCTCAGCCCATTTTTCCACACTGGGACAAGTCCCAGCCATCATTCTGTTGGCTCAGATGATCCCAAAGCTGCAGCAGACCGGAGGGATTTGGGATGCAGGATCCTGGCACTGCAGAGCTGCTCCCACTCCGGCCACCATGGAGCAAGGAGGAGGGAGACAGCCCTGGGAAAGGCAGCTCAGCCCTCTGGGGACCTGGAGCATTTGGGACAGAAATCCTTTGGGAACATCCTGGCAGTGCAACAGCTCCTGGTGATAAAGGGCTCCCGGAACTCCACCCATAATCCTGCCATCCAACTGGAACACTGCATCCAACCCTGTGTCCCAGGCACCTGGAGCTGCTGGAGAGAGTCCAGAGGAGGACACAGAGATGCTCCCAGGGCTGGAGCCCCTCTGCTCTGGAGCCAGGCTGGGAGAGCTGGGGGTGCTCACCTGGAGAACAGAAGGCTCCAGGGAGAGCTCAGAGTCCCTGCCAGGGCCTAAAGGGGCTCCAGGAGAGCTGGAGAGGGACTGGGGACAAGGGCTGGAGGGACAGGACACAGGGAATGGCTTCCCACTGCCAGAGGGCAGGGATGGATGGGATATTGGGAAGGAATTGTTGGAGTTCAGGAGCTGAGCATCTCCCACCACTCCCAGCTGTGCCTGGGGGCATCTGGCCCTGCCAGGCGATAGGAAATTGCCTCTTTAATGAAGAAAATTAAACCATCCTCTAATAAGTTAATTATTTCCTCACACAGGAAAGCTGCTGCTGTGTTTAGGGTGGCTGCAAGGACCTCTTTGGGTGCGCTGCGATGGGGCGGATGATTCCAGGCTGGTCCAGCTCTCCTGGCCTGGAACTGCTTGGGGTCAGCCCCACAGCTGATGGTCATGGAGTCATGGAATGGGTTAGGTGGGAAGGGTCATCAGAGCTCATGAATGGACACGGGCAGGGACACCTCCCACTGTCCCAGGCTGCTCCAAGCCCCAATGTCCAGCCTGGCCTTGGACACTGCCAGGGATCCAGGGGCAGCCACAGCTGCTCTGGGCACCCTGTGCCAGGGCCTGCCCACCCTCCCAGGGAACAATTCCTGCCCAATATCCCATCCAGCCCTGCCTGGTGGCCTCAAATCCAGTCCATGCCCTCCACTGCTGCTGTTCAATCCTAACCCAACCAAAAATCCCAGTGCTGCTCCCCTGGCATGGCCCCAGCTCCCCTGAGCTCAACCCCAGCCCAAAGCCCTTCCTGAAAGGCAGTGATTAAGCACTAATCTCGTTTTTTTCCACCCATAAATCAGTTCCAGACCAAATATTTACTGCGAGCATCATTTCCTCGCCAAGCAGGGCTGCTGACAGCTCTCATTATTAGGAAGGATGAGTGATTTTGGACAGAGAGAGATTTTTTTTTTCCTCTCTCTGTTTCTTCAGGAGAAGAAAAAATAATAAAGAATAATAAACACCAGGATCCACACTGGGTGACTGGGCTGGCTGCCTGTTTGCTCATGGCCCTGATCTCTGTCCTGAGGGAAGGGGAGCAAGAACCGAAGCCTGGAGAGGAACAGGAGCATCCTCACCCGTGGAAAACCCCCCGGCACAGGGGACTCACAGGGACAGGGGGTCCTGACCCCTGGTGTGGGGACAAGGAGTGCCTGAGGGACATGGAGAAAACCGAGCCTGTCTGGGGCTTCTAGGGGGAAAAAGGGTGAAAAATCATCCTTGGGGCAGGGCTGGAGGGTGAGGACAGTCATGGGCACCTCATAAAGGGCTTGCTGCCATGAGGGGTCATCCATCCATCATCCCTCCATCCATCATCCATCCATCCATCCCTCCATCCCTCCATCCATCCCTCCATCATCCATCCCTCCATCCATCCCTCCATCCATCCATCATCCCTCCATCCATCCCTCCATCCATCCATCCATCCATCCCTCCATCCCTCCATCATCCATCATCCCTCCATCCATTCTCTCACATGAGATGATCTTCAAGGTCCTTCCCAACACAAACCACTCCATGATTCCACAGACAGCAACAGGACAAAGAGAAACGGTTTTAAGCTAAAAGAGGAGAGAGTTAGATGGGATATTGGGCAGGAATTGTTCCCCGGGAGGGTGGCAGGCCCTGGCACAGGGTGCCCAGAGCAGCAGTGGCTGCCCCTGGATCCCTGGCAGTGTCCAAGACAAACATCTCCATCTTCCCTCGTTTCTGCAAAGTAGGGAAAAACGTGCTGGAAATGCATGCTGGTCTTCCCAGCCTAAATCCCCCATCCCAACTGGGCAGGAGGAACCCCATTCCCTGTGCCAGGCTCCCAATTCCTCAAGGACAGCAGAGGCAAAAAAGGGGATAAAAAAACCCAAACCAAGCCAAGCCAAGCCAAGCCAAACCAAAAAAACAAAACAAAACCCCCAAAGGAAAACATCAGCCTGATTTCAATTTTCCATAGGAATAAGGCCCAACTGCTTCGGGAAAGGACAGCAGGATTCCCTCATCGCTGGGAATGTCGGCTGGATAAATCCCAGGAGGAATGAGCCAAGTGCAGCAGAAGATGAAGCCGGGTCTCACTTGGCTGCTCGGGGCGGGGTTGCCCCATTAAGCGGCATTCCAGCCCTTCCCGGGAGCTGGAAAAGCTCCCACCAAACCACCGCTGGGATTATTGAGCGGCGCTGAAGGAGCAGCCAGGGAAGCCCAGGGAGAGCCGGAGGGGCCGTTCAGGTGGATTTGGATGGCGCTGATCCCTCCCAGCCCCCGGGAAGGATTATTTCCCCGCAGTCACAGCTGGACAATTCCCAGGCGAGGAGAGAGTGGGGAGCTGGTTATGGAGTAAATATTTCTTATTTTGGCTCCTAAGGGTTTTGAGGGGGCAGAGAGAGCCACACCTAGAGGATTGGAGCCCCCCAAAAATCTGGGGGGAAGTCCACAGGACCTTCCAGGGATAGCAGAAAAATGCCGGCACGGGGATAAGAACTCCTTTCCTACCAGATTTGGAGCAGATCCCGAAATCAGGACTCATCCCCACCTCTTTTTTTTTTTTTCTTTTTTTTTTTTCTTTTTTTTTCTGCCACTCTCCATAGTTGTCCCATCCTCATCCCTGCTCCAGGAGGCTCCGAAGCCGTGTATTCCCGGGTTTCTACCCCTCGCTGCAGGTCCCAGGCTCCCCAGCAGCACATCGGGATCAGCCCCTGCTCCACGCAGCCCTTGGCTTCCCAAACCTTTCCCAAAATCCCGCATCCCAGCCCTTGGCACATGGTGAGCCCGCGGCAGCGCCCCCAGCATCCTCCTCTCCTTCACCTCTCATCATTCCCTCTGCAGAATTCCCCATTTTCCTCCTTTATCCCGCGTATCCCTTGCTGGGGAGAGCCCAAACCAACCCCCCCCCAGGGCAGAGTTCGTGGAGCATCGGGTCTAATTCCAGCCTCGGGATGGTCGGGAAAAATCAACACCACTCGCCGGGAGCGATTCCTTAAACAGGTGAATGCCAACCATCAGGGCCGTAATTTCATGCAGGAATTTGCTAAAAATATAATGACGGATTATTAAAAAAAAAAAAAAAAAAGGAAAAAAAAAAAAAGAAAATTAAAAAGGAAAAAAGAGAAGAAAAAGCGGAGCGAGTTTGAAGCGTTTAATGCAAATCCCTTTAGGTGTCAATCCCGCCTGAATGGCTCATCCCCGCCTGCTCGGTGGGATCAGTCAAACGCTCGTCACCGGCTTGGGGGGAAAACAAACACAGGGTTTCAACAGGCGCTGAAAAACAGGAGCAGACACCGGGACAAAGGGCCCGTCACTCCTTTCAGGAGGCACTGACAGCCGTGCGGGGAGGGTGTGGGTGTTGTAGGGTTTCCACAGAAAGGCGCCCGGGGAGGACGCGGTTTTGCCCTGCTGGGATGTCCCGGGGTGGTTTGGTGGCTGGAAGAGCGGGATGTGCTGGGAGAAGCTGGGATGTGAGGATGGGCACAGTGGGATCCGTGTGTTACAGGCAGCAAAAATCCAACGTTCACAGGGCTGTGATGCTCCTGGAATATGGCTCATCCCTAAAAGCATCCCAAAGGGGACACCTCAACCATTCCCCAGCCCATGGCAGTGCTAATCCTCCATTCCCAGCTCTTAAAAAACCCTGGAAATTGAGTAAGTAACAACCTGCTCTGCGGGCATTTGTTGTCAAGTCCATTAAAAAAATTAAAACGGGTTTAATTTAAAATTTAACCACCAGGCAGGAGCTGCCCCTGCAGCCACTGGAGCCAGGTGATGTTTTATTCACCACTTTGCTCCTCGCCAGCACACACCAATTTCCACACAAGCGTTGCTCTTAAAGGAAGGGAAATAGAGTGGGAGAAAAAGAAATAAATAAAAATCCTCTGATCGGTTTTTCAGCTGCAAAGGATTAAAGATCGCTGCTGCCGGGCCCGGAGTGCGTGGCCCTGGCCAGGATTCTGCCCCGAAGATTTATGGCTTGTGGAGTGGTTTAATTGCACAATATTCCCGATTAAATCAGAGCAAGGAGCAGGTGAAGCGCTGCCCCCATCCAGCAGCATCCCTTGGAATGGCAGAGAAAGGAAGAAACCCCTCAGATTCACCCGGGAATTCTTTCATGCAGGAACGATTTGGTTGGAAAGGAGCATGAAGACCATTTTATCCCAACCCTGCCATGGGCAGGAAAGTCTCCCACTGTCCCAGAGTGCTCCAGCCCGGCCTTGGACACTGCCAGAGATCCAGGGGCAGCCACAGCTGCTCTGGGCACCCTGTGCCAGGGCCTGCCCACCCTCCCAGGGAACAATTCCTGCCCAATCTCCCATCCAGCCCTGCCCTCTGGCAGTGGGAAGCCATTCCCTGTGTCCTGACACTCCTTGCCTTTGCCAAAGCCCCTCTTCAGAACTTCTGCCACTTCTCCCTCCCTGTTCCCATACTGGCACACAGGTGGCAAAATCCGACCTTTTTCTTCAGGGATTCTCAAATAAACCATAAAAAAATCCATCCTGGCTGAGGACCTTGAGCATTCCCCAACAGTCTTGGGGAGTCGGGATCAAAACCAGCACAGCTGGAGCTGTCTCAGCCAGGAAAGGAGGCACCAGGTCACATCTGACACCGGGATAAACACTCAGCTCCTGTGCCCAGTGCCATCCCACATCCCAAATCCCTGTACAGCAAGGATGGCACCAGCTTCTTAAGGATTTTCAGGATTCAAGGCAGTGGATTTTTTGAACCTGCCTGAAGAGCTGAAACTCCTTCAATCTCCACCAAACCCGAACAAGTTCCACCCAGTGCTGGGGTTGATGTACAGAAACAAACACAGAATATCCACCAGATGTTCCATTTATCCTCCTCATTCCCATAAAGAGGCAACAAACCCCCCTCCCCTGGCCAGAGGAAAAGCAGCTCCTTCATATCAAAGCCTTGGCAGTTAAATATTTATCCAAGTGCCTGTCCCCACTTCCCTGGATGCCTGAATTTCCAGGCTCGAGCCTGACTGATCTATTATTCTCTTTTCCGAGCACAAAGTGGAACTTTTATTACAGCTGCAAATTAGAAAGCTGGGAAATTCATTGAAGGGAGTTGGAGCCAAACAGGTTTCCCCCCCCCTGCTCCTCCTCCTGGGATTCCAGAGGGGGCTGCAGGAGCAGCACTGGGAGCAGACACGGGCGGGAAGGAGCTGGAAGAGGTAATTGCCAGGATCCTGGAGCCGGGGCTGTTTCTCATTAAGCCCCTTCTGTTTTCTTGGTTGCCACCGTTACGTTTTGTTGAGGGCCACACCAGGGCAGGGAGGGTGAGCCGGGGCCAGCCAGGGCTGCTGGGGCTGAGTCTCCTTCAGGTGGAGAAGCTTCCACAGGGATTCAGCCCCTGGGGCACCCTGAGGGGGTTTCCCCATCCCCAGACAAGCTCAGCCAGGTGGGGCAGATCCACCACCAAAGTGGGCAATCATGGAATGGGTTGGGATGGAAGGATGGACCTTAAAGCTCATCCCATTCCAGGTGGAAGGTTCACCTTCCACTGTCCCAGGCTGCTCCAAGCCCCAGTGTCCAGCCTGGCCTTGGACATTGCCAGGGATCCAGGGGCAGCCACAGCTGCTCTGGGCACCCTGTGCCAGGGCCTGCCCACCCTCCCAGGGAACAATTCCTGCCCAATATCCCATCCAGCCCTGCCCTCTGGCAGTGGGAAGCCATTCCCTGTGTCCTGTCCCTCCAGCCCTTGTCCCCAGTCCCTCTCCAGCTCTCCTGGAGCCCCTTTAGGCCCTGGAAGGGGCTCTGAGCTCTCCCTGGAGTCTTCTGTTCTCCAGGTGAGCACCCCCAGCTCTCCCAGCCTGGCTCCAGAGCAGAGGGGCTCCAGCCCTGGCAGCATCTCCGTGTCCTCCTCTGGACTCTGAGGAGCACTCCCTGCTTTTGGTTTTCAGCCCATTATTGCCAAGGCATCCCCTGGAGCACTCGGCCAGTCCATCACCTGCTCGGGCCACCCCAGGGGGCGAGGGGTGGGATGGCAGGAGGCTGGGGAGGAGCTCCCACCAACCCCTTGAACTGCAGAGACGTGAACAGGGGAGCTGCTCCCTGATTTCCCTGCACAGCTCCAGCTGGAAGTCAGAGCTGGGAAGAGCTCAGGCTCTGCCAAGACCAACAGGGCCAACCCCTCCCCTGGCCACCACCTCGGACCCTGCCCACAGCCCCCGCCCTGTCCGTGCCCCTTGTCCCACCTGGGCAGCGCAGGGGGAGCACAGCAGGCACCAGAAACACCGTGCCACCTCTCCCAGGATGTTAAATCCTTATCTAAATTCATCCTCACGCCTGTCTGGCTTTGAAAGGAGCCTCAACTCCTCATTAAAGGACACGGTGAGAAGTTTCTCCTTTGAGCACAGTAAAGCTCCAGCGCCTCTGGATGGAATAGCAGGGCCGTAATTAACATTAATGACACTCCTAAGGAGCGCCACAGCCTGGAGCAGTGGGATAATTCCAGCACGGAGCCAGGTTGGTACGGGGGCCACTCATCACTGTCACCTCACGGTGTGCAAACCATCCTTTGAGGGAGCTGGACACATTCCAGGAGCTGTGCACAGCTCCACGGCCCTGGCTCACCGGCAACAGCAGCGAGATTAATCAGGGGGATGATTTGGAAGCACAGGGAGAGATGCTGCTCGTTTTGCTCTCCAAATTTTGCTCTCCAAATTCCCACACTTCTACACTCTCCCCCTGGCCGAAGTTCCAGGCTGGGGCTCTGTGTTCAGGGTAAATAACACAGCGTGGAGATCATGGAATCACGGGATCCTTTAGGTTGGAAAAGACCTTTGAAATCATGGACTCCTCCCATGTCCCCAGGTGCCACATCCACACAGTTTTTACATCTCCTCAGGGATGGGGACTCCAGCACTGCCCTGAGCAGCTGTGCCAGGGCTGGACAGCTCCTTCCATGAAGAAATGTTCCCAATATCCAGCCTGAGCCTCCCCTGGCCCAGCCTGAGGCCATTCCCTCTCCTCCTGTCCCTGTTCCCTGGGAGCAGAGCCTGACCCCCCCGGCTGTCCCCTCCTGTCAGGGAGTTGTGCAGAGCCACAAGGTCCCCCTGAGGCTCCTTTTCTCCAGGCTCAGCCCCTTTCCCAGCTCCCTCAGCCTCTCCTGGGGCTCCATTCCCTTCCCCAGCTCCGTTCCCTGCCCTGGACACGCTCCAGCCCCTCCAGGTCTCTGTTGCCAGGAGGGTCCCAGAGCTGCCCCAGCCCTGGAGGTGTCCCCAGCACAGGGGACAGGCACTGCCCTGCTCCTGCTGCCACCCCGGGGCTGGGACAAGCCAGGTGCCTCGGGAAGATGCTCCATATGGATTATTCCTACATGTTGGCCACGTCCTGCTGCATCCACCTGCTCTGCAAACATCCATCTCCTGCTCATCCCCAGTGCCAGGAGCCCACCTGCCTTTCCAAAGCTGGGGAATGTCAGAGGAGCCGCCTGGACGCCGCTCTCCCGAATCCCGCCCGTGCGGAACATCGAACAATCAATCCACCAGGTGGATGGGAATCGCTACAAGGGGAAACATCGTTATTATCAAGGTTGCAGAGCAGCAGAATTAATGACCCATCAGGGCCTATTTAGGATCAGCTTAAATGATTCAATCTCAGGCACAGTCTAAGCACGGGCTGCTCGCTGGGGTGGGGGTGGCAGAGACCTCTGCTCCCAGGTTTTTGGAGGTCTGGGATTCAGTTTTTTCCTTCTCTGCCCTCTGGTTCTGGGTTTTTGGACGTCTGGGATTCAGTTTTTCACCTCTCTGCTCTCTGGTTCTGGGTTTTTGGATGTCTGGGATTCAGTTTTTTCCTTCTCTGCCCTCTGGTTCCAGGTTTTTGGAGGCCTGGGATTCAGTTTTTCACCGCTCTGCCCTCTGGTTCTGGGTTTTTGGATGTCTGAGATTCAGTTTTTCACCGCTCTGCCCTCTGGTTCCAGGTTTTTGGATGTCTGAGATTCAGTTTTTCACCTCTCTGCCCTCTGGTTCCGGGTTTTTGGACGTCTGGGATTCAGTTTTTCACCTCTCTGCCTTGATGGCCCCAGCTGGGTGTTAGACTTGGCCAAGTGCCACAGGGAATATCCCATTGTCACTGGAATTCGTAATGTGGGATGGAGAAAAACACCCCCAGGATAGAAAGTGTCTAGAGTTAAAGTTGGAGGTAACACCGGGAAAAAGGAAAAGAAGAAAATGGGGATGTGCTCTATCACCAGTTCACATCTGAACTTCACGTCTGGCTTCACCCAGCCAGGAAATCCTCATCCCAGTCTGGAAAAATCCCCCCCAAAAACCACCTCAGCGCCAATGGGGCAAAAGGGAAGGAAACGAACCCTCAGAAGGCTTTGAACCACCAGGAAAACACCCACAGCTGGAATGTCACTGCAATAACACAGAACGAGGAGAATTCATGGGAAATTTAGCCAAAATCCAGCTGCCTTGAGCTGGAAGAGCCTGGTCCCAGCCCAAACCTGACCTAGGTGCGCCACAAAAATGTCCTGTCCTGTCCAGCAGCTGCTCCACGCTGGAGCTCAGCACGTCCCCAGCGCTCAGCCAGGTTGGGTCATGCTCTGATCCACCCTCTCCAGCTGCTTCCCAGAGGATGTTCCTTGAGGGCCACGGAGTTCATGGATCTGGCCAGACAGCAGCGCGGCAGAAGGAGCCACAGCTGGGAAGGAGATGAGGGCTTGGGCTCAGCTCCCCTTGGCAAGGGCCAGGGGACAAAGGGTGGGTCAGGGGATGGGTCTAAGGAGGGGTCCAGAGATGAAGGGTGGGTCAAAGGACAGGCCTGAAGACCAAGGATAGGTTCAGATGGGTCAGGAGAAGAAGGATGGGGTAGAAGATGAAGGGTGGGTCTAATGAGGGGTCCAGGGATGAAGGGTGGGTCACAGGACAAAGGGTGGGTCAAAGGAGGAAGGATGGAGCCAGGGGTGGGCCTGATGAGGGGTATGAAGGATGAAGGTCCAAGGACAGGCCTAAAGATGAAGGAGGGGTCCAGATCTGGGTGAAAGGATGAAGGATCTGTCTAAGGATGGGCCGAAGGACAAAGGACGGGTCTAACGAGGGGCCCCAGGATGAAGGGTGGGTCCAAGAACAGGTCTAAAGACAAAGCATGGGTCGAAGGATGGGTCTAAAAATGAAGAATGGTTCTAAGCACAAAGGAAAATTCCAAGTACGAGCCAAAGGATGAAGGATGGGCCTAATGAGGGATCCCAGGATGAGTCCAAGGACAGGTCTAAAGATGAAGGATGGGTCTAAGGATGGGTCCAAGGATGATGGATAGTCTAAGCACAAAGAAAAGGTCTAAGTACAGGTCAAAGGACAAAGGATGGACCAAAGGACAAAGGCCAGGTCTAATGAGGGATCCAGAGATGAAGGATTGTCTCAAGGGCAGGTCTAAAGATGAAGGCCAGGTCGAAGGATGGGTCCAAGGATGATGGGTGGCTCTAGGCAGAGGTCAGAGGGCAAAGGACAGGCCAAAGGATGAGCCTAAGGATAGAGAGCATCCACCCCAGGGCAGCTCCCGCCTCCAGAGGTCCACTGACACCCCTTCCAAGGGTTAACACTTGAGCTGGCCTTCTGTTCCCCAACTAATGGATTTTTAAGACCTCCCATTCCGAGTTTGTTTCTTTCCTGGCTCCTGGCTGATGGATAATCATTAACTATCCAGGAGAGATTCCAATGGCCCGTGGAATTCATGAGGTATTAAATGGGCATTATATTATCAGCCACTCTCAATGTTTTGTTTCCGTTTCAGGACCATTCCTGAGATGTTTATGGGCTGTGGATTTATGGAAGTCAGGGGATCTTTTCAGGAGTAATGTTCCGTACCTCGGAGTTACGGTCAGCAGCTGGAGACTCCATGAAGGGAAATTGGAGGCTGGGAGCTCCAAAGAGCAAAAAAAACTTAACCCGTGCCTCAGAAGGTCTTGGCACACAGAAATGATGGATTAAAGGCTGGGAATAAGATCCAAAACACAACATTCAAAGGAGTTTATGAGCTGTCATCGGGAATCAAGCAGTACACGGTGGCCTTGCTCTGGAGGGGACCCGGTTGCTGCTTCTGCTGTCACAAATAAATGGTGGTGTTTTATTTTCTGTCTGTGCTGAGGTGGAAAAATCCTGAGGGCTCCATTCCATCAATCCCGACCCACAGCTCATGGGGAGACTGATTTCTCCTTCTGCCAAAGTCACCCCTGGCTCCCCAGAGCCCGTTTCACCCCATCCTCCGCTGGGGAGGAGATAAAGGGACTTGGGACAAGTGACAGGACACAGGGAATGGCTTCCCACTGCCAGAGGGCTGGGATGGATGGGATACTGGGCAGGAATTGTTCCCTGGGAGGGTGGGCAGGCCCTGGCACAGGGTGCCCAGAGCAGCTGTGGCTGCCCCTGGATCCCTGGCAGTGTCCAAGGCCGGGTTGGACATTGGGGTTTGGAGCAGCCTGGGACAGTGGGAGGTGTCCCTGCCCATGGCAGGGGTGGGACTGGATGGTCCTGAACGTCCCTTCCCACCCAAACCATTCCATAAATCAGCCTGAGGGACACCAACCTGTCTCCTGGGAGGGTCTCAGAAGGGTCCTTGGTGAGAACAGGCAGGATGGGGGAAATCTCCACCCCAGATCACTCCAGGAGATCCCACCCAGCACCTGGGATCCCAGGAGCGGCCTCAAACTCTCAGCTCTCCATGTCCAGCCCCTCCTTCCATGCTGGAACAGGACACAGGGAACAGAAAGCCCCAGTCCAAAGCAACCCAAGAGCCCAGGGGCACAACTAAAACCAGAAGGGGTTGATCAGGGAAGGCCCCAAATCCTCCTCCAGGGCTGAGCTCCCTCCCGCAGGAAGCACAGAGGACTCCGACTTCAGAAGTGTGACATTAAAAAACCCCCTGTCCTCAAATTCCACGGCCATAAAATAACAATTAGCTGAGAAGAGCCTGAAAATATTTCAATTTTAATCCACTTTTTATCTGTGCCGGGCATTTTCCACCTCATCCAGGCTAATAAACAGCTCCCACTCCAGCAAGGCTGTGCTGGAAAAAAAAAAAAAAAAAGAGGGGAAAAAGACAAAGCTGCCTCTTTAACGCACTAATTACAATCCCAAACCGCTAATGGGATTAGCAGGCAGGATTTAGTGGTTGTCTCCTGCAAAATCATTAAGTGCCATTAGAGAAAATGAACTTCCCTGCTTCTCCAAGAGGTTTGCAGGAATCCGGATCCAACCCGGCGCAGCGGCCCCTGGAGCACAACGGGGCCCAGTCAATATTGGCTCTTCCCCTGAATAATTCCTCAGTCAGGAGCTGGAGTTGCCCAGCGCCACTGGGAAGAGAGCACTGGAGACACTGGGAAAACTGGCTGGTGTCAGGCAAAGGAATTGTGGAATGGTTTGGTTGGGAAGGACCTTAAAGCCCATCCAGTGCCACCCCCTGCCATGGGCAGGGACACCTCCCACTGTCCCAGACTGCTCCAAGCCCTGTCCGACCTTCCTTGGACATTCCAGGGATCCAGGGGCAGCCACAGCTGCTCTGGGCACCCTATGCCAGGAAGGTGGAGAGCGATGAAGGCAGAGGGGACATCACTGTGTTTGTGTCACTCCTGTGACATTTCCATCCCCACGCCTTTCCCTGCTCCTTCCCTTTGCAGGGAATTCCAGGCATCCCATCCCCTCACTGGGGATACAGCGGCCAGAAGATTTGATGGTGTCTAAAGCTGGTGTCCCAGCTCCATGTCAGGGTGACCAGGAGTGCTGGAAGGTGTCCCTGCCCTTGGAATGAGATGGGCTTTAGGGCCCCTTCCAGCCCAAACCTCAATTCCTTTGATCCTTGCCTGACTGTATCCCATTTTCCCAGCGTCTCCAGTGCTCTCTTCCCAGGGGTGCCGGGCGACTTCAACTCAAGATCATCCAGTGACCAACCTGGGGGTCGAACAGGGGAAGCTCTGCCCTCATGGAGATCTTCTCCAGCTGAGGGCAGAGCATGGATCGGAGGCTGGAATGCCGACAAAAGCAGGAGAAGGGAGAGGCCGCTCCCCGGGAATGCGGGGATGCGCCCTGGGGACACGGGGATGCTCCTGGGGACAAACAAAGCAAACACTTCTTTCCAGTGCCTAAGCACGAGGGGGAGGGTGGCCCTCCAGGAGGCATTTTCCAGCTGAAGTGGATTTGTTCCCAAAAGCTAAAAGCCTTTGGACACCAAAATTCCCAGCTCAGGGGAAAAGGGGGGTGGATGATCACCCTCATGGGGTGCAGTGATGGCTGCCACAGCCCGGGGGACAAGGGACGCCGCGATGCCGAGGCCACCAGACACATCTGCCACCCCCAAACCCGCCCTGGTTCCCTCTGGCCCAACAAGGGGAGCTCCAGGTCAGGCTCTGGGAGCACCTCAGGGGATTTAACCCTTCCCACGTTCCAGCTGGAGCTGCCCAAACATCACAGACAGGCCGGAGAGCCTGAGCTGTGCCAGGGCATCCCTGCTTCCTCCACAGCCCTCAGAGGACTCTTCCCAGGATTCTGGCACAGCCTTTTTATCCTCAAGAACTCCAAAGTTTGGGACGAAAATAGCAGGTTTTCCTCAGATCCTGTTTTGGGAGGCAGCTCTATCCCAAAACACCCTCGAGAGAGGAGGTGATGTCCCAAAGAGGCCACCAGTCTCCTCTGCCACCCCGCGCCATGGCAGGAGAAAGGTTTTCCGAGCAGGGCCACCGAAAGGGAAGGGAAGGGATGGAGAGGGAATGTGGTGCTGCCAGGGAATGCTTTCCCTGCACAGCAGCAGCCTCTGCCGGCACCGGAGGCGCAGAGCAGGAGCAGCGGGGATGTGGCAGAGCCTGGAGAGCGCGCTCCCGACACCGCCAGGGATGGAAAAGGTCCCGGGGGGTCTCCAGCACATAAACCGTCCTCTCCATAAGGATTTATAAGTCCATACACCCACTTTTCAGCTGGAGGGTTATTATTCCCGTCTCTCTCCAGCAGTTCTCACGGCCATCCCCGTGCAGCAGCTGGAAAATCCAGCCCTCCCATCCCACATTCCAGCACGTCAGCCAACGATCCCGGAGCCCCCTGGGTGCTCCCCATCCACCCCAAAACGAGACCCCGGGGGAGCAGAACCGGCACCATCCCACGACATCCCCGCGGCAAGGAGCTGCGGGAAGGAACTTCCACACGAAACCTCCGAACAAGACGCCGACATTTAGGGAGGGATGCGCTTTTCCCGAGGCGCTGGGGTGAGGTTTCTCCCCTCCAACGCCCACCAGCACCGGGAAGCACCACTTACTTGGGGGTGTGCGCCTCATCCACGCGGTGCCCCAGCTGGAACTCGTGGGATTTGCTCCGGTGCAGCGCCGTGAATCCCGGGATGAGGTGGATCAGCTTCCTCGACGAGGGCGGGGGCGTCCCGGGGGGCTTCAGTTTGTTCCTGCGGCGCACGGGCGGGGTCCCCGGCGGCGTCATGGTGGTGACGATGTTGGGGGTGCGCGGGGGGGTGTGCGCGGCGTGGCGCTGCCGGGGGGACGGCGGCAGCGAGCGGTGGCCGGACTCGAGCGGCGGGCACAGCCCCGGGTGGCCCTCCACGGTCAGGCGGTCCACGTGCGTGTACACGGGCCCGTGGGGCGCGGAGCCGGCGTGGCAGTGATGCTGCCCGCACTTGGGCTGGACCTTGGGGCTCGCGTGCGTCCTGCCCCAGGGTCCCGGCTCCGCGGGGCAGCCCGGGCTGTTCTCCTTGCCCGGCTCCGTGCTCGGCCACTGGATGGTCCAGTCCTGCTTGGAGAGGCTCCCGCCTGGAGAGAGCACAGAGAGGCGGCCATGAGGTTGGGGCAGCAGCTGGGAATTCCCTGCTCAGCCCTGCGGGTGTTAAAGATCCCATCCCTGCAAGTGTTTGAGGGTTGGATGGAGCTCGGAGCAGGTTTGGTGGAAGGAGACCTTGCCCGCGGGATGAGGTGATCCTAAAGGTCTCTTCCCACCCATATTCCACGGCTGATTCTCTCCTGCCACTGCGTCCCAGCAAGAAGCTGCGCTGTGTTACAGAATCTTGGAATTGTTGGGGTAGGAAGGGACCTTAGGGATCGTCTCATCCCACCCCGGCCATGGGCAGGGACACCTCCCAGTGTCCCAGGCTGCTCCAAGCCCCAATGTCCAACCCGGCCTTGGACACTGCCAGGGATCCAGGGGCAGCCACAGCTGCTCTGGGCACCCTGTGCCAGGACCTCCACAGAGTCTTCCCTGTTCCTTCCACAGGGAAGGAACAATTCCTGCCCAGTATCCCATCCATCCCTGCCCTCTGGCACTGGGAAGCCATTCCCCGTGTCCTGTCCCTCCAGCCCTTGTCCCCAGTCCCTCTCCAGCTCTCCTGGAGCCCCTTTAGGCCCTGGAAGGGGCTCTGAGCTCTCCCTGGAGCCTTCTGTTCTCCAGGTGAGCACGCCCAGCTCTCCCAGCCTGGCCCCAGAGCAGAGGGATGAAGACCACAGAGATTCCCACAGGATCATCCAGTGCCACCCCCTGCCATGGGCAGGGACACCTTCCACCATCCCAGGCTGCTCCAAGCCCTGTCCAGCCTGGCCTTGGACACCTCCAGGGTTGGGACACCCACAGCTTCTCTGGAGATCCCACTCTGGAGCCTCAGCACTCCAAGCGAGGGATTTGCCAGGGGTGGAGGTGTCCCCACGTGTCCCCACCGTCACCTGCTCCCGCTGCCACCCCCAATGGTGGCACTGGGACAGTGACACCCCTCCCCTGGCCCAGGCTGCTGCCCCATCTCACCCCCATTTGTGCCATTTGTACAATGAGGGGGGCTGTAATTAACGAAGGCTCCTCTCCACTCCTAATTATCCATCATCACCTTCGGACCATCCCAGGCGTGATCCAAGTGGAATTTGGTCCTTGATCCCAGCCCAAGGCGCCTTGACTGAGGCCTTTGGGTTGTCCCCATGAAGGAAAACCCAAATCTCATTTCCAGCACCTCTTTCCCACTCGCTGGTTGGATTGGTAATTGGATCCTCTCCCCTCACTCCGGCCTTTCCGTGGGAATGGTTCAGTTCAAGCTCCAGAGGAGAAGGAAAGGCTTGGGAAATGAAAGGTTTGGGTTGAAAGAAAGCTGCAAGTCAAGGGGTAGAGGATGGGGCACGAGGAGTTTGCTGGAATCATTTTCTGGGAGCAGAACATTAAAAAAAAAAAAAAATTAAAAAAAAAGCCAAAATAATTGTTAAATGTGAAAGAATTAACAGTAAAAAAATTCCCGAATAATTGTAAGGTATTTTTTAAATAACAATAAAAGATTCCCAAATAATTGTAAAATATTTTTTAAAAATGTATCAACAACAAAATAAAAATATAAAATAATATTAAAAACTTTAAAAATAAAATTAATTCATTTGCATGAATAAGAAATTAATGTAAAAAAATTATCTTATTTTTTAGAAATTAAATTTTGTTATTTAGAATAAGATATAATTAAAATAATCATTTAAAGGCTTTAGATAAAATTATTTAAGTGAAATTCAAAAGAAATCAAAATAAAGTAAAAATAATAATCAAAAACTCTAAAAAATAAAACAAATTAATTAGAATCAATAAAAATACAAATTAAGTAAAAGAAATAAAAATGTTATAAAGTTAATTAGAATAAATAAGAAATGAAAATAAATAAAATAAAAATTTTAAATGTTAAAAAATAAGTTATTAATTAGCAAGATGAATAGGTGAAAATGAACTAAGCTAAAAATAGGAATAATAAAAATATTTACAAGAAAAATTTCAGAATCTGAAAAATCTCAGCGTATGCAAATCACGGCGCGCTTATGCAAATCCTGCTCTTCCCATTGGCCGCTTCGCTCGCCCTGATTTGCATAACACCGAGCCGGCCCGGCGCTAATTAGCGGTGTTAATGAGGATGGGGTGCGGATCTCCCTGCGGCCCCGTGTCCCCGCTGTGCCCCGTGTCCCAGCTGATGCTCCCGGGAATAAAAACGACTCCCGGCCCGGCGGGAGAAGGCGGGAACACGTCGGGAAGCAGGAAGGAGGCGGGTAGCGAGCATTGCGCTTGATGGGATCAGCTTAAACCGGGAATGCGCTTAAGAGGGAAAAAAAAAAAAAAATAAAAAATAAAACAACAAAAATATCCCAAAGCTCCTCTTGCTCCAAAGCCTGTTAAAGGCTGGCGGATTCCGCTCCCTCCCGGTGCTCCCCCGGCTGCTGCTGCCGCGCTGATTCCCAGCTGGAAAACCACGGGAAGAGCCGGCACGGAGGGAAAGTCGCCTCTGCCCCTTGACGGCCTGATTGCTCCTCAAAACTTCGTCGTGTTGTTTAGATCCCAAATATTAGTTATTTTTTGGATCTCAGCCCCAGCCACCCCCCAGTCCCAGGGGCCGCCTCTCCTGTCCCTGTGGATGCTCCCTTCGGATGAGTTCGGCTTCATGAATCCCCTCAGATCCCTCCCTCCGCCCCATTTCGTCAGGGAAACTTTTCCCAAACCACTCGATTAAAAACCAACAGGAAAACAAACTCCCGGGAAGAGAAGGCAGCCCTGGGATGCAGCTCCTGGATCCAGAGATGGAAAAACCCCACCTGTTTCCCACCCGTCCCAAACAACAAAGAGCAAGGCTTGCTTTGTTTTCCTTAAAACGAAAGGTTGGGAATAACTGGATATTCCCATGGGAGCTGGCGAGGCAGCCCTGAATCCCAGCTGCTCCTCGGGATGCTCCCAGTGCTCCTTCCCTTTCCAAAAGCTGTTCCCAGAGGAGCAAACCGGAGATTTTGGAACGCCCAGGGTTTTTTGGGAACCCTCCCAGTCCCAGCACCCACATCCCTCTGGAACAGACACTGGAATCACCCAGCTTGGCAGCACGGGGATATCAGGAAGATCAACTCTTCCCTCCTCTCCAGCACACCAGCACAGCTCCCAAATTCCCTCCAAACCGGGATTTTTCCTGCTTTTCCCTCACTGCTCCTGACCCCACCTGAGCCCACACTGTCCCCAGGCCACCCTCAGCCTTCCCAGGGCTCATAAATATTCCATTCCCGCTCGTTTTTCCCACTAGGACACTTAATAACCTCCACACATCCCTCAGCAGTCACAGCCCATCAACTCCTCAGGCCACAGCTCCGCTCTGATTTTATATTAAATTAATATTAAGTTAATCCCACTCTGTGATCAAACCCGATAACAAAACCCCACTCCCACGCATCCACATCCAAGGAAAATCCGATCCAGCCTTGTTAACGCCACAGAGCAGGGGGGTTAATGTGGGTTTGCCTCTCTGATTTATGGGATGCTCCGGGGTTTTCCCTGCCGGGCCCGGGATGCTCGGCTTGGGAAGCGCCTCCTTTTCCGAGCCCATCCTGGCAAAATCCATCTCCATGAAACAGCCTCCAGCTCCTCGCTCAGGCAGGGGCGGCCTGGGAAATTAGAGCCTTCTAATTAACGACTCAATAAATAAAGATGGATGGGAAAGGTTAATCCGGAACCTCATTCCTGCTTTATGGATACAAATCTTGGCGTCTCGGAATTGGCCGCTGCGGCTCCTGCCAAGGAATTCCAGCTTTTAAGGAGGATGCGACTTGCCCATTAATTGCATTTTTAGGATGAGGACGATGTCTTGCCTCTCAAGGAGATAAAATGCAGCTGAAATGCAGATTAAAAGGCATTTCTGAGGCAGTTGGTGCATCCAGGGCTCCTTTGGGGGGGCTGTCATATCCCAATGGATGGAAAATCCCAACACTGCATCCAGAGAGAGCATCGCTGCCGTCCCGGGATGCTTTTTATCCCCATCCTAAAAACTCCTGGACAGCTCCTCAGGGCTGTGCCAACCTCACTGTCATGGCCTCTGCTCCTGCTCTCCCAGGGAATAAAAAAGAGAGGGAATTCCTGGGATGGAGCCGTTTGCTCGGCAGAGGAAGGGAACAGGGAGCCCATCTGGTGGAGCTTCTTGCACCCAAATCCTCAAGAAATTCCGGGAGATTCGGTCTCCTCCACTGCCTGGGAGCTCCTGCACTCCTCAGGGCTCTGCCTGTCCCCTCCCTGTCCCCAAGGCTGTGTCATCCGTGTGACAACGCATCTCCAGCATGGCATGGACCCACGGCAGCTGGCATTTCCAAGGATCCCGATCCTCCAGGCCCGGCAGAGCAGGAATGGCCATGGCAGCATCCCGAAGGGACGGAGCAGCCGCTGCCGCTGGGAGCAGAGGGATGATGGATGGAGTTAAATGGAGCGCCGGGAAAGACAAACACTCCATGCCCGGCTGGCTCTCTCCTGCCGGGATCCAATGGACCACCAGGAACGCTGGCAGCCCCATCAGCTGCCCCATTAGGGAGCAAATGGAGCAGCAGCATCCCACAGACCTCCGGCACTTCCATCTCCTCCAGCTGGAAAACTCTGGAGGAACCAGAGAAACTTCCCTGCAGCTGCCGAGACAAAGGCCAAGGAGGATTTTCCAAAGCTGGGAATTCCCTGGGCCAAGAGGGCACAGGGGGAGAGTGGGATTTGTTTGGAGCAGCCTTTAAAAGTCAGAGGTGTTTAAACAAAGAGCAGCTGAGAGCCTTCCCGGGGCTCCCAGGGAGGCACGGCCGCCCTTCCTCAAATAGCAGAGAGACTGCACGGAAATGCCGAAGGGAGGGAGGCAGGAGCTGGATTTAGGGAGCTGGAGTGGGGGGATAATCCCTAGGGACTGGCAGGCGGGGCTCAGACAGCCTCACCTCGCCCCACTGTCCCCAGCACAGAGTGGCACTGCCACTTGGTGCCATGTGGGAAGCCTGGAGTGGATCCAATCACCAGAAGTGCCGGACGTGGCCAAGGTGTCTGCAGGCAGAAGCTGGGAATGTCTCCCTCTCTGGGACATTCCATGCTCTGGTCCCACAAAGCTGCCCCGCCTTGAAACTGTCACATCACTGTGACACAGCGCTGTCCCCCGCTGTCCCCAAGGGCTGCGCCACACCTGCAAAGCCCAGCTGAAAACCCAGCAGGGCTCATTCCCCGCCTGCCAAAATCTGGGATGCAGCTGTGCTGGAGGAGACCCTCCAGAGGGGACGGGAGCCAGGCAGAGGGCTCTGGGGTCCCCAAATTGTGGGGGTCTGGGGTCACAGGGGGTTGCTGCTGCCCCAGAGTCACCACCCCCTGTGCTGGCAGTGCCCCCCCCGAGCTGGCACCACAGTTGGTTCTGTGCCATCCATGGGGATGGGCTGTGCCAGAGGGGCTGGAGCGTGTCCAGGGCAGGGAACGGAGCTGGGGAAGGGAATGGAGCCCCAGGAGAGGCTGAGGGAGCTGGGAAAGGGGCTGAGCCTGGAGAAAAGGAGCCTCAGGGGGGACCGTGTGGCTCTGCACAACTCCCTGAGGACAGCCGGGGGGGTCGGGCTCTGCTCCCGGGGAACAGGGACAGGAGGAGAGGGAACGGCCTCAGGCTGGGCCAGGGGAGGCTCAGGGTGGATATTGGGAACATTCCTTCACGGAAAGGGTGGTCAGGGTGGCACAGCCGCCCAGGGCAGTGGGGGAGTCCCCATCCCTGCCGGGGTTTAACAGCCGTGTGGATGCGGCACCCGGGGACATGGGGCACTGGTGGCCTTGGCAGTGCTGGGGAATGGCTGCACTCGCTCCTGAAGGATCTTTTCCAACCCAAACGATTTCGTTGTGACCCATCAAGGCTCGGCTGGGACACGCCGGTTCCGGCGGCCCCGGCCCCGCTCTGGCCCCGGTGGCGGCGCAGCGGCAGCCGGAGCGGCTCCGTGCAGCGATCGAAGAGCGGAGCTCTGCTGCCACCGCCCGGGGACCGCGCAGCCCGCACCGCACGGCGCCGGGAGCCGCGCAGCCAGCGCCGGGAAGGGCGGCCGGGGCTGGGGCTTTCCCTGGGAAGGGGTCTGGGAACGGGGGGCTCCGCTCTGAGCCAGCCGGGGAGCGGTGCTGGAGCTGCCGCGTGTCAGAGATTCCCCCTGACCCCCCTGACTGAGCTCCTGCAGGAACGGGGCGTCAGGGGACCCTGTAAGAGTCACGGAATGGGCTGGATTTGGAGGGGCCCTCATCCAGTCCCACCCCTGCCATGGGCAGGGACACCTCCCACTGTCCCAGGCTGCTCCGAGCCCCAGTGTCCAGCCTGGCCTTGGACACTGCCAGGGATCCAGGGGCAGCCACAGCTGCTCTGGGCACCCTGTGCCAGGGCCTGCCCACCCTCCCAGGGAACAATTCCTGCCCAATATCCCATCCATCCCTGCCCTCTGGCAGTGGGAAGCCATTCCCTGTGTCCTGTCCCTCCAGCCCTTGTCCCCAGTCCCTCTCCAGCTCTCCTGGAGCCCCTTTAGGCCCTGGCAGGGGCTCTGAGCTCTCCCTGGAGCCTTCTGTTCTCCAGGTGAGCACCCCCAGCTCTCCCAGCCTGGCCCCAGAGCAGAGGGGCTCCAGCCCTGGCAGCATCTCCTCCTCTGGCCTCACTCCAGCTCCTCCACATCCTTCCCATGTTGGGGACCCCACAGGCAGGGGCAGCTCTGCAGGTGGGGTCTCACCTGGGCAGGGCAGAGGGGCAGGATGCCCCTCTCCTTTCCTGCTGCCCACGCTGGGGGATCAGCCCAGGGCAGGGAGGTTTTGGGGTCCCAGCTCTCACCCCCCAAATCCTTTTCCCAGGGCCGCTCCCAGAGCAGCTCCAAGATGTTCCCTGCAGGAAATGAGTTCCCAGGCAGCCCCGGGGGTGCAGCAGCTCTGCCAACACCTGCATTAAAGCCACACTCCCGGTGCCACAACGGCAGGACGGTGTCACCCAGCCCGGCCGGCCCAGAGGTCACTCACCGGACTTGTGGACGCTGCGCAGGCAGGACAGGGACGCGTTCAGCCGGGCACACTCCTCGCTGTTGGCCCCAAACTTCTCCACGGTGGCACAGACCTGGTCATCGGTCATGTCCAGCAGATCCTCCAGGCTGAGCTGCCCGGGGGCGATTTCCTGAGGGAGGAATGGGCCAGGAATGAGGGAGGAAGGATAAACCACCCTGGGGCATCCTCTGAACATCGGGGAACACCGGGGAGAATCCGTTTTCTTCAGGTCATGGACCCAAACCCAGCCGTTTTCCACCTGAATCTCCAAGAAAACCCGGAGGAACTTAAGTTTTCTCTCCAGTTTTTCTAGTTTTAGCTCTGTCCACACCCAGCTCAACAACCGGGAGCTCCAGGAAAACCAATCCCTGATTGGGAACACGCAGCTCCATCACATAACTCCCTTTTCCCTGGAGGTGGGATTGCCTTTGGCTGCCAACCCCTCGCTGCACCCCTCCAGCTGCAGGAGGTGGCAGGAGGACACTGATGGGGACACGGGGCATGTCCCCACTGCCGAGGGGTCCATGCGACACCCACGGGGTGTCCTCGCTGCTGGGCGGGGTCAAGAATCCACAGCCCCCTGGGAAAAGCCCCGTTCCTTTTCCAGGTGGGAAGGCCCAGCCCGTACCTCCATCACCTCCTTACGGATGTCGACGATGCGGAACCAGTGCAGGAGCTGGGGAAATCCCTCCAGTTTGGCATTGCGCTCCTGCAGGGCCACCTTCCTCTTGCAGGACAGCTGCCGGCTGAAATACTTCACCAGTTTGCTCTGGAAAAGAAGAGAAAGTCCTCGTGGGATCCCCCCGCTGGCAGCTGGGGCTCAGCTCTCACCCTGCCCCATCCCAAGGATCAAAATTCTGCCCCAAAACGCCCCTGCCGAGCTCCTGCAGCCAAGAGCATCCAGGTTTGGTGCCCAAGAGGGGAATTTCCCTCCCCAAAAATCCCTTTATCAGCTCCTTCATCCCCAAGCCAGCGCTGGGGTCTCGTTCAGGGGGTGGAGAGCCCTTGGGAACTCCCAGGGGGGTGTGAGGGGGACAGGGGGGACAGGCACCACTTTTCCCACAAGCACTGCCCCATCCCAGCGCTGTCCAGCCGCCCACAGGACACTTTGCCCACTTTTTCTCCCAGCCTCATGGCCAAGGGACCCCTAAAGGACACAGTCCCCTCTCCTACACCCAGGTTTGGTGCCAAGGACCCCCCAAACATCCCTCAAAAGCCACACTCCCCTCTTTTACACCCCATTAAAACCCTACAAGGGGACGAGCCACAGCATCACATCCCGAAGCTGGAATGTGGCATTTTCTCCTCATTCCCCCCTCACCGACCCCAACCTTCCTCCTTCCTTCCTCCCTCCCTCTCTGCTCCTCTGTACCCCTATCCCTGCTGGGATCATCCCCAAAATCCCCCAAATCCCCCAAACCCTCGCACCCCGGGGCCGAAGCCGTTCCCAGCCGCAGTCCGGCAGCTCCCAAAATAAAGCTGCTGAGCGCCTGCCCTCCTTTCCCGGGAATATAGAGCAGGGCTGGGGAGCTTCTGGGATTTCCTGCTCCTGCTCTCCCAGCTGGGTGATTCCCCGGCGCCGGCAGCACTAGATGGTGCTGTGCCCCTGCTCCTGCACACCCCAAAAATAGACGGGTGAAATACGGGATGGTTCGGGATAAGGGACAACCCCAGGGTGGGATTTGGGAGTTTTCCCGTCTCTCCCGGTCCTTTCCCTCTTGGCACTCACTGGTGACACCCACAGGGGGTGGCATCACCCCCCAAATCACCCCCCAGGTGGGTGACGGCCCTGCCAGGAGCTGGGGACAGGGTTGTCACCCCCCTGGCAGCTTGCCCCCATCCTCAGCCTGGCTACCAGAGATTAATTCCTGAAAATTAACCGCCGAAAATGAGGCAGGAACAGCAAAGCCCCACCTGGGGGGCTGCAGGGAGCCCTCAGCTCTGCAGAGCCCAGCCCCACTTCCAGGGTGGATTTTTAAGGAACAACGCTCCCAAAACAGACGATCCAAGGGTTAAGGATCAGCCTGGATCTCGAATCCCAAACACGCTCCTGGCGTTTGGAGCTGAAGCAGCCCCAGGCACCTTCAACACACCCAGAGGCAGCTCCTGTCTCCCCAGAAATGCCCTTGCATGGACACGACTGCACCAAAACACCGGGAAAAGCAATTCCTAAAAAAAATCCACATCCTGCCCCCAGCCTGTTGTCCATTCTGCCTCTCCAGGTGGGATCCCGAAGGGAATAAAGGTGATTTCTGAGCCACCACGGCATCCCCAGCGCCAAAATCAGGGGTGGGAACAGAGCTGGGGACAGGGACAGGGCAACCCCCACCACCATCGTGCGGAGGCGAGCTGGGAATGGGGAAAGAGCGGGGGAAATGGAGGAAATTTCATTCCCAGGTGGGGGAAATTCACCTCCACACGGCCCTCGAGGGACAGGAGGGGTCATTTTCAACCCAAAAGAGGACCCCGCTGGGACCCCTAGCTGCTCTGGTCCATGGATTTGCTCCAGCCAGGGGGGAAACAAAAACCACCGCAAACCCCCTCTGTGAAATCCAAGAGCCCTCGGCTCTGCTGGGGCTGGAAAGGGGAGGGACGGAGACGGCCCCATCCCGCAGGAAAAGCCCCGTCCCGCGGCTGCGGGGCTGCTCCGCCTCCCGCTCCTCCCGGGATGGAGCAAATGTGGGAAATGTTCCTGCCGTGGCTCAGCCTCCCCCTGCTCGCTCCTCCGTGCCTCAGTTTCCCCAGCTGGAAGCGGGCAGGAGGCACAAGGAGAGGGGTGGGGATCCCGCGGATCCCCTCTCTTGCTGCTGTTGGAATTGGCCGCTGGTGCAGCTGGGGATGCTGCTGGAGGGGATCCAAAGCTTTTGCTTTCCCACCTTCCCAGCGCCTGTCCCTGCCCCAACTCTGCCCGGGGGGAAGGCAGGAGCGATGCTCTGGTTTGAAGGAGAGAAACCGCGGGGATTCCCTTCTCCTTAGAGGCTCCAGCAGCTCCTGGAACCCCCCAGCTCCTTGGAAAACAACGTCCCTGCTGCCCCGGGGGCGGGCCGGGCACAGGAGCGATGTCCCCACTCCATGACACCTTGGGTGACCCCGGCAAGGCGAGGGGTTGGGATCACCCAGGGCTGGAGCCGGATTTCCCAATCCCAACCCTTCCCATCACCCCGAGCTGGAATTTCCCTCGGCTCATCCCAAACCCAACACGGCGGCGAGCGGCGGCTCCCCCCACCCCCGGCGGTCTCCAGGGAGCGGGAGGGCGGCTGTTCCCCCCTGGAATGGGATCCTTGACGTCAGCCGGGCTGGCGACAGCACCGGCCCTGCCTGGAGACCGGGACAGGCGGTGGAAAATCCAGGAGGGGGAAGTTCATTCACCTGGCACCCGGTGAGCAGTCGGGAATGCCCATCCCACCCCATCCCATCCCACCCCATCCCACCCCACCCCATCCCATCCGGATCCATGTGGGATGCCTTCACGCCATGAAGTGAGCATGATAACCCCCTAAATAACCCCCTGCATATCTTTTTCCATGACAAGAAACCCGACCGGAGCAGCTTCCCCCAGCTCCCACCGAGGGGTTTGTTATTCCAGAGGCACCTGGAGCAGCCTGGGGCAGGGGAATTCTCTGCCACGGTTCTGTTTTCCCTCTCAGGGCTCTCCCAAGGTGCTGTTGGGCTTGTGAGATGTCTCTGGCTCTGCGCATTCTTTATTTCGGGAGATGCTAAACGGTCCCTGGGGATTTTGCTGGGAATACAGGAGCTGAAATGTCTCCATCCAGCACCCTGGGAGGATCCAGTTCTGGGAGAAGTGCACTGTGCTCACCCGTGGCATGAGACACCAGAGAATCCACACGTTCAGACAGTGAAAACCACAAAATCATGGAATGGTTTGGGTTGGAAGGAGCTTAAAGCTCATCCAGCTCCACGCCATGGGCAGGGACACCTCCCACTGTCCCAGGCTGCTCCGAACCCCGTCCAGCCTGGCCTTGGACACTGCCACGGATCCAGGGACAGCCACTCCACAGTCTGTGGAAGTTTGGGAATGGCCACAGCTCTTTCCTTGGAGCCTCTTCCCATCCTCACCACACAGCAGCCAAAAGTATCCTGGGAGAGTTCCCTGTTCCCGGCAGGAGCACGGCAGGCCTGGGAGAGGGAAGTGCTGATCCTGAGGTTGTCCTGGGAGCCACCCATCAGTTCCTGCAGCCCTGACCCACATTCTGACATTGGGATGGGGTTTAACCCCGCAGACAGAACGGTGCTGTGGGGCAGTCGGGAATATTGCCCAGCTCTGAGCATACTTTCCTTCTGCTGTTCCCAAATTCCACCAAACGCAGCACCCCTTATCTGTATTTACACCCCAACCCCAAATTTAGAGCCATAAAGACCAACTGCCACACTTGGACCGGGATAAAACCCCACAGGCCAGGCAGGGCTGAGGGATGAACACTCAGCTCCTTCTGGATGCCGCCCCATAGGAAGCAAACCAGTCTCGATTCCCACCCCAGGTGTTTTATCCCAGCTGCTGCCTTGGCTCCCACTGGAACCTGTCCCAAGGCATAAGCAAGACCCAAAAATCCTCCCAGCTCCAAGGACTGCCACTGGAATCAGGCTGCAGCCGTGGTACCCATCCCAAAAACGCTGCACGGCAGGATGCAAGAGGATAGGAGCTTAAGGTGGCTTAAAACAAAAAAAGAAGGGAAAAACTACTATTAATCCAGCAAAATCAGGGTTTAGCCTATGAAGATTAACCAAAAAAACCGGGGTTCTCCCATTTTATTCCAGGCTGGGGCTGACACAAGGGCTGGGCACTGTCCCCAGTGCCCTCCCACTGCCACATCCCAGGTCACCCCTCCCTTAGCCATGGCACTGCCTGGCCCCGCTCTGCTGCCACCAGATGGGAAGGGAAGAGGTGCTGAGCGAGGCCTCGGAGTCTGTGTCACGTCCTTGGGACGTGGTGGTGGCAGCAGGGACTCAGGGACACAGAGACTCGGGGACTTGGGGACTCAGGGCCAAGCTCCGCTCCCAGTGACGCCGGTGGCAACCCAGGACAACGCAGGAGCCAGTCCAGGGCTGGCATCGGGAACTTGGCCCTGGATTCACTCCCCTTGTGGGAATCACCCTGGGTTTGAGGTGACAAACAACCAGAGAGTGTCAGCAGGGGCGTTCTTGGCTGGAACATCCCAAGCTCCCTGTTTGGGGTGTTTTAGGGATGGCAATGCCGGGGCTCCCCATGGCTGGCACGGAGTGATCCATAGGGGCTGGAGAGGTGCTTCCCTGTGAGCATTTGTTGGATAACATCGCCCTGACCACCTCCAGGCCCTTCATCCAGCCCCAGCTGGGCTGCCCCAGTGGCACCGGGATGCTGGGAAGGAGCATCCCACCATGCTGGCTCCACCACGCCCCGCTGCTCCCCTCCATGTCCACGGGACACAGACAGGGAGCCCTCAGTGCTGACCTCAACGAGGCCATCGCTCCGTGTGGGATGAGCTCCTGGAGTCCCGCACCTCCTGGCAGGTTCTCCTGGGGATTTCGAGCCTGCCTGCATCCCCAGAAGTCTCCAGCACACCCCAAAACTCCTGTTATCCCTCTCTCAAGGTTGCTCCAGGACCAACAGCTCCCAGCCCCCCACATGGAGAGTTGGGATGGGACAGGGATCAAGGGGAGGTGACAGCAGGATGGGAGCAGGAATGTGCACAAGTTGGGATGCAGAGCAGGGAGCTGCACCCCAAACCTGGGGTCTCCCCACGAGTGGCACAGCAGTGACGTGGTGACACCCCAGTTGTCCCACAGAACTCAGCGGGAGCAAAAGCAGCAGGGCAGGGTGTTCCAGTCATGGCCCAGAGCCAAGAGCTGCCCCACAGAGGGGCTGCGGGACCAGCTGGAAGGCCTGACTGGGATCAGGCTCTGAAATCCCCCCACCCACCGCCCCAGCTCCGCGTCAGCCGCCCCCACAGCCCCAGCACAGCCCCGCTGGCGTCTCCCCAGGGTCACGGCCTCGCTTCTCCTCGCTCCGTGCCAGCTGCGGGGATCCCACTCAGCCTGGGAATCCCTGGCCATTCCCTGCCCACCACAGCCCACCGACCTCCTACTGAACCCTAAATTCACCCCAGTGGGGGCTCAGCACCCTCCAAGGGGAGCTTCATCCCCTCGGAGGCAGGAGCAGGGAGGGGAGGAGGCAGCCGGGCCAGGGGGCCGCTGCCTGGTGGGAGGGATGCAGGTGGGGCAGGGGGATGCAGCCAGCTGGGACAGTCGGAGCCTGCTGGAAGGGATGCAGGTGGGCTGAGGGGATGCAGCTCAGGGAAAGGGATGCGGCCAGGCCCAGGGGATGCAACCCCGTGGAAGGGATGCAGGTGGGTTGAAGGGATGCTGCCTGGTGGAAGGGATGCAGCCAGGCCCGTGGGATGCAGCCCGCCACAAGGAATGCAGGTGGGCCGAGGGGATGCAGTCTAGGGATGTAGCCAGGCTGGGGGGATGGAGCCAGGCAGCAGGGGTGCAGGTGGGCCGATGGGAGGCAGCCCGGCTGGAGCAGCAGCTCGGAGGAAGGGATGCGGCCGGGCCGGGGACCGCGGGAAGGGGGAAGGGATGCAGGTGGGCCGGGGGATGCAGGTGGGCCAGGGGATGCCGCCTGCCGGGCGCTGGAAGCCGGGGGAGGGACGCGGCCGGGCCGGGGGCTGCCGGGGGATACCGGGAGGACACCGGGGGGCTGCGGCCGGGGCCGGGCCCCCCCGGTGGGTCCCGGCAGGAGGGTTCGGTGGTCCCGGACCCACCTCGGGGCCACCTGCAGAGCGCGCAGCCTCACTCGGGCGCACCGCAGCGCCGCGGGGGAACCCGCCGCGGCCCGGGGGGGGGGGGGGAGACTGATGGGGGGGTGTTGATGTTGGGGGGGGTCGGCGGGGCCCGTACCTCCAGGGTGCGGATCTCCTTCTGCGTGAGGTCGTTGGAGGCGGCGCACTTGGTGCGGAGCCCCTCCAGGTTGGAGATGCTGATGTCGATCATGTTCTGGACCAGCTCGCACTGCTGCAGCGCCTTCTGCAGACTCAGCTCCTGCTCCTCGCTCCTCGTCATGTTGTCCTCATCCATCGCTCGCCGCCCCCCCCCCCCGCCCGCCCGCCCTCCCCTCCGCCCGCCGCCGCCGCGGCCCCCCCTTCCCTGGGCTCCGCTCGCCGGCCCCCGCCGCCGCTCAGCCCCGCTCGGCCGCGGCCCGCAGCATCGCGGTGCCCACCGAGCCGTCAGCGCGGCGCCGCCGCCGCTACCCCCCCCCCCCCGGGCGCGGCGGGGCGGGGGCGGGGGCGGCGCGCTCCGGCTCCGCGGGGCCGCGCTCGCTGCGCGCCGCTCCGCGCGGGAACCCCCGCACACCCCCGGCCCGGCACCCCCGGCCCCGGCAGCTCCGCGGCATCCGCATCGCCCCCGCACCCACGCATCACCTTCCTCATCATCACCCCCACATCATCCTGAACACCCCCCGTACCTTATCAACATCCCCATCCTCATCAACACCCCCCCCAACCTTATCAACATCCCCATCCTCATCAACACAGCCCCTCAACCTTATCAACCACCCCAACCTTATCAACCACCCCAACCTTATCAACATCTCCAACCTTATCAACTCCCCCTCCAACCTTATCAACATCCCCATCCTCATCAACACAGCCCCCCAACCTTATCAACCACCCCAACCTTATCAACACCCCCCCCAACCTTATCAACATCCCCATCCTCATCAACAGCCCCCCCAACCTTGTCAACACAGCCCCCAACCTAATCAACCACCCCAACCTTATCAACACCCCCCCAACCTTAGCAATCACCCCAACCTTATCAACATCCCTCCAGCCCCATCACCCCCACACCTCCCCATCCTCATCATCAACCCCCATCCTCATCAACGTACTCCTACCTTACCAACACCCCCAACCTTATCACCATCCCTCCACCCTCATGAACCCCACACCCCCACACCCTCACATCACCCCCCACCCTCATCATCACCCCCCCAACCTTATCAACACCCCCATCCTCATCGCCCCCCACCCCATGATCCCCATCCCCATCACCTTCCTGCCATCCCCATCCCCCCCACCCACACCTCCCCATCCCCATCATCACCCCCCCAACCTTATCAACACCCCTATCCTCATCACTCCCATCCCTATCACCTTCCCGCCATCCCCATCTCCCCCTCACCCACACCACCCCATCTTCATCGACACCGCCATCCACATCACCCCCCCACCCCATCACCTTCCCATCCTCATCATCACTCCCATCCTCACCATCCCCCAGTCCCCTCCCAGCCCTCAACCCCAGCATTTTCCCACTATCCCCATGCACCCCCCATCCCCACATCTCCTCATCCTCATCAGCACTCCCCATTCTCATCATCATCCAACCCTATCCCCATCCACCCCCATGACCCAAACCCCACATCTCTCTAACCCCCATCCCCCTATCCCCACATCTCCCCGTTCCCATAAGAATTCCCCCATTCCCATCCCATCACCCTCCCCCCATCCCCATTCCCATGCCCTTCTCCCCCGTCCTCATCCCCCCAGTCCTTTCCATGCTCATCCCAATCCCTCCGACCCCCGGGAATGGGACAGGAGGGGAGCAGCAGGGGTGAAGGAAGGGATGATGCATTTGGGGGGCAGGGAGCAGGGAGAATGACGGGGGTTGAAATGGGGGCCTGGGGTAATGGGGGGTCAGTGAGGAAGAGAGGGCTTGGACATTGGGGGGCCAGTGCAATAGGGGCACCTGGGGAAATGAGGGGTGGCTGGAAATGGGGGGCAGAGGGGCTGGGGCATTGGGGGGATAATGGGGGGGCTGGGGAATGTGGGGAACCTGAGGTACTGGAGGGGAAATGGGGACATTGTGGGGGCTGGGGCAAAGATGGAGAATGGAAATGGGGGGCTCTGGGGAAATGGGAATGTCTGGGGAAATGGAATGGTCTGGGGCACTGGGGGGGCATCGGAGACTCTGGGGAACTAGGGGGTCTGGGGCACTGGGGGGGCATCGGCGGCTCTGGGGCACTGGGGAGTCTGGGGCACTTGGGGGGTCTGGGGCATTGGGGGGATCTGGGGCACTGTGGGGGAACTGTGGGGTCTGGGGCACTGGGGGGCATTGGAGGCTCTGGGGCACTGTGGGGTCTGGGGCACTGTGGGGTCTGGGGCACTGGGGGGCATTGGAGGCACTGGGGCACTGGGGGCTCTGGGGCACTGGGGGGTCTGGGGCATTGGGGGGATCTGGGGCACTGTGGGGGCACTGTGGGGTCTGGGGCACTGGGGGGCATTGGAGGCTCTGGGGCACTGGGGCAATCTGAGCTGATAGGGAGGCTCTGGGACAATGGGCATTCCCGGTCGGGGCCAATGGGGGCCAAGCCTGGCCAACACTCGGGAATAATTCCAGAGAGACAGGCAGGATGATGCTCCCAGACCCTTCACCTGCTCCAGGCACAGTGTCCTCAGAGCCCTGACCTCCCTGCCTCTGGATGCACGACTTTATTCCCAGCTGGCATCCCCATCCCAGTCCCTCTCAGCTCTGGGAGAGCACAGGCCAAATTCCCAATGGCGTTATCCGTGCTCACAGCAGTTGACTCCCTCCAAGTTGAGATATGGCTGAAAAATCGGGAAATCTGCTGATTTCTCCCCCTTTTTTAAATCAGGACTTGTAATTTCCCTGAGCTGGGATGTCCCTTTTGTGCCCTGTCCCCAAGGCCGGCTGTGAGGAGGCTCAGAGGAACCACTGGGGTGGGAAATGAAATCAAGAACTGCCCAGCACCAGGGAAGGGAAGGGAAGGGAAGGGAAGGGAAGGGAAGGGAAGGGAAGGGAAGGGAAGGGAAGGGAAGGGAAGGGAAGGGAAGGGAAGGGAAGGGAAGGGAAGGGAAGGGAAGGGAAGGGAAGGGAAGGGAAGGGAAGGGAAGGGAAGGGAAGGGAAGGGAAGGGAAGGGAAGGGAAGGGAAGGGAAGGGAAGGGAAGGGAAGGGAAGGGAAGGGAAGGGAAGGGAAGGGAAGGGAAGGGAAGGGAAGGGAAGGGAAGGGAAGGGAAGGGAAGGGAAGGGAAGGGAAATATAAAATAAATTTCCATCAAGGAGACTCCACTCCACCGGGATAAAAGCACTCATCCCTAAATCCCGCAGCAGCAGAGCTGCAGGGATTTTGGGTGTTCACCAAACCTTTTGCTTCCCAAAAACCCCTACAGCAGCCTGTGGGATAGCTCCCATGCCTGGAGCTGGCCATGGTCCGAGCGGATGAACATTCCAGATAGTGGGAATGGCCCAATCAGTCCATATAAAAATATCATAATATTTTAATTGACTTCTGTCGGTTTTCTCCATGAGAAGTGTTTGGAGTGACTCAGGGTCTCTAAACTGGGTTAATGATCCCCAGTGCCAAAAGTGCTCTTCCAGGCACGACACCCAGCTGGGAGGGGAGAGGGAATGCCCTGGCACGGCCACTCCACCCTGGGAAAGCACCACCACTGCATCACACCACGGGTTTCCCACCAAATTCCCCCAAAACCACCCCACAAGGGTTCATTGCTCCAGCTCAGGGTGAGCTGCTCCACAGGAGCCTGTGGATACCGGCATTGGGATTTCTTGGTGATTAATATGGCAAAGAACTTCTTCAGCTCCACGTGGGGTGGGAGGATCTCTTGGATTTCAGCTCTCAAGGAGCACCTGTTTTGTCCTCTGTGGAAAAGAATCTTTGTCATCATCACCTCCATCCCATCACCTCTGTCCCATCACCTCCATCCCATCACCTCTGTCCTATCATCCCTGTCACCATCTTCCCTGTCCCATCACCTCTGTTCTACCCCTGTCCCTTCAACCCTGTCACCATCATATCTGTCTCCACCATCTCTGTCCCATCACCTCTGTCATCAACACCACTGTCACCACCACCTCTGTCATCATCTCTGTCACCATCTCTGTCACCATCATCTCTGTCCCATCAACACTGTCACCATCACCCCTGTCCCATCATCTCCCATGTCCATCACCATCATTCCTGTCACCGTCCCCCCATCCCATCGCCCCTGTCCTCCTCACCTCTGTCCCATCACACCTGTCACCACCTCTGTCACCACCATGCCTGTCCCATGTTCCCCGTCCCATCATCTCCATCCCATCACCTCTGTCACCATCACCTCTGTCCCCTCATCCCCACCCAAGAGGGAAATCAGAGCCATCCCAGGGGCTGATTTAACCCTATCAAACAACACCCCAAAGATTTCCCCTGCTCCGGAGCTCGGCATTTATTTATGATGGGGAAAACACCTGGAAAAATCCATTTAGGGGGACGAGAGCCTGCCCCAGGCGAAGGCAGATCCAGGGGGAGAGCTGCAGCTCTGGATCCAGGATGTGCAGGAAAATCCCAGCTCCCGGCTGTTCCCAGGTGCCCGGGAAGGACCTGGAGGCTCCAAAGGGAAGGGCCATCTGTCACGGCTGTCACGCGCCCAGAGGGACGGCTGAGGCTGCTGACCTCAGCTTCCAGCTCCTGCTTTCCTTTATGGGGCTGCAGGGAATAAAAAAGGGGGGAAAAGCCAGGAAAGCAGCTGCCCTCCAGCAGATTTTTGAGTTTTTGTAGGAGCCAGCCTGGAGCTCTCGATGTTTTCACTTCCCTTGTCAGTAACAGCATTTTTCCAGGGATTTTTTTGCCTGCCCTGCACCTCTACTTCCCAATGGATCGCTTCCCATCCTCAGTCCACCTGCGTTTTCCAAGCTAGTGCCTCTCACTCCCGCCTGCTTTCCTTTCTGGGATCAGAGCAGCACTGGAGCATCACTCCAGCAGCCTGGGCTAATTCTCACCTCTAAGCTCCTTCTCTAAAGGAGAGTCCTGGGGTTTTCCAGAAGCTGGGAAGCAGCAGGGACAGGGATAAAGGTATTTTGTTCTGGCAGCCACCTCTGGAGTTTGCTGTTCCCGTCACACTGGGAGGACCCCAGATCTCCTCTCCTCAAGCGTCCCTGCACCCAAAGGTGCCCCTCTCATCCCAAGGGTTTTCCGAGGGCAGGGGCACTGTGTTTGCCCAAAACCTCGCTCACAATCAACCCAGCAATTCCTGCTGCCGTGCTTACCCCAGCATCGCAGGCAGCACCCCGTTCTGGTGAACGCCAGCACCGTGCTCTTCCCACAGCCACAGAATCATGGAATGGGTTGGGTTGGAAGGGACCTTAAAGGTCACCTCGTTCCACCCCCTGCCACGGACAGGGACAGCAGGATGGCGGGGGATTCTCGCCCTCCACTCAGGTGAGATCTCAGTGGGAACGCTGTGTCCAGCCCTGGGGCCCAGCACAGGAGGGACCTGGAGCCGCTAGAGAGTCCAGAGGAGGACACGGAGATGCTCCCAGGGCTGGAGCCCCTCTGCTCTGGAGCCAGGCTGGGAGAGCTGGGGGTGCTCACCTGGAGAACAGAAGGCTCCAGGGAGAGCTCAGAGCCCCTTGCAGGGCCTAAAGGGGCTCCAGGAGAGCTGGAGAGGGACTGGGGACAAGGGCTGGAGGGACAGGACACAGGGAATGGCTTCCCACTGCCAGAGGACAGGGACGGATGGGATATTGGGCAGGAATTGTTCCCTGGGAGGGTGGGCAGGCCCTGGCACAGGGTGCCCAGAGCGGCTGTGGCCGCCCCCGGATCCCCGGGATCGCTGGAAGGGGCCGGGATGTTCCCGCTCCCGCGGGACCCGCCCGCGCCCTCAGGCCCGCCCCGCGCCGCCGCTCTCGCGCGCTGCGCGGCGCTCTCGCGAGACTTCCCACCATGGCGCCGGCGGGCAGCGCGAACCTGCCGTGGTACGGCCGGGAGCGGGGGGATACCGGGATACCGGGATAACAGGATAACTCGGCGGGGGCTGCATCGGGGCTGACTCCCCGCTCCTTTCCTTTCCCCGTGTAGGGTGGAGAAGTACCGTCCGCAGGCGCTGTCCGAGCTGGTGTCTCACCGGGACATCCTCAGTACCGGTAATGAATCCCACCCCCGCCGTGACCGCCCCCCCCCCCCGCCGGTCCCGGGTGTCCCCCAGCCCCGTTATCCCGCTGTTATCCCGCTGTTATCCCGCAGTGCAGCGCTTCATCAGCGAGGACCGGCTCCCCCATTTGCTTCTCTATGGGCCGCCCGGCACCGGGAAGACATCCACCATCCTGGCCTGTGCCAGGCAGCTGTACCGGGAGCGGGAGTTCGGCTCCATGGTGCTGGAGGTGAGCGGGAACAGAGTGGGGTGGGATGCGACGGGAAGAGAAAGGTTGGGATGGGATGCAGGGATAGGGATCCACACCTTTCCCTTACAGCTTAATGCTTCTGATGACCGGGGCATCGACATCGTCCGAGGGCCCATCCTGAGCTTCGCCAGCACCAGGACCATCTTTAAGTATGTGGTGGGTCTCTGCTTCCCGAAGTTCCCCATCTCTCTGGCACCCTCCTGGCCCTGGCACTTGGATTGGGAAGGGGATTTGGGAAGGGGATTTGGGAGGTCCCGGGGTGGGTGGGAATGTGCCCAGCAAGCAGGGAGGGTGAGGATGCAAAACGCTTCCCACGAGTCAGCTGGGAACAAACCTCCCAGCTCCCCCTTCTCCAGCACCAAACCCACCCTTTTCCTAGGAAAGGCTTCAAGCTTGTCATCCTGGACGAAGCCGATGCCATGACCCAGGATGCTCAGAATGCCCTGAGGAGAGGTGAGGAGCACTGGGAATCCCACACCGCGGGAATCGCGCACTGTGTGCGGCCATCGCCCTCATCCAGCCCAGCACGGGGTGGGAATCAGGACGAGGCAACAGCCAAGGACCCACCTTCCTGTCCCTCCTTTTTGCAGTGATCGAGAAGTTCACAGAAAACACCCGGTTTTGCCTCATCTGCAACTACCTCTCCAAGATCATTCCCGCCCTGCAATCCCGCTGCACCCGCTTCCGCTTCGGCCCCCTGACCCCGGAGCTGATGGTGCCGCGGCTGCAGCACGTCATCCAGGAGGAGGGGTGAGGGGGGATCCCTCCACGGCCCCCCTGGGCCCATTCCCTGCCAGGGAGGAGCAGCAGCTCGGATTCCCACGGTTCCAAATCCCCGGGTGTTGTTGTTCCAGGGTGGATGTGAGCGAGGATGGGATGAAGGCTCTGGTGACCCTCTCGAGCGGGGACATGCGCAGGGCCCTCAATATCTTGCAGGTGGGACTGCGGCCATCAGCCCCTGGCCGGGGGAGCTGGAGGGGCCTCTTCATCCTTCCTGTTCCCTCCTCTTCCTCAGAGCACCTCCATGGCCTTTGGGAAGGTGACAGAGGAGAGCGTTTACACCTGTACGGGGCATCCCCTCAAGTCTGACATCGCCAACATCCTCGACTGGATGCTGAACCAGGATTTTTCCACCGCCTACCGCAGTATCCTTTGCCCTGGGGGTTATTTCCGGCTGGGATAAATCCTGCTCTTTCCCAGGGATCTCTGTGGCCTCTGGGGTGGGTGCTGCTCGCTGGGGAGGCCCCTCGGGGTTGCTGCAGAGATGAGGAGCAGATCTGGCAGGGAAATGCCTGGAAGAAAGGCCTTGACTTGCTTTCATCCCAGAAATCATGGAGCTGAAGACGCTGAAGGGCCTGGCCCTGCAGGACATCCTCACTGAGATCCATCTCTTCGTGCACAGAGGTGGGGAAAGGGTCTGGCTCCAGATGACCCTGGAGAAGCCGAACTTCTCCCTGCCCCTCACCGAGTGTTTCCTTCTCTCCACAGTCGACTTCCCCCCCTCCATCCGCATCCAGCTGCTGATCAAGCTGGCAGACATCGAGTGAGTGTCACTCCCCCAGTCTGGGGACCCTGGGGTGGCTCCTGGTGGTCGCTGGGCACTGCTGGCACACAGCCCATGGCTTTGGGGGGTGCCCACAGTGGCAGAATCCCCCAAAGCTGTCCTTGTTCCCACTCCAGGTACCGCCTGGCTGCTGGCACAAGCGAGAAGATCCAGCTGAGCTCCCTCATTGCTGCCTTCCAGGTCACCAGGGACCTGGTGGTGGCTGAAGCCTGAGTCCTGCCGGGTGGATCTGCTGCTGGATTTGGGAAGGGCCAGCAGCCCCATGCCTGGAGCTGCTCCCTGCAGCTTCCCAGTTCCTTTCTGGAAGCCTTGAGTGCCGTCAGGGTAAAGAGGTTGTTAGAAGGCAGCATTATTCCCAAGCTCCATGGGAAAATACAGGTGCCTCCACAGCCCAGCAGGTCGCACTGGTCTTTGCTTTTCCCTCCTGAAGGGAGGTGGGGGGTTAGGGGAGCACCAGTTTTCTGTGTTCAGCTGTTCCCAAGGGAAAAACAACATCCTGGGGATGTTTGGGGGAGAATTCCCTCCACAAAGCCTGCCAGCACACAGGGGATGTGCTGTTGCTCCAGCCACCAGCTAAGCTGGAGGACGGGGACAAACAAAACACTGCTGCATGTTCAGCATGTCTGGGAATTCGGCTGATTGAGTGCCATGCTCCAGCACAGAGAGAAAGCAAGGGAGGAATGGGAACAGGGGATGGAGTGAAGCCACTTCTTCCCACAGGTGGACGCCTCTGCCACCCTTCCCTGGCAGCTAGGGCGGTGCCAGGCACTCCCAGGTCACCTGAGCAAGCCAGAAGGGAAATCATGAGGAATCAATTTTTATTTATTGAGACCTGCTCGGGCTTGTCCCACTCCTGCCCATGCCGGGAGAGCGGCAGAGCCCGCACTCCACTGGGACGGAGGGACATTCCCAGGTGGGTGTTTTGGGGGGGTTTAGCCCCATATTTGTGCAGGTGACAACAGCTCTGCTCCCACAGCAGCTGTTCCACCATCATCCCACACCATTGCACTCAGAAGCAGAAGCACCTGACCCAACCCCAGCAGGCAGCAGGGGACAGGGGGACCTGTGTCCCACCCGTGTCCCCTGCAGGGCCACCGCAGCTCTGCCCCTCACCCTCTGCGTGGGATTTTGCTGGGTTTTTGTATTATGACACCAAGAAAAGCCCTCCACAGCCCCAAAACCACGGAAGCGGCCACGCTCCTGGCTCACGGCTCGGCGTTCCTGCGGCGCCGCCGGCCCAGGCCGAGCCCCAGGGCTCACCTCCCTGCCTCTGCTGTCCCTGCTGCCTTAAAAAGTCCGGTAAGTGAGGAATTCCTTCAGCTTCCTGGGAATGGGCAGTGCCAGCACCTGGTAGGTGGTGAGGAAGGTGCGCAGGGCTTTGCGGCACAAGTGCTTGAGTGACGAGAGGACCCTCGGGGCTGTCCAGAACTGCACGTGGCCATCCCTGGTCCTGCAATGGGATCCAGACAACCCTGAGCACAGGGCAGAGGGACACGAGGAACTCCAGCTGATCCCAAATATTCCCAAGCTTGCCAAGGAGCGTGTGCTCCCCAGCCCAGGAAAACTATCCCCAGGGAAGCCCAGAATTTGCTGAGCTGCGGGATCAGCTCAGCTGATCTCCCTGTTTCTCCACCCTCTCCTGTTTACTCACCCTGTGGCTATGAATCCTCCATGTGGGAAGTACATGCAGCACAGACCATTAGTCATGGGGGCAAAGGCCACTGGAGACCGAAACTCCAAGGCCCAGATCCTCAGGAGCCTGTAGAGAAAGGCAGAGGACACAATGCAGTGCCTTGATGCCAAAATAAAGCTGCTGGGATCACCAGAAGACACACAAACAAGAAACATTTGCTTCCCATGGCAGTCTCCCAGGGAGGACTGTCCCCTGCTGAGTGAGTGACGTGCTGAGGGTGGCACAGCACCCAGCAGGACACAGACCTCAGCTCAGGGTGACAGGGCCCTGACCTTGCTACCCCTTGTCACAGCCAAGCCATGGTGTTCCCACGGGCCTGACCTTTCCACTTATTCCAGGACCTGGCGCATTTATTCCCCAACTCCTGAGCTCCTGGTTCATTCTGGTCTCCTCCTGGGTCCCCACAGGGGTTCACTCACCTGTCATCTGCCACCGTGGCCAGGTAGAGCCCCTCGGGGGAGAAGCAGACGGAGCGCAGGGAGCTGGTGTGGATTTCACTGCTGGAATCCAGCGTGGAGTGCAACGGGACATGGCTGTGGGTGGGGACAACATCCCAGAGTCAGCTTTGAGCTGCCACCAGCCCCTTCCCCAGCTGAGGCTGGCAGAGCTGCCAAACTTGGCAAGCCAGACCTATATCCTGCCTCTGGAAGCAGAGTAGTGGTCATGGCTGTGCCCAGCAAGAAGGGAAAGCCACATCCAGCCCTAAAACCCTCCCTGGCATTGCTCTGTCCTGTCCCACAGCGTCCCCATGGTCAGTGTAGAGATGGTGGCTATGCCCATCCAGCTGGGAAAGCCACATCCAGCCCTAAAAACCTCTCTGGCATTGCTGTATCCCCTCCCAGGTCATACCGCAGTGTCCTGAGCTGCTCCCCGGTGTAGGGGTCCCACATGATGACACAGGCGTCGTAGGAAGCGGTGACAAGGAGAGCAGAGTCTGGGGAGAAGTCACAGGACACGACGCTGCTCTGGTGGCCCTCCAGCCTCCGGATGAGTGTGTAGGATCTCATACTCCACAGCAGCGCCTGCGGGATTTGGGCAGGGGATCAGGCTGGGAGCATCCCTGGGTTTAAAGCCCGTGGGCTCTGCTCCCAACTTCCAGCTCCTGAGGAGCCAGGGCCGGATGGCCTGGCTCTTCTCCCAGGGGCGTTCTGGGGACACAGAGGGCTGGATTCAGCAGGCACAGGGATGGCTCCCATCCTGCGGGACTCACCGACTTCTCGCCGGCAGCGGAGCAGAGCATGCTGCAGTCTGGGGAGATGGAGCAGCAATAGACCCACTGCACATGGCCCGACAGCACCTGGACCTGCCGCCCTGGGGACAGCAGAAATGTGTCACCAGAAGGGGACAGGACTCCTTGGCTCTGCTCTCCCTCCCTTTCCCCAGTGGGAATTTACACTGGGCTGGGGATTCCCCGGGTAAATCCCAAGGCAATGCCCACCTGCATCTCTGAGGTCAAACTCTGCTTCCTGTCACAGGGCTGTCCCCTTCTGCCTCAAATACTGTCCCCAAAGGTCCTCTCCCATCATCTTCCCTCCCAAGATGGGTTTCTCCCCCTCCCCTGACCCAGCACAGGGATATCCCTGCGCATTCCTACCATCCCTGCTCAGGTCCCACACGCGCAGGGTCTTGTCCCGCGAGGCCGACACGAGGATGGGGCTTCCATTGGGAGCGAAGCTCAGGTCCCTGACAACATCCTGGTGTCCCAAGAGGCTGAAGAGGAGGTGCCCTGCAAGAGAAGAGCCATGCTCAGTGCCATCCATCCATGGGTAATGAGGCAGAGCCCCTCGTGCAGCCCTGCTTGGGACAGGGCAGGTATTGGGGAAGGAGGGAGATGGGATCTCCTTCCACAGGGGAACAAGGGGACAGCCGGCCTGAAGCCACGACAGCGAGGGTTGCTCACCTGTCTGCACCTCCCACACCTTTATCTGCCCGTCGTTGAGCCCGGTGGCCAGGACCAGGCAGGGAAGGCCCACGGCACAGGCAGGATCTGTGTCACCATCCTCAGCTGCTGGCCAGGCACTGAAGGCCAGGCCCCACACGATCTGCCCACACTCCAGAGTCTTCTCCTTGGCTGCCCCACAGCTCAAGGTCTCCGCTTTGCCGCCACGGCTCTTGCGCTCCGAGGTTTTGCAGCCGCTGGAGGAGGCAGGGAGGAGGGGAGTGTTCACCCCCAGGCTCCACACCCCGGCTCCATGCACCCATCTACCCACACTGGGCCACCCCTGGGATCAATCCAAGCTGGATTGATCGGATGGAGAGCAGCACTGGGAGGACTTTAGTGCTGATGAGTGAGGGCTGGAAACCAGAAACACCCTGGGCTGAACCCCCAGTGTGGGCAGCAGGGGAGGGGGGATTCTGCCCCTCTGCCCTGCCCAGGTGAGACCCCACCTGCAGAGCCACCTCCAGCCCTGGGGTTCCCAACATCAGAAGGATGTGGAGGAGCTGGAGTGAGGCCAGAGGAGGAGATGCTGCCAGGGCTGGAGCCCCTCTGCTCTGGAGCCAGGCTGGGAGAGCTGGGGGTGCTCACCTGGAGAACAGAAGGCTCCAGGGAGAGCTCAGAGCCCCTGCCAGGGCCTAAAGGGGCTCCAGGAGAGCTGGAGAGGGACTGGGGACAAGGGCTGGAGGGACAGGACACAGGGAATGGCTTCCCACTGCCAGAGGGCAGGGATGGATGGGATATTGGGCAGGAATTGTTCCCTGGGAGAGTGGGCAGGCCCTGGCACAGGGTGCCCAGAGCAGCTGTGGCTGCCCCTGGATCCCTGGCAGTGTCCAAGGCCAGGCTGGACACGGGCTTGGAGCAGCCTGGGACAGTGGGAGGTGTCCCTGCCCATGCCAGGGGTGGGACTGGACGAGCTTTAGGGTCCCTTCCAACCCAACCCATTCCATGACTCCGCACTCACAGCTCGGCCTCCCCCAGGGGCCACGGGATCAGTTTGACCACGCAGTGTCCCTGGGACCAGGCGAACCAGGCCCCGTCGGGGGAGAAGGCGACGCTCCAGGTCTCGCAGCTGGATTTCCAGTCGTAGCGCTGGGGCCGGCCCGGCTTCAGCTCCGCCAGCAGCACCGGCTCGTCTGCGGCGGGACGGCCCCGTCAGCCCCCGAGCCCCCAAAACCCTGTCACCCCTCACATCCCCCGCAGCCGCCGCGTCCCCGCCCGGCTCCCGCTCACCTCCGCTCGCCTTCATGGTGGCCCCGCCGCCCGCTCGGCCCCGCCGGGCCCGCCCGGCCCAGGGCGGCGGCGGCGGCGGAAGCGGCGGCGCGGGGAGGGGACCCGGAGCCGCCTCCTCCGGCCCCGCCGCCAACGGCACCGCCCCGCCACCGGGGAGCGCCGGGATGGGGCGGGAGAGGGACGGGGAGCGCCGGGATGGGGCGGGAGAGGGACGGGGGAGCGCCGGGATGGGGCGGGAGAGGGACGGGGAGCGCCGGGATGGGGCGGGAGAGGGACGGGAACAGCCCCCCTGAGGGAGAAAGGGCGGGCACTGGGCCTGCTCCCGCCCGCCGGGCCCGGGGGGCAGTGATCCCCTCAGGGACACAGCAGCCTCACCGGGACACCTCCCGGCAGTGACACCCGGCCCCAGGACACAGCAGCCTCACCGGGACACCTCCCGGCAGTGACACTCGGCCCCAGGACACAGCACCCTCACCGGGACACCTTCTAGCAGTGACACTCGGCCCCAGGACCCACAGGGTGACATCCCCCACCAGTGATAAACCCCACCAGTGACATCCTGTCAGGATGACACCCCCCGGCAGTGACATCCCCCAGGACCCACAGGGTGACACCCCCCGACAGTGACACCTCCCCAGCACCCACATAGGAACCCCCCCCAGCAGTGACACCCCCAGGACCCAGCAGCCGCTGGATGACACCCTCCACTCAGCGGTCCCCAAAAGATCAGCATCCCCATATTCAGCCTCCTCCCCAGCAGCCCCCAAGGATCTCACTGAGCCCCCCTTTAGTAGCACTCCGAGGATTCCGTGCCCCCACATCGTCCCCCCCAAGAACGGCACCCCAAGAACCAGCACCCCCCCTTTGAGCCCCTCCAGCACCCACGGGGTGATGCCCACCCTGGCAATGCCGGCCGTGAGTCACAGCAGCACACCCACCCCGCACCCCGGATTCCGCACCTCCCGGCCCCCCCAAGCCCCCACTGCCCCTCCCCAGGGCAGGGATGTCCCCCCTCGCCGCCCAGTGCCCTCCATCCTCTGTGGCTCGGGGTCCGTGGTGCAGAGAGGCCGGGGTGCAGGGTGTGGTGGTGCACGCACAGACACCCCGAGACCTGCTGGAGTGCTCAGCGCGTCCCCTCTGAGGGCTGCGGTCACCCCGATGTCCCTTGGGGGTCCCATGCACCTCCTTCCTCCCCTCATCCCCAAGTCCAGCGTTCACCCATTTCCCCGCTACTTTGGCACTTTGGGGTCCAGACCGAGCCCCCCCCATCCTGGGGGCACCCACCCCTTGTGCCCCTCAGCTCTGACATGACAGAAGCCCCCCACCACAGGCGGCTCTGCCATGCCCCCGTGCCTCAGTTTCCCCGCCTCTCGGACGGAGGGTGGCTCTGCTCTCTGGTCACTGGCCCGTGACGGGACCCGCACGGTGGGCACGGTGCCACCTCACCCTCCTCCGTGTGCCCGCCTGGACTCCCGCCCGCGGCTCGGGCGCAGGTGGGAAGCGGCAACAAAAACAACCGAGCGGAGGAAAGAGGAAGAAGCGCGGTGAGGAGCGGCGCCGGCGGGGGACGAGGCCGGTGCTGGCAGCCCCGCCGGCGCTTTGCGGGGCTCAGGGCACCCCCGGGCACCCATCGCAGCCCCCCAAGTGGCCACCCCGAAGTCTGAAGTTCGCCGGCATGGCCAAAACCACCTCGCTGCGCTGCCGGGTGCTGGAGGGGAAGGACCTGCCCGCCAAGGACGTGTGAGTGGCTCGGGGGGCTCAATTTCCCCCAGACCCACTCCGGGAGATGTGGCGGGGAGGGATCGCTGGGCGCTCTGCCCATCCTGGGTCTTCTTCTCTCCGTACAGTTTTGGGGGTCTCTGCTTGCACCCCTTACCCCCAAAGTGAGGGTCTGGGGTGTGCGGGGACTGCCAGCCCCCCCCCCCCATCCCCCAGGAATGTACGACCCCCCCCCAACCCCTTTAGCATCCCTGTCGTGCCCCCCAGCAGGGTGGGCACAGAGGATCCCCCCAAGCCTGGGGGTGACCCTGGGGGGGCACAGCCCCTGCACCCCCAGCCCTGCTGGGCATCTGCACCCTTTGGGGGATGGGGTGGTGAGCGGGGGGGTGCAGGGAGACTCCCGCCCGCTCCTGCCCCGGGGGCACGGCTCGGCGGAGCTGGCAGTCCCGGGTACCTCCGGATGTGCCAGCTTGGCACCGCCGGCCGCTCCCAGGGCCGGGCATGCGGGGACGGTGCCGTGTCCCTGCCTCGGTTTCTGCCCCCGGGGGGTGTCACGGCGCTGGGTGTGCCACTGCGGGGGTCTGGGCACAGCGGGCGATCTGCACAATGATGGGGTGCCCAGGGCCGCTCCCAGCGCCCCCAAGCCCAGCTTGGGGCTGTCGTGGGGCTGCAGAGGGGGTCGGGGTGAGCCGCTCCCACTTCCCGTCCCGTGGCAGGGACAGAGACTGCCGTCACCTCCCTCATCCATCTCGGGGTCCCAATCCTTGTGGAAGCACCTCCTGGGGATTTGGGGCTCCAGCAGCACCCTAGGGCCGCGCCCCCCGGTGCTGCTCCAGCTGCCATAAACCTGCAGAAAGGGGCTTTGCAGGGACCGGGTGGATGATCCCCGAATCCACCCCTCGTCCCTCCATCCTGTGCTCCTGGTGAAAAGGGCCTGACCGGTGTCACCCAGGCCCCATGGGTTGTCACAGGGACTCGGGCTGGGCTGTGCTGTTGGACAGGCAGCTGTACCCGCGGGTGGGTGGCACAGGGACATGCGGCCACGGCTCGGGGTGACCCACAGAAGGTCCCTCAGTTCAAAGAGGGCCAGCAAAAGGGGATGTCCCCATCCCAGTGTGAGCTGCGGGGCCAGGCTGAGACCGGGCAACTCATCTCACCCCCGGGACTGGTGCTTCACTGTGGGGGTTTGAGGCCCCCGAGGGCGGGGAGGATTCCCGAGTGGGGGCTGACGCAGGGCACCCCCATCCCCTGCCCAGGTCCGGCTCCAGCGATCCCTACTGCGTGGTCAAGGTGGACAACGAGGTGGTGGCCAGGTACGGGGACACCGTCCCACGCTGGGAGGGGACATGCAGGGGTGGGGGATCTTCCCTGGGGGGCAACCACCTCTGCCATCCCGGCAGGACGGCCACGGTGTGGAAGAGCCTGAACCCTTTTTGGGGTGAGGAAATCACGCTGCTTCTGCCCCACGGATTCCACAGCCTCACCATCTACGTGCTGGATGAAGACACCATTGGGTAGGGGGACAACATGGGCAGGGTGGGCACTGGGGACCCCCCCGAGGGGTGGCAGGTCCCCAGCAGTGTCTTGCTGTGTCTGCTTCCTCACAGGCAGGACGATGTCATTGGCAAGATCTCGCTCAGCCATCAGCAGATCTCGGCCGAGCCGCGGGGTGAGTGGGGGGCACGGTGGGGTGGGGGACAGCGGGACCCATCCTGACACCATGGGGTGCCCACACTGTCCCCAGTCTGTGCCCACACTGTCCCCACGCTGTCCCCCTCGGCAGGTGTTGACCGCTGGCTCAGCCTGGCACCTGTGAACCCCGACCAGGAGGTGCAGGGCGAGATCCATCTGGAGCTGCAAGTCCCCAAGTGGGGCCACCCGCGGGTGCTGCGCTGCCACCTCATCGAGGCCAGGTCGGGGGGCTGGCAGCTCGGGGGGCTGCGACCACCACGGGGTCTTATTTTGGTGGGAGGGAAGAGAGGAGGGGATGGGGACAATGGTGGCGTGGGGTTTGTCCTCCCCTTTCCACACTCGGAAGGATCCTCGCTGCACCACGTTGGGGACATCAGTGGTGCCAACCCACGTGTGACAATACCATGGGGGCTCAGTGGGAAATGTGCTGCCACCTCTGCTTGGGGACAGGGGCACAGGAGCGCCACGGAGTACCCAGGGTTGGTTCCCAGCAGAGTGGTGGCTCTCACACCATGATTTTGCTCTTTGGTTTTAAAATTTGGGGAAACTGAGGCACGGCTCAGGCTGCCCGTCCGCGTTTGGAGGTGTTGCTGTGTGTACGTGTGTGCACGCGTGTTAGAGTGCACAGGGACACACACACACGCGCACGGTGACACGCACACAGACACACACAGCTGACAGATGGAGCAGCCGGCAGAGGCAGCATCCCGCTGCCATGGCAACCAAAGCGGCTACCAAGGAAACAGGATGGCCATGGGGACAGGGTGGCCATGGGGACAGCCAGGAGGGACGGCAGCACCCCCACGAGGGACTGGAGGAGGAAGGGCTCCCCTGGAAACGGGGCACGACCTCTCCAGCATCCCCTGGCACCCGCCGGCTGCCCCATATGCCCAGGAGAGCTGACAAAGGGGGGATGTGGGGCTGCAGGGACAAACGCCTTGCCCACTGTGCCCCCGCTGACCCCCATGTCCTCACAGGGACCTGGCCCCCCGGGACCCCTCGGGCTCCTCGGACCCCTTTGGGCGGGTGTCGTGCTGCGGGCACACGCTGGAGACAGCGGTGAGTCAGTGCTGGGTGCTGGGTGTGGCACCCGGTGTCCCTGGGACCCAGGAGGCTCAGGCACCCTCAGGCACCCTCAGGCAGCCCTCGGCCACCAGTCCCTGTGCCCAGCAGGTGATTAAGAAAACCCGGTTCCCACACTGGGATGAGGTGCTGGAGTTCGAGCTGCCGGAAGGGGAGCTGGGAGAGGCTGTGCTGAGCGTGGAGGTTTGGGACTGGGACATCGTGGGCAAGAACGACTTCCTGGGGCGGGTGAGGAGGACCTGGGGGCACACCGGAATGGGGCAGGGTCCTGGGGGCACCGCTGCAACCCCTCTGTGGGGTCTGGGTGACCACAGGTCAGGACCCACCGGGATGGTGACAGTGCCACACGCAGACCATGCGTGTCCTGGGCTGTCCCCCAAGGGAAGTGCAGCAGAGGGGACTGGCACGTGTCCCCCCCATCCAGACCCTGCCTCTGTCCCCCAGGTCGAGTTCTTCTTGGACACCCTCTGCCCGGGCCCCACCAGGGGCTGGTTCCAGCTCCTGCCCTTCCCCAGCACCACGGAGGACCACAGGTGAGTGCAGGCAGAGGGGAGAGGTGGTTGTGACCAGGGCAGCACGAGGTGGCCCCCATGGAGGGCACAGGACCTGTGTGAGCCCCCCGGTGTCATTGCAGGGGACAGCTGGGTGCCCTGAGGCTGGCAGTGAGGCTGCTGGAGGACACGGTCCTGCCCCACCACCACTACCAGCCCCTCATCCAGCTCCTCACTGAGCCCATCCTCTGCCCGGCCCAGGTGGGTGCCAGCACTGTGGGGAACTTTGGGGTGACCACCCCAGTGCAGAGGCCTCGCTGTGCCCACCCTGCCCTCCCCACAGTCCCCCGAGGGCACGGCCCTGGCTGTCCTGGAGAAGGTGACCTCAGGGGAGAGCCGGCAGGACGTGGCCACCAAGTTGGTGAAGATCTTCTCAGACCAGGGGCTGGCTGTGCCCCTCCTGGACTTCCTCACCACCCGCGAGCTGGCCAGGACCTGTAAGTGCCCAGGGCCACCTCAAGAAACCCCAAGCCAGGGGTCCTCGAGATCCCCACGGAGAAAGAGTGGGGCCACCAAGGGGGAGGCAGGAAAGGTGCCACATGTCCCTGGGGTTGGGCACACCAGGGTCGTCACCCTGTGCCCACCTTGCCGCAGCCTCTGTGCTCTTCCAGCTGATCCCAACACCCTCTTCCGCTCCAACTCGCTGGCCTCCAAATCCATGGAGCAGTTCATGAAGGTGAGGCTGGGAAGGGACACCTCCATGGTGTCCCAGCAGGGCATCTGGGGACAAGGACGGTGCCTTCCCACTCCTTGCAGGTGGTGGGGCTGCCCTACCTGCACGAGGTCCTGAAGCCGGTGGTGAACCGCATTTTTGAGGAGAAGAAATATGTGGAGCTGGACCCCAGCAAGATGGAGCTGAGCCGGGGCAGGTGGGCACAGGTGGATGTCTGGGAGGGGCACAGGGTGCCTGACATGTCCCTGTGTCCCCTGCAGAAAAGGGACACATTGCTGCTGAGCCCATGGGTCACTTCTGGCCAGCACAGGGCCCCTGTTCCTGGTGTCCCTGACACGGCAGTGTCCCCACAGGAGGATCTCCTTCAAGGGGTCCCTGTTGGAGGCACAGGTGCAGGAGAGCAGCCTGGAGCTGCTGAAGGGCTACCTGGGGGACATCGTCGATGCCATCGTGGGCTCGGTGGACAAGTGTCCCCTCCCCATGAGGGTGGCCTTCAAGCAGCTCCGCAGGCGGGTGGAGGAGCGGTTCCCCTTGGCACAGCACGAGGTGGGGCCCGCGGTGGGGCTGGGGGTCTGCACAACCCCAGGAGCACCAGCCCAAGCCCTGAGCTGTCCCTGTCCCTGTCCCCATCCAGGACGTCCGGTACTTCTCCATCAGTGGGTTCCTGTTCCTTCGCTTCTTCGCTCCCGCTGTCCTCACCCCGAAGCTCTTTGGGCTCCGGGAGCAGCACGCGGAGCCCTGCACCGGCCGCACGCTCCTGCTGCTCGCCAAGGTGGGGACACCAGAGAGAGGGGGACCCTTGGGAAGGGACGGAAACACCAGGAGGGATGGGGACCTCAGAGAGGGATGGGGACGTTGGGGATGAATGGGGACCCTTGGGGAGGGTGGGGGACCTGGGGAGGGATGAGAACCTTGGGGAAGCCTGGGCATGGATAGGGACCCTGGGAAGGGTGGAGGACATGGGGAGGAGTGGGAATCACAGGAGAGGGTTGGGGAGTCCCGGGGAGGGATGGGGATCCCTGGGGAGGGTGGGAGTCCCGGGGAGGGATGGGGATGCCTGGGGATGGGTAGGGGTCTTGAGGAGGGATGGGAACTCCAGGGAGGGATGGGAACCCTTGGAGGGGGATGGGGATCCTTGGGGATGAATGGGGACCCTTGGGGTGGGTGAGGGACCTGCAGAGGGATGGGGACCACTGGGAGAGACGAGGATTGTGAGGAAGGATGGGGTGCCCAGGGAGGGTTTGGGACTTCAGAGAGAAACCCCAGGAAGGACAGAGACTTCCTTGTGGGATGTGGACCCTGTGGAGAGATGGGAACCCACAAGGAATGGGGAGGTCAGAAAGGCAGGAGACCCTGGGGAGGGACAGAAATCCCGGGGAATGATGGGGACCCCAAGGAGGGCAGAGCCATTCCTGTCCCTGTGCCACACACCATGGGCTGGCTCCTTCCTGTGCCACTTGAGGCCAGTCCTGCCTGTCCCCAGGCTGTGCCACCACAAGCTGGGCATGGCACAGGAGCAGAATTTGGGTCCCATCACCCTCCAGCTGCTCCACTTTTCCCACCCCAACCCCTGAGCCCTCGGGGTCCAGGGGAGCAGCCAGGGGGGGTCCAGGGGGGTCACACCCGAAGGGACACAGCAGTGTGACCCCTTCCCTGCGTGGGACAGGCCCTGCAGACCATCGGGAACCTGGGGCTGCAGCTGGGGCAGGGCAAGGAGCCATGGATGGCCCCGCTGAACGCCGTCCTCCTGCCCAGTGTCACCCGTGTCCGGGCCTTCCTGGATGCCCTGGTCGCCGTGGAGAGCCCCGAGGGTGAGCGGGAACAGCGGGCAGGGAGGGGACATTGCTGGTGCCGGGTCAGCGGCATCACCCTGGCGCTGCCAGGAGCACCCTCGGCCTCTGGTGGCATTTGGGGTGACACCACTGCCTCCCTCCCTGCAGTGGGCGAGGTGCCAGTGCCACAGCGACATTCCCAGCCCTCGGCCACCATCAGGGAGGGTCCTCTGCACACCTGCCCGGAGGGGGGGGTGGCACTGCTGCCCCGCTTTGCCTTCAAGAAGAGGCACTTCAGGCTCAGCGCCCAGGCCCTGGCCTGTGCCAAGACCCCCGGGGGGCAGGTGGGTGCTGCCCCAGACCCCCACCCTAAACCAGGTGCCCAGAGGTGGGGGGAAGGACGTGGGCACATCTTTTGGGGTGTTTGGGGGTATCCAGGTGAGATGCTCCATCCCAATGGAACAGGCGGAGATCTGGATGTGGGTCCATTTGTTTTGGGGTGTTTGGGGCTCCCCAGGTATTCCATGGATATGAGTAATGGATATGGACATGGCCACACATTTTGGGGTGTTTGGGGGTCCCCAGGTGCTCAGCTCCATCGCAGTGGAGCAGATCCGGGCAGTGGAGCAGGTGGACAAGGGCACCTTCCAGCACCCCCACGTCCTGCAGGTGGTGGCACGGGATGACACCGGGCAGCTCCACACCACCTACCTGCAGTGCAAGGTGACCCCACCCTGCCCCAGCACCCCAAAACCCCAGGAACTCCCCACCACAGAGGGACCCCCCTCCCCAGCACCCACCCACGGGCACCCCCATGGGACAATGGGAATGGTCCCAAATGGTCCCAGCTGTACCCAGACACTTGCTGTACTGGGAGCACTGGGGGCACTGAGGTCAAGGGGCTAACTGGGTTTACTGGGGAAGTTGGGGTGTCCTACCCTGGCTGTACTGGGGTCACTGGGGTGCCAGCCCTGTTTGTACTGGGAACACTGGGATACCCCGGCTCCTGCAGCACCATCTCCCCTCACTTCCTCCGGGGCAGCTTTGCCACCAAACTGTCACCCCTGTCCCCCAACTGTCTCACCCCTGTCCTCCAGCCCTGCTGCCCATCCCTTCCTCCTCCCTCCTCCTCGTCCTCCCCCGCGCTGGCAGCGCCCAGCCCAGGGTGCCCTCGGGTAGCCCTGGGGGTGCCCCTGTCCCTGCTGTCCCCGCAGAGCGCCCCGGAGCTGTGGCAGTGGCTGTGGGCTCTGCGCCGGGCCACCAGCGCCAACAGGGACACGCTGCCCACGTGCCACCCCGGCGCCTTCCGCGCCCGCCGCTGGACCTGCTGCCTGCAGCCCACCCGTGCCGGTAGGAGCGGGGGTCCCCTGGGGTCGGGGTGCCGGGGAGGGGGGTGTCGGTGTCCCCGTGTCCCCACTGGTGTCGTTGGCAGCGCCCGGGTGCAGCCGTACCCACGGCACGGTGGTGCTGGGAGAGTGGAGCGACCTCGGGGACACCGCGGTGGCAGCACAGAGCCTCTACGGGCACCTGCGGTGAGCCCGGGCGACAGGAGGGTCCCGGGGGTCTTGTGGGTGCTGGTGGGCAGGGTGGGAAGCTGCTGAGGGTCCCTGTTCCACAGGCTGCTGGGGACTGGGGATCTTGAGGGCAAATATGGGCGTCCGGGGGGTCCTTTAGGTGGGGGTGGGCAGGGTGGCAGAGTGCTGAGGGTCCCTGTCCCCAAGGACAGTGGGAGCTGGGGATCCCGGGGTCCTTTGGGTGCTGACAGGCATGGGGACAGCCTGCTGAGGGTCCCTGTCCTGCCGGGTGGTGGGGACCAGGGGTCCAGAGGGTTCCACAGGGATCGAGGGGACATTTAGGTGCTGATGGGCAGGGTGGGAGTGTCCTGAGGTCCCTGTCCCCCAGGACGGTGGGAACTGGGGGTCCTGGGGTCCTTTGGGTGCTGGAGGGCAGGGGGGGAGTGTCCTGAGGGTCCCTGTCCTGCAGGGCAGCGCTGGCCGGGGCTCCCGTGGACAGCGCGGTGCCCGGGCCGCCCTGCCCGGGCCAGGCAGGTACGGGGAGCCCCGCGGGGCGGTGGGGGGACCCCCATGTGGGGGGGCACCCATGGGGTGGGCGCTGGCACAGGCCGGCAGCGCCCGCAGACCCCTGCGAGCACCACAGAGCGCTGCGCTGGCTCTCTCCACGAGGGGACAGCAGATACACACGGATGGGGGACACGGGGACACGGGGACACGGGGACACAGTCCGGGGGGCTGGCGGGGCACGGGGTGGGGTGTGATGGGACGGGGGGGGCCGGGTGGGGTAGGGGCGTGTTAGGGGTAGGGGACGGGTGTGGGGGCTGGGGGGACACCACGGGTGGGTGTCGGGGATGGATGCGGGGCTGTGGGGGGAAATGCCCGCGGGTGGATGCCAGGGGGCTGGCGGGGGGCTGGCAGGGGGGTGGGGGTGCGGGTGGTGCCGTGGGGGGGTGCCGAGAACTGACCCCACCCTGGGGTGCAGGGGGGCCCCTTGGGGACAGGCTGCAGGAGGTGCTGCGGGACCTGGACATCGCCCACGACGCCTTCGCCCACCTCGAGGAGAGCCCAGAGCCACCCCCGAGTCCCCTCCGTGCCCCGAGACCCCCGGCACGCCCCAGCCTCTCCCCCTCAGCCCACCCCGGGAGGGGCAGGGACGCCAGTGGGGACACAGAGGGGACGCGGGGACAGCAGCCCGGCACGGGGTGTATTCTGTAACACAGAGATGTACATGGCACCGGTTGTGCGCGGCTCCCTGGGGCAGCGGCGGGTGACACGGGTGACACGGGTGGCACAGACGCGCAAAGAGGCCACGGGTAGAAAAAAGACCACGACGCTATCGCCACGAGAGCGGGGCGAGCCGGGACGGGACGGGGCGACAGACAGACAGACAGACAGACGCACACGGGGACACGCGGTGGGTGACACCGGGTGGCCCGGGACGGGAAAGAGCCCGCCGGGCGGGGCTGCGGTGAAGCGGCGCAGGCGGAGGTGGCACGGGCGGGGCCGGGGGGGGCTCGGGGAGCCCCTGAGCCCGGCCTCAGTCCTTCAGGGTGGCCTCGGACACCCCCTGGGCCAGCAGCTCGGCCAGGACGTTGTCCAGGTAGTTGGGGTCGGGGTAGCCGTGCCCCGTCAGGTTGGAGCCGAACTCGGTCTTGTGGTGGATCTCGTTCCACACCACCGTGTCCGACTCGCCCGTGGTGTTGGAGGTGCCGATGGTGAAGATGAGCCGCCGGTCCCAGGCCACAATCAGCAGCTTCAGCACCTGCGGCGGGCACGGCCCTGGCTCGGCCACCCCGCACCCCCGGCACAGCCACCCTGGCCCCCCACCCAGCCTGGCACCCCCGGCACGGCCCTGCACAGCCACCCAGCACCCCGGCACCTCCTCCCCCGGCACAGCACAGCCTCAGCCCCCCCGGGTGGGATTCAGCCCCAGCACAGTGCCACAGGATGCCACCCTTCCTTGTGGTACCCCCCACCCCATCCCACTGCAGCTGCAGCCTCCCCATCCCATCCCATCCCATCCCATCCCATCCCATCCCATCCTATCCCATCCCATCCCATCCTCCCCATTCTTTCTCTTCCCATCTCATCCCATCCTTTCTCTTCTCATCCCATCCCACCTCATTCCCAACCATTCCATCCCATCCCATCCCATCCTATCCTATCCCTTCCCACCCCATACCTTCCCTTCCCCACCCCATCCCCCTCCCCATCCCATCCACCCTCCTCTGACCCCATCCCTTCCCATTCTGTGCCATCCCATCTCATCCCATCCCACCCCGTGGGGGTCTCACCTTCCTGCCCTTCTCGTTGTCGGGCAGGTAGCAGTGCCGTGGGAAGCCTCGTGCCGTGAATTTCTTCCCGGGATTGGGATGCTCCGGGCCCTGGGTGGGTGGGGGCACAGGGGGTGAGTGGGGGACACCGGGCAGGGGTCACAGCCCGCCCGGGGGTCTGGCCTCACCTGGATGCCGGTGGGGATGTCGTAGACAATCCGGATGGTTTTGGAGTCGGTGTATCCCGGGAGGGAGTGGGGGATGAGGTGGAATTCCATCTTCCCGGGGGGCTGCGTGCCCGTCTTCTCCCCGTAAATGGCCTTACAGGTGGGGCACTGCAGGCTCCCGTCCTGGGGGCACCGCGTGGGCATCAGGGGTGGCACCCACCCAGCACCCACCTGGAACATTCCAGCACTCCCCAACACACACCCAGCACCCACCTGGAACATCCCAGCACTCCCCAACACACACCCAGCACCCACCTGGAACATTCCAGCATTCCCCAACACACACCCAGCACCCACCTGGAACATTCCAGCATTCCCCAACACACACCCAGCACCCACCTGGAACATCCCAGCACTCCCCAACACACACCCAGCACCCACCTGGAACATTCCAGCATTCCCCAACACACACCCAGCACCCACCTGGAACATTCCAGCGTTCCCCAACACACACCCAGCACCCACCTGGAACATTCCAGCGCTCCCCAGCACACACCCAGCACCCACCTCGACCCCCTCAGCACCCACCCATCACTCACCCCACACCCACTCCAACACCCCCTCAACCCCTCGCACCCACCCAGCACCTACCTGGAACATTTCAGCACTTCCCAGCACCCACCCAGAAATCCTCACACCCACCCAGCACCTACCCAACACCTGGAACCCCCCAGCACCCCCCCCCCATCCAGTACTCACCCAGCACCCACTCAACACTTCCCAGCAACCCCCCAAGGAGCGGCCAGCACCCACCCCAGCACCCACCCAGCTCACCGGGCACCCACCCCAGCACCCACCCAACCCGCCTGGCACCCACCCCAGCACCCAGCCCGCCCCGCAGGCGGCCCGGGCTGCCGCTGACCTTGTTGCCGTTGTTGTACATGGCCAGCAGGCACAGCAGGTGGTACATGTGCCCGCACTTGCCCAGCTTGCCCACCAGCTCCGGCTTGATGCCCCTGGGGCTCAGCACGCCCTCGTAGCCGGAGGAGGTGACCAGCCGCTCCATGCAGATGGTGCAATCCTGCCGGGAACGCCATCAGCATCCGGGGGGCATGAGGGGTCACCCCCCCGGTCCCCTGCCTGAGCCTCTCGGAGCCCCCCAAACCCCCCCACTCACCTCATCCGGGGGGTTCTTCACCTTCTGGATGTAGCGGCGCACCACGTCCTCGGGGGTCTTACCTGAGGGGAACGACATCAGAGCCTGCCCGCGGTGCCACAGCCCCCCTGCCACGGGACGGGGACAGCCCTGTCACCCCCTGCCACCACGACAGGGACAGCACGTGGCACAAAGCAGCGATGGGCACCGCCCCACGCAAAGCCCTTGGGGGTGTCTCACTTCCCTCTCCGCGTGCCCCCCCGTCCCTGATCCCGCTGGGACGTTGGTGGCTCCTTACTCTTCTTGAGCTGCTTCTTTTTGGTTTTCCTGCAGATGCCGTTGACGCCGGGGACAGGTTTGATGTCGCTCTTGCTGACGGGCGGGGGGTGCAGGATGGGTTTGGGGGCGCGGGTCAGGCACACGGGCAGCCCGGCGGCGCACATGAGGATCCCCGTCATCCCTGCGCCGGGAGAGCTCCTGTCCGTCCGTCTGTCCATCCTTCCCACCCCCCGGGAGTGTCACCCCGCGGTGACACCCAGCCGCTGGCCGGACCACGCTTACCTGCGAGGGCGGGATGGACGGGGCCGGTGCCGTTCAGGTTCTTGACCGGGAGCGCTGGGACCCTGCAGGGACATGGCAGAGGGGGCGGCTCAGCCGGGCTGGCAGGGCTGGCACTGTCCCCTCCTGGCATGGCATGGCCCCAGAGCGGCAGCATCCCCACGGGACACAATGCAGTGTCCCCTGAGGGCTGCTGGCACTGTCCCCAGGCAGTGTCCCCCCCACGGGACACAGGGCAGTGTCCCCTGAGGGCTGCTGGCACTGTCCCCAGGCAGTGTCCCCCCACACGGGACACAGGGCAGTGTCCCCTGAGGGCTGCTGGCACTGTCCCCAGGCAGAGTCCCCCCCACGGGACACAGGGCAGTGTCCCCTGAGGGCTGCTGGCACTGTCCCCAGGCAGAGTCCCCCCACACGGGACACAGGGCAGTGTCCCCTGAGGGCTGCTGGCACTGTGCCCAGGCAGTGTCCCCCCACACGGGACACAGGGCAGTGTCCCCTGAGGGCTGCTGGCACTGTCCCCAGGCAGTGTCCTCCGCACAGGGGCAAGGTGTCCCCTCACCAGCTTGGAGAGCCGCTGTCCCATCCCACGGGGCTGTCACCCAGTGCCACCTGTCCATCCCTGGGCACCCAATGGCACCCGTGGCATCACGTCCTCCTCGACCCAGGGTGGGCGCCTTGTCAGGGGATCCCGATGGTGACACCCCGTGTCCCACACCCCTGCGGGCGACGTGCCACCACTCGTGTGCTCCCCAGGGACCCCCACCCTGCTGGGGCTGCCAGCAGCAAGTGGCACCGGTGTCACCGTGCCCAGGGCAGTGTGTGGGGGACAGGGCTGGAAGGGGACGTGTCCATAGGGGTGGGATGGACAGAGGGAAGAAAGGAGGGATGGAGAGATGGATGTGTGACAGCGAGGGAGGGAGGGAATGGAACAAAGCCCAGTCCCGAGTGCTCCTGCCCTGGGGGCTGCCCAGCTCGGCAGCTCGGGAACAGCCCCGACCAGAGGCATCATCCCCCTCCCTGATCCCAAAATCCCCTCCCGCCCCAGCCATCACAGTGATGAGTTCAGCAGTGCTCAGAGCTGGGGCTGAGGGCGTTTTCCTTCATTCCCAAAGCTCCTCTACCCACACAAGGCCAGGGCAGCGATGGGGGCCCAGCGCCATACCAGGGTATTCCTGGCCCCCTCTCACCTGTCCGTAGGTATGTGCCAGGACAGGGACAGCGATGGGGCAGGGACAAGGACAGCTCAGCCCAGCACCCAGCACACAGAAGCAAAAGCAGGATGTCAGCAGGGGAAGGAAACGTGCCAGGAGCTGCCGGGGGCTCAGAGAACCCACCTGTCCCCCCAGCCTGGTGCTGGCAGCCCTGAAGGGACACCAGGCCAACCCACCTCGGGGCACAGCTGTGGAGATGTGGGTGCCAGGACAGGGACACCCACCAGGACACAATTCCAGGCGTCTGCTCACCCACCTGGACCCCCCTGGTGAATCATTCCCACCACAGAGGGGACACCAGGGCTGTGGTCCCTCCCCAGAGCTGTGCCCTCCCCTGGTGGCATCAGGCCAGGCGCTGGGTCACACAGCCTTGGGGACACCATGCTGGCCTTGGGGACACCATTCCCCCGGGATCAGGCACTCCATGTGCTCCAGCTGCCACGGATAGCGTGGCACGGCCTGGCACAGCATGGCATGGCACAGCACGGATCACCACATCCCCTCTGCAGGGATCCAGGGACCACCAGGATGACCCAGGTGTCCCACCCACCACCACATCCCCGGGGCTGGAGGTGACAGTGCCACAGGAGCTGGGGCTGCTTGCAAGGTGACAGCAGGGGACGAGCCACCTCCATCACCCCTTTTGCCCCTCTGTGTGCCCATCCCCGCGCCCCCCCCCCCCCCACCTCGGTGACACCCCGGTTGTCCCCTCCCCACCCACCCAGCTTACCCGGGGGGGACAGTGGCCCTGGCGCCCAGTCCAGCCCCGCGCTGTGTCCCGGGCCGGTTGAGGTTGTTGAGACCGGGCAGCGCCGCGCTGGGCACGCCCTGCCCGGGGCCGAACCCCGCGCCGGCCACCCGCAGCCCTTCACCCTTGGCCGCGCCCCCCGCCACCACCGCCGGCGTGCCCGTCCCCGCCGGCCACAGGGTTCCCCCGGCGAAGGTGCTGCTCTGGCGGACGGCGCCGGGGTAGAGTTTGCGGCGCTGGGACGCCAGGATGGCGTTGGAGGCGGCGCGGGTGCTGTTGACCAGCAGGCACTGGGGGCACGAGCAGGGGGTGCCCGTGCTGGCGCCCACCGGCCACGACTGCGATTTGGGGATGGAGCCCATGGTGAGGGGATAGGCCAGGTCCATGCGGCGCCGCAGCCGCCGCTTGCGCTGCGTTTGCCGGTTCATTTGGGACATGCTGCTGAAGTAGATGAGGTAGCAGAAGCCCAGGGAGGAGAGGTCCAGCCAGGGGTGCTGCTTCTCGTAGGCGTTCTGGATGGTGATGCAGATGTCCATGTCGTAGGGAGTCCAGGAGTTGTTGTCGTTCTCCCATTCCCACACGATTCCCTTCCCCGGCGCTGAGGAGGGGTCGTAGAAGTTCCTGCGGACGGGGCGCATGGTCCCTGCGGAGACAGGAGGGGTGACACCGGTGGAGGGACCCACACCCGCACAGACATCCCCGTGTCCGGCTTCCAGCCCGGCATCCCGCAGGGATTGGGGCACAGAGGCGCTTTGGGGTGGTGCAACAGCCGCCCTCCCAGTTCATGGAAGTCCCTATTGCACCCCAATGGTGCTTCCCTGTGGATGGATCCAACCCTCAACCCGCCGTTGGTGACAGTGGCTGGGACTGCCAGCCCTCGGGATCGTTGTCCCGGATACCCCAGGAAGGGACCCTTGTGCCTTTCCCATCTTTTTTCCATCCCTCTGGTCCAAGCCCTTCCCCACCCTCCCCTCCCCGTGGCCATCCCGGGCCAGGGGAAGCATTTCCCGGTCAGGAGAGGTTTCCTGACAGCTGCTGGCTCTGGCAGTGACACAGCCAGGGATTGTCCAACACGGCCAAATCCCGGCTCCTCGCCACTCGTCTGGGATGGAGCTGGATCCTGCAGCTCCCCCCGGAGCTCCACGGTGGGGGGAGGCATCGCAGCCCTCTCCTCGAGCCCTCTCCTCCCCCCGGCACGGGGCCTGTCTATCCCCTCGCCGGCACCGTTTGCCCAGCTCGATTAACGGCGCTAATTAAGGGTCATTAATCATGGGCCGCATCAGGCAGCAGAGCCAGGCCCCAGCTGCCGCCTTGTGCTGAGGCAGCTCTGCCGGGGCCGCGGGAGGGGAGCGGGGGGGCCCTGCTGCCCGCTCCTGCCCACATCCCAAACCTCACTGCTGGCTCCAGGCCACCCACACCCCACTGCCCGCTCCCCTCCAGCCCCACTGCCCGCGGCCATTCCCCTCACATCCATGTCCTGTATCCCTCCTCAGCTCCCAGCCTGGCCTCCCCGCACCCATGAACACATCCCAGAGCTCCGGTCCTTGCAAATGCATCCCACATCACACTGCCCCTCACATCCCCATCCTAAATCCCACATCCCCATCCCAAATCCCACATCCCCATCCCAAATCCCACATCCCCCCGCCCCTCACATCCCGCATCCCCCAGAGAGCATTGGAGGTCCAGCCTGTTCCCCTTGGCGCACACAGGCCTCGGTCCCCAAGGGCCACCAGCTGTCCCCAGCCCCCAGCCCCTGCCTCCTCTGCCAGCCGTGCCAGTGCCACAGGGCCGAGCCAGTGTCCCCAGGGCCACCGGGAGGGGACGCATGTCCCCACTCTCGGAATGGGGTCACCTCGTTTCGCTCTGTCACTGGGTTTGTGTCCCCAGGCACTGCGTGGGCCAAGCCCCCTGAGCCCCCGACTCCTGCCAACCTTCCCTGTGTCCCCAAGTCACAGCAGGCACCAGGAGCACCCTCAGCTCAGGGGACCCTCCTGTCCCCGAGCACCACCAGCCATGTGAGAGCTCAAAGCCTGGGCCTCACCCCGGGGAAGAGAGGATGGGTAGAGATGGATACAGGGATGGGGCACACGGAGACCACAGTGCTGAGGGCAATGGCCACATCCCCTGCCGTGACTCCCCTGGGGACACCGAGGTCCCTCTCTCAGCATCCCTGTCCCCAAGTCCTGCTGGTACAGGGACTGCGGTACCCAGGGACATCCTGGGAACAGTTGTTTTGTCACCCCAAATCCATTTGCCCCACCACGGGGACACGGCCCCAAGGAATACCCAGCACTGTGGCCATGGGATGTGATGCCAGCTGCTGTCAGAGGATGGGTCCTGGCCAAAGCTGGCAGGAGGTGGCATGGGGACAGCCAGGGTGTCCCGGTGGCTCCCGCAGCTCTGAGTCAGCCGGACCCTCCAGGTCGTGCCGGCGTCCTCGCTGACTCAGGGCTGCAGGTGCCAAGCTGCCCTTTGCCAAGTCCGTGACCGGCTGGAGATGGATTCAGAGCCAGGATGGATGGCAGAGGCAGGTGGCAGGTCCCTGCTTTGGTCCCCGCCTCTGTCCCCAGGCCATGGCAGGAGCCACATCCACACTCGGGGTCATTTGGCATCACTGGGGACTAGGAATGGTGGCATCAGTGGCCGGGCTGAGGTGGCACAACCATGGGGGTCCCGCTGTGGGGCGTCCCCAAGCACGTCCGAGGGTGTCACCTGATGTGTGCATGTCCCCTGCCTGCTCTGCCTGGCCAGGACAGGAGCCTGCCCTGGGCAGGGATGCAGGAATGGGCAGGGATGCACCCAGAACGGCGCATCCCCCACAGCACAGGCGGCACGTGCTGCTTTAATGGGTCACACCGTGACAGGGACACATTTAATGGGGTCTGGGCTTGGTCCCAGTGTGGGACCAGCTCTGATTTCCCACAGGAAAACACGGCCTGGATGCGCTGCTGCAGCACCAACCGGCACAGCTGCAACTATCCCAGTGCCCACCACTGCTCCCAGTGCCCAAACTGAGGCCTCCCCACTTCCTTGGGAATGGAGCAGCTTGGAGGGAAAGATGAGGGGATGGTGGGATAATAGGACACACCACAGCACCCCACGGAGGGGAGAGGGCATGGAGAGCTGTGGGGACATGTCCCTCTGGGGTGGGGATCCATGGTGGATGGGAAAGGAAAGGGCTGGAGGAGCCTGGAGGGGCCCATGGGGGGACTGGAGCCCTGGAGAGTGAGGGGAGGAGAGAGGGAACAGATGGATGGACAGATGGAGGGATACAGGAATGAAGGGACAGACAAATAAATAGAGAAAAACAGGGAAGGAAGGAAGGAAGGAAGGAAGGAAGGAAGGAAGGAAGGAAGGAAGGAAGGAAGGAAGGAAGGAAGGAAGGAAGGAAAAGTAGAGATACACTGTCAGGGAAGGAGGAAGGCAAAGACGGACGGACGGACGGATGGATGGATGGATGGATGGATGGATGGAATGACAGACAGACATGAAGTGACAGATTCACGGATGAATGGAACAACAGACACACAGGGACGGGGGAGGGAATGAAGGGATGGATGGGAGGATGGAGGGATGGAAGGAAGGAGGGATAGGTGGAAGGATGAATGGAAATATGGTGGGATGGAAGGACAGAGGGAGGGAGGGCGGGAGGGATGTACCAGTGTGTGGAAGGATGGACAGACAGATGGAAGGATGGATGGATGGATGGATGGATGGAAGGAGAGAGAGGGGGAGTGATGGCTGTGTGGATGGACAGATGCATGGACGGACAGACAGATGGAAGGATGGACGGATGGCTGGATGTTCCTGGCTCAGTGCCAAGCCCTTACCCGTGTCCTGCCGGAACTGATGCATGGACTGGAGGTCGATGACGTAGGGTGCCAGCTGGACATCGACTTGTCCCAGCACCACGCTGCCACGGGCGTCCTCCTTCAGCACGTTCTCGATGTGGTGGCACACGGCGGCCGAGTAGGGCCGCCAGCGCCCGTGCTCGTTCAGCCACTCCCACACCACCACGCGGGCCAGGTTTTGGGGGGGGAACCCCAGGCCCCCCGAGGCCAGCATGGCCCCCGTGCCCTGCCGTGCCATGCCCGGGGGACGGCGGCTCAGCCCCGCACCATCCCCCGGCGCGGGGACGCGGGGGTCACCCGGGGCCCCTCCAAATCCTCCTCCCGGCTGCGGCCGGCTGCGGGCTCCGGAGCTCAGCGGAGCAGGCGCTGCGGGGCTCTGCAGAGGCGGGTGCTGCCAGCCAGGTCCCCGAGCTCCCCGAGCCGCCCGGTCCCGCTCCCCCGAGGCCGCTGCGCGGGGCTGGGGCCATCCATCACCCGGCACGTCTTCCCCGGCTCTTCCTCCTCCCCGCGGTGCCGGCAGGGCTCAGGCTCCAAAAAGCCGCCGGGACCTCGCAGACTGCGTCGGCTCAAGGGTGGCGGTGTTCGTGAACGGTGGTGGGGACACACAGCCACGGTGCTGTCCCCGAGACACCCACTCCTCCTCTTCCTCCTCGTGTCCTGCTGCTCAGCCTACGTCCTCGGCGGCTCCACAGCTGTCCCCGCCGCCCAGTGCGTCACTGGTGGCAAGTGAGGGGGGTGTCACCTGCAAAACAGGGCCACAGCGCGGGTCACCCCGGGTGCCGCCAGGCGGGTGGCAGCTGGGGGACCGTCCCCACGGCCCCGCGGAGCCGGCGGGCAGCGAGGCCGCGGTGCCCGCAGCCCTGGCAGCGCGGGCTGCTTGCCAGCCCCGGCCGGCTGCTGGCCTCCAGCGTGACAGAGGGGACAACGGGGACAGGGGGGGACAGGCCACCCTGCTGATGGCCCTGGGGGGCTGCTGGGAGTTCCACGAGCCCGGGAAGCCTCATCGCTCCCCGCGCCGGTGCTTTGGGTGCCGAGGAGCCAGCGGGCCCCGGATCCCGCTCCAGCCGCCGCTGATTTATGATCTGCACTGCAGGCATCGGGCTGGGGGTGATCCCGGCCCCCCGCTCCCGGCCGGCCCCGATCCCACCCACGGCAGCCCCCAGCCCCACGGCGGCGGGTGGGGGGCCCGGGCAAGGGGGATTGGCTGCACAAACGGGCGGCAGACAGAGGGACAGCCACGGTCGGGCACACACAGACACACTGACACGGAGAGACACGGGCACACGCGCTGGCACACGCACAGCCGGTGACACGGACAGACAGCGGGACCGCCACGGGCGCGCGGACGGACACGGGGAGCCACGGCAGCACAACAACCCCCCCGCGGACACACACACGGCCACACGCACGGGCTCGGCCGTGCACACACGCACCGCGCACCCCACACGCGTGTGCGCCCAGCCCCGCGCCCGCCGTGACCCCGAGCACCGCGGAGCGGGGGGACCCTCACCCTAGCCCTGAGCCCCCCCGGGACCGCGCGGCGGGGACGATCCCCGGGGACAAGAGCCCCCCCAAACCGGGGCCCGGCTGCTCTTCGTGGAGGAGGGGGGTTGAAAGGCCAGGCCTGGCCCCCGTGCACGGTGTCCCCCCCCCCCGCCGCACGGCAGCCCCCCGGTGCAGGGTCTCCCGCCGGTAGCCGGTCCCCCCCGATGCACGGCAGCCCCCAGGCCGCCGGCGCACGGCCCCCCCGGAGCACGGCACCCCCGAGCGCGGCAGGCTCCCCCCGCTCGGTGCCTGTTGTGTGCCCCCCCGGCGCACGGTTCCCCCCGATGCACAGCAGCCCCCATCCCTCCGGCGCACGGTCCCCCCGAGGCACGGCAGCCTCAGCCTCCCCCCCCCGGTGCCTCGTCCCCAGACCCCGGTGCCCGGTTCCCCGCCATGCACGGCATCCCCCAGCCCGCCGGTGCCCGGTCCCGCCGCCCCCCGAGCCGCCCCCCCGCCCCGCCATGGCCGCCGCCGCCCCAGCCGCGGCCCCCCGCGCCGTTACCTCCGGCGGCCGCAGCCGCACCGGGACCCGCAGCCGCACCGGGAGCAGCGGCGGCGGCGGCGGCGGCGGGCGCGGGGCCGGGCGGCGACAGCGCTCAGCCAGCGCCAGGCAGCCACCGACACCGGCACCGGCGGCGCGCACGGCCGCGGGCACCCGAGCCGGGAACGCGCGCCGGGAACGCGCGCCGGGGAGCGGGGGCACGCACGGGGGAGCGGGTATCTGCACCGGGATCGGGAATACGCACGGGGAAGCGGGCATCGGCACCGGGATCGGGAATACGCACGGGGAACCGGGCATCGGCACCGGGATCGGGAATACTCACGGGGAACCGGGCATCTGCACCGGAGGCGCGCATCGGGAGCGGGGTCACGGTCGGGGAAGCTGGGACACGCACGGGGGACACCCACCGGGACCGGGTGTCTGCGCTGGGGACACGCACGGGGGTTGGAGTGTCTACAACGGCGACCTGGACTGGGATCGGGCATCCGCACCGGAAACCCGTACTGGGATCGGGCACCCACAGCGGGGCCAGGCACTCACACCGGGGACACACACTGGGCACTGTGGGGTCACTCTTGGGACATGTAGGGGACCTGTGGTGGCTGTGGGCATCTACAGTGGGGACACACACCAGGACAAGGGACACCCGCCGTGACTGAGCGCCCACGGCAGGGACACGCGTGGGGGACCAGGGACACACACTGGGGGCACACACTAGATGTCCCCATGGGGGATTGCCCCTCAGGCGTACCACCCTGCTTGGACAGCTGTCCCCTCAACCTTGTGGGGAAACTGAGGCACAGGAGGTGGCAGGAGGCCACAAAGGCGCCCCAGTATTTGCCGCCTTCAGTCCAAGGACTCGTGACTCTGCCTGCCAAGGGACAGATTTGGGGACAGATCTGGGGATGGGAGTTGTCGTCCTGGCTGAGACCATGAAGGGACAGATCTGGAGGCAGGGCAGTTGTCATGGCTGTGCCCATGGCAGGACAGGATTGGGGACAGGGGAGGTGACACTGGGGTTGTACCCATGGGAGAGGCATTTGGGGACGGGTCTGGGGACAGGAGAGTTGTCACTATGGCTGTGCCTAAGAAGGGACAAATTTGGGACAGAGGGGTTGATCCTGGGGCTGTGCCCAGGGAGGGGCAGATTTGGGGTCAGGGTTGGGTTTGGTCTGGGGGCCGGGCAGCGATGGCCGCGGTGGCCTCGCAGTGCCACCTGGTGGTTTCGGGCACGTGACGTGGCAGCCCGGGGGGTCCCGGCAGAGCGGGGTCGGGCATGGGGACACCCACTCGTCCCCCTTCCTGTCCCCACAGCGGGGGCCTCCCTCCCTGCCAGCCCACACGGGCAGGGGCCACCCGCTGCCATGGGTGCAATGAGCTGTGCTCGGGTCTCGGGGGCGGGGCTGGCACCCCACGGGCATGGGGACACGGAGACAGGGGCAGCGATCTGGAAATGGGACATGGCAGAAGGACCTGGAGCTGGGGTGGGGACACTGCATGGGGACAGAGCTGGCTCACGCCATGGGGGACATAAATCCAGGGGCAGGGACACGGCATGGGGACCTGGAGCCAGAGCAGGGACATGGAGCTGGGACTTAATAAGGGGACATAAAGCTGTGATGGGGACACAGAGATGGGACAGGGGCCATGGCACAGGGGCCTGAAGCCGCCCCCCCCCCCCAAGGAGCCCTGAAGGGGGCTCAAGCCATCAGACAGGGGGTTGACAACCTGGCGGGGGACCCCAGGGCCGGCTGGGTGTCATTTAGGGCCTTGGGGACAAGATTCTGTGCAGCTGAGGCTGGGCCCTACATCATGTGTGGGGACACACACGAGCATCAACCCGGTGCAAAAACCCGCTGTCCCCACCCTCGGGCCCCCCCCCCCCCCACCCCCCCCCCCCGACCCCGGGCGCCGCCACAGCCGTGTTTAGTCTGGGCAGGAGCGTGGGTGACCTTCGGCTCCTGCGGCACCCCCGAGGGTAAACAGCACCCGGGCCCGCCTCAAGGACACCCGGGCGGGGGGGCCGGAGGGGTGGCAGTGACCCCAAGGGGCACCATGGGCGGGGGTCCCTGGGGGAGCGCCCCAGCGCCGGGTTCTCCTGTGTCCCCACCACGGGTGACCAGGGCAGGGTGGGGGGATGTGACCCACACCCCACAGGCGACAAGGTGGGGAGTCCCGGGGTGCTGCCACTGCAGGGATGTGTCCCCAGACAGTTTGTAGGGGCCCCCGGCGGGGACCACCCGCGCACACCCATGCACACACACACACACACACACACACACACACACATGGCCTCCTTGCACGCCCCGACACGGGGACCACACACACGCACACACACATGGCAGAGGCAGCTGGAAGAACAGCAGGAGACAGACAGACAGACGGACGGACAAAGAGGCAGACAGACAGAAGGGTGGGTGAGCACACGCCCGGGCCGCACACACACACGCAGGCACAAACATACCTGGGTGTGCACACGCTGGTGTGACTCTATGGGCACACACGTGTGGATTCCGTGTGTGTACAAGCGTGTAAACAATGAACAAATGAGAATTTTGTGTGCACACTCGTGTGCAAATCCACAGGGATGTGCACGCAGGGTGCTGCACACTCGTGTGTCCCTACGCTCACACCGGTCCCTAATCGCTCCCACGGGGACCGGTGTCCCGCAGCCGCCCCCTCCCCGCGCTGAGCCTTCCCCGGGCCCCCACCGCCCCCGGCCCCCCGTTCCTGCCCTCCCCCCGAGCTGGTTTGTCTCCCACAACCTCCCAAATTGCCCCCCGCACCCCGTGTCCGCCCCGCCAGCGGGACCCCTGTGCCCGCGGGGCGGAAGGAGGGCGAGCAAGCGGGGGGGCAGGCGGGGGGTCCCTCCTCCATCCCTCCTCCTCCTCCATCCCTCCTCCTTCCTCCTCCCCTCCCCCGCCGCCCGCTCGGTGCCGGTGCCGGTGCCGGTGGCCGGGCAGCGCCGAGCCCCGCGGAGCGGCATGGCCGGGGGCTGGGGGTGCTGCCGCCGCCCGGCCCTGCCCGCAGCCCTGCCCGCAGCCCTGGGGTTCTGCCTGTCCCTCTGCCTGCTGCTGCCGCTGCCCGCCCGCCGCCTGGAGCCCGGCCCTGCTGCCGCCCGCCGCCCGCAGGTACCGGCACCGGGGGCACGGGGATGCGGGCACCGGGAACACGGGGACGCGGGCACCGAGTATGGGGGCACCATCGCTGCTGGAGGTACCGGGGGCTGTGGGTCCCGGGGGGCACCAGGCACCGGCAGCTGCGGGTACTGGGTACCGAGTTTTTGGCACCTGGGGCATCAGGGACCCGGGAGCTTCGGGCATGAGGGACACCAGGGATGGGGAACCTGGGAGGCTCCGGGGATCTGTGAGTACCAGAGGAACAAGGTATCAGGGATGAGGGCATCGGCTGTGGGGAGCATCAGGCACGGAGTGCTGGGGGTGCTGGGGGGCTCTGGACCAGGCGTGAGGGCACCGGGGACAGGGGGGCACGGGCTGCTGGGCACCCCGGGGAGGGGCTCTGTGGGGCATGGGGCTGCTGGGGAGGGAAGGGCTGGAGGTACTGGGGGATACTGGAGCTGGCTGGACTTGCTGGGGCTGGGAGTTACTGGGGCCAGCAGGACTTACTGGGGGGTTACTGGGTCTAGCTGGACTTACTGGGGGTATCAGAGCTGCCAGACTTGGCAGGGTGCTGGGAGGTGCTGGGGCTACTGGGGCTGCCTGGGCATTTTGGGATCCTGGGGCTGTTCGGGTATTTTGGGATCCTGGGGCTGCCCAGGCATACTGGGGCTGGGGCTGCTGGGACTACTGGGCTTACTGGGGCTACTGGGATGGACTTTCAGGACATACTGGCACTGCTGGGGCTGCTGGGACTCCTGGGGCTGCCTGGGCATACAGGGACATGCTGAGTCTACTGGGTTTGGTTGGGCATAATGGGATACTGGGGCTGCCTTGGCATGCTGGGACTACCGGGAATGCTGGGCACGGTGGGGCTCCCCGGGCATACTGGGCGTGCTGGGGCTGCCTTGGCGTGCTGGGGCTGCTGGGAGTGCTGGGCATACTGGGAGTGCTGGGGACGGTGAAGAATGAATGTACCCGGCCCAGGAGGTGGCCCAGCCCGGGGGTCTGTGGGTGCTGTGGGGGGCTGTGGTCCCTGTCCCGCCGCAGCGGCGGGGGGGGTGCTGGCGGGATGGGGGGGTTGTTTACAGGAAACCCTCGGGTCTGGCCGTGTCTCCGGCACCGGATTGCCGGGACCTCCCGGTTCCGCTCGGCTCAGTGAGGCGACGGGCAGAAGCCGCCTCATTTCCCCTTCCCCTCCCGGCCAAGCCCAGGAAGCCCCCGGCGCCTTGGCACAACCCTGCCGTGTCCCCCCGCGACCCCCCAGGCCAGCACCCAGCACCCACGAGCCCCGACCCCATCCCACCCCGTCCCTCCCTGACCCAGCATCGCTGGGATCCCACGTGCCCAAGCCGGGGGCACAAAGCCAAGCAGCTGCTTTTGGGAATGGGAGCGGGATTCGGAGCCAAACCTGGTGTGGGCTTTGCCCCGGGTGGGCGCAAGCCCTGGCAGCAGAGCCTGGACCCCCTCGGTGCCCGTGCGGTGCCGGGTGGGCCGGGGTCACGCCAGGCCACGCGGGCGCTCACATGCCAAAGCCTGCCAGCTCCTGCCTCGCTCCCGGGAGGGCATTCCCCCTGGGAAACGAGCCGGGACCCATCCCCATCCCATCCCAACAGGCATTTCCACAGCTGGAGCTGGCACCGCCCAGGAGCTGGGTCTCCCTCCAAGGGGCACGGTGCCACCCCGGACCCCTCGGCACGGCAGGGTGGCAGCGGGAGCGTGGCGACAGCCCCGGCAGGCTCCGTGCTTCCAGAGCCCTGGCACGGTGCCCGCCTGGGACGCTGCCCAGCCGGAAAGCCCTGTGCCACCCCGCTGTCCTCCCCCCCGCCTCCGGCACCTCCCAGACAATTGTCCCCCCCGCGGTGCCCGCTTGTCCCTGCTGCCACCGCCTCCCTCCTTGCAGCACTGCAGCGGCCCCAAAAAGCTCATTTTTTGACCCAAATTGTGCAGCCTTTGAGTTTGGAGCTGCCGAGGGTACGACGAGTCCTTCCTGCCGCGGGGACGGGGACACTGGGCGTCGTGGCACTGGTGTGTCCCCCTCTGCAGGGGGAAACTGAGCCTGGGGTGCCCGGGGAGGGGGTGGGCAGAGCCTGGCATGTGGGGCAGAAGAAAGGAGCCTTTGTGTGGGGTGGGCTGGGGGTGCGGGGGGGCTCCGGGCCCCGCTCCAGGCCAGCCGGCGCCAGCGCCATGCCGGGAATGCAGCAGGAATGTGGGGCCCCGCAGGTCAGAGCAGGGCTCCCCATGAGCACCCCAAAAACTGGGCATGGGCATCTCCCAGGGTGACAATTTGGGTGGCAGCACCCCCACGGTGTCCCCGTGGAAGGGCTGGTGACATCGGTGCTTTCCCTTGCAGCAACTGGTGCTCCTACACGGTGACACGGACGGTGTCATGCCACGTCCAGAACGGGACATTCCTCCAGAGGGTCTTCCAGGGCTGCCGCTGGCCCCTGGCCTGCAGCGGGGGCAGGTGAGCGGGGCCACCAGGGTCCCCTGGGGACAGGGACACCCAGCATGTCCCCGGGATGGGTCTGAGTGCCACCCCTCTGTCCGCAGCTACCGCGCCGTGGTGCGGCCCCTCTACAGGGTGACCTACAGGACACTGACGGCGCTGGAGTGGCGGTGCTGCCCCGGACACACCGGAGCCAACTGTGAGGAAGGTGGGAGCCGGCGTGGATGGGGGGCCTGTGCAGGGTGGGCAGGTGGCACCCAGAGGCTGTGGGACACGGCCTTTGGTGTCACTGGCGGGGGTGGGTGAGGAGAAGGACCTGGGGTGGGTGGGTGGGATGGATGGATGGATGATGGAGGGAAGGATGGATGGATGGATGGATGGATGATGGATGGATAATGGATGGATGTTCCCGTGGATGGATGGATGGATGATCGGATGGATGTTCCCGTGATTGGATGGATGAACATTCCTGTGGATGGATGGATGGATGGATGGATGGATGGATGGATGGATGGATGGATGTTTTTCAGTGGTGGATGGATGAAGGCAGGAGGGATGAATGTTCATTTAGGGATGGATGGATAGATTTTGCTGTGGGTGGAGGGTAGGATGGATGGATGGATGGAGGGATGGATGGATGGATGGATGGATGGATGGATGGATGGATGGATGGCTGATGGATGGATCATGGATGGATGTTCCCATGGATGGATGGATGGATGATCGGATGGATGTTCCCGTGATTGGATGGATGAACATTCCTATGGATGGATGGATGGATGGATGGATGGATGGATGGATGGACGGACAGAAGGATTCTGCCATGGGTGTGTGAGAGTGTGGATGTTCCTGTGTACAAATGGCTGGCTGTGCTGATGGATGGACAGATGAGTGGGCAGGGGCTGGATAAAACTTCCTGGGTGGGTGACAGAGTGTCCCTGTGTGTGGATGGATGGAGAGAGACCCCACCTGGGTGGGTGGGGCAGTGGATGGACAGTCGGGTGGACAGGAGTGGGTGGGCAACGGGATGTGCCTGGGCTGGGGAACTGAAGCATCCGATGGATGGGGTGTGGGTGGATGGACAGATGGACATCCCTGGGCAGGCAGTGCCCACGAGGGGGTGCAGCCCCCCACCCACGAGTGGCCGCGTGTGGGTGGGCGGTGGATGAATGGGTGCGAGGCTGTGCCGTGCGTGGGGGGATGAGCGCTGCCAGCTCCTGACAGGGGGTCTTTGTCCCCATTGTCACCACATCCTCCTCCTCCCTCTCCCCCAGGACCCTGCTGCGGCTCCCAGCCCAGCTCGGGCTCTCTGGGATCCGGGGCTGTGAGGGCAGTGGGTGGCACCCAGGGGTGGGGACACCCTGGGGCGGCACCGAGGGTCTGCAGGGCAGCTGGTGACACGGGGGTCCGGAGGCAGCTGGGTGGGAGCAGTGCTGGAGGAGGTGGGGGGTTCTTCCTCCTCCTCTTTCTCCCGCTCTTTCTCCTCCTCCTCCTCCTCCTCCCTGTGTGCTTGGCCGCCTGCCCCACATCTGGCCCCACTTAGGGCTGTCCCCTGCAGCACGGCGGTGGCCGTGCCGGGGTGGGGTGACAGCGTGGGGGGGCTCGGGGGCCACCTCTGCTCCAGACACCCCTTTCCTGCCATGCTGGGTGGCCCCAAGCCGCTGTCCCCAGGATCCCTCGGTGGGGACAGGGGACTTGGACTCCACCACGGGGTGTGGGTGTGGGCAGTGTCCCCAGGATTGTGCCCCCCACTCCAAAGCCACCCCCAGAATGGGGCTAGGGGCCATGGGGGTGTTTGGGGACATGGGGGTCAGGACTGAGGGGGGGATTTGGGGGGGGGCTGGGGCTGAGTTTGGGGCTGAGATTGGGGTGATCATGGGGAGATTTGGGGGGCCTGGTTCAAGACCATGGGTGGGCTTTGGGCAATCCCGACTCGGGGTTTTGGGTGGCATTGGGGATCTGAGGCTCACCCAGAGCAAGGCTGGGGCCCTGCACCCCCCAGTATGTTGGAGGGAAGTACAAGAGGAAGGTGTCCCACAGGAGGCGATGCCCCACAGGGGGGTCCCCCCGTGCTGACCCCGCTTTCCTCGGCAGAGGCTCACGCCCTCCTCACCCTGCGGGACACCGGGCGCCCCAGCGCCGCCCCGCGCCGGCCCCCCCTGCACCCCGCGGCCTTCTCAGGTGGGTCCCTCCCCAGACGTGCCGGGGTGGGCACAGAGGGCTGGGCGCCCCCCACCCCACCGCCTGTGCCCCCCAATTTCCCCCCGCAGGGTGCCTGAACTGCAGCCGTGTCGGGGAGCTGACGGCGCGGCTCGCCACCCTGGAGGCGCAGGCAAGTCCCGGTTTGGGATCTGGCCACCTCCCCCTGCACCCCCCGAGGGACACGAGAGCCCTGGGGGGGGTCACCTTGTGCCCCGTGCTGTCACCCACCCCTGCTGTGTCCTTGCCAGGTGGCCCGGCTGGCGGTGGCCGAGCCCCCCAGCCCAGCAGCACCCAAAGGCGGCGCCCCGGGCAGGGGCCCCGAGGCCGGGCAGCTCTGGGGGTCCCCGGCCGCCCGCGGGAGCCCCGGGGATGACGGTAAGGCAGGGTGACAGTGACAGTGCCACCCGGCAGCGCCCACAGGGCTGGGAACGCACCCGGATGTTGTCAGTACCTGGGGGGGAGGGTGCACGACCCCTCGCTTTGGGGGAAAAGCAAAGCTGTCCCACCCCAGCTGTCCCCAGCTGCGACACTGAGCCACCCGCGGGGACAGGGGACAGGCCAGCTCTGGGGAGGGCGCGGCTGATGGTGGGGAGCGGGTGTGGGTGGGGGGCACCCCCAGGGGCTGTCCCCCCCTCAGGGTGCTGCTCTGCCGCAGGGAGACCCGGCTGGAGGGGACCCCCCGGCCGCAAGGGCGACGCGGGAGGACGGGGACCCTCGGGAATTCCTGGAGTGAAGGGTCCAGTGGGGCCACCAGGTAAGGGGGGACACTGTGGGGGGGACCCCAGCCTGGTGCCTGGCCCAGCCGAGCCCCCCCTTTCCTGGTGGGCAGATCTTGGGGGGTCCGTGCAGCAATCTGGGGGCTCAGCGGGACTCCAGCGCTGCACAGCTTTGGGCACACCCCAATCTTCACCATCCTCTTCTCCTCATCCTCCCTGCAGGTCCCCCCGGCCCCCCAGGACCACCCGGCCGGGATGGAGCCAGGGGGCTCCCCGGAGAGAAGGGGTTACCCGGGCCCCCCGGCCCCCCGGGCCCCCCTGCCCCTGTGGGGCCAGAGATTCCCCACCTGGCCGAGCCCAGTAAGGAGGGGCTGGGCGGGGGGGGTCCCCTCCCAGTGTGACCCCAAAAACGGGATTGGGTTGGGGGGTCTGAGCATCACCTGGGCTGGGGGTGCTCTGGGGACCTCCTGGTTGTCCCTGGGGATGAGCTGTGGGGCACTGGGCAGCACCGGGGACCCCCAGGCCATCATTGGGGTCCCGGGGATGAGCTGTGGGGCACTGGGCAGCACCGGGGACCCCCAGGCCATCATTGGGGTCCCGGGGATGAGCTGTGGGGCACTGGGCAGCACCGGGGACCCCCAGGCCATCATTGGGGTCCCGGGGATGAGCTGTGGGGCACTGGGCAGCACCGGGGACCCCCAGGCCATCATTGGGGTCCCGGGGATGAGCTGTGGGGCACTGGGCAGCACCGGGGACCCCCAGGCCATCACTGGGGCTCAGAGATGAAGTGTGGGGCACTGAGCACAGCCAGGGAGCCCTGACCAGGATTCCAGGCATGAGGTGGGGGGCACCAGGCACTGCAGGGGACCCCCTGCCAACATTGGGGTCCCAGAATGAGGTGTGGGGCGCTGGGAAGAGCTGGGGACCTCCTGCCATCATTGGGGTGACAGGGATGAGACACGGGGGAGGGGAATGTGATCCCCCAGGTCCCCAGGTGATGCCGGGAGCCACGGGGGGCCTGGCCCCAAACACCCCCCTCCGTTCTCCCCACAGGGGACCCTGTCCTCTCCAACACCTTCCCTGAAGCCACCAGGAGCATCATGGGTCCCATGGGACCCCCCGGACCCGCGGGGCCGATGGGTGAGGGTGTCCCCCCTTCCTTTGTCACCCCCCAAGGCTTTCGGGTGCCCTAAAGTGGGGCTGAGCTGTGGCCCATCTTCCTGCAGGTCCCCCCGGGCCCCCAGGTCCCATCGGTCCCCCCGGGCCCCCAGGACCCGATGTAAGTGCAGGGGTGGGGGGCACGGGGTGGGGCTGAGCCCCAGTGTCCCCCCAGGGCTGATGTCCCCACCGTGTCCTCACACAGGGCAGAGCAGGAGCGCCCGGAGCTGCCGGGCCCCCCGGGGAGAAGGGGGACAGGGTGAGTGCCCCCAGCCCCACACTGTGACACCGGCTGCGGGGGTGTCAGCCGGGGGGGTCCGGCCGTGCCCCCCAGGGGTTCTGACAGGCTCTGTCCCCCCCGCAGAGTCCCCAGGGCCACCCAGGCAGCTGCTGCAGTCCCCTGGGGTGGCCGTGTCAGGGTGGGGTGGCAACGCAGTGAGGTGGTTTGGGGCCATCCCTGCTCCAGACGCCCCTTTCCTGCTGGGTGGCCCCAAGCCGCTGCCCTCGGGGTCCCTCCGTGGGGACAGGGAGCTGGGACCCCGCCGTGGGGTGTGGATGTGGGCAGTGTCCCCAGGATTGCGCCCCCCCAGAATGGGGCTGGGGGGCCATGGGGATGTTTAGGGGGTGGGGTTCAGGGCTGGGGGGAGATGTGGGGGAGCTGGGGCTGGGTGGGGGGCTGGGATGGAGGGATCCCGTGTGTGGCCATGGGGACATTCGGGGAGTCTGGTTCAAGACCATGGGTGGGTTTGGGGCTTTTGGGTTGGAGGATCTGCTGTGGGGTCTGCCAGCACCTTCCTTGGTGGGGGTCTGGCCGTGCCCCCCGGGTGCTGATGGGCTCTGTCCCCCCGCAGGGTCCCCAGGGCCACCCGGGCAGCCGCGGGCAGGACGGGGCACAGGTAGGTGGGTGGGTGGGGCCCCCCGGCCGCAGCCCCCCGTGCCCCCTGCTGCCAGGCCCTCTCCTCTCTGTGTTTCAGGGCGAGCCGGGCCCCCGGGGCGAGCCGGGCGAGAGGGGCACCTGGGTGAGTGGCCCCGGGGACACCGGGGACGGGAGGGGGACACGGTGCTGCCAGGGGTCGGGTGGGGGGGTGATGGCCATGGGAGGACCCCGACACCCTCCCTGCTGCCTTCTGCATCTGGTCCCCAGGGCCCCTATGATGTCCCCACTTGTTCCCACTGCCCCAGAGCTTGTCCCTGGGTTCCCAGTGTTGGCAAGGGTGTCCCCAGCTCTTCCCAATGCCCCACACCTCACCCATGTCACCCCAGTGATGTCCTGGGTGTCCCCAGCTCTTCTCAGTGCCCCACACCTCCCCCATGTCACCCCAGTGACGTCCTGGGTGTCCCCAGCTCTTCCCAGTGCCCCACACCTCCCCCATGTCACCCCAGTGACGTCCTGGGTGTCCCCAGCTCTTCCCAGTGCCATTTCTCATCCCCAGCACCCCCACGGGGGCACTGGAGGTCCCTGGCTGTGCCCAATGTCACCTGAACTGGGTGATGGGGCACAGGGTGGGCTCAGACCCGCCCGGGACAGCCCCACCCCTCTCCCTGGTGCCGTGGTGAGTTGGGGGGTCCCCATGTCCCCTCCGTTCTCCCCCCACGGGGTGGCCTGGGGCCATTTGGGGTGCAGCCTCCCTCAGCCCGTCCCTCTCTTCCCCAGGGGGAGGGTTTGCACCAGCTCCGCGAGGCGCTGAAGATTTTAGCGGAGAGGGTTTTAATCTTGGAAACAATGATTGGGCTCTACGGTGAGTAGGGGGATGGGGACCCCCGGGGTGACCCCCACCCCTGCCAGCAGGTCACCAGGTCCCCGTGACGTCACGGTGGCCCTTGGCTCCCTGATGTCATGGAGCTGCAGGCAGGGGACCCTCGGCAGCCCCTCCTCATGCCATGGGGGGACAGCGGAGTGACCCCCCTCCAGGGGTGACCCCCATCCCTGCTGGGAGGTCACCAGGCCCCCATGACATCAGGGTGGCCCTTGGCCATCGTGACGTCAGCTGTGCATGATGCCATCGCCCTCGTGGTCGCACCATGACCAGCACTGGGGACCAGGAAAGGCCACCAGGGTCCCCCACCCGGGCACCCCAGAGGCCCGCAAGCACCTCGGGCGGGGACACCTGTGACAGTCTCAGTGTTGGGGGCAAGCTGGTGGCCTTCTGACAAGGTTGGGGACATATCCCCCCACGTTTTGGAGAGCTCAGAGTGCTGGGGGGTGGCAGAGGGAGCACCCCCAGCTGGGGACATCAGTGTCCCCCTGGACAGGTTGTGGATGTGTCCCCCTAACTATTGGGGGGCTCAGCGTGCTGGGGGATGGCAGAGGGAGCACCCCCAGTTCAGGGACATCAATGTCCCCATCCGGGCACTGTCAGGGACATCAAGCCAGCAGTGTCTGCCACAGGGCCAGCACAAGGGACCCTCCTGTCCCCATGGACCCTTAGGGATGGGGGAGTCCCCGGCACCCCTCTGAGACCAGGAGGACCCTCCTTGGAGACCTGGCACCCCCTCCTCGTGCCCTGGCACCTCCATCCTGCTGGGGCTGCACCCCTGCCGTGCCCCCCGCCGTGCTGTGCCACCCCTGCCGTGCCGTGTCCCCACCCTGTGTCCCCGTGCCGTGTCCCCATGCCGTACTCCTGTGCCGTGCCCGCCGCGGGGCCAACGCGCTCTGCTCTGCTCTGCTCTGCTCTGCTCTGCTCTCTCCCTCTCCCCCAGGCCAGTAGCTTCCAAACCCTCCTGCGGCAGCAGGCCCGGCTGGAGGTCCTGGCTAGAAGGGTCACCTTGCTGGAAGCCATCATCTGGCCAGGTAACCACCCCCTGGAGCGCCCCCGGGAGCGGGCCTGGAGCACGGGGGGCTGGAGCCACCGGGAACGGGGCACTGCAGAGCGCCAGGGCCACGGGAGAGCTGGGAGACCTGCTCGGATTGAGAGGAGCCGCCATGGAGATCCTCTCGGATGGAGAGGGGCAAACATGGAACTACTCTTGGATTGAGAGGCGGCCATGGAGATCCTTGTGGGCCAAGGGAAACTCTGGAGCTCCCCAAGGTTTTAGGGAGACCATGGAGAGACCCCCTCACTCCGAAGGAGACCATGGAAACCCCTCTCGGACCCATGGAGGACCCCCAAGGCCTAGGGGAATTCCAGAGCCCCTCTGGAACCAAGAGAAGTCCCCTTGGATTGAGAGAGGCAACCAGGGAGCCCCTCTTGGGCTGAGGGAAACCCCGGAGCTCCCCAGGACTCAAGGAAATCCTTGGAGAAGGGAGACCATGGAAACCCCTCCAAGCCAAGGGAGACTCACGGATCTTCCCAGGCCCAAAGGAGACCATGGGGACCCTCTCGGACTGAAGCAGCTCCCAGAGCTCCCAAGGGATCCCCTGGTGCCAACCCCCCCGTGCCAGGGAGCCCAGCTGGAGACAGCGGGTGCCCCCCACCCTCATCCCCCCTCCCCCTCCCCATCCCAGCTGTGCTTTTCCACAGGGCTCCAACCGGGGGTGCCAGGCAGGGGTGCCAGCTGGGGGGTCCTCGGGGGGACGTCCCCAGGGGTTGGGGACACCCAGAGCCGCAGGGGGGCAACGGCCCCCATTTCTGTGGGGCGGAACACCCACAGCCCCCAGCGCCCGTTCGGGGATTTTCGGAGCGGGCGATGACATCCCAGCCCCTGACACCCTTTCCTCTCTTCCCGCAGAGCCAGAGCCCGGCTCAGGCAGCGGCGCCCCCGGCACGGCGGCCCCCGCGGTGCCCCGTGGCAAGCGTGGCAGCGGCCACCTCCCCTACCGCATCGTCACCTCCCCCCGCCGGGTCCCCCCGGAGCCGTGACAGAGGCGGGGGCGTCACCCGGCTCACCCCCGCCGTGCCCCCCCGGGGAGCAGGACGGGGTCACCCCCCGTCCCCCCTCTTGGTGCTACTGGTGGCGCGGCACAGCTGCCCCCACGACGCTTCGCCCCCATTGCCGCTGCTTGAGCCCTCGGGAGGGCGAGGGATGTCCCCAACCCCATTTCTGTCCCCTGCTCCAAGGTGCAGCTCCGGGGGGATGGATTCTGTCCCATCCCATCCCCACCCCGGGCACCCCAGGCTGGGGGGAGGGGACTGGGGGGGCTGGCGGTGGGGACCCCCCGGGTGGGGACCCCGCTGCGCCGCACGCTTCGCTGCTTTGGGACCCGCGAGGTCATTAAATGTCCCCAAATCCGTGTCCTGTGGTGTTGCTTGGTGTGCCAGGGACCTCCCAGGTGACGTGGGCAGGTATGAGAATGGGCGGCTGGGCTGGGCTGGGCTGGGCTGGGCTGGGCTGGGCTGGGCTGGGCTGGGCTGGGATATGATGGGATGGGATGCAATGGGATGCAATGGGATGGGATGGGATGCAATGGGATGGCATTCAGGGACACCCGGGGAACACGTGACTGTGCCATGGGACACCCACTCACGATGTGACACCAATCCAAGCAATGTCACCCCTGGGACACCCACCCATGTCAAAGCACTCGTGGGACACCCACCTGTGCCACCACAACTGGGGCTCCCCCCTGTTCCACGCAGGACACGCTGTACCTACATCCCCTCCCATGCCCTTGTGGCGGGATGATGTCATACAGTGACGTCACTCTGCCATGCTCACTACGTGGGCAGCGTGGGAACAGCATGGGACCCCGGCCAGGACCCACGGTGACACTTATTGGCACGTGACCTGTGACACCTGGTGACATCACATACATCCCATGGCGTCACCTGCTAACAGGTGACACCTAGCGACCTCATGTGCCAGGAGGCGCCGCCCAGGGGACCGCGTGACACCCAGGGCACACCGCCGGGCACGGTGCGTGACGTCACGGCGGCCCCGCGCCGCCCGTTACGCCGCAATGACATCACTCCGCCGGCCGTGACGTCACGCCCCCGCCGCGCCCTCCGCTCCGCCTCGCGGCCCGAGCGCCTCTTGCGCGACGGTCCCTAACGGCCGCGGGCCGTACCATCCCACCGCCCGGCGGGGGGGGGCCTGCCCAGCCAGGCGGCAGACGCCCGCTCCGGAGCGGCGGCCGCTGCCCGCAGGGCCGTCCCGGTTCTCCGCGGGCGGTCAAAGCGGCGGGCGGGCGCGGGGCGGGCCGGGCCGAGCCCCCGGGGCGCCTTCTCCCGGCCGTCGCCCCCCCCGGCCGCGGGGTGGTGCGCGCGGCGGGGCCGGGCGGCGCATGCGCGGCGCGGGGCGGGGCCGGGCGGGCAGCGCGGAGGAGGAAGGCGAGAAAATGGCGTCGACGGGTGAGCGGGGCCGGGGCGGGCCGGGCCCGGGGCGGGGGGCGAGGCGGGCCGGGACCCCCGGCAGCGCCACCGACCTCGCCACGGGGCGGCCCGAGGGGCGCCGGGGCGGCGCCGTCGGCCCGTAGCGCCGCGCCCGGGGGCCGCTGGGGTCGGGCCGTGCGGGGCCCGTCTCGCCCGCGTCTCCCCGCGCCGCCCGCCGGGGCCTCGCCGGGGCCGCGGGTGTTCCCCCGCCGTGCCCGGGGCTCCGGCTGCGGCCCCGCCGGGTTCTCGGGGCTCCGCGCCGCGCTTTGGGCCCCGCCGGGCGCGTTTGGGGGCAAACACGGGGTTACGGAATGCTCCGGGCGGGAAGGGATCTCAGAGCTCATCCCATGGGCAGGGACACCTGCCGCTGTCCCAAGACACTTGGACACTGCCGGGGACGGAGCATCCTCCGGGATATCCATCCCAGCGCCTCGCAGCCAGGAATTCCTTCCCAATATCCCATCCAGCCCTGCCCTCTGGCAGTGGGAAGCCATTCCCTGTGTCCTGTCCCCTCGTCCCTTGTCCCCAGTCCCTCTCCAGCTCTCCTGGAGCCCCTTTGAGGCACTGGAAGGGGCTCCGAGGTCTCCCAGCTTTTCCCCATAGGGAAGTAAAGTGTTCCATCATCTCCATGGCTCCAGATTTATCTGAATGAAATGTTTTTCCACGAGGGCTCCGACTGGATACGAGTAGTTGGAAACTGAGACTCCCCAAGTGTGGGAACATCACCTTTAAAGTGCTTTAAAGCCCAGCAGCCCAAAATCTGACTCTCCTTAAAAAAGGAGGATTTCCCTTTTTTTTCCAGAAAGGAAAATGTCTCAGGGCGTGGAGTGTGAGGAAGTGTCACCAATAACACCTTGGAGAGCTTGAAAAAGAAAAGTCAGTGAAGGAACATCTGCCAAGGGAATTGTCAAAATGGGGGTTGAAACCACAGCTGTGTTTTCCCTTAATTCATGGAATTGTTCCTCCTGGGAGCTGCTATTTTCAGCCTCTGGTGTGCTCCCTGAGCTTCGTGAGAAAAAAAAAAAAAGGCTGAAGATTAATTTCCCCCTGGAAATAAAAGCCAGGAGATGGGTTTAACTAAATGAACCATAATATTATTTTTTATTAATGTTCCGTGTTCCTCTAAATCCCAGCAAATTAAAAGAGAGGCATCACCACGGGCAAACTGCAGATTCCACACCTGGAGTTAAATGCTGCAAAGGGGGAAATGTTGGGTTTCCGTGGGATGGGGAGGGGATAATTGGTGCCCCTTTGTGGAGCTCGAGGCCAGAAGGGGCTGGAAATGGAGAATTAAATGAAGCTTTGGTGGCTGGAGGGTGAGCAGGGGAAAGAGTGGAGTGGGATGAGGAGGTGGTACGAAAGGGAAGCTGGGTGAGGGGGACCAGGCATTAATTAACACTCAGGTTTTAGCAGAACCACGTGTAAAGTGAGTTTAAAAAAAAAACAAAAAAACAACCCTGAACTGAACAAGGAAAATGTTCCACGTGCCAACCTGAGAGGGAAGTGGGAACGATGCCAGAGGAGTTTACCAACTTGTGCCTTGTGTCCTGGGAGCAGGGAAACCTTTGGAGAGCTCCAAGTGTCTTCTTTGTCCGTGTGAGGTGTTCTGGGCAAGGTCAAAGGAATTCATAACTCCCAGGAGTTCCTGCTGGGATCACAGCAGGGCCCTTCCTTCCTCCAGCATGGATCCAGGGGCTCTGCTCCTGCACAGGGAGCAGCAGGAAAAGCTGGGAGTGCACCTGGAGGGTGGGGAGGAAGGGTTTGGTAGGGATGGATGCACAGGCTGAGGAACAGGAGGTTGTGGTGGATGGTAGCTGTGTTTTCCAAGTGATTCCTGGTGCTCCATTGCCTTGGGAATAGTGGGATAAAGGCGTTCAAGCCAGGCAGTTGCTTCCTCAAATTCTCCAGTGCAGGAGTTGCACTTGATCCGTGTGGGTCTCTCCCAGCTGAGGATATTCCATGATTCCGGGATAAACTTGGATTTCTGACCGAGGTGTGTGATGGTGGTGGGAGCACTGGAAATCTTCCCACACAGGGATGTCTGGGAGCAGCTCCAGTGATCCAGCTCCTGCCTCTGCCTCAGGTCTCCACCAGCAAGTTGTGGGCTCATTCCTGATCTCAGGACTGCTGTGGTCCTGTGAGAGCTGGGATCTCTGGCCAGGCCTGCTGGGAATGATGAATTCATCCCTGCTCCACACCTTGGGATGGGAGCTGGAGCTCTTGGTGCCTGTGAGGGAACTGGGAGCTGCAGTTGTTTCAAATTTAGCCTCCTAATTGCCATGTGGATTCGTTTTCTATCCCCACCAGCAAATCAGTTCAGCACAGGCTTTGCCGCTTGCATTTCCAGGATTTTGGTTCTGCCAGTCAGTGTGCTGACATGGATTGAGGATTTGGGGAGGGAATCACTCCCAGCTCCAGCCCTTCCAGGGGACAAGTGGCTTTCCAGCCACCGCTTTGTGTCCTTGAAAGGGAAAGAGTGAAGGTGGTGAAACCTTCCAGCCCGGCCCTTTCAGAGCAGGGTGTGGGGTTTGTAAGGCTCAAATCCCTGGTTTTCCTTTGTTCCAACCCAAATCCCCCCCTGGCAGCCCCCTGGGATCCATCCAAGGTGGCAGTTAAATTGAAGCGAGGTCATTTGAGATCAAAGTGGCTGCTGCAAGCAGCAGGAACAATGAGGGGAAGAGAGGTTTTGTTCCCCTCAAAAAAAAAAAAAAAAAAAGGACTGAAAATGTGCATTTACCTTCCACCCTTGGGAAACTGGAATTCCAGTGGTTTATAGGGAGCTGCAGGAGGAAATTCCAGCTGCTGTGCTCTTGGACTCTTTAATTTTGTTAGGCCTTTATCAACATTTTAATTCTCTTTCTTCTCCTTTTCTTGTAGATTACAGTACCTATAGCCAAGCTGCAGCTCAGCAGGGGTAAGTAGCTTATCCTCCCTGTTTTTATAAAAGATGTCATAAAAGTAAATCATAATTACAATTTGGGCTTAACTCAGGTATGTTTGGAAATCCTGAGGGTTTTCCTGGAGCTTTGTATTCCCATGGAACTTCAGCAGAAACCGTTGGGCTACTTGAAAGTTTGTCTGGCGGGGGCAGATTTGGGGCGAGATTATAAATGTCTTTACATTCATTCCACAGCTACAGCGCCTATGCACCTCAGCCAGCCCAAGGATATGCACAGACCACCCAGGTAAAACATGGGCAGGGGGGTGGAATTCCTGCTCAGTCCCCTGTTTTCCAGGAAAACACGCGGCCGAGAGAAACTCCGAGCGGCAGCGTCACAACCCCCGGTTAAAAGTTGTCCTGGAGCTTCTCCCCCAGCCCCAAAGTGCTTTTTAAAAGTGGGAATAACCTCAACAGACACACACACACCCCTTCCCCACCTTGTTTTGTTAATTTATTCAATCCTGATCCCAGAAAAACCAAATTCTTGGTGTGTGTTTGACACCACCACGTTGGTGGGTGTTGTGATCAGAGGTGTAGGAGGGAAAAAAAACTGGGAAAAAAAAGGGGGAATGGCCTTTTGGGAGATGGCAGAATTGGACGAAGGAGGAGGAGGGAATCAGTTATTTCCTGGAGTTTTTATTGCTGTAACTGTTCATACTCTCAGTTGGCTGGACTGCAAAATAATGATGGTCTTTAAGAGATTAACTTAATGCTTATTTTTAACCTTTAGAATCCAAGTTACTACAACCACATTTGTCTGCAAACTCCAAGTATGTTTCCAAAGGTAAATTCTTGTCCTCAAAAAGTGCTGTAGGCTTAATTTTCCTTCCCAAGAGGAGGAAGGCAGGCTCAGAGTGGGCAGAAAGGAAGGTGATGGTGACTTACTTAAAATAAAAGTCTTTGGAGACAACAACTGGAAGAGCTGCTCCCAGTTGTAAGTGAGGTGAAAGGTGGGAGCAGCATGACAGGGGTAGGAACAGGAGGCCTCAGCAACTAAAACCAGCTAATTAAACACCTAACCAGCTAATTGAACACCTAACCAGCTAATTAAACCCCTAACCAGCTAAACTCAGCTGTAGGCATGTGTCCGTGGGAAGTTTGCAGCATTCCCTGCCTCTTGGTGGAGGGAACTTCCAGGGACAGGGATGTGTTCGTGTGGTCAAGGCTTTCCTGCTCCTGGTTCGGACCTGTGCCCTGAGTTCAGGAAGGCTGAATATCCTCAAAAAGTCCAGGCTCTCCAGAAGTCTGAATTCTTCCAGAATCTGGAGGTTAAAGCTGTCTCCATGTCACTCCTTGAGCTGTATCCAGAGTTTCATCCGAAGCCAGGAGCTGTTGGAAGCTTGCTGGTGCCTGGAGCATGAGCTGCAGGGCATGGCTTGGGCAGCTGGTGACACTGCTGGGCGCAGCTGCTCCTCTCCTTTCCTCAGTGATTTTCGAGCTGGATTTGGAAAACAAAATCAGGGAATGGGTGAGGTGAGAGCTGATCCCTCACTAAATGCACAGGCACCGGAATGGGAGCAGCACCACTGGGATACTTTGGGCGTTCCCATGGATCCCATCCTTCCATGCCTGCACCAGCTCCTAATTTTCAAATTAATGTCTGATGGGCATGAAAAATACTCCAGATAATTTAATTGAAACCTTGCACAGGTTTCTTTTAGCCAACACCAATGCGGTTTGACACTGAAGTGACTTCTGCTTCGTGCAGTTCCACCCTCGGAGCACTCCCATTCCCGTATTCCAGGTCATTCCTGGGATGGTGCCTGTGAGTGCTGCTGCTAGCTGTGAGGAGCTGGGAGCTTTCCTGTTTGCTTTCCACAGAGCAGAGGTGTGTGGTGACAATGTCAAGAGCCTGTTCCTTCAGTCTTGGCAGGGAAAAAAAAACCACTCCATAACCTCCTTGCAGAGCTGACCCGGAATTTCCCGCGGCACCTAAACTTTTCACAGCAGCCTTGGCTTTGAGAGTGCTCAGCAGCTGCAGTTCCTGGGGGGTCACTTGTGCTCATGGATTGAATCTGTGTCCTTTTGGAGCAGACCTACGGGCAGCAGAGCTACGGGACCTACGGGCAGCCCACCGACGTCAGCTACACACAGCCGCAGACCACGGCCACGTACGGGCAGACGGCCTACGCCACGTCCTACGGGCAGCCCCCGACAGGTGAGAGCCCTGCTGGGCTGGGAGCAGCCCTTCATGTCACCTGGGCCGGCCTCTGCCATGGCCAGGGACACCTTCCTCAGCTTGCTGCAAAGCCTGGGCAAACTCAGGCGCTTCCAGGGATGGGGCAGCCACAGCTCTGGGTAACCCGTGTGACCGCCCTCCCAGGGAACAATTCCTTCCCAATATCCCATCCAGCCCTGCCCTCTGGCAGTGGGAAGCCATTCCCTGTGTCCTGTCCCTCCAGCCCTTGTCCCCAGTCCCTCTCCAGCTCTCCTGGAGCCCCTTTAGGCCCTGGAAGGGGCTCTGAGCTCTCCCTGGAGCCTTCTGTTCTCCAGGTGAGCACCCCCAGCTCTCCAAGCCTGGCTCCAGCCCTCCACGGCCTCCTCTGGACTCTCTCCGCAGCTCCACGTCCTTCATGGAATGGTTTTTGCTGGGACAGACCTTGAAGCTCATCCCATTCCCTGCCTGCCATTGCCGGGGACACCTTCCACCATCCCAGGGTGCTCCAAGCCCTGTCCAGCCTGGCCTTGGACACTTCCTGGGCTGTGGCAGCCATGTGTAAACAGGAATAAATGCACTGTTGAGCTTTCAGGGCAGGGTTTGGGTGCTGTGGGACCAAGCAGGACGTGCTGTGCTCAGAGCAAAGGGAACAGTGTCCCTGGCTGCTCCTCAGCCCTTCCCTGCCCTGCCAGTCCTGTCACTGGCAGTGACATGTGGCTGTTCTGATCCTGTACCTTCTCCTTCTCGTCTTGTGCTTCCCACAGTGGAAGGGGCCAGGTTGGACTGTTCTGCTCACTCTGGCATGGAAAATCCCATCTCATCCTGTCAGAACTTGAGGTCCCCTTCAGTGGGAACCCTTGAGGTGTCACTTGGTTTTAGTGCTAAAACCCTGGAGTGTCAGAGCTCACGCAGGCCATGACAGCAGGGATTTGCAAGGCTGCAGTGCTCTTTGCCATCTCCAGACTCTCCCAAGTGCCATCTTCATGAACAGAATCCTGACCACCAAGACCTTTTAGGTGACTCCAAGCCCATTATCCCCCCATTTCCTAACGGATGAACAGCATCCTGCCCTCCACCTTTGCATGCCCCACGGTGGTTTTGGATTTCCAGAGCAGATACTTGTTCATTAATGCTCCATAAACTCTCCCAACGTGTTCTTGGAGCTGGAATTTCCTCCAGACGAGTGTCTTCGTGTTTAAAACTATTGAGACAATGTTTAATTCATGTATATTCATGTTTATTTAATGTATGTTCGCACTGAATATTCAGGAAGTTTAGAGAGCACATTTTCTTCCCAGTGATTCCTTGGGTGCCGCGTCCTGCAGATTCCTTGGAGAGACATTATAAACATTTTGTAGTTGGAATTAAACACTTCCCAAAGCGGGGGAATACCAGGACAGACAGACACTGGCTATAGAGGCCATTGAGGAATTCTTCACAGGGAAGAGCTGGAGAGAAAATAGTAACCAAAATTAAAATATTTACCATCTTTCCATGGATCAGGAAAATTCCTGCTCGTGAGATCCATATCCATTAGCCAGTGTCACTGGGGGTTATCTCCAGGGCTTTTTCCTTCCATTTAAGACTACCTAGACAAAAGTTGGCAGCAAAAAAGGATTTGTGAACTTCTGAAATTCCTTTCCTAGAAATATTTATGTCCCTGTGACTCCTGTGGACTTTGGGCTCGCAGGGGTCACAGGAAACTGCTCTGTTTATGTTTTTCCTTCTCCCTTAAGAGGAGATTTGCTGGAGGAATAATAATAATAATATCAGGCTTGCTTTTTTTCTCTGCACAGCTGCACTCTTTCTTTCTTTCTTTCTTTCTTTCTTTCTTTCTTTCTTTCTTTCTTTCTTTCTTTCTTTCTTTTTCTTTCTTTCTTTCTTTTTCTTTCTTTCTTTCTCTTTCTTTCTTTCTTTCTTTTTCTTTCTTTCTTTCTTTTTCTTTCTTTCTTTCTTTTTCTTTCTTTCTTTCTTTTTCTTTCTTTCTTTTTCTTTCTTTCTTTCTTTTTCTTTCTTTCTTTCTTTTTCTTTCTTTCTTTCTTTTTCTTTCTTTCTTTCTTTCTTTCTTTCTTTCTTTTTCTTTCTTTCTTTCTTTCTTTCTTTCTTTCTTTCTTTCTTTCTTTCTTTCTTTCTTTCTTTCTTTCTTTCTTTCTTCTTTCTTTCTTTTCTTTTTCTCGTAGGCAAAAAAAAAAAAAATAAAGCGTCTTTTTCTTTTCATCCATGAAAAAGCCACCAACTTAGAAAGTGGTCAAGCAAAAGATCCTATCAGCCCACAGAGCAGGGCTGTGGCAGCTCTGGGCATGGAGCCAGGTTGGATTTATCCTTCCTCCACCTGCCTCTCCTTGAGAAGCCAGAGCTGTGGAAAGGAGACTGCAGCCCCTCTCTCTCTCTCCCCCCCTCCCTGCCTTTCACGCTCAATAAACCCCTGGGCCAGACATTGTCATGCCCTGAGAGACGTGCAGCTCTTACAGTTGAATCCCAATCCTGCTTCCCTAAGAATCACCTTTTTTGTACTGCAGTTCCTTAAAGCAAAATGATTTTTTTTTTCCCCGGCCTGAACAGCCCTGGGTTTGGGGAAGGTGGTGTTGAGGTGAAGGAGATCCAAGGTCTGTGTGGATGCAGCTTCTCAGGATGGGTGGGAATGGCAGGGATGGATTTTTCCTTCTCAGCACTCTGTTATCCTACCTTGCCCTGCCTCCAGGACACCCCAGGAAAGTTACCGCCCTCCTTCCCTCCCTGGGGCTGTAGGAAAAGGTGTCTTGGAGTCACCCAGTCACTTTGTTCCAGAGAAAAAAGGATTTGGGAGCGGCTCCCTCAGGTTAGGGGTCACTGGGCACCCTCAGATCTGTGGCTCATTAATCACTGCAGGGTATTAACAAGAATTACAGGAGTAAATAAAGAGCATTTCAGTGTCCAGGTGTGGATCTCTTGGAAGTGGGAATTGCTCTCTAAAACCAGCCAGCCCCTGCTTCCCTTCACCTGGGAAATTTGGGGTATGGATATTGAAATTTCTAATGGGTTTGGAATTAATGAACACACTCACAGCTGCCATAACAACCCCAGAATATCCCAAAACAGGCTGGAGAGAGGATCACCTCTGCTTCCCTTCTCCAGCCCCTCACTGGGGGGATATACACAAGCCAAGCAGGAGGCAGCTCTCTTCCTGAATAAATCTCTCTGGAAAGCAGAAATCTCTCTGAATCCAGCCTTTTCCAGTTGATATTCTCTGAGGATCAAATCCTGCAAGCTTCTCCACCACCTGAAGAATTCCTAGGCTGCAGTAAGGGATTGGTTTGGAGCCTTTGAGGGGAATTTAGGCACTTCCAGCAGGTTATTATTCCTTCTGTTAGCTTTTTCTTTCACCAGCTTTCCTGCTGTGTCAACTTCAGTCTTCCTAGCTGGGAGGGGAGGAGAGAGAAGTGATGTAACAGAAATGCCACCCTCAAAATGACAGCTCTTGAGGGTTCCCAGAGTATCTAAACCGGGCTTGATTTGTGATTTAGACCAGTGGGATGGGAAATCACTGCCTTTCCTTTGGGACAAACCCTTCCTGCTGAGCACACTCTTCCACGAGGGAAATGCTCCATCTAGAGCTGAAGCTTTAAAATTCAACATCTTCCTTTTTTTTTTTTTTTTCTTTTTTTTTTTTTTTCTTTTTTCCCTTTTATCCTGCTGCCTGTACAGAGCCAGCAAAGCTTTTTGCTCCCAGTAACAGCACTGGGAAAGGAGACCCAGCTGTGGGAGGAGCACCCTGGGGCTCCAGATCCAAGTGGAAGAGCCCAGGGCAGGGCTGTGGCTGCAGCACACGGGCTGCAGGCTGTATTTAGCCTTTTTTAGTGTGTGGTCAGACTTTGGCCAGTTAAAATTAGGGTTTATTTAACTCCTGGGATTGGTGCTCCCTGTGGAATTGCTGTGTGGCCTCAACATTGAAATGTTTGGGCTGCTCAAATTTGTCCAAGGCTTTAAAAATCCTCCTGTTGGGCATCCTCTCCTTCACCCTTCTCAGCAACACTTCTCAGAGAGCAGCAGTCAGAAATAATGACCATAAAAGCTGATTTTTCCAGTGATTCCTACAAGTTATTTCCCAGTGGGAGACCAGTTTTCATTCCCAGGTTGGCAACCCTGGGATGGGTTGGGAACCAGGGTTAGGAAGAGGGAGGAGTGGGCAGAGGGTCCAGGCTTGGCCTTGTGTCTTCATCAGGGTCCTGAGGGTCAGCAGAAAGATGAACTTCGGGGGCGTTTTTAATGAATCTGCTGTGCAAACTTCCTGCCCTCCTCCTGTTCCTCTTTCCTGCCCCAGGGAAGGGCCCTGGTGTGGTGGCAGGGCACGCCGTGTTCTGCTGCCGGGAGTGCTGTTTGCTTTGCTAATGAGGGGATTGGAATAAAATGCTGCAGCCCAGTTTGCCTAAAGGAGAAGCGTGTCACAAACCTCCCATGTTTATTAAAAATCAGAAGTGATGGGAAAAGCTGTTGCCTTCACTGATCCCAGCCATGACAGCATTTGGCTGCTCTTTTTGCTTTTTTTTTTTTGTCAGATTTGTTTAATATTTTTATTGCTGTTTCTCAATCTAAGTCTCATATTCTTATTTTGAAAACTTGCTAGAAAGGTTGTTAGAAGCAAAACCCCAGTGTGGTCGTGCCAGTTCACCTTTGTGACAAGGCAAATACCACTAAATTACACAGGAGCTGTTTTGGGATCTTGGATATTGTAAAACTGTTGAAAAGGAACTCTCTGAGCTCTCAGCTTTTTCCCTAAACCAAACTGAAATTCTGAGAAAAGGGAAGGTACATAAAACATTAAGAGCTGCCTGTGTCTCTTTTGACCTTTTCCTCATGTGAAAGCAAATGGAAAGTGCTTTTCTTTTGTTTCCAGCTTTACTGATTTAAAATAAGCCCTCAGAAATGCCTCTGAAAGACTTCCCAGGTCAGGTTTTGTGCCTTTATTTTACAGAAAAGCTAAAAGGATAGGACTGTACTTGCTAAATCAGTTGGATTTCTTTTACTTTGGAGCTCAGGGGGGTTTGTTACCCTGCCTTTGTTGAGGAGATACTCCATGTCTTAGCTTGCCCTGCCTGAGCTCTGGTTGCTGTAAACAATCCTGGGTGCTGCTCCAGGGGTGGCTTCCAGAAAGCTCCTGGGAGTGGGATTTTGGGATGCTCAGGGGCTGGAGTCTGAGGCTTCCTGAGGTGGGAGGGTTTGGGAGGAAAGCAAAGGGGCGGGATGGGGTAATTGATGATTTTTGGGTTGTCTGAGGCGGTTTTGTGGTGGTAAAGCTGCGTCTTTGTGTTGCGTCCCAGGAGCACCGCAAGGGCCAGAGTCTGAGATATTTGGGAAAGCCGGAGATGGTCTGGAGGGACAGGATAAGGGGGAATGGCTTCACGTGGACAGAGAGCAGGGTTAGATGGGATACTGGGAAGGTGACACAAAGGAGCTGTGGCCACCCCTGGATCCCTGGCAGTGTCCAAGGCCAGGTTGGCCGTTGGGGCTTGGAGCAGCCTGGGATGGTGGCAGGTATCCCACAGCTGGGGGATGGAGAGAGACGAGCCTTGAGCTCCCTTCCATCCCACCCCGTGCTGGCATCCCGTGGCTCCCAGCAGCGCTGCGGGGCTGAGCTGGGGGGTGTCTGTGTTGCAGGTTACAGCGCCCCGACTGCCCCCCCTGCCTACAGCCAGCCCGTGCAGGGCTACGGCAGCGCCGCCTACGACACCAACACGGCCACGGTCACCAGCAGCCAGAGCTCGTACGCCGCGCCGTCCGCCTACGGCACCCAGCCCGCCTACCCGGCCTACGGGCAGCAGCCGGCCCCGTCCGCCCCCGCCAGGTACTGAGCCCCTCCCCGGCTCCTCCTCCTTGCCTTCTTCCTCCTTTGCCGCTGCCTTCTCCTCCCTCTTCTTCCTCCTTCTCCTCCACCCGCTCCTCATCCTCCTCCTCATTCTTCTCTTCCTCCTCCTTTTTCTCTTCCTCCTCCTCCTTCTCTTCCTTCTCCATCTCCCATTACTCCTCTTCCTCCTCTTCCTATTTTCATCCTTCTCCTTCTTCCTCCATTTCCTCCTTTTGTTCCTCCTTCTCCATCCTAGTTACTCCTTCTCTTTCCTTCTCCTCATCCTCATTCTTCTGCTCCTCCTCCTCTTCGTTCCCCTTCTCTTCTTCATTCCTCTCTGTCTCTTCTTCCCAGTCCTTCTACTCCTCTATTTCCTCCTCTTCCTCCTTTTCCTTCTTCTGTCTCTTCTTTCCCTTCTTCCTTCTTCTTCCTCCTCCTTTTCCTTCTCTTCTTCTTCCTCCTCCTCATCCTTCTCCTCCACCTGCTCCTCATTCTCCTCTGCATCCTTCTCTTCCTCTTCCTCCTTTTCTTCCTCCTCCTCTTTTCTTCCTCCTCCTTTTCTTCCTCCTTCTTCTCCTCCTCCTCTTGTCCCTCCTACTCCTCCTTCTCTTCTTTCCCCATGTCCCATTACTCCTCTTCCTCCTCTTCCTTTTTTCTTCCTCCTCCTTCTCTCCTCCTCCTCATTCTTCTGCTCCTCCTCCTCATTCTCCTTCTCTTCCTCCTCCTCCTCCTCCTGGTTGTCCCCCAGCCCGCGGCGCTGTGGCAGCCCGTCCTCCCCGCCTGTTGCCCGGCACTGCAGGCCGGGGGAGCAGCGTGGGAGGGCTGTGCTCTGTGCTCTGTGCTCCAGCATGGTGAGTCAGCGCTGCTCCTGCAGGATCAGGGAGCCACAGGCAGCCAAACCAGGCTCTGGGCTCTGAGGTACAGCACACAGGACTGAGTGCTGTCTGCTCCCGAGTCATGGGGTCAGGCAGGATGCTGGGGTGGATGCACAAGGCTGCAAAACATTTCCTCTTTCAATCTCACCCCTCCGGGCACTGCCTGTCATCTATTGAGTCGAATTGTTTGCTCAGAGGATATGAAAAATTTAGAATACATAATGGGGACTTGTTTAGAAGTGAGTAAAAGCTGATTTGTTCCCTTACCTGGTGTCTGTAGCAAGTGCTGTGGGAAGGAAAGGCAGAGCTTGGCACAGCTCTGACAGGTTACACTTTAAAGGGATGTAAATTTGCAGGATGAATCCTGGCATTGTGAATAATTTTTCCCAGCTTCTACAGCAAAAGCAGCTTCAGTCTTTTTGCTCCACTCTGAGAAACAAATAGAAATTAAAGACTCATAGAAGCCTTTGAGTTGAAAAAGCCTTCTGAGATCACTGAGGCCACCACTAACCCTGTCCCCAAGTGCCACATGCACACGGCTTTTAAACTTCGGGACAAACAGAAGTGGATGTGTGAATCACATGCAAAGGGTTCTCAATTTTCAGACCTTGAGAGTTAATTCTAAACACGCAGTCACAGAGTGGTTCGGGTTGGAGGGGTCCTTTGAAGGTCACCCAGTCCAAGCCCAGCATCCTTTCTTTTCTGTGGGATAATTGGGATAACGTATATGAGGCAATATCTGCCTGAGTTGGATTCTGATCCAAACAATGGGGCGTTTCACTGCCTGCCCTGCTGGCTGCTTCAGCCCCTGCTTTCCCAGGGCTCTGCAGGAGCAGCCTTGCTGGCATTCCACACCCTCCACTCAGCCTCACAGCCAAAGCCTGAGCCCCGTGGCTTTGGGATGAACAGGAGCTGTGGTGTTCCGTGCTCTCTGTTCAGGTCACTGCCTGGGCCTTTCCTGGAGTGTGCAAATAGCCAGGCAATGAGTGCTAAAATTGTGTTTGTCACATATTTATTGGCTGTCACCAATCAAGGCCAGCTTTAATGCCACCCCAAAAAAGAGGTCACAACCATCAGTCCTGGGGGGATCTGAGCCCTTTGCTGCTGCCAGCTGTGGGGCTGGGCACCGATGTTGTTCCATATTTGTCCCCAGACCCCAGGATGGCAGCAAACCAGCAGAGACCAGCCAGCCCCAGTCCAGCACAACAGGCTACAGCCAGCCCAGCCTGGGCTACGGGCAGAGCAACTACAGCTACCCCCAGGTGCCTGCCAGCTACCCCATGCAGCCTGTCACTGCTCCGCCCTCCTACCCTCCCACCAGGTAAGGCTTGGCAGTGCTCAGCTTGGGGCCTTTCCTGGGGGGTTTTAGGGAAAAGGAGCTTCAGGGGCCTGGGAGGAGGAGCTGTGCTTCTTGTAGTTGTGGTGGTGGGGATGGAGAGGCTGTGGCTGAGTGGAGAAGTGTCTCTGCGTGTGCACAGGTGGGAAGGAGAATGATGACAGATGGGTTTAAGACATTATTTCTACTGGGGTTTTTTAATTTTGATACTTGAGAATTTTATGAATTTCCCCCGAGTGACCTTTTGCTGCCTCCTTCCACATTCAGCTTGGCCAGGAGCTCCCTTCTCCCTTCAGGTGTCTTTTAATGTGACTTCTAAAAGGTACCCTTTGAAATCCTCAAAGCCTCAGCTGCATGAGGGGAACTTCTTTTATCCAGGGCCTGTCACCTCCATTACCACTGAGTTTTGCCCTGGCGCTTGTGCCTTTTCCTAGAAGTGTGAATAAACCGTGGTTTTTGCTTTCACAGCCCTCCAGACTGGCCTCCATAGGATGACTTCAGCTTTTAAAGTGATTTACAGCACTAAATACAGCCTCTAATTGCATTGCCTTCCAGCATGGAGCCGCTCCACGCACGCTGCGAGGGAATTGCCTCACCATCCCACCTTTCCCAACGCTTTTCTCTTCCAGCTATTCCTCCACACAGCCAAGCAGTTACGATCAGAGCACTTACTCCCAGCAGAGCAGCTACGGGCAGCAGAGCTCCTATGGCCAACAGACCAGTTATGGCCAGCAAAGCAGCTACGGGCAGCAGCCCCCTCCCACCAGTTACCCACCTCCCACCGGATCCTACAGCCAGGCCCCCAGCCAGTACAGCCAGCAGAGCAGCAGCTACGGCCAGCAGAGTGAGTGCATCCCTGGCCTTAGTTTGGATCTAAAACTCACAGCTGGCTTGTAGGGGGAAAGGGTTGGAGCTGGGGTTTGGCCTTTCTTGATGAAAAATGGCATCTCTGGAGGCAGTGGTGGGTTGGGATGGTCCCCTTAGGGGAAGGGTGGGAACACAGAGGCACAAAATATTTGTGGGGAGGAGTTGAGGGGGCTGAGCCTGGAGAAAAGGGGGCTCAGGGGGGACTTTATGGCTCTGCACAACTCCCTGACAGGAGGGGCAGCCGGAGGGGTTGGGCTCTGCTCCCAGGGAATAAATAATGGGACAAGAGGAAATGGCCTCAAGCTGTGCCAGGGGATGGTCAGGTTGGATACTGGGAAAATTTCTTCATGTTGGTCAGGCCCTGGGCAGTGTTGGAAACCCATCCTTGGAGGGATTTAAGAGCCATGGGGATGTGACACTTGGGGACATGGGGCAGTGGTGGCCTTGGCTGGGGGAACAGCTGGAATCGATGCTCTCAGTGGGATTTTCCCAAACTGAACAACTCCAATGCTGCTGTCGTGGCTGGAGCTGAGGGAGATGAAGGGGCTGCCTCTCCCTGACCTGTTGCCACCCTTCCCCAGGCTCGTTCCGCCAGGACCATCCCAGCAGCATGAACATGTACGGGCAGGAATCCGGAGGCTTCTCCGGCCCCGGAGAGAGCCGGAATCTGAGCGGCCCCGATAGCCGGGGCAGGGGACGAGGGGGATATGAGCGTGGAGGCATGAGCAGAGGTGGGCGGGGAGGAGGACGCGGTGGAATGGGGTAAGAGCAAAGCTTTTCTCCTTTTCTCTACTTCTGGTTTACCCATAGGATTTGAAACACAAAAGAAGGGACTGAAAGGTTGGCGTTCCCAGCTGTGTTTCCATGGAGGACACGTCTGTGTAACGGCGTTGCTTGTCATCCATGGAAACATTATCCTAAGGGAAATAGGAGCAGGATGGTTGGTTTGTCCTGCAGCTGGTTGGGCCCCCAGGGAGGGGGATAACTGGGGGTAATGCTGGCCCTGGCACTTTCAGCTCCCTTCGTGGTCACCCAGAGGTGGAATCCTCTGTGGGGTTTAACAGTAACTCTGGGTGGAACACACACAAACCTCCCACCAGCTCCAGGGGGTGCTCCCTGGGCCTCAGGAGCGCGGATTTTGACGGGGCTGGAGCCTTGCGTCAGCCTCCTCCCGCAGAGCCTGCGAGCTCAGAGTGCCCAGAGCACTTGGAGAAGGAGCCCAGGAACAGAGAGAAAGAAGTGCTTTGGCTCCCAGGCCTGCTCCCCCTCGGAGCATTCAGGTGCTCTGAATCAGTTTGGCCATTTCACCTGATGGCACAACCTGGTTTGGTGCCACCTGTGCCTTCAGGTGTGTCCCCATGCGTGGAGGTCGTTCTGATAGAGGTGAGGGAGGAGAACTAACCCCAAAGGCTCCTCCGGGAGAGAATTCACAGCTTTGTGTGTGTTCCATCCCCTCACCTTGTTGCTCAGAGCTCTGCAGAGTGTCCCCAGGTGTGGCACAGGCCACACTGTGCCCGCCCTGGTGCTGGCAGGGTGGCTGTGATGGCAGCTGTCCTCCAGAGGCCACTTCCTGTGTGGCACAGCCCGGTGACAACCCCAGTTTGGCAGTGGATGGCCCCATTCTGCATAGCTCTGTCGCAGCCCATTGACGTGGCACGAAATCTTTATCAGAGAAATCCAGGAAAGAATGGAAGAGGCTGGTTTTGTGTGGGAACACATCCAGCTTGGAATTGGCTTGGGTGGAACAGAGTTCCAGGGATCTGCATAAAGATTTCAGCCGTGCTGTATTGATCTCGTAACGATGAAAGTAGATGTAGACACCTGAAATGTCTATCATCACATCTTCAAATTTCTAGCCCCTTCCGAGCTTCTCATTGCCAAAGATTTGTCACCTGTCTCTGATCTCACACCTTAATCCCAGCTCAAATTTGCCTCCCGAGCGATTTCCCACCTGGCCAGACCTTTACAAAGGGTCCCCCCCCCCCCGCCTTATGGACGTAGAGTTTGTGATGTCCATAGAACAGGTGGCTTCAGGGGACACCCAGGGCAGGTAGGGGAACTCGGCCCACCTTAGCATGCTGTGGTGATGGATTTCAGTGTCTCCAGCAGGTAAGGAGCTCGATGTTATTAACGTGCCCTTTTTCATTGCCTCGATGAATTGATATTTTTATGAAAATGGAAAACTTTTTAACATGCTTTGTCGCATTTATATGCTACAGGTTACAAAGTGAGAGCCTTGTAAACACCTCAATACTTAAAAAGTACCCGTACTCAGTACTCAGCCGGCAGCATAATGAAAAGTGGGACTAGACACGGTGTCCATATGGAGAGGAAAAATATACATAGAATATTTTTAACCCAATGTATTGATTGTATAAACGGAATCCTTCTGTAACTTTGGTAACTGCATACTTGTTGTTCGGTAATAAAACCAGAGGAGGGTATACTACTACTTTAGAATTGTGTAACGTTAAAGAAAAAAAAAAAAAGTGTAAAAATCTTATGTTTAAAAAGAGAGACATTACGTAAATGGTGTGTACTTTAACGAGAGGAGGCAAAGCTGCATGCAACAGCTCGAAATTCTGTATTGACTTTTTTTTTTCCCAGTATTAGAGGTGCAATACTTGCTAGAAAAATTCACGGTGCTCTCCCTCCTCCGCTCAGCTCCTTCCAAACAGCTTGCTGGCTCACCCAAAAAAAGAGCAAGAAGCAGCCCAAATCCTTTCTCAAGGTGGCATTTTCCTACTTCACCACCACACTCCAAAGCGGTTTTAGCTGTGAATGCTTCAGCCAAAGCTTTTGGTGAAAGCTGCGGCCCTGTTTGCATTGGCACCTGCCCAAAAGTACTGAGTGTGTCCACAAAGCTGCACCCCAGGCCTTGGAGCCCCCGCTGTACTCTGTAAGTTCTCCCTCCAGAGAGTTGTTAAATTCAGTAGTGACCTGAATGTATGGCTTTATTTTGAGGGTTTCAGGGGCGATGTCAGCTGAACTGTGTTGTAGGTCTCGCGTGTGGTTTTGTCTCCTTTTACACTGTTAAATGTCAGGGACCCGCGGGCCCACGCTGCCACAGGCTGAGGGTGCACCTTGGTGGACACACCGAGGGGAGGGAGTTGACCACTGAAACACCCCCAAATTGCTCTTCAACAACAACAACAACAACAAAACCTCCACTTTGATTACAACCAGCCCCCATTTCTCAGCCAAGTATTGCACTGATGATACCCGAGTAATGCCAGGGCACCGACAGCAAAGCGGTGCCTCAAACCACACCAAGGTTGCTTTATATGTAAAGAAAATTTGAGCGAGCTGCCCTGAAGAAAGGCCTAGTGCCGAGATGAGAGAGAGACAGAGAGATGTTTGGAGATGTTTAGCCAGTGCCCTTCTCCCCTGTGAGCCGCAGAGGCTCAGAGCGGTGCTGGCTTTGTAAAGGGAAAGGCCTTCATTTCTTCGTTTATCCCCCCAGCAGCGCTGGAGAGCGAGGTGGCTTCAATAAGCCTGGTGGTAAGTTTTTGAGCATTACAATGGATAGTGTTAAAAAAAAAAAAAAAAAAAAAATTTGCAGTCAGTTTTTTTTTTTTTTTTTTAGCACGAAGTGTAATTTTTTTATTCGTTTAAGTGGTTTAAAAATGACAATATGCAACCAGACTGTAATGGGTACTGCCGGCGATGCCCAGGGGTATGCGGACACAGTGGAAGAGTTGAGCAACCACTCCTGTAATTTTGGGGAAAAGAAATGGTTTGGATATAATAAATATTTTTTTTTTTTAGTATATATAGATATATTAAGTAACTTTTATTAATGAACTTAAAAACTGATTGGCTTGGTAAAACATTTTAAAAAGTCAGCGTTAATCGTGGTTAACAGTTTGAAACCTAGAAAAAAATCAGTGTAATAGTGGTTAACGGTTTGAAAACTGCCAAAAAAATCAGTGTAATAGTGGTTATTGGTTGGAAAAAAACGCTTAAAACCAGTGTAATAGTGGTTTTTGGTTGGAAGAAGTGCTAAAAGAGCCACCTGATGGCCCAGTAAGGTGCAGTGCTGCTGCTTGTGCGGCACAGGTCGTAGCTAGTGTTGTGTGTGTCGGTTCTCCAGCCCGCAGGGCCCCCACTAACACCCTTCCCTATGCTTCTCTCCCACCTGGCAGGACACATGGAGGAAGGACCCGACCTGGATTTAGGTAATTCCCACCAAACTTCCCCCTGAGGCTGTGAAACAGACTGTTGTGTCCTCAATCTGACAGCTGTGGCCACCGCAGTGTCACCCCACCGCCGCTTCCAGGCTTTCTGGCTGTTCCCATCAATTCTTCATTCCCAAACAGCTGGAAAACCACACGTGGTTGGAGATGCTCCCCCTTCTCTGCAGGAATTAGGGGGGTCGGGAGCTGCTCTGAGCCCTTGCAGGGAGCCTGCAGCACCCCCAGAGCTTCGTCCATGGCTTGTCCCTTCCTGTCACAGAGGCGTGGCTGGAAGTTCTGCATCAGCCTTCCAGCATCGGAAGAAGGGGGGTGGATGTCCTTGTGTGGGAGCCCAGGGGGCACGAAGGTCTTCCTCATCTCTCCTCTGGGATGTGTCCTGAAATAACCTGGGGGCTCTTCCCACATGGGTGGGTGTGGGCTCTGTCTGGCCGTGGCACTCGGGAGGTGAGGGGGGGGACAGTCACCTCCCTGGGGCCTGGGGTTTCCTGTCACTCCCAGAGAGCGAAGCTGCAGCCGTGGAGGGGATGACGGGATGGAAAGAACTCGGCCCTGGGGTATCCCTGCCCTTCCTCTGCGTGCACTGATCCCAGGAATTGTCTCCTAGGCCCCCCCATGGACCCGGAGGAGGAGTCGGACAGCACTGCAGTCTATGTGCAGGGACTCAATGATAATGTGACCCTGGAGGATCTGGCAGATTTCTTCAAACAGTGTGGTGTTGTCAAGGTGAGGAGACACCAGTGAGCCCCCCACTGGCAGAGAGAAAAGGGTCACCCGCCTCCTCCTCTTCCTCCTCCTCCCTGCCCATTGCTCACATCCTTCCAGCCCATCATGTCCAGGCTCTGGGGGAGGCCTGGCAGTGCTGTTTGGGGCCTGTCCCTTCATTTTTGGGGTGTCTGGGCGGTTGCTGTCACCCTTGGTAGGCCTGGGGCCCCTTCTGTCTTGGAGTCCCTGGAATGAGCTGGAAAGCAGGACAGAGTACATCCCCACTGAGCTGTGGGGAGACAGGACTGGGGTGACATTCCACTGTCCCTTAGATGAACAAGAGGACGGGGCAGCCCATGATAAACCTCTACATCGACAAGGAAACGGGCAAGCCCAAGGGCGATGCCACCGTGTCCTACGATGACCCATCCACCGCCAAAACAGCCGTGGAGTGGTTTGATGGTGAGTCCCGGGAGATGTTTCGGGGTGGAATTGCAAAAATTCCAGGTGTGGGAAGCAGGGCTGCGATTCACTGATGCTGCTGCCATTGTTGTCCCTCGCAGGGAAGGATTTCCAGGGGAGCAAGCTGAAGGTGACCCTGGCACGGAAGAAGGGCCCGATGAACAGCCTGAGGGGCGGGATGCCCCCCCGGGAGCAGCGGGGAATGCCCCCACCCCTCCGCGGAGGTACGGTGCAGCCCCTCCGGAGCTGCTGCCCGTCCTTGCCGTGGCCCCAGCACTAACGGGGCTCCTTCCCGCAGGGCCAGGGGGACCCGGTGGCCCAGGCGGCCCCAGCGGGCCCAGCGGCCCCATGGGCCGGATGGGGGGAAGAGGAGGAGACAGGGGTGGCTTCTCCTCGAGAGGACCGCGGGGATCCCGGGGAAACCCATCCGGAGGGAGCGTCCAGCACCGCGCCGGGGACTGGCAGTGCCCCAACCCGTGAGTACCCACTGCTGCCCACAGCCCTGCGCCGGGGCGGCGTCCCAGGAGCTGCCCTGGGCAACCCGGCCTTCCCCAAACCCCTAACCCTTAACCTTTTCCTAAAATCACTGTGGGCCTTCCCAGGAAGCAGCTTCCACCTGGCACGGAGGGAGGGAGAAGGTCGCTCCTGGGGGCTGTGGGTGAAGGACCCCTCCCCACTGCGGGAGCCGTGCCCCATGTCCTGCCCTCGTGTCCCCTCTCCACGTGCTCTCCTGCTCGTGCTTCCCAATGTCACCCCAGCTGGAATGCTGTCCCACTTGGCTGACTGGAATTTGTACCCAGGGGCTGTGGAAACCAGAACTTTGCCTGGAGAACAGAGTGCAACCAGTGCAAGGCACCCAAACCGGAGGGGTTCCTCCCGCCCCCCTTCCCTCCTCCAGGTACGTCTGGGGGAAGTCACAGCCCCACTTCCCAACGGGACACCCCTGGCCTGGCCTCGGACTCCTTGGAGAACGGCTGGGCCAGCTCCAGGAGCTGCCAGGCCTTCATCCCTCCGTGCGCCGTGACATGGAGCCTGGGATCGCCATTTCTCCTGTGCTTCCTGGATTTGGGGGGGTTGTCAGCAGCACTTCGACTCCCCAGGGCACTGCTTCAGCCTTAACGAACCCCAAATCCCCTCGGGTCCCCAGCAGCTCCCGGCCCTTCTCCTGCTGCTCTGCCGGAGCTGGATGTGCTGGGATCAGGGAACACGGGAGTGGGATGTGCTCCGTTGGGGTCACTCTGAGCGTCTCTCCTCGTCCCGCAGGCGGTGACCGCGGCCGAGGCGGCCCCGGGGGGATGCGAGGCGGGCGCGGCGGGGGCCTCATGGACCGAGGGGGGCCCGGAGGGATGTTCCGAGGCGGCCGCGGCGGAGACCGAGGGGGATTCCGAGGTGGCCGGGGCATGGACCGAGGCGGCTACGGAGGAGGCGGCCGGAGAGGAGGAGGAGGAGGCGGCCCCGGGGGACCCCCGGGACCCCTCATGGAGCAGATGGGAGGAGGAGGCAGAGGACGGCGCGGAGGGCCGGGAAAGATGGACAAGTATGGATGGAGGGTGGGGCGGAGAGTGATGGGAGGGGGAGATCCTGATGGGGAAAGGGTGGGGGGCGACTGGGCTGGGACAGAGGGGTGGAGGGGCAGGGGGTGGCAGGGTGGGGTGGGTACATGGGTGGCAGGGTGTCCGGGTGGGGGGATTAAGGAGCCTCCCCGGCCTTACGACTGATGCCTGTCCCCCCCGGCCCACAGGGGCGAACACCGCCAGGATCGCCGAGACCGGCCCTACTAACGCCGCCCCCCCAGAGCCGCATTTACTACCAGATTTATTTTTTAAACCAGAAAAAAAAAATGTTTTAAATTTATAATTCCATATTTATAATGTTGGCCACAACATTATGAGTCCTCCTTGTCTGTACTTTAGTATTTTTCACCGTTTGTGGAGAAACATTAAAACCAAGTTCAACGTTAGCGTGAATTCTTTCTTCCTCCCCCCTTCCCCCCCCCCCGAAATAAAACCGGTTGTTTAACGCGCCCCCGCCCCCCACCCCGCCTGTAACGCTGTGAACGGTTGTGACGGTTGTTTTTTTAAATAAAATTCCCGCTGTTTGTAACCGCACCATTGCTGGCCTTTCTTGAGAGCATCCCTGGGAGCCGGGGCAGCGCGGGCCCCGGGCCCGGGACGGGGTAGGACGGGATGGAGGGGTGGGACGGAGCTGCCCGGTGGATGCCGCTGTGCCTCAGTTTCCCCTCGGGGTGTGAGTTCCGGGGGACGGAGGGTGGGGGGAGGAGGCGCATCAATGGAAGCGGGGAGCCACACCCGGGCGGCGGTGGGGGGATGTCACCGTCGCTGCGTGTCACCCCCGCGTCGCCCCCCGCCGTGGCCGTGCCCCCCTCCCGTGTCCGAGCTCCTCCCCCTGTCCATGCCCGGCCCGTGTCTGCGTCCCCCCCCCCCCCCCCCGCTCTCCGGGCCATGTCCCCGTCCCCCCGCCGTGTCCGTGTCCCCCCCCCGTGCCCGTCCCCGCCCGCCGCCGCCGCCCCCGTCCCGGCCCTTTCTGGGCCGCCTCCAACTTCCCGGCCGGGGCGCGGCGGCGGCGGCGGCTCCGCGGGGCTGCGGCGGCCGAGCCTCTCTGGGCGCCCCCCGGGCCCCCCCGGCCGCCCCCCGGGCCGCTGCCGGCGGCCGATGGCGGCGGGGGCCGCGGCGGGGCCCCCCCGGCGCTGGGAGCCGCGGCCCGGCCCGGAGCGGGGAGCGGGCCCGGCCCGGCCGTAGCGGAGCGCGGAGCGGCGGCGGTGAGTGCGGCCCGGGGGGGTGGGCGGGTGGCCCTGGGCCCTGTGTCCCCCCATCGTGTCCCCGCAGGTGCGGAGCCCCTCCCGCCGCCCCCGCTGGATCGCCCCGGAATAGGGAGCCCAGCGCCGAAAGGGACCCCCCCCACCCCGAGAAAGAGACACCCCCAGAGATGGACACCCACCCCCCAGGGGAAAGGGGGACCCCCGATACGGGCAGCCCTCAGCACGGACACCCCCCCTCCGAGGGTAGGGACCCCCCAGCAGAGACAGCCCCCCCGAGGGAAAGGGACCCTCAAACAGGGACCCCCCCATCCCCGAGAGAAGGACACCCCCCGACAGGGACACCCCCTCCCCGAGGGTCGTAATCCCACCCCCCCCGAGGTGAGGGGACCCTCCCCAGCAGGGACACCCCCGCGGAGGGCAGGGGACACCCCAAGGGGAAGGACCCCCCTCCCCGGGCATGGGGCTGGGCTGCGGGGTGGCGGTGGAGGTCCCTGGGCCCCCCGGGAGGGGGTGACCCCTCTGCTGTGACATCCCTGGCTCTTGTACCCCCACCCCAGCTCAGGGACGGCCGGGGGGCTCCCCCAGGTGCAGCCCCCACCCCATGGCTGAGTGTTGGGGACCAGTCCCCCAATCCCCCCCCCCGGTGCAGCCCCTCAGGGTTGAATCCCACCCGGGTGAAGGGGGGGCTGCCTGCCCCTGGCACTGCCATCCCTCGGGGTGTCACCCGCTCCCAGGGTGGGGACACCGCGGGGAGGACACCCACCATGACTGGGCAGCGTTCAGGGCGGGGTTGGGGAGGGCTGTCCCCTCTCTGCCACAGCCCCGCCGTGGGGTGGGCAGGGGTGACAAGGGACTCGTTAACCTGCGGGGGGGCTGGAGGGGACACAGGATGAGGGGACACGGAGCAGGGGACGTGGAGAATGGGGACACACATGGTGGAGGGACATGAGGTGAGGGGACATGGGCCGTGGGGGGCAGGCATGGGGTGGAGGGCTGCGGAGTGGGGGGTGCTGTAGGTCCTGGCAGGGATCAGGCGGGTCCTGGAAGGGTGGTGGTGGCAGTGGTGATGCTCCTGCCTGTGGGTAATGTGCGGGGGAAACTGAGGCACAGAGGGGCCACCGAGGTTGGCGGGTGGTTTGGGGGTCTTTGGGGGGTTCCTGCCCCTAACAGCCCCCGTTGTCCCCCCGCAGGAAGCTGGCCATGGCTGACCCCAGCCACATCCAGTCGGCCGCCTCCAAGAGCATCCGCCCCTTCCGCTCCAGCGAGGAGTACCTGGAGGCCATGAAGGAGGACCTGGCCGAGTGGTTCAACACCCTCTACGACCTGGACATCCAGGTGGACACTTTCCTGGAGAGCCTGGAGACGGGATGTCACCTCTGCCGCCACGCCAACAACGTCAACCGCACCGCCCTGGACTTCCAGGAGCGGCACCCCGAGGCGGCCGCCCGCATGCGGGTGCCCCAGAACGAGGTGGTCTTCCAGGCCAAGAACGTGGTGCCCGGCTCCTTCATCGCCCGGGATAACGTCTCCAACTTCATCCAGTGGTGCCGGCAGGACCTGGGCATCCAGGACGTGCTCATGTTCGAGACCAATGACTTGGTGCTGAAGAAGAACGAGAAGAACTTTGTCCTCTGCCTGCTGGAGGTGGCCAGGAGGGGCTCCAAGTTCGGCATGCTGGCCCCCATGCTGATCCAAATGGAGGAGGAGATCGAGGAGGAGATGAGGGACCAAATGGCCGACGGCGCGCTGGGCACGCGCCGGGAGAGCCGGGACCCCCAGGCAGGCGCCTTCCCCAGCCGGGCCCGGCCCATCACCCTGTGCGACCTCAAGAACCTGGACGAGCTGGTGAGACACGCGCTCCCCTGGGAGCCCTGTGCCTGGGTGAGGGCCTGGCCGCCCCCCCAGCGCTCTGGGCCGCCGCCGGGGCCTCAGTGGGCTGTGGGAGGTCCTGTCCATCCGCCCCACGGGCAGCTCTGGTCCGGGGGAGGTCCTCTCTGTCCACCCAGCAGGGTGCCCGCTGTCTCCTGGGAGCTTCTGTCTGTCCACCCCTCTGTGGCCGCTGGAAGGTCCTCTCTGTCCACCCAATGGTCACTCTGGAGGTCCCACCTGTCTGTGGCCTGTGGGAGAAGCCCTCTGTCCACCCAGCGGGGTCCATGGGGGGTCCCACCCATCTCTGTGGCCCCCAGGAGCCCTCTCTGTCTCTGTGGCCCCTGGCAGGTCCTGTCTGTGCGCCCCATGAGTGCCCCGTGACCCGGGGGAGCTCCCACCTGTCCACCCAGCGGGGCATTCTGTGGTCCCTGGCAGGTCGCACCTGTGCCTGTGACCCCCAGGAGGTCCTTTCTGCCCATCCAACGGGGCGCTCTGTGCTCCAGGGGAGCTCCCACGCGTCCCTGTGACCCCCGGGAGGTCTGCCTGCCCACCCCTGCGGTCACAGGATGCGCTCCACCCACCCATCCCGGCTCTCCATGGCTACGGGAGCTCCTCTCCGCCCACCCGCACCCACCCCGGCTCCCGTGGAGTCTCCTGACTCCGGGGGGGGGGTTATTTTGGTGGCTGTGAGCAGAATCACAGTGGGGACGCAGGTGTCACCTGTGCCCTGCCACCTGCTCCCCGTGGGGGGGTGACTGACAGTGGTCCCCACCCCAGGACTTCTCCTCCTCCTCCTCCTCCTCCCACCAGCTGGGGGCTGCTGTCCCCGGGGCCGGACACGGGGACATCCCGGCTGCTCCCAGTCACAATTTGGGGTGTCAGAAGGGGGGTGCGGGCCACCCCCCGGGCCGGGGGCTCAGGCCGGATTAAAGCCGGGTGCGGGATCCGTCCCGCGGGCGAGGCAGCGGATTAATCCGGGACGGGGGGGACAGGGCGGGGGGGGACAGAGGGGCTCTGCCCTCCCCTGACTCCCTAAGCCTTTTTTTAATTGAAACCCCAATTCCTCATTAAGTCCCTCATTAAAGAGCATCCTGACCCCCTCCCCCCTCCGCCCGGTGCCGCTCCAGGGGGCCCCCCCGTCGCTGTTGCCCCCCCAAGCCCCCCTGGCCGGGCGCTGCCAGCCCCGGCTGCATTTTTCCGGGCTGCGTAATTCCTCGCCATCGGCTTTTATGGGCAGCGCCCGAGGCGGGGAGGAGCCTGGCGGAGCGGGGTCCGGCCCGCCCCGTCCCCGGGTGCCCCCCCGGTGTGGCAGCGGGGTCACGACCCCCCCTCACTGCAGCCCCCCTCCCCCCCCCCACTCACTCCGTGACTCAGTTTCCCCAGCTGGGGCTTTCCGTGTCACCCGGATGGGAACCGGAGCGGCCACATCCTTCCTTCCTCTCACCGCTGCGATGGGCACAGCTGCGGGAAGGCCCCCCCCAGAATGTCGGGATTATTCAGGAAAGCCCAGATTTCGGGGGGAGGCGGCGCTGTGTCCCCCCCAGCCCCGGCCCGGGGCAGGATGCGGCCGCGTCCCCGCGTCCCCCCGTGGCTCCCGGTTTAATCCCTGACGTCAGTCCGGGAGATAGAGCCGGCAGCTGGCAGCCGGCGGGACCACGGCCACCCCACAGCCCTGGGGGTCCCCTGGCCGGCCCCCCAAATCCTCCCGCTCTCTTCTTCCCCGCGCCTGACCTTCAAGTTCAGAGGGAGGCAAAACCCCCCGGGATTTACCCCATTTCTGCTGGTGGATGTGGGTCCTGCCCCATGGCGGGGCTTTGGGGGCAGATCCCCCTTGGTTCAGGATTAGTGGGGTGGGGGATGTTTTGTGCCCACACCCGGGGGCCCCGGAGAAGGTGGACCCCAAATGAAGAGAGTTTCATTATGATGATGATGATGATGATGATGATGATGATGATGATGATGAAATTTCGTTCAGCAGCTGAGGGGCTGCACCTATAATGGGGATCCACACTGACCCCTATAAGGGGGTTTGTGCCCCACCGACCCTATAGCAGGGGTTTCTATGCCCACCAGCCCTATAGGGGAGGGTCCATGCCTTACCTGCCCTATAACGGGGTTTGTGCTCACTGACCCTATAGTGGGAGTTCTGTGCCCACCTGCCCTATAACTGCGGGATCTGCATCCCGCCAGCCCTAGAGCGGGGGGTCTGTGCCTACCGATCCTATAACAGGGGGTCTGTGCCCCACCGAGCCCGTAGGGGGGTTCTATGCACACCGGCCCTATAGTGTGAGGTCTGTGCCCCACTGACCCCATAATGGGAGTCTGTGCCCCACCAGCTCTGTAACGGGGGTCTGTGCCCCGCCGGCCCTACAAGGGGGTTCTGGACCCCACCCACCCCATAGCAGGGCGTCCACGCCCCACTGACCCCTCCCCTCTGTGCCGGCAGGTGCGGGAGATCCTGGGCTGCTGCTCCTGCCCCTCGCAGTTCCCCATGGTCAAGGTCTCGGAGGGGAAGTACAAAGTGGGCGACTCCAACACGCTCATCTTCGTCCGAGTAAGAGCCGCCGCCGCCTCCCTCACCCCATTTTCCCCTCCTCACCCCACTGTCCCCCCCATTACACCGGGACCCTCCGCCCTCCTCCTTGCCCGCTCCCAGGCCAGGTGGGTGGGGTCCGGAGCCGGGTTTCCCGCCCGCGCGGGGGTCCGGGGGGCTCTCGGTGGCGTTTTGGGGGCGGGCAGGGTGACAGCGCTGCCCGCAGGTGCTGAGGAGCCACGTCATGGTGCGCGTGGGCGGCGGCTGGGACACACTGGAACATTACCTGGACAAGCACGACCCGTGTCGCTGTGCTGCCCTCTGTGAGTGTCCGCGGGACCGCCGCGCCCCCCGCCTCGGCGCGCCCCTGGCTCCTCGCTTCCTGCGGGGCTCCATTTCTGGGGGTTCTCCACGCGTTCCGTTCCCGGGTTCTCCCTGGGGCTCCATTCTCTGCTCCTCTGCGCGGCCCCTTTCCCTGGTTCTCTGTGGGGTTCCATTCCCTGATTTTCCATGGGTTCCATTCCCTTATTTTCCGTGGCGCTCCCTTCCCTGTGGCTGGGCTCCTCAGAGCACTGATCCGGCTGGAAGGAGAAAAGAGGAGTGACAAGAGTGGGGAGGGTCTCTCCAAATTCCCGAGGTGTTCCCCACCTCCGGGAACAGCCCAGCTGGAAAACCGGGATGCTGACCTCCCCCCCTCTGTCCGTTCCAGCTCACCGCCTGCCCCAGCCCCGCGTCCCGGGCGTGTCTCCCCAAAAAGCAGCTCCCGGCACCTCGTCGTCCCGCGCCTCCAGCCCCAGCACCCCCCGGCGCCCCCGGCCCGCCGGGCCCCCCCCGGGCGGGGCGGAGCGGGAGCGGGGCCCCCAGCCCCGGGGGGACCCCCCGAAACCCCTCAAGCAGGAGGGTTTGCCCCCCCGCGGGGGTGCAGCCCCCCGCTCCGGCTCCGGCAGCCCGTCCAGGAGCCCCGCGGAGCCGCGGGGAGCGGGAACGCTCAGGTACGGCCCCCCCGGGGGGTTGGGGGGACCCCAAAACTGCGCCGGGAGCCCAGGGCAAAGGCTCGGCCCCACCGAGAGCACGGGCAGGGACCGCGGAATGGGGGGGCAGCGGGGCCTCAGTGGGGAAAACATGGGGGGCAGTGCGGGGAATGGGGGACACGGGGCGGGAGGGGGACAGTGGGAGGTGCCGGGGTGGAATGGGGGGACTGGGCTGAACTGGGGGGTGCGGTGGGGAACACTGGGGAAATCACGGGGAGCAGTGCGGGGGAAATGGAATCATTGGGGGGCAGCGGGAGGTACCCGAGGGTGAAATGGGGGTGCCCCGGGGGGTGCAATGCAGGTAGCGGGGATCGGCGGGGTGCGGTGGGGAAATCATTGGGGGAAAATGGGGGGACACTGAGCGGTACTGAGGGGGCAGTGGGGGTGGAGTGGGGGTGGAGTGGGGGTGCAGCAGGAAGGAGTGGGGGGCAGTGGAGGAATGGGGGTGCAGTTAGGAGGGGAAATGGAGGATGACAGTGGGGGTTCGGTGTGGGGCCGTGGGGGGCTATGGGGACAGATAATGGGGCACTGGGAGGGGATGGGTGGTGGAGTGGGGGGCAGTGGGGGTCTGTGAGGGGTAAATGGGGAGAGCATCGGGGGGTCAGTGGAGGGGAATAGTGGGGGGCAGCAAGGGGAGGGAAGGGGGGCTACAAGGGGGGAAATGGGGTGTGCAGTGGGGGGATGTGGGATTTTGTGGGGGAGTGCAGTGGAGGGGGGCAGTGGGGGGCAATAGGGGTTCACTGGGGTGCGGTGGGGAAACAAGGGGGGATGGGGGCGGAATGAAGGGTCAGTTGGGGAAATGGGGGTACAGTGAGGTGTGAAATGGAGGGGGATGGGATTGGCAGTGGAGGGAATGCGGGGTGGCTGTGGGGGAGTTCAGAGGGGGGAGACAGTGGGTGTGCATTGGGGGGGGAAATGGGGTGCTCTGGAGGGAATATGGGGTGCAGTGGGTGGGGGCTGAAGGGGGAGAGTGAGGGTGGAATGGGAGGATTCAATGGGGGTTTAATGGAGGAGGGAAATGGGGTTCTGGGGGTGCACTGAGGAGGAACGGGCAGGGAAGGGGAGAATGAGTGGCTTAATGGGGGGCGAGGGGAAGGGAAATAGGTTCAATAGTGGGAATGTGGGGTGCAATGAGGATGGAAATGGGGTTTAAGGTGGGGGAATGTGGGGTGCAGTGGGGGAGCAATGAGGAGGAATGGGGTGGGTAAAGGGGAGGGAATGAATGGCTGCAATGGGGAGAGAAACGGGGTGCAATGGAGGGAATGTGGGGTGCCCTGGGGGAGAATGGGGAGGGCTCAGTGGGATGGGGGCACCGGGGGGGTTCCACCAGGAGAGGTGCACGTGGGATTTCAATGGGGGAGTGCAATTTTGGGGGGGTTCCACGAGGAGGGGCGCAATGGGGGTCTCAGTGGCGGGGTTCACGGAGGCCGTGCAGTTGGGGGAGCGCCTTGGGGGGCACACCAGGGTGCTCATTACCCCCCTCTCCCCCCGCCGCCCCTCAGGCCGCGCGCCCCGGCGCGCTCCCGGCGCTGCTCGGGCGACAGCGACTCCTCGGCCGCCTCGGCGCAGAGCGGCCCCCGCCGCCCCCCGGCCCGCCGGGACCCCGCGGAGCCCCCCGCGCCGGGCTCCCCCCGCGCCCCCCGCGCCGCCGCGTCCCCCCGCGGGTCCCCCCGCGCCTCCCGCAGCCCCGGGCGCGGCCCCGCGCCGCTGCTGCTCATCCGCCGCCGGCCCGACGGGCAGCACTCGTGGGCGCGGGCGGAGCCCCCCACGGCCACGGCCGGTCCCGCGGGGAGCCCCGGCGGGCGGCGCGACCCCCGGCCCGGCCCCGGGGACCCCGAGGAGCTGGCGCGGAGGCTGCGGGCCCCGCGCTGGCTGGAGCCCGGGCAGGAGCAGCGGCTGTTCCAGCGGCTGGAGGAGGAATTCCTGGCCAACACGCGGCTGCTGGAGCAGCTGGGAGACACGGAGAGCCCCCCGCCCGCGCCCCCCGCCACCGCTGACTCGGCCTATTGCTCCTCGTCCTCCTCGTCTTCCTCACTGAACGTCTTCGCCAAGCACGGGCTGCCCGCCGAGGACGGGCGGCGGGGCGGGAACAGCGACGGCAACAACAACGGCAACAACAACGGCAACAACGGCGGGTGCCCCCCGCTGCCGTCCAACCCCACCCTGGCAGATGCGAGGCGCCGCTCCACCTTCTCCAGCTCCTCCGACGAGAGCTGCTGCTTCCCGGCCTCCTGGGACAACCGGGAGACACCGGGGAACCCCGGCTCCGACACCGACTGGGCCACCGGGGAGGACGAGCTGATGGAGATGGAGGAGAACCCCGGGCCGGGGGTCCCCGCGCCCCCGCCGCGGCCCTGGGCCAAGCCCCGGCTGGACACGCAGCCCCACAAGACGCCGTCCCGGATCCCCACGCCCCGGGGGTACGGGGCAGGCGCCCACCGGGCCGCGAACGGCAGCCCCAGGGCCTGGGGGGCTCTGCAGAGCATCCCCTCCTCCCTCCTGGAGCCCCCCTGGGCCCCACAGGAGCGCCAGGGCCTGGAGGAGAACGCGTGGCCGTGAGGGGTCGATGGCCGTGGCAGCTCCTGGCAGCCCTTGGGGACATCCCCGAGCTGCTGTGGGAAGGTGGAGGTGGCACCTGAGTGGAAACGCCCGGCCAGGCGATGGCCACAGAGCTGGGGTGGCCAGGACCCCTTCACTCGGTGACTGTTGGCACTGGGGTGGGCCCTGCAAGGCCCCGAGGGTGCCAGGGGGGTCCCCATCCCAAGGGGAGCAGCTCCTCGGGGGGCTGTCCCGTGGGCAGGGCAGTGGTGGCCAGAGCAGAGCTGGCGTCTGGGAATGGGGCTGGAGAGCACCCAGGTCTTCTCTTCCTCTCTCCTCATTCTTCTCCACTTGCTTTCCCCATCTTGGCCTTCTCTTCGTGTCTTCTCCTCTTCTTGCTGTTCTTGTCATCCTCCTCATCTCATTTTCTCTCTTCTTTTGGGCTCCCTCCTCCTCCTCTTGTCCTCTCGGCCTTCACATCCTTTTCTTCTCTTGACCTTACCCTCTCCTCTTTTTGGCCTCATCATCACCTCCTTGGCCCCTTTCTCCTCTCCTCTCCAGTCTCTCTTCTCTGTACCCTTGAGATGACTTGGGGACATGCAGTTGGTTACCACAGCCCATTTCAGGGCAGGAGGGGGTCACTCTTCCTTCTCCAGCCCCCAGCCAGCCACAGAGCTCGTGTTGATGTCCCCAGGGTGGGACAGGGCTGTGCCCCAGCCCAGGCCGCCGTGGCCCCACCCCTGCAGCCCTGCATGTCCTGTCCAGCCAGTAAAGACCAACGGAGCTGAGCCCACCCTGTCTGCTCATCTGTGCAGGGGGATTCAGACCCCCCAGGCCCAAGGGAGGAAGGCTCTGGGGGTCCCAGGAGGGGTGGGGGCAGCAAAGAGCTGGGGTGAGGCTGAGTCCCAATGTCCTGTACCCCATTACAGCCCCTGGGACTCCCTCAGAGGTGTCCCTGGGGCCCAGAGTGCCCCATGGCCAGGGACCTTCACCTCTGAGCTGCTGGCCCGGGGGCTGGGCAGGTTGGGTCACCAGGAGGGTGCAGACCTGCCCGTGGTGACCACCCTGCTGTGACTCTGGGGGCTCCAAAGCCAGGTGTGCACTGTGAGCCCTGGACACCTGTCCAGCCTCTCCTCTGGGAATGGGGCTGGCGTCCAGCCCGAGTGTGCTGGTGGCACGTGGGGTGTCCCAGAGCAGCACCAGTGATTTGTGGGTTATCCCAGAGCAGGACTCAGTGGTGCTGCCCATCCTTGCCAGGGACTGTCACCCACCCCACAGGCATCAGCAGCAGCTCCCGGGGACCCCACGCTTGTCCCCAACCCCAGCAGGGGCTCAGGGCTCCCAGACTGCACACCTTGTAGGGGTGCAGGGGCCACCCTGGCCTTGGTGGATCCCCGAGAGGCTCCAGGAGCAGAGCCAAGAGCTCTCCAGGCCCATCCTGTCCCCACGGGGTGACTGGCCCCGTGTCCCAGGCCCACAGGCCCAGCCCTGGCCCTGTGCTGTGTCAGGCCGTGCCGTGCCAGAGGCCACTGGCCCCGGGGAAGGGTTATCTGGCCCTGCAGTGCTGGCAGGAAGCTCCCAGGATCCTGCTTCCCTCGGGGTCACCGGGCCATGGCCACCCCGGCAGCGTCCCCGTGGGCCCGTGTCACCTTTATTCAACATTCCCTTCAGACCAGTGAACGTTACAATATATTTATCTTTCATATATTAGAGATTTCCTGCTTCGAGGGAGGGGGGGACCCATGGCTTGATTTGGGGGGGGAAAGGAGCAGTGGGAGCCCCAGGGGAGCACCCAGGGGTGCCGGGGGGAGCAGCTGTGGGGCTGGGCAGGGGGAGGGGGGACGCTCAGAGCCCTCCCGGCCCCATGGCAGGGGCTGGAAAAGTCCTTTGTAACCTGCACATCAAGTACAGCCTCACATTTGGGATCCTCGAGCCCTTCTGGGAGCTTTGGGAAGGGCTCCCATGGGAAGGAGAGCCGCTGTGACGGGCTCACCCACGGCTCTGCTGAACCAGGGCACAAAATCAGGGAGAGGCAGAGAGAGGGGGAAGAAGCCAAAGCTGTTTCCCACCTGCTCCAGCCCCAAATCCCAGGGGGATCTGCAGCCAGAGCCACCTAATCCCATGGCACTCTGGGCCCCCCCCAGCCACTATTCCCAGGGCTTGGAATGCTGAACCCACCACCAGACACCACTCCATGAGAGCCAGGACCAGGAGCTGGGGTTTTTGGGAGGTGGGAGAGCAGCCCCCCGCAGCTCCCAGCTGGGGAGTGAAACAGATCTGGAGGGAGCAACAGCAGCCGGGAGGACACGGCTTCACTCACACACGGAATGCTACAGGGATGCGGGGACTGGGGACAGCCCCCCTGCCCCCTCTGCTCCCCCCAGCCCCCCTGGGACAGGGAGAATCCCAGGGGCTGCTCCCTGGGCAGGAAGGAAAGGGGACATGCACACGGATCCGGCCCTGCTTCCTCGGGCGGGAAAGGGAGGAGAGGAGGAGGAGCAGGAGGAGGAGGGGCTGCAGCAGCACCTCAGTTCTTCAGGATGGTCTCGTAGGCTTGGTAGATGTACTGGGACACCTCTGGTGCTCGGCATTTCAGGGATAACTGTGGGGAGAGAGGGAATAGTGGGCTCATGGAATCCCACCCCACGCTGGAGAGCCGCCAGCCCCAAAGCAGAGCCCTGCATGCTGCAGCACCCTCCCACGAGGCACTCCAGCTCCTGAGTTCAGCTGGAAAAAGGTTATTAAACCCCTACAAGCCCTCCCAGGGCAGAGCCATCCACATGCAGCACAGGCAGGGAACAGGCAAGGGCAACACTCCAGCTTTTGGGATTGGATTCAGTCCCTGGTGCTCCAGGGTGAAGGGTTCCCCAAAATCAATCCTCCTCTCCAAAGAGCAATGAGCCCCTTCAGGTGTTTGCTTAAATATTAAATCATTCCAAAATCAATTAGCTCCTCAAGCTGGGGAAGTTCATGGAGAATCCTGTGGGATTTGCAGCTATCCTCATCCCCAGTGACACCAGGAGGGCGGTGGGGACATCCCAACCTTCAGAAACATCTCTCTCCTTGTGCCAGCCCTGCTGGGAAGGAGAGGCAGGAGGCACCAGGAGACTGGCAGGGCAGGGAAAAACGTCGGGGGAGGGAGGAATATCCAGGCAGCAGCCAAGGAGAGCCCAAAGCCAGGGAAAAACCAACTTCTAACCTCCAAATCCTGCAAGAGCGGGCAGGCCGGCGAGGGCGGGCGGCGGGGACGGAGACACAGAGAGAGGAGTCAGGGTGACACAGCTCGTCCCACCCAAAACACAGCGGGCTGCCAGGGAGGTGGGGAGGGGACAGGGAAAGCAGGGACGGCTTGTGGATGAGGTGTGGATAGATCCCTGCTCAGGGAGTGCTCCGAGGACGGCGTTTAATGGAGCTGGGTGGGTTGGGACCCCTCTGCGTCCTTCAGCTGTCCCCACAGGAGCAGTGTCACCATCCCACGAGAGAGGGACGGTGGGGCTGGCACCAGCAGCACCAGCAGCTGGGGAGGTGGCCCCAGCTCGGGGCAGGGAGGGCAGGGAGCTGCCCCGGGGGGGTTGTGGGCAGGCAGGGGATGGGGCTGTACCGTGAAGCTGGGATTGCTGGGCTGGATCCGGAGCTCTGCCAGCACCCAGATGCCGTTGGTGAGCTTCAGGGATTGGTAGAGCATGTCCTGGCCCTCCACGTTCCTCTTGGCGATGGTGAAGATGTTGCTGCCTTGGAGTTTGCTGCTCACAGCATCTGGGATGGCAGAGAGAGGCTGAGGGGCTGGGCTGACCCCCCGCACCCTCCGGACCTGCTCCTGCCCCATCTCCTCCCCTCCTTGTCATGGAAGAGGTTTACACTGGGTATTAGGGAAAATTTCTTCATGGGAAGGGTGTCAGGGTGGCACAGCTGCCCAGGGCAGCGCTGGCGTCCCCACCCCTGGAGGGATTTAACAGCCGTGTGGATGTGGCACTTGGGGACAGGGATAGCTAAGCATGACCTGAGCCAGGTCCTTCCAAGGGGGTGGGACCCACCTGCAGTGAGGGAACAGTCTTTGATCTGGAACTGGGTCTCGTTCTCGTTGGGAATGTCCTTCCAAGTGGCCAGGAACATCTGCCTCTCTGCAGGGAGGGAGGACAGCAGCACTGAGGGAGCTGCCAGACTGGCCAGCCCCAAAGGTGACACAGTACAGGTGACATGGCAGCACCCCCTCCAGCAGCTCCCCAAGGCCAGGCTCAGAGCAGCCACCTGCTTTTGGGGGCTCACCCAGTGTGATCAGGAAGGTTCCAGGGGCAGGTGACAGAGAGCACCTTGCTGGAGCCACGGTCACCCAACTCACCCATCTTGCCATCCTCCACGAACAGGATGTGCAGGGGGTACAGGGTGCTGAAGTAGAAGACGTCGATGTTGTTCTTCACAGCCACCTGGGGTGGAAGGACACAGGGATTTCAACACCTCTGAGCCACAGCAGGTTCCCATCTCATCCCATCCCATTCCTCTGCAGCCAGGTGTCACTGCAGCAAGCACCTGGCTCCTGCTGTCACACCTCCCTCTGGATTTCTCCCAGGGACCCTGCCCTGTCCCCAGCTCCCCAGGAGGGGACACCCCCGTGTTCCCCACCTGGAGGTTGTTGAGGGGATCCATCTTCATGACGGAGCCCACGGTGTTCAGGGGCAGGGAGATCTCCACGGACTGGTTGGGAGCCAGAGGCGCATGCACCTGGAGAGGAGCTGCCGGGGCCAGGCCGAAGCTGGGGGACACCAGGGAGGGCAGGGGGTCAGGGTGGGGACAGCAGGTGATGGCACAAGGCGCTGTCCACCCAAGCCTGGCACCCCCTGCCCTTCTCCACCGGCATCCCAGGAATGGCCTTGCTGCCCCTGCACTGTCCAGGACGGGGCTGGTTCCTGCCCTGCCCACCCTGGGCCCCCCCCCCAGGATCTCCCCCCTTCCTCCTACACCCATCTGTAGCATCCTGCAGCATTCCCCCAGGGCCTTTGAGGGAAAAGGAAGCATCAGCTCCCCAGGACAAACAACAGGACAATGGTCAGACCCCTGAGGAACAGCCTCTTCAGCCAACTTCTTAGAGGCTTTGGTTTGATGCTCATCACCACCACAGCCATCAGAGAGAGAGGGGTCATCACCAGAGGCTGTTCCCAGCCCTTGCAGCTCCTTCCTCACGCCCTTTCCCACACAAAACTGCTCTGGGCAGCGTCTCCATGAGTCCTAGGAGACGCCAGCCCAGGTGGGACTCACCTGTTGCGGTTGAACTGGATAGCAAAGTCAGACATGACCTGCAGGGCTTTGTTGGTCAGCACGAGGTCCATGGAGATGGAGCCCACCTGGCGGCTGAAGGTGCCAGAGATCTCCAGCCCCTTGGCTTTCATGGCAGGGAGCCAGACCTGGGCCAGGGAGACAAGAAACCCTCAGGGTGTCACCCAAAAGAGACCCCCTGGTGCTCCCCCAGCTCCTCCTCTGCTGTGGGGGGTGGGCACGGGGGTCTGTGCACCCCCTAACCCCAAGGCTGGTTGCCCCACTCACCGTTTTGGGGGCCACGTAGGATCCTGAGAGGGTCCCCACCCCACCGGTGAGGTCGAAGAGGTCACCCAGGCCACTGCCAAGGGGTGCCCCCACGTTTGTGGGTGCCGTGGTGCTGGGAGCTGGCGTGAAGCTGCCACTGCTGCCACCGCCAGCTATCTGTGGGGACAGGGGAGGGGTTACAGCGGGCACCACGGCGAGGGGAACAGGAGGAGGAAGAGGAGGATGAGGGTGCAGAGAATGAGAGGGTTTGGGTGTGAGGGCAGACTCACAGCAGGGCTGCCTCCCACATCGCTGCGCAGCTGCAAGAGAAGAAAGGGGCATCAGCAGGGGCAGGGCTGAGGGCACAGGGGCCCCCAAAATGTCCCCTCTGGACACTCCCTGAAAGCAGAGGTGTGGGACAAGGGCCTGGAGTTAGGATGCTCCAGTGGCCCCAGAGCAGGAGCTGTGAGGGGCCATGGCTGTCCCCAGAGGGAAGCAAGGTGTCACTGGGGCTTGGGGGCAGCAGGGGCAGCCAGGGGTGGGCAGGGGGCTGGAGGGCTGGGCACAGGGTGATCCATACCCCTTCCGACTCGTCCCCCATCTCCAAGCAGAAGCAGGCAAGGTGGAGAGAAGAGCCAGCCACATGCAGAGAGAAGCCAGGAGAGAAGAGACAAAAAGAGAGAGAGAGGAGGGGAGGAGAGGACAGATGTTAGTCCTGACACATCTGCCTGTCTGTCCATGGCTGTCCTGGAGCCAGGGGACAGAGCCAGACCTCATTCCCAGCTCCAGTGCCAGCCTGTCATCAATCCCCGAGAGCCACGAGGCGCCAGGGCAGCACTTGCAGGGTTACAAAACAGGAAAGGCAGACACGTTGCCTCCCCTTAGGATGAATCTGCTGGATTTCATGAGTCATGGAGCAAACTCCAAACTCTATTCCCTCAGGGAGCCTGGCTCATCTCCAGCAGCCACAGGGCAGGTGTTCCCACACAGGGAGAGGTTTCCATCCCGCCTCACCCCGAGGCCAAACCCACTGCTTGGGCTGCATTCCCAGGAGGACACGCTGTCACCTCTGGATCTCCTGGCACGGGGACACCCCACGGGCTGGGAGTGGGCACATCCTGGCCCAGCCCTGCAGCAGTTTGGGGGACAGAGAGGGTCCCCCAAGAGCAGCCACTCCTGCAGCACAGCGCATGGAGTGGGAACATCCACACCAATGGAGAGGAAAAGCACCGGGAAGTGGTGGCTGGGACTCCTCCACTGGATAATGGCAGGATAAACTGGGGTGCAGTGCCCTCTGTCCTCACCCACTGCAGGGAAGGACCAGCCCGGATGTCCCCAGGCTGACAAGTCTGTCCTATCCCAGGACAGCCCAGACCAGAGCCAGCATCAAGCCCAGCACAATGCCAATGGGATAGGCTGGAATCAGGGAAGGAGCACGGGAGCTGGGACGTACCAGGGCATCCAGGCCACCCCCGAGGAGGTCCACGGCGCCCATCTGCACGGTGGCCATGGGTGGCCCGCTCACCGGGGGGCCCAGGTCCAGGTTGAGCAGGTCCCCCAGCAGGTCCCCCTGGGTGGGGATCACCGAGGGCTGATCCGCTGCCGGCCCTGATGGGGCTGTGTCCGGGCTCTCAACACTCTCGCTCCTGAAGGGAATGGCACGGGAAAGATGGGAGGGGGTGAGGAGCTCCAGCTGGGACAGCAGGTCCCACTGCACACAGGAGTTGGCCCAGTTGGACCCTCCAGCCCATCCTGGCTCCCAACACATTCTCATGGAGATCACCTTCCACTGGATCACTCCTTCAGCTTTTGAAGGATAGGACTCAGTCCTTAAAGGACTCAGCTCTGAGCCCCACACCCGCGCAGCTCCACGTCCAACCCCTCCATCCAGAGCCCTGGAAGTGCCAGCACTTGGTGGCGACACGGGAATACTCACGAGACCGTCCGTGGGGGCAAACTCTTGTGCACGACGCCCTCCACGAAGGCGCTGGGGGGCTTGTGGTACACCGAGGCCAGGGTGCCGATGTAGCAGATGAGCTCGTCCAGCAGCGTGGGCTCGATCAGATCCGTCTCCTCCGAGATCAGCGGCTTCTCCGCCAGCACCACCTCCTTGGCGGCCACGGGGTCCGTGGAGAGCAGGCGCCAGTAGATGTAACCACGATCCCGCAGATCAGGGTTGTCCGAGTCCTTTGGGAAGCCATTGGGAAGCTGCAGCTACTACAGAGCTGCTCAGAGCTGCTTTTCCCATCTAAGCCTTGCCCAGAGGGATCGCAGGGATCACAGAGGATCGCAGGGATCACTCCCCCTGAGCCGTGGCAGTGTCCACACTCTCCAGGCTGTCAACTGTCAGGACTCCCAGAGGGATTGGGGACAAGGGATGGAGGGACAGGACACAGGGAATGGCTTCCCACTGCCAGAGGGCAGGGGTAGATGGGATATTGAGAAGGAACTGTTCCCTGGGGGAGTGAGAAGGCCCTGGCACAGGGTGCCCAGAGAGGCTGTGGCTGCCCCTGGATCCCTGGAAGAGTCCAAGGCCAGGCTGGATGGGGCTTGGAGTAACCTGGGACAGTGGAATGCACCCCTGCTGGCTGGAACAAGAAAATCCTTAAGGTTCCTCCCAACTCAAACCATTCCGAATTAAGCTCCAATTACCTGCCTGCTGTCACATGACCAAGCCATTCCCACTGCCCCGGGCAATGGGAAGCCCCGGGAAGCTCTCCCAGGTGTTACCCACCTGTGTGGCCAAGCTCAGCACCTGCTGCACCAGCTCCTGTGTCTCCGTGGGCTTCTTCAGGAACAGCTTCACGATGGCTGTCAGCAGCTGCAGCTGGACCTGTGGGGGACACACAGGGTGAGGGACAGACAAACAGACAGGACACACTGGGTTTGTGCAGGAACACATGGATCTGACCCAGGACCTAACCCCAACCTGCCTTTCAAGGGACCAAAGGCACAGCGACCTTGTCAGTGGCAGTGACACATGTCGGGGCCCTCACCTGGCCCCTTTCCAGCCCATTTCCACACCCTCAGACGCAGCCTGACCCCAACGTTATGGGGCAGGATCTTGGGAGCAGGTTACATGGTCCCGCAGGGCACAGGCCAGAGCATCCTTTGACTTCCACACGGATAAGCTGCAGGAATTCCCCTGTGACAGTCCCTCCCAACCTCTCAGGCAGCCTGGATCTCTGGCTTTGCTAATTAGCATTTGTAGGCTTTGCCCTGCTCACTGTCACTTGGTTACAGGGTGTTTTGCAGTTTTCCAGAGATGGAAACCCTCCAAAATTCCACAGGCAAACCCACTGGCCTCAGTTGCCCTGGGAGACAGGGCAGGCACTGCTTCCTCTGCTCATTTTCCAGCTCCAAAGGGATCCTGTGCTGGCACAATGGGAGAACCAGGTGACTGCTTGGTGCCTCCCAACCACGGAACAGGGAAGGCACTTGGGACAACGCCATGGTGGCATTTCATAGAACCATGGAACAGCTTGGGCTGGAAGGGACCTCAAATCCCATCTCATTCCCTCTCTTGCCATGGGCAGGGACACCTTCCACTATCCCAGGTTACTCCAAGCCTGGACCACATCCTACACCCAAGCCTGCCACGGGACACAGCTGCTCCAAGCACCTGCACCAACAATCCCTTCAGAGCGAACTGTCCCCTGCTCCACTCAGTGTCACAGTGTCCCCCTGAGCCAGCAGGACCCCCTGGCACACCTGGGTGCTCTCATCATGGAAGCCCTCCAGGAAGCTCTCCAGCAGTTCGTCGGCGTTGTCGATGCGCTCGGCGTATTCCCCCACGATCCAGATCATGGCAGCCCTGGCCTCAGGCTCATCCAGGGAATCCAGGTTCTCGCAGAGCGTGGCGATCACGCTCTCGTACCTTCCCGAGGAGAGGACAAAAAGCAGGAGAAAGCTCACCAAGAGCAGGAGACCCGAATCCTGATCCACCCAAACTCCAAACCACATCCCACGGCCCACAGCAGAACTGTGGCCAAGGGCACCCTGCCTGGGGCTGTCCCCTCGCCCCATGGGCAGTGCCCACACGGCTCCCAGAGCCCATTCCCTGCTCCTGAATTAACCCTGCTCGTCTGATCCGCTCCACTCTGGAGCAGCCCAGAGCTGCGGGCTGTGCCTGCAGAGTTCTGCTCGTTACCAATTCAGTTCATTAGTATTTATTACCACTATTAGTCCCCGACTTCCTGATTACAGAGTTGCCTATTCATCCTGGCTCAGCTGGAACATTCCCTCCCCTCTCCTCCTGCTGCCCTTGTTCCAGCATCAGGAGCTGGATTGAGGGCCAGGGACAATTTCTGCTGACGCAAGGGACCTGCACATCGCTGGCAGCTCCTCTCCACTGGAGCGCCTGGATCTGGGACTGCCACCATGGACTGATCCTGAGGCTGGGGACAAAAAAACCCAAAGCCACCTGTGCTGGGGGAAGGCTCCAGGGGCTTCATCCCACCAGGAGTTTGTGGGCCCTTCATTCCCTCCCCCAAGAGCACAGAGAGGAGGGAAGAGCTCGCGTAGGACCGGGAGCGTCGCGGAGAATCCGCGTCGCGGAGAATCCGCACGCACTTGTTGGGGTACTTGCGGAAGATGTCCTTGATGACCACGATGGCCTCCTGCACCACGTAGTTGACCTTGGTCTGGATGAGGTCCAGCAGGGTGCTGACACAGCGCTCGGCCGATTGCTGCCGGAGGGACTCGGTCACACGGGGACAGCCCTGAGCACTGATCCCCTCACATCCCCATCCCAAACCCACCACTCCCCCTCATTCCCCCCAAATCCAACCCACAGCAGGATGGGGGACACGTCAGTGTGGTCTCCTCTTCACATTCCGGCGTGGCTCCTCCTCATCCTCTCTGCACATTCCCACAGGCTCCTCTCACCCCATGGGAAGCATTCCAGCCATGCAGAACCACCTTTCCCAGGAGGTTTTTAATAATCCCCTTTGGAAAATTATCCCCACGGGGAAGCAAAGCCTCTGAGCAGCCCCTCAGGAAGGGATGGATTCCCTCCCAGCCCCCTGGGAAGGGATCAGCTCCCTCCCAGCCCCCCGGGAAGGGATCAGCTCCCTTGCAGTCCCACTCTGGTCCCCAGCAAGCCACTGGTACCATCCACTGCATTTAGAACTTCTGGCCCTGTTTTAGGAAGGGATCCTAAAGCAGCTCCAGTGGCAAAGGATAAGGGCATGAAATACTCTCCTGGCTGATCCCTGTGGAACAACCAAGGCTTATCCCCACGCCTTGGAAGGCTCCAACTTGCAAATTCCTGGGATGAGATGGCCACCATGTGCTGGAAAGTGCTGCCCTGCCCAACCAGAGGTGCCACCAGGCCCGGCCGCGTCCCAGCCCTCACCTCCACCTTGATGGCACAGCGGCCGATGGCTCTCACCGCCTTCCTGACAAAATCCACATCCACCTCCGTGGCGTATTCCTTCAGCTCCGCCAGCACCTGAGGGGTGGCAGAGCACAGTGAGAGCCTGGCGGCAAGGCAACGCCACCAGCAGAGTGGGGCACTGACCCAGCACGAGCGGGCTGGGTGGGACAGCTGCCCCAGCCAGAGCTGGGGCTGGGATCTGGATAGCCCTGGAGGCCCCAGCTCCTGACCTGAGCTATGTTGGCCTGGGAGGCCAGGCGGATCATGATGTCCAGTTTCTCCAGTTTGACGTAGATGGGGTCGTTGTACTTGACAAAGAACACTTTCATCTCGTGCTTCAGGATCTCGGGCCTGGGGGCAGCGAGAGGCAGCATTAGGGGGGACATGCACTCACTTCCACCACAATCCCAAGGTTCTGGCGGCCTCAAGGAAACCAAGTCGTCATGATTATCCCCCAGGATTCTGCCCCTTGGATCCCCTCTGCTGGCATGTAGGGGACAGAGCACAGCCTTGTCACAAACACGTGACAAGACATGAGGCAACGGGAGATGTTTGTCCTGCCAAGGCTGGAAAGGACGTGTTAGGGGGAGCAGGGACACAAATCCAGACCCCAGGGCTAGGCTGGACCTTTCTCACCAGCTCACCCTCTCTCTAAGCTGGGAAAGAGCTAGGCCAGGTCCAGCTCCAAGCTGCCTTCCACATTCCCACTCCCAGGGACACTAATTGCTTTCCACCTCTCCCAGAAATTGCTGCTATTTTTACGAGACGACCACGGCGCTGACTGGGAGGAGGACAAATCATCTGACTGGGCTGGGGCTCTCCAGCTGCCACTCCTGCTCCAGGCACACGTGTGGGGCCCCGGCCACCTCCTGCCCACCAGGATTTTAGATCAGCAAAGGGACAAAAGGACTCTGAGCACTTGTTCAAAGAGGACACCTGTGGAGAAAGCAGCTGGCAGCAGAGAAATCCCTCCCTAGACACGGAGTGACTACTCCAAAGTCTCAAAGCTTTTGGCTTTGCCATCCTTTGCTGCCCCAAATAAAGAATAAATTAAACTAAAGGATACGTTAAACTGGAGATCCCAGCTTAGCTCCCTACTCATTCCCTCACCTGGCTGACTCAAGGCCGGGTTGGACAGGCCTTGGAGCAACCTGGTCTAGTGGAAGGTGTCCCACGGCAGGGGGTGTGATGAGATGAGCTTTTAGATCCCTCCCAACCAAACCATTCCGTGACTCTCCTTGGATTTTAATTAACAGAGAAGAAAACACCCTACAGGATGTGTTGTGACACTGTTGCAGTCAGAGGGACTGAAGCACCTGTGGCTAAGAGGGGACACCTGGACTCACCTTTTCTGCACGATGAGGTTGATGTTGCGGAGGGCCACGTACTGCAGCTCGGGCTCTGCGGACAGCAGAGTGACCAGTGGTGGGGCCAGCTTCTTCAGCAGAGTGCCATAATAATCCAGGTCCTTGGACAGCATCTCCATGAACTTCATCAGCACCTTGACGGCCGACAGCACCACGGCAGAGTTGGCGTGGGACAGCCGAGGTGTCACCCGCTCGCAGATGCTGCCAGGGCAAGGAGAGGGGAAAGGAAATGATCCCAGCCCTTCCTCCTGCTGAAAAACTCCTGCCAGCATGGAGGAAGGACTCGCAGGAAAGCTGAGCAGCACTTGGGATCTTCCCAAAGAGGCTGAATTGGCTCCTGAATGCCCCAGTGAAGGTTATTCCCCAGGCCCTGCAGGACCCTCTGGCAGTGACCCCGTTTCGGGGCTCCCCGGTGCCCATTTTACCCTGAAGCCACACTTGAAGCAGCTCAAGGAGCACAATCCTGGTGCCAGGGCTCACTGCAGGACCAGGGCAGGCTCCAGATGGCCATGCCCACGGCACAGCTCCAGCAGATGCCTGCTGTCCCACCTCCTGCAGCAGGGTCAGGAGATGAAGACTCTCCTCAGAGGAGAAGGGGCAGTGCCAAGCCCTGCCTGTCGCCTCACCTCTGTGCTTCCCGGTCATCCTTGGGCATGTAGTTTGCCAGGCAGTCCAGGATGAAGATCTGGCCCCACTCAGTGCACTCGTTGAGGGCTGTGAGCAGCTTGTTGATGGACTGGGGGTTGAGGTCCAGGAGGTTGCTGCTGGGATGAGACTCCGCTATTTCCGACAGCGCCGCCACCGCGTTGGCCACCACCTGCCGGGGGGACAGGACACGGGTTGGTGGCCCCAAATGCGGCATGAGGGGATGAGCTGCCTCCTCACTAGGAACCCCACACATCCCACCCACATCTGGGCTCCAGCTTCTCCCTGCCCCAGCAGATCTGAGGGGGATGGATGAGCCATCCCCACCAGCACGCTCCCACCGCCCACGCCGCAGCTCCGACGGCTCCCACGTGTTCCACGGGAGTCAGCCTTGGCTCCGTGCCCAGTTCCCTTCCCCAGGCAGCTGTGAGGAGCCTCAGAGCTTTCCACACAGCTCCTGGGCTCAAACACTATGCCCAGGGTAAGACTGGAAAAGCAGGAAAGGCTGTGGGAAGAGAAACCCTGGGGAAAGGTGGTTTTAAAGTTCCCCATGCCTGGGGAAAGGAAGGGAAGTCAAAGCCCAGCTGCCAGGAAAACCAGAGGCAAAAGCCACTGGCTCTGTGCTATCAGAATCAGGCACCAGCTTCCCTCTGCCCCGAGCTAGCTGGAGCAGCCTCCCTCCCACTGGGAACAGAGGAATAACACACTGCCAAGGGATGGGAGAAACCCTCCGTCCAGGACACAGGGTGACGGGGCAGGGAACACAGCCTGCGGTCCTGAGAGGCAAAAATTCCCCAATAGAGGTTCGTAAACACCGAAAAGAGAGTCTGGGAGGAAGGGAGTTGGATGTGAATGTGACGGGAGAGTGGTGACTGCCATTTGGACGAAGAGGAGAAGGAGAGAGGAGAAGGCCAAAAACGATCACCATGGGGTTGGAGTCTGAGATGAGATCCTTGAGGGTGTCCAGGAAGCCCTGGTCCTCCACCAGCTGGGCGTTGATGTCGTGCAGCTTGGCCACGCAGACCGCGGCCGTCTTGCGCACGTAGGGGTCCTCGTCCTTGAGGCACTTCCGCAGGGGCTCGCACAGGTACTCCGTGATCTTGTCCACACGGATGCAGCCCATGGTCCGCACAGCCAGCGCCCGGATCAGCGGGTTTGGGTCCTCACAGTCCTGCAGGGAGGAGAGGAGAGGTTGGATCTCCCGGGCTCCTCAAGCACCAGGAGGATCTGGGTTCTAATCCTGAGGTTTTTATGTTCTGCTCTCGAGAACAAGTCACTCAAGAGAAGTTTCCTCTCTCGTCCTGCACCCACTGAGTTCCAACACCACCAGTCCTCGTTCCCAGAACCCCTCAATCCATCCAGGAATCCCATGTTCTCATCACTTAAACCAGGTACCTGAACCCAACCTGACGCTGGAAACCCAGGTCAGGATAATTATGCGGGGTTTATCCTCCCTAAAAAGCCTGAACTCCCTCTAAAGCCCACCAGGCCTTTTCACTGAGTGGTTTGGCAATATCCTGGCTCCTAAAACACTCTTCAGTTCCCAGCTCCAACAAGCAGATCACGAGGGATTTCTCAGCACATAAATTCCCATGACGGCTCTCGATCACGGGAGCTGCCCACACCCCTGACAGAGAGACTGGCACAGGATGGCTGCCAAAACATGGGTTTCTGCATTACTGGACAAATTCAATCAGTTTTCTAGAGCTTGGAGAGGCCCTCCTCCAGAAGGGAGAGGCTTTGGAAAGCTGCCCACGCTCCCTCATTTGCAGCTCGGCGCAGTGAAGTGGCACGTGGTGTCCCGGGACACGGAGCCCTGTCCCCTCACCTTGACGAAGGTGTTCACTGCCATGATGGCCATGTCTGGCTGGCTCTTGGCATAGTTCATCAGGTAGAGGTAGACCAGCTTCTTCAGCTCCAGGTTGTCTGTCTGCATGCAGTTCACCACGTCCGGGAAGAGAGCGCTGGAACACAGAGAGCTCTGTGAGGGCAGGACACGGCCACACTCACCACGGGATCCGCCTTCCCACGGATAACCCGCTCCTGAAGCCAGGAGAACCCAGCTCTCTCCTGGGAGCCAGGCTCACCTGGAGAGCAGAAGGCTCCAGAGACCTCAGAGAGGCCCTGCCAGGGCCTAAAGGGGCTCCAGGAGAGCTGGAGAGGGACTTGGGACAAGGGATGGAGGGACAGGACACAGGGAATGGCTTCCCACTGCCAGAGGGCAGGGATGGATGGGATATTGGGCAGGAATTGTTCCCTGGGAGGGTGGGCAGGCCCTGGCACAGGGTGCCCAGAGCAGCTGTGGCTGCCCCTGGATCCCTGGCAGTGTCCAAGGCCAGGCTGGACACTGGGGCTTGGAGCAGCCTGGGACAGTGGGAGGTGTCCATGCCATGGCAGAGAGTTGGATTACATGGGCTTTAAGGCCCATTTCCCACCCAAACCATTCCATGATTTTATGATTCCATGACCTGAGCCCACCCTGCAACAGACATGGCTGAAATGCTCATCCCCCAGTGGATTTTTTTATGGATCTGTATCAAAACCAGCCCTTGATGGACCAAAATTGAGCTTTCCCACATGGCTCTGCTGCATCCCCACTCCAGGGCACATCCACTGCCCTGGAGAACGGGCTGGACAATTCTCTCAGGCACAGGGTGGGGTGGTTGGGGTGTCCTGTGCAGGGCCAGGAGCTAGACTGGATGATGGGGATGCCTTCCAAGTCAGGATATTTCAGGATTTTATGCATCGTCACAGGATGGTGCCAAAAGGAAGAGCCCCACTCCCCTGGGTGAGTCCTGAGCACCAGGATACTCTGCTGGGATGGAGGGGAATGGAGCAGATCAGGTGCCTGCACAGAGCTGGGGCTTCCCCTTCCCAAACACCCCGGAGCTGTGGGATACCAGAGATGCTGTCTCATCCACAGACAGGCCAATTAGACAATTAAACCACCTCAGGGGAGGCAAACAGGATCCCAGGGCTATCACAGGGGTTATTCCACCCTGACAGATGTCCCAAGGTTCCAGGAAGCTTTTCCACCTCCGCAAACCCGGGCAGGATCAATCCCAGGGCCCCCTAAATCCAGGGAACTGGGCTTTGCAAAGCTGCTACCCACCTGGGCTGGTCTCACCCCGGCTAAACCGGGCTTTGCTGGCACCTCCTGGGGAGCAGTGAACTCAGCAAACTGCTTCCCTGCAGCCTACAACAGGCACACAGCAAACACATGGGCTGACAGAGCCACAGGATCGTGGAATGGGTTGGGAATCATGGAATCTTTGAGGTTATCGAGTTCTACCCCCTCCATGGGCAGGGACACCTTCCACCATCCCAGGTTGCTCCAAGCCCCAGTGTCCAGCCTGGCCTTGGACACTGCCAGGGACCCAGGGGCAGCCACAGCTGCTCTGGGCACCCTGTGCCAGGGCCTGCCCACCCTCCCAGGGAACAATTCCTGCCCAATATCCCATCTAAATCTCTTCTAGTCTAAAGCCATTCTTCTTCGCCCTGTCACTATTTGTCCATGTAAAAAGCTGCTCTCCCTCTTTTTCCAAGCCCCTTCCAGTACTGGAAGCTCCTGCCATTTCCATGTGATTTCCACAGGGGTCCCAAGATGGACACACCCTGCTGCTGCAGCTGCTGCTGCTCTGGGAGCCAGGGATGCCCCAGTTCTCCCAACCCTGAGTGTGTTTTCCCTCCATTTACTCTCAAATGCACCGTGAAAACCAAATTGCTGATGCTGCCTGTGCTGGGACAGGTCTGTGCAGGAAAAGGCACGGAAGGAGCCACGTGCAGCTCAGCCAGATGGAAAAAGGGAAGCAGGAACAGCAGCTGCCTGACCTTTTGGACTGGAGAGGCTGCAAAGGGTTTATCAACACCCAGGCAACGCCACCAACCTTCCCCCACGAAGCCTCCGAGGGGGTCCTGCTTGTTTTTAGCAACACACAAAGGGAGTGGGAATAATCCCAACAAACTGATCTGGCAGCCAGACCAATCCTCTTTTAGCCAGATTACAACAAAAGCCAGGAGAGCCCCCACCTGCCAGGTGGCCACGTGGACACAAACTGCACTCCAGGAGGGAGAGCTGCAGCCAGGAGCGGACCTGGGTGAACCCCGAGGGGAAAAGCAGCATGGAAATCCCCTTGGAAGAAACAGAGGGAAAAGGGAACCCAAAAGCCACCTGGGTTTGCCTTGGGCACATGGGAGAACAGCATGAAGGAGAGGTTTAGGATAAATTTCAAGAAAAGGTTCTTCCCCCAGAGGGTGCTGGCACTGCCCAGGCTCCCCAGGGAATGGGCACGGCCCCGAGGCTGCCAGAGCTCCAGGAGCCTTTGGACAGCGCTGCCAGGGATGGCCTGGGTGGGACTGTTGGGGGGTCTGGGCAAGGACAGGGGTTGGGATGATCCCTGTGGGTGCCTTCCCACTGAGGACATCCCAGGATGCAGCCTCAGCACACACCTGACGTCCTTGCCGACAGTCATGGACGCGATCACCTTCTTCACAGCCTCCTTCTTCTTCTCCTTCTTGTCGCTGTTCAGCTCAGCTTTGAGTTCAAATATCTCCCCTAGAAAAACAGGAGAAGTGGCAGCTCAGGGATTAGTGGAAGGGGCACCCCACCCCTCTGCTGGGTGAGCACAGCTCCCACCTGCTGCACAACAGGGTTCCTTTGCCACCCCAGAAAAGAGGGATTTAACTTCCCAAAGCCCTCACCGAAGGCTGGGGCTGCTCTGGGGGCTCAGCTCCCAGCCATGGGATTGGAGACGAGCCTCCTGCTGAATCCCTGGGGCTCCTCCAGCCCCACAGGGATGGGAGATGCTGCAGGAGCCAGGGGCACCCCATGGGCACTGGATGGGGTCACCCAGAGGGTATTTTTGGCTGTGGGGTGGTTATCCCAGCCCCACGAGGTCCTACCCTTCCCAGGGATGATGGCACACGGATTTTGGGCGCTGTTCCTCAAGTCCATATGAGGAAGGGTGGCTCCCAAATCCCTCCCTGCCTGTGGCAGCAACCCCCCAGCCCAGGGCACCATGTCCTGCCCTCCTGAAGCCACGCTGAGCTCCTTATTCCCTCCTGGGCTGGCAGATTGAAGAGGAAGATGCCACATGGCTTCTCTCCACATTAATTCCTAGGTCTGGAGAGCGCTTAAGGCCCTGAGTGCTGCCCAGGGGAGCTCCTGAGCTGCTAAAGCCGATCACCAGCTGCCACCAGCCCTGGCCGGGGTCAGGGGGCTGGGGACAAGGTGTCCTGACCCCACAGCAGCCCAGGAGCGGCTCCAGAGCAGAGCAGGGTGGGGTGTCAGCCACAGCATCCCACTGGGACTCAGGGCATTCCCACGGGAGCTTCCCAACCCTCCCCAGCCGGTTTATACAGGTGTAGGAACCAGCTGGTGGTTTTGGGATGAATTGTGATATTCCTGCTCCTGCCCTTACCTTTCTTGGTGGTGGTGAAGTACTTGGAGTCCGTCATGGTGGTCTCCAGCCAGCAGCACGGCCCTGGAGGACAGGCAGAGCACAGAGGTTCAGGGTTGATAATTTCCTTGCAGGGATTGTTACGGAGAGCTCCAGGAAGGAAAAAAAAACAGGGGAGGGAAAGAGTTTGGGATCTCATGGGAAGTGTCACAAGGAGAAGCCAAATCCCTAAGGGAGGGTGAGCACCTTGCAGCTCTGTGATGATGGAGAATCAGCTGGTTCTCCAAAGAGGATGTGGAGGAGGAAGGGAATGACTGAAGATCCCAGGGCTGCAGCCCTGACTTTGCTCATCCCATCCTGCACAGAGCCAGGCAGCAAGGGCTCGGTGATCCCCCCTGGATTCACCTCTCCTCATCCAAAAAATGCTTTCTAAAGGAAAACTCACACCCAGCCCTCCCTCACACCTACACAGGGAAGAGCTCTGGGCTGGGGAGAGGAACTGAGCCAAACCTGAGGTGCAGCTCAACAGGACACAGCAGCCGAGGGGCACGGATCTGCCAGATCAAAGGGAGCCTCTTCCACAAACCAGCCCTGCTCCAGCAGGGTTGCTTTAAATTCCAAGGGTGCAAGGTTTCCGCCCAGCACTTGAGGCTCCATTATATAATTCAGGCAGTTTAGGGCAGATTGAGGGCTTGGCAGGCTGAGGAAGGAGATGTGCAGCCCTTCGGAAAGGTCAGCGGGGATTTGGCTTTTATGGCTCTGGTTTTCCCATCTTCCCTTCAACAGGGAAGGAACCAGAGGCTCGTCCTTGAAAGCCTGCAGTGGCCTTGCTGTTTTGGAGGGGCAGGAACACGGGAAGCAAAGCCAAGTGAAAAAAAAAAAAAGAGATTAAAAAAAAGAGCTTGCGGATGGGTTTAAAATGCAAATGAGCATCTTGAAAGCCAAACGCAGCAGGAGCACAGAGGAACTGTGTCCTCTGTTCCCCGTCCAAGCAGGAGAGGGATCCCCAGCAGGGATAAAAAGAAAATCTGGATGAAATCTGGGGGTTGAGCACGCTGGGCAGAGCACACAGCTTGGCAGGGAGGGAGAGGGAAGGAGTCTGCGTGGGTTTGGGGCTGCTCTGGGGGCTGCCAGCATGATCCTGGGGCTATTCTGGAGGGAGAGGCCTGTCACCACACTGCCACAGCCCTGCCCCTCGTGAGACAGGACACTCCTCCCCGCCTCAGTTACCTGGGATTGATTCAGAGCCTTTTTTATCCCACTAAGTCGATGGCTCTCCAGGGAACAGCGGGAGCTCCGGGCTGCGCCGCAGCTCTCTGCGCCTCACTGCAGATCCCGTCCTGCCAGACAGGGAGGAAGGAAGGAAGGAAAGAAAGAGGATTCACTGCAGTCCCTCTGATTCCAGGACCTGGCTCACACTCAGCCCTGCTCTGCAGAAGTGCCTGGAAAGCAAACTTGAAGGCGAGCAGGGAATTTCTGCAGGCAGCTCGGAGACATGAATCACACCGGGCGCTACCCTGCAGCTTCCCGCTCTGGCAGAGCCAGGGAAAGCACAGCCTGTGGTTTCCCCCTCCACAACCTCACCAACGTGTGGTTCAGCCACTCAAAACCCCACTGATTTCAGAGGCTGAACCACCCACTCCCCCCAGGCCTTTAAGCCCAGCAGCAACTCCATGAAGGAAAGCGGCTCCTCCAGCTCAGGAATGAAGGCGCGCCCCTCGCTCCTCACACCAACACAACCCTCCCAGCAGGAAGCACCCCAGGGCCTGGAGCAGGGTGATGAGGGGATCCAAACTCCTGCCAAAGCCCAGCACTCAGCACCCTGCACCCTGTGTGTCCCCCAGACTGTGCCAGGGTGACAAGGCAGGGCTGGCTGCCAGCCCGGGACGCGGCCCCCGCAGGTGAATTCCCACAGCTCAGCCCTTGGGCAGAGGCCAGTGCTGCTGCCTGCCTTTAGCTTTAAGGATGCAAGCGTGTGCTGCAGAGCTGAGAGAAGGTGTTTGCTCCCTCAGCTCCAGCAATTCCCACCCAGCCCCCTTCCAGTGAGAGGCTGAGCGGGGCAGCTCCTCACTCACACAAAGCAGGATGCAAGCAACAAAACAAAGGATACCGACCACCCCTGAACTGGTGGCGGCTCAGGTTTTACCCCACCTTCACGCCAAACTTGTTTTAAGCTGGTCTGGCAAACAGGATTCGAGGAGTTAAGTGTCCATAAGGTTCTAGAAGCTGCTGGAGAGGAGCACCTGGGTGCTCCCACACACCCAGTCTGGGCTCCTCGGGTCTGCTTTTGGGACAGATTTTGGCAGTGGCCAAAACCCAAAGCCTTTTATCCCTGATTTTATCCACTCCAGGGGACTAAATTCCACAGCTCCACACGAATCAGAGCCTCTCAAGCACCCAGGTCAGAGACATGGCAGAGCTCAGCCACCGCATTTTTCCCACTGCCATGCCAGCACCTCCCAAATTCAGCTGTCCTGGGGAAATATGAGGCTCCTAAACCCAAAATACAACAACAATACAATCACTGGGCCTCCCACCGAGGTGGTGCTGCCAGTGGCCTCCTGGGAATGACACCAATGTCAAATGAGCCACTGCTGGTGCTGCTCATTCCCTCTTATGGAGAGTGGAGGAAAACTTGTTTCTCCTGTTACTTTTATCACCCTGTTTTAGGATAATTCCTCCATCCTTGAAGGCTGAGATGCTGCTGACCAAAGACTTACACCATGGAATGGTTTGGGTGGGAAAGGACATTAAAGCCCATCCAGTGCCACCCCGGCCATGGGCAGGGACACCTCCCACTGTCCCAGGCTGCTCCAAGCCCCAATGTCCAGCCTGGCCTTGGACACTGCCAGGGATCCAGGGGCAGCCACAGCTGCTCTGGGCACCCTGTGCCAGGGCCTGCCCACCCTCCCAGGGAACAATTCCTGCCCAATCTCCCATCCATCCCTGCCCTCTGGCAGTGGGAAGCCATTCCCTGTGTCCTGTCCCTCCAGCCCTTGTCCCCAGTCCCTCTCCAGCTCTCCTGGAGCCCCTTTAGGCCCTGGCAGGGGCTCTGAGCTCTCCCTGGAGCCTTCTGTTCTCCAGGTGAGCACCCCCAGCTCTCCCAGCCTGGCTCCAGAGCAGAGGGGCTCCAGCCCTGGGAGCATCTCCATGTCCTCCTCTGGACTCCCTTTCAGCATCCACCAACACAGACTCACTGCCAGGGCTGGGACGCAGCCTTTAACCTGTGCCCAAGACATCCCAAATCCCCACTTTTCCCAGCCCACCACAGCTCCCAGGTCCTTCTACACCATCTGACAGCCCAGCCCAGGAGTTCTCTGCCTGCCAGAGTTCTGATCTGCCCAGCCTGGCCCAGGTCTCAGGAAGGAAGGAAGGAAGGGAGAAAGGCTGGAATTCCTTCTTGGAACAACATTCTTGCTGTTCATGGGGGACAGGTTGGCACCTAAAGTCAGGGAGAGGAGAAAGGAGCAGGAACTCAAAGGGCAAAGGAAAGGGCTCACCAGGAAAACAGAGGGGCAGCTGGAGGTTAGTGGGGAAAGGCAACTCCCACAGGCAAACACCTCAGCTGGGAATGAAGCACTTGAGGGCCAAGGTGGTATAATTAGGGAAATTAAGGAAGACTCTAAAAAATTAATGAGTAACTGGAGCCGTGGGGAATCACATAAGCGTTCCCTGCTGGTGTGAGGCAGTCCCAGGGCACTGCAGGGGCCAGGCAGGGGTGAGCTGCTGATGGCTCCCCACAGCTCCCGGCACATCCCTGCCCTATGGACAAAGCCCAGGAGATGCCACAAACACCAGCAAAGGGACAGAAACACCCGGGGTGGAAGGAGAGAACCACAGGCTGAGGATACACAACCCCCCAGCCAAAGGGCCTGGTGCTGATCCCAGTTCTCTCCCTCCTTACTCACAGCAGTGTTTCCCATCCTACAGCCATGGGCACAGCTCCCATCCCTGTGCTCATCCCACCTCTGCCAAGCTGCCACAAACCCCCAGGGGCTCACACCAGCCCCACACACTTTCCCACTAAGATATTTTTCCTCTGTCTGGCCTAACTGGAGCCAGTCAGGGCTGTGATTCCACTGCAGCCCAACCAGGACCATCCACATCCTCTCCCAATCCACGGGCATTCCAAAAGGCTCCAAACAAGGGGCTCCTTGGATAACTCAGGGGTAGAAGCCAGACTCACTGTGCCATCAGCAAAGTGCCCAAATCGTGGCAGACCCAAGGCAGTGGCACCAGCAAATGAGCTGCAACCCATCAACCAATAAGTGGGGAATAAACCCAAGGAAAAAGGACAATCCTGAGGTGTCCCCTGCAGCACACACTGCCAGGATCCCACTGCCACAGAGCCACAAAGCACCGTGCTGAGAGCTGGGGGGATTTTGAATCACCCTGAACAGGGATGGCAGCCACAGGGGCTCCCCCAAACTCCAGCTGAGCGTCCTCAGGGACATCAAGGACCTTGTTCTGGAGACAGCATCAGGTTCCCATGGCAGAGGGGATGTTCTCCTCCTGGGAAAGCCAGGGGCTGCGGGGTGGACACCTCCTGCCATGGAATTCCCAGCCTGGCTTGATCCAAGCAAGGCCCAACACCTCTGGAAAGCCCCTGGGGATCCCAAAGCCTGTTCAGCCTGGCAGTCTGACCCCACAAATGGGTGTAGGAGACACAAACCACATCAATCCAACTACTCATCCAAGGCTTATCCCATTCTCTGTCACCCCAGGAGAGAGGGGACACAAAACCCCTCCGGAGCCCCCGCAGCTGCTGGGGATGGGAGCCCTGACAGGGGTTAAAACTCCGGGAAACTCCACACAAAACACCTGCAACAACAACAGCAACACCTCCAACACTGCTCCTTCAGGCTGGAGCTGTCTCACAGCTCCTTTTTATCCACTTCGGGGCTTTTGCCCCTAAAATCCCCATGGAGGGGGCAGCCAGCACAGGATATATGAGCCCAGCTGCCTCCCTGTTTGCTCCATGCCCAGCTCCCAGCTTATTCCATGCACAGCCAAGACTTTTCCCTATGGATGTGCCGTGCCCTGAGGTGGGTGAAGGAGTCACCCGGTGCCCCCCAGCTCCTGCAGAGGGTCCTGCCCGCAGTGCCGAGCCCGTCGGGGTCCGGCTGTGGCCAGGACACGGTGCCCGGGGTGCTGGGGACGGGAGCAGATCCCGGGGCGATCCCGCCGGGATGGATCCCAGCGCTGGGACGCGGAGCTGCCGCGGGGACAGGCGGGACACGGGACACGGCTCCGGCCCGGGGCAGGCTGTGGGGTGGGGGGACCCCTGTGTGCCCCAGCCGGGCGTGGGAGGGGAGGATGGGGACACAGCCCGGGACACGGGAGGGGACACAGCCCGGGACACGGGGTCAGAACAGGGACACGGCCCGGGGGCACAGCCCGGGGCAGGAGGACACGGGCCGGGGCGAGGCGGAGGCCGGGCCAGGGGTCGCAGTGGGGACACGGCCGGTGCCAGAGGGGCGGAGAGGAGACGCAGCGCAGCCCGGGGGGCGGGAGGGGCCCGGGCCCAGAAGGACGCGGCGCGGCCCGAACGCCGGCGGGGGACCCGTCCCAGGTGCGCACGGGCGGAGCTCGGGGAAGGCGCCCCGGGCAGGAGCAGCTGCGGGTCCCGGCTCAGCCCCCGGCCCGGTCGGTCCCTGCCCGGCCCGGCCCGGTCCGTACCTGCCGCCGCCGCCGCCGCCACCGGAACTGAGGAGCGGAGAGCGCTTCCGGGGCGGGGCGGGGCCGACGCGGGGCGGGGCCGGGGCGGGGCCACGGCCGGAGGGGCGGGGCTGGGAGCGGGAGAGAGAACGGGGGACGCGGGGTGGGGACATGGGATGGGAACACGGAACGGGGACTCGGGATGGGGACAGGGGACGGGGACTCGGGATGGGGACAGGGGACGGGGACTCGGGATGGGGACACGGAACGGGGACTCGGGATGGGGACAGGGGACGGGGACTCGGGATGGGGACAGGGGACGGGGACTCGGGATGGGGACACGGAACGGGGACTCGGGGTGGGGACATGGGATGGGAACACGGAACGGGGACTCGGGATGGGGACAGGGGACGGGGACTCGGGATGGGGACACGGAACGGGGACTCGGGATGGGGACAGGGGACGGGGACTCGGGATGGGGACACGGAACGGGGACTCGGGATGGGGACAGGGGACGGGGACTCGGGATGGGGACAGGGGACGGGGACTCGGGATGGGGACACGGAACGGGGACTCGGGGTGGGGACATGGGATGGGAACACGGAACGGGGACTCGGGATGGGGACAGGGGACGGGGACTCGGGATGGGGACACGGAACGGGGACTCGGGATGGGGACAGGGGACGGGGACTCGGGATGGGAACACGGAACGGGGACTCGGGATGGGGACAGGGGACGGGGACTCGGGATGGGGACAGGGGACGGGGACTCGGGGTGGGGACATGGGATGGGGACACGGGATGGGGACACGGAACGGGGACTCGGGATGGGGACACGGAACGGGGACTCGGGATGGGGACAGGGGACGGGGACTCGGGATGGGGACACGGAACGGGGACACGGGATGGGGACTCGGGATGGGGACAGGGGACGGGGACACGGGATGGGGACAGGGGACGGGGACTCGGGATGGGGACAGGGGACGGGGACTCGGGATGGGGACAGGGGACGGGGACTCGGGATGGGGACAGGGGACGGGGACTCGGGATGGGGCAGGGACAGGGGATGGGGAGGGGAGCAGGGAGGGGACAGGGATGAGAATAGGGATGGGGACAGGGATGGAGAAGGAGATGGGGACAGGGGATAGGGGCATGGTATGGGGACAGGGGTTGGGATGGAAACGGGGAAAGGGGCTTGGGGACAGAGGAGAGGACAAGACTTGGGACCAGGGGTCACACAGGTGTGGGGGGCAGGGTCACACCCTCCATGGGCTGTGTCCCCATTTCTCAGGTGGGTGTCCCCACTCCTGGGGCCCATAGGGTGAGAAGGACCCTCTGGGGCATTGTCTGTCCCCCACCCACGGGTCCCCCATGGCCCCAGGCTGGTGACAAATGGCCAAGAGCCACCACCGGTGGTGGCCAGCAGGAGCAGGGCAGGCACAGAGCTGCTCAGGGGTGGCCAGTGCCTGCTCTCCCCGGGTCCCCAACACTTCCCAAGGATGTGTCACCGTGGCCTGGCCGAGGCTGGGGGCGTTCAGCCTCTCTCTCCCTCCTGGTGCATCCTGGCTGCTCCCAGACCTGCTTCCATGACTTTTGTGGGACGAGGGATGGGGTGGGACCCTGCTCCCACATGGGACAGCTATGGGGGACAGCAGGGACACCATGGCTGCTCCTGGGATCTATGGCCCTGCCTGCTGATTGGCTGGGATCTATGGACCTGTGTGTTGATTGGCTGGGATCTGTGCTCCTGCCTGCTGATTGGCTAGGATCTATGGACCTGTGTGTTGATTGGCTGGGATCTGTGCTCCTGCATGCTGAATGGCTGGGATCTATGGACCTGTGTGTTGATTGGCTGGGATCTGTGCTCCTGCCTGCTGATTGGCTAGGATCTATGGACCTGTGTGTTGATTGGCTGGGATCTGTGCTCCTGCATGCTGAATGGCTGGGATCTATGGACCTGTGTGTTGATTGGCTGGGATCTGTGCTCCTGCCTGCTGATTGGCTAGGATCTGTGGACCTGTGTGTTGATTGGCTGGGATGTCAGTGCCTGCCCAAATGTTGAGCTCTCTGTGTGCTGATTGGCTGGGCAGCAGTTGTGTGTGCTGATTGGCTGGGTGGTCTGTGACTGCTGATTGGCCACTGGTCCATATGGGCTGACTAGCCCGGCTGTCTGTGAATGTTGATTGGCTGGACGGCACTTGAGCGCTGATTGGCTGGATGGTAGCCGAGTGCTGATTGGTCAGATGGTACCCGAGTGCTGATTGGCTGGTGGTCCGTGCATGCCCAGGTCTCAAGGGCAGGTTCGGGGGGGTCACATCCCCGCACCCCATCCCTGTCTCCGTCCCCTTCCCCATCCCCATCCCAGCCGCCATGGCAGACCCGGCCCTCCCCGGAGTCCCCCAGCACCCCGCAGGGCTGTCCCCTGTCCTCCCAAGGGACCCTCCTGGCACCCACCTCCCCCAGCAGCAGTCAGTGCCTGACCCCGGGGGCACACCAAGTGAGGGCCCCACCCCGGGTCGCCGCCCTGGCATCCCACCCTTGGGAGGGTGTCTCTGCCACCCGGGGTCCCTCCTTTCTCCTTCACACCGGGGTGGGGACCTGCTCTGCACTGGGTGGTCCCAGCTCCCTTCCCAGGGTTACTTACTGGGGATCCCACTCTATTCCCAAGTGTTCCTTTCTCTGCCCAGGGGGTCCACAGTCACATCAGGGGGTTCCCCACTCCCTTTCCATGGGGTCCTCGCCCTGTCCTCGGCGATCCCACCTCCCTTTCTGAAGGTCCCACCCTCAATTCCTCTTATCCCCCTCCCTGCTTGGAGCGTCCATGTGCTCTTCAGGGGCTCTCCACTTCCCACGGGGTCCTCAACTCTGTCCTGGGGTGTCCTTGCTCCCTTTCCGGCGCTCCCATTCTCTCTTCCCAGTGGTCCCTGCCCGGGGGATGTGTTCCCTCCTGAGGAGCACCCTCCTCCCTTCCCGGGGCTCCCACTCTCTCTTCCCGGGGGTCCCGCCATCTGCCCGGGGGGTCCCGCGCTCTCTTCGGGAGCTCTCCACTCCCTTCCCGGGGGTCCTGTTTCCTACCCCCGGGATCCCGCTGTGCCCCGGAGCCCCCGTTCTCCGGCCAAGGGGAATCCGCTCCTTTCTGGTGTGGCTCCCGCTCCCCACCTGGGCGTGGCAGCGGGGTCCCCCCGCACCCGCGGGGCTGCGGCGGCAGCGCGGGGCGGCGCCGGTGCCGGTGCCGGTGCCCACCCCCGCTGCCGGTGGCGGGGCGGAGCGGCCGCCCCGAGCGCTATAAAGCGGGCGGCCGCGCCGGTGCCGCAGCGAGGGCGGGGGTCGCCATGAGCCTGATGCTGGAGACGCTGCTGGGCCCCCCGGGGGGGCTCCGCAAGGAGCCGGGCCGCGTTCCCCCGCGCTCCGCCGCCTCCAGCGGCTTCTACTCGTGGCCGGCCCCGGTGGTGGGACGGGCGCGGGGCGCCGGGGGCGGCGGCGGCAGCGCGGCCGCGTCCTCCACCGAGAGCCTGGACTCGCTGAACGGCGAACCGCGGGCGCGCAACGAGAAGGAGCTGCTGCAGGTGCTGAACGACCGCTTCGCCGGCTACATCGAGCGGGTGCGGGCGCTGGAGCAGCAGAACCGGGCGCTGGCGGCCGAGGCGGCGGCGCTGCGGCAGCAGCAGGCGGGGCGCTCGGCCATGGGCGAGCTGTACGCGCGGGAGCTGCGGGACATGCGGGGCACCGTGCTGCGCCTGGGCGCCGAGAAGGGGCAGCTGCGGCTGGAGCGGGCGCGCCTGGCCGAGGACGTGGCGGCGCTGCGGGGAAGGCTGGAGGACGAGGCCCGGCAGCGCTCGGAGCTGGAGGCGGCGGCCCGCGGGCTGGCGCAGCGCTCGGCGCAGGAGGAGCGGGCTCGGGCCCCGCTGGAGGAGCGAGCCCGGGCGCTGCGGGAGGAGGCGGAGCAGCTGCGGAGGCAGCACCGCGCCGAGGTGGGAGCGCTGCTGCGCGGGGCGCGCCCCGAGCTGCCCGCGGAGCCCCCCGCGTCCCTGCGCCCCGGCGTCACCGCCGCGCTCCGCGACCTGCGGGCACAGCTGGAGGGCACGGCGGTCCGCAGCACCCTGCAGGCCGAGGAGTGGTTCCGCGGTGAGTGTGAGGGTGTGGCCGCCAAAGGCGCCGGCAGCATTCCCGTACCTCCCCGGGGACACCCTGGGATGTCGCGCTCCGGGATGGGGCCGGAGCAAAGGGAGCGAGGGAGTCCCGAGGGATGCGGGGAACCCCCCGCTCTCTATATCATTTTAGGGTGCCCCCCCCGGGTGGTGCAGGGACCCCTCCCACCTCTATTGTGCTCCTGGAGGGCGTTGGGATACCGTCGCCCCAGGAGGGTGCAGGGTCCCCTCATACATTGTGCTCGGGGAGGGCGTTAGTGTCCCCCCACCCCAGGAGTGTGCAGGGACCTCCCGTATATCCAGCGCCCGGGGAAGGCTTCAGGGTGACCCCATCCCTGCCACCAGACCTCCAGTGCCTGCGGGTGTGCTGCCCGACCCTCTCTCTGCCCCGCAGTGAGTTTCTAGGCGGGTTCCAGGATCACTGGCTCGGCACCCCGCAAGTTTTTTGGGGTGCCGGACGCCGCGGATGCTGCAGGGTGTTGTGCTGGTCGCTCTCAGCCGGGGGTGTGTGCAGTGCCGGGGGGGGGGCGGTACCGCATCCCTGACGCGGGAGGGGAGGACAGGGAGTGGCCCTTCCTGGGGGGGTGGGGAGGGGACACTACGGTCCGGGGGGACGCGGGGTGGGGTCGGCACGGCAGACTGAGCCCCCCGGGCGCGCCGGGCGGGTCCAGAACCGCGGACAGCGGCGGTTCAGCACCGCGGGCAGCGGCAGCGCCGACCCAGGGGCGCCCGTCCCGCGGGGCCGCACGATCCGTGCTCCCCACCCCTGTCAAATCATTCTGTGCCCCTCCTCGTCCCCTGGGGTGTCCGCAGGGCGCTGCGGCAAACCCCCCCGCCGCGGGCCGGGCTTGGCGTGTCCGGGATGCGGCGGGGGGGGGGGGGGGGTGCAGCGCCGTGGGGCAGGGGGCTGTGGCACAGCTGAAGGGGAGGCGGGGAGGCGGGGGCTGCAGCGAGAACCTGCACAGGATGAAGTCCAGGATGGCAGAAACACCCCCGAGCTCGTCTTGCCCGTCCTCTTTCACTTCTCAGCAGAGATGGAGCGAGGGGTGGGGGAGGCAGAGGGCTCAGGGAGCCTGGGTTGGCTCTGCAGAGGACAGGGATGCATGGCATGGACGGGTTCGAGTTTCCCCAAGGAGGGGAGGCTGCAGCCTCCTTCCCTCCCGCCCTGCAGCTTCCCTTTTCCATTGCAGTGAGGCTGGACAAGCTCTCGGAGGTGGCCAAGGTGAACACGGACGCCATGCGCTTGGCCCAGGAGGAGATCTCTGAGTACCGCCGGCAGCTCCAGGCCAAGACCACCGAGCTGGAAGCCCTGAAAGGGACCCAGGAGTCGCTGGAGAGGCAGAGGCAGGACTCGGAGGAGCGCCATCATGCAGACGTCCTGTCCTACCAGGTACCGTGGCGCAGTGGGCAGCGGCCCAGCCTGGGGAGTGACCATCCAGCTGCTGGGGAGGAGCAGCGCTGGGATTTTGGCTCCAGGGGTGTGAAGGAGTTGTGCCAAATGCTCGGGGCTGTGTCAGAGCTGGCCTTCCCCAGCCCACAGGGATCAGGAACCCAGAGCCTGAGGTGGTGTCTGGGCTCTTGTTTCCCTCAGCAGCCCTGGAGCTGCCCCATGGCTCTGCCTGGCACTGAGCTGCCTGTGAGGATGGTTATAAACACCATGGAGGAGTGTCCAGGGCTTGGGCCACATCTGGGCAGTGAGGGCTACCTTGGTGGCCATGGCATGCAGTGCTGTCCCCAGGGTGATGCCCCATCAGCCTCCAGCTGGAGTTCAGTTGCCGTGGGACTCCCCCAAGTCCTAGAAGCATTCCCATGGCTTGTCCCTGCTGGAGGGAGTGCTGGGAGTGGGCCAGGGGCTCAGCTGGAGTGCAGCTCCTTGCTCAGGGCATACAGGGCTCCTGCCAGGTCCCCAAAGGCAACTGGACACCCTGGGACCGCCCCTGGCTGTGTCCCCTTCACCATGCATCTGCAGGAGGAGGTGGCTGCAGACTCCTCTGTGAGGACACCCTGGTGCTGGAGACCAGGTGACAGTTTAGGGGTGCTCTGTGTCCTCCTGCTCCTGGGGACGGTGCCATGTGTCCCCTCCCATTATTGCTCTGTCTGCCCACAGGAAACCATCCAGCAGCTTGACAGCGAGCTGAGGAACACCAAGTGGGAGATGGCAGCTCAGCTCCGGGAGTACCAGGATCTGCTCAACGTCAAAATGGCCCTGGACATCGAAATTGCTGCCTACAGGTACAGGAGGGCAGGGGAAGGTGGGAGGGGGGGTCTCAGGCAGGTCTGCTCAAGGTCCCTTGTTGACACCTGGGCTCCTTTTGGTGAGCAAATCATCCATCCTCCAAAGCTGTTGTTGGCAACGTCCAGTTGGGTGACCCAGTGGTGTGTGGAAGGAAGGGCAAGGAAACCTGCTCATGCCAGGCCACAGGAGCAGGAGGATCATCCAGGATGGGGCAGGGAGGGAGATGGAGCTGCAGGACATTGCTGGCAGCTCCTGGTCACGGGAGGAGATGAGAAGCCATCACTGAGGGCCCTGCTCTGGTCTCTCCCTGGCAGAAAGCTCCTGGAAGGGGAGGAATATCGGCTCGAGACTGGCATTGGGATGCTCTCCTACCCCGAGGTGGTCCCCAAGCCTCCCAGCATCACCACCAGCATCAAGGTGAAGAGCGAGGAGAAGATCAAGGTGGTGGAAAAATCAGAGAAGGAGACGGTGATCGTGGAGGAGCAGACAGAGGAAATCCAGGTGACCGAGGAGGTCACAGAGGAGGAGGAGGCTGAGAAAGAGGAGGAAGAGGAAAAAGCGGAAGAGAAGGAGGAGGAGGGGGAGGAAGAAGAAGAGGAGAAAGCTGAAGAAGAGGGTGAAGAAAAGGCCAAGTCTCCTGCAAAGGAGGAGGCCAAGTCCCCAGAGAAACCTGAGTCCCCCTCGAAGGAGGAGGCCAAGAGTCCAGCAGTCAAGTCCCCTGAAAAGCCCCCAAGCCCCTCAAAGGAGGGGGCCAAGACCCCAGTTGTGAAATCCCCAGAAAAACCTGCAACCCCCTCAAAGGAGGAGGCAAAAAGCCCGGCTGTGAAGTCCCCAGAGAAACCCCCAAGCCCCTCAAAGGAGGAAGCCAAGACTCCAGCTGTCAAATCCCCTGAAAAGCCACCAACGCCCTCGAAAGAGGAGGCCAAGACCCCAACTGTGAAGTCCCCAGAGAAACTTGCACCTCCCTCCAAGGATGAGGCCAAGACCCCAACAGTGAAATCCCCAGATAAACCCACACCCCCCTCAAAAGAGGAGGCCAGGACCCCAACTGTCAAGTCTCCGGAGAAACCCCCAGCCCCCTCTAAAGAAGAGGCCAAGAGCCCAGCTGTGAAGTCCCCAGAGCCACCTGCAACTCCCTCAAAAGAGGAAGCCAAACCCCCATCTGTCAAATCCCCAGAGAAGCCCCCAGCCCCCTCTAAGGAGGAGGCCAAGCCCCCGGCTGTGAAGTCCCCAGAGAAGCCCCCAGCCCCCTCTAAGGAGGAGGCCAAGCCCTCAGCTGTGAAGTCCCCAGAGAAAGTCAAGTCTCCCGTGAAGGAGGAGGCCAAGTCTCCGCAGAAGGAAGTGGCCCCAGCCAAGGAGCCAAGCCCTGCTCCAAAGGAGCCGAAGGCCCCTGCCAAGGAGGAGCAGCCCAAGGAGGTGAAGGCTCCCTCCAAGCCCGAGGAGGGAAAGAAGGAGGAAGCTCCCAAGAAGGACATCCCAGCCAAGGCAGAGGAGAAACCCAAAGAGAAGGCAGCTGCTGTGCCAGAGCCTCCAGCTCCACAGGCCAAAGAGACCAAGCCAAGCCCCAAACCTGCCGAAGAGGGAAAAGCTGAGGAGGCTCCAGCAAAACCTCAGCAGGAGGTCAGCAAAGCGGCCACCAAGGAGGCTGAAAAGCCAAAGGCTGAGGAGAAGGTGGAGGAGCCCAAGAAGAAAGTAGAAGAGCCCAAGAAAGAAAAGGCGGAGGAGCCCAAGAAAGAAAAGGCGGAGGAGCCCAAGAAAGAAAAGGTGGAGGAGCCCAAGAAGGCAGAGGAGCCCAAGAAGGTGGAGGAACCCAAAGCTAAAGCAAAACCCAAAGATGAGCCCAAAGGCAGTAAGGAACCCCCCAAAGTCGAGGCTTCCTCCAGCAAGGAGGGCACAGCCCCAGAGCCAGGGAAGAAGTGATGGAAGAGTCCCGGGCGCCGAAGGCACCTCCGGGCACGGGAGCTGCTCCGCTCCCTCCGATGGCTGGGCCCGGGGTGGGACCCCAGGGACCCCCAGGCCAGGCTTTCCCTTAGCAATAGGCCCGTGAGAGCCCCTCGGGTGGGCGATTGCTTCCCTCGCAGAACGTGATTTCGCCGAGCGCCACATTTAAACACTTGAATTATAACCCAGGGGAAGAGGGGGGACCCGCAGGGGAACCCCACCACCCTTCTCCTCTAAGTGCATTTATTTAATGTATGTGCAATGGATGGATGAGTGCAATGCAGAGCTGTAGCTGCTTGGGGGGCTGGCGGGGTCCTGCACTGCCCTGGGGGGTGACAATCCCTCCGGGCAGAGGTGGGAGAGGCTGGGAGCTGCTGGAATGCTCACAGACACACACAGTGCACCAGGAACCTCAGCCCACTGATCTTTGCTTTCTGTGCAATAACCAAATAAAAGTGCTTACGGAGACACCCTGGCTCTGCTGGCTTGTCCTGGGGAGAAGACAGGGAAGGAAGGTGGGAATGCAGGGCTGGGATCTGTCACCCAGGGCTGGGGTGGGTGACACGGGGCTTTCCAGAGGGCAGACACACCCCACAGCAGGCACGGAGGACCCTGTGTCCTGAGGATGGAAACAGGGCCAGCCCTGCCGTGCTTTCCAAAGCATTTCAGTGTGTTTTTTCTCTTCTTTCCTTTTTTAAAGCATGGCTCCCAAGGGCCTGGGCGAGCCTGGTTTAACCCAGGGGCTGCGGCACAGCCTGGCACTGCAGCACTGCACCGAGGGCAGGGGCTGGCGGGGAGCAGGAGAGGGGCTGTCAGCCCTCCTGGGGGAGAAATCACTCCCAGGGGAGACACGGAGAGTCTGGCATGAAGGAGGGACAGTGACCTTGGGAGGGGGCTTGGAATCCCAGTTCTGCCAGTCTGGGAACCCCACACAGAGCGGTGCCAGGGAGGGCATATCCCAACTCCCTGACACCAAGCAGGGCAAGCTGGGATGTCCCAACCCTCATCCTGCCACTCCCAGGACCCCACTCTGCCCCCCCCCCCCAAGCCCAGGAAGCAGAGAAGCCCCCCAGGATGCAGGGATTGAGCTCAGTGGGATGGCAGCCAGCCGGCAAGGACAGGCTGGGGCTGCAGTGCGGGCTCCGGAAAAGGGCTATTTTTAGCCACCTCAGCTTTTAGCCATCTCAGCTCCCCAGTCCCTGTGGTGGGAAGTCAGGAGGCAGGGAGCATCCCTGGAAAGGCTGTCAGAGCCCAGGGATAGGACACAGGACTTGCTGCAGCCCTCACAGCTCCCTCATTCCAGCCCTCTGCACAGACAAGGCACCCACACATTTTTCCTTTAGCTTAGTTTAATCCCTTTGACTACAAAACCTTCCAACAAACCCCAAAATATTGTAAAAGGAGCAGAAATGTCACGATGGAGACACTCCTCCCACAGAGTGAACGAGTCCCATCCCAGAATGATGCCCAGGGCTGCTCAGCGATGGCTGAAGAACCCCTGGGGGTAGTTGAACTTGAAGGGCTTCAGGCGCAGGGGGCCCCTAGAACAGAAGAGGGAGAGGCTGTGACCCACGGGGATCAGGAACATCCCATGGCACCCACGGAAAAGGCCCAGTTCCAGCTGTGGGGGCAGATCCCTCTAGCACAGGCCTGCAGGCTGGCTCCATGGAACAGCAATGCCACCAGAGTCCCTGCCAGCACCCTCAGCCCCCAGCCAGCTCCCACCTGACCAGGCGCAGACACATCTTCTCCTGGGGGAACTCCTTGGGCCCCTCCACGCTGGGATCGTGGGGCTCTGTCTCCAGGTACACGTCCAGCACCATGCACAGGCGCTGCAGCTGGTTGGTGAGGAGCTGGTAGCCGGGTTTGGGCCCCCACAGCTCCTTGTAGTAGACATTGACCTCACTCTCCATGGCCTGGGAAACAGGGATGAGGTTGGCACAGGCTTGGATCTCTGCATTCCCAGCCACCAGCTCACCCTATCATCCCCTTGTTACACAGAACTGCTGGGGACACCCCCAAAATCCAGCCCCCTCTGCCCCCACCCCTCAGTACCCGAATGTTGTCGTCGTTGCTGCTGTTCCGCTCTCCCTTCCAGTTCAGGCACAGGCTGAAGACGGGAGGCAGCGTGGAATAACCGGGATTCAGCACCACAGCCGCCTGGAGCTTGGCTGAGCAGGGAAAAGGTGTCACTCACAGGGCCTCCAGCCAGGTGGACTATCCATGAAGACTCCCAGAAGCTGCCCTGGGATGGGGGTTGGGAATTCCCAAGGCAAGGAAAGGTGCCTACCTGTTCCCCTCTCTATCAGGGCCATGTAGTAGAGGTGAGTGTCTTCAGCCAAGCCAGCCTCTATCACATCCTTAGTGTAAGGCAGTTCCTGAGAGGAGAAGGAGGAATGATGGCTCCAGTGCCATGTGGGAGCTGGAATGGAGGGATCTCGTGCTCAGCACTTACAGCATAATCCTCATAGGGAATGGCAGTCCACTTCACCAGGCGCGAGACGATTTTGGTGGGGAAGAGCTGCTGGCACTCGCTGGACACGGGCACAACACCGTGCTCTGAAAGCAAGGCCAGGACCCTGAGCAGGGCAGGGCTGGGGACACAGCTGTGATCCCACAGGATCCTCGGCCTGCAGTCCCACCGGACCCCTGGCTTGTCATCCCACCGGATCTCTGGGCTGCTTGACAGGCACACAACATGCACAGTGTGCAGTTCACCTCCCAGCACATCCCAAATCACTTCCCAGAGAGGTGCTGCGCACTGGAAGGGGCAGAGCCTTCCTGTGCCACCCAAAATAAGGTAGTTCCTTCCTTCCTACAACTCCCAGGGGCTGAGGGAACAATTGAGAACGTTGAGGGTGGCACTGCCACCCACCAAAGGTGACACCAGCCACCTGATGTCTCCTCTCGTGTGACTGCTGCTGTTCCACTCTCCCTCCCAGCTCAGGCACTGCCTGAAGATGAGCAGCAGCTTGGAATAACTGGGATTCAGGACCACGGCCACCTGGAGCTTGGCTGAGCAGGGAAGAGATGCTCCCCTGCATGAGGGCTCTGCCACTGCAGCCCTGTCCCCAGGGAAGGGTGGGGAGCCCAGCACTCACCAAGGGATGCAAACTGCTTGTGCAGGGCCAGGCGGGACTGCAGGCGGCTCCGGAGCAGCTTCACTGTCAGCTCCATGTGGCTGGCACTCAGGGAATTGTCAGCAGCCACCGTGTGCTGTGGGCAGGAGGGATGTCAGGCCAGGAGCCACATCCCCACAGGGACAGGCACCCATCATGCAGGGTCACCTAAAGGGCTTGGACTATCACGTGTGTGACATGAAATACGTCAGCATGGCCCCACACACAGACCCAGCCCAGCTCAGCCTGTCCCAGCCATGGTTTGGGAGCAGCTGGTGCCAGCAGGGGGACAGGACTGGACCCTAAACCTCCGCCCAATGTTGAGGGAGAGAGGGGAGGGGTTTGTGCCATGCCTGAGGCTGATCCTTGGGGAAATGCAGGCCGCCCAGCTTCTGCACCCACACGTAGGGGTGTCCCAGCTCTGTCACGTAGTCACTCAGGGTCAGGATGCTGTGGGGACAATGAGGAAGGGTCACACCAAGCCAGGGGGGATTTGCTGTACTGGAGCAAGGAACTAATGGCAATGGCCTGGGTGACACTCACCCCACTTTATCGAACTGGAACTGGTTGGCCGGGTTGGGCGTTTTCCTCCCGTGGTCCCCTGGATAGAGGCAGTTGAGGAGGGAGTCTGGGGAGAGCAGGTCCCTGGCAGAAAGAGTGGAGAGGTCAATCAGCAGCAGTCTAGGCTCTTCATCCCTCCCTGAACAAGCTTCAAGCCCAGAGAAGAGGATTATGAGCTTCGTGAGTTCTAGACCAGAATGTCTTTCCCCTAATTCCACTCCAAAAGGAGAGCTGTCTCCTCCCTGCCTGGAAGGAGATGGAAATCACAGGGCACCAGCTCCTGCTCTCCCTGGAAGCTGCCCCCACCAGTGCCATAAAACTCCTCATGTCTGCCTGTACTCACAAGGCCGACCAAGCACAATGGGCTGTAGGATTTGGGGTGAGGCTCAAGGCACAGCCTCCCTGGTTTGGGGCAACACAGCTGAGGACAGCAGGAGGGAGAGAGGGAATGCCCTGCACAGGATCTCCGGCTGCTGTCACAGAGGGTTTGGGGTGTCTGCAGCAAGGAGACAACCCCAATAGGATGAGGAGGCTGCATATGGGACAGGCTGGGAAGCAGCATTTACTCCCAGGCAAGCCCAGACCAGCCTCTCCCACCTCCCTCTTCCTCAGGCACCTCCTGTCCCAGGGAGAGCCACCAGAGAGCTGGCAGCTGGTGGGAGCTCCCTGGGCAGGCTCCCAAAGCTGCCACTTCAGCTTTTCCTCACACCAATCAGGCTCTGGGGAGCACAGGGAGAGGCAGCTGCATCTCTGGAGCTCAGGACAAGGTGACCTCAGGAGCAGTGAGGTGAGGGAGCTGCCAGGCTCTGCCTGTGGGAGGGAGGCTGAATGTGTCAGCAGGAGAGGCTTTCCCCCAGTTCCTGACAGCTCTGGCACTGCTGAGAGGTTCCCAAATGCCCTGACTCTGGTTTGTCATGGCAGAGGAGAGGGGGAGGAAGGTGCTTGGGCTGTGCAGGGCTCCTGGACCCACGGGGGCAAAGGGGTCACTGCCTGATGAGCTCCGGGCTCTGCAGGGCTCCCAAACCCCAGGGAGTCCCTGCCCAATGATCTCCAGGCCTGCTGCCCACAGGGTTCTCCTTACCCAGCACTGATGGCCGTGGTCATCTCCACAGCAGTGGTCACCTTGGCTTTCACTGTCATGACATTGAGGTTCATCAGGTAGTAGAAGGTCAGGTGAAGCACGTTCTCATCTGCCCACACAGAAGGGGTGACATTGGTGCCTGCTCCAGCTCAGAGAAACCCCTCCACACTTCCAGCTCCCCACAGGGTCCCCAGGGTGCTGCTGGGGTCAGTTCCTGAGGTGCTGTCACAGCCCAGAGTCCCTCACCTTTGCACTTCAGGTCGAGGGTGACGGACAAGGGGTGTCGTTTCAGCATCTCCTTGCGTTTGTCGTCCAGCTGCACGCCCAGGGTGGGCCTGCGCCGCTTCTGGGGGGGCAAAACAGCTGTCAGAGCCTTCTCCTGCTCCTCCCCAGCCCACAGATCTTTCCCTCCAGTCCCTCCAATCTCACAGCACCACAGCCACAGCTCCCTGGGGAGGGAGAGAGATGGGAAACCCTCACTCAGCTCCAGTTCCTGTCATTCCTTCAGCTCCAAGGAATGTCTCCACTCCTGGGAGACAAAGCCAAGGACCTGCTGGCCCAAAAGCTTTCCTGCTGCAGGAGGCAGAACCTGGAATCACTGAATCCTTTAGGCTGGAAAAGCCCTCTGAGAGCACCAAGCCCAACCACTCTTGCAGCCCTGCCAAGGCTACCACTGTCCCCATGTGCCACAACCACACAGCTGTTCAGTCCCTCCAGAGATGGGGACTCCCCCACTGTCCTGGGCAGCTGTGCCAGGCTGGAGAGCCCTCTCTGTGAAGGAATTTTCCCAGTATCCTCTGGCAAACTCTTCCTTCCTTTCATCCTGTCCCTGTTCCCTGGGAGCAGAGCCCGACCCCCCCGGCGGTCCCCTCCTCTCAGGGACTCGTGCAGAGACAGAGACTCCTTTTCTCCAGGCTGAGCCCCTTTCCCAGCTCCCCCAGCCTCTCCTGGGGCTCCAGCCCCTTTCCCAGCTCCGTTCCCTTCTCTGGACACCAGAGGCCCTTCCCTTTACCCTTCCCCACAGTAGAGCACCATACACCTGCCTCTGCTGCTGGGTGCTGGGAGTGGAGGCCCAGAGCCCCTTCAGGCTTTGCTGCTGGGAGCAACCAGCACCTCCAGCCTCTTCTTAGCAGCCGGCAGAAATTATCTACAGGAGAAACACTTCCTCCAAGGAGTGCTGAACAAGCCCTGGTGCAGAGAATGCTTTTGGCACAGGATGGACACGGATCCCTCCCTGTTGGACACCAGCTCCCTGCCCTCGGGCTATTTATACAAAGTGGAGCAGCTCCAGCTGGAGAGCTGCAGGGCAGGACGGGACACGAGAGGAGCAGCTTTGTACCCTGGTTGCACCTGCATTTGGGACACCAACTGGAAATGGCAGCTCCCTCCTCCCAAGGAAGGTTGGGATTTGACATCACTGCGCTTCCACGCACACTCACAGCACGCAGGGGCAGTTCCCAGCCCCAGCCAGCCCCAGCCCTCCCAGCACCTCCTCGATGCAGTGCTGGGACAGGACCCAGAGGGGGACAGCGCTGTCCCTTACCGTGGTTTGCTCCTCCTCTGCGTCGGAATCGCTCTCATCATCTGTGCAGAGACAAGGGTGTCACCCAGGGCTCAGCTCTCTCACCGCCAGCAGGACCATCAGGGCTCTTTCCAAGCCCATGGCTCCCCCTGGCACCCCTCTCCCAACAAAAGCAGGGTCCCAGGAGCTGCAGAAACACAGGAACAAGTCCCCAGGGCAACATCACAACTCACCCTGCGAGTCCTCAGGTGGCTTATAAAGGGCTTTGGCTTCCTCCACGCTCCCTTCAATGGCCACCACAAGCTTCTTATCTGCAGAGGAGACAGGAAAACTGAGTTAGGAATGCCACTCCTGCTGCAAAGGCAGTGGGCAGAGCAGCCCTGCCCCAAATGCTCCTGGTTCCTGGTGAAGGAAGCTCCAGCAAAAGGCCAATGGGAAGAGTAGTTGTCTGGAAGGTTCTGGGAGGCCACCACTGGGCTGGACCTCCCGGGCAGGATGGAGTCAGAGGATGGAAAATGCTGGGTTTTGAGGGACTCTCCCTGGAAACCGTAAGGGCCAAATCTTTTTTAAGAGCCAAGAGAGGCTGGGGTCTGGCTGGGACAAGCAGGGACCAAAGAGAAGTGTCACCACGGCTGCAGATGCAGCAGGGACCTGGGGTGGCCAAGCACCATCGCATCCTTCCATGTTCCTCCACACTGAGAGAGGTGTAAGTGACACTACAGCCCTCACCACACAGGAGATATGAACAGGCCAGTGGCATTCCTGACCTCTTCCAAAAAATCCCTCCCAGCTCAGGGAGGCTTCAGAAATCCCCTCAAAATACAAAGCTTCCTGAGGGGATGAAGGTTTCCAGGTGAGCTGCAGGAATGGCCCCTACCAAGGCCTGGGGTCCCCAGCACCCACAGGTGGCACAAGGCAGGGGGTGACAGCTCTGGGGAAATTGTGACAGCGCTGAGCCAGCTCACAAGCTGCAAGGACATCCCTGCTGACCTTGGGAAGGGGGGAAGGGGTGGGAAGGGAGCTTCCCAAGCACTTCTTCCAGCGAGGCAGCTGAGCAAACAAGGTTTCAAATGCTGCTGCCTCACTGTGCCGCGGGGCCCCGCTGCTCTGAGCTCAGCAGAATCTGACAGCAGAGCAGACAGCAGGGAAAGACCCCCAAAAAGTGGTGATTCCTGCAGGCAGGAGTGAAATCTGGCCCGTGGGGGGCACTGCCCCCTCAGTGCTCACCACAGGCCTGTCCATAGGCGCTGGCTTGGACGAAGAGGACGTAGAGAGGAGGCGGGAGGTGCCGGGCGGTCTCGTACTGCTTGTGGGCCTGGTCAAAGGGCATGAACAGGTACTCCTGGACAGGCAGGGAGGCCTGGGGAACGACAGGGAGAGCCTTCATCACTGGGAAGGGAACAGCTCATCCTCCTCGTCCCAAGAGAACGGGAAATCAAGCCAGCATAGCAGCAATGGTGCAGGGTTAAACAGGGAGAGCCACAGGGAAGGGCTGGCAGCTGCCTCTGCTGGGAGAGTTTTGGATCTGGAAATAACCCAGTTCCTTCTCCTGTTCTTCCCTCGCAAGGCAGTCACAGGGGGCTGGAACAGTGTGGGGCTCTCCAGGGAAAGGCCCATTTAGCAGCTCCTGCAGCTGCAGTTCTGCAGGAATTGCCGCATAAATAAAAAAGGAGACTCCGGAGGGGTACCGGATCTGCCCCTTGCCCACCCCGAGTGGGAATGAAACATCTCCACCCCCAAACCAGCCCAGGAGCTGCCCCTCCGGGTGTGACCTCCTGCAGGGCTCAGGTACCTGCATGATGCTGTTGAGCCGAGGCTGGAGGCTACTCAGATATTCCTTCTTCACCTCGATCTCCTTCAGGATCTTCTCCTTGCTGGTCAGGCACTCCTTGTACTTCTCAGCCAGCCTAAGGGTGGGAATTGTGTCACTGCCACACACCACAGCTCTAAACCTGCTGGGGTCCATGTGGATGATGAGCCCCAGCACTCCTGTCCTGACATAAGGAACCAGGAGAGCTCAGACCTGGGGCAAACACAGAGCTCCTAATGCCAAGGGCAAGCGGAGGCAGGCAGGAACTGATTGGAGATGGAAAACAAACAAGGAAAAGGGGAAGCTCAGGCTCATGCTGTACTCCATGGAGGGGCAGCATCCGCTCAGGAGATCTGCTCCCACACCAGGCTCTGCTGCCAGCAGCCACGACCCTCCAAACTCCTTAAGAGGCTTTGTCACTTCATACTCCCAGAGTCACTTCATGTCACATAGTCAAGGTTCAATAGGGATGGGCCAGGAAAATGCAAGCCCAGAACAATGCTCCGAGCCCTGGATACACTCGTGTTTAGGGAGAACTCACCAAATCTCCTTATTGCTGTTGACTGCAAGCCTTTCCCAGCAGGAGCAGGGAAGCTGGGTATGGAAGTGACCTGCCCAGGACAAGGTTCTCCAAGGGGGAACAGACCTGACCTTGAAGAACTCGGATGCTGTTTCCAAGCAAAACTGTATTTGTGGGGGTCAATGCACATGCCAACAGGCTCCTACACGAGTTCCAGTGTTCACACACCTTCCCAAATCAGAGCTACTGAAACCCCTGCACACCACTACAGAGACACCTCACACAAGACAGAGAAAAATCCAAAGCCAATCCAATGGGGTTTAAACAGCTGAAAACACCAACAGAAATTATGGATGGATGTCAACAACCCCAGCAACATCAGAAAATGCCCTAAGCACCACTGGTATCTGCTCTTGAGCAGCTGAACAGGCCATATCCCATCTCAGCACTGATGGAGATGGACAGGGGCATTCCTTAGATACCACAGAGTGTGGACTGTGAATTCCAAGGCTTCTCAGCAATCTCATGTGCAGCTGTGGGTCTCTATGAGGTTTGTAGATTAAAATCATCATTTTTAAGCACAACCCTCAGAGATCTGCAGGCTGAACACTCCTCTGCTTGTGCCACAGGCAGAGCCAGCTGGAGGATCCTGGCTGTGCCTTCCACCGGGCAAAAGCAGCCAGCTCTTAGGGAAAGGATCTGGGAAAAGGGAAGGGTTGGAGGCACTCAGCACCTCTCACTGTCTGGTCTGCTGAGCTGCCCTCACGCAGCACCAACCAGCACTGATCTTTCCAGAAGGTGCTCCTGGGCACTGCCTGACTGTTATGCAAACACATGAATGCTGTGTCATGTTTGCATTTCCCAGGGGGCAAGAGTCAGGGAGCAGCTGAGCCTTGGGACAGCGGTGACGCCAGCAGCAGGACACGGGGCTGTCCCAGCCTGGAGTGGTCGGCAGCTCCACGGCACAGCATGGAATGGCAGCAGCTCCAGCCAGGATGGGCTCCCTTTGCTCCTTGGACCCTCAGGCAGTGACAGAGAATCCCCTGACCTATGGAACAAGGATCCCAGCAAGCGCAGCTCTGCACAGAGGGAATCTCCCAGCGGCACAATAAATGCCTGCTCCGCACTGATCCAAGAGGGCGTGAAAAACTTCATCCCTACATTTGCTCTCCCAGCAGCTCTGGGTGTCTGCCCAGATTCCTGGAGCTGGGACATGCAGTGGGGACACCCAGAACTCCAGGTGCCTGTCCAGATGCCTGGAGCAGGGGCAGGGAATGGGAACACCACGGACCCACCTCTTGCGCTGCTCCAGCTCCCAGTCCAGGCGGGCCAGGGTCTGCTGGTGGGGCTCGGTCAGGGTGATGGCAGGGCGGCTGATTTCAGGGGGGGCCTCTTTGTAGAACTCCTCCAAGCTCACCAGCTCGATCTCCTCGTGTTTGGATCTGCCAGGACACGTGGATGAGACCAGGGAAAAGTGGGAAGTGCTCAGCATGTCCCACAGGAGAGTGTCCCACTGATGCTTCTTGCCCTGACTTGCCTCCACTACCAAGCCACCACCATCAGCGAGCTGAAATTGTTTTGACCTCCACTGTCTGTGCCCAAAGGGGCTCCAGGAAAGCTGGAGAGGGGCTTGGGACAAGGGATGGAGGAACAGGACACAGGGAATGGCTTCCCACTGCCAGAGGGCAGGGATGGATGGGATATTGGGAAAGAATATCCTCTAGGAGGATAGGGAGGCTCTGGCACAGCGTGCCCAGAGCAGCTGTGGCTGCCCCTGAATCCCTGGCAGTGTCCAAGGCCAGGTTGGACACTGGGGCTTGGAGCAGTCTGGGACAGTGGGAGGTGTCCCTGCCCATGGCAGGGGTGGCACTGAATGGGCTTTAATGTTCCTTCCAACCCAAACCATTCCATGATTACAAACAGCTGGAACACCCGCTCTGCTCCCACAGTGAACTCCGAAAATGTGGGAAGAGCTCCCAAACACGGGCATCACCCACCTATCCCAGACACTCCAATGCTCCCTCTGATCCCTGGCCACACTCACTTGAACTCCAGGCACTTGGTGATCTCTTTCTGCAGGTGCATCACCTCATAGAGCAGGTTCTGGAGCTGCAGGTGATAGGCATCGACCTTCTGCTTTGCCTGAAATACGGACACAGCCAGAGCAGGGATGGAGCAGGAAAGACACCCCGAGAGTCACCAACACCCTGTCACTACAGCAGCTTGGGACAGCAGGTTTAGGGTATGCAACAATTTTTTGGGGGAAGAATGACATTTTTAAGGGCTGGAGAAGCAAAGGATTGTGACATGAGACTGATCCTGCTCCTTCCTGCACATTTCAAAGCCAAGGCACAGGACAGGGCTCATTTGTTGAAGCACACAGAATTCCCCCTCTGAAAACTCTGGATTTGGGGCTTCCAGGCCAATCATCCACCCATTTATACACCTGCATAACACCAGAACTTTGAAACAGAGTTTTCTGACCTCCCACTATACTTGAAACAAAAGCAGAGAGTTCTCCTTCATTACTTATCTGCCCTGCACCCAACAGGAGTTCCTCAGGGTCAGAGCCTCCCAACAAACCCTCAACTCAAACCCCACAGCCTGGCTGAGGCGCAGCCCCTCACACCACGCACACAGAACAGGCAGGACCTGCCCCATCTCTGAGCCCCCTAAATGCCAAGGTGCATTCCTCACTCCCAGCTCCCCCTGGGTACCTCGTGGGTCTGGTCCCTGCCTTTCTTCAGCCGGATGTGAGCCAGGCGGTTCAGTTTCTTCAGGGTCATGAAGTGCACGCAGCTCTGCACGCGCCGCTCGTCGATCTCCGAGGCCTGAGGGGCACAAGAGAGGGGTTGGAAGCAGGAGGGATGGCTGGCACCACATCTGCAGGGAATTCCTGCCACAAAAGGGGCTCCATGCTTTGCTATTTATGTCACTGAGGCTTCTGAGGGAGCCTCCCCCTGCCAGATCACAGGGCACTGCCAGAAAGAACTGCGAGGGGGTCCAGGCTCCTCAAAGAATCACTCCAGGCATTTTCCTCAGCAGCAGGAACAGAGGTGGTTCAGCCTGAAACACCTGACGTGTCCCAGGAGCCTGGGACAAGGGAGGCTATTCTATTTCCAGAGCTAAACCCCTGCCCCAGGAGCCCAAGAAAAGGGAAACTGCTCCATTTCCAGAGCTCAACTCCCTGCCCCAGCAGCCCTGGACAAGGGAAGCTGCTCCATTTCCAGGGGCTCAATTCCTGCCCCAGCAGCCCTGGACAAGGGAAGCTGTTCCATTTCCAGGGGCTCAATTCCTGCCCCTGCAGCCTGGGAAAGGGAAGCTTCTCCATTTCCCTGACTCTGCCCAGGAGACATCACAGCTCCTGCTGCCTTTAATGGGGAAACACCAAACAACAGACATGTTACACCACACGTGGAGACCTTTCCTCACATTTTCCTTGATGCCCCGGCTCTTCAGCTCCTGGATCTCTGCCATGAGCCTCTGGAGCTCCTGGCAGGTCTCCCTGTAGAGCTCGTAGTCCTTGATGGGGTCGCGCAGATCCACCTCGCTCTCCTCGCTGTAGTACCTGACATCCTGCCAAGGCAACAACACCTCCCGTGGCTCATCCCTCCCCCTGGAAAGGGCTCTGGGGAACAAGCTGCCATTTCTGGCTCTGCCCACGAACTCCATGGCTTTACACAGGGAAAGGACTCAGCTCCAACAATCCCAAACCCACCAGTCGCTAAAACACCTGGCTACTTCAGGCTTTCATTGTTATAAATTTGAACTGACATGGCTGGGGTGTCCTGTGCAGGGCCAGGAGTTGGACTGGAGGATCCCTGTGGATCCCTTCCAGCTCAGGATATTCCATGATCTACATGACCTCAGAGGATAAACCAGAAAGGTGATTCCTCCTCCACCCCGCTTCCCACTCTGGCTGATCCTACACTATCCTGCTGCTCACGGGAGGGTTTGAAGGCACCATGCAAATCCCTGAGGGATCTTCCAGCTTTGTGCTCACTCTCCAGAGGAGTGTTTGTGTCTCCTGAAAGAGATGGAAGCAGGTTTAGGAATTCATAGCAGGAGTTTAAGAGGCATTGGAAGCTGGGGGAACTGGGTCTCACAATCCATGGAAATCCAGAATGGTTTGAGTCGGAAGGGACTTTAAAGTCTGTCCAGTCTCATGAGCAGGGACATCTTACACCATCCCAGTTTTCTCCAAGCCCGATCCAACCTGGCCTTGGACACTGCCAGGACGGGGCAGCCACAGCTTCTCTGGGCACTCTTTTCCAGCAGGGAGAGCCAGGCCAGCACAGAGGGCTGTGGGAGGGTCCCTGGGCAGGTCTGTACCTGGTCCGTGTCGCCCTTGCCCCGCTTGCCCTCGGCTGGGACCCCGTCCGTGCGGATCACCTTGGGCTTCCTCTTCTTGCTGGACTCGGAGGACATGGTGCTGCCGGCAGGGCTGGGGAGGGGGCACAGGGGGAGTCCGTGGGGGCCAAACCTGCCTGGACTGGGGCTCGCCCAGGCTCCCCCCGCCAGCCCCGCCTGGGCTCTGCAGTGTCCCCTGTGCCTCCCTCCATCCTGCACCTCGCGCCCCTTCCCAGGCCCCCAGGCCGGCTCTGAGCCCCAACAGCACAGCGGGCCCGGGCTCTCTGCTCCTCCACAGCCCCCGGGACCATCCCCCCGCCACTGAGCTCCCCTGGGACCCCGAGCACTCAATCCCTCCCGGCCTCGGGGGCTGCACTGCCCCTGAGCCCCCAGACTCCAGCACACCGGGACTGCGGCTTCTGCCTCTCCAGAGCCCCCCAGACCCGGGACCCTCCACCTCTTCAGAGCCCCCAGACCCCAGCCCATCGGGCTCAGAACTCTTCGTTCCTTCAGAGACCCCTCAGAGCCTCACGCCGGGGACTCTCCGCTCCTCCAGAGCATCCCAAACCACAGCACACCGGGCCCGAGGCCTTAGAGCTCCCCCAGCCCCCCAGCACGGCGTCTTCGCCCCTCCGGACCAGGAGCCCCCACTTCCACTGAGCCCCCAGCACACCGGGCCCCGGCCCTTCCGCCCCTCCCGCGGGTCCCGGGGCCGTCCCCGCCATCCCCTCCCGCGGGTCCCGGTGCGCCCCGGCACTCACCGCGCCGTCGCCTCCGCGCCTCCCGGAGGTGACGTCACGGAACAACAGAGCGCGGCACGGAGCGGCGGCCACTGCTACGGGCGCCCCCTAGCGGACCCGGCACCCTGGAGGACCCTCTGCGCGCTGGGGGCGTGGCTTCCGGTAGATGGGCGTGGGGTTGATAGTGGGTGTGGCTTAACCAAGGGGCGTGGTCACAGCCCCATTCACAAACCCGGGGGAAGGGGCGAGACCTCTACACTGAGAGCACTGGTGGGACTGGGCGGGGGGTTCCTGGTGCAGAAGGTCACCCACACGAACAGGGGGAGCTTGGATAGGGGTGCCAGAAGCACTGATGGGTATCCATGGGCTTGGGATGGGATACCGAGTGGCACTAGGGGTATCCATTGGTTGGGGGGGGGCATGAGATGGGGTCCCTGGAGCTACCCATGGGCTTGGGATGGGATCCCCAGTGGGTGGGGGGCACACAGGGGCTTGGAAGGGGCGCAATGGAGTCCTCGATGATGGTGGGAGGATCCATGTGCTCGGGGGGACCTAGGGATGGGGCCCCCAAAGGCACTGGGGAGATCCGTGGGCTCAAAAAGGCATGGGAAGAGGTCCCCAGTGGCACTGGGAGCATCCATAGGCTTGGAGGGTCATGGGATAGTGTCCACTTTAGCCCTGGGGGGTCTCAGGGGTTTGGGATGAGGTCCCCAATGGCCCTGGGAGGTATCCATGGGCTGGGCTGAGCCTTGGCTTGGCGTACTGGGGGATCCCCAGGAGTTTGGGGGGGCATTGGATGGAGTCCCTGGTGGCGCTGGGTGTATCCATGAGCTTGAGGGGAGCATGGGCTGGGGTCCCTGATGGCACTTGGGGGAATCCATGGGTTTGGCAAGGGGTTCCCAGTGGCACTGGGGGTACATGGGGGTTTTGGGGGGTCCCTCAGTGTATCACAGCACCCACGGGTGGAGGGAGGTCCTTTGGTGCAGGAAGCACCCACAACATGAGGCAGGCAGCCCCCTGGGTGACACCATTCTGGGGGGCGCGTCACACCAAGCACCCCCAGTACCACCCTCCCCACCCCGAGAGGGGCCCAGGCTTTAGCATATTAAATATTTAATTGGCAGCAAAGGCATCCGCTGGGCTCATCAGGAGCAATTAAGCCCCTCCCACCTCCACAGCCTGCCCAGCCCCCCCCAGCAGCACCATCCTGGGGACCCACCATAGGATGGGGGGCTCCCACCTTCCCCTCCCTGCTCTCAACCCCACCGGGGCACCCCAAAATGGGGTGGGGGAGAGAGCTGGGAGCCAGGGGGAGCGGAACCCCCCAGCCCTTCCCCAGCAGGGCCAGGGCACAGGCAGGGAGCCCCTGGGGGTGCAGGGAGACACCCCCAGCACAGCCAATCACTGCAGCGGGGAGATCTTCAGGGGAATCATTATCCGTGATTCCATGGTCCGGATCAGCGGGACTGGGGAAGGAGAGGAGACAGAGGTGAGGGCAGGGGGTCCCCAGCACGGGCAGGGGGTCCCCAAAGGGCGTGGGGGTCCCACTCACCAGTGTAATAAACGTTCTCATCCCAGCCCCTCTTCCTCCAGGCCGCATTCCTCGTCTCCTCCCGGGACTGCAGATCCCTGTAGGCTGTGGGGAGAGGGCAGCGCTGGCACCCTGAGCCCCCCAGCCCAGCCCCCCAGGGCAGGGGTCCCCCAGGGTGACACCCCTTACCCCAGAGGTGATGCACCACGTAGAGCTCCCCGATCTGGGAGAAGAAGCCCCCGACCGCCTCCTGGTTCTCCTGGCGGTACTTAATGGCCCGAGCCCTGCACAAAGCAGGGCACACATTCTATGGGCCTGCCCCAGGGGTCCCCCCTTCTCCAGAGGGAGCTTTTCCCACCTTGGATCCCTCCATGCTGGGAAACCAGTGACTTACCAGTTGTTGCCCCACTCGATCATGGTCCCTGGCTGGAAATGGAGGAGGAAAACCAGTCAGAACCCCCCTGCTCACCCAGCTCAGGGTCTCCTCATCCAGAAAGGAGAAATTTGGGGGGCTGCCCCCCCAAAATCTGGGGTATATCAGCCTGAAGACCCCCCCTGAGGCACAGGCTGACCCCCACCTTCAGCTTGTAGGACCTCAGCTCGTAGATGTTTGGTCCCTGGCGTGGCCGGGGCTCATTCCAGAAGCTGAATTCCAGGAGCAGCTGGTTCCTGCGGGACAGCAGCATCCGGCTCCTCTCCTTGCGGAAGTCCAGGTACTCCTGGGGACAGCCCCAGCCGGGGGTTTCGGGGTGGGGGCGATGCGGGCCAGGGGTGCCGGGCACAGGGGTCTTGCCCCCACCCCGGTGGTACCTTGTTCTGCCTGAGCTTGTTCATGCAGTCCATGAGTGCCGGGTACCCGCCCGAGAAGCGCCACAGGTGCACTGCAAAGGGGGTTCTGGGGTGGGCAAGGGGAGCAGCACCCCAAAATCCCACCAAAATCTCTGCCTTTGGCAGCAGAGGCGCCAGGAGCTGCTGCTTGCCCTCACCTGCCTGGTCCTGCTCGCCGTACCACGTGTTCCAGTTGCCCACCAGGTCACAGGGGTAGTCGGGGTCCGAGTGGAGCTTGGGCAGCACCTCTTCTCTGTGGGGGCACAGAGGGGGGCAGTGGGGTGGGGGGCAGCACCCCCAAACCCTCCCATTGCCCCTCTTTGCCCTCTCAGGGTTTGCCCACACAGGATCTGGTGCAGCCTGGGGGATGCATCCATTTCACAGGGAAGGAAACTGAGGCACAGAACAAGGACACACATCCACCCAGGAGCTCCGGGAGCCCTGCAGGAGCCCTCCTGCCCCTCTCACTCCAGAACAGCACCCCAACATCGCGCTGGGATGCTGGGAAGCCCCCTCCGTGTGCTCACGTCAGCTTGTTGTAGGTTTCCAGGCACTCCGGCTTCACATTGTGAACTGCAGGGACAGGAGAGAGGGGCTGGGAAGGGGGGAAGGAAGGGGAAGGATCCGGGAATGGGGGTCCCAAGGGGTGAGGGGTGCACCTCATCTGTGCCTGCCTTCTTCCCAGCAGGAGCACTCACACTGGATCTTGTAGAGGTTGCTGGTCTCCTTCTTGGAGAGAAGGTTGGAATGTGCGTCCTTGCGTGGATCCACCTTGTGCACGAAGAGGGAGCGGAACCAGCTGCCCTCGGCATCCCTGGAGTACCCCCTGTGGGACAGCGGGGCAGGGGAGACACCGGGAATGACCGGGAACGACCAGGAATGACCGGCTGGATGGCAAAACGGGATCCAGAGGCCTCACTGCCAGTCCTGTGGGCAGCTGCCGCCATTGTCCGGCTTCCAGGGAGCCCCGGGACTTCCTTGACTTCTGCCCAGTTCATACTGGTGCCCTGCCCCTGTTCTGGGGTGACTCTGCCCCCAGGTCCAGTCTGTCCCCATGAATGCAGAGGGGTTTGGGCTGCACTGCCCAACCGAGCAAGGACACTGGTGTGGGGGTGTGGGACAAGGGGGACAGCCCCCATGGGAGCCCCTCAGCCCCAATGGCCACTCCAGTGACAGTGACCCCTCCACGGGCAGGGGGACAGGGGGCAATGGGGGCATCCCCCCGTGGGATTCCCTTTACCCAGGGACTGCTCCAGTGCTGGTGACCCTTCCACCGGCAAGGTGACAAAGGGACACGGGGTGATGGGAGCAGCCTGTCCCCCGGGGTTCCCCCCAGCCTGTCCCCCGGGGGTCCCCAGCAGCCCCAGGGGCGGCTCCGGTGCCCCGGAGCAGGTCGGGCTCCCCGGCAGGGCAGTGGCGGGGGGGGAACGGGGCCCCTCGGCCCCGGGTCCGAGCTGCGGCCAGACCTTTGTCCCCAGCGAGGCAACGACCGTGGGGCCACTCTGGGGGCCGCCCGCGGGGTCCGGGAGGGCGGCGGGGTCCGGGGAGGGCTCAGGGGGCTCAGGGGCGGGGGGTGCGGGGTCCCCGCCCGGGGGGATGCGGGGGGCTGCGGGGTCCGGAGGGGATGAGGGGTGCAGGGGTGATCAGGGTAGCGGGGTGTGGGTGTCCCGATCCGGGGAAATGCAGGGTCCGGAGTCCGGGGAGGATGCCGGGTCCGGGGGGAGGATCAAGAAGCCCAGGGGAGCGGGGTGCGGGGGCGAGGGGAGGGGACTCCCGGGGCGATGCGGGGAACGGGGGGGATGCGGAAGCAAGGCTGGGGATCAGGGGTCTCAGGAGAGGGGATACGGTGTCCCGGCCCGGGGGGATGCGGAGTCCGGGGGGAACGGGAGGGCTCAGGGGAGCGGGGTGCGGATGTCCCCGCCCGGAGGATGCGAAGAGCGGGGGAGATCTGGGCCTCATGGGCTCAAAGGTGGGGTCTCCCCCCGGGGGAATGTGGGGAGCAGGAGGGATGCGGGGTCCGGGGGAGCTGCAGGGTCCAGCGGGGAGGAGGATGCGGGGTGTCCCCGCCGGGGGAGATGCGGGGAGCGGGGTGCACGCACAGTTCGGGGGAGGATGAGGGATCCGAGGATGCCGTGGGGGCTCTCAGGGCGAGGGTTCCAGTGATCCCCGCCCGGGGGTCCCCACTCACCGCGCGCCCCGCGGGGCCGCGCCCGCGCCCCCGCCCCGCAGCCGCCGCAGCGCCGCGCTCCCGCCGCGCGCTCCCGCCGCCATCTTCCGCACCCGGGCGGGGCCGCGCGCGGCGCGTGCCCACAGGGCCCCGCCCCCTCGTCCCGGCCCCGCCCCCTCAGAAGCTGGCCTGCAGCAGCGTGATTCTGATTGGCCGCCCGGCCACACCTTCGCGCGCCCAGCCACGCCCACCCGCCCCCGCCCACCGCCGCCGCGACGCTTCATTGGATGCTGGCGCGGGGGCGGTGCCCGCGGGCCCGGCGGCGCTCGGCAGCCAATCAGAAGAGGCGGTTGGAGAGGCCGGTGGCCGATTGGTCCCGATGTCTCGCTCCGGCGGGGCCTGAGGGGCTGCTCCAGAAGGGCGGGGCTTCCTCGGGCTCCGCCCTGAGGAGGCGGGTCAGAATGGGCGGGGTATCTCCACCGAGGGGCGTGGCCGGGGCGTGGCCGGGTCTCTCTCACCTGCGGGCGCGGGCTCGGGGCTTCCCCGCGGTGTCCCCGGCGTGTCCCCGGCCCTGGGGGGACATCCCCGCACCGGGGGCTCCTCCTGGGTTGGGGGCACCTGAGGGAGGGCACAGGGAGCGCTGCTCCGGGCGCACCTGCGGCGTTCCCAGAGCCGCCCCTGCCCCAGACCCCCCTCTTCTCACAGCCCCCTTCTGCCCCATTGCCCCTTCTCTCTACCCCAAAGCCTCCCCCACTAGGTCGATAGCCCCCCCTCTGCCCCACAGTTCACCCTGCCCCATAGCCTCCCTCATTTTGCCCCCTAACCCCTCCCATCTCTCAATCCTCCCGCTCTGCCCCATGAACCCCTCACCACACAGATCTGCACCACAATCACCCCAGCGCTTGCCCCCCTCATATCTCCCCCTACACAATAGTAATTCCAGTTCTCCCCCCCGCGCCGCCCCAGATCTCACCTCGCTGTGGGGCAGTGGAGGGCCTGGGGGGCAGCAAGGAGAGGGCACGGGTGGGTCCCCGAGCCCTTCACCTGGGCCGTGCGTGTGCAATGGGGGCGAGGGAGGATCCGCACCCCGGGGTTCCTGCAGTGTCTGCCGGGAGAGGGAGCGGGGGGAGCTGGAAGCGGGGGAGGAAACAAGAGTTAGCGGGTTAACTGCCTCCAAGACCCCGGCAAAGGCTCTGTGACCCCCACAAACCCTCTGTGACCCCCTCCTCAGATTCCTCAAACCCTCTTTGCCCCTCCCCAAACTCTCCAACCTCCTCCCTCTGCCTGGGATCCCCCAAACCCCTCGAAACCCAGGCCCTCTCTGTGCCCCCCACCCTCCCCCATGGACCCAGGCCCCCCGGTGCCCCCCGTACCCCTCTCACCCGGGCAGGGGCGATGCCCCCCGGCGCAGGGCGCAGACCCAGGCGTGCAGTTCCTCGGGGGTCTCTGCCCCCAGGCAGTACGTCCGCATCCCCGGATGTTCAGCCTGGGAATGGGGGATCCTGTTAGACGGGGCTCAGGTGTCCGGGTCCCGTCTCCCCCCACCCAGGGCACCCCGGATCCGGGGACCCAGGGAGCCGGGGCTGACCGTGAAGAGGAACTGGGGGGCGCGGGGGGCGGGGGGCAGGACGCGGATCTCGTAGCCGGGCAGGGGCAGGCCGCCCCGCACTTGCTGCTCGCTGCTGTCTGGGGGGCAGAAGAAGGTCACGATGAGGGACACCAGAGTCCCCATCTGTACCCGGAGATCTCCAGTACCATCAGGGGGATGGCGGGGACCTCCTCTGAAGTGCCATCGGATGGCCCCAAACCTCCCGGGGTTCCCCAGTCCTTAGAACCCCACCAAGGACCTCATCAAGCCCCCAGAGACCTCCAGTGCCCCAGGGACCCCCAATCCTGCCAGAATCCCTGATCCATCCAGAGACCCAAAATCCCCAGGAATTCCCAATGCTGCAGAGACTCCAAATCCCTGGGGGATCCCGGACTCCCCCAGAGACCCGCAAATGCCGCAGCGATCCTTGATCCCACTGGGACCCCTGACCGCCACAGGGACCCCCCAGTCCCCCAGGATTCCTGGTCCTCCAGGGACTGCCCAACACCCCAGGACCGCTGAGCCTCCCGGGAACCCCCAATGACCCAGGGACACGCCGGATCGCTGACTCCCCAGGGACACCAGGTCACCCAAACCCCCTCACCGCCGGATCCCCACGCCCTCCGGAGCCTCCAGAGCCCCCTGCCCCCCCTCACCCCGGTAGTAGTAGAGGCACAGATCCACCAGTACGAACCAGCGGCGCTTCCAGAGCCGCAGCCCCGAGCTGTCCTGGGAAGCGGAGGGCGGAGACGCGGGCTGAGCCCCCACAGCCCATCCCACCACAGGACCCTCTGCTGCCCCAGACCCCACCTCAGTCCCTTCTGATCCCCCCAGCCTCCTCACCCCTCAGGACTCCCTGCCGTGCCAGACCCCCAAACCCCACAACCCCCCGGCACCCTCTTCCACCCAGATCCCGTAACGGCCCCACACTGCCCGGTCCGACCAAGTGTCTCTGTTCTCCCCAAAACCCATAACCCTCCCTCACCGCTCACTGACGTCCCCCAACTCCCTGTAATTTCCTCCCAAAGCCCCGTGTCCCCACGGCCTCCTGACAGTCCAGGCCCTCTCAACTCTTTACACACTCCGGCTCCTCCCCAGCGCCCCAGGTCCCCCAAACCCACAAACCCCCCAGAATCCCGCACCTCAAACCCCATAGAGCCCCTGAGCCCCCTCCCCGACCCTCCCCGCATGCCCCCCCTCACCTGCTTGTGCAGCCAGCCCTGCATGGCGGGGGGGGTGCGGGGGTCCCTCCGCAGCGCCTGCTCCCCCTTTCCAAAGGCATGGACCCTCGGCACGGGCCGGCAGGGCTGGGCAGGGGGGGTCACCCATGGCGGGGGGCCAAGGAAGGGTCCCCAGCACCCCTACAGCCCCCCAGGCCGCCAGGGTGTCTACCAGCCCTCCTACCCCAATTTATCTTTGTACCCCACAATATCCCCCCAGCAGCCCAGAGCTCCCCCCTTATGCCCCATTGTTCCCTATGGAGCATTGGGCTCCCCCGAACACCCCAACGCTCCACATGGCCCCTCGAGCTCACTGGGATGCCCAGGGTTCCCCAAACCCCCCCCTCCCCAACCCCTACAACCCCCCTTTCCCCCCGTGGTTCCCCAGTTTCCCACCTGGGTGCGGGGTCCAGCGGGGGCGCGCTCCCGGCGGGCGGAGTTGTCGCTTTCAGCCATGGGGGGTCCTGCGGGGGCAGCGGGGGGCCGGGGGGTCCCCGTCAATGTCCCCATTGTCCCCGCGGGGACAGAGGCCCCGTTCTTCCCGCTGCGGGGGCGGGAGCCGCTCCCGGACGCCTGGGTCCCCCCGGGGTGTCGGGGGGGGGGGCTTCTCGTCCCTTCCTCCTCCCGAACCTGACGGGTTCAGGTCCGCCCCGTCCCCCTGTGCTGGTCCCAGTTTCTATCCCAGTGACCCTGAACTGGTCTCAGTTCCTTTCCCAGTAACCCCGAATTGGTCTCAGTTCCTGTCCCGTTACTCCAGGCTGATTCCAGTTCCAGTGTCGTTATCCCCGTGAAGGTCCCAGTTTCCGTCCCAGTATCCCTCAACCCCTCCGTCCTAATTCCCACCCCGTAATCCCTGTGCTGGTCCCAGTTCCCGTCCCAGTAACCCTAAACGGGTCCCAGTTCCCGTCCTAGTAACCCTGAACTGATCCCAGTCCCTCCCGTTGTCCCCGTGCTGGGCTTCGTTTCCGTCCCAGTCACTCTGAGAGGGTCCCAGTTTCTGTTTCGTTCCCCCATGCTCGCCCCAGTTCCCAGCCCGTTATCCCACACCGGCCGGGGTCCCGTCCCCTTGCCCTGGTGACGGGTCCCAGCCACTGTCCCATCATCCCAGTGACGGTCCCGGTTCCATTACCGCGGCTGGTTCTGTTGCCAGCCCCGTCCCGTGTCCCGGTATCGGTGGCAACCCCGTCCCGCTGTCCCGCGCTGCTTCCAGCCGCAGTCCCGGTCCCCGTTCTCGTCCCAGTCCTGTCCCGTGTCCCCGCCCGCCCGGGCGCTGCTCCCAGTCTCTGCCCCCACCCACGAGCCCGGGCACCCGGGTCCCCTCGGGACCGCGTGGGTCCCCTCGCCCCGGCAACCACCGAGGGGACAGCACCGCGCGTCCCGTGTCACCCAGGGAACCCCGCCCTGCGGAACACCCACGGCACTGGGGACACCCGTGACACGGGGTCGCCCCACGGCAGCCGGGACACCTCGAGGACCTCACGGACCCACAAACCCCACACATCTCAGGGATCCCTGACACCCCAAGGACCCTTACACCCCACGGCCTCTGCACACCCCAGGACGCCCCCGGACACCCCCAGATCCCTGACACCCCACGGACTCCTGACACTTCGTGGTCCCGGAGACATCCCGGGGACCCCGGACTCCCCACAGACCCTGGACACTGCACTGACCCCGGGGACCCCGGCCACGCCACTGAGCCCGGCCACGCCACTGACCCAGAGAACCCGGACTCCCCACAGACCGCCCAGACACGCCGGATATCCCCGGATCTCGGACACCCCGCGCACCCCTAACACCTCACACCTCTCCTGACGCCCTCCCGTGTCCCCGTGTCCCGGCGTCCCCGTGTCCCTGTGTCCCCGTGTCCCCGCGTCCCCGCGACCCCGTGTCCCCGTGTCCCCGTGTCCCCGCGTCCCCGCGACCCCGTGTCCCCGTGTCCCCACGCCGGGTCCTGGTGCCCGCCCCCTCTCACGCTCGCTCCTGCAGCGCGCTCCGCCCGCCGCCAGGGGGCGACACCGCCACGCCTCATCGCTTCCACAGTCGCGCTTCATGGCCCCGCCTCACCCCGCCCCTTTTCTTGAGCGGCGTCCTCTCCACCCAATCATACTGGCTTCTGCTCCCGCCTCTCCAGCAGAACCTTTTCTATTGGCTATAATGCGCGGCAGGGGCGGGCCCACCGCGCAGCGCGGCCAATGGCGCGGCGGCGGGGCGGGGCCTGGCCGCCATGGCGCCGCCGCCGCGCTGACCGCGCCGCTCCGCCATGGCCGGGGCCATCGCGTCCCGCATGAGCTTCAGCTCCCTGAAGCGCAAGCAGCCCAAGACGTTCACCGTGCGCATCGCCACCATGGACGCCGAGATGGAGTTCAGCTGCGAGGTGACGGCCCGCGCGGGCGCGGGGCACGGGGGTCCCGCTGAGGGGGGATGGAGCCCCCCAGACACCCCTGAGGGGCCCGGAGCCCCCGGCCGGCACCCCCGGGGCCTGCCCCGGGCCGGCCGCGGCACCGCCTCGGTCTGGTTATAAATCAGCGTTATCCTGGGGGGATTCGGTGTGATTTGGGTTATAATGGCACGTTATTCTGGTTATAATTCGGCTTTTCTTTGGTTGTAGTTCACCTTTGTTTTGGTTACGAATCGGTGTCATTTGGCTTTACTTTGGCCATGACTTGGCTTTGTTTTGGTTGGAATTCAGTATTACTGTGTGTGCGATTCAGTTGTATCCAGGTTGTAGTTTGGCATTGTTTTGCTTGTAATTAATCCTTATTATGTGTGTAATTCAGCATTGTTTTGGTCATAAGTTGGCTTTTTTCTGGGTGTAATTTGGCTTTGTCCTGGGTATAATTTGGCATTGTTCTTGTTATAATTAAGTTTATAGTTTGGGTATAATTCAGCTTTATTCTGGCAATAATTTATCTTCACTCCAGGTGTAATTTAGCTTTATTTGGGTTATAATTTGGCTTCATTCCGGTTGTAATTCGGTCTCACTCTGGGTACAATTTGGCATTACTCTGTTTATAATTCATCCCATACTTTGGCTATAATTCAGCTTCATTCTGGATATAATTCAGCTTTATCCTGGTTATAATTCAGCTTTATTCTCCTTACAATCCAGCTTCATTTGGGCTCCAGTCCAGTGCTCTCCTGCCATCCCAGCCCAGGCCACCCCTGCACTGTGCTGTCACAGGGCTGGGGGAGTCTCGTTGTTAAGGTTTGAATCCACAGGAATCCAGCTCCCGAGTGCTCCCCAAACACCCAAGGACAGAATTTTGGCATTTTCCTGAGCTCTTAGCTCACCATGAGAGATGCTCCAGGGGGTTGGGTCTGGCTTTTCTGTGATAATTTCCCTTTTTGGGGCCCTTGTAAAAGCTTCTCTCGGGGCGTTGCTGCCAGACCCTGGGATGTGCTCTGCTTTTCCAGCTGATCCAGAGGGGTTGGCCACACAAACATTGAAACTCCACTCCAACCTCTTCATTTAACAGTTTGTATTTCATTAGCCTGACCCAAAATGGAATCCCAGTGCCCGTCAGCCACGGGACGTTTGTCATCACTGATTTCCCTGCTGTGGAAATCTCCTCTCAGCCTTGAAAAACTTCCTGCTTTTCCTAGAGGTTAAGGATCTGCTCTTAGGCAGCCTTGGGAACCTCCCAATTCCAGCAGGGTGTGACTGTCCTGGCTCTGTTTTTCCTGGTTTGTGGTGGCTGCAGCAATGACTGATGACGGGAAGTAAATAATTGTTAATTTCGGTGGCTGGGTGTCATTTCCCACTGGGATCAGGGTGGTTTTGAGGTAGGTTCCCCTGGGATTTGACTGTGGAACTGCTGTATTTCCAGCTGACTTTTCTGGGAGGTTCCTGCCAAAGGAACTTGTTGCTGCAGAAACAGTTCTGTGGCTGGAAGGAGCTCAGGAGCTGTGAGTGTGGCCCTGCTGAGGCTCCTGGCCGGTGCTGGAGCTGGGTCTGGAGGGATCAGAGGGAATTCAGCCTCATCCTTCAGCATGGAGCAGGAGGGGGGGATGGATGGATGCATGGATGGATGGATGGATGGATGGATGGATGGATGGATGGATGGATGGATGGATGTGGGTGATGGGGCTGTTTCACACCTTGTAGGTGAGGAGTGAGTTTTCATGGAATCATGGAATGGTTTGGGTGGGACGGGACCTTAAAGCTCGTCCTGTTCCAGCCTGTGCCATGGGCAGGGACACCTTCCACTGTCCCAGGCTGCTCCAAGCCTGGCCTTGGACACTGCCAGGATCCAGGGGTAGCCACAGCTGCTGAGCACCCTGTGCCAGACCTCAGCGCCCTCACAGCCAGGAATTCTTCACCAATATCCCATCCATCCCTGCCCTCTGGCACTGGGAAGCCATTCCCTGTGTCCTGTCCCTCCATCCCTTGTCCCCAGTCCCTCTCCAGCTCTCCTGGAGCCCCTTTAGGCCCTGGAAGGGGCTCTGAGCTCTCCCTGGAGCCTTCTGTTCTCCACGTGAGCACCCCCAGCTCTCCCAGGCTGGCTCCAGAGCAGAGGGGCTCCAGCCCTGGCAGCATCTCCGTGACCTCCTGGGCTTGCTCCAAGCCCAGGGCAGCCCAGCTTGAGGTGAGAGTTTTATCCAAGCTCCATCTGAGCCGTCTGGCTCCCTGGCTGGATCTCTGTCCCTGTGTTTGTGTCACACCTGGGAGGCTCTGGGGAAAGCTCCTTGTTTTGCTGACTGCAGAAACATCTCTGGACGGAGGGATCAGACACACCCCGAGTCCTGGGGCTGGGAAGGTGGCCCAGGGAAGGGCTTGGCTTGCTCTACACCCACTGTGAGACCTGCAGCCAGGGTTGGAGGTTGTGCCCTGCTGAGAGTCAGTGGGGTGGGAGAGGTGATTTTTGGGAAAGACAGTGCTCTTCCCTGAAGGAATGCAGCCGTTATCCCAGGGTTTGCCAGAAGAGCGAGCAGCACTGTTTACCCATTATCTGTGTGCTTTGTGGTGTCTTTGGCCAGGAAGGAGCTGCTGGCCCCAGCAGGAAGGGGGAAATCTGCCTCACAAACACTTGAGAGATCAGTGGAAGGAGGTGCAGTGGGAATCCTGCAGTTTGGGGGTCTTGAGGTGCGTGTTTTGTGGCCTGTGAGTGGCGCCTCGTGCTGGCAGGGACAGAGAGCTGCTCATCTGTTGCATATCTGGAGCTGGTCTTTCATGATCCCTGGGGGTTCCTCCAGCTCAGGATATTCCATAATTCCATGACCCAGCTGTAGCTGCTGAAGACTCACCTTCTTTCTCAGTGTTAATTTTTCAGTCTGCTCCCTAGAAATCCCCAGCTGTGCATTTTAAGGGATTAAACCTGCTTTGCATCTGTTTATTCTGCAGTTGATGTCTCTAAATTGAGCCTAAATCTAAAATAATTCCTAGAAATGAAATCTTAATCTTTCTAACACAGCAATGGAGATTAATAATCACGGTTGGGGTTTCACTTTAAAGACTTAAAATTTGTTTGGGGAAATCTTGGAGGCACAAAGTGAGTGTCTTCCTTTTGTTACTTCCATCTCGGAGGTTTGAGCTGTACCTAATTAATTGATAACATCTGGAGGAAGGGTAGACATTTGCATAGCTCTTGAATCTCTGTGCTAAAGCAACCCCAGCTGCCTTCACCTTCCTGAGAACCTTGGATAGCCATGTGGAACCCTCTTCCCTGGGAGGGTGGGGAGGCCCTGGCACAGGGTGCCCAGAGCAGCTGTGGCTGCCCCTGGATCCCTGTCAGTGTCCAAGGCCAGGTTGGACAGGGCTTGGAGCCACCTGGAATAGTGGAAGGTGTCCCTGCCCACGGCAGGGAGGTGGAACAAGATGGACTTTAAGGTCCCTTCCCACCCAAACCATTCCAGGAGTCATTCAGTAGTGAAAACCCCGTGGTATTTTTGAGTTCACATCCAAGGCGCTGTTCATCCCACATCTCTGGTGGGATGGCAGAGGTGTGGTGCAGCTGGTGTCAGGTTGGTCTCACCCTCTCCCGTGTGCAATTTTTTCCCTCAGCTCCCTGGCTGAGGGGAGAACCCCTCCATCTTTCCTTTGGCCTCCTGGGTGTCTTTGCCAATTTCTTCCTCTTGCAGCGCTCAGCCCTGTCGGTGTCTCTCCATCTCAGAGCCACAGCCTGCTTTCCAAAGGGTGTTTTCCCTTTTCTGTTGTGTTTGTGATCTCGGGCTTGAATCCTGCAGGGATGGTCACTCCATTAAGGTGCAGCTCGCTGCCCAGCTGCTTCCCAACCTTAATCCTTTGGCGTCTTAAAAATGAATTGGAAAAGCTTTACAGCCAGTCTGGAGAAACAGCTTAAGTGTTCAAGCAGCAAGAAGAGGCAGGTTTGTGCTGATGTATTTGCTGGTCTAAACATGTATCCTGTTATTACTTCAGTGCTTAAGCTGTTCTCTCTGTCCAGAGGATAATCCTGGTTGGAAGGGATCTTTATTTTAGCCCAGTGCCCCACTCGGTGCAGAGCCAGTTGGACGAGGTTGGGTGTAAAGCCCTTGTAAGTTGAAGAGTTCTGATTTCGGCCGAGTGCTGTCCCTTTGTCACCAGACACAGAGAGTTGTGTCGCTGAGCTGCAAAGCTCATCCTCTGGAACAGGAACAACCCAGGATTTGGTGGTGGAAATCTGGGTGGAAATGAGTTTTTGAGGAAGAGCTGGTTTCGTAAATCCGAGCTGAGTTTTGAGATGTGTCCAGTCACTGCACCAAAATGAAAAGGCAGGAAGAGGAAATCAGGGAGTGGAATGCCCTTGGCTTCCTTCTGCATTGCAGGATACTTGGAAGGGGGTTTATAAAGATCCAGGCATTTACAATTTCAGGCAGCAGAGTGCTGGTAGGGACAGTGACCTCTTGATGCTGCAAAGCTTCTGTGAGTGGGACACAAACTTAACAGGAAAACACCAGTCTGTGTGCAGGAACAGCAGTTTAAAAAAGCTGAGAGAAATAATCCCCCTCAGCTAGGGCATGATTTCCAATAAATTGTTGGGATACCAGCTGTCAGGTCAGTGTTTGGTTCCCTCATGTGCCCGTGTGTCCTGATTTTGTGCCAGCACTCAGGAGCATGAGCGGTTCTCTTTGAAGCTGAGACACACCAGGTGAGGGCTGTTTCCTCACTCATGTCTTGGAGGGGTTTATGCCTCAAAACCTCATAATTTCTGATCCACACCAGTGACATTTGGGAGTTAATGTTTTGGAGGCATCTTGCTTGGTGCAGTTCATTCCCCTAATTGTGCTTGTGACTTATGGACGTGGATCCTCTGGCTTTGGTGCCTCACCCTGCGCCTCAAAAATTATTTGGATCCCCTGTTCCCATCACTGCCTCTTCCAAGCCAGTTGGAAACTCCTGTTACTTCTCTCCAAAGACTGTTTAAAACTGCTGTCAATCCCCAGACTCTGTTAATTAATCCAGAGATGTGTTGATGCAGAGGGGAAGGAGGGAGGAGGGCATTTGGGACAGTAAATGTTTCTCTTTTGGTGTGTAGACTCCAGTTTTGATGCTCTTTAATACCTCTTTTTTTTTTTTCTTTACACAGGCAGTGTCTTTCAAGTAGGTGATTTTTGAAATTAAAGGTACTTGAACAGGGAAGCAGCCCTGGGAATAATCTCCTTGGAGCTGAGAGGCAACACTGGTAGGGAATCCCACAGCCTTGGAAATGGGAAGAGAGGTATTTAACCTGGCATCACCCCGAGGTGAGGGGCTGGCTGCCCCTCTCCTGCCTGGGTGAGCTGTGTGTGTTCTGAGCTCAGCAGTGTGTCAGGGCTCCTCAGAGCAGGTCAGGCTGGCCTGAAACACCCCATCAGCAATCAGCTCCTGCATCAGGGAGGGCTTGGGGCAGGGAGCAGTGGTGTGCTGCAGATGTGTAAGTGCAGCACAGAGAGCTCTGGCCAGTGTTACAGCTCTGTGCATCCTCGGCAGAGCTCCCTGCAGGATCCACATCCTCCTTTCGTCCCCTTGGAGCTTCTTGCTCTGCATTGAGCTGCTGCTTGACCCCGTAACTCCTCATCTGTGTGAGCCCAACTTACAGAGTGGGGTGAGGCTTTGGGACATGGAGTTGTGGAATGGTTTGGGTCAGAAGGGAGCTTAAAGATCATCCAGTACCATCGTCTGCCATGGGCAGGGACACCTTCTGCTATCCCAGGTTGCTCCAAGCCCCGTCCAGCCTGGCTTTGGACACTTCCAGGGATCCAGGGGCAGCCACAGCTTCAGTCTGTGCTTACAAGGAACACTCTGACAGTGAGAAGCCATTCCCTGTGTCCTGTCCTTCCATCCCTTGTCCCCAGTCCCTCTCCAGCTCTCCTGGAGCCCCTTTAGGCCCTGGAAGGGGCTCTGAGCTCTCCCTGGCAGCATCTCTGTGGCCTCCTCTGGACTCTCTCCAGCAGCTCCAGGTCCTTCCTGTGTTGTGCCCCTGGAGCTGGAGGCAGCTCTGCAGGTGGGCTCTCACCTGAGCGGGGCAGAGGGCACATTGTCACCAGGTGTTGTCCCCTGCCTCTCCCCTGGCTCTGTCTGGTCACAGTGTTCCCGCTCCGTCTCTGTCTCGGGCAGACACCGCGGAACGTGCTTGGCTGCACCATCTGTATCCTCATGCCTGGGCGCGTTTCTGGCCTCCTCGGTGGTTAACAGAAATAGGTTTTAATTAAAAGCTCGTTATCGAGTTGTCGTGTAGCATTAGTAAATAAAAATAACTTTTACAGCCCTGCCTTGTGACTCAGTAAGTGGCAGTTGAAAATATTTGACATCACTTTATTTGAAACAAAATTGACGAATATTACAATTTTGATTCCCTGTTTGCTCCAAATGGGCTTTAAATCTAAACAAATGGTTGTCTGTGGCACTGTGGTTATCATTCAGGTCCAGAAGGAGAAATAAGTATGGTCTGCAGTCTCAAAATCATCTCCATTTCAGTTGTAAACTGTTGTGGCTGGGTGGTTTGGGCGTCTCTGTGGGACAGGGTTTTGGAATAGCTACAGCCTACATCCATCTCCTCATTCCCAGGTGGTTAGTGGAGGGATGCTCTGCTCAGGCCCAGCTCTTTCCATTTGGTCCTTTCCATCCCTGTTTCAGTGAAGAGTTGTCGTGTTCTCTCATTAAAATTTGATTCTAAACAGGAATAACTTCACTCTGAGCACTTTTTCCTGGGGCTTGGTCCCCTTTTCCCAGCAGTCCTTTGGCTGTTGTGTCACAGCAGGGGCCCTTGCCTCTCTTTGCATCCCTAGCACAGAGCTAACACCTAATAAAATTATCTGCAAAGCAAAAAGCCATTTTCTGTGTTATTTACGGGTAAATCGGTACAGTAAAATACTCAGTAAATGTGAGTCATTTCTTCAAGGTTGTGTGTTAACCTTGTCCCGTGGGTGGGGTGTGCAGGGATGGCTGCTGTGGGTTTCCCTGGGAAGCAGCTGAGCCTTGGTGTCCCCTGCTCACTTGCTTGTGCCCTTATTGCCTATCCCGATCCCAGGAAGTGCTGAAGCTCCAGAGGTTTGTGTTTGTGATGGGGAGAAGGTGAGATCTTCATCTGTACCCCCTGAGCAGAGCCAGGTTCTGTCTCCTGGAGTTTGGGCAGCTCCCTCTTCTCCTAGGAGAGCCTCTTGTGTGACGAACCTAAATATTAAATTGAACCCATCCCTCTTGCCTCCCCTTTACCACATTTGACATTGTTGGAAGGAAAGCATCAGCCTGACAGTGTTTTGGGAATCTCTTTTCTGTGTAAACCCCTCTCTCAACTCTCTCCATACAGGATGGTTGCAACCCCTTGTCCCTTGCTGCCCATTTCTTAAAATTGTGCAATATCCACAGGGATTATCCAGCCCAGCCCCTGTCCCTGCCCAGACCCCCCAACAATCCCACCCAGGCCATCCCTGGCAGCGCTGTCCAAAGGCTCCTGGAGCTCTGGCAGCCTCGGGGCCGTGCCCATTCCCTGGGGAGCCTGGGCAGTGCCAGCACCCTCTGGGGGAAGAACCTTTCCTGATCTCCATCTAAACCTTCCAACACAGCTCCATTCCCTGGCTTGCCCTCCCTCCATGTTGCCCCCTGATGAGAGGACCAGACAACCCTTCTGCTCGTTTTTGGAGCCGCTTTATCGAGTCGGGAGCTGAGGAGCAGTTGTGAAACTTGACAGAGAGGTTATGCTCCGAAATAAATCGCGCAGTTGCCTGCGAGTTGGAAATGACTCCCGGTGCAGGTTAATAAATAATGCAAACCCTGTTAATAGATGCCAAATGCGCCGTCTCCGCCAGAGAAAAAGATGATGCCAATAATCTGGACTGGAAATACTCCGTTCTAGCCACTGGCTGCAGAGTTTTAAGTGTTTAGTGCTGTTAATTTAAAATGCTTTGCTGATAGATTGTAACCGGTCTGTACTTAGTAAAGAACACAAACAGCTCGGTGGAGTAACAGCCTGTTTATAAAGCACTTCATTTCATTCCCGTGTCCCTTCTGTGACTCCTGAATCCCTGCAGCCACCCATTCTGTGTTCCTGCTAATGGGGAAGGAGCTGCAAATGTCAGAGGTGATGCCTGCAGCAAAGGGAGGATGCTGGAGTGGTGCATCCCGCTCTGTCCTGAGAGTCATGTCGAGGTTATCATGATGTAGCTTTTTGCTTGGAGATGGAGCTTTGTTACAGCATTGTGCCAGCTACCCCAGTATACGGCTGAGAAGGTTATTTTTCTGCTCTGAGCTCCTTAGTTTTGTTTTCAGGAGCTCAGAATGGCTTGTAAAATCATCTTTGTGCTTCAGGTGTCACTTGAGGGCCGTGCAGAGAATGGCGTGACGGACGCAGGGTGGATGGGAACGGCCAGCCTGTCCTGACTGTCCCCCAGGCTCTCTGGACAGCAGCTCTGTCCATCCCCTCATGCCCTGCAGGGGCTTTCTATTTAGTAGTTTACAACCACAGAATGTGGCAGTTAATGATGCAAAGCCTGTAAAAGTATGAGTGAGGAGGGCTGAGGTCCTGGGTGTCTGTAAAGCAGTTGGAGTTCAGCTGTCAAAAGATGCCACTTGAATGCAGATCGTTATTTTAAGTACCGAGGTGTGGAGGGAAATCACGTCTGTTGGAATAAAGGTGGCTGCTGATCATTGATATATTTAATGAAGGTAATTCAGCGCAGTTGGGGAGGATCTGTGCTCTGTTATGGCTGGAGTCTTGAGCATTGTGCAGGAACGTTAAATGTCTATTCCTGCCACCACAGAAACGCGTGGTGACAAAGCACTGGTGTAAAATGCAGCAGCAGAAGCCTCACTTGAAATACAGTCCCTTAAGGGGGGCTTGTAAACAAAGGAGAGAGAGTTTTTAATGCAGGCAGATAATGATCGGGGAAGGGGTAATGGTTTTAAACTAAAAGGGGAGAGATTTAGGTTAGGTGTCAGGAGCAAATCCAGCTCTGAGACCCTGGCAGGGGTTGTCCAGAGAAGCTGTGGCTGCCCCTGGATCCCTGACAGTGTCCAAGGCGAGGGTGGACAGGACTTGGAGCAGTCTGGGATAGTGGAAGGTGTCCCTACCCATGGCAGGGGATGGCACTGGATGATCTTTAAGGTCTCTTCCCACCCAAACCATTCCAAATTCCCATCACCAAGTTAAAAACGCAGGGGTGAAAACTGCACAAAGCTCCTGCTTTACTCCTCAGTGCTGCTCCTCAAAACAAACTGGCGGTTTGTGTTTTGAGAGGAGACCTTTGGGTCCTGTCAGCTCTTGGGCACGGTTTGGGTACCTGAGCTGGCTCAGTGAGGAGTCACAGCCGGTGGAAATTCCAGGTTTAACGCACTAATCCGATGGGATGTGGAGGAATGTCCCAGGCAGGAGCCTGTCCTGAGAAGGTTTGGTGGAGGCACTGCTGTGCTGAGACTGAAATACGGTCTTCGAGAAGGAAAAACAGCCCATAATGCTTTATACAAAGCAGTTTAGTGAAGAAATAGCCTTTTGCTGGCAGCCTGCTTTTATGTGCCTGCAAAAATGGTACCAAATAGCTCTTTTAATGGGTCTCACTCTGTTTTGTCTGAGCCCTCGAATTAACCTCCCACTTAAAATCATAGTCAGGAAAAGATCTTCTGCAGTCTGAGCCATCCTGTGCCGAGCTGGAGCCCATCCCGGGGGCTGGAGGATAGTGAAATGTGTGAAATTAGGGGGGTTATAATTACAGCACTGCCACACTTGCTGCTCCTGGCGTTTTGACCCCGAGGTGTTGACAGCGCCCGATCCGGATTGCGGCGAGCGGTCCGGGGGCGGTGTTTGTCGGGAGGGTGGTGTCGGCTTTGTCCTATTCCGGGACTGTCAGCGTGTGTGTCTCCGTGCTCTCTGGGAAGGGGGAGAGCAGTGACGGAGCCATCGCTGAAAGGCAGAGCTTGGCTGAGCTGGGCCTGGCTGTGCCCACAAGGCGGCAGTGGGTGACAGCGGGAGCGGCCCCGGCGTTAATATTGATGTGTCCAGGTGGCACCAGGATTGAGCTGTAGTGACAAGAGAGTGCTCGAGGTCTGTTTGCCCAAGGGCTTTGGAGTAATGGCCATATGTCTCGGTCCAGCAATTGTTTTCAGCATGCAGATGGAAGACGAAAGTGGCTTTGGCATATTAGATTCATGTGGTTTATGTCCCTCTTCACCTCTCTGCCTCCCAACACCTCCCGGTTTTATGAGCAAACTTCAGTAGCATCATGGATGCAGCTGCAGGATTGCTCGAAGGACACGGTCCTTGAGCAGGACCAATTTTCTCTGCTCCTTGGCTGCTTTTGTCACCAACATTTTCAGCAGAAAATGCAGTTTGACTCTATCAAAATGTGCTCCCAGAGAACCGCTGACTTCAGTGGTAATGATGGGGATTTTGGAGCTCTTTTTCCCTTCTGTCTGTGCAGGGTCTGGTGGCTCTGTGCTCCGTGCAGGGATTGTGTCACTGCTGATTTTGTGGCTCCTCTCTCTGAACCCGTTCTGTTGGTGGTGGTGCTTGTGCAGGGCTTCCTGGGCCTGTAGGGAGACACATTAAAGCCACCAAGGGGCAGTTCAAAGGGATTTTTATTCCCTTCTGGCAACAGGCAGGAACGTAAACATGTCAGGAGCCTAAACCTGAGCTCAACAAGAGCCTAAATGAACCCTTAGTTTCCCAGGGCAAGAAACAGGGGCTTGACAGTGTCGTTTGTTGGAAAAGGGGGGAAATCACATCTCAGTTTCCTGCTGAGGGAGGAGCTGGTGATCTGCAGATGAGATCAGATGGAAGGAGGTAACGTGTTCCTCCTTAGGGTGTTTTCATGTCTGTACCAGGTGCATTTGCAGGGGGGTTAAAGTTGACCTTGTGAAGTGAAAACAGTGCATTTGGTTGAACAGAGAGAAGTTCTGAAATCCATCTTTATAACTCTGCTTCCTATTTGCTCTGTGGCAGGTGAAGTGGAAAGGGAAGGACCTGTTTGATCTGGTGTGCAGGACACTGGGACTGCGGGAAACCTGGTTCTTCGGGCTGCAGTACACGATCAAGGACACGGTGGCTTGGCTCAAAATGGACAAGAAGGTTGGAACCAAAGTCCACAAAATCCCAGAATGGTTGGGGTTGGAAGGGACCCCAAAGCTCACCTCATCCCAAGCCCTTGCCATGGACAGGGATATTTCCCTTGAGAGGTTGTGTGAGATGACAGAGGAAAATGTCCATTCCTCTTTCTTGGAATGCTCGAGGTTGTGTGGTGGGTGAACTGGGATGGATGTACTTAAATCCCATCTCCATGGCATCAGGGGGTGGCAGAGATGCCCCATGCCAGCATCTGTGCACACTGAATCCCCTGGAGACATTTTGGGACACAGCCATGCTGGGGTGTTGCACTTCAGGATGATTGCAAAGCAAATAAAACCTAAAACTGTTTCGTGCCCCTGAACACAAAATCATCAGCAGAAAAGTGGAGCTGCCTCTTGTTTTCTTGTTGAGAAATACAGTGAGCTTGGGAGGAGGAAAACCAGAGTGAAAAGGAGATGGGGATAAGGGAGGAAATGCTTCCCAAATCTGTGAGGGCTGGGTTTTGGAGGTGTCAGATGTGACTCTGTTCACATCCAGAGGATGTGACACCATGGCCGGATGGTCATGGACACTGAGGAAGGTCTGGGTGTTCCACCTCTCAGGCTGAGGTTTTAAACCAACTTTTAACTGGGCAGTACCAGAGCAAGGTGGTAAGAAACACCACTGAAATAAACTCAGTGCAGGCAGACAAGGAGGAAGTCGGGTGGTGGCGCAGCAGGATCCAACTTCACTCCAGAAGGATCAGGAGAGGCAAGAGGCACGTGGCAGTCAGGATCAACCTTCACTGTCTCATTTCTCATGCTGTTTGTTTCTGCCTTTTTTTGTTCCCTTGCATCATTAGGAGTGTCAGAAATGTTTGTTTTCTTTTTTTAACTGCGGTGTCTGAACTATTTGGGTCTGTTCTAGATGTCTAAAAGTGTCTGACAGAAGATGTGCTGATCTGAACAGAAGGGAGCTGGGTCTCGTCTTGAAGAAACCAAATGGCTTTTGTATTCCACAGGTCCTGGATCATGATGTCCCCACAGAGGAACCCAAAACCTTTCACTTCCTGGCCAAATTTTATCCTGAGAATGCAGAGGAGGAATTGGTCCAGGAAATCACCCAGCACTTGTTCTTCCTGCAGGTAGGAGTCAATGCACTGCTATCCAACCTGAGGGAGAGTGAGCCAGGATGAGCAGAAGGTCCCAGGGTCAGAGAGTTGGTCAGCAGAGTGTGCTCCACATCCTTATGTTCACACCTCTCCAAAGAGTCTTCAGCAACAAAAACTTCCTAAAATAGGTGAAGGATGGTTTTTGTGGAGGAAGCAATCTGCCCAGACTGGCAGACCTCTGAACTGGCAGTCAGGAAAGACGAGGTGATCCATAATATCCATGGGTGGTGGCTCAGGGACATGGATCTGTCGGCCAAGGGCTCGTGTCCCTCTGCAGGGTGTGGGATGAGCTGTGCTGAGGAGTGGCTGCTGCCTTTGGATGTGTTGGCATCGTTGTGTGGAGCAGGGGAGTTTCATCCTGGAGAGCAGAGTGCAGCAGCCTGTTCCCAGGCTGTCCAGCAAAGTTCCCCTCCTCACTAAACAGCCTCCAGGTAACTGGGGCAGAAGAGCACCCCAGCAGCTCGGCTCCCTGATGGAAAAACAGAGGAGAAGGGGAAACCTTACAGTCTCACCTGCCCCAGGAACTCCTGCCCTTCAGTTCAGCATTTGGAAACTGAGGTGAACACATCTTGGTTGGGTTTTTTATTTAAATTATTCTACAAAACCTTGTGTCCAGAGAAATCAGTTCAGCTGATGATGTGGCAATGCTGCATGGCTGGTAACAAGGAGCTGCTATCACAGGAGCTCTCTTTCAGAGAAATGATCAATTTTCTGCCAGAAAATCAATTTTCTGACACATTTTTCCTCAGAAGAGTTTGTGTCAAGCATGGTTACAGGGAATGGAGCACTCCTAGTCAGACCCCTGGGTACTCACTGGGATGTTTCAGCTGATCTGTTGCTGTTAATATGAAGATAAATTACAAAATATTTTTAAAAGTCACTCATGTTTCTCACACCAAATTCATGACAACCTGGATTTGGGAATACCTCTGTAGCCTTCAGGGTGTTCTGCCCTTTCCAAGTGAGCTCACCAGCCTCTTGATGCTCCTGCCTCTTCCAAAGTCCACCTTTTTTCTCCAGAGCCAAAAGTGTTCTAAATGCAAAGGATTCCTGTTAATTTCCAAGCTCTGTCTCGTGCACTGGTGTCTCTGTAGGGTTATTTCTGAATGCCTCATTTGCCAGGAGCTTATCCACGGTGAGGAAAAATGCTGTTGGCATCTTTGAGAAGGAAAATCAGAGAGGAAAAGCCATTCAAGCTGCATTTTCTAAATGCAGACCATGACTTTGCTGCTGGGATTTCTGTGCTGAGAGGAGCCTGGGCTCCTGAATGCATTTGGGAAACAGGAGCACATCTAAGCTTGTAAACTCTCCTGTTTTTTATCTTGATGCAGCAGAATATCTGCTGTGATTATGTTGTACCCAACTTTGAGGACTCAAAGCACGTTATAAATTCAAATTGATGTTCCTGCATCTCTGACAATCCATTTAAGCCTCCCAGGAAATCGTAGGCTTTTTAAATTTTTTTTCCCCCTATCTTTAATCAGGAAAATTAAGTGTGCCAACCCAAAAAATATCTAACATGACAGGTTTAATTTTTTAATGCACAGAAGGCAGGGAAGTAAAGCTGTGGCTTCGGGGAGCTGCACGTTGGCTCTCCCGGGAGCGCACACGGGGCTCTGCCTGCTGCTAAAAGCTCTGCCATGGAGGTGACCCACAGCTCTCCGTGCTGGGATCCAAGGAATTGGCCTCCAGCACAGGTGAGCACTGACTCACAATGAGGCCTGAATGTCCCAGAGCAAAGCTTGCAGTGCTTAGAGACTCAGCTGCAAGCTGCTCTTTTATTTAGCAGCGTGGCTGGATGTCCTATCAATCCGTAACTTGTGCCTTAAAGAGGTTTTATCACTGTGTTTACATGCAAGGTTCCCCCCCCCCCTTTTGCCTTTAGCAACAGGAGAGAGATGCTGTTATTTTCCACGTACAAATTTAGCTCTTCTCACCAACCTGTCTGAGAAAGGTGGTCTGTGAAAGCCTGAGCCCTTCCAAGCCACCAGAGATTTCCTGCTTATGGTCTGTGATTAGTGTTAAGAAAATTGTTAACTCTGTGTGGTTGACAGCTCAAGTTAAAACAAACTGCAGCCATCTGCTGTGACAGTCATGCTCTGCTGTGCTCCACTAAACGTGTGCTGTCTGTCCTTTGCTGCTCTGTGTGCAGGTGAAGAAGCAGATTTTGGATGAGAAGATCTTCTGTCCCCCCGAAGCCTCGGTCTTGCTGGCCTCTTACGCTGTCCAAGCCAAGGTAGGCACCAAGGGTTGCCTCAAGGGCCTGCTGGGGTAACGTTGATCCAGGTGCTTCGTGGTGGAGCCAGTTCCTGGGGAAAGGGAAGGCAGGGAAAGCTGTGAAAGCTTGGGAAGTGAGGGGGCTACACCAGCACTGCTGCCTTCTCCACATGGCTGGTTCCTGGCTACCTCCAGACATTGGATGAGTTTTTGCTTTCTCTTTCCAGGACCCTTTAGCAAATGCTCAGCTCATGAGCTGCAGAGCCTGATTGAGTGTGGCTTACTGCTGGAGCAGGTGAATTCCCTGAGCCTGAGGTGTTTTGGATCTCCTCCCTGCTTTTGCTAGTGTAGCCAAAGGCAAGCCAGCCATGGGACTCCCAGCTCCACTGCTCCCTCAGAATACTTGTCTTGATAATGACTTTATTTCAGTGCTAGAGCCGCCACATCCATTTTGCTGCACTGTGAAAGGGCTTTTCTTGACTTCTCCCTTTATCTTGGGTTTGATCTTGGGTGCTTGGCCTCAGCAGACAGAGGGAAAAGTCAGTGTTCATTGAGTTGCCCTTGTTCCTCTGCTGCATTCTGCTCTGAGCCCAGAGCTGAGGATTTATTCCAGAGGACAGTGTTTTCCATTTTGGGGTGTGCAGCCTTGGACAGCTTGCCCAGGGCAGAGGCTCCTGGGATGGAGGAAGCAGCCCAGGTTTCAGTGGCAGGGACATTCTTGCAGTCAGGGACATAATTTCTCCCTGTGTATGCACATGTGCTGCTGCTCAATTAACAGCTGGAGCTCAGCTCCAGTTTGTGTGTGCAGAGATCCTGTTTTGGGAGGGAGAGGAGCGACTGCCGTCTGGGCACAGCCCAGCCACATTGTCTATGTAGCTCCTGGGTGGGATTTTGGGAGGGTTTGGCTCACAGGACAGCAGGCAGGTGGCTGTGCCCTGGATCTGGCACATCCAGCTATCCTTGAGGAGCACGGCTGTGGAGAGGTTTAGGAGGAGCAGCTCTGTGGGACCATCTTTGCTGGCAGTGCAGGAGAGGGGGTTTGGCCCTGTTGCCAGAAGAGAGGGCCTGATCCATGTTGGTTTTTTCCCTATGGCCATGCAATTTTCCTCATAACCCTTCAGTCTACGCTCTGAGTCGAGCCCTGGGTCCCATGTTCTTTGATGGCGTTTGAATTTACTAGGGCTTGGTGTTTTCTCCTCGTAATCAGGGTATTGATGAAGCCATGTTTTGTTCAAGAGACTCATCAGCTGGGCAAAGAAAAGTTGCTTTAAGAAATGTTTTTGTTTGTGGGAAACGTTCATCACTCTTATTAGAGTGCATGAGTAAACACTTCCTTGGCGTTCTTTCCATTGACCCGAGCTGAGGATACGTAGGGCATGACTTTTCTGGCTGCCAGAATGAATAAACGTTGGGTAAATATTGAGCTCTTGTTACATGGTGGCCAGGACAGCTCCTGCTCACGTGCTCAGGAGCAGGCTGTGACTTGGTGCAGGTCGGTTGTGCCGTCCCCTTTGTCCCTTTGGCACCTTGAATGTCCTGGGGCATTGGGAGGAGGTCGCATGGAGTCAGAGCAGTTCTGACCGTGCTGAGATCAGGAGAAGGTGGAGCAGGGATGACTTTCCTGCCCTTCACTAAAGGGCTTTTCTTCAGACATCCCTTTCCTTGTTGCCCCTCCAGCCTGGGATTCCCCTTCTGCTTTCACTGCCGGCCAAGGGGAAAGCTGAAAGCACATCTTTGATAGGGAGCTGGGAAGAAAGATGTTGCAGGTCATCTCCTTCCAGTTAAATAGGATAATGATGTCCTTCCTGGACAAGAAAGCAGGCAGAGAGCACGGTAATTTCACTAATAACGTGCTGATTTGCATGATTAGGGGCATAATAGCCTGACACAGCAGTGTGTGTGCATCCAGCAGCCACTTACTGACAGCCAGGTGCTGCTGGTCCATCCAAACCAACCTGAGACAGCAAAGGAAACGGGGGGGTCATAAAAATAACAGTTTATTTATTTCTCTCTCGTTGTGTTCATTTGGGGAATTACTATGTGCTTTCCCCTCCAGCGCTGTTCAAACCACCCACATGGCTCTCAGAGGTTGGAGGTGGTTCAGGTTTTAAATAGCTGGGAAAGACGTGGGATCAACTGAAAAAAAAAATGGGAACATCCAGGAGGTTCTTCTATTTTTTGCCCCTTAAATGCAAGTTGCTGCCATGCTGCAACTCTCTCAGCACTTCAGATCTTATAGCACAGCAAACAGCTCTTTAATTATTATTGTTTTTCCCCCAAATAAGCAATACTTGGTGTTAATTTGTAGCTGAGCGTGCCTGTGTTTATCCAACAATCTAAGCCAGGCGTATGAATGTGGTAAAGGCAATTCCATGCCCAATCATGAATATTAATCATACAGTTCAATTAACAAGAGCTGAAATTCCATGACAGTTTGAAAGTAATGATTTAATTGGAAAGGCCTTTAGAAAGTACGTTTGCAAAATCATTTGAGCCAACAAATTCTGCAATACTTAAGCCATTTGTTGATTTTTGACTTGTGAATAATTAATGTTCTCATCCAGACTCCCCTCTCAGTACAAATATTCCTCTGGGACATGGCAGTATTTTTTAGCACATGAAAACTCACGTAATCCATCCTTAGTCTTGAACCTCCACGGAAGATCACAACAGAAAATAATCATGTTAATCCTATTTGCTATTATTTTCATCACCTAAAAATTATTTACTTGCTGCCTGTTCAAAGTTATTGGAGTTGTTGCCTTCACCAGTGCCACGTTTTTAGTGCTGCTTCCTTTTGAGGGGGGCTCAGGGGCTGTGTACCTGCAAAGTGCTGCATCCTGAGGAGCTCCAAGACCTTGAAGACAGAGAGTTGCCGCCGCTCTTGGATGAAATCCGGGCTGGTTTTGTTCTATTAATTGAAGTCTGAGTCAGTGTTGGTTGTTGTTACATGCTCCCTCCGCATCTGCATTGGCTCCAAATCAATATTTGTGTCTTTAATCCCCACGTGTTGTCTCCCAAGCGCAGAGGTGGGATGTGTGTAGACTTTTGATGCTGAACTCTGGTTTTGGTACACGGTGTGATGGTCCTGGCACGAAAAGGAGACTGGGAGGAAAAGCCTCTTGACTTGTTGCATGACCACTGGGTGCCTCTTGATCTTGTGTTTGAAAATTGTCCCCGTTTTGCACTTCCTGAGCTAAGGTTGCTCAGAAAAGCAGGGAGGGAAGGGCTGCCTCACTTGTAAAATGAGTGGCTTGAGTGAACGGTGCTGTGCCTCGTGCAGTCGGGGACTGTCGCCTCTGTCACTGCAGAAGTCCTGGTTGCCAGGTGAGTGGAAGTCACAGCACTCCGTGTATGTGCCTCACATGCTTTGTTCCTCTCCCTCTGAACTTGCTGAGTTGTTGGAGAAGCCGTTTTCCAGCATTTTCCTGCCCTCTGAGGCCATGCAGGAGGTAAATTCATTTTCACATGCACCGCAGGGACACACGGCTCTTCAATCTGTTAATAAGCAGTTTTCTTTCTCAGTCACTTTATATGCTGCTCAAAGAGATGTAAATCTAAACAAATACCAGTAATTAGTGGATGCACTTAACAAATCTGAATTGGATTCCATGACCCAGTTGAGCAACAGACCCTCTGACAGAAGAGCCACCACCTGCCTGAGAGGAATCTGTCAAACTCCTCTAATTTTTTTGATACTTACTCATTAGGGTGATGAGCAGCGACAGAGGAACTGCCATCTGCCTAACCTGGATCACTGCTATCCATTAATTTTGGGGGACAGGTCTTTCTCCACGTCTTATTTCCTTGTTTTCTTGTACCCGTGGAACCACAAGGAACTCTCAGCTATACAGTCTTGCCCTGCATTGGGGGAAATGTTAATTAGGGCATGATAATGATAACAGAACAGAACAGAACAGAACAGAACAGAACAGAATAGAATAGAATAGAATAGAATAGAATAGAATAGAATAGAATAGAATAGAATAGAATAGAATAGAATAGAATAGAATAGACAACCATCATCTAGTCCAGCTGCACTGATGGGGGACATCAACTTGGTGATGGTCGTCAACTGAAGTCGTGGGAAGTGGTGGAGTCACCATCCCTGGAAGTGTTCAAAAACTGAGCAGATGTGGCTCTTGGGAACCTTAGGGGTGTTCAGTCACTGTCTGGACTTGATCTTGGAGACCTTTTCCAACCTTAATGATTCTGTGATGGTGGGAAGTTTGGTTCTGCTCCCAGCTCTGCTGCATGAGTAGAAGGAAGCTGTTTCTATTAGTAATGAAATGGCAAAGAAACCCAGGTAATTCACCTTACAGAGCAGCAGGTTCTGTGCTCGTGGGGTGAAGGGGTGAGCAGGCCGTGTTTGCTGTCTCTCAGGGCTGGGTGTGAGGGGGTGAAGAGTTTGACTTGCCCTTGTTGGTAACGTGGGATGGGCACTGTGTCTGTGCTTCTCCCCAGTACGGCGACTACGATCCCAACGTCCACAAGAGAGGCTTCCTGGCACAGGAGGAATTGCTTCCCAAGCGGGTAAGGAGCTCAGCAGGGTCGGGGAGTCAGTTTCCAAGCTGTCCTGAGGTTGGATGTGCTTTTTGGGACCTGTCTTGGTGTTTCTGGCTTTCTTGCTGAGCCAGGAGCAGTACTGTGACCTGGGGTCTGTCTCCCACCTATCCCAGGTAATAAACCTGTACCAGATGACTCCAGAGATGTGGGAGGAAAGGATAACAGCCTGGTACGCAGAGCACCGGGGCAGAGCGAGGTGAGCCTGTGCTGCTGGGCTGGGTCAGGGCCAGTCCCCTCCCCTGGAGAGTCACCAGGCTTTGGGGAGCTTGGGCAGCTGCTGGATGAACTCTGCCAGCGGGTTAACCCAGCACATCTCTGCAACAGCCTCAGGAAGAGCTCAAAGCTTTTGTTGATGGCTCTGCTTGTGCCCTGCTGTCCCCTGGTCCCTGTCGGGGTCCTCAAGAGAATTTAGGAATGATGCAAAGTAAGGACTCACCTGCATCAAGGATCTGGGAGAAGAAATAGGGTAGGGATTCAAACTACATGGCTGCCTCAGGTGGCAAAACGCTCCTTTTGGGGGATAAACCTAAGGCCATGGATCTGAAACAGTGGCACCCCAGCCAGGGATTTCCTATTTATGCTGAAGGGATTGGTAGGTGAACAGAGCCAGGCTTGGACTGCTGCATCTCAGCAGCCACTCAGATGCTGGCAACTACAGAGTGGGATTTGCTCTTGGACTGTATTGATCCTGTCGGCAGAGACAGGATTGACCTGTGTGATAGAGACAGTCCAAGCTTTAAAGCCTAGTGAGTGCTTAGGATCAGCAGGAGCAGCCATGTCCCTCTCTGATCCTCCAAACACTGTTCCTGCCTGACAGAGATGAAGCTGAAATGGAGTATCTGAAGATAGCCCAGGACCTGGAGATGTACGGCGTGAACTACTTTGCCATCAGGGTGAGTTGGGTGGCCTGGGGGTCCTGTTTTCCTGCCAGAGTAATCTCATGTCCTGGAGAGCCAGGAGAGCTGGGAGGTGGCATTTGGGGACACCACCTGTGCTGAGGGGAGGCAGCAGCTCCTGGTACCCAGTGCTGGGTCACTGCTCAGGGCTGGCTGAGGAGGGAACAGTGGTTCATGTCTGACCCTCCCAGTGATTTCTGCTCCTTCCTTTCCTCCTGCAGAATAAAAAGGGCACAGAGCTTCTCCTTGGAGTTGATGCCTTGGGTCTTCACATTTATGACCCAGACAACAGGTTGACCCCTAAAATCTCCTTCCCATGGAATGAGATCCGGAATATCTCCTACAGTGATAAAGAGGTATGGATGTGTCTCACCTCCTCCCTGAGAGCAGTAAGAACACAACTGGGATTTAAAATGATTTCTCTTGGCTTCTCTGTCTGCTGTGCTTGCTCTCACCAGCTTAGCTAAGGGCAGCTCAACTCCTCCAGCTGAAACCTTAATCCAAGCCTTCCTGAAACTGTGCAGGAAGTGGGCGTGCAAGGGGTCACTGGGGAGCTGGTTCTCCTCTTCAGTTTCGAACCTTCTATGTAATAATCTTTTCAAAAACCCAAAATTGCTGTTGATGTGCTTAGCCCAAATACCAGAGTTCAGAAGTTAAAATCTCTTCTTTACTGCATATATTACGGTATTTATTACTGTGGATATATTCTGTATTATGGAATACAGGGAGATGTATTCCTGGGGAGAAGAGCTCTTGCCATCTCATTACATCATCTTGGGTTTCAGGCTGCTGGGCTTGGCTTAGCAGCTGGAATCTTTTTAGGAAGTTGAGCAATTTAAGCCCGCTGTCGGATAGTGATTTATTAAATCCAGAGTCTAAATATGGGTCTTTGGGATTGTTGGCCCCCAAACCTAATTGAGAACAGAAGTGCAATTGGCTGAGGAGGGAGGACTGAGCAGCTCCATTGTAAGTCTGAGAAAGCTCCTCAAAGAAACCAGCTGCCTTCATGGTAAGGAAGAGAATTAACTTCTTAATTAAAAATGGTTTTCTAATCTAAACATGATATTGATCAGGGGAGCAGCTAAAGGTTTCTCATCAGCTGCGTTTATTGCATGTCTTGTGAAGTTTTATATACAGTAAATCCATGCTGGAATTGTCTCCACTTGCTTTACTCCTTAAAGAGCTTCACGACTCCACAAAAAGCCCAGCACTGAGTGACTTCCAAAGCTTCCCTGCCTGTGACAGTGCAGTGGGAGCTCCCCAGAATCCAGGGACCCCACGACCCCTCCATAAGCCTTGCCACAGGACTGTAGCAGAGCTCTCTGCAGGGGAAACACCGATTCCTCCCATCAGCTCAATCATCTGTGTAATCAGGTGCCCACGAGCGGGCCTGACCTGATACAAACAGGGCCAGTGGCTGGGAACAGCAGCTCTGCTGACACCACACTGGGGGTTATCCCTCCTAACAAAGATTGACTGTTCATATGGAGCTGAAACTCCTCTCCCAGCACATTCCTGCTGCTGTTCTCAGTGACTGCTGGGGACTCTGCCGGAGCCCGAATCCAGAGATGTTCATGCACGTCTGCTTTTGTGAAAGTCTGAAAAGATTGGCTCTTAAACTGCCAGAGTGAGACAGTGCCAGGGCAGGGCCCTTTGCAGGCAGGGCCGTGTATTGACAGATCTCCCACTCTAATGGACACACTCTGTCTGCTCCAGCTCCTCAGCCCGTTATTTCTGTAGCGTGTGGGGGAGTGATGGAATATGTGCATGTCTCCTAAAAAATGCCATCTTGCAGAGCACTCCATCTCTTCAAGTACCCTTTTGATAGTGCAGAGGCTTGTCTCCATCCAAGGGCTGCATTACCAAAGCCCTTGAGGGATTTGTGCCACCACTGGCCTCTCAAGAGGGCCGCTGTGGGAGAGCCTTTAAGAGGGTGAAGCCAGGCCATGGCTAGAGCTAGTTGGTTGGCACATGGAGTGTAAATACAAGTTGGAGCCAGGGAATAACAGTTCGAATTGTGGGGAAGTCTTAGGACACAGCTGAGTTCTGGAGAAGAAAATGCATGGAAAATTCTTCTGGGGAACTCCTGTGAGTGGAGGTGTTGGTAGGAAGGGCAGCAGCTCCTTGCTGTGTTCCTGATGCAGCTCTGCTGCCCTTTTAACAGGAGAGTGCAGCCAGGTAGGAGCCAGCCTCTTCTCCCAGGTAACAAGTGACAGGATGAGATGAAACAGCCTCAAGCTGTGCCAGGGAAGGTTTAAGTTGGGTAGTAGGGAAAAATTCTTCATTAAAGGGCTGTCAAAACCCTGCCCCAGACTGCCAAGGAGAGTGTTCAAAACACTTGTGGATGTGGCACCTGGGGACATGGTTTGAGGGTGAACGTGGTGCTGTTGGATTTACACTTGAATTTTATGACCTTGCAGGGCTTTTCCAACCTTAATGATTCTGTGGTTCCATCAGGCAGCTGAGCTGGTTCTTCCTCCCCTTGGAAGCATCCTGAGTTCCTGCTGTGGTTTTCCTGTTCCATGCAGCTCCCAGGAGAGCAGCACCTTGCCTGGGGAGGTGCTGAGCCGAACCCCCACCTCTGCAGGGTTCTCTGCAGAGGACACCAGCTCCTGTGGCCCCCATGTTTTCCTGACAGGAGGAACAGTTGTCTCCTTGGCTGCTTTTGATGCGAGTCCTCTTGCTTGGCTCAGAGCCACGAGGACGGCTCTGAGCCGTGTGTCTGACCCTGCTGACCTGCTCTGAGCCAAAGCTTTCAGGAAGAATTTTATAGCTGCGTTTTTATTAAATGCACCACTCTCTGATAACTCTCTCCCTCTTTATTTTTGCCTTTTCAGTTTACGATTAAGCCATTGGACAAAAAGATTGATGTTTTTAAATTCAATTCATCAAAGCTGCGTGTGAATAAGCTGGTAAGTGCACAGACAGTCTTTTTTACTGCCTGCAGCAGTGGGTTCCGCAGAGAGTGTGAGACAACAAGGTTTTGGGGCTTTTCCTTTGAGAGGGAGCTGCTGCTGTGTGGTTGTGCTGGGCTGTAGCAGTTACGGCTCGCTGAAAGAGGGAAGGAGGAGACTAAGACAAGCTGCTCCACAGAACCTCTCCCCCTCCCTTGTTTTTGTGCTCCCTTTTGGAGCTCTTGGCTTTCAGCTGACCTAAGGAGTGGAAGCACTTAGTAAATACAACTCCCAGCTTTGCTCAGTTCCTCTTTCTTCCCATGTGGATCTTTCCCATTCTGCTCTGTGTCGTAGCTTTCCCTGTTTTGGGAGGCACCTTTACCAGAGTCCTGGCTTTTCCCCCTCTGAGGACACTCTCCTTGGACAAGGATGGGCTGCATTGAGCTGTCCGTGTTGGAGACCAGCTTTAGCTGATGTTCTGGATTTGGATCCATTGTTAGGTTGCACAGGGACCTTTGCTGTCCTGGTTGTTGGCTGTGCTGTGTTCCATAGGAAATGGGGCTTCCTCATTCCTTGCCTCATCAGGTTCATCATGCTGAAATCTTAAGAGATTTCAGCATTTGTGACCTGGGTTGTGTCTGCCCCATCCCTGGAAGTGTTCCAGGCCAGGCTGGATGGAGCTTGGAGCAACCTGGGATAGTGGAAGGTGTCCCTGCCCATGGCAGGGGGTGGCACTGAATGATCTTTAAGGTCTCTTCCAACCCAAACCATTCCATGATTCTGTGATTTTATGAAATGGAAGAAGAGCATGTAAATCAGTCCTTTAGAAAAGAATCCAAATTTAGAACCCTGCTTTTATTGCCAAAAAAATCTTTTCACTCCTCTGTATGCCCACCTTGTGCTAACCCTCCTCTAACACTGCCACCTCCCTGGTCCTTACCAGACAGAGAACCCATCCACATCAAATCCCTTCAGCAAAGGTATCTGGAGATGCCCAAACAAGTTTTTGATAAGCCTTCTGTTTGTCCAAGTGGAAAGTGGTTTTCCTTTTTTTTTTTTTTTTAATTTTTGTTTAGTTTTTAATCTCAGTGCCTTAAACGTACACTGGGGAGAAGGTGCAAGTTCATCTTGAGCCTAAAGAACGGGGGCAGTGAGAACCAGGGAACCAGGCAGAGCTCTAGGAATTTTTATTTCATTATTTGGCCTCTTGCCTTTTTAGGGTGGGTGTACAACAACACTCATGCTATGCTGGAGGCACAGAAAATTGGTCTCTGCAAAGAGTTGCTGTACCCAGGAGCTGGTGTTGGGTGCGGGACCTGGCTCCCTGCCCCTCCTACAGCTGTGAGAGCTCGCAGGGTTGGAGCGCAGTGGGTGGAAGCACTAACAAGCACCAAATCAAAGCAATTCTAGTGTTTTTGTGTGTCAAGAATACAAACCACCTCGCTGCCATCACACATACAGCTGTTTCTCTCCGCTCTTCACCCCTGACTGGAACAGATTCTTCAGCTGTGCATTGGGAACCACGACCTCTTCATGAGGAGGAGGAAGGCAGACTCGTTGGAGGTGCAGCAGATGAAAGCACAGGCCAGGGAGGAGAAGGCCAGAAAGCAGGTGAGCCGCACGTCCCATAGCCAGTGAGCCAAAATGCAGAAATGGAGATGGGCTTGGGAAGGACAAGTCTCTGGAATGACATCAAAGCAGCTTTGAGGGAAGGTCCAGCTGACCATTTTTTAGTAGCCTGCTCCCAGCTCTCCAGTCATCTCAGCTTGGCTCTGCAGGTTGGTGGCAGCCTGAGTCCAGCCCCCAGTTTGGGAACAAAACTGGGAGGACTGGAGGGGAGAGCTGCCCTAGATGCGTAGAAGTGCACGGCAAGACGTGTTTTGAGGGCTGTGAGGGGGAGCTGTGCTCTGCCGTAGCTCTTTGGCTCATTTCTAATTGCAGGGTGATGGAATGCACGCCGACATTCCGGGCTGTGCAACCTGGAATGCTGATTCCACGCTGGCCTCTCTCCGTGCCATGGGTCAGCCGGCACGGCGCGGCAGAGGCAGCGGCGTGGAGCCCACGAGCAGAGATCAGCAAATTGAATTGTATGAATCATTGTTTTCTGCTCGTAGACCTTTTCTACTCACTGAAACCCACACAGCTAATCTGAGCACTGGTGCTCGGAATATAAATGGCTCTTTGGCAGGGGAGCCACTAGAGAGGAGCAGGAGAAGCCAGAGCAGTTGCTGCACCCAGCAGGGCCTTGTGCTCACGGGTCTGGGTTACTGCAGTTGAGTGTGGCCACAGAGGTGCTTGTGTGGAATGGAGTTGTTGAGCTGGCCTGAAATGGGACATGGCATGTCCTTCAGACCGCTCTCTCAATCCTGGTGTGGTGCTGAGGTGCTCAGCTGGGCTCAAGGTAGGACATGACTTGTTCTTCAGGCACCTCCTGGTGTTTGTGTGGTGCTGATGTGCTCAGCTGGCCTTGAAATGGGACAAGGCTTGTTCTTCATGCACCTCCCAAGGTGCTTGTGTGGTATTGAGGTGCTCAGCTGGGCTGGAGGTGGGAGGTGGCTTGTCCCTCAGGCACCTCCTGAAGCAGTTTTCCCTCGTGTAGCCCGTGGAGTGGCAGGAGAGGTCTGGACTTGAGTCACTACAAGCTCCACTGGGGAAGAGGGGCTTTGTGCTTCCCACGGGGATTCCTCTGGTCAGTAAGGGGTTGGCACTGTGGAACCATTGAGGTTGGAAACGCACCCTGAGGCCTCCAACCATCAACCCTCCAGCACCATTTGCTATGCCATGTCCTTAGTGGAGCAGAAGGTCCTTGGAAGGTGCCGCACGGTGTCCAAGTGCTGACAGCCTCAGGGGTGAGTGTTCAGGCATTGGAATGGGCTGCCCAGGGAAATAGTGAAGTCAACCATCCCTGGATGAGTTCAAAAGTGGATGTAGCACTTAAGGATATGGTTTTGTGGTGTCCACAGTGGTGCTGGAATAAGGGCTGGGCTTGGGCTTAGAGGGTTCTTCTAACCTTAACGATTCCATAAATCTTTAAGTTTTACAATCAGTGAGTTTTTGATGTGTTTAGATAACACCACACCCAAGATCCTGTGCTTATTTGGGCTGCTGGAAGAGGTGAGGCAGAGGGAGGGAGCAGCAGCTTACAGCTTCACATGAGCTCCCAAATCCAGAGCACTTGGGCTCCATGGGGAAGGTCAGGCTCCTGTGTGGGCTGGCTGCCCTGTCCTGAGCAAGCCACTGTGTTGTCTGCCCTGCTCTCTGCTCCCTCCCCAGTTGTTAACTGGTTTCAGATAGTCCTTTTAGATCAGGAACTCTTGTTAATGGAAGTCCTGAGTGGGATGCAGATCATAATGATAATTAATGAGGGGAACCTTTAATAGAAGGAAGCAGAACGGTTGGAACAGTGGGCGTCCCGCTTGCAGAGCACAGCTGGTGTCCAAGGAGCAGAGAAATGTGGCTTGTCTCACTTCCTTCCCTTATTAAACCCAGCAGGTCTCCTGTCCTGGTTGCAGCATGGATATTTATAATGCCCCATTCCTGTGGGACTGGAGGGATTAAACTCAGTCTGTTAATTAGCCCAATGACTCCCTAGGGCTCTTGGCTAGTGAAGAGGCAGTCCCTGGGCACAGCAACCCTCTCAGCATCTTCTGGGAAGAGCTGGCAGATCCTGTGGCTTGGATCTTCCCCTTCTGGAGGAGTGATTCTGATCCCTGCAGATGGAGAGGGTTTGTTTTATCCAGGAATTGCCAGAGGTGGTTGCACTCTGTGTGACCTCCCTCAGAACGAATGGAAGTGAAGGTTCCAGGATGCTGGGTTGGATATCTGATCAAAAGGAGCAGCTATCCTTGTCCTTCAGCCTCCTGCCACGTGCTGTGGTGTTTGGGAGATGCCCTCAGACTGTCCTTAAGCCCAGTCCTGCTGTAAGAAACTCCAGAGAATTAAACTGAAGATCTTGAGACCCACTTGTCCTGGTCTGCCCTGTGACTGAGCCTAGGACGACACAGTCTGGGGACATTGTCACCTGCAGGCAGCTCCTGTGGCCATGCTGTGAGTGACAGCCTGAGCAGAGGATGGGAATTGTCTCAAGACTGGCACTTTTCAAGGGAGCATCAAACAGGCTGCCCAGGGTGGAATGACCATCCCTGGAAGGGTTAAAAGAACGTATGGATGTGGCACTTGGGGACCTGGGTTAGGGGTGGCCTTGGCTATGCTGGGGGAACAGTTGGACTTGATCTTGGAAGTCTTTTCCAACCTAAGTGATCCCACGATTCTGTCCTTTGATCAGGTCACCCCAGTCCAGGGACTTTCCCGTTGTCACTAAGCAGAGAGGAGGCAGCAGTGCTCTGACCTCACCTGTGACTCTTTCTCATCCATGGAAAACCTTCCTCATGTGTGTTTTTCTCCTCGCTTTCCCCAATTCCTTTTTCCCAGATGGAACGGCAGTGCCTGGCACGAGAGAAGCAAATGAGAGAAGAGGCTGAGAGGACCAGGGATGAGCTGGAGAGGAGGCTGATGCAGCTGAAGGAGGAGGCAACGATGGCCAACGAGGCTCTGGTAGGTCCCTGGGAGGCCATTTCCCGAGCACTGCAGCTGCTCCTCACTCATTCCACTGCGGAAGCGTTTTTGGAAGCGTTGTGTGACTACCCTAAGACTGCTCCCAAACTGCTGCCAGTGGCCAGTGGGCAGCAGGCTGGATGGAGCTATTTCATCCTGCTGGGCTGCTTGGGAGGAGCACAGCCCTCCTGAGGATGATTTGGGACAGAGCCTGGGCACATCCCCGCCTTGGCGGCAGACGGCTGCAGGCTTTCATGGAAGGCAGGGATTCTATGGAGCGTGTCTGAGTGAGCAGCTCGGGGCCCTGCTCCGGAGGCTGTGGGCACATTTGGGGAGGCATTGGCTATGCTTAATGGCTTTGTGTCCCGGAATTGTCAGATGAGGTCGGAGGAGACAGCGGATTTGCTGGCGGAGAAGGCGCAGATCACGGAGGAGGAGGCCAAGCTCCTGGCTCAGAAGGCGGCCGAGGCCGAGCAGGAGATGCAGCGCATCAAGGCCACGGCCATCCGCACCGAGGAGGAGAAGCGGCTGATGGAGCAGAAGGTGCTGGAGGCAGAGATGTTGGCACTGAAAATGGCCGAGGAGTCGGAGAGGAGGTCAGAGGGTACAACCTTGCAGCTGCTTCTGCTTTGCTTCCCGCCCCCTTCATGTTATCCCTCTGGGTTAGCCGCCCTCAGCTCCCACGGGTGTCCAACACCAAATGGACCTTTGGTCCAGCTGGTTTCCCTTTCCAAATGCCAGCTCTGCTTATGGGTGCTTTCTGCAACCTTCCCCTGCATTCCCCAAATATTTAACAATGTTAGTAACACTTGGGGGTTGTTCTTCCTCTGGATGGTAGATCTACAGTCCCTATTCTCTCCTTACTCCGCGACTTACCTCTCAGTTGTTCAGTTCTTTCCAGCCATGAGTTCTGTTCCGGGTTAGCATTGAACAGAGACTTTGCTCCTTGTTAAAATTGATGTTTCCACCCTCCTGATACCCGAGTCCAGGTCCCACAGTGAATGTGGCAGTGAGCAAGTAAAAGATCAGCCTTGTTTCCTTCCAGCTGATTACTCCTCTCTGTGTGAGAGCCTGTTGGGTGTCAACCCTTCTGCTTGGATGAACTCAGCCCTTCTCCATCTCTTCTTCCCTATTCCACACTGTGATCCTGCTTCTCCATCCTCTCGTTCCTCCTGGCTCCAGTCTGATATTTGCTGTTGGCTGTTGTCTTTGCAGGGCAAAGGAGGCTGATCAGCTCAAGCAGGACCTGCAGGAGGCTCGCGAGTCGGAGCGCAGAGCAAAACAGAAGCTCTTGGAGATCACCAGCAAGTCTTCCTACACAGTAAGAGAGATCAATGTTGTAATTCCCAGCTCCCTGTCCTCCTGTGTAGCCTGGAGGAGCCTCCTTCTCCATCCCAGCCATGGAGGGGGCTGAGCTGTCTCACTGCTGCTCAGAAATCCTGAGCAGTGCTTGCCCTTTTCATCCCTGCATCTCATCCAGCAGAACTTCACTATGCTCTTTTTTTTTCCCCCCACCCACCTCTTGCTACGAGAGCAAAGGAGCTGCTGGTGAAATTAAAGCAGCAAATTTTAAACCAATTTAGCAACCGTGTCAGAGCCACTTTGCCAGCACGTGCAGAGTGCACCAGCTTAGCAATAACCTTTAAAATAGGGCTAAATGTGTCCTTACTCTTGTTAGGTGGGATAAACACTGTTCAGAACCTGTAAATTCATTCTTTGGGTGTAAACTGGACCTTTATGTGCTGGAAAAAAACTGACTCGAAGGAAGATTATTCCATAATTGTCCATTGAGAGGATTTCACACCTTCCTCTGAAGCATCTGGTCCTGGTTCCTGCCGGGCACTGAAAAGCCAGACTAGATGACCATTGCTCTGACTTGTCTGACAGTTCTTTTCCTCTGCTTCTCTAATTGTGCCTGCAAACCCCATCAGGTGCCCCCATCCCGGCAGCTCACACCTGTTCCTTCCTGGCCTGGGGGAAGGGGAAGAACATCAGGAATAGGCTTGACGTGGGAGTTACAGACACGCCAGCACTGAGGTTTGATTACGTACCTGCAGGTTCCTTCCCCCTTTCTCTGGAAACTTCATAGGAGCAGATTGGAGAGGGGTTGAGATGAAGCAACTTTTCATCCTGATTCCCTGGAGTTCACTGCAAGAATATTTGGAAGCTGTTAAAAATAACAGTGATGGAAAATAATCAGGTGCTCTCAACTCTGGGACACTCAGTCAAGTGAGTGCTGGATAAAGCCCAGCTTTGGAGTGCTCCTTTTTGTACCAGTCACTAGAATTCTGGGATGCACCAGCTCCTTAATTCTGGCTTTAATTTGTGCACAGGGAGACACTTGTCCTCACTGGAACTGTGCTGCGTGGCTACACCAGCCTGTATGGAATTTAAGCAGCTCCGCCACATCCATGTTCCCTCGTGTTGCCCTGTCCATCCTTAGTGAAACCAGCAGAGCCCCAGCTCACAGCCTTTGTGCCAAAATCCCTGTGCAAGGGAGCAGCTGGGTGGCTCTGCTCTCTCTTCCCGTGGAATTGGAGCCTCATTAGGGGAATGTTGTGGGATTGCATGGAGCTCAGCTCCACCCCTCCAGCTGCATCTGCCTGTAGGCAGGGCTGCCACTTCCAGACACATGGGGCTGTGTCCTCTCTCTGCCTTCCCTGAAGAGCCCTGGCCTTCTGGGCACAGCTTCCAGTTGCCTGGTGGGAAGGGAAATGCTTTTTTCCTCTCCATTTCGGTGGCATGGTCCCCTCATGCAGCTCCTGCTCCTCCTGCCCCTCTCCCTGCCCTGGGGTGAGGGCTGTGCTGTGCAGACCCCCATGGCTGTTGTATTCCAAGGCCAGGAGGAGGCTGGTGTCAACAGCATGTCCATATCCAGGTGAAAACACCTTGCTGGGCTCTCCTCTGTTACACTTCCCTGGGTTGCCAGCACATGGAGGGGTCCTGTTTTGAAAGCTGTTTTGGGGAGACTCAAGTTCCTCAACTGTGATGAACAGTGCAGGATTCCAAATTTTCTCTTCCTGAACGAGGGTGTAACATTGGGCTAGTTATTTTCCGTGGTCCCAGACTTGTGCTGTATCGTCCCCTGTCAGGGGTACCTCAGCAGGACTTCACAAGAGCAAGAGAGGAAGGAGGGAGTGGATGGCTGTAGAATCATTTAGGTTGGAAAAGACCCTTAAGACATCGAGTCCAATTCCTGATCTAACTCTGTGCTGCAGAAAAGGCAAAAGAAACAGTTAACTATGTATATATTTCAACTTTCCAGTCTCCAGTCCTGGTTCTTTAAAGCTTGCTTCAGTGTCTTTTTAGTCCTTGAAGCCCAGGCTGCTTTTATGATGTCACTGGTTGGTGATGCATGAGAAGTGAGATGTGGATCTGAGTCTCGGGCCATCAGGGCTTGGAGAACAACTCATTCCTTACGGACTTGGCCGCAGCTCTTTGCCTCCCTCAGTGCCCTTCAGGTGCCAGATAAAGGCAATCACCTCCTCTCCGATCCTGTGGGAGCTGTAAGTGGCTGGTTTGGGCTTGCCCAAATTCCTGAGCAGCAAAATAAAGGCATTGGCAGCACCAGGAGGAGCTTTCCCTGCAGGGGAAACCTCCTGACCTGGTCTGTGCTCCCTCTGGATTCTCCGTCTCACTCTGTATTCCAGAGGGATCCAAGGGATGACTGCTGCCAGCGTGGTGCTTCCCTCTGTTAACGGCAGGAAATTGCTGTAATGCAGGAACAGGGCTTTGCAGTTTGTTCCAGGTGAGGAAACACATATGGAAAAAGCTCCCTGTCCCTTTTATCACCTTATGGCCTCAGATTAGAAATAACAGCACCCGCTGCAGGAGCTGCCCAGGAGTGTTGCAAATGGCAGGGAATCTGCAGCAGGAATTCTGCCCCTCTGCCCCACTGAGGTGAGACCCCCCCTGCAGAGCTGCCTCCAGAGCCAGGGTCCCAGCACAGGAGGGACCTGGAGCTTCTGCAGAGAGTCCAGAGGAGGCCACAGAGATGCTCCCAGGCTGGAGCCCCTCTGCTCTGGAGCCAGGCTGGGAGAGCTGGGGGTGCTCACCTGGAGAACAGAAGGCTCCAGGGAGAGCTCAGAGCCCCTTCCAGGGCCTAAAGGGGCTCCAGGAGAGCTGGAGAGGGACTGGGGACAAGGGCTGGAGGGACAGGACACAGGGAATGGCTTCTCACTGCCAGAGGGCAGGGATGGGTGGGATATTGGACAGGAATTGTTCCCTGGGAGGATGGAGAGGCCCTGGCACAAGTTGTCCAGAGCAGCTGTGGCTGCCTTTGGATCTCTGGCAGTGCCCAAGGCCAGGTTGGACATTGGGCCTTGGAGCAGCCTGGGACAGTGGAAATTTTCCCTGACCATGGCAGGGGTGGAACAGGATGAGCTTTAAGGTCTCTTCACACCCAAACCATTCCATGATTCTATTAAATGCTTTGCTCCAGATATCAAGCCCATGCTTTTGAGAGCCCTGAACCTGCTCACTCTTTGCTTTTTCCATACTCTTCCTCACTCCTGCTGCTCTCTGACTTCTCCAATTTTTTCCTTGCTCTGTGGCAGAGCAGTGCCAAGGGAAGAGAAGGAAGTAGTGGCTGTAGCAACCCTGATAAATTGGCTCAAGCTTTAATGGCTGCAGCAACTGAAATTCCTGCTCAACTGTTACTGCTGCTGTTGGGAGTTTTTAAAAAGAAAACCCAACAAAGCTTGTGCTGAAAAAAAAAACCCCAAGCTAAAGGTTGTTTGAAGGCCAGTGGGCTGGCTCGGCTGCTCCTGGCTCCCCTGCGCTGCAGGGACGGGAGCACCTCACATGAGGAGGGCTTTGGGAACGCCTGTGTGCCTTACAGGGAAGGGACTTGAATGTCAATGGGATGCAAGTATTTAAATCAGTTAAGTGCTTTGGCAGACCTGTCCCCTTTCCTTCGAGACTGGAATTTAGGTACTGAGCTGTCCCTTCCAGCGCCTGCTCCAGAATTAATGTGGCTTTCTTCTGTGCTGGCAGCAAAGGGGGAGGAAGGAGTTGGGTTTCCTTGTCGTGTGGGTCTTAACTCACCTGGAAGGCTCCAGCCAGGCCAAGTGTAGTTTGAGGCACCCTCTTGTTTATGCTTGTACGAGGTGTTTGTGTTCCAGCTTTGCTGGTCGATGAAATGTTGTCCCTCTCAGATTTGTCCGAGCTGGGAACGAGCCCTGGCTGTTTGTGAATTCCAGGCTGGTGGTGAGGGAAGAGGCAGGTTATTGTGCAGAGTAAATCTGTCACCTCAGTGCTTGCAGGTCTTGCTGAAGAGGAGCTAACTGAAAACAGTGCCTGGAGTATCCCAAATAGGAGAAATGAGGGAAAGAGCGAGCCAATGGAAGCTCAAACTCTCGTTTGTTAGAGCAGGTGCCCAGCAGTGCTGTTCCAGGTTTGAGCACATTGTTTTCCTTACAGGAATCCCTTAAAACAAGAAGGAGCATCCAGGAGGGAGATGGGGGATCTTTGGGATGCCGGGCTGGATTTCTCATATCCCAGAGCAGGGCTGAACAGGCTGGCAGCAGTTGTGACTCAGCCCCATCTGATGCTGCTGTGCCACCCTTGACGTGTGCTCTGTTTGCCACCTCATCCAGCGTGCTGCAGGAGCAGAGCCATGACTCCAGCAGGCTTTTCCTCTCCTCCTAATGAGCCCATTTGTTAGAGGTGTGACAGATTTTTTGACTGAGAGGAAGAAGGGTCATTCTTTAGGAGAAGATAAAATCTGAGGGCCTGGAAGTGTGTGTCACTGGGGGATAGCAAAGCATTTTGCAGGAGGAAGAAAGTCCCAAATCCTTGCTCAGGTGTTCCAGGAGCCATTTGCTATGTTATCTCCATTTCCAGCTGAATCTATAAGTGGTTTCTAAACCTTTGGAGCTGTAAATTATTAAGGAGATAAAAATGTGTCGGTGCATCTCCATGGACCGTGCTGGAATGGCATCCTTGGGGTCACATTGGTCTTTGTTCAGGCTTTGGGGAGCTGTGGAGTGCAGGACTCTGCTGTCACACGGGGTCTTACATTGTCCCTGCTCACCGCTTGAACTTTATAAACCTGACTGAATGTTGAGCAGCAGACAGGTGACTCCCAAGAGGCAGCTTCTGTCCAACTTAAAGTGACACAGCAGTGATAAAGCCTTGATTTTACCAAGCTTTGTCAATAGATTTTGAAGGCAGGTGGTGTTTTGTCTCCTTTTTAGGGCTGCAAAGAGTCCTGGAGGAGCAATGGCTTTGAATTGAGGAGCAAATTGGGAGTGGAGCAGGGGAGTCTCCAGGCTGATCTTGTGCTCAGGACTCTGGGTTCAAGTGTTGCTCTGATTTTACATCGGTGTTGCAGAACACTTGCTGTAGCGACACCTGGGTGGCCCAGAGTGATTAACTTGTGCTCTCTCTCCAGCAGTCCATGAACTCGAGTACCACAGCGCTGCCCACTGACCTGCCAAGCTTCAACCTCATCAGCGAGAGCCTCTCCTTCGACTTCAAGGATACGGACATGAAGAGGCTGTCCATGGAAATCGAGAAGGAGAAGTACGTGGCACACGTCCGGTCTGGGCTGGGCTGGGATTTGGGCTGAACATGAGCCACGTGTGGCCAGGAAGGCCAAGGGCACCTGGGCTGTGCCAGCCCCGGGGCGGCAGCTGGAGCAGGGCAGTGCCTGTCCCCTGTGCTGGGGACACCTCCAGGGCTGGGGCAGCTCTGGGACCCTCCTGGCAACAGAGACCTGGAGGGGCTGGAGCGTGTCCAGGGCAGGGAACGGAGCTGGGGAAGGGAATGGAGCCCCAGGAGAGGCTGAGGGAGCTGGGAAAGGGGCTGAGCCTGGAGAAAAGGAGCCTCAGGGGGGACCTTGTGGCTCTGCACAACTCCCTGACAGGAGGGGACAGCCGGGGGGGTCGGGCTCTGCTCCCAGGGAACAGGAACAGGAGGAGAGGGAACGGCCTCAGGCTGGGCCAGGGGAGGCTCAGGCTGGATATTGGGAACATTTCTTCATGGAAGGAGCTGTCCAGGCCTGGCACAGCCGTCCAGGGCAGTGCTGGAGTCCCCATCCCTGGAGGGGTGTAAAAACCACGTGGATGTGGCACTTGGGGACAAGGGGCAGTGGTGACCTTGGCAATGGCCCTTGGGGAATGGTTGGTAACCTCAGAGGGCTTTTCCAACCTGAGCAATTATGTGCTTGTCCTGGCTGAGCCTTTCCCTGGTGGGGACCTGGTGTCACAGACCTATCCCTGCCACCTGCTCACAGGTGAGCTCAGGGCCCTGCTCCAGGCAGTTCCTCTCCGTGCGGGAATCCTGGCTCCTGCTCAGGCTGGAATTGCCCACGGTGGTGGAAAGAGTTAACAGCAGGCTGAGTGCTGGAGGCCTGAGTTTGAGGCTTTGCAGGGATTCAGGGCACGTGGTGATAGCTGGGGTGTGTTAAGGTCCTGCACTAGGGCTTTAACCCCTTTTCCTTGGAATTTGTGTCACGTTCCTGGATAAAAAGTGTTCGCCAGCAAGTTTGGATGTGATTATGAGCTTTGATCTTGTGTTTTCCTGAGGGTGTAAGTGTAGCCTTCGAAATTACCAGTTGAGCAGAAATCAAAGCAGATCAGATTTTAATCTCTGTAGTAATGATGTGCTTTGTTCATCGATTGGGTCGTGGATCAAAGGCACAATGGCTCTGTCATCCTGCTCCGGCCAAAACTTCCCCAGGCTGCAGTGACACACCCCTGGATCCCAGAGGGTGCTTTGGTTTGCCTCTGCTCTGTGCCCTCTCCCGTGTATGAAATCACAGACCTAGAGACAGGAGATTAAGAACTTTCGAAAACTTTTCGCAAAGCCAGAAGGAAAAAGATAGAAGCTGAAAATAACAGGATAATTCCTGGTTCTGTACCCAGGTTGCTATCTAGGTCATCCTGCTCTCCTGAGCAGGGAGAGCTGCCTCTGCCAAATGCTGAAAGCAATAGGATGCTTTCCCTGTCTTCTCTGGGGCTGTTCTCTTTCCTCGGCTGCTGGGATAAACCTCTCTACGAATTTTGGCACTGGAAAGGGTTCCTGTTACCCTGCTGGCCCTCTGACCTGGCTCAGGGGGTTAATCACAGGTACAGAACTCATGGGGTGATTTTTCCAGTTGAGTTTTCATTGTGGAAGGCAGTTCAGGACAAGTCCTGGGAATGGCTGGCTTTGAGAGTTGGTTTTTTCCCTTTCTTTCTTTTTTTTGGGGGGGGGGACTTTCTCTTCACCAGAGATGCTCTGTGTCTACAAATACCTGATATTTTGGGGACGGCACTTGCTCCCACACAGTTTACAAGCTAAATGCCTCTAAAACACAATGAGTCAGTACATCAGGGTCCTTCCTCATGGAAAGATTTGCGGATTTGGGTTGTGGAGCCGGTTTGGGAAGGGGTGCAGGGGTGTAGACCTCTCCTGAGTGGCTGCATAAACCACAGCGTAGTGTAAACCTCTGCCAGCCTCACTTGCAAATTGGGAGACTTAAATTACCACCCAGCTTGGGTTTAATTTTGTATAATAATGTAACTTACACTTTTATTGCTGGGTTAGCTGTCTGGGTCCCCTTTAATAAGGAACAAATAATTGCTCTGAGTAGCTCACTGTCTGCTATAAACTGGTGTTATCTGTTCCACACGCTAAAAATAATGAAGAAAAGCAGTTTCCGTTATAATTCTGTTATCAGGTGTCACATCAGCAGGTGCAACTGGTCGGTGCTAACCCAGGGCTGTTCTGTGTGTGTTAGGGTGGAGTACATGGAGAAGAGTAAGCACCTGCAGGAGCAGCTCAACGAGCTGAAGACAGAAATTGAGGCACTGAAGCTCAAGGAGAGAGAGACAGCTCTGGATATTTTGCACAACGAGAACTCCAGCCGGGGCAACAGCAAGCACAACACTATTAAAAAGGTATCAGAGGGCCCCAGTTTGTATCTCCCCTGATGAAACCCTTTCAAAAGAACTCTAAAGTCACCCTGGTTTTGATAATAAAATTGTTGGATCGAGGCTTTCTTCCCCAGCTGCTTAGCTTTGATCAGAGAATTCCAGCCTCTGGTTGTCTTGGGGTCCTGACCCGGCCTGGTCTCTCCAGTGCTGTAGGAAGGAATGTGAAGGTCTCCAGGGCTGAAGGTCTTGCTGAACGTTAAAAGCCGTACAAGGATGTTGTTGGAAGGGCTCTGCATCCCTAGTGAACAGGAAAAGCCCTCTCTGCCTATTGCAGCCGTTCCCTACGAGCACTGAGCTCGTCTGGTGAATAATGAGGGCAGAAATACTCCTGGCTTAGGAGCTTTCAATGGAAAAAGCCAAAAGCTCTTCCTCTATTTTAATCTCTCTAGAGAAACCTGTAGTGCAGCTTCAGTCACTAACAGCAAAGCCTTTGCTGGCAGGGGGTGTGAGACCTCTGCTCCCTGGAGCCACCTGCCTCCCAAAAGGGGGGTGACACGAGAAACTTCAGCCGAAAATTGAGGCTGCCTGGGTCTGCTGACAACCTGAAAGCTCACAACAAAAGCCCTTCTTTATTTCTACATCCCATCTTTTTCCTTTGCCTCAGTGCTGGGCTCTGTAACGAGGGGCTGGGGGCACATCCACGATGGATTTGGATGGTGGTGGTCAGCCCCACTCACCTGCAAAGGCTTTTTTCCCTGCAAAGGCTTTTTCCTGGCTGGCTTTTCACTAGCAGCTGTCCTTGGGAAGGATTCAGAAATCTGTATGGCACGGGATGCAGGCTGTGGTAACAACTGCAGGCTTGAAAAACAAATCCTGCTCTCTTTACTACTCCCAGCCACGAGTTATGTCTGAAAGGATTTGGAAATATCAGTTCTTGCCAACTTTCATGGCTGGGAGTTTGTGATCACTGAATTGGGGCAGGAAAATGAATCTAGCGGGGCTCACTCGCCAGTTTCCCCATGCTGGCCTGGAGCTATTCAGGTTCCTGTCACACTAGAGCAGAGAAAATAAAAATCTTCACAACCCCTTTTGTCATTGTAGAATCTGAAGGCGTTTCTGCTCCCAGTAGGTTTTGGTAGGATTTGTCTCTGTGTTCCAAGTCCTTGGTTTAAACAGAAAGTGCTAAATTTTCACTTCTGACAGAGAGGAGTTCATAGAGAGCTGATGGTCCCATTTGTCTCCCTTAAAGAGGGTGGCTGGGCCGTCATTTCCGTGTCTGTCAGGGCTTGTCACGGCGCTGTCACTTTGCCTCCCTTTGAAGACGGAGTCTTGTGCTGTCCCCTCCCTTCTGGAGGGAGCGGGGGCTGCCCGGCTGCTGCGTCTCAGCAAGGAGCAAAGGTTCCCAAATAATAGACTATTAGTGGAGACATCAGAGGGGAATTACAGCCTGAGGTCGGCAGGGCTTTTGTCTTTGCTGTGGTGAAGGCAAGGAAACACAGGGCTCTGGGAATGGGATATCAGTCCAGCAATACTTCAATGGCACCGACCCTCTGTCTCACCTGGAAGCTGCTGATTGCTCCAGGCAAGCCCTAAGATCCCCCAAATCACCTGCCCTTGTATCACACACGGGGATTATTATTATTATTTGTTGTTCATTTTATTTTGCTGGTTTAGCCTCAAGCCCAGGGCAGAAGACCTATCTGCATTTGAGAATTCCAAGTAGGTTATTCCAAGGTACTCTGCGTGGGGGTGCTGGGATCTGGCTGTGGCACTAACCCGTGCATGAGCTTGTCTGCGCTCCAGTGGGACCGACTGCCCGCTGTCACCCGTCCAGCCCGGCTCTCCCTCCCTCAGGAGCACTCCCAGCCTCTCTGCATTTGTTCCTACACCTGATCCTCCGTGCTGGGAAGTTTCTTTCTTGGCAGAAGTTGAGTTGGCAACCTCAGAGGGGGAGTTCAGGTAGAGGCACTTAAATAATTCAGCGTGCCTGTTTTTGCACACCGGTGCTTGGGAATCTATCGGAGGTGCAGGGCAGCCTTTGAAGATTCCTTTAATGAAATAAACCAGCACCTTCCCCCCTTGTTTATTGCAGAAGGAAATTCAGGATGTAGAAAAAAATACCCCAAACAAACAGCCAAACCCCATCAACTCTGCTGCCAACGCTGTCAAAACAGGCTAAAAATGCGCAGCTCCGTCTCAGAGCGGAGCAGCACGAGGATGCTCTGCCTGTTTGAGAAGCATCCCAGGAAGGTAAAGCTGAGGATTGAGGACAGCTGGTGTCTGCAGCTGGCTCATGTGCCAGGGGAAGGTCACCAGCACACCTGGGGACAGGAATTCTTCTCCCTGCACTGCCTCTGCCTGTCCCTTACCTCCTCCCGCCCGGGGGGTCCTGCTCCGTAAATGCCACATCTCTTGTTCCTGGAGCCTGCTTTCCTCCAAGGATTTCCCTCCATCCACAGGCTGTGTGTGCTGAGCATCCACTCCCTCCTTTGGGAGGATGAGTTTGGGGAAGCTGTCTTGCTCTGCCCTGGGGCTTGGTTCTTGCACAGCCACAGGGTTTTGGGAGCTTGGAGTCAGTGGCACTCAGGGAAGTGTTGGGATACCACACTCACAGGTGGCAGAGCTGGTGGGAAATGCTTTTGGAAAAGACAGAGCAATTCCCCAGCACCTCTGGAGCTCAGGAGCAGAGACGGGAGGTTGTTTTACCCAGGAGAGCTCAGCACAATCCGTGCTGTTCTTCACTGCACCAGCCATTCCAGGGGCTGTAAATCCCTGCAGTTTGGGGTTTGTGCCAGCTCTGGGGAGCTGCACATGTTCCCCAAAACAGGCTGCTCTCATTGTTAAGCCCTTCCATGCAGAAGAGACTAAAAGGGGTGACCCTGCAGTCTGGGCCACCTCGGGGGAGGTGTTGGATGTCTCCAGACAGACTGGCCATGGATGAAACACATTATCCCGTCCCACCTGGCTTGAAGACCTCCGTGGCAGGTAAAGTTGGGGTGGAATCCACTTGTGGCCACAGCACAAGGAGGTGGAAGGAAGCCGTGGCAGTTTTGTGGGAAGACTCTTCCAGCAGCTGGGAGCGCTGCAGTGCCCAGGAGGACCCCCATAATTAAAGCAGCTGCACAGTGAGTGCTGCAGTGTGACCTCTGGGGTTTGGTGCCTGCCTTTGAAGGCGCCTGCTAAGTTTTTCATGTTTAATTACGTGGTTAACATGCTAATCCCTTTTTATGAGCTCTGTGGGCACAGCACAGACACCTCATCTGGAAGCTGCTCTCCCTTCTCCGTAGCTCCCTGCCGTGGGCTGGTGCTGTGGCTCCAGCTGGCTCCGATTCAGGAGGGTTTGTCACTTAGGCTGTGGCAGAGGGTGAAAAACCCACTTCTTCCTCATCTCCTCTGCTGCAGGAAAGCTCCTAGGACAGGCTGCTAAAACACAATCAGGTCTTTGATTCCAGTGGCTTTCTTCTTGCACAGTCATGCTTATTTACTGGGATTTAAGCCCTTTGAAGTATCCAGGCAAGGAGCAAATCTCCACGCCTGTTCTCAGACAAGCAGCTTTCGTTCAGCCTCTGGTCCTTCCACAGGCAGCCTTGGCCTCTCCTGCCAGGCTCTCACGTGGCTGAGAGCAGCTTCTCCAGGGGATCACTTTTGGGACCCATGGGGATCATGCAGATCCTGCTGGCTCTTCTCCTGGCTCTGGTCCTGGACATGGTGCAGTGTTGTCCTTGGCTTGGAGAATGATCATTGTGAAGATGCTTTGAGATCTGAGCTAGGGGTGTTCAGGCTGGAGAAGAGAAGGCTCCAGGAAGACCTTAGAGCCCCTTCCAGTGCCTAAATGAGAGCTGGAGGGGGACTTGGGACAAGGAATGGAGGGACAGGACATAGGGAATGGCTTCCCAGTGCCAGAGGGCAGGGCTGGATGGGATGTTGGACAGGAATTGTTCCCCTGGGAGGGTGGGCAGGCCCTGGCACAGGGTGCCCAGAGCAGCTGTGGCTGCCCCTGGATCCCTGGCAGTGTCCAAGGCCAGGCTGGACACTGGGGCTTGGAGCAGCCTGGGACAGTGGGAGGTGTCCCTGACTGTGGCAGGGGGTGGCACTGGCTGAGCTTCAAGGTCCCCCTTGGATTTAGCCAATGAACAGTTCCCAGCTGGAAGCACAGCAGGGTGAGTGGGGCAGAGCCAGGGAAACTTCTGCAGCCTTGTCTTCCCTCCTGCCACCTTCGGGATAGGCTGTGGTCTGTCCTTGTGAGGACGTTGGTGGCTGGGGATGGCACTGCTGCCTGAGTGTCTCGCCATGCAGACAGGATGTGCCACCCCCAAATGTCACAAGGCTCCTTCATCATCTGGACAGGTGGAAGGATTCTGGGAGGCTGGCACTGGGACTGACACTTTCTCTATTTTCCACCTGTAGTGGGTGAGCAGCGTGCTAGAGATCACTGAAGCGTGCCCCTTGAGGACTTGACAATTTCTGTGGGGTCCCTGTCACCTCCTGGGAATTCCCCTCCTCATCTCTCCCCTTCTGGAATTGCAGATTCCCTGGAATAGGTCTGTTTTGCTCTAGTGGTTTTTTTTGAGAGGAGGAGGATGTGCCCCTTGCAGAGAGAAGGGACCAGCACAAGGAATGCTCTGGGAAGGACAGAAGGAGGGAGCCGGGGTGGGACAGAGCAGGCGGAGCTGCCTTCCTTCCCTGTGGATCTTGGGACAGGGATGAGGTGCTCTTCAGTCTCCTGCAGGGCTGTATAACCCAATCCCAGCTGGAAAGGGAAGGCAGAATGGGCACACCACCAGCAAGGGACTTCCCAAGGAGCAGCAGCCACCAGTGTTTCCCATTTCCTTGGGAGCTGTGAGGTTGGAAAGGATGAGTGAGGCTGCCAGCTTCTCACTCAGCCTGGCACCTGGCTGGGGTGCACGTGGGAGCCAGGAGATACCCAAGTGGGCAGAGCACTGGGAACACATTTTCCAAGTGCAGGAGGAGATGGAGGCTCATCCCACGTGGATCTTGCCCACATGTGTGAGACCACATCCCTTCCAGGTTCATTTTCTTTCCAGTTCTCCTCGGAGCTGGGAAGTGAAACTCCCAGGCAGTTAAACTGGGACACGGCAGCCTCTTTTCCTTGTTTACAAGGAACAAGAGGAAAGTAGGAAACGTCAGGCCTATCAGCTATTTCTGTGGCAGCCTTTGAAAAGCGTTTCCTTCACATGGAGCGTCATCTTCTCCTTTCAAATGGGCTCATCAAAGCGTCGGGGGCTGGGGGACAGTTGTGCTCGGGAGAGAATAAACGGCAGCGTGGGAGTGAGAGAGGAGCGGGGAGGGAAATGGGAGGAATCACAGGAAAATAGGGATTGGGTTCAAAAGTAACAGTGGGAATTGAAAGGTCCACCTGGCTGGTGGGACTGGGGAGTGGGCAGGGATGGAGAAAGGCACCAGGGCAGTGAGTGGGGAATAAAGAGGATTTAGTGTGTGGAGCAGTGGGTGATGATTAGCAAGGACTGTAGATCTTCCCAGCAGCAGGAAAACATCTTGGCATCGCACGGGGGGAGGGTGGCACAGGCTCCCCTGTCCTCCAGCCTGGCCATACTGCAGCATAAACAAGGAAACAGCAAGGAAATGAGACATCTTAAACCTCTCCCTGCTGGGGGAGGCTTGGGGGCAGGTCGGTGTGAGTTGCAGCCCTTTCCCCTCTCCGGTGCCTGGGGGTGGCCCCGGCTGCGGGGCTCACAGGAGCCTTGGGGGTTTCCCTGGATTGTGTTTGCCCAGCCCCGGCAGTGCTGTGCCTGCAGTTATTGGGTTACCTGCTCCAAACCGCCTGTGCCTGCCACGCACTTATTGGGTTGCTTTGGTTTGTTTGTGTTTCCTAAATCAAATCAGTCCTGCAGCCCTGGGCAGCAGCAGGCTCGGAGGAGCCCCGGCGCAGGAATGCAGGGAGCAGGACTCTTCCCTCTCTTCCCTTCCTCAGATCTTGATTCATCTGAGCTCAGGACGCTTAATTGCGCTGCCTCTCTCTCCCTCTAAATTTTCCTTGATGGCTCTGGTAGAGCATCGGGAGCCCACCCTCCCTCCTGCAGGAAGGAGATTATCATAATACTGCTTGTAAATCAATTTTTTTTTCCTTTTCTCCGCACTGACGAGGATGTAACTCCCTCTTAATCACCCTGCACAGCGTTACGCTACGGGGAGGGATATTTATTTCTCCTTGCCTGGCCATGGAAAGGGGATGCAGAGACTGAGGAGAGTTTTTGGAGGTATTGGAGGCTTTCCCCACAACAGATGATGGGGAGGCCAGCACAGGGCAGTGCTCTCCTCTTTGCTTTCCCATCCCAGTGCAGAAAAGAAAGGAAAAGCAGTTGAGGGAGGGGAATTTCCTTGCAGAGAGCTCCCTGTGCCCACCGGCTCTGGCAGCCCTCAAGGCGCCCACTGGGATGAGTCAGGATGGCCCCGGAGCTCCCCTCAGCTCTTCCATCTTCCCCCAGTGCATCCCTTGGGACTGGTCCCTGTGGGAGCAAGGATAGCCCTGCCTGCACTCCACAGTGAGGAAAACAACAATAAAAGAAGGGGAAAGGGTGGGGGAGAGTTTTCCCAGCTGGCACAGGCAGTGGAGAGCTGGGGTGCAGTGAAGAGCAGCCCTGATTTCCTCTCGGGTGATTCTGGTGCCTGCCCGCAGTTGGGTGTGAGGAGGTGGCTGCCTGGAGCTGCTGGGCAGCCCCGATCCTGGTCCTGCTCCTCACTGGAGAGGAGCTTAAAACCCACCCAGTGCCACCCCCTGCCATGGGCAGGGACACCTTCCACTGTCCCAGGCTGCTCCAGGCCCCAGTGTCCAGCCTGGCCTCGGACACTGCCAGGGATCCAGGGGCAGCCACAGCTGCTCTGGGCACCCTGTGCCAGGGCCTGCCCACCCTCCCAGGGAGGAATCCCTGTGGGGTTTGCCTTTCAGGTGGCAAAATCTGGCCACTGCTGGGAGCCAGTCCCCTGCAGGGCATGGTCCTCTTGGGAAGTCTGTGCTCACTCCTCTCCATGGGATCCCAGCTCCTCAAGACCTACCTTTGCTCTGACTCCCTGTATGGCTGCTCCTCCCATGCCTCAGATTCCCTGGATAGGTAAAAAAAGTACCATTGAGCTTCTCTAGGAGCCTTTGGATGTTGTGGATGAAAGCATCCAGCAAAGGAGCAGGGCTGCACCTCTCCTTTCTCCCCGTGCCTGTACTGGATGCTCCGGAGCTCTGCCTCTGCCTGCTTCCCAGATCTCTGGGCTGAGGCTTGGGGCTCAGGCTGCCCTCGGGGTACCCCAGGACCCCCAAAACCCGTGGGGGGGTAATGGAGAGCTGTGTGTAGCTACAGGCAGAGAGCCAGGCTTGAAACAGTCGGATTCCTTGATAAGCCTGAGGGAAACATCTCCCCTGTGCTCCCTCAGCGGCTGCAGCCGGCTCTGTTCCTCCCGCCGGCGCAGCGCTGGCTTTGCCACGGGGATCCTGCGGGCAGCTCCCCTCGCTCTGCTGGGAAGGAATGAGCTCCTGTGGGCTGGGAGAAGGGATGGGGTGGAGGGACAGCCTTGGGGAGGAGATGGACGGCAGGTACATCGTGGAATTACAGAATGGTTTGTGTTGGGAGGAACACTGAAGATCGTCTCATCCCACCCCCTGCCATGGGCAGGGACACCTCCCACTGTCCCAGGCTGCTCCAAGCCCCAATGTCCAGCCTGGCCTTGGACACTGCCAGGGATCCAGGGGCAGCCACAGCTGCTCTGGGCACCCTGTGCCAGGGCCTGCCCACCCTCCCAGGAAACAATTCCTGCCCAATATCCCATCCATCCCTGCCCTCTGGCACTGGGAAGCCATTCCTCCTTACCCTGTTGTTCCAGGCCTTGTCCCAAGTCCTTCTCCAGCTGTTTTGGACCCCTTTAGGCTCTGTAACACTTCCAGGAACAGGGTTTCCTGTCCAATGGCCCCAGCAGTGGGTCCAGCAGCAGCCTGGGGCTCCCTGCTCCTTTTTTTTTTTTTCCCCTCTCCAGCCTTAGAGAGGAAAAACACTACCTGGAGCACACAGAATCCCTGTCCCACCTCACCCACCTTCCATCCAGCTCTGGAGGGGACACTGGAGCAGCCAGAGGGATGCTGAGGAGGAGGAGAGCCAGCCCTGGCCCAGGAGCTGCTGCCAAGAAAGATTATTAAGCCCTTGCAGAAATTTCCTCTGCAATACAGATTTTTTTCCGACTGGCATTAGAGCTGTGAAGGAATTAGTGAGGAAAAGCCGTGGGGGAGAGGCAGGGAGGGGGGAAAGCGCCTGACAGCTCCGTTGGGGGGCTTAACTCACTGTAAGGTGATCCCAGGATTCCTGTTTCAGCAAAACCGGCATTCCCGGCGGAAGGCACCGTGCTTAATCCAGCTGAAACGAAGCCCTGGCAATTAGCCGGCTGCTTTGGCAAACTCCTGGTGATCCAGCAGCTGGCTGGAAGGTGGCACTCCTCCCGCTGCACTCCATTGGGTGGTTGTCTGTAAATCCTGGGATTTCTTCCCCGCCGCTGAGGATTTCTTTTCTCTTCTTTGGCCCATTAGCAAATGGGCTCAGGGCCGCTCCATAGGGAATTATTTTTGGGATGGCTGTGGAAAGCTTTCTAAGGGTTTCCAAGTCCTGCAGAGCCTGCAAGGACAGTCCTGGGAGTGAGGGCTCTCCAGCTCTGAGCTCTGGCAGAACGGATGGAGTGGGCTGGGATGACACGAGATCCCGGGGCGGCTGCATGGATCACACGTGGTGGGATGAGCTCGGGTGTGAGCACGGAGAGGCTGGGCCCCATTTGGTGACACAGGGGACACATGTCCGGTGGCTGTTGGAGTTGTGGGTTCTCCCTCAGCTCACTGAGGTTTCTCCTCCAGCTTCCCAAGACCCCCTGTATGTCCTCCTTGTCAGGGGCCCCAGGGCTGGCTCCTTGGATCCAGTCTCCCGTGTATTCCGCATCCTGGAAGCCTCAGCCGTGCCGATGGCCTTGATGGAGTCTCTGCCCCGCTTTCCCTCGGGCTGTGCTTGCTGTGGTGGGGGCTGCACGACCCCTGGCTTCCGCAACCCCCGGGCTCCAACATTCCCTGGTGTTTTCGGAGGGACACAGGCAGCAGCTCCCTCCTGGGGGTGCCCTGTGGGAGGTTGGGGTGCCCCCTGATCCCGCTCTGCTCTCTTCCAGCTCACCCTACAGAGCACCAAGTCCCGTGTGGCCTTCTTCGAGGAGCTCTAGGAAACAACTGCTCCGCACCGCTGCTGCTTCCCAGCGCCTCCCGCCTGGCCGGAGCCGGGGGCTCCCAGAGGGATCATCCCAGACCCCGCCGGCTGCTCCGGCCTCTGCCACACCCACGGACTCGGGGCCGGCTGCCCACGGAACTAGCTTAGCAGCCGTTCATCCTCCTCCTGACACTTCGTTTTCCTGGGTTTTCCAGCTTTTCCTTCCTTCCGTTTCTAGCATTGCTTCCAGGCTCGGCCCTCCGGGCTTCTCCCTGGCGCCGGGGTCGGGGCTGTGGCCGTGCCTCCGCACGCCGGCAGCCGGCAGAGGAGTGTGCCCGAGGGTGTCCCGGGAGGGGTTGTCACCCCTCTGGATTGCCTTCTCCTGCCGGCTCCGGAGCTCCGTGTGCCCGCCCGGAGCCCCTTGTGGCGCTCTGGAATTCCGCGTGCCGGCCCTGGAGCCGCTGCTCCGCTCGCGGAGCCCCGTGCAGGCGGCGGTGCCGGGAGCTCCATTAGGATCCCGAGCATGTTCCAGTGGAGTGCTGTAAATCAGGAACGCAGCGCTGGCTCTCCCGGCGCCCGCTGGGGTGGGAGAGGAGCAGGGAGCGGGAGGACAGCGACCTGGGACTGGGGGGGATCCTGGGCTGCTTCCCTGGGGAGAGGAGGTGGGAGGAAGGGCTCCTCCTCCTCCTCCTCCCTGCTGGGACCAGGGAGCGGGAGAGCAGCTAGTGCCAACCAAATGAAACCTTACTGTTCCTGCAAACTGTGACAAACCTGGGCAGCTTCAGGCTGGGGGGATCCAGGGGCTCTGGGCTGCGCTTTCCCTGCATCCCGGGGCATCTAAGCCCCTGCGAGCCCCCCGGGAATGCCGCTATCCCGGGCTGGGCCCCGCCTGCTCCTGCCTGTGCCATCGCGGGTGCCTTTGCTCTGATCCCTCCCTGCAGGGGAACAGGGATGCCCTGACCTTCCTTTCCTGTCTCCGTCCCAAATCCTGTGCCCCTCTCGGGTGGAATCCTGTGCCCCTCTCAGGTGGAATCCTCTTCCAGCTGCGTTTACCCTCCAGCAGAGCCGGTGCTGCCCCGGGGATCCCTCACATCCCCTCAGGACCCCCAATTCCTCCTTCTCACAACCTCACCTGACCCACAGCCCCACCGGAGGCTCAGCCCGGGGCTTGGCGCGGAGTAAAACCCATCCCGACCCTGTTTATTTAAACCCTGGGATCGATTCCCTGCACGTGGCTGCAGTTCGGATGGCTGTGGCCTGGCACAGCCGCTTTCCCATTCCCTGGACTGTTGTACTCCGAAGGAATAACTGTTTTCTCTTGTTTTAATAAAAATTCACAGCACTAGGAGGGGAGCTGAGGCTTCTTTGCTCTTTTTCTTTAGGAAAAGCTGCTCGGAGCCGGGCTGCCGCAGTTAGCGGTGCCGGGATTAATGGGAAGCGCAGCTGCAGTGCTGGGATCCCTCCGGCAGCTCCCGCGGGATCCCGAGGGCTCCTTTCATCCCTCCTTGAGGGAAGGGCGGTTTGGGGTGCCCAGAGGGGCTGAGCCCGGTGTTTGCCATCCCTGATGCTTCCCGATCCCATCCTGCCTGGAATAAATAAAGAATGTGCTGCATTGACCTCAATTTTATAATTAATCACGGATGAAACCGGCCCAGCCCAGCGAGCCCCGACCCCCGGGGCTGTTCCCGGCCCTGCGGCCCCGCCGGGATCGCCGATGGATACGCTTTTCATCCGCTCTCCGGCAGCAAAATCCCGGGGGATTCACCGGAGCTTCTGGCCAGAGCTCGTCCCCGCGGGTGGGCTGGGGGAATTTTTCCGGCTTTTGTTGCTTTAAGCAGGGCTGAGGGGGCGGGGTGGGGTTTCTTTTGGCAGAGGGATGCCAGTGGGATGCCCACGGGAATTTTAGGGAGGCTGAAGGCAGCCGGTGAGGGATGTGGAGGGTGACCTGATTTCCCACGTGGCCTCCAGTGACAGGAATTCAACTGGTGTGTCACCTGCACCGTCTGCATCCTGAAATTAATCCAGAGGAGCTTTTTCCAGCACAGGGCAGGGGGATAAACTAGGAATGCACGGGGGTGGATGTGCAGGGATGGATGTGCTGGGATGGATGGGATGTGCAGGGATGTGCAGGGATGGGATGTGCAGGGATGTGCAGGGATGGGATGGGATGTGCAGGGATGGGATGTGCAGGGATGGGATGGGATGGGATGGGATGGGATGGGATGGGATGGGATGGGATGGGATGGGATGGGATGGGATGGGATGGGATGGGATGGGATGGGATGGGATGGGATGGGATGGGATGGGATGGGATGGGATGGGATGGGATGAATGCCCTGAGGATGCATCAGGTGAAGCCAGGGATGGATCCAGCATGGATCCACTCCTGGCACCGAGGTTCCTGTTGCTCCCAGGGGCTCTGTACAAAGCGCTGCACACTCGAGCCTTCCACACTCCCAGCCTTGCACTCTCGGAGTTTTGCACGCTCCCAGTGTTGCTTCTCACACTCCCAGCCCAGTGCCACCTCCCTGCCCGCCCTCCCTGGCACATCCCAGACCGTTTCTCTCCTGTCAGAGGAAGTTTCACCCTGATTTTTTCCCGTTTTAGCAAACAGAACTCAACAGGAGCTGCGGGTGTAGGTTGGTGTGAGCTGCCTTTGCTCAAGGAAAAGAAACCATCAAAAAGCGTTTGCCATGTACCTCTCCCAGCCCCTTCCTCAGCCATGGGTTCCTGAGGAAGGAAATTGGGGATTTGGCCAATCCCAGGCAACACCTGAGTGCTTTGGCAGCAGTTCTTCACTTCGGGGTTCCCAAAGTCTTCTCACCTCACACTATTTCACTTCCAAACCATTACTCTCGACAATAAAATGTCGAGAGCTGGGGATGAAAGGGACAGAGGGGAAACAGGGCGACGTGGGTGGAAAGTCCGGGGCCAGCAGTCCTGGAGGGGGGTCAGGTGCTGGTTCAGAGCCCGCACAAAACATGCACAGCTTTGGCCAGCAATCCTTCAGGAAAAGAGCTTGGAATGGGCAGAGGGGATGGATGTGGAAACTGAGGCACGGATGGCTCTTGCCCGGCTGTGCAGCCCAGGGGCCGCCGCTGTGGCCTCCCCACAGCCTGGGCTGCTGCCCCATTTCCCCAGTGTCCCCCTGCACCCCGCGGTGCTGCCTGGCCCTGGGGGACAAGGGAGGGCATCACTGTGGGGACAGGGGGACGCTGGCAAAGCCCCGGGCAGGGCTGGGGGCTCCTGCTCCTGTTGAGGGGCGTGTGCATGAGGGAAGGGTGTGAGCACGAGGGCACAGCGGGGCACAGTGACACCTGGCCATGGGCCACCACAGGGACAGGCTGCAGCTGGGGGGACCAGGGTACCCCAGGGTTGTGGGTGGCTCTGCAGGGTCACCCTCTGCTCACCCACATCGGGGTGGGGTTTGGGGAAGCGGCCCATGGGACACCCCAGCCCTGCCTGCAGGCACCCCGGGGTGCTCAGGGCACCCACTGGCCCGGGCAGGTGAGGGGTAAAATGCTGTTCCCAGGGGTCACAACTGCATCCTGCCCTTTTCGGGCAGTGCCTTCAGGACATGGGGACCTCATTCCCCCTCGGCTGACAGCTGCCAGCCCAGCCCTGTCATCCCCATCCAACCTCATCCATCCCCATCCATCCCCATCCATCCCCATCCATCCCCATCCATCCCCATCCAACCCCATCCATTGCCATCCATCCCCATCCATCCCCATCCATTCCCATCCATCCCCATCCATTCCCATCCATCCCCATCCAACCCCATCCATCCCCATCCAACCTCATCCATCCCCATCCATCCCCATCCATCGCCATCCAACCCCATCCATCCTCGCTGATGGCTGGCACAGCGCCGCCGGCTGGGCCCCTCCACCTTTGTCTTCCAGGGAGAAAAAAAGGAGAGGGAAATGAATTTAAGAGGGAGAAGGACAGGAAGAGGCAGCCTCGGTGGGGATGGGCTCCCAGGGCCACCCCGCTCCCCATGGAGGCCTGGCACGTTCCGAGTGCTGTGCCGGGTTAATCAGGGATTCACTGTGCGGGGAAGCCGCAGCTGCGGAGCCGGAGCCCCGGCTGGGACCGGAGCTGCCGCTCAGCCCCGGGAAGGGATAACGTATGGACCCTGTGGAACCAAATGGATGTGGAGCTGCTCCAGCGAGCAGAGAGTGAATCCCTGGAGCCGAGTCTTTGGGTGAGGTGTGACGGGTGTGGGATCCTGGTGGGGTGCAGGAGCAGGCAGGGCCGTGCTGCCATCCCTGCCCTGGGGTCAGACCCGGAACGCTGGAGTCCCACTGCCATCACCTTCTGCTCGGCCACAGGGACACTGGGCCCTGTCACAGCGCTGCAGGGATGTGCCTGCTGTCCCTCTCTGGCCATCCTGGCACCGGGTACCACCGGCTTCTGGCATCACAGAGCATCCCACTGCACCAGGTCACAGCACCCTGGAGAGATGGAGCCCATGTGGCCCTGCACCAGCAGCGGGGTGGGAGCAGAGCCACGCCCGGGGTCCTGGAGGCAAAATTCCCTCCAGGAGCCACCACCGTTCCTTTTGAAAACACCAGATCCCTCCCCACGCTCCGGCACTCCTCCCTGGGCAGGCTGTGCTGTCCAAAACATTGGTTCTGATGCTGTTAATGAGCTTGAGGAGCTATGACTGGGGTCTCTGGGAGCTGTGTCCTGCTCCATCTCCTGGCAGGAGCAAGCGGAGTCACCGGTGCCCTCAGCACCCCGGGCTGCATCCCCTTGGGGGGGATGCTAAGAACAGGCTCATCTCAATTTTTGCCATTTTTCCATAAAGCAAAATCCCCCTTAAGCAGAATTCTTGCCTACTCCCCTGGCAGGACTATCCCCCCCCCCTTCAGAACCCGAATTTAGCGGAGTTCTCGGAGTTTTTCCCATTCCCCCTTCCCTCCCCGCCCTCACAGCCTGGAGCTGTGCGCGGTGTCTCCCCATTGCGGGTGGGATTTGCTCCCCGGTGTGCTGGGACGAGGCTCCTGAGCCCTCCCCAGGGACTCTCCCCGCTGCCCTTCCCGGGTTTCCAGCAGGCGCCGGGAGCTGGCAGCCGGCGGCCGGGATCACCTTGTGGCTCGGAACATTGCAGCCATCCCTCTTCTCCCATCAAGCGTTCATTTCGGAAACATTTCACTAAATACCCACCTGACAGCACGGCCCCGGGAGATTGATGCCTCCAGCGCCTTGAGGGCTCGGTGCCACTGACTTCAAAATGTCACAACGACGCCCCTGGGGCGCTCAAGTCCCCTCCCGGTGCCCGGGGGAGTGATTCGAGTGTCTGGAGGATGCTGTGGTGCCAATCCCCATCCCAGCCCCCTCAGGCTGCCAGGGGGTCCCCGGGGTTGTCCTGAGAGATTTGAGAGCACCCAGCACAGGTTTGTACCATCCCCAGCCACAAGGTTTCCTCATCCTTGTCAGCTTTCCCTTGGTTTTGGGACATCCTCGTCCCAACCCCATCACCATCCACACCCCATCCCTCCCCCTCCCCACTCCTGTGAGGGGTCCCTATCCCATCCTCATCCCCATCTCATCCCATCCCGTTTGCAACCCTGTCCCCATCCTCATCCCATCTCTATCCCTGTCCCTATGTCATCCCCATCCCAATCCTCATCCTCATCCCCATCTCACTCCATTCCACCCCCACCCCTATCCCATCCCAAAACTCATCCTCCTCCCATTCTCATTTTCACCTTCATCCCATCCCCATCTCATGCCATCCTATCCCACCTCATCCGCAGCCCATGCCAGGTCCTACCTCATCCCAATCCCATCCCCATCCCATCCCACCTCATCCCCCAGCTGGGCAGAGGGCAGGGGGGAGCCAGGAGCCCCTCAGTGCTGCCACGGGAGGGATAAACAAGGAGCAGATTAATTAAAGCTCAGCCAGTCCCATCCGTGTGCCAGAGCCACTTCAGGCCTTTTCCTGTCCATCCCCTCGAATTCCTGAAAGAAATAAGGACGTTGATGTTGGGATGTGAACCCAGAGCTCTGAAACTGCAAATAAACCGCAGAACACCAGGCCTGGATCGAGCTTCTCCAGCCTCATTAGTGGGATCGGCTAATTAGGAAAACACCTGGGAGTGTTGGCGAAGTGCTGCTCTCTCCAGAGGGACAAAGGGACAGAGGGGAGAGGTGGCACTGACCTGCCGGCAAGGCTGGCCCGAGCCCCGGCTGAGATAAAGGGGGATTGTGGAGACGAACATTCCCAACGTCCCAGCGGCTGCGGCTGGGGTGTGAGCTGAAATCCCTGGGACGCCGCTGCCTCCAGCCCATCGTCTTCGGACTGAGCTCTGAGGAAAGCCCAGAGCTTCTCCCCGCAAAATCAGCGAGGGAATCCAGCACAGGGACCGTGGGGCAGAGCAGAGGGAGCCGCCACGGCTCGTCCCAGCCTTCATCCCGTGAGGAAGAGAGCGGCGCGGCCGAGCTGGGCTCCGGGAGAGCACGGGGAGCGCTCCGGCGGGGATCCCTGATGAACAAAAACCCAGCCAGGGCTTCAAACGCAATTAAGCCACTTAATTTTCCTCCCCCCCCCGCCTTCCCCCCGCCCCGTGCCGCCTGCCCACCCCCGGGATCACCGGCGGCCCCATTCCCAGGGAAGGAGCCTCCAACACATCCCCGTGGCTGCACAGGGAGCTCCGCTGGGGATTCGAGGGGAAAAGCCCAGAAATCGGCTCCGTTATTCCTGCTGGGATTTGGGTGGTGACAAACTAATGAGTTTCCACCCCAGGGCCTCTGGAGAATTAATTGGGAGGGAACTTCGTTAACATCGAGGAGCAAATTGATCTGTTAAAAAAAAAAAAAAAAAAAAAAAAAAAAAAAGGGAGGAGATTTTCAATCAGGCTTTGCTTTTCTGGGGGTTGTTTCTCCAAAAAGCCACTTGTTATTATCAGCACTTCCCCCTTCGCGTGCTGGGATCCCAACCGCAGGATCAGACACTGCAGACTCCCTGTGGGGCACAGATCCCTGTGCCCCAACCCCATCCCGAGCTCCAGAGGAGGAGGGAACTTTAGCAAGTTGGGAAAATCCACCCCAAGCCGCGACTCCCCAGGGAGGAACGACCCTTCCCTGGGAGCTGAGACCCCACAGGCCCGGGAATTGCTGAAATCCCCTCTCCGGAGCGCGGCCGTGGCGGTTTGCTGCTGCCGGAGAGGGAGATTTCTCCCGACTAAAAAATAGCTTAAAGGGGACCCCAGCTGGTTAAAGCCAAGGGCGGCCGCAGCGGCGGCGCGGTCGGAGGCAGCGCCGGGCTCTGGGCAGCCCCGGAGCCGGCTCCTGGCTCCATCCCGGGGAGGTGGAGGGGTCAGCACACGGGAGGTCGGAGCAGCCCGAAAATTCCCGGCAGCGGTGAATTGGAGGAGGCTGAGCACGTGTCAGCGGCGGCTGCAGGAGGCGAGGGGGGGCTTAGCGAAGCGGTTGGAGCAGCAGGATCCTATTCTAAGATTTTGGGGGGTCTTGTGGCAGCGCCAAGATGAGAGGAACATCTGGAGCCTGTCGAGCTGTGCCTCAGTTTCCCCATGGCTCTGACGCACCCTTGGTGTCCGGTGAGAGCCTGGGAGGTGCCAACTGCTCCCCTTTTCCCTCTCCCACCCTGTTGCAGCTCAGGGAACCGCGTCCCTCCGGCCCCCAGACCCTTCCCTCCCACCACGGCAGCTCCGAATGTGCGGAGCAGGAGCCTTGGCAGCCTCCCTGTGCCACTGTCCCCACCTGCAGAGGTGTCACCCAGGCACAGGGGACACTGTGATCCCCCATCTCCCAGCGGGCCGGGGTCTGCTGGGACAGCCCAGCCCAGGGATGGTGGACAGCGGGATTTGGGAGGGAAGATGTGTCCGGTCCTGGAGCGTTCCTTGCCCTGTGCCTGAGCACAGGGATGTCACAGGGACACGGATGCCGTGGGGACGTGGCACGGTGAGGACCTGCCCTGGCGCAGGAGCCCAGCTGTGATTAACCAGCGACCAAGGGAGGAATAAGGTTAAAAATGTGACCAAGGCTGGAGGCAAAGAGGGGATGACTGGAAAAGGTGGCAGGGATGGAGGGCTTCGCTCCTGGCCCCTCTCCTGCCTCTTCCATGGCTCATTTTGCCCTGCTGTGGGAGCAGGAGGTCTGGCCACGGAGTCCCTGTCACCCCGCAGAAGCCCGGGGGCCCCGGAGCGATGGCTGGCCCAGGGTTCAGGACTTCGGGGTGGTGGCAGCCTGGGGGGCCAAGTGGGGGACACAGGGGTGACAACTGCCCACGCACGGGGTACCATGTGCAGGGACCTGGGGGTGACGACCGTCCGGGTTTGGGGCGCCACACGCGGGTCATGGCCTCTTGGGACGGCGACAGCCCCAGAAACCCGCGGGGACCCTGGGACGGTGACTGCCCCACGAACAGGGTGCCACATGCAGGGACCTGGAGGTGGTGGCGGCCTGGGGTGCCGCGTGCGGGAACCTGGGGGTGACAACTCCCCGGGCACAGGGGAGTGTGGGGACCCCGGGGTGACCCCTGCCGGGACAGGAGCCCCCGGCCCTGCCTGCCGACCCCCAGTCCCCCCCGAGCCCCCCCCGCGGTACCAGCATCTCCCAGTCCCCCTCCCTGCGGTCCGGGACGCTCGCCCGTCATTGCCGCACTGCCCCCCCCTCGCCGCCCCCCCGGGGGGAGGCCCCACCTCCCCCCCGCCCCCAGCCCCATTTCCCGGGCGGGACCGTTCAAAACCCGCCCGGCGCCGCCGCTCCCCGGATTCCGCCGCCGCTTCCCGGGGCCGGGGCCGAGGATGCTCCGGCTGCCGGCGGCGGCGGGGGGGCGGCGGGTGCGCGGCGGGGGCTGAACCGCGGCGGCAGCGAGCCCCGGCCTGCCCGGGACACTTGGCGGGGAGGAAGAAGAGGAGGAGGAGGAGGGAGGAGGAAGACGAAGAGGCCGCCTTCAGCCTCGGCCCCGCCATGCCGGGCCCCACCGGGGAGCGTGGCCCGGTGGCAGCGGCTCCCCGGGGGCTGTGAGCGGCCCGGGGCCGGCTCAAGGGGGGCCCCGGGCGGAGGTGGGGGGGGGGGGCTCCGGGCGCACGGGGGGGTGCCCGAGCGGCATGGCCAGCCCCGTCCCCCCCGCCGCCGCCGCTTCCACCGGGATTTAACCGGGGCTTGGATGCTTTCACCTCCCGTTTCCACTTCGGGAGGGCATGTGCGCGGGGGAAGCGGGCCGCCCCCAGCGGAGCCCCCCCGCGCCCTGACTCCGCGGTGAGGGGCTCGGCCGCCAGCCCCGTCCCGCCGCCGGCCCCCGAGGACGGGGAGCGCCGGCCCGCCCCGGCCCCCCCTGGCCGGTGGGTACCGGGCGGGGGGCGGCGGGTACCGGCAACTTGTGTTTAGCGTCCGGCGCTACCGACCGGGGGGAGCTCCCCCTCTACCCGAGGAGATTTGGGTTTAAACTTTGGGTTTTGGGGAGCCCCGAAGATGCCTTTCCACCCGGTGACGGCGGCGTTGATGTACCGGGGGATCTACACCGTCCCCAACATCCTCGCCGAGCAGCGCCCCGTGGAGATCCCCGAGGATGAGCTGGAGGGTGAGCGGGTTCGGGGGGGCTGCGGGGGCTGCCCGGGGATCGGGGGGGATGAGGGGGGCAGCCCATGGGGTTGTGGGGTGAGCAGGTTTTGGGGACCGGGAGGTCCATCCCGTGGGATGCGGCTGTGGGGTAGCCGGGGCGCGCGTTCCCCCGGCGCCGTGGGGAAGCTGAGGGCGAGCGGGATGCGGATGGATGGAGGAGGAGGAGGAGGAGAAGGAGGAGGGGAAGAAGGAAAGCCGAAGCGGGGAGGCGTGCGGGGGTCCCGGGCCCCCGGGTTGTGGCAATATGACACAGCAGGGACCGGCGGTAGTGGCGGGGGGCCGGTTTCCCCTCCGCGGCGCGGGGGGGTCACCCTCTCCCCGCTGTCATAATATGACAGTAGCTGGTGGCGCGGGGGACCCGAGGGGTGGCCGTCACCCGTGTCACCCCCCGGGTCACGGTCGCTCCACGCAGTCCCGGTGTCACCGGACTCCGGCCGGGAGGAGCGGCCCGCGGGGCTCTGCCCACCCGTGTGATGAGAGGGGCCGAGCTCAGCTCGCTGCCACCAGAATGGCTTTTTCCACCCCAAAAGTTTGCCGGGGTGGCGGGATGGCCACCGGCGGTGCCCGGCTTTGGGGTGTCCCCGGGGAACCTGGGGGAAAGGGGTGCGGCACCCCGGCTCCAGACCCGGCACCAGGGGGGACCTGAGCCACGGGGGTGACCCCCCACACTCTGCCTGGGGAGAGCACCCTTGGCCCAGCATCAAACCGGGAGCCCTCGGCATCCCCGTGGGGAAACTGAGGCAGGGACCCACAGGGCTGGGGATGAGGGGAGCCCCAAAATCCATTTGGGAGCCCCGAGCAGGCGCTCACACCGGTGTGCAAGGGCTCTGTGTGTGTGTGTGTGTGTGTGCAGCTCTGCAGGGCGTGCGTGTGCGCTGACGTGCCTGTCACAGCCTCACTGCAGGGGCTGTGTGTGTGTGCACAGGCATGGCACACCCCCTTCACACCGTGCGGTGGGTGTGCTCACACATCTGTGTGCTCCCGCGCCTCTGTATGTCCCACATCTGTATGCACACGCATGGCCTCGCTGCAGGGTGGCTCCGTGTGCGTGGCTGTGCCAGTGTCACTGTGTGCGTGGCTGTGCCAGTCCCGGTGTTTGTGTTACTGCAGCACGTGTGTGTGCCCATGCACAGCCTCGCTGCAGGAGGTGTTTGTGTGAGTGTGCACACGCACAGCGTCACAGCAGGACGGGCTCGTACGCACAGCCCTGCTGCAGAGGGTGTTTGTGTGCCTGGGCACAACTTCAGCATCGCTGCAACGTGGTGGAGAGTGTGTGTGTGTGTGTGCAAACACAAGCACAGCTTTGCTGCAATGGGGTTGTGTCTGCGTGCAGCCACAAGTGCAGCCGTGCACGGTGTTTGTGTGTCTGTGTGCACGAGTGCAGCATCGCCGTGACGCGGTTGTGCGTGTCCATGCGTGTGCACACACAAGTGCAGCACCACTGCAAGGGGCTGTGGGTGTGCAGGCACAGGGATGTCACTGCAGGGGGGCCGTGTGTGCATCAGTGTGTGCGTGTACACGCACAAATGCAGCTGTGCCGGGTGTCGGTGTGTGCGCACGCAGGTGCAGCACCACTGCATCGTGGTTGTGCGTGTCCATGTGTGTGCACAAGCGCAGCACCACTGCAAGGAAAGTGTGTGTGTACCTGTACAAGTACCTCAGTGCAAGGTGTTTGTGTGTTTGCGCACAGGTGCATCTGTGCAAGGTGTCAGTGTGGGCTGCCTCCACGCACACGCACATCACTGCAAGGGGCTTGTGAGTGCACCCGTGTGTGTGTGTGCATGAGCACATCAGGGTGTTGGGGGGGTGTTTGCACACTCACAGGCATCACTGCAACGTTTGTGTGTGCACACACAGGTACAGCATCACTCTGGCAGGGTTCTGGTCGTGTCCACATGTGTGCACACACAGTGTCAGTGCAAGGAGTGTGTGTGTGTGTGTGTGTGTTTGCACACCTGGGCACATCCCTGCAAGGTGTTGGTGTGTGACACCAGCACAGCATCACCATAGGGAATGTGTGTCCGTGTGTGCTCACGGGTCCAGTGTCACTGCCAGAGGTGTCATAGGGGTGTCTCTGTGTCCGTGGGCACACACAGGTCCCATGTCACTGCCAGGGGTGTCACAGGGGTGTCAGAAAGGTGTCTGTGTGTGTATGTGCTTGTGTGTGCATGCACACAGGTCCTGTGTCACTTCCAGGGGTGTCACAGGGATGTCTCCATGTGTGTGCGTGTCTGTCTACGTGTTTTGTGCGTCTGTGTGTGTGTCTGTCCCTGTGTCTGTGTGTCTGTGTCTGTGTGTCTGTCTGTGTCTCTGTGTCTGTCTGTCTGTCTGTGTGTGTGTGCTCACACCCTCCGTGGTGTCCACGTGCCCACTCCCCGTGTCCCCACACCAGCTGTTGTCCCAGTTCACCCAGTCCCGGCATCCCAGTGTGGTGTCCCCCCCTCCTCAGCACCCACCTGTGGCAGCAGAGATTGATGGCAGCGCTGGGAGCCCCAGGGGGACCCCGCAAGGTGCCAGACACCCAGGGGCTCCTCCCTCCCCCTGTCCCCCTGGTTTTGGGGCCACCGGTGACATCCTGACACGGCTTCACACTGGGGCTGAGCCGAGTCAGGGCGCAGCTGGGGCAGGGGCTGTTCAGTGGGGAGCCAGAACCCCTCTCCGGCCACTGCCAGGACGTGTCCTTGCCTGTCCCTCAACACCCTGAACCATCTGAGGAGGAGCCACCTTGGAGCTCTTTGGGATGAGCATCCTTGAGGGATGAATTTTGGGGGTGCTCGGAGTGTAGTGAGGCCCCCCAGGAGCACAGGCAGGATCTCCCTGCCCAGGCAGGGACACTGGTCATGGAGGAGCTCAGACTGACAGGCCAAAGTCCCACAAGACTCCCCCCAAACACCTTGAAGACATCACCCACGTGACACCATCCCGGCAGGGACGTTCCCAAGCCCTTGGGGTCAGTACCGTGACCCAATATGGGTTTTTTTCCCCCAAACCCAAAGCTCACTGCCCATTTCTCCTGCTGGGATCCTCCAGCACAAATCTCCCTGGCAGGCACAGGGAGAAGGAAGAGGCACCGACATCCTGGCCTGGCTTCCCACTCTCCCACACATTCCCTGGTCCTTCTTTTCCATCAACCTGATTCCAGCTTTGCACATCAGGCGGCATCAAAAAGCCAGAAACTGCCCCAGAGAGGAGCAGAGTCCTGAGTGCAGCACGAGGTGGGATGGAGTCAATGGACTCAGGCCGTGCCTCAGTTTCCCTGCAGCGTCTCCCTGCCACGCTGCAGGGATCTTCTCCCACATCCCAGGGCTTCATTTTGAGCCAGAACCCCCAAAAACGCCCACTGCATCCTCCTCTGCACCCGACAGGGCTGAACACCGCAGCAATTTCATCAAGATTTGGGATTTTTTTGGTGTGAAGTGTGGGCCAGCTCCAGCACCCCCCCCCCCCCGCCGGACCCCAGGATGGGGGCACAGACCCAACCTAAGACCGTGGGACAGGGCACAGTCCCGCCCCACGGTCCCGGGACCCTGGGATGGGGACAGTCCCCAGCTCCCCATGGATCCCCAGGAATGCTCCCGGCTGGAAGCTGCAGCACGGCGGGGATGCCCCCAACTGCAGCGCCCACCCGGTGGCACCCCAAGCTCAGGCACATCCAAGGGACGCGTTTTTAGGGCAGAACGCCGCGGTTTCGGCTGCGGCAGCAGCAAGGGCAGGGTGGGTGTGGTGGGCGAGTGACGGGAATTGGAGCAAATATTCGGGGTCTGTTGGGGAGGTCGGACCCCGCTGGGGAGGCCGGAGGGGCGGGGGGATCCCCCCAGGGGTCCTGTGGGTGCGGGAGAGGGAAGCTCAGCCGCACTCATTCCTGCTCCCCCTGCAGAGATCCGGGAAGCCTTCAAGGTGTTCGACCGCGATGGCAACGGGTTCATCTCCAAGCAGGAGCTGGGCACGGCCATGCGCTCCCTGGGGTACATGCCCAACGAGGTGGAGCTGGAGGTCATCATCCAGCGCCTCGACATGGACGGTAGGAGCCCGGGATGGGGACAGGGACGGGACCCGCAGCCGGGAGAAACACACTGTTCTGTATTTCCACCGCACGTGCTGGACGCAACACGGGATGTGGGGTGAGCCTGACCCAGGCTCTGCCTCCCACTGCAGCCTCCCGCTCATCCATCATCATCATCATCATTACCACTGCAGCTTTGTTTGGGAAGATTTAAGGATCCTGGATGCTTGTGGGATCGCTAAACCTGCTGGGACCGCGCTGCCGAGGCTGGATCCCGCGCCCAGGAGTGGATCCCGCACCCTGGGTCGTGTCCTCAACACCCATCACCCTCCAGCACTCGCTGCCACTGTGACCCTGTTCCCACCCCTCCCTCGCCCATCAATAAATGAAGCGCTCCTTCATTTATTGCTTTTCCTTCCCCCCCCATTTAAAAGCCTTTCCGGCAGCGCTGCCAAGGCGCCGCTCCCCTCATTATTCATCGTTAGTGCTGCCCTGACAGCCCCGCGCCAGCGTCCCCCACTGCCAGGGGACGTGGCCAGAACGGCCACCAAGCACCCCCAGGGTCACGGCCACCCCCAGGGTCACGGTCACCACCGGGGGCCCTCCTGGAACTGGGGTCCCCACTGGAATTCAGGGTCCAACTGTTGTTCGGAGTCCTGGATAGTGTTGGGCTTCTCCAACCGGTACTAGGAGCTTCAGATGACACTGGGTGTCCCCAGATCCCATTGCAAGGGGGCCCAAATGGCACTGGGGGTCCCCAGATGTTGCTGGGGGTCCCCAGCCAACACTGGGGGTCCCTGCATGGCAGTGAGAGTCCCAGCCAGCACCGGGGACCCCGGCCAGCGCTGCCATCCCAGCTGGTGTTGGGGATACTGAACTTCGTTGGAGGTTCCCCACCCAGTGTTGGAGACCCTGGTTGGTTTTGGGGGTCCTCAGGCAACATTTGTGGTCCCCAGTTAGCCCTGGGAGGCCTCCAGATTGAGGTGCCAGCTGGAATTGGGGTCCAGCTCGAGTTCATGTCCTGGATGATGTTTGATTTCCCCAGCCAGCACTGGGGTCCCAGATCACATCGTGGGGGCACTGGGTGGTATTGGGATGTCCCCTGTGTGCACTGGGGCCCTGGCTGGCACTAGGAACCCCATCCTATCCAAAGCTGGAAGTTCCCTAAATTTGCTGGAGGTTCCCAGCTGATCCTGGGTTCTCCAACAGGTTTTGGCGGTCTGTGACCACCCATGGGGTCCCTTGGGGGAGGGGGAGTGTCCCATGTGTCCCCATGCCCAGGCAGGGGGTGACAGCCATCCTTGTGTCCCACAGGTGATGGGCAGGTGGACTTTGAGGAGTTTGTGACATTACTGGGGCCCAAGCTCTCCACCTCGGGCATCCCAGAGAAGTTCCACGGCACCGACTTCGACACCGTCTTCTGGAAGGTAAGGACACCCCCAGACCCCACGGGAATGTAGGGACACCGCCAGACCCCACAGGAAGGCAGGGACACCCCCAGTCCCCTCCCAGGGGCAGCACCTCAGAACCTGCACTGAGAGCACCAGGAAAGGCTCAGGGTCAGAGCCAAGGTTGGGACCAGGGATAGGATGATGGTAAAGGCTGGAATGGGGGTCGGGCTGAGGGTGAAAGTCAGGCTCTGGGTCAGGGATGAGGTTGGGGTTGGTTTAAGAGTCAGGATTAGGGTTAGGATTAGGGTCAAGCTCAGGTTCCCGTTCAGCCTTAGGGTCAGTATTAGTAAAAGCCTTAGGGCCAGGGTCAGCGCTGGTCTAAGGGCCGGGGTTAGGGCTAGGTTTAGGATCAGGGTTTGGGTTGGAGTCAGGGTTACGATAAGGTTTGGGGTCAAGTTTAATGGTGGGGCCAGGGTCAGGAACAGGTTCAGGGGCAGGATTGGGGTCACGGTCAGGACTGGGGCCGGAGTCAGGGTCAGAATGAGGCTCGGGATCAGTGTCAGCTCCTGTGCCTGTCACAAATGGGCCACACTTGGTGCCAGCACCCTCTGGGTGCCCCTCGCTCTGCTGGGGGTCACCAGGACACCAGGCCTTTCCCAGACAATTCCAGGGTGATCCACTCAAACCACCACATGCAAAGGTTCTGGGGGAGCCCGGAGCCCCCCGTGCTGCCTGCCATGGGGTCACCCCGAGCCCCTGGTCCCCGGCAGTGTGACATGCAGAAGCTGACGGTGGACGAGCTGAAGCGGCTGCTGTACGACACCTTCTGCGAGCACCTGTCCATGAAGGACATCGAGAACATCATCATGACGGAGGAGGAGAGCCACATGGGCACGGCCGAGGAGTGCCCCGTCGACGTGGAGAGTGAGTGCCGGGCACCGGGAATGCCAAAAGCCGCGGGGGTTGCCAAACCCCTTCCCACGGGGATGCCAAACCGCGCGGATAGCACCGGTTGCCCTTAGTACAAGGAGAGTGTATTTGGGATTGGGGTAACTCGGTGTTTGTCCCACCCCCAGCCTGCTCCAGCCAGCAGATCCGCCAGACCTGCGTGCGGAAGAGCCTCATCTGCGCCTTCGCCATCGCCTTCATCATTAGCGTGATGCTCATCGCCGCCAACCAGGTGCTGCGCAGCGGGATGAAGTAACGGGGTGCCCCCGCCGCCGGGGACCCGCAGCGACAGCGAGGAGGAGACACCTATAAATATCTATAAATATCTCTATGTACATCCATCTGTGGCCCAGAGACGTGACACCCCCCCCGGGAGGGGGGCAGCCGAGGGGACCGAGCCGCGCCGGGGCCCCGCCGTGCCGGGCGCTGCCGTCGCTGCTGTTGGCAGAGCGCGGAGACTTTGGTACCGACACACCGACCCCCCCTCGCCAGACCAAAACCGACCCGTGAGTGCATGTGACGTGCATGGAGCCCCGTGAGCCCCCTCCCCGCGCCGGGCCGGCGGCCCCTCCCGCGGCGGATCCCGTCGGATTCTCCGATCTAGCGTTTAGAGCTCATATTTAGGATAAACCAAATCATCCCCTAAGCAATACACGCGCCTGAGATGGTTCCTAGAGCCGGGAGCGTTTGCATGGACTTGGCTGCCAAGGGCTGGATTCCACCCCCCCCAAAGCCCCTCCCTGTCCCCCCGTCCCGGCCCCGTGCCGTGCCTCGGTTTCCCCACCTGCCCGGTGCGGGGACATTCCTGACCTCCTGCTTGATGCACTTTGAGCCGACCCCCCTTGGGAAGAGCCGGAGCGACCCCGAGGCCGGGGAGCCCCGCACGCCCCGGAACCCCCCAGCCTGTATGTAGCACCCACCTGGGCACGGACTGGTTCAGATTTGGGGCCGTTTCTCATTCTTTGGAGTTTTTGGGGGGTTTTGGGGTGGTGTTTTTGTTTTCGTTTTTTGTTTTTGTTCTTCCTGGTTGGTTGTTTCTGATCTGAAATAAAACTGGGATTTCTGAAGCGCTCTGGGCTGCGGGGGCTCCTGGAGATGCTGGGCTGGAGGGTGATGGGGTGGGGCCCTGGGAGCACCCGTGGGTGCTGCTGAGTCCTGAAACGGGAGGTGGGCATTGGATGGGAGGCTGTGACCCCCAGGATCCTGGGGACTGGAGCATCCCTAAACTTCGGGGTAGCAGGACCTGGCTCCTTCCCAGCAGCTCCCATGTCCTGCTGTGGATGCTGCTATAGGTCCCGCCTTTTCCCATGGATCCCAGTGGTTTTATCCCCCTCTCCACATCTCGTGCCCTGGTATTTTATGTTGGGTTTGATGAATGTTTCACTCCCCTTTGCCTCAATGCAGAGGACGCTCAGCCCAAGCCCCTTCCCAGAAGTGCTTCCACCTGGATTAACAGTAATTCCAGCAGGAACCAGGATCTGTCTGGGCCGCTCAGAGAGGCTCCACAGAGCCACAATTCCTGGGCCAAGCTGGGGATCCTGCCCCACGGCTGGCAGCAGGGAGCACCCTGTTACTCCTGATTCACACCGCTGGGGCTTGGCCCCGCTGTGGGCCCCCCAGGCTGAGGGACATCAGGAGTCTCACAGCCTCCCGTCCGCGTGTTGTGGGAGCCCATTCCCACCTAACGGATCGCCCTCCCCGAGCCCCCAGCGATGCATTTTTAATGGCAAAGTGATTAAAGGAATAAATAAAACCAGGGAAGTGCTTGGGGCTGGGAGAGAATCAGGCAAAGCCGCTGCTCCCCCATTATAGGGCACTTCCCTCTGGGTACAGGGCTGGAAGAGCCTATCCCAGGACACTGGGGCTGGGACATCCCCACCTTCACCTCCCTGCCTGTTTCCATGGGGAAAATGCATTTCCTTGCATGGGAATTCCCACCCTGCAGCACCACGGAGGGGACACCCCATCTGTGGGATGCCAGGAGGAATTGGTGGCATTTTATTGATTTGGGGTTTGGGTGGGGCCTTTTTTTTGATCTCCTTTAATTTATCAAACAAATTGAAGCGAACGTCCAAATGAGAAATGGAAATGGGAAGTGCTCCATGGCAATGAAATCATTCCGGCTGCCTCGCGAAGTGCGGGAGGCTCCGCATCCGTAATGAAATTTCATCCATCTCCCCGCAGAAAGTTTGGATTTTTTATGGACTGGCATTTCCAAAGGAGCCACGTGGCCTCAGAGACATGTGTGTATATATATATTTTTATTTTTAACCAGGTCTATTATAGACACTGTGAATAAACATAAGAGAAGAAGAAGAAGAAGAAAAAACAACCCAACCCAAAAAAACCAAACCGAGGACAATTTAATTTGTCAGAAAATACAATAATGTAAAAAAAAAAAAATTTAGATAAAAGGAATAACGCCATCCCCCAAGCTCAGCGTTTCAAAGCTGCTCAATTAATTTTAATGGGAATCGGCAGAACGGATTTCTCGGGGCAGGTTTGGAATGGCAGCTCCCGGTGCCGGAGCAGACGGGATGCAGGAGCGGGGTCCCAGCCGCGTCCCTGCTCTGCCGCAGCGGCGACGAATCACTGCGGCTGCTGCAAAAGAGATGCTCCGGGATAATTCAATTAAGGGACTGCCAGGAAAGGGAAAAACAAAGGGAGAGTGCCGGGAGGTGGGAGGGAGCAGGACTCCGCACGGGTTCCCTGGACATGGTGAGAGTGTAGCAAAAGCGGCAGCAAACCCGGTGGGGGTTGCAGGGCTGCGATTCCATAGCTCTGGGAACTGTTTGGGATAGGAAGGGAGGAAGTTGGGAATGGTTGTTTCTCTCTCTTGTGCTGCAAGAAGTGTGGGATGGGCTAAGCTCCTCCCCTGTCTTGGTGCCATTCCCATCCCTGTCCTCGTCCCAGGCTGTCTCCAACCCCAACCCCATCCTCAGTCCCACTCCCATCCTTATTTCCATTCCTCTCTCTGTCCCTTTCCCCTCTCCCCATCCCCACTGCTGTCCCATCCTCACCCCATCTCCATCTCCATCCCTATCTTCTCCCCATCCCTGTCCCATCCTCATCCCTGACCACTCCCCGTCCCCATTCCCATGCTTATTTCCATCCCTGCCCCTCTCCCCTCCCCCAATCCCCATCCTTGACCCTCTCCCTACCCCGATTCCAGCCCCTTTATCCATCCCTCTCTCTGTCCCGTCCTCACCCCAGTCCACATCCTGTCCCCATTCCCACTCCTGTTCCCGTCCCCTCTCTCCCAGCAAGAGCTGCCAGAGGACACGGGCAGAGCCCAGCGGGGCTGCGCTTGGCAGGGGCCCAACAGCCGCTCATTTCCCTAAAAGCTTCCCGATAAATTACTCCGGCTCTTGCTCCAGCAAAGGCACTTTGGCTCGGGCTTCACTATCGGGCAGCAGCTCCTCCACCCCACCCCGGGGACAGCGAGTCCGTCCCTGCAGCATCCCCCGGGATCAGGTACCAGCCAATCCTGTGGGAAGGAGCCAGAGCCCCATCCTGCCCTGGTGTCCTCCTCCCGCAGCCTTTTCCTGTGGATGAGCCCACAGTGGCTGCGTCCCACCCCGGTGACCCTCGGCATTGTCACAGCTCCTGCCACCCGCTGGAACACGCAGCCCACAAACCCTGCAATTCCCAGCCTCCTCCACCCCCGGGAGTTACACAGCTCCATGAATCCAGGACATCCTGCAGGTGATGCTGGGCTTAGCCTGTCGGCCACACATCCTGCAGTTTCTGTGGGAAAACTCCAATCTTAATGAATCCCCCTTGCCAGCCCCTCTCACCTCCCCCTGGACAGGCTGGAGCTCAGCAGGGAATGCTCCTGGAGTTGCCTTTCAACATTTATTGGGAATTTCTGCTTCCAGAGCAGCTCAACTCCTTGGGAGCAAGGAAGAGCATGGAAAGGCTATGGCAGTTGCGTTTGACACCGGAATTTTCACTTACAGTTGGGTCCCAGAGCTTGCCCAGAGAGCTCTGATTGAAGCTGGATCTGGGGAGCCCTGAAGTTTGGGAGTGTTGGGTAAAACAACCCCTCCTGCATCAGCTGGAAAACCCACCAGGAGCACACGGAGCAGGGACAAGCTTGGGGGCTCATCAAAGCACAGCTCCAATCAACACGAGGAACAGGGAAGGATTTTGATGTTGACTGGGAAAAAAATCCACGGAAGGGACTGGAGTGGGAGTTTCTTGAGCTGTTGGTGCCAGTGGCCTCGGAAGGTCCTGGCTGCCACCAGCAGAGCAGCCACTGTCCCCCCCCAGTCAGTGGAGTCTCAACATTCCCCAGGACTCTTCCCCTGTGCCAGGCTGGGGCATAGGGATGCACATCCAACCTTGGAGAGAGCATGCCCAGCTCCCACCTGGAACATCCACAGCTCCTGGGGGGTCCCCATTTCCCATTTCCTTGGGGGCAGGGTTCCCTTGCTCCAGGGACTCCAATCCATTGCCAAAGAGGAGCCATCTGGGTGCTCTTATTAATCCACCTGTCCCGCACACGGAAGCGAGGATAGGACCAAGCCCTGTGCTCCTGCTCTCCAGCAAGCCCAGGGCTCCTGCCTGGAAGGATAAAAACATTCTCTAGTTGGACCTAGAGCTCATCCAGGCTCCAGCCAAGGCTGTTTCCAGGCTGCTGTCACATCCAGTCCCTGCTCCTGTCAGAGGCACGTCCCAGGATGGGGCTGATGCTCCTGTGACAATTTGCCATCACATCCTGAGGTGGGAGCTCCGCCCTGCTAGAGTGATCCAGGCGGGATTTGGCCACAGGCAGCTGGCTCCTGCCTGTGCTCTTCATGAATCTGGACCCATCACCTCCCTGCCCAGCCAAACCTGGAATGCTCTGGCAGTGGGCACAGGCCTCTTGGACAAACCAGAGCTGCCTCCTGGGATGCTGCTGGACAGGATTCCCTCTTGCCTCTGGAGCTGCAGCACCCTGCTCCCTTCCTGAGACAGCCAAGGGCCTCCCTCACATCACGCTTTACCAGCACGGAGAGACGACTCAAACTCTCACTGTGGAGAAACCTTGGGATATTTTCCCTCCTTGCCCCTTGCCTCCCGCATAGCAGGAGCAGGGCTGAGGGAAGCTCCCCAGGCTCTCCATTGGGAGCTCCAGCACGTGGACCCAGGCAGAGTCACACCCTGAATTTATCAGGAACAAACACGGCACAAACACCCAAGAAAATTAAACATCAGTTCTAAAGGCCTGGGTCCGTCTCCAGCCTGGATCACAGAGCCCAGCATGGAGCTGGACTGAGAGCAGGTAGAGCACAGCAGTGATCTGAGGGGATGGATCCTACCTGGGAAATGGGGAATGTCAGCTCCAGGTGACAACAGACAGCCCCTAGGCAGGGCTGGAGCTCTGCTGAACACTCATCCCGAGGCAGGATCTGTGTTCCAGAGGCAGGGAGAGAGCCAGGGGAGGCTCAGCCCACGGGCGAGCAGAACACGATACACAGAGGCTGCAACGGGCGGGAGGAGGGTTTATTGAAATAAAAGTGTGTATAAATAATCCTGTCCCTTTCCTGGGGAAGAGGCAGCCAGCCAGCCCCAGGCAGGCTCTGGGGGTGCCACTGCCTCAGCCCCACTGCAGGCTGGGGGGCACAGGCCACCCCCCAGGAGGGGGGGCCTGCAGGGACGGGGGCAGCTCCTGCACTGGTGGCCAGCCCGGAGGGTACTGGAATGGTGCTGGTTTCTCGGGAAGAGCACTGTGAGGGGAAATGGAAAGGGATGAGGTGAGAAGCAGTGTGTCAGTCTGACACCAAGGCCATGCTGGGGACTGGGCTTCCCTGCGCCCCCTCCAGCAGCCCCCAAAGAGAAGGGGCTAGCAGAAGAGGGTTTTGGTTGTCACCAAACAGGTTCATTCACCCCCCATCCGAAATCCAGCACCAGAACAGCTGTGTGGCAATTCCCAGCATATCCAAGCAGCCTAACACAGTGTGTGCCAGTGAAAACTCAGGTGGGAGCGCTGAGGTGAGGGGGTCTGGGAGCAGCACAGCCCCCCAAGAGGGGCTCAGCAGGCACAGCTGCCAGGTGCTGGGAGCAGGGCTGGTCCCAGCCCCTCCATCCCCACTCCTCACACAGCTGAGTTGGAAGAAGAACAAACAAAACCAGCAGATGTTTCTTTCAGAGCAGCCCAAATCCCAAGCCAGCTGTGCACTTCCCACAGGACAAGGACCCCTCGGAAACGGAGGAGCTGCCAAGCCAGCAGGGTGTGTGCACCAGAGGACCCTTCAGCAAAGGGAAGAGGCCTCTCCCCACGCCATGGCCTGGGAATCACTCTGTCCCTGCCCCTCTCCTCAGCTTGTTTGTGCTGCAAACACCACACTGGGATGAAGAAGGGCAGGAGCAAGAACCATCTCTCCCTGGCCTACAGCTTGACCGGGGCACGTTTAAATTCATGGGAAACGTACCCTCTCCATTAATTCCCAAGTGCAGGAAGCTCATTTGTTCTTTCACACAAGCCCTGACAGCAGCCTTGCAGCTACTCAGGTCTCTACCTCCGATCCTGATGAATCTTTTTAATTGTTATGCCAGAAGAAATCTAATCAAACTCCTTTACATAACCCCGGGGAGAAGCAGCACCCTCCTCTCCCTGCGGGGCTGTGGCCGAGAGCCAACTACAGGAGTAGTTTTCCAGGAGCGTTTTCCAGGCAACTAACACAGAGCAAAGTCACTTGGTTCAAGGTTTGTCCCCTCCGTGGAGATTCTGCAGAGCCCAGGATGAGGCAGGACCATGAGGGCACACACCAGCCCCTCTGGGCAGGGATATTTGGTGTCATTCCCCCAGCACTCTGTGGATATGGAACAGAGGGAATGCTGCAAGGTGGAGCCATCCCCTAGTGAGCTGTTCCCTGAGCAGCAGGACTGAGCAGGACCCTTTCCTGATGGAAACCCACGCTCTGCATTTCCTTTGGAAATCGGTAAAAATCAATCCCATGAAATGTGGGGCTGGAGGGAACAAGGGGAGCACAGACATGATCGGGAGAGGCATCAGCAAGGCTGCTGAGAGGAAGGGAAGTTCCAATAGTTGGTGTTTTAATTCCTGTAGCAGATGGTTTCTGAGCCTGCAGGGACAGGGAGGCTGGAAAAAGAGCAACAATCCTGGAAATTTGTTTTGTGCATCTATGGAGGCAGCAAGGACCAAGCTCTGAAGGTCTGAACATTCCTCTGGACATGACCAAGTAATTCTGAAGGTCTGGAAATTCCTCTGGGAATAGTGGTGGCTATCTTCTTTAAGAGCTGATCTACCCCAAATTTCAGGGATTCACAGGCAGGAGAAAAAAAAATGGGGCAAGTGAAGTGTAGAGGACAGGAACGTGGGCACCTCTGCAAGGCCAAGGGCAGCCGAGCTGAGGGACAGCACAGTCCCAGAGCAACAAGCTCAGACAAGCACCAGAAGGAAGATCCTGCCCAGTCCAAACACAGAGAGGACGGGAACAAACAGAGAAAGAACAGAAGAGAGATTTGGCACCTGCCCAAATGTCATCCCATTAAGCCTGCGGCACAGTCAGGTGAGCGAGGGAACAGCCGGCGCCGAATCTGAATGGATACCTGAGGAGGAGCCAATTCCACCCTCCCTGGCAGGCAGGGGATGGGGGAGCGGTCAACAGATGAAAGCAGGCTCCTGACACTGAACCCTGGGCGTTAATGACCCAGCACAGCACCGGCTCTGTCCTTCCAGGTGTGTCTGTGCAGAGAGCAAGGGGCACTCCTCTGCTGTGGCTTGTTCCCAAAACGTGTCCCCTGGCACGTGGGGACACCTGTGCACACATCCCTGATGGGGCAGGCAGAGCCGGATCCGCACACGTGCCCCTCACGAGCCCTGCCTGGGGCTCTTGGGACCTGTGATCCCCCGCACCCTGCCCTATCCCGGCCCTCGGCATCCCCACCTGGATGATCCCCAGTCCCCAGTACCTGTTACTCTGAGCTGCGTTCAGCCTCTGGGCTCTCTTGTCCAGCCAGTCCTCGATGGTGCCAGGGGGGATATCTGCTCCCTCCCTCTGCAGCTCCTTCAGCCTCTTCTCCCCTGTTGAGAGAAAGACTGAGATCAGAGAGGGCTGGATCAGAGGGAGGGCCATGAGAGAAAGGGCCGACAGACCCTTGTCCTTTCACTCCATTAACTCTGCTGCTCATTACCCGGCACAGTTTCACAGGCTGGAGAGTGCGCGCCATGCCTGTGGCAGCCCCTCCTCATCCTCCTCTGCCCTCCTGCCATCTGATGCTTGGAGTCATCCCTGGTGACAGCTGCAGCCAGGCAGAGCAGGGGACAAGAGCTAAACCAGCATGGTGGCAGTTTGGGCACTGAGGGGAGTCTGACATCTCCCCCCGGGGCAGATCACCCTCATCCTTGCCTAGAACAGCCTCAGCTGGCCCCGAGCCATTTCCAGAGCCGTGTCCCTCCAACTGGCAGCAGCAGCTGTGCCACCCGTGCCCTGTTAGGTGGGAGTGACAGGGACAGTGTCCGGATCGATGCAGCCTTGGCAGCCCGGGAGAGCCTGAACAGTTCCGGGTGCGCGTTCCAGCCGGCAGACAGATCCCAGAGCTGCTGTCAGCGCTGCTTAAGGAGCTCCCTGCCTGACGTGTCCCCAACCCCTGCACAGCCCAGACTGAGCTGTCACCAGCCCAGGGGCAGAACCCGGGCAGAGAGAACCAGGGGACAAGTTCTTGTATGTAGAACCACGGAATGGTTTGGTTGGAAGTCACCTCAAAGCCCATCCAGTCCCACCCTCTGCCATAGGCAGGGACACCTTCTACCATCCCAGGCTGCTCCAAGCCCTGTCCAAGCTGGCCTTGGACACTGCCAGGGACCCTGGGGCAGCCACAGCTTCTCTGGGCACCCTGTGCCAGGGCCTCACCCTGTCACAGAGAAGGATTTCTTCCATAAATAACAGAATTACAGAATCAATCAGGTTCAAGAGAAATCTTTGAGTCCAACCTACACCTACCCGAAATGTCCCCTCTTTCAGTTTGAACCCATTACTCCTTGTTCTGTTTCTCACGGTGGTTAGGAGCAAGGAAGGAAACCTCTGCAGCTGTTTACTGAATCAAGATTTCAACCCCTCCAATCAGTCAGGAAGGGCTGTGTGGGGCAGAAGCCCATAAGCACTCCCTGGGGAGAAGGGCACAGAGCCAGCGTGGCGCAAACCCACAGCTGCCCAGTTAGCAAAGCTCCCCAGCCCCCCCAGCTGCAGGGAGGGAGCTGGTGCTGAACAGGTCTAGCAGGAGTCTTGACACAGTCACACTCCTGTCAGCACATCAGGGATGAGGACATGGTCCCAACGATCCCATCTCCAGCCTAGTGGAAACTTCCCACCTAACAGAACAGGGAACTCAGAAAACCAAATAGGGGTGACAATAAAAAGGAAGCAGAGGCAGCTGCATGTCATTCCCTTAGCCCTGCTCATCCATCCTTCTGGGGGGGATCCCTGATCCCATTTAGGGACCAAGGCACCTGCAGCCATGCCCCTCAGGAGCCTGCTCCACACCCACCCACCATATGTCATATGTTTTAAGGAAAATATTATACCTTTGCAGACAGAGTGTGAAATTAATAGTGCTTGGGCAGAGTGAAGGATCACTTCATCCTACTGGTGGCAACCAATTATTCATCTGCCTGTTGAATACTAAATCAGGATGGCAGGGATGTGCTACACAATGAGCAGCCAGATGGATAATTTGTCATCCAGCCTTTTCAGCTGCTGCTGCTGGGCGGGGTGATGATGTGCCCAGTGCCACCACAGAAAGCCTGCTGTGGTCCTGATCTCCGGGTGCTGCTCTGAACCCACCGAGAAGGCTGGAGACAGGAATGTTCCAGTCTCCCACAGCTGATCCCAAGGATTAAAGCCCCAGAAAAGCTACAGGGGTCAACCCAACCAGCTGGCCAGGTAAGGGGATGGGGAGGCAAGAAGCTCAGTCTGGAGAGCTGGGCACTGCTCACACTCAGGGTTAGACTCACCTTCCAATCTCGAGCACCTTATTTCCCCTAATTCCATGTTTTCCCACCTCCTGAGCACATTCCACCTTGGCAAGGGGACAGACAAGCAGTGTCTGTGAGAAGCTTTGATGAGGCAGGGAAGAAAATCAAGGAGAGAATCTCTCCCAGCTCTCTGCACCACTGCGGTTTCCTCTTCATCCAACTCCCAGCCCCAACAGACAACAGACGATAAACAGCCCAAGGCTCTCTGTTCAGAGCAGGGAGCCCCAGGGTACCACACCAGGGATGGAGTAGCCACAGCTCATGGTCCCAGCCAGAGAAGTTCACTGGATGCTGTGGAACCACTCTGGATTCGCACTGCCTGAGATGGGCCCCAGGTATCCACATCAGAAAGACATCCAGCTGTCTCCCTGTTCTCACAGCTCCAGAAGCTGCTGCTCCAGAGCATTCCAAACCTCAGGCTCAGAAATCCAGCAGCAGGGACAGGCAACTCTCCAGCTCTGTCCAGCTTGATGGGCTCCATGTCCCCCTGGAGCACACACATCCCATCCAGGGACCACCAAACACACCCTGCCCTTGGAAAACTCCCTGAATGCCAACAGCTATTGAAAGCAACAGCTCTGAAGGGCCTTTACCAGTCCTTGCTCCCCACACGTGGTCGTGCAGCCGGACAGGTGTGAAGGTGCTTCCCCCCTCCTTCTCCTTACTGTGATGTTTGCTTCAAAGTCTAATTACAGCCAATTAAAAGAGCATCTGTAGTCATAAAGTGCCTCTAATGATGCCAGAGCAGGGTCCACATTTATCTTCTCTCCCCATGGGTTTTCTTCTTGAAAAAGGCATTGCTGTGTGAGAGGTGGAACCCCCAGCACAGGCGGGTCACCCAGCCAGGAGACGCACAGGAAATCCTTCAGTTCTCCACCAGCAAGAGGATGCACACGAAATCCCTCAGCTGCCTCCCTGGTGGATGATGTGGAACTTCAACTCCTCCAGAGCATAAGATCAGCACCAGAGCGTGGCTGAGCTGAGGCTGAGGAGCCCCTGCAATGGGAGCAGCCAAGCAAGCGACCGCCCTGCAGCCCAGTGTGAGCGCTCCTCCCGCTCCCCGCCCAGTCAATCCAGTGCCCTCCAGCCACCCCGGCAGGCTCCCTCAGATCCTTTCAGCCTCATGGACACTCCCCAGCTGTGCCCTCCTCTGGCAGCCCTGGCTGGCTGGAGTCACCAGGGCCCAGCCAGGTGGATCCTGCCTGCACCAGGGACACGGATTAGCGGGGAGCCAATAACTCTGAGCAAGGAGATGGCAATTTGACAGTGACTTTTCCTGACACGACTGTACTTAAAATGACAGCCTGGAAGTGTCTGGCTGATGAATGATGCAGCAGATGCAGAAGGCTAATGCTTTGATGGGGGAACAGCTGGGAATATGAGCTCCCTCCCTGCTGAAGGTGTAAACTGTTGCTTCTTGATGAGGATATTCTACAGGGTGCAGAGATGCTGACGCCAAAGTAGGCCAGGCTCCAAGCTGTTCTAGAACATGGAATCATGCAGAAATTTTCCTACTTAATCCACAAAACTTACACAAACTAGAGGGTGAACTCCCAGCATTAAAAAGGCCAAATGTTAAGGATAATGTCATGTTTCCTTTGGCTGTGATAAAAATGTTTTGTTCTCAAGGTGAGTTCATGGACAGGGAGCTACCAACACCAAACACTCACAGGGACTCAGGGACAGGGTCAATATTTACATGATAAAAAAAGTGCCATCACGGTTTAGCTGGGTTAAAAGAAAGTCAGACATGGCTTTGCCTGCACTAGAGCTGAGGAAAGGGGAGTTAAGCAGCACTGTTGGCCCACCAGGAGAGCAGCCCCCAAACAGCCTGGTCACCCCCAGCATGGTCACCCCAGACTTGGGAAGGCTCCGGAGCTTCCCGCCTCTCGGCTCATCTCAAATCCCTGACAACCCCTGGCTCCAAACCTGCCAAAATCTCCCGGCTGGGTCAGTGAGAGGCAGCCTGGTCCAGATCGCTCCAATCTCGCTGGCTGTGGCTTGGGATGGCTCATGGCTCAGAGATCCTGAGACTGAGTGGGAATGCATGTGGGACACCACTGATGGAGGATCCTGTGTGAATTACACACCCTGCCACACACCAGCTTGCCCTCAGCCCCAGCACCTGAGACACGAGTGATTTGGCAGCTGAAGGAGTGCTGGAATGTCCCCATGACTCACCAGACAGAGTCTGAGCCTTCCATCCTGTCTGTTACAGGCTGTCCTTCTCCTCCACCAAACCCTGCTGAGCCTGTCCCTGCACCAAATCCCTCCAAACTCTCAGATCAGAGTTGGAATCTGTGCGATGCATGAAGTCACACCACGAGAGAGGTAAGCAGGATTGAACTCTCCAACCAAGCACCCCCTGTCCCCTGGCCCTCGCTCCTTCAGGGCTAATTGGAAAATGAAATGTTTGACTCCAGAACACAAATGCAAGGTTTCCCAGTAATCTCCCTGGAATTGGCTCTCAGCAGCCAATCCTGCACTTACACCGACCCCTTTGACACAAGTCGATACTCAATAACAAGTGTAATTGGCAAGGAAAGCTGCCCAAGCGCAGAGGAGCTGCCAGCCTACCCTGCTCCACTCCAGAGCTCCCACTTCTCATGCAGGAATAGCCAGTGCCTGCAAATGCCAGAGGTTCCTGTGCCTGTCACTCTGTGCCACCCTGGGGAGCCCAGCAGAGACGGGTCAGGGTGAGGCTCTGGCCGGAAGGTGACTCTGGGAAGGGCTGGAACGCTCCACCCCACCGTGGCTTTATCGACTCAGAGATTGATTCAGAGTCACCTCGGGGGCTCTCACTGACTCAGCACAGCCTGGAACAGCTCTGTGCTGCCTGCCTGCCTCCCCCGGGCTCCCCTGAGCTCTTCCTCCCCAAATGGGATCCCTCTGAGGGCCAGGAGAGGCTCTACCCCACGCACATCCCCCGTCTCACATCCCACACTTCCAACACTTCAGCCTGGCTTTGCCAGACTCTTGGCAAAACAACAGCTGGCTCCAGCGAGGATGTGGGCATGGGAGCTGCTCTAAGCTGGGCTACACAGGTTGGGGAAGGAATCCTTCTTCTCTGCTCCACACTGCGAGGCCACATCTGGGTGCTGTACCCAGTGCTGGGCTCCCCAGTACAGAGACAATGGGCACAACCCAAAATACGGGAATTTCCGTCAGGAATTTCTATTTAATATTTAATAAATTACACATTTTTATTATGAACCTAGTCAAACAGTGGATCAGATCACCCACAGACTCTCCAGCCCTGAGATATTCAAATCACAAGTACGTGGCCCTGAGCACCCTGCTTGAGCTCACCCTGCTTTCAGCATGGTTAGGGTTAGATGATCTCCAGTGGAGATTTCAACCATTCCACAAGTTCTCACCAACACCTCACTCACACTCCCTGGCAGTGTCCAAGGCCAGGCTGGAAGGGGCTTGGAGCAACCTGGTCCAGTGGAAGGTGTCCCTGCCCATGGCAGGGGTGGAGTGAGATGAACTTTAAGATCCTTTCCCAGCCAGCCCAGTCTGGGATTCTGTCATTTTCTTTAACCACTGAAGTAATGACTCCTATGGAGAAAACAGAGCTACCACCTCTTTTCCCTAAAAGAAAAGTAGTTCCAAGAACGGTAGTCCCAGAATGAGAAAGTTCAAAAGTGCTCTGCAAACTGCCAGCAGGGAGCAGCTGCCATCCACCCTCTGCCCACACTTCACTTCCATCCAAAGCCACCCAAGCAGAGGCTGTTTCTGGATCCAGGACCCCTTTCACAGCCTTTCACAGCCCGACAGCAGGACAGCTCTTCCCACCAGCTCTTCCCACGGGTGGAAGCAGCAGCTCCCTGGTAATAGCAGCAAGGTGGGGGGAAATCAAATCCATAAATTTAAGGGGACGTGATGTACCAGTGCCCTCTGCTGCTGACAGTTTTTATTCCCTGACTGAACAAAACCCCGAGGGCTCACGAAGGCCACTCCAAACTCTTGCTGCCAAGTGGTAACAGCACTGCTCAGCTCCAGGTTTGTGTCTGTGCCAGCAGCTCGAGAGCAGGGAGCATATGACAAACTGCAGCGCTTCCAGGCTCACACAGCCCTGGGGAGCAGGAGGGAGGGATCCATACTTGGCTGGCTCCGTGCAGGCAGCAGGGGATCACAGCCTACACAGCCCCTCACACCTCCCTACAGCAACTCTCCCCCCAGGGAGATCCTTGGACATCCCCTTGTTGGAGGACTCACCTTGAACCTGGGCACTCAGCTTCTCCAGGTCCTGCTCTGTCATGTGGGAAAATCTGCAGTTGGACCCAAAATCACACTGTCCTGGAATGAAATAATGAGATTTGAAAAATCAAGTTTCAGAATTCTCTAGATTAGATATTAGGAAGTATTTCTTCACAGAAAGGGTTGTAAAGCATTGGAATGGGCTGCCCAGAGAAGTGGTGCAGTCACCACCACTGGAAGTGCTCAAAAAAGTGTGTGGATGTGGCACCTGGGGACATGGTTTAACAATGCACACGGTGGTGCTGTACTGACATTTGGACTCGGTGATCTTCAAGGTCTTTTCCAACTTTAACAATTCTGGGAAAAGCCAGAGTTCCATGAGAACCACCCAGAGGAGGTCCTTGTGCAAGCAAACCCAGGCTCCATCACACCTGGATGCCAGACACAGGCCCAAACCCCTCCCTCCAGCCTTGGGCTGCCTCTGGAAGGAGCTGCTGGAGCCCAGGAACTTCTTTCCACCTCACAACTCCTCACCTGTTTGCAGAAACTTCCGACAAGGTTTCTTGGTTTGTTCTTCCTGCAGGATAGCAGCAGCATCTGGGGAGACAAGGGATGGAGCCAGGTAAAGATCCTGGGCACAGCAAAATCTCATCATGTCCAGTCCCAAACTGGTCAGGGACCAGAAGGAAGCAGAGGGACACCCAGACAATGGTTTCACAGCCAGTTTAACCCACTCCCACACCCAGAACTGTGTGCTGAGACAGGTCAGAGCCACACACGAGGGTTTCACCTCTGAGACTGCCCCATTCAGCAGCACCACGTGCTCAATTCACAGGCACACAGAGTGTATAAATCATCAGTGCTGATTTATTTTCTCTTCCCACTTCCCCCCCTCATCCATCACCTCCCCAGTCCCAGGAAGGGAGTGGCAGACAGCTGGGAGCACCCACCTCGGAATAAGTCGTACCAGACTCTCTTAGCCCGGAGATGCTGCACTCCATTGAGGTGTTTCTTCCTGTTGTGCAGGTTGTCCTGGAAGGACCTGTCACAGTAGTCACAGAAGTACCTTTTCCCCATCTCCCTCCTGGCAAAACAGCATCAGCATGTCCTGGAATCACCAGGCAGCTCCTCGGCGCCCAGCCATGGGAAAGGAGGATCCAGGATTTACAGCGCCTGCTTCCAAAGGAGGAGAACTCAAATCACTTAGGGTTGCCAGACTGAGAAAGAGGTGAGACCCAACAGTTTATATCCTTGTCCATCACAGACTGCTGGGGCAGGATCTGCTGCCTGTACACGGGAGAAAAGGCCTGATCTGCATTTATCTCTGTCACCCAAAGCAACAACAGCTCTGCTGGAAGGATTCTCCTTCCCCGAGTGCAGACTACAGAAAACAGAGCCACAGGCTCCAGGGAAGCTGCAGCACAAGCCATCCAAGATGCAAACAGGAGGAGTTGGAGGTCCTGGGGACCTTTGACCACAACCTCCAAGAGCTGATACAAAAGAGGAAGGAAACTCCCCCGTGTCCATCTCTGCAAGGTAAGGAGGAAACTCAGCAAAACTCACTTTATCCTCAAAGATAAAACAGAAGCTGATATCACCTGTCCTGCAGGTGGGAAGCTGCATTACAAACACTACAGGACAGATTTCCTACAATCCACTGAGCCACCTGTTTTTTCCTGTACATCAAGGATTGCTCTCCTAATCCTCCCCAGCCTATGGCACCAAGGTGTGTCTGCTTTGAGTACAGCACTAAGATCACAGCAGAATTTGGGAGCTTCCACCTGTGCTGGGCCTGGAGCCACTGTCAGTGCAGGTGAGATCAGCTTGTGTTTTATCCTTCAGGCACCTGTCCCCATCGGATGTCCCTGCTGGAGGTGCAACAAACACCCTGAAGGAGCCGCAAGCTCGAGGGATATAAAGGTACCTGATGAATGGCAAAGATGGATGGACTGGAAGATAAACTCCAAAAGCAATTCTCCAGGTTTTGACACTTTGACAGCAGAATCCATTTAAAAAGTACCACAGAGACCAGCACAAGAAATAAAGATTTTATAAATAAAACGGGTCCAGAATCAATCACAGCCCCCCGGCCGATTCCTCCGGCTCAGCACGAAGAGCAGAGCACCAGGCAATCCCTCAGAGCCCAGCGTGCCCAGCTCAGGCAGGGCTGCCAAGCCTCCTGCCAGACATCCCTCCCAGCAGGAGCACCAGCACCACACCACATTCCTTTCCCTGCTCTGCTCCCAGGAACTGCTGCTTCCAAAGCAAACCCCTGGAAATCTCCGAGGCCTCACACCGCAAGTTAAAGCAAAGCTGCATTCGATGGGAAGACCTTCTGAGATTTTTTTAATTGGACTGAAAACCTCCACACTGGAGGTAAAATATTCAGATATTCCAAGTGAACTGGAAATTGTGTGTTGAGGTTCTTTCCTGGGGGGGTGAGGGCTGGCCATGCCCCAGCCATGTGTGCTGGGACCCCAAATCCCCCATGCCCTGGGCTGATCCTGCAGGGCTTGAGGTCTGAAACCGTCCTCCTCCAGCCTAAGAATCTAAACCCAAGCACTGCTTACTGAGGATGGAGCCATAAATTCCCTGATCCTTTGCATCCCTGAGTTTTGCAGCACTGTAGTGGGGCTGATGGAATTCAGAGGGAACAAGTCTGGCCCACTGGCAGGGTCTGCTTTTAAATGCTGAAAAATCCCTGTTCCACATGTTATTCCGTAGTCTCCCAAAGTTCCTAGTGGCACAGAAAGCTCCCTGTCTCAGCTGCTGGCTCCTGCACTCCATCTCTGCAGAAGAGAATGCTGCAAACAGGGAAAACAAATGAGATTCTGCAGTGGTCCCACATAAGTTTCCAGAGATCTCCCAGGGAATTCTGCCTGCGGAAGCCCAGCAGCAGCCAGCCTTTGAAATCGTATTTCAAACTTTCTCTTTCATCACCCCGACAGCAATAATTGCAGAAGCTCCTTCCCCCTCCTCCCCCAACAAGCAGGACAGAAGGCTCTCACAGATTCCAGACAGCCAGATCCCACATCCCACGGCTGCTTGCTCCCAAATTCTCCAAGTAATTCCCATTGCAGGGGACAGACGGATTGTAAAAAACAATTAGAGGAGTATCAGACTCTCCCTGAGACTTCCCCCTTCAGTGATTATACCCAACACTTATTTCCATCTTTTCAAGGATTCCACTGCATGGATACCTTGCTGGGTTCTGCCAACTCTCTGCAACACCAGCACTCCCCAGCGCTCTGTGAGTCCAGAGGAGTAAAAAGCTGCTTCTGAGCAGCACCAGCCTATTTCCATCTCCCCAAACGGCTCCAGCAATAAACAAAGAGCATTATTCAGCTGAAAACAGAGATGGTTCCTAATTAAATCCATCTTAGTCATTATGAAATAAAGTAAATGGAGCTGCTCTATAAAGAACTGCCTCAGCCTGGCCGTTTCCTCTCAGCATCTCCAGCCCCTGATTTGCAACTGAATCAGGGAGCTCAGACCTGGACCCACCGCAGCCATAAATGCTTCCAGCCATGCTTTGTGCCAGCTTAAAAGTCTTCCTGAAGAAACGCAAATAATAAAAAAACCCCAACAGCCCAGGGCTTTGTGTTGTATGAAAGTGTAACAGCAATGCTGTGTGGTGTCTCCCGGAGCCCTGGTGGGTGAGCAATACCCTGCAGTGAGGCACCTCGAAGGTGACAGCGAGGGGCTTGGGACAGCTCCAGCCAAGATATCCTGGGCACCATCCCATGTTTTCCCTTCTCCAGCATCTGCCAGAACAGTCCACACTGCTCTGTATCAGCGGCAGATTTTATCTGGGACTCTCCGGGGTGTTTCACCAGGCAGAGGGAGGAAGGTGACCCTGGAAGGGGCACAGACTCCTTTGTGTCTGGGGGGAGCTGCTGCTCTCCACGCTCAGCCCCGAGCCCCGGGAGGTGCTGCTGGGCCTTGACCTCAATTTCCTGCCTTCTCACAGCCCGGGCTCGGGGCCACTGCAGCCACTTTGGATACCCAGGCAGATGTGAATTAATTAAATCCGAGTGTCAGCCTTACGATACTCGGCTGCCAATTCAAATGGGCTCAGATCTGCAGGGAGACTTGGAATGGCAGCAGAGTCTGCCAGCACCTTCTCAATGACAGAGGCACAGACCCTGCTCTCCATTACACCCAGAGGAAATCACAGAATCATGGAATAGTTTGGATTGGAAGGGACATTGAAACTCATCCAGTCCCATTCCCTGCCATGGGCAGGGTCACATTCCACTGTCCCAGGCTGCTCCAAGCCCCAATGTCCAGCCTGGCCTTGGACACTGCCAGGGATCCAGGGGCAGCCACAGCTGCTCTGGGCACCCTGTGCCAGGGCCTGCCCACCCTCCCAGGGAACAATTCCTGCCCAATTTCCCACCTATCCATGTCCTCTGGCAGTGGGAAGCCATTCCCTGTGTCCTGTCATAGGATCATGGAATGGTTGGGTTGGAAGGGACCTTAAAGCTCATCTCATTCCAATCCCTGCTACAGGCAGGGACACCTTCTACTGGAAATCTAGAGCTTGATTGGGGATCAACGCCAACCTGACCACACACAAACCATCCTGGTGGCAGCAATTAATGGGCAGTTGGGGGAATTAGTGATAATCCAGAGCAGTTACATCTGAAAAATAAAAAATAAATTTTTCTGAGCTCTACTCTGTGGTGACCAAGGACAGAACTCAGGGCAGGGCTGGAGCTGGGCCAGGGCAGGCTCAGGCTGGAGATCAGGAAAGGTTCTTCCCCCAGAGGGTGCTGGCACTGCCCAGGCTCCCCAGGGAATGGGCACGGCCCCGAGGCTGCCAGAGCTCCAGGAGCCTTTGGACAGCGCTGCCAGGGATGGCCTGGGTGGGATTGTTGGGGGGTCTGGGCAGGGCCAGGGGTTGGATTGATGATTGTCACCCTGATTTTTCAGCTTTCTGATAGTTTACATTTCTACTGGAGCTTTCTCACCCATTGTAAAATTAACAAAGACTGATGTTTGGTAAATAATACATTCCTTCCAGGGGAAGGACAAATTGATGGACTTCTGGTTTGACCAGTGGGGTCAGAAAGGTGTCAACCTCGTCTCCCAATCCCTGGTCAAAGTCCAAACCCTATTTAAATCCCAAACCAAAATAAACTTCCTTCTTTTCTCGTCTCTCAACCTGACGGGTGAGTGTGATCTTTTCCTGTCTGTCTAGTGACAGATGTGGGTCCCTTCCTACTTGAGATATTCTGGGGTTCCAAAGGGATAACACTACACAGGAATGTGCCAGGCACCTTCCAGGCTTCCAGGACAAGCAGAGGTCTTGTCCTAACCCGGAAAAATCCCATGGATGTCCACAGTCATTGCAGGAGGGAACAAATATAAATAAATCAGGAGAAATGACTCTGCAGTCAGACCTTGTGCTACCTCTGAGTGGGTGAGACAAACAAAATAACAAAGCAGAGTCACTTGTAGGTCTGCTCTAGAATTCTATGTAGATACTTGTTTAACATCAGCCCTGTGGGGAAACAGCTTCAGTGTTGGGATTCCCCTGTCCCATCCCTGTCTGTTTTGCCTTCCTAAATCCACATTTACCTCTCTCTCCCATCTGTGCTAGAGTCACCCCAGGGCTGTTCTGCCCTCACTGAGGTTTAGAAAGAGAAATACAAAGGGAAGACAGCAAATGGGAACATTCAGGGCAGCAAATGGGACCATTCCCACTTTTGTTCTGTCACATGGGGCCAGGTCCCACTCCTCCCGAGGCCTCTGGAGCAGCTGTCAGAGTCCTCTGGCCCTGGCACAGGGTGCCCAGAGCAGCTGTGGCTGCCCCTGGATCCCTGGCAGTGCCCAAGGCCAAGCTGGACAGTGGGGCTTGGAGCAGCCTGGGACAGTGGGAGGTGTCCCTGCCCATGGCAGGGGTGGGACCGGCTGAGCTTCAAGGTCCCTTCCAACCAAACCACTCCATGACTCGTGAGCCCCAGAGCCCTCTCCCACCCCTCGAACACTGACACCAAACACCTTTTGCAACCCCAAACTGCAGAATACACCCCGAATGCCTCCCACCAACCTTCCGGGGCTGAGCTGAGGGCAGTGACCGCAGCCTCTTTCCTGTCCCCGTCACCCTTGGCCGGACACCCGGGCAGGGCAGGGCAGGGCAGGGCAGGGCAGGGCAGGGCAGGGCAGGGCAGGGCAGGGCAGGGCTGCCCCGGGGTGTCTCTGCCCCCTCAGCGCCTCCACCCCGCCCTGCTGCCCCCAGCCCCGTCTGGGTCCCGCCCCAGCCACGGCCGGGCCGGTTTCACCGCACAAGGCCGGGCAGAGACCCCGGGGTTGCCCAGCGGAGGCCGCTGAGGACAAGGCGGCAGGGACGGGACGAACGGAGCCCCTCAGGGACCGCCCTCAGGGACCCGCGGCACACCCGGCCACGCTCACCCACCTCTGGCCAGGCCCGCGCCGCGCCGCCTACAACTCCCACAATGCCCCACAGCAACGGCGCATGCGCAGTTCGCAAACGACACGGAGCGCGGCCTACAACTTCCAGCATGCCCCACAGAGCACCGCCTACATCCCCCAGCAGCCTCTGCGGCGCGGCGCAGGCGCGGAGCGCGCGGCCAAGATGGCGCTGCTGCGGCAGGTGTACGGGTCGCTGTTCCGCCGCACCTCCACGTTCGCGCTGTCGGTCGTGCTGGGCGCGGTGCTCTTCGAGCGCGTCTTCGACCAGGGCGCGGACGCGCTCTTCGAGCAGCTCAACGAAGGGGTAAGGGCTGTGTAAGGCCCCGCCGAGGCTGCCCGGGCGCTGAAGGTCAGGCCGGCCCCGCTGGGCCCCGCGCCCCTCAGCCCCGGGCCTGCGGCTCGGCCCCGGGGCTCGCTGAGGGCCAGCGCGGCTCGGCCCCGGGGCTCGCTGAGGGCCAGCGCGGCTCGGCCGCGCCCCAGGGAGCTCCGCGGCTGTCGTGGCGCTCGATGGTCGGGGCTTCGGGGTGTCCTTGGGCTTCTCTGGCCGCTTGGAAGGGGCGTGCAAGGCAGGGGGGAGCGGGAGCGGTAAAAAGGGCTTCTTTTGTGCCCTGTGGTCCTCCGGCTTGGCCGATCTGCCCTTGGCCGAGGAAGGGGATAAGGGCTGGTGGCCTTGGGTGTCCCCGGATTGAACCTTGGGTGAAAGGGGTTAAGCCGTCCTTAGGTTCCCAAGTGCAGCAGTGACGGGTTAATTACTGCAGGATAGCGAGGCGGGCTTGGGGGAGACCTCAGAGCCCCATTCCGGGGTTACGGAGGCTCCAGGAGATGAGAGGACTTTGGACAAGGGCTTGAAGTGACAGGACCCAAGGAATGGCTTCCGACTGCCAGAGGGCAGGGTTAGATGGGATATTGGGAAGGAATTGTTCCCCGGGAGGGTGGGCAGGCCCTGGCACACTGCCTGGATCCCTGGCAGTGTCCAAGGCCAGGTTGGATGGGGCTTGGAGCAGCCTGGGATAGTGAAGTGTCCCTGCCCCTGGCAGGGAGTGGGACTGGATGAGTTTTAAGATCCCTCCCAACTCGGACCATTCTAGGAATAGGATTGTTCTGTGCATCCCTTATGTGCAGGAGTAGAACTGCCCTCTCCAGTCTGGCTGGGAATTCAAGGCAGTGTCTCTGGGCCACTAATCCAGAGCAGAACAGGGAAAGGGGGAATCTCTGCAGCTTCCACCCTGCCCAGATTATGAGCCCTCATGTGCATCCCTGTGTCCCCCAGATCCAGTACAGGACTCCTTCACCACCTCCCCAGGCAGGATAATTTACATTTTGGATTCTGTTATCCCAACTCCACTAGAAACCTGCCTAAAAAGTCTTGATTTTTTTTTTTCCTGTCTGTTTTGCATGCAGAAACTGTGGAAACACATCAAGCACAAGTATGAGAACTGAGCAGCTCAGCAGCAGGAACCAGTCTGGGGTGGCAACAGGCACTGCAGGGATGGATTCAGCCTCTTGACACTGGGAATTCCTGATGGAACAACTCCGAGCCAGATGCTATCAGCCACCTTCTGATGTGATGTGAAGCCAGATGGACTCAAGGAGTTCTGCTGCTCTACTCAACTTAGAGTGTTCAAATAAAACTCCTGGTCCTGTCTTGTGTCTGTGTGTTTGTCTCACTCATCCTTTGGCCTTTCTGTGCCTCCTCCTTCTCTGGAAGGTGGAGAATCTTTAAAAACAGCCCTGTTCCTTAGTTCCAAGGTACTGTCAGGAATCACGTCGTCTTAAAATGGATTTGAAAGCACACAGACAGTTGCAGTTCATGACAACCCTTGGCTTCTGCCTGGGAAGGGGGAGAAACTGTCTGCTTCTTCTGGTCTGTCCACAGAAAAGGGGCTTAATCATTTTGTAGCTCAAATGTGATGGAGGTTCCTGGTGCTGCTGCAGCCCTGCCCTAACAGAGGAATGTGCTCTGCACTGCTGGGCTGAGAATGGGCATCAGCTGTAACTTTCAGAGGTGATGTGGATCCCTTTCCTAATTATTCCTGTACCTTCTGGCTCCTCCCACGGCCCGAGGAGCAGAAGTGATGTCAGGTTTGTGTATCACACCTGCCTCCATCCCGACTGGGAAGGGATCACTCAGTTCCCCCCAGCAGCTGGCTCACAGGAGTCATGGAATGGTTTGGATGGGAAGGGACCTTAAAGATCATCCAGTTCCTCCCCCTGAACCTTCTCTCACCCTGCGCAGAGTCATTCCCTTCTCCCTGAAGAGCCCAGCCCTGCCTGGCCATGTCAAACACTCTTTCTACATGGGAAGGGATATTTGGGCACTTCTGGGGTAATGACTCAGTTAATTCCTCAGCTCTCAGGGAGATCTGGCTGAGTGACTCCTCTTCCCACCTTCCCAGCCCAGCAGCCCCATCTCTCCCTCCTCAGTCCATTTTCACTCATCAGGAATTCCAGCATAGGCTGAGGCAGAGGCCATTAGAGCCAGTGCTCATAACAGCTTTGTTGGGTTTGCAAACGAGTGCCAGGGGGGTAAAACATTTACTCTGAAAACACAACGAGCACTTAAACACTTGTGCTTGTTTTTGGAGCCAAATCCAACTACAGCTGTCCTAGTCCCAGCTGTGCTTTATGGAGATGGTTAGGAGAAAGGTTTAAGCTTTCTGGGACAATCCCATCCGAGTGAGTGCCAGCTCCCCGTGCTCTGCTGCTGTTCCACATCAGGCTGGGCAGCTCAGAGTTGCAGGCTCTGAGCAGCAAGAACCAATGCTGAATACAGGATGAGGGGACAGCACTGCAGTGGGCAGCAGGGAGGAGCTGAAGCCATCGGTGCAGAGAGCGGGAGCTGCAGGAGAGCAGCCTTATCCCAGCAGGGGATTTCCCTGGATACAGCATTTGGGGATGCTAGTAAACATAATTCCTTTCTCCATGCCTGTCATTGGGAGGTTTGGGCAGCACTGATAGGCAAAGAAAAATCTCCTCAGAGCACTCAGGGCTTCCCCTCATTTCATGGCAGTGGCTGTTCTGCTGCATTTCTGCCTCGCTGCAAACAGCCCCACAACGGCTCCAGTCACATTGCTGCCCTCTGCACAACACCAGGCACCAAGGTGCGGACCTTACTACCACCCTACTACCACTTTACCACCCCACTGCTCCTGCAGCACTGGGATTGCCCTGCAGCACAACCCACTGCTGATTTTCTCACTGTGGGGGTGACAGCCACAGGCACTGCTGCAGTGCAAGAAAATACAGCATGGTGGGGAGACGGCACTCAGGGCACTTTAACCAGTAAATTAACCAAGCAAAGCCTAATTGGATAGCAGGAAGTTTATCAATACTGTCTGTAAGGGCCTAAAAAAAACAACTAAGACATCTACATCCTTTATTTGTACCATCTGTTTTCACAGGCCTCAGTCAAGGGACAGAAATCCATAAGGTCTTACTCACCTGAACCCCTGTCGGTCTGTTGGCAATGGGAATAGACTGAGCCTTTCTCTGCCAGCACAAGGCTGTCTCAGGAGGTTTAGGTGGAGATAAGATTCTTCCCCCAGAGGGTGCTGGCACTGCCCAGGCTCCCCAGGGAATGGGCACGGCCCCAAGGCTGCCAGAGCTCCAGGAGCCTTTGGACAGCGCTGCCAGGGATGGCCTGGGTGGGATTGTTGGGGTGTCCTGGGCAGAGCCAGGAATGGGACTCAGTGATCCCTGTGGGTCCCTTCCAACTTGGGACAAACTGTAACTCAAGTTCAGGATAAGGCATGTCCATGGAAGGTGTGCTCTTGGAGCTGCCCACTCCAAGGTGGGCAGGGAGGGCACAAGGAGCCAGTACGAAAATAAAACTCTGTGAATTATAAATAGTACAAAAGGGCAGGAATGGCTGCTGCAGCCTGTCCCATGTATTGGGTGCAGGCACTGGCACACACAGTCAGGGCAGCTCCTTCCCGGGAACAGGCAGCACGCCCACAGGGAATGCAGCTCCATGTGAGCCCAGGTGCCAGGTATTGCACACAACATCCATCCCCCGAGCAAAGGGAATGCCGAGGAAACAAGGAAACGGAGCCTCCTGCTGGGCAGGGGCTGGTGCAGCCCCTGCTCTCAGGGGCAGCTGCTCAGGAAGGGATCATGCCCTTGCTGCGCTTCCTGTCAGCCATGGCCCGGCGGTTGTGGTTGGCTCTTGTGCTTTTGTTCGCTTCTTTCTTCCTCCGCTCCTGCACCGTCTCCCGGTTCTGCCCGTGGCCCTTGGCATTCCCAACAACGGCAGAGCTCTCATGTTTGTGCCTGGAGGACACAGAGAAAGGACATCACAACAGGCACCCCGCACTCCTGGGGAAGAAATCCCAGATCCCCACAAACACCGGGGTGGGAGAGGCTCAGCCTCAAGCCTCAGCTCATCCCAGGGCTCCCACAGCAGCCCAGGAGCAGCACCAGTCACACCACCACTGTGTCCTTCCACACACTGAGCCCAGCAGCTGGAAACAGCTGTGAAACTGTCCCAAAATCCCTGTGGGAGCTTTGGAAGTTGTCCTCTCCAAGATCCTGTCTTGCACAGGGTTCTGCTGCTTGGAGTGCCAGGACAAGGGGGAATGGCTTTATGCTGAAAAAGGGGAGATTTAGATTGGGTATTAGGAAGGAATTGTTCCCTGGGAGGGTGGGCAGGCCCTGGCACAGGGTGCCCAGAGCAGCTGTGGCTGCCCCTGGATCCCTGGCAGTGTCCAAGGCCAGGCTGGACATTGGGGCTTGGAGCCACCTGGGATGGTGGAAGGTGTCCCTGCCCACGGCAGGGGGTGGAACAAGATGGTGGTCTTAGGGTCCCTTCCCACCCAAACCATGCCATGATTCCACGCCATGCCTGCCCCTATTCAATGGGGTAAAACAACCATCAGTAAAGTAAAGGGTGGGTGAGGAAGTCCACGCCACTGTAGTAGGACCATGACACACAGGAATGTCAAGGAGCAGGAACACCCTCAACAATTCCAAACAAAACAGCAGCAGAGCCAGAGGGAGATCCTTGCTTACCCCTTCCTGGCAAGGAATGCCTGGCGCCTGGCTTCAGCCCTCTCCCGCAGCACCGCCGGGTCCTGTACAAAGTGGTCCTACAAGGAGGCAAGGGAACAGGTCAGGAAACTCATCAGCACCTCATCGAGCCTGGAGAGAAGAGGATTCTGCTGGGAACAGAGTCAATTCCTGGTTCATTACCTCTGGATCAGTGGGATTGGTGTCAGGGACTCTAAACACAACACTTGGCACAAAACCTGCCTGAAAACCTTCCTACACCATGGCTACTCGCAGCACATCTATGGAAATGGAGTGTCAGTGACCCTCAGAGTGCTCTGCGGGCACTGTCTGTCTCTAGGATAAAGCAGATTAAAGCTCCCCACGGAGGAAGTGTCGCTGCTCCAGCAGTTAGGCCAGGAAGCAGTGGAGAGCGGTGCTTGGGGACACACCACAGCCCAGCAGCCACTGAACAGCAGCTCAGTCCCTGCTGCTGCTCAAAGATTCCCTCTCTGAAAAAGGAAATCTGCTCCACATCACCTGAGGGTGAAGCAGGGAAGGAATGTGGTAAATCTTAATGCAACCCCAGCTAAATGTCACCTTTGTTCTTTCCTTTTCAGCTTCTTCTTCCTCCTCTTCATCCTCTTCCTCTGTCTCCTGTCCTTCCTCCTGCCCTTTAGGTCTCAAGACCTGAGGAATTGTGAATGGCCTGGGAATTAAGATGTAAATCGTTAGAAAAGAAAACAGCATAGCCACAAACACTTCTCTGAACAGCACATACTTTTTGGTTTGCATTATGTCCTTAAAAAGATGAGACTCTACAGATTTCATGGACTTCATTTTCCTGAAGAAAAAAAAGCCAGGAGACCCAGGAATTAATGCCACATTCCTATGGGCAATTAGCAAACACACTCTCCACTGGGGAATGCTCACTATGAAATTGTCATTGAAAATAATAATAATAGTTAAAAAAAACAACCCTGAAACCTCACAAGGAATTTCTCCACAGAAACAACTGCTTCCTTTGGGAAATGGGCATCCAGACACAGCCACAAGGCAATATTAAGGAGTATCCTCTGCCAGGCTTTAGCTCAGCAGTCAGGAAGCGTCTGTTGTACAAGACAAATTTGGACAGAACCATTAATGCTCAGCCACTGCTGTGCTCCAAACCTCTCTGAGTGGTCAGGGCTATCCAGGGAGCCCCAGTTCCATTGCTGTGCCCCAGCTTCCTACAGGGGGAAATCCCTGGAGAAATTAATCAGGCTTTATGAATCACTCTGGCCATGCAGAGCAAAGGGCCTGGGGGTGGAGGAAGAATTTACCACATGCCTATAACTCTTCTTTAACATAAATATGTGTCAGTGTTTAAATTCCATTGGAATTCTGACCCACCATTCCACTGCCAAAGAAATAAATGTAAAACACGAAAAGCCTTTGTTATGTCAAACCAACAGATCCAGTTTTCAGCAGTGACATCCACTAATTGTTTCTAGGGGCAGTGAGACCTGAAAGAGGGGAAAACACCTGGGTGCCACATTCTTACAGGAAAAACACAAAAAGGATTTAAATTGAAGTTTCTCAACACTTTAGAGGGGGGGAAAAAGAGACAAAAGAGCCTCAAAGCTTCTTTTTGGTTTGAGGTTAGGAATGGTGACATCTTCACAATACATCAGAATTCAAAAGGCTGCTTTCAGGATAGTTAAAGCAGCTTTTAAATCATGTGTTTTCTAAAATAAATATTCTCCAGCCTCCATCCCCACTAACCCTTTGCTTCCCAAAAGCTGATTGTGTGCAGCTGTCAGTCTTGGTGCAGAGTGCTGTGCAGCCCATCAGGGACTCAAATCCTGCTGCCAGCACTCAGAGGGGACTGGCAGGGAAAAGTCTGGTTGTAAAATTTCCCAAATTTTGAAGTTTCCCTTTGCTAACCAGCCATTTTAGGTTGCCCAGCTCCACGGATTTTCCAAGCTGTTTTTCGCTGCTGCAGGGCAGTTCCTCTAAGGAGAAGCACTGCTAAGTACAAGCTTCCACACAAGGCAAATTCCCCTCTTGGATTTGCTGATTGAGGCAATGGCCGAGTGGAAGCTGCAGAACATCCTGGGCACACTGTGTTTTCCTTTGCAACACGTTCTGGAAGTTTAGGAACTGTCTGGCTAGGAATTTAGTTTGCATTTATGTACAGCCACTTTTCATTGAGGTTCTTTGCCTCAAGGGTGCAATCACATTGTGTTCAAGGAATAGTCTGCCATCGGCACACTCCCTATCCACAGGGGAAACCTTCCTCCTTGCACACCACAGTGAAACCAGGTAAAGGGGTGGTTTGAAGCTCTCCTGGAGGAACAGAGCCCAAAGTACCGGGTTTGTGGGAGCCAGAGAATCCCCTGGTGATTCTCCCGTGGTCCCCTCCCTCCCCTCAGCATTCACCTCCTGGAGATGAGCTCGTCATCTGAGTCAGCGTCGTTAGCGCCCACTTGGTTCCCATCGTAGGTGTCGTCGTACTCGTCCTCGTAGTCCTCGTAGTGCTGGGCTGCTCCCGGCTCCAGGGGCAGCTCCTCCAGCACCACGCTGTACTGGCTGTAGCGCTGCTTCTGCTCCGTCACCAGCCGCTTGTCGTTCACCAAGCTCCGGGTCGTGTCCTTCTCCCTCCTGCCCGGGAACAGGGGAGGGAAAGGCAGGGGTCACAACCTTCCCTTGGAGCTGCTTTTCCCCGTTAGTCAATGGAATGTGAAGCAATGCAAACCTCCTCCCCAGTGCCACAGGCCCTCCTTACCTCACCCATTGGCCTGCTGGTTTATAAAATCAGGGAATGGCTTGGGCAGGAAGGGATCTTAAAGCTCATCTTACTCCACCCTCACACCTTCCACTGTCCCAGGCTGCTCCAAGCCCCGTCCAGCCTGGCCTTGGACACTGCCGGGGATCCAGGGGCAGCCACAGGTGCACCCTCAAAGGGAACAATTCCTTCCCAATATGCCATCCAGCCCTGCCCTCTGGTAGTGGGAAGCCATTCCCTGTGTCCTGTCATTCCAAGCCCTTGTAAACAGTCTCTCTTCCATCTTCTGTGTCAGCCCCTTCAGGTCCTGGAAGGCCACAATTAGGTCATCTCAAAGCTTTCTCTTCAGGCTGGACAATCCTAATTCTCCCAGCCTTTCCTCCCAGCAGAGCTGCTCCATCCCTCTGCTCATCCTGCTGCCTCCTCTGGTCTCACTCCAGCAGCTCCAGGTCCTTCCAGTGCAGGGCCCCAGGGCTGGATGGAGTGATCCAGGGTGGGTCATTTCTACGAGGGCTGTTTGGCCACTAAAAAAGAGCAGGAATTGGAGACCCCCGCTATCACTTCAGACAGAGAGGAGGCTTTCACAGGAGGCCAAATGCAATTCTATTCCAGATGAAACTTGGCCAAGGCGCATGGAGCACAAACGTGAGGGGCAAAGGACAAATGTAGATGAGGAGATCCAAAAAATAACCAGTGCAGGTGAGGATGAGAATAAACACAACTCCCAAGGCAAGGAACAAAACAGCAGAGAGCGATTGTGGCTCATCCTCTCAGAGCACTGCAAGGCCCTGTTTTTTAAATTTAGAAGGCAAGTAAATTATAGTCATTTTAAAGAAGGGAAGACCAAGAAACAGAGGGATTAAAAAGCAGTAGCAGTGTGTCTCAAGCTGCATAAGCTCTGAAGTCCCATTTTTCAGACCAGCCAAGTACATATTCACAGCAAAGCAATGTGAGATTCCGCTGTGCAGGGACAACTTGCAGCCCCCAAGTCCAGGAGGACCCAGCATCAGAGGATTTTACCAGAGAAAGGATCTGTCCAAGGCAGTGGCAGTGACTCAGGAAGGGACAGACTGAGGGGATGTGATCCAGCAGCCCCAGTTTTCATTCAGAATCTCAGAACAAAGGAAGAATACAGCTGGAGGTGGTTCCCTCTCTGCCATGACTCACTGCCTGCATTGGCTGCACAATGCCCTCCCAAGCACGTGGTGAGTTCACCCATGCCAGGATCCCTGGGATAACACCTCCTGTGGGAATTCAGCTGAGCCTGAACCCAGCTCCTGCTAATTGCTTCCTGTCGAGATGGTCTGATGACTGCACAGGAGCTGCATGAAATGGTCTGGGCACCAATCCCAGGAAAAACAGTGGGACGGCTCCTCTAGTCCCATGGAGCTCAGGACATGCTCTGGCTTCAGGAGACAGATTCAGCTGACAGCGAGGGCTGGACAGGCACAGACAAGTGCCATCACTTTTCAGGATCAGCAGAGTCTCTGTTGGCACATTCATTTCCTTGTGTTTGATTCCCTCCTCATCCTGGCTGGATCTCTCTTTCTCAAGGACAATCCCTGCCCCAAACTGCTGATGCTGAGTGTGGCCAGAACAACCTGCTCTGGCTCTTCAGGCACTATGGTGACACCAGGCTTAGCAACAGCACCCCAAACACAAGAGAATTTGGTGAGCACAAGTTATTTGGAAGGAGAAAAAAAAATAAATATTTGATACAATTCAAATCCAAAGCAGATCTCAGACTAAGCCTGGAGAGCCCTGTTACATCAATGCTGAAGATTAAATCCTGGAGACAAGCTACTGCAGCTTTTCCTTGGATTCAGTTGGATATGGTCACCTTTGGGCATTGCTTGCTCCAGGTTTTAAACTACTCAAGCCACAACTAGTATGTCTGGAGTCCTGCAGTTTTCCCAAATGTTCTGAAATGAAGAGAGGCAAACGACACCAGGAAGGGCAGCAGCAAGAGGATAATCCCATGAGGTCACATAACTACAGCAGGAGAGAGGAGAACTTCTCCAGGAGTGATGGTACCCCTGGAGAGGAGGCACCCCTGGAGGGCAGTGCCATGGGAGCCGATCCCAGGGCACAGCTCAGGGATGATTTACACCTTCCAAAGCTCTCCAAGTGATCTGCAGAGGGAGCTCTGAGCAGGATATTCCAGCCACTGGATGCTCTGTGCTGAACTCAGTGCTCTTTGGCCTTGACCAGCTGCTGCAGCAAGGCTTTGGGAATCAGGGATAACCCAGCACAGCTGTGCAAGGCTTTGGGAAAGAGGGATAACCAGCAAGGCTTTGGGAATCAGGGATAACCCAGCACAGCTGTGCAAGGCTTTGGGAAAGAGGGATAAGGAGCAAGGCTTTGGGAAAGAGGGATAACCAGCAAGGCTTTGGGAATCAGGGATAACCCAGCACAGCTGTGCAATGCACCTGTCTCACAGAGCAAGGCACCACCATGAGGAGAAAGGTTCTGTCTGTGAATTCTCAGCTGTGGACACAACAAAAGTCATGGCCTTGGCCAGAGAGAAAAGAAATTCCTTTCTTGCTCAGCCAAGACAGGGTCAGCACTGTGGCACTGCTCTGAGGAGCTGGGCCACTGGACCTGGGTACAGAAGTTGTTTTCTCCTGGAGCTTGATGCAACTTTGTAACCAAAACCTTACCTGGGAGCTCTCAGGCCATGCGGCTCCAAATCCAGCCAGACTTTTAGCTATCTGCTGTGTAAATACATCCCAACATTAAGATCACACTTGGCTGGTTAAAGGAGGTTTTTAAAGTCTAGTGGAAGGTGTCCCTGCCCATGGCAGAGAGTGGAACGAGATGAGCTTTGAAGTTCCTTCCAACCCAAACCATTCCATGATTCTGTGGTATGTTTTAAAAGAATCTGGTACAAGGGAACCACACTACAGAGCTGACATCAATGGGAGGCAGCACCACACACCCAGCTGGGCAGAAAGCAAAGCGAAAACTGGTGGGGTTTTATAGAAATCTCTGCACATGGCAGGGGATCCCTGCTCCTTGCAGGCAGATTGACTAACTGACCTTTAAAGTTCCCTCCCAACCCGAACTACACCACAAGTCCAAGTGCCCTTCTGCAGAAAGCTTTCCAGCAGTAGCAACAACAGAAGTAGTCTAAGGCACTGAATGTTAGCAGATGCTGAAGTAGATGCATATTGAATCTTCCCTTGGCTCTAAATCAAATCATTAGTTATTCTCAGCTCTGAGTCACAATCCCAGGCTCAGGGATGGTGCTTTTCAAGGTTTGTTGTTCAGTGCAAGTTTAACATTAAGCCCAAGGAACAAGAGCCTGACATTACAAATGAGCTTGGCAGAGCAATCTCCAGCAGCAGACACAGGAAAGCCAATTAGGAAAAACACTAAATGAAACCAACCCCCTCATATTATTTCATTTTTACTTTCCCAGACAAACAGGTGGGAAACATCTTTGATAAGCCTTTCCCCCTGCCAAAACATTCCTGCAGGAGGTTTTTAGGAGAGATAAATGAGCAGGTTCCAAGGTGTTTGTTCCTCCTGACAAGGCAGAGTTAATGACTGGGTGCCAGCACTCACTCACCTCTTGCCTTTCTGGATCCGAGACACATCCACTGCATCCCTACTGAAAACATCAAACTCATCATTCTGGAAAACATTATAGCGAGAGCTGACCAGAGGGGTAGGGTCTGGCTTCAGCTGTCTGTTAAAAAATAAGGAGAGAGAATAAAACCAAAAGTGAAGTGAGGAAGAGAAATCCTCTCCCATCCCTAAACCCTTGGTTTATCCTTTGTCAGTCCCAAACCGATCCTGAGTGCACCAAGAGGTGCTGGCTGAGCCTCAGGGTACAACCCCCTCCCTTCCCAGCCATGCTCCGGCACAAGAACAGCTCTTCCCAAAGTTTGGATTTGAGGAGAAACTAAAGTAACTCACAGAAAGCCAAGAGAAAACCCTTCTGTTCATTTCAGAGTCTATCAAACCATGCAGGACAACAGAATATTCAACAGACTGCCTGGTCTCAACACAGTGACTCAGTGAAGACAAACACTAAGTGTGATGAATTACAGGCTGGAAAAAATTCCAATAATTTGTTGCTGCTGATTTCAAGATATTTATCTCTCCAGTTAAATCTTTCTCAGGGTTCCAGGTTTATGTTTGTTCAACTTGTAAGTCAAAAGACTGTACTTTTGACATTCATTTTGGTGGTGCAGACAACTCAGCTGGGCAGCTGCAAATGCTGCTGTGCTCCCCTATAAATCAGCAGGGGTCAGAATTTGACATTTCCTATCGAACCAGCAGCTTTGTTTCAAGATGCAAAAGGCAGGAAGAAAAAAAATCCAGCTCTATCTTGTGGAACTGCTGGCTTTGCAGAAAAGCCAATCCTTCCTAAAGCCTGTCCTGCACCAGTTGTGCCAAAGTCAGCAGATCTGACTGCAGAAACACAAAGATTGTTGCAAAACTAAGATTTTTTTACATCATTTTTCCGATAAAGATGCTTTCCTTTAATGCAACAGCGAGACAGTCTGCCCATAACTCCATGAAATATGAACAAACAGCACATTCACTTCCTGATGCTCTGTCAGGAACTGCTGGTGCAGCACAAACACACACTCACAGCTGCAGACAAATTCCAACAACTCAATCCTGCCACCAGCTATAAACCCTCCATCCTTTGTCCAATCCAGGAAAGCAGAACACGCCAGGCAAGTTTGTCAGAGGGAAGATAAAAATGGATCTGAATTGTCATATCTTCATTCACAAACCAGCAGCCTGTTAAATAACCGTATTTGACCCTGTGGGTTGAATCGCCTCCTCTAAAGATGCCCTTTCCTGCAGGATAGCTGGGATTTTCACACCTGTGACAACGAACACTACAGCAAAATAACTTTTGAAGGCAACATATTCTATTGCCCAGAATTCCATTCCATTCTATCCCATCCTATTCTATCCTATTTCTATTCTATTCTGGCATTTCGTGTACAAATGGTTTTGTCCCCTGTCACAAAACACAACCCACAACCCAGCACTGAGCAGCAAAGGTCCCACTCCTCTGCAGGGACACAAAGAGGGCAGAAAACTGGTGACAGGTGACAATGAGAAGCTCTCACTGCAGTTCTCTACCCCAAATATGTGAATTCTTAGAGCTCTAAAAGCGTTGAGCCTTCAGTGAGAACAACTAAGTGAGACAGAAACAACCAGAGGTTGTCCCACACCTTTGCATCCTTCGGTCCAGCTTATCCAGGTATGGCACCAGCTTATCTTCCAGGATGTTGTTGATCACCTGCTCTGTGTCATATCCATACTCCTTCAGGCAGGCCAGGATGAAACCCTCTCCAAGGTCTGGCAGCAGATCCTTCACTTGGGAGATCAGGGAGTCCAGCTCCACGCCAGACACGCAGGCGACAGGCGCGGCCGCAGCGCCGGCACACTGCGGACACCAAACACAACTGGTGGGCACAGGGACAGAGCTGAGGGCAGGCAGTGTGCACAGAAATACAGGGAGAGCAGCACTCTGGGCTTCTGGGTTTAAACACACAAGTCCAACACCGGAGCCAAAAGAGAAATCAGCTGTTTAAACTCCACAAGGTTTCCGACACAGATTTGGGCACACCGCTCCTTTTCCCAGTCCCTGAGTCAGCAAGGACACCCTGGAGAATCCCTTCCTCAAATAACAGGCGAGCTCTGCATTTCAAAAATATGCACATGAACTGCAGGGATGAAGCAGAGTATTTGAATAATCCCCAGCAAGGGAAAACCCAAGCCATGGGAGCTGGAAGCAATTTGCTCAGAGATAACTCAGGATTCAGGTGTAGCTTCAGCTCTCATTTCCCAAGGCTGCATGGAGATCCAGCAAAGGTCAGAAGTGACACCAAATCTCATGTTGTCCCCAAAGCTGAGCAAATCAAGCCTGTCCTCACAGATGGAGGAAGGCCAGAAGAGCAGAGCCCCCAGGAAGAGCAGAGCTGTACCCACCTCATCCTCCAGGGCACACGCAGCCCCCGGATCCTCCCTGTCCTCAGGGGTGCTCTCTGCTATTGCTGAAGCTCCGTTGGATGCTGCTGCATCTTTAACAGCTTGTCCTTTTTTCCTGCCTACCCCTTCCCAGGCACTTTCCACTGCCTGGAGGATATAGGCTGTCCTGGTCTCATCTCTAAGAGCACAGCATTAAGGACATTCCTGGATGCACATGTTCAGGGATCACCTTGAAGTAACTAGAGGATTGTCAGTGACGTCCAAATATGCACCTACACCAACAGTCACAAAACCACTGAATGGTTTGTGTGGGAAGGGACCTTAGAGCTCATCTTGTCCCACCCCCTGCCATGGGCAAGGACAGCTTCCATTAGACCAGGTTGCTCCAAGCCCTGTCCAGCCTGGCCTTGGACACTTCCAGGGATCCAGGGGCAGCCACAGCTTCTCTGGGTAACAACTCCCCCCTCTCGTTTTTTTTCTGTTAAGGGAAAGCTTCCCAGTACTCCTTGCCAGTCATGCAGCTTAACCAGAGGCAGAAATGTCACTGGTGTGAAGGAATCCAAGAGCAGCCAGGTGTGCAAAGCCCAAGGATACAGTGCAGACGATGCCTGCTGGAGCAGACTCACATCATCCTCAACAGGGAACAGCTCGTCATAGTCACGGAGAAATCTGAAAACACAGGAGCAAGCTGAATCAGTGGAGCTCAATTAATTACCACTACTGTGCCTCTCGGAGTGCCTCAGTGCTCAGGCAGAACTGAGAACCTCTCACCCAATGCTGGATTCCAGCCATGCCTGATTTTGGTCCCACTACACCACAGCAACACTCCTCAGGTGTGAGGGCTGGAACCCAGTGCAGCATTACAGGGAAAATCTCTGCTTTACCACGTGAACGTGCTCAGAATGCCAGCATGGGCAGGAGGACAAGATGGAATTCCCAGTTCTGCCACTTCCTTTACATCTCCAGCATTAGTGTTTAATATTTTTCTGGTCTGGTCAGCCCAGCTGGAAAGCACAGATCTGTAATAACAGCCTAACTTGTCAGGGGAGCTAATGGCTAAATTGCTCTTCTCCTCTTTGAGAGGCTGGATTAAAGGGAGTGAAGAATAGCAATTCTTAGTGCCACAATCTGTGCTGCAGGCTGAAATCCTCTCATTGCACTTCTCCCAACAACTTACAACGATTTCTGACTCCCAAATGCCTCATAATGCTGCCTTAGGCAATTCTGCTGCAAAGAATGGCAGAGGAAGGAGCTGAGCCCCCCTCGGGCCTCTTGTCAGCCAGACTCACCTCCTTTCCTGAAGCACTGAGGTGAAGATCTGCAGAAATTCCTCAATAAACGGCTGAATATTCTCACAACTGCAGGAAACACAGCACAGTGAACACTCAGAGGTTAAGTGGGCCAAGGTTGGGCCCCACCAGCCAAACCACTCACATTTACACACCAAGGGAAAGCCTCATTTGAAAAGAGATTTCAGGCCACATTTGGCTTTCACAGGAGCAAAGAGTCCAATGGAGGTAAGTGGTTTTTAAGGCACCAGCAAACATTTCAGCACTTAGATCTAAAGCTGTATTACACCTAGAATTTTAAGTTTGCAGACAGACTTTAAAAATAGTTTGATGCCTCAGACTTGCAGTGAGCAGAAAAGGGTGTGCAGAGCTTTTGTAATTGTGTCTTCATGATGTCTTGGGATTACACCAGTGAACCTTCCAGGAAGTCTGTGCTCACCTGTGCAAGACAGCTGGCAAGCAAACTCCCATTGCAGCCTCAGTGCCCAAATCCCTGGGTGCTGCTGAGGCTCCAAGCCTTATTCCAATACACCTTTTGGTGGGAAAGGACCTTAAAGCCCATGCAGTTCCACCCCCTGCCATGGGCAGGGACACCTTCCACTATCCCAGGCTGCTCCAAGCCTCATCCAACCTTGGCCTTGGACACTGCCAGAGATGCCCAGCTTCTCTGGGCACCCTGTGCCAGGGCCTTACCACCCTCCCAGAGAACAATTTCTCCTCAGTATCCCATCTATCTCTGCCCTGTGGCAGTGGGAAGTCACTCCCCTTGTCCTGTCACTCCAAGCCGCTATAAACAGTCTCTCTCCATCTGTACTGTTGAACTCTTCAGGTCCTGGAAGGTCACAATCAGGTCTCAAGGTGTTACACATGATCAAAGTTTGCACGAGCCACACACTGGGGTCAGAAAGCTCATTGGACCCAGCTCACCACAGAGATTCTGGACCAAACAGCCCCATCTGGAACATTCCTGATACACAGGACAGCAGAGTTTGACCTCAGCCAAGTCTTTGGCTACAACCCCAACACAAATAGCAGTTTCTGTTCATTTTCTCCAGTAAAGTTGTAAATGAGAAACAATTTCTCCCACACAGCAATCAAGTAATTGGCGAGTAGAACAGAGCCAAGTGCCAATACCTGCTCTCCAGGATGGGCTGCAGACACACTTGGTTTATTAGGATGTGAAAAACTTCCATCATCTTCTTTCTGGAGTGTGAAATCCTCCTCCACAAATCAGCAAAAACACTTCAGAGAGAGCAAAAGACACTGTTGGTGTCAGCACAAGAATCTGTAACACATCTTTATGCCAGAGTTAATCCTCTAGAAGAATTTCATTACGAGAATAATTTCCTTGCTGCAAAGACCAGATATTAGACATATTTTATGGTCATTAGGGAAAATCCATGCTCCAAACAAAGCTGGTTTCAATTCCAATTGTCCTGGCAGCTCCCCACACGAGACCCCCACTGTACCAGCACAGCCTGTGCCTTACAGTGATGCTGAGCTACAGAGAGATATCACTCAGGTTCTCACACTTTGATACAATTTGAATGCACCTCCCATCAAATTCCTTCTTACACAGCACTAAAAATGATTCGTCATCCCACTGCCCAGGAAAATTTGGAATTACAGAAGTCATCTCTTCAGAGCTCTTAGAAGCAGCATAAAAAAAAGCCAGGCTCCTCAGGGATGGGTAAAGCAGCATGAAGTGAATTTTTAACTGAGCCCCTGGAAGTCTCACTGAAGATCCAAAGGAAGTCTCTGCAGGAATTCTCACCTGTTATCTTCATAATGCCTCTTCTTGATTGCAGATTCCAGCTCAGGAATTGCCAGTTCATAAAACGAAGCTAATCTGTACAAAGGGGGAACAAACCTGTACCTGTCAGCCAAGGTTCCAAAAATCATTTGCTAAAAGGCAGAACGAATGGCTGATTCCATTAAACCCTCCTCACCAGCAGTACTCATGAGCATCACCTCATTTTAGTATTTTTGCCCCAAAACAGAAGCAAAGACACCACAGATGAAGAGCAGCACTCTAAGGAAATCACAGAGAGGTCTTTGAAGAGGTAGGAAAGAAAAGTATTTGAGAAACATCCTGGTGCTGATCAGAACCATCTGCTCAACCCAGAAAAACCCTCAACACAGCCTGCAAAGACCCAACACTCACAGAATCACAGAAACCTTCAACTTGGAAAAGCCCCCAGGGAGCATCGAGTCCAACCATTCCCCAGCACTGCCAAGGCCACCACAGACCACGTCCCCAGGTGCCACATCCAACTGGCTGTTAAATCCCTGCAGGAATGGGGACTCCAGCACTGCCCTGGGCAGCTGTGCCAGGGTTGGACAGCTCTTTCCATGAAGAAATGTTCCCTAATACCCAACCTGAACCTCCCCTGGCACAGCCTGAGGCTGTTACCTCTCATGCCTTGTCATCTTCTCCCAGCCACTCAGCTTTGGCCAAACCTCATTGAGATTCTCTAGTATAAAACTTGGGCATAACACCAAAGACATTTGTTTTCAGATCCTGAAGAACTATTTCTCTGAAATACTTTCTGCTTCCCTTGTCTTGGGTCCTACAGCTGGAAGTTCTTTTTGTCCATAACTTGTCCCTCTCCACCCTTCCCAGAGCACACCAAGTACTGATTTTGGAAACTGTCATGGATGCCTGGCTCTAGGATCACTCCTAGGTAATGACACACATAGAACAGAAAATCCACACATCCCTATATCCATGCATTTATTATGCTGCACTCCTGTCAGAAAGGACCCAGCAGCCACTGCATTGAATCTGCCTCATTTAACAATGGGACAGGACACAGTAGCACATTCAGTATTTTTACACGGCCAGGACAAGCTCTGTCTGCACTCCAAGACATACCTGTAACAAAACTCGTGTTTTTGGAAGGTCTGGCAAGCCAAGGGAAAGACATCAAGAAAGGCCCAGAGAGTTGTGCAGGTGTCACATAAATACAGCACAATGTCCTTCAGCTCCTGAGAGGAAAGAGCAGTTACTGAGGGAAGAGCCGGGCAAGTTTTCCCAGCAGGAACACAGAATATGGGGGCCAGGCCTCTTCCTGACTGTACAGAGTCTGTATCAACCATAAACCTGCTACAGGGTCTGGGGGCAGAGACAACATTTCTCCTAAAACTCCTACCCTTTAAAGATCTATAATGCAATTCCAACTGTCTGCTTTCATTAAAGATCCTGTGAGATTATAAGAATTCAGATCCTGTTCTGGACAGTGACTTTGCCCTCAATACATCCTCCACATAGAGAATCTTTCCCCATGCAGCACTTTTCATGAAGCGCTGCACAGCAGAAACATGGGAATCAAGGGGATGTTTTCAGCAGTCTGGTCCAGTGCAAGCTGCATTTCCAAGGCAGCTGAAACAAACTGAATGACACACTAATTGATAGTTTCAGACTATCATTTATCAATACGTCATAGTTTGAACTGATATTTTGTTCCCACACACAAACTGAAAGACTAAGGTTTTGTAGAGGACCACATTCACTGTCTTTGTACAGACCCAGCACATAAACCCCTCTTAATTAACTACAGGTAAATTACACTGTTGTTAAAACACACATTTCTGAAGGAAAACAAACACCAGCTCTTATCACTGCCAGGGTTAGGTGGAGACTTGTGTCAGATATTCTGTTACATTATAAATAAGTTGGTTAAGCAAGGAAGTTGCCAGGTTTAAAACTATCCACATTCTAAAGGATATGATTGAAATGAATCAGCTCATGGTGGAAAGGTTTTATCACCATGTCCCAGGACAAAGAGTGCAACAATGGCACAAGAACCACGAGCTGTAGGAGCTTTTGGGAACAGAATGATCCTCTGTGGTCTGTTCAGTGTGCAGGAGTACAGAGAGTTCAGTCCTACCTGGAGGGGCATGTTTCCTGCAGTCACACTGACTTTCTCTTCCAGTTTCTGGGGCTCAGCAGATGCCCCTTCACACTGCAAACCACACTTGCGCAAAATGTTGTTGAACACCTAAATGAGGAGAACAGGGCAGTGTTAACAGACAGGAGCCAGCAGTGGGACACAGCAGAGAAAGCCAGAAGCTGAAGGAAGGTGGAAGGGAAGAGTCACCAAGTAATAATTTTAGATAAAGGTTCAGAACCTCCCTGACACACATTAACAAACTAGGGAAAGGGAGAAACAGCAAAGTCAGGGGAGGTTTAGTTTGGATATTAGGGAAAATTCCTCCCTCAGAGGGTGGTCAGAGCTCAAGGAGTGTTTGGACAATGAGTGGGATTGTTGGGGTGTCTGTGCAGGGCCAGGGGTTGGGTTTGATGATCCTTGTGGGTCCCTTCCAATGCAGGATATTCCATGATTTCATGAAATACATTCTGCCCGCCTACAATGTTCCCTTTCCACTCTCCAAGCTATGCCACACTTCCAGATGAAATCCCAGCAGGAAAGCAGTACCTGGAGGACAGTGGGCAGAGTCTCATCAAGGTCATTGAAGTAACTGGGCTGCTGAGTGAAGATATTTCCTGAAAAGGGAAAGGAGAGCATCTCTGTCAGTTCAGACATTAATGCCAATGAGCGAATTTGCACCAAAAAATGGTACTTGTGTTATTGCTGACACCCCCCAGACACACCTACTGACCATGTGGAACACAGCCCACCCTCACTCCCCAGCTCAGGCACTGAGCCCCAGCTCCCAGAAAGCTGATCCATCAGCTCTCCAAAGCCACTGGAGATCCAGCAATGGGAATATGCTCGTCAGAGCAGAGCAAATGAGATGTCAGATGATTCACGCTCCAGGGGCTGAATCAATGAATAATGCAAATACTATCGCTGAACAACCCCAGTTCCTTTATTTGACAACTGGAGTTGACTTTTAATTACTGATAACAGTTCAGCACACACCAGGAGATGTGCTGCCGAATATTTCTTAAAGGTAATGAGGCTTTAGTAAAACCTGCTATTATATTACTAGGACTCCATTATCTTTACAAAATACTCCACTGAGTAATGCCACACCATAAATCCTCACCAAGTAAGCACCAAGGCTCCTATTTTCCTGGAAATTACCGTTCAGATTATGAAAATTAAGAAAATTAATTCCTTCTCCAGCAAGGACAGAGCTATGAGACAAGTTTCAGATAAATTTATACCCTGAGAAGAACCTCAAGTTTATGAAGTCATCAATTACACACCAGAACTGCTCACGCCGTAATAAAATAATCAGGTGAGCAAATGCTTGGTCACCTGCATGCAGCATGACTCTGTGGCACTCCAGAGCATAATTCAAAAGAGGTTTCATTACTTAGGTCTTTTTCTGGAATATTTTAAGACACAGATAATCTAAGCTTCGCATCTGAAAGGGAAGTATCTATCTTGCCATGCCTGTTTTCCATCTCTGTGGCTCAACAGAGGAATTTAGAGTAGAAGCTACTGAGAATGGATAAAAAGATTAAAAATGCAAAGGTTTATCTAAGATTTTCTGGCTGGAAATTTGTCTGCACCACATGATCTCTAACACTTCTCATGTTAGTGAACCTGGAAACAAGACAAAAATGACCACCAAAGAAATGGAAAGCCTTCATCCCACAAGCTGCAGACAAAGTGGCTTAGAATTCAGGAAGAGCTCACTTAATCCAAAGGTAGATATTCTTCCACTCAGGTGCTGTTAAAGATCACAGGATTGGGAAGAGAGCACAGGATAAACAGAGAAGCTAAATCAATATGCTCCATCTTCACTCCTCAGCATCCATGGCTGGAAGCTCCTCCCTGTGTACTTGCCACTAAGGCCGTGTGTACAGACACAGAAATCCAGGGATAAGCACAGCATGAGCAAGGCTCTGAAGTGTTTGTGGTTTGGAAGCTCTGGCTACATCAATGTCTGCATTGAAGTTTCAGGTTCTCCCACTTCCCATAGCAGTGGTTACCTCACACTGAAAGTTTAACTTGGCTCCCAGCTCTGGGAACAACAGCGCTCACAGCTGGACTGTGCCCATCTCCCAACTCTCCTCCCTCCTCACCCTTTCCCATCTCTACCAGGGTTTCACAGAGCCCCACATTCCTCTTACAAGGGCTGAGGACACATTCAGTTGGCACAGGAAACAACTGAGTCTGAGTTTATGTCTAACAATACAAGCCTGGAGCAGGGCAGCAAAGCAGGACATGAAGCTTTCCTCGGAACAAGGAAACAAGCACATGGACAAAGAAAAGAACAATCTGATCTAGAAATGACAGATTTTCAGAGCAGTTCCACTGGTATAAACCCCACTCGTCATACAAGCAAAAGCCTAAATGTAGCAAGTTATTCCTTGGCTTTTACTGACCAATCATCTTCTGGAGCAGGAGGCCATTTCCTTTCCCAAAAAGGACACAGAGATCCAGAATCTTGGGGATATCGAACAGGAAGTTATTGTAAATAATTTCTCCAAAGACAGAGGGAGTGATAAAATGATCCTACAAAGACAGGAGAAAAACCAGAATTTAAAGGATAATCCATACCTTGCTCTGCAGTAACTCCAGCATTATAATGACACCTGCAAAAACAGCTCTCAAAGGTGTATTAAGGAATTTATTTCATAGAAGGCAGCAACTCTGCTTGAAACAGCTTTTGTGGAGCCATCTATTTCCACATTCTTGTCCCTGCAACACCAGGCACCCCACTGATCCCTTCACCAGGAGGTGAATTAATCTACCTGAAAGTTTTTCCAAGAATCTCCCTACAGGTCACCAGTTCCCAGTCTGACACCAGAACAGCTCAGTTCAGGAGCAGGAATGAATAACCAGGCACAGGGACAGCCTGAGGTTCTTGTACCCCGGGAGAGCAGAACCCAGCACCAGAGACCTCAGGGACGGGCAGGGAGAAACCCTGAAACTGCAGCTCTACATGCTGACTGCTGAACACTGTGCCAAAACCTCCTCACACTGAAGGCATTTCTTAGAAAATTCTAGATGAGAAATATTCCATTGTCTGACACTGAGAAACAGGCAGCTGAAATGTGATTTTGGATTTTCAGAAACCTGGTTTGCCTGTGACAGCAAATGTTTTCAATCCTAGCGAAAGGCAGGGCACATTCTCCCTGCTGAAGCAGAGGGATGGGGCTCAGTGCTGGCCAGGTTCCCTTTCCAGAACTCCTGCTGACTCCTGCATGACAAGGGACTATTCATTCCCTGCAGATCACTCAACTAGAAAATGGTTTCAAATGCTCGCCTGCCTCTCAGAGTGGTGAGGTTTAATCAGATCCTACAATGAAAGACACCACAGAGGTGTCAGGTACTTCTGCTGAAGTGGTGCCAGCTGCAGGCTCCAGCATTCCTTCATCCTGCTCCTGTCCCAGCCCTCCACTCCCAGGCCTTTCCCTCAAAACATCCTGAACCACTGTGATAAGCAAGAGAATCAACACAGCCCTAACATATCATGAACCAATGAGGAGATCCAGGGAGCGACTGCTGAAACACAAGGTGCCTCACTCATCCTGCCCAAAGGCCTGGTGAAAATCCCACAGCTCCAGATGGGAGTGGCACTCAATTAACACTAAGGATGGCTTTTAATTATAGAATCTCGGATTGGGCCGGGTGGGAAGGGACCTCAAAGCCCAGCCAGTGCCACCCCCTGCCATGGGCAGGGACACCTTCTGCTAGTCCAGGTTGCTCCAAGCCCTGTCCAGCCTGGCCTTCGACACTGCCAGGGATCCAGGGGCAGCCACAGCTGCTCTGGGCACCCTGTGCCAGGGCCTCAGCACCCTCCCAGGGAACAATTCCTGCCCAATATCCCATCCATCCCTGCCCTCCGGCACTGGGAAGCCATTCCCTGTGTCCTGTCCCTCCAGCCCTTGTCCCCAGTCCCTCTCCAGCTCTCCTGGAGCCCCTTTAGACCCTGGAAGGGGCTCTGAGCTCTCCCTGGAGCCTTCTGTTCTCCAGGCTGAATGCCTGATGATGCCAAGATAACAGTAACTTAGAGTGATTTCACTGTTTGTCCAAAACTTGGGGCAAGTTCAAGGAGAGACAAGAATTAGCAGGAATTTTGTGGCACCACGTGGCCCTGAGGGAGTGAATGCTCAGGAGCTGGTGGCCTGAGGAGCCTTTTTCCACGTGGCCACACGAAGGCCAACATGCTCTCTCTCCTCTTACCATGACATATACGACCACTACACATGGACAACCTGCTATTACTCAGGAAGGGGATCCAGGCAATCAACCAAGGAATCACTGCATAGTTCAGATACTTCAGCTCTGAGTGTTATCACCCCCACATGGAGAATCCAACTGATAAAATCATCAGGGAGAGGAACGTCGTGCAAGAAGAAAAATGACCCATTTCTCCAATTCTCTTTTTCCCTAAGTCACACAGCCTGGAGCATCTGCAAGGCATAGGAATATTTACCTTGGACTCCTTGTGGGTGGACATCCTGAGGAATGTGAGGAAGACACTCCGATGGAGGCACTTCTGCAGCTCATTCACCTCCGGATGGCAATCCCACAGCGCGTCGAACTTGCGAGGGGCGGAGCGCAGGTAGGAATCCAAACACTTCTGCAGGCTCTCATCAAAGATCACCTGGCACAAGGAAAAGCAGGAAAACGGGAAGGAGGGAATGTCACACCTTCATAGGTTGTGCTCCTGAGCAGCCCAGTTAAATTTAAAGCAATCTAAAACACTCAGGCATATGAAAAGGACTCCCGTATCCACCAAATACAAGCCAACTCTTAAAATTCACAGTGGAAAATCTTTAGGGAAATACTTTCTTTGCATTCTAAGGCGCAGTAATGTAAATGAAAATGTTTCCTGTGTGACACAATAAGCATAAACAAATCTTCATGAAAATGATGTAAGACTCATGGCTCTTACAAGCACCTAGATGTTTACGTTGTATCTTCAGATAAAAAAACAACGATTACCTGGCACCAGAATTTGTCATGAGGCAAAGCCAGAAGCCAGTTCAGGTCATCTGCAATGAATTTTGCTCGCTCCAGGAATTCCTCCACCAGAGCAGGGTCTCTGATGGCAGGAGGAGGTTTGTACAGCACAAACGACCGATCTGCTTTAATTTCTGGGTGCTGCAGAAAGCCAAAAAACCCACTGTATTAAAACTCCAGACCAAGTGACAGGAATGCACAGTTACCATCTGGTCACTGAGTTCCAGGAAACACAAAGTTACCTTTTAATAGAACTTGACATTTTAGACTCACAGAATGATTTGAGTGGGAAGCGACCTCAAAGCTCATCCAGTTTCACCTCTGTCACAGGCAGGGACACCTTCCACTATGCCCAAGCTCCATTGAACCTGGCCTTGGATATTTCCAGTGATCCAGGGGCAGCCACAGCTTCTCTGGGCACCCTGTGCCAGGGCCTCACCACCTTCACAGGGAACAATTTCTCCCCAATATCTAACCTAAATTTCAGTTTGAACCAGTTACTCCTTGTCCTGTCGACAGAAACATCCCATTCCCTGGTAACTTCCCATTTTCCACCCTTTCAAGGCAGTGGGTTTGTATCTTTCTTTCTATATGAACTACATTTCAGACCTTGGTAATTTGGCAGACGTTGCTCCTTGCTTTCTCTTAACCACAGCCTGACAAAGCAATCCTCCCACACCTTCAGAACAAAGAGCAGGAGGTACCTGACATGCATTTGAACTCCCTCTTTTTCCTCTGAACTGGTTCTTGCACAATATTCCATGAACTCAAACTGACACAACCATCAAAGACAGAAAGAAACACTTCACTACCTTTCCCAAGGGTGACTGAACCCTTTGTAGGGTTTGCCCAAATACACCCACCCTAAAAGGAGAATTCCAATGAGCAGCAGGTTTGGGCTCTGCCTCATCCCACACGTGTGCTCAGGGTTCCTCAAGAGTGAGCAGCATAGACAGTCCCACTCCTGCAACACACCCAAAAGGCTCTGTCCCGGCCTTATTTCTGGGAGAAAAGGGTTTCTGTGGGTTGAATTTTCTGGGTTTAACAAGCTGAAGGCACAAGGGATGGATCCCAGTGCTACAGCTCAGAGCTAAACTTGAGGCAGAGCTTGCAAAAGTCCCTGAGCATCTCTCCAGTGCAGCAGAGGTTACAGACTCAAGAGAGGGAATTGTGCTGGGAAAACACAGTTTACTCCAGATGTTGAGCACAGTAAGTTTGGTTCTTGTGTTTTGTTTGTTTTGTTGTTTTTTTTTTTTTTTAATGACAGGTAAATGAAATCTCAACTATCTGAACACATTACAAAGGCTTCTTTAACAAGCAGGCTGAACAAATTTCACAGAATCACAGAATCAGGGATCATCCAGCCCAGCCCCTGTCCCTGCCCAGACCCCCCAACAATCCCACCCAGGCCATCCCTGGCAGCGCTGTCCAAAGGCTCCTGGAGCTCTGGCAGCCTCGGGGCCGTGCCCATTCCCTGGGGAGCCTGGGCAGTGCCAGCACCCTCTGGGGGAGGAAGCTTTCCTGATCTCCAGCTAAACCTTCCAACACAACTCCAGCCATTCCTGTCACATATCCCAGACTGAGCCTCAATATCAGACAATTATTTATTGAAGGTCTGTTTGGCTTTCAGGAAAAACAGAGCTCACCAGTGCTGGTAAAGTTCTCAGCTTCCCCGTCTTGGGATCCCTTTCTGTCAGCTGGAGCTCATCCAGAGGCAATGCTGGCATCCTGGTGGCTTCTTCCTGTCCTCAGCAAACAAAAGCAGCACAGGATGCACTTTACAAAGTCAGTCAGGCAAAAGCAAAACAAAAGAGGCTGCAGCCCTGCTGTAACACACACACACACACACTGGCTGGGAATACATTTATGCCAAGCAATTTATACCCCACCAAAATGCCAAATCCTGAGGGAACACCCAGGAGCCACCTGGACACGTCTCAGAGGAAATCAGGAATGTGATGCTAAACCTTCACCCCTGCTCCTTACTGAAAGGCCACAGATACCTTCCAGGACAACAAAACACATTTGGGGACACTGTTTAATATGGAAATCAGATATTTAAATCGGGTTGCTGAAGGGCTGTGCTGAACTCTGGCCTTTGCAGCCTCTTTCAACACTTGCAGTGTCTCTCCTGGCAGCACAAACCGCAGGGACAATCTAAACACAGCCTTGTCTGTGCTTTAAAACAGTATTTGTGGTGCCTGTGTGTAGAATCTCACAGCACTCAGCCAGGCAAGAGACACAGGCTGAGCCTACAAACCCTTCCCCACTCCTGCCAATTCCCACGTGCTCACAAAACCATCGCTTCATCTTCAACAGCATTTGTGGGCTCAGAAATGTTTCAATTAACGTTCTGAAATGAACTATAAGTCAAATATTAGAGTAACTCAATAGAAAGAATGTTACAGGCACTGTTGAAGAAGTTCAGACTTTAAAAATAAAAGGAAGTTGCAGGTTAATAGAGCTTTTAAATTCTTTCGGGGGTTATGAGTTCTGCAAAATGGTACTAAAAAGTTATGTTCTTATTAAGAAGGTCACACATCTCCTCAGATGCACATTTAATTGCAGTCACATTGCCTGAGCTGAATAACAATTAAAACAAGAGCAGTGTTGCCAAAGCTGAACAACTCTGACTCAGGAGTTTAGACAGCAAGTGAAAAAATAACATTTTTCATTCCATAAATTTGTCACCCGTGGATTTAGGCAAAACTTCTGTAATCTAACATTTTAGAGCTCAATTAAAATAATACAGCACAGCAACAGCAATACCAATACCCACAGCTTAGAAAATTAAAAATAATTCTGTCTTTCCAGGGGAGTTTAGAAATTGAAATGTTGACAGGAGCGACTATTACTTTATGATAAACAATTTCTTTGGGGGAAAAAAAAAAGAAACCACCAAAACTTTTCAGCAGAATAAGCCAAGCTGGCTTCCAGTTCAGTTTCATCATATATTTAATTTGGCTCTTAAAATTTTTAGAGTCATTCTGAAAGCTGCACATAGAAATGTGTGTTTGTAACACAGAAAAACATGCCAAGTGTCTCATTTCAAGCCTGGAAGGCACAAGAATCTCCAGTCCAAGTCAAAAACATCCTGGAAGAGACAGAAGCCCTGCCCAAAAGCTTGTTCAGCTAGAGAAGAGAATAAATCTGAGTGTGATAACCTCAACAGAGAATTATTCCTGATCAGTCTCAGAAGCTTTTCCCCCCACAAAGAACTCTGGTCTAAACCACAAGCTCACGATTAATCTGTTGTGCCCTATGATTTCAGGTACAATGGGAAAGCCAAAGAACACGACGAACTACGGAAAGTTATTTTCCCAAGGAAACTTGTTTTTCCAGGAAAACTTATTTTCCCAGCACCAAATACGACCCCTGCCCTGCAATTCCCACTGATGCGCACATCCATGGGGACATCCAAGGTGAGGTGACACTGCTGAGGATGAGGCAGCAGCCACAGCCCAGCTGGCACAGGGAATGCTCCAGCATGAATTCATGGAATGGCTTATGTTGGAAGGGACCTTAAAGCTCACCCCATTCCAACCCTCGTCACCCAGGTGGCTCCAAGCCCTGTCCAACCTGCCCTTCGACACTGCCAGGGATCCAGGGGCAGCCACAGCTGCTCTGGGCACTCTGTGCCAGGGCCTGCCCACCCTCCCAGGGAACAATTCCTGCCCAATATCCCATCCATCCCTGCCCTCTGGCACTGGGAAGCCATTCCCTGTGTCCTGTCCCTCCAGCCCTTGTCCCCAGTCCCTCTCCAGCTCTCCTGGAGCCCCTTTAGGCCCTGGCAGGGGCTCTGAGCTCTCCCTGGAGCCTTCTGTTCTCCAGGTGAGCACCCCCAGCTCTGTCACCTGGGCCTTAGCCCATGGCCAGACACCCTCAGTTAACCCAACACCGCCGGTTAACCCGGGCCCTGCCGCTCCCGCGGCCACGTCCCCTGCCCGGACCCCGTCCCTGGCGCACCGGGCCGTGCCCAGCCGCTGCCGCTCTCCCCAACCTAGCCCCGCCACAGCCGCCCCGGTACCGGCACTGGCGTCGCTCTGGACCCGCGACGCTTCCGTGGCCAGGCGCTGCTTCCGGCCCCGAGCGGAACTACCGGGCTGGGCGGGGCCCGCAGCGGCTCCGCCCCGGCGGCGGCTCCGGCCCGGCTCCGGTCCGGCTGCGGAGCCGAGGGGCGGGAGCCGGGCTCGGGCGGTGCTGCAGTGACCACACGGGCGGGTTTAGCCCCAAACCCCCGCCCGCCCTCCGGATCGGCTGCAGCCACGGGCCTGGGGCAGTTACAGTCCGCGGGTTGTCTTGGGAGGGGAAGGAGCCTCCAGCTGTTCCTCCTTTGAAGGAAAACCATCTGGTTCAATAAATCACCTTTTTGAAGGAGACCTTTTCAACTTAACTGTGCTGGCCCATCCAGTGTCACAGGAGGGGAGAGGCCGGGCAGGGAAGGGGTTCTGCGGGGACAGGGACCTGTCGCAGCCGGCGGCACTCACGCTTCCCTCGGCTGGGACTTCTCCTTGCTCCTCGGGGAGGTGTCTGTGCATTACAGTCGGACAGCGCACGAAAAGGGCAATTCCTATCAATTCATGCGGGCACCGATAGTGAGACAGATAACATCGTCACATTTACACCGCACCGAAACCCCGGGAACGGGGCGCTTCCCAGCCTGCAAGGTGACACAGGCACATCCAGCCGTCACCAATCTCTGCTCCGAAGAGTCTCTGTTCTCCTCCTAAAGTTAGCCCAGAGTCCAGCTTTAGATGGCAAAGCGGCCTAAAATAGAAACCACGCCATGCGCTGTGCCGTGTGCCTCATTAGGGCCGGGCTGGAGCGGGTCCCGCTCGCAGTCCCCCATGCCGCGGTTCTCGGTGCCCGCCGGCCGGCTGTGCCGGCACCGGGGTGCCCCTGACCCCGCGGGGGGAGCGAGCAGAGGGCCGAACACCCCAAGGGCTTCCCCTGGGCCAGCAGCACACCCGGGCTCTGTTCCCGTCACACAGAGCTGGGTGCTCGGGATTCACACAGCAAATGTCACGACGGGCTGTCTGGAACCTGCCATCTCCCCCATTCTGCTGAATTAGTAATTTTAAAATGAAATATTCATTGTTTCTATTTCTCAAACATCTCTGCACCAGGCCTTGGGACTGGGGCCCCAGCACCAACACGCTGTGCAGAACTGCCTAGCAGAACCAAACCCCAGTGATGATGTCGATCCAAGGTTTGCTCCAATTCTCCCTCCTGGAGGAGAACACTTGGCAACTGAAATATGATTCCCTCGCAAAGGCATCTGTTTATCTCCCCTCCTGTGCCAACCCTCCTCAGAGCAGTGCTGGTGAGATGCCAGGTGACTCAGTGGGCTTTGAATGTGTCATCGAGCTGTTTTGAGTCACTATTCCTCTTTTTGGGGTGTTTTTTGTAACCTTACCAACTGTGTATTCCCTATTTGATCTCCTAAAGCACTGTGAGCTGTTGGAGCCTCTGCCCAAAATTGGGGATATTAACTCCACATGTATAACCCTGTTAGATAATTATACGTAGACACACTATTCATACAAATTTATCTGGCAAAAAAACTCTGCATCTGTTCATCTGTGACAACGTGCCAGAGACCTTCAAGACTTCACCACGGTAAAAGTTAAATCTGAAACCTTAATGGAAATCACAGCTTTCTGCTATCAGTGTGCAGGGAAACTGTCGACCTGTCTCGCACAGATAAGGCAAAGCATTAAAATCAGCTTGCTGGCTGCTGGTCCTGCTGAAAATCCACATTTCAAGGTTCAGTCCAGAGCCATCTGAAGGTACAGGGCAAGCAGGCTTCAGTTCAGATATAGAAGAGGAGAATTTGTCCACAAAAAAAAAGGCTTTGGAAAACGAGCTTTTATTGAAAAGATCCTTCCCCAGTGTGATTCATGGCTGGGAGGAAGTTGTTCAGCACTGAATGTAACGGTGAGGATGATCAGATGTCACAAGTCAAGGCCTGGGACGAGTGCCCTGTTCCGGCAGCGCTGTCCTGGTGCTGTGACAGATGCACAGGGATCACCTCCTGACTCCGGCTGTGTGGGGAGGCCGCTCCCCACTCCCATGGTGACAAGACACAAAAGCAGCTTTTACATTTCGAGCCGCACAAAAAACACCAGGAGGAGAACTGAAAGGCTGGAGTGACCCCAGGAATGTGCTGCTGGAGGTCAGTGTGTTTTCCTTGCTGGGCTGTCATGGACGCTGCAGTCCAGCATCCTGCTTCCCAAACAGCACCAAGGCGTCCACGGCTTCTGGCTTTGCTCAAATTCCACCTCAAACTCCCAAATGACAGCCTGGGGCTGGGTAGAGGATCTGCTTTGATGTTGTTCAGCCTCAAAGGGAGCTGTTCTCCTACTCACAGAGGAGTCTCAGTGGTTTCTGGGCCCCACACCCAAACCAGGTGAGGCCCCTGTTGTCCATCCAGCTTCTCCAAGGGACACCAAAGAAGGTTTAATGCTGCTCATGCACAGGTCAGAGGGGCCAGGGAACCCTGAAGGACCAGCTCTCTTAAACATACTTTAAAATTAGAAAAAAAATGGAAGAGTAATAAAATGGCTGAGGAAAATGTCAGTGTAATCCAAAAAAAAGAGACCCACAGTACTAAATTGCAAAATTGTAGAAAATAGCCATTAAATGTTCAAAGCAGCTGAAATGCAATTACAGTAATAGGCATGAATCAGGATAACCCTGGGCTTTGCAATATTTCAATCCAGCTCTACTTTTTCCTTTTTTCCATTTTATCTTAATGAGATATACATTAACTTATCAAGGACTAATGGAAGTTAGAAACCTTGGAATCACAGAATCACAGATTCACATAGATTGGAAAAGCCCTCCAAGTCTGACCAATTACCACCCTGGCAACTAGACCAGCCACTAAATGCATTTCCATGCATTTTTTGAACACTTCCACCACTGCCCTGGGCAGCCTGGTCCAGGGCTTTACAACCTTTAATGAAGAAATTTTCTCAATATCCACCCTGAGCCCCCTCTGGCCCAGCCTGAGGCCGTTCCCTCTCCTCCTGTCCCTGTTCCCTGGGAGCAGAGCCCGACCCCCCCGGCTGTCCCCTCCTGTCAGGGAGTTGTGCAGAGCCACAGGGTCCCCCCTGAGGCTCCTTTTCTCCAGGCTCAGCCCCTTTCCCAGCTCCCTCAGCCTCTCCTGGGGCTCCATTCCCTTTCCCAGCTCCGTTCCCTGCCCTGGACACGCTCCAGCCCCTCAATGACAATGACACTTCCACAGCACATCTTTGACAGCCACAGAGCCAAAGGTGTCAGTGTTAAACTTTAGACCTGATGGATCCAACAGTAATTTATTAACTATGTTTTCAGTTTTCCATCATTCTCCAGTTAACCTCCTCTAAGTTTATTCTTAGCCCAAAGTCTTATTGTAGGATTTTTTTATATCAGTCACTAATGAACATCACCAGAGGTGACCCAAGATGCTTCTTAATTGACCCCCTGCCTGGCACTGCAGCAGTGCAGGGGCAGGAATGCCAGTTCCCATGGCTCCAGGAGGCTGCAGGTACAGCCTCCACCTGGCCAGAGGAAATAAGAACTGCTCAACTTCGGAGTTTTAATGGTGCAAGTCCCTGTGGGTGGGAATTCCCAGCAGGCACAGCCCTGAGCAGATTACCAGGCTGTGTCTACAGGAAAGAACTGAAGATTTTCAGCTAAAATAATATCATCTTCTAATGATACTTCAAGCAGCTCCTCCGATTCAACAGCTTCTTGCCCTCTCTTTGCCTGCTGTTTCTCTAATTATCCAACCTCGGGAGGAAGGTGATTAAGTGCTTATTAAGGAAAATAGATATGGTTTATTATGAGAAGCATTTTTTTCAGGCAGCTTTGTTGTAGCAACACAGCACATGACACAGGTTAAAGTTGTGCCAGTTTGCTTTTCCAGAGAAAAGACAGGTTCAGCAGAAAATGCTTTCAACCTTTTATGTTTTAGCTCACAAAGAAAACAATGTTTGAGTGGGAAGGGATCTTAAAGTTCACGCCATTCCCACCCCTGCCATGGGCAGGGACACCTCCCACTGTCCCAGGCTGCTCCAAGCCCCAGTGTCCAGCCTGGCCTTGGACACTGCCAGGGATCCAGGGGCAGCCACAGCTGCTCTGGGCACCCTGTGCCAGGGCCTGCCCACCCTCCCAGGGAACAATTCCTGCCCAATATCCCATCCATCCCTGCCCTCTGGCACTGGGAAGCCATTCCCTGTGTCCTGTCCCTCCAGCCCTTGTCCCAAGTCCCTCTCCAGCTCTCCTGGAGCCTCTTAGGGCACTGGAAGGTCTCCCTGGAGCCTTCTTCCTCTCCTGGCTGAACAGACCCAACTCTCCCACCCTGGACTCACAGGAGAAAATAATGAGTCTAACACAAAGCCATATTAATCTAATAATAATCTCATATGGATTATTAGTCGATTAAAGAAAATAACATAAGCATCTATAAACCAAGATTTCTGGACATTCTGCCCACACTGAGCTCCTGGCACATCCTCAATACTGGTAGCTTCAGCTTTGACTTCCAGGTGGTATCCTTGCAGAGCCAGGCTCAGCCAGGTGTGCTCCTACCTGGAAACATGGTCCCCAAAGTCATTTCCAGTGCTTGCTCAAAAATGTTGCTCTGTTCCACTGAATTTGAAGTTCTGAGTCCCCCAAATCTTCCTATTTGAGTAGTCCTGTGATAATCATCTCGATGGGCAGCCAAGGCAGTGTCCACGTGCTCCTTCCCTGCAGCAAAGCGTCGCTAATGGCACATCTTGCTGTACAACGGGGTTATTACAAGACAAAAAAATCCCAAAATGAGGCTCTTGCAAAATGTTCTGACACAAAATGATATGTATGTAATAAAAATCTCATTATTTTCAAATTATTCATCTACTTTGCAAGGGAATGAGTCAGAGCATCTGTTTTGGGGCCCCATCAGGATGACTGGCAGTGCCTCTCTCCTGGCACATTTGAATCAGGGCTGCCCCTCATGTTGTGCTGACCCCAATGTCACCTGCTGCCACTTGGATTGAATGAATAATCCAACAGCACTTGTTGGATGGGAGCAGGAAGAATGGAAACACCTACACATGGAGGAACACAGTGTAAATATTGTGGTCAGGGTCAGCATTCTTTCTAGGCATTAATCAAAAACTCAGGAGAGTAAAATGAGTGAAACATTTAAATAGGATAAAAGATGAAAACCCAAACCAAGTAGGAGAGAAGGGATGAGGAGAGGTGTTTTTGGGTAAAAAACTGGCCAAGGGAACCAGTTTGGAGCCCTGAGAAAGCAAACTGCCCTGCGTTCCGTGGTCTGACTGTACTTCCTGAACCAGGACTTGGTGTGCTGACTGTTTTTTTAGAGACATATCTAACCCTGCCATCAGTTTTTCATCATAACAGAAACAGCCGACAGACGCTGAGGTGGCTGTTGGGGCCACAGGAGGAAAGTGTATTAAAGGGCGCAGGGTGGTACCAGGGGCAGGAAAGGACCTGGCACACCTTTGGTTTTGCTGTTTCTCCCTGTTCCAGGTGGGGATGACTCCAGGACTGCAGCTCCTGTACAGGATGGGCACGAGAGCAGCTTCTGGAAAGGTGATCTGAGGAACCAGGGTGGGGTGACCCAGGACAGGATGCTCTAACCTCACCACCTCCATGTGCAGATTTTAACACAGCCAATAACTCAAGTGACATTTGGGTTGCAACTGCAGCCCAAGGAATATCTTTTCACACCAGGCACCTCTTTTCTTTCAGTAAGAAGCCAGTTGGTAACTCAGTGGCTGCGCCTCAAAAAAGGTAAGAGCGGTTTGGGAAGGACTTGTTGGGCTTTTAGGGTCAGCTGTTGGTATCAACGGCATCAGGGGACAGCAGCTCTGGGAAGGATGACCCAGAGCCTCGGGACTTGAGCTGTTGGAAGCTCTGGTGTTCTCATGTTTCAGCCCAGACTTCTCGTGGCCATCGGATACTTGTTTTCACGTACAGGAACATCACCCTTGCTCTTAAGGGAGATGTGTTTACTGCTGTGTTTACTCCCTAAGTTTCACAAGGAACAACTGTATCTTTCCTCAGCATTCAGGTTTTCTGACTAAACAAATTATATCAAGATCCTCGTATAAGAAAAAAAAAATCAGGATTAGCCTACAGTTACTTTCCAGTCACACTTTAAGTTTGTGTCCCCTGATTAAAAGTGATCAGAATTGCATGCATGATTCCAGAGAATGTTGCAGCAGAGGCTTCTATAATGGCATTAACATTCCCCTTCTCCTGGAAATACCTCCATGGATGTGTGCTTTTTGTCAGATCTGCTTCAGATTGGGAGTTTGTCGTCACCTCGAGATCAACAAATACACCCAGATTTTTCCCTTCTTCTGTCATTTCCAACTGATGAGCTCCCAGCTTGCAGCAGAGATTCTTGTTAGCAATCCCCAAGGGCATGACCTTGTACTTTCCACTATTAAATTTCATCCCATTTCCAGTGTGCCAGCACTCCGTGTTATCCAGTGCTTCCAGCAATACAGCTACTCCTGCTGCATGGCCAGTGCCTCCCAGCTCTGTGCCATCAGCAAATGCCATCAGCTCCCTCCTACCTTTTGTTCCAAGGCCTGTCTGAAAAATATTGTGCAAGAGCAAAAGCACACACAGTCAGGCTGTCATCCTGGGATCCAGGGAGGTGAGGCTGCCCGGGGGAACATGGGAATCCAGGAACTTTCTACCCACTCTTCCCTTTGTAATCCCACAAATTTCCTTGGTGCATCCACAGCTGGTGTATGTTTGAGGTGACTTCCCTACCTTTTCCACCAAGCTATCTTTTCTAATGGACCTGCTTTCCATCAATTTACTGAATAAGTTAATACGTCTATTATATATCCATGTCTAGGAAACAATTATCAAGGGTATATTCTTAGTTAATCTTAGTTAAAAGCAATCAATCTTTATGTATGTGCATGTGTAAAGACACATCACATTTTTATTTTACGTTTTTTAACTTTCTTGTCTGACCCCAACTTTTTCCTTTTTATTTTATATTTTAATCTTTTAATGCTCTTGAGGTCACACTAACAGGTGTATAAATGGCTGGATTGCTTTACTTCCTCCTGCTTTAAAACCAGTCAGTGCTTCAGGAGTTCCTCCATAATTCATTACCACCCTCCACCTCCCAAATTAAAACCCCTGTACTCGATACACTCCAGGTCCTTCAGGACTCTGGGTTTGGGAACACCTCGTTCCCTGAGCTGTGTGTCAGGTTCTCACAGGCCTTGCTCTCCCTTTGGGTCCAGTAATTTCCATTTCCATAAAAAAATTCTCATCCTTTGCCCTGATCATCATAGAAAATAGAAGCAAAAGTCACTTAACACAGGGCTATGTATTAAAAAATAGACTGGAACACAAGATCCAGAGAGGTTTGGGACACAAGACACAGAATGTCTCTATCCACTGTGTGTGACCAGACTGGTAAAGATAAATTGTATAAATATAACAAGCAGCTGGAAGTGCCAGCTTTTCCTGTCACAGGGATGGCACTGCAGGATTTCCCCCTCTTTAAGGACCAGAAGGAGCACGCAGCAGGTTCTGCTGTACAGGAGCCCCAGGTCTCCAGGATCCAGCTTCCCAAAGTAGGTCACATTTGATCTCCCTCCAGGCACACTGAAAAGGCAACATTTAACAGGGACTTCTCAAAATTCATATTTTGCTTGCTGATGCTGTCAACACACATCCTTTTCAGCTACAGCTCTACTGGCTCTACATATTTTCATTCCTTTTGAGTGTAAACAGGCCAGGAATGCTGTTTTTCCCTTCAGTTACCTGTATTTCTTCCAAAGTTCCTCTGAAAGTACATATGGACATTTAGATCACATTTGCATTCAGATGATGGCTTGTTGTTGGAAAAAAATCCCTTCAGAGGGGCTGATTAACTTCCTTTCAAATGTTTGCTGTCCCTGACCAAGGGAGCCAAACCAGAACACAACTCACTGCGTGGCTCATATCTGAGTGTGAAGGCACAGGCTTCTGTATTTTGCATTGTTTCCTCTGAACACTTATGCTCCTTCCAGCTTAGACATGACCTAATGACAGACTGAGGTCCATCTGTTACAATGACTAGCCTTGGACTCAGAGGGAGAGTCCTGTGGATAATTTAGGAGTGCATTTTATAGCTACTTGCAAGCATTTCATTTCAGATCAAGGCAAACATAAGGAGCAGGTGGAAATCTCCCGCAAAAGTACAACCTGACCTACATACAGTATTGTAAATTAAAGATATGTATAAAAATAAAACATTAATGATCCATCACAGTTGCAACAAAACCCAGATATAAATCTTGCTGCTGGAAAGGAGCTCCATTGCACAAGACTTAGGTAGAGCTTCGTTTTGGAACCAGCAACATTCCTGCCACCTCCAACACTGCTGCCACTCTCCAGCTTTCCTGTGTTTTCTGTAGCCAGCAGCTCACAGGCCTTTTGCTTTATCACTTGTTTCTCAGTTTCCATGTGTTTTTTGGCAGTCCTGCCTCGGGCTGGCTCCCAGCTCCCCATTACCTCATGCCTTAGGAGCCGCGGGCGGCGCAGGGTGGCTTGGACTGCGCGTGGCCTGGTGGCGTGGGGCCACACATGTTCCTGCAGCTGAGCTGGATGTCACCAAAGCAACGCGGGAAACCTCGGCCAGGAGACCTTGTGCACCAGAATGGCTTCTGTAGATCACACAATATTCTGAGTTCAAAGGGACCCACGAGGATCACCAAGTCCAAGCCTTAAATGAATGGACCTCACCGGGACTGAACCCACAGCTCAGTTATCATGGTGTTATCAGCACCATGCACTGACCAACTGAGCTAATCTCAGGTTATAGTGGAACAGGGTGTTTCTCCAGGGGTTTTTGAGGATCCTGAGGAAGATGGATGGCAGTGCATGCTGCGAGGTGTGGGAACACACACCTCAGCCCCCCTCAGCACACACTTCCACTGTTACCTGACTCACAGATTGGCTGAGGTGGCTGCCAGACCTCTGCTGAGACCCTGCCTGTTCCACAGCCTCACTTAGCCAGTGCCAGGCTCATGGACCTCACAGGGGGATAATGGGGAAGGGGCGAGTTATCTTCACAGAACCACAGAATAGCTGGGACTGGGAAGCACCTCTGGAGATCACCCAGCCCGACCCCCTGGAGATGGTTACCTTGAGCAGGTGACACAGGAATACGTCCAGGGTTTGGATTATTCCAAAGAGGGAGTCTCCATTCTCCCCCGGGCAGCTGATCCGGTGCTCTGCTCTATGGATAGCTCTTCCTCATGTTGAAGTAGGACTTCATGTGTTTTAGTTTATGGTCATTGCTCCTCGTTCTGTCTCTGGCCACCACTGACAAGAGTCTGGCACTCTTCTCTGACACCCCTTGGAGATATTTGCACGGATTGATGCGATCCCCTCTGAGTTTTCCCTTCTCCCGACTAGCCAGGCCCGGCTCCCGCAGTGTCTCCTCCTCAGGGAGATGCTCAGTCCCTTACTCATCCCTGCTGGCCCTGCCTTTCATCCTCTGAGGGGCCGCGGCACGGCAGCCGCCTCCTGAGGGCACGGCGAGCGCTGAGGCGAGCCGGGCCGCGACGTTAAAGATTAGAAAAAAAACTTTTCACCGCACAGGCGGTCAGACCTTGGAAGGGGCTGCTCAGGGAGGTGGTGGAGTCACCCTCCCTCGGGGCGTTCAAGAGCCGTCTCTATCTGCCGCTGAGTGATGTGGCGTGGTGCTTTAGGGGCTACGGTGGTGGTGCTGGGCAGACGGTTGGAAGAGACGATCTTAAACCAGTAGATGATCTTAAACCAGTAGATGATCTAACACCCTTGGTGACGCCGTGATTTCGTGACACCACGATTCCGTGCTTCCCTGATTCCGTGATCGCACGGTCCCCACAGCGCGGGCCGGGGGCCGCCCCCCGCCTGCCCTCCCCTCTCCTCCCCTCCCCTCCCCTCCCCTCAGAGCGGAGGGCGGGAGCGGCGCGCGCCCGGCCCCGCCCCGCGGGGGGAGGAGGGAGGAGGCCCTGCGGCCGCCATGTTGTTGTGTCCGTGAGGCGGCGACGGCGGCCCCGAGCCCGCAGCGACCCCGGCCCCGGCAGGACGCCGCGCCCCGGCACGGGCGGGGGCTCCGCGCCATGCCCTGCCCAGCGGTAAGGACCCGCCGGCGTGCCCCTTGTCCCGTGGCGGGGAGGGCCGGCCCGCCGTGCCGGGGCCTGGCGGAGCGCGGCCGCGCTGTCACTGAGGGCCGCACACGCCCCCTCGGCTGCGGGAGAGGGGCGGCGGTGGGGCCGGCACGGCGCCCTCGGCCCCGCTCCGCTGCGCTCCGCTCGGCACGGCCGGCAGGAGGAGGAGAGGGCGGCCCGGCCCCGCGGCCGCGGTGCGGCGGCCTCTTGTTCCCGGGCGGGCGGCGATGCCGGGCGGCCCCGGGCCGGGCCCTGCGCTGCGGGGTCCGGGCGGCCGGGGCGCGGTGGGCTCCCCGGGGCGCGGGGACTCGGACGGCCCGTGGCGTGCGGGCCTCGCCCGGCGCTGCCGCCCCCCTGCCCGGCCCGCGGGGCTGGCCGGTCCCCACCGAGCCCGGCCGGAGATCGCCCCGTGCCGGCGGCAGCCGTCGGCCCCTGCTCGGCTGCTCCGGCCGCTGGGGCTGTGGTGTCAGCAGTGTTCAGCTGCCCTTGTGCGTGCGGCCGAAATTCCCGTTCCTTTTATAAGTGGGGCTTGTTAGGGCTTTTTATTTATATGGTTTTGGTGCTTTAATTGCGCCTCTTCCCCGTGTTCCTTTTAACAGTCCTGTTCTTTCGCTGGGATATGAGCAGATGTTGCCCTTCTCTGGTAAGTGTTTTGCCCCCTCAACGTGGAGTTAAGTTTTTGCATTGAAGTTGTTCCTGCTCTTGCTCTTTTAGAGAATGTTTTTTGATCAGCAGATGAGACCTGGTGTTTCTTCACAACTCTGTACAGGAAACTGATTTCTTTCCTTTCTGTGCACACATCCCTTACTGTGGGAAGGTTGGGTGTGAGCTTGTAACTCTTGCAGACTTCAGGTCTTACAGGCGCTTTTCTGTGTGCTTCACCTGTTTGTTTTCTTGTGTGATGCAGCCATGTGCAATAAGGCTTTCTTTTAGAAGACAAGAACTTGGCTAGTGAATCATGTCAGGTAGTGCTGAGTGGAAGCGCAGCTTGGCTTTCTGGTAAATATAAAGGCATATTTATATTATTTATATTATAAAGGTGAGTCTACTGGGAAGAGGTGGCAGCGTGATGGAGGGAGCTGTGACAGGTTTGTTGTAGTACCTGTCATGCTCTGAGCTTCAGATAAAGAACTGAGATGCCTTTTGTCTGCTACTAAAGCATGTGGTCTTTGGAAATGAACTTTTTTGGTGGAGATGAAGGAGGTTTTATGAAGGAGTGCTTGTAAACTGGAGAGGAGGAGGCTGACATCTGATACCTGCTTTGCTTCAGCTGTTACTGATTACAGTGGGTTTGAGAGATAGAAGTGGTTCTTCCTTTCCTAGCACAGGAAACGTTGGGCTGTGAGTGTTGAAACTTTGTGCAGATAAGTGAAGGCAGGGCATGAGGTTCTAAAATGCATCAGTGACAAGTGATTCTCTGCCTGCTTTGGAGCTTGGGGAAGGGCAGAGGTGCACCAACAGTGATGTTTTACTGGGTGTTTGCACTGAAAGGTGCTCTTGTCCCACTTCAGGTTATAGGAATGATAAATTGAGAGCCAGGCTGAGTTCTCTCTCACTGGCACTGCTATAGGTGCCTGTCTGGGGTACTGTCAGTAGCTATTGCGTGAACTGTCTGCACTAGCAGTTATTAAAATATCAATGTTAACCTGCTCAGGGAACAAGCCACACAGCCCACAAATGATACCACAGAAGTGGAATAGGTCAACTTGATAAGCTCTCACTTTATTTATTTATTTTCCGTAAAAATGGCCATCTGCAGCTGGAGGAGACAGAAATGGAGCCTGCCCAGGCTTCTGAAATAGAGGATACAATATTTTATCTCAGATCTCATTCCACCTACGTGCAAGCTAGGATGATGGAGAGAAATATGTTGTCAGCTTGGAGGAGTAGGAGGAACGTGGCTGTGCAGTGCTTTGCTGGCAAGTAACCTGGAAAAAAGGAGTAACTTAAGGAGAAGGGGATCTTTGGGCTGCTGGAGTAAATGGGCAGGAGCCTGGCAAGTCTGATGGGATGGGGAAGAGGAGTTGTGTCTGGAGGAACAGGGTTGGCATCCAGCATGGAGTTTGAGATCTTTTCACCTGCACAGCTGGAAGGGCTGTGAAGGCTGTTCCTGCTCTGGTGCCTTCCTACTGGCAATTGTAACTGGAGACAACAGAATAGGACTCTTCCAGTTAATATTGGTGGTGTCTTCAGAGCAGGTGACTCCAAACAGCCAAATTAGTGCATGTCAAATCCTGTGAACCATAATGAAATGTCCAGATACTTAAACATGTATGTGTTCCATGGTGGCTTTCACTGACTGAATCGAAGTAATGTCATGTTTCTCTCCAGATAACCGGTTAGATACTGAATTGTCCCAGAAATAACGAGCAACTGTTCTGCGTTTGTCTCCAGCCTGAGTAGCTGGTGGTATAAAGATCTGCTTGTGAGATCCCATGTGGCTTTTAAACTCTGAGAAATGAGCTTCATGTCTTGTAACTTCAGTCCTCTTCTGGATATTGGTGCCGTAATTTCGCAGTGCTGTCAGGAAAACTTTAGGGATATGCTTAGGACTCTGTGCTGTAGTTCTTGTGAATAACTGGATTGTTAAAAGGCAAGTATTTCTTTCTTTGTGGTGCCTCAGAATTTCAGGATGACTGGATGGTTTGCATGAAAGACCTCAAAGTGAAGTTAGTGACAAAGTGAAGACCTCGAAGTGAAGCCAGTGACAATTCCGGAATTTGAAATGCTAATATTTTACTGAGGCTGTTTCTTATGCCCAGCAGAGAGCTGGAGCCCTCGGTTCCTGCTGCTTTTCACCTTCTACCTTGGATGTGGTAGCCCCACAGTGCAAGATTGTTGTGTGCTTTGGCTTGCAAACGTGTCAGCTGCTTGTGGGATGGGCAGAGGTCACAAACCACAGCCTCCTTTGGTGTCAACCGGCCTTATTTGGAGGGAGGCTTTAGCAAAACAGCCCAAAATTTGTCCCTTTGCTTTGAGCAGTTGAGAAGCACTGACAGAATGGACTTGATACCACAGAAACCTAAGGGTAAACTGGAGCATGAATAGCCCCGACCTGTTCTTCCCCTCACCTGCTTAATGGTTTCTGGTAGTGGTGTCAAGGAGGTGACCCCAGCTGCCTGTAGATCTTCCTGGGGTAATGTGTCATCCCTTAAGGAAATCTTGAGCCCATCCCTGCTGCTCAGAGCTACAGGGAGGAACCAGCCTGTAGTAGCAGGGAGGAAATGCAGCATGATCTTGTTGCAAGCAGCAGCATCTCTGATGTTCAGTCTGTTACGAGGTGTCAGGTTGTGCTGCTCTGAGCCACAAGTGCTCTGTTCTCCTTCAGGAAGTACCAGTGTGCACCTGGAAGTGAGGCTTGGGCCTGCAGAGCCATGCAAAGTGCGCTGGGGAGGAAGGGAGGGAGGGCAAACAGGTGGCTTTCTGGAATGTCGATAGAAATGGAAAAGCTGTTTCTTGGGTCACGGATTTCCAGCAGGAAGCACTGTTTGTAAAGGCTTCGCTGGAGACACAGTTGGTGATTCCTGGCTTTGGTTTGTCTTCTGAAACTCCTCAGACTTGGAATCTCCAGTGAAGTCTGGAAAACAGCCGTTGTTTTGACACCTGAGTGTGGCTGCAGGTTAAGCTGGTAACTGGAGGTATGCTCCGTAGGGTTTCCTGGGGTCAACTGGATACTTCAGAGGCACTGTTCCTCCTCATGGGTGTTAATGCTGAAAATAATTGCAACGAGGTGACTATGGTAAGATCCATCTGGAAGTTTGTTTGGAATTTGTGTGTATATGCACGAGTGAGGCAGCTAATGACATTGTAATAGCTATCGTGGTGTTGGAACTCTTCCAAACTCTGATAAGAAGGAGGGCAGGCTCTGCAAAAGACTTCCTAAATAGGGTGTTCTTGGCCTTCCTTGGGGGAGCTGGATTTCAGAGGACTTGAAGGTGGATGTTCCTTATTCAGTGATACTGTAACTAAACTTATCCAAGCTGCTGTATTGAATTATTGCCATTTCTGAAAAATGAATACTTTGAGCAGGAGTCCAGTGGAAGTTGGTTTTGGAGTAGTAAATCCATTATATTTCCTCTTGATTAGGAATGCAGTGAAGAACTGTAAATCATCAGTGGTGGGCTGGCATGTGGGCAGGCAGTTGTACATAACCACTCATGCCAGTACTGAAATGTGTCCTCAATAACACAAGCAGATAGATCCTAAGTAGTATTAACCCCCTTTTAAAGAGAAATTGAACCAAACTACTGAATTGTAAATACTTCAAAATGCAACTTCCCAGTTGGGTGTTAGTTGGAGGAGGGCAGAACATCAAAGAAGCTGAGGCTTGGAGGAGCCCTGGGAGGTGGCAAGCAAAGCCAGTTGTCCTTTGCCTTGCTCAGCACATCTGGCTGTTGTTTGCAGCATTCCTTGTGATGGGCTGACAAAGCACGATGGAGATGAGGCTGGGGATGCTGTAGGGAGCTTCATCCGGGGTCTGCCCCTGACTTCTGGGGCATTGGTTGTTCACCAGATGATTTTGCAGCTGCAAACAGCCTGCTGGGGGTCAGCTCCAGAGTTGATTGTGTATCTGGTGAAGCATTAGAACTAGTGCTAGATGAGTGTGGCTTGGACAGTCATCCTGTCACCTGTGGAATTAGCTTGAAGCTGGAATGAAATCACAAACTTGGTGTTAGTCCCTGGTTACTTGGGAAGAGCTGGAAGTTAGTCCCCTTTCCAAAGGGCTGCCAGAACAGACCACCACTCTGACTGGGGTGTGTTTTCAGAGGGAGAGCCATAACAGGGAATGTTCCAGTGTTTGGACTTCTGGGACTGGACAGCAGGGAAGGCTGCCATGGGGCTCAGAGCTTCCAGAACGTGGCCTAGAAGGCAGTGAATATCCATGTGGGAAAGGCTTGTATTCTGTTACTTTGGTATTTAACTGTCTTCTTCCATTCTGTGTGTGTTGATCTCAAGCTGTGTGTTCTGTGCTCCCCTCCATCCAATTTTATTCCAAAAACTCCTACATCCTCTGCAGAGTGACCTTGTCTTGGGTTCATTTCAGAACTGAAGTTATTCTTTACTGGACCTATCTCTAGCAGATATTCCAGATTTAACCTCTCAGATCCTGCTTGGTTTAGCCCTTACTGGGATAAAAATTGAAAAAGACTTTTCCCACTGGAATCTCTGCTTCCTACTTTTCAAGGGAACATAATTGTCCAAGTAACTTCCCGGATGTGTTTCTCCCTTGCTGTGAGCGCACCAGGCCCATGGCTAAGACTTCTACCCAAGGCTCTTGTACTCTCTTTTAAGAAAGATTTTTGTCAGGGAAAACCAGTGAAAATGGTATAAATCTTTCTTTAACTGAGATTTCTGAAAACAAAGTAGCATTAAATAAATCTGTAGGGTGCCTGCCTGTATGATGAAGTCTTTTGTATATACAAGTCTAATAGTCTCTAAGTATTTTGGATTGTTCTGGTACTCTGAGGTTTAGTTTCTGGAACATATAATCGGTATGGGGGGAGGTAGTACACTTCAGGTTGAATTTGTGGAGGAAGGCTGCTGCATTGCCATAATTAAGTCTTTGTAGTTTTTCTTTCGAATACCAGAGATTTGTGCACTGGTATAGACATTATTTATAGAAACACTGGTAGAACAGTTTTGTGTTGCCCTTTTGTGGGCCTCATTTGCTTCTCCAAGTTTGGGACTGCAAGCTAGGGCTGTAATCAAATCATTAATTCTGTGGTGTTACCTGAAAGGACAGAGAAATAAAAATAGTTTCTTTTCCCCTGTACCTTTAAAGGAGGGGTTTGACTTCTGTATCAACCAGGAAAGGGCAGACTCCTGACAAATTGAGACTTGTTTTCCCCAGTGCTGCTTTTTCTGCTTGTGGAAGTGCCTGGGGGAAGTTGCTGCCAGGCACCTGAGGCAGGAGGGGACAGAAATCCTGTCTGTGTAGGTTGACATGGAGTCTGTGAAGACGAGATGCACTTGATTGGTTTCCTGAGTGCCCTTGGAGAGCAGAGCAAAGGCAGGACTCACCGCAGGGCATCTCCCCGGGTCACCCTCAGAGCAGCCTTTCATGTAGGGCTCATGTGCATCATAAGACTCCCAGGCCCTGTGAGTCTGACTCCTCGGTTCCTCTGAGGTTTGACTGTTCTGGGCAAGTAGAATTCTTATTTTTTGGAGTTTCTGTGCAGCTGGTGTCAGGATTTCAGAAAACTGGTGGAAAATCAGATCTTCCCTTGAGTATCTTCCCTGTCATGTAGAGTTTAGCACTGTCTAGGTCAAGGGTAGACTACTAGAATACTGATTTTGGTTTTTTAGTTGCTAGGAGTAGTAGTTGAAAGTATTGAAGAGTTGAGTGAAGCTGAAGGGTGGGTTAAAGAAGCTATTAACAAAAAGACTGAGCACAGAGAGATTAAGAACACTTTATTTGAACTGTACTGGTGGAACTATGGCTGTGGAGTCTTAATACCCTCCACATCCTACACAGGATGCTACCTGAGTGAAGTAACTTCAGGTATTCTTGAAAGAGAGGTTTCAGTTTTGCACAGGAGGTGTCAGAAGGATCCAGTCTAGCAGCTGATCTACCATTAAGATCTGTCCTGTCATTCTTATGATATCACTCTGGCCATTCAAAATGAGCTTAAGTCCAAAGCTCCTCAGGGAAGTGGCTGCCATTAGGTCTGGAATTGGTGGAAAGTTTCCTTGGTATTCCTAGGACTGGAATCGATGGAAAGCATTTCCCTGGAATATCCTATCCAGTAGTTAGGAGAGACTCAGCAGCCTGACTGTCCTTGTTCTCCTTGCAAGTGGATGAGGACAGGGAGGAAGGCAGAGGCCCTGGCTGTCTGATCTCATCTCTGGGAGCCATAATTGACCTAAATGTGTACCTGGGAAAGCTTTGCTTGTTCCATTGCTATCTGCCAGAGTGTAATTGCTCTCATGGAAACTAAAACCAGAGGGAGATGAGCAGCTGGGAAGTTTTGCTGGTTGCTGCATTCTTGTTGGGCTTGGAGACCTTTTCAGACCTAGTGCTGGATGTGCTGCCGCTGGAATCTGTCCTCAGTTTTACCTGCATCCAGCTTTTGGTGTCTTCTCCAGCTAAAATTACTGTTGTCAAAGCTGACTTCTGCTGTTCTGTGGGTCTCAGTTCAGGCTTTTCAAATACTTGTCTGTCTCCTGACAAAGAACAGATGAGCCCAAATTAGAGGCAGTGAGAGGAAGACTCACCTGCCATATCACAGAGCGACTTGGCTTGAACTTTAATGTAAGGACATTTCTCTGAACTCTCTGCAGCCATGTTGCTGTGGTCTGACCACAGTAGAAACACCTTTCTTTTAAGTGTTTTGACGTGATAGCCTTGATTTTTTTTTAATTGTTGTATTTGAATTTTATTTCCTTTCTTTTTTCACTTCTGAGAGCAAATACTTAGTGTAGTGTAGGCATGGTTGAACTTTTGATCCAAGAAACCTGACTAAAATGTCTAAGCAGATTGCATTTCTAGATTATTTTGATTATTTTCCTTTAATAAATGGAAGCTTGAAAGCAAGTGAAGTGTACTTAATGTAAACTTGCAAATTTACTGCCGTTGCCTGCAGAACTTTTCTATCCATCTAAACACTGTGCATGGTTTTTTGAGAGTGGATAAGCTTTTCATCAAATTAATGACTAATCCTTATCAAACAAGTGTTCATCTTTACAATTAGAGAACTGGAATGCTTAATTGTGTGCTGATTGGTGAACATACTAGTCATGAGTACATTTGAGAATTCAGATTCTTAATTTTCTCTCACTGCTGGTAGCAGGAATTTGCTGTGAACAGGGCATTATATTCTGGTTGGATAGCCATTATAATTAAATTATCATCTTTGTCTATGTTCAGTGAACCTTTCTTTGAGTAACTTCCAAAAGAATGCACCTTTTTGCACTTTGGGAAAATCTGAACTCTATGAGGAAAAAAGGGGGAAGATGGAACAAGGTAAATATTTTGAGGTCCACTCAGCTTTCATTGTAGGTTTGGCTGGTGGATTATGGTCAAGGCACAGTTGTGTTCTAATGCAGAATACAATAGCTTGCTTGTTTTCTTTTACTTTGGGCTGGAATCTCTTAATCCCTTCAGACTCAAGCATGAGTGTCACATGATTTGGAGGTGTTTGGTTAGTGTACTTCACTGCTGCAGAGCATCCCTGGACATAACAGATGAGTAAATTCGGGCTGCACAGAGAAGCCACATGGAAATTTTCAGTTTTGGAGATCCGTGGCCAAGTGGTTCATATTTTGTGCTGGGCTGTGTTCTGGCAAAGCCATCTGGTCAGTTAGACTTGTCAGTAAGGAAGGAGATCAAATACCTGTTCTAAAATTCCAAATTCATTATAAAAAGGATTCCAGCCCCAATGTCCTGACACTGTACCTGTGTGTTTATCCTATGGTGTTCAAATCACTTCAAGGGGGTTTGGAGGGAAACCTCCTTGCAGGAAAACTGATGATACAGCTAATTATGGGTCCTTCTTTTGGAGTTTGTGACCACATGGGACATCAGGGGATATAGAGCTCTATAAGTAATACACATAAACCCTTGTTAAAGTAAACGAATAATAAATATTCATTAACAGTGAATTTCAAAAACCAGTAGCTGCCTGTATAGCTGTCTAATGGTACCAGTATGCCTGGTCACTGTCATGTTGCTTTTCCCTCCTTCACTTCTGCCGGCTTTGGAAGCTGGAACCAAAATGCCTTGCACTTGTCAAACTGGAATTTTGGCTTTAAAATGACAGGCTGAATGCGGACACTTGATGAGGGTGACTGCTAAACACTGACCTGGGGAGGGGACTGGGCAGGGGGTTTTCTAAAATAGAATAGGATTCCCTGAAGTGCTGAAATATGGTAATGAACTGAGGATGGCAAAAAGACTGCAGTGAGTTAGAAAATGTTGGTCTTGCCTCTTGGTGCTGCTTTTACAGAATTTGGTCTGTTAAGCTCAAGATCAGGGCAGTGGCTTCAGTCCCTGGTTCCACCTGCAGCTGGAGCCAGCTGCTTCCCAAGGTCTTCCACTGGCATCAGAGGAATTGCAGAGGTAATTGGGCCACTGGAATCGTGGTGGCTCTATACTTAGCTCATTACTCCAGGCAAATTATCCTTTCCTTCTCCGGTGTTGACTGGCAGGCTGGAGAGCTGTCTAGCTTTCCATTGCTGGGGCATTCCAACTCCTCTGCAGTGTTTTCATTGCACAGGCATTTCTTCCTGTGAACTCTTGAGGGGCTGGTGGTAACTCAGCAGCACGAGGATTTAAGGGTGGGAGTTCTAGAGTAATTCACTGAGGAGACAAAAGTGTCAAACCTGCTGTTGTAATCAGCTCGGAGTAGGAAGCAATGTGGAAACCTGCTTGGTGCTCCGCTCACCTGTGGAGGGTGGTTGGATTCATCACTGCCACTGCTGATGCCTGAGCTGGGAGCTGGGTGGGTCTGGTGGAGGAGTCAGCCTGGGGAGTTGTGGACAAGGGATTTTGCTTCATTTGACAAGTGTAAGACTGGTATAGAAAAGACAATAAGAGCTATTTCTTGCTTTCTTTTTGAAGCCTGGTTTTTTACTGAGCTGTTTGTGTGCGGTCCAGGTTGTGCTCCCCTCCTTGCAGGGTCACACCCAGTGAGCAGGCCCATTAAAACTAATGGTGCTGTTGCATCATGTCCCAGCCCGCCGTGGTCCCATTCAGCACTCAGGTATGAAGACTTTTCCTCTTGCATAAGGCACCTTGATTTGCTCGGGTCAGGGAGGAAGCACTTGGCAGCTCCCTAAACGGTAAGTTACAAGCTGCTGTGCCCTGTAGCTTATTTTTCTAAACATTAAAATTTCAAGTTATTGTCCAGCTTTCTAAACTATATGAGTGCCCGAGGCTGGACCACTGCTCACAGAGGCAGGGATTACCTGAGCAGCCCTTGCTGGATGCAGATCCTTTCCTGCTTCTAGCATGCTTCTCCCTCCTAGACCCAAATTATTTGGTATTCAAAGCAGAGACCTGGTAGGGCTAAGCCTCATGTATTTGAACATATTTCAAGATCCCCAGGACTGCAATATGGCTTAATCTACTTTGTCTCCATTCAATTTCTAAGCATTTCTAACTGCTGTTAGGGTTTTTTTCTGGTTCTTCCAACAAAATTCAGCTTTTAGTCTCATTGCCAACCCTTACTGCCTTGTGTCAGTCCCAGCAGACAAAGTTGTGCAGTAGTTAAGAAATGATTTTTCTATAAATATGCTGCAGGTCTAGTAATGTATACTGAGATAAAGTGACTTCACGAAGGCGAGGAGTGGTCGATTAAAACATGCCTTGTCCACAGAAATTGGTCTGAAGGGACTTGGATCCTGAAAAGGACAGAAAAAGGGCTGCAGGTTTTTGTGCAAGAAGTGAGCAGGTGGGCTAGGGAGAATCTACGTTAGCTTACAGCTTAAAGAAAGGCCTAATGCCAAAACACCCTCAAAACTTAATTTATGCACTTCAATTCCACAATTTTTATGCTGCCTCTTGCCAAGACAATTAAAGAATTCCTAGAGCTAATCTGAATTTCCAGGCTGGGTTTGGAATGCCATAGCCACTTCTGCAGGTGCAGAGAACACTCCAGTCTCTTCAGGTCGGCTGATGAGTGTTGGTGGTTTCATTGCTGATATATTTGATTTTCAGGAGTCTGGAGATGTGGCTGTGGAATACATTTGTGGTGCACTTGCAGACGTAGCCAGCTGGGCTTTTGCTGCTTGTGTAAGGTCAGCCTTTAGGCTTCCATGGATTGATTAACAGCAAACTTCAAACTGGTGTTGCAGCACCTGTTTTCTAGAGCTTCAAACCTCCTGTTTGACTCTGGAAAACTTAGGAGGAAGAACCTAGGTCCCTGTGGGGGGTTGCTGTTCTTAAGATCTGTTTAACTATTTGTAAATAATTGAAATGTGGAAGGTGAAGGAGTACCCTGGGGTCAGTTCAGAGAGGGCTTGTGCAGCCATTTGAAGGTAATTTTGGTAGGACAACCCCGTGCATCCATCATGCCTGCAAAAGTAAACACAACCTTGACTGAATAGCAATTAGTCAGGTTGTGCCATTGTGTTCTCCCATGGGTCACCCTTTGGTGAGTGTTGTTGAAAGACTTAGCAGAGTTTGTGCATGTTGAAACGAATTTGATGGCTTCAAACTTGTCTGAAGAATCTGCTGCTGCTTGATAGGTGACTCCTGAAAGGCTGTGACCCCTAAAAATCATGGGTTGGTTACTTTGAATATTTTTTAAAATAACATTTTAACCAAAGCTCAGAGATTAACCAACAAACTGAGAGCTTATTGTATATAAGAATATGAAAGAGAAAGTGTGAACCTTTCTGTGGAGCTGGGAATCCATAGATCATGCTGGGTGAGTGACAGCTCAGCCTCTACATGGAATTCAGAGCATCTTTGCCTTGTTATAAAAAGCTTGTTGCCTGGTGCTGATCTGTTCCTCCAACACTGAGCTTTTTGTAACCTTTAAACTCAAAGTATAGGATAAGAATTTATCCTGTTAAAACCTGCATTTGTTTGAAGAGTTAACTCCTGCTTGTTCACCTCTGTCCTACATCTCTAGATCTCAGTTATTTAAATTCCAAGGTGTGTGTCACTCAAACCCTACCTACCCAGTGAGTTCTTCCTTAGCAGAAAAGTAAATGTGGCCTGGCGTGAACAAGCAGCTGTGCCCATCTTGTGCACCTTTCTCAGTCTTCAGTTTTGCTTATGGGACTGCTAAATCAGGATTTACGAGTTGGTCTGCTGGTGAGTTTTTGTGAAATCCTGGAAATTTTTTGGAATGTTTGAGGTGAGTGTCTATCACTTATCTTGAACTGATGTATTTTACATTTATCTGGTGGCAGTTTTACAGGTGTGCTTTTTGGAGAGGAATGGAGAATAGTCCTTACTAATGTCTCATCTACACAAAATAGGCTGGGTGAATGCTCTGCCATATGCTGGATATATGGAATACCTTAAAAATGAAGTAGCTTGGATGGAAGGGTCTTGAAGACTTCAACTCTGAAGTAAGGAATCAGTCTTCTAGGTTGTCTAGTTAGGTGTGTCCTGCTTTGAAGCCTCACTGAATTTTCAAGTGGAGAAGTAGCAGATTTGTTTGGTGTTACACAGTAGGCTTGAATTACATCCTTTTTTAGTACTTTGAGATAGCTTGGTGCAAACCTTTCATAGAACTGATGCTCTCACTCAGCTGCTAGAGGGGAGTTAAGTTCATCACAATTCCAGTGTTGTTCTTTCTCTTCCTCCCAGTTCTGTAACTCGTTGTCAGAAGTGACAGAGTGACAGTGCTCCTTGCAGACCCATTTGAGGTAGAAATCTGCAGCTCCACCTGTGTTGTGTCAACCCATTGCCTGTTCAGAGTTCAACAAGCACTCTTGGTGCTGTGCTCAGCATAACTACACAGGTACTCTGAAGGGGGTTTGAACTCTTCTAGGCCAGGCTTGCTGCAAGTGAAGCATTTAACAAGTATTTTTGCAGTGCTTTGCTGTCTGTGGTAAAAGGGTACCTGTGCTGATGGTGCTGGCTTAGGGCAGCCTTTACTGGGCACAGAGCAGTCCCCTGGGACAGGAGCAGGGTAACAGGGCTGCTCCATGGATCCTGTGACACTGGTGGCTTGGGCTGACCCTCTGGCGCAGGAAGGCCTCAATACTCAAAGGTTGTCCACTACTGGTGATTTCAAACGATCCTTCAAAAATGCAGCTCCTGAAACTGTTTTGTATCTGAGGTATTGCTTCAGATCTACTTGAGATTTATGTAGGAAGTGGAAGCAGGTACATTCCTTTTCCTCAGAGCTTTTATTAATTGTTAACTGAAGTGGTTGAATTGCTGGTTTTTGTTTAATATTTGTGGTAAGATTTGATATGTTGCATGATACATGTTCCTGTATTTTGCACAGATAAAATGTGCTTAGTCTTTGTGGGTTCTGGAGTAGTGGGCTGTTGGATTTGTGGATGTTAAGATGCTTATGTAGTTAATTCAGCAGTGAGAACTAAGCACGGAAACTTCGTCCTGGAGAGTTACTTAGTAACGCTGTTTGTCCCTGAGCTGCAAAAAATAATGCTGAGGAAATTAGCAAGGTTAAATGGAAATTGTACAAAACACAAATGTATCTATTTCAGAGCCTTTGCTAGAGACAATAAAGCCGTCAGTGGTTACTGTGCTCAGGCACAGCCTCCTCTTTACCTGTAGAATCAGGACTTGGCAGTTCTTCTCTCTGAGTTATCTTGGCTATAAGCAGAGTGATTCCTCTGAGCTTCCCATGAAGCTCGAAGGTGTGATTCCCTCCGAAGCTCTCCCAGGGAGGGCAGAGCGTGGCTGGTGTGCTGGGTGTGAGTTACTGCCGAGCACAGGCAGCTCTCTGCCCCGGGATCTCGTATCCGGCTGGGAGGTGAGGCCACTCTGCCAGCGCACTTAATCTAGTTTTGATTTGTCAAGGATCTCAAAGACAGAAACAAAAAGCACTTTGTCCTGGCCGCTCTGGAAGACTGACACTTGAATGGCTCTTTGCATTGTCTATTCAGTGGTGTTGGAGCAGTGCTCTGCAGTGAGCACATTGTTGTGTGGCAGTCACTCCTCTGGGCACTTCACAGCTTTCCTGAGCATCTCAGAGCAGCAGCTTCACATGAGCCGCTTGTTTGAGCAGCTCCAAGGTCAGCCTGGGCAGCGGAACTTGGGGAGACTTCCATGGCAACTGGTGGCCCTTCAGGACAACCAGCCTGTGCCGGGGCTGACTCTGCTGCCTCCATCACCCCCCGGCGGCCGGAGCTCCTGCCCCTCAGTCAAATGAGAGCACAGTATCACTTTTCATCAGGAGGTACTTTTTCAACAGTGCTGAAGAAGCTCCAGAGGAGATCTGGAGGTGTGGTGGTGTCTCCAGAGAATCATTTATGCTTATTTATGCTTTATTGCTGGGATAATCTGACAGAATATTCTGGAAATATTGCAATCTATGGTCTAGTTATTTTTTAAAAATATTATAATAAACCTTTCTTCAAAGCATATTCCACGTGTCAAGATACAGGAAAAAAACCCCCTCACTGTATAGTTTTCCTGTGGCCATTTTCTGAAGCTGTGATTCTCAGGGCTTTTAATTTCTCATATGTATGAGAGCTGTGTGAGAATTTCCCTAATACTTGCAGGTGATCGTAAAGTATTTGGTTTATCTTTACATAGTTGAGCTTGGTTTCCTACTGTTTATTCCATGCTGTTTGCTTTTACCTCAGTTAAACAATAATAATTAACTCAGCATTGAACTGATGCAGTTATGATATTGGGAGAACAAACCAATAACTTTAATGCAGTAAGCATTACTGCAACTTCCTGGTAATGAAAATTCCAGTAGCAGAGTACTTGATTTAATTTTTAAGCTTTGAGAAAATAGTGGTCATGATAAAATGACTTTATAACTGACTTTCACTTAGGCAGCTGCTTAATGCTAGGAAAAAACTTGGGGTGTGAGGAAGAACTGTAGTGGGAACAGTGTAGAAAGAGCAGAGAGAATGTCTGAGCTCTTGTTCACATTTGAACCCCAGCCTGCAGTGTGCAGCTATGTTTTTAAACGACTGATGTTTCCCCAGACAGTCTGCATGACATTGTTTACTCCCTTCTAGTGAGTCTTAAAGTCTTTTTAAGCTGGAAACAGTAGAGTTAAAGACACTTGAATGTTGCTGCCCTGTTCTCCCACCAGACCACACCGCTGAATCAAGTGTCTGTCTCCTGAAGTGTGTGGCCAAAATAGGTAAGAGCTGCTCACTGAGGGATAAAATGTGGGACTGCTGAAAAGAGACAAAAGCAGACACAAAATCTGGCTGTTGGTGAGGAGAATCTGCCTTAAGGTCCGCGGGGCAGTTTTTGTGTGCGGTTGCTGTGGACATGGCACTGAGGATGCTTCCAGGAGAGACCAATCTCTCTTGGCTGTGCGTGGCTTTGGCAGTTTCCCTGGCAGGAGAGCCTGGTTAACCAGCACAGCTGCAGAAGGAGCACAGCTGCAGCCTCTGAAGGGCCTGCTGAGCAGCCTTGAGGAACTTGGATGTGTTGTGTAAGGACAGCTCTGACTCAGTGGGGAATGTAAGCACGTGGTTCAGCTTCAGCAGTATCAGTGTACAAGGCAGAATGGGAGCTCCCAGCACTGAGGGCACCAGTTCAATCCCATTACCCTCTTAGGTGGCATCACACCTCGGAAACGGGGCTCCCCCCTCACTGTGTTGTTGTGCATTGATTGTTGGGTGTTGAGGCACTGCTGGCAGCTGCGTGCTCTGCTGATCAGCCGAGGAGTGAGTGGGCACTGACTGCTGGGTGAGCACCTCAGGGTGACTCCAGGGCTCAGGCATTCCTGCACACAGATGCTCCTCACAGGGCAGTGCTGCTCCACATCAGAAGCTTCTCACCTGACAAAATTGCTCCAAAGTCAGCTTTTCATAGTTTCTTGCTGAATTTTCTATCAGTTTTACAGATACTGCCATGAGATTTATATCTTAAGTATTGGTATTTTGAGCAGTTACTGAAGAATTAAAGTTGAATGCTTGTGGAACAATAGTGAATTTGTAGGCTGGGTTATATTAACAGTATCATGGAGTTGAACTTTAGTATTAACAGAGCTGTTCTAAATATTCTGCAGCATTGCAATCCTGACAGTGATTGTGATGCCAAGCCTGGACTATGAATATATTCTCCATGTGCACACTCATGTGAGAATGATAGGACAGCCCGTGCTAGGCTTGAAGATAGTGTTTCTTTCTGTTTGATAAGGGGTGTGGCCCGATTGTCCTTTGCTTCTGATGTGTTACACAGACTCTGTACTCTGGGGCTGTCCAGGAGGGAGTGCAAGCAGGAGGTTATGGGGAAATCTTTCCCTTCAATGAGAATTTCTGCAGTCCATGCAGAGAAATCTGCTTCTGTTGAGCCTTTCTTTGGCTATGACTGGTCAGGGAGATAGTTGTGGTTTTCCATCTGTCTAAGTCCATCTTCTAGCTTTGGTCTCCCAGGCTTTCCAGTTTTTCTTCTTGCTTAGGTTTTTAGCTTGCTTGTGTAGTTGTTTATTCCTCATTGGGCAGGCTGTTAGAGGGGAACACCTGGTAAATAATACTTGTAGTCTCTGTAATGGATTGGTGTGAGCTGTTCAAATGTCTGCTGCTTTCTTACTCCTGACTGCTCCTCCTAATGTGAAGGAAGTATGGGGTGATCTGGACGGGAAAGAACTTGTGTCCTGAGAGCCAAACTATCAGAAGGGCACTGCCAGGCACAGCTGTCCTGATAGCAGTGAGGAAATCAATAAAATACCTGCTCTGAGCACCTTCTGAAGCCACCTGGTCTTTTAAGCATACAATCTAGGGCTGGTTTGTTATTGCAGGCAAATGATGACCTGAAGGACATTTGGGTCTTGGAGTTGTCCTCCTCACTTACCTGCACTAGCAGAAGATGTGTGTTTTTCACAGAGGAATGAATGTTTACTTGCAGGCACAATGCATCAAGTTCTATGATGAAAAGTGTTATTTAAACTAGAAGTAGAAGTGAGGCAGTCTGGAATGCCAAAAGATGGGATTGCCAATGACTGATGAAGGATCTGTACCTTGCTTCAGACTTCCCTTGCAGTCGGTGTCCTGGGCTTCTGATGGAGTTTAATAGACAGGTTGACTTAGTAGCAGAGACAAATGGTGACTGCAGTGGGGTTGACACTGTAACAGAGGAAAATGTGAAGAACTGACATGCTCTTACTGCTTTGATTCCCATAGCTGTGCAAGGCCTGTACATTAAATGTGGGCTTCTGGAAACATCTCTTCTGGGGGAGCAGAGTGACAGGCTCCAGTTCCTCATTCCTGCTGCTTGAATTCCTGATTTCTCCTGGACTGGCTTTGCTCCCGAGCTGTCAGAGCAGCCTGCAGCCTTGCTCTGGGAACAACAGTGCTGTAGCAGTTGAGTGAGCAGTGGAAGCCTGACTAAGTACCACTGGCTGTTTCTCAAGTCTGACATCATATCCAAGAATTAGATGGCTCTCTCTCACCATGGGGATAATGAAATAATTCCTACTGTGTTATTCATTAACTCACATTTCATTCAGTGGCTCCTAAGAGGATAACGAGTACGTTAGAGGTGAACTTGCATAAGACTTCTGACATCCCTTTGATAAGTTAAGTAAGAGTTAAAGCTGTGGCAGACACAGCGTGGCAGTGGGGCTTCACTGAGGCAGGTGGCCTGTGCTGTGTTACACGAACTGACTTGTGAGCTCATATAGTGGCTTTTTTTGGTCAATGGTTTCAAGAAAACAGGCTGCTCTCAAGTTGCTGCAGAAATAACTGGTGCCCAGAGCCAGATGAACTGGGCTTTCTGATACCAATGGCCATGGCTGTTGATGAAGCTCCCAGCTGGGAGTGCTGGTCTGTTCTGAAGGCTTGCCAGGGGTTTGCCTCCCTCCCAAAGGTTTGTCTGTGCTGTGCAATTGAGCCAATAAACTAATACAAATAAAGATTAGGCTGTTTGTGGGAGGAGTGATGATTGGATATTCAGGTGTCTAACAATCTGTCTGATCTTTTGAGTGCTGTGAGTGTGCTGACATCAGTAGTTCATCCCCACAGGTAATAACTGTGGTAATTCTAAACTGAGGTTGCAATAGGATGGGACACCTGAAGAAATCCAGAATTTCCAGGTGGCCCAATAAGATTTTAAATTACCTGGTATTTGTAGAAGCGCTGGGTGAGGTGGCCTTATCTGGGAAGAAGTTGTAGGTGGTGGTCTGGTGAGTCAGGCCAGTGCCATCCTGGAGAGGCAGGTGTGTCCCTGCCTGGCTGTGGGTTGTGGTCCTGGCTAGAAAGTTGCTGGGAGCCTTTCCAGGTCTGTGTAGAGTTATGGTTTGGGTGCTGAGTACGCAACTCCGGGTCTGAGTGCTTGACTCTGCTGCACAGACCCCTGGTAGTGGAGTTGTATTTCCCAAACACAGAGCAGGAGTACTATAAAAATTGAGAGTATTCAAAAAACTGAACTCTGGACATCTGTTCTGAGCACAGAAGATCCTTCTGATGGCTTGAACTCTTACTATCCATAGTTTTCCAGCCTTCTAGAAGCCCATTAACATCCAGAACAGTGAGAGAGCTCTGGTGAGAGCTGTGGAGCCTTAGCAGAAGAGGCACCATAAAAGGAGTAGTGCAAGAAGGACTGACCTGCGTCAAGACTCCACACTGACTGCAGGGCTTAAGGAAAGGACTGTTTGAAAAGTTCTGGGTTCTGGGAGTTTAGTCCCCCCCAGCTTACTGGATGAGAGTTTATGGGAAGAAGAGTATGGAGAAGGGAATTAAGGATCATATTTATTCCAAGAGAGGCTGAGCAAAACCTTCACAGGTGATCACAGTGCTTGCGTTTCCTGATGTGTAACCCTTCACTCCGTGGCTTTTATGTAGGGCTGCTTTAGGCTGCGATTACAAGTTGATTTCCGTGGCGTGTATGAGCAGTGACAATACCTGCTGGGTCATTAATGCAGGGCTTGGGCTGTCAGCTCTGCCTCCCTTGTTTACTCATTGTGCAATCCCATGTAACAGCTTAGGCCAGAAATGCAGCACTGAGCCGTGCCAGCCTGTCAAGGATCCCTTCCCTTACAGCAGCACTTCCACACCAGTGCTCTGACTGCCTGAAATATGTGAAATAGTAAAATACCAGAACAGGCCACTCTGTCCTACCTGTTCTTGCAGGATCTGTTTTTCAGCACCCAACTCAGTGGCAACTGGAAAAGAGAAATCTTCAGTTGAACCTTTAAGTTGTTCAGGCTGAACATGGAAGTTTGGCTGTAAGTGCTGGTTCGTGGTGGCATTTTTATTTTGGAGGCCTCTCCCATCAGGGAATTCTTGTGGAACAATTCTGTCAGCTGGACGTGGAGCTGATGCAGAGGTGTCACATCTCCAAGCTAATGACACAGAGGTGGTACTTCTAATAAACATGCATACCTTGGATCCTTGTTCTTCCTTGACAGACTCATCTAAGCTTCCAGCTAAGCTTTCCTGCATAAAGATGTAATCTTCCATCCAGGAGAGGAGTTGGGCTATTTTTTGGCATTTGAATCTAAATGAGCAAAACCGTGCAGGCTCTGAAATACAAGACCTGAATGCTGAGGTTGTTCCTGCAGCGAGCTGTTATTTATCTAAATTACAGATGCTTTTTCATCTCAGCTCTGAGCATTTGCTTCTAGATTTGTCTTCACATGTAGATTTGTGTTATACCAGCTGCACAACCTTCTGAAATAAAGGCTTACAGTAAAAGCAAGGCACACTTAAGTATTCTGAGCATTGTTCTTATCCTTGTTCTGTTTTTGCTCAGAGCATGAGGGTTTCCTTTGCCTTCGAGTATTTCTCTGAAGTTGGTTTCAGATTCCAGCTTTAATATTGGAATTGATTGATGAGAAAGGATATGCCTGGTGATCCTCAAACCTCAGCTGGATGAGTCCAAAGAACAACTTGATGTAATGGAACTGTGCCAGTGGCGGCTTGCACTCGCCTGGTGTGCTGTTCTCTGCTCATTCCAAATTGTTCTGGATTTTTTTTTTTTTTTCATATTTATTGATCTTGGTACTTTACACATTCCCATTTGCACTCAGAGGGGCAGGAGTGACTTCTGTTTGTTTTGTAATTGGATATTGAACCTTGTTTCTGTCACAGAAATCTGGTGGGGAATTGGCGTCCCTCCGAAGGAAAGCTTTCTGGGAAGTTCAGTCCCCCTGGATCTGATGGCAAGTGTTACTGCAGGCAGCCTGGAGAGTTACGGGAAGGGGAGAAATTCCTGCCCTCTCTTGGTTTGGATTTGGACCAGAGATTGCACCTCATAAGATGTTTAAGGAGGTCCTTGAGTACCTGAGCAAACGGAGGCTCAGAGCTGTGTTTGTTCATTTTCAGCAGCTCTGTCCTGTGTGTGCAGCACGACCCAGGGTGTCAGCTGAGGTCAGGGGGTTTTGCCATTTAATTTCATCAGAGGAGAGGCAGTAAGGACCCAAACCCCAACATTTATTGCTCCATATCTATATTGTAGCTACTTTTTTTGACCAAAATTGGCCAGAATTACTTTTTTACTCCAAGCAAATGCACCTTGAATATTTTACTCTCATGGGTTTAATGCAGACGTCTCAGAGTTCACGTTCTGTAAGTATGGGCTTGGTTTTGCTGCTCAGGTGGTTACCAGAGGGTGCTTCAAATGGAATGATAGAGACCAAAAATAGATTGATTTAGTTGATCTTAATTTTTACCGTGGAGTGCCACTTCTGTGTGTTTAATTGAAACTTGAGATCTGCAAGTCGCAGGTAAGAACTGCAGAGTTAGAAATGTGACTTGTGCTACTTTCACATCTTTAGGAAAGCTTGTGGATTAATACACACATGCTCTTGTGTGTTTCTCTAACACTGTGTGCAATTTAAAGGGGGCATGGTAAATTTACTGTAAGGGTGGTTATAAATCTTTATGTTCTTTAAAGGAAGGTTAAGTTCTGCTGGCTGATAATGATTTAAATGCAAAAATTGAAGTGGATAACTGCAGTCTCCTGATATACATATTTTTAAAAATCTGGAATTAAATGAAAATTACCTTCCCTGATGCATCAATAACAGAGTGAGCTGCGAACCGCTCTGACTTCTGCAATGCCTGTGGGAGAGATGTGGATGTGTTGTGTTTGGATAATGTGCTGAAGAGCCCCAACCTTTGTTTCTTTAAAATGGTGATTTATCTTTTAATTGCAACCAAGTCTTTCTTAGTAAATTAGGTTTGTTTTGAGTCACACAGGGAAGGAGTGAATGTTCTCTAAAGGATAAAACACTTAAATGACTACTTATATCCTTTGTACTATTATTCTTCCTTCTCAGGGTTTGTTGTATCTACCAGAAGGAATGAGTTTCTTTAGGGAAAATAACTGAGAGAGGTTTTAAATAAGTGTCTGTGTATACTAATTTGTTGTGCTTTTGAAAAGGTCATTTAGTATAAAATAGGATATTGGAGGAATATCTCTTTCAGGTAAAAACTGATCTGCTATAGAGAACTTGGTGTGGTCTGATTTAAGTGTAGGAAGGGAAATCTTCCTGTTCCCCAGAGAAACTCATTCCTGTTGGAATTACTGTTTGGATGGCAGCATTGACCAGAGGAGATACAGGTACCATATAGAATTAACTCCCTTTTCCACATCACCCCAGTATCTGCTGGTATCCTATGGAAGCTTGGACTTCAATGGATTTTAACTTCAAGTAAGAGAAGGGCTAGGCTGTGGCTGTTAACAGGAGCTCTGTCAAACCTTTTTTTACTAGCAGAGCTGCAGTCTGTTGCAGAACTCAATTTCAATTGTAGCTGAAACTCTGTGTTTTGATACACATCCGTGCCTCAAGCAACCACAAACCCTTCTTTGGTGTCTCTGAAATGCCTAGATATATTTAACTTTGGCTTCGTGCTGTTTAGTTTTTTAGAATAAGCATATTCTGTTAGTCCAAGTAAATTCCTTCCTGGCACTGAAGGGCTGTGCAACTTCAGTGTGAGGGAACAAGCCTGTGTACTTTCAATATTATGGAAGTTGTTGTGGAGAAAGTATTCTGGGGACTTGTCCTGACTGAACTCGACCTCCCTGGGCAGTCTGGAGACATGACTTTAGAAGTTGTAGTCTTTCTTGCCTTTGGCACATTCAAGATTTGAACATTGCAGAGCATCTACCTTGATTTAGTTGATGGAGGACTATTGGACTCAAAGATACATCAAAGTAGAGAAATATGCCTTACTGTCAGCTGGTTCTGGAGCAGCACTGTTGTGTCTCTGGAGAAATGCACAGTGCAGTGTGACAAAATTAACTGCTCTATTAAAGATCTCTGTAGTTCACACCAGATACTGCTAATGTGTGTAATTGATCTTCCAAACCAGCTACGGGAATTGGAGCCCATTAAAACGTTTCTTGAGGCGATCACAAGAGCTGTAAGACTCCTCCATGGGGCTCCTGCCTCCCACATCAAAGGGCTGTGCTGCTTCAATCCCTGGTGGCTGCTCTGCTGGGGCTCTTGGTGAGAGGCAGGTTCACTGCTCCTCACTAAAGCTGGGTACTCAGACAGCTCCGTGTCCCTTTCCCCTGTGCCTTCATGGGCAGGACCCTCTTTTAAGCTTCTTTTTCTTTGCCTGCTCTTTGTTTGAGTTGAGGTCCATCTCCAGCTTTTATTTAAGAGCAGCTTGGGAATGGAAAGTTGTATTTTGCTGTTACATTTCCTGCTTCTGAAATTAACTGTGACTTTCCACAAGTGGAAAAAGATAGGAATAAACAACTGTCTTAATACTTGGAAGATACTGAGGGGATTTAACTACGGGAGGGAAAGTATTTGCTTTTCCTGCTTTTTCTTTTTGCTTTCATAAATTGAAGGGGTTCTAAGGCCAGGCTGGATGGGGCTTGGAGCAGCCTGGGCTAGTGGAAGGTGTCGCTGCCCTTGGCAGGGGTGGAACTGGATGAGCTTTAAGGACCCTTCCAACCCAAGCCATTCCATGGTTCTGTGGATCAGCTGAGCAGGGAAAGGCCAGGAAGCAGCTGGTTTGCTGGAGGCAGGGTGCTGGTACGTTATCCAAACCAGTTTGTCCCTTGTGATCTAAATGCAGGCATTAACAGGAGAAGGCATCTGAGTCCTGAGTGTGTCTTTATTCCTGTAGGAAGCCAGAGCTCTTCCCTGCTGTGCCTGGCTGAGGGCAATGCCACTGGGAATCTTCTCCCTCTGTAGGTAACTTGACTGGAAACTGCAGAAAGTTTGGAGAAGCTGGAACTGGGAGCGGGCTGATGGAAATGCCTGGTTGTTCTCCCTGTAAGGAGCTGCTGCTCAAGTGCAGGACCCTGTTCTGGTAAATCCTGGGTGTGCCTGGAACTTGCTGGGTGAATGGGACCCAGCAGAAAGCTCTGTGCAGTCCCCTGAGCTGCTGGGGTTTCCTGACACAGCTCTTGTTGGTCCCCTTATCATGGCCAAGCACACTTGGCTTTATCTCCTCCAAGTTTGACTTCTCCACTATTTGCACACACGGAGTCTTGGGTGAACGGTGAGTGCCCTTGGTGTCTTGGCAGCCTCGTGGGTGGTGCCCCGACAAGTGTGTGGACTGCTCTCTAGGAAACAGCTTTTTGTGAGCCTGGAAAAGCTGCTCTGATCCTCAATTAGTTCCTGAAATGTGCAATTTAGGGGGTCACTTCATCAAAAGGGGTCTCTTGTAGCTAAAAAAAGCTGTCTCTCAGCTTAGGTCAGCTCTTTCAGTGTGGTTTTGTTCCATTCAGGATTGTTTTGCATGGACTAATAAGGGAATACCTGAAGTCGAGACCTTTCTTGGATTAAAGTCATTACTATTTTATACTGTAAATAATGCTGTGATCAAGCATACTTGTCCCCTGCCATGGTAATTGAATAGATTTTGAAGGGAAGGGATCTTCATCCTCAGGTTCACAGATTCTGGCAGAAATACATGAATTACTGCTAAAAGCCCCTTTAATTCCCTTCAGTACAAAATGCAGCCGTGTGCTTGACAATTCTAAAGTGGATCAGGGCTTTGGGAGGGTGCTTGGTGTCTGAACTGTAAACTCTGCCATTCAAACTGAAACTACTTGAATATTTTGCAAAGAAGTGAGCAGGCTAAGAGATGAGCAAGCTAATTGATTAGTTCTGTAAAAAGATGTCATTTCTGCAAGAGCTGAAGTGATTCTTAAGCTGCCTCCAATTCTGTAAATCTGAAATGTCTTGCAGTTTTTCAGGCTGTGCTGCTCTGGAAGCAAACATCTGCAGCACTGTAGAGTGCTGGTTCCATGGTCTGCTCTCTGGGTCAGTTTTGTCCTGTGTGGAGGAGTTGGAATATGCCATGATGGGTCTGAAACGCCAGGGTTGTGTAAAATAAGGACGTGGGGAGTATTTTGTTTGGGAGAAGTATGGGGGCAGTACCCTTTCTGCTGGCTCACCATGCTTCAGGGAATAGCAGCATAGTCTGTTTTAAAGCAAAACCACCTTAATACCACATCAAAAAAGGCATTTGTGGAGTGTGCCACAGTTTTACCAAGCACTGGGTTAGTTTGAAATATTACTTTCCCAGTCGTGTAAGGTGATCCAGTGCAAGTCCTGGAACACGGAGCCTCCCAATGGCTTCCGTTCCTCGATGAAGGCAGTGAGGGTGGATGTGTGCATCTTCCAGGGCCTCCTTGACAGGACAGGGCTTTTCAGTGCAATTGAAGAATTAATGGATTAAAGCTTTACCCATAATTACATTGTGCAAGGTGTGCCAGCAGAGGAAGGGATGTCTTGTTCTAGGCCTTGATAACAGCAAACAGACTTTTGTGTCCTGCCTGTCCCATGCTGTGTGGCACAGCAGTGCTGGAGAAGGGCTTTTGTCAGAGGATGGAGGGACAGGACACAGGGAATGGCTTCCCACTGCCAGAGGGCAGGGACGGATGGGATATTGGGCAGGAATTGCTCCCTGGGAGGGTGGGCAGGCCCTGGCACAGGGTGCCCAGAGCAGCTGTGGCTGTCCCTGGATCCCTGGCAGTGTCCAAGGTCAGGCTGGACACTGGGGCTTGGAGCAGCCTGGGACAGTGGAAGGTGTCTGTGCCCATGTCAGAGGTGGCACTGGATGAGCTTTAAGGTCCCCTTCAAACCTAAACCATTCCATGATTGCTGGACCTCTCTGGGGACCAAGGTCCCCATTAGGAACACCTTGTAATAACTTAGGCATTTATTTCTCAGAGCATTAATAGATTATTAATAGCAGGTATTTGCTATTTCAAAAAAATTGTCTTATCACAAAAGCATCCAGTGGTGTTTTGTTAAAGAGATTTTCAAAGTTTTATGCCAGAAAAAGTGGTGAAAATGAGGTCAACTGAGGAGCTGAGAGCTGTGACTGTATGTGTTGTCCTGAGGAAGTTCAGTTTGGGAGTAAAGTTTCATGGGAGTGTGTCTTGAAACTCCAGAGGAACCTTCAAATCACATTTGCTTCTTGATTCTTCCTATTTTCAAACCTTTCTGTTTTTTATTCCTTGTCAGTGTCTGTAGTGTTGCTGTCAGGAAATCCCAGCAGGTGAGCAGCTGTCCTGGCAGCATGGGATGTTCCTCTGGGAACAGCTGCTGCCCCTTCCCGCTGCTAAGGCACTTACAGGAAGGCATGAGCTGCAGCAAGATGTGACTGGAGGAGGGGAGGGGGATGAAGAAGTGTTTTGGGAGCATGAGTAAAACCTTGGAGACTTTGATTAACAGCCACTTCTCCTTGTTTGCTGCCTTCCTTCTGGAAAGGCAGAAAGAGGGGAGGGAGTGTGACTCATGGCAAATGGGCTGTGAGGACCTTAATGGAAAAATGGGAGCTGTGAGGAGGAAATTATTCCCTTCTTTCTCCATTATGCCTTTTCAAATGGAAACTTCTGCTGCCTGGTCTAACCTTGCTGTTTATGTCATAACTCCAGTCTGATATTGCCCTGCATTTCATGGCTCTTTGGTTACCTGTTGGCATAAATCCCCTTTGCAGCACACCTGGTCACGTTTCCAGCTTAGAACCTCCTCAGATCCACTGGCTCTGTGTCCTGTAAGCTTCCATACTAAAATCCAGATTCAGTCCCCTTCCTTCCAGGTTTCTCCACAGTTCAGACTGATCCGTGTAGCTGTCGGTCCTTGGTAGCTGTTCCTCCTCTGTCATGCACATAAAACAAAGGAATATGGAGTAATTGAAATAAAAGGAAAATTATAGACATGGTACAGAAGATCTCTGGTGGGTAAATTGTATCCTGGCTTTATGTGTGAATAATTGCAGCCTTTGGATCCCAGGATTTTATCCAAAGGAAGGAGGAATTGTAAGAAAAGAGAGCCTGAAATTTTGTAAGAGACATTTTGTTGTGGATTTTGGTTTCAGGCTTGCTGTGATCTTTTGACCTGGGTTGTTTTGAGATGAGTGAAGAAAATACTGATGTAGAGTCTTTTATTTGGGAGCACTTTCCTAAAAAGCCTCTTTTTTTTGGAATAATTAATACTGTTATCCCAGCTAAATATTGATTTTTTTATTCTTGACATCAATTATGGAACAAATGGACCTTTCTTAATGCAAAATCAATTTTTTCTGTACTATTCATTGCTCAGACCCCCAGAAGTGCTTCTCTTGCCTTCCTCTGCCATTCCAAGCTCTGCTTTCCTTTCAAGATTTTTTGTTTTTGCTTTAACTTTGAACTGTTGCTTCTGCATTTAATTTCTGAAGAGTGCAAGAAGTGATCTTTAACAAATATGCAAAGATAATCAGCTTAATCAAACTGCTTTAAAAGCAGATTAATGCCACTTCTGAGTGGGAGGATGAAGGGAGCCCAAATGCCGACCTGCCATTAGTAGATGAGTCAGTGCAGTGACGGATGTTGACAAAACTTTTTTGATGCTTTGGACTCTTATAATTAATTTTATTCTTCACTCATAAAAGCAGAGAGAACAGAAAGTGGAATGAGATCTTTTCAAAATGCTCTGATGCAGGACAGCTCCATCCGTGCTGTGGGAACGTGGGATGTTCCATGTGGCTGTTCACTCTCCCTGTCAGGTACTTGAGTGTTGCTGTGTGCACACCTTCCTATCCAGCTGGAGTGATGTCATTTCACCCAGGGAGGTGGATGATAGACAAGGTGGAGGGAGCTGGGGTTGTTCAGCCTGGAGAAAAGGAGCCTCAGGGGGGACCTTGTGGCTCTGCACAGCTCCCTGACAGGAGGGGACAGCCGGGGGCTCGGGCTCTGCTCCCAGGGAACAGGGACAGGAGGAGAGGGAATGGCCTCAGGCTGGGCCAGGGGAGGATCAGGGTGGATATTGGGGAAGATTTCCTCAAGGAAAGGGTTGCCCAGTCCTAACACAGCTGCTCAGGGCAGTGCTGGTGTCCCCATCCCTGGAGGGATTTAACAGCTCTCTGAATGTGGCCCTTGGGTACATGGGTCAGTGGCGAACACAGCGGTGCTAGATCAGTGGCCTTAAAGGTCTTTTTCAGCCTTAGAGGTTCTGTGACACGTGGCACTAAAACCCAGAAAATGCCTCCCTGAGGATCTACATTCCTTCTTCTCTGTGTGCACGTTTTAGAACTTTCTATTAAGGAGCAGCCCTGCCCCATGCAGCCTCGGGAGCAGCTGCATTCCCAGTGCTCCCATCCCTCTGTGGTTTCCAGCTCAGCCACGAGCTGACCACATCCCCCAGCTGGTGGGCAGCTGATAGCAGCACTGTGTTCCTGCTCCTGAGCATGCTAAGAGTTGTGTAAAAATAGCAGGGAAAGGAAGTTCAAATCCACCAGGAAGAACAGAAAAAGGAGAGAGAGGAGGAGAAGAGCAACCTGTGAGCTAAAGTGAGCAGGGAGCAGCCAAACCCAGAGGTGATGAAATAGGGGGGTGTGGTAATCCGGTGCAAGAGAAGGTTCCCCTCATGGCAGAGCTTGGGTATGTGGGTACACTGATATTGGGAAGTTCAAAATGTAAACAGCAATGCAGAACTTCTCACCAAAAACCACACTTGCATAATGTTAGGTTGGGACATGGTGTGGCACAACCCGTGTGGAAATGCCCGATTTCAGCAAAGGGAGGGGGAAATACATCTTCAAAATAGTCAATTAGCAGGAACAAAGCTTCATTTGGTTGTGTTTGTTTACATCTTTATGGGGATAACTGGCAGCTAGAGAGAATCTGGATTTGTTTTTTCTCCCCGGTTATTTTTCCCTTGCGCCTTTTCCATGCTTATCAAATCATGGTTCTCCTGCTTTGGCTGATAGAGCCTTTCAGCAAAGAAACTGTAGAGACAACTTTCCAATCACCTAATTAAACAAACATGTTGATTGAAACTTCTCCAGAGCGCTTTTCCTAGCTATTTGCCAATCTTTTATTAAAGCAAATGTCAAGAAAAACACTGTCACAGGCTCAAATAATTTAGATTTTGGAGTTCCTGTAGTCCATCACTGCTCAGAGTAGGGCCACCTTTGATGTTGGATTGGGTAGTCCTTGGAATTCCAGGGGCTGGGATATAGCCAGGGATGAAAGTTTTACAATTTGGAAACCATGATTTGGAATTTTCCCCCCAGCTGTATTATTACTTGTGTTTCACTGTATGATAGATGTACAATGCAACTGCTCTACTTCTCCATAACATCTTCCAAGAAAAAAGCTGGAGGCGAGACCTTTGTGCTGAGTGTTCACCCAATGCCCAGGTTCCCAAAATAGGCACCAGAGCAGGATCTCAGAGGATGATTGATAGGAAAAGTCAAGTATTTTTGTTCCCATCCCCTTCAGTCCTGGAGCAGAGTCGCTTGTGACGTGTTTGATTTGGGCAGTGACAGGATGTCTTTGGGCGCCTGTGCTGGAATCGGGAGGGGATTGTGCCCTGCCCAGGTGGGAACCCACCTGCAGAGCTGCCCCAGCCCTGGAGCCCAGCACAGGAGGGACCTGGAGCTGCTGGAGAGAGTCCAGAGGAGGACATGGAGATGCTCCAAGGGCTGGAGCCCCTCTGCTCTGGAGCCAGGCTGGGAGAGCTGGGGGTGCTCACCTGGAGAACAGAAGGCTCCAGGGAGAGCTCAGAGCCCCTGCCAGGGCCTAAAGGGGCTCCAGGAGAGCTGGAGAGGGACTGGGGACAAGGGCTGGAGGGACAGGACACAGGGAATGGCTTCCCACTGCCAGAGGGCAGGGCTGGATGGGATATTGGGCAGGAATTGTTCCCTGGGAGGGTGGGCAGGCCCTGGCACAGGGTGCCCAGAGCAGCTGTGGCTGCCCCTGGATCCCTGGCAGTGTCCAAGGCCAGGCTGGACATTGGGGCTTGGAGCAGCCTGGGACAGTGGGAGGTGTCCATGCCATGGCAGGGGGTTGGCACTGGCTGGGCTTTAAGGTCCCTTCAAACCCAAACCATTCTGTGCTAAACCAAACCAGCTGTGAGAGTGTCACTGCCCAGTGTAGGTGCTGCAAAGCCCATCCTGGAAGGACACACTTGACTCAGGGTTTCGTGAAAGGATCCTGTCCCTTTTCCATTTCCACCCCTTGTCTGTCCTGATGGTGCTGAATCCCTTCTGTGGCTCACACAGCTGAGGTGCTGCAGTGGAAGTGCTGGGGATGCCTGGAGTGGGGTGGTTGCAGACCTGTCCAGAGGAGCAGCTCCCTGGCATGTGCTGGGCTTTGTTCATTAAACAGCTACTCCTGACCTGGGACTGCTCCCATCAGGAACTGGTGTTTTGGAGAGGGTGAGCAGAGCTCATAGCAACCTTTCTTCTTCCAGGCAGCTTTCCCCCCTTATTTTGGCAGAAGTTGTTGACTTAGGAAGTGATAACATTGGCGGCTCTTATCAGAGCCCAGCAGCCTTGCAGCAGGAATGCTGATGAGCGTGTCGGGGGGGTTTGCGGAGCTCTGGCAGCAAGAAAGCGGAATTATTAATGCTTATATTGGAACATTTTTCTCCTGTTTTGAAACTTCTTGACAAAACTCTTGAGATTTGGTGGCTTCTTCCAAGCCTCATTAAAATCAATAAGAAGCTTGTTGCAGATTTTGTGAAGGGTTTGGGTTTTTTTCCCTCGTTTGGACTGAAACCACACAAAATCAGTCCAGCTCCTGCACCCGAAATGTGTATCTTGCCTTTTGAAAAGCAAATACATAGCCAGAACGCTGTCTCTGAGGAGTCATTCTGGAGTTGTATAGTCTGCCTTCAGAGCTTTTTTTTTTGTATGTTTAATAGACTTGCTCCATATTCCCCTCAAAGGTGACTTTGTATCAACAGGCAGCTGTGAATTTGGACTTGTTGCATGCTCAAGCTGGTGCCTCACAGTCAAACTGTGCCCATTCCCATCTGGGTGCTGGGGTTGATTATCGACCCATAAAGTTAGTGGGATTGGTGTTTGGCTTGTTGGCTGAGAGAGTTTTTTTAAAAATAAAAACAAAGTTGACCTCTGTTGCAGGTAGTGAAATGTTGCTTTTAGAAACTGTTTTATGAAATGGTAAATTGAAGTTTAGCTGAGGTTTTGGGCAGCTGGCATCCACACAGGGGTTTTCTGTTAGAGCACATCCTCAGCTCCCTGTTTGTGCAAATACTGAGATTCCATGAGATTTCCTGAAGTGTCCATCATGTGAGATGGTAGAATTCCTTCAGGTGCATCTCAGTTTATATTGGAATCTTAGAATCAGGAAAACCGTGCATGGGAAGGGCCCCACAGGGATCATTGATCCAGCCCCGGGCCCTGCCCAGACCCCCCAACAATCCCACCCAGGCCATCCCTGGCAGCGCTGTCCAAAGGCTCCTGGAGCTCTGGCAGCCTCGGGGCCGTGCCCATTCCCTGGGGAGCCTGGGCAGTGCCAGCACCCTCTGGGGGAAGAACCTTTCCTGATCTCCAGCCTGAGCCTGCCCTGGCCCAGCTCCAGCCCTGCCCTGGGCGCTGTCCCTGTCCCAGAGCAGAGAGTGGAGCTGCCCTCGGGAGGAGCTGCAGCCCCTGAGGTGTCGCCCCTCGGTCTCCTCTGCTCCAGCTGAACGTTCCGAGTGCCCTCAGCTGCTCCTCCAGACCCTTCCCCATCCTCATGTCCCTCCTTTGGTCCCTCTCCCACAGCTTTAGATCCTTCTGACATTGTGATGCTCAAAACTGTCCCCAGCACTCGAGCAGAGGCCACCCCAGAGCAGAGCTGGACAATCCCCTCCCTCACCCAGTTGGTGATGCTGGCCCTGGGGCGCAGCTCTTTGAAGTGCAGAGTTTTCGATGTACAACTTCTTAAACTATTTCCTTCTACTCCGTCAGTCCTAAAATTATGTCTCCTTTTTCTGTGTGTTGCTTATTTCCCTATCATAAGCCATAAACTAAAGGACAGGATGAACGCAAAATACAAAAATATTTTGTTTCATTTACCAGAATGTGAAAATTATCAGTAGTTGTGGCACATCAAAGTACAGGCAAACTATTTCCAGCAGCAGGATTATATGGTGGAGAAATTGGACTTTCCAGGCACATCCAGATGCAGTGTGCTACTGGGAGAGTGTCCAAGTTTCTGTGAAGAACAAACCTTTGGATACAAGGGAGTGGTGTCCCGTCAGTTTGGCTGCTTGTGTGCTTTAGGAACAATTTGGGTTAGTCTGGAACTTTTAGTTTTAGGGTTTGGGTATTTTAGTGCTAAACTTGCCACAGGAGACATCTGTTGGTCCTGTTGGAGTGACTGTAGGAATGAAGCAGATCAGATATTTTCTCCATATAAGTTTTGACAAATATATATTTCTGGCACAGCACCTCATTTTTGATGCAATAAGTGTTTGTACAGGACTTGAAAATCCAAAGTAAAGGGCTTGGCAGGAGTGGCCTCATGGGCATTGCTAATCCCTGGGATTTTTGCACCATTGGACCAAAGCACATGTGCAACAGCCACTCCCTGGGGGTCTTCATTGGCATTCTTGGGACCAGAAATGCTAATTGCAGTGTGAAGTTAAACTCACTTTGAAGATCAGTATAAATACAGTTGGATCTTCTATAAAAGTCTCCTGTAGCTCGTATTGTAAAGTAATTTAGGCTTTGTTTACTCATTTATGGAAATTCTGGATTGCTTTGTGGCCATGATTTCAGAGCTGTTCCTTGCCAGAGAAGAGGCCTTATCCACAGGTATCCATCGGAATCCTGTCCTGGAATTCCCACTCTGGGCACATTAAACAGTTGTTACAACTACAAGGCACTCAGACTTTCTCTTTTTCCTTTTGAATTAATCCAAACTCCCCTTACTGTGAAGTGTCCTGTCTAGGCTGCAGGTTCAGATACAGTTTTTTTATAGGGAAGTTCATGTTTTAAAGTATTGTCTTTGTATTTGCAGCTGCCAATGTGAAGTATCAGAAGAGAACAGTTGGAACTTTCTGGGACAAGAGAGGACTGTTTATTCTCTCATTCTTTGGTAAGAATTGCATTATTTTGGGACGATCAGCTGCTTCTTCATGGATTCTGTGCTCATCATTGATTATTCTCTTAATTAAATAAAGTGTTTTCCAAGATCTTAGAAAAAAATTAGAATTTCACTGAGTTGGAGTTTGCAACCTTTAATTATTGAAAAAGAAGGTTCCTGACTCTTAGCTGTGCCCAAGCTTCAAACACGATTCTTTGTTCTGCTCCTATCCCTGAATAGTGTGCAAATATCCGTGTTGTCAGCTGCTCTCCCCATAAATCCTGGTGAAAGTTACTCATTCCCTGCAGCCTGTGGTATCAGGAAAGAGGAGAAACCTCCCTGTCAGGACTGAAACGAGGGAAACTGGGTGTTCATCCTTATCTCAGAAGTTTCCTTCCACCTGCCAAAGGAGGAGAAGTGTTTTCAGTTTGCAACAGAAGCATCTTTTGCTCAAGGTACAGCACATTCCTGAGTGTTCAATTCTCAAATTTTTCAATGTTCCTTTGCCAAAAAATTTGAATTCCAAACTCAGAGAGCAACTGTGCCACAGTGTGTAAACAGCTCAGGAGTCAGCTCAGTCTGATTTTGATATTAAAATGAGTGGAATTCAATCTGAATGGGGAAGGTAAGGGAATGAAGTGAAATGCTTGGATTCTTCCTTTTCCCTTTTTTCCCTCCACTTTTTCCTTTTCCTTGCTGAAAGTCCAACTGCATTTAAATACATGTGAATTTAAACGATCCTTTATTTAGCTAATCTTTTTTGTTTAGAATCACTGGCAAACAGATGGTTATTGCTACTCTTAATTATGTACATAATTTAAACCAGAAGGCACATCTGAAACAAAAGGTAATTAAGATGTTCCCATAGAGGCTGAACAGAGTCTGAGGTTACAACCTTTGCTCATCATTTATCCTTTCAAGCAGAACATAAGGATGGAGAATTAACAAGACTATTGTCTTTTTTGACTTAATTTAACACACATGGAATTGCAGGTAAAAGGGCAGACAGTGGTTTGATAACATCACCTTTTTTTGGCCTCAGTGCTGACCAAACCCAGTATTTGTACCAATAAACCCAAGCTTCACTGCTCTGTTTACAAGCTGGCTGCTATTTTTATGTGATCCTATTGATAAGGAGGAGGCTGAATTTAAGGCTGCTTTCCTGGCCAGGTTTTTTTTTGTCTGAGCTGTGTTTGTACCTTTCCACTTCACTTCTGGTAAATGGGTTTTACTTTCAGGGCTGAGCTGCAGTTGTACCAAATGAGAATTCTTCCATTTTGTAGTCCTAAAAGTGGTGTGTATCAACCTGAGAACGGTTTTGTGCAGCCACTTGATGCTGGGCTGGCTTTGTCCCCAGCTGTCCCTTGGAGCAGCACGGTGGGGAATGATGGTGGGGAGAGTTCAGGGGTGCTTGGTGGAATTGGTGATATGAGGAATGTTCTTACTTCCAAGGCTTCTAAAGCCAGAAATTCCATTATGAGGTGTCAGCAGTCACTGGGATCCTCCTTCTGTTCCCATGGGAAGAGATGGGTGAACTGGAAATGGGTTAGAAAGCTTTGTGATAGAAAGAAATATGGATTCAGGTGTGGTTTGGGCTGTCCTGAGCAGTGTGTGGTGCATCCCTGCTCCGAGAGCTGTTCCCTTTCCCTTTTGCTCAGCCCAGTGACCTTGAGCTCTTGGAGTGGGATCAGCTCGTGGACGTGATGGGAAAGGAATGATTTCTCTCCAAGCATTCACTGTCCATCAGCTCAGAGAGCCTCACTGTAGCAATTCAGCCTTTTTGCTATTTCTGTCAGCAATTTTCAGCACTCCTTTGGTGGCAGGGAAGTCACTGAAGCATTTCACTGATGCCCAGCAGCAGCCAGGGCAGTGTTTGCTTTAGAACCAGTCCTATAACTTCTTGTACCATTTATCTTGGCAGCATCACCCTTTGGATCTGATAATCCTGATGCAAACTGGAACAGGGAGATTTTTCTTCCACACAGCTTTCCCAAAATTCACCTTAGAAAGGAAGATTCTCACAGGGAAAAGGCCACACTGTCACAGTAGAAAATCTTCTGCACTGAAGGCAGGAGTTACTGAAACTTGATACTTTGTGTAGTCTCTGCTGGAGGTTTATACTGGATTTTAGGAGCACAGCTGTAAGATATTTTAAAAGACCCAATTTTCTAAGCTAATACTGGTTTTATTAATATGTAGGTGGTTATATAATAAACTTATAAGTTACATATATCTAATCAAACTGAGGTATGAATTTTTTCCAGCATAGTGCCTATTAAGTTCAATCTTTTCCTCAGAGGTACTAAGCAAGCTTCAAATTTGTAATAAAGCAGATTTTTTAAATTAAGTTGCTCTTTCTTTGATAATTGTGTGTGAAGCTGAAGGAGTTCTTTGAACTACCAAGGTATTTTTTATATCATTAAATCTTGGAATGGGTTGGGTTTGGAGGGACTTCAAATCCCATCCAGTGCCACCCCTGCCATGGGCAGGGACAGCTCCCACTGTCCCAGGCTGCTCCAAGCCCCAATGTCCAACCCGGCCTTGGACACTGCCAGGGATCCAGGGGCAGCCACAGCTGCTCTGGACACCCTGTGCCAGGACCTGCCCACCCTCCCAGGGAACAATTCCTGCCCAATATCCCATCCAGCCCTGCCCTCTGGCAGTGGGAAGCCATTCCCTGTGTCCTGTTGCTTCAGGCCCTTGTTCTAAGTCCCTCTCCAGCTCTCCCAGGATTTATATCTATTTCTGCATTATTTTTTAGTGAATCCATGGCAGCTTGAGCTTGATTGTGCTCATCATTTCCCCCTTTTATGTAAATAAATTTACAAACACATGTATGTGAAGATACTTGACGTGCAGCTGCTGCTCCTTTGCCCTCTGTCAATATTCCATACCAGGCACAGGATGTGTTTAGGGCTCTGTACAGTGCTGGGAGCTGATGGATTGAAGTGGTTTTCTCTGTCAGCCTCAATACTGATAATTTGAAATACATTTATAAGTTAAGTGAGCTATGAACTTTGGATGTGAACTGAGACCTGACTGCACTCATGTGATGTATTTTCATTTTAAGTTTTGTGTGCCACATTCTGCAAACCCTGTAAATACCTGAGTGGAATCCTGGTATAAAACGGGAGAACCTACCTGGATTTAAAAAGCTGAGTGTAAAATCAATCTCAAACCCAAATTTTGACTCCTGTATTCACTTCAGTCATTAAGTTCCTAATGGGTGATTTACATGAACCTCAGGACTGTGTTAATATTCCCAGAAAATTTGCAGATGATCAAAGCTGGGGGGGCTGTTGGTTAGTGGAGAGAGCAAGTCCCCAGTGCAGGAAAACGGATATTTTGGTATATCCATGGATATCCAAAATGAGCCATAAGTGTGTAAAATGAGGACTTTTATCCCAATCAGAATTCTAGTTCGTATGCCATAGTTGAAACAAGCTTGTTCCAGGAAGATCCAAACCCTTTGTTTCACACCAGATCAGCCTGAAGGGTCCCAATGATCCCTTTGGATCTGTAACCCATGGATTTCTGATTCACCATCTGCAAACAACTTGGGAGAAAATTCCGGGGGATCTAGAAAGATGAACGTGTTTTAATTTAAATTATATAAACACTGGTCTAATTGCTGCCTTCAGACAGGTGTTCTCCCAGCAGCACATCCAAAGGTAATTTTTCAGGATGAACAGAAGGAACCAGACACATTTGGAAACAATTTTGGCTCTCAGGAGAGGGAGCTTCTATGGATTTCATTTTTTCATAATTACTGTTTGCTCTCAGTTTTCTAACAGCTACATTCACAGTCTTTAAAAGTTGATTTGTATTTATTTGGCAAAAGCAAATGAATCTTATTTCATCATTATACTTTCCTGGTTTTCTAGATTTTAATAAGTGAAGAGCTCAAAGTATTGCAAGTAAAGACGAGGATTCCTCCTCCTGCCCAGGAGCCTGTCATGGTAAGCAAAGGGGCTTTGTAGGGTCTGTGACAGAGCAGAAGAGTTTGAAAAGGGAAAAACATTAGAGAATTAATGTTTACATGTGGGGTTGTTAAGATTTAGGCTAATGCTAATAGCGCTAATGCTTTTTTCCTAATGCTGCTATAAATCTTACAGCTTTTAATGACTTTATTAATCAGGCTGTAGGAAGGAAACCTGTTGCTAATACCAAATTTGTTGTCTGAGGGCCCGTGTTGCAGAGTTTAGAAACTTTACTGAGTTACTGCTCCTGAAATTCTCTGGACACTGTGGGAGCTTTTCCTTGGCTGTGGATGGTTGGGGAAGGTGGCAGCAGGTGCCAGTGCCGCAGGTGACTGTCACACTTTATTCCTCAGGATGAGGAGACTCAGCACAGCCTTGAATGCATCCAGGCTAATCAGATTTTTCCCAGGAAGCAGCTGATCCGAGAGGAGGAGAACCTTCAGGTAATCACCACACTGCTCCTATTCAAATCACACTGCCTCCAGTTGGTTATAGATTCTCTGGCCTCTCCTTTAGAATTTTAATTTCACAGTCAGCACAGAAACTCATTTTCCTCTTAAATACTCCTGTACTGTTGGTAGGACAGAGAACTTTGGCATTTTATTACAAAAAATTCCTTCAAGTGTCTGTTCACTAATTCCACAGCTCAGGTTTTATACCATAGTTTAGAACTCTGTTGTTTTGAAAAAGCAGCATTAAGCTGATTAAACACTGCCTTTGTATCTGATTATTGTGAAACCAAAAGTCTTCTGTCGCATAAAGAGAAATATTTTTAAATTTCTTTATTTTTCCAATTCTTTAGTTCAAATGATTTATCTCAGAATCATGGAATGGTTTGGGTTTGAAGGGACCTTAAAGCCCAGCCAGTCCCAGCCCCTGCCGTGGGCAGGGACACCTCCCACTGTCCCAGGCTGCTCCAAGCCCCAATGTCCAGCCTGGCCTTGGACACTGCCAGGGATCCAGGGTCAGCCACAGCTGCTCTGGGCACCCTGTGCCAGGGCCTGCCCACCCTCCCGGGGAACAATTCCTTCCCAATATCCCATCCATCCCTGCCCTCTGGCACTGGAAAGCCATTCTCTGTGTCCTGTCCCTCCATCCCTTGTCCCCAGTCCCTCTCCAGCTCTCCTGGAGCCCCTTTAGGCCCTGGAAGGGGCTCTGAGCTCTCCCTGGAGCCTTCTGTTCTCCAGGTGAGCACCCCAAGCTCTCCCAGCCTGGCTCTCCATGTAGACACTCTTGCATCAACTGAAGAGTTTCACTGTAATATAAAGTATTTTTATTTGATTCAAGCTACTTTGGTATAAAACCAGATCGCTTTCAAGTTGAGCAGTTACACTTTCCACCCAGCTCAGCTAAACTGGGTTTAAGTCACATTTTTAATTAACCAGTAACAATTTTCATGTGTGGTGTATTGAACTGCAGGTTTCTGACTTTATAAAACAGCACCTTGTTGCGGATTTTAATATTTGCTGTGAGAAATAGGGAGCAAAAAGCTTGATTTGTCCAAGCTCAGCTTTGTAGCATTTAGGGATCCAGCCTAGGCTGGTAACCTGAGCTTGCTGGGTGAACAGTGGAGAAATAGCAGGGAACATTATTCATGCTGGATGTTTTGCCTGCTTTACGATGAATTTAATAACATTATGGAAATGCCACTCTCCATTAAGTAAGGAGTGAGAGCATAAATCAAGGGCTTTGTCAGCCTGCTTGCCAAAATGTGAGGATATTTTTCATAAAAATTCATTGCTTTCTCTGACCAGGCACTTACCACTCAGGAAAAGTAACATAAAATAAGGAATCATTTAAGAAAAAGGCTGCAATTAACCTCGGAGCCAACCTTACCTGATGTTCCTCCTTAGCAGCAATAACAGGGCTGAATTCTCGGCAGGCTTTGTTTGATTTCTTGTGCTGCAGGAGGGGCAGAATTTTGGGAAGTGGTCTCTGAAATCAGGTTTTTGCTGCCTTTCTGCAGGTGCCGTTCATTGAGCTCCACGGGGAGAGCACGGAGTACGTGGGACGAGCAGAGGATGCCATCATTGCCCTTTCCAACTACAGGCTCCACATCAAATTCAAGGAATCTGTTGTGAATGTAAGTGCTTCCAGCTGTTCTGATCTCAATGGAAATAACAGTTTGGGATAAGAGTACAATGATGCCCCGCTTTTAAGAATGAAAATTCTTCTTCTGATGTTCACACTGATTTCTTAGGGACAATAAGATACGTATGTAGGCACCAAAGGGTGACTCAGCAGCTCTGAAAATCAGATGTCATAAGGAAATCCCTCAACCTCCACTTTACAGCTGGCTGTGTCAGCCCCCTGTTGTCCCCAGGCTCAGTGAGGACAAATAGTAAGTCTTCCATGGGGCTTTTGGAGCCACCTAAACCTCATTTGTGCCTTGCTTGGAACTTCAGAAGGTGGGAGTAAGTCCAGCTGCTGAACTCACTGTTGGGTGCTTTGAGTGCAGTCTGTGATGTAACAGATCAGGAGTGGGACCTCACCCGTAATGCATTTCTTTAGGGAGTCTTATTCCAAGTGTCCATTCCTTAGAACGGTTCCATCTCCACCTCCTCTGGTACCAGACACAGTTAAATGAGCATTGGACAATCCTGATGCTCACCCAGACCAGTCCCACCAGCTGGGGACACTTCCAGTGTGGAAATCAATAGTGTCCTGAGGAATGCCAGGGAAGGGTGGATGTGCTTTATTAGAGAAGCCATTAAAACATGAACTGCACTTCCTGTCCTTAGGATAATTAGGGACATTCCTTTATAGGGATTTTCAATTCAGTATTTTTGAGCATAGCAAGAATTGATGTTTTCTCAAATCACGTTCCTTGGTTGTGTTCAGGGAAGAGTCCACAGAAGCTTGTCAATATTTCCATATTAATTTTTCTTCCCTGACTTTCACATGCAGTGTTCTGCCCTCTCATTCTGTGTGATATCTCATTATCATCAGCATCATTAACCAGAAATAATCAGAGTATGAGGTGGAGCAGAATATAAATCATTCTTTGTAACCATATGTGGCTATCACTAATAACTTCCTATGAACCCCACTGAAATCCAGGACAGGGAGGGCTTGGGATGTCTTTAAGGATAAAACAGTCTTTAGTAATTAAGAACCACATTTAAATTGTTAATTTTGGCAGTAGTAATCCTTTTGGTTATTGTTGACCAAAATTCTTGGTCAGATCGTGATTTTCTAACTAAAATCTTCACTGAGTAATGTGTGACTGAGTTCATCTTGATTCTTTCCTGCTGTTTTTATGTCACCACAGCTGTTCAGCAAATACTTGTAAGAAATTCTTCATTCCTGGGCTGTGGCTTTTCCCTCTTGTTTGGTTACAGTTCCCTGGCTGTGAAAATGGTGCTGTGACACCTCAGTGAGCAGCACAGAGCTCCAGATCACCTGGGCTGGGAAAGAAATCCATTCCAAGTTGTTAATGTTCCCATTGCAACAGTGCAGAAAAGGGCTGTGTGTGGAGATCTTTCCCATGGATAATTTCCTAGATGTTAGTGCTAATAGGAACATGGTGTTTCAAATGCAAAAACAAAAGATCCCACAGACCATGCATAAACTGGGGGGATTATGACATTCAGGGGTGTTGACTTACTTTTATCCATGGGATAAAAGTGCAGACTCAACAGGGATCTCTCGGGCACAGGGGAGGTTTGGTTCCCAGGCCCAACTCTATTGATTCCTTAAGAAAATGTCAGACTTTGCAGCTGCTGAGTGCTTCTGTCTAATCACTTTCCTCCCTGTAAGCTAATTGCATTGATGGGAGAATTAACATTTTAGTGGAGTTTGTGGAAGCATGGATTGCATGTAATCTCTTTCCAATGGTGGATTTTGGACACACTACCAAAGAAAAGTCATGATGAGGGGGACTCTGATGAGAAGGTGAGTTTCAGTGTGAGCTCTCCCTTGCTTAGAAAATGTTTGGATTGGGATATTCCTCATGTCCATGGCTGTTGTGGTTCATAATCCTTGTCTTGTCCTCAGACAAGCTGGGCTTTGCTGCCCAACTCAAGAGCACGACAATTGTGAGAGAGGAGGGGGCTCAGAGGTGCCTCCAAGACAAACCCCAAGTGTCATCAGCTGTAATTAAAAGCAAAATTTTCTTCAGACAGTCCTTGTGGGTTCCAGGAACCCGGGGAGGGATTCAGCTCCCTCCACCCTGGAGCCCTTCAGAGCTGTCCTTGCACCCTCAGTGCTCCATGTGCCACCTCATGCCACGCTCCAGGGCACCCAGCCTTGGCCCTGTGCTTGTTAAAGCCACCAGCCTGCACCATAACCATGGCATTATTCCAGATCTGGGCTGGGAAAGCAAGGAGGAAATCCCAGTTCCAGCTCCCGGGGCCTGGGAGGTCCTCCACAGGAGGTCCTGGAGAGGTTTGGGCCAAATGGGGCACAGGGAGGGTCTGTAGCAGGGTCACTGGTGCTTGCAGCAGCCTGGCCGTGATCTGCTGCATCCCACTGGGAATTGTGGGCATGGGTTGGGCCGTGGGGGTTTGTTTCAGCACTGAAAATGTAACTTGTACTTTTTCTAACTACAGAGCTGTAATTCTCTAAATATATCTTGTACTGCTCTTAGATAACAGTCAGCTCCAGTCATCAAAATCATTTTAAAAACCCCTCAAAAAATAAAAAGTTGAAGTTGTAGAATGTTGCTGTTATTTAAAACGAGATAATTTTAAATAAGAGACAGTCGGGAGATACTGCAAGAGCAGGATGCTCCTGCACTCCCTATAATGGGATGTAATTTGCCTCAGATAACAATGCATGTTTATTCTTATAAAAGCAAAAATGATTGCTTCTCCCTGCCTGGTTTCCATGCCATTATTAGAGGGAAGTGCCTGCAGATAGAATTGATGGCTCTTCCAGGAACGGGCTCTGGGTGTCGGACTGGCAGCAGCCTGAAGGATGTGCAGTGGGAAGGGAAGGTTATCAGGGAGGGAGGGAATGACGGGAGATAATTCCACAGAGCTTTGCTGGGGGAAGAATAATGGCCAGGAAGGAGATTAAAAACACAAGAGGACCAGAGGACAGGTTTTTATGACTGGGAAGGAAAATTAAAAAGATTAATGGGAAGGTTGTCCTGAAGAAAAAGCTGCAGATGGGGAGAGAATCACTGGTGGGCTGTCAGAGGGGAATGGATGGCTGGGGAGCAGAGGGCACAGGGAAAGGGCAGGGAACAAGGAGAGACTTCAGAAGAAGAAAATTAAAAATAACGCTGGAGGAGAAGAATTAGTTTGTCATTAAGAGTGCAGACAGAAGAGGAGCCACAAGCAGAATGCCAGGAGGAGGGAAAAGGTGGAGAACTGCTTAAATGAAGATGGACATGGGGAAAAACAGAATAAAACTGGGCTTGGGGAATAAAAAGATAACAGACAAAGCAGCACTGGACTTAAAAAGCAAGTCTGGAATCTTGACTCTGCTGGGAAAGATGCCTTACTTTCCATGCGTGTGCCATTTAACTCAGTGCTAGATTTAAATAAGTTATTTCAGAATCATTTAAGTTGGAAAAGCCCTCCCAGGCTATCAAATGCATCCTGTGCCCAACCCCCACTTGTCCCCAGCCCTGAGCACTGAGTGCCACATCCAGTCCTTCCATGAACACCTCTGGGGGTGGGGACTCCAGACCTCCCTGGACAGTCTCTTCCAATGCCTGACCACCCTTTCCAGGGAGAAATTCCTCCTGGGAATCATTAGTAGGTCTGTGTGGGGCTCTCCAGTCATGAAGACAGACTGGAAGATTCTGCAGTCTGAGCTCCATTCCTGTCCATTGATCAGACAAAACTGACAATTTACCCGCTTTGGCAGACTGGGATCGAGCAGGAGGAGGCTCGGAAGGAATGAGCACGTGGAATACAGGGATCAGCTGTGGAACAGAGCACTTGGTGTGGTCTGTGCTACACTTCAGTCCTCTGCTGCTTTGGTGGAGTCACCCAGTCAGGCTGAGCTTAGGGAGGGCACAGAGGGGCTCTCACAGGCGGGACTCCTCATTTCCTCCTGGCCCCTTCATGCCACTCTGATTCTGTCACAGATCTCAACCAGTGACAGTGCTGAAAACATGGACAGAAATTCAAGTTCTGGCTTTATTTGAAATGCAGATTTGAAAACCCAAACTACTGGGCTGTGGAGTCAGACACCCTCTTGCCAAGTCCTGTCCATTTTTCTGTCATTTAGTGTCCAGTTACAACAGAAGGAGCAGAGTAACTCCCCTGTCCCAGCCTTGCTGGGCACAGCAGGGGAGGGTTGGTTGCTCCAGAGCTGCCTCTGGCTGTGGTCTGACATGGGCTGAACATTAAAAAATCCCTTCCTGGTGGATCTGGGGGCTCTGGGCAGTGATTTGAGAACACTCTGGGCTCTGTCTGAGGTGCTGAGCTGTGCCTGCCTTCCCCAGAGCCAACAGAGTTCTCATCCCTCTCCTGGGCACAGCATTTGCCCTGAGCTTGCTCTGGGCATCTCCCTGCTCGGAGGTTGTCTCTTGGCTTGCATTTTTGAGACATCTCTTTTCCTTGCCTGCTGGTTTTAGTTCACTTCCCATTTTTTCATTCCCCCAAAATGAGGTACTTTTTAAGCTTTGTGGTGCCTGAGGAGATGCTGTCTTGATTCCTTATCTCGGAGCTTTGATTGGAGGTGACCTTCAAAGGATTTGCCAAGCATATGGAGAAGCCCTGGCTCTTCCAGCCACATCTTGCAGGCCCCAAGCCAGACCTTAAACTGCTGGATCTTAGTCCTGTGATGGCAAAAATCCATTTGGAATGTTACTAAAGGATTGCAGAGGTTTCATTGCCTTGTGCAATGTCCAATAATCTACTAAGCAATTCAAACAGATTTGCGCTTCGTGTTAATTACAGGTATTACCTAAATTTAGACAGTTATTTATGACTTCTGTTCATTTAAGGCAATAATGTACATTTGCCAATCTCAGGTGAAGTTCCAAAAATAATAATGAAAATTAATATTTTCATCTGGTGGGTTTTCACATCTTTAAAGGCACTTGCACGTGCTCTTATGTGTTGCCTGACCAACCTGCTGCTGGTTAAACATGCCAGGAAACAGAAGTGTCTATAACTGAGCTTTAACTGGGAAAGATTCAGCATTATCACTCTAAATTTGTCTGCTTCCATGACAAGTGTTGACCTAAACAGGCCAAAGGGTTTTTCCCTGAGGACGAAATATTGGATATTGCCGTAGGAAAGCATCCAGACTGCTGCAGTCTGTTAAGGGGATCTTGCTTAGCAGTTCTTTTTGAACACCATCAGCTAAAAATATATTAAGATTCCTAAATTTGGACCTATAAGAGAGAAAGCTATTTCCATGAGAGAGGAGGTGGGGTGTCTGCTGCCTTTCCTGGAGCCTTCTCAGCTGCTCCCATGGGATCCCTTAAAGCTTTTGGACTGGAGCTGCAATCTGAATACCTGGTACCAAACCTCAGAGCTGCTGAAGTGACTCCACATGGATTCCTTTGTTTTCCTCTCTTCAGACTCCACGTAGCCTACGATAAATCCTTGCGAGATATGCAAAGGAGCTGCTGTTACTGCTGCTGAAATGAAATAATCTGATGTGTTTAATTGCAGGTTCCATTGCAGCTCATCGAGAGTGTGGAGTGCCGGGATATATTCCAGCTTCATTTGACTTGCAAGGATTGCAAGGTTATAAGGTAGGAGAGGCTCAGTGTTAAAGGGGGCTGGAATTTACTTTCCCCGTGCCATGGGCAGCTGGGAAGGTTCAAGGAAATGGGGTTTCTTACTTGATTTCCCTCAAAAGCTTTTTATTTTGTCTGAATTTTATACAAGGTGGGCTGTGTGTCTCGTGATTCAGGACAGCAGCAAACCTTGCTCTGAGCCCACGTGGCTGATCTTGGTTTTATTCTGAAATTAATTTTAGTCTCACCGTGTGGCAATCAGTTATGAAATATTGCTTCAATATATTACAAATATATCAATATCTCCGTATCAATAGGTACAGAAGTAGATAAAGCCACTGATAAACACATTGCAAATGTGTTTAATCAAGATTTGGGGTTTGGAGGCTTCGCCCTGCCTTCTCAACACCTTTGAGGGTACAGTCACTATTCCTGAGGCATGGTAACCTCCTGGAAAAGAAAATGAGGGAATGAGGGAAGAGAAAGTGAAGGAAGGTGGTGAATCCAGGTGTGCAGGCAGCAGTGACTCCTGCCTGTCCTTCCCCAGACCTGAGCCTGGGCTCTCTGAGCTGCCCAGCCTGAGCTGCACCTCACTGGGTTTTTTTGGGTTTTTTGGGGTTTTTTTTTAACTTTTCTGCTGCAGAAATTAATTTTGATCTATGAACTTTAATTAAGAAGAAAGGAACATTTCTTTTTGATTAAATGTTTGCTGGCTGTACCTTTTGTGTAATGAAAGGAGCCCCAACCATCTCCAAGCACTCAGAATGTTTAACAGGTCAGCTGCTTCCTGAAAGGCTGTTTTTTCACCAGAACTGATTTTCCTTTAGAAGTAATATTTAGTTTAATTTGAATTCAATGTTTAACTTCCTCTTCACTTGTTGCTCTTGACATTTAAGAAAGTCACCCTTCCTCCCTACATTAATTTGTTATTTCCCTTCAATTGTAGATTGAATACAAATTATTTGTATTTTTGCCATCCTTATCAATTGCGTTTCTCTAATTGCATCTCCAAAACTGAGGACTTGGTGATGGTTGGGAGATGGTGAAGTTTAGGACTGAGACAGAAGAGTTAGAATGTATTCTTATTCTTTTTCATGAGCAAACTTTGTATTTTGAGAAATGGAATTCAAGTGCAGATAATACTTGTTATTTACACTGCTAACTTTAAAATAATTTAGAAAGATTTTAGAGTGAGATGTCTCTTGTCTGAGTGTGGATGTTTAATAGAGAATTATCCTGTCTCAGCGAGTAGTCTGGGCTTGCTTTACAGTCAGTGATGGGAAATAAATAAACACCTCAGGCTGCAATTCCTCACAGCTCTTGGGAGATGTTGGACATGGCTTTTCCCTTCTGCATGGTGGCTCTGAGCTATTTGCAGGTAGGGGAGATAAATCTGCCCCGAGGGAATGCAGATGCCATCATTAACCAGGACTGAGCCACATGGAAATACTTGGGCAATATTTAATAACTATAAAATCTTAAAGAAAACTGTCAGAGCAAAATAAATCACTGATTTATTTCCACCCTTTTACTCTAAAGAGTCCAAGAATCCTCTTTGAAAAGAAAAGCTAACGTAATTTTAATGCACTGCTCTGAAGATTGGTTTCTCCTGTGCGGGGGATATTCTCTCTGCTTGTTGTTAGTCTGTAACATTAGGCAAAGCTCAGTCTGTGGTTCCCAACAAAGCCAGAAAAAGAAGGGATTAAAAAGAGCATTAAACCCCATCTCATTCCACTCCTGCCATGGGCAGGGACGCCTCCCACTGTCCCAGGCTGCTCCAAGCCCCAGTGTCCAACCTGGCCTTGGACACTGCCAGGGATCCAGGGGCAGCCACAGCTGCTCTGGGAATTCCATCCCAGCCCCCCCCCCACCCTCCCAGGGAACAATTCCTGCCCAATATCCCATCCAGCCCTGCCCTCTGACAGTGGGAAGCCATTCCCTGTGTCCTGTCCCTCCATCCCTTGTCCCCAGTCCCTCTCTAGCTCTCCTGGAGCCCTTTTAGGCCCTGGCAGGGGCTCTGAGGTGTCCCTGGAGCCTTCTGTTCTCCAGGTGAGCACCCCCCAGCTCTCCCAGCCTGTTCTTGTTTACAGACTGTGGTTATAGTTACATTATGTAGATTATAGTCTGTGGGATAGCTTTCTGATTTCCCCCTGATTCCAGCAGTTAGAAGGGGCTGTAACACATTCCTGTCTTTGACCTGAATGTTCTTTCCTTGGTTTCATAGGTAACACATGGAGAAATGTCCCCCTCATTCCTGGCAGGGCACACCCTGCTTATTCCCAGTCACAGAACGTTGCTGCTCAGTCAGTCCTGACTCCCTGAGTGTTTCCTTACTCATTCCACAGGTTTCATTTTACTTCCCATTAGAGTGCACATGGAAACAGAACTAAGTTGTCCATAAGGTGTTTATCCTCACTTTGTGCTCTCACAGAGCTTTTCGTGCTCAGCCTGTCACTTTCTAGAGTGTCTTCTCCTACTGAAAGTCACCCATGGAATGTTTGTCTCTGGGCCAGGTGTCAGTTTTCCACCTTTGAGCAGTGTCAGGACTGGCTGAAGAGGCTGAACAATGCCATCCGCCCCCCGTCCAAGATAGAGGACCTGTTCTCCTTCGCCTACCACGCCTGGTGCATGGAGGTTTATGCCAGTGAAAAGGAGCAGCACGGGGACTTGTGTCGGCCAGGTATGTGGGAACAGCCTTGGGATCACCGAAGCAGCACCTGGAAATCCCCAAGGAATCACTGGGGTGGGTTTGTTTCAGTCAGTGTAGAACCAACAGCATTTCATTCACCATGGCAGCAGCTTTCAGTCTAAACCATTTGACTGGTTTTTGTCTGGCTCAGTGACCTCCAGGGTGAATGCTGTGGAGGAGAAGGGAGCCCCTGAGCCTCTCCTGAGGTTCATTCACAGCCACAGGCAGTGACCCTTTTTTAGTGGAATACCATCCTTGCTGCAGAGCTCTCGGAGCCCACAAGTAAATAAAAGCTCAAAGCTGGCATGCTGGTGGTTGTAGCACTTGTTTGAGTGTAAGAAATCTGATTTCCAGGCGCTCTGCATCTCCTGTCAATCACAATTCACTGCCTCAGGGAAGTGTCCCAGTTACCCGGCTGAGAGGGGTTCCTGGGATTCTGTCCTTGCTGCTGGAGCTGGGCACAGGCTCTTGTGTCTGTGGTGTCTGGGGAGGAACTCCCTGGCCCTGTTCCTGTTCACACAGTTCATTAGCAGCTTCTGGAAAATGCCAAAAACTCCTCAGAGCAGAGTTTCACACCCAGAGCTTTTCTCTCCTAAGCTAAATTTGGGAAATGGGAGCTGGCAGACCTGTGGAAGGCTTGCTGAGTCTCCTCTTCCTCGCTGAAACAGAGGGACTTGGGCCTGATGCTAGGTTAGGGTAATTGTGGAATCATGGGATGCCTTGAATTGGAAGGGACCTTAAAGCCCATCTCACTTCACCCCCTGCCATGGGCAGGGACATCTTCCACTAGACCAGGTTGTTCCAAGTCCAACCTGGCCTTGGATGCTTCCAGGAATAAGAAGCAACATTTACCTTTTTATTAACTTTTATCAATCCTTTTTTTTTCTTGCAGCTTTGTCTATCAAATAGTTTTCCTTTATATGACTTTATCTCCCTGTAGCTGCCGGTGGCTGGGGGTAGATGTTTCCCTTCAAAGAGCTGAATTATAGCTGAAATAAATCAGTGTGAATGTGGTTGAAGAAGTCAATCCCAAGACATTGTCATTTCTCTTCTATGTCCAAGGAGACCATTATTTGGTAGATACAGACAAAAGTACTGCAGTGCTTTAAAATCCATCCAAGTGTCAACAGAACACATTTTCTGGGAAAAATATGTTAGCAGTATCTGTAGTAGAGATCCAGGCTGTGGCTCACAGGGTCAGCTTTAATAGGAAGTACAAGCCCACAAAATATCTAGCTTGCTTTCCCTGGGATTTTGAGAGTGGCTTGGGATGCTTCTAAACATTATCAATGTTGGCCCAAAGTGCCTCTTAAAATACGAGCAGTTCAGGAGAAATGGACAAAATATTAAGACTGGGGTTTCATTTCCAAGAGGAGAACCTGTGGCTCCACAGTAGCTAAAAATTAAGAGGGAAAAATCAAACAGAAAATTTGATTTTCATGTAACTTTATGTATTTCTCTTAAAACCCACCAGGCTGAGCAGCGTTGATTAGGGATATTTCCAGTATTCTCATTTGCTATCCAAAAAACTCCTTAAGGATGTAGCACAAGTTTTAAGGAGCAGCTGATGGGGAAGCCCATCCTTGTGGTGCCCCAGTAAAAGAATTTGTGGGATTTTTGAATTTAATAAGTCACTGCTAAGGACAAACCTGGCAGAGGTTGTTGCCTGGCTGGAATGTATTGTCCAATTCCACCTCTGCTCTTGACAAAGGATCTTTATAACACTGTAGTTAATTAAGTTCTGTAATTAGACTGCTGTCTATATATTATTAATTTACCTATTTATATTTATTTCTAATTGTTCTGTAACGTGGCATTAAAAATCATTTCAGAACATTTCAGACGTGCATTTACATCTTGGAATTAAACGTGTATCTACAGATATCTGGGGGATTGAAAGACTTTAAGGGTTTTCTAAAATATTTAATGGGAAGATGTAATACTTTAAGCATTAATTTTTCAGCAGATTTTTTCCCCCTTGGGTGCTGCTCTGCCTCAGGATTTAATGATACAGTAATTTAAAGAGACAAGCAATGGATGGACTTTCAGAATCACTTATCTAGTGCTGCTCACATGCTCATTAAATTTAGCACTTTTCTTAGCCCTGGAAACCTGGAAATTTTCTCTCGTTTTCCAGACTTTCTGTCTTCTTATTCTTTATTGCCATTGTATATTTTTCAATTGTATTGTGAGACTTTAAAACAAAAGTGTCTAGGAAATAAATGGGGCTCATTCTGGTTCCCTTAGTGTATTAATCCAGGAGTTGGTGAGGCTCTTGTGGCTGATATTTATGTCAAACAATCATTTGTGCATTTTACCTCTCTATCTCCATATGACTCATGGAAGAATAATGTCCAATTTACGATTGAAAGCTGAGATGCAGGATAAATGACAGGACTTGCCTGCAGCCATACAGGAAACCTGGGGCTGGAAATGCATATTCAATGGATTGCCCACGTTCCAGGGCACATTCCAGGTCCTACCCTTTCACCAGAGCTTCACATTCTTCTCATTGATAGAAAATTGTTCTGAACTTCCGACCATCCCGCTTGGATTGCTGATGGATCTCAGCTCTTTTGCCGATGTCCTTGGTTCTGGTCTACAGCACTGTTTTTTAATATGAATTTCCAGAAGTTGGTAATTTTCAGGGAAAAACTCTTTGTTGGACTCTGGCATTTCTGGGGAGTTGGCCAGGGAGAGACATCAGTGAAATGTCTGAATGAGGCCGTGAAGTGCAGCTGGTGGGTTTGGACTGAGGGATGTGCTGGTTTTCTCTGTTTTGCAAAGTAGGAATCTCAATTCCTTATTTCCCTTTCATTTTCCCCCTGTGCTCTCGATCCCAGGAGAACATGTAACTTCCAGGTTTAAGAACGAAGTGGAGCGGATGGGGTTTGATATGAACAATGCCTGGAGGATTTCCAACATCAATGAGAAGTACAAGTGAGTGCTGGGGCTGCTCCTCCACAGCCAAACTGCATCTCAAAACACTCAATTACTGAAACTTTTTTCAACTTCTACAGTTCCCAGGAAGGGGCAATCAGAATTATGATTTTTTTATTGGTTTATAGAAAAAAATGTGCTTTAAATTATTTAATGTTTTATTAACTGCTAGAGTTTTTTAGACTTGGAAATACCAGGTTTTGTTGTGGCTTATTAGAGAATAAGCATTCTAAGAGAGATCTCAAGTGAGCAAAGAGGGGAATTTGAACTTTTTGAGACATTTTTTATTGTTTCTTATTCTCTAACTTACTACAAAGACATGTATTTAAAAAGAATCCCAAACAGGTTTGGAAGAGTTAAATTAGTAGATGAATAAGTAAGAGAAAACACTTGCTGAGGCACTCAAAGTGCAGACAATAGCCCTGTTTAGGCTCTGGAGCAGAGGAAGGTGCTCTGTGATCCCCAGCTGGGGGGACAGGGTGTTCTGGCTGGTCCCTGCTCCAGCTCAGAGCAAACCCAGCTGGAACACTTTGTGATGGAGCAGTTTGAGTGCTCTGCCTCTGATAATGACTCCCAGCTGGGGGTTGGTGTCCCTGCAGGAGGAATCTCTGCTTTGGCCTCTGCAAGTTGAGGGGAGGAGAAAGAGCCATGTCTCCATATTTAATGCTGGACAAGAGGAGATAATTAACACCCAGGGAAGCAGGAATTAACAAAAGGGCTGTCAGGTTCCTCCAGGGCTGCTTTGTGCTCTCTGGGAAGTCTGGAGCTGCTCCATACCTTGACTTTGCTCCCTTTCCCCCCAGGCTGTGTGGCAGTTACCCCCAGGAGATCATCGTTCCTGCCTGGATCACGGACAAGGAGCTGGAGAGTGTGGCCAGCTTCCGCTCCTGGAAACGCATCCCTGCCGTGGTGTACAGGTGAGGGGCAGCTGCAACAGCCTTCACCAGGCTGGAAATGGGCAGTCCTGGCAAAGAAAAGCTGGAGGAAGTCACAACTGGGAGGGAATTCTGGGAGGTGCTCTGGGTAAGGCTGACGCTCCACGTGCGCTCCAAGTGGGAATAATGGGTTGTATTTAGAATTCCAAACACAAACTGGAGCAGCACTCAGCATTTGCATCTCCTGCAAATCATTCCTGGGGCAGTCACCCCAGTTAAGATTGATTTTTAACTTTTCTTAATATGAAAATGAAAAAATGGAAGATGAAGACATCAGAGGAGAACTGATAAATGGCAACCCTGGCTGGGTACTCGTGTGGCTTTCCCCTGACTCATCTGGCTGATTCTCAGACTGTAGTGTAAACAAGGACAAATACCAATATTATTTGAAGGAGATCTAAAACTCAGATGAAAAATTAATGTACAGTTTAGCTCTATCTCCATATTTTAAATAGTTTTAACTACACAGACCCTTCCTTAGATTGAGTCCAGCAATTCTTCATAATAAAACTGCTCATCTTAGAGACTGGGTTTTGGCAGCTTCTTTAGTAAGAAATACATTTTGGCATCAATTTTTTTCAAATATTTTGAATGTTGTGGATATTTGATGGCTGCCCCATCTCTGGAAGTGTCCAAGGTCAGGTTGGACAGGGCTTGGAGCAGCCTCATCTAGTGAAAGGTGCCCCTGCCCTTGGCAGAGGATGGAATGAGATGAGCTGTGAGGTCTGTTCCCACCCAAGCCATTCCATGGTCCTTTAAACCTGTCATTTAATACCATGGCCCCTTCCCTGGGGTGGTTATCCTCTCATAAATCTTTTAAATCTCTTTAAAACATCAGATGACAGAGGGATTAAAAAGATAATGAATACTGATATTCCCTAAGCCATGGCACCCATTCCTTGTGAGTATGGGGAGCAGGAAAGCTGGCAGATCCTTGGAGGAGCCAAGGGCAGGAGAGCTGTAGGCCACAAAACTGTTTACTGAGCTTAAGGGTTCTTGTTCAGTGAAGGCAGAACAAATTGGCTCATGGCAGCAAACCATTATCTTTAAATCCTCTTGTCTTTCCTCCTTTTCCTCCCAAACAACAAAGGGGTTTAGTGTGGTCTCTTTTGGGATGGTGAAGGAGTTGTTCCCTTCTCTGCTCAGCCCTGGGAAGGGAAAAATGCATTCCAACATAAGCTGACTTATAAAAACCTGGATATTTTATTAATACACTACTAAATGTGTGTGTGTATTTATTATATATATGTATAAAGAAGAATAATATGATTTATGTGTGGGTTTGGGTTCAGCTTTTGAGCCTTTTCTGCAGTTATCACATAATTTGGGGGCACCTCACCTGCAAACACACTTCCCCAGGGCAGCATTCTCCCTCCTGTCAACACTGCACAGAAGAAAAGCACTTTATTCTCATTCCTGGGAACACCTTGCATTCCAGGGGTTTACGGAAGAGCAATTGAAAAGTCAAAAGACCGCAGAGACTGAAATTGTTCTGTCCCCATGTTCAATTTTCTGCAGTTCTGCTGAGGCTCTGGGTGGTAAATCACACGTGGGGTTTCATTGCTGAGCTTCAAATCACCGAGAGAAAAGTGTTTCTCTTTTTTGATTTCTCTTTTTTCCCTTATCTTGACATTTAGTAATAGATTTTTCAAGACATCCAGTTCATCACTCTGGGCTCTAATAAAGCTCACAGCAGTGAGGGGAGAAGGATTTCTAAGTTGGATGGGGCTTGGAGAATCCGGGTTTAGGGGAAGGTATCTCTGGCAAGGGGTGGAACAGAATGAGTTTTAGGGTTCTTTGCCTCCCAAATCATTCCATGATTCTATGGTTGGAATTCCATATATAGTGTGTATATATATTTTTTTTTTAAAAATCAGCTGCTTTTTTTTTTTTTTTTTTTTTTTTTTTTTACTTTGATGGAGTAAGGGGCAAGAGCTTATTCAACATTTTTCATCCATTAAAATTATTTTGGGACTTAATGATTTTAGTTTCACTATTGATCATATTACTAAACCTCTTCTTGCTTTACTTCAGGGAAAAAAAAGAACTAATCAGGACTTTTTTAAAATAAGTCCAATCACTTGTCTCAGATACAGAACACTGGGACAGAGACCAGAGACAGAAACTGGCAGCAGGAAATTCATTGTCCCAGTGAAGCAGTCAAGGCTGAAAAGCCAAGCAGGCTGATTTGGAGACAAGCTCCAGGAGTGCTCTGTGGGGATTGGACTGTCGGGAGCATTGCTTCCATTCTGTGATCAGATTTCTAAAGAAATCTCACACCAGACCCTGCAGTTTTTCTTTCTGTTTCCAATTTTTTACACCTTTTCACATCTTTCACTCATTTAATAGAGTCACAGAAACAGACTGGGTTGGAAGGGAGCCTAAAGCTCATGTGATTCCACCCTCTGCCATGGGCAGGGACACTTGCGCTATCCCAGTCTGCTCCAAGCTCCATCCAGCCTGGCCTTGGACTCTGCCAGGGATCCAGGGACTGCCACAGCCTCAACCCCTCTGGGAACAATAATTTAGATAAATCTGGCCCCAGAAAATCAATGTTATGGAGAGGGCTCTTAGGATTTTTTGGGAGAGAGTGCAGAGGGCTTCCTGCCTTGTAGAAACAGCATCTTGAGAGCCTCCCTGGGGGTTCTCTGTGTGGAAGTGTCCTTCAGCCTTGCACTGCTGTGGGTGATGCCCCACACAGGCACAGGGATCCTGTGGCACACACAAGTTCTGTTCCTGCCTTGAGTTACATCCCTGAACTGCAGCAAAGGGATTTCCATTCTGGTGCTGCTGGTTCAGAAATGCAGCACAGGGAGCCGTTCACCTTTCCTTGCTCCTTCCTGCTCTGTGGTTACAAGGACTTGGGGGATTTATTCTTGTGCTCCAAGGTGGTTTGAACACGGGGAGGATGAAGCCTGTGCAGAGGTGTACGTGCATCCTGCAGCTGAGCAATAGCTTGTAAAGGGCTTTAGAGTTACCTAACGTTATTTGCTTTTGGTTTCTGCAGGGGGCTGCAGGTTTATTTGTCTCTAGGGAATTTTCCATGGAGGTTTTGCTCTTAAGTTTTTTGAATTGTTTTGTTTTGTGCCTGAGCTCTGAGTGATGCTCTCTTATCCCAGCTCTGTCCCTGGGGATCTCAGCATCACACTGGCTGTTCTTTATTCCTGTGGCCAGTCCAGCTGGAATGAGTGGGATTCCTCAGCCCTTCAGCGTGCCCCTAACTGGAATTATGTGCTGATTTCTGGTACCTCTGAACGTGGCAGATTTGTGCAGGCCACTGCTGGGGCTGCACAGCCACCAACGAGCTCATCTCCTGGCCTAATGGTTCTTCATTACTTGTGTAATGTGAGGCAAGGACCTGGAGATGAAAATATAACTCTTTATGAACCTATGAAAATTATTCTGCAGCAGGTAGTAATGAAATCTGGGAGAACATATGGAAAAATAAATGAGCTGCTCTGTTCAAAATAGATTTCTTACACGTATAATGATGTTTTATTTTCTTTTATTTGTGCAAGCGTAGCGGGGAACTAGGTGGCCTTTCAGTGATTGGCACGTATTTTTTCCTCAACTAATTTGCTATGGGTAGAGCTGTTTGTGGAAGGCTATTAATTCCAGCAGAAATCCATTTCCCTGTGCCTGCAAGTCGGCTGGCACCTGGTGTAAGAGCCAGGGCTTCACATCGCTTTTCCTTTGCCGCGCTTAACGCAGCGTGTCAGTGCTTCCTCTCGCTGAAGGGATTTTATATGAAACAATTATAAAAGAGCTATGAAAAATACTTCAAACCCGTATCCCAGCCTGTTTGATCACTTGGAGGCTCTGCACCACGGAGCCTGTCCCTGTTGTTGTTGGATGAGGAGCAGGAGGCGGCGGCGCCCACGCGGTGCCCGCGGGGACGCTGCGGAGGAGGTGCCGCGCAGCACCCCGGGGTGACAGCTCTGACAGCACAGCACAAACCAGCCTGTCACACCTCCAGAAACATCCATCGGAGTGCTCAGAGCCAGAAAGTCAACACTGGCAGCTTTGGGTGGGCTGACTTCCTGTTCAGGGCTGAGACTGTTAAGATTTGCTTAAAGGTTAAGCTAACCCTCAGCACTCTGGGTTCCCTGGTTAGAGGGAAGTGAACAACTCCTGGTTGCCCTGAAGCTGAGGTGGGCAGTTTGTTTGCAGAAAGGCTCTAAAATCTTTTCCTGCATCATAACTTACAGGAATTGTAATTGGCATGTGCCCACTTTGGAAATTCAGGGCACAGGGGGGACTCGTGGGTGAGGAAAGCACTGCCCAGTGGCACCTCTGCTTGAAAAGCTGTTATCCCCAGAAACGTGCGTGTGCCCTGGGCTGATCCAATAGCATGGGCAGCAGGGAGGGGGGAATTCTTCCTCCTGCCCTGCTCAGGTGAGACCCCACCTGCAGAGCTGCCTCCAGCCCTGGGGCCCAGCACAGGAGGGACCTGGAGCTGCTGGAGACAGTCCAGAGGAGGACATGGAGATGCTCCAAGGGCTGGAGCCCCTCTGCTCTGGGGCCAGGCTGGGAGAGCTGGGGGTGCTCACCTGGAGAACAGAAGGCTCCAGGGAGAGCTCAGAGCCCCTTCCAGGGCCTAAAGGGGCTCCAGGAGACCTGGAGAGGGACTGGGGACAAGGGATGGAGGGACAGGACACAGGGAATGGCTTCCCAGTGCCAGAGGGCAGGGATGGAGGGGATATTGGGCAGGAATTGTTCCCTGGGAGGGTGGGGAGGGGCTGGGATGGAATTCCTAGAGAAGCTGTGGCTGCCCCTGGATCCCTGGCAGTGTCCAAGGCCAGGCTGGACACTGGGGCTTGGAGCAGCCTGGGACAGTGGGAGGTGTCCCAGCCCATGGCCGGGGTTGGCACTGGATGAGATTTAGGACTCCTCACAACCCAATCTGTTCTGTGATCCTTTGACTTAAACAGAGAAGAGCCGTGTGAATGAGTGCTGGGATATTTCAGCTGGGACATGAGGCAGGGATTAAACATTTTGAGGTGCCCCAGAAGTCATGTCTGTGCTGCTCTGGCCCCTCCACCCCAGGTCTCTGCACCCACAGCTGGGCCTCCTTTCCCCAGGGCTGAGCTCCCTGGATTCGGGGTGCTGCTGGGCCAGGTCAGGGAGAAGGTTGTTCCTGCCAGCTGCAAACACTTTGGTGACTGGAGGGTCACAGAGCTGGTGGCAGCAGGGGGATGTGCCAACACAAAGGCAGTGAGTGGAATTACTGTGATAATACATTGCAGTCCTCTTTTTTATAATAGATTATAGGGGAGAGTCTTTTTCAGAGCGTGTTTGCAATGGTTCAGTAAGTTTTAATTATTCCAGATCTGTTCTTTATGTGTAGTACAAGCCAGGTCAGATTTAAAGAAATAACTATTAACTCCTCAGACATGTGGAAAAAAAAAGGGGTTATTTTGAATGCCACCTCCCAGGAGATGAGAGCCGTGTCCAGGTTAGGGTGTTCTTGATTATCCCCATCCATGTTGAATTCCTCTCTCATGCCTCACCTGCTGTTCCAAAAGACTTCCCAGCTTTCACTGCCCAACAGGCCACAGTATTGAGCAAGAAGATGCTTTGTTTTCTCTTCCTGACCTTGCTTTGACTTTCACCTGTCAGTGACTGTGGTCACAGCCATTGTTCTGTAGGGAAACTGAATCCCAGGTTGGGGATAACTGCTGAATTATGGTCCCCAGTGGGAATGAAGCTACTGGGGCACTCCACTGAATTTTTTGTGCCCTCTGTGCTCTTCACCCAGCTTGTTGACTCTGTATTCCCTCTGTTTTCAGGCACCAGAGCAATGGGGCAGTGATCTCCCGCTGCGGCCAGCCCGAGGTGAGCTGGTGGGGCTGGAGGAACGCCGACGATGAGCACCTGGTCCAGTCCGTAGCCAAAGCCTGTGCCTCAGACTCCAGGTCCAACAGTAACAAGTTAATGAATGGGAATTGTTCCAGAGACTTGGCCAACGGAGGGGACCTCTCTGATGTGGAATTTGGTAAGGCTGTCACCGTTGCTTTTCTGTGGAGGGCAGAGCTTTACGTAAAAGTTTAATCTCCGGTGCTGTAACAGTGAATCTGTTGTATTTAGTCCCCATTCTCCAGTGCACGTGCACTGTGGGACTGAGGGAATCGTGCTGTAACCAATGTCAGAAGGATCCTCTGAGCTCCTCACCCGTTTCCTCCTCCCCAGACTCCTCCATCTCCAATGCCTCAGGAGCAGAGAGTTTGGCGATCCAGCCGCAGAAGCTTTTGATCCTGGACGCGCGATCCTACGCAGCAGCTGTGGCCAACAGAGCCAAGGGGGGTGGCTGTGAGTGCCCAGGTGAGCAGCATTCCTCCTCAGCTTTCCAGGCAATCAGTCAAAGGGATTTGCTCCAGTGTGATTACCCTGACACCCTTCAGCACTGCCTGTTCACTGCTCATCTGTCTGAACGTTCTGGATCAGGGCAGCCCCCACCCAGCCCTTCAAAGGGCAGGTTGAGCTGTTAATTGGTCTGTTCTCAGGCCATTAACCCAGCTGGCAACACTGCTCAGTAAATGCTGAACCCAGTGGAATCTGCTGAAGAGCTTTCCCTTGCTGAGTCAGATGTATAAACTAGAGACAAAGGTGTCCAGTGTGCTCATGTCTAAAGCCCCTGAACTTGTAAAACCCACTGGCTGCAGAGGAGAAGAATATTCTAGAATGGTTGTGCAAAATACAAATTCTCAGTAATTGCCCTAAAGCTGAAGCATTTTTCAGTATTTGTATCATAGCAACTGCAATCCTGCCTCACCTTGCGTGTGTAGTAATACGGTTGCAACACCGCTTTCTGTGTTCTTTGGCACTTGTGAATCGGTGGTTTTATAAACAAGATATTATTTATGGTCACTGTTGGGTATGAATGCAGCCTATTAAAATTCCATGGGTGGAGAGGCTGGAAAAAAATCCGAGACAGAAAAACTGGAGATAAGATAACCAAAGCTCTTTTGATCGTTTATTTTTGGTTTGGTCTTTGCTGCGATAGCTGCATTTTGATTTGTGGCCACCAGTTAAAAAAATGAAGTTTCCATTTAGCACCTCAAAACCACTAAATAATTCTTCATCAAAGAGTAAAGTTTCAAAACAGAAAAGCAGAGTGTACAGGAAGTTTGATTTTCTTCCTGTATATTGTTTTTTAGTTTTGTGGAGCAAATTTTCAAACAGCTTGTCACCTTCAATAAAACCTGTATTGCTTTTTTGCTGCTGAATTTTCTGCAGGTATTGCCAGGTCTGCTTCATTTTCTGTATAAAAATAGCTCATTTATGCTATGCTTCATTTTAGATATAATTCAGTAAAAATACAAACAAACTCTGAAGTTCTCTTATACTGTCTGAGGCCGCTCCTGAAGTTGCAGTCTCTCATTGTGTTTGGCCCAGCATTTGTTGGGCTGATAAAGACTTGGGAAATCAAATGATACAAAACGTCACAGACTCCTCAGTTTTCTTGTGCAAGCATTCAGTATCCCAGATTCTGAATCCTGACTGTTTTTCTCCTGTAGAAATGGTCATTTTGGTTACTGTGTGGTCATTCTTGTGCAGGCTGAAGCATCACAGCAGAAGGAAGACTAAATCTCGGGAAAACTACTGAACTGGTGTTTTCTGGCCCTCTTTAGGTGCCCCCTGAGCACTGGCCCTGTCTGTCCAGGCCTCCAGTGTTGCTTGAACACATCCAAAGTAATTCCATGTATCCTCTGTTTTCCTGGGCTCCCAGTGTTTCTCACATGTGTGATGCTTCCTCATACAGTTCCCCTTAGAAGAAAGCAGTGGATGAAGTTAACCTTTCAGCCTTTTTGAGTGCTTAGGAAAAGGAATCTGAAATCTGCCTAACTTAAATCCATAAATTACCAATTAAATATTATTTATGTTTCACATCTTTTGGTGTTTCTCAGTCTTCTTACAAACATGCTGGAACCTGGAGCAAAGGAATATCGCTATTCCCTGAGGTTTGCACTCTGCTTTTTGTAACCTGAAGTGAAACATTTGAAATAAATACAGCAGGACTTTGCTAAATGCTTCCTGTTTTGCTGGGCTGTCATGTCTGGAATACCCAGCGAGCTCCAAGGACTTACAGAATCTTTGTAAACAGATTATTTCATCTGTCCACAGCAACGGGGGTTTGTTTTTTTTAAAAAAAATCTTCTTTTAGAAAGGTAGTTGTTATTTCTTCCCTCTGTCTTGCTGTTTCCCTGCAGAATATTACCCCAACTGTGAAGTAGTGTTCATGGGGATGGCAAACATCCATTCCATCCGCAAGAGCTTCCAGTCGCTGCGTCTGCTCTGCACACAAATGCCAGATCCAGGAAAGTAAGTGGAAGTTTGGGGGTTTGGGCCGTTGGTTCTGTGTTCCTGCAGCCACATTCTTCTGTTGATGATTTTCAAATTGAAATTCAGTGGGTTTTCCCTTGGTAATAGTGCTAAGCTGTGTTTTTCCATTTTCATGGAAGTCGCTGGTTTATCTGATTGAAGTGAACATAGAAAATTAGTTCTGAAATTAGAGTGTAACCTTGAATATTGATACCAGAAGGTTGTTTCTTCTGGTGGGCTTCTGAGCACTAACTCTTAAGCTGATCTGCTATTCCCACCTCTTTAATCCTCACCATTGACTCTCCTTTGGACAACTGTGGTGATGTTCCATGTACTTCTCTCATTTATAATGTCATTTCAGGAGAATATTTTATAACCCCCCAGTGCTGTGGGGTAACTACCTTGTAATGGCCCCTCACCTTGGCAACTTCTGACCTTGGGCCCTCAGTGTAGTTACCCCAGTCCTGTTTTCCTTCCCACTCTCCTGTTTGGAATTTGCTGCTGAAGCCTTCATGGTTTCAAAGTAGATCCAAACTCTCAGCTCATGCCAGTCAGGCAGTTCCTTGGGTTGGCTGCCTGGCTTTGCTGCTTCCACCTCTGGGAAGGTGTTAACATGACACAAGTGAAAAATGCTTCAGAGTGACACTCACAGCTTATTAAAACAGGAGCTTTGCCATGATAAACTCAGACATCCAAACCTGGAAGCATTTTAAAAGAGCAAAAACTGTCTTGCCTGGTTTCCCTCTAGTTGGCTGTCAGCTCTGGAGAGCACCAAGTGGCTGCAGCACTTGTCGGTGCTCCTGAAGTCCGCGCTGCTCGTGGTGCACGCCGTGGACCGGGACCAGCGGCCGGTGCTGGTTCACTGCTCCGACGGCTGGGACCGCACGCCGCAGATCGTGGCCCTGGCCAAGCTCCTGCTGGACCCCTACTACAGGACCACGGAGGTGGGTAGAGCAGCTGGGAGTCACTGCGCTCTCTGGAGGGAGTCTGGCTGGGAATTATTTCAGGTTTCTCCCCTGGCAAAGGCACTGAAGCTGGCAGGAGTTTGTCACCCATAGTCTGCAGTTACTGCCAGGTGTAGGTACAGATGTAACTCAGGAGTAGCTCACATTCCCTCTGCTGTGACTGCACAGTCATGGTCTGTGCTTCCCCATATTTAGTTTAGGAATATGGAGTACAAAGTGCTGCAATTGCAGCTTCTGGTTTACGTCTGCAGGTTCTCAGCCAAGCATTGATAGAGAGCCTTCCTCTTTGCTGCACTTCCCAGCTGCATGGTTTTCTAGTTTCACATTTTCATTGCCCTCTGTTGGTTTTACTTCTCCTGATTTTCCCCCGTTCCATCACTTTTCAGCACTGTGGGATGTGTGCTGGCTGCCTTCCATCTGCCAGCCCACGGGCAAGATGCCTTTGTTGTCCAGAAGAGAGCTCTGTGTCTGAACACTGCTGTGAGCTGCTGCTTAAAGCCTCACACACACTCGGACCAGGAACTGGAGCTGCCTTTTGGATGGAAGTGTGAAAACTTCCTGGGTCCTTTTCCACATGGGTTCTAGAAGCTGGCATCCATCAGGCAAAACGTGCTGCTCTGGCCTGGGCACAGGATCTGCTCCTGGTTCTCCAGAGGGTGCTGTCCTTCCTGCCTGGGGAGCAGAGTTGTGCTGTGCACACTCTTGGCGTTCTCTGTCACCCAGAGCAAACCATAAACTCTAGCTGTCTGTACCAGGATCAGAAACATTGCGGAAAATGAGTTTTCAGCGCTGTCAGATGTAAAGCTTTTCAGCTGCCAGCCATTATTTTGGCTCTAATCACAGCCATTATTTTGGCTGTAATCACAGCCTTTGACTCGATAAACATTCTCTACAATTTTTCTTTCCGATAAGACCCAAAACCTTTCTGCCCTGTGATGGATTTCAGGTCCTGTGAGACAAGGTGTGCCATTCAGCTGCTCACCCAGGCGCTGTTTGGGAATGTTCTTTGCCCTTTTCATGAAAAATCACTCAAGTGAACCTTTAATCAACCTTGTGACTGCTGTACACACAGACGAGCACCTGCTCTCCCTGAGCTTGGATGTCCTGTTGTGGATGGATGGTTTTCTTTCCTGACAAGTGGATCTGACCATCATTTTCAAGAAAAGTTTTTATATAACTTGTCCAAATACTGGAGACTATGATCCAGAAGCTTTGGCAAGATGAAGTTCCTGCTTGTCACTGCCTGGATGAGATAGGGCTCATATCAGGATCCTCCCTGCCAGTCACTGAGGACTTAACCTGCCTTATTCCCTTTCCTGTTCATGTAGTTTGGGAATCCTTATCTGTCCTGATTCCATTTCAGAGCACAGAGGCATTAGGGAAAGCAGTAAAGAGAAGTAATGAGCCCAGTGCTGAGGGGGAATAGGAGAGAGGACACAGCAATTCCCACAAGTCTCAGACCATCTCAGAAAACTGAACCAAGGAAAACCAGGAATTCTTCATCTCTCCTCTCCTCCCTGCAGGGTTTCCAGGTGCTGGTGGAGACGGAGTGGCTGGATTTTGGCCACAAGTTTGCAGATCGCTGTGGCCACGGGGAGAATTCGGACGACCTCAATGAGCGCTGCCCGGTGTTTCTGCAGTGGCTGGACTGCGTCCATCAGCTCCAGAGGCAGTTCCCCTGCTCCTTCGAGTTTAACGAAGCATTCCTTGTGAGTGGGGAGACTGCTGGTTTAATGCACTGCTGTTAAACACTGCTGGAGAGCCCGGGGGGCGGATTTTCCCACCTTTCTGTGACATTCTGTGTCCAAGGCCAGGTTGGACTGGGGTTGGGACAACCTGGGATAGTGGAAGGTGTCCGTGCCCATGGCAGGGGGTGGAACTGGATGGGATTTAAGGTCCCTTCCCACCCAACCCATTCCATTGCTTTATATATATATGAATATATTCTATATATTCTTTATATGCTCTCACCTGATAAAAGGAACACAAAAACTGCCCAGATACAGGGGACAAAAACAACTTGTGTAACCCACAGGGTCTGTTCACTATTAAAAGCAGAAGCCTCAAGGACTTCTTTTAGACTTTAAAGAAATAAATTATATTAATTGAATAGTCGCACCTAAGAGGTCTAAAACATCCACACAGCCTGAAAAAATTATTCTTACTTCTAATGCAAACTTGCCCCTGCTTGGATCTTGTTTTGACTTGAATACTCCTGTCTAAAAACAACCTGCTCCGTTCATTTTTTTCAGTTTCTTCACTGAAAATGTGTAGGGTATAGGAGCTGTGCTTACCTTCTTTGGAAGCAGACAGCATTCCTATTAGGAATTCACCCAGGATGGTCCAAGTCAATTCTCAGATCTCTGGGAAGTGACAGTCATGTACTGCAGGACCAGTAGTCTGAAGAGTAGAAGTTTTTATGAAGTGTCTGATCCACTAAGAGATTTAAGGCACATTCCTGTGATTGTGACTGACTGGAATTACCACTTGCCAGCTCAGCCATGTAACTGAGCTCATGTACAGTCCCCGAGTAGCTCAGTTGTGAAATGAGATACAACAGGTAGTAACTGGCTTCACAGCACACTGCTAATCTCCACGGGCTGGGAGGGAACATACCCATGGTGTGCTGGCCTTTTTAGAGTGAACCCCTAATTTATTACAGTATTGAACCACTTGTCTTCATTTAAACATCTGAATAATCCCAAGGAAGTCATTGATATGCCTGAAGTTAAGCTGGCATTTGTTAGGCCGGGCCCAGCATGGAGTGATTAACGATCAGCATTTCTGTGCTGCATGAATGTTTTGTAGCAGAGGAATCATGATCCTGCTTTGCCTGGCCTGCAGGGCAATGAGTTTGTATCAACATGGCTTGATTAGAAACAAATATTTTGTCTTTCTGCATTGCATTTTTTCCTGAATTTGTTCAGTTATGATTTTAAAGAATTTCTCTCCCCTTGCATTCCTTTGCAATTGGTTTGTAAGAAGAATGTGAGAAATGCCGTGGGTTGGTGTGGCGGCCCTGGGGAGGGCTGTGCTCCGGGAATGGAGGTGAGACCCATCCCTTGTGCCAGCTGACCCTGTGTGTGTGTGTCTCTGTGCAGGTGAAGTTGGTGCAGCACACCTACTCCTGCCTCTTTGGAACATTCCTGTGCAACAATGCGAAAGAGAGAGGAGAGAAACACACTCAGGAACGGACCTGCTCCGTCTGGTCTTTGCTGCGGGCAGCAAACAAAGCCTTCAAAAACCTGCTCTACTCCTCCCAGTCGGAATCTGTATGTACCCCAATCCCCTCCTGTGGGAGAGCCCAGGGGGGCTCCCCCAAACAGCATCCTACACATGGGGGTCCCCCGAGAAACAGCCCGGCAGTAGGACACAGTGACCTGGGGTTCAGCCACAGCTGAGGTGGTGGCTGCCCCATCCCAGGAGGTCTCCAAGGCCAGGTTGGATGGGGCTGGGAGAAGCCAGGATAGTGGAAGTGCCCCTGTCCATGGCAGGGGTGCTACTGCAGGGGCTTTAAGGTCCCTTCCAGCCCAAACCCTTGTGTGGTTCTCTGAACTGTCCCCATGGACAGAGAGGTGATTCCAAACCAGTCAGTTATCCCTGACATTCACCTTGGAACACCCAGATCAGGGTGATGTTTAAGTCTTGGGTTAATTTTGCTGATATTTGGAGAATGCCACCTCAGAAATTTCTCTGTCCTGAAATGTGCTTTCTGTGACTAAATATTTTATTTTTTTGTAACAGAAAACATTTCAGTGTTTGATAAATAGACCTCTCTGGAGAACTGAGCTGTTTCAGAGGAGTGACACAAAATTGCCTGCAAACCTAGACACTGTGTCTAAATTCATTTTAAATCTAAACAGAAAAAGTGGCTCAGATTATTTAGTGTATCTTTGTTTTTCTTGATGCCTCCAGGTTTTCAGTTTGGCTCCTCCATGGTAGGAGCTCACTGAAGGTTCTGGGGAGAGGCTCAGTTCTGTGTTTGGTACAAGGTCACGTGAGGGATTCAGGGGTGCAGAGCATGGGCAAGAGAGCAAACATCAAATGACATCATGGTTAGGACTGCAAGGACTAGTATAAATATTTAAACCCTTTTTATTTATCGAAGTATCAGATGTCATAAACTGAACTGTAAGGACTGTGCAGTGGGTTTGCATATGATGGATGTGGCTTTCAGTTGTTTCTTAGAGCAAAACTAGACCCTGGCTAAGCAGGAAAGAATTTATTCCCATGGTGGTTGTAAAAAGATGAATTTTCTACTCCCCTGAGCCCTCCTTGGCTGAGTGTGTTCTGTGTCACTGCAGTGAGCCCTTGGAGCCTTCCCACCTGGCAGTCCTGGGGAGAGTTCCTGAGGCAGAGCAGACACAGCCTGGGGGCATCTTAAAGCTGTGGATGCCTCTAGATTTCCATGAAAATGCCAGGAGGAGCACGGAGAGGGCTCTCACAGTGACCCTGTGGACAGGTCTGTCCTTGGGCTGCCCTTCTGTGCTCTATCCCACTTGGCCCCTCTTCTCAGGAAATACTCACAAGGACACTCCTTCTGCACGTGGGAGTTGGGGTAATTTCCTGTTTTGGGTTCATTTTCTTGTGGTTTTACTTGAGGCTTTAAAAGGTGCCTATGGCACAGCCACATCCCTTATAGAGCCTGGGTTGTTCAAGGGCAGCAGGCACCCCGCAGCCCTTCCCCTGCTCCGTGCCAGGGAAGCAGAGAGAATCACAGAATACCCTCATTTAAGAAGGGACTCAGCAGGATCATCCAGTCCAACCCCTGGCCCTGCACAGGGCATCCCAAAATCCCATCCTGTCTCTGAGAGCATTATCCAAATGCTCCTGGACCTCTGGTAGCCTCGGGTCTGTGCCCATTCCCTAGGGAGCCTGGTCAGTGCCTGTCTGGTGGAGCCAGCTGTTCCTCTGCCATTGCCTGCTTTTCCATGGGATGGTTGCTTGGAAAAGAGTGGAATTGCCAAAATGAGCCTGGGTGTTTTTAAAGTGAAGCAGAAAGCATATTCCACAATCAAGGAATCCCTTTTAATAGCAAGCTGCCTCTTCAGAGAACTTGTGCATGTACTGAATATGTACCTATGAGTGCCTCCTCTGAAGCCAGGCTGGGCTGTGGAGGATTGGGCTCCTTGGAATGAGTTCAGCTCCCTCTGGCACAGTGTAACACAACACACAAGGGAACCTGAGCGTTCATAACGAGCCACTGAATTCCATGAGTTGTGAAGGTGTAGATTCACAGAGAACTCATTGCAGGAGTTCATTCAGGAGGAGCTGAAGGCCGGCATTGTTCTGCCTCTGACAGAAAAGGTCATTCTAGCCCCAAGTGTGGCTGATGAAAAGCTGTCACCAGCCCTTGGCGTGGGCTGGACATGTCCCAGCCGGGACCTGCCCAGTGAACTCCCCCCTCAGAGCTGGACTTCTGCTGGGAAGCAGCAGCTGAGCCTTCCCGTGTGCTCCCCCTGCCAGGTGCTGTATCCCGTGTGCCATGTGCGGAACTTGATGCTCTGGAGCGCCGTTTACCTGCCCTGCTCCTCCCCCTCCACGCCTGCCGATGACACCTGTGCCCCATACCCTGTGCCAGGCTCTAGCCCCGAAGAGCAGCCTCTGGGCAGGTGAGCCTAGAGCCCAGAAATCCCGTCCTGTAAAGTAAGATCAACAGAGAATACTGGGGGACATGAAAGGAGAATGTTGGGGTGGGAGGGCAGGGTTTTTCCTGGGTGTATTGGTGGAACTGTGGGGCTGAGCTGCCCAAGTGCAGCCTGTCCGTGGGGTGGGTTTGGAAGCTGTCACATTTCAGGGCTGACAGCATTGCAGAGAGAAGCTGGGCAAATAGAGTTAATCTCTGGGTGTCACATAGCCACAGAGCATTCCCTCTGTCCTTGTGGGATATAAGCTTTCATTGGTTATCTTCAGTTTGAGTTCCTTTTCGGTGTTGCGTAACCATTTCTTTGCTTGTTGTACAGTGAATCTGAGCACATGTTAATTAGGAGGTGTGACTGGGCTGTAAGCGCTGGGGCTTGCTGGTAAGGGGATTAATCTGGGAATGTTTGAAGTCTGGTTGAACATATTTTCCTGATGGCAAACAAAGGAAGTACTGAAGCAGCTCTGCACTACAGATGGTCGGAATGTGCTCCTGGATAATACTATCCACAAGTCCATTAGCTGGCAGATTGTTACTGTCCTAATTGGGGGGCTGGTTTTAACCCACAGTAGCTCAATGTTATAAAAACATTCTCTGACTTGGGAGCGGGATTGTTTGTCCCTTTGCAGGCTACCAAAGACCAGATCCTTCGACAATCTGACGACAGCCTGTGACAGCAGCGTGCCTACAACCAACCGCCGGAGCAGCGACCCCAGCCTCAATGAGAAGTGGCAGGAGCACCGCCGCTCCCTGGAGCTCAGCAGCCTGGGCCCCCCTGGGGACGACCCCTTCGAGGGGGACGGGCTGGGCAGGCAGGGCAGGGCCCCCGTGGGGGCAGAGCTCTCTGTGGCGGCCGGGGTGGCAGAGGGACAAATGGAGAACATTCTGCAGGAGGCCACTAAAGATGATGTTGGGCTGGAGGAGCATTTGAGGGGTGGCCTGGAGGCAGCAGGGAGAGGGGATGAGGTTGGCCTGGATAAGGAGAAGAGAGCTGACAATCTGTGTGGGGAAAAGACCGAGGCGGACACAGGTACCGTAACGAACAGTCCCACAGCCAGCCCACACCCAGCCTCACACGGTGCTGCGGAGCTCAAAGGACAGCAGGATGAGCACAGCGAGCCCAGCAGCCCTCTCCAGAAGGCGCCTCAGGGGAGAGGGCTGCAGGCTGTTCCTTCTGAGGGCTCCGGAAACAGAGATGCTCCAGACAACACGGAGGAGGAAGGTGTTGGGAAAGGTGAAGGAGAAGCGGAGAGCCCGTCCGGCACAGCCCAGGCCAGCCTTGCCTTCCCTCTGACAGCCCTGCCGGAGGAAAGGACATCCAACATCGAAAGCTCCACGGAAACCTTAACGGAGACCGAAGCGAAGCCTGAGCTCGTGCCCAGGGCTCCGTGCCACAGACTTCACCCCTTCGACAACAGCGCTGATGAGCTGTCCCGAACTCTGGAGAACAGGCCGGAGGGGGAGTGCATGATAGAGCTCCAAAAACTGGGATCAAGAGTGCACAGGACTTCTGGTAGCAGCACCACACACCTCCCGATGCCTTCCCCTTGTGCCTTGCCTCTAGCAGACCGCAAAGATGAGCTGGTGTATAACGGGGAGCTGGAGCTGGAGAACAAACTAGTGGAGAAACCCGCGGGATTCACGGCCCCCAAATTCCCCGCCACCAACGGACACTGCGTCAACGGCGAAGACGGGCGGATCAAGGCCTCGCTGAGTCGGCAGGTGTCCACGGCCAGCTGCAGCTCTGCTCAGCTCCACCTGAGGAACTTGCACCAGAAATGGATGTTCAGCCAGCTCGGGAAGCAGCCGGCCGGCAGCCCGGACCAGCCGGCCCGCAGCCACCTGGACGACGACGGGATGCCCGTCTACAGCGACGTCATCCAGCAGCGCCTGCGCCAGATCGAGACGGGCCACCAGCAGGAGGTGGAGACCCTCAAGAAGCAGGTGCAGGAGCTGAGGAGCCGCCTGGAGAGCCAGCTCCTCAACAGCTCCCTGCGGCTCAACGGCGACTACGGGGACGAAGTGGTGAGTGAGCGTCACTGGGCCGGGCGCGGAGCTCACCGAGCCCTCAGCTCCTGGCTCACGGCTCAGGGCCCGACTTTGGGGCTCTGACAGACCTCTCCAGGTCATCCTGAAGAGGGCAAACTCTGCCTGAGTACCTCATCGTGGCAGGTACTCACGGCTGATACTGCCGCCGAACTTCAGATTGAGCAGAAAGGTTTCTTTTGAGATGGGTGTTGCACAGCAGCTCACACACATAGGCCCTACCTAAACATCTTCCCTGGCCTTGGTAAAACCAACCAAACCCCTGGTTTACCAAACCTCAATAAAGCCAACCAAACCCCTGGTTTACCAAACCTCAATAAAACCAACCAAACCCCTGGTTTACCAAACCTCAATAAAGCCAACCAAAACCCTGGTTTACCAAACCTCAATAAAACCAACCAAACCCTTGGTTTGCTGCTGCTGTCTTCATGAAGGGCAACGATATTTTCCTGTGCCATTTTTGGGACAGCAGCATAGGATGATCCCTTGGTTCTCTGCAAGTTCCAGCTGCACTGGCAGCTCTGTGAGCTCAAACCCATCAGGGTCACAGCATCCCTTTCAGATGCTCCAAGCTCAGTGACTGAAATAAACTTCTAGAATTCTAAATTAACTGGAATAAATTACCTGAGCTTGTGTTTCAGCTGTATTTCAACAAGGGTTTTTCAACAAATTAAGAATTTTAAGGGAGCTTTTAAACCATTTGTGCTTTTATTTGGAAGTGCTTAAAATTGTAAAAATAGAGACTTTTGTAGAGAATTGTGCTTTCCTCTGGGTTTGAGCACTTGCCTGTAATTCCTGAGGCTGTTGCAACACCCATCAGAAATTTCCTTTTCCTACATGGTTTATATGCCTGAAAAATTGGGGAAAAAAAAATTTGCAAGAGGTTCCCAGCTTCTGTTTGTTGAATTCACTGTTTAGAAGTGGCAGAGGTGCTGGATAGTCCCAGGTACGTTTGTTGTGAAAAATCCTTGGAGCCTTCTTGGCTCTTCCCATTGGAGATGAAGCACAAGGTGCTCATTGAGCCCAGTGTCACTGTTAAAAGCTTGAATTCCTTGGAGAAATTGGGTGCTTTGGCTTAATGGATTCTGCTCTCATTTTTTAAGGGCCTTCAGAAGCTGCAGTGTAGGGCTGGCAGCGCCTCCAGAAAATTCCCCATTTTTAAGGAGCTGATCTCTGCCTTCTGTTTGTGCCTCAGCTTGGGAGTTGCAGGTTTTCCTCTGGAACTCCAGGATTGCCCATTCCTCAGGCATAAAAATAAAAATACATTAACTCAAGATTTCTTGCTATTTTGATATGTTTTAAAGGCTGGCTGAGTTTTAAGTGAGTTAAAATCCACCTCTGCCTGGATAGACTATATTAAGGAAGCATTTTTCCCAGAACCTATTCATAGAATATACATGGCTCAAATTCTGAATTTCCCATATGCAATTTGGCTTGTATTTTCCAGAATCTTTGCCAACGAAAGGATATCTGTATTACTAATTATAGTTTTGAAAGTGAAACACCCTTGGAAAGGAATCAGGACCCTGGAATCGGAGCCACAGGGAGCAGGTTTTGGTTACTCACCCAAAGCCTTCCCAGAGCTTTGCAGCAGAAACTGGATTCTAAATCCACTCTGCCTCACATCATCCCATCACCAGAGGGTCCAGACCTGCCCTGTTGGGGTTTCTGGGTTGTTTTTGTGTGGAACAGGGATCTGGGGGGTTCCGTTCAGCTGTGTTTGTTTGCCAACAGACGTCTATTCCCGACTCGGAAAGCAATCTGGATCAGAACTGCTTGTCTCGCTGCAGCACAGAGATTTTCTCTGAAGCCAGCTGGGAACAGGTGGATAAACAGGATACAGAGGTACAGACCAAATCCCTGTAAATTGCTCACTCTGGGATAATCCTAATTCAAATTATCCTCCAGCCTTTGGCCACGTGCCGCTCCTTGGGAACTCTTTTCCTTGTGTTCCGCCGGTCTCACACCTGACATACCAGTACCTGTGCCTATGAGCCCTCTGCTGCACAACCTCTGGGAGCTCTGGGAGCTGGGGAGGGGGCTCAGCCCAGGTGTGTTGCCGTGCCCTGTCCCTGATGCCGGTGGCCGTCCCCACAGGTGACGCGGTGGCTCCCGGATCACCTGGCCGCGCACTGCTACGGCTGCGACAGCGCCTTCTGGCTCGCCAGTCGGAAACACCACTGCAGGTAACTGGGAGAGGGGCTGGGCACTGCTCCTGTTCCTGCAGGGAGAGAGTTAAAAGCCACAGCTGGTGTCTGCTCCGCTCCAGCCAATGCAGATCCTACCTTTCTTTCCTCAAACTGGTCTTGGAGGCAGTTTAGATTACACAGAATAAAGCTTTGTCCTCTTAGCATTCAGCAATTCATTATGTGAGTTACATGAAATACAGGAATAGCATCTTCTTCCCATTGGTGGTTGGAAACTGCTCCCTTCCTTCTCTAACCTTTCTCTCCTTTTCATTAACTTGCTCCTACAGAATCTGAACAGAACACCTGTGTGAGATCAAGGTTTTCTGGATTATTCTTTGCCAGACTTGTTGCCACAGAGGCTGCAGCAGCTCAGGCAGCAGCAGGGGCTTGATCAAGAGCAGGAGGCAGAGACCACATGGCTCAGTATGCTGGAGTTAAAGCCAGAGAATCTCCAGTTTCCAGTTCTGTTTCAAATAAATTCCTGTTCCTGGTTTCTGAACATGCCAACACTATTGCAGGAACCATCATTTAAATAAATCTCAGTTACTGCATTTTGATGCTCTGCTGCTTTTGGAAGTTGCAAAGAGTTATGAACGTCGTTTTGGGTTTGTGTCTGGTTTTTATTTTGCTCCATTCCGTCTTGTAAAGTTAACCAAACCCAGGGAAGAAGGAGAAGAATCTGAATTTATTTTTTTTTTTACCATGCCCACTGTGGTCGTGCAGATTTGTATCCTCAGTGCTCAGTTCCCTAAAACTGAGCTTGGGACAATTCCCAGAGCCTGGATACACACAGGTCACCCACAGCCCCACGAGGAGTTAAAATGGACTCAGGGTTTCAGATGTGGCTCAAATCTCCTGTAGGGTCTTTGCTCCTCTGGCTTCCACGTGTGCAGTGACCCAGCTGTTGGTGAGACCAACACCATGAGTATCTCTGTAGTAAACATTACACCCCTCCCAGGGAATGGAAATGAGTTGAACCCCATAGTGTAAGACCTTGAGCAGGGTAAAACCTTCCAGCTTCCTTGGTTGCCGATGTTTGCTCCCTCTGCCTGTTGCCCTGAGCTCTCTCTCCTCCCTGCAGGGACACTGACCGAGTTGATCAGCTCTGGTGAGCATTTCCAGCAGCCTCTGTCCTTGTCCTTGTCCGTCTGCCTTTCCTGGGTGACTTCTCCCAACTAACTCAGCTTTTCTCCTTCTTTGTTTCTCACTTGCCTGGAAATCACCAGAACTAAGCTGGGGGTGGGCAGCACAAGCTGCTGGGGGTTGGATCCATGTGAACGGCCCTCTGTCCTCACAGAAAGGCTTTTAGGACTTGGCTTTTGAGAGCTGAACTGGGATGTGGCTCAGACTAACACTCACTGTCAGTCCATGTGTGTACTGCTCACTGACAGGAGACTGGACTGTCCTGCAAGTTTTATGCATTTATTTTTGATAATTTCCCTTCTTCCCACATATTTCTGGGAGGGGGCCACGTGTTACCAAACAATTCCAGTATTGCTGTGCAGGGCGTTGGCAAAAACCTGCTACTTGTTTTAAAAGGACTGAAAATCCCATGGCTGGAGCAGGTGCCACCAAGCTGGTGGAGGGTCAGGATAGCCAAAACTGGATGAATATCTGAGATTTGGGGTGAAGAGGAGGCGTGGGGAGTGTCACTTTCAGCCCCCCTTCCTCAAACGAGCAACATCCCCTTTCCAGCCTGTTTTTTAATGTCTCTGTAATCTCTGAAGCGAAGCAAGGACCACCGGCATAGAAGGATGAGTTGTCCAGAGCTTTCCAAAGCAGTGTCAGAGCACCATTGTCTAGGATAAAACAACAAAAACCCCAGCATATGTTAGGAATGGTGAGCTCCAACAAAGAGATCCTTGTTTTAATCCCTCTGGTTGGCTTCCCCCTCATCCATCAGTGAGCTGCTCTGGGATAATCATTCCTTGAGCAGCGAGATGGGGCTGTGGGAGCTGTGTGGCACCTTCCAGGGCTGTTCCCACTCCTGCAGGTGCTTCTGACAGGGATTTCCAGCAGGGCCCTCCAGTCTCCAGAACCTCTGCAGAGAGGCTGGTCCCTGTCAGCCTTCCCATGCCGGGGTTCCGGCTCCGAGGCCTGGAGCCACTGTGTGGAACTGAGGAAATGAGCCCACTGAAGTGGGAAATGGGATTTCTGTGCTGCCTCTCTCTTCATCAGTGACCAGCAGCTGGAAATCTCCTTTCTTGGCAAGGAAGGATTAATCAGAGCTGCTGGGTGTCAGCAGAATTCCCCAGCAGTCTCTTGGCAGCAGCAAATCTCCAGTGCAGAACAACGACAGCACCAAATCCTGATGCCAAAGAGTTAATGGGAAGGGCAAAACCCAGGTCCCTGGAGTGCTGCTCCCAGCTCCTCTTGGAATTTAGGAGGACAGGGCTGACAGGTTTTGAGGGGGGCTGCAGAAGGTAATTAATGACTCTGAGCAGTAACGAGGTGCATGTGCCGGCGCGGCTCTGCCAGCGCCCGGAATGCCGCGCGTGCCCACCTGTGCATGGAACACCTGCCTGCCCACCCCGGGCTTTGCATGTTCCTCCTTGGCTCAGTTTCCTGGATGCAGGAGTGTGGGACTGCCGGAGGGGCTGTGGGGGCAGCGGGAGGATGGCAGCAACTGAGAGCTTTGATATTTCCATGTTTAAACCTTTCCAGCTCTGAGCAGAGCCTGGGAGCAGAATCTGGCCTGCTCCCAGCACTGCCACATCCCTCCTGTGAGCCAGGGCTCGGTCAGCTGCCTGAGCAGGCCCAGAGCCCCCATTCCCAGTGTTCCCCACATTCCCCATGGCCTGGCTCAGAAGGGCCCGTGGTGCCTCTGCTTCAGCCCCTCAGCCCTGTGCCCCAGCGTGGCATTGGCGCTGTGCTGGACATCCAGCCTGGCAGTGTCTGAGGCCAGGCTGGACAGGGCTTGGAGCAGCCTGGGACAGTGGGAGGTGTCCCTGCTCATGGCAGGGGTGGCACTGGCTGGGCTTTAAGGTCCCTTCCCACCTAAACCATTTCATGGTGGATGGCAGAGAGCTCTCTGTGTGTCAAGAGGGCACGGCCTGTCCGGCCTGGCTCAGGGCAGTGCTGAACAGAGGTATTTAATTGCACAATGGCCCTGGCTCTGTGCTCCTTCCTGTGCCCATTCCCTGGGTCTCTACCTCATCCATAGGAGGGAGGAGCACAGACATTGGAGCTGTCGCTGCCCACGCCCCGGCCTGTAGGGAGGTGTCTCCCCCATCCCAGCACTGGCCATAACTCATTTTACAGCTCAGGTAACTTTGTCAAACTCCTCCTGATCTTTTCCATTTCTCCTCTGTTCCTGATGCAAGGAATTGTGGCAACGTGTTCTGCTCCAGTTGCTGTAACCAGAAGGTGCCCGTTCCCAGCCAGCAGCTCTTCGAGCCCAGCAGAGTCTGCAAGTCCTGCTACAGCAGCCTCCACCCCGGCAGCTCCAGCCTGGACCTCGAACTGGACAAGCCCATCACTGCCACGTCCAACTGAATTCCTGGCCTGGGAGCGGCAGGGGAGCGGCCGAGCCGACCCTTCCCCACGGACACGCAGATCCCGGGGGCCGAGGCTGGGAGGCTGCGCGTGGAGCTCGGGCCGTGGGGCGCCGCTCGGCGGGACAGACCTTGAGGATGTGCCGCTGGATCGTGGGATTCTCCTTGTCCAGCTCTTCCCCCTTTCCTGCCTGTCCTGTCTGTGTGTCCGTGTCCCCGCGCGTGCGTGTGTGTATATATAATAATATATCTGTTTGTTTGCGGGAGGGTCGTGGAGGTGGGGAGGGAGCTGGTGCACAGCCAGGATCCCTGTGGGTATTTATCTGTCCCACTGCCTGCTGCAGGCCGAGGATTGTAGGGAGCAGAGGGAGCTGGGCCGGCCGGAGTGCAGAGCCTGAACAGCTGCAGCCTCCAGTGCTTTCAATCACTCCTGTTACTCCAAACCCGAAATTGCTGTTTGGGAACCTGTTGCTGCTAGAAGAGGTGGGAATCTCCTTCCCCAGAGACCTTTTCCCTCTCTGTTCTCACAGTGGGCTTGGCTGCCCGAGGGAGTCTCAGTCAGGTTCCTGGAGGTCTGAGCCCTCGGAGCGGGAACACCTGGAATGCTGGCTCAGGAATGCACGTGCTGTTGGTGAGCCAGGCTTCACACTGGGCCTTGCCAGGGATCTGACCATGCAATTCCTGATTCAATCCAAGTAGGACAGGAGCAGACCTCTGCCTTGCCCTTGCCCCTGCCCCATCCGTGTGAGATTCCCTCTGGGGGCAGAGCATTGCCACGGTCAGGTCCTGGCCGGTCACTCGCACTTTACTGGACGATCCAAACTGCCGGAAGGCGGCCGGGACCCGCCGGCCTCGGCCTGTGCGGATTGTGCTGGTGCTGGGCACCCTCCTGGGATGCTCCTCCTTTCCCAGGCTGTGTTCAGTGTACTCCAGACAGAAAAAAGCTGCCTGAGGAGCTCAAAACAATCCAAAATACATTACGGATTCCCCTTCCTCCTGTTGCAATCACCTCATTGAAGGGTGAAACTCCCAAATATCCGTTTGTAACTGATAGGTGCTCATCCCATTCCCTCCCCATAGATCCTGCTTAGTGCAATCTGGCAAGGAGGAAGAGTAGATCCTGCTCACAGTGCATTCCCTAGGCAAAATCCCAAATTCTCTATGGTATTCCCAAGAATCCTGCTGGAGTATTTGAAAGCTCTAGATACAACAGCTCAAAATCCAAGAAACCTTGGGAAAGGAGCATTTCGCATTTCCCTTCCCTGGAATGTCACAATCACATCATCCAAAGGGAGGGTCACGTGGAGAAACCACGTGGCAGAGCTCGGTGGGGTCAGAGGGGAGACGCTGAGGTGGTTGGACTGTGCTCTTCCCACTCTGCCACCACCCGTGTGCTGGCGTGAGTGTCCAGGAAGGAGGAGGCTGCGTCCTTGTGGGAAAGGGGTCTGGGAACGGACGGAGCATCTTGGGATCTCCCTGGCACAGGTCTAGAGAAAGAGACACTGAGGGAAAAGCAAAGTGAAGGATGGGGTTTCCAGCCAAGGCACGTTTAGGATCTGTTCCTAACCCAGCCGTGGTGGCTGGAAGAGAGGCACAGGCGTCGCTGTTGGTGCGGAGCGGGACGAGGGAGCGGCGAGGGGGAGGTGGCAGGGCTGGGCTGGGGGGACGCCCCAGCCTTGTGTGGCTTTGTGGTGCAGAATCAGCCGGAGCCTCCACACGTGCCAAGAGGGTCTGCTCCGGGCTGGGGCTGGGATGTACAGTGTGAATAAAAGCTTGCAGCTCTTTAGGCTTTTTTGGATCGATGAAGCACTTTTTTTATTAATATTATTTTTCTTTGTATGTAAAGGAGGAAGCCGTCTCCGTAGCTGTGTACAGAAATAACCCTTCTCTCCGCAAGAGAGTAAAGTGCTCCTATATTTTTCATTTTTGTCAAAAGCGAGAAGTAAATACTTTAGAATTGTTAAATATATAAATAAAAGTGAATAAAGTTTAGACTTTTGCATGGGAGCATTTGCTAACACACTTTCTAATTTTTTATTTCTATTCCCTGTCCCTCGGAGGGGACGTATCGGAGGCTCAGCGGGAACACCAAGGCCTTGGAAAAGGAGGCTGCAGCTGCTGCCCTTGGCTTTCTGCTCCACACTGTGTCTTTCCAAGGAACGACAAACTGTCACTCCTAAACTTGAGAGAAAAAAATTAAATCTTAGGCTTGGTTTTCTTGGTACAGGAGACCCAGGAAGGGGGAAGCACACAATGCACCCACCCTGCGAGGTTCTGTTGGGACGGTCAGCACAGTTTTTCCAGGATGGAGAAAGGTGCCAGAGTCTCAGCTCCCTCCATACCATGCTTTTCTTTATCCCCTCGACCAGCCATCACATTGCAGTCTGATTATTTACCCAAATGTAGGAGCAGCCCCAATCTCCAGGGAATTCCCCCTGCTTTCAGTGGGGTTTGGCAGTGGATGCTCCATTTCCACTTGCACCTGCCTTATCCTGATGCTGGATGATGGAGCTGTGGCTCTTTGGGAACAAACTGAAGTCAGGTTTAAGATCTCTTTTTTTCCCAGAAGGTGGAAAACTCAACTGATGTTTGTCCTACACAAGGATTATTCCCGTTTTCCAAGCACTGCCTGCTTATTCTGGCTGTGCACAGTCCTGTCCTCTCAGGCCCCCCACTATCATTTATTTCTTCTCTTACATAGTTGAGGATTTGCCCTGAATTCTCAGGGATCTGAGCAGCTGTGAAGGATGTGGGTCCAGACGTGTCATCACAAGACCTTGGGCACAATCTCTGTGATTTGATGATGTTCATTAAATTAAACCAGGTTGGGGTAGAGCCGCTGACAGAACCTGGAGTGGCAAAGAAGCAGAAATCGCGTTTGGTGGTGTAAGGAACGTGCAGAGTGTTTCAGTTACACCTCACAATGGGATTTCCTAGAGCTCCTCTCACACCTGAGTTTCTCCTGAGCGCTCTCCCAGGAGCTCGTTGTCTTGCAAACATTACGAGCCCCGGGCACGGCGCTGCCCGGAAGTTTTTGATCTGGGAAATGCCGAGTGTGGGTCTCTGCCCCGGCAGAGGGATCAGGGAAGTTCTGAGCTTCCCCAAGGTGCAGAAGGGCTCCTGCCAGGAACAGCAGCTCTGCCAGAGGAGGACGCGGCTGAAGGTGTCAAAGCTCATTTCCCCATGATCAATTCTTTCCAAAGAGCGAGCTTCCCTCTTCGTCCCAGCTCCCGGACAGCCCATGAGCCTGTCAGGACACCGGCGCTGCTGTCGCGATAGACGGCTTCAGTGCTGCCCCCTGGGCTGCGGAACAACCTCCTGAGTCGGGATTTTCAACAGCCTTGGGGATCCCTGGGAACTGAGGGCTCCTCTCAGCCCGGGTGTGACAGCAGCAGGGCAGGGGGAGGTGGCGCTGCAGTCTCGGGGCAGGAGGGCTCCGTTCTCAGAGCTGGGCACCGGGGACGGCGTGGTGGCCGGGGCAGGGCGGAAACCAACGGCTCTGCTGGGGCAGGCAGGAAAAGGTGATCGGGAGCTGCTCCACTACCCGGGAAAGGCTGCAGGGGTGGGGTGGAGCCTGCCCTGGGGGAGGTGTCGAGGTGTTGGGAGGCCGCAATGGGCAATGACCACGGGCAAGAAGCTGAGCACGTTCAGGGCCTATCGAACAGAGGGGTCCTGGAATTATCCAGGATGAGCTTTGGAGTCAGCACTGAGCAAAGGGCAGCTCTGCCAGGTGCAGGAGTGGCCCAGGTGTTCCCCAGTCCTTGGAGCTGCCCATCTCTTCCCACAGTGCAGCTGCCAGAGCTCCCATTGTTGCATTTTGGGATTCCAGCTCACCGTTCGTTGGACTTTGACATTTTATAAATGCTGCTGAAGTCTGACTTTATTATTTAACAAATCTGGGGTTTAAACCGATTTCCCACAGCTCTGTCACAAAATGATTTTTAGACCTTGCAGTGGCAGCAGGTGATGGGTTTGATTGTCCTCTTTTTTGGGTGGGATTTATATTAAAATGACATCTGAACTCTCAATTACTTACTTGAAGCACGTGAAATATTTGAAACCATGCCGAGCTCTGAGGGCAGAGCTGTTCAGCAGCACTGGAAGTGTCGGACCCTCATGCGTGTGTAACAGCCTTTATTCTGCTGTAGCCTCACAGTGAATACCTAGATCTTAATAAATTTGTCATTTTCCTACACAGTGATCACAGAGATGAATTCGTAGTCCCTTGTTCTCTGTGTTGGTGCATCTGCAGAGCTCCCAGTTCGAGGGGCTTATTTTTAGGCAAATTACAGCTCATATACGAGGAAAAATTAATCCTGGTGCTCAGAAATGTAAAATAGGCTGGGTAGAAGGAAAGCCTGGATTGGCAGCAGTTGGAGATGAGCCCTTAGGGAGAGCAGGGGATCCCGGGTGTTGATCAGCTCTGCAAACACTTCCAGCACGTGGACTTTCCCTCCTGGGTCACATCCATCTCCTGCTGTCGGACCCATGGGCACAGCTGGGGGTGGATGTTCTGCCGTTGTCACCCAGAGCCTCACGTTGCTCCCTCACTTTCCCGTTCTCCTGAGCTTTACAGGGCACAGCAGCTCCTGTGCAATGACCCCTGTGAGATCTTTGACACCAAATCGCAGGGACAGAGTCTGAGTGCCAGGACACAGGGAATGGCCAGAGGGCAGGGATGGATGGGATATTGGGCAGGAATTGTTCCCTGGGAGGGTGGGCAGGCCCTGGCACAGGGTGCCCAGAGCAGCTGTGGCTGCCCCTGGATCCCTGGCAGTGTCCCAGGTCAGGCTAGACACTGGGGCTTGGAGCAGCCTGGGATGGTGGAAGGTGCCCATGGCAGGGGTGGCACTGGCTGAGCTTTAAGGTCCCTTCCATCCTAACCCATTCCATGATTCCATGATTCTGTGGTGTAGGAGATTTTCCAAACCCAAATGCTCTTTATTCCCTGCAATGCGCAGACAACAGAAGCCCTTTGCTGCTGGGGCTGGTTCATGTCATTTGGGCAGTTTCAGTGAAGCTCTGCTTGGCTCAGCCTGTGATCCCCGAGCCCATGGAGCCTCCCTTGCTGTGTCCTGTTGGGATTGTTCCACTGCTCCTTCCCAGAGCCACCCTTTGTGTCCTCCTGGCTCTGCCATCGTTGAAACTCCGAACAACTCCAATCTCAGCAAACAGCTCCTCCCCCCTCTACCCACTCAGTGTCTGGCTGCTGTAGCATTTCCCAGCTATAAATTCCAGCTGTCTTCAGTCTATTAGTGCTTTTATTCTTCTATTAGCAACTCCTTAATTAAAAACTTGTAGCCAGGAGGGCAATACCAAGCAGGTGGACTGATGGGCTGAGAAGGAGGAAAAAGCCCATAGCCAGTGCTTAGGTGGAGAATTACTGGATTTCAGTCCAAAATTTATTTAGAATTTATTTCAGGATGGATTGCAGCATCATTAGAACACGTGTTAGGGAATTCATCAACTTTCCGGAGGCCAGAGAGAATAAAAATCCCTTTTTTCTTCAGAAAGCAGCAGTTCCTGAGGTCAGTGTTCACAGCCACAGTGGGTGGAAAGTGCTGCCCCTGGAGCAAACTCCATCCAGGGGTGGAAGTCCGTGGTCAGCACTGGAAGTACGAAGGTGAACAGGGGAAAATGGTGGGTTTCTGTATTTAATCAGCTTCAGATAATTTTCAGTTTGATTTTGGTTGGTTTTCTTCAAAAAGAAGAGTGTTGGCTCTTGAAGAGCTGCTGCTTCCAGCTCTCGTCTGGATTTTGTCACTGGGGCTTTGCCTAAAGCACTGTGAGAACATTCCAGCACCTTGGTGTGACCCTCAGGGCTGTGTCTGCTTTAGGAAACCTCAAAGCCATGGATTTCAGCCCGGGGCAGGTGGGGGTCACTCCTAAAGGATTTGGTTCTGGCCCCTTGTGGAATGGGACATTCCACTACACCTGGAATTTGCAGGTACATGAGGATTTTGGGGTGGGTTTTTTTGGGAGTGCAACCCACCTCATGTCCGTGCCGGGGCTGCGGGCGCTCAGAGGCGGCTGTTCCCGAACACCAGGGCGCTGTCCTGGAGCGCTGCTCCGCCCCCGTAGCTGCCCCTTCCCGACTCCACGGCCACCGGACACAGCTCCTGGTTACACCACCTGGATGGAGAGAGGGATGGGCTGTGCCAGTCCTGCCACACGCACGGGGCTGGTGCCAACCTGAGCCGTGCCCAGGTGGGATCCCGCCCATCAGTGCGGGAATGGAGATCGCCCGAGCAGGGAAAAGCCCCGGGGCCGAGAGCAGCCGCTGCTTGTCCCAGCTGTGCCCGTGGGTCTGGCCAAGGCCAGAGCAAAGCCTCTGGCACTGCCCATGGAATCATCCAGAACACTCAGGGTGGACAGGGCTGTGCCTACCTCAGGGCAGCACAGACATCTGTGCGGGAAGCGTCAGGCCGAGCCGCGTGTTCCATTAAAAGAGCTCCTGTGGGGGGTAGGAGGTGTCAGCATTCCCAGGCTCCTGCCAGAACAGCCCAGGGCTCAGGAAAAAAGGATGGTGGTTACTTCTCAGCAGTGCTTGAAGGCTGAGCTGCTTCAGCATAAGAGTGCGGACTGAGCTTTAGAGCTCCACCCTTGACCCAGGTGTGAATCAGGTGTCTATGGCAGAATCCCAGCCCTTTCGTGGTCTGAAACCCACTAGCACAGAAAGGACCTGGAGCTGTGGGAGTGAGTCCAGAGGAGGACACAGAGATGCTCCCAGGGCTGGAGCCCCTCTGGAGCCAGGCTGGGAGAGCTGGGGGTGCTCACCTGGAGAACAGAAGGCTCCAGGGAGAGCTCAGAGCCCCTGCCAGGGCCTAAAGGGGCCCCAGGAGAGCTGGAGAGGGACTGGGGACAAGGGCTGGAGGGACAGGACACAGGGAATGGCTTCCCACTGCCAGAGGGCAGGGATGGATGGGATATTGGGCAGGAATTGTTCCTGTGAGGGTGCTGAGGCCCTGGCACAGGGTGCCCAGAGCAGCTGTGGCTGCCCCTGGATCCCTGGCAGTGTCCAAGGCCAGGCTGGACAGGGCTTGGTGCAGCCTGGGACAGCGGGAGGTGTCCCTGCCATGGCAGGGGTGGAACTGCTGGGCTTTGAGTTCCCTTCCCACCCAGCCCATTCCCTGGCTCTGTGATTGCTGTCGTTGCCCTGCCTGTGTAGATCCGTGCCAGGCTGTAGGAGAAGTCCCTGGCTGCCAGCTCCATGGTCAGCGCCTGCTCTGAGCCCGCGTCTGCCATGAACTGTCGGAGGCTCCCGATGGCTTCCCGTGTCCGCTGCACGGCCGGGGACAGCTCCTCAGTGCCTGAAGCCAGCTCCAGCTTTTTCTGCAGAGAGAACAACCACAGGAAAAATTCCAGTGTATTTGCCTTGTGCCACGGAAGGGGCTGCTGAGACCCTGGGCACACCCAGCTGCTGACAAGAAGCTCAGATCCAGGTGGTGCTGCTGCTACACGTGGAGCAGCCAGGGAAGGGGATGTACCCAAAAGGAAGCTCCCAGCCTTGCCCTGGGGATGGAGAATTCCCTGTGACCGGAGCCAGCATGTTGCTGTTTCCATTCTGGCTTCCCAGCTGCACATGGGGATCAGCTCTTATCCCCAGTTCTCTCCAACTCTATACCTGCATCAGGGTCTAATTCTCCCAGGGTTATATTATTACTTGCACAAATAGGCTCAAGCTGTGTCCAGGCAGGAAAATTCACATTTAAAGGAGCTTTCCTCTGCAAATTGTGTCAGTGGGAAAGGCCCCAGGACAAGAGGAAATGGCTTCAAGCTCCACTGAGAGAGGTTCAAGTTGGGTATTACAGAAAATTTCTTTACTGAAAGGGTGGTCAGGGTGGCACAGCCGCCCAGGGCAGTGCTGGAGTCCCCATCCCTGCAGGGATTTAACAGCCGTGTGGATGTGGCACTTGGGGATATGGGTCAGTGGTGGCCTCGGCAGTGCTGGGGAATGGCTGGACTTGATCCCAGAGGGCTTTTCCAACCTAAAGGATTCTGTGATTCTGATGATGACTGGGCATTTAACTGTGCCAACAGCTTGAGCCAAGCTTCTGTTCTGCCACATCCCGAATCCCTTGTGAAAGCACCAGGGATACTCTGCCGAGAGAGTCTGGAATTGTCCTTTGGGCATGGCCTTCCCACACCGTTCACCTGTGTCTCCTGTTCCTCCCTGTTAGGAGGGATGGGACACTGCCTGTGTTTGGGGCTGGCCCTGCCTCCTGGGCTGTGGTCCCATCTTTCCTCAGTCAACCCCCTCTCTCTGCAGCAGAACCGAGGGATCAGCTTGCAGAGCATCCCCAAGGCTGGATGTGAGCAGCACAGCATGGTGGGAGGTGCTGTTCATTAATTAGCTCCATCAATAACCTGCAGACAAGACTGAAGCCTGTGAGCAGCAGCTACACAGAAGGAATTTCTTATGTTTCTGAGGCTTTCAAGTGCTGAGGTGATCCCGCAGCTCCTCTTGCTGGACCAGAAAATCCAACAGGCCTGGGCTGAGCCCAGGTTTGCTCTGTGTCTTCTGTCTGCTCAGACCCCAAACTTCCACACTTCCCGGTGCTGCTGTTTCGAGCTCCAGGGGCACAAATATCCCCAGCCTGTGCTGGTCAAATACAAGAACAACTCCAGAGCCAACACAAAGCCCATGGAATACTAACAAGGTGTTCTAAAGTAGCTCAGAAGTTGTTGCTAATGAGGATCACAAATCCCAAAGGCATCAATTCCCACGGTTTGGGTGGGAGCCAGCACGGCACCAGCCAAGCACAGGGACAACACGAGCTGCTTGTGGCTGGGACACGGACATGCTGCCACAGCTGGAAGGTTTGAACACCTGGAAATATGGATCAGGCATGTAAAAGCATCATTTACCCTTAAAGGATAAAAAAAGACCTTGTGTTTTCTTTGATCACCAATAATTTACTTTTTTTTATTTTTGTTCCAATTGCACTTATTCCTTTCCTAACCAAAAGCCCTGGATTTCCTGGAAGGTTTTTCCATGCTCTCTCTGCACTTGGGATGGAGAGGCTGGGAGCTGCTCCAGGGCACTGCTTGAGGCAGGAGCAGCTCCTGTTCTCTCCTGGTTGCTCTGCTCCAGGCTCTGGGAGGAGGCACACACAGCATCACCACCCCACCACCCCTTACTGCCCGAAATGATCAGCAAAAATGCTTCAGAGCTCCAATAGTTCTGATTCCCTCTGTTTTCATGGAGGAATTTTAAGATGCTGCTCATTTGTTTGCTCTCACTGGCTCCCAAGCATTGTGGTCAGAGTGGTTTTTACTTACAAGATTAATCATGAGTATCTATAAATACAGTGACAGGAGGAACATCCCAAACAGCACTAAAAGCACAATTTTGTGTCAATGCTTGGAGCAAACACACGGCCCCACATCAATAACCTCGATTTGTTTCCTGCTGCCTGAAAACTGGGGTTGTGGTCTGAAAAGGACCTGAAAACACTGTCACGTGTCTGAGATTGCAGGGCTGATTTACAGCCTGAGTTACAGCCTGAATTACAGCCCTACACAAAAATTCTTGAGGCAAGAGTTGATTCTGAGCCTTGCACAGCACCTGCGGGGCTGATGCTGAGACCCTGTCCTGGGATGTGCCCAAATTTCACCTGAAGTGACTCAAATGTAATAATCAACAAACTGCCCAGGGCTATTTTAGAGGCACTTTTCAGACTGTAATTGAATTTGAAAGTACACCCAGGGCTCTGGCTCAAAATTCCAGCTAATAAAATTTTAGTACAACACGAACTGACTGGCTCTGTGCAGTATCCACCTGAAATTCTCACCGCAGCAGAGCTGGAAGTCAGGATGTGTCCTGGACTAATCCCAAATCATGGGCAGGAGGGGAGGGGGGATTCTGCCCCTCTGCCCTGCCCAGGTGAGACCCCACGTGCAGAGCTGCCTCCAGCCCTGGGGCCCAGCACAGGAGGGACCTGGAGCTGCTGGAGACAGTCCAGAGGAGGACACGGAGATGCTCCAAGGGCTGGAGCCCCTCTGCTCTGGAGCCAGGCTGGGAGAGCTGGGGGTGCTCACCTGGAGAACAGAAGGCTCCAGGGAGAGCTCAGAGCCCCTGCCAGGGCCTAAAGGGGCTCCAGGAGAGCTGGAGAGGGACTGGAGACAAGGGCTGGAGGGACAGGACACAGGGAATGGCTTCCCACTGCCAGAGGGCAGGGATGGATGGGATATTGGGCAGGAATTGTTCCCTGGGAGGGTGCTGAGGCCCTGGCACAGGGTGCCCAGAGCAGCTGTGGCTGCCCCTGGATCCCTGGCAGTGTCCAAGGCCAGGCTGGACATTGGGGCTTGTGGGATAGTGGAAGGTGGCAGGGGTGGGATGAGAGATATTTTTAGGTCTCTCCCAACCCAAACCATTCCACGACCATTCCCTGTCTCTCACGCTCTTCTCTCCAGGATTTCCAGACTCATAACCTCTAGAAAAAGTGGTTTGTCACAAACTCACCTGTGTATTAAAAACCCTAAAAATTCAGCTTCTCATAGTCACACAGGGCAAGAATGGGGAAGCTCTCTATATTTCCCTTTTTCTAAGGATAATTTGAACCTTGTATTTTCTGTGCTCCTGACCACAGCCCCAGCAGCACTGGGCATCTCACCATCAGCAGAGACAACTGACAGAAGATAAAAGCAAAACCTGGAGTTACCCTTCAAATGACCTTCAGAGAACCAAGGGCTGTACAGGTACTAATGCTGCTTTCTGAAAGCCTCTGACAATGGGCACAAGTCCTGCACACTGAGAACCTTGATGGACAAACATAAAATAAATTGTACTTGGTTTGTGTGCATCAATAAAAAGGAAATGGATTGGAGCAGTAAAAACCCCTTTATGATGGGTTAAATTATTTCCTCACTAGACAGGATTGGGAGGGATGTTTCAAAATGAGCCAGACTCACAGACTGAAAGAATTTGGACACCTGGAGCTCAGAAAGATGTTGTTTATCACCTCTGAGTGAAAACCTGATTCTAGTATAGAAGCTCAAGCACGTTCCTGCAGAACTCTGCAGACAGAAATCCCTCCCAGGCTGCCTTTCCAGCACCTTTATGCCCAAGGCATAAAGGAAAAGCTTAAATTGGCCAGGTCTGATGTGTTCTATCCAGAACTGAAGCATCCACAGTGCTGAGCCCGACCCAGCCCCTCTCCCTGGACAGGCAGCAGCCTCAGTGTGACATGGACAGTAAAGGCAATGGCATTACTGGAATCTTGAGACCTTGAAGCCAGCACTCAGCCCCCTCCAGCCTCACCCACAGTGTGATTGATGGGAGCACTGAGGAGCTCGTTAATTAATGAATCTCGGTACTCGTGTTACTGCTCTGCAGGTCCCTGCTCTGCATCACGGCGCTGTGCTCCCTAATGCTTCCCTGATTATCCAGTCGTTGAGCAGCTGGAGGGGCCCTCCCAGCTGCACCAGGGAGCTGCTCCGGGGTGCAGCACAGCACCTTTGTGGGGTGTTTGTTAAAATCAGTGTAAGACTGTGGAGGCTGCTTCTTCCCAAACTCTTTTAGAGCCTACCCACAGCTCCTTTACTTCCCCACCCATTACCTGCACTGTCAGCCTAAGCAGCTGTTTGCCAACAGCTGGATTTGCCCCCAGCAGACGTGCTCAGACTTGCTCCTGAGCAGATCTGGCTTCTTTTTTGGTGGCCAAATTGTTTGAGGTATTTCTCCCTTCCCAAAGTTGTCTGAGAGGATGGCAAGGGGCTCCTCACCCCTGGAGGTCAGAGAGGTGCTGTGTACAGAGCACAGCTGAACTGGGGGGGGGTGACATGGGACACAAGTTGCCAACTGCAGCCACTGTGAGAACTACTCAGGCTCTGGAAATCTCTGTCCGGTCCCCAGTGCTGCAGGAGAGCAATGTCCCAGAGCCTTCCCTTCTCACGGGGTCTGGGTGGGAAGGTGAAGGCTGCACACAACCAAATCCAGCACTCCAGATGCCCAGGATTCCCTTGCCTGTGCCTGGGCTAACGAGATCTGGATTGCTGTGTCTGGATTAATGTCACCTCTGAAACAACACCCTCTGCTCCTGCCTCCCCTTTTGGGATGCACCAAGGCAGGTGGTGCTCCTTCACCTTCATGAAACTCTGAGCTGCTTTGAACTCCCGTCACCTGAGCAGCTTTAAAAGTACAGCCAGAGAACAGCAAATCCAAAGAGGCAGAAATGGAATTCCTTTGGCTCTTTCCATCTTTTCAGGGAATAAAAATAGCAAGTCATAATGCAGTCCTAGTGAGGTTCAATATTCAGCAGTCCTGTGGTGATTTTCCAGTTAAGAAACAAAACCACAAAATTATTTTGGATTCAGGAAGGTGAGTCACGTTAAAATACACTTATTTTGGTACCTGTCTTGAGGAACTCTGACAGTGCCAAGCTCCCCACTGCTGAGCTGAAAGTATCCGCACACAAGGATTCCAGGATGAGCACTGCCTGGATCCTGCTTTTGGAAGAGCTATTTAAGGAGCAGAATTGTAAGACACAATTCCAATTGTTGGAATACTTGTCTAAAGCTTTCAGTCTGGGCCTATTCCCTGCCAGTCTCAGCCAGGAGCACAAAGCCCAAAGAAGGCTCTGCCAAGGTGTGTGAATCAGGCTGAGCAGGGCTGCAGCTGTGGGCTCACCTGCACTGTGGACAGGAACACAGCCATCACCTGCCCTTGGCTCTTGGCGAGGGACCGCAGCACATCCAGGGACAGGATATTTGTTGTTCCCTCCCATATGGACAGCACCTGTGGGAAAGAGGAGACTGTGGAAGAGCAGGAGGGAGCCTTTGCAGCAAAGAAGGGGAGTGTGAGGGAAGAAAGACACAGGGCAGAAGTAAGGGATACCAAGGATATCTGCAGGGATGTCTTGTCTCACAACAAGTGGAAGGGAGCAGTGGAGCCCAGTTCCATTGCTGAGCTAGGGAACAGCCTCAGCACCAGGAACACATCCTGTCCTTCCCTGGGGGAGACTGGGCTCAGCAGGAAGGCAATGAGGGAAGAGCTGCCACACGTGGAGTGACCCTGGGAGGGCTATGTTCTCTCCTGAGTGTCCCTCTAGCAGTGAACCAGAGTGCTGTGCAGGGGACTTGGTGACACACAGGACCTTCTCCTGCCACCCTCTTACCAGAGTATCCCGGAGTATGACTGGCAAGCCTGTGTCCTCCATGTAACCTTGGCCCCCAAAACTCTCCATCGCCTCAACAGCCACAGCAGAAGCCTGAAAAATGCAGAGAGCTGGCATGATCCACAGTGCCTGAGGGGAAAATCCAACCTCCCACACCACACAGCAGCTGCTGCTGGGATGGGCTGACTGGGTCCTGCTCATCTCCTGAGGCAGGTTGGTCACTACCTGCAGGAGGAACAGATGAGAATGAAGCCTGAGTGACACTGAGAGGGGACCTGCAGGAGCAGCAGCCTCCAGAGCGGGAACTGCTGCAGGTCCTGCAGGTATCCCCTGCTCTCACTGCTGTGTCACTCCTCTTCCCAGCTCTGTGGCTGCCAACATTCCACACTCTGGGCTAATCAATCTGTTTCATACCTGCTTCCCTGTGTACAGTTTGGCCACTGGGATGAGCAGCCTCAGCAGCAGCTGCTCCTGCTCACTCGCCAGGTTGGTTTCAGCCAGGCCCAGCAGGCGAACGATCTCCATAAGCAGCAGAAATGCCCCTCTCACCTGCACCTGTGAGCAGAGGACAGGGGAGCTCACTGGCAGGGATCTTGGACTCTGCTGACTCCAGGACTCCATGCATGAGATTGGCTCCAGGGAAAAATGCCACCTCTGCCCGCTCAGACCCACAGAGACCTCTGAGCAGCCAAGGCACAAAGTATGGAATATTAAAGGCTCTCTGCCACTCTTGGACATTGTGATGCAGTAAAGGGGCAATGCCTTTCATCAGACCTGCCTGAGCCTTAACAAAGCTCCTAAAAGGCATCCAGGCCCCAAATCCACATCCTTTCAAAAGGGGAGGGATGTGAGATGATGGTCAACCTCTGAGCACCAGGAGCTGCAAAGTCTGTGACAGATCCTGAGCAGCTTACTTCCCTTGCAAGTTTTGATTTGGGAAGCATCAGGGTATGGAGCTCTCTGTTGTGGGATCTTGCCTTCCTTTCAGAGGGGGAGTTTTGGCCACAGGCAATGAGATGCTGGAGCCTGAAGTCATGTTTGACAGATGTTGATCACCTTCCCCCACCTTGCAAGAGAAGTTTTAAATACTGTTTACAGCCCATCTCCTGGTCAGGAGCTCCCAGGGAAGTTGAATGAGTCCATACCAGTCTTAGACAAGAGTCAAGCGACTGAGGAGTCAGCCCTGGATTCTGAGGCAAACACCCAACTTCAGAGGTCATGGCTTATCATAGTAAGGGTACTCCTTTCTCTCAGGGAAACTCCCAGGTAATTGTTTAGGATAACCTGAAGTCTAGCAGAGGAGTTAGGTCTGTAATCAGATCAAATCCCACTAGAGTATAACAATTCCCTTGCTGCATCCACCTTGCTGTAGCAGGAATAGCTTCCTAAATCTGAGTGCAGGCAGGCTGACTCTGCTCACTAACAGCACACGATCTCTGCCCTCTTTCCTTCCCAACAGGTCCATCCTGGCTCCCAAAAGCCTCACCTCCAGCCGGGCTATTGTCTGCATGTGCAGAGGATGGTCCTTGAGGAGCTTCCCAAAGGCCACGCGCTTGCGGGCGTAGTTCCTGCTCAGGCTGACCATCCTGGAGGGAACGCACACAGGGAACAGATACACCAGCAACCTTCCACTTCTGAGCATTCCCTGCCAGTCCCCTCCACCACGAGAACCCTGCTCAGCTGTACCACACCTGTGCAGGTCACCCACCCACAGGCCACCCTCCTCCTGCACTGCTGGCTCCAGGCCTGTCCCACAAAGGGGACACTCGGCTGCAACGCTGGTCACTGCAAAGTCCCCTTGTCCTGACCAGCTGCTCCTTCAGCCCTGGGGGCATCCATGCTGCCTTCACCTTCTCATGTTAGCCACTGCACCAATGACGTTGTGAATCCGAGTGATGTTCAGCATGTTGGAGATGGCGGCCACTCCACGACCCTCTGCAGAGATCTGCAAGGAACGACAGCTGCCGTGAGCCTTTCACACGCCTGGGATAGGGATGGACATGGGAATGAAAATGGTGTCAACAGACACGTGGACACGGGCTGTCCACTCTGTCCCTGTCTGCCCTCAAGCACTCAGAGACTTGCTTGCTTTAAAATACATTTGTCTCATTTTAGCCAAGTCAGTGGTGTGATGTGGCTGCCCCATCCTTCAAAGTGTCCCAGACCAGGTTAGATGGGACTTGGAGCAACCGTGTCTGGTGGAAGGTGCCCCTGCCCATGGCAAGGGGTGGAATGAAATGAGTTTTAAGGTCCCTTCCAACCCAGCCCAACCTATCCTGGGATTCTGTTTCTATGACCATGGCTATTGGAGATCGTGTCAGTATGATCAGTTCTGGTCCCTGCTGCTTGTTCCTACCTGCGCATTACACAAACTGTCTCTCAGCTGCCTCGGGAACCAGGATTAGAGAAATGCCCAGACTAAAATAACTTTTTTTTTTGTCTTCTCTCATATCTTTTCCTGAACTCTTCTCAGCTCTGCCCCACACAGAGCCCCACCAGTGAATTGTTCTGTGATGTCGATGGCCAAGCCACAGAGGTGGAAGAGAGGAACTTTTTCAGTTTGGATCTCTGCTGAAAGCCCCAGGAGTGTCATGCCAGGGCAGCCCAGTCCCCAGGGCGGGGGAACTCTTACACACCAGCTCTGCTCTGGCTCCTTGCAGCCACAGCTCTGCTGTTGCCATCTGCCTCGTGCCCAGCTTGTCCTTCAGCCTTTGCACCTGGATGCTGTTCAGGTTCCCCTCCTCGTCCCGAACCCTCAGAAAGAACAGGGACAGGCCTCTGGAGCCCTGGGTACACTGCAAGGCACACAGAGAGGATTATGCAACAAGGAAAAAAAGAATGCCCCTGCTCCTTCCCCTGGTTCCCTATCCAACAGAACTGCTTTACCTGTCCTTCAGCATCTGCTATCCTGGCCAGGGTTAATGCCATGTCAGAATCAGCTGCTGATGTGAACCACTTAAATCCATACAGACGATAGGTGCCATCTGGCTGCTTCCTGGCCACAGTCTCAGTGCCATTTGCTGAAAAAGAGGAGAAAATTTCCTGGTCTTATGGGAACTTCTGTGTCAATCAATGCTGATTTTACAGTGTAAGCAGCAGCTCCTTTAAGGCACTTCTTGCTATGAAGAAGGAGCATGGGTTAGCTGTTAATCTCTTTCATTGACCCTCGATAACAAATGCAGTGTGTATAATCCAGTGCCTCCAGTTCTTTAGGGGTTACCACAGCCAAGAACACAAAGGGCTCTGTGTGCACAAGTGCACAGAGATTGGGTCTTTTGTAAGTTAAAAAGCAGACCCGTGCAGAGGATTTGGATGACTAGTGCTGAAGTCCTAAACCAACTCCCTGGCTTTTTAGGTTCCCCACACCCTTCGTGTTCAGTTCTCACTGCCACATCTGCTCCCACCCCAGAGCACGTACCAACATCGGAGCCACCCCTTCGCTCGGTCATCCACTGGCCAGAGGTCCAGAACTTCTTGGGGTCACGGGATGTCAGACGGTCAAAAGCATTTTTCAGAGAGCCAGGAATACCCAGTGACTGTTTGAGGGGAGGGAAAATAAACTGAGATGATCATAACACAATAGTTGACATTATACAGTTGCCTTTACTGGTGTGTTCAGGGCTCAGACAGTCCAGCCTGGAAGGCAGGTGGGTGTCCTGCACTGCAGAGCATCTGCAGGTGCTGCTGAGAGCCTGTGAGCAGCCCAGCTCCCACCAGCTGCTGCAGCACTGTGCAGACACAGAAGGTGAAGACCTGTGTTACAACACGGAGTGTTGAGCATCCCTATCCCTTTGGATTTCTGGAGAGAGATGTCTCAAACAGTCCATGTGCCAGGTTCATGTACACTGGATGTCACCAGCACCCAGAGAGCTGCAGGGAAGAGGGAACTGATTTGGGCTGCTTTAAGTTTTGGTGAATTAAAATGCCCAGTTAGCTACCTAAGGGATATTTTCCTCTGAATCCTATGTAGCCACTGAGACAATGCAAAGGGGGTCACTAAGATGCAGAGCCAAACATTCCAGCTGGTAAGGTCTTGGTGGTTTGGTGAATTTACATCAGGTATGGATCTGAGCTATTATATCTAACTGCCACTCCACACAAAAATGGGAAAACAAATGATCTTGTAGTAAAAACTTATCATAAGATCATAGAAATACAGAATGGTTTGGGTTGCAAGGAGTCTTAAAGCTCATCCAGTCCCACCCCCTGCCATGGGCAGAGACACCTTCTACTTTACCAGGTTGCTCCAAGCCCTGTCCAACCTGGCTTTGGACACTTCCACTTGGGACACCTTTCCAGCTACCTGCAGTGCCACAGGTGCCACATGCAGCAAAGGCCTTATTGAACACAGTGCTGTCAGTGAATATAAAAGCTGGTGTGGGCACACAGGCTTTGTCCATAATGAAGAAAGACAGTGGGAGACAGAGCTGAGTCACAGAGCAAGGAAGGGCCATGCCTAGAACCAGATGGATCAGTGCTCCTCCATCCTTGGCCAGTGCTCCTGCCTCTAATCAGAAGTGCCAGGACATGGGCTGTGCCCTCAGGGACCAGCCAAGATCATACCTCAATGACTTTAGCTGCCCCATCAGTCATGGCCAGTGGACAGCTGAAACCTCCAGAGGAGCTTGAGAACAAGTACAGTTTGACAGCCTGGTACAGGCGGCTGGGAGAGGGAGAGACAGAGGGAAAACAGACGGGTTACACAGCAGTGCAACACCTGGAGGATAAAATATCTCAACTGGGAAGAGAGGAAAAATTACAGCCAGAACAGGTGAGGATCAGACCACTCATTTCTGAGAAGGCAAAAACTGTTCCAGCCAGGAAGACGGAAGAGGAGCAGCAGAGTTCCTCAGTCCCAGTGGGACAGCCAGCATCAGGCCAGCTTGTGCAGTTTTTAACAATAAGACATGTGGGTCTGTCTCCATGGTCTGGAATACAAAAAACCTGGAAATGAAATCCCACATCTTTAGCTGCATTACAACTAACACACACAAAGCTGGAGTGGTGCAGGGAACTGCCAGGCCCCACATTTAGGAAGGTGACATCAAAGAATATTATGATCAAGTGTGGGCCATTAGTTATGGCTTATCATTGGTGAGATGGAACATTGCAGTGGACAGACAGAGCTGCTGGGGACAGCAGGAGGTGTGCTGGTGTCCGTGCAGCATCTGCTAGTGGTTACACAACCAGCTCAGTCCTGCAAAATGCTGAATAAACCTTCCTAAGAGTAATCAGGAAGGTACTGAGTCATTCCCAATTTCCCCTAGTTACCTCCAGTTGGAGTATCTTTTCTCATAGGCCTCAGCAATCAGCCCTTCTTCGGCTGAAATCTCCTTCATCCTCCTCCATGCCGAGCAGGTGTGGATATGATCCACACGCTGCCCCCAGGCATCATACTGCCGGAACACGGGGGGGTTCTGCTCACATTCCCAGCTCAGAGGTTGGATCTTGGTCAGCAGGCGGTTTCCAAACCTCTCCAGGTCCCGATGCACCTCCTCCAGGACCTGTGGAGCAACAATGAGAACCCTTCAGCGCACCCCAGCCTCAGTCCCATCTGGAAGGGCAGGGGACTGACCATGTTGTCCCGCAGTGCCAGTGGTCTCTTGTCACTTGGCCCTTCCATGCATTCCACAACACACCACGACAGCTCCCTCAGCCTCCGCTGGCACAGCTGTGCTCCACTGTCACTTTTTCTCTTTTTTCCCTCAAAATCATTTTTTCAAGTTACTTCTGGCAGCGTGTCTGGATTTCACAAAAGACAGAAGCACTTTAGTGTCAAGGCTGAGAATGACACAGATGCACACGAGCAGGGGGGTTGGATGAGACGGTCTCCAGAGGTCCCTCAGCCACTCCGTGATTTACTGCTGGAGAAGAATGCCAGGGGAAGGGCTGCCAAAAACGGAATGCCTTCATCTGTACAGGAAACTTCCACTGGGCTCAGCAGTCAGCAGCTACCTGCCTGTCAGATCAGAAAAGGAGGGATGGAGCAGTCTTTTCAGCTTCAGCCTGGCATACATGTCTAAATTCAAATTCCCACCCTGCCCCCAGCTTCCTGAAGAATTAATGTGCCCTCATTTCTACTGGGCTTGGCTCACCTGGATGGATATGTCTGTAGTTAATGGAGGGAAACCAGCACTCACAGAGGAGTGATTCATTCCAGTCCCCTCAGATCCCTATTTCAGGGTGACAGGAATTGCCTTTTGCAAGTTCTCTTCCACATCTATGAGCAAAGCCAAATTAAGTTACCCAGATTTAAATAACCAGAATATTAGATGATTAAAATCAGGCAAGGAGGACCCAACCTCCAGCCATGCTGGACCTCATTGGCCTAAACACATCCAAGACTGTGTTGAGGGTCAAAGAAGCACCTGATTTGCTTTCATGAGAGGAATATTCTTTGCTGTTCTCTTTGCCTCTCAAGAGATGCTCATTCCCTTCTCAATAATGAAGGAGGTGAATGCCATAATTGCTGCACCCAAAATTGTGCAGTTATAAACCCCAATAATTTCCTGTTGATGAAATACAAAGATGGCTTTTTCCTTTCCCTGCCTGTCCCTGTATTGACCTTCCATTAATCTACATCCTGTGTGATTCCATCCTACACCCTCTGCCATTCCACATGTGTGATGAGGATCAAACACACATTGTCCAGGTGCCACTCTGGAAGTCTCCATCCTCAGACCAGCCAGTTTTCCTTCAGCTGAACAGCGTCAGGATGATAAAAATCACAAAACAAGCCAAAACCATGCACGAGAGCCTGCCAGCTGCTCCAGCTCAATGCCACACCCATATTTGCCATGGGCGTGCGCCTCCAATCTTTATCACGGCTTGACAACAATTTGAAGGTTGTTTTAGAGGCGTAACCCAGGAATCCAAAGTTCATGGCCTTTGCTGAAGCACAAGAATCTTTGAACTGTTGACCTGGTGGGCTTTTGCGGTCAGGAGAACACAAGTCTAGCGAGTAGATCTCTTGGTCTGAGTTCATAAAAGGAACTCGTACAACAATTCCTTCACCATCATCCATATTTCCTAAAACTCCCTAACTGTTCAATCCTTGACCACACACAGTCTGAAAAACCACTGAATTACCCAAAAAATGTGATTATTTCCACAGTGAAAGAACAAAACCAAAACTCCTACACTTGTGACTGCTGAATGTCACACACAGAAGCCTCGGTGCTCCAACGAATGGCCACTGGGATGTGGAGAGGAAAAATTCATTTGGATCAGGTCTGAGGCTTCTGGGTGGTCTCACTCACCCTAATCTGTCCTTTGATATCCCAAGCATGAAGATACAGGAACTGTGCAAATCAATGCACATTAGGAGTCCAAATAGATATCCTTTATATTAAAGGATGTATTTTCAGGGGAGCAAAGTTTGTTCACAGATCACAAAGATCCCTGTTCACAACAACACCCAGAAAAAGCGGGTGCTTAATTCTGTCTTCTCCTTAAATCACCTTCGAACAGAGAAAGAAAATTTTTGTGCCATTTCAAGAAAATTTCTGTGTTTGACATGGAATAGCACAACAGGAATCAGCCTCCAGCTTCGGTGGGACACCCAAAGCATCAGGGGTTGCTGCTGTCCTGGAGGGGAAGGTGTTCCCATGGAGAGCACGCTCTCAGTGCTGCAGGCAGCAGCGCGGGCTCTCCTTTCCAGCAGTGAGGCAACACTGCCCCGCTGGGACCGAGTGTAGAAACGAAAGGGAGATGCTGCTCCTGGTTCTCTGGGAGATTATGGAGCTGCTCTTCTCAGTTTGGGGAAAGAGGGGAATCAGCCTTGTTGTACTGATCCTTTTATTGTCTGGGAGACCTGAATCATGCTTCTTCTGAAGGTGCAGATTAGGAGCAGGATCTTCATGGTTACCCAAAGGCATCCTCCTTTCCTGTCTTCTCTTCTGCTAAGAAGGCCACAGTGGTGCCCAGGGAGGCCCCACTCCTCTCTTTTGGGATGCCTGTGACAAGCTCCCAGCACTGGCACCCTGCCCACGCTCTGTCTGCCAGGCCTCACACACCTGGAGAGCAAGCACGGGAAGTGGGAGCCTCCCTGAAAGCCAGGTCCCCTCTTGTCTGCTCTCTTTGCTCATCTGGTGGCTTTAGAAGTCACGGCATTGGGTCCGCTGGAATAAATCATGGAAAGGGGTCACACTCTGCTCCATGAAAACTGTTCCTTGAAAAGTGGGAAGCACTTGTGGCCCTTGGGGTGATGGCAGAGGCTCGCCAGAGAGGTGAGCCACTTCCTCCCAGAGGTTCCAGTAGGACTGGAGCTCACAGCACAGCTATCCAGAGCTTGGGGCCTCACCCACCCCCCAACACCTGAAATCCACACAGAGCCTTTCCTGGCGGAAAAATGAACCCAGAAATGCCACCAACCTGTGCTGAGAACAAGCAAGCCCCAAGAGGCCTTTCACCCTCTTGAGTACTCAGCTGAGAACAGGCCCAATCCTTAGGAATTTTCCTTAAAACCTGTCTTTCCCCAGGAAGAGAGGTGGAAGAACAAAGCAGAGTTTGGAAGCACCTTAGTTTGATTCCTCTCTCAGAAATTCCTTTCCCCACATGACCAGACAACAAATGCCCATGCTAACAACCCCAAAGCAGCATTGCAACACCCAGCCCAGTCCCAGGAGCCCACTGAGCCACTAGCTGTGTGTGTCTTGGCAGTGTTTATCACCCCTGCCCTCAAACACAACAAGTTTTAAGGAATGCTAATAAATTCCCTCCAGTTGAACGCTCAAAGGCACAAAAAGGCTCAGACAATCATTCGATTCAGTCTGAAGCAGCGACTCAGCAGAGTCATGGTGGGTACACACAGAAACACAAACAGACCTTGGGAGGAAGGTGTGTTTTCAAGTAACTCCGAAGCAAAGTGTCTTCCAAGTACTGGTTCCCAGTCTCAGGCTGCTCTTGGAAGAGGGCCTCTGTTTCTCTCCTTGCAAGGTGCGTTTCCAGATCTTCTAACACTGGTTTGTCCTTCATGCCGACCTGTTGCTGCTGCCCCACGCTCATCTTGATTCCTTTAACACTCAGCATTTGGCACCTGTCCCAAGGCAGAAAGTGACCTGATTGCCACGGCTTGCAGGTGGCACTGGACCTCCACCAGGGCAAGCGACAGGCAAACATGATCTAGCAAAGCCCTGGGGGTCACGCCTATACCTGCAGACGCCTCCTCGCCCAACAGCAGCACCAGTCCTGGTTTGTTTGAGTGTTGTCAAGTTACTCTTGAAAAATCAGCGAGGTCGTCTCTCCTCCCTCAGGGAGGAGCTTTCCAGCAGCTGTTGTTAACTGAACTAGGGAAAAGGTCTTTGGAAAGAGATCAGAAAACAGCCTGGAAAAACACAAGTTTTAAACACTATAAACACTGTGTTCTCCCCTATCAGCTGGGCAAATCATTGTAACTGGACAGACTGGCATTTCCACAGCTGGGGAAACTGGGAAGGGAGGGGTGCGCTGTTACCAGCATCCCCCTGAATTGCTTGGAGTAGAGATGAAAAGGAAAAAATACGTTTCCTTATCTGAAGGGTAAAAAATTGCTGGCAGATGGGAAGAATTAGTTTAGGCAGATTATTCTGTAAATAAGATATTAGTGAAATAGAGAACCCATCCTCCTTGCCTAGGTTATGACACTCGCTCCAAAGTACTCACTCAGCTCCTTGAGAAGTCCCTAATGCCTTTGTGTTGGGGTGATACCAAATCTCCCTTTCCCTAGAAAAGTACCAGAGTATTCTAAGAACGTGGATTTGAGTAACTTAAAACTGCACCTCCTTTGGGGTTATATGCTGCTAAAAAACCCCAGTATTTTACTATAAAGTGATTTTCAACAGGTACGATACCACACCACCGCCCCTGCCACGGCCCTGCTTTTGCAGGACCTTGTCCTGCCCAAATTCCTGGGACAGGGCAGCAGGGATAGGGACAGGAATAGATACAGAAGCCAGGACAGAGACGCGCAGGGACTGGGATAGGGACAGACACAGGGGCATGCAAGAGCAGGGACACCCATGGGAACAGGGCCAGGTGACGAGGCCGGAACAAGGTCACGGGCAGGGCAGGCTCCAGTCTCCGCCTCAACAAGGGTTGGGCCGCCCCCGCCGCCCTCAGCACCGCCCACGCCGCGGCCAGAGGAGCCCGTGGAGCCGCGGCGGGCCACGCAGGTACGGGAAGCGCTCGGCCGGGCTGGGGCAGGCCGAGGCCGCGCCTCAGGGGAGCCTCAGCGGAGCCCTCAGCGCCCCAGCCTCCCGCGCCTCGGGAGGGCCCGCCACTGTCCTTCAGGGGCTCCTCAGGGCGCTCCTTCCGGGGCCCCGAGCGCCCGAGGGACCTCTCAGTGTCTCAGGAGGACCGCCCGTGCCTCACAGCGCTTTCCCAGCGCCTCAGGGCAGCTCCGCGCTCCTCAGAGGACCCCAAGTACCTCAGGGAGCCCCTCCCTGCCTCTGGGGCTTCCCCCGCGCCTCAGGGCTCCCTCAGCCCCGCCGCCGCCCCCGGTGCCTCACGGTGCCGCCGGGTGAGGGGCGGACCCCCACCCCGCGGGGACCCCAGCCGGGCCCGGGCTTCCACTCATAAAACCTCCCAGGAACCTCCCCCCAGAAAAGAGGAAGGCCTGCTTTGGAGCCATGGCTGGTTTTTTTAAGGGCTGTGGTGCCTCGCCTGTCCAACATCAGGCGCAAGGGGCGAAGTGAAGGATGCAGGGCTGAGGGTGTCAGGGAGCAGCACGTTCCTGAAGATGAGATTTGGTTTTCCCCTTTTAATACTAATTTGCTGATCTGCGGTGATAAGGTGGCTGCAGAGTGGGGGAGCGATGGAATTCCAGGGCAGCCTGGCCTTCCAGCCCTGGTGAGACGCTGATGCCAAAGTCTTGTACCTTGTACCTGAACAGCTAGGCCGTAATGGGTCAGCTTGGTCTGGGTGATGTTTCCTCTTCAGTAAATCAATATAAACGTGGTATGGTTTATAAAACATGTTTTCTTATATCTTCCTCTCACCCAAATCAGCTTTATTTAGTTAATAACCTCATGCTGTAATTACAGCACCTTTGTCTGCTTTGATTGCCTCCCAGTCCTGCTCACAGTGCCTAAGTAAAAAAAAAAAAAGCTACTTTGCTAAAATATTTAACACGTTAAAATTTTTGCAGGTGTGTATTTGTTTAAATATACTTTTATAGCTGTAATCTGTCCTCATTACTAAATGAAGCACTAAATTTAGCATAAAAGCTGTCACCGTGTTCCAATCAACGTGTCTTAATGACTGCCAACAAATGGAAATGAGGCTTCCACAGGAAAAAAAAAGAGCACAAAAGGTGCAAATGCAGAACAAGGTTGGATCAGCTGAGTTAATAAAAGGTTGCATTAGGTCAGGAGTTAAATCACCCCCTGTGTTTGTGCTATTACTTTAATTGTTACTGGGGAAGTCAGCTGGCTGTGGACACGGCAGCGTCCCTCTGGGACCCATTCGTGGTGTTTCCTTTCATTAACATCCCCCATTTACAATGAGATGTGGAGATCTCCCAGCAAGTCATTTTTCAAACAAGTTAACGCAGGCCTTGTTAATTCCAGCTAATGGAAGTTTTTAATCAGGATTGTCAGATGGTGCTAAATCAAGCACCTCACTCAAGTGAGAAACATGGAATATCCAGCGTTATTGCCTGTATCAATCAGCTCTCCATTCTGGTAAAATGAGTATTTTCCTCTTCAATCCAGGCTTGTCTAACTGAAACAATTTGGACTCTCCCCCCATTTTTTTTTTTTTAAACTTTTCAAGGTGTCCCAGGAGAATCATTCCCTTATTCTGGCCAAGACCGATGTTAGTGTGTTTCCTGCTTACCCTTGCTAAAATATTAACTGCTATTGGCAGACCTCCAGTTCTTTCACATTCCCCCTTGGCTCTTTCTAATGCTTGTAGGAATTAACATTTGTGGTTTGGAATATGAGAAATGCATTCTGAAGTGGCACCGACTAACACCAGGTGCAGTTGTGGCCCTGAATTTCAAATACCATTGATCGTTTACCAGTGAGCAGGAGGTTTCATGCTCTGCAGGCTCAGTGCCATGGAGTACCCTTGGTTTGCTGTGCTTTACCTGTCCTGCCTGGCAATTAGCTTTCAAACTCTGACGAATCTCGTTCTTTCTTTAATATAGATGAGAAATAGCAGTAACTGTGTTTTCTTTGTCTCTCACACCTTTATTTTTCAGGGTTTAGTTACAAGTGGAAGGCAGGTCTTTGAAACACAGGATGGCTGCTCAGCAGCTGCTCAAGCAAAAGAAGAAGCCCCCTAAGGTAAAAAATTAAAATATGGTGGTACAGACAATATTAGCTCTCGGTTTAGGACTTGGCACTCCTGTGCCTGTAGAGGTGGGAACGCTTTCTGTTGTCTGCACTGTTCTTAGTTGGATTAATTCCAGTTCAGTGAGAGGCAGTGTGGGGCTCTGACATGATTTGACTCAATAAATGTAGGCTCATTGCGTGTGCACAGAGCTTTATTAGCAGGAAGAACAACAATAAAGTAATAGAAGAACTAAATTTAGTGCAGTGTCCACTGCATTGTTCATGTTGGCATCACACTGTGTATTTACTGTAGCTTCAGGTGCTGTTTTACAGCTTGGAGTTAAAATCACTCTGTTGGCAACTCAGCCAGAGCTCAGAACAGCAGCCTTGGGTACAACAGTGGTTGCCACACCAGCCCTGGCACTTGTGTAACTTCACAATTAAAACTGCACACTTTTTTTGTGGGGTGGCTGTCTGTTAAGTGTCAGCATTCGTACAGGGGAGGAGGTGGGAATGTGATAAAGGGGAGGGCACATCCAACCAGTGCACTCTGCTTCTGAGTAATGATGTCAGATCTGTTGATCTCTACCCTTAAATCATTTATTCCACCCACCTCAGACACAAGTCTTCCCTGCCTGCCTTAAACACCAGAGAAACCTTAAAATTACATTTCTAAGTTACCCTCTTCCCACCTGCTGAGAACTTGTTTCTAAATATAATCCGTGTTACACTTAAGAAGATGCTATTTGTGGCATTGCCATGCTTTTCCAGGAAGCAATGCTGTTCCCTGAGAGCATCACCACAGAGCAGCAGTCCCTGGTGCTGGTGAAAAGGCTCCTGGCCATCGCCATGTCCTGCATAACCTACATGAGGGGGCTGTTCCCAGAGAGCTCCTACGGCACTCGCTATCTGGATGGTAACACCTGCCCTCTGTGCTCAGTGCTTCTTTCTGCTCACTGCATTTTACCTATAATCTGCCTTAGTGTCATCCTCTGGCTGTACGTGTGTGTGAGTTCACTTTGGGTGGGAGCTGGTACAAATTCTCAAATCATCTCAAGTCTGTGTGGAGACAGAACTTCTCATAGAGAGCATGGAAGACAGCCTTGACCTCCTGGCTTTTCTGTTGGTGTTCCTCTTGGTTTAGAGTCATTTGTTGGCCTTGTCAGCCCCATGAATCAGGTCTCAGAGACAGGAGAGTGACTTAAAACTCAGAAAGCTTTAAATATTTACTTTTATTGGAATGTTTTATTTCCTTTTGGATATCTGAACCCATGAGGTTCACATTTTTGGTTTTCACTGGGAGGCTGAAATTAGATTTGTTGGTTTTCATCGAACTGTACAATGGGTTGAGTTGGATGGGACCTTTTAAAGACCATCAAGTCCAACCCCCTGCCATGGGCAGGGACACCTTCCAGTAGACCAGGTTGCTCCAAGCCCCATCCAACCTGACCTTGAATAGTCCAGGAATGGAGCATCCACCTTCTCTCTGGGCAGCCTGTGCCAGTGTTTTGCCACCCTCATTGTAAAAACTGTACTTATGTCTAATCTAAATCATTCCTCCTTCAGTTTAAAACATTTTTGTTGTTGGGATTTGGGTTTTTTTTTCCCATGAAAACTATCTCATATGTGCTTTGGGGATCAGAACTTTCAAAGGAAAAAAAGGTCAGAACCAAACTCTTGTCACACAATCCCAAGAATGAGTGGTGCTTTGATTTGTGAATGTCTTTATAATCATTCAAAGTGTGAAATGTCTCCATGCATTCCAGTCCATTCCGTGTTGTCCCTTATGGCATTAGTTGCCCTGACACATGTTCACGTGTACTTTGTGGATTTGGTTGAGGGCATAGAAATCCCAAGTTGGTTCTTGATCCCCTGACCCCAAAAAGCCACTGGTCAAATGTCAGATCTGTCTAGTGCCTTTTTGATGAGGGGTATTAACATCTGGCCTGCTCACATCTTCAAGGACCCCTTGGTTGAGTCCTAAGGTGTTGTTAATCTCCCTTTTCACCTGTAGGACAGGTGTGCCTTCTGCCATTCTGAATGCCTGGAAGCACAGGTAGAAGGAGCTGTGTGGAAAAGCTTCACAGAAAGTTTATTGTGAGCAGTCATTGGGACATCACTTCACATGGATGTTGGTGAAGTCTGAATGCAGAAGGGAAGGTGTTAGGGAATGGTCGAGGATGGAGTGGAGGAGAGGAGGGAGGAGAGGATGAAGCAGCTGGTGTTTTGTAATAAAGGTGTAACTCCATCCCTTCTTCTGCTAGAGCCCAGGGCTTCTGAGGAAAGCTCTGACATTTGCAAACCCAGCAATAAGCCCACCTGGGACTCAGTGGAAACCCAACATTTCCGCTCAGGAAGGACCTTCAGATAAAGCTTGTATCCAGAAAAGGGAGGATGGACTGGCTTAGTTTCAGTGTTTGCCCAAGAGCTGTGATAAGGGTTGTAACTATGTGCTAAATCTGATTTTGCAGACCTCTGTCTAAAAATTCTCCGAGAAGATAAAAGCTGTCTGGGATCATTGCAGATAGTCAAGTGGTAAGTGAGTAACAGCGAAACCAAGACAAGATTGTGCTGAGTAGGAGACATCTGCCCCTGCATTCTTCTTCTTCCTGAACTGGAAAACATCGTGCCCTGGTGCCAGGGGAGCTCCCACTGTAGCTGGGGGTGCTTGGCCCCCGTGTAAGCAGGACAGAATTAGTGACTGAGATCATGTGAGTTCGAGGTCTGTGGAAGTGTTGGCTGCAGTGAGGTCATGGTCAGGCCCCAGAGCCCACATGAGGTGCAGAGAGAGGGTAAAGACTGTCATGAGATCCTTTCTGTTGTGCTTAGTCTTTTCTGGTTTCACTTTGATAGGGATTCTTGCACTTGTTTTTCAGTATGTACAATATTTTATCTCCCTCTCTAAGGACCCCACAGTTTTCTTCAGGATGTATTTCACAGTTGGCATGTTCCCAACAAGCAGAAAAACTGTCTCTGATGTGCTGAGGAGATACCTTGCTGCACATCCTTTGACTCCAAGAGTAAATATCTGGCCATTGCTGCTTCAAATAATATTTACTACTTTGAAAAAATCCATTGCTGTAAACTCTGCATCAGATAACAAAGATTTACAAGAGCAGACATGTTCAGATTGAGCTGAGCTCTGTACAAGGCTGATGGGAAAAGAGCCATCAGAGCTTTGGCTGGGGAACTGGAACAGAGCACTGAGCAGGGATATGCTCAGAGCCAGCCTTTGGCCTCCAATCCTTGTCTTTGTCAGGATTCAAGCAGGCTCTGGGCTGACAGGATAATGCCCCAGAAGTATAAACAATTCACAGATGCAGAAAAGAGAATGCTGCCTTCAGGACTGACCTGAAAAGCAGTTCACAAGGCCCAAATGTTGTTGGTTGTGTTGTCCTAATTCCAGAAAAAAATGCCCTTTAACCCACATCTAGTGAGTGTTTACAGATCAGGAGATAAATGTTGCTGGTTAGTATTAACATTTTTTTTTTTTCCCTGGCAGGATTCAAGGTTGTTTTGATGCTTTGGAGAAGCAGTATGTAAGTGGTTTTTTTCACGTTTTTAATGGAGTGTCCTATTGCTTCATAAAGTAAGGACAAAACTATCCTTCCATTCGTACTGTGTTTCCGTTGTGATCTTTGATGCACACAACCACCTTTACAGCTGTGGGACAGGGGAAAGACCCCTGCCCTGAGTATGAGATTTGGGATTTTATGCCTTGAGCTCAAATCCTGTCCACTTCCTCTCGGCTCTCCTGTCCATGGTATGAGAACCAATTTGCAGCCTGCAAATTTTCCCTTAGTTCTGTGCTCTACATTTGTGTTCTCTTATCTCTGATAGAGACCCTGCCAGGCAGAACTGAGATCTGGATCTCTTGCCTGGTTTTGTTTTCTTGAGAGAGGTTCTGTGCTTCTGCTGTCCTTCATCTCCTTTTCCCTGATCTTTCCCCTTCATGTCATCTTTTCTAACCCTACTGGCTTTTCTCTCATGCTCAGAATTTATCCCTTTTTTTTCCCCCTTAATTTACCAAATACAGTATGTAACTGCTTCCAGGATAAAACCAGCTAACAAGTGCTAATATTCCTTGCTGATTCTCACATAAAAACTGCCCTGCACAGGAAAAAGCACCAGTTGCTATCCTCTGTGTCAGCACTGTTCAGCTCAGCTCCTCCAGACCAGGTGGAGCACTGGTCTTTCTGGCACTGATGATCTGAGTGTTTCTTAGGCATCGGTACCACTGTCAGTGTGCACGAGATAGTTAACAGTGTTGTGAACACAGTTTAGTGCTTGCTGACAGCTCTAGGAGGTATTTAGCCCTTTTTTTATTTATGAGAGACATAAATTAATTGTTTGACAAGGATTAAGGAAAAACTGAGGGATTTAATGCATGTTTTAAGATTGTTTTTAAGGGCAGTCCCATGTGCAATTCGTTGATAGAGCATAAATTAAATACCTTTGGGGAATTTCCCAGCAGAAAGCAAATATTAACCTTCAGTAGAGATGGGTGTCCTTGTAAAAAAATTTAAATCAGTATTTGGGGATTTGTTTGAAAGGAGTCCCAAGGGAGAGTACTGAGCATGGAGTTGTTTCTTGGGAAACTGTGAATCAAGACAGGCAAAGTGGCCACTAGGTGTTGCTGATGCTGTGCTGGGAAGAATCTGCAAAAAATGTTTTAACTCCTGGTTTGTTGAGTGTGTCTATTCCTTCTCCCTGTGTAGGCAGTCGGGGTTTGATAGGACTTGCTTTTCCTTGACCACTGAGGTTAGATGTTGATTCTGTGTTTTGCTTTGATTTTCCTTCCTTAGCTACACGTGGCCGTCCTTGCAGTAAGTAAATGAATACAAAGTGGTTTTCTCTCCCCTCCCCTGCTTGAAAGAGATACTTGGTCAAGGTTGTGTCAACCCTTTTGTGCCTTTTTTAAGGAGAAGCCAAAATGTGTGTGATTTTTAATAGAGCTGTGACCTTTCTTAGATCCAGTAAATGTGGAGTTCAGGGCTGCATGTGAATGTTTTTCTCAGCATATCAGACTTCTGACTGAGGCTTTATTTGTGTCCTTAGACTCTGAGAGGCACTTCCATATGATTCCTATCATGGAAGCTGCCGTGTCCTCTCCATTTATCCCTGCAAAACAGTCCTTATTAACCTGATCCTGGAGAAACCACACACTGGTGGTTCCATAGGCAGCTATTGGCTCCAGCCCCCTGCAAAGCACCAGGAGCTTTGCTCACCATGTACCCTGTGCATCAGCTGAGCAGTTAAATCCCAGGCATCAAAAGCTGCCTGCGAGGGTTGGAATGGGAATCAACCTCATTCCTCCAGTATTGTGCATGAGTGTCTTCTACCTGTCTTTGAAGTGGTAAGTGTTGACTGCTGATAGAGGAAGGCTCTTTCCCAGCCATTCCTTTCTCTGATCCCACACTAAAGATAGCCCAGTCTCTGCTGTAAACTGAAAATATCCTTATTAGTCACTGGTTCAAGTTGTCCCAGGGAGAATGCCCTCACTGTGCTTTCTTGTAACAGATTTACACCAATCCTGAGGTAAGAAAGAGTCTTAATTAATCTTTGAGGCAGCTGAAGGCATGGGTGAGTACATTTGTATTCAGAGTGGAGTGGAGTCTTAAGCCCTACCCTGACATAGCTCCTTGGTGACCCCATTTCTGTTCCTGTGCCTTCACTCTGGAGTGCCAGCTCAGTGAGCTGCATTGTGATCAAACACCCGGCTGAGGGCCCACCAGGGCCTCAGGCAGGGATGTTAGCAGACAACTAATGGGCATGTTCAGTTTTGTTTTAGTTTCCCAAGGAGAAGAAATGGGAGGTTCAACATTACTCATTTGCAAACTGCCTTTTTAACATCTCTGGTGAAAAGACCTGGTTTGTCATGCAGAGAGGTATAGGACAAGTCAGGAATCCCTTCAGACCTGGGGGGATGTGCCTGTCCTTGGCCTCTTGGTGTTCCCTGTCCTGTTTCCGTTTGGTTTCATCTGGGAGGTGTGTGATCCAGGAGTGAGGGTCTGCATCCGTGCTGGAGGTCAGAGAACAGCTTCAGGCCCTTTGCGTCTGAACCTGGTTCCAGTTCTGCTGCACGGCACCTCAGAGTCTGGGGACAGAGCAGGAGCTGAGCCAGGCCAAGGCTGGGATTTGCTAGGAAGGCTCAGAGTTAAGAGCTCAGCTGAGCTCCTACTAATCGACCTCATTGTCTCCGGAAAAAGTGAATTATAGGCATGGAATTGGTGTACAATAGACCCTTTCTCTTGGGGGGAAGCTGACTGTTCTTCCTAATTGTTTTATTCTCTAATTCTTTTAAATGGAAAATCACCCACTAGTTTTGTCTACCTCAAAAAGACTGAGACGGTGAAATTCAGCAGCTTTTTCCCATGCAATATTGTTTGGATTTCCCTGTGGGTAGAGTCCTCCAGGGCCTTGTCCCCGTACAGAGCATGTCACAGTCTTCTTTGTGACACTGGTCACCTGTGGAGCTTCCCTGTTTTCCTTTAGCAAGGGACACTGGGAGAACTGGCCAGCCCTAGACCCTTGCTAGAGACTGAAGTTGGAGAGTCAGGCCCACGGAGAAAATGGAAGGAGGTGGCAGGAAGTTTGTAATTCTGTTGTGATTCTTTCAGTGCTAGGTGAGATGTGGCTGCTAAGAGAATTTGCCAAAGCCTGTGCAAGCAATAATAGAGTTAAAATTGTCAGCATGTCACTAAATTAATGCTGTGCTCTGGCAGAGAGTGTGAAATCACTCTCCAAGCTCAGGACACATCTTGTTTCTCAGAGTGATCCATTTCTGTTTCTCCTTTCTCTTGTTACATCTCTAGACAGTCACTGAAATGTATCAATTCAAATTCAAGTACAAAAAGAAGGTGCCCCAGATGGACATCAGCAGGTAAGGATTTGGGTTGATTTCTCAGGGTTACACTAAAAGCTGTGTTCTTGAAGCATTAAGAAGCTGCACTTTATGACTGCCCAGAGAGGTTGTGGACTCCCCATCCCTGGAAGTGTCCAAAGCTGGGTTGGATGGAGGAACCTGGTTTAGTGGAAGGTGTCTGCCTGTGGCAGGAGGTGGAGCAAGATGAGCTTAAAGGTGCTTCTGACCCAAACCATTCTGGGATTGTGTGGTTTGAGCAGGTCCGAGGTCGCTAAGCAGCTGTAAATACCATCAGAGTTGGGGATATTCACCTTATAGGGTATTAACTGCTGGGAGGATGAGCTGAAATGCTCTTACTGAGCACCACGAGGCCCTCAAAGTACACCTGAACTAAGGACAGTTGACAGAAGTGATGCCTCATCAGGGAGGGGATGCAGAAACCAGCCCAGTTGTTGAGCTTGCTGCTGTCTCAGCTAACAAGTGTTCTTGCTTTTCCACCAGACGGCCTTGTGCTTTCAGATGCAGCTTGCTCAGGTTTGAGCCCTTTCACCATGATCCTGTGCCCAGGATTTTTTTCCCTTGAGTATTTGCATGTGTGTATTCTGCCTGAGCAGCCCTGCGTGGGTGACCTGAGAGAACTTTCACTTAGGATGCCTGAGCTGATGGTACAAAACACGTGGCAGGAAGTAGCAGCTTCTTACCTGTTTTGGCACTCTGTTAGATATTTAAAGCTGTGTTTAGTAGGCTGTGATCCCGTGACACTTCAAATAAATACTGTCAAAGGCCATTGGCTATCACCAAAGCAAAGAAAAATAATTAACCTGTTTGTACTTTGTTCTGCAGTTGCCACTGGTGAAAGATGGATCTTGGAACCTGCCTGGACAGCAGGAGAGCTCTGCTGTCTTGTGTGCTCCTCAGGAAGCTCCTCCCCAGCACTCCTGGAGTGTGCCCTTAGCTGGTCTTTCTCTAAACACAAGCAAATAATTTGTACCATAAGGCAACATTATTTTCTTTTGGGCAAATCTGAATTATCTCTGGAATGACCTTTTGGCTGTGCCCTCCATTTCTGCTTGGAAGCCGCTGTCCAGTGTCCTCACACTGAGGGGAAGAGGAGATCTGGGATTTGAAAGATAATAGATAGTCCTTGAGTACTTTGGGGTTTTAATCAGCCTTACTCATTAATTCCTAGAAATAAGGACAGTCCCCACATGGAGCTTGGGTGTCCATTCTGTCATCCCGAGAGAGGCCAAGCCATCTCCCTGTCATGTTTGAATGTGCTCTGAGGCTCCAGAGCCTGTGGCATTGGATTCCTGGGCTCTGTTTCCTCCAGGACTGGCATTGCTGTGGCAGGCTCATGCATGTCCCTGCAGTCTTTAATAATCCAGAGTTCTGGCATAGATCAGGGAATTGTGTTATCTTTGCTATCAGCTCCTTCGGCTGATAATGCTGCCTTTTACACCTGCAGCAGTTGTTGTCCTGTGCAAACTCACAGTTAATCACTCTGGGAGAGATGTTTTGTGGGGCTGAAGCATCACATCCAAGGGGTAAGGGGAAACTTTCTCCTCAATGGTCCTTACCTTATTTTAGATGGATTTTGAAGGAATTCCTTGGCATGGATCCCACTCCTTCCAAGGTTCAGTTCTTTATCTTCTGCTTTTTGACTCCCTCCTGCATCAAATTCTCAGTGTTATTCCCATAGTGAAGCAGTGCTCGACCTGTTAATTCCTATGGACATCTCATTTCTTTTTTTCTTATGAACTTTGTTTTTGCCATTTCTGATCTGCTAATCCCACAGTTTGTAAAGGTGATGGATATTCCACCTTAGGCACTGTCAGCATTTTCCTCTCACTGTATGTTTCTGAACATGCAGGATTTAATTGAGGACCGCGGTGCACATCTAATACCACAGAGTTTGAACTTCATGATCTTGGAGGTCTTTTCCAACCTAAATGATGCTATGATTCCATACCTTGGGAAGTCAAGCTGTTCCACAGCCACCCCATTTTCATGACCCAAAGAAGCTCAGCTGGAAAGGGGAATAGGTCTTAATTTGTTCCTTTCTGAGGTTCAGTCGGTCAGGTTTACCCTGGGGTATTCTTGGGTTACATTTTTACTGCTTTTGATGCAATTTGGGGTGATTGTGTTGGGCACCCTCCAGCCTACGTGTGGTGTAAGAGGTCTTCCAAAGACGTAATGAAGGAGCTACACATCTTTATGACCCCTTCTCATTGAAAGTTAGGGAAGTTCATGTCCCTTAGTCACACAGTGATTCATCTGCTCTGTCTGAAGTTAGCTGGCTGCTCTGAGTTGCTCATCTCATCTACCTCAGTTTTAATCAAAGAGAAACAAACTCCTCTGGAGTGCCATTCATCCCACTCATGTCACCCATGGGTCTCTGTCTGGGCTGCTGGCTTGGAGCAGCCAGCTGACATTTGGATGGGTGAAGGAGGTGAGAGGAATGCCCCTTTGTCACTGCTGAAAAATGTGCCTCTGAGCTGCTTTTTCTTACATGGAATTGAGTGAGAACATGCAATTCACTTCTCTTCAAAAACTGCAGAATGGACTTGAAAATAACCCCTGTGATGAATTGGCTTTAGATGGGATCCTCAACTCATTCCTCTCGTTCCTGAAATTGCTTAGGCGAAAGGCACTTGTTTTATGGTCCTTTGATCCAATTTAATCATGTTCAAACAAGTGAGTCATGACATTTGTATAATGGTTGCCCCAGCTCTGAAGTCTGTTCAAATGTAAATGCCAGGCCTCTGAGTTTGGAGCGGGTATTCTGCAGATGCCACCCCATCCCTGGAGCCTGTTTCACTTCCCTGTTTATCTGGAAATTACATAAAGACATTGTAGCTTTGTCACTGGTGGTTTCAGACGAGTCAGTGGGTGCTCTGTGTGTGTAATTGGATCGTGAATATTCATGACTGAGGATAACAAATCCATTCTTCTTCTTCTGATTGTAGCAACCACAGGGAGTTTGTGGCTGGGCTGTGCAGCAAGGATGTCAAACAGGCCAGCAGGCTCCTGCTCAGAGCCCTGTACCTGCTCATGCAGGACCTAGGGCCACTGCCCAATGACATCACCCTGAGCATGAAACTCCTCTACTACAACGATGGTAGGTGGAGAGCAGTGTGTGCCTTAGGGAAGAATTCCATCAGTCTCTGTAATAAGTGTGAGCCCTGTGAAAAAAATAAAGCATAGGAAAAAGGTGAGGTGGGGGAAGTTGTTGGTTGATAGCACTGAGAAATGGTGTAACACAGTAAATCTTTTCTATGCACAGGGATAGCAGATGTTTTTAGGAAAAGTTTGAAATCCATATAAGTACAGCTATGTGGTGTGAAAGGGAGAAATCCTTCTTCCCTGGATTTAGTTTTGGTTTTTGAGTTTGTTTCCTTAAGGAACAAGCAATGTCAGGTTTTGCTCCAGCACTTTAATGCTATTTCAGCATCCTGAAGTAATTTTTCCTTTGAACTCCCTGATAACATTGGCTCAGCTCGTTTTACCCTTTGCATTCTGTCCCTTTCTCCTAAAGAAAACAAAACAAAACAAAACAAAACCAAAAAAACCCTGGAATATTTTTAGTAGTCAATGTAACTTGAAGCCGGTTCATAATTGTTCTTTCTAAATCAGACTAAGAAGAGATGGAACTCAGTTTCCCTGACCTGATGGAGTTCCCTCTCCCTGTGCAGTCACTCCCAAGGATTACCAGCCCCCTGGCTTCAAGGAAGATGGCAGCCCTGGTGACATGCTGTTTGCTGGGGATCCCGTCAACCTGAGAGTGGGCTCAGTCTCCACTGACTTCCACCTCATGAAAGTCAGAGTGACAACTGAGAAGAAGAGGGTGAAGAAGGCTGACAGCAATCTGATCCAGAAGAATGGCCCTACTGAGATCTCCCACCAAGGGCTGGACTGCGAGGAAGATGAGGAGGCGGAGGAGAGCACAAAGGTATAGAAATAGCTCTCTTTGATTCTCGCTAGAAGAATAGAATTTATCTAGCAAAAACCTCCTTAAACATTTTCTTTATGGATTTACCCCCTGGGTGTATTTTTTAGGTTATGTTATTAAGACAAAACACCATTCACTTTACAGAATCACCCTTGCCCTGTCAGAGCAGATTCAAATGAGCATGAAGGGGACAAAAATGGCACTCATCCAGACAGGAAAACAGAATCACCTTCTCTTTGCCTTGAAGATACAGGTAAATAAATGCCCAGTTTCAAAACTGAAGGAGCTTCTGCTCCTGATTTTATCCCAGCATAATGTATTCCACACAATGTCCTGGTAAGGCCTTTCAGTGCTGTTAATAACAGTAAGTTATTTGAGACATGAGAGGAAAAAATTGTTTCCCATGAGGGTGGGGAGGCCCTGGCACAGGGTGCCCAGGAGAAGCTGTGGCTGCTCCTGGATCCCTGGCAGTGTGCAAGGCCGGGTTGATCAAGGCTTGAAGCAACCTGGGCTAGTGGAAGGTGTCCCTGCCCATGTCAGGGTGTGGGACTGGTTTGGTTTTAAGTTCTCTTCCCATTCAATTCATTTCCTGATTCTGTGATTCTCTAATATCTAGATTTTGGATGAGCAGAGTTTGTCAGGCTGTTTGAATTTTGTGTCAGAACAGATCAAACTGTAACAAAGGGCTGGTTGATCATGCTTGGTTTGTTAACAGAAATGTTTAATTTTGTATCAGTATCTTTGCACTTCTTTATCTCAGCTTTTTTTTTTTTTGAGATATGGAGGAAATGCCCGGATCATCAAAACTGAGTTACATTATCTCCGTTGTTCAACAAAGCTCTTTTCCTTTAGCTGTTACAGTTTGACTTTTGCTGATAAGTTCCATGTGGGAAAACACCCATGAAAATACATGAGAAAAAAAGCCTTTTCTGTGGCTTTAATCAACCCAGCCTCTGCTATACCATGCTGTGTTTGACCTTCGAGGCTCTGGGATATAGCCTGTGGAACAATACCATCTAGTGACAAAATGGTAAATAGCATTCCTGGGATTGCTGGGCAGTAGGATAAAGCAGCTTCCCTGTCTGTGAAATCACCTTTGCAGGTCTTTCCCCTGCAGATTCCCTGATGACTAATAAGGAATTAACTCATCCTGCCACTTTTATTGCTCTGGGGATTTTAACAGGATCCTCCTCCTCTAAGCAGTTGCATGATCTCATGAAACTGGGTCACTTTGGACACCCCCTCAAATTTTATTGAAACTGTCTGAAAGGTTAATGAATATTAACCAGGGGAGATTTCCCCTCCTTTCCCCACCCCTCACACTTAGGGCATGTCTAGACATAAGCTTTGTTTTCTTAGATCCAGGTTAAAAAGGAGATTATAATTGATAGAGCTGCTGCAAGCTGATGTTCAGATGACACTTCATGCTGAAGTCTCTCTTTCTAGGAATAAAATGCCACTGCTGGCAGTGTCTGAGTGCAATGCTTACACAATTTCATGGGATTTTTGCCTCAGTGGTTTAGTCAGGCTTCCAGATATTTTTCTTTTAGTTAAGCACTTTGCAGCTAATTTTGTTTTGCTGTTTGGGTTGCAGGTAGGAAGAATAAGAGGGAAATAAAGGAGACAGACAGAATGCCTTGCTCAAGGACGTGTCAGCAGGTGAGGAAGCTTTAATGGTTCTGAGATACTCCAGACACGGGAGGACTCACTGCCATGGATCATTGCATCATCAAAGATGACACAAAATTCACTAACATTAGTGGATTTATTGTGCAGGGTCACAGTACATAGAGGCTACAGAGTAGCAGAGGGATGTAAACAAAAACTGGAAACATTTAGGAAGAAGCTTTCCATGATCAGTTTATTTCCTCCACCTAGTACCAGAATTTGATTCTGTTCTCTGGAGTTGGTACCTGTGAGTAACACACACAGACTAAGCCTTTCTCTGTCCCAGCCAGGCTGGTTTACCTGTGGGTGCTTTTGGATTAAGGGTCTGAAATCACCACCCTATTTTAGGTTTGAAGGGTGTATTTTTTGCCTAATATGGTCTTCACTTCTCCCCTCTTGCTTCCAGACTTTCTTTACAGTGAGTCACAGGTACCTAATGAATCCTATCCCGTTTTGATTACCCCTCTGGGGTAGGAAGAATTATCCCCTGGAGGTACTGATCTCTTTTTTGATGGTTGTTGGGACAACCCAAGGAATTAGGATAGACCAGTTAGGTTGTTTTTAGATAAGTAAAAAATTAATCCCACCCTAAAGGCTGCCCAGCCAAACCCTGAGTCACCGTCAGAGCCCAAACTCATGGGCATGTGCAGAGATTTGTTCAGTGACATGGCAAATCTTTGAACACCACCAGACTTGCCACTTGATCCTCCTCCCATTCAAATTAGCTGAGAATCATGTGAGCCTGAATGGTCAGAAACTGCATCTTTACAGGATAAGTTAACGAGAGTAGGAAATTGCTACTAAAATTTTCCCCGCCTCTGTTGAAAAGAATCCCGGGGTGTCTAACCCAGACAGCAACTGCAGACTGCAACTCACGCTGTCATTCTAAAGGCATCTGCGAGGTATTTGCCTTGACTCTGGATCTTAGAAGTGAACTTCTGTGCCTAGGCTGGTATTTTTCAAACTTTAACCACATTTTTTTTTCCGTGTCACATCCTCCGCTTTCCTTCTGATCATTGTTTATTCTGTCGTCTGTGAAAACAGGAGCCTTTTTTGTTTGCAACTCATGGTTGCCCCACTGATTCATGCTCTGACCTTCTTTTGGGGCTGTCACGATGGCCAGCAGAGCACCAGACACCTCTCTCAGCATGTGCATTTCATTAGAATTCGGTAGCAGGAGTGAGAGTGTCTGAAGGTGGTGGAAACAGCATTAGTTGCTGAAAAATGGAAGAATCACTTTATCCATCATGTGCTTCCAAAGACTTTAAAAAAAAATTCCAAGCCCTGGGAGATTCTTTTCTTAATGTATTCTTTGATGCTATTTTTAAAACCTCATAGCTTAGAAGCTGGCTAATATTTCACCCAGTTTAGGGAAAAACAAAGTCAAGCCAGTAGATAGAATCATCACTGTAAAGCCTGCGCTAATAAAAATTTGACACTCTTTTCCATATGAGAGGGACTTTCCCTTCTTTTCTGAAGGAAGTGGTTAAAACAAATGACCATTGTGTAGTCCATGTGAATCAGGAAGCCAAGCTGGTGGGAGAAGTTTGTCCTAAAAAATGAGGAGAAGCTGGGATGGATGTGAGGACTGAGTTAAGTGTTGTCTGACAGGGTCAGCTGTAGGTGAGATGGGGAGGAGCAGACCTGGTGGGGTGTGGATGTGAGCACCTTGTTGCCATGCAGACACTTTTAATAGTGTTTTCCAGCTCTTGGGTTGGGGTGGGAATGCCAAAATTTTCTGTACTAACCGGAACAATTTGAAGTGTCACAGAAGATTGCTGTTTGCACAAGGATTTGATATTCAAGAAGTTCTGAGTTTGAAACCGTTACCCATGGTCACAAGTTGCTTTTGGAAATGTGGGTGAGCACATTTCTGCTCGTCAGCTGGAGTGAATCCTTCTGATTGCTTGGTTACCAAAAATAAAAACTGGAATTGAGGTTATTGGTCATTATCTTGCTGACCTAGAGCTCTTCAGAAAAACGAGGAATGAAAGTATTAAAGGCTTATTTTTGTCTAATCAACATGGGAGAGGCGAAGGATGTGCATCTGCCAAAAGAGAAGCAGCTCTTCCTGCCCAGTGAGAACTGCAACTGGCCTTTAGGAGCGGTCACAGAGCGTCTCTGGCAGAGGGCTTTGCAGGTTGGGGAAAAATTTCCACGTACTACACTGGCTTCTTATCTGCCATCTCGTGATTGATGATCCTCGGGATCAAATGAGAGATTGCCCTTTCCCAGCAGAGCATCTCTGCACTTAATCATCCAGAGTTAGGCACCAGCATGTAAATTAGCTCACCTCTCCTGGCTTCAGGAGCCTTCTGATTGCATCAGCTAAGGGTTTGTCCTCCTGTGCTATCTTTGTGCATCTTCCTTCTTTCCACTGGCATTTTAGGAGCTGTGAAGAGTTGGGGGAAATAGAGAATTGCTGCCCATTGCTTTAACTTATAGATATCTGCTGGTGAGAATGAGGTCCTGCACTGAACTTGGGATAACTTCTCAGTTCTTCTGCAAACCCTTCTATCCTCTTGTAAAGAACATCCTTTAATGTCCTTGTCCTGAAAATTGATTTTGGTCGGCTTTGTCTTCGTGTAAGCAAACATGCTGCAGTGGAATGAGTTTGGAATGAAACAGAACAAGAAGATGAGTAAAATCTGACCATGTGAACGCCTCTGCAGACTTTTATCTCCCATCAGGAAGCTGTGGGCTGAAGTTCTGGGGTGGTCCTTGGAGCACAGTCTCAGTGCACAGTGAGGCAGCCGTGCAGGGAGCCCTGGCTCGCCCTGAGCTGGGAATGGCGTGGCTGTATAAGCACAGCACCAGGCAGCTCTGCCTCCCAAGTTTCTGGCTTCATCAGCTGCTGCCAGACACTGCTCCTGCTGCTGGGCTGGCCTTGCTTGTCGACTGCTGTGGGACATGAGGGAGTGTGTTGACACTTGGCATTGTGTGGGCATCCCAGTGGGATCGCTGATGGCTGAGGGATTCTGCTCTGGGATTCACTGGCTGCTGTAGGCAGGCTTCTGCCATGTGGATCAGCTCTCCTGATGGGAGCTGTCTGCGACTGAGATGTCAGGGGAGAGGTTCATACCTCAGTGTTGTGAATCAGGGCTGCTTTAGGCCTCAGAGGACAGTCTGTCTGGCCTCCAGCTGCTGCTCCTTGTGCAGAGGACTTGACTACCTGGCCGTGTGCTCTTTCTCCAAGGGATAGTGTGGACACAGACTTTCATGGATGATGCAGTAATACCTGTAATACCTGTCTGGTGTACCAGGGATCAATGTCAGTTACCCTGGTAGAGACCTCAGAGCCCCTTCCAGTGTCCAAAGGGACTCCAAGAGAACTGGAGAGGCACATGGAATAAGGGCCTGGAGGGACAGGACGCAGGGAATGGCTTCCCACTGCCAGAGGGCAGGGATAGATGGGATATTGGGAAGAAATTCTTCCATGTGAGGGTGGTGAGGCCCTGGCACAGGGTGCCCAGAGCAGCTGTGGCTGCCCCTGGATCCCTGGCAGTGTCCAAGGCCAGGTTGGACAGGGCTTGGAGCACCCTGGGCTAGTGGAAGGTGTCCCTGCCCATGGGAGGAGGTGGAGTGAGATGAGCTTTAAGATGCCTTACAGCCCAAACCATTCCACAGCTCCTGTGCCCTGCTGAGCTGCAGTGTTTGTACACAGCTTCTTTCTGGCAGTAAAGGTCAGCACAAGTGCGTTCAACTGCAGAACAACAGCTTGGAGAGCAAGACCTTTGTTGTCTGATTTTTCCCAGGCAAGCCACGTTCAGAAGTGCCACGACAGAAGGCGGTTGAAGGATGAAACCTGCCATGTGCAGAGCAATAGGAAAGCATTTTTCTGTGGCAATGTCATTATCTTGAACTTTTGCAGAAGAGAAAAAAAGCAGCAAGGTTTATCTCTGTCTGTCTATCAAGAGAGCTGTATCTGATGAGAAGTTCCCAGAACGTTTTCTCCTCCAAACCAGCTGAAGCTACACAGACCCAAGCAATGAAGAGAGAGAGATTCAGAGATGAGCTTGCCTCTCCTTCCTCTGAGCTCAGGCCATGCTGGGAGGAGTGAGACAGGGAGGTCAGGAAATTCCTGGCTTCTCTCAGTTCACGTCAGATCCTTAGCTGTATCTGGGGGCCATTCATCCCTTCCATGAGTTATCCCTGTCTAGCATGCAGGAAACAGTTTCCTAGTGATCTCTGCATGCAGAGGTGAGGCCTGTCACCCCACAGATCCAGGGAGATTTAACCCTTGCACCCTCAGATTCCCTGGGAGCTCCCCCAGGGACATCCTCGGGAAGACATGGCGCTTCCGTGCTGGCTGCCATTCCATGTGTTCCTGCCATGCATTCTAGCAGCCAGACCCTCTGGAGAAATCCACATAAATTAAGGTTGGACGCATCTAATATCCCATGAGGGGCTGCTGGGTAGCAGCCTAGTAGGCAGGAGTGTCCATTGTCTTTTTCCTCTCTGTTACAGAGTTGGAATCAGGATTCTGGGAAGTGATTGTGATCCAGCAATGAGAATGTCCATCATGGAAGTGGGCAGTATGATTGTGAGTCCTGGAGGAGATTAACAGGAGAGGTGCTGATAATTTTGTCTTTTAACAGGAATTTTTGGAGCATTTTTTTTAATACTCTGGAAGGATCTGTTCATTAATCCTTTAAAATCTATAAGACACACAAGGTGCAGAACGGGACGTGAGACACGAGTGGCACTGAATGACAAAGGTTTTATCAGGAGCTGAGGAAAAGGAAGAGGACTGGTGATAGTCAGTGATGTGTAGGCATGGTTTCCTAGGCACAAAAACTTGGCAGCTTTCCACAGCAGCACCACACTGAGGGTCTTCCACTGTTCCACCTGCGTAAGTTGGCTTTCACACTAACCAGCATGATCCTCCAGCACAGATGGAAATCAGGATGGATTCCACTGATGTCAGTGTGACCATGGCACTGGAAACTGGTGGGAGCCCAGTGCTGGGGTTTAACCTCAGAGCCACCCCTGCACAGCCGCCGGGGTCAGCAGGGCCAGCTCAGGATCAACCAACCAACCTGCTGAGAGCACAGGGAAAGGGAGAACGTTCCTCAGGACCTTGTCCTCTCAGCTGGTGAATATCTCCCAAGGCAGGAGGCTCCACAACCTCCCTGCATGACTTTGACCACTACTTGGTTGCCCTCACAGTAAAAAACTAAAAAGTTTGTGTTTATGTTTAAATGGAATTTCTTCTATTCCCCTGGAGTGCTCAAGGCCAGGTTAGATGGGGCATGGAGCAACCTGGGCTAGTGGAAAGTGTCCCTGCTCACATCAGGGGAGTGGAATGAGATGTGCTTTAAGATCCATTCCGATGCAGACCATTCTGACAATCTGATTCTGTGGTTTCAGTTCATGTCCATCTCCTCTCATCCTTTCACTGACGCCATGAGTGACCCTGGATTTTTGCTGTGCTTCAGAGCAGCCAGCTGTCAGTGAGCAGGCAGGAATTAGGTCTTAGGGGACCAATGTGAACCAATTCGGGTTGATTTTTGGAAATGACAAGAGTTTGCTGTGCCGTTGAGTCAGTGGTAGCTGCAGCTGAAATCACAGGATGCCTCAGGTCACTCTGATTAACATCCCTCATGATGAGAGTTCCCTGCAACAGACTGTGTTGTCCTGACACCTGAGGGTCACTCTGCCTCATTTCAGCAGCTCAGTCTTGTATCTCAGCCCTTATTCTTCCAGCTTGCTCGATGGAACTGCACTTCTTTTGACATTCATGTGCTTGTGAATTTGTGGGGATAGTTACAAGGTACCAAACAAAACCCTCCGTGTCCTGGACAAAGGGAACTCTTCTGAGGGCATAAAATTCGCCGAGTGCCAAACCCCAGCATGGGGCAGCAGGGACAAAGAGGGACACAGCCGAATGCTCTTGTGCAATTTCAGCTGTTCTGCATAGGATGCCTTGGGAAGCAAAACATGTCAGGAGAGCTGTAAATTTTCTTCAATTTATGCTGGGAATTTTTGGCCGGAATTTGTGGGGACACTGGGAATTGCAAATTGCAGAGCAAAAAACTGAGTCCTGATTGTGTCTATCTAAGAATAGCAGTGTGGCTGTGGTCTGCTCACTCTGTTTCGTCCACCAGTCTGCCTTTGGAAGGCTTTAATCTAAGTCTAATCTATTTTTAGCCTGGTATCTTCTCCAGACAACGCGCAGCTGTCCTGTGAGTTTTATGCCAGAAATTAGTAACGCTTGTATGATTCACAAGTTAGCTGTAGCTCCACAGGAGAACTCCTGTGGCAAAATACTGCTTTTTTACACGTAGTAAAACAGGAGATTCAAACTCACTGTGTGTTCATGGTATGACCCAGACCCTGAACTCTGCCTTGGACTCAGAGTCAGGAGGTCATGGAGCTGCTGCTGCTGCCTGTGCTGCTTGCTCTAGGCTTGTCCCACCTGTCAGCATGGTCCCATTTTAGGGTGAGGGTGCGAGGGGGTGCACCTTGTCCTACCTGCTTTTACAGCACCCGGCTCATCCGCGGGGCTCAGATTGTGTAAGAGGAAAAGCAACATTATCACAGCCCAAGCTCTGACATCAGTTATTCAAGTGAAGCACCCCAGTACATGGGAAAAATTAGAAATAATGAACTTCTGGAGGCTTTGATTGTATGTTTAATCAATGGGAGGGATTTCCTGCTTCTCACCACACCGTTGAGGAGGTTTACTTTCTGCTTCAAGTCAAATAAGCACACGTCAGATCTGTCTTAATCCCCTTTAGAGCAGCTTTTCTGGGGAAGAAGCTGGAGTGTTTGGTTAAGGATGGGAGCTGAAGTTGGGCTTGGGGTCTGTTCCTGGCTCCGAGCTCCTACGTGAGCTTGGGCAGGGACAGGCCAGGACACGTTGGACACGTTGGCTTTGGTGAAATACCTCTCACTGTTGACATCTGATTCATTGCATGGGTGAATAGTGCTTCCCTGGAGCCCTCCATGGCTTCCTTGAATGTTTTCACTCCTCATCTCAAGTTCCTGCGAGGTGCTCGAGGTGCTCGTGCTGCCTGTGGTAAAGGGCAGGAGAGCTGGGGGGAGCTGGAGTGCAAGCAGCTGCTCATCGTGGCTATTTCTCCACCTCACAAGTATCCCATCCATGCAGGAAATTCTGGAGGAGTAGCAAAGGGGTAAAACCTTCACTGAGTAGCTCTCTGGGCTGTGGAAGATCCATTCCTCGGTAGAGGGTATTAAAGCACCAGCTCTAGCTAGGTTTAGGTTAAAACAGAGGGAGAGCTGCCTCATTCTGGTGTTGGGGCTTGGAGACTGGAAATTGTGCCCCTGCTTTATTGTGTGGCCAGCAGGACAAGGTACAAACCCTGCAACTGTGTTAACACTGCAGAGATTTTGGGTAAAGTGTTCTCTCCTCTGAGCCCTTCACTTCAAAAAAAAAAAAAAAAAAAAAAAAATGGAGAACCAGACAGGTTAAAACAATGCCTGGGAGAGGAAGGTAAATAGCTGCCAAAAATGCCAGTTGGAGCAGCTGAATATCAGGTGTAGAGCTGTGACACAAAGCCACTCATGGCTCTGTCCTCAAGCAAACAAACCACGGGCAGCCTTGGAAAGCTCTGTCAGCCTGACTGTGCAGGATGAGGGAGAACCTGCCCAGCCCACTTTGGCACCTTCTTGTTTTCTCTGTTTTTAGGGAAAGGAAATTGGACTTTTGCATTGAGCAACATTGTATTGCTCATAATGAAGAGGAGGGAAGAAAAACAATATAAAACACGTTAGAGAGGCGAAGTGAGGCTGTTTCAAAGTATTTTGCTGTTAATCCCTAATCAGAGCTGTTTCACACATTAGAAAGCCCATTGCTATGCAGAGATTGCCGAAGCCTCATTCCAAGGTCAGATGGAAAGCAAGCCTTGGTGACGTGAGCGTGAGCGGGGAATTCTATAATGACCACATCTTGTAATCTGGAGACCTTGTGCTCATCACCGGGATGTGTTCTGGAACAGCTCTTTATTAACTCCTTGTGCTTCCCCTGCTGCAATTCCGGCACTCCTCTGCCTGGCAGTGACACTAGAGGGAGGTACTCCTGTTTGGGAGCAGGAATTCTCTTAGCACTCCTTTCCCTCTCCATTCACCTCGCTGTCATCCAAGTGAACTTTGTTTTGGAGGAGAAGCTCTGTGCCGTGGTGTGTCCCCTCAGCTCCAGTGAGAGAGGCCACATTGCCAGACTGTGCTTCGTCCCTTCTGGGTGGGCGACAACACACGTTGCTCTCAGCAGCTCTGGATTTTTGTTGTAGAAATGCAAATATGTGACATGATAAAGAGGATAAGTGAGTTTGTCCCCTGGCGCAGCCAGCACTTCAGCTGTCGTCCTGGCTGTCCATCTCCCTGTGGTCTGTCTGAAGTGTCTGTTCCATTGACTCACTTATATTCTCACATATATTTATCTGTGTTTTTTAACCTCTTGGTTTGCAGGCTCCGAGTTTTTCTGGGAGAGGTTTGTGTCTTTCTAGAGGGAAGTTAAGCCTTCTGGAAAAAAGCTTGCTTGGCTTAAGTTATTTTTCACAGACTCACAGGTAGTTTGGAAGCCTGAGATTGACCGGCTCACACTGAATTCCCTGATGTACAAAGGGACTGTGTGTCTTCTCCTGAAAGGCCGTGACCACAAATTTGACCTAAGTGCCCCCTTTTTTTCCATATGTTATGATTATCTGAGGTTGGTGGAGAAACAAATGCCCTATCAGCTATTGTATTCCTCAAAGGTCTCCTTGCTCCTGCTATTTTCTGTCAGTGATGAGGAGATAGGTCCTATCCCCTTGCCACCAAACCCATTCCCTGTCCCTAAAGCTGAACCTGTTGCTTACACAACTCTTACATTCCCAGCTCCATCCAGTACTCCCAAGTTTTGATTCCTTGCCTAATTGCTTTTCTGGAGAACAGGATCACACTGAGCAAAGCCAAGAGGATCCAGGCACACACAGGACAGTTTTGGAAGCTGTACTTTTAAACTCATGTTGCAGGAGCGTGCCCTGTGAGAATGATCACAGTTTCTGATGGTTGTTACAGATAAACCTCCTGAACCTTGCCTTCAGCCAGGAAGAGGTGGTGGGACCCAAGAAGAAAAGGAAGGTCAGTGAGCCAGAGAAGCTTCCTCTGAACGGCAGGAAATTATGTTCGTTCTGACACACAGTACATTTGGAAGGTGTGAGTTTGCATTGTCATCTGACTGGTACAGAGCAGTGTCTAACTCTTCCCCATCCCACGTGTATTTCTGTGTGTTTATTTGTCTCGTGAAAACTCTGGATTGCCAAGAGACAACAAGCCCCAGAACTGTCATGGCCTTGTCAACCAGCTGCACTTGTTTGATGTTCTTTAAGCTGAGGATTTACCATTCCACATGAATCGTGTCTGTGTGCTTCTTTTTCCTCTTTCCCTCACACCCCCTGCCCTGCACTGGATAAATCCCCTCCTCTGGGGCTGGACTGTCCTGTGCCACTCTGTCACCCCTATTTAATGGCATTATTTCCAGATGAACTCTGAGGTATCAATGCCAGCAGGCAGCACATCTCATGATCCACCACATTGTGCTTAACTTCATCCTTTCTGCTGTTTCCGGAGCTTAGATTCTTTTTTCAAATAAGGGGTCTTATCTCTATTGGGTGCAGAGATAAACTAATCTGTACACATTTTCTGCTGCTGCTGGATGTTCAGGTTTTTCTTCTGACTCTGCAAGTAGTGTTGCCATGACTGTATTATCAGCTTATTTCTAAACCCCACCGTGTGCCGAGGGGCTCAGCAGTTGTGTGATATAAATTGTGTTGCAGAACACCCAGTTTAGAACCAGCTGTAAGAAGGTAGCTGGTAGCTGCAAATACAGGTAAGGAGAGCACACATGACAAGTATCTGATCTACAGAGTCTGGAGCTGTCATCTGCTGTGGCAGTGTCCAAGATTGGCTGCAGACATCAGGACCCTTTCTTGCTGCTGGAACGGTGGTCTTTCCTTGCCTAAAGCTGCCGGGAGATGGGATTGATGCATCTCCCTTCTGCTTTGATTCTGCTTAGCCAGAAAGTTGAAAATCCTGAGTTGACATCCAGTTGACATGCCTGGACTGAGCCCCCTGAGATGTTCTGCCACCCTCCTTCTCCAGGAAGTGGAGTGTTGGATTGCAATCCTAAAGCAAATTCCGCAGTTGTCCCCTCGTGGCCCACAGCAAACAGACCCTTGCCTGTCCCTGAGCCTCCCACAGTGTCTGGCAGGTTCCATGACCTGATGCCTATTTCACAAAACCTGCAGAACACAAGAATTCTCCATTTTATCCTCACTTTCACTCCATATTCTTATTTTTGCACCTGTGGCCTAATAAGCCAGTTTGTTCACATGCCAGAGCCAGCCAGAAACTTTCCTTCTGCCTGGATTTTGTAACAGTGTTTGCTCTCAGTGTGAGGCACTGCCATGAGTGAGGCAGGTTCTGCACATGGGCCTGCTGTCACCTCACAGCTCTGCCCTGGCACTCCTGGGCTCTGAGGGCCACATTCCTGCAGCCCTGACTGCACTGGGAGCTGTGTTGTGCTGTTGGGTTACTCACAGAGGTGAGACTGAAGCATGGCTGTGATTATGGCTGCTCCAGCAAGGTGACCTCCGTCCTCTCCATGTGATTCCCAAGGGTTAGGGGCGCACCAGCCTGCCTAGTGCAGACTGGGGGATGCCAAGTGTCCTGTCCCCCAGTGAAAGTGCACACACAGCCACCACCGAGTCAACACACACCATCACTGGCCCCACGATGCCCTGGTCCTGTAGCCAGGGCCAGGACTCACTGTCTCAGTTCACATTGGGTTCTAATCAGCTATTTTACGGTAATGACTTTTAGTCATTTTCATTTCAAGCTTGGTTAGAAGTAAAACAAGTGGTGATGAAGTGCCACAGTAAGCGTCTGATTTTTTTTTTTCCTACAAAGTTGTGATTACCATCAGATTCTAAGAAAAGTCTTTCCACTGCAGATTGGAATCATCTAAGCCACTTACACATATCCTTTTATTTATTGGTGATTCTGCTTGGCTAGTTAAAGGTGAAAAACCCTTTTTCTTGTGTTTCAGTCTCATTTCTAGTTAATACTCATTAACTGACTTAATGTATGTTACACATCATCAACCTGATTCACTACTGACATAAAACAGAAGCGATTCGTTAGTAACGGTCCCTTGCCAATTAGTGAACTAAATTACGTTTGAACAATTTTCTTCAAAGATTCTCCTCCTCCCCTCATGCATCATTTGGCAAGTCCCCTGCATGCTTACTGTAATTGTGTGCGTGCAGTGAAAGGAGACTGTTACCTCCCCAACCAAAATAAATGAATATTTGATCCCGGTGCTAATGCAGCAGTGAGTAATACAAAGAATCACAGCCATCCTCACTTTGATCACCCAAAGATCCCAACAGCAATTAAGCTTAAAAGCTGCTTAAAAAACACAGAATATTAGGAACGTTCTGTAAGGGGAAAGTGAATGCTCCCCAGGGTTTTTCAGAAAACCAGCGAAGAAGGGGAACCTGTTCTCTTTTATCACAACCACAGGCTCTTCAATCGCTGCCGTGTGGATATCCTCACCCTGCCGAGCCAAAGTCAGGTTAGTGGGCCTTCTTGAAATCCTTCCTTCTTTCTGGGATGGCATTTAACAAGAAGAGCACTCTCGGTTTCTGAAGTAAAACAGAAAACGCATTGTCTTAACCACATCCTTAAGTAACCTGTCCTCGACAAGAAAATAACCCCAGCCCCTGGTGCTGTGCGGGAAGTTGGTGGACAGGTGTCAGAATTTGGTTTTCACCTGAAACCAGAGGATTCTTTTGGGATTTCCACGGCTGCGTGTGATCTAGGAAGTCGTCTGATCTGATCACTACTGTTGCTGTTTCAGTTTTGGAGAGATGGCAGAGAGGAGAAACGAAACATAACCCAGGAGAAAGAGAAATGAAGATGAGTTCATGCTAAAAACAGGAGAGCTCTGCCATTGATTTTAATAGAGCATGGAGGGGCCTCTATCCGTGGTGGTGAAACAAAAATCACTGTCCCTGTGAGCTGAGTGCTCATGTTTTCCCTCAAGTGGATTTAGGAAGTGACCCCAGTGGAATGTCTTGGCTATACCTTGCTCTGAAGGTGTTTAGAAATCAGCCAGTGTTTTCCTGAGTGTAATTCTAATCATCAATCTCTGACCCCAGGGGCTGTGCTGTGAGATTACCATCTCAAGATTTTGGCTGGCAGTTTGATTTTTGTAGGTTCTGCATTCTTCCCCTTGAGTCAGCAGGTAAGGTATGTGGCTGTGGCCTGCGTTTGTCATGCCACAGGGCTGCCATTCTTGGGGGCCAAGGCCCTCGTGCCAAAAGCATAATGTCACCCTGCTGGAATCCCACCCACGTGTGTCGCCGGGCAAGGTCTTTTCTGTTAATGGATGAGTAAAATTTCACCAGGCTTTTGTTGTCATCACGAGGTAAGTAAGAGGGATTTGCATCTGAGCTGGCACATTTTCCAGAATCAGTTTCCAAGGCTAATTTAAGTCTGGTTGGCATGCAGATCTTTCCTTTAAGCGGAGGCTGAGATTCCGAAGGCTCACAGTTTTCCATAGGAAACACCGCCCCGGGTATCCATGTGCCAGACAGGCCTGTTTGGCATTTCCCGGAGCATCAATGACCCACTGTTCTAATGCAGAATTGATTGGCTGATGATGCGAATACCTGGCTGTAGAGCTGGCTTTACACTGGAAAATAGGAATGCAAATATTCTGGCTGTGGTCAGTGGATTCAACACTCACATCCCTGGAAGTGTCCAAGGCTGGATTGGACAGGGCTTGGAGCAACTTGGGATGGTGGAAGGTGTCCCTGCCCATGGCAGGGGGTGGAATGAAATGGGCTTTAAGGTCTCTTCTCATTCAAACCATTCCACAATTCTGTGATTTAACATCCTTCAGGAAGGCTCATAGTTGTTTATAAGAAAAGCACCCAGCCCTGCCCTGGAGGCCTTTGGGCAAACACCAGAGGGAGAAGGGGGATGTGGGAGGCAAATACAAGGTACTGGTTTCTTTTCCAAGCATGTCATGCTATATTCTGTTCATACTACTTGTGTTTCTCTACAGGACGTGCAGCAAGGGGATGTTTATTCTGATGAAAGTCTCGGCTTGATAACAGGAAACCAAGTCCTTTGTGCTGTAGATTGACCTTGAATCACACACAGACCTTTTTTTTCAGTAACAGAGGGCAAGACTGTGTAAAACACAGGAAAATGGTGTCTCCAGAAAACAAAACTGGCATTTGGAGTTGGCTAGAATGTGCCCAAGCCTCTGCCAGCCTCAGCTCTGTGAATGTCAGCCCGAGCAGGTGGTTGAGGCGCAGCCACGGGTCAGGGCCTTGTAGGAGAATCAGTGGGACAGTTGCTTTTTGTCCCTGAATACTTTTCCTTAAAAGTTCACTTTAGACAGAAAAACGAAGCTGCATGTGCCTGTGGGTGAGGAGCAGCGCTGGGATGCAGGAGACCCTGCAGTTGTGGGACCATTCAATGGTTTAGGGAAGGACTCCCACATAGGAAATGCTGGCTTTTGGGACAGGAACCATCTCAGGAGCCCTTGCAGGAGCTTTGTTACAGAGGTTTGATCTGCTGGATGTTTCCAAGTGCTTCCTCAGTGTCATTAAAACAGCATTGCAGGATGCAGCTCCATTAATAACCAATAATTCCAGAGTGAAGGAGCTCTGCTTACATGCAAAAACCTACATGCAAGAACATGCTGAACTCTGCTCACACATCTCCAGCCGTTTTCTGCTGCAGCTCTCCAGGCACAGAATCACGGGATGGTTTTCATGGAAAGGGACCTTAAAGCTCACCTCATTCCACCCCCTGCCATGGGCAGGGACACCTCCCACTGTCCCAGGCTGCACCAAGCCCTGTCCAGCCTGGCCGTGGACACTGCCAGAGATCCAAAGGGCAGCCACAGTTGCTCTGGGCACCCTGTGCCAGGGCCTGCCCACCCTCCCAGGGAACAATTCCTGCCCAGTATCCCATCCATCCCTGCCCTCTGGCAGTGGGAAGCCATTCCCTGTGTCCTGTCCCTCCATCCCTTGTCCCCAGTCCCTCTCCAGCTCTCCTGGAGCCCCTTTAGGCCCTGGAAGGGGCTCTGAGCTCTCCCTGGAGCCTTCTGTTCTCCAGGTGAGCACCCCCAGCTCTCCCAGCCTGGCCCCAGAGCAGAGGGGCTCCAGCCCTTGGAGCACCTCCATGGCCTCCTCTGGACTGTTTCCAGCAGCTCCATGTTCTCCTTGTGCTGGGACTCCTGAGCTGGAGACAGCTCTGCAGGTGGGGGTTTCGCCATGGAAATTAATCCCCATCTTCCAGTCCCAGTATCTTCCCTGCCATTAACTGAAGACTGGATCTTATCCATTGAAGGTGATCACTTGCTGTTGTTCATTGCTCCTGGAGCACAAAATCCCACATCATCAGGGCTCTGGTGACTCCCATCTGTGTCCCCTAAACAATGGGCTGGGAAGGGACAGTACAGGTAGTTACAACCTGTGTGTTCTCCTGAAAACTTGGACCAACTTCCTGTGGGTTGGGTTAGTTTTCATCCAGAACCTTTCCCCTAACCCACCTCCCCCCATTGCCAACACCTGACGAGGGTGGAAGGGGAATTCTCCATGGGGCAGACACTCCAAGGACTCTTGTTTTGTCACAAACCTCCACATTGACCAAGCTCAAGAGGAGCCAGAGCCTGTAGCACAGCACAGAAACTCCCCGAAACAGTTTGGTGTTATTCCATGGCAAATCAGTGCATGCTTCAGCACCTGGGGGATGCTGGCAAGCAGGACATTCAGGCACAGCTGAGTTGCCTGTACATTCAAATATTTCCCATTCCTGATGGTTGTTACCTGGTTTCCCTGCCGAAGCACTGGAATTATACTGAAATAAAAAAGGAGTCAGGCCAGTTGCCTGTCACCGTGTTCTTTCTATTTTCAAAGAGCTGCACAGAGAGTTTAACTGGAAGCCTTGGAGCAGGAATATCCAAAAAAAAAACCCCAAAAACCCCAACCCAACTCCCAGTACATTTTAGATAAGGCCAGATGGGCTCATCCAAATATCTTTTGCTGCATGTGTTAATTTTGGGGAAGCTTTGTGTGCTTTAAAGCTTTTGGTAACTTGGAAATCTGACCCACAGTCAACTCACAGCATTTCTGTAAAGGAGATATAAGGATTTGACATGGATGTGTCAATTTTCTGCTTTAGAAAAAGATGTCAGCCAGCAAGTAAACTTGCCATGGCAGTGGTGTGTTGGAGGGCCATTACCTATTTATTTCCAAAAATTATTTAGCCGACTGGCTGGCCGCCTTTCTTTTTTCCCAGGCTCTTGGAGGGAATGTAAGAGCTGAGCTACTTGGCTACAAGAGATTTTCTCCTCTGGAATTGGCTGCTGCTCATTCCGGAAGAGCAGCAGCATATTTGGCCACTGACTGCAAAAGAAAAGGGAAAACCATTATTTTTTCATTTTGCTTTTTTAACTCTCCAGTGGGAGACATTGACTGTGTTTGGGTGACCCTCGTTGCTATGGCATTGCTAAGGCTTCCCTATTCCTTAAAAGTAAAAAATTAGGATATTCAGTTCTTAAAAATTCATATATTCCCTGTGGCTGGACTCAGAGCAAGCGGGTGCCGAGTGTCTCATTGTGTCAGGCCTTACACAGCAGCACATTCAACGTCACGGCTTCATGAGTCAGGGTTTTCTGTCTGAAAAGGATCACGTCAAGAAAACCAGGACACAAATTCCCTATTGCCCAGCAACAGAGCATGCTGTGTAAGAAGCTCTGTTGGGAAGGAGAGCGAGATGTGAGAGTCAGATCTGTCCGCCTGGGCATCCTTCCACGCCGGACAAAGGCGGCGCTCAGTGACGGTCAGCGCGGCTCCATGACTCAAGAGCTTTGATAATTGCTCCAGGAGGAGCGGGGCGCGTAGGCCTGGCCAGACCTGCAGCCGTGCCGTGGCTTTGCTGATGTCAGGGCACCTTTGAAGCCACTCCACGAGCGCCTCGTGGCTCATGTTGCCGGGCTGAGGACGCCACGTGTGCCCTGTCTCCCGTTCAGACCTGCTGGGATTGCACTGAGCTGCCGGGAACTCCAGGACTTTGCATGTGTTACGTCACATGGGCTCTGCTGCTGTCACCACCAGCCCCGTGTGCATCACTGTGGCAGGAAACGCTGCCCATGGGAAGCCTTGGGTTTTTCAGCCGCTGTTTCCTCTGCTTTCCATTAGTAATTCCATTAATTGATCAGCACCTATTGCATCCACAGGACACAAGATGCTTTGTGAAGGAGGTTGAGCATCTCATGTAGGGAGGGACGGGACACAGAATGGCTTCCCGCTGCCAGAGGGCAGGGAGAGATGTGATATTGAGAGGGAATTGTTCCCTGGGAGGGTGGGGAGGCCCTGGCACAGGGTGCCCAGAGCAGCTGTGGCTGCCTCTGGATCCCTGGCAGTGTCCAAGGCCAAGTTGGACAGGGCTTGGAGCAACTTGGGCTAGTGGAAGGTGTCCCTGCCCATGGCAGGGGGTGAAGCAGGATGAGTTTTAAGGTCCCTTCCAACCCTAATTATTCTACAATTCTGTGATCTTTATGCCCACTATGAAGAGGGGAAGCTGAAATTCAAAGTGGAAGTGACTCTCCTGAGGTCACAACTCTGCCAGCCAGGAGTGATTTGACAGAGCTCAGTTCTTCAAGGTGTTCTCAATATATGCTTCCCTGCAGTTTCTGATGATGTGTAGATTTCTGTGAGGAATTTTCTTTGTTAGTCTGGAATATTACCGGAGAGCCTTGTGAAACAAGGCTTTGGGAAATGAATTTTCCCTAAATTTAGCACTCTGCTGGGGGCCATCTCACTTTCTCCTGTGATATGCACCTTAGGGGTGACATTTGGTATTTGAGGGAGGCATCAAAGAGAAGTGCATTTGGAGGGACGTTGCTGAAGCTGAAACCCTTTCTGTTGGTGCACCCACTCCAATTTGAGGTATTTGAAAGCTCTGGCTGAAGGCCAGTGGCCTTAAACTCCTTATTTGGTCGATGAAGAGAGATCAGCTCTTTCCCAGGGTGATTCAGAATGGAGACAGACTCTCCTTTTGAATCACTGAAGGAAGCCTTTTATCTCTCTCTCCATTATCTGCAGAGGAACATCTCCCCCATAACATTGGTCTTTGAGCTGCTGTGGATTCCACCTGCATCCCACTGGTCTTGTCCAGCAAAGCCACTGGACTTGCTGCTGTGCCCTTGCAGGGGATGATCAGAAGTCCTGCTCAGGCACATTATTTTGTGTCTGTGCACTGAGGAGGCTTTGCACCTTCCTCTGGAGCATCTGTTGGGAGTTACTGCTGGAGGCAGAGATGGGTTGTTTGGGCTTTTGGTCTGATCCATCTTCCTTTGATCTAGAATAATGTTCAGCCATTGCTTACTGGTGCAGGAAGGACGAGGATTTTGCTGATTTCAGTATTTCTGCAGATTTTTTGAGAAACAAAGAGTCACTTTCTTTGGGTTTAGTGAGTCTGGAGATTAGCACTGATCCCCATGAATCCTGTGGTGTGTGCAGCATTCCTGAGAGCTGTGTATGGACTCCTTGGGTGAGCACAGCCTGCCTTGGGCAGGCTCACAGGGGGGACGTGAGAGAAGATGGTTTGGTGTATGACAGTGGAGCAAAGATGGGATGGGATGGGAATCATTGAGGGACTGAGTTTTGGGTCATGTTCAGGTGGTTTTGCTGTCTGTTTCTGCTTCCTATGAGACTTGGTTTTCTGCTGAAAAAACTAACTCAGGAGGATTTTTGTGAGGGCACTCAGGAGACACACTGAATTGGGGGACTGGTTTTTGAGCCTTTTCTGTGGTATTTTCTGAAGAAGCCAACAGGTGAAGGAGGGTGATAAAATTCCCTTGGCTCCAGCCTCTGCTTCCAGGACACGGCGAGGGCAGCGCTGGCCTCCTCAAGCCAAGACAGGAGGGAAAAACACTTCATTCCTGCGAGCCCACCTGCTCTCCTGCTGCTGCTCCCTCAGCCAAGGAACATTCCTTTGCTCAGGAAAGCAGGAGTTCTGTGCCAGGCACTCCCCCCACCTGCGTGGGCCGGGAGAAAGAAGAGGCCAGGCACGGCAGCTGCCCCTCGCCAGGCAGGAGCTTACTGAGAAAGCTGGATCCTTTCTGAGTAACAGTGAACTCCTAAGCCAAGCAAGGGTGCAGATTCCCTTTGCTGGGAGCAAGGCAAGTCTGTTCTTGGTGGGAAGTTCCTTCTCGGAGGCTCACCTGGGGAAGAAGGAGGGGGATATGGGAACAGCTGGGCTGCGTGGGTCTGCAGGGCCACAGCTTGCTCCATGATTCCCAGACAGGGAATTCCCGGGACAGGGAGCAAGGGAGTGATTTCCCTGGAATGTCGGGATGTCTCACCCGTGGACATGAATGAACAAAGGTGGGGGAGGACCATGGGTTTCCCCTTGCCCAAGGTGCTCTGATTCCTGCTGCTTTCCCATTGACACTCAAAGAGAAGCTGCCTTGCCCCTCTCCATCCTCTTCCCAGTGTGACACACAGCCAGGAAGGATCCTCATGTACCCAGAGTCTTGGCTGTCTCCTGCATCAAGGGTGGGCAGCATCAAACAGCCTCCTCTGCTCCTTTCATAGGATCACAGAATAGTTTGGGTTGAAAGGGACATTGAAGCCATGGGCAGGGACACCTCCCACTGTCCCAGGCTGCTCCAAGCCCCAGTGTCCAGCCTGGCCTTGGACACTGCCAGGGATCCAGGGGCAGCCACAGCTGCTCTGGGCACCCTGTGCCAGGGCCTCCCCACCCTCCCAGGGAACAATTCCCTCCCAATATCCCATCCATCCCTGCCCTCTGGACAGGGGAACGAAGCCATTCCCCATTGTCCTGTCATCCTTATAAAAATCTTTCTTGCGGGTTCTGTTTAGAAGCTGCAAGGCCACTATTAGGTCACCTCAAAGCTTTCTCTTTTCCAGAATGAACAATCTCAGTTCTCTCATCCTTTCCTCCAGCTCTGGGAGCATCTCCATGTCCTCCTCTGGACCGGCTCCAGCAGCTCCTGGTCCCTCCTGTGCTGGGCCCCAGGGCTGGAGGCAGCTCTGCAGGTGGGGTCTCACCTGAGTGGGGCAAGAGGGGCAGAATCCCCCACACCCCCTCCCGCTGCCCACACTGGGGGCTCAGCCCAGGGCACGGGGGGAGTTTCTGAATCCCAGTGGCCGGGCCTTGGCCAGCCCTCACCCACCAACACCCCAAAGTCCTTCTCCTCAGAGCTACTCTTGATCCCTTCATCCCCAGCCCGAATTGGTCCTGGGGGTTGCCCCAACCCAGGTGCAGCAGCAGCACTTGGTCCTGTTAAACCACATGAGATTTCCATGGACTCAATGCTTGAGCTTGCCCAGGTCCCTCTGGATGGCTCTGTCCTTTGCGTGTGTCACTGTACCCTCAGCTTGGCATCATCTGCAAACCTGCTGAAGGTGCCCTGCATCCCTTCCTCCACATAATTAATGCAGATACTCAATAACACTGGTCCCAGTATGGGCCCCAAAAGCAGCTGCATTTGGGACTGAGAGATGCTCAACTGCAGGATTCCACACAGTGCTTCCCACCTGCTCTGCTCCTCAGGGCTGCCCCGTGCTTGGAGCAAATTCCTGGGCTCCAGAACAGGCTGAGCACCTGAAGACTCCCTGTGCCAGCACCAGCTGGTGGGCAGGTCTGGCTCTCTCCCAGCACACGGCATCGGGAGCTGCGGGCTGACCCCGCGGGGCTGCGCCTGCCTCTGGCACCAAACACATCCCGGCGGGAATGGCAGGTGGCCACCGGCCAGGATTTCAGGCTGGGATGGAGCGCCCTGGCCTGTCCCTCCCTGCCAGCTGCCTGCAGTGCCCCGAGGCAGCAGCTTCGCAATTCCGAGCAGCGGAAGTGGCAGCCACACGTCGAGCCGCTCCTGGCAGCGCCACGGGTCACTGCCACCCCTGCCGGCCGCGCTTCCTTCCCCTCCGGCTCCCGGGAAGGGAAGCTGCCCCAGCAAAGTGCCCATCAGCAAAAAGGCTGCGGGTGCCGCAGGGACACCCAGCTGCCTTTTGGATCAGCGCCCAAGGAACTTGGCAGGAATTGCGCCAGAGGAGTGGAATAGCGGAGTTGGGAGAGCCAGGGGATTTGAGTGATACAAACGGGATGTTTGTATCTCTCGGGGCTGAGGACAGTTGCTACCTCAGGTTATTTTTTGGAGGTGTTTGGATATTTCTAGGGAACTGCCCTGCCTGTGTTTTCTGCCCAGCTGGCTCTCTCCTCCCCTGTGGTTATGGAAAGATGTTTTTCAGCCAAAAGTGCTTTGGTTCCGCGGCGCTCCCCGCGAGCTGTGTGACAGTGCCTCCAGCGCTGGGATCGGCACTCAGTGCTTTCCCACAATAGGCCGGGCACCGCTGTGAGGACGCCAAAAAACCTTCTGGCTCCAGAAGGGATTTAGCCCAGCGAAGCCTTTCTGCTGCCTGAATTCGACCCCTCATCCTGCTGTGTCTGAGCCACTCTTGCTTCCATCTTCTCTCAACTGAACTGCTTGCACATCCCAGCTGGGAAGCTGAAGTTGGCAGAAAGTCTGTGGAACTGGGGAGTGAATCTTGGAGATGCTGGGGTGAGCAGCTCCTGCGTGGTAGCCAGCTGCCTGCTCTGCATCCCTGCCCTGTCTCTTGCAGGTGCTCTTCCACAGGCAGAGATCCTGGAAAATCAGGAAAATCTCTCCTGAAGGTCTCTCACTGTGGTCAAAGCCTGGAGTGTCTTGTCCCACCCTCCAGTGGCGGACAGCAGATCGCTCTGCCCTGCTCCACCACCTCCCCTTCACCTCCTCTGCACCTTTTCAGGCTTAGCAGGCACTGGGCTTTTCCAGCCCCTCTGTCAGGCTGTTGCCCGTGCTGGGTCAGGGCTTTCTCAAAGTGATCACCTCATCCCGTGAGCCGGCAGCTGATGGAAGAGTAGTCCCCATGCTCTGGCAGCCATTGCCAAAGTTGCTGTCAGATCCTGCTCATCCCTGCTCTGAAGCCTGCCTGCACCAGCTCGGCTTCCCAGTGCTCTCCCATCCCATCCTCCAGCACCATTTTGGTGGTCCCCATCCAGCTCAGCCCCTAAACCGGTGCTGACACCTTTGCAGGCAAACCGGTCTGTGCCCAGCAGTCCCCTCCAGCCGGGTGCCACCAGCCATGTGCCCACTGGGAGAGGGTGGCATCTCTCCTCCCACCTCTCTCCAGGCGTTTGCTGCAGTGCTCGCGTGCAGGCAGCTGGAGGGAATCAGAGGAGCCGCTAAGAGAAAATCTGGGCAAAGACAAGGGAAAAAAAAAAATCCTGGGACCTGGCAAGATCCTAAGAAAGTTTCCATGAGAAATCCAACGTGGCCATCCAGCCCGTCTGTACTGGAGCGTTCCCAGGCCTCTCCCGGGGTCAGCAGCATTGCCAATGCCCACCCAACTTTCGGCAGAGCCCTGACCGAGCCTGGTCTCCTGCTCACGGCTCCAGCGGCTCCCGATCCCCTTCTCCTTCCCTGCTGCTAGTTCCCAGCCGCCCGGGGAGCTGCCCGCCTCCCGTTGCTCCTGTGACATATTTATTGCTATCAGTTTAGTCTCTAATTTCCTTTGTTTCAGAATATCTGACGGTGCAATCAAGAAGGCCCGAAGGGAAGCTTGTGTGTGCTCGGTCATCAGACCTGCGGTTACCGTCTGTCTGGAAGCGGCGCTGGAGCGGGGCTCGGGAACAGCTGCCAGGCTTCCAGGCTTGTTTTCATTTTCTAAGAGGTTAACTGAGAGCCCGACGCTAAGAGACACCCGTACACACCCAGAAACCCCGCCACACACACGGAGCCACACGCACCCGTACGGAAACACACACATAAACACAGATGTGGGCCGGCACGGGGACATGTAAACACAGTTTGCCCTGTGCGGAACCAGCCCCGGGAACGCGGGATGGGACCTGTCTTATCCCGGCTTTTCACAGGTTGTGGTGCGGCAGGACGGGGCTGCGGCGCGGGGAGCGAGGAGCCGCTTGCACCCTGCACTTCCAGTCCATGCAGTGCAGCTTGTTCTGCTCCGGCACCGTGGGGCAGGTCCCTCCCGCTGCTCGGCCGGGACCTTCTGGGGGAAGAGCCCGGTCACAGTAGCTGTGAAGAGGCACAGCTGGGGCCTGTTTCCTCCTGGGCTTGGCTGCAAGGCGAGCATGCGAGGACGTGGATGCACCCGGGGTCGGGGCTGTGGAGCCCTCCCTGCCGGCACCGGGAGCCGGGCTAGGCCCTTCTGCCCAGGTGTGCTGGAGGGGGCAAAGGAAGCTTTAATATTAATTAGAGCAGGGTTAGGAAAGGAGAGAGCCTTTCACTTTGTCCCTAGGGATTGGTAAATCCTGAGGGGCTGCAGCTCCTTGTGCCCTGGAGACTGGTGGTGCTGGGGTGGTGAGGGCCCATGGTACTGGGGTAGTGAGGACCTGTGGTACTGGGGTGGTGGGGTCTGGTCCTGTTGGGGTGATGGGAACCAATGGTACTGGGGTGGTGGGGACTGACCCTGGAGGCTGCTGGGATGATTCGGACCAGTGTGTCAGGGTGATGGGGGCCCGTGGTGACAGGATAATGGTGACCAGTGGTGCTGGGGTGATAGGACCAAAGGTGTCAGGGTGACCTGTGAGCCCAGGGTGATGAGCACCTCAGAGAGCCAGTGCTGGCCCACAGCAGGCTGATACACAGCAGCACCAAGGTGGGGTGTTTACCAGCACAATTTGGCAACGCCAAGGTGGGGTGACCACAGCTTCCTCATGGAAAACCCCATCCCAGCACCTGGCAGGCATCTCACCAGGGCTGCCAGGAAGAGACAGACTTCACCCACCCACTACTGCCCTTCTTGCCCCAACAGCAGAGCCCATGTGGGAAATGCCAGGCTGGGAAAAAAAGCAAGGAGAAATCTTTCTAGGAGCAGGTTTGTGCCTCAGTGCCCAGCTGCAAGGGAGGAGAATCTCCAGTGGCTTTTCAGGGCTGTTTCATGCTGCTGCCGCGGGGCCTCGTTTGGAGCTTGCTCCTCTCCCTCTCCTTTCTTCACAAGACGTGTAGGAACTTCCTATCTCTGGAGCCTCGGGCCCTTAGTCAAATTTGGTTGGCAGCCACAGGTGCGCACATGCTCGCCCGGCAGGATTGCACGCACACCTTGTCTTCTTAGGAAACAAGAGGGGAGCGTGACCCAGGCCGGGTAGTGCTTCATTCTGCTGTAATAAATTAACATGTCAACTGTTCTAGCCCTAAAACCTGGCCCAGATGCAGTGAAAGCCAGGGGGAAGCTTGGCATCCTCGTGGTGAGCTCAGCCAGGTGAGGGAGGTGCGGCCAAGTTCGGTGGGACACCCAAGGTGCCCATCGAGGCTCAATCCCTGCCTTGCTGCGGACATGGGCTGGGGGTCCTCAGCAGAGGGGTCCTGCTGGTGTTGGGTAAAGCCCCGAGTATGGAAATAAAGGGTGGGACATCCCCCAGTTCTAACTGAGAGTGTCCCCCTCTTCCCCTGTGGTGCCACTGGGCTGGAAGTGCTGCAGTTCCCTGGGGTCAGAGAGTGTGGGGACAGCAAAGAGCAGGGGCAGACCCATCAGGCTCAGTCAGGGCTGTTGTCCATTCCCCGTAATATCAACAGTAACCTCTGCTTTCCTTTTCTCTGTTTCTCCAGGAATCTCCACTCCTTTTGCTGACTCTCTGAATTAGTCTTAGTGGGAAAAGGGACAGCAGGGGTTCATTTTTTCCCCAGAACTGCAGTGGTGTGCAGCCAAAAGTGGCACAACCCCCTGTGCCCACAGGGCCAGAGGCCACCAACTGGAGCAGCAGGAGGGGCACAGTGGCATGCCCTCTCTGCCGCCCTGGCTCCAGGGACCCTGGGGACCTGCCACAGCTCCTGCTTAGTCCCAGGGCTGGTCGTTCCCCACCATCCCTGCCATCCTGGCAGGTCTCTCCCAGTGTTGCCTGCTCTTCTGGGAGCCTTCTTAGGATTTGCTTCCAAACACTTTTCTTCCCATCTCTTCACCCTTGCCAGTCCTCTACCTCATCCCAAAGTGCTCTCTCCCTTTCCTTAGGTGAGATCTTTCCCTTGAGCCCTGATTCTCCCTTCAGGACCAGGAATGATGTAGGTTCAGGCCATCTGAAATGCCTTGTTAAGCAGATGTGTCTCAAACAGCTCCAGCCTCACAGGTCCTGCTGAATTTTGGGCTTTGGGCTCGGTCTCCAAGGCAGATTCCACATCCCATGAGACCTGAGCAGAGCAGGGGTGGAAGAGCCGGAATATTCATTCTCTTTTAGACGCTGATGACCGTGTGCTCTGCATGTTTCAGGTCTGGCCAGGGCACTGAGAACTTTATCGAGGCTCCTCCATCAGTCCCGAGCGCACCCGAGGCTGCGAAAGTGCCCCGGTGTCTGTCGGAGGGCGATAGCTGCGCCGAGATAACCCCGCTATCAGAACCCCGGGGCTGGCCCCGCCCGCCGCTCCAAGGCAGCCCAAAGCATTTCCCTCCTCGAGGGAGAAGGGTCCCTAAGCCCCGTGCGGAGGTTCCCCGGCCAGCCCCAAGTTGGGGTGCACCAAGGAGAGGCCTCTCCAGCAGCTCCACAGGACTGGAGTTGACCCCGCTCCAAAGCTCGCTCACCATGAGACTCAACACTTGCTGAGCAAAGCTGCCGACAGCGGCCTCGGGGGACCGCTGGGGATGTGTCATCCTGCTCCCGAGCCAGCCCCGTGCTCCAGCGGTGTCACACAGCGTGGCTCTGCCGGGGGGTCCGGATCCTGGCCCCTGCCCTCCCCCTGGCTCTTGCCAGCCTGTGCCAGGTCCCCTGCTGGGCACGGGGGCGGCTCTCGGAGCCGGCTCCTGCGGCAGAGGTTGCGTTCGTCCCGCCTCCAGCCCATTGTCTTGTTTATTTGTCACGGTTGATCCCCAATTAGGAGTTCGAGCCTTTTGGGACAAGCGCTGTTTCTTCCCATGTGAACGTGCGGTTCCCGCTCCGCCGGGCTGTGATGTGGCCGGCGACCCGCAGGAGCATCTGCTATTGCAGCAACAGTGCCCGAATGCGTTTCAGATGGGCTCGGCTCCGCTTTCCGTGCTCGGGCCGGCGGCCAGCCCGGGATGGAGCCTCCAGCCGGCCCCGGGGATGCGATGTTCCCGTCCTCAGGGACCCGGCCTGGGGACCTGCTGGAGACATCGTCACCAGCCAAATGCGTCTGGCCAGTGCCGAGACTCGGGGGGGACCCTGGATGGGGAAGGAGCTCTGCCTGGGTCCGACCCCAGCCTCGGTGCACACGGGGGAAGGATGGATGCTCCTCCTGGGATCTCTCAGGGAACGACCCCACCGCCACCCCCGGCTCTGCCGGCGACTCAGCCCCGCTAAGGGATGGTGCCGCCGGCTCAGTGCCGGGGATGCAGCGCGGGTCACCCCGCGGAGGGGACGCGCAGCCGGCGATGCCCCAGCCCCGCACCTGCCCCCGCGGACGGCAAGTCCCGTCTGGCCGGTGGCCCCGGGGCAGCGCAGGGCCCGTCCGGCCGGGTTCGCGCGGCGTCAGGCAGCACATGATCCGCGCCGCGGGGCCAAGGGCTGAGGTCAGTCAGTCACACCCAGGCAGCGGCACTGACTTCACCGCGGGCAGGAGCAGCTCCTCACGTATCCCGCTCCCCGAAGGCAGCGCTGACCCGCCGCTCGGGGCCCATGGTCAGGCCGCTCCGTTATCGGGGCGCGGGCATCGCTCCCATCGCAACGGATGGCTCCCCGGAGCTTCTCCTGGCTCTCGTCCCAGCCAACATAGTTTCTCTGGTCCTGGGACCGGAGGGCAGTCACCGACGGGGTCCTGCCGCTGCCGCTGGGGAAGCCGCAGCGCCGGTTCCTTCGCGGTGCTCCCGGTGCGGCTCCCGGGGCTGGCCCACTTCCCCGGGGCGCCGGCTGGGTGGGATCAGCCGTTGGCTGAGGTAATTGAAAGCCCTTTCCATCTCTCCCGAGTCTGGAATGAGCGGAGCAGCGCGTCCTGCCTCGCTGGGGCGATGGCACGAGCCGGGGGCCGCCGCCGGCCCCGACTCCAAAACCTCCGGGGGCGGTAGAGGAAGGGATTTGGAGAGTTTTAGGGTCTTGTCCACGGGTTTCCAGGCAAGGGAGAGTTAATCCCCCGCCTGCTGCTAATGAGCCTTAACTGGGAATGACCCGACACAGGGGAGAAGTGAACCCATTGTCCTCGCCTGTGTTTGACTGTCTTCCAGGGAGACTCATGAAACGCAGAGCCGGGGCGTGAGTTCCCGATTTATGTCAGGAGGCTGTGATTTATTCTATTTATTTATTTTTGCCATCTGGTTGAGGAGGGATGTTGAACGCAAGCGTGAGAAATCCAGATGTGCACAGCTCCTCGCTCCCGCGCAGGACATCGTCCCCAGCCCAGCTCCCGGCCCCGCCGAGCCCGACCCTGCCCCCAGGCCCTGACACCCCTTGAGCTGCCCGGGGCGGGTTGGTGGCACCCCATGGCACCTGCCACATCCCTGGCGGGGATGAACTGTGGGCGTTGGCACGAGGAAGGGCTGAATTTGGATGTCCAGCCCTGGACTTCCCAGCATAGGAAATGTTGGCCATATAACGCCGTAGTAACAATAGCCATGGGGTCACCTCTGTGTCCCCAGCTGCAGAGTCAGGGTTACCCTGGCAGCCATCAGGGTGCCATGGTGACAAGTGCTGCAGGACCTGGCCCTGGGGCATAATGCCCATCCTAAAGTGATGATGCCCTGCATCATGCCTGTGTTTTTGGGGGTGCTGTTTTTGGGATACAATGCACTCAGGTGCTTTAAGTGCATTGTATCCCACAATGCAGGCAGGAAACGGGCCCCACAAATGGGCTGCAACCCCAAAATGGGCATCCTCCAGGGCAGGGACACAGGGGACACCCTGGGTCCCTTCCCTGGTGGCAGGCTGGATGATGGAAGAAAGCCATATCATGCATGGGGACACACCATGGCATCCAGGGACGTCCCTGGGTGCTTCGGCTATGGTTCTGGAGGAGCCTGGCATTCACCCCTTCCATGAAGGGACAGCAGGGCCAGGCTGGAAATGGCCACCGCTGGCCCTGTTGTCACCACTGGTGCAGCACGAGGCTGTCACTGGCACAAGGCAGTGCCAGTCTGGGGTCAAACCCACACCATGAAACCTCCATAGAAGCTGGGGCACACGACTGGGCAGCACGACCCTGCAGGGCAGTGGAAGGGGGCTTAGGGGGCAACTTCTGAATTTCTGCGATGATCTTTAGGTTGGGGCTCCTCTGAGACGCGAGAGATGATCACACAGGATCTTAGCTCATCCGCTTGCTGTCTCATGCCTGGGAGGTTTGGCCAGTGGCCCAAAGGGCTCCGGAGGAGGAGGAAAATTTCATCATCCTGCTCCAACGTCTCCTGTATAATCAGCCCCTTGTTAACCGATACAGCCCCATGCGAGGCGCTCGCTGAGGACCGGGGCACTGGTGCAGCCTTAGGTGGTCTTGGCCCCGGCAAAGCTCTGCTGAGCCTCTCCCAGCACAGCCTGGGAAGCGGCTGTGATTTTATCTGGTGTGTCCCCTCCACCTCGCACATGCTCGCTCAGCTTCCCCAGACTCTTCCCAGCCTTTCTCACTTTCCCCAGGAATTTCCAGGGTTGCCAGAGTGAGGCTCCCCACACCATGGTGCTTCACACACTGGGATGGTCCCCCCACCATGATGGTGCCCGTGCCATGGCACCCACACCACGATGCTCCCCACGCCAGGACAATCCCTGCACCAAGATGGTCCCTGCACCACAACGGTCCCCACATTGTCCCAGCACTTTTGGGAAGCTGGTGAGTATCAATTTAAACATTCCCCCCTGGAAAAAATGTCAAAAAATCATTGGAAAATTCTCTTTCCAATCAGCCATACCGTAGCAAGTGGGAAGGGTGGAAGGAACAAGGTGACAGGGGGCTGTGATCCACAGCGATGCCTTGAGCGGTTTTGGGGCAGCCCTGAAGGTGCTTTGGGGGAGCAGAGGTGTCTGAGGGTGAGCACGAAAGGGACCAACAAAGAGCAGCCAAATACAGTCTGTTTCTATTGGTTTATTTTAAAAAAAGTAGGGCAAGAAGTATAAAAAAATAAATATTTAAATAGAATCCCATGAATATATTACATAAATCTTATTAATAATTATTAATTATTATTAACAATAAAGTTATTAAAAGTCAGGTCTCAGTGCACTCTGGGCTTTCCACGGAGGCAATAAATAACCCTCGCAGCCCGCTCTGGTGCCAGGAGCGAGCCAGCGCCACCTGCCACAGGCCTGGGGCCCGTCCCTGTGTCCCCACGTCCCCATGTCCCACATCCACTTGTCCTTGTGTCCCTGTGTCCCATGTCCCCGTGTCCCGTGTCCCCATGTCCCCTTGTCCCACGCCCCCATGCCAGGGCTGCATTCAGCCGTGCAAAGCCCAGCTCTTGGCTGTTAGTACATTCAGAACTCTTCCAGTGGGAAAAGCACTTTCCCAAAGAAAAGGGTATTCCGTGCCCCGCCGTGCCCGCACCGGGGGATGATGTTCCACAGTGGGGTGACTGTCCCACACAGGTGGCCTTGTCCCAGACGGTGGGACCCAACCCCAGCCACCAGTACCCTCAGTTTGGCTCCTTGCAGGGGAGCCCAGCCCTAAAATGTGCAGGGGGAGCATGTCCCCATGTCCCCACATCCCTGCCAGCCACTGGATCCCAGTGTCCTTCCTCGCACTCCTTTTTCCAGGGAAGTGACATCTTTCAGACAGTGCTCAGGGGCATCTGTCTGGTTGCTCTCCGTGATGTCACCGTTTGTGGGGGACAGAGTCCGTCCCTGCCGCCAGCTCCCACAGCTCCCCGCACCCCATGGGAGCACAGGGATGGCTGAGGCCCATCCCGGGACCAGCCCATGCCCCGGCATCTCCTCGGGGATGCGCTGCCTCGTCCTGCTGGATGCTGGCTCTGCTCAGCCTGGGACACTCCAGGCTGCAACGTTCACCCCCTCAAGGGGCAATAAATCACCAGAGGGCAGATGGGGCCAGTGCAGGATCCGGGTAATAAATAGGGAGGTGGAAATTCAGGAGGCAGCGGCGCGGAGCAGAGAGGCAGCGTAGCTGGGGCCGGCATTCATGAGGGGCTGAGATGAGGTAGGAGGACACGTGCCGCCTGGCCAATGACCTGCACGTACTTCCTGAGCACCTGGCAGCCCTGCTGCTTCTTCTTGAAGGCGCTCTTGCCCTTGGAGCTGTCCCCGTACCTGACGTCCACCTGGAAGATGTTGTAGTTCTTGCAGAGGAGGCAGGTGAGGTTGGAGATGAGGCCTCGGGTGGTCTTGGTGGTGTTGTGCAGCCGCTCGAGGAGCTCCTTGGCCATGGGGTTGAGCTCCTCCTGGTCGCGTGTGATGTTGCCCAGCGAGGCGTTGAGGAAGGCGAAGAGCTTGTACATGGCCACCATCACCTCCTTCCTCTCGCTCGTCCGGTTGACGCGGAAAGCGGGGAAGAAGATGCCAGCGGGGTTGCAGAGCTTGTCACTCTCGCTGCTGAACGGTTCTCCCTGGCACTTCAGCTGGGAGGAGAGGCGAGCGTCACCCCACGTCCCCTGTGTCCCCCTCGGCACCGTCCCCGCGGTGTCCCCAGCCCTCCCGCTTCATGCACTTGTTGCTCACACCCCCCTGGCCATCCCCAAGCGTCACTTACATAGAGGCTGAAGAGTTCCTGGGCGGTGGCGTTGAGCACGGCCACCTGCCTGCGGGTCTGCTCCTGCACGTTGGAGCGGCACAAGCCGTGGCTGGGGCAGCCGGAGCCGGTCACCAGCAGCGCCCGGCCGGCCACCGGCCGCCGCTGCAGCAGGAGCAGGGCCACGAAGGGCACGACGCCTGTGTGGGGAGAGAGGCCGGGGTCACCGTGGGGACCGGGACGAGGCGGTGGTGGCTGACGCAGAGCATCCACCGAGGATGACCCCAGTTCCAGGCACCCAAAGGGAGGGTGTCCAGCTGGAGCGGGGACTCACCCCGTTTGAGTGTGTGTCCAGCTCAGCTGGAATCCCCAGACCCCCCACTCTGCCCTCCCGGCCGTGCCGCAGCTCCCTCACCTGCCCCCCGGCAGGCGCTCCCCCGCCTCCCTTCCTGGCGGGGGCCCCCGCAGCATTCCCACATTTCGTAACCGGCCCGGTGGCGACCTGTCGCGTTTAATCACAACGTGCAAGACCCTTTTTTCTCCGTTGTCCTGGTCCGGGCGCTTCGGGAGCAAGCCCCACCCCGGCCCGGCTGACTCAGCGGGGCTCCCGCAAGGAAACCTGCTCTCGGCGTGCCCTCCCCTCGTCCCTCCCGCCCCCGGCCCCACCGCCTGCCTCAGTTTCCCCGTCTGACAAGCGGGCGCAGCGCCGAGGAGCCCCGGGGAGAGACGATGCAGCTGCCAGAGGCTCCAGCCAGGAAATCCCTGGACGCGGAACAAGGGGACCCTTGAGCCTCAGGCAGCTGGGTTGCCCCGACATCCCCTCCTGAGAGAGGGGCGCTGCAGCCCCCAATCCACTGGGACTCCCCCAAGCCGGGATCCATCCCTGCTTGGGGAGGCCAAACCGCCTCTGGAGCCCGTCACTGCGCTGGGCATCCTCGGGGAGGGTGGCCCGGGTGTCACCGCCGCTGGGTGACCTGGATGCCACCAACAGGGCCCCGTCAGGGTGGGGGTCCCGTGCCCCGCCGCGAGGGTGATGCCGGGCGAAGTCCCGGGGCCGTGACGAGCTCCGAAACGGCCCGCACTTGTCAGCGCCTCGGACGTGCCGCCGGTAATCCAAGCCTCGATTGATTTGCCCTGCCCAGGTGGGAGCGGACTTACCTGGGCGTGTTCCGATCCCTGGCCCGCGGCTCCCCTCCCGCGCGGGACGGGGGGACCCTGCCTCCCCGCGCCCCCGGGGCCCCGGCTGTTCCCTCGGGATGCAGATTCCCTGACCCCTCACGAGCCCCTCTCGCTCTGTCCCCCCCGCCGCCGCTTCTGCCCATTTCACAGCTGGGCAGGGAGAGGCTCGGCACCCACGTGTGCCGGGGGCTGGCTGGGTGGGGGGTCCCAGGTGGGTGCTGCCCCATGGGGCCCCTCAGAACGGCTTCTGGGGTGGGGGCTGCTCCCTCCAACCCCCCTCCTGCACTTGGCAGCCTCTCCATCCTTCCAGCGCTCCCGACACGGCAGCGGCTCGCGGCATCGGGAGACCCAGAAGCAGGAAAAGCAGGAGGGGGGGGGGGAAGTATTTAAAAGTACAAAAAAGAAAAAAAAAATCCCCCCCTCCTTGAGATTTTTTTTTTTCCTCCCTTGGAAGCATTTCCAGTTATATAAGTGTCCAGATGTTGGCTGCACCGCGCCAGCGCCGCGCTCCGCTCCCGCTGCCAATTCCCAGAGATGCTCGTCCCGGGGGGGACGCAGAGCGGCGGGAGCCCTCGCTCCGGCTCCAGCGGCGGCATCCAACCGGGACCCGCCTGCACCCGAGCATCACCGGCAAAAGGAGGGAAGGGGGAGGAAAAAAGGGGGAGGGGAAGAAGAGGAAATAGTATCTCCAAAGTCGATTTTTTTTTTTTTTTTTTTTTTTTTTACCTGCCGGCACGAACTTCATTGTGAGCCGCGTCCCGGGAGCGACTTAATAGGGATTGGTGTTGGCAGAGGAAGTTTTCAGAAATTCATACTGGGGGACTTCTCGGGGTTTATATACCGGTCCAGCAGCCAGCCTGTTTTAAGGGGAGGAGAGGGGGTGGGGGAGAATCAGCCGCTATCGTACTTCTATTGAAACTGGAAATCAGGAAGTCGAGGCTTTGGAAATCATGAATGATTCTTAGAAATAAACTTCTGAAAAAAGTTGATGTTACAGGAATTTAGTGGCGTCTTTTGTTTCACGCGCGAGCTCGGAGAAGTGGGTGGGCTGGGAGCACACTGGATGAATTGAAGCCCCCCCAAGGGAGATGCGCGGCCGCACGTGGGGTTCGGGGGTGTCGAGGCGCGGTGGCGGACGCGCGGTGCTGTGACTCAGGAGACGCAAGCGCTTTCATCCCCGGGTCCCCCTCCCCGGTTCGGGGCTTCCCTGTTGGCTGCCAGAGCAGGCAATAAAACGGAGCGGGTAAAAAAGTCTGGTTTCGAGTTTTGGGGGAGTTTTGGAAAGATGGAAGGTGCGGGGCAGTGGTGGCGGGGTACCGCACTCCTCGGTCACGGTGGGATGGCCGCGGTGGCAGCGGTGTCCCCCAGCCCGCCGCAGGCTCATCCCTTTGGGCAAAAGTATTATCACTAAAGGGTGGGTTTTCTGCAGGAAAAAGGACAAACCCACCCAGGGGGAGAGGCCGGACCGGCCCCCCCGGGTTAACCCTTCCCTCGGCGGGGCTGTCCACTGCCCGGAGCGGGCAGAGGGTGCTGGAGCACACAAGAGGGCCCTGGGTGACCGCCTCGTGGGGATCCCGTGGGATCAGGACACTGCGAAGTTTGGGGTGAAAAACAGGTTAAATGGATTTTTTTTTTAATTTTTTTTTTTTGTCCTTCTCTGTATTTTTTTCTCACCGGGGCCGAACTGAAACTTTAATCAGGTTTAGCAAGTTTGTGCCCCGGCAGGTGAACCGGCGGTGACGGTCCGGGAACGATGACGCAAGAGCCACCACGACCCCGGCTGTCCTCCCTTGGCGGGGGGGACACGGAGAGGGAGGGACACGAAGACCCCCCCCTATGCTGGCAGAGTTGGGCCATAGCTGCTGCGTGCCTCAGTTTCCCCACGCAAGGAGCAGCCCGGTTTGCCGGTGGCATTGGTGCCCCAGCCCTGTTTAGCCCACTCTGCTCTTAGTGGGACATCAGGGATGAGCTGGGGACCGTGGAGGGTGGGGACCATGAGCTCCATCTCCCGCCCTGCAGCCTCATCCCAAATCTTTTTGGGAAATGGGGAGCAGCACATCACATACTGATGGACATCTGATGGCCTGACGTGCTTAATTAGCTGAGGAATTTATAGCACTTAATTATTATCGTAGGGAACGTCCTGGCGGGGCTTGTGTGCCAGGGCTGACATGGATTTGACCTTTTCCTGGATTTCTCAGGAGCAACTGAGTTCAGGCTGGAGCTGAGCTGGTGTCCCCTGAGGGGTGTGGGACCCCTGGTCATGGTGGGATCATCAAGCTGGCACCGGTGTCCCCACCAGCTCAGCCCTTCTGGCAAAAGCGTTAGGATTAAAGGATGGGTTTTCTCTAGGGAAAAAAGACCGACCCGCCGGGTCTGAACCTCAGCAGGCGGGAATGCTCCCATGGGAAAACTCGAATTCCTGGTCCAGACAGGCTGGATAGGGAGATGGCAGACTGGGAGATGGGAGAAGCCAGGGTGGGAGGTATCGGGACGGGAGATGATGCCCAGGAATATCCCCTTTCCCTATCCCTTTGGTAGCAGGAATATCCCCGCACGGAGCCTGTGCCGATGCCCCGTGGAGACGGGCAGCAGGAACGGGGATGCAGGAGCGTGAGGAGATGGAGACGGGGGGGGGGGGGGTCCCAGTGTGTCCCAAGGAAGGAGCAGGAAATGGGGACGGGGGGAGCCAGCCCTCCCTGCCAGAACAGACTGAGGGTCCTCTGGGGTCTGGAGGCTCCAGGAGGAGCTGGGGCAGGTTGTGCCCGCAGTCCCCACTGTCCCCACTGTCCCCTCCATCCCCACCGCCGACCTGCCCAGGGTGTTCCAAGGCCCCCGCTGCCATGCTGCTGCTCCGTGCCCCTCCGAGAGATCCCCTCTGAGCATCTCCGCCCGTAACTGTCCTCAGTTCCATCGCAGACACCCCACCCCTTCCCTGTCCCCTTCCCTGTCCCCATGACGCCTCTCTGCCCCATCCCTGTCCCCTGCTGTTCCCTCTTCCCTGTCCCCATGCAGTCCCCTCCTCATCCCCGTTCCATGCCCGCTCATCCCTGTCCCGTCCCTGTCCCATCCCTGTCCCCATCCCTGTCCCCGTGCTGCCCCCTGCTGCCCTAGGCCAGAACTGGCCTCTCCCCATCCCATAATTGCCCCCCCGCCGCCTCATCCCAGCTCGGAACCGACCCATCCCCATCCCCGCTCCGGAGCTGCCCCCTGCCCCTTCCGCACCCCAGACCTCTCCTCTCCCAGCCAGCAACTGTCCCCTCCTGCCCTTCCCCATCCCATCATTGTCCCCCCGCCCCAGCCCGTCCCAGAACTGCCCCAGCCCCTGTCAGAACTGCCCCAGCTCCCCCCATTCCTGCCCCACCCCATAATTGCCCCCCACGCCCCAACCTTACCCCCTTTGGCTGCCCTCCAGTCCCCATCCCGCGGTGTCCCCGTGCAGGGGGGACACGCAGATTCCAGGGTCCCCCAAAGACCCGGTGTCCCCTGGTGTGGGGCTGGGGCTGTGCTGGGCTGGGCGTGTCCGGGGGCCCTCCCGGGGGGCTGAGCAAGGGCTGAGCGGGGCAGGTGCTCCCGTCCCGGGGAAACCCAGAGACGAAAAACGGAGGGCACCGAATTCCCCTTTGAGTCACGGTGGGGCCCTGCTGGGGCTGCCTCACCCTGTCCCTGTCCCTGCGCCCCACCGGTGCCACCCCACAGGTGTCACCCACAGGCTTTCCCCATGAGTGGGTACTGGGTTCCCCTTGGGTGTCTCCTTGGGGACACCAGAGAAGCCACCACCCCTTGAGTGACGCTGAGCTGGTGTCACCCCGTGTTTGGGTCCCCCAGTCCTACCCACAGTCCCGGGGGGGTCACGTACCTGCACCCTCCCCTCTGAAGCCCTCTCCAGAGCTGGGTGGGCAGCTCGGTGGTGGCACAGTCACGGTCACTGTCACGGGTACCCACAGCACGCCAAGCTGGCCCAGGCTGCTTCATGGTGACATTGTCCCAGCACGAGTGTCCCCAGAGGACCGTGGTGGCCGTCCTGGTGGCGATGCTCCTGAGACTGACTCAGTGCCGGCGGCAGAGCCGGGCAGTGCGGTGGCACCGCACACGGCACCCACGGGGAACGAGTGACTCCATGGGGACACATGACCAGGTCTTAGGATTTTTGACTCAGAGAGACTGATGGCAGTGGGTGGCCCGGTCCCCATGGTGGCCCTGGCCAGACTGCAGGACGCTGCGCTCAGCGTGGCAGTGGCGCTGGCCCAGACAGGGCTGTGACATGTGGCCGGAGGTGCCGTGCGGCCCGTGCCACACCATGACGTGGCACATTCCTGGATTCCTGGCAGTGCCAGGCCCTGTCATGGCACACCACAGCCTGTCATGTCACATGTCCTGTGTCACACTGTGTCGTGTGCCATATCCTGTGCCACACTCTGTGCCATGCCATGGGCCACATCCCAGCAGGTGCCATGCCATGTGTCACACCATGTTTTCCCACATGCCTCCCTCTGTGTCACATCCCATGTGACATCAGGCTCAACCTGGCCACCAGAATATCTGCCCACAGCCACCAGGACAGACCCAGGGACAAAGGGACCCAGGGACACGACGTCTCAGTGGCCCATTGGCCAAGGTCAGCATTTTATTTCCTTCTGCCACTGTACCAAAATAAAGAAGTGCCACGTGGGCGGGGGCACTGCCCTTCTATGTGTACCAAAAATATCAATATGCATAAATAAATCCTTGTGATGTTCACAGTTTACGCCGTACAAAAAAAAAATAGATAATTATGTATTAAAAATGTCCTTAAATACTTCTCAAGCTACAGGACTTAAATTAACCTTAATAATCAATAAATACAATAAACACAGAAATATTAATGTATAAATTAGGCGGGAGGCTGTGGGAGCTGTCACCCAGTGTCACAGTGCAGCAGCCAGAGCTGAGTCCCTGCTGGGCACACTCAGGGTTGCGGTGGCCCCTGTCCTCTCCGTGTCCCCTCCTGGCCTGGGAGCGTGGGAACACCCATTATGCAGGAGTGAGCTTGGGGACACTAAGCGCAGAGGGACACAGACTGTGCAGGGACTCTGGCTGCGCAGGGACACAGGATTCCACTCGCAGCTGCTCCCTGAGACAACCTGTCACAGCACCGGTGTCAGTGGTCGGTGGCAGCAGCGCCCTCCGTGGGCCCGGTGGCGGGTGCTGGGCGAGTCAGGCCGTGTCACTTGACCCATTGAATCACTGGAAAATCCGGCGGGGCTCGGGGACAGGGAACAGCACCCGGGGGACACCCGGTTCCACCGGGGCTACCTGGATCCACGGGGAAGTGGAGCAGGATGCGAGAGAGCAAACCAGGGCTGTCCTGCAGCCGAGGGGTGGCACGGGGACAGCAGGGTCCCCACGAGGAGACGAAGGGGTGACAGACGCTCTTCGCGCATCTGAGCCCTCGCTCCGGTGAGGTGAGAGGGGCTCCGTGGTGCATCCCGGCCATCGGCTGCCTGTCCACCTGAGAACGGGCTTGAGATTGCGTGACGTGGAATGGAGATGGTGCAGATGATGGAGTCGCAGACTGGAGCTCCGCTGTCCTAGGGGCTGCCCTAGGGGCGTGCGGACAGCCGTGGGTCCCGCTGCCGTCTCCGGCGCGCCCGGCGGCTCCCGGCGCCCAGCTCGGCGCTGCGCTCGGCCATGAAGCGGGCGTAGCTCCAGAGGATCTGGCACCCCTGCAGCTTCTGTCGGAAGATGCTGAGGGATGCCGCGGGGCTGGGGAGGGGCCGGCGGCCGGGGCGGGGGCTGGGGGCCGGGAAGAGCCCTGCCAGGTTGTTGAGGAGCGCTCGGACCTTCCGGTGGGTCCTGCTCAAACGGCGGAGGATTTCGGCCTCGGGGTGGTGGAGGTTGCGCTGGTGCCGGATGATGTCCTGCAGCGCCTGGTCCATGTGGATCATGGGCCTCCGCAGCCTCCGCAGCCCCCAGGGCCCCTTCCCCGGCCTCTGCAGCCACTCGGGGGGATTGTTGGTGCGGCAGATGTTGTGGATGGTCAGGTGCTGCTCCTTCTCCTGCCCAGAGATTAGAGAGGAAGATCAGGGAGGTGAAAGCAGCACCGAGGCCGCCCCCCACCTGCCCTGCGGAGGGGACAGGCGTGACCCCTTGCCCTGGGGAAGGAGACTCACGTAGAAGGTGAAGAGCTCCTGCGCGTCCTCGGCCATGAGCCTCACCAGCGCCTGGGTCTGGGGCACGGTGGGGGCCAGCGGGGACCTGCCCCCCTGGCCCGGCACTGCCCAGAGGATGAGCAGCCCTTTGGCGACAGCTGGGGGGCAAGAGGAGGGAGTCAGGGGCCGTTGGGGCATCGCCGGGTGCAGGGACACAGCCCTCTCTCACAGGGTCACCACCCCCCCCCCCCCGCCAGAAACGCTGCCTGCACCACAGTCCCTGTCCCCGCTCCAGGCGTGACCCAGCCCCTGTGCCAAAATCCCGCAGGGCACCCGGCAGGGAGGAGGATGGGGGTGCTGGAGGGGCTGTGGAGCAGCCAGGATGCGCAGACCAACCACAGCAACTGCTCCAGCAGCTCCCCCTGCCAGCGCGGGCCACCGCAAAGGAGGGGACAGCACCGACACTCCTGGATCCTGTCCCGCTGTCCACCTCCGGCCAGCTACTGACCCGGCCCCGCTGTCACCCACAGGACTTTGGATATGGCACTGGACTGACACACAGCCTCTGTCCCTTAGGGCAAGCTGACTCCTGACCTTCTGCCATTGGTCCCCAAACTGTCCCCTCCTGCCCACCCCTTCCAGCATCCCCTCTCTCCCAGGCTGCCCACTCCCAGTGCTCCGCATGTGCCACAGCGGGGAACGACCCCGTCCCCGACAGGGCCCGAGGGAGGCGACACTGCCGTGGCACAGCCCGGGTGCCATCTGCCCCAGCACCGCCATGGGCGCCCCGCGGCCGCGCTCCCTCCGCGGCTCCCGGCGGGACCGGCGCGGCCGGGCCGAGCGAGAGGGGACACGGGGACACGGGGACACGGCACACACGTACCTGCCAGCACGCCCCAGGGCCGCCCGTCACACCGCATGGCCGGGGCAGGGTGTCCGCCCGGCGCTGCCGGGCTCGCGAACCACTTCCTTAAGTGCTCGGCGATGGGGAAGCTCGACTTCTACACGCGCACCCTAGTCACCCCTGCTCTGCAGGCAGCGAGAAGTGAAGGCAGGACAGGGTGAAAGCGTTGTGTTGGTCGAAATGGGTCGGGCGAATGATGCGCATTTCTTCGAATTCTTCGAAGTCCCTCGACGGAGTCTGGGCGCGTCCAGCCTGGAAGGCTGCGGTACGTGCTAGGACCCCCGAGCTCGGGATTCTTGGGAAAGAGACTTTTTGATTCACGCTGATGTCACCGCTAAGCACCCATCAGGTTGAACTGAAACCGGCGCCGGCTGCCCTGAAACCCCAATGCAAAAGAGGGCAGCGGCGGCTAGCAGCGGGGACAGAGATGTCACCCATGTGCCACCACGGGGTGTTTGGCACCCCAAATCCAGCCGTGGAAGGCAAAAATCTACCCTGGAAAGGAGGGAGGTGGAAGCGTGGGAAGTGCCAGGCATCCCAGCACCGCCTGATGCTTTGGGGGATGCTCCATCCGCCTGCTCATACTCACCCACAGCTCTGGGGGACAAATTTGGGTGCTGAACCAAGTGAGGGACACCAGGCTTAGCCTCTGTGCCCGGCAGCACCCACGGGAACACCGAGGGCTCCGGGTGTTGCCCAAGGCAGCGCTGCTGCCCCGGGGCTCGGCACGGCCTCGGCATCGCCAGCAGCACCCAGGGCAGTCCCCCCTGTCCCCCTGGGCCCCTTCCTGGCAGGCGGAGGCCGGCACCGACAGGGGCTTTCCCATTCCTGCGAGGTGAATGTCTCCGATCAGCGCTTTGAGTGAGGTGTGTCGCAATCCCGGTGATTTTGGTGACCCTCGCCGAATTTACGCATTTGGAGAGTTCGGTGGTGGCGCAGGGGGACAACCCAGAAATTACAGCTCCTTCCAGGAGGAAGGATGCAGCGGTGACTCACTTCTAGAAGTACTTTCCCAAAATTTCTGTCCCGGCCATGCCACAACTTACACAGTCTGCTTCCTCCACCAGCTGCCTCTGACGGCTCCTCTTCCTCCTCCCCGGGGCCTCCCCAGCAGAGGTGGCAGCTGGGGTGGGTTCCATGGGGTGGGCAGGGCTGTGCCCAGGGCAGTCCTGGAGAGGTGGAGAAACCAGGAGAAGATCTTGTTCCTCCACAGCAGTTTGCCCATCCCTCAGGCTGCCCAGACAGGCTGTCCATCCACCCATCTGACAATCCACCTGTGTGTACATCTGTCCTCCTGTCTGTCCACTTGTCCATCCATCATCTGTGCACCTATTCAAAAATTCCTCCACTTATTCAGCTATGCATTAACCTGTCTATCCGTCTATCCATCCATCCATCCATCCATCCATCCATCCATCCATCCATCCATCCATCCACCCATCCACCCATCCATCCACTTCTTCCTGTTCCATTTTTATCCATCCATCCACACCCTGCCCATGAGGGTGGTCAGGTCCCCACCCTGGCCACAGGTGGTCCTGGCCCCTCCATATGCCACTGTCACTCCCTGGGCTGGGTCAGCAGGACACCGCGGTGTCCTGGGCTGTGCAATACCCAACAGGAACAAAAATAGCACCAGTGATTGCATGGGCCAGTAGTAATTTCTTCACCAGAAGCACGTCACTGGTATCCCATGACTCGGAGAAGGGACCGAGACAGGAAAGAGAGCACCCGGAGAGCTGGCAGGAAGCTGGCGGCTGCAAGTGTGTGGGGCAAGACTGAATGTGCCAGGACCAGGGCACAGTCCTGCTCGGAACGTGGGAGAGCAGGGGACAGATTTGGGGATGGGATGGGAGCAGAGGTTCCCACCACGCTCGTGCTGGGTCTGGCTGAAGACCAGGCACCCCCTGGGGGCACCCACTGGCTGCAGCACCCCCAGGAAGGCACAGCCCCCACCCCGTGTATCCCACTTCGCCACAGGATGCCATGCTGCCAGCAAGGGAAGAGGACATGGGGACACAAAGGCAGTGTGACAGGGACATTCCCAGGCCTGGGGTCAAGTTCATGCCTCAGTTCCCCCCCAGCCTCCCCCAGTGTGGGGCAGGGGGAGGGCATAAATGTGGGCCTGGGTTTCCCCAGGGCTGCAGCTTTAACCCATTTTTTCACCTAAAATACAGAGCAGAGAAAGTGGCAGTGTCCCAGTCACCTCACCGTGGGACTCTGTCCCCTTTGTCCCATGCCAGCCCCTGCCACCAACACAGGGACCAGCGCTGGGCAACCTCCCTGGGCTACACAGAAATAAAAATAATAAGAACTTTATTGACTTATCAAAAACTATGTGAAAATACAACTTGTGAGGGGTTGGGTGTCCCTGTCACCCCTCCATGACAGGTGACAGCCAGGGCTGGTGGTGAATCAGAGCCCCCCCACTGTCCCCTTGGAGATTTTTGGGGTGCCAGGGGTAACCCCAGCTCCAGGAATGCTCTCCCCTCCATGGGGCTGGTCAAGGGGTGTCCCTGAGCATCGTGGCCACCCCTCCCTTCCCAAGGGGACACATCCCATCAGCCCCAGGCTGTCCCCTATAGCACCACGGTGGCACTTCACTGCTCTTTGGCATGTCCCCCCCGTGTCCCTCCACCTGGACATATGCACTCTCCCCGGGCCACCCACCCACACAGGGCTGGAGGGAGAGGATGGCACACAGGGGCTGACCCCTCTCCTGTGGGCCAGTGCCCACTGCCACCAGGCCACCGTGTCCCCAAAGCCACCACATTCCCAGCACAGAGGGAGCCATGCTGTGCCCGGCTCTGTCCTGTGCTGGGGGATCATTAAAATCAAAAATTAATGAACAGGGCTGAGCAGGAGGAGAGACACCGCGCCGGGACAGTCAGCGTGGGGACAGCCGGCCGCTATCTGCCACTCTCCTGCCGCTGCTGCAGCAGCTGGATGACCTCAGCGATGCCCTCCTCGGGGACCTGCCAGGGGACAGAGGGGGTGTCAGCCTCAGGGGACACCCCGGGGCTGGCAGGGGTCCCCAGGGAGGGGCAGGGGCTCACCAAGGCGTGATCAAAGTTGAAGGTGCTGATGTAATAGGCTGAAATGTCAGCGGCCGCCAGCGGCTCTGCAATCTGCGCCACGATGCCACACTCGTCTGGGGGGGAAAGGAGGTCTCAGACCCCTGCCATGGGGACACATGAGGACAGCAGTGACCCAGCCACTCCCCGGGGGGCAGCGGCACAAGAGAGGACATGGCCACCACGGCCACACTCACCGAAACCGAGGGGCTGTCCCCCAATCCGCACCATCCGCCACAGCTCCCCTGTAGAGCTGGTCAGCAGGAGGTCACTGGGGAAGCTGAGGGGGATGAAGCCAAGTGTCACCCCCTCCCTGAGCCCCCAGAGCCAGGGACAGAGGGACAGACAGCCCAGGGATGGCACCTACCGCTTCTGGGTCTCGGCATCCATCACGATGGAGATGTAGCCCTCGATGAGGGAGAAGGAGAAGAAGGTGATGGAGTCGAGGTCCTGGCTGCTGGCAGCTGCATCCCACGGGGGGCTGCTGAGGGGGAAGGGGACACAGAGACGGGTCACACCCCCCAAAATGGGGAGGAGAAGAGCTTGGTGGTGGCACTGGGTGTCTGAGCATTGTGCTAGGGTGCTGCAGGGTGGGGGGAGAGGGGACAGGAGCAGGTGGTCCCCACAGGGTCTGCAGCTCACAGGTGACAGCAGGTTTTGGGGCATTCTCAAAAGGCCACAGTCACTCTGGAGCAGAAGCATGCCACCAGAAGGGACCCCATCCCAGGGGACAGGGGAGGACCCGAGCAGGAGCATTCCCTACCCCCAGCACCATCCCTACAGCCTTTTCCAAACCCATCCCTCTCCTGCTTTACAGTCTCCCCGCTGGGATTTGGTACAATAGGTGGCTTTGTCCCCCGTGTCACCTCGGGGTTCCTACCCCTCACAGTGCAGCTCCCGGGAAGGCAAAACCAGTTTGGAAAACACTCCCAGAGTCTGAAAACCCACTGGGACCAATGGCAGGGAACCAATGTCACTGCAGTTCAGGTGGCACCAGGCAAGAGGCCACCCCCATGTCCCCATCCCCGGGATTCACCTGTGGGAGTAGAAGAGGACGTCGATGAGCATGGTGGCGATGGCGGGCAGCGTGTCGGGGGCCACCGTCAGGACACAGAAGCGGGTCTGGGGGCTCTGCACCGGGTGCAGCATGGGGCTGGCGGCTGGCAGGGGAACGGCCGCGCGTCAGGCCTGAGGACAGCTCGGGGACAGTCCCGCAGTGCCACCCCGTGGCCACCGCGCCCGCAGCCCAGAGTCGCTCAGGGAGCAGAGGGGTGGCCCGGGGGTCCCAAAGGATGCGGGTACTGCAGCATCTCGGTGGGGACAGGGTGGGCCTGGGTGTCCCCAGATGGGCGGCTCCAGCGGGAACTGGAGCATTTGGTGGGGTCCCCCAAATACCTAAATACCACTGGCGGGAGCAGGAAGACCTTGGCAGGGACTTGGGTGGTCCTGGGTGACCATGGGGGTCCCCCAGGATGTGGGTTCCACTGGTGACAACTGGATCATCTCGGTGGGGACTGGGTGGCCCTGGAGGTCCCTCAAGGATATGGGTACCACCAGCTGTAGCTTTAGCACCTTGGTGGGACTGGGTGGCCCTAGGGGACACAGAGCCCAGGGTCACTCACATGGCTTGGGCTTGAGGAAGCCGTTGCTCACGTCATCACTGGTGACAGGGACACACTCGCCACTCTCCTCCTTGTAGATGTCGAACTCCCCGGCCAGCGTGTGGATCACCACGGGCAGATCCCGCTCCCGCACCTGCCCCGGGGCACAGCATCAGGGCACCCCTGCCACCCCTCCTGCAGGGCAGCGCGGGGCCCTTGGGCAGCCAGCCACGTGCCCCCGTGGCCGCCACTCACCAGGATGAAGTCGGTCTGGTACGTGGAGAGCATCAGCACCGAGACGTGGTGCTCGGCCAGCGGCGCGATGACCGACCGCGCGATCTTGGTGACACCGGTGGCCTGGCAGCCGGGCGGCTCCCGCCCGTTGGAGACGACGCTGAGCACCAGCCACGTGGAATCTGCCACCTGCATGAACTCCGAGGGCGGCAGCTCTGCGAGGGACAAGGGACGCTGAGGCAGGTGGCTCCACAGGGCTCGGCACAGCCGGACGTAGAGCCAGTGCCAGCTCAGGCACGGCGTGTCACACTGTCCCCCGGGTGATGAGTGAACCTGGGATCAGGCCCAGGTGTGGGGACACTGGTTTGGGGGTGCAGATAAGCCCCATCCATAGGTGGAATGAGCCAGACAGGGCTCAGCTGCTCCACACTGGGATTTGGCCATAGGGATGAGGGGGACCAAGGCTACAGCCCCCCCAAATCCCAAGATGTGTCTCTACTCCCTGTGCCAGCACCTCAGGCTGGCTGCATGGGGGTGTTGGCATTGCACCCCAAAAACGGCACCACCAGGGCCCCGGGGCTGTCCAGCTTATCCTCTGTCCCCCAGGACCCCCAGCCGAGCTCAGGATGCTCAGGGATGCACACAGGGCACTGGAAGGGACAAGGGGAGGGTCATCCCACTGTCCCGGGAGTACCAGCATCTGGTACCATCCTGGTGGAGGCCGGCAGAGGGCCACAGCTGCTTCCCAAAAACCTGCTGGTGTTGGCAGGGTGGGCGTATGCCAGCTGTTCCTGCCTCACATGCCCCTTGCTCCCACCCTCCTGCCCAGGAGAGGGTCCGGCACTGCTGGGGCACCCCAGGACTCAGCCAAGCTGCCCCCTCTGCCCTGGGCTCCCCTTCCCAGCAAGGGATGGGCCAGGGCACCCGAGGGGTCTCCAATCCACTCCTCCCATCCAGGAAAGGTGGGAGCAGCTCCCATGGGAATCCCACAAGCCCCCAGTCCTTTGGTGGGCACCCAGTGCCCAAGCCCAGCTGAGACCCAGACTCATCCCACCAGTGGTGGAGGGGAGGTCGCATGGGGAGAATCCAGCACCCGCTGAGGGGGACCCCATCAGGGGACAGGCTCTGTACCCCTCTCCCAAACTCGGCCCAGGGCAGGGCGGGAGCAGGGCCGGATCCAGAGCCTCGGCGGGTGTTCCCAGCGCCTGTTCCTGTGCAGGAAGCGCCAGAACAGCCTCGGCTCCGGCCCAGGGCTCAGTGCTGGGAACAGGGGGGCGGGACAGGGACTCCGGGACATGGGGACCTGTCCCAGAACTCAATGTTTAATTGCTTTTCAACACCACCCTGGGCAAGGCTAAAAGCAAGGGGACCCCGCTGTCCCTGTGTCACCCACCGCAGGGCTTAATTCTGATCCCCAAGGGAAGGGAGGGGCTGCAGTTCTCCTCTGCTGGGGGTCCCCTTCCAGCCCAGCAGCGGGGGGACACTGGCAAGCCCCCAGCCAAGGGGGGTTCACAGGGCACTGCGGGGCCGCAGGCTCGCAGGACCATTGTTCAGCACTTCCCGCCCTCCCCTCGGGATTGAGGAACATTTGTCCGCAGGCCCCGAAATAAAACAATACATGGGGAACAGCTCTGGCTCTGGGAGCGGGGAGAGCCCGGGACACGGTCCCGCTCCACAGCAAAAGGAGGTGAGCCTGCGACCTGGCCGTGAGTGCCCGTGGCCGGAGCTCTGACCCTTGTTCCTTGGGTCACGGCCAAGGATCCGCTGCGCCCAGCTCCTGCGGCCTCGGCAGGAAGGTTTGGGCGTGGGAAGCTGGCCCGGGATCCGGACCCTCTGGCTCAGCCCGTTGGGCCGGTACCCCCGGCAGGACCGGCGGTGAGGGTGATGCATGGCACGGGCCGGGTCACCAGAGGAGGGGACATCACCAAATGCCACATCCCTGGGAGGGGGACTGGCTTGGAAGGGATCAAACCTCCCCAGGACACCCCAAAAGCCGGACCTTGCTGTCGAACAGGGCTCAGCCCTGCCAGCCTGGCTGGGCCTGTGCTTTGCCCTCCTCTGCCAAAAGCTCCAGTTGGCCCTCGGCGGGCGGAGGGACGGGATGAAATTGGACACGGGAACGATGACAGGAGGGCTGCCAGAGCCTGGAGCGCTGCCCGCGGGCATCCCGGGAGGTCTCTGCGCCCTGCCGGGAGCACCCGGGCTTCGAGCTGGCACCGGGCTCTGCGCAGCCTGGTGCCACGAGCCGGGCGGCAGCTCTGCCCGGGAGGAGCTGTCGGAGCGAGGGCAGCCACGCCGGGAGAGCCCCGGCCGGGCAAGCCGGTACATCCCCGGCGCAGGCGCCGAGGGGACGGGACGGGCATGTTCCGAGGGAGCCAAGCACAAGCCGGGACTCGCCCCCTGCGGCCCTGGAGCCGGGCTGCGGACGCGCACAGCCCGCCCTGCCAGGAGGCCACCGCTCGGTACCTTTGAAGCCCTCCTCGTCCAGCATGACCGTGTAGTCCTCGGGGGTCTCCGTCAGGCTGAAGAACTTGCATCTGAAGAAGAAGAAATCGGTGCTACCGATCCTAAAACCGTCGCCGTCTCCCCGGGGTCGGGAGTCGGGGGAAGAAGAGGAGAAGGAGGAGGAGGGTGGCGGGGGGAGAAAGGCCGGTACCGGCAGCGCTGGGGCAGGAAGAGCAGCTTGAGCAGCGGGTGGGTGTAGAGCCAGAGCCCGCGGCGGGCCAGGCTCAGCACCCGCACCCGATGCTCCAGGATGTGCAGGTCCATGGCGGCCGCGCCGCCCCGGGAACCGCCGCCGCCGCCGCTATAAGGGCGGACACGGGACCGCCCCGGAACCGCCCCGGAACCGCCCCGCATCGCCCCGGGACCGGCCCAGGACCTCCCCGCAGTGCCCCGGGACCGCCTCGCATCGGCCCGGAACCGCCCTGGGACCGCCCCGCATCGCTCCGGGACCGCTCCGGAACCGCCCCGCATCGCTTCGTCAACGCCCTGTGACCGCCCTCATCGCCCAGGGACCGATCCGGGAACGCTCCGCATCTCGCTGGGAGCGCCCTGTGACCGCCCGCCTGGCCCCGGCACCGACCAGCACCCCGAGAAAGGCAACGAGCCGGGCCCGGCGCTCCGGGAGCAGCCGCAGTTCAAAGCCCCAGGATGCCCGCACTGGAGACCCGGGACAGCCGCACCGAAGCCTCGGAACCAGCCTCAATACGGAGCTCCATGGTGCCCATACCAGGCCAAATTCACCCCCGGGGTACCTGGAGCAGCTTCAACTCAGAGTGCCGGGGTACCCCCGAACTGCAGCCCTGGGGGTACCAGGGCTCAGTTAACAGTTAACAGCCTCAGTTAACAGCCCGGGGTGTCCAACCAAGGGAGACCCTCTGGGAGCCACTGCCAACCCCACCCGACCCCCTACTCCGGCACCCAACCAGGTCCCACATGCTCAGCCCCTACACCAGGCCTGGGGAGGGGATTCACCAAACCAGGGCCACCCTTGGGAGAAAGGGGTTTCTGGAGGGAGGAATGGAGGTTTGGACAGAATTCCTACCTGCAAGAAGCAGGAGATAGCCTGGGCACCATTTTGGGGTGGGAAGCTGAGCTCTGGGGTGTCATGGGATTAATTAGGGGTCCCCTGGCTCTGTTAAAGCCACAGGAGCTGTGACAGTGGGAGAGGGGAAGGGCCTGGGTGCTGGGATGGGAGTGCTCCCCATGGCACCCACCAGGGCCTGGCAGCCACCACTATCACAAGCTGGGGCAGGTCTCAGCCTCCTCCCATTCCACTTCAAAGGGGCAGCCCCAAGGCTGGGTGAGACAGCGGGGCTGGGCCACCCTCTGCGGTGACAGAGCAGTGACAGCAACACGGCCCTGCCCAGGACACTGCCCAGCACCTGCCCCCCAGGACAAGGGCAGCCAGGGGAGATGGGACCCAGGGAAGGGTGCATGCCAGGGTCAGTGTCCAGTGTAAATGGGATGCAGGGAGTGCTCACCAGGGATAGAGAACCATGGGTAGGGTCCGGGTCAGGGTGTCCCCCAAAGCTGATACTGGTACAGCAAGTGGGGTGACACCCTTGCCTCCTGCCACCCTCCACCCCCATCCCAGGCCAAGAGAGGTGGGAGCCAAGGCTGCGCCTTTACACACTCGCTTTATTGACCCCTTTGTACAAAACTGCTTTTCCCGCTTTATTTTACAAACCCACCACCCGCCCTCGGGGAGGGCAGGGGGGCAGAGGGGACCCCACAACCAGGGAACACCTGGCTGCTGCTCACCCACCCCGTCTCACCTGCACTGGGGCCTGGGGGGAGGGTGGCAGTGGTGGGGTGAGCCCTGGCAGGGTAAACACTCCCCCTGAGCTGTGGGGAGCTTGGGGATGGGAGGGGATGGGATGGGGGGGCTTGAGCCCCAAAACTCGGCATCAAATCCCGCTGCCTCTAGCGCATCCTGCCTCGGTCCCTGTCCTGCCTGGGAGGAATAATAAATAGGCTCAGTGAGTAGGTAAGTTGGGTACTACATATAGGGCTACAGCTTGATATATCCTCACTAGATGAGAGGGGGGCGAGGGGTCCCCCGGCTCCTCGCGTACCCCCAGTGCCCTGCGCCAGGCCTAAGTGCTCGGGATCCGGGGCTGGGGCTGCCCGGCTGGCGCAGGGTGGGGGCTACACGAGGGACCCGGGGGGTGATGGGTCGAGGGGCTCTGGGACGGGGGAGAAGGGCCCGAGGGGCAGCCCAGCCCCCCAGTGTGGGGAGGGAGCTCGGGTGGCTCAGCCACCCCCTGCCCGGGGGCTCCCACCGCTCTTGGTGCCAGCACCCTGCGGGGTGGGCACCCAGCGCAGACCCACGGTGTCCCCTTTGGTCACCACACCTGGCCAAGCCCCACGGATGCCCAGAGAGGGCCACGCTGTTCTCACGGAGCCGCACAGCCCCCCTGTCCCATCCCTCCAGCTCAGAGCCCCCAGCGCCGGGTGCCAGGGGTCCCCCTCGGTGTCCTCGCGCCCGGGTCCGTGCACAGCCCCGCTGAGCCCGGCCGCCCGGGGTGTGGGCCGGGCCCTACAAGTACGTGTCCTCGCTCTCCCGGGAGCTCAGGCTCTCCTTGGACTGGTGGTGGGGGGAGACCTGGGGGTGCAGCAGCTCCCGGGTCGTGCCGGGCGCCCCGTTGCCCTCGGCCCCGGGGCCGTTGGCAGGACTGGCCGAGCCCTTTTCCCGGCTCTTCTCCTTGCTCTTGCGGGCCTTGGGCACGGGGGCGGGCCCGGGGGAGACGATGATGGAGGGCACGGGCTCCAGCGCCTTGCGCGGCGCGGGCTCCGCCTCGCTGATGGCCTTGGCGCCGTGCAGGCGCGGGGGGGACTTGCACTGCAGCTCCCCGTGCGTCTCCCGCCACTTCTTCAGCTGGATCAGGTGCTCCCGCTCGATCTGACGCTCCGTCACCGGCAGTTCGATGACCTGCGGGGACACTTGTGCCATCAGTGACAGTGCCGCCAGGGCTGGGTGTGGGATCCCCCTCAGGGCAGAGGACGGCGCTAACCAAGCTTTTAGGGGGCTGCTCCCCATGCTCTGCCCACCCAGGGACAGCCCAGTCTGGCAGCACTGGGCCCCCAAACCGTCCCCAGCACCTCACCTCCTGCACCAGGAAGGCCTCTTGCATGATTTTGGGGCTGAGGGCCCTCAGCCTCTCCATGGTCTCATACTGGCCCTGGCAGGATTTGAGCTTGTCCGAGGAGCCCAGGGTGTGTTTGAGCAGCACCAGGCCCACCCGGAAGATGATCTTCACTCCTGCAAGAGGTGATGTGAGGCAGTGAGTACCAGGCAGGACAGGGTGACACTGCTACCGTGTTCCTCAAATGCTGTGGGGCAGCAGATCCCAGTCCCACCAACAGTCAGGACATGCAAGAGGGTGAATTTGGGATGTACATGCCTCCTAACCTCCAGGAAAACAGCCCATCTCCACCCCAGGCATGTGGCTGCCCCAAACCTGCCCTGCTACAGGTCCCATGGCTGTGGGGAGTGCAGTCACCCCGGGAGGAGGAGGAGGATGGTGGGGAGCTCCTACCTTCACAGAAGAACATGTCCCAGACGCGCAGGACGGAGCTCCAGGGCAGCGTGCGGGAGAAGGCGCACATGAACCACTCCGTCATGTACAGGATGGGGTCGATCTTCTGCTTGCTCAGGTGCTTGTAGGCCACAGGGGAGACCTTGTGCAGCAGTGAGAAGAGGATCTGTCCATCCAGCTGGATGGCTTCCTGCAGGGACAAGGATCAGCACCCCAGTGAATACCCTAGCCCTGAGACCAGCCCCCAGTGCCTGGCCCCCGCAGGGGCAGCCAACCCTCTACATCTGATATGAGAGCACAGCTGTGCCCCATGGATGTGACACTGAGGCCCCCCAACCCTGAATGTGGAATGCTTCTGGGAACCACAGAACAACACAGTGACTCTAGGAATACCCAACAGCTCCCCAGACCCCTTCTTTCCCCTGGGTGAGGAGCTGGACAAGTTTTTGGCCTGGAGATGCAGAATCGTGGAATGGTTTGGGTTGGAAGGGACCTTAAAACTCATTCATTCCACTCCATTGCCATGTGGCACCTTCCACTATCCCAGGTTGCTCTGAGCCCTGTCTAACCTGGTCTGGAACACTCCAGGGATAGGGTGGCCACAACTGCCCTGAGCAACCTCTGCCAGGGCCTCATCACCCTCACAGGGAAGATTTTATTTCCAATATCCCACCCATCCCTGCCCTCTGGCAGTGGGAAGCCATTCCCTGTGTCCTGTCCCTCCAGCCCTTGTCCCCAGTCCCTCTCCAGCTCTCCTGGAGCCCCTTTAGGCCCTGGAAGGGGCTGAGCTCTCCCTGGAGCCTTCTGTTCTCCAGGTGAGCACCCTCAGCTCTCCCGGCCTGGCTCTGGAGCAGAGGGGCTCCAGCCCTCAGAGCAGCTCCATGGTTTCATGGCTGGCTCCAGCAGCTCCAGGTCCTTCCTATGCTGGGACCCCAGGGCTGGGGCAGCTCTGAGGTGGGGTCTCACCTGAGTGGGGCAGAGGGACAGAATCCCCCCTCCCCTGCTGTCCATGCTGGGGAATCAGCCCAGGACTTATGGCCAGGGCATGGCCAACCCTCACCAACCAGCATCCCTGAGTCCTTCTCCCCAGGGCTGCTCTTGATCCCTTCATCCCCAGCTTGGATTGATCCTGGGGGTTGCCCCAATCCAGGTGCAGGACCTTGCAGGTCCCTGCCACTGCTGAAAGCACCATGAGCCCTTTACTCACCAGTTTCTCGCTGTAGTAGCCAGGGAGGTACTTCTCACAGATCTGCACCAGGCACCAGAACGCTTGCTGCAAGCCAAGGGACAGCAGGTGAGCACCCAGAGGACATCCCTGCGGCTCCCTGGGACCCTCCCTGCTCCCAGGGACCACAGGAGAGGGTGAGAAGCAGCAGAGCTCCCCTGGGGCACTTTGACTGCCCTGAGCCGGGCACCCCCCAAAGGGCCCCCCACCCCCGAGGAGGTGCCAGTCTGTCCCCTGAGCCGCGTGCCCGTACCTCGGCTGGCATGTGCATGAGCAGGACGGCGGCGATGGGCGCCTGGGCCTGGCAGTAGCCCTCCTCCGGGCGGTACAGCGTGTACGCCTTCAGCACCCGGAACAGGTCCTGCTGCCTGCGGAGACACCCGGCACGCACAGCTGGGCACACCGCACGGCTGTGGCCTTCCCCGTGCATCCCAGGCACGAGCCTGCCTCAGTCCCAGGCAGGCATCCCTTTCCCACACAAACCCAGAGCTGTGGGAAGCTCTGCCCACAGAGAGCAGGTCCTGCGTGGATCTGGGAGGGGAGCCATGGAGACAAGCATCCGGCCCTGAGCGAGCCACAGACAGGCAGGGACCCAGCTGCAAGCACAGGGGCACAGATGCTCCCCAACACATTGGGAGCAGCATTTTCCTGGTGAAACAGAGGCCGCAGGCTGCCACCTGCCCCCTCTGCCCTCCTGCCATGGCAATTCCCACCCCACTGGGTGTCAGAGCTTGTCTGAGCCGTCCTGTTTTCAGTCAGTGCATGCTCTGTGACTGTGGGAATGTTGGAGGAATGGGGAGGACACTGGGGACATGAGTGAGGCTCCATGAGCTGGGATAGACAGTGGCCACCCCATCCATGGCTGCTGAGGGCTGGACACACAGTGGCTCCACATACCCATGGCCTCCACGTGAGACGAACATCTCATGGAAGGGGAACTGCCGATGGAGATCCCGCTCAATCACATCCAGCCACTTCGGATCTCCTGTGAGGAGGTCCAGTTCCTGGAGAGGGAAGACTGGGGTGAGCACCACCCTTGACACCCCCACAAGATGTCTGAGATCCCAACATACACCCAAGCCCGAGCAGGAGCCAGCCCAGCACTGTCCCCTCCCTGGTGGTGCAGGAGGGTCCCCGGCAGGACTCACATCAAACTTGCCCATGTTCTGCTCCAGTTTGACCTTGCTCCCAGAGAGGTACTGCCAGGCACGGCCCCGCAGCGAGGGCGGGATCCCCTTCTGGCACCGCAGCCGGATCTGCGGGACAGACACAGCCGTCACGGGAAAATCACGGAGCACTGGGAGACAAAGAGACTCCTGGGGCAAGGTGGGAGCCAGGCCAGCACCACAGCCACAGGCCGGTCCCCTGCTGCTTCTCAAAGAAGGAAAATTGTCCCTGAGCTCCTGGGATGCAGGAATGGCAGGCAAGGCTGCACCAGCAGCACGGGGGAGCTGCCAGAAGCCCAGCAGAGGCTTTGTGGCTTGCAAACAGCTTCCAACAAGCCTGGCACTGCCTCAAAGCCAGATCCTGCTGGGAGCTGGAAAAGCAAACATTGGAGCCAAGGTGGGAAGCAGGTGGCCCTGTCCACATGGGAAACACTGAGGACACAGTGGAGGCTCCCCAGCCCCCAGTCCAGCCCCCCACTCCCCCATGGCGACATGGAAAGCAGGGATGTGCACCCTGATGAGTGTCTCAGCCTTTCCACCTGCACATCCTGAGCAGAAGGGCAGGTCTGGTCCTATCTCCATGCATGGCCAGATCCTGAGGCCCCTGGGGCCAGCTCCATGCCCACAGTTTCCTGTGCCCCTGGTTTCCTTGGCACGGGGCACCAGCCAGGACCAAAGTCCAGGCGAGGCAGTTGGTGCCTACCCTGCGTGGGGAGCTGAGCCAGCTTAGCCCTGGTGCCACCTGCACCAGCAGGGACCAAAACAGAGCCCCCAAATCCCACTCCAACTCCTCATCACAGCAGGCAGCTCCAAATCACAGAATAATGGAATGGTTTGGGTTGGCAGGGACACTAAAGATCATCTCATTCTGTGGGCAGGGTCACCTCCCACTATCCCAGGCTGCTCCAAGTCCTAACTTCCAGGGATCCAGGGGCAGCCACAGCTGCTCTGGGCACCCTGTGCCAGGGCCTGCCCACCCTCCCAGGGAACAATTCCTGCCCAATATCCCATCCATCCCTGCCCTCTGGCAGTGGGAAGCCATTCCCTGTGTCCTGTCCCTCCATCCCTTGTCCCCAGTCCCTCTCCAGCTCTCCTGGAGCCCCTTTAGGCCCTGGCAGGGGCTCTGAGCTCTCCCTGGAGCCTTCTCCAGGTGAACAGCCCCAGGTCTCCCAACCAGGCTCCAGAGCAGAGGGGCTCCAGCCCTTGGAGCCTCCATGGCCTCCTGTGGACTTGCTCCAGCAACTCCACATCCTTGTGTTCTTCTCCCCACAGTCCTCAGCCAGGGCATGCAGCAAAGTGGGCCCCACAAGCCTGGTGCTTTCAGCACAGTCACCCCCTACAGTCCCCTGCAAAACCCCAGCACAGCCTCCACTCCTCATGTCCCTGCTCGGGTGGCACATGCCAACTGTGCCAGGGCTCTGAGAGCAGTGGCCAACAGCACCCAAATCTTCCCCAGGCCTCTCCTGCCTGCCCAGGGCTGTGTTTCACTGTTTGCTGGAGGAGCTGGGGAGCAGGTGGTTGTTTCCAAGCACAGTACCATCACCTCCCCAGGGGGTTTGCTGCTCCCTCACTGGTTGTTTACACGGTCCCTTTGTGCTGGCAGGAAACACAGCGGACGATGCCCAGGGCTGCTGTGGGCAGCTCCATGGCTGCTGAGAGCTCCCATTTCCAGCCAGCTCCCCTTCCTGCTGACTGAGCTGCCAGGAAGGAAACCGCCTCGCTGGGTTTTGGTTCAGCAGCCCCTGCAGCTAGCTGGGCCCAAGCAGCTCATCCCCTTGGTCCCACATGGGGTCCGGCCATCACACCGTGATCCCACTGTGATCTTCCAGGGACTGGGAGTGTATCTGGGCTGAGGGATGCTGAAAACAAGGTGAAGTCAGAGTGTTGCCCACGCTGGGAGAGCAGTGGGAGCTGCTCACCCACATGTCTGCCCTCCTTGCAGCACACGGGGCTGGCACGGCTCAGCACCATGAAGGATGTGGGATCAGGCTCCCCTGGGATCGGGGCCAGGGAGGGAGTTTTGGGATGCTGGAGTGGTGCAGGTGTGAGCTAGCCTGGCAGGAGCTGGCCCAGGGATCCCTGGGCTGCCTGCCAACCCTGGTGAGGCAGCCAGGAAAGTACTGGGGTTTTTCAGAGGCTCAGGGAGCTCCCCCAGAGCAGCAGGGACCTGCAGCAAGCAGGCTCCTGCCAGACCAAGGATAGTTGACAGCATCCAAGGCCAGGCCTGGCAGCCTTCCCTGAGCAGCCCCAGGGATCCAGTCACAGAGCACCATTCTGGAGCAGCCTCTCCAAAGCCCCAGGCATGGAGTTTTGCTGCAGGACAGACTATACAGCACATCAGCCCCATGGAGACCCCAGGAGGCTTGGACCAAGCACAAGGAAGCTGCTGTGGCAGGCGCAGGGCTGCTGGAGCACTCACCCCATCCTGGAGGGCACCCTGTGGCACACGGCCGGAGAGTGGCAGAAACTGCCCGTGGAACAAAGCGCCCGCCTGCCGTGGCCCAGAAAACTCTCACAATTCCTTTAAAAGCAGCCAAGAAACAGATGAGGGATTCCGGTGTTGTTCACCAGGCACTGAGTAGGGACAGCAATCTGGGCACACTGAGGGGTGCCAGGAGACTCTGCCAGCATGGGTAGGAGGAGAATGTCCTTTGGACACTCTCTGGCACTGCTGTCCCATGCCAGCAGCCTCACTGCTCCCAGCAGACACACAGCAGCAACCCCGGACTTGGTGCACTCCCACCTCATCTGCAGGCTCAGGGGATCAAGGAGCACCAGCAAACTAAGGCACGGAGCCAGCACACCAGGAGTCTCCCAGGGACCCCAGTTGGCAGACCAGTGTCACGCGCATCAGGCTCAAACATTTCCTACGTGGAGCTTTTTTTGGTCTGCAAGACACTCAGAACAGAAGTTTCCATGAGCAAACAATTCCCATAGCTGCCTGCAGGCAGCCAAAGAAGCCCTAGGAAGACTCTGGCCCGGCAGGGAAGAGTTGGAGGCAGAAGTGGGCTGGCTTGGGACCACTCAGCCCCCCCAAGCTCCAGTTTCCAAGGAGAATGAACAGCCCATTCAAGCCAACAGCATCATCCAAAGGCATACAGACTCTAGGGAGGGAAATCAGTCGCACCAGGCTGCCCCAAAGGGACACCGCTGTGCCTGGCTGCCACCTCCCAGAGGGGACACGGCTGTAACTTACCTTCTTGTGTTTCTTGGCCATCCACTTGTCCCAGTTGTTGAGCATATCCAGCCACTTGGACTCTCGCTGCCGGAGCACCTCCAAGGGCACCTCCTCCAGCCTGTGGGACCGGGAGGAAGAGGGTCAGTGGGTGCCTGGCCCTACGCATGGTGCTGAGCCCCCTGGCCTCCCGAACCCCCTGGGTGCCCCCCACGCCCAGGTGGCTGCACCCCTCAGGGCGCAGGGCTCAGGACATGCTCGGCAGCTCCGGTGTTTCGGCAGCTGCCGGAAGCACTCGCCACCCGTGAGTGAAGTCACTGCACCAGCACAGCAGCTCAAACCTCTCCGGAGCAGCCTGCACTGCACACACCACGTGCTGCAGCATCCCCAGGGACATGGCAGGAAGGTGAGGGATGAGCGAGATCAGATCCCTGTGGCAGGGGCTGGCTGCACACGGAAAGCCGGGGCCATAAGCATCATGTCATCCACACAGCTCCGGCCACACTGTGCTCCCAATGCCTGGCACTGCTCCAGGCCCGGCACCGAGCCCGGAGCAGGGTCCTTTAGGAGGGAGGGGAATGTTTTCCAGAAACGGCTCAGCCTAGCCAGGGAATCCGATTTAACCCTGCTGAGGCAGGGGGGATGCTGCTGCAATGCTGAAGCCGGCACCACGGCCTCCAACCCCCATGGTACCACATCAGTGCAGAGATGGGTGACAGGCAGCTCGGGCAGGCCCAGGCAGGGACACCCAAGGAGAGCAGAGACTCCTTCAAGCCATCAGTGCAGACTCAATGCCTTCCCAGGCTCTGCTCCACACTGTCCCGTGGCCACGCCAATCTCAGGAGGAGTCAGATCCTTCCTGAGGACCCGAGGACAGTGGCCTGACACTGAGCATCCTCCAGCAGCCAGCCCCACTACAGGACATGCAGGCCCTGCCTCCTCTCTCCACATTCTGAGCCGGAAAGCGAGCGGCACGGCGAGTCCAGGGCTGCATCCAGCTGGCAGCAGTGCCCTGAGCCCTGCCCAGCCCTTCCCCGCCGAGTCCCACCCACCGCAGCGGGTCGGATGGGGCGAGCGCGATTGTTCTGAGAGCAAACCTGCTTCCAAAGGATCTGCTCTGCTTGGCTCCCCACCCTCCCCAGCACGGCCAGGCATGGCCGGCAGCTCCCCAGCCCGGCACGGGGATGGAGGCAGCGCTGGCCTCCAGCCGGGGCTCCGCGAGGCGTGGGAAGCTCGGGAGCGCGGGACGCTGGATACAGGAGCTGGCTGTGGGCCGGCTGGAGCCCTGCCAGCACAGACTGGAAGCTGCTCCCAGCTGATGGCTGCTTGGCAGCGGGCACGGAGCGAGGACCGGCTGCACTGCATATGGCCCAGGCGGGAGGGTGGGGGCACTCCAGGCGGGGAAGTGACAGGATGCTCTGTGCCAGGAATGCGCTCCTCTGCATCCACACTGCAGGTGACATCCCCACAGCTCGGCCCTTTGCAGCGCCCTCAGACCCTCCATGGATGCTGGGATACCCTGCGTGCCCCTCCTGTGCTTTCCCTCCCAGCAGGGCAATCCCAACTCTGCCAGCCACAGCAGGAGGTCACGTATTCCCCTTCATCAGCTCCTGGACAGACAGTGAGCCAATAAACCCCTTGAGCAGGACACGATTGGGCCCCAGCACATCTGTGGGGTGCTGCAGGTGGCTCAGTCCCCAGTGACTGCAGCCACCACACTGTCAGCACCCTTGGGAGCAGCCACCGGCCTCCAGCACCACGACCTTCATCCGGAGTTGCTGCTGCTCGCTGCAGGCCCAGGGACACCCACCCCAGGGACAGCCACAGGAATGAGAGCCAGGACAAGTATCCCCTAAATGTGGTGTGTGGCCAGGACAGGGTGCAGCGCCATGGGAAGGAGAGGTCACACCACTCCCACAGTGCCGAGGAACAAGGTCTATCACCCGGAGTGATGCACCTTGCCCAGCGCCAACATTCCAACCTCCGGCACCTTTTCACCCCACAGACCCACCCAGGAACACCCACAGGCAATGGGGGATGAACACTCTGCTCCTCATAGACAGGGAAACTGAGGCACAGCCGGTACCAGAGCACCCAGGTTGGAAAAAGCCAGGGAGCCCGCCCCAGGCGATGTCCCAGCAGGAGAGGAGCTGGCTGCCACGCGCTGTCCCCACTGCCATCCCGACTTTCTCTGGGCGTTGCTGTGAAAGCAGGGCCAGGAAGGCAAACACCAAACACGCTGCCGAACCAGCTTGACAGCAACAGCACATTCCTAGGTGTCAGCACCGCCCCGGGGCCCAGCGCCTCGGGTTAGCCTCACTTCCTCCACGGGTTTCCTCTGTGGAGTCGGAGACCACGGCACCTTTGCCGGCACTACCAACAAGGAGCCCTTGGCACGACACCACGGCCTGGCCTCCTTGGCTCGACAGAGGCCAAAAGTCCACTAGAATCAGCGCCTGGAGCTGACCAGACACTGACCTCGGTGTGCTGGCAGCTTCCGGATCCCAAATGGTGTGGACACCACTTCCCAGCCATTCCCCCTCTTCAGAGGAAGATGGGAGAGCTGGAACAGCTTTTAGGGCTCTTCACTGAGCCATCAAAACATCATGGAATGGTTTGGGGTGGAAGGCATCTTAAAGCTCATCCAGTGCCACTCCCTGCCATGGGCAGGGACACCTTCCACTGTCCCAGGCTGCTCCAAGCCCCAATGTCCAACCTGGCCTTGGACACTGCCAGGGATCCAGGGGCAGCCACAGCTGCTCTGGGCACCCTGTGCCAGGGCCTCAGCACCCTCACAGGAAACGATTACTCCCCAACATCTCATCCATCCCTGGCCTCTGGCAGAAGGAAACCATTTCTCCTTATCCCGTCACTCCAGGTCCTTATCCAAAGTCAGGAGTCCAGCTTCCCTTGCAGCCCCTTGAGGCACTGGAAGGGGCTTTAAGCTCTGCTCGGAGCCTTCTCTTCTTCAGGCTGAACACCCGCAGGTCTCCCATCCTTACTCCCTTGTTCACATCCCGGCCGCAGCGGCCTCCGCCGCGGGCACGAACGATGGCTGACCCCGGTCCCGGGCGGCCCCGCGCCCATCCCGGGGGCGGCGGAGACGAACCCCCCGGGGCGGGGAGAGCCGCGGCCGGCCCGGCCCAGCCCCAGGCCCGGCCCTGCGGGGGCCGAGCGGCCGGAGCGGACTGGGCCGGGCCCGGGGCGGCTCCTCTGCGCCTCGGTGCCCCAGTCCCCCCCGGCCCGCCACGGCCACGGCCCCGGCCCCGGCCCCGGCCCCCCCCCACGGCCCCCACTCACGTCCCCTCGGCGCCGCGGCTGCCCACGATGAAGCCGAACTTATCGACGCGCCGCTCCTCGGGGCCGCCGCCGTTGATCTCGGAGTCGGAGCCGAGCGAACTAAGCTCATCGCCGCCAGGGTCGGCGAGGCTCTCGCGGGTGCCCGCCAGGCTGCGCCCGCCGGGCGAGCTGGGCCCGCCGCCCCCGCGGCTCTTGGCCATGGCGGCGCCTCAGCGGCGGCGCGGCCGCTCCGCCATGCCGGGACACGGCGGCGGCCACGCCCCGCCCCGGCCCCGCCCCCTCATCACAGCCATTGGGAGGGAGCGGAGACTCGGCCAATCAGCCTCCAGGATTGCGGAAAGGAGAGTCCGCCCCCAGAGCTGATTGGTCGAGAGAACGGGGAGAGCTGTCCGTCAAGCGCCGGCGGGTGCCGGTGAGGGGCGGGGCTCCGTGCGCCGGCAGTGGGGCAGCGCTGGGGTGGGAGGGACTGGGACCAGTAGGAGACGTAACGGGATGGACTGGGACCAGTAGGAGACGTAACGGGATGGACTGGGACCAGTAGGAGACGTAACGGGATGGACTGGGACCAGTACGAGACGTAACGGGATGGACTGGGACCAGTAGGAGACATAACGGGATGGACTGGGACCAGTACGAGATAGAAAGGGGCTGTACTAGGTTCTGCATGAGACATAACGAGCTGTACTGGGACCAGTACGGGGCACAACACGCTGTATGTACTGGGTTCTGTATGAGATACAACACAGCTGTTCTGGGATGTGGATGAGATAAAATAGGACTGTCCTGGGACCAGTGTGAGATAAAATGGGCTATACCGGGACCAGTATGGGCCATAGCAGAACTGTACTGGGGACCTTCATAAGGGGGCTGTAGCGGGACCAGACTGAGCCACAGTGGGGCTGTGCTGAGGCTGTACTGGGATGGCACTGGCATTCCAGGAAGGCTGGATACTGGGACTGCAGGAGGGTTGTGCTGGGAAGCACTGGGGCACACACCAGCACAGGGCAGTGGTGGGATTTGTTTCCCTCTCCAAAGCCGTCCCTGCCGTGCAGATCCCACAGCCAGACCACTGCAGCATCACCCCAAAGTCCCCATCCACAGCACCTCAGACAGGTAAAACCAGCCTGGCTCTCCCAAAAATAAACACCAAAGGATCTGCAGGAGCCTGGGATGTGCTAGGACCTGTCCCAGGTAAAGCCTTCCAGGGGCAGGTCCATCCCACCTCCAGACACTTCTCGAGAGCCCAGCTCTCCATTTCCTCCCTCTTACAGCACAGAACAGGGGGTTGGTTATTGGAAGGATCCCTCTCAAGGTGGTACCGTGCCAAAGGAAGAGGGAATGAGGCTCCTTGAAATCAGCAACTCAACCTATTTCCAGATTTTTCTGGCAGCCGAGCCCTGTCAGTCCTTGCCACTGAAGTGGAAGGCTCCGATGGCACTTGTTTTGTACCAGATCTCCACACACACAGTCTGTTGCAGCATTCAGCCCTTGGATTTAGATGGAAACAGGCTGGCAAGACTCCATGCAAGTGATTTCCAGGGGGAAGTTTTCTTGCTGGAGTGTCAGTAAAGGGGCTTGGCTGAAAATGTTACTGAGGGAATAGAGGGAGCAGCTCCCACTGGGAAGCTCCGTGGGCACCACGCTCCGAGCACAGCGGCAGGAGGAACACAGGGTGACCTTCAGCACAGCCCAGCACAGGCGGGCCCGGCCCCGGATACAAACACAACTTCTCCATTTCTTGGCAGTTTTTTTCTATCCGCTCTGGAAAACCCCGCTCACTGCCTGTTTTCTCCAGGACTGTACCTATTGTCTGGTTTTGAAGAGTAAAGGGAAGTGATTATCCCGCCTTCCTGCAGGGCAGGAGCACCCTGCATCCACCATCCAGCCACACACTCTGGATTCCTGAAGCAGGGAGGGGAGCAGACTGTGACAGGGACACGTGGAGACCTGTCAGACAACAGCTGGACACTGTGGCCAGGGAACACTGACCACCTGGGCTGGGCCAGTGCCAGCCACCTTCCCCACAGCTACAGGGCTTCCTCAGGATCCCAGGGGAGCACACCAGAGGCAGGAGGATGCCGGCTCTTCCCTCCTGCTTCATCCCTCTCTCCCCTCCTACGTATGGAATAAGGTAAACAGGATGTTCATACACTGCCTGACCATGACTAAAAATAAATATAATAATAAATCTATGGCTTTGGGTTACCCAAAGAAACCAGAGGTACCCAAATCCCAGACACCTGCCTCTTCTCCTGGGCACCTAATTCCATGGATTAATTTTGCAGTGTTGTGTTTCTATCAAACTCTGACTGAAGGCACAGGAATCATCTGTTTTCCAGACCCAGATGCTCTCCAGGACCAAGAGATTCCAGCTGCAGGATATAATTGTAAATCACATTTTCCAATAAAATTCTTGCTAAGTTCAGAGTATTTTTCATCCCCCTCTCACAAACAGACATAAGCATTCCTTCAGGAATGACTGAGGAGCACCAGGGAAACTTGAACAAGTCCCTTTTCTTGTAGCTTTTCCCAGAAAATAAGAGGATTTCCTATTGTAAACTGCTTAATTACAAATCCTGATGGTATTTCCCCATCTGAGCACTACGAAACCAGGCACATCTCCATGAAAAACCCCAAATCCAAGCAAGGAGAGTTGCATGTTTATTAAAACAAAACACATTCTGTCCGGAGCAGACCCAGACCTCCTTTATCACAGGAACAGCAACACAAACTCATGCCAAGGGAGGAAAAACCTTCAAGTCAGGGTCAGTACAAGATCCAAGACAGCGAAAGAACAAGAACAAGGGGGTTAATAAGTGTGTGGAGGAGAAGTTTTCAATTAGCAGAAGGTTAAATAAAGCAGTGAGTGCTGAGGGCAGACAGATGATGCTCCTGGCCACTATAAATCCCTCAAAGATGGATCTAAACTAAGCTGGGCATGACCTTGATGATGTCTTTTCCCGAGGGGATTCAAGGGAGAGCCTGCACTCTAGCAAAGCATTGATCATTACAGACTACTCACTACACTGACACATTTCTCCTCTCTTATCAGTGGGGGTCAGAGTCTCTGTTCAAACTACTGCTGGGGGCAGTGGATGCAGCCACAAAAGGCCAGAATGGAAATAGGATTGGGAGGGCTGGGGTTACAACATGGACATGTTACGTCTCAGGCCTCCAAATCTCCTATTTCTTCCTGCCTCCTCTCTCTTTGAGGGCCAGGTGAATCAGAGAGCCACTTGTCATGTTGTAATAAGCCAGGGAGTTGGAATCCTTGATGAATATGCCCTGAGGGGGGAAGAAAAGAAAAAAAAACATGAAAGAGCAGTCAGAGCACAAACCTCAGTGCTGGCTTCCCACAGAATCCCACCCAGATCCCAACCCATGTGGCTGTACGCTTGGAGCACGGCAATGACAGAACACTGCAGGCTTTGAAGACTCCAGAGAGATTCCAGTGTCCAAGATGGACACTGGAGGTGGGTACAGAATCCTGGAATGGTTTGGGTTGGAAGGGACCCTAAAGATCCCCCCATTCCACCCCCCTTGCCATGGGCAGGGACACTTTTAACTAGACCAGCCAGTATTGACAATGTGGCTCCTACAACACACAGATAAAGAGTCACCACAAGGGGAGTTCTTCAGGCTCCACTCTCCCCCCACCTTTTTTTTTTTTTTTTTTTTTTTCCTTTAAAAATAATCAGCTCAGCTCCCTTTCTCATTAAGGGTTAACACAGGATCTGCCCACAGATGAACTCTGAGGAGATAAGTGCACAAAGTTCACTGCTTAGGCAGCAGGTTGTGCCTGCCTGGGCACATGCATGACTGGAAATAAGTCATTAAAAAGGAACGGGGCCTTTCTCACAGCTCTAGCTTCAGGAGGAAGAGAGAGAACACAGAGTGAGCTCTTCCCTTCCCCGTTCTGAAGAAAGCCTTCCCCGAGCTGCCAGGGTTCCAAAGCATGCTCGCCCACCTCCCGGAGCACACAGCAGAGCTGTGGGAGCAGGCTGCTGCAGTTAAATGTCAAAACCCCCCAAACTCTAATAAAACAAGAGGCTGATTTCAGACAAAGCCTGAGGACTCATCTGCAGCAGCAACAATGTGAAAATGCACTGATTTAATCACCTACTAAAAGCCTGTCCTGCTGGAACAGAGGGCAGTTCTGTCACAGCTGTGCTGTGCAGGCAGGAAAAACATTCCCTTTGCTCTTCCAGTATGTCATTGTGTATTAAACTATACATTATAATTTTTCTTTGTAAAAAGGTCGTGTGAGAGAACGCACTGAAGAAACAACCAGCACTTGAAGGGCTTATACCCACCTCGTACTGCAGCTTCTGCTTCCCAGCTGGCATCCCTGTGGCCTCGTGGATCTTAACCTTTATTACAGACACCTGGGAAGATCAAAGGGCTCCTTCAGTGCTTTTGTCCCAGTCCTGCTCCCCAGCCACGTGGAGCTGCAGCGTGGGGAGCAGGCTGAGCTCCCAGCTGCTGCGCTGCTCTCACAGGCAGCACACGGAGCAGAGCAGGGCAGGAGGATGAGGTACGTGCCTGGTCTGAGAGGGGCAGGGTGAACACCAGCACTTGGCCATTCAGCTTCCATTCCGTCTTGTCCTGCATGTTGGGAACCTGGACCTTGACCGTGACCGGGCCCTGTGGGAAAACACAGATAAAGTCTCTCAGGGCTGTGATAACACAGCACCAGATGAAGTATTTATTTCCATATCTTGGCTCCTCAGTAAACACACTGAAATGTGTTTACCAGTTACTCCTCTGCTCTGACAATAAAACATTTAGCTGGATTTCTCTTCCTTTTGTGTACCATCTATCGAGCACCACGTGCACTGACAGTCTCACAGGGTGAAGGTGTGAAGCACTGGACAGGAGACAGCTTCTCTGTGCACATGAAATCACAGATTGGTTTGAGCTGGAAAGGACCCTAAAGTCCATCCAGTCCCACCCCCTGCCATGGGCAGGGACACCTCCCACCATCCCAGGCTGCTCCAAGCCCTGTCCAACCTGGTCTTGGACACTTCCAAGGACAGGGCAGCCACAGCTTCTCCGGGCACACTGTGCCAGGGCCTCTCCACCCTCACAGAGAAAAATTCCTTCCCAGTATCCTATCTAAATTTCCTCTTTTACTTAAAATATTCCCACAAAAACCATACAGCCCTTCCTAAGGATTTAAAACTCCTCCTGTGACACAGGCACTCCTCAGGAAGGAACTGAGGCTCACATTTAGCTCACCTTGCTATGGAATACACCACATCACCCTACTATCATGTTGGCCTTGATACTCTGATCTCTTTGCATCTTCAGCTTAGCCCTCCTCTCCTTAAAAGATCATTAGCAACTTCAGTTCTTCTCTGCATTATAACCTACCTCCCACTGCCCTGAATTACAGAAGAGCACTATCCCACTCTGTGTAGCTCTTCCCAATGAGAGACAAAGGAGTTTGGTTTGCTCAGGAACGACAAAAGTAAGGAGATACTTCAGGAAGTCTCCTTCTTGCTGGGTATTTTTGCCCCTCTGTGCTTTACAGCCCCTTTGGAGCTGCAGTGGAGCAGCCCAGGACTCTGACCCACACATGTACCTTGTTCCTGCGCAAAAATTCCTCCTCTGGAATCAGGCTGTCCTCACTCTTCAGTTTCTTGGAGACTGGCTCATCCTCCATGGGTGGTGGGGGGTGAACAGGAGGCATCGGCGCCGGGGACGGGACCGGAGCCACGGGAGGAGCAGGGACAAAGGCTGGAATGGATGGGGGACACACAACACAACCCACAGTCACCCCTGAGTGCACAGCAAACACCCCCTCACAACAAAAACGCTTTGAGCAGAGCAGCACAAGCTGAAAATAAATGCCACAATACATGGAGGAAGTTACAACCAACAGCAACATGCAAACTTCAAACATTCAGAGAGCTCTTATATTGGGAAGCATTCCAGGAAGAGATAACAAGGCATGAGAGCTTCCTGCAGATCTTGCAAAAAAAAGAACATGCTCTCAGTTTGGCAGGCAGCGGTGCCAGCTCCTCCAGTTAGGGAAGAAAAGAAGATGAAAAAAAGGAAGAATTGCTTCTTACATCATGGTTTTTAACTTCAAAGCACCTAATGAGGAAAAGGGCCAGCAAACAGCTTTTCCTCCAGCAGCAGCAGCTTCTGTAAAGAGCTGCAACACCCACTGAGGTGCTGGCAGCTTCTCTTTACCCTGCATTCTTAATTCTCACCCAGGCAGGCTCCTGGGGCCACAGGATTCCCTGCATTTCATGGTGCAGGAAGAGCCTTGAGCCCAAAAACACGACTAGACGAGCCATACCAAACACCCCCAAACTCTTAACACCACAGCTGAGGGCCTGCAGTCCCAGTTACACACCAGTAGCAGGGCACAGAAGGAAAAAGACTCCAAGAAGTCCACTATGAAAGAATTATCCGACAATTCCCCAGGAAAAGCTGAAGTCACTGACCTGTGGGGACTATCATGGGGGGCGGGCGAGGGCTCATGATGGGGGGAGCAGAGGGGGGCATGGGCACCACGTTGATCCGTGGGGTGTGGATTATGGGAGGCATGGGGGTGGCGATGACGGATCCCGGGGGCAGCCGGACCACCGAAGTCATGGGGGGACGAGGCATGACCGGAACTGCAGAAACCACGGCGGCACGGACAGGAGGAGGCATCTGGGGAGAGAAGGGGAATTTCCTTAGCGGGAATGCCTAGGGCTGGCCACAATCCCAACTAAAATAACAAGGAAACACAGAACCACGTGCTCTGCTGCCCAAAGACTCGCAGGGAGCCCTAGTGGCCCCACCACATGGGCAACCCAAGCTGCTCTGGACAGGTACAAAAGCCTGATTAACAGATTAAAGGAGTCCTCCTTCCCTCCCCACTTTGGGATCAGACCTCCAAGCACTTAGTTCCTTTGCTAAATTGCTGTTTGGGACTCACAGCAGATCCCTTCGGGCTGCTTTTGTCCAGCATCACTCTACACCAACAGCAGCCCTCGGCCATCCCTTTCTTAGCCATATTCTCTGCCTCTAAGATCCCGCTGCCCAGTTGATCCCAGTCTTTTTGATACCTCTAAGGTAAAAACTCCACCCAAGTACTGTATTCCATTTTTAACAGCAAGTTCAATAAGGTTCTTCTAGTATTTCCAAACTACGCTTAACCCACAAACTTCCCACAAAATTCTCTTCCATGCCAGCACCCTTGCAGGACCCCCCAAGAGGACCCCTCCTAATTAACTACAGCCCCAGTAATTGGCTTCTGAGAGCCCAAACACTCACAGTGGGTGGACGAGGTACAGATGTGATGGGCTGGGCACTGGCAGGGGGGTTGGAAGCTGAGGAAGGAGGGGGTGGCTGGGGTATCTCATTAGGTTTGCTGGGCCCAATCTTCTCCTTGCTGTCATCCTCTGGCACCAGTCCCTTGGCCTTGTGGATGGCTTCAATTTGCTCTTGCAGAGTGATGTTGGCCTGAGCAGCCTGCTGTGTGCGGGCCATGCTGCCCGAGTGGCCATCCCAGGTCACCTGAGAGAGTAAAATGTATCAGATTAACCCAGCCTGGCCAGACTGCAAAGAAATCCAGAGAGCAGCTTGAGAGAAAGAAAAAAAAATTCAAGACTCACGTCTCTGAGCATTCACAATGCTACAGGGACCTATAATAAAAAAAACCCCAACCAATCAAACAAAAACTCCCAAATTCTACTCTACCTTTTCTTCTGGTTTCTGGATCTCTTCTTCACCAATCTTTTTACCAATGGCAGTCTCTTCTACACCAAAGATATCAGTACGACGCTCTGCCAGCTGCTTCAGGCTGCTCTCAATATCCAAACCTGAGGAAAAAAGAGCAATTCTTACCTGAAGCAATATAACCAAGCCTCTTACTGATGTTTCTATTACTTGATACCTAGTGTCTGAGTGATGGTCTTTTTACACAGAATATTCTGAGCTGGAAGGGCTCACAGGGGCCATCGAAGTCCAACTCCTGTCCCCTTTGGTTTTTTTGGAAAGATACTGGCCAGCAACAGCTGACAAATATACCCATCTCATTATCACAGAAAGGGCACCATACAGAGTTACATTTCAGAACGTCCTGATCAGTGGGGCAGTGAGGGGCTGTGCAATCCATGCTCAAGCTGACCTGGGGCATAGACCTCGTCATCGCTCTGCTTCTCCCGGATGGATCGATCCCGCTGCTCCAGCCACCGTGGATCCAGGAGCCCAATCCTCATGTGCTCCTGCATTTTACTGGCGGGAATCTTTTCTCCAGTGATGGGAGACACGAGGTACTCATCCGGAGCCGGGGCGGGTGGTAATGGTTTTGAGGCTAGGAGAACAAAACCACAGTGTTGGTTCAGTCTAGAAACAAATGGTTTGGGATTCTTCAGGAAGAAATAAAGGTGGTTTTTCAGTTTGATTTACCTTTGGGATCGTAATCTTTCCGCACAATGACCTGATCTGGTGTGGGAGGGAGTGGGGGTGGCATCGGGGTTTCTGGAGGAGGAGGAACCTTCTGACCTTCATCTTCATCATCTGACCCCTTATTGAAAAGGAAACAAAAATCATAACCAAGCTCCAGTGGTCAAATTCCTTTGAGAGAGACATAAAATCCTACAGTGTCGGAAGAACGACTATGCAGCTTCAAAGCAAGGGAGCTGTTCTGGACACCTATGGCATAGTGGTTCCTCTGGACCATGATTCAGAAATTCAACAGCCCCAGAAAGGAAGCAAATATTCCTCAGCTTCCACATTACAGCAGCCTTGCACACAGGGGCTTACAGTTAACCACATTCTTGTTCCCTGTTACCAAAAAAACAGGTTACAGTGGGCAGAGCCTAAGATGAGTCATCTTTCAGGCCTTCAGACTCTGGGCACAAAAAAAAAGTCTGGAAGACTGAAAACCACAGAAATATCAAATCCACACCACTGGGTGCCAAAATTACTGGATTTCTCTCTTAGAACTTGTATTGTCATGGAAAACATTGGTAAAAACAGCCATATTCCAGCAGTAACAGGTTGTTTGGAGATTTCAGCAAAGGGAAATTTCATTTCCTCAAAAAACTGAAGAACTATTTACAGTGAAAGTGGGACCATCATAAACCACATGAACTTCAGGGAACAAAATCCTATTGTCCAGTTACCTCATCCATATCCTGCACTTGTGTGTCCTGATCCAGCTGGGCTGGAGGCTCATCTGTTTTCTCTTGCTTTTCATCTTCCTCATCTGATTCCACCTCCATCTCCACCTCCTCACTTTCCCCAAACTTCTCGTAACGCTCCTGGATCAGGATTCGAGCTCCCAGCTCTTCTGGAGTGGTGGGAGGAGGGAAATTCCCTACAACGCAGAAAACAGAGCTCCCGTTTCTCTATCCCATTTCATTACTCAACGCACACTGACAGAAATACCATTCTTGAACAAAAAGCAGTGGCAACAAAATCCTTGGCAGCCAGAGGATATGGAAGGGAATGGATGGAGTCTATACAAACACTAACATGATATATGAAGATAAAGTGACTTATAAATGGAAGTACTACTAGAAAGTGGGACAAACTCTGCTGTCCTGGTGGAAGTGGAAAAGTGGCCACTACTACAGTCCTAGACTTCCTTCAAGGAGAACATCAGTGACTCCAGAAAGACACGACAGCCCTGCAAAATGTCAGTGTAAGGCTCTTTCCTTCAACTCTGAAGGATAAAAGGCTGTGAACCCAAATTTCTGTCTAAAAATGGCACTTCAGGACACATTTACAGCACAAAGGGGACAGCTCCATAGAGGTGACAACATTTAACATCAGTACCTTGTTCGTTGGGCTGGAAGTCAACTGTTTCCACAACCACAAAATCGTGCCAGTCAATCTGGGCATAAGCAACACGCTCCTTCTCCTTCTCCTCCTCTTCCTTCTTTCTCTCTCGCTCCTGGAACTTGGCCCACTCCACTCTGTAATAGACCTGCAGGAGCAGACAGAGCACTGTCAGACAGGGAACAGCACAGTCATTGCACTGTTGGGTTTGCAAATGAAAGGAAGAACAGCTGGAGTAGTGTCAGGTTAAAGATCAGGAAAGGTTCTTCCCCCAGAGGGTGCTGGCACTGCCCAGGCTCCCCAGGGAATGGGCACGGCCCCGAGGCTGCCAGAGCTCCAGGAGCCTTTGGACAGCGCTGCCAGGGATGGCCTGGGTGGGATTGTTGGGGTGTCCTGGGCAGGGACAGGAGTTGGGCTGAATGGTGGGATCCTTCCCACTCAGGATATTCCAGGATTCCACTTTGTAGGCACCTGGAAATGGGGTTGTGCAGTATCTCTGTGCTGCCCCAAACTACTCCCAATATGAACACCAGCTGCCATTTAAAGCAACTTTGAGCCCCCTGTACTCAAGTGACACATCCATTTTATTCTCTATTTGCTGCCAACAAGCCAAGAACACACAAAGAAAAAAAATTTCAAAACATAACCAAAATGCTTCAGCATTTTTACAAATTTTTTCTAAATACCTGATCCAGGACTTCCTTGGGATTTTCAGCCTCCTTCTTGAGCTTGAGGAGCAAGCCCTTCGGTGGGATCAAGATCTGAAACACATTTTACATGACAGTTGGTGACAATTATTTGTGCCAAAACCTCTCTCAGAGCAATTATTCTCTTTCCACACTGCTAAAAAAGCCAGCAGACCCCCAGGGCTACATCCCATTAATTCTACTGCAGCTCTCTCACTATTTACTGCTCATCCCTGCACTTCAAAATATTCACTTGTGGGCTTCCAATTACCCTCCGGATCAAAAAGAAACAAATTTTAACTGAGATTACAATAGTGCATTCGGGTAATGGCTCACTGTATTCAGTACAATATCCACTCTAGTAGGATTTAAAGGATGGATTCCTGCACCTGTATTTCCAGCCTGGTTGGTTTGTGGGGCTTCATCAGCCCTGCAAATCCATTCCTGCTGTGGAAATCACTCTGCCTGGAGTACCTTTGTGTACTGCTCCACCAGCTTGGTGAAATAGTTGAACAGGCTGTGCTGGGGGCGAAGGAAATCAAACTGGTAATTCCTCTGCTCCTTCTGCATGAGCTGGGTGAGGAACTGCCTCCCGTTGCGGGCCACGAACTGCGCCGTGAGCTTCACCACGTCCAGGTCGAAGGCCGAGATGGACGGAGGGTCCGCGATGAACTCGAACTCGGGCGGGGGCTCCTTGGGAACCACAGTCTCCTGGATCACCTGGGCCTGCACCTGCAGGGAGAACAGACACAGCTCAGGCACTTCCTGCAAGGAACGGTCACCAAACACTCAGCAGAGTCTTTGTTTGCCTCCAGCTGCTGCGGGAAAGCAATGCCAGTTGCCATTCTGGCAGGTGCAAGGATGAGAAACCATCAGGTATAACTTAATACTATTAAACATGTTGCTCCAACAGCAAAGAGATCTGGAAAGTATCAGAACTTTGCTATAGCCCTCCCAGGGCCACCAACACCACAGTGTGGCTGCTGGCTGTGCCCAGGATAGAAAAGCCCTGGATTCACTCCATGCCCTTTTCCCACCTAGTATGTTTAAAGGCACAGCTGAACAAGGTGAGCAGCATTTTGTAGCGCATGTTTTAAAGGGGAGATCGATCCTTCTGGGAGGAAATGTTTCTACAAAACAGTGCATGCAACAAGGCCAAACAGAACTCCAAGAGATTCCCAAGGCTTGCCTCTGTCACATCCAGTCCAAGGGATCCCTAGTGTAAGTACTCTTCAGTCAATATAAAGCTAAACTTAACTGAAATGGACCAATAAAACTGTATATTGGCACTTTCAAACAACTCTGAGTTACGAGCACTTGAGAGATGCATATCTGCATCAAAACAAAGCCCCAGACACTCAACTCCAAGCCTGTCACTGCTGGCATTTTGACAAATGTATCACTAACTGCTCCTTTTTGACTTTTGAGCTTCCTTCCTTCTCAACCCCAAGCTGTGACACCACTCCAAAGTGGCCAAATTCTTCCCCAAAGTGATGAAAAGGAACGCTCACCTTCTGTGGGAGCTGCTGCTGGGCACTCTGCTGCTGCTGCATGACCTTGGGGATGGCGGCCGAGGGCTCCTGGGCTTTGCCCTCCTTGAACTCACTGACCTTGTGCCGGTAGTAGGCATGGTAAGGGTCGTTTGGGTTCAGGAAGTTGAACTTGGGGTTATTTATTTCATTCTGACGAATTCGGGCTTCAAATTCTGGACCATTTCTGAGAAGCAGCAAGAAAAATTGTTTAGGTCATCAACTCATGTGTAAATGTCTCCTTCAGACTAGGACGTGTTGAGGTATCTGCCCCTTGGAACATCATTTTCTCTCTCACGTGGGAGGAGTTTCTCTCTCAGCAGCTCACACCCAGCTGGACACACACAGATATCCCCCTAACTTTGTCTTTAATGTGAATATTAAAAATTCACACACACACACACACACACACACACACACACAAGAGTTCCACAGTCACATCTGTCTGCACTCACAGGTCATTTCCACCACTGACTGAAGTTTACAGTTATGAAGCATGAAGTTTAAAAGTTACTTACTACATCAATTTTATCTGCTCTATTAACAAGTTTTCAAGACTAATTTCAGTTCCAGAACAATTATAAAAGGAAAAAAAGCAGGTAACCATGAGCCTGAGCAGGGGCTGACCAGCCCAGAGTGCTGCATTTAGGAGCCCCAGTCCAGGTAACACCCCCTCCTCCCACCTAAAGCACGAGCCAGTTATTTCAGGGCAGTGTAAGAAAATTCCCAGCTGCCACAGGGTGTTCCTCTTCATATTCTCTGGATATCTCCCAGTCTCATTTGAACATTCCACCTCCTCCAAAAGAGGAGGTCTCTACAATCCCAAAGGATAAACACAGTCCCGTCCTTATGCTCAGAAGCAGCCAACACTCCTTGGCAGCACTTTAGAGATGAGTTACACAATAAGGGTTTGAGTGGAGCAACATTTAGTAATTCTCTGAAACCAAGACCCACCACATCTTAGCACTAAAACACAGCCATGACTCCTGTACCAAGGCTTCCTTTGCACCTGGAATTTGGTTTCCCCTTCAGATGGTTCAGAACAGGCCCTGTCACTCAGTTATTGCAGCATCCACTGCACATCTGAACAAGGACTTCATTTACTTACTACCGGTTTCTCTAGCAAAGGGTGTCTTACACCCTCTTCACTAGAATATTGTTGTTTCTTTTCCAGTCTCACTGGTACAGCCTCAATCCTTAAAATCCTTCATGCAAAATGACAAAACTGGGACCTTCCTCAGCTTCAGGAGCTGCACTGAACAGCAGAAGCATGAAAATCCCAGGAAAAAGAGACAGTACCAGTGTCACTTACCTGGCTACAAAGCTGGCGGTCTTGTCCACAATATTCCTGACCTCGGGAGGAGGGTAAATAATTCCCACCACAGGCTTGGCTGGTGCTGCCTCCTCTTTAGGCTCCTCTTCTGGCTGTAATAAAGACTTGTTTCATTACAAAAGGTGAAGGGGTGTCAGGATTAGGCATTCCAAACACAATCCCAATGGCTCACAGGAACATTTATCCATGCTCCTCCTCAGCCCCTCAACCACTGAATTGGTTGAACAATCTGGATGACCCATCCCACCAATTCCTTGGTTTCTCAGGGTGACACACAACATTTTCTGCCTCTCGGGGGCACCTGCTGCAGGGGCAGAGGCAGCAGGACAACAAGGAAGGTGCCTCAATGGGAACTAGAACAGTTTTTACTCTATCAGCCTCGACCCCAAGGATGTTTTTAGATGCTGAGCCAAGAGGCTCTAGTAACATTTCCAGGAATAATTCGTCATTCCTCGCTAGGTGTGGAAGTTCTGCATGTTTCTAGGGGCCTGTGGGACCTGATTTATTAACTCCACATTAAATAAACCACAGCTTTTAATGCCATTGTAGTTACAACAGAAGCTGTTCTGAAGAGAAAATCTCCAACAGAGTGTTCTTCTCACTCATGTTACAGGAGGATCCAAACAAAAATCCCAGAACCCTCCCTGTGGATGGCTCTGTATTCCAGTAAAACCAGAAGTTGTTTATGCAGGATTCTGAAGATGCTGTTTCTCTTTCCTCACCAAGGAGCCTACAAGAAAAGGTGTTATAAACCAGCACAGATCTGCTGGAAATGTTTATTATCCTAACAATGACAGTCAGGGATAACTTAAAATCCAGGTAAAGCTCCCAGCTCTGCCAAATCCATGGAGAATCAGAGCCAGAAAATGTTCTCAGGTCAAACTGATCCCTGGCAGTGTCCAAGGACAGGCTGGACAAGGCTTGGAGCACCCTGGGCCAGTGGAAGGTGACCGTGCCCACGGCAGGGGCGGAGTGAGACGGGTTTAATGTCCCTTCCAATGAAAACCATTCCATAAAACACAACCCCCATAAAGTGTGTTATGAGAAAGGCACCATGAACACTTTTAGGCTTTATTCCCACTCCCTCAGAACATCATCCTGAGGAGCTGAAGGATGAGGCAACATCACACTTGAGATGTTTTATTTAACAGTGATGCCGAGTTGCCTTGGTAACATCTGTGCATGAAAGTCACGGGGTTTTGGGGGGGAAATCACAATTTCCCAAGGTTCTCAGTGAGATCAGCTCCCTGTCACCTCCAGGAGTGCTGATGGTGCTGTGTGAGAGTCAGGACAGCAGCCCCAGCTCTGCAGGAGCTCTATTCCCATCTCTGGAGGGTTGCAAAGAACACGAATATGGCCAAGAGAGAAAGGATCGGGGAGAGTACTGGGATGCAGCAGTACTGAAACTGCCCTCAGACTTATAAGCCTTCCACACATTATTCCTGGAGCCAGGGTGGCTCCCACAACTCCTGGCAACCCCCCACACTCCCTGGAATCAGAGCCCTGGGGCACTGCCAGGGGAGGGCTCGGCTGCTGCCCAGCCCCAGCAGGAATCCTGGAATGGTTTGGGTGGGAAGGAAACCTAAAGCTCATCTCATCCCAACCCCTGCCATGGGCAGGAACACCTTCCACTATGCCAGGCTCCTGGCCTTGGACACTGCCAGGGATCCAGGGGCAGCCACAGCTGCTCTGGGCACCCTGTGCCAGGGCCTGCCCACCCTCCCAGGGAACAATTCCTGTCCAATATCCCATCCATCCCTGCCCTCCGGCAGTGGGAAGCCATTCCCTGTGTCCTGTCCCTCCAGCCCTTGTCCCCAGTCCCTCTCCAGCTCTCCTGGAGCCCCTTTAGGCGCTGGAAGGGGCTCTGAGCTCTCCCTGGAGCCTTCTGTTCTCCAGGTGAGCACCCCCAGCTCTCCCAGCCTGGCTCCAGAGCAGAGGGGCTCCAGCCCTTGGATTGTCTCCATGTCCTCCTCTGGACTCTCTCCAGCAGCTCCAGGTCCCTCCTGTGCTGGGCCCCAGGGCTGGGGCAGCTCTGCAGGTGGGGTCTCACCTGGGCGGGCACAAGGGGTCAGTGCCGAGCACCGGACGAAACAACAGCTCCCCCCAGCCCAGCCCGGTCCGTGAGGGCCACACTCCCAAACCCCGCGGTTCGCGCCATTCCTCCCCTCCCTCCCCGCCCCCCCTCCCCAGCCCGCACCGGTTTGCTCTCGGCAGGGGGCGCGGGCTGCGCCGGAGGCACAGCCTGCACGGGTCCGGCGGGCATGGCGCTGCCGGGGCCGGGCGATCCGCGCCGGGCGGGGCCGATCGAGGGGCGGGCGAGGCTCGGTCCGGACCAGCCGCGGCGCCGGCACCGACTGGGGCGAAATGGCGGCGGCGGGCGTAGCGCCGCGCGTGCGCGCCGGAAGTGACGCAAGGCCCGAGGACGCAGGCGTGGATTGCCGGGAAGCGGCTGGGCACGGGGGCGCCGGCGCCCGCTGTGGGATGTACCATTAGCGCCCCCCGGGGGGGGGGGGGGGCCCAAAGCAGGAATGCGCCACTGCGGCGCGGGGGGGTGTGGTTGCCGCGGCGACGGCGCTGGGACGCCGAGGCCGAGCACAGGCCCCGCGCCCGGCGCTTTTTCTCCGCGGTTGCTGCTGATTCCTCCGATCCCGCCGGTTCCCTCCGGTTCCCCAGCACTGCTGCAGACCGCCGGGCCCGGGGGGTTCCGTGGCGGCCGCTCTCCAGCAGCCTGTCCCCGCAGGGCGTTCCCTCCCTGCCGGGCTCGGTGACCCCATCGGTCGTGGCCTAGTGCCCCGTTGTTCCCAGGCCGTGTCCCCCGGCCCGTGCCAGCCCCCACCATGGCGCACCTCCTGGGCCACCGCGGCTGCATGGAGAGCCTGCGGGCCGACCTGCGGGACCTGCAGGCCGCCATCGCCGACGTGGGCTCCCGGGCCGGCGCCGTGCGCTTCCCCTCCTGGAAGTTCCCCGACAAGGTGTCCTGCGAGCTGGACATGGCGGTGCTGCTGCAGCGCTACAGGCACAGCGACAGCCAGCCCGAGTTCAGCCAGCACGCACACGTGGTGCTGCTGGAGCTGCTCATAGACAGGTGAGAGGCCCCGGGCACCCCTGAGCGGCTCCTGGCCCGCGGGGAAGGGGGGCTGTGTGCCTGACGTGCTGAGCTTATCCAAGTCCCGGTGAAGGTTTTGGGCACCTCAGCACAGGAAGAGCTTAAAGCTGTTAGAGAGCGTCCAAATGAGGGCTGAGAGGGTGGTGAAGGGCTGAGGGTGAGAGCACTTGGGTCTGTTCAGCTGGAACAGAGAAGACGGAGGTCAGACCTCACCGGGGCTGCAGCTCCTCCCGGGAAACAGCTCGGATGTCTGTGATCAGGGGTGGGATTCAAAGGAATGGCTGGAACTGTGCCAGGGAGCTTTAGCCCGGATATCAGGAAAAGGTTCTTCTCCCAGAGGGTGCTCAGGCACTGAACAGGTTCCTTAGGGAATGATCACAGAATCAGCTGCGTTGGAAAAGACCTTGGAGATCATCAAGTCCAAGCTATGACATAACAGCACCTTATCAATGAAACCGTAGCACCAAGTGCCACATCACGGCCCAAAGGCTGCCAGAGCTCCAGGAGCCTTTGGACAATGCTCTCAGGCACAGGATGGGATTGTTGGGGTGTCTGTGCAGGGTCAGGAGTTGGACTGGATGATCCCTGGGTCCCTTCCAGCTCAGGATATCCCATGATTTTATGAAGTCTTTTGGATGCTTTGTTCCCCATGTATTTCCATGATGAGCAGTTCCAGCACCTTGGCCTCATGCCCTGCTGAGCTTTAAAACCCAACTCCTTTCCCCGCTTAGAGCTCCCAGCACAAACTGGCCACGAAGAAGCGGAGCCAGACATGCTCCACCCCGGAGCTGAGGTGGAGCAGATGGGACAAGCTTGTTAAACTGGCTCCCAAAACCTTGGAAACACTCGGACACAGCTGCATCGACAGCCCTGGGAGGCCAAAGCCCCTTCTGCAGTCTGGGTGAAATAAATACAGCTCTGGTTTAAAAGATAAGCCGTTCCCACTGAGCTGTTGGCCCTGAGAGTCAGGATTCGCAGAAGCATGGGTGCCCCAAATCTTTGGGGGGAGCTTAATCACAGCCTCTTGGAAGTGGCTGCTCCATGGAGTGATCCATGCCTGGGGAGTCCCGGGAGGGGAGCATCCTCCTGCATCACACCGCCTTTGTCCGGGTGATGGGAGGGGGCGACCTCCCTGCCCCAGCTCCAATTCCCAGCTGCCCGTTGCTCCAAGGTGTGTTTTCCCATCGGGACAGGCTGCTGCTGCTGCTGCAGAGCTTCACCGCGTACGCAGAGACGGTGCTGAGCGGGCAGGCGGTGCCGCCGGCGCGGGGCCTGGGGCCCGGCATGTCCGCGGGGCTCACGGCCAGGACCTTCTGGAGCACCATGCTGAAACTCGGGGCCTTCTGCCAGCAGCTCCGGGACGAGGTGGGACATTTGGGGACGTCCGGTGAGCCGAGTCGCTCCCCTCCCCCCAGGATTTGGATCGTGGTCCTTCCCAACACCCTGTGGCCACGCCAGATGTGCGTGCACCCTTTGAGTGCTGGCCCCCGCGTCACACATCTGTCCCCTCCCAGCCTGAGTCCCTTCCCTACACCCCTCCCAGCAGTGCCACTGCATCCATCCTGCTCCAGGATCTCGGGATGAGTGAGCTGGGCTGCCTCTAGAGCTTGGAAAATATTCTTGTGCCAAAATGCTGCAGCTCTGCTGATCCCACTGTGGATCTGAGCTGCCTCAAGACGGTGAAATAATTGGTGGTAAAAAACAACCTCTCCTGCATTTTATTTTCCCCAAAATGATCTTTCTCATGGAAAAGTCTTACAACAATCCACGTGGCAAAACCAGGAGGCAGTGCAGGGGGTGGGAAAGAAGGGATGGTGGGGAGTTGGGGAGTAGGTTTTGCTGCTGAGGCTTCCCCTTGGTCACTGTCCCTTGCCTGCATTGCTGTCCGATCTCCACACCTGATTTAGGCTTTTGTGGGTCATTTCCACTTTGATCTGGGCTCTGGTTTTGTTCTGTGCTGTCTCCCTCAGGAGAAGGATTGCAGGTGGGAGATCCTCACACAGCAATCCACTCCCCCCTCTGCTCCCCAGACTGAGAAATATCGAAAGGAGCACCTGAAACACTTCTTGCCGGATGTTTTGGAGTCAGGAGGTGCCCCAGAGGCTGCCCCGTCCACTTCTGTGTGCCCGTGCCCAAGTGTCCACGTGCTGGGCAGCTCAAGGAGCTCCCAGCCCAGGGCTGGCCCCAGCCTGGCTCAGAGCACCAGCAGTGTCTCCACACAGACCCCAGGGTCACCCTTGGGTTCCTGTGACACCTGCTCCAGCGCCCAGGCCAGCCTCCATGAGGTGACCAGAGCCATCACCAGCATCTGTCAGAGCCAGAACATCCCTTCAGCTCTCAGCAAATTCCAGGAGGTGCTGGAGGACAGCGCAGGGAGAAGGAACCTCTCTGCAAAAGACGTGAGCTACTGGGCCTCGGAGCAGAGCAAGGACCTCTCCCGGATCAACAAACACCTCCAGGGGCTGCTGCAGCAGGTGAACCCCCTGAAGGCTGAGCTGGAAGAGACAGGCAAACAGAACAAGAAGCTGCAGAAACAGGTTGAGGACTTTTCCAGGAAGCTGCAGGCAGAGAAGGACACCCAAGCAGAGCAGCAGAGGAAGGCTGAGCAGAGCCTGAAAGCCAAGGTCAAGGAGCATTCCGAGGCTGTGGCCAGGCTGGAGCAGGACAAGGACGACCTCCGGAGAGGTACACAGCTGCTGCCAGCATCCCCTCCCAGGCTCGGGGGCATTGCAGAACAGAGTCCATGGCCAAATTCTGGCCCCACCACAACCAGCAGGGCTTTTTGTAGGTGCTGAGGAATTTTCCCTGCTGTGAGGCTAATCCTGGGCAGTGGGAGCTGGTTGTCTGTGTCCTATCACTGCCTCCTCCCCGGTAGCACAACACAATCACTGGATGAAAACACTTTAGTGTGGTTGTTTGCTGCCCCTTGGTTTAGGGTTTTTTTTAAGGAATTGATTACTGAGAGGGGTTTTGTGCTTGTTCAGGAGCTCTTCTGCTGGAGGAGCAACTCTTGGCTGTGAAGAAGGAGCTGGCAGCGAAGCAGATGGCTGTGCAGGAGCTGGGTAAGGGGCTCACCCATCTCTGCCCTCACCCTGGCCTCATGGCTGTTTCGTACCCATGTAGCCCCCAGCAGCCCCGAGACTGGGCTGTAGAGCTGGTGGGGATGGGCAGAGGATGGGCCTCCTTCACAGCAGCACCCCAACATCACTCAGTGCCACAGTGGGCTGATGCTGGTGGAGGTTTGGGGGGTCACAGGCCTCCTGTCAGATCTGCCTCCCTTTGCCAGGGCCTGTGGAGGGCATGGGGTGGCCCTGAACCACAGAATGATGGACTGGTTTGGATGGGCAGAGACATTAAAGCCCATCCCATTTCATCCCTTGCCATGGGCAGGGACACCTCCCACTGCCCTAGGCTGCTCCAAGCCCCATCCAGCCTGGCCTTGGACATTCCCAGGGATCCAGGGATACCCACAGCTGCTCTGGGCACCCTGTTCCAGGGCCTGCCCACCGTCCCAGGGAACAATTCCTTCCCAATATCCCATCCATCCCTGCCCTCTGGCAGCACGAAGCCATTCCCCCTTGTTCTGTCACTCCAGGCCCTTGTCCCAAGTCCCTCTCCAACTCTTTTGGAGCCCCTCTGGGCATTGGAAAGGGTTCTTAAGTTCTCTCTGGAGCCTTCTCTTCTTCAGGCTGAACATGCCCATCCCTCTCATCACCTCCATGGTCCTCCAGCTTCTTGCCCGTGCCCAGCCTGGGCCACGGTGTCTGTGTCTCCACAGAGCTCTCCAAGACCACCTTGCTGGAGGAGATAACGACCACCATGGTGGCCCGGAGCCAGGTGTTGGAGTTGGAGGAGAAGGTACAGGTACTAACAGGTCAGAGGGACAGCCTGGACCAGGAGCTGAGTGCCACCAGCATGCAGCTGGAGAAGGAGAAGGTCCGTGTGGAGAGCATGTCCCGGCACGAGGAGGTACGGCTGGCTCCGGAGCAGTGGGAACAGCTGAGCTGCTGCTGAGTGTCAGGGCTGTGGGGAATGGGTGCCACGGCCCCACAGAGGCTCACCCCCCCAACACAGTCCCTGCAGGCTAAGCAGAGGACCCTGCTGCAGCAGCTGGACAGCCTGGACCAGGAGCGTGAGGAGCTGCAGGCCAGCCTGGGAGAGGCCGAGGAGGACAAGGCCCGGCTGGCGGAGCAGCTGGAGCAGAGCCAGGAGCAGAGTGGGAAACAGCTCCACGCACAGCAGGTGACTGCTGGTACCCAGGTGTGGGACACAGCCTGTGCCACGGGGCTGTCAGAGCCACACACTGCCCTGTCCCACAGCCACAGCCAGAGCTTTCCCCGGAGGGATATTCTGGGACCTAGGGTGACATTGTCACATGGCCACGTCCTCAGGGGATTCCCTGGGGAAGAGCCCTCTCCCTCCACCCAGTGCCAGACGAGTCTCTGGTTGAGTCAGGGCAGACGGGAGCAGCAGAAAGGAACATCTTGAGGTGCCTCCACATCTTCAGTGTTCTGTTCTTGGACACCTGGACATGCTCCACACTTCATGGTTGGTGCCCCTGCTTCCAGCACACACAGGGATCTCACAGCTAACACCCTGCACGTTGTCACTGTCCACTTCCCACTGCCACAGGACATCCTTTTTATCAGGGAAGGGTGGGAGCTTTCCATGAGGGGCTGAGTCCTCACTCTTGCAAACTTCATCTCCTCCCTGCTGTGCCATGCAGGAGCTGCTGGACAAGCTGCAGCAGGAGAAGCTGGCACTGGAGCAATCCATCCTGGAGCTGCAGGCAAACACATCCCGGCTGGAGGAACAGGCACAGGAGCTGAGGGAGCGGGAAAGGCTCCTGGTGTTCTTCCCTGATCTCCACGTCCCCACTGAGATGCAGTTTGAGAGTAAGGGAGCAGATGGCAGCACAGAGGGTTTGTGCCTTGGGGTCTCCAGAGCTCCCGGGGGATCCTGCTGGCCCCAGACACTCCATTTGTCCCACTGATATCCAGGAAGGGGCGAACCTGTGACCATCCCAATGTGCTTCCCTGCATGGATGCTGTGCATCCCATGTCTGGGCCACGATATACGGCAGGACCAGGACATGGCACAGCTTCCTTTGCCCCCAGGGCTTGGGGTCCCAGCTGCCACTTCCTGGGCTGTGCCGGTGCTCCCTGCCCGGGGCAGGCTCCTTTCCTTGGCAGGCAGGAGGGGTGCCCACGCCTCTGAGCAGGCAGGCAGCAGCAGCAGCCTGGGTTCTGTTGGATTTTGTTTGCAGGCAGCGGGAACTTGACAGAGGACATGGAGAGGCAGCTCCAGGCCAACACCATCCGGATCGAGGTGCTGCAGCGGGAGAACGTGCAGCTCCAGGCGCTGCTTGCCAAGGTGAAGGCAGCAGCTGAGCAGGGCGTGCTCAAGGTGAGCTGGGTGCCACAGGGGTGGGTGCTGTGTACCCCAAAACCACCCCGTGGCCCCCAGACATCCTCTGGGGACCCCAGCAGGGCCAAGCCCAGGCTCCACATGCTGCTGGGAGGTCGCTCTGGTTTAACTTGTGTTGCCTGAAGTGCTCAGGGCTGGTTCCAGCTCCTTTCCCTCACTGTGGCCATTGTGCCACCAGCTGCGGTGGCCGATGGATGTGACTGGAGCTGAAGCTGGTGGGGGGAAATTTCACCTCCTCTTCCCTTCCCCAGCTCGTCCCACAGGCCCAGCTGGGGTCCCAGCTCCACAGGGAGGCTGGCAGGCAGGACACTGGGTGAGTAGGAACCCAGAGAAAGGGGCTGGGGGCGGGTTCCCTGCTCTTCCTCCCCTTTAACTGCTCCCACCCCGCAGGTGGCTCAGCAGGGGAAGCAGCAGGGACAGCACAGGGATGCTGGGATGCATTGACAAAGCCTGGCAGGGAGCTCCCAGCAGCCAACACTCCAGGCAGCTCCGGGCAAAGCCCACAGTCCAGGCCAAACCCTGCCTAACGTTGCCGGTGCGACGCCTGGGGCTTGGCCTCTCCCCACACCACAGCCGGGTTCACCGCAAATAAACATGCATCCGTCTCAATTTCCTAACAGAGAAACTGTGTTCCACCAGCAGCCACCTGCCCTGCCCAGGGGACCTCATTACCAGTTCCTTGTGCGCCAGGAAGGCGCATTCCCTTGGGAAACTTGGGCTCTGCCTGGTTCCTTGGGGAGCTGCTCCTGGGACCTTCCTGGGCACTGAAGCTCAGTCACCCTTGGCTACACTGCTGCTGGAGTCCCCAGAAGAGCCCTGGGCTGATGCCAGGGCATAGCATGTCATAACTCCTGCCAGGAACAGTTCCCAAGAGGAAACTGGGATGTGGCCACACTTGGAAGAGGAAAGCAGAGCTGGCCTGGGATGAGAGTAGTCCGAGCCACCTTTAGTCCACCAGCACAGCCACAACCTGGCAAAGTCATTCCCCCCTCCATGAGCACCCAGAGGGGCTGGGAATCACCGAGTCATGGGTGGCCCTGACCTCTGAGCTGCCTCCCCAGCATTATGAGCCCTGTGCAAGCCCCACACAAACCACACAGCCAGTCCTTGCTCCACGTTTAATAGGGATGGACATGTGCCGTGTTGCAGCCCGTGGGGCAGGACCTGGGCAGGACCCACGGCGTGTCCCCCATCACCATGTTGGGTGAGCCAAGCCCTGTGTCGGCTCTGCAGCCAACTCATGCCATCCTTTCTAATAAGTTATTATAAATAAAGCGTCTGACCCCTGCCCTCCCATAATGAGGGCGTGAGTCACCCCACAGCCCTGCCAGCCCCAGCCCTGGCAGGTCTGTCACCCACCTCGCAGAGGGGCTGGCACCGCAGCCAGGCTCTGCCTATCCTGCCACGGCCACCAGCAAATAGACAAAAAACCCAAGTCGTAGAAAAATTGCTGTGAGCAGGGCAAGAGCTCAGCAGGACCAAGGCTCTGCCTGCCCCAGCCCCCACCCCATTACACCCATGGGTGCCCCAAATCTTCCCTCCCCAACACTGCCCCTCTGGACCCCCCACCCCTCTACTCCCACCTGGCAGGAGAGTCCCGAGTCCTTCCCTCTCCGAAGTCTGGGCACTGTGACAGGCACAGCCACAGCAACCCTGCTCCGGCAGCAAGCGCCGCTTGCCGGGCACCCCCTGTCCCCATCCCTGTCCCTGGAGCAGCCGAGGATCTGTCCCTGGAGTGTGTCCTCGGGCCAGCTAGCTGTCCGTGCAGCAGTTCCCTGCAAAGGAAGACAGAGAGCCTTGGCACAGGGAGCCTGGCAGGCTCCAGGTCCTCACCAGCCCGTGCCCCAGGGTCAGCGGGGGCTCGGCTGGACGCCAGGGCAGTTCTCACCCAGGATGTTGCGCTTGCACAGAGGGCAGGTCTGCTGCAGCAGGAGCCAGGGATCCACACAGTCCCGGTGGAACTCATGGGAGCAGGGCAGCACCCGCAGCCACTGCCAGCAGGGAAGTGAGGGCACGTGTGAGCACAGCTGGGTGGCAGGGACACAGCCCAGACCCCGGCCAGCGACCAGCAGTTTAGCCCAGAGTGGGTTCCAGTCCGCCCAGTCCCACCTGGCTCTTGTAGAACTGGTCCAGGCAGACAGCACAGCTGTCGATCTCACAGGCCCGGCTCCGGGGCAGCTTCCTGGGATGGTAGCGCCGGGTTTTCAGCGCCAACAGCCGCCGCCGGATGTGCTGCTTCAGGTCCAGCTGTGGGGGCAGAGCCGAGGGTCAGAGCCCACGCCACAAGCCCGGGTACGGCGCACAGCAGAGACATTCCCACATTCCCACCTCGGCGTCCCGCTCCGACAGGTCCTGCCGCGACTGGCGCTGGGCCTGCACCATGACGCCGGTGCAGAGCAGCAGGGCGATCAGCAGGATGGTGTTCCACAGCTGCTGCAGGTACTTCTGTGGGGACAGGGAGGTGGGGATGGCAGCCGGGGACCCGGCCCCGCTCCCAGCCCCGCTCCCGGCCCCAGCGGAGCCCCAGCACCGTACCTGGACCTGCGAGCTGCTCTCCCCGGGGCAGATGACCCCCTGCCACTCCCCATAGAGGCCCCCTCGGGACAGGCCACAGGTGGACCACAGCGTGAGGGTCACTCCCTGCAAGGCAGGACACAGCATGGCTGATGGCCACAGCAGGGTCCAGCGATGCGAGAACACGTGTCCCTCCTCCCCCTCCACGGGAGGAGGAACAGTGCTGCCAGCTGCCCTGTTCCCACTGGATCCTTTCCCTTCCCTGCTCCCTGCAGCTGCCTCCCCTGGATCAGGGAAGTTTGGCTGGGCCAAACAGTCCACTGCTCTCCCACTGGCAGAAAGAGGAAGAGGAGGACAGACAAACATACCAGGTTCTCCAGCAGCACTGCCTGGTACGTGATCTTTGCCGTAGCCCGGAGCCCACTGTGAGCAGAGAGAAAAGTGTCAGTTCCATTGACACAGCAGGATCCAGGCACAGCTCCCCAGTGCCAGGGAGCACCCCCTCCCCACAGGGATGGGCAGTGACCAAGGGGGACCCGAGAACACAGAGGGGAGGTGACAGCAAGACACTTCCTCCCCAGCTGTGTCCAGCCCTCAGTGACCCTGCACAGGGCTCTTCCTCCCAACCTTGTGCCTCAGTTTCCCCATGTGTGACACTATGGCAGCAATCCCAATGTCCCACATGTCAGGAGGATTGACAGGGTCCCACTGCTGCTGGTGGTGAGAAGAAACACCCACAGAGATTGTGGGGATGCCAGTGCCACGATGAGAACCAGCCAGTCTGGATAAATTCTACTGAAAGTCCTAAAGCTCTTGGCTGAGGCCACTGTCACACCTGCCATCACTTGGGAAGCCAAGGAAGGGCTACAGCCCTGGGGAAGGGCTGGATCTGACCCAGATCACCCCTGGAAATGCATCTCAACCCCAGCTGGCCTTGACATGGTGGAACACCATCCCAGCAAACATGATGGGCTGAGTGAGAGACCCCCAGGGCAGTCCTGGGGCGTCACAGCCTGCTGAGGGACAAGGCAAGGACAAGGCAGCGACAAGCAGGGTCCAGGCAGGGCCAGCCCTCCCACGCTCCAGCCCGTACCGCAGCAGCGCTCCCAGCAGCCTGGTGACGTTGTCCGAGGACTGGATGACGATGACGGGCTTGGCCAGCAGCTGGGATACGTCCAGCTGCACCGGGAGGGAAGCGGAGCCATCAGCGGGGCACGGTCCCCGCCCGGCCCCGCCGCCAGCACTGCCCTACCTCACGGATGGCGTTCTGGTTCAGCGCCAGGATAAGCAGCGCCGAGGCCCCCAGCACCAGGGCTCGCTTCATCTGCAGGGACAGTGGGGACATGATCAGGGGACAGCGAGGCTGTGTCCCCGGCAAGCTCCTGTCCCGCTGCAGGAAGCACTCAGCAACTCTTTGCCAGGGTGAAGGGTCACAAGGGACCCAAGAGGGATCAGAAGCTGTCAGAGACTCCCAAGCGCAGACCAGGACCCCTGAGATCTGGCCAGGAGACACCCCAGGTGACACCCCTGCAGGTTTGTGACCTGCAAACACCATGGCAGCCCTCAGGCCAGGCAGAGGCTCACCTTGGTGACCACGGCAGTGGTGAAGGACTCCTCCTTGGCACCCCGGGGGCCCTCAGGCGGCTCCTCGGTGCCCACAGGCACCACCCCGATCCAGCTGTTGGCAGCGCCCAGCTCCGGCTCCACATCACCCACCTGCGGAGGTAACAAGGAGAGGAAGAGCTGGCATGGACCCCAAGGTTCAGGGCACCCCCAAAGCACCCCTTTGCCCCCCAAGGGTCCTGGGGAGCCAGGCATTGTGTGGGGTCAGGGCCAGCAGCTGGGGTAACGCAGGGAACGCTGCCTCTATGCCCCTGCCTGCACCCCCCCTCTGCTGCTGGCCACACCCGAGCAGTGCCTGCCCTGGTCAGTCCCCCAGCGTCTCCGGCCTCCCCACCAATCCCCCAGTGCGTCCCAAGGCCCTTCAGCTCCCGCTCCTCCCCTGCCTCATTCTTCTGCCAGTGCCCAAGGATTCACCCCAGCACCCCCTGGCTCACCGTGCCCACCGACCCCCCTTCCCTCCCACACCGACCACTGCCCCGCCAATGCCCACCGGTCCCGTCATGTCTCCCAGTTCCCACCGCTTTCCCCTCATCCCTGCCACCCCGCACCCACGTCCCCAACTCCGCACCCGGCAGCCCCTCAATGTCTCCCGGTGCGCCCCAGTCCCCACTGTTCCTCTCCCTCCCTCCCTCCCTCCCTGCCCCCCAATACCTCCAGTTCCCAGTGCTCCCCTCCCAACCGCTCTCCAGTGGCAGCAGCCCTCCCCCCCCAGCCCCATTCCCCGTTTCCCCGCGCTCACCAGCACCAGGCGGCCTTGGATCTCCATCTCCTCCCGCTCCCCCCGCGGGCCCCCCCGGCCCGGCCCGGCCCGGCCGCCCCCCGCTCCCAGCACGGCCCCGCGCAGCGTGTACGAGCCGCCGGGCACCGCGGCCGCGCTGCCGGCCCCGCTGCCGGCCCCGTCCCCGTCCGGCCCCGCCGCCCCGGGCTCCGCCACGGCCACCTCGACCCTCGCGGGGGTCGCGGGGCCCGACCCGGCCCGGCCGAGCGCCAGCAGCGGGGCGAGCAGGGCCGCCCGCACCGCCGCCATGGCTGCGCGCCCCGCGCCCCGCAGCGCCCCCTGCCGCCGGGGAGGACCCGCCGAGCCCCCACCGCCCGCAGGGGGAGCCCGAGAGCCCGCACCGGCATCGGGACAAGGGTCGGGATATGGACCGGGATAAGGACTGGGATAAGGACCGGGATAAGGACCGGGATAAGGACAGGGACAGGGATGGGGACCGGTACGGGGATCGGGACAAGGGTCGGGATAAGGACCGGGATAAGGACAGGGACAGCGATCGGGATGGGGACAGGGACAAGGGTCAGGATAAGGACAGGGACAGGGATCGGGATGGGGACCGGGACAAGGGTCGGGATAAGGACAGGGACAGGGGTTGGGATGGGGACCGGGACAAGGGTCGGGACAAGGACAGGGACAGGAACCAGTGCCAGGACAGGGACAGGGGTGCGGGGGATGGAGATGGGGATGGGGATGGAGATGCAGACCAGGATGAGGACAGAGAGCAGGAGAGGTACAGTGACAGGGAGCAGGGATCAAGACTGAGACAGGGACAAGGACCATGACCAAGATGGACACTGGGACAGAGCAGGGACAGAGACCAGGATGGGGACCAGGAAGAGGATGGGGACCAGGAGAGGGACAGCGACAGGGAATGGGACAGGATGGAGATCAAGACAGGGACAAGGGCTGAGGCTGGGATGGGAACCAGCACTGGGACAGGGATGGGGCAGGGACAAGGACAAGGATGAGGCCGGGATGGGAAGAGAAGCAGGAACCAGGTGGAAAACAGGAACAAGCAGAGGCACCAGAAGAACAAGAGGGAGTGGGACCAGCATGGGGACAAAGACCAGGACCAGGATCAGGATGGGAACAGGGAGAGGGACCAGGAGGACAGGAATCAGGAGTGAAGCAGGGGCAGGCAAGACAGGGACAAGGAGCTCGGGATGGAATGGGAACCAGCAGCAGGACAGGGACAGGGATGGATGCAGGGACCAGGAAACCAACTGTCACCAGGGGAGTGACAGACACAGGAACAGACACAGATATCACGTCCACCACATCCCCATGTGTGGATCCAGGGACACATTGGGACACAGGGACACATGTGCTCTGGGGGAAGAGGGACAGGGGCACACCCTCACCCCAGGGTGACAAGGGCACACCTGAGTGACATGGACACACACCAACACCCAAGTACCCCAAAATCCATCTGTCCCCCACACCGGACACCCCTCAACACCCTCAGCCTGGTGGGTGCCAGGCAGCCTCCAGTGCCACATCCTGATCCCTGGGTGCCCCATCCCGACCCCTGGGTGCAACATCCTGGCCCTGCTCTGGCCACGTGTGCCCAGCACATGTGCCTCTGGGGGATTTGCTGGCTGGATTAGCCTCGGCATGGGCCCAGGCTGACCTGCTTTTGGCAGGGGCCACACTGGGGACAGGACTCGTGGTTGTGGGACCCAGTTCCCATGGCTGCAGGGGGCTGTGGGATGGGTCTGGGTGTGTCCCCGTGTCCCTCCTGTCTCCATCCATGTTGTAAGTGCGGGGGTGTAATCACAGGGTGGGCACGGTCCCTCCTCCCACGGCCGCAGCCAAAGCCGGTTTAACCACATGGCAAAACATCCCGATTGCAACGGCTCCGGATGTGCCATAAACAACAGCCGGGAGCACAGCTGGTTCGGGAACCAGCCTGGAATGGTGAGCATGGATGTGCGGGACTCTGTGGATTTGGGGGGAACAGCAAAATGGATCCTGGGGATGGCTGCTGCCAGAGCTGCTCCACGGAGGGGACACACAAGGAGGGTGAATGGCTCTGTGGAGCATCCATAGGTTTGTGGGATCCGGATGGCTTCCTGAACACCTGCAGCTCCAGGGACACCTATGGGTCCACAGAATGTGGCTCCACAGGACATCTATGGGTCCCAGTTCCAAGAGACACATATGACTCCATGGCACATAAATGGCTCCTTGGGACATGCCCACATGGGACACAGATGGTTCTGTGGGACATCTACAGCCCCAAGGGACGTGTATGGTTTCGTGGGATGTTTCCATGGGTTATCCATGGACATGTATAACTTCATAGGGACACTCATGGGACATCCACAGCTCCATGGGACAAATATGGTTCCATAGCACATGCAGAGCTCTCTGGGACAATCATGTGTCCACATGGGGCATGGGGGTCTGTGTGACATCCACAGCTCCACTGGACACAGAGAGCCCCGTTGGCATCTTGCTCCTGATCCCCATCTTCCAATCACTGCACTTGAGCCCTGAGTCTGTCCCTGTCCCTTCTACCTGGCACCCTGCCCCAGTCCCTGCCCCACTTTCGATCCCTGTTCCCACCTCTGTCCCCTGTCCCCACCTCCCATCCCTGTCACTGTCCTCATCACTGTCCCTTCTCCCTGACACCTGCCCCATATCACCATCTCCCACCCCACGGCCACATCTCCCTCCAGACCCCAATGTCCTCCCACACCCCCTGTACCCCACTGCATCCCCCAAACTCTCACAGGGCCCCCACCCTCCTGTACACTCCATAACCACCAGAGCCCCTATACTCATGTCTCCCCTTGCCCCCCAAATCCCGCTGTTCCCAATGCCCCCCAAGGCCCCCTGTGCCCCCATAACCCCTATTCCCCATGTACTCCTGCCCCACATGTCCCCTATGGTCCCCAAATCCCCCTTGTCCCCCTATCGCCCACATCCCCCCAAGCCCCTCATACCCCCAAGGCCCTCTATGCCCCCATACTCCCCATACCCCTTAAGCATCCTCATGCCCCCATATCCCCTACAGGCCCCATACCCTCCCAAGTCCTCCATACTCCCCATATCACTTATAGCCCCCACAGTCCCCTGTAGTCCCCAAGCCCCCCGTGCCTCCTCATGCCCTCATATCCCCTATAGCCCCCATACCCCTCCATGCCCCCCATATCCCCCATGTCTCCCTGTGCCCCCAAATCCCGCATAGCTCCCATAACCCCCCAAGCCTCCCATACCCCCCTATAGTCCCCAAGCCCCTCTGTGCCCCCATATCCCCTATGCCTCCATCACCCCCCGCACCCCCCATCCCCCATCCCGGGCCGGCGGCGGGCGCTGACCGGGCGGGCAGGGGTCGGGCAGGGTCCAAGGCTACAGGGGTGGGCGGGGGGCCGGGCCGGGCCGGGCGGGGCGGGGGGCGGTCCCGGGGAGGTGCTCGGAGCCTTCCCGGCCGCCGGGGCCGGGCAGAGCCGCCCGCAGAGCACCATGAGCGGCCGCGTCGGGGACCTGAGCCCGCGGCAGGCGGAGGTGCTGGCCCAGGTGAGCTGGGACGGAGGGACCAGGGGCTGCGGGGGGACCGGGGCCAGGGCCGGGCTGTCCTCCCCGATGTGCGCCCGCATCCGCCACGGGACCGGCATCACCCCCACCCCAAACCCACCGGCAGCACTTCTGTTTACGGCCCCGGGGGGCTCCCAGCTCCCCACCGCACCCCAAACCCACCGGCATCGGCCCCGCTCCCGGCCCCGGGGGGCTCCCACCGCCTCCCCCAGCCCCCCCCATCCCGGACTCCAAACCCACCGGCATCACCCCCGCTCCGGAGGGCTCCGCACCCAAAACCTACCGGCTTCACCCCGATTTCTGGCCCCGGGGACGTCCCATCGCCTCCAGCCTCCACCCCGCCCCCTAAATCCGGCCCCGGGAGGTTCCGCTGCCTCCATCCCTCATCCCGGACCCCAAACACACGGGCCGAGCCCCACTGTGGCGCTGCCCACCAGGGCAGGACGGGCCCCGCTGGGTCCTGGGTGTCCTTCCGAGTGGACCACCCCGCTGGTGGGCCCACATCCCTCTCCCATCCTCCCCGGGACTTGGGAACCTCCTGCCTCACTGCCGGGCCCTTGGGATGGTGGTTGTCTGCCACCTCCATCCCACCCTGGACCCCACGCTCACGGGCTGAGACCCCCGTGGTGCTGCCCACCAGGGAAGGACCATCCCGGGTGTCCCACCAGACCGGGCACCGCCGAGCCCCATATTCTTCTTCCACCCTTCCCACGGGACTGGAAAACTTCCTCCCGTCACCGCCGTGATTGCGGGCCCGGGGACACCCAGAACTGGCGATTGTCACCCACCAGGGCCACCTCTGCCCGCCCCTCGTGTTTGGGTGCCAGCCGTTATCGGGGTTCAGTGCACCCCAACCACGAGGGCACCCCTGTGCCTTTATCTTATCGCTGCCTTTCAGACCCAGCCAAATTCCACAGGCGGGCGATGACCCCGCCGGGTGCCAGCACGGGGTGGGGGGGCAGAGGCAGGAGTGGGGCACGGAGCCCAAACCGTGCCCGGTGCCAGCCGTGCCCGGGGTGGGTGAGGGAGGCGAGTGGCCGAACCCGTTTGTCCACCACCACCACCGGCTTTGTCCCAGGGTGAAGGAGCTAATCCCGGGTTTAATTACCCCTAAATTCAGCGGGAGATAAGCTAATCAGGCTCATTAAGGGGAGGGCCTCGGCTGGTACGGAGATTTGAGCCGTAGCCTGGTTGGGGTGAGCGGGACCATGTGGAGAGCGGAGCCTGGGTCCCCCAAACCTCCCAGTCTTTCACCCCAATAGTTTCCTGCCTGTGCTAGCGGGCTGTGACCCACTGGGGGGGGGTCACAAACAGTGGGGGACACAGTGACCAACTCCACCACAAAGGCTGCCTCTGCTGGGGACTGGTCTGCTTGATCCCTCCCTGAGGGGACACCAAATCCCCCAGTCCTGCACCACAACACCCTCCTGTTTGTGTCACTGAAACAGGGACACTGCTGGTGACTGGCTTTATCCCAAGGATGCCATTGGTGGGGCCTGGTCTGCCTGGTGCATGCAGGACCCCCTCTGAGGGGGGGGTCCCTGAGATTTCCCAACCCCCCCCCTCCAGTCCTGCACCCTGACACCCTCCTGCCTGTGCCAAGGGGCTGTGACCCACTGGGCTGTCACTGGAGCAGGGGTACACACAGTGACGGCCTCCACCCATCCCAAAGGACACCCCTGGAGGGGACTGGTTCACCCACTCCCTGTGGGACATCCTGGGAGGAGTGGGGTGGTGACAGCCCACACTCACACCTTACGCAAGAGCTTGGGGGCACCTTGTGTTAGGGGACACCCAGAGCATGGCAGCTGGCCTGGGGACAGTCCCCTGCCAGGTGACCGCTGAACCCAGCTGGCTGCACGTGGGGCAGGGAGGGGGCACAGGGTGACCCTTCTCCCCTGGAAGAATGTCCCAGTACTGGCCGGCATGTTTTTGGGGGTACAAGGAAGGGACAAACTTCCAGCCTTGAGTTTTTTGGGGAGGATCAGGGATCCCTTTACCAACTGTCCCTCTTGTCCCCACAGTTCCGGGAGAAGCTGCAGGACGTGCTTCCCTCCCTACCCTCCCAGGACGACTATTTCCTCCTGAAATGGCTCCGAGGTAACCCCAGAGTGGGAGCAGCCCTGGCAGGGTGGGAGCCCCATGGGGCTGGCAGGGGCTTGAGCTCTCTGCTCTCTTGCAGCGCGTTCCTTCGACCTGCCCAAGGCAGAGGCAATGCTCCGCAAGGTGAGAGGGGCACCCTGCTTTTGGGGGGACCCTGCTGTGCTGGAACATACCTGGCATGGGATGCCCTGCCGTGAGCCACCGGCCCAGACAGGGGTTCCTGCCCACGGGCTTCACCTTGTCCCAAATCTCACCCTGGCCCGCTCTGCCCCTGCTGCAGCACATCGAGGTCCGCAAGCACATGGACGCCGACAACATCATCGCCTGGGAGCCACCTGAGGCGAGTGTCCCTGGCCTCCCGGGGGTGGCCCTGGAGGGGACCGTCCCCCTGAGTCCCCTGGTGGGTGTGTGAGGTGCCCTGAACCCCCCATGCTCCTGCAGGTGATTCGGAAGTACATGTCCGGAGGGCTGTGTGGCTACGACCGGGAGGGCAGCCCAGTGTGGTACGAGATCATCGGGCCGCTGGACGCCAAGGGGCTGCTGTTCTCCGCCTCCAAGCAGGACCTGATCAAGAACAAGTTCCGGGACTGTGAAGTGCTCCGGCGCGAGTGTGACCAGCAGAGCGAAAAGGTGTGAACCTGCCCAGCCTCTGCTGGCCCCAGCAGACTTGTGGGACCATGTCCGTGCCAGCTCCATGTGTCCACAACTGGTCTGCCCCTACCAGTCGTCATTTTCCCCAGCCTTATCAGCCCCTATCCTGTCCATTCCCTTCTATCCATGTTCCCTGCCAGCCCTATATGTGCATGTCCATTCCCACAACTCAAAGTCCTCCCCAGCCCCACATCTCCCCAGCTCCCCATCTCTGGTCCATTCTTACCAGACAATGTTCTCACTTGCCAGTCCTACAGGTCCATGTCCAGTTCATCTCCCTCAGCCCCACAAGTCCATGTCCTGTCCACCCCACCAGGGACCATGTCCCTGCCAACCCTGTATGTCCATCTCTGGTTCATCGTCTCACACCACAACTCTGCATCCTGCCCATCCCACCAGCCCATGTTCCTGCTGTTCCTCAGCCTGTGTCCCTCTCCCAGCTCCCATGATGCCCCTTCTCCCTACACCTAAACTTGGGAGGAGGCTCTGGCTGGGGTGGCCAGCCTGTTGGGGCCACCCCATCCCTGCACCTCCCCACGAATCCTGCCTGATCCTCCCCCTCCTCCCATCCCAGCTGGGCAAGAAGGTTGAGATGGTGATGATGGTGTACGACTGTGAGGGCCTGGGCCTGAAGCACCTCTGGAAGCCAGCTGTGGACACGTATGGGGAGGTGAGGGCTCCTGCCCACCCCACTTCCCGCTGGACCACAGGGGTCTGGGCTGACCCCTGGGATGATGCAGGAGCAGGTCCCTGCAGTGCCCTGCACCCTCCCCCCCTGTGTTCTGGGTGGGCTTCTGGTGGGTGCATGGCATGGGTGACCTGAGCTCCCCCCTCCTGCAGATCCTGGCCATGTTCGAGGAGAACTACCCTGAGTCCCTCAAGCGCCTCTTTATTGTGAAGGGTGAGTTCGGCCCCAGGGTCCCGCTCCCCTTATCCAGGTGCTGACACCCCCCCTAATGCCCCACTCTGCCCCCAGCCCCCAAGCTCTTCCCCGTGGCCTACAACCTGGTCAAGCACTTCCTGAGCGAGGACACGCGCAAGAAGGTCGTGGTGCTGGGATGTGAGTCCTGATCCTCCACGCGTCATCCCAAATGGGGGTGACACATCCCCCCACGGCTGTCATCCCACCCAGGGGGGATACTTCAACTCACAGCCCCCCAAACCTGCTGTCCTTCCCCCCAGCCAACTGGAAGGAGGTCCTGCAGAAGTACATCGACCCCGCACAGATCCCGGTGGAGTACGGGGGGACACTGACAGACCCTGATGGGGACCCCAAGTGCTCCAGCAAGGTAGGAGGAGTCCCCACTGGGTTCTTTAGGCGTGCTGGGCAGTTCTCCCACCCCCATATCCTCCATCTCTTCCAGATAAACTACGGGGGGGATGTGCCCTCGCATTACTACGTGCGGGACCAGCTGGCACAGAAGTACGAGCACTCGGTCGTGGTCAACCGGGGCTCATCCCACCAGGTCGAGTACGAGATCCTCTTCCCCGGCTGTGTCCTCAGGTGAGCGGCGGCTCTGCGCCGCGGGGAGCGGGTGACAGCCGCGGTGTCCCCACCCCGCCGCAGCACCGCCCCTGTGCCCTGCAGGTGGCAGTTCCGCTCCGAGGGCGCTGACATCGGCTTCGGGGTGTACCTGAAGACCAAGGTCGGGGAGCGGCAGCGGGCGGGCGACATGACCGAGGTGCTCCCCAACCAGCGCTACAACGCACACATGGTGCCCGAGGACGGCTCCCTCACCTGCTCCACGCCCGGCATTTGTGAGTGCTGAACCCTCCCCGGGGCGCTGCGGGGACCCCCGGGGCGTCCCCCGTGTCGCTGACACTCCCGTCCCCCCGCAGATGTCCTGCGCTTCGACAACACCTACAGCTTCCTCCACTCCAAGAAGGTGAGCTACAGCGTGGAGGTGCTGCTGCCCGACACTGCCTCTGCCCAGCAGATCCAGGGGGAGTCCCCCAGCCACAGCCCCTGAGCTCCCCCGGGCTGCACCGCGCCCCCAGCACGGCCCCACAGGAAGATGGAGCCGGGGCTGAGCCCCGGAGCTGCCGGACTGAGGCCGGGGCCGAGTGGGGCCGAGCGCCCGCAGCCCCCCCAAACTCTGTGCCTTACGGGGTCCTGCACCCACCGCTGCTGCTGCTGCTGCTGCTGCTGCCTGGGGTGGGGAGTAAAGGGATGGACTGATGGGGTCTGCTCCGGTTTGTGGCTCCCCGGCGCCAGAACTGCCCCCCTCAACCCTACAACCAGACCAGCTGCCCCCCGGCCCCTGAACTGCCCCCTCAGCCTCATAACGGCTTCCCCTAGCCCCTTAACTGTGCCCCCAGTGCCACAATTGCCCCCCCAGCCCCAGAACTGCCCCTGCTGCCCCCTCAGCCCCGTAACCGCCCCCTAGTACCATAACCACCCCAGCTGCCCCCAGCCACATAACTGTCTCCGCAGCCCCACAGGCGCCACGCCAGCCACGTAACTGTCCCTCCAGATCCGTAAGGAGCCCCTCAGCCCCACAATTTCCCTCCCAGCCCCACAGCTGTCCCCCAGCCCCGCCACTGTCGCCCCGTGCCCGCCGGTGACGCAAGGCCGCGGGGTCACGTACGCGGCCAGGCCCCGCCCCCGCCGCCATCCCGCGGCCCCGAGGGGCGGAGTCATGCAAATCTGCTCCCGAGTGGGCGTGGCGTTGTGACGAACGCAGGGGGCGGGGCATGCTGCGGGAGCGGTGGCGCGCGCCATGGGGCAGGAGGAGCCCGACCTGTACCGGGACACGTGGGTCCGATACCTGGGTGAGCACCGGGAAGCGGGTACCGGCACCGGGCACTGACACTGAGCGCTGACCCCGGGAAGCGGGTACCGGCACCGGGCACTGACATTGAGCGCTGACCCCGGGAAGCGGGTACCGGCACCGGGCACTGACATTGAGCGCTGACACCGGGAAGCGGGCACTGACATTGAGTACAGAGCACTGACGCTGGGTACCGGCGCCGGGAACTACGGGAGTGCCGGGAACCGGGTATTGACATCGGGTACCGACATCGGGTTCCTGGTACCAGCCCCGGGCACAGGCATGGGGACCCGGGCATTAGGCACTAACATCAAACACCGCCACCGGTACCTGGGCACTGACGTCGGGTACTGGCTGCACAAACGGGGCAGTGATACCGAGCACCGGCCCCTGTCGCCGGGTACCGACAGTGGGTACTAACCTCAGGAAGTGGGCAGTGGTGTTGGTCGCTGGGCACGGCACCAAACACTGGTACCGGGTGCCGACGTCAGGCGCACGCCAGGAACCAGGCACTGACACCCGGCACTGCTTTGGGAACATGACACCAGCCACCATGTCGGGTACTGGGCACCAACATCACACACCCAGGCACTGGACACTGCACGTGGTAGTGGGCACTGACACCCAGCACTGGTACCACAGAGTGCACTGGGCACTGACACCCAGCACCAGGTATTGCACGCTGCACCGGGCACTGGTACAGGGTTCTGGTGCCAGATATCAGCACCACACAGCAGGCCCTGGCACTGGGCACGGCACAGCACACAGGCTCACAGCACTGCACACCAGCACCGGTACCTGTCACTGTCACCAGCACTGACACTGGATAGTGGCATCATCCACCAGCACCGTGCAGTGGATACCAGGACCACTTATGGGCACAGATACTAGAAGTGGGCACTGTCACCAGCACTGGCACCGGTCACCCCCAACCCAGCTGTCCTGGTGGTAGTGGGTCCAAGGAGACCCAGGCAATCCAAACACCCCCTGTGCAAGATCTATCCAGTGACATTGGGTCACCCTGGACAGGTGACACGGGGACAGTTGGTCCCTGACCCTACCATCCCCTCAGGTTATGCCAACGAGGTGGGTGAGTCCTTCCGCCCACTGGTGCCAGTGCCGGTGGTGTGGGCCAGCTACGGCGTGGCCACCGCCTACGTGACCGCAGACGCCATCGACAAGGGTCGGAAAGCTGCCACCGTGAGTGCCACCCCCTCCTCACCCCCAGCCTCTGTCCCTGCCCTTCCACTGACCCCCGTGTCCCCCCAGGCCCACCCGCAGGACCCCACACGCGTGGGGGTGGCCGTGGTAGACACCTTCGTGTGGCAGAGCCTGGCCTCGGTGGCCATCCCCGGCTTCACCATCAACCGGCTCTGTGCCGCCTCGCTGGCCCTGCTGGGGTCCCTCACCCGCTGGCCCCTGCCCGTGCGCCGCTGGACCACCACTGCCCTGGGGCTGGCTGCCATCCCCCTCATCATCACCCCCATCGACAGGTAACAGACACTGCGACACCCCTGGGGCGGAGGGACAGGCGGGTGCCACCGCCCCATCCCCACGCCCCGAGGGATGGAGCACGTTTGCCTCCTTGGAGACGGGTCCCAGAATGGGCTTGGGGCCGGGAGCACAGGGTGCTGATGGGATGTCTCTACTCCAAAGGGGCTTTGCTGGGGTCCAGCCAGGACACGTCCCTGTCAGGGTGGGGATTATCTGGAGCTGAGCCGGGATTAGCACAGTGAGGTTGTGCTAAACCTGGTTTTGGTGGCGCTGGTGTCTCAGGGGATATTAAGGACAGCCCCACCCATCCCACATCACATCCACTGCCCCAGAGACCCCCCCGGGACCCCGCTGACACCCTCTCCTGCTGCAGGACTGTAGATTTCCTGATGGATTCCAGCCTCCGCAAGCTTTACAGGACACCAGGAGAGCCCCCGACGTCCCACTGAGCACCGCCACCGCCCCGCGCCCTCTGGGGAAACTGAGGCATGCTGCTGTGACCCACCTACTGTGACCCCTCACTCTGGTGACCCCCAGAGTGGCCACCCTGCTCCACACTGGTCCTAATAAACCATTTCAAACATGAGCCCATGATGCTGAGGTGCCACCATGGCCAGGCCAGTTCCTCTCCTGGCGGGGATGGTCTGGGTGGGTCCCAATCCCTCAGGGGTCTCCAGCTGGGAGGCGGGGTCTCTGCCTGCCCAGAGCAGCCCTGCTGTCCCCCACCCTGGAACCTCTCCATCTCCACAGCCTCATGGGGGATCCTGGGGCCTGTCCCCAAGGAGCTGCCACCATGTCCATGGCCTCCAAGGATATGAAATCCACCCAGCTGGGAGCCACGATCTCCAACACCAAGGCTGGAACAGTGCCACAACACCTGGAAGCCACATCTCCAGCTACCTGGGGAAACCTGGAGATGTGGCTTGCCAGTGTAGGGGCACATCTCCATCCCTTGGTGGCATCCACACGCTACCAACCAAGAGAAGCTTTAGAGAAAGCAAAACCACATTTATTGGCGAGAAAGAGGCTCTGGTCCCATCTTGCCCTGTTTCTCTGTCTCCCTGAGCACCAAGGCCCCCACCACGCTCTGCAGCTCAGCCTGGAAGGGACTCCTCTGCCTGGGTGGCCGCTGTCCCTGCCGGGGTCTGCCCAGGCCCCAGGTGGTCAGGGCCAGCCCCAGCAGCCCCCCCAGCACGGCGACCACCAGCACGGCACTGCCCACCAGGGCCAGCCCAGCCAGCAGGAACCTCTTCATCGTCTGGCACGGTGCTGGGAAAGGGAAAAAACACACCTGGGGGTCAGAGGGGAGTTCAGCACAAGGGGGAGGGTTTTAAGGACATGGGAGAGGGTTGGGGTGTCCCTCACCTTTGTACCATGGCACCTTCTCCTTCTGCACCAGCATTGGTCCAACTGTTTCATGGTGGAGAGTCCCCTCTCCTGGGAATGCTGTGGGAGGATTTGTCCAATGCAATCCAGCCCGGGTCCAGGAGCCCTCCCAAGACCCCAAAACAACAATAGGGCCACCCTGTCTCACCCCTGGTACCTGGCACATCTCCACGGAGAGTGTCAGCAGCGGGACAACCGATGTCACAGCAGTGGCATGGGGTACTCTGGACAGGGTCCTCTGCGTTATGCCAGCTGGGAGAGGAGAGGACAGAACTGGGGGGGACAGTTCTAGGGGTCCCCAGACTCCACCACAAGTCCCACATGGTGCCATCCCAGAGGAGATGTCTCCAAGCACCTCCTCAAGACATCAGCAGCATGAGGGAGCTGGGACCTGTGGCAATGCCACCAGCTGCCATTGAATAAGAGGTGACATCCAGACCACAGTGGGGTGACTTGGTCTTCCCAGAGATAGGTTCTGCCCCAACACACCTGTGGGGTGCTCGTGCCCCCAGACACCCAGCGTACCTGGCCGTGGTGTAGCTGTAGAAGCAGGACCTGGTGGCACGTCCTTGTCCCCATGCCATCAGCAGGCAGTGCACATAGACCTGCTGAGACACCACACCCTTCCTCAGGGACCCTGTTCTCCTTCCACACGACCTCATGGGGCTGAGGCCACCCCAGAAGGAGCACCATGTCTCAGGATGGACAACGCTTTGGGACACCCACGTCATCCCCCTCCCTGGGACCTCCATCCCACCACCAAGGGCATCATCCCCACCTCACCTGCTCTTCCTCGGGCTCACCCTCCAGGGTGGGGGCCAGGATGGAGAGCTGGAGGACAGACCCCCCTCTCTGGTGCTGGACAGACACATTCCCCAACTTCTCCCCGTGCAGGCATCTGTGGCAGGAGATTGACACAGGACATTCCAGGGCTATCTCCAGGCTCTGGACATCCCTTTCCATCAGGATGTCCTGCAGGACCACAGAGTGGCTGGAGAAGAAGCCCCAACTTCCTGCCCCACCAGCACTGACCCATGGCTGTTCACCACCATGAAGACTCTCCTGGAGTGTCCTGGCTGCTCCGTGGTGGTCGTGTAGCACTGATCCACGTGGATCTTCATGGAGATGGTGGGACTGAAGTGGACACTGGCTTCCAGGCGGATCATAGAGCTGGGGCTGAACACTGGCAGCTTCCCTGGAGTGTCACTGCAGTGCTCTGAGAAGTGTGAATTCAGTGTGACAGCCCCAAACCTATCCCCACGAGGGATGGGGGCACCAGACACATCCCAGACTACCATCCACCGGTGTCTTGGCCCCCATCCCTACAGCTTCCCCCATCCTGGCTCTGCCCCCCAGAGCTACAGCACCTTCCTGGACCCCTCTGGAGCTGAGAGGGACCACGTCACCCACCAGGGGCAGAGCTGACCCCCAAACCCCATTGTGGTATCAGGCACAGGATTGGGAGCATCTCAAAGTTCCTGAGTTCCTGCAGGGACAGCCACCATTCCTGGTGGTCCTAGTGCTGGGGCCAGCCAGGAGAAGGCACTGACTGCTGCTGGTTGAGCCCAAGGGTCTTGGCTGGACCCGTCCCATGGCCTCACCCCTCAGCATTTTCCTGCAGCACCCCCAGAGGACTCACCATCCAGAAGCCTCAAGGTGAAGTTCATGATGGGCTCCTCAGAGTGCGGGTGAGCAGGAACCCCCCCTGTCCCCATGCCTGAGGACATCACTGGAGCTATCACCATGTGACCAGGGGGCTCTGAGGCAACTGGAACCGTGGTGGTCCCTGCAAGGGGAGGGTTGAGCCAGTAGTAGCATGTCCTAGACACAGCAGAGACATCTAGGTCCTCAGGTGTCCCCAGGACTGGTTGGGGACATGTGGCAGCAGCACAAAGGCAGGGACAGCATCCAGGAGCACATCAGGGGCTCCTCTGTCCTCAGCCCCACCCCAGCAGGAACTCACCTGCACTACAGGAACACACCAGGAGCATTCCCAGCACCTCGACCCTGCCCAGGGCTGGGGACAGACCTGGAGCTGCTCATGGGGTGGGACACGACCGTCAGCAGCCACAGACCCCACCAGTACCTCTGATCCCCCCAGCCCGGTCCCACCAGCCCTGCTGGGACCTTGGAGGAGCTCCTGGCAGCCCCTTGCCCCAGCCCTCAGAGCTTGGGATCGTTTTAGGAAGGCTCCTCTCCCCCAGGACAGTCCCCAGGTGACCATCAGGAGCCAGCACTGGGAAAAGCAAGGGGCACCCACCCCCCACCTCCCGGTACAACCCACGGGAGGACTAGAGGGGGATCCCAGCCCCACTCACCTGCCACCTCCAGCACAGCCCCACACACCAGCACCAACAGGCACAGCTCCATCCCTAGGGAGCAGCATCCCCACCCCACCAGCTGGGGGTTTTTAAGGACTTGGGGCTGGGTGTCAATGGGTCCCAGCTGGCACTGATGGGGTCGGGGGCTTTGCTTGGTCTCGGCAGCCATTGGCAGCCCCACACGTGGGGCTGGTCCCATCCCTCACACCTTCCCAGTCCCACCACAAGAATCTATGCTCATCTTCCAGTCCCTATTCCATCTCACAGTCCCAGTGCCACCACTCAGACTGCTCCTGCAGGTGGTCCTCAGCATGATCCCACACCCACCAGTTCGTCCTGGTTCCATACTCACCAATCAGTCCTGTTCCCAGGTGTGGTGCTGGGCCTCCTATGTCATTGTTGAGGTCCTGGTCCTCAGCCAGGTGCAGATCCCACCACAAGGTCTCATCCCCATCAGCTGGTCCTTGTCCTGTGCAGGGTGCTGCTCCCACTATGTCATTTTACTCCTGCACATGGCCCTGATCCAAACAGTTCACCCTGATCCCAGTTCACCACATGGCCTGGTCCCATCACTCAGCCTTGGTCCCTTGGATGTCCCTGGTCCCACCTCATGGCTCCTAAGCCCACCACAGTTTTGACCCCACCATTGTCATGATCCCATGGCTGATCCTGGTCCTACCAGAGAGTCCCAGTCCCCAGCACCCCTCCTTGTCCCATCATAGCTCTGCTTCCAGCTCTGCTGGAGAGGAAGACCACCTGGGAGCAGCAGTTTGGTCACAGCCAGGACAGAGACCTGGTGAAGCGTTTGTGTCCCGGAGTCCTGCCTGTCTCAGGTGTCCCCATCACAGCCCCAACACCCCACCACAGGCCTCCTCTGACTGGGCTGACCTGGTGGCGTGGGCACAGAGGGACAGGGAGCATGGAGAAGTCCCAGTGCAAGTCCCATGGCCACCCCTGAAACGCTGTGCCCCCCATCAGCAGCAGAGCTGGAACGTGGTGGCACGAGTGGTTTGTGTCACCAGTGAGGGCTGCTCCCATGGCTCTGGTGTCCCTGTGAAGCCAGCAGACCTTCCTGGGGGCACTTGCACACAGGGACACTGGGGGCAGACACAGGTAGCCCATTTGCACTGAGGGTCTCATGCCTCAGCACTGCCTGGGGGACACAGGGCCCCCCACCCTCAGGACTGATGGGGACAGTTGTGCCAGGAGCAGGGACTGGCTGAGCATTCCGCTGTGGCTGTAAGAACATCTTCACCCCATCCATCCCATCCTGGAGAAGTAGGACATGGCTGGACACCAGCTGGACAATCCTTATATCAAAAACTACCAAATATACAATTATATTACAAAAGTAAATTGTTTTTTTTTTATTTCTGCTCATTACAGAAGGAGCTGAACACAGGTGGGGGGACAAAGGGGTCCCTTTGCTGGGGGGTGTGGCTCAGCCACAGGTGCCACCTCTGTACCCAGTCAAGGCTACTCTCAGTGGGACACGGCGTCACTGGTGTCATCCAGCCCAGCTGGGATGCACGAGGTTTGTCCCCAAGGCAGGGTGGGGACTGGGGATGGCCCCTGCCCTCAGCATCCCCACTGTGCCCAGGATGGCATCACGGGGACAGTCCCACTGCACCCACTCCCATCTCCTCCCCATGCCAGTTGTCACCAGACCCTGCTGGCCTTTTGCGATGTCCCCACCGGGCCCTCCAACTGGGATGATGGGGCGCAGGGAGGGGGTGCCCTTTGCCACAGGGAGCTGTTGATAAAGGCTGGGGCTTTTGGGGTGGGTTTTCCAATCTCCAATTGGCTCTGGGTGGCTCTGGGTCACAGCCTGGCATGGAGTGATGGCTGTAGGCAGGCTGAGAACATGCTGCACTCATCACAGCCATGGGCTGAGGCAGTGCAGCAGGTTCTGACATTCCCACACCCCAAAACCAGGGCTCAGCAGGGTGATTTGAGGAGCCCTGGAGAGTTGGGTTCCCTGTGGGCACCTCTGCCCACCCCGGCCAAGGGAGAACCTCTACCACTGCTGTCCCAGCACATCCCTGCGTGTACCCAGCAACCTAGTGATGGATGTCCTGCTCCTGCTGTGACGAGGCCACATCCTTCAGAAATCCCTCCTCCAGCTTTTCCATGGGGAAGGAAGAAGTGGATCCTGCAGGAAAACACCACCCCTGAGCCCCCAGTCCTTGACCCCGCTGATAGAGGCAGAGTCTCCACTCTCCTGCCCAAGCTGAGGCTCTGCAGGAAGGTGATGGAGGATCCCCCCAAAAGTTCCCGGGCTCCAGAGCCTCCAGCCAGTTCCAAACCAAGAGAACCATGAGTAACAAAAACAAAAGCACCTGGTTCTTCCCCAGGGAAGCGGAGCACCTGCCAGCCCCTACCACTTGAGGAAGTCCCGCACGTAGCTCCATAGCTTGGTGATCCAGAGGTTGGCCCCCAGGTCAGTCAGGTACTGTATTTCAGGCGTCAGCATCTTGCGGCACAGCTTCTGGTGCTTCTTGCTGATCTTCTTCTTCAAGTTGTACCCCAGGATGGTCTTCTCCCCCAGGGGCTGCCAGGGCTGCATGGAGGACTCCTGGATGGCGCTGGCATCCACGGCATGTCCCCCATCGATGCAGATGCTGGTCATCTTCTCATTCTCCCTCTGCAGCTCGGCCACGTCCCTGGCCATCCTCTCCCTCCCGTAGGCCTCCACCTTGCGCCAAAAGGTGGCATTGAAGTAGCGGTAGAGCTTGGCATCGATGAGGTTCCAGGCGGTCGCCTGCTCGTACAGCTCAGGGGTCAACCGGGACACGGTGGAGCCCTTGCGGGCGTTGAGCTTGAAGTAGAGGACATCCTCCAGCTGCCAACACAGCAGGTCCTTGAGCAGCACCAGCGACTCATCAAAATACTCGAGCAACATGACGAGGTGGAAGCGGCGGTCGATCTCCTGGATGTGCTCCTCCACCAGCGGGCTGTTGGCGTCCATGCTGCTGTCGTAGCCGAAGTCGAAGAACAGGAGGTTTTGGAGGTAGTGAGCGTTGAATCCGTTGGGGTCGTAATAGTGCTGGGGGTCCCGGAGGAACTCGTCCAGCTTATCCTCCCCCGTGATCTTCCAGGTCAGGGGGATGATGGGCCCGAAGTAGTGGAAGGAAGACTCGAAGAGGTACGCGGGGTCCCGCAGCACCGTCACGAAGATGGTGTCGGGCGGCAGGAGCTTGCGCACCTCCTCGTAGTGGAAGCGCATGTGGTTGCAGATGATGTTGAAGCACACCCCGGGCCGGTAGTGCTGCACCTGGCTGCGCTCGAAGAAGGACGGGTAGTAGAAGTCGTTGCGGCCGTTGGGGAAGGCGAATTTCAGGCGATGCTTCTCCCCGAAGCGGAAGAGGATGTTGAGGATGGTGCTGCTGGCTGTCTTGTGAGTCTTCATGAACATGACGTTGAGCTTGGGCCGGCAGCTCCAGCCCGAGGCGCTGCCCGTGCCATTGGACGAGGACGGAGCCTGGACGGGGGACAGGTGGGAGGAGCAGGAGAAGGGCACGGGGATCCTGGGTGACAGAAGAGCACCATGATGAGAGTGGCACTGCCACTTTGAAAGTTTAGGGGTATTCTGTGCTGGAGGAGCTGGATCTGGGCATTGGTTCTAGACCTGGGAATAAGGGCTGGACGTTGGGAATATATGCTGACCTGGAAATGGGTGTTGGATCTGGGGATGGGTGCTGGACCTTGGGAATGGGTTCTAGAAATGGGAATAGGTGCTGGAAACGGAAATAGAGCAGGGGGTCTCCATGGCCATGGCCATAGTGGTCCTGGTGGAGGTGATGCCAAAAAGTGCATTAAAGGGAGCTGTCCATGGCCCCTACTCCACAGAGAGGAGCTGATAACATTTTTATGGGGTATGAGAGCTCTCAACCCTTTGTAGGATCCATAGAGGAGGCTTAGGAGCTCTTAACCCCTTGTAGGATCCATGGAGGAGGTCAGGGACACCTCTCAACCCCTTACAAGAGCCACAAACCTCTCATGGGATCTGTGGAGGTCTGGGAGCTCTCAACACCTTGTGGGATCCATGAAGGATCCAGCAGGGGAAATAATTCCAGAGCCTGGCCCCAGAGATGAGTTCATGGGCCCTGGAGGAGAACGTGAGGACACACAGGACGTTATCTGAGCTACCTGGGACAGTGAGCAGAGCCCACAGTCGAGTGACTTTGGACACCTGTAATGAACTCGCCAAACTGATCCTTAATAAGGATCCCACCCAACAGCACCAGGCTTGTGAGGCATGTGGACCTTGTTTACAAGCTTGGAGGTTAATTTGATGACAGGTGGCACGGCTGGGAGCTGAGCACTGTGGAGCTCTGGCAGTGAAAGAACCCGAGACTTGGAGTCCTCTCCCTCTCCTCCTTTCTCTTCCCCTTTCCACCAAGTGGCAGTGAGCGCCCCAGGGTGTGTCCCCAGTCCTGCAGGGAGTTGGGGGCCACTTCCCCCCTGGCTGCGGGACAGGGTGCAGCCTCCAGCAGGAAGGGGACATCTTGGTGTGAAGCCACCAGGGCTTGGAAAGTCCCAGGGCCATCTCCACATCCCCCACCTCCAGCTGGGGGCTCCTGGTGTGGAACAGAGAGGCTGAGCTGTGGGGGGGACATGCAGGGACCCCAGACTCACTCAGTGACGCTGACTTGCAGCGGGGGGACGGCATAGGAGTAGAGCAGCAACATGAAGCTGGTCAGGAGGGTCCCCAGGACCAGCCCCTTGCACATGGACCTCCAGGGCTTCCCATGCCACAGCATCCTGGTCACCTGCAGCCAGAGAGGAGAGATGTTGGTGCCAGGGACACGGGGACTGGGGGGTGTGTGGCGTGGATGAGGCACGTGGACATTTCACGGGCATGGCAATTCTCAGGCAAGCATCTCACCGGCGCCTGGCATGACCCAGCCATGGGCACAGCAGATCCGTGGCCCAGGCCCAGCGGCTCTGCCCGCCCAGCCGAGCTTTGCCCGCCCTGGGAAAACCGAGTGACTCCCAGGCTGACTCCCAGGCCTGGTGGGAGAGGCCGCAGGGCTGGGACTGGGGGAAGGGGGAGCTGGGCCATGGACAGCCCAGGGCCTGTGTGGGCTGCTGAGGGACAGAGTGGCCATTCTCCACTGGGTCACCACCAGCACCGGCAGGAGCTCCTTGAGGGCGCTGGGATCCATTTTCCCGGGAAAACCTGCAGGCCGGAGCAGGAGCTGCAGCAGCTCGGGATGGTTTGGGTGCTGCAATACCCTCCCAGCGTGGCCTCTCCGGCCCTGCCAGCAGCACCGGGGGGCTCGGGGGCCCCTCTGGTCATGTCAGCTCGGGCTGGCACAGGGTGGGGGCCAGGGACACGGAACTGGGGACACAGGGGTGCAGGCAGGACGGCACCCCCAAACACACAGAACACACACACACACAGAGGGTACACACAGGGGCACACACAGACACCTCTGCCCCCTCGTGTGCTCGTGTGTGCACCAGGACATACATACATACATCCATGCGTGTTCACACACACACACAGACACACAATGTGCACACACATCAGTCCTGTTCACACACACACACACATGTGCACACAGACACACACACACGCTCGCAGAGGCCCCCGCTGTCCTCACCTCAGCACTCCCCCCGTGGCCCCCATCCCTGTCCCCTCCCTCCTCCCGGGACACGAGGGTCACCCTCACTGTGACACCGCATTGCAGCAGGGCCGTCCCCTGCGGCAGGACACGGGGACTCGGGGACACGGGGACACGGGGACACGCCACCGGTGATCGCAGCCCTCCACAGCAGAGCTCGGCGCCCGGGAGCCCCCCCCTGAGCTGGGGGCCCAGCCCCCCCGGCCCTGCACCCCCGTTTAGCGGCGGGAGCAGCATCGCCTGCCTGCCCCAGCTCCCGCTGCTCCCGCTGCTCCACATCCTCCGGAATCCTTCGGCCGAGGCTGGCTGCGCTCCCACTGAATAACACCCCCTGAAAAAAAAAACCCCGGTCCGCCACCCCCGCCTCGCATCACCCCGTCAGCCCCTCAGAGCTCCCGCGGATATTCCGGCGGGATGAAATCCCGCTGCCATGCGCCGCGGTTCGCAGCCCGGCACGTCCCACCCCCCGAGCCCCCGAGGCAAAGCCCCCCCCGGTTCCCGGCTCACCCCCAGCAGCCGGCGGTCCGCCGCGGTCACCGGCGCCCGGCGATCCCGGGGTGCCGCTGCTGCCGCTGCTCCCCCGCTCCGGCCCCCCCGGGTCGGATCGCCTCGTGCTGCCGAGATTTCCAGCTCGATGAATAATGAATGGAAAATGCAACCGGAGCCCCGGGCTGCGGCCGGGTGCTGGGCACAGCGCCGCGGACAGGGAGAGGGAGCTGGGAGAGGGGCGCCTGGGGCACCCGGAAAGCTCATCCAGGTCCCCCCCCCACTTCCCCTGGAGCCGGGACCGCTGGATCAGGCAGGGCTGGTGCATCCAGCCTCTCCCCGAGTGGTTTTCATGTGGATGTGGGGGGGCACGGTGTCACCACGGCGGGAGCAGGCGGCTCAGACTACATCCCAAAACCACCGTGTGGGTGGGAATGCCAGAGAGCTCCATGTGCCCAGGAGCAGCAGGAGCCCAGTTTTACGCGGTGGCTGTGATTCCATCACAGTCACCACCTGGCACCACCTGGAAAAGCCACTGGACAGGGCTGGGGAGACACCCACTTTTGTGGGTGCTGCCAGGCGAGAGCGAAGCTGGCACCAACTCCGCTGGAGTGAGTGAAATGGCACCATGAACCCCTCTGATGAGTCCCAATGGATCCCAGTGAGTCCAGATGGGTCCCAATGGATCCTGATAGATCCCTATGGGACCCTACCAGGCTCTCAGGACCACACAGCACCCCATTCTGGAGCTCTGGAATGCCCAGAGGATGCCTCGCTCCACCCTGCCAGCCTGCCTGCCTGCCTCCCTGGGGTGGTTCTGGCAAACACTTCCCAGCCAAATACTCTATTGACTTTGCCTTCAGCGAGCAGCTTAATTATTAATAGCTTGTCAGGAAAAACGTGGTGTGCTGGGTGCTCTCCTGGGGCTCCCACGGGTAGGAGCTGGCCGCGGCGCCAGCCGGCTGGGATGCCCAGCCAGAGAACACGGCTGCACACACCATCTCCTCCAGAGCTACCCCTGGGCCAAGGCAGGCCACGCAGCTCTGCAGCCCCATCTCCATGTCCCAGCAGCTCCCCATCTCCTTGGGGGCATCCCAGAGTCTGCTTCTGGGTTTTCCCTACAGGATCAATCTTTTTAGGGCCAAGCCCCTGCCATACACAAGGCACATGCACCTGCTTGCTCCTGATCCCACAAATTCATGGACACACTGTTTTCCACAGGCCCCATCCCACACAGGCACGGTGCTTCCCTCCCCTCTGTCCCCTCTGTGTCCCATGCATACAAAATTCTCCCCACAGAGCTGCTTCCTAAGCATCCCACTGCCCCCCCCCCCCCCCCCAGCATCCCAACACCCTCTAGGCATCTCAACACCCCCTTAAGCATCCCACTAGCTCCTTATCATCCTGCTGCCCCCCCTGGCATCCCACTGCCTCCCAAGCTACCCAACAAGCATCCCTGTAGGAACGTCCGTGGAGTCTGACCTTTCCCAAAACATACCGCTGCCCCCTTTCCATCCTGCCACCCTCCAAGCACCCCACCGCCTCCTCCAAGCGTCTCGACTCCCCGCCGCCCCCTCAGTCTCCATCACCTTTTCCTCTGCCTGCAGCGCTGGCGCTGGGCCGTGCCTCTGCTCTCCTGTGCTGACCAGGGTGCCAGGGGAGCGGGCGGCACGGGGCGGGGGTGCCGATGCTGCTCCGACATGGAATAAGCTCTTCCCGGGCGGCTCCCCGCAAATGCCGGCTTTTCCAAAGCCTCCCCACTGCACCGCGGTGTTTATGGCATCACCGGGATCGCGGCCCCGGGTGGCCGCCCTGGGAAGGGGGAACGGGGCAGGAGTGGGAGCGGCCGGCGGGGGGACGCGGGGCTGCGGCCGGGCACTGCCCGGCTCCCCAGGGCCGGCCCTGGGCGCCTGCGGCCACCCCGAGCCACCCGGCCCCCACTCGCTGCCAGGGCACAGAGGAGCCATTCAGCCCGCTCCGGGAACAACGGGGACATTTGTCTCCATCTGTGACCGCGGCCTCAACGGGGACATTGTCCCCGCGGGCCCCACTGCCGGCCCCTCGGCTCCCCGCCACCGGCCTGGCGTGGCCCCACAGCCCTGGGTGACGACGGCAGTCCCCGGGCGGTGGCACCCACCTCCCGCCAGCCACCGTCCTCCTCCTCGTCCCAGGGGACGGCTCATGGCCTGGCTGTCACCTCCTGCAGCCGGAGCTCACCTGGGTTTGGGGAGCTCGCTCCCGCACCCCGTGCCGGCCGCCTGCTCCCTGGGGCACCCTGGTCACGCATCATCAGCTCCTCTCCACTCTCCCGCAGCTTCCCCGCCCTCCTTCCTCCCTCCCACTATGTTTCCATGGATTTACAGCCCTGATGACAGTAATATTCTGGCATCTCCAGCATTGGTGTGACAACTATGGAGCAACCACGATGCCACCTGCCTTTCCACCCTCCCCTAGTCATGCCAGAGGGTGCCCTGGCCACACCAGGAGGGCTCAGCCCTGTCGCTGGTCCCTCACCCTGCATGCGTCAGGGTGCAAAAGGGGCTGTCGCGCTCCTGGATCCAGCCTTGGCTCTTCCTGCTGCCCTCAGACCCGGGTCTCTGTCGCTAAAGGGTCGGCCTTGGGTCCCCACGCAGGGGGTGACCACCTTGGCCGTGCCTGTGACTCACTGTCCCTGTTGGAGGTGTTTGGGGTTCAGAGCTTGCCCCTACAGGATTTACAGGCATCACCTTGCAGTGAGCTGGCAGCTCTTGCCCCATTCCTGGCAGCTGCCCCATCTCGCCAGACCTCATCAGGACCAGTTCTCATACCAGAGTAACCTGCACGACACTTCACTTGTGCTCAGTTTTCATCATCATCATCATCATCACCATCATCATTGCAAGAGGAGAGGCGAAGACAAGTGATCACAGTCGCAGTCACAGGATTTGCTGTCAAATTGGTGGTGTGAGAGCAAGGAGCTGTCCCACCCTTCTCTGCAGGGCACCTCTCCTAATTTCAGGTTTCTCCCTCTTTTGGGGTGGGTCACAAAAGGATTCCAGGTTTCCCCCTTTCTGGGGGTGGGTTATGAAGGGATTCCAGGTTGCCCCTGCAGTTTTTTGGGGGGGATGGATTGAAAAGGTTTGCCAGGTTTCTCCCTTTTTTTTTTTTTTTTTTTTTTTTTTTTTTTTGGAATGGGTTGCAGAGTATTTCCAGGTTTCCTGGATTTTGGGAAACGGGTTGCAAAGGGTTTCCAGCCTTTCCTTCCTTCTTCCAGAAGAAAGCTGCAGTGGCCGGTATATGGCAGCTCAGCCATGGAACGCTGGATGTGACCGAGCCGGGAAGCCACGACATGCCACGTCTCACATCCCACAGGGGGGTGACCAGGAGGGTTCCACCACCTCATCCCCACCCGTCCCCCCCGATCTGGGGGTACAAAGCAGCACTCACTGGAAGCTGTGATGGCCGGGACCACGGGTGGCCCTGAGGGGCTGGGTGAGGAGGCCGAGTGGGTGGTGACACCGAGGGGTCACCCTTGGCCGGGCACACTTGGCCTTTATCAGCCGGAGGGGTCTGTGGCCACCAGCACCGGCCTGGCCCCGGGCCTGGCCCTGCCCCAGGGGTCGGTCCTGCTCCTCTTGGCAGAGGGGAAAGCAAGGAGAGAAACATGAAAAGGAAAAGCCTTCCAACCCTCTGAAGCAGAAAAAAGAAAACAAAGAGGGGGGGGAAAGAGGAAAATGAAAAAGGGGAGGGGAAGAAAGAGGGGAACGACTGAAGGGGAAAAATAAAAAATAAATAAATAGAAAAGAAATAAAGGGGAAAAAGAAAAGGAAAAAGGAAAAAAGGAAAAAAAAAAACTGAAAAAAATGGAACACAACAGGGGAGAATGGAAACAGTAAAAAGAAGAAAGCACTTAAACCAAATTGAAAATAAAAAAAAAAAAGAAAAAAATGGAAAAAAAATCTAGGAAAAGAAACTAAATCTGAAGGTCATATGAGTTGAGTGTTCCCAGCTGTTCCCTGTCTGAGCTCACTCCCTTCCAGGGACTGTCACTCCCTGGGATCTTCTGTGTCCTCACAGCAGTGCCAGGGGTGTCCTCCAAAAATCCCTCAGAGTGAGACAGAGTCTTCATCACATTTCTGCTCATAAACCCCATGAGACACCTTGTCCCCAGCTGTGGTATCTCCAAGGTGTTTTGGGGGGAAAACCGAGGATTGACAGGTAACTGCTGATGCCAGGACACATCCAGCAGGATCAGCAACCCTGGCATCAGCCATGGATCTCCACATCCATCCACATCACCCCCTCAGGAGCCTCCCCCATGCCCAGGCAGAAGGGGCAGACAACAAACACCACCAGGAAAGCATCACCTTCTTTAATTAAAAATAAAAATACACGGGAATATGGTTTTCTGTGTGGATACTGGGAAGCAGCTCCGGGCTCTGCACACCTCTGCCCCAGGGAGCTCCTGGGAGCCAGGCTCCAGCAGCCAGGGCTGTGCAAATTCACACGGAACGATCGCAGAGCTCTCCTTGGCCTCCTCTTCCTCATGCCGAGGTGGCACCAGCACAGGGAGGACAGTCCTTGTCACACCGATTCCGCGGAGGGGACCAGGGGAAAGGCAGAGCAGCAGGTGTATTTACAGATGGGAAACATTTCAAACACAGCCTTTCTGTCCCAGGAGCAAAGCCAAGGGTTTTCCACCCGAAAGCAACAGTGGAAAACACTCCAGGAGCCCCCGGTCCCGTCACGCTTGTCGCGCCTTCTTGCTCTTCTTCTTCTGCATCTTGAGGGCTGCGTCGTGGGCTTTCCTCTTCTCAGCCAGTTTGTTGGCCTGGGGAGAGACCCCCGAGCCCTCGGTCAGAGCAGGACAGGGGCTGCAACCCCTCGGTCCCACCAAAGCTCCCGGTGCACGTGGAGGATGGACCCCACAGCACCAGGATCAGGGGTGGGATGGGGAGAGTGACCACAGGAGACACAACCCTGAGGGGCACAGGGAGCTCTGCCATGGGGCAGCCTGGGGACACCGGGAGGGACCTCAACACCCTCACCAGGGACAGGGAGTATGGAAGGAGCAAGTGGGTTTGGGAAGAGCCCGTCCCAGGATGTGGGTGAGGGGCCCAGTCTCCGTACCTCACGGATTTTGCGCTTCTTCCCAAACATGATCTTCTTGTAGAGGTACTTCTCCCTCTTCTTCATCATCATGATGGCCAAGCGCTTCTCCTCGCTCTGCTGCTCCTGCTCCAGGCGCTGCTTGTCCTCCACTCGCACCTTCCCCGCCGTCACCTTCACAGGAAGCACCTGTGGGGAGCCAGGGAGCTCAGGATACCGGGAACCCACCCCCCTTCCACAGGGATTGGCATTTCCGGCCCTTTCACTGCGGGCCAGGGAGGGCCACAGCTCCCTCGGGACCTGCGGCAGGCTCTGACAGGGATGGGAGCTGCAGCTCATGGATGTGGGGCCAGCAGCACCCCTGGGAGTGCTCCAGGCCGGGCTTGGAGCAACCTGGGACAGTGGGAGTTTTCTCAGCCCATGGCAGAGGGGGGAACAAGAGGAGCTTTAAAGGCCCCTCCCAACCCAAACCATTCCATTACTGTTTGAGCATCCCAGTGGTCCCAGCACAGGGACAGTGACATCGGAGCTGCCTCCTTGGGCTCCCACCTTGTTGCTCTGAGTCTTCTGCTCTTCCATCTTCTGCTCTTCCATCTTCTGTAATTTCATCTCCTCTTCTTTTTCAGACTCATCTTCCTCCTCTTCTTTGTCATTGTCACCTTCCTCTTCCTCCTCTTCTTCCTCCTCCTCCTCCTCCTCTTCACTCTCTTCATCTACAAGGAGACACCACCGTTACCCTTGGGATGCTCTGGAACAGGCACAGCCCAGCTCCCAAACTCTTCCGAGGGCTCCCAGCACCTGGATTCTCTCCCCTCTGCAGGGCCAGCAGCTTCAGCTTCTCGGGAGGGACGTAGTCACCCTCCTTCTCCGTCACGAAGGGCGAGAGGTGCGGGGGCAGCAGGAGCCCGGGGAAATAATCGGCCACAGGCAGGCACAGCTTGGCATTCACCGAGTCAAAAACCCACTGGGGCTGCAGGTAGTACCTGGGCGAGGCACAGGGGTCCCACCTCAGCCCTTGGAGGCCACGGGACAGCTCTGGGATGGCTGTTCTGGGGAGGGCCCCCCGCCTCACCCACCTGCCAACCACCTGCTTGTCCACGCGGGGCCGGTCAATGATGTGGTGGGTGATGGACGGGTCGGTGGCGTCGTAGGTGGCACCGATGCACAGGGACTTGTCCCAGGACACCTGGCCACCAAAGCACCTGTGGGCAATGCCAGTGAGGGGTCAGGCGGGCAGGTGGGACCCTCAGGGTCACCCCACGCACAGGACATGGGGTGGGTTGGTCCCTAAAGTCCTGCCAGAGGGGAAGGCCAGGGCTGCGAGGGTCTCCTGCCCACCACGCACCGGATGACGAAGGCCAGCGGCTCCCGGGGCACCTCCCTGTTGAGGAAGAAGCGCAGCCCCTCAAAGAGCTTCTTGTGCTTCTCCAGAGCCTCCTGCTCCTTTTTCTTGGCGTCCATCAGCTCTGCCGTCTCCTGCTCAGAGCGAAGCCCTCAGCCTCCTCCCCTCACACAGCCCTGGCCAAGCCCTCCCTTGGCAAAGAGGGTTCTCAGGAGCTGTCCCCAAACTGCCAGCCTGGGCACAGGACAGGATCCCCCAAGGCCAGGGATGAGTCCCACACCAGGGTCTTACCCCCTCCACTGGGAATTCATCCATCTCCACCTCATCCTCGTGGGTTGGAGCCACTGCCCGGGCCAGGCTGGCACTCAGAGCTGACAGCTTCTGCACGGAGAGGACATGGAGTCACATCCAGAGGGTGGGAAAAGGGGCAGCCCCATGGGGGGATTTCCCAGAGCAAGAGGCCGGAAGAGCCAGGGCCTGGACAGAATTCAGCCCACTCCAGGCACTATCCCCAGCATGGGACTGGGGGGGTCCCTGGCCATGCAGGGGGAGGCCGGTGGTGCCTGAAGCCGAGCCCAGCTCTGCCCTACAGGAACAGGCAGTTTGGATCAGCCCCCTCCACCCTGCAGGGTGCTGGCTCTGTCCCTCAGTGCCACACTAGGACAGCTGTGGGCAAGACACAAAGGCCACAGTGTCCCCATGGGCCACAGTGCCAGCAGTGCCCCTCACCTCCAGGTAGCTCTCTGAATCCATGGCGTACTCCTTGCCCTCTGCAGGCTTCAGCTCATCCTCAGCCTGGCTGTCGATCTGGAGAGGAAAAGGGGTGTGGAGGCAGCTGCCAAAATCAGGTATCCCAAAAATCCCTCATTTCCATTCTCCATCCCACCAATCCGGGTTGCCACCACCCCAGGGTGGGACACAGTGACCTGGGTGGTGGCCTCACCTTGGGGGGGTACAGCAGGTTCAGGGACTGGTAGAGGCGGAAGTTGACGAAGCCCAGGAGGGTGGTGTAGAACTCGGTGAAGGTGGCCATGACCCGGTAATCCACATCTGTGGGGTGCTGCCAGCACACGGCATGGGGGCACACAGGGACAAAGATCACACAGTATCCCCATTTAGACAGAGACGCACAGGGATCATCCAGCCCAGCCCCTGGCCCTGCCCAGAGCCCCCAACAATCCCACCCAGGCCATCCCTGGCAGCGCTGTCCAAAGGCTCCTGGAGCTCTGGCAGCCTCGGGGCCGTGCCCATTCCCTGGGGAGCCTGGGCAGTGCCAGCACCCTCTGGGGGAAGAAGCTTTTCCTAAAATCCAACCTAAACGTGCCCCAATCACAGAGATGTCACAGCCACCACCAGACCCTGGGCAGGGAGAACGCTGTAGGCTCCCCCCAGGGTCCTGCTGCCACCCCTCTATGCCTGGATACATGGAACACTTCATCCCATCATGGATGGAGACCTTGGGGTTTAGGCCTGGGACTCCCAGCTCTTCCAGGTGAAAAGTGCAGGGTATGGCAGAGTTGGACAAGAGCAAGTCCAAGGACAAGTGACCATGGCTTCAGCCTGCCAGAAGGCAGGGATGGATGGGATATTGGGAAGGAATTCCTCCCTGTAAGGGTGATGAGGCTCTGGCACAGGGTGCCCAGAGAAACTGTGGTTGCCCCATCCCTGAAGGGTTCAAGGCCAGGCTGGACAGGGCTTTGAGCCACCTGGTCCAGTGGAAAGTATCCCTGCCCACAGCAGGGGTGGAATGGGATGGGCTTTAAGGTCCCTTCCAAATAAACATTCCAGGATTCTGTGATTCAGAAGCACAAAACCACAAATCCTCAACCCAACGGTGCCCAGCCCTGGAAATCCCAGGAGTGAATGGAGAGGGCCCTGCTGTGCCTGTGACCTCCTGCCAAGGCTCAGGGGAAGCTGTCCCAGCACAATGGGGACCTTCCCTTGCCCTGCTGCCCGGGGGACACAGCACAATCCCCTTGGGGAGGCTGCAGGATCTGACTCATCCCTTTCCTCCAATCCATCAGCCTTGCTCCCACAGGTTAATCTTTTATGGCTGATAAAGGAGCACATTAATAATTGAGAACACGAGGAACTGCGGAGACTGGTACAGGCAGCCTCGGGGACTCCTGAGGTGACAGAGCACTCTGTCCCCACGTACCCCTGCGGCAGGTCTCACCACAGGCTGGGATGGCACAGGATGGTCCCTCACCCCCTCCCTGCTGATCCCCCGGGCTCTTCCCAGGTACTCACGTCGTGGGCGAAGGCGTAGGGGGTGATCCAGGTGATGGGCTGCCCCAGCACCTCTGCCTGGTAGTAGATGCCCTTGATGGAGAGGAACACCTGGCAGGACAGAGCAAAGGCTCAGTGAGAGGAAGGCCGCGGCGTCCCTGTCACCGCCTCCCTCAGCAGGAGGCTCCTCAGGGAGCGCCAGATCCCAGTGGGACCCGTGATCTGACATCCCAGCGCCCAAGGCCAGCACCCCGCAGGCCCAGGCCGTGGCCAGCTCCCACCTTGCGCAGGGAGCGGGAGGCGATGACGTAGTTCTGGAACTCCACGGCCAGGCGCCGGCACAGCTGGATGGTCTGCACGTGGCACTTCCCCGTGCGGGGAAAGGTGGAGAACAGGAAGCACATGGACAGGGCATCGTCCAGGTCCCGCAGGGCGTCTACGAACGTGGGGTACCTGTGCCCAGGGGAGGACCAGGGGGGTCACAGCCAGCCCCAGAGTCCTGCAGAAGGGGCTGGGGGAGACCCCGAGGGAGAAAGGAATGGGAACTGTGGAGCAGCCGCCCGCACATCCCAGCAGAGCTGGCCAGAGAATGATGGAATATCCTGGTTTAGGAAGGGACCCACGAGGATTATGGGGTTTCCTCCCTCCCGTGTCCCCTCCTTGTTGTCACCAAACTCACCAAAGCCTTGGCAGCATTAACCCTTCACCAGCCCTCCAAGGAAAACAGCCCACAGGGAGAGCAGGAGAGTTCCCTGTGTAATCCTGAAGCTACCCAGGAGGCATTCCCTGCTCTCTCATTTCTTCTTCTCCAGCCCAGAAACACAAAATTCCATCAATAACTCCAGAAAATACACGAGGTGGATTCCCAGAGAGGGATGGATACGGTGAAAAATCAGAGAATCCCAGGGTAGTTTGGGCTAACAGAGTCATTAAGGATCATCTCATTCCATGGGCAGGGACACCTTCCACTATCCCAGGGTGCTCCAAGCCCCAGTGTCCAGCCTGGCCTTGGACACTGCCAGGGATCCAGGGGCAGCCACAGCTGCTCTGGGCACCCTGTGCCAGGGCCTGCCCACCCTCCCAGGGAACAATTCCTGCCCAATATCCCCTCCATCCCTGCCCTCTGGCAGTGGGAAGCCATTCCCTGTGTCCTGTCCCTCCAGCCCTTGTCCCCAGTCCCTCTCCAGCTCTCCTGGAGCCCCTTTAGGCCCTGGCAGGGGCTCTGAGCTCTCCCTGGAGCCTTCTGTTCTCCAGGTGAGCACCCCCAGCTCTCCCAGCCTGGCTCCAGAGCAGAGGGCCTCCAGCCCTGGGAGCATCTCCTCCTCTGGACTCTCTCCAGCAGCTCCAGGTCCCTCCTGGGCTGGGACTCCAAAGGTGGATGCTCCAGGTGGCTCTGCCAGGGCTGCCTCACCTCTCCTTGACGATGTGGTCGAGTTTGTAGGTGGGTTTGTTGTCCTTCAGCCGCTCTACAGTGCCCCACTCGCTCTTCCCGTAAGCCTTGCGCAGCTTCCGGACAAACACCTGTGGGGACAGGGGGACGTGGGGTGTCTGTGGCACAGGACCAGCCCCGGGGCCCCTCGGGGGGGACAATCACCTTGTACTCCCGGAATTTGTTGACGATGGGCTCATGGAGCAGGAATTTGATGTCCTTGAGCAGGTAGAAAGTCCTGGGGGCGGTGGAGCCCTTGTTCACCTTCTTCTTGTGCTTGGGCTCGTGGGGGTAAATCCCCTTGAGGATGCAGAGGCGCCTGGAGACAGGGACAGGGCTGGGACAGAGGGGCCACGGCATCCCTGTGTCCCCTGGGACACCTCGGGCCCTTCCCTTGGAGAGGGAATTCCAAACTTGGCAGCCTGAAACCCAGGACACAGGACACCGCGCCCTGACCCCGAGGGAAAGGGCCACCCCATGGAGAGGGGTGCAGGGTGTCCCACGGCCACCCCACACAGCCAGCACAGACCTCGGTCCCTCTGCTCCCCCTGGTTGGGGACCGGGCGTCCCCGGGGGAGTTCAAAGGGACCGGAGAGCTCGGCGGGATGGGAGTTCAGGGTGCAGGGAGCACCTGCAGGGGGAGGGGGGTCCCGGGCGCACCTGAAGTCGGGCAGGCTCAGCTGCAGCTTCTTCCGCGCCCGGTTCCGGGTGATGTAGTTGGTGGCGGCTCCGCGCTCGTACTAGGGAGAGACGGGGACCTTGGGGGTGCTGAGGGGACCCCGCAACCGCCCCGGCGCCACCGGGGCTCCTGGGGGCGGACAGGGAGGAGAAGCAAGAACCGGAGGACGAGGGGCTGGAAGAGGGCACCGGGCACGGCCAGCGCGGGGGGCAGGAGCCGAACCGGGAGGGGGGGCGAGCACCACCGCTAGGGAGGGCTGCAGGGACACGACACGGCCGGAGCCGCGTCACCGGCAGCGGAACGGGGGCAGCGGCCACGGACCGACACCGGAGGGCACGGAGAGGGCAGGGAGGAGCGAGGGAGGAACGGCCCGGGAAGGCACCGGGCACGGGCCCCGGGCGCGTCACCGCGGCGGAAAGGAGGGGCCGGGAAGGGCTCGGTACCTTCTTCTTCTCCAGCCCGCCCATGGCCCCGCCGCCGCCGCCGCCGCCGCCACGTGCGCCCGCGCAATGCAGGACCCCACGCTGCCCCCGCCCCGCCTGCGCCCGCGGCCGGGCGTGCGCAGACCGGAGCGGCCCCGCCCGGGCAGGAGGGCAGCGCGGACACGGCGAACGGCGCGGACACCGCGAGCGGCGCGGGCACAACGAGCGGCGCGGGCACAACGAGCGGCGCGGGGGGCGGCCGGGCCGGGGCGGGTCGGGCGGCAGAAGGGGACTCAGTCAGGCGCGCCAAGGGCAGCCCAGAGCCCTAGCAGGAGGGGTCCTGAGGCGCAGAGCACACTGGGATTTTGCGGTGCCGCGTAGGGCATGCCGGGATACAACGGGGCCTGCCCGAGCTGCGCAGAGTATGCTGGGATATAGCGAGGCAGAGATGATGCGAACCACGTCGGCATCTAGCGAGGCCTAGTAACGCAGGGCATGCCGGGATGTACCGGGGCGGGGCTGCGCAGGGCATACTGGGACATAATGAGGCAGGGATAGCGCGGTGCACGCCGGGATATAGCGGGGCAGGGGATGGCGAGGAGCACGCCGGGATGCACCCTGGCGGGCCTGCGCGGGGCATGCTGGGATCTAGCGAGGCGGGAGGGGCGGCCGGAGGGCGGGGCCGGGGGCTCCATGCCGGTCGCACACCGGGATGGCGGCCGCGGGTCCCTGGCCGGGCTTGCGGGTCCCGCTGCCCTCCTGTGGTCCCTGGCGCTGCAGCACCTGCCGCAGGCACCGGCCCGGGGGTGCCCGGCCTGCGGGGCCCACAGCGGGGCGGTGTTTGAGGAACGGCCGGGCACGGGGGGTCTCGTCCCCGGGTCCCCAGGCTGACGGGACCGGAGCCCCAGCGGCGCCCCGGGATCCCTTCCTGGGCTCGGGGGATTCGCTTTTGTGGCTCAGGGCTCCCCCCGGGCGAGGGAGGGTTTGACCTCTGGGGGCTCAGGACCCCCACACCCCCCGGCTTTAGGGATATTTTTTGGGGTTCGTGCCCCCTCCCCGGCTGTCCCTCGGCTCCCGCGTGGGGCTGATCAATCTCCGTTTCCTCAATTAAACCGTAGCTCGAGGCGAGCATGGGAATTCTCGTTTCCAAGGGGGCCGGATTTGGCCGCCTTTCACCCCTGTCTATTTTCGGGCTGTGACCGCCGGCGTTGACCCGAGCGGCGGCCCCTCGGGTCAGGCTGCCCCGGGCACGGTGTCCCGGGCACGGTGTCCCGGGCTGGCCGGGGCTGTCCCCGTTCCCCTCGGCCGCGCCTCAGCCAAAGTTCTGCCCCGTTTGTGCTGACTCGGCGGCGGCGTGCGGAAACGGCCTCTCGCCACACCTTCCCCCGCCGTCCCCGCTCCCGGCCCGGCTCATCCTGCCGCTCCCGGCCGCCGGGCTGTCGGGGCTGTGCCGAGCTGTGTCACACCCGTGTCCCCAGCGTCCCCCCCGTCCCTCTCCGGCATGGGGCTGCCGCTCGTCCTGCTGCTGCTGCTGCCCGCGCTCCTGCCCGCCCGCTGCTGCGGTGAGTGCGGCCCCCGAACCCGCCCGGGTCCCCCCGGGCCGGGGGCTCGCCCTGAGCTCGGGGGGTCCCCGAGGAGCGGCGCTGGGGGGGATGAGCCCCGTCTCCAGAGCCTCGGACGGCGACTCGTGGCAGCCGTCGGGGACAAATTCTCTGGGGCTCAGCTCCCCCAACCCAACCCCTGCAACCCCTTCCCCTGCTCAGAGCCAACCCGTGCCCACCCCCGCACGGGTCCTTGGGGACAGGGGTGACACCCCAGCCCCCTAACACCCCCTCGGGTTCTCTGTGCATCCGCTCCAAGTCACGTCTCTTTGTTTCTTCCTCTTTTTTTGTGGTGGGAAATCTGGAGGTTATGAGATTTGGGGGGACGAGGAGGGGGTGGGGTGCACGGAGGGAGTGGGTGCTGGGGGTCCCTCCCCACCGCGGCCCCACGCAGCTTTGGGGGGGCCGTGGGGCTGCAGGGCCGTGCCTGGGGGGGGTCTCGGCCGTCCGGTGCCCCCTGACCTGCGCTGCCTCCCCCGGGCCGGGGCAGAGCCCCCGGAGGGCTCGGCGGGCGCCGTGCGGGCGCTGAGTGCGCGGCTGCTGGGGCTGGCGGGGGCCGCCGCCCGGGACCCCGACCCCGCCGTGTACCTGGCGCTGCGCCTGGCCCGGGAGCACGACCCGCGCCTGGAGCAGCGCTACCTGGAGCGACTGCAGGACGCCTTCCAGCACCCCTACGGCAGGTGGGTGCCCGGGGATCCCCCACGGGTCTTGGGGGCCGCCCCTGTCCCCCGTGCTGACGCCCTGTCCCCGCAGGAGCCTGCAGGAGCGCGGCCGGTGGGACGCCGAGCACAGCATGTACGTGTGGGTGTCCCGGGGTCCCCTCGGGGCGGGTGACACCTGAGGCGGTGTCCTGGGAGGTGACGGGTGCCTTGCAGGAGCGCGGCGGAGCCCCCGCACACGGGGCGGCTGGCACTGTACCTGCTGGGGCTGCGGGCCGCCTGTCCCACACCCAGTCCCCACCGCGCGCTGGTGACATGGCTCAAATACTGCCTGGAGGAGGACTGGACAGGTGAGAGTGTCCCTGCCGGGCGCCCACTTGGCATCTGCACATCCAGCTGTGAGGCGCTGGCTCTCCCTGGTGACACCACACGTTGTCCCCAGGCTCCCGGCGGCACGGCCGCCCCCTCAGCAATTACTACCAGTACGGGCTGGGCGTGCTGGCGCTGTGCGCGCACCACAAGCGGGTGCGGGAGGAGGTGATCCGGCGGCTCCTCGCGGCACAGCACCATGGAAGGCTCGGGCACGGCGGCAACACCGTGGGTAAGGGCCCGTGGGCGCAGGCGGTGGCACCCCGGCGGGTGTGTGACTCCGGGGTGACACCGGGGTGTCCCTGCAGACACCGAGGCCGTGGTGGCACTGGCCTTCACCTGCCTGGAGCGCAGGAGGTTGGTGGGGACGGAGCTGGCGGCCGAGCTCCGGGCGGCCGCGCACAGGGCCAGCAGGAGCATGGCCAAGGCCCAGGGCCCCGACGGCGTCATCGGCAACATCTACAGCACCCCGTGGGCCCTGCAGGTGGGTGTCACCTGAGGGGACATGTGGGCTGGCACTGAGAATGGGCACGGGGGAGAGAGGGGCTGCAGTTGTGGGATGCAGGTGGAGATGCGGGTGCAGATGTGGGTGCCCAGGCAGGGGCAGCTGCCCCGGGGCAGGTGGTGCTCAGCAGCCCAGGTACCCAACCCTCCTTCTTCTTCCCACCACTTCCATCCCTCCCTGTCCCAGGTGTTCCTGGCCACAGGAACGTGCCAGACAGAGCCAGCGTTCGGCCAGGCCATGGCTGCACTGCTGGAGAACCTGGAAGCCTTCGGCACTGCTGCCACCATGGCCCAGGTGCTGCCGGTGCTGCACGGCCGCTCCTACCTGGACATCACCTCCATGCACTGCCAGGAGGAGCCAGGTAGGAGCTAGGGGCAAAGGGATTGGGGTCAGTGCTGGTGTCCCCACAGGGATGGCTGGGCGTCGTCAGTGCTGTGGTGGCTTCTCACAGACACGCTGACACCCCTGGACATGGAGCCCCTGGCTGAGGTGCCAGGGAACAAGACGGTGCAGTTGGTGGTGGAGTGTCCCCTGCCCTGGTGCTACGACCTCAAGCTCTATGACCGCCTGGTGCCTGTGCCCGCCGCTGCCTCCCTCCTGGATGTGCTCCAGGCGGCTGCTGCGCTGGACCCCCATGAGTTCAGGTGTGTGGGGGTCACGCGGTGGTGGCCACGTGTCCTGCACCTGTGCCCGGCTCACTCCAGTTCCCAGCACGCAGCTCCCTTGGGAGCAGCTCTGTGCCAGCGCTGGCAGTGCCGAGGCTGGACCCTCACCCCCCTGAGCCCGCTGTCCCAACCCCCAGGTTCCACACCCAGGACACCTCCCAGGGCCCATTCCTGACCCAGGTGCTGGGGCTGGAGGCCCGGCAGGAGAAGCAGAACTACTGGCAGCTCCTGACCGCACCCGACATCCCCCTGCAGATGGGTGAGTGGTGGGTGGGTGTCCCTGGGGAGGTGGCAGGGGTCCCCCGCAGCCCCATGGCTGCTGTGTCACCTCAAACCCTTGTTCCTCTCTCCACAGGTATTGCTGACTACAGACCCCGGGATGAGGAGATCCTCATCCTGCGCCTCAGCGAGTGGTAGAGGGTGGGGGATGGTGGCAATGAAACCCCCACTGTGGGCACATGACCTGCCGGCTCCCTGCCTCCTCCTTTCCGGGGGCCAGCACCCCAGATCTGCCAGGGGCAGGAGGAGGGGACACACACGATGCCCTGTGTCCTACGGGTGCAGTGGGATAGCAGCACCCAATCCAGCAGCTCCTCCAGTCCTGGTCCCACTCTGGAATGGCTCAGGCGGCCGCTGGGAGCAGCCGTTTTTGGGGTGTCCAGAGCATTTTTGGGATGGCCAAAGATTTGGGAGCCCGAGTTAGCGCTGTTCATCCTCAGCAAGGTGCCAGCTGGGATCCTCCTCCTCTGTAACCCTCTGTGTCCCAGGGCTCGGGGACAGCGGTGCCCGAGGGGGACCCCTGGGTGTGCCCAAACCTGCGTGATTTCCCCGGGAGTTTAATGCAGCGCCCGAAATCACCGGGGCGGCGGCGGTTTGGGGGCGATGGCGCCGGGGGCCGGGCGGGGGCTTGGCGGCGGCCCCGCGCTCACCACGGAGCCGCCGCACGGTGACGAGGCGCGGGGGCGGGCGGCACGGCCGGGTGTGGCCCCGGTGCCCGCGGCCGCCGCGCCCCGCCCGCCCGGCAGTGACGCGCGGGCCTCGCGGGGAGGAGCGTCCGCCCTCCGCTCGCGCCATCGCCAAACTTTGCCCCGGCCCCGGCCGCCGCCTCCCGGCACATGGCATCGCCACCCCGGCGCTGAGCCCCGCCGGCACCCCCGGCCGGGACACGCCGCCGCAGGGAGCGGGGACAGCGCGGCCGCCGCCGCCGCCGCCAGCGCCGCCGCCACCGCCGCCCACCGCGGGGCTCTCGGGAGGACGGGGCAGAGCGGCGAGCGGCGGCCGCAGGCAGCGGAGCCGGTGCCCATGTGCCCGCGGTCGCGGCGGGGCGGTGAAGCCGCGATGAGCGCGGCGGGCGGGGGCGCCCCGCGGCCCTGGAAGCCCGACCCGGGGCAGGCGGACGGGGGGCGGCCGCCGGGGCCGGCGCTGCCGCTGACCCTCAGCGTGCTGGCCTGGCTGGGCACCGGCACCACCATGGCCGGCCTCAACAAGTGGATCTTCGCGGCGCACGGGTTCCGCTACCCGCTGCTGCTCTCGGCGCTGCACATGCTGTCCGGCGTGGCCGTGGGCTACCCGCTGGGCTGGGCACGGGCTCCGGGCCCCCGGCCCCGCGCCAGGATCTACCTGCTCAGCCTCACCTTCTGCACCAGCGTGGCCCTGGGCAACCTGGGCCTGAGCTACGTGCAGCTGGACGTGGCACAGGCCGTGGCCACCACCACGCCGCTGGTGACGCTGGTGCTGGGGGTGCTGGGGGGCCGGCGGCCGCACCCGCTGCAGTGCTGGGCCATGGGGCCGGTGTGTGCCGGGGCCGCCTGCAGCATCGCCGGCGGGCTCTGCTTCTCCCAGCCCGGCTGCGGCTTCCTCCTGGCCGCCACCGTGCTCCGCGCCCTCAAGTCCATCCAGCAGAGTAAGTGCCGCCTGTCCCTGTCCTGCATGTCCGCCCGCACCCTGGCACGGCCCCTGGGGCACGGGGGTGCTGGTGTCACCTTGGTGCCACCCCCGGTGCTGGGGCTTCTCTCTGCTCGTCCTGCTGCCTGCCGTGCACCCTGGTGTCACCCCAGCCCCAATGCCACCCCACCCTATCACTGGTGTCACCCCAGTGCCACCTTTGTGCTGGTGACACTCCCTGCCCACCCTGGTCACAGTGGCACCACCCAGCCGTGGTGGCACTCTGGCTCCCATTTTCACCCCAGCCCCGGTGCCACCTGCTGTCCCTCTTGGCCCTGGTACAACCCTTATACCCCCCCAGCCCCAGGGCCACCCCTGTCCCACTCTGTTTCTGGTGCCACCCCAGAGCCACCCTTGCCCCTCTCTGGGCTGTGCCGTGCTCGTGGCCCTGAGGTGCCCTGACTTTAATTTGTCAGTAATGACACCATTAGTGTCCCTGCGGTGTCCTTGGGCCATGGGGGGTGGAAGTGCCCTAGCTTGGCACAGGGTCACCCAGCCTGTCCCATCCCTGTGGGCTGCTGGACTCCCTGCGAGTCCCCCCTTCGCGGGGACTCGAGTGGCCGCGGTGCCACCCAGGCTAGTGGTGTCCTTGGCAGATGGCAGTGAGGAGGCAGCTGGAATGTTTTTGGCTGGGAAGGGAGCATTTCCTCTGGAGCCTGTGACTCGGGGCACCATGGGGACGGGCTCTGGCATGGGGCCCTGTGCCCACCCCAACGTTTCCATGGCTGTACTGAGGTGCTGTGGCCCCCAAGGGACACTGTGTGGTCATTGTGCCACTGCCCTGTCACCTTCTCACCCCCGGTGGGACATGGACACTGGCCCTGGGGAGGGAAGGGGCATGTCTGTGTGTGGCAGCCAGCCCTGCTGTGCCTCCTGTCCCTACTGTCCTCGGATGACCTGGAGGGGGGGTCATGGGGACAAAGGCTCTGAAATGGGCTGGGAAAGCTGCCCTGTCCAACCCTCCCTGTGGCACTCTGACCCCAAACACAGGCACCTTTGAAAGTGGACACTCTCTGAATCAGGGCATCTCCAGAGTGGGACACCCCCTGAACCAGGGCACCCCTAAAACAAGGAATCCCAGAAAGGAAGGACTCCTGAACTTACGAACAGAGACACATCCAAACCAGGAAACCTCTAAACTGGGACCCCCCCCCAAATCAGGGCACCCCCAGCCCATGGAAGGAGCTTCCCCCCTTCATTTTCCCCTTCCCAGTGACATTGGGGATTTCTTTTACTGCTTGGTCTTGTCTTGGTGGGTGTCTCCTGTGGGTGCTGTGTGTCCCTATGGCGGGTGGGTGTTCCCGTGGGATATCCCACTGACTGTGCCCTGTCCCCCCAGGTGTGCTGCTGCAGGAGGACCGTCTGGACGCGCTGTCCCTGCTCGGCCTGACGTCCCTGCCCAGCTTTGTGCTGCTGTTTGGAGCGGCCGTGGCGCTGGAGCTGGGCCCCTCGTGGCAGAGCGTCCTTCGCCCCGACGCCGCGCTCTGGGGCTGCGTCCTGCTCAGCTGCCTGGGCTCCGTCCTCTACAACCTGGCCACCTCCTGCCTCCTGTCCCTCACCTCGGCCCTCACGCTGCACCTCCTGGGCAGCCTCACCGTGGTGGGCAACCTGCTGCTGTCCCGGCTGCTGTTCGGCACGCGGCTGGGCGCGCTGGGCTACGCCGGCGTGGCGCTGACGCTGGCCGGGATGGTGCTGTACCACCAGCCCCGGCTCCTGGCCGCCTGCTGGGGCCTGCGGGGGCTGCGGCGGCACCCGCGCCACGAGTAGGGACCCACGGGGGCATCGGGGCCAGGAGGGCTCTGGGGGAGTGCTGTGCACGTGTGTGACAGTGCGTGTGACTCTGTGCATGTGTGTGCCGGTGTCTGTGACTCTGGATGTGTGTGACGGTGCACGTGTGTGCCAGTGTGTGTGAGTCCACGCATGCTGTGCCTGTGTGCGCCTCTGCACGTGTGTGTCAGTGTGCACGGCTCTGTGCGCACACGCAGGTGCTGAGGTGCACACGTGTGCATGCCTGCGTGCACGTGTGTTTTCTGGCGTGCCCAGATGTGAGTGCACACGTCCTGCTTTGCACAGTGTATATGTGTGCTGGTGTGCACACGGATGTGCTGGTGTGTGCACAGCTGTGAGCACGTTGTGTGGAATTGTACACTCAGGTGTGAGTGGGTCTGTGCACAGCTCTGTGCTTGTGGGTGTGCACAGGCTCTGCGGGTGTGGGACATGCGTGTGTTGATGACCCTGCACACATTGGTGTGCACAGCTCTGTATGCACGTGTTGGTGTGCACAGGCTCTACATGCAAGCAGGTCTCGTGCTTGTGGGCAGTGTGCATTGGTACAGACTACATAGGTGAGTGTCTGTGTGGCATACGTGTGCATTGGTGCAGACTGTACATAGGTGAGTGTGTGGCACACGTGTGCTGGTGTGCACAGGTTGGGTGTGCACAGCTCTGTGTGTGTGTGCAGGTGTGTGCTGCTGGCAGGTACCGCTGTGCACAGGGGCTCTGTGCAGGTGAGCAGGTACCTGTGTGTGTGCACTGGCTCTGCACGTGTTCCTGTGTGCACACACGGGCTGGGCACGCCCAGGGACGTGGCTCTGGATACACGGCTCCAGATACACAGCTCTGTGCATCCAGCTGCTGTCTCACCTGGGAAAAGAGGTGTGTGTGTGTGTTTGTGTGTGTGTGTTGTTTGTGTGTGTCACTACTGAGCTCTGCTGGCTGGAGTGGCCCCTGGTTCTTGTGGCCAAACCGAACGCCCAGGACAGGGCAGGTGTGTGTCCCCTCTCCTGTCCCCATCCCCACCGTCTCGTGACAATCCCACAGGGTTGCCGGTGGTGCTGCCAGTGTCGTCTTTGTCCCCACCATGCCCCTGAGCCCCCACAGCTGTCCCCACCCCTCCCAGCTCGCTGCAGACTGGCATCCGTGGCGGAGATGGCGAGAGCCCAGCCGAGGGGACGGAGCAGCCTGGACCAGCTGCCATCTCTCCGGGACAGTGCTGGGCTGTGACACAGGACAGTGCTGGGCTGTGACACAGCACATGCTCACCATGGCTAAGGGACAACCCGGTGTGTGTGCCTGGCACCGCTGCTGGGGTCCGTGTTGGCCGTTGCCACACTTGTATCTCCACGCTGGGGCCAAAGGACCCAGCTCCGATTGCACTTGTCCTGAAATAAAGCTCTATTTTTGTTGTACTCCACCCTCGGCTCCCAGTGATCTCCTGGCCAAGAAGGAAGGAAGGGAGGGACACTCAGTGCAGGGATAGGAAACTGAGGCACAGAAATGCCTCAGGATGTTCCAGCTCCTGGGAAGCTGTGTCTGGCATCTGCAGCTCCAGCAGGGACAGCTGCGGTTTGGCAGTCCCAGGGCTGGCACTGGGACACCCCGCAGGACACGGGAGGGATGCAGTGACGGCGAGAGGAGTCACCGACCACAAGTGTCTGGAAAAGGGCTGGGAGCTTTGCCCTGCCCTGGGGTGGTATGACGCTGGAGCATCCTGAGTCACGGAATCATGGAATATCCTGGGTTGAAACGGATCCACAGGGATCATCGATTCCAGCTCCTTGCCTTGCACAGGACGGCCCCAAAAGTCACACCATGTGTTGCTTGTCCGGCCCCTTTCCAGCCTGGTGACTCACTTGAACACAAGCACAACCCCACTTCCCCTGGAAAATCCCCACTGGTTCCCCACCCTCTTTCCCAAACAGCGACTTTTTTCCATTAGAGCAGTGATTTGAGGTTGCTTCCAGCAGCACCTGAGGAACGGCTCCTTCCCAGCACACAGGTGAGGGGTGGGCAGCTCCCCGGGGCGTGCCCAGCGTGTCACTGCTGCTGCCGCCACCTTTGCCAAGGTGCCCCCGGCATGGCTGGAGTGGTGCCCCTCCCGAAAAGGACACAAAGGGACACAGTTATCAGCCAACGGCCCCGGCTCTGGCCGGGAGCCTGTTTGCTTCCTGGACTCACATTCCAGAGGGTTTTTCATAGCGAGGAGTGTTAAAAGGGAGGAGTGAGACCTGCAAACCTTCCACCTGCAGCATCGCTGGCTCAGGAGCCCTCCCCTGGGACTCTGCCTATCCCAACCCCCTGACTCATTTGCTGGCACTGGGGTCTGCCTAGATCCTGGCTCCATCCATGGTTTTGCCTTTTCCACCTTGGATTCAGTGCCTTGTGGTGCTCCTGGTGCCCTGCAGCTCCAGGGAGCGTGGCTGGCTGTGGCTGCGTGTGTCCCTGTGCAGTGGTGAGAGTAGCTGGGCTGGTCATGGGGGTCCCGAGGGCAGCATTCCTGCTGGGATTGGGGTTATGTGGCCCATGGAAAGCCCAGCAGTGGCAGGAGGGGTGGCTGGGGGTGGTGACCCTCTCGCTGGGTATTCCAGGCCATGATCTCAGCCTGGTGTTATCCCTCTGCTCCGGCCACAGGAAGGATTGGGTTTCCCACAGCTGCCCATGTGCTGAGTCCAGTGCTGCTCCGGCCAAACTGGAGGAGGGAAAGGCATCCAAGCCCTGGGGTTTTTTGGGAGGGGAGCAGAAGAGACACCTTCCTGGAGAGCAGCCCATGGCACAGGGCAGGAGCAGCCCAACTGGAGCAGGGAACAAGGGGCACAGCTCTCACATGGGCATGGGGAGGGGTGACCCCTTGTGAGGAGGGGTCACAGCTCTGAGGGATGGGTGGCGTCTCCACATGCTTGGAGGTGCTGGCTGACAAAGAATCACGGAATCACAAGATGGTTTGGGTGGGAAGGGAACTTCAAGGTCATCTCATCCCATCCCCTGCCATGGGCAGGGGCACCTTCCACTAGCACAGGTTGCTCCAAGCCCCGTCCATCCTGACCTTGAACACTTCCAGGGATCCAGGAGCAGACACAACTTCTCTGGGTTGCCTGTTCCAGGGCCTGCCCACCCTCCCAGGGAACAATTCCTTCCCAATATCCCATCCATCCCTGCCCTCTGGCAGTGGGAAGTCATTCCCTGTGTCCTGTTCCTCCACACCCTTGCTCAAAGTCCCTCTCCATCAAGGAGCTCCAGGTGAAGTGTGAAAGTCCAGGGTGGGAGAAATAAACCTGTGTCCAGTGGGACAGTGTAGTTAATGACATTGGGCCAGACAGTTTTTCATGGATCTGCTGCTGAACCACTGCTGAATCCTTTCTTGGAAGTGGCGATGGAACATGCTGGGATGGTGCTGGAGCAGCAGCAGCGTGTGCCCACGCAGGGGAGAGGAAATCCAGGGTGGATTTACTGTGTGCCTGGGAGCACAGGGTGGAAATTATCTCTGTTTCAGGACAGGGATTAACTGTTGCCCTGGGGCTCGTCGGGAGCTCACTGCACTGGCACAGCAGGATTTGGGATCTGCAGCAGGGGCAAACACTTGCTAAGCTGGGGAGCCTGAGCCAGGAAATTATATCCTTCTGGGATATGCTGGGCTGTGCTCTCAAGCCTACCACATCCCAGTACTCAAATAGTGTCAGGGACTGTCCTGGGCATGGAGGTGGAATTTTGGCAAAGCCTTTTTTAGGGTAGTTGTAGGAAGATTGCATTTTTCCTTGTAGGACATCACAGCCCAGAGAGCTGAGGGCATTTGAAGCTGCCCAAATGAGACTGGAGGCCAGGAGATGGACAGGATGACCCCTCAGACTCCCCTCCAGTCCCACAGCCTCTGCTCCAGCACCCAAAAATCCCCTCCAGGCTTTGTCCTTAACTATTTGGTGGCTTCACTGCTGGCTTCACTGCTCTGTGTCACAGGCTCCTGCCCCTCACTGAGCAGGCTCTTGGCTGAGTAGCTGAGTTTCTAAAAGATGAAATCACAGGAGCTTAGAGACATTTTAAAAGTCTTAGAATCAGAGGAAGATGGAGTGGTTAAGGTTGGATATGCTCTCTAAGATCACCAAGTCCAACTGTTCCCCCAGCACTGTCAAGGTCAGCACTAACCCATGTCTCCAAGTGCCACATACATTTTTTGAACATTTACAGGGATGGGGACTTCACCACAGCCCTGGGCAGCCTGTTCCAATGCCTTACCACCCTTTCTGTGAAGATTTTTTCCCTAATATCCAACCTAAACCTCCCTTGGTGCAACTTGAGGCCACCTCCCTTGTCCTGTCTCTTGTTCCCTGGGAAGAGAGCCTGAGCCCCCCTGGCTCCAGCCCCTCACATCTGTTGGGGCTGTGGGACCCCACCAAGGAATGGGGCTCTTCACAATCAAGGAAGAACTTGCTCAGATCATAAGACATGGATGATTTGGGTTGGAAGGGACCTTAAAGTTCATCTCATTCCAATGCCTTGCCACGGGCAGAGACAATAACTGAGGCATCTCCTGAAAAAGAGTTGTGGCAATTAGGTGGGGAAAGGGAAAGGGCCGTGACATCTTTGGGTGTCTCCCAACCAGAGATGCTGGAGCCTGTGCTCTTCCTTCCCTCTCTGGAAGGCAGCAGATGACAGGACTTTGAGTTGCTGTCTCAAAACCCAAAGCTGTATCCCAGCTAGGAAAAACAAGTGTTGGTGATGTTCCAAGTCTCCTGACTCACAGCAAATTGCTGTCCTGCCTCAGCAGCACATTTTGTGCTGGAGTAAAACAACACTCCCTGAGCACGTGGTGGTCTCGGAGTCCCTGTCAAGGCTCTGGTACAAATGAGAAGTGAAAACTGTGCTGATTTTATTAATAGTAAAATTCACTACTCGCTGGGGTATCTCAAATCCTCTGTACTTTCAGCACAGACCATGTTCCAGCTCTTCAGATGTGAGTTTATTTTCACTACTCCAGCATGGATCTGGAAGAACTGCTGCTGGCTTTCCCTGGATTTCTTGCCAAGAGGTCACAACAGCTCGTTTGTACTCAGAGCAGCGGAGTTTCTCCTACTTCATTTCCATAAACATGGGGCACCATCCTGACCGGAGAGCTGAGCATCTGGACCTGCTGATGCTGAACTTGGCACTGACCTGACCCTGCTGCCAGGAGCTGTTGAGCTCTCTGCTGGGATGGCAGGATTTGACCTTGGAGATAGCCACTTTGAGCTGGGCTGATCCCCCAGCATGGGCAGCAGGGGAAGGGGGATTCTGCACCTCTACCCCACACAGGTGAGACCCCACCAGCCCTGGGGCCCAGCACAGGAAGGACATGGAGTTGCTGGGGCAAGTCCAGAGGAGGCACCAAGATGATCAGAGGGATGGAGCAGTTTTGTTGTGAAGAAAGTCTGAGAGAATTGGGATAGCTTGGCCTGGAGAAGAAAAGGTGACCTAATTACAGCCTTCCAGAATCTGAAGGGAGCCAACAAGAAAGATGGAGAGAGAAAGAAAGATGGAGAGAGACTTTGGACAAGGGTCTGGAGGGAAGAATGGCTTCAAACTGAAGGAGAGTAGGTTTAGATGGAATATTTTGAAGAAACTGTTCCCTGTGAAGGTGGGGAGGCCCTGGCACAAGTTGCCCAGAGAAGCTGTGGCTGCCCCACGCCTGGAAGTGTCCAAGGCCAGGTTGGATGGGGCTTGGAGCAGCCTGGCATAGTGGAAGATGTCCCCGCCCATGGCAGGGGCTGGAACAAGATGAGCTTTAAGTCCCTTCCCACCGAAACCATTCCATGATTCCATGATTCCATGACTCTGTGGTCCTATTCCCATAGGGGACATGGAGTGGTGCTCCATCAGGCCAAGCAGAAGTGGGGACTGACTCACCCGTATGTGTCCCCACGCTGTGGATCCTGGTTGTCACTGAGCCCTGCAGCTGGAGATGCAGGTGGTGGGGGTGTCCATCATGGGGACGCGCAGGTGCTCCATGCCAGGACAGAGCCTGGTCACTACTCCAGGCAGACATTGAGGATGGTGCTGGTGCAGTGGGTGAAGGGCAGGAGAAGCTGTCGGGACCACTGTGTCACTGAGGTAGAGTTGGGAGGTGACTCCTGACAGGCTGCCTGTCAAGGTCACCATGACGACAACTGACCGTCAACAGCAGAGACAGGAGGTCATGGAGGAGCAGGGCCAAACACGGCCTCGTGTCACTTTCTTCGCACCATCCCAGAGCCAGATCAGCAGGCCCCGGTGCAGGGCTGGGGGACCCTCACACTGTCCTGGGGCTGGGGGACCCTCACACTGTCCTGGGGCTGGGGAACCCTCACACCAGACTGGGGCTGGGGAACCCTCACATTGGGCTGGGGAACCCTCACACCGGGCTGAGGGCCCCTCACACTCCGGGAGCAAATCCATGGGCCTGTGACACAAAGCCCTTTCTCACCCTGAGCAGCCCTGCAGATTGGGAGCTGGACCTGGACTACCCCCTGCCCACCTCCAGCGGCCCCACCAGTGCCCATGAGCTGCAACTCCTGGAGGTGCAGGTGAGGTGTCCTCTCCCCTGGGACAAAGCTCATGGCCCCCCCCCGTGGCACAAGGAGGTCTTCAGCCTGCTGGATCAGGAGGGGGTGCCAAGGCTGTCTGCAATGGTTGAGAGAGGCAATTGTTGCATTTGGGCCACCTTTGACACGAGTGGTTGTGCCTCCATCCTAACCTCAGGACACAGCTGCCATATCCTACATCCAAGTCACCTGTGGTTTGGAATAAGCTACAGGCATCATTGGCCATGGTCTTCACCTGGACTCAGACGTTGTTCCAATGATAGCCTGGAAGAGAATAAGTTTAGATGGGATATTGGGAAGACATTCTTCCCTGTGAGGGTGGTGAGGCCCTGGCACAGGGTGCCCAGAACTGTGGCTGCCCCTGGATCCCTGGAAGTGTTCCAGGCCAGGTTGGCTGGGGCTTGGAGCAGCTTGGTCTGGTGGAAGGTGTCCCTGTGGATTGAAGCAAGATGAGCTTTAAGGACCCTTCCAGCCCAAACCATTCTGTGATTCTGTGATTCTGCATATTGGAGCTTTTTGCTTGGAAATCACCTTGGCCATAGTGAGGGATGTGGCGGGATCTGTCTCTTCCAGAAGACAAGCACCACTTTGGAATTCTTTATTTCATGGTAGGAGAGCGGCAATAACGTCTTATGTTTGCTCTCACAAAGGTAAAAAGATTTGACAAGGCAAAAAAGAGAACTCATCATCTCCACAAACAATTACGGCATCAGTTTCTGAAAGAACAGGAGAGAAAGATGGCATGGAGGAAGAAGACAGCCGAACAGTTTAAAAAATCCCTGGAAGTGTTCGATCGCAGGAGTGGGAAGGTGCCAGGTCCCTCCTCCCGTTTGCCTGCGGATGAAGCGAAGCCCTCGGAACAGGCAGCAGCTGCCGACCAAAAAGCAACCGAGAGACACGTCCAGAGAGCTCCTCCTGCAGGCCGTGCCCCGGCTCCGGCCACGGCTTCCAGCACACAGAAATTTTAGGAAGTCAACGCTTCTTTTACAGCAATAAACCAGTGCAATCCATCTGGTGTTGCTGGCCTTTTAAATCGATGGGAATGGGGTCGTTGGAGGGCCTGGGCTGGGAGAGAGCAGTGAGGCAGCTGCAGGAGGGAAACGCCTCTTCAAGGGACTGCTTTCCTGTGAGGGAGTGGGAGAGTGATGTGAAAGGGATGGAGTTTTTCCTTGGCCCATGCCTTGGGGGTGGCCGGGAACTGCCCAGGCTCCCCAGGGAATGGGCACGGCCCCGAGGCTGCCAGAGCTCCAGGAGCCTTTGGACAGCGCTGCCAGGGATGGCCTGGGTGGGATTGTTGGGGGGTCTGGGCAGGGACAGGGGCTGGATCAATGACCCCTGTGGGTCCCTTCTAACTCAGGAGATTCCATGACTCTGTGTCCTGGTTTTCCAGTCACCATCGCAGTGTTTGGATTTCATAATGTAAACCTTTTCTGCTTGAAATGAAGCTGCTTATTTTTTATGCTTCCCAGTGACCCTGAGGGAATAATTGAACCTTGGAAGATTGCTTCCACGTCCTCAATCATGTCACATCCTCAATCAAGTGTTTCCTTCACTGGATTGAAAAATGCTCAGTACCTTCAAAGCTGTGCCCCTCAGCTGGGATTTCTGAAGGGAATTGTCAAGACTGATGGGAGAGACATAGCTCAGACACCAGGACAGCACAGGCAAGTCACACCTCGGTGCTCAAAAATCAGGAGCCATCAGGCCTTGGCAATAATTTTTTAAAATTATTATTTACTTTAAAAACTGTTATTTAAAGAAGCACAAAACTTTCCCCATACCTCTCCATAGACAAGAAACACTAGAAACGCTGCATGGAACATCAGGGTTTGGCAGCTGAATTTGCTTCAAACCACAGATCTATCAAGTCTTGCTTTTCCAGAGTATATAAGGAACATTCTTGTCTTTCCTCCTCCCACCTGCGCTAAATCTGCCCTGCATCCTTTCCTCTTCATGGACAGACCCTTCCTTCTTGATCTCAGTTTTTGCCTGCTGGGTTTGTCCGGGAAAATGAGGATTTGCTGTTCACCAGATGAACTGAATGATCTTTGAGGTCCCTTCCAACCCAAACCATTCCAGAATTCACTGTGACAGCTGCTAGACAGGACAGACAGGGAACACAGGTATGAACCACATCTGGTCATACAGGCACCAGTGCCAGGCTGGTGTCCACCTACACCAGCAGGCTTGGTGACTGAAACCAAGAGAAGAGATGTATTGAGATGAATAAAAAATGCCAAAAAGCAAACAATGTCAGAAGTTTTTAGAGAGGTGCCTGGAGGTTGTCACCTAGGGGTGACCCATGCTGGCCACCCCTGGGGTTTTCCTTGTGGGAGGATGCTGTGGGAAAAGGAGTGGTTTAGAACCAAACAGCACCCACCCTGCACACTGAGAGGGGTGGTTCCCAAGTGGTTCCTGGCACGCAGCAGCACCCAGGGGGAGCGGGGGATGTGTCCCCCTCCGTGCCGTGGAGGCAGAGGGGCTGCAGGGCTCTAACAGAGCTCCTCTGTGTGGAACTTAGAGAGCTCAGCCCCTCTGAGCCCCTCCTCCCCGTCCTTCCCGTGCGGGGAGGAGCCTGTCACCCGTTTCTCCGGTGGCCCAGCTCGGCGCTGTCCTTCGTGCCCCCATTCCCATGGCAGCCAGCCCTGGCACACAGCAGCACCCCCGGGATGAACAGTCCCAAGCCTGGGTGATGCCTGTCCCCCTTTGCCCTCTCCTTGCCCTGTCCCCAGCCCCGTGGCCTTGAAGCCTCTGGAGCTGCTGGAGCTGGACCGTCCCCCCGGGCAGTCTGGGCACCCCTGGGTGTTGGCACCCCCTGGGCCTGGCTCTGCGGGGCTGGGTGTCCGTGCTGATCGAGCCCTGCGTGTTCCCAATCAGCAGAGACAGGAAGCAGTTGGCTTTTGCCTGGAAGGTGGAAGTTGTGACTTGCTGCAGACTTATGGAGTGACAGAATTATTGAAGTTGGAAAAGCCCTCTGAGAGTATTGAGTCCAACCATTCTCCCAGCACTGCCAAGGCCAGCACTGACCAATGTCCCCAAGTGCCACATCCACAGGGCTGTTAAATCCCCCCAGGGATGGGGACTCCAGCACTGCCAGTGCCTGACCACCCTTTCCAGGAAGGAATTTTCCCATTATCCAGCCTGAGCCTCCCCTGGCCCAGCCTGAGGCCGTTCCCTCTCCTCCTGTCCCTGTTCCCTGGGAGCAGAGCCCGACCCCCCCGGCTGTCCCCTCCTGTCAGGGAGTTGTGCAGAGCCACCAGGTCCCCCCTGAGGCTCCTTTTCTCCAGGCTCAGCCCCTTTCCCAGCTCCCTCAGCCTCTCCTGGGGCTCCATTCCCTTCCCCAGCTCCGTTCCTTTTCCTGGACACGCTCCAGCCCCTCCAGGTCTCTCTTGTCATAAAGGGCCCAGAACTGGACACAGGATTTGAGGTTTGGCCTCAGCAGACAGATTAAGACCAAATTCACACACTCTGGTCTTAGTGCCCTGACAGCTCCAGGAGCATTTTCCTGTCTCACAGCTGCCCACAGCTGTGTCCCTCTGCACTCCTGCTCCTGCCAGCCAGCTCCAGCCTTGTGCTCTCAGAGCCAACCCAGCACCTCCAGCTCTCCTGTTTTCCCTGTCGTGTCCTTTAGCTCAGAGCTTTCACCAACCCCAGTACACTCATTCCTTCAGCAAACTCTGCAGGGACTCCCTGGTTTCTCCGTGCCCTGTCTGGGCCTTCCTAACAGGCTCTGAGACCCGGGGAGGTGCAAACTCCTTCCCACTTGTTGAGGATATGGATGCTGTCATCCCACTGGCAGCATGACATGAGTATGAGAGAACAGCAGCCAAAGCTGCAGGAGGGATGTGGTCAGGGATCAGTTGGCCCTGTGGAGTTCTCCAGGGCTTGGTGCCGGAGCTCCATGTTCCCAGCAGAGCACAGTGTAAGGCTGCAGCCAAAGGACCGTGGCAGGAGGGGACTGTCCCTGCAGTGACAGGCTGGGGTGCTGTTGCCTGCAGCAAGGCTTCATTGTGTGCTTCTGCTCTTTCACCATCACTTCACGATCAGTTCAAATCATCCCCCTCTTTGATGTCCCCTTCCAGGTCCCACGCAGGGGTGGGTGGTAGCAGGAACAGGGAAATTATTTGGGCAGACCAGGCTGGGGCAGATCATGGTTTTCCAAGTAGATCGGCCAGCCAGCTCCCACGCTCTGAGCTGTGCTTCCCTTTGCTGCAGAGGAGCAGGATTCAGCACCTGGAGAGGGATTTGGGTGGTGGGTGAAGCCAGCTGGGCCAGAAAATCTCTGACCTTCAGGTATCAGTGACAGAGTCCTGCTGTTGGAACACAACACAAGAGTCCTGCTGTGGGGGACGGTGTGCCCAGGAGCTCCCGGCTCTTCCTTCCCTGCTCGGACATGCCCCACATACTTTGGATTCTTGTGCACCTGTGGCTCAGGCAGTGATGCAGTCTGGTGGGTTTGGGTGCAGAAAATTGTTTGAGGATGTATCTGAGACTTTTCTACATCCTGGATGAGGTGGGATTGACGCAGGTTCGGTGATGTTTCATCCACCTCCCAAACTGACCAGGTTTTCCTCCTGGCTGAAGAGCTGCTGCTGGCTTGGAGCAGTGTGTGGAGCTGCAGGACGAGTCAGGGCTGCTCTGGACATGTGTCATCACCCCCATCTCCTCCGGCAAGATGGGAATGTCTGTAATTATCCAGGTCCAGGAGGGAGCAGCAGTGATCCACAGTCTTCCCTTCTTTAGAGGAGGTTTGGATTCGACCCACGGCTCCGCCCCTTTCCTTTCTCTTTCCCTGGATGTCACAAGGACTTGCTGTCCCTTCGAGCAGGTTGTGCACCACAGGACACAGGGGACTCTGGTGACAGTCACTGGCCAGTTGATGCCATCTCCAGGTCATGGCTGTCAGGAAGTCCAAGTCTGCATTTCTTGGAGAGCAGTGGCACATTTCAAACAAAGCAATCGGGACACTCCTCAACTTTGGAAAGACATTCTTTTCATGCTGGATTTCATTCTAAAATATCTGCAGGGCATGTGGCAGCATTTCAGGGGGTCAGGGATCCCTTCTGGAGTCCTTGTCAAGAAAAGCAGCAGCTCTCCACATCTCAAGGGCTGTTCTCTGTTATGTGATGAGCTCAGTGAGGACACATCCAACTGACAGCACATCCCTCTGCAGCCTCAAATCACAGCTCTGCTGTGCTCCTGATTATAGTGCAGCCAGGAAATCACAGATCTTCTGGACTGAGATCCAGTGTGATCCCAGTTGCCAAATCAGAGCCTGAGAAGGTGTTCCTGGGCAGGTCAGTGCTCTCCCTGGAGGCTACAGGACAGCCTGGCCCAGACTTGCAATTCCAGCTGCCCCTTCTTCCCATAGCAGGCTGGACAAGTCCCAGCTTGGGGTGGACCCAAACCCAGACACACTTAATCCCATTCTTGATTTGAATCAGTCCTTTGGCTGAGCCACTCAGGGCAGGAGGGGACCCACAGGGAGGTCACTGCTCCAGGGAATAAGCCTGGAGGAAAATGACGTGGGGGTGCTGGAGATGGCACCAGATATGCCCAGGCAGGAAGGAGGGCCAAGTGTCCCCTCATCCATCCTCACCAGTGCCACACCAGAAAGTCCAGCTCAACCTGGTGGTCCCACTACATCTCCCACCACCAGCCCCTCATTTGCTTTGTGTAGGGAAGCAGTCGGGAATGGGTGAGCAGTAGGCACTGCAGATTTATTCATGGACGTAGACACTCCCGATTTATTCATGGACTTGGACACTCCCTGCACAGAAATAAAGAAGCTGCTCAGGCCAGGTAAGGCTGGGACCCAGGACAAGGCTGCCCATGAGGGCACGGCCGCTCCACCCCTGTGCTGTGCCAGCTCCTGTGAGGGACAGAGCATCACTGGGCATGGCCTGGAATTCAGCATTTTGCCATGTTTCCTGCTGGAAAGCAAATCCTCCTGTCCCGAGGACATCCATGTCACTGCCCGGGCACAGGGTGAGGGCACGGTTGCACTGTAGTGTTCAAGGGCCGTCATGTTCTTTGCAGCTGTCATCAACTCGCCGGTAATCAATTAACTCAGCCTGTGCAACATCAGCATCTTCATCAGCTGAGGTTCATTATCATTTTATAGCCCGTAAAACCAGCTGGGTTAACAGAGCGGCTTAGGGGAACTCTCTCGTGTTCTGCTGTTTCAAACAGCCCTCTCGGGGCTCCTGGACACCCACTGGGCTCACCCGCGCCGGGCGGATGTGACCTCGGGGGGATAAAGTTTATTCTTCGGGCTACTCGTCGTGCTGCAGGAATACAGATCTCAGCAGCCCGGAGGGAACGAGACGCATCCCGCACCTCCCCCGCAGGCGCCATAATGGAACCCGGCCCCCGGCAGGGGCCGCCGCGGGACTTCTCATTGGACAGCAGCGCTGCCAATCAACCGGTGGGGCGAGGACAGCACCGCCCGCCGTGCACGGCTGGAAAGGCCCCGCCCCCTCGGGTCGCCTGGCAACGGGAGGCGCTGACGGCGGGACCGGGATCGGGACCGGGATCGGGATCGGGATCGGGATCGGGATCGGGACCGGCACCGGGACCGGGATTGGAACTAAGTGCGCTGCAGGGGGTGGAGGCTGCCTGGGGCTGGCAGCCCCCAGTAACTGACTCCTGAAACACCCTGCCCTACCCCCGGGATGCCCCAGGGCCGCTGGTCCCCCAGACCCGCCTGGATCCTCCCGCACCGGCCCCCGAGCCACCCGCCCTCCCACGGGGGTCCTCCCCAACGAGAATCACCGCCCGGACCTCTGACCCAGTCCCTGGGTCCTCCTGCTGTCCCAAACCCTCACTCCCTGTCGGCCCCCCGCTACCGCTGTCCCCATCCTCTCCCTCTCTCCTCCTCCTGCCCCTGTCCCTGCCAGTCCTGCCAGACCCCCTCTCCCACCTCCTCCCTCTGACAGGGACAGGCCTGGAAGGGTAGAGGTTTCCCATAGAGGTTTCCCATCGGGAATGCTACCCTTACCTCCAGGGTGGCCCCAGGGGTCTCCAAGTTCCTCTCCACACCCCTCTGGGGACTGCAGAGCTGCTCTACCTCAGCTGCTACTCAGAAGCCGATGGGAGCTTCCTCCCCACCACCCTTCAAAGCCAGGAGTCCATCACCCCCTTCCTATGGGTGTTTGACAGCTGCTCTGGGACGGAGACCAGCTCTAATCCACAACCCCATGTCCTGGCCCCCTGGCCAGACTCAGAGAGAACTCCGGGGTAATCTCGGACTCTCCATGTTTTCCCAAATTACACTGTTTCTCTAAAGCTGTTGCCGTGCTTTCCTTTTAGAGAGAAAATCCAAGAAGGGAGATTTTGTGACAGGAGCAGCACATGGTCCTTGATTTTCTTCCAGAGACTCACCTTGTATACGAGCTGCCGTGTCCTTTCTAGACCTGAAACCACCCAGGCCATTGGTGTTTAACTGAATCCATGGCAACAGGGGATCCAGCTGCACTCCAAGCATCCTCGTTGGAGCAAAGAACCTTGGTGAAGGGCATGGCAACTCCAGGGAGGGCAGGGATCCCATTAGGAGTCATGAAGGTGTTAGATCCACGCCAGTTAAAGCCTGGTATCACGGAGACAGAAAGAATCCTAACTGTCTTGGATGAGACCGTTGTCAAGCTGGAGATCACCAGGTTGATCCCACGGGTTATTGCCTCCCTGGAGAGGTATGCTAGGATGCTGGGACCTGAGATCACAAGTCGTCTTCTGGAGCATCAGAAGCTTTCAGTGGAAATACAGCACCTGCTTGCCAGCCCTGGAGATGAGGAGAGCAAGAGAGATGTGGAGCAACGCCTGAAATGTTCCCTGAGAAACATCCTGAGGCTCTTCCTGGCCAACCCCTTGCTTTACCATGGGCTGAAATACAAAGTTCGGGTGAGAGAGTCACCAGCTGATGTGTTTGTTAAAGCCTTCATGGAGTTCCGGGATTTCATGCTCGAGAGGCTCCTGACCAGTGCTGACGAAGAGAAGGAAAAGATTCAATTCATGAAAGACACTTCCCTCCGGGTTGAGAAAAACATGGAAACGATCTCAGCTCTGCAGGAAGAGCTGGCAGCAGTCATCCAGGCTCGAGATGAGGAGGTATGATCTTGTGTGAATGCGTTACGGGAAGAAAACCTTGGGAACTATAAAACAATCTCTTTCTCGCAGTTCCTAAAGAGCAAGTTCCAGAAATCCTTTCTAAACCAGATCTAAAACTTAAAAATAGTATTTTTATTGTAGAACATAATGAAAAATGCTTATTGCATGCTTGATTTTTTTTTTTAAACTCGAATTTGGCATGTTTTGAACCTGTTGTCACCAGCCAATTTGAAGAACATAAGTCCCTGAGTTGCAGAGGAATGGCAGAACAGGCACAAACTGCTGTGGTGGTATCCTGGCAGGGTGACAGTGCCAGCTGCTTAATTCCCTGCTGCTGAAAGAATGAAAAATCATTACAGGGAGAGATTGCTCTGATTAAAATCCATTTTTAATATCTGCTCTGTCTTCACTCTTGCTTAAAACCAACATTTGTGTGACTCTCAACTCTAACAGCTGCCTTGGAGCATTTGTGATTAATCCGTGATTATACAAATTACATGAATCTTTAATTTTATCTGCAGCTGAGGTGCAGATAATTGACCAGGCACTTCCCAGGCACTTTCCCAGTCTGTGTGCCAAGCCCAGAGCTCCTGACAACAATCCTTTGTTTTCTACCTGTGCTTCTCTTTCTCCTCCCTGCAAGAGGGGTCGGCTGTGAAGGTGCTCACTGCTGGCAGAGGCAAGGGCCTGCTTTCCCCTTTCCCTCTGCTCCGTGGAGTTCTGGGAATTGAGACTTTTATGTGCAATTTGGCAGCTTGTATGGGACATGGTGAATAAATCTGTTTCACTGATCCCAGCTGGGGATTTCCCTCCCTGAGCTGTGTCCCCCAGACAGTCACTCAGAGCCTGATCCAGCCCTTGAGGGAGCCACGGGGCTACTCCAGGGAATCTGTTTTGGCTGCTCCTCAGGTGGCAGTGCCAGTAGGGCTTGGGATGATTTGCTTGCTTTGTGCCTTTACTAACACATTCCCAGTGGAGCCAGGGGAAAGTTTCCAAAGCTCCTGTGTAAATCTAACTCTTCCCTCAGCTGGCAGTAGCAGGTCCCTGGTGCTACCTGAGCCAGCTCCTGAGAGTCCCTTCTTGGATCTCCTCCACCTTTGCAATGTTTTTTCTTCTCCTGCCCACCTTATGCCTCAGAGGCATTTCCTAAAGGCATTCCTCTTGTTTTCTGCTATAGCTTAACAGGAAGGACAAAATGATCGAAAACCTCAAAACCAGCATGGAAGATCTGGCCAAGGACTGCAAGGCTGAAATCCAGCACATCATGGAGGAAGGGGAAAATCAGCAAAAAGAGGATGAGAAAGCCTCCAAGTACAGGTGTGCCAGGCTGAAACAGGACATTCAGCTCCTGGGAGCACGGTTCAGTGCACTGGTGCTGGAGCATCGAGCCTCAGAGCTGGTTCTCAGGAAGGTAAAGGGGAGGAGAGCTCTGGGACAGGAGGTTTAAGCCTGTTTGCAGAGCTGTCAGCTCTGGCTGCTGCCTGCTGCAAGGAGTTCCTTGGTCCCTGCTCGTTCCTGGCAGGATGCACATGGTGCTTGTCAGAGCACACCCGCCCTGTCCTCATGCTCTGCTGATTCCAGTGGAAAGCAGCCCTGCAGCGACAGCAGGGACAGAGCCTGTCACAGGTCCTGCTCCTGCCGGCTGCCTCGGCTCTGGGAACACCTTTACACTGTGCTGTGACTCTGGGCAGAGCTCAGGGCAGCAAGGCTGGAGCAGGACAGGTGTGGGATGAGTGAGAAACCAGGAGTCTGCTGTCAGCGGAACAGAGCAAACAATATTGCCTTGGTAGAAGGCATTTTTTAGAGCTGATTTAGTGTTCAGGGTGGAATAGGGCTGATGCCGAGGGCTCAGAAGGTCCTGCTCTGTCCATCTTGGCAGAACAGACAAGCCAAGGAGTCAGGCTGGGCTGAATGAGAGGGAAATGTAATTTCATAGAATCATCCCAGAATGGTTTGGGTGGGAAGGGACCTTAAAGCCCATCAGTCCCACCCCTGCCATGGCCAGGGACACCTTCCACTGTCCCAGGCTGCTCCCAGCCCCATCCAACCTGGCCTTGGACACTGCAAGTCCAGTCCTCACCCAGCAGCACCCCAAAGTCCTTGTCCCCAGGGCTGAGCAGATACAAGAGGAGGAATGGGACCAGCGGGCGGGCTCAGGCCCCTGTAGCAACAGCTCTGCCCTGAGCAGAACACACTGGAGACACAGAGTCAAGAACTGGAAAAAAGGGATTTTCCTTCTCATTTTGCTTATCCTGGCTATTCTCTCCAAACCAGCACAGCCTCCCATGGGCAGGAAGCTCACCTGGTGATGGGGCATCTGTCACTCTTGCATTGGCTAGTGCACCATGAAGGGCTGGGCACCGACAAAACATCAAATTCAAGTTAGAGCTACCCTACAACCCCCAAAATCTTTGGCCGAGTGGCTGTGCCAGGCAGTTCCTGCTGCAGTTCCTGCCACAGTAGGGCTGCCTGTGGAGAGCTCAGCTTATTCCAGCATCCCGGCAGATGCATTTACTGACCGCAGAGGCCTCCTTTCCTCAGCAAGTACAAGTTGTACTTGTGGTCTAAATAGCTCAGGTGGTACCTCGTGACGGCCTGGGAGCCCTTGGGACATCCTGGGGCAGTGCCACACAGGAAATGGAGCAGGAATGATTGCACAGAGCACACATCCAGAGCTGGAGGTAAACTGCCCCGGGTTGTACAGCAATACAGCCACTGCTAAACTGTTTTACAGCCAGAAAGATCTCTTTATTTTAAAAGGCACCAGCTTCTGAGCACTTTGTCCCACATGTCAAATGTCCCACATTCATATTTTGCAGTTCTCTCTTGCTTCAGTTTCAGGCTGGTTGCCTCAGTTTGTCGATGATTTGCCACATTCCAACAGACACGTTCATTTCCTCCTGCAGAAAGCAACTTCCAGGTGCTGTTCAACTCCCCAGGTCCATGCTGGAAACCAAATAAAAGCCCTTTGGGAAGGTCCCAGGAGAATCCTCAAACCAGGGCAAACCACATATGTGTCAGCTGAGGGAAGCCTGTCACAGGGAGGAGGTGACATATTCAGATATAATGATGCTGTGGCTCAAAATTTCTGTTTTCTCACTCAGGATACTTCTTACCAGGCCTCAGATGTCTGCAAGGATCTGATCTTTTTTGTTTCAGGAAAAGTGCAAAGCAGAAAGGGAAATTCAGAAATGGGTCCAGAAATACGACATAGACATGACAGAAAAACAGGTATTGGCTTTAAGTGCTTTGCTCTGCCATGAAGTGATTTGCTCAGGTAGATTCCTGTCCAAAGGGGCACCTGGCTCTTACCCAGGAGGCCAGTGAAGTGAGAGGCAGTTCTGCATCCAGGCAAACTACAGGAATGGGATCTTTGTCCTGCCTGTGTGTCCGGGAGTCCTCTGCTGCTTTGGCTTTAGGAAAAGTTACATCCACTGCTAAATCCCACAGTGTCTGGGGGCAAATGGGTCTGTCTGTTGATTCCACCCGATGCCAGAAAACAAGTTTTTCAGTTTAGCTCCAACCCTCAATCCTCATGGCCTTACCTGGTGTCCAAATCCTGCTCCTGCTCCTGCTGAAACCTTGAGGCATGTGCTGGGTGTTAAGAAACCAAACAGCCTGCCCCCAGTTGAGCCACAACAGGCTGAGGGCCACATCAGCGCCCCCAAAACTTGCCTCTGGGAAGGCCCTGGGGGCTTTCCTGTTCTTGCAGTATTTATGGGGTTGGATAAAAGCTGCTGGATTCCTTACAGAGCAAAATGCAGGGAGGGACCTGAAAGCTGCTGCTAATTGTAAGGAATGATCCCCCTGTCAGATGTTTAAAAATGGGATTATTTTGGTTTCCTCTCCGTGGAGAGGCAGGAGCCCCATGTTTGGGGCAGAATTTGTCAAGGCAGACCCACCCCCACACTGGTGGTTCTCCAAATCTTCCATTGTGGGAGCATTTTTCATGGGAGCATCAAGGGACCCAACGTCTCATGAAACTCCCTGGGTACCGGGCACATGCCTTCCTTCTGAATCTCTTTGGAAAGGCTTCAACCAGTTGAGGTCCCATGGCTTTGGGGTGGGTTTGAGGACCCTCAGCTGGGGATGTGGGGAGGAGCTGCTGACCAGCTGTCCCTGATCCCTGCTGTCCTGCCAGGCCACATATGACGAGCTCCAGGCTGCCTACAATGATGAGAAGGAACAGTTGTCCCTGCTGATGGAGAAACACGCGCTGCTGCTCCAGGAGTATACCGAGATTGAGGAGGAGCGCAGGATGCTTAAGGAGAAGGAGGAGGAAGCTGCACGGATAGAGGCCAGGAGGAACGATGCTGCCACCTGCATCCAGGCCTTCTGGAAAGGCTACTTGGTGCGGTCCATCTACAAGTCAAAACTGAAGAAGGGCAAAGGCAAGGGCAAGGGCAAGGGCAAGAAATAAAGGCCCAGATCCCATTTTCCTCCCTGGCAAAGCTGCTGCGTCTGAGCTCTTCCAGATAAAAGCATTGAATTGTTAAGGTTGGCAAAGAATTTTAAGATCATCGAGTCAAGCCAGTACCACCATGTTCACCAGTAACCCATGTCCTCAAGTGCCACATCCACATGTTTTATGAACACTTCCCGGGATGGTGACTCTACCACTTCCCTTGGCAGTCTGTCCCAGGGCTTTAGGACCCTTTCCATGAAAAAAAGTTCTGTTAATATTTAATAGAAACATCCCCTGACACAACTTGAGGCCAGTTCCCCTCATTTACCTCATAATACCTGTGGTAATGTCATGATCTATATTTCTTATGTCATTTAACAGAATGCAAGGAACCATATTTAGTCTAAATCATTATTATTATGGAATGAAGAAAGCACTATTCAAAAGCAAAAGTGTGTTCACAGAAAGACTCAAATAATACAGTTTACAAACTGAAATATTCCTGGTTAAGCCACTTAACATTTTCTGCTACCACTGCAGAATTTTGTCTGTTTCAGCCAGTTTTAAAATCCTGTCACGTCCTGTTTGTGTGGATTTGACAGCCCACTCCTGACTTTAGGGCCCTTCCTTGCAGCCTCCCTTCTCTCCTTTCAGGAGAGAGCAGTGGTACTGATGAGGCTCCTCTCTCCTCAGACATAGCCAAGGAAGGTGTGTTCCCTTCTTGGCAGTCACAAGAGATACTGGGATCCGTGAGACTTTGAGAAGTTGGTACCCATGTGGATACTTTGGGGTGTAGTTACATCAAGAAGGACATTCCCTGTCCAGATAGGGTTCAGTTCACAATCACCAACAGCCTCCAGGGAGATCTTAAAGCCCCTTCCAGGGCCTAAAGGGGCTCCAGGAGAGCTGGAGAGGGACTTAGGACAAGGGGGAATGGCTTCCCACTGCCAGAGGGCAGGTATAGATGGGATATTGGGAAGGAATTGCTCCCTGGGAGGGTGGGCAGGCCCTGGCACAGGGTGCCCAGAGCAGCTGTGGCTGTCCCTGGATCCCTGGCAGTGTCCAAGGACTGGGCTTGGAGCAACCTGGGACGGTGTCCCTGCCCATGGCAGGGGTGGGACTGGATGGGATTAAAGTTCCCTTTCCACCTCAACCCATTCCATGGCTCTCTGAACAGCAGCCTTTGGAGTCCAAAGCACACCCAGGCTATCGCAGCCCCCCAGGCTGCCTCAGTGTCCCTATTGCTCCTGGCTGAAGGACTCTCCAGGGAGGAATCGCTCACCCAGCTCCAGAGGGGCAGGAGCTCAGCCCGGAGCAGCGCACGGAGTGTCCTTCACCCTCGGAGCTGCCCAGCTCGGATCCTGAGGCTTGGAGCCCGGTGCCTCCTCTGGAGAATTCCCAGGGCTGGGGGAGCCCCTGGCACAGCTGGGACAGTACGTGAAGGTGATGGGTGAGGATAATGGGATCAGGGGGATCAGAGTGGATCAGGCAGATGAGTGAGATGTGATCTGTGAGGAGGGGGGTGGGAATGAAGGGGAGAGGATAAAGGGGGAAGGAAGGGGAAAGGAAAGGGAAGAGGGAACAAAGAAGGAAAAAAAAAAAAAGGCTGGGAAGAGAAAGGGGAATGGGGAAAGGGAAGAACCCCCGGCAGACATGGGGATACCTGGCCAGACAGCACCTGCCACAGGCCTCTGCTGTGCCCTGTGGACAGGTACCTCCTCAGGCACAAAATCCAGGCTCGTGTGCTGCTGGAGGGAGCAGGTAAGCGGGACAGTAGGGTGGGGCTTCTCCTCCCAGCAGGGCAAGCAGCACCCTGGAGGATTTTCTTGCGGGAAGATTTACACGGAACAATTTTCAACCTGCCCCAGCCCCCCGGCACGAAATGGCGGCGGGGGGGCCAAAATGGCGGGGGAGGGGTGAGGGCGGTGCGCGCTGTTCCCGCCCCGCCGCCAGGGGGCGCCCGCCTCCCCTCCCCTCCCCTCCCCTCCCCTCCCCTCCCCTCCCCTCCCCTCCCCTCCCCTCCCCTCCCCTCCCCTCCCCTCTCTCCCCTCCCCTCCCCTCCCCGTGGCGGTCACGTGGCGGCGGCGCCGCCCCCGGTCGGTGCGGACGGGCCGGGGCCGCCCCGGGAGCGGCGGAGCCTTGGCCGGGCCCCGCGGGGTCTATGGGGAAGGCGGCCGCGCTCTGCGGCGGCGGCACCCGCGGGCTGGTCTCGCTCCTCAGCGCCGTCCCCTGCCTGGCCTGCCACGAGCTGCCGGCCATGAGCGCCGAGCCGGGCGGCCGCGGCGGCGGGGGCCCGGCGGGGGGGCCTCCCGCTGCCCCCCCGGGCTCCGACACCTACAAGGGCTGGCTCTTCAAGTGGACCAACTACCTGAAGGGCTACCAGCGTCGCTGGTTCGTGCTCAGCAATGGGCTGCTCAGCTACTACAGGTACCGGGGCCGGGGGGCCGGGCAGGGGACGCCGGGAGCGGGGGACGGACCGCGGGGGCTGCGCTGTTGCACAGCGAAAATCGCCTCGTCTTGCTTAGTTTGGGCTTTTTATCCTCCTTTAAAGCCAAAGTCGGGTTTTGATCCTGCAGAGCCGCGGCGGGGTCCGGTGCGGGGCAGCGGGGCCCCGGGATGATGGAACGCCCTGGATCTCCCATCCTTCGCTCCCTTCATCCCTCCGCTCCCGCTGCCGCAGCTCCGGCTGCCTAAATCAGAACCTTCCAGGCAAACACCCCAAACCCTCCTCCCTCAGCCGTGTAACCTGCTCCTGCTGTACCCTGCCAGAATCCTGGGAATCCTGCCCCCAGCAGTGCCAGCGGGCGCTGCGGTGGCGGTGGAAGGGTGGCCGGGGATGTTGTGCTGGGAATGTTGGGCTTGGGAAGTCAGCCCAGGCTGGGGGACGGAAGGAAGCTCCGGCAGCGATTGCGAGCCGTGCCTGGCTCCCTGCGCTGTCTGGCGCGGTGGGTTTGTGCAGACGGGCTGTGGGCTCAGCGAGGAGCGTGTCAGACACCCCGAGGCTGAATCCAAAGCGGTGTCATCTCTGTAGCTTCTCTTGTGCTGCTTGTCTCACTGGAGTGGTGGAAATACAAACCTGGATGTTGGTGTTTTTATCCTCCAGGAAGGTGACCCTGTCTGTGGCAGGGGGATGGAACGAGAGGAGCTTTATATCCCTTCTCACCCAGACCATTCAGAGATTCTTTGATTTGTATCATGGTTATTCTTGTCACTTGGAACACAAGCGTTCTGTCTCCCTCAGTGTTGTGCAGCCCGTGTTGGCTGTACTTCAGGACACAGGAACAATCCTGGATATTAGAGGTGGTTGGGCTTTATAAAATAGTAAGTCTTGAAAGTGCCAAACTGCCTGAGACAGGAATTCTCCGTAAAGGTTATGCCAAAGTTGTTTTTCCTCCCGACATAAAGTTCATCAGCTGATTTCCTCTCAGCTCCAGCTGCTGACACATAGCCTGAAGCAGATTGCAGAGTTCCAGCTCCCTGTCAGATGTGAATATAAACTCTTCCAGCTCTAAGAGAGACCTGGGTCCTGGGGTTGGACCACTGCAGGTAACAGTGCAGAAGGTAAATGATGTGTTTATCTACTTGGAGTTGTTGAAAACTCTCGAAGAACTTAAGCCAAACTACCTACCCCCCAAAAAATGTAATTTCCTCTCAGTAATTCAGCTAATTTACTGTAATCCTTTCTGGAATGCCTTAACTCTGCTCAAAAAGGCTGTTGGAGTTTAACACCCCACTTGTAACCGTGTCAGAATATTATTTTTACATGTTGATGCCAAGTCTGTCATGAGCGAACAAGTAGTTTTCTTCAACAATTATTTTAGATGGGAACACTAGGTTTATTTTAAGACCATTTGATCTGTTTTAGGCTGAAACAACAAACAGAAACACCCAAAAAATTTATTCCGAGCAGCATTTGAAGGAGTTGAAACTTAGTGAAGCTTTCAGGCGGTGCAGACCTTCAGCAGCTGCTTGGGAAAAGGGATGCTGGAGGGTTTTGTGCTTCTTTTCATCACTGGGCTTGATGACAACTGAGTTAATTTGGTTGTGAGTCAGGAGGACAAAAACACAGTGCAGAACACGTGGCGAAGGCTTTCTTAAGTGGAGAAAAACCTCCATGATACTCTCCAAACCAGCGCTCTGAGTTAGTGGCTGTGTCGGCTTGAATTGCTCATCTGGGAGCGCTCCTGGGAGACAGTCTGGGGTAAAAACTGGCACTTCTGTTTTGGTATGAATTCTAGCTCCATGACTGGAGCCAGGCAGGTGTCAGGCTGCTGCCTGTTCACTGATAAAGAGCACATATCTATATTTGTCTATCTCTATATATTCTATAGAGGTCTCTGGCATTCTGAGAGTCACGGGTCTTGCTTTCTGCTGGCTCTTTGTGCTCATCCCAGCTCAGCAGGTCCACGCCAGAAGTCTCCTTCCCTGCCCTTGTGAGTGAACTGCTGCGCTCTCGTTCTGTTGTCACCTTTGTAGCTGCACAGCCCACCTGATTTAGCTGTGGCTGCTCAGGGGTAGCTTTGTAGAAACTTCATTTTGCTTGTCTGCTAAAATCATCTAAACTGGGAAAGCTGCCCCGTGGTGCCCAAGCCGCCTCCTTGCGTGGATTGATTTCGTTCCAGGTTGAAGCTTTTTGTTCCATTTGGATTTCCTGCCATTCGCTCTTTATCTTTAAACCCCAGCCTGTCACGTTGCCTGGGAGGATTTTGGTTTGCAGAGCTGAGCTGCTGAAATCCCGGGTGTCCCCTTGGTGTCCCTGGTGGTGCTGGTGCGTGGGTGGGTGCTGTGCCATCCTTGGGAGCTGTTCGGAGGGCTTTGCTCCAGCAGCCAAGTGCGGCGCTTGTTTGCTGCCCAGTTGGTTTCACAGGGACGGTTTGCTGAATTAAAGCTTCTAATTACAGCATTTTTTTTCCCAAATGGAGCATTTAAAGCCTCCTGTAGCTTTGCTAGATTGATGAAGACATCAAGTCTTGCTGCCAGGGAAAATTCATGTGCCTTTGCTTTGTATTCCCTGCTCTGAACCTGTGAAAAATAACAACTGCTGAGGAATTCTTGAGGAGTTCCTGTGCAGTTCCGTCCTCTGGAGTGAGGTGTGTGGGTTTAGGAAGTTCCTAAATCCACAGCAATATGCTTGGACCGTTTGACTTGCCCTTGATGCTTCCTCCTAGGTTGTTTTTGACCAAGTTTTTTTGGCTGATTCAGTGATGCCAGCGTGGGAAGGCAGTTTGGGGATGCAGGACTAGTCTGCTTGACTTGCTAATGATCCAAACTCTCTCTCTGAACTCCTCTTGCAAGCTGCCACTCAGATTTATCATAATCTATAATTAGCGGCTCTGTATGGGAGAATCTAATCACCTTGAACAGATAAGTGTTTTCAAGGAGATTAGAGAGGATCTTCAGGTGAGTATTAATTCATCGAAGACTGGCGTTGGCTCGTGTGACCATGGATGCTCCAAGAGTGTTGTGTTCTCCAAGCAGCTCCTTGACCTTTCTGAGAGCTCTGGGATGTGTTGTCTCCTCTGTGGGGTGGGCTGGAGCTGGTTACCTGTGGGTTGGGTGTCTGGAGAACCTTCAGCCGTGCTTTTTGTGGGCACGGGGTGTAATGATGAAAGCAATGACGCGTGCACAGAGGAAAACCATGTCATTGTTGGGAAGGGAAAGGCTTCTCCATCAAGCAGCATTAACTCCTCTCTTAGAGCGGTGATGAGTGCCTGGGGCACTTCAGCTATCTTGTCTGGGTCATCCTGCAGCTCATTTCCCTGGAAAAGCCTTGTTTCACCAGCAGCGTCCTTCACCAGCTGTTACCCAGCAGTTAACTCTTGGTTGGCATCATAAGGGCTTGAGCAAACCCAGAGGTTTTTTTCCCGTTTCTTCTACTGGGACTCCACTGAAAGCTGAGGAGGGGAGTTCAGGAAGGAGCTTGAGAACCACTGCTGGTGGTAGAGATGTGGGGGGATTGATGGAGCCTGGGAGGGACCTCTGGGAGCCTCTGATCTAAGTGTTCCCCCAGCACTGCCAGGGCCACCACTGCCCCATGTCCCCAAGTGCCACATCCACATGGCTGTTAAATCCCTCCAGGGATGGGGACTCCCACTGCCCTGGGCAGCTGTGCCAGGGCCTGTCCACCCTTTCAGTGAAGAAATTTTCCCAATATCCAACCTCAACCTCCCCTGGCACAATTTGAGGCTGTTTCCTCTCATTCTGCCCCTGTTCCCTGGGAGCAGAGCCCAACCCCCCTGGCTGTCCCCTCCTGTCAGGGAGTTGTCCAGACCCAGAAGTTCTCTGTTGAGCCCCTCCAGCTCCTTCAGCTGCTCCTCATCACAGTTGTGCTCCAGCCCCTGAAATCTCCAAGGTGTGAGCTTGCAGAGCCTCTCCAGGCCTCTCTTCCAGTGTTGGACCACCCTTGGAGGGGAAATCTTTTCCTTACACTTGGCTTGTACCTGATAGAATGAAGCAACATGCTCTCCTGGAATGATTTTTGTGGCACCCTGTCTCTCTGCAGACAAATCCTGGAGTGTTTGTCTCTCTTTGGTTGCTGGAGTACGCAGGTTTCCAGGGCAGTTCTGCAGCTCCTGGTGACTTTGAGCTTCTTGTTTTTAAACAGTGATGAATAATTGGTGTTCCCAGTCAGCTTGTTTTCCCATGGCGCTCTCTGGATCCATATGGTGCTTTGCTGTTCCTCCTTGTTATTTGCCCATTCTGGAGGCAGCTCCTGGCTGGGATTTGTCCCTGGGGACGCGGTGCTGCCACAGCCCCGTGGGGACACTGCATGTCCACGCGACATTTGAGGGGTGCCGTGGGGTGGGGGGAGTGGTGCTCTTTAGGCTGCTGGCTCAGGCTGGATTGCTCTGCTCCCAGTTTAGTGCTGTGGAGGAGGTTGGGCTCGCTTGAGTCCAAACAACAACTGCTGCTGACTCTGCAGGAGGGCGTGAGACACAGATCTTATCCTTAAGGATGGTTCCATCATGGCTTGGTTATTAGTGCTGGGTGAGGGGATTTACTGCTGTTGCCCCGTTCTGTTTGCTGGTTGCAAACTGTGACAAGAGCCATGAACCATCTTTCTGCTTTATTTCTATCCATATCATCTTCATTTGGCTAAATGGGATTGATGTCATCCCTCATGCCATCCCTGCAAGTGTTCCAGGCCGAGATGGACAGGGCTTGGAGCAGCCTGGTCTTGTGGGAGGTGTCCCTGTCCATGGCAGGGGAGTGGAACCTTTAAGATCCCTTCCCACCCAAACCATTCCATGATTCTATACTGGCCAAATACTCAACTTGATGTAATTGTAGAAGAAATAACTGGTTTGTCTTGTGCAGAGCTGAACTAGGAGGGGGCAGAGCTCTCTGGATTTGTGTGGAAGCACAGCAGCCTGTGCTGCTGTCTCGATACTGGTCACACAGGCATCCCTCAGGTAGCTTGGCTCCCATGGCAGTTTTCACTCCTGGAGCTGTTTGCAGGTATGAAGAGTTGTTTATGGGCTCAGCTGCCTGGGTCCTTACCTGAGTGAGGTGCCTGTTACCCCTTTCTGGTGTCCCCTGGTCCAGCTTCCACTGCTGGAACACACACTGGTGTCGTTCTGCTTTGCTGTCCCAGGCAAGGGCCGGGGATCACTGTCTAGCCCTGCATCCCTCCCACACGTTGCTGGGGCTCCCTCAGCTCTGCTGGAATGGGACAGTAGGGGCTGTACTGGCCTTTAGGAGCAGAGGTTGGTGTGGACTGGCTCCTGCTCCAGGGCATCCATGGCTGTGCTCACCCCTGGAAAGCCCTTGCCGGCCCTTGGTCCGTCTGCTGTCATCTTGCTCCAGGAGCAGGATGGCTGTCCTTTGCCTGCAGAGGTGACTGGCATCGCCTGCCTCTTCCTGCAGCTCCCTTGCCTGTCTTTTTCCAGGGAAATATGTATTCAGCTCTGGCTTGGCTTGCTCCAATTACAGGTTTAAGTTGGTGCTTGTATGGCCTGTCATCCTCTGTGACCCACAGTGAGTCACTGGGGAAGGAGCTGATCCTTCTTGTCAGGGGTATTGTGAGGAACCTGCTGTGCTTTTCCATGCAGCGTCCCTTGTATCCTGCCTTTTTTCCCCTGAAAAGGAGTTTCCAATCAGTGCAGTGTGCTCTGAACTCACCTCTGAACGATGATGGCATTCATTATCTGTAGGTTGAGTGATGCTGCAGCAGGTCAGACCACTGAGCTTCTCTGTATTTCGTGCTCGTGTATCGATTGTTGTAGCTGGGTAACTCAGCCTGGTAATTTTAGGTCCCTGAAGTGTTATCAGTGATATCAGAGCCCTCTTCTCCCTGCAGGTCTGTTCAGCTGGTGGCCAGCAGCTCAGGTTGTCACCCTGAAATGTGAGTTGTCCCAGCCTGCTGTTAGGAGGACAGGCAGCATCCTGGAGATTTATCCCTAAATAAGATAGTGCTTCCAAACCTGAGCTGACTGGAGGTGTTAAATATCCCTTCAGGTCTTCATTATACTGTTCAATTACTGTAGCAGTTCCTACAGCACCGTGTCAGGGATCTTTCTACACTTTGCATCAGGCTTTGTTTGGTTCCGATCAAAAAGCTTGTTTAATAATTAATGACATAATATTCTGTGCCGGCTGCGGGCTGGGCAGGCAGAGCTGAAGCTGGAGGAAAACAGAGCTGGATGTGTGTGTGGTGCTGGGGCAGTGGCTGCTGACTCACAGCCGTGTGTGCAGAGCCTTGGGCTGCAAACGGATCAACCATTGGAATTAAACATGCAGATGGGAAGCGTGGGACTGCGTGTTAGTGGAGCTCTGCGATGAAAGCAGAACAAATGGGAGCAAATCTCCTCTTTGGTCCCCTTCCAGGCACTTGGGATTCGCTTCCCCCTCTGCAAGCCAGGGCTCCTGGCAGGGCTGTTTTGTACCTGGCCTGTGCTGTCCTCAGGTGATGCTGCTCCTCGCTGTGAGCATCGCGGTGGGGTTGGAGCTGCTCGCAGGTTACACGTTGTGACACGGGCACTGATGGAGCTGGTGCTGTGTCAGCACTGTCGACAGTGGCCAAACCCATTGTCACCTCTGTTTTCCCTGCCCTTCCTTTCACACCAAGCTGTGTTAGTATCCACTTTCCTGTTTTTTTTTTTTTTTATTTATTTATGTCTAACTCTTCAAGGCTATTTCTGCTTTGAATCACGACCGGATAGATATATGTCCCTGCAGTGACTCAGGGGGAGGTGCTTCACTCCCTAAAAATAGTCTTAATTCTCCAAATCTTTCTGGATGAGAGCACTGTCTGGGCACGCATGGCTGTTTAAAGCAGCTTCTGCAATGCATTTAGGGGAAAATATGGTGAAATGGGAGTCAGTGCCTTTCTCTTTCTGTTCTTTAACACAAAGCAGTGGTTCTTAATCTGTTATTAATAGCTCGAGCAGGTTTCTTCTAGGAACATTATAAGAAACAGAGCAGGAAAATGTCCTTGGGGCCTGCTGGTTGTGTATTGCTGTTGTGAGTAAGATCTCACTTCAGGCTGGTTGGTTGGCATAGACACCTAAACTCTGTGGCTGGGTGGGCTCTCAGAGAGCAGTGAACTCTCCTTCCTGTGGCACCGCCATGGATGTGACAGCAGGGCTGGGCAGCCTGGATGGGAACACAGCTCCTTTGGGGGGTCACTTGGCCTCCTGCGGCTGGTGGTGTTCGGGTCCCTGGCTTAGTTCCCTCAGGGATGCTCCCACAGACGTGGGGTTGTGTGTGCTGTGTTCCAGCCGCGCCGTGTTGCTGTTCCCAGCTGACTTGGTGCTTTGTGCCTGTCACTCACCCCAGCACAGAATTAGAGTATTTGTCACAGCAGCAAATATCCATGGCAACTAATTCCCTAGCTCTGGAAATCTTCAGGATTTTTGAAGTTTCTCTTTTCCTGTGAAATGCACAGGGGTGGTTCCACAAACTTTTTTTTTCAGGTCTTCTGCAACTGTCAGGAGTGGTCGCTCTTCTTGGAAGCGCTTGAAAAATACACCGGTCCCGGTTCGGAAGATGGGGTGAGTTTGGGTAGATTTGGCTGGAGCATGGATATGGGAGACTGGGATGTGCACTGGGATACAGCAAACATGCCCCTCCTCTCCAGGACTATCCAGGAGTGGACGCCACAAGATTAAAGCAGCAGACTTTTTTCTTCGAGATGTGGAGATGCTGCGCAGCATGTGGGGGTGGCGGCACAGCTTGTGAGGAGTCAATGAAGTTGCATCAGGGAGGTTTAGGTTGGATTTTAGGAAAAGCTTCTTCCCCCAGAGGGTGTTGGGCACTGCCCAGGCTCCCCAGGGAATGGGCACGGCCCCGAGGCTGCCAGAGCTCCAGGAGCCTTTGGACAGCGCTGCCAGGGATGGCCTGGGTGGGATTGTTGGGGGGTCTGTGCAGAGCCAGGGGCTGGGCTGGATGATCCCTGTGGGTCCCTTCCAGCTCAGGAGATTCCGTGATTCTGTGGTAAATTTCCGCCTTTGGTTTGAAGCCGTTTTTGGAGGGCTCGGTCTGGGAGTGCTTGGGTGGTGCCTGGTATCAGGGCTGTGTTCTCCAGCCTGGAGAATTTGTTCTTGGAACACTGAGACCTTCCATCTTTTCTGTTTCCAAGCATGCGTGTTCCTGTGACTGATGCTGGATGCTGTTTATCCGCTGTTTATTATTCCCAAGTTGCCAGTGCTGTGTTTCCCAGCAGGGTTTGTGGAGCAGAAGGCAGTGCAGGTTTATAGTGTGTGGTCAGGTGGAACTCTTCCATGGCTTTATTTTATCCCAGCAGAGTTTTCTGTTCCTTGTCAGCTGGGTCTCTGTGGTCTGTGCTGGGGAGAGCCTGCTTGAGGCTCCCTGGCTTTGCATCTCTGCTGGGATGGAATTTTTATAAGCAGGAGGAAGAGAGTGCTCAAACTAAAAGTCATTTTGTGATGGTACAAAGGTGACAACCGTCTTAATACTGCATAATTTACATTTAGCACACATGGCACACTCTCAGCTCCCACTTGGAATTGTACACAACATGCAGGACTCCCTTTGGGAGCTGTGGTGGTGGTGGTGCTCTGGTTAGCTGTATCCTCTCCGACATTGATTAGGAGCACACATCATTTGATTGGTTTTGGGTAGCTGTGATAAGATCACAGTTCATTAGTTGCAGTATTTGCTGTGTAATGTGGTTATTAATGGGTGAGTGCCCTCGCAGCCGGGCTGTGGGTGATGCCAAGTGGAGCAGAGAGGTCACAGGTCTGGATTTCAGAGGGGCCGTGACAGGCTGGAGCAACAGGGTGATGGGAACCCTGTGATGTTCAGCAGAGGCAAGCGCCAGCCCTGCCCTGGGGTCGCCGTTTGAAGCAGCTTTGTAGAGGAGCCCCTGGGGACAAGAAAGTGACCAGGAGTGACCAGAGGCCAGTGGTGGCTTTGGCTGTGTTAGCAGAAGTGTTGAGGAGCAGAGGGGTGCCCTGGGGTGCACTGTCTGAGCCATCAGTCTGGTTTGGGGCCTGCCAGGACGAGGCTGGAGCAGAGAAGACAGGGAGACCCGGAGCTCCATGGTGGAGGGTGTGAGAGAAACGACAGAGCCTGGTTCTGCTCGTGGCAGGGTGAGGCACGGGGCTGCGAGAGCACGTGGGAAATCCTGCATGGACACATGGAAGCATGGTGACTTGGGAGTGAGGGCTGAATACTGGGTTAGGGTTCTGGAGAGGTGCAGGGAATTCATGGCTGTTCCAGCTGTGGATTGGCAGGATCCTGAGCGACCTTGTCTGGATGCAGATGCTCGCAGGAGGAGGATGGACCTGAGGCCTCCTGGGGTGCCTTCCAGACACATCTCATGGACTGTTCTATGATTATTTCTGACACTTTTGGTGAGTTTGCCTTCAGCTCTCTGGATGCTGATGGGGGATGAGGAAAAGCCTTGTCCTGTCTATGGCTTGTCCTCTTGATGCCAGGGGAGCCCTGGTGATTTCTGTGTCTGAACCCTTGAGGTTGTTTCTCAGACAATCCTCCACTTCCATGGCACTCTGAATTGAGAGAGGAGCTGCCTGACACTGGGACAGCCTGAGGATTGTCCAGGCAAATTTATGGAATTAGGTTGTGCTTTACTCCTCTTATCAGGCTTTTATCTGTTAAAGCTTATTATAAGAAAAGTGTTTTGCTGGAACACTTGGGGAGGCAAAGACCCAGTGATGTTTCCGATCCTTTTAGGAGTAGGATTGGCTTAGGAGCTGATGGACGGCAATTTTCCTATTTTTTTGCCTGTGCCGTCTCTGGGATGTCCCAGCTGGGTGCTGCCCTGGAACTGTTTTCCCAGGAACCTGCATTTTTTTGTGGGTAAACATTGAGTATGTGCTGGGTGAGGCATCTGCCTCTCCCTCTCTGCCCCCTTCCTTTTCACCACAAAGAAGTAAAAATTTCTGCTTCGAAGTGGAAAAACCTATGGATGCTAGCTCCTTGGAAATTTAATTTTAGATTTGAAAGTTGACTTGTAGAAGTCTGGAAATTTCTGCTTTGTTGCTCTGTAGCAAGCCCATTTTCCCCTCCTTACAGTGGCAGACATCCAGCCCAGAATTGTCACTTGTAAGTACCTTGAGAGGCTGCAGCTCTGTATCCCAGCACAGATAAGGTCTGTAATTACTGGATTGGATTGAGTTCTGCTGCACAACTGCAGCCCTAAGGTGCCGTTGCAGTGCAGGAATGAAACCTCTGGCTGCAGGCAGCTGATATTCCCCATTTTTGGAATGTTGTAGGTTAATCTAACCACAAAGCACATGCTCTGAGAGCAGGATTGATCCCATCAGGATTGGTACAGTTGATTTCCAAGTGCACAATAGCTGAACAGGATTAATGGTTGTGAGAATCACGTTGTGCAGGCAGTGGAGACGGAGAGCTCTGTGGAGGAATCCCTGTGGATGCTGCAGGGAGGCAGTGACGCATTTGGAGGAATCTGGGATCATGGCAAGGAGCTTCTCTCTGTCACGAGGCTGCGGTGCCAGGCTTGGGGTGTCACAGAGTCAGGCTGGGGGAGAATAAAATCTTCATCATAGAATCATGGAATTCTGGGGGGGAAGGCGCCTTAAAATCCATCCAGTCCCCGCCCCTGCCCTGGGCAGGGACGCCTCCCACTGTCCCAGGCTGCTTCAAGCCCCGTCCAGCCTGGCCTTGGACATTCCCAGGGATGCAAGGGCAGCCACAGCTTCTCTGGGCACCCTGTGCCCACCCTCACAGGGTGGAATTTCTTCCCACTATCCCATCCAACCCTGCCCTCTGGCAGTGGGAAGCTATTCCCTGTGTCCTGTCCCTCCAGGCCTGTGTCGCAAGTTCCTCTGCAGCTCTCTTGAAGTCCCTTTAGGCCCTGGAAGGGGCTCTGAGCTCTCCCTGGAACCTTCTCTCCTCCAGGCTGAACAATCCTAATTCTTTCAGCTTTTATGTAGTGAGGTTAATGTTGGCAATTTGGTCCAAGGTGTTTCCATGAGGATTTACAATTTCTGTAGTTTTAGGAAGGATGAATTTTTAAAGTAGCTGAAACACCAATATTAAGTCAGGCCTGAAGTGAGGCATCCTCATGGGTACAGAGGGAATTAGAGTTTTGTTTGACATCCTCCAAACATTTCTGCAGTTTTCCATTTGTCTTGTAAAGGAAATAAGTAGTGAGCCCTTTGTCCCATGGGGCAGGTACAGAAACTCCACTATTAGCATTAGGTGTAGCTTTAATTTCCAAGTTCAAAATACATCATTGCCATTCTAGCGTATAATGGACCATTATACCATTGGGTGTAGTCTTAATTTACAAACTGGTTTATTTATGGGACTGCTGGTTTGATGTAAAGCCAGCAGAGGTGCTTGTGTGTGGGATCAGTGCGGTCCTGTGATGGCAGTTTGTGGGGACACATCCTGCTGCTGCACCTTTGTCCCTTAACACAACCTCATGAGAAGTGCTTGTGCTGTGCCAGGTCTCTATAAAAAGAATCTGCTCCCATGTGCAAGCGTTGGAGTCGGAACAGCTTAGCTTAAGTGAGCCTGGATGCGATGTGATCCTGCTCCCTCACTTGGGAAAAGGGCATTGTGCTGCTTTTCACTGCTCTGTGCTCCTAAATTTCATAGTCATGCAATATCCTGAGTTGGAAGGGACCCATGGGGATCATCGAAGTCCAACTCCTGGAATATGTTCCTATGAGAGAATTCCCTACAGTGGCCTGACTTCTGTTCCCTCTTACACCATTTTTTAAAATCTCTGATAGCATAGAAATAGATACGAAATTGAAGGTTTAAACCTGCTTTTCTTCCTGCAGAAGATTAAAGAAATAAAAATGGGTAGAGAGGGTGAAAAAAGGGTTTTCAAGCAGTTTGGTAGATCCTTGGAAGAAAAGAAGAGGATGGTCACAGCTTTATTTGTCCCCTGCATAAAGTCCTGCTTGGAAAACCGGCTGTGCACTGGGCTGTGTTCCTCTGCAGCTCAGCTGGCCTCTTCCTTCTCTCTTGGGACGCTTCCTGTGTCCTCCCTCGTGTGCTTTGGGCTCCTTTGCTGGAATCCTTCCAGCTGCTGAACCTGCCAGAGTGAGACCCCCAGGGCTGAGGGTCCCGCTGGAGAGATGGGCCACGAGCCACTTCCTGGAGCCGTTCAAGGAGCACGTGGATGCAGAGGGAGGCTTCTAGGCTAAGCTTGGCCTTTTGTCTGTCCAAAAATTTGTATAAAGAGGTGCTCTTCACCACATGGGAGTTTAAAACTGGAGGGCAACATTCATCTCCCTGCTGTTGGCTGGAGGAGATGAAAAGCTCTGGAAAAGCTCTGGAGAGCTGGATTGCTTGTGGTGCTGGCTGCGCTTGTGGTGTTTGTTTGTTGTCTCACACCTCACTGGGAGTGTGGATGCCTGCACGGATCCTGCTGGGGCACGTGGCAAATGTCTCTCTGCTTCTCCCGTTTTCCCTGTTTTCCTGCACTGGCAAAGCACCCAGCCTGTGTGTGGTACCTCTCTGCTTCCTTCCTTCCTTCCTTGGGTGGGGTTTGTCCTGAGCAGCAGCCAGAGCCCTGCATTCTGTCCCAGCAGTCTGCTTTTGCAGTTGTCGGAGAGGAAGGGGAGGAGGTGTTCTGTGGAAGGGAGCATTGGTGTAGCTCCTACAGAAAGGAAAGATGCTGAGGGCTAAAAATAAACCATTCCCAGCCCTGTCCCTGTGATGGGAACTGCTGGACACGAGCTCTTGGGGATGGAGGCTTTTAATGTCCTCTGTGAAGCACCAGGGCCTGGGCTGCAGTGGGGTTTTGGGACCTCCTGGCACAATCCTGCTGCTCCCCAGGAGCCTGGGCAGCTGAGGGGGTTGTGGAGTTGTTTGGCCAAGCAACATGTAAAACTGGCGTTTTTCTCATGAAAAACCAACAGCTAAGGGGGATCTAAAAGAGCTGATGAGGGAGTTCGGACAAGGGCCTGGAGTGACAGGACAAGGGGGAATGGCTTAAAGCTGAAAGAGGGTAGATCTAGATTGGATATTAAAAGGAAATTGCTCCCTGGGAGGGTGGTGAGGCCCTGGCACAGGGTGCCCAGGGAACCTGTGGCTGCCCCTGGATCCCTGGAAGTGTTCCAGGCCAGGTTGGACACTGGGGCTTGGAGCAGCCTGAGATAGTGAAAGATGACCCTGTCCATGGCAGGGCGTGGAACTGGATGAGCTTTAAGATCCCTTCCAACCCATTCCACTGGGATTCTGTGGGTTGCTTGTTTGCCTTTGTGTGTACAGCAGGCTGCTGTGGGAGCCCCTTGGCTTCCCGGGGTGGCTGCTGGAATGGGAAGGAGTTTGGATAAAGTGCTGGTGCTGCTTTTGTGGATGTGAACCTTTCCTGCAGAGCAGGAGCTGGGATGGGAGCTGGGTGTTCTGGGAGGTGTGCAGGTGTCCTGTGCAGGGAGGTGGCAGCCAGGCTTGGCTGCAGCCGAGGGAGCACGAAGGGGTGAGAGTGAAGGGCAGGACTCGGATTGTGCTGAAACAACTGAAACGTTTCTGCATTAAAACCTCTGAGCGTTTATTGCACCACACAAGTTGTCTTGCAACACCGTGCACTGAAATAACACAGAGAGTCTGGTCTGAGCAGTTGGGAAATTGGCTGAAAGCTGCAATTCATCCTTGTCTATGCGTGAGAGCCGTCCCTTTTGGAGGTCAATGACTTTGCCTTCCCTCTTGGCTGTTCCTGGTAACCCACAGTCAATATCTAGGGTTTTTTGCAGAAAATTTGCAGTCCTGAGCACTGATCCCAGAGCATGTCTTGGATTACAAATTTATGGAATGGTTTAGACTGGAAGGGAATTGAAATAGTGTCTTGTCCACCCCTGCCATGGGCAGGGACACCTCCCACTGTCCCAGGCTGCTCCAAGCCCCAGTCTGCAGCCTGGCCTTGGACATTTCCAGGGATCCAGGGGCAGCCATAGCTTCTCTGAGCCTCCCCACCCTCCCAGGGAACAATTCTTTCCCAATATCCCATCCATCTGTCTGTCTGTCTATCTATCCCTGCCCTCTGGCAGTGGGAAGCCGTTCCACTTTGTGCTGGCACTGAGACTCAGTACAGAAGGATGTTGTGTCTCACAGTGAAGCAGCTGGGATGTGCCAGGCCTGTCCCCAAATTGTTGGCTGAGGTCACTTGGGCACCTGCAGGATTTGATCCAAAAGCACCCTCAGTCCCAGCCATAGCTCTGTAAGTGGTTAACTTGATTTCTGTTTAAAATAAAACTCTTGGTATCTTCAGTGTCTGGAATACCAGCTGCCAACATTTTTTCCTGTTATGGATGGTGTTGTAAGAGATGGGAAAGGTCTTGCACTGTGGCACACTGCCCCTTGCACTCACACTGCTGACATGGTTTGCTGCTCTGCTTGCATTTCCCTCGTTTCCTCACTTGTTACGGGAAACCTGCCCTTCCCAGGACTGCTGACCTCCACACTCCACAGGAGTGGGTCCTGCAAGGATCAGCTGATTGTTTCCTGAGTGGTGGAGGTCATCGAGGCACCTTGTATGCAATACTCAAGGTCATGCTCCCTCCTTCTGCTCTCAAGTAGTGATTTCCTGCCCGCTGGAATCTGTTCTGGAAGCAGGCAGCTGCCGCCACTGCCCCAGCGGTGGCTGCTCCCAGAAGTAGGATATGCTGATAGTAGAGCTGAGCAGGCATTTGTCACAGAATAAAGTTCTGGGTGGTCACAGGAGGCTGCAGAAGTTGCTGCTGTTGGCTGATGTTGGGTGTTTGCCTTGAGCAGAGGCAGCTGCGTGTCCTGTTCAGGGAGAAGATGAAACTGAAGGAACCTCTTTCCACATCGGCACTGGACACACACCTGAAACCTGTCTCCACATAAAACGTGTAGGAAAGTGGTTGTTGAACTGAGGAGTTCACAGTCAAGGGCTGAGAAACAACAGTTCAGCTTTTAAATATGAAGTTTTATCATTCTTCTCATGCCTTAAAATAGAGGAAAAAATATATTTATGCAACCGTGTGGGCTTTGCATCCGGATATCTATCCTTAAGGAGTATTTCATCCAGAATCTAAATATCTATCCCTAAGAAATATCTCGTCCACACAGAGGTCCTGGGCTATAATTGAGCGTTGTTTGAAAGCTGGCAAGAAGTCAGGAGTGTGATGATTTTAGAGTGGTGTTTGAGGTCACAGGCTGTAATTCATGTGCTGTCTCTGAGGGAAACTTATTGGGTACTGAAAACATTAACATTGACGGTAACTTGCAGAAAGGAGAGATGCTTGCAGCATGGAAAAATTCTTGGAAGTGAGCTCTTCTACCCACGGTCAGTCCCGGAAAGATGGGATAAGTCTTGTGCTTGAAGCAAACACATCCCGAAAGTCTGTAAGTCTGGAAAAACGGGATTTTTTAAACAGGCTGAATATTGTAGATGGGATAGGAATAAAACCGGGGTTTTAATGTTGACTGTGTGTGCCCTGTGTGCTGTTATGTCCTTGGCTGTGGTGGTGAGAAAAGATAAACACGAGTTGACTGCGGCTGATCTTTATGCTGCTCATTTAACACAATTCGCGGGAGCTGAAGCACCAGTAGAAACTTGAAAGCAGAGGCTGTAATGAGAAAAAATGATTGCTTGAGGCTCTCATCTGCTGCAGTGCGTTTATTTCTTGTGTAGTAAAGAGCATTTGTCAAATGAACCTTGTGTGTGGTCACTCCTTGTTCGTTCTTGCTTAGAAATGAGCCACCGAGCTTGTGAGTCAGGTCTGGTTCAGGTCATGGATTATCCTACTGGCTGTGGAGGTGGTGGGATCCGGACAGACCTTCCATGACTGATGGGAGATCGCTGATGTGATAAACTCAGCAGCAGCTGAAGTCTTTGGTGGGCTTTTGTGCTCGAGTCTTGGTGGGATTTTCTGTATCTGGATCTTTGGCATTTTAGTTCGGAAACTAAAGAAAACAACAGATTGGGGTGACTGGGGAGGCATTTTGGAAGCTCCATGCCCAGAGCCTGGCTCCCTCAGCCCTGCTCAGTGGCTTTGCTGGAGCTGCTGAGCTGGTGGTTTGGTTTCTGGCCTGTGAGGGACGTCAGTGTCCCTGTGCTGGGTCATCTGCAGGCCAGCTCCACCAGGGACACGCTTTTAGAATGTTTCCTTCTGGTCACATCTGAGATACCTTCCCCACACCGAGTTCCTTTAATTCTGCTCTTGGAGGAAGGGAAGGAGTGAAAGCCGTTTCTGGGGAGCTGCGGTGATGTTGGGTGGGAGTGAGGCTGGGGTTGTTCTGTTTCACACCTGCTCAGGGAGCTGCCCGTGCCCTGCAGAGCTGGGGGTGGTGGAGCAGGTGAAGCCCCAAACCAGTGCCTCCAGCAGCTTCTTGGGTGCCCGTGTTTGCAGGGCTGATATCCTTATCAGGCAGGGACACACCGGCCTCTCCAGAGGTGCAGAGGAGATAGCACGACATGCTGGGAGGAGTGGGAGTGCTTGCTAGTAATTTTTTTTTAACACTATGTTGGTTTTTTTTTTAATTAATAAAAACTCCAACACAAAGTCTCTTTGCCAACCATATCAGCTGATATCTGCTCTTTGGCTTAGTTTGTCTCCTGGCCCCTGCTGAGGTGTCCTGGCAGAAAACCTGCACCGTGCACGTGAGAGAGGGAGAAATGTGGTATAAAAGGCAACGCCCCAGGTGTGCAGCAGGATGGGCTGACTTCAGAGTGTCTTTGTATTGGGGGTGAGAGTCTTGTCAGTGGGAGCACTGCAGAAACAACACTGAGGAACGAGGGGAAGGGAACCGTGCCTTTTGCTGTGATTCTGATTTTGGCAGGGAAGGCATTTTGAGGTGTGAGTGCATTTTTGCAGGTTTTACACAGGTTTTCCGGAAACGAGCTGTACTTGGCACCCAGCTCAGATATCTTGTATATTGAGAGGGGCTTGCTCTGTGCTCCTCAGCCACCCAGCAGCACAACCTCGATTTCATTTAAGAGAAGAGGTGAGGAATGGCCTGGGTGTTGTTTTCAGAGCCCTTTCAGCTTGGCAGTGTTGGTTTACCTGTCCTGAGCACATCTTACACCCGTGCACTTCCCCAGCAGGGAGTGTTCTGATGCAGCTCTCTCACATCGGAGACGCTTCCGAGCAGGAAGTGCTGGCATTGGCACGATGTCCCATCCTCCTGGGATGTTGTGTGGAACCTTCCTGGCAGGCAGTGTCAGGTCCTGCACTGTGACTGAGGGAATTTGTCTGACAAATTGCCTGTCCTGTGCTCCTCTGGAAGTTTTTTCCCTCTCTGAAGCACAGAGAGTCAAGGACTGTCTGTGAATGATCTGGGGCTGAAGGCATCTTCCAGGTTTTTCCTTGTCCCTTCACTGGGATGGGTATTGCAGCCAAATTAAAGTGGAAAAGCACTGGAGAAAGGAGTGTGAATTCCACATTGCCGTGCTTATTGTTTGCTTACAGAAGAGCTGTATGGCCAAATCTTCCTTAAATCCATGCTTGGGTGGTGTTGCTGAGGCTCTTTGGTGTTCAGTCCCAGTGTGGGTGGGCGTTTGTCTCAGAAAATGGCTTGGGGAGCTGCTGGAGAGGTTGTAGGGGAATATTCCTGTGGTCTGTGGAGGTGGTGAGTACCCGAGCTGCAGACATCCCTCTGGCTGGTGAGGATTGCAGCCAGGATTGCATCCCTCTGGCTGGTGAGGATTGCAGCCGGGATTGCATCCCTCTGGCTGGTGAGGATTGCAGCCGGAATTGCATCCCTCTGGCTGGTGAGGATTGCAGCCTGGATTGCATCCCTCTGGCTGGTGAGGGTTGCAGCCTGGATTGCAGGCTTTCCCTTAACCCTGATCATTCCCAATCCGTGCCCATCCTGACCGCAGCCAGTTGCAGATTAGTTGGCCTTTAAATAGATGTAAATTGAGTGTTTTTACAGCAGTCTCAGCCCAACACTTGCCATGTGCATGTTTGGGGTCGGTTTGTGCTTCTTTGGTTTTGGGGAAGGCAAAAAGAGGAAGCAAAGGGAAAATCTGAGCTGTTTGTCACGTGGAGCTTGTGGTTTGTGAGAGCCCTGCTGAACCGGCTGTGGTGTGCTGAACTCACTGGGAAAATACATCTGGAGCCTCGCTTCTGCATTCCCTTGGGTATTTGAGTTCTGGGATTGAGTTGTCATAAACTCCCTTGTTCCTTGAACCCGGGGAGAGTAATAACCCCAAGAGGGTTGGTTTCAGTGCTCAACGCCCTGACTTCAGGCGTGTGAGCTCAAACTCAAGTGCTTTTTGGCGTTTCTCATACCTAAAAGGGAAGCAGAGTTTTCACTGGTTTTATACCCCCAAAAACTGAACACATGGGAAATCTCATTTTATTGGGAAACGTGCCTTGGAGCACTTGTGCGGGTGGGCTCGTTGTGTCTAACATTTCAGGTGTGGGGTGGGGGTGACAGGGAATTCCAACAGCAGATGTGGGCATGGATGCTCTGGAAGCGGGAGCTGAGCCATGAGGGAGCTGTTGTCTGGCACGGGTGACGCCGGGAGGGGGTGGTGGCACAACAGCCTTTTGTTGGCAGTGAGCAATGGGGAGTGCAGCTCCTCTCCCTGCGCCCTCTGGGAATGCTGTGAGGGCTGGGAGAGCTCAACCTAGCCCAGGTAGCTGTGGTAGACTCTGAATTCTGTGTGGAAATCCTTGTGCTGCATCCTGTGGGAAGAGCGAGCTGTGCTGCTCAGGCACAGCAGGGACTCAGGGCTGTGGCATCTCCTGTGCTGCCTCCCACTCTTGGGAAGAAAATAAAACACTGTCCCCAGCTATTGAATTGTCCAATTCTGCCTGGTTTGTTCCCTGTCCTTGTTTTCTCTCCTTCCCCCTGCCTGCAGCAGTCCTTGCACCTGACTCCAAAGGACATTTCCCAGTTGGCCACGGGTATAAATATTCCTGTATGGTTGCAGAGTCCTTAATGTTACAATATTTTCCAGTATGATGAAGAAATGAATTTTGTAAACTGGTTTCTACTTAATCCATATAAGAAACAAAAGAAAAACCAGATTTGAATCTCTGAGTCTGGAGAGGTCAGTGGGGCAAGAAGCAGCGAGAGTGTCACAGAATCATGGAACAGATTGGGGTGGATGGGACTTCAAATATCATCTTGTTCCAACCCTTGCCGTGGGCAGGGACACCTTCCACTGTCCCAGGCTGCTCCAAGCCCCATCCAGCCTGGCCTTGGACACTGCCAGGGATCCAGGGGCAGCCACAGCTGCTCTGGGCACCCTGTGCCAGGGCCTGCCCAGCCTCACAGGAGAGAATTTCTTTCCAGTGTCCCATCTAATCTTGTCCATGGGAAGCCATTCCCCTTTGTCCCTCTGGGCCCTTGTCCAAAGCCCCTCTCTGTCTGTTTTATGAGGCTGTTTGGTTTATGTGGTAGGGATTTCAGGGAAATCTGTAGGATGAGAGTGTGAATGTATTTCAGGATGTAACTTGGGTAACTATATTTGGATTTCCCCGTGGAGGTGCCTCAGAACATGGGTGATACTGGAGACTGGCCTTGCCAGCTCTGAAGGGGCCCCTCAGCTCACTGTGTATCTCCCTGCTGGGTTTCAGGTGGGTGATCCAGTTTGGAGACCTGTCCCTCACTACCCTGAGTGTTTCTGGCCCCCTCATGATGCCAGATGCTCCCAGCCAGGACAGAATGTCACAGGGTCCCTCCAGGTGTCACTCCTGCCCTGCTTGGCTGAACTGGGGCAGCTGTTGAGCTGCCGGGATTGCAGGAATGCTCTGGTCCCAGGGTTGGGCTGCTGGGAGCTCCCGGACCTCGTGTGGATGCTCAGGCTGGAATTCTGCAGTGCCTGGGACGTGGGGGCAGTCTTGGTTCCCTGCTTGGGTTCCTCTGCCTGATGCTGTCGGAGCTGTCATACAAGGAGGTGAGTTTTAGGAGGGTCAGGGCTGCCCAGAATGGTGCAGAGCCTTGCGGGTGGAAAGAAAATTCTAAGAGAAATTCCACGGGCATCCCTTGTGCTTGTTAAGTGTTGGGAGCAGAGTGTAAGCTGGGCTTGTTCATTCCTTGCTGTGTCCTGTTAACTTCCAGCAGAGCCACACAGTTATAATTACAGATCCTGTGTAAGCAGCATCTTCCCCAATATCCAGAACTCAATCTTTGGCTGTTGGGATATCACCAAAACCACAGCTGTGGAGCTGGCAGGCAAAAACCATTTTATTATCTCCTTTTTCACTTGTTCTCTTTGCTCTGTAGATAAACCTGTCCTGTGAGCCCTTACAGGGAGATTTGTTGTTTATATCCAGGAAGATTTGGTACAGTTGTTAAAAATTGGGAGCATCTTTCTCTTGCACAGCAGTGGCATGCTGAGCAGTCTCCTGGAGCTCAAGTGTCCCCTCAGAAGTAGGAAGCAGGTCTTTAAATTATAATTTGCTGCTGTTTTATGGCACTGCAGTGTGTAGCTGCTCTGTCAGGCTGTAGAATCCGAGTCACTGAAAATCAGACTCCAGGAGTTTTAGTCTGAAGCCCTTTTAAGGAACTGATGCTGTTAATTGTCTTGTCAAGCTCTTGGTGTTTAGATTTGTGGTGTTAAGGAGCTGTAGCAGCTTTTTCAGTCAAAAAAAGGGAAAATGCTATAAATAATATTTTAAAAAGAAAATCTTTCAAGATTTTTGCAAAACCTGTCATTGTGAGTGGCTGGGATGCAAGAGCTGTGCTGGGCTGGTGGGTAGGGGTGGGTGATGGAGATGCCAGAATTTTCACCAGCCTGAAATTTTTATGGTTCTGTTGAAATAAAGAAGGAAAATATATATTCAGAGCAGCAACATCTGCTGGCTTGGAAAAAATCCATGTGGGATTTGGGACCTGTGCATCCAGAGGAGGTTGGACAGCTGAAATAGGGTCTTGCTGGCATCCTGGTAAAAGATATCAATGGTTTCAGAGTAAGGAATCTCCTCTCTGATGATCTTAGCACATCCATAACAGCACTGGTCTTGCCACAGGCCTGATTTTGGGGATAAGCCATGGCATCTGTCCGTGGTTCCTGCCCTTCTGTCTGGAGCTGCGTGCCTGGGCTGGGCAGTGTTGCCTTGGGCAACAGGGCTTCCTTGGACTCTGTCCTGGTGCTTTGGGATCTTGCTGCTGGGAAAAGGGACATGTTGATGTTGATATGATGATGTTTGCTGTCCCCTGGCTGGGTGGGTGGGTGCTTTAGTCCTCCCCGTGGTATTTTGGGGTATTTTTTCTCTCTGGTGTGTCCTGGCCAAGACTCTCTCCAAGGCAGTCGTTCCCCCCCAGCCTCCCATGCACAGCTCTAATTCTGGCTCTCCGAGGGCGAATCCTGGCGGGTTTTGCTCCCTCGCAGAGCTAAAAAATCCCAGAGGCTCAGCTGCCTCCACCCCTGTGGGCTCCATGTCCACATTTAACCTCCCTCAGCCAGGTGCTCTCCAGATGCAGCACTCCGACTGCTGCGGGGAGGGAGAAGCGGGAAATCTGCCGGGTCACGTTATGCAAGAGCCGAGTGCGAGCGGTGAATAAGCACATCCAGCTGACCACGAGGGCTCTGAAGGGCACCTCTGCCTCTTTCCCCGTGTGTGGACACTGGAGATTGCTGTTGGCTCCAGGCTGGGTCAGGTGCCTGCCTCGTGTATGGGTGCTGATTGACGGGAATTGATTTCCCGTGCAAATTGGCACGGGAAGGGAGCTAGGAGAGCAACATCCCGGTTTCCTTGGGTGGGAGAGTGAGGCTGTTTGAACGTCTGCAGTTGTTTTAGTGCAGTCACCTTGGAGACCTTTGCTTTGGGGAGAAGAGAAAATGATTTTAGCAGCTCTCTGAAGGTGGGAAGGAATCCCTCCTGGGAACACTGTACATGCTGCAGCGTGAAGGGATGACTTGGGAATGAAATTGGGGCTTGATTCCTTAGGGGTCAACTCACCCCCTTCAAGAGGTGTAACCCCACTGTGCACTGGGTCTGAACTTACCCTGTGGTGCTGAGAGACATGAACTGTAAGTCTGTAGGAGGCACCAGGAGAATTCCATGTCCTCATGTCAAGCTTGGATATGGCTCTGGGATAAACGCAGTGTTGGGGCTGAGCAGGTGAGAGATGTCCTTGAGATGTTTGGGGGGTTTGGGGATTTGAGTTCCTGGTAAGGCAGAGTGGCTTCCTTCTGTGTAACAAGCAACCTCAGGAATCAGGTTGTCAGTGGGTATCCCTGGATTGCTGCCTGTCCTTCCCTGCGAGGGACTGTATCTCCATCCCATAGTGAACTTCATCGCCAGCACTTTCTGAGAGCAGCTCTAGGCTGTGCCTGTAAAACCTCCTGGCTCTTGCTGTTCTTGTGGAATTACAGAGTGATTGAGGTTGGGAAAACCCTCTGAGATCATTGAGGTCAACTGTTAACTGCCACTGGCAGGGCCACCATTAATCCATGTCCCCAAGTGCCACATCACATGGCTGCTAAACCCTTCCAGGGATGGGGACTCCAGCACTGCCCTGGGCAGCTGTGCCACCCTGACCACTATTTCTGTGAAGAAACTTTCCCAGTATCCAGCCTGAGCCTCCCCTGGCCCAGCCTGAGGCCGTTCCCTCTCCTCCTGTCCCTGTTTCCTGGGAGCAGAGCCCGACCCCCCCGGCTGTCCCCTCCTGTCAGGGAGTTGTGCAGAGCCACAAGGTCCCCCCTGAGGCTCCTTTTCTCCAGGCTCAGCCCCTTTCCCAGCTCCCTCAGCCTCTCCTGGGGCTCCATTCCCTTCCCCAGCTCCGTTCCCTGCCCTGGACACGCTCCAGCCCCTCCAGGTCTCTGTTGCCAGGAGGGTCCCAGAGCTGCCCCAGCCCTGGAGGTGTCCCCAGCACAGGGGACAGGCACTGCCCTGCTCCTGCTGCCACCCCGGGGCTGGCACATAGGAGGTCTAAGCACACTTGGACAAAAACAGTGGTGGAAGGGAGAGGGTATAAAGAGCCACAAAATGCTGGATTCTGGAGGTCGGACCACTGGGAGAAGGGAGAAAAGCAGCAGTGGAAATGAGATGAGAAAGCCAGTGTTATGTAGCTGGTAACTTTGCAGCCAGAAGCAGTGGACGCAGTGGACACAGTGGACACAGTGGGACATGCACGTGTAAGGAATGATGTGGTGTTGCTCCTCCAAGGGAACCAGCTCCATCTAAACACCTCAGCCTGTCCTTGTTTCTCTGTTTGAGGACCTTTCCCAGCTTTAGTGGACTGGGTGCAAATGCTGCCAGCTCGGGTTGTCTCCACAGCTCTGTGCTGTGCAGGAGGATGCCTTGGAGATGTTTTGGGGGCAGGTGGAGGGGCACTGACACGTCCTTGTCCCTCTGTTCCCGTGCAGGACGCAGGCGGAGATGGCCCACACGTGCCGGGGCACCATCAACCTGTCCACGGCCCACATCGACACGGAGGACTCGTGCAACATCGTGCTGTCCAACGGGGGCAGGACCTACCACCTGAAGGCCAACTCGGAGGTGGAGAGGCAGCGCTGGGTCACGGCCCTGGAGCTGGCCAAGGCCAAGGCCATCCGCATGCGGAACAACCAGTCAGGTACGGGGCACCCCCGGGGGCCAGAGCCTTGCAGCTCCTCCTGGTCACCCAGCTCTCTGTGCTTGGTAAAGGTGCAGAACACACCCAGAGCTGGGAGTTTCTGATGGTCTCCCAGGGTCACAAGGGGTTGAACACAGACGTCGATTGAGCTGTTTCTGTGTGCATCTCTCCCTCTGCCCCGTTGTTGTGGTGTTTATTGGAGTAGGTTTGGGACAGCTACACTTTGTAAAGCTGTCAGAGCCCTGTGCCTGGTCCCCAGCTCCTCCCCAGGGTGACGTTGTTCTGCTCTGTAATGGGTCAGTCAGGCTTGACAAACAGAGTATTTCAGAAATACTTCAATGATTCTCTGAGTTGGTATTTCAATGTTTATAACTTTTCTGGGATTAACATTGGGTTTTCTTCTACAAGCAAGCATAGCTTCAAGCTGCAGTAAACAAACTTCAGAAACGGAAAAGAGAAGGCTCCAGGGAGACCTTAGAGCACCTTCCAGTGCCCAAAGGAGCTCCAAAAGAGATGGAGAGGGACTTGGGACAGGAGTGCCAGGACAGGGAATGGCTTCCCAGTGCCAGAGGACAGGGTTAGATGGGATATTGGGAAGGAATTGTTCCCTGGGAGGGTGTGCAGGCCCTGGCACAGAGTGCCCAGAGCAGCTGTGGCTGCCCCTGGATCCCTGGCAGTGCCCAAGGCCAGGCTGGACATTGGGGCTTGGAGCAGCCTGGGATGGTGGGAGGTGTCCCTGCCCATGGCAGGGGGTTGGACTGCTTGATATTTAAACTCCTAACCCAAACCATTCTGTGATTTTAAGTGCTGTGAACTTTCTGTCCCTTAAAATTCCAGCTCTGGAATATGCAAATACTGACAGAGAGCCCAGCTGACCCAGGAGAAGGGGGAGGTTTCTGGGCACACTTGTTTAGCTGGGCAGGGTGGGACACTGTGCTGGTTCTGGCTGCACTGAGGGGGCTGTCGAGTCCTTCAGCTGGATGGGTGTGTGGGAAAGGATCTCCTGGGCAGGAAAGGATGTCCTGGAGAGGTCATGTGTGGCTTTACCTTCCCTTTGGGCCCGTGGGGCTGTGGCAGTGCTGGGTCAGGCTGTCAGCCACGCTGCCTTCCCGAGCCAGGCACAGCTATTTTGGTTTGTGTCTGCCCATAAAAATAGCAAATGCAGAGGCTGGCTGTGCTAAGCTGTGGCTGTGCTGAGCTCTGGCTGTGCTGAGCTCTGGCTCCGGGCTGAGGGCAGTGCTCTGGATGTGGCTGTGCTGCCCCGAGGCTCTGCTGACTCAGCTCTGATCCAGGCCATGGAGCTGATGGGAGAGAAAATCCACCCCAGATTCCTGCTTTTCCAAGCTTTCCTGATCTGATCAGAGGGGATAAGACACTCTGTAAATGAGTGCTGAGTGCTTGTGCTGTGGAGGTAGAGCTGAGCACATCAGTGAATTGCTTTATGACTTCATGTTCACCTGGCTGATGATTTGTCCCAATTAGAGATTTTAATTATAGTGAAGAGTGACTGTGTGTTTGGCTTGAATCAAAATAGAATTCCTGATGTTGTGCCCCTAAGAGCACTGGGGTGGATGTTTACAAGTAAAGGGAAGAGGTTCTGGATTTGCTGTAGAAGTCTCCAGTCCTTCAAGTCTGCTCATGTGCAGAACTGTCTGAGTTGCCTCCTCTTATCCTGAGGGATCCCAAAACTGTGTGTTCCCAAGGGCTGCTCTGCAGAGCCCAGGTGGGCTGCAATGAGTGCAGAGGGTGATGAGCAGCTGAAGGGATTTGTGCCCTCAAGGAGGAGCATCCATGGCTCTGGGAGGCCAGAAGGTGGGGAGAGGGTGCAGAGGGGGCAGGTAAGGTGGGCAGAGGAGCAGGTTTGTGTCTGATGCTATCTGTCCTTCTGGGAAAGGACACAAAGAGTGTTCTTGTGGCCATCTGTGCCCATGGGCACTGCCTGCTGCCCTGCCTGCTTCAGAGGCCATGGCTTCCCCACCCTCACTGGGAAGAGTTTCTTCCCACTATCCCACCCATCCCTGCCCTCTGGCACTGGGAAGCCATTCCCTGTGTCCTGTCCCTCCAGCCCTTGTCCCCAGTCCCTCTCCAGCTCTCCTGGAGCCCCTTTAGGCCCTGGAAGGGGCTCTGAGCTCTCCCTGGAGCCTTCTGTTCTCCAGGTGAGCACCCCCAGCTCTTCCAGCCTGGCCCCAGAGCAGAGGGGCTCCAGCCCTGGGAGCATCTCCATGTCCTCCTCTGGACTCTCTCCAGCAGCTCCAGGTCCCTCCTGTGCTGTGCCCCAGGGCTGGGGCAGCTCTGCAGGTGGGGTCTCACCTGGGCAGGGCAGAGGGGTAGAATCCCCCCTCCCCTGCTGCCCACACAGGGGGCTCAGCCCTGGCATGGCCAGTCCTCACCCAGCAGTACCCCAAAGTCCTTGTCCCCAGGGCTGCTCTCAAGGAGTTCCTCTCCCAGTCTGTGCTCACAGCTGGGGTTGCCCTGACCTGGATGCAGAACCTGGCACTTGGATTTGTTGAACCATGTGAGGTTCTCCTGGGCCCTCTCCAGCTTTCCACCCCCCTGGATGTCCCCATCCTTCTGTTGTGTCGACTGCACTGCTCAGCCTTGAATCACCCACAAACCTGCTGGAGCCTGAGCTGCGATTCCATTCACTGTTTCTGCAGGAATCAGTGATCCCTTAGTGCTGTCAGGGCGTTTGAGATTTGATGGGAAGTTTGGTGGGTAGAAGGACTGGCAAATTGCTGCCCATATCTTCACTGCTGGGTCACCCTTTTGGGGTGGATGAAGAGGGTCTTTCCCCCAGGAGCTCTCCTGAATTGAACAGCTGTGAAAGTGTTTTAACGTGGCTGCTGTGCTGGCTGGAGCTGTGCACCCACAAGGAGCCATTTCAGAGGACTGCTTTTCATGTCTGCTTTTAACAGCAAAACCTGTCCCCAAAGCAAGAATGGGATGGGAGATTCTGATGTTCTGTGCCTGGGGGAGCTCTGGTTTCCCCTCTGCCCACTGTGGAGTCAGGAGTATTTTGTTCACAAGCTGTGAGCTGGGACATTGGTTCTGGGAGACGTGAGCTGAGCTCCCTGTCCTCATCCTGCTTCCCAGGGAGAAACCTGCCCAGGGATTCCGGGCGGATTAGCGGCAGAAAGTGAGAGCAGAGCTGAGCCTGGCTGAGCTCTCTCCTCAATTACCACGTGTGCTTAATTCCTCTAAAACACATGGAGAGTGTGACAGGAGGACAGGGCAGTCCCAGATCAAGCTCTGCTCCGCCGAACCTGGCATTCCTGTTTCTAGGTGGGATTACAAACTGTTGGTAAAGTTGTAGTAAACTCAATTTGTCCTCATCCAGCTCCATGACCTGGTTTTATCAGTACTGGCTGTGGCTCTGTGCTGTTACCTGGCCTGAAAATGAGATTTCTGTATTCACCCTCTGTATTTGGTGACTGTGGGTGCTGGATTTTCTTTAAACAAATAGAAAAATAGATACAAAACTATCCTTTCTTTTTAGAGCAGTATCATGACATCCAGGAATTGTATGAGGGCTGAATATATGAGGATTGTTTTCTTGGCTCTCTAATGAGGGAGATCTTTGGAATAGTGTGCAAGGGAAGGGTAGAAATCTGTTCTGGTATTTTAAATACTAGGAAAGCTCCCCCAAATGGACTTGGGCTGCTTGGAGAGGGAGTTGGTGACTCCTTTTGGTCCCCTGTTTGGGGATCCCCGGCAGGAGAGAGGGTGAAAGCTGTGTTGTGATTCCGGTGCTCGCCTGCTACGGAGCAGATTCCAGGCTGACAGAAAGTGATTTTGGTGTTCATGGTGCTGAAATCCAGGAGTTCACTGGACAGGGCAGTGCTGGTGTCTGTGCCAAGAACAGCTCACCTACCAGCCAGTCTCAGAGGCATCTGGTTCCTTTGGCTGAGGCTGGAGTCGGTGCAGCAGAAAAACTGGAATTGATAATCAGAGTGGAAAAGAAGGAATGCAGGTTTGCTCTGTGTGCTGCTGTGATCTCTTCCCTGGGGAAGCCCTGTCTCTCCCCACAATGACTTACAGGGTTTTCAGCAGAATTTGAAAAGAAAACCCAAACAGGCACAAGATTAACCAGAGAAATAAAATCTCCTCTGACAAGGGAAGGAGGATGATGGAGAGTAAATTTTTCATCTGGGAGAAGGACAGCTGAAGGTGCTACATGGATGATGCTCAATGGTGCAGGAAGTGTGCTGGAGCCCCAGGAGAGGCTGAGGGAGCTGGGAAAGGGGCTGAGCCTGGAGAAAAGGAGCCTCAGGGGGGACCTTGTGGCTCCGCACAACTCCCTGACAGGAGGGGACAGCCGGGGGGGTCGGGCTCTGCTCCCAGGGAACAGGGACAGGAGGAGAGGGAACGGCCTCAGACTGGGCCAGGGGAGGATATTTGGAACATTTCTTCCTGGAAAGGGTTTTCCAGCACTGGCACAGCTGCTTGGGGCAGTGGGGGAGTCTCCATCCCTGGAGGGATTTAAGAGCCATGTGGATGTGGCACGTGGGGTCATGGGTCAGTGGTGGCCTTGGCAGTGCTGAGTTAATGGTTGGACTTGATCTTAAAGGTCTTTTCCAACCTCAACAATTCTGTGACTGTCTGAGTCTAGGGAAAGCTGGGGACAAGTGCTTGTAACAATAGAAAGGAGGGAATTATCAGGTCATAAATGGAACAGGAATAATTAATATTTTGTACAACATCCAGTTAAATGGTGGCACTTGCTGCCAGGAGCCAGAAAAATCCAGGGAGACTCAGCAGATCTGGGCACAATTTCATCCCTTGGGTACAAGCTGTAACTGGCTGTGTGTGGAATGTGACCTGGGGGCTCCTTGTGCGGCACAGCTCTGACAGTGAAGGATCAGTGCCCAGAGGAACCACTGCCTGTGCCCTGTCCCAGTAGCCTGTTTCCAAAATACCAGTTGCAGTTTGCTTGCTGGGGAGGAGATGGAACTTCCTGGGCTTTTAGGCTCACCTTGTGGGGCCATCCTGGGGAGGAGTCACTCTGGAACCAGCACCCTGTGGTGTGGGTCAGTGATCTGGGATAATTGGGGTTGATTATTTGGGTTACCTGGTTATTCCTCCTGCCTTAATCCATTGTTTTCTTCCTGAAGAACAGAGAGGGATTGCTCTTGGGGACTTTCTGTGGACTGCAGAGGGGAGGAAGAGGGTTGGTTGTGCTGGTGATGCCCTCTGCTCTGGTCCTGGGGTGAATTCCTGTAGAGTGTAAAGGGGAAATCCAGCTCTGGAGAGGGACACTGGAGCCGTAGGGATCTCACTGCAGAGTTAGGGGGCATTTGGGTGGGTGGGAGCCAAGGGGCTGCTCAAGCCAGTGAGGAGTTCCCCTTCAGAGTCCCAGATCCAGCCTTTATGGCAGCATTAAAAAATAGCCATAGTTAATTATTCCTCAGCTTTCCCTTTAGTCGCTCCACTGATAATGTCACTTCTCTTGCTGTACTAATTTTGTCTGGTTTTTGTCCTTTTTCCAAGGCAGGGGTTTGTTTGCAAAAGCCATTCTGAGTTGGGCCTGTGACACTGCAAAGCATCTGGCACCTTCCCTGTCCCATCCCATGAATTATCCCCTTGTTGCTCCCTCCACCCTCACAGAAGCTCCTGGCCAGGTGGCCTTGGCTTGTGGCTGTGCTGGGCTTGTGGCAGGACAGGACAATCCCTGTCATTGTTGTCCCAGCTCATCTCTGGCTGTAACAGCCCAGCTATTCCCAGCTCTTTCTACAACAGCATTCCCTTTTCCCCTCCTCCCTGTGAGTTTCCCCATCACTGTGAGATGTTTTCCCTGTGCTGGAGGGCTCGTGCCTGGAGGCACTGGCTGCCAGCGCTGTCACCTTGCTCTTCTAATTGTCTTTTTATCCCCGGAGTCTTGATTTTCACAGGATAGCCAGCTGTTGTTAACTGTGCCAGGAGCTGCTGCCGTGGGAAATTGAGTTGACAGTGCTGCTGATGGAGTTGTTTGGTTGGATTTCCCATTCCTCATGATTCCTGTCTCCTCTAAGTGCCTTCTGCTCTCACTTGTGTTCCCTCCTGCAGCTGGCAGGATGCTCTGGCTCCCCAGTTTCCTGCTGGATTGGGGTGGGTTGGTGCATCTCAGCTGCCCCCCGTGAGCTGCAGCCAACACTTCAGCTCCTCCTGCCACAGCCACAGGGATGCTGGAGGGCAGGAAGGGTTTCCAAAGGGTCTGGAACCTGTGCCAGGGAGGGGGACTTTGGACAAAGGCCTGGAATGACAGGTTAGATGGGATACTGGGAAGGAATTGTTCTCTGTAAGTGTGCTGAGGCCCTGGCACAGGGTGCCCAGAGCAGCTGTCCCTGGATCCCTGGAATGTCCAAGGAAGGTCGGACAGGACCTGGAGCAGCCTGGGATAGTGGAAGGTATCCCTGCCCATGGCAGGGGTGGGACTGGTTGGGCTTTAAGGGCCCTTGCTACCTCAAACCAGTGTAGGGTTCTCTTAACCCTTCTCCTGGCTGCTGCCTGGTGGTGCAAACACGAGGAGGATGGGAGCAATCTTTGCATTTTTCTATTTCACAAGCCAGGAACCACTTCCCTCCCCTCCCTCCCCCGCCTTGTTATTTTTCTAATCTGTTTTTAATTCCCTTACTGCTGTTTCCCACTCCACTTGCGTGTGGGGATGGAGTACCCCTGGGCTGAGCTTCCCTCCTCGCTGTGGTGCCGCTCTTCCTGTGACTCCCAGGTAGCACACCACGTTTGCTGCTGTTGTTTTGCAGATGTAATCCGTGATAATCGTTCCCAGCGAAGGAACCCAGAAAACAGTACTTACATAACAGCACGAATTAAACATTCCAGCAGGAGCTCAGAGCAGCCAGCAGTATTTAGGCCATTCCTGCTGCTCCTGCCTCATCCTTTGGAGTGAGCAAAGGAGCCGTGGCTGCTCCTCAGCACTGGATGGTGTCCGTGGTCCAGGGGAAGCTGTCCCTGCCCATGGCATTGGTTGGAACAAGATGAGCTTTAAGTTCGTTTTCAACCTAAACTATTCCATGATTCTATGATAGGACACAGGGAATGGCTTCCCACTGCCAGAGGGCAGGGATGGATGGGATATTGGGAAGAAATTGTTCCCTGGGAGGGCGGGCAGGCCCTGGCACAGGGTGCTCAGAGCAGCTGTGGCTGCCCGTGGATCCGTGGCAGTGTCCAAGGCCAGGCTGGACATTGAGCCTTGGAGCAGCCTGGGACAGTGGGAGGTGTCCCTGCCCATGGCAGGGGGACTGGATGAGCTTCAAGTTCCCTTCCCACCCAGACCATTCTGGGATTCTGTGTTTCAGAAGTGGGATGGGAATTGATGTCACAGCTCCTGCTGCTGTCCAGTGCTGCTCTTACCCCTGCCCTGTGCCACTGCCCAGGGAATCCTCGTGCTCCGTTCCCTGGGCTGTCACCCTGTCCTTTCCCCCTCTTGGCAGCTTCTTGGAATGTTTCAGGGCTCCCGAAATCCTTCAGCATGGTTGGCATTCAGCTGTGTGTGGTGAGCCAAGCCCTGTGGCAGTTTCTCCGTGGAGCTTTTTGAGCTCCTGTGTTTTCAGCATTCCAGGTGAGGCTGCAGCAATCACCCCCTGGAAATAAACACAGGAACGTGACAGAGCAGAGGAGTGCCGGGGGTGAGGCTCTGGGAAGGGCTGGCACAGCAGGAGCAGGGCAGGGGTGGGCAGGAGGCTCCGTGCCCACGCCGGAGCTCGGGAAAACGCTCCTGCCGGAGGAGGGGGTGGGATGTGCAGCACGAGGATTCTGGGGGAGGTTTACATTGGATACTGGAGAAAATTCCTTTATGAAAAGGCTGGTCAGGCTTTGGAACGGGCTGCCCAGATGGTGGAGTCCCTGTTGCTGGGGGGATTTAACAGCCGTGTGGATGTGGCACTTGGGTACCCACGTGTGGGTGGCCTTGGCAGTGCTGGGAACAGTTGGACTCCATGATCTCAGAGGGCTTTTCCAACCTGAGTGATTCCACGATTCTCTGAGCTCTGCTGGCACGCCTGGCCCCTTCTCTCCTCACCAGGGTGGCCTGGGACAGCTGTGGTGAAGGAAAGGGCCCTTGTTGGCTGAGCTGATGCAGAAGGAGTTTGGTGCACGAACACTGGGAAGAGAAATGCTTCTGGGTCCTTGCTCAGTCCTGCCTGGTGCCTGTGGGAGCTGGGAGGGTGGGCAGAACCCAGGGGCCAAAGTATCCTGTTGTACACATAAGGCTCAGTTCACTCCATGGCAAGTTGGAGAGCAAGATTCTTCTCCAGCAAAAATGGGAGGGAGAGGGATAAATTCCTATGGTGAGGATTGTGCTACTCCTGGAATTGATAAATAGCAGGGAAAAAGTGGTTATAAATTGATAAAGTGATAAATACCAGGGCAGAAGGGTCTCTGCTGTGCCAGGTTTGTAGGTACCACAAATTATTATTATTTCCAGAAATGCTGTGGATTTTGTTATAGGTTTGTGTTTCTCCCATGCCCATCTCCTGTGTTTCTTTGAATCTGTTTTTTCCCCTCATTTCGTTATTTATGGCTCTTTCCCCCTGTGCCCTGGACAGACACTGTGAGTGTGTGGCCTGAGTGAGGGGATTTCCATCATTCCATGTTTTCCAGCTCTTTATAAGTCAGTGCTTGCTTTCTCTCATTCTCAGCACCTCTTTTTTTGTTGCTTCCACACAATCTCCTCCCTTCCACACATCTTTTTGACAGAAGAACTTCCCAAGGTCACTTGGCAAGGCTGCAAAACCCAAACCAGTGACCCCTGGGCAGCTGTGCCCACTTTTCACCTTAACTCAGGGCTAATCGTTTCCCTTGGGGAATTGCAAGTGGCACTTCGTGACTTCCAGCCAAAAGGGTTGGAACGGCCTTTGCAGGGTCACAGAATCATGAAATGGTTTGGGTTGAAGGGACCTTAAAGCTCATCTTGTCCCGTTCCCATCGTTCCCAGTGCCCGGCTGGGGCCCAGCGAGGAGGGATCATCTGTGCTGAGCTCATCCCAGCTCAAGTGAAAAGTTCCCAAAATGACAAACTCAGTCAATATTAGTGAGTGCAGCAGGGAAGGAACAACAGGGATCATCCTTCCCACTTCTGCACCCACGCAGGAAGGGGGATTTTTAAGATCCCAGGGAATACACAGTGCTTGCTTGGCAGGGAACCAGGAGAGACTCACCCTTGGTGACAAGGCTTTGGTGTTTGAGCAAGAAAACACTTTCATATACTACAAACTTGTTATTTTTCACAACAGGCGAAAAAAAAAGTGGTTTCCCTAAGTACCAGTGACATACCAGGTTTAGCTAGGGAAGGCTTTCAAAAATATTTGTGCTAAAAATAATATCAAAACTTTCAAGCACTTCTAGTACTGTCTAAAATGGGAGCATGCATTGTATTTATGTGCTGGAAAACCTTATTCCCAAACTAAGATTCACAGGTTTCTGGAAAAGCGACACATGAAAGGGGACTGAACACACAGATAAAGCAAAACTTTATCCACTGGGAGAACCGAAGGGTGAGAGTACCTGAAGGTAGCTTACAAGAAAGATGGAGAGGGACTGGGGACAAGGGATGGAGGGACAGGACACAGGGAATGGCTTCCCACTGCCAGAGGGCAGGGATGGATGGGATATTGGGCAGGAATTGTTCCCTGGCAGGGTGGGCAGGCCCTGGCACAGGGTGCCCAGAGCAGCTGTGGCTGCCCCTGGATCCCTGGCAGTGTCCAAGGCCGGGTTGGACATTGGGGCTTGGAGCAGCCTGGGACAGTGGGAGGTGTCCCTGCCCGTGGGATGAACAATTCCAGCTGAGAAGGTTCCCGGTGTGGTGAGGGATGTGGTGTCCTCATCGAGGTGGGGCTGCAGGGAGGGGACAAAGTCCTTGCTCACCGTGGCTCTGGTGCCCTGAGCTCTCAGTGCTGGGCACAGACTCTGCTTACTGATTTTTGAGGCAAATTTCACCTGTGAGTGGTTTTTAATGCCGTGTTCAGCAGCACAACAGGTATTTTCATACAACTGGGAGCACCAAGGGGGAGATTCCCGGCTTAGGGAACCAGTTCAGTATCTCACTGTTACTGTCAGTCATTCAGAATTCCCACGGGATTTTTTCTTTACCTGGCACAGAAAAAGGCTGTTGGAAGTAAATCAGGTTTGAGCTCTGGGAACAATAACAGTCCCTGCTAATTCGAAATGAGTCACTGAGTGAAAACTGAGCCTTTAGTGGGTCTGAAGGCATCTCTGGAGGGTTGGGCTGGGGCACAGGGGGAGGTGGCAGAGCTGTTGGACACTGAGGAATGAGGGACTGGCAGGAAACCTTTTGGTGTTGGTGTGTAATGAAGCCCAACAGCTCCTGCTCCTGGGCACAGAAGGGAAAATGGGGTTTGGATTGGTGGTGGGATACAACAGCTCTGTGCAACCCTGGCAGGGCACAGGGAGTCCCTCAGGGCGCTCCCTGCACACAAAGGAGTTTGAGTTGGATATTCATTTGTTACTCTGGTATCAGGGAAATGCTGGGACTCACAGCTTGAGGGAACAGCACCTGCAGAGCCGTGTGTGGCTTCCATGCCCGTGGGATTTCTGACATCCCTCTGGGCAAGGTACATGGGATAGCTGAGCATACTGCAGTCACAGACTCAGAGAGTTGTTTAGGTTGGGAAAGCCCTCAAAGATCACCCAAATCCCTCCATTCCCCGGCACTGCCAAGGCCACCAGTGCCCCATGTCCCCAGGTGCCACATCCACAGGGCTGTTAAATCCCTCCAGGGATGGGGACTCCCCCACTGCCCTGGGCAGCTGTGCCACCCTGACCACCCTTTTAGTGAAGAAACTTCCCTATTATCCAGCCTGAGCCTCCCCTGGCCCAGCCTGAGGCCGTTCCCTCTCCTCCTGTCCCTGTTCCCTGGGAGCAGAGCCCGACCCCCCCGGCTGTCCCCTCCTGTCAGGGAGTTGTGCAGAGCCACCAGGTCCCCCCTGAGGCTCCTTTTCTCCAGGCTCAGCCCCTTTCCCAGCTCCCTCAGCCTCTCCTGGGGCTCCATTCCCTTCCCCAGCTCCGTTCCCTGCCCTGGACACGCTCCAGCCCCTCCAGGTCTCTGTTGCCAGGAGGGTCCCAGAGCTGCCCCAGCCCTGGAGGTGTCCCCAGCACAGGGGACAGGCACTGCCCTGCTCCTGCTGCCGCCCCGGGGCTGGCACAGCTCAGGTGCCCTTGGCCACCTGGGCACCGCTGGGCTCGTGTCCGGACACTGTCACAGCACCCCCAGGGCCTGTCCTGCTGGGCGCTCTCCCGCCGTGTTGTTTGCTCCCTGCTCCCGTCGCAGGCGATGCAGCAGGAGCAGGTTGCCCTCTCCTGGCTCGCGGCTTCCATGGATTCCTGGCTGCCCGCGGAGCTCCGTGCGCTCCGAGCTTTCCCAGCTCTTGCGTGAGCCCTGTCCCTGCCGGGAGCCCGGCCTTGGAGGCGCCGAGATTATTTGCTGCCTGTGCTTCACTTTGCAACTGGCCTTTGATGGATGTCTTGGAAAAGAGGGATTTGCCGGCCAGCCCTTGCTTAGACGCTTCAGTAGGGCAGGAGAGTCGGCTTTTCCTTGGGGAGGAGCTGCTCCTCCTCTCCCAGCATTCCAGCCCCTTTTCCCAGCCCCAGACAGAGCCCCCAGGCTGCTCACAGCATATGGGAACCCCCAAATTCCCCCCGCACCCACCCTCCGGGCTGGACGAGGCTCAGCCAGCTGGGCTGTGCTGGCCCCTCGTGGTGCCTGTGCTCCTGCAGCGCCTCGGCTCCTCCTCCTGGAATCTGATGCCAGCGCAGGCTCCTTTGGGCTCTTTCCCCTGATCCACCTGGGAAACGGAGAATTCTTGTGCAGTTTCAGGAGTCTTTCAGCTAAAAATTGTCACTTTAGGGAGTGAAGATCAACTTGCAGAGGATATAAGGCCACTTTTATCCTGCTCAGCTTTTTATTTTATTTGAGGAAAATCTCTCTTGTGTAGTGAGTTGGAGCCTCCTCCATTGGCGAGGGGTGGGATGGGATTCATGGAATGCTGCTTCTGCTGGGGGTCTTGGCCCTGCTGAGCTGAGGACGTTTGGTGCCCTGGGTGGGCTCAGCAGCCTCTCCTGCAGGAGCCCTGTCCTGGGACAAGTGTGAGCAGGGATCCAGCTCCAGCTTCCCCCGGGAGGCCGTGCTGGAGCTGAAACACAAACCTAGCGTGGAGTGCAGAGCCACTGCTCCAAGGATGGATGCAGCACCAGAGCCCGCCTTTTCCTATGGAAAATAGCTTCTTGTGGTGCTCTAATAGCATCATGTTGGCAGGGATGCTGCTCCTAGAGAGGGATAAACCAGGGAGATTTGACCTCAGTTATTAGATTTGTAGCTTCAACTAAAAATTTAGCTCTAAGGAGTGTTTCCAATTTCAAATGAGTTTCCTCAGGGAGCAGCACTCCCTCTGGCAGTAACTCATTCACGAGGAACTCAAATATTCATTTACAGTTAAAGCTGGGCAAGGGAAGGGAAAACAAAGAGGACTGAAAGCATGACAGGATGATAAACACCCAATTTGGGATTCTCCCTGAAGTGTGCTGGTAGGAGCTTAAACTGCTGCCAGAGCCTTGCTGAGGGGTGTGGTGGGTGTTGGATTTAGGAACGCAGTGGTGACAGTGGCACCGCATGGAGGGAGGAAGGGCTGAACCCTCGTGTGCAGACAGCAGCAGCAAGAAGGATCTGATGGTGTAAGGTGCTGACAATGACTTGGGAGAGGACGGAGGGGTACAGAAGCTGTTAACCCTTTTTAAACAGGGTTCCAGGTGCTGCAGGTGAAGGTTTTCCAGCCATGGAGGTTGGTTTATAAAGACGAAGTTCTGGCTGAACATGAGGAAAATTTTCCTTCATTGAAAGTGTTGTTAAACACTGGAAAGGTCAGCCCAGGGAGGTTTGGAGTCCCCATCCCTGGAGTGTCCAAGGAGGCACTGGAGGTGGCACTCAGTGCTCTGGGCTGGTGACAAGGTGGGCATTGGGCACAGCCTGGGCTCGATGGCCTGGGAGGGCTTTTCCAGCCTCAGAGATCCTGGGGTTGTGTGGTGGTGAGGAGGTTGGTGCTCCCAGTGCTGCCAGGGTCGGAGTTGTGACCTGCAGCCAGCCCGTGAGCACAGCCAGACTGTTCCCTCTTCCCAGAAATGGTGCAGGGTGTGCTTGTTCCTGGCAGGATTCCCTGCTGGAGGAGCACAGCTCATTCCTGTGGAGAGCTGCTGCCATCCCAGGGCACTCACTCACCTGGATGCTGCATGGGGAGTGTTGGGAGAGGGCTCCTGCCTGAATGTCATTGCTGCAGACTGCAGGGAATGATGGACTCCGTGCATTTTTGTCTCTGTCTGTGTGACTGACTCTGGAATTCCCGGCTAAACCACTTCTCTTTCTCCTTCTGTGGCCAGTTTTAAGGCAGCTCAAGTGGCCCCTCCCTTCCCTCTCTGTCCTGGGGAGCCTGACCCAGAGGTGCATTCTTCTGCTCCCTTTCCCTCCTTGGCATCTTGTCAGTAAGCAGTGCAGAGGAAATGTGCTGGAGGGTGAATGTCTGGCTTTAAACAAGGAAAGGAGTAAAAAAACCTCAAATTCCCTCCAGGTTCTGCCTCTGCTCTCCAGCCCCTGGCTGCAGGGTGGAGCTCCTGGATGAACCAAATTTCTCCAGCACTCTGGAAGCAGAGCTCTTGGAGTGTGATGGAAAACTCACATGTGTGCTCTTCTAACTGCCTGTTTACACTAAAACAAGGATGTTTTGGTTATTCCATTGATTCCCTTCTCGAGGGTTGATTGTGGAACTGAAGAATCCGACATTTCCATAGCACACAAACCCACCATGGAATTCAGTGTCACCAAGGTGGGGCAGGTGGGAGTTTCTTGCAGTTCAGCAGCAGAGAGGAATAAAATAAATGGAGTTGGGAGCAAACTGTTAAAAAAAAAAGCCTGTTGTTGGGCAAAGCTGTTGTAGAGCCTTCAGGGAGCTGTTCCTCTGGAGACAACCTTTGTGGTTGGCCTTGGACCACTCTGGATTCTGGGCATCCCTGGGTTGACATTTGCAGCCTGGAGATGGGGCTTAAACTTCTCAGGACCTGCAGTGGTGTTTCCTGGTGATACCCAGGTGCTGGAGTTCTTCTCAGTCAGGAAAGAAAATCCCCTCCCAGTACAACTGGTAGGTTTTTTTCTTTGCCTTTTACTATGTAAATAATTCTTTGATTCACACAGAGCAAGAGAGAAGATCCAGTGTTATCTCCTTGCCCGGAGAAGGTTTAAAGTGCTGAATGTGTTTCCTTTTGGAAGTCCTGAAAGTTTTCTGACAATGTAGGTGCGGGGAGACTGGCTTTTCCTATCAGGGAGGAGAGGACCAGGAAGGATTGGAGAAGAGGCCCTGGCACAAGTTGCCCGGGGGGTCTGTGGATTCCTCTGGAACCCTGGAAGTGTCCAAGGCCAGGCTGGACGGGGCTTGGAGCAGCCTGGGAGAGTGGGATGAGCTTTACTGTCCCTTCCAACCCAACCCATTCCATGGTTCTGTGATATTTAAGACACGCACACTTCACTCCTGTGTGTGTGAATTTATGTGGGGTGGTTTTGGGCATAATACTTCAAACAGACAGAAGGAATCTGGGGAGTTGAGGGACACCCACCCCTCTAGGAAACACTTCAAAGAATCAAATTTTATTAAAAGCTCCAAGAGCAGCAGAGGATGAAGGTGTGTTGAGTGCTTTCCAACACAATGAAGGGTTTGCAGAGGGAAGTGGCCACTTCTCCTTTGTGTCTGCAGGGGGCAGAGACAATCCCTGCAGTTGGAGCAGAGAGATAATTTGAGGGTTGGGAATAACTCTGCCTACAAAACACAACAATCCTAAAGCAGGAACACCTGAAATGAGCGCAGCTGTTTTATTTTGGGGCATTTCTGGAAAGAGTATTTCAAGGCAATCTTGGAAAGAGTATTTCAAGGTATATTAGGTTATATACAGTAAATAACACTATTTAATATCTTATATTTAGTGTATTAAAAGGTATTTCAGTGCAGGCACAAGTCTCCAGAATTATTTTTAGGTGTTACATTTTATCACCCTAAGATTTGAAGCAAGGACTTGAAATTGGGCGAGGAATGTCTGTCTCTCTTGATGTGCAGCTCTCCGCTGATGTGCTCCAGAAGAGACCCCCAAAAAGGGGCTGGTTTGGGGCTTTTCCACTGGAAACTTGTAAAAGGTGGAATTTCCCAAGTTCCTGTTTTTTTTTTTTTCTGAGCCCGTTTTCCATGTGCTGGGGCAGCGCAGCTGCTGTGAGTGAGGTGCAGGAGAGGGAGGAGGAGGAGGGAGAGGAAGAGAAGGAGGAGGAGGCACTCCCAGCCCTGAGCTGCGGAGAGGGGCAGGGAAGGGAAGCGATGAGGATATGGAGCCTGCGGAGAGCGTCCCGGGGGAAGGCTGGCCCGGGGCCGGAGCCGTCCGCCGCTGATCCCGCAGCCCCCGTCCCTGCCTCCCCTCCGGAGCGCTGGATGAGGAAGAGGTGCTGTGGGAAACGCAGTATGTAATTCCCTAAATCCAGCCTGGGGGAGGCAGGAGGGGGGCTGAGCTCGCTGGAAGCAGAGTGTGGGGCCGGGCGCCTTTGGGGTGTGCAGTGGGTTTGGAAGTGTGTGGGAGAGCCCCTGGAGTTGGTCAGACACTTGAACTGGTTGTAAATGGATAAAGTGACGGATGTTCCCATATGTGAGGGGTCTCCAGAGGGTCCTTGTGTGGGGTGGCCCTTCCTCCCACCCTGCCCCAGCTCAGGCTGGACGGGGCTCAGAGCAACCCCATGGAGCTGGAACGAGATGGGATTTAAGGTCCCTTCCCACCCAACCCATTCCATGATTCTGTCTAGTGCAAGGAACCTCTGAACCAGGGGGAAGTTACTGTAACTGCTCCGAAGAAAGCATTTCCAATCGGTTTTCATGGATGAGCTGGAGTTTGAGGTGGTTTGGTCCCACTGCTCCTGGCAGGGCTTTGTAACGATCACCTGATGTTTTTATCAGTTAGTTTGGGAGGTGGATGTGGCAGAGCTGTGAAGATACTAGAAAATTAGGGATTATGGATGCTTTCTGGATTAACTGGATAATGATAAAGGAGGTGTCAGGCTGAAGAGTGCAGCGACTGCAGCTGGGAGTGTTGCTGGGAATGCTTGGGAATGGGAAAACAGAATTCTTGAAGTTCTCCAGTTTGTTTTGGAATTTCATCAAACTTGAAAAAGTAGTCAGACTAAACCCAGACTAGAGCCACCCTCTGACCTGCCCGCCTTGTTTTCTTCCACATAAAATGTTTGGAAGGTAGAAATTGCATTTTTAAACGGCTTTGTAAATTTGATACAGTTTCTGGAAGGGGAATGATCTGATGTTGCCGGGAGATCCATGGTCTGGGGGTGTGTTGTGGGATGCTCTGTGTGCCATGGGGAGATGGATGGTCTCCTCCTGGTTCCCCTCATTCACTGTGTTTATCCCAGCCTTTCCCTGGCCCCTCATCCAGCCCTGGGTGTTCCACGGCCTCACTTCTGTTCCCACCTGAGTCACCTCCTGAGTATTAGTTGCTCAGCAAGAAGTAACATCATGATTCCAGCATTTCCCATGGAAAGAAAGGAGCAAGCTCATCCTGACACAGAGCAGCGGGGCAGGGAGCCTTTCCCAGGCACCTTCTGCTTTTCCTGGGACCCAGGTAACTCTTGATTCGCAGCAGAATGAGCTAAATCCAGGGATACACCTGCAGTCTTTTCATAAACAGGGAACTCGAGGTCTGGTTTCCTAATGTTCAGTTGAGTGACTGGGGGTGTGCCTGTAACATTGGCAGGAGGAGGCTGGGGGCAGCTGGCAAGAGAGATGCGGAGCTGTGGCAGTTTGGGAATGTGATCCTTACGGAGAGGATCGTAGGGTTTTTTTCCATGATCCTGCCTTGATTTCCTGCAGCAGGAGTGGAGCTGTGTCTCCTCCATCCATGCTGATCAGGGGTTGGGAATGAGGATGTGATACGGAATATAAATGTGTGTGTGTCTGTGTATGTATGGCCCTCTGTAGGTATTAACTCTGGTCTCAATGTCAAAATGCAGATCCTGCCTCCAGCTGGTCCTTGGATCTCATATCAGAACTGGAAATGCTTGTTTTGAGCTAAATCCCATCAAGATCTCCCTCTCCTCTCCAATTGAAAATCCAGTCTCTTGTTGTGGTCATTTTCCCCTCGAGAACTGCTGATTCTTACCTAAACCAGCCATAAATATGCCAGTAATTTAATAAGATCTCTGTGTGTATGTGCACTGGCAGCATTAGTTTCCCTGGCCGGAATGCACAGAGTAAAGATAGTGTGATCTGGCTGAATTTCTCTTTTTTTCCACCCAGAATTCTTGCACAGTCCCTGCCTCTGTATTTAAATGTGTCCACGGAAAGTGGTTCCAACTTAAAAGCTGGAATACAGACGTTTCCTTCTTGCTGTGAAATCCTTGTAATCCAGCTGGAGTGGGGAAAAAAATGATCAAATGCAAACTATTAATCCGTGCGGGTCCTGGAGATTCCCAATTCCTGCTCCACGCTCTGGATCCCCCTGCACACCCGCGGCAGATCCCGGCTGCAGCTGCTGGGCTCTGAATTGGGATTTATGCCGCATTTTTCCTCAGGAATTACTCATTCCCTCGAGACTGGGAAAATTAAAGCTGGGAAAATCCACTGGTTTCGGAATGGAGGGGCAAGAAAATGGATCCGAGGCAGGACAGGGCTGGAGGAGCCCCCGAGGATTTGTCGCAGAGCTGTTGGGATGTGAAATGTGGCTGAGCGACTAAAATGGGTAACGGACTTTCCGATAAAAAAGAAAGGAATTCTGATCTTTATTTTAAGCCAACGTCCTAAAAATAACCTCCAGCAGCATTTAAAGGGACAAGCTTCCAAATCTCCCCCTCCCTCCCCAAAACACCGCATCCCTCTGAGTTTGGGGCTGGGTATTTAAGAGCCCCGCTCGTGAGCCGGCCCCGGCCGAACCTCCCCGGGCTGGGGCTGCTGGTGGCGTTCTCTGTCCTGGTTTTTTTGGGCAGGGTGAGGCCGTTTCCCGGCAGGGATGGAGTTAAGGGCTGCTCCGTGGTGCATGCTGGTACGAGGCCGGTTTGGTGATGGAGCCGTAGTGCCCTGCTACCGGCATGTGCCGGGAATGGATGATGGGAAGCGTGGCACTGGAATAAGGACATTCCCCTTGGCCGTTCTCTCTCCATTCCTGTGGGTTTTCCTCCATCCTAAAGCTCCCAGCCATGTAGGAGGCAGCCTCGGCGAGAGCGATCCCGCGGAGGGGATGAAGGGTAGGGGCTGCTGGGAGACGGGATCCCTCCGCTCCTTCTGCAACGCCGGCTGTCTGAATAAATTCCACAAGGGTTAGTGGCCTTCCCGACGTTCTGGATGGATCCCTGGGGCTTCCCTGCTGTGCTGGGGAGCGATGGAGGGGCTGCTCTACAGCGGTGTTTGCCCGGGGTGGGGAGGGGGCGTTTGTCCCCCCGCAGCACGTGTGGAATTTCTCCTGCAGGCATTCATGTGCGACAGCCCTTGCTGGGTTTGCTTGGAGAAGGACAAAGTGTGGGGTTCCTCCTTTCTCAGGTGTTTAAAAAAATCCAGATCGACTCAGTTTTAATACAAAACCCCAAAATACAGAATTTTGCTGATAATTTGTTCTTTTTGGGCGCCTTTAATTGCACAGGGTATCGGTCTGTTTGTCATGGGTAAATCAGTCCCTGTGGTGGTGTCAGGGTGTGTTTTTCTAGTTCTGAGCCAAATTCCTTTGGAGTTGAGATGGAATGAGAGCATTGCTGTACCGGTCCTGTGCTGCTCCCTGCCCACGCTGTGGTGAGAGGCAGAGATGTTCTTCAGGAACACTGAGCTGTGATTTGAGGTGTGCACTAAAATGTGCCATCCCTTACTGCCCTCTGTGTTATTCCAGGTGTTTCCCAGTAGAGCTCAGTGCTGGGTGTGCAGGAGCACTGTCCTTTATGGGATAAAGGATGCTCTGCCCAAATCTACACTGCTTTGGGGCAGAAATCCCCATTTTGGTGTTTTTTCCTGAGTGGGATGAAGCAGGAAAAGGCTGGGGGTGGGTCCTGCCTTTCAGTTCAGCTTTTGTGTTGCTTCATGGCAGCGCAACAGTTCATGGGATTGTCCAAGGCCAGGTTGGACCGGGCTTGGAGCACCCTGGGGTAATGGAAGGTGTCTCTCCTCATGGCCGGGGGTGGGACTGGAGGAGCTTTAAGGTCATTCCCAACCCAACCCATTCCATCATTCATCAGTGGAGGGGCTGGGGATTGATGGTGAGAAATGAGGATTTGCAGGATGTTCTTTGCTTTCCTTGCAGACCAGAGACAGGCCCCCTGATCCTGGGCACTGGCAGCTCTTCACATCTTGTGTTTTATTTCTATCCCTGCTGTGTTCCAAGGGTCTGCCTGCAGGGACCTGGGAACACCTGGTGATTCACACCTGCCCTTGTGATGATCAAATCCAAATGTTGCTTCTTCGATGTAGTTTGGGATAATTACAGGACACAGGGAATGGCTTCCCACTGCCAGAGGACAGGGCTGGATGGGGTATTGGGAAGGAATTGTTCCCTGGGAGGGTGGGCAGGCCCTGGCACAGGGTGCCCAGAGCAGCTGTGGCTGCCCCTGGATCCCTGGCAGTGTCCAAGGCCAGGCTGGACACTGGGGCTTGGAGCAGCCTGGGACAGTGGGAGGTGTCCCTGTCCATGGCAGAGAGTGGAAATGGATGGGATTTAAGGTCCCTTCCCACCCAACCCATTCCATGATCCTACGGTTCTGCGTCACTCTGCTCCAACCTGTGGTCCCGTCCTGCTCTCAAGCATCACCTCACAATAAATTATTTTATCTAAATGCAATTTCCTTCCCCCAGAAAAGGGGGAGGAAAGGAGGAATGCAAATAGGTCAAATCAAAATTCAAGCAATTGAGGATTTACAGCTGGCTTCAGATGACCAAAAAAAAAAAAATCTTTTTTATCAAATCCAGATTGTCCCCTTCCCTTTGCTTTCCTTCTCGAGCTGTTTTTCCAGCTGGGTGACGTAAGGACATGCGTGTTCCAGGAGTTCTGCACAGAGCTTTACATAACGAGGCTTCAGTGGAGAATAAAATGCCCCAAACCAGAATTATTCTCATCAAAAGCTGAAACCAGCCTTGTGTGAAAATTTGGGGGAAGGTGAGTGGTGAGCACTGGAGAAATGGGGAGTGGGCTTGGGAACTGCAGGGAAGAACCTGGGGAGATACTTCCGAGGGTGTCTCAGGTGAGACTGGGGTATTTCTGTGGCTGGCCTGGTCTTTTTCTGCCCCCAAAAATGTCTTTCCCCCTTTTTATGGTGGTATTTTGGGAAAGCCTTGCAGTGACTTGGAAAAATTTTCCCTGTCTGGTGGGGGAACATCCCTTTCACACATGTGGAACAAATTTGACAAACCCAGAGGCTTTGTCCCTGGGACATAACAGACAAATATTTGTCATGTTTTAACAGCTAACTGAACCCCAAAGCTGGGAAAATGTTGGCTTTTAAAACCAATTTACTGTGAAAACTGTGATGTGCAAAGTGTGTCGCTCTGGTAAGCACATTCCCCATTGGAAATTCAATATTTTGGATGGGAAAATGTATCCCAAGGAGGCTTCGCTTTTCATTTGGAAATCGTCATGCTGTGATTTTTTTCTTTTTCCTACAAAAATTTTGTCCTTAAATCCACTTATCTGCTCGAAAGGAGCTGTCTGAAGTATGTTTAAAATGCTGATGACTTTTAATGAGCAGCCCAGGGAAAAGCTGGGCCTGACTCTGCTCAGCAGGAGATTCCTTGGGAGCAGAAGAGCTCAGCCTGGAGGCTTTGGGTGGCTTTAGGAGTTCCTTTTGTGCTTGTGAGATAAAACAAATTATTGAATCTTTGGGTTGAATGAGTCAATATTTCAGAATGATTGGGTTGGAAGGATCCTTAAAGCTTCTCCAGTGTCACCCCTGCCATGGGCAGGGACACCTCCCACTGTCCCAGGGTGCTCCAAGCCCCAGTGTCCAGCCTGGCCTGGGACACCTCCAGGGCTGGGGATGGCACAAATTGTGCCAGTGCTCTTTTGATTATACAGAGAGAAAGGAAGGAGAAGATGGATTTAAGGAGATGCTTTGTTCTGTGTTTGTGTAAGGAGCTGATCTTGTTCAGTCAGAGCTGACGGGATCTTGGGTTTTGGCTTTATGGCCAAATTCAGGAGGAAGGACTGAGGTGCTGAAGTCTTTAGAGAAAGAGGAATGCAGACACTTCACTTGCTGTGCGCAGAAAGGTCGTGGGTAGCTATCAGATTAAGATAATTAGCTTATCATTAGTTAATTTTGAGGATCTCAAAGCTCTTGCCAGCAGAAGCAGTGCTGTTCCTGCTTTCAGAGGGCATTTCCATCAGGACTCTCCCTCTCCAGCACCATGCTGTGTGTTTGGTGCTGGGTTTCTTACCATACCCAAATGCAGTCTGTCATTAATATTTGGTGGTGACATGGACCATTATCCTCAAAACAATGTCACATCCTGGGCTGCACCTGGCCCACAGCTTCAGCACGCAGAGGCGACCTCAAAAGAGATGGAAAAATGCATTTCTCTCCCTGCAGACTTGCAGAGTGTATTTATTTCATGGCCCAGGTAGGAATCATTTATATTAGTGTTTAAAGTCTGCTCAGGAATCAACTGGATTAAGTTTCCAGGAGGACCAAGCACATATGACTGCTGGAGTGCTGGTGATGGATAGGCTCTATCCTACTCCCAAAGCAGATATGTTCAGCCTTTCTCCAGATTTATTTAGAAATTTCTTGACGTGGGGGGCTCTTCCCTTGAGAGTTGTGGCATGAGGAGGTGCTGAATCCATTGGCTGCATCCTGGTTGTTCTGCTCCTGGGTTAAGAGTCTGGAGTTTGGGCTGTGCCTGGCTGGAGCTGCTGGGGAAGTGGAGGTGTTTCGTTGCAGCTTTAGCAGTTGTGGCTGCTGATTTATTTGTGAAAAGCACTTAAAATCTCTAATCGGGGCTGGTGGATTCACCTCGTTTAAAATACAGCCTGGATGCTCCAGGCTGAGTCATGGGTCATACAGGGTGCATTGACACGGGGCCCTGCCTGGTTTCCTTTGCTGTGGATGGTTTTTCCAGGTGAAATAACGATGTAGGAATATCCATGGAGATGTTTGGAGATAATTCATGTTGTGGAATCCTTTTGTTTCAGGAAGTGGGAGCTCAGGGAGCACAATGTGACCTGGGATGTCCAGGTCAGAAGTGGAAGGAAACCCTCCCCCCGTGACTGCCTTTGACCCCCAGGGCTGGGGGAGGTGGATGTGGATGTATTTATGTGCACTGGGCTGTGCCAGGGGGAGCTCAGGCTGGAGATCAGGAAAGGTTCTTCCCCCAGAGGGTGCTGGCACTGCCCAGGCTGCCCAGGGAATGGGCACGGCCCCGAGGCTGCCAGAGCTCCAGGAGCCTTTGGACAGCGCTGCCAGGGATGGCCTGGGTGGGATTGTTGGGGGGTCTGGGCAGGGACAGGGGCTGCACTGAATGGTCCTTGTGGATCAGCTCAGGATATTCCGTGATTCTATTCCATGATTCTCACTGGGATGAGCTCGTAGGGCAGCGAGTGTCAGCGGGGCCATCAGGGAATGTCGCAGTGCCCGGAGCTGGCCAAGCCCATCCTTCGCAGCAGGAAGCCCTCAGCACTCAGCAAAGCAGCAGATCACGTGCTGGGGGCAGGAAATGTTCATTTTCTTTCCCAATGGTGCCCTCTCTGCCCTGTTCCCTTTCATTTTTAGCAATTGTGAAGGTGGATTCCTGCCCACGAGCACATGTGGCTTGGCTGGGAAGAGGATGCATCCCAAGGATGTGCAGGTGCCATGGAAATGGTTCAGGGACGTGGTTTAGGGTTGGGCCTGGAGGTGTTGGAGGTTAATGGTTGGAGCCCTTAAAAAGCTTTTCCAACCCAAATAATCCTGGGATTCTGAGACATGGATGCACTGCCTGGGAGCTCCGGGTGCAGGCACAAGGCAGGAGCTGCTTTGCACCTCGAGCTGATCAGCAGCAATCACTAATAACAGGAGTTTATTAGCTGTATCTTAATTACAAAGCACAGTAATTAGGGAGGAAGTGGCCATCTTGACAGCCTGATGGTGTTAATTAGAGACCAGGAACGCTCTTACAGAATTGGAAGGGAGATGAACTCCCAGCTCCATCAAACGGCTTTGCAAATAGAGACCCTGGCTGCAGCAGGAGTGGATTTTTTTATTTCTTTTCTCTTTTTTTCCCTGATCTGTCTGCACTGACAGCCAGTGCAGCACGTCCTGGGGAGACTGTGCAGCGTGGAGTGTCCCTCTCCCTCTCTGTGCCAAGCTGCTGAGAGATTCCAGGGACGCATTGGTTGTTCCGAGGAGCTTTTGGCAGTAAGTCTTTGACAGGATCTGCTGTGCAGGGAGCGGAGCATGGCCTGGCTTCAGCCCTCCCTGCTCTGTGTCCTGCTGCTGGAGCAGCTGTCAGTGCAACCAGTGCTGCTGTGCTGGTGCTTCCTGCAGGGATCAAAGCTGGAATTACGTGTGCTCCCACAGCAGGAACTGAGCCTGCCCGTGGGGCGGGGGGAGCTCGGGGTTGTCCTGGCTGTAAAGGAGCTGGGTGCCAGGCATGGGGCCCGTGTGGGATGCTCCATGGCTCACCACAGGCAGTGGAACTGTGACTCTGTGCTCTAACCTGGGACATGTGACAGTGCCCTGGCCTTGGGGACAGGTCTGTTATCCTGTGACACCCATAAAATCACCAGTCCTTGCAGGAGAGGTGACCTGGGGACAGGGGCTGGAAAGCTACTGGTGGGAAAAGCCCTGGTGGTGCTGGTGACAGTGTCTGGACACGAGCCCAGGGGTGCCCAGGTGGCCAAGGGCACCTGGGCTGTGCCAGCCCCGGGGTGGCAGCAGGAGCAGGGCAGTGCCTGTCCCCTGTGCTGGGGACACCTCCAGGGCTGGGGCAGCTCTGGGACCCTCCTGGCAACAGAGACCTGGAGGGGCTGGAGCGTGTCCAGGGCAGGGAACGGAGCTGGGGAAGGGAATGGAGCCCCAGGAGAGGCTGAGGGAGCTGGGAAAGGGGCTGAGCCTGGAGAAAAGGAGCCTCAGGGGGGACCTTGTGGCTCTGCACAACTCCCTGACAGGAGGGGACAGCCGGGGGGGTCGGGCTCTGCTCCCAGGGAACAGGGACAGGAGGAGAGGGAACGGCCTCAGGCTGGGCCAGGGGAGGCTCAGGGTGGATATTGGGAAAATTTCGTCGTGGAGAGGGTAGTCAGGCATTGAAAAGGGCTGTCCAGGGAGGTTTGGAGTCCCCATCCCTGAGGTGTCCAAGGCCTGGATGTGGCACTCACTGCCCTGGGCTGGTGACAAGGTGGGCATCGGGCACAGCTTGGACTTCATGGGCTTGGAAGCTTTCCCTGCCTTTGGGTTCTGAGGGAGCAGGGTTGAAATCCAAAGGCAGAAGGGATCTAAGCTGGATGCTGTTTTGGGGCTGCTGCTGCCCCACTGGCATCCTCCCTGAGCCTGAGGCTCTCAGCAGAGCAGGGGGGCTGGGACACTCCCGGCTGCTGCACGTGTCTGCTGTGCCTTTGGTGTGTCCTGACCTTCGGGAATTGGAGGACGGTGGATAACTGACACCCCTGGATCTTCTTACCCCGGGTAAGCTGAGCCCTGGCAGCTCAGGAGGGGTTCAGTGCCCATCGGGACGTGTCTCCATCTTTGTGTCTGCACTGCAGCTCAGCCTGGATGCTTCTCCAAAGCCTGGGATGGGCTAGGCTTGGGGCCATCAGGGATGTGCTGAGCCCTGATCCCGAGGCAAGGGACACGATAGGTGCTGGATTTGGGAGCAGGGAGGCTCAGGTGCTCTGTCTGAGCTGCTCTGGGTGGCACAGCAGCAGTTTGGGTTGGGCTGCCCGTGTCCCAGCACACCGTCGTTGTTGTCCTGGTGCTGCTGGGTTTGGCTGTTCCCCTGTGATCCTGCACAGCCGTGGCCATCACAGCCCTGTCCCTTTCCTGCCTCCCTCTCCCTCTGCTCCCCCTCCCTGGGAGTGCGGCCCTTGTCATCTCCTTCTTGTTCACAGGGTTAGTGAGCAAGGAGAGAGCTGACAGGAGTGTAGGAGTGTCCTTTGCACATCTCCCACTGCTTTCTGTGAGCGGGAGGAAGCCTGGGGCAGGGTGTGTGTTCCCTGCTGATGAGAGACTTCCAGAAAAAAAAAAGAAGCTCCTGGTAAAAAACATAAAATAAAAAAAAATCCTGGGCCAGGTTCACTGTGGTGAACCCCTGGGAATGGTCCTGGGTACACCAAGGGTGACGTTATCCTCAGGGATGGGAGCTCCTGGGAGCTCTCCACAGCCATCTGCTTCCCAAGTCTCCTTCCCTGATGGATGTCAGGGGGAGAGACCAGCCCATCTGTGAGCTCCCCTCCTCACCCTGCTGACATTGGAGATGGACCTGGGGCTGGAAAATGTTTAAGCATCATAAAAAATGGATGTTCAGTGATGCAGGAGGAGACATCCAAGACCTGCGATGGTGTTGGTAGCAGCGTGCCAGGGTTTGCTGTTGTCTGTGGAAGAACAGGGGGTCACCCTCCAGCTCTGGCAGTGCTCAGTTCCGTGAGTTTCTGCACTGAAAAAACCTCATTTCCTCCAAAATGTTTGAATTTTAGTTATTTCTGCCCCTTTCTGGGATTGTTCCTGGCTAAGGAAGCTCCTTGTGCCTGGCTCGGTGTCCTGCTCCTGCCTGTCACCCCTTCAGGGACTCAGGGACTTCTTGTGCCGAAGCTCATGGTGTCACCAGACTGTGGCAGCTGCTCCATTTCAGTGTAGGGGAGTGATGCAAATCCATAGTAATCACAGGATACTGAAGGATTCAGTGACTAAACGAACAGAAACAACTAATTAACAAGTTTTGTACATTTTCTGACGTGCTTTGGACAAGAACGAGTGACTGAATTATTTATGATGCCGCTTGTGTCCATGGGCTAAGTACTGCCTTGGAGATGGTCCTGGAGCTGCAGGCAGGGCAAGTCCTCCCTGCTGGGATGTCTTGGATCAGGTGTGGGCTGTGAATTCAGAGGGTACAGAGAAATGAGAGCAGGGGTGGCTTGGTGAAGGGCAGATGGGAAATGCTCCAGCTGGATGTGGGTCTTTCAGAGGCTCAGAAAGGGACACAGGGGTCTGTGCCCGTCCTGCTGATAGGGATCGATGCAGGGATGAGAAGTGCTTGCACAGGCAGCTTTGGGAGGGGCTGGTGGGGGGGGTAACTGGATATCCAGGCTGACTGCAGGGTTTTGGAGTGATGGGGCCTCCTGCAAGGTCAGCATGGCTCCCAGGGTCATGGTATGGGTTGGATGGGAAGGGACCTTAAAGCTCATCCAGTGCCACCCCTGCCATGGGCAGGGACACCTCCCACTGTCCCAGGCTGCTCCAAACCCCAGTGTCCAACCTGGCCGTGGACACTTCCAGAGATCCAGGGGCAGCCACAGCTGCTCTGGGCACCCTGTGCCAGGGCCTGCCCACCCTCCCTCCCAGGGAACAATTTCTGCCCAATATCCCATCCATCCCTGCCCTCTGGCAGTGGGAAGCCATTCCCTGTGTGCTGTCCCTCCATCCCTTGTCCCCAGTCCCTCTCCAGCTCTCCTGGAGCCCCTTTGGGCCCTGGGAGGGCCTGCTGGGATCCCTGGACACTTCCTGGGCTTGCAGAGGAAATGAGGAGCTGCAGGTGATGCTGCAGGCACTGAGGCTGTGTGCTTGCCTCCTGCCACTGGGGCCAGTCCCGGCTTCTCCCGCAGGGATTCCTGGCAGGGAAGCATTCTCCAGGTGTGACAAGGGGCAGTCACTGTCGCTGGCCCCCAGCCCTGCACCCAAACTGCTCCTGGAGTTCAGCACTTCCTGTGTCGCTGATGTTCCGAGCTGGAGAATGAAAAAGTTTCTATTTTTATCAAGCCATTATTTTAAACTTTATTGATGTCTTTTCCTGGCAATGAGCTGTGCTGCTGAGCCCCCAATTATCTGCTAATGAGCCGTTATTTCCCTGTAATCACACCTTCCCCTCCGTGTTTTCGCTCATTGCTATTCACAAGTGCTCCAAGGGACAGGAGGGACATTTGGCCGTGTCCAGCAGGACTGACTGTGACTCTCCACCGCTCCCACAAAAGCATCAGCTGGGCTCATTTCATCTCCTCTCGTGTTCCCTGCCAGCTCAGCCCCTCAGTCTCTGAGATTCCTGTTCAGGAGATTCAGGGGTTGGATCCATACTTTGCTGTGGGAACAGAGGATTGTAGTCAAAAGGCAGAGCAAAAAAACCACCACCAGTCCTCCACCTCCTCCAAAAGCCGGCAAAGTGGCGTCTCCCTTGGCTCCTCCTGAGAAGAGTTTTGGAAAGATTGTGGAGAAATCCAAGGGAAAGAAAGACTTGTGAAAGCAGCCCTGATGCCTGCCTGTGTTTCAGCCCACATACACACACACACACACATATGCATGTGTATTAATAGAATCACAGAATAGTTTTTAGGTTGGAAAAGCCCCTTGAGACCATCAAGTCCAGCTGTTTCCCCAGCACTGCCAAGGCCACCACTGCCCCATGTCCCCAAGTGCCACATCCACACGGCTGTTAAATCCCTCCAGGGATGGGGACTCCAGCACTGCCAGTGCCTGACCACCCTTTCCAGGAAGGAATTTTCCCAATATCCACCCTGAGCCTCCCCTGGCCCAGCCTGAGGCCATTCCCTCTCCTCCTGTCCCTGTTCCCTGGGAGCAGAGCCCGACCCCCCCGGCTGTCCCCTCCTGTCAGGGAGTTGTGCAGAGCCACAAGGTCCCCCCTGAGGCTCCTTTTCTCCAGGCTGAGCTCCTTTCCCAGCTCCCTCAGCCTTTCCTGGGGCTCCATTCCCTTCCCCAGCTCCGTTCCTTCCCCTGAAATTGCTCCAGCCCCTCCAGGTCTCTCCTGCACTCAGGGACACAGGGACACAGGGACACAGGGACACAGGGCTCTGTGTGTCACAGCTGCCCCTCCGTCGCTGTTCTGTTCTCCAGTTTTGCTTCCCGAGTATCTTGAGTTGTTCCTTGTGGATTGTCAAAATATCTCCAGTTGACTTCTCCCACTTCTGCTCAACCCCAACCCTGTCCTTCCAGTCACTGTCCCTTTGGGATGTGTTTCCCAGCCCCCGTGCCATCAGGGGTGTCCTTTCCTGGGACACTCTGGGAGTGCAGGATCCCAAACTGGCCATGGGCTGGTGAGGACTTGCCAGAAATCACCTCATGTCTCAAGTTTGCCTTCTCTGGTCGTGTTACCCTGAATTTGTCTGCTCTTTTAGCTTACTTGTAAAAGTTCCATTGGAATTTGCATGGATTTAGAAGCAGCCATGACCAGTGGCTCCCAGGGTTACCTGTTGGATTGGGTCTCTCCACTGCTTCCACATGGAGTCTTGCATTGATCACATGCTGCATTTCATCTCCAATTCTTCAGTGTTTCCATCCAGTTTGTAGTTTAAACCCTGCCTTTTGGTGTGTTTTGAACTCAATCTGTGTGACTCTGCAGCCTGAATTTCAACTTACTGGAGGTGTTTGGGTGTTGTGAAAATGCCCTTTGTGCCGGGAAGTGCATGGCTGCAGTTCAGACAAAGTGCAGCCTGTGCTGCTCAGGATTATTGACCAGGAACATCATCATTTTGTAATTGCAGCAATAAAATGTTCAATAGCCAGGCTGGGAATGCTGCAGTGATGGGAATGGAGATGCTCTGTGCTTTCCCACTCCTGACTTTTGTATTCTGCGTATTTTCATAGAATCATGGAAAGGTTTGGGCTGGGTGGGCTTAAAGCCTCTCCTTCCACCCCTGCCATGGCAGGGACACCTCCCACTGTCCCAGGCTGCTCCAAGCCCCAATGTCCAGCCTGGCCTTGGACACTGCCAGGGATCCAGGGGCAGCCACAGCTGCTCTGGGCACCCTGTGCCAGGGCCTGCCCACCCTCCCAGGGAACAATTCCTTCCCAATATCCCATCCATCCCTGCCCTCTGGCAGTGGGAAGCCATTCCCTGTGTCCTGTCCCTCCATCCCTTGTCCCCAGTCCCTCTCCAGCTCTCCTGGAGCCCTTTTAGGCCCTGGCAGGGGCTCTGAGCTCTCCCTGGAGCCTTCTTCAGGTGAACACCTCTGGGAGCAGTGGCCTTTGATCTCTGGTTTGGTCTGTTGAGCCCCATCAACAGGGAGGGCCCTCTCCACCTACTCCCTCTGAATGTGACTTCAGGATATGTCCCAGCTTGTCATGAGCAGGCAATTTTCCCTATTTTTAGGCTCCCATTTGCCTGTGCAGCTTTCCCTTTGCATTAGCAGGGAGAAGCAACAAGCCCTGCCAGGTTGGTGGTAATTGCTGAGCGATCACCCGGATTTGGAATGATTTATGAATGATTATTTTCCCTACTATTTTGATGATTAATTCTCAGTGTAATTCTTTCTAACCACCAAAATTCCGCCTGTTCCTGCATCTGCAGCTGCTATAAACCTCATCCATCTCCCTGGCAGGCAGGCCAGGCTATTAAATATAGATCCCTGCTCCATTTAATATTCATAGCGATTAAAAGTGATGAAAGCAGCTGTGTCTGCCAGAGCCAGGGTGGAAATTGCTCTGCTTCGGGAGTGACGGGTGAGCAGTGTATCCCTGAGATCCGGATAATTCCACACAGGAAGGGCTGGTGATTCTGAATCATACCCTTGCTTGGTGTTGGGGGGGATAAACGGGGAGTCTGGAAAGGAGGTGGGATTGGTTTCTGTGGATTTACTGGGAGGAGAAAGAGCTTGGAGTTTCGGCTGGGATGGCTGCAGGATTTGCTGCTGGCTGATCCTCATGGACATCCTCCACTCTGTGAGCAGAGAAAAGGCTTTTCCCAGTCAGTGGGATACTTTTCATACTTTTAGATCCAAAACTCCCAGACAAGTGTGGGGAAAGGCAGGAGAAAGTGCACAAGAGGTGGAACTGAGAATGGAGCATAATCCATGCTGTGCTGGTGGTTGGACCAGCCAGGCACCTGGAGGCAGCTTGTTCCAGGGATTGGGAACAGCCAGGGTTGGGACTCTGGTGCTTCCAAGCTCAGCTTCTCCTGGCAGATCTGCAGATCCTGCTGGCGACAGGGAAATCAGCTGCTGAGATTGTCACTGCTGTGGTCTCTGGTGGCTTTGGGGCCGCCCAGGAATGCTGTTTGAAATAAAGTCAGCGTTCCTGCTATCCCATCAGAGCTTTCCCTGCGGAGAGCACCAGGGATCTCTGCTCTGGCTCGACTTCACTCCTGCACTGTTGATCCCGCACTTCCAACTCCCCCCATGAGCTCATTCCAGCTGCCTCCAGGGGAAAGCTGGGTTTAATTTCCAGCACAGAGCCAGTCCTGTCTTTGGGAGGCTCTGATGGAGTGGTAGGAAAGCAGCTCAGGGCTGGAGAGAGATTCGAGGTGATGTAGGAAGGACGAGGACTGTTGCTGAAAATGAGGATACTTGGGAGGGGAGTTTTCCACTCACAGGGGGAAGGAGGGTGAGGGATGGAGGGTGAGGAGAGCAGTGCTGGGCTTGGAGAGGAAGATAAGCACGGGATGAACTGCCTGCCCCAGCCATGGTGTGGAGCTGAGGAACTGTGCTGCTTTGGGCTGGAGACATCACAGCCAGACTCGGGATGGAGTTGGGGAATTTTGGAATAAAAGGTCTAATGCCAAACCCTTCAATCCCTTCTCCTCCTCCTGTTTTATCCCTGAAAAGGCTCTTCCCAGCTCTGCTCATCCATGGGCAGCACTGGAACAGCCCAGCTGTGAGCAGCAGCTCCCTGGGATTGCTCCCTGATGGTTTTGGGGTGGGAGCTCAGCTTGGCAGTGCCTCCCTGTCCCTGGGATCCCCATGGACTGCACTGCAAAGCCCCAGTGTGTCCCCAGAGCATGGGGACACTCCTGTGTTGTGCCTCCAGCCAGCAGCTTTCCCACCAGCTCTGGAGAAATTGCAGGCAATGGCAAACATTTATCTGAGGGAAGATTTCAAGATGGAAAAAGGGGGTGGCAAGGGAGCTCTGCCTTGGGATGCTGCTCCAGGCGCTGAGGTTTGTGTTCTCCGGGCTGAGAAACAAGCCCGAGGAGGCTTATGGCCGATGGCTGCCGATCCATTTTCCATAGATTAAATTGCATCACGGCTCCCAAAATAATCTGCGCAGCTTACGGTGAGGCTGCCTGTTCCTATAGCAACACTGCGAGCTGTGCCCTACAAACCAAACCCAGCCCGGGTCAGCAGAGCTGGTCCCCAGCCCAAACAAACATCAGGGGCTGGGCTTGGGGAGCACTTGGATTTGGGGGTGGAGGTGCAAAATACGAGCCTGGAGCATTCATGGAGAGGGGATTTCTGAGCAGCTGCTGTGGTTTGTGTCTCTGGGATTTGAGCCTGTGCTTGCAGAGTTCCCGAGTGCACCGTGAGGAGAGCGGGAAGCAGCAGCTGCGTTTGTGGAGCCTTCCCGGAGCGAGGGGGGGAAGGAGGAGGAGGAGGAGGTGGGTGTTATGTGGGTTACTGCAGTGCCTGGGGCCAGCCCTGCTGTGCCACGCTTGTGTCGTGGCACAGGGAGAGGGATGGGGTTGGGTTTGGGTGGCAGTGGCCGCTCACACTCCGCTCAGCCGAAATCCACTGCTCCGGCCCAGGGTCCTGGAGGTGTTGGCACCCGGCAAGGCCAGGGCAAAGCTCGGCTGCAGGATGGAGAGGGGGGTGAATTCAAATCCTGGATAGTCTCTCTGTGCCACTGGAAGCACAGGGAGATCTCCAGAGCACACTGGGAATGCAGGAATCCTTAGGAGGATGCTGTGGAGGCTGGGCTGCCTCATCCACAGCAGAGGAGCCAGAGGAACATGGCAATTTGTTGTCAGTTTTTTCCTGCCTGCCTTTCATGTTTGTTTTCTTGAGGAGCTTTTGTTCCCTGGGGAAGAGCGACAGCAATTCCTGCTGAACGTCTGCCTTTCATTCCGAGCACAAGGAGGAGCAGGGTGAGCCGGGGTGAAGCTCCTGAGCTAGGGATGTGCTGCTTCCCGAGGGGATCCAGGGCCACCTGCATCCCAGCACGGGACTGGGAGCCCCCTGCCATCCCCTGAGGGTTTGCTGCTCTAGGGAGGATCTTTATTCCATGGGAGCAGGTAGCAGAGCTGGAGCATCAGGAAGGATGAGGGTCGGGTGGGAGCACCACTGTCGTCCTGCATGGCGAGAGAGGATCCCTCACTGAGCCCTTCCCTCTGCAGGGGCAGGCTGTGCTGGGGGCTGGAAATCATGGATTAAGGCACTCTCTTGTGTCCTTGGAGGATCTTGTGTGGAGGAGCAGGGAGGTCTTCCTGGCTCCCGCAGGCCCTCCAGGCTTTTTGCTGGTCCTGAACGTGGTCCCAGGCCACTTTGGCCCTGCCCAGCTGAGGGATGGATGTTGGTTTGAGGTTTAATGGGATTTAGGAGCTGCTGGGAGCTGAGGATCCAAAAGGGCCAAACTGGGGGAAAGGAGTGAGGGCAGCATCCAGAGGCAAGGAGTACAGAGCATTGGAATAGAATCCCAGAATCATTAAGGTTGGAAACGTTCTCTGAGATCATCGAGTCCAACCATTGCCCAGCACTGCCAAGGCTACCACTGCCCCATGTCCCCAAGTGCCACATCCACACGGCTGTTAAATCCCCCCAGGGATGGGGACTCCAGCACTGCCCTGAGCAGCTGTGCCAGTGCCTGACCACCCTTTCCAGGAAGGAATTTTCGCAATATCCACCCTGAGCCTCCCCTGGCCCAGCCTGAGGCCGTTCCCTCTCCTCCTGTCCCTGTTCCCTGGGAGCAGAGCTCGACCCCCCCGGCTGTCCCCTCCTGTCAGGGAGTTGTGCAGAGCCACAAGGTCCCCCCTGAGGCTCCTTTTCTCCAGGCTCAGCCCCTTTCCCAGCTCCCTCAGCCTTTCCTGGGGCTCCATTCCCTTCCCTGGACATGCTCTGGCCCCTGAGCATCCTCCACCCCAGCCAGTCCTCACTTCCTCTCTTCTGATTCTTCCTCATTCCCTGCATGTTCAGAATTCCCGTCAAAGCCATCACTGAAACTCCTTTCTGGGCTTTGCTGGAAAATATTTCAGTTGGATTCTGCTGGGTGTCCCTCACCATCACCCTATAAGAGTCATGTTTTCCCTCTCCTAAATCCTCCTGAGTATTTAGGAATCTGTGTTCTTGCAGCTTCCAAGAGGTTCTGTGACCCTGAGTGGGTGCAGTCAGGAGCCCCCCATTTGGGTTGAAGTCTCAGTGCTGTGATCTTGCTGGGCCCGCTGCTCTTTGGCTTCTCCCAATCCCCTGTGGTCCATCCTTGAAGGAGAAACCCTGGATAAACTCTCTCTGTGGGTATTTCCTGACCTTCAGGGTGTTTTCCCAGCCATAGCAAAGCCAAATCATTTTTTTCCCTGTCTGAGCTTCTACAAAAGCTGGAAAAAGGGCAGGATCCTCAAAGCTGTGGTGTTTGGCTGGGCTCCAAGCAAAGACCTCCAGGCAGAGGCTTGCTGCTCTTCCACCTTTCTGGATGAGTGAATCCTTCATCCTCAGCAACAGGATAAATATTTCTGCAGCTCTCTCCTCCAGCCGTTCATGATCATCTTCAGCTGTAACTACAGAAATTGGTGTGTCCTGTGCAAAGATTGGTCAGAGGTTGGACATGATGGTCTTGGAGGTCTTTTCCAGCTTAAATGATCCTGTGATTCAAAGCGGCTTCCCTGAGAGCAGCCCTGATGGGGGCCTGAGGGGATGCCAGAGCCCCTGTCCTGTGCTGTGTCACAGCATTCCCATGGCAGTTTGTCCTCCTGGGACCAAGAGCAGCTGGAGAGCTGGTGGGAGCAGGGCTCCTGCACTGGGATCTGGGACTGCTGCAGGAAACAGAAGGATTCATGTTTCTGTGGGGTTGGGCTTTGGTCAGCTTTCCTGGGAGCCCCCAGGAGAAAGATGGAAGCACCTTCAGAGCCACTGTCAGAGCTCCATATTGGGAATGGCAGCGAGGAGGTTTGGGTGCTCTGTGTGATCATTTCTGCTTTCAACTACTCTGATTTATTTGACTGTAGCTGTGACACTGGATTTCCTTCTTCTCATGCTTTGATATAATTGCAACAAATCATGTTGCTTGAGATATTTTTATATATATATATATATATAATATAGTTCATCATATATATATATGTATAATTATTAATTAGTTCCTGCTCTAGTGGAAGATGTCCCTGCCCACATCAAGAAGATGGAAGGAGGTGAGCTTTAAGGTCCCAACCCAAACCATTCCATGATTCTATGATTGCAGTTGGCCATGCAGGAGGAGGAAGGTGGGATCCTGCTGCCTACCCTGCCAGCATCCCACAGCAGCAGCTTTGGGATAGCAGGAGCTGGTGAGGGATGCTCAACTCAGCTGGAATGAGCAGCATCACTGGGCTGACCCAGGTTCCTTCCCTCTTTTCTTGAGCTTTGAGGCGTTTATATAATCCTGCACAGCGATAAAAAATTGGGCCATGCTGTGTTCCTGCCTCAAGCTGAGCACTCGGGCAGGGATTGTTCCCACAGCCTCGATCAATGGGCAGGAAATAATGTCCTGGCAAAGTGCAGGGCCTGTCCTTCTCCATGCTCTGCCACCCCTGTGTTGGCACTGCCCAGGCTCCCCAGGGAATGGGCACGGCCCCGAGGCTGCCAGAGCTCCAGGAGCCTTTGGACAGGGTGGGATTGTTGGGGTCTGGGTGATCCCTGTGGGTCCTTCCCAACTCAGGGCATTCTGTGATTCTGTGAAAAATCCCCAGGCTGTGATCTGGGGTTGCACCTGGGCAAGGTGATGCAGCCTTTGCTCTGGAAATCCCAGAGCACTGACAAGCCTACGGCAGCCCGGACTTTGGGGCAGCATTTTGTGGAAGGCAGGATGGGGGGAAAATTAAAGGGAGGGATTTGGGGGTTAAATGCTGCCAGGGGATGGGCAGAGAGGCACTTTCTCTTGCTTGGCACAATTTTTGCAGCGCTTGCAAGCAGATAAAATTGTGTTTGTGAATTATTTTTGATGTCTTCAAACAGCAAATTGGGAAATTCGGATTGTCCCCTGGAGTCCCTCAGAGGTGGGTTTTGCCATGTTCAGGCTCTTGTTGGCAATGACAGCTGAGCCAGCAGGCTTGGCTTCTGCCCCTGGGAGCTTTATAAAGCATGGGACTTTATTATAAATTGGCTATTAAAGTCCGGCCTCGTTAGTGATCAGATCCCAGGGCTGTGGAGAGGAGGTTCTGCCTTCTGGAGTGCAGGCGGCTGGCACAGCCTGCGGAGGCTGCTGGGATGCTGGTGGGGAGAGCACAGTTTCTCACCTGGAGAGAGAGGTGGTGAAGGAGGCCAGAGACTCCTGGAAAGCCCCAGGGACACAGCTCAGGGCAGCAGGAGCAGCCTGGTGTCCCTCTCCCAGTGAGTGTCTGAGGTATGGAATGCTGTGTCCTTGGAAGCACCGGCTCAGGACACGTGCAGAGACAATGTCCAAGGCCAGGGAATGTGCCCACACTGCTGGAGACCCTTTGTGTGCCCCACTGGGGAGGGCACTGTGGGACTACTTGAAACTTTTGTATCAGAAAATGGACTTTGAGGAGGTTTTGGTTATTTCCTGTACTGGTAGAAAAAGTGGCTTCAATTTTCTTGCCAGGAGTTTTGGAGTTGGCTTGTGGTGTTGATGCCTTGAGAGGCTGCCTGGAACAGAGGCTAGACAGTGTTAAAGGAGTAAAGTAGGTATTGATTAAAAAGGCCTTTGAAGGATACACCTTGGGCAGTACAAGAGCCCGGCCATGGCTCCACCCAAGATGGACACCTGGTCATGAGTTTTCACACTTTTATAAGTTTTGGTCCATTTACATGTTGGGGTTAATTGTCCAATTACAGCTCCAGGTTACGCAGTCCCATCCTCCCAGATTGCTCTCCTCAGTTCATTGTTGTTTGCACTTTTTTGGGCCTGAAGCTGCAACGGTGCCCTTAGTTCTGGGGCTGGAAAAGGATTGTTTTGTCTGACTACAGGGTGAGGAGAACATGCTAACACTTTATATGGAGCTCAGAGTTATATACTAATGCAGTTCAGAATCTGGAAAATATGAAAGCTAAAACTTACGGCATCAGTGCGAGCCTGTGCCATTGCTGTGGTGCCTCTGTGCACCTCCTGCCTGTTCCTATTCCCCTTCCCCTGCCAGCTGTTCTGGAGACTTCCCTGATTTCAAACCTGGGAAATCAATGTGTTTTCAAACCTCTCCTCCTGTCCCCCGTCCAGGCTCAGCAGCTCCCCAGCCTGTCTGTGGGAGCTGCCCAGCTCCCAAACACCTCAGCTGGCAGCTCCCCTTCCTTGGGAAGTCTCAGATGATTTCCCCTGGGTGCTCTGGTTGTCCTTGGTGGCCGCTTCCTCTCCTGGCTCCAACAGCTGCTGCTCGTGTTTGTCAGCTGGGTTGCAGAGGGACCAAGTGGTGGCAGTGGGAGATGCTGTCCTGGTGCTTCATGAGCCACTTGGGGTTTGCTCCATGCCCTGTTTCCCTTGGGTTTTCTCCCATTATTCTTGGGCAGTGAGGTTGGTCGTGCGGTGGAGGATCAGCACTGTCCCTGAGCTGTGCCATCACATCCATTCTGGGGAGGTTCACCGTGAGTGCTGGTGTGACACTGTGCTGTACTCTGCTCCTGCTTCCACTCTGGGTTGGTGATCCTGTCTCATTTATCTAGATCCTTGCCTTTGCATCACAGTAGTTGAAGGGTGCTCCTCCTCTGGTTTCCTTCCTGTGGATTCAGAGTGAGCAGTGCCTGAACACCTCTCCCAGTACCCACAGCATTTCCAGAGTTCTCTCATTGAGCCAAGAATAGCAGCCAAACACCCACCTGCCAGGGAATCACGGGTTTCCTTCTTTCCTTGCCGCCCTGAGAGGGAGTGTGCTGCTCCCCCGTTACAGCAGAGCCAGCCCTGAGCTCCGGGCCTGGATTGTTTGGAGAATGTTCTCGCTCCCCCAACTCCCCCAGACTTGGCAGAGAAGCTGCAACGGGGTTTTGCTGGTCCCCATCTCTCTGAAGTCCAGAAACAGAAGATTGAGGAAGAGGAGATAGAGGAGCAGGTCCCTGCTCTGCTGCCTCAGTGGGTTTTGGCAGCACCTGGAAAACCCTCAGCTAAACTTCGGAGCATAGGGATGCGGCACAGCCCGTGCCCAGGACCTGCTGCTCTCTCTTTGTATTTGCTCCTGGGGGAGCAGTGGGGTGATCAGAAATGCTGTTACCCCACTGTGGGAGCCTGAACGAGAGACACGGGACTCCAGGCGGCTCTTTAAAGGTGCTGTTTAACGCTTACCGATTGGAGTCACGGCAGTCCTGGGTAACAGAGCCAAACCTGAAAGCTGTCAGCATCAGCTTGTAGGCGACACCTGAAGCCCCTTTAGTTCTCGTTACAATGCATTATAGATTGTTCTTTACAGAGCATCCTAATGCATACAACCAATCAGCATCATACACAATGCCTTTACATTTACCTATAGCCTGTCACGACTACTCTCGTTACCATATTGTGGTTAGTACTGTCCAATTACAAAAGTTAGTATGTTACAGTTTAAGCTTAAAGTTGTTTCTCTGTTTTCTTGCAGTGGAAAATTCCTAAATCTTTTCTCTACTTGCTACATCAGCATGTGTGTTTACCTATGGGATCTAATTGTCTTTACTTGGTAGAAACATCTTTCTTTGTTTGTGGTCAAACATACCTTTGCTCTAACTGGAAAACCTCCTTTCAGTCTGACCTAACCTTTGCTTTCTTGGGTTATCCAGTAACTGTTACTCCAGCAGTTTCTAGCTTGAAGCTTCTTTTGTATTTCTATATCAAAACTGGCTTTCATTTCTAAGGAGCCTTCTGCTAAGCATTCATTTCTGTAAAACTTTCCTGTTAAACTTCCATCCTCTCCAACACCTCGCTGAGTGCATTTGGGTTAGTTTCCTGGTTTTAAGTGTTCTGGAGTTGCAGGAATTATTGCTGTAGCCGAGGTGCTGATTGTGGAGTTTTCTGCCCTATGAAGACGTGGTGGTGGTTTTGGGTAAAGTGTCACATTCCTTGGTGTCTCTGTGACCTTTCCCTCAGGTGACACAATTCACCCTGCTCTGAGCAGAGCTGGCAGAGCCCCCAGTGCAGGGTGGATCAACCCCGGAGAGCCTGGGAAGGGCAGGTTTGGTGTGTGGCACCCCCTGTGCCACCCAGCACCCAGCTCAGATCTCGGTGACAGCCACGGGAGCGGCTGCTCGGGGCTCTGGGTGCCACCCCCGCCACGCCGTGCTCCGGGGCGCCGCAGTGGCCACGACCCCCAGCCCTGCACCGGCGGGAGGCGGGAGGTCCCCGGTCCCTGCCCGCAGGGGTAACCATGGAAACGCTGTTCTCTCCATCCCTCCCCGTGCAGATGACTCGGGTGACGAGGAGCCCGCCTCGCAGTCAGACAAGAGCGAGCTGCACGGCCCCCTGAAGACCCTGTCGAGTAAGCTGGAGGACCTGAGCACCTGCAATGAGCTGATCGCCAAGCACGGCGCGGCCCTGCAGCGCTCGCTCAGCGAGCTGGAGAGCCTGCGCCTGCCGGCCGACAGCGGCGAGAAGATCAAGGCGGTGAACGAGCGCGCCACGCTCTTCCGCATCACCTCCAATGCTATGATCAACGTGAGTGCTGCTTCTCCTGCCCCTCCTCCTCCTCCTCCTCCTCCCCTTCCTCCTCCATCCTCTTGCCCTCCCTGTCCGCTCCCCGTGGCTTGGCTCGTGTTACCGCGGGGCTCGGCACGGCCGGGGCTCGGCGCCGCGATGAGGGCATGGGAAGTTGGGAAGATGCAGCTGGGAAGAGGGCATGGATGTGGACCCCACTGAACCCCAGGTCTGCTCCATCCTTCCAGCCTGCTCTGTGTAATGGGTCGTTTTTGTCAAGCTGGGAAATGTGGGTGTTGGGAATGCTGAGGGGCTTTCTCCTGCTCAATGGGACCTGGCACAGCACTTCAGAGCCCGCTGCAGGTTGAGACCCACATCCCTCATCCTCTTTGCTTCCCTGAAGCTGCTGGTGTTCCACACGGCTGTGGGGTTTAATCCCCTGGCTCTGCTCTCCCAGCCGGGTTGTCGGGGGTCAGGGAGCGGTGTCGGCACCGCCGCTGCTCCTGCCCGGTGCAGCCTGACGGCGCTTTCCGGTTGTTTTTTGGAGACAGCTCGTGTTTGGAGTGTGGCTCTGCCTCCATGGCAGTGAGACAGCCCTTCCTGGGGAGCCTGGTTTACCCCGGGGAGCTCTGAGAGAGAGAGCAAAACTGAATAAAATATTTAAAGAAAATTAAAAAAAAAAACCAATCCCAAAGCTTCAGTGGGCTGGAATAATGTATGAAGGCAGAGCTCAGGGAATTGTGAATGGAACAGTGCTGTCGCTGTGCTGTCCCAGCCCCGAGCAGAAGGAGGTTGGGTGGTGTTTGATGTGGGCTTTAAAAAATAACAATCATTCCCAGCAGGAGCTGGAGGGTACCCAGAGCCCCATGGTCGCAGCATCCTCCCCATTCCCTCTCCCAGGATTCTGTAGCCGTGGGGGGAAAGGGCTTCCCGAGTCTCTCTTTTGTGTTTCAGAGCACTTTGGGGATGCTTGTGCAGCTCTCTCCCCATGGAGAGTTTGTCCAAGTTTTGGGAATGGGGTTGGCAGCGTGGTGGGCGGTGCCAGCAGACCCTTGGTGCTGCCCAAGTTTGCTGTCAGGAGGCGGAACAGCAATGGGATGTGGGCAGGGAATTGCCAGGGAGAGGATTCTCCAGCAGCCTTTGAAGGGATGAGCAGAGCAGTATTTGCTGTGTCCAGCCCAGAGAGGGGGAGGAGGAGGTTGTGGTGTTTGCAACGTGATAAAAGCCTGAGCAGGGCTGTCTGGAGGGTGGGAAATTCCACAAAAACCATTGTGCCGGGATAAAGCAGTGGGAACGTGGCTTGTCCAAAATCCCAAGCAGGTAAGAGGGATGGGGGGTGGCAGGGCATGTTCTCACGTGGATGCTGTGGAACTGTTTCCAACAGCATCCTTTGGTACCTTGGCTCTGGATGGGCATCCTGAGGAGATGCCCAGGGGAAAGGCTGTGCCCTGGAAAGGGCAGGACTGGAAGGAGCAGGGTGGGAGCAGTGTGGCAGCTCGGGTGGAGGTTGTGGCTCTCCCAGGTCCCTGCTGAGCCGGTTGTTTTGGGAGGAGGTGACGGAGCTGTGGGCACGGGGACACTTGGAGGGGCTGGGTTAGAAAGGCAGGAGAGGGACAAGCAGTGAGAGGGGGACCACGAGGGAGGGGACCAGCCTGATGCCCCTGTCAAAAGGACTGGTGGCTCCCAGCCACAATGTCACCTATTCCAGCATGGATCCCTTTCTGTGCCTTGATTTCTCCTTTTAGATGGGCTGATGCCTTCTGGAGCTACCAGGAGCCTCTCATGGGGGGATCGCGGAGCTCTGTGCAGTGCAAAGGTCCCAAAATCTTCTGTATAGAACATGAGACATTGCTCCAGGGAAGCACGTGGAGCTCCCTGATAAAAATACACCGTGCTCATGCACACCTCCATCCCCAAGCACGTATCCCATGGCAGCACAGGGTGCTTCTGCCAGGCCAAGAGTTCCTTGCAGGAGAAATTAAAGTGTCCTTGCTTGCCAGGTTTTTCCTGGAGTGATCCCAGCCGGCAGCACTGGGCTGGTGCTGGCACGTGGATGCTCTGTGTCGGGCTCTGCCCTGGCTGCGGTACCAAACCTCATGGATCTGCCCAAATCTGTGAGGTTCGGTGCTGTGGCTGTGAGCAGAAGGGGTGGGTGCTCCTGGGAAGAAGGGATGGGTGCTCTGGGGAGGGGTGGATGCTCCAGGGAAGGATTGAGTGTTCCAGGGAAGAAGGGATGAGTGCTTCAGGGAAGGGAGGAGTGCTAGGGACAGAAAGGATGGGTGCTCCAGTGAAGGAATGGGTGCTCTAGGGTTCTCCTGGGAAGAAGGGATGGGTGCTCTGGGGAAGGGATGGATCCTCCAGGGAAGGAAGGGGTGCTCCAGGGAAGGAAAGGGTGCTCCTGGGAAGGAAGGGGTGCTCCGGTGAGGGAATGGGTGTTCCAGGGAAGGGAAAGGTGCTCCTGGGAGGAAGGGCTGGGAGCTGTGGGGCCGGCGCGTGCGGTTCCTGTGCAGCTGCCTCTGATCCGATTATGTAAATGGCCCCGGAGCCGCGGGGAGCGCAGCAAGCACGGGAAATAAATAAACAGAGATGGAAATGCAAGAGCTTTGCTGCCAAGGTGACCTTCCCTCTGTGCTCTGGGTGCTGCCACGGCCAGCATCGGGTGCTCCTCTCCAGAGGTCGGGAGCATCACCTGGGCGGGTGGTGCTGGGAGTGATGGGGAAGCGTTTGGGCAGAGGCAGAGCGAGATGTGCTGGGCTGTTGTGTTGCAGGTGAGGATTTCAGATGTGCTGGATTTCAGACTGGCTGTTGCAGGGCTTAAACTGAAGCCCAGAGCTCTGTGGGCCTCCTGTTGGCTCTGCTCCCTGTTGGAATCTCACCAGGCAGAGTCCAGGCTCGCTGGGATGGAGGAGCCCGGTGTCAGCGGGGCTGGGCAGCAGACGTGGAAAGCCAAGGCACAATCTGCCACGGGGGAGGAGTGGGAAGTGTGTAGAAATAAGAAGCAACAAATTACCGGGATGAGAGGCCCGGAGGATCCGGAGCAGTGCGCTGAGTTGTGTAGACTCATCCAAGAGTGGGGAAAGCTCCATCTCATCATTCAGCAGGAGACAGCAGGCAGGAGGGATGTGTGGATGCACTGAGGAAGCCGGTTTGGGCGTCGGGAAGAGCTCACAGGGCTGTGGGTGGTGATGGAAATAGGTTTTTAATGGGAATGGGGATGCTACCGTGGAGCTTTGTGCTTCCTCAAGGAACGGGAGCGTGGAGGGCAGCAAGGTTTGGGCTTGCCCGTGTCATTGCTGGGTTAGTTTGCGTTTTCCCTGCAGATTTTGGAGGAGAAGGGGTGCAGGAAGGCTCTGCCAGGCCAGTGCAGCCCAGGCAGGGAAGGGTGAGAGGAGCCAGGGGTGTGGTGCTGGGTGGGAGATGCTGCTCCATCAGGATTTGGTGAGAACGGCCCACCCGGAGCAGGCAGTCCCAGGAACAAAGGACTCACCTGCCCTTGAGGGGCACTGCTGGCTGCCCCAACCTGTCCTGCAGGGATGCCAGCACCTGCTTTGAGGCAGGCTGATTTCCCACCCAGCTTTTCCTTTCCAGTGGGAATGAACCTGCCTGGAGCAGCAGCACCTGAAACATCAGCACAAAGCACCCTCCATCCTTCAGGCCTGCCAGGAGGGCTTCCAAGAGCGTGAAACATGGAGCTGGAGTTAGAGTGAGGTGGACAACAGCATGTGCTGCCTCTCCTCCAGGAAAGGGCCCCCAGGCTGTCAGTTTAAGCCCCCCCAGGACTTAAAGGATTTAAGCATCCTAGAGGCTGCATCCTCCAGTCCCAGCAGGATTTCTCCCTGTGGATCTCTCCAGGGCTGTGCTCCGGCTCAGCAGCACTTTTGGGGTCACCCTGTGCCATGTGCCAGTGGCTCAAGGAACCTCTGGCCTCTCCCTGCAGCCACGTTGGGCTCCTGGGGACTCTGGATGGCATCTGCCTGGTCGATTTGGTTTATTTGGAGCCCTTTGGGTGCCTGTGCTGGAATGAGCTGCCTGGGGACAAGATGTGCTTCCCCAGAGCTGCTCTTCTGCCTCCAGCTTCCATGTGGAGCACCGAGCCCCCTCTGCCCCATGGGAATGCTGCTGTGATTGATCCATACTCCCCAAACTGTTTCCATATTAACTCAGATGATGCTGAGCACCTGCTCTGAGCAGCCTCAGGTTGCCCAGCACAGTCTCCAGCCCCGTGTGTGAGTTCTGGGTTTATCCAGTGATAGATGATGGATACACCCTGTGAGAGTGTCTGTGTTTGCTTGGAAAACTGCTCAAAGCTGAGAGGCAACAGAGTCCCTGGGATCACCTCCCTGGAGTGACCGTGGGGTGGCTGATGCTGTTGGTCCATACCTTGGGCATGTCCCTGTGCTGAACTGGTTCCCGGTGTGGATGGACATGTGGTCTGTCCCTTGGGGTCCCCAAACCCATGGTGGCACAGGCAGGGTGATGGAACTGACATCCTCCATCTGGGCAGCAGGGAGGGACCAGCAGCCTGCTGGGCTGCTCCCAGTTCACCCCAGTACAGCCAGTGGGCTGGAGGAGCTTTCCCCGTGCATGCAGGGGTTAATTCCAGCACCGCAGTGAGAAAACTCCATCTCTAGCCCCTGGATTTGCTTCCTCAGGACAGGGATTCCCTCTGTGACCCCAGGCAGCTGCTGTGCTGCCCAGAGCCCCAGCCAAACCCCACGGGGGGCCAGGGCTTGTCCCCGGTGCCCGGGCCGGGCTGATGGCGCAGGAGCTCTCGCTGGCATGTGGCACAGGCTGTGTTAATTATCCGAGCTGCGCTAACGACGCGCACTGATCAGCGCCTCGCAAACCATGTCACCGACCCAGAAAAGCCCCGGCAGTGGGATTAAATCCCTAACCCAGCCCTAATCCCCCTCGGATGAGAGGGCTGCAGCCAGGGCTCCGGGTGTTCCTGCTGTGGAGGCGCTGCGCTGACCAGGAAATAACTGGTGGGTGCTTTGCTCTTACTGGAGGGAGGGAGGGAGGGTGACAGTGGCACCCTGGGGTCTGTCCCTGCCTGAGTGGGGCTGGGGGAGTGGAAATGAGCAGATGTGGAGATGCGGAGCTTGGCCCCTGCTCTCGGAGCTGTTGTGCCTTTTCCAGAGCATCCTGTGATGCTTTTAAACGTAGAGGTGTGAGGGTACCTCTGATCAGATCTGTTCCGACAGGCAGTGCCTTCCTCCCACTCCCTCCTCATCATCATTCCCTGAGTGCTTGCCAACTGGATTTTATCAGGCTTGTGGGTACTCAGCCCTCGTGTGTGGCCGTGGGGCCTCCATGCTGGCCGGAGCTTTCAGTGGGTGCCCCTGCTCACCCTGCTGCAGGGGTTTTCACCTTTCTTCCCCCTCTTCTGTCTCCTCCTCCTCCTCCTCCTTTTTGTCCATCTGACCCCCCGGGGGTTTCAGACTATCCTGGGGCTCCTCTCAGAACCTCATGCAAGAAGAGAGAGGACGAATCTATCCCCAGCACCTGAGGGTGCCTCTTGCAGCTCTTCCCTCCTGGATGTTTTTGGCAGGGAGAGATGACTTTTGCACTGAGGAGAGCTGGGAGCATTTGTGCCGTGCTGCTGGGTCAGCAGGGCTGTGTTGGTGGGCCCAGCACGGCCCTGCACTGTCAGCAGTGCCTGGGCTTGAGCAGCAGCTCTGCTGAGCTGGGAGCCAGCCCAGCCAGGCATCACCTCTGCCATTAACCTGTGCCCAGGGATCCTCCTGGGATCCTCCTCCCTGCCTGGAGGCTGGGGCCCGATGGGGCCGTGGGGAGAGCAGATATCAAAGCATTGCTGGGTGAATCCCCTCGGGGTCACAAGGGTTGTGTTTGCCTCTTCCCTGGGCTGCTGCCCCGAGATGCTTCACTCCGGCTCCTTCCTCCAGCGTGTGTCGAAGGGAAAAGCACTGGAATGGCAGCTCTGCTCTCCCGTGGATTTACCCAGGAAGAAGTTACAGCACTGGGAGATGAGGGGATTGTGGGGGGCTGCTGCTGCTCCTGCAGCCCCTCTCGTACCGTGGGGAGGCTTGCACGAGGCTGAATGCAAGGGATGATCCGAGGCAGCTTCCTGCAGATCCCGGGGTCGGAGCTGCCTGCAGGCAGTGCCAGCTGCTCCTGCCGCCGAGTGCTTGGACAGATGCTCCTCCAGCCTGGAATCTGTTCCATCGGGGGGTGAGGAAAGCAGCCAGCAAGAGCCTCAGGAAATCTGTCATCCCGGGAGCAGGACAGAGCTCTGCGGGCACACCAGCACCGGGATCAGGGCCCCAGGGGCCTGAAGTGGAGATCGGCTGCTCTCCTCCTGCTCCCCCTGCAGACTCTGGGAGGGTCCCCGACTGCTGGGGTGGCTCTTGGGGCTTGGGCGAGCGAAGGAGAATGAAAATTGTGCAGCAGCCACAGCTCCTTCAGGGAGGTACCTCCCTGCAGGGAAGGAGCCAGTGCTTGGAGCTTCCCAGGGAGAGGATTTTTGGCACAGGTGGCACTGGGGAGGCCCCAGTGCTGTGCAAGCAGGTGAGAGCACAGGACAAACCTGAGACTTTTCATGGCTGGAGGAGAGCAGGGAAGCCCTGCAGGGACACAGTTTTGGGGTGGCCACTGCAGCAGGAGGTCCCAGCACAGTCTCAGCTCCCAGGATATCTTCTATGGTGGTCCTGTGGCACCCTCTGGTGTGGCCAGTGGAGGCTGCTGGGTGCTGCTCAGGGAGGTTTGGGGTGGAAGATTCGGCACCCTGGAGTATCCGGCCAATTCCTTCGTTGTTTTCCCAGCAGAAACAGGACCCAGATCCTTCCTGTGGCACAACTCCAGGCTGGCATTGCCCTGATCTGTAACCCAGGGCAGCACTGGCTTGTTCCCAGAACCACACTGAACACGTCCTTCTCTCGTGCCGTGTGCTGTGATTCGGGATGGGTCCATGGTTCCTCCTCCAGGGAGGCTGTGTGGGGTTGGGATTAGAGCCTCTTAGCACAGCCGGCCCGGCGGATTTGCCACCGTTTCCCACTAATCCTCTCTTTATTGCTTGGGGTGGGCTCCACGGCGCTGACGGCGGCACTGCAGGCGGGGTCTGCATGCTGTGCCAGCCCCGGTGCCTCGGGATGAGCTTTGGGGTGAGCTTGGCTCTGAGGAACCCCTGGGCAGGATGGATCTGGTTGGAACACTGGTGTGTCCATGGCCTTTAAGTAAGTGGCCCAAAATAACATGGTAAGGTGGAAAAATTCCCAGATTCACAACCAGGAGACAAAACCTGACCCCACTGCAGCGTGGATGTCTCCATCTTCGACATAATCTATCCCAGACTTCTCAGTCTTGGACTTCTCTGTCTTGGACATCTCTGTCTCCCAGGGAATCCATGAACCGCAGAGGGAAGCAGGCATTGCTGGGGCACAAGGTGCCACATGGAATGGGACCATCAAGGATTTTGGGAGCACCTTGTTCAAGCACTGGAGTCAGGCTGAGCTGCTGACAGTGGCATCAAGGGGTGGGCTGGAGTCTCCTCCAGTGTCTTCCCACTTCCTGTTGGGTCACTAAGGATCTTTTCCATGTTTGTGCTTTTTTTGTAGCACCTATTTCCCCTCCTGGATGCAGAGGGAGCGGGATGATTTTCCATGTTGAACTGACAGGGTTTTATGCAATGTCACCTTGGTTTCTCAGGGTGTCATGACGAGCAGAGGCTCAGCCCAGCTCTCCCCACCAGCCCTGCCCCAGGGAGGAGCAGTTCCTGGTGTTCCCACACCCTGCTTCAGACAGCTGGGATGCTGGCTGCGGGTCCCTCCAAGGATCTGGGACAGATTTGCTGTTATTTAAGCCGGCTGTGTTGATGTGGTGCTGAGCAGCAGCCTGGCCTTGGGCCCTGGCACAGCGGCGGGTGCCATCGCTGTCGAGCAGATGACCACGCTCCAGACCACTTCTCGTTGCCATCTGACTCTCTGTGGGATGATTTGGGATTCAGGTTGGCTCTGTCCTTATATTTCCCCTTTGCTTGCTGCTCTCTGACTGTTTTTAGGGGGAGGAAGGACAAATTAACCCTCTCTGGGTGCAGTGGCAGATTGTGGCTCTGTATCTCATCGCTCTAAACCCAAATGGCTTCAGCCCCATCCCTGGAAGCGTTCAAGGTTGAACAGGGCTCGGAGCAACCTAGTGGAAAGTCACAAAGCAACCTAGTGGAACGAGACAAACTCCAAAGTCCCTTCCCACGCGGCCCGTGATCCTGTGATGCTCTGGTTTGGTGCTGTGTCTCGCTGTGTTCACAGGCAAACAGAGGCTCTGCAATCGCCCTTCCCTCGGGGAGCTGTTCTGCAGCAAGCAGCAGCCAGCTGTGTCCCAGGGTTTTGATGACTCCAGGAAGGAAGGGAGCACTTATCTCCCAGGCACTCGGAAAGGCAGAGCTCTGTCCCTGCTGAGTGGAGTGACAGCTCCTGCTCTCTAATTCACCCAAGAAAAAGAGATGATCGAACGCATCTGGCACTTGCCTCCTCTCATGTCACTCCTGGGCCATGGAGTGGTCCTTGTCCCTTGCGTGAGGAGCAGGAGGTGTTGGTCCCACAGCAGCAGGCACTTCCTTGCTGGATTTTTCCCGCCCAAAGGTTGGATTTGTGTGGCTGGTCCTCTGGGATGCTGGGACAGGTGGCATTGCAGGTGTGAGCGCGTTCCCTCGGCATCCGTCAGCGTTGTGCTGGAGACTGGGAACGCTCACCTCTGCTGAGGGTGCCCCAGAGGTTGTCACCCTGTCATGACCCCAGGCAGAAATTGTTCCCTGGGAGGGTGGGCAGGCCCTGGCACAGGGTGCCCAGAGCAGCTGTGGCTGCCCCTGGATCCCTGGAAAGTGTCCAAGGCCAGGCTGGATGGGGCTTGGAGCAGCCTGGGGCAGTGGAAGGTGTCCCAGCCCAGGGCAGGAGAATGAGACAAAATGAGCTTTAAGGTCCCTTCCAGCCAAGCCATTCCCTGATTCTATGAAGTCTGGCAGGCCTTGCTGTGATCATTTACCCTTTCAAGCTAATTAACCTCATCTCTTTGTTCCTTCCATCTGATTTTGACTGTTTGCTCCACTGAGGAAGCCGAGATCCCCGCGGGTGTGTGACACCACCACCTTGGCAGGACATGGGTGACCTCGGGTGGTTGTTTCCTGCTGCATGAATAATCGCGGGGCTGTTAACGGCGTTCCCATTAGCCAGCAACAAGCTGTGAAATCGGGATATTTGCCGTGACAAATGTGTGAAAGGTGCTAAATGTGCCCTTGGCGCGGCGGCAGCTGGGCACCGGGAGGGACCACAGAGCTGATGGCACCAAGTCGTGCCTCCTGCTCCCCGACAGGATCTCGAAGGCACTTTGCCTCTTCCTCCACGGGAAGTTGCAGGAGCCTCGGTGGTATTTTTCCACTTCTTTTGGCCACCTTGGCTGTGCCTCCCTGTCTTGGCTGGGATTTTCAGTTTCATCGGCCAGCGCTGGATTAGGACTTGCCACAACTTTTTCCCACCATGAGAGGAGGAGAAACCACCTCTGTCCCTTCTGCCACATGGCTGCAGGTAACACTGGGGTTCCCTGAGATCAGGGACTGCACAGAGATGGGGCTTGCTTTTACCTCTGGTCACTGGTTGACCTGTCAGCCTGGCTGCTGCTCTCCAGCCCCGTCTGTGCTGTGATGATGCTGAGGCAGGACAGCCTTTGGAACTTGAGGATTTGATCCAGCTCTGTCCCTGGAGCAAAATCCAGGTCATGTTCTGTCACCTCCTGTACCTGCTGCCCCTCTGTGAGTGGGAGGCAGCAGTTTGGATGCTGTGAAGGGTAAACCCAGTCTCCTGATGGGGTGAGGAGCACATGGGGATGGGCACAGCATCCTCTGCCCTTTTCCCTTCTCCGCTCTCCAGAAGGTGGATCCTGGGAGAACTTTGAGGAGGGTGGTGGCTCCCAAGGCTGTATCTTCATGGCCTCAACTCCTCAGCCCTACAGCTCACTGGGGAATCACTTTTTCATGCACTTTCATCCTTCAGCCTGGGCTCTGTGCTCTCGTTTGGGTGCATTCCTCAGGAAGCCTCTTCCTGCTGTCCTGTGTCCCTGTGCCAGCCTCCCGTGGATTTGTGGCTGAGTCTTGCTTGCATCCCCGAGCAGGTTGAGCTGGAACTAAATTTAGCCACCTCTCCATGAGAATTTTCTAAGCTGGATTTCGAGGTGTTGCTCCTGCTCAGTGGCTGGGATTGTTTGTACCTTGGGAACACCAAGGCAGGGGATTAATGCTGGGAATGAGTGGTGAGCTGGGATATTTGTGTCTGAGCTCCTCACCCCAGTGCCCTGCAGCCCTTGTTCCATACAGGGATGAGTTCTTGCTCAGGACTGAGCTCAATTGACAGAGACTGTGAAAAAATATCCCCTGATCCCTGTTTAGTGCTGCTCCCACGTCCAGTGAGCATCCCTCTGGAGCTTGGCACTGTCTGGCTGTAGGGGGTGTAAACCCAAATTAATCACTTCAGTTTACTTGGCTGCTGCTGGCAGCAGTGGGGGCTGAGTTTGGCAGATCCCTCTTGCAGGATATTCTCCCCTCTCCACTCCTGGCATCACTTCTCTCCCCAGGAGCAAACATGATCCTTTGATCCAGGTTTGGATCATTGTCTGAATTGCAGAGGAAGAGGCTGCAGAGAGGGATCCCTGCAGCCTTTCAAAACTAGGGAGTAATCCCTTTCTGTATCCCAGCTCCTACATCTGCATGGACACCATTGTGGGATGCAGTGTGGACTGTGCATTGTCCTGACCTGCTCCATGGAAGTTCCACAGCTCGTGGTGGGATTTGTGGCCTCGTGGGGACCGTCCTGCTCATCTTTCCAAAACCTCCCCACGCTCTGCAATGCTGAGAACCATTCTGCATCACTTGGATTTTTTTCTGTGGCTGTAAACGAAGCCCAGTGGTGCAGATTTCCTTTTGGGATACAGCATGGAATCCTCTTGAAGCTTTGGGATGGGAGATTCCGAGGTGTTACCTGCTGTTTTTCATTAGGCTCTTGATTCCCATCAGCTGCTGGAGCAAGTTCTCCCAGCTCCCAGCCCTGCCTCCCGGTGGCTCCTCAGTAATTACCTCCTTTCCCCCTAATTCCCTGTTACACCTTCCAGCCCATGGTTAATTGTAGTAGGATAATTACAGGTGATCTCGTTTTAAAGTGCTCAGCCCCTGAGCTGGAAGCAGCCGGCAATTCCTACCCTCGGTGCCAAACTGGGCATTTCTCTGTTTGCTGCCTGTGGAGCTGGACCTTTGGAGCAGATAATGAGCTTTGCTGGGGCGGGAAGGTCATGGCCATATCCCATTACTTGCCCTGGTTTCATCCTCTTAGCCCAGTGCATCTGTGGGACACACGGAGCCAGCGGCTTGGCCTGGGATGGTGTCACTGGGATGGGCCAAGGCAGGGTCCCTGTGGGCTTTGGGCCACTGGTGGCTCCCAGAAGGATTTTGGGATGGCGAGGAGCTGAATTGTTTCCAGAGGAGGAGGTGTAAACACGGCCCTGAGAATGTGGAGTCTGGTCTGGCCCTCTGAGACCATCAAGTCCACTCGGTCCCCAGCACTGCCAAGGCCACCAGTGCCCCATGTCCCCAGGTGCCACATCCACAGGGCTGTTAAATCTCTCCAGGGATGGGGACTCCCCCTCTGCCATGGGCAGCTGTGCCACCCTGATCACCCTTTCCATGAAGAAACTTTCCCAGTATCCAGCCTGATCCTCCCCTGGGCCAGCCTGAGGCCGTTCCCTCTCCTCCTGTCCCTGTTCCCTGGAGCAGAGCCCGACCCCCTGGCTGTCCCCTCCTGTCAGGGAGTTGTGCAGAGCCACCAGGTCCCCCCTGAGGCTCCTTTTCTCCAGGCTCAGCCCCTTTCCCAGCTCCCTCAGCCTCTCCTGGGGCTCCATTCCCTTCCCCAGCTCCGTTCCCTGCCCTGGACACACTCCAGCCCCTCCAGGTCTCTCTTGTCAGGAGGGTCCCAGAGCTGATCCTGGTTTTGAACACATGTAAGATGGAAGCACAGCCAGGAATCTGGGGGGACAGGACCCTGAGCCCTCCTTGCTTTTGGTGGGAAAAGCATCGAAGGGGTGATGGAGGGGCCACATGTAGGGTCTGGTCCCTCCATGCTCCAGGTATATGTGAAGCAAAACCTTAAAGGGAAAACTTCTTTCCCTGGATGAGTCTCAACTCCTGCTCCTGTCCAAAGGAATGGTTTGATGAAGAACAGATGAACTGGAGCTTTTCTTGGACAAATCCTGGTAAAATCAGAGCAAGTCATGGAAGCTGAAACCCTGAATCTTCTCCTTGACCAAGAGTTACCTCGTTCCTCAGGTGCCACCTGCAGCCCAAATGCTGACTAACCAAGCCAAGAGCTGGATGAATCATCTGTGGACTCCAAATAGCTGGAAACAGAAAATAACCAAGTCCTGGGAATGTTGGAAGTCTGTCAGGCATCCAAAACTCTGGTTTTAGTACTTTTAAATAGGTTTGAGTTTTTCAGCCAGCATTTGTCCATTGGGCTTCCTTGGTATGACAAGGAATTGCACAAGCACAGTTAATTTCCCTTCACGCTGCCAGCTCCTGGAGAATTTCCATAAAAATCGCGTTTTCCTACTTTGAAACATAAGAAGTTGTTCAGTGTGTCCCATCTGGCAGAGATTTGGGGTGGGAGGAGCAGCCCTGCCTCCGTGCTCAGCTGCACGTGGGGCTGATGGCAAAGGAAGCGGCGAGGCCACGGAACTCAGGGTTTCATCCAAGATGGAAAATAACCTAAAAATAGAGCTGTGAGGGCTGGGCTGTCCTGTGAGACCATTGTCTGGGATGAGGCAGTGTGGGACAGCCGGCAGCGTCCCGGTGTCCTGGCCCTGGGCGGATGTCCTGCTCCCGGAAATCTCCCGCTGGGACTCCGGCGCAGCTGGGGCTGGGTGATGCCAGTCCTGGGGGGCTTTGGGAGGGGGGTTGGTGCCAAGGGGTTCTCCTGCCAGCCTGGATTGTGTTGTCCCAGCTGTCCCCTGCCTGGTGGCGCAGGCTGGGGATGCTGTGTGTACTGCAAGGCTTCACTTGGAGCACTCCTTGAGCCTTCCTTCCCTGAGCCCAGCACGTCCGCGGGATCGCCATGGCTGGGGGGTCCCTGGGCTCACTGGGGAGGGGAATGGGGGGTTCTGGCCATGGTGGGTGTGTGGCAGGGGCCAGGCCAGGCCCTGGGCTGTGTCCTGGGCTGTGCAGCTCCAGGGAGGAGCTGGGCATCCTGCCTCTCTGCCTCCCTGGAGCACAGGGATTGCTGGCTCCTGGCTTGAGTAGCCCAGAGAAGCTGTGGCTGCCCCTGGATCCCTGGAAGTGTCCAAAGCCAGGTTGGGTGGGGCTTGGAGCAACCTGGGATAATGGAAGGTGTTCCTGCCCATGGAACTGGATGATCTTTAGATCCCTTCCAGCCCAAACCATTCCATGATTCTACGATCCCATGATCCTCTCCTGTCTATGGCTGTCACCCCAGGAGCCACTGTCCCATCCAGCTTCTCCTTATTTGCTGAATTTGGGAATGAAGGTGCCACTCAGGACCTCTGTGCTTGGCTGAGGGCTGTGAGAGCCCAGCCTGGACTCCTGAGGACCGCAGCGGGGTCAGGGGTGGGGACAGGGACAGGCTGTGGGCAGGATCGTGGACAGATGTCCGTGTTGTAGCCACCTCCTTGGATTGCCACTTCAGCTTTGGATGGCCGGAGCTGAGCTCTGGTTGTGGGGAATGAGCAAAGCTCTGGGAGTTGGAAAAACCACGCTCCTGGGAGAGGAGCAGGAGGGGACAATGGGGGACCAGCCCCGGGGTCACCGTGTGCCGTGACACCCCCCAGCTGAGCTGTCCCTTCCTGCCACAGGCCTGCCGCGATTTCCTGGACTTAGCCGAGAGCCACAGCCGGAAATGGCAGCGGCTGCTGCAGCATGAGCGGGAGCAGCGGATCCGGCTGGAGGAGACCATCGAGCAGTTAGCCAAGCAGCACAACAGCTTGGAGCGCGCCTGCCGCGGGGCGCCCGGCCTGGCCTCGGGCACTGCCAGCATCTCCAGCACCGCCAAGGGTGAGCCAGCCTGGGGCTGCTCGGGATCCCTGCGATGGGATGGGATGGGATGGGATGGGATGGGATGGGGCTGCTCGGGGACTCCCGGCATGAACTGGGGTATTTCACTCAGGGACCCCCAGGATGGGACACAGCTGTTTGGGGGATGGCACAGGGCTGTTCTGGCACCTCTGGGATGGATCAGGGCATTCTGCCTGGCTGCTCCCAGTGAGCTGCCAGCAATGGGAAGGATGCCCAAGGCAATGCCCTGCATCCCCACGGTATTTTTTAAATGGATCCCATTACGCCATAATTATTCCTAATTGGTCTTGCTCAGGGACGTGGATGTCCCCAAGATTCAGACGCGAGTGAGGGCAGTGTTCCTAGCTCGCTGACGCTATTCCAGGCTATTTTGGGAGCTTTAACCCTTACTGGTGGGCATATCTCTGTGTGCTGGAGGGCAGCCATGGCACTGGGAAAAGGCTCAGGGTCCCCTGGCACTGCTGAGTTCGCTGCTTGGGGTGGCAGTGGAGCAGCCAGGCCGCGTTTGCAATAAGATCCAACAGCTTTGCAGATTCCTGCCAAATGTCCTTCCCCCAGGGAAGCATTAGTTACAGCCACAAAAACTGCTGATAGTGCCGGGTCTTACTTTTACAGGAAAAACAGACCCAAGGGAGAGAGCAGTGGGGGGGCTGATGTTGGTGCCAGGCCCTGCCCTCGTTCCTCTATGGCCTCGAGGGAAGTTGAGTTTGGATATTGGGGAATATTTCTTCATGGAAAGGGTTGTCCAGCCGTGTCCCCATCCCTGGAGGGATTTAACGGCTCTGTGGAGGTGGTACCTGGGGACTCGGGGTCTGGGCAATGCTGGAGGAGTGGCTGGGCTTGATGTCCTCAGAGGGCTTTTCCAGCCTAAACAATTCTGAGGTGCAGCTGGGGAGGGCAGGGTGGAAATCGCTGCAGGGACAGGCACAAATCCGCCTGAGGTGGTGACCCTGCTCCTCCGGAGAGTGGCAGTGAGGCAGGGAATGGGATTGTCCGGGATGGGGCAGGAGCAGGGAGGCCGCACCGGGACTCCGCAGGCAGCCCCTGCTCCAGGCGTCACAGCCATCGATCCCTTCCGCCGAAGCGGAGGAATGTTTGGAAATGCGGGGCTGGGAAACCTCTCCGAGCATCACCTGAAACACGTGACTTTTTTTTTCCTGCTTTAATCCAAACCGGATTTCCCGGCGGACGGGGCGGCGCTGGAGCGGAGGCACATCAGACGCGGGCTGGGCACGCCCGTGTCACCCTCGGGCAGCCTGGGGGCATTGTCGGGGCTGCTCCCGAGCATGGCTGGGTCGCCTTGTGTGCCTGGGTTGGGGAGCAGGGCACATTCTTGCCTTTAGGAGGTGGAAATCGGTAGAGCATCCACGGGGTGTGGAGCGGGATGCAGAGCAGGGGGCAGGCTGTGCGGGGAGCCGGCGGGGAGGGCACACAGTGGGCGCCGTGGGGGGCAGATCCTGCGCGGTGGGCTCTGGAGGGGACCAGCAGCCCGGGATGTCTCACAGCCTCTGTTCCAGCAGGGAGTGTGCAGTCTGCCAAAGGAGAGGCCAGTGATGAAGATGAGGAGACGGAGTACTTCGATGCCATGGAGGACGCACCAGCTTTTATCACTGTAACTGCAGACCCCAAGCACCACAGGTACCACCCCCGGCCTGCCTGGGAATTCGGGAAGGGCTGGGAAGGGCCGGTTTTCCTGCAGCAGCCCCTCCCACGGTGTCACTCCGTGGGCATGTCCTCCAGAACTTCCCCAGCCTCTGTCCAGGGGTCCATCCGGCTGCTCCTGCATTCCTGGAGCAAGGCTGAGGATGGCCCCCGGTTGTAGTGAAGCAGGTGAGGAAGGGCAGGTGTCAGCTGGTGCTGCGGGAGGGCTGAGTCCTCTGCCCCACACTGATGGGAGCAGGGACTCGGAGGGAAATCCCTTGGAATGTTGGGCAGAGGTAGGGAGCACCGTGCCTTGACAGAATCATGGAATCATGGAATCAGGGGATGTGTAGGGCTGGGAGGGGCCTTAAAGCTCCTCTCATTCCACCCCCTGCCATGGGCAGGGACACCTTCCACTATCCCAGGCTGCTCCCAGCCCTGTCCAGCCTGGTCTTGAGCACTGTCATGGATCCAGGGGCAGCCACAGCTGCTCTGGGCACCTTGTGCCAGGGCCTGCCCACCCTCCCAGGGAACAATTCCTGCCCAATATCCCATCAAACCCTGCCCTCTGTCTGCTGTCACCTGCTCTTACTCTTCCATGCACATCTGGGCTGGAGGAGCCTGTGGTCTGACCCATGGTGACATCACTGGGCTTGGTGACAAAAGCAGAATCTCTGTGCCCCCAGGGCTGGGGCTGAGAATCCCTTCTTGAGCATCCGGTCCTTAGAATCCCCTCCTAACAGCTGTGCACAGCCTCTGTCACCCCTCATCCTTCCTGGCAGTCCCCTGGCGTGGTGCGGGGAGGTGCTCCGGGTGATGCTGCACCAGCCCTGGGTGTTCTCTCCCCTGCTGTGCTCACACAGGTCAGCTCTTGAACCGCTGTTTCCTTCCTGCAGGCGTTCGGGCAGCAACCTGAGCGGGGCCAGCGAGGGCCACCCTGAGGACTGGAACCTGGAGGACAGTGTGAGTTGGCTGGTCAGAGTGGGAGGGATGGTCCTGGTGGGGTGAGACCAGGGGAGAGGGGGTGGTTGGGGGGGGAGCCTCCATCTGGGTCCAGATGCTCTGTGCTGGTTCCTCGGTGAGTGACGGGTGGGGGACAGATGTCAGCACTCATCAGCATCCTGAACATTCTCCTGAGGGAAGCAGGAAGGTGTTGGGAGACAGTTGTACCTGTATTTCCCTGGAGAACAGGCTTCCAGCAGTGCTTCTCAGGTGTCTCCGGAGTTGTGGTTGCTGTTCCTGGGAGCTGCTGGGTCTGGTTGCGTCCAGCTTAAACCTGAGTTCCTTCTGTTGCTTCCACAGGTCTTTGAGAGCTCAAATCAAAGCAGCTACAATGAGTCCATGGGCAAAGATCTCCTGCCGAGGAAAAGGAGACGGTCTCGCATTCCTGACAAGCCCAACTACAGCCTTAACCTCTGGAGCATCATGAAGAACTGCATTGGCAAAGAGCTCTCCAAGATCCCCATGCCCGTGAGTGCCAGTGTCCCCGGCAGCCAGGGCTGGCTCTGGGCTCTGCAGAGGGCTTGGGGCACAGCTCTGGATGGTCCTGCCGGTGTTGTGGTGGCACAGCAGCCCCAAGCAGGGGCAGGAGATTGTCTCCAGGGACTGGAATTTGTGCTGGCAGAGCCCTCTGCAACTGCTGCGTGCCTATCATGGAATGGTTTGGGTTTGAAGGGACCTTAAATCCCATCCAGTCCCACCCCCTGCCGTGGGCAGGGACACCTCCCACTGTCCCAGGCTGCTCCAAGCCCCAGTGTCCAGCCTGGCCTTGGACACTGCCAGGGATCCAGGGGCAGCCACAGCTGCTCTGGGCACCCTGTGCCAGGGCCTGCCCGCCCTCCCAGGGAACAATTCCTGTCCAATATCCCATCCATCCCTGCCCTCCGGCAGTGGGAAGCCATTCCCTGTGTCCTGTCCCTCCATCCCTTGTCCCCAGTCCCTCTCCAGCTCTCCTGGAGCCCCTTTAGGCCCTGGCAGGGGCTCTGAGCTCTCCCTGGAGCCTTCTGTTCTCCACGTGAGCACCCCCAGCTCTCCCAGCCTGGCTGCAGCCCTGGGAGCATCTCTGTGGTCTCCTCTGGACTTGCTCTAGCACATCCTTGCTCCAGGGGAGGCTGGAGCAGAGGGGACATTGCCTGAGTGCCCTCTGCAAATCCAGCTGTTGCAGAGGCATGGAGGGAAGCAGGACACGGTGAATCCCTGAGGATTCATGAAGAAGGGACCTTGTTGCTGGTGATGTTTTCCCCAGTGTGATCCAGGACAGGACACTCAGGGCTCAGCCCCACCTGTACCAACCACGGCAGGGCTGGGTTCCACCCCAGGGGCTCAGAGAGCCTCATTTTCCTTACGGAGAGCAGTTTTTTGGTGAAGGAGGTGCTGGGGGCAGATTTGGGGTGCTGCTGGTTCAGCCCTGGGGGCAAAGGCTCCCTGTGATGGCCAGGAAGGGTTTGCTGGGGGGGCCGTGTGGAACAGCCCCTCACATGGGCTGCACAGAGCTCTATTCATGGTCCATCCTCTGATGGGTAAAGAGCAAGGAGCACATTCCAGAGGCTGGGATGCTGAATTGGCTGTGTTTTGTCTCTGCAAACAGAGCCTGAGCGAGAGCTCAGAGCTCTGGCTGATAGTGATGAGCTGTCGCTTCTTTGTGCTATTTCCAGCTGGGATGGACAGCCCAGCACCATCCAGTTCTGCAGCAGCAGCAGATCAGGGCGTGATGGACGTAGGAATAAGCTCAGGATGTGAAATCCCAGCAGCTGCTGGTGCCTGGAGAGAGAAATTCCTACTTCTCATATCAATCAAATCATCCTGGGAGCTGCTCAAGTCCAGACCTGAGGGCAGTGTGGAAGAGCGGAGATTTAGGTTAAATGTAAGAAGAAATTGTTCCCCGTGAAGGTCTGAGGCCCTGGCACAGGGTGCCCAGAGCAGCTGTGGCTGCCCCTGGATCCCTGGCAGTGTCCAAGGCCAGGCTGGACACTGGGGCTTGGAGCAGCCTGGGACAGTGGGAGGTGTCCCTGCCCATGGCAGGGGTGGCACTGGATGAGCTTTAATGTCCCTTCCAGCCCAAATCATTCTGGGATTTTGTGAAGTCCTGAAGGATCCCACAGTCACTAGGAAATGAGAAGGAAGATCCTGCCAGAGATGCCCCAGGATCCACCCCAGAAGCTCAGCTGCATGGGGACATTTTCTGGGAGATTCCTGATGAAATAAGAGCATTCCTGAGATTCTCTGAGGTCTCCTGAGATCCATCCCCTTGCCGGGGATGTGATGGGCTGAGCAGCCTCTCGTGCAAACAGCTGCTTGATTTTCCCTCTGAATGAACCAACCTGCAGCACTAAAAAGGAGGAAAAGAGTTGTAGGAATCTGGAATTTGGGTGGATTCATCTTCTTCCCCCATGAAAGCATTTTGCTCCCTCTTGCCTGAGCAGTGCTGAGGATGCAGCTGCTGGCTTTGTTCTCTGCATCTCTCCTGAGAATTATCCCAAGTGATTTGCTCTTTATGTGGATTTGATGCTGCTCTTCCTCCCCAGCTCTCTCTTTCTCTGATGCTGTAAGATCCCTGCCACTTTACAGGCTAAATCCCTGAGTGGAGAATCTAAAAAAAGCTAAATCCTGGAATCTGGAGTTTGTTTTTTCTACTATGAAATATTTAACTTGGCTTACAGAAGTGGTTCTTCAGCCATCTGCTCCTCTTAAAATATATTTCTTTGTTTTGAACTGAAGCTAAAAAGGCAGAAGACCTTTCGTGGCTCTGTCTCGCTTTCAGTTAGTTTTTAATTTCAGTATTTTCAGAGCGAAAAATAGGGGTGTTGTCCTGGGACAGAGAGACCCCAACATGGGGCTTTTCCAGGTGTTCTGGGCAGCTGGCTCACCTGGCACAGGGATGGCTTTCCCAGGATGTGATGAAGGCAGGTGGGGGAGCAGCACATCCCTGTCCTGCGGCCGGTGGGATGCTGGCTGGGAGGCAGCAGGGGGCTGATCTCGTTGTTGAGGCTCATTTTGGGGTCAGGGTGATGACCTGGGGTGATCCCTGATGATCCCACAGGCCGTTGGCTCCCCCACATTCCAAACCTTGGTGCTGCCTGGCACGGATCAGGGAGCAAAGCACATACTCCCTTTTCCTTTGGGCTTGGTGGTGCCTCTTGGGGATCTCTCCTGCTTTCTTAACCCTGCCTTGTCCCCCTGCAGGTAAACTTCAACGAGCCCCTGTCCATGCTGCAGCGGCTCACGGAGGACCTGGAGTACCACGAGCTGCTGGACAAGGCGGTGAAGTGCGAGAGCTCCACGGAGCAGATGTGCTTTGTGGCCGCCTTCTCCGTGTCCTCCTACTCCACCACCGTCCACCGCACAGCAAAGCCATTCAACCCCCTCCTGGGGGAGACCTACGAGCTGGACCGCCTGGAGGAGCTGGGATTCCGATCCCTCTGCGAGCAGGTGAGGCTCCCTGGGCTCATCCTGGGGCTCCTGTCCTGTCCTGCTGGGGGGCAGCCCAGCACCTCCCTGAGCCTCATGTGGATTCTTCTCCCAGAAATGGTGTGAGGACGAGGTGGTGGAGTCCCCACCCCTGGAGGTGTCCAGGGAAGGACTGGACGTGGCACTCAGTGCTCTGGGCTGGGTCACAAGGTGGGGATGGGTCGCAGGTTCGACTGGGTTGGCTTGGCCCTTTGTCCCCAGGTTTGGAGCAGTTGCTGCAGCGGTGCCAGGCTCTGCCACCAGCTCCTTGCAGGAACCCAGGGGTAGGCAAAGCCCTTCGTGGCGGTGGGTGCCCAAACCTGTCAGACACCTGTGGAGCGCTGGCTTGGGGCATGACGGCACCTCCTGTCAAATCCCATCCCACCCCATCCCACCTCTCTAGGCCGTGCTGCTCTGGGCAGTGACAGGGAACAGGCTGTGTGGGGTCTCCTGGAAGTGTGACCCAAGGAAGGTCCTGCAGTAGATAATCCCCAAAATTCCTGGCTCTGCTGTCCCTCCACACTCCCCCAATGCTGTGTGCCTGATGTCACCCAGCTCTGCGTGTCCCCAGATGGTCCATCCCAGCCTGGGAGCCATCCCAGTGCTCGTGGCTGCAACGAGGTGGGACAGTGAGCCTGAGCCCTGGTGCAGCCCTCCTGCCTGCCCTGCCTGCCAGGGTCAGAGGTGGCCTCATCCCTCAGCCACCCAGCACTGTGGCTGTCACAGAGCTCAGGTTAACCCCCCTCAGCAGTGTCACACCTTCACCTCCCCTTGCCTGGCGGCAATTCCTGGTCTGTCACCTGGTTTAGCCTGGAAGTGGATGATTCCTGGCCGCGATCCGTCCCTTAGCCAGCTGCCACTTTCACCTTCCTGGGGTACAGTTGGAACTCCTGGGTGGGTTTATCAGCCTCATCCCAGCTGTGGTGCCAAGCCCAGGGCTGCCTGTCCCCCCTGGATGCTTCTGACCACAACCTGTCCCAGTCCCGCCTGTCCAGTACTGCTGGACACCCCTGAGTGCATCATTCCCAAACATTGTCATCCCTGTTCACATTCTTTCACCTCCCTTTTTTCCACACTCTTCTTCCTTCCCTGCTGTCTCCCAAATAAATAACCTGCCTGGAATGACTTTCTCCGGTTGGTCCCAGTTTTCCTCTCTTTGTACCCAGATTTGATATTCCTGACCAATTCCAGATGCCTTTCCCACTGCTCTGAATTTTCCTTGGATGCTGCCTGTGCTGCTCAGCCTGCCAACACGCCCAGCCAAGCAGTGATAATCCAGTGCCTGAAATCCAGTTATCCAAATAGGATTTCCTGCTGCTGGTGACTGGGATTTAATGGTGAGGCCTTGGCCCTGCCTGTGTGTGTAATCCAGAGCTCAGGGCGCTCAGCCTGTAATTACAGCAGGGAAATCATCCTGGAGCTCCGGGGATCGATGGGTGCTGGTGCTGAGTGCCTGTGCCAGGCTGTGCCACCAGCCCAGAGCCTGCCTGAGGACAGGTCCCTCTGCCTGGGATATTCCTGCTCCTGCCTTTGTTTTGGGCAGCTTTTTTTCCCGGGCTGGGTGATGTGAGCACCATCCTCTAACAAGTCTCAGGGTGCTGTGTCCGCTTTTCCACCCTGGTGTGTAAGTGAGGGAAGAGCCAGAGTCTTGCTGTGTGTTTTGGACAATTTGGGGGCCTGTGTCCTCTGGGATTTCCCAGGTGCTGTTCCACAGGGTTCACTGGGGTGCCAGCACATCCGTGGTTCTCAGCCAGGATCCCAGAAAAGCAGGGCCATGTCCTGGGATCACAAAACAACAGGATCTCCCAGTGATGGTTGTTGAAGCGAAGATTTTGTGGATCATGCTTTGAAGTGGGCCTTAGCTAATCTTGGCAGGATCCTGGTGTGTCTCCCTTTGCTGCCAGGGCACCGCACGGGGGTTCCCCCAAAGCCCAGGAGGAGACCGCAGGTGTCCAGAGCCTGGAGTGTCCTTAGTGCCAAGCTGGTGCGGAGCTGTCACCTCTCCTTGCACTCAGCTGGGCTCCTGGTGGCCGTGTCCTCACGGGCTGTGTCTCCTGTCCCCAGGTGAGCCACCACCCCCCGGCAGCCGCCCACCACGTGTACTCCAGGCGAGGGTGGACGCTGTGGCAGGAGATCACCATCGCCAGCAAGTTCAGGGGCAAATACCTCTCCATCATGCCACTGGGTAGGTGCTGGATCCTGGAATTACCTGGGATTGATGGGCCTTGCACTGCTCATGCAAAACCCAGCAGTTAAAGAAACTGCTTCCTTAGCCTGTAGGAATTCCTTGAGCACACCTGGGGCTCAGAGAATCCCCTGGGCTCACCTGAAATTCTGGGATTTCCTTGGGCTCACCTGGGGCTCAGTGAATTCCACCCCAAGTAATTAAGGAGCACAGATTTGTGCTCCTGATCCAATGATCCAACAGTAACATGTCTGCTCTGGAAGTGGAAATGATGCCAGCTGCAAAGGCTCCCTTGCTTTGGAAATATCCTGCTTGCCCAGGAATTGATTTCTCCTTCCATGAGATTTAAAGATAATTGCTGCCTGTTTTAACCCTCTCCCTGCCAGTCAAGTGCAATAAGCTGCCTCCTTCCAGCATTTTATTTTCCTTTTTGCCTGTCCGTGGGCTGGGCAGCATTCCCAGAGTGGTGTCAGTGCCTGAATCAACCAGGCAGCACATGTCTGACCTGCTTTAAACATGACTGTTTTGGGCAGAGGGCCTGGCAGGAGCTGTAGCCTCCCTTCCTGGAGCAGACTAAGGGAGGGATGAATGCAGAGCCAGACCTGGTTGGGGGATACAGGGAGAGGGATGGCCCTGAGGATGAGCATGGTGCTGGGCTGGTGGTGGGCTCTGGGGAGCATCTGTCCCTGCTGAGCTCAGATCAGTCCTCTCTCCACAGGCGCCATCCACCTGGAGTTCCATTCCAGTGGGAATCACTATGTCTGGAGGAAAGTCACCTCCACTGTGCACAACATCATCGTGGGCAAGCTCTGGATCGACCAGGTGGGTGAAGGGCCAGGTCCTGCCTGGCTCTGGGGGTCTGGAGGAGCATTGCCCTCCTAGGGCACATGCTCCTGCCACGATGGAAGCTGTGCTTTCCGGCAGGGGTGGGAAAGGCTTCCTGGAGCCTTCCCTGGCTCTCCCCGAGGCCGGCAGGTGGTGGGGGTGGCTGGTGCTGGGGGGCAGCCACTGGTGCTGCTGTGCCCAGTGGTGATTGGTACCTGTGCTACAACTAACCCTGCTCTGTCTCTCCCTGCTGTGGTTCTGTGTCTTTTATCCAGTCTGGTGAAATAGAGATTGTTAACCATAAGTCCAAAGATAAATGCCAGCTGAAATTTACCCCCTACAGCTACTTCTCCAGGGATGTCCCCCGCAAGGTGAGTGTCCAGCAGGGACTGTGCTCCTTCTGGGGTCAGACCTGGCTCCTCCAGGCTTGCAGTACCACTGGGATGAGCCCCAGCACGGGGCTGAGGGGCTGGTCAGGCACCTCTAACGTGGCTCACCAGGGAGGGCTGGGTGGCACCTCCGTGTCCTGTGGTTTGGCATTGATGTGCTGGAGCTGTGGCACTGAGGCCTTGGAGGGGTTTGGTGGCTTGGATGCCCACCTACAAGGTCAGGGATGTCCCAGGAGACGCAGCTCCACATCGAGCTGGGCACCTGGAGGCTGTGGGGTCCTTCTGGGCGTTCCCAAAGGCCACCAGAGCCGTGTCCCCCTGCCAGGTGACGGGAGTGGTGAGCGACGCCGATGGCAAAGCCCACTACGTCATGTCGGGCACGTGGGATGAGAAGATGGAGTGCTCCAAGATCGTCCACAGCAGCCACGGCAGCACCAGCACCGAGGGCAAGCAGAAAACTGTCTACCAGACACTGTCCCCAAAGGTCCTGTGGAGGAAGTACCCGCTCCCGTGAGTCCCCTGGTGCAGCAGGATTGGGATGGGGATGGCATTTCCCAGAGCCTTGTGGAATGGGAGGCTCATATGCCCAGGCCTGAGGATGTGTGGGACTTGTGGGGCTGAGTGGCTTTTTCTGAGGTGGGAGAATAGGTCCCTGCAAGGGGAGGGTGGCTTTGGGGACTCGTGGGTGTGTTTGGGGCACTTATGGGGCTAGTTGGGTTTTTGGGGCTGTGGGCTCTGGTAGGGAGGGCTGTTGGCCGCTTTGCCTTGCTGGTTATCGTGTCCCTGGCCACCGTGTCCCCCTTTGTCCCTCTGGACACCAGTCCTCCCTTGGCCCTCACGACCACAGCAGGGCTGGGCTCCTGAGAGCCCAGTCTGAGCTCTGGGAGCACCAACAGACAGTCCCTGCTTTGGGGATATTCTCTTGGCGTGGGGACTGCCCCACTGCCCTGGGCAGCCTGTTCTGATGCCTGACCACCCTTTCCAGGAAGGAATTTTCCCTGATATCCAATCCAAAACTGCTGTGGTGCAACACGAGGCCATTTCCACTTATCCCGTCCCTTGTTCCCTGGGAGCAGAGCCCGACCCCCCCCGGCTGTCCCCTCCTGTCAGGGAGTTGTGCAGAGCCACCAGGTCCCCCCTGAGGCTCCTTTTCTCCAGGCTCAGCCCCTTTCCCAGCTCCCTCAGCCTCTCCTGGGGCTCCATTCCCTTCCCCAGCTTCGTTCCCTGCCCTGGACACGCTCCAGCCCCTGCAGGTCTCTGTTGCCAGGAGGGTCCCAGAGCTGCCCCAGCCCTGGAGGTGTCCCAGCAGTGCCAGCACAGCAGGAGTGGATCAGTGGGGCTGGGGAGCTGTTCCTGACGTATCCCCAGCCCCCATCCTGACCAGGCTCTCTGGATTCAGGGAGAACGCAGAGAACATGTATTTCTTCTCGGAGCTGGCGCTGACGCTGAACGAGCCCGAGGAGCGCGTGGCGCCCACGGACAGCCGGCTGCGCCCCGACCAGCGGCTCATGGAGAGCGGCCGCTGGGACGAGGCCAACGTGGAGAAGCAGAGGCTGGAGGAGAAGCAGCGAGCCGTGCGCCGCCGCAGGGAGGCCGAGGCCGTGGAGGCCCTGGAGGAAGGTGAGACGCTTGGGGATGCTTCAGGGTGCAGGGACTGCGCTGCCCCTGCTGTGGGCTGGTTGTGGAGGACTGACCCTGCAAGGGGAGAGCAGCTCTGGGGGACCCTTGTGGGTGGGTTTGGGACACCTGTGGGGGCTGGTGGAGTTTTTGGAGCTGTGGGCTCTGGCAGGGAGGGTTGTCGGTTGCTTTGCCTTGCTGGTTATCGTGTCCCTGGCCATCGTCCCACCAGTCACTTTGTCACTCTAGAGACCACTCCTCCCTTGGCCCTCGTGACCACAGCAGGGCTGGGCTCAAATCAGTCTGCGTTCTGGGAGCACCAGCAGACAGACAGTGCTGGCTCTTGGGGCAGCTGCGGGAGCTGTGGGGTTGTGGGGTTCCGGGTGGAGAAGCCCCCCTGACCCCCGTTCTGCCCGGCCAGGGAAGGAATACGAGGGGTACATCCCGCTGTGGTTCGAGCGCAAGGTGGACGCCGTCACCGGGGAGCTCATCTGCGTCTACAAGGGCGGCTACTGGGAGGCCAAGGACAAGCAGGACTGGAGCGTGTGCCCCGACATCTTCTGAGCCCCCCAGTGAGCCCTGGGACACGGGCACAGCCCGAGGGACAGCCAGGACACGCCGGCAGCGTCCCGCCGGGCCGACAGAGTCAATACATGCAGAGATCCGAACAGGGATTCCAAACCTATTTTTTTATGCACTAATAAATAGCATCCTTTTTTTTTTTTTTTTTTTAAAGATGGCTTTTCCAGCGACTGCTTAGGAGTGAGGACACGTGGAGCTGGGTTGGGTTTAGGATGTTCATGGCTGTCAGGAGTTGCTGCCTATATCCTCCGGCGCCTCGGCTCCGGCGGCCGAGACGTCGACTTCCAAAGATGCCTGGGGTGTGGGAATGCCGTGCTTGTGTGAGCTCTTCTCTTTGCCATTGTTTTGGTTTTTTTTGGGACCCCATTTCTGTGTGGACTTTGTGGAATTATTTTTTTAAAAAAACAAATCCTGCTCCTGGTTCAGGTTTCCTTCAAAGATGGACACGAACAACTCTGCCTGGAAAGCTGTCCCCAGGAGCCGTGGCGCTTGATCCCGGAGGCTCTTGGTGGTTCCACAGTGCCCAGTCATCCCAGTAACACCAAGTAGGATATTTCAGCTGGTGACTTTGGGGTATTTGACCTGGATTTTGGTTTTTTCAAGAGCGTTGGAGGTGCTTCCTCACAGTCTGATGTGTTCAGGCAAAGCTCGGGCCTGCCTTTATCTTGTGGGAGTGGTTTGAGTGAGGTTTGCTTTGGTTTTCCTGCAACCACATCCGAAGGCCGGGATGGCCTCAGCGAGGCTGGGAATGCCAGGCCCATGCAGTGAAGAGTTTTATCCCAGTGATGCTCCTGGCTCCGTGTCCCTGCTCCAAATCCCTGCACAGAGGGGCTGGGTCTCGATGCCAGCTGTTCCATCGGTGTCTCCCTGCTGAGCTGTGCCTGGTGCTGGCTGGGAGAGGAGGGAAGAGGTGCCATGGGGAGAGGAGGGGAGTGGTGCTGCTGGGATGGAGCCTTGGTCCTGCATCTCCCACCCTGTTCAGTCAGACAGGCCTGGCCACAGGCTGAGGGTGGTGGGTCCCTACATCCCAGCACCTGCTCCCAGCTCCCGTCCCTCTCCTCCCTCATCCTGGGCTCTCCCTGCAGCAGCTCCAGTTTGTCAGGGCAGGGACCCCCTTGTCCCCGTCACCCCTCCTGGGTGTCATCACCCTGCCTGGCCCTGGATGCAGCGGGAGAAGCGGAGCGAGCGCTGCTGGTGACAGGTGAGCAGCAGGGGTACTGAGGGGAAGCAGGGCGTGCCGGCATCCCACAGATGGGATCTGCTGGGCCAGGGAATAGCAGGAACACCTGGAGACCTGCGCTGGCCCTGCTGGATCCATTTTTGCCGTCTCCTCCTCTGGCTCTCCATCATATCACACACTGACCCTGCCTCTGGGGCCGCCCCGAGCCGGGCCTGTCACACCCACAGTTAGGAAGTTAATTAGCAATAACAAACCTTGAGGCAATGGTAACTGGAATATCCAGGCTGCACACGGGACACTTATGCAATCAGGTTCCTCATCCACCAGTCTCCTCCTGATCAGCTTCCAGCACTTCCATCCCTGTGATCCCCACAGTGTACAGTCCCCACGGCCCTGGACGGCGTCACAGTGGTGCAGGGCAGCCCCCACTGCTCTCAGAGCACCCTTTAATCTTATTTATTTGCTTCTAATTTATACATATATATATATAAATATATATAAAATTATTTTGCTTAAATTTCTATGGTACACAATAGATGTGAAAAATGATGAAGACAGAAGTGTCTGTCTGAGTTTTTACAGCACGAGTACGATTCCCCTCGGCTCGTCCCCGAGCTCGGGTGATAGTGATGGAATGATTCCCATTGCAGGGAAGCAACGGTTTGCTCCAAAGCTGGATCCTGTAGCATGGCAAAGGTGTTCCAGAGACATTCCCATCTGGAAATGATGTGTTTGGGGTTGGAGGAGCGGCACTAGGGATCCCTGGGAGTGCGATGCTCCAAGCTGCTTCCCAGTGTCCCGAGAGTGGCAGCAGCTGCTCCGGAATGTTCACTCCTTCCTGGAGCTTTGCCCTGGCTCGGGAAAGCTGATCTTAAATGATCCAGCCTGGGATTCAGCCTGTGGAGCGCTGCCTGTGTCCCAGGCCCAGGTGTCCTGCCTGGGAGAGGGAGGATGCTCCCCGCTGATCCCCGGTGCCGCTGCCTTGGGTCGTGGCAGCACCAAAGTGTCCCGCGGTGGGCTGAGTCGGGTCTGTAAAACGGGCTGCAGTGGAGCTCTTCAGAATGCCTTATTTTCCTTTCCGCTGTGTCAATGCAAGTGTCACCCGGGAGCTTGGAGCAGGGAGAAGCTCCAGCCCAGGCTGTTCCCAAGCTGGATTGGGGTGTTCCCGGGCGGAGCAGAGCAGGGAGCGGGGTGCTGCTCCCTAAGTGCTGGCACCGGGGGTCCTGCTGGGCTCTGGGGCCCCAGGGGGTCCCCTGTGCTGTGCCCCGATTGCCTCATCTGCCTGGGAACCCCCATCACAGACCCTGCACAGCTCCGTGGAGTGTGGGGGAGCCCGAGGAGAACCCCAACCCAGAAATCCCCCGGATTTTAGGCTAACGGAAAAAATTGCTCCATCTTCCAGAGATCATCTTATCAGCAGCACTTAACCAGAGCACCATCTCCTGGTCCTTCTGTTCCTCCTCGAGGATTTTAATGTCATTCCACTGTAAATGCTGTTGAATGTATTTTCTTTTTGAACAATAATATATTGTGAGTGATCCCTCTTCTCCTACACGGAAATAAAACTTGGATTCGGGAGTTTTAAACGTCGTGGTGCTGAGATGTCACTGGCTCCCCCAGGGCTGCAGGGCCTGGAGGAGCTCTGGCTGTGAGAGGGGACATGGACACAGGGTGGAGGATGGGGGAGGGATCCTGGAAGGTGGCACAGGAAGGAGAAGATCCAGGGAATGTTGCTCAAAGGAGGTTGCCCAGAGGACAGGGAGGTGTGGGGAAGGAGAAGGATATGGGGGGAAATTGCCAGGGTGGTCCGGCGAGGGTGGCTTGAGGGGCAGGAGGAGAGGTGATCCAGGGGAAGTTGTCCAAGGCAGGAGGTCCAGGGAAGCAGGAGCATGGAAGGAGATTATCTGGGAGCAACAGCTTGAAGGAGAAGGAAAACCAGGGCAGGGTTTGCCCTGGGAGGGAGATGGGCAAGGAGAGGAGATGATGGGAGTGGAGATATCCCAGGGGAGTCCGGCCAAGGGGGAAGACGGTGGCCCGGAGGAGGAGGAACTGGGAACGAGGAACAGCAAACGGGTCTCGGGGGAGCCCAGGCACGGAGAATCCCTGTGCATGGCGGGGACGAGCTGCCCCAGGGGACGCTGTGCGGGGCAGGAGCTGGCCCGGGGGAGCTGGAGGAGGCTCCGGGCAGGCTGAGACCGGTCCCTGCGGGATGTTGCCAGGAGACAGGGACACACAGCCCTGCCCGTCCCGCTCCTGCCTCCTCTGCCGGCCCCAGGTGAGTCGGGGCTGCGGTGGGGGGACCCCGGCACTGTGACCCTCCCTGCGAGCCCGGGGGGCTCCGGGGCGCTGGGCACGGCCGTGGCCCTGGGGACCTGCGGCTCCCGAGTGCAGCTCCCGTGCCGATGTCCTGGTTTTAAGGAAAAACAACCCCCGGCCCCCATCACCCGCTGGCCCGGCAGCTCCGGAGGCGGCTGGGCCGGGCCGGGCCGGGCCGTGTCGGTCTCAGCTCCGTCACTGCCGGGTCAGCGCACCTGGACCAGCGCACCTGGACCAGCACACCTGGACCAGCACACCTGGACCAGCCCACCTGGACCAGCGCATCTGGACCAGCGCACGTTTGCTCCGGCACCGACTTGCCCCATCCCCTCCCAGGGTGATCCTGCCCTGCCTGGCCCCACCGGAGAACCCCCCTGGGCATTTCTGGCCCGACCCCAAGTGCGTTGAGACCCTCAGCGCTTCTTTCCCCCTCTCTGCAGCGCTGGGTTTTCAGGCTTCTGGGTCTGGACCCTGCTGATGCCCGGCACATCCAGGTGTGGGTGTGGGAAGCGGGGTTCCTTTGCGGGCTCCTTCGTGGGGTGCAGAGCAGCACCAGCGCTGGGATGCTCCCGCCTTGTCCCCCCCGGTGAACACATCTGGCAGTGCCCCATTCCCTGTCCCGCTCCCTGCAGCACTCAGGTGTGGCTGTGCCGAGCACTGGTGGCAGCAGGGACGGTGACATCCTCCCCAGCAGTGTCCTGGCATGGCCGGTGAGTGGGGACGGGGCACTTCGCGGCTTTCTCAGCTCTGCTTGCCCCCCCAGCCCCCTCTGCCAGTTCTGCAGAGCAATGCCTGCCTGGGAATGACGATGGAGCAGAGGTTCAGGGAGCTGGGGAAGGGAATGGAGCCCCAGGAGAGGCTGAGGGAGCTGGGAAAGGGGCTGAGCCTGGAGAAAAGGAGCCTCAGGGGGGACCTGGTGGCTCTGCACAACTCCCTGACAGGAGGGGACAGCCGGGGGGTCGGGCTCTGCTCCCAGGGAACAGGGACAGGACGAGGGGAAACGACCTCAAGTTGTGCTGGGGAGGTTTCGATTGGATATTAAAATTTCTTCCTGGGAAGAGCTGACAGCATCCCTGCCCCGTCCTGGGCGCTGCCAGCCCTCCCTGGCACTGCCCCCTGCCAAGCTGTGATCTGGGAGCATCAAGGTCAGAAATGACCCCGGTTTAAAATGAAAAGAAGGATGATATTGTGGCTTTTCCTACTGGAAGAAGTTGAGGGTCTTGCAGGAGAGGGTGGGCTGTGTTCAGTGTCGGTGCTTTGGTGCACCCCAAGTGCTCCCTGGTAAGAACAGGAATTCCCAGCCCCTCCAAGGTGGTTCAAATCCAGCAGGATGGGATGGCTCCTTCCCACTGGGGTGGGCTCATGACTCTGCTGTCCCCCACAGCACTGGCAGGACGTGGTGCCGGGTGTGCCCGGGGTGACAGCCCTGTCCCACAGGAAGAGGAGCATTCCTGGGCTCAGCTCCTGGGCTCCCGGCCCAGCCCGGGCCACTGCAGCAGCTCCAGCTCCATCTGCACCGAGGACTTTGCTGCCAGCTTTTGGGAGGGAATGGTGGAGCCCCTGCTGTGCCAGCAGGAGCCTGCTGGGGATGTCCAGAGGGAAGGAGCCCGTCCTGGGCAGGATGAGTCCTTGTTCCCCACAGGGAGAAGTCTGGACCTGCGGCCACAGCTGCCCATGGAGCTGGGCAGGGCCCCCGGGCAGGACAGATCTCCATCCCGGAACAGGAGGGAGAGCCTGGAGTCTCTGGGAACGAGGATCTCCCGCCTGAGCCAGAGCCGTGTGGGGGTGTCCTGGGGGGTCCCCTGGGCATCCCCCTCTGCCCAGCCAGCCCTGGGCCTCAGGGACCCTCCCCGTGGGGACCTGTTGGCCACGGCCTTGCCCGGGCATTCCTGGAGAACTCCAGGGATCTCTGCTGGCGGCAGCAGGGCTGGGGCAAGGACAGGCTCTCCTGGGAGCAGTTTTCCCAGGGCCAGCAGTGCCAGAACCAGGAGACATCCTGCCCTGGCCATGAGGCGACAGGAGCCACCAGCTCTCCGGGGACGTGGAGGGAACGTCCCCTTGGCTGTGGATGACATGGACAGGGAAGGAGCAGACAGCAGCAGGAGTGAGTCCGGGCTGGCCTGGGGCACTGGGAGGAGCTGGAGGAGTGTGCAGGGCTGGGACAAGCAGGGGAAGGGACGTGGCAGGGCCAGGGACACGGTGGCAGGGACCAGTCCCGGTTGCCTGTGGGGTTTCTGTGGGGCCCCCTCCCCAAATGCCGTTTTCCCCGTAGGTGCTGGCACAGCCGTGGCTGTCCCCGGGCGCGGGGGGTCACCTGTGTCCCCAGGGCTGCGTGGGGACCAGAAAGGGAACCTGCCCCGCAAGGTACAGCCCCGGGCTCTGGGGTTTGGGCTCTGCCATGGGCACTGCCCCGGCTGGGACAGGATGCATTGGTGGGGGCAGGGATGGATGCAGGGATTCCCCTGGCTCTGCTTCTTGCCGGGATCTGGGGAGCAGCGGGATGTGGCCAGGACATCAAGCTTGGTCCTGGTCCTTGTGTCCCACATGGTGGCCACGGAAATGCAGGAGGAAGAGCAATGGAAAAGGGGCAAATGGGTTTGTGACCCCAATCCTGTGTGCCAGGGGACAGTGGGGCAGCTGCGCTGGTCCCTGCGGAGGAGCCAGGAGGGGACACGAGAGCTGGGATCTGGTGCCAGGCCTTGGAGCCAAGGGGACAGAGCCAGGTACGGGGGCTCCAGGGACGGGTCCTGCTCCGGGGCTGGAGCAGAAGGTGCCACTGGGAGCCCAGGAGGGGATGGGCTCCCTGAGGGCAGAGCCGGGCTGTGCAGTGACTGGGGACGTGGGTGACGTGTCCCTGGCACAGGACTGGCCTGGCACTGCTGGGACACACCTGGGACAACCATCACCGGTGCCACACGGACCTGCAAAGGATGGTGAGGTCACCTCGAGATGGCCAAGCAGGGGTTGGCCTGGCACTGCTGCAGGTGGCAGGGACAGGCCGGGGGGACCGTGCTGGCCACGGCCACGGCTCTGCTGTGCTGCTCCTGGCTGTGAGGGAGGGCCAGAGCCCACTCCCCGAAAAGGCAAAGGTGTGGGAATGGGACAAGAGGCGTTTTTCCAGTCCTGGCAGGGCCAGGGAGCCTGCGTGGGCCAGGAGCAGCTGGACAAGGACAAAAGGCAAACAGCAACTCCACAAGAAGAGAAACAGGAGCTGCTGGAGGTCAGAGCACTCCCAGTGTTCCAGAGGGGCCGTGGGGAGGAGCACACACATCACACCCCTGCCGGCAGCCCAGCCCCTTTCCCAGCCGCACACATCCCGTGGGAAACATTCTGTGCCGCCCAAATCCCTAAAGAGCCAAACTGGATTTACCCGCAGGGAGGTTTTATTGAGGCTTTGGGGCTTTTAGGAGAAGAATTTGTTGGGAAAACCACCCCTGTGGCTGTAAACAGACTGGGGTGACTCTCTGCAGGTCAGCAGAGCCCTGGAGAGCCCCGGCAGAGGCGGGGAGAGCTGGAATTTTGGGAAGGGCTGGGTTTGAGGCCGGGGTGAGAATTCCTGGGCACTGACCCACCAAACCTCAGCTCTTTTCCAATGGGCATCAAGGCGGTGCCACCCTGGCCGGGAGGGAGCCGGGCATCCCGCCGGGACACTCACTGCCCTTGGGAAGAGCCCTCCCGAAGTCGGGGCTGGCCCTGGGCAGCCGAAGGGTGACTCCGGTTCTCCTGCAGAGGCTGCGGGAGCTGGAGCGGGGCAGCCGCTCCCTCCTGCAGCAGCGGCTGGAAGTGCTGCACCGGCTGCACGGGCTGCTCCAGAGGGACAAGGCGGAGACCCTGCGGCAGCTCCAGGAGGCCCTGGAGCAGGTCAGGGAAGGGCGGAGGGAGCGGCGGGGATGTGCGGCAGGAGCGGGGAGGGGGATCAGTCACAGGGCACAGCGGCCCAGATGTGCTGCTCCTCTGAGGCCACCCAGAGGTTTTGTCCCCGCCGGGAGGGGGCTGGTGGGGACAGTGGTGTGGGGACATGGACGGCGCCGGAGGTGGCTCGGGGGACAGAGGAGGGGCCCCCGGGTGTTTCTGTGTTTGTTCTGCTCCTGCCAAACCCCTGCTCGGCCCCGGGGGCTCCGGAAGCTCCCTGGAGGCTCTGACCTGGCTCCAAAGCTTTCCCAGGAGAGGCCGGGTGGGCTCGGAGGGCAGAGCTCTGATCCCCCTCTCCCCGCTCCCCCAGGACCGGGCCGGCAGGAGCGCCCGCCGGGAGCATCACCCGAGCCGCCCGCGGGGCCCGGCGGTGCCGGGGCGGGCTGGGGGCTCCCTGGGCCTGGGGACCCCCCCGCCGGCCCCGTGGGGACACGGCCCCCGCCCCGGCAGCGCCGTGGGACCGGGCCCCTCGCCGGCAGCGCTCGGGTGGGTGGCAGGACCTGCCCGGGGGGACAGGGGTGTCCCACTTGTGCGACCGGCCCTCCCTCCGTGTCCCCTCCAGCTCAACCCTGCCCTCCCCCAGCCGCGCTCTCCTCGTCCTGCGGGGGCTCCGGCAGCAGATCCAGCGGCGCCTCGGGCAGTGGCAGCGGCTGCAGGGAGCCCTGGGAGCCGCCGGACACAGCCCGGAGGTGATTTGGGGTCGGGAGGAAGGACAAGGAGCCCCAGACGGCGTCAGCCCTTGGAGGAGCCCGCACTCCTCACCCTTGGAGCCTTCACTTGGGGGTGGGCGGTGTCAGCCCCTCTCCGGCCCCGTGTGGGTGACAGGGAGTGGGACCGGCCGTGTTTTGTCCCCTGCAGGAGGGTGAGCACAGCCAGAGCAGCCGCCGGCCGCAGGAGCCCCCGGGGAGCCCCGGAGCCAGGTGAGTGCCCCAGGTCCCGCTCCGGGGCTGGGCCGGGTTCAGGTGGGTTGGGGGCTCTCAGAGAGCCTCGGGGACCCCCAGGTCACCTCCGGAGGCTCCGCGTCCAGCGCTGTGAGGTGAAATGGCCACCAGGTGACACGCAGGACGTGTGTCGTGTCCACGGCCCATCTCCAAGCCAAGAGGAGCCAGGAATGCGTGGGCAGGATCCTCCTGGGGCTTCCAAAGCGGGGCTGACCTGACCTTTCCCTCCCTCGTGCGGAGTCAGAGGGAACATCCCCATCCCGCCTCCTCCCTGTCCCTGAGCTCCAATGCGGCGCCGCTGCAGCACCTCCGGCACCACCTCCAGGAGCTGCGGCTGGAGCGGACGCCGAACGCCGGGAGCCCCAGTGCCCCGGGGGGACAACCGGGCACCAGGGGCAGCGGGCGGCGCCGGGGACAGCCCGGGCTGGGGACTCCCCCTCTGCCACAGCCCCGGCGCTGATCCAAGGCAAGGAAGGGGGACAGAGCTCCACCACGGAGCACAATTCCTGCTGGGAACAGCCCTGCAGTGGGGGTTGTGACCCCAGGCAGGTCCCACCAATCCACGGCTCCAGTGACCCCGGGTCGTTGTTTGATCCTGAGGGAATCAGGTGGGACGGACGCGGAATCGCAGGAGCCTTCCCCGGAGCCTGCCTGGATCAGGCACAGGGTTCCCACACCCTCTTCCCACCCTGCAGCTCCTCCTCTGTTCAGTCTCCCACCTCCCACTCTGGGGTGGAGCTGGGCGCAGGTTGGAGGTGACATTTCCTTTTCTGCTCCACCATGAGGACAGCGGTTGGATTTTTGGGAAAAATTCCAAGCTGAGAAGGTGATTGAACACTGGCACAGGCTGCCTGGGGCAGTGCTGGAATCACCATCCCTGGAAGTGTCCATAAAATGGGTCCGTGTGGCATTTCGGGACGGGGTTTAGTGGGATTTGGTCAAAGGTTGGACTTGATGATCTTGGAGATCTTTTCCAACCTTAATGACTCCACGATTCTGAGCTTTCTCCCTGGACACTGAGGTCCCAGTTATGGGATTACGACAGGCAGAACAAAGCTCCTGCAAATTCCTTGAAAAGCGCCACGAGGTTGTGACAGATTTTGGAGCTGCCAAGTGCCCTTGGACAAGTGGGATCTGCCCATGGAGCCGGGCTGGGATCCCTGACCCCGGGACAGAGAGGTTTAATGGAAAAACCCCAGGGAATGGTTCTGTTTGGATGCTTTAATTTAATTTGGAAAAGGAGAAACCCATTCCTCACTCTGGGCGCATCTCCTTGGGAAATGCCAGTTTTAATTTGCAGGAGAACATCCAAGGAAAGTTTCTCCATGTGAAAAAGGGGAAAATGGGAGCTTCTTGCAGGATTTTATTGCTGTGCCTTGTTCCAGGGGGAGGGAAGGGATGAGGATTGAAATATCTCTGTGCTTTCTTTCCAATGAAAATAAAAGTGGGTTTTATTATGTTTCTGTGCAATGTGGGATCAGGGAAAATCTGGAATCCCTCAGGAGGCTCGGCCAGTCCCTGGCTGAAGTTCAGGATTTATGATTTTCCTTTTAAGTTTCACGACCAGAGTTTTGTGCCACAAACACAATTTTATACAGAGTTTTTAATGAAACTCCAAACGTTTGCAAGGCTCTGTGGAAGTCTCAGGGTTCCTGGACATGTGGGTGACACCAAGGGACACCAAACTGACCTTTCAGCAGAAGTTTGCTGGAGAAATGTCTCCCAAATCCCTAAATGGTCACAGCCAGGATTTCATCCCGGGGGATTTTCCGCCTTGTCCGAGTCCCAGGTTTCCCCTTGTGATGTCACAGATCCAGGGAATGCCGGGGGCACCTCTGGGGGCTCAGTCTGGGGTGGTGGGGCAGTGACCCAGGGCTGGGGTGCAGGGTCCCACTGTTGGGGTGCAGGGATCCAGTTTGGGTCCCAGTGTAGGGACACAGGGTTCCAGGGCTGGGGTGCAGGGTCCCAGATAGGGTTGGGTGCCCAATTTTAGTGTGCAGGGTCCTGGATCCTTTGGAATCTTCCCCCTGTCACAAGAAGCTGAAATTATTCCCCAGGAAAAAAAAAAAAAACAAAACAAAACAACAAAACCAAAACAAAACCAAAAGAATAAAAGAATGTGATTTAATGGAGGTCTTTGGTTTGATTCTGGAACGGGATTTGTTCTTTCCAATGGGAAGTGAGCTGGGAATGGTCTTGGGATGGAGTTTTACAGCCCTGTGGTGCTCTTGGGATTTTAGAATCAATTGAACACTTTCCTGGGAGGAACCTCTGAAGGAGCTGTGAGGCAGCGGATGGAGTCAGACTTTTAAAAATATCCATGAATTCACCTTTCCCCCCATTTTTGACCTTTATTTGCATCCTGGGGTGCAGCTGGAATGTGCTCAGCACAAACACCTGCAGCCACTGCCCTGCTCTGGAGCCATCCAGAGGATCCCAGGGATTGCTTTGCTCCCTGGCCCAAGGAAATGTTGCTGGTGGTGTTAAAAGGATCTGAAGTGCAAAACAGCTGGGAATTCCTCATGCTCGGCTCTGGAGCCAGCCTGGGAAGGCTGGGGGTGCTCACCTGGAGAACAGAAGGCTCCAGGGAGAGCTCAGAGCCCCTGCCAGGGCCTAAAGGGGCTCCAGGAGAGCTGGAGAGGGACTGGGGACAAGGGCTGGAGGGACAGGACACAGGGAATGGCTTCCCACTGCCAGAGGGCAGGGCTGGATGGGATATTGGGAAGGAATTGTTCCCTGGGAGGGCGGGCAGGCCCTGGCACAGGGTGCCCAGAGCAGCTGTGGCTGCCCCTGGATCCCTGGTAGTGTCCAAGGCCAGGCTGGACAGGGCTTGGAGCAGCCTCATCAGCCTCAAATGACAAGGAACCTCCCTAATTCCCTGGGCAATCCCCTGGATTCCTGGGCAGTCCTGGTTCATCACCTCGGTTCCTTGCATGGTGCTGATGAGCTCCAGCCATGCCACAGGGAACAGGGTGGGTTGAGGGAGGGACATTCACCACCTGCTGGTTAATTCCTGCTATTCCGAGGCACTATCAGCCCGGAAAAGAGGTTTTTATTCTCCTGGTTAATTATTACCCGCAGTAATGAGGGTGCAGCAGTGCTGAACTGAAGGTGCATTTGCTGTTTTCCTAATTCCAGGAATTCCTGTAGGACGCTGCTCCAGCAGAGCATTTATTCCCATTTTAAGACATTTTGTAACTAAAAGCCACAAGTGGCAATGAGCGTTTTACTCCCGAGGGCAGCTCTGCTTGGGAGGGGATTTTGGTGGTCCCAGAGCAAGAATTCCCACGCAGCCAGGAGAATTCCCCTCCTCAGGCTGCCCGTCCCCGGGGAGCACTGCTCCAGCAGGGGTGTGCTTTGTTGAAATCCCATCCTTTCCATGGAATGCCTGGGATCGCTGTTCACTCCTCGTCCGTTATTGCCCATTGAGCAGGGCCAATTAATCCCCGTAATTTCGCTGTAATTAAATTCACTGGATGCATTTTGCACTCACGCCAAACAACCCCCGTCATCACTGATGGCTCTGGCAGCCAATTGTTGGGGTTTTCCTCTCATTCCCATCCCCTGTGGATGCTCCCAGCTAATTATGGTGAGGCATTCCCACTTTTCCTGGGGAACTTGGAGCAATGAGGGTGGAAAAGGAGGAAATTTGCCAATCCCTGGAAGGGCTCAAGGATTTGGCTTGGAGCAACCTGGGACAGTGGAAGGTGTCCCAGGGGGTGCAGTGGGATGGGATTTAGGGCCTCTCCTCAGGATTGTTCTTTCGTCCCTTGTGGGAAGAGAATAAGAGAAAAAAACCCCAAACCAAACCCACCCACCCAAGAGGGAGCAAAGAAAATCTTTTTCCACTTGGGTGATGTGAGAAACTGGATGGAAAATGGAATGGAAAAAGGGAATAAAACCAAAATGAAACCACTGAAATCACACGGAAAAAAAAAAAAGATGGAAAATGATGGGAAAGAAAAGAGAAAAATGAAAAGCAATATCTGCCACCATTTTGTCAGGGGAGAAGTGATAAGAAGGGAGATGAAAGTTTTGCTGCCCTGCTGGGATTAAGGATTTTGACAGCCAGGGAGCAGCAGAGCAGGGAAATTGCCCCACTTCCCAATCCCAGAGGGAAGGAATAAGGGAAAACTCCCTTCACTTTTCCCACAGGAAAAAGTAAAGCAAAAAAAGGGTAAAATCTGGTGAAAAAAAACTTTTCCACACTTGACTGAAAAAAGGGAGAAAGTCTGAAGAAGATGAGGGGAAAAAAGGGGAGAATCAATTAGAAAAACTGTGGAAATAAGAAAAAAATAATTTCATGGAACTTGGAGAGCAAGATCTCCCTTACAGCAACATTGACACAGAACCAGGAAACACGGCTGCGTTTGAGCAGGACTGGGAGAAATCTGGGAATTAGCAATGGAAAAGCCAGGCAGAGGGGGCCTGGGAGAATGGAAGGAGCTTGGAGCCAATGAATGGAGCACTTTGGAAGATCCTGGTGCCTTTCCCTTCCCAAACCAGGGCCTTACATGGTTTACAATGAGCTGATCCATGTTTATCTCCCTTCCATGGAAAGGGATTCAGGATTCTCTAGGATCCTGAGTTGTTTTGTGGTAATGGAACTTCTACCTGTGCCTCAGTTTCCCCATCCCAAGCCCCTGAGCTGGGAATGTTGGCACATGGAGCTGGTCCCAAACACAAGGAATGATCTGAGGGGAAAGGGATTAATTCTACTCAAGGAGTGATTTTTAATTTTCTGATTTATTTATTTCTATTTCTTCCTTATTTTCTTTCTCCTCTTGCTCACGTGGAGAACAGAAGGCTCCAGGGAGAGCTCAGAGCCCCTTCCAGGGCCTAAAGGGGCTCCAGGAGAGCTGGAGAGGGACTGGGGACAAGGGATGGAGGGACAGGAGACAGGGAATGGCTTCCCACTGCCAGAGGGCAGGGCTGGATGGGATATTGGGCAGGAATTGTTCCCTGGGAGGGTGGGCAGGCCCTGGCACAGGGTGCCCAGAGCAGCTGTGGCTGCCCCTGGATCCCTGGCAGTGCCCAAGGCCAGGTTGGACACTGGGGCTTGGAGCAGCCTGGGACAGTGGAAATTTTCCCTGCCCATGGCAGGGGGGGAACTGGATGAGCTTTATGGTCCCTTCCCACCAAAACTATTCCACGATTCCATGGAATCCTGGAGAACTCCTGGTGCTTACTGGACAAAGGTCAGCAAATTGTAGCATCTGCCAAAGCTTTTCAAAACGTGGGATGCTCACAGAAGGCAGAGCTGTGGAATTGCCATCAGGAATTGTAGCCTGAGCACCTTGGGGGATGTTTGGGAGAATTTGGGGATATTTGGGAGAATTTGGGGGTGTTTGGGGAGGGGTCCCACCCTGAGGCCCAGGGCAGCGCCCTTTGTGTGCTGCGGATTGATAGGAGCTGCCGTTTGTAGGAGAAAATGGCTTATTACTTTTTTTTTCTCTCTTTTTTCTCCCCCCAAATCCAGCTCCCTGCAGGAGCTGCATCCAATGGGTGTTGGAATTATGCAGAGCTCCTGTTTTAATTAGAACCCTGGAAAATGTGGCAATTAGGGAAGGAGTCAGAACAGCCCTGCAGTCACTGAATGCCGCGCTGGAGCTGCAGCCTCAGAGTCCAAACCAAGTCCCAAATAGGCCGAAAATTCCCAGAACAGCACCCTGTGGCTTTTTCCTCCCCATGGCCACACACAGAGGATTCATCCTGCCTAAAATTCGTGGGATAAAAAGCAAGTCTGGGGCTAAAAGCGAGGTCGGGGTTAAAGCTGGGTATTTAATCTCCCCACGGTTTGCAGATGGAGGGTGGTGACACCCTGTGGGAGGCTCCGTGTTCATCCCAAGGGTTAAGTGGAAGCTTTTCCTGTCGGGTAATCCCCGCTGGGGGTGAATCCCGGCGCGGGGAGCAGCAGGAGCAGCCCGGGCAGCTCTGCAGGGATGCTCGGTCCCACTAGATGGCAACTTCGCCCCGCGCATCGCGCTCCGCTCGGGACGGCAAACCCGGCAGCTCCCGCTTCCCCGGAGACTTGGAGGGGGCTCCTCCTCCGAAAGCAGCGCCATCCAGATGTGCAGGGCCCAGGGGCACCGCTGGATGCCGCGGGACGGCTTTGGGCCGCAGCTGGGTCTGCAGGGAGGGACGGAGCGTTCCCTGCCAAAGCGCCGCTGTCCCTGTGGAAGCTGCTCTTCCCAAACGCCGCCTCGGGGATCCGTGCCAGCCTGAGCCAGGGGAGCTCTGCGAGAGAGTGGAGGGAAGAAATGGCCCCGGCCAGGGCTCAGATCCACAGGATCCTTCCCACATTCCATGTCTGAGATCCAGGCCTTGGATGAAACACCCTAAAGACAAATCCTAGGCCTGGGCTTGTCATAGAATGATGGAATATCCCGAGTTGGAAAAGACCCCCAGGGATCATCCAGCCCAGCCCCTGGCCCTGCCCAGGCCCCCCAACAATCCCACCCAGGCCATCCCTGGCAGCGCTGTCCAAAGGCTCCTGGAGCTCTGGCAGCCTCGGGGCCGTGCCCATTCCCTGGGGAGCCTGGGCAGTGCCCAGCACAGGACATCCGTGACCCACAAAGGAGGGATAAGGAACAGTTTTCCCTTTTTCCAGATGTTTTTCCAGGTCTCTCCCCATTCACCACTTCCAACAGAGCAGCTTTGCCCCACTCTCAGGTGGGTTTGAGCAGAGCAGATCTATCCCAGAACTCATCCTCCATCCCAGGGAAACTCCACATGGATTTTCCTCACACAGCCGAAGCAACGTGAGGAAAAATCTCCTCCATAATCCAGGAGGTTTCCATGTCCAGCCTCAGCGGGAGTTTTAGAGCAGGACACATTCCTGTCCTTCGTGCCCATCCCTGTTGGCACCTCTTGGACCACTCCTGCTGGACAGAGGCTGCTTTGACCCAGCTCAATCCTGCCTGAGGTCAAGGGCAGCAGCAGGAAGAGGGAATTGTACCCGACCCTCCTTGATCCTCATTCCTGCAACACATGGAAGGTGTTTTTCTGGGTGTTTCCTCTTCCAGAGGCACAGGACATTGCCGGCTCCTGTGCACCTGAAAAAAGGGAAAAACGGGGCTGGAAAAGAGTCAAACGCTCCAGGTATGAATCCTGATCCTCACTCACATGGAGCCCAAGGAGAAACTCGAGGCTGCTCCGTCCTCCAGAGCAGGGGGAGGGAAGCACTGAAGGAGCAGTGGCACCTGCAGTGACGGTGACACAGTGACCAGAATGTTAATGCTGGCACAGCTCCCTCTCCCAGCCAGGAAGGGCTGCTAACAGCACGGCAAATCCAATCTTTGCTGGGTACAAATTCCACCAAGCAGTCAAAGCCTCGGTGAAATGCTCAACAAGGCTGGAACCGAATTGGAGCTGTGGGAGACAGGGAGCAGCTCTGAGCTGGGAGGGGCTGGGGGGAGTGTGAGCTTGGGACAGGGGCAGGGAGATTTTGGGAGCACAACTGAGGCTCTGGAAGGAGGAGAAGAGGATGGAGGAGAATATGGATCTGTCTGGGGGAGGGCAAGGGGATGGGGGGGAAGTGGAGCCTGGGTTTGCCTCATCCCTGGAAGTGGCCAAGGCCAGGGGTCATTTGGCCATTTGCCTCCTGCCTCCAGCCTTGCCTGGCGAGCAGCACATGGAATCATAGAAACATGGAATGGTTTGGGTGGGAAGGGACCCTAAAACCCACCCAGTGCCACCCCTGCCATGGGCAGGGACACCTCCCACTGTCCCAGGCTGCTCCAAGCCCCAGTGTCCAGCCTGGCCTTGGACACTGCCAGGGATCCAGGGGCAGCCACAGCTGCTCTGGGCACCCTGTGCCAGGGAACAATTCCTTCCCAATATCCCATCTAACTCTCTCCTCTTTCAGTTTAAAACTTATCTACCATTCTCTGCCCACGTAAAAATTACTCCTTCATGAAGATTTGGCTGCTGGACCCGCAGAATCTGGGTTACCCTGGTGTTTATCCTGGGAAAAAGGAGGCAGCAGAGGAAGGAAGACTGGATCAACACGATTCCAAGTCCTGGATCCTCCACTTTATCCATAGGACCCTGCATCCCTCCGGTGCCCACTGGAAGTTCAGGCATTGCCTTCCAGGGGTATTCCTTTCCCAAACACACCTGAGCAGGAAGCTGGAATAATCCAAAGCAAGGAATGAAGAGGATCAAACTGAAGCAGAGAACCAACTGCAGGCTTCCAGGAAAAAGGAGCTCCCTCAGTCTGGAAACCTTGATGGGGGACGAGTCAGAAAATGTGTCTCAAAGCGATGTCTCGGTGGAGGAAATCATAAAACAACCTGACAAAATAAACGGTAACACTTGGGTGGTGCCGGCTGGTTCTCATTCCAGAGCTCCCAAGGAATTCAAGGATGAAATAGCTGAGCTATTAACAGCATTAACTCTGCTGTGAAAGCTCTCACTTAACATTTCCTCACCATCAGAGGGAAAGAAAGCAGCGAGACCTTGACTGGAAAAAATGCTCCTGAGCAGCCCCAGAAACGGCAGATTATTAAAAGTGATGTTCAAATGAGGTAGAACTGCTCGAAGGAGGAGAATTAGGGAGCATGCGAGACCAGTTCCTGGGAAATTCAACCGGGCTTTTGTCCTGAAGTTTCTGAGGGATGCAGCAAGGGAGGAGATCAAGTGCTCCAGAGATCCACTGGACATAATCTGCTTGACTTTCCTAAAGATTTTTACCAAGTTCTCTAATGAAAGGACCTGTAATAACGTCACAGACACATTGTCACAGGGGCATGGAGTGACCAGGACAGGGGGGATGGATTAAAGGTGAAGGAAGGAAGGTTTAGGTTGAATATTGGGGATAAATCCCTCTCTATGAGGGTGGGCAGGCCCTGGCACAGGGTGCCCAGAGCAGCTGTGGCTGCCCCTGGATCCCTGGCAGTGTCCAGGCCAGGCTGGACATTGGAGCTTGGAGCAGGATGGGACAGTGGGAGGTGACCCTGCCCATGGCAGGGGGTGGGACTGGATGAGCTTTGAGGTCCTTTCCAATCCAAACCATTCTGGGACTCTGTGAAATCTTGAAGAATCCCAAAGTCCCTGTGAAATGAGAAGGAAAGCTCTGCCAGAGGTGATCAGGGTAAAGACTGGAAAGCAGAGGAGAAGAGGAAGAGTTCAGGCTCCACAGGGATGAGCTCCACAAGACTTGACCTTCACGATGTCCGAAAGTCTGAGCTCCAGGCTGAGCCCACAACTGAGACATGAGCGAAGGTGAAAACTGAGCCCGACTGTCCCAGGTTTGGACAGAGGACACAATTAATTCTGAGTGCCTGTGAGAAACAGAGCTAGGACAGCCTCAGCCAACAATGAAGATGAGACACCAGGGCCAGGCCTGGAAGGGAGCTCCAGGACCTGGATCCATGTGCTTGTTCTTCTATGATCTCTGCACTCCGCTGGCTCCTGGATTATCCCAAACATAAAACATCCCATAAAATATCCCAAACACACCACAAACAAACTGCCCTGGATCCCATTCCCTGAAGCAGCAATACCCACAGTGGTCGGTGCTCAGGGAAGCCTTGGAGAGCAGCTCCAGCCTGCAGAGATGAGAATTCCATGGCTCCAGCTGCCTGTGCCTTTGGGATTCCCTTTGGCCTCTCTTTGATAGCTCTGCACCCAACAATGTCTGGTTTTCTTCCTTATTGCCCTTCTCAGTAAATCCTCCGGCCTGTGCCTCTGGAAGTTGGGATGAGGACAGGGAAGACTCCCAACTCCCTGCTTGCAGCTGAACCTCTGTGTTTTACCAGGATGGTTCCTTTTCATTCCCTGCCTGTCCCCACCATTCAATTTTCCCATTTTTCTGACCCCTGCAAAGAGCTGTGCTGACATTTCCTCAGAAATGTCCCCCATAACTCCAGCTCTCCTTCCCGACTGGGGATTTTTCAGAGCCCATTATGGTCCATTTGGAGTCAGGGTTTGTTTTCCCTGTGTGCATCCATTTCCATTTGTCTCCACTGAATCCCAGCTGCCGTCCTGTCACCCTCTCACTCACCATTAGGAGCTCCTCCTGGAATTCCCTGCAGGCAGCCCCTGCCTTTTCCATCTTCAGTAACTCCACCCTGCAAATCTGGTCGTGATTCCATCCTTTCCTTCACAGACCATGGAGAAGTGTCCTGCCTTCAGCAGAGATCCCCTCACAATCCACCTCCTTGCACTCCAAGAACCAAGAACTTATTCCTGTCCTTTGCTTCCTGCTCTTTTGGACATTTTTTTTTTAGAGTTTTTAGATTTTTTTCGCCATTTTCTTAGACATTTATCTAAGAGGACTTTCTCTTATCATCTCAGGTCATCTCCAAGGCTTCGGGGAGACCATGTTCCTGCTCCAGCAGAAGATTCCTGAGCTTGATGAGGTGTTCAGCCCCCCCGGTGCATCTTTCCCCAAAGCCTCTCCCACCCTTCCCGTGGGCCCATGCAGGATTTCAGTTTTCCTTGGCAAGGAGCTCAGCAAGTCCAATTCCTGTTGCACGAAGAAAGAGGGTTTTTGTTTGTTTTGACCTTGATTCCTGCTTGTTTCCCCTTTTCCTTCTGCAGGAAGAGAATCAAAGGCCGAGTCCTTGATGTCCTCTCATGATTTGTTAACTTCTCCCATAACTTTGTTAGAGCAAATCCCTTTTTCCTGCTGGACAATCTCATCCTCCAGTTTTCCTCCCACAGAACCATTCCAGACCTTTGACCACCTCCTCGTGGCCCGGTTTTCCTGGCTCTGCTGTATCATGGAGTGGCATAAAAGGGATCCTAAAAACCATCTTGTTCCATGTGTCTGAGGTGAGGAGGTGACAACGGCACCAGGGGCCAAGGACATGGCCCAGCTATGGATTTCCACAGCACTGGAAATGCATTTCCATGGCTCAGATAATTTCCCATGGCTCAGATAATTTCCCATGGATCAGATCATTTTCCATGGATCAGATAATTTCCCATGGATCAGATCACTTCCATGGATCTGATCCCTTCTGTGGATCAGATGATTTCCCAGAGATCAGATCAGTTTCACTTCCATGGGTCAGATCATTCCCCAGAGGTCATCACCATTCCCTACAAGGTTTTCCAGGAGCCACCACTGGTTGTGTTGCCATCCCTGCTGACTGATCTGACACTGGACACGCTCCCTGACAAAGGGTCTCCCTCCTCCCTCAGGGAATTCTGGCTCCTCTTGTCACCCTGAGTCACCACCAGCACTCCTCTCCCTGCCCTGCCCCAGGATTCCATCCTGGGATTTACAGGGCTCCTTGTTCCTCTCCCTGCCCAGAGCTCTGCTCTGACTCCCTCTCCTTCCCCCATCATTTTACAGCTTTTGGGCTCCCATTTCCCTTCCCAGACCCATCTGCAGCATTGTCCACTGGGTTGCTTTGCTCCCTGCTGGGGAAAGGCATCGATTTCATTACGATTTTTGTCACTTTTTAAAGGAGGATGTGAAGCCCTAAATCACATCCCAGTCACAGGAGCAGAGTGACGCCCACAAGTTGTGTTCTGGCTCAGGTCATCTTTCAGGAGCCACTCAAATGCTGCATTATTTGGTGCCTGATGGGGTTCCACAGCCTCTTTATAACATCTCAGTGGTCATTTGCTGCAGAAAATGGTCCCTCACAGGAGGCTGCAGGAGATTTGTACCGGGCGCTTGGCTTTGAGGAGGAGCAAGGAGCTGCAATCAGGGATAAGGCTCCAATACCTGATATTACAAGAGATAAAAAGAATCTCCGGGCTGTTTGGGCTGAGCCGCCACCCTTTACAAAGTGGATGCAAACCTCTCTTTCCATCCTCAAGGTGGTTTTTTTTTTTTCCCTGTTGAGCTGGTTATGGCTCCTTTGGAACCTTTGGAATGGAGGTTTCCTTACCGAGTGACCTGTGAAATATTTCACTGAAAGTTCCTCCCAGAGCCAGAGAATTGATGTTCAGATGTCTCAGAGATTCCTCGGATGGAGCAGCTCCCCAGGGCTCCTTGTTGAGCTATTCCAACATGGAGAAAACAAGGGAAGGCACTTTGGAGATGGAGCTTGGCTGACAATATCCTGATAATGTCGTTCCCTCAGGACCAGGAATGCTCCCTGCTGACCCCCTTTGTGTCACCCCTCAGGGGTCAGGAGCACAGCAGGAAGGGAGGGGACCCTTCAGACCATTTATGTATCAAACTCCTGGTCCATCATGAAGGAATATTTGAAAAAACTCATGGAACGGACTGTGGCCACTGTTCAGAGCACTCCCGTCGGAGATAAAGTGTTGATGTGTACAAAATCCACGTGGGGAACAGAGACCCAAAGGATCCTGAAGGCCCAGAACCCAGGGCTTGCATTTATTGAAATTGTTTTTTTCTATGGATACAGCCTCCTGCCTTTCAAAGTCAAGGATGCTCCCAAACCAAGCCCTGAGGCTCTGAGCTGCCTGCAGGAGTGTTTGATTTCTGGAGTCACGTGTGAAGTGCTGCCAGGGAACCCCTTTAGCTGAACACACGGAGCCTTTCCTGAGATGTGATCAAAAATTCACGTTTGAACATGTGCACTCACCCATCCCCCCATTGATGATTGCAGCAGGCAGAGCCTCGGTGCCGACTTTGGGCTGAGGTTTTTCTCCTTGCGCCTCAAGCTCATGAAGTGTCTGAACTGCTCAGAGCTGCAGTTTGTTCTTGCCTTTGCCCCTCACAAAGTCTCACACAAGGAGAGGTTGGGGTTTGACCACAGCACATCTGCAGCAGTTTGTGCTCAGGCTCATCCCACCCGCTCAGGGCTGGTATTTTGGGGGAATACTGAGAGGAAGCTCCAGTGTCTCTGGCCAGTGAGAGCTGTCCTGGCTCCCCTGGGCAAAGTCCTGTGCGAGAGCCACAAAATTAAGGAAAACCTTCTCCCAGAGTTGGAGCTCTTGCTGAACTCTTCAGGGGCTGTTCTGGTCCTTCCCCAGCAGGAGTGAAAGCAGTGCTGCTCCTCATGGAGTCATGGGATCACAGAGCTCCTTGGGCTGGAAAAGCCCTCTGAGATCATCAATGCTGCTAAATCCCTCTGAGAATGGGGACTCCAGCCCTACCCTGGGCAGCTGTGCCAGTGCCTGATCAATTCCATGAAGGAATTTTCCAAAATTCCACCCTGATCTTCCCCTGGCCTGAGGCCGTTCCCTCTCCTCCTGTCCCTGTTCCCTGGGAGCAGAGCCCGACCCCCCCGGCTGTCCCCTCCTGGCAGGGAGTTGTGCAGAGCCACAAGGTCCCCCTGAGGCTCCTTTTCTCCAGGCTCAGCCCCTTTCCCAGCTCCCTCAGCCTCTCCTGGGGCTCCATTCCCTTCCCCAGCTCCGTTCCCTGCCCTGGACACGCTCCAGCCCCTCCAGGTCTCTGTTGCCAGGAGGGTCCCAGAGCTGCCCCAGCCCTGGAGGTGTCCCCAGCACAGGGGACAGGCACTGCCCTGCTCCTGCTGCCGCCCCGGGGCTCGAGCTGTCCCTCTGCAGAGCACAGGGCCACCAGAGGCAGCATTAGGGACCAGTGTCACTTTGCAAGTTAAATTAGGGAGACACTTCCAATGTTTTTGAAGGGTCTGTAGAGCTCCTTCTCTTTTTAACAACGTAAATCCTTGCACTGGAAGCTTAATTCCAACTAAATGGGGAGAGATGGTGTCAAAACGTGGAATTTGCCCATTTTTGGAAAAAAAAAATGAGAACTTTGAGAAGTGCAAAGCTTGGAAATGATATGGAAAAAAATTTTGTATTCAAACACAAACACACAAACACAACCAGGAACATCTCAGGGTTTCCCCTGTAGCTGCCCTGTGAGGGTCAGCTCTGAGGGATGCTGTGAACGTGTCCCCTTCCCTGGCAGGGCTGGTAGTGCCCTGTCAGTGCTCCTGCCCCACGGGGAGATGCTCTGGATCCTGTGCATCCACACAGTGGGGCTCTTATCCCACCTCGAGGAAGGATCCTCCAGGAGCCAGAGCTGAGCCTGGCTGGGCCCTTCCTGCAGCTGCATTTTGGAGCGAACACCTCCTGATCTGCAGCTCTTTTTGACTCCCTTGAGGTGTGCAGAGGCTCTGGCTGGTTATCCCAGTGAATTCCAGCACCCTGGCTGCCCCGTTGGCTGGAGCCGGGAGCTGAGGTTTTCCTGCTGCTCAGCCCCATCTTTAGAGGAGCAGCTGAGCTTTTTTTGGGGGGTCTGATTTTGGAAGGTGACCTCAACGAGGAGCATCTTCCCAGCACCTTGAGATGATATCACCCTGGCACCAATTTGGGCTCAGATGGTCCCAGCTCCGGGTGTTTGCACCCTGTTTATTAGGATGTGGCCTGGCCACCTCTGGACTTCCCTGCAAGATCCTGCTTCTCCCTGCTCTCTCCTCTCTTCCCAGCCTTACGGAATGCCAGCAGCATCCTGAGCTGGACCATCCCGCACTGCATCCCCATGGTTTTGGGATGCAGCAGCTTTGAGTGGGGCAGGGCCAGAATTTTGGAATGATTCAGGTGCTCGGGTGACCTAAACCTTTCCCTGCCTCTGTCCCTCTGCTGCCTCCCTCCCACCGCCTGTGCAGAGCTGGGGATGTGCTTCGAGAGGCAATTCCTTCGTGCAGGAGGGATGTCACCAGTCCTGAGTTTGTCCCACCACTCTGTCACCTTGTGGGCAGCTGTTTCTCCCTCCCTGGCACAGGGAACTGTGCGGGGACCACCCTGTTTTCCCCATTTTCCTGCCAAGGGTTAATTCCCCCTTCAGTGCCAGAGCCAGGAGAAGTTTCCAGGAGCAGCACCCACACCATATGCCCAGGATTTAGCTTTATAATCATCCTGGCTTTAGCAGCAAAGCTGGAAAGAGAAGCATTTTTGTGTTTATTAGACATAAGAAGATCTCGGTGGTTAAGAATCTGCGGGGCTGAAAATGGGAAAAGAAGAAGGGAAAAAAAAAAAAAGCAACAAACTCTTTGATAAGCCTGAAAGATTTAAGAGATGAATCTGCATCTGTGTTGCCCAAAATATCTTGGATAAAGCTGCTGGGATGGGGGGAGCCATGTGAGTTGTGCCACCCCACTGGTCCTGCCCAGGAGCACCAGTCCCTTCATCCTGCCAGGATCACTTTCAAGTGGAATCGAAGCCCGGGCTGTTTGTTTTCACTCAGTGTTTCCTTCCCTAAATGAATCCTGATTTTCCTCAGGGAGAATCCCCAGCAGGTGTCCAGAGCATGCAGGAGTCTCTTCCTTCTCCATGAATTTTGTGTTTTATTATTCCCAAACCCACACATCCACAGAAAACAGCACAGAGTGGGTGTCCCCTTCCCCATCCCACCCCAAACCCACCCAAGGAACCACAGAATGGTGGAATGGTTTGGCTTGGAAGTGATCTTAAATCCCATCCAGTGCCACCTCTGCCATGGCAGGGACACCTTCCACCATCCCAGGTTGCTCCAAGCCCCATCCAGCCGGGCCTTGGACACTGCCAGGGATCCAGGGGCAGCCACAGCTGCTCTGGGACATCCAGGGATGTTCCTGCTCCATCAGCCTGAAGTGCTGTTTGCTGTTTCCCTCTGCTGGAGAATCCAGGGATCCCAGATCCCATTTATCCAAACGGGTGTCATCAAAACAAAGAGGCTGCAAACGAGAATAAACTCATCAAACACCGATGGCATTTTCATAGCTCTGCATGAAGAACTGCCCCTCTTGTCCACAGAATCCTCCTGCTTGCTTCAGCACATCCCTGGGGGCTGGCACAGAGTGACCTGGCAGCTTCTGCAAGCAAATATCCAGAAAAAATTGGAAAAACCCCAGACTCCACTGTAGGCTTTGTGTAAAAGTCTTCTGACGTGACCTGGCTCCAGCAACGGCCTCATTTTTCTTTCCCACACTCTCTCCTCCGCTGCTCTGCCAGAAGATTTGTCTTTTAAAGGTTCATCCGGGCTCAGATGTGGCCTCAGGCCAAGGCTGGTGCAAGTTTTAGGTGTTCTGGCTGCTTGAATAACTCAGACTAGGCCAAGGTTCGAGGTTAAGGGCTCAGTGCTCCCTGGGAATCAGCTCCCTCTGGAACTGGCCACCCCCAAATCAGGAATTGTGGAATTAATAAGCAACAACCAAAGCTTTGGGATGCTTCCCTGGGTTGTGGTGAAACCGAGGGGTAGAACGTGGTCCTTTAGCCTCATGTCCATTCCCCTCAGGGTTTCACACTTCCAAAGCTCCCTTTTCACCCATGGGATTATTTTAGGCCAGTCCTTCCCAGTTTTTGCTGTCCTGTCACTGTCACCATGCTCTGGGACACGGGTGGTGAGAGCACCAGAGAGCTGGGAATTATTTTTCCAGGTGATGAGGTTTGATGTCACAAATTGTAGCCCTTCTTAAAAACATGAATAAGCATTTCAAGCCCTCAGACAATGTTTTGATGGAAAGTCACACACTTATCCTTTGGAAACCCCTCTGAGACACATTCCCAGTGTTTTCCAGGAGGACCTGGCTGTGCCATAGGTCCCTGGGGCCGCCCAAGCCTTTGGTCACCTGTGCCAGGTGTTCCCCCAGCAGCCCCAGTCCCTCCCAGCACGGAGGGGATCACGCTGGGAATGGGGCAGGGAGCTGATGGAGACAGGCCCTGGATGTGCTGGTTATATTTCAGGAATATTGAGTTAAAATAAACCTTTAATGCATAGTCTGTGCCAATGTCCAATTAAATTTGGGAACAGGATCTTGCTGTTAATTTTTTCAGCCTTCTCCCTTCAGTTAAGACAGAGGAAAGTTTAAAATGTTTATTAATTGTGGCTTCCTTTCCTTTTTTTTTCCCACTGTCCTCAACAAAGTCATGGACTTAGAGTTAGAATTTTCCTATCTTTTATATTTAAATGGATAAATCTTCTCCCATGGATCCACCCAAGCTGAGTTCTCCCCACTGAGCCAAATTTTCCACTCCATCACCCTGTTTCTCCATCCCTGGGAAGGCAGTGGAGCTTTGCTTGCGAGGAATCCATGACTTTGGGGTGAAAATACCCACTGTGGATGCTTTTCCTGCAGTCCCATCCCTGTCCATGGCCGTGGTCATCCCTGCTGCACATCCCAGTTGTAGCTGGGAGATGCCAAAGTGCAGACACAGGACCCTGGTGTGGGAAAAATGCTTTGGAAACAGCCCCCAGCTGCCTGAGATTCCAGGATCTCTTTCCTTCACACCCAAATCCCACAGTGCCCACACTGAAGGAGGCAGATTCCAGAGTGGAATTCGGGAAAGTTTATCTGGACACAGGCTGGGCATCCGTGTTTTGTTCTAAAGTGAAACTCCTGAACCAAAAAATTAATTCTTTCCATATCACATTTATTATCCCCTCCTTTGTTTTTACATAAATTCCATATTACGGTCAAGCTTGGATTCTCCACGTTGGTTGCATTGCCTCGCTCTCCATTTATCACTTGGGTGTACAGGATAAATTTCAAGTGGCATTGCTTCAGAATATTCCTGGGACTTTCACTGGGGGCGGCTTCTCTCCCATGTTTGGGTCCCTCACTCTCGCTGGGCAGGAGTGACAGAAACCATTTCCACAGTGAGGTTGGGTAAACCTTTCCCAGATTGAGTTTCTCTCTCTTTTCTGCCTGATTTGATCTGCAGTCCTTGGACATCTCTGGTTCTCCTCCCTGGAATAGTTTGCTGGGGATGGGATGTCCCCAAAAGGTCATTGAGTTGCCACGAGTTCCTGGGAGGCTGCTGGGAAAGTCTGAATCCTCCTCAGCGATCCCGAGCCAGGCGTGCCTTAAACCATGTCACGGATTGTACAGGTGACACAAACTGGTGCTCAGGGCCAAGGAGGTTTTTACAGAAATTGGAATTATGTGACAAAAGGGGCCGCGGCAAACGTGGATTTTAATCTTGGTAAGTGCAGGTAAGGCCTTTGTGATTTTAGAGAATGAGGCCGATCCTTGGGAAGGGCGGGCTGTGCCCGGTGGAGAAAAAAACCTGGGAGGGGTCTGAGGGTGCTGAGGCCCAAAAAATGTGCAGTGCAGGGGCTGCAGAGCTGACCTGGTCCATGAAAATGCAGGTGCAGGTGGTGATCAGCAAAGAGAGAGAAAGGATGGGAAAAGGGACAGGGAAAAATAGTGATGGTCTTGTGGAGAAAATGTTACAGCTATTTTCCTTTATTGCTGGCAGCAGATGTGTGCCCTCAACCCACGAATGGAAATAAATTGTTGAAAAGTGGAAGATCATGAAATCACAGAATAACAGAGTGGCTTGGGCTGGAAGGGACCTTAAAGCTCACCCCATCCCACCCCTGCCTTGGGCAGGGACACCTCCCACTATCCCAGTGTGCTCCAAGCCCTGTCCAGCCTGGCCTTGGACACTGCCAGGGTGTTTCCAGTCCCACAGGGCTGGTGAGGGGAGGGGCAGGCAGGGCTTTGCTGACACAGGAGGAGAGGAAACCTCGCCGGGAAACCCCTCCTGCAACCTTGGCCCCAGAAATTGTTTCCCAGAGCAGCTGTGGCTGCCCCTGGATCCCTGAAAGTGTCCATGGATGGGGCTTGGAGCAGCCTGGGACAGCGGGAGGTGTCCCTGCCCATGGCAGGGGTGGGACTGATGGGCTTCAAGATCCCTTCCCACCCAAAGCATTCCATGATTCTGAGTGGTGGCTGAAACAGGGAAAAACGAAAATCTTGGATGAAACAGAGCATTTCCCACCCCACTCTGGACAGGGAGAGTGAGTGCAGAGCTCCAGGTAAATCCGGTGATTTACCTGGGGCACAGTGACAGCCCTGGGGTCAGTCAGACACCTGGTGCTGGCAGGGCTGACTGTCCCTGGGGTGCTGCAGCACCTCTGGATCCCACAGGGAACATCCACCCCCAGAGCCCCCCATGGGCACAGCTGCCTGCTCTCCATCTCCAAACCCTCAGACATCTCCTGCCTGCTGCTTTCTCCTCCTCCTGCCACATCCCTGGGCCTGGCCCTCCCCATCCCTTCCCCCGGAGCTGCTCTGCATTCATCTCCCACAGATCCCAATCTACGCACGGCGGGAGGGGGGGGTTTGTGTGCGGAAAAATAGTTTCAAATTTGCACATCAAAAGGAGGCCACGTCTGCTATCGGAAAAATTAATAAGAATTAAGATCCTTTCAAGAGCTGCTCAGCCCAGTTTTTGAAATGGGAGCCAATTAAAAAAAAAAAAAATTCTGGAGCTGGGAATGCTCTCGTGGGCTCGGTCCAGGCTGAATGGGCCTTTCATTGATGAAAGGAGCTCTTCCCCCAGCTCAGACAACCAGGAAAACATCCAAGCACCCGTTTTTGAGGGAAGAATAGACCTAAATTTCTGCCTGGGAGCATGCTTCCCAGGAGCTGCGGAGAATCATCTGCTGAGAGAATAATGAGGAGACAATTGCAGGCACCGGCGTGCGACAAATGAAGGAAACAATTTGTTTATAGGGTGAAAGAGCAGGAAGATGATCCTTTGTGATAGGGCTTGGAGTAGGGAAAAAAGGGAATATCTGTCAGTGTGTGAGCACAGAGACTTGGCTTGAAACAAGAATAGTCTGGGAAATGTTCCAGTCTGGTTTATTACTATTATTATTATTTTTAATAATAATAATAATAAATAAAAATCTGTTAGAGAATCTGAGCTGGTTGCTAAAGCTGCATTCCAAGATCTCTGTTTTTTTCTGGGAGGGGCAGGAACATATAGGAGCAGTGGAATGGATGTGGAAAGACCTTGGGGAAGAAGGAAGACACAGAGTCCTGGAGCAGCACTGACATTTCTGGGTTCTCGTTCTTCCCTCAGCCGGGCTCAGCTCGGTGGTTGGGTGCTGCGCATCCTTAATTTGGGACTTGGATCCCTGGGTACGGAATTCTGGGGTCTGTTTTAGAGGTGTCTCTGTCCGAGCAGACCCTCCTGGGGCTCCTCAGGGGCAGTGGCACCGCTGGGGCTGCACCTGGGGGAGTTTGGCTCACCTGAGGTGGGGAAGGATGGGCTGGGTTGGGCAGCGCTGCCCGACCTCCCCATCTCCATCAGGAACCATGTTCTGGGCATAGATTTTTCCACATTGGAGACACCTTCAGGCCCCTGGAGAGTGGTGGTCAGGTGGCCTTGTCGTGTCTCCATGTGGCTCCACTCGCACTGGGGGTTTGGGGTGTCCCAGTGTCTCCTTTCCCAACACTGCAGAGCTGAGACCTGCAGCTTTGTCCTAGAGAAGGACAAGGGATATCAGGGAAGGCGCAGATAAGGAATTTCCCCCTTTCCAGCTGCTTTTCCTTTGTGTGTGGGACCAGCTCCAAAGCTTTGCTGAGCTGAGTTTGATCAGTCCTTGTCCCCTCCTGCCCTGCCAGGACCTGCTGTCTGTGTCACCTCTGGCCTTCCAGCTCCCTGCTGCTCCCCAGATCGTTCCACCCAGTCTCCGGAGGGGATGAGCAGGCCCAGGGCCCCCAGAGGTGCAGCAGGGTGCTTTGTGTGGGGCCAGCTCCGTGTCCCCGCTGTGACTTTGCTGTCCCTTGCTCAGGGGCAGCCCCGTGCTGGGCTCAGAGAGCTGCCATGACCTGTGACAAGGGACCTTTGCAGCCTCTGCTCCCTGGCAGCAGCTCCCAAAGCTCTGCCAGCTCCTGTCACAGCTCTCCAGAGCCACCACAGCGGTTTTGTACCTCTGGAGCCCAGGGGCCCGTTTTGGGAATGATGTTTTGGGAGCCCAGCTGGGAGCGTGGCTGTGACCCCATTCCTCTGCAGCCAAGGAACAATTCCTCCCTGCAGAGGCTGCTTGCTGTGCTGGGCTTCCACCACACCCCACATTCCCCCAGGGATTTGTCCTTGTGGAATCGCAAAATTCCAGATTGGTTTGGCTTGGAAGGGACATTAAAGCCCATCCCATCCCACCCCTACCACGGGCAGGGACACCTCCCACTGTCCCAGGCTGCTCCAAGCCCCAATGTCCAACCTGGCCTTGGGCACTGCCAGGGATCCAGGGGCAGCCACAGCTGCTCTGGGCACCCTGTGCCAGGGCCTGCCCGCCCTCCCAGGGAACAGTTCCTGCCCAATATTTACTCTAAATTACTCCTCTTGGAATTTAAAGTCATTACTCCTTGTCCCGTTGTTGTCTGCCCCTTTACAGAGTCCCTCCCCTGTAGTTTATAAACCCCCTCCAAGTGCTGGAAGGCCACAGCGAGGCCTCCCCTGAGCCTTCCAGGCTCTCTCAGTCATTGCAGAAGAGCTGCTCCAGTCCTCTCATCAGGTTTCATCTCTCATCTCCCAGAGTGATGGAATCTCCTGAGCTGGAAGGGCCCCACAGGGATCACTGATCCAGCCCCTGGCCCTGCCCAGACCCCCCAACAATCCCACCCAGGCCATCCCTGGCAGCGCTGTCCAAAGGCTCCTGGAGCTCTGGCAGCCTCGGGGCCGTGCCCATTCCCTGGGGAGCCTGGGCAGTGCCAGCACCCTCTGGGGGAAGAACCTTTCCTGATCTCCAGCCTGAGCCTGCCCTGGCCCAGCTCCAGCCCTGCCCTGGGTGCTGTCCCTGTCCCAGAGCAGAGAGTGGAGCTGCCCTCGGGAGGAAGCTGGAATCTGCTGGGAGATCTCCTGTCAGTCTCCTCTGATCCCTCTGGGCCCTATCCAGAGCTTCCCCCTTTGCTGGGATGTGCTCCAGCCCCGGCTCCCCGTCCCTGAGTCCTGTGCTGTGTCACAGGGAAGGCTGCTGAATGAGCTGCTGTCCTTGGGAGGAAAAAGGAAATTTTTTTCCTGATTATTTCCTATTATGCAGTGGAGGAAGAACCAGCAGAGTAACGGGGACACAGCTTTGGAAAAAAATCAGCCCCAAATAGGAATGGATGTGGAATAGGAGAGAATAGAACAGAAAGGGATCCATTTGTTCCTCTCCTGATGTGCAGCTGTTAACCTGGCACAGGACCCCCGGGAAAGGGAAAAGGATCTGGCAAAGGAACCTCCTGGTCCCTCACCCTCTGCAGCACAGGGGGACAGTCCCCACCTGGTCACTCTGGTCCCTCAGAGGACACAAAAATATCCCATTTCTCCCTCAGAGCATTTCCCTGGGGTTGCAATAAAAAATAAAATTCCTATCTAATTTTATAAATGAACCATAAATATATTTCTAATTTATATATATATAAGTATACATATAATTTTTATAATATATTTATAAATATATTTAGCAATAAACTTCCTATCACATTTTAAAGTGGCAGCAGAGCTGGAGCTGGGATGGGCTGTGGCACCAGCGGTCCCATTCCCTGTGGAAGTGCCCATGGATCAGGAAGCACAGGGAGTTTTAATGAAGTGTCCACACAGAGCTGTTGTCCCAGGAAGAAAATGCTTCCCAGGAGATATAAAAGACACATCATCCCTCGGTGACATTTTGGGACAATCCAGGGTAAGATTCAATTAAATGCAAAATCCAAAAGAAGCCTGACAGAGTTTCAGGTGCTTTTCAATTTGTCACTTTTCAATATTTCTGGATATTCCCCTGGAGCAGATATCCAGAGGACATTGCAGAAGCTGCCGTGAAGAATGAGCAGAGGAGCTTTCCTGGGGGACCCACATTTGCCTTGTGATGGAAAACTCTCTCCCTGAGCTGGAAATTTGGGAGCAGACAAATGCTTTGTTGTGTCATTACCCCCGTCTGGATCTTCCCTGTGCATTTTGATTTGCCTGGAGCTGGTGCTGGACTGGAATCCACATCTTTCCTGGGGGCTTATTTTGGGTTTGCTGCCATCCCCAGCTCCCGGAATTTTGGGATGCTGAGCCTCCCGCACCCAGGGAAAACCTTCACACCTTGGGGTGACAATTCCAACTCTTATATTTCCATGCTAATGAAACCGTTTGCATTTTCCTTTGTGTTTGGAACACCAAATAGTGGGAAAATTCTTCTTTCCACCTGGGTAAAGCCCTAACCTCATCCCAGGCAGAATTAACCCTACATTTTGCATTTCAGTGTTCTTCAGGGAAGGGCTGCCTGTTCCACGGACTGTCCCATGACGTATTCCAGCACCAATAAACTCCGTGCTGCCAATCCCAATCCCTATCACAGCTCCTGAACCCCTGCATTGGCTGCAGTATTGATCACCTACAGCAGTAATTGCTCCAATTCACTGAAGAAACATTTAGAGGAAACAAGGGCAAGTTGTTAAAATGTTGTAAATCTGCAACTCCGTGGAGAGGAAGCAATGGACAAGGGCAGATCCAATCCCCAATTCCACACTTTTTAATGTGTAACTTGGGTATCAAAGCAGCACAGTAATCGTGGAGCTGGGAAAAAGCCGCTGAATTAGTTTGCCAAGGAGTAGGGGACAGGGATTCTGTCAAAATTCAGCCCCAGAAAGACTGGAAGGCTGATCCTGAAAAACATCTCCCTTAAAACCACTTCCTGACTGTTTTAGGATGATCTCCACCTTGGTTCCGGTGTTCCAAGGGGCCTGTTGGTCTCTTCTGTGCCATCCTGGGGCTCACTTCTATTCTAAAAGAAAACAAGCAAACAAAGAGCTCTGAGAAGACAAATATTTACATTTAATTCATCTGCGACCTCCTCCATCCTCTCCCTGAGCACAGTAATTTGTGGGAGAGCTCCCTGCTATCTGTGGGCTCATATCCTTTGGAATGACTTCCTGATTTCCACAGCTTTGACCCCAGGAATTTTAGGAGAAAGGAGATGTTGTTATTTCTGGGGAAGGAGCATCCCTCCCCTCATCCCTCCTGAACCGCTCACACTTGGTCAGGGAAAGGAACCCACCACCTGAGCACAAACCAATCAACAAATCAATCACACCGTCCATCCTATGTGATCTGTGGAATTCAGGGCATCTCTGCCCATGGCAGGCGGTGGAATGAGGTGATCTTTAAGGTCCTTTCCAACCCAAACCATTTCACAATTCTCATCTTCGAAATCCAGAGGAGCTGCCACTGCCTTGGTCTAACCAAAACCTGACCCATAATTATCTTTGGGATAAATCCCCTTTCCTGATGCAGATGTGGCATCACTTCACTTCCAGTTGCTCACTGGGAACGTATTTCAAAATCCTTCTCTGCTGATTAACACCTGGTAATACTGGGGAGACAACCAGCCTCTGAGCCATGTCCATTAACTCAGCTGGTTAGTTTTAATTGGGCTGAGCACCATTCCTGGGCAGTTGGGAATGTGTTCATCTCCTCCCTCCCTCTCTCCCTTCCTTTGCAGACACCAGGGCAGAGGAGAAGGGCATTTGGGAGCAGGTGAATTATTGCACACATCCACTTTTCTTGCAAGACCTGCAGACTGGGCATTGGATTTTGGTGTTCTGGGGATGTTCAGTGAGGCAGATTTATTTGTCCAAAGCCCACAGAGGTGTCTGGGGAGAGATAAAGCCCACAAAGCTCAGAGCAGCTAGAGCCGCTGGACTCTGTTGATCTCAGCTCCTCTGATGATCTCCAGCTCATTAAAAGTGGTAACTGGACCCATTTTGCTCTTCTTAGCAGAAGCCCTGAGGAATTCATGAGCCTGAGAAGTCCAAGAGCTGCCTCTGAACACAGATCTGTGAACTCCAGAGCCCTCCAGGTGCCTCTAGGCCCTTGGCCAAGGGCTTGTGTGAAAGGAGGGTGTGCTGGGTGAGCTGAGGTGGTGTCTGGATCAAGTCTAAATCCAAATTCTGCTGCTGCTGCTGTTCCTTCAGTGGAAGAACTTGAAGCAGCAGGGATGTAAAAGCTCCCTGAGGGAGCAAACGCCCAGGCAAGGGCTCCATCACTTCCTTTCCATCCCGTCTAACACTGACCCTGTCACTGCTGTCCCAGGTTTGCAGAATCACACATTTTTTCAGGTTGGAAAAGCCTCCAAGATCATCAGGACCAGCCTTTGACCAATCACTCCCATCCTCACTAAACCATCCCACGGAGAGCCGTGTCCGCTTGTTCTTTGGACACTTCCAGGGAAATCTCTTCCAAGGGTGACACATTGACTTCTGCTGCTGTGGCTTTTCCACCTGTTGGGGACCTGCCCTACCAGGTCCCCAGCCTGTGGCAATGCTGGGGATGCTCTCAAGCCCCTTTCAGCCACGGTACACAGCAGGACTGTGGCTTTCCCAGGCCAAGAGGTGGCTCTGGGGACATCCAAATTCCAGTCCTGCCCTGGAGTGTTGTACCAGAGCAGGAGGACCAATCCATCACGGCTGGGACAGGTTAATCTGATTTATCAAGTCTCAGCTTGCAGGCTGGGGAATAATTCCTTCTCCCTGGAAGTGTGGGGGAGTGGTATGCTTGGACATCCAGGCAGGATCCCACTTTGTCACTGAAGGACCATTGGACAATGGAGCAGCCAGGCTCGGATCCGTGGGGTGAGGGTGCTGGCTGTGCTCCCTGGCTGCAGGAGACACTTTGGAGCAGGGAGAAAAGTCCATCCCAGGGATAGTCAAAGGACAAATTTCCTTTCCCCTGTGCCTCTCCAGCTTCTCCGAGGCAGGACTTGGGTGGCCTCCCAAGGGGGATCTTCCATGGGCAAAGGGGCCTTTGCAAGAGCCTGGACAGGTGTCTTGGTTTGGAAGGACAGGTGTCTGCCAGGGAAAGTTGGAGCTTCTCTTGGAATGGAGAAGGTAAACACCATCCCTCCAAATTACAATTTTTTAATTAAGGGACTTTCAGGCAAAGGTATGGGAATAGGAATAACAGTTCTTTACTGGGAATATTAAAAATACAAATGTAGTGGTAAAAAACCGACCAAACAAACAAACAAAAAATCCTAGAAACCCTGACAGAGTCAGAATACAACCTGACCCCCTGTTGGTCAGGGTGTTGGGACCAGTCCAATCCAGTCCTCCTGCAGTGCCAGGTGTGGTTCTATTGGAGCAGAGATGATCCCGTAGAAGGGTCCAGTGGTGCTGAGATGGGTCCGGTCTCCGTCTGGGAATCCAGTGCACACAGGCTGTGCTGGTGTTCTGAATGCCAGGTTTGATCCAGGCGGGAATGCTGGGCTCCTCCCCCTGGGTGGAGCCTTTCCCCATGGGATGATGGAATTGTATCAGCCCTGCAGTGAGCCTGGATGGCCCATGGACAGCAGAGATCCCCTGGAGGGAGGATGGGTCCTGGAAGGGATAAAAAACACGGCCCCAGCTGGTTTACCAGCTGCCCATTAACACCTCCCCACCCGGTTTCTGCAGGTGATAATAGAATACACACCCCGGTTACATCCTGCATTGCAACCCCAGACAGAAGGAGAGAAAATCCCACTTTGGAGAGTAACCTGTCAGAGCTGAGTTTTCCAAAGACATCATCCTCTGAGAGACTTTAATCTTGGCTGGAGAGCAGCAGGTGGCATAATTTTGACATGACGGGTGCCAGTTAATTTGAATTCTGGTTTAGTGGATGAACCCAGCCCTGCACCAGAGTGTGCCCAGCTCAAGTTTTCAGCTTGGCCAGTGAGCTGACCCTGCTTTGTGGATCTGGGAGATGAGCAGAATTCCAGAGAGATGCAGTTCTCCTGCACACAACAGCCTGGGAGTTCATTCTTTAGACAACTCCCTAAAAACAATCCATGCTCCACAAGTGACACAATTTGAGGAGCTGCAAGTTCATTCCCAGAGCTGCTGGGCTGGCATGGTTTGAGTTCAGCGCTCCAGGATGTCCTTGGGAATCCCCAAGGGGAATTTTGGAGCTGTGTTTTGGCTACAGACCAGCAGAGCTGCCCAGGACTCTGAGCATCTCCAGAGTGAAGGAAATTTTCCCCTGCTTAGATCTACAGGGGGATGGATGGAAAGACCCTAGGTGTCAGCAGGGCACCCTCCAGGGATTTGGTTTCCCAGAAAATGCCTTGGGCAGGGCCCCCTTCCACTATCCCAGGTTGCTCCAAGGATATTGGAGAGAAAGAGCTGAGGGAAATGTGGGATAATTCATCACCACAACACCTTTCCAAAAGCTGTTTTTTGTTCACTGAGATTGTCCATTTTCCAGTTTAGCCTTTGTTCTTCTCCTAAAAGAACTAATTTTGCTACAGACAGGAGACTCGAAGAGGGATAAACACAGATAACACCCTGGAAAAGTGTTTATAGGTGATCACGGTGGTTGTTCTTATCATTCTACATGTGAGGTTTCTTTTCCTTTGTGGAAAAGTGGGTGGGAAATGAAGGAATTAATTTTTTTCTGTCATTATTTCAAAGTCCAGTTCTGAAGCAGAAATTTGGGCAGATCTAAAGGAGGTGGAAGTGTGAAATCCTCATTTGCAAATGTTATCCTGAGTGATTAATGGGGTCGCTGAGGGGACTTTATCTTACAAGGGTTATCCGGTGGCTGAAGAGAAAGGGTAACACATTTTTTTGCAAATGACTTGTCTGAGACAGCTGATAAGAGGAACTGGGCTGAAAAGGTTTCTCTCAGCTGTTTTTATGGATTTGTTCCCAGGACAAAGGGAACAGGCAGCACTGGGAATCAGCCAGGGAATCACTGTCCCCGAGCATCCCAGGACTTTGGGGACTGATCGCACGCAAATATTGTGTATTTGGGGCAGTCACTGGGAGCTTCACACCTCTCCAAACAACCTTTCCACTGTCCCTGGTGGAAACAAATCTGGATCCCTGACCGGGGTGGCAACACAATCATAAAACACTGCCCACGCCGAGGAAGTGTTCAGAGAATCCTGGAATATCCCGAGCTGGAAGGCAGGATGTGGTGGGTGGGCTGAGGATTTGGGGCTTGGTGGTGTCTGGATCAAGTCTAAATCCAAATTCTGCTGCTGCTGCTGTTCCTTCAGTGGAAGAACTTGAAGCAGCAGGGATGTAAAAGCTCCCTGAAGGAGCAAACGTCCAGGCAAGGGCTCCATCGCTTCCTTTCCATCCTGTCTAACACTGACTCTGTCACTGCTGTCCCAGGTTTGCAGAATCACAAATTCTTTCAGGTTGGAAAAGCCTCCAAGATCATCAGGTCCAACCTTTGACCAATCACTCCCATCCCCACTAAACCATCCCATGGAGAGCCGTGTCCGCTTGTTCTTTGGACACTTCCAGGGAAATCTCATCCAAGGGTGACACATTGACTTCTGCTGCTGTGGCTTTTCCACCTGTTGGGGACCTGCCCTACCAGGTCCCCAGCCTGTGGCAGTGCTGGGGATGCTCTCAAGCCCCTTTCAGCCACGGCACACAGCAGGACTGTGGCTTTCCCTGAGCTGGAAGGCACCCACAGGGATCATTGATCCAGCTCCTGGCCCTGCACAGACACCCCAAAAACCCAACCCTGGGCATCCCTGGGTGCTGTCAAGCTCCTGAAGGCCCTGGTGGGGTGGCAGAGAGTGTTGGAACATCAGCACTGCCACTTCCCAGCAGCTTCAAGTGGTTTTAAGCAGTTTAATGCTGTGTAAAGGTTGCCACAACTCCTGGAAAGAGTATTTTCCCTGGGCAGTTTGCTGAGAGCTTCCTAAAGCACGGGAAGAGTCTTAACTGGCTGTTTTCAGAGCAAAGAGGGAGAGCAGCAGCTCAGGCTCAAGGGACACTGCCATATTCAAAGCCAGAAGGGGCAGATCATGTTGTAGACACAGGAAAGGCCAATTTTCCGCACTGCAGAGAAATAATTGGGATGGTGGGATGTGCGGGGGAGGGCGTGCTGGGCGTGTCAGAGGGTCCAGGTTGGATAAATATCAAAGATGGGCCTATGGGATTTCATGGAAGTTCGTTTTAATTCTTTCTGTGTGGACACAATGGGGACATTAAAGCCCCCCCACATTCCAGCTGGGACACCCCCGGAGTTGGATGCTCCTGAGTGCACCTCCCACTGCCAGGAATTGCTCATGGAGTGGGAGATAAATATAAACAAGGTTCAATCCAGCTACTCAGAGCTCATCTCCTCATAGCCACGAGAACTCTGCCATGTATTTTGGATTTGGCCAACAAATATTCCTTTGGGCTTCTCCTTGGGAGCAATTTGAGCTCAGGTTGCTTTAAAAGATCCCTCCAATGATCCCGAAAGGAATGACCTAGGAGAGGGCAGCACTCCTGGCTCCCCAAATCTCTGCTTCAGGTACTCCTCTGCCCAAGCAGGGCAGGTGTCAGACACCTTCCGTGGCAAGTGAGACACTGGGATGGGCCACTGGTCACTGGAGTCAAGGAATGGGGGTATTTTGGGATGGGCACTTCTGAACTGCCCCAAACCTTCAACATTCTCATCTAAGAGAAGGAGGGCTGGGAGGACCATTAACAGTTGATTTGCTGAGATTATCCATGGAATTTTGGGGATCAGCTTCCCAGCAGCATGGGAAAGGGGTGTCCTGACCTGACATGACTTCGAGCCTCTGCAGCAGAACTGTTCCTGTTCCTGGAAAAGCCTGGGGACGGGGGGAAGGCCCTGCAGGAAAACAGGAGGTGATGGTGGGTTCAGAGAAAAAGGGGGAAGAGAAAGAAGAGGAGACTGCTGTGGGACTGGGGACCCCTGGAAGTATAGGTCTGGCACAAAGGGACACGGGGAGAGGGTGGGAAGGCAGCCTGGAGGGATGTGCAGTCAGCACCGATCCTTCTGCCAGGTGAGCCAGGTCAGACTGGGTGATGGAGGCACAGGAGAGCCAATCCTGCCCCAGCAGCATCATTTTATCCCTCTGTGCTGCTCCTCCAGCCTTGCCCGGGTTTTTGTGGGTTCGTTATCTTCTTTTCTTCTGTCAGAGCTGGGATTAAAGCACAGGAGACGCAGTTTTTGTGTTCGGGCTCAGATGTTTATTAATTCTCATCTATAGCACAGTCTCACAAGTTGTGAGCTCTAGCCAACAAGGTAGAAAACGGATCTGTCTCTAACTCTTTCCAAGGTCTTTTAAGCACTAATTGTCCAATAATGAGATGACACCTAAATTATTTTTACTCTTAACCCAATAGCCAATCACCCATGGCCCGCAATGCGGATTTTTCTACCCAATTACCGAAGACCACCCAAACCCATGAAGAAGAAGAACTTGGCCAACGCCCTAAATCCTCCATGTTGCTTTATATGTATTACTGTATACGAAAATCTTAAATTCTAAGTTTTGCACCCTGTGACATCCCACACTTCTATTCAGACTACACACCCACAGCCCCAGTGCCGTCACTCAATTTCAGAAGCCTGTCCCACAGCCTCAGGTCACATGTAGTGCTTGGTTGAGGGTCAGTGCCTGCTAGAACAGAAAGGCTGAAATTCTCAGCTCCCGGGGTTCCAACAGGCTATTGGGAGGGGTATGATGGGATGGGCTCTGCCAGCTGCGTTAAGAGCCGTGACAGATAATGCATTACACTTCCAGGCCACAGCATAACTTTTCCCACAGTAATTACTTTCGATTTCCTCCCAATAAATGCACTGCTCCTCTTCCCTCTGCAGTAATTGAGGGTATTTATTCCTCAGGAAGATTAACTGTCCTTTGGAGCCCAAAATGGATGGGGGGGCCTGGGGAGATCAATGTGAGTGCTCACAACAGTTGTCTCTTGGGGAAGGCCTGAGGACCTTCCAGCTGACCTCAGATGATCCCTTCTCCCTTCTCCCTTCTCCCTTCTCCCTTCTCCCTTCTCCCTTCTCCCTTCTCCCTTCTCCCTTCTCCCTTCTCCCTTCTCCCTTCTCCCTTCTCCCTTCTCCCTTCTCCCTTCTCCCTGAGCATCCTGGCCCACTGGGAGTTGTCCCTGCCCAAGATGAGCTTGAAGGTCCCTTCCTACCCAAACTATTCCATGATTCCATGATTCTTTTGATGGCTTCCTGTCGGAATTCTGGAAACTGAGAATTTGGGCGTTTAGTATACAGCAATACATGTGAGTCAAATGGAGGATTTTGGGCGTTGTCTACGTCCTTCTTCTTCACCTTCTTCTTCCTTCTTCTTCACTGGTTTGGGTGGTTTTCTGTAATTGGGTGAAGAAGATCCACATTGCGGGCCTTGGGTGGTCATTACTGGATCAAAAGTATAAATACTATAGGTGTCACCTCATAATTGGGTAATTGTCACTTAAATAACCTTGGAAAGATTTAGGGGTGCTCCATTTTACCTCATTTCTCTCACCTGCTAGTTAGAGCTCATGGCACGTGAGTCTGTAAATAGATAAGAAACAATAAACACCCAAGTCTGAACTTGACAGCCCATGTTTCCTGTGTATTAATCCTGACCTGAGAGAAAGAAACCAGAACGGGCTCAGCCTCCCACTGTGTTCCATCAGAGCCTGTGGGAAACCTCTGTTCAGGCTGAGCCTTGTGGGCGGTGTCCTGCTGATGTCACCCCTGGCATAAAGCAGAGATCTAGCTTCACCTAAATGTCATTTATTACTCTGTTATTTCCCCTTTTTTCCTAAGTTGTCCTCTTATCCCTCTCTCCTTGAATTCTGTGGCCAGTGTCCCAAGGAAGGGAAGGATTTTCCCCGTGATTCCATGTTATGGGGTGTCTTCTCTCTGGGGAATGTGTATAAAAATGGGCTGTGAGGGGATGGCACCAAGATACGGAATTCTGGAGAGCAGGGGAGAACTCAGCCCTGGGAATGTCCTACAACACAGCTGGGTGAAAAATCCTTATAGTTCTCTTGAACTTCTCAGGAGAAAATGAGAGAATGCAGCTTGGGAAAGAGGCAAATCCCTGTCTTTGGTCCTGGGATAGCTCTGGTTCCTGTAGGGATTTCAGCCATGGCTGTCTGGTAAGATTTTGTCACATTAAAATTACTTGAAGATCTATTAAGTTAAAAAAAAAAATCAATACAACAAACCAAACCAAACCAAACCAAACCAAACCAAACCAAACCAAACCAAACCAAACCAAACCAAACCAAACCAACAAAAAACACCCCCCAAAAAACAAAATAAAAAAAGCCCAAACCACCAACCAACCAATCAAACCACCCAAAAAACAACAACAAAAAAACCAACCAACCAACCAACCAACTAAACAAACCCCAAACCCCACCCCCCCAAACCAAAACCAAAACCAAAACTAAAGCTAAAACTAACAACAAAACCAAATCCCTGCCTGTGTAGCTCTGGAGTCACTCTGCTTTCCCACAGCAGCCAGGACCAACCACCACCTTAAGGATGTGGAAGCGATGGTACAACACGGAGGTGAAAATCCCAAGGGAACACTGCTTGAGCTCAGGCCTAAGGTGAAAGTCTGGACTTAAAACCAGTGAGAACAAGGCCTGAGCTGTGCATCTTTCAGGATTTCCTACTCTTCTTGGAATAACATCCACTGGGAAATGTGATCCTTCCACAGCCTTTTCCAGGGCTCAGTTTTCCCTTTGGTCACAGGGATGTGCTGAGAACATGGAAGAGGTTAAGGAAGGCAGCAATCCTGTGGAATATTGCACTGCCGGGAAAATGACACCTCTGCAGAGCCAGCAGGGCTTCATTTTTCTTTCAGGGTGGATAAATGTGTTCTTTCTTTCTCCAGAGCGCTCCAGGTCCAGCCTTTTCGTGGGAATTGTTGGTGCCTCAAAGTTCACGGAGGGATGTCTATGCTCCCCATCTCCTTCTGAACAGGGGGAGGATCTCCCCCTGCTTGGAAAACTCAGGAATCCTGAGCTGGAAGATCTTCAGATTCACAAAAATCAAATTCAAGACTTTGTAGAGTTGACTGAGCCAGCTGGGATCGGCCTCAACTTCTCCACCTGCCACATCCAGGGAATATCCAGCAGGAGGAAGGCAGAGCTGACAGAGTTTTCCAAGGATGCAAAGACCAATTTCTGAACATTTTTTGATCTGTGCCAGGTGAATTTTTAATACAGCTTTAAAAAATGGCAAAATGTGGGAAAGAAGTCCTGGCACCCCAGGAATGACAGCAGCAAGGGGTGAGAGGGACCCACACCTCTGAAACCTCAGAAAATAAAAAATATCTCCTTGGACTTTTGCCCAAAAACCTCCCGGAGGCTCCACAATTTCCACTGTGCTCAGGCAGGTATCTTTAGGACTCTTATTAACTATTAATTGTAAAATCATCATAAGAGGATTCCTTCCACTGCAGGCATTCATAACTACCTTGTTTTGAGCTACTTACCTTAAAAAGTTTCCAGGTTTCTGGGTAGAAACTTCTGGGTAGAAACTTTCTACTTCAGTATAAGTAGAAAGGAAAGTTTGATTTGCTCATTTTCTTTGCCCCCATTTTCCTCCTGTTTTTGCCCAGGGGTTTTGTCCCATCCCTGGAAGTGTCCAAGGCCACGTTGGTTGGGGCTTGGAAGAACCTGTCCATTTAGGGTGGAAGGAGATGTTCCAGTGCAGATCTTGGTGGGAGCAGAAGACAAAGTCCACAGTCCCTGGTTCCTCTCCTTTTGGGGCCATTTGTAGCTGTTGTTAATGAAAGTGAAATAAAATAAGTGCATTTCTCATTTTCTTGTGGGGGTGTTGTGGTGACAGTTGCACTCAATGCCCTCAAAGGGCTTTTCCAACAGTAACGATTCCATAATTCCATGACTTCCTCTGCATTCCACCAGAGCACTGTCAAGGTCAGCTGAGCCCCCCTCTGAGAAACTCCTTCAGTTAGGAATTTGCTGAACTCCAGGAGTCTGGAGGGCACCAGAGGGGTCTCTGAGATGATCCAGTAGCAGGAATTTTGTCTCCTGTGTCACAGGATTCTGGGAACATCCCATATATCCCTGACCTCAGCACCAAGGTCAGGACAGGCTTGGAATCATTCTCATCAGGATTCAGTCCCACAGCTCCCAAAAACTTTTGTGTTTCCTCTCACTTTCCTGACTCCTCCAAGGAAAGCTCAATGATTGCATTCCACCCATTAGAAGGCATTTGGTAATTGCTGGCCAGCATAAATTTTAATAATTATTATTATAATTCCTAATGCAATCATTAATCAATTCCTTATTATTGAGATAGCAATTACAGAAAGATTAATAACTCCAGCTAATACTTTTTAATTAATTTAATTTGGGGAGGTGAGGGAGTGAAACGGAAACACTGCACTGCAGACACTTCTCAGGGGGACTTTTTCTTTTGGGCTTTTTGCACAGTTCCTGTGTTTCCCCCACACTGCCGGACTTTTCCTACACTTCTAAATGTCCCTAGTTTTTTGGGGGGATACCACAGCATGGTTATGGAGTTTTTAGCCCACTGGAGAGGAAGAGTTTTCCTCCAAACACCTCCCTTATCCTACACAGAGGTTGTGCTTCCCAAAGCAGAGCAACAGGGACAAGAGATGGGTTTCCCACACTTGTTTTCCAGGCCTCGACATTCCCAGATGCCAGGTCA